>NC_141694.1:881963701-886956255 GCF_964263255.1 Lissotriton vulgaris
ATAAATATCACTGACATGCAAAGTGGGGCCCAAGATGGTCGCTATCTCCTACTAGCTGTCGCTAACTGGTGTTAGCGACAGCTAGGTAATAGGGAGATACTTTTATCTCCGCTTTCTTGGCTTTTAAAGCCAAAAAAGCGGAGATAAATCCCCATGATAATATGCCCCACAATACCTTATCCCCCATTGTATTTGCGGTGTCACGTTTTTTACTATCTATGTGGTGTGTGCGCAGGTCGCTTTTAAAAATAAACCTGTATAGGACAAAGCCTATATAACCTCTTCTATTTTTAGCTGGTCTAGCTCTCTTTATTTATTTTTTGTTTTGACTTCACTTTTATATATGTGATTTTATTGAGAGTTTCTTCTAATACTGTAGTTAATGAAATCTATTAGCTCTTTTCTCCTTAAATTATTGTACATTTTTTTTACTATATGGTCTTTTTGTATGTGCTGCTATGAATTTTGCCCACATATTGGGGAGTGGGTTACTAGTAATAATTTGCAGCTGTAATTGTGGACTCTGGTGCCGTGAGTCCATGTACCTGAGAAAGTTTTTATTTTATTGCTGCTTATTGTGCACTTTTATGGTCTATTGAGTACAATAAAGTTGATGATGATGCTGACATTCCTGTAGTGCACAATTAAAGTACACAGTATTTGGAGGCCATTTGCATTCAGATCATAGAGGCAAAACATGAAATAGTTTCCAACGTAAAAGCTTACATACAATTTGCTTTTTAAATTATTACATTTAACAACTATTGTTTTAAAAAATGTTTTACTCTGATTATAAAAGAGAGACAAAAAGAATTGAATGTTACATTAATATTGTCCCTTAATTTAATGCTATTGCACTCAGTGTCAGCATCTAGACATGGGTTACCTTACAGGTGTACGGATTTTATTAATATTATGGGGGCGAAGAGCATGGAAGACCACCAGCAACATAAAAAATAAAAACATAGTAAGTCTCCTTGGTCTTTTGATCCACGGCTTACCTTATTTTTCCAGCACTCCTGGCTGGAGCTCAATGCTGTTCAGCTGGAGTCCAGAGGCCTCTTGCAGTTGTTTTATGGCTGCAATTTGTGGACTAAAAAATGTTAAAAGAAAGACTCAAAGACATGTTTATGTTTTTTTAATTAGGCTTTATTAAATATTGCAATGTGGGAATTTATAGAAATATACATTTAGTTATAATTATTGGTGACTTTTTGACAAAGCTAATAGGTCTGTTTTACATCTGTTAATATTCTGAACCCTTCATAAAGCCATTTGGTACACTTTTTATATTTTGGTGTTCTGACCCTTTGGCAAAGTCAGTAGGTCTGCTTTGCTTAAAATGACACCCTGTATATTATGGAGTAACACCCTGGGGCATCCATTGTGTTGGATGTAGTTGCCTCACACACCCAGAAGGGTGTCATGCTTCATCATAGGCGGTTGCTCCTTGTCGGGGAGGCGGTGCAATCCCCGACGGGCTCACCTCAAAGAGGGGCTCTTTGGCGGAGATCTTTTTATCCAACAGCCTTATGGTGAGGTGGGGGTGTGTGGGCAGGATGGTGTATTGTTGTGAATGGGATATTAAAATGTAGCAAGGGGTACCGGAATTCACTTTATTCTGGGGGTCCCCTGGCTGCAATTAAAACATGGGGCTAGCTCGCTAGGTATCAGCAGGTTAGGTCGAGTGACCCTAGATGAGACTAGAAGTGAAAGTGGTCGACATGTTTCTCGCAGTGGGTGTAATCACCCGCGATTCATCAGGACCTTACAAAAGTGAAGTAAAACATGCTAGTGTCATGTGTGTGGTGTATGTTACCTCTGTGGATTCTCCTATGCCTGTGTGTTGGGTGTGTGTTTGTATCTAGCCACAGTACATTATAAACGGTGCCTTTTTCATAAGACCTGCTCATTATAAGATACTCTATGAGCAGTGCATCTCTCCTAGACTGCTGCATTTTTACCAATTTTAACCATTGTTTTTAGCCTTCACCCTCCCCCACCACAGTCCTCCTCACAGACTCAGTGGTTGAGTGTGCTCCCCACTTTGCACGTTGCACGCTCAAATTTCCAAGGCATGCAGTGGATGTGCTCAGTAGTTCACAGCACCACCAGCATGCCACAAAATTCACTTGCCCTGGCAATGACGTGACTTGTTTTGGTTTACTGCAAATTTGTATCTAACCTTTGTTTCCTTATCTTTTCTCTATGAATAGGCATAGGAGAATCCACAGAGGTAACATACACCACACACATGACACTAGCATGTTTTACTTCACTTTTGTAAGGTCCTGATGAATCGCGGGTGATTACACCCACTGCGAGAAACATGTCGACCACTTTCACTTCTAGTCTCATCTAGGGTCACTCGACCTAACCTGCTGATACCTAGCGAGCTAGCCCCATGTTTTAATTGCAGCCAGGGGACCCCCAGAATAAAGTGAATTCCGGTACCCCTTGCTACATTTTAATATCCCATTCACAACAATACACCATCCTGCCCACACACCCCCACCTCACCATAAGGCTGTTGGATAAAAAGATCTCCGCCAAAGAGCCCCTCTTTGAGGTGAGCCCGTCGGGGATTGCACCGCCTCCCCGACGAGGAGCAGCCGCCTATTATGAAGCATGACACCCTTCTGGGTGTGTGAGGCAACTACATCCAACACAATGGATGCCCCAGGGTGTTACTCCAACACCTTTGGTCACGCCAGCTAAATCTTCCCTAGCTCCC
This sequence comes from Lissotriton vulgaris, assembly GCF_964263255.1. Lineage (NCBI taxonomy): Eukaryota > Metazoa > Chordata > Amphibia > Caudata > Salamandridae > Lissotriton > Lissotriton vulgaris. Next base: position 881,966,436 of record NC_141694.1, read on the forward strand.
CATAGGAACAGTTCAGCAACCTTCTTTTGTATCCTCAGTACTAGATACGGACACAAGCTGTTACTGGACCTTCCACCACTCTGAGTGGTAAACAGTGTCCGTTGATCAAGTGATTGATTGTCCTACCTCCCTCTTTTTTGATAGGAACCCTGTATATTATAACATTACATTGTAAGTCTGGCATGCCTGCGGAGATTGGGCAATTAGATCCCAGAGAAATGCTGAATTCCGTTGAGGACTTGAACCCTTAACATCACCCACCAACCATAAAAGACTTTAGGAATCAGCCACCAGCCCTCCATCCTTTTCGATGATTCATAAACTTTATTTGACAGTTAAGTCATAAAAGTACAATATAAAAACACACTTTTTTATCTTAAAACCAATTATATAAATATTTAAGATACAATTAAATCCTGTGATAACTATCGAATACATTTTTAAAAGTGGTTACTCTATCTCAATAAAAATATGTAAAAACAATCAGAAATTCATTATACAATTGAAATATAACTCCAAAAGAGGAGCCGAAATCAAGCTTTGACAATGGAGACTCAACACATTAGTCAATTTGAGAGAGCGATAATAACACAGAAACATCAAATTGCTTAGCAAGTCATGGGCAGTCAATCACTAGCTATTTGGGACAACATTCTTGAACGAATTGACCATGCCCAGGTCAGAAACTTCGCCACAGCAATAGCTACGGGAGGGGCAGGGTCCGAACTCAAAGTCCGTAGGGCTACAGCATATCTTCTGGTGCCCATCAACTCACAGCTAGTCTTTATCCACATGCTCCTCGGTGCGACATATAGTGGGCAAATAAACAGAATGTGACCTACTGCTTCACGTTGGTCCAATCACTTGCCACATCTATCATTGATAATCCCCCCCCCCCATTTTGAGGTAAGTTCGCGGGTTGGGAGAGCACCCACCCTGAATTGAAAGTACAGTTTGCGATCATATGGTTTCTCAATCAGATCCCAATATTTCTCAAACTGTGGGCAGGACTTGTATTCAAGAAAGCGACCAGTCAGGTGGGTGGAGAGACCTTGTTGATTCGCTGACGTAAATACCAGTTCCCAATACCTGTCTTTCAAAAAAAAAAATTGAGGGAAAGATTGCATTTAGGGGGTCTTCCCAAAGTTCGGACATCCCCAGCTTCACTAACAGGGAACGGATATCCTTCAGCCATTTGATTTTGTGAAAGGAATCGGTTTTTATAACATCCATAAGGCCCTTGGCGTAGTGTTAGAGTTCCTCTGTACACCATAGCCTACGCCAGTACAATAGAGGGCGAAGCTTGCTAGGTATACCACAGGTTTTTTTCCGAGGTCCAAGAATAAAGGCCTTATGGGGGGGACTTTGGGGGAGACTAGTAACTTTGCGTAGGAACGCATTCTCCAACAGAGTCAAGTATTTTAGATTTTCAAGCCCCCACAGCTCCGCTCCATATAGGACCGAGCTCAGCACCTTCATTCCATAATTTTCTAACACTGGGCAAATTGGTTTAGTTAAATAGGTTTTGATCGCCGGGGAGACCTCTTTGTGGTGTTGGGCTACTCGAACTCGGGCATGGGTGTTGCGTGCCGAGTGGTGCAGACTTGTAGATTTGGCCAGAGCCGGGGTCTGTGGGTGAGCAAATCCGGTGCATACTGGAGACAAAGTATGGTTTGGGAAGGCAGGCCAGGTCCCCCAGGATCTTGGGGGCTGCTGGCTGCAGGACACACTGGTATTTTGCAGAAGCAGGTCGAAGTCGGGACAGGCTGGTAGGGCTGGGGCCTAGTCAGTAGGTGCCCTCCTCTACTTCTTTCAGCGCTGCATCTTCAGTCCATCTTCTTTTCTCTTCTTGTCTAAGGAGGCACGGTTCAGGGTTGCCCCTAAATACTAAGTCTAGGGGCGTTACAGGTAGGTACAGGTCCCTTCCTTGGCACGGGTACATTCCCATTTATGACACCTTCCAGTGGGAGGGGGCAAAAGACTCACTCTGGTTGGCTGGGTCCCCCTATCTTCAAGATAGCGGGGTCTGAGAGTTGTGCTTCACCTCACCTCCTCCACCTGAGGGGTGGGGTCGGAAAAGGTGGGCACACCGCTCCTAACTTGGTTTTCCCGACAATTCTCCAGTGCAAAGTGGGGGTCAGAACCAGTGGGGGACAGTTCCTGGGAGCAGCAAATGGCTGGGGAAGCCCACAAAGGTGGCAAACCTTTGAAGCTTCCCCTTCATGGACCCTGCCCATCCTGGGGGAGGAGGCTTGGCACCTTGTCCCAGGATGTGTTTTGTTTCAGGACACCAAGAGCAGCAGGCTCTCGACCCAGGGTTCCAGAAACCTGATTGATGGTGGCAGCTGCCAGCAACCACTCAGCTAGGACACTAGAGTTAGGTCGTTTTGCAGGGGGTATCTCTAAGAGGCCATCTGAGTGGATTTATTATTGAATCCCATACTGACATCAATGTGGGTGTACTGTGTTGAGAAGTTTGATACCAAACTTCCCAGTTTTCAGTAAAGCCAGCATGGTGCTATGGAGTTCGCAATGACAACTGTTATACCATACACTCTTTATGGCATTACTGCACTTACAATGTCTAAGAATGGACTTGGACACTGTAGGGGTAAGGAGCTTAAGCACCTGTACCCTCTCCACTGGCATAGTGCACCCAGCTAGAGTGGTGGCCTACCTTTGCCAGGGCAGATTGTAGGCAATGCACACAGGGATGTCCTGTATTTATATCCAGAAGCACCTTTGTAGCGGGGGAGATTCCAGAAACATGCTTTTGAGGTGCACAGGGGTTCTCCCTTCGTTTCCTGGCTTCAGACTCACTACAGAGGGGTATACATCCCTTTGTGTGGCTAGAAGACACAGCCTATTCAGGTGTAAATGAGGCTGGGTCCTGCTCCTCCCTCCCAATCTGCCAGGATGGCCCATCAAGTCACACCTAAACTCCTGTTGTGTGTGGCTGTCTAGGGAAAATACACAAAGCCCAGCTGTCACCCACCTCAGGCATGCAATCAGAGATAGACAGCAGGCACCTAATGGCTAAAATAAGAGAATGCCAACTTTCTAAAAGTGGCATTTTCAGAATTGTATTTTAAAATCTAACTTCACCATACGTTTGAATTTTAAATTGCGATTTCAGAGACACAAGACTTGAAGGCTTATATTTTCCCAAATGGGAATTAAACTTATAAAATGTAATGAGTTAATCCCAATGTTATCCCATGGGAGAGATAGGCCTTGCAGTAGTGAAAAATGACTTTGAGAGTTTTTCACTACCAAGTCATGTAAAACTTAATAGTAAATTTCTTGTCTTTCAAATATTGTGCACCCTGCACTCTGGGTTGTCCGGGACCTTCCTTAGGGGTGGCATATATGTATAAAAAAGGAAGGTTGGGACTTGCAAGAGCTTTATTTTAACCAGGTCGATGAGGCAGTGTAAATTGCACACACAGGCTTTGCAATGGCAGGCCTGATCCATGGTTAGGGGGCTACTTCTGTTGGTGGCACAATAAGTGCTGCAGGCCCACTAGTAGCATTTCATTTACAGGCTCTGGGCAAATGTATTGCAGTTATTAGAAACTCATAAGTATATGAAATATGCCAATTAGGTGTGAGCCAATATCGCCATGTTTAGAGGAGAGAGCACATGCACTTTAGCACTGGTTAGCAGTGGTAATGTAGGGGCATATTATCAAGCAGGGCGTTAAAAATTATTGCAGTTTTAGCGGCAGAAAACTGCAGCTAAACCGGCGATAATGGGCTTGATATTATGGCCTTGTGAATTCCAATAGAAGTCCATGTTCTGGTGTTAACATGGGCTTCTATTGGAATTCTCCGGAGCATATTTTCAAGCCCATTATCGCTGTTTTAGCTGCAGTTTTCTGCCGCTAAAACGACGATAATTTTAACGCCCTTCTTGATAATTTGCCCTGTAGTCAGAGTCCTAAGGCCAACAAAAACGTCTTCAGCAAAAAGAGGAGGAAGGCAAAATGTTCGGGTGTCACCATGCGAAAAAGGGCCATTTCCTCAATGTCAGTGAAGTTGGTGTACGGTTCTGGTGATCTGGAGATGAGACTACAGCTTAGGGTGCGTTGGCCATGATGTGCAGTTTGAACAACAAATGTTCCATATTGGAGGATGACATGTCGATAGAGGTGGTGTAGCTGACGCCACTGAGGTGGATTATTGCACTCTTACTAAAGACAGCATTGCTATGGTTTTCATACCCGGAGTAGACGATATGCATATTCCTAATGAGTGATCTAGATTAGACCTAGTCAGGGAAGTTCATGAAGTAATAGCTTCTGCTCGTCTTGGCATTAACTGCACTGTATCAATGCTACAGCAACAGTAATGGGGGCTATACTTATCAAAGCTCACATAAAAACATATAGTAATGTAACGTATGACAACAAATAAAACATTCTGTTGTTGTGAGACCAGCACCTGCTCTCCTTACCACAACCATTTGGGGTAATTTTCCTTGACCGTATCAGTTTGTTTCAGTGTATAGATCAATATGGGTAGATTTTGCTTATTGCCAATCCCTGTTCTAGATTTCTTTGGGTATAGCCACAAAACATTGCCACTGCTTGGCAGTCAAACATACCTGCAGTTCCTTGTAGCAATGGCAGCAGTTCATAACTTTCATTTGGAAAATGGCCTTCTGTTCACCTCTAAGACATTTCTGAATGCTACATTTGCTCTGAAAATCGGACTGCTATGTTCACACGTATTCCATCCATAATTGGATTAGGATTTAGAACAAGCCAACAGTATATTTAAACAAGTTTTGACCACAAGAGTATTGGATACAGGAATGTCATGGTGCTATAAGCTGTGTATGCCTCAGAGAGCCCTAAATAACTTGCCTAGAGGAGTATTAGGTGGCCACACCCCATACTAATTACTGTTTGGCGTCCCAAAATATGTGCCTGATCTTGAGTCCCCTGGAAAGCTGGTGGAGTCATGTTCTGTGACCCTTTTTTCATTGTTGTATTTGTTGCAGACTGTTCAAGAAATTAGAACCAGACTGTCCAAAGTGAAGAACTCTGACTTTGTCAACATTGAATATAAAGGGACTAATGGTGCTGATGGGTGGCTCCACAAAGTTGGAGAGGTAGGCGAGGAAAGATTGCTAGCAAGCACATTTTGTGCCATCATATAGACCCCTTGTTTCAGTTCTTGGAGCACTTGTACAGTAATCATGCAGTCATTTCCTGTGCAAAGCACAACAGGAAAGTGTTGATCCAAAACATCAAAAAGCAATGAGTGGGCGATTCTATTTAGCAGACCTTCACCTACACTAACATGCCTCTGGAGTAGACCTATGTATCTTCTTCTACTGTGTAGGAACTTCACAAAGAAGAGTGCAGCCACATTGAAATCACTATCCCCGTTCCAGGGATTGATGAGACAGATGTGTCTCAAGCTTTACATCAAATGATAACTACATCAAATATTAAGTCAAATGATGCAATTCAAGTGATCGCTTCAACAAGTGAATGTGATCCTGCAATATCAACAATTCCAGCTCCTGCAACTATGGTTTGCTGAGAACTACCCACAGACCCCACATCAATTGAAATGTTGCAGGTTCAAGAAAATGTGCTGTATGAAAATTACTCTGATTCAAGGTTTTGTAAGAAGAGATCTTGGCCCAGATGTATCAAGCTATTTTTTTGTCGCAAACGGTGCGAATCGCTAAAATTCCCCGTTTGCGATAAGAAAATAGAAATTCATGATGTATGTAATTTTTCGCACCGCAAATTAAGAAATCACACTTTTTGCGATTTCTTAGTTGCGATTTTAACAAATATGCGAATTATTTTTGCGATTCTTTAATTTGCACATTTCCTAGTTTGCGATTATAGCAAATAAGAAATCGCAACTTAAGAATTCGCATAAAGATGTATAAAAAAATCGCAATTTACGAATTCTTGAAATTCTCAAAATAAGAAATCGCTAATAACACTAACATGAAGCAGGTGGTAATCAATTTGAAAGTATAAAAGAAAGTTCCAACTGCATTTTTTCAAAGCACAATGGCTGGACTTTACCTGATAGCTAAGAGGCTGCGCATTCAAGCTCTTGCACACAGGAGACAGAGGCAGGAGAGGATTTTCAGACTGAGGATAACTTTGTTTCAGCAAACTGAAGAAGACATTTTTGAAAAATATAGACTGCATCCACACACCATTTTGGATCTAATTGATGAATTAACCCCTTCCATGCTCTTGACGAGCTCAGCTCGTCATGAGGCACAGTGGAGCTGTGCTTATGACGAGCTGAGCTCGTCATGAACAATGGTAAATCATGGAATGCAGCACAGGAGGGGAAAACTCAAAGCAGCCAAGGTGTTAAAGACTTTTTTGGAGCATAAAACTGACAGAACCCATTCAATACCTACACATGTACAGGTACTGTGCTCCCTACATCTTCTGGCTTCTGGATCATTTCAAAGGGTCATTGCAGAGGTTGGTGGAGTGTCTCAGAGTGCTTTTTCACGTTTCTTCAGAGTATTTCTTGATGCAATGATGAGTAGGCTGCACCATCATATTTACCTCTCCAGCAATCCACAAGATATACAAATTTCAAAATTTGATTTTTATCAAATTGCACATTTTCCACATGTGATTGGATGCATAGATGGAACACATATTGCCATCACTCCTCCTGCTGCTACAGAATATGTTTATAGAAATAGGAAATGCTACCATTCTCTGAATATTCAAATGGTGTGTAATGCCAAATACATAATCACTGATATAGTGGCAAAGTACCCTGGAAGCACTCATGACTCTTACATCTTCAGGCACAGTGGATTGCATGGACGTTTGAGTGCTGGGCAATTTGGTGAAGCTTTTTTACTTGGTAAGTGCATATTTCATTTAAAATTTCCAAATTCTCTAAGGTCACCAATAACATTCCTAAAAGTAACACTTCTTTCATATTTTCATGTAGGTGATAGTGCATATGCTGTACGTGATTTCATTTTGACCCCTTACTTAAATCCTACAAATGTACATGAAAGGAGATATAATAAGGCACACCGTTCTACACGTGGAGTCATAGAAAGGACTTTTGGAATTTTAAAAAGCAGTTTTCATAGGATTCACAAAAGTGGAGGTTCTTTACAGTACAAACCATCATTGTGCTGCAAAATTATAACAAGCTGTGCAATGTTACATAACATGGCCATGAGAAAAGGAACACAATGTGATGTAAGTGACCCTGAATCTTCAGACAATGATGATTTACCAGCACCAAGAAGAGGTGCTGCAGGAGTAGGAGCTGCAGCAGGACGTGCAAGATGTGAATAAATCACACACAATTACTTTTAGGTATGAATGAAAAGCATGACAACTGTTTTTAAATTTCCCATGTTTTACTTTATGTAATGAAACACTGAAAAAACATTGTACTTTGCATAGTAGAACCTGTTACTGCACAGGACATTACAAATATATAACTGTTAGACTACACATTGAAATTAAGGTTTGAGAAGCATTTTCTAAAGTTTAACAATTTACTTCCGGCGCTGTCTAATGCTGGAGTGCTGCCCTGCCTCACTGCTCCTACCAGCTGTATGTGGGGTGTCATGTCTCCCACTCCTGCATTCACTGATGTCCGGAGTTGGAGTAGGGTTGCTGCTGCTCCTACTAGTACTGTCCTCCATTTCCAAAGGTTCAAAAAATGCATGTGCCCCAGAGTTAGAGGTCTGCATCAAATCAACAGCTGTTGTCACTTTTCAAGCCCTTTAGCCACATTCCGGGTGCATTCACTAACCATGCGCTGCATGGAAACACTGCACCTACTGAACTGTGCAGTGACACTACACAGTCTATTTATTGCAGTGCAGTACCCAAGCATTCTGGTGTTTTGTCTACGTGCTGCCCTGACCCTGCTTTCCTCTGACTTCTCCATTGCCAAACAAAGTCTATCCACAGAGGCTGCTATTTGCCTCATCCCATCTCCCATGCCAGCATTGCTTCTGTTTAGCAGGACGAGCTGTCTATTAATGGACCTCAACGCTTTATGTTGTTTCTGCTGCACTTCCAATATGTTTTGCTCTAAACCTTCAAAAACAGTAGGATTGTCTGATAGAACACCCCTGTTAGGCCTGGCACAATCTAAGGTATAGGCTCTTTTTCTGGCAGCATTTCTTTGCTCAACATGTTCTGCATTATTCAATGCCTCATTGGCTCTTTCTGTTGCCCCTTCAGGTTCTTCATCATCATCCGCAAATGGTGGCAAAGGGCCCACATGTTTTCTTTTGAACCTGATGATTGGATTTAGATCCACTTCCTCATTTGAATTATCTTCACCCGGTGTAAAGTCATGTGCATGTGAAGAGTGGCCTTGAAATTCCTCACTTGGATGTTCAACATGTGCTGTGAATGTAGAAAGAAAAATATCAGACTGTTGTGTGCCTATCTGTACATTTACAATAAATGCTCCCTCATTTTTTACCAAAACTGCCCTCCTTTGTTGGTGTATTTTATAGTCAAAATTTGAAAAATTTGAAAAAACCAATCAATTGTTAAGTAAAACTAGAAAGGCTAATGTTGTAGAGGATGATTTAAAAATAAAAAGTGTCAAAAATCCTCACTACATTGAATAAAGTAAGTAAACCCTTTCCTAACATACAATACATGCATGATCCTGAAAAGAGCAAACAAACATGCATCCTTCTTACCTTCTTCTCCATGTCTAGGCTCCGAACTGTCAATGTCGGTGACTCCACTGACACTCTCATGCAAGAGTGTTGCCTCAACCAGCTCTTCATGTGGAGTAGGCTGATCCGCAGTTGAAGTTCCCCCACCAGTCTTACTTGCTTCTTTAATTCTCTCAGCAAGCTTTTCTTTGGACCTCAGGCGCATGTCATACCATCGCTTCTTCAGTTCTTTGATGGATCTTGGGGTCACTCCTACAGAATTAACTTTTTCTTGTACTTCAAGCCAAGTTTTTCTCTTTCTGGCTTCTGGAACTTTCAAGGCTTGTTTACCAAACAGCAAATCATGGTTGCAAGCCATTTCTTCTATCAGTGTTTCAAGCTCCTTCTCTGAAAATGTTTGCTTACTCTTCCTTTTTTCACAAGATGCACCTTCTTGTGAATTCTCAGGCTCCATGGTGCAGGGAAACAGGTCTGCTCAGCTGCCTAACAAGCTTCCAACTGCCACTGGGTGTGGCTCAGGCCAGCAGGTGCTGTTAATCAAGTGCACTCCCTGACTATGACTCAATCATTTTCTTCCAGCAAAAACCTAGATACATCGAATTTTGCGATTTCTTAATAACGACTCGCAAAAAATCGCTATTAAGAAATCGCAAATACAAATGTTGGTACATCTACCCCATAATTTTCTCTCCAGCTAATACACACTACTACTAGCTACTTGCTACTTGCTGGTTCCGTGACAGATACCTTCTTCCGCCTTGGTCATCCATCTGGATTTCTACTATTGTTCTATCCGTTCTAATATGTATTATAATGTTGATCATAGTTTAATTTTGTTGCTGGTAAATGGAAACTGTACTCCTGATAAAACAGTCCTGTGGTTCAGGAATTGCAACTATATTATTTTTCTCACTGAGAAAAAAGGATTATCATGCTTTTAAGATCACTGTATCCTGTCCTAGATAGTTGTTTGGGAAAGTGCCCCTTATCAAATTATGGATCCTACAGATATGATCCAACTTTTCTGCATTTCAAACCTTTCTAGATTGCATCATCATTCATGGTTCTTTAGCAAGATCATTAGACTTAAATACTGTTAAACTATTAATGATTGATTTAAGTTCATATGCTTCTCGGACAATAAAGATACTTACCTCAAAAAATAATCAGGAGTTGTTTTATTTTCATAATTATGGATGCCTGTACATCCATTAATCTAACTGTCCAAGATAAATATATACATGTGCATTGTAGGAGCATTGCCGGACCTGATACATAAATAGTGTAGGAAAATTCCAGAAAATACTTCCTTAGTTTAATAGTGATGACAGGTCTTATCCATCTTCATTTTATTTTCCCCAGGAGCCAGAAAAGTAAAAAACATATTTTGATTGCAAATGGTAGATTTATTTATTCAACACGGTTTATTGATTAGTTTGTAAAATAAGGTTATGCAAGTGGGTGAGAAAAATGTAATGAAAAAAGTATACAGGGGAGTATGTTTTGGCAGATTAAGGGTGCTGATACCCTGTTTAGGGCACAAACGATTATCAGAGGAATTATGGGCTAGATGTAGGTAATTGTAATTTACCGATTCGAAAATACCGAATTTTACCGATTCAGTATTTTCGAATCAGTAAATGTTATGCTGGTAGAAAATCGGTAAAAAATACTGAATCGTTAAGATTCGGTATTTACCGAATCGGTCTTTACCGATTCGGTAATTGCCATTCATTCCTATGGGCCTGGAGGACGATAGGAATGAATGTCAAATACCGAATCGGTAAATACTGATTCGGTAAAATAGAGAAAGAGTCAAGGGTGGCAGGGTGTCACTTTGACACCTTGTTGCACCCCTGAATAGTGCTGGTGTCAACATGTGGCATACATACATGCCCTAAGGGCATGTGCGTCTTCCACATGGCACTGGTGTAAATGCACACATTTGCATTTACAGAGGTATTCCTTATTTACCACCAACTAATAGTTGGTGGTAAATAACGAATCCTTAAGGCACAGAAGCACTCTTCAAAGTGCTTCCTACATGTCCTTTACCGATTCGGTAAATACCGAATCGGTAAATTATGATTTGGTAAATACCAAAACGGTAAATACCGATTCGGTATTTACCGAATCAGTAAATTTGCCACCTACATCAAAAAAGCCTATCACCGGTCGGTAACGGACGATTTCGGGCCGTTACCGACCGGTGATAGCCTTCCTACATCTGGCCCTATATTTCTAAATAAGACTTTGTCACATATAACATGCATGAGCTTTGTGTCTTTTAAATATTTAAAAGCATTACTAATTGCAAAAATTATTTTGAAACACTTTACAAGTTAGAAATGGAAAGAAAACGTTACTGATAATGATTTAAATGGAATGGTACAGAACCGAACATGTAATCTGACATTGTTTGATTCAGATGGGATAGCCTCATGGCTAACAGATGATGAGTATGCATGTGAAAAATACTGTCCAAAGCTCCTGGTCCATTGGCAAGCCGACCAGTTCTTAGATATTACCTATATACTTCTATGATTGTCACAATGTATACTGCAGAAAAACTACATCAGAGATAACAATCTCAATCTAGTTTGAGTGCTGTAAAAGAACACATGTCAAAGCTCTGTGATGATTTAGATTTACGTGATTTTCTCCTGGGACCATGTCCCATAAAAAATAAAAGTTTTTTGTATACATTGAGATGTGCTGCTATAGAGGAACAGCAGGCATACTTTGCAATAGAAGCTGCAGATAAGAATAAGAGAGACTGACAAAGAAATAATACAAAGCACATTTAGGATTGGCAACAGTTTCAGAACGCTTCTTACATTTATATACTCAATCTGAATTATTGTTTCTTCTGCCCACAGCTGAATTTCCTACATGATGGCAGGCTAAAATGCAAACATTAACACATTTACATTGAGAACTACAAGCTCTTAAAATACAGGTAGTGCCATGGCAGTTCACAAACAAATCAGTTGTATTGCTTACTTATAATTTGACTTAAAGGCACATAATGATCTCCAAGAAGGAACCATCATACAATATTGTGTAAATAGAACAGCTATGGACCACTCAATTTTTTTAGCTGAAGATCAACAAAGTATATGGCTTCTATATGGATGTTAGAACTGGCACCATTGGCGTGGGTCTCCCTTCCATTTTTGTTGCTGTTGCCTCATGTGTTTTGCTGGTGTTAGCTGCTCAGAGCACTGTGCCACTGCCAATCAGTGCCACAGTGCAAGTGCTCCCTGTATAAAGTATATATGTTGATTGGTTTCCATGATTGGCTTATTTGGTTTACTGTCAGAGCCCAGTAAAGTGCACCAGGAGTGCCAGGGCTTGTGAATTCAAATGCTGCTAGTGGGCTTGCAGCACTGGTTGTCTCACCCACAGAGCAGCCCTGTAAAATGTGTCTAAAGTCTGCCATTGCTGAACCTGCGTGCAATCTGGCACTGTCATGCTGACTGGGCAAGTGCACCCACTTGCCAGTCCTTAAACCTTCCCTTAACTTCATATTAGTCACCCCTATGGTAGGCCCAAGGGCAGGGTGCATTGTAAGCATAAGGTAGGACAGGCCCTGATGTGTGTGGCATGTCCTAATAGTGAATTACAGCCAATTTCGTTTTTCAATATTGCAAGGCTACCTGTTCTCATAGGCCAGAATGGGCTTTTAGAATTGTTACATCCCATGATCCTAACAGACTCAGGATACATGGTAGAAATTCGAGTTTAGTGTGCCTGAACTCAGAATAATAGAACACATCTTTTAGTAAAGTTTATTTTAATGTTCTGTGTTTGCAAATACCACTTTTAGAAAGTTGGTATTTGCTTGCCTAACCATTTCAGCCCGCCTCTGCTCTGATGTGTATCTGCTGTCTGATTTCTGTGAGTGAAGGGCTGGGGAATTCCAGAAGACAGGCTGGGCAGCCAGGTGGTGAATAGGAAGATTACATCCAAGATGGGTGGGAGGAGTGCCCTTTGACTCCGAATAGGGCTGTGCTCTGCCACCACAATGCTGGCTCCACTTCCTGTGGAGCGTCTGATGTCTCTGCCCTGCACCCTGAAAGAAGAAGTCAGAAGCCTGTCCACAAAGTGCTCAAGAACTGGACTGAACTAGGCAAAGGCCCCCTGGCCAGAAAGAACAAAAGATTTGTAGCATAAATATTGGAGCCCTGCTCCTAAGAAATTAGATCCTGCTTGAACCAGGAAGAACCTCTGCCAGACGAGAAGGAACTGGGAAAGCTACAAGGAGGAGTACTGTCCCTGACCTTGGGGATTGGCCTGCAGTGGTTGCCTTGCTGCGAGAGGAGAGGAAAAGGCTAAAGAGACTTTATTCAACTTGTGCTTTCTGAAAGATCTCCAAGGGCTTGTGAGTGAGCTTGCCCCTTAACGAAGTCTCAGGACCAGTGGACTTCAACAACCTGGAGAAACGCTGCTGAGAGCGCCGCTTTCCCCGCAGCACTGAAGGCGGAGCTGTGTGCGCCTGGTGAAAACTCACCGCGCACTCTGAGAAACCTGTGCCCAACTGTCTGGCCTGAGCAAGGCGACTTCTGCCCCCCTATGAGCCGTAGCTCGCAACATAAAGGAACGGACCTGTCTGGCCCGAGCAACGCGACTTCTGCCCCCTACGAGCCGTAGCTCGCAACCTAAAGGAACGGACCTCTCTGGCCCGAGCAATGCGACTTCTGCCCCCTTCGAGCCGTAGTTCGCAGCGTAAAGAAATGGACCTGTCTGGCCCGAGCAACGCGACTTCTGGCCCCAAGAGCCGTAGCTCGCAACGCAAGGAACGGACTCCACTTTGGGCCCCTCTACTCCCCTTCGCATCATCCTGCTCGATGCGCACCCTGCTGCTGTTATTTACAGGCTGCGATGCGTAGAGCGGCTGGGTACGTCTCGTACCTCCGAAGCGTACTACCCCCTCGCACCACGCTCGAGGGATCTGCAACAGGGCGCCAACTCTCCAGGTACGGCGCGTACGCCGCTAAGAAGTGCAACCGCATAAACGCAAGGCACTGTCTCCCCGAGTAACGTGACTCTGGGCCTCTACGAGCCGTAGCTTGCACCATGAAGGGACGACATCGCCACACGTACGCTTCTGCCTTCCTGCACCGTCCGTGACGAACTCTACAAGTTAAAGGTAGTGTGTCCGCATCGGATACTGTGTTTAACGCGCACTGGACAGAAGCGTCCACGGCCCGCATCAGACTCTGTTGGTTTCACCATAGGGCCGAGCTGAAGAACACGCAGCGCACAGACTATTGAACTACGCATTTTTAAGAACTCTTTTGCCTAAAAAGTATTGTGGATCAGTTTTGACGATTATTGGTCTTGTGTTAAATCCTTATAAACTAGTGTGGTGTCCATGTATGTTGTTGTCACTGAGTTACTGTATGTGTTCACACATGCTTAACCCATAACGCTCTGAGATAAGCCTTGTCTGCTTGCGCCACACTACCTAGAGGGTGAGCAGGGATTATTTTAGAGGGTGATTCCCTTATCCTGACTAGAGGAGAGAGTCCCTGCTTGTCACAAGTACCCATCTGTGCCAACCAGAGACCCCCAAATCTAACATTGGTGGTCAGCGGTGAGGATTTCGGAAACATGCTTCCGGTCCTCGGAAGCTTGTTTCCGGTCCAGGGAAGACATGGCTTGGCAGTTCGGGCTGGACTGTTCCCATGAGGCACAGGGTCAGACTGATTTGCATATAGCCATGTCTGAACTGGGGTGGCAGAGTGGGCTAAAGAACGGTGATGGATTAAACCCAGATCTTTTGACTGGGTTTGAGTGTTTGATTGATTCAGATGCTCCGTCCATCACCACCCCCTTTTGTACCACTTTTGGCCGCCATAAGTGTGGCAGGGTATGCTCAGACGTGAGTCCCTTGCTCACTTTGCCACTGGATTCAAGCAAGCCGGGCTGAAGACGGCTGGAATGCCAGAAACCGGTCCTCGGCAGCTTGTTTCAGGTCCAGGGAAGACATGGCTTGGCAGTTCGGGCTGGACTGTTCCCATGAGGCACAGGGTCAGACTGATTTGCATATAGCCATGTCTGAACTGGGGTGGCAGAGTGGGCTAAAGAATGGTGATGGATTAAACCCAGATCTTTTGACTGGGTGTGAGTGTTTGATTGATTCAGATGCTCCGTCCATCACCACCCCCTTTTGTACTGCTTTTGGCCTCCATAAGTGTGGCAGGGTATGCTCAGAAGTGAGTCCCTTGCTCACTTTGCCACTGGATTCATGCAAGCCGGGCTGAAGACGGCTGGAATGCCAGAAACCGGTCCTCGGCAGCTTGTTTCAGGTCCAGGGAAGACATGGCTTGGCAGTTCGGGCTGGACTGTTCCCATGAGGCACAGGGTCAGACTGATTTGCATGTAGCCATGTCTGAACTGGGGTGGCAGAGTGGGCTAAAGAACGGTGATGGATTAAACCCAGATCTTTTGACTGGGTGTGAGTGTTTGATTGATTCAGATGCTCCGTCCATCACCACCCCTTTTTTACCGCTTTTGGCCTCCATAAGTGTGGCAGGGTATGCTCAGACGTGAGTCCCTTGCTCACTTTGCCACTGGATTCAAGCAAGCCGGGCTGAAGATGGCTGGAATGCCAGAAACCGGTCCTCGGAAGCTTGTTTCCGGTCCAGGAAAGACATGGCTTGGCAGTTCAGGCTGGACTGTTCCCATGAGGCACAAGGTCAGACTGATTTGCATGTAGCCATGTCTGAACTGGGGTGGCAAAGTGGGCTAAGGAACGGTGATGGATTAAACCCAGATCCTTTGACTGGGTGTGAATGTTTGGTGGATTCAGATTCTCCGTCCATCACCACCCCCTTTTGTACCGCTTTTGGCCGCCATAAGTGTGGCAGGGTATGCTCAGACGTGAGTCCCTTGCTCACTTTGCCACTGGATTCAAGCAAGCCGGGCTGAAGACGGCTGGAATGCTAGAAACCGGTCCTCGGAAGTTTGTTTCCGGTCCAGGGAAGACATGGCTTGGCAGTTCGGGCTGGACTGTTCCCATGAGGCAAAGGGTCAGACTGATTTGCATGTAGCCATGTTTGAAGTGGGGTGGCAGAGTGGGCTAAAGAACGGTGATGGATTAAACCCAGATCTTTTGACTGGGTGTGAGTGTTTGATTGATTCAGATGCTCTGTCCATCACCACCCCGTTTTACTGCTTTTGGCCTCCATAAGTGTGGCAGGGTATGCTCAGACGTGAGTCCCTTGCTCACTTTGCCACTGGATTCAAGCAAGCCGGGCTGAAGACGGCTGGAATGCCATAAACCGGTCCTCGGAAGCTTGTTTCCGGTCCAGGGAAGACATGGCTTGGCAGTTCGGGCTGGACTGTTCCCATGAGGCACAGAGTCAGACTGATTTGCATATAGCCATGTCTGAACTGGGGTGGCAGAGTGAGCTAAAGAACGGTGATGGATTAAACCCAGATCTTTTGACTGGGTGTGAGTGTTTGATTGATTCAGATGCTCCGTCCATCACCACCCCCTTTTGTACCGCTTTTGGCCGCCATAAGTGTGGCAGGGTATGCTCAGACGTGAGTCCCTTGCTCACTTTGCCACTGGATTCAAGCAAGCCGGCCTGAAGACGGCTGGAATGCCAGAAACCGGTCCTCGGAAGCTTGTTTCCGGTCCAGGGAAGACATGGCTTGGCAGTTCGGGCTGGACTGTTCCCATGAGGCACAGGGTCAGACTGATTTGCATATAGCCATGTCTGAACTGGGGTGGCAGAGTGAGCTAAAGAACGGTGATGGATTAAACCCAGATCTTTTGACTGGGTGTGAGAGTTTGATTGATTCAGATGCTCCGTCCATCACCACCCCCTTTTGTACCAGCCATAGAGAGAAGGCACAGGAGGCATGGGAAACCGGCCCCTGAAGTTCCCACGGCCCAGGAGGAAGCAGACCTTGAGGGGGATGCCCTGGAGCCTACCGGGGAACAGATAGCTCAACTGGGGGACCTGCCTGAGCTGACCCATTGGCAGCAGAAATAAGGCCCCTCCAGGGAGGAATTCTGCAGGGCGCAGAAAGAGTGTCCTTCTCTCATAGGTCTGCGGCAGCAGGCTGCAGACCAGGCCAACGGTCATCAGTCTGGAACACATTTCTTTATTGGGAGAATGGCCTCCTGTATTCAGAGCCTAAGGTTGCTGAGCCTGGGTCAGCCTATGCGCTAGTGGTACCCCAGAGCTTTAGAGCTTTCTTACTGGGCCTGGCTCATGATGTGCCATTGGCAGGGCATTTGGAGCAGGACAAGACCTATGAAAGGCTTGTCACCCACTTTTATTGGCCTCAAATGCACAGGAACTCAGACGCCCACCGTAGGACCTGTCAGACTTGCCAGGCAAGTGGAAAGAGTGGGAGGAAGCAGAAGGC
This sequence comes from Lissotriton vulgaris, assembly GCF_964263255.1. NCBI lineage: Eukaryota > Metazoa > Chordata > Amphibia > Caudata > Salamandridae > Lissotriton > Lissotriton vulgaris. The sequence goes on from NC_141694.1 coordinate 881,983,498, forward strand.
TCCTCCCCAGCCATTCCCTGTAGTCAGTACCCCATTCCAGCGAGTGGGAATTGACATTGTGGGGCCACTCGACTCCAGGACAGCCATGGGCAACAGGTTCATCCTGGTCCTGGTGGACCATGCCACCCGGTACCCGGAAGCCATCCCTCTGAGGACAGTGACGGCCCCTGTGGTGGGACGTGCGCTGATGGGAATTTTCTCCAGAGTGGGATTCCCTCTAGAGGTGGTGTCTGACTGGGGTACCAATTTCATATCCAAGTATATAAAATCTCTTTGGCAAGAGTGTGGTGTAACCTACAAGTTCACCATGCCTTACCACCCCAAGGAAATGGGTTGGCTAAGAGATTCAACCGAACTCTGAAGGGCATGATTATGGGTCTTGAGGAACCCATGAGGCGTAAGTGGGACGTCCTCTTACCGTGCCTTCTCTTTGCTTACCGTGAGGTGCCACAAAAGTCTCTAGGGTTCAGCCCCTCTGAGCTCCTGTATGGCCACCCAAAGGGAGGACCTCTAAGTCTGGTCAAAGAAGGCTGGGAGCAATCTCACAGGAAACCTCCCCAGAATGTATATAGCTACATGCTGGCCTTCAGGAACCAGACTAGGCGTTTCAGAGCACTTGCTGAGGCAAATCTGGAAGCCAGCCAGGAGGAAATGAAGCGATGGTATCACCAGAATGCCACTCTGGTAGAGCTTCAACCTGGACAGAAGGTGTGGGTCTTGGCCCCCGTGGAGCCTTGTGTGCGCCAGGATAAGTGGACTGGCCCCTTTGAGGTTGTGGAGCGCAAGAGTCCTGTCACCGATTTGGTGGACTTGCAGTCTCCCAGGAACCCCTTGAGGGTCCTGCATGTGAACCGCCTTAAGCCCCACTTGGAGAGGGCCGAAGTGGGCATGCTCTTGGCAACAGATGATGGAATGGAAGAAGAGACTGAGCCTCTTCCTGACCTCCTGGTAGCCACAGAGCAAGATGGGTCAGTGGATGGAGTTAACCTCTCTCCCACCCTGACACTGAGCAACAGAAGGACTGCCGCCAGTTGCTGGAGCAGTTCTCTGACCTGTTCTCCCTGGTTCCTAGTATCACAGATTGGTGTGTCCATGATGTGGATACAGGAGACAGTTTACCTATGAAGCACAAGGCTTACAGGGTGACTGACAGGGTCAGGGCTAGCATGAAAGAGGAGGTCTCAAAGATGCTTGCTCTTGGGGTAATTGAATCCTCCAGCAGTCCTTGGGCCAGCCAAGTGGTCTTGGTCCCGAAGGCTGCAGCACCGGGTGCCACACCCGGACTCCGGTTCTGTGTGGACTACAGAGGACTCAATTCAGTCACCAAGACTGACGCGCACCCCATCCCCAGAGCTGATGAGCTCATTGATCTGTTAGGGGCTGCCCGGTACCTCAGCACGTTTGACTTGACGTCTGGGTACTGGCAGATCGCCTTGACTGATGGGGCAAAAGAGAGGTCAGCATTCTCCACACCAGATGGGCATTTCCAGTTCTGGGTTATGCCATTTGGGATGAAGAATGCCCCTGCCACCTTTCAGAGGTTGGTCAACCAGGTGTTGGTTGGGCTGGATGAGTTCAGTGCCGCCTACCTGGATGACATCGCAGTGTTCAGTGTCACCTGGGAAGAACATCTGCGCCACCTCTAGGAAGTGTTGTTGGCACTGCGGAAGGCAGGCCTCACGATCAAGGCGAGTAAGTGCCAGATCGGGCAGAGTTCTGTGGTGTACTTGGGACACCAAGTTGGGAGCGGCCATGTGGCACCCCTTCAGCCCAAGATTGAAACCATCCTGGCTTGGGAACCCCCAAAACCCAGACAGAGGTGAGAGCCTTCTTAGGACTCACCGGGTACTACAGGAGGTTTGTCAAGGGGTATGGCAACATTGTTGCACCCTTGACAGAGCTGGCTTCCAAGAAGCAGCCAAAGAAAGTGATCTGGACTGACACCTGTCAGAAAGCTTTTGACACCCTAAAAACTGCCATGTGCACGGCACCTGTGCTCCTGGTCCCCAACTTCTCCAAAAAGTTCCTTGTGTAGACAGATGATTCAGAGCATGGTGTAGGGGCTGTTCTCTCGCAGATGACTGAGGAGGGCTGGGACCAACCTATAGCCTTCATCAGTAATAGGTTACTTACACGGGAACAGAGGTGGAGTGCAATTGAGCGTGAGGCTTTTGATGTAGTCTGGGCACTGAAGAAGCTAAGACCTTACCTGTTTGGGACTAACTTCCGGGTGTCAGACAGACCACAGGCCCCTCAGAAGGTTGATGCAAATGAGGGGTGAGAATCCAAAGCTGTTGAGGTGGTCCATTTCTCTACAGGGTATGGACTTGACGGTGGAACGCCGCCCTGGTTCAGACCACGCCAACGCTGACGGTCTGTCTAGATTTTTCCACCTTAGTGAGGAGAACTCCCTGGGGTAGGGTAGTTCTCCCCACATTTCAGCTGGAGGGCACACATGTTAGACCTGGCACCATTGACGTGGGTCTCCCTTCCATTTTTGTTGCTGTTGCCTCATGTGTTTTGCTGGTGTTAGCTGCTCAGAGCACTGTGCCACTGCCAATCAGTGCCACTGTGCAAGTACTCCCTGTATAAAGTATATATGTTGATTGGTTTCCATGATTGGCTTATTTAGTTTATTGTCATACCCCAGTAAAGTGCACCAGGAGTGCCAGGGCTTGTGAATTCAAATGCTGCTAGTGGGCTTGCAGCACTGGTTGTGCCACCCACAGAATAGCCCTGTAAAATGTGTCTAAGGTCTGCCATTGCAGAACCTGCGTGCAGTCTGGCACTGTCATGCCGACTGGGCAAGTGCACCCACTTGCCAGTCCCTAAACCTTCCCTTAACTTCATATTAGTCACCCCTATGGTAGGCCCAAGGGCAGGGTGCATAAGGTAGGACAATCCCTGATGTGTGTGGCATGTCCTAATAGTGAATTACAGCCAATGTCGTTTTTCGCTATTGCAAGGCTACCTGTTCTCATAGGCCAGAATGGGCTGTTAGAATTGTTACATCCCATGATCCTAACAGACTCAGGGAACATGGTAGAAATTCGAGTTTAGTATGCCTGAACTCAGAATAATAAAATACATCTTTTAGTAAAGTTTATTTTAATGTTCTGTGTTTGCAAATACAACTTTTAGAAAGTTGATATTTGCTTGCTTAATCATTTCAGCCCGCCTCTGCTCTGATGTGTATCTGCTGTGGTTTCTGTGAGTGACAGGGCTGGGGAATTCCAGGAGTCAGGCTGGGCAGTCAGGTGGTGAATAGGAAGATTACATCCAAGATGGGTGGGAGGAGTGCCCTTTGACTCTGAATAGGGCTGTGCTCTGCCACCACAATGCTGGCTCCACCTCCTGTGGAGCGTCTGATGTCTCTGCCCTGCACCCTGAAAGAAGAAGTCAGAAGCCTGCCCACAAAGTGCTCAAGAACTGTACTGAACTAGGCGAAGACACCCTGGCCTGAAAGAACAAAAGATTTTTTGTATAAATATTGGAGCCCTGCTCCTATGAAAGTAGATCCTGCTTGAACCAAGAAGAACCTCTGCCCGACGAGAAGGAACTGGGAAAGCTGCAAGGAGGAGTACTGTCCCTGACCTGAGGGATTGGCCTGCAGTGGTTGTCTTGCTGCGAGAGGTGAGGAAAAGACTAACGAGACTTTATTCAACTTGTGCATTCTGAAAGATCTCCAAGGGCTTGTGAGTGAGCTTGCCCCCTGAACGAAGTCCCAGGACCAGTGGACTTCAACAACCTGGAGAATCGCTGCTGAGAGCGCCTCGTAAAACTCACTGCGCACTCTGAGAAACCCGTGCCCAACTGTCTGGCCTGAGCAACGCGACTTCTGCCCCCCTATAAGCTGTAGCTCGCAACGTAAAGGAACGGACCTGTCTGGCCCGAGCAATGCTACTTCTGCCCCCTTCGAGCCGTAGCTCGCAACGTAAAGGAACGGACCTGTCTGGCCCGAGCAACGCGACTTCTACCCCCAACCAGCCGTAGCTCGCAACGCAAGGAACGGACTCCACTTTGGGCCCCTCGTCTCCCCTTCGCATCATCCTGCTCAATGCGCACCCCGCCGCTGTTATTTACAGGCTGCGGTGCGTAGAGCGGCTGGGTACGTCTCGTACCTCTGAAGCGTACCGCCACCTCGCACCGCGCTCGAGGGATCTGCAACAGGGGGCCTACTCTCCAGGTACGGCGCGTACGCCGCAACGAAGTGCAACTGCATCAACGCAAGGCACAGTCTCCCCGAGTAACGCGACTCTGGCCTCTACGAGCCGTAGCTCGCACCACAAAGGGACGACATCGCCGCACGTAGGCTTCTGCCTTCCTGCACCCTCCGTGACGAACTCTACAAGTTAAAGGTACTGTGTCCGCATCGCACACTGTGTTCAACGCGCACTGGACAGAAGCGTCCACGGCGCGCATCAGACTCTGTTGGTTTCACCATAGGGCCGTGCTGAAGAACATGCAGCGCACAGACTATTGAATTACGCATTTTTAAGAACTCTTTTGCCTAAACAGTATTGTGGATCAGTTTTGACGATTATTGGTCTTGTGTTAAATCCTTATATAAAAGATACTGGGGCATATTATCAAAAATTATCTCCCTATTACCTAGCTGTCGCTAACACCAGTTAGCGACAGCTAGTAGGAGATAGCGACCATCTTGGGCCCCGCTTTGCATATCAGTGATATTTATCACTAATGACATGCAAAGTGGGCGTGCCAAGATGTTAGCGACTGGAAACAGTCGCTAACATCGCTATCTCCTATTACCAACTTTTTGAGATATTCGCGCTATGCCCGAATATCTCCAAAAGCTAACACCTGCCCCTGAGCAGTTCTTAGCCATGTTATCCAATGGTAGGTGGATAACATGGCTAAGAGCATTAGCTCGGTAATGCATGAATATCGCTGACTTTTCAGCGATATTCATGCATTTCGGCCAATTTTTATCGCTTAGGAGATAAACCTTGATAATAGCAAGGTTCCTAAGCGATAAAAATCACTGCAGCTCGGCGATAAAAATATCGCCGCTAAAACAACATAGCGATAATTATCGCTAGTTGTTGGTAATATGCCTCACTATTTTTTTTATATAAAACTAGTGTGGTTTCCATGTGTGTTGTTGTCACTGAGTTACTGTATGTGTTCACAAATGCTTAACCCATAACGCTCTGAGATAAACCTTGTCTGCTTGCGCCACCCTACCTAGAGGGTGAGCAGGGGTTATTTTAGAGGGTGATCCCCTTATTCTGACTAGAGGAGAGGGTCCCTCCTTGTCACAAGTACCTACCTGTGCCAACCAGAGACCCCCAAATCTAACAATGGAGTAATTTAATTGCCAATTACTGCATTAAGGGCCAGATGAAGGAGGCTAAATACTAATCTGTAACGCCAAAATGTGTTAAATTTATGCGTTACCGACCGGTATTTAGCATTATGCAATGTAGGTAACATCGAACGCCAGCGCAAATAAGGAATCGGTAAAAATAAGGGAAACCAGTTACTGATTTCTTCATTTACGATTAGCAGACACCGAAACCCTTAACTTCTGAATCGGTAAATAAGAAATACTTAAATAATCGCAAATCCGATGTACCAAAAATTGGTAATACCGAATTTTCAGTATTTAGGAGTCGCTAATTACCACTGACTCAAAGCAGGTGGTAATCAGGTGCACTGCATTTAAACAGCCCCAAAATGCAACAGTGTGAACACAATGGCGGCCCGCTACGTAATTGCAAGGTGGCTACGTTTGCGAGCAGCAGGACGGAGTATCTGGAGATGGGAGGAGCGCGTGTACAGACTGCGCATTACACTGTTCCAAATGACTGAGGCTGAAATCCATGAGAGGTATAGGCTACACCCCCAAACCATCCTAGATCTGATATGGCACCTGCACCCACTCCTGGAGCATCAGACACCAAGGGTGCATGCCATACCAACACATGTTCAGGTGCTCTGTAGCCTTCACCTACTTGCATCAGGAAGTTACCAGGGGGTGATAGCTGTGGCAGGTGGTGTGTCACAGAGTTGCCTGTCCCGTTTCTTCAACTCTTTCTTGGATGCCATGATGCAAAGAATGCATCACTACATACGCTTCCCCAGCACACAGGCGGAACTGCAGAAGACAAAGCTGGATTTCTACCAAAAGGCACAGTTCCCACATGTAATAGGTTGCATTGATGGGACACACATATCAATCAGCCCACCTGCAACTACAGAGTACATATACCGCAACCGCAAATCTACGCATTCCATCAATGTACAGGTGATATGTGATGCGGACCACATCATCACTGACATTGTACCCATGACTCCTACATATTCAGGAACAGTGGGATCTACATACCTCTGGCTGGGTGAATTTGGAGAAGGATACCTGCTATGTAAATCAATTTGACACACCCTGATGTATACCTTGGATGAATGTGTTGTTGACTCTTATTAACTGCACTTCCTTTCCCACTTATATGAGAGCGCATATGCCGAGCGGGTATTTATCCTAACGCCATACCTCAAACCTTCCACCCCAAGTGAGAGAAGATACAATGTGGCACATAAAAGCACGCGCAACGTTGTGGAGCGCACCTTTGGACTTCTAAAAAGCAGGTTATGTTGCCTCGACAAAAGTGGAGGTGCACATCAATACCGCCCCATCATATGCTGCAAAATAATAGCAACATGTCCGTGCTGCATTACCTTGCCACAAAGAAAGGACCAGCAGTGGAACTAACTGACTCTGAGGACGAGGGTGAGGACTGTCCACAGCCAGAGCACAGCGCAGCAGGTGTGGCAGCAGCACCAGATGGGAGACACAGACGGGCTGAGATAACACACAACTATTTCTGAGTAAGTAAGGAGACACAGCCAGTTACTGTAAGTGTGTGACTGTGTTTAATTAGCATAGCACACCACCACAACATGAAGGGCGTCACATGCCAGGCCTAATTTAAATGCAGTTTCCAAAACCAAAACGAGTTACATCACCCATTTTGGTAAACCATGTGATGACTGGCATTACTTCCTGTGTCCACGCTTAGCACTGCTGCGTTCCTTGGCCACACTGTCCTCACTGGCAGTCTGTCCTGTGGCAGCGATGTGCCGTTCGCTGCGCCTCCTGGACTCTGCGATAGGAGGCATGATGATACTGCAGCTAGTAGCCTCTTCACTATCCCCCCCATCACCTGTAGAGGCTACCTGGTTGGTCTGTAGCACTTCTAGTGCACTGGTCACTGTGACCAGCCCCCTTGCCACATCACGGCTGTAGTGGGCCATCTCATCCTGCATGGCCACCGAGTGCCGGCAGAGCAGAGAGGTGGCAGTGGAGAGGCGGTTCACCGTCTTGGTGTAGTTATCTAGTTTCTGCCTCTCCCTGCGCCTCGCCAAACAGTCCTCATCCAGTTTGCTGCACAGCAGCCTCACTGACTCAGACATGCTCCTCATGCCCTCATCCACAGTATTGTTCATGGATCATATGCCCTTCTCTATTCGCAGCAGGTGCCCAATCATTTGTACCATCAGCCGCTGGACTGACCTTATTGCTTTACCTTGCAGGTGCTGCAGCTTGAGCATGGTCCCCTTAAGACCGGAAAAACACACTCTCATCCTTGCCCTGTGAAGCTGGACTGGCTGCCCTTCCCCTGCGGCATCTGGCACATGTGTGGGCGCGCTCTGTGGGGGACTGTGAGCCTGCACCGTTGGCGTCCTCAGCCACGTGGACTGTTGTCCTCTCATGCTGTCCTCCTCGGACACCTTTATCTCTCTGAGGCTGGCCACTGCATGCCTCCTCGCTCTCGGTGCTGGTGGCGTTGTTGGTGGCGGTGGTGATGCTGGTGATGGTGATGAAGGTGATGGTGATGGTGGTGGGGTGGTGTACCCTGCAGGCGACAGGACCTCCTCCTCCTGTGTCCTCGCTGTCCTGGGTGCCTTTCCTTTGCTCCCCTCTGCAGCCCTGCGCGATGCTCGCCTGTGAAGACAGAATGTACATTTGTTCACTTATCTGGCAGCATTTGCATAATAATAATTTTCATGTCTGCCAATCAAACTGACTGTCCTCTGCTTGCTAATTGCTGATGTGTGTCACATGCCTTTGGGTTCAGTGGACTGACTGTTCAGACATGTGTTACTGCCTACATCTCCCATAATGCATTGCTGGTTTTAAATAAAACATGTACTGGAGTGGAATTCACAATGCCTCATTGGGGATTGGGGTTAGGGAGTGGGGGGCACTGCATGCAGTGCATGCATCTTACCTTGTTTGTTGCTAGCTCTGACTGAGCTATCTGCATCCCCAATCCCACTCACACTCTCCGGCTGGAGGGTGGACTCGACCAGGAGATCCAGGGCAGTTGGTGCAGGTGCTGTGTTTCTCCCTCCACCTGTAAGGTTGACTTGCTTCTTTCTCTCTGCCAGCCTCTCCTTTGCACGCTTCCTCAGATCATACCAGCGTTTTTTGAGTTCCTCAATGAAGCGCTGGGTTACTCCAATGGCATTGATCTTTTCTTAGATGACCAGCCATATCTGCCTCTTCTGGGATTCAGGCACGTGCAGAGACCGTTTGCCAAAAAGTTTATTGTGGTCCTTTGTGACTTCCTCAAAGAGGACCTCCAGCTCCCGCTCACTGAATTGATGCTTTCTTTTGCGTTCAGCTGCCTCCTTCTCCCTCTCCTGGTTGGCCATATTTGCTCAGTGTTGTCAGCAAAAAGTTGGAAGGGTTGCTCCTTGCTTGTTTGCTGTGCTCCCTGCCTCTCAAGCAGCTTCAGGATCATTGCAGCTGCATGGGTGTGGCCACTTCCTGGTTTTGAGGTAATGAGGGAGCACAGGATTGGCTGATTCAACAATTACCAATTTTTTTAAATTACTGATTCGCTAATTACCGAATCCGTAATAAGGAATCGGTGATACCGATTCAGTAATGGGAAATCGGTAATTATTTTTACAGATTCATTCCGAATCGCTAACTTTTACCGATTATTACAGAATCGGTCATTTTTACAGATTTTTTACATACATCTGAAATACCAAGTTCTTAATAGCGAATCGGTAAAATTCGCTATTAAGGACTCGGTATTTCAGGATTACCTACATCTGGCCCTTAATTTCTATGATTGTTAAAACTGTCCCTTAGGTGCTATGAAAGCAAACATATTACTTTTTGTTATATGTTTGGAAACTCCCTTTTGAATTCAGTTGTTGGACAAAAGACAATATTGCATTCATTGGCACATATGCATGCACAGACCAGCTAGGTCATGCACTACTTTGAGATTCTGTCACGTTTCATGATACTTGTAACCCATTTAACCCCGGCATTGCTTGTAAACTCCTTGCAGCACCTGCTTCATTTATTCCCTCATATTATACACTTCAAGGAAATGGATCATATTTGATCAGGACAAATTAATTTTATTGTGGGTTGACCCTGGGGTTGTATACACTACTTGTTCAAAGGACAGTAAAAAAAATGTGGAGTTACATTTTAGCTATACCTGAAAATACAGTTTGAAAGAGACACTGGTCAAAAGTAAATATGATAAATACATGCTTTGATAAATTAACACCTTAGCTGCGTGTAAACATCCCTCCCCAGTGCTGCGCTGTCCATTGGAACCAGTGCTGAATGGACGTCCAATGGTCGTGCGCAGCACTGGGGAGGTAGCGCTGCTGACGACCGTTGGTCGTCAGCAGCACTTAAGGGGTTAAACAAGATTGGACACAGCTAGAGGTGCCGTTAACCTCTGTGGCAGAAACATTTGCCCATCAGACAACCTGGTCTGCAACTGAAAGTCAGCAACTCTTACAGTCTCAGGGGTATATTTATCAAACTTTCACACAGCATAGCGCAACAAGCTACCTTTCTGCACTGCGCCTAAGGGAAATGCACTGTATTTAACATTATACAGTGCAACCTGTCCTTTCCTTGCATTGGCGCCCTTTTGACTGCCTAGCATCAATGCAGGCACCCTTGCTCTGTGGTGCAAAGGTTAGTGCATTGTCAGCAGAATTGTTTTTGTGCAGGAAGGGGCACCTTTTTGCACAAAAACAATCCTCAGAGGAATTTTCCTATTTCTAAGCATGTTGCAGAATGCAGCACATTTAGAAAGAGAATGCAACAAAGAGAAATAAAGATATTTCTCCTTTGTGCCCCATCCCCGGGGAGGCTTAGCATTTTGATGCTCACTCAGGTTTAGCAGTGTTGGTAAATCTGGGAATGCACCAAAATCCATGGTTAGATGCATGGGAACATCGATGCGCCACCACGGGGCAGAGTAACGCATCACAGAGACTTGCTCTGTATTGCAAATACCCCAGATTTATCAAGCCATGCAGGTCCATGCAAGGTACCTCAAGTGGCTTGATAACTCTTGCTTTAGTGATGCCCAGACAGTGCATGCTGTGTTGTCAAGCTCTGCTTTTAAAACCCTTAAAACTCTGAAAGTATTTTTTTTTAAACTTTGAGTGTATTGTCTTTGCAATTGCCACGCTACTCACTGCCGCCTCTTCCTGACTGGTCCTGCTCTCCTCCCACACACGCTCTCACGAGGTTTAGCGACCGTGAGGGTGTCAGCTGCTGCACAGCAGGGCTGATTGGTGGGGAGGAGCCAGGGGTCACGGGGCACATAAAACGCACGCTAGAACGGATGCGCAGCGAATGCGCTCAGCGGGCGCGCCGCTGGCGCTCCGAAGGCGCGCCTAATGCAAGCCCGTCTGCGCCCGTCCGCGCCCGACCGGGCCCAGGGGCCAGAACCCCTGGCCAACTGTGGACTTTCACAAGCGCTGTACTCAGATCCTGGAACCAAAAAATCTTCCCCTTAAATACAGAGACAACAATGGTACTCAAGAGAGAAAGTCTCCTTATCCCTCTGCAGGGAGAGACCTTTGATTCCAACTTAGCTCACTCTCGGGCCACCTTCCTCCCAATAGTGCTGATTCACTGAAACTTTCGGTCCTGAACACTCGCTCACTCCAAAAACACGCCATTGAAATCCTTACGCTCCTACAGGATGAGGCCCCAGACATAGTAGCCCTGTCAGAAACCTGTCTGGACGAAGACTCCGGCCCCACTTTACTGGCCGCACTATCCGATGGCTCTGACGCCCTCTGGCAGAACCGGCCTGAGGGGAAAAGAGGAGGAAGGGTTGCCGTTCCTATTAAAAAGCACCTGAGCTTGTAAAGAGTGTTGGGTGAATCCCTAGTAGGGGCAGATACTCTGACTATCAAGGTCTGCCACCACTCATCTAGTATAACAATCACCATTATGTACCATCCACCTAAATGCTCCTCACATTTTATAGATCTCCTGACCGAATACGTATCTAATCTCTGCTCACGCTTCCAACAACTCCTGGTGGTGGGAGATTTTAACCTCCACTGGGATCAACAACCCAAAGAGGCCCAAGCCCGACAACTAGAGGAGACCTTCATCAATCTGGGGCTCTCCCAGCTAGTAACTACCCCCACACACAAGCGAGGACACATCCTAGATCTGGTCTGGTCCTCGTTCCCTCTTATGAAACTTACAGACATTAGCCCTTGTGCATGGTCTGACCACTTCTGTATCAATCTGCTAGTCCCCCTCACCAAGCGCAGTGCTCGACCCCCCTTGGATTGGAAACACGTTTGCAAGTGGTCAAAACTAGATGGCCCGTCACCAATAAGCACTTAAAAAGCCTGAGACAGCAGACATTGATGTGTGGTCCGAAGCCACATCCAGCTGGCTTCGCACTGCCATCAACAAAATTGCCCCAGTAAGAAAAATAAAAATGAATAGTAAAGGTAAAGGCGCTCCATGGTACATGGAAGAACTCAGGACCTTAAAACGTGCGCTCTGCCACCATGAACGACAGTGGCGGAAAAACTATGATCCCCAGGCACTAGTAGTGTATAGAGCCAAAATCACAATCTACAAAAAAGCACTCCTCGGTAGGAAGGCAGATTATTATTAGAATAGAATTCTAGTGGCCACAAACATCCAAAAAGAAACGTTTAAAGTCCTGAAAGAACTAAGTCAAAACAATCACTGTCAACACCATCCAATCAGGAACAATGCAATCTTTTCTTATCTTACTTCTCCAATAAAATTCAGAACATTCTGTCTGAAATTGACAACTCATCTTTTACCAACCCCCCAACGCAGAGGAGGTCTCTCTGGAAAAGAAAGCAGAAACCTTTCATCCTTCCAAATTCTCGACATAGAAAACTCCGGCGTTTGGCCAAGAAGATGAAATCTGGATCCCCGGCTGACCCCTGCCCTCCTAGAATCTTTAACCTAGCTCTCCCGCAAATTGAAGAGGAAGTTCTGGCCCTGCTGAACCGCTCCCTGGTCCCAAGCTACTTTAAGGAAGCCAGAATTATCCCCTTACTTAAAAAAGCTGGTGCAAATGTATCCAATATGAAAAACAACAGACCCATTTCCCTACTCCCTTTTCTCGCTAACATTCTAGAACAACATGTCCTGCAAAATCTCTCCAGGTGTTTGGAGGATCACCACCTCCTAGGAGACAGGCCGGGCGGTTTCCGTGCTCACCATAGCACAGAATTGGTGATGTTGTCGGTGCTTGATGATATCAGGCTAACTGTTGACAACAAAAAACCCTGCGTGATGGTCCTCCTTTACCTGTCGGCAGCGTTCGAGACGCTCAACCACGCTATACTCCTGGAAAGACTACGATCCATTGGAATTGGGGGATCTGTCCTACAATGGATCACCTCGTTCCTGACGGACCGCTCCCAGAGAATTCAGATGGATGACTGGGTCTCAGAGAGGGGACCGATCCCTTGTGGAGTTCCACAGAGGTTGGCTTTATCACCTCTCCTGTTTAATATATATCTCAGACCTCTAATTAATGCCCATGCGCCCATTGAATGACAAGTTTTCAACGACGCTGATGACACACAGATCATCCAACAAATTGAAAACTCCCCTCAAGCACACTCCCGGGCCAAAGAGGTACTCCGTTTCACCGTCAACTGGATGACCACCAACTCACTAAAGATTAACCCAGACAAAACCGAGGTCCTAGCCATGACGGATGCCCATAACCCCTGGAACTCCCTCTTCTGGCCCCAGGAGCTGGGCGACACTCCAGCCCCGGTAGTTAAAAGTCTGGGAATTAAAGTTGACGCTAAACTCACAATGGCCAATCAAGTCTACACGGTTTTTGGTACCTGTGTGGGCCTACTTATGCTTCTGAGGAGCATCTCTCCCATCCTATCATTTTCCACCATGAGAAAAGTGGTATCAGCCATGATCCTAGCCCACCTTGATTATGCCAATTCACTCTATATTGAACTGCCAGATTCCTTAGTGGACAGACTGCAGATAGTTATGAATGATGCCGCCAGACTAATTTTCAAACTTCAGAGGCACACATGAGCATCACCCGTCCTTCAACACCTCCACTGGCTGCCTCTTAAACAAAGGGCAACATTTAAGGGCCTCTGCATCGTTCACAAAGCTATTCACAGCCAGGCCCCCATGTATATTAAACAACGTCTTGAGAAATACGTACTAGGCCACTCGCTAAGGTCCTCCACGGGGAGCCTTTTAAAATGCCCACACTTCAACTACGTTACCAAACGAGGACGAGCCTTCTCTAGCCTCCTACTCACTCTGGAACAAGCTGCCGAGCCATCTACGTGCGGAAAGCTGCCTTCTTCCTTTCAGAAAACAACTAAAAACTATTATTTTCACAGAAGCTTGGACATAATCGTCCTGCTAATCTGCCTGGTTCCATCGCCAATCTTCTTACAGTGCTTAGAGACCTTTCGGTATTAAGCGCTCAACAAATTCAAATTAGCATAACATTGCTCTTGCACCTCCGTTGTTTGACGCAAGGGTGGTGCAACACATTGATAAATGTGTCCCCTAGTCCCCAGCTAATTATAATGCATTTCATATTCCATGCCTCAAACACAATACGCATAGTTCATGTGTTTAAAACCATCTGATCTAGCCTATTGATTGTTTTTAGAACTATTTTTGTATGAATTACTTCCTTCAGTTTTTTGTTTCAAATCTCTTTGGTGGAATAGCAGCTACACTTCTTATAGTTGGTTGTGCAATGCTTATTTGTTTCCAGGTAAAGAAATAAAGGCAGCATGAATGCCTATATGAATGTACATGGATTCTACTTGACTGAACACCAATGTTTTGAAGCATTGGTATTGAAATTTAGAGGAGACCTGTTGAACAAGTTAAGTGAGGACTGGACTTTGTGATTCACAAATGTCACGGTCCTTAAATGAGACCTGCTTTCTGGTGTTGCAACTTTATCAAATAGATTCCTGGACATCCAGTTGAAACAATCACTAGTAATGTCTCTCCACATTTGGGAAATAATTCAACCAATCAGAATGCCCATTTGTGAAATAATTCTTTAATGATAAGTGTTTAAATGGGAGTCTCTAATCGGCAGGGACTTGCACCGTGTCCAAGTAGGGACCTTTATTCCAGTCCAGGTAAGGGAGTTACACACCCTTGGTGGCTTGGCGTGAGCAGTCAGTCTTATCTCAGCGGCAATGTGTAAAGCATTTGTACTTAATCACAGAGCAGCACAGTTAAAACACTACGAAAGGGCAACACACCAGTTTAGAAAAATAACCAACACTTATCTGACAAAAGCGGCAAAACTCCAACATACACAAGCAAAGATATCACTTTTAAAAGGTTCACGATAGTTCTATCTATAGCAAACTATGGATGCATCACTTTTATCACAAAGTGCCTGGGCTGCATCAAAATCAAAGATGAAAACAGCTGCTAGGCAGGCGTTGTGTCGATTCTTCAGCCTCACCGCCGTGATGCATTGGTTCTTCAACCGCATGGTTATGCTGCTTCAGGAAAAACAGACGCTGGAGGTCGATGCATGGATTTTCAGGCTTCTTTGCAGCAACAGCGACCTCCAAGGACCCAGAACTGGAATTTGCACCATGTGACAGGTCAGAACTCCCAGCAGAGGAGTTCAGCAGCTGTAGATGAAGTCTTTGATGGCTCTGAGACATTTTAACAGGAGGAAATCACACACAAGCCCTTGGAGAGCCTTTCGCAAGCAGGATGTACAAAGCAAAGTCCAGTTCTTTCACTGCCCAAAGCACAAGCAGCAGCCTTTAGGTCTCTGACCTCAGTACGGACCTCAAAGCACTGGGTATAACAATCCTAAACACAGAAAGCACACACAATAAGGGACATTTGCTGGACCCCATTTTTTCTAATAACAACCAATTTATGGTTAAGCCCCCACTACCACTTCCATGGTCTGACCATTTTATGGTCCCCTTCTCCTGGAAAATTTCATCAGAAGAAAGAAACGCCCCCCGTCCGCGGACTCTACAGAGAGCATGGGCAAAACTATCAGTGGAAGAATGGACCCAGGCCCTAGAACAAATGGCTCCTGTGGCAGAATCAGATCCCCTGCTAGCAGACCTAAACTTTCAGAACTGGCTCACCAATTCCCTTAATGTAGTACTGCCCTTGAAAAAGATCATAAAGAAAAGTAGCACTTTTAAATCACCATGGTACACCACTGAACTGAGAGACCTCAGGAAAAACTGCAAAAAGTTGGAACGCATCTGGAGGAAGGACTGGGCAGCCAACAGCAAGCTCTCCTACCAGGCGGCCTTAAGACTTTACAAAGCTGCACGGCAGAAAACCCAGGCGGCTTTTTTTGAGGACAAAATTAACACGTCCGCCAACTCCTCTAAGGAGACCTTTAAAATTGTAAAGCAACTGCTTAAATCCTCCATTCCAACCACCAACCAGGAGTGCACAGAAGCTAGGTGTGACTTGCTTGCAGAGTACTTTGACACCAAAGTACAACGAATACTTGACTCCCTCCCACAGGCTGTCCCCATTGCAGGCGATGAAGCCCTCTCTGCCCCGCTCAATACACCCCGGCTGGATAGCCTTAGAACCATCTCTATGGATGATTTCCGTAACACGCTCTCTGCGGTGAAGAGTGGTTCTCCATCTGACCCTACACCCATGTACATCCTTAAACAAGTCGCAGATACCATCACCCCCCTTGCAACGGATTTATTAAATGCCTCTTTCACTAAAGGGGTGGTTCCACCCAGTTGGAAGCAAGCAAGAATCAAGACACTCCTAAAAAAACCGGGCCTAGACACGGCGGACTTGGCCAACTTTCGCCCTATCTCGCTGCTACCCGGTCTGGGGAAAATCGCTGAAAAAATTGTATATCAGCAGCTTTCTGGGTTTTTAGAAAGCAATGACCTGTTAAGTGGCTCGCAAACGGGCTTCCGCCCAGGTCAGGGCACTGACACAGCCCTCATAGTGGTAACTGAGGAAGCAAGATGCATCTTGGATTCAGGGGGATCAGGAGTTCTGATCCTCCTGGATCTAAGCGCTGCATTTGATACGGTGGACCACAAAATACTAGTCCACCGTCTTGCAAGACTCGGGATTACGGGAATAGCCCTGAAATGGTTGGAATCCTTTCTGGATAAACGAGCATTTAAGATCTGGGAAAATTGTATCATGTCCAAATCTACTCCCCTCCAGTGTGGAGTCCCCCAGGGCTCATCCTTGAGCCCTACCTTATTTAATGTATATATGGCCCCACTGGAGGAGGTAGTAGCCCCGTTCAGGATTAAATGCGTCACTTACGCAGATGACACCCAACTAGTCGTCTCGCTGACGCAAAAAACGGGATGCTCAGACAACCTCTCGGCCTGCCTCTCGGAAATCTTCTCCTGGATGACTAACTCCAAGCTCAAATTGAACGGAGCAAAAACCGAGATTTTAATTCTGGGTCACCAATTCTCCTCCCTACCCAATACATCTTGGCCCCCCTGTATGGGTGAGGTGCCCCCACCAAAAGACAAAATTAAAAGCCTGGGGGTATGGTTCGAGCCTGAATTAACCTTCAGGTCACATGCCCAGAAACTGGCAGGCACATGTTTCGGATTGCTCCGAACTGTGCGGAAAGTCCTCCCACTGCTACCCTTCCAATCTAGAAAATTACTAATTCAGGGACTGATCTTGTCCAGACTGGACTATAGTAATGCACTGCTCCTGGCAGCCCCGGAAGCCACTATTAACACCCTACAACGAGTACAAAACGCTGCTGCCAGGATGCTCATGGGCGCCCCAAGAAGAGCCTCTGCAAAACCATTGCTGAAAGCCCTGCATTGGCTCCCAGTTCGTGAGCGCATTTCCTTTAAATCATCATGTATGGTCCATAAAGCGCTCCAAAGCAAAGGACCTCAGGCACTAAGAAGCCTGATACGCCCGTACAGACCTCCACGTGCCCTTCGATCAGATCTTGAAAATTTGGTCATTGTCCCCAGAGTTAGAAAAGCTCGCTCGGGAGGCCGCCGCTTCTCTGTAAATGCAGCAAAGACCTGGAACGCTCTCCCGAGACACATTCGCACTGAACCATCCCTTGTCAAATTTCGTAAATGTCTTAAATTTTTTCTTTTCCCAAAGACCCTTAAAAACTCCGGCCCCCCTTAGAGCTTCTTATTTTTGTCAGATAGCGCTGGGACGCTTACGGGCAGCCATGCGCTTTATAAATCCAATTTCATTTCATTCATTTCATTTCAAATGGTAGTCCCGCCTGACATGTTCTCCAGCCCTTCTTCTTGGCAGAATGTCCCCTTAGACACGAAGTGTTCTGAAGTTATGGTGTCACAGCTTCAGCACTTATACAAGTTTCTGCTTCTGAAGTAGGCAAACTTCAAAGAAAAGGATTTGTAGTGCACAAGATGCTTATTTTCCCTGACCTGGCTCCAGATACACTACAGGAAGGTAGAGACGGCTTTGTGTGAGGACAGGCACAGCCCTATTCATGTGTCAATGACAACTCCTCCCACCAGCTCAGGAGACCCATCAGCCCGGTGATGGTCTATCAGAATATGCAGGGCGCACCTCAGCTCCCTCAGTGTGACTGTCCAGAGCAGAGGTCTTGAAACTTTTTGATGCTGAGGCCCCCATGTCAAAATATTTTAGGTGCAAGGACCCACTCCTGACAAAAATATAAGGAACCTGGTACTCCTCGTCATTGGCAGCTATCAACAACCATGGATGCCCTCAATTTCCACAGCAAATCACTTTTACAGTGGAAAAAAATATTAAACCGCGTTTATCAAACCAAATGTTCGTGAGTGTGTGGGTCTGGTCAAAGGTGTAGCTAAAAACGAAGGGCCTCATTTATGAGAAATTTGCATAGGACAGCACCGCAAGTCTTCTTGCAGAGATGCCATTTTTCAATGTGAAAGGGCAGGAATGCATCATATTTATGAAATTCCGGTACATTCCTGTTCTTTCCCCTTGTATTGGTGCACAAATTGCTGCCTATCACCAATGTAGGCAAGATTATTTTTGTGCAGGAAGGGGTACCTTCCTTCACAAAAACAATCCAGAGAGGGGGTTTCCTCTTTTCATGTGAGCTGCAAAAGTAGCTCTCTGCTGGGGAGAAGTAAAGTTTTGGTGCTGCCCCAGTGCAAAGCCATGCAGGGTGACTTTGCGTTGCCTCATAGGTATGGTTCAGATGCTTGCGCCAATGGAGCATCAAAAAAAGTGATGCTTTGGTGGCGCAAGCCTCTCATAAATAAGCCCCAACATATTGTACATTTTGGACCATAAAAGATACAGGGGCATATTACCAACAACTAGCTATAATTATCGCTATGCTGGTTTAGCTGGGAAATTTTTATCGCCGAGCTGCGGCGATTTTTATCGCTTAGGAACCTTGCTATTATCAAGGTTTATCTCCTAAGCGATGAAAATCGGCCGAAATGCATGAATATCGCTGAAAAGTCAGCGATATTCATGCATTACCGAGCTAATGCTCTTAGCCATGTTATCCACCTACCATTGGATAACATGGCTAAGAACTGCTTTGGGGCAGGTGTTAGCTTTTGTACATATTCGCGCTTAGCGCGAATATCTCCAAAAGTTGGTAATAGGAGATAGCGATGTTAGCGACTGTTTCCAGTCGCTAACATCTTGGCACGCCCACTTTGCATGTCATTAGTGATAAATATCACTGACATGCAAAGCGGGGCACAAGAAGGTCACTATCTCCTACTAGCTGTCGCTAACTGGTGTTAGCGACAGCTAGGTAATAGGGAGATAATTTTATCTCCGCTTTCTTAGCTTTTAAAGCCAAAAAAGCGGAGATAAACCCCATTGATAATATGCCCCACAGTTCATAAAATCATTACATGTCAATGCTGCTTCTACATACTATGGGGCATATTACCAAGCAATAGCGATAATTATCGCTATTGCTTGGTTAGAGACAAAAATTTACCGCTGAGCTGCGGCGATTTTTACCGCAAATAAACCTTGGTATTACCAAGGTTTATCGCAAATGCGATAAAATTCGCCGCAATGCATGAATATTGCTGAAAAGTCAGTTAGCTAATGCTCTTAGCCATGTTATCCACCTCCCATTGGATAACATGGCTAAGAACTGCTCAGGGCAGGTGTTAGCTTTTGGAGATATTCGCGCTTAGCGCGAATAACTCCAAAAGTTGGTAATAGGAGATAGCGATGTTAGCGACTGTTTTCAGTCTCTAACATCTTGGCACGCCCACTTTGCATGTCATTAGTGATAAATATCACTGACATGCAAAGTGGGACCCAAGATGGTCGCTATCTCCTACTAGCTGTCGCTAACTGGTGTTAGCGACTGCTAGGTAATAGGGAGATAATTTTATCTCCGCTTTCTTAGCTTTAAAAGCCAAAAAAGCGGAGATAAACCCCCTTGATAATATGCCCCACTATGTTTCCGAAATATAATCAACATGTGGCACAGGGGCAAAGATAACCAGGTAATCAAAAAAAACATTTTTTACTCTCAGCCTCTACACACTTAAAATTTACTAGATCATAATACATTAAAATTTTACATTTAAATTTTGTTTTAAAACGGTTATAAATATTACATCATTAAAAAGATCATACACAAGGTCACCTCAGAGGGTAGATGGGGAAGGCTAAAAAAAGTTGTCCCACAAAAGGTTAAAAAAGATAAAAATAATCCTTATGTTATTTCAGATTTGGGTTAAAATCTTGGGCTACATTGAACCCTAAAATTTTAACCCCATTCTTTTCTTAATCAGGAATACATTAAATAGGAATCTACTTACAGAAAAGACTGTAGTTTGTGATAAATCAGTTTTCAATATGCGCTCAGCAACACTATAACGCCTTATGCCTAAATGCTTACATAGGGGTCTAATCCAGCGGTTTCTGGCAGTTGTATACGCTGGGCAAAAAGATTATATATGGGCTTCATTTTCTATTTCTGATGCTACACATTTAGGACATGTGTTATTTCTTGAGCCCGCCCCGTTTCCTTTCCAACTGGCTGTGTTGGAGCCTATTTGAAAGATACCATATCTAAACTGTAAGTATAAGGATTTAGCTAAGGGAGGTTCTATCTCATCCAAGAATGGCTCTAAAGAAGCTACATCTTTGAATGCTAGAAATTTCGCAGTTAGAGGCCCCACAGATATATTGTGTATTTAATTTGTTATTTATGTGGGCCCAAAATATCATTTTTAGCTGTTTTTTACTTAATGATTGTAACTGTTGTGGGTCATCCCAGTAGTGTGGTAGGTCTAGCTTTTCCATCCACGTCATAACGTGATGTAACCATGGAATATCCTTAGATCGATTGGCCTTTAAGATTTCAACCAAGCCAGTTTTATAATGGATCAGTTCGGTGGTGGTCCAGATCCTGACCCAGAACAAAAGTGGTCTTAGGGCCGCATGATGGTCCGTACGTTTTATATTTAAATCCAAAGAAACTGGCAGCAAAGGGGTCCTGTTGGGAGGCTTTAGTATTTGCCTGTAAAATTTATTTTCTTCCTGCTCAAAGCTCTTCCTACACTGGGGGCCCCAAATGTTAGCTCCATAGAGCGCGGCAGATTGTGCTTTGAATTTGAATACCTCCAGTGCAGGTGAAACAGCCCTACATGTGCTAGCCTCATGTTTTTTCAAAATTGATACCGAGTTCTGGACCATCATAATCCTGCTTTTTTCAATTTGACCTTTTCAGGCCATTTTGCTATCCAAGTTGATTCCTAGATAGTTAAAACTGTCTACGTATTCCAGTGGCTGGTTATTTAAAACAAGGTTTTTTAAAAAAGATTTGTGGGGGTTTAGTGACATGTATTTCGTTTTACTGGAGTTTATTTCAAGTCCCTTTTGTAAACAATATCTATCGAAGGTGTCTACTAGTGATTGAAGTCCCTTTGGTGTTTGAGATATTAAAATTGTGTCGTCGGTGAATAATAAAGCCGATACCACCTCTCCCCCCAGACGAGGAGAATCATGCGTACTTTCTGATAGAAAGTCGGGGATGTCGTTTACGTATAGTGAGAAGAGGGTTGGTGCCAATACGCACCCTTGCATTACTCCTCTTCCCACCGGAATTGGTTTTGTTAATTCTCCCCCTGGCCCCAAACGCACTGTGGCATAGTTTCCAGTATGTAACTTTATTAGTTGCCTTAGTATTTCCAAAGGGACCTCGATTTTCCTTAGGGTCTCCCATAGCTGAGAGTGAGGGTCTAGGTCAAATGCAGCCCTTAAATCTATAAAAGCGACATAAAGGCTGCCCTTCCTAATTATAATGTATTTCCAGTAAATACACATGAACCTAAAGACTTGGTCAAGTGTGCTTGTTTTCGCTCTAAACCCCGCTTGAAACTTTGTTAAGATATCCACCTCCTCCATCCATTCTGTTAGTCTGTTTAAAATATGCCTAGCATAGATTTTTTGTAGTATGTCTAGTAAACCAATTGGGTGGTATTTAGCTGGATCTTGGCGGTTGCCCTTTTGAAAAATCGTAACTATCTCAGCCCCTTTCCACGTATGGGTTATTGGTGTCCCAGCGGCTATCGAGTTGCACAAAAAATTTACATAAGGGCCCCAGACTTCTAAGTCGTGTTTTAATAAATCGCCTGGGATCCTATCCAGTCATGGCGCCTTCCCTGCTTTCATAGCACCTATTGCTTTGGTAGTCTCCTCCTGGCTAAAGTGCAGTACAGTGGCCAAACTGTTGTCGTATATGCCATTTATTATTGTACGTTCATCCCCACTATAATCCTGGTAGAGGTTAGTGAAGTGGTCAACCCAGGTTTTCTCATCTAGGTAGAGATCTTTATTACTTTTCCCGGTTTTATTTCCCTTGGCAATAAGGCACCAGAAGGCAGCCTGGCCTTTGCTTCTAGCGGCAGCTATTAGGTCCGACCACAAATCGTTGTCCCAAGCCTTCCTAGCTTCTAGTAGTGCTTTTTTATACTTTTGCCTATTGATGTAAATATATAATTTACCGTCTTAATTTCTATGCAGGTAAGTAATTAATCAATAATAACTCAAATCGGAAAGAAAGAACCAGAGTCCGTGGTGTTAGAGTTCTTAGGGGTTTTATTCCTCAAAAAGGAATGGTCAAGACCAGAATATCATGTTCTTCCCACCACAGGGGTGGAAGAAGGGATAGAGCGCTACATTTTATTGACAGTACATAGCTTATATACTTAATTCATGTCATAGAAAACAGTACAGTAGGCGTAACAGCTGAGAGAAGACAAGATAACAGTATCCACGTGTTACTAGTACGTAATCAGAAGGCGTGGACTAGACGTGAACTAGAGGTGTGTGCTAGAAACGTCACAGATAGGTGTCACTAGGGGGTGGCACTAAACAGAAATGTTGCAATGTCAGCAGAAATCGGAAGCTTGGATGCGCGCGCAGCTGCATGACGTGTGATTGACGTGAAACTGGAGGGTGCAGGGGACTTGACATTTACACTAACGGAAAGAGACAGAAGTCTGGCATGTCAGATCAACTTGTACTTCTATCCTATCTGATATCTGATGTTTGGGAACCATATTATCTGGACGGAAAGGTCTCTGGGGCAGAAGCTATTCTATACTGACTATGGATGCGTGTGTAAGCGCCTAAGTGTCTGCATGAGAAGCGTGGGGCATGGGGCCTTCCATGGGAGCATGGTAACAGAGGCTATGAATTACTTGCACTGAGACAGGTCGGACCTTTGGCTCTTTAGCTGAGGGGGATGTTTACTGAAGCTAGTAGGCAGGAATGTATTTTTCGAGGAGCGGAACAGATAACTCGAAGGTTATAGTCAGTCTTGGCAGGCAGCAGGCTGAGCTGAGCACGGTGGGCCGCGCTGGAAGTAAGTCAGAGTTCACGGGTACAGAGGCAGCCTGGGCTGAGGCTTTCAGAATCAGAAGCCAGAGAAAAGGCTCGATGGCAGGAATTCGGGGCCTACTTTGCCAGAGCTGAAAAAACATGTAAGGTACACTACAAAAAGACGTTGGCATAACATACTTAGGAACGGACTATTTAATCCATTCAGGGTGGATCTGAAAGAGGACATGTTAACGTTGGACGCAAATGTATTTGCGTCTTCATAGCTGACACAGGAGGGAAGTTACATGCACTTTAAGCTGGTACATGGAGACGGTGGGGTACGCGCTAGGGAACACAACTTGACCAATAATTTATATTTCCTCATTCCCTCCTTGTTCCCTACGGACCCTTCATGATATATCGATCCTCATGAATCGATCAGTTTGTTCTTGTAACATCATTTGCTCTTCTTTCTTTCTTTTACGTTGTGAGAGAAAACTGGAATGTTCAATACAAGATGTGGCACACAGTCCACAAATCGCTGGCCCGCACTGCAGGCACAGGCAGCAACTGAATACTAGGACTAGGCCAATGCCTAGGAAGGATAGGATCTTCCATCCCCAAGCTGTTAACGTTGTCCAGAACCAACCGGACCAAGTCCAGGTGCCGGGATTCTGATGTATCTGATTTGCAATTTTATGGAGACGTGTAATAGCTTGATATACAGATGGTGCGTTTTGTGGAATGAAAACACAGCAACTTGACCCGATGACCTTACAGGCTCCACCTCTATCTGCCAAGATGACGTCAATAACAAGACGATTCTGAAGGACAACAACCCGCATGGCGGACTGTTCTTCTGTTAAGTTACCTAGGGCGGAGGCAGTTTCATTCACTACTGCTTCAAGTGTTCTAGTTAATCTGCGTATTAGTTTACTATTTTGGACAGGGCCTAAAAAGAAAAAGAATCCTTTATTAAAATCGGTGTACTGTTCCCATGCCGTTTCTGTGTAGTCGACAAGTGGGATATCTCTTCTGGGTCTATTCTTTACTAGATTTGTATTTCTGTGGTAATCAGGAGGGGCTAGGAAAACAGGTGGCAGAAGGAATGCAATGTAACAGGTACCATCCCAATCTGGAGGTAGGTGTATGTATGCGGTATGACCACAAACAAAATAGGAATGACGGATAGCTTTAAAAGATGACTTACCATGATCACTGAATTCGACCACAGTAGTGCATTTACTATGACCTAAGTGTACTGAACCTTTCTTCCTGATACATAATTCACCAGTGACTGGTAATACTGACATAACGGGTAGAACTGGTGCGGCTTCGGATTCAACAGTAAGAATCATAAGGCTAATTGTGTAATTACCTAATCCATATACTTCATTTTCTAGATCAGTTCCTATTCTAGTGGGGAGTCCCTCCTTATCAGGGTAACAGACGTCGAGCAGGACCAAGTTCAGGTTTCCCCAAACCCAGCCCCCATCGAAAACAGCAATATCAGGATCTAAGGAATTAATTATTTTAAACCATGCACCACAGGAGCCATTGTGAGTGAACGGGTACGGAAAGAGGGGCAGAGCTCCCTTGTAATTCTGGTAGGGAGGGAGTCGGCCATATATCCAGCAGTCGGTAGCATTGTTAGTTTGATGGGAATGGTGTAGCATACTAATGAATGTGTTGTTGCGCAGCGCAAGTCTGTAGGAGAGTTCATGTGGAGGTAACTCACTAAAAGTGTGTTCAGCAGAGACATTGTAAGCAGATTGTTCACGCTTGAAAATAGGGTAATAGACAGGGAGAAGTATACTTGCAACTATTATCAGGAGACTTAGAAAAAACATTATTAACAATGTCACTATACAGTGACTACGCAGTGATTTGCAGTATGTACGTTTCTTGAATTCTCTCTCTCTCTCTCTATCTCGATCTAGGGGATACATGTCAGAAACTATTTAACCGATTCACCTAGGGGAGGACTTAAACAATTAAACTGTCTGACTTGCTAGATCGGAGTTTAAGTCTGTACTCCTCTTGGGGAGTTTTCTCTCGTTCGGAAGTTTTAAAGTCACTGGGCTCGATACAGTCTTTGGAAGGGGTGGATGAGCCTGGATCGGATTTTAGTTCATTACACAGTTTAACATGGCTCATGTGAACCCACCCCTTCCTGCCCTCAACCTTCACCGCTTTCCTCGTAGTAAGTAGAACGGTCTTCGGCGATTTCCAGCGGGGCTCCAACGGACTTTTCCGGTCGAAGTTCCTTATGAGGATCAGATCACCTGGACGGACATCATGTGGCTTTACATCAGTGTTGTCAGGGAAGGCTGCGGCAACCTGTGAACGACATGATTGGAGTGCAGACATCAAGGAGGCAAGGTAATCTGTCAACATATTGCAATCAACATCAGTAATTTTCTTAGGAATGGGCGTCCCCCACATATTCGGTGGTCTACCAAAGACCACTTCGTACGGGGATAGTCCTGATCTCGAATGGGCAACCATCCTCATATAGAACAGTGCCACTGGCAGGGCGACTATCCAGTCGACCCCTTTCTCTTTACATATTTTAGCAAGGCGTGTCTTTAATGTCTGATTATGCCTTTCTACAAGGCCTGCGGCTTCGGGATGTCGGACACAATGGAATTTCCACTGGTATCCTAGCAATAAAGAAACTTCTTTCATTAATTCGGATGAGAATGGCTGACCGTTATCTGAATACACGACACGAGGCAAGCCGTACCGTGGGAAGAATTCACGAACCAACTGCTTGGCAGTGGTCGGAGCAGTGTAATCTGGGACTGGGTATGCTTCGGTCCAACGGGACAGAGCACAAACAATTACGAGGACATATTTGAATCCTCGACAACGGTCCATCTGGATATAATCCATCTGGAGGACTTCAAAAGGGTGATCGGGAGGATGAAATCCACCTTGCTCTACAGGGACGCTTTTACCTGGATTGAACTGACAACAGATCATGCAAGTACGCACTTTCTGTTTTGCTGCTGCTCGTAAGTGTTTATTGTTCCAAAGATTTTGTAAACTGTCTAACATCGCTTTTTCTCCTAGATGTGCTGGACTATGTGCTGTATTAATCATGACTTGAACCATAGAGTCAGGGAGAAACCATGTAGATTTTCCCTTCGTCATCCAACCTTGATCTGTCTGGATCCCTCCTAGTTCAATCCATCTCTTTATTTCATCTGGAGTAGCATGTGCCTGAATATCGATAACATCTAGTGTGGGATCCCTGACCGTCATACAATGTGTCGGTCCTATTGTCTTTGTCATGTCAGTTGTCTGAGTGTGAGTCAATGCTGTATGTTTTGCTGTTTGGTCTGCCAGGTCGTTACCCTGGGAGACAGAATCTGTAACTTTAGTATGTGCCTTACACTTCATGACGGATATGCCTGAAGGCAGATGTATTGCTTCTAACAGTGCTTGAATGAGGGGACCATGTTGGATCTTGGCACCATGAGAGGTCAGAAAACCTCGTTCTTGCCATAACATGCCGAAGTCGTGTACAACTCCGAACGCATAACGGGAATCAGTGTATATGTTGACATTTCTGTTCTTGGCTAGAATACAGGCTCGGGTCAGAGCAATGAGCTCTGCCGCTTGAGCAGACAGTGTGTCAATACGATGTGTTTCTTTTACTTCGGTTTCAGTGGTCACGGCATATGCGGCCACTAATTCTCCTGTACTTGTTCGCATACATGAACCATCCACATAAAGTGTCAGGTCTGGATTTGTCAGTGGAACATCTGTTAAGTCTCGTCGGGGCTTTGTTACTGCGTTAATGATCTCTATGCAATCATGCGGGGTTGGATCTATCATAATTGTAGGTAACAGTGTTGCGGGGTTCAGAATGCTGCAGCGTCTGATTTCTATGTGTGGCTGGAATAGCGTTAATTCGTAACCTGTCAATCGTGCTATAGTCAAGTGTTGAGTCTGGGTTCTGTTTAACAGAACCTCTACAGAATGTGGAACTTGTACTGTTAACTGATGTCCTAAAACAATTGAATCGCTCTGTCTTATTGCTAACGCTGTTGCTGCTACTGACTTTAAGCACGCAGGGAGTGCCTGGGCTACTGAATCCAATGTACTTGAAAAATAAGCGCAAGGCTTATGTGAACCTGCTTGATCTTGAGTGAGGACAGACAATGCTGTACCATCACGTTCTGTAACAAAAAGTGTAAACGGTTTGCTGTAACATGGTGTCGCTAAAACTGGTGCTTGACATAATGCTTTCTTTAATTCCTCAAAGGCTTGTGTATGTTCCTAAGTCCAAGGGAGGGCAGTCGAAGTTGCTGCCTCCTGCGTCATTAACTGGATGAGTGGTTTAGCTAGAAATGCATATTGAGGAATCCATTGTCTGCAGTACGAGGTGAGGCCTATAAAGGCCCGCACTTCCTTTTGTGTCTGGGGTCGTGGCATATTTACGATTAACTGAATGCGATCGGGAGTGAGCTGTCTCCCCACTTTGGACAGCAAGTGACCCAAGTACACAACTTGCTGAACACAGAATTGTAGCTTCGAAGGAGACACCTTGTGTCCCTTGTCTGCCAGGAAATGTAAAACTGTCAGTGATGCTTGTTCACATTCGGGCTCACTTCGTGCGGTGATCAGCAGATCATCGACGTATTGCAGTAACGCGGTGTTAACTGGCATTTGAATACAATCTAGTTGTCTTTTCAGTGCTTGACTATAGATGCTGGGGCTTTCTGTGAATCCTTGAGGTGCGCGGGAAAATTTGAAGCTTCGTCCATTTAAACTGAATCCGAAGAGATATTGGCTCTCCGGATCAATAGGTACACTGAAGAAAGCGTTCTTGAGATCAATTACAGTGAAGAACGTTGCTTCTGAATCAATAGTAGTCAATAGGGAAGAGATATCGGGGACCACAGGGTACTGTGGTACAATACATTTATTCAGTTCTCGAAGATCAATCACCAGCCGATATACTGGCGGTGCATTGGGGTCAGTACGTTTAAGAATTGGAATGATAGGTGAATTACAGATATTGGAGTCGGTCTCTACGACCACTCCTTGGGCTATGAGCTCTTCAATGATTTCCAGTAAAGCCACTACAGCATCGGGTGGTAACTTGTATTGTCTGATTCGTGGTAGAACAACTCCTGTCTTGAGTGTAACACGGTATGGTGTGATATGCATGCAACCTACATCAGTTGGGCCTTTTAGTCGTATACTGGTGTCCTCCTAACTTAGAGGATCCGAGCAATTTTATGAGCACAAAGGTCCTGATGAATCGCCCTTAGGGCGTGAAACATGTCGACCGTTTTCTCACTATAAGGGTTGAATAAGGGTTGGTCTCAT
Source organism: Lissotriton vulgaris (assembly GCF_964263255.1). Taxonomy (NCBI): domain Eukaryota; kingdom Metazoa; phylum Chordata; class Amphibia; order Caudata; family Salamandridae; genus Lissotriton; species Lissotriton vulgaris. The sequence goes on from NC_141694.1 coordinate 882,011,969, forward strand.
TGCTCACCACCCCTTAATACCCCTGTAACTTTTAATCAAAGCAGTGAGCCTGACTATTAAAATAATCATCAACAGGACTCTACTGACTTTTTTTAACTTCACCACCATGCTCACGATTGCACTCCCTTAGGCCCCTCACACACACACACCCGTTGGCCCAGAATAGAAGATCTCCGCCAAAGTGCAGCTTCCTTCGCTGCCCGACGGGCATTGCACCGCCAGCCTGCCGAAGGAGCAGGATACCGATGATGACGCTGGACGGTCATCGGCTGGGACTACAGTTGTGGTCCTGCCGGTAGCTTGTGTGAGGTATCCTTACATTCTGGAAAAAGGGTCTACATCATGCACTCTAGACCCTCACACCACCCCTTGTCTAATTAAGCGAGAGAGAATACTGGTTGAGCTAAAAGTTTCTAGCTCTCCTTGGGGAACTTTGTACACCGATTGTTGCTTGCTGCTTCCTAGGACAAGTACATTGGACCCCACTAAAAATCGTCCTCCCTTATTCCCCCCTTTTTTGATATCAGTTTCAGCGTGCTTCCTGCACGGGAATTTTTTGTATTAGGTTACCAGGGGCGAGAAGCTCTCGTCCGTTGGACCAAGCCACACAGTGAACCCCTAATCCACCCTATTGTGGGGTTGTTTTTGACACTCTGTCCTGGCTCACGAGTTCAGGGCACCCCTTCCACACCGCACCCCAACATGGAGGATGTCCCAGGCCTCAGCTTTAATGAAGATACGATAGCTGAAACACTAAGGAATACGCCTTCCCTACTCAACAATCCTCCAGCTGCTGCATCCGGAGCATCATCTGATGAGTGGTCCACATTGAGTGAGATGAAAAAAGAACTGATCAGGATAACGATCCACGGGCTAATGATGACTGAGTACCTGAGGAGCAATATAGCACCACAGGGCCTAATTGTAAACATCGTCCCGAGGTTGTTCCTGGATGACAACCGTTTTAAAGTGGACTGGTGCCAGGTCTCCTGGAAATGTACCAAGGACCTGTTGTTCCTGATTAGCCAGACTGCCAAACGATTATCCGAGGCACTTCAGGAAAAGATCTCTGCCTTAGAAGCGACCATGAAAAATGCCACCTCTAAAAACAACAAAACAGCATTCACAACTAAACTCGCTGAGATCAACCAGGAGATGACTGAACACCATGATTTCTTGCTCAAACAGAAAACCACTAAATTGGAGAAGGACATAGCCAAGTTCGCAAAGGAAAAAGTATACCCCTATCTCAAAGATGACTTTAGAGGGAAAAAGAATAACTACTCCTCGGATGAAAGTTCGAACACAGACACTAGGCGTGGCTCCTCGAGCAGCGACTCCAGCGGAGGCTACCCGGCGAGAAATGCAAGACCTACACGTCCCTGGCAACAAGGATACCACCAAGGACCACTGTTCCATGGCCCACCTCATGTACCCCCACCATGGCAATATCCGTTTTACCCTCAGGGCCCCCCGCAATTCTACCCCCTTAATCCGCCTCCTTTTCAAGGCAGAGGTTGGGGCAGAGGAAGAGGGCGAAAGCGAGGCGGGAACAAGGGTGTTCAATGGCAAGACCAGACGCCAGAACCGACGGGGGTGGAGACCAGGAGCACGACATCCAGAGGGAGAAGAGCTTGATCGTGAATCTCTCCAAAAGAACCCTTACTACTGTAGAGAAGACCGTCCTGGAAAAAGGGCTTGGGTTTGTCCCCACACCGACCCCCGACTCATTTCAGGAAATGATAGAGCTGAAGCAATTTTTCAGGAAGGTACGTCTCCGGGCATTTTTTGACAATCGGCCAGACATCCCCTGTGAAGACACGGGCCTCAGGAAACCATCCACGTTCACTCCTACTGATGGGATGGTCCCCCCAGAGGTCCTGACATTCGAAAGAGCAGTTCTGAGAACCATGAGGGACGTACCCTCAACTAAACCGTTTAACAATTTATCCAATGCTGAGAGACAGGCAGCTTCCTCCCTTGGTAAGGGCACCTCTATTGTCATCAAGCAAGCTGACAAGGGGGGTGCCACTGTCATACTTGACTATGACGATTATGATCTGGAATGCAGACGTCAACTGTCAAATTCAAACCATTACAGACTACTGACAGAGGATCCAACCAACCGACTGACGACTACCGTGATGTCCCTGGTTATTGAAGCAGAGACCAATGGATGGCTGAGCAAAAAAGAGGCAGAATTTCTGGTAACCACGGACCCTGTCATACCGTACTTCTACATTTTGCCCAAAATACACAAGGGCATCACCCCAGTCCCAGGAAGACCCATCGTGTCTGGCATCGGTTCTATTTTAGAACCCCTCTCTCAATTCTGTGATGCTTTCCTGCAACCTCTGGTCAAACTCATCCCGTCTTACCTACAGGACACTAGAGATGTGCTTCGTCTTATCAACGACATGGACGGCAGAGAGGACATCGATTTTCTCCTAACACTCGACGTGGAAGCGTTGTACACGAATATACCCCAACAGGCAACGCTCGAATCGGTGGAATCTCTCCTCCGACAAGAGGAGTGGTTGTCCCCCACTCCAGTTTCCTTCATTATGGAATTGGCACATATCGCGCTTACCGAAAAAAAATTTCAAATACGAGTCCAACTTGTATCACCAGATTCGCGGGACATCTATGGGCTCGACCTTCGCGCCGAGCCTGGCCTGCATCTACATGGCATCGTTTGAGGAAAGATGCATCTACCCCCCAGAACACAATCCTTTCCGTGAGAACCTCACGTGCTGGCGTCGATACATTGACGATATTTTGGTGTTTTGGAAGGGGGACCGGATGACCTGTGAGGCGTTCTGTACTTGGATAAACCAACAAGACCCGTTTCTTAAGTTCACGGGCACCATTTCCAGTGAATCCATACCTTATTTGGACCTCACCATAGTACTGGAACCCACCACGATCAGCACCACTCTCTATAAAAAGGAGACTGACAGGAACAGTCTGTTGCCTTACAATAGCCATCATACGAGATCCCTGAGGGACAATCTACCATTCGGTCAATTTCTCCGCCTTCGGAGAAATTGCAGTTCAATCAATGACTTCAAACGACAAGCACGCTCCCTACAAACCAAACTCCTGGATCGGGGGTATCCCACGCGCCTTTTGAAAGATTCCACCAAAAGAGCCCTCAATAATAACAGAGAGGCCTTGCTTGAGGTGCATCCCAAGGTACCAGACGACAAGATTACCTGTGTTACCTCGTTTACCAGAAACTCTTCATTTATCAAAAAAGCTGTCAACACACACTGGGGCATTCTCAACTCCGCAGGGATGGAGTTACCACGCCCACGTTTTGCTTTTAAGAGGACGGCAAATCTCAAAGACACCCTTATCCATACCCATCCCAAGAAAACCTGCATCCAAGCTGTCAATACACTCTGGGACCTGCCTCCAGTAACTGGACATTATCGCTGTGGTACTTGCGTCGTATGCCCACAGACCATCCAGGGCAAGACCATTGTACTTAATAACAATTTCACGTGGACCTTTAACAAACATACGAACTGCAACAGCTCCAGGTGTATTTATGTCTTGATCTGCCCTTGTGAATTGTTATACATCGGGATGACCATGCGTCCCGTTAAGCAAAGGATTATGGAGCATAACAGCAACATTCGATGTCGCAAAACACACACTAAACTCTATGACCATTGCAAGGATAAGAACCACTCTCCGGAAAGCATTCGATGGACTGTTATTGAGTCCCTACCACATCTCAACCAACAAGCTCTCTTCAAACATGAACAGAGATGGATACACCGATTGCAGTGCGAAACATTGGGATTAAATGATGGGGTGCCCTGGACGACACTCGCCAGATAGTCACGATTCTGGACCTGTTGTCCACTTCCACATGCCTGTGTATGCCTTACTAGACATCTCAGTCCATTCCAAGATGGCGCCCGCTTTATGCCCGGCCTACGCTGTCTCTAAGCAAACCCCTCTTTTCTGTTTACCTTTGCGTGCCGTCACCTAGCAACTTGAGGGACACACCCCTCGTTGCGCGCGCGTCTTTCCCTTATCTAATCCGGACATTGCCTGACTACCGTGCCGGCTGTCCAGTTATCTGATTTCCTGTGGGAGGGGTAGGTGCAGAGAAGCTTGCCTGCAGCGACCTTTGAGGTAAGGTGTTGGGCCTTAATACCGCTCGCTATCTGCCATTACACGCAGTTTTCCTCAAACCCTGACCGCGGTTGACCGGATGGCTTTACTTTCCCCTAAATATCCCGCGGGCTGCTCTCCTTTCCCCGCAGGACCTCCTCACTCGCTGCTGGCCCCACCTGGACAGCTCGTGAGGCTTCCATGAGGAATTAGCAAGGGTAAGTGCACCGCCGAGTTGTAGAATTACCCCGCTCACGCAACCCGGTTTTAAAGGGCACTTGTTTCTCGTTTTCCTCGCCTCCCTCGCTGTCAGAGTCGGACACACACACTCCCCCACGCGCGCTGGTTTATACGAACACTCCACCAGCGTACGAAGTTACTTTTAAACAGAGTGTCAAACCACGATTTTTGGTTTTATCTGTGTGGCGCTTTATTGTTTATGGCTTAAAACTTAAGACCACTATTTTTGAAAACTGGTGTCACACGCTGCTTGATTACCCTGAGGTGTATGATTGACACTGATCTTGCAACGTGATGACCTAATCCACCATGCATGCTGCATAGCCGAGATAACGGCACATTGCCTGGTATGCATGCTATAGCGAGCCAGCATGGCAGCATAACACAGTGCGAGTCGCTTACACGCACTTAATCGATTGAAATTTTATCCTCTCTCTCTCACAATAGCACCTGACGCTGTCACTTCTGAGACAGGTTCACCCACTGGGCACGCATGTTCTGACACTCTGAACATAGGCACGAATAAGATGTATCTAAGGTCAGATTAACGGTGCCATCATTTGTGTCTGTTTTGTTGTTTTTTTCATTTCCTTTCAGTTCCCAGGAAGTCCCTTGCGTGGAACCATTTCTGAACGACACTTTCACAGGTCGTATACTGGTGTCCTCCTAACTTAGAGGATCCGAGCAATTTTATGAGCACAAAGGTCCTGATGAATCGCCCTTAGGGCGTGAAACATGTCGACCGTTTTCTCACTATAAGGGTTGAATAAGGGTTGGTCTCATTGCTCACCACCCCTTAATACCCCTGTAACTTTTAATCAAAGCAGTGAGCCTGACTATTAAAATAATCATCAACAGGACTCTACTGACTTTTTTTAACTTCACCACCATGCTCACGATTGCACTCCCTTAGGCCCCTCACACACACACACCCGTTGGCCCATAATAGAAGATCTCCGCCAAAGTGCAGCTTCCTTCGCTGCCCGACGGGCATTGCACCGCCAGCCTGCCGAAGGAGCAGGATACCGATGATGACGCTGGACGGTCATCGGCTGGGACTACAGTTGTGGTCCTGCCGGTAGCTTGTGTGAGGTATCCTTACATTCTGGAAAAAGGGTCTACATCATGCACTCTAGACCCTCACACCACCCCTTGTCTAATTAAGCGAGAGAGAATACTGGTTGAGCTAAAAGTTTCTAGCTCTCCTTGGGGAACTTTGTACACCGATTGTTGCTTACATTTTTCAATCTGACATCGAATTCTCGCAACACATAATGACCCTTGAAATCCCGTAGAAAGAGTCTAACCCCCTCCGGGGAACAGCAGATTATAGCTCCTAGAGCCTTCAATGTTTTAATTCCTAACAGATTTTCTGGGCACGATTTCGTAAGTAACAAGTCTGTAACTCGTGATAATGGACCCACAGCCAAGGGTACTGGTTCTGATACTTCATTTACAATAGGCTGTCCTGAAAAACCAAGGGAAACATTCTGTGAGCCTGAGAGGGGTGCCCCTGGGACTTCATTATGACTGATTGTGGTGCGGCTTGCCCCTGTGTCAATTAAAAACTTTCTGTCTTTTCCCAATACTTGACTGTGTACATAAGGACCTTCTTGATCTACAGGAATTTCAATAAGAGGCAAGCCAAATTCCCTCTCTAGGCCGTTTCATGTGTATCGTTGATACTCAGGGTAAGCAGATTGGGCATACTGATACATCTGTTGAGAAACTTGTTGAGTCGTGGCAGTGGGCTGTGGTACCGCTACTGTCTGTGCTGTATGCGATGAAGCATGCATAGGCTGTGTATTATGCATGGGCTGTACATTCTGTGAAGTCTGTTGCTGAACCTGATCTTGTCTAGGTGGATGCGGTCTCTCTTTAGTTTTACCTGTTGCTATGTTATGTTTCAGGACTGGACATTCATGTACGTAGTGACCTGGCTGCTTGCAATAATTGCACGTCCCTTTAACGGGACCTGAGACGTGACCTGTCTGGTTCGTACCCTTTCTGTTTCCGTCGGTATGGACCGACTGGGCTACTAACATTTTCATTTTCGTGTCTTTCATACGTTTCTGTTCTTGATCCTGTTCTTCTCTAATTCTATTCTGATGGTATTGTAACATTTGTAACATCTGGGATGGCGTATTTGCTTGCCATGTACTCTCAACCTTGTATACACGATTCTTGACTGCTAACAGGGAATTATCAACTAACTTTGATACAAAAAGATGCGGGTACGATTCGCTACTTGGTTTAAGACCACTATTAATAATAAAGCATTTCTCGAATCTTGAATAGAAGTCACTAGTATCTTCGTCGGGTTTCTGTTTACATGCTGAGATTGCATCCCAGTCTTCTTTTCTAGTTGCCAATAATCTTGGCAGAACCTGTACTATTAAACCTGGTAATGCTTTAGTTTTGTCCCCGAGGCCTACCCCTGGGACACGTTTGTTCTCTTCGTCTTCTATTTCTGCCCATACAATCTTTTTCTCTCCCACCTCCCATTCCTTTTCCTTTAGTTTCTCGTAGATGCCCGTGGGCAGCAGTACCTTTAACATTTTCATGATATCATCATATGTGTAATCCCCCATCAGTAACATGTCTTTAAGCTCTCTGTGGAAACCAGCAGGGTCTTTATCATGGCTCGGGACTAGTTTCTTCATTTCTAACAGTTCTAACTTGGTCAGTGGCGTGTGGACATATACACGTTTCAAGAGATTGTCCGCACCCATAACTGGGTGTACTTCTCGTAAGGGGTTCTGACTTTCAATGCCACTCAGGCATTGCATGTGATACGTTTTCCTTTCTGGGGGCGGAGCGGGAACATATTCAGAGCTTATAAAAGTGTTATATCTATGTCGCTGTTCTAGAATTATTTGTATTAACTTGGTACTTAAACCTCTCCATCTATCCATGAGTAGTGCTTCTAATGTTTCATGTAAGGGACCTGGATCAGAATGTTGGTTTCTGTATTTCGTGAGGAGGTGCTGAATCATGTATACACCTGCTAGTTTCTGTTCGTCTGGGGAGAGGTTCAGAAATGTCTGCGCTAGTGTATCATCATTATACATATCCGGATTTTCAGCCCATAATATGGCTGACCGGGCTAGTTCTTGTTCATCCATTGAATTGAGTATGTGGTACCCCACTCGGTCTCGGAGTCTTTTATCAGTCTCCTGGAACTGATGTTCAGAAGAATTCGGGTTTGTTAAGGCAGAGAGGAAAACTCTCTTGCTTTCCGGACGGATACCTTTCCTAAGGTAAGTTCCCTTACCTACATATGCTATAGTATCTGTAGTCTTTTCTTGTTCTTCAAGTTCTTCTTCCTCCTCGGAGGAAGCCTTTTCTTTCTCTTTTTGGTGTATCTCTATTACTGCCTTTCTAATTTTCTTGTACATACTGGCTATGCAAGTTCCCCTATCGTGTTTTCCTTCAGATATATTTTGACCCCACTTGTTTAGTGCATCTAATTCACTCTGATCTGTCCCAGGCCTGTCTCGTTCTCTTATTAGACAATTTATGAAAAAACGTAGTATCTGTGCTTGAACGTCAACTTTCTGACGCTCCATGGCCTCCTGAATACTGTCAGGGTCTTTCCCTGTCTGAATAAACTCATATATTCTATCTAGGCGCTCCTTCATTCCTGCATAGCATAGCAGGAAATCAGTAGCAGATCTTAACCGTAGTGATGCCATCATCATTATATTGTCTTTACCGGGTACTGGATCATATCTGCAAACTGAAAGGTTTTCCTTGAATACATCAAGGCTGGGAGACTTGAACGTAAAAGGACTCCGCAAGTCCTTAAGCTGTAACCTGCGTGTCAATGGCGGGGTGTGTAGACCCCCGGTCGCACCCCCTGAGGCGGAAGCTTGGGCATTATCTCTCGGCGGAGTCTGTATCTGAACTTGAACTTGTCTTTTAGTAGGATCAGGTAGAAGTGGTTTCGGTAGATCAACTTTAAGTGCGGGAAGTGGTGGAGGTGGTGGAACAGTAGGATTCGGTTGTGGTACTGGCGGAAGCTGATCTTGGGGCGGGTTACCACCCCCGTCCCTGTCGTTAGGCAGGGCGCGGACAGGGAGATTGGTGTAAGCGGGTGTTACATCCTCTAGGTAGGAATTCAGGAATATGTCTTTAGTAGTCTTATGCATTACTTTAGTTGGAACTAATGGTGGCGGTAGATTTTTCGGTATTTCAGAGATGGCCTCAGGCGAACCCTCAGCCGCGAGATACATACCGTTCACAAGGTTATTTCGTGCGCGGTCTACTTGCTCTGTTTTTACTCGGATCCCCTCTGTAACTAACTCGTTTTCTTGGGCCTTTTCTGATTCTTTAAGTCTGTCTTCTCTACGTAGTGCTTTTTCAGCACGCTTGTGCGATTCCTTACGCCAAAACTCTATGGCGTCTTTCTGAGATTGTCTGGCTTTCTTTTTCCATAGTACTTCCTCAACCTTCATGATGCGCTCAGCATCCCATGTTCCGTTAACAGGCCATCTGTGTCTTTCGTCTAGGTGCTTAGTATAGTCGGCCCATAACTCTAGAAATAATATGGCGTCTATGCCATGCTTGTGGTACATGAAGTTTCCTGGAGTGTCCCTAGGGGGGATAGGAATTGCTTCCTCTAGTATCCCTTTCCTAGTTCCTATCTGCTTTAATTTGTCGAAAAACGGCATCTTGTTTACTTAATACTGAGTGCTCAATCCTTACTACTTAATACTGAATACAGCTAGCTATACAAGAACACAATAATGCACATTTAAAACGGTCACATTCATACCACGATATTAATCACATGAAAAGACATTTTTGAAACATATATGACTACCCCCTATACCGGATGTACTGCTACACAGTACAGATACACTGGTAAACAGTGCAGAACTTCAGAATACTAGATATACTGCTAAACAGTACAGATACACTGTCTAAAAACAGTGCAGACCTGACTTGTGTACCCAAACCCGTCTAGATACGTCCCAGCAATGGTACTCACCGGGAAGCACGGAAACAGAAGGCCTCAGAAAACTCGACTGGACTGGACTCGGCTCGGCTCGACTTCGGAAAACTTCGGAGAACTTCGGAAAACTGGTGGGCCTCTTGACACCTCGGACCTTGCTTCTTTCGGCTAGGCTCTGGTCGGGATCCTCCGCACTCCTCACCGCCTCGTCTGGGTACTGATCACAGTCTTCGTCACCTCCGTGGGCCAGAGGGAGATGCAGGAAATCCTGCCGGTACGCGTAGTTTCCGTCTAACTGATGGCAGGGTACAGAGCTTGCAACGCACCAACCGGCGCGTGAGGTTGGGGAGGGGTCCCTATTCGGGCGCCAAAATGATGTAAATATATAATTTACCGTCTTAATTTCTATGCAGGTAAGTAATTAATCAATAATAACTCAAATCGAAAAGAAAGAACCAGAGTCCGTGGTGTTAGAGTTCTTAGGGGTTTTATTCCTCAAAAAGGAATGGTCAAGACCAGAATATCATGTTCTTCCCACCACAGGGGTGGAAGAAGGGATAGAGCGCTACATTTTATTGACAGTACATAGCTTATATACTTAATTCATGTCATAGAAAACAGTACAGTAGGCGTAACAGCTGAGAGAAGACAAGATAACAGTATCCACGTGTTACTAGTACGTAATCAGAAGGCGTGGACTAGACGTGAACTAGAGGTGTGTGCTAGAAACGTCACAGATAGGTGTCACTAGGGGGTGGCACTAAACAGAAATGTTGCAATGTCAGCAGAAATCGGAAGCTTGGATGCGCGCGCAGCTGCATGACGTGTGATTGACGTGAAACTGGAGGGTGCAGGGGACTTGACATTTACACTAACGGAAAGAGACAGAAGTCTGGCATGTCAGATCAACTTGTACTTCTATCATATCTGATATCTGATGTTTGGGAACCATATTATCTGGACGGAAAGGTCTCTGGGGCAGAAGCTATTCTATACTGACTATGGATGCGTGTGTAAGCGCCTAAGTGTCTGCATGAGAAGCGTGGGGCATGGGGCCTTCCATGGGAGCATGGTAACAGAGGCTATGAATTACTTGCACTGAGACAGGTCGGACCTTTGGCTCTTTAGCTGAGGGGGATGTTTACTGAAGCTAGTAGGCAGGAATGTATTTTTCGAGGAGCGGAACAGATAACTCGAAGGTTATAGTCAGTCTTGGCAGGCAGCAGGCTGAGCTGAGCACGGTGGGCCGCGCTGGAAGTAAGTCAGAGTTCACGGGTACAGAGGCAGCCTGGGCTGAGGCTTTCAGAATCAGAAGCCAGAGAAAAGGCTTGATGGCAGGAATTCGGGGCCTACTTTGCCAGAGCTGAAAAAACATGTAAGGTACACTACAAAAAGACGTTGGCATAACATACTTAGGAATGGACTATTTAATCCATTCAGGGTGGATCTGAAAGAGGACATGTTAACGTTGGACGCAAATGTATTTGCGTCTTCATAGCTGACACAGGAGGGAAGTTACATGCACTTTAAGCTGGTACATGGAGACGGTGGGGTACGCGCTAGGGAACACAACTTGACCAATAATTTATATTTCCTCACTATACGTACTAATTTCTAAATAGCTCTTGTTTTTAATGGCATGTATAAGCTCCGTCTTTGCTACTCTACATTCCTTACTGTACATGGGGTTGGCAATCTCATAGTGCTTGCTAGACCCTTTATCTTCCTTTTTGTACAATTTCGTCAGTAACGGGAGTAGAGCTTCTACTAAGGTGTAGTGTAAATGTAACACCTTATCGTCTACTTCTTTTCATTCTTGGAGTGGAGTAGCTATGTCTGAGAATGTGTTATAAATATCTGCCATTTTATCATCTTTGGCTAGGATGTAGGGCCATTTTATGGCTCTTCTATTATTACTTATTTGTAGCTCTCCAGTAATTAGTATATTCTCTTCCGCCCGTTTGTTACTAGTTTTAAATAGATGAGATTCTAGTACTAGTTCTAGAGGATAATGGTCGCTCTCCTCCCTGGTAATAATCCTCAGATCTATTGTAGTGTACCATAGGTTTAAACACAACATTATGTAATCTATCTGGCTTAAGGAATTACCTCTATGGAATGTACAACCTCCAGGTCTATCTGAGGGTAGGCGACCATTACACGCCCGTAGTTCATGCTCTACTGTTAATTTTAAGAGTTGTGTCGTTGCTAGAGTACATTTGGTCTCGCTACTATGATAAAGGGAGGGAATGTTATAAGCCAGGTCTTGTTCTTCAAAAAGGTCACCTATGCCTGTCAAGGGTTCGTATTTGCAATTAAAATCCCCGCCGCAGATTACACCTGACTCAGCCTCTAGTAACGCTAGACAGTGATCCAGTTGTTCAATAACTGGTGATTCATTGCTACTGCTATGGGGTCTGTTATAAACATTGAATAGATATAATAACCTGTTATTACGCGTTACTACTTTCAACCCCAATATATCAGGGGAGTCAATACATAAAGGGATTATATCTACTTCTAAGGTGATACTTATCCAAATAACTAAACCTCCTGAAGGTCTGCCTTTACCACACTTGCTCGCATTTACACTATATGTTTTGTAACCCAGTCTCTGGGGGGATTCTTGTGACCACGTCTCTTGTAAGAATGCTATATCATACTGATCTATGAACTCACTCCAGGAGCCATCTACTAAATTCTTGTTAAGTCCAGCGATGTTCCAGGAGACTAACTTTGTTTTAAGGCTTATGGTTTCCCAGCTTCTGCTGTTGCTTCAGCAACTGAGATTAGTGATATGTCATTAGTGGTCTTATACTTAGTTTGTGGGTGAAAATGTACATTACCCTCTGCTGTAATTGCTCCAGGTACGGCACCATCTACTATTCCATTTATCACAGTAGCTCCCGGTGTTGACCCTGGCACTTCCACGCTTTCTACTCCCTTGGAACTTTTTGCTTCCAGGTCTCTACTACGTGATTCAAACAAGATGTGAGCTATTGTGGTCCCTATCTCCTCATCAAGTCAGTCCACGCCCTCGAGACCTTCCTGTGAATGGAAGACATCAAATCGGTTGTAGGTAGGTATCGTAAATTGGTTTTCAAGGGGTTCATAATACCTTCTTCCTTGTGTATAGTTTGGGTACATATAACAATGGGCCATGGGAGATGGAGGGTAAAAGTAACTAAGATCTACGGTTTGAATCCTGCTTTCTAGGTCACCTTCCCTCCAACCACTAATATAGTTTACCACATGCCTATCTTTAAAGTTTATTATAATGCAATCACCTTCTTGATCCTTTTTCCTCTGTCCCACCCAGCTTAATCTTCTGACTTTGAAGTATTTGACCATTAAAAAAAGGAGGGATTAGCCTATGCCTATTTGGCCAATGGCTAACCTTGTTTTTTACGTCAGAATGGTTTTCTAACTTTCCTTCTCCTAGAACTGGTACTCCTATCATGACCACAGTAAAAGGGTGGGATTCGGGTGGAAAGTTAATGCGTGTGTTATTATTAGATGGTCTTACCCTATCTAGTGGCTGCTTCAGCTGATTATTTGTGTTTGGACCCTCAGTTCCCCTCTTGTGCTCATCCCTTCCGTTTGTGTTTTTAGTCTCTGGTGCTCTAGACTGGGTAATAGCAGGCATTTTATCTCTGCTCCTGCCTAGATTTACTGGAGGGTCATTTGATGGCTCTTTATGCCCGTTGCCTAGCGTTGAGGATGCATGTGTTTGTTTGACGGGCTTGCATATGCCTGATGCGACTTCTAGAATTTCCTTATTATTAGGTGGGTTTACTGGCCTATCGTTTATTGTAATTCTTGTCTGTTTTAAGGAGGATTTGGTATATTTCAGCAAAATTTCATTGTTTTGTTGTACCATTTCCTCTATTTTTTCCAGTTTCTCCCCAATCCTTTTTACCCTTTCATGCATAGGAAGCATAAGTGATTTCATTAGGATTTCCATCCTTAGCTTGAGGGTCTCTACACAAATATTATTATCCGATGCCTGGTCAAGCAATTCTATGGCAGTAGTGTCAGTGCCCATAATCCTTTGGTTAACAATTACCTGAGTTGGATCTACAAGTATTGACTTTTGTGCGGCGCTATTGACAATCCTTGGTGCATGGCTCTTATTTACTCCCTTTTCAAAATCAGACCCTTCTGACACATTAATTAATAGGGGAGAGTTTACATTTATCCGCATATTTGGGGTCAATGACAATTTACTTTCCCGGTTAACAAAGTCATTAGATGGAGATCGGTGTGGTGTAGTAACACACTTAGTGTCTTTTTCCGGAAAGTCAGCATATGATTCCATGAGGTTGGAGTCCTGTGAATACGCAGTAGTTATGGAAAGATTTGCGTGCGTACTTATTTCCTTGGTGGGTTGGGTAGATAGGCACATGCTTGGGGGTAATGAGAGGCGCCTCTCCGTGCTCTCTATAGCAGTAACAACAACACCAATTGTTTTTTGTAGCATCCTATTAATTGCAGTTAGGCTTGGAAGTGGGGTGACAGTTTGAGCTTTTTTCCTTGTAGTCCAGCGAGTCCACATAGGTGTATTTTTATTCTTGCTCATATTTGTTTTAGCCCTTCAGCAACTACAAAAGTATAAGTACAGTGCCCCACTTAACTGTGAATTATCGTAAGATCAAAGTCATAAGGTTCTGATCACTGCAGTGTAGCAAAAGACAGGTGCTTAGATAAAATTCAATGAAGGTAGGATTTTGCTTTTAAGAGGCGCTTTACTCACAGGTCACAAATTGTAGTGTTTTGCTAATGTTTTCACTCTAGTCTTTCTGGAACTCTTTTCCTTGTCTGTTCTTTCCCTTGTCCCTTCAGTTCCATTTGGAATGTATTTTGAATTACCCATTTACAGTTTACTATCTGCCTTGCTGTTGAGCTGCTGCGCAGCACCTGTTACAATAAATCTTCTCTACAACTACGTTGACTCCGACTTCATCACTACAAAAAACGTGGCGACGATCGTCTACAGGTGTCTGCTTTCCACGCGTGCATCCAGGATACAAGTTTCGAGTGAAACCGCGAGTGAAAAACCGCGAGTGAAGTACCCTCCGAGAATTGTCGAATTCTCTTTTGTACTTCTCCACCTCTTCAAGTCTTATACTCTGCAAGTATAATTTAAACAAGGTACTGTACATCTCTTTATCTTACTTCTAAGCGGTGGCAGCTCTACTTTCAATGCGAGAGTCCTGACGTATGCGTGTACGTTCAACTTGCTCTTTCCACGTCACCTACGCAATCTTCTTATCTTTCTACGTTGTCAGCGTACTGCCATTGGATGATGCTCACAATTCCGCTTACACTATTCATTCTTCTACGTTAATAGCGTACAAGTGTATGAGGAACGTGACTGGAACGCGTCACTGGAGCGCAACGTTGATCACGTGAAACGCATCGTCAAGCGCCATTTTGGAGATCATTTTTTTTTCTTTATTGAAAAACATTCGTAAACACGCAAGTCAGATATTGACGCGTTTGAGTCAACGCGTACTTTAACGGAGTCATTGTGTGAACTGCAGCAGCAATGTACTGAGTCTCGCTACTACCGGATTTACTGTGTGATCTGCACCAGCGACGAACTAAGTCTCACATTTACCGAATCCTCACCTCATTTACTATACGGTATCGGAATATTTTTGGTCATTTTTCTTTCTAATCATTTCTTTTCCCCACAGGGTAAGCTTCTATTGTATCTTCGTTCGTTTTAACAGTTCTTGCTGTATAACTGTTAAGGTCAAGGAACTCATCTTAAAAAAAAATTGGATTACTACTGTTGTTACAGTGATGAGTTTACAAGCAGTTTCTCCTCCACCACCTTTTCTTGATCTTCCTGGTGAACCCCCTATTAATTGGAAAAAGTGGTTTGATGCGTTCACTACTTACTTAGGAGCTATTGGTGCCTCGAGATACAGAGCAGAAAGGAAAAAGTATCTTCTTTTGAATAGCCTTGGATTTGAAGGTCGCTCAATATTTAAACATCTACCTCCTTTAGTACTTTCTCCAGGTGAAGAGGATTTGGATGACTATAATCAAACTGTAAAACTCCTTGAGTTACGTTTTGATATCAAACCCAGTTTGGTTGTTGTTAGACATAAATTCTACAAACGTGAACAAAAGCAAGGTGAAAAGGTTGAAGACTTCATCTCTGCACTTAGAATACTTAGTGCGGAGTGTGAATTTGAAAATTTCAGAGATCAAATGATTAGAGATCAATACATTTGTAAATGTTTAGATAAAAGTATTCAACAAAAATTGCTTTCTTTAGGTAATCCCTCACTTGAAGAAACTGTACGTGTGGCTAAAAGTATTGAATTTTCTAAACTTTCTGTCAAAGAGCTTGATGGAAAACCCTCTACATCTTTTGGTAAAGAAGAAACTGTTGGTGTTGTTAAAGTTGTTGACAATAAGACAAATGCTTCTGGTCGTACTGACAACAAATTCTTTAAACAAACAAATATTTGTTTCAAATGTGGAAATTTTCCTCATTCTAAGTCTGGACGTCCTTGTCCGGCCAGAAATGTCACCTGTAGATTGTGTGGTAGGTTAGGCCATTTTGCTAAAGTCTGCCAAAGTGTAAAAAGAAGTGCTTCTCTTCCTCAGCCCATCAAACAGTGGAACAATAACTACAATCCTACTTCTATTGCCTATGTTTCCGATTGCAACCAAGACGATACCAGCATCCAGGACGATTTAAGAGATATGGTTGCTGTTGTTGGTGTCAGTGTTGATGATCCTGAGTGTGAATGTGTGGATCCATATATTGACATTGGCATTGGTGATAAAATAGTTTGCTTAATAGTAGACTCAGGAGCCAGGATAACCATGCTTACCCAAGAACTCTTCGAAGAAGTTTGGGGTGATCGCAAACTTTTTCCTCCTGACAGGTCTCCTCTTAATTATGAGGGTAGAAGGATTGAACTCAAGGGTTATTTTGAGGATTCTATTGAATTCAGAGGGAGGAACATTTTTGGCAAAGTGTATGTTTCAATCAAAGGCCTAAACATCCTTGGTTGGTTCCATCAAGGTCTGTTTAAGATGGTTATCCGCCCTGGCACTAAAGATCCTGTCTCCATTTCTGTTGTACAAACTGATGACCATCCCTCTACAAGTAGCGGTCTCTACATTCAATGTGATGATTTTATCAACACTTTAGTCAAAGATTTTCCTTCCGTTTTTAGCAATAATTTGGGAGAAGTGAAAGGGTTTATGCACACCATTCGTGTCAAGGACAATACCATCCCAATCAAACATAAGCTGAGAAACGTCCCGTTCAGTGTGAGAGATCAACTTGAGTCAGAGTTGTTTGGTCTTTGCAGTAAAGGGATAATTGAACCCATTGAGTCCTCCTTATGGCTTTCTCCCTTAGTTGTCGCTAAAAAAAAGAATGGGGAACTTTGTGTCTGTGTTGATTTGCGCAGTTTAAATAAAAGCATCTGGGTGGATTCCTTTCCCCTCCCCAAAATTCCTGATATGTTGTCACTAATTGATGGTTCAAAGTGGTTCAGCAAATTAGATTTGGCATCTGCGTACCACCAGGTGGTTCTTGATCCTGCTTCCAGACACTTCACTGCCTTTGTATCCCCCGTAGGTTCCTTTCAGTACTGCCGTATGCCTTTTGGGCTAGCCTCTGTGGCAGCAGTTTTCCAGAGGATCATGACCAACATTTTGAAAGGTATTAGTGGAGTTGTTGTCTTCCAGAACGATATGCTTATTCATGGAAAACCCTGTGATGCCCATGATGAAATTTTGAGGGAGGTCTTAAAAGCTTTGGGCAATGCTGGTGTTGTTTTGAAGAAAGAAAAATGTGTTTTTAGGGCACGGAAGGTAGAGTATCTCGGTCATGTGTTGTCTGAGAATGGTGTGGAACCTAGACCTGGCTTAGTCAAAGCGATAGTTGATAGTCCTGCACCTAAAGACAAAACTGGTTTAAAGTCATTTATTGGACTTTGTGAGTTTTATGCCAGGTTCATACCCGACTACGCCTCCAAGGTACAACCGTTGTCCAACATGCTTAAGAGGGAAGTTCCTTTTTTGTGGGATGCCAATTGTGAAAGAGTTTTTGCCTGGATCAAACAAGAATTGATCGGCTCTAAGGTTTTAAAACCTTTTAATCCCAATGTTATGTGTACTATCACCGTGGATGCTAGTGGGTTTGGTTTGGGGGCCGTCCTCACTCAGGAAGTTGGTGGTGTTGAGCAGACCCTGGGTTATGCTTCGAGAGTTCTCCGTGGAGCTGAATCCAATTTTGCAGTGATTGAAAAGGAACTCCTAGCCTGTTGGTGGGCAATAAGAAAATTCAATCCATACATCTGGGGCAAGCATTTCCGTTTGAGGACCGATCACAGTCCTTTGGTTTCTATCCTTACTGGTGTCCGCATCAAGGAACACTCCCCTAGGATTGCTAGACTTTCTACTAAATTACTCCAATATGATTTTGAGGTTAGCTACATACCGGGTAACAAAAACACTAGAGCAGATTATTTCTCTAGGAATCCCGTTGACGTTGACTGTGATGGAGATGGGGAGGAGGATTATGATGAGGAGGATTGCTTTGTTGCTTTTGTTGGTATGGATGATATGCGTTCCATCAGTGAGGCAGAATGGAGGGAGCATCTGTCTAATGACGTCCTTCTCAATGAAGTGGTTAGGTATGTTAAAGATGGATGGCCAAGAGAGAAGAATGGTTATGTTTCCCTCCAAACCTTTGTTAAAGTTTCAGAGGAACTCTCTATTGAGAGAGGTCTGCTTATGCGTGGCGATAGGCTCATTCCTCCTAGTGACCTCAGAATCAGAATTGTTAAAGGTGCACATGAGGGTCATCTGGGCAAGACATTAACTAAAATAAGGGTTAGAGAACATTACTGGTGGCCCAAGATGGATCAAGAAATTGATACTGTTGTCGAGGAATGCGTTGTCTGTTCTAGTGCTGAGAAATGTTTGAAGATACGTTCTCCTCCTCTGCAACCCATTTCTTTCCCTGATAGGCCGTGGGAAAAAATAGGTATTGATTTAGTTGGTCCCTTCTATTTACTTCCTTCTTCCTCCAGGTTTGCAATAGTTGCTGTTGACTATTACTCAAAATGGCCGGAAGTCCGTTTTGTTAGTGAGGCCAATTCCAAGAATGTGATCGACTTTCTGAAGGACCTGTTTTTGCGTGAAGGTTTTCCTTCCTCTATTGTAAGCGATAATGGTTCTCAATTTATCAGTCAAGAGTTTAATTCTTTTGTTTGTCAAAGTGGTATTGATCATTTGAGGAGTGCCCTTTATCACCCTAAGACGAACGGTCTTGTTGAGCGCATGAACAGGGTCCTCAACAATTGCATTTAGTGGGCCATTGCCCAGCACTGTCACGTACCCAACGCAGTTAGATCTATGTTGTGGTTCTATCGCACCACTCCTCACTCCTCCACCAAAGTGTCCCCCTTTGAGTTGTTGCGTGGGAGAAAACCATGTTCAAAAGTTTGTCCTGAGTGGATGCCACGTTGGGTTAAACTGAATTCCCTGGACAATTTAGATGAAGTTGCTAGGTCCAACGTAATGTATGCCCAGTCTAAGCAGAAAAATGATTTTGACTCCAGGAAGAAAGTTGTTTCTCAACCATTCAAGGCGGGTGAGAAAATTTGTGTTAAGTTACCTACTCACTCCACTAAAGGTAGTCCCAAGTTTTCTGAACCTTTTGTCATTGACAAAGTTTGTGGTAACTCAGTGAGAGTCAATATGAAGAATTGGTGGAATGCTGCCAGAACTGTCAAAGTGGGTGAACCCATTGTTAATCACCTTTCTTCTCAAGATAATCCTGTTTTGCCTTCTACATCTTCTGTTCCTGTTCAACCTCATAGGAGTGTTCGCACTCGCTCTGTTCCTGCAAGATTTCGCTGATGTTGCTCTTTCTCTTTTCTTGTTTTCCTTCTTGTGCTTGTTTCCTCTCATTCTCTTCTTCCTTTCTTTTCTGTTTTGGAGGAGAGAGGATAATGTAGTGTTTTGCTAATGTTTTCACTCTAGTCTTTCTGGAACTCTTTTCCTTGTCTGTTCTTTCCCTTGTCCCTTCAGTTCCATTTGGAATGTATTTTGAATTACACATTTACAGTTTACTATCTGCCTTGCTGTTGAGCTGCTGTGCAGCACCTGTTACAATAAATCTTCTCTACAACTACGTTGACTCCGACTTCATCACTACACAAATCCCTGAAGGCAAGATGTAAAAAGGGTGGCCCAGTCCAGTCCCCCTCCGGCCCCGGACGGCCACAGACGGCCCGCCCTCTGCCCGGCGACCGCCCGCGCGCGTCCCGTGACGCGGGGCAAGCACAGGATCTTTAAGCGCCTCTGGGCGCGGAAGTGCGGGTGGTTGTCGGGGCAGTCCCGCTCGGTGCTCTGGTCCGTGTAGTCCCCCCACACTGCAGCCGCTGAGTTGGTAGGTCGCGGTGGCGGGGGGGTCTAGCTGGCGATGGCGCGCTCACAGCATGGGAAACATTGGATGACAAAATCAAGGGTCCTCCTGGTAGCAAGGGACGTCCAGGTGAGCATCAGTGATTACATTTTCAAAGTTCTCCCGCTCCCCCGGGCAAGCGCAGGATCTTTAGGCGCCTCCGGGCGCGGAAGTGCGGGTGGTGGGCGGGACAGTCCCGCTCGGTGCTCTGGTCCGTGTAGTCCCCACACACTGCGGCCGCTGAGTTGGTAGGTCGCGGCGGAGGGGGGGGACTAGCTGGCGATGGAGCGCTCACAGCGCGGGAAATACCGGATGACAAAATCAAGGGTCCTCCTGGTAGCAAGGGACGTTCAGGTGAGCGTCAGTGATTAAATAAAGTTCTACATCTTTTAGGTCTTTCATTATCATGTAGCTACATATAAAATAATGTACAGCCTAAATGAAAAAAAAACATTTTAAAAAGTTGTTACTCAGTGGGAAATGCACTGTAGTACATTATGAAACCTCTATTAGTTAATGCATTGCAGAGGTCTTTGTGCAACCAGAAGGCCACAGAATTAAATCTTGGTTCATGCAGTGGAGAATAGTGACTTGTGTATTTTTAGTGCTACAATGTCATAGCCTTTGACAGAAAGCACTGTGACTATGTAAGTCATTATTTTTTACTTGCATTACACACAGTGTAGGATATGCTGCTACAAAATGTGCAAATCGTTTTAATATAAATGGTGCTTCCAAAATGTAGGTTTTAGTAATACCAGACCATATGTAATGAAAATTGACATACCTGTCCCTTCAACTCCTCCTTAGGGGTACTACGGGCTGTGTATATACAGTTGTGAGTAAAAGCACGCACTTCACAACCCATATGTGCCCTACCACTCAAAACAACAAAATGTTTGTCACCGCAAAGCTTGGAGTGATTGGATAGATGAAAGCCAGAACTGACTCTCAAGCCCCCTTTCCACTCGCAGATTAACTCACAGCGCACATTTGCATTTAATTTAGGCAAGCAGGCACACTGGCACCTCACAGCTCAGGAGACTCAATTAATAAAACTTCAGCTGAAGCATTTTAACAATCAGAATTAACCATAGAGCAAACTTTTTGGATTTCAGACACAAGTGATACAGGGAAATACTCGACCCTATTTCCAAGACTCTTCGGCCCCCCGGGGGTCGCGCCCCACAGATTGAAGGCCTCTGGTCTAGAGTGAATGCACAAACAGCCCAACTGTCACTCTACCTCATAAGTGGGTTCCACAGGCAGTAAGAGGCACCGAATGGTAAACCAATGAAAATTTTCAAACACGCAATATAAAAACCAACTTCACTGAGGGCCAGATGTAAGTCACACAATACCGGTTGGTAACGGCCGAAATTACCGAATTTTGGCCGTTACCGACCGGTATTGGGCTTTCCAGATGTAGGTGTCATTTTTTGTAAGATTCCGTATTTTGCCGAATCGGTAATTTAAGGATTCGGTAAAATACCGAATTCTTAACATACCGATTTGGTAAATTACCAAATCCAGGATGTAGGAAGCACTAAAGTTAGTGCAGTCCTTAGTTAAGGATTCGTTATTTACCACCAACTAGAAGTTGGTGGTAAATAATGAAAACCTTTCAAAAAGCATTTTTTTTGCTTTTCCAACAGTGCCAAGTTGCAGACATACATGCCCTTAGGGCATGTATGTCTGCAACATGTTCACCCATACCCAATTGAGGGGTGCAACAGGGTGTCAAAGTGACACCCTACCACCCTTCAATGTTTCCCCCAATTATGACATTCATTCCTATGGGCCTCCAGGCTCATAGGAATGAATGGCAATTACCGAATCGGTAAATACCGAATTGGTAATTACCGAAACTTACCGTTTCGGTAATTTTTTAAGAAAAATTACCTACATCCCATTTGCCTGTTCTTAAATACCGAATCGGTATGATTCGGTATTTAAGAATCTGTAATCTGGGATTACCTACATCTGGCCCTAAATGAAGTATTTTTAAATGGTGAGTTCAGGGACCCCAAACTCCAAATCTCTATCTTTTCCCAGTTGGAAGCTACACTTGTTAGAGGTTACAAGGCATTTCCTATGATACAGGAGAGATAGTCCCTGTAATATTCAAAAGAAAATGTAAGTATTTCCTATCAGTACATGTCCTACCTTTAAATACACTACACCCTGCCCATGAGGCTACCTTGGGCCTACCTTAAGTGGGCGCACTTGCCAGGTCTACATGGCAGTTTTAAAACTCCACTCGCAGACACTGCAATGGCACTGCAATAGCAGGCATGAGACATTTTTGCAGGGCTACTCTTACAAATTGGGTTTCTGGTTGGCTAGGGTATGCACCTAAGCCAGGCAGAACCCACCACTCTAGTCAGGGCAAGGGAGTTACACACCGAAGATTACCCCTGCTCTACCCCTTGGTAGCTTGGCAGAGCAGTCAGGCTTCTCCCAGAGGCAATGTGTAAAGCATTTGCTCAACAAACTCCCACAGCAGTGACACTGTAGGCACACCACAAAAGAAACTCCACACAAGGCTATATAAAAATATCCTTTGTATTATCCACAAAAACACATTAGATCACAATCACATATATTACTGTGCCACTAGGCACTTGTCACAACTTCACAGGCATTACATACATCACTATGTCAATTGTCCCACAGTCATAAACATTACAGCTAGGGTCACCAGTGACTACTGGCAGGATTGCACTCAGCATCAAACATTAGGCACAAACATCACGAGCAGTGCACTAAAGTAACTACTAGTAGCGTGCACATATCATCAACACATCATGCCCACCTTAGACATATGCAGATCACCATTACTGAACAAATAGGGTGCAGCCCTGACAATGTAAAGTTACCAGTGTCCACAAACCACCAGTGTGACCATGCCGCAGGTGATGAATCCCAAAATACCCTCACCGAAGGGCCTAGGGTGCTGCTTGTCCACACTCCTACTACCCTTTAGCTGGTAATCCTCCGCCACAGGGTGAGGCACAGAAGCCTCCAAGCCTCCCTTATGGGAAATGCGGTAATTACTGCTCCCGACGCAGTTGTGGAGTGGGGACCTCTGTCGAGGTATCCCCTTTACAGACCAAGAAGTGAGGGGCAACTACCCATGACACAGGGCGCAGCTACAAAAACACAGGAGAGGGGCCTGGCCACTACTTCATGCCTGCGGGACCAGATGTGCCCCCTCTCCCCATATGCCCACAACCTTCAGGCTCCCCTCACAAGAGGCAAAGAATAGCCCCAAAGCAGCCACCATCAAACCCTCTAGGGTGCTGCTGCCTACGAAGTCAGTGAATGGGGAAAAGTCATTCCACACCGAACTTCTCTTCCCTGGGATGCCAGGTGTGGTGGGGTCACTCATCCACCAACCTTGGGTGGCACTGGCTCCTTCTGCACAGCGAGACACAGAGCGAAGTCTCCGTCGACTTTGCCCTCCTCCACCCGACCTTCCATGCGGGGGGTCCCACCCTTCTATGACGTGGGTGCTCCTTGGCAACACGGGAACCCTGGACCGGGGTTCCTCTTCCGTGTAGGGTGCTGTTGCAGCGGGAGACTACGAGGCTCTTGCTTCATTGTGGTGCTGATGCCGTGGATGGGGGCCCAGCCCTGTTCGTTTCAGAGGCACTTTGGAGGTTTCTCAAGAAAAAAGTTGCAGCGCTTCTCTCTCAGGCACTGAAAAGTGACGTGGGAAGCACCCTCCAGCGCACCACTCGCACTGCTAATGACAACCACTCACAGGGTGTAAAGCACAGTACTCAACCAGTTCTGCTTCACGTTACCCAGGGCCGGCCACACAGCCCTGGGAGATCACTGGGGGTACCAACAGTGGTACACCTGCAGGTCAGCACAAGAGTCTAGTTAACCACAGTGACCATCATTCCCTCCACCGAGTAGACAGCAGGCCAGCACTCTGTGTAGTCCAGTCAGAAGGCGGTCCCTCCTAGCAAGGTGCAGTCTGTAGGGCCAGTAGCCTCTGGTTCCACACCCCACGCAATGTCTTTTATTTCTAGAGGTCACATCCCCTTTACTTATAGTCCTAGTGTCTTTGTTCTGCGGCACTTTATAATACAATTTAAAGTACACAAAACCCCCCATTCACAGTTTAATCCTGGGCCCCATGCACACCACAGGGGACAGAGTCAGCATTGTGGAAGGCAGGCACAGCCCTATTCAGGTGCAGGTGCTACTCCTCCCACCACTGCAAAGGCAGACCAGGTCTATTCAGGTGCAAGGGAAAACGTGTCCCGCTACTGTAAATTCAGCCAAGGTGTATCCAGCCTAGCCCTGAGTCACCCAGGCAGGGCAGGACACACCTTAACCCCGCCAGGGACTGGCTGGAGTGAATGAACATCACCTCCCCCCTGTCAGTCAGAACCAGACAGTCAATACACACTCAGGCAGGGCACAAAGACACATAGCACACAAAATACCCACTTCTAAAAGTGGCATTTCTAATATAGTATCAATATTTCACCAATACGCAGGATTTATCACTACTATTCCAAACATACCAAACATGGCCACTCTACCCCTCTCATATCAGTAATTACCACTGAAGCACATATCAGGGAATCTCCAATACTAACCTATGAGAGGGCAGCCTTACAGCAGTGAGAAACTAAATAGGCTGTTTGTCACTACCAGGACATGCCACACAGTTAAGGCACATGTCCTACCTTTTACCTACACCACATCCTGCCCATAGGGCTAGCAAGGGTTTATCTCAGGGGTGACTGATGTGTAGTAAAAGGAAGTTGCAGATGTGGCAACCACTTTATATGCTACATCACAGCGGCAGTAAACTGTGCATGCAGTCCCTGCAGTGGCAGAGACCTAAGACAGGTTTGAAAGGCTACTTAGGTGTGTGGGACAAGCAGTGCTGCAAGCCCACCAGTAGAATTTAATTTACTGGCCCTGGGTAAATGGGATACCACTGTACAAGGGTCTAATAGGTAAATTAAATATGGCAAACAGGTGTAGGCCAATCTTACTAAGTTAAAAGAGACAGAACGTGCACTTTAGTACTGATAAGCAGCGATAAAGTGCCCAGACTCATAAAACCACCAATAAGAGGTAAGAAAAGATACAGGAGGAAGGCAAAAGTTCTGGGATCACCCTGCAAAAAGGGAGCCACGTCCAACAGCTACTCATGTGTGAGACACAATCAGTGCTACAGATCCACTAGTAGCATTTGAATTACAGGCCCTGGGCACATGCAGTGCACGCACTTTACTAGGGTCTTAACAGTAAAGAGAATATGCCAATCATGGATAACCAATCATAATCACAATTTACACAGGGAGCACTTACACTGATCAACAGTGGTAAATTGCTCAGAGTTCTAAAACCAGCAAAAACAAAAAGCAGCACAGTCAAAAACAGGAGGTAAGAATCAAAAAAAGACTGTGGAAAACCACGCCAAAGATGCCAGGTCTATCAGTAAGTAATGCAGTGACATCAACTGAGTCATCACCTATGCTTAGTTCAGTAACCACCAGACCAACAATAGATTCTTCGTTCTCAAATTCAACTGGTGTTGTTTTGTACTATGCTTCAACTTCGTCTTCAACTATGCCACTGATTCCATTATCACCATATTCACCTGTGGTTTCAGCCTCCTCATTTAGTGCGAGGTGTATGGCTTCCTCATCAACGTCTACATCTGGAGAAAACTCACACATTAGAATGAAGTTTGAAAATGTATTTTGTGACCATTATTTTAATCTTTCATCTTCATATTGCCTCATTTGGTGCTGCAGGTTTGAAAACTCCATCCATGTGTTCCCATAACAACGTGAACCAAACAGAAACAACCAGAGGCTACTGCTGTTTGCCTCCATAATTACTTTTTGTCAGCATTTGCTTTTAACCTATTTTAAATAATGTTTTGGATCTTTATACCTAGCCACACTCGTTAAAATATGAATACAATGTTACAGCCCGGTGTTCATTTATCATAATGCATAAATACACACACATATATGCTTAGTATAGACTTCATCATCGTTCCCAGGATGATGCAATCTTCATTCTTTTGTCATTTAGGTGAATCCCTGTTTGCATTATAATTGTTATTTATAGATACAAAACTGCCAATATTCTTAAAACATATGCAATGTAATGATTCTGCTTGCTCGAAGATTTAGTCTAATGTTTTGTTCTACCATAGCCTTACATCTTGTTTTTCTACTTACTATTCTTAAATATTCTGCAAGGTTTCATAGACCATGATGTCTTGATTTCTCAGTTTTTGTTTCTTAACAGTAAACAATGTTTCACAGAATGTAAGGAGGTGAAAGACCAGACGGATTTCTGATTTGATGATTTATTTTAGAATATTCAACAATGTCCTAGGCAGAGTATGTGAACTACATTGAAACATGGTAATCTAGAGAGAAACTTTGATCAAAGGACTGCAGGCGATGGTCATACAGGCGAGAGTGTTATCCATAAACATCTTTAATTGCTGAAGGTTACAGAAAAGGCACATTGAGTGTCCTGATTGGCTTATCTACCTGCCTAAGTAGACAATTCACCCAGTGCCGCAGAGAGACAGAAACAACTGTCTCTATACTGAACACTGTTTCTGTTGTTCTAAAAAAGGCATGGGGTTTCAGCAAGAACATTTAAGAAACTCACATTAGGCACCTTTTTTGGTCCTATGCTCAGCTTGGTTAGCCAAGGGAAGGAAGGGGTTTGGTGCTTCCCATTTAAACAAATCCTGAATAACCGTCACTATGTTACAGTATTTTCTGTTGTTCTGCCTATTGATTATATATTTACCATTATCTTGTCCATTTTTACAGTAACTGCCATTCATATTGTGTGCATTAGGAAAGGTTTTTTGATTTTAATAAAACATACAAATACATTTTGAGTGTGAATTTTTGACTGAATCTATTCCTGATGAAAAAGGGGTTTTAGTATACTAACTATGCTGTGAGTCTCACAGGTATGATCATACATAATATGCCTCTTATTCATGTAATGCGCATTGGGTTGTGAGAGGTTGCAGTTCACTGGGTTGGAACATTCACTAAGGCTTTGTTACCAGAGATCCTATAGAATTCTGTCTCCAACTGTGTTCTGGAGATAATTCCAGAAAACATTTCATAGAAAGACACCTCTGAAATCTTGCAGTGGCTTAAAGAGGCAAACAATGCATTTCTCCCCCAGTCAAGAGATCTGGGTTAACTCCATCATTCTTTTGCCCACTACGCCACCCCAGTTTGGACCGAGCCATATGCAAATCAGTCTTGACCCTGTGCCTCATGGGAACAGTCCGGACCGATTTGCCAAGCCAGTTCCTCCCTGGACCGGAAACAAGCATCCTGGGACCGGTTTCGGGGTATGTCACCTTTCATCAGCCAGGCTAACTTGAATCCAGTGGCACAGTGACCAAGGGACCCATGTCTGGGCATTCCCATCCCACTTAGGGCGACAAGTGTAACTGCAACAGCTGATGAACGGAATGCTGAATGATTCAAACATTCTCCCCCAGCCAAGAGATCTGGGTTAAAACCATAATTCTTTTGCTAACTACGCCACCCAGTTTGGACCCAGCCATATGCAAACCAGTGGCACACTGAGCAAGGGACCCAAGTCTGGGCATACCCATTCCACTTAGGGCGAAAAGTGTAACTGCTTCCAGTCATGGAATGACTCACACTTTGTCTCTGTTCTCTAGCATGTGCTGCCCATCTTGTTGAAGTCTCTGAAAACATTGTACTGAGCACCATTTTGATTGTTGCTGTGTCCCATGCTCTCATGCCCATTGTTGAAGAGGGAGAACCTTTTTTAAAAAGATCTCTTTTTATTAAAAACACCAGGTGACACGTTACAAAATAATATAGAGCCATTGATGTCATTCCATGCCCACACAATATACTGCAGTTATCACAGCTGGCGGATCAAGGGGACGTGTGCTTCTCAGTCTCTTCAAAACCCTTTGGGGGGTACATATATCCCCCCTATAGTGGTTCCCGGCCTCCCAGATCTTGCCCCACTTCCCCGGACATCCCCTGGCAGAATATACTGATCTCTCCCTAAACATGCACCAGTCCAGGTCCTCCTTCCATTTCTCCGCCCGAGGCGGCTGACTGGCTCCCCACAACTGGGTGACATTGCGCTTCGCTATCATGAGAGCCAACGTTACCCACTGCTTTCTATATGCATTAAGGTCGGTTGGCTCCCAGATATTCAGTATACACCTACTGGCTTCCAGCCGCAATCCTGTACCTAGGATCACATGCAACATGTCATGAACCTTCTCCCAAAACCCCTGCACCCTTGCACAATGCCACAAAATATGTATGAATGTCCCCAACTCCCTGCATGCCCTCCTGCATTCCCCGCTCTCCGAACAGCCCATGTGGATCAAACGGGGGCCCGTTACATATGACCTGTGCAAGATCTTCAGCTGCACCAATCTGAGCCTCATCGGAATGCCATGACCCGCGGGGATGACACCGCTTCCTGACAATCTTCATTGTCAAGCTCAAGCCCATCCTCCTGCCACTGCGGAGCTCTAACGGGTCAGCCATATTGTTTATGAGCTTTTTATACACTAACAAAATAGTTTTCTAAGGAAGATGGCCGCCTATCACTCTATCTTCTAGTGGGAAGCGTTAGGGAGTGTTGTGTCTCTGGGGATGTGTGTTAGCAATGCATGTTGTACCTGGAGATACCGGAAATATTCGCCATCACTCAGGTGATATTGTAGCTTGAGTGAGTCGAACGACAGAATCGTACCATCCCCCCAAATATCCTTTATGCATGAAATACCAATTAGATCCCATCAGTCAATGCTCTTCGATTTCCACAAACTGCCCAGCTCCTTAATGGGGTTGCCAGCGTAAGCCTCTCCTCCTACTTGAGGTGCCAGTTGTCCACATGCCACACCTGGACGGTATGCGCCGTAGGTCCTGTGAGGTGGATCCTGCGGGGTCCTGAATACAGTGCTCTGGTGTGGTCTCCCCCTGGCATCTGCCAGCGATCAATAGCATAGCCAGGATCCTTAGGGGCCCGTAAATCTTGTGGTTCACTGCCGCAAGCTGAGAGGCCCAATAACATTTCTGTCGTACCAAGGAAGGGTAAGCTTAGAATATGCGATAGGGGGTTTACCGTCCCAGAGCAGCTGTCTCTGAAGGGACTCTATTTCCTTAAAGTATGACGCGGGAACTGGGTCCATGGCATTCTGAAGAGCATATAGGAACCGGGGCAAAACCAACATTTTAAAGAGTACTGCTCTACCCAAAAGGGAGAGTGGAAGCGCCTTCCAGTGCGTCACATCACCCCTAACGTGCGCCAGAGGAGGGGACAGGTTGTTCGTGAAGCGGGCCCCGGGATCCAGGGTATTATAAAAACTGAGGTATCCAAAACCCGATAAAGCGATCTGTATAGGGCACGTATTGGGGGCCACTGATGGGTCCCCCTGAAGGACGAAAAGGACCGACTTGAACCAATTGATAGCGAAGCCTGAGTATCTCCCAAAAATCGCCAGTACGTACAAAAAACAGATCAGAGCCCCCCTCGGGTTAGTGAGGTAAAGCAGGATGTCGTCTGCGTAGAGTGAGATTTTATCCTCCCACTCAAGAGTCCACCGCATCCCGCGTATGGAATGGTCCTGTCGGGCCCATGCCGCCAATGGCTCCAGTGCCAATGCAAAAAGGAGTGGGGACAGGGGGCATCCCTGTCTGGTCCCTCTGCTCAGGCAGAAATCGGGGAACCTGCGGTTATTCACCACAACACGGTCCAGCGGGTCCGCGTACAAGAGGCGCACCCAATCAATAAATTCCGGACCAATACCCAGCTTCTCCAGCACCGCGAAAAGGTAGGACCATTCAACTCTGTTGACTGCCATAGTAGCATCCAACGACAACAGCACTGCCGGTTCCCGAATCATTGGTGTTTGGCCCAGGACCCTGTGAAGGTGACGCAGTTTGAGGGCGGTATTATGGCGTGGCATAAAACCCGACTGGTCCGGGTGTAGCAGGGTGGTGATGACCTTGGATAACCTCATCACTAGTAACTTCGCCAAGACCTTAGGCTCCATGTTCAAGAGTGAGATGGGTCTATACAATGAACAGCTCACCTGGGGCTTGCCCTCCTTGTGGATTACCACTATGTTGGCAATCCGCTGGTCATACAGCAGTTGCCCCCTATCTTTGCTCTCAGTGAACATAGAGCGGAGGAATGGAGAGAGTTTATTAGAGTTCAATTTGTAGAGTTCTACTGGAATGCCATTCGAGCCCGAGGCCTTACCAGAATTTACCCCCCTGATAGCCTGCGCAATCTCATAATTTGTTAGCGGGGAGTCCAGATATATACGGTCATCGTCGGAGAGCCTGGGCAGCTGGATGTCCCAATCATCCCTTTATTATCCTTCTCCGAGTACACCCCATCTGATAGGTACACCGCACTATAGTAGACTGCAAACCTGTCTGCAATAGCCTGCGGGTCCGTGATGACTTCAGAGTCCTCCCCCTGCAGTTCAGGCACTCACTGCGATGCCCATTCCTTCCTCTCCAGCCAACTAATCAATTTCCCCGCCTTATCCCATTGCTCATACACCCTTCCCTGTATCTCGCCGTGCTGTTCCCTGGCCCCCTCCTTAGCTAGGCTCCCAAACTCGTCCTGCCTTAATTTAAGACGGTGAAGACCCTCCGGTGTCACTGTCTGAGATATTTCCTTTTCCAGCGTTATCACTGCCTCTTCCGCTTTCTCCAACTCGGCCTGCCGCTCCCTCTTTTTCTTTACTATCAAGTATGGGACCTCACCCCGGACAACCGTCTTAAACGCCTCCCACAAGGTTTGTGCTGAATCCACTGTGCCCTGGTTGTCCTGTAAGTACCTGTCCATGGCTTTGGCTATATCTCTGTTGACTGCAGGGTCTCTAAGGTGCCAAGGGTTAATGGGAGAGATCTTACCTGCAGGGTCCCGATCAAATTCCAGCCAAAGCCAGACCAGGGAGTGGTCGGAAATGCCTCGCCCCAGATGCTGCACCTCCCGAACTGCACACGCCTGGGCGGCCGGAACTAGGATGTAGTCTATCCTAGACAAACTGTGGTGCACTGCTGACACGTGCGCATATTGAACGCCTCTCTGATTCCGCGTCCGACAACTATCCACCAACCCCATTGTATCCAGGTAGTCAGGGAGCCACTTCTGCACCGGCCGCAGCAATCTAGGTCGGTGCCTATCCATTTCACCATCAACTACTGCATTAAAATGTCCTCCCATGACCAGGGTGCCCAGAGGGAGAGTTAAGAAAATGTTCCCCAAATCCCGAAACGTGTCTGTCTGTAGACCTGGTGTGACATAGATGGATAGAAAGGTAGCAGTCTGACCCTCCCACTGGCCCGAAATGCCAAGGCATCGGCCCGCTGATCCGACCAGGTAGCTTGAATGGTCAGGGGCAAATAATTTTTAAGTAAGATGCCAACTCCCCTCAACCCGGACATAAATCCTGAGTGTGCCACCAACCTGTAGCCCCCCTATGCAGAGCCATGCACCTATTCCCATTAAGATGTGTCTCCTGCAATAGCACCACGTCTGGGGAGTGACGTCTGATGAACTGACTCACCATCCCCCTCTTGATTTTATGACCAAGTCCATTCACATTCCAACTAAACACTTTGATCCCCGATCCCGTCCCACTTTTCAACATTACCCTGTTATAGAAGTGTCACATTCGCTGAACTGTCTCCTGATGTTGTAAACATAAAACAATAACCAAAAAACCCACAAACAGCGTGACCCTGAACACCCGGCGCCCCGCCAACCCCAAACCCCTCTCCCCTCCCTGCACCCCTGCTCTCAGCTTGCACCCATCCCCAACTGGCAGTGTGCCTGTCGCCCCACACTTTAGCTTCCAAAACTGACCCACACACCTAACACTATCTCTATTCTAAACAGGATAAAAAAACATCCGTGGGTCCAGCCCCACTACCTGACATTACACATCAGTCCCACAGTTGCTTCTGCCACCATCAGTCCTGCTCCTGTTGCTCGCCCCTTCCTTCACGATCACGCCCCTCCGGTGCGGCCAGGGGATGATTGTCAATCCACACCGACACCACCTCCGGGTTATCGAAAAACCAGGATCTCCTGTCAGCATCCACCCTTAGCCGCGCCGGGAACATCAATGCGTACCCAAAGCCTTTGTCTCTAAGTTTCTTCTTCACTGCTAGGAAACTTTGATGTTGTTTCTGGACAAGCTGCTTAAAATCAGGGAAGAAGGAGAGGGTGGCGTCCTTATATCGAAGGGGGCCCGAGCGTGCCGCCTGCAGTATAGCGTCTCTGTCCCTGAAGTTCAGGACCCGGGCGAGGCGAAGGCCACGGTCTGGGCCGACCCCCAGGCACCCTGTGCGCTCGCTCAGTTGTAAAGAAGTTATCCAGTCCCTTAGGCTTGAGATAGTTAAGGATGATGTCCTCGACAAACAGGTCAGGGGCAGGGTTCTCAGCTTTCTCCGGGACCCCAAGAAGGCAAATATTATTGCCTCTGGCTCTCCCCTCAAAATCGTCCAGCTTCTTGTCAGGCAGAATCCGGGAGGCCTTGAGGTCACGCACTTCCTGCTGGAGCAGTGCCACGTCGTCAATCAAGCTGGCCGCTTTTATGTCCAACAATTTCACCTTTTCACTTGCTTTCCTGAGATCCACCCGGATGAGGTTGACCTCGATCATGACCGTGTCCAGCTTATTGTATAATGACTCCAACTTCTGGCCCAGCGATGACTGGACCCCCTGTATCGCTGCCATCACATCCAGTAACGTCAACTCCACCGGCTGTTCCAAAGCGTCATCACCCACCGGATGAGCCCGCTTTGGGTCTATGGGCGAGCCTTTAGGTATGGTGTAGTGGTCCAACCTGTTGAGTTGCACCTCACCCGTCCACTGTGTTCACTCCTCAGCTATCCAATGTCACTGATCAGGTAGGGTCAAAGCCACAAAGCGCTTCAGGAGATGAAACAGCGAGGATCCCGGAACACCAACTCTGCAGGCACAAGTCAGAGTCACCGCCGGTTAAGCCACTTACATGGTGGGCCGGGCGACCCGAGCTCCGTGCAGCACACCCAGGCCACACCAAAGGACCAATAGGCCAGCGGTGCAGTTTGACCCCACACGGGAGGTCATGACACAATCGAGAAACCGTCTGTAGCGATGAATCCAATGTGACCCAATGTTACAGTATGGATGGCCCACGGTGCGTGCGGCAATTACTAAGCGGGACAATCATCACACCAGCCAACAGCAGGATACACAGGACACACTTTTGGTGTATGGCGTAGTACCGCTCCCCAAGTCCCCTGCGTGGTCACTCAGCCAGGGCCGTTTCCATAGCCCCCACGTTGCAGGATCACCAATGCAGCTGCAGCCATGCCGGGGGCTAACTCAGCCACCATATGCCGTCCAATCCAGATGCCCACAAGTGGGGGGGCGAGGGGGGACCGGTCGACCTCACACCCCCGATGTCCCAACTCCCCCACCGCCAAAGCCACAGTCTCACCACCGGTCTTTCACTGCTTCACAGCCCAGGATAGCTTCAGCTTCACCCGGGGGCCACAAAGGAGATGACGGGGTCACCAACAGGCCTCCCACCCACGCCAGTGTACAGTGCCTCCCTAGCTCCGGACGGAACCGCCGCAACTCTGTCTAACTGCGGCGGGCCGGACCGGCGACTTCCGGTTTCCGGCCCCGCTGTTGATTCACTTCACTCCAGCCCCCAGTGTGACTCGAGCCCCTGGTCTCGGCCGCCTTCCAGGCCGCAACTGCCGGGCGATGTATCTCTGGCCCGGGAGTCGTAGCGGGGCCAGAGTCGCAGTCGGGAGCTCCGCTGCACTTCCCCTCTCAGGCGGTGGGCTCCGATGCGAGGATTATGTGCAGGATATCAGAGCCAGAGGGTGAGTAATGCGGAGCCGAGGTCCTAAGTGGCCATCTTGCTCAACGCGTAGCTCCTCCTCGAAGAGGGAGAACCTTATGATTGTCTGATTATAGCTGCCCCTGTCACTAAACCCTGTATTGATTTAACTGACAGACCCATGCAAACTGTGTTAATGTATTTTGTGTATAGTTCAAGTGTCAGAAAATAATGGTGTCCTGGTCACAGGTTGAGCTGTATATACTGTGTATCAAGTTGTTGAAAGCTGCTTATTACACATTGTTCAGTCTGCTCAAGTTACTGAACTCACTGCATTCACTCATGCCTGTATCCTCAAAGTAGGCTTATGAATTGACACATGACTTTGGGCTCTTCTTGATGTAGAGGGGATTTTTGACCTCTGCTAGAACACTGATAAAAATGGTCAGTATGTATTGAATTTGATGTTTGATTTTGCCTTAACAAGCAAGTTGCAGTGGGTACGAGAACTGCCCAGCAATATCCAAATGATGAAATGCCCTATAGGGACGTTCTCCCTAATCTGTCTGCCAGAAATGTCTCCTTGTCACACACTCAGGATCCTGCTATATATGTCAACTGATTTGTTTCCTGTGTATGCCCTGAAGATGTTTCTCCTCTCTTGCAGAAAGTTGATCTTGAAAAGGAGGAACAGTATCAAATCATGCAGAAGTGCACGGGTGAACCTGAGAGAGAGTGGGGAGACAGTTCTTAGTCTGACAATTGTTTGATTCCACACCCTTGCAGGATTGTATCACAGGGCAGCCCATCTCGGTACACATGACATGTTACAAGCCACTGCAACCTGTTTGTATGCACCCTTCTTTCCTTCTATGGTTCAAAATCGTTGCCACTTATTTGTCAACTGCCCGTTCCATATTGTAAGGAAGGGGATCAAGACTACCTTCACTGCTAACCCTTCCCCTTCGGGCTCCTTCGTATACCTCCAGATGACCTTTTTAGATGCCTAGTTGTGCTTCATACTCCGATGTGCTAGTGATAGTGTGTATGTTATGGGGCTGGGCAGAAGCCTACCCATGCACAGGACCAGATGCCATTACACCAGTATAGCACAGAGTTAGGGACTCCATTTCATGTTTTGGAATCCTGAGTAGAGTATCAAATGACTGTGGAACACGTTTAATTTAATTCGTAGTGCAGGAGATTTGCAAAGCCTTAGGAATAGGTCAGAACTTCCACTGCACATCTCAAGCTGAACCAGGGGCAAAGTGGAACAAAATAATTGTACCCTCAAGACTTCGATTACCGAGTTATGTTCTGAGACCCAACTGACACAAGCGAATGCTCTGCTGTTAGATTTATAGTCCATTGGAGTTGTACAACACAGAAAACCAATTACACAATATTTATGGGGCACCGACATGTTACCATTAAACCCTCCCATATTTACTCCTAAGTTATTCTTTAAACTGAATGATGATGTAGTCTTACAATATTGCAGAAAGCTTATAGGTGACTTTACAGTTTCCATTCTCAGGTTCAAGCTGCCATAACCGAGTGCCCGACCGAAGTCTGCCATATGCTACAGCATGGTGATTAAATATTCATATAAGACCTCTCTGGAACCCTACTGATATGGTCCCCATCAAGTTCTGCTCATCATCAACACAGCTATTAAATATTGTGGTCTGATGAGATGGATCCACTCCTCCCAGTGCAAGTGTTTGGTGCTTACCTGGGACGACTGCCCATCGTCGCCAGCTTCTGGGCCTGTATCAAGACCCAACTCGGGTCCTCTGCTGGAGCTGTTGCTGTTATTGCCCTGTTGCCTACCCGTGGAAAGCATCTCCAGTGCACACTGACCTCATCTGCACCTCCAAAGCTGTGCAATGCTGCATCCATCACCCCTCGTTGTTATCACCTGTGTCTGATGTAAGCGCCCATCTCCCAGAAACTGGATTCCGCTGTGGATCTCACCTGCTGTCTTTGCTGCTGTGCTGCTACCCTTCTTCTCTAGCTTGGGGTGGGGTACATCATGAATAGAGAGTTATCAAAATACCTAGTCGTGATGAATTTGTTCTTGAGTAGTGCCACTTTTCTGTATATGAAAACAATTCCTACGTGCTGTTGCTTGAAAAATACCACCAAACGATTTATCTTTCTTCCTGCTGGATCTGCCCTCACTTGCCCGCTGATGTTGGCAGGAATGTGCCTTTGATTGAAGTGCCCCTCGGCTAAAACAAAACTTGCCTTGATCTGTTCTGTCATGGGCGCAGACTGACTGAGTGTTGATCTGCCAAGAGAGGGATAACGCCGGCCGGGCTTTGCTCCGCTGAGGCGTGTTCCGTCAAACCCTTTTACCTGTTTGTCACTGTGGGTGGCGGCCGGGCTTCGCTCCGCCGAGCGACTCACTCTTACTGCTGATCTCCTGTTTTGCCGGGCCCTGCTCCGCCGAGCAGGACTACAACTCCCAGCTGCCCCACCCAGGACGCTGCTACACCTGCAATCATCGTGCGCCAGGAGGCACTTAAAGGTCAGCGCGCAATCTCATCCCGCGAGGACACGTGCGGGACGCGCCGGGCTAAGCCCGGGCAAAGGGCGGGCCGTCTCTGGCCGTCCGGGGCCGGACGAGGCATGGCTGGGCCAACCCCTTGCCCCTTGACTCGCTCCATAAGGTACATTATTTTTGACTCTGTTCTGTCTCTGGGAGGATACCACGACTACCACATTGTCAAAATACCTGTTAAAGACGATACAAATACTATAATATTGTGGACTGGTGGGAAGGGAAGGAAGAAACTGTGGGGCATATTACCAAGCAATAGCGATAATTATCGCTATTGCTTGGTTAGCGGGAAAAATTTACCGCTGAGCTGCGGCGATTTTTACCGCAAATAAACCTTGGTATTACCAAGGTTTATCGCAAATGCGATAAAAATCGCTGCAATGCATGAATATCGCTGAAAAGTCAGCGATATTCATGCATTACCGAGCTAATGCTCTTAGCCATGTTATCCACCTCCCATTGGATAACATGGCTAAGAACTGCTCAGGGCAGGTGTTAGCTTTTGGAGATATTCGCGCTTAGCGCGAATATCTCCAAAAGTTGGTAATAGGAGATAGCGATGTTAGCGACTGTTTTCAGTCGCTAACATCTTGGCACGCCCAGTTTGCATGTCATTAGTGATAAATATCACTGACATGCAAAGTGGGGCCCAAGATGGTCGCTATCTCCTACTAGCTGTCGCTAACTGGTGTTAGTGACAGCATGGTAATAGGGAGATAATTTTATCTCCGCTTTCTTGGCTTTTAAAGCCAAAAAAGCGGAGATAAACCCCCTTGATAATATGTCCCTGCCTTATTACCCTGATACCCATTAGATAGATCGCCAGAGAAGGTCAAGGTCAGGCGATAGTGTATTCCAAATCTAACCATGTCTAAACCTCCAAAAACGCGCTCGGCTACGAGTAAAGCACGTACTATGTCATAAAACCAAACCTACCGTGATTGATCTGATGCTGAGGAAAGTCACAGGGGAGATTGAGCGCATGGAGAGGAGTCTGTCCTCTTCTCCAATTCCCATACTAGTCACCCCCACACAATCTAGGGATTTAAGTACATCTGTAAGTTCCAACACGGAGATAGTGAGCAACTCAATCGAGGGCATCCCCTGCGCACAGCTGGTAGTACAGACAGGGGCAGACAATACCAGGGACAGTAATCTAATCACATGTAAAAGGCCTAAACAACGGGGGTGCAGGAAGGGCCAACCCAGGAAAAACAAATTAAACACAATGGTGTATCGATCTAAAAATAGCGAAGAGGTAAACCCTGTAGAAGTAGTGCCAGACCACTCAGGACCACCAGGATGGATGGACGAGGTAATCGGAGACCTAAAAAAACATCTGGAAGCCTTCTTCACTAGCCAACTAAAACCGATTGTCAGTAGGATAGACAAAATAGCTAACAAATTGATTAAACAGGGAAAGACCAAGGGCCCCATAAGCAGTAATTTTACTCCAGGCCCCAATCAAATTGCCAACACGGTTATTTGCCAAATAGCGGATAAAAACAATTGTGTCAGTAATATGTGATCTACGATCGCAAAGGTACACGACTCACCTAAAACCTCAGTATATCCAGAGAGGGGAAACGTCCAGAAGGAGGGAAGTAAGAATACAGATAAAGTTCAACAGCGTACATTTACGCAAATGGGGCAAGAGGGTATCACACAACTCAATGACTAACTAGTTTACATCAAAAAGACCATGCTCTGTATGAAAGACCAGAAAACTCTCCACCACACATAAATCTGCCCCTGAAGCATGCCCCTACGTCATTGTGTTCGCAGGGGTACCTGAACTCAGGGCTGCAGAAAAAGAATCACACTTAGAACTAAAAACCAAAATAATTAAATGGCTGAATATTCATAGGCCCTTGAATACTGGGGAATGTGGTGAGATCCTCCATGTAAGACGAGCGAATTGGTTAGGTGGCAGAAAGAAAGACATCATAGGGGACTGCATTGTGGCGAATTTTAGAGACACCAACCTAGTGGAATATATACTAGGAAACCCAAACAGAAACCGGACCAGTATCATTCGCACCCTACAATTGGGATACTTTTACCCGAGGAGATGGAGTATTTACACTTCGACCTATCCCAAGTGGAGTACAGGAAGGGCACCACCTAGACAATGGGACAGAATGCCCAATCACCCAGTCAGTTTTTACCACCTCGAGACTATCCACAGTGGAGAAATAGATTCAGTCCCCTACAGTCCCTTGACAAAAACGACTGACTACCCCCAGTAGGGAATGGGCAAGAAAAGATGACTACAGGGGATGGAATTGAACACACTAGGAAGGGGCCAGGGGAAAGCTATGAAGTAATGAGGATTGAAGAATCCCCAACACACAGTGGCGTGGGTGATAGCGGGGTAAAGTTGCATAAGATGGCTGAGCACAGACCTAATGATCAGGAACTAAAGGGAGGAAAAGCTTCTAGGGCAGGGCTAGCTCTACTGTCCTGGAATATAGCGGGCCTGGGGGGGGAATTTGAAAACATGGACTGGAGGGAGTATATCTGTGGTTTCCATATAATAGCACTCCAG
The DNA here is from genome assembly GCF_964263255.1 of Lissotriton vulgaris. Lineage (NCBI taxonomy): Eukaryota > Metazoa > Chordata > Amphibia > Caudata > Salamandridae > Lissotriton > Lissotriton vulgaris. The sequence goes on from NC_141694.1 coordinate 882,050,746, forward strand.
GAGACCTGGTCACTCGATTCTTCTCCCTACCAGTTAGATGGATATAAATGCTTTTTCGTGCCTGCACAGGAAGGAAGATCAGGCAGGGCAAAGGGAGGGTTAGCCTTGTATTTTGACCTTGATCTAAAAGGCACATGGACACAACCTCCTTGGGCATCACACACTCTACAGGCAGTGGTATTCCAAGGACAAGGTCAGAGGTTGCTGAGATTAAATTTTTACAACTCAGGGCCGGTTGATGGGAATTATCCAGTTATACAGGAATTAGAGTGCAGATTAAATGAAGAAATCGAGCAAAGGAAAGGGGGTGTAGAACCAATTAATCTGGTCATGGGCGACTTTAATTGTCACCTCTGCCCAAAACTTCTCCCCGTAAGCCCTGATTGGTCATCTTGCCCAATAGAAAGTGGACCACATTTTGAGCATAATAAAGAGGGAAAACTGCTAATGAAGTTGTTTGATAACTATGCTCTTACACATACAATTGACCTGTTGGCCCCGAGAATAGATGGCACTCTCACACCAACATTCAAGGGCAGAGGCTGTTCATCTATCATAGATTTCATTATAATATCCACTTTCGCAAAAGACCAGGTTAAAGAGGTGAGAACGGACTGGAGGCCTTTCAGTGACCATAATCCCCTAATTCTTGAAATTTTACATAATGGGCTTACAATAAGGAACGATCTCGCAGACAATGAGATGTGCCCAACGGACCAGGGGAGGCGATTAAGATGGTCAAAAATCAATGCTCAAGAATTTTACCGAACCTTAATAGAAAGAGGAAAAGAACAAATAGATGCCTGTTTAGAACTTACAGTAGAGGGCAGAGATGTGGTCTCAGCATTCGAGTCCTTAACCAAGGTGGTTGATGGACTACTAAAAACTAAACGTCCCATAAAGGATATAGGACTTCCACGATGGTTTGACTCTAATTGCTCGCGGGCACTGAGAGAGCTAAAACTCTGCCTTAAGACTCTCCAGAGGGACAAGCAGAAAGTTGCCCTGTGTAGGCGTAGTTACAAAACACAGGTCAAACAGAGAAAGATTACGCTGCAAAAGGAAGTCTGGGCTGACCTGAGGGAAGCAGGGGAAAACAGGGACTATACTCAATTTTGGAAAATCATCAATAGGCCCTGTTTTCAAGACAGCAGTTCCCCGGTCATTAGTACTAACATACTCCCTGAGCAGTGGGTCACCCATTTTAAGAGTCTTTACAATCACCAGAGTGACACAGTTTTGGTAGATGCCTGGGAGGGGGTTCGCCCCACGGAATTAGAATTCTCTCTACAAGACATCACCACGGCCATTCAGGTCTGACCCGAAATAAGGCACCAGGCCCTGATGGCACGCCACCAGATCTTTATCTAAGTAACATTGAATTATGGGCACCCATTATGACTAGGGTGTTAAATGCAGCGATAAAATCTGGGCTCCCGCGATCTTGGTCTACAGCATTGATTGTCCCAATCTATAAGAAAGGTAGTAGGGACAATCCGCAATGCTATAGACCAATATCGCTGATAGACGTGTCAGCAAAACTACTAGGTAGGGCGGTTCTTAACCGCCTCACAGCTTGGACAGAAGAGCACCACACCCTAGTAGATACCCAATACGGATTTAGATCGGGCAAATCAACCAGCGATCAATATCTTAATCTTTACCTACTAGTTGCTAAATATACAAAAGCTAGCAACGGAACGGTGTATATGGGGTTTATGGACCTGGCCACGGCCTTTGATAATGTAAATAGAAACAAACTCTGGGCCTTGATGTCTAATTTGGGAATCGACCCTGGACTTATAAACATTTTAAAAGAATTACATTGGAACACCACTGCCAATGTTTGCTATAGCGCGGGGGGGTGAGTACCGATCCCTTCCCATGCACTAGCGGAGTGAGGCAGGGGTGTATCCTGGCTCCCTTTTAATTCTCACTGTACATAAATGACCTAGAAAGTACGCTGATTGCTCTGGAGACTGACTGCCCCAAAGTAGGATCGCGTCATATACCAGTACTGTTGTACGCGGATGACGCGGTCCTGCTTGCACGAACAGCACTGAGTCTGCAACATCTTGTGGATGGATTTGTGAAGTTCATGGAAAACTTAGATCTTTCCGTGAACCTGAGCAAATCCTTTGTAATGGTGGCAGGAAAAAAAAACCCTAAGAAATATGTATTTAAAATAGGGGCCCACGTTCTAGAAACCGTTACCACCTTTTCATATTTGGGTCTCTTATTTGATGGGGAGATCAGGTTTGACTCCTTGCTTGAGGAAAGGTGTAGGAAATTGGTTTCAGCAAACAGTGCTATATTAAACTTTGCCCGTAGGATGGGCCGCTGGTCACCAGAGCAAATAATGACTTTGTATAGAGCGGTAAGTACCGCCAAGGCCACATGTGGGGCAGAGGTCTGGGGCTTTAGGGATGTAAGACACTTACAAGTAGAGGAAGATAAGTTCCTACGTAAGATTCTGAAGACACCGCAGAGTATCCCAGCAGTAATTGTACATACTGAGCTTGGGATCCCATATATCACCAACCAGATAAAGGTGAGACCTATCCTGACTTGGCTGCGAATCTGGGTAAATCCGGAAGTGGAGCTAAGCAGGCAAACAGTCAAAGACTGCCTACAGAAAGATAAGTGCCTTCAAATCCCATGGCTAAATTATGTTAAAGAAACATTAGGGAGTATAGATCACCAGATACTGTTCAGGGATCCAACCTTGATTGACACTTCTTGTTAGTATCGGACCCAAACGTTGTTATTAGCAAAATATGAACTGGGCAGACATCTTGATTCTCTAAAAACATCTGTAGTTGCACATCGCTTAGTAAGCAATGGGGAGGGTATGGAACCATATTTATTCTTAATGTATAATCAGCAAGACAGATTTTTAATGTGTCGTTTTAGGCTCAATTTGTTACCTAATATCTTAGCTTATCCGTATGGTTTTACTTCAACAATTGAGCAGAAGGGTGCCTGCGGCTGCGTCAAAAGGTCTCTGCAGGACACCCTTCATTTTGTACTTTTATGTTCTTTTTATCGTACCCCTCGCCGTAGATTTCTTGTAGACATTCTAAAAGAGTTAAAATTCCGACATGCGCACCTTATGCTCTATTATGAGTTTCCTAAAAGTTGCTGTTAACTTAAGAAACACGAGAGGCTGACTTAGGATGCACATAATTTTAAATGTTTTTAAACTGTATAAATTCTGTTTTTAATACTCTATGGTTCAGAAATGTAATTGATGATTTTGTATAATGAATTTATATGATGGTTTTTAATCATCGAAATAAAGTTTACTGAACTGAACTGACTGAGTGTGGCACCTTCTCTCCCCAGACCTTTCAAGGCCTTGAAAAATCAAACTATCCCCTTGGCTGTGACACACTTGATGCCACTCATCTCGACTTTTCAGAATGGGGTTGGTTTGTGAGCACTATACTCTTCAAATCACCCCACTGTATGAATATTGTCTTCCCGCTGGTATAGTGCTCCACATACTTCAACTTCAGGAAGGATATGCTTATTATTTCTCCTAAACTAAAGCCTACCACTGGCTGCCTCAATATTGGATTGGGTTTGCTACTCTGGCTACATTGTCCCGGCCTTCAGACATTCTGTCGTTCACCCTGACTTACCGAGCTGGGGGTGGCATCAGCTGCGGGCAGGTGAGAGGGGGGGGGGCTCAGTGGGTGGGGGTTCGACAGACCTGGACGAGGGAAATTCAATTAAGAATTGAGGGCCATATTATCAAGAATGGCGATAACATTATCGGCGCTTCAGCAGCAGGAAACTGCAGCTAAGGCAGCGATAAGGGGCTTAATAATATGCCCTTGTGGATTCCCTTAGAATCCCAGGTTCACACCAGAACATGTGCTTCTATGGGAATTCACAAGGGCATATTATCAAGCCCATTATCGCCACTTTAGTAGCAGTTTCCTGCCCCTAAAGCGGCGATAATTTTAACGCCAGTCTAGATAATATGCCCCTAATTGTCTATCAACGTCGTCAGTCGAAATCCCCCCTCACCAGGCCCCACCACCCCACCGCTCTTACCTGATTGGCCGCAGCTGGGTGGAATGAGATCTTTAAAAAAAACAAATTCATCTCCTTTATGTTTCCTAACTGTGTTGTAGGACAGGTTGTACAAGAGACTAGACACAATGCTCAAATATTACAAGAAATTGCAAATGCCACGGCCACTTGAGGAAGTAGCAAATGGCAACTCTATTTTCCTAGGTTCAGCAGAAGGTCAGAAGGATGCACAGAAGTACATGCTTCTACAGGAAACCCAATGACCTCAGATTTGCTCCTGACAACCAAAGTAAAGGGTTTTGGCAATAGTAGGTTCTGATTGCTGAATCCATCTCTCAGACATCTGATCTAGTGTAAACGAGCAGATTAGCATAACGTGAAGAAATTACATGAGATCTCAAAAGGCTTTGATTTCAAATTGAGCAGCATCTGGTCTTGCATGTTAGGGATATTTCGGAATTGGGGAATGAGGATTTTTGAAATTGTGATTGTAGTTATTCTAATCATAATAACCTTCTATGTGCTGATTACATTGACTATGTGCTTCATACAACATGCTTGCAGTAATGACGGAACTGTCCTTGCTTATTTGCTTAGTACATTTGAGGACAATAAAGAATGCAGGGGCATATTATCAAGGGGGTTTATCTCCGCTTTTTTGGCTTTAAAAGCCAAGAAAGCGGAGATAAAATGATCTCCCTATTACCTAGCTGTCGCTAACACCAGTTAGCGACAGCTAGTAGGAGATAGCGACCATCTTGGGCCCCACTTTGCATGTCAGTGATATTTATCACTAATGACATGCAAAGTGGGCGTGCCAAGATGTTAGCGACTGGAAACAGTCGCTAACATTGCTATCTCCTATTACCAACTTTTGGAGATATTCGCGCTAAGCGCGAATATCTCCAAAAGCTAACACCTGCCCTGAGCAGTTCTTAGCCATGTTATCCAATGGGAGGTGGATAACATGGCTAAGAGCATTAGCTCGCTAATGCATGAATATCGCTGACTTTTCAGCGATATTCATGCATTGCGGCCGATTTTTATCGCATTTGCGATAAACCTTGGTAATACCAAGGTTTAATTTTTTCACGCTAACCAAGAAATAGCGATAATTATCGCTATTGCTTGGTAATATGCCCCAAAGTTATTAGGAATTTAAAATTGAAATAATCCACGTTTAATATTGAGTTGCTGTAGGGATTTCGCCTGCTGGTGAAAAAGGGGAGGGGGGATCTTCATTTGCACATGTGTGTTAATGTTTAAATCCAGACTATGGCAATTCAAATGCCCACATGGCCTGTCTCATTTTTAAAATCAATATATTTTGGTCTTTGTAACTACTTGAAGACCCCTAAAGCCCATGTTGTGGAACAGTTATATGTTTTTTAAACAAGGCTTTATTATGTTATCCTGTGAAGGACACTGCATACTGATGCTGAACCATTCTTACAAAGAGTAGGCTCATTCTGAAGTTGGCACATCGAAGTGAGGATCTTAAAAGTAGTAGAATGAGTTCTTGTTAATGTTTTTATCAGTGTGCCAAGGTCTTCTCGCATTCTTCCCATGCAAGGATCCTGGAAGTTTTATTTCCATCACGTATTCTTCGTTTAGTTTATTTGCACTGAGAAAACGTGTATAATTGTAGCACCAAATTGTATAGATTTTAGACTTATGTGCACCAGCTGAAGGTGAAGCTGTGGTCCGTTGAAAATGCATTCGCTTTGCTTATTTTTGAGTGCTGGCGGTCTATTTTGCATTAAGCTTGATAGACCTCTATACGCTATCCTGAGTGATTTCTTTCACTAGTGTATTAACAAGGATCATGTGTGATTAAGTTTTTAAGGCATATTCACAAGGGTATTGTGCCACAGGCATGTCGCCTTTACCGATTTTCCGGTGGCGCAGTGCTTTGCTCTATATTTACAAAGCAGTGTCAAGCCACTTTTTTTGGCTTAACACCCCTTTGTAATTATGGTACCCTTCCACCCAGGTATCGGCATGAAAGGGGCGTGCAATGGGTGTTGCTGTGGGCGTTCCACCAAAACACCCATTGTTTTCTTACGCTGCCCCAGATTTACAAGGCTCTGTAAATCTGAGGCAGTGACAAAAATTAACGCCCTGCAAGAGCAGGCATTAGAATGGCAATATAAGGAGAAATACTTTTATTTCTCCTCGTTTTTGATTCTGAAGCACACATGGAAATGGCAAAATGCCATGAATGATTGTTATGTGCAGGAAGATGTCCCTTCTTGCACATAAACACTCATTTAATAATGACGATTTGCTACTTCTATGTGTGCCACATGCTGCAGCACAGACAGAAGTAACAAAGCATCATTAATGATTATTATGTTCAGGAAGGGACACCTTCCTGCTAATAAACAATAATTCCCTGCAACACAGGCACCCTTGCGCTGTGGTGCAAGGGTGCCTGCATTGACGCTAAGCAGCTAATTTTAGCGCCAGCACAAGGGAAAACACAGGGTTGCTCCCTATTGTTGTAGATATGGCGCCTCCGTGCATTTTGGAAATGTCAGAGCGTAGCTCCGCACTCTGACATTTCCTTGTACATATGCCCCTTTGTGTACAAGCCCCTTTAGGGACACAAATCAGTGTGCTTGGCATTTGGGTGACTGTAGCAGGGGTTGAGTGCAGCACCTGGCCTTTCACCAGGCCCTCGGCCCAGACCCAAGTGGCTATAACACACTGCTAACTATATGCAGCTGGGCTCCAGAACATGACTTGTAATTGAGACTCTTTCTTGTGAGGAAAAAAACAAAACAATTGTTTTAAAGAAACCCACTTCTGAGAACATCGAAGACCCTGTTGAAATTCCATTATGAAGAAAGTCAGCCTGACAAAATCAGGCTGATAAAACTGCATTATGGAGAAATGCCAAACATAAAGAAATACCTTTTCCACAAAAATAGCATGTTTTCATGGAAAAGGTATGTCTATTTGAAAAGAAGGGTTGCTGCAGTCTTTTAAAGAGGGGGGCAGCACTAGGAGAAAACAGGAGAATGATGAGTATAAGAAACAGAGGTGGGAAAATTAAGAACAGAAGAGGGAGGTGGGGGGAGCCTCTCTTTAAAACACACAGGATTAAGGGAGGAGGACCGCCTAATTAAAAGAGCCAAAGAGGAAAGCAAATATGACAGAACAAATGTTTCTAAAAGAATGGTTTTCTCTAAGTGAATTTCCCCAACCTGATGAAAATCAATCATAAAAAAACGGTTTGTCAATAATGATTTGAAAAAAGTAATTTGCCGATCCATTTTCCTCCTTTTTTTTCCGCCTAAAACACATAGGGGCAGATTTATAAGACCCTTGCCACACTTTTACGCCACCGTTGCGTCACTTGTGGGATGCAGCGGCGGCGTAAACAATGCGCCATGTTGCAACACATTTACAACGTGCCGCATCAAGGAAGATGTGTCACATTGTAAAGCCCTGCGTCACATTATACCTGCGTCAGGCACAATGTATGCAGAGTGGGCGTTCCGACGCAAGAAAGCCTTGTAAAAGTGACACCGTGAAGTCTATAACATTTCATGGCACCACTTCTACGACGTCACTGCATCAATACCTTATGCCTGCTTGAAGCAGGTGTAAGGAGTTGATGCAGCACAATAGGAATAGGCATGCCTGAGCATTGATCGAGTTGTGTCGTGCTTGCGACACGGCTCCAGCAATACTTTACCTTTACGACAACAGATGCGTGATGCATCTGTCATTCTTTGCGCCGTGGTGCACCGCATTGTAAATGTGACACATCCATGGTGGAGCAGGTTTTTTTTTGAGTGACACAAGTAAACTGACACATCTCTGCTATAACACAGAGATGCATCAATTTCTTGTAAATCTGCCCCATACAACTGTTAAAAATAGGATCATCACACCTAGGATGAAAAGGAAATACAAAGAGGTATGCCTTAGTTCCATGTACATCAGAGGCAATGTAGAACCAGATCCACTGGTAGTACAAACATAATTCAAGCCACTGGGAAGGATCCTTTGCCAGACAAGGAAAGGGTCCTTATTAGACCTGACAGCCTATTGTATGGTCTTCCCCCAAACTGTTTGCCTTAGCAACTGTTTGATGTCCTTTACAAGTAACATGAGCTTCGATTGGAATTCCATAGAGCATATTATCAAACCCATTATCGCCACTTTAGCGGCACTTTCCTGCCGATAAAGTGGCGATAATTTAGTCGTACAGGCTTGATAATATGGCCCTCTCTCGTTTCACAAATAAAGCTAACACTACAGTTTTTCGAGTGCAATGTACCTGGTATATTTCAGTTGTTATAGTGCCACGTTCAAGTGGTGTCTTTATGGAAGTGCCTACTGCGTTAGTGACGGCCGTTATGGCGACTTATTTCTAATGCATTCCTATGAAGACTTTGTAGATCTAGGCTCCTGTGCTTACCTTGTATAAACAGTGCGGCCACCGGAGTTAACTATTCGACTTGAACTCTGCTTCTGTACGTCAAAGTATATTCAATAAGTTGCAGAGAATTCCATTGCTGTTGCTCGTTAGGCCGTGGTTGCTTCTGAACGATGTTTGCTGAAGGAAAGAAAAGGACACTTTGATTAGTCATCGTAAACTGAGTTGCGTAACTATCAAAAGTGAATTTCAATGTGGGTTCCTAATATTCCGTAGTTAAGACTGTTGCAGCTCCAGCAAACAAAGGAAGATCAATAAGTTAATAGAGGCCAGGGACGGCCTTGTGACGCAGAAAAAAAAATACTATCATGGACGCCCATTTAATAATAATAGAGGCGTAAGCACGTGGCGTAGTACAGAAATACGACACAGAAATGTATGCACGCATAATTTTTAAGATTAGATGTGTGTAGGACCTCGTGACTTATAAAGAAATATTTCAATTATAGATGTACAATTTAAAACCATTGAGGGGTAGGAAAGCCATATGAAGGATAAAAAAAAAATAGCATTATGCATATACAATTTACAGTGGAGGCTGATGTTGTGACGTCTTCTCTTACCTTTGCTTCTGTTGTCTTTTGTCATGTCTTGAAAGGCTGCGGTTTCGCTGGGTCTGGGGTGTTTTCGACAGTCAGTCTGTCACCGCAGCAGAGGCAGGCAAAAGAGAGCGTGCTCACGTCAGTGCCCGCATTATATGGGAACCGCGGGGGCTGAACAAACCAAGCCCAGGGCCGTCATTGGTAGCGTTTTCGCGGTCTGCAAGAATGATGGCCCTGGGGGACATGCTATTGGGTAATGTATTGGTTTGCAGGCTAAATGATAGCAAGCATACTAGGTGGTGGCATGTGGGTAGTGTGGGCGGGCGTGCACAGCGCATTTGCAAGTATGAGTGTGTGCACTAACAATTAAGAACAGAGAGAGATGGGGGCGGTGTTATAATGTACGCAGAGGCAGGCCCAGAATTGGATCTGCAATGAGTCAGCACTTCTAATGATTCTCCTTAGTGCGCCCTGAGCTCTGATTTGTCACTGAGAGGGTGATCGCACCATAGTTTGTACAGCTTATCATACTCAGCGTGTACCCGCGCATACAGTACGAATATGATTTGACGTTACGCATCGCATTAAAGCTTCGGTGTGACGTCATGTACGGTGTTCTGTATGCGAAAGGGGGCAAAGTTTCCACTTGGTGTAAAACATGTGTGTATTTAATGTACATACTAAGAGCAGACATTTGGGATAACTATGAATTTTTTTTAATACTTGTAATAATCATATATTACTTTTAAAAAGAATTACACAAATCGCGGTAGAACATCATGCGTACTCGTATTGAATGAGCTCCGCAAGCGCATCATAAGCGTACGCAAAGCCATATGACTTTAAAAGGAGAGATTTGATTGGTTCATAACTTTTCCTATTGCGACTGTTAAAAGTTCTGTCCCATAATAATTTTTCGACTTTGACTTTCTAAGAAGAAGCATTTGTTCTGAGAATCTTAACAAATAGAAGGAAGATCACCATAATAAGAGCAATGGAGTCATTTTCCAGCAGTTCTTCAGAGGGATATTTTATTCCTGAAGAACGTCCAAAGAAGAGGAAAGAAGCTCTAATTTTGAAGTTTTTCACTTTTCCAGAAGGTCAAAAAAAGGTTAATGCTCCAAAAGTAACCTGTAAAATTTGTTAAACAACTCTTTCAAGGGGTGATCAATGTAAAAAATACTCCTTTGGCACAGCAAATATGGTGCGACACGTGAAGAACTTGCACTCCAAGAACTTTGCTCGAGCTGCAAGACGGAGGTTGCACGAAAACCCACCTGCTTCTGCACCAAGCACATCAACTGCGGCAGCAGCATTTTCAGCAAGCAGTCCACACCCACATATTGATTCTGACTTTGCTAAAGTTAAAATTCTATGCATTTATTGCGATAAACTTTTGTGTTATGGGGAGCAGTCTATAGACTTGATGAAATGCAGGTTGCAGGATCATTGCTGTCCTCGCCATTAGTTGTTTTTTTTTCATTCTTTTGTTTCGCTTGGAATTTGTTGAGAAAACACAAATAAAATACAAAACAAAAAAAACTGTTCTTTTTAGAACTACCTTCACTGGTCAAAGAAAGAACTATATTTCTATGTTAGTGTATAAAAGTTTGTCAGAATGAATGTGTAGTTCATAAAGGAATGAATGAATATGTTACTAGTGCATGGAGAATGTGAAAGTGCAGAACTATAAGGAGCTGCTACAGTATAAATCTATAAGGTGTTTATCTATAGTATACTGTAGTATGTCCGAAGCACTTGAATGTATCATACGTACTTAAATATGTTACTAGTCTATGTTTCAATTTGCGCTGCTGGTGAAAGTGCCTGGGTGAATTTGTATGTGTTAGGGGCGGATTTACAATCCCCTTGTGCCTCTTTTGCACAGCTGTTGCGTCACTTTTGTGACACAGTGGTGGTGCAAAAAATGTGCCATGGTGTGCGCTATTAACAATGTGACGCATCTGGAGGGTGTATTACATTGTAAAGCGCTGCACCAGAAGAGGCTTTCTTGTGCAGAAGGGGGTGCAGCAAGGCCTCCTAAAAGTGACTGAGTGAAATGTATAACACTTTATTCAGTGACTTCTGAGGTTATGCTGCGTCAAAACCTTGCACATGCTTGAAGCAGGTGTAAGGATTGATACAGCATTGTGAGCATAGGGCAGCAAGAGAATTGCTGGAGCTGTGTTATACTTGCAACCAACGTCAAGCAATAATTCATTCAAAATGCAATTTAGTTTTGTTATTATTTTATAATAAGAATATGAAATATAATCTAAAAAATTAAATAAATATAAATATTTATATTAAAAATGTAAGAAATTAGTATAAAAAGAAAGACATAATAATTAATACATTTATAAATTATCATTTACAAAACCTATGAAATTCACTGAAAAAACCATAGGTTTCACATACGTTATAGTTAGGAATTAGCATTTAAAAAACCTTGCAAATTCATTGAAAAAAACCATAGGTTTCACATGTTATAGTTAGCTGAACATTTCTCTCATACGAAACCTTTGAAATTCCTCCGTTATAGTTAGCTCAGCTAACTATAACTTGCGCGCCCGCAATGCACTGCTGATGACGTCACATATTACATCACTCATGACATGGTCAGTGACATCACTCATGACATCACTGATGACATCTAAAATGACATCCCTGATGACATCACTGATGACAACAGGAGGAGTGCAGGAGATTACAAGACAACCCTCCACCTGCAGTGCCAAGTACCTCTGGCACTTCCACATCACCAGCACGACTGGACATACGTCCTGAATTTGCTCAACTGAAGATGCACTGCATAAAGTGCAACCAGCTTCTGTGCTATGGAGAGCAGTCTGTTGACCTAGTCTGTACAGCGCAACAAAATCATCATTGTTTGACTTTTGTTTGCTTTTTTTTGTTAGGAATGCCTGTTAATTCCTTGAAGTTGCCTGTTTTTTTCGTCCTTTTTTGTTTTTTTCTTTCAAAAGAACACCAAAAAAATAACAAAATCGTTTAGAAAACGACAAATAAAAAATATAAAACAACAAAAACAACAAAAAAAAAGTTCCTTTCAGAACTAACTTCTCTGGTTAAAGAAATAGCTATATTTGTATGATAGTGTGTGAAAGTTTCGTTGAATGTATGCGTAGTGCATAATTGACTGAAAGAATGCATTAGTAGTGTATGGTAAATGTATAAGTGCAGAACTATAAGGAAGTGCTGCAGCATGACACTGTAAACTCTTTAGCTGCAGTGTGCTGTGGTACTTCCAAAGCATAGGGATGCAACATATGTAAATAAATATGTTGCAAGTCTATGCTTCCCTCTGCACTGCTGCACAAACTGCAGCCATGCAGTGACACACGCACCCTTGCACCATGGTGCATGGATATCTGTGTTGTGCGGAGTTTGTTTTTGTGCAGGAAGACACGCCTTCCTGCACAAAAATAATCAGTGAAGGCATCTTTCTCCTTCAATGTATGCTGTGCAATGCAGCATATATTGAAAGAGAAAAAATGAGGAGAAATGAAATCAATTCTCCTTGTTGTGCCTTGCTACACCAACTGGAGGATGGTCTAGCATTCACACATCTCCAGATTTATGATTTAGATAAATCTGGAGATGTGTCTTGTTCTATGAGTGTTGTGTGCAAACACCCACAGCAACACCTATGGAACGGCCCGTCAACGCAAAGTGGTGTGTATGATGAGGTCTTATTTACATGGAGAAGAAAAGCTAAACAGAGTGCCTTTTCCTCTCCTTGTAAATATGAAAGAGTGTCTTGCGCCATCACTATGTTACAAAAAGTGACGTATTGTTGATACAGGATGTTTCTAAATCTTCCCCATAAGTACTTAGGTATTGGCAGGCTGTTACAATAAGAACATATTGCTAGGTGATTGATTGAAAAATTGTATGAGAGTGACAGGAGGTAAGCACAGAGATATCGCTCCAAAGATGCTCAAAGAAGAACGATTTAAATGGTTGCAATCCTTCAATAGGTACAATGGGAAATGTTATGAACCAATCACATTTTTTTTTCAGGTCACATGGGAACCTATGACAGAGGGATTCCAACACTACATAGGTATTAACTGGGTATTTTGAAGACTGTATTAATATTTTGTAGCTTCTTGCAGCTTTGCATACATAGTATATAAAGAAATGTACTTGTACTAGGTTTAGTGGCCGGGCCAATCCTTAAGTATATGTCTTTTAACAAGAGTAATTTCAGTACTGCAAAGAGAGTCCAACATAAATGTATGAGTACTTAGTTTTGGGCAAAGCGATAGGGCAAATACATAGTGCTGGATGGATGAATGGACAAGTGGTTGAGACAGGCAGAAGGTTTCCTAGACTGCTTAGCTACTAACTAAGTATTTAAAAGAGTATTAATTCTATGTAAGTGATTAGACGTTTCCATACACACTGCATAGAATATTATGGCTGTAGTAGTTTTTCTCTTTAGGCAATTCCTTTCATACTTGACTAGTTAATTAAATAATATCATTGTTGTAAATAGATTACATGCTTTCAGTAAGCACCACTGTGCTGTATTGCAGAGAGGTGGACTAGGCTGTGCCCCTGTTAACATCTCTGTGCAATGCAGTTCTGTAGTGTTTACTGGACATCTGTAGTGAGCTAGTTGAACTCTTACAACCCTTAGGATTCAAGTTGAATAATCTCCCAACATAAAAAGGTTATAGGTCGTGTTCACACAGTGGTGAAGGAAGGGAATGGGGCCTGATGTGACATGTGGAAACACGCCCTTTGGCATGTTTCACGTTGAGGAATTAAGTCTCCTCTAATCATGAAACTCCCTGGATCCTACCAGCCAACTATGTCCGTCTATTAAACATTATAGAGCTGCGTTGCAGTGCGGTGGTTCAAGGCCATGCCCCACTTTACACCTCTTTGCAATGCAACTTTCTGGTACTTCTTGCACATATCTGGTGGGTTAGTTGAGCCACAGGGACCCTTAGAATGCAAGAGGACTTTATCCCTGACTTAAAATGCCCACATAGCATGTTAGCACACATATCAACTCAGTCCTTCCCCACTTTCTTCACCAGTGTGCAAAAACAGCCCATTGTGCGTTTTAATACTTACTTAATATTACCTTCACAGTAGTAGATATAAAAAACACTAAGCATTGTTTTCAGTTGTTTTTTATAATTTAAATTTCTGAAATATTCATATTTTAGAATTAGGATCTGTGAAAGAGAAGAAAAAGTACAGTTATAATATATAATATTATATGTTTAACAACACAACATAATTTGAACATTATATAAAATATGTTATTTGCCTTTTTTGCTGTTGTCAGAATATATTGAATTTCACTAGAAACAGTGATTTAAATGTTACTCATCACATAACAGCAGACAGAAAAAAACAATCAATAAGATTGTTTTAAAAAAACAGATGTATGTAAAAAATATTTACAATATACTCAACATTCCATAAAAATACCATCCTCAATAACATACCATATAATACAAATCTCATGTATATTAAATGCTTTTTTCTAAGAAAATTTTCTTTCTTCAATTTCAAAGAACTGAATTAAAAATTAAATGAACAATTCTTTATCATTTTCATATACTTTAAATGATGTTCTTTAAAAATATATGCTGTGGGGATATCCAAGAAAAAAATCCTTAATTTAAATGTATACCTTTCCTCTTGGAAAAATGGTATTCCTGAAATCCTTTAAACTGAAATTGTCCAATAGTAATTGTATTATTACTTTTTAACACTTTTTAATACTTTTAATACTTTTTAACATATTCCTCAGCTGAATTATCTTCTTAAAACTTTGACTTTAAAAATATTAGATACGAATTTGGTAATTTGCTAGGCAAACGTTGTTTAAAAACCAATTGAGAATCAATTTACTGCATTTTAAATAGACAGTGTAATGTCCAGATGTTGTTGAAGGCCCATCATGAAAAATAATTGCTACTGCTACAAAAGTTCTTCCTGATATTGATACTCGACTTGCTACAAAATGTTTAATTGAAGTTTTCAATTTTCTTTCATCCGCTGTACAACCTTGTATCATTAAAATTATATAATGTCCATATCTTTGTATAACTAATGTTGATAACATTTCTGATTTACATTGGCTTCACTCCATGTTTTCATTTGCTGCTTTAACTAGTTTGTTGAAAGACACTGTTTTACAGACTGGTAAAGTCAAATATATAAATCTTTCAGAATCTATGTTAGTGCTACATGTAAACATATAATTTTCACATTGATGTTCCCATTTATAACAAAGGCCAAAAAGATTTTCAATTTCTATTCCTTCATTTTCCAATACGGCAAGCATATGCATTAGAAATTCCTGAGCATCTTGTTGGATATTCTGCGTAAATTGTGTAGAACCAGAGCATATATCCAAAAGATTACAAATATCAGAAACGTTTTGCATTTTACTTTTAACACAATGCAACAAGGAACAAAATCTTTTTTCACGATTCTCCATAATTTGCTGTTGCAAACTTTCAAGAAAAAGTCATCGAAGAGCTGTATGCAAACTGCAACGTATATGTTAGAGCTATATTTTTTTTGCCTAGTCTTTCATCATTCTAATCCTGTGAAAAGGGTTCATTTGGGTAGAAAACAATTCTTACAATTGAAGAGAACTCCTAACAATGATGTTACATATCAAAGATTTCTAACCGATCCTCCCCTTCTGTGAGTAGCCTCCCTCTATTTATAAGATCGAAAGTTTATGAATCTGCACACCTGCCATAATGATTTGCTTTTGGGGCTCTGTGTCTGAGGGAGCAAACAATCTCAAAAGCAACTGACGTCAGTGGCGCATCTAAAGGCTCTACATGTCTTTCTGGAGCATAATGGCATTGGTGTAGAGCTATGAGACGCAGAGGTACTGCTGGAAAGTTTCTGGATCCATTCTGATGCCTGGGGAATATTCAAAAGATGGAGAATCTGAGATAGGCTAGAGTCACTATCAGAAAGAGCATTACAAAAAGTAAGTAACTTGTTCTTTAATTGTACAATTTGGAAAAATAGTTTTAAATTCATTACTTGTTTTTGTTTGTATTGTTGATTTAAAAATTAATGTAATGTTAATAATGTTTAATTAGCATTTTGATTTTTTTTATTTCCATGTATTCTTGGGTAGTGGGGAGACAAATGTATTTAATTTAAATACTTCAAACTTTTATATTTTCATAATGTAATGTAACATGGATTTGTAGAGCGCAAAACTTGCCCCCGAGGATATCCAGGCGCTGAGTAGTTGCGGGTTCTGCAAGAAGGATCAGTTGAAACGCCAGTTTTTCCATTTCTTGCGAAAATCCATAAGAGGCGTTGCTGACCTGATGTGATCAGGGAGGTCATTTAAGGATTTGGCTACCAGGTAAGAGACAGCCCTATCTCCTGTCTTTCTTCTATGTGTACCCTGCATTCTTAAGGACAGCCCAATCCAGGACTGTGAAAACGTTCACTTCTCGATCCACTTACCACCAGATACAACCCTCTCAGGGATATTAGTCTACCGCCCCCCAGGACACCAACAACTTTTTTGTGACTCCCTGGTGGAAACCATCACTTCTCTGGCCTGCCTAACACCCAACTTTACGGTTCTAGGAGACCTAAACCTCCACTTCGATGATCTAAGCAACAAAATAGCCGCCGATCTCAAGAACGACCTAGCCTCCCTCAGTCTCTACTTAAAAAGTTGCCATTCAACCCACACCTTGGGCCTTATGCTAGACCCTATATTCACAAACCTCCCGAGGCTAGCAGTGAATACCCCTATCCCTGTCCCTTGGTCAGACCATTTCCTAATACCCTTTAATCTCAAGCTATCGGTAGAAGTACCTGAGAGTCCCCCGGTGCAAGCACCATCTCGCCCCTGGCAGAAACTGGACACAGCTGCATGGGCTCAAACACTTGCTTCTACTCTGCCAGCGTTGGACCCTGACCCATCCAGAGCAGACGCGCAACTACGTGATTGGATAGATCAATCCCTGGATACTATCCTTCCCGTCAAACCCCTCCCCAGTAAGAGGAGAAGCCTTAAATCTCCATGGTTCACCCAAGAACTACAACTGCTCAGGAAACAGTGTAAAAAACTTGAGCGTCTCTGGAGAAGGGACTGGGCAACTGAAAGCAAAAACGCATACAGATCCGCCATAAAACACTATAAATCCTGTATAAAAAACGCCCAGGCAACCTTCTTCGAGAAAATAATACAGACAGCCTCAAATTCCTCCAAAGAAACTTATCGCATCGTGCGCCTCCTTACAAAAACCCCAGACCCGGTGCCCGTACCAGACCAGTCTGGTACCAGATGCAATCAACTAGCGGAATTCTTCACCACAAAAATTAGCAATATCCTGAAATCCCTCCCACCTCTCATCCCCGCCCAACTCCCCATCACCTCTTCTCCTTGTGTAGAAGCTCCTTGCCTCCAAGCTTTCTCCCTGGTCACTACTGAACTTTTTCTGACTACCCTACAATCTGTGAAAAGTGGGGCTCCATCAGATCCTGCTCCTATGAGCAAATTAAAACTGGTCGCCGACATCATCGCCCCATCTTTTACCCAACTGATCAACGACTCTCTGGCATTAGGCACTGTTCCAGATAATTGGAAAAAAGCTACAGTCAGGGCACTGCTGAAAAAACCTCACCTGGACCCTATGGATTTATCCAGCTTTAGACCCATCTCTCTCCTCCCGGCCATCAGAAAAATCGCCGAACGAATTGTTAACTCCCAACTGTCCCTTTTTTTAGAGACTAACAATCTTCTGCGTCAATCCCAGACAGGGTTTAGACCTGGACAGGGCACTGATACCGCACTTCTAGCCGTGGTCGAAGAGGCAAGAACCATCATAGACGCAGGAGGATCAGTGGCAGTGATCCTCCTCGACTTAAGTGCCGCCTTCGACACTGTGGATCACTCCATTCTTATCCACCGGCTCAGCTCGGCAGGAGTGTCTGATACTGCCACGTCCTGGATCAAATCCTTCCTGGAAGGCAGAAACTTTCAGGTGTCCGACGGCCCTGTGCTGTCCAAGGCTCTTCCCTTACAGTGTGGGCTTCCCCAGGGCTCCTCCCTGAGCCCCACGCTTTTTAATGTCTACATGTCCCCCCTAGAGGACATCATTGCCCCATTCGGCATAAAAACAGTCATGTATGTCGATGACACCCAACTGGTGGTGTCCTTAAACCATTCAAGTAAAAGCCTGGACAATTTGGCAGACTGCCTAAATAACATCTACCACTGGATGTGTGAATCTCGCCTAAAATTAAACGGAGAGAAATCCGAGATCCTCCTGCTAGGCAACCCACGCAAACTCCCCCGTCCCTCTCTTGGCCACCATGCATGGGCTCACCCCCCACCCCCAAAGCAGAAGTCAAGAGCCTGGGTATCTGGCTGGACCAGGAGCTCAATTTTAAAGCCCAGGCTAGGAAAACCTCTGGCATCTGCTTCGGCCTCATCCAAAAAGCGCAAAAGATCCTTCACCTACTCCCCTTCCAATCTAGGAAACTGCTTATTCAGGGTCTGGTGAACTCCAGACTAGATTATGGAAATGCCCTATATCTAGGAGCCCCTGCTTCAGTCATAAAAAAACTACAATACACCCAAAACGCGGCCGCCAGACTCCTTACAGTAACCAAGTCCAGATGCTCGGCCAAACCGGCCCTTAAAAGTCTCCACTGGCTCCCGATCAAGGAAAGGGTCACTTTTAAGACCCTATGCATTACACATAAGTTAATGCAAGGCAGAGGCCCGCCAATCTTGAAATCCCTCATCAAACCCTACCACACGAACAGACAACTCAGGTCAGACTCTCTCTCCCTTGCCTGTATTCCAAGAATAAACAGAGCCCGATCGGGGGGGAGATTGTTTTCCTACAATGCCCCTAAATTGTGGAATTCTCTTCCACTGTCCATTCGAAGAGAACACAATTTACTCGCTTTCCGCAGGCAATTAAAAACATGGCTCTTTCCATAAATGTTTACACCTTCCCCTCCCCCCTCTGGAACAATAGGTTGCATGTCAGTGCTGGGACGCCCTAGGGTAGCTACGCGCTGTAGAAATCCGATTTCAATTCAATTCAATTCAATGTGTGCGATGCGGGGGGGAGCGAACGTGAGTAATGCAGAGAGGAGGTTCCTGGTTGGTTGGTGGAAGTGTAGACAGTGGTTGAGGTAGGGGGGACCCTGGTCATGAAATGCGCTGTAGGTATGGGTGAGCATCTTGAACTAGCAGCGTTTCTAAATGGGGAGCTAAAGTAGTTTTCAGATATGAGGTGTGATGTGTGTGCTGCAAGAAGTTTGAGGATAGTAGTTGACATTATTGTGGCAGCCACGACGCGTGCAGGTAAGAGCGGTTGGGCTGTGGGGGGGACTTTGACAAACGATGACGAGGGAAAATTAATTATTTATTTAAATTTCTGTCATCTGTCGAAATCTCCCCCACCTGGCCTCACCGCCCCACCGCTCTGGGGGTGGGCGGGAATAGGAATCGGCTGAAACAGGAAGGGCAGAAACCAGGCAGCAAGCAACAAGCAGGTAACAGCTGGAACAGGACAGAACTAGACTAAGCTAGCCCAGGAACTAGTCCAGGCAGAGGAACAGGCAAGTTGTGGCACAACAGGGTGCCCAGGTGCCTATTTTTTAAATTAATTTTAGAATATGAAATTCGTTTTTTTAATCAAAGTTATTTTATGGATCTATAATGAATATATGTTTTATTTTAAATATGTTTAAATATTTGTATATTGCTATATATGAAATATTTTTTAAAGTTTAGGAATTAGAATGGGATAGTGAACCCCTCCAAAGTGCACTATTTCCCCTGAGATTGGATTGGGAATAGTAATCTTACCTGTTCAAAGTCCAACACTTTCCCTACCATTGATGTATATTGGAGTGGAAATGAAAAATCTTACCTTTTAAAGTCCAACACTTTCCCCTTTTTTGTTTATGTTGGAATGGGAATGGTATATCTAACCCCTCTAAAGTCCAACACTTTCCCTGTTTTTTCTTACGTTGGAGTAGGAATATAAAAATAACCTCGCCATAGTTCAACACTTTCCCTGCTTTTGTTTGCATTGGAGTGGGAATGGCAAGCATTAACAATTTAAAGATTTTCTATTCAGCATAAAATCTGCACAAAACATGCTGAACAAATATTTGGCAGTGGTCACAGCATACCTATGTCACGAGGAACATTGATCTGTATCCTTACCTTGATACTTGGCTGAAGAAGAGAAGTTCAATGGAGAAGAAAACACAAACACACAGAAAACAGCAATTTTGCACACTCTTGAATTCACCAACAGTGTCGAAAAATCTAGTTTTCAACCTCCACAGGATAAAGCTTATCTGACAGTAGAAAGGGTTACAGCCTTTCAGAATTTGATTTCTCTTTATTAGATGTCACAAAATCTGACAGGAAAGTAATGAAAACTCTTAGAAAGGATTATGTCTTATATTCCTTTGGTCCTCATGCCAGGTTTGACTTCAGGAATGCTTAATGAGTCAATGTTATTGAACGGCAGCATGGGAAGATCAAGGGCCAAATTTACTAATAGCTCACACATTTTGTGAGAGGGATAGAGCAGGATAATGCAATAGCTACTAAGATATGGTGGTGCTGTTCTCTTCCCAAGAACTGGTGCACTTTCTGGTGCACCTTCTGGTGCACCACACTGCTAAGGTGAATGCATGAGCCTAGCATAGATATTTTACTGCAAGGATACCTTCCAGGACAACACACTATGCCTAGACTTTCCTTAAAATGTGTCCTCCTTTGTATGCACTCTGCACAATACAATGCACATGTAAAGTTACAAAGGTTTGGACAAAAAAGCTTTCTCCTCCTTTGCACTTGAAACAAGCAGGCATATTTTTGGGCACAAAGCACTGTATCCAGATGTTATTAAATAGGGTTTTGCATAAAAAACATGGGTGGCTCATGGGCCTTGACACATAAGGGGCTATGTACAAGTCCCTTTTCGCCATGGTAACTTCACTTTTTGTGACGCTCCTGTGGCGATAGGGGCCTTGCCTTATTTACAAGGTAGCATTAAGCCACTTAACGTGGCTTAACGCTTCCTTGTAAATAAGGCCCCCTTTCACGCAATGCTTAGCATGAAAGGGGTGGGCAGTTGGTATTGCAGTGGGCGTTCAACTGCAACACAAACTAAAAAAATGAGAGAGGGACCCCTTAGTAATATCAAGGGAAGTGAGGTACAAACCTAAGCAAGAAACAGTTCCCCTGACCCAAATGAAATCAAAATATAATAGTCAAACCAACACAAAAAATACATTTTTCGTTCAATATGTAAGTACTATGGGCCCGATTCACAGAATGAACTTAAGACTAAATCCTAAACTTACTACTATTTGGTATTCACAGAAAGCACTTACTACTTTCGGGATTCACAGAATGCACTTACTACTTTCGGGATTCACAGAATGAACTTACTACTTTCGGTATTCACAGAATAGATTAAGACTACTAACTTTACGTCCGCCCTCGGGCCGTAAATTCCGGCCGGAGGCGGAGCTTCCGGCTTGGGGTCGGAGCTTGCGGCCCGGATGCGGACCTTGCGGCTTGGAGGAGGAGCTTCCGCCTCGGAGGTTGGGATTTAGCCATGGCTGAAATCTCCACCTCTGGAACGCAAGCTCCGCCTCCAGGCCGGAAGCTCCGCCCCGGGCCGGAAGCTCTGCCCCCAAGCCGGAAACTCCACCTCCGAGCCAGAATTTACGGCCCGAGTGCGGACGTAAAGTTAGTAGTCTTAAATCTATTCTGTGAATACCGAAAGTAGTAAGTTCATTCTGTGAATCCCGAAAGTAGTAAGTGCATTCTGTGAATCCCGAAAGTAGTAAGTGCATTCTGTGAATACAAAATAGTAGTAAGTTTAGGATTTAGGGGGTCATTAGGATCGCGGACGGACTTGAGTCCGTCCGCGACCCCAGAGTGGGAGGGAACGTCCGCATGGGCTGCGGCGTTCCCTCTGTGCAGATTAGGATGTGACCGCCAGGGTGGCGGTCACATTCTCTATCTTTAACATTGCGGCGGGTGCAGCTTCAAGCTGCACCCGCCGCAATGTTAAAAATGCATGCACGGCATTTGCGTGCACAAAGTGGCAGGCACCGCGCGGTGCCTGCTGCTTTGTGCACGCAAATGCAGGGGGGTACCATAGGTACCCCCCATGTGCACCCCCACCACCCCTTCACCCAGGGGGCCCGCAACGGGCCCCCGAAGTGAAGGTCCATATGCTTTTCTACGGCGGAAAAGCCGCCGGCGAAAAGCATAGAAGTGCAGACATCCTAATATGCCTGGCGGTGTCTGATAGACACCGCCAGACATGTTAGTGCTTTTCCGCCGCGGTCGGAAGGCGACTGCGGCGGAAAAGCTGCGGACGGAATACCAGACCCACCAGCCATCCTAATTTGGCGGTGGGTCTGTGGAGGCTCCGCAGCGGTTTTCCCGCAGGATGCGGGAAAACCGCAATCATAATAAGCCCCTACGTCTTAAGGTCATTCTGTGAATCGGGCCCATCATTGTTGCATTTATTCAAAGATTAAAAAAAGACTTTTTTCATAAAATCCACTCCATCATATAAAGTTAAAAACACATCATGTTACACAATTCATAAAAAGAAGTAACACAATTCCCCTTCCCACACATGTTCCTATTGTGACACAAAGAGATGTACAATAATTGACATAACAGTTTCTAATTATGACCAGCATAAAAAGAAAAGAGACAAAACAACAGTATGACGTGACCCCTTGTCAAATAGTAATACACATTCAAACTGGATTCTAAAAACCTCCTAATCAATGTTTCGATCCCATCAGCATTCGACTAGGTTTGGTTAATCCTTGAATTGTGTTCACCCCAGCGTCGACGCGTTTCAATGGTATCCCACTTATAATGCCTTCTTTATCAAGACCAAAAACTTTTTGTCTCCTGTTCTTATATTCCACAATGTTATGTCCCTAATCGTATATATAGGACAAACACATATAATCGGAAAATCCCATCATAATATGACAATGATTCCAACAGTCAACTTTCATCTTTAAAATTGTTTAACATATTCAATATACTGTAATGAGATTCCTTTCCATTAGATTCTCTATCCCTTTGTAATCAAATTTATTCAAGGGGGCTTTCTACAGCTGTTCATATACTATGCCTTTTTTATTTAGTCCCTACTTGTTCTTCATACATAAAAATTCATACCAAATTCATGGCTATATTTCTTACAACCAGCAACAACAGTCCCCTCATGTTGCAACTTTCCTTAGGACACTCAGCCTATCACCACAAGATCTATTTGCATATTGGGTCAAATATACTTGGGCTCTCTTTAAGATTCCTTGCTATATTGGCTGTTTGTTATTTCTGATGGAATGAGCCAGATTACATAATACTCACATTTACACTCCCCCCTCTGTATTTCGAAGATGTTGAGCCACAGTTGTCCATATGTTCTATATATCCTCTGTGTGCAGCTGTTATAAAATTATAATATTACCATCATAACCTTTGCCCTATTCTCACCTTTTCCTGAGTTCCTACAGGAGTTCAACTGCAACTCCCATTAATTTTGACGCTGCTCCCTATTTACAAAGCAGCGTATTAGGAAGCAGCGCAAAAATGAAGACCAGGGAAAACCTGGTCTTAAGTTGGCGAAAGGAAGAGAAATGCTTCATTTCTCCTTGTTTTTGCTTTTTCATGTGTGCTGCCTTGTGCAGCACACATGAAAAAGAAAAAAGCCTTGGATTGTTGATGTACAGGAAGGTGACCCTTCCTGCACATAAACAGTCCTAAAAATAGGAGATTTTGTGCATTAAGCAGCACACATAGAAGTGACAAAATGGCATTTCAGGAATGTTTATGTGCAAGAAGGAACACCTTCCTACGCATAAACAATCCTCAGTTCAAGGGGTGGGAGCGCACCAGACACGTCCTAACGTAATTACCTCAAGCATGATGGTTCATGTAGTTCATTATTTCTCGCTCAATTCATTTCAAAGTGTTCATAGCCAGTGCTGTATTATTAGTTTCAATTCGTATCCCTAGACACGTGTTTCGTGATTCCTCAATCGTCAGTAGGGAAAAAAGGCAAAGTTCATAGGTTGCAGGGCGTGCTGCCTCGTCTTTCAGGACCAGTTCTACTCACAGCATGAAGGTGCAGGCTCCCGAGCTCGTCAGCTCACAAAATTTAAACAGTTCAAGGGGTGGGAGCGCACCAGACACGTCCCAACGTAATTACCTCAAGCATGATGGTTCATGTAGTTCATTATTTCTCGCTCAATTCATTTCAAAGTGTTCATAGCCAGTGCTGTATTATTAGCTTCAATTCGTATCCCTAGACACGTGTTTCATGATTCCTCAATCGTCATTAGGGAAAAAAGGCAAAGTTCATAGGTTGCAGGGCTTGCTGCCTCGTCTCTCAGGACCAGTTCCACTCACAGCATGAAGGTGCAGGCTCCCGAGCTCGTCAGCTCACAAAATTTAAACAGTTCAAGGGGTGGGAGCGCACCAGACACGTCCTAACGTAATTACCTCAAGCATGATGGTTCATGTAGTTCATTATTTCTCGCTCAATTCATTTCAAAGTGTTCATAGCCAGTGCTGTATTATTAGTTTCAATTCGTATCCCTAGACACGTGTTTCATGATTCCTCAATCGTCAGTAGGGAAAAAAGGCAAAGTTCATAGGTTGCAGGGCGTGCTGCCTCGTCTCTCAGGACCAGTTCCACTCACAGCATGAAGGTGCAGGCTCCTGAGCTCGTGAGCTCACCAAATGTAAACAGTTCAAGGGGTGGGAGCGCACCAGACACGTCCCAACGTAATTACCTCAAGCATGATGGTTCATTTAGTTTATTATTTCTCGCTCAATTCATTTCAAAGTGTTCATAGCCAGTGCTGTATTATTAGTTTCAATTCGTACCCCAAGACACGTGTTTCATGATTTCTCAATCGTCAGTAGGGAAAAAAGGCAAAGTTCATAGGTTGCAGGGCCTGCTGCCTCGTCTCTCAGGACCAGTTCCACTCACAGCATGAAGGTGCAGGCTCCCGAGCTCGTCAGCTCACAAAATTTAAACAGTTCAAGGGGTGGGAGCGCACCAGACACGTCCCAACGTAATTACCTCAAGCATGATGGTTCATGTAGTTCATTATTTTTCGCTCAATTCATTTCAAAGTGTTCATAGCCAGTGCTGTATTATTAGTTTCAATTCGTATCCCTAGACACGTGTTTCATGATTCCTCAATCGTCAGTAGGGAAAAAAGGCAAAGTTCATAGGTTGCAGAGCGTGCTGCCTCGTCTCTCAGGACCAGTTCCACTCACAGCATGAAGGTGCAGGCTCCCGAGCTCGTCAGATCACAAAATGTAAACAGTTCAAGGGGTGGGAGCGCACCAGACACGTCCCAACGTAATTACCTCAAGCATGATGGTTCATGTAGTTCATTATTTCTCGCTCAATTCATTTCAAAGTGTTCATAGCCAGTGCTGTATTATTAGTTTCAATTTGTATCCCTAGACACGTGTTTCATGATTCCTCAATCGTCAGTAGGGAAAAAAGGCAAAGTTCATAGGTTGCAGGGCGTGCTGCCTCGTCTCTCAGGACCAGTTCCACTCACAGCATGAAGGTGCAGGCTCCCGAGCTCGTCAGCTCACCAAATGTAAACAGTTCAAGGGGTGGGAGCGCACCAGACACGTCCCAACGTAATTACCTCAAGCATGATGGTTCATGTAGTTCATTATTTCTCGCTCAACTCATTTCAAAGTGTTCATAGCCAGTGCTGTATTATTAGTTTTAATTCGTATCCCTAGACACGTGTTTCATGATTCCTCAAACGCCTGTGGACTCCTGACTGGTGGCCTCAAGATCTGGGCCCAGTCCCTGAGCCCAAATAGGTTGTGAAAGATCTGGGAGTAAAACTGGATCAGGAGCTTGCCTTGAAACAACACGCAAATCAAGTGGTCGGCTTCTGTTTCCATGTTATTGGGCTTCTTCGGAAGGTGTTCCCCTTGCTCCCTGATGCCACCAGAAGAACCTTGGTTCAGTCACTCGTGCTGAGTAGACTGGATTATTGCAATGGATTACTGCTAGCCGCTAATGAGGGGATTATTGCAAGACTACAGGTTGTGCAAAACACGGCTGCACGCCTTGTTCTTAACGTCCCTGTTCGTACTTCATCGAAACCCCTGTTAACTAAATTACATTGGCTGTCAGTGAAACAGAGGGTGATGTTTAAAACATGCTGTATCATCCACAAGTGCCTTACAGGGAAAGGCCCTGATTACTTGACAAAAAGATTCAACTTATATGTCCCCTCCAGATCTCTTAGATCAGGAGATCAAGAATTGTTATGTGTCCCCAGGTTTAAGAAGACAAGACAAGGGGGAAGGGCCTTGTCAGTAGCTGGTCCGCAGTTGTGGAATGGTCTCCCTATGGAAATCAGACTATGCAGAGAACACCTTCCCTTTAGGAAAAAACTAAAAACTTTTCTCTTCACTACTAGTCTATCTATCTAGGAAGGAAGGATATATGACTGGGTCCTCTTTGGTCTTAGATGGTGCCAGAGGCACGGAGATACTCCTAAGGGAGTCGATTCCTAGAGCGGTATAAGCTTGCAAATAAATAAGTCAGTAGGGAAAAAAGGCAAAGTTCACAGGTTGCAGGGCGTGCTGCCTCGTCTCTCAGGACCAGTTCCACTCACAGCATGAAGGTGCAGGCTCCCGAGCTCATCAGCTCACAAAATTTAAACAGTTCAAGGGGTGGGAGCGCACCAGACACGTCCCAACGTAATTACCTCAAGCATGATGGTTCATGTAGTTCATGATTTCTCGCTCAATTCATTTCAAAGTGTTCATAGCCAGTGCTGTATTATTAGTTTCAATTCGTATCCCTAGACACGTGTTTCATGATTCCTCAATCGTCAGTAGAGAAAAAAGGCAAAGTTCATAGGTTGCAGGGCGTGCTGCCTCGTCTCTCAGGACCAGTTCCACTCACAGCATGAAGGTGCAGGCTCCCGAGCTCGTCAGCTCACAAAATGTAAACAGTTCAAGGGGTGGGAGCGCACCAGACACGTCCCAACGTCATTACCTCAAGCATGATGGTTCATGTAGTTCATTATTTCTCGCTCAATTCATTTCAAAGTGTTCATAGCCAGTGCTGTATTATTAGTTTCCATTCGTATCCCTAGACACGTGTTTCATGATTCCTCAATCGTCAGTAGGGAACAAAGGCAAAGTTCATAGGTTGCAGGGCGTGCTGCCTCGTCTCTCAGGACCAGTTCCACTCACAGCATGAAGGTGCAGCCTCCCGAGCTCGTCAGCTCACAAAATTTCAACAGTTCAAGGGGTGGGAGCGCACCAGACACGTCCCAACGTAATTACCTCAAGCATGAAAGTATCAAATTCCTGTGAGCTGACGAGCTTGGGAGCCAGCACCTTCATGCTGTGAGTGGAACTGGTCCTGAGAGATAAGGCAGCATGCCCTGCAACCTATGAACTTTGCTTTTTTTTCCCTACTGACGATTGAGGAATCATGAAACACGTGTCTAGGGATACGAATTGAAACTAATAATACAGCACTGGCTATGAACACTTTGAATTGAACTGAACGAGAAGTAATGAACTACATGAACCATCATGCCAAAGGTAATTTCGTTGGGGCGTGTCTGGTGCGCTCCCACCTCCCTGAAAGTATCAAATTCCTGTGAGCTGACGAGCTCGGGAGCCTGCACCTTCATGCTGTGAGTGGAACTGGTCCTGAGAGATAAGGCAGCATGCCCTGCAACCTATGAACTTTGCTTTTTTTTCGCTACTGACGATTGAGGAATCATGAAACACGTGTCTAGGGATACGAATTGAAACTAATAATACAGCACTGGCTATGAACACTTTGAATTGAACTGAACGAGAAGTAATGAACTACATGAACCATCATGCCAAAGGTAATTTAGTTGGGGCGTGTCTGGTGCGCTCCCACCTCCCTGAAAGCATAAACAATCCTCCCCTGCACGCAAACAACATTGCACCATAGTGCAAGGGTATCTGCGCTGACGCTACACTGCTAGGTGTAGCGCCAGTGTAGGGGGAAATTCACGGCTGCACCATATCCCTGTAAATATGGTGCAGCCTTGCGGAGTGAGGCATTAAGCCATGATGGCTGATGCATCACTTCACCACTTCATCGTATATATGCCCCCTAGTAACACAAAGCAACACAGGGCGAGATTCTGCATTGCTTTTAGACAGCGTTCTATATCAAAACAAGTGTTGGGCTGAAAAGTAAATTTGAAATCAACACTGTGCTCCTGTTTGTGTCACGTTTGATAATTGTGTACCTGAGCAAAATGTGATACATCCAGCCCACAATGTTGATCAAGCCCAGATTTGACTGCATTCCAGTGCTGGAACACCCACGATCTATCATTGGGCAGATTGTTTCTGGATCCGAAAGCTGCTTGTGGTATGCGCAGTCTAATTAAATATGGTATTTGATATTTAAGTAACAGTTTCCCAAGAAGTATCATGTTTTGTGAATATGTCACAGAAAAGTAATTAAACTCTTCACTCCTGTTCAATGGAGCAATATATATCTCAGTCCCATATTTTTTGTTAAGGGAAAAGTGTATAAAAAATTCTCACGTGTCTCAATGTTTGTTTGCCTGTCTTTGGGGCCCCAGGATACCTGCCTTTGATATATCCTTGTGGCTGGAATGTGGCTGTATTGTTCCCTGCACTAGTGGGCACTTTAAATACAACCGAGGATTCCTGCAGTGCAGGACAGTTACCCGCCTCAACGCTTCTTTTTCAGTCCGGGTGCACCTGGACCACATTCCTCAGATCTCCCTGTGCATTATTCCCTGCGCTGGGGTGCATTGAATACAGTTGAGGATTCCTATAGCGAGGGACATGCTCGGACCAAGAGCGGGCCCATCTGTGCCAGGACAAGGCTCAGCCAACCCTCTTTCATCAGCACAAGGAGATCTTGATTAATCTGAATATTTTAGTTGAGTGTTCAACAAACTCTCTATTGGCAAGCTCAAAGCAACCGGTTCAGCTACTGTGCCCTGCAGAGTACGATTGACAGTATGCTGGAAAAGGCGGTGGAGGTCTGAAGCCATTAAATTGCTATGACTGAACATTGATTATCACTTGATCAGGGTCTAGTACTTGGGGTAGTAACAAGCATTGACAATCTTCCTACCACTGGCGTTGGTACTGGTGATAGCAATGTTGAGGAGCAGACAACCACATAAAACGCCGGTAATAATTCTGAGGGGCACATTTACAAGCCCCTTGCAACACTTTTACGCTGCCGTTGCGTCACTTTTTGTGACGCATCTGTAGTGTAAACAAAATGTGACGCACCTAAGGAGTTGTGTCACGTTGTAAAGCCCTGCAAAAAACCATGTAGAACTGACGTAGTGAAATTTCCAAAATTTGACTGCGCCACTCTACACCTCCACTGCGTCAAAATCCCTACACCTTCTGAGACCAGGCGTAAGGACTAATGCAGGGCTTTTTGAATGGGACTCACCTATCAGTTGTGGCGCAGTGGTGGAGTTGCGTCACTTTCCTGAGCAACTCTAGCAATGTGTCACTTTTGTGCAAACAGATGCGCCAGAATTTCTGACGCATCTGTAATCCTTGCGTCATGGAGCACTGTATTGTAAATACAGCGCCTCCATGGTGGCATAAGGACATTTGACGCTGGCACAAGGAAACTGACGCATCTATGCAGATGCGTTAGATCCTTGTAAATTAGGCCCTGAGAGTTTACTCGTTGCTACGAACAGTTCTTTTGTTCCTCCGAGTTCTGTATCAACCCAGTCACCCGGCGTACCTTACATCCAAGTGGAAAAAAGGTACATTCCCTCCACCCCTATACAAGCCCTAGACAGAGTTTCCAAAAACTCTAATCTCTCACTTTATGAGCAATATTGTTGTAAAGTCTCAAAGATTTTACAGGTGCAGCTCCACCCACTCTTGGACCAACTGAGCTGCATTAAGTACCAGCTGGATAAACATCAACTTGCTCAGTCTAAAAATAATCACTTTCCCCCAGCTTTCAGCACTTGTGTGCGATGTAATTGGAATGCAACTAATTTGCCAGTATGGACGCCTGTATTTGATAACTGTGGGACCAAATCACTACTGCAGGCGCAGTGAATGATCCTGTCTCTGATACAACCTTAGAGGCTAAGGCTAACCCACCCATAGATGAAACCAATGGACGGACCCTAACAGACAACCATCACCAAGTTGGTAATCCGTCCTGCCAGAACCCAATAACAGAGTACAAACAAAGTGGCTTACTTCTTCCTAACCAGACAGGCATGAATTTGCCAACCTCCTCCAGTCTGTATGTAGTGTAAGCCCAGGTGGTGAACTCCACTCTGCTTGCGGGGGTTTGCGGTATTTGGGCACCCCGCGCTCCATGGAGAAATGCTGAATTCCTGAATTCTGCCATTCGGGTGCGAAGCAGAGTTTTTTTTCCATTCGCATGTTAGAGGTTTATTTTGGTGCACAACCACTAGCGACAAGACTCTTGGGCTGCTTGCGAGCCCGCACAAAACTTCTCACAACGCTAGCGAGCTCCAGCGAGACTTCACGCTCACTTGCGCGGCTTCCGGCCAAGATGGCTCCAATCTAGCATTCTTGGTGCCCATCACAATCACAAACAGAGCTGTCGAGCAGCTTTTCTGCTTGAGAATGCAGCTGAGAGGCATTTGGAGAGGATTTGCTTCTCAAACTGGCTGTTAAAGTGGTTTATTGTGCGAGAAGCCATTTTTTTCAAACTTTTTTTTTTCAAATCAGACGGAAATGCCCCTGAGACTCCAGCTTCCTTTTCCTGTCCAGCAGGCTCCTCCCAGTGCATTTCCCTCTCCTGGTCACTTTTCATTGGGATTTGGATCTGGAAGGATCACTCTCCTTGTCTGCTGCACATATACCATTGGATATAAGGACTTTGTTTTCGAGATATCACAAGAAAGTTGAAAAACCAGTGTATAAGGGTGTAGTTTGTATGACTGGATTTATTTGTGCATTTTTATTCAATTTTTTAAATATATTGTGGTGGGTGGCCTGCAGTTTTAGTAGGGATCTAATTGCTATTTTGCATTACATTTATCTTCTTTTGTAAAGGAAAAATGTTGCTCAGTTCAATATATTTTCTTCTCCATGTTTTTTAATAAGTTTGCAATATTGATTGAGTTAATTCACTATGTAGCCTAGTCTACCAATGGGCC
The DNA here is from genome assembly GCF_964263255.1 of Lissotriton vulgaris. Lineage (NCBI taxonomy): Eukaryota > Metazoa > Chordata > Amphibia > Caudata > Salamandridae > Lissotriton > Lissotriton vulgaris. The sequence goes on from NC_141694.1 coordinate 882,082,054, forward strand.
TTTCCTGCCGATAGGCCCTGTACTATTCATGGGTGCATGAAACAACTGTTTCTGTGGTGTCTGTACAATTGAAACATCATTTAGGCCATGGCTGGCATTGGATTAAAATACAAAATATGTTTTTGTGGTATTTCCTATTTTTTTACCTGCAAACAATGTTTAGGTGGGGTAATGCCTTTGAAGGATGTTTATTGTTGTGAACATTTTTAGCCCTGTTAATTTTCTTTATTGGCATTGATGAATTAATGCTGTGTTCACTATGTTACCATACCTTTTTTGTCTGGCCAGTGTGTGCGAATGTGTGTTTGGCATAGGCCACCATTTGCCTTTGTTGTTCATTATGACATGTGGCCAGGGGCCTTTTTGTATAGTCAGTGTCCAACCTAGGCCTGCATGTGTTCTTTGTTTTTCAGGCCTCCTGCTTCTTGTTGTTCTGACCATGTGGCTGGTACCATTTTGTGTAGTCAGGCAGTGTGCTTTTGCCATAGTACTGCATGCCTTCTCTGTTTGTGACCATGCCTCCTTGCTGGTTGTTGTTGTCTGACTATGTAGCTGGCGGCCATTTTGTGTAGCCAGCCAGTGCGCTTTCCCTATAGGCCTGCATGTCTTCTTTGTTTGTGGCCCTGCCTTCTTGCAGGTTGTTATTGTTGTCTGACCATGTGGCTGGTGGCCTTTTTGTATAGCCAGCCAGTGTGCATTTCCAATGGCCTGCATGTCTTGTTTGTGGCCATGCCTTCCTGCTGGTTGTTGTTGTGATCATGTGGCTGGCGGACGTTTTGTGTAGCCGGCCAATGTGCTTTTACCATTGGCCTGCATGCCTTTTCTATTTGTGAGTGACCATGCCTCTTTGCTGGTTGTTGTTGTTCTGACTATGTGGCTGGTGGCCATTTTGTGTAGAATGGACGTCTTTTGCCATAGGCCTGCATATCTTCTCTTTTAATCCCCATGCCTCCTTGCTTGCTGTTTGACATGTGGCTGGTGGCCTTTTTGCGTATTCATCCAGTTTGCTGTTGCCTTAGGCTTGCATGTGTTGTTCTTCTATCATTATGTTGCTCTGTCAACATATTACTGCATTGTGTTTAATGGGCATGCTCATACTGTATCTATGAACTGTTTCTGGTTGCCCATACTGCTCACTCCTATACTTAATCCTTGATCACAATGTTTATACGTGAGGTACTAGTCATCACCTACGACGTTCCTGTTTCAATTAATACATAGTAGTTATATTGGTAGTCTATGGGGTGGTGAACCCTCTACTGTTGGGACTGTTCCAAGGAACTGCCTTCACCCAATCAGAAGTAAAATAGTATCAAGGGTAAGAAACCAGCAGATGCCCCCTTTACAGTTTCCAGGTTCTTTACTAATCCTGGGTAGAGGGTTCACCACCCCATAGACTACCAATATAACTACTATGAAAGAGGAACGTCGTAGGTGATGCAACAACCGTAAACAGGAGACTAGTACCTCACGTACATACATTGTGATCAAGGATTAAGTATAGGAGTGAGCAGTATGGGCAACCAGAAACAGTTCATAGATACAGTATGAGCATGCCCATTAAACACAATGCAGTAATATGTTGATAGAGCATCTACTTAGGGAATTGAAGCACAGGGAATGATTTATTTGACTTCCTGCATAACCATTGTATTATACTAATTTCATATGTATTTGTTGTAGGGAGAATTTACTGTTGACCCCCTTTACATGACAGAATATTATAAGTCTTGACAAAGATGGTGTAAACTGCTGTATCCATCGAAACGCATCAACGCACTTTCCAGGTACAATTCAAGATTCCATCACTTGTGTTGAAATACAGATTACATCTATGTATATAACAAAGTAAAGTCATAGGATATCGAATGTACATTCCGTATTGAACAAACTTTATGTCTTACATGTTTCTGTCTGTTATTCCGATTATGCGGGTCATAATTGATATTATTTTAGCTTTTTTTTAGTCGTGATTATTGCACTCTGTATAAGTTTTTTAGATTTTAGGACATTTTTAATATTGTGTGTATGAATTTATACTTGTAATAAAAAATATCAATTTTTTTATATATGGTTATATATTGACTGTTTTCATATGTGGTGATTTGTGGATTGGCCTCAAGGGGATATTGTTTTCATAGGTGGTTGAACCTCAATTCCCTTGATAAGATTAAGGGGTACCTCTCTCTATTTAATATATGTACTACTACTTGAACTGCAACAATGCCACGTTTCACTGATGTTTTTCTTGCTTATTTGTTTTTGGGTGCACAAGAGAAGAGACATCACCTTCATTATTGCCAGACAGAAGGCCTGTGCATGATGTGATGTGTGACTGGCTACGTACCTCGATCATCTCTTCAGCCTGTTGTAAAGCTAAGTGGCACTGCTAACTGACAGCTTCAAGATGGCCCCCAAGAAAGGTGCTGCCAAGAAAGTGGCTAGTGGGGAGTGGAAAAAGCAGATTTCCAAAACTAGCGTGCCCAACCGCAACCTTTTTCAGGAAAGTTGTGCCTGCTGCACTGGCCTCTGGTGAGCAAGCTCAAAGGAACACACCTGCATCAACAGCGCCACCCCCTAATCCCAGGACCACGTCTATCAGTGAGGCAGCCAATGCAATCATGTCAACTTGGCGATTTGTGATGTTGAATTGGATCTGTCCCTTTCACAAAGTAGTACACAATCAATTCAGTCAACACAGCAAAGTGGAAAGCAGCCGCAGCGAGCAATGGTACATTTTATACCACATAATTACACTGTTCCTGAAACAGCAGAACAGGAGGTTAAACTTCCTTCAGAGCAGGAAGTTGAACCTCCTCTTTTAGAATCATTGGCTGCCAGATCTCCACCAAGGAAAAGGAGGGGTACTACAGCACCATCTTCTCTGAATGCCACTTCTTATAATGATGATAGACAGAGACCAGGAGACAACTGGAGAGGCAAGGGAAAAGAAAAGTTACGGAACAACTTAGACTTATGGAAGGGGATGAAGAGGAAGATGACGATGACGAGGTAGTCATGGTGGAAGGTACACAGAGGAATCTGACATTGCTATTCAACCAGCTCTGAGGGATGTGGCACAGGTAACACCGCCACCAGCTCCCATAGTTGCAAATCCCTGCTGAGACCCGCACCAACCCCTGCCTCAGAAGAAGCAGGGAGACAATCAATAACATGCCAACCTACCTCCAGTTCTTCTTCAGGCATTGGCAGTGGCCTGGTAAAAAAGTTCTCCTCCCCAGTTTGGGACTTTTTTACAGTTAGCAAAGAGGGGAAGCACATTGCAATATGCACCATTTGCCACACATTTCTTGGTCAAGGTAAGCCTGGTAAACATTATGGTACTGGGGGCCAGATGACCCATATGAAAAAACATCACATAATCAAGTGGGAAAAGGCCCTTAAAAAAATTACTGAATGTGGTTGTGGTGGTGGGGAGACTCGGGGAACATCAGCTATAAGACCAATCACAGGGAAGGTGATTATGATTAAGAAGAAGAGGGTGACATCTTCATGCAAAGCAGCCCTGCCTCCAGCAATGTGCCAGCAGATTCACCCACCCACCTTAGCTACTTCACAATGGCACAAGAAGACTCAGAATGAGATGATAGAGACACAAGGCATGCAGTGACTGCCCCAGCATCATGACACAAACTGAGTCTACCACTAGAATCTACTTCTCAAAATATGCCTGTGTCAGTGCCTCAAAAGAAAAGAGGAAAATCGAGGCTACTATTATTGGCATGTTTAGGCAGGAAGAGGCCTATGAGCGAAACCACCCAACCGCGTGTTTGTTCAATGGGAAGCTGGCAAAAATGTTAGTGCTGGACCTCCTCCCTTCATCTTTTGTGGAAGGAGTGGGATTCTTAGAATTTGTGGCAGCCATTTGTCCATCATGATGTGCTGCAGTTGGTTGGACAAGCTTTGCAGCAAAGTGTTGTTTACACCATCCACCTGGCGACAGACATGTGGACCAGTTGTCAGACGACTGATTATATGTGCATCACTTCACACTGGATCTCTTTTGCAGGGGTAAAGCAAAAGATATCTTCAGGTCCTGGCCCTGAAGAAAGTTTTAAGACCGTTAGGTGTCAAAAAACAGTGGCCATGTTCTTGATGAAGAAATCACATCTTGAAGGGATTTAACAGCAAGGTGTTAGAATGGCTGCGACATAGAGGTCTTAGAATTGGATTTGTTGCAATGGACAATAGCAGTAACATAGTCAAGACCATGTCGAATGGAGGCTACTTCAGGGTCCTGTGTTTGGCCCATTGCATCAACCTAGTGGTGCAAGACTTCATCAAAAAGGAAGACATAGCCAGCATCATACTGACCACTTGCTGAAGAATCTGCACCCATTTCAGCCATTCTTTTAAAGCCCGGAAGCAGCTGAGGATTATTCTACGTAATAATAGAGCATCAGTTAAAGCCCTGATACAGGAGGTGCCAACACGTTGGAACTCCACCTTTTACATGCTGCAACGTCTGTTTCTGCAGTGCAAACAGATCAATACCTATGTCATTCAAAGAGGAGGGGAAGCAGCTGGGAAAGCTATGATCATGGATGTGGACAAATGGGGCATAGTCAAATGCCCGACAAAAATGCCAATGCCTTTGGAGGTTTTGACCTGGGAAGTTAGCAAGGAGGACAGTACGATGGGCTAAGCTATCCTGTTGTTGCATCTCCAATAAGACCAAGTAAAGAAGGTGTCTGAAAGGTTTGCCTCTGCAGGTGTGAATGAAAACACAGAAGCACATGTCTTGGTTGAGACCTTAGTCCTGCGCTTAGCTTCCAATATAAGGCTGCAACATGACATCATTGAGTCCAAAGAGTACATATGTGCCACACTACTTGACCACAGTTTTAAAATACAAGAGGTGGATTGTAGAGCAGGACAGTGACTTGGAAGAAGAATGTCTGGAACTTCGAGTCCCAACCCATGGTTTTGGGGGACCACCTTCAACTTCCAGAGAGGCAGTCTTGTCTCACAGCACCCAACAGCACCATCAACCAGAACACCTGCAACAACAACAAAAGAAAGACTGGACCCAAACTTTACAGTGTATTGGTTTCAATTGGCAGGGCTCAAGTTCAGAGTAGAGGCGAAAGCAAAACATTTTGAGCAAGTGACAGCACCAATGACCATCCACAGATGTTCCAGGATAATCTGGATGATCCAAAAGAGGTCTATGTGGATCAAAATCCATTGATGTATTAGTTTGGGAAGATGCACCAATGGCTAGAGCTCATCAGGCTGGCAATAAAATATCTGGCTTGTCCTGTCAACCAGTGTGTCTGCTGAAATTGTGTCACAGTGAGAAGGGCCAATCTCTCACCTCAAAATGTGGAAAGATTGACTATGATAAAACTGAACCAACATTTTATTCCACATAATTACACCATTCTTGAAACAGCAGCACAGGAGGAGGAAGAGGGTGATTGGTCCAAAATGTAATCAAATGTGTTAGCTGACCAACTTCTGGGTGAACCACCAGAGCTTGAAGACAAACTCTACTTCCCATACTAAGTATGCCTGTGCCCCCATAGAACTTTTACATGTTTCTTATTGAACTTAGTTCTTTCTTTGCAAAAAAACCCCAAAAACTAGCTAAAGGGAACTTTATTTTGTTGTGTCAGATTCATGGTGCCCCACCTTTTTTAATAGTCACATATATATTGCCGAATTGCAGTTGGACCAGTGTGCATTGAAAAAGCTACCACAATTCCTTCATGACATTGAGGAAAATGCCTGCCCCCCTCGCATGCCTATTCATTTTTGCATCATTTAGCACTAGAAGGGCTGCCTAGTAAAATGATTAATTATTACCTACAAGACTGCCTGCCAAGACCAAATTCCAATGTGTTGCCTGCATCAAAGATAATTGAATACCTATTTGAACTAATCGTGCTTGGATTGGATGAGGCAACTTCAACTATTGCAACAGTGAGTGACTGATTGTATGAGTGATGATTTAAGTTGATTGACAATTCATGAGGTGGCAAACATTGAGGTAGGCTGCATGTTAAACTGTAATAATGGAAATTTGTTGAGATGATTATTGATTTGCATTGTTTGCGGCTTGAGTGATGGGTGCTCATTTTTTTCCCTGTAGGAGATGATCAGCCCTTTCACAATTAACCAGATTTAATTAATTGCAGGGTGTTCTCCTTTTTAGGTTCTTCAGAGACTAGAACAGTCACTTTAGTTAACATACAAAAACCTATGCAAAATACTGCAATTCTGTTTCATTTTCTTCTTCTTCCTCGACAGCAGTGTACTGCACTCCACATCTATCTTGCTCGGGTCATTGTGATTCATGAATGATGATGATGGCGTTACTCAGAGTCAGGACTGGAGGAGCATCATGGAAGAGCTCAGGGCGGGAGCTGCAGGACTACCTCATCAATAGCTAGAAGCAAGAAGTTATTGTGTATACTTTCGACCTGCTTTCAAAGGTAAACCAAGAGTTCAAGGCCTAGTACTCAGCTGTGTGGAATAGAGAGGTACGTTTGTGAAATGCTGCTCTGTGTGCATGTTGGGCTTGTGGCAAAAGGGATACTCTGAGTCCCTCTTTTGTTTTTTTGTGCTGCCTTGGAGTCTTCTTGATACACTTCTCAAAAACCTTACCTCCGTTCTATCCTTCTCCTTGACTCTAAAATAAAGTTTCTGTTTTACAGTCCGCTGGCCTTCTTCTAGTCTCCTTCACAAACGAAAGGTCAAAGCTACCTGAGCTCAACAGCACTCCTGCTTACCTACTGGACCAGTGCAGACATGCCCCAAAGAGTGGACATTCCTGAGGAGAATGCAGATGCATCACCCAATTTTGCAATACAGTGTCATTTTTCTTTTAACACTCATATTAAATAAAAGGAGTGGGTAGGTGGTTTCACTCCCTAAAATAGAAGACAGAAAACATTTAGATACATGGTAAACTGTGTCTCGGGGCAGAAGAACTGTTTGCAATGCATGTATCTGTATTCTGTCATACTCATTTCTTTGTTTCCTTCTAACAACAGATTGATGGTGAATGATGTGCTGCTGCTTACTGCCCGGGTGAATGTTGGCCTTGTGTTGCAGAGTGTGTCCTTTTCAAACCCTTCCCCAAATCCAATTACCCATCCATTCATCAAACCCCTAATCCTCTTCCCCAATCTGTGTGATCTTTTGAGGTGTGGCTTAAATTACACCAACAATGGATCACACATTTGGTGAGGCGGATGTGGTGAAATCAACACCAACTTACTGTAGAATCTTCTAAGCAGTAGCCCACACCAATCAATTACCAACCTGTGCATTAAACATGATCCATAGACTTTTAGATACAGAATGAAGAGCATCATCATCATTTAAGCCTTGTGTTGCCTAACAATAAACGCCTAACATAAGCTTGACGACTCCAGACTTTGAGTCCATTTTTTATAATTTGAAGATTTCACAAATAATACTGCTAGCTCCACATTAGCCAAAACTTACTAGTATAGCTATTTTTTCTATTTTAGCACAATCAGGCATACTCATTGTGTCATCACATAGTACTTAGGTGGTATTGATTCTTTATAAATCTTTGGTAAATATATAACTCACTTACTCAGTCTTTCAAATCCATTTAGTTGCCTACGATGGATACTCAATCAATCATTCAGATCAGTCCTACAGTTGGAGCTTACCTGGGTTGAACTGAAAGTGGGACCTCACTTGTGAAGTTGTGATGCCTCCCTGTTATTGCTGCATGTATATTCAGGTAAGACTACTAGTATGGATGTAACTTAACCTAGTAAGAAATATCTTAACTGCTACTGTTTTTATCTAGATAGTTCAGAACTTCGACAAAATATAGGTCATCATAGCAGCATTCCCCATAATGGTCAAGATAGATGGAGAAGTTTAAGCCAAGACTCTATAACTAAGTGCTACGCTCTCTCTTAAGTTATAAGCACATAAACAGGTTGTGTAAAACTACTTGAAGGCAGCAGTGCAAAGTAAAAGTTAAATAAACGACTTCAGGCATATATTTAAATTAGAAAAATAGTTTCTCCTTTTATTTATTTACAAATTCTTTCACCTAAACAACATGCTCACCTCTCTCCCAAACAAAACTGACCCAAGCCCTAAAACTCTAAATGTCCAAGAAAGTCTCTCCAGTCCCAACTCCCTTCCCACCCTCCCCACCCAGTCCCAACAAACAACAAATCCCTCCCACCAAACCATCACTATAGCATATATTTAGTAAGACACTTTAAATCCGTCACTTAGACAATCACATTGCTACTAAATCCTCCATTCCGACACTTATACATCCACTCACTCTTCAAGGTAGATTGCTATATATATACAATACTTATTTAAATATCGAAGCAAACCACATTCACTGGATGATATAATCACTGATGTCATCAGTGATGTCATCAGTGATGTCATCAGTGATGTCACTGACCATGTCATAAATGATGTAATATGTGACATCATCAGCACTGTACAACTACTATAACGGGGGAATTTCAATGGTTTCATACGAGTGAAATGTCCAGCTAACTATAACACCCCTGAAACCTATGGTTTTTTCAATGAATTTCGAAGGTTTTTTAAATGATAATTCCTAACTATAACCTGCCTGAAACCTATGTTTTTTTCAGTGAATTTCAGAGGTTTTTTAAATGATAATTTAAAAATATATTTATTGTTGTTTTTTTAAATATTTTTTAACTACATTTTTTAAATCTTTGTATTTTTAGATATGTTATTTTTTAAATTACATTTCACATATTTTTTATTAATTTTTTACATAAAAAGATATTATTTTTATTATTTTATTTTGTTTATGATATAATTAAAAAAAAATGTTTTACCTTTTTCTTGAAGTTGCACACCCAAAGCGCACCCTACTCGTTTACTGCGCAAAACGTGTCCGCCATTTTAGGATCGCTGTCTAGGATCCGCGTAGTGTGTGTGACGGATACGACTTCTCCAACACGGTTGCTATGCGACTTGAGGGCGACTTCTGGCACATACGGGAGATGTACGTACTACGCGACGTGGCGGACGCGCGGTAGCGCGTAACGTCATATGCATATCGGTTGCGGTGGATGCCCGACTCCCGCAATTTTTTTAATGTTGAGAAACTTATTTATATATATTTGATATAAATATTAAGACAAGAGATTATCTGAGTTTACTATAAAAATAATATTCTTCATCTTTCTTAAAAAGTACATCACTTTTTAATATGATTTCGCGAAGTTGCGCTGGGAGCAAACATGGTGCGAGCACGGTGCGAGCTGAGTGCGCGCAACCTACGCGCATCCTACGCGCACCCCATGTGATCTCAAAAAAAGAGAATTGATTGGTTCATTACACTTCCTATTGAAACTATTGAATGAGCCCACCCATTTCAATCTCTCTTCTTAGAACTTTTCTTAGGGAAAGACCTCCTGAGAAGATCAACTGCTCTTTCTCTTTTGGAGAAGAGATTCATTTAAAGATACCATGGCTGCTAATCCACCATCATCCTCTGATTCAGAGAACTCATCAGAGCAAGAATTTGTTCCTGAACCTCCACCAAAGGAAAAATATACCAGCATTGTCTGGAAAATGTTCACCTTTCCGCCAGGCTAAAAAAAGGTGAATGTAACAAAAGTTACTTGCCGCATATGCAAGGAAGTGCTTTCAAGGGGAGACCCCAAAAAAAAGTACTCCTGCAGAACTGGAAGTATGCGGAAGCATTTGCAATCCAAGCATCCGGTCAACTTTGCAAGGGAGGAGTTAAGGAGATTTAGAGAGGCTCCTCCTGCTTTATCAGAAGGCCCGAGTACCAGTGGAGCAACACCAATGAGCTCTACCTCACAGCCTGATATTCGTCCCCAATTTAGGAAACTAAGAATGTCATGTGTAAAATACGGACGCTTGATTGCATATGGGGAGCAGTCAGTGGATCTGGTGTGTCGAGCTGTTGACCACCACCATTGTTAGTTTTCTTTTCTCCTATCCTCCCAGTTTTTAGTTCTCTTTTCCCAGTTCACATTTTTTCCCGTGTTTTAAAAAAAAATAGAAAATCTTTCAAAATAACAAAATAAAATACAAAACAACAAAAAGAAAAAAATAAGTTATTTTCAGAACTAACTACTCTGGTTAAAGAAAGAGCTAAACTAATATGCTAGTGTGTGAAAGTTTAGATGAATGTATGTGTAGTACATAATTGACTGTAAAAATACATTTGTGATGTGTGTTGGATGCATAACTGCAGAATTATAAGGAAGTGCTGCAGCATGACACTGTAAACTGTTTAACTACAGCGTGCTATGGTACTTCCGAAGCACAAGCATGTAACATCTGTACATAAATATATTGCAACTCTGTGCTTCCCTCTGCACAGCTGCACAAACTGCTGCCATGTGGTGACACAGGCACCCTTGCACCATGGTGCAAGGATGTCTGTGTCGTGCAGAGATTGTTTTTATGCAGGAAGGGACACCTTCCTCCACAAAAACAATCAGTAAAGGCATTTTTTTCCTTCAATATATGCTGTGCATTACAGCATATATTGAAAGTGAAAAACGAGAAGTGAAAACAATTTTTCTCATTGTGCTTTTCTACACCAATAGGAAGATGGTGTAGTATCCACAAACATGTCCAGATTTATAATTTCTGATACATCTGGAGATGTGTCTTGTTATATGTGCAAACACGCACAGCAAAACCTATAGAACACCTTTTCAACACAAAATACTGTATATGATGAGATTACATTTACATGGAAAAGAAAAGGTATACAGAATGCCTTTTCCTCACTTTATAAATAAGAAAGAGAGTTAATTGCTAGGCAAATTGTTATTATAGGAGTACATTTCTGTCCTGATAACAGAGAACAAGATACATTTACAACTACTTACGCTTTAGGGAACCGATAGGACATGTTTATATATTACTGAAGGGAAGGGATGCGACCTAATAGGAAATTTGGAAAAACACTGAATCATGTGATTTAAGTTAAAGAGTTTCATTTCTTTTAATTCTGAAATTATCAAGACCTACAAAACAACCATATTAGTCTATTCCGTACTATACCATGTATCTTGCAGACAGGTGTTCTGAAGCTGTCCCCTATTTTATATCTGTCTGCATTGTAATTCTCTGGCACAAATCTAGTCCATCCATTTTCCTTTTCTTCAACTGTGTGGAAACACAGTCCATTGTGCATTTTAAGACTTACTAAAACTTACCTCAACAGTAATAAACGTAAAAAACGGTACACATTTTATTAATTGTTTTTTATCATGTAAATGGTGCTAAATTTTATATCTTAAATTTAAGATCTGTAAAAAAAAGAAAAAATAGTTATAACATGTAATAATAAATTTTTACTAGCACAGCATAATTTTATTATTTTACAAAGTAATTTCTTTACCTTTTTTGCTGTTCTCAGAATATATTGAATTTCACTAGAAATAGTGATTTCAATTGTACTCATCACAGAACAGCGGGTAAAAAAAACCCCAATTAATTAGATGGTTTAAAAAAAACAATAATAATACAAATCACACGTATATAAAATGATAACTGTTAAGAAAATGTTATAACTTTAACTTATAAACACTATAAATGATGCCAGTTAAAATGATACACCGAGACAATGTGCAACAAAAAGTCCATAAATAAAAGAAATACATTTCCTTGAGGCCAAATTGTATTTTTGCAGTCATTTTTACATGAATTGTCCATTGTTAATGCTGTTAAATCATAATAATAAATTCCTCAGAGACTGCATTATCTTCCTAAAACTTTGGTTTAAAAATATTAGGAAGGAATTTGGTAATTCAGAAGGCAAACGTTGTTTGAAAACCGACTCAGCATCATTACAAAGGCTCTAGCCTTTCTCACCTTTTAATTAGGCAGTGTAATGTCCAGATGTTGTTGAAGGACCATCGTGGAAAATAATTGCTACTGCTACAAAAGTCCTTCCTGATATTGATAGTTGTGTAGCTACAAATTGTTTTATTAAAGTGTCCAATTTTCTTCCGTCTGCTGTACAACGTTGCATCATTAAAATGATATATTTTCCATATCTTTGTATAAATAATGTTGATAACATTTCTGATTTGCATCGGCTACACTCCATGTTTTGATTTGCAGCTTTAACTAATTTACTGAAAGACACTGATTTATAGTCCGGTAATGTCAAATATAGAAATCTTTCAGTATCTACATTAGTACTACATGTATACATACAATTTTCACATTGATGTTCCCATTTATAACAAAGGCCCAAAATATTCTCTATTTCTACACCTTCATTTTCCAATACAAACATTAGAAATTCCTGAGCATCTTGTTGGATATTTCGTGTAAATTGTGTAGATCCAGAACATACATCCAAAAGATTACGAACATCAGATACGCCCTGTATTTTACTTTTATCAGTTCTCAATTTTTCATGAACAGAATACAAGGAACAACATCTTTTTTCCAGATTCTCCATAATTTGCTGTTGCAAACCTTCAAGAAAAACAACAACATTGACCACTACATTAGCATAGCAGTTGACACCAGAACTATTTTCAAACTGATAACCAACAATCTCTTCAACAGTCTCTTTTTTCTTTTTGCTTGCAATTACAACATTATCTTTTTTTTCCCTTCTCTACACCTTCAGTACAGATATTCTCATACCTTCTTTTTCGATCAAGCACACACTTTTCAAATACAGGATATTGACCTAAATTAGGAGCATATGTTCTGTAGTGTAGTTCCTATATTCCCAATAGGCTCTGCGCATTGGAATAACATATACTGTAGTTTAGACGTAGGACTGAAGCCGACTAGGTCTCTATCATATATATTAGACTTAATTGTGAGTGCCAGCTAGCTCAGAGGTCACTAGAAACTTTCTCGAATAAACCAGAACGGATTAGTCTCTGACAACCATATAACATGACAACTTTGTTTTCCCATAAAGAAACGTATCTCCAGAGTCGCGGAAACAATAGACGGCTATTTCACTCAGTCATTCATGCATGCTTCGTTTCACCAGAGTTGCTTAGAAATAGAGAGACGGGCGTTTTCAATAAAAGTATTTATTGAACAGTCTTATTTCTTAAGCATAAGAAATGCACTGCTGCAATTTAAATGCTAGTTAAGAAGTACGAGGCATATAATAAGAATAGTATTATGAAATAGTACTGTAAAAGCATGATATGGTTTCTAAGCCATAAACATAGAATACATAAAATGCATAAAATACATACAGTGATAAAATAATGGCTAAAAGTACTCAACTGGTGCTTCTATAATACGCCTACCCCGGTGTACCTAACCTAAGTCTAGTACGAGGGAGGAGTAAGTGTGGTGTAGCTTAAGTCTAGTGAAATCAAGCATAAATTATGAGCATATATCCTCTTATTAAATAAAACGAAAGTACATTCATCAATTTGATACCTGAAATCTGTCCTAAAGCATAAGTTTTTTAACTGTGTTTGTTTTCGAGGTTGAAGCCAAATATTGTCTTTTCAGGAAGTTCAAACACAAAATCTTGTTCTCTAAGAATAGTTCTACTTTAAGCAGATTACTCTGTGCCAAAAGATCTATTTTAGAAAAAGTTCAAATCAGTGAATTGTTTTTGAAAAATGAAGGCCGAATTGCAGAGTTCAGGAAACGCTGTGTGAATTAATCAAAAGTTATTCTCAGGAGTGTCAGGAGAAAACATCAGATCATCTAGGCTGGCAAAGAAACCGTCTACCGTAGTAGGTGAAAGTGGAACCACTTCAGTTAGCAGATCAAAAGTGCAGAAGTGTGGATCATCGCCGTCAGCGTTTGATGCATTAGCAACATCCATAGTAGATGGTACCTGTGTGCCTGTAGTTTCTCGTATCTCACCCTCAGTTAGACTTGCCGGTGAGACCTCAATGAATGCCGTCATCAGAATAGGCAGCCGTTGGGGGCAACGCGATGCATGAGCCGTAACAGGACCTAGCAAAGCGTCAACATCTGATGGCAGTACTGATGGAAGTGTAAGACAAATGTCCAACACGCATTCCTGTTCGCAAAGCAGGCATCGAAGAACAGGTAAGATGCAATCTTGCCAGATTGGTCTGAACGAAAGAAACCAAGTTGTGTTCAGATATCTTAAATGAGCCAAGTCAAGAATCTGTGAAATCCTCTCACGATACCTCATGGCTAGGAAGCATTGTTCCATGGTGGTCTGGGTGTTGCTGGTGGCCGGACTTGCCATATCGGAGCAGAAGGAATAAAAATAGAATTCCTGCTACTAGTCCCAAGATGAGATGTAGACCGCTGAACACAGAGTGCACAAAATTTGGAAAATTGTTCTAGTTTATATAGGTTATCTATTTGCATTTAGAACACTTTGTTGAAAATACAGATTGTCTTCAATTTTTCGGTCAAAATAATAGTGATTCCTTCATGCTCTATTTTATAAATGGCTTCAATTTTTATTATTTCTTCATTTTCCAGTTTCAAAAGTTATTCATTGAATATAGAACACTAACGCAGTGTTGGCATTAAGCAGATTACAGATTTCTTTTCTGCAATTTCCATGTATATTTTCTCTGGAACTATATCTTTATTTGGAAACAAACTTGAAAGTAATCGACTCAGCAAAGTTTGTTTGCCATCATCAGTCAGTAGTCCAATTCTTATATCTTGGAGAATAGTTCCATAATCAACAGCATTTGCTTGTCGCAAATTTGTAATGAGTTCTTTGTATTCAAAATATGACCAAATGTTCACGTTTCCAACACTACCCAGAGACGTTCTGGTGTCTTTATGCACAAGTATTTTAAATACTGGTTGTCCTTTTACAGGAGTCAGTTGCAGTAGATCTCCAAAAACTATGACGTGTTTTCCTCCAAATAACACGTCGTACTCTGTTTTAAGAATTTGCTGCATTCTTAAATGGACAAAGGCAAGCATTAAGTTTGATACCATGCTTACCTCATCAATAATGAGAAGTTTCATTTTCTTCAAGATTCTTGAAACTTCACAACAAGCTTCTCCAGATAGCTTGTGGTATTCCAATTTGTTTTCATGCTCTACTGGTAGCATTAGTAAACAATGTAAAGTAATTCCTTTAATGTTGTGTGCTACCAACCCAGTTGGAGCAGTGACAACACAAGACAAATGTGACTCCGTTCTTTTCTTTAGATAACTTGTAATTACTTTAATTAAAAAACTTTTTCCTGTAACAGATGTCCACTCACGTACATTTGGATAGTTTGAAATGACGGGTATGAGCACTCGGACTTTTCATGAAGTAATCCACGGTCAATCTGTTGTCTCACTTGCTCATATATTTGTTTTTGCTCAATATTTAGTTGTTTTTACAAGTTTGCTAAGTTTGTTACATCTTCTTGAGCTTGATGCATTGCTGTTTCAACCTCATTCATGGCAACTGCTGCTTCATTTTCAACAATTGGTTGTCCTAGTGGATCTTGACTCAGCGCAGCAGAACTTTGACTGTCTTGAAAACTGTCTTTAGCAATCTCAGCTGCAATTGTAGCTTCTTGATCAGTAAAGTAAAGTTTATTTGTTGATTAATTAAAACCATTACAAACAGCAGAGAGCAAATTCAATTTACAACCTGATTTAAGAAAAACAATAAAAACACAGAACCAGTGCGGAAAAGAGACTAGCCAAAGCTCATATACATACTTAATTCAACTGTAGTAGGACGAGTTGACAATGAACAATTTAGCAGCAAAAGTTAAATAAAGTGCAATGTGCGCTCTAATTCCAAATCAAATATTTTGGATGGGAAGCAAAGAATTCTTATAAAACAATTTTAAATTTAAAATAAGCGTAGTATGCTATCCCCCGAACTGATTTGATGTACTTTGTGGCAACAGCATTAGAGACCTTACTTTTTAAAGTGCAATATGCGATCGCCTAAGGTTATACCTCGACTTGTATTTACTAAATCAAATACTAATGATGATAAACATGTAACACCATAGATTGAAAAATCATGTGCTAGCAGCAAATATTGTCTATGAAATGGGGTGATACATTTGTAACAATTAAATTAAACATTTCTATAAAATTTCCCCGCGATCCCTAAAAACATTTACTATTGTGGAGTCATTGACATTTTAGATAGCATTCATTACATGGATTTCATCGGTTGCAGTGTCTTCCTTACATAGTTTTGTTTCAGATATAAGGATATACTTGACAAACTGATGAATTAATCTAGCTGTAATACCTCTTAAACATACAATGATTGCAGTTCTGCAGGTTCTTACTCCCATTTCCTTAAAAACGTTTTTAAAAACATCTTTCGTTCTACAAGCAGTTTTGGGCACAAAGTTACAATATGCTGTAGAGTTTCTTCGTTCTTACCACATAATCTACAGACATTAGAAGGCCAATTTTTTTCCCATTTTGGGATTCCATCTTTGGTTGGGTGTAGGAAGGTGGATATCTGACTATGGTTACCCCCAAACCTTTTGCCTGGTGTTTAGCTGGTTTTCGACTTAGTTGGCCTGGGATCCTGCTATTCAGGGCCCCAGACTAATTGCTCTCTCCTTAAAATGGACTCCATGTACCTTAGGTGCATAACACAATTGGAACTGGTTCACCTTATAGGCCCCTGTAACAGTGTACCATAGGTGCCCAGGGCATAGGTGTAGCCAAGGCCTGCCAGGGGTTGCAGCATGTATTGTGCCACCCCTGGCCTGGCCTCCATATTGACACAACTGGATGATCACTCAGCTGGGGTAAGTTGGTGTAATCACCTCTTACTTAGATATAGTATATCTATATCTAACCTAACTGGACACATGGTAACCTATAAGTCACTCCTATGGCAGGCCTTAACAATCTTGGAGGCAGAGTGCGTGGTTTCATGTGAGATGGTGCTCTAGCATGAGCTGAGCCTGTCTGCAGCTGTCGGGAACAACTCCCTTAGCTGTTCCGGAATATTGCCATACCATATACTCTTAAGTGCATTATAATCCTCGCGGTTATATGCTAACTTTGGTTTGGCTTTATCAAAACATGTCGAGTAAGGTGTCATACGATTTGGAATACTATCCCCTCGACAGTTCTGTCGACGGGAATAGCATTCCACCCTTCTAGAGGGACACAACATGTACATAACCTGAACCCCGGTTAAAGTTAACCAGAGCCTCAGCATCACAAAATGGATGCTGCCACCACAGACACAAGTCTGACCTCCTGCTGCTGAGAGTCCTTCCAGCGAGGGAGGCTTGGACAAAGGGTTTCCTGCCTTGGGAGGTGCGAGCACCACCCCAGACAGGATTTTGTGTATTGGGTAGGACAGGGCTGAATAGAATCAGACATGCCCGGGGCACACAAGGTGTCCTCGTGCATAAGCCAGTCCAAACCGGTCCTGGGGCTTTCCAGCCCCAGTCCTGGCATGGAGCTGGACAAAGGAAAGGGGGTGTAACCGCCCCCCTTCCTGGTCCCACCCAGAGGAGGGACCTAGCAGGTGATCCACCCCTCAGATTGGGAATAAGAGTGGGAGCAGTGCCATAGCACCTCAGATCATCCTGAAATCAACTTAACACTTAGAAGACGCCTGGACTTTGACATTCTGCTGCACAGAAGACTGAAGAGCATCTCCCTTGTGGCCAAGGAGTGGCCACCCTGTGAACACAGGCACCATCCAGCAACTCGACGTCTGCTTTGCTGCCGCCTCCCACCAGAGCCCGAGCCCAGAGCCCAACGAGACCCAGACTCCCAGACTTCTCACAGCCCGATCCACAGTCCCTGCAAAGAAGGGACCCGTGGAGGCACCGAGAGACGTGGGACCGGCCATCTCGAAAGACCCCTGAGAAGCTGACTGCACAGCACACGAGGCAACCTTGACGCTGTGCTTTGGGGTTTGAGAAGCCCCACAACCGAGCAGCCCTTGCACCGAAGATCAGCTCCCCATCATCTCCACGATCTGCGTGGGGCCCTTTTGCATTCTGCCACTCGACGCACCATCCCGGCCACTTGCCATGTGGTCAGCGGCCATCTTGGCAACCAAATCGACAATCAACACTGCGGGTCTGGTTGCTCCAGACTTGCCCTCGCTCCTGTAAAAAGGAGCACCCGCTCTGACCTTGCTGGTCCGAGTGATAAGCTTTTCCCACTTCCTGTGTGGCTGCATTAGCCAAGGCCTGTTTGCTCCGATCAAGTTGCCGACACCACCATCAGCTAGAGCCTTTGTGGGACAGCTCGTGATCGACTCCTGGACGTCCTCGACCTCTTCGTGTCCACGTGGCTGCAGAGAGAAGCTACACCTCATCTCCTGTTTGCACCCGACATCGCCTGGTTCCAATCTGGTTCCACGGTAGTCACTGGCTAGTGACTTTGAACATTGTCCCCTCTGCTTTCAGGTCTTCACCACTTCATATCCACCCTTGGATCCACCGGAACTCTTCACATCGAGCCGCCTGCAGCATCTTCAGCTCCAAGCACCATCGACCTGCGTGACGAAACCCGACACTACTTCGCACCTCTGCACCCGCTTCCTGTGGGTGAGGTAACTCAGCAACGCCGGTGTTCCTACACTGGTACACACCTCTAATGTCTGTGTCACAAGTTTCATTCTTCTAGGTCACTCGGAAGGTTCCTTAAACACTAACTTTGTAACTTTTACGCACCATTGACATTGCATTGGTGTATGCTTGCACTTTAAGCGCTGCACCCGAGTCCCGCAGGTCTTTCCCGACTGTGTCACTGCTAGTCCCAATCAGCTCCAGTGATTCCCAAGGCCCTAGGCCTACTTCCTTTTCAGTTGATGGTTCTTATACCACTATTTTAGAATATGGTTTAGGTGGCCCCTAGGGCTCATCCATATTGTGCAACGTTTGTATATTTATACTGTGTTTTGTTTTAACGCTTATGCTTCTGTGCTCATAAAGAGTATAGGGGATATTTGTAGAAATAAATATATATATATTTTCAATATATATCTGTGTGGTGTCCTTTCATTTGACATTCAAGGGGGTTGTGTATGGTAAAACAGCTTGCTTCACATGCCTTACTGAGTTTAGCCTAAGACTGCTTTGTCCACGCTACCTCTAGGATAGCTGGTCTATAAGGTTGACTTAGAACCAATCATCATAAGGGTTGCTTGGCATGGTACAAGGTGATCACTAGAACTAGTGAGCATCATATACCAGGCCAACTTCTCACATTGGGTATCTCCTAAACCGTAACAGCATAAATTTATTTTTGATATAAGGTTTTAAATAAAATTGCAGGTAAGGCTGGGGATGCAAGTTAGTAAAAGAGTTTGCTATTGTCCAAAGATGTTTTTTTCCCCTTAAATCGTTGTTGTCCGTTATACAAGACAAAAGGGCTGTTGATTGATTGATTGTTTTTTTGAAAACCATGTTACACCTTGTTTCATCCTCTAAGTTCGGACATTCAAAGGCATGCAAACATTCATTTAAATAAGTTCGCCAGCTTCCCGAATAGGCCCCTCTTTGGATCTCAAGCCAACTAAGGTTAGCCAACGAGCCTTCCTCCGATCTGGATAATAACAATAAAGACTTTAAAAATGTAGATTGTCTAACTAGACACTGTTTCTTCAATCCAAATTCCAGTCTAACATTCGCTCGACTAATGTGTTTTGGGATTCTAAAGACCGATTTATAAGATCTTATTTCAATATCATCTAAAAGTTTCGCATCTTTGCCCCGAAAAATAACAGAGCGATTGTCCAAAGATGGAATTAACTTCGCTTTCATCGCCTTCATCAAATGGTCATGATTTGGGCATAGTAACTTATCCCTCAATTTTCTAAAGGCAAATGTAAGAGATGAGCCTTTAGCTTCTAGGTTATTAAAATGTTTCCTGAAAGATAAATTGTGATCAAATGTAATACCCAAATATTTATACGTTTTTACACAGTCAACAACCAGACCGTTGATATTCCTTTCTTTAACACCTAGTTTACCTTTTCCCATGGTCATTATTTTTGTTTTTTTTATATTTATTTTTAGACCATTTATTTTAACATAAACATTAAAAGAGCCTATTAATCTTTTAAGGCCAATAACTGTCTGACTTAGTAAAATAGTGTCGTCAGCATATTGTAAATATTTAATCTCTTGGCCCATCAAAGAAGGGGAATGAGCATTAATATCTTTAAAATGGGCAGGAAGATCAGACATAAAAAGATTAAAAAGGCAAGGGGCCAAAACACAACCTTGTTTCAAGCCGGTGTTTGTTTCCAGGCGACGGGTTGTATGTCTACCGTCACCTACTTTGATCTGGACCCAAGTATCCGAATATAACAGTTTAATCATTTTTAAAAGTGTGTCGGATATTCCCCAATCGTCTAATTTTGACCATAATATGTCCCGGGGCACAGAATCGAAGGCGGCTTTTAAATCAATAAAACATATATACAGATTTTGTTTCCTAATTTTAGCTCTTTCGCCTAATAGTGTTAATAAAACCAAATTTGAGTAAGTTGATTCTCCCTTTCTAAAGCCGGTTTGTAAATTTGGTATCAGTTTTTCTTTTGAGGCCCATAATTCCAATTCCTCTAACAGGCAGGTTGCAAATATTTTAGCATCAACATCAGTTAGGGCTATTAATCTATAGTTTGCTGGGTTATCTTGGGGGCCGCTTTTGTAAATTGGTTGAACGATACTACCCTGCCAAGAATCAGGAATTTTACCGGTTCTAAGTACATCATTAAACAGGAAGGTAAGAACCTCTGGCCAGTCCTTCAAGGTAGCTTTAAATATGGCGTTTGGCATTCCGTTGGGCCCAGGCGCACCATTTGATCAAATCCTATGTACCACTTTTTTTACTTTGTCAACCGTCCATGGCTCAATAACCGAGGTATTTCTTGGAACTTGCCCCGATATTTCAGTTATCTCTGGACAATTATTACGCATAAGAATAGTTTTGCCATAAACAAACTGAGGGCCTAATTGAACCATTTTAGATATATTTAGAAAAGACACCCAAGTTGATTCGTCAATATTTGCGCTATTGCTTCTATTGTTTCCATTTTCTAAATTATTGATTAAACTCCAGAAGAGCCTAGGGTCTTTCGATTTGCAGGCATGATGTAATTCGGACCAAATCGTTTCATAATAAGCTTGTTTGGACTTCCAAATTTCATTCCTGTAAACCTTTTTTAATTGTCTGATTTGTTGAGCTACCACAGCACAAGTGGACCCATTCGCTTTCCTGTATAGCGATCTTATGGTTTTATTGAGTTTACTTTTAAGATATTTTACGCGAGGGGAAAACCATCCTGGGTTCCTTTGAGTTAACATCTTACCACCTGTAGAGTTTAAATTAGAAAAATTTGACAAAAGCGCAGTACATAAACAGGGCCAAAGTTCTACCGGGCTTTTACCCTTTGGATATCGCATCTTGCAAATCAACAATTAGACCAGCTAGAAATTCTAAGATATCCTTTTTAATGTTATCATTTCATATAAGCCTTTTTAGATTGAAAGCGGAAGATGCTGTTTTCCTTATTCTTGACTCGGGCAGATAATTGAACGCAAAAGCAAGGGTAATAACTTGAGGGTTGTGGTCGCTCTCGATCCTTGGTACAACTTGATAACTTTGGACTGCCTTCACAAGTTTTTCCGAAATTATGCTGTAATCAATTATCGAAGGACTAACACTTTTACTAAATGTAGGAGTATTATCAACATCTTTGAGAATATTTAAGTTATATTTTATGAACTCACAATTAGACCATTCTAATAGGATGGATGATGGTACCATCCCTTTTTTATATGAAAAAAGGTGCATATTGAAATCCCCGGTTATAATGATCATCGAGTCCAAATGGTCGTAATATAACAGTTTCACCATTTCCCATAATAGATCGAGTTGTGAGGACCTTATCTTTTTCTTCGAGCTCAAATAGAAATTTAGAAAAATAATTGATTGTTTGGCAATGAATTTAACACACAAAATCCATTTTACTTGGAGGTCTATCTCAAAGTGTTTTACATCAAGATTTAAGGAAACATATATGGAGAGGCCTCCACTAGGACGACCTATAGAGGCCTCACGAATTGCCACGTTCAGATATTCGTAATAACCAATGACAGGTTCACTACACATTTGCCAGGTCTCCGGCAATATTAAAATATCAAAGGAGTTCAGAAAACTCATTACACTCGGATCCTCAAGAAGTGTTTTAAGACTGTTTGTGTTCCAAGAACAACATTTTATAGATTTAAATATTTTTTCAGAGGAAGATCGGCTTCAGTCCATCTTTGCAGAGTTAGCCTTTGATAGTATTGAAGGAAGCCAACTCCAATCCTCAATTGGGTTGGGTGTGGACCGTAGTTCTACGCAAACTCGTGATCCTGACTGACAGCTCTTGATCTTAATGCCCCGCAACATGTTCACCTCAGTTGATGGACCTGAGGCACCTTTCAGTACTCTAACAGGTGAACCCTGAGCTGTTTTTTGTATACCCATTGCTTGTATCATACTACAGGGTGATTTAACGGGAATCAACAGAGTTGGGTATTGAGTTCTACAAATGGTCCTAACTTTAATGCCCCATTTTTCAAATGTATCGGCATTGGCAAATATTTTACTGACAATATCCTCACTTCGCCAAGTAGTCACGATTGTTTCAATATTACGGTCGATCTTAAACTCCACAAATTCCAGATCTTCCGATGTTATATCTTTCAGATCTGGGATTGCAGTGAATAACTTAAAAATATTGCCACGATTCAGAACATCATGAGATCCTCTTGTGATATACTGAGGGCAAAAGACTACTTTCCTCTTATCAATTTTTTCCTACTGAGATTTCTGTTTCATCATTAACTATAGAAACAGCCGTTGCCTTCCTCACAACAACATGATCCAATGCAAGCTCTACCTGTTGACGTGAGGCAGGCAACTCGATAGATTTTTGTGCTAGATTGCAGGAGAAAGCAGCGTAGGGTTTTGTTTTTGAGACATGTGGATTTATAAAGTTTACAATTTCCCCATTTGGGGTGGTTTGCACTCCAAGTTGTTCCACCAATTCACCACATAGATGATCAGACATGGAATCCCTTGTTTGGGCAGCCTCGGGACACATGTTAAAAAGGGCCTCACCCTGCGTTAAGTGATTAACATTTTGTGCATCCCTTAGCTTAGCTTCAGGGGTTTTTACACGCCTAAAAATTGGAAATAGGGATTTTTTTCCAGATTCTTTGATAGGGTTTGCAGTATATTTCCCTCTTGAGAAATCTTTGATATTTATAGAGTTTGTGGTTACCTCATCTCTAATACGTTTTGTTCCCAAAGGGATTTTATTATGAGTCTTCCTCAATCTTTTTCTTGCCCTTTTAGATAAGATCCTAGGATTGTATTTTGCGCCCAGAACTTGACTAATTTCTGGTGGCAGTTTATCTTGAGGATTTTGGGAAATACCGATTAACAATTTATTTGTCTCCACGCTTTTACTTGTCATTTCTTCATGCAACAGATGAGACTTGTTTATTTTACCATCATTAACTGAACTGTTTCTGTCTTCATATGTGAAGCCTGTTTTATCTGTACTAGTCCCCCCGCCATCCATGGGGTCATTGGTAGTAGTTTGCCTGCCTAAACAATTAATACCCTCTTCGATACCTTGAACCTTTCTGACAGATAACAATTTTACCTCCTGTACCATAGAGCTAACAATTGCCAGTAGATCTGATATTTTATCAATCAGTTGAGCACAGGTACAGGTTATTAATTGACCTTCATTGTCCTTTTGTACCTTAGTAATCAAATCAGATAAATGGTGCAGCTTTTCATCTATTCCAACTACATGTGTTGCCAATGTACTTAAAATATCAACCTGCATATCTAATTTGTCTGAATTAAAATTTAGGGCATTAGTAATTGAGTCCATAGTGTGCAGAAGATTAACCCATAAGTCACATTCACGACCAGTTTTATTTTCTCTTTGCTCTGATCTTGGTTGAAAATTCCCATCAAATTTTGTTAGCCAAGAAAAATCCAGTGGGTTCAACCGATCGTTTGAATCTGGGTTAATGGATTTTTTTCATTCAATTGCACAGTGGTCATTTTCACCATTAACTACGCCTGGAACCAGTAGTGATTTATTGAAGTAAAAACTATTCTCCAAGGTTATACTTGATTGGTCCAGTTTGAGAGGTCTTACATTGCCATCATTCTCAAAATGACCATTTGGACTAGATACTAGGTCGATAGTTAGTAACGCCCTATCTTTGGCAATATGATCCAATACAAAAACCTCATCACTTGAATTCTGTTCTAGACTGGAGGAGATATCGATAACTGAACCTTGCTCCTTTTGCCTTCCAGCTATCTGAGTACAGAATGGGACCTGACTACTGCCGACTCGAATGGACTCCGTACAACATACTACAGATTTATGCAAGTGAATTTGTGCTTTATGAGTTAGTGCTTTTGCCCCAATCTGACCCGGAGACTGAGAGGAAAGTTTAAACTCAGATGATATCCCAGCTTTTTTGACATTTTCAACATTTTCTACCTTTTCAGCCTTTTCAACACTATTCCCCTTTTTGCCCATATCAGGAATGATCTTGTTGTGGCTGACTACGACCTCCTTCAATTCGTCTATTTCTAAGGAGGCCTCTGATAATACACATGGGTTAGCGCCCTTTTTACCCCATGGAACTGAATGTGAGGGATACATTTCACAGACATCATCATACCCACAATTATTATTGTTTTTTCTTTGATGTTTTTGTGTCTGCTCTTGTTGATAACTGAGGAAAAGACTCTTAATGGATGGCTGAATAACATGAGTGACATGTGGCACGACCTTGTGGGCTTGACCTGTGATAGTGGGGGCTACCACCAGTTGAACCTTGTCATTTGGATGCTCCTTTCTTAAGGGCGATGTGACTGCCTCTGCCTCTGCCAACTCAGCTTTATACTCGGTTGCGTCCCTTAATGGAGCGCTGGCTCCGGGACAGACTTCATTTACAAGTTCTTGACTATGCTTGGGTTGAGTAGTGACGTCCTTATTCTCCTCCCGCTTTAGTCTTTTTTTCTGTTTGGGTAGAGCCCCACGTTGATGGCCAGATCTCATATCCACAGACACTTAAGGATGATTGAACTGGTTGGGCTAGACCGGTATCTCTCTTCCACATCCACACCTCTCTGCACACCGCACCTCAGATCTCCAACAAGTGATGCTTTTATGCACACCCGCGTTTCGAGCTCCTCCAGGAACCTGCAAGGACCGACACAGCCCCCCCCTGCTAGTCTGCTCGCTACGTAAGTGACCAACACGCAATTGTCGATACTGGCCAAACTTCCAAACTGAGGCGAGACAAGGCAAATGGCAATGGATCGGGCACTGCGAACAGCAGCCGTCGGGGGATGGCGGATAGGGGCCCACGGGCAATATTCTGGATAGTCAAATTGGGTGAACCGGGTAATGTGGTGAACTTATGCTCGAGTTTGTGTGGTTGGGAATGGGAGATGTAGAGCTGCGTACTTGTGCTCTGCTCCGCTCAGCCCCAGATAGCAAGTCTCTGGGCTCCTCTCTCCGGCTGAGCTCCCAGCCAATCTCGCCGCCTCCCCCAGTCTCAAAATTGCAGCTCAAGGCACCGCCAAGATATTACGTTGCAGGTAACTTACTGCACGTAGCAGAATCACGGCAGCTCACAGCAGCTGACGGCTCCCATAGCTCGCTGTGGTTCCGGTGGCTCCTTGTCATTCAGCTGCTGCTGGCGCTACGGCCGATTCTCGGCCAATCCCCCGATTCACGTACTCTTTCTTACACAAGACTCTCTCAGGAGTGCTACGCCTCACCAGCGCTCTGCCTCGCTGCCTCACCGCCACTCTGAGCGCAGCAGCTCAGCAGCAGCACTCCCTGAGCTCTCCCTGAGCTCCGGGAACAAGATTGGGTGCAAGTCTGGGCACAAGACAATATACCGGACCATACACTGGACCCTGCTTGCTCACACTCCGCAACCGCAACCGGAGCCGCTGAGGGTCAAGCGGGGTTATCTTTCCCGCAGCTCTCCGCTGATCTCCCGCTGGACGCTGGACTCGTGGCGTGGCGTGGCGGCTTGCTACTAGCGTTTGGCGTTTGGCGTTCTGCTCTCTGCTGCTCTCTGCTGACTGAATGATTGCAGGACAGCGCAGATTAACAAACTGACAAATTCAGCTTTTTGATCAATTTCATCGTTCAACATTTTCACATAATTTGCAAAAGCACTGCATTGTGTGCTATCTTTACAAGCATTAAAGGAATCTTCATAGCTCTGGAAATCTCCAAGTAATTCCGGTTCTGAACGCCATGGTTTCAATAGTTGTAAAAGGGCTAAATAGTAAAATTCCCTTTTATCAGCAGTGTCGCAACTCAGCTTCCTGTGATTAATCAAATTTCTTTTCGTTTGTTTCACCAAACATCCTTCGGAACCAATGACTGCATATTTTCCATCATTGATGTTCTCTGTAGTATTCCGTTTAAAAGTGTAGTTTTGCAGCACTTCATAGAGACACATGTTCTCAAGGTGATGACTTCTGTTTGGGTAATATGTGTCCAACATATTTGTTTTCAAAATATTTGTACTTTCTAGATCTTTTGCTGTTAAACATTCAATTTCTTGTACAGATTTAAGTACTCGATTTTGCATTGCTGCTAGACCTAGACTCACATAAATGATTCTTGTAGATTTGGAGTATAGACTTGCAAATGATAACTGATCTGAGCATTCATATGCTCCAATTTCTCGATGCGATAACATCTTCAAACTGAAACTGTATAATTTCTTACCACATTTCTTTCAATTCCATCTTTTTTGATTTTGTAATAAAAGATGTAACATATCGAGCAACAGCAATGGAATTGTCCGCAACATATTGAATATCCATGTTAGCATTCCACATGGACAAAATAACTGGGTTGTAGTCATTTATGTATTTTGACTCTTCATTTCTTCTTAAGTTGTAGGTATTCTTTGGAGACTTTCTTGTGATAGTATGTCGCAAAGATGACATAAAATTGTTCACTCTTCCTTTCGATATTAAATCCACGTGGAAATCCAAACGACATTTGGTGTAGAACTTGTCCTTAGATTTGTACTTTCAACGACAGTATTTTCCACATCGGTGGCTTTGGAATCATAACACTTGTGCTCTTAAGTTGTTTTCTTCTGTGCTTTTGGGTACAGCACATGTTGCATATTATTCAATAAAACTCAAAACAGTATCATCCGCATCTGTTCCAAAATTTGGGAGCGTCCTTAATCCATAACAGCATATGTATATGAGGAGCACCTCTTGCTTGATACTCCTTTCTCCAAAAGAAATCCACAACTTCTCCTAGGAGGATTTTTTTTTGCAGATAAAAGACATCATAGCCTCAAATCTATGATTGAAATACCTGCATACATTAACAGGATCCAAAGAGCACAATACTCCAGGTGTCTTGTATTCAATATTTTTAATATTAGAATTTGCCTCTCAAAGAAATTCTAGTAAATCATCCCAAGCGTACTCAGCACAGCTTAGGGTAAGGAATTATGTTGGAGTTCCTAAGTTCTGTAGTATACATTTCAGTTCTCCATGATGACGTTACCAATATTCATTAGTGCCACACTGACTTGCCAACAAATTAATGAGCTGAGATTTTAGATGATCATCTCTCTGGTGCACTTTATCCATAAATTCTTTTGCAGATACATTTTGCAGATGTATTCCTGTTTTTAGAATATGATTGACTGCATATGAAACTCCCGACAAGTCACTTTCAAACAAAAGATGAAATATATAAGGGATACATTGTTGAAATCTTGGATCTTCTGCATATAATCTTGTTGTCTGATATTCAGATGCAGTTCATCATATCGTCCTCCTTTTCCAGTTGGGAACAATTGTGGAAAACAATGAGCTTCCAAGCTCTCTTCCCATACACTCATGGGAGTTCCTTTTGCTTTTTTCATTTGGAACAAATCAATAGTGTTCCCCATCGCTTCTTTTGAATGAAGTGGATGCACACTGTAATGTTCATATATTTCTTCACATCTTAACATATCCACTTTTTCAATTTGTCCACTTGACTTTTCAGTATCTTCTGCTAAAACTATTTCTTCTTCTCCTATATAAACATTCTTATAGTATGTATTGTTTTTTATCAAATACAATGTTGCCTTTTGCACTTTCCTAACATCCACTAACTCCTGACAGATTTTCTTATTGTTAGTCGGCACATCATTAATGAGAATAACTAGTGGTTCACTTTCTACACTCTCTACACCAATAGTTTCAATATTTTTCTTTAAATCTAAATACACAACTCTTCCTTTTAATCCTCTTTGTAAATCTGAAGGAGGCAATTTAAATGTCTTAGGCTCCATACGAACAATAGCCTGAAACGGGTGCACACATTGAATGAGAATAGACTCATACGTGGTTAAATCTATCAGTTCTGGAGGAATAGCAACCAACTCTAGATTATTATGAACAGCTCTAGCGGGCATTTTATTCTCATCTTATTTGTTATAACAATATTTACAAATACGCTGATCAGAACCCAAATCAAAACAATCCTCTACCAACAAATAAGTTGCAAATTCTTTCCACGTATCATTATTTTCTTTTTCACTTTTTAAATGCAGATCAACACTCCTAGTTTGATTTTTGTAGTGAGTTCAGCGACAACAAATACAAGACAAATTTGGCCTTTCACCTGAAATCACCTTAAACTTTGTAACTTTATTTTCAAAAAATCTTGTACAACTATGTTCAACATTCTCTACAACATTTTCTTCTATTAATGTCTGAGTTTCTTCACTCTCTTCTTCAGGACCAAAGTAACAAAACTCAATATCATCACAACCCTTTTTCACATCTGATACTGACCCACACAAAAGAGCACTGTTCAACTCATTTAACTTTAGTGCCGGACTTTTTGCATAATACAATCTTCTCATTAACTTCCGCATTTGAGTATGATGAACTACCAACATCCTGAAATGGTGAAAAACACTTTGACATACTTTCCTAGAACGACAAGCCAAAGAATGACCATGCAAACCAGTATATTTTCTCACTCTGCAAGGGTCTAGTCCTTGCAACAGCTTCATCATTTGTTTAACACTTTTTTTACAATATGCATGTAAGAAATTGCGTAATTTATCAATAGATTCTTGTCGTAGCTACAAATACTACTACAATCCCAAGTATACACTGGGGCTTTAGGACGTCTGCCTAGAGCTTCATCAGCTATCACTTCTTCTGCATTTCTAGGAACCATTTGCTCGTTCTCAATTGGACAACCATTTCTAACCTCATAAGCTCAACCACTGATGTTAATTGCATGCAACAAATCATTGCTCTGTAAATAATTCTCTTCATCAAAAAAAGGCTCAGAAATTGAAGAGTGTTTCCATTCCCCTAAAAAAAATCACAAAAATTACTTCGGTTAATTACTCTTTTCCTCTTACTTTTGGCCTTCATTAAAGGGATTGGTTTATCTAGTGTTCGAATTCTGTTTATTACTAAAATAAAGAGTTTGCTCTTTACTTCAAAAGCCTTTTCAACAATGGATTCGATATGCTTCTTCTTTTTATAAAATTGTGTTCTCTTTCTATATTTCTTTGTATGTTTCAGTAAATTATGGAATATGTTGTAAAATATTTTTTTGCTCAATTCTTTATATTGATTTTCTCTTCTTTTACTATAAGCTGTATCCATTGTTTGTTCATTGCCTTTTTTCCTTTCCTATTGTTTGCACTTTTTTTTAATGCTTGGAACATTTTCACTGCTTTCCACATTTGCATTTTGTTTTCTAAATCTAGTAATATTTGTTATGAAGTCTTTTGTGGTCTTACCAGAAAATTTTCTCTTTTTAGCCACATTATGTTGGTCTTCCAATACTTGTGGTTGAGTTTTTTTAAGTAAGTATCTTTGTTCTGACCTTTTCTTCTTCTTTGTTTCTCCGGCATGATAACTTTATTTTAAGGATGATAAACAGTATCTTTAAAAAATAAACATAAATATACATTTTTATTACTATATAAACACTTTTCATATAAATTCTGAAAAATTGTAGCCATGAAGCACAATGTGAAGGTGATGAGAGCACTACATACATAGTGCATAGCAGTTTGAAGCACTCCATAACACTAAAACCTGAAGCACTGTATGAATACATGCATATTTACTAACAGATCACAATACTATAAGGAAAGACACTGAGTGAATACATATTTGGTTCACTTTTACTTCAGTAAATACATTACTACATGGTACATAAACAGTCACTATGCTTTTGCAGCAGTACAAATTTAGAATTCAGAGAAGTGCAGTGTTGCTTGTCTAGTCTAGGGAGTCCTGCTCAGGTACTGTTCTAGGGTAGTGCAGTGGTATTTCAGTAGTGTAGGAGGTCTTGCTGGCGTAGATTTAATGTTTAGGGTAGTGTAATAGTGCTTCAATAGTGTAGGAGATCATACTAAGGTACTGTTTTAGAGTTTAGGATACTACACTGGTGTGTTAGGTAGTGTAGCAGGTTGTGCTGGGATAGATTTAAGGTTTAGAATACTGCAATGGTGTTTGGATAGTATAGGGGGTCATGCTGGGATACTCTTCTAGGATAGTGCAGTGGTGTTTATGTAGTGTATGGGGTCATGCTACGGATAGTGTTTTAGGGTTTAAGGTAGTACAGTGGAGTTTTGGGTGGTGTAGGAGGTTCTGCTGGGGTAGATTTAAAGTTTAGAGAAGTCGTGAATAGGTAGTGTAGGTGGTCATGCTGGAAGTAGATTAAGAGTTTACAGTAGTGTAGTGGTGTTTGGGTAGTGTAGGAAATCATACTGGGGGTAGTGTCACTACAAGACTACATGTACTTTTTTGTCTGCAAAAACATCAAGCATGCATTCCATATATTTCAGAACTGCATTTTACTATTAATATTAAAGTCATTTTGGAAACACATAACCAATGACTATTTTATAATTCTACCAAAATGTGAGAACACAATACATTTTTAACAAATTACATGTCGGGAAACGCATGAATTACCAAAATGCTTCTCTCAGAGTGATTCCTAAATGCACTTACTCACTGTGTGATTCTAGACAAATAACAAGATTTCTTATAGATGCAGTAGTAGGATAATATAGTGGTGTTTGGGTATTTTAAGGGGTCCTGCTGTGATAGATTTAAGCTTTAGAGTAGTGAAATGGTGTTTGGATATTATAGGGGGTCAAGCTGGGATACTCTTCTAGGATAGTGCAGTTGTGTTTATGTAGTTTATGTAGTGTGTGGGATCATACTACGGATAGTGTTTTAGGGTTTAACCCCTTAGCTGCTGCGGCAATTCCACCGCAGCGCTAGTGGGGAGGGGGCCGTGTGGCGCTCCCGTACTTGTGACGGAACCACTCCGTCACAAGCCTCGGGTGGGCTGTGCTTGTGACGGAGCGGTTCCGTCACGGCCCCGCCCGCTTAATGAAACCCGCAGCGTGTTTGTGTAGTGTAGAGGATCATGCTGGGGTAGTGCAATGGTGTTTGAGTAGGGTAGTAGGTCGTGCTGGGGTAGTGTTCTAGGGTAGTGCAGTGGTGTTTTTGTAGTGTATGGGGACATAATAGGGATAGTGTTTTAGGGTTTAAGGTACTGCAGTGGTGTTTTTGTAGTGTATGGGGACATAATAGGGATAGTGTTTTAGGGTTTAAGGTACTGCAGTGGTGTTTGTGTAGTGTATGGGGTCGTGCTGGAGTAGTGTGTTAGAGTGGTTTAGTAGTGTTTGGGTAGTATAGGGAGTCATGCGAGGGTAGTGTTCTAGGATACTACAGTCGTATTTGGGTAGTGTAGGAGGTCATCCTGAGGTAGATTTAAAGTTTATGGTAGTACAATGGTGTTTGAGTAGTGTAAAGGGTCATGCTGGGTAGTGTTTTAGTGTTTACGGTAGTACAGTGTTGTTTATGTAGTGTAGTGGGTCGTTTTAGTGGTACATTTAGAGTTTACTCTAGTGCACTGGTCTTTATGTAGTGTAGACGGTCGTGCTGTGGTAGTGTTTTAGGGTAGTGCAGTAGTGTTTGGATAGTGTAGGAAGTCATGCTAGTGTAGATTTAAGGTTTAGGGTAGTGTAATGGTGTTTGGGTACTGTAGTGGCTCTTGCTGGTATACTGTTTTAGAGTTTAGGGTAGTGCAGTGGTAAATACATAGTGTAGGAGGTTGTGCTGTGGTTCTGGGGTAGTGCAGTGGTGTTTATGTAGTGTACAGGATCATAGTAGGGATAGTGTTTTAGGTTTTAACATAGTGCAGTGGTATTTGTGTAATGTAGGGGATCGTGCTGGGGTAGTGTTCTAGGAATGTACAGAGGTGTTTGGGTATTGTAGGAGGTCGTGCTGAGGTACATTTAAGGTTTAAGGTAATGTAATCGTGTTTGGGTAGTGTAGTGAGTTGTGCTGTCATAGTGTTTTAGAGTTTAGGGTAGTGCAGTGGTGAATAGGTACTGTAGGTAATCATGCTAGAGGTAGATTAAGGGTATAGGGTAGTGCACAGTTTTTTCTGTAGTGTAGGGAATGATGCTAGGGATAGTGTAACTGCAATAGTACATGTATTTATATATCTGCAAACATATAAAGTAATAAAATCATTCTCTCAATTTTCCCAAATGGACACTGACTCACAGTGTGATTCTAGACAAATAACAATATATCTTAGAAATGGAGTAGTAGGATCGTACAGTGGTGTTTGGATAGTGTAGGACATTGTACAGGGTTTGTGTTCTAGGGTAGTGCACTGGTGTTTATGTCATGTATAGTGTAATGATAAGGATAATGTTTAGGGTTTAAGGTAGAGCAGTGTTGTTTGTGTAGTGCAGTGGCTCGTGCTGGGGTAGTGCTCTAGGAAAGTACAGTGCTGTTTGGGTAGTGTAGGAGGTTCTGCTGGCGTAGATTTAAGTTTAGGGAAGTAAAGTTGTGAATAGGTAATGTAGGTAGTCATGCTGGAAGTAGATTAAGAGTGTACAGTAGTGCAGTGGTGTTTGGGTAGTGTAGGAAATCATACTGGGGGTAGTGTCACTGCAAGAATACATGTACTTATTTGTCTGCAAAAACATCAAGCATGCATTCCATATATTTCAGAACTGCATTTTACTATTAATATTAAACTCATTTTGAAAACACATAACCAATGACTATTTTCTAATTCTACCAAAATGTGATAACACAATACATTTTAACCAATTACATGTCGGGAAACACATGCATTACCAAAATGCTTCTCTCAGAGTGATTCCTAAATGTACAGACTCACTGTCTGATTCTACTCAAGCAACTCTATCTCTTACTTTTTACCAAAACACATTTACCACTCTACAAGACTTTAGGTGACTACACATTGCACAAAATGTTCTACTTCACATTAGTATAGACTGCTTCTATTAGAATGATTCCTAAATGCACACAAGACTCACTGTGTGATTCTAGACAAACAACACTATCCATTTCATATTACCAAAACACATTTCATAGTCTAGAGTAAATACTGCATTTTAATGTAGAAACTTGATACATTTTTGCAAATAAATAAAAAGTAACTGGTTTCTAATTCTACCAAATCATGAGAACAGCTTAGTTATGTGTCTGCAAGCACATAAAATACACAAATGCTTATCTCAGAATGCTTTTTAAACGCACACATACTCACAATAAAATTATAAAGAAAAAAAAGTATTCCCTGCACTTTAGCAGGACAAACACATTAGTCTGATTAAAATTAAAATGCACCACATACATTTCCTCACAAATTAATAACTCACCTTTCAAATTGTTTTGTATAATAACAAGTATATCAGTCACACAGCAGATTTTCCTATACAGAATCTCTGTTTCAAACACCTCTGAAGAGAACCAAATAATTGCCCAGTATTCCTCTCATTTTGAACACATATACACCTTCACATCAAATCACATTGCTTCCATCATTAATTCAAAAGCAAATACATATTTCAATTGGTTACAGATTTCAACCCTTTCCAAACGACAAACATTTCAACCCTACTCCCAGTCTGCCGTCTGCCTGTTACCATAGAAAAAGTTCATGGAACACTTAACTGAGCACACAGGTCAAACATTCATCACACAATGTTGCTAATCAAAACAGCAAGTGTGCTTGACTTTTCAACATATCAGCTTATCTAATGTAACGTTCCTTTCAATCAGTTTTTGTTAACCAATAAGAATCATGCTTTTAAAAACAGAAACATGCACCCTAGTTGTCAGTGTAGAATGTTGTCAAACAACCAATCATTTCTATTCTTTTTTCAAAAAGGCATCTTATCCACCATTTTAGAAAAATCTTACTTCTCAAACTGCCATTTCATTTACAGAGACCATCTGAGTGCATCCAGACCTCCCTTCAAGATGCTTAGAGTGTGGATTGTGGGACACAGCTACATTTTCTGGAGCCAAGGGTATTCAGAAAACAAAGAAATTCACAAAGACCTAGGTTTACCAAATGTAGACATTAAATGGATTGGACAGAGAGGATTAAAGTGGCACCAATTGATGCCATTGGTTAAATCCTTTTTGCATCTCCAACACCCTGACCTCATAATTGTGCACTGTGATGGCAATGACCTAGGCACTTTCACTAGGGTAGGTCTAGAAATGCTTATGAAGGACACCTTTGGATAATTGATGACACTTTTCCCCTAAACTGCCTTTGTCTATTCTAACATATGCCAAAGGCAGAAATGGAACTGGTCCAATCAATTTTGTCCACAAATTGAGAAAGCTAGGAAACATGTGAATAAATCTGTTTCTGCTTTTCTCCGAGACTATAGAATAGGGTCTATATACCACAGCAATCTGCGTTTCAATACGGATGGCATCTATAGGAGAGATGGTGTATATTTTGCAGATGAGGGTAACAGAGTCTTCCTCTTGATCTCTAGATTCTGCATCGGTACTTACTTGTAGGTACTAAAATCTCTCAAAAAACCCAAGGGCTCGTATTAGAGCCACCTAACAACTAAACACATAACGTTCATGTATATCTGA
The DNA here is from genome assembly GCF_964263255.1 of Lissotriton vulgaris. NCBI lineage: Eukaryota > Metazoa > Chordata > Amphibia > Caudata > Salamandridae > Lissotriton > Lissotriton vulgaris. The sequence goes on from NC_141694.1 coordinate 882,117,031, forward strand.
AAAATATTATTTGTTTTTTGCTTCAAGTCGCGCACCCAACACGCTACAGTCGTGCAGCCAACACGTACAAGTCGTGCACCATACGCGCTGGAGTCGCGTACCCTATGGGATAGATGCCATGCATCCAACGCGTGCACACCAGGGGTCGCACTGAGCTCGGTGCGCAACTCCTAATTTTACCATAAAAAAAATTTGCCCCTATCAGTAATTTTTATTATCCCCGGGGACCCCATCCCCTGGGGCTTATGTAATACGTTGGAGACCGTGTGGGGAGCCCAAATGCCCCCACGGTCTCAGCCGGCTCCCCGCATCCTTCGGGAGGCGGCATTGCTTTTCTTCAGGGGGAGCAGCTAACATGCTGCTCCCCCTGAGCAATCTCCTTTCCTATTTGGAAGAGAGAGCAGGTTTCCTGCTCTCTCTTCCAAATAGAAAAGCAGTTTGCAATGACAGGGTAGAAGCTGCGAGGCTCCCGGACTGTCATTGCAAACAAAAGTGTCCCGGAACACTGCAGGAGCTGGCCACGCAATGTAGACATTAAATGGATTGGACAGAGAGGATTAAAGTGGCACCAATTGATGCCATTGGTTAAATCCTTTTTGCATCTCCAACACCCTGACCTCATAATTGTGCACTGTGATGGCAATGACCTAGGCACTTTCACTAGGGTAGGTCTAGAAATGCTTATGAAGGACACCTTTGGATAATTGATGACACTTTTCCCCTAAACTGCCTTTGTCTATTCTAACATATGCCAAAGGCAGAAATGGAACTGGTCCAATCAATTTTGTCCACAAATTGAGAAAGCTAGGAAACATGTGAATAAATCTGTTTCTGCTTTTCTCCGAGACTATAGAATAGGGTCCATATACCACAGCAATCTGCGTTTCAATACGGATGGCATCTATAGGAGAGATGGTGTATATTTTGCAGATGAGGGTAACAGAGTCTTCCTCTTGATCTCTAGATTCTGCATCGGTACTTACTTGTAGGTACTAAAATCTCTCAAAAAACCCAAGGGCTCGTATTAGAGCCACCTAACAACTAAACACATAACGTTCATGTATATCTGAAAAATATTATTTGTTTTTTGCTTCAAGTCGCGCACCCAACACGCTACAGTCGTGCAGCCAACACGTACAAGTCGTGCACCATACGCGCTGGAGTCGCGTACCCTATGGGATAGATGCCATGCATCCAACGCGTGCACACCAGGGGTCGCACTGAGCTCGGTGCGCAACTCCTAATTTTACCATAAAAAAAATTAGCCCCTATCAGTAATTTTTATTATCCCCGGGGACCCCATCCCCTGGGGCTTATGTAATACGTTGGAGACCGTGTGGGGAGCCCAAATGCCCCCACGGTCTCAGCCGGCTCCCCGCATCCTTCGGGAGGCGGCATTGCTTTTCTTCAGGGGGAGCAGCTAACATGCTGCTCCCCCTGAGCAATCTCCTTTCCTATTTGGAAGAGAGAGCAGGTTTCCTGCTCTCTCTTCCAAATAGAAAAGCAGTTTGCAATGACAGGGTAGAAGCTGCGAGGCTCCCGGACTGTCATTGCAAACAAAAGTGTCCCGGAACACTGCAGGAGCTGGCCACGCGGCCCCCCCCACATTTTTTAAAAGCCCCGGGGGTGGTGGTCCCCGGGGCTGGGGGGGACTTAGAGCCCCCTCAATTCATGTTTTGAAGCCCCAGGTGGTGGTAGTTCCCAGGGCTAATGGGGGGCCTAAGAGCCACCCACCCTTTTTAAACAAGCCTGGGGGTAGCGGTGTCCGGGGCTGAGGGCAGCACCGTGAGGCCCCCGCATATATTTAGTTACAGCCCCGGGGAGTGGCGGTCCATGGGGAAGTGTGGGGGGGATTGGGACCCTCCCCACACTATTGTTTTATAAATGCCCCTGGGATTTGCCCCCCTCGGGGGCAAATTAAAATATTTAGCGCGGGAGACCACATTTCCTTTTATTTTTATCGAATGCGCAGATCCTACGCGCATCCCGCAATTTAAAAAAAATGTATAAAATACATTTTTTGACCCTGGAAGTCCTTATGGGACCCCCTCAGCAGGCCTAGGAGGTCAGGGTGTGTCTCCCCTGCCCCCTTTTTGCGTTTTGCACACATATTTCATAGAATTGTTCAACCTCGCTTCTACCGAGGCATAAAATCGCTGCCAACAGTTCCTGGTTTCGAATGTTTATAACCGCTTGACAGCCAATTAGCATTGAGCGCGTGATCGGAACGGTGCGCTTATGCTACAATGCCAATCATCGCACAATCCGCGGATCCACAGCGCCCATAGATATATATATATATAGATATATATGTACTTTTAAATGTAATTTTCTCAGAAACTACTGAACAGATTTACACCAAATAACCAAAAGGCACGAGTCTGAACCAAGAACTACATATTTGCCAAATTTGGTGTAATTCCGTTCAGCCGTTCGGGCTGTAGCCGTGGCTAAAGGTCCTATGGAAAATTGCATGGGAAAAACACGTTTTGGGACACCCCGTTTTTTCTCGGCCCCCGCTAAACGAATCACCCCCAAACTTTCTGGGAAGGAGCGGAACTGAGTTGGTCAAAAGTTTGGAAAATTTCACGCACATTCATCAACCTGCACCACAGTTATTCCAAATAGAATGTTGCGGATTTCCTATGGATAATAAGTCCTAACTATAACTACTGGTGACCGCCAGTAGGTAATATATATTCTGGAATCACTTCACATGGATATCACATGATTAAATGTGGCACATGCTAAGAATGGATTTTCCAATTTAGTAGGCTGGGACCGAAGAACTTAGGAAAAAATAAAGGAGCGAAGTACTAAGAGGTGACTGAGTGGGCGACGAGACAACACGCCCTGTGTGCTTGGTTTGCAATTCATGGGAACCGTCCAAAACACGCCCACTCGTTAATTCACCTGCACCGCGGCGGAATTCGAGCCACTATCAACGGGTTACTTGAAACAGGCGCACATTACACAGCCCACGCTGCAGTCCCAAACTGATTCCCCCAAACTGCACTTAGGCCATATTTGGGAAAAATGCCATGGGCGGGAGTGGGGATGACGAATGATAGGTAGGATAGATTTGGCTCACTTAATATATACAGTGACTCAAGGAAGAATAACAAAGAATACATATAAATAAATAACCCCCATTTAGAAGAACCATAGCATTGAATTATAGTGATAACCCTACATAAACCAAGTAAGCAGAGTAGGTGAGCAGCAGCATGCTCCTCCTGAGAAGAGCTGTCTTGCTTATTTATCCGAACAATCCAAATATTCATTCATCCTTTTATTCTAATTCATCCTTTTATTCTAATTCATCCAAAGGCACCATGATAAAGCTTTACTTTCTCCCACCCAGTCTTTCACAAAAATTCTCCCCTACACATTCTCCACCCATTCAAAACATAGCAACCCTTTCTTCAAACCATCCTTGCACCCTTCCACTGGGCACCCTTTCACACACCCTCCCTTTCACTCATTTACCATCTCCTTTCTTTTAAGTTACCTTCTGTTCTTTCAAGCCATCAAAGCTCATTCATTCTGTGAGATTTTGCTGCATTGCAGATAGGAGAGGCCATAATAATAAGATGGGGGGTTCCCCTTATGGTCATCATGACGAGTGATGCCATGGCAGCAGCTAGTGAGCATAGCAATTGCAAGAAATTATGTGACTTACCAGTGCCCATCGCTCCTGCCGCTTCTCCGCCTCCAGCTGACCCATTGCTGTCTCCTCCTGCAGCGGCACTGAAGCAGGCATCACCGATTTTCTGTGTGGCTTATATAAAACATTACACATGATCTAGAGCCAGATGAAGAAGACCAAATACCGGTCGGTAACGGCCGAATTCGGCCGTTACCGACCGGTATTTGGTGATTGGGATGTAGGGGCATCATTTTACAGATTCGGTAAATTTACCGAATCAGTAAATTTACCGATTCTGTAAAATACCGAATCAGTAATTTTACCGATTCGGTAAAACCCAGATGTAGGTGGGACTCTTCTGAGTCCCAAAGGCCTTACAGATTCGGTATTTTACCACCCAATCCTATTGGGTGGTAAAATACCGAATTCAGGTGTGCAGGCACATCTGTGCATGCACACCTGTGCAATGTGACACACAGACATGCCCTTAGGGCATGTCTGTGTGCCACATGGCACACAAGACCAGAATTGGGGTGCTAGAGGGTGTCAAAGTGACACCCCCTGCACCCTTGCAGGATTCGGTATTTACCGATTCGGTAAATACCGAATCGGTATTGCCCATTGATTCCTATGGGCTTCATGGCCCATAGGAATCAATGGGCAATACCGATTTGGTATTTACCGAATCGGTAAATACCGAATCCTACCGATTCGGTAATTCTCAATTTGGAATTACCTACATCTCCCCCCTTCATATTTACCGACTCTTAAATACCAAATCGGTAAAATTCGGTATTTAAGAGTCGGTAAATATGAATTACCTACATCTGGCCCTTAGATCCCAGGTACGCAATCCCAGATACAACAGTAATACAGCACTACAGCTCAGTTTGCATGTCAGTACCTTCCAAATATCACTCTAAGCATTTGATTGGTTGGTTCACAAAGTTAGACAACCCAGGGGTAGACTAATGGTCAGTGAAAGACATATGGTGTTGGATGGCAAATGCAATGAGAGTAGGACCACATACTTTTTTCCAGCCTTGCTCACTGTCATTGGAAACGGCTGGTGTACTGTAACTAAGGGTGGGCGTAGTTCGCGAAGTAGCGCTACGCGAAGCTAGGCGAAGTGCACTTCGCACTACGCGCGTTGCATAGTAGCATGTTCGCACTGTGCAAGATGCGTTTTCACTGATTGCACAGTGCGGACAAGCATCCGGCACTGTGCAATCATTGAAAACAGCATCTTGCACAGTGCGAGCTGTAGTTTTCTGCTGCTCGAGTCGATTTTACTCGAGCGGCAGCTTTCTCAACGCAAACTGGTAGTTTCTCATCGCGAGCGGTCGCGAGCATGCGCAACCACTCGCAATGATAAACCTGACCTCTCCGCGTTGAGAATCTCGCCAGGATGTCATTTTGCTTGCTCGCGGTCGCGAACATGATGTTGAGGATCGCGAAAAAACAAAAAATGACCGCTGCACTACGCTACGCTGCACTATGCATGTTCGCACTGTGCTACGTGCAGCTCGCGAAGTGCGAAGTTGTGCAAACTCCGCAAACTACGCGAGCGTAGCGTAGTGCTTCGCCCAGGGTTAACTGTAACTATAAATGACCGGGTCTGCAGCACACTACATTGGGATGGGGGGGTGGAGTGTGGTCCATTATGACCATGACCACTGTCTCGTAAACTGAACGATGTTAGAGCTAGGCATAAGCAGGAAAAGGAAAGCCCATCCGAACAAACATACATGGTGATTTTTATTTAAAATACTAGCTTACTAGATAGCACCAACATTCCAATAGACCAATACCTAAAGATTCTATGGTTCTACCCTAAGAAGTCCACAACAGCAATCATAAAAGGACTTACTGGGATCAGCAGATCCCTCAGCAGCTGTGCTGGTGGTCGGTGTCGGCTGACCAGCATGTCCGGACAGTCCAAATTGTTACTCTTCTTGCCCTTATGTGCTGATGAGAAAAATTAAGAAGATAAATAAAAATAGATTTGTGATTCTGTTAATAATCTCCACAAAATGATTTATGAAAAGCAAATGCAGTTGCTAAAACAGATCACTCATAGTACTACTAGTTTCAGCTCAAGACTATCGACTGTTGTTAAATCGATATTCCAAACCTCCTTAACCAAAACTTCATTTGGAACTAATCTATTGCAGTGAATGATCTTTGATTCTATCTATTCCCATTTCTAAACACCCTTGATGAGCCAACTCAGTCTCCATTTTTTGCAATGCATAGATGAATACTTCACATTATCACTGTGAATTCAATTAAATAACCTGGAACTGTACTAGCTACATAAACAAAGTCACAGAGAGAACATGCTACTCAGGGATTCTATACAGTGACTGAAGAAGTAGTCTGCAATGGCTTCTTAATTGATCAGCCAAAGCGAGCGCCTGGTGAATGCGATTAGGTAGGGGCACCTGCTTAGCAGAAACTAGAAACTGGATCACACAATAATATACTAGCGTAAACGTTACTAAACATAACTTTCCTCTGAGTGTGAGCAGCATGCCATTTGGATATTTTTTTTAGCATTGTAGAACACAACCACAACAAAAAATGAATGCTCACAAAGTCCTGGAATCACGATGCCTAGCAAGTCGAGCAGGCCCAGTTCCCAGTCCAGAATGTCAGCCCAGCAGTGCGTCAGTTGCTAGGCGGTGTGCCAAACCTCGCTGGAATGCCGCACCCACCGACGTACCGTCCCCTAGTGCCACTGATGCTCCCGCAGGGGGTAGCTACTACCAGACCTGTTGCCAGCATAAAGGGGAGGTGGCGTTGTAGAAAAAACACTAGTGCTGCCCCCTGCCACCTCCTCCCCTCCAAAGATCGCTTTGGGCTGCATACCTGGGCGGCGGCACCACACGCATGAAAGTCACTCCTCTGCCATTGCGATGGGTGGGGAAATAATAACTAAGAAGGAAAAGGAAGGGAAAGTAAAGGAGAAAGAAAGAAGGAAAGAAGGGTACATAAACTAAGTCCAAGAGTCCCAAAAATAAAAAAACGTACACAAAAATGTAAAATATAAAGACACACACTATTGTAATCAATACAAATTAGGGGCAGAAAAGTCATAAAGAAGGAAGATTGCAAAGATTGAGTAGAGCTTAAAATTTAGGCCCAACACCATAACAGGAGCAGAAAAACAAGATGGATGCACCCATGCGGACCGCGTGGTGTTCTTCACACACAATTTAGAAATTGAGCACACTTCAGGACCAAGTAGTGCTATTCACATGCGATTTGGAGCTCACGGACACACTCTGCGGTCCCAATGCATACGGGTGCACCGGCAAACTTCACCCGAAAATGGAACTCTGCATATCGCTGTGGAGTTTTTTGTGCAACTCTGCAGAATTCCGCATAGTAGGACTCCGCAAACTCCACCCACCCCTAATATTTACTGGAAAATGTCGGAGCACCGAGCTGCACCAAATTTGGCAACGCTGCTCTCTGACATTTTCAAAACCCCTGTGTTTTCCCTAGGGCTGGCGCTAATATTAGCTGCCCAGCGCTAACGCAGGCACCCTTGCACTATAGTGCAAGGATGCCTGTATTGCAGGGAATGATTGTTTATTTGCAGGAAGGTATCCTTTCTGGCACATAAACAATCCATAATGGCTATTTGTTACTTCTATGTGTGCTGCATGCTGCAGCACACAAAGAAGTACAAATCATCATTAATTAATGATTGTTTATGTGCAGATACAGACACCTTTCTTCACATAAAACAATAATTAATAACTTTTTGCTCTTTCTATGAGCTGCAGAATGCAGCATACATAGTAAAAAATAAATCAAAGAGTAATAAAAGCATTTCTCCTTGTGCGCCACTCTAACGCATGCTCTTGCATGGAATCAGTTTTTGGAGTTGCTACAGATTTGCACCTCCTTATAAATCTGTGGCAGCATCAAAAAGCAATGGGTGTTGTGGTAAAACAGCCACAGCAGCACCCATTGCAAGCCCCTTTTCAGCAGAGGACTGCGGCGGAAAGGGGCATGTTTACAAGGTGACATTAAAACAAGCTAAGTGGGGCTTGTAAATATGCCCCCACATTTATTAAAACCACTTAAGGACCCTCTACTTCTCACTCTATCCCAACAGTTTCAACGTTTTGTTTAAAAGCTGGTGGTAAATACACAACTTTTCTGGTTAGACATTTCACTATCTCACTTTGAGGTAATTTTGCAGTTTTTGTCTCCATTCCAACTATTGCTTGAAAGGGGTGCACAGTTTGATTCAAAATACTCTCATACACATCGAGGTCTTTCAGTTCGGGAGGAATTGGAAACAATTCTCAGGTATTGTGAATACCTTAAGCAAGCATTTTTTTATCATCAAGTTTAGTGAAGCAGTGTTTGCTCACTATTTGATATACTCATAAATCGAACAGTGCTCTGCAATTAAGTATTGGGCAAGTTTGAAATACTGAATAAGATCTCCCTCTTCACTTCTTGCACAGATATCGATTTTTCTTGTTTGTGCTTTGTAGAGTGTACATAGGCAACAAACGTATATCTTGTTTGAAATTGCAGCAAATGTATCTCCAAATTGTATTTCCAATAGAATTCCAATAGAAGTCCATGTTCTGGTGTGAACATGGGCTTCTATTGGAATTCTCAAAGGCATATTATCAAGCCCATTATCGCCGCTTTAGCTGCAGTTTTCTGCCTTTAAACCGGCAATAATTTTAACGCCGTTCTTGATAATATGCCCTTTGGATATCTTCAGATACAAAGTAATTTCAGACACAGGATCATGTAAAGAAGCTTTATTTAAGACATCTAAATGTAGAGCAGGACTTTTGACAAAATACAACCTTCTAACTAGGCCTGGGCGGAGTTTCGCTACGTGGAACCCCGCAAAGTGACCAAAAAACTCGGTCACACTACTCGAAGTTCCGCAAGCGGCAGAGTGCATTAGATTGCACCATTTGTGCTGATTTTTAACGCAGGGCGTTTGCCCCACACTAGAAAATCAATGCAAAAGGCACCAATCGCAGCACAAAAGGGTACTGCTTTTTTCTGGCACTTGAGTAGATGTTCTACTCAAGTGGCAACTTCCTTAACGCAAGCTGAAAGTTTCTATAAGCAAGCAGTAGCTGCCGTTTGAAACCGCCCACTTTGAGAAATCTTTCTGGGAGGTGGTCTGGAGTAAGATTTATCTCCACCTTAACATTTGCGAGCGAGGAAAAAACTTTGCTCCGTGGAGTTTTTTGGAACTCTTAGCGCGACTTGGAGCACGGAGTGGGAAAACATCAGAGACTCTGAAAACAGAATACAAAATTTCACACCCTGGCCTAGTTCTAACTAGATTGCACATTTTTGGGTAATGGGCAGATAGCATCTGGAAGTGATGGAGTATACTATCACACATGTCTCAGTATGGGCAAGCAAATGAATGTCCTTGTGCTTTAAAACATTTTCTCACCCTACAGGGATCAAGAGTTTGCAAAATCCTAAATTTCTGTTTTAAAGTTCCTTTATGAAACTTGGCCAAGAATACTTTAAACATGTCAATTCCTGCTGCACCGCCACTCATACGGTGGAGCTAAAGGATGTCAACCTTTCTAGGTAGCATTTTTTTCTTTGGTATGAGTGTAGCTTGTTTAACCTCATCAGACCGACCATCTATATCAACAGCAAACAAAAAACTATTGTTTTGAAAATAGCTTTTAGCATTAAAGTAAGCCTCACTACTTGAAGTATGTTTCCACTCGCCATCAAAGCTGTTACAAAAGTTGGCCTTAGTGTCAAAAAGTCAAAGTCAAAAGTTTTATTTGCATAATTAGATAAAATTGTTACAAAATTCGCATGATAAAATAACAGTGCAAAATGTATTAAAAATACTGAAGTTATTGTCTCTCGGCCTCTATTTTTGTTGGGGACAGGGCGTGTAAGATCCAAGGGTTACGGTGACCCTGTTGGCCTGCCAACTGGGTGGTCCTCCTGTTCTGTTAGTTCTTAGCATTTTCTTGCTTCTGCCATGAATTTAACTCCACGGCATGCCAGAATTATGGAGGAGCCTCCGAGCCAGCTTGTGACTGCGTGTCTGCAAGAACGAATATTTTGCGCGTTGAAGATGGGTTTCAATAGGAGTCGTCTCTGACTTATCAGGGCCGGACATACACAGAAAAGGTGGACAAGGGTTTCGGTTTTATACCCGCAGGGGCGACATTGTTGCGTCTGGTGGGACGGTTTCCAAGACGGTCGTAAATCCTTTGAGACGTGCATCCCCATCCGATAGGCTATAAAAGCCTTTTTTAGATGACCACTGAAGTGGGATACTAGATATGCATGTGGTTTTGGGGTTGTAAAAGAGTTCATGATGGTCCAGGCGTGCCGACGTTTTGCCAATAACGCGTTGGCTAATTTACTTAGACTTGCTTTGTCTGTCCCAAATTTCCAGACTGCTTCCAGCTCCAACTTTTCCACACAGAGTTTCAGTTACTTTCCCCAGATGTTCGGGGTTTCGGTTTCCCCCCGTTTTTTAATTTCCTCCCAGCTTAGCCAGTCCAATGTGCCTGGGTCTGCAGATCTAAGTTTATAACAGAATTTCACGAAGCCGCTCATGCTCCGGAACTTCAGATTTTGCAGTCCAAATTCAAGCCTGACTTGTGAGGCTGAGGCGGATTTTGGCAGATTAAAGATCGCTTTGTAAATTTTAATCTGTAGATCATTTAAAAGATCAACCTCCTTGCCACACCACGTGACTAGACCATAAGATAGGGTGGGCATAATCTGTGCTGCCATTACTTTTAACAGATGGTTATAGTTGGGGCAATCCATATTTTCCTTAAGAGAACGGTACGCAAAAATTAAAGATTGTACTTTTGCTTTTAGTGCTGTTTTGTGATCCTTGTAGTTTACTCCTTTTGTTATTGTGATTCCCAAGTACTTGTAATACTCTTGTTCTTTCACTATTGCCCCTTGGGCCATCCATTTGTACTTTAACTTTTGCGAATCTACTAGGCGGATCACTTTGGTTTTTTCTTTGTTAAGTTCTAGGCTTTCCCGTTCTAAATACAAAGTTAATTTATTAATGGCTCTTTGTAGGCCGATTGGTGTTTTGCTCAACAATACAATGTTGTCGGCGTATTGTAGGCAGTGTATTGGATTATTTGCCAAAGATGGAGGGTGGCTATCTGCTGATTCGATCGCGCTTGTGAGGTCGGAGAGAAAATGGTTGAAGGGTGGGGGCTAATGCGCAGCCTTGTTTTAGACCTTGGTGCGTTTGGATGCTACTGGTTGTACTGCCTCCTTTTCCCAGTTTCACTCTTGCCCAAGTGCGGTAATGTAGGGCTTTGATAGCTCTTAAGAGTTGGTATGGTACCCCCCAGTTGGCCTTAGTGAGCTGCACCTTTAGTCAGCACTTTTATTTAACGAAGTGACAAATCTATGCAAAGATTTCATTTGGTTCAGGGTTAGAAAGACATATGCATATGGCTGGGCTTAAACTTGAATGGCTTGGGGAGCAAAGAAACTATGGATTTATGCCAGATCTCTGTACAGGGGTGAATTTTTGACATTGTTCAACATTCTGTCCATCAATTGTTCTTTTTGCATTTATCACCCCAAGTGGGAGGGGTATGCCCAGATATGTGCCCTGTACTCTCCATGCCACTGGAGTCAAGCTAGTCTGGCTGAAACTGGTCTCAGGATGCATGTTCCAGGTCCAGGGGGGACTTGGCCTGGCAGTTTGGGCTTGACTATTCCCATAGGGAGCAGGGTCAAGACCCCTGTAAATCTGGGACTTTTTAGCACCTAATACAATTACTAGAGAATAGTGAGTGACCTGTGACATTTGATCGGTACATCACTGACATACAATTGCAACATAGATTTTAGAACCTAATATTATTCAAAGATAGTTTTAACAATGTATTTCCATCCTTTACACAGGTTATCCTAAGAATGGTTGTTCTCCACAAGATGTCTCATTCACCCTCTTCCACATACACAAGTCACCCTGAATAAAGCTCATCATGGGATAATGTGAACAAGAAAAGTATTTTTTACTAAAGTTCTTTACATAAAGTTTTCAACAGAAGAACCCAATTTGAAAATATCATAGAGCTACTCCACTTGAATTACTTAGTAAGTGGCCTACACACTCCAACATTTCATTACAATCAATTTATTACAGATGTTAAAAAAAATGTGGTACATCCAACAAAGTTAAACTTTTGAACTCCTAAATTATGCAATGCTTTTCCAACATGCTGCAGCAACAAATGATGGGCAGAAGGCTGAATAAATCAAACATTTCCCCCCCCCCCAGTCAAGAGATCTGTGTTAAATCTATTTTTCTTTACTCATTACGCCACCACAGTTTGGACCCAGCCATATTCAAAACAGTCTTTACCCTGCTTCTCATGGGAACATTCCAGTCTGAGCTGTCAAGCCGGGTCCTCCCTGGACCAGAAACAGGCATTCTGGGACCGGATTCAGAGTATCACCCAATATCAGCCAGGCTAGCTTGAATCCGGTGAGCAAGGGACCTACGTCTGGGCATAACCATTTCACTTTGTACTAGAAATCCAAATGAAGGAGACATTGCTGCAATTTATGGCTCTATATCCTTACACTGCCTTTATATATTCCACCATATGTCAAAGGCAAAATTGGCACTGGTCATCTGACTTTTGTCCAAAGATTGAGAAATCACGGAAACGTATCAATAAAACAATTTCAACATTTCTTCTTAACCATAAGATTGGCTCCATTTACCACAATAACATCCACTTCAACATGCTAGGAAAGTACCAAAAGAATGGAGTTAATTTCACAGTAGAAGGGAACTGGATCTTCCGTAATAACATCAAGTATTGTATCCAGTTCTACCTATAAGTGTGCACAACACGCTATAAACACACAATCCCTTTTTAGAGCACCCAAATAATAATTAAGTGTATTTGTTTTATTCACACACAGAAGTGTGTATGGCAATGTGTGTGTGCATGTGTGTGCAGGTGAGTATGTATTTTAGTTTATGTTAATGTATGTATGTGTGGACATAAATATGTGAGGATGTATGTGTGGTTGAGTTTGTGTCACTGTATGAATTTGTATCAATATCTACATGTAGTTGTATGTTTCTCTTTCTGTGAGATTGATTGTCAGTGTGGAGCAGTAATTGTATAAAGAACTTTCAGCAGAAACCAGTATTGTTCTATGTGGGAGTGGGAGTCTGTTTGTATATTCATGTGTGTGTTATTGAGTATTGCTCTGGGTCCATGGGTCTATGTGTTTATGGTAGAGTCTGTATGTCAGTATAAAGGGTTTGTGTATAGATGCTTATGTGAAAGTGTATGTGTAATCTTTTGTGTGTCACTGTGTGACTGTCTCTGCATCTATATTTCACTCCTGTGTTTTTCAGTCAGTAGGTGTGTCACTGAGTGAGCATGTCCCTCAGTGTGTATGTGAATGTTCATCTTGGAATTTGTATGTGTGTTGCATTCTGTCTGCTAGTAGGGATCTGTGTGTTGCATTGTGTTACTATGTGAATTTACACTTGTACATCTGCTCTTGTGAATATGTGCGCGGTTGTGTATTTCATGGGAGCTAAAGTTATATATAATAAGCAAAAAAATCCCTCGTCAATTAAAACCTAGATTTTTGCTTTCAGATCGGTAGAAATGGAACTCAAGAAATGATCCAAAAAACATCAGAATATATTAAGTATTAAATACCAATCATTGTAATCAATTAAGAAGAGACATATTAAAAACATTCTTTGTTTCGTTTGAAAAAACTGAAAAGTCCTTTAGCCCAAAAAAATGACTATACACTACCAGGACATGCAAACATGCTACCAGGACATGCAAACATACTAGTAGATGTCCTATCTTTTACTTACATGGCACCCTGCCCTTAGGGCTACTTAGGGCCTTCTTTAGGACTAACTTACATGTAATAAAAATGGAGTTTAAGGCTTGGCAAGCTGTTTTAATTGTTAAGTCGAAGTGGCAGTAAACTGCACACACCGGCACTACAGTGGCCTGAGACAGGTTTGAAAGGCTACTTCTGTGGGTGGCACAATCAATGCTGCAAGCCCACCAGTAGCATTTAATTTAAAGGCCCTAGGTATATGGTATACCACTTTGTAAAGAACTTACAAGTAAATCAAATATGCCAAAGAGATGTAAACCATTTATACCATGTTTTAGAGGAGGAAGCACATATACTTGAGAACTGGTCAGCAGTAGTAAAGTGCCCAGAGTCCTAAGGCCAACAAAGAGAAGGAAAGAAATAGAGGAGGAAGGCAAAAAGTTTGGGGTGACCCTTCAGAGAGGGCCATTTTTCAACAAGTATGTATGTATGACATTGTGTATGTGTCTCTGTGATCGTGACTGCCTGTAATTGGGAGGTCTGTATGAGAGCGTGTGTTGGGGTTGCGAGTGGGTGTATGTTGCTGAGTGTAAATATGAGATTTTGCCATTGTATATGGCACTTTATGTGTGTGTTTTCTAAGTGTAATTGAAACTGTGTGCATTAGTATGTGTGTGGGCACAATTATGTACATTAGTGTCTGTGTAAGTTAGTATGTCATCATTTGTGTGGGGTGGTTGTGTGTAAAGATAAACGTTAGTTTAAGTGTGTGAGAGAGTGTGGGTGTGTGTCATGTGTCTGTTAGTGTCTAGAATTGTGTGGGGAGGTGTTCTATTGGGTGTATGGGATTGTAAAAAGACCTCTGACTGTGTGTTGTGGGGGCGTTGTGTATTTAGGTAGACTGTGGGTGTGTCGGGGGAGTTGTATGTGTGAGTGTATGTGATTAATTTTGTAAGTGTTTGTGTGTGTGTGGTTGTGTGTCCTAATGTGACTATGAGTGTTCACGTGTGTGTATCTATCTATGTGTATATGTATCTTTATGTAATGTTTTTTAAATGGACGTATAGATTGACAGCGCCATCCTGAGGTCTCAGGGTGCTGCAATGGGAGCCGCAATGGATCCGTGAATCCACTGTACAATCAAAATAATATTTCATTATAACATTCGACTACATAGAGAGTCCCTTCGCAACACCCACAACAGATCCAGGGGGTCAAGGTACCTCTACCCTGCCCACTTCCACCTTTTTTTAATTTTTTAACAAGGACACAAGGACTAAGTCCCTGAGTCGTAAGATGGCGGCCACAACTTGCTATTCAAGTTGCGATCAGCCATTCACAATGCAAGATATGGCTCATACTTCTGCAGATCCATCACAAAGGATCCATTATGAAGGTTCTACGGTGTGAAATATACAATGTTTTGGGACCTTTCTTTCTCCAAAACTACTAAACAGATTACCACCAGAACACAAAAGCACTCTTTCTGGAACAAGATCTAGCTTTCTGCAAAATTTGATGTAAGCTGTTTGGGGTCTAGCTGTGCCTAAAGTTCTACAGAAAAATGAAAATCACTCTGGGATCCCCTATGCTCTGGACCCCCGCTTGGCAGATCCCCCCGAAACTTTTCATGCACAAACTGGTCAAAAAGTAGCAATTTTTGGGAAGGTTTGGGCAGATTTGTCAGATGGGAACAAAGTTACTAGCAACACAAAAAATGCATTTCCTATGCAAACATGATGCTAACTATAACTATAACCATTTAGTTGTAACACTAATAATTTTCGGTCCTGGGGACCTCATCCCCCAGGACCTGGCTGAATTTGGAAAGGAGAGGGGGCACACAGCCTCCCTCCCAGGGCCAATGTTTGCCTTGGGAGCCCCACCCCTCAGGGCCTGACTGCATCTAGAAAGGGGAGGGGCGTCCAGCCCACCTTCCTGAGTCAATAATGGCCCTGGGGACCCCATCTCCCAAGGCCTGGTTCATGCTATGTCTATTTGGCGGGAGCAATTTCAAGACTCCCGCCAAGCTTGTGCAAACACCAAGTCTGCTCCCAGTGGGCGGGACATGAAAGATGCTCCCACCCACTGAGAGAGGACTACATCTGTTGCTGGCAGGGAAACAGACGAAAAGATGTCTCTCACCCACAGGAAGCAGCTTTTTTATCTGGAGCTTATCCCACGGACCTCAACTACAGTGTGGTGTGTGCCCTGGGTGGGAACCTGGTCACTCACCCTTTGTTGACCGGGGCCTTGGGGCCCCTCGGGGCCAAAATTGGGCCAGGGAGAGGAGTAGCATGCCCATGCCACTTTTCCAATACAGGCAGGCCCTGGGAGATTATGTACCCGGGGACAAAATTGGCACTGGCGGGGGGGCTGTGTGCCCCCTCCCCCTTTTGCAATACAGCAATGCTCTGAATGAGGGGAGCACCAGGCCTAAATTGGCACAGGGATAGGGGCTGCGAGCTCCCTCCCCCTTTTCCAATACAGCCAGGCCCTGGGGATGGGGACCAAGGGCCAAAATCAACCCGGGGAGGGTGGCCACCTGCCCCCTCTATCTGAAAAATGCACTGGGACCTGGGGGATAGGGTCCCCAGGCCAAAAACAGGCCGGGTAGCGGGGTGCATGCCCCCCTCCCCCCAAAAATATGGTGGGGGCCAGTAGATGGGGTCCCCGGGTCCCAAAAAACTGGAAACACACTTACTCTATCAATGTCCGGGCCATAGGGTACAATTGGGGGATGTTTACCAACGTCCTTGTTAAATACCCAGGGAGTTCGCATGATGCCTACATCTTCAGTCACTTCATCATCAACCAGTGTGGGCTATATGGGAATGCCCAACTCGGAGGAAAACAAAACTCTAGTACATAACAGACCTAATAACATTTAGAAATGTATGAAATAATAGCCATCTCTGTGTATGCATCATGGTACAAACCCCCAAGTCACACATGTGAAGACTCACAAAAAACTTTGGGTGCCTTTGAATGACATAAAGGTACAGAGCAATGCAACACTGGCCAAAATGCAATGTTGTATCACTGTGTGCAAGGAAGAGGTTTAATGGGCATTGTGGGGGTGTATCCGTGCAACTCCCATAGTTCCTGAGGCATGGCATGTATACCACTCTGGGAAAATATTTAAATGAGACAAATCAATTGGTTTCCCCAGGTGATGTGTAACAATGAAAAATATCTGAAGTCACCAAAGTCACTACTGCTTCCTATGGACCTCATTTATGGAGAATAGGCCTAGGGCATCGCCGCAAGTCTTTTAGCTGTGCTGCTCTATGCCAAATTCCCGTCAATGAGGCCCATGATCTTCCGGTGTTCATGTTTATGTTTGGGGGATTTATAGAGCGCATCGCTACCCAGAGGCTTCCCAGCGCTGAGGAGAGCAAGCAGCAGTGACAAAAACTGCAAGAATCATCATTGGAACAGCCATGTCTTAGGTTTTTTCTGAAGCTGCGTTCATCTTTTAGCAGTCTCAGTTCGCTGGTCATGGAATTCCAGAGCTTTGGGACCAGGTATGAGAAGGATCTTCCTCCCCATTTTGACCTTTTTATCCTTAACGTCTTAATGAGGTAGTCTGAGGATGACCTGAGGAACCTCTTAGGTACACATGGGGAGATGAGTGTCCTAAGCAAGGCTGGACCCCAGTCAATAATGGTTGTGTGAGCCAGGCAGTGGGATTTAAATGTAATCCTGGATTGGATGGGGAGCCGGTGAAGTGGTTTCAGAGAAGCTTTCACTGACTCCTGTCTTGGTATTTTTAGAAATAGCCTATCCGCCGCATTTTGTGCAAACTGCAATCTGTTCACAACATATTTTGGGGAACCCAAATACAGGGAGTTGCCGCAGTCAAGGGGTGAGATCACCAGGGCTTGGACCACAGTTATCTGTGCCTGTTCTGGGATAAGTGCTATGATCTTACGGAGCATTTGGAGTATACCAAAGCATGTTGCTGCTAGTTTTTCCATTGATACGTTGTGATCCAACCACATAACCAGATTATTTATTGACAGTTTGGGGTGGGGTTGTACCTGTCTTCTGGCCAGCTGATCCTGGCCCAGGGCCCAGGGCTGTTTTCCAGGATCATCAGTTCTGTTTTATCACCGTCCAGTTGGTCACCTTTTCCATGGATGGTACCAGTTGGAGGTGGTTTGAGTTAGGTCCCTCAGCGACGGAGACTACTAGTTGTATGTCGTCCGCATACAGCACAATTGACAGGCCAAACTCCTGGACAATTTGCTAATGGGCGCATGTATAAGTTAAATAGTGTGGGGCTGGGCGACGAGCCCTGCGGGACTCCGCATGGAGCCGGCAACATATCTGATAGGTTGGTGGTTTACATTATCTGTAAAGATCTGCCACTTAGAAAGGAGATCTACAATTGAAGGACTTTATCCTGGATACAGACCTCCCTCAACCTGCGTATCAGGGTCGGTGGTCCACGGTGTCAACAGCAGCACTTAAATCTAGGAGCAGAAATGCAGCGGGCCCCCTGATCGAGTATCCCTTTAAGCTCCTCGGTGACAGCGAGGAGAGCAGATTCTGTAGTGTGCTGTGGCCGAAAGCCCATATGAGTCTTGTGTAAGATGTTATTCTCCTCCAGAAACTGTGAAGGGATGTCATTGATGTGTTTTTCCACTCATTTTCCCAGGATGGGTAGCAGTGAAATAGGGCGTAAATTCCCCAGTACCTCAGGATCTAAGAGGGGCTTTTTCAGCAGGGGTCTCACAATTGCGTGTTTCCACTTCTTAGGTAGTATTCCGGTATTAGGAGACAGTGAGAGAAGCTCTGCTGTAGTGGAGAGGATGTTGTCCCTGCCCTGGAGTAGAATATGGGGGGTGCAGGATCTTGAAGAGAGCCAGATCTGATGGGCCTCAGGAGAAGACCAGTATTTTCCTTGTACAAGGCAATGAAGTGGTATAATACCAGAGTTGTTGCCAGCCCAAAGTGGTCTGCTCCTTGATACTGATCTAACCTGCAGGGGTCATCATGCAGCAATTCAAGTAAAACCTTAGTGTTCCCTTGCAATGAGTTGTAAATGCTATCTACTTTGTTTTTAAAGAATGTAGCTAGCTGGTTGCATCTCTCCTTTAAAGATTTATGAGGAGAGATGCCTTGCTCTATAGTTGTCAGGTATTTGATGATCTTAAATAGGTTCCTGGGGGAGTTGGACGCCATGTCAATTCTCTCCTCAAAGTGTTTGGCCTGGCTTGCTTAATTCCATTGTGATAGTGTCTAATGGCCCTCTTGTATTGGATCTTAAGTTCAGGGGGCATAGGTTTTCCTACAATTCCTTTAAAGTTTCTTACATTTTTGTTTTTCAAGGAGGCTAAATGCTCTTTTGAAATTGCATTGAGTTCTTGGTCCAAATTTCTGAAAACATTGGTCGGCCGCTTGGTTGATCCAATCTGACTATATCGTGTATGCCTCATCTGGGTTTTCTGATAGGAAGGGCATAGAGGACTCTAAGGTATTAGCCCATTTTTCCGATTTTAGCCTTGACCATTTCCTACCTGATTTCAGGCTGCAGTTGGACGGAGTTTGTGTGGGTGTTTTTGTAAATGAAAACAGAATAAAACAGTGATCTGGCCAAGGAACTGGGATGGGTGCATTCACCTGGATTTTAGGGTCATTGGAAAAAATAGGATCAAAAGTATACCCTTTCCCATGTGTAGCAGAGCCTACAAGTTGAATAAGTTGGATGGCTTCTAAGTCTTGTAGGAATTTTATGGTGGATGGGTTGTTGAGATCATCTATGAGTATATAAAAAAGCACCAAGCGTGGTGGCAAATCCTTTTCCCACAATAGTGCTGGCTATGAGGTCAGGGAAAACATCTAAAAACGTGCTGCAAGGTCAATGAGGCATATGAATGAGAATTCTGGAAAATGAGCAACTGGGGCAAAAGGTAATTCTAAGTTGCACAATGTTGCAGTTAGTTACCATCAGGGGTGTGGTGGAGCAGCAAAACTCTTATTTATGAATAACGGCCACCCTACTTCCTGGCTTTCCCACCTGCATGTTGATACAATAACCCGGGGGGGGGGGGGGGTGACCATGACAATATCCGGAGTTGAGCTTTCTTTAAGCCAAGTCTTAATTATAAACAACACATCTAGTAGTTCTTCCTCTATTAGGAGCCTAATCTCTATTCGGTGTCCTGGAAGGGACCTGCTGTTTATTGGCCCCATTTTCCATTGTGCATTCATTCCTAGGGTGTCCTGCATTATGCTTTTACTCTTTAAGTGCCTTTCTAGGGTAAAGTTGCACTGGCGACCTCCCTGCCTCCTGTTGGACTGTCGGGCTTGAGGGTGTGTGCGCACTGTAGACCTGGTGTGCATCACTTGTTTTCAACCCCAACCCCAGTATCAATTTGTAGATGACAGGTGTTAGGGTGGTCTCTACCATGGCAGGCAGCACCTGTGTGCTCTCCCCACACATCAGGACAGTTGCGTGCAATGTAGTTTCATGCTAGGGACTACACACATAGCTCTACACATGTTCCTATGTGGTGATACTTCACATGGCCCACACCTGACTCCCCTTTCAGGTGAGGAGATTATCTTCTGGCAACCCCATTCTATTCCATTGCTTTACAGTCCAGATTTGGCTGCATTGGCACAAGTAAGATACACTAGCCCCATGGTGCAAGGGGGCGTGCACTGTCATCGTCAGGTTAGAAAGGGTTCAAGTATCTATGCATTATGTGTTATCCTGTTTATATTTTTTTCTTTTGTATTGTGGGACTAGTAGTTCTGGTGTGTCATGTTATACATTTCACTACAACTCCCAGCATACAAAGGTCACCCTGGACCTGTGCTGCACATCACACATGGAATGGATTTACTTGATGGAGCTGGACTGAGCTGTACAGCATGTAACTGGGCAGTATAACTTACATTTATTTGATGTATGACCTACACGAGCAGCATCGGCTCCTCCGCTATGGCAGAGGAGCGTCACCTCCCTGCCAGTACATTAAAGAATGTAAAAATAAAACGATAATAAAATATTAAGGTTTTATTCAGCTTGGGTAGTGCCAGGGTTATAATAAGCTGGAGGTTGTGTGGTGGGCTCTACCTGCACAGTGCATGTGGTTTGTAGCTGAGTGTTCCCCCTCCTGTGTCATTTTCATCCCCAGGGAGCCCATTCCCCAGGGCATGCCACAATGTTGGGGACCGAGGGGGGAGCCCCAATACCCCTGTGGTCCCTGCCGGCTCCCCTCCTCCAGCGGGTGGCAGAATTGCTTTTAAACAAAGGGAGCTGCAAACATGAATCTCCCTTTGCCCACAAACAATTCTGCTTCGCTTCATGGAAGCAAGAGCAGTTTTCCTGCTCTCGCTTACATGAAGCAAAGCAGAAGTTTGCTATGGCAGGGCGAGAGCAGTGCTCCCGCCCTTCCACAGGGCGGGAGCACTAGGTCTAAAGTTTCCTACAGAAATGAACATGGAGAAAATACGTTTTGGGATCCCCCCTTTTTTCTTGGCCCCGCTTGACGAATCACCCTGAAACTTTCAAGACAGAAGCTGACCGGATCACCCCATTAGTTTTGAAAATTTCAAGAAGATTCATCAAACGGCGCCAAAGATGTTGCCAACTCACAAAACACTTTTCCTATGGAAGCTAGTTTCTAGCTATAAATACATTTTCATTTTATGATAAATGAACACATTCCCATTATATATAAACATATTGGGCGTGATTCACAAGGATAAACGTACACTTTTATGTAATCTAATGACTGTTTGCTGTTCACGAAAGGATTTGTGATAAGTATCTTTACGAGTGGAGTGCAGAGTCTCTGCACATAAAAAGACCTATCTGAATCTAACAAGGCCAATCGATAATTATCGCTGAGAGCACTTAGCGCTAGGATAATTATCGCCGGCCAACTCAGAATTTTATCGCAGAGATAGCGTGCTATCATCAATGCTTATCTCCAAAGCGATAAAATTCAGAGCGCAAGCTGCCAATTGTGAGATTATCGCTGGAAATACAGCGATAATCCCACAAGGTTTGGCGATAGCTAGCTGATAGGGATAGACATACTTAATCATGATATTCACCTTACATAGGATATCATGGCTAAGCCAGAAAAATACCAGCGACATTTCTCCTATTTTACTCTGGAACGCCCTCTTAGCATCTCATTAGAGATGCAAGGGAAAGCGTAGAGTAAAAGGGTGCTAATATGCGAATTTGCGTGTTATCACCCTGTTGCTGATAGTGCGCTAGTTTTATCTCTGCTTTTTTGGATTTTAAAGCCCAAAAAGCAGAGATAAAGCCCTTGTTAATATTCCCCCTTGTTTTTTAAGTAACTCCGCAAAATTCCCCAGATTGAAATGGCATGTGTTCTGCAGATGCCTAATTTACAGGTCTTGAGTACCCGTATTTTCATTTAATAGGTTCTTGTAAGTACATTTAATGTGCCAATATGGTGTATAGCAATTTTGCCATGTTTGGAAATGAGAGTAGAAACACTTTACCACTATTTAAGAGAGGTAAATTATGCAGAGTCCTAGTGCTAACAAACACAAGTTCAGAAACAACAGGGGAGTGGAGGCAAAACTCTTGGGGAAGACCATAACAAGGATGTCAGGTATAACAAGAAGAAAAAAAAATAATGATCAAAATAAAGTGAAAACCACCTACATATCCCATACTTTGTCAAGCAACCAACACTTCAACATTGTTGCAAATTCTGAAATATCTCATTATTTGTTTAATTAGATATAGCATTCATTGAGTCATAGTTGTCTGGAAAGTGTACTATACTTTTTAATAAATCCTAATCACAAACATTACATTAAATGTCCACAACAGTATACTATAGGCAATAAAATATTATTTTACCTGACACTTTATGCTGCTAGGCATTCTTCTTTAATATATTTCATCAAGACAAACAACTTAATACAGAACGCAATGGTAATTTTGGAAACAAACTGGTACACAGTAAAGAAAGCATAATGTGACATGTTAATTGAAGCTAACAGTATTCTGCCCAGCAGTAAATGTTCATGATTATAGGGGCACATGGAGATGTGCCTCTCCAATAAACCCTATTGTACTTCTCGAGCTGCACTCTGCTACAGACGTTTTCAATTATGGACATGACGGCCTTCATATTTAAAAAAGGCCAGGCACACTTGGATGCAAATAGCTCGAACAATTTACATAATTTTCTTTCATTATTCACAGTCGGGTTTAAAAGAAGAGCACAGTAGAAGTGCCAACGAATAGGTAAAATGCCCCTCAATTCTTTTTTCAAGGAAAATGAGTTCCACATTAAAAAAGAAAACAAAGGTGTTTCAGCAAAGCAAGTATGACGCCAACATATTCAACGTCCATTGCAAGAAATTCAAATGTTCGCCTTCTCAGAGTCTAATGTGAAAGGTATGTAGGTATTGCCCGTTTTCTCTAGCATCTGTGCCAAATAAAATAAATTACAAAAGCTATGGATTGTGCTTCCAGCTCATGCGTACTGTTGTGGGAGCTGTTTTACGCTTTCCTAGTTTCAAATGTATTAGTAATCGGACTTTTGCTAACTGGAACTGAATTTGTTCTTTCTTTCTTTCTTTCTTTCTTTCTTTCTTTCTTTCTTTCTTTCTTTCTTTCTTTCTTTCTTTCTTTCTTTCTTTTCCAAAGCCTTCTGACCATGCTGTACCTAATCAAGGGCAACCTAACTGTCGCAGACTGTATTACATACAAAGTTTCTACCTGGGGTACCTGAGTTACTTGTGAGAATGATTGATTTCAATGTAAAGTATTATGAGAGAACCTCAGGAGAGATTGGCAGTATGCAGGTGTTTACGTCATTTGGTACCACACAGGGATTGGCTGGAGTTGCACTGTGATAGGGTGACCTTTGACCGGGACTCACTGGTATTGATAGGCAAATCAGAATGGGAAACACTGTTTCAAAAAAAGAGAAATATGTAAATAGGGAAGAGGAATTTGCACTAGGAGGAACTCCAGCTAGGGAAATGGTGGCAAAGAAAGGGTTACACATGTGCATGTGACTATACGTCCAAATATGGTGAATTAGGATTCCCGCTGAGCTGGACTTTCCACATTGTGAGAATCAAAAATTTAAGATGAATAATGTATGACACGAGGACGGAACCTTGACCCACACAGTTTGAGGCCCAGAATCTTTGGGAACAAGTTGCGAACGAGGAAAAAAGGGAAGAAGTTTGCATTACAATTCTGCCATAAGGCATATTCGTGGATGAATGCTCTGGGTGATAAGAGGCAGAAGAAGTGGAGGGAGGATGTGATTAAGACAATTGACACTTACCCACTGATAGAGGCTGAGGAGATTGAGGAGGAAAAATCTAGTTAGCAAAAGAAAACTAAGGACAGGGCAGAAGTAGAGAGAGGGGAGGAAGATACCTTCATAGATGAGCTCCTTAGAATAAGACCACCCCCATGTAATGCAGCCTCCGCACCAAGTGCTATAGCACATGCCGAGGAAATTAAAACAAACCCTGTAATCACTCTGGAAGTTAACGTGCCCCCAAGTTACTCAGAGACCACTGTTGTACTCCATGCTCATACCTCAACCTCCATAGCGATGGATATTTCACATCATTGGTAACCCTAAATGTTTCCCCTATTGCAACTGCTGTTAATCCATCCCAAATTAGACCCTTTTGAGTGTCCCAAAGCACTTCACCGAGGTGTACAGTGTGATATTGTCAGGCTCACCTCAGTGAGAGGCTTTGAAAACCCCTAAGTCAGGAGATCACATGACCACTGTGGCTTACCAGTCAACCCCCAAAGTAAGTGACAGACCCTGCAAAGACAAAATGTCGCCCAATTGAAAGCCAAATTTGATTACATTGATAAGGGCAATATAGGGATGGACGTTGTATGTTCCATGGTCTCAGACAGATATCTTCCATTTCACAAATTCTCTTCCCAGGTTGAGGGAGAATCCGGATAAGTGGTACACACAGATGCACCTGATCATTGCCATTTTAAAGGTTTTGTGGGAGGATTTGTATGTGTTGCTTGAGTTGACAGTCCCAAAGGACCTATGGGCGGAATGTAAGAGAGCTGTGGAATGACTAATGCTGGAACCTCCTAGGGTAACAGCTTCAAATATTCCTCGCTCTTACTTAAGACCAAATTCAATGCAGTAACTAATGGGTAGATGCATCATTGTTTCCATTTGCGATTTCTAAATTGCGAAAATTAAGGAATCGCAATTTAGAAATCGCAAATGGCAATGCATGAAAATTTCGCATTTTTTTTTGCGATTCGGTATTTTTCCTTAATTGCGATTCACAATTTGCGAAACGCAATTAAGGAAACCCTTCCCATTGATTCCTATGGGCCAAAAGGCCCATAGGAATGAATGGGAAGGCAATCACATTTTGCGAATTCCATTTTGCGAATCGCAAAATGTGAATGCAATTTCAAGGGTGCAGGGGGGGGTCCAAAGAACCCCTCCCTGCACCCCTGAAACTTAACTTTAAGATCCATTTACACACACACATGCCCTTGGGGCATGTGTGTGTGTAAATTTAAACTTTCAAAAATGCAATTTGTGCATATTTGAAAGTTTTCAGTAATTTAGCATGAAGTTCAACTTCATGCTATTTTACCCATTCCAAATTGCGAATTCGCAATTTTAAAATAATCATGCATAGCATTTAAGAAATCTCAAATTGCGATTTCTTAAATGCAATCGCAATTTTAGAAATCGCAACATGGTTGCGATTCCTAAAATTGAGAAATGCATGATGCATTCAAAATTAGTGAATTGCATTTGCTTACGGCAGAAAAATGCGATTCGCACCGTTTGCGAATGCAATTCAGTTTGATGCATCTAGGCATAAGCACCTAAAGATTATGGTCCCCCCAAAATGTGATAAATTGGCCCACAATCTTCCGAACATCCTAAAAAACCCAAAGAATCTGTACAGTTGTACACACACACTTTAAAAGGCTAATGCTGGTGTACAGGGAACATACCGGTATAAACGAACAGCTCAGGGATAACATGGGAGGGTTTCTCACCTCCTTCATGGAAGAGCTTTGCCACAACCTCCTCATGCAGACTCTGTGTAGACGGCCTAGCATGCAGGGCTTATGTTGTTTTACTCCTATGGCGCTTTATGGTCCGTTATGATATCATGACCAATGTCCCTCCTAGGTTGAGGGAGAATCCGGATAAGTGGTACACACAGATGCACCTGATCATTGCCATTTTAAAGGTTTTGTGGGAGGATTTGTATGTGTTGCTTGAGTTGACAGTCCCAAAGGACCTATGGGCGGAATGTAAGAGAGCTGTGGAATGACTAATGCTGGAACCTCCTAGGGTAACAGCTTCAAATATTCCTCGCTCTTACTTAAGACCAAATTCAATGCAGTAACTAATGGGTAGATGCATCATTGTTTCCATTTGCGATTTCTAAATTGCGAAAATTAAGGAATCGCAATTTAGAAATCGCAAATGGCAATGCATGAAAATTTCGCATTTTTTTTTTGCGATTCGGTATTTTTCCTTAATTGCGATTCACAATTTGCGAAACGCAATTAAGGAAACCCTTCCCATTGATTCCTATGGGCCAAAAGGCCCATAGGAATGAATGGGAAGGCAATCACATTTTGCGAATTCCATTTTGCGAATCGCAAAATGTGAATGCAATTTCAAGGGTGCAGGGGGGGGTCCAAAGAACCCCTCCCTGCACCCCTGAAACTTAACTTTAAGATCCATTTACACACACACATGCCCTTGGGGCATGTGTGTGTGTAAATTTAAACTTTCAAAAATGCAATTTGTGCATATTTGAAAGTTTTCAGTAATTTAGCATGAAGTTCAACTTCATGCTATTTTACCCATTCCAAATTGCGAATTCGCAATTTTAAAATAATCATGCATAGCATTTAAGAAATCTCAAATTGCGATTTCTTAAATGCAATCGCAATTTTAGAAATCGCAACATGGTTGCGATTCCTAAAATTGAGAAATGCATGATGCATTCAAAATTAGTGAATTGCATTTGCTTACGGCAGAAAAATGCGATTCGCACCGTTTGCGAATGCAATTCAGTTTGATGCATCTAGGCATAAGCACCTAAAGATTATGGTCCCCCCAAAATGTGATAAATTGGCCCACAATCTTCCGAACATCCTAAAAAACCCAAAGAATCTGTACAGTTGTACACACACACTTTAAAAGGCTAATGCTGGTGTACAGGGAACATACCGGTATAAACGAACAGCTCAGGGATAACATGGGAGGGTTTCTCACCTCCTTCATGGAAGAGCTTTGCCACAACCTCCTCATGCAGACTCTGTGTAGACGGCCTAGCATGCAGGGCTTATGTTGTTTTACTCCTATGGCGCTTTATGGTCCGTTATGATATCATGACCAATGTCCCTCCTAGCACCTTCATGACTGATGCTTCCCCAGGATCCGTAATTTCCATAATGCTAGAAACCGTACAAACATTCCCCAAATCCTGTGAACCAATGGATTAACTGCTCTTGCTGTTCGTTGTGCATTGGTATAGTTTTCCATCAAATCCCTGCAAGCTTCCCCCAGAATCCTGTGAGCCAATGGTAAGCCTTGCTCTTGCTGTTGGTGGGGCCTTGGTGTTATTTCCATTATGCATGTTTGAGCGAAAATGATTAATTTGTTTCCTGTTATTTGGTTCCGATCAACAAGTTGCTCCTTCCCATTCTGTAACGCCATAGAAGTGTACTAACACAGGTTTTCCCCAAGGTTCCAGCACCTTCCAGATGGCCATTGGTCCCATGTATTGCACATGAATTAGGTACATCCATTGAACCTTTTAGAGGGTTTATAAATCCCACTCTAACCCAAATCGTGGCTTGGCCTTGCTCCCTGCAGAGCAAGTTTCACCCTTACCACACACCTGAAGAATCACTCCAGTCTCCTTAAAGACCATTCGAACTGGTGGTTCCTGTCACACCTGCTCCCTCAACATCTTCCTTCTCGCTCCCTCTTGCACAGCTACTTTCGACCCCGCGACTCCCTGAGCCAAAGCCTCAACATCTTCTTCAAACTTCAGTCAAGTGGAAGAATTAGGCTAAGTACTTTATATCAGGTTAGTGCGCACTAAATGACCTACAGTAGTAAACAGGACTGAGTATCCCCATCTTCAAAGAATATAGACTTTTCCTTCATGTCCTCTCTGTGAATTACTCCAGCTCTTCTTGTGTGATTATACTCCCTTCCTACACTAGTATTGTTTCGGGCAAGAATGAAGACTTGAGCTCCATGTTTTGCTGATGATCAGTAGTGCCTGGGGAAACCATGAGAGTGTCTTTGATATATGTAGGGCCTTTGTACCAAAATCTGTATTTTAAGTTATTCCTGGGAGTGCCTCACTCCAATCTAAGATTTTGGATATTCTGCTCTCGTGCCAAGATGCTAATGAAACGGTAATCAGACAAAATATCGAAGATAAAATATCGAAGGTCAAAAATATTGGGAAGCAAAAATATCGGATACAAAAATATCGTAATAGGTAAGTAAGTATAAATATCGAAAACAATAATATCGTATGACAAAATATCGACAATACAAAATATCGTGTAGTAATGGAAAAAATAAATAGTATAGGAATAAATAAAATAATTGTACATAAAATTTTGATAAAAAGGTCTATCGAAAAAAATTCAAATATATTTAATAAAATTTTTTTTTTAAAAAACATATCTAGTTTTAGGAGCGGGTAATTGGGTTTATAGGGGATAAGGGTGGGGAGTGTATTAAAATGTATGTAAAACAACCTAAAATAATAAAAAATATAAAAATATATTTAAATAAATAAAACATTTTTAATAAATAATATAAAAAAATAATAATAGATATCAAGTTTTAGGAGCGGGTTATTGGGTTTATAGGGGATAAGGGTGGGAAGTAATTTAATAATAATTAATTAATTAATATATGTTTTTAAATAATTTAACATTATAAATAATTGGTAATTAATTAAAATTAATTAGTTAATTAATTAATATAATTTAGTACATATTTTTAAATAATAATTAATTGGTAATTAATTAATATTAATTAGTTAATTATATTAAATAGCTTAATTTTTTAAATATATTTATTTTTGTTATTGTTAATTAATTAGGAAAAAATATTATTAATTATTAAATTTAATTAATTACAGCTAATGTGCTAATATTTTTACTTAATTGTTATTGTTAATTAATAATTAATTGGTAATTAAATAATATTAATTAATTTTGGGTAAAGGAGTATTTTTAGGGTTCAGGGTCAGTTTTCAGTTTTTGGGTAAAGGGGTATTTCTTGGGTTCAGGGTCAGTTTTCAGTTTTTGGGCCAAGGGGTATATTTTGGGTTCTGGGTCAGTTTTCAGTTTTTGGGTAAAGGGGTATTTTTTGCGTTCAGGGTCAGTATTCAGTTTTTGGGTAAAGGGGTATTTTTTGGGTTCTGGGTCAGTTTTTAGTTTTTGGGTAAAGGGCTATTTTTAGGGTTCAGGGTCAGTTTTCAGTTTTTGGGTAAAGGGGTATTTCTTGGGTTCAGGGTTAGTTTTCAGTTTTTGGGTAAAGGGGTATTTTTTGGGTTCAGGGTCAGTTTTCAGTTTTTGGGTAAAGGGGTATTTTTTGGGTTCTGGGTCAGTTTTCAGTTTTTGGGAAAAGGGGTATTTTTAGGGTTCAGGGTCAGTTTTCAGTTTTTGGGTAAAGGGGTATTTCTTGGGTTCAGGGTCAGTTTTCAGTTTTTGGGTAAAGGGGTATTTTTTGGGTTCAGGGTCAGTTTTCAGTTTTTGGGTAAAGGGGTATTTTTTGGGTTCAGGGTCAGTTTTCAGTTTTTGGGTAAAGGGGTATTTTTTGGGTTCTGGGTCAGTTTTCAGTTTTTGAGTAAAGGGGTATTTTTAGGGTTCAGGGTCAGTTTTCAGTTTTTGGGTAAAGGGGTACTTTTAGGGTTCAGGGTCAGTTTTGGGTTTTTGGGTAAAGGGGTATTTTTAGGGTTCAGGGTCAGTTTTCAGTTTTTGGGTAAAGGGGTATTTTTAGGGTTCAGGGTCAGTTTTGGGTTTTTGGGTAAAGGGGTATTTTTAGGGTTCAGGGTCAGTTTTGGGTTTTTGGGGTACAGTCGTACAGGGTAAAAATAAAATAAATTTAAATTCAATCAATTAAAGGAAATTACAAAAAAATAAAATTACACCTACTCTAATTTAATGTAGACTGGAGTTGGAATATTATTTAATAATTAATTAGTGTCCAGCACCTACTACAATTTAATGTAGACTGGAGTTGGAATATTAATTATTACACAATTAGTGTCCAGCACCTACTCTAATTTAATGTACACTGGATTTGGTATATTAATAATTAAATTATTAGAGTCCAACATATACTCACATTTAATATACAGTGCAAAATTTCTAATAAGATTGTTACATTATAGTAAGATAATGATACAAATAGTACAACATGATTGTAGAAACATTATTTTTATTTATGTTTCACAAATAAAATGTTATTTCATAACAAAAATATTTTTATTACATTTGGTTTTAAAAACATATTTTATAAACACAATGATAAGCAACTATACAGAAGCATTATTATTTTCATAATTTTTGTACAAAAATGAAAATTATTTATTATCTCTTTTACATATTGTAATTTCAGAAAGAAATGTAGAAATATCAAAAGTATTTTTCTATTATGATTTTTTCAGCTTCATTTCTAAACATCAAATATTTATAATATAAGTCACACATTTTTAACACATTTTTAATTTATTATAATTTGTGACAATGTAGTTATATTTCTAGACATTGTTAACATAAATATTATTGTTTTCATAATATTTATTTATTACATTCATTTACATATTTGTTAATCAAATCATTGTAGGATTAAAGTAAATTTTTTTTACAATAATAGAAACTTAATGTTTATTTTTGCCTATTTAGTTAAGTATAGATATTATATTTTATACTTGGGACTATTTTATTGCATTTGGGTGCTTTATTTTGTAACCGGGTTAGGTCGTTTTGGGTTATTTGGAAGAAGGGCTGATCGCGGTTGGGAGACACTTCACGTCGCTTCAGGTAAGGTTTATTTTATATGTTTTATGTGTATTTTTATGATGTTTTAAGACTAGTGACCTTATATTTAGTGTTGTTGAATGTGAGGGAGTTATGTTTTAGATTTCGAAAACAGATAATTACTTATGGTATATACACGTAGTGTTAGTTAGTTAACTCATTATTTATAGAGTGATTTTTAGTCTTTTAGGGTATATCTACAAGTGAAATCATCAATTTTAATATGTTTGTACCTAATTACTAGCTAATTAATGTGGGTGGGAATGTCTGTTTTCTATGTTTTTGTCATAGGTGTACGCTACATCGGAAGTTCCGTTTTTTTTAAAGGAAGTGTTTGTTTGTTTAATTCAACACTGCTTTACAAACACTTCTTTACATTTTTCGGGTTTCCAGGAGCGATTCTTTCTATTTTTCAACTTTTTCGGGTTTTTTATGGTTATTCGATGGCTCTGGACAACGTGGATTTCTTAATTTTGGAACAGTTGTATTTTTACATTTTTTTTGGGTTAATTTTGCACTACCTGGATTACTTTGGTGGAGAAGGACGTTATTGGATTGACAACATGATTGGTAAGTCCTTGCTTTCTTATTTTGTGTGGGTGGGTAATGTTATTTTTATTATGGAATTGTTTTTTACTTGTTATTTAGTTTTAATGTGTGCATATATTATAATAATATCTCTATATATTGCATACATTAAATACTTTAGAAGCTCACGTAACATATTTTTGCATACTTAGGTGATAGTTTTAGTGTTTTATAACATTTTGGGAATTAATTAGAGTAGTGTTTTGGCTATGATGTTTAGGTATTCTATGCCTTTTGTACTAGGGTAAAGTTTTACTTGTTCTTCCAGGTACTTGTGCATTTGTTTATTTTGCTTTGATGTTTTAGGGACAAGTTCAGTTACAGATTGGTCCATTCTAAATTCCTGGTAGCTCTGTTCTTTCTGTAGGCATTTAATGAAATGTTCTAGAGTAGGTTTGGTTCTGCCAGTTGATTGTACAAATGCATTGTGCCAACCTTCCACTGCATTGTTAGTTTTTGATTCTCCGTTAAGGGTACTTTTGTAAACGTTCCACCAGGGTATGAGGATTTTGGGATTTCGTCTGTGGCCAGATCTGTGGAGTCTGCCTACCCAGGTGTCTTCAAAGTAGTCGAGAAATGGACTTAATTTAGCTTCATTTTGTTTGTAGAAGGGGCTGTCTATAAGAATGTTGTAGTGTTCAGCTACATCTGTTTCAGGGACATAAGCAAGTGCAATGAGTTTTTTAATTTGGAAAGCAAAAGATGAGTTTGTAGCATATTCGACACTTAGGGTAGTTTTTTGAAGGTGTCTCCATAAACACTGGTTTAAATGATAATAGCAGCCTTGAATGCAGGTATGGGGGTGGATTTTTAGGATAGTTGAGAGCATTGCATGCTCAAAATCGAGAATGATTGTTTCTGAAGAAAATTCATTAGTTTTTTGTTTTATTATATTTAATAATTCCATATATGTGGAATTATTTTTGTTTGGCAATAGTGCATATAGCAAAGGTATGTTGCAGTTGTGGTAGAGGCCATGTATTGTGTATAATTGGAAAAATGGTTTGGGACAGATGTTAAATGTTCCATCCATCATCCAATATTGGCTTTGCTGCAGTTTAACTAAATTCATATTGGTACCAAAAATTATAAGCCTTTTGTCATTGTTTTCGTTGTCGTAAACTATAAATGGTTGTTTATTTAAAGTTATTATTTGGTTTGCAGTTAAATTTATATCCTGATATGTTCTGGGAGATGGTGTTGTAGCAGTAGTAGCTTTTTTAGTCCGTGCTATAGTTCTTTTTAAGGAGAGAATATTTGGCATTTGGGTTGTGGCTGTTTTGGGGATTTTAGGAATGGCTTCTTTTAAAATGACATTTGTTTGCTTTTGGGAACCTGTACTAGCTTCTTTTATATTTTCCAAAGCTGTTCTAACTTCTATTTCAGTAACATTAGGTGGATGATTGTGTTCCCTAGTATACAGTATTGTAGCTTCTCTAGTTGTTGCTCTTCCATAGCACTTGTTAGAATAATATTTACAACATTTCCAATTAACTTTCATGCCATATTGCTTTTCTTGTGTATAAGTGTAACCCATGTAGCATAGTAATAGTTTTCCTTTCTGGCTGGTCACAAATTCGGCTCCTTCGGTCATTTTGTACTTTGTATATCTATAAAATATATATATAATAGTTAATGTCAAATTAAATGTGATAAATAATCTATGTTAGTGATAAGTAGGAAAGTGTATACTTACGTGTTTTAGAATTTACAGCAAAATTAGGAGTTGCTTGCTTCTTTAGTTGGGGATAATTGTTTGTGATGTTGTTGTAGCTGTTATGAAAAACATGAAAGTAGTATATTATTAATTAATGTTTCGGTACATTTGCAATGTTAGAGCTCATTTCTACTACAAAAGTGTATCTTCATGATTCACATTGTGAAGATACTTACATATTTTTTTAGGTTGGTCTTTGCCAGTATAGTTGTTTCTTCAGCTTCTGGAGAGTAGTTTGGAGTGTTATCTTAAAAAAAAAGGAACATATGTGTTAGAATAATCACCATGTTGGTACGTTGTTTAATAGATTATCTGGTAATTATGTTCTTTAATATACTTACTTTGTGATTAGTATCTGTATTATTCAGAATGTGGAGTTCTGTATTATGTCTGTTTATCTATTCGTCGTGTTTGCTCTGTAAATAAACAATATATAATAGAAAATAATTAGAACAGTTCTAAATGTTTGTATGGTTTTTCCACATTTATTTCAGTTGCATAATACTTACTTAGTAAAATGTTTTGTAGAAATAGTACTGATGTCCTTAGTTCATTAGTAGTGCAGTTTTCAGTAGTAGAATCTACAGAAAAAAAGAAATATGTGGGACAAAAGTCATTATTTCTGTGTGTTTAGATTTATGTGCACATAATGAAACAATGTGAAATTAATTACATAGTTATTAGAATCTGTATTCCTATGCTTTGTTCACAGTTATTTTGAGTAGAATATTCAGTAGTCGTAGTATCTAAAAAAAATAGTTTTATATAATTATTTAGCATGTTAAGTAGTATCAATAGCAAAGGGGCACTGGGTATTTAGCAGGTAAGTAAGTAGTAGTAGCAAATAATGCAGTTTCTATTTTATTTACTTACTTAGAAGATGTAATAGTAGGTTGATAGTCTGGTTCTTCTAGTTGTTGTGCAGCAATTCGGATAGAGATGAATCTCCTTCAGTGACTTTTGGCAAGTAGTTTGTGCTTAGATTTTAATTGTTTATATAAGGGAGTGTCAGTAGTAATTACTTTGCTATTGGTTCATTTAAAAAATTAGGGTTGTGATTGGTTAGTTAGTATATTTGAATTTCAGTTGTGATTACTTTGTAATAGAAGTGAAAAACCAAAAAAATTATAAAATTATACAAACTAGCATAGAATATTTTTATATGTGTAGGTGATATAATTATACCAATAGGATATCGTTGATGAATTAATAGTGTGTTTATAGTATTAATTTAAGTATTGTGTGTTTATTTAGATGTGAAAACATATAAAACGTTAATTAATTATGCTAAAAGATGCATATAAAAAGTCGATATAGCTGATAATCCGATATTGATGTGCACGAGATTTTAGATGTCGATATTATAGTTAATGTCATTATTTTTTGTAGAAAGCGATATTTTTGTTTTCCGATGTTAATGTAGTCGATATAAAAGTAAACGATGTTTTTGTATATCGATATTAAAAAATCGATATTTGTGTATATATCTAGTTAAGTATAGGAAGCCGATATTTTTGATTTCGATATTTTTGTTCCGATATCTTTGTACGTCGATATTGTGAATTTCGATATTTTGTCAGACATTCTAATGAAACATGTAATTTTGTGTCTCTGAAGTGCATATTCAATGTATATAGAGACGTGTTAGTGTACTGATGGTAACAGCCCCCTCTTGTTATTTCCCATGCATTGCATCATTGCAAAAACAGAGGTTCATCCCAGGCACATCTACCTCCCTAACGTAGATGGTTTCAGAAGTGACCGATCCTGTTACGCAGTTTCGCGCAGGCGTAGAGCAGATCCAAAACTGCAAGTCTCTCTTTTCTTATTTTAGCCCAGCCCCCACTCCCCTTTGGAGACAGTGTGTGTTCTAAGGTTTTGATTCCTAGACATTTACTGTCCTTGAAAGGGGAAAGGAGTTCCAGCATCAGCAACATTGGCGCCTGCACAGTCGGCACCAGGTGAGTGCATGACAGGCTGTGATCCAAAATTAGCAATCAAAACATACAAAGCATTCTTTGCTGTCAGAATAAACCCACAGGCAATATCCTGCAGTATGCAAAATATTGCAGTGATATGCTAGAAACTAAACATAAGAGACTTAAAGAAAGGTTCATAATCACCCAGACCCAGTAGGCACAGGACAGAGGTGAAAAAGGATCTAAATTGCCCATCTAAGTACCTGACTTTGACCCCAGTGCAGCAGTAAATATGCAGAGAGTCTCGATGGCATACAGAGGAAATCCCCTTTGGAATGGAAAGAGGTCAAGGAAGTGTGTCTGGAAACAGTTTAAATTCTTTATAAAAGGTTACCCCTTGTCACGTTTGTTACAAGATTAGGCACTGGAAGTGGGAATGTTGCATTAAACTCAATCAAGCGGTAGAGACAGATAGAGCTTCCACCAGCATCCAAACCCCCTTTGCAGACCTCAAAAATCCCGAAGTTAGGTATGTCGCCAAATTCCCCATGGCCTATACAGAAGGAAGGAACCCCGCAATTCCAACAAGCCACAGAATTCTCCATAACCCATTCACATGCCAGACTACCCCGATTCCCATGATGTTTGGGAGCTCCACAGATTATGAACCGTCCCAATGATGGGACCTGAGGGAGAGGGAGTAGTGCGTACTTTGCGCAGTATTGGAATTGGATTACAGTAGCCCATTTGTAGATCGACTCACATACTGTGTCCTGCTTGATAGACACTGGAGTCACTCGCTCGACTGCCAGTACAGTTGAGGTCCTAAACATACTTCTCTTAGGAAAAGAAGTCCAAGTCATTGGCATTACGAAAAAGCAGCATACAAATCAGATCACTGCCCCAGTCGCAGTAAAAATTGAAGACATCAAAGAACAACCCGAGTTTGTGGTGTGTGATTCAAGTCCTGTAAATTTACTAGGAAGGGATCTTAGTTGCAAACTCAACTGTGTCCAATACTGTACACAGGAAGGTGTTGGAACAGAGATCCAGGAAGCGGATGCAAAGTTCAAATTACAAACACTGGAACCTGTAGGCAGGTTGTATCTATTTATTACCAAAGAAGGCCGACCCATTGATTTGAAAGAAACAGCCATAGAAGATGTTTAGGATTTCATAGGTAGAGAGATTGATATATGATATAGAGATTTTATAGAGATTTATAAATGGCACAGCCCGGGCTTAAAGGCTGTCTGCACAACCTACAGTAGCACTATTCCTGGTGAAACATCCATTTTTGATTGTTTATTAAGGATTGGTGTCTCAATTGTTGTACGTAACTCCAAATGAAGTTTTCTACAGGCAACCAACTCGAGGAAGGAGAAAGACCTGCCTTCAGTTCTTGTTCGATGAATCTTTGGGATATTAGCCAACTGACTGATGGAAGATCAGAGACTTCTAGAAGGTGCCTACTCTTTAATTATTTTCCCGAGATAACTTGGCGTTGTCGTCTGCAGTGCTTCATGAGCAAGGACAAATGTTTTGAAAAGATTGCTTTTTTTAATTGAAGCCAATGAGGAGCCTTCAAGTGAGAGGAAATATGAGACATTGAGGGGAGATTCATTAGAATTCTAATCAGGGCCGGACTGGCTACCGGGCAGTTTGGAATGCTGCTAAGCTGGGGGCTGATTTAGTTCATGGAGACCTGCGTGTGCTAAACAAAATTCGTTTTGCTTTAATTATTTCGAAGCACACGCAGGTCTCCATGAACAAAATCAGCCCCCAGCTCAGCAGCAATCCAAACTGTCCGGTAGTCAGTCCGGCCCTGATTCTAACTGCTGAGTTCTGGACAACCTGCATTTTATTAAGACAATAGTCTGGAAAACCCAAGTATAACGAGTCCCATAGTCCAATCTGGGTGTTATCACAGCCTGAATGATCGAGTGTTTTACAGGGAAGGAGAGTAAAGGTGGGAACTTTTTCAGAATGCATAGCATCTCAAAACAGGATCCTACCACTAATTGAACTTGTGGTTGAAAAGACAGGGCCCTGTCAAATTTGATGCCTAAGTTCTTAACTGTATCCTGTTGAGGGCCTGGGGATGGGGCGTCATTTGGCAAACAAGACTGCCATAACACTGTCGAGATAGACCCAAAGAAAAGTATCTCTGGGGTATATGTACAAGAACGGCTGCTAACTTGCGTTAGCGTTAGTTTGTGGCAGTTTTCTTAAGGCAGGCCATCACAGAAAACTATTGCCCTGTTAGCGATGTATTTACAATACGTCGCTACATGGCGATAGTTTCAGGTAGCCAGTGAAAAGTGCCGCTAATACTAGCATTAGGGCGAAAAAAAAATCCTAATGTTAGAGGGCAAAAACTGACAAAAGCCAAAAAGTCCACCTCCAATGAAAAAAATAAAAGAAGAACAATGGAATGCAAAATGGAGCAGCCTGGGACAAGAGCAGCACAGATTAACACCCTTCCCAAACCCCCCCAACAGCCAGGATGAAGAAGTCCCAGGGGAAGAGGAAATGCAGAATCAGTACTACATATATGAAAAGAGGTGCATTGCTGGGTAAAACCTGTGATGCATCCCTTTTCATAGTGCCCTCTTTGCAACATCATGGCAGCCAAAACTTTAAAAGTGCGGACAGTTCCCGGGGCCCAGAGGCCTCGCTGTGCCTGCATCTGGGACCCGGAGTAGGATGCGGAGGTACTGTGGAGTTGCTGTGCTGTAGCAAGAAACATTGAGGCATCAGCGATCACCCCTACCTGGTGGTGAAGTCTGCCAGGTTGCATGGAGACACGTTGCTGACCAGTGTGAGAAGACTTCCTGGTGCCCCTTGGAGCTGTGAATGGTAGAGGCACTCTTGCGCACCAATGTAGGGAGGGCTACATCACATACCAGGTGCCACCACTACAACCATGGTGCACGGAGGAGATTACCAATGGTGGGCCGCCCCTCTCTGCATTACTGGATGCTGTGGAGGGTGAGGCCCCTGATCTGCGCCAAACTTGTGTGCAGAAGCACTGCAACTTCACACCTAAGGCGGCCCTGTTGCATCACCTGGCAGACTTGGCTGTGACTGCTATACCTAGTCTTGTGAAATCCCACCTGGCTGAGGCGCCTGCTGGCTGAGTACAGATATGGAGAATGTACAGCTCCAGTGTCAATGTCCAGGTGAGGAGAAGGTGGTAAGTGAATCGGAGGAGGCCTAAGGGCAAGTCGGATCCAGGCCTAGCGCCTGTGGTTGTCGCACACCATGCCCTGAGTAAACCTTGCGCTGCTGCTGCCCTACATCACCGATGGCACTGCACAAGACTGGTAGGGGACACCACTAACTGGCTCAAGTCACTGAGATTGGCCATTGGTGGCAGTGGGTGCCAGCGGCCCAGGGTACCAGTTCTGGCCAGGCCATTGGGTAAGCAGCTTGATCCACTTTTACTCGCTGGGGAACTGGGGAACATGGATTCTGGTTGCCACTGTTAGATCATGAGGCAACTGGGTGGTGCTGCTTTTCCTTGCCCCCTGTTAGTTTGCTTATGGGTGTACGGGGACTAACCCTTAGTGAACTTCCTTTTCCCACAGCGCTGTACCATCTAGTTGCTGCTGCTGCTGTCCACATCTGCTGTTGCTGGTTCCTCTGACCTGGAGGTCAGGTGTTCGAGTCCCTCCTACATCCGTAGGTTCCTGCCTGCACCTCGTCCCTGGTGGTACATTGGTAGAAGGTCACCGTTCTGCAGCTTGACTGCCCTCCTCTCCCTGTTTTCTGCTGTTCCTGTTCATCTTTCTGCTCTTCTCAATTGCTTTACTACCTTTGTCTTTTTTTATCTTTGCTTTGTTTGGCTTCGTTTTTCCTATGCTTTTTCACAGTTCCTGTTTCCCTGTCCTCTGCCTCTCTGCTGCTGTGATCCCCAGCGTCCCAGAACCCTCCATTGTCCTCTCCCATGTTTCCCTCCTCCCAGCTGTCTAGCCCACCTGCAGTACTACTTAATAGCAGATGCTGTGCGGCCATGCGCACGGGGCATGACACTGGTGCGTGGAAGGCAAGCTCGTGTGCATCCATCTGCCCCTGTACCGCGCCCAGCACCTTGGACCCTGCCTCTCGGACACTCCACCACTACGACATCAGCACCATCCTCACCCTCAACTCAGGACGCCACGCCGCCTGCCATCTAGCAACACGAAGAATACCCCTGCACCCTGCGCCTGCCAAAACTGCAAACGCACCTTTTGCTACATCAGCACACCAGTGCCTCTTGCCACCGAGCCAACCAACAGCAGAACCAACCGGCTAAACTGCATCCTCCTCAACATGCGGTCCCTCCACAAATACACCACAGAAATCTCAACGCCACCTCTTCAGACATCTTCTTCTTCATGGAAACCTGGATAAACCTCTGATCCTGACTGGACAGCACCATCGCCATCCCCGATGGCTACAATGTCACCCGCAAGGACCACCCTGACCTTCCAGGAGGAGGCAATGCCATCGTCTACAAAAGTACACTCTCACTGACCACGGACTCTTATGACCCAACGGCAACCATGGAACACCTCCACTTCCAGATCCGGACCAATCCCAACACAACCCTCCGCGGCACCCTCGTCTACAGGCCCCCCTGGCCATGAACCCCCATTCAGCGATGCCATTGTAGAAAGAAGGCCAACTGGTTCACTCCGGCCCTCCACTATTCCTGACGCACCTGCACACGTCTGAAGTTGAGATGGAGCCACAACATCAGGGGAAAAGACAGGGGAGCTTAATCGTGAGCCCCTTTAGATAATTTAACGCCGCCTAAGCATCATTTTCTTGACCTACTTTCAGCGTGAATCTTGCACCACGTTGCGCCGTATTTACAAAGTGACTCATCTAGGCATATGTGTGACCTTGTGGAGCCCTTTTCCACATTATACCTGCATCAGGTATGATGTATGCAAGGTTGGCGTTCCCACGCAACAAAGTCTTGTATAATTGGCGCAGTTAAGACTCAGATTTCACTGCGACAATTCTAGGACACCACTGCGTCAAACCTTATGCTGGTAACACAACTGTAGCAATGCATGACTTTAGCATTGCCAGATACGTCAGGATTCCAGACGTATATGTCATTGATTGCAACATGGAGTGCCATAGATTGAATAAGGCGCATCCAAGGTGTTGCAAGGAGGGCGCAGTGAAAATTGTCACAAATCTGTTTTGTTATAGCGATGCAACACTTTTCATGAATTGGGCCTAGGAATCTGCCCTTTCTTATTGATAGGGTGCTTCCCTGTCCTTTTGTTTTTGGAGCTTGGCAGCGCAGCAATGCTCCTTCCAGCACTGTCCAGTACCCTAACATCTAATATGTGGACCCAAGTGTTTGCACCAATTTTAAGACCAGCTATTTAATAGTCTTAAAATTGGACTTAGCAGCAGTTTTGGGGGGTTATAGCCGTATGGGAACTTCATTGTAAATATTGCGAAGTGGGGTTAAATGCAGTTTTTGCACAGGAACGGCCTCCTTGCATCTCATTTTCATTAAGTTCCGCTAACAGAAGTGGCGGTCCTAAAAATTCACGTTTACGCTGGAAACTCGCCGCCAACTGCAGTTAGCGGAACTTTGTAAATAAGGCGATATAAAATGCCGCCGTAACGTAAAAAAATTGACGCTACCGCAAAGTTAAGTTCTTGACCTATGCCCCTCTGTCTTTTCAGCATTTCATTTCAATTGATAAACTGTCATCCAATAAAGCACAAATGAGAGATATTTTTTAACGGCCAGGTCAAGAAAACTTTGGCTCCTAACTCCTCAGCTAGTAAGGCTAGGGGCATAAGGTAGACTTAAAATAGGGTGGGGCTCAGAGCAGAACCCTGGGGCACTCCAACTGATGCAAAACCAAAGGGGATGATGGGCGGAGTGTTGAACATTGCAAGCGCTCACCCCCAGTCAACTGATCTGGGTTAAATCCATCATCATTCTTTAGCTCACTCCGCCACCCCAGTTCAGACATGGCCATATTTAAATCAGCCTGACTCTGTGCCTCATGGGAACAGTCCAGCCTCATTTTCTTGACGTACTTGCAGCGTGAATCTTGCACCACGTTGCGCCGTATTTACAAAGTGACTCATCTAGGCATATGTGTGACCTTGTGGAGCCCTTTTCCACATTATACCTGCATCAGGTATGATGTATGCAAGGTTGGCGTTCCCACGCAACAAAGTCTTGTATGATTGGCGCAGTTAAGACTCAGATTTCACTGCGACAATTCTAGGACACCACTGCGTCAAACCTTATGCTGGTAACACAACTGTAGCAATGCATGACTTTAGCATTGCCAGATACGTCAGGATTCCAGACGTATCTGTCATTGATTGCAACATAGATTGAATAAGGCGCATCCAAGGTGTTGCAAGGAGGGCGCAGTGAAAATTGTCACAAATCTGTTTTGTTATAGCGATGCAATACTTTTCATGAATTGGGCCTAGGAATCTGCCCTTTCTTATTGATAGGGTGCTTCCCTGTCCTTTTGTTTTTGGAGCTTGGCAGCGCAGCAATGCTCTTTCCAGCACTGTCCAGTACCCTAACATCTAATATGTGGACCCAAGTGTTTGCACCAATTTTAAGACCAGCTATTTAATAGTCTTAAAATTGGACTTAGCAGCAGTTTTGGGGGGTTATAGCCGTATGGGAATTTCATTGTAAATATTGCGAAGTGGGGTTAGCTGCAGTTTTTGCACAGGAACGGCCTCCTTGCATCTCATTTTCATTAAGTTCCGCTAACAGAAGTGGCGGTCCTAAAAATTCACGTTTACGCTGGTAACTCGCCGCCAACTGCAGTTAGCGGAACTTTGTAAATAAGGCGATATAAAATGCCGCCGTAACGTAAAAAAATTGACGCTACGGCAAAGTTAAGTTCTTGACCTATGCCCCTCTGTCTTTTCAGCATTTCATTTCAATTGATAAACTGTCATCCAATGAAGCACAAATGAGAGATATTTTTTAACGGCCAGGTCAAGAAAACTTTGGCTCCTAACTCCTCAGCTAGTAAGGCTAGGGGCGTAAGGTAGACTTAAAATAGGGTGGGGCTCAGAGGAGAACCCTGGGGCACTCCAACTGATGCAAAACCAAAGGGGATGATGGGCGGAGTGTTGAACATTGCAAGCGCTCACCCCCAGTCAACTGATCTGGGTTAAATCCATCATCATTCTTTAGCTCACTCCGCCACCCCAGTTCAGACATGGCCATATTTAAATCAGCCTGACTCTGTGCCTCATGGGAACAGTCCAGCCTCATTTTCTTGACGTACTTGCAGCGTGAATCTTGCACCACGTTGCGCCGTATTTACAAAGTGACTCATCTAGGCATATGTGTGACCTTGTGGAGCCCTTTTCCACATTATACCTGCATCAGGTATGATGTATGCAAGGTTGGCGTTCCCACGCAACAAAGTCTTGTATGATTGGCGCAGTTAAGACTCAGATTTCACTGCGACAATTCTAGGACACCACTGCGTCAAACCTTATGCTGGTAACACAACTGTAGCAATGCATGACTTTAGCATTGCCAGATACGTCAGGATTCCAGACGTATCTGTCATTGATTGCAACATAGATTGAATAAGGCGCATCCAAGGTGTTGCAAGGAGGGCGCAGTGAAAATTGTCACAAATCTGTTTTGTTATAGCGATGCAACACTTTTCATGAATTGGGCCTAGGAATCTGCCCTTTCTTATTGATAGGGTGCTTCCCTGTCCTTTTGTTTTTGGAGCTTGGCAGCGCAGCAATGCTCCTTCCAGCACTGTCCAGTACCCTAACATCTAATATGTGGACCCAAGTGTTTGCACCAATTTTAAGACCAGCTATTTAATAGTCTTAAAATTGGACTTAGCAGCAGTTTTGGGGGGTTATAGCCGTATGGGAATTTCATTGTAAATATTGCGAAGTGGGGTTAGCTGCAGTTTTTGCACAGGAACGGCCTCCTTGCATCTCATTTTCATTAAGTTCCGCTAACAGAAGTGGCGGTCCTAAAAATTCACGTTTACGCTGGAAACTCGCCGCCAACTGCAGTTAGCGGAACTTTGTAAATAAGGCGATATAAAATGCCGCCGTAACGTAAAAAAATTGACGCTACGGCAAAGTTAAGTTCTTGACCTATGCCCCTCTGTCTTTTCAGCATTTCATTTCAATTGATAAACTGTCATCCAATGAAGCACAAATGAGAGATATTTTTTAACGGCCAGGTCAAGAAAACTTTGGCTCCTAACTCCTCAGCTAGTAAGGCTAGGGGCGTAAGGTAGACTTAAAATAGGGTGGGGCTCAGAGCAGAACCCTGGGGCACTCCAACTGATGCAAAACCAAAGGGGATGATGGGCGGAGTGTTGAACATTGCAAGCGCTCACCCCCAGTCAACTGATCTGGGTTAAATCCATCATCATTCTTTAGCTCACTCCGCCACCCCAGTTCAGACATGGCCATATTTAAATCAGCCTGACTCTGTGCCTCATGGGAACAGTCCAGCCTGAACTGCCAAGCCATGTCTTCCCTGGACCTGTAACAAGCATCTTGGGACCGGTTTCTGTCTAATCTGCCATCATCAGCCAGGCTAGCTTGAATCCAGTGGCAAAGTGAGCAAGGGACCCACGTCTGGGCATACCCTGCCAACTTAGGGCAAACAAAGCAAAACCAAAGGGGATGATGGACGGAGTGTTGAACATTACAAGCACTCACCCCAGTCAACTGATCTGGATTAAATCCATCATCATTCTTTAGGGTACTCCCCCACCCACCCCAGTTCTCACCAACTGACACCTCATACACTTCTGAAGAGAACAGGGGTATCCAAACTTCCTGACTTCTCTTCAAAAAAGGAGGAAACCCACGTGAAGGCTATACCACTTATTCCAAATAAGTGGAGTCGTGCTAGCAAACTTGTGTGGGGACTGTATCAAAGACCCTGGTCTAACATGACCAAGACGGCCTTACCCCCATATCTAAGGTGCCTTTAATATGTTCAGAGACTTTCATCAGTGCTGTCTTAATACTGAAATTGGGACTGAACCCAGCTTGTCTCGGGAGATTGGGTTGATTAAGGGTGCCACTCCTCTAAAGATAACTCTTTGGCCCAATGCAATCTTTCCCCAAATGAGCCCTTACAAGGTGACCCCAGAGGCTATTGCAGGAATTACTCCTGTCATGGAGTATATGATAGAACAGGACATTTCAAGGGAGGTAATCAGGAGTCCAAGTAACTCTCTGACCATGGCCTTACGGGAAGCAAATAATAAGTGGAGAATAGGGTAGGATTTACGAAATTAAACCAAATTGATGTTCCATGCTATCCTGTGGCACAGAACCCTGTCCTGATCTTGTCCCGAATTCCCCCAGAAGCACAGTGGTACACGGTCAGTGACTTTTGAAAGACGTTTCTAAAGTTTCCCTTCTTGAAGAGGGACAGTTTCTCTTCGCATTTTTGTTCCAAGAGAAGGCTCTTGGGTGGAGTCGCCCTTCCGAAGGGTACACAGAGAGCCCATTCTATTTCAATCAGAAATCTAAAAAGAATCTAGAATCTCTGTAGTTAATATGTAGGTTGACCCTAATTGAGTACATCAATGATTTTCTGATCACATCAATGGCAAAAGAAACTTATAGGCAAGACACTATTGCCCTGCTCAACCACTTGGCTGAAAACAAAATAAAGATCCTGAAAAATTGCAATATTTTCAAAAAGAAGCCATGTACTTGAGACATCAGGTAGAGAAGGAAGCCCGATGAGTCTCCCATAAACTCACCAATATGGTCCTTAAAATAAAGTTCCCA
Source organism: Lissotriton vulgaris (assembly GCF_964263255.1). Taxonomy (NCBI): domain Eukaryota; kingdom Metazoa; phylum Chordata; class Amphibia; order Caudata; family Salamandridae; genus Lissotriton; species Lissotriton vulgaris. Next base: position 882,161,637 of record NC_141694.1, read on the forward strand.
ATTACACAGAGAGAAAAGTACGAATGTTTTTGGGCATTGCTGACTATCGCTGACAATGGATCCCTAACTTTTCCTTCTTGGCAAAGCCCGTACTGAGGCTGACACACATTGATGTCAATGGCCTGTTACCAAAGGGCGAAAAAAGCACAGAAGCCTTCCAGTCGCTCAAGTATCTACTTTGCAGTGCACTTGCCTTTGGAATACCAGACTTCAACAAAAAATGTGTACTCTTTTGCCATGAAAGGGATGAGTGTGCTTTATCTGTATTGACCCAGGGGGAGAGTAAGTGCCCCATTGGGTACTTTTGGGCAACTCTTGATCTAATGTCCACATCATTACCTAGTTGTCTTAAAGCAGTTGCAGTGGCAAGCCTCGGCATTCAGCAAACGGAAGGAATAGTGATGGGGTAATAACTCTTTGTAAGGGTACACCATTCAATCAAAATTCTTATTACCCACATTCAATCAACATTTGACCATCAGCCGCTTGACTCGCTATAAAAGATTCCTTTTGGCTGCTGAAAATGTCTCTTTAAGGAGGTGTAACACCTTAAACCTTGCTTCTCTGTGGCCATCCCCAGAGGGAGATGAGGGGGGAGATTTTAACCACAATTGTGTAGGCGTTACTTGGTTATGAATAAAACCAAGACCTGGCATACTGGATGATCCCATTCTGGAATCTGATCATTCTCTTCTTATCAATGAATCTTGTCTGATAGACCGATGTGGTATTCTGAGTGACACCTATGCTGTGTGCACTCTGAGTAGGATTGTGGAAGCATCCTACCTGTGCCATGTAACGTCTTCACAAGTAGTCAAACTAATTGCCCTTACCTTAGCCTGTTGTACATCGTAAGGCTTGCAAGATACTATTTACTCTAACAGCCAGTATTGGGTCGGATTGTGAATGACTTCGGGCATTTGTGCTCACAGAGAGGATTTATGACTTTTACTGGGTCCCCCAGATTCCTTGTTGGAGGTTCTACAGTTGCCAAAAGAAACATCAGTGGCGAAATGTGCTGCATTCAAAAGTGGCAATGACTTTATCACTGGAGGCAACAGCTATTCGGATGAGATCACCCTATAGTCATAGTCACATTTATTATGATATGGTACTCCTAAGGAAATCCACAAAATTACACACTACAGGTTAAACATGAAATACTTTACATTCAATAAATATTTCTTCCTTTGTTCAAGGTTGCCTCCTAAACATCTATTATCATACATACTGTGTGGAGTGCAAGGGATGATGATACAGTCATATAAAATAGCAAAGTGCAAAATACCGCATACAAGAGAAAAAATAGGCCAACGCATTCCTACGAAGCAAGAGGAAAAATATTAGGACAAATATACAATCAAATAACCAACCATCAAACTATTACAACATATGAAATAGAATTAAAATTACCTAATAAACAACCAAGAAAGTTTTAAAAAATTGATAATTCCTATAACAGACCATTTCATTTGATGGAGACAAGACAAAGAAACGGGCCTCATGGATGGAATGAATGTTACATTTGATAAAGGAGGGTCTTCAAAAAATTTGCCCAGCCTTTTGTAGCTTCTGACTCACAAATGACACATGATTACAATGTTGAACATGTAAACAGTACATTTCACATATTCTCTCCTCTTTCTGTATTTTATCCCAAATGCCAATAACTTCCCTTAGGGCCAACAAGTGGAGTCTCACCAAGAGTATCAACCTTCTGATCCTATGAGGTAGGTTCCACTGTAAATAGAGCTGAGGGTTATTCCCAAGTGCGCTCCCACAAACCACCCCATTACGCGACTTGGGTTCAAAGGACCTAAAGAATGTTGGGGCATATTTTCTAGAAAAGGCGATCATGATCACCAGTGAAGGGCATCCGCATTTTATTTATCGCTTCCTTTCCTGAACACAATTCGCATTTTTATCGACGTATTATTAAGACATGGTTAACATGCGATGGTGTCCGGGAAAGGAAGCGAAAACTGCTGCTAAGAAGCGATTGACAAACATTCGATAGCATATAGTCAGCGCGTTAATGGGAATTATATTGAAGCTAATGTGCCATGCAGCCTGAAAACCCCCTGTTTGACAGGCGCCTCACATGCTGCAGCATGAGAGTTGCCAAACTATACATTGCAGTTCATCATAAAATAATTTTGCCTGTCACCTAACATTACGAATATTGATGATAAATTAGCAATGAATAGTCCTACATTACCCAATGTAACATTGAACGCTAACATCAAAGGTATAATACAAAACTATTCATTGCTAATTTATCATCAATATTCTTAATGTTAGGTGACAGGCAAGATTATTTTATGATGAACTGCAATGTACCCCCTTTACAAGACAACAGCACCTCTTAACATGGTAAAGGGCTGCTAGTCTCCCTCGTATGACCATGTTTAGTCAGGTTTTTTCCAGGTGTTAAAAACCTGTGTATATCGGGGATTAGCGCGAATTCTTTTATCCCGGGTTATCATTGATAATACAGCGAAGTTCTGTTAGAGATTTTTACAGTGGAATTTGGGTAAGTTACGCCTACCTTGCATGTCATTAGCGATACATATCGCTGGCATGCAAGGCGATGAAAAAAACAGCAGCTAACTACGGAAAGCTTGCACTAACGCATGTTAGCGCAGGCTTGCTAATAGGGCGATAATAATATCGCTGCTTTATCAGCAAAAAGTCCAGCTAAAGCGGCGATAATGCCCTTGACAATATGCCCTGTTGATTGTTCTTTCAGCTTAGCGAAGATTTCCACTCTCAAGGCTGCCCAAAGTGTACCCTCTTCCCCCCAGAAGAGGGAAGTACCCCACCTCAAAACCCCCGCCAGGGATAAAGTATATGAGGAAAGTAAGCCACATTTTAGGCGTAAAGCATGGAGGATGGCCAAAGAGTTTAGGTTACAATTTTGGCGCAGGATTCAACCTTTGGCCTTATCAAAAGAGAACAATGGATCATATCCAGCTCCTTAGCAGCATATGATAATGAAAGAGGGATTTTAACACTGACAAAACATGGCCAAAATAGCTTCTCCCACAGGTTCTACAGAATCTGTTCAGTGCGCTAGCCTGGGAAACATCCCTACTTACACAAAGTTTAATATACTCTCTATCTCGCCCGGTTTTTGAAGAAACCTTTCCAATATATAAATAGGAATCAACCAATTCCAGTTTTTCAGACTTCAACATCCACTGGAAACACCTCTTCATTCTGAGCCCTTTCTTACGAAAATCCAAAATCCTACTTTTGATTATGTTAATTCTCAATGAATGGGCTTCTGCCTATTTAGTCAGGGTGTCCAAGGGACGTTACAAGCCAATAGGTGTTAAATCAAAGATGGCCACATCATCCGCATATACTAGAGAAACAACGGACATTGCACCAATTCTAGGGGCATCCCCCCTCACTAAATTTAAGGCGCCTGGAAGATCAGATATATATTGAGAAAACAAAAGAGGGGCCAGCAGGCAACTCTGCTTGAGCCCATTATGCGTTCTAATCTTAAGAGATAAGCCCAGCGAACCTCCCATCAAGGCTTGGCACCAGGTATCTGAGTGTACTTCCATGATGAGACCCAGAAGATGATGTGGTATACCGAGTCAAAAGAGCTTTCTCCACAGCATTTGGCGGTCCACTTTATCAAACGCCGTGGAGGAATCAATGGATGCAGTATGGACTGGCATGCCCTGTAACAAAACATATTTCTCTACGATGGTCTGGAGGATCGCAATGTTGTCCAGAGTACTATGTCTCTTTCTGAAACTAGCTTGTTCTGGCGGCATCATATTCTGGTCATGGGTCCATTGTTGCAGATGACATAGTATGCTCTTAGCAAATAATTTGCTCAAAGCATTCAGCAATGTAATCTGCCTGAAGCTGGAAGGTGAAGTTTTCTGACTCATTTTATACAAAGGGATTACAACACACCCCTTCCAAGAAAGGGGAATTTTCCCAGTTCGAAAGCAATAATTAAACAGCGGGCTAGAAAAGCTCCCCACACAGGTGCCTCCTTTTTAAGTAACACAATAGGAATTCCGTCCGGACCGTGCATGCCAGATGTTCTGGCATTCTTTTTAAATTCCACTAATTCATCCCCTGTCGGGAGACCAAATTCCGAAAAAGAAGTCTCATCCTCTCCAATCGTCAAAGGAATGACTGGACTGTTGTTCTTAGATAAAAGAGAGATATAATCCACCCAGTCCTTTTGCGGGATCGGAATAGGCAGAGCCTTCTTCCTTGAATCGCAATATTCTGCTATTAGGCACCAATACTTTCTAGAATCTTTCGCCCTTGTAGCTTCCCTCATCCCAATCAACTTAGAGTCATTCTCCCTTCTCCTTTCACAAAATTTACGGTCACTTCTTCCTCATTTGTGGCAATTAATTTCCTGTTGACGATCCATTGAGAACTTTAAATGCTGTTTTTGAAATAATCAATTCATTTCTTGATTTAATATTTTCAACGATAATGCACCCTGTTTAGACGAGCGAAGATCACCCAATATTGTGCTCTTGAGTTCAGCACCTTTCACGTGGATGACCCATACAATGCAAAAAGAGAAACTGTGTCTAATATGTTGCTAAACACTGGTCATACTTTTAATGAGTTGAGAGAAGTACAACATACTGCTCCAGAAATCGAAAAGGCCAGATGGGAAAAGACGTGATGTGTAAGGGAAACTAGTGGCTTCTGAGCATCCAGTGAGGAAAAGCTGGTGCTCTCTGACTTCATGCTGCCTCTTATAATAAGTCACATGCATGGTCCAACACATGTGGGAGGAGATGGCACGGTGTCCACCTTTAAACAGTTTAGGCACAGTCCCCACTTTTAATCAATGGCACAGAATTTGTGTCAACGTTGGGCAATTTGTCAAAAAGCTGAATGTGGGTGAAACAGTTGTGTTTACAATGAGCCATATATGTCATGTGGTCCCTTTAATGACCTCCAGATTGACTTTGTGGAGATGGCTCCGATGTAATCAACTGAGGTACAACCTTGAGATTGTATGCTTATTTTCCCGTTGGGTCGAGGCATATCCCATCAAGAGATGTGACATTCTGACAGTTACCGAAGTATAGTTGCAGGAGTAAAAAACACAATTTGGGATACAAGTTCATCCTAAATCATGTCAAAGAGGTCTCTTCAAAAATGAAGCAATGTAGTTCCTATTCACAGCGCTGCAGCTGGATCAGAGATTTCATTGAAATTATAGACCAGAAGCTTCATGCATCATAGAGCGGCAGACTGGGATGATCAAAGCTGCTACACTGACTATCCGGGAGTCTCCAGGTCAAGATTTGAACCCTTGTGACTGGGTTCCCATAAGGAAGCTCTTCCACTGTCATGTCTGGAAGAGCTTGGAGAGGCCCATATCAGGTGATCCTGGTCACAAACACTGCTGTCAAGTCTGCTGGTCTGCCAAACTGGATCCATGCCCCATGTACCAAGAGGGTAAGTTGAGAAGAGGAAGAAGTGGAGCCGACATCCACTAATTCCTTAAGCCTGCCTAGGTTTCAAGTTTCTGTGGTCTCCAAAGAAGAGGAAGACCAGACCGAGAGCTCCCGGGCTCCCACGGTAAACCATCAACAAGAGCAAGGCAACAGCGCTGTCATCCCGGTGACAAGTGCAACACCAAACACTGGGTTAAAACTAAGTATTCACAGATACAGTGAGAATTTATGGAGAGCCTAACCAAGCCTGCCCAAGTCAGAGTCACAGGGACTAGAGAAGGGCAAGGCCAGAGAAAGCTCCACATCTGATAGCCAATTAGCCACATCCGAGCCAGAAATCACAAGCATCTCTCAGGATCATGCATCAGAAGAGATGGTTGGCCTAATATTAAGATGGGCCAAAAAAGATTAGTGATGACTAGGGAAAGACAAGAGCCAATTTGAGAAATCAGTCAGCTAGAAGAACAAGAACCTGAAGAACAACCTGACATTGGAGACTAGAGCATAAACTGGACAACTCACAAATGACCCAAAAGAGAGAGGAAGGCTAATAGGAAATATTCTGTTCCTGATTGGACATACTTTGAAAGAATCGATATTGAATGATGCAAATATGTATTTATTGTCTACTAAACATGTTTATCATTTCTCCAAGGCCTTTAATCCAGGGATCAGCATAAGTATATGATAACATTATTTATTTCCGTGACTAACATGAGCTTCATTAATCAAAGCAGGCATGACATAACTTGCAGGATTAGTAAACAGGAAAGAGTTTTTATAAATTAAATGAATGAAAGGATAAGATTGTTTGAAGAGAAAGGGAACAAGAAAGTTAGTACAGAAAGGGCACAGAGGTTTTAAAGAACCACCCTCAAGATTGAGCATTGACGTTGTCAAGAAGTGGACTTTATTTGTGATAAGGAAACAGGAAGGGAACGAGAAAGTTGAGGTATTGGGTTGGAGTGAATGCGAGCATAGTTATTTGGTATAAGGCAGAACCTTTGCTGAACTAGCGATGTTTATTAAGGGTCCCTATTATGTATGTGGTAAATCAGCGTACTTCCAGTTACCACATAATTGGGAAGGTAGTTGTGACGTAACTTTAGTTTTACCTAGAATCTATCATACTAATGAGTGAGATTAACCCCTTGATTGCTACTTAAAATGGAGCAAGATTTTAAGCAGATCCTTAGCAATATCTTTGGTGCACTCATACCCTCAGTAGGACTTGCATTAAATGATGTTCAGATCCAAAAGATATCGACTGTAGTAGACATGCTTGCCCCAAATACAGCATGTGCACTATCTGTCATTAACCAGAAAGTGCTTGCTATGAGAACTATGATCATTCAGAAGCGCCTTGCTTTAGATTTGCTTCCTGCAATGGAATGTGGAGTTTGCGTGGTAATTCACACCAGGGAATGTTGTGCGTATACACTGAGGATAAATGACCAGTTTAATAGTTAAGTTGCTAATATTCTGAGTGTTACGCCTGTGCTAGCTGAATTAGAAGAGGTAGGTGCCTGGGAAGGAATAGGCTCAGTATCTTGGTCTATTGAAAGAAGTTTTGCTAAGATAGAAGAGTAGTTAGGAAGCATAAGGCGAGAAATACTGAAACTGCTTTTAACTCCGCTTTTGATTATATTAATTGGTGTTGCAAGTGTGCTTCTGTTCCAAAAACTGTGTGTTATAAAGATGTGATGAAATTGGAATTATTGGGGAAGGGTTGTGGGAGATGTTTTGCCCTTTCATAGTTTCAAATATATTAGGATTCGGACTTGCTTGACCATGAACTAAATTTGTGCTTACTTCCATCTTGAAATGGGATCATCATATACATGTGAGTGCTGTTGTTGTTGATTCTCTGCTTTAATAAAGAATTGTGAGCTTTGCCTGAAGACAGGGAACATTCCCAAGCCTTCTCAACATGCTGTACCTAATTAGGGAAACCTAACTGTCTCAGACTGTAATGAATACCAAGTTTCGACCTGTAGTACCTGAGTTAACTGTGAGACCCAATGATTTCAATGCAATGGTATTGTGAGAGAATCCTCAAAAGTATTCTGTAGTAAAATGTTCCATCAGATTCGTTCCTCATTGGTGCTTGTCAGGATACAGTAATACTTATGTAGTAATGCATGAAATTATTTTTCTAAAGTATTATACCTGAATTTCCTTTTCCAACGGAATCCTAATTTTCCCCACTCTCTAAGGGCGAAATATTGAAATTTACTAAATTCTTTGACTTATGATGTGTATTCTTTGCTGCTAATCTTATTTGACAACATAAGTCATGTATCTTCTGAATTAATCCTTTATATAAATCTTTAAACCCATGACCTGTATCTGGCATTCTTAAAGAGAATGTCATTAGAGCCTACTGCTATTAGAGGCGGGTCCAATCGGAGAGCACCAAAGTCCATATAGGGACTACAATGCTGCCAAAGGCACATGTACAAGGCAAGTGGCGGAGTGAAGAGTTAGCCTTCCTGGCTCAATGCCTCACTCCGCCAATTCAGAAATGCAGGGCTGCACCATACTTTCAAGAATATGGTGCAGCCCTGCAATTACCCCTGCGCTGGTGCTACACTTAGCAGCCAAGCGCCAATGCAGAGCCCCTTGCACCAAAGTGCAAGGTTGTCTGCGTACAGGGCAAGATTGTTTATGTGCAGGAAGGTCCCCCTGACTGTACATGAACAATCTTTAAATGCAGTTTTGTAACTTCTATGTGTGCTGCTTAAAGCAGCACAAATAGAAGTTGCAAAACGGCATTTAAAAAAAAAGATTGTTTATTTGCAGGAAGGGGAATCTTCCTGTACATAAACAATTATTGGCCTTTTGCTATTTTCATGTATGCTGCACAACGCAGCACACATGAAAACATGTCTCCTCGTTGCGCCAGGGTAAGACCGGGTTGTTCCTGGTCTTAATTTTCGCGCTTCCTCCTATTTACTCCTCTCTTGGAAATAGAGGGCAGTGTCAGACTCAATGGGTGTTGCAGTGGAACGCCCACAGCCACACCCATTGCCCTCCCATTTAACGCTAAGGATAGCGTGAAAGGGGACCTTATTTACAAGGCAGTGTTAAGCCACGTTAAGTGGCTTAGCGCTGCCTTACAAATAAGGCGAAGCCCCTATCGTCAAGGGAACGTCGGAAAAAGTGACTTTTCCGTGGCCATAGGGCCTTGCACATATGCCCCCTAGATGTTTGCCTGTCTACTCAAATGCTGGTCGTGAATTTGTCGGATTATGGCTCCATATCGCTTTTTTCTACATTCAGTTCTAAACTTAACAAACGCCTTAAAAAGCGATAAATACAGGTTCACAGATGTGTCATAACGCGCCATATTTTTGTTATTTTTTAACATGTCTCGTGCAGTTCTTACATGACAAATTGCCTTTTGGAAAAAGGGACATTTCTTTTTCTTAACGTGATTCTTTAATTTGAATTAATTTACACGTTTTATATAGCCTGAATGGAGCCTACTCGACTAACAGCATTTTAAAGCATCAAAAAGGGTATCCGAAACAAGAGAATATATATATATGATATATATATATATATATATATATATATATATATATATATATATATATATATATATATATATATATATATATATATATATATATATATATATATATATATATATATATATATATATATATATGTTTTAATAAGGTAACACTGTGAGGAAGTGACCCTAGAGAGTGATATCAGTACCATACTTTCACATAGACAGATTACATTTGGATTAATTCTAAATTGTATTTTCATAGAAGGCAATTGAAGGGAGACTAGAGATTGGAGTAGTGGGTGTGTCCTTGAAGATTTCACTTCCTCGTCCTGAAAACTTTTGTTTCTTAGATGTTTAGTTAACGGGCTATTAAAAGGAGACGTTTATGTTATTCTTCTATTCCGGCTTTTTAAAAATAAGGAGCCAAGAGTTAATGGTAAACAGAAATTAAATACTCTGCAGCCAACCGTGCCATGTAGCCCAATTAAAGTAACGAGTACAGTCACTGCTTACATCGCCGTCCGCTGTCCAGCTACGAGCAGTAATGCCTCTTTTCTGCTCACAGCCCAAATAAACATCCTTTCTCTGTTTAATCAACTACTGTGGCTATTAGAGTTAGCATGCTGAGTAACATTTCGTTTACTTTTTTATTGTTTTCAGTGCAGCGCTTTCCCCGTCCCTGATGCAGGTATGGAACGTTTGCTCATTCTTCTGTCTTGGCTTTGGACATGTGTGATCTATGGTATATTCTGTCCCCCAGAACCCTAATACATTCTCCAACTGGGTGCCATGCTCCATATACATCTTAGGGAATATAAACTGCTCCATGTCAACGAAAAGGAGCAAGTATGTTATGTTATGTTATGTTAGCAGGTATCTATTAAGCGCACTGCTACTCCAGGGAGTGTCCCAGCGCTTAAGACAAAAGACCCGCAGCACTGAGCCAAAAGTGATCTGGATTAAGTCTGTTGTTGGAATAACCAGGGGCCATATTATCAAGAAAGGGTGCTACATTATTGCCGCTTTTATCGGCAGGAAACTGCCGCTAAAGCGGCGATAATGGGCTTGATAATATGCCCTTGTGAATTCCCATAGAAGCCCAGGTTATCACCAGAACCTGGGTTTCTATGGGAATTCACAAGGGCATATTACCAAGCCCATTATTGCCGCTTTAGCGACAGTTATCTGCCGATAAAAGAGGCGATAATGTAGCGCCCTTTCTTGATAATATGGCCCCAGGTTTTTAATTTCCTCCTGAAGGTGAGGAGATCCTGGGATTTCCTCAATGCGAGAGGCAGGCCATTCCAGAGGCGAGAAGCCATCCCTTGGAAGGAAATGCCACCCCTCCGAGAGAGCTGGATACGTGGGTTGATGATCAGTGACTGGGCCGATGACCTCAGAGTTCGACACGGGATATAATGTTGCAGTCTATCCCCAAGATAAGGGCCACCAATTTTGTGGAAGGCCTTAAAAACCAGCACCAATGATTTAAAGGCGATCAGTTTTCTAATAGGTAGCCAGTGCAGGGATGCTAGGAGAGGTGAGGAATGGATTCTCGGCCCAGCCAAGAAAATAGCTCCAGCCGCCACATTTTGGATCACCTGAAGGCCACGAAGTAGAAATTCAGGAAGGCCAAGATACAGAGCATTTGCATAATCCAATCTCGACACCACTAGTGCTTGGCCTATGGTCTTCCGGCGAAGAGGCAGAAAGTTCCTCAGCATCCTTAGCATCCCAAAACAGGTCCCGGCCACTGATTGAATTTGGGGCTTCATTGAGAGAGAGTCATCAAATTTGACGCCCACATTTTTTACCGTCTGGACGGCTGCAGTGGGAGGAGACATGTCTTGCGGCCACCAATAATGCCAGAGATCACAGGACCGAGAGCCGAAGAACATTATCTCTGACTTCTCAGGGTTGCACTTCAGTTGGTTTTTCCTGAGCCAGTGGAAAACCTCAGATAAGCATGTGTTTATTTCCTTACTGTTAAATTCTGAGTTCTTCCCGCAGGTGAACTGCAATTGTGTGTCATTAGCATGTAGAAACTCTGTGAATTGTCCACCTATGAATCAGGTAATTCTACTCAGGGTCTTCTCCATAGTCAGAACTTTATTAAGGGACTGAAAAAATAAGTTTTGGTATTTACATCCTTGGTCAAGGCACGAGTATTTATCAAAAGAGATATTGGGCCTAGGAAGTTTACAAGGGATGACAGAGGCAGATGCCACTCACTCTGCCATCTGCTCTATTAGTCTGTTCAAGGTCTCAATAGTTCAACAGACTTAAACAACAGGCAGGACAACTTTCTACCATCAATGATCCAAGGCATTCTTCTTTCATTTCAGAGGAAACAATAGGAGAACCGTTTCTGCTGGTGAGAGCTCACATCTTTCTCTTGTCCAATGAAAGGCAATGTGAATAACTTTTTTTTCTACATCTGGCCTGGAATTTTTCAGTTAAGGAAATTTACAATACGTTTTATGATACTCCAATTCAATTCATACCACCATAACCAATGGTCTTTGTTCCCCAAAAAAACACTTTCAAATCTCGCAGGAAATTCACATTGTGTTTTTAAAATCTGATCAATCTCTTCCTGTTTCAATAATGAAATAAAAAAAATGAAGGTTTCTACAGTCATCAGTCTAAAAGACTTAAGTTTTTTCATTTTAAACAGTCATTTCAAAATGGAAACTATAGTGCATCTAAGAAATAGTGTCCCACTCCAGAGTTGGCGGATGCATCGAAATCTCAAATATTCTTTTCTAATAGAATCAGACTGCATTCTGAAAAGTCTTAAGACTCCCGAAATACTAGCAGGAAAGTAGATCAAATTACATGAATGACAGCAATACAAGATAAGAAGCTACAGCAGGAATAGAGACAAGAACAAACACTGAAACAGATTTGTGTAATCACTGCAGGTCAGTCATCAATGTGGTTCAGAGGGGGGCGAAGCTCAGCTGCCCAAGATGGCTGTTGAGATTCCTTAAGGCTCTGACGAGCCCCGGATAATTGCCTGCAATCCTGCGTCCATCGGCATCTTCCATCCACCGAAGATCTCTTCCGAACTGGAGGGATTATATACCAATCTGCAAAGTCCCTGAGACTGAGGCCCTACTGAGGCTCTACCGTGGCCCCATACTGGATAATGACTGTGACCCAGAGTAGGCCGAGGGATTGAAGGAGTGCAGTTGGAGCTAGAGTTAGACTTTGGGGGCTAGCAGTTACCATAATAGAAAGTCTCCCCACCCACCATTACCTCCTGCATCGATTAAGACCTGCCATGGTGCACAGTTTGCTGGCCAGGTGAAGATCCCTGTAGGCTGGTGTGCCAGTTAAGACTCAAGTTGGGTTTGCTCAGGCCCGTGACATGGACAAGCTGAACACAGGCTGTCTGGCTGCGAGTTGGGCAGCAGTGATGTGGGATTGCCCTGACTTGGGTGGAGTCCCAAACTAATACTATTGGAGACCACAGGGCGACTTGACTTCCCACACAGAGACCTTGGCATCCAAGCAATTGTGGATACTCAGACTAGGTGGAGATCCTGTCTTTAACCACCTGGACAATCACCAATCACCCTGGATTTGAGAGATATACAAGATAGCCTGACTTTATTGGTGACCTGTGGGGGATGAGAGAGATCCCACAGACAATTGCACACTTGAGCCTGATCTGGCACTTCCCTGCCAGGCTTTCCTCCATGAGGTAAGATTTAAGAGTCAAAGACGGGAGCTACCGGTCTTTGACCCTTTAACGTTTTCACAAGGCAGGGAGGTGGACCACAAACGGATCAGGTGGGAGGATCTGAAGTGGACCTGCAGAGTCTCAGGGCACAACCCCTACACATGCATTGGCAATTTTGCAGGCAATCAGGGAGTCACAAGAAGCTCTAGAGGGCTGAAATAACTGTGCTGGTGCAGAGGTATCCCTGCTATGACAAGACCCGCCAATCATGATGGACCACACAATAGAAGTTGAAATTAAGGTTTTTCCCCTTCAGAAGATGAACAGTGCACCCCTAAAAGAACTTTGATAAACTTTCACCGACAATGTTGCAACTGGAACGAAAAGCCAATGACACTGATGGTAGATCCAGCTGGAATAACCTGCACCTGGTGGGGGTCCCCAAGGATGCTGAGGGACTACAGACAATATATTTTCTCTAAGAATGATTTGCATCCTGGGTCCCAGCCCAGGACCTCGCATCTTGTTTAGTGATTGAAAGGGCACAGAGAGCCCTCACCAAGAGGCCGCCGCCGGGTGCCCGACCTCACCTTATCCTGAGGCTGCTCAACTTCTTCAATACGGATACTATTCTCTGAGCGGCCTGTGCTCAACAAATTGTCCTCATTCAGGCCACTAGCTTTATGATTTACCCTGATTATACTGCCCAAGTCCACCCACAATGGAGAACATTTGGTGGGTTCAAGGTCAAACTTCAAGCAATGCTAATAAAATACATGCTCCTCTACTCGGTGAGGCTTAAAGCTGTCCATTAGGTAATAACACATTCTTTGATAGTGTGGAGGAGGCTAGGAATTAGGTGGAGGAGCAGGCCCCTATGACTAGTACTGATATTCACCCTCAGCCCTCCCATTAGATCATACTCTCTCTAAACAATCTACACCTGAGACACCAAGGACGGGTCAAGTTGGTGCCTGTACGAGCAGGAAGGACAACAAAGGGGACTCTTTAACTTCTGAGGTTAAAGAAACACTATTGTATCCTCTCCTGTAACATCAAATGGAATTAATTATGAGCTGAAGAGGGCAGCAGTCCTCAACTATGTTAAAGGACTGGCCCTAGACATGCTCCTGCTTCAGGAGACTGACCTACTTGGCAACAACTGCAACTTCCTTAGTAGGCACTGGTAAACCTGTGTTTATCATGTAAGATATACTAGGGGTATAAGAGTAGTTGCTCTTCTTCCGCAGAACTCTTTCCCTCTGATCTCTTAGCTGTCCACTCAGTTGCTATGTGACACTATGGGCTGAGTAGAGGGGCATCTCTGGTCGATATTATGTGCATATCTACCCTTGACCTGGTAGAACCCTCCCTAGCTGCTTTGACCTTCCAACTTACACAGGTGACAGCAGAGAAGTGCATTGTGGGCGGTAATTTCAATATGGTAATAAACTCAGTCCTGGACACATTTAGTGGTAGCACAATGCCCAGAACGTCCTCCCTCATGATATGGGCTGAATTAATGGGACTCTGCGATGTATATATAAACGTTTTTCTCCCATCCCCATTCCTCTTTTCCAGCTAGACAAAATTTTTCTGCATTTCTTGATGGGAATAATAGAGGTCAGAATACTGCCCTGTGGCCTATCACACAATTTCCTGTGGAGCTATATTATACTGGTGGCCTATCACACAATTTCCCATGGATCTATATTATACTGGTGGCTCCTTCCTGGTGGCTGGAGCTAGTGCATGAACACATGGTGGCTAAGCAGCAAAAGGTAAGCTAGTAAGCTCCCGGAGAAGGTATCATTTTATTTCAATGTCAATATGGGATCCTTTGAGTCCACATTCACAGCATGGGAAGCATTTATGATAGCAGATTTTGGTCAAATCAAAGCACTGTTTAACAGGGGTAAAAAAGTCAACAATAAAGCAACTGATACTATAGAAACAGTTCAGGAGCTCGAGGTTTGTGCTTGAGATTCTCCTATGCTTAGGCAACTGAACGCCACAGTAGAAGAACTTGGAAAAATAAGACTAGGAGTGCCCACACTTCCGTGCATGGCTACCAGGAGCGGCCCAGGCAGGTAAGAGTGGTGGAGCAGGGTGTGGAGGGAGTCGACAGACAAAGACGAGTTTAAACTAAGAGGAAAAAAGAAAAACACTTACCTTGCACTCACAACATTGCTGAGCGCAAGGTAAGTGGTTTTCTTTTTTTTCTTTAATTTCAACTCCTCGTCATCTGTCAACTCCCTCCCCACCCCACCACTCTTACCTGCACAGGTCACTCCTGATGGCTACTCAACATAAGATCTGTGAACAGGACAAAATGTCTAGCAAGCTGCTATTTTTGGCTGGCAACACTTGACTACAGCTCCCTATCGTCCCAACTATATAGCTGGAAAAGAGAGAGCTGGCATGAGATGTCACGTTAGTAGCAGGAACGTTTACTGGATACTAGATCAATCTGTATGCAGCCGAATGCCTCCAACTGCTGATAGGTCTTCCCCATCGAACATGACCTATTGATAAAAGAGCTGGACCAATTGCAGAAATGTGATCTGGATTCACCATTGACCTTAGAAGAGATCCAAGAGGTGATCACCACTATGAATAGAGAGAAAAACCTAGGTCCATTCAAGTTGCCCATAGACAACTGCCACATGATCAATGGGGAGCCATGATAGTGATTATCCCTAAACAGGAGAAAAACCATAAGAAACGTTCATCACATCTGGCCATCTTGCTGATCAATACTGAAGTTAAAATCCTGGCAAAAAGTTTGGTTGTGAGACTGGCTCATACAAAGTACAACATCAAATACACTAATTGTTTCATTGTAGGTGCTAGGAGAGTAATCAAAGGTTGTGAGGTGGACCATGCTATGTTGGATTGACATAAATGACATAGCATAAGACCTCCCCTAAAGTTCAAAGATTCGTATTTGAACTAATGTTTATCAAAAAAGAAGTAGATAATGTAACATTCTACTTGCTATTGTCCAATGCCTAATTGTCTTTCCCCTTTCCTCATCATTTGTCCGTCTTCTTTCCCTGGTTGCTCTAGACAAGTGCTTGGCTAAATTCCTCACCCCTGGCATGAGCTGTAAAATGTTGGGCATGGTAGGAAGGGAAAAGTTTAGGAAACTTCTGTTTAGCTGGCATTAGGTGTATGCTGCTTTGTATGTCGGATTAATACATGTATGCTTGTGCCTCAATGCTTTCAGTGATATTTATCCACTTCAGCTTCACTGGCTGCTAAAGCGTTACTGGCTCAACACACATTCCCGAAGAAGGCCTAGGAAAAAATATCATAAGTGTCACCTGGGTTGCCTCAATGCTTTTTGACACTTCATGCATATTTGTAGGCACCCGCTTACTTTTTCCGTGCACACCTCTCCAGATCTGATGTAAAATATTGCAGCATGGCTTATTGGTGGTGGCTATGGCTCTTCACAGAAGTGAACACTACAGGCAACTGCCAGTTGCAAGAGAGGTCCTACGCAACACTGACCTGCTTCTGAATATTGCTATGGGGATGGCATATGGATAACCAAACTAAACGTGCGATTGTTGGGTCCCCACAAGTGTCAATTGTTTTATGAATGATGGTGTATTGGAGGCAGATCTTTCAATTGTCAGGGAAACACTGTATCCCAGAACAAGCTAGGACATACAAAATAACAAATGAACAATTTTTGTATTTAAATATTTCCAGGAAAGGGTTGTGCAATAGATTGGCCCCTGTTGGGTACTATGTATATATCTCTGCAAAAGTTTATATTTAATAAACATCAAACCAGGCTGTTCATGAGCAAATATGGAAAATTAACGCGGAGACTTACATGATTCTAACAAATAAGCTGGTGAGAAATAAAAAGAGTGTGGGCAGTAAAGATGTCAGTGATAATGTAGATAATAAAAACAAAAATAAGATAATATTTAACTAGATGAACCTTGCATGATAATCACAGAACTGTGAGATAACCATTGCAAGTATGTAAATTAATGTAATTCAGATCAGAGAATGAACTGTTGTATGTATCATTTATGTTGAATCCTGCTGATGGCCACCTTTTTATTGCTAACCTGGAGGTCGATACCTCAACAGTTGTTGTTCCTAAAATTGACTTAAAATTCACTTTACTTTATACGTCTAGTGGTAAACAAATGATTTTGTGATTATATTATCATACTCTTCTGTTAATTTATTCAATTGTTTTCTTGCTCATTACCCACTTTATTCCCCAAAAAATGAACCATCCTTTGGGTTCCTCTTATCCTGACCTGTTAGAACTCTAAGCATACTCCTGCTACTTTCCCCTATATATACTGCACACCCATTCACATTTCAGTATCGTTTGGAGCATGTATGCTGGACCTTTATGCACTCTTAGCCCCCCTTTGTTGTAATAGGCAAACCAGGTATTACCATCACATCTACCACATCCATCACAGGAGAAAAGCCTCTAGTACCAGATTAGCTTGCCTCAAAGGGAAGCTCAAATAAGGCTAAGAACAAAACATAGTACAAATCATGAGGTTGCACTTCTTGTGTGTCAATCTGAAAGACCTTGCAATGGCCATTAAACATTCACATTAGTGGTTGAACCCAGAATATAAGAGCCATAATACAAAATCAGCAACATTTGAGGTTAATGCACTCTAATCTAAGTACTTTTGAGCAAAACCCCATAGGGTCAACCATGAGAGCAGGACATGTGTGAATTACCCAATCCAGAATGCTAGAGTGTTTGTTGTACGGTTGTTGTGGAGAGCCATTTTAAATAACAGCAAATACAAATATGCCTGGTGTAGCGGTGTCCTCAGCCTGGGTAGCCACTAATGACTACACCACCCACAGAGCTTGGTATAACACGTCCTTATTTATCTGCTTGTAACCGCGAACTCCACATTCTGAACCTGCATTCACTTCACTATGCTCTAACACTTATGTTACAGTTCTAAAGAGTCCATCAAGAGCTAAAAGGCTTCCATCATTGCTAACTCACACAACACTACATCTTCCCCTCTGTTAAATAAAGTTTTTTTACAGATTGATACAGTCAGAGCTCTTCTATGACACTTCATGGAACTCCGATCACATGCCCCAACCGTGTCTTTGGAAAATGGGGACAGGCAGTCGAAGTGTCCACGAACTGCGTTGGCAATGTAGGAACAGCAGCAGTCAGAGAGTCATTAATTGTCCTTTCAGACCCGGTCTCTCCATTGACATCAGTGCCTGATGAGCGATGAGTCACGTAATGGAAATGTGAGGAATCTTGCGTAATGGACTTTCCAGGACATTGGGCGGTCACCATTGTTCTTTTGCAGGTCACAGTCATGAAATGGCTCGCCATTGAAGGGAACATCAGATTTTCGTTTTCTAGACTGATGAACAAGCACTCCATCTCCTCTAGGAACATATTTTTCATGTCGACGCTTGTCTACATAGGCCTTCATGTTTCATTTACGACCCAATTCTATAATATGGGCTTTCTTCCTCTGTAATTGATCTTCTGTTGGTTCATTGAGGTAACTTGGTAGTCATGGTTCTCCCGAACATCAAAGTTTCAGGGCCTTCTTCTGTGGTTGAGTGAGGGGTCGAAATGTAAGCTCAAAGAGTGGAATTCAAGACAGTTTTAAGGTCAAGCTTTTCCAATACAGCATTCTGAACAGCTTTCTTGAGAGTACTAATGAAACCTTCGACAAGGCCATTGGCCTGTGGCCAAAGAGGTGTGCTCTTATGATGCTTCAAATTATGAGGACTGAGAAAGTGTCTGAATTCTCAACTGTTTAAAGGTGGGCAATTGTCAGATTTTAGGGTCGCAAGAACACCCCATGTCGCAAAGATGTCTAATCTCTTGATCACTCTCTCTTGAGTGATGGATGAGAGATCTTTTATCAATAGAAAACTGGAGTATTCCTCAACAATCACCATCAAGTGATGTCCATTGCCAAGAGGAAAGAGGAAGTCATTAGCAATTCTTTCCCATACATGCTTTGGCAACTGTGGCATATTTAAGGCATGTTGAGTGGTTTTCGATAACACAGGCTTTCATCTCATTGAGATGGGGACACCAGTTTGTTTTGTGGCAACGATTCCACAATGTGTTTCATAGGCCACTTCAATTATTCATTGCTGCAGACTCTTAGGAATATCAATTCTCGAACCTCTCTGGATAAAACCTTCTTGAATAAAGGACAGTCCATCTTCGACATTTTTAAACTTCGTGTATTTACTATCACCGATAAGAGGTCGAGTGTGCCCGAACCAAGACTGATGTGTAATAATGTCTTTTTTTTTTAAGTTTAAAAAGGCTTTATTGACGAAAGTTAAGGAACATATGGCATTTGCATCAGATGAAAAATAGACATCTGAAGAACAATCCAAGCAAATTTATGAACGTGCAAAATGAACAATATAACTTTCTGATAATAGAAGAAAGGTAATAAACGTATTAGAGTTTAACAAATTAAACATATTGTATAGCAATAGGTTATGAACATAAGATTTCTGAATTGAAATGCATAACTGTATTGCTAAAACAAGTGCATTTTAATCATTTTATAAAAGTAAAAGTAAAGAAAAGTAAAGTAAAGAAAGAAAGTGTCAAGAGAATCTTACTTGAAGTTTCCCAGGTACTTCACAGAAGCAGAATGTTCCAAGTTCCCAATGCCTCTCCGAGCTTCCCCTCATGCTCCCACAGGTTCTTCCAAGGGAGAGTGCAGGAATTCCCGGGGGGAAAGGCGGAAGGGGCAGAGAAGAGACAGCCTCATCTTCTATACTGGTGTCGTCTATCTGCTGCTACTCTAGTTGCTTCTTGCGCAGTAAGAGATAAGACACTGAAAAAACAAATGACAAACATTACTAAGATCTTTACTAGGGTTTAACAATTACAGTATATTTATATACCGATTTAACATATCCCCTTGAGACTGGGCTATTGCCTCTCTTCTTATTACTGGAGTTTGTTAGGATGATCTCATTAACAATGTTGTACTTGTGTGACTATTCCGTTGAGAAGCAAACACTAGTGTTACTGTGTACAGTTTAAATATACATTGTGCTTTTCTTATTTTATTATGTTGTTGAACTAATCACCTTTCTTTTCACTTGGTTTCAGGTAGACTCTCTGAAGCTGCTTAACTCGACTGGAACATGGACTGAGGTGAGCTTTCTTTTCTTTTCTTTCTAGTTAACTACTCTGGAATAACACACTGGTAATATCTTAGTTAAACAACTCTCAGTGCATGAAAAAAATCAGGCTTTAGTTTTCAACATTTGAAACTAAGAATCTAAAATGTATTACTGGTGCTGAATTTATATTTCTTTTGAAAAAGCTCTCTGAGCTGTACTTGCGTGACAGTAAACAGGCTTGAAAAGTCTTTTCTTCTTCAAGGACATAGTCAGGAATTCTTTGTAAACCTGGCACGCAGCAGAATTAAGCTACAGATGATCTCAGAACGAAAACTCTAACTACTCTTGCTCTGAAAGGAACGCGAACAAAAAGCCAAGAGCTGTTACTTCAGTAACGCCCTCGGCGAAGTGTGCACAGCTGAGGGTGAGCGCCTGCCTCAGCTGTGCTTCAGACCTCACGCTCACTGTGGAAAGGCTGGAGTGCTAACATTGTGCTTCCAGCCATCTCAAGGGAATGTGCTTTAACCAATGCTGTCCAGGACTGTCAACAACCAGTAATTGCCCCCACAACTTGGCGTCCATTCAGTTTAGCACCCAGGTTCCTGGCAGTACATCTCCGCAAGGGGGATTTCCCAGGTTTGGCCATGTGAGGATTTTGTTCATGAAAGGATCTCGCTAATCTCGGGGCATTCACATTAGAACATGGCTCCCAGGACCTCTCCGCTGGACCATAGCCTTACCATTCAACTAAGTAGTACAGTTTTCTGTTCCTCCACTTAGAATCTAGAATTCTTTTAACCACAAACTGCTCACCATTTTCAGTTTGAACAGGCTGGAGGGGTTTTCTGGGCTGGAGATATGGTGAAGAATTCTTCAGTAGGGAAGCATAAAAAACTGGATGTATTCTCAGTTGAATAGGTAACTTTAATCTATAGGTTACTGGATTTAACCTATTTTCTACTTCAAAGGGACCTCTAAAACAGGTTTAAAATTTCCAATTTCCTTTTAATTTCAAATTTCTGGTGCTAAGCCACACCTTGCTTCTTATTGAATAATCATCTCCTTGCCTTCTCTTTCTGTCAGCATAATGTTTGTACAACTCTTTTGATTTCTCTAAATTCTTCCTAGCTGCCTCATGAGTCTCACTTAAATGAATCTCACTAGTACTGATCATTAGGTTTGGTGTCTACCATAGTTTAAATAGAAAGGAGAATGGCCTGTAGAACTATTTTGAGAATTATTGTGTGCAAATTCTGCCGCCCAAAGGAGATCTAACCAGTCCCCTTCCTGATCTAATAAAAACAGCCTTAAATACTACTCAAGCTCCTGATTAGCTCTCTCAGTCTGGCCATGTGTCTCTGGGTGATAACTGGTGGAGAATCTGGTTTATATGTTTAATGATTTTGTAAAATCCTTCCAAAAATGAGACTGGAATTGAGTACCTCGATCTGAAATGAGGACCTTGGGGATTCTGTGTAATCTCACTACATGCAAACATGGGGGCAGATTTATGAGGCCGTTGCGCCTCTTTGCGCCGGAATTGCGTCACTTTATTTGACGCAACTGCGGCGCAAACAATGCGCCCTATTTACAACGTGACGCATCTAGGAGATGCGTCACGTTGTAAAGCACTGCGCCATAAGGAGGCGTTCCTGCGCAGGGGGGGGCGTTCCTGCGCAGGAACGCCTCCTGAAAGTGGCTGAGTGAAATCTATGAGATTTCACTCAGTCACTTTCAGGGCAATGCTGCATCAAAACCCTGCGCCTGCTTGAAGAAGGCGTAGGTCTTGACGCAGCATTGTGCAGATGGTTTACCACCGAGCCTTGCTGGAGCTGCGTCGCGCTTGCGATGCAACTCCAGCAATGCGCCACATTTCCGGCACAGATGCGTCACGCATCTGTGCCGCTTTTGCACCATGGTGCGCCGCATTATAAATGCGGCGCACCATGGGTGGCGGAGCTGTGGCGCACTGTGGCGCACATTAACTGGCGCATCCCTGGGGATGCGCCAGTTAACATAAATCTGCCCCTAAATTGTGTAGCCAAGTCCTTAGCCCTGTGAAAGCCTTGCAATGGAACAAAGTGAACCATTTTGGTAAAGGTGTGAACAAAAACCAAGATGGTACCGTAATCCCGACTGGAGGGCAGGTCTACAATTAGATCCATGGCCAGGGATAAGGAGGCATAGGCATAGGTTGAAGTAACCCCTGTGGTGATTGCCCTGTGGATTTTCCCTGTGCACAAATTCCACAACCCAACACATATTTCTTGACATCCTTCGACAAAGTGGGCCACCAAAATAGTCCCTTTATCAACTCTTCAGTCTTGTTTATGCCTTTGTGACCTGCAGTGGCGTGGTCATGACAGTCATGCAGAGTTTGTTTTTGCAGTTCCAAAGTAGGTATAAACAGGGTCCCTCCATGACAGGGTAGGTCTTTTCGAAGCTCTCGAGACGGGTCAGACAAAGCCCATTGTTGAAGCTCTTCCAGAGAAACGGAATCTCTGACTTTCTTCTCCAGTGTCTCATAAGTAATAGATTCTACTATCTTTGATATGGGTATGATCTTTTGGTGTTCAACTACAGCCCTTTGTCCTTCTGTATCCATCCTGGACAAGGCATCCGCCTTACCGTTCTTGTTTCCAGGTCGGTAGGTGATCATGAAATTGTAATCTGCAAACACAGAGACCATCGAAGCTGGTGTGGAGTCAGAGTTCTTACTGATCGTAAGAATTGCAGGTTTTTGTGGTCAGTGTATATGTCACAGTATGTCTGGCCCCAACAGGTAATGCCTCCATTCCTTAACGGTGTCTTTAATGGCGAGTAGCTCTTTTTGGTGATGGTATAGTTGATTTCAGCTAGTGGGAGCTTCATGGAGTGATAAGCAACTAGATGTAGTTGACCAGTTTCTTATGTCTTTGCGACAGAACTTCTCCGAAAGCTTGATCTGAAGCATCCGTTTCCAAAAAAAAAGGCTCAGATGGATCAGCATGAAGAAGAATGGGTGCCGAAGTAAAACTTTCTTTTGAAGACTGGAAGGTGGCTTCAGCTTCCTTTGACCAGAAAAAAGGAACACTCTTACACAATAAACGAGTAATCGAAATCACCTTTTGAGAAAAGTCCTGGATGAATCGTCTGTAAGAATTGCCGAATCGGATAAATTGTTGTATCGCTTTTACTGAGGTCAGGTATGGCCAACCCAAAACTGCATTAATTTTGCGCATATCTATTGTGATTCCCTCAGGAGACAGGACAAATCCTAGGAAATTCACAGAATGAACATTGAATATACACTTTTCTAATTTAACATATAAACAGTGCCACGCAGCTTTTTTGCAAAATTCCCTTGACATGCTCTTGGTGTTCTTCTTCCGACACAGAGTAAATTAAAATATCATCAATATAGACAATAGCACACTTGTCTATATATTGATTTAACACATCATTAATGAAATACTGTAAGGCTGCTGGTGCATTGAAAAGTCCGTAGGGCATAACCTGATATTCGTATAGACCGAACTTGGTCCTGAACGCAGGCTTCCATTCGTCGCCCTCTCTGATACATACAAGTTGATGGACCCTTGAAGATCTATTATCATGTAGATTTGGGCCCCTATTACTTGATCCAGGAGCACAGAGATTAGGGGCAAAGGGTATCTGTACTTAATCGTTATTCGATTTAGGGCATGGTAATCTATACAGATTCTTAAATCCCCTTCTTCCTTCTTTGGTGCAAAGAACAATGGTGATGAGACTGGAGTCTGCGATGGTTTAATGAACCCGTTCCTTAGATAGGTTTGGCTATATGCCTTAAAAATGTGTCCTCCTTCTCTGTCAAGACATATATTCTACTGCATGGAAGGTCCGCCCCTGGTACCAACTCTATCTTGCAGTCATAGGGTCGATGTGGGGGAAGCCTTTCGGCCTCTATCTCGCTAAACACATCCTTGAAATCTTGATACATTTCTGGAATTTCTTCGGTACGAATGACACACACAGAAGCTCCACTTTCACACAGACTGGTAGCCAGACTAGACTCCTTCACTTGTTCCAATCCCTGAAAACAAGACTCCTTGCAGTAATCCGAGTTAATCTTTATGGACCGCTTCTCCCAATCAATCTGAGGATTATGCTCTGTTAACCAAGGGAGTCCAAGGATGAGCTGGAATTGTGGTGCGTCAATTAAATTGAACTGCAAGAACTCCTGGTGTCCGTCAGGTAAAATAAGTTCTACCTTTTCTGTATGACTGACTATAGGGCCAGAAGAAAGTTTTGTTCCGCCCACTGCTCTCACAGCTTGACTTCTACTTTTTCGAATGGTCTGCAACCCGATCTTTGAAGTGAACTTCAAATCACAAAAATTCCAGGTAGCTCCGGAGTCAATCATTACCGGAATGTCCGTTCGGACCATAGTTCTGTAATTTAGTGTTACGAGGAGGGTCAAGTGTGGAGCAGCAGATTGCAAGGTGTTTGCTAACTGAGGTGTGTTGGGGTTGTGATTCCTCTAGCATCCACCAGTCCAACCCCTCCTACTGGTGGTGCTGATAATTTTCCTTCATCAGAGCCTACGGTTTCTTTAGACCTCAATACATACAAAGATTGTTTAATCTTCTTTTTTCCTTTTCTTCTTTTGTAAGAGGACCACGAACTGCTCCGATTTGCATACGTTCTACAGTTTTGTTGCCTTCCAGGGTTTTAGCAACTTCTGACCCCAACCAATCAAACCTCTCCGTCTGCCGTAGTCTAGTTCTGAGACCAAGTCAATCAGAGCGGAAACCTCCGTAGGTCTATTGGGTATTTGAGACAGGGCATCTTTGAGTTCATCTTTCAGGTCTCTGTAAAACAACGCAGCACTCTTATTTTCTGGCCAGTCAGTTTCTACAATGAGCTTATTGAATTGAGCCAAGTACGCCAGTAGTTCCTTGTTCCCTTGCCTCAATTCGAGTAGCTCATTATCAGTAGCTTGAGCTACGATCCTTCGGTCAAATATTTTTAAGAGCTCCTTCTTGAACTCTTCAAAATCATATAGGATGGCTGAGTCTTTAGAGACCAAAGGTAAGGAACAGGCCACTGCGTCACCACTTAAATACGATCAGATGAAGTCCACCCAGGATTGTGCATCAGGGAAAATGGCAGGACGGCACACAAAATGGAGGGAGCACTGAGAAAGAAAAATGTGGGCCTTTTGTGAAGCTCCACTAAAGCGTTCTGGGGGCTAGTGGAATAACTGGGGAAAAGGAGTGAACAACCTGAGTGGTAGTTCTGGGGTGGGAAATAGGGGTGTAGCTAGTAGCCTGCAGATCCTATGATAAAGCAGCAAAACTAGCACCAGAGAAATACCCATCCATTTTAGAAGCTAAGTCAGTAGTTTCTCTTCTACAGGCTATTAAGTCTTGTCTTAAACTTCTGTTTTTCTCTCTGACTGCTTCTATTTTCCTTCTGAATTGCTTCTAAAACTTCACCCAAATTCTTTAGTTCCAACACCTCAGCCATTCTGCTCAGGTGAGTAAAAATCCGTGGGCACTTCACTCTGTCAAGAGAGTCTTACTTGAAGTTTCCCAGGTACTTCACAGGAGCAGAATGTTGCAAGTTCCCAATGCCTCTCTGAGCTTCCCCTCATGCTCCCACAGGTTCTTCGAAGGGAGAGTGCAGGAAATCCCAGGGGGTAAAGGGAGAAGGGACAGAGAGAAGACAGCCTAGTCTTCTATACTGGTGTCATCTATCTGCTGCTACTCTAGTTGCTTCTTGCGCAGTAAGAGATAAGACACTGAAAAAACAAACGATAGACATTACTAAGATCTTTACTAGGATTAAAAAATTACAGTATATTTTCCTATACCAATTTAACATACCCCCTAGAGACTGGGCTATTCCCTCTCTTCTTATTACTAGAGTTTGTTAGGATGATCGCCTTAACTATGTTGTGCTTGTGATACTATTCTGTTGAGAAGTAAACACTAGTGTAACTATGTACAGTTTAAATATACATTGTGCTTTTCTTATCTTATTATGTTGTTGAACGAATCACCTTTCTTTCCTCTTGGATACAGATGGACTCTCTGAAGCTGCTTAACTGGACTGGAACATGGACTGAGGTAAGATTTATTTTCTTTTATTTCTAGTTAACTACTTTGGAATACCACACTGGTAATATCCTAGGTAAAAAACTCTCAGCGCACAAAAACAATCAGGCTTTAGTTGTCAACATTTGAAACTAAGTATCTAATATTTATTACCGGTGCTGAATTTTATATTTCTTTTGAAAAAGCTCTCTGAGCTGTACTTGCGTGATCGGAAACAGGCTCAAAAAGCCTTTTCTTCTTCAAGGACGAAGTCAAGGAATGAAGGGCTGGACTCTGCAGACTCCTAACTCTTCCTGACAGGAATTTTTTGCAAACCTGGCGCTTAGCAGAATTAAGCTACCGACGGTTTCGAAACGAAAACTCTAACTACTCTTGCTCTGAAGGGAACGCGGATGAAAAGCCAAGAGCTGTTACTTCAGTAACGGCCTCAGTGAAGTGAGCGCAGCTGAGGGTGAGCGCCTGCCTCAGCTGTGCTTCAGACCTAGGGCTTACTGTGGAAAGACTGGGGCACTAACTATTGCACTTCCAGCCGTCTTAAGGGAAAGTGCATTAACCAATGCTCTCCAAGACTGACCACAACCAGTAATTGCCCCCACAACTTGGCGTCCATGCAATTTATCACCCAGGTTCCTGACAGAAAGAGAGGAAAGAAGCAAGGAAAAGGCAAAAGGAGAAGGAGGAAAGAAGAGGTGAAAATATAATGTA
This sequence comes from Lissotriton vulgaris, assembly GCF_964263255.1. Taxonomy (NCBI): domain Eukaryota; kingdom Metazoa; phylum Chordata; class Amphibia; order Caudata; family Salamandridae; genus Lissotriton; species Lissotriton vulgaris. The sequence goes on from NC_141694.1 coordinate 882,188,232, forward strand.
CTGTAAGGTTGAACAAGCGAATAGCTAACAACTATGTGGCATTATAAATGGATGATAAATAAACCATTCTAATTTAAGAAGGCTCGTAATTACAAACTTTAGATACAGATCGAGTCGTGCATGTAGAAAGAAAGGAAGTAAGGGGTGACCATAAAAAATCTTTTTTAATATGTCTTTTAGTTTTAACATGTCACTGTCTTGACTTATGGCAGTGACAATTAGGGGGATATGTACAATGAAGTGGCGGAGCATGTCGATAGCCTCCTGGGCTTAACGACAAGCTCCGCCACTTCGGTAACGCAAGGCTGTAAAATATTCACAAGAATGTGGAGCAGCCTTCTCAGTGGCGGATCACAGAGGGAGTGCTGCTGGCTGTGTGGCGGGGCGGGGGAGGGGTAGGGTTGAGGTGTAGTGGAGTCCGACATAGGACTGACGGGAGTAAGGTAATTAATGAAATGAATAAAACAATTTACCTTGCGCACACTGCATTGCCAACTCGGCCAGTCGCCACTGAGCCTTCCGTGGCGATGGCGCTAAGTTTAACAACTTAGCTTAGCGCCAGCGCAGGCACCCTCACACCAGAGTGCAAGGGTGTCTGTGTGCAGGGGAGGATTGGTTATGCATAGGAAGGTGTCACTTCCTTCACATAAACAATCCTAAAATGCCATTTTGTAACTTTCATGTGTGCTGCTTTATGAAGCACACAAGAAGTTACAAAATTGATTTTTTTTTTAAAGGTTTGTTTATGTACCGAAAGGGACACCTTCCTTTACATAAACATATTATGGCATTTTGCTTTTTTCATGTGTGCTGCACAAGGCAGCACACATGGAAAAAGCAAAAACGATTTCTTCTTGTTTCGCCAACTTAAGACCAAGATTTTCCTGGTCTTCCTTTTGGCGCTGCCTCCTATGTACGTCACCCTTGTACATAGAGGGCAGCGTCAAATACAATGGGTGATGCAGTGGAACACCCAATGCAACACCCACTGCACGCCCCTTTCACGCTAACCATAGCGTGAAAGGGTGCCTTATGTATAAGGCAGCGTTAAGCCATGTCAAGTGGCTTAGCACTGCCTTGTACATAAGGCGAGGCCCCTATCACCACAGGAATGTCACAAAAAGTGCCGTTCCCAGGGCGATAGGGGCTTGTACATATGCCCCTTGATTTCTAATTAAATGGCAGCTAGACTGCTTGATTTCACAATGAGATTTATGTAGGCTTCAGCAGTCTTGGAAGAGGTGCCATGGCACTGTAGATGCACTTGTGACATGTAGTTGGCAGGGTTTTGATCGTTCCCTGGGCGGTGTATGATTGTGTAGTTTTATTCTTGTAATAGTATACCCCAACATTCAATACGAGGAGGCATCTTGGCCTTTGAATTGCCAAAGATGACCAACAATGCTGATAATCCTTCTCAAGTGTGTAAGGGTCTCCATATAAGACTACGTGGAAGTGTTCACAAGCCCACAACACTGCTTAAGTTTATTTCTCAGGTTGTAAATAAGCATGCATGTTCAGTTTGGGACAAAGTTCTGCTTGCAAACACTACAATATGTCTTCAAGCATTTGGGTGTCCACTAAGCTGCACAGGGATAGCGCCTAACTCGACTGGGCTAGCATCATTTTGTGTGTTTCATCGCTGCTTCAAAGGGACCTTGACTTTTTAATGGCATCGATGCAACCCCTGTATGCACTTTAGATTTTGATGGCGTAAGGTGTGGCAATGGAGATAGTTTGTCCTATTTCTCCTCTGCCATTATATTTATTGATGCATCACTGTCGATACTAAAAGATATTGAGCAACCATTTACTACTAGTGTAATCTTCGGACAATGTTTGAATAAATTTGCTGCTCTTTCTTGGCTACTTTTCTTTGGCATGCTTTTCTTCACAAGCAGCCAGTACAACATGCGCACGTTTTTCTGAGGGAAACATTGACATTGCACCTCCATCGTCTTCACTTTTACTTGAGGTTGATACTGGATAACTTTTTGATGATGATTTAGATGACAGTCAACTTTGTTTGGTGCTGATTTTCCTCAACTGGTGTGGTCACTTGGCCTTGTGGATGTGCATCGAACCGCTCTTCTGAAGGGTTGGTGCTGCCATTTTGTCTTCGGACCATGACGCACTAACTTTTTCCTTCGCCTTGTAAACCATTTAGAAATGGTTCTCCTTCCCACAGCCTTTGCAAAACTGTCCAATGGCAGGATATTTACCTTCATTTGGAAACTAAAAATCCACACCTGAAGCACAACTTCTTTTTCCAGGGAGACATCACTCTATGTCCCTCTGCTGTGTGCTTGCTTTGGCTTACTTTTCATGTTCAAGACACTCTCACTCTGAGCACCTCCAGCCTCCTTGTCAGTAGCTTGTCGATTGGCATGTTCTTCAACTCTGGCAGCCATGAAAACCTGCTCAAGACTAAGAGATTCTCTCAGCATTAATTTTCTGCATGAATCTGACAGGCATCCATCAATAACTCTGAGATGTATCATTAAATTCAATTAACTTAACAGTATTTGTAGAGGGTATCCCGTTTCTCAAACAAATTGTTCATGATTTCATCGACTTTCTGTTGTTCTTGACTAATAATGTACCTTTCGCAATCTACATTAAGCATTGGATTGAACTGCAGATTTAAGACATTTTTAATTTGACTGTAAATAATTTTGTAACTCTTTGCATTTTCTTAATGTCATCTTTTACACCTTCACCAGCTGGATTCTTAAGGTATTTGATAATCTTCTTGTTATCTGTTTCTCCTACCACATAAATGAAATGATCAAATGTCTCTATCAAAGCTGTCCATCTGTCATCAATATTCAGCTTTTTGGCGGCATCAAATGGTGTGGTGGCTTCAGGAATGTAGCAGCAATGTAAGGTTTAGAGAAACGCACTGATGTAGAAAGTAGTGTTCTTTCCGACGCTGCTTTGTGATATTGTTTATACAACTCATCTCTGAGGGCTTGAGATCTTCTGGCCTCTGGGTCATCTTTGATAATTACAGGAAAGATGGCCTCTTTCTTGGTCTTTATTGGGAAAACAAAATTTCATTATTCCAATCGCCGCTCTCAACTTTCAGATCTTCAAAGACCACTGGAGTTGTTTGTTCTGAGCCCCACTCAGCAGCTGTGGTGGTGTGCTGCTTTGTGTATGGACAGCTCCATAAGCACAACCCGTGCACTTCGAGTGGGGCCACGTACTCCAACCCTGCAGTGTGATGGCTAATGGTAAGTGTCAGATGAGACTCCAGCCACTCACCTGAATGTCCAGGAAGATTTGCAGGGGCGATGCTGATTCTCCTATCCTCTTGAAACAATCCCCAAGGCTACTGAAGTAACAGCAGGCTTGGCAATTATTATAAAAGGGAAGGGGATTGGGATAAACAGAGAGAAAAGAGAAGACACTAACCGTCTGCCACCTAGACCAGCCAGGATCCGAGTTCTTGTAAGCAGGTGTTGTGTGTTGTATCTTCTATCTGTGGAACAATAAGTGAATTGAAATTAGAGGTTTAATTAGCTTAATTCACTTCTAAATAGAATGGAAACTACACTCAAGATACCTTATAATAATTGTTATTTCACCATTACTCTCTCTGTGTTTAGGACTGACTTTATGTTGAATTGTCGGAAATCTTAAATGACTTATTACTGTTCAAGGAAACATTAAAAACTATGAGACTGGATATATACTTTTCCACATTTGTTGAATAAAATTCCTAGAGTTTAACCCAGTGAAATAAGTAGAAATGTACCTAAACTTCAAAAGGAAAAAGTTTGCAGTTGAAGATTCACCCAAGTGTCCTCAGAACCAAAATGGAATTTCACATAAACATTCACATAAACATTTACCAAGATCTGCTTTTCTGGAACCTCACACAGTTAAATGTCACTGCCAAGGTTTAATCACATTGTCCTGCAATGTTGGTATTTTATAAGTCACTGTCAAGGTTTAATAACAATGTCCTGTAATGCTGGTCTTTCATAAGTCTTTATGTACGTGACCCTTATTAAGACATTGGTTTTCCTTTAAAGACTCAAACGCTCTTTTCTTGTACTTGATTTACTATATTAAAGTCCATGAAAGTCACTCAATCCTTGGAAATGCTGAAGCAAGTGTTTTTAAGAGCCTCTTCAAGTTAAACACACTTCAATTGCCTGGAAACACTCACGCGCTAATAAATATGAACTCAAAAGCGTCTATAAATCACACGTGCCTTCTAATCACGGAGCGCTTCCCCTGCAAACAGCGCGTTCCGTCAAATATGCTTCCCGCAAGTTAAAAAATGCTTCATATTCCTTACAAATGCAGCGCACACATGGAGCGCCCCACGCAATTGTATGCACACTAAATCCCCACTTAGCTAGGTCTGAAAAGTGTCTTCCTGCGTTCTGACAGATTGAGTGATTCCAGGAAATCCTCCTCGTGGGTCTTCAAAACGTTGTTCTTCTTCCTTTCTGTCTTCGCGGTTTAAAGCCAAGCACTGTTAGTTTTTTGGGTGTGTCTATTTATAGGGAAACCAAGGGTGTGGTTTCTACATATATCACGTGTCCCAAGCGTGATATTGATTTTAACTGACAATGATGCACTGTACAATATACAAACAAGCATTGGCACAATCCAATATATAAACAAGCATTGACAAGAACAAGAGTTTTAGAACAAGAGTTTAACACAATGTGAACATGATTTATAGTCACAAAATGTTTTCCTTAACCACACATGACATGATTAAAATATATACCAGAAGGATGTTGGCAAATGATACAGGAAAGGTGTGAGTTTCCTACATGAACCTGAGAATTCCTAACAGTAAGAAGATGATAATTTCTTGCTTTTGAATCGCTATGTTTTTAGGTGTCTCTTTGTACTGTCTACCACCTGGTCGGCCTCTGCTTCACATCGCTTCTGATCGCAGCATCATCTTACAATTTGCTGTTGCTATTTGCTGCTCTTTCAAAACCTGATTGCATCAGCCTTTAGCATTGTCACTCTGTATGATGTATAGCTTTAGGTTGTGTGGCAGTGCTGAATCCCTCTTTATGACCTTACCAGCAGGTTCTTGGCCAACAATGTGTAGACTTCTCAGTGTAGCTCTCATTATCTTCAAATGCTTTGCACTGGCTGAAATTGTGCTTTGACTCCACATACGGCAAGCATTGATTCTGAACTGGACGGAGACAGACGTGGCATGCATAGGCACTTTGCTGGACTACATACAACTCATTAGGAGAGCACTGTCAATTTTTGGGTTACTTATCCCCTTTCTTGACACCAGTTGTAGTGTCCTCGCTAATGACTAGGTCGCATATGGAGCTTGGTATAACACATTTATATTCATCTGCGTGTAACCGTGAACAGAACATTCTAAACCTTCATCCACTTCACTACGCTCTAACACTTATGCCACAGTTCTACGGAGTCCATCAGGAGCCAAAAAGGTTCAGTCATTGCTAAGTTGCATGATACTACACCCAGTACTGCAGTATTATTCTTTTGAAAGTTACTTAGCATTAAAGTAGTGGACTGTTATGGGCAATACAAGTTCAGAGTTAGTCAAAGTTCAAACAAAACAGAAAAAAAAGCAGAAAAAGAGACTTGTTTCTTACTTTCTGGTAGTTTCATAGTATAGAGAGCAGAGGGCTTTACAGAAAGTTGGGCATTTCTTGTCACCACAGGAAGGCTAGAGTATCATTGACAGACATTTTCAAATTTATAAGCGGGGTAGATTATTTTACAGTACCATTACAGTGTACCAAGCATCATAAATCAGAATGATTGCAGAATTTACAAAATTTCTCTTTTTTACATTGTGGGTTCCATAAGCTGCAGGGGTCTGAAGTGGGGAGATGCAGTTATAATAGTAGTCATTAAGGAGCATATTTACAAGCCCCTATCGTCACAGGAACGCCACTTTTATTGTCATTCCTGTGGCGATAAACCCTTCGCCTTATTTACAAGGAGGCGTTAAGCCATTTAACATGGCTTAACGCCACCTTGTAAATAAGGCCCCTTTCACACTATGCATAGGACACCAAGTCCACCCGTCACCGTAATGGAAAATGGGCCCAACCGCCAGAGGTGCGGCGGTCCCATGATGCAAATTAGGATGTGCCCGCCACACTGGCTGGCGCATTCTTGCCTTTAACATTGCGGCGGGCGGTGCTTCAAACAGCCGCTGCAATGTTAAAGGTGCATGTTGTGCATTGCAATGCACAACGTGACAGGCACCGCGTGGTGCCTGCCACCTTGTATACAACAATGAAGGGTGGTACCACAAGTACCCCCAGTGCAGCCGCCCACGCCCCCGTGACCCCCAGCGGCCCCCAAAGTCAATCTCTGGATGCCTTTCCAAGGCGGACTCTCCGCCATGGAAAGGCATGCACACCACCCACATCATAATATGGATGGCGGTGCCTACAAGGCACCGCCACCATATTGTGGGACTTTTCTGCCAGGCAGGCAATCATGACAATTGCCTGCTGGCGGAAAAGCGGTGGACGGTCTCTCCATCCGCCGCGGTGCCTCCGCAGTAGGAATATGGCTGGGGTAATTGGCGGTCGGGCGGGGAGATATGGTATGTGGATTGCCAAATACCATATCTCGGTCGGGCGGTGCTGATCTGCGTGCCATCATAATGACCCCCTTAGTGTGAAAGGGGCGTGCAATAGATGTTGTGGTGGGCGTTTCGGTGCAACACCAATTGATTTTGATGCTGCCCCTATTTACAAGGGTAGCATAAATAGGAGGCTGCGCCAAAAATAAGACCAGGGAAAACCTGGTCTTAACATGGCGAAACGAGGAGAAATGCTTTATTTGTCCTGGTTTTTGCAGTTTACATGTGTGGTGCATTGTGCAGCAAACATAGAAACAGCAAATTGGCATGAATGATTGTTTATGTGCAGGGTGGTGTTCCTTCCTGCACATAAACAATTATTGAAGAAATGACGATTAGCAACTTCTGTGCATGCTTAAAGTTAGGGCCTCTTGTTAAATATTTGACGGATTTGTTAGCATGAGCTGAAAGCCATTTCGTATTTCTGGCAGCCATTGTAGTTAGCCATGTGCTGCCATGTGCTCGCCATGTGCTCTGTCCTCCCTCAGTGTTGACTGCTCTTGTAATCTGCCTAGAAAAGAACTATATTCAGCATCTTCCACCTTCGCACATGCTCAGTTGAGCTTGCAGCTGTCCTTGCAACTGTTTCTAGTCTGTAAATGTCAGGGTGTGTTCACCAGAATTAGCAACTGTTAGCTCCTCCCACTTTGTTGAGCAAGCAGATTTCTTGCATGCCCATATCAGGCATTTTTCATGCTTACATGAACCAGGACTGCCCCTTGGTCTTATGCTGACTATGTAACCCTAAGCATATATAAGGCCCCAGTTTTCTGTACTCCTTAGACTGCCTCATTCAGTTGCTAAGGCTTCTGTGTGACGTAGTCTCCCTCATTTGAGGTTAAAAAAGATGTTACTTTTATATTTCAGCTTCTGTGCCAATTTCTTATTTGTTGGTTTAAAAGGACCATGTATCAGTGGGACTCCTGAGAAGGTTTCTATTTTCTGCAAATGGCACTCCAACGTGGACCTCATCAGAGAAGTGGCTATCTAAGGAGTGATCTTGTCAGGAGACAGAAATCTACTGTGGAGGACAGGACAGGACTCTACTAAGGAGGTACTCTGTGCAAGGAGATTCTGGGGATTCTCTGTCTCTGCAGCCCAGTATATTTCTGGTCTTCCTGATTTTGATCCTCCACATGATGTCACTCCTGACTGAGAACCTTTTTGGCGTGAGTATTCTAGAAAACGGCCGTTAGGTCATTCAGAACTTGGCAGTTAGAATTTGGACAACCATTTGTTTGGTAAGAGTCGTTCTGCGGCACGTGCTGTTGGTTTGATGCCGTGGATTGCTAGTTTAGTAACACTTACTGTGGCTTTGGAATTTTGGAATTTGTGTTGGCTAACTTTGGATTTGTATGGGATAGATATAAGAATTGCAATTTGTGTAGGCAGGTAATGAGGAGATTTTTCTCTGTTTGAATTTGTTTGACGGCGCAACATACGAAGAGTACCTTAAGCACTACTTTGATTATAATATTGCATATTCTTCACTATTTTTGGCATGCCTGTTTCAAGCACACCTCGAAGAATGTGTTGCTTTTTGGAGGTACCATAGTGAGATGTGAATTAAATTAGCCGGCTCCCCTGAGGGATTACCTAAATTAGTTTAGGTATAAAAACACATTTATTCCTTGGTGATTCTGTATCCCCATGGAATTCAAATATGGACATAATACAAACAAGGATCATTTTACTGCGCACTTTTTTAAATGGAGATATGCAGAGCGATTTTTTGGTGTTCTGCCAGACAAAGCGAGTGAATTGAGTGTATTTTGGCTTCTTGGAAATAAAACAGTTTGTTGGGCTGCTTTTTTTGCAGTCTTTTGGAATACTTTTGAGGAGCTCTTCTTGTAAATATGACTTACAACTAGTAATTAAAAATGGTTTGGTTTAAGTACAGTCTGTGGGCTGTCCTTTTGATTCTGTCCTAAGTGTTGATCTGTGGGTTAAATGTGTGTTTAAATGTCTATGTGGTTTGTGGTTTTCACATTAGTGATACTTCTGTAAGTAAATAGCGATTACGCTTTTATTGTAAGGATTGCTGGCCTTAAGAGCGCTGTGTTGTGTGTCCTGAGTGTTTTACCCCCTTCTGTATATGTCTGGAATGAGCTCAATGTGTGTGTTGGTGTTTTCTTGCTGTCATCAGTCTGTTATGCAAAATGTCATTTAATTAATATTAAATAAAAATCCAGAAATTAACCAAAAGATATGCTAAATAATTATATGTTACTATTTAGTTTATAGAGTAAGCAACTATGCACATGTACAAACTGCTAATGCTTAAAAGATAAAATTAGAATTCACATTCAAGAGGAATAAAATAGGCCTCAAAAACGAAATTGTGTGTTTTGCAATAAATAAACTTACAGCATTTTTCTTAGATACATTGTATTAGATATCAACAGGCAAACACATCATCTGAGTACATTGGATTTTGCTGAACTAAAACACATATTATAGAACATGCATTAAAATGCCTCAGTTTTAAATAGACTGCCACAGTGCTTTCCACAGCTGTGTTTTAACTGCCGCTTAGCAGCAGCTGTTGTTTTGATTGTAGGCCTCGGAGAGACAGGAATGATGACTCAGCCAGGATTTTGTCAGTTAAACACGGGGTAAAATCCTGCATTCCAGACTGCTGTTTTTAGAAGTTACAAAAATCAGGGGGCACATTACCAAGGGGGGCGATAGGCAATTAGCGCCGGTTTAGCGGCCGTTTTCGGCCACTAAGCGGCGATAATTCTATCGCTATATTAGCAGCTTTTAGGCGATAGCGAGCGGTTTGGGACCCGCTTTGCATATCAGCGATATTTATCGCTAAAGACATGCAAAGTGGGCGTACCCAACCTGTTAGCGACTGAAAGCAGTCGCTAACGTCGCTATCGCCTATTAGCAAGGTGGGCGTAGCGATGGAAATATTCCCGCTATCGCCAAAAACTAATGCCTGCTCAGACCAGTTCTTAGCCATGTTATCCAATAGGAGGTGGATAACATGGCTAAGAGCATTTCGTCGCTAATGCGTGAATATCGCTGAATTCTCAGCGATATTCACGCTATCGCCGGAAAAATTATCGCTTTGGAGATAAACATTGCTAATAGCATGTTATCTCAGCGATAATTTCCGGCGATGCTTAGCGATAAAAAAATCGTTGCTAAGCCTAGTTAGCGATAAATATCGCTACTCGTTGGTAATATGCCCCCAGGTTCATTATTTTAGATACCAGGAAAACATTTAAAGTAGGGATTTCCTTTCCTAAGGCCTTTTTACCTAAGCACATTCTAGGTTCTGATGTTAAATAATTGCCCTTTTAAAAAGTGGCACAAAATGTTTCATGTTTCAAGTTAGGCTTCTGTGCTTAGGCTTATGAATGAATGTGTCTAAATATGATAGGCAAGGAATGAAGCTTGCTTTTCCTATGTGGAATTATCAAAATGATTGGTTTATTGAAAAATATATATATATTAATTATGAAAAAAATATTTAAAAAATGAGTGCTTTTAAATTAGTTTTTTAATATTTATAAAGCTTAATACTCATACTGTGACCTCCTAGCATTAAATTTAATTTAAGTTGTGTTGTATCACATAATGAGGAATTTTGCATATGAAATATCACTCTGCGCAGGCGCAATAAACTCATTTTTATAAGGGTATATATGATTATTTTTTATTTCTTACTCCTGGGATATCTAGAGAACATTCTGAGGATGACTGTTATGCAAAGAAATTATAGGATATTCATTGTGCCCCAAATATCAACGTCTAAATTGGGTAAAATTCACTGTTTAAACAGCATTTTTCCATTCAGAGCAGCTTTCAAAAGTGCTTTAGGCTTCAGTAAATGCATACATTTAGGTATAATACAAATAGCTGACTTCTATATTGTTAGCCAAGTCTACTGCACACTGCTTATAATTGAAAATATGTATAAAAAATGAGCAGAAGTTATTCTCTTAAAACTGATAAACAAGGGAATGGGTCTGCTGTTCAGCCATGCACACAGAATAGGACAGCTGGGAAGACTTAAAAGTCAGTTCTATATTTAGAAGCCTGGCAGGGCTACCAGGGCAAGGTCTGCTTTTACATTTTGACATCTGAAACTTTTTGAAAGAGAAGATGGCAGCGCAGGGAAAGAAGGAGGAGTTGTGCTTATTTTTTGTTGGCAAAAGCAAGTTGTTATGCACTCATATGAATATACCACAATACAATTGTATATGTGTGCTTGGCCATACATATAACACTAATGCTTTTAGTTTGGTGCTTACTAGGGCTGAGCCAATGGGATTTAGTTTGAATTCATTCGCCCTCATGTTACATTTGTACATTTGCTAAAAGGATTGGGGTTTGGGTATTCATGTTTTTTTAGTTCTCTCAAATGTGCTATCTACCTCCTATAACTTTGTTTATGCCCAGTTGCTACGAATAGAGGTTGATAGTGTTGACAGAAGTGAAACCTGTTTCAAGTTTCATACTGTCAAAATGGGGGAAGGGGGCTAGCTCCTCTACAAATTAAGGATAGGTAATATGTATGTTGCTCTCTCATTTTCTCAAATTTTTTAGCCTGTCTAAGCTGTCTGTGAAATAGCAATAAGACATTTAATTGGCTATTCAGTAATACTGTTTTAAACATTGTTAGCATTAATAAAATGAATAAAAATATATGTTATGTTACTGCCCATCCTGTTTGATGAAATTATGACAGGATAAATAGTCTAGATTGTTGTTCCCTTATTTGACCTTTAAGGGGAGCTAGATGTGGGTAGTTTTTGTTCTAAAAGTCTTAGGTGATAACACCATTATTGTATGTTATTCCATGCTACATAGTTTTACAAGGGCATTGCTAGTTTTTTTTATTAGCTAGTCCGTGTAAATTAACTGACAGTCCTTATTAGAGCTGATGTTGCATAGTTTGGATCATGAAAAGTAGAATGCAGGGAAGATGCCCATGTGATCCTTAGCAAAAAAAAATGTTTTGAAGAAAATGTTGTTTTATAGATAAGAAACCCTGTTAAATTAGCAGTTTTAGATTTTCCTGCTGCTCCTATAACATGAGAGCATGGTCCTAAGCGTACAATGTAGGTATAGCCCACAAATCTGTCGCACCTATCTCAGTTCTGAGCACTGAGGCTGACTATGATTGTAATCATTTACATGTAGGAGTAAGGGTAAAATGTGTTAGTATTTCTCTGCCATTTATGTTGGTTTGTAGACCTTGTATACCCTGTAAAGTGCTCTGATACCCTCACGGGTCAAGTTTGCGCTCTATAAGACACAAAAATAAATAAATAAATAAATAAATAAATGAATAAATAAATAAAGAAGAATCATTTTAGAAGTCTCTGCAGTCCTGTACAAGTAATGTAAACTTTATGAGCAAAAGTGTAGAACATTTCCTTTTTTTGAGGGTTTTCAGATTAGCACTCAGGAATACACCAATGTAAGGGTTTAGGGTATGTCTATGTTGTTTTTCTCTTTTCCTCACAAACTAATAGATGAATACAGACTTTCTTGGCTGCTTGGGATTGGGTGATGTATTAATCTTGTCAGTTCACCAAACAGTTCCTTTTATACTTGCCAATAGGTCCAGGCTGTTGTTTTTTTTACTCTCACATAGATAGATGGAAGTGGTTCTTGGATGCGTTGCTAATATATGGGGCGTCCCAAGACTAGGAAATATTTTGAGACTATCCTCTCTGTTGATAGACTGTTTCTGTGCCTTGTCTAAAGACCTTTTGTTCTGTTCACCAATAGATATTTGCTGCTTTACAACCATTGCCAGAGGGGCCTAGACATCAGATTCAGCCTGGGGAGTCAGCGTGAGCACCAGTCCAGCTTGAAGCCAAAGTGAAGGTAACCAGCACAGGCATTGCTGGCAACTAGGACCTCAGTGAAGGCGGAAGCCTGTGATCAAGTGTGTACCCCTGCCACTGTTTTGGGCGAAAGACAGGGTTCACAAATCAGAAAGGAGAAATCGTGGATCATGCCCAGCTGAGAGTCACAGACCGACCAGAATGGCGAGGAGGCTTTGCTTGAGGTGAAACCTTTTGAAACAAGGGTTGCTTCAGAGATCCTAGCATCATGCCTATGAATCCTGGTTCTAAAGTCAATACAAGTTTGCACCTTTGTTTGTTGGTCAATAGATACCTGGGTACACTGGATGAAATGTGTGGCCCCAACGAATGAGCAGAGCCCCAGCAGAGCCCCAGCAGAGCAATACAGGAGTTAGGGAAGAACTTGAGTTTAGGGTACAGGTGCTGTGTCCCTGGTACCGTTAGATTGAAGTGAAGAAAACTAGTGCACTGCCTGAGACACTGGACAGGATCGCGGAGAGCATTTGCCAGGTGGGTGACTGCCTTATCCTGATAGAAGAGACTTTTTTTCCCTTGAAACTGGGCTGTGATTCTTGAATTGCGAGTTGTGCAGCTCCACCATGATAACAACAGGAGTCTGCCTGTGAGGCTCAAACGGACACAGGGAGAAGACCCCTCTAGTTGGTTGTACAGCGGCTTCAATTTCCCCAAGGACTTCATTTTTTTGTCAATAATGTACCCCTTTGGATGTCCCATTTTTAAGGAGGAGCAGCCCTTTGCAGCTCTTCGTCCTAATTCCTATGGCCCTGTGTGGTCCTCCTCATCCCAGATATGATTGATGTTCTAGCCCTCATAAAAGGAAAATGTAACAGTCAATTGGAAAATGTTTTTATTAGATATGTGCTGTTGGCTATTCTGAAATTAAAATGAATAGTCACTGAAATGCATAGGAACCCTGAAAATGTTTACTAGATGATTCTAGGATTTGCTTAGGACTAGAAAAATGATAATTCTGTTTGTAATAGTGGTCATTACTCTCTCCTACTGTCTGTATGTTAATTATGACCTAAGGCTTCGTTCCCTTTGTATTCGTGCTTATAGTTTATATGTACCCGCTTAATGAAATGTTTAGAATGGAAAATGCCCACCTAGCAATGAATTAGGATATTGATAAATTTATGAAAATTAATGTGCAAATATTTTCTATGTTCCTACTGGATCATAGGAATTTTTTTAGCTCATGCTAAAAGGACTATCTGTTAAATATTGGACGGATTTGTTAGCATGAGCTGAAAGCCATTGCAACTGTTTCTAGTCTGTAAATGTCAGGGTGTGTTCACCAGAATTAGCAATTGTTAGCTCCTCCCACTTTGTTGAGCAAGCAGGTCTTGCATGCCCATATCAGGCATTTTGCATGCTTACATGAGCCAGGACTGCCCCTTGGTCTTATGCTGACTATGTAACCCTAAGCATACATAAGGCCCCAGTTTTCTGTACTCTTTAGACTGCCTCATTCAGTTGCTAAGGCTTTTGTGTGACGTAGTCTCCCTCATTTGAGGTTAATAAAGATGTTACTTTTATATTTCAGCTTCTGTGCCAATTTCTTCTTTGTTGGTTTAAAAGGACCATGTATCAGTGGGACCCCTGAGAAGGTTTCTATGTTCTACACTCTGATATGGACCTAATACCGTACAGTTTTTATAATGGAGGTAGCCACCGTTTACAAGCTTTATTGAACTTTGGGCAAAGCAGCAAAAGTTGCTTAGCATTACCTTTCTCACCATAAATACAATAGCAACAAATGTTTCCTATTTGGTGCCTACCACCTCTTACTGAGTAATCGCTAGTTGGGGAAGTCTCCAATCAAAACCCTAGGTATAAATGAAGTTTTAGTTCTGGATAGATTGAGTCCAGGGGACCAGAATTAGTTCTTGACAACTTCTGTTGCGGGCCAAGCAGGGTATGGTTCTGCTAGACCAGACAGCCCTAGGGTGGTCTTTTCCCCAACGTTTTACCTGCTACCTTTCATTTTTCTGATCTTGTTTTTGCTGGTATTAGGACTGTGTGCACTTTACCACTGCTAACCAGTGTACTTGTACTTGTGTTGGTCTGTTGCCAATTGCCATAGTTAAGTTACTTATCAGTCCCTAGTAAAGTAGTACCCCTTGCACCCAGGGCCTGTAAATTCAATCTTACTAGTGGGCTTGCAGCACTGAATGTGCACCCACTTAAGTAGCCCTTTACACATGTCTCAGGCCTGCCACGGCAGAGCCTGTGTGTGCAGTTTACACAGTCATGTCGACCAGGCTAAACATCCCTTTTGTCAGTCCTAAACCTTCCCTTTTCATACATATGTAACCCCTGAGGTAGGCCTTGTATAGCCCACAGGGCAGGGTGCAATTTATTTAAAAGGCAGGACTTGTACTTTCAAGTTTTAAGTATCTTGGTAGTGCAAAACTTCCAAAATAAATTTTCACTATGACAAGGCCCATCTCTTCCATAAGGTAACATTTGGGATTACTTTGTTACATTTCATAAGTGTAATATCAAAATGGGAAGAAATAAGACCTACAAGTCTGGTGTCTCTGGATTCACAATTTAAAATGACAACTTATGGTGAAGTTGGATTTCAAATTGCACTTCTGAAAATGGTGCTGTCAAAAAGCCGGCATATTCTTACTTTAGCCATTTGGTACCTGCCTCTTGTCTCTGTCCAGTCTGTATCCGAAAACATTTTTGAATTTGGTAATATTTTGCACAAACAAATCCAAGGCGTTAGTATTGGTGCATCTGTTACACCCTCTGTAGCCAACATCTACATGGCACTGTTTGAAAAGAAACTAATCCACAACGAGATAGCACTGTTTTATGAATCTGTGTCACACTGATCCAGCTAAATAGACAATATTTTTTTTTCATTTGGACTGACACAACAGAGCTATTAACAGAATTCTTAGCGTGGCTGCAACTTTGTGACACTACTCTAAAATTCAGGGCACATACTAGTCATTCCCATGTTGAATTTTTAGACATTTTGATTTGTCACAACAAGGGTAGCCTAGAAATAGATCTTTTTGTGAAGCCCATAACCAGAAATACCCTATTGCACTTGGATAGTTACCATCCCCAAATGCAAAAACAGAGTGTTCCTTTTGGATTTGGTCGACTTCTTAGTAATTGCTCTAATCTCCAAGACTTTGATTTTCTGGCTAGCACCATGAAAGAGACATTTCATGCCAGAGGCTACCCTAAATGCCTCATACGTGAATCATTGAAATGAGCCAGATTCTTTGATAGAGATTCACGCACAGCGGTAACCCAATTGGTATGTGTCACAAACATTCTATGATGAAAGAACATAAATTGCCAAAACTATTATTTGCTCATCGGTGAAATAAGAACCTCAAAGACATGATTGTGCATTCACATTATCCCAGAGGTTCTACTTTTGTACAAAAACATATTGATGGTACTGCACCTATGAAGAGCACATTTAAATGTACTTAATGTAAAGCATGCGCTAGTGCTATAGAAGAAGACATAGTAACCCATAATGGGCATACTGTACATGCTAATAAATTTACCAACTGTAAAACCAAAGACGTGATCTATCTTCTCTTGTGCCCCTGTGTTGGACTTGGCCCTTTTTGCAGGGTCATCCCTGAACTTTTTGCCTTCCTCCTATATTTTTTCTGACCTGCTGTTGGCTATTTTACGACTCTGGGCACTTTACCACTGCTGATCAGTGCTAAAGTGCATATGCTCTCCCTATTGTAAATTAATGTATGAATTGGTGATTCCATAATTGATTGGTTTGGTTTATTTGTCAGACCCTAGTACAGTGTACTAGGAGTGCCCAGAGCTTGTAAACCAAATGCTGCTAGTGGGCTTGCAGCACTGGTTGTGCCACCCACAGATGCAACCTGTAAAGATGTGTCTAAGGCCTGCCATTGCAGAGCCTGTGTGCAGTCTGGTACTGCCACGCTGACTGAGAAAGTGCACCCACTCTCCAATCCCTAAACCTTCCTTTTTCTTCATATCAGACACCCCTATGGTAGGCCCAAGGACAGGGTTTCATTGTAATTATAAGGTAGGACATGCCCTGGTGTGTGTGGCATGTCCTAATAGTGAATTACAGCCATTTTCGTTTTTCACTATTGCAAGCCTAACTGTTCTCTATAGGCCAGAATGGGCAGTTAGATTATTACATTTTATAATCCTAACTGCCTCAGGGAACATGGTAGAAATTTGAGTTTAGTATGCCTGTACTGAGAGTGATAAAATACATCTTTTAGTGAAGTTGGTTTTAACATTCTGTGTTTGAAAATACCACTTTTAGAAAGTAGGTATTTTCTTGTCTAACTATCCAGGCCTGCCTCTGCTAGGTTGTGTATTCCTTGTCTGGAGTTTGAGTGACAGGGCTGGGGCATTCCAGGAGACAGGGTGAGTCCGCCCAATGGTGAATAGAGAGGTCTGCATCTAGATGGAAGGGAGGAGTTGCACCTGGGACCTGAATAGGACTGTGCCTGCCCCCCACAGTGCTGGCTCCAACCCCTGTGGTGCGTCTGATGTCCCTGCCCGGCACTGTGAAAGAAGAGAAGGAATCATGTCAACAAAGTGCTCCAGGGCTGTGCTTTTCCTCCACAATGCTGGCTCGACCTCCTGTGGGGCTTTTGATGTTTCTGCCCTGCACTGTGAAAGGAAAGAAGGAGTCATGTCAACAGAGTGCTCCAGAACTGGTTTAGACTGGGCAAAGGCCCCTCTGCAATCAGAGGACAAAGGATTTTGAGGTATAAATATTTGGACCATGATCCCAAGAAATTAGATCACTTTTGGACAACAAGAAGAAACCTTTGCTGAGGAGAGGAACCTGAAGAAACTGAAGAGAGACTATCCCTACTCTGAAGTGCTGCTTGGGGGATTGGCCTGCAGTGGTTGCCTGACTGCCAAAGAGAGGAGAAAGGGACTTTGTGTACTTTCATCAACTTGTAAGGATCTCCAATGGCTTGGAACAGAGCTTGCCTCCTGCTGAAGTCTCATGGACAACGGACTTCAACCCCCAGCTCCACAGAGTTCCTTGGGAAGTGCCTGCTGCTGTTTTGGGCCTTCTGAGGGACTGCGTGTTGCAAGGAGCTGGAAGCGCGACTCAAGAGGAAGAAGCGCGTCACCGTTGCTGCTGCTGCCGTCGCATCTTGGATGTCCCCTCTGTAGCTGTCGTATTGCACCGCATCGAGAAAAGCATCTCTCAACGAAGAGGAAGCGTGTCACCGTCGCTGCTGCTGCCGTCGCTTACTGGATGTCGCCGCTGTAGCTGTCGTATTGCACCACATCAAGAAAAGTGCCACACATCCACGGAGAAGCATGCCGCCGTCAGAGCTGCTGTCGTCGCATCTTGGATGTTGCTGCTGTAGTTGTTGCTTGTGCGGAAGCGTCTCGGAACGTCGGAGAAGAGTGTCGCAGCCAAAGCTGTTGTCGTGGTATCGTGGAACAAGGGTGTCACCGCTACAGCTGACACATCGATCGAGGCTTCTCACATCCTCAGAGAAGCGTGCCTCATCTGGAAGATCTTGACGTCTTTATTTCTTTGCACCGGAATTTAGCAGCATTTCCATCGCTGCAACACTTTTGTTGTGGAAGCATCGTAAGGTACATTAACTCAAACAGTCGCATTTTAAAAACTGAACAGAACTAGGCTAAAACTACCATTTTAAGTATAGTATTGTGGATTTTTGTCGGTTGTGGTCTTGTGTTAAGTCTATATAAAGAATACTTATTTTTGATATAAAACCGGTGGGGTGTCCATCTGTAGTGTTGTCACTGGATTACTGTATGTTGTCACAAATGCTTTACACACTGCCTCTGAGATAAGCCTGTCTGCTCGTGCCAAGCTACCAAGGGGGTGAGCAGGGGTTATTTTAGGAGTTCCCCTCTTACCCTGACTAGAGGCAAGGGTCGGTATTTGTCACAAGTACCTATCTGTGCCAGCTAGAGACCCCCAAATCTAACACCCTGCAACTTAGGGTATGTTGGTGAGATAGCATGTGCACTGTCAACACGACTTACGGAATATCGTTCAGCGATTAATATGTCGAAAGTAACAGCTCCTTTAGTCAGACATTATTTGGATATAGCCCACATCTCCAACAATATCAGATGGCATATTCTGGAGAAAATTGAGATAATCCAAGAACCTCAAAGTGGTGAAATCCGAAAAAGGTGAGAGCTCTTTTGGAATTTTGTTAATACATATCAAAGAGGACTTAACAATGAAATCCCATGGGAGAATGCTATCAGATATAACACCTAGATCCCATATGATTTCCTTAGGAATGACAACCCTATTTTCATGCTTTATGAATCTTGCTTTCCTGAAAGCTTAATAGAGATTTTAGTGTCCCCAGGTCCTAAGTTACATTTAGCATTGATTTTCAGCTGTGTTTATGATTTGTAAAAAACTCTTTTGTATTATTCTCTATACCGTTGAAAATTATGATATAAAATGTTAATTGTAAGACCTCCAATAAAAGAAAGGTGGTGTATTATTTTCTATTACAACTCTAACTTCAGTTTTTATATTGTGTTAATACTAGCAGTCAGATTCTGTTGTTATACATTCGCATTGCACCATTATCCACTTCTTGATTTAACTTTAACCATTGTTAATATGTCTCCCATTTTGTGAGAACATTAGTCTATTTTCTATATTTATTTTTTTCTTATCAGCCATCATCTTGACGTTTCCATTTAGATTCAACACCACACGACTATTATTACGTTATCGGCTCATATAAACTTCCGGCTTCGCTGCGGCTAAAGTTTTGTGAATTATCCTTAGACACCCTTTTGAGGTAAGCAAGTAGTGCTAAGGAAATTGAGTCTTAGGCAGTAATTTATTTAACTGGTAAGATGCCGTTCGGGTACTTTCCTACTTTGTGTTTCATTTGGCAATATAATAACATTTAGTGTTTGTCGAATATCTACGTCAACGCACCCTCATAAATACTCCGGGGCAGATTTACAAGCCCCTTTTACGCTGTTGTTGCATCACTTTTGTGACGCAGCAGCTGCGTAAAAGATGCGCCGTGGTGCGGGATACTTACAACGTGATGCATCTGGGAGATGCGTCACGTTGTAAAGCCCTGCGCCAATAGGAGGCGTTCCTGCGCGGGGGGGGGCGTTCCGGCGCAGGAACGCCTCCTAAAAGTGGCTGAGTGAAATCTACAAGATTTCACTCAGTCACTTTTGGGCCCATGCTGCGTCAAAACCCTGGGCCTGCTTGAAGCAGGCGTAAGGATTGACGCAGCATTAACAAGATAGGGCCCCCCAGAGCCTTGCTGGAGCTGCGTCGCGCTTGCGACGCAACTCCAGGAATGCGCCGCCATTACAGCACAGATGCGTCACGCATCTGTGCCGTTTTTTCCCATTGGTGCGCCGCATTGTAAATGTGGCGCATCAATGGTGGCGGAGGCATGGCGCACAATAAGTGGCGCATCCCTGCTAATATGCAGGGATGCACCACTTTTTGTAAATCTGCCCCTCCCAGTTTCGGTATGGCTATAGTTTTGTGTTTTATCCTTCGCAGATGTACATTTTAGGTAAACAGATTGCACGTACTGTTTACGAAATTGAGTCTTAGGCAGTAAGTCAAGGAACAGTTAAGATGCCTTCGGGAAATTTCTTATCTTGTATTTCATTTGGTGAAAGAATAACATTCACAGTGTCTGTCGTTTATCTACATAACTGAAAAGACTCCCATTTTGTTTTGGTAATGCTGCAGGGCAACATCCAGATACAATTATTTTCTATTTCATTGTGACCCCTGTCTTGCTGAGGCCTAGGGCCTGGATCTCTTCCCTAAAAGTGACTCCATTATTGAAGACTTGGGGACAGATTTACAAGCCCATTGCGTCACTTTTGTGTCACTTTTTCCATGTTAAAAGTGACGCAAAAGTGGCACAAGGGGCTTGTAAATCTGCCCCTTTGTGTCTCACATGACCAAGAATCTAGTTTGGATTTCCATCATAGGAGCTGTTCCCTTCATACATCATGTTTATGAGCAGCTGACGCTACTATTTAAAGGTATATAGATTTATCATGCATTTGTAGGTCCTCACAACCGAGTATTCTATGTCATCTTAAGATGCCTTTTCCACGTTGACTTTCACCATTCATTTTATGTATAGATATTGTCCAAACTAATGTCGACAACCGTGATTGCTCACCAGGCCCATCCCTAATACACCCATTGATTCACTGATATTTCATAGGGTAAAGTTTTTTCTTTTCTTTCATGCATTTGGGTCACCTTCAATTTGGACTTGCAGTTACATACACCTACCTAAAGATTTACTTGTTTATTTTTAGGTCTCGCTTACGTAGCGCGCAAGTGCTGTGTAGTATACCTTTAGTAATCGATTCAGTTTAGCCCCAAAAACGTTCAAGAGTTGCATTGCTTTCAATGGCAACAAGTGCACATTTGGCGATTCCCTTGCAGGAGCGAGCTTTGAAATCATCAGTTTGTAATTAACAGATGGTTTCAAAGCTCGCTCCCGCAACAGGCCCCCTCCTCTCTACCCTCCCCCTCCTCTCCCCGTCAGCGTGAGGCACGCGCGCTTGTTTTTCTATGTCATGGCACACCAATTCTGGTTAAACATCTGTTATGACTATTTTCTGTTTAGTTTTAAGAATGCAGTCAGCGATATAACATTTTAAAAAACGCAGCACCTTAAACAACAGTGCTAAAACATTTCCACTTCAACCCCCATCTCCCTCTCTCCATGAGCTGCTGTTTTGCTTTACCAGCGCTAAAAATAAATACGCATGACCTATGCGTGAGAAAAAATTCAGCACAGGCCCTTTTGCGTGCTACTATGAGCCACTTTGTAAGCTAAATTTAATGGGAAGATAATCTTTTTAAAAATATGTTGCCACCCAGCGATACCTAAAATAAGAAACATGCGGCATATCTCATTTCCGCTTAGCACATGTTGGACGAGAATGTCTTTCGTAGTCACCGTCTAGCTGCTTGAGCGTTTCTGTGTGCTTTGGCCTCATTCCAGCAAAAAGCCAGTTGCTTAACCAGAAGTAATGGGAACATCTGCCTTCTCTAAGGATATTTGAATATTAAGAGTCAGACCAGTAACTGACATCTCTAAAAAACGAGGGACACGTATAGGCCATTAGAAATCAACAGGGACGTTACAGAATGGAATACGGAGCAAATCGAAATTCTATGTTAACATAGTTAAGGAAGTGGTTTTTAAGCATTTCAAGATTTAACATGTGCAAGAAGCAACAAGCATTGGCATAGCCAAAAGGTCTTGCCTTTGGGACCTTATAAGTGTTTAGCCATGTAACAGTTAATGTTGTTGCACCAAGGATATTGTGCTGGATAAATAAACACTTATAAGGTCCCAAAGGCGAGACCTATTGGCCATGCCAATGCTTGTTTAAGTATACACCTGTGCAGAGCTTTTCTTTGATGCCCCCTGGTGGCTTTCCATTGAAGTACATATGCCTGTACAGACATCTGCTTTAAATTGATTTTGGTGAGCTTATGAAACTTTTTCTTTTCTTTTCCATTAGATAAAATCTCTTGTTATCTTTGTTATTTTTCTCCATTATATTTTGCGCTAAACAGTTAGAACCTATTTTTGATAATTACTTGTCAGCTTTTAGATTCCATCACATATTTTTTTCTGTTTTCTTTTCCTCATTTGGAGCACCATTTTATTTTCCTTTGACACACTTTTGCACGTGAGACCTTATTTCACGGATGGTGAAATGGGTATGCTAAACATAATAATACACCTGAAAGACATCCTTACCCGATGTACTTTCCATTTTTAGGTTTCTACCTTCAATCTCGGTTTTCTGATGAAGGCGCCATGTTCGCCGTAATGTGCATCGATTTTTTGAAGAAGCAACATTGTTTTATTTTATCAATTTCCTGTTTTTCTTTGTTCTTTACTGTTCCATGTGGCTCGTTATATGTGTAACTGCATGACACTCACCTCCGCATCCCAGACGATGACAGCCTCAGTGACAACAACATGATCTCTGCATCGCAAGCCCTGTGCTCATCAGAGCCAACACAGCTCTGCAACAAGTGCATTGGGTTACAAGTAGCCCCATCCTCAGGCAACATTTTTCACCAAGATCTTCAGCCACATCGCCACGTGGGCAATGTGGCCTGCTCCTTTTAGCGAGCTGCTCAAGGTCCTCTTGCGATCCATGTGCCTCCAGCCTGTGGGTCCAATTGAGATCATCCTTGTTTTCCTTGTGCTCCCTTGAGTACTCAGGGCCTACCCTGACTCCCCTCCTTGTGGTGAGTCCTCGGGACCTTGCTGGTCCCAACTGTGCACCTTCTTGACTTCCTGCGTGGGGTGCCTTTGCCAAGGCTTGTTGGTGCTCCTGCCGGACACCGACCCCTCAGCACTCGACACCCTTTGTGGGGCAGCTTGCATCTGGCTCCTGGTCATCCTCAGCATCGCCTGGTCCTCGAAGCTACAGAGTCAAGGTAACAGTCATCTTTCCTGAAGCACCCGACATCAGAGGGCATCTGTCTTCTAGGACTCCTGGGCACTCCTGAGTGACATAGACACTGTCCCCACTGCCTTAAGCTACTCCTCTTCCAGAGTACCCATTTGGATTCCTCTGACCACTTCCTCCTCTTCTAGCAACAGAACTTTCCTGAAGTCCCCCATTGAGTTTGACAGCGGTCTATGCCGCCATTTCACACCTATGCACCAGGCTTCCCTGGGAAAGGTGACTTGGATACTTTGGTATCCATGGGTGTGCTGGCTCACGAACCTTCTGTCTTCCACAGGGTTTCTTCAAGGTCCAATGGGAAGTGTCCCTAATCTTTAAAAATCTAGCTGCGACTTGCACATAGACTTGTATGGACCACGTGGTGGTGTTCACACACTGCACACGCTCTCTGTGAGGTCCCTATCTACTTACCTTGGGTGGTTCTGTGGGTCCCCAGCAATTCTAGATCCTCTCGACATTGGGCTGATTTGAGTTGTGGTTCTTATACCACTTTATTAGAATATGGTTTGGTCCCCCCTGGTGCCCACTGTGTATTAGTACTAATTACTGTAATTTATTTACTAAAGTATTGTGTGCTTTGTGTCTATCTCAGTGTAGGAGATACTGTAACGTACTGGATAGTGTTATATAATAAATACACACTCCTTCGAGACTAAGCCTGAAGGCTGCTCTCCACAGCTACTACTTGGATAGCTTGTTAAGGTTGTCTGAGACCTCTTAAATCACCAAAGGGTTGTCTGGACTGGTGCAAGGTGCCCACTTACATTAGTGGACATCATATACCAGGGCAGATTCTCACATTGGTATGCAGCGGTTGGGATTCAAGCATGCATTGTTTCACCAGATAGAACTTTATATTGATAAACTAACTGGAAAACCACTAGTACTAGGCACTTATAAATACAAGCTTAGTAAGTAAGTTCTACTGAACTTGGGGTTCGGTAAGTCAAGAGTGTAGCACACCCTTTCTCCATCCTAAGAGAGTTTAGCTCCCACTTGGTTAGGTAGGTGCAATACCATGCTTCACTTAGATTGTCAAAAGTAACCAACAGATAATAGGTGGTCTACGGGAACATTTAGAGACTAAGCTTGGATATATTCCCCAATACTAACTCACAATACAACAAAGTATCCACGGGTCTAATGAGTCTAAACAGACCCTCAAAAAGACGTAGACCTAAATAACTGTGATCTTATTTAACCCTTTCAGTGTGTCGGACTGCCCCTGGCCGTCCAACGTCACGGTGGGCGTGTGCGGCGGATGGCCGGGGGCCGTCCAAACCACGCCCATCCTTTATTTCACCCACACCACAGTAAAATTTGTGCCGTCGTAAATGGGTTAAAGAGGAAAATCCTTAAAAAGAAGGATTCCCATCACTCACCGAAGTGGCATGCTTCATCATATGGGATCTCCTTCTGGTTACAAACAAGTGCAACTGAGGGCTATGACTCTCTCGCTGAGAAAGGGGAGCTCACAGATGTTTTCAAAAGCGTATGATGTACTTAACTAGCTCTGTAAGATCCAGCAGATGTGAGGAGGTGTTTATGTATAAGAGTGATAGGCGCAGTGCATGATTGTGAAAAGTGCAAATAAAATTGGGTAACAAGAGAGAAAAAATGTATTAGGTATCTCTTGTTCTCCAAATTAACAAGCATTGGCATAGCCAATAGGTCTTGCTTTTGGGACCTGATAAGTATTTAGTTATGCAGCACAATATCCTTGGTGCCACAACATCAACTGTTGCATGGTGAAACACTTATAAGGTACCAAAGGCGAGACCTATTGGCTAAGCCAATTCAGTCATGTGTGAGTATATTTCGCAGAGTTGCTATTAGTTTTAGCTTTGAGATTCAATTTACCACCAAATGGATAAGGCAAATTCATACAAGTAATATTTTGCAAAATGGTTCAATATACATTATCCGAGGGCTCAATCCCAGAGGTTTAACATAACGCTCCAATGCAGGAGGAGAATGCTGCTCGTGCTGGCTTATTGCAATGTCTGCACCCCCTTGCAATAGGCGAGGACGCAAGTAATAACTTCACAAGTGATGATCTTGAAGAGCTCCCACAAATGAAATGGCCAATGGCTGTTGCCTCGTCACCGGCTATATTTAGAAACAGAGTGCTCGATTTCTGGTGTGTAAAGACGTGGAGCGGGTGCGTTGTTCTGTTTTCGACGATGAGGAACTCCTCTTGGACCTAGGATCAAACCCTTTCCAGGGGAGGGAGCCTGATGGCTCCCACCTGGACAATTCAGACCTCCCAGAAGAGAACACAGAGGGACAAGAGGATGCCCTGTTGATCCTCCTGGGAAGGTGCAGAGTAAACCACGGAGGTCTAGATCAACCTCTGCAGAGTCCAATCTTTCTAGACAGTCAGTAGGGACCTCCATTTCTACTAAAGGAGGCAACTCTTTGGATAGGGAGTACCAAGTGGTTGAACTTGAGAAAGCTAGGCTTAAGCTCAGGAAAGAACAGTTGGCCCTTGACAGAGTCTCCCTAGAAGTCCAGAAGGTACGGAAGAAATTGGGGCTAGAGTCCCATGATGGCAGCAACAGTGTCCCTAGAAGCAAGGAACATTCCTTTGACAATAGGAACCTGAGCAAGATTGCCCCTCCCTACCATGTTGGGGATGACATCCATACATGAATAACTGCTTTGGCGAGGGCCTGTAAAGTTCAGAGGGTCCCTCAGGAACAGCAAGCAACTATCTTGTGACTCTCCTTTGCTGACAAAGGTAGAGATAAGTTCCTCACTGTTAGAGAAGAGGATGCTGACAATTACTCAGTTTTGAAGAGTGCTCTAAATGATGTGTTTGGCTTAACCACTGAATAGTACAGGATTATGTTCAGAGACACACAGAAGAACACAGAATGAGGACTGGGTAGACTTTGTGGAAAGTGCTATTAAGGCACTGGAAGGTTGGTTACTTGGAAGCAAAGTGCATGACAGGGGGACATTCCAAGACAGACTTGAGTTTGGAGCAGCAAACCTGCCCCTGTCTTGAACCTCTCAGACAGCAAGCTGCTGCTGAGGCTGCTGTTAGTGTCAGTGTGTCCCACAGGATCTACTGGGATGAGGGAATCCTTTATTCAGAAGGTAGAGACCCCAAGCCTGGTGCTACCAGGAGGTTGGTTATACCTCTGAGGTTTAGGGGCTTCCTACTCACCCACGCTCATGACATTTCCCTGGCAGGAAACCTAGGCCAAAGTAAGACTTGAGACAGGCTTGTCCCTCACCTTCACTGGCCTCACATGTCTGAAGACACCAAGGAATTTTGTCGCTCCTGTGCCACTTGCAAAGCCAGTGGTAAGGCAGGTGTCACCTACATCTCATATATAAACTTCATTACAATCTCAGAGATTAAAAAAAGTACATCACAGCACAGGTTACATTTAAAAATCAATAAAACCATATAATATAATCATTAAGAAAGGGTTATCAGTAGACATTGCAGCAAATTATTATACAATAAGTATAAATTCATGGATAAAAAGATAACAATCAGAGTAATAACTTCCTCCGCCTGACCCACATAGCATACAGAAAACGGGAGATACCGAAGACTATCAATCTATGGGTATCAGTAGACAGCAGTCTCAGGATTTCAAGATAGTGGCCCAGACCAACAGCTCTACATAGTGGTATTATCCATTTTTTTCTCAGTAATACGTAATGGGGACATAAAAAAAGTAAATGAACAATAGATTCTGTCGAGGATTTACATGCAGGACATAAATCAACTACGGGAGGATAAATGTACCATCTCAGACAGAAAGAGTTAGTTGGTAGGGTCTTGTAACTAAACTGCAAAAAAAGCTTGCGGGCCAACGGAGGAGTAATTTCATCTATTGCTGTTTCAAAACATGGAACATGTTTATAAGTTAAAAAAGCTTTAGTTAGGCCTGAGGCATATTCTGTTAGTTCCAATTATACTATTTTTTCCCAGTACATCTTTTTCAGCTTGTCTCTCGAGATACAGCTCATGGTTCCTGGGCTAGACCAAAAGCTGTCCATCCCCAGTTTCCCTAGTAGATCACGCAAGTAGGAGAACCACCTTATAGATGGAGTCTGAGAAAATCTAAAGAGATTCCTTAGGCATCCCGATAAGGATCCAGCTCGTCTGTTGTCCATAGTCTAAACTAGAATGATATTATTTTGTAATTTACTTTATGCTTTAGTTGTTTATGAGCAATATCAAAGTAAAAAGAGATCAAAGGGGAACTGGCAGGGAGATCTACAAGCGATCTTAAGAATCGATTTTCAGCTGTGGACAAAGTGGCCAAAGAACTAACACCCCAGAGTTCCGACCCATAAAGTACCCCGCCTAAAACCGTAGTATTGTAAATGTGAAGAGCGGGGGCTATTTGCCTGGATACTGTCCTCCTGTGTATCTTACTTATGTGGACACCTTGTTGAATTAGTTGGAGTTTTTCTACTTGTGGGGTCCAGCTAGTTGAAGGGGTAAGTCGAATCCCCAAGTAGTCAAAAGCTTCGACCTTCTCCAGTTTAGTTCTACCCGTCCACATTGGTCTGGTCTTTGTTACATTTTTACCTTTGTTGAAGATCATAAATTTGGTCTTAGATTCATTTAGGCTGAGGCCTCTTTCTCTGCAAAACTTAAAAAAATAATTTTAAAGTTGCTGCAATCCTTGGGGTGATTTTGAAATTAAAAGAGTGTCGTCGTGAAACAACAATGCCGGGACTCTACCTAACCCTATTTTTGGGGCGTCACAGCCATCTTTATCTAAAAACGTGACCACTCCATTAATAAATAAAGTAAAGAGTGTTGGGGGAAGCACACTCCCTTGTCTCACTCCTCGCTTAACTGGAAAAGTTTCAGTGACTTGATTATTTACACCCCATCTAACCTGTGCAGAATTATCCGAGTGCAACCGAATTAAAATGTTTAAGATATTTTTGGGGACGCCCATCCCTAGTAACACCTCCCATACTTATTTTCATGGAACAAGATTGAAAGCTGTTCACAAATCCACAAAAGCCACATAAAACCTTCCACCTTTTACAACCACTTCCTTCCAATAAATACAAATCAATCGAAACACCTGGTCTAGCGTACTGATTTTAGAACGAAAACCTGCCTGAAAATCACTTAAAATCTGACCTTCTCTCATCCAAGTTTGAACCCTACCTAAGACCTGCTTGCAGAAGATTTTTTGAAGGGAGTCAATAAGGCTGATAGGCCTATAATTCAATGGGACAGATCTATCTCCTTTTTTAAAAATTGGCACAATTTCAGCTATCTGCCAGGAAGATGGAATAGGGGCACCAGCCAATATCAGGTTGGATATCAAATTTATATATAAACCCCATAACATTTTATCTTCTTTATATAGATCATTATGGATTCTATCTGGACCAGGGGCACGTGCCAACACACAAGAGGATATTGCTGTTAGTGTTTCCTCTAGTGAGATGACCAAATTTCCTTCGCATGCCCCCTGGAGAGGTCCATGTCCACCGATGTATTGCTAGCTATATAAGGATCATCTCCATAGAGAGGGCCAAAATGCGCAACCCACTCCTCGGGTTATAGAGTATACTCAAGTGTGGGCCCTTCCCCTTTTAACCAATATGCCACATGTCTCCAACATCCTTTGGGGTCGTTTTCCGACAGGGCCACATGTAAAGATTCCCAGAGCGAGTCTTCCCACTCCTTTTTTGCTTTATCAATGGTTTTTTTGTAACCAGCTCTACTAGTAGAAATGTCTACATGGACCCCTCTTTTAATTGCCCCAATGAGTGTCCCCTTTGCCTTCCTACAGTCCTGGTTAAACCAGGAATTCTTGTTCTCATGCTTTGGGGCGATACGATGACCCTAATTACTCCTGGTTTTTAATGGTTGGCTCAGTATACGCCTTATCTCACTGAAAAAGAGGTCATGGGTGGGCCCTGGAGTTATAATAGCATCATTAGGGCAACGACAACTCAGATCCTCAATCAGCTGCCTTGCTTTAGTTTTTACTATTTCTAGGGCATCTGGATGTTTCTCTACCCAGGTCCCTTTTAAAGCTTTCTCATTATTTGCCACAGATAGTATACCTACATCGGGGTGTACCCTGGGTGTTGACTGGAAAGTGGCCTCAGTTAGTAGGGTTAGAGCAAGAGCATGATGGTCACTTTCTATCCTTTTCACCACCTTCATATCTAATAATTGGGGCCATATGTTTGGGGTAATTAGGCAATAGTCAATTCTACTGGTTTTGCCTGGTCTGTTAAAAGTATGTTCCCCTTTTGGGTCAGATTTTGTCCTGCCGTTTGTGGCTCTGAGCTTGTGTTGTAGAGTTAATGCAGACACCTGTGCCCCTCTCTTTGACCACCTTACTGTGGGCAAATCTAAAGGGGGAATAGACCATAGGCAATCCCAATCCTCTGTGAGGTCTCGGGGAGTGGAAAGAAAAGGTTCGAAAGTGCAGTTGAAATCACCTGCAACTATAGTAGGGGTGCTATCTGAGTATTTGGTTAGGGCATCGTCTAACTTGAACATGGTAGCTGTTTCCTCTGTTGCACAATCTACTCTTTTATAAACATTAAATATTCTAGCCTTCCAGCCACAGTATAGAGTCAATTCCAGTGCCAGAATATTCTCTGTATTGGCTTTTAACAACCTAATATTAGTCCCCAAAGATGTTTTTACCCAGGTTGCCAGGCCTCCATAGGGTCTACCTTTTTTTTTCTTTTTTGCCTCAATTGCATATACCGAGTACCCACTCTTGTGCGGGGTAGTCAAGCTCCATGTTTCCTGGAAGAGGATAACATCAAAAGTATTCACAAAGCTACACCAATCGGGGTCTGATTGTGACCTTTGAATCCCAGCAATATTCCACACCAGGATACGTAGCTCAGATGTAGGAACTATCCCAGCTTCCAAATCTGTGCTGCAGAGCGAACCACCTACAGGCAGATTTTCTGCAGTAGGGGGAACCATTACCCTTCTGGCCATGGGACTAAGGCTTTTATCTACGGTGGGAATGTCTGATCCTGCTTGGGCACTTGAGTTATCTACCTTTGCATCCCCCTTCTGACTAGTCCTAATTGTTTTGGAGGGAGGTAGGTTTATCATTTCCCCAGAGTTGGTCAATTGAAGTCACTTTACATCTGTTTCACCTCTGTACTTCCCTATGCTGTTATCTCCCATAGTGCCCCTTGAGCACACCAGTTCGGGACCCAGGGGCCGTCTGTATTTAATAGCAATTGATGTATTTTCCAAGGGAATAGTACGAGATTCCATAGATAGCAAACCAGTGACTATATCATTATCGTAGAACCCCACCTCAATCATGTCCCTTGCAATCCCTGATTGATTAGATCTCTTTGCATATTTGATGTCGTCTCTAATTATAGAGGAGCAGTGTCGGGAAAATCTTAGCCAATGTATAACCTTATTTTTTACAGAATTAGGGTCTTCAGTCCCCACCTGTGCAAGCTTTGGGACAGTTGTAAGATAGATCACATTCCCATCACACTGATCTTTCTGCCTTGTGTAGATCCCATCTCTCACCGACCTCAAGGCGATGTTCCGATTTAGTAATGCTCTATTACTGTTGATCCCTCCTAAGTTACTCCTACCACAGATACCTGACTGGGCATTTCTTTGGTTCTCAGCATAGAGGGGCTTATACATGCGATAGCCGGGGAAGTCTTTCTGTTGATGCGTAATAGTGCTTGGATTAGTTTCAGTGATTAGTCCCTCCCCGTTTCCTCGCTCAGGTAACCTTTCCTTCCTATTGACCATTTGTGAATATGTCAGTAATTGAGGGGCCTCAGGCAGACCAAGACAAACTTTTTTTCTGGTTGGTGCCGTTTTCATTACAGTTAGAGAGGTAACCTCCTTTCTAAGTGTGTCAACCTCATCTCTAAGTGTCTCAATAACTTGTTTTAGTACTGTTAGTTCTAGTGGGAGAATATTGTGCAAAGGCTCAGACACAGTGGCGGCCACCCCCAGGGGCTCTGGGTCTGTCGATAGCAACTTAAATCTGTTATGACATTCCACCATAATTGATTGGGCTAGGACTGGTGTCTCTTTTGCCTGTCCTATTTGTGCTTGTGTGACTTGGTCATTATCTGGTGATAGCTGTCGGGGCTCCCGAACTCTTCTATTCCTTTTCTTCCCCTGCATGAACATATTGGGAATACATTTAGTACGGGACCCCCCAGGGGTACTATTTTTGGGCACTACCCGATCTTGTGTTGTGTGTACCTGTATTAATGCAGAATCGCCATTGTCATTCGCAATAACTTGGGAAGTTGATGGAGCCTGCTCCACTATTTCCTGACACTCTGATAATATCAACTCAATTCTGTCCATAGTGTCATGACAGACAGCCCCAAGTGACTTCTTTTTTTAAAAAAATTCCAAGCCCTGAGCCTTATCAAGATTCTTCCTTTTCCCCATATTCTTAGGCTTCAACTATATTTGTTGTAAAAGCCCAAACCCAGGACGGTGTGGAAGCAGGCTCAGAAACTCTGCAAGTAAGTGTATCTCCCCCAAGTAGCAGATCAAGTTAAAGTACAATGTATCCCTTAATTAAAAAAGGAAAACAGTATTTTACTAAAGACCCATATGGGTTTTTCTGTCTCTGCCTTTCATATACAGAATCCCCTGAAATTATTTAACCAGGAGAAAAAGCAAACCAACCTTACATAGAAGGCGTCCACAGCAACACACAATCTTAAGGTAACAAAAACCAAATTAGAGATAAAGTGGCAGAAATAAAGAACCTAGTTTCCAACAAGTACATTGATCAAAACTTGGTTGTTTTTCAACAGTTAATTGATGATCCAACCACACCTAGCCTGAACAAGAGAAATTTAACAATTATTAAGAGGTAAGAGTTACAACCTAAAAACACCTGTATATTACAAATAAGAAAGGAAAGTTACTCATTTGATTTATGCATATTTGTTACAGTTATAATAGCACTACCTGTGTGGAAAATTGACAATCAACACAGTAGGCGCAGGCTGCTCAACAAAGAACAAACACCATAATACCAGTGTATCCTACTAAAGGTTAGTAATGTTTCTGAAATTGCTAATGTATATAAATTGAGAGAGTGAACAAACATTAGTAAAAGAATCCTTTTACTCTCACTACAGACTAATGTCATCGGTCAAATGGCAAAAAGACCAAGGACTTTAGAACATAAAACAATACAGGATATGTAAAAATCCCTGCTGAAAATACCATAAAAGTAAGTGAACTTGATGACACTGAGCAACCCCTTGATAAGTTAAAATGACCTTGGTTGCTCCATGTTAAAGATACTTCCCTTTACATTTTTAGTACTAATCATAAAATAAGCGCCCTAAGTTAAAGAAACCTTGGGTACGAAGTCTGCAAAGCCGAATAAAGCAGAGAATTTAGAGATAAAAGTGAGTATATTAAACTCCTAGGGTCATTCGGTAAGGGGGTAAAAAAGAGGGCTAGCACCACGGGGTAACAAATATTAGAAGATCAAAAATATGTGTGTATCCATAAGATGTTTAATAAAAATAATGTACAACAGCTCCCTCTGATTTGAACAAGGGAGACCGTAGATGATGTATTTCTACCTGATGAGTTAGATAATGAGATGTAGTCATTTGATCAGAGTGATTAACATTTTACATAAAAAAGAGAGGTTCTTTTGGAAATGAGAATGTTTAATTGTTTATCTTGTCCAATATAGATTGTTTTTAACCATAGAAAGCATAGTCCTGAAGAAGGTGTTCAACCTGTTCACCGTAACGCCACGTCAACAGTATTGTGCTTTTTCCTTTTTTTTAACAAAAAATGTGTCTCATGATGTTTTTTAAATAAAATGGATGTGATAATGTGTTTTTACAGAATGTCAATGAATATCAATTATTATCCTTTGTTATAAATAAATTACTCAATTTTACAGTAATAGAACCTCTATGATCTGATCATTATTCTTTGTTTGACCATCTACATATCTGTGTAATGTGTTTCAAATTGGGTGGGAGATAAGAACCTTACTCATACTGATTATTATTCTTCGTTTGACCATCTACCTATCTGTGTAATGTGTTTCAAATTGGGTGGGAGATAAGAACCTTACTCATACTGATTAGAGACGAAATGTAAATTTGTTATTGTGTGGTGCGCCCTATATTTGATTATACCTCCAGCTGTAGCTTAATATGTAAATGTAAATTGATACTTGTATAGCGCACTACTCACCCGCAAGAGTCTCAAGGCGCTTGTATGAATACCGCTGTGGAACCCGTCCTGGCTTTCCCTGTGAGGCGTCCACTCCTGGGCACCCCCAGGGTGAAGGCCAGGCATCCTTAGCGTTGTGGGGGCCGTTGTGGAGATTAAGCAAGCTATTGCCCAGAGTTGCAGAGTGGGACTCCATGATTAGAATAGGCACCGAGGCAAGAATTATTAGGTCCGTGGAATTTTGAGCCCAAGACCCGCCGAGGCGAGGAATTGAACCCTGGTCCCGGGCTAGACCTCTGCATCAGGGTCTGCCGCTCTAACCATTGAGCCACACTTCTCCACCTCCACTTAATATTACGCTTGGGTAGTAGGACTGTTTATCTGCAGCCCGTCCTACCACCTATAACCAAGAAAAGTGAAACCTCTGTTTTTTGCAGAATGGATGTTAGACATTTTGAACACTCCAACCGAGGTGACATCCTCAATCATTTACTAACTGAATATGACCTGGTTAGCTCGATGTCTGTGGTGGAGATTGGCAGCAAGCAGGATGTGCCCACTTTTAAGGGGCACACAGGGGGGACTTTTATAGACCACATTCTAATTACGGTGGCTCTTCGGCCACGTATATTGGGTTTTGAAATTTTAGATTGTACTTATAGTGTACATAACCCCGTTTGTATCCAGTTATCTGGGAACTTACTGGCCTTGCGGGACAAGTTCCCAGTTACCGGGGTGCTGAAACCCACGGATGGAAGACGCCGCCTCAAGTGGTCAAAAGTGAATTCGGATTCTCTCTATGCTAATATCCACAAATCATGTGCCCCGGAAATTGTTTCTTGCGTTTGCCCCGTCTCTGCCCCTACGGATATTCTTAGGGCTTTTGAGATGATCACCATTAAAGTGGGGACGCTACTGACCACTATGTCAACTGTCGTTAAGCCTAGGGATCCAAGATGGTTCGATCATACTTGTTCTTGTGCTGCAAGGGAGCTAAAGGCAGCCCTGAAAAGCACACCAAGAGATCGATCACTGATTCGTTTATTGCGCTCCACATACAGGAAAGCGCTAGTAAAGCGTAAGGGCGAATTAAAAGACATGATCTGGAAGGATCTCCTGGATACCAGTACTTTAACTAATAGCGAGAATTTCTGGGGAATAGTCAATAGACCACTGTTTGATATAGGCAGGGAACCTGAGCTAGGAACTAACATCCCAGAGAATGATTGGGCACAGCATTTCAGCTCTATATTTAGGGCTAATACTCAACAGAGAGACCTGCACCAGGTCGGGCAGGGTGTATTATTACCACACTTTACCCTAGGAGAAATTTAAAGAGGTATCGCAGGGCTGACGAGCAATAAAGCACCGGGTCGCGATGCCATGCCCCCAGATCTCTATAAATCAAATATGGCATTATGGGCGCCGGTCCTTACAGCGGTACTCAATGCAGCAGCATCCCTGGGCTGCCCCAGGTCATGGGGTTCCTCCACGATCATCCCAGTCTTCAAGAAGGGAAATCGTAACAGCACTACCTGTTACAGACCTATCTCCCTGATTGACTCTCTAGTTAAGGTCGTGGGAGGTGTGGTCCTGAATAGATTGTCATCATGGGCTGAGGAAAACAGGATCACATCAGCCATTCAATATGGGTTTTGTCCCGGCCACTCTACATTAGCACAATGTTTAAACCTATATATGGTACTGGGGAAGTACACCATGGCGCGACGGGGGACCATCTACATGGCGTTCATGGATCTCTCATCTGCGTTTGATTGCGTAAACCGGGGGAAATTATGGGATCTCATGGGCGCCATGGGGGTGGAGCCTGCTCTGGTTACGTTCTTAAGGGACCTTCATAGGAACACTAGGGCAAATGTCAGATTTGCGCAAGACCTCAGGGTTTTCTAGTGACTTCCCTGTCGAGAGAGGCGTGAGGCAGGGCTGTATCCTGGCCCCTTTTCTTTTTAATTTATATATTAACAAGCTGGATATGTTTTTACTAAAAACTGGTGCTGACTATACTTTTGTCGGGCGCAGGGACCTGCCCGTCTTGCTATATGCAGACGACACCGTTCTCTCGGCAAGAACCGCCAAGGGCCTGCAGCTCCTATTGAATGCTTTTCATGGTTTAAGGCTGACCGAGACCTTGCCATAAATAACATTAAATCATACATCATGCAGATAGGAGTACGCCCAAAGAAACAGTACCCTTTTGAGGTAAATGCTGAGAAGGTACCCCTGACCACGTCATTTTCTTACCTGGGAGTCCTGTTTGATGACCAGCTAAATTGGGGCCCACTGGTACAGAGGAAAAGAGGTGAGATAATACGGGCAAATTCAGCCATATTTAATTTTGCGTCCAAAATGGGCAAACGCCCAGTAGCCGCACTACTGAAGATGTACCAGGCAAAGATTGTGGGACTGGGCAGTTATGGGAGCAAACTATGGGGCTATGTACCAGCCAAAAGTAGTGAGGTGGCTGAGAACACTTTCCTGAAACAACTACTGGGAGTACCAAAAGGAACAGCTAACCTCATAGTTCACGAGGAAACCGGAATACCCTTTATTGGGGACACTATAGCACTACGGCCTCTACTGTTTTGGCTTAAGTGCTGGCTGAATAAAGACCTGGTCCTCAACCATTTGCTGCTAAGGAAAGTGCTTTCTCAAGATCATGCGCTTAATGTACCATGGTTTAAGTAATAAAAAATTGTTTTATTGAGCTGGGGCGCCCGGACCTTTTTTTTAATCCAAGCACAATTGTTAAGGCTGATGTAGAGCTTGTTAAAAAATCTTTCATTTTAAGGAAAAAACTTGAAAGAGAAGAGGCAGACTTGGTAAAACCCAGTATACGCAAATTTGTCATGGTCAAAACCACATTCTTAATGGAACCATACTTATCCTGGCCTATAACAAGTCATGAGCGGTTTCTAGTAACAAGGTTCCGGCTAGACTATTATCACCTATTACTAGCCGTACCTAGGGGGTCACATAGAGGTCAAGTACTACCCTCCTGCGGCTGCGACAATCTGTCTCCGCAGGATCTGGTGCACTTTTTATTCATTTTTTTTCTATGAAATTCCCCGTAGGTTTTTTCTGAAGCCCATACTAAAAAAACTAAGGGGCATATTATCTAGAAGTGCGTTAAAAAACGCACATCGCACATTTTCATATCGCCGGCTATCACCGGATTTTTTCGCCGTGATAGCGCGTAATTATCAATGCGCATCAGGGACGCGAAATTAAATCCGGCGATAGTCGGCGATATGGAACATTAGCGCATGAAAACAAACGTTGTTTTCACGCGCTAATGTGTGCCTTGATAATATGGGGGGGTGGATTCAGCGTTATGATCCACACCCCCATGTTATCATTGCCTTAACACCTGGCCAGAGCAGGCGTTGGGAGACCTGCGATAAACGAGTTTTTCGCAGGTTTTTGTCTCCCAATGCCTGCCATGGTAATAGGGTGTTCCCACCTCCAACCACATTTTACATGTGGTTGGACGTGGGAATGCCCACTTTGCATGTCATTAGCGATGTTTCTCGCTGACATGCAAAGTGGGCTTGTGGCAGGCGTTAACATGCCCTTGTGAATAGGGCTCTAGAAGTATCGCCGTTTCTCGGCACAATTCGCCGAAAAAGCAGCGATACTTCGTCTTGTTAATATGCCCCAATATTTTAAACAGGTCCGCCCGGCTTTGTGCTATTTACAAATGGTAAAGCCTGATAGCACTTTATATGTGGTTGGATTCCTCAAATCAGCACTAAAATCTAGAAATAGGAGAGAGGATTGTAAGTCTCTTTTAGATGTATTTTACTGTCCACTTTTATCCTTTGAAAATGAAATGAGTTGTATATATATTTTCTGGGGTTAAGTTCAAGATATTTAGTTTTTATAAAATGTTTTATGCTGTAACCTTGCTTTTATGGTTTTTAAATATGAAAAACTGTATAAAGTATTTTGAAGTTGAAGTTAGTCTCTCAGTAGGTGTTTAAGTCTCAGTGGGTCTGTGACTGGGTGCGTGAGCATCTGAGTGGGTCTGTCAGTGGGTGCATTAGTCTCTGAGTGGCTCTGTGAGTAGGTGCATGAGTCTCTGAGTGGGTGTGTGAGTAGATGTGTGAATGTCTGTGTGAGTCTGTGAGTGGGTGTGTGATCATCTGAATGGATATATGAGTGGGTGCATGAGTGGGTCTGTGAGTGGCTCCATGAGTGTCTGAGTAGGTTTGTGAGTAGGTGCGTGAGTATTTCAGTGGGTCTGTGAGTGAATGCATGAATCGCTGAGTGGGTATGTGAGTAGGTGCATAAGTCTTTGTCTGGGTCTGTGAGTGGCTGCTTAATTATCTGAGTAGGTCTGTGAGTGGGTGCATGAATATCTCGGTGGATCAATGAGTGTCTTCATATGTGCCTGAGTATATCTGTCAGTGGGTGCATGAGCCTCAGACTGGGTCTGTAAGTGGGTGCATGAGTGTCTGAGTGGGTATGTGAGTGGGTGCGTGAGTGTCTGAGTGGGTCTTTGAGTGAGTGCATGAGTCTCAGTGGGTCTGTGAATGGGTGTGTAAGTCTCTGAGTGGGACTGTTGATGGGTACATGAGTATCTGAGTAGCTCTTTTCAAGGGTGTGGGAGTGTCTCAGTGAGTCTGTGAGTGGGTGTGTGTGAGTGTCTGAATGGGTAAGTGTATGAGTGCATAAGTCTCTGAGTATGTCTGTGAGTGGGTGCATGAGTATCTGAATAAAAAAAGCTAATTGGTTTGCCATTGGCTGTAAGCCTCTTGCCTTTGGGAAACAAGGCAAGAAAGAAAGAATAATGGAAGAAAGAAAGAAAGGAAAGAAAGAAAGAAAGAAAGAAAGAAAGAAAGAAAGAAAGAAAGAAAGAAAGAAAGAAAGAAAGAAAGAAAGAACGCAGAGGAAGGCAAAAGAAGAAAGAAAGAGCAAGGGAAAGAAAGAAAGCAAGAAGCGAGAATTAAGGAAAGGAAGGAAAGAACGGAAGGCAAGATAGAAAGAAACAAAGAAGTATAATGAAAGGCAGGCAAGAAAGAAAGAGGAAGGTAAGAAAGAAAAATGAAGGAAGAAAATTAAGAAGAAAAGAATGAAAGAAATGATGGCAAGAAAACGGAAAAGACAGAAAGGGGAACACAAATAAAGAATGACAAAAGAACAAAAAACCAAGAAGGAAAAAGAAAGAAAGAAAGAAAGAAAGAAAGAAAGAAAGAAAGAAAGAAAGAAAGAAAGAAAGAAAGAAAGAAAGAAAGAAAGAAAGAAAGAAAGACAGGGTTGCAAAGCCAGAGCATCCATATCGGCTAATGTTCAGAGTTCATGTGAGCTGCTGAAATGGTGTGAAAAAGTAGCCAGATAAGTCACTTCAAAAGGAATTTATAACAGCATGGGCAGGAGACTGTTACTGATAAAGCTGGATGTGCCGAGTGCTCTCATCTGGAAGAAAGCATCTTGCTACCAATTCAGGCTTTACAAACAAAGGCAAAGCTAAAGTAATAGTGAAGTAAAAACAAAAACACAGAAGTGAACTACCTTGTGAGCGGATTTGCTCTTTGCAAAAGGGATAAATGTAGTCCCTCAAAGCGAAGATAACCAGTGGCTGTAGTAGGTTGACCCATTGCGCTATGCTCTACTGGTTGGAAGCAAAATGTAAATTAAAGAAGAACATACCAGTGGATTAGGGGAAGTGGATGAAAGCCCTATTATATAATTATTTTATACATATCATTTTACAGAAATCAAAAGGTATTGGCTAATGCCAGAGCTAAAAATGTCTTTCATATCAACTATGTGCAAACCTGATAGATGGTAGAGCCAATAATAAACATGAGCCAAGTATCCAACAAGTGGTTCCAATAATCCACTAAAATGAAATACTGAGCAGACTTGCCCCATTAGTCAATGTAAGTGCCTTATGTTTGATAGACCTTTTTGACAGTTTTTTGGTCGGGCAGCTAAGTTAAGTACTAATCGATTGAGAGCAAAAACACTCTATTGAATAAGTGTATCATTGGTTCTGGCATATTTGTAAATGCTATTCAGTCATTAGACAGTTCTTTTCAGCTGCTACCTGGATTCGAAACCCTGATCCCGTTTTATATAGTTGTTTGAAATAGAGCAATTTCTGATGGGCTGTTAGTAATCGATTACAGGTCCTTGGTTCCAAGCCTAACTAATATCCAAATTTAGGGCCTAATTTAGAGTTTGACAGACAGAGTTCTCTGTCCCAAATGTCCCTTCCCAAATTTGATGGAGTGCCCTGTTTGCCGAACCTTTGGGCCGTCTGCCTCCTTTAGAGTCAGCTGGACCATAAGAATTTAGTCGAAAGAGCCTATGCTGACAGAATACTTTCTTTGATGGACCATTGGTGGAAGAACATTGCAGTGTGTGCACTGTTTAGGGTGGGTGGTAAAAAGTCATTTTTTTATTGTTTGGGGCCTTTGACTTCTGATTTCCCTA
Organism: Lissotriton vulgaris; assembly: GCF_964263255.1. NCBI lineage: Eukaryota > Metazoa > Chordata > Amphibia > Caudata > Salamandridae > Lissotriton > Lissotriton vulgaris. The sequence continues at coordinate 882,227,863 of NC_141694.1, forward strand.
GGTCTGACCTATTATGGGTCCTGAACAGCTGTGCCCAGTACCCCTAACTTTCACTGGTAGCACAGGTCGAGCAGTAAAAGGCTTCTTGAAAGGGGGGGAGGGAGGGAGTAAGTTACATACTTGGGGTGAACACTGGCTCACATCTCAAATTGTGGTCAACAACAGCACTAAATGATTGTCCCGTCAAATACTTTCTTTCATGACAGAAGTAATATGTATATACAAACACAACATCAAATATGGCATGCATAAAGTCATGTCTCTAGTGTTCAATAGGCAGGTCCCTGATCCCCACTTCCCTCTCCATAGCAGAGGTGGTTACTCCCAATTCACAATAGGCTGCTTTAGCTTTAGGCCCCACCAGTAGTCCGAGACTGAAACGTCCCACCCCCAACTTTAATAAAAGTAAATCTTTTTCCCTGTATGAGGCGCTATGTAGCAGAAGAAGTTCCCCTGGGGACTTCCGGCCCTGTGGACATGGTACCTGCTCCTACAAGGATCATGCAAACGGAGTCTCTTTGGGAAGTGGCAGTGCTTCTGTTGGTGAGTATAACTCACAGCTCGGCTGGGCCAGCAGCTGGGTGTCCACGGCGCTTCCTCTGGTGAGATACTAACTCCTCTGATCTTTCCCACAGGAGAGGGGTAAGTTGCCCTGGGTCTGAACCTCAGTCAGGGCTAAAGCCCGCACTGCTTACCACCCTGGCCTCTCATTACAACAGCTGCTTGAGCTTGACAACAGTCCTTGTCCTTTCCAGTTGCCGCACCTGGAATGTGAGTATATCAACCTTAGTCTGCACATGGTCTATGGCCCAACCAGCACAGTAGTGATGCTGGCAACAGCTAGCTTCATGGCAGAACCCCACTCTGGAACATGGGGGTTGCCAACTTGAGCTTACACCAGGCTGTCACCTCACACCTCGCTGCAGGGGTCCACTAGCCAGCATCACACACCAGACTTCGCTTCCTCCAGCGCTCTCCTCTTCCTGGCAGGGGACACTGGTCTCGGCAGCAAGGTACTGGTTGCTCTGGGCTCCAAGGGCAGGTGATCTTAGATGTCTCTGAGTGATGTCCCCTCACCCAGCTGGGAGACTGGCTGACCTTGGCCTCCTGCCCTGGTCACAGACGGAAGTCTTGTAGAGCTTCTCCTCTTTGCATAGCCTGATTGGCTGCATGACAGTTGACAATGCTGGGGGGTCTCGAGCTCTTCTTCTTACTGTCCATTTCTGGACACCAAATGTGATTTAGGGTCTAGGGGCAGATTTACAAGTCCCTTGCGCCACTTTTGCGTCACTTTTAACATTGGAAAAGTGACGTAAAAGTGGTGCAGGGGGCTTGTAAATAAGCCCCTGAGTCTTTAAAGTTTGTGTTGAGGGTCTGCTTCTTTTTGAGGTGCCCTCTCCTCTGAGCTCCCCTTCCTCCAGAAAGCAGTCTGTCACAGCAGGAGTGACTCCAAATCTGATACCCCCACACCACAGACCATAGGAGTGATTAGAGGTTCAAGCCTGGATGTCAGCCACAGTGATATGTGTATCAACAGGTTACCCCAGGGTCTCAGCCCTACTCTTTATGATTCTCTTAACAGCTCCATCTCCTTCCTGAGATGTGCCTCAGTCCCTTTCCAATGCCCTTTCTCTGAATCAAAGAGCACCTTTTGAAGTGTACTGAAGAACCTGTCTCTTCTTACTCCAGTGTGCATCCCGCCCAGCCCACAGAAATGCAGCAATCCACAAGTCTATCTGGGGGATTCCTCTACCTCATCATTCTCCTCCACTCAGCCCTAGGTCACCCAAAAAGGAACCCAGAATATTCCATGTATTGTACCATTGAGTGGGACACATACACCCAGCAAATGCTTAAAACACACATGCACTACCAAAAACTAAATACTAACTTGATATAGGCCAAGGGTGAGTTTAGCACACAGTAGCAGAACTTTTCATGAATGAGCCAGTAGGCTTCTCTCCAATGACACAGATAAAAAGGTCTGTTCACTTCTACTGATCACTACGCCACTGCACTCATGCTGCTCAACTGCTGGCAAAGGCAGTGCCTTTCACCAATATGAGGGTAGTGCTTTGGGAGCGCCTTTCCGGTCCAGCATGACCACAATAAGAGAGACAGGTCTATATCATGGCGCACACACACTATTTGTGTTTGCCTATGACAACAAAATCAGTAACAGAGATTCAGACATCATTGCAGCTTGGGTACTCTGGGTACTTCTGCCACCATGCAAATGAATTTTCCGTCGCAACAGTACTGAATAATCAGTTAGCACTCCTCAGTTGGTGCTGAACGTGGAGAATAATTAAATAATGTTTTCCTGGAATCTAGCTGGACTGTAATCAAAATGTAATGATGAAGATTGGAAAGTTTTCAGTAGCTCAGTGGATCAATGTTTATTCCAAGAGAACTGGGCCACTTCACCAGTTCTCAAACAAGGATACTGGAGCGTTATCGAAGAGGTGGTTAAAAGCCCCATGCGATGAGCTTTCAGAGGCATGACCATCTGAATTAAGGACTTCTTTTGGATGAACGTTACTACTGTGAGTTCACTGGGCTGTAGAGGACTGACAGTGGTGGCAATGACATGCTTCCAGTAGCAGGACGGGCATTTTTATTTCTCACCTGCTGAAGTGAAAGGCCTACCAGCCTCACCCATGTTTTACAGTTAGTCTGCCAGGGTCCTGCAACCAGGTACGTCATGTGGGCTGTGGGTGTTGCACATGTGTTCCGTATAGTGTATTTAGAAGATGCATTTACGTAGATTGTGTGAAACAGGTGGACGTAGCCACACGAATACATGTCCTGCATTCTACTGGTACCTAAGAAGGAGGTTTTGAGGGAGTTGCACTGCACCCTGTGTATTGTTCCATTGATCCTAGTAGTTGGCATTATTCAGTAGTCAAACTGAGGAGGGTTAAGGAAAGGGGGCCTCTTTGAAGTTAAAGTTTCTGCCTGCCCCTTCCTGACCCATGGCTCTCTGGAAAGGAGACCTCCTTATAAGGTTAACAGGAAGTACAATGGGGCAGCCTCTCTTGGTTTTGAGCTTTTTTTGTGGATTTGTAATAACAATTGACTCCCACTTAAGATAGTCTCCGTCAAGGTAGGGACCCATTTACTATCTTTTAGTAAATCACCGCCGAGCTAGAACTTTATTACTAACACACAACATACTTGCTGTACGGAATCAGGAGAGGGCATTTATAAGTTATATTAATGTGAAACAATACCTAGGACAATGTTATTGGCAATGTGCATTAGCCCATGGCCCTTCGAGGAGTCTCTCAGTGGGGTTATCTGGGTTGGGGAAGCAGGAGCTCCTTTGTGTCTGTTTGTTCATGAATCAACTTTTCAGTTGCCAATATGATGGTTGTTTCTTCTCCCCTTTTGAGTTTGCAGAGACACTGTACCTTTCTATCCTGGGTATTGATTCGTGCTGAATGGGCCTCTGCCCTCTGTTGGTTGGTAGCCTACCTTATCCGGATCCTGTGCATGGCATGACATCCACTAAACAGAGTTTGCCAGCTCTTCTCCTTGGCCCAGCCAGCTTCTGTGAGGTATAAGGCAGCCACATTGGTGTACACTAGATCTGGTGAGTGAAGGCACCACCCATACCAGTAGAGAAGCAGCTGTGCGTTAGCCAAGCTGCTCATGGTTGGGTCAGTCTTTTTTCTTGGGTTCTTCCATAGACGCAGAAACAAGCCTCTTGCGCAGGTAAGGAACCCCAGGTGCAAAGGCGAGTCAAGTAAAGTCCAGCTGTCCCTAAATAGATCATGCTTTCAAACTCCACTCACTTTACTTTAAAGTGGAGTGGGCAGGAACGCAAAGATGCCTAAGCTGTGAAATGCGAACATTACCATAGGATAGAGGTGGGTTCTTTGACTTCAACATTAAACTATATTCTATGTGCTCAAGGCACCATATGTGCATTACTGGAACCATGGCGCTCCTCTGTTGCCCAGTGTCTGTGGAGTCTAGGAAAGCAGATTCACCACTGCTGAACACAATACTGGGCAAGCCTCTACCCAAGCCCTTACCATGCATTAATATGATAGCTTATAAGACATGAAGCTATCTGCGACTGGCTACCAGTGCAGAAACCAGGCTCCTGTAATCCTCTGATCTGCCCTGATGAACAAACCCTGTGATTATTAGAGCGAAATTAGAATGAATCAAATTAATGGATTAACCACATCAAAATGAACTATTAAAGGAGACATAACAAGTCTTCAGATCTATTTGCATGTGCTGTTCAGCGTGCATTTTAAAAGTGCCTTCTCGTTTCTGTCTATGCAGCTAATGTTTAAAAAACAATGTTCTTCCACGTTTTGTAAAAATCACTCATAGTACAGAAGTTTAACAGTCTTGCCTTGTGGTAATGTTGTGTCCTTCTGTAACAAAACTGGTGCCCATGTAAAGCGCTCTGATACCCAATGTCTTGGGTCTAGTTTGCGCTATGTAAAACTCTAAAATCAAAAATAAAAATGTTTATTTTGGATTAACAATTCATGAGCTTCTGCCTGCTGCCGGTGGAACCCACATACAATGTTTACATATTCAAAGTTGATGTATTCACTAGTAGAACTGTGTCCTATTCATATTTTTAAGTAGCTATTGTTTAGTAATGCAATGTTGTTTCCTATTTGTAAAAGTCCTACTTGACTATTAATTTTGGGAGGGTTTCTAGAGTGAGGTTTTAAATAATGTAACATATAAGTGATAATGGTTTATATAAATATATTTTATTTGTTACAGCCCAGGGTGCCACTTCACACCATGCTTAGAGTCTGTGTATTTGCAGCTGAAATGTTATAAAAACTGTTGTATTTGGAATATTAACCAGGTCTTTCCTTTGCTCCTCTTGAAGGCTGACTTTAGGTCAATTTTCCTATTGAATCAATACTTAAAGATCTTTCATGATTCTTTCCTGCATTTAAGCATAACCGTTGCTATGACTATTTAGTGCTCCGGACCCCGCTGCCTTCTGCTCCATAAACCACAAACATCAGCAGGTATATTTATGCCCCAAATGCTATAGATGAGCAGTGTATGCGGCAACACTAACCTGAAGGGAATGAAATCTCCTAATCGCCTTCCCTTCGTAGTCCGGAGCTTCTCGGTGCAGAGGCCTTAGTGGAGGCCCGCAGCTGTGGCAAACCCGCCTCCCGGCGATAAACCTCACCGAGGGAGCACGGCGCACAACCAGTACTGGTGCTGGCCGGTGCTTGAGGCCCGACATATTAGCCCTGACAGTAATTGGAGGCCACCCACACCGCCTCAACTGGTCCCAGTGCAAAACCCCAGGGGCCTTATTTATGAAGGCCTTGCGTTAGTTTTGCGCCGCCGGTGCGTCACTTTTTGTGACGCACCAGCGGTGTAAAAAATGCGCCTTGTTGCGCCATATTTAAAAAGTGACGCATCTAGGTAGATGCGTCACTTTTTAAACCCCTGCGCCACATTATACCTGCGTCAGGTATAATGTATGCAGGGGGGGGGCGTTCCTCCGCAAAAAGCCTCGTAATAGTGACGCAGTGAAATCTATGATATTTCACTGCGTCACTTTTAGGACGCTGTTGCGTCAAAATCTTGTGCCTGCCTCACAGCAGGCGTAAGACTGACGCAAGCCCTTTCACATGGGGCTTTCCCCATGTGAAAGGACGCATTGCTGGAGTTCCGTCACTTTTGTGACACACTCCAGCAATGCGTCACTTTTGCGCTTACAGATACGTCAGAAATACTGACGTATCTGTAACTCCTTGCGACATGATACGTCATACATTAAATATGACGCATCAGGAATGTCGCAAGGAGTGCGCAGTGAAAAGTGACGCATCGCTGTTTTCACACAGCGATGCGTCACTTTTCATAAATGAGGCCCCAGGTGAATAGGTAACCGCTGTGGAGGCCTGGGACCTGTGACGGTCTATTCACAGGAGCTCTGGACATTGCCGGTTGTTCCCTGGGCCAGAATTGGCATGGACTGTCGATGGAGTCTCTGAGCACACCTTCCGGACACACCATCACCCGCCCTCCTGAGCGGCCGGGCGAGCTCAGGCCTGGCGGGAACCCGACCCGACTACCTGGTCTCTGTGTTGTGGCCTTCCCGACCTGGCTGGAGCTGCCAAGAAAGTGAGACGCCCCGGGCCACGGGGTGGATGCCCGGAAGGGCCCACTGAAGACGCTAGAGTGGCCGCGGAACCTCGGGTGTCGGCAGTGAGTCCTTCATTCCCCTGAGACTCTGTATCACGTAGCCTTGAGGGGAAACCCTGATCCGCTCGGTCCTGCTCTCCCCAGGCACACTCTTCCCTCGTGAATTGGGAACCAGGGCATACTGCGCAACTCCACCTGTTCTACTCGCAACACTGATGCCCCTCTGGCAGTGGAGACGGCCGGGCGGTGAGGCCTAAGAGGTGCCCTCAATACACCCTGTAGTTAGCCCAAGAAAGGAGTCAGGCCCTTTGAACAGGACTTAGGTAGGGCCATGAACTAGTGTTTAAAAAAATAGATTCACCTAAAGTCCAATTCTGTTATTATTAGAAGTAATCACTGCTTTTTGTGATTAGGGTTATTTATTTACCCACACGTTTTTTTAGTTATATAGTAGGAATAACCTCTTGTTTCAGAACAACACATATGATATTTGGACTTCCATTTACCAAAATCACAGTCACAAAAACAACTTTATATATCAATAAATCACATAATGACCACATAAAACATACGATATGTCAATAAATAATTTTTCAATTTTTGAGGTTGAACATGTGAAGTGCAAAATCAGGCAAATTGGTTTGGCTAACATATGCCTAAATAGTTGGTGGCATATACGAAAGTTCATATACGTTGTTTGTATATGTTGTTGTAAATGTGAAATTATTTATTGACATATAGTATGTTTTATGTGGTGATTATGTGATTTATTAATATATAAAGCTGTTTTTGTGACTGTGATTTTGGTAAATGGAAGTCCAAATGTCATATGTGTTGTTCTGAAACAAGAGGTTATTCCTACTATATAACCAAAAAAAAAGGAAAAAAAACTTGTGGGTAAATAAATAACCCTAATCACAAAAAGCATATAGTGTGATTACTTCTAATAATAACAGAATAGGACTTTAGGTGAATCTATTTTTTTAAACTCAATACACCCTGGACATGGGCAGCGGGGGACCCCTTCCACTTGGAGACAAAACCGTATCTCTTGCCTACCCTGGGGCCTGGTGAACCCTGCAGACATAACGGCCAGTGAAACAGCGGTTACCCTGAGAGCCTGCACTGTGACTGCCCCCTGCGGGCAGCGTGGCCCCTCACATTGAAAGGACCACGCGGACCGGGGCCTGGTGAGTGCTGCTGAGGCCAGATACACACCAAACTGACCTGAAGCTGAGATCCACGGGCTGACAAGGAGGTGAACTGGGTCCCGGGGACAATTAGAACGGGGTGGAAAGACTGCGAAGCACCCCTGCTGCCTTGCTGCGCATGGCTGGCCTCTGACTCCTGAGTAGACCCTTCCGGCTCCTGCTCTGTGCGGCGGACCCGCGCGGCTCCCTGGACCTCATCCTAAGGGCCCGACTGCTACCAACCCGCAACCGATGGGACCTGGCCCAAGATTCCGGGCTCCCCCGCTCCAATTTGTTTACCCAACCTCTAATATCTACTGTTTCTGCCGCCACCTGCTTCCTCGAAGAACTTGGTCACAGACAACGCAACGCCCCTCCTGGACCTTGGGGGTGGGGCACCTGCGGTGGGGGACCGCAGTCAGGTGGCCAGACTATATTCGGCTCCACATCACCCACTGAAAGGGATGGTGGCACTCCTCTGACCCCGCCTGCACCCTACGTTGCGTCATACTACCAGGTGGTCGGACCCAGGCGCCAACTGACATCCATGATGGGGAAGGATCTGGCCCCCAAAGGGCCCTCCACACATACCCAGACAAAAATTGACCAGTACACCACAAGTGAAACCGGCCCAGTTGAGGGAGTGACCGGGGGCTCATCCCTTCCAGGGGCTGGTCTCACCGCAATCCTGCAAGCTATCAGCTCATCCCAGGTCTCAGTGGAAAACAAAACCGGGGAGATTCTGGTGCATATAAGCCTTTTTTGACAGGACCTGCGTAATGCCACAGCTCGTATCTCAAAAGCGGAATCCCGCACCTCCACTTCCGAAGGTGATATCCGTCAGCTGCAGGAACAAGTTACCAATTTACGCACCAAAACTAAGGAACTGCACAGAAGGGCTGAAGGCACGGAGAATGGGTCATGGCACAATAACTTGCGCTTAGTTGGATTCCCGAAGGGGGTCGAGCAAGACCAGGCAGCAACCTTCCTCAAGAACTGGCTGACATCCTGGAAGACCAGAGACGCACTTTCAACATGGTTGGCTATCAAACGAGCCCATCGATCTTTGGCGCCTAAACCGCCTCCCGGTGTCCCACACTGTCCCATCATTGCCAAAGTCCTGAATTTTAGGGACAGAGGTGCTATTCTAAGTGTGGCTTGGGCCAAAGGTGCCCTGAAATTCACCAAACATATTATAATGATCTTCCCAGACTACACTAAGGAAGCCCAATGGCGCTCTTACACAGAGGTCAAACAGACACTCCCCAACCTGGGCCTTCAATACAGGCTCCGCTTTCTAGCCTGACTCCAAGTTGTGTTTCAAAATAAAACAATTTTTTTGAGTCCCCACAATTAGCCTGGACTTGGAGAGCCAAATAATGACCCCTCAGGGTCCGCTGCACGTCCTCGCCTGGATCGTCCAGACCACAGGCAACGGGTCCTCCATCTCCTAAACCACGTAGGAGTCATACATAGTCATGTAGAGGCCTTAAAACATGCAAAGAGACTTCTGAGTCACCCGATGCAAGGCTCCATGGGCCTGATGCCACTACCAGCATGGCAGGCTCTCCCCTGGAATGGCCCAACTGAAGACGCTGGAGTGGCCGCGGAACCTCGGGTGTCGGCAGTGAGTCCTTCATTCCCCTGAGACCCTGTATCACGCAGCCTTGAGGGGAAACCCCGATCCGCTGATGAACGGCCCGCCCGATCGGTCCTGCTCTCCCCAGGCACACTCTTCCCTGGTGAATTGGGAACCGGGGCATACTGCGCAACTCCACCTGTTCTACTCGCAACACTGATGCCCCTCTGGTGGTGGAGACGGCCTGGCGGTGAGGCCTAAGAGGTGCCCTCAATACACCCTGGACATGGGCTGCGGGGACCCCTTCCACTTGGAGACAAAACCATATCTCTTGCCTACCCTGGAGCCTGGTGAACTCTGCAGACATAACGGCCAGGGACACAGCGGTCACCCTGAGAGCCTGCACTGTGACTGCCCCCAGCAGGCAGCGGATCCCCTCACATTGAAAGGACCACGCGGACCGGGGCCTGGTGAGTGCTGCTGAGGCCAGATACACACCAAACTGGCCTGAAGCTGAGATCCCTGGGCTGACAAGGAGGTGAACTGGGTCCCGGGGACAATCAGAACGGGGTGGAAAGACTGCAAAGCACCCCTGCTGCCTTGCTGCGCATGGCTGGCCTCTGACTCCTGAGTAGCCCCTTCCGGCTCCTGCTCTGTGCGGCGGACCCGCGCGGCTCTTTGGACCTCATCCTAAGGGCCCGACTGCTACCAACCCGTAACCGGATGGGACCTGGCCCAAGATTCAGGGCTCCCCTGCTCCAATGTGTTTACTCAACCTCTAATATCTACTGTTTCTGCCACCACCCGCTTCCTCGAAGAACTAGGTCACAGACAAATTCAACGCCCATCCTGGACCTTGGGGGTGGGGCACCTGCTGTGGGGGACTGTAGTCTGGTGGCCAGACTATATTCGGCTCCACATCACCCACTGAAAGGGATGGTGGCACTCCTCTGACCCCCGCCTGCACCCTACGTTGCATCATACTACCAGGTGGTCGGACCCAGGCGCCAACTGACATCCATGATGGGGAAGGATCGGGCCCCCAAAGGGCTCGCCATACATACCCAGACCAAAAGGGACCAGTACACCACAAGTGAAACTGGCCCAGTTGAGGGAGCGACCGGGGGCTCATCCCTTCCAGGGGCTGGTCTCACCGCAATCCTGCAAGCTATCAGCTCATCCCAGGTCTCAGTGGAAAACAAAACCGGGGAGATTCGGGTGGATATAGGCCTTATTCATTAGGACCTGCGTAACACCACAGCTCGTATCTCAAAAACGGAATCCCGCATCTCCACTTCCGAAGGTGATATCGTCAGCTGCAGGAACAAGTTACCCATTTACGCACCCAAACTGAGGAACTGCTCAGAAGGGCTGAAGGCACGGAGAATGGGTCATGGCGCAATAACTTGCACTTAGTGGGATTCCCAGAGGGGGTCGAGCAAGACCAGGCAGCAACCTTCCTCAAGAACTGGCTTACATCATGGAAGCCCAGAGACGCGCTGTCAACATGGTTGGCTATCAAACGAGCCCATCGATCTTTGGCGCCTAAACCGCCTCCCGGTGCCCCACACCGTCCCATCATTGCTAAAGTCCTGAATTTTAGGGACAGAGATGCTATTCTAAGTGTGGCTTGGGCCAAAGGTGCCCTGAAATTCACCAAACATGTTATAATGATCTTCCCATACTACACTAAGGAAGCCCAAGCCCAATGGCGCTCTTACACAGAGGTCAAACAGAAACTCCCCAACCAGGGCCTTCAATACAGGCTCCTCTTTCCAGCCTGACTCCAAGTTGTGTTCCAAAATAAAACACACTTTTTCGAGTCCCCACAATTAGCCTGTACTTGGAGAACCAAATAACAATAATACCGTCATTGTCAGTGTGAGACGTAACCAGGGGTCTTCAACAGGAAGACACATGGGAAACATTTCTCACAGTCACAGCTCCTAGAATTATCTGCCACTGCTAGCACTGCATCCGATATAGTGGAGGGGTCCACCACGTAGTTCCCAAATAAATGTTTTAGTTTAGTCTACCCAGTTATGTTTTCCTTTGCAGAGCAACAGATGCTTACATTCCAGAAGTATAGTGTGGGGGAGGGTAGGGTGGGGGGTTAGGACCTTTGTCCTGTGTCACGTTTTATGTTTGGACTCGCCAATGTTTCTTCCTCTCTTCTTTATTGTTTGCAGCACTTTGGCACTTGCTCCTCCTGTATACATTACGACTGCACACCTCACAAGGCGAAGGCTGCACCTGCGCCCTACTGCAAAAATGCATCAGCCACTTGAGGACTCCACGCCCCATGTCCCATTTGCTCCAAACACCAGGTATGACGCAACCATCTCTTGAGGGTAATCCCCTCCAAATCTTGTCCTGGAATGTGAATGGACTGCTAGACCGCATTACACGAACAGCTATCCTCAAGTATGCCCAAAGACATGCCCCAAGATCCTTCTTCTTCAGGAAACTCACCTTTTGGGAACTCAATGTCCCTTCCTTGCGAGATACAGTTTTGACAGGGTGTGGCACTCTGGATTTGAGTGAGGGTCAGAGGGGTTGCAATCCTGCTATGGTAAGGCCTTCCTTTCGCACCCAGCCACATTTCCACAGATTCACAAGGCCGATTTATCACCCTGTGTGGGTCGCTGGAAGGGAACACCCTCAATTTAGTTTCAATGTACATTCCACTAGCTACGCTCACCTCCTCCTTGCACCACCTTACTGACATTGTTACTGCCATGCCCATGGGCCAGACAATGATTGGGGGAGACTTCAATACAGTCATGAACCCACTGCTAGATAAGACTGGCACACTCACTCCCACTAGGATAGAGTATGCCAAATAAATGGCTGACTGGGCAATTTCCCTGGACTTCTTTGATGTCTGGAGAATCTGGAACCCCCGGAGCTCCCACTACACTCATACCTCAGCGGCGACCACACACACTCGCAAATCAACATGATCCTCATGCCTGCTTCTGAGTGTCAGAGAGTAGCAAGCTTTGCCGTTCTCCCCCAAGGAATTTTTGGCCACTCAGCCCTGTGTTTATGCTTAGGTGAAACCCCTAATACACCTGCCCACTGTGGCGATTAAATCCCTGGTTCCTACAAGACAAAGAGGTCAAGAAAGTGATAGGGGAAGAGGTGCACCAATAGTTTCTCGCCAATCTGGGATCGGTCCCCTACCCGAGAAACCCTCTGGGAAGCCAGTGAAGCCACCATCAGGGGAGTGGCTAAGACAAAGAGGTAAAAAAAGTGATAGGGGAAGAGGTGCACCAGTACTTTCTTGCCAATATGGCATCGGTCCCCTCCCCGAGCACACTCTGGGAAGCCAGTAAAGCGACCATCCGGGGAGTGGCTAGAGGGCGAGTCCAGGCTCGGCCGCTGGCTCAAACCACCCCTCTAACCCTCCTTGAGGCGCGAGCAAAAGGGCTTGAAACAGCCCTAGATGAGCCTCCAAGTGATCGGCATGACAGGCAGCTCACAGCCATACATGAAGAGATTAAGCATAACTCCCTAGAATCGGCCAAGATGCTGTGGCTCTCCTCTGTAGCCCAAATATATGGCTGGGGGGACAATTATGGGAAGCTACTACATAGCCTGGTCTCATATCCCCTGGCTAACCGGATCGTTCCTGAGGGCCACAACCCCTCCGGGGCCATCAAACGCACATCACCTGCCATCGCACAAACATTTGCAGAATACTATGCCAGTCTATACGCCGCCCGCAAGCCCAACGCATCCCTCCTAGAAATAATTAACCAAACAAAACTTCGGCTTCCCTGCCTCGAGGGCTCCGAAGCAACAGACTTAGGGCCATATGTATCAACACATTTCCCCATAGACACAAAATGGGTAAAACCCTCTGATACATCTGCCCCCGGGTCCTTACCTTCACCCTGGGAGAAATACACAACGCCATCTCTTCACTGAAAGTGGGTAAAACGCCAGGACCAGGCGGTTTCCCGTAGGAATATTACGCGACGTACCAAGATCTACTGGTTTCCCACCTGGTGGAATTATACCGACAGGTTGCAGATGCTGGGTCTTTCCCCCCTGAGACAGACATGACGACCATCGTGGTGATCCCTAAAACCCAGCCGCCATCACCATCTTGCACGGACTGCTGTCCCATCTCCTTGATCAACACTGAAGTGAAGATATATGCCACGATACTGGCGCAACATCTGTGACCATTCCTGAGCAAATTATTCCACCCAGACCCATGTGGCTTCATGCCAGCACGCGGTACGAGGCACTGTCTGAGGCGCCTCCACCCTGCCCTGGCACACCGTCGAAGTCTTACTTCTTACCTTACACTCCTCCTTGTCGATTTTGAAAAAGCTTTCGACGAGGTCGATTGACTCTACCTAGAGGAGATTTTGAAGACGATGGGCCTCGGTTCCCCATTCAAAGAAGCACGAGGCAGGGATTCCCCCTTCTATTTGCTTTGGCAATGGAACCCCTGGCATACCTTATTCGGTTGGATGACTTGATCGAAGGCTGGATCTGGGACAGCCACCACACCGACAAAATTGCCTTATATGTAGACGATGTCCTGCTTTTCCTGGCGGACCTGGCCAACTCCATCCCCAGATGTCTCCAGAACCTCTGCACCTTAGAGAGGGTCTCAGGCCTTCGGCTTAACCCAACTAAATCGACCCTAGTGTGTTAGAGCGACGAGTTTGATAAGAATCTCTTCTGCAAGTGCCCCTCCAGGGAATGCTTCGCTTGGCAAGAATCTATCTCCATTAGGTGCCAATCCTTCAAATATCTGGGGATCTATATTGCCCTGCTGCCCAAACTGGAATGTGCGCTAAACGTTACCCCACTGGTTAAGAAAACCAAGGAGGATCTCAAACTCTGACAAATCCTACAACTCAACCCACTGGGGAAAGTGGCCTTGTTTAAAATGATGAGCCTTCCACTCTTCCTCTACGTTATCCAGAAAACCTCCCTTCACTTCCTGCGTAGGTGGTTTAAGGAAATAGACAGTAATGCCATGAGATACCTGTGGGGGGAGGAGACCGCGTATCATCCTTGCCCGTGCCTGCCCTTCGATGGCGGTATGGGCATGACGGATCTTCACCTCTACTACATAGCCATCCACCTTTTGGTTCTCCACGACTGGTTTACTGGGGGTTGATCTGATCTGGCCTAAAAAACAGAGCCCATGAACCTAGAATTCCCTCAGACCCAGACGTTTTTATACGGAAGCCCAATCCCTATAGCAATGCCCTTGATTAGTAGGGCAGTCCTGACAGAATAGCGCAGAGCGATAAGACACACGCAGTGGGACAAAAAACTAAGCCAGCAGACAACTCACTGGCAAAGAAGATGGCTGAGAGAAGTGGCGGCACTTGCAGGTTTCAAACGATGTGACAACATCGGCATATCACTACTGGGAGATATCTGATTAGGCGACCACATTAGGATGTTCCTGGACCTACAGGAACAATACACTCTCCATACCTCACAATTCTACAGGTACCTGCAGCTATGTGACGCCCTCAACACACACATTTCAAAGGGCACAACAATCCCTGAGTTCAGCCCACTTGAAGCTCAAGTGGTGATGGGAAACCTGTGGAAGGGTGGGGTGTCCCGAATATACAGATATATTCGATCATTGATATAGGCAACAAGCAGGCGGCCTACAGGATGTAAGGGAACATGCTGCCCCGCCATGAGACAAATACTTTCGGTCATTCAGACTGGGTTTAGTGCAAGCTCATTATTGATGATTACAATGTACAAATTTTATGATATTTTAAAGTCTTTTTCTACTGTTTTGTAAAATGTTTTTGCACTGGTTTTAATTAACTATGCATAATAATAATAAACTAAACTAAACTAAACTAAACGAATATACAGAAAGCTGATTAACAATAGCCTGGCAACGCTTGACCCACTCAGGACCCGCTGGGAGGGGTGGGTGGGCCCCTGAGGAGGACTGGTGCAATGCCCTTATGGCTCCCAAAACCATCACAATTTCAGCTAGGCTCCGCCTCATTCAACTATACTATCTGCACACCGCTTATCTCACCCCAGAACATCTTTACAAAGCGGGCCTTCGCTCCTCTGTGGGATTCCCGCGCTGTGGTCATGAACTGGCAGACTTTTACCACATGATCTGGACTTGCCCACGTCTAGCCCCATACAGGACTGCAATAGAGCCCGAGCTCATGCACATCCTGGATTGGCAGGTTCCTGATGACCCCATACGACTCATATTAGGAGTACTGGACGGCCTAGACTGGTCCCGCTCTGACAAACTGTTCCTGGGGACAGCAGTAGTAGTTGCCAAGCGTATGGGCCCAGCCTAACCCGCCGAGTGTATCCAAATGGTGCCAGGGTGTAGATTGGTGTGCCATGCTGAAAAACCCTTATTTGAATGCACGGGGATGTCCAACTAAATATGTTAGGGTGTGTGGGAAATGGACCAGTCAACTGAATTGACTTATAGGGAACCCTACTGATGTACGTTATACTCAATTTACATGTTGATGATAAACGGGATGCTTACTAATTCTCCTTAACTTTTAATATACCTTGTGATGTTGTGTATTACGGATCAATTGTGTCATGCTGCTATTTGTTTCAAGCAATAATCAATAAAAAAACTATTAAAAAAAGAATAAGACTCAACTTCCATTGCCTATGCTAAACTAAATTCCTTAGTATTTTGAGTATTTTGAGTATTTTGAATCGATTTGACTAACCATTGCCTTTTGCCTTCTGTAATGATTTCTGCATTTTAAATAAATCTTCTTGTTAGTACTTGAACCTTGAATAGTGTAGATTTTCCAGTGTGAATTTCCTATGTAGACTTTCTATGTGGGTCCTTTGGGCCTTCTTGTAATTTGTTCTTATGGCTCACATTCTTTGGAAGTTATACATAGCCCCAGTTTATTTTATCAGCCCATTAAATGGTAAAAAGTGGCAACAGTTTTTAGTAGCAGAGGATGGTTTCAGGAAACCAGAGAGTTTCTGCAAACTAGGTGGTTGTACCCATTAGGGAAAACTTCTGTGAAAATTTGTAGTTTGAATTTGCCGTTTCTAAACATGCCGGAGTTAGAATTCCCTCGCCTTCGTGCACTGGAATCCCGTGGATGCACCAGTCTTGTTGAAGTTGTTGGAGACATCATTACATGAATATGAATAAGGCTTGTGAAGGGAATTGTCTTGTATGTGGTGTGTAGTTTGTGATGGTATTGACAGCGCTCACATCACTGACGTGCGAAGTGTGATTTGAGTTGCGCAATTATCTTTACTATGTATAGTTTTGTTATATGGATTGCTATGTGACGTGAGACGAGTCATTTGTTTTGCACGTGTTGTCTTATGTGCAGATTGCAGTGCGGTGGGTTCTTGTCAAAGATCTCGAGTTTCATGCGGCATTTGTGCATTAAACAAGTTGAAGTCAAAATCGGCATTCCATTGTAATTTTGTGCCAATTGCTGAAACTGTTTCAGTTGTGCTTTTGACTAAAAAATTGCGATTGGATGTTGCTTTTGGGTTAGCGGGTTCAAGGAAATGCAAGGCCTCAAGATACATTTCGAGTTGCCTGCTAAAGGCGTGTGGCATTATTTCATAGTTTATGAGTTTTTACCGGTCCAGCTGCGTCTAAAGTAATAACAATCGTGTCGTTTGTTTCTTTGTCCACGGGGAATAGACATTGACTCAGAGGTAGATTACCACTTGTCGGAAATGTATCTTACTGTGATTGAAGATGTTTTTAGTGCTTCCCTAATTTTGTGGTGAGTTTTTTAAATTTTGTTATTCTGGTAGGCAGACAAGGTAATTGTTTTGGGTTTGCAGTGAGCTTTTCAAGTCTTGTTTCCAAATTGTTTTGTAATTGATTGGCTGCTTCTGTCTGTAGTACTTATACTCAAAGTAACTTTTGAAAGAAAATGGGTTCCTCTTTGAAAACGTTCAAAGTCTGTTTTTGGAAGGAGACAACGTTCCTCCTGAACGTTCCTCTGCCCACGAAATGTAAAACAATTCAGAACTTCACACTCGTTTATGGCACAGAGAATGGAATAAGATTATGGCTCGTGGTAAAATGATGCAATTTCCTTTGAATGGCACTTTTAACATGAGAAAGACGGGCAACTTGAATCAGGCTATCTGTGAGGCAAAACCTTAGCCTCAACCTCCACAGTTTAAGGCATTGAATGAAGGTGATCATGTGACAAATTAAAAAAGCATAGAAAATCATAAAAGGTCAGGTAGAAACACGGTGAGTCATTCTTTGGAATCGAGATGGCGCATTCAAAAGAAGGCGTGGAGAGAAGACATGGTAAAAGCTGTGATTATGTTTCCTGCGATTGTTAAAGAAGTAGTCAAAATCAAACAAATATTGCTAATGATGAAATTAAAGGTGAAAAAGAGACAGTTGAGAAAGGGGATAATAGACTGCTTTCTAACAATACTGATGGAGGAGATAGATTTTTAGATGACTTCATGACCATTTCAGTGTAATGATTAAATTAAACCGAAAAAACAGAAGAGACCCAATGGCAGTGAAGCAGGATCCAGTGTGCCAGCTAGTGTGTTATCCAGTGTGCTTGCTAGTGCATCAGCAGGGAGAAAGCCAAAAACTAAAAACAATTATTAATGGTACTTTTGGTGTAGAAAGAATATTATTTTACAATGAGGAAAAATTGGGATACCTGAGAAAGGATGCAGCAAGTTGTGCGTGAAGGGATGAGAAGTTTGAGGTATTGGCTGATGAATTTAATGTGGACTTACGTAAGAAGAGATTGCGCAGAAATTGCATAATAGGCATGAGTGACAATCAAATAGAAGGAATGGGACTTGTGAGTTTCAGTGTGGATGTTAGAAATTTAATGAGGAGTATAAAATGGGTGGGAAATTTGAAAGGATTTAGGGCCAGGTGTATGACCAGTTTTTAATGGTTGCAAACGGAGAATTCGACCCTTTGCTGCCACTAAAACGTCTGTCAACATGTACCAACTCTATTTTGCAAATAGGTAACCTATTGCAAATCACAAAATAGGATTTGCGAGTTGTTATTGGGCATTTCATGGGCGTCCCTTCCTAACAGTGATTCGCAGTGGCATGTATGAATGTTTTGCAACCAAAATGTGGTCACAAAACATTCATATTTTATCAGCTCCGTGAAAGAGGTGGTAGCCCATTCGCAAACCGGACCGCTTTTCTTTGTGAATGTGGAAACCAACATTTTGGACCACTGCTTACTCTTAGAAAATCAAAAGGAAACGTTTCATTTTTCTTTTTTAAATGCATTCCGTTTTCCTTTAGCCCTTTCTATGCTGATGACGGAACCGCTCCGTCATCAGCTGCGGTGGCGCTGTACTGATGCCGGAGCGGTTCCGGCATGGCCCGGCCGCTGCGCCTGCGCGGCGCTGATTTTGCGCCTGGGCGGCGCTGATTTTGCGCCTGCGCGACGCGTTCTATTGAGCGGGCGGGGCCATAACGGAACCGCTCCGTCATGAGCAAGCCCAACCGCAGCTGATGACGGAGCGGTTCTGTCACCAGCATGCGGCCGCCGCGCGGCCGCTCCGCCCGCTTAGCGCTGCGGCGGAATAGCCGCCGCAGCAATGCGGTTAAGGAAAATAGGCTGCATTTTTGCATTATTTAAAAAACAATCACAGACATTGTGGTTTACTGACCACAACAGGCCACCATTCATGTGAGTGCAGGCCATTCCCAATGGGTGCCAAATTGCGACCTGCCTCATGAATATTGATGAGGCAGGGCATTTGCAATCACATTGGGAAATGCTAAATGTGTCTGAGACCTATTAGTACATTTCATTTTGCGAGTATCTAATTGCAAGTCAAAAAAATGGCAATTACCAACTCAGAAAATTAAATGGTTGTACATCGGGCCCTTAGAGAGAATTGATCAAATAGGGAGATAAAAGAAAACTGAAAAATAATAAGTGCGAGTGATTCTGAGTGTGAAGTGGTTGAAGTATATCCATTGAAAGAAGTGTATCGAGGAGATTATGTGCATGTTCCAAATAAATATTTTTTTAAAACAAAAATACAGCTTCTTTTCCTTAAAGGAAAATAGATGCTGTAAAAAGATTTAAAAATTTTGTTTAGGAGTAGGTACTCCCCAAAAGGTTTTTTTGACTACTCACAAATGCTAAGAGGTCTCCTGGGTACCCTTTCCCGTTTGCAATAGATTACCAGTACCCTTCAGTAGTTGGTAAAACAAAAATATTTTGCAAACATATTTCAATCGCAAAACATTAATGCAGACCATGAGGAATCACTATTTGGAAGGGAAGTTCTAAACACACGCCTTCCAAATAATAATTCCTAAATCCATTTAGTGATTCTGAAGCATGTTACCGAATTGCTTAATGGATTTATAACATTTGAAAACATATTTTGTTGCTGAAAACCCTGCGATTTTCTGAATTGCATGGTTTGCAACCAGAAACTGGGGGACATATTTACAAGGGGATTCCGCCACCAGACCATCACTTTTACCGACGTTCCGGTGGCGCAATGTCCTGCACCATGTTTACAAAGTGGCGTTAAGCCACTTTTTGTGGCTTAACGCCACTTTGTAAATATGGTACCCGTTCATGCAGGTATCAGCGTGAAAGGGGAATTCAATGGGTGTTCTTGAGGGCATTCCACAGCAACACCCATTGCTTTTTGGCTCTTCCCCAGATTTACATAGATCTGTAAATTTAAGGCAGCACCAAAAACTAACGCCATTCAATAGCAGGCGTTAGAATGGCATAATGAGGAGAAATACCGTCATTTCTCCTCGTTTTTACTTTTTAGTAATAAATCTTTTTATTGAAAGTCAATACATCGACCATTGCTTTAGGCGACCAAGGTTGAACAGTGACAAAACTGCATCTGCGCCCTCGCTAATGCGAGTGTCACATGGTGCAACTTAACCACAGCATGCCGCCTACAACCCATTCGGGCCGGCCGCGTTTGAAAGTCAGAAGAACAGTCGGTAGCAGCAACAATGCATGTATTATACGAAACACCCCCCTCCTCCCCTCCTACCCTCCCGCACCCTCTCCCCCCCCCCTTGTCCGCTGAGGTAATAGAAAGGAAACGCTAAAGAAACCAGTGACAGTGATCAAAGCAACACAAGGGAAACTTCAGATCCGGGAGGCCTTTCTGCGGGCCTTCGTCTTGGTCTCTGGGATAGGTGTATCAGCAAGATGTAGCAAGCGCAGGTATCGGGGACAGCTCAATTCCCTGAATTCCCCAGTAAGCAGCGTCAGAAATGGCCGCCAGAGGTCCGCAAATTCGTCCCCCCTACCCGCTGTAATCAGTGAAAGCTTCTCCATGCCCAGGATAGACCAGAGCCTGTGCAGCCAGCCCAACTGCACCGGGGGTTGAGGATCTCTCCAGCGGGCTACAATGTTTTGCACAGCCGCTCCCAGCGCAAGCGCAATCAATCTCCCTCTCATAGATTTCAGGGGATACATCAATGCATTGGGCAGTCCCAGTAACACATATGCGGGGAATCGGGGGAGCTGGGTATCCAAATGAAGGTCTATCAGGTCAAGAATAGAGGTCCAATAGTTCTGCAGCCGCTCACAACTCCACAGCAGGTGTTCCAGTGTGCCCAACCCTCCGCACCCTCTCCAACAGCGGTCACTGACTTGGGGATCCCAGCGGTGCAGGCGCTCTGGGGTGTGATACCAGTAGGTGGCCACTTTTGTGAGTGTCTCTGTGAGGCCTGAGTGGTAGGCCGAATGGCGAGCCCTGTGGTAAATCCCCTCCTACTCCTTGCGCGTGAGCTGCCTTCCCAGGTCCCTGTCCCATCTAGCTTGCCCTGCATTATAAGTGTATATGTTAGTAAGGAGCAGGTGTTGATATATGTCCGAAAGCAGTTTCTTCTCCGACGTGCGTGTCAGTAGCCATTTTTCATAGGGTGTAAGAAAACGCTGCGCTCCCGGTTTGATCGAGGGTTGTAGGACCCAGTGCCGGACTTGCATGTAGGGCATGCGATCGGTTTCTTGTATGCCATAGGCCTCTTTCACCTTCTGGAAAGGGATGATGCCCTGGAGATCAAACATGTGGCCAATCTCCCGGCAAGGTGTAGCTCTCCAAGCCGCAAATGCCTGTGGATCCAGGCCCGGGGTAAACTCCGGGTTGTCGAATATCGGCGTTAGCGGGGAAGGGAAGGAGGTGAGGTTTCTCCTGACCGCCACTCTATCCCACACTCTCATGACCGTACCGGTGATATACGAGGCATATAAGTTGGGAGGTCTATGGCGCCTCGGGAGGAAGGGCACACCCTGGAGCGTGCGGCCTGCCACCGCCTGATCCTGAAAGAGCCAGTGTTTGCTGGACTCTAGCTGGTACCACTGCACTAGCGTACGCAATTGTGCCGCTTGAAAGTACAGGGTGAGATCGGGCAGTCTCACTCCCCCGTGAGCCGGGGGAAGCGCGGCGAGTTGGTGCTTAAAACGATGGCGGCGACCGTTCCACACGTATCGGGATATGTCAGCCTGTGCTTTCTGGAGCCAACCTGTCGGGGGCGTAGTGGGAGGGTCTGGAAGACGTAGAAGACCTGTGGAAGCAACGTCATTTTGACGGCAGCAATACGGCCCAGCCAGGACAACGTGAGGTGTTTCCATTTCCTAAGGGTCTCGGTAAGGCGCGAGCCGAGTCTGGCATAGTTGACCTCTACCGTGGCCTGGAGCGTGGGCGCCAGCAGGACCCCCAGGTAGGGTACCGCTGACGTAGACCACCGCAGGCCAAACTCCGCTTTAGCGTCATCCAAAACTTCAGAGGATAGAGACACATTCAATGCCTCCGATTTATCTACGTTGATTTTAAAGCCCAAGGCTAGGGCACAGGTATGCAGCTCTATGAAGAGCGCTCTCAGAGATTGCATGGGGTCCATAAGCGAGAGCAGAATGTCATCGGCATACAGACTGATTTTGTGAGTATCGCCACCAAAGGGAATGCCTCGGATACGCCGGTGTTGCCTGATCCGCTGGGCTAGGGGCTTCATGTAGAGCGTGAATAGGAGGGGAGAGAGCGGGCAGCCCTGCCTGGTCCCCCTACTAATCGGGAATCGTGGCGAAGTGTGGCCATTCACCCGAACTGTAGCGTTAGGTTGTCTGTAGCAGTTGAAGATGCGGGTACGGAGCGTGGTCCCGAGGCCGAACCGCTGCAAGGCTAGGTCCAAATAGGGCCAGTGCACTCGATCAAACGCTTTCTCAGCGTCGACGGTGAGGAGCATGCAGCCCGGCCGTGCCCGCGAGCCCGCTTCTATCAGGTGGAGGACTCGCTTGGTGTTATCGCTCGTCTGTCTTTGAGGTATGAAACCGGCTTGGTCCGGGTCAACTAACTGTTGCATATAGGGGGCTAGTCGACTGGCTATGATACCCGTATACAGTTTAATGTCAATATTTAAGAGCGATATTGGCCTGTAGGAACCGCACGCCGTCGGGTCTCTACCGGGTTTGGGTATCACGGAGATGGCGGCTTCCAGTAGGTCTGGGGGGATAGCTCCGGGTTGATCAAACGTGTTAAACAGATCCCGCAATAAAGGGGCCACTTGTGAACAGAATTTCTTATAGAAGGCCGCTGGGTATCCGTCCGGGCCAGGAGATTTCCCTAGCTTGAGGCAAGAAATCGCCGATATGACTTCCTCTAGACCGATGGGTCTATCTAGGAACTTCGCCTGGGCCTCATTCAGGGACGGGAGGGTCGCCCCATCTAGATAATCACTGCCTACCTGGGAGTCTAAGGTGTCCGCATCGTAAAGGTCGGCATAGAAGCTACCGAACTCCGCCGCTATGGCCGCGTCGTCCGTGACTAGGTCTCCGGTGTTGGACTGAATAGCCCGAACGCTCTGTCTCTGGCGCTGCTCTCTCAGTTTACTCGCCAGCAATTTCCCACACCGGTCCCCCCCGGTGTAGTAGGCATGCTTCAAACGCAGGGCAGCGAATTCCGCCACATCCTGGTCTAAGGCCGCCGACAGCTTCCTTTCCGTGCACAGTTGGCGCCAGGCCCTGGCCGCTCCCGTGCGTTGATGCATCTGCTCTAATTCAGCCACTCTCTGCGTGAGTTCTGCTCTCTTTTGAGCGCGCTCTCGGTTGTTGGCCGCAGCCACCGAGATGAATTCTCCCCGCAGGACGGCCTTAAGGGCGGCCCATTGGGTGGCTTTGGAGGTATCATCATTGGCGTTGTGCGCCAGGAAGTGGCTGATGGCGGTCGATATTTTCTCGACTGTAGCAGGGCTTTGCAATAAGCCCACATGCAAGCGCCAGTGCCTCTGGGGGCGGGGGGCGTCTGGTACCAGGAAGGACGCCACCACCGGGGAGTGATCCGATAGCGAGGCCGGAAGGATGTCGACGTCTTTCGCGTGTGCCGCCAGCTGGGTAGAGCATAAGAAGTAGTCTAGCCGCGCATATGATTTATGAGCAGCTGAATAGTGCGTGTAGGCTGTGGACCGGGGATGTGAGAGGCGCCATAGGTCAACCAGGCCTAAGTCTGTGAGATGTGTGTGTCCCTCTGGGGAAAGCGCCCCGACCTGACCGAAGCGCTGATTAGAGCGGTCTGCTGTGTTATGAAATACCAGGTTTAGGTCCCCTCCGAGTAGCAAGTGTGGATGTGTGTTGGCTGTGGCCGCTTCTAATGCTTTGTGTAGGTATCTCTCCTGACCCTCATTAGGTGTGTATGCTGAGCCAATCAATAACCTCTGTCCTGCCACTAGGAAGCGATGAATCAACAGCCTACCCTTAATCTCCGCCTCTTTTGGCACCACCCGTCCCCGGAAGGTTCTAGCTACAAGGATCGCTAATCCCGCCACTTTCTTGGATGCCGAGGAGAAGAATTGCTCTGGAAAGAAGCGGGACTTAAGCCGATGTTGGTCTTTAGGCAGTAGGTGTGTCTCCTGCAGGAGGCATATGTCAGCCTGTGAGTTCCTCAGGAAGGAGAGAATCGCCCTGCGCTTATTTGGATTGTTAAGCCCCCGTACATTTAAAGTGAGAACTGTCAAGGGGTGAGTCATCCCGGACCAGTATCAAGGGCAAGCGCGCCGTGTGTGTGCAGTGTCTGTGCCACAGTAAAGAAGGAAAAGGGGGAAAGACAATTCTTCTCAGCTCTAGTGGACAAGGAGGACCCTCCCCCCACCCAACCCCAAACTTTCACCCCAAAAATGAACCCCCCCTGGCAACCCCAACTGTGCCATCCAACTTCCCCCCCAACCCCACCCCCTCTCCCCTCCCTCCCACCCCCCACCAACGAAACCCAAGAGAAAGTCATAGTCCCAGGTCTGCCAAAGATAGTGTAGACCTGCAGGATAACCAAGGTCAAATTGGACTAGAACCTGTGGAATCAAAAGTAGACTGGGGGTATGGCATTGGCAACCATCGTGGCCCCCACCCCACCCCTTCATTGTCGCGGGAATCCATGCATGCCCCCTCTGCGGTTGGTCTAAGAGGGCCCGAGGTGTCCTTCGCCACCTCCTGCACCGCTGCAGCATGCTCCTTGGCAATCATCGTTTGATCCGGGCGGGCACTTGACTTGGGCCGTCGCCGTCTGCGGACCTTCTGCCAGCCATCACGTCGGTTCTGCGATTGATTCTCCTGCGACGACTCCGTGTTTGCATCATCGCTATGATCCTGATCTGGTACCTCGAGCCCCAGCAGCTCGCAGGTGTCGTGGAGGGAGCGCATTTGGTGGAGGGCCCCGTCCCACCGAAAGATAAGTCTAAACGGGTGTCCCCAAGAGTAGGGTACCCCTTTGGCTCTCAAGAATGTGGTGACAACTTTGAACTCCCTCCTCTTCTGGAGCGTTATCACGGAAAGATCTTGGAAGAGTTCCACTGATGCGTCTCTAGACCGGAGAGGTTGGGACTGGCGTGCTTCTCTGAGAATCCTCTCTTTGAGTGGAAAGTCTGGGAGGAAAGCTAGTATGTCAGGAGGGGGGGCCGGAGCTCGACGCGTCAGGCCCACTCGGTGCGCCCGATCTATGCGAATGGGGAAGTCTGCGGGTTCCTTGAGGACCTCTCGGTACAGATCTTGGAGGTACGTGGTGACGCTGTTCCCCTCCGCTTTCAATGGGACACCCCCGGACCCGTATGTTATTCCGCCGAGAGCATTTTTCTAAGTCCTCATTGTGAGCTTGGAGGTCCATTTGCTGACCCCGGAGTCGCAGGACTTCTTGTTGGAGATGTACTAGCTCCTCACAATGGACATGGTTGGAATCCTCCATCGTTGCCACTCTCTCCCCAAGCCCATCCAGGTCTCTGCGCAGCTCCCTCTGTTCGCTTACCAGCTCCTGTTTGAGGGTCTGAAAGTCTTTCCGCAGTGAGCCGAACAGGGATTCCAGGAAGGACCTCGTGACAGGGGCTTCTTCACGGGTTTCACCTTTGTTAGTGGCAAGCGAAGATGCTTGGGATTTGTCTCCTTTAGACGGCTGCTTCACCAGGAGATCAGTGATGAAGCAGCCTCCCCGGCGGTTAGCATTCGCCATCGCGGCGCCTCTCACTGTGGTCCACTTCCGTAGCTTCTGCTTCCTAACCCGGCCACTCCACCGCGAGGGGGGGTCCACCAGGGTCCGGCCGTCCTTGTTGCGGATGCGGGAGTGGGTGTTGTCAGTCTCGGGGTCCGTCTATCCGACCCTAGTCCGTGTCCCCTAGTCCTGTCGCATATTCACAGCGGGTCCATCCACCTCATCCAGGCCTGTCTCTACGGCCCTCGCTCTCTCTGGTAGCCACCGGCGTCCCTCTGGAGTGTCGCCGCTGTTCGCCCTCGGTCTCTCAATTCCGCTATGGGCCTGGGCACTCGCCCCCCGCCCCGGCAAGCTATCCACCAGGTGCTGGCCGGAGCCCGCCCAGCACGGGCCATCTGCTAAGGTCTGGACGGGAAATCGGAGATAGGCTTGTGGCGGGTCGGTGCTGTCGGCCCCTCGGGATTTCTGATGTGTCACAGGTTAGTGTCCTCAGGGTGTGGCGCCCCTTCTCAGTCTATGCAAGGAGCCAGTTGTACCTTATCCCCGCACTCTCAGGCGTGTCTCCAGTGTCAGGGGGCTGCCCACCTCTAAGGATTCGGTTCCGGATGCTTCACCTGCCGGACCGGCAGACCCACGCCCCAAGCGCTCCCAGCTCGCCTCACCTCTCACCGCCTGTGATGTTGGGGCCACGCGGGGATCCACTAGCTCGCCACACCTCTCACCTCCTGTGATGTTGGGGCCACGCGGGGGTCCACTCTCTCTGCCTGGCACCCCGGATTCAGGCGGCCGCCGTCCGCGGGCCCACCGCTCTCGTAGGCCGCTGGTCTTCTGTTGGGAAGGCCCCTACCGGGCCCTCAGTTCACGCGCCCCCGGTGCTTTAGCAGCAGGCCGCCGGGAGCCAGACACACCGAGAGCAGCTCCACCGGGTGCCCGCCGGTGCCGGAGGATGGGGAAGGATGTGCGGCGGCCTCTGGCCGGGTCCCCACCTCTCAGCGCCCAGCCCGCCGGTCCGTGTAGGCTAGACTGGGACCTCGAGTCAGGCACCGCTCCACACAGGCCCCGACCGGGCCCTCGAGTTTCGCGCTCCCGGCGCTCGGCAGTCAGCCGCCGGGAGCTCCGCACACCTATGACCGCTTCTCCGCCGGTCCGCTGCAGCGGGATACCGTAGGAAGGCCCATGGCGCCCTCTGTGCCCGACCACGGCCGCCTAGCATTTCCTCAGCGAGCCCGTCTAGGCCCAGACCAGGGCCTCGATTTAGGTGCTGCCCGCCTTGCTTGTCCTCCCGGCCGGACTCTCCCCCGGGCCGGGGCCGCCGTCCACTTCCAAGGCCGCGAGTGGCGCCGCTGGGCTCGCAGCGATGACTGGAGCACCCGTGGGGGCAGTGGGCAGCAGGGTCCCTCGGGTGTTGCCGGATCGGGGGCAATATGCTGTGTTTAAAGGTGCTGTAGAGGGATCAGGGCAGGGAGCCACGTGGACTTGCGACTATTCAGGTCGCCATCTTGGCCACGCCCGTTTTTACTTTTTAAATGTGTGCTGCATAGAAAGAGCAAATGCCATGTCTCTTCTTGCAAATAAACAATCATTAAATAATGACGATTTGCTACTTCTATGTGTGCTGCAGGAAGCAGCACACATAGAAGTTAACAAATTGCCATTATTGATTGTTTATGTGCAGGAAGGAACATCTTCCTGCACAGAAACAATCATTCCCAAGACTATGGCGTATGGGTGTATGTGTTGGTATTCAGCTATTTGCCAGTGCTATGGAAAAACACAGGGTTGTGCCGTATTCTTATAAATATGTCATATCCCTGCATTGTGGCAATGGCAGAGAGCTGCACTGTAAAATTTGAAGCGTTCCACGATTTCCTTGTAAATCTGCCCCAGTGTTTGTAAATCTGACCCTAAACATATTATTTGCTACCAAAATTGCAAGAGGTGTTATGTTTTTATGGTATCTCGATCTATGTTATGATGAAGGGTATGGTATAACCCATAGGGGAGGGAGGAACTTGCCGAGTTCTACATTCAGGAGTAATTTCGCATGTGTGCTACTCACGCTGATTTTTAGCGCTAGGGGGTTGTTCGGTGTTGTAAAATCAATGCGGATAGAAACACAGGCACACCAGAGGGTGCTTCTTCTTTGTGGCACATGTGAGAAAAACTTGCCAGAACTCTGCTTTACAAGCATAACACGGAGTGGACAAAACTCAGCAAACTCTGCTGGCAGAGCGGAATTTATCTCTCACCCCTAATATAAATGTTGTGCATTTATAATATACTGTACTTATTGTGGTATAATGGGACAAAGTTCCTGAAATAAATGAACTATTATTGTTATAACAACAACAACAACCAACAACAACACCCACCAACAATAACCACCAACAACAACCACCAACCAACAACCACCAACAACAATCAACAACCAACAACAACAACCAACAACAACTAACAACCAACACACATGCACTTTCTTACTGGTAAAAATGTAGGAACAGATGTTTTAAGATACTGGTCACAAAAATTGGCCTCACATTATGCATTAGCAATTTGCGCTGAGTATCTGATATTGCGAATGGGTCGAATAACAAAATCATAGTTTGCAGGTGGTTGTAAAATGACCCCTAATGAATATTAACACATTTACTGCGGTGCGAGTTCTGCCGCAGAGCTGGAATTCTAATCAGTGGGCGGGGTTCAGAAGGCCCCAGCTGTCCTTGTCCTCCACACACGGCCACCGTCATGTGGGACAGCCAGGGGCCGTACGCACCATCAAAGGGGTTAAGGAGGTACAAGTGAGTAGCCAGAAATATAAAAATACTCTCCACTTGAAACATACCTCTAATAATCACAAAGCAAGCAAACCTGACCATCCTTAGAAGTGAACCTTTGCCCATTCATCCCCCTTCTGTTCATCAATACCGCTGTCCTTTCCTTCACATTTTCATCCATCCATCCATCCACCTATCCAACCATCCTTTCTTTAATCTAGCCACCTACCCTTTTACTCATCCACCCAAAAGTATATTCTTGAATCCATTGATCAATCTTTTCACCCATCCACCCTTTCTCTCTTCCTTCCCCCATCCTTTCACCTATCTGCTCATTATACTGTCCTTCCATTCATTTACCCTTTCCCTTTTCGATCCTCTAACTTATCCAGTCATCCATTCACCCTTCGATCTATTCTTGTATTCACCCTTGCTTCTTTTCACACATCCATCCTTTCAACCCCCCCATCCATCCACAAACCTTCCTTTCACCCTTCCATCATAACTTTCACATTTTCTTCTTTCTGTCCTTCACTTCTTCCTTCCTTTTAACCTCCTTTCCTCCCTTTCTACTTATCCATCCATTTCCTCTATTCCATACCCTTTCCCATTTTTTTTACCTTTTGTTTTATCGGTATGTCCTCTATTTCCCTCACTCATCTTTATTTCTTTCCTTCTCCATGCAAGTAGCTCACAATCTTTCCTTCTTTCACAGTACTCCTTAGCAGTGATATTTATGCACTTTTGTCTGAATCTTGCAGACAGAAGAGACCTAAGAATAACAAACTAAGGGGCATATTACCAAGCAATAGCGATAATTATCGCTATTGCTTGGTTAGAGACAAAAATTTACCGCTAAGCTGCGGCGATTTTTATCGCAAATAAACCTTGGTATTACCAAGGTTTATCGCAAATGCGATAAAAATCGGCCGCAATGCATGAATATCGCTGAAAAGTCAGCAATATTGATGCATTACCGAGCTAATGCTCTTAGCCATGTTATCCACCTCCCATTGGATAACATGGCTAAGAACTGCTCAGGGCAGGTGTTAGCTTTTGGAGATATTCGCGCTTAACGCGAATATCTCCAAAAGTTGGTAATAGGAGATAGCGATGTTAGCGACTGTTTCCAGTCGCTAACACCTTGGTACGCCCACTTTGCATGTCATTAGTGATAAATATCACTGATATGCAAAGTGGGGCCCAAGATGGTCGCTATCTCCTACTAGCTGTCGCTAACTGGTGTTAGCGACAGCTAGGTAATAGGGAGATAATTTTATCTCCGCTTTCTTGGCTTTTAAAGCCAAAAAAGCGGAGATAAACCCCCTTGATACTATGCCCCTAAACTTCTAGAGAGACCCACTTCAGGTGCGTAATCAACCAAGGGAGAGCCCCACTTACTATGCTAGAGTGGGTGGTTCACTACTCCACTTATTAGATAGGTCACAATTTGCAAGCGGGAAAGCAAGCCACCATCAATGTGTTTGCCTTTCCAAACAGAAAACTTTTTTTAAAAAATAAGCTTGTGTTCATTAGGGGAACCAGAGTTACTTGGAAAAATATGAAGTGGAGGGGGTAGAGGTTGCCTGGATCACAGTCTCCTCCCCAATAGGGTAAAAACATGGGGGCATATTACCAAGCAATAGCGATAATTATCGCTATTGCTTGGTTAGAGACAAAAATTTGCAGCTGAACTGTGGCGATTTTTACCGCAAATAAACCTTGTTATTACCAAGGTTTATCGCAAATGCGATAAAAATCGCCGCAATGCATGAATATCGCTGAAAAGTCAGCGATATTCATGCATTACCGAGCTAATGCTCTTAGCCATGTTATCCACCTCCCATTGGATAACATGGCTAAGAACTGCTCAGGGCAGGTGTTAGCTTTTGGAGATATTCGAGCTTAGCGCGAAGATCTCCAAAAGTTGGTAATAGGAGATAGCGATGTTAGCGACTGTTTTCAGTCGCGAACATCTTGGCACGCCCACTTTACAAGTCATTAGTGATAAATATCACTGAAATGCAAAGTGGGGCCCAAGATGGTCGCTATCTCCTACTAGCTGTCGCTAACTGGTGTTAGCGACAGCTAGGTAATAGGGAGATAATTTTATCTCCCCTTTCTTGGCTTTTAAAGCCAAAAAAGCGGACATAAACCCCCTTGATAATATGCCCCATAATTCCCAAGTGAATGTGAAAGTAAGTCAGTAACTAAATTGTTGACAACCTTACAATGGTTTATGACCGCCACAAATCATTGATACATAGTAACCCGAAATATACGAAAAAGTGATGAGGAGAATGCTTGAAATAATCTCAGCCACTGGTAATCACTCGGGCCGCATCCCAATGCATTGTTATTTTGCACACCATGCCACCTCAATTTAGACCCTGCGATATGCAAATCAGTGATGATCCTGCTCTAATAGGAACAGTTCAGCCCCAACTGTCAGGCCAGGTCCTTCTTGAACCAGAACACTAGTAATCTAAGATGTTTTCCCCCTTATTGGGTTACCTCAGTCAGGTGCAGGTTGGTTCAGTTGCAGTGTTTCTATTCAAACAGGGTCAAGACTGATTTGCGTATGGAGGGGTCCAAACTGAGATAGCTTGGTTTGCAAAATAATAATGGATGGGATGTGGCTGAGGTTATTTCAAGCATTTGACCCATCTTTTTTTTGTATACATAGTACTACGAATCACAATTTGTCAGGAATGCCCTTTTTACATACCTTCAAAATGGTGATTCAGTATGGGTTACAAAATTGCGAGTCAGAAATACAAATATGGCTCCAAAAATAAGTATTGTACATTTGATACAACCGTTTTGTGATGCCACACCCTGTGGTTTTGGGAATTACAGAGTTTGCATTAGCAAAATTGCTTACAACATCTGGGGCCAGATGTACGACCTTTTTTTGCGCTTGCAAACGGGAGATCGGCCCGTTTGGTCCTGCAAATAAGGGTCATGACATGTACAAAAGCTATTTTTGTGAGTCACTGAGTCGCAAAATAGCGTTTGGGACTCTTCCTATTAGGGAGGGGTGTCCCTTCCTAATAGCAAGACTCACTGCCATGTACTATTGTTTTGCAACCACATTTGCGGCTGCAAAACACTCACTATTTACTACCTACTTCCAGTGGGTAGTAAACCACTCGCAAAGGGGAAGGGGTCCCCAGGGGACCCCTTCCCCTTTGTGAGTGTGTGATTTTTTTTTTTAAGAGCAGGCACTTATCCTAGGGACCACTGCTTGCCTTGAAAAAATGAAACTGAAAAGTTAAATAATTTTTTTTAAATGCATCCTGTATTCCTTTAAGGAAAACGGGCTGCATTAATAAAAAAAAAACTGCTTTATTTAAGAAGCAGTCCCAAACATGGTGGTCAGCTGATTCCTGGGAGTGCTAGCCATTCCCAATGGGGTCGCAAATTGTGCTTGCCTCATGAATATTGATGAGGCCTTGGATTTGCGAACCCATTGGAAATCGCTAACAGTGTACACTGTTGTACATTGCATTTTGCGAGTTGCAACGCAAAGCAATTTGCTTGTCAAAAATGTAAGGGTCGTACATCTGGCCGCTGATTCATAATTGGCCATCACAGGTAACCTAGTACAGAACCTAACTACATTATTTGCGTAATGCACAGCTATTTGATTTCTTATATAATTAAGTGATGGACATTAAATATTTAAATTATTTAATGAATGAGTGATGAGACGTTGAGGCACTTTAGGTCGGATATATGAAATTTCCCTTCTCAAAAAGTGATTGCAAATTACACACCAAATTTTTGCTAATGGAAAGGAATTTTGCCAACTAATCTATTTACTAATAGATTAGTTAGTAAAGTTATGAATTGTTAGGGGTTACAATCCAATCTGTGTTATCAATTATCATAAGGTAGTTCAGAAATTGTGACTCAGTAGATTGGAAGTATTCACAGAAATGGTGGTCTTCTAGCGTCAGCAGACCGCCATGTTTGTAAAAGTATTTTGAGAAAAGTCAAGCTTTTTTATTAACTGCAGCCCATTTTCCTTAAATGAAATGGGGCGGCATTTAGAAAGAAAACGTTGGATGTCATTAAATAGACCACTGCCTACTCCCAAACAAACTTTTTTTAACATTTACAAAGGGTATGGGATGTGACTGGGACTCCTTCCGATTTGATCCTTTGAAGTGTTGGCAAAATGTAAATATTTTGCAACCCCTTTTCGATCACAACATGGGCCATATGTATCAACAAACCCTTTTGCGATTACTAAATAGCGATTTTTAAGGAATCGCTAATTAGGAATCGCAAAATGGTATGTATGAAGAAATTCGCTTTTTTTTAGCGATTCCTTAATCTTCCTTATTTGCGAATTCGCATTTTGCGAATTTGCAATAAGGAATGATTTCCAATGCATTCCTATGGGCCAGGAGGCCCGTAGGAATCATTGCGAAATAATTCTCAAATTGCGAATTCGCAATTTGCTAATCGCAATTTGAGAATTATTTCAAGGGTGCAGGGGTGTCTCAAAGACACCCTGCTGCACCCCTGAAATGTACATGAGTGTGCATATGGCGCACATACATGCCCTATGGGCATGTGTGTGCATCACATGCCACCTTCAAAAATGCCAAATTGTGAATTTTTTGAAGAATTCGCAAGTTACCATCAACTACAAGTAAGGAATCGCAAAATTGCGATTCCTTAAATGCTATGGCAAAATAAGGAATCGCAAATCTTTGCTATTCCTTATTTTGCGAATATTTCATACATACCAAAACATGCAAAAAGGCCTTTTGCGATTCGCAAAGGCCGACATTCTGCGAATTTCGGCCTCTGCGATTCGCAAAAGGCTTGATACATATGGTCCCATATTGATAGTTATGTTAACGAATCGTTGTTTGGAAGGGAAGTCCTAAACATGCCACCTTCCAAATAATGATTCATTGAGGGCTTCTAAACCCATTTTGCAATTTATTTAAGTGTTACCAAGTTTACATGTTATCTGCATGAAAGTCGCAAACCCTGTGATTTTGTGAATCACATGTTTTGCAATAGCAAAATGGCTTTGTACATCAATCCCTTTTCTGTTATGAGTGACAGGCCTTGAGAAAAATTTGCAAGAATCAAGTTAGTTAGATGGAGATTTGTGATTCTGAAGCTATTCTTGTAAAAGAGGTGTAGGACTTCTATTTCTTCGCTGCCTATTTTAGAAAAAATGCAAACCCTACTAAGGGCTCTGTACATACTAAGCCTCATACTGTTTGCCATATAGGAGTAATATCCTTTGTATAAACTCATTAACTTATTGAATTTGTGGCTTTCTAGTGAAGTCATATGGTGTCTTTAAAACAGCATTTGTGGCTGCTTATTGATTGAGCCACATACAACGTATTTGAAAAGAATTTGGGGCATATTACCAAGCAATAGCGATAATTATCGCTATTGCTTGGTTAGCGATAAAAATTTATCGCCGAGCTGCGACGATATTCATCGCAGATAAACCTTGCTATTAGCAAGGTTTATCTCTGAAACGATAAAAATTTGCCGAAATGCATGAATATCGCTGTAAAGTCAGCGATATTCATGCATTAACGAGCGAATGCTCTTAGCCATGTTATCCACCTCCCATTGGATAACATGGCTAAGAACTGCTCAGGGCAGGCGTTAGATTTTGAAGATATTCGCGCTTAGCGCGAATATCTCCAAAAGTTGGTAACAGCCGCGGTCGGTAGGGGAGTACCTCCCGGGGCGGTGACGTGGGGAGGGGGAGGGGCAGGATGGGGGTTAGTAATGTATGGATAATGGAGGTTTGCAGGTAAGTAAACATTTAAATAAATGAAACGAATTTCGTTGGGCGCACAGCATCCCCACATGCAATGCAGTGCGTGCAACGAAATTCGTTTGATTTGTTTAAATGTTTACTTACCTGCAAACCTCCATTATCCATACATTACTAACCCCCACCCTGCCCCCCCCCCCCCCTCCCCACATCACCGCCCCGGTAGGTACTCCCCTACCGACCGCGGCTGGTTGGTAATAGGAGATAGCGATGTTAGCGACTGTTTCCAGTCGCTAACATCTTGGCACGCCCACTTTGCATGTCATTAGTGAAAAATGCAAAGCGGGGCCCAAGATGGTCGCTATCTCCTACTAGCTGTCGCTAACTGGTGTTAGCGACAGCTAGGTAATAGGGAGATCATTTTATCTCCGCTTTCTTGGCTTTTAAAGCCAAAAAAGGGGAGATAAATCCCTTGATAATATGCCCCTTTGTTTGTTCTTAGAACAAAAACTGTTATTTTCTTGGTAAGATGCTTTTCTGATTTTCTCATAAATCACAACATTTTCCATATAAATTTTTTCCTGATCCATCATTGTATGTGAAGTACTTTGTTTGTCAACTAAATGCTTGGAAGCTTCTCATTTAATCAGGCACAGCAAATTTTGTTTTATGTTGTTGCAGGCTTCTTGTGGCATTTTGTGGCTATAATACATGTAAGGAGAAGATCAACAAGATTTATACCACCCAGATGATAGTAGCATGTAAATTCTATATTCATTCAGATGCTTTCTGTATCTAAGAACAGTCAGGCCCTGGATACAGGGGAAATGAATTGTGAGTGCCTTTCCAAAGACACATTCTTACTGAGATTATCTGTAATGCAAACAAATGGGCTTTATCCACACTTTCTGCAAATAATTACCAATGGTGATGATGCCTGGTTTCAGTAAACCATGCTGAAAAGCATCTACTTGATAATCCTGTAAGCCGCATAAATGCTGCCATACCACAACAAATGATATGATTCAAAATTGTGAAGCGATTGTGAGAATTATGTGGGAATGGAAATTCGGTGCTTGCAGGACTAATATTATGCCTGCCTCTTAATACCTCGCAATTTGATACACTTGATTAAAATAGTCACAACCAAATCCATGGGACCAACATGTGCTGAACAGGGTAGTTACTGAGTTGCGTCACCTCATTAGGTCCTTCATGATAGCTTCAACCTTGCTGCTTTGCTGCCTCCCTGGTTACTTAACTGGTCACTTTGTTATTGTCTTATTGTGCTCAACTTGTTTAACTTATCTTTGTTTAATCTTTTTCAACTTGTTTAGTTTTTAACTGCCTTTGTTAATTTCTGTTATTTCTCTTCCCACTTGCTTTCTCACTGCTTTTTTCTGCTGCTTTTTCTTACTGCTTTTTCCTGCCGCATCTCACTCCCTCCCTCACAGGTCCCGTACAGTCTCCCAGCACACCTCGCTAATCCCAGGACCTACTTAATGGAGTGTGCATCAGAGGCAAGCATTGTGTGGCCACCAGCATGCCAAAGGCTCGCCAAAGGCAAAGACAAATGCACCTGCCTGCGCCTGTACCGCACCCAGCACCGGTAACCCTGGTTCTCCCACCACATGCCTACACACTGCAGCCAAGCTCCTAACCCTAAACCCCAGGCCCCACAACAACAGTTGGACCTTTTTCCTGCCAACACTGTCACTTCTCCTGCAACACCGGAGCTCCTGCACGTGCAACACCACCACCATGCTGACCATGCCAACCACAACTGCTTTGGAGCAACGCCATTGCCTCCTTCTCATTGCACAATCACTCTGCAAGCACGCAACTGAAATCTGGGACACCATCACCTCCCTCACTCCCAATGTTGTCTACCTGACCAAGACCTGGCTCAACCCCACATCCATTCTGGACATCACCTCAGCGACTCCAAATGGCTACAAAATAGTACACAGGGACCACATCAACAAACACACAGGTGGAATCGCCATCATCCACACAGAAACCATTCACGGCACCACCACCGCAGAGAAAACCACCCCGATCATGGAACACCTAAATATTCAACTCCTAATCAATGGCAAAACCACTGTCAGAGGCACCCTCACCTACAGACCTCCAGGACGATGCCCACAGTTTCTGAGACACCATCCCCAAATTCGTCACCCCACTCGCCATCGACTCCAAACACTACATCTTCATCAGAGACCACACAATTTTCTCCTTGACTATCTCAATAACGACAACACTGCCAACCTCCTCAAAAGAATGAACAACATCACCCACACTCAACTGGTCACCAACACCACACACAATGCAGGACACACGCTCAACCTTATCTTCATGACCATCACAGAGTCAAGTACAGTCATGTCACCGAGCTCACCAGCACAGACCACGCTATCTTCCACTTCACCATCACTGGATCCCCTGTACCACCAACAAGCCTCCCAGCACCTCACATCACAGCAGGAACAAAGTATCAGAGAGCCAGTGGACCGACACCATCAGCACCTCGCACCCTGACACTGCAACCAACCTAGAACAGGTTGTCAAGAATTTCTCTGCATGGATCACCAATTGCACTAACAGAGTCATTCCCATTAAGACCACCAAACTCAAGAAACCCACCCAACAGGCCAGTAGGCACA
Source organism: Lissotriton vulgaris (assembly GCF_964263255.1). Lineage (NCBI taxonomy): Eukaryota > Metazoa > Chordata > Amphibia > Caudata > Salamandridae > Lissotriton > Lissotriton vulgaris. The sequence goes on from NC_141694.1 coordinate 882,264,440, forward strand.
CCACAGAACTGAGAACCATGAAACACTGCTGTGAGAGACAGGAAAGGTAATGGCAAACCAGCAAGGAGTCCACAGACGAAGCCACCTTTAATTCATCCCTCAACCAATACCACCAACTACTGAGAGAGATGAAGAGGTGCTCCATGGCTGACCACATCAAAGCCAGCTCTAACCATGGTAAAGAACTCTTCAACATTGTCTAAGAGTTCTCCAACCCCTCAGCCACCGTAAACATCATCACCCTTTCTCAGGAACTCTGTGACACCCTGGCGGACTTCTTCCACAACAATATCTCCACCATCCACAAAAACTGCGATCTCAATCCACTGCTGATGAACCCTCACTTTCCCCGCTTCCATGGATGCAAATCCTGATACTTTCTCTGACCACCTGCTCACCGCCTGGGATCATCTCACCACACAAAACACCACAGCCCTCATGAACTATGTGCGTTCAGGATCACCCACAGACCTCTGTCCTCACCACTTTTTCAACCTAGGGAGCAAAATGATCAGCAGTGATCTCAGCACCATCTTTAACTCATCCATAACCACAGCCACATCCACCTTCCACGAGGTATGGAACTACACAGAAGTCAAACCCCTTCTCAAGAAACCTTCCACCAACCCCAGCAAACTAAAGAACTGCAGCCCCATCTCTCTGCTCCCCTTCCCCACCAAATTCCTCATCTTCTCTTCTGGAATTTAGGAATGGGACCAAGACCTGGCTGTTTAATTGAACCCCTTAGCAGATATGTTCTCAGTCCCTCGACACTCTCACGGGTGATTAGCTGCACTCTATAAATCCTATTTGGTTCATTATTAATAAATCCCCAAAAATGTGTCAGAATGGGTTGTGCAAGTATTAATACTGGCTCCTATGCTAATACATCGAGGAAGAGAGAATCCTGATGAAGGATGCTTGCTTTGGCAATATATCAATATTCTCAAATGTTCATGTATATTACCTCCCTCCCAGATAGCTACACTGTGAATATACACCTACTAAAAGTGCAAATTTGATATCAACCATCTTTCTCTGAATCAACACCAAAAACAGAATGAAGTTTTCTTCCTATTCTTCGCAAATCTAATGTCAACAAGAACTCGATAGCATACTTAAAAATAAGTGTCAATCCATCTAAATTATGCTTTTCAGCACTGGTTCAACCTTTCCTTTTTTAATAACATCACTAATAGAAGACAAGTAAAGTCAGCTAGGGTCATTCTACTCTCTCCAAAAGGCCTATAACATTCATTCGCTGTTCTGATACCACGTGACTTTAGCCTGGTGGTTCAAGATTTAGTTATTTATGACACAGAAAATGACAGGCCATTCTTAGCTTAAGTTCCTAAATACATAATGTATCTACTTGTGTTTGCCTTGCACTCAGTGACTAGGCTAGTGTGAGGAGTGAGAGTATTCAATCACATTGTCCCAGTCCTGAGAGAATTGTTTTGGCTCACTTTAGAAGCTGGAATCAAATTTGAAGTATCCTGCACAGGTTTCAAATAACTTCACTTTCTACACCATTCACCTTAAAAATACCTGGGGGTACAAACAATTTTAAGAATAAAGAGTTACTAAAACTGGAATACAAAAAAGAAATTTAAACTGAGTTGGTCTTGGTTTAATATTCCGGAGCACCTTACTTGACTATTGATCAACTTCCATTTGTCCTCTCTCGTCTTCTCTTTTTTGCGCTCATTTTACTTCTCTTTATTTCCCCCGAATCTATATCCATTTCCTCCATCTGCCACATGTAGCGTGTACATATCCCTATGTAGTGACTCTCGCTATTCCATGTGGAAGGTGAGTGGAAATATACTTAGCTCATAATGGTTTAAAGTGATTTGTCCCTAATTTTTATTTTAATTATAAAAATTATAAGGTAATAATGATCCTTCTTTTAATCATACAAAGTCACTTTCTAAAAATTGTCCTCTTCGCTTCTCTCACAGAAGGCCAGTAGAATTCACCTCTCTGTGTGACATTCCTTAAAAGGAACTACATATTGCCAGGGGAGTATTAGCGGAACGAATTGTCAAAATAAGTTTTTTGGGCCTGATTCACAAAGGTAAACTGAGATGAAAGTCTAACTTTGCGACTTTCATTATTCACAAAGGGTATTTACTAGTAGTAAAGTTAGACTTTTGTCTTAGTTAAATTTAATTTTTGGTCGTAAGTTTAACTGAGATCAAAATATGGTTTCAGTTAAACTTAAGTTTAACTGAGACACAGGTCCAACCTCACCACTTGTAAATTGCCTTTGTGAATACCAAAAGTCATAAAGTTAGACTTTCGTCTCCTTTGTGAATGGAACACCGTGTGTGACCAGTGCTAGGGCCAGGCCTGCCTGGGACTGTAGGCCCCTGCGAAGTTTGGGTCTAGTGACTCCCCTGCTTCTGCCTATTACTATTAGTTTTTACATCTGTAGTGCGCTACTGTTACCAAAAGGTGTCCAGGGGCTAATAGCCATCTGCTGCCTGACGGCAAATGAGAAACACACAGAAGGGGAAGGCGAACCAGCCAAATGGGGTGACTTACAGAACATAGGGCCAAGTTTTTATATCTTCCTAAAGGATAATAGATTCTTGGTGGAGCGAAGCAAAGGAGGGTGCACATTCCATAACTGTTCGTCTTGCACCAAAACAGCATGATCGACAATTTGTGCCTTCCTGAATTAGGGAACAATAAGCAGAGTGGCACAGGCCAAGAGGAGCATACAGGTCCAACCAGTGTGCTCGGTGAGGAGAGATGAGAGGATGAGAAAGTCCAGCAAGGGAGTGAGAGAATTCGATTGAAGAGGTCAGGGATGAAGAGAAATATGAAGTGCCGAAGGGAAGTACAGACACGCAAGAAGTGAGTGTGAGGAAAAGTTGAGGGCACAGAGGAGGGCTACTGTTAAACTGTGAGAGAAGATAGTTGAGAGATGATCTGTGACCTAAAAAGTAATTTGATGCAACATGCGTGAGGGACAGCAGCGATCGAGGAAGAGAGGGAGTACTGGGGTGGGTGCTGAGCAGTGATTCATCTGTAACAAAACATGTGCCAGGGACCTCACTAGTAGGCCACTGCAACTTTAACCACCCACCCATTGCCTTGCCAGTGTGGCCAATGACAATACCTATGACACTACCAATCCTAACTCTTGCACAATTGTGACTATTTCAAGCCTCCAAGGCTATAAGAATGGCATGGATGTCAGGAGTTTATCGTTTTCAATGTATATTGAATTAATAAACAGCTGTTCTGCTCATCTCTAAATTACACAGACAGAGCCACCATGTGGCAGACGGTCATAGTTCCAGTGTGCACAGTTAGGTGCCAGTGCGGAGCACCGGAAACCACCTGCTCAAATTAAGTACTAGTGCTGAGGTAACAGGGGAGAGGGACATTGGTTCAAGAAGGTGTGGAAGAACAAAGGAGAGATGTGAAAGATGAATGGTGGACTGGAGAGGTGTAAGATACAAATAGACAACAATTTGAATGGAGATACTTGAGGTGAATGAGAAGTGCAGAAGGGCATGGGAGGTGATGGGGCCAGAGAGGCCATGAGATAAATACGAGAGACTGTTAGAGATGAGGGCAGTGAAAAGACAGAATAGCAAGAGGTGATTAAGGGTGAAGTGAGAAGTTGAATGGAGAGAGTTCAGAAGTTGTAAAAAGGGGTGAAAGAAAATGGCCTGCAAAGTGAGAGAGGGATCCAGGATTGGGAGAGGAGAGAGGGATGGAAAGGAGGGGTGAGAGGAAAGCAGCATGGGCACATTCCTTAACTCTGCACAAGACCGCCAGGGTTTTAAGGGACCCCTGCTGCTCCGGGCCAGGTGAGCTTCTAATGTGGCAGCCTGTATTCCTGTGGAGTGGAAGGCCCATCACAAAGGTTGACTAGACATCTTTTTGATGTTAATTGCTGTATTTTGGTTATAAACTGGTACTGATGGGGTGAAATCTTTCCTCAGTTTTACTGTGTGCCATCTTGAGCGGAGGAAAGGGTCGCGGTGCAGTTATTGGCCGCCTCCCGCCCTCCCAGGATATTTAAACAGCCTCAAAGCGCAGAGCGCTGACTCTACTTGTGTCTCTCCCCTGAGGCAGAAGCCGGGGGTTTAGTCTGCCACCACTGGTTTTAAAAAGTTACATTTTTACTTGTCATTTGCGCACTGAATATTGTTTGTTTTTTAAAATACCTGCAAATTCTTGAGCCTCATTCGAACCCCGATTCCCGGCGCACACGATTAGGTAGTGACGCTCGGGGAGAAAGGGTTGTAGCCGCCATCTTGAGCGGAGGAAAGGGTCGCGGTCCCGCCCTCCCAGGATATTTAAACAGCCTCAAAGCGCAGCACGCTGACTCTACTTGTGTCTCCCCCCTGAGGCGGAAGCCGGGGGCTTAGTCTGCCACCACTGGTTTTAAAAAGTTAAATTTTTACTTGTCATTTGCGCACTGAATATTGTTTGTTTTTTAAAAATACCTGCACATTCTTGAGCCTCATTCGAACCCCGATTCACGGCGCACACGATTAGGTAGTGACGCTCGGGGAGAAAGGGTTGTACCCGCCATCTTGAGCGGAGGAAAGGGTCGCGGTGCAGCTGCTGGCCGCCTCCCACCCTCCTCATGACCGGATATAAGGATAAGACTTTCCGTCCGTGCAGCGGGCGGGCGCAGCGGGCGCGCCGGCGGTGCGCCGAAGGCGCGCCAATGGCAAGCCCGTCTGCGCCCGTCCGCGCCGGGACCGGGCCCAGGGCCATGCCCCCTGGTCAAACGCCGACACGGATCCCTTATTCCAAAGCCATGTTACTGCAATATCGACCAGATCCAGCCAACAACTGTCCTGTGCACGATCCGGAGACCATCCCTTTAATTAATAATAGCAGTTGCCTTTACTGTAAAGCTTTGCTACCCTTTCTCACGAATTTCACAACCATCAGTAAACAGAGTGTCAAAACAAACCTAAATATCTCTATGGTACTCATCAATGCTCGATCGTTAGGTAGACAGAGACAGGACATATCAGACCTTATTACGGATAGGAAAGTAGATATTCTATTCGTCACAGAAACCTGGATGGACAACGCTTCAGATCCCGATCTAGTGGTTGCTGTTCCACCTGGATATAAAATCTATTGATATGATATGAATTTGAATTTGAAGGGATTTGTATAGCGCTCGTACACCTGGCGGTTTCTTGGCGCTCACTGGCAATTGCTACTTGGCAGGTCGGAGAGAGGGGAAGGTGAGCGTTTAGGATGGGAAGGCTTGGGTGAAGAGGAAAGTCTTCAAGTCTCTACGGAAGAGGGAGTACTGGGTGCAGGTTCTGAGGTGCAATGGAAGAGAGTTCCAGAAAACAGGACCCGTGGTAGAAAATTTAGAGCCACCCCACTTCTTCCGTTTAAAACGGGGAACCAGGAGAAGGTGGTGAGAGGCGGATCGAAGGTCTCGTGAAGGCGTGTAGGATTGAATGGCTGAGTTGATGAAGGAGGGGGCAGATCCTGTCCGGGCTTTAAAGATGGTGCAACCGAGCTTGAATAAGATGCGTTGTCGGACAGGGAGCCAGTGCAGGGTAAAGAGGAGAGGGGTTACGTGATGTGACTTAGAAAGGTTAAAAACCAGCCGAGCGGCCTGGTTTTGGACAAGCTGGAGGCGTCTCAAAAGGTAGTCGGGCATGCCATGGTAAAGGATATTACCATAATCTAGGCGAGATGTTACCATGGCTAAAAGAATTAGTTTGAGCGCGTCTGGGGCGAAAAATCGAGAGACTCTGCGGATAGTCCTGAGTGAAAGGAAGGCTGAGGAAACCACAGCAGAAACTTGAGAGTGTAAGGAGAGTTGATTATTGATTTTAAATCCAAGGGTTTTGACAGAGGGTACAGGGGTGGGAGGGGGGCCAAGTGAGGGGGGCCAAAAAGAGGATGTCCAGGGACTGGAGCAACCACCCGTTAGCACCAACTCCGTTTTATCGGGTTGAGCTTCAAGTGGTTGAAGTTCATCCAGTCCTGAATAAAGGTCATAATGGACTGGACTTTGGACATAGACTCAGGGGTAGAGGAAAGGGAAAAAATGAGCTGAAGGTCGTCTGCGTAATTGTACACAGAGACCTCCAGACGCTGTAAAGCAAAAATGAGGGGGGCAATGTAGAGGTTAAACAAGAGGGGGGACAGAGAGGAGCCCTGGGGAACACCACACTGAATTGGTTGAAAATCTGCAGAGAACTCTCCCAGACGGACTGCTTGAGTCTGACCGTTCAAAAAGGAGGATAACCATAGTAGGCTGTTCCTCTGATTCCCGCCGGTTCGACACGTGAAAGTAAGATGGTGTGATCCACCGTGTCGAATGCGGCGGAGAGATCTAAGAGGATCAGGGCCTGATGTTGGTTGGTATCCATTCCTTGTCGGAGATTGTCCAGAACCGATGTTATAACGGACTCAGTTGAGTGGGCCGGGCGGAAGCCGGCCTGTCTAGGGGCTAACACGCCGTGACTTTCCACGAACTCGCTCAAGGTTTTAACCAATACCTTCGCCAGGTAGGGCAAGAGGGAAATTGGGCGGAAGTTGACTGGATCTGAGGGATCCGCTCCAGGTTTTTTTAGGATCGGGACAATCACAGCCGATTTGAGTGCAGGGGTAACAATGCCCTGAGCCAGCGAGCAGTTTAAGAGCACTAAGGGTGGTGAGGGACAGTAAGTGTAAATCTGCTTTATGATATAGGCGGGGCAGGGGTCCAGCGGGGAGCCGGACTTGACCAGCGGGAGAATAGAGAGGAATGAGTCGGTCGAAAGAGGAGGAATTGAGTCCAAATATGCGGTGACTGGAGGGCAGCGGGGGTCAGTGAAGGTCTGGGATGGGGAAGGAATTTTACTTTTGATTTTGTTAATTTTGTCCAAGAAAAAGAAATTGAGCGAGTCGCATAATGTTTGAGAAGGTAATGGTTTGAGCGATGTTCTGTCGGAAAAGGCAAGATCCTGGATGATAGAAAAGATTTCTCTAGGCCGATTTTCCGCAAGCTGGATTTTAGAGGAGAAATAGTTTTTCTTCGTGTCAAGTATAGCTGTCTTGTACTGAGTGAGAAGTTCAGTATAACGATTTTTGGCAGTAGGGCAGTTATTCCGTCTCCATTGTCGTTCGGCTTGGCGGAGAGTGAGTTTTTTGTTTTTTAGGTCCTCTGAGAACCAACGGTTTGCGTCTTTGGGGAGTTTGGTTGCGATGCGTTTTAGCGGAGCGATGGCATCGCACCCGACCCGCAGCCAGTTGGTAATTGCTTTTGCCTGGCCAGAGGAAGGCAGCGCAGTCCGTTCAGGGCTGGAGGAAGAAAGGAGAGACGATAGGGCTACGATGTCAACTCGGTTCCATGAGCGCACCCAGACATTTTTCGCAGAGGTAGGTTTGGGTGGTGGAACAGGGGATAGGGAAAAGGTGATTAGTGAATGATCTGACCATGAACATGGGGAAATCGAAAGGGAGTTGACCGGGCAATCACGTTGCCAAATTTGGTCCAGGATGTGTCCCAACCTGTGTGTGGGAGTATTAACAACTGATGCGAAGTTGAGCGACACAAGAGAGTCTGAGAACTCCTTGGACGTGGCGCATTCCGCAGGGTCGGAGGGCCAGAAGTTAAAATCTCCCAAGACTAAGATGGAGGCGTGGTTAACCACCAGGGTCGCCATTAGGTCTTGAAAACAGGGGAGGAAAGTTTGAGGGGAGGACGGGGGTCTATACACAAGGACACAAGTTAGCGGAGGGGTAAAGGAAAGGGAGCGAACCACTAGGCAGTCTGAGATTCCCATGGAGGGGGAAACCAGAGGCTGGAAAGTGAGTTCTTTGCGGGCAATCAGAGCGACCCCTCCGCCGGGCCTGCCAGAGGAGCGATCAGCTCGAATGGCATAGTAGGCCGGGGGGAGTATCGCTAGCAGGGAGGGAAGGGAACTGTCTGAGAACCAAGTCTCGGTAAGAAACAGTAAGTCAGGTTTATGGACATCGAGTAGAGTGAAAAGATCGAGCTGATGTTTTACTGCCGATCTTGTGTTTAAGTATATAGCAGAAATTGCTGTGGGGGGAAGGGCATCTGGGTGCCGAATAGAGGGGCTGGTGTTCAGAGACGTAGACAAGGTGTTAATATGGACGGAGTTCTGTGAGGTTAATAGCCCAAGGTTGGAGATGCGAGCTAAGGTAGCAGCCGGTGGAGTCCACTTGCCCTGGAGGCTGGTGAGTTGCGAGCGGGAATATTGAGTGCGAGAGGCAGGGTGTATGGCCTCTGGTCTCGGTCGGTCGCGGACGGGCGCAGACGGGCTTTCCTTAGGCGCGCCTTCGGCACGCAATCGGCGCGCCCGCTGCGCTTCCTGGGGAGGCACATACTTATGGGTTGGTGGGTCAATGGGCGGTGGGCGTGGCCTCTGATGGGGGCGTGGCCTGTCGATCGGCCGAGGCGCTGTCAAGCGTTTTGCACGCCGGTTTCTGGGCAGCGGAGGGGCCGCTTGAGTTGAGAGAGGCTTGGGTGAGTGAATATTCAATTAAAAGGCACAAGAAATCACACAAGAGCAATTTAAAAAAAAACGGTGCGCTCTCCCAGCTTTCCGCCTCAGGAGCAGCGTTTGTCAGGTGGAGAGGCTGGTGAGCAGCGTCTCTTTTAAGCTGTGGGCGGTGGGCGTGGCCTCTGATGGGGGTGTGGCCTGTCGATCGGCCGAGGCGCTGTCAAGCGTTTTGCACGCCGGTTTCTGGGCAGCGGAGGGGCCGCTTGAGTTGAGAGAGGCTTGGGTGAGTGAATATTCAATTAAAAGGCACAAGAAATCACACAAGAGCAATTTTAAAAAAACGGTGCGCTCTCCCGGCTTTCCGCCTCAGGAGCAGCGTTTGTCAGGTGGAGAGGCTGGTGAGCAGCGTCTCTTTTAAGCTGTGGGCGGTGGGCGTGGCCTCTGATGGGGGCTTGGCCTGTCGATCGGCCGAGGCGCTGTCAAGCGTTTTGCACGCCGGTTTCTGGGCAGCGGAGGGGCCGCTTGAGTTGAGAGAGGCTTGGGTGAGTGAATATTCAATTAAAAGGCACAAGAAATCACACAAGAGCAATTTTTTAAAAAACGGTGCGCTCTCCCGGCTTTCCGCCTCAGTAGCAGCGTTTGTCAGGTGCTAGACAAAGAAAGAAGGGAGGTGACGGTGTCCCCTTTACTTTCTACATCTTGTGAAGCAATTCATTTTTCCATCATGCTGACACCCTCGCATAACTTCAAAGGAGTTCTCCTGTATGGACCTCCAGGAGCTCATACCCAATTTCTATCCAATTTGAACTTAATGCTCGAATCACTAGCAACAGAGGACTGCTTTACGGTCTTAGGTGATTTTAATTTCCACCTAGAAAAACATGACAACAATGAAACACACATATTAGTGTCTGATATGGAAATCCTAGGATTGTCCCAACTGGTCACCTCACCCACGCATGAGGCCGGTCATATTCTGGATGGCATTTTTACAAACTTTAAGGGGATTCATTTACAAGACATTCTACCGCTCCCTTGGTCCGACCACCATGCCGTTCTCTGTGACATCTCTATCAACGATGCCCCATTAGGTAGACTGATCAATCCTTGTTCTATCCCCTTCAAAGCCTGGAACGACCTAAACAATGCAGACTTCAGAGAACTACTGGATAGCACCTGCCCCAAAATTGCAGAGGACCCAAATACAGCCATGAGTCAATACTCCGATTGATTAGGCAATGCCATAAAAACTCTGGTACCACTTAAAACCATATCTAGAAATAGGAGAGTTCCCTCCGCCCCATGGTTCTCCGAAGAGCTTAGAACACAAAAACAAATATGCAGAAATCGTGAGAGGATTTGGTGTAGATCGTGCGACGTAGAAAGCAAATCCCGCTATAAGGAAACACTAGCCGAACATAAAAAAATGATAACTGAGGCAAAAAGAAATTATTTTAGCGACCAAATAGATAACGCAAAGAATTCAAACAAACAACTCTAGGAGGTAGTGAAGCAACTAGTGGGAAATACTCCCGACTTGACTCCTCCCCCCTCTCAATCATTTTGCGATGCGTTGGCCAATTTCTTTCACACTAAAGTTAATGATATTTATCTAGCCTTCTCCACAGATAATCCTATCATACACCCCACCTGTATCATCCCCTCTGCCTGTTCTCTCTCTCAATTTAAAGAAATAACAGAGCAACAAACCATGGATATCATCAAAACCATAAAAACAGGATCGGCTCTAGATCCATGTCCACCTAAAATTTTTCCTCCCGTTCTGGACATACTAACTCCGTGTCAGAGGGTCGGGAGCGCTCCTGAAGGTAGCCCCGTAACAGACTTTCCCTCTTCCCTACAGGACTGGGCTGGCCCCTTTAAGAACTGTCTAAGCTACGGTGAGGCCGGCTCCGCCCCTCTGACACAGCGACACGTGCACCTATCAGGACCGTCCTCCTCGGAGAGAAAGGCGGACGCCGAAGACGCCAAGGTGTTCGTGTCCTGGGAGTCGTTCAAAACGGACGTTGCAGCGGACCCAGAGGAAGAGGCGACGCGGAACGGTATCCAAGGCAAGGTCCCGGGAGCAGAAGCGGCATGGTCGAGTGAAGACCCGGAGGTCGGGAAGCAGCGCGACGAGACGGAGAAGGAGGAGCAGCCGCAGAGCAAGGAGAACGGGATTGTACGGACGACCAGGAGAAGCCAGGAGGCCTCCGGTATCGCTCTTCGCCCAGCCACGCGCAGGAGGACGCGTGGCTAAGCCAGGTGCGTGAACGTTTGCGTACCTTGCTGGGGTTTAAGAGGGGAGGGACAGGGTAGAAGGGAGGTGAGGACCAAGTTACCGACTATACCGCACTGCACTTTTGGGCTGACGTCTATATTGGTGACGGTGACTGTGCTACACGAACGTACTCCTCACAACCCCTTTCCCATATCACATGTTACTAAGTGCTGTGCCCTAACTGCTACGTTTGTTTCTTTTGTTTTACGGTGGGAAACTGGAAGCAATACCCGGAAGACCAGGAAGGAGATGCCCAGTAAAGAAGAAGCTCCCCGGAAAAGCCACTATATTTTGTTGTGTTAAACCTGCCCTTTGTGTAATAAAACAATACTGACCCAATCGTTTGGTCTTGGCTCCGTCCCTCCTTGTGCCGAAAGGTTACAAGTGGCGAGCCAGCCAGGAGTTATCCGTCTGAACAGATGGAGGCCATACTCACGAAGATGTCCGAGGGACAGGCCAAGCTAGAATGGGCCATTGGACAATCAACAGAGCAGGCTGACAATGATAGGGCCACGTTCGCCGCGGCCATACAACAACAGGCGGACCACATCAGTAAGCTCACGGAAGGACAGTCCCAGCTCCTCACTGTTCTAGGACAGCAAAGATCTGCTGCACCCCCAGGAGCAGTGGTACCTCTACAAAAGTACGTGGCAGGAGACGACCCAGTTTCGTTTGTTTTTTAACTTTGAAAGAGCAGCCCGTGCCATCGCCTTGCCAGGTGAAAGGTGGCCGTTTTATTTGGCGCCCCTTTTGACTGGCGAAGCCCAGGCGGCTTACCAGCTTGCTAATAAGGACGGCACTGCTGCCTATGGACATGTAAAACAAATAGTCCTAGACAGACTAGGGGTAGACGACGAAAGCCATAGAATAAGGTTTAGACAAGAGAGAGGACAACCCAACGATACACCGAAGACGCTCTTTTACAAATTAAAAGAAGCCGCTGATCGGTGGTTGAAACCTCAAGATGGCAATTTAGATGATGTAATGAACAAAATCTATCTAGAACAATTCTTGGATGCATTGACCTATGGAACACAGAGGTGGCTCAGGCAACACGCAGGTTTGACGCTTGAACACGCCATCGAGATGGCCAACTCATATGCCCGGGCTCAAATCCGTCCAACATACAGAGAAACAGAAAAACCTCTTCCTAACAAAGCCCTTGAAAAGTTTGATAAGAAACCCGCCAAGGGCTCTACTGACCCTCCACCACCCTTAAAACCCAGACCATTAAGACCTGAACCCCCACTCTTTAGCGGACCTCAATGCTACGAATGCGGTGAATGGGGTCACATCGCAAGACATTGCCGAAAAATGAAAAAGAAGGAAGAAGAGCCGATGGAGGTGGGATATGTTCCACGTGCCATCCTCTATGCCCAGGAAACAGGACCAACCTACTACGTAAGTGTCCTCCTTGACGACCGCCCTATTCAGGCTTTGTTAGATTCCGGTTGCCGTCACTCTGTAGTGAAAAGCAGTTCCCTGACTGACTCCTCTGTGTTTTTGAATCGTACTGTTAGGATAAAATGTGTGCATGGAGATGTTCGCGCCTATCCCCTAGCTAGGGTACAACTAGTCACTGAAAAAGGGACTCAGGTTCAGTGTGAGGTAGGAGTGCTTTCAAACTTGCCCGAAACCCCTTATAATAGGGACTGACAACAAGTGCTTCCCTACTCTGATGGCAGAAGCTTTGAACCAATATAAACCACCTGAGGTTGTCCCCGGATTGCTAACTACCAAACCCTGGGCTAATGATTGTAACTTTAGGGCTGCTCAGTTGAATGATGTGTCTTTAGCTTCAGCCTGGCAGAACGCCCAGGACGCTCAAGGGCAGGGACAGCGTACATACCGCTGTTTCCAAAAGGAGAACGGGCTCTTGTATAGGTTGAGCCATGATAATGCCACTCCTCAGTTACTTGTACCAATGGAGTTCCGTGAACAGGTATTGTTCTACGCCCATGCCCACCTATTGGCTGGTCACTCCGGGGCTGAGAAAACAACTGAGGCCATTGTGCAGCACTTTTACTGGCCTGGGGTGTATGCACAAATAAAGAAATACTGTCAGGAGTGCCAAATTTGTCAGAAACGCAATCCCTACCTTCCTCCCAAAGTTCCCCTTGTCCCTCTTCCTATCATTGGGAAACCGTTCGAAAGACTAGGAGTTGATATCATAGGACCCCTGCCTAAATCTCATAGAGGGTACCAGTACGTGATGGGCGTGGTAGACTATGCCACCCGCTATTCGGAGGCGTTTCCATTAAGGGCTGCCACCACTAACGCATTTCACAAAAATTAGTAGAGCTTTTTTCTAGAATGGGATTTCCCAAAGACCTTATCACTGATCAGGGTACACCGTTCGTCTCCAGGCTCATGAAACAGGTCTGTGCTCTTTTACAGTTAAAATACCTGCGCACGTCGGTTTACCACCCACAAACCGACGGGCTAGTTGAACGCTACAACGGCCTGATTAAGACTACACTAAAAAAACTTATGTCAGGAGATGGGAAACAGTGGGATCAACTACTTCCGCTGGCCCTCTTTGTGTTACGGAGTCAACACCAGAGTAGTCTAGGAGCCTCCCCTTTTGAGCTGTTGTTTGGAAGGAAGCCACGCACCTTGTTGGAAATAACAAAAGATAGTTGGGAAAAGGAAGGAGCACAGGACGCACAAGAACTAATGGACTATGCCCAACAGTTGAAAAATAGGCTACACAAACTAAGGACGTTGCCCTATGATACCCTAGAAAAAGCCCAGGCAAAACAGAAGTTCTTTTACGATAAAGGAAAGAAGTGGAGAGAATTAGACATTGGCGATTGGGCTCTTGTCTTACTTCCCACTTCTACACACAAACTATGAAAAGAGTGGCAGGGACCCTTCCCGATTGTAAGAAAAATTGGACGAACCACTTACGCTCTAAAGATAACACCTTCCAGGACTCAAATTTATCACATCAATCTTCTGAAGAAATGGCTAGGTCCCCCTCCCCGAACCCCAGTGTCAGTATCCCTAGCCATGACCTCTCCTCACACGATAGAGCAAGCAGTGATAAAACCCTGACCTCTCGGAGACACAAAGGAAGGAAGTTCTGGACGGGTTGTACAAACATCCGTCCATTTTCTCTGATCAACCAGGCAGAACCACGCTGGCAGAACATCACATACATACCCCGCCGGGAGTCATTGTCAAACAAAGACCCTATCGAGTACCAGAGGCACGACGGTTGTTGTTACAAACTGAAGTAAACAACATGCTCAAAGCAGGAATAATAGTGCCATCAAAAAGTAATTGGTCCTCCCCAGTAGTGCTCGTACCAAAACCTGACGGAAGCACTCGCTTTTGCATTGACTTCCGCGGGGTCAACAAAGTGTCGAAACAGGATGGGTACCCACTACCCCGGGTCGACGAACTAATTGAGCGCCTTGGTGAGGCCCAGTGTATAACAACTATTGACCTCACCAAGGGCTATTGGCAGGTGCCTCTGTCCCCTCAAGACCAGGAAAAAAACGCTTTCACCACACCAGACAGATTGTTCCATATCACCGTGTTACCCTTTGGGTTGCAAGGAGCTCCAGCGAACCTTCCAGCACCTCATGGACACTGTTCTCGCTCCATATACTCAGTTTGCAGCTGCGTATTTGGATGACATAGTCATACACAGCCCCGACTGGGAGACCCATTTGAGACATGTCGACCAGGTTCTAGGCGCATTGGAAAAAGCAGGACTACACATTAACTCGAAAAAGTCGAGGATAGCTTTCACTCGAGTTAAGTATCTAGGGTACGTCCTGGGAAGTGGTCAGTTGTACCCACAAGAAGAGAAAGTAAAAGCAATACAGTCACAAACATTCCCAGAAAACCGAAGAAACCTAAGGGCATTTCTTGGTCTGGTTGGCTACTATCGCCGCTTCATACCACACTTTGCCTCTGTGTCAGCCCCTCTGACGGATATGTTAAAGAAAACGGCCACTTCTGTACAGTTCAAACAGCCCTCTCCTCAAGCCACAACTGCTTTCAGGGATCTAAAAAACATTCTCTCCTCAGCTCCCGTGTTGGCAACCCCAGACTTCACCAAACCGTTTTTTCTACAAACAGATGCCTCAGGGGTTGGTCTAGGTGCAGTACTGTCCCAGCATGACAGAGAGGGGAAGGAAAGACCCATCTTATACTTAAGCCGAAAGTTGTTCCCCCGGGAGGCTGCTTACCCAACAATAGAGAAAGAATGCTTGGCTGTGAAGTGGAGTATTGAGAAACTCCATTACTACTTGGAAGGCCGACATTTTACATTGATCACTGACCATGCCCCCTTGACTTGGCTCTATCAGAACAAAGGCCGGAACGATTGCATCCTACGATGGTTCCTTTCTCTGCAGCCGTATGCTTTCGAGGTGTGCCATCGAAAGGGGACGCAGCACACGAATGCAAACTATTTCTCACGCTACCCTCTTTCCCCCGAACGGAAAAAGCCAGGGGGGGAGGTTTGTCAGAGGGTCGGGAGCGCTCCTGGTTAGCCCCGTAACAGACTTTCCCTCTTCCCTACAGGACTGGGCTGGCCCCTTTAAGAACTGTCTAAGCTACGGTGAGGCCGGCTCCGCATCTCTGACACAGCGACACGTGCACCTATCAGGACCGTCCTCCTCGGAGAGAAAGGCGGACGCGGAAGACCCCAAGGTGTTCGTGTCCTGGGATTCGTGGAAAACAGACGTTGCAGCGGACCCAGAGGAAGAGGCGACGCGGAACGGTATCCAAGGCAAGGTCCCGGGAGCAGAAGCGGCATGGTCGAGTGAAGACCCGGAGGTCAGGAGGCAGCGCGACGAGACGGAGAAGGAGGAAACAGCCGCAGAGCAAGGAGAACGGGAATGTAGGGATGACCAGGAGAAGCCAGGAGGCCTCCGGTATCGCTCTTCGCCCAGCCACGCGCAGGAGGACGCGTGGCTAAGCCAGGTGCATGAACGTTTGCGTACCTTGCTGGGGTTTAAGAGGGGAGGGACCGGGTAAAAGAGAGGCGAGGACCAAGTTACCGACTATACCGCACTGCACTTTCGGGCTGACGTCTATATTGGTGGTGGTGACTGTGCTACACGAACGTACTCCTCACAACCCCTTTCCCATATCCCATGTTACTAAGTGCTGTGCCCTAACAGCTACGTTTGTTTCTTTTGTTTTACGGTGGGCAACTGGAAGCAATACCCGGAAGACCAGGAAGGAGACGCCCAGTAAAGAAGAAGCTCCCCGGAAAAGCCACTATATTTCGTTGTGTTAAACCTGCCCTGTGTGCAATAAAACAATACTGACCCAATCGTTTGGTCTTGGCTCCGTCCCTCCTTGTGCCGAAAGGTTACACTCCGGTAATTACGCAACTGTGTAATGTTATGTTTAAGTCAGGAACCTACCCCAATGTCTTAAAAAACACCCTTTTAAAGCCAATTCTAAAAAAACAGCATCTGGCCAAAGACGAACCAAAAAACTTTAGATCAATAGCTAGTCTTCCTTTCTTGGCCAAGGTGGTAGAGAAAGCTATGAACCAGCAGCTGTCTGAGTACATCGAGGAACATCACCTACTGGACAATACCCAGTTTGGTTTCCGTAAATATCATGGTACGGAAACTGCCCTCATTAAAGCCGCCGATGACATCAGAGTCATCAGAGATCAAGGGGGAACCGCAGTTCTTGTACTGTTGGACCTCTCTGCGGCCTTCAACACGGTCGATCACTCCATCTTGATCGACCCTGTCGAAAGACTGGGCATCAAACTGGGAGCTAAGAACCTACTGGCCTCTTTCCTGTCCGGCAGGACTCAGGCAGTTACACTAGGGCCATTTCAATCAGCCGAGCTGTCTCTACCATGTGGTGTCCCCCAAGGCTCATCCCTTAGTCCTACACTTTTTAACATCTATGTGTCGGACCTAGCAAGAGTCATCAAACAATATGGGATGGGCCTTACCTCCTATGCGGACTACACACAGCTAGTCCTCGCTATCAACAACGACGGAGAAGAGGTGGTGAAGCGCTTCCAGGAAGGATTGCAGGCAATTGGAGACTGGATGTTCACCAGTCGCCTTAAACTTAACTCCGAGAAGACCGAGGTGGTCATCTTTGGGACACTTTCCCCACGCTGGTCATCCGTTTGGCGGCCCTCATCGTTTGGAACCTTGCCTAACCATGTCCCGAAGGTTAGGAATTTGGGAATTGTTTTTGATGAACATCTTAACTTTTCCGCGCATGCTAATCAGACAGCGGCAACAGCTTTCCATAAGCTAAAACGTATTAAAAAAATCTTGCTGTTTCTACCTGACAGTGCAGGCAAAACTCTGGTCAGCACACTTGTACTTTCATCACTCGACTACTACAACGGCCTTTTCGACAAAGATAAAGCTCGGGTTGTTAACAAAATGCAATCAGTACAAAACGCTGCTGCAAGATTGCTTTCCAGAACCCCCAAATTCAAACCTATTGCCCAAACCATTAGGAATTTTCACTGGTTGCCGATTAAAAATCGAATAAAATTCAAAACACTTTGGCTGGTATTCAAAGCACTGCATAATCTAGGCCCGCAGTATCTCAGGAACCAGTTTATACCATATCAACCCTCAAGGCATCTGAGATCGGTGACCTTGCATCAACTAACCGTTCCCCGCACTAAAAAAGTCTCCTGGGGTGACAGACGCTTCCCAGTTACGGCAGCCAGACTCTGGAATTCACTTCCATAGCCAATCAGATTGAGTAATTCTCTTTACTCCTTCTGTAAAGGTTTAAAGACCTGGTTGTTCAGCCAGTAACCCCTAGAAATTACATCAGAAGAGCCAAGAGTCGAGTTTTTAGCGCCGAGACGCCCATGGGCATTCGTTCGCACTCTACAAATCTCAAAAATAAATAAATAAATAAATAACTACAAACAATGTCAAAATAATGAAGCAATTCTATCCCAAAATAACGCAGCATCACATAACATTATTTACATTTTCTTCCCACACAATTTAGTCAAGCCTGTCGTGTAATTTGGTCCTCACCTGCCTCATAATTCCAGTAGCCCTGCCTACAGGTTTAGAAATGTTTGTCAGGAGGGGGTCTTTACGACTGAAAATGTTGACGGGGGGTCTTGGCACCCAAAAGTTTGAAGACCTCTGTGGTAGTAGCTTCAGATGTAAAAAAGCTGGCCAAAACTGTTGAGAACCCCTAGATTTTAAAAGTGGTGCCAAATACCTTTTTTTGTAAAAAAAATATAAAATCTACATATATTACAAAATGTTCCAAAGTTTGAAAAGAGCAGCCATCATGGGGACCTACCTGTAATGAATCAGGATCAAACAGCCCTGGTGGAAAACAGATAAGCGTAACTATTGTGTGCGCAGAATTTCGTTAGAAGTGCTCTTTCCGAAGGATGTCTGACAGCAGAGAGATATGGCTCAAAGTCTGCAACAGTTTTCAGGAGCAAAAGGGATCTGGTTGTAGATTTCTCAAGAGCCCTGGATTTCAATCGTTCCTTGACTAGATTCCCTTCCCCTTTTTCAAGTAAGTGAGGTCTATGAAGTAAGTCAGAGCAGCCTAAGGACTGGGCAGTGGACTTTTTGTATTTTAACCACAATCTTATGTCTGTGCACATCCAAGGCAACCCTCAATTATAACTCTAAGGAATGATGTGTGCTCCCCACTCCACACTAAATAACAATAGGACCAGTTTCACATAGTCCTCTACATAATCAAGACCCAATTCTTCATGAACAAAAAGTGTGAAACTGTTAGGCTCCCAGGTCCAAAGGTTTCCTGCAGAAGCGATTCTCTTCTTCGTGGATAACTTAACAGTTATGGTATCCCCAAATTGCAGCACCATATAGGAGTACAGGGAGACATTTCATTTCATAAGCCTGCAATAAGGAAAGTATGGTTTTATTACCAATTAATGCTGAGAATCTAAACAAAGTACTACAAGCTTGGCTAAAGTGGGAGCAACAAGTAGATAGACAAATACGTCTGTTGTCAAATGTAACCCCAAATAAGGGAAATTGGGCACCCTAGACACATTTCTTCCCTTAATTGCAATGGGTCTCGTTTTTGAAGATTTCCTCCCACATACCATGTAATGAGTTTTGGTAGCGTCTGTACCCAATTACAACTCATCCATGTGACCAAGAAAGAGATCAGCAAGTGCTTTAAGACCATTTGCCTTTAGGGCCAAGAACACTGCATCATCAGCGCAGAGCAGGGAAAACACAAATACTGACTTTACTTTGGGTAAATCTTTCCCATTGACCACCAGATAAGAGTTCAAACCATTTATATACTACAAGAAAAGAATGGGAGCTAACAAACTGTCCTGGCTAACCCCATGCAGGAGTCCAAAAAGTGTTGTGCCTTCCCCGCCTAGACCAGAGCTTACATAAGCATTCATATAAGTGTGTAGAGTTCTTAAAAATGATCCAATGGGGAGGATGGTCCCATTGTCACAAAATTATCCCACAGCTTAGACCTATTTACCATGTCAAAAGCACTACTCGGTCCATAAATGCAAGGTAATTAGACCCTTGCTATGCTACCATATATTTGCCAATCAGTGGGTTTATTTTCAGACACTGCTCCATCGTGCCTTTCCCTTCCCTAAACCCATTCTCGACTGGACAGATTATGTTGTTAGCTTAGCCCAATATTCCACATGTTATAAGATGATTCAGCCCACCACCTTCACAACTAAATGTAATAGGTAAATGGGCCTGTAGCAGGTGAGATCTTGCCAATTCTCCTTTTTAAACACAGGTACATTTGTTGCAGGTTTCCATGTAAGAGGCAAGCCAATCTGTACAGCAGCATTAAGTGCATTCATTATAAAAGTGGAACTCAAACTTATAGAGGTCCACAGGAATCCCATTAGGACCAGTCGTTTTATTAGTTGGGCTGCCCAATATTGCCGTGTAGAACTCTTCCAGGTCAAACCTGACCTCCAATGAGTATAAACAGCTATCATCATTGATAACTAGGGTTTCCTCTGTATCAAATGAATAAACCCTTTGGAAGTGGAACACCCAGTGTGCTAGAGTAATAGTAGAGCCAATTTCATCAAGGGCAGCAGCGCTAGGCTGCCTTTCGTTGATGATAGCCCAAAAAGCTCAGAATCCCTAGAGTCACAAGCAGACACCGAATGCTCCCAAGAAGCTTCTTTAATATCAGCTTTCTACTTTCGGATTGCTAGTTTATACGTCCTCCTTGCCTCCATGACGAAGTGCTGGTTACAAGGCTTTGTATTAAGGCCTCATATAACCTCTTGTTGGCCATGCTACACGCTTTATAAACCAACCAGAATGAACCACGCCATGTTGGCCCGACATATCCCTCATAATGACATTAGTTGAATTGTTCAAATCAGATAAAGCACCCAGGACCGAACCAGGCGACGACTCAGTGGCTAATAAAGGCCCGCTACTCAAATCCAACTTGGTTCTGACTAAAGTCTCGAACAAAGAGGGGACTGGGAGATTACGCCACTTCACCCTTAACCCCTTATTCTTGACAATCATGCCAATGAAGCTGGGAAGGGTCCGGGCTAATACCAACATTGGCTGCCAGCCTAATTTCTATGGAGTTATAGTCACTAAAACAAGTTTGATGCAGCCCTCTGGAGAAAAAAAGTCCATAAGGGTTCTTTAAATGAACACAAAGTCAATAATAGTCCCTTTGCCCGAACCAATAAAGGTGGGTTGATCAATGGATGCACTTTACCTCCTGAGCATTACGTTACACAAGCCTGCATACCTAAGTGCATCAATTAACGTGTGTGCCCTTTGATCAGAAGTGGATGCACAGCAAAGGGGATCTTCAGCCGAAAAGGGATTGACATTTGTTTTGTTTATACCCAATTTAGCATTGAAGTCGCCACCCAATATAATATTAAAAGACTTAAACAGTACAAGTGACCTTCCCTCAAGGTTCGATATTGCTTTAAATAGGGCCTCTATCTGACACTCAAGTTTTCTAACTGCATCATAGAAATTTACTAGGAAGAAATGTAAGTCACAGGAAGATTCCACCCATGAAATTTGGAACCCAGTATGCTTACATCGAACTGGTACAACCCTTAGTTATTTGGAGATACTGACCCGGGTGGCTACACCACCATGTGCTCTATAACCAGGTGAAGGAATGGCGGCCACAATATAGCTTTCATAGCCATCCCACACAACTGACTCTAGGGACCAGGTTTCATGAAACATGCCCACATCGAACTAAGGGGCCGATTAGGATGGCCGACGGACTTTGTCCGTCCGCCATCCCGTCGTAGGAAGGGACCGTCGGCCACAGGGGAGGAGGTCCGCCGCAATGTTAAAAGTGCATGCTGTGCGTTTCAAAGCACAACATGACAGTCACCGCTCAGTGCCTGCCATGTTGTACTTTAAAACAAAGGGGGGTACCATAGGTACCCCCACCCCCCTTCACCCTGGTGGCCCGCAACGGGCCCCCAAAGCAAAGACTGTATGCCTTTCCCGCTGTGGAAATGCATAGGATCGCCAGCATCTTAATATGGTTGGCGGTGTCACGCAGACACCGCCACCATATGTAAGCACTTTTTTTGCTGGGGACTTCCCCGCCATCCTAATGTGGCGGGGGGTCATTCCTGTGAGGATGACGGACGTATTGCCCCCGCCGGGCCAGCGGTGGCTACCGCCAGCCCGGCAGGGGCAATCCGTCCGCCATCCTAATCGACCCCTTAGTGGCACAAATAATCCATTTAGGATCATGGATCTTCTCCCTTGTATTAGCAACATTCCAAATAAGGACTCTGAGGGATGCTAATACATCATGTCTAGATACAGTCTCAGCAGGAGGTGAGGAGGTTGTAGAAGGCGCTAAACTGCAGACCATGGGACTATTCATATGAAGGTTGGTAGCTCGGAGTCAATCATTTTGAACTAAGTATGCTTAGGAGAGAAATATGCTTGATGTGGGCACAATAGATTCCTTAGCAGGATAAGACCTTATATCAGCTAACATTGTCGGTTTGGGTTGTAGGAATCTATAAAAGAAACCAAGCAGAAGATTATTAATTCATTTATCTTTTGGCCGCATTAGAGCAGACCTGTGGATCAGACGAAAGGCCAAAGTATGTGACCAGCAAATAAAAACTATACAGTCCCCCTTCAGACTTTTGGCCGGAGGCCCAACCCACCCAATCCTCCTCACAAATAAGATGCAGTTGTAATTAGCATAGTTAAAATTAGCATATTACACAACCAGTAAAAGTTTTTATTATTTTTTTATTAGTAGAATATTCATTTTCTTTTGCACAAATTGTGGCACCCCTGCCAAAACTCTCACATAAGGACAACAATTAGGGGGCAGATTTAGACAGGGAAACTCATTTAAAGATTAGTTTCTCCACCCCCCCTCCAGCTAGAGTAGCCGTGATGGGAGCTGCTAGGGCGCTAGAAAGTCTCCCTCCTTCCATCGTAGGTAGTGGGGCACGCAGCTCTGGTGGGTTGCGGGCTGTTTAGGGAGGCTAATAATGACCACAGGGTTGGAGCCCAGGTGTTTAGTTACTTGACAATGTGGCATACCCACGTTTCTAGTTGTACCATTCATGCTAGAGGGCCCAGGACCCGCCAGGTGAAAAGAGGTAATAGACTCATTGACATTCACAATAGTTTCAGCATGGTAGACTAATAAAAGCAACTTTCCCAGTATGAGAGCAACGCGCTGTCTAATGGTGTCTTTAAGTTTGCTGAATTTGTGATAACCAGAGTCTCAGTGCTGTCCGGGGAGTTCTGGGTCTTTCATGAGTACGTTTGACTTTTGGCGGGACCAGCACGCTTTGGTTGGAACTTCCTCTCCGCTAAAGGTGGGCAGATACTGGTGTTAAGTATTTCTGGTGAAGCATTCTCAATTGCATGCTCCTGAGCCGTCGAGGGTAGATGGGGGTGGGTGACTAGTCTCCACAACAGGCTGAATTTGCAGAGCAGCACCCGAGCCTTGGGCGGGTTTAACTCCTGAAAGGATTCTGGAGCCCTCTCCAGGTCCCAAAGATAGTCTGCGTTCCACGAAATCAATCGCTTCTGAGATTTTTCCTACTACCGGTTCCAGGAAGGAGTCTAAGGAGGTACTACTGGTGAACCTGGCAGCAGAGTCTTTCGGGCCAGGTAATTTGCGCTTTCCCATTGTGTGAATAGAAACAGCACAGGCTAATTGAACCAGCAGAACAACATTAAGCAATATTGGAGGTTGATCATAAAAGTCATGTAAAGCTTGGCCAGGAGTTTTAGCCCACTGTAAGTTTACCAAGCATTGGTATAGCCAATAGGTCTCGCCTTTCGGACCTTATGAGCAGGCCACAAGTCCTAAAAAAAGAAGTGGGGGGGACGTTACAACAGGAAGTGATGTCACGAAAGGTGGCTTGCACCAGCAGACTCATTGCCTCCCCTCGCTCAGCCCTTAGATGCGATTGCATCAGAGAAGCCAGCGTGTGCGCAGCTTTCTGAATGTTCTCCGATCTCGCCCCAGAGAGGCCAAAGAGTGAATGTGTAGCTCCATTTTCTCCAGTTATCGAGCTTCCGGTAAAATAAGAGGGGGGACGCCATCCACCCGCGTGGTACCCCGACTCGAGCCCTGCTTATAAGTGTTTTAGCCATGCAACAGTTGATGTTGTTGCACCAAGGATATTGTGCTGGATAACCAAACACTTATAAGGTCTAAACCTTAGAAATTGCTTGGGCTAGGGGTCCCTGACTTCCAATAAAGACTCATTGGGGGTCCCTGAATTCAAGTGATGATTCAATGGGGAGTCCACAGAAGTCAAAATGTTAAGAACCCCTGCTGTAGGTCAAACATTTCATCTCATCTCTAACTGTAAAAGAAGATCATTCCCTTACAAGTGACAGAAATGCGAAGACTGTGGCATCTCTTCCTGCCATGTCACTCAGAACCACACCACTGCGCACTAAGTGCTTTGCCTATGCTAACGAGTCATCCCACTGCTTTTTTCGGACTCAGGTCTCATAATTAGGTTTTGAGTAGTGCAGTTTCATGGTTTGAAGAAGTATGTTGTTACATACTCCAATTTGTGACGGTCACGCAGGCACGGCCCGTGCCTGGCGTTATACTGGGGCGGTGACGTCAGGCAGGGGAGGGTCAGGGTGGGGGTTGTAAAATGCGGGATATGGACCATTAGAGGTAAGTACCGGAAAAAATAAATAAAACAAATGTTGTTGCCCACGCTGCATCGGCAAATGTGATGCAGCGTGGGCAATCAAATTCGTTTTTTTTTTTGCGGTACTTACCTCTAATGGTCCATATCCAGCATTTTACAACCCCCCACCCTGACCCTCCCCTGACTGACGTCACCGCCCCAGTATAACGCCCGGCAAGGGCCATGCCTGCGGTCACGTTAGCAACAATGGCATGGCCACAGGAGCTTTAAGTACAGTCAGTGCTGGTCAGTGCTGTTAAGTCGAGTTTTATTGGCAGCACACTGAGGGCGCTATCGGCATATGTCTATTAATGCTCAAAACGTATTAAAAGCAAGTAAATGTTGGGAGAAACAAGTGACAACCCCCTCCCCCGTTATGCTGTTCCTGTTTTGCTGCGGTGGCTGCGGGGTGATCATTTCTGCTGAGCACCTACCATCCAAGAGCAGCGAGCGTTAGATGAAATGAGGCCATGAATGCATTTAACCGCTTGCAAACCATGAGGCTTCACAACTCGATATTTTGCGCTCAATTATTGAGGGATTGTCCCGACCTTTACATTTTTAAACGGTGCATAGAGCCGTAAAAAGCCGGGCCCTGAGCGGGGGCCAGTTTACCTTGTGGTGGAAGTGCATTCATTGACACTCAGTGCAAACTTTCAGTCATCCAAGCTAGAGGTGCAGGCCTGGGGCGACCACTTACAACAGAGAATTCAGCTGCCAGGTCTAAAAAGTCCCCAGACGGACTTAGTCAGCGAAAACTTCTTTGCGATCTTGTGGCCAGTCCGGTGTTGCCGGGTCTCTCAGGATGAGGGTGGGAACTGGTCTCTTTGCATGTCTGTGCTGGAACTGGGGAGAAGTGCACGTGATGATGGATTGAGTTTTGGAATTTGGAATCCCCTTGCTACAGGGAGGGAATGGGCCAGTCGCTCCTCTGAAAGATTCGATACAGGCTGCCCTTCACCTCGAACTGGCTGTGCTGATTACCCTTTTGTTCATTATTAATGGAGGAAGAGTGTTGTTGTTGGTTGTGACGTGGCACTGTGTGACACAGTTCAAGGCACAGCTTTATCTGATCAGCTGTGCGAGCTCTGCCAGGTGTAACGCTTTTGCTTGACAATCTCAGGCATTGTGGTATTGTGGGGACAAATGCGTTATTCTAAAGCGAGATGCGTGGCACTTGGCAGGACTGCCACACTGGTGCACATCATAACAAAAACACATTGCCAATGGCTCTTATATAGGCAACACCTATTAGCTTTGCCATTGCTTGGCTGCTCCCAGCCAGAATATGACCGACAGAAGATGTTAGTCATGGCCTGTTACAGAGTGCCTGACTGCCTATCTTTTCTTCCCACTAAAAACAAGCAGTGTTATCAGCATGATGCTTCACTTAGCCAGTGCCTGGCACCTCCCTTGGAATCTGTTAAGGCACCCTGAGTTTGAAGACCTCTCTTCTAGTTTATTGCATGGAACTCTTCTTCGTATTTCCAAGGAAATGTAAATGTGTGAAAGCTTGAGAGCAGAAGACGGTGAAATGTTTCTTGTAGCAAGTTTCATACGCTAATTTACAAAATACCAATAGGAAACAGTACTAGTTAGTATAAATACAATTAACAGAAAATAGGTGCCATTGTCAGTCAGACCGTGTTAAGCACAAATTTCACAAACGAGAACAGCAGGGTAGAACACAGGTCCCAGATTTCCTTTACTGTGTCAGAAATGTTTAAAAAACACATACTTAAATGGGCGCCGCCTACATCTAATATCTTTGTATCAGTGTTCTTTGTCCACTTGTAAAAAACATAAAAAAATGGTTACTGTTTGAGGTAAACTTGCTATAATACCAAATTAAGAAAAAAACTTTTCTGAATGCCATCACATATTTAATATCCTGTTGCTTAAATGTAGGCAGCTGTGCTGTTTTCCACACTTCAGAGCAGATTACAGCCATCCTCCTCCATTGAGGTGATAATGAGAAATCGCCATACATGTGTCCCATAATATAAGAGATTTTAGCTAGATAACCTAGAGGGGGGCAGGGGGGGTATTCACGCTGGACATGGGTCTGTCTGGGGTCTCTCTAACGCTGCCTCTTGCCCATTACATTGCACAACGACGTCTGCTGCATCTGAATCGTATGGGTCATGAGGCTGTATGTGACGTGTGACCTGCACTGGTGTCTGTTTCTACTAGTTGTTTAATGATCTTGTGCTGCGTGAATGGCCGTGTCTCTTGTTGCTTTGTGGGAATTGATTTGTGTGTGTCTGCGTGTCCCCAGTTGTGATAACTTGACGCACAGCGAGGATGTGTTAGTCCACAAAGCACGCATTCCTGTCACGCTGGGTTTCTTCAATGGAAGAAAGGTTTGGGAAAGCATTTGCCAAAAGGTTTTTTCTCCACCAGAACGCCCACGCTCACTACCGCTGCCCCTCAACACGGCCCCCCCCAAAAAAACACTATCCTCCCTCCCCGCAATGGAGTACGTTAACCTACTGAGCTATTCCTTTCATTACTTTCCGGGCATGCTGACATTGCCCTTCAGTGGTCGCTGTTGATCTTTGCAGGTGCTGGGATGAGGTGTGAATGGTTCTGAACAGGCCCCGCTCACGCTCCCTTTCAAGGGGTATTCATCTAAATGCAGTAATGGCCGCCTCAGCACATGCTTTGTCATGGAAGTGGCCGCCCGCCCACCAACCTGCTGAAGTGCCCCCGGGAGCTCATGCACCTGGTGACTGTCGAGAGATGTGCATTCTAGAGCTGTCAGTGAGACCCACTCTACGAGGCTGCAATCCAGTGCAACCCTCATTCTTGAGCGAGACCCCAGTAAAATACAGGGCGGCCAGCGAGTGCACTCATCACCAGTGAGATACAGGTCGACAAGCTAGTGACACCCTCTTTGGTGAGCGAGACTGCAACAATTTACAGGACGGCCAGACAGTGCAATAATTTCAGTGTTTAAGACTCTAAAGTTACAGTGCCGCACCCAGCACACACAAAAAACAACAAGCGCGCGTGCCTCGCGCTCAAGTTTAAAAAATAAAATACATTTGATGAGAGGTAGCAGGGGGAGGGGGGAGAGCAGGGGGCCTGCGCCTGTTTCCCTTGCGGGAGCGAGCAGGAACCATCTGTCAAAGCTCGCTCCCACAAGGGAATCGCCAAACGTGCACGCGTTGCCATTGAAGGCAATGCAAAGCATGCACGTTTTTGGCAGAAAAGGCGAATCGATTGCTAACGGTCTCTTTCCTATGCAGCGCATGCGCATTGCATAGGCGAGACCTGAAAATGCATGATGGGGGCCCAGCCTCCTCCAGCCAATGATGGGCAAAGACAGGCCTATCCTTGGCTCGGGCTTTGTCCAGTTGCAGCCCGTGCCGTGGGGGCTTACAGCTCGCTATGTATCGCTTGAAGGTGGCGGTACGACTCCTGAAACCACCCCCTTAACTCTGATGCAGGATTCCTGGCACCAGATGTCCCCAGTTCAAGCTTGAAATGTCAGCAGTTTCCAGTGCGATGTAGCGCTTGACGCTGGCGTCACAGGCTGCAGCACCCGCCCTCTTCACTCTGATGCAGGATTCCTGGGACCAGCATTCCCCAGTGCAAGCTTGAAATACCGGCAGTTTCCCATGCAGCGGGGCTCACAGCACCCTATGTAGCACTTTAAGATGGGGTCACAGGCTCCAGCACCTGCCCTCTTCATTCTGATGCAGGATCCCAGTCCAAGCTTGAATTAGCAGCTTTTTCCCAGACGTAGTTTTGGTTCATGTATTCCAGTTCTTTTTGGGATGATTCGGAATGCGGACTGCATTTTCCGCGATGCTGAGAATAAAGTCAGTGCTGGGCATTTTCAGGGATTTTCGAGATCATTACCAATTGCAAATGTTATGGTTCTGTTCTGACTTGGAATCTGGCAGAGAAAGAGGAATGACAATGGGGACAGTAGGTCTTGTAGGCCTTCCTAGGCCTTGATTGGTGGAAAGGGTGATGATGACATAGGCAGTAGCGGCCCGTGGTGGGTGTGCTGCTGGGCGCTGATGTGGGGTGGGGGAGGGGCAGGGTGGGGGTAGTAAACTACGGATTATGGCCGATTAGACGTAAGTAAACATATAAATAAATAAAACAAATTTCGTTGTGCGCGCTGCATCGCTAAATGCGATGCAGTGTGCACGGAAATTCGTTTTCTTTATTTATATGTGTACTTACCTCTAATCTGCCGTAATCCATAGTTTACTATCTCCCACGCCACGTCAGTGCCCAGCAGCACTCCCACCATGGGCCGCTACTGGACATAGGGTAGTTCATGGGAAAGGATGTTTTTGTTGTGTTTCACTGTAAGATGATTGGCTGCTGGGTTTTTGCAGCAAAGTTAGAGAAGCACAATCCTGGCCTCTGTGTCCTTAATAGAACTGAACATTTTTTGATGCAATAGCTAAAAAAAACTGTTTTACTTTCTCTCCAGGGTGAGTGCCTCCTTTCACATTCCCCTTCAGAATAATATTAATTTGTCTTGCATAATAAGATGGATTATGATGTTTGATATCTGTTACTTGAGGCATCTGTTACTGAATTTGTTTCAAATGTAAAGAGAAACAATACCTAGCTTGGTAAAAATGTGCTATAGAAAAATGTACACTAAATAAATAAATAAGTGATGTTGCGCAAAATTCATTTTTAATTTGTTGGGGTACATCATAATCACCCACATATATTCCTTTTTGTATAAACCTGGGATATTAGAATGTGCACTATAATAACGTGAGAGGTGATGTGTTCGTGATATTTCAATAAAAATATGAAGAAATTAACGTTGCAACTACATGTGTTTAGCTGAAAACATTAACGTGCAGAATTCATACCTGCAGCTCACAAGTAGTCATACATTTGATGTGTTTATGTAGCGTGTTAATATAGAAATGCTCAGTAAATAGTGTTCATCTTATATGTAATTTCATGAGGCCTTTGTGCCATTTCTTGTGTAGGCCGATTTCTGTAGGCCTATTTTGTATTTTTCCCCTGAAAGCTCTCGCGTTAGATAGTTGAATTTCATGTGCATGTTGGATTTGTTCTTTCTCATGTGTCTGTTGCAGGTGGAGAATTCATCCTTGTTAGCTAGAATAATGTGTTTGTTTTAGGAGAAGAGAATACATTAAACGTGATAATGTACTTTCTCATCGGAGCAAACCTGAGAATAAAGGTCATCTCACCAAGGCCTTGGAACATCGCTGCCTAGTGGAAAATCACCTACAAGGAGGTGGCTTGGACAGATGGTGTGATGCTGCAATGCAGCTTGGGATACTACCTGTGAGATTCATGTATCAAAGTTAGGGACAGTGTCTGGAGGACTTCTGCCTTGCCTTGAGAGAGGGAGCATCTTAGAATGAGCTCTGTAGCTTTATGCTACTTGACCCATCTAATGTGAAGAGACTTCTTAGGAAGACTTCCCACTCTGACTCCTTAATGGATCTTGTCTCGGGAAATAGTATGTAGGGATGACATGCTAGTGATAGTGTAGTGACAGATTAATGCTTTATACCCATAAACTGCTAATGAAGGGGAATCTCGACATCTGAGCAGTCATCTTTTGCATCGTGGTCCTTACACTGATAATCCTGTGCATATTGCACTGTCTTAACTTCATCCGTAGATTTGGCTTTGTATTAGTTACAATGTATTTTTACACCCTCACCTTGAGATGCCTCTATGTCCAACTGTTTTTGGCTTTGTAATAAACTAACTAAACTTAATTGAGAGTCTGTGATTCTTTGGAGTCTTAGTACATTGGAACTGCAATGATTGATTGGCTATCGATTTCTCTCCCCTTCACGCGTGCATGCTGATAAAAAGAACCATCGACCTGGTGTTCCAGAGCAGGTCTAGAACTTGGAACCCAGCTCCTACATAAGCTAGGAACAGGATATCAGTATTACTTTTTTGCTTGTAATAGTAATTCCTTTGTTCTCCTTTGATCAGCACAATTCTTATATACTACCTGTTATCCAACCTCAGTCTTGAATCTAAATATTAATTCTAGCTGGGTAGACAGAGCTAGAAGGAACACAGAAAAGAAGCCTGAACATGTGTGGGCGGAGGGGCACATGCAGGTGGGAGAGTGCATGTGCATAGATATCTGTACAGGAGACATCACAGTTAGTTGACTTGTTCTTTCTGCCGTAAAACTGCATTGTTCTCAACGTTATGCATGCCCGTCCTTAGAAAAATTAATTGATTTGGAAATATTGGTATCCATTTTGCAGCCAGATATTTTGGTAATTTACTGTACCATAACCAAAATATTTAGGGTTTATATTTTAGCTGGTACATTTTAAAGACCTGGTCAAATATACAGTGAGGCAGTGATTGAGAATTGCACCGGACTCTGGCTCTTTTCAAATATGTGGTATGTCTGTTCACTTTAGGGAGATGTTTGATTATCAGGCCTTAAAGAAGAGTATGTTGAAAATCACACAGTATGGAGAAATAGCTTTAAAAGTTTCATGATGGAAGCCAAACGTACCAACTGGGTGACTTTTACATGAAGTGCAAGTGGCTGGCAATATCAGGATGGTCTAAATATTAAAAACAATTATAAAGAATTTCTACATAATTATGAGACCCTAATATGGAAAGGAACTTGCCTATAACTTTTTGCTTTACGAAAGCATACTTTACTCAGATGCACTTCAGCATGGTACTTATTGAAACATGCAAAGGAGGATAAGGGCTTTTCAAATTCAATTCAACTCATGACATGTATTTCTATTGCACTTTTTCATGCTGAGAAAACGGAAACCAACTATGAAGTAATTCAGCATAAGCGCACATAGGCAAACCAAACAGGACCATCTAGAGGAAAAGATTTAGGGCCTCATTTATGAGAAATGACGCATCGCTGCGTGAAAGCAGCGATGCAGAACTTCTCAGTGCGCACTCCTTGCGACATTCCTGATGCGTCATATTTAACCCCTTCGATGCTGATGACGAGCTCAGCTCGTCATCACCCACGGGTGTCGTGTGCTGATGACGAGCTGAGCTCGTCATGGTGCCACTAAAATGGCATTTTCCAGCACAGGGGGGGGAAAACGCCTAGCAGCCAAGTGGTTAATGCATGACGCATCATGTCGCAAGGAGTTACAGATACGTCAGTATTTCTGACGTATCTGTAAGCGCAAAAGTGACGCATTGATGGAATGTGTCACAAAAGTGACGCAACTCCAGCAATGCGTCCTTTCACATGGGGCAAGCCCCATGTGAAAGGGCCTGCGTCAGTCTTACGCCTGCTGTGAGGCAGGCGCAAGATTTTGACTCAACGGCGTCCTAAAAGTGACGCAGTGAAATCTCATAGATTTCACTGCGTCACTTCTACGACCCTTCCTTGCGTCAATACGCCCCCCTTGCATACATTATACCTGGCGCAGGTATAATGTGGCCCAGGGGTTTACAAAGTGACGCATCTACCTAGATGCGTCACTTTGTAAATATGGCGCAACAAGGCGCATTTTTTACGCCACTGGTGCGTCACAAAAGTGACGCACCGGCGGCGTAAAAGTGACGCATAGCCTCATAAATGAGGCCCTGCGAGTTGAATACCATATGCTCCACTGTCCTAAAACCAATTCAAAGATCTAAATTTATGTGGTATACCACCACAATTACGGAAGAATATTTACCCAATCAAATGATAGAAAGTCACTATCGGAAGATTCAGTTCAATGTAATAGAAGCAGTTGCATTTCACCTACTATAAATATATACCAATACAAATGAGAGTGACAAACATCGACTGATGATTACTTCTTGTGCCTGGCAAATACCTTAGAACATTGGCGCCTGAGCTGTGGGGAAACAGTTTTTGAGGCAAATGATATACTTGACTGGGTGCGGGCAGGCTTTATCATATGCTATGGAATTGTTCATCATCTCCATTCTGGATGATCTACGCATGGTGAGGATGGTGATGGTGGCAAGCTATAATTCCATTACATCTTACAGTGGAATTCAATATTGTAAATAATTGCATTCTAATCTCCACATTGTATAATACAGCAACAAGGGCCAAAGTTTGAAGTGGGCTTAGTCTTTTCTATAACATGCACAGATGATACTTAAACTTCTATCTGTCAGGGGCTCAAAATCTGTATCAATTGTCAATTGACAATTGACCAGTGGATGAGTCTCTATTGTCTAATAAAAAGTCATACAAATATAGCAATAATTGATGTTGAGGTCTCAGATTCATACCGGCTGGTGGATATATATTAGCCTCAGACCTTGGGTCAAACCTACTACCAGTATTGCTTGTGAAGAATTTCGTGTTTTGTATGGATGCAGTAACTCAAGTGATATGTGTGGGAAGCAATTTTTTCTGTAAGGAGCGAGGAATGGGGTGTGGGAAAGAACAATACAAAGCACACTAATCCCTGGGGACAAGGGGACACACCTCTAGAATTACTAACGATAACTGACAACATAGCCATTGGGAAAATGAAACCTATCTTTAACTTGTCACGGCCTGTCACCTTATCAGATATCAGTCCTCAGTCAGAGGTTGTCTTTTGCTCCTACATAGTGTCCCGACTTTTTCACCATCCAAATGGAATTACATAATATATTTCCAAGGTTTGACTTAACCATTTATGAAAAAAAACCCTTATAAGGGTTTTTCAGATGCCAAAAGATTTTTTATCCCACTTTGCTTTGCCACCATCAGTGGTGACATTTTGTGCTTAAAATAAATAAACAAAACAAGTAATTCCCTTCACATGACTCAGTGCACAGATCTCCAAGCTGCACTGAAAATCCAAATTAGGGCTCATTTGAAATTTGAATCCCAGTCAGGGTTTAAGGAGGCTAGGTACATTCTCTCAAATGCCCAACTCTGTCACTTCATGTGCCTGGATGACAAGAATGGGTAGTACTCAGGCAGGTCCAGGGTGAGGACCCCAGGGACCTGGTTTCATGTATGCTGTATCACAAAGTGCCAGGGTCGGGACTTGCAGTCCCTGTAGGCCCCGCCTACTTGCCTGGGCTAGGAAGCACTGACTGGGCTCCGGTACAGAGCCACTGCAGACCATGGGTTGGAAGCCCCTAGCCCTGGGCTCCCATCACCTGCCCACTGTGTCAGAAGGTGCCCAGGACAGGATCCTGCAGGCCCAGGAAGGTCTCCCCTGCAAGTCTAGATTCATAAGTTCTGACTGGGTCCCGGGTCAGGGCGCCGGCAGGCCCAGGGTTGAAAACCCAGGCCCTGGGCTAATTTCTCTAGCTTGCCATGTCACAAAGTGCCCTGGATGGGATCCCACAGGCCCAGGGAGGACTCCTCTGCGTGCCCAGAATAAGAAGCTCTGACTGGGCCTCCGGTCTGAGCTCAGGCAGGCTCTGGGTTGGAAGCCTCTGACCCTGGGCATCCTTCTCCAGCCCACAGTGTTGCAAGGTGCCTGGGATCGTGTCCCACAGGCCTTGTGAATCCTCCCCTTTCTCAAACCCAGCTCGAACCCGAGAACCCTGGCATTGGAGTCCCTGTCCGCTCCAAAGGTGAGCAGAATCCTTTTTAAAAAGACAGGGTCTGACCAGATGGCTGTCCTGCAAGTCCAGGCATCTGGTACCTCTGGAGCCCAGATATCTGGATGCATGAAATAAGTATCGATGGTATGTCCAGACAGTGTTCATTTGAGTCTTCAAGCTCATATAGGGCTCCATGAGGACGGGTACATTTTCTTTCACTGTCCCCTCTGTCGTTTGGTGTGCATGGATTACAAGGAAAAGGTGTAATCTTCCTCAAGATTAGTAGGGAGAGTCCCTGGGACCCCCTTGTTTTAAGGTCATTTAAACCAGGGTGCTGCTTGGGGACAGTTGGCAGCTGCCTTCCAGTCCTGTCCGATGGGCTTCTTGCTTCCCGGATAGTAGGCAGGGATGCAAAGGTGACATCTCTGTGCTGGAGGGCCTGCTCGAGGGGGAGGAGGGCAATTTAGCCAGCACTGTACTGTGATTGCTGGGCTTATTTGGAAGCCCCAATGAAGGCTCATTTGACTCTCCAAGCTTCGCCAGGGCTGCAGGAGGTCGGATGTGTTTGCTCCGATGGCCCCCTTTCACTTGGTGCGAATGGATTACAAGAAAACTTTGTGCACATATGTGCTAGTGACACACAAGGTGGACGGCACAAGTGACAAGTGACACAGCGATGAGCGGCACAGAGTGAGAAAGTGATAATATTTACAAGGTACTTTTGGTTCACGGTTAATTATTTACAAGAGTTATGAAGGGTTATCAATTTGTGAACTAGAGTAAGTTGCCAGAAGTTGCGCTGGTAAGTCAACGGCGTTTCGACCCGTAGATGGTCAGCGTCATCTTCAGGACCAGGGTACCAGTTTATTCATGCTGTACAAAAATGGAAGGAAAGGGAAAAGGGTAAGGTAGGGTCAGGGTGAGAATCTGAGAAGAGAGGGAAGAATCTGCTGGTACAAAAGTTAAGGGTACCTGATGTGAGACAGGACAGGGGAAAATTAAATCATCAGATGTGGGCAGGCTGCGTAGTCGAAGGATGGGGCTGTAGAAGCACTTGGATACAGGGTAGTGTGAAAAAGGTGGGTTTACAAGGGGGGTATTTAGTAGAGTGTGGGGGAGAGACTCACGAGCACTCTGCCAGGAAGTGCAAGATCTGCGTAGGGTAAAGGTCCATCAAGGTATGGTAGAGTGTCAGCACACAGAACTCCTTTGTGTGACCAAAGGCAGTGAGGAACTGGAGTCAAGGGTTAAGCATTCGGAGGCTGTGGACAAAAATTCCAAGAGTCAAGTCCAGTAGTGGGCCGGGTGAAGAATATGGTGGATGGGGCGGAGAAAGGTAGGAGGCTCACCTGAGAGGGATCAGTGGTGTAACAAGGACAGCTGGCACACGTGGAGAAGGCAGCTAAATTCCGGCCTCAGTTGTGAGGTGTCCGGAAGCTGTGTATAAGGTATATGAGAGAATGTATTAAAAGAGAGTCATGGTTTGGGTGAGTGGACTCGATGGCAGCAGGAAAAATTTGGGGAAGCGCTTACCTAGGGTAAGACCTGAACTTCTTCCGGGGTCCAGTCAACCAGAATTCCGGCATCACGGGTAAGGCGTCTGGATGCTTGGTAAAAAATGTATAAAGAGAGACCGCGATTCAAAGAAAGTCACGGATAGGGAGAGCTGACTCTATAGTAGAGAAGAGCTTACCTAGGCAATTAGATGTGGATGACGATAATGAATATCTGAGGTCCAGGAGGGATCCTCTGAGCGCTGGCAACCGCGATCAGTGTGAGTTTGAGTTGGTAGTGCAGCAACGGAAGGAACCTGGAAGTAATCCTCTCTGGTCTGAGTGACGTCTCGGTGGGGGGCGTGAGAGTCGGGGTGGGCGGGAGTCGTAAGAGCTGGTTAAAGGGCCAGAGTCGCCCAGGAAGGCAGACATTCTGAGCAAGGGCACAGATAGATTGAAAGTAGTACAGAACACAGATGAGTATAGAGAAGGTGGAAATGTGGTCAAGAGTTAAAGAGATCATGACCATGCAATCACAAGGATATAAGAACTTGAATCCACAGTTGAAGTTTTGGAATTTAATCATGATGCAATATGAATCAACTTACATAGGATGCATGCATGCATGAAACAGATACATAGATTGCATGCATGGTTTTACGATGAGAATCATAAGATTACCAGTGTGTCTGTGGTGAAGTGACCATGCACTATGCAAGGCTACACGGACATGAATCAAAAAGTTAACATTTTGGAATAAAGATGTAATTTGAAACTAATTACATAGGATGCATACATGGCTTTATAATGCAAATCAATGGGAATCAATGGATCCGAACCATGCCATGTGGGTAACATGAATGGCGGGGGCAACTGAGGTTTGTGGGGGGACTGCTTAGACTAGGTGGTGGTTCTGTGAGCTAGAGGGATGTTAGAGCAGAGAATTTGGTTAAAGTGTTGAACTGATAATGCAGTATTAAAGATGACCTGTGTTGTTCCATTCATCTAGTGCACGGGTCTTCAAACTGTGGGGCGCGACCCCCAGGGGGGCCGTGAAGTGATGCCAAGGGGGTCACGCCTTCACAGTCACACTTCTGCCGAGGCCCAACGGCTTCAGCCCCCCTCCTCCCTCATCGTGTGTCTCAGCCCGGCTGCTGCTGCAGTAAAACTCGAGCTGCTGGGGGCTCGGCTGGGCAGTGTCTGGAGTCACCTCCTGAACGCTGAGTTTTTCACAGATCTTTAAAGACCATTTACATATTTGCATGTCTTTGTAAACTTGTTACAGAGGCTTCGTGTTTTTTCCTGGTTCCAGTACCCCCTGGGCCACCACTCTGCCTGTTCCTTACATTTGTATTTTACGATTACTGTTGTACTGTGAGAATGCATTTAATGAAAAGGAATATAAAGTGGGGTTGCCAAAAGAAAAAAGCCTGGCTGTTTTGTTTAAAGAGCCTGGAAAGACCTCCTCTTGACACTAAATAGACTTTTAAATACAAAAGTATGTATGCATTCCTTATGTGACTTTTCTGTCTTTTTTCTCTTCATCAGTCATGGATCATTGAGGCAGCCCTAGAACACAATTAAAAGTGCTTTCTATTCATATTTGCTGTTTGAAGTATGCACAGATAAATGCTGAAAATACAGCTTTAGGTGACTGCTTATTTTTGTACCGACTGGGCCATCAAAATAATCTGCTGGCAACCCTAACCATAGGACTGTAAGTTTGTTGCAGGATAAGCACATTATTTATTTCCTCCACCCTCGATCTCTGATTAATGCCGCAATAGTTTAACTTAGATCTTAAACCCTACGCCGCCGTCAATAACATAATGAGTTACTTCAAGTGTCTGGAATGCGCCCTGCATTCAGACAACTCGCTCCTCATTCTCGCCCTTCACTTTCACGCTCACCCTGCACTCACACTGACAACCATGCTCTCACACCATTCACCCACTCACCCTGCACTCACAGTGATCACTCTGCACTCACAATGCACTTGCGCTGTTCACCCTATACCTCACCCTGCAGTCACACAAGTACACTACTCATCCTGCACTCATGTGACACTTCACTCACCTGTCCACCTCACTGCTCAATATGCAACTTACACAAGCAAGCCTATCAGTAATCATACATTAATTCGTCCCATACTGAACTTGCATTCGCACCCAAATTCATAAATTCATACGCCACCTCACTCACCCTGCACACTCTTCTTACCCTACTCTCGCACTGTTGCATCGCTCACCGTGCACTCACGTGGGCACTCTTGTCACCACACAGTGTGCAGACGGTTAATCTGCTTGCTACAAAGAACGTGTACTATGCAGATCACAGAACTGAGTGCGAGTAAACTATGAGTAGCGCTATAAAAAAATGAAATGTTTGTCAGAAAGGTGCTATAGAGAGATGAGGTGCATTGTTGGTGAGTGGCAGTGAAGGAATTCATTGAGAAGTAGGAAACGGGGTGGGGCACCAAAAAAGACTGTTGCACCGTGTGCGACCAGTGTTAGGACCAGCCCTGGCTGGGAGTGTTAGTCCTCTCTGAATTTCTGGTCTAGTGACTCCCCTGATGCAGGCTATATTATTATTTACATTTGTAGTGCGCTACTGTTACCAAAAGATGCCCCGGGGCTAATAACCATCTGTAAGCAAATGAGAAACACACAGAAGGAGAAGGAGAACCAGCCAAAAGGGGAAACCTACAGAGCATAGAGAAAGGTTTTTATATCTTCCTAAAGGATAATAGATTCTTGGTGGAGTGAAGCAAAGGAGAGTGTAAGTTCCATAACTGCGCGGCCTGCACCAAAACAGCGAGACAGACAACTCATGCCTTCTTGAATTAGGGAACAATAAGCAGAGTGGCACAGGCCGAGAGGAGCATACGCGTCTGACCCGTATTCTTGGTGAGGAGAGATGAGAGGATGAGAAAGCAAGGGAGTGAGAGAATTCGATTGAAGAGGTCAAGGATGAAGAGAAATGTGAATTGCCGAAGAGAAGTGTAGACACGCAAGAAGTGAGTGTGAGCCAAAGGTGAGGGCTTCTGTTAGAACAAAGGGGAGATGTGAAAGTTGAATGGGGGACTGGAGAGGTGTAAGATACAAATAGACAAAAATTTGAATGGAGAGACGAGGTGAATGAGAAGTGCTGAGAGGCACAGGAGGTGACGGGACCAGAGAGGCTATGAGATAAATGCGAGAGACTGTTAGAGATGTGAGCAGTGAAAAGAGAATGGCAAGAGGTGATTAAAGGTGAAGTGCGAGGTTGAATGGGGAGAGTTCAGAAGTTGTAAAAAGGGGTGAAAGAAAATGGCCAGCAAAGTGAGAGAGGGATCCGGGGTTAGGAGAGGAGAGAGGGATGGAAGGGAGGGGGTGAGAGGAAAGCTACATGGGCAAACTGCTTAACTCTGCACAAAACCGCCAGGTTTTTAAACGACCCCGGCTTCTCTTGGCCAGGGCCAGGTGAGCTTCTAGTGTGGCAGCACATATTCCTGTGGAGTGGAAGGCCCTTCTCAAAGGTTGACTAGAAATCTTTCTGATGTTAATTGCTGTATTTTGGTTGTAAATGGGTAATGATAGGGTGAAATCTTTCCTCAGTGTTACTGTGTGTCAAACATTTTAAAATAATGAAGCAATGCTATCCCAAATTACACAGCATCACATAAAAGCACTTACATTTTCTTCCCATACAATTTAGTCAAGCCTGTCGCTTAATTTGTTCCTCACCTGCCTCATAATTCTAGGAGCCCTGCCTACAGGTTTAGAAATTTTTGTCAGGAGGAGGTCCTTACGCCTCAAAATGTTGACAGGGGGGTCTTGGCATCCAAAAGTTTGAAGACCTCTAGTTCTGATCTTGAGTAACAGAGTTGCACTGTGTGATGCACTGTGTGATCCATCTACATCCACACTTGTTCAGGAGTGGTTGGTGCTTACCGCCTCTGGCGGGTAGTGTAGGTTGGTTGATTACTTTCTAAATTATGTCACGTTCAATGTGTTGTTTTTCAAGGTAGTGTGCATCAAGGGAACCATTGTAAACTTTGCAATAGATGCATATTTTATGCTGAATGCTCTGGTTGACCATTTGTGTGGTTTGCCCGATATATACAAGGTTGCAAGGGCAACGTATCGCGTAGATCATAGAACAACAGTTTGTGAAGGTCTTTAGTGCATACGTATGGCCATTTGTTTTAAATTCATTGTTGTTGATTGTGAGCGCACATGCTACACAGTTCTGGCAGTTATAGGGTCCCACCACTGGAGGGAGGCCCCTTGATGAGGCAATAGGTTGTTTGTTGTTTTTTTTTTAGGCCAAGTGATGGCATGTACTAAGTGGTTGGATAGGTTGCTTCTTCTTTTGTGGAGAACAGCGGTGGTTGTTGGAAGCTCTAGTGTGAGCGGAGGATATGGCAGTTCTTTTTGTTTATTTTGTGGACCTTGTTGCTGGAGGGACAGAAGGTAAAGACAAAGGAAATGCGTTTGTTCTCTCGTCTCTCTTTCGGTGTGAGTAAAATGTGTACCATGCTCGTTTTCGGGTACTGGAGACTGGGCGGCATGGGTAATCATGTTGGATGAACTTAAAGGTAAGAATGGCTCCTTCCCGAAAATAATCTTTCTTCCATTTACAATTCCTTTTGATGCACAGGAACTACCAGGATGGGAGGCCATCACGAAACCCTTGTGCGTGGTAACTGGAATCAAGTAACAAAGTGTTTCATTTCGTGGGTTTCCTATATAGCATGGTTCCTATTCAGCAATCCTCCACATGGAGGATAAGGTCAAAGAAGGGGATATCAATGGTCCTGGACTCTGAGGTAAACCTCAGATGCGGTTGGGAGTGTTTAAGCTATTCCATAAAAAAATTAAGGGTGTTTTTGGTACCCTGTCATAGCAGGAGGAAATCATCTTTGCATCTGTGCCAGAAACATGTATGGTCAAGGAAAGGGTTGTCAGGTATCAATATGTTTTTTTTTCAAGATTAGGTAGAAATAGAATTGCAAAGTTGTGGGTAAAACAGGCTCCCATAGAAATTCCCTTAACTTGTACGTAGAACGTATCCTTGTATATGCAGTAGTTGTTGGTAAGGGCAATTTTAAGTAGGTTCATGATGAACTCAGTTGGTATCCGTGTTGGTTTGGGTCTGGTATCCAGGAGGTTTTGGATAACTAGTAGTTCTTAGTCATGTGGGATGTTGGTGTATAAGGACTCAATGTCAAGTCCAACCATCAGTTCATTATCAATGTTGAATGGATTATCTTCAATGAAATTAATGAGGTCCATACTATTGCGTAAATAAGTGTCGGTGTGTGGGACACATTCTTTGATCACTGCATCTATATATTTGCCCAAGGGTTCAAAAGTTGACCTGCAGCCAGAGACAATGGGGCGTCCAGGTGGGTTAGTGGCATCCTTACGTATTTTTCGGAGTACATTGATGACAGGCGTATGGGGATGTTGGTTATTCAAGAAGGAGAACTCTTTTTGAGATATTATGTCCTATAATCTAGCTCGATTTGTAACCTTTTGGATTTAGGATCTAATGTCAGGAAGAGGGTCCTTGGCCAGTGGTCGATAGTAGGAGCAATTGGATAGCTGTCTTGTTATTTCCATGTTGTATTTGTCTATATCCATAACAACAATCCCTCCACTTTTGTCAGCTGGTTTGATCACCACATTTGTGTTGTTTCTGAGCTTGAGGAGTGCCTGTCAAGTTGTATGGTATGGTATCAAACTCGTTTTTGAGGGCTGCAACTTCATGGAGGACCAATCGTTCGAATGAAAGTATTTCATGTGGCATAAGGGAAGTCGGGAGGTTAAAAGTGGATGGGGGATGAAAGGGGGAACAGGTTAAATGATCAGTGGGTGATCTATCAGCAAAAAAATGTCTGAGCCGAATTTGTCTTAAAAATTGAAGGAGATTCTCTTGGAGATCGAAAAAATTGCTGCGGTCAGTGGGTACACATGACGGACCATTACTTAGAAGAGAAGATTCTTGCGAGGATAAAGTATGTTGGGAGAGATTGAAGATGTTTATCAGTCGCTGGATAAGTTAATGGGGGTTGTCAATGTTAGTTACTGCGGGGATTCCCATTGGTACAACTTAATGCAGGTTATAACTCTTGTAAATAATTATTCGTGAACCAAACGTGTCTTGTAAATATGATAACTTTGCTCATTCTGCACCCCTCATCTCCGTGTCACTTTCACCATCTCCCTTGTGTGTCAGGAGCACTTATGTGCATAAAGGTTGTTTCAGGTTACACCCACATTCATTGAAAAAAGTGCTGATACTATTGTTTTTCCCTTTACATGCTCTGAATATATAGTGCCCCAGGCACATTCCTTATCCTTGGAGTCTCCCTGTTCCTTCCTTTTGCAACTATATGTGCATGTTTATTTATTAGCCTAACAATTATTACCTGTTGAGACATTGTTTTTACTACATACATTCATCACCCAGGTCTTAACTGTATATATAGGTATACTCCTGTCGTTTGACAAGAAATGCAGTCGTCCTTCCTCTGGACTATTGAAGACATGGTATGGAGGACCCAATTGTCCTCTGATCTTTCTCCCAAGGAGCTGGAATACGAGGGGCCTGAGTCTATGGTGGTCTTCCAGCTCTGTCTGATGGGCCTTTCCTCAGAACCCAGCTTCGCCAAAAAGCAGGCAGGGATGCAATGTAAGCTCTGTACTGACAGTTTCTGTTCAGAAGCTATGATCGAGCCCTGCTTCAAAGGCCCGGCTGGCGCTAGGCTCCCTTCTTTGGCCTGCTGTGTCACAAAGTGCCCAGGACAGGGTACCAAAGGCACAAGGAGTTCTCCCTTGCTTGTCTGGGTTTTGAAGCTTTCACTGGGCCCAAGGCCAGAGCTCCATGAGGCCTCTCCTAACAGCCCCTTGTCTAATTCCCAGCTCGGGCTCACAGAACCCAGACCTCAGAGTGTTAGTCATTTTTAAAAATAAAACACGGGACAACCAGATGGCCGTCCTATGGGTGCGTGCATCTGGTTGTGCACCATGCATTCCTATCAATCAATCAATCAATCAATCAATCAAGTGGCTTAAAAGTTCACCTACTCACCCGTAAGGGTCTCAACTTGTTGGGGGTAGGGGGAAACTATAAGTCCGTCAAATCTGTGCTGTGGTTCAGTTGAAGAGCCAGGTCTTGAGGACCTTCCTGAATTGAGGCAGTAGCAGTGATTGCCTCAGGTGGAGAGGCAGGGTGTTCTAGATCTTTGCTGGGAGGTAGGAGAAGGATATTTATCTGACCGTGGTCTTGCAGATATGTGGGACGGTATCCAGGGCCAGTTGGAACGAGATCTCTGGTGGGTATGTGGAATTCATGGCAGTGGTTGAGGTATGTATTTCCTGCATCGTGTAGAGCTTTGTAGGTTTGCGTGAGGAGCTTGAAGGTGATCCCTGTTTGACTGGGAGCCAAAGGAGGTCTCTCAGGTAGCCGGTGATGTGGCTGCGGCAGGGGGATCTTGGGGATGAGTGTGAATATTCATGAGGACCTTCTGGGTGATGCTGGCATAGAGTGCATTGCTGTGGCCAATTCTGCTGCTAATGAGTGAGTGGGTGACTGTCCTTCTGGACTCAGTGGGGATCCACTTGATGATCTTTTGAAGC
Source organism: Lissotriton vulgaris (assembly GCF_964263255.1). Classification (NCBI taxonomy): domain Eukaryota; kingdom Metazoa; phylum Chordata; class Amphibia; order Caudata; family Salamandridae; genus Lissotriton; species Lissotriton vulgaris. The sequence goes on from NC_141694.1 coordinate 882,306,961, forward strand.
AGGGGTAGCGTGTGGAAGCAGGATGATAAGACTGTGTTGTTCGTGCAGCTCATGGTGAGCGAGGAGTCCAGGATGATGCAGAGGTTCTGTACATGGTCTAGGGGGGGGTTCCAAGTGTTGTGGATCACAAAGTGTCATCCGAAGTGGTGGTGGTAGAGCCCATGATGAGGACCTCCGTTTTCTCAGAGTTGAGCTTGAGGCAGTTGTTCTTCATCCAGTTAGCGACAGGCTTAATCCCATCGTGAAAGTTGTTCTTTGCGACTGTGGGTTAATTAGTGAGGGAGAGAATCAGCTGGGTGTCGTCGGAGTAGAAGACAATGTTGACTCCATGGTTCCTGACCATGGCTGCGAGCGGGGCCATGTAGATGTTGAAGAGAGGGGGGCTCAGGGAGAAGCCCTGAGGTACTCTGCAGCTGATACCTGTGGGTTCAGACAAGAACGGTGGTAGTCTGACTTTCGGTGTTTGGTTAATGAGGAAGGAGTGGATCCATTCCAGGGCTATGTCGCTGATCGATTCTAGGGCTTTGTCACAGATGCCAACGTCATGAAGTCTTGTGCATAGGGTGCAGTGAGAAACTGTGTTGGAAGCGGCTGAGAGGTCCAGGAGAATGAGGGCTGTGGTTTTGCCTCAGTCAAGGAGGGCACAGATATCATCTGTGGCATTGAAGAGGGTGGTTGTTTCGTACTGTGGTTGCTACAGAAGCCGGTTTGGGAAAGGTCCAGGATGTGGTTTGCTTCAATGAATTTGGAGAGTTGATCATTGATGGCCTTCTCAATGACCTTGGTTGGAAAGGGGAGAAGAGAGATGGGTCTGTAGTTCTTGAGGTCCATCCAATCAGCAGAGGGTTTCTTCAGAATGGGCTGAACTCTTCATGTTTCCAGTCTTCTGGGAAGGTGGTGGAGTTGATGGAGCAGTTGATAGTGCAACATAGTTCTGGGACGATTGTGGTACCGGCTCTGTTAAAGATATGGTGTAGGCAGGGGTCCCATGGTGCTCTGAAGTGGATGCTCTTCATGACCTTGACAGTGTGATCAGTGGTGAGGAGAGTCTAGTTAACTAGGGTCTGCTGGGACCCAGTGTAATTGGGTGTGGTGGTTGAGGTGGGGTGGGAGGGTCTTGGGTGTCATGGTTGTCGAAACTGTCTACTTAATCTTGCAATGGAAAAAGGTGCTGAGATTGCTGAGGTTTAGGGAGGGTGGGATGTCTGCTGTGTCTGCCCTGGGTCTGGCAAATTCTTTGACCATGTCAAAAATTCTGTACTGTTGCGTGCGCTGGGGTTGATCCTTTCTTGTAGGGCTGCTTTCTTTGTTTCTTTCTTTACTATAGAATGCTCTGATCTGGCACGGCACCCTCCCCCTCCCATCATATACCACTGTGTCAGAGATGGGGCATGGCCGCTCGCAGGGCAGGGTGGAGTAAGACCGAGAAGGAGTCTGGGGGTTCTGTGGCCTGAAAAGATTCTGAACTGCCTCATGAGAAGCAGGCAAAGCCACAGCTTTCACCTTGGAAGCCATGGCTTCAGGTATTGGGCAGGGTAACCTTCCCTACCCAGATCATGGTTCGTCAGACTGTGCAGGAGTCGGGGCCCTGCAGGCTGAACAGCAGCTCCTGTAATCACCTGTGAGAAATGGGCAAAGCCATTTATTCCACCTGGGAAGCAAGGGCTCCAGGCACTGGGCAAGGGCACTTTCCCAGGCAATTGCCACGGTGGCATTGGACGGGGGAAGAGTCTGGGGCTCCTGTTGGGCGAACAGCTCATGTAATCCTCAATGAGAGGTAGGGTGAAGCCATGGCTTTGGCCTGGGAAGCCAGGGCTCCAGGCAATGGGCAGGGGCTCCTCCCCTACCCAGGCCAGAGTCGCATTGGCTAAGGGACTTCGAAGGCATATCTTTGAAGTCTCCCTCACTTCAAAGGCACAATTGAGTATAAGTTCTGGACCTAAGACACCACCACGTCAGTATACTTCTAGACCACTGAAGACCCTGCCAGGAAGAAGGATTGCTGGCTGCTGAATGACTGCTAATCTATTACACTGCTGCTTGGATGGACTCCTGCCTTGATTTGCTGCCCTTTTGCCTGTTTCCATGCCTGGGTGAAAAGGATGACCTGCATCACTGAACCCAGAGTGACTCAGAGAGCAAGCTGACTGGCCTCCTGATCTGAAGTCACAGAGACATAAGCAATTTCCAACCACCCTGCTTCTGCACCTGAACTCTGCCATCTGTGAGTCTGCTCTGCCAAGTAGTGCCACCCCAGTCCAGAACACTTGGAAGTGGGCTTAAGTTGTTTCCCCCAGCAGAACCCACACGTCTTCTAATGAACCAACTCATCTTCTCCCCTGCGCAGATCAAAACTGGGGCATCGCCTCTGTTGTGTAGACCAGAACCAGCTAATCACATCAGTTGACTGGAGCAGCACCGATGAATTGCTGCTATCGCGTGGATCAGAACCAGTGCCTCGCCAATTCTGCATGGATTGGACCTGGAGCATAGCCTTCAGAACCACCACTGTGCAACACTCTCTCCCCGGTGGATGGTCTTTACATCCCTGTAGACAGCCGCCTTGATGACGAATTTCCACCTCGCAGCTCATCACTCATTGGAGCCGACACATCACTTCTGCTGCATGGATCAGGACTTGTGCATCGCAGCCACTGCGTGCATCAACACTGACACATTGCCTCGGCTGCAACCTGCATCCACGATGTTGACACAACCAGGATTAACGTACTTTTGTTCAGCGGGTCTCACTAGGTCCCTGTAGCTGGCTGCACGCCATCGCGGTTGGCCTGAACTTTTGACTTTGTCCTGGTCCAGTGTGACCATATATTTCAAATTAGTGCTTATTGCTTCTAAGCTCTATTTTACATTTTATTCTTTGAAAATTCATAACTCAAGTTCTACTTATTGGATTTTTGACGTTTTGGAATTGTTTTATTGATTACATTAGGTTCTATTTCTTTAAAATGGTGTGGAATCTTTTTGCGTGGTATTTTCACTATTTTACTGTTTGAAGTGTTGCACAAATACTTTATACATTGAGCCTCATTACAATGAGACTCCAAAAGCTTCTGACCGCAGGCCGGAGGCTTTCCGAGTGATACAGTGAGTCTCATTTTTGACTGCCACATTACAATGCATATCATAGACAGACTACAGGGGCTGTCCAACTACCCTGAACCAGGGTCAGTAAATTATTGCACCTAACAAAAGGTTCAGGTGAAAAGAGGATCACAATTAACATTTACACACTAAACATTAGGATGAGACGCTGAATGAAGAGGAAAAAGAAGAAGCCTATATATACACATTAACAAATTTTCAAAGACAGTTATAATTTATTATATACATATTTGTAATAAAAAGAAACAGTAACGCTCAAAAAGGAGTTGGCAAAACAAAAACATACAGTTTACATGCCAAACTAGTGGCTAACAGACAAACATTATCATTACAAAAAGGAACAACATAGACAAAATAATGTGTCCTTTATAAATTACGGCCACAAAATGCGTCAACGGCATTTCAACCGCATGGAAACTACGCGGTCATCTTCAGGACAAGAATTATGAGCATACGGTTTCTGTATAATAAAAATATAAAAATTGAATTACATATAAGGGGTAGGCTTCTTCAGAGGAAAAGACTAGGAAAAAGAATTCACCATGGAGGATCATAAGTCGGGCAAACAAAGGAACCGACACCACACCACTTGTGATCCCATCAACCACACAGCTGGGCAAATAAGAAAAATGACCTTGTTATACAGCCGACCAATCGTAATGGAATTCGCGAGTGGACGAAATTTCAACTCTGAAATTAAACAAGTATACATTTAGTGCCCATCCAGTAGGCCAAAAAATTCAGGAAGATTACTAAGAAATTGATAATGCACTTACTCTAAAAATTGCAAGTTTGGAGCACTCCAATAACTGGGATCCCAATATTTTAATACTGCATAAACATAACTCCAATGACAGGAACTTTAATTATGCCTGTCAGTCTGCTCAATAAATCAGCTGAAAAGAAAAAGAATATAATGGCTTCTCTTAATGCATTATACTCTGATGTAACTCAACCAGCAACTAGCAATAAATGGACATGCATTAACTTACAACTTTTCGTTTATTCAGTGTATTTATAGATTATGTACAGCAAAGCTACTTGCCACACAGGCGTAACACTCGCTCCTCAATGTACTACATACAGACGAGAACAGTGCCATAAACTAGTGTCTTCCTACATAGCACTCCATACCGCTTAAGATGTATCATACACCGAGCTGATACCTGAAGTGTGTCACGCATACAAAAATAAACAGTGCGCCGGTTGCTTGGTCAAAGAGGGTTGCATGGATAACAAAAATTGTACCCCACAGTATGTAACGCAAATCACGGATGCCCTCAGCATATAAAAAACATATGGGCAGTATAGACATAAAGTTTGCCGATTGCTTATTCAAAGGAGCACATATATCTTACACATTCTGCAATCACCCTCAGTGTGTTAAAAAGCCCTAAGATAAACGTTTCCAAACACATAGCATTATACGCGCTCGTCGCTTAATATAACCAGAGGGCATAAAGGCGGATTCTAGCAAGGTTCGTGAACAGCAACATAACTTAATACTCTTCCAAAAATATATCACCGTATCAACTTACCAGCCGAAATTGCAAGCGACCGGTAACAACTCCGCCAATCCAACCAAAGTCTGCTCCTCCCGATAATGGGGAAGCGTGTAAGAAATAGAGGACGGGCGTTCGCCCTGAAACGCACACGGCAGACATCTTAAGTCAGGAATGGCCCCAGTTAGAAACGCCATCACAAAAGGGTAAAAATCACCGCGATATAGCATCACAATGTTTCCAGTATAAGAATGGTATTTACAAACATAAAAAACGAAAAAAACACTTGTAATAGAAATGTTCCGTAGTCAAATGGGAAGCATAAAATTGCCAAAAGTGCAAATAAGGATAGTTAGCGAAGACATCACCACACACAATATTATGAAAGCAGTGGAAGAAACCACTGCCGTGCATCAAAATCAATTTAAAAGCATCAAGATGAGAGATATGCGACCACCAAAAGTGCAATTGATGATTACAACAAAAAACCTGAAAAACATCTCCACAACAAATATAATACAGAGTGAGTGAAGCCACTGCCATGTTTTAATAACAATGACAGTATTTCGGACGATTTTTATAAATCATACAGCCCGTGTACAGTGAGAAATTAGTGAAGAAAATTATAGGTGTGGTAGTAAGTAACCAACTCCCAGTGATATTACGTAATGAAAAACTCTATAGGTCGGTCTTGCGAAAGCCAAACAGTTAGTAATGTGTAAATAGGTGTTTTCCTTTGAACAAGTCTACTTACAATTATCAGCAATTTCTTGAGACATTAGAATGTGCATAACAGGAGTGTCATACAATATTAACACACTAGCATAGTCTGCAATATACTAGAAAGTATGTTATCAAATATTGCATATAGTTACAACAAAACATAAAGGACATATGCTAAATATCAGTAATGTACTCGCTACATTAGAATGTTCATAAAAAGTGTCATATGATACTCACACACTGACATGGTCTGCAATACGATAGATAGTGTATCACCAAAGATTGCAAGATGCGTACAAGTTGTTGTATATCTTAAGTGTCATATAATACTAACACACTGACATAGTCCGCAGTACGCTAAAAAATGTATCATCAGATATTGCAAGAGTTGTACAGGGACTCAACAGATTATTCATTCTAGGATTCAACTAGTTACAATCGAATGGCACTCTTCCATAGAGTTTAGGCCATGACTGATGCTGTTACAGCGTAGCATCCAACGACACTCATTTAGGTTCAGAATGTTCGAGATATTGCCACCCTTTTCAGGCAACTTAACCACATCGAAGACTTGCCATCTCATGTCCTCAGGGGCATGGTTAAATTGTTGATAATGTGCCACTAGGGGGGCATTTTCGGTCAAGCAGCGTATTCGACTCTTATGCTGTCCAAGGCGTATTTTGATTTTCTGAGTCGTTTGACCAATATAAATTAAATCGCATGGACACCAAATTGCATATACATTAGTCGTCTTGCAATTTGACAGACTACGAAGATCATATTTGATATTTCCATGGACAAATTGTTTAGTATTCAAGCAAGACACACACATTAGGCAGCCGCCACATTTGTACTGTCCCACCGTTTTATTGAGGCCCCACATAGTTGATAAAGTAGGGCTTTCAACACGAGGCAAGGTAGCTCGAACCAAATGGTCAGGAAGATTTTTACCCCGTTTAAATGAAAACAACGGTAGCTCATTAGTAATCCCAGTGGCCACAACCAGTGGCCAGTGTTTCTTGATAATCCCAGAGATACGATTACTGCTTGTCCCAAAGTAGTCACGCATGGAATGCGCGTCATAGGTTTTTTGGTTTTGGGAGTCAGTAAGATTTCACAGTGGTTATACCAGGCCCGTTTCTTTGAGCGTTTCACCAATTTACAGGGATAACCCCGTCGTGACAGTTTTTTAGACAAAATCTCGGCCTCCCGGAAGTAATCCTCCTTGAAGAAACAATTTCCCCGGATCCTTAAAAATTGTCCGAAGGGAAGTCCATCCCTCAGCCCACGGGGGTGGTTACTCGAATACTCTAAAAGAGTATTACGGGCCGTGGGCTTGGTAAACAGTTTCGTAGTCAACTTCCCTTCATGTGGAAAAATTGTTAGGTCCAGAAAATCGACCTGACAATTAATTGAGTTAGATGCGAATCTGAGGTCATTCGAACATAAATTTAACCAAATGAGAAAACTGTGCAACAAATCCTTAGTCCCAGTCCAAATGAAAAAAACATTGTCAATATAGCGTCGCCAATGACGGACGCTACCAAAAAAAGGATTATTGTTACAGTCAAAAATTAAACGTTTTTCAAAATCTCAACAAACAAAATAGCAAAATTTGGGGCATAAGAAGCCCCCATTGATGTTCCCTTAATCTGTAAATAATATTGTCCGTCAAACTCAAAAAAGTTCTTAGTCAAAGAAATCGTCAAAAGGTCAATGATAAAATCAGTAGGTACGGGCACCGGAGCCACCCGAGAGTCCAACATTTTTCGGATTACTTCAATCCCTTCCAACTGCGGGATGTTGGTGTATAGGGACTCAAGGTCCATACACACCACCAACTCTGTCTCTGGGCAAAATTGCATGGCCTCAAGTTGCGAGATGATGTCTCCACTATCGCGCACATAGCTGCGAGTAGCATAAGCAAAATCTCTAATAAGCACATCCACATACTTGCATAGTGGCTCCAAGACCGACCCACATCCGGAGACAATGGGTCGGCCAGGAGGAGAAAGAACACTCTTATGCACTTTAGGAAGTGTGTACAGCACAGGGGTTCTAGGTGATTTGGCGTTCAAAAAATGTAAATTCCTTTTGAGTTAGAAAGCCATCAGTTTTTGCTGCTGTAGTCACTTCAAGAATTAACTGTTGAATTTCGGCCAAGGGACTAGTTCTAAGCAAGAGGTAGTGGTTAGGATTAGTCAGTTGGCGTTTGACTTCCGTTTTGTAGTCAGTTTTAGACTGCACCACTATCCCCCCGCCCTTATCGGCCGGCTTTATTATAACATTTTGATTAGTTTTTAATTCCGCAAGCGCTTGTCGTTCAGCTAAAGAGATGTTATATGGGATGTATTCAAAGTTCTTATTTAGAGCCAGCACATCATTTAAAACCATGGATTCGAAGGCCAATAGTTCAACAGGGACCTGATTGGTAGGCGGATTATAAGTCGAGGGGGGTCTTAACCCAGAAAAGCTTTCCTTCATGCTATTATCTCTACCAAGAAAAAACGCTTTAATGCGTAATTTTCTAAAGAACTGTAATAGTTCGAGTTGGATATCGAACAAACATGATTTCTCCGTAGGGACAAAGCTGAGTCCCCTTGATAATAATGAGACTTCTGCCGAGGACAATAGATGTTCAGAAATGTTGAAAATAGGCATGGTATTTGTAATGGGGTCACTGGGTCCAACTATTGTGGGGGGCCCCAATGATTTAAGGTCAACCGCTGGGTTGTGAGGGCTTTGTGCCTCAGTATTTCCCAGATTCACGATGGCTAATACTGAAGCTCCTACTTATTCTGAGGAGTACATTGCACGTATTAAGAGTGGTCCTTCTTTACTCGGTGCAACAGTTGCGACACCGACTCTAAATGAAGGACAAGCACTGCTAGATGAACTGGAGCAGTGCCACAAAAAACATGTAAGAACCACCTTACATGCCCTTATGATGACCGAATATCTCAAAAAGATGTCATCCCGATGGGCCTGCAGGTGCGTAATGTACCCGTAATATTTACAAACTACCCCAAATTTCGTAAAGGATTCAGCCATATCAGTGTAACGCGTTCCCGCCATTGGCTGGTACACGGCATCGATACGGCTCTTGAACACAGTAAAAAGGATTTGGAGATTATAGCTGATTTGGAAAAGAGACTTGAAGAAGGAAATGTTGTAGCTGACGCCAAGGCAGCATTGGACAAAGTTACCAAAACCATTGCTGAGTTTGAACATATTGAGAGGACAAAGAAAACAAACAAAATTCAGAAAGATATTGCTAACTTTGGCAAACTACGTTTCCATCCCTATATTCAAGATGAGTTTTTTTCCCAACCTAGGCAACAGTACTCAGATAACTACCCCACTTGGGGGAGATTCAAGAGAAACATCGGGGTTACATTTTCTGAATCATCTGCCAGCTCTGGTGATGATAGTGATACAGGTGCTGGTTCTCGTCCTGGCCCTTCCAACCTTAATTACCCTCCGCCACCTCCTTTTTTAGATGTCAGAGGGAGGGGGAGAGGCAGAGTCAAAACCCGAGCACCGCTACCCAATCCACAGGTACAGCATTGGAACTTTCAATCAGGGGAGAGGCAAACACGTCGAAAATGTTACCAATGGGGCACCCCACAATAGTTGGACCCAGTGACCCCATTACAAATACCATGCCTATTTTCAACATTTCTGAACATCTATTGTGCTCGGCAGAAGTCTCATTATTATCAAGGGGACTCAGCTTTGTCCCTACGGAGAAATCATGTTTGTTCGATATCCAACTCGAACTGTTACAGTTCTTTAGAAAATTACGCATTGAAGCGTTTTTTCTTGGTAGAGATAACAGCATGAAGGAAAGCTTTTCTGGGTTAAGACCCCCCTCGACTTATAATCCGCCTACCAATCAGGTCCCTGTTGAACTATTGGCCTTCGAATCCATGGTTTTAAATGATGTGCTGGCTCTAAATAAGAACTTTGAATACATCCCATATAACATCTCTTTAGCTGAACGACAAGCGCTTGCGGAATTAAAAACTAATCAAAATGTTATAATAAAGCCGGCCGATAAGGGCGGGGGGATAGTGGTGCAGTCTAAAACTGACTACAAAACGGAAGTCAAACGCCAACTGACTAATCCTAACCACTACCTCTTGCTTAGAACTAGTCCCTTGGCCGAAATTCAACAGTTAATTCTTGAAGTGACTACAGCAGCAAAAACTGATGGCTTTCTAACTCAAAAGGAATTTACATTTTTGAATGCCAAATCACCTAGAATCCCTGTGCTGTACACACTTCCTAAAGTGCATAAGAGTCTTCTTTCTCCTCCTGGCCGACCCATTGTCTCCGGATGTGGGTCGGACTTGGAGCCACTATGCAAGTATGTGGATGTATTTATTAGAGATTTTGCTTATGCTACTCGCAGCTATGTGCGCGATAGTGGAGAGATCATCTCGCAAGTTGAGGCCATGCAATTTTGCCCAGAGACAGAGTTGTTGGTGTGTATGGACCTTGAGTCCCTATACACCAACATCCCGCAGTTGGAAGGGATTGAAGTAATCCAAAAAATTTTGGACTCTTGGGTGGCTCCGGTGCCCGTACCTACTGATTTTATCATTGACCTTTTGACGATTTCTTTGACTAAGAACTTTTTTGAGTTTGACGGACTATATTATTTACAGATTAAGGGAACTTCAATGGGGGCTTCTTATGCCCCAAATTTTGCTTTTTTGTTTGTTGACGATTTTGAAAAATGTTTTATTTTTGACTGTAACAATAATCCTTTTTTTGGTAGCGTCCTTCATTGGCGACGCTATATTGACAATGTTTTTTTCAATTGGACTGGGACTAAGGATTTGTTGGACAGTTTTCTCATTTGGTTAAATTTATGTTCGAATGACCTCAGATTCACATCTAACTCAAGTAATTGTCAGGTCGATTTTCTGGACCTAACAATTTTTCCACATGAAGGGAAGTTGACTACTAAACTGTTTACCAAGCCCACGGCCCGTAATACTCTTTTAGAGTATTCGAGCAACCACCCCCGTGGGCTGAGGGATGGACTTCCCTTCGGACAATTTTTAAGGATCCGGAGAAATTGTTTCTTCAAGGACGATTACTTCCGGGAGGCCGAGATTTTGTCTAAAAAACTGTTACAACGGGGTTATCCACGTAAATTGGTGAAACGCTCAAAGAAACGGGCCTGGTATAACCACCGTGAAATCTTACTGACTCCCAAAACCAAAAAACCTATGACGCGCATTCCATGCGTGACTACGTTTGGGACACGCAGTAATTGTATCTCTGGGACTATCAAGAAACACTGGCCACTGGGATTACTAATGAGCTACCGTTGTTTTCATTTAAACGGGGTAAAAATCTTCGTGACCATTTGGTTCGAGCTGCCTTGCCTCGTGTTGAAAGCCCTACTTTATCAAGTATGTGGGGCCTCAATAAAACGGTGGGACACTACAAATGTGGCGGCTGCCTAATGTGTGTGTCTTGCTTGAATACTAAACAATTTGTCCACAGAAATATCAAATATGATCTTCGTAGTCTGTCAAATTGCAATACGACTAATGTCGTATATGCAATTTGGTGCCCATGCAATTTAATTTATATTGGTCAAACGACTCCGAAAATTAAAATACGCCTTGGACAGCATAAGAGTGAAATACGCTTCTTGACCAAAAATGCCCCCCTAGTGGCACATTATCAACAATCGAGGTGGTTAAGTTGCCTGAAAGGGGTGGCAATATCTCGAACATTCTAACCCGAACTGAGTGTCGTTGGATGCTACGCTGTAACAGCATCAATCATGGCCTAAACTCTATGGAAGAGTGCCATTCGATTGTAAATAGTTGAATCCTGGAATGAATAATCTGTTGAGTCCCTGTACAACTCTTGCAATATCTGATGATACATTTTTTAGCGTACTGCGGACTATGTCAGTGTGTTAGTATTATATGACACTTAAGTTATACAACAACTTGTACACATCTTGCAATCTTTGGTGATACACTATCTATCGTATTGCAGACCATGTCAGTGTGTGAGTACCATATGACACTTTTTATGAACATTCTAATGTAGCGAGTAAATTACTAATAATTAGCATATGTCCTTAATGTTTTGTTGTAACTATATGCAATATTTGATGACATACTTTCTAGTACATTGCAGACTATGCTAGTGTGTTAATATTATATGACACTCCTGTTATGCACATTCTAATGTCGCAAGAAATTGCTGATAATTGTAACTAGACTTGTTCAAAGGAAAACACCTATTTACACATTGCTAACTGTTCGGCTTTCGCAAGACCGACCTATAGAGTTTTTCATTGCGTAATATCACTGGGGGTTGGTTGCTTACTACCACACCTATAATTTTCTTCACTAATTTCTCACTGTACACGGGCTGTATGATTTATAAAAATCGTCCGAAATACTGTCATTGTTATTAAAACATGGCAGTGGCTTCACTCACTCTCTATTATAATTGTTGTGGAGATGTTTTTCAAGTTTTTTGTTGTAATCATCAATTGCACTTTTGGTGGTCGCATATCACTCATCTTGATGCTTTTAAATTGATTTTGATGCACGGCATTGGTTTCTTCCACTGCTTTCATAATATTGTGTGTGGTGATGTCTTCGCTAAACTATCCTTATTTGCACTTTTGGCAATTTTATGCTTCCCATTTGACTACGGAACATTTTTATTACAAGTGTTTTTTTCGTTTTTTATGTTTGTAAATACCATTCTTATACTGGAAACATTGTGATGCTATATCGCGGTGATTTTTACCCTTTTGCGATGGCGTTTCTAACTGGGGCCATTCCTGACTTAAGATGTCTGCCGTGTGCGTTTCAAGGCGAACGCCCGTCCTCTATTTCTTACACGCTTCCCATTATCGGGAGGAGCAGACTTTGGTTGGATTGGCGGAGTTGTTACCGGTCGCCTGCAATTTCGACTGGTAAGTTGATACGGTGATATATTTTTGGAACAGTATTAAGTTATGTTGCTGTTCACGAACCTTGCTAGAATCCGCCTTTATGCTCTCGGGTTATATTAATTGGTAAGCGACGAGGGCGCATAATGCTATGTGTTTGGAAACGTTTATCGTAGGGCTTTTTAACACACTGAGGGCGATTGCAGAATGTGTAAGATATACGTGCTCCTTTGATTAAGCAATCGGCACACTTTATTTCTATACTGCCCATACGTTTTTTATACGCGGAGGGCTCCCGTGATTTGCGTTACATACTGTGGGGTACAATTTTTGTTATCCATGCAACCCTCTTTGACCAAGCAACTGGCGCAATGTTTATTTTTTTTATGCATGACACACTTCAGGTATCCGCTCGGTGTATGATACACCTTAAACGGTATGGAGTGCTATGTATGAAGACACTAGTTTATGGCACCGTCCTCGTCTGTATGTAGTACATCGAGGAGCGAGTGTTACGCTTGTGTGGAAGTAGCTTTGCTGTACATAATCTATAAATACACTGAATAAACAGAACGTTGTAAGTTAATGCATGTTCATTTATTGCTAGTTGCTGGTTGAGTTACATCTGAGTATAATGCATTAAGAGAAGCCATTATATTCTTTTTCTTTTCAGCTGATTTATTGAGCAGACTGACAGGCATAATTAAAGTTCCGGTCTTTGGAGTTATGTTTATGCAGTATTAAAATATTGGGATCCCAGTTATTGGAGTGCTCCAAACTTGCAATTTTTAGAGTAAGTGCATTATCAATTTCTTAGTACTCTTCCTGAATTTTTTGGCCTAGTGGATGGGCACTAAATGTATACTTGTTTAATTTCAGAGTTGAAATTTCGTCCACTCGCGAATTCCATTACGATTGGTCGGCTGTATAACAAGGTCATTTTTCTTATTGGCCCAGCTGTGTGGTTGATGGGATCACAGGTGGTGTGGTGTCGGTTCCTTTGTTTCCCCGACTTATGATCCTCACTTGGTGAATTCTTTTTCCTAGTCTTTTCCTCTGAAGAAGCCTACCCCTTATATGTAATTCAATTTTGATATTTTTATTATACAGAAACCGTATGCTCATAATTCTTGTCCTGAAGATGACGGCGTAGTTTCCATGCGGTTGAAACGCCGTTGACGCATTTTGTGGCCGTAATTTATAAAGGACACATTATTTTGTCTATGTTGTTCCTTTTTGTAATGATAATGTTGGTCTGTTAGCCACTAGTTTGGCATGTAAACTGTATGTTTTTGTTTTGCCAACTCCTTTTTGAGCGTTACTGTTTCTTTTTATTACAAATATGTATATAATAAATTATAACTGTCTTTGAAAATGTGTTAATGTGTATATATTGGCTTCTTCTTTTTCCTCTTCATTCAGCGTCTCATCCTAATGTTTAGTGTGTAAATGATAATTGTGATCCTCTTTTCACCCGAACCTTTTGTTAGCTGCAATACATTACAATGCAGGCTGTCAAAAGTGTAACATTTGCGAAACCTGACGGTCATTCCGGCTCAAGGCCAGTCTGTGGCCTGATACTAACCCTTATGGATGCCATTTCAGCCATGAGGATTACGATGTTGGCTTCCGACATGGAAAGCATGTCGGAAGGGGGGAAAGATGGCGGCCGCTTGAGTCGAGTGAGCGCCACTCCCTGTCTTACCTGTGAATGCTGATGGTGTGGAGCAGCTAAGGGGACGCCTCTGGAGCAAGGCAGCAACAGCAGACAAGAAAACGACAGCCAGACCTTAATGGAGTAGACGGAGGAGATGGCCAGCAAACGCAGCGTTTTTTTTTTAAAAGAGGGAATGCTGAGGGAGTGGGAGTTCCAGAGGCTGTGGTTGCGGTCTGCGCGGCTTACTATCACCGCCCTTCGCAGCCGCGCACACCTGGGAGCCTGGCGGGCGTGGCACGCGGAGAAAGCACAGAGGAGTAACATCGAGGCAGCTGGCGTTCTGCCTAGCTCGATGCCGCCGCGGAGGAATGGGAGCGGGATTGGTCCCGCAACTGTGTTGAAACCCACGGTCGAAGCACCACCTGCCAGGACAAAAAAAGCAACAACTCACGGGAGAAAAAACGGAGCGGATGGGGAAACAGGATAAATTAGAGAAACCCGGTTTTCTAGCTGTGGCGGTGAGTGCAAAGAAACAGGGGCTAATTAAAGGGAAACCTCCTCCTACCTCAGCCTCAAAAGAGAATGACTTTACTGGCACAAAAGACAGTGGAAAATTGGGGCAGGTGGCAGTTCTAGCAGGGGCCTGTACAGTCGCACCGGAGGGGGCTGGTCAGGTGAAAGTGGTTACTGTTCCCTCAATGTTCGCTGTAAAGACCGAGGGGAAGAACGTTCCGGGCAAAAATTCCACTCCTGCTCTTGAGCTAAATTCCCCGGTTTGTGGGAGCTCTAAGGATTCTGTTAGGGATCAGGGAATGACTGGGCTATTGAAAACAGGGGCCCAGGGTAATGAGAATTCTGGAGGTGAGGAAAAAGGGCAGAGTGGTGGTCCTGAAAATGGCTCTTTATTACGGACTGTGGAAGAATCCTGTATGACGGGGCTTCAAGAAGTCAGGAGTACTGAAGGGGCGGAGGGGATGAGCAATGAGAGCGCGGCTACAGTCTTAATCAGTGGGCAACTACAATTGAGTACTACTCCCTCTCGCACTACCGGTGGTTGAGATCAATGGTAAAGGAGCCTCCAGCTCAGCGGACCCCACAGATGGGGATAGTTTTTTTTTCCCTGGCGGAAGAGTCAGATATCGACCTCACTGAAGATTCTGAGAGCGGTAGCCTTACTTCAGATGGGGAGGACGACAGTCCCCCAAAAACTGCTGATACTCTAAAAAAGAACACACCCCAACATAGCCACAGTAAGGCTAAGGTCACATAGGGACTACCAGACCTTGGAGGCAAATAAAGTTCACTAATTGCAATAGCGACCGAGTGATCTACCTCATCACCTGCCCCTGTGGCTACAAGTATGTGGGCATGACCACACGCAAGGTCCGCATACGG
The DNA here is from genome assembly GCF_964263255.1 of Lissotriton vulgaris. NCBI lineage: Eukaryota > Metazoa > Chordata > Amphibia > Caudata > Salamandridae > Lissotriton > Lissotriton vulgaris. Next base: position 882,322,301 of record NC_141694.1, read on the forward strand.
ATATCTGAGCACAAGAGCACGATCCGGTGTGCAAGACAAGCCACTAAACTTACTGCTCATTTCCTGGAGGCTAAACATCCAGCCACCGATTTCCAGTGGACCGTACTGGAACAACCTTTCATACCTACACACACATCAGATGTGACCAGTTACTTAATGAAGAAAGAACAGAGATGGGTACTTAAACTGAAAACCCACAAAGAAGGTCTGAACGATGACATTCCGTGGTCTACACTGTAACTGACTCCTTCTGTAGTACTATCAGCTTTTCCAGCATTACTGATTAGTGTAGCCTCACCCACAGCAGGAGGCAGATAGCTTTACCCACAGCAGGAGGGAGACAGACACACAACATTCCCCGTGACATGTACACCCTGCTTTAAGCTTGGCCTCCGGGTTGATGAATCATGATACCGGAATATGGATATTGTTTCTTAGGTCGAGGACCAGCCCTCCTAGAAAGCTTAGCCTTCTCTCTCTGGTTAATTATACACACCTTCACTTTGATCCTACGCAATAAACTAAACTCTCTGTGAGTTGAGAGTCTTGTGCGTTTTTATTTTGCTCGTCAGCGTTTTAATAAATCTAACGCTGTTTACCTTCTGCAGTTCCTTTTTTGTCAGGCTTGTGTCTGTTTAATATCTGTTTACCCACGTCGCCTTGACTACAATACACCAACTCGGCTTGAGCCAATGACCAGTGTAGTACACACCCTTTTCTAACACGTGTAGCAGACACACCCCCGGCAATCACGAGGCGCATTCTAGCGCCCCACGTGATCCCGCGACCAATAGCAGCGCGGTTACCTAACAGCTCTCCGCCTGCTTATAGCGGGTTAGCTTGACAACGGTAGAAGCTATTCCGGCTTGGCAGCGAGTGGGCGTATAGTCCTTCATGCGTCCGCACCAATCCGGTAACGCTAAGGCCCGCCCCACGTGACCTCATGTCCTATGGCTGTGAGGTTTATTTACGGCTCCACGCCAGCTGTCGGTACCTCCCCAGACGGCCAGGACGCCGGCCAGGAGTACCACGGTTAGGTAAGGGAAGTCCTTTCACTCTGCCGCTTTTCCCCGCATTTTCTTTCATGGGTATTTTTACTCAGACGGAGTCTTTCCTTAGAGAATGACACCATCTCAGTTGGCTAATTTGACCGTGCTTTGTTAGTTATGGTTAGATAGAGGAGATCGTCTCTGTCGTGTGCATTTCATGTTTTAACGTGTGTCCTGCATGTTTATTCTAGAGCGGTGCTTCATTTTCCCCTGAGCCTCTGCCAGGTGGGGTGAGGCTAGCCTGCCTTACAGATTTAGGTAAGAGCTTAACAGTATTTGGTATTTGAAATTTCGTTCCAAATATATATAAACTGCTTTTGCACCAATGGAGTGCTCTTTTAAATCAACACTTCGTGTGTGCTTTCTAGTTTAAACCATAATTTATGGTCTTACTGTTTGGCCCATTTGCTAATGATAGCTATACCTCCCCCTTTTTTCTCTTTACAGTGACTTGCACAGACTGTAAGGTCACCCGGAGCATTCAGGTGACTGTGTGCACTTGTTTATGTTTCTTTGGTGTCACCTTTTACTCGATTTACTTTTTCACCTGGTGCAGTAGTACTTGTTGTATACCTGGTCCTGATGAAGGCAAGGACGTAAGAGTCCATGAATTGCCGAAACTAGTAGACCATACTTACCTTAGGCTGTCTACATAAACAGACAACCTGGGGTCGCACTGTTTTTAACATTGGTATGTTAAGCACACCTGGAATAAATTTTGTCTAGTGCCTTTTCAAAACCAATTTTAAAACACACTTTTTTCTTGGTTTTTCTTCTTTCACATTTTTTCTGCACTGCACACCCCAGTCCCACTTTTACTGCCACTCACTAACATCGAGTGGTATACCACACTGTCATCTCCAACACTCACTGAGGATACCCCCTACCACCGGGTAGACCTCTGAGTAGAGCACAAGATTTCTCTGACGGGTGGTACGGACAAAATCCCAAATGATGAAGGGCGGATTCGAATGGTGACTGATGGGTATTTTTCCTCATCCTCCGAGAGCTCTCTGTGACATAACCTGTGAGAAACTGTGGGTTCTCGGTTGGCTTTCTTAACTCATGGGCATATTGATTTGAGACCCTCTGGTACCTCTGTTGTTTATCAGTTCCTGTGGGGATTGTACCCAGAGCCTGGTCTATAAACTTCCCCTAGGTCCTCCCCCACCGTAGTGTTTTGTTGTTTCAGTGCAGTTTTTTAACTGCGGACCTTGTACTTCCTACGAATTGTTTTCATCGTAGTAGTAGTTCATCACACAGATGTGATTTGAACTTTTTATCTTCACTCTAGAGCATTGTTTGCACACTTGACGGGACATTTTCTCCTACCATGGCTGAGAACCACGGTTTATCTTTCTCCGATGCTGATCTCTTGGCAGCGCTGGCTGATCATCCTGACCTGACAGAGTCTTCTGCGTCTAGTGTCACTGTGAGCGAGGACGACTGGGGTAAACTGTTAGTTTTGAAAAAATCACAAACCAGGACAGCCACACATGGCACAATCATGGCTCAATACCTACGAAATGATTGTGCACCCACAGGTCTTATAGTAACTAACACACCCAGACTTTTTCTCAATGATGAGGAGTTTTTAAAAAAACTGGGCATTGATCGCCTGGAGGTGCACCAGAGATTGGCTGATTTTGATCATCCAAACCTCGAAACGCATAGCTGACACCATGCTTATAGAAATTCAAATCCTAGAGTCTAAAATCAAAACCACAATAGCTCCCAAGGTCTTCAGTAAGAACTTAGATGACACGAATAAAAACAACAGAGATTTTAGAGAGCACACACTTTCGGTTAAGATGGATAAATTCAAGAAAGATCTTGACAAGTTTAAGTTTGAGAAAATTTATCCTTACTCTAGCGATACTTACACTCCCCCAGACTTTGGTACTAACGCCCGTAGGAAGGGATCATCCTATAGTACATCTAGCTCCGGCGAGAACTCATCTGGTAGTGACACTGGTAGCGAAAACTCCTACACACGAGGTCGGGGTCAAGGCAAAAGGAACTTTAGACATAACTGGAGGGGCAACCAACCACAACAATGGTGGTCACCCAATCCGTGGCAGTTTGGAGGCATGCACCCCTTCTTCCCACCCCAACAACCGGGCCCATTTCAACAGCCTATGGGACCTAACATGTCGAACTTCCCCTGGAATTTCCAAGCAAACAACTTTAACGGGCAGCCTTTTTTAGGGTTTGGCCGGGGCAGATCTCGAGGCAGGAAGAGAGGGAAGACACAGCCTCAAGTTCACTTCAGCCCCCCATCAACATCAACAGAAGGGAGAACACTGAGGAGCAATTCGTCCAAAAACAAGGAGACCGGGCAAAGCAATGCAGCCCCAGTATAGTCATGAACTTGAGCAGTCATGTTCTGACCCAGCAAAAAGAGGAGGCCCTGAATAAAGGATTGGGCTTTGTGCCCACTCATTATAATGATGAGTTTGAAACCCGGCTAGAACTAGCCAGATTTCTCAGGAAGATTAGATTACACTTTTTCTTCTCTGACAAAGAAGTGAGTACACAGAGTGAGGAAGATGTCAACACTGGACTGAAATGTAAGTCCACCTTCACTCCCCCTACTTATCTTATGCCTCCCCAAGTACTGGCCTATGAACAGGCCCTAGAGAAAGAAATGGATGACCTCTTCAGTACCAACCACAAAGTTTTTCACAAATTGCCTAAATCTCACCATGCAGCACTCAAATCTTTGACTGATAATAAAGACTTAACAATAAAGCCAGCCGATAAGGGCGGATCGATTGTTATAATGGACACACATGTCTATAGAGCTGAGTGCCTCAGACAACTTAATATGAGACAATCTTATGCCCCTTTGAACTATGACCCGACAGATGAGCTGAAATCAAACATCAAAGCAATGGTGTAAGAAGCATCGTCAGAGGGATGGATCACCCCAGCTGAAGCCCTGTACCTCTGCACTCAGTACCCCAAGATGCCCTATTTCTACATCCTACCCAAGGTTCACAAGGAGCAACGACCGCCCCCAGGACGCCCCATTATTTCCGGGATAGGATCAGCCTTGGAACCCCTCTCCACCTTTGTGGATCATTTCTTGAGACCCATGGTGCAGGAAATGCCCACTTATCTCAAAGATACTACCGACCTGCTCAGATTAATACCTAACATCGAGTTCGATAGAGATACTGACCTCCTAGTTTCATTCGATGTTGAGGCACTCTATACCTCCATCCCGCAGGATGAGACACTGGACGTGGTACACCAACTTCTTGAGTCCAGAGAACTTAACAGCATCACTCCGGTGCAATTTATAATGGCCTGTGCCACCTTGGCCATGAAACACAATTTTTTTCAATTCGAGGACCAGGTGTACCTTCAAACATCAGGCACCAGCATGGGGAGCGTTTATGCCCCCAGCTTAGCGAACCTGTATGTGCACTCGTTCGAACAGAATCATATACTGAACCAGACTAATCCTTTCATCGACAAATTAAAAACCTGGAAAAGGTACATTGACAACGTCTTTGTCGTGTGGAGAGGTACCAGCGACAGTTGCTTTGAATTCTTGGGGTGGCTGAATAGTAGGAATAACCACCTTAAATTTACCATCGAGATCGGTCAACTTCAACTAGCCTTCCTCGATCTTTTGATTACAGCAGGACCGGAAGGCCTACAGTCAGAGCTCTACAGGAAGCCAACTGCAAGGAACTCTCTGCTGCTATTCGACAGTAACCACCCACGAGCTCTGAGGGAGAGCCTCCCTTTTAGCCAATTTCTACGGGTACAGAGGAACTGCTCCACGAGGACAGCCTTCAAAAAACATTCGAATGATCTGAGTATGCAACTAGTGGCCCGAAAATATCCCCCCAAACTTGTGAAAAGATCCATGAAAAGGGTGATGAATAATAATCGGGAAGCCTTACTGGAACCAAGACCACCTAAGCCGGACCTTGATCGCCTCACCTTTGTCCATACATTTGGGAGTCTCTCAAATAGTATTCAAAGTGCGGTCAAGAAGCATTGGCCCATACTGAACTCTGGGCGCCTTACTCTTCCCCGTCCCCTGGTCTCCTTCAAGAGGGGCCCGAACCTGAGAGACAGACTCGTGCACACCAGGCCACGTGATGAGATACCCAGAGCCGTTGGCACACTGTGGAATCTCCCACCTGTCCAGGGACATCATCCCTGTGGTAATTGCCAGGTCTGTGCACAGACAAAGAAAACATTGGAAGTTGACATAGGGACTACCAGACCTTGGAGGCAAATAAAGTTCACTAATTGCAATAGCGACCGAGTGATCTACCTCATCACCTGCCCCTGTGGCTACAAGTATGTGGGCATGACCACACGCAAGGTCCGCATACGGATATCTGAGCACAAGAGCACGATCCGGTGTGCAAGACAAGCCACTAAACTTACTGCTCATTTCCTGGAGGCTAAACATCCAGCCACCGATTTCCAGTGGACCGTACTGGAACAACCTTTCATACCTACACACACATCAGATGTGACCAGTTACTTAATGAAGAAAGAACAGAGATGGGTACTTAAACTGAAAACCCACAAAGAAGGTCTGAACGATGACATTCCGTGGTCTACACTGTAACTGACTCCTTCTGTAGTACTATCAGCTTTTCCAGCATTACTGATTAGTGTAGCCTCACCCACAGCAGGAGGCAGATAGCTTTACCCACAGCAGGAGGGAGACAGACACACAACATTCCCCGTGACATGTACACCCTGCTTTAAGCTTGGCCTCCGGGTTGATGAATCATGATACCGGAATATGGCTATTGTTTCTTAGGTCGAGGACCAGCCCTCCTAGAAAGCTTAGCCTTCTCTCTCTGGTTAATTATACACACCTTCACTTTGATCCTACGCAATAAACTAAACTCTCTGTGAGTTGAGAGTCTTGTGCGTTTTTACTTTGCTCGTCAGCGTTTTAATAAATCTAACGCTGTTTACCTTCTGCAGTTCCTTTTTTGTCAGGCTTGTGTCTGTTTAATATCTGTTTACCCACGTCGCCTTGACTACAATACACCAACTCGGCTTGAGCCAATGACCAGTGTAGTACACACCCTTTTCTAACACGTGTAGCAGACACACCCCCGCCAATCACGAGGCGCGTTCTAGCGCCCCACGTGATCCCGCGACCAATAGCAGCGCGGTTACCTAACAGCTCTCCGCCTGCTTATAGCGGGTTACCTTGACAACGGTAGAAGCTATTCCGGCTTGGCAGCGAGTGGGCGTATAGTCCTTCATGCGTCCGCACCAATCCGGTAACGCTAAGGCCCGCCCCACGTGACCTCATGTCCTATGGCTGTGAGGTTTATTTACGGCTCCACGCCAGCTGTCGGTACCTCCCCAGACGGCCAGGACGTCGGCCAGGAGTACCGACGGTTAGGTAAGGGAAGCCCTTTCACTCTGCCGCTTTTCCCCGCATTTTCTTTCATGGGTATTTTTACTCAGACGGAGTCTTTCCTTAGAGAATGACACCATCTCAGTTGGCTAATTTGACCGTGCTTTGTTAGTTATGGTTAGATAGAGGAGATCGTCTCTGTCGTGTGCATTTCATGTTTTAACGTGTGTCCTGCATGTTTATTCTAGAGCGGTGCTTCATTTTCCCCTGAGCCTCTGCCAGGTGGGGTGAGGCTAGCCTGCCTTACAGATTTAGGTAAGAGCTTAACAGTATTTGGTATTTGAAATTTCGTTCCAAATATATATAAACTGCTTTTGCACCAATGGAGTGCTCTTTTAAATCAACACTTCGTGTGTGCTTTCTAGTTTAAACCATAATTTATGGTCTTACTGTTTGGCCCATTTGCAAATGATAGCTATACCTCCCCCTTTTTTCTCTTTACAGTGACTTGCACAGACTGTAAGGGCACCCGGAGCATTCAGGTGACTGTGTGCACTTGTTTATGTTTCTTTAGTGTCACCTTTTACTCGATTTACTTTTTCACCTGGTGCAGTAGTACTTGTTATATACCTGGTCCTGATGAAGGCAAGGACGCAAGAGTCCATGAATTGCCGAAACTAGTAGACCATACTTACCTTAGGCTGTCTACATAAACAGACAACCTGGGGTCGCACTGTTTTTAACATTGGTATGTTAAGCACACCTGGAATAAATTTTGTCTAGTGCCTTTTCAAAACCAATTTTAAAACACACTTTTTTCTTGGTTTTTCTTCTTTCACATTTTTTCTGCACTGCACACCCCAGTCCCACTTTTACTGCCACTCACTAACATCGAGTGGTATACCACACTGTCATCTCCAACACTCACTGAGGATACCCCCTACCACCGGGTAGACCTCTGAGTAGAGCACAAGATTTCTCTGACGGGTGGTACGGACAAAATCCCAAATGATGAAGGGCGGATTCGAATGGTGACTGATGGGTATTTTTCCTCATCCTCCGAGAGCTCTCTGTGACATAACCTGTGAGAAACTGTGGGTTCTCGGTTGGCTTTCTTAACTCATGGGCATATTGATTTGAGACCCTCTGGTACCTCTGTTGTTTATCAGTTCCTGTGGGGATTGTACCCAGAGCCTGGTCTATAAACTTCCCCTAGGTCCTCCCCCGTCGTAGTGTTTTTTTTTTTTTTTTTTAAGGTCACTCCCCCACATAGGGATGGGCCCAAGACTAGTAATAACCTCCAATGGGATTATGCTGAGGCTACGATAAGTCTTAGGAGGTTCAAGTTCGCGAAGACCTGATCGGAAGGGCTCTAGGGGGGAATCTCATTCACCTCCATCTAATACCTTGCTATACGATATGCTCAAATCTATTCACAGTAAGGCTAGACAAGAGCATAAGAGAGCACAACTGGCGACTATGAAGATTCAGTGGGCCATTAGGAAGAACACAAAGGCTTGCTCAGAAGTCATTGCCAGAACCATGGCCTTGGAAGAAAGGATAGTCGAGCTTGAGCCGGGGCTACAGAGTACTGCCAGCAAAACAACAGCAAATGACGATAAGCTAGCAGACATTATGTGGAAGCTCGAACACTCTGAAAATAGGCTACGCCGGAATAACCTTCGCCTCCTAGGGATTGAGGAGAATGTTGAGTGACAGGATATCGGAGGATTTGTTATTAAGCTGTTCCAAGCCGCATTCCCCGAGCTTTCTCATTGGTCTTGGGAAAGTGAGATCCAATGAGTACACCGCTTTCCTTTTACGTTGCAAAAAAACCCGACCCTGGAGCCAAACCAAGAGCCATTTTGATTTTTTGGGGTAATTTTTTGTTACGACAAGCCATCTTTGAGAAAGCCCGCCCTGAGGCTAGAGATCTGCAGAGGGACATTTATTTTTCGTTCGCCCGGACTTCTGCCACGCAACCGTGGAACGCAGGTGGCGACTGCGCCTTCTGATAACTCCATTTCAAAAGAAGGGCTGCAAGGTGTTTCTAATGAACCCTGAATGGTTAAAGGTCAACTTCAAGGGCAAGATTCGATTTTTTACTTCTGAAATACAAGCTGAGGAGTATCTTAAAGAACTTCCTGATGTTTGATCGCTTGTGGTTTCTGGGTTTGGGTCGGGGTGGCAGGTATGGCTTGGGATATGAGTTCTGAGTTTGGAGTATTTGTTATGCTGCTATGGCTATGGATTATCTGGTATATGCTGATGTTTAATCCATGTTCAATGATTATTTTTCTCCTCTGGGCTCCCCTTTTTGGTTTTTTGCTTCTTCCTCTTTAGAATGGATATTTAGACAGGGAGTGACCATGGGGCACTTGGGAAGTGAGAGGCATCACATGGGTCTGTTGACCTATTTTGCCTTTTTTTGGGTTGGGGATGGGTCTGGGGCAGGGTGGGGGGAGGGTGCTCTTGGGTGGGGGCGGAGCTGCGGGAGGGGGCTTGTACAGGACTTGAGGTTATTTTTGGAAACAAGCGACATGAAGCAGGATTGTTGTAAGGGATTGGATATGTTTTTTGCTTTCTCCTTTTCCTCTTTTGCTTTATGTTATTCCTTTGTAGGTATAGCTGTTAAGAAGTATGGCTAATATCCGTATAGCCACCATTAACATTTGTGGGCTAAATGACCCTGTCAAAAGGCGTTGGGTTAGAGAGGATTTGCGCTTCCTGCGGGCAGATATTCTCTGCCTTCAGGAAACGCACATTGAGGCTAGCCGCCACAAACTTTTGGATTTTGACGGGTATCAATTGGTGTCTTGGACCAGGCTTGAGGCTAAAACTAAAGGAGTGGCAATTTTGGCACGGAAGGGAACGGTGAGCGTCACTCGATCTTCAGTGGATAGTCTTGGTCGTTGGGTTATAGTTCATGGGAGATTTTTGGATAAAAATGTTATGTTATGTTCCATCTACGGCCCTATACTTGATGACCCTGAATGATATAAGTGGTTGAGTTTGGAGTTGGTTGGCTGGCCCTCACCGTTTATTCTCTGTAGGGATTTTAATATAAATTTAGTCTGTGAATGGTTGAATCAATCTAGGGTGCTTATACAGGGAGAAAACCCAAGGTTTATCAGGCCCTGCGATATCTTATGGAGCTACATGGGCTGATTGATGTTTGGGCTGTATTGAAGCAGAAGGATCCGGGATTTACTTTTTTTCGGCACCTCATAAGACCAGCTCCAGGCTTGACTATTTTTTTTATCTCAGCTGCCCTTATCTCTGGCCCTAGTATCACTAGGTTCCCAAGAGTCATGTCGGCTCATAATCCGCTTGTCCTCGAGGTTAATGTGCGAATCTGTCGGAATAAACCTGATGCTTGGACCTTTAATAGAGGATTATTTACGGATACTAAATATATTGAAGCCATGGCTCCCTGGATCTTGACATTTCTAGATGAAAACTTAAATACCAGTGGGATACAAAATGTATGGGATACGCTCAAGGCAGGGATTAGGTGGGAGACAACTCGATATGGGTGGGAAAGCCAGAGAATAGAGAAGGTGAAAATACAGAGATTGTATAAAGATTTAGAAGACGCTGAGAACCAAGTTTATGGTGCATTCACTGATAAGTTACCAGGGTGCCATCAGCGGAGACTGCAATACTGGCATGCAGTGTGGTGAGGAGTTTGTCCCAATCTAGCGCAATATGGAAGTTACGGAGCCCTGCTGTCTCTTCCCTATGTAGCACCGTACTTTCTGCTTGTGCCCACGTCAGAAAGGAGATCTGCCAGTTGGGTGTTACTGGAGGATTTGTGTTTTTCCAGTTCTTGGTGATGAGGTCCTTTGCAGTAATTAAGCCTAGATCATGACATCTCAAGGCGACTTTGTTTGGATAGAGCCCCAGGAGGCAGGCTTCCCATGACACTGGCAGCTGCATGCCTGCACAGGAGTTCAGAATTGTGACTACTTCCCCCCAGTAATGCTGAAGAGGTGTGCAACCCCACAGCATGTGGAACAGATCCGCGTCTAGTTGTTGACAGCATGCGCATGCAGAAGTGGCAGTGTGAAAATACCTGTTTACCATGTCCGGTGAGAGGTATGCTCTTTGTATGATATATGTTTGTATAAGCCTAAATCTAGAATGTCTCAGTATATTCCTCGCTCCTGACAAAATGGCATTGCACTCCTTCTCCATCCCAGGCCGGCCCCTGTCTACCTCCCATCGTACTCTGAGACGCTGCATCGGTTTCATTGTGTGTGTGAGCATCGCCTCCACTAACCAGTGTACTACGTGCGACTCCACCCCCATAACAGGTCGATATTGCAACACTAGATGTGTCGGCAGTTCAGCAGTCAGGTCTCCCCAAACCGTTGACAGAACCTTCAAAAGAGGGGTATGTAAAAGAAATTGGCCCGCTGGCAACTCAGCCTCTCTAACCAACTCCTCAAATGTTAACAGCGCACCGTCCCTATACAGATCACCCAAAGTGTGTAAGTCAGCCGCATGCCAGGCTGTCAATACTGCCTCCGATGTGCCTAACCTCCCTCTCGGGGTCCCCAGTAACGGCAAGATCAGGGCGTAGTGTTTTGTCGTGCGAATAAGATATAAACACCGTTTGTAGCATTTATAGGCCAGGTCTAGACACGACTGTGTGGGCTGCAGGGGTTTAGCGATGGGGTGAAACAAACTGCAAATTTGAGAGTGTGTCCAGGGCTGTTGCATCATTGCGGTGTCCTCCAAATATCTACCGTCCAACCATTTCATCACCCACTGCAGTTGGGTAGCCAAATAATACAACTCCTTTTTAGGGACGGCTAATCCTACATGACTGACAGGAGCATACATCTTCCATAAAGCAACTTGAGGTCTGCCCTTATTCCATATGAGATTTCGAAACAATCGTTCCAGATCTTGAAAGGTCTTAGAACGGACGTAAAGAGGGAGATTGGAAAAATAATAAAGCAATTTGGGGAGTACAATCATTTTCAAGAGGGCTGTGCAGCCTGGTACACTCAGCGGAAGCGATTTCCAGAATTGCACCTGGGCTCATATGGCTGAGATGGCCCGCCTCAGATTTCCTTCAAATAAATCATCAGGTGAACGGTATATAAAAATTCCCAGATATCTGAAAGTGGGGGGATATATCTTGAGAGGCGACCGTTCAGAATGATATCCTCCTCCATCACGCCAGCATCAAATGAACATATCCCTGACTTGGCCCAATTGACCTGAAGACCTGATTTCTCTTCGAATGTCTGGAGTATACCTGCAAGGGATTCCGGATTGATGTAATATCTTGGAGATAAAACAACAAGTCTCCCAACTGTATACCCCAGTTCTCGCCATCTCTCCTGAGCAGCATCGCCAAGGGCTCCATAGCGAGAGAGAACAACAGCGGAGACAGCGGACAGCCCTGGCGTGTCAGGCGCTTCACCCTAATGCAATCAGAGACCAGATTGCCAGTGCAGCACCGGACTATAGGTCGCTGATACAGAAGACCAACCATGTTCAAATAATGGTCCCCCAACTCATACTTTCCCAGCACAGCTGTCAGGTAGGGCCATTCCAAAAAGTCGAAGGCTTTTTCCAGATCTAATACCAGACAGTCTGATGGGGGCCAGCTGTGTGCTGTGTATTGTTGTACCCTAAAGAGCCGCCGTATATTGAGCGAGGTACAGCGTGCGGGGACAAAGCCATTTTGGTCGGGGTGCACCAATGCTTTCACTAAAGGTGAAAGGCACCTGGCCAATAATGAAGCAAATATCTTGTAGTCCTTATTAAGGAGCGCAAGCGGCTGATTACAGCCCAACAGCTCTGGGTTTTTATCAGGCTTAGGAGGGATACCAGCAGGGCTTCATTCTGTGTAGTGGAGAGGGCAGAGTCATCCAGTGCCGTCTTGTACATCTTTAATAATTACGGTACCAGGATGTGTGAATATGCCTTGTAAAATTCGGCCGGGAGACCATTAGAGCTTGGTGATTTCCCATTGGACAAGGAGAAAATGTTATCTCGGATTTCCTCTATGCTAAGGGAAACATTTAATTCATCACTTTGAGTGCGGGTAAGTTTTGGCAGGGCCACGCCTCCTGAATAATCCTGCAGCTCTGAGGATGACACCTGCACACGCGAGCTGTACAGGTCTTGGTAGTGCATCACAAACGCATTACGTATGCTCCGCTGGGTATACGCGACATCCCCAGTGGCTAGTTTCACCGACGCTATCGGTGCCGACAAATCGTTCTGGCAGATAAGCCATGTGAGCAGTCTGCCCGCTTTATCGCCCATGTGATGTGTTCTCGCCAAGTGTGCAGCATAATTGAGACAATGCAACCGTTCTAGCAGTTGCGTGTGTTCCTCCCTTTGTTGGTCCAGCCGTTCCTCAGCGCTGTCCATGACAGCCTGTTTATTAACGGCCAGTCTCTGTTCCAACCTAGTAAAGTCTTTTTCTAGTTGCCTACGCATGCCTGCCTACGTCCCCAAGCAGTGCCCCCTGGTCACTACCTTAAGGGTGTCCCATTCCACCAACGCTGAAGTGGCTGTTCCCTCATTGTCTTCGAAATATTGTGCTAGAGTGGTGGCTAGCGAGTTGCGAAATGGCGCATCTAGGAGAACGTCCGGTTGGAGACGCCATATCGGTATCGGCGGCTATTCCGCCTCCCATTGGAGCTCCAAGACATTTGGTTGAATGATCAGAGTGTGTGCGCCCCATGTACAGTGCGTCTGAAACGTATGGCAAGAGTCTGTCCGACATCATGAAGCCGTCTAAGCGTACATGCAATCGGTGGGCCCCAGAGTAATATGAATACACCCTGTCTAGTTGATTCCTGTGTCGCCAAGCATCTGTGAAGTGCCACTGTGTGGCACAGTTTGCCAATGCCCTCGCTGCCGTGTATGTGGAAGTGCCCAGTAAGGCAGGAAAGGACCGGTCTAAAGAGACGTCTAGGACACAATTGTAATCCCCACTCAAGACCATGAGAATATCATGCCACACTGACAGTTTTTGCGACACTTGATCTAGAAAAGCAGCTTGCTCGACATTGAGCACATAAAGTGACACTAATACAATCGGCTTACCATCCAATGTCCCCCTCACCCACAGTAGGACCCCCCGAGCGTATGAAGCAAAGTGTGTTTCCAGTAGGGGCGCTATTTGTATGTGATGACATTTAAGATAGGAGTATATGAGATAGCATTGTGCTGGGCTATGGATACCTCGCACATTCCATGTACCTATCCTAAGGGGAGCCATATCCAATATATGTCAGAGCGCACATGATTCCGCCTTGTTGGGGAATAGTAGGGGGAGCAGCAGGTTTACGTTTATCCCAAGGCACACACCTCTGTGTAGATCCATTCCCCAACACACACACCCTTGTTGATGAAAGTGGGCAAAAAAATTAAAAAAAATAATAATACAATTTAAAAAAACCCACAAAATCAAGAATTCCATAGGAACGAATCTGCAACAGGCAATCACCCAAACTTATAATGCAATGGCACACAACTAACGTTGGGGGGAGACTATTGTGCACAGCAATCTATAAAGTAAATAAAGAAGTAGATGGAATCGCCAACTATGGATACACTGAGCTCTGGCCAATCACCCGCAAACTGGGGCAGCTGCCTATCTACTATATATGATATTCCCATGCATTAACAGACTAAAAACAAGAGGAGGAAGAAACCTGGCAATGACTAGAAACCCAGCCCGCACAATTCCAGCGTCAGCATGACTCCTTAATATAATCGAGACAACACCTTTACAGTACTTAGAGTCATTATTGAATACTTGAATGTCCTGCGAGGGCACACATCTCGCTACTTGCACACGGAGGAAGAGTGGAACACAGTGCAGGCGAGTGTTCAGGCAATATTATCAGAGGTCTGTGGAGTGATATGTGGTGGTGCGGAGGAGTCCTGGGAGCCAGGGAGATGATCTGAGAGTTCCTCATCACTTTGCGAGCCTTGACGATCAGAGTCTGAATCGCGCCCTGGTGAGCCACTGATGCTCGCCACAGCCTGCACTGCATCAAATTGGCCGCTCAACATCAACTCCGGCATGGGGCCAGAGGCCTGGGATGGCGATGACTGCAATTTCCTTCTCCTGCCCCTGCGTCGTTGTGGTGCAGCCGCGGAAGCGTTTCTCTCTGTCCTAGTGGCGTTGAAGTATAGGATTCTACCCAGTCTGCAGCACTGTCCGGGGTAGTGAAGAAGTGTGTCTTACCAATTGCAACAACTCTCAAATTCGCCAGAAACAACAAAGAGTATTTAAGATGATATTGACGTAGGTGCCTTTTCACCGCCAGAAATCAGTGTCTCTGCTTCTGAACTTGGAAGTACAGGAAGATCATGGCTTTATGGTTGTCTACTTGAAGGTCCTACAACTTCCGAGTCTCTTGAAGAATGGCATCCCGATCTCTATAGTTCAATAAACGTATAAGAAATGGCCTCGGATTCGAGCCCAGAGGCGGAGGTTTGGCAGGCTCTCTGTGTGGTCTTTCAACAACAAATTGTGGAGACAGGGCCTCCGCCAGAACCAACGACCGGATCCAGTCTTCAGCATACATCACTGCAGTTTTCCCCTCCTCTCCCTCCGGCAGATCTATGACACGTACATTGTTGCGGTGGGCGCCCTACCTTCGACATCTTATGCTCCGTCTTCCAAGAATTCCACCTGATTCAATAAGTCCCGGATGTGTTTATCAGCCATGTCTATGCGTGGTGAGAATTTTTTTTTCTTCATTATGCCTGCCTTGAGAGTGCATAACATTTTGGAGCAAATCCCTGTCTACCAATGTTTTTAGATAGGAGTTGGTATCTAAACACATGGGTGTTTTCATGCATATGTCCATGCACCACTCATGGAATGCCCCTTCACACAAAGTGATGCAAAGCAGCCCAGAGCACAACTTTGTGTCACTTTGTGATACTATCCAACGCAAATCCTGATATACGTTGTATAATAAAAACCCACCCTAGCACTTTGCACCAGGTTTGCTTCACAATAGTGATGCAAATCTGGTTCAAAGCACGTCTAAATCTGGATCCCTGTTTTAGTAAATGAATTAACATACCATGATCGCTGTCAGGTCTCTCCACACGCCGCTGTACTGCTTGGCTGTACTTGTTGCATTGCTAATCTTGCTTTTGTTTCTCCCACCTGTATTTGCTTCTGTGCCCTGTTTGCCTTCTCTCCCCCACCGCCCCTCACCCGTGTTTTTTCCCGCTGCTGTGCCCCTGCGGCCCGCCCCCCTGCTCGCACACTCGCCGCCCTGCTCCCGCCTCCCAGCTGCTCCTCCTTCCCAGCTCCCCTCATATGGAGGCTGCGCAGTGGTGAAAGGAGCCACATTTGACCCTGCTCGCAGGCAGGTCGCTCGCCACGCTGCTGTACTGCTTGGTTGTACTTGTTGCATTGCTAATCTTGCTTTTGTTTCTCCCTCCTGTATTTGCTTCTGTGCCCTGTTTACCTTCTGCTCCCTCCGCTGTCCCTCACCTGTGTTTTTTCCCCACTGCTGCATCCCCACAGCCCGCCCCCTGGGTGCAAACTCGCCGCTCTGCTCCCGCTTCCCAGCTGCTCTTCCCTACCAGCTCCTCTCATATGGAGGCCACCCAGCGGCCGGGCGCAACGGGCATGCTGCTGGAACACCTAAGGCAAGCCCGTCTGCACCCGTCCATGCCTGGACCGCGCCCAGCGCCAGACCCTCTGGCCCCCGCGAATACCACGACACTAAACTCCACTACGGCTCCCGCACCCTCCCCGCACCCAACGCCGGACGATCCCGCAACTGCTGCTTAGCCACCCCGAAGCACACCCAAGGACCCTTCTCCTGCCGGAACTGCAGCTTCACCAGCATCCGACCCACAAATCCTCCCACCGCGAAAGAATGCAACCACCTCATTGCATTCTTCTCAACACCCGCTCTGCCCGCAAACACGCCGTTGAACTCTGGGACCTACTCCACTCAACCTCCCCAGATGTCGCCTTCCTAACAGAGACCTGGCTGAACCCCTCTTCGGCACCCGACATCGCCATAGTCATCCCGGAAGGCTACTAGATCACCCAGAGGGACCGCACCAACGGAGTAGGAGGGAGAATCATCATCATCCACAGGAACCTCTCAGAGTCTCGACTAACACCGACGACACCCTCAGCACCGCCAAACACCTGTACTTCCAGATCCACACTGATCCCAACACCACCCTCAGAGGAACCCTCATCTACAGACCCCCTGACCCCGACCACAGTTCAGTGACTCCATCGCCGACTTCGTCAGCACACACGCTCTCGCCTCCACTGACTACATCCTCCTCGGGGACCTGAACTTCCACCTCGAGAACAACAACGACACCAACTCCACCACCCTGATCGACAACCTCGCCAACCTCGGACTCAGACAGCTCGTCACAATGCCCACCCACTCTGCCGACCACACGCTTGACCTCATCTTCTCCGCAAGCCCCCACGTCGTCTTCAACCACACCACCGAACTCCACTGGATCGACCATCGCTGCATCCAGTTCACCTTCCGGAAACCCTCCACCACACCCACCAGAGGCCCTGCCACTGCTAGAGCAAAGTCACTGATGACCAGCTAACCACCACCCTTGCCCGTAGCCCACCCGACGACCCCAGCGACCCCAACTCCGCCACCCGCAACCTCAGACAGTGGATCGACGACTGTGCCAACACCCTCGGCCCGCTCAAGAAACCCTCCAACAGAAACAGCAGCAAGAAAGCCAGCTGGTTCACTGAAGGCCTTCGGGCCTCCAAGCAAACCTGCAGAAAGCTAGAGAAGAACTGGCACCATGAACAAACACCAGACAGCTACGTAGCCCACAAGGACGCCATCCGCAGACACAATCACAACATCAGATCCGCCAAAAGGGCCTACTTCAAAGACCGCCTAGACAACAACGCACACAACAGCAAAGAGTTCTTCAACATCATGAAGGAACTCTCCAACCCCAGATCCAGCACCAACGACATCCCACCTTCACAAGATCTATGCGACTTGCTGGCCACCTTCTTCTATCGCAAAGTCGCAGACATCCACGACAGCTTCAACACTGCGACCACCCAGACAACCACTAAGACCGGCGCCCCCACGACCACCATCCGCACCAACCGCCTGCTCTCCTGGACCAACATAAACGATGACAACACCATCAAGGTCATGAACACCGTCCACTCCAGTTCTCTGTCAGACCCATGCCCTCACCACATCTTCAACAAAGCCAGCACCGCCATCGCACCCCATCTCCAGAAGGCCATCAACATTTCCTTCGAGATAGTAACCTTCCCGGAGAGCTGGAAGCATGCCGAGATCAACACCCAACTCAAGAAACGCAAGGTGGACCCCAATGATCTCAAGAACTTCCACCCCATCTCCCGGCTCCCGTTCCCGGCAAAGGTCATCGAGAAGACCGTCAACAAACAACTGACCCGCTACCTCGAGGAAAACTACATCCTGGACCGGTCCAGGCCGGGTTCCGCAGCAACCACAGCACCGAAACCGCCATCATCGCCACCACTAATGACATCAGGACCCTGCTAAACAAAGGAGAAACTGCGGCCCTCATCCTCCTAGATCTGTCAGCTGCCTTCGACACGGTCTGCCACCACACACTACGCACAGATGCCGGGTTACAAGAGAAGGCCTTGGACTGGACCACCTCCTTCCTCTCCAGCAGAACACAGAACGTCTGTCTCCCCCTTCCACTTCGAAGCCACCGAGATCATCTGCAGAGTTCCCCAGGGCTCATCCCTCAGCCCGACGCTGTTTAACGTCTACATGGAACCACTCACCCACGTCGGCCGACTGCACGACTTCAACATCATCTCCTATGCCGACGACACCCAGCTGATCCTCTCCCTCACTCCGCCAAAACCAACCTCCACGAAGGAATGAAGGCCGTCGCCGAATGGATAAGGAACAGCCAGCTGAAGCTGAACTCAGACAAGACTGAGGTCCTCATCCTGGGATCCACCCCCTCTGCCTGGGACGACTCCTGGGAGCAGCTCCAACACCCACCGATCACGCTCGCAACCTATGGGTCTTTGACTCCACCCTCTCCATGACTAAGCTGGTCAGCGTCGTCTCCTCCACCTGCTTCCACACCCTCCACATGCTCCGCAAGATATACAAGTGGATCCCCACCGAAATGAGGAGAACGTTCACCCAGGCCCTCGTCAGCAGCAGACTGGACTACGGAAACGCCTTCTGCGCAGGAGCCTTGGCCAAACTCCTGAAATGGCTGCAACGCATCCAGAACGCCTCTGCACGCCTGATCCTCGACATCCCTCACTGCAGCCACATCACACCCCACCTGAGAGACCTGCACTGACACCCCGTCAACAATAGGATAAACTTCAAGCAACTCACCCATGCACACAGGACACTCCACAACACCGGACCAGCGTACCTCAACAAACCACTCAGCTTCTATTCCCCCACCCGCCAGCTCCTCAAGACCTGGCTTTTCGAGCAGTAGCAGCATTCCCCACCCCCCAGCGCCTTGAGACCCTCAGTCACCGGTGAGTAGTGCGCTTTATAAATGCTATGATTGATTGATTGATGATGTATAAAATTAACTAGTGTAAAGCAAAGTAATGCGATGTAACATTGAACATAGCAGAATATATTATTACAATGTTATGCGCCACAGTGGAAACTGCTTAGATAAGAGGTATAGAGTAAACAGCGAGATGGCATTCTTACTTCGCTGCAAAGCAAACTGCTTTGAGTAATCTTTATTTTATTAAAACAGATTTGACAAAAAAAAATCGTTACATTTTTCTACATTTTTGCTTTTGCAAATATAACATGGCCTCTGTTTCTAGTTCTTTACATTTTTATTTTACCTTTAAAAGATAAACTTCCGTACAAACATTACAAAATAATCAGAGTTTCATTATCTACCAGGCTACAAGCATCAATGTTTTGGTTAAAGCTTAATTAGCTGCCCTGACTATTTTTTACATTTCAGGTTCTGCGTATCATTCACAAGACTTTTCCCTTCTGATCTTCAGCACTGGGCTTTGACAGAAGCTCTGCTCTGTCTACCACAAATAATTAAAAAAGGTACATAAGGTACACTAGCTTTGTATACACCAATAATTAATGATAATCACCAAGCCTGAGGTACATACGATTGCACTTATGACAACATACTTGAAGCATTTTTCTTTTCACCATTCCATTTTTTTAGAATCATCTGTTTGTGGCATAGGGAAACAGCCTTTACAACATGGCTATTATCATGCAGTGCCTTTAACATGCAGCTTTTACCACACATGCATTTACAACAAATGCATTTTTTGGTGCTTTTACCACGCATACCTTTACCACGCATGGTAAGATGGTAAGTCAGGTTAAGGTAAATATGTATGTGTGTGTATGTATGTATATATATATATGTATATATATATATATATATATATATATATATATATATATATATATATATATATATATATATATATATGTATATATAGATATATATATAGATAGATATATATATATATATATCCTACTGACGTAGATATAGTTAGGACCTAGTTTCCATAGGAAAGGCGTTTTTTGACATTGGCTATATCTTTAGCGTTGTTTGACCAATCTTCATGAAAGTCTCCAAAATGAGCATCAAGGTAGGTCTGTGTGACATTGAAAGTTTGGGGTGAACCGTGCAGTGGCGACTGAGAAATTGGGCGTGAAATAAGGATGTATATGTAATGTTAATTCCCCTAGGAGCCTTTAGCCTCACCTACAGCCCGAATCGCTGAATCTATTTACATCAAATTTGGCAGGGAGGTAGATGTTGGTTCAAGGAAGTTCCTTTTGGTTATTTGGTGTTAGTTGTTCAGTAGTTTTTGAGAAATGTAAGTTTAAAATTATAGTGATAACTCTGCCAGCAGAAATTTTGCAATGGTTTCGTGATTAAACGTGAATGCATGTGCCAATGCTGTGATTGGCTTGACACAACCTGAAAAGAAAGTTGCAGCCACCATTTTATCTATCAGGAACAGTTCCGGGGCTAAGGTTTTCTGTGAAAGTGAACATAAAGGGGTCAGTGTGGAGGTACTCTGATCTCATGTTTCATAAATGGAAGTGTCAGTGACATAAATTCTGAGTGCAGAATTGATTTTTTTAATTGTGCGCTATGTTCCCGATTACGCCGCAATTGCCAGTGCAGCTCCCACATGTAACTTTGCAGGGACATTACAAATATTGTGGTGACCTTGCGAATATTGGTGGAAATATAAAAAAAGATATCATTGAATCATCAATACACATTGTATTATATTGAGATTCTGATAAATGTGTTAATAGAGTTAATTAGATAGTGATTATCTAGTGTGGTGGTTAGTATTAATTATATAGTTATAATTTTTTAATGTTGTGATGGTGGCTATTGAATTCCTGGTTTTGCTTTCCGCTTTCACAACGTATCCCCGGAGATCGCGAGTACCAACATCATTTCCATCTCTGGCCTGACCGCGAAAATGGTAAATAGGTTTTACAGATGATTGGTCTCGAAATACACTAGAAAAAACCACAGTGTGTAAAATATTGTAGTCTGTGTGCATATATGGGTTTTTTATTTTATGGAAAAGGCGTGATCATCATGGTTAACAGCGTCGTCACAACTCCCCGAATAAATGCAAACATGGAAAATAGGTCTTAAAGATGGATTTTAAAGAAACTTAGTCCAAAAACATAGGTTCAAACATGTTTTTAAAAAAGCATGTACATAGTAATTTGTGTAGTGTAATGTTTCCAATGGATTATTTTTGTTAATATTTTTGGATGTGCTGGTGGACATTGAAGGTTTGCTTTTGTTTTGTGATTTCATGACGTATTCTATATTTTAAAAATTCTAAGAAAAACATCTTTAAGAAGAAAATGAACAAAATTTGGGGCTTTTGGGTGGCTCTTAGTGTATTTTTCAGAATGTGAAATACATTTGCGGATCACAGATTTTCCACAGTAAATGCGGAAAATGTTGTGCTGACTCAAAAATTTGTAAAAATAAGACCACTGATTAATGTACTTTCTGATAAACACATAGCAAATCAAAAAAAAAGTGGTATATAATATAAATATAATATACATTTTCCAATTATAGAAGGAAATTACAAACATCTTAGAGGGTCACATAAAAATGGACATTACAATTAAGAAATAGAACTTAAAAAACATTAGAAATTCACTGAAAAAACAAAGGTTACACAGACGTTATAGTTAGGAAATGGAATTTAAAAAACCTTAGAAATTCTCTGAAAAGCCTAAGGTTACTGGGACATTATAGTTAGGCTGACATTTCACTCACACAAAACCAGAGAAATTCAGCAGTTATAGTAAGCTGGACTAACTATAACTCACATCCCTGCAATGCACTGCTTATGACCTCACATATTACATCACTCATGACATGGTCAGTGACATCACTGATGATATCACTGATTACATATTCCACAAAATCTCTGACACGCCCACTCACACCCCTATATAACCTTTCATACAACCACTCCAACTTCCACACTACCATTCTCAAAACCATTGAGACATACATACCAGTACTTACACACCCACTCACTGATTCATAGGTCTACACACACATCTACCCAGTTACCCATACAGCTACTCATAAAAAAACTCACTCACTAATACAGCCAGTGATATATCCACTCATACTGCCACTCACACACTGTCTGTCACACATAGAGCTACTCACACACCTACTCACTCACCCATAGAGTCAATCACACACCAACTTACTCAGTGATACAGTTAGAAACATACCCATTCACTTATTCATACATATACTAACAAATACTCACTCACTCATACTATCACTGACACAAGCCCACACTCACCTATAGATCAATGCTCACAATCACTCACTCACAGATACAGTCACTCATATACTCCAACACTCACCTACACTGCCTTTCACATATGCAGTTACCCACCCATATACCACTGACACATCCATTTACTCACTGACACAGCCCTACACACACTCAGGCACCCATAGAGCCCCTCACAGACACACTCATTAACCCATACAGCCACTGACTCCCATATTCACTCATTCATGCCGGCAGTCACACACACACACACTCACACACACCCTGACAAACACTCATACCGCCATACAGGTGCTCAGACAACCACTCAATCACCCATATAGCCACTCATGTACCCCCACTGACGCACCCATTCAGCAACTTACACAGCAACTAACATACTGATACAGACATTCACATAACCAGTCACTCACCTATACATTCATTGAGACACCTAATCACTCACTTATACAGTCAGACATGCACCCCTTGAATCACCCATAGAGGCACCAATACACCTCGGTATATATACTTGACATTCATAAACTGTTTATAAACAGTCATATTAACTGGATGATGTCATGAGTGATGTCACCTGAGATGTCATCAGTGATGTCACTGACCATGTCATGAGTGATGTAATATGTGAGGTTATAAGCAGTGCATTGCAGCATCGGGAGTTATTGTTACCTCAGCTAACTATAACTGCTGAATTTCTCTGGTTTTGCATTAGTGAAATGTCAGCCTAACTATAAAATCTCTGTAACCATTGATTTTCTTTGGTGCATCTATATACACACACACATGCATATTTAAGGGTTTAGGGGCATTGGATGGTAAGGGTATTTTTTTGTGTTTAGGGAAGGGTAAGTATATTGGGTTGCAAGGATATTTTATGGGCATAGGGGTGGGTAAGGGTATTGGGTTATATGGGTGTTTTAGGGTTTGGGGTGTATGAGGGTATAAGTTGGAAAGGGTATTTTTGGGGATTAGGGGTGGGCAAGGGTATTGTGTTGTAAGGGTGTTTTTAGGGTTTTGGAGTGGACAAGGGTATTGGGTTGTAAGGATGTTTTTAGGGTTTTGGAGTGGGTAAGGGTATTGGGTTGTAAATGTATTCTTAGGGTTTAGAGGTGGGAAAGGGTATACGGTGGAAATGGTATTTTCATGGTTTATGAGTGGGTTGGGGTATATATATATATATATATATATATATATATATATATATATATATATATATATATATATATATATACTGACTCACCACACAGCAAAAACTGCACAGATACGAGTACTTCTTCCACAATGATACTTCAAGGTTCCAATACAAGGTTCCAAGCTGTTGTCGGCTTGGAACCTTGTATTGGAACCTTGTATGAAAATCACCCCAAGCACAAGTAGACTGGTGCATCATTGTGGAAGGAGTGCACGCATCTGTGCAGTTTTTGCTGTGTGGTGAGTTGGCGTTATTAAGGTATCCTCGTACCTTAGCGCCCACCCTGGCTACTTGTGTCCTGGTTACTACGAGGTTCGTGGATCGAATATATATATATTTCACTTACCTTGTTTATACTCTCCTGTGTGTTAAGTGCTGATGCGTCGGAAAGGCAGATGCATGGTAAATGCATGCATTGTAAAAAATGTGTGGTTAAGGCATGCGTGGTAAAAGAATGCGTTGTAACATCGTTCTACCGCATAGGGAAGCCACCAGGTGAGTAGATCAAATTGCCCAGGGATGCTCGGTACAACAACGGACAGAATACAAGGTACATTTCAACTTCCTGTGCAATGTACTGATTGACAGCAACAACAGAGAAAAGCATGACTACGTTTTGTTTAGTTGACGAGTGGGCGCTGAATTCGCTGTCTCCTGTTTGGTAGGGTCTCTCAGCTCTCTTTTGTGTTGTAGATACAAAATAATGAAGATGTTTTTGGAAAGATCAAAGTAAACAGTCACCCAGGCTTGTGGAGGCGCTCGGGTTGCACAAAAGTAGTTTAGTGCATCAACGTGTACCCGTTGAGCCTTCCATAACTTGACCATACACATTAGTTTCAATGTATGATATATCCTTCCTTATTTGCTGGCGTATTTGCTGCCGGAATTTTTTTATTACATTTCTCAATTATTCATTTAGTCATTTATTTATGTATGCATTTATTTTCTACTGAGGGTGTTCTCCGGTTTCTGAATTGTCCTCAACCTTTGAAAAATGATGTGACGTCAAAGGACGATGGTATGTGCAGTCTGTAGATCTATCCGTAGCAACCATGCATAGTCAAAGATGTCACTTTCCTTCTACTGGTCTCCAATAAGAAAGCGCAGCTTTGCTGCTGGTGTGAATGTACAAGCTGCCCTTCCTGTGTTCATTCCATGGCATGGTCGAAATCAGTTCAGAAAAACATAATGGGCAGTCTACGATGGAAAAAGGGATGACATTTTTGATTCAGGGGCATAATGGTAAAAATCATATAATTCTGGAAAAAAAATGACTGCTCCCTTTCATAGAGAACTCATGGTGACCTTGACTACACCAGGTTGATCCTTAATGAAGTTTCTGTTTACCGTGAATATGAAAAGTTATTTTTAATTTGTTGCATAGTATAAAAAAACATGTAAACGGCAAATTATAGGTAAGCCTGTGCATGGCTGTTTAGAGCACCTGTACATGACAAATCAAACTAGAGAGAAAGGAAAGGGGAGAGAGCTTTGTTTTCAGTGTAGCTAATCATAATTTGTCAGGCTTCGACTGGATCGTACAGGGTCCAGAGGTGCAGGAAAGAAATTAGGTCAATTCGTTTGCCAATTAAAGAGGCCCACAATACATGCGGTACAAAAATTAGCTGGCATTGGCGCTGCTTTGCTCACGAAAACATGTATGTTCACCAGTAATGTATTCACGAACATTTTAGCTCTTTTGATTGAAATAATTTCTTTCTGTCCCCTTGAAAATTAAGACGTGGACAACAGGTATCTGAAGCAAAAGAAGACCCCCCCCCCCCCCCCAAAGCACTGTAAACATCTGTAGTAGTCAAGGCGCTCAGCGGTATTTCTATTTCGGAGGGTAACGCTAGATCTCACCTGCTTCTGGACAGAGAGGAGACTGCTTTTTTTTTTACCTAACTTCCCCTCTTGCCCGACAGAGAGCAGAATGGCATCTCTTTGAAACGGAAGATATGCATTGTCCAAATACTATCAGCCCACTTGTGCCCTTATAAAGAAGCAGTTGGTAAAATGTGTTGGTAATAGCAGGACCAACATTACAATTACCGGTAGCATTATCGTATTTACCACGTGTTTTTTCCGACTCAGTAACACTTTCAATCATGTACATTGCTTTTACCATTGGCAGGAGTGCCTAAATGCTCTGATCAAATAATTTTCGATTTTAATATTGTCTGGCTTCAGCCATTATGACGGAACTATGAGACTGGAGAAATAAGTTACTGTTGATCCCTTATAATGGAAAGAACAGACTTTACACACTGTATTTGGGCCCGGACTTTATGAAATACAACTCTATCGATTCATGTAATTCAGAGCCTGTAAAGCTCAGGGTATGATTTTGAGGACGCTGCTACACCTGTCTGAATTACGATTCGTTTAGTGTAGCCTCTCCACCAGTAATGTACAGGGCCATTTTTTTGATGCCTACTGCACATTTATACAATTGGTCATGATAAAATAATTGTACAGCTAATTTGGGTAAGGTTTGCTTTAAAAGAAGCACAAAGAATTGGGAAAGAGGATTACTGATAGTGGCAGCCATCAATTATTTTTTAGCTATGTCTTTAAGCCTGGCTACAAGGCTAACGACAGATTTATATGTATCGAAGACCTCATGTCACGAGTTCTGAAACAATTCGATGAGTACAGTAGTATAGCAAGTGAGTGATCTTTGGCTCAGCCTTCCTCAACCATTTTTATGTGTTTTCATAATTTGTCTTTACTTGGATATGCTGTACATCAAGGGCATTTTTTAGATAGTTACAGTCCTCTTTTGCGTTTCCTTTTTGCAATAGGGCTCAAGGAGTTAACTTTTAGACTAGTTCTAGTATGTACTCTTCAAACTGCTGAAACAATAACATTTTTATTGCGGGTGCATACATTTTTGCTTAGGAAGTGCTTGCTGTTTGGATGCATTAGCCTGCTGTAAAGACACAGTGCTATTGACTAATTCCCTTGTTTGCTCATTTGCTTTACTTTGCTGTCATGAGAACTGGTTGTCAGATTGATATTTTTTTTTCACAAAGTAAGATGTGCATGCAACAAGGCTTTCTTAAAGATGCAATTAAAATGCTGGCCCCTTGTCAAAAGTTCACCACTTACTATGCAAACTGACTTTGTTTAATAAAATTCTTCTAAGAGAGTACATTCCAACTCTGCTATGCGTTTATTTAGGAGAGGGACATAATACCGTATTGCATATTCTGGTATCATAAGATATTACTTCGTTATGGGATTTTCTTTTGAGGACATCTGCGGGTAACAAATGCAAAGCCACCCAAAAATCAGCAAACAATTTCCCCAGCAAAAAGACAGACCTATTTGTTTTGCCAATACTTGTTTAACATTCTGTTTGGTTTACAGGGCTTCTGTCATACATATTTCCATTGAGAGGTCATTTCCTTCTTCAGGACTTCATCAGTAAGGCACAGAGGCATAGTGCATGAAGAATCTCTTACCGAAGAGAACATTCGACTGCCTAGTATGCTGAGTGACCCAGGAGTGGTAGTGAGTGTCTATACCAACAATAACGCATTTTTATGCTGAACAAATGCTTGTTTTCCTAATATGGCTAACTTGCACCTTCACACATGTGCTCTAAAGTAGAGTTTAGCCTTCACAGACGTTTTTATTAATAGTTTATTTTCGGATATTTTCTTCTGAAATCCAGTAGTCCTTCCAAAAGCATGCATGCTCTGTCAACAATGCATTTTGATTCAGAGCCCAAGTTACACAAACAGGTTGTCCCATAATATCTTATACCTATCCTAAGGAGACACATCCTTTAAATGAAGGCCTCATAATATCTAGTGCAAAAGTTTACTCTGGTGTCATTGTCCTCTTTCAGTGTTTTGCTGTAGCTAATGCGCTGACCATTTAAATTAGGCAATTTGGTGGATAGCACAGCCCTAGATTTTGTGCTAATTAGTAGTTGCATTTATAGATTTTATCAATTCTTTGACAGAAAATTATGTCACTTGTGATGGCCAGTTTCACCTACAACATTAGAGAGTGAGGTGAGTACTATTATATGGACACACTGTGCACACTTAGGGCCTCATTACGATCTTAGTCAGAAAGCATTCTGACCGACTCAGTGTCGGAATGGTTTCTGACTGAAACGGATTCGGGGAGTCTGACCAACTGATTACAATGCTTCTGAACACCGTTCGGTCGGACTCCCATTGACTTCAATGGGAGACAGTGTTCTGCCTGACAACACAGGCTCCCATTGAAGAAAGAGATGGGTGCGGAAAACCTTGCACCCTGTGATGGGCACCCCATGGTGCCTACCACACTGTGCATGGTTTGAAAGAGAGCCCACGGGTTTCTCCACATTCCCCAACCACAGGCCTCTGGGTGAAGGGGGGCCTGCTACGGGCCCCCAAGACAGTATCTGACGACCATTCTGTGTCAGACAAACCAAGTCCGAAACACTGCCTGAATCCGACATCGTAATGCGCCGGTCAGAAATGCGTTCCATAGAGCCGTATGAGGAGTCTCTGACCGACTTGGTTTCTCTGAATGCTGTTTGGTGGCGAGTCGTAACGAGTCAGAAAGTTCGAACGGTTTCTGACCATCGTAATCGGTCGGTCGGAAACAAGGCTTCCAACATGGATTCAGACTCACTGAATGCTGTTCGGAGCTTTCCAACTGACAGTGTAATGAGGCCCTAAGTGTAGGAGAAGCGCTCTCGAAACACCACTGGTAATAAATGTGCCTCTAAAAAATTAGCCTATGTACAAATTTGCCTATTTGTGCATGTTTCTTGCATACCTTATCTGTGAAATCCAAAACTGTTAAGCTAATAGTTAAGTAGGTAAATGTTCCTTACATGGCCATTACAGGTTAGGCCAAGAGCAGTCAGATATTCGAGAACAATCGAAGTGAATCAATCTAGTTGAGCTTGCATGTTTGAATATCGAGGCCAACATTTATTTTCCTCTGCCAAAATGTTGTGGCACAAATATCAGATATCAGAATATTGTGAAGACAAACATATATATATGAAAGCATGTATAGGTTTCATATTCTGAACTCCACATGCACAGTATATATATATATTGTCAAGATCCTTGTATATTGAGTTAATTATAGTACACCAATGCTCTTACCTCTGTAGAGTCACCTTCATGATATCTGGTGCTTGAGATTTTTATCACATTAGTTTGTAATATCGCTATTATAGCGTAAGTTAGCTGGTAGAAAACTCTTAATTGCTTCTATTGAAAAAGGTTGAGATGCAATATTTATTCCAAACGGAGCCTGTGGCGTTAGAAAGAAAGCTTTTGTGAGCTAAGTCCACAGTCGGTTCTTAGGCTATAGTAGAGCACAAACCCTTTGCTCTTCAGCCATTTCGCATTAAACTACCTCATATCCTAAATTCTTTCCAAAATTCAGTAGGATCCTATGTCAATTACAGAGTGATACACCAGTCACTTTTCTGAAAAACTAGAGAACAAATGAAAAGGCATGCTGATTATTGCATTTTATACAGTGTGGGTATTCTCTTCGTTTTGTGGTTACTGCTGGGAACTTTTGTTTCCCGTCTAATTCTGAGGGTGACACGATATATCTCACATTAAAGCGACTAAAGCATGTGCTTTTTACAGTAGCCACAGGGATGCATGCAGCCTTCACATTCAATTTACACTGAAGTAATGATTGAGTGACCACTGCCCACTCAAATTCAAAACTAAGAGACAAGTGAGCCTAAAGTCTTGCTACCAAGTGCAGCAAGCCAGTGGTATTCCCCCTTCCGCGACATAGAACGATAAACAGAAGTGGTAGTGTTCCTGCCCACTCGAAGGCTTTTTTGTGGATAGTTGAACATTTTCAGATGTTGGGTATCTGATCCATTCTTGAGTTTAGCAAGTGCATAATGAAGATTGGTACTCTACAGAAAATCACTGGTTATTGATCCGTGTTGGAGTGTGTAGATACAGATATATATGTATATGTGACTATTCAGCGAATGTGATGTGTGTAGCTATATACGATATGTAGGTAGTATGATGCTGGGATGAATTCTGTTGACTCTGCTAGGGTCCGGCACACAGGTTCTCAAGCAGTGGTCTTCAAAGTCGAGTCTTCTCTGTTTAAATAAAAGGTTTGTAAGCGAGGTGACGCCGTGGAGGTGCGCGGACTCTGGCTACCTTCGTCCTTCTCAGTGGAATGTTTATCTCTCGGTGTGTGTATGCGGTGGGCATCTAACATCTCCAGCAGCAGGTCGTAGAGTGGAACCACGTTCTTGCACTTCATACTGTACAGGTGCTCCATTCCTTTATTGCTGAGGGTCAAAAAAGAAATAAATGTCAGAAGGACAACAAATGTGGAATGACATTGATAAAATAAAAGTTTGCAAAGCTATCGGGCTCAACACTGTGATAAATTTTAAGGGGCACATCCTCAGTTTCGCTAATCGAAATGTGAGCAAATTGTGTCTTTCTATGGGAATTGGCTCAGATGGTAAACAGAATGGGGCAGATTTATGTTGGACTTGCTCCACGTTTGCGTCACGCAACGGCGGCGTAAACGTGGCGCATCCCTATGACCCATTTACAACGTGACGCATCTAGGCAGATGTGTCACGTTGTAAAGCCCTGCGCCACATGTGGGCGTTCCGGCGCAGGGTGGGCGTTCCGGGGCAGGTGCGCCTCGCAAAAGTGGTGAGTGAAATCTACAAGATTTCACTCAGTCACTTTTAGGCCAATGCTGCGTCAAAACCCTGCGCCTGCTTGAAGCAGGCGTAAGGCTTGACGCAGCATTGGACAGATAGGGCACCCACGAGCCTTGCTGGAGCTGCGTCGTGCTTGCGACGCAACTCCAGCAATGCGCCACCTTTACGGCACAGATGCGTCACGCATCTGTGCCGTTTTTGCCCCACGGTGCGCCACATTGTAAATGCGGCGCACCATTGGTGGCGGAGCTGCGGCGCACAATAACTGGCGCATCCCCGGGGATGCGCCAGTTATTGTAAATCTGCCGGAATGTGTTTATTGTGATCTCTTCCTGGAGCGTCCATTGCGGGTAAAAGAGGTGAGGCGGGGGGGGAGGGGGGGAATATATGACGATGAGGAAAATGATTTATTTATTTAATTTCCCCTCTGCGTCATCTATTGAATCCCACCCCACCCTGCCCCACCGCTCCTATCTGCACGGGCCACTGCTGATCCCATCAGATGCCTTCGAACAAAAAGGGCGCCTCTTTTTCGAGACCACTGTGCTGCGTCCCTTTTGTAGTTGTATCAGCGGTGCAATGGGCTTGCCCATATTTACAAGGCCACATAAAGTCACCCTTTACGACTATTCATGGCCTTGTCTGTAATCCATCAGCCTTCCACATCATCACTTAGCCACCTCACTCATCCACCTTCACACTTTCATCAATATCCGATATCTATTCGCATAGTGAAAATCAAAAGCGTGAGTTGGTGCCTGCACTCCCACCATCATTCAAGCCATCTTACCTTTCGACACTATTAATTGCACCCATTGGTTTATGTTAGGCTCTATGGAATGAGCAATAGAACCGAACCATCGATGAGAAGACGACAGAGACATTGCTATTTTTCAGGTATTGATGGGCTTTTTCTAAGGAGGGAAGAATTCTGATATTTGCAGTAACAACAGTTTTTTTCATTGAAATTGGCCCAGAGCTGCCGTAGTGTTTCTTTATGCTACTGTCTTCATCAGTATCGCTAATCCCTGTATCCTCACGTTCTCCATCAGTCTTAAAGGCATGCAATGATGTTTTTATGTGCTCACTTTCTTATATTTTACAATGTTGTGACAGCCTATTTGCATGTAACATTGCCTCTACTGCTATATTTGCATAAAGTGTTGTAAAGCTGATATACTATTCATATATGGTATTCATTTAGCGTGTTTTGTGAAATATTTTTTTTTTCAAACATGCTCAAAAAAGTATGTATCCCCACTCCATAGTCACTCGCCCATTCTGGTAGAGGTGCTGACCCATTACTGTACGGAACATTCGTGGCTCTTTACATTACTATTAAGAGACTGGATTGTAGTATTTTTTTTACGATAATCATGTGCTCCAGGGGCCATATATTGATGAAACTGTGTCACCAAAGCTTAGAATTGGAGACTGAGCCAATAACCAATGTCGAGCCAAAATTAATCGAGCTAGGGCGATAGCACCGAAAAAATGTCACCTAAATGAGCAGGTACAAGAGGTGAGTGGCCCAGTATGATTCGTTTAGGGTCTCACCTTATGATAGTTGGGCAAAGCATATTAAACTTTCCGAATACTGTCTACCAATAATGAAAAATGATAGGACAGTTGATTAAAATATGTAGTGAATCAGCCCGGTCGCGGAACATTGAAACACTTGGAGTCCCGCCTCAATTTCATAATCTATAAATGATATGGAGTAGAATAAAAATCGTTACTGAATTTAAACTGATGAGTTTTAACCTGAGAGACATTCGGAACTGTGTTTGAAATGACATTTATACGTCTCATTTCATCAGGGATAACTTGAGCCCCAAGATGTCGACTCCACTTCTGAGCCAAAGTCTGAAAAATGTCAGGCCGATGTTGAATCTTTCCTGCCAGAATCATTTGATACACATGAATGATGCCCTTCCTAGATGGGCCCCTCCCTAGATTTGCAAGAAAGACATTAGCAGAACAATCGGCTGGGATATTGTCTCAAAAGAGAAAATAATCACCCTAAAAGAAAGAGCCTAAAGTAGATAAGTTATATGCCTGACAGCAGTTAATAAAACTTTCATGCAGTTGACAGGGAAAATTGGGATTATTTATGACCTACATAAGAATGTTTAATCCCTGCTATCCAAGTTTTCAGAAAGGCCCAAATAAAGTAAAATGTGACGCAGCGCGCGCAACGAAATTCGTTTTATTTATTTTAATGTTTACTTACCTCCGTTCATCCATATTCTGGTGTTTACTACTCCCCACCCTGCCCCTCCCTCGCCCCACCTCACTGCCCCACGGAACTCCCTCGTCTGGCCGCTACTGCATACAACTGAAAATGCAGGGCTGAAGATGTGCTCACATATATTTGCTGACCTGATGCACGGGTGGAGAGTTCTTTACTGGCATAGGTTGAAGGATAAAGCAAACACAAGGAAATGATGGACAGAGCGCTGAAACTTTTCAGACACTCACCCCCAGTCACAGATCTGGGTTGAATCCATAATCATTCTTAAGCTCACTTCACCACCCCAGTTCAGACAAAGCTATATGCAAATCAGTCTTGACCCTGTGCCTTATGGGAACAGTTCAGCCCAAACTGCCAAGCCATGTCCTAGGATGCTTGTTTCCGGTCCAGGGAGGACCTGGCTTGGCAGTCCAGGGTGGGCTGTCCCCATGAGGCACAGGGCCAAGACTGATTTGCATATGGCTAGGTCTAAACTACGGTGGCAAAGTGAGCTAAAGAACGATGATGAATTCAACCCAGATCTGTGACTGGGGGGTGAATGTTTTGATTTATTCTGAATTCCGTCAATCAATTGTGCGTCTTGTATAGGTTTAAAGATCACACTTGATTCAACTTCCTATATCTGGTCCATAAAACTATTCATGGAAGAAGTCCTAGCTACTTTTCCACTAAAGTATGTTTAGTTACGCATACAAGGTCCTTGAGAGCTGAAGGTGAGAAACTTCTTGCCACTACCTGAAGCTAAAGACATACAGTAAGGGGAAAGATACGCTCTCCCTTGGATATTAAAATATAGTACCAGAAAAAAGTATGGCATAAGACCAATACTTAATTTTTTTAAGCCCTACTGAAAATGTCCCTGTTCAATTAAATATGTTCAGGCTAACTTTTATTGTCATAGAGTCAGTTAAATCCCAACCGAACTTCTAATTCAGAAATCACAGCTCCATATGTGCCCAAAATAATTTTTGTATTGTGGCTTATATTATGTTATCAGTAAATCAGTTAATTTATGTTTCACATGCTGACTTATTTATTTTAATTGTCATATGCCACTGTACAGCACAATATACTATTTTTCAGTAGAACATCTATTGGAATGGCCAGTTCCTTAATTTACTTGCCATCTTTTTTATGGCTGTCATACTACAGTATCACAGTTGAAATACTGACCTGCAGCTATATCATGATCATGATATCGACTTCCAGAATACTGTTATGGAGGTTTTAAAAATAGTAACTCCCCACTTATTCTTGACAACATTTCAGGCGTTGATATTGTACTCACAATATATCTGCAGGTTGATATTCTGACTGTGATATGGTGACATACACCTCATTAAAAGAACATTTAATAAAACTGCTAATGTTAGTGGCCATAGAATATGTTCCTGGAAGTGATATACTTTCAAATGGTATACCCTGTACAGCACTCTTGGTGGTTCCTGAGCAGGAGTATAATTTAAATCACAATGGCCCAGACAACTTAAATCTTATATAGTATATTAGTGATGGCTGGTGAGCTTCAAAAGTGGTGAGGCGCAATATTTGGTCTAAATTCTAGTGAACAACCCGCACTTTTCCTAGACGTTTTGAAGGAGGGTTTGCTTCCACTCAGTCTTACTCTCTCACTCATTCTCACCTAGTCTCAATCATTTTCTCTTATTCGCACTTGAACTGACTTTTAATTACTCTAAGTCCCACTCTGTCTCACTGACTTACGCAGTCCCACTCTGAACCGCTAGGTCTCATTGGCTTACACAGTCTCATTCAGTCTCACTTTTACCCACTCAATCCCACTCTCACCAACTCAGTCTTACTGTTTTACTCGGTCTTACTCCTTCTTATTCTGACCTACACAGTCCCACTTTTACCCTTTCAGTCCCACTGCCATAAGCAATCTCACTCATTTCCACTCTGACCCACTCAGTTCCATTCTGACCCACTCAGTTTCACTGCCTTATGCAGTTTCACTTATCCCACTCTGATCCATTAAGTCCCACTCTGACCCATTTAGCCCCACTGTAACTGACTCGGGCTCAGTGGCTTATGCAGTGGCACTCTTTCCCCCTCTCACCCACTGTGACCCCCTCAGTCTCACGATGTATGCAGTCTTACTCATTCCCACTGTAATCCACTCAGTCGTACTAGCTTATTCATTCTCCCTCGTTCCCACTCTGACCCATTCAGTCCCACAGTTACCCACTCAGTCTCATTGACTTACGCAAACTTACTAATTTCCACTCTGACCCACTCAGTCCCACTGTGACCCACTAGGTTTCAACGGCTAACGCAATCTCACTTATTCCCACTCTAACCTACTTAGTCACACCGACTTGCACAGTCTCAATCCAACCCACTTAGTCCCACTGACTTAAGCAGCCCCACTCAGTGTTATTCAATGAATGTCACTGATTTTCACTCTGACTCTCTTTCTCACTAATTCTCTGACTCACTCAGTCTCACTCTGACTCACTGAGTCTCACACACAATAACACATATTCCCCATTAATCATTCTCGGATTCTCTATTTCTATGACTTTCACTCTATCACACAGACACCCACATAGATATATGTACAAACATGCTCAAACATACACATGCAGTCTCTCACAGATGCACACTTCACCTCACCACCACACATTTGAAAGCTTTTTTTACTTACCCTGCTCCCCACGCAGGTCCCGTTAGACTT
This sequence comes from Lissotriton vulgaris, assembly GCF_964263255.1. NCBI lineage: Eukaryota > Metazoa > Chordata > Amphibia > Caudata > Salamandridae > Lissotriton > Lissotriton vulgaris. The sequence goes on from NC_141694.1 coordinate 882,357,406, forward strand.
TCTGCTTGTAGCGCTGGAGCATGGAGGTGACACCTTGACCCTGCATAGTCACAGTTACCAGGTTTCACACTCTGATCGCTCAACCCACCTTTTCTCAACTCTGTGATGAGTAGAGAAAGGATGGGGTGACAGACTGATAGGCGTTTAAGCACAGGCACTGCTGGGTGTAAGCCAGCAGCACCCATGGCTACCCTAGTGTGTGACGCTTCTGCACATCACAGCAAGCTAGGCATGCCAGGGCGCCGAGGCCAGGGATGAGAGTTTCATCAGCCCTCCATAACCTCTGATGGCTGGTGGAGGCACCTTCATGGCCTGCCATCAAACAGTGTCACTAGCTGTGCCGAGCTATTGCTGGCCCTCATTAACTTGTATTATTGCAAGAGCACATAGGAACGTATAATTTACTTTTGCTATAATAAAAATGGGCCAGAAAACAAGGAAGGTTTAACCCTAGAGCCATTAAGGAGAACCTCCGCTGCTTTTTAGCCATTCTTCAACTTCTAATCTTGGCTACAATTTAAGGCAAAATGCACCCTTCCTTTCCAATAAGTCCACCTCTGCAATGAATTTCCAGAATTAAACTACATAAGATGTGCAATTAGGGGTTCTATGTTTAAAATTTAACATTGTTTTATTATTTTTAGATGATGCTCTGAAAATCTCACCATACTCACCAGGCTCCAGACCTACTTGAGTCACACAGAAGGAACAATTCTTTACCACCTTTTATGTTGGGTTTCCTTACACCTTATTGACGTGAGATTGCTCTGAAACGTTTTGCACTGGTTTCTGCAATGGGCTCCATTTCTGAGAGACAGAGGATGGCCAACATGATTGTAATACTGCTGCTTCAGCTCATGTGAACAGTTTTGGTAGCTATGTGTTTTGGCTAGTGTAGATACTGCTCTTTTAAAGGTAAGCATATCTTTTGGTTTTTGTTTGCTTTTGTGGCAGGTTATTTTTGTCTGTTATTATTAACAGTTTATTGAAAATCAGAAACCTCAGGTTTACAGTATAGTATTTCTAAAATGTATGATGTTCACTTGTCTGCAATTTATGTTAAAATTCATGTAACCCCCTTTCTGCGGAGCTCTCCCAACCAAGAAGCAAAGCAGTGTGTGATGTCCCTACTGCTACCCTAAGGATTTTAATAGTAAACACATTATGGGGGATATTCACAAGAACGTGTGCTAAACATCACCAAAAAATGCTAACGCAACTTTACACATTGCAACCTATCGCGGAAAATAACTCAGTTTCAACGTGGAATTCACAACAAGGCGGTACCATGCGATAGTCTGTCGAAACCGTGGCCAATGTCCGCGATACACCCACCTACGGAGATAAAAACACAAACCACAGCACAAAAAAAGTATGATGAGCCCATTCGCGATGAGGAAAGCAGGGATAAGCACCACCAGGCCCGCGACACACAGGACAGGTGGGGATAGGCACAACAAAAGCCTGAAAAAGAAATACAAACCAAACAGAAAAAAACAGCCAAGCACAATGGAGGCAACCCGAGCCAGTATACAACCCTACAAGCCCCATTGGCAACAAAACATTGTACATGGTAGGCCATCTTGGACAAGGTGAATGCAGCCTGAGAGCGGAGGAGGCTAATGGAAGAAAACCAGAACATCCGGAATGATGCGAAACGCACAAACAAGCAGAAACACGCCAACAACAAGAAGGCAGCAATGTAAACCGGAAGTGGGAGTCCAGAGCCACACCAGGAGCTAGATGACATGGAGGAAATGGTGTCCACCACATCAGTCTGGAGATAATGGCAGGACTCGGGGACCGGAAGCTGCCCAAACCACAGACACAACAGCAACAAGGAGAGGAACCAGCAGGGACTGGGGGAATCGAGGGAGATTGGCACAATGGCACACATGCACAATTAAGCACAGTACAACTGCAGACAAACCATGCCCAAGAGTAACAACACAAACCAAGAGCACAAGTCACACAACCCGGCAATATCACACCAATGAACAAGCACAGACGTGAACACCACACAGCCTGAAAGGGAGAAGGGTGAGTAAAATCAGAGCTGAAGGGACATCTATCACACAATGCAGCACACACACATAGGAAGCAGAGTACCCCAACATCGAACACAATGTGGTACAAACACCAACATTTGCACAACTTTACACATTGCAACCTATCGCGGAAAATAACTCTGTGTCAACGTGGAATTCACAACAAGGCGGTACCATGCGATAGTCTGTCGAAACCGTGGCCAATGTCCGCGATACACCCACCTACGGAGATAAAAACACAAACCAAAACACAAAGAAACGTGTGATGAGCCCATTCGCGATGAGGAAAGCAGGGATAAGCACTGCCAGGCCCGCGACACACACGACAGGTGGGGATAGGCACAACAAAATCCTGAAAAAGAAAGACAAACCAAACAGAAAAAAACAGCCAAGCACAATGGAGGCAACCCGAGCCAGTATACAACCCCACAAGCCCCATTGGCAACAAACATTGTACATGGCAGGCCATCTTGGACAAGGTGAATGCAGCCTGAGAGCGAAGGAGGATAATGGACGAAAACCAGAACATCCAGACTGATGCGAAACGCACAAACAAGCAGAAACACGCCAACAACAAGAAGGCAGCAATGTAAACCGGAAGTGGGAGTACAGAGACACACCAGGAGCTAGATGACATGGAGGAAATGGTGTCCACCACATCAGTGTGGAGATAATGGCAGGACTCGGGGACCGGAAGCTGCCCAAACCACAGACACAACAGCAACAAGGAGAGGAACCAGCAGGGACTGGGGGGATCGAGGGAGATTGGCACAATGGCACACATGCACAATTAAACACAGCACAACTGCAGACAAACCATGCCCCAAAGTAACAACACCAACCAAGAGCACAAGACATACAACCCGGTACTATCACACCAATGAACAAGCACAGAAGTGAACACCACACTGCCTGAAAGGGAGAAGGGTGAGTAAAATCAGAGCTGAAGGGACATCTATCACACAGTGCAGCACACACAGATAGGAATCAGAGTACCCCAACATCGAACACAATGTGGTACAAACACCAACATTTGCACAACTTTACACATTGCGACCTATCGCGGAAAATAACTCTGTGTCAACGTGGAATTCACAACAAGGTGGTACCATGCGATAGTCTGTCGAAACCGTGGCCAATGTCCGCGATACACCCACCTAGAGAGATAAAAACACAAACCACAACACAAAAAAACATGTGATGAGCCCATTCGCGATGTGGAAAGCAGGGATAAGCACCGCCAGGCCTGCGACACACACGACAGTCACAACAAAAACCTGAAAAAGGAAGACAAACCAAACAGAAAAAAACAGCCAAGCACAATGGAGGCAACCCGCCTGTGGCCGGTAAATAGCAATATGCATCTGGCAAAGCACGAAACAGGGACATGATAATGCACAAGTACAAACCCACAGTCCTGATGGGGTAGCAATGCATGTATGGCAGGGAGCCAGAGAGTCCGTGACACACACATTGGCATACAAATCAAGACACAACACAGTTGGAGACAAGTGAAAGTGCGAAAACGTTATCAACAAGTGTGTGTCAGTATGGCCAAGAGAAGTGCCACGATATGCAGACCAATGCAGCAGCATGCCTGAATGAGGAACGTAGGAAAGCGCCCATGTCCACCTTGGGGGAGTCCATCACCAACACAAGTCAGTGCCAACCCGCGTTGGTTGTCCGCTCCTGGATCATGAGTCCAGGCCAATGCAGCCATATCCACTGTCATCTTGGGACATGTGACCAGATTCCCAACATGCAAACAGGCGTCGGGACATGTGCAATGGGTCACATCCAGTTGTGGCTGCAGGTACCTTGTCACTCGTCCATAAACGCGAGTGCAACAGCGTAGGCCAACATCTCCAATGAGCGATCGCTGTCCACCACATCTGACATGTCGTCGATGTAATCCATCAACTGACCCGGACAGATGTGCTGACTCCAACCACTGGGCCCAATGTGCACCAAAGCCCAATCGGGTAGTAGCACAATGTGCTCACTGCACAAGACGACTCATGCAATCTCCCCGGTCCAGTTTCCAGCCTGCATGCCAAACATCCATGCATGCCATAACCGGGCATCACAGTGACACTCCTGATCGTGGGCCAACAGGGGGTGCACACACACGTCGAAATTCAGGTCAGCTACTGTTACATTGGAGAGGCAGACATCCATGGACCACTCAAATATGCAAGAGCGACAATGCAACACAGGCTGAACGGAGGTGACGCCCTCAAGGTGGAAGCTCAGCCGGTAACTGATCCGCAGCACTGCCAACGGCAGTGCCCCCAGTTCATGCAGCAGATGTGCACGGTACAGGTCAATGAGACTGAAGTGGAGCATGTGTCCGGGATGGTCTGCCATTGTGTCACTGGATCTGCTTGAATCGGCACTGGCTTTCCCTGCGCCAGTCCTGTGGATGAAATGGAACAGCTCTTTGAAATGAGCAGTGTCTGTGTGCAATGGGTGCAGGCCTGGGGTGGGGTAGGAGTACGTGTAAAGGCCATTTCATGCACGCTAACTACAACCAAGGACTTCTGCATGTGGGATGTGTACACGTTGGTCTCACGTCGGGCAGTGCGTAGTGTGGGAGTCGCTAGCAAATGCTATTGTATCTGTTGGGGGTGCTGGCCACATGCTAGTTCCTGCTCGGAGCTGCAGATGTGCTACCGCCTGATAGTTCAGAAAAAGGACCTTTCATCCCAACAGTAACTTCACCATCTGCATGCATACAGGAGATGTACAGAAGCCTATTGTGGGTGTAGTGGGATGTCTGCGACCCTGGGAATCATGGATGATATGCCCAGCACGTGACACATGAACGGCCTCACTGGGTGTTAAATTGCCACACAGCTGCTCCTCCCTCCCACGAGCCCCCACACTTGTGTGCGCTGCGTGGTTGCATCACATGTACTCCTACGGCACACCATTGTAATGCCTGTCTGGGCATGTCCAGTGGCATCCCAACAACACAGTGACGCTGGCCTTTGAAGGTGTGCAGCCATGTGAGTGTAGGCCAATGGTCCGGACAGGGCGGACACAGGTGTACAGCCCATGGCTGGCAGTGATTGCACTGCGAATGAGGCCAGGCAACTGACTCATGCCTCCACAGGACTGATACACATAACACTTGGCATGCATGCGCCAAGACCCCAAGCGGAAATGCGATCCTACTTGTCCTCGTACGTGCGGGCCCGCCCTAGGGTACATGCTACATTGCAACATCGACTACTGTGTCCCTGGTGACAACTACACCCCAACACAGAGACACACTTACCGCACTTCATGCCCAAGGCCAGGTCCGAGCGACGCCCTGCTCCCCCTGCCGAATCAGCACATCCTTGCGCTGACCTGACGTACGCCGGACCAGCACACTCCGCTTGTGCATGCAGGGGGTGCGTAAAAGCTACATGTCCAGGGTCACTGCCAACACTGAGGTGACATGATAACGTCCACTGAAGACAGCACACCGTGATGTTGCAGGGCCCCTGCCCATCATGCTGACACAATGACCACACGGACACACTTGCTCAGATGGTGTGAATGGCTACGGGCATGTGCGCACTGCCACATACCGAGTGACACCTGTGTTGGATGTGTGTGGGGGGTATGCACACCAGCCGGCAAGGGCAACCTGGTGCAGTCAGAAAATGTCAACAGTCCACATCGTAAGGGACACCACCATTCAACCATAAAGGCCCCATGACTTGTGCTGCACAGAATTAGTGGCTCCAGATTCACAGCGTCCTGCACAGGCCTACTGCCACGGGCCGCTGACTAGCGGGGCACAGGGGCAGGGTCACCAGTGCAGAGCAGGTTTCCGTAGATGACAAAGGGGCTTGTCGCGGAGTGTCTCAGTGGACAGTGGAAGGTATACCCCCAGGGCATGATGCAGAGGGCAGGACCACGCTAAAACAGTCACTATGGTGGAGATGAATTGAACAGAAACATGCCAGACACCAAGTCCGGTCCAGCCAGATGAAGATGCAGAAAACCACCAGGCCATGGACTCCAGACGCCACCAGTGTCCAACCAGAAAGTGCCCATGACTCTTTGTGCACAGAGTTAGTGGCACCAGTGCTGTTAGGGGATGCCGCCTGCGATGAGGTGTGTCCAATGCAGTTCTGTTTGGGGATGCCGTCTGCGATGAGGTGTGTCCAATGGTGTGGACTCTTCCACATCTTACCCAAGACACAGTTTCACATGTGTGACCTACTCGACTGCAGTTTAGGCCTGAGGCAGCAGTCAGCACAGGCCATTCACAGAGTGTCGCTGGCTGAGGTTGGATGGCCCCATGGGCCTGCGTAGTTCAGGTTCAGTGGCACCACAGGATGCGGACTTGTGGTGAACAGGGTTGATAGCACCAGGTCAGTTGTTGATAGTGTTCGATCACCTCCATGACTCTGATCTGGCTTTGGGCCGGACTGAGCCACATGTTCGTCTTACTCCTCTCCGTGCATTCACTGGTGTGGACTCTGCCATTCACGATTCACGACTACGTGCTGGATGTGGAACCTACTGGTCTACAGGGTAGGCCTGAGCCCTCATCCACTTGTCGCCGGCTTGCGTTGAACAGGGTTAGTGGCACCACATGTCGCAGGCCTGCGATATAGAATTATGCCTCACTGATCAAAGGGAGTCTGGTGCTGTGGCCGCTGCCACAGACTTGGGATCACTGCCATTCAGGACTCACACAATTCCACATGTGGGACCTACTGGGCCAAAGAGGACGCCGGTGGTGTGTGTCAATGAGAAAGGAGTAATGTGGGCCAGCGTCGGGGGGGCTAGCGATGGTCTGCAAAGGCTGCAGAGGTCGCGGGACTGGTGCTTGGAGCTTGCACCGGCATGTGGTGGGCCCTCTTTGACACACACCGGTGTAGGCAGGTGAGCGGAGCCTCGTTGGTGTGTTGGGGCAGGCACGATGGGTCTGGGGACCAGTAGCCCGGGGTGCAGCAGGCACACAGGGAAGCAGGTCCCACCGTGCTCAGCGCAGGACTCGTGGCAGGCTGAGAGGTGCCGCCCTGGCAGGCACGTTGTCCATTCTGAATGAGAACCACGACCAGTGCGAGGGGCTTTTTGTTCACACCCCTACACAGGCCTGGCGTACGCAGGTACAACCCACTATGCACGCGCATGCAGGGAGGGACGTAACGTGCAACATTTCCATGTTCTGCCCCACAACCTGTGGGGACATGGTAGCGTCCACTGGCTACTACACTCCATGCACCAGCAGTTGATTTCTACAAGGCCATTTCCGTGGTTTGCACCCTGTGTTCTGTCCGGCACCTCCACGCCACACCTGGCATTGGGTAGGATCACATTCCTTAGTCACTTGCCGCTCTTGCACATGCCTGCTCCTGCTATTATGTGTCTGTGGTGCCATGCCGTGGCTGGGTTGTGGGCCTGGCAAGGCCAGATTCCCAATGGAGTCATGTTGTCGTGTCTGTTCGGTTGGCATGTTGTGTGTCATGTTGAATGTAGTTGTGCTGTGTGCCCATTGGCAGTGTCGTGAGTTGCATGACTGTGGGCTGGAGGTGTGTGGTGTGTTTATTTTGGGCATACCAACTGGCACTGAATTTCCATGTGTGCCATCCTGGGAGCTCTGGTTGATGATGGACTGTCGGGAGATGTGAGTATCATGCACTCTGCCTGGGGAGTTGGCTACAACATTGTTGAGGAGTCCCGGGCTGTCCACTATTGCCTGCACATTTATGGTATGAGTGTGCTTTCTGTTGTGGTAGTTGTGTGCAGCGTGGGCAGGGAGCACGAGGGGTACATGTGTGCTGTTGATTGTCCCCAACACCTGTGGGAATCAAGCTATGGCGTAGGGGCCTTGTTTGGTCTCCAGCTGCTCCTGTGCGGTGTAGATGACGTGGGGGTGCTGGGGTACCAGGCTGATGTTGGCATCCAGGACAGGTGTGATGACCTTGGATAGGGCTGGCTGTGTGACTCCTCTGACTCTGGCAGTTGGGGGTTGGATGGTGCCAGAGGCCAGCATGTGCTGCGCAGTCAGCAGCTTTCTCTGCGAAGGGATGTTGGTTGTCTCCTGGGTTGGGACCTTCAGCAGGTGGGGGATGTGGGTCAGGATGTGGGGGATGGTTGTCCTTTTGGGCCTGTAGTGGGCAATGTCCTCCCCTGACGTTGGGTATGGGCGGCAGGTGTGTTTCAGGTGGGTTCGCTGTCTTTGTGTACGCTGCCTTTGTGGTGTTCCGGGGGGTCCTGAGGAAGGAGATGGGCCTGGGGTGGTTGCAGTGGGTATTGTGGCCTTCATGGGTATCCTCCTTACATGATCATTGTCTCCATGGCCTCTGTGGGTCTTCAGGTATGGCTCTTGGCTGGGATCCCTTTTATGCTGCAGGTAGTCATCCTGCTTAACACCAGCAAAAGGCAGATGTTAATTCCCTGCTGCTACCGCAGCTTATTGCCTGTTTTTGGTTTGCATCGCAGATCTGGCAGTTCGTTGTGAAAGTGGTGTTGTGGTTTTTTTGTGTGTTTTTGCATGTGAACGCCTACTCTACATCTCATTAGGGTTAGTTGGTGGTGTCCACCGTGGAGATACATTTTGAAGCAGTTATCGCTGGAATACTGACGATGTCTGCAGTTTTCACCAGCTTGTGAATGCGTTGTTAAATCTATCTCCACTTTTGATGCGTGAAGGTGGAGATAAATCAGAGATAAGTCCTTCTGAATATCCCCCTATGACTTCTGGTGAAGACATATAGCTTTAAAGAGTGTGGAAGCCTTAGCTGCAGGGTAGCAGAGAATACAAGTGTTGGTAAGGCCGAAAGTCTTGTGCAGGCTGTCAGCCTTTTGGTTATCTCAATGCTTGTTTTATTTTGTCAAGGTTTTGGCAAGACTTTATTGTTGGGGAGGCAGTTTGGCCCTCGACAATCTAAACTAAAAAAAATAGGCTAACAGCAAAAGTAATTTTTTGATCTCTGAAAGCACACATTGCCATGTTGGTCCCTGGCATTGAAGGGAACTACTTAGTGTGTAGGTGTGCCCCTTCATGAAAGGGCAGAATGTCTTCACCCATAATGAAGTTGTCCAGCGGCTGTGGTGGGCTCTCCTAGTACCCCATCCAGTAGGCTGCAATGGGCAGAACTAAAGTGTGCATTTCATAACACTAGATCTATGAATGAAGAGGACTGTCTGAAAGCCCCTATAAGTAAGTATTTTTATACGTATACTTTTAGTAAAAATGTAAATGTCCTGGCTAATGTCAGACCTAAAAATCAGTGGATTTGGAAGGGTAACTGCACTCTTTTAGCTAGGTGTGGTAGGACGTTAATCCGGTATGTGTGCTGTGCTGGTATGTAGCCTGCAAACTATGGAGTATAAGGTAAATTTGGCCTGGTTGAGAACCAGGACACCAGTACGCACTACTTAATTGAATTTGGACGTTAGTACATTTATTTAATTTTCATCAGCAAATTATCTTGGATCAACATAACATTCATATTCATGTTACATTTGTTATAGCGCATGTTCATTTGCCAACAGATACATTGCTATTTTCAAACATATATCATACATCATGATATCAATACATTTAGTGTTCACCCAATGCATTTCGGGGCGCGAGCCCCTTCGTCAGGGGTCTGTGTATAGAGAAAAGAAAGAAAAAGAAAGAATAAGGAATCTTTTTACTATTGATGCACTGTCATAAGTGAGGCAGAGTCTCTATATAATGTATTCATCTTACCGCAAACTAGGTGAAGTATATTGAAAAATTCTCCAAATTAGATGAGTGGTATAAATCTGTATAACAAAGAGAACTGAGTTTAAACATGTGGGTTTTATTAAACCGGTGTCGTGTGAAGGAACTTTGCATGAAGCATAAGGTTACCTGTGCTCTTGTATTGATAAAGTCTGCGGGGACAGAGAAGGGGAAAAAGAGCAAAATAAAGGACGGGGAAGATTTAGCATATTTGTATTGCATAATGCTGAATTGGATATAAGGTTAGCGTATATATGTAAGCCCTCACCTTGTATATGCCGACTTAAAAGCAAGGAGCCTGTGTGAAAACAAATAAGATGCTGATCAATACTGCGAAATAGCAGTGATTTCAGTAAGTAAACGTGCCAGAAGTAGCGGAGTTTACCTGAGAGTCCTACTTAGTAAACGTCGGACTCAGCAAGTACTCGAGGAGTAGGTGGTGAGGATCTGCCAAGAGAATAAAAACGATGTTTTAAAAGAGTGCTGGCTAGCGTGTAATTCAATCAAAACTAGCAGCTGCTGAAATGCTCGGCTTGGCGGTTAAGGGGAAAATCTTACCGGAGCAAGGTGTTTGGTATTCCCGTATCGGCGTTTTTTCAAGTGATAACGCGAAGGCAGCTAGTCCTTCCTTTATTCAGAAGGTTGTTTTGCGCATGGCTATCGACGACGGACTCAAGTGGTTCCGACTCCGCGTTTTCATGTGTATTGCAATGGAGGCGGCTAGTCCTTCCTTTACTTAAATGATAAACTACCGTGTCTTTGTCAAATATTGATTCCCGATGGGTCTTGAGCTGAATATAACGTTAAGATTTTAAGGGAGAGTACGAAAAACGCGCTATGAGTAAACTGCTTGTGGAAATCCTAGTTCAGCAAATCTATTATTTGTACAGGGGTGTAGATGGCGATGGACGCCATCTTGGAGTGGTGTTTAGCGCTGTAAGTTCTATATGTGAAATGAATGGGATAATTAAAGGCTCAAGAAGTGCGAGATATATCTAATGAGATGAATGATGATAGAGAGTGTAAAAAGTTTAAGATGGATGAAAAGTTAGGTTGTAGAACGTATGGGGAGGTTCTAGTAATTCCAAAATAGCAAATCTTTTTGCCTCTAGCATATAGACATCATGTATCTCGCTGTGAGCAATGTTATTATACCAAATATATAAAAGCATACCTGCCTATTTACATTCTACGAATAGGATACATTCTACATCCTTTATGGCCTAATCTTGTAACAGGAAATTCCTGTGTAGAGTGGGATGGGGAAAATAAGGGAGATCAGAAGTGCTCAAGTGTGCATTAATACGGGACCAGGGATGGGGTAGTGAATCTAATTCGATGAGTTCCAATATTTGGTTGAAGAGTGGGTATTTTAAAGGGGATTGTGATGGTTTGCGGTTTGGAATACCTATAGGAAACATATAAGGTCTAACTTGTCATTCAATCCGTTTGGGATGAGGGTTTGAAGCCTACGGATCCAGAATGTTTCTCTTTGAATTAGTGTTTTAGCGTTGTCAGTGCCCAACTTTTGGGGAACCATTTCAATGATTTGGAATCTTAGTTGGGCGATGGAGTGTCCAGCTTCGTTCCAATGTTTAGCCAGAGGAGCAGTCAGATTCTTGTTACGGATACGGCTTTTGTGTTCCGTCAATCTGATCTTTAATTTTCTGTCTGTTTTACCAACATATAACAGTCCACATGGACATTTTATAGAATAAACCACATGCTCTGAGTTACAGTTGGTTGTGTGTCTCAGTTTTATCTTTTCACCCGTGCGTGGATGCAGCAAAATATCTCCTGAAATTACATTGTTACAATTTTTACAATTGTAACATTTCTGGGTTCCTTTATGTATTCTTTTTGATGCCATGTCGTCATCGGTAGCCTTGTTCAATAGTTCTTTTAGGTTCTGCGATCTTTTGTATGCGAACAGTGGTTTGTCGTAGAAAAGTGTTGCGAAATCTTTTTCAGCTGTTATAATTTCCCATCTTTTGGAGATAATCCTTTGTATGTCTTTTGACACAGATGAGTATTTAGACACGAATACCGTCCTTTGGTTGTCTGTTTTGGTCTTTTTTTGCAGTAAATTCTTTCTGGGCATACTTTTGACTTTCTCCAAGTGACCTTCTAGCAGCTTTTCAGGGTAACCCCTGTCCAGGTATCTCTGTCTTTGTTGTTCAAGGCTTTTCTCACATTCTTTCTCATTGGATGATATTCTTTTGATTCTCATGAATTGAGAAATTGGGAGATTATTTATGAGATTGGTTGGATGAAAGCTCTCGTAAAGCAGTGCCGTATTTCTATCCGTTTCTTTTTTAAATAGTTTGGTTTGGATCAATCCATTTTGGAGTTCAACAAGAACGTCCAAGAAGGGGAGTGCCGTGTCACTGATACTGTGGGTGAATTGTATTCGTGGGTTGGCCAGATTTAAGCTCTTGATATTCCGTGATAGTTCTGCAGATGTGTGCCTCCATATGATGAAAATATCATCAATATAGCGCTTATAATAGACTAGTCCAGCTTGCCATGTAGGATCTTCTAGTATGAAGTCCAGCTCGAATTTCGCCATAAAGATATTCGCGTAGACGCAGGCTCCTGGGAATCCCATGGCCGTGCCTGTTTGTTGAATGTAGAAATTTTCTTTCCATACAAAGTAGCTGTTTAAGAGACAGAATTCGAGTAGTTGCAGTATGAAATATTTCAGTTCATCCGATATTTCTGATCTTAGTAATGCCCATTCCATCGCTTCCAACCCTTGTTTGTGGGGAATTGATGTGTAAAGCGAGGTTACATCAATAGAGCATAGTGTCCAATTTTCGTTGTTCACTTTTGCGACTTCAGTTAGGCTTCTCAAAAAGTCTGACGTGTCCTCTATGTATGTGATCCATTTTTGCATGAACGGTTGCATGTGCGCATCTATGAAGATGCCGAGATTTTCGAAGATCGAGGAGCAACCTGATACGATTGGCCTGAAGGGGGGGTTTTCTAGGCTCTTGTGAACTTTCGGTAGAAAGTATATTTTTGGTCTGCGTGGATAGGGTTGCTGTAGGAAACGTTTCGTTGAATTGTCAATCCAGTTATACTCCTCCGCTTTGTCTAGAATGTTATCTAGATTCTGAGACATGTTCGTGGTGGGGTCTTGCTCCAGTCTGGTGTATGTACCAATATCCTGAACATGTTCATCTCCTTTTTGTGTGTAGAAAGTTGTGTCCATTAGAACTAGCGCGCCGCCTTTATCAGCTCTTTGGAATGTTAGGTCCCTGTTGTTCGCCAATCTTTGGAGGGCACTATATTCCGCTCTGGTGAGGTTTCTGCTTTTCCTTTTGAGTTGAATCCTGTTCATATCCGCTTTCACTAGAGTTTCGAATGTGTCGAGAGTTTTGTGGGATGTTGGAGGCATGAAGTTACTCTTTGGTCTAAACCGTTTGTCTGTTTCCGTGCTGTCTGCTACTGGATTCAGGACTGAGAAAAAGTATTTGAGCCTTAGGATTCTCATGAATTTGAAGAGTGCTACCTCCATTTCCAGGGCATTCGTGTGATACGTGGTTACAAAAGATGTGCCTTTGTTTAATATCTTTTTTTCAAAGTCGGTAAGAGTATAGCGTGAGATATTGATTATGAGGTCTTGGTCTGGCTTCTCAGTCCGGTTTTCTTCAGTAAGTCTCTGTCCTTCTCCCGCTGTTTTTCCCTTTCCCTGTCCTCTTCGCGATTTTTTTCTCCAGTTGTTGTTGTGGAAGCTTCTGGTGGTTTGCTTGGTGGAGGATCCATAGCTAAAAAAGGAGTCGATAGTGATCCAATTGCAGCACTTGCTGAATCAGAGGATTGTGTTGTAGGTTTTTGTATTTGTGTAGTTATCACTGGTTTCCTTCTTGAACTTATGTCGCTGTCTGAAACTACACTTTCATCTGAGGAGGTAGGTTGTTGTCTTGTCTTGCTGTTAAATCGTCGTTTCGCGTACACCTCCGCCCAAGTGTAGGCCTCATTTAATTTATAATCAATGGTGTCACGTTTGAATTTACGTAACTTCGTTTCTTCAAGTTCCTTGCCATACTTATCTAATCGTGTGTTTATATCTTCGAGGGTCCTGCCCCATACGTCATCTTCGATTCTTTCTGATAAGTCACGTTTAAGGTTATGTATTTCCTCTTCTAGGTCAGCTATGGTTTTGGCAAGTTCCTCGACTAATAAAAGTATTAAATCCAGGGAACATTTGTTAAGGATTTCAAACCATTTTTCCATGAACTTTTGGTTGTTGTTCAATCTGTACAGCATAGGTCTTATTGCTAGTCTGAGCCCTCTAGGTATACGCTTAACTCGATGGTATTGAATGAGTGTTGTTGCGTGTAATCGCTGGTTTAGCTCACGTCGAGTTAAATATTCTAGTTGCTTCAGTTGTTGTGTTATTGTTCCTCCTTGTGCATCAAAGGTTTTGGATTCCTTAATCAATTTGTAGATCTGATTGGCATCTTCGATAGTATAAACTTTGGTATTGGCTCTGTTGTCTGTAATGGCCGCTATTGATTCAAACGACATTTTTCACTGCTTGGTGCTAGTACCCTGTGGTTGCAGTAGAGCAAACCATCACAATCCCCTTTAAAATACCCACTCTTCAACCAAATATTGGAACTCATCGAATTAGATTCACTACCCCATCCCTGGTCCCGTATTAATGCACACTTGAGCACTTCTGATCTCCCTTATTTTCCCCATCCCATTCTACACAGGAATTTCCTGTTACAAGATTAGGCCATAAAGGATGTAGAATGTATCCTATTCGTAGAATGTAAATAGGCAGGTATGCTTTTATATATTTGGTATAATAACATTGCTCACAGCGAGATACATGATGTCTATATGCTAGAGGCAAAAAGATTTGCTATTTTGGAATTACTAGAACCTCCCCATACGTTCTACAACCTAACTTTTCATCCATCTTAAACTTTTTACACTCTCTATCATCATTCATCTCATTAGATATATCTCGCACTTCTTGAGCCTTTAATTATCCCATTCATTTCACATATAGAACTTACAGCGCTAAACACCACTCCAAGATGGCGTCCATCGCCATCTACACCCCTGTACAAATAATAGATTTGCTGAACTAGGATTTCCACAAGCAGTTTACTCATAGCGCGTTTTTCGTACTCTCCCTTAAAATCTTAACGTTATATTCAGCTCAAGACCCATCGGGAATCAATATTTGACAAAGACACGGTAGTTTATCATTTAAGTAAAGGAAGGACTAGCCGCCTCCATTGCAATACACATGAAAACGCGGAGTCGGGACCACTTGAGTCCGTCGTCGATAGCCATGCGCAAAACAACCTTCTGAATAAAGGAAGGACTAGCTGCCTTCGCGTTATCACTTGAAAAAACGCCGATACGGGAATACCAAACACCTTGCTCCGGTAAGATTTTCCCCTTAACCGCCAAGCCGAGCATTTCAGCAGCTGCTAGTTTTGATTGAATTACACGCTAGCCAGCACTCTTTTAAAACATCGTTTTTATTCTCTTGGCAGATCCTCACCACCTACTCCTCGAGTACTTGCTGAGTCCGACGTTTACTAAGTAGGACTCTCAGGTAAACTCCGCTACTTCTGGCACGTTTACTTACTGAAATCACTGCTATTTCGCAGTATTGATCAGCATCTTATTTGTTTTCACACAGGCTCCTTGCTTTTAAGTCGGCATATACAAGGTGAGGGCTTACATATATACGCTAACCTTATATCCAATTCAGCATTATGCAATACAAATATGCTAAATCTTCCCCGTCCTTTATTTTGCTCTTTTTCCCCTTCTCTGTCCCCGCAGACTTTATCAATACGAGAGCACAGGTAACCTTATGCTTCATGCAAAGTTCCTTCACACGACACCGGTTTAATAAAACCCACATGTTTAAACTCAGTTCTCTTTGTTATACAGATTTATACCACTCATCTAATTTGGAGAATTTTTCAATATACTTCACCTAGTTTGCGGTAAGATGAATACATTATATAGAGACTCTGCCTCACTTATGACAGTGCATCAATAGTAAAAAGATTCCTTATTCTTTCTTTTTCTTTCTTTTCTCTATACACAGACCCCTGACGAAGGGGCTCGCGCCCCGAAATGCATTGGGTGAACACTAAATGTATTGATATCATGATGTATGATATATGTTTGAAAATAGCAATGTATCTGTTGGCAAATGAACATGCGCTATAACAAATGTAACATGAATATGAATGTTATGTTGATCTAAGATAATTTGCTGATGAAAATTAAATAAATGTACTAACGTCCAAATTCAATTAAGTAGTGCGTACTGGTGTCCTGGTTCTCAACCAGGCCAAATTTACCTTATACTCCACAGTGCGCAGGCTACATACCAGCACAGCACACATACCGGATTAAAGTCCTACCACACCTAGCTATAAGAGTGCAGTTGCCCTTCCAAATCCACTGTTTACTCTACTGCAACCACAGGGTACTAGCACCAAGCAGTGAAAAATGTCGTTTGAATCAATAGCGGCCATTACAGACAACAGAGCCAATACCAAAGTTTATACTGTCGAAGATGCCAATCAGATCTACAAATTGATTAAGGAATCCAAAACCTTTGATGCACAAGGAGGAACAATAACACAACAACTGAAGCAACTAGAATATTTAACTCGACGTGAGCTAAACTAGCGATTACACGCAACAACACTCATTCAATACCATCGAGTTAAGCGTATACCTAGAGGGCTCAGACTAGCAATAAGACCTATGCTGTACAGATTGAACAACAACCAAAAGTTCATGGAAAAATGGTTTGAAATCCTTAACAAATGTTCCCTGGATTTAATACTTTTATTAGTCGAGGAACTTGCCAAAACCATAGCTGACCTAGAAGAGGAAATACATAACCTTAAACGTGACTTATCAGAAAGAATCGAAGATGACGTATGGGGCAGGACCCTCGAAGATATAAACACACGATTAGATAAGTATGGCAAGGAACTTGAAGAAACGAAGTTACGTAAATTCAAACGTGACACCATTGATTATAAATTAAATGAGGCCTACACTTGGGCGGAGGTGTACGCGAAACGACGATTTAACAGCAAGACAAGACAACAACCTACCTCCTCAGATGAAAGTGTAGTTTCAGACAGCGACATAAGTTCAAGAAGGCAACCAGTGATAACCACACAAATACAAAAACCTACAACACAATCCTCTGATTCAGCAAGTGCTGCAATTGGATCACTATCGACTCCTTTTTTAGCTATGGATCCTCCACCAAGCAAACCACCAGAAGCTTCCACAACAACAACTGGAGAAAAAAATCGCGAAGAGGACAGGGAAAGGGAAAAACAGCGGGAGAAGGACAGAGACTTACTGAAGAAAACCGGACTGAGAAGCCAGACCAAGACCTCATAATCAATATCTCACGCTATACTCTTACCGACTTTGAAAAAAAGATATTAAACAAAGGCACATCTTTTGTAACCACGTATCACACGAATGCCCTGGAAATGGAGGTAGCACTCTTCAAATTCATGAGAATCCTAAGGCTCAAATACTTTTTCTCAGTCCTGAATCCAGTAGCAGACAGCACGGAAACAGACAAACGGTTTAGACCAAAGAGTAACTTCATGCCTCCAACATCCCACAAAACTCTCGACACATTCGAAACTCTAGTGAAAGCGGATATGAACAGGATTCAACTCAAAAGGAAAAGCAGAAACCTCACCAGAGCGGAATATAGTGCCCTCCAAAGATTGGCGAACAACAGGGACCTAACATTCCAAAGAGCTGATAAAGGCGGCGCGCTAGTTCTAATGGACACAACTTTCTACACACAAAAAGGAGATGAACATGTTCAGGATATTGGTACATACACCAGACTGGAGCAAGACCCCACCACGAACATGTCTCAGAATCTAGATAACATTCTAGACAAAGCGGAGGAGTATAACTGGATTGACAATTCAACGAAACGTTTCCTACAGCAACCCTATCCACGCAGACCAAAAATATACTTTCTACCGAAAGTTCACAAGAGCCTAGAAAACCCCCCCTTCAGGCCAATCGTATCAGGTTGCTCCTCGATCTTCGAAAATCTCGGCATCTTCATAGATGCGCACATGCAACCGTTCATGCAAAAATGGATCACATACATAGAGGACACGTCAGACTTTTTGAGAAGCCTAACTGAAGTCGCAAAAGTGAACAACGAAAATTGGACACTATGCTCTATTGATGTAACCTCGCTTTACACATCAATTCCCCACAAACAAGGGTTGGAAGCGATGGAATGGGCATTACTAAGATCAGAAATATCGGATGAACTGAAATATTTCATACTGCAACTACTCGAATTCTGTCTCTTAAACAGCTACTTTGTATGGAAAGAAAATTTCTACATTCAACAAACAGGCACGGCCATGGGATTCCCAGGAGCCTGCGTCTACGCGAATATCTTTATGGCGAAATTCGAGCTGGACTTCATACTAGAAGATCCTACATGGCAAGCTGGACTAGTCTATTATAAGCGCTATATTGATGATATTTTCATCATATGGAGGCACACATCTGCAGAACTATCACGGAATATCAAGAGCTTAAATCTGGCCAACCCACGAATACAATTCACCCACAGTATCAGTGACACGGCACTCCCCTTCTTGGACGTTCTTGTTGAACTCCAAAATGGATTGATCCAAACCAAACTATTTAAAAAAGAAACGGATAGAAATACGGCACTGCTTTACGAGAGCTTTCATCCAACCAATCTCATAAATAATCTCCCAATTTCTCAATTCATGAGAATCAAAAGAATATCATCCAATGAGAAAGAATGTGAGAAAAGCCTTGAACAACAAAGACAGAGATACCTGGACAGGGGTTACCCTGAAAAGCTGCTAGAAGGTCACTTGGAGAAAGTCAAAAGTATGCCCAGAAAGAATTTACTGCAAAAAAAGACCAAAACAGACAACCAAAGGACGGTATTCGTGTCTAAATACTCATCTGTGTCAAAAGACATACAAAGGATTATCTCCAAAAGATGGGAAATTATAACAGCTGAAAAAGATTTCGCAACACTTTTCTACGACAAACCACTGTTCGCATACAAAAGATCGCAGAACCTAAAAGAACTATTGAACAAGGCTACCGATGACGACATGGCATCAAAAAGAATACATAAAGGAACCCAGAAATGTTACAATTGTAAAAATTGTAACAATGTAATTTCAGGAGATATTTTGCTGCATCCACGCACGGGTGAAAAGATAAAACTGAGACACACAACCAACTGTAACTCAGAGCATGTGGTTTATTCTATAAAATGTCCATGTGGACTGTTATATGTTGGTAAAACAGACAGAAAATTAAAGATCAGATTGACGGAACACAAAAGCCGTATCCGTAACAAGAATCTGACTGCTCCTCTGGCTAAACATTGGAACGAAGCTGGACACTCCATCGCCCAACTAAGATTCCAAATCATTGAAATGGTTCCCCAAAAGTTGGGCACTGACAACGCTAAAACACTAATTCAAAGAGAAACATTCTGGATCCGTAGGCTTCAAACCCTCATCCCAAACGGATTGAATGACAAGTTAGACCTTATATGTTTCCTATAGGTATTCCAAACCGCAAACCATCACAATCCCCTTTAAAATACCCACTCTTCAACCAAATATTGGAACTCATCGAATTAGATTCACTACCCCATCCCTGGTCCCGTATTAATGCACACTTGAGCACTTCTGATCTCCCTTATTTTCCCCATCCCACTCTACACAGGAATTTCCTGTTACAAGATTAGGCCATAAAGGATGTAGAATGTATCCTATTCGTAGAATGTAAATAGGCAGGTATGCTTTTATATATTTGGTATAATAACATTGCTCACAGAGAGATACATGATGTCTATATGCTAGAGGCAAAAATATTTGCTATTTTGGAATTACTAGAACCTCCCCATACGTTCTACAACCTAACTTTTCATCCATCTTAAACTTTTTACACTCTCTATCATCATTCATCTCATTAGATATATCTCGCACTTCTTGAGCCTTTAATTATCCCATTCATTTCACATATAGAACTTACAGCGCTAAACACCACTCCAAGATGGCGTCCATCGCCATCTACACCCCTGTACAAATAATAGATTTGCTGAACTAGGATTTCCACAAGCAGTTTACTCATAGCGCGTTTTTCGTACTCTCCCTTAAAATCTTAACGTTATATTCAGCTCAAGACCCATCGGGAATCAATATTTGACAAAGACACGGTAGTTTATCATTTAAGTAAAGGAAGGACTAGCCGCCTCCATTGCAATACACATGAAAACGCGGAGTCGGGACCACTTGAGTCCGTCGTCGATAGCCATGCGCAAAACAACCTTCTGAATAAAGGAAGGACTAGCTGCCTTCGCGTTATCACTTGAAAAAACGCCGATACGGGAATACCAAACACCTTGCTCCGGTAAGATTTTCCCCTTAACCGCCAAGCCGAGCATTTCAGCAGCTGCTAGTTTTGATTGAATTACACGCTAGCCAGCACTCTTTTAAAACATCGTTTTTATTCTCTTGGCAGATCCTCACCACCTACTCCTCGAGTACTTGCTGAGTCCGACGTTTACTAAGTAGGACTCTCAGGTAAACTCCGCTACTTCTGGCACGTTTACTTACTGAAATCACTGCTATTTCGCAGTATTGATCAGCATCTTATTTGTTTTCACACAGGCTCCTTGCTTTTAAGTCGGCATATACAAGGTGAGGGCTTACATATATACGCTAACCTTATATCCAATTCAGCATTATGCAATACAAATATGCTAAATCTTCCCCGTCCTTTATTTTGCTCTTTTTCCCCTTCTCTGTCCCCGCAGACTTTATCAATACAAGAGCACAGGTAACCTTATGCTTCATGCAAAGTTCCTTCACACGACACCGGTTTAATAAAACCCACATGTTTAAACTCAGTTCTCTTTGTTATACAGATTTATACCACTCATCTAATTTGGAGAATTTTTCAATATACTTCACCTAGTTTGCGGTAAGATGAATACATTATATAGAGACTCTGCCTCACTTATGACAGTGCATCAATAGTAAAAAGATTCCTTATTCTTTCTTTTTCTTTCTTTTCTCTATACACAGACCCCTGACGAAGGGGCTCGCGCCCCGAAATGCATTGGGTGAACACTAAATGTATTGATATCATGATGTATGATATATGTTTGAAAATAGCAATGTATCTGTTGGCAAATGAACATGCGCTAACTCAAATGTAACATGAATAGGAATGTTATGTTGATCTAAGATAATTTGCTGATGAAAATTAAATAAATGTACTAACGTCCAAATTCAATTAAGTAGTGCGTACTGGTGTCCTGGTTCTCAACCAGGCCAAATAGACCTAAAAATCACAGCACTCTTGAAATTGTGCTTTTGCAAAGAGTCGCTGAGCTGATATCCCAACATATTCTCATGAAGTTGAAACATTGCTTGCTTCAAGTGCAGACCACATTCTCCTTCTGGATACTTTTAGTTTCCCATGCTGCTCTGCAATTACCAACTTCCCTCATCAGGCACTGAGAAAGTAACTATTATTTCCACACTCAACGTCATCTACCCAAGGCCTGGCATGGGCAACTGGCCTTCTGATCACGTCCTTGACTGTGTCCGTGACATTTGCAAGCCTCTGATGCAGTCATCTGGGTAGGTCATTACCTACACACAGGTATAAGACGGCTGAAAGGATTAGCACACTGTTCTTTTGCTCTAAACTCATAATCCTCTTCACTGATTGCTACCAAAGATGCACATTTTTCACAAATAATGTGTTGCTCCGTACTATACATTGTGCAACTGCTGCTTCATTAAAGCTATGAAAAACACCATCCCACTCGTTCTTAAACGTGTATGAGTAGTTTTCAGGCACCTTCTGCAGGAACAATAACACCATGTAAACAATATTCCCGAAGGAAGACTATGTTAAAATATTAAGATAGTCCCACTTTTAATGATTTTCTAAGCCTTTCCAATAGGTTGTGAATTTAGACATAAAAACGGTTCCCTCTGTTTTCCCCTTTGGGGTAAGATCCCCTCCACTTCGTGACAGGTCTACCCGTCCCAAAATGCAGTATTTCATGTTATCTTCATTATGTTTCATTTCTTTAAACTGCTCCACGAGTGGTGCATTCTTTTTACATGTCCTAATAGCAGATCTATGTTCATTAAGTCATATTCTGATTTCCCTCCATATCTCTCCAATATAACTTTTACCACAGTGACATATTATAAGGGATACCACACTGCTGCTTTTACTGTTCACCCTCTGATCCGGGGACATTGTGTACAATATTCGGAGTTCTGTCTCATTTTAATATAAATAAGGACACTTTGCAATGATAAACCTTAAGGGGTGTTGTATATAGCATCATCCCTGAGAATTTGCTATTTAATTGCCGCAACACAATTGATAAAACTGGAATAATGTATATAATCTACATTAGCAAGCCACCTGTTTTTAACATGGTGGTATTAGGACAAGAATAGGTAGGCAAAAAAGATAGGCGTATGGGTTGGATAGACGAGGAAGCAATAAGTAACCACAATTACAAGAGCAGGCAGGCTTAAAATACGGATTGGTCATGTAAAGGACCAATGGAAATCCACAGATAAGAGAACAGGAATTCTAAAAACATAAGGGTAGGGGTAGGTTAGATAAGGGGTCAAAGGGAAACAATCTTCCTGTATAAATTAATGATAGCAGGATACAGAAACTTTGGCAGATACTAGCAATGGAACGTCTCTCTCTTAGTGTGGAGGGCCGCGGCAAAGACTATGCGAAACTTTGAGCCCCATTTTTACAGCTCTTTTCGAAAGACATGCGGGAAGGTACATGTCCAAAATACCTGCAGATCTTACAACTCATACCCTTGGACCCACCTGGTAGAGGAGCTGATTGCCTTGATAAGTAACGCCCAGTGGGTTACATTGGGGATTGGGGGCAGAAAGGTCTTGAACTGATGCGGAGGGAGGGTGTGGGTGGTGTGGGGGGGAGGAGAGTTCTTTTTCTGTTGTTTATTGCGTTTTTAAAGGTGGTGTCTTGGCCACAGTGCCTTGAGGTTTCAATGAGGATTGCACTGCCGCGAGGTCGTCCCCAGGGATATAGACATTTATACGCTGTGTATTGCCCTCTAGTTTATGCTCTGCTGGCGATTGGATGTAGTCAGTTAAGCTGCGTATTGTGCATTTACCACCACACAATAAAAATGATTGATTCTGAAAAAGGAACGACAGCCTGTGTTCCTGTTGGACCCTGAGCTCTATGGGGTAAGCTCTAATTAGGCAAAAACGATATTTAAATAAGTGCCTCCTAACAGGGCATCAATCTGTACGTGTATATGTGTTTTAGAAACATAGGGCACAGTATTAGCAGCCTCAAAGACCTTTGTCGGTTTGTAAACTAGCAGACACAATAAGCTGTGCGAACCACGTTGAAAAGACAGGTGAGAGTTTTAGTTATAAACTATAAATAGTAAGATGTATAATGCCTTTATGGAAGAGAGCACATTAAGAAACTGACCACTACATTGTGCAGGTAAATGAAAATGCAGTTTCAAAGAGCAATTTATTAACAGCTGAGATCTGCATTATCACCGTGGCGGTTTTGTCCGGGGCAGGAAAGAAACAACAGACTTGCTAAAGTTTGTTTACTCACGTGAAATTTGAGATGCGTGTTTTAAAATAACAAAGGGGCATATCAACAACGACCCGATATAAAATTATCGCCGCTTTAGGGTCCCTTTTTGGGCGAAAACCGGCCATAGTTTTATTGCCCTATCAGCAAAGACACGCTATCGCGTGTTTTTATGCTTCTTCGCCCGTTTCCTCAACGCTCAGCTTTGCATCGCTAATGAGATGCAGAGTGAGCGTAAAACACAGAATTTACCAGGAAAGTGTCGCTAAGCGACATTTCTCCTATTATGAACCTGCACTCTAACCTGCACAACGATCAGAAAAGTAGCGCTAACTGAGCTTATCGCTACTTTCCTTACGCCTGCTTTCATTATATCCAATGGAAGGTGGATAATATGGCTTAGTCTGCCCTGCCCTATCATCAAGCTAGCGCCTATGGCTGTACAATTATTGCTGGATTTCCAGCGATAATCGCACATTTAGCAGCTATTGCTTGGATTCTTATCGCTTTGGAGATATGCGTCACTGATAGCCCGCTATCTCAGCGATAGCCGGTGATAATTATCCTTGCGCTAAACACGCTTAGCGATAATTATCGCCAGCTGTTGCTGATATGCCCCAAAGTTCTGATTAATAGGTAAGACCGTGAGTTATATATATGGATTATTAATAACTCATTATTGCCATTATAAAAAAAGTGAAAGAAAAAATACTTTTCATTCCGACAGGTTCTTACCTCTTTGGAATGAAACAGACTGTGCATACTATTATGGGTGACAGACAATGAAAGCACTGCACCTTCAATATACATGATATAACGCCCTGAAGAGTATCAATGAGTAAGAACACTGTTATAACAAGTTCAAATATAATGGAAGGTAATTGAGGATATCTCCTAGGGTTTTTTTTTATTTTTATACTCATGATAATATATGCTGAGCATATCAATTAAATGTGTGTGAAATTAGACATGGCAAAGAATGATATATAAAAATTAATGTCTACTGATGCTTGAGATGTATAATATAAATATACATCAAGTTGATAATTAGCTTTTTTGTCTCAATATGTGGTGTATAGTAATGTAATAATAGTAAGAACAACATTGTATGACCATCCCCCTGTGTTTAGAAATCTGTTTAACAACTGTTTTTAATGGAGATATATAATTTATGTTTTCTCCGAGTTTTTATTTAGTTATTGATTCTGAGGAAGGTGGGATAAAGGTCAAGAAGCCACAAAAATGCTGGGTTGACACAATAGCCTTTTTAAAAAAAAATAATGTATTTAATTGATTTTAATGCAAACAACACAATACAGCCACAAACGGGGATAGTAAAGTAATTTTTCAACTCACTGTGTGGTTTGTGCTATTCGTGTCATCTCAGCCACAATAACACTAAGAAGTGCACATGCACCTTCCTTTGAAAACACTAGTGACATCAAGTTTCCGCCCTATTCCTTCTGATCCAAACATTTCCCCCACACCCTGTCATGTTTCCGTGTACAGCCCGTGCTATAAACACCTGCTTCTCTTGAATTTCACACCAGCCCCTCTGCGCCACTGTGACATTGTGGGGGTGCGGTTTCCATTTATATGGGCCGTGCCCAGAAATTCTTTATTTGATTGATATCCTCCCTCACCCTCCAGAATCCCCAGGAGAAAGGCCACAGGTGTGTGGGGGACCTCCCATCCTAACACCTCAGTACGTTCTGCAGCTATAGTGGTATAGCATCTGACTATAACCGGGCATGCCCACACCATGTGGTAGAAATCTGCAGGGGTCAACGCACAGCGGGGGAAGTCAGGGCTCGGTAAAAGGCTCGCCCGGTATAGTCTATCCGGGGTGAGGTAAGCACAGTACAGATAATATGTCTGTATTAGTCTCAGTCTGGAAGAGATGGTAAGGACCTGTGGGGCCATGAGGGCGTCCCACCAATCGTCGTACTCTAGGGGGCCCAGCCAATGCTCCAAGCTTGTCCAAAGGTAGTCTAGCATAGGCGAGGAGTTAATAAAAAGTGTGCCGTATATTAGGGAAATACCTCATTTGCCGAGAACCCCTATCAGGATCTTGGCCTCCAGCAGACAAAATTCTGGGGTTGGAGTATCAGTGTAAAGATGGACAGGGAGCACATATCGAAGTTGCAAATATTTGTGAAAATGTGTAGTGTCAATCATATAAGTACCCTGCAATTCCTGGAACTTGAGAATATGTGCTCCCAACCAAATATCTTTCAATTGTGAAATTCCTATAAGGTCCCTTTTCCTGAAACCTTTCAGCGTGGCCACTTCCTTTAACCGGGTACCAAGCAAGAGAGTCTTTAGTGTCAGCTTTGCGTCCCAGTATGTCAACCGAAGTGCATGTGTCCGAGCCAGGATAACCGTTCAGGTCACCGCTGGGATGGAGTTTGGGATAGGGGACCCATACAGTATCACCTGGATCTTGGAAAACCCCAGAAATGCAAGCTCTAGTTGGTACACGAGGTCAGCCCACCCTACAGAAAACCAATCATTAATCACCAATAAATAGCTAAGTAGAAAAAAAAAAATTAGACATTCCCAGGCCACCATCATACAGGGCCCGTTGAAAATGAGAAAGAGCTAGTCGATGTCTGAAGCGGCCAAACAGGAATGTGGTAGCTAATCTATCTAGGGCTAGGAACAAATGATGCGGTAGGCAGAGCTGGAAGGCCCGTTGAAAATGAGAAAGAGCTAGTCGATGTCTGGAGCGGCCAAACAGGAATGTGGTAGCTAATCTATCTAGGGCTAGGAACAAATGATGCGGTAGGCAGAGCTGGAGATTCGGAAAGACATAAAAAATTCGGGGAAGGATCATCATTTTATATAGGGCTATGCTGCCCATGGGATTTAATGGTAACATCTTCCATCTTTGTAGGTCATCCTGAGCTTTCTTCACCACCGGTGTTAGATGCAGTGCCCAAATGAGATCCAGGAGGAGTGCCACTAAAATCTCCAAATATCAGAAACTTAAACGCCAAATTGGGATATTGGATTGCCATGGGATGAAATCATGGGAATGGGCCAGGGGGACCAGAGTGGATTTGGTAGGGTTAACCCTCAGCCCGACACCTCACTAAAAAGGTTGAGTATTCGAAGACAATGTGAGCACGTCACTTTGGGATCTGCCATAAAGAATAGAAACTCTTCCAGATACAGTGCAATGCGGTCCTCCTGGGTCTCCCTCCATCGTCAGCCCCTAATCTGAGCATCACATTTTATCAGATGGGTCAATTTCTCAATTCCCAATGCGAAGAAGAGTGGAGACATGGGGCAGCCTTAATGCGTTTCCCTACAAATTAGGAAGGGGTCTTAGAGGACCCATTTCACCTGAACTCGAGCTGTGGTGGAATAGAGCATACAGAGCAGTTGCTAAAACCGCAGCCCCATTCCCGACCTCAGCAGCACCTCCTCCAACTATCGCCAGTCTACAGTATCAAACACCTTTTCAAAATCAATAAGGAGAAGGGCCAGGCGAGATTAGAGGAGGTGCTTATGAGCCAGAGCAATGTGGAGGCATTGTAGGAAATGCCTTGTGCTTCATGAGGCATAAAGTTACACTGGTCAGGGTGGATAAGGGTATTAAGCACTGGTCTTAGTCATGCAGCCAGTATTGTTGCATAGATTTTCACATCAGTATTAATAAGGAAAATGGGTCCAAAATCTGAACATGAGGTCAAGGGTGGTTGCGTCTAGGGGATTACAGCAATTGCAGCCATGTCAATATCTGTGGTGAAAGACCCTCTATAGACCTCCTCCTGGTACAAGGCATTGAGCTGAGGAGTGAGATCCTCCCGGAATGCAGAGAAGTACTCCCCAGCAAACCTGTAGGTGCCCGGGGTTTTCCTGGATTGAAAACAGCTAATCCAGCAGCTGGGTTTCAGCAGAAGAAAGTAATGGGAGAAGAATCTCCTCCAGGAGGTGAGGCCGCGGCTCAGGTTCGGCCAATAGAACCGATGTAAAAGGTTGCAATAATATTCTGCAATTGTCTGTGCAATATCGCAAAGGATAAGATGTGTGCATCCCCAGTTGTCAGTGACCTCCGGAATGATGCTGTTGTCGAGGGGACAGAATGCAAGCCAATAGAAAAGTTTACCATTTTTGTCCACCCACCCATAGAGGCTCTTCACATTTGTTTTGCCGTCTCTAGGGATAGGTGACAAATTTCTTCCCGTATATGGATGAACTGACAAGATACACCTGTCCCTCACTATTTTAGAAGCAAGTTCCCTCTCCAAGCGGAAGGCCTGTGCCTCTAATTGGGAAAAGGTGCTGTCCCTGAGCTTGTTGCTGCTTCCTAAGTTATCCTTTAACTTAACCCCTAATGGTGGCTTTACCTGCCGCCCAAAGCATGTCCAGTGATTAAACCGTGCCATCGCTAAGTTGAAAGTACGCCTTGATATCTATCTCCAACACCTGTTCATAATTCTCATCTTGGAGAGACCTGCCATTTAAAAGCTACACGGGTCGTGTATCACTTCTTTGATACACGTTTTTTACTCTTTATATTTTTCCATGATAACTGCTCTATACCTGGTACACAATGAAAAATTATTGCAAGGTGCAGGTCACTTGTTGGCGCTGGGTATCTCAGGTTCTTGGAGAACCTGCAAACCCTATATATCCCCACAATCATAAGGCTTTTCTGTTCGTAATGGTTTTTCACTTTTGTAAATAATGGCAGGAAGTTACAAATTAAAATGTTGGGACAAATGTCTTTTTTTTGCACTCATTTTCAATATTGTTTTTAATTTAGTTCGTTTCTTTGGGAAAACCTTCAGGAATTTACACAGGCGACCCCTTGCTGAATCTAGAATTTTGTCTACTTTTCAGAAATTCATGGCTTTCCCAGATGACCCATGGGTTTCACCCTGATTTCCATCACAAACTAGGTTGAAAGCACAAAAACTAGGAAAAATGGGGCGCCTCTTTGAGAACCGCCCAAAATTTGGTAATACATTTTTTTTTCTTTTGACTCAGCTCTCCATGTTCCTGTTAGCCGGGAAAATTATGACTTTAGCACAGTAAACCTTTTGTTGATGCCAGTTTTAGGAGACAAATAACTGAAGCTTTATTATTAAGCACTTTTTTCCTATTTTTCCCAAAACTCCAAAAGTTTACTATATTTTGGCTAATTTCATAGTCTCCTCCAGGGGAATCTACACACCCTGGGTACCCAAATCCCCAGGAGGTTAGAAAAAAGGGATGCAAATTTGGCTTGGACGACTTATAAGGAAATAAAATGATGGAGGCCTAAGCACAAACTACCTCAAATAGCCAAGAAAGGGTTTAGCATTCTAGGAAATAAAATGATGACGGCCTAAGCACAAACTACCTCAAATAGCCAAGAAAGGGTTTAGAATTCTAGGGGAAAAGGCCTAGCACGCAAGGGCTAAAATAGATGTCTTCTCCTGCATGTTCACTGTTTATTATTTCTGCTGCACACAGTCAAGCAGAGTCATGTTTGTTTATTTCTACTGACGATGTTCTCGAAGAAAACCTTCCAATACAGACACAAATAATGTTGCACTTTTAAAAGTCCTTCTGCTAGCTCACTTTACTATATTAATTCGCAATAGTTTGTTGTTATTCTTGTCACTAGTTTGTACTGCCATCTCCAGATGATATTAGCACAGAGTGATTAGAATCAATATGCATGTATAGGGATAGTGCTTAGATGTTGGGACAGTATGAACGTTTGTAGAATCATACTCTGATTAGACGAGATTATAATTCTTTGGCTCACACCATGGTGAGTTTGCAGAAGTTGACGATTTTCTATGCAAGTATATAAACCCTTGATTTTGGGGGTGAGCCAGAAGACCTTCCAATGCTACCAGTTCTGCTGGGCAATTGTTACTCAGAATTTTTCTGGTTTTGCCCATTATTTATTGACAGCCTTCATCGCAGTAAATGTATGCTTTTGCATTTATGATTCCTGTATTGTACCTTATTTATTATTTGTAATAATTTTTAAACCTTTCTATTCATGCTCTAGAACTCAATTAATGTGTTTATTCTCGCTTAATAGATTGTAATTTGACATGCTGTAAAGTGCCTTAGCTTGGTTACACATTGCTGCATGAAATTGAGGTTTAACAAAGAATTTGATCCATCTACCCATGGGCGTGCTGTTGAGTAATATTTTGGGGTATAATATTAGAGTAACATGGGAGGGAACAAGGGAAGACTGTGGCACAGGAGGGCACAAGAGGAAATAGAGAAGACAGCACATGAGGAAACAAAAGGAGAGAGTGGCACAGGGGACAAGGGTTAAGAGTAACATTGGAGGGAACAAGGGGAGACAGTAGCACAGGAGGGCACAAGAGGAGATAGGAAGGTAGCACAAGAGGGAACAAAAGGAGAGAGTGGCACAGGGGACAAGGGGTAAGAGTAACATCGGAGGGAACAAGGGGAGACAGTAGCACAGGAGGGCACAAGAGGAGATAGGAAGGTAGCACAAGAGGGAACAAAAGGAGAGAGTGGCACAGGGGACAAGGGGTAAGAGTAACATCGGAGGGAACAAGGGGAGACAGTAGCACAGGAAGGCACAAGAGGAGATAGGAAGGTAGCACAAGAGGGAACAAAAGGAGAGAGTGGTACAGGGGACAAGGGGTAAGAGTAACAACGGAGGGAACAAGGGGAGACAGTAGCACAGGAGGGTAGAAGAGGAGATAGGAAGGTAGCACAAGAGGGAACAAAAATAGAGAGTGGCACAGGGGACAAGGGGTAAGAGTAACATCGGAGGGAACTAGGGCAGACAGTAGCACAGGAGGGCACAAGAGGAGATAGGAAGGTAGCACAAGAGAGAACAAAAGGAGAGAGTGGCACAGGGGACAAGGGGTAAGAGTAACAACGGAGGGAACAAGGGGAGACAGTAGCACAGGAGGGTAGAAGAGGAGATAGGAAGGTAGCACAAGAGGGAACAAAAATAGAGAGTGGCACAGGGGACAAGGGGTAAGAGTAACATCGGAGGGAACTAGGGGAGACAGTAGCACAGGAGGGCACAAGAGGAGATAGGAAGGTAGCACAAGAGGGAACAAAAGGAGAGAGTGGCACAGGGGACAAGGGGTAAGAGTAACATCGGAGGGAACAAGGGGATACAGTAGCACAGGAGGGCACAAGAGGAGATAGGGAGGTAGCACAAGAGGGAACAAAAGGAGAGAGTGGCACAGGGACAAGGGGTAAGAGTAACATGGGCGGGAACAAGGGGAGACACGAGCAGAGGAGGACAAAAGAGTTGATAGGAAGATAGCACAAGATGGGACAAAAGGAGAGAGTGGCACGGGCGACAAGGGGTAAGAGTAACATGGGAGGGAACAAGGGGAGACAGTAGGACAGTTGGCCACAATGTGAGAGAGTAGTACAGGAAGGAACGAATGGAGAATGTAGTACAGGAGTTAATAAGGGGAGACAGTAGCAAAGTAGATCATGGGGACAGAACGGAAGGGATCAAAACAAACATTTTTAAAACAGAATGAACACATGGTGAGAGAAAAAGCCACAGTAATCACACAGGGTGAAAAATGAAGAAGCATAGTCATCAGAGAAAATGGCGCAAAACACCAAACAGCGTCATCATACAAGATTGGATTTGAAAAACATGTTTGCAAATGTGTTTATTTATGCCTAATAGGTTGCACTTTTACAAATTAAAAAGATATGAAGAAGAAATGAACAGTAAGATATAAAGCTTGCTCTAGGAGTCTGACTTTGGATGTGTGAGGTGTCTCGATACTTATGAAATAACATGTATTCCCTTTCTAGAAATGTGTTGAGTTCCTTTTTAAAAAACACACCAGAAAACTAGCTTTCCTGATTGGAACTCTCTGGCACCTGTGGGGTAGGGAAAAAGAGTGCATCTCTCGCAAAGTGCAACCTTAGTCAATCTGAAAGCTTTCATCTCCTTTCTAATCATTTGCTTGTTGTTAGACCTGACAGCCTTAGGGTGGTCTTCCCCCAAATGTTTTGTCTACTTGTCTCCGATTTTGCTGAATTTGTTTTGTTGGCCTTAGGCCTTACTCTGAGCACTTTACAGCTTCTAACCAGTGCGAAAGTCCACGTGCTTCTCCCCAAACATGGTTTGATTGACCTATCCACAATTGTCATATTTAATTTCTATATATAAGTCCCTATTTGAGTGCACTATATGTGCCCAGGGCCTGTAAATTAAATGCTACTAGAGGGTCTGCAGCACTGATTGTGCCACCCACAAAAGTAGCATGTTAAACATGTCTCAGGTCTGCCACTGCAGAGCCTATGTGTGCAGTTTACACTGCCTTGTGGACTTGGCATTCAAAACCCCTTGCAAAGCTTCCAGAACTTTCACTTACTGGAAAAAGGAATTTATCAGCAAACCTAGAAGTAGAAAACACTGTACCTCTGATGTCATTTCTTCTCTGTTTACAAATGTGGTCACCCAGTTTCCTAATACTTGAAGCTTTTGCAGCATTCCACTTTGGATTTCATGTGTGTCAGTGAGTTCACTGTCCGCTACTAAAACTACTTGCTTCTGCAGTTCATTTCTTCAAAACAGTGCATAATTTCTTCCATTGACCCCGCTTGGAGAACCAAATTTTCCACATCCTGCACACCTTTAGTAATATAGCTTTGTATATTTTCCCAAAATCCCTTTATCAAAGTCATTTCATTCTCTATGCTCCATATAGACCACTACAAAATGTTCAATATTGCCATTAAGTTTATCTTAGTCAGGTCAACCCTCACTGTGCCCCTAGAATTTCCTCTGTCTCTGGTTTACCCTCATTGGTATCAGTGTCCTAACTGGCATTTTGTAGCAAAAAAGTAATTATTATTCTTTGTGGTGTGAAAGGTTTTGTCTGTTGTTAACAGGTCTTGTCAAATGTGTCCAGCTCCTGCCAGGATACACAAGACAGACCCCAGTGCCTTCACCCAGATCCAGGCACTCCACGCACATCCCTCAAAATAAACTCCCCGACTCACATCTGCACTGCTTGCATGTGCACTCTTCAGAATATATCTTCAGCCATGGTTAAACTAGAAAACCCAACACACTGCCAATCAACACAAGTCACCTAATCCCTCAAATCTGAGCACATATCGCACCGTTCTCCTGGTGCACTGTTTTCATGAATTGCCCTCAACAGACAGAAGAAAGCAAGGATCTTCACAGAATTGTGGGAGAGCTACTGCTTTTTTGGACCAAACAAATATGTCATAGGATTGTGATGTCTTCTATCCACCATGTATCACATCTGGTCCCAAACACTGAATCTTGAGACAAAGTAGACTGCCATACAGAAAACCATGGCAGAAAACCCACATAAAGCAACCTCAGTTGCCAGCAAGCTCTGCAGTGGGATACATTTTAAATCATTAGTATAGTGTATGTTGGAAAGACAATCATGTGAACATGGTTAGGTTCCTGCCAGGCACACTGTGTTGCTTTTGAAGTATGCCTGGAGTGAAATGCTAATTTCCCTCCCTTTGCTTCAATCTAATGTTGATGAGATTCTGTCAGAATACGGGGCCTTCGGGCCCATTTGTTAGACTACATCTGAAAAGGAATTTCAGGCCCATTTGTTTGACTATGTCTAAAAAAGTAGTTATTGGCCCAAGTGTCATAGCTTTCATTCACTACAGTGCAAGCTCAGGTCACTGGACCCAGGCCCTGTGGATGGTAGCTCATCACATCTTTTGTCTTGAAAAACAACCAGGGACATTAAGATCATTCCTTCCTCATAAAAGCGTTATTGTAGAACTGGAGGTAGGCTTCACTTCTCATCGTTGTAAGTTCGAAAAATAAAATTAATAAAATATTGATAGATTTTAAAGAAGCAGTGTTCCAGCTATTTCTGCTTATTGAGTCTGTATTAGAAAATAGCATTTGAGTTTACCATATCAGTGTAAATATATATAAATACTTAACTATTGGGTCTTTTGCTCTTTTTTGCTGTGCTTCAGATTCACAAGAGTGTCAATAGGGGGTGATCAGTGCTGAAGTCTGCCCCCCCCTTCTCATTTTGACATCTTGCAGTGAGCATCTAGAGGGGTCATCAGGAGGTCAATCTGGTTTCTGTCTCTTTCATTTGATGAGCACCACATTAGTTTGTGAATATCATCATGGGGAAGGAGTATTCCTTCTATGACCAGATCATTTGTGCCGCAAAGTATTTTTCCATTGTCGTTGATTGCTCCACAACCTACCTTTCCCATGGCTCTGTCATGGTTCGTATTGCCATTTCCCACTTTAGCATTCAAGTTTCCCACCACAATATTGAGGTCATGGTTTGGCACAGCTTCAAGTTCAGCTTGCATCTGATGGTAGCTCCAATCCCTTCACCAATCAAGGTGGATAGAGAGGATCAAGCCATGACCAGTTCACCTACTTAGCCAGTTCTTTCAAACTTGATGGCAGGGCAGGCAGTCACATCAAGAGCAGACCTGACAATTCCAGAAATGACATTAGGATACTGACAAATGTGTGGACATCATCTGAGTTCAGCACCAAAAACCAATCAGAGGCTTTACCAGAGCTGCACGGATGAGAATGCTGGCAGATAATGAAGAGCAATATCACCAAATTGTCGACCTTCCACACCAGTAACCTGAGAAGAATTTTGCACATTTTAGGCATACGAACCATCTCCATCCTGCTCACCAAATGCCAACAAGAGAGCATGGACACCATCATTATCAGAAAAAGATGGATATGGATAGGACACATCATCAGAAGGGAACAAGACTCCATGTCAAAAACAGCTCTCGACTGGAGCCTACAAGGCAAATGAAAAAGAGACAGGCCAATAAACACCTGGAGGCAAACTGTGGAAACCGAAATGAAGACACTGAACCACGGCTGGGCCTCGGTACAGAAACTTGCCCAAGACAGACCAAAGTGGAGGTATTTTGTTGCTGCCCTACAGGATAGTTGGCATAACGGGCAGTAAGAAAGTACGTTTTGGGTCATTTAGTCAGGCCTCTATATTAATTGTTCCATTGTGTCATTCACATTTTTCTTCCGGCCGCTATGGCATATGGCATGGCGTGATAAGGCAGGCTACTACAGACATTGGCTACCTTTAGTGTGTTTTACAGCATTCTGCCATTTTACAGGAACACATACACACACAAAATAGTTCATTTCAGTTCCCTGGACTACTTTCGCAATGTACACAATTGTGACAAAAATGTTTGCTTTAGTCAGTGTTTTTGTTTTTTAGATCAACCAGGGCCCTGTAGCTTCCTCAGCAATAAACCTTTGCAAACACCATAACAAAACCAAAGAAGCATTGATGTAGATAAAGGGCTGACAGTCAATGCCTGTCCTATCGGCCTAGCCAATACTTGTTTTTCAGATGTGTATGAAAGTCGAGTTTCCCCTTCCCATGTAACTCTGTCCAAGACTCTCTGTTGAATAGGTTTAATTAACACACCAACCCATAATTATTGCAAGAGAACAGTCTCCTGAAACCTAGTAC
The DNA here is from genome assembly GCF_964263255.1 of Lissotriton vulgaris. Lineage (NCBI taxonomy): Eukaryota > Metazoa > Chordata > Amphibia > Caudata > Salamandridae > Lissotriton > Lissotriton vulgaris. Next base: position 882,392,355 of record NC_141694.1, read on the forward strand.
CAAATGTATTTATATAAGGGCAGGCCAAAGTGAAGTATTTTGACACAGTGATAGTGGGCCACATCTCTACCTGTTGATCAAGTGCTTTGAAAGTAAGAGATTGGTCTTCAGTAGCAGACACTGCAAACTGAATCCGATTATTGGCACATGGACGGATTTAGGGTGTGGATCTGCTGCTTAAAAAATGTGCTGGTTTGAAAGCATGGGGGGGGGGAGTCTCTTGAAGCTGAGCGACCTCCCAGACCTCACTGTCATTGTGCTTCAGAGTTCTTAAATATTATCTTAGATCTCACACTCAATAGTTCTACTATTATAACCCTCATGTGTCACACCCAGAACTTCTAAGGTGAGTGTGTGCCATGGAATAGGGTTTAGAGTGAAACACACACTTCTCTTCATATGGTTTGCAACCTTTGGTCAGAGTTGTTCTTAGCTGCTCTGCTATGCTGTGTTTAGTGTAACTAATGCTGTATACCAAGCAGGCAGGTTGACAAGCAGATCAAATAACTGCGGAGGACTTTATCTGTCATTATCTGATTTTTGCAAATCCCTTTTGAGTGCGTTGAAAGTTTAGTATTTCATCAGACATCTTCATGCTTTTGATAGGGGATAATGAGTTTTAGCAGGTTGTTTGTCTGCTTGTGAGGCAGAAATTATGAGACCTGTGTTTTATCCCAATCTTCTCCACAAGACCCAATTGTGTGATCTGACACAAATCACTTTTTGAAATGGTCCCTTACTACATTTTTCAAACAAATTTAGGATCACAAATCTACAATATCACATTAGTATTAGGCACTACACAAAAATAATTTACATTTACATAAGTACGTCCTATACTCAGTCAGAAATGACGTGCTAAAAGGCAGGCACAGTTGTGTTCTGGAAATCCGTGTACACTCACCTCATGTGCCTGATGTGAGAAAGGATGAGCAGGAGCTGGGCGAGCCGCCTATGTTGTTGCTGCAGTGAGAGGCCAGACTTTGCCATCAAATGAACCAGTGTGTCTATTATTTTGTCTAAAATAAGATGTATTTGCTCAGTCTCTTCTGGGGATTCCAGGGTGCTTGACAGAAAAGTATAAACACCTGGGACAAAATAACAAAATAAACACAGAATCAGACTATGAATGTCATATCTAAAGTGGATGACATGTGGGCAACGTTTCCTTGATGGCTAAACATTAGTCATACAGCACACAACATTAGTTGGATTTGAGTTCTGACACTGAAGTAAGCGGAAGGCAATGCAAGAAGAGCAATGTCTTTAAATATTTCTAAGGGTATGCAATAAAGGTCAAATCCAACACCTAGAGCCCCCTTGTCCCACAAGACTTTTATGGTCAACTGTGCGGCCAAAAGCACCATCAAACTATGAACAGGCCATGAAGTTAAATGATTTGTCAAGGAACATTTGCCATGATCAAAATGTCATGGTTGTACTCAGCCTCAAATACCTCAGTATGACCCGTGAGTTATCTAGTTCACTTTTTAGGTCGAACCTGAGCCAGCGCGCAAGCAATGCTCTGGCGAAGATCTGTTGTAGTACAGTACGGGGAGAAGCCCCGCCCACTCCCCGCCCATATTTTTGATTGGCATGTGTCTTTGGCCAGATGTATGACCTACCAATTTGCGACTTGCAAATTGCGTCACATTTAAAACTCACAATTTGCGACATAAATTGGAATGGATAACAGTGTGGCAGATACTGTTAGTGATTCCTAATGGGGTCGCAAATTGTATACCCCATGAATATTAATGACGCTGTTGTAATTTGCAACCCCATTAGGAATGACTTGCAGTCCCAGGGATGAGTGCCTGCTTGGGTTAGCAAACCACCATGTCTGGGGCTGCTTTTAAATAAAGCAGTTTTTTTTTTTTTTTAATGCAGCCCGTTTTCCTTAAAGGAACTTTTCAATTTCATTGTTTTAAGGGGAGGCAATGGTCCCTGGGACCTCTGCCTGCTCTTTAAATATTTTCTCACATACTCACAAACGGGAGTGGTTTACTACCTTACTACCTACTTGAAGTAGGCGGTAAACTGCGAGTGTTTTGTGGCCACAAATGCGGTCACAAAACAACTGTACATGACATGGTGACTCGCTATTAGGAAGGGAAGCCCCTTCCTAATAGCGGGAGCCGCAAATGCTATTTTGCGAGTCAGTGAGTCACAAAATAGCATTTGTACATGCCATTAGCCTTTTTTGCAGTCGCAAACTGGAGGATCTCCCATTTGCTGCTGTAAAAAAAGGGTTGTACATCTGGCCCTAAGTCCTTTGTACATGCTAGTGTTTGACTCCTTAATAAGCTTGTTAGTCCCTTCTTAGTACGGCCATGTTGTCATTTATAACTTCCATGGCTACTGGCCCCTTTACTTGGTTGTTACAAGGTACGTGTACTATTTTATTTATTGAGTCTTTGCTATGTTTGGCACAATGACATGCTTCACTTACATTCAGTGGGCCATGCCCGCTTTCACTTTCGAAGCAGCCGGGACAATGGGGGCCGTTTGTTTCCAATGCCATAGGTGTCGTATTTAAATGCGAGACCTATAGAATTGCAAATATTTTTAACAATTGTGGATATACATTATTTATCAGTGGGGCACCTGTTTCAGGAGTTTAGCTTTCACTGTTGTGTTGTTTTCTTGCTCCTCTACCCCCTCCGTCCCAATCAGTGAGCAAACGTGAGCCTGATCTGCCTCACAACAGAGCCAGCAGGTGGACCAGAGGGAGGGCTGTGCTGCTTGCCTCAGAGCAGGGGGCACTGCTGCCTGTGCCCTGATCCTTGAAGCTGCCCCGAACATGGACTGGCTCTGGTCTCCAGGGAAAACTGGAGATATGAACTCTATCAGCGCGGTACCCTTTCACGGGTACTGCAGTGGTTATGTTTTCATTGTTGTGTATTTTTCCTGTTGCCGTATCCCATTTTCTCTGCTCTCACTCCCACCTCCCTTCTCCCCCTCCGTCCTCCCGCCCAGTCAGTCACTGGGCTCCAGCTTGTTGTTTAAAAGAGGCTGGTGCATTCTCGACATTACCAGTTTGTTGAATTAAATTAAACAAAGGAGGCAAAAAACATATTCACAAATAATTGTACATCCCAGTAACACAGGCAATATGATCAGCTTGTGCCCATTTCACAAATGCTGAGCTGATTTTGCTTTGATGAAGGGTATGTGCTCAAAGCAAGGACAATTCTGGTAGACGATCATTTCGGCTTTAAGCCGGGGAGTTCTGAAAAGTTTGGATCCTGACGCTGAAATTGGACTCGTTGGTCTTGCAAGCCAAAGACTAAACCTCGGAATGTCGAGAGGGGAGGATACATTTGTAGCAAATGCCTCCCTCGTGGCACATTCACTGATACTGCAGAACTGGAGGTCTAAAAAAAAAACTACTTATTCGGAATCGTTGAATAAATTAATTTGTACTAGGACATTAGAAAAAGCATACACTGAGAGAGTATGTGCCAATAAAAGATTTAATGCTGCATGGCAATTTATGGAGATGTTAGAGACCTTTTTGGAGATGTAGGGTTGAATCAAAAAGGAAGGAAAAGGAAAACAAAGGGGGGTTTGAAGGGGAAAGAATAAGGTGGAAAAAAAGAGAAAAAGAAAGGAAAAGGAAGAGAAGACAGGGAAGCAAAAAAAAAGTATTTGCACTCTGGCACTTTATGCACTGCACTGTTGTCATTTTTGGAAAAGTATTGAGCTAAATTCCACAGGCGGCACTTCGACGGAAGAAGATGAATTTCTCCTTGTCTTCTATTTTCTCTCTCTCTATTAAAGTATGTTTAGATGGTAAATACCCTGCTACACAAGCTTCAAACCATCCAGGACACTGCAGCCAGACTTGTCCTCGGAACCTCACGACACAAGCACATCACCCGGCACCTTTGAGACCTCCACTGGCTCCACTTTGAGAAGAGAGTAACCTTCAAGCTACTCACCCACGCCTACAAAGCCCTCCACAACACTGGACCCAAATACCTCAATGAAAGAGTCTCTTTCCACATAACCAAAATGGACCTCCGCTCCGCTGACCTCGCCCTGGCAGATACCCCATGCATCCGCAGAACCAGAGCAGGTGGAAGAGCCTTCTTCTACATCGCAGCAAAGACCTGGAACGAGCTTCCAGTCAACATCAGACGCTCCCCCACTCGGCACACCTTCAGGAAGAACCTCAAGACCTGGCTCTTCGAATGGTCTGGAGATGCACCCCCCAGCGCCTTGAGACCCTCACAGGTGAGTAGCATGCTTTATAGACCCCTGATTGATTGATTGATTGATTGAATCACCATATTGCACTTTAGATGGAACTAAGTCTGGAAAAATAACTTTTTTTTGTAATATCATGTAACCAGCTCATTGCACTTTAGATGGAACTATGTCTGGAAGAAGACCTTTTTTAATACCATGTAACTAGCTCATTGCACTTTAGTCGGACATTTTTCTAAAAGGAAAAAAAACCTAATTGGATAGTAATAGCACATATTTGTGATATTTTGCATCTTGCACCTTATACATGTCTGCCAGTAATGTATCGCACTTTGATCAAAGATCATTGTGATTTTTATGTCTAGATGGAAATTGGCATACTCCGCTGTTATTGGAAAAGACACACTGTGGTTAAATACAGCACATTGCACTTTATATGTTTTATAGTTGGAAATGTATATATACACAATGATGTCTATTTTGCAAATCATTTTGAAGTTTTTTACTGTTCTTTATCTTCTGTGTTTCGACTCAATAACAAATGTATTTTAAAAGAAATTAAAGGAACAGGCTTGGTTATTAGGTCTCACTTTGTCCATCCGAATTTTAGATCTTCAAAGCATTTTGTGGCAGTTTGTAACAAATGCATTTACTGAGTGCCGTGAAGTTTGTGAACTTCACCACTGAATAGCCTTACTGGTGGGGAACCTACTATAGCGTTTTAAAATTGTACTTGTTATCTAGTGGGCGTTTCTGGGTATCATGTACTTCTGCTTTTCGTAGGAGGTGCTTATCTGTGTACCTTAACCTATCCCTGGCTTTATAGAAATTGTTGAGGGAGGGGACAATGCACACAGACATAATTTAGAAGGTTTGATAATGGCATGTAGTAATTCCTTCCACGCATTCCTCACAGATATGTGGTACTTTGTATCATGTTCTGTTTAGTATGAGGGAGACTTATTACTATGTCCCAGACTATTACCCCTTAAAATACTATGCAGCTTCCTCTTAGATGAGGATACTCCATTTCCCACGTGTGTGGGCAAACAGGTGCTGACCCTATTGTCCTGGGGAAGTTGAACAACCTGTCCCGTTGGATGCCTCCATCGTCCTCCAATGGTGCTTCGGGGACGGCCATGTCACTTCTTGAGCATTGGCATGCGTTGGGTCAATCCCCATCACCTTCTCTCCTTATTACCACAGGGATTTGCTTTTTGCATTCACAGTGTAGCTGGGTCCAACTGATAGCAGGTACATTTTTGTCACACCATATCGAGTACTTCATTTTTCTCAGCCTGCTCTTTATTTGTGGCACAACAGATGTACTAACTCGAACCTCTCTAAGCTCCCTCCCCTCCTCTCTTCCCACAGGCTTGTGAATCAGCCAGGTCTGAGACTACTCAAAGGTTGCCATCAGTCCGAGCTCAAAATTGCAAGGGAAAATAATCTTGGAAGTTTCTCTAATTAGACATTTGCAACAGAAAGGAACATCTCCTATATATATTCACAGAAAAAAACATAGGTTTCAGAGACGTTTTAGTTAGAAATTAGCATTTAAAAAAGCTTAGAAATTCACTGAAAAATCCATATGTTTCAGAGACGTTATGTTTAGAAATCAGCTCTTACAGCGGTGCGACGAGAAGCGGCAGAGCCCGCCGCGGAAATCTTTACTGTGTGCCCCGAAGGGCGTAGTTCTCTTGCGCACTCCCTGGTATTTAATTAAAGAGATGTCCACACGATCTCCCAATGTAGAATGTTATTCGTTTATTAACAGCATCCAGCACAAAGCCCTACGCGTTTCGGTCTGAACACAGACCTTGCTCACGGGACTGGTAGCATGAATATATATATATTTCATTACCTCGCATGCTAATTTTCATCAAGTTACAAATGTAACGGTTTCTAAATCATAAATTCAATATACACGTTGTGGGCTGGTGTTAATGTGTCTATAAAGGAATGCAGTAGCTTTATTTTGTCAAAACAAATAAAGTTTTTCTGCAAAATTATTTTATCCACATTTTTTACTACATATGTATGCTTTTAAAAAGATTTGCTGAGGCATGGCCAAACCGCGGAACAAGATGGCCCCGTGGCTCTGAAGCTCGGCCAACCTTTCCAGCAACCAATATCCCCCACTGAAACTGGACAACTTGCTGAGACTGCAACGGAGAGTTACTCAGGCATGGCGGAGGGCGGACAGGAAGCGGAGCGTCTCGATGACTCCACGGGTCAGGTGGGCTCACTGCTGCGGGAGATGAGAGTGGGAATCAAGGCTCTGGATGGTAGATTTGATGCCCTAGATAAAAATCTTGCAGATTTTGGATCTAAAATCCAGGTGCATGACAGACGCTTCGACGTTGCAGAAGCCCGCACTTGCCCTCATCTGACCCCGCTCGCTTTGCTTCTAGTTGGGCCGCACACAGATCTTTTTGTCAACTTTAGCAACTACGCTAGGGGCACTGCCATTTTTTTTACACAAGAGGGTCCCTTTCAGCCTGTGCATGATTGTGCGCGATGGCGAAGGCAGATATGCCATTGTATTTGGGACATTGATGGGACAAGGGGTAGCATTGGTGTGCGTATATGGCCCGAACACTGACTCCCCCGACTTTTTTCATTCTATGCTCAATCAGCTCCTAAAGCTAGGCCCCATGGCTTTCCTAGTAGGAGGGGACTTCAACATTATCCCTGACCTAACCCTGGATAGCACCTCCATTGCCTCAGATTATAAATCCTGCATGCGCTGTGCGCTCATGTCCTTATGCGAACAACTATCCTTGCTTGATATATGGCCCACACGCAATCCCTCCCTCAAGGAATACACTCATTACACAGGTTATCAAAACACCTGGACCAGAATTGATTTCTGGCTAATATCCCCATGCATCTCCAGTTGGTGTCACTCAATCCACACTCTCCCGATGACATATTCTGACCATTCTCCTGTGTTATTACTTCTCAACTACCCCCGCCCAGAAGGGTTTGAAAGGCAATGGCGCTTCCCTAGCCACACCCTCGAGGATGATCTGTTTCAACATGAAATTTGGGAAGCAATTGAAGACTACTTTGCCATAAACACCGGCTCTGAAGATACAATGTCTGTCCTTTGGGAGGGATTCAAGGCATACATACAGGGTGTATGTATTGCTAAACATGCTGGGGTGCTCCGTGATTTATGCACCACACTGTCTCAATTGCAACGCAAGCTAGCTGACTTAACACTACCCTAATCGTAACCCTGACACTGAAAGAAATCACGTGGCCCTGCTTGCGGACTATAGAGACACTGCGGAACAGGAGATTCTCTTCATGGGAAAATAGCAAACTGCAAAACTGTACGGGGAGGGCGATTGGCCGGGGAGGGTGCTAGCGCATATGCTCCATCCTCAATACAGTAAAGCCTACTAGGTGAGTTACAGACTTCTACAGGCCAGTTGCTTACCAACACTACAATTCTACTACAAAAGTTTATAAGCCTCCAGAGTAGGAAGTGATCACTCCGACCAGGAATAGGTGGCGCTAGTCTACCTTGAGAAGTATATGCAGAACTTCCTTTTGGAACCCATCTCAGAAAGTGACGTACTTGGAGCCATTGGCTCCCTACGGTCATCTTCTTTCCCCGGACTGGACAGGTTCACGGGCAACTTCTACAAGGCCTATAAAGACTTATTGGAACCACAACTTATCTAAGTCTACGCTGAGGCCCTTGAGAGACAAATACTGCCACCTACCTTTCGCGAAGCGGTCATAGTTCTTCTCCCAAAACCTGGCACAGACCCACAGCTCTGTGGTACATACAGGCCCCTGTCGTTATTAAATTTAGATTATAAAATTCTTGCTAAAATAGTCGCTGGGTGTTTATCTCAATTAATGGAATTCATCATCTCACCTGCCCAAACTGGCTTTGTCCCCCACCTTTCCTCATCGCTGAACCTCAGAACTCTATTTTGCGTCCTACACATGATAAATCTGGAAATACCCGCGGCGGCAATTCTACTTGACACAGAAAATGCCTTTGATTCTGTAGAGTGGCCCTTTTTCATGTCAGTCATGCACCGTATGGGGATGCCTATGAGTTTCATGGCAACCACGGCATTTCTATATCGCCTTCCAACGGCTCATCTCCGGTTAAACAGCACACTCTCCTGACCCTTTTCACTGTCCCTGGGAACACGACAAGGTTGCCCGCTGTCACCTTTACTATTATGCTTGCCCCTAATCTGGCACTTCCAAGAAAAACATCTACGGAGAGGCCCGCAATTTAATATGGGCCCCTCTTAGTCTCACTTTATGCAGACAACACCATCCTTTATGTTCGGGACCTACAGGTTAATCTGGATCCCCTCATACGTGAGATACTCCGTTTTGGTCAGCATTCGGGCCTTGGCATCAACTGGCACAAGTCCATGATTTTCCCCCTAACACCCAGCACGACTCTCTGGGAGCTTGAGTTCCCATTGGAATGGTGTGCGGATTCTGTCAAATATTTGGGCATACACATCCACTTAGACACAGAGCATATCGTTCGTCTCAATTATGGACAGGCTACTGCCACCCTCGAGACACAAATTGACAGGCGGCTTAGGTTGCCACTGTCTATTGCAGGCAGGATAGCCATCATCAAGATGGTCGACCTCCCCAAATTTTTATACCTTTTCAACAACATTTCCGTACCCCTTCCAAACAGTTTTTTTCTTGACACTCAGATCACACTTGATACGATTGGTCTGGGGTGATAAATGGGCCTGAGTCCGCTGGCAAGTACTGACTCTCCCCTATGAAAGAGGCGGCTACGGGGTGCCTGATCTCCATTTGTATTATTTAGTAGCTCAGTGCAGCTACAGATATGCTTGGTATAACCAAGACGCCAGGATCCCTTTTCTGCGCCCAGAGACTGACCTTGTCCTCCCCGAACAATTATCTGCGGTCCTCCCCAAAGGCCTCCCCATAGACCCAAATGACATTCAGACAGTTTCCACAACTAGTTGGGCCTGGGAAAAGCTTTGGCACGTCACCAACACGGCCACCCTGTCCTCAACAGCCTTACCACTCCCTAATGGCCGCTGGCTCCCAATTACAGGTGAGCGGGTGGTGCAACGCACCTTAACTAAATTTGTCATCACAAAAACTGGAGACTTGTTCCCAGATGGCCACGCCTTTGCGGTGGGTGACGACACCCACTTCCCTAATGCCACGTTTATTGACAGGTTTGTGCTGGGGTGAATTTAATCGGCAATGCACCCCACACTGCCCGGCTTTCCCCTAGACCCAGAATCGTTTGCCCCCTTATGGCTAGTTATTGAAAGCGAACTGTGTGTCCACATCATCTCCAAATTATACAAAGCATGTGCGCAACTTATCCCAGTCAATGATGACAAGATCCGCAGGGACTGTGAGGGGAATTTGGGTATCCCAATGACAGACGACCAATGGGCAGCCTGCAGTGCAGTCATGAAAGATGTCTCCCTCAACAGCTGACACAAGCTACTTCACTTCAAATTTCTACGCAGAATATACAGTACACCTGCCAGAGTCCACAAACTAGAGCCATCCAGACCCCATTCCTGCCGCAAATGCGAGCTCCCCCAAGCAGACTTCGCACACCTAGCATGGACCTGCCCTCACAATCATTTTGGGAAGCGGTACAGAAAACATTGGGCAACATTATCCACTTCCCAATTGACCATGTACCCAAAATTGCTCTCTTGGACTATGTGGCTAACTTTCCCAAAAAGGTCTGTAAACTTGTAACCCTTAGTCTTTTGTTGGCCAAGAGAGAGGTGGCTATACACTGGGGCCGCAGGACAGCACCTATAGTTCCGAGCTGGTTGGGTAGCTTGGCTTCTTGCAACACAAAGACTGAGGTGTATTCCACTTCAGTACCCTCTTCATCACGCCCCAGAGACATATGGGGCCCTTTCAGAACCTATTTCACATCTCGGCAGAGCAACTCTGCCTCACAGCTGGAACAAGGCATAGTTCCCACCGAGGTTGGTTAGCCGGGCTCTAACTCACAACCCAAACACTGCAATGTTAATGTTAAATATATTTTGTGTAGCGCAAAACGACCTTCAGGCCTATAAGTGCTTTTAGAAAGAGTGACCTGAAACACAGATGGCAATCGGCAGGCAGCCGACTTACACTGTGACTAACGTCTCCCTGAATAGGAGCATTTTTAGTTGTTTCCTAAATGTGAGAAGGACTGGCTCCCTACGAAGATGCTCAGGTAAAGTGTTCCAAATTTGTGGAAGCATGACAGAGAACGCTTTAACCCCTTCGGAGTTGGTGATATACCAGGGAGGGACTAAACGGCAGGCATCAAATTATCGCAGCGTCTGGCCAGGAACATAATTCTCCAGGTGTTTTTATGTACACTGGTGCTTGGCCATGAATTGCTTTATGGGCAATACAAAGGCCTTTAAAATGAGCTCTCTGTCAGATTGGAAGCCACTGCAATTTGTGTAGAAGGGGGGTAGCACGAGTCCTTCTAGGAAGCCTATAAATGAGCCTGGCCGCATCATTCTGCACTACCTGAGTCTCTTAATACGTTTCTGGGGGAGCTCAATGTAAAGGGCATTCACATAATCCAGCCTTGAGATGACAGTAGCAGATACCTGCCTGTAATGAGGCAGTTGACAGAAGGGGGGCAAGTTTCCGTAGCTGCCTCATCAACCCTATACAGGTTCCCACCACCATGGTGACCTGGCTGGACATGGACAACTCTGTACCCAAGCTTTTTACTACCGGGACTTGTGTGGGGGCAGTACCCAGTTCCGGTGGCCAGAAAAGATCACACCAAGGGCTAGTTTTAGTGGTGATGACAAGCACTTCGGTCTTATCCGGATTTATTTTCAAAAAATTGGCCATCATCCAATTTACTGTGAATCTAAGTAACTTTTGCGCCAATTCATGGGCCTGGCTAGAGTTGTTGATCTGGATGAGGAGTTGGATATCATCTGCCTAGTTGAAAACCCGGCAGTCCATGTGTACAAGGGTCTCTACCAGGGGTTGCAGGTAGATATCAAAGAGGAGCGGGGACAATGCGGATCCCTGGGTTACGCCGCAGGTAAGAGTGCCCTTGGCCGATATATGCTCACCCAGCTGAACCATTCTGAGTCCGGCCTGATAGAAACTAATCTAGCCATTGATGTGCTAGCCCGCTGATGCCCAGTTCTAAACGGCGGGACAACAGCTTTTTATGGCAGACCGTATCGAATGCCGCTGATAGATCTAATAAAATCAGGGCACTCGGTTGTTTGTTGTCAGACATAATTCTGGGCTCATCAAGGACAGACATCAGTAGCTCAGTGCTATGATGGGCTCTGACACCCGCCTGCCGTGCTTTCAGTAGCTGGTGGTCCTCCAAGTAGTTCGAGAGTGTCCTCAGTACGTGTTGTTCTATCACTTTTGCCAGGAAAAGGAGCTGGGAGATAGGTGTATAATTCTTAAGAGCTGAAACATCCGCACCTGTCTTATTTAGCAGAGGGGTGACCCTAGCTTCTTTTAGATTGGCTGGTAAATATACAGGGCCTCATTTATGAGGCCGTGCGTCACTTTTACGCCGCCGGTGCGTCACTTTTTGTGACGCATCGGCGGCGTAAAACATGCCTCCTGTTGCGCACTATTTACAAAGTAACGCATCTAAGCAGATGCGTCACTTTGTAAACCCCTGCGCTACATTATACCTGCGCCAGGTATAATGTATGCAGAGGGGGCGTTCCCCCGCAAAAAGCCTCGTAATAGTGACGCAGTGAAATCTATGAGATTTCACTGCGTCACTTTTAGGACGCTGTTGTGTCAAAATCTTGCGCCGGCCTCACAGCAGGCGTAAGACTGACGCAAGCCCTTTCACATGGGGCTTTCCCCATGTGAAAGGACGCATTGCTGGAGTTGCGTCACTTTTGTGACACACTCCAGCAATGCGTCACTTTTGCGCTTACAGATACATCAGAAATATTGACGTATCTGTAATTCCTTGCGCAATAATGCGTCATATTGTAAATATGACGCATCATTGGGGTCGCAAGGAGGTCGCAATGAAAAGTGACGCATCGCTGTTTTCTCGCAGCGATGCGTCACTTTTCATAAATGAGGCCCAAAGTTTCCAAGGAGTTATTTAGAAGCATAAGGATCTGTTTTTCTAGCCCTGGAAGGGCCAGTCGAAAAATCCTCGGAGGGAAGGGGTCTGCTGAAGAGCCCGATTTGGTGCGATTCATTATTAAGGCAATGTCTGTCTGTCTGTCTGTCTCCCGGACCTCCCAGACATATCCTTTTCCGAATATACAGTTTTTATGCACCTTGTTCTCGGCTGTGGCGATCCCACATTGTGCTGAGTTATTGCACTCCTCTGAGGGTATGGAGTGCTAAGCACTAAATATTGCATCGACACTGGGCTGAACCTCCTCGTTGTTTATATTTGAACCATGCAAACCTATGACTGTACAAGCTCCTTTATCGCATACTGATGATGACTGTGTACACTAATGCATATGATGTTTACCACTGTGACAAAATGATAAATAAAGTTTAAAAAAAAAGATTTGCTGGATGGGGTTGGTTGATCGGAATACAATCAGAAATTCCAGGGAGTGAGTTCAGTAAAATAAATTTATAATTGACAGAGCACCACTTTTTAGTGAAATGTTTAGGTGTATTCACTGGAGAATACAGTATATGCTTATGATATATGTGCATTTGTCCTGTAAATGTTTGGAACTGTTGACTGAATGTAGTAGAGTTTCTCGGCACCACTTGAGCAGTGCCTATTTTTTAGTGTAGACTAATAAAATGAGGACAATACTGCTTGCATAAATGTATGAAGCCTGCAGGTAAAACAAGACAGGAACATGATGTAACGTAAATGTGCATGTTTTCAATAATTTATTAATATGCTACCTTTTGGAATAATCTGTTCAATTTAAATAATGCCAAATAGCAGTTCATCTCGAAAACAAATTGCACATTAAAAACAAAAGCAACACGAACCCAGCTTTAGTAAGGAAGTTGTCTTTCTGCAACTGTGTTCCAGTGGAATGTAACCATTAAGCAGATGTAAACACTGTGTGTTTACTCAGCACACAAGAGATGGCAATCTTTTACCCCATGGTGATTAGGCTGCCCACTAACCTGGGATCTGGGCTTTCCATAATTAAATGTGCATATAACTTCAAATTTAATCTCTCCCTCCCCCAAACTCCACTCTTGTCTTTCATTCATCCCCTCTCCTTTTCCCACCACAACGATTACAGATCTAGAAGATCGGGTATGCCAGAAAACACAGGCCATCACCTGCGATTTGCGATGCAGTTACTGCCTGCCTTGCTTCTCGTAAGCAAGGACTACAAGTACAAAGCGCGGGTTTACGCACCGGTAGCAGGCTTTCAAAACACATAAATAAAAAGCATCGTCATTTACACTGCCAATAACTCAAACTCTCACAAATGAACACGTATTGCATTGCAAATGCTTGTTTGCACAGGGTAACTGTTTAGCAGGGATGCAAGTGGTACCCTTGGCCTACTGCGTTTCTGGCTTTTCTTAGTCTGAGCAGGGTTCAATATGCCATTTGGTTTATTTATTAAGATTGCACTCATCTATGTATACCTATTGGTTTATATGCTAATAAATCTGTATATACATATATCTCTATGTTGAAGAATGTTCCAGGAAGAGCAACAACTCAGGCACACAGTTCTGTCATTATTGGAAAATTGGGGCTGGTGCTGAGATGTAGCAGAATGCATGACAATATGGAGAGAGAAGCACAGATATGAGACTTGAGCCTGCCAACTCAAAGGGTTTTATGTCAAGAGCGGGAACCTTATTTGCAGCGTCCTAGGAAAGGCCTTCACACATGATAGGTAGCTCTTGAAGGTAGAGGGTCAGCTGGGGCCCCTTTTAGGCGTATCCTGAGCAACGACCCATGCCCCTATGACAAAGAATGTGTTGGTGAGTCAGCTTCCTTCATAAGTGTCAGAGCTGTTGGTGAACCCTCAACCCTGCATAAAGAGCGCCCAGATAAGCCACCAGGTTTCCACATATCAGCAGCACTAAGGTATGAATTCCCTATCGCAGGGAGAGTGAAATTTGAATGGAAATCATTGGAAGGTGTGGAGGAGGAGGAAGGTACTTAGTAATAGCTAATAAACAGGGACGGGAAAGGTAAAGTCTCCTCAGATTAATGACTGACAACCAGGAATGTGATTTGTTCCGGTCTTAGAATGGGGCCAAAGAAAGTAGTGTTCAGGATTAGGTTTGCTTACAATTACTTAATGTTATAATGCAGAGACCATCTTGTAATACAATGAACATGCATAATATATTACACAGGTTTGAACTATTTGGTGATTAGCTATCGGATATATGTCCAAATAAGGTACTTATTGGATCTAAAATAAAGAGAAGATAGAAAACTGAGGAGTGGGCTTATAATAAGTTTATGCAGCTTGAAATACCAATTTTCCTTCCATCTATACAAATACCTGTCTATGACCAAAAACTGCATCATTGGCTCTAAAACCACCCTGGTATGGAGTTCTACTATATGTAATTGGAAAGGCAATCAGTCTGATTCTCACATGATTTTCCATTTGCAAACTTAGTTCTACTCACTTTACGAATGCAAAGTCAGAAATTGCAATGGAAAATAGTACTTTGTGATTTGTATTTAAATTATTAATTGCAAAGCACACGTTGCTTTCCTTGCAGACTGCGAAAGTCGGTTCCCACTTAATGGGCAATTCGCCAATGCATGCACATATGCTTTGTGATCATTTTTGTGGCTGGGAAGCATAGCATGGCTAGTTCATTTCAAGGGAATGTGCCAAGAACTTCAGAGTCCTGTCAGCTCCTGAGGCGAAAAGCCGGGAGATTTTTAACTGAAGTTTTAGCTTTGTGGTGCAATAACTGTGTGCTTTTAAACAAACTTACTGCTGCTATTACGTGCACTTTCCCAGCGAGCCGACTCAGCGCTCACGAGGGATTTTGACACACCGGCGCTGGTTGAGGGGAAGACTGCGGCCACGCCCACCACCTTTAGGCCACGCCCCCTTTCCTCGTAGCTTTAAAAGAGCGCGCTGATCTACAAGCGCGTTCAGAGTCCTGTCAGCTCCTGAGGCGAAAAGCCGGGAGATTTTTAACTGAAGTTTTAGCTTTGTGGTGTAATAACTGTGTGCTTTTAAACAAACTTACTGCTGCTATTACGTGCACTTTCCCAGCGAGCCGACTCAGCGCTCACAAGAGATTTTGACACACCGGCGCTGGTTGAGGGGAAGACTGCGGCCACGCCCACCACCTTCAGGCCACGCCCCCTTTCCTCGTAGCTTTAAAAGAGCGCGCTGATCTACAAGCGCGTTCAGAGTCCTGTCAGCTCCTGAGGCGAAAAGCCGGGAGATTTTTAACTGAAGTTTTAGCTTTGTGGTGTAATAACTGTGTGCTTTTAAACAAACTTACTGCTGCTATTACGTGCACTTTCCCAGCGAGCCGACTCAGCGCTCACGAGGAATTTTGACACACCGGCGCTGGTTGAGGGGAAGACTGCGGCCACGCCCACCACCTTCAGGCCACGCCCCCTTTCCAACATAAAAACATGTGCTTCCCCCGGAAGCGCAGCGGACGGGCGCAGCGGGCGCGCCGGCTGCGCGCCGAAGGCGCGCCTAAGGCAAGCCCGTCTGCACCCGTCCGCGACCGGATCGCGCCCAGCGCCAGCCATGCTGCCTGTGCCCGTTCACACAATCAAAGGATAATCTGGACCAGTGCTGAGCTACGGTCGTTGAACGTCGCCACTCCTTGTCAGTCGCCTGAGCTCAATCTGACGACTCTGGATCTACCCCCCTATTGCCCAGGTTGCCAAAAGTCACTCGGCGACGTCTCTCCCCAAATAGTCACACCTCTCAAAACAGCAAGCCGACTATCACTCAACACTTCCACTACTCACTTTAGGATCGGGCTACTTAATTGCAGATCCCTCCCCAAGCATGTTGATGATTTATGCTTGCTGATAGCGGACTCTAAATGGGACGCCTTGTGCCTTACAGAGACATGGCTCAATGAAGATAACATGGCATCCATTTCGCTAGCAGTCCCTCCCGGCTTTAAACTTAGCTTCTCTAATGGAAAGGAAGGCAGAAGGGGTGGCGGAGTGGCTATAATCTACAATGATAAATACACATTGTTGTCCTCCACTCCTACTACATTTCCAGGTATAGAGGGGTTACACTTCTGCCTCCAAATCACCCCCCAACTGTCTCTAACAGGTCTAATTATCTATAGACCCCCGGACTGCCCGGCGTCATCCCTGTGTGAGCTTATGGACTTTATAGTCCTAAGCTCTCTAGCCCACCCGCATTATATTGTAGCCGGTGATTTTAATATTCATGCCAACAATCCAGATTGTCCACAGGCTACTCACCTCATCACAACCCTGCAAGCGGCCAATCTAACTCAAGTTATTTCGGGCCCCACGCATCGGGCGGGGCACATGCTGGACCTTTTCTTTTCCAACATACTGAATACAAAAGCTTAATCTCCGATACCACTGTTATGGACGGATCATTTTTTAATTACTCTGTCAATCTCACTCTCCTCTCAATCTCAGATTACAGGGAAACACTCCTATGTGCGGAGAAAATGGGACAATTTATCAGCGGACATCCTATGCCCGGCGCTTATAGAAAATCCCCTACCTCTAACCTCTGATGTAAATTCCGATGCAGTATCAATGAATTGTTGGATTGGCAACTTAGTGGATTCCCTCGCTCCGGCCAGAATCGCAACGTCGCGCAGAAAATCGCCCTCTGCACCGTGGTTCTCCCCTGAGCTGATGGCCGAAAAAAGTAAATGCAAAAAGTTGGAGCCCCTTTGGCGAGCAAATTACTGTGATTCAGCCAAAACCAGCTATAAAAAAGCCCTTCATGCCCTCCACTTATCCATAAAAAAAGCCAAAAAAATCTTCTTTGCGACTTCCATCCAGCAGGCGGAACAATCAAGTAAAGAAGTTTTTAAGATTGTCCAATCTTTTTTTAAACCTAGAGCCATTGAGACTGAAATCATCCCATCCGTAAGACTCTGTGAAACCATCTCAGATTTCTTTGACACTAAAATAATAAAAGTGTATGATACTTTTACGGACTCCGAGCCTACAGCTATGGATGA
The DNA here is from genome assembly GCF_964263255.1 of Lissotriton vulgaris. Classification (NCBI taxonomy): domain Eukaryota; kingdom Metazoa; phylum Chordata; class Amphibia; order Caudata; family Salamandridae; genus Lissotriton; species Lissotriton vulgaris. The sequence goes on from NC_141694.1 coordinate 882,409,725, forward strand.
GTTGGGAGATACTGAGCCACCCGTTACCTCCTTAAATCAATTTCATCCTATCACCCTCACTGAGGCACTGAATGAAATACTAAAATGTAAACCAGGGGCACCTGATGATCCATGCCCACCTAAACTCTGGAAACTGATGTCGGATGCAATTGTAGTTCCCCTTTTACATATATGGAACACGTCCATTGAAACTGGTACATTTCCGGATTGCTGGAAACAGGCCACGCTCCTCCCGTTGAAAAAAAAACCTCATGGCGCGCCGGACGACCTGAGCAATCTCCGACCCATTTCCCTTCTAGCAGCCCCTGGAAAAATGCTCGAAAAGCTGATCCAACGTCAGCTAAATAGCTTCATTGAAGAAAAAGGCGCCTTACATGAAACTCAGTCTGGCTTTAGGGCCGGTTTCAGCACCGAGACGGCCCTCATTGAGGTTGCCGAGTCGATCAGGTGGTCCTTAGATTCAGGAGCATCAGCTATGCTGGTGCTCCTGGATCTATCAGCTGCTTTTGATACGGTGGATCATAGCAGACTGCTGATGCGGCTGAAGGACATAGGCCTAGGAGACAAGGCACTGAGTTGGCTCCACTCCTACCTCACAGATCGGTCCCAGAAAGTGGCGCTGGGCACCTTCTCTTCTAAACCCAAACGCCTCTGGTGTGGTGTCCCGCAGGGGTCGGCACTCAGCCCTTTGCTGTTTAATGTTTATCTGGCCCCACTTTTCACTCTGATTGCTAAATGGGGGGTCAGGCAATTTCGTATGCAGATGACACGCAATTGGTCTTCCCCTATAAAGACACGTCAGAGGCAGCTTTTAGTAAAATCAGGGGCTGTCTTCGAGACGTGGCTAACTGGATGAACACAAATAAACTTAAAATGAATGCTAGCAAAACGGAGGTGTTATTCTTTGGAAAACATAAACACCCCCCCCCCCCCCCGGACTTGTGGTGGCCGCCTGAAATGGGCCCAGCCCCATCTCCCGGAACCCATGCAAAAAATCTGGGAGTAAGATGGGATGAGAATCTCTCTTTCCTGCCGCACATACAACAGCTTACCGCTGGCTGCCTGCATAAACTTAGAAATCTTCGAAAATTCCTGCCTCTTCTACCAGTCGAGTGTCGCAAAATGGTTGTTCACGCGACAATTACATCTCGACTAGACTACTCAAATGGCCTTTACCTTGGTGTGCCCAAATATTTGGTGCAACGTCTACAGATCGTGCAGAATGCGGCTGCGAGACTGATAAAACGCTTTCCCCTCAGGCATCATGTCTCTCTGCATCTGCACGAGTTACATTGGCTCCCAGTGGTAAGCAGAATTAAATTCAAGGTGCTAACCTTGGCGTTCAGAGCGCTAAAAGGTACCTGCCCCAACTATTTAAAACTTCAACTCCCCCGCTACCACCAAAAGCGAGAGCTGCGATCTAACTCTATGCTCAAGCTAACTATCCCGCGTGTGAGGAAAGCCAGACTTGGAGGAAGGTCCTTCTCGGCTGGCACGGCGAAACTTTGGAACACCTTGCCCCCTGCCATCCAATCTGCCACGACAGAAGCTAGCTTTAGGAAGCTCCTAAAAACTTGGCTTTTTATGCAATAATACTGAATTTCCTCCTGGCTACTCGCTCGCTGCTGAAAGACTCGTTAGCGCCGGGACACCTCACCCAGAGGTAGCTGTTCGCGCTTTACAAGCGTCTGTATTATTATTATTTATTATTAGGCCGCCCAAATTTGACAGCTTAAATGGTGTTTATGCAGGCTGGGAACATTGTGAGGTGCAGATAGTGGTGTCATGTATTCCCTATATGCACACCCTATTGCTGGAATCACAGTGTGCCGCTTGTTACGCCTATGTGACCCTTGTTCCCCTTAATGGACAGGGGCCGCAACCTCATCAAATTGCATTTTTGAATGCTGCAATGGAGGACTGCTATCCCAAGTAGGCCTCAATCCCATTGTTCACTAGGAGTCATAAGCCAATTTCGGCCTCAATAATGTTTGTGAGGCAGAAGGTTTGAAATGTGTGGGTTTTGAGTATCACTCACACTACAAAGATAGAGTTGTATTGCATTGTAAAGCAAAACAATTTCTGTGACCAGCCTCTTTTGAAAATCAGGGGCCTCCTTTCTCTATGTATTTATTAGCTAGAACTTAGAACTATGTTATCATCACTGTCTGGGCATGTAATGCGACAGAATCCTCTGTCCCTTGAGTGCTACCTAAAGGAGCAGGCACAACAGTTATGAAAGCTGGTGTGAAATGAAGGGGCATTTGTAAATCACGTGGCTACCCAGGGGCCTCCCAGCGCTAGGCAAAACTACTAAGTTAGTGGACAGAGCAGGATGATATATTACGGGAATAGGAGGGTTTTACGCTGTTTCCTGAAGGAGCACTGACTAGGTTCTTTTCGGAGATGGAGAGGAAGAGCGTTCCAAAGTCTGCCTGCATTCAGGGAAAAAAGTCTGCCGCCACTTCTAGATCATTTGATTCTAGGGGTAGCGATGAGGTAAAGGTCATCCGAGTGCAGTTTTCTCCTGGCTTTGTATGGTTGAATTATGGCTGAGAGCAGGGGCGGACCTTTCCCCTGAAAAGATTTATTGGACAATGCAGAGTGATTTGAAACGGGTTCTCTCTTTCACAGGCAGCCAGTGGAGTAGGCGAAGGACGGGTTTTGCAGAAGAAGGTTTAGGGGTTCCCGTCAGCAGTCTGGCTGCGTAGTTCTGGATGACCTGCAAGTTCCCGTCAGCAGTCTGGCTGCGTAGTTCTGGATGACCTGCAAGGGGTTGATGACCGAGGTGGGGGCTCCCAGATAGAGCGCGTTCCCATAGTCCCGTCTGGAGAGTAGGATAGACTGGACCATGGTTTTCTTGGCTTGGGGAGGGAGCAGGGGGAGGACTTTCCTTGCCGTTCTGATCAGGCCAAAGCAGGTTGCCACTGTCTTGCTGGCTTGTACTTGGAAAGTCAGATTATTATCTAGCAAGATGCCTAGGCTCTTTATTTCTGGCTTAGGAATTGGGACTGGACCCATGCATACTGGCCAGATGGTTCTGAGTGCCATATTATCAAAGTTGCCCAAGGTCATGACCTCGGTCGTTCCTCTATTTAATTTCAGGTGGGAAGATCCCATCCAGTTTACCACTTCCGTGAGACAGACTTTCAAGGTAGTGGAGTGAGGTGAAGATTGGTTTAAGGCTACGGCCAGTTGGGTGTCATCGACGTAGGTAACCATATGGATCCCAAAAGGGGCCACAATGGATGCCAGTGGGACCATATACGCGTTAAAGAGCGTCGGCTAAGCGACGAACCCTGTGGGACACCGCACTGGAGAGGCCAGGGTTTGGAGCTCATGCCATCTTCATGTGTACCTAAACATCTGAAAATGTTTCCGAGTAGGCCCTTGGCAATGAAGGTGCTTGTAGCAGGGAATACACCTGCAAATCTTTAGTTTACAAATCAACTGTGTTTATTGAACCGCCATTTTAAACTGTCAAAACAAAGGTTAAGGAAGTTCTCCTGCATCTCTTTTTTTTTTAACACTGGACATATAATGAAACTTATGTAGGTTTTTCCTTTACTGCTTTGCAACATAGTATGTTGAACCATCACCTTCTGATCAGCATCTTTTCTTTCAAGGAGTACCCTAGATTTAGAAAGCGTTTGAAGGCAACCCTCTCTCCAAGCCTTTCTATCCTCTAACCATTGGTTACATCTCTCTTGTTTCTTTGCTATTTTATGATAATCATGTTTATCTTAACAACAGCTTTTTGGGGCATTTGTGACGGTAGTACGGGAAAAACTTGTTACATCCCTTATTTCATGCACTGTAAATGTAGGAACATATGTAATCCCTATCAACCTGAAACATGCATTGCTATATTTGGTGTAGGATGCAAGGTCATAGTCCAAGGAGATATCCATACCCCTTAATCCCAACAGTTTCACTCATCTTCAGCTGCTTCTGCGACTCCTATAATTCTAAAAGCTACTGGCGATAAAATGACTCTCCTCTGTACATTTGTTCATACCTTGACCAGCCTGCTTGGATGTGTGCAAATGGCAGTGTGGCATTTGTTTGGGTGAAGTTTATTCCACAAATGTCCCCAACCATACCACAGAGTAATAAGAGCATAGTGCAGCTTTTTCCCCAAGCAGCAGGTCCATATCAACCACTATGATTTTTAACTCCATTCGTTCTCCTGTGGTTCATCATAAGATTGGCTTCAAAAAGTAAGATTGTTTTTCTCAAGCAGTTTTGAATCTTTTACATTGCATACTTCTAAATGGGGTGAGGCACAGGAACAGTTTTATTAAGTAAACTTCCTTTTCTCCCTGGTTGATCAAAAGAGTTGCTGTAATGCCACAGGCACATAGATCCGCATTATAGATTATTTCCACGGACAAGCTCAACTGCTCAAACCAGTCAGATGCCATTCAGCTAGAATGAAGGAAGCAAGGAGTTTTCCAGAGTAGAATTATCTCCATATAAATTGGCTTCTAGCAAGTAAATTCTTCTTAAGATTTTTGCTACAAAAGAAATATTTTGCAAAAGAAAAGTATCTGACATATATCACCTAATAATAAGTAGCTGGTACATTTACATATTGTACGTTATGATTTGTGTGTTCTTTGAAAGGAGATAACTTGTTTATTAATAATCTGTAATTTGCATTTTATTGACCTTGAAGGATGAAATGTTGAATGGACACCCCACCATTTAAACATGCAACTTCCAATTTCACATTGATCTCTACAACATCTTTACTAGTTCACTGAACTATTTTACATAGAAGGCAGATGTCAAAGTGGATGCTGTTACTATTTAGGGGCTCAAACCCTCATACAGCCAGTTTTTTAAGTGTTTTTCAAACTTGATATTCAAGCACACTCACCTCCTATGTCTGAAAGGTTCCCAAAGTCAATTTTACAAGCCGGTGTAGACATTAATCATCTTGTGTGTGGTGTACTTCCAGATTTCTGCCCAATCTGTTTTGCAGGCTGTATGCCTCTGGGAACGTTAATCCTGCTATCCAGTAGTAAAGTATCTGTGCTCCCCTTTTAAACATGGTTGAATTGGCATAACCAAAATTGGCATATTTAACTTACCTATAAGTAAGTATTTTATTGTTTGGTTAATTCAAACCTTTACAATTTCCATGTAAAAAAGAAACATAATAGTAGCAAAATTCATATTCTAAAACCATTAGAATAAAACATATGGGGCTTTCATGAGTTATGCTAACATTCACAGAGCAGCAGCAGCAGAATTTGTATTCTAAAACTATTGTGATAAAACATATAAAACTTTCTTGTGTTATATTAACAAACACAGAGCAATTGTCAGTAAATGTTTACACAGTCCATAAGTTTAAGAAAAGCAGGGTTCACATCTCAAAGAGAAAGAGAGGAACTGTTCCATCGTCAATTAGTTGGTACTAGCAGTAAAAAAAAAGAAAAAAAAAGATTTGCTGTTAGCTTTTAAGGGGTCATAAAACACGAAGATTAAGCAGTCTGGTCACTTGACGCAATAATTTTTGTCCCTGCCGCTTCCATAAATTGAACAAGGCGAAACGCTAGTTGTACATGTCCTCCTCCTAAACAAGCCTTCACAGCTTGTCTGCTGGTTCTTCTCCGCTTACTTACAAACAGCGGCTTTAGATTTTGTCGCCGTTCTGCCTGTAGATTTCTGCATATGCATAGTAGGTGTAGTACACTTTCCTTGGCGTCAGCACATAGGCGGCATATTGACTGACCCTGAAGACGCTTCCATGGGGGAAGATACGGTAAAGATGGTAAAATACCCAAATTAAAGCCTGTGCCTAAATATGGTCGTGGAGAGGATTTTTCATAGCTGTGAACCACAAACCATCCGTGGGTTCTTTCTGTGAGTGTCGCCTTGTCTTCTACTAGTGATAGCTTTTTCACTGTTTTGTTAACAATTTGTTTAAAGCAAGGGTAGGACCCTGAGGCGGCCCAGAGCTCCTTGAGTCCCAAACTATCTATAGATGCTGTCAAGTAAGACATTGCTGCACACTCCCTCTTTAGGTGTATTTTGTTCCATAATTGTGAGTTCAGTGCGTCTGCCGCAGATCTTTTTTATCCTATACCAGGTCTTAGCATAGGCTCCTTTGATGGCTACTTATTGAATATGCATGCCGAATTGCAGTCTTATTTGGACTGGCGAGACGTACTTTGGTAGATTAAATATTATTCTGGCAGCTCTAGAGACAGTTCTGTCCAAAGTCAATGCATTTCTTCCTCTCAGACGCTCACTCCCATAAGTGATTGTCGGGATGAGTTTCGCCTGCCAGACTTGTAGCAGTGGAACAAGGCTAGGGCCGGCAGTTCTCTTTTTGATTGATTTTATGGCTACCGCGATCGAGTTGCCTCTTCTTTTAATTGCTTCTTTTTGTAGATTAAAAGACCCCTTATTATCCATAATCACACCTAAGTATTTATACTGTTCAACTACTTTGATTGGAGAGTCTGCTATATGCCAGCTGTATTTGGAGGTTTCCTTCTTTGGATGTATTCTCATAACCTGCGTTTTATCATGGTTAATAGTTAGTCCATTAGATATAGTATATCGACTAGTTGTATCCAGTAAGCGTTGGAGACCTGTGGGGTCTGACTGACCAGTACGAGATCGTCTGCGTACAAGAGGTTGGAAAGTGAGAGCCCTCCAAGCTTAGGTGGATGAGAGTTGCAGGTGTCCAGTTCTAATGAGAGGTCAGACATAAATACGTTGAAAAGCGTAGGTGCCAGAACGCACCCCTGTTTAAGTCCCATGATTGTTGGAATTTTCCTGGACAAGTACTTTCCATCCCCTAGCTTTACTTGGACCCAAGTATATGTATGAAGGAGTATTAGCTGATTTAGGAGAGCAGATGGTATTTTCAGTTCCATGAGTGTGTACCAGAGTTTACTTCTATCGATTTTGTCAAAAGCTGATGAATAATCGATGAAGCACATGAATAGAGGGATTTTTGATGTCTTAGCCCTGTCTATCAGTAGGGACAATACAAGGATATTAGTAGTTGTCCCCATGCCCTTACAGAAGCCTGTTTGGTTGATTGGTACAATCAACTGATCTTCGGCCCAGGCAGTTAGGTCATCCAGAAGGAGGCCAGCATAGTATTTCGCCTCAGTGTCAATTAAGGCTAAAAGCCTGTAACTCTTTGCTGAGTTCTTATCCCCTTTTTTGTATATTGGGGATATAATTGAACCCCGCCATGAGTCCGGGATGATGATTCCTTCTGCTATCTGGTACTACAGCAGCAGTAGAGCGGAGGCCCAGTATTCCGGGTCCAATTTGAATAGAATTGGTGGAATCCTGTTAGGGCCTGGAGTGCCATCCCTCTTGCCCTTAGCTATCCTTTTCTTGTTCTGTGTGGTTGTAAATGAAAGATGATCATACTCAGTTGAAGCTTTTAAATGTGGGTAGGATACCTCTAGGATGTTGGAGATCTGTCTCTGTGGAGCATTAATGTGTGTATGCAGATAGACTGCCCAGGATTCTTCTGACAAGTGGGAGTTTACTCTTTGCACATTCTGGTTGGCTAAACTATTTATTGTTCGCCAAAATCTTGCATTGTTATTCATCTTAGAGTCGTGCAATAGCCTCGCCCACAGGTTATCATCCTTTTCTCTTTTTGCCTGCCAAATTTCTTTTTTCTTTTCTGCTTTTAGTTGAGATAACTCCCTCTGTAAAATGCGGTCATGGCCTGAACGCCGAAGATTGCGTGTTAATTTATTTATTGAATTCTTGAGCTTACAGAGGTTTGAGGTTTTCAAATGTAGAAATTGGCTCTCCTGACAGACTGGCACACTGTTTGTCATAGAAGCTGGGGTAGCATAAGTACCTAGTATATGGTACAAAGTGTACCCAGGGGCTGTAAGTTAAATTTCATTAGTAGACTACAGCACCTTTTGTGCCATCCACGACAGTGGAAGGGTAAAACATGGCTTCAGGCTTACTAGTAGAGCCTAAAATAAGTCTAAACCTTACTTTCAAATTTGAATAAATTATCCTTAAGTAGGCCATATAGGTCATAAGGCATGGTGCATTGTAATGAAAAGTAGGACATTTGTATTTGTATTTGTATGTGGGTATTTGTAAAGCGCAACCTGTCGCTCCGGAAGGGGCATCCTGGCGCTGTGCATGTGTATATTAGTGGGTGGAGCTCTAGATTGCCGCCATTACAAAGCTGTCGGATAGCTGGTAGATCCATGTTTTAAGATGTTTCCTGAAAATGCTCTCCTTGTCAATCAGTCTAAGATCTATAGGCATGATGTTCCACGCCCTTGATGCTAGGACCGTAAATGTTTTGCCTCCCTTAGTTTTGTATTTGTACCTCGGGATCCTGGTTAGGTTACCTCCCGAGGACCTCAGGCAACGTGATGGGTCATAGCGAACAAAACGCTTAACGAGGTACTTTGGACCTATGTTGTTTAAAGCTCTGAAAGCAGTCAATAAGAGCTTGTATAGAATCCTCTTGTGAAGGGGCAGCCAATGTAGGGTTTGTAGTGACGCAGAAGCAGAGGATTTTCTTGGCAGTTTGAGAACTAATCTTGCAGCAGTGTGTTGTACGCTCTGCAATTTTCTCAATGTGGACCTTTTCACTCCAGCCATCAGACCATTGCAATAATCTAGCCGTGATAGTATTAACGCTACCACGACTGATTTTCTGGACGCAATGGGCAGGAAGTCGAAAAACTTCTTGAGTGAGATGAGTAGGCCAAAGCAGCATCCTGCTGTAATCCTGACGTGCTCATCAAAGGATAGAGCCGAGTCAAATTGGACTCCCAGATTTCGTGCAGAGTCCACTGAACTATGACATGTAGAAGGTTGATGCTAAACATGTCCTTACAGTGACTAGAAAAAGCTACTTTCACTGCAGCAAGGCTGGCTGTTCTACAGAGAAACACTAGTATGTAGCATTACATTTAAAGGAAGAGGAGTTTGCCTGATGGCTAGGGCGGTCGACCGCGAATCTGGGGAACCGGGTTCGAGTCTCCGCAATGATGCTGAACATCCTGTTATTCTGGGCAAATCACCTAATCTCACTGTGCCTAACAAAAATGAATTTGTGTCCTCATGTAACATAACTGGTGCTATGTAGAGCGCTCTGATACCCGATTTGGGTCAAGTTCTATATAAAACTCTGCAAAAAAATAAAAATAATAATGTTATACTCGGCTATGAAACACCTATAAATTGTATTCCTGGACTCTTTGCAATATTTGTTAAAAGCCCAATGAACTGGAGAAGTCAGAGTTTTAATAAATATTAATAAAATAACATTTCCCTTGCCCAAAGCCTCTGGGTGTTAATTTGCATCAGCCTCCAGCTGCATTCTTCTGAGTACTCAAGCCTAAATGAGGTGTGAAAACTTCTCCCAAAGAAGAGACAAAGGTCTAGGGGTGGGACGGAGGTTTTGTCCCTTTGGCATGATGAACATTTGAACAGTGCACGGGAACCTAATTAACTTAAAAGAGGGCTTCCCTGGCACAGGAATATGACACCTGGGCAGGCCCTTTTGTTTGTGCCCCCAGTCAGCTAGACTCCATCCCTAGTGGGGAGAGAGCTACCCCAGAACTGTTTTAAAGTGACCACAGAGGAGGGGTTCTAATTTCTAATACCATGCCTCTGCTCTGTGATGAACACACAGGTTCTGAACAAGGGGAAAAGGATTTCATCATCTTGGATTTAGGCAGGGAGAAGCACTGTGGAATTGTTTGCAGCAGGGCATAGGAAATTCTGCAAACGTTGGTATAGTAACCCTGATAAATATTACACCGTTGGTTGGGGAGTAGCCAAGAGTCACTCTCATTCCCCTCAACTGGTGCCAGGCATGAATATGGCATCCAGAGTACCCTTCCTCAGAACAGTAATGGACCTGAGAAAGATCAGCAAAGAACTGAACCTTTCATCTGAGACCTGGCAAGAGCCTTGAAGGAGTGGACCTGCACTCTCTTGTACCCAAAGACATGGACTCCAAGGGTCATAAGGCCCACATCCTGTTTAGCTACAGGGGCACAACAATATAGAAGATGTCTAACCAGCAACTGCCCATCTGAACACTTAGCTGTACCTGGTAGAACTTCTCCAACCACCCCTGGAAACCTGGGCAAAGACATTCAGAGGAAAGGGACAAATCTGCTAAGCTGAACTGACTGGTGAATGTAGGGATTCATGTTTTCTCCAACTCAGAGCTTTTCCTTCACGGGCAGGGTATCTGGCCTCACGGAGCCCTCTCCAGCTACAGCTTGTAGCCATGCTCTGCGGGAAGAGTCAAAGTAAAAAAAAAGTAACCAAATGCAAACAAAGAAATCTTTACTGGGCAAAGGCATAAAAAATATCGGGTCACTGAGGGATATTCCTTGGGTGTGAAATTCAAACTTCTCCCACTCTGAGCTTTCCTACCAAAAACCAACAGCTTCACTGCGTCCACCAAGATCTAGATCACACCCTAAGTCCCAAGGTAAAGCAACCAATCGGGTCAAAACTGGTTGCGGTATCTGACCCATGCTCCAACAAGGTCAGCCACAAATCTCACATAGGTACCAGTCTATCGTGACCAGTTGACCATGGGTGGCGCTTCATGCTTTTTGGTCCTATTTTTATTTAAAACAATAACCATTCATATTTCTAATTCCACTAACTGGACTTTTTGTTGTTTGGTGTAATTGTATTGAGAAAAATGTACTCTATTTTTCTAAATTGGTTTGGGACTTTTTCTTGTGTTACGTTTTGACTTTATTACTATTTTGGTCCTGCATGACTGCTTTGCACATTGCGTCTAAGTTAAGCCTGTCTGCTCTGTTTCATAGCTACCAGGGGGGTGATTTCAGGCTAATTTAGGGACTTTAGTGAACCTACCCTGACAAGGATTACATTTGATTTTTAAGGTGGGTCTTCACCCCCTTAACTATAACCCAGTTTCTTACAGCTAGGAATCAGGAAGCCTTTCTGATAACTTCTGATAAATCTGATTTAATCAATACAGGCATATATTCAGGCTGGTATTTCATTGCGTTATTGACTGCATTTGTAAGAATTCACAAGAAGCTAATATATGGATTCATAAGCCATACCGGTCAGGTTTAGGTTTTGATTACATCAGTAGAGCTTGCTGGACCCCAGGAACTGCAAGGAATTGCAGTCATTTTGTAATCTTACATCAAAAGTTATTTATAAATGAGTGTTCTAAAAACAAAGTCCATAATTACATTTTTGTTGTTGACATATAAAGCATTGAATAGCTGTAGAAAAAAGATTAGTTATAGGGCAATCACTTTGTAGTCTCAATGTGATAGATGGTTAATTGGTATTCTTTATGGACACTTTGCAGGCACAACGTGAAAGATGGTAAATAAGTACACCCAGATTAATAAGTAAGCCTCAATTATTGGGTGGAATGCAAAAAAAGATTAATCTCCTTAACAACATCCAGACAAAGATTTGTTTTTCCTGTATACATTCATTCCAAATTGTGTAACAGCTAACTAGATTTTCGAAAACGTGAATGCATTTGAAATTTCATGCTTTCTTTAATATAGAAAATGAGGTTTACATTCCCAAATAACACTGGGTCACCATGGACTGATTTTCAGGACAAAACTAAACCGTGTATGTCTCCCTTTGAAAATACCTGTGGACACAGGTGAAAGGATGGGGTCTCCATGTGATGGGTACATTACTATGGGACTCTTCTGGATTTATTATAGAATATATTTCTATTATTTATGGGGGAGCTGCTGAATCTAGTTTTCCATCTGTGTTGTTATTGTTCGAAGTATTATAATCAATGATTGAGCACATCCTTATTTTTATTTTAGGTACAAATGCTGGCCTCTTGGGTTTACAGTTTGGCACAAGGGTTACACGTCACAAACGTGCCAGACCTCCTGGCCTCCTTATTATAAATGCATTATATCCTATGGCACTTGTAATAAAACAGACAGAATGTACCTCATGTTTGTGACAGAGTACCCATCTGCCAAGCTCTAAATCAGGCCACCTGCTCCTTTTTACACTACTTTAAGCTTTACACATGCATTTGATGAATCCTATATTCATGATTAAGAATCGTGACTTTCCTTCCAATATCGAACATGAATATGTTTCCGAATCCATAGCACTTATTTGCTATTTCTGTTTATTTAAATTCCAATGGCGTCAGCATAAAAGAAATTCGTTGGGGTTCACATAATCTAGAATATTCTTGATCTGTCAAAACATGATTAATCAGGATAGATGAGATGATGCAACAAAGATAGTGGGTTGGCTGTGTTACTCATATGTTCCCTATTGTCTCAATTTAAATTATCCCTTAATAGTAGTGCTGACAAAGCAATTACTGAGAGTATACCTATGATAGGCCTTTTAAAACATAACACATTTTTGTCAAATGCTTAGAAATGTGTTTGTTTTAGAAATATCCAGGAACATTTTCATTGCTCTTCGAAACAAAAATAAAACAAAATAAAGCAGTCTGTGAAAGAAGTTTGGGCAACATATATTGGAGCAAATGGAGACAACTTTGTCAAATAATATAATGCACGACAAATATATATTACCCTGTGAATGTGCTGCACCAAAGAAGCAAGGCATCAAATATAATGCATTGCCAAAACGATATATTACAGCTCTTACCCATCATCACCAATCCGTTTTCTAATTTCGTACAAATACATAAAACTCAATTCAAGTACAAATACAAAAAACATTTAATTAATTTAGGATGCATTAACGTAACAATAAACAGTAAAATAGGTATAGAATAAAAAAAAGACTTTCCTGTGCCTTAAAAACGTAGAAATAAAAGACATCCAGAGGTTATAAAACAGAAAACAAAGAATCAGAATGAGACAAGAGCTACCACAGTGTCCCTAATGCCAATACAAACTTGAGCCAAAGGGCCATAAGCCAATCCACCATGGTGGATTTAAAAGTTTGGAATAGCAAAAGTGCCCATACGCGTTATCTGTGAAGTAGCATTGTTTGATGGCATCAATCAATTGGCATCCATTGAAATCCGTAACAGGATAGAACCCTTAATTTCCCAGGCTAACGTAGAATGGACTATACAGAAAAAAGTGGACAGTTTTTTCCTTTACTGACTTGTTGCATAGAATTAAACCTAAATAAGGACTTAGACTTTACCCCAATTGCTAGTCAGTTCTACAAATGGAAGGACACCCAACCTGAATCCATCATGAAGTGATTGCCGAGGAAGCATACTCTCTATATGTGTCTGTCATTATTTGGTTAATTTATTAGAGATATAAAATATCCCTCTGTGTGGTTGCAATGACTTATACAAATCGCTGGCATCATTGTGAGCCCAATTTTTCTGTTTTACATTAAGACTACACCTCTTCTGAATAGTATCAGGGTAAAGTGAGAGAGACATATTATCAAGATGAGAGCATATTGATTTTCTGAACTTGATCCAGTAGAACATCTCTGAATCTGTACAGACTAGCACATCTGGGTTGGACCATAGTGGAATCCAGTTTAATAACAGTTTCAGTTTATAAACTTTATTTCGATTTTTAAAAAATCACAAAAGTTGTCACAATACAACAATAAAAGCCGGGTTAGCCATAGCAAATAATCACTGGGTCGAGAGACTTGATTGTACAAGAACATATCACATTCATCTTTAAAATGATAAATAACACAATATAAAATCTAGTTCTAAAAACAAACCCTTTTTAGCGGCCTATACTTAAGATGATAGAAAATTATCCATCTTCTGTTAAAATACATCAAATGAAATATAAAATGCATAATTCAATAATAATACAATATCACATACTATACAATAGATTCGATTACTTGAACCTTCCACCAGTCCACCGAGTTACCCACATCTGACCCAAAAACTTAGCCGTTGCTATCATAATTGGCCCATCTAAGGATGTTTTTAATAGCTTCTAGTTTACATCAAGCTCTCTGACTTCTAACAGAGCCATGGCATAATTGGCCAGCTCTGGTGTCACCCAAAGTCTCCTCCAATATACTACTAGCCTATAAAGTGCAACATCTTTGATGGAATGGCCCCCCAGATCTAGATGTAAAGGAACCAAGGGAGTAGATTGCGGGAGCCCAACCACCGATCTTAAAAATTTGTTTTGCCTCACTGCTAGAGGTTCCAAATTCCCATATCCCCACAGCTCTATACCATACAAGATAGAAGCACTAATTCTAGATTTATAGATCTGTAGTACAAGAGCTACGGGTTTAGTGTAAGAACATCTTTGCTCCTTGAGTAATACTCCAGAGAGTTGGGCATGCCTCACAGTCAGGCTATCTATTTTGGGTTTCCAACTGAGTTTTTTGTTGATCGTTGCCCCCAGATTAGAAAAAATCTCAGCTTGTTCTAAAATGCCCTCGTTCATTCTGACTTCGCCAGCGAGTTTGCTGGAATTCTGGAGGACCATAAACTTTGTTTGGTCTACGTTTACAATGAGGTCATGGTCCGCACAGAACACCTCAAATCTTGAGAGGGAGCGTTGAAGTCCCTGTCTTGTTTTCAATAAAATGAGGGTGTCGTCTGCAAACATCAGGAGGGGTATCCTTTTTCCTGATAAACTCGGGGCATCAGTGGGATAGTTTTCAAAGTAATCTAAAACCCCATTTATATAGATTGAAAATAAGTGGGCGCTAGTACGCAACCCTGCCTTACACCCTTCTCCACCGGAAACTCAGCTGTGGTGCTGCCTGCCATGTCCCATCTGACTTGGGCATAGTTATCAGTGTAAAGTTTGATTACAAAGGCCAGGATATCCAGAGGCATGCCTAGTTTGGAAAGGGTGAGCCAAAGCTTTGGGCGAGGAACTAAATCGAAAGCAGACGTGAGGTCCACGAAGGCAGCATATATTGAACCTTTGCCCAGGGTAACAGTTCGCCAGTAAATAAGGACAAACCTTAAAATCTGGTCCACTGTACTTACACCCTGCCGGAACCCAACTTGTAAATCAGAGAGGATGTGAAAATCCTCCAACCAAGCCTGCATTCTGCCTAGAATTACCCTTGACACAACCTTTTAAATGCGATCGATCAGGTTTATGGGCCTGTAATTTCCTGGATTGGAGCAGTCCCCTTTCTTAAAGATGGGAAGGATCACCGCACCAGCCCAGGTTCTTGGAATCACTGCTCCCCCGTCAATAGCATTCATCAACAATTGTATGTACATAGCCCAGTGGTCCAGGTCTTGTAAAAACAAATCTGCGGGAATGCAGTCGAGACCCGGGGCCCTGCCCTTTGGGACCTGTAGGAGAGCATGTTCCACATCCTTCTTGGTAATGCAGAGAGCGGGTGTCGAGGGGGGCATCACATAGATAACTTGGGGATTCGAGTCCCTAGCAAATTGACTACTAAAATGTCGGACCCACTGGTCTGGTTCCACATGATTTATAGGCACTTTACTCGGATTGCCACTCCCCCACTTGACTAAATGCCAAAATTCTGTCTTGTCTCTCCCAGAGCAAGCTCTGAGCAGATACAGGTAACTTTGCTGACAAGCCCCGCAATGTTCCACAAAGCTAGCTTTATACCAGTACTTGGTTCAGTAAAAGCTCCACTGTTACTTGGGGTTCCTTGAACAGGGTTCAACATACTGGGTGTTGGGGCCTCATCATTGGTGTTTTGCAGAAAGGCCTTGCCAATATCCCGTGCCCTACCCGTAACGGAAGGGGCCAGGTTAGTTATTAGAAGATGACACTGGGGTACATTTAACATCTACTTCAATCACCCACTTCTTGCAGGTCCCCACAATGACCACCCAATGCAGAACAGAAATTATCATCAGGAGATGTCAAATCGAGCCAATCTATATCGTCCAAATTCAAAAAACAATCGAACCTGTTGCAGGTTGGAACGGAATACTCATACATTCCCTGAGTGTGTGTCAGTAAATTGCAATCAACCCCACCCCTTATTGATTGAGCGAAATTTTGATAAAAGAACCCTAGGGGCAAGATGCTAATGCCTTCCCTCTTAAGATGCCTTGATCCAGCCCGATCTAAGATAGTTTTCACTAAATGAGGGGTCCCAAAGTTCACCAACATGCAGTCTCCGCTACTGGATTTCCTAGATTTACCAACCCAAGACACTCTGCGTGCCATTTTAAAACCCCTAAAGAGGTGAACCCCCAACCCGTTTTAGCATTTACTAGATGAAGGGCCTTATTCCTAAGAGAGACCCAATTTTCTACCTATCCCGGTTGGTGGGGTGGTACATTTGTGAGTATAATAGTATATGGTGTGGCCACTGGGGGTAAGTCGAGACTGTCGTTCCGGGTGTGCACATCCTGGGCACCCTGCGACAACCTCCTACTGGGGACCCCTGATCAATCTATCCTCGGTTGGGCTGTCACATCATTGCCATTAGGGAGCGGGTTAGACGGAATTGAGACTGACACTGCCTTGCCAACTGGCGCGACAGCGCCACTAGACATACCGTCAAACCGACTACATGTTAAGAGTGCTAGTTGGTGCTCGATGTTACTCAGTCTTAGGGTAATGGCTTCAAGTTTCACAGCTAAGGGTTCCAGTGCCGCCAGTAGCTTAGCCTCGAGTTTAGTAAGGAGCTGTGTAGGGAGTTGTGTGGTGCATAAACAATGCACCACACAACGCCCTATTTACAAAGTGACGCATCTAGGCAGATGCATCACTTTGGAAAGCCCTGAGCTATATTATACCTACATTGGAAATATTGTATGCAGGGTGGGTGTTCCCATGTACAAAAGCCTCATTGACATGGCGCAGGGAAATCTATGAGATTTCACTGCACCCGTCCTACGATTTGGTTGGGTCACAATCCTTATGCATGCTTCAAGCAGGCATAAGGATTGACGCAGGGCTTTTCACATGGGTCTCACCCATGTGTATTGACACATTGCTAGAGTTGCATCAGTTATCCGTCGCACTCGAGGCAACACATCATTATTGCGCCACCAGATACATCAAGATTCCTGACATATCTGTTGAGTCCTTACGACATGGAGTGCCGTAGTGTAAATACGGTGCATCCATGGTGTCGCAAGGATGGCGGAATGAAAAGTGACGCATTACTGTTTTATCCCAGCGATGCACCATTTTTCATAAAGGAGACCCTGAATCTCCATTTCCTCTTCCCTTTGGACTCTGGCTGCTCATCCCTGCTATTGGAGGGTTGTTGACCTGTGCTGAACTTGGTCCTGGCTCCTCCATTCTGTATTTCGGTGTTTTTTCTTTCCCTTAGTGGTGTATTTGTAAGCTCATGTTCCCTCTGGACGCAGGAAAGTGATATTGGGCTGTCTAGTGTGAATTTTTGTGCCGCTAATTGGTTGACCATCACTTTTTTCATGCTAACGTGCATTTTTCTAGTGCCGTGACACTAGTGTTAGCAACATTTTTCCCAGCCGCTAGCTGATCCTAACGCCATGTAACGACGTATTGTCGCAAACATAGCGAATGGCAGCGGTAAACAAATTGCCGCTGAGCAGTGTGAAAACTGCTTAGTAGCAACTCTTGTAAATATACTCCTTTGTTCGCCAGTCTAAAAACTACATAAAGTACAACTTCTAAAGAATTTGACATTTAGCATGCTTCAATATTTAAAATTGCATACACACACTAATCATAGTAATGTCTTTTATATAGATTGGTTGTTTTTGTTGAGTATTAGTAATGTTTAAATGCTTGTTTAATAGTAGTATATGCTTGACCATTGTTACAACTTTTATCTATATACCAGTTCCATGACCAACATGCTGGACTACATACCAGATTTAGATCAACCTCTTCTCCCCCCCCCCCTCCCTTGCATTTAACTCTCTGCGTTCAGTAACTATGAATCAGGAAGCATTAGTGCTACTATTTCTATTGATCTACACACCGGAGTTGACAACTACAAAGAATCCTTTGCTTCTTGAATAGTCCCCTTTCTGTGACCATGAATGTAGTAGGTCACGTGATCGGAATTCTTTAGGAGCCAGCCCCAGCGATCACTGGCGTCTGAGACTAGCGATCAGCGTTGTCGGATTGGGACCTTGCAACCAGCCTTTTACACTGTACGTGTTCTGTGGGCTCTACCCATCGATTCTGCGGGCTCTATATATTATGTGCCAGTAACGTTCTATCGGCCATTATTGACAAGGCACCATTAATTTACTCGTTTCAGATCACGTCGTTCTTTATGAAGTTTGAACCACGCAGCTGATTGAGCGTGTACCACGACTGTGATTTGATCCCCATAAGCTGTGGCATTCTTGGCTTTGTTGGGTAGGTTATTTACTTGATCGTGATTGGAATACCACCCACATGTTAACTTATACTAATACACTCTCCCACTACTGTTATAGATTCTGCCGGGTGGGCTGACGAGGACCGCCATTATATATCTTCTAGCGGTGTTTCCACACGCAGAGATTCAAATACGACATTTTCAGTGCTGCAGCTCTGCCATTGGCAGGTATGTCATTTCGAGGGCGCACTAGCGGCGCAATTGTTTTTCTATACCGATTTAGGTATGTTGCTATGGACACAATGTTACGTGTCTCTACCATTGCAGGGATCTAATTATTAACATATTGCCCCGCTATCTTCATAGACCCGCCGTTGTAGAAGCAACAAAGACGGCCCCTACATAGGATTTAGTGATGACACACTCAGGCACTCTATAATTGAATTTCACCGTGTCTGCTATATCTTGCACTCGGCAGGTATGTTAATCCATAAGCGCCTACAATAGTCTTGTATTTGTTGTGTCGACAAGTGTGGGTTATAATAATGTAATGAAATATCCCGTTACTTTTTAGAATCTACAGTTTGATTTTTCTCTCCACCGTCCGACAGCCCCTATTAACATCGGCCATCGCACTGACTGGTATGCTCATTCTATACACAAGTGATATTTACTGTGTACTTTATTGAGATTCTAAGCACTCGCATGACTTGCATCTAGTGAGAAGTTAGTTGGAAACGGAGTCTTCCTTTTTTCTGCTGGCTTGACCCCAGATCATATACTTATCAAGCATATTAGCTCTTAACAATTTGAAAAGACTGGCTTTTGTAAACTATATGTTGTTTCAACTACGTCATAAATGTATGCATTTATTTCTGTTGTCTGACTACTGTTATTAGCGAGACTCACCATGAGGTTTACATTGACATGTAACCCGTTTTGTATAAAACATTTCTGATTTTTTAGAAATAACCTACTTTCCGTATCTCCACGAGTCTACCTGAGTTGAACCAGACCTTTCACACACAGTATCTATTGAAGGTAGGCTGCTGGGTGGATCATCTGTATATGTACATCCCCTTGGACCCCCTTTTTGTCTCAATCTTGAGCCTATATCTATTACACCATATATTGATTTCCTTTATACAGAGCGGATCATCTGACTAGTTTTTATGATTATAGATTAACTGTGACTTTTAGGTCTCTCTATCACCAGGCCTCATAAGAATGACTTTAGATTAACTGTGACTTTGAGGTTTCTCTATCACCAGGCCTCAATAGAATGACTATAGATCAATTGTGACTTTTGAGGGATCACCTGTCCTCAAAATATTACCTCTGTAACCCATGATGTATTCCTTTCGTTGAGTATGTTCCCTCACTGGCCTTTTAACTATTTAAGTTCTTTGGGATCCTGTGTGACCCATAGTAAAATTAATTTTTAATTAATTTTTTATACAGATCTATTGCCCCACCTCCCGCAACCCTAGTCCTGATGAAGACCCGCTAGCAAGGTTTATACTACGCCTGCATCCATCTGGGTCGAAACGTCGACACTTTCTTCTGTGTTCAGCCTCCTCCATTATTTATCATTTATGATTTAATTTGAGGCATGACCGTCTAAAATCAACTGACTAATTAATTGTTCCATTGTGTTAATTGTTTAGAATTTCCGTTGCATTTTGGTCTCAGTGACTGTCTGTCTGAGTTTCTATACTTTCACTATTCCAGCACTACCCTTCCCTACTTCATTCTTATAGGGGCATTATATGTGATTTAATATGTACTCATTTTTATGAATTAGTTTTATGTAATACACGTTGTGATTAAAAAACAATGTTGTTATAATTCTCTTTATATTTATTTATTCTGGTTACGATTGAGTTTATTGCGTGTTTATCTGGGACCACTTTGTTTGTATCAATTCTGTCAGAAGGCAGAAATAAAGAACAGAGGGAATGCTCGGTAAGTATGCTCCTGATGGGAGGGGATGGGGTAGGGGTCCAGCATTCTTTTGTTCTTTTTTCTGTTGGTGAGATAGGATTATTTCACTTGTTTATAAATGGGAACCTTGGGTAATATGCTTTGGTGGGCGGAATTCCTATTCTGAAACATTATGGTCCTCATTCTAGCTACATCAAGAATTCAAATGTGGTAATTTCACCATAATTATGATCACCTTGGGGAATGGAGAACTACTGGAGAAATTAGAGGTGTTCACCAATTTCCACATGGAGTCGTCAGTTATCATCATACTTTCTGGGCACACATTTCAAAAGGTCTGACATGGTAAACACGTTCCTACAAAGCCCTGAAATAATTCCGAATTTTGAAATACTTGTTGATTTATTAACACATCACCAGGCATTCCCACTTCCGACAGAAATTCCTTTTTGTGCCACAATCAGGAATTCCAAGTAACTCAGAATTAGGACTATGTAGTTAATATTAATGATCACTGTAGCTGCAAACCAAATGCACTTCTTGTCAAAATGAGAACAGTAGCCTCATTTGCAGCTGTAGAGATAAACATATTTATCGAGTCTTTGGGCCCCATTAGCAGTCACCGCCGGCCAGGCGGGTACAATTCGCTGCCATCCCCGCAGAAAAGACCCCCCTCCATATCACAATGCCTGGGGGGTCCGCGGCGGAAGGAAAGACCGTCCGCCGCTTTTCTGCCCAGCCGACATGTCGACCGACTGAGGTCAGTCTTAAAAATCGAGCTCCAGGGGATTTCAGCAGTGGTCTAACTGTGATGGTCCTCTAAAAGAAACAACTTTGTTGTCAATGTTCTGTAGTCAAATTGGGATTTATCACTCTTGAGACACTGTGGCTAGGAACATTACACTTCATGTCCTTTACAATGCCTGATTCACAAAGGTAAACTTACCCTTTTGAGTAAGTTTACTATTTTTTTGCTAGTCACAATCTTCAATTTAATAGTAAGTTTACAGCTGCGGGACTACACAGTCTGGGCGGTGAACTCCACGTAGAAAAAGATAGGCCTGTCTTATCTTTATATGTGCAGAGTTCTCCCCCCGACTGTGGAGTCTTTGCAGTCGTAAACTTACTATTTAATGTGAGTTTGTGAATATAAAAAATAATAGGAAACCTACACAAAGTGTATGTTTACCTCTGTGAACCAAGCCTTTAGGTTTTACTATACAAAGGAAATGTACTGGGGTAAAAGTTACAAATTAATATCTGGGTCCTGGAGTTTGATGCTGAGCATAGGCAGTAGAGATGTAAGGATGTGTCAGTCGTTTCTGGGTTGCTCCATCCTGTCCAACCATTTTCCTGTCAAGGAAAAGGACTTTACTTCCAACAATCCAAAGTAGTCCCAACGTGCCTGTGGATAGATACCGGCATGCTCTGTTTTGTGCTGCTCCAGTCCACCCAACCACTGAGAGCAGTTAGCTGCTTAAGTGCACTCGAAACAGGATAAGTAGTAGATAGTTAAGTGATTTTTTTTGTTGCCAAAAACTGTAGCAGTGTCAATCTCAATGCCTTCTGCTCTGTTCATTCCTGATAATGGGGACCTTCCCCATAACGTTAAGGTTATGGATAAGTTATTTTTTCTTTATATGGCTATCTAGGAGCTATAGGTGTCCAATTATCATGTCACATAGAAAAAGGAAGCCACTTTCATATTATTTGTATGTTTTAGGCTAACATGAGTTAACAAATCTACCAGATTAAATGACTAATGAGGCTGCTGATTTAGATAAGTCCAAAAATTATTTGAGACAATTTGAGTAATACTTTGAAGGCCTGAGAAATTTGGCAGCACAAAGACACACATTTGTTTTGCTATTAAGCAAAGGCTACAACATGTGACATTTAGTGCACTTGAGGATTTGACCAACATTAAGGACGATATGTACTTGCAAGGTATACTTTAACTTGCTGTTGGAATGTGGCTTTCCCCAAATTAGTTGGTCTGAAACAATTATGTTGAATAATGCATGTGTGAAGACCCATAAAGCCTCCTTCATGTCATCATGGTGAAAAAAGCTTTTTTTTCACCAAGGACCTGGCAACCACTGTGGTTAAGGCCAAATGGTTTATGGAACTGGATTAAGGGTAGCATACCACTGTAGGAGCTGGTTGCTCATTTTGAAAAACATTCACAATATTTGTCACCCCTGATGAGACATTTCAGTTTCTTTGGGTACCTGGTCTGATTTTGCCCGTGTTTTAGAAGGTGATATTTAATCTGCTTAAAGATCGAAAATCAGTGGTAGCTTTTTATGATACTTTAATTTTTACATGACCAGAGTAGGGACATGGTCCTGGTTTTGACCATTTTGGATAAATAAGGCATCACATTAAGAATGATAAATGTATTTATTTCAAGGTCAACAACGTAGATTATGAGTTTTGTGTTATCTAAAGAAGGGATAAGGCCTCGTTTAGCAGACAGGATGGGAATGTATCAGCTCCAAAGAACAAGAACCAGTTACTATTGGTCTTTGGATTCTACCAATACTATCTAAAGGTTTAGAGGGATTTAGGTTTCTACTTCAAAAGAGAGTTGGCTTATTTGGTCTGAACAGTGTCTTAATAATTTTTGATCACATACAGTCAAATTGCCTCAGGTCTTGCTTGTCAGGCACTTTGGGAAGGGCAAATTAGTTGACTGTTGATGACAGTTCACATGGTTTGGGATCAGTACTTTTGAAAATGAATGGTGATAATGAGGTGAAAGTAGGATTTGCATGAAGTATTTTCTGTCAACCAAAACAAGGCACATATTGAAAAACGAGATACTTTCTGGTACTTGAAGTAAGGAAAAGTACAAATCTTTCCTGTTGGACAGTAATTTTGTGTTGAAAACAGATCATCACCCTTTGGTGGGCACCTTTTATTTGCAAGATTGGACATGTGAGCATCTAAACTGTTGGAGTTCAACTTTAATGTGCTTCATATTGCAGTCCCAGAATGTTAAGGCTAATAATTATATATGTCTATATGTGGTATTTATATAGTGTAAGTCTAGCCAAAAAGCAGCAGAGAACCCACAGGGTCAAGGAGAGGATCTCAAAAGAAATTCACTTCACGTATTATGAGGGAGTATTTTAGCAGATGTAGCATTAAGCATCTTAAAACAGCTATAGGACCCTCAAGGTACTGGGAAAGTGAAAAGTTTCAATATGGTCTTGGTTGAGTTTGTTAAAAGTATTAACAGATACAAAATAGATGCTATGAAGGCTTAGAAATTTGCATTGTGGTCATGCAGGGTTGCGCCACATAGGCTACTGGCAGGTCAAGTTTTCAGTCAACAAAGGGAAGGTGATTCATTTTAGAATGTTGTCCATTTTAGATGTAGAAGGTGGTGGAGAGGAGGAAAGCTGGTGCTCCTTGGCAGAGAGAAGCTAAAGATAGAGTGAACTGGACTTATGGGATAGAGGTCCTGTGGTTAAGTTTCAGATTGGTGATTTGACTTGGATAGGGGATCTGGTGTCTTTACAAAAAGGTATCTCCAACTTTAGGAACTAGTTCTCATTCATCAAATATCAGTAAGGGCCTTATTACGTTGGCGGTCTGATATGCATCTGACTGCCATTGCCTCGGACTGCCATGTAAAGGCAGAGGGGAAAGGGACATTATAATCCCTATGGGGGTACCTCTGCAGGTACTGCCCCCATTGAAGGGATTACGCTCCGACCGACTCTCCGGCGGGCTCCTTGAGCCTGTCGGGGCGTCAGTTGGTCCCTCCACCCACTGCACTCCAACCGCCCACATCATTATGCAGCGGTCGGACCGCAGCCTGAGATGTCAGACGAACCGCCAGCCTGTCGGCGGCGATCCGCCCGACATAATAATCGGGTCCTAAGAGTGAAATAGAGGTTTAAGTGAAAAAGTTGGAAATCCAGTGCAGTTCACAAGTTAAAAAAGTACAGCTCAAACTGAGGAGTAGAACATTCTTTAAATATGTATGCCATTTTTCAACATTATATTGAGTTTAGTTACTCCTTTGTGTTCATGTGTTTCACACCTTTTATTTGTTTATTGTTATTGTAATGTTTGTGTTTGTACTTTTGGCTGATAGAGAAAAGTTGTGGTGTCCTTGATGTATGTATCACTATGAAACACTGATCACTTTATCTTGATCTCCCTTGCTGATGCCCTTACTCTAGCTGCACTGAATAAATCTATTTCAACTGCTCCAAGTGTCACTGTATTACCTGCTCAATACTGTACAGGGACCATACTTTGTCTGTGGTAGTGGATACATTATAGCCCTCCCAAATTCATTGGCTTTGCCTCTCGAAACAACGATTGGCGTTGATCCAAGATATATCTACCTGAGTGTATATGGCTTGTTGATGCCCCCCCTGCAAAGTTTTAAAATTATGTATTCACTTGAATTTAGCACATACCGGAGCTCACCTTAAGAAACTGGAACGCGTAAGAGAATATTTAAACCAACTTCCTACAACAGTGGCAGAGACAGTATGTCCATTTATAACGAGCTGGGAAGACATAGGGAAGTAATAGTGCTGCTAAAGGAAGGACAACGCTTTGGAATGTGGATAATCACTGATGGTTCTTAGGGTCGGACTGGGCAAAAAAATAATACTGGGCACCAAAATAAAAGTGCCACACATTAGCAAATCAGATAGCTATAAAAGTGGCCCAGATTTTCAAATCCGGACTGTTTTAATCTTTTACAGACACGCTCTATAAGTCTTTTGCTAGGGATGGGAGACTACATGGATGTGTGCTTGCTGCGGGCATGTTTGTGGTAATATTAGGGAAGCCAAAAGTAAAATCTGCCCACCAGACCATGAAACAGGCCCGTAAAAAAACTGGCCCACACATTTGACCTGCCAAACCAGCCCTTCGGGCTCCTGCCCACTGTGTTGAGATCCAGGGAAAGTTACCAAGATATCCAAGAAACAGAATTACATCAAATTAATCTAAATCAAAGTAATGGATTTTACTCATGGAAAATGTAAAAAAATATATATACCATAAATCTGTTGGCCATCCTCCAATATCGAACAAACCTGTGTAGACCAAGGGGTCTTGGCGTGCAGAAAGTCGGCATAAACATGAGGGAATTTCGAATAGCTTGTCACCTCTATTATGTTGATTTTAGTTTTTATTATTTGATTCCATGCAGCTGTTTTTTCTTATTATATTAATCGATAAATAATAGGAGATGATTCCGTTTTTTCCGAGAGACCTTTGTTTTGTCAGACTGGAAGGTTTTACTTTGATTTATTGATACATTTCGCCAGCACACAAAGTACAGTAATATGAGCAAAGCTTGCTGCAATAAACCATAAGCCTTCGTTTAATTAAACTAACAATGCCACTCAATTCTGCCGAAGTTACTCTTAGTTTAGATTGAAGGGTAATTCTAGAAGGTGCGCTTTTCTGAAAGAGATTTACAAATTTAATGCTGAAGTGATTTAAGCAACGTTTCAGAACAACTATATATAACAACTTACAACCCAAGAGTGAGTTTGATTTTTGCTTGGACTACAATCAAACAGTATTTCCTCTAACTCCTATTAAACATCAAGAATGCGCAACGACATATCAGGGCCCAGTTTACCGCTAAATCTGGAATAAATTTAACTTTTTGGGATTTCACTGAATTTTCCGTAGAAGTTAAGGCATATGTAGTTTCTTAGAATAGTTGTAAATTATTTTATAAACACCAACGTTCCTCCATTTTCGCACGCTGAAACAGGTGTACCTTTACACCTCTGTAATTACTTCACAGTAGTCAAATCCACCATAAAACGTTGTACATTTTTTTCTCCATGTTAAAAATATTTCCTCCTGAAGAAACGCCTTCATGTATACCGCAACCAGTTTTGGAAGTGTTCCCTCATCAGTCCTACCCTGGATGTAGATTTTTTCCTGCCATTGACAGGAGTACATCTCTGCAAATGTTTGTGAATACTGATGATGCAGTGTCACTATTATTTCAGTTGCATTTCATGAGGTGCTAATGTATAACACACATAATCATTATCACATATGTTCATGTATAATTTCTGATTTAGATTGACCAATATGTGGGATTTTTATATTAATAGTTAACCATAATTAGACTGCCTTCACATTAAGTTAGCCAGAGTCAGTCACAACAACATTATTCAGCAAAATGAATGCTAGAAAAGAAAATGAATAAATACATTTAATTATTCTTATAATAAACATAATCTCTAAAACATTAATCACATGAGACCTACATGAAAACAAATCTCATATAGGTCTTAAAAACACTCCCAAAAACACGAACAGATAAACATTTATAGAAAAGAACAAACATGAAATCTGACCATACACTTGAGAATAAAATCCTTTAATTTTCATACTCTGAACAATGAACTCTAATGAAAGCTGTAAAAAGAGATATGTCATCTTATAAGGCCTTGTTTTGCTGTTTAAAATTGGAACCAAAAAACGTTACCTACAGTCTTGCCAAGTATCACGCATCAGGCGTGACGCTAACGCATTTCAGTGTGTTGTTCCGCAACACTGCACTGAAATGCGTTGTCACACATTTTTGCCCACTCTGCTGACAGCGCTAAAATGCCAAAGAACCATAATGCCAGGGTGTAGCTAACGTGCGGTGCATGCTGTCTGGTGGTGCCTCTGACCTCTGTGCGGCTCAGCTGCTCTGAGTGCTCGGCTCCGTAATTGACATTGTTGCTGCTCTCAGCCAGAGCCATTATCTGTAACTGTGCTGCTACAATGTTGCAAAATTATAGGGCCGCCGGCGCCGGGCAGGAGGCTGCAGGCTCAATGATTTCCCGGTGCCCGCGGGCGCTGACGACATGATCCCAAATGAAATGTCGACTGACTCACCACCTGCCCAATAAACCCAGCGGGCTGCGGGCCTGACCTCAAGGGGTGGTGGTGCTTTTTCCTTAACTGGTTTGTGCAGCGGCGCGGCCTGGCGCCCATGTCAAGCCCTGTTACACACAGGGAGCAGGAAGTGAGGCTCGAGTAAAGCGGCGGGCGGGGACATGGAGGCGACTTCATTATGCTGCCTGCAGTGTGCCTCACAGCAATCCTCGTGCGTCCCAGACGGGCCCGTCCACCGTGCCGCCGATGGCCCTCTACCAGCCTGAACCGAGCCTTGGGGCTAATCCAACATCATGCCGAGGAGGTGAGGGGAGTAGGTACGCCTCACCAAACTCGAACCTCGGAGGGAGCATGATCACGTAAAGCCGCTGGGTGGCTGGCGGGCTGTAGCTGCAGCGCGTGCACTGTGGCTGTGAGGGCGCCCCTGGTTGAGGACTCATGCCTCATCCTTTCGTCCGTAATGGCCCACATGGCCATGGCTTTCTGCAAGCGGCTGTGGCAGCTTAATGTCCGTCACTCGTCATCACTTTCCTGCTGCCACTGCTCCTGCTCCCTTTGTCATTACTCCCCAGAGAAAGGTGAGACTTTTAATTAAAAATTGGTCAAAGGGCCGGAGGAGCTCTGAAAGCTGGCTACAATTTAGCACTCGAGTAGTCTAATCTTAAAATAAACGTGTACAACTGAATTCCATGTAGTAAATGTATGTATCGCATGCAGTGTAGCAAGTTCTAAGTGCTAAGCTTTTCAGCTGTGAATGTCATTATTTTTAACTTCCTTTAATTTTGCCATTTAATATAAGGTTACAGCAGGGAGCACTAGGGTTAGCACCCTTGCTTTTCTGGTGCTCTGTAGCCGTTTCAATAACTTCTTGGGAGTTTCTTGTTGCTCAAATGGCTGTAATTGTTGATATTTAGAAGGTTCCCTCGTCTTAATTGCATGATTTTTGCTCGTGAAAAAGTGTCACTCATAGTCGCTGAAATGTCACTCATAATTTCTCTGAAATTATGAAAATGTCACACATGGCAATCTGAAACCTTGGCAGTTGTGTACCTAGGTTCGGTAAAAAATGGCAAAAAATATGAAAATTAACAGATGATTGCCCAGAACGTTTATCACACGGACCAGAGGTAACTTAGACCACAAAAAGTTTTCAGGAAAGGTGAAAAACAAATGACCTAACTTAAACCAAAACCTAGTTAAAAGAATCGGTGGTACAAATTAGGAATACACTGTTAACAGATGAAATGATTGAAGGATTTGGCCTAAAGCATAGACTCTCGACATTTGTCTAAAAATAAATGTTTCAATTGATCTCTGATTCGGAAAAGGTGGTGGTGATGAACAGAGTGTCTGAATTAAGCAGACCACTCTTACCCACTCTTACCCAGTCCAAAGATCAGGGCTTGATCCATCACCGTTTTTTAGCTCACTGCACCACTCCTTTCTGGTGAAGAATTGGCTTGGTAGTTTGGTCTGCCCTGTTCCCATGATGCACTGGGCCAGGGACAGACTAATTTGCATATAGCCAGGTTCTGAGCTGGGATGGTGTAGTGAGCTAAATAACGGTGATGGATCAAGCCCTGATCTTTGGACTGGGTAAGAGTGGTCTGCTTAATTCAGACACTCTGTTCATCACCACCCCCTTTTCTGAATCAATTGATCTCTGACACCATGAATTCCAGGAGCAGGGTAAGAGAAAATCTAAGATTTGCCTATCCTGGTGAATCTGTCTCTTACCTACTTAATCCATGGAGTTTGAAAACCATTTGCCAAGGTGAGACAATCTGCGATAACAGCGCAACTTCTCAGGTTTTCCCCAAATCGAAAGCCAGAGGACCAAGGGATGAAATGTAATAAAATGCGTATTGTATGTAGCTCCCAGCGACAAACCAGATCAGAGTTGCTAGAAAGAACTGCTAACGGTCTTAGCATAAAAGTGTTCTCCAACCTTTGAGTCCTCTTACGGTGAACAAATGCCCAAATTTCAACCCCATGTGTTGCAACTGAAATACATTTGCTCTTATAAATCTCACTGATTTTTGTTATTGGCTTTGAACCCAATTTGGCTGGAACTCTTAAAATGCTTTCAAGGCTTATCTCAAATTGTTCTTTTCTAATAGTGATGAAGTGATGCCAGTTAAGGCCTAAGTCCAATGGGACTCCCACATTTTGAAAAGTCTTGACCTTTTCAATTGAGACCAAATCAAAAAAGAAGGACTTTATCTTAGTGAATCTGGGACCACACACCATCTCATGGGTTTTTGATGAATTTGTTTCCGGGTTCAAGTCCTTCATAAATCTTAGAAATGAATCCAAAAGATTTGGAAGCCCAGTTGCCTAATGTATCATATGATGGGCATCATCTACATAAAGGAGCACTGGGATTGGGTGAGTGGTGCATGTCCCGACAGAAAGACCCAAAATGTGAATCCAGATCATTAATAAATAAAGTAAATAAGAAAGGGCAAAACACAACCCAGTCTGAAAACCTTCCCGATCCCAAATTAATTTGACCACTTCCCATAAAAAACATGAATAAACAATTCAAGAATCCACCCCCAGATCAAACATCTTGTGTAAGAGCTTCCCTTGGTTAACCCTCTCAAAAGCGGAAGACAAATCCATGAGCTATAGATGGATTTCCCCCGGATTCTGCTGTAGCGTATTTAGAGAATTAATAGATAAAGGTTTAAACATTTGTCTAAATTACCCAATCTGCAACAGAAACCACATTGTACTTCTAACAAAGTATGATATGGTGATCTTGGGCCCATGATTCAAGTCTAGTCAAAATGAACCTCAATGTCACCATGATCAGTGACTCGGAGAGAGAGATGTGCCTATAACAAACTGGATATAGTTCCGGGTCACGGATGGAAACCTAATCAAGCACAAATAGCAACATTGAGGGTTTCCCCTGTACCCATTGGAGAATTTGACTGCTCCTAACAAGTTATAGGTATCAACAAATGTATAACAATGTCACAATCAATGTCAATGTACCATGTGACGAAGATAGGTGAATGACTCAACTTACATATCTAAGACTGGCCCAATAGTACCACTCCTCTTTTTAGGGCCTGAAGAAAGCCCGCTGAACCTACTGGACAATCAAGTGCTGAAACATGTCGACCACTGATTTTTGCATCACATAGGTGCAGTGGACCACTAACACATCCACCTTCACACCTGCTTCATCTTTTAACTTTACTCCTTCCTGTTTAATAAAACATTTGATACAGTAAAGGAGGTCATTTCAACCCTACACTTTTTTTTCGCAACTCCTCATTTAGCAATTCACGAAGGTCAAAGAACAAGAGGGTCTCCCTCAAGGTGGAATTGACCGCCTGGAGAACGGGTAACTCTGGCGGAAAAAGGACCCAATGATAAAATTACCCACCTAACTACCTTAAGCGGAGAACCAAGATATACCACTACTAAATATAGTTAGAGTGAATGAGGGCCTTTGAACACTATCCATAGACCCTGACATTCCATGACACGTGATTCATTCCCCTCTTTATCTTTTGACTATAACAAACAGGATTCACTTTATTGCCTTTTCTAGGTCTCGCCTACACAGCACATGCACTGTTTCTTCGAGACATGTTGTTTTCTATCAGTGGGCTTGGAGACCACCTACTACTAACCATTAGTTTGCTTAATTGCCATTATCATTTCTTTTCTTCTTATTGGACATCTGGCATATACTCCCATCCTCGTTGCTTGCTTGTGCCGCCCGTTGGGTATGGCTAAATTACTTGTGTCCATTGTTTAGGTGCTACTTTTTTCTTTCGGCATAAGCACTCATTCAGACTGAACTTTTTGGCAGGACCCCTTTTGTACTTCTCTCCCTGCTGTGCCACTCCCTTGTGATGCTTGCGCTCACCGACGGCTCTCTGCTGATTTCCTTGTTGTCTTTATCCCAGGCCCTCTGTCCCATTCTCCCTTATGCGACTTGCCCCGCTCCCTCCCTACGTGTTGCCTACTTAGCCACACTCCCTTCGTTTTTTTTTTTTAAAGCAGTATGAGTTCATAGTGCTTTTATTCCCTACATTTATTCAGCTTCAGTTACAAGTCCAATGACTTTGCAGGAGTGTTTCATTATTCGGGCATTGCTGGCCTTGATCCCTTTACAACACTCTCTGGGATTCATGAAGTCAATCAGTAGTTGTAGCGCTGTAAATCTGAAATCAAAAGCAGAGAGCACCAACAACCAACCCCATATCTGCACAGCAGTTCTAAAACTGCCAAAACAGTTTTGGATGATGTTTGCTAGTAAATGATGGCACAAAATGAAATCTAGGCTTAAGCACTTTATCAAAGAGCGACTTTTCAGCCGAACCCCTCTGAGCCCATCTCACTTCTGTGCTGTTTTCGCCCATCCTTCCTCCGTTGATTTGCATACTGTGCTTATTGTTGCTTATGCCAGACTCTCATTACCACTCTTCATTACCTTTGCTGTGCCCACCTATCTTCTGTTGCCTGGGTCCCTCTTTCCCTCCCCCTTTCTCCGAATGTGTTGCCAAATAATCTGCACTCATTCCGTAATAAACTAAAGAAAGTGCTATGGCATGGCCACAAAATCATAGTGCTTTTTTCCTCACTTTGATCTTGACTCCAATATTTTAGCATGTGAAATGCTCTTTTCTACAAAGCAGGAACTGTTTAGGAGTTTAACAGTTGAGATCAGGCCTGACGATAGGGTGGAGCAACCGGTGCGTTCGCACAGGGTGCTGACTTAGGGTGGTTTTAAAAGCATCTGGTGCAGCGTTCATGGCTTCCAGCAATTTTCATGCAACAATACAAATGTCAGGATACCTCTGGTGATTAATGTTCTTCCTAAAGAGAGATCAGAGTTTTGTCTAGTGGAAGTTTTGACTCATGGTAAGGTAGTGCAGAGGGTTAATGTCCCTGCTGCAAAGAGCATGTACTATTCAGATCAAAAATTGCATATAATGTAAATAGGTCAGTGGGTGGCTGCTTTTGTCTGAAAGACCCTTTGTTACTTACAGGTTATAAATGTCAATCCTAACATAGAACAGTGAGCTATAAACTGTCATCAAAGAGCTGCATGCAAACTGCAAGGTATAGATTAGAGCGTTATGATTTTTCCCCCAGTCTTTCGTTATCCTAATGTTGGAAAAAGGTGTTCATTGGATAGAAATCAATACTGATTATTAAAGAAACCCCCCGACCGTGGTGATACATTTTAAATTCTTAGTCTGTTCTCCTCCAGACAAGCAGTCTTAAACTATCCTGCCTATCAGTATGGATGACACGTGACACCTACACCTTGTAGTCCTCTGTCATACGTAACATTTCCTATTCACTGTGTAGAGTGTGTGATGTAAAGTGCTCTGAACCTCTACACTTTTATGTGTGTTGGCTGTGCTATGAAACAAATTAAATGCATCTAAGAAGGAAAATGCTACTTACTAGTATGCATCTGTTCTTGACATGAAGAGCTGCAGATTCTTTCACTGTGCTTTAGATCGCCACCTGGTGTTGGGCTCGGATGATTGCATGTTGTTGTCGTCTTGGCAGAAGTCTTTGTAGTCACAAGATAGGTGACTCCTCCCTTGAACGATAGTGCACATGGTCATCGGCTCCATCCTTAGATTGTTTTTCGCCATGATGGGAAATGATGGAGTTTGTAGAAAGAAGAAAGGATGTCCATGTCTGTATATCTAATTAAGATAGAACTGGAACAAATACAGGCCCCGGGGAGGCAGGAGGGCGTGTAAGAATCTGCAGCTCTACACGCCAAGAACAGATGCATACTGGTAAGTAACATTTTCCATTCAAGGCATATGAGCCGCATATCTTACACTGTGCATAGATTGTACAGCAGTGTCTCCCCTTAGCGGTGGTCACCTGTATCTGTTGCAGTAGTTTGAAAGAGGGTTTTGAGGACAGCTTGGCCTACTGCAGCTTGTGCTTAGCTTGCACATCAACACAATAGTGTTTAGTGAAGGTGTGTGTTGTAGACCATGTTGCTACCTTGCAGATGTCTTCTAGGGGAATGTTCCCTAAGAAAGCCATGGAGGCTCCTAGTTTGCATGTGGAGCGCACCCTAGGAGGAACTATTAATGTACGTTTTGCTTTTTGATAGCATATTTGTATACACTTTATAATCCACCTTGCAATCCCAGCTTTAGAGATGGGGTTGCCTTTATGTGGTGGAGAGAAAGCTACAAACAATTGCTTTGTTTTGCGAAATGATTTGGTCCTATCTATATAATAGAGGAGAACTCTTTTAACATCTAGTGTGTGTAGAGCTCTTTGTGCTACAGAGTCTGTGTTTTGGAAAAACACCGGTAACTATACAGATTAGTTTAAATGAAACAGGGTAATGACTTTTGGATGGAATTTAGGATTTGTTCTGAGAACCACTTTATTACGGTGTAATTGTAAACATGGTTCTTGTATAGTGAAAGCTTGAATCTAACTTACTCTCCTAAGAGAGGTAATAGCTACTAGAAAAGCTGTTTTCCATGTGAGGAATTGCAGTTCACATTTGTGTAGAGGTTCAAAAGGTGGTCCCATGAGCCTTGTAAGAACAATGTTTAGGTTCCACACTGGAGAGGGTGGTAACCTGGGAGGAATGATTCTTTTTAATCTTTCCATAAATGCTTTAATAGCAGGAACTCTAAATAGAGACAGATGTTGTCTATTTTGTAAATATGCTGCAATTGATGCGAGATGTAGGCGTATAGATGAGTATGCCAAGTTACATCTTTGTAAATGTAGAAGGTAACAAATGATATTTTGGATGGAAGCATCTCAGGGATCAATTTGATTATTGTTGCAGTAAATGGCAAATCTTTTCCATTTAGCAGCATAGCAAGCTCTAGTAGTAGGTCTCCTGCCTTTTTTAATGATATTCATACAGTCTGGTGGTAGGTTAAGATAACCAAACTCTAAGACCTCAGGAGCCAGATTGCCAGATTCAGTTGACTTGGGTCTGGATGTCTGATGTCTCCATGGTTCTGCGTTAGCAGGGATGGTGTCAGACGTAGCTTTTGGTGTGGAACTAGGGAGAGTTCTAGCAGAGATGTATACCACGGTTGGTGTACCCATGTGGGAACTACTAAATTCAATTTGAGCGACTGTTGTCGTAGCTTGCGCATTATTAGTGGTATTAGTGGTAGTGGCGGAAAAGCGTACGCAAATCTGCCTGACCGTTCATCCATATCGCATTGCCCTTGGACAGCAAGTGTGGAAACCTGGCGGTGAAGGTTGGACATTTTGCGTTTTCGTGCGTGGCAAACAGATCTATGTCTGGATGACCCCACTTGTGGAAAAATGTTTGAAGAACTTGCGAATGTAGTTCCCATCTGTGAATTAGTTGTGTCTGTCGACTTCACAGATCTGCTATCTGATTGTGAACTTCTGGAAGGTGTTCTGCTAACAAATGTATGTTTTGTGGAATGGCCCATCTCCAAAGGTTCTGTGCAAGCTGGGACAGCTGTAGAGAGTGTATCCCCCCCTGTTTTTGTATATAGTACATAAGTGTTGTGTTGTTCGTCCAAATTAAGACAGCGTTGTTTTGTACTTGTACTTGGAATGTTTTGAGTGCTAAGAATATTGCTGGCAGCTCTAGGTGATTGCTGTTGAACGTTTTTTGTTGATTGTTCCATTGCCCTTGAGTTGTATGATGTAGGAGATGGGCTCCCCATCCTGTGAGAGATGCGTCTGCTGTAAGTACTATTTGTAGAACAGGTTTGAGGAACGGCAGCCCTTTTGTCAAGCTTTTGGTGTTCCACCACTGCAGAGAGCGATGTGTGAGGCTGTCTACCAACACCAAGTCCTGTAACTGACGCATTTGCAGTCTTGCATATGGTACAATGAAGATGCAAGATGCCATCATGCTTATTAGTCTCATGAACACTCTGGCTGGGAGAGAGTGTTGATGTTGGAACTTTGTGACTAAGGCTTGAATGCTCTTTATCCTTGCTGGACTGGGATACGCTAGAGCTGTAGATGTGTTTATTGTAGCCCCTAAATATTGATGTACATGAGAGAGCTGTAGGTGCGACTTGGTGTAGTTGATTGTGAATCCTAAGTCGTTCAATGTTTGAATTGTCTGATGTGTGTGTTAGACACACTGATTGAATGACTTGGCCCTTATGAGCCAATCGTCTAGATAAGGGAAGACATGTATCTGTTGTCTTCTGAGATGTGCTGCTACTACTGCTAGGCACTTTGTGAACACTCTTGGTGCAGTTGTTACCCCGAATGGAAGGACTTTGAATTGATAATGCTGTCCTTCCAGTACAAACCTTAGATACTTCTTGTGAGAAGGATGTATAGGAGCAGTGTTGTAAGGAAGTCGCCTTGTTGCAGCAATGGGAGCACTTGTTGTAAAGTGATCATATGAAAATGATCTGAGTGTATATAGTGATTGAGGGGCCTGAGGTCGAGAATTGGTATTAGTGTCCCGTCCTTTTTTGTGTATTAGAAAATACAGCGAGTAAACCCCTGTTCCTTGATGTTGCAAAGGAACTATTTCTATTGCGTCCTTTTGAAGAAGTGATAGGACTTCTTGTTTGAGCAGCGTAAGATGTTCTGCAGACATTGGACGCTGCCTGGGTGGTATGTGTGGAGGGTTAGCTGTAAGTTCGAGGCAGTAGCCATACTGCATAATTTGTCTTACCCACCTGTCTGTTGTGATGGAATTCCAGACAAGTAGGAACTGTGTTAGTCTACCCCCCACAGGAGTGGAGTGCTGTTGGGGGAGCAGAGGGAAGTCACTGTTTTGTGGTGGAAGAGGTTCGATTAGTGTTGTTACCTCGACATCTTCCTTTATTGTTGTTGCCTCTATAGCCTCCTCTAAAGTATCCTTTACTGGAGGATGACTGTGTATTGGATTTGAAGGAAGCTGTATTGTCTGCTCCAGTTTGTTTGGAGCCTTCGTTATAGAAGGAGCGACGAAAGGAGCCTCTAGCTCGTGTGGATTGCAAAGCTCCCTTAGATTTGGCTGTATCTATCTTTTTTCATTTTCTCAAGTGCTGTGTCTACCTCTGATCCTAACAATTGATGTTGGTTGAATGGCTGATTTAAGATGGTAGTTTGCACTTCCTGCTTAAATCCTGAAATGCGTAGCCAAGCATGACGTCTAAGTAGGACACTAGTGTTTACAGCTCTAGATGCAGTGTCTGCTACATCAAGTGCACACTTGATTGAGGCTTTTGAAATTAACTTGCCTTCTTTTATAAGGTTGTTTG
The DNA here is from genome assembly GCF_964263255.1 of Lissotriton vulgaris. Taxonomy (NCBI): domain Eukaryota; kingdom Metazoa; phylum Chordata; class Amphibia; order Caudata; family Salamandridae; genus Lissotriton; species Lissotriton vulgaris. The sequence goes on from NC_141694.1 coordinate 882,446,015, forward strand.
CCTGCGCCTTATATTGGTCAGGTAGATGTTGTAGTAATTTTTCTAACTGATCATAATGAGCCCTGTCATATCTTGCAAGGAGGGCTTGCGTGTTAGCTATATGCCATGTATTAGTAGCTTGTGCAGCTATTCTTTTGCCTGAAGCATCTATCACCTTAGATTCTTTATCAGGGGGCAGTGCTTCACCTGATGTCTGTGAGTTTGCTCTTTTTCTAGCATTTGAGACAACTAGGGAATCTAAGGGCAGCTGTCCTTTATTGTAGGCTGGATCACCAGGAGCAGGCCTGTACTTTTTCTCGATTCTAGGGTTTAGGATCCTAGCACGTACAGGATCTTTAAATATCTCTGAGCATGTTTGATGACCCCTTTGATCAGAGAAAGAATTTGAACAGCCCTTTGTGATTGTTCAAACGTATCTAATAAAAAATCTTCCTCTGCCTCATCTGAATGCATGGTGACCCCATGATAAATGGCAGCCCTATTCAGTAAGTGCCCAAAACCAATATTGTCTTCCCGGGGAGAAGGTTTTAATGGATATGACTGTGGGTCAGGAATATCTGGCACATCTTATGGTTTTGGGTACTCCCAATCTGGATCATCAACGGGATAGGGAAAAGACTCATCTGGGTCTACCCCTCCCCCTATGCTATACTAATCATCAGTTTGGGGGTGTATGTGGTGAAGAATGAGGAGGAGCGTGTTCAAGAAAAATTTTGAGGTGAATTGTTAGGAGGAACAGGAGATGAAGGAGAAGGAAGTATGGGAGAAGAAGGGTGCATAGGAGATGTGGCAGAGTCCTTCTTCTTGACAGGCACTGCAGGTGTAAGTACAGTGTCTAATTTCCTCTTCCTGTGTGGTGTAGTGGATACATGACCAGTCTTTGGGTCAATGTAAATCTTTTTTTGTAGAGGATCAGGTTGCAAAAGTTCTTCTCCTTGCGGAACCTTTGCCGGTGACTATTTTTTCGGTTCCGGGCGTGGTTGCTTCTTGTCTTTAGCCTTAGGAGTTGTAACTGTGTCCTTTGGCGTAGTCTTTTGCACTGAAGGTATTGTTTTTGGAGTTGTAGGCTGTTTCGAGGGCTTGAGCGCATCGGAATCAGGCCTTGTAGGTTTTTGTACTGAAGATATTGACTTTGGAGTGGAAGCTGGTCTTGTCCGCATTGAGGCGTCAGACGCTGGCTTGATAGTTTTGTCTTTAGAAGTCGAGACTTCTTTTGGTTTCGGTGCCAAGGGAGCTGGTGGGATCGGCAAATGCTTCTTGCTCGGTAAGAAGCTACCGGAAGGCTTGAGTATTTTCTTCGGAGCCGGGCTCGATGGCGGGACTTTCAGAGTGTGTTTTCAGTCACGAATGGACCACGGAGGTGGAGTTTTGACCTTTGCCTTCGATTTGGGTGGTGGGTATGGGGCCGGGGCAGTAGTACTCATGCTCTGACCCGAAGGTATGGAGTCATCTGAGTTGTCTGCCCCTGATACGATTTGGAGATTGTTTGAATCTTCTTCGGGACTGAGCGGAACTTCTTCGTTGAAGATATCCACCGGTTCCGGGGCCGATCTCTGCATGTCGAGTCGACGGTCCCTCGGATCTCGAATGGTTTTCTTGGATCAAAAGATCATACAGGCTGTGCAGCTGGATTTGTCGTGTTCTGACGATAAGCACAGGTTACACACCTCGTGATGTTCACTGTGTGGGAGCTTTGCTCCACAGTTGGGGCATCTTTTGAATGGCGTCCTTTCCATGAGGTGTAGGCCTCATGGCGTGGATAGGTCCAACGGCCCGCGTCGACGACCGGAATCAAGCTGATGGAGTCGAGACTATGTTTGTCGATATCGAAAGTAGTTCGGTGAAGTTTGAATACGTTTTTACGCGTCGAAGTACTTGAAAAGTAGATTTCGAACCAGAGCGGAAAAGTTTCATCCAAACCCAGTGGCGGAAAAAAACAATCTAAGGATGGAGCCAATGCCCATGCGACTATCGTCCAAGGGAGGAGTCACCTATCTTGTGACTACAAAGACTTTTTCCAAGACGACAACAACATGCAATCATCCGAGCCCAACACCAGGTGGCGATCTAATGCACAGTGTAAGATCTACAGTTCATATACCTCGAACAGAGCAGTTATGGAGACTTGAGGAGCTCTGTTAATGGGTGGTAGTAAGGGAATCAGTGGTGGAGTGGGTCATTGTGGGGCACCAACAAATATTGTTGCACTGAGAGCCACCAGCGCTAAAGATGGCCCTCCTTCAAATGGCAAAAATAGTAGATATATGGCTGACTGATCCCAAGATCAACCAACTGTTCAGAGGCTGAGAGTTAGAAATGTGAACAGTTCAAATAATTTTAGTTGCAAGACAAATAAGACAAAGATTACAGCAATTACACATAATGTAAAGTCTGAACTTGGCATTTCTAGGCTTTGATTGATTCAAGAAGTGATGTGATTCCTCAAAAAAGTAATAGCCAGAAAAATGACAAATGGCTGTCAAACTCTCCAGGCCAGCACATTTTCCACAAGATCAAAGGGAAGCTATGACTGGGAAAATAATTTACTAGCCACTTTGTTTGAAGAAAGAGATCAACGTGCCAGACCCATAAAAATCTTTGGTACTACTGCAGCTTATGCTCAACCAACTTGCTTGCCATTTAGGAATAATAATGTTCATAGACTGTATGCAAACCCAGGATATCCAGGGCCAGCAAAAAATATGATTGTGCTTCCGCGTCTTAGTGCTTTTTCATAGCTAGATAATGCAGCACAGTGGTATTTTTTCATAACTTTCAGCCATGCTGAACAGCAGCTGTGCACTGTACAAAATATCTAAAAGAGTTTGACAAAACCAATAGCTCTTGCATAGATGGGGCTTTTGGCTTTGCCAAAGCTTGTTAAAAATTGGTGCAATCACCAACTCTTTTCAGTACCTAGGTGGTTAGGGGTTAGCTGCTGCCCTCAAAACATTTGTGACAGTTGGAGCTCGGAGATCTATGTTATCCTTAAAAAAGTCTACTGGGACTATATTGGGGCCCGGTTAACACCCCCACACTTTTGATAATTGCAGACCTGACCTCGCCTAATTAAAAAACAGGACCCACCACAGTATCAGCTACAAACGTTGGAGTCCTGGAGAAATAGACCTTTGTAAAGTGATCCTCCCATTTATTTATCGGGTTCAAACGTATCTGGTTTTAGAATTCTTAAAGCATCTGAAAATCTCCTAATCTCCAAGTTTAGACACAGTGGTTTGGTCCATTTTGTTCTCATAAGGGCATATGCCAGACAAAATAATATAATGTGCGCAGTGTTTTCTTTGACATTCAAAGTACATAAAGTGCAGGTGGTTTCCCCTTCTATCTAACGACCAGCGGATCATTTAGCTGTAATCGAGTTAACCTGAAGGGTCTCAAACTAAAACGTAATAAAATGAGTCTTTGCTAGTTGGGGTTGTACATCATGCAGATAAGGTTCAAAACCTGGCATTGGCTTAAAACTTAGGAACTGTGAGGAGAGCCTTCCCACCCTAGGGTTGAAGTGCACATTTCTTTGTAATAATTCCCAATAAACACACTTCAACTCGTTCTTAGAATGGGCAGCCAGAGAGCGAGGCTTGTTCCAGAAGTTGCTCAGACTCCACATGCTAAACCAGGTCAGCACATGGCCGAACCATGGAAAAGTGAGCTGGTCATTCAGTTTCAAAATCTCTCTCATTCCCTGTCAGTAGGGGCTAAGTTCTTGGGTGACCCAGATTCTTATCCAATATAGTTGAACTCGGCGTGTGTATTTCCTTAGTCAATTTAACCAGCATTAACTATCTTCACCTCCTGGGCTATATAGCTTTCAGTTGGACCAGTCATTGAGGTGTTGTGTAGTTCCTATAAACCTATATAAGATCTGCGCGCTTAGGCAACATACAATATAGGATTGGTGTCAGACTGATTCTAGACACCCCAACCGGGTATGTTAGCATGTATACTAGGTAGCTCACAGTGCTACTAGAAACCCCTCATACCAAGGAGAGAATAGTTCTTGGCAACTATCGAACAAGACAACCCTGATCCCTCAGAATCATGGAAACAGTGTACCACTTTTCGCTCCGTCACTCATGCTTACTTCGTCTCAGAGAGATACACAGAATAAACAGTGGAGACGTTTTTCAATAAGCATTTAGTGCTTACTACCATTACTCGGTTTGTGGGTACCATAACCACTTTTACCCCAGCGATTGATACCTTTTCAGAAATGGGAGTGAGACACCAAATGGGAGCAACTCATGTTGTGAGTGTGCCGACTGTAGAAATCGCTAAGCCGGAGTTCCAGCCATCTGAAAGTAATGCTCCCTTAAGAGTGTTAGAAGTGATGAGGGTGAAGATAGAGTTGGAGGAAATCATCAAAGAAAGTCATGAGTTGGGGTCATAGTAGGTACATTAAGGAGAGACTTATAGTTCACTGCAAATAAGCTGCTAGGCATGCTTGTGAGACCCACAAAGCACTTGAAGGAATAGCTACTGAGTCTGGAATTAATTTGTGTAAAAGTTAGAATTTAACAAATTATGTTGGGATGTCTGAGACAGAAGATGCACTTAATAGTAAGCAAACACCTGGGTTAAAGTTGCTACTAAGGAAGCTTGCTGGCAACATTAACATGTGAAGCAATACACAGAGGTTTAGAGATAAAAGGGCTGAAAAATGTACTTTGGGAAGATTTGAAGACTTTTTTAGATTTTGTGTTCCCAATGATTTGTGGGCTGGGAGTAAAGTGGCCGAATGCAAAACCACAGAGAGATGCCGAAACACATGCTCCTTCTGCCACAGTATCAGTAAAGTATAATCATATGATTAACTTTTTGAAAACTAGTTTCCACAAAAAGAAGCTGATTGGTGACAAAAATCCAGTACTACACAAGAGTCTAAGAAGTTAAAGCATGTCTGTTTTGAGCAGTTCATGCAAATTTTTCTTCATCATAGTAGGATCACTGACATAATATAGAATGCTAAAATATTGACCTACCAAAATATCGAGGTAAAAATATAGAATGCCAAAATATCGACCTCCTATCTCCAAACAGGTAAGTACAAAAATATCAAATCAAAAATATCGATGTAAAAAATAAAGTCAAAATATCGAATTTTTTTAAATGCTTTAAATTAATTAAAAATTAATGAAATAATAAATATAATGAATTTAAACATACTTAAAATACTTAAATAATCTTAAAATTAATAAAGAATTAATGTAAGTAAAAAAAACATACAAATTGATTTGTTAATACATATATATATATATATATAAACGTAATATTAATAAAAAAACGTACAATATTTTTACCGTAGGATAGCGGAAAGGGTAAAATGTACTATTACCACTCCAGTGAGTGCAACAGTGGGGAAAGCATTGGATAGCGTAGGGATAAAAATTACTATTCCCACTCCAGAGAGTGCAACAGTAGGGAAAGCGCTGGATAGCGTAGGGGTGAAAAATACTATTCCAACTCCAGAGAGTGCAACAGTAGGGAAAGCGCTGGATAGTGTAGGGGTAAAAATTACTATTCCCACTCCAGAGAGTGCAACAATAGGGAAAGCATTGGATAGCGTAGTGGTAAAAATTACTATTCCCACTCCAGAGAGTGCAACAGTAGGGAAAGCGTTGGATAGTGTAGAGGTAAACATTACTATTCCCACTCCAGAGAGTACAACAGTAGGGAAAGCGTTGGATAGCGTATAGGTAAACATTACTATTCCCACTCCAGAGAGTGCAACAGTAGGGAAAGCGTTGGATAGCGTAGGTGTAAAAATTACTATTCGATCTCCAGAGAGTGCAACAGTATGTAAAGCGCTGGATAGCGTAGGGGTAAAAATTACTATTCCCACTCCACAGAGTGCAACAGTAGGGAAAGCGTTGGATAGCGTAGGGGTAAAAATTACTATTCCCACTCCAGAGAGTGCAACAGTAGGGAAAGCATTGGATAGCGTAGGGGTAAAAATTACTATTCTCACTCCAGAGAGTGCAACAGTAGGGAAAGCGTTGGATAGCGTAGGGGTAAAAATTACTATTCCCACTCCAGAGAGTGCAACAGTAGGGAAAGCGTTGGATAGCGTAGGGGTAAAAATTACTATTCCCACTCCAGAGAGTGCAACAGTGCGGAAAGCGTTGGATAGCGTAGAGGTAAAAATTACTATTCCCACTCCAGAGAGTGCAACAGTAGGGAAAGCGTTGGATAGCGTAGGGGTAAAAATTACTATTCCCACTCCAGAGAGTGCAACAGTAGGGAAAGAGTTGGATAGCGTAGGGGTAAAAATTACTATTCCCACTCCAGAGAGTGCAACAGTAGGGAAAGCGTTGGATAGCGTAGGGATAAAAATTACTATTCCCACTCCAGAGAGTGCAACAGTAGGGAAAGCGTTGGATAGCGTAGGGGTAAAAATTACTATTCCCACTCCAGTGAGTGCAACAGTAGGAAAAGCATTGGATAGCAGGAGGGTAAAAATTACTATTCCCACTCCAGTGAGTACAACAGTAGGGAAAGTAAATACTTCATATATAAATAAAATAAATATTAATACCAATTACAAATTAATTAAAATACTTAACACTTTTATATAATATATTAATTAATCAATTAAACATGCAAATAAAAATTAATAAAAACAATTACCTACTAATACAAATTATTTACCAATTAACAATAAATTAATTAACAATTAGAACATAATTAAACATTTGATAAAATAAAAAAAATAATTTAAAAATAGATTTACTTACAATTAAATTACTCCCCACCCTATTCCCCTATAAACCCACAACCCACTACAGAAACTAAATTAATACAATTAACATAATTATCAATTAATAAATTGATTAAAATTAATTACCCATTATATTTTAATTAATTACCAATTAATAATTAATTAACAATTATTTCACAATAAATACAAATAAATATATTAACATATTTAATTATTTATAATTAAATAACTTCCCACCCTATTCCCCTATAAACCCACAACCCGCTACTGAAAATAAATTACTAAAATTACCAAAATTATCAATTAATCAATTAATTAAAAATAATTACCAATTATATTGTAATTAATTACCAATTAATAATTAATTACCCATTATTTAAAAATAAATACCAATAAATAAATTAACATATTTAATGAATTATAATTAAATTATTTCCCACCCTATTCCCCTATAAACCCACAACCCACAACCCGCTACAGAATTATATTACGCAAAAATTAAATACCATAAAAATAATTAATTAATATAAATAATAAAATACATATACACTTTTCAAACATATACTAACATAAAAAACACTTTAAAAATTGATATTAACTTACTTACCTCAAATTCGATATTTTTGTAGTCTATATTCTGTCCATTCTATACTTTTGTAGTCTATATTCTGTTCATTCTATATTTTTGTAGTCTATATTCTGTCCATTCGATATTATGTCCATTCTATATTTTTTAATTCGATATTAATGCTATCCTATTCGATATTTTTGTAGTCTATATTCTGTCCAGTCGATATTGTGTCCATTCTATATGTTTTTAATCGATATTAATGCAAATCGATAATAAAAACTCGATATTTTGACTGTATACCATCATAGTGGTGTAGAAAATCACAAATGGAGAAATCTTGGTAAATTTGTGTTCCAGTTTGCTCTTTGCTTTTGCCCGGAGATTAGCTCCTATATCAAGCAGAATGTGAAGCCATTAGACGAAATACAGAGATAAGCAACATATTGCAGTGATTAGTTGGAAGAAAGGCAGAATCATTGAGAAATGTATATTGACTGATAAAAATAGCCCAGAAAGGATCTGAGAAAGGAACGTACATGGTGATTCCTGGTTAAAGTTCTGGTTTTGGCACTTGAATGCAGGGAGTTGGATATCAAGGTGGTGGTCAGATGATGCAGGTTGGAAATGGTGTTCTACAAGGTGGAGAGTGAGTAAAGCCAGTTGATCCGAATTTGGGAAATGATATTGTCATGTTAAAGAACACAAAGCCATGTCATTACTGTAACAATTGGCCCACGATTTCAGAATATGGTCCATGTTGTTTATTCTAATCCCATGGCACGAATACGTATCAATGGAGTCCTCTCAGGTCTCTTTTTTGATAGCGCGGGGGATGAGGCAGCGTTGCCTTCTGTCCCCCTTTCTCTTTGCTCTTGCTATGGAGCCACTGGCCCAACTCATGCACACAGATCCCCAATAAAGTGGATAGGCATGGAGTACTGGCCACGAGGACGGCATTGTTTTCTATATGGATGCTGTACTCCTATACCTTGCAAATCTGGGTGACAGTGGCCCTCGGTGCCTCCAACTACTTAAAAACTTTGAAAGGGCCACTGGTCTGAGGATAAACCCCTCTAAATCTGTGCTGGTCCCCTTGGCACCATCTAGCGACTGTTTCAATTGGCAGACAGCCCTTCTTCTTCATTGAATTAGTTTTAAATATTTGGGCGTTGGGGTCGCTTTGCACCTGGTACTCACCGGGGCTCTTAATCTTCAGGCTCTACTCCAGAGGGCCAAGGCAGATCTGACCAGTTGGCAAGCTCTTCCTCTTAATGTGTTGCATCATACTAACTGATGAACCTGCCGCAATTTTTGTATACCTTCCAGAACTTACCACTCTAGTTGTCACGGAAGTGGTTTCACAAGTTAGATGGATTCGTGAAGACATTCTTGTGGTGGGGTTTCCGACCCCGCTTGGCTTTCTTACATTGTTAAAGAGGCCCCTTTAATGGCGGTCTGGGTATGTCCAATCTTTACCTTTATTATCTGTCCTTCCACCTTCTCGTCATCCTTGTTTGGTTCAACGGGGGATGGTCCGATCCTGCCTATCGCCTGGAACTGTGCCTGCTAGGCTTTCCTAGTTTTCAAGCCATGCTTTATGGCTCCCCAGTTCTGACCTCTATGCCTTTGGTAAATAAAGTTGGGGGCCGATTCACAGAACTAATCTGAGATAAAATCCTAAACCTACTACTTTTGGTATTTACAGAAGTCATTTAGTAGTAGTAAAGTCAGGACTCCTAACTTTATTACTACTAAACTGAGACAAAATCCTAACATTACGACTTTCGGTATTCACAAAAGGCATTTAGTAGTAGTAAAGATAGGAGACCTAACTTTACTGCTACTAAATGCCTTCTGTGAATACCAAAACTAATAAGTTTAGGATTTTATCTCAGATTAGTTCTGTGAATCATCCCATGGTGTTTCTTGCGTGGAGAGCAGCACTCCGACATATACAATCGGAGGCCAGACTCACCCAACAAACCCATCTTTGGCATGGTACCTGGTTGAGGAAAGTGTCAACACTGTGGTTTTAGAGCCTGGGATATTATGGGCTCTAGTGATTGGGATATGTATGGTTAGAAACACATATACGTTTCTTCCAAGACCTTCAGCAGATATATACACTTACACACACCCAATTTTATCATTATCTCCACCTCAGACTTGTGCCCCATACTCATGTCTGATCAGTTGATCCCCTTCCTGAGTTTAACCCCTTGGAGGCAAATCATCTAATGGGTATCCTGGGCCGCTGAGGCATTTCCTAGATGTATCTTACCCTTATAATTAACTCTCCCGGTTCTTTAGAACATCCTAAAACCCATTGGGAGAGCTGGGTGGGCCCATAGAGAAGGAGGATTGGCAAGACGCCATGATGGCCCCTCGCAAACTTACAATCTCCTTAAGAATAAAACTGGTGCAGACATATCATTATTTTGCATATCTCTCTCCCACCCGCCTGTACCAGGCAAGCCTTTGCCCTATATCCACTTGTCCACACTGCGGAATTAGGCCGGCAGATTTTTACCACATGGTATGGACTTGTAGAGTAATACATTGTCATTGGACTGGGATGACCCAAGACCTCTCCAATGTTTTTGTGTGGGTGGTTGCCCTCTAACCCCTATTAATTCTCCTTGGGGTGTTTGAGGGTTCTTATGGCACAAGGGACGAAAGAGCATTTCTGGGCACGGTCCCCCTGATTGCAAAACGTGATATTGCTGTGAAGTAGTTGTCTACTACTCCTGCGACTCACTCACAGTGGAGGCGTTGTGTTGACTCGTGCGCTCAGCAGGAATGTGTGATCTCTTAAGCACTGCATTGTCCCCAAACACATGGGCGGGTATGGGGGTAATGATTGGGTCCAATGCTTTAAGATTACTGTGAATCAAGATACTTTAACTATGGTTGCGATCTCTGTGTTTAACCATTTATGTACTCTCATTCTGGTTGGTTACAAAATTTCATCCTTTACTTTACCATTCATGTGCCATGTATATATATTTGCCAGGTTTGTTGACCTAAAATTCAATAAAATACGTTTATATTTTTAAAAAATGAAGTTTTATGGCCAGGTGACTAATATAATTTTTGTGCCAGCTCCAAATATGCAAATGCCAAGATCTCTGAAAATCTGACATCCCCCAAGTCCCATTAATGCAGCACAATTTGTACACTCCAAGATTTTATGCAAACCCAAACCTCAGAGTCCAGCAGAACCCCTTCCCATATTCTGACGGTCTCCAACAGTTCACAGTCTTCAATACTTTCGAGGACCCAGGTTCTGATCAGTCACAATGACGGTGCCTGAGAGGCGAGCCACAAAATTTAAGGTAGACCAGAGTGGCCGATATCTAGATGGAGAGATGAATGAAGACCCTGTGTCATTTCTTATTGAAATTGATGCTATCTGCTCTACCGTAAGAACAGTGGATGTTCCAAACCCATCAATCTCATGAATACAAGTTCAAGTTGTAGGCGTTGCAAATAGGTAGATAGTGAATCATTTTTTCGGATGTGAAGCTAGGCCTCCTTGAAGGGGACCATCAATTTCGGATATTTGATCCCAACCCAGTTAATCTATTGGGCAGGAGGGCCTTTTGTGCAAGTTAAACTGCATGGTTTATAATACAACACAAGGTGTCGAGCTCCAAAAGCACAATGAAGATGCAGACTTTAAATTAAGCACACAGAAGTCATTTGTGAGGCTGTTCCCCATTTTGACAAAAGAAGACTTACCACCAGACTTAAAGGACTCCGTGAAGGAGAACGCCTGAGATTATACCAGCAAATATATTGGGCTGATTAAAAATTTTGAACCTGTGAAAATTACAATAAAACCAACCCCTAATGCCCCAGTACAACTTCTTACCAGAGGCTATAGCCAGAATCACCCAATGATTGAATACACGTTAGAGCAAAGCATCTTAAAGGAAATCCTAGGGAGTCCATGTAACTCTTCATAATGGGTTTGCAGAAACCAAATAAAAAGTGGTGGGTTGTGCAGAACCTGCAATATAATAATACTATTGTTGTTCCATGTTGTCCTGTGATACCAAATACTGCATTGATTCTGTTCCAATACCATGTGATGCTTATTGGTTCACAGTTAATTACCTGTGCCAAGCATTTTTTTCCATCCTGTTGCATGAGGACATCCAGGTCCTCCTTGTATTCCAGTTCCAAAATAAAGTTCTGGCATGGTGCTGATTTCCTCAAAGGTATGAAGAAAGCTCCTTGATCTTCAACCAGATACTGATAAAATAATCTGGAGACCATATTGTTGCTGTGCAACTTAGTTCTGGGCTAGTACATTGACGACCGTTTGGTGGTGTTGACTTTCTAAGCAATGTGCAAACAAGTTGCCATCGCCTTATTTAATAATTTGGCTGACAATGGACAATAAGTGTCCCTAACTAAGCTGCAGTGTTGTAGGACAGAAGTCCTCTATCTAGGACATCATATTGAGAAAGGGGCAAGAAAAGTATCTCAAGAGAGAATCTCTGCTATATTGTACATGAACTCACAGAGAGAAGTAAGGATGTGGGCCACTGTAGCCAGTGGAGACCCATCTTTTCCCTATTAGCAACGCTCCTACAGAGGATTACAGACAAGGATTTGTCTGATTCACTACCATGGAACAACAAGTGCAGGGATACCTTCCTCGAGCTCAAAAAAGCTTCCTGTCATGCCCCGGCTCTGAGATTACCTGATTATGAAAAGCCTACATACTGTTCTGAGAGAGAAGGGTGCTCCCTTTTAGTACTAACATAGACTCATGGTAATTCTGAATGACCCATTGCTTACTTTTTAGGTACTCTTGACTAATAGCCAAAGCGTTACTGTGTTGTATAAAGGCGTTACCCACCGTTGGTGTCAGCAATAGTGATGTGAGGGCCTTGTCAAGGGATATCAATCTACAGTCATGGTTCCACGCTCTGTTGAAATTCTCCTTACCCATACTTGAACCCAACACATGACCAACAGCCGACAATATATGAATAAGCAGTTTACCCTCGCTGAGGAGAATATTGCTCTGTAGATGTGCTCCTGTTTAAACCTTCCTACACTGTTACCACTGCCTGTTACCAATAAAACTGATGATGTTTGGGTGGATCACGACTGCCTTAATTTGACTGAATTGTGTACCCAGCCAAGACAGTACATACCAAACGTCCCTCTTGAAGAGCCTGATTGTATGTTGTTGGTGGTCTGCTCTTGCTTGAGAAATGGAAAAGGGACTCTGAAAGCAGCCTATTTCGTTTGCACCTTAGAAGGTCTAGTGGAAGCCTCCTGTTTAAGTAATGCAGCCTCTACACAGGTGGCCGAACTGTTTGCTCTTGCCAGATCTGTTGTGTTTCTGACAAATTAAGAGCCACCATCCACACTGATAGGAAGGATAGATTTGGCATGGTACAATTTTGGGGCATTTGTAATCTCAAAGAAGGAGTGGAAATGATTTTGGAACTGCTGGCAACCGATATGCAGAGTAAATAGCCAGATATTGTGCTCTTGGGTCTTGTACCTTCAATTAATATTATTTAAATTAATCAGAAAGTAACACTTCCATATTTTTGTTGTTGTGTTGTTGACTATTGCTGACATGTGAAATGAGATAAAGAGCTTACAGGAAGAGGCACCAGAATGTGAACAAGTGAGGTGGGGAGAGCAAAGTGCATGAAAAATCAAGAAGAGGCCTGATTTTCAGTGGATGGCCATCCTGTTTTGCCTTACTCCATTTTACCCCAATTAGCCCGACATTTTCACTGTGCCACTGATAGATAGTTTAGGCACAATGCTCTGCCTGTAGAATCTACTTGTTTACCCCAGGTTCTGTGTTTTGCACAGAGATATGTCTCAGATTTTCCACTTGCCAACAGTTGAATGCAAGAAGGAGAGCTGTAGTCCTCACAAGCCACATAGGGAGACAACATGGTCTTTCAAATTGCATGCAACTTGACTTTGATGTGATGCCCGTGTATAATGGGCTCCATTAGGTTCTGTGGGTGGTTTGGCTCTTTTCCCGATGGGTGGAGGCATATCGTACTAGGAGAAATGTAGGCCAAACTGTTGCTGAGGGAATTGATCTCTCGTTTTTGCATCCATGTTTCCCTGGAATCAGACCATGGTAGTCACTTCAAGAATGAGGTGATGAAACTTTTGTATACAGCTTTGCAAATAGATTATCTGATTCCATTGTAGCTGCAGTCCTGAATACTCGGGCATAGTTCAGCGAATAAATGCGACACTGAAGTCCAGTTTTGCCAAAGTGTGTGCATCCACATCCTTGAAATGGCTGGCCGCTCTACTATTGGTATTGATGGGTGTGAGAAGCATTCCGGGTCAGGGGACAGGATTGTCCCTTCATGAAATCCTCATGGGGAGAGCCATGAGAGTCCCTGCTGTGCATGATACTGCGCTTGTAAATATTATGGATGATATGGTTCTTGACTACTGCAAAGGCCTGGCCGATGTAGTGTTTTGTGTCGACTCCCATTTCAAGACAATAACAGTGCCATGACCTAATTCCTAGTGAAAGCGATTTGGTGAAAAAGCATGAGCGGAAGTCATGCCTGGATACCCAATGGCGTAACCCCTATTCACACACACTGCTTTTAAATATGGAGGCCTTCCAAACTGGATTCATGCCTTGAACACTTGGAGAGTGAGACAAGCTGGAGAAGCAATGGTGACAGCAACTAATGATTCACATAGCCAAACTCCAGCACAACCTGAGAGCTTAGAGGGAGAAGCAGAAGAAGACTGTATATAAATATCTTAAAGTCAATCTAAGGCAAGAGCAGAGTCTGTGGAGAATGAGCCAAGAGTAGTCACAGTGAACTGAGCTACAGCAGCTGTAACCGCAAACACCAAGCCTGGAGAAAGGACAAGTAGTTCGATCAAGGGGGTCCAAGAAATGAGAGGTGGCCAAGGAAGGTTAAAAGAGTAAGGGTACAGTTCACAAAGGTAAACTTAGACCTGAAGTGTAAGTTTAGATCTGAAGTCTAAGTAGGACTTGACGGCTAAGGGCACACTTCACAAAGGTAACCTTAGACTTCAGGTCTAAGTTAATCTTTGTGAATTGGGTCCTTAGACTTCAGGTCTAAATTTAAACTCAGGTCTATACTTAGAATTTGGATTTGACGTTTTCCTTCATGAATTGGGGCCACAGAGTTTTGTGTCTGAAGGATACTTCCCTCACGCAATCAGAGAAGATACAGACACACTTACAGTGACATTGAACTGTCAGTAGGCAGGAGATCAAGAAGTACACAGTTACCTAGTTGAAAGTACTAAGCACCTGAATGGACATATTTTGCTCAAAGTGAAGCTGCATTAAGAGCCCATGAGAGTGAAGACTGACAAACTGCTTTTGAAAAGTCTCCATTTTTTTAAACGTCTCCATGATCAAAACTGCCAAAATAAAACGTTCACTGGTTTTGATTTTTGCTGATTTGAAGTCAACTGACATTTGGATGATTGAGAATTTAGTATGAACCATGTACTGACCTTTCCGGGCCAAGGCTCCAGTACTAGAGTAGGGTGTCATTTTAGAAGAATATTGATGTAGGGATAGGAAATGACATTAAAGCAACTGCGTTTGATATTCAATGTGATCAAGCCAACAGGTTTATCGATTTGCCCAAGTAGAAGCTCTTTGTAGGATTGTTCGCTTTATGCAATTTTTTAGTCTTGCATTTTATGTTTCTGATTCATGAGAAGCTTGCTTATCCTTTCACTAAGTCAGCATAGAGCAATAGTGGACATAGTATCAATCATTCCATTATTACTATGATATGCTTATTAATAATCCCGAGTTATCCTGCAGAAGAGCTGCCAAAATTCGATCTGAAATTGTTACCTAGAGATAGCTCTGAGGGAAATTTACATCTAATGTTTTCTTTAATCTTCTGCATGAGTATTTATCCCAGTTTAAGGCATGCAAAGGATTGCCATGCCTGCACCCATCTGCCTGCATCTGTAGCTGATGGTATGAACTAATATCACTACTTACGGCCTGTCTTATAGTATAAATTTGAGCTTCCTCTATCATCAGGGTAATTTTGATTCTTATTTTAGTCTTTTCTGAGGTACCTATCTACAAACATTTGAATATCTACTCTAATGCTAAATATATGAATATTGTGTGCCACGTCTAAGACACAAGTTAAGCTTGACACTTCTCAAGACCACAGACAAAATTTGACCTTTAAAATGAAGAGGAAAATGGTTTCATTGATAATTCAGAAGATAGAAGAGAAGAAATTGCACAGAAACTGAAAAATGAACAGGGTGAACTTAAAGGGATTTGGAGAAATATACATTAGCTGTAATACAACCAAAATTTACTTTGGATCAGGAACAGCAAGGAAAGTTGTGTTTCACAAGAAAAAATTAACATTTTTGTCATTCTCAGGTGATGCGGTGGAGTGAATGCCCGCATAGATTTGATTTAATCTGGTACACAGATCACATAAATGATCCTGTCATTCCGGAAGTTTATTATGTGTGTGAAAAAATGCATATTTCAAGCTTTCTGCAAACTGGGTTTAGAGCTGCTGCTTGGCTTTAATGTTCCCCAATGTGTAATATTTTGATAAATTAGTTGACCCAGGGAATTGGGTTCCATGGATGAGATCAAACGTAGTGCTTCACAAATAATGGGTGACATTTTAGGAGTAGTTTTAAATTATTTGAAGGTTAGAACGCTTTCTACATTTGTTGAGAGACTTGCAACCAGCCCAGCTGCTGTAATCTTAACCATATATACAAAATTAGTAGCTATTAGATATGGTTTTACAAAATAGGCTTGCTTTAGATATTTTGATTGCAAAAGAAGGCAGAGTTAGTAAAATGCTATGCATCCAAAAATGCTGATCGTATGTGCTCAATAAAAGTAGGGAGATCAATAAGTATGTGAACAACATCACAGGTCTATCTAAAGACTTTAAGGAATTGGAAGAAACTGGAGCTTAGGAAGCGATTGGGAAGGGATTTGCTGCTGCCGGCATATGGTCTAGTAGAATCGGTAGTGGGCTTTTAGGTGCTAGTTTGTGTGACTAGTTTGTTTTTGATGATAAAGGGGTTCAAACTGATGAAAATAAAGGAAAAATCTGAAATGAGTGGAGGAGAGAGATTCATACAGGGCATGAGGATGAAAAGGAAATGTGAGGAAATAGAATTGGAAAAATACACAGGGCCAGATGTATCAAAGGGTTATACCCATTCTGTGTCAATGGGAAAATGTGTTCATACATTTGGCCCACAGTGCTCTGTTTATGATGAGTTAATAGAGCTAGAGGAAATTAGAGGTAAGCAGCAATAGTCAACAACTGGCATCTGAATTGCACATGGGAAGCAACAAATGTTATGTGTGATGGAGAAATTGATGATGCAGTGTCACTGATTTTAGTTGCATTTTATGACTTACTAATGTAGAACACGAATAATCATTTATCATTTATATTCATGTATAATGTCATATTTAGATTTACCATAGTGTGTGATTTTTATAATAATAGGTAACCGTAGTTAGGGTGGGTTCATGTTAAGTTAGGGCGCAATTTGTAGGCCTCAATTGAAAGACTCTTATTAAATGAAGTTACATGTTTCTGTTTGCTCTGCATCCTTTTGTCTGACTGCAGGTGCCAAGAGATACTACATACTTGTTAAAACAGTATTGTTAAGTTTTTTGCGAAGGTAACTTAATGTAACCTTTCATAACTTAGTCGGGACAACTCAGCACCTGTATGTGAAAGGAGCTGAGGGGAAATAAATCCTCTCCTTTCCGATATCTTTAACTGCCCTGGAGCTAGAATCGCACATTGTATGATTCATGAGAAGTGGGCTGACACAAAGCTTACTGTGAATGTTAAATTTTGATTGGCTCCTTCTTCATGGGATCTGTGCAATGTATCTCTTTGTTGAATTTCATGTTTTAAGTGGGCTTCACTGACCTTAGGTAATTAGATTTGCTTCTGTCCACACTTGTAGGTGGATGTTTTTCCCCCACTCTTGAGATCCCATGCTCCTCTTATATTTTAGTTTTATCTCTCAAGCAACCACTATTTTTCTTTCTGATTGGAATCTTCATTTTGTTCTATTTGAGATATTCTATTTGCTGACACCTGCTACTAATGAGTTTCCTGCAGCTTTAGTCTAACATTAGGGAAATTCCCTTCAGGAAAATTGAGATCTTTATGATTTGCCTACTCTGTCTTTGAATAATTTGACTTTGCTTTTGTTATTTGATCTGTCTAAACTATGTTCTTATATGGTGTATTCAGGTGGTTATTGATTTATGAATAAACTAATTTGATTTGAATTTGTAACTTTACTATTTTTTTTTCAATAAACCTCTCTGTTGCTACTGTGGGGGAAAATATGCTTCACTGTCATTGACTAAAATTGATGATTAAAATAAATGGAAAGTGTACTCCAGACTACTAATCAAAGCTGCATTGCTGTATTGATGGTAAACTGTGTGCTAAACAAGGGTTCCCAGCCTGGTTAGCAATTATGACGGCCATTATAGCTGGTAATGTCCTTGTTCAGTGCTCAGATGATTGGAAGAAGATCAATTGCATCTTCTGCAAATCAAACAACTCATCCAAGGTTATCTTGAAAAAAGTCTAGAATCCACAAAAAGCTGGGTGCCATGACAAACGAAGGGTGACATTCTGATGAAAACCAAAAGAGGCAGCGGATGAATACTGAGTGAGAAGGGGCCAGTTTTCAGAAGAGAAGAAGCTGTGACATTCCATATCAACCAAAGGTCATGGAATGTTTATGTACAGGAAGTGGAATGGAAAATACTTTGACATTATCCAACCTCATCAAACTATCTGCATCCTGAGAGGGAGCCAAACCTAGAAACTACATTAAAATTTTGGTAAAATGGTGTGCCTCATGGCTTGGGTTAATGTTCAGTGTTATTTGCATGCTGGGCTTTAACTGTGTATGTATCAAATTTAAAAAAACAAAATTTTTAAAAAGCAAGTCTACGTGTTTATCAAGTAGGGCTCACCAAAACTGCTGCCACATGCCATAGTTTAAGAATTGCTCACCTGAGTTGAGAAGAATGATGGACTTGAGGCACATGAACTCCTCACCCTCAAGTTTCATTGCACGAAAACGAGCCGCTGTGGTCACCAGCATATCGAAGATCTCCACAAAGCCCTCCACACACTTTCCCTGATTCCTGCATGGAGACAAATAGGTAATAATTTGCATTGTTTTGTACGGTGCTTCTTTGTCATATCTACATAATACATTTTGAGGTATTGATGTGTTTAGTTTTCTATATGCTTTAAGCTAACTGGAATCTAGAAAATTGATTGCAAAGTTTGGGGAATCAAGATTGGAAAGTTGACAAACAGAAGGGCTGCTGTGATAAACATGCAGCTAAGAAGCTGACACTAGTTACACAAAAGTATCACATTCATTTGGTCCGATTCACTATCCTATATGCACACAGACGTGAAAATTTGGTGTGGAAAAAATTGCATTCACAAAGTCAAAATTCCTCTTCTCTTTTACACAATCGAATTCACCTTCCTTAACGGGATTTATATGTTGCTACATTTTATAATATTTCTGTGTGAAAAATTGCTCCAATGAAGGGACTTGTGAGCATTATTTGGTGGGTCAACCGGAAAAGATACCTTCAAACTTTCGAAGCTAATTCCCCACCTTAAAAATGTGCAGAAAGTGACTTCTGTCAAGTGCCGAATTAAATGGCATTTCAGAGAAAATGCACAGGATTCACCTCCCAGGGTCCACTGGACTGTGGAGAAAAGTGCTTCTGCCTTGGGGAAATCTTTACCACTGTGAAAGTTTGAAAAGGTTCTCAAGAACAAAGGTATTTTCGTGTTCTGCTTCTACGTTTAGAAAGTTACATCATGTATATATATTTATACAGTTACATTTGAGTAAATTGTTATGCAGTGCTGTGGTCGTGGATATATTCAACACAACCAGATGTCCAGCAATGCTTAGGGAATTCTTTCTGAATGTCAGAAATTAGTTTAAACCTCGTGCATGGTTACAGGAGTGAATATTTAATTTCTTCCATGGTTATTCAAATTGCACTCTCTCATGTTTTTTAATTTTCACCAGCATCTTTGCTTGTCCATTGTCCAGTTTTTCTTTTAACCTCAAAATAACTTAATTTTGCACATACCCATTAAGTCACATACTGAGGACAAGAAAACATTTTATAGAATAATTTCAAAGAAAATCTTACTTTCTTACATCTTTATTCAACAAAACGGAAATGAGCTGTATTTCCATAAAATAACAACATCACAAAGTTAAAACAGTGATAAATTAAACAGTGAGAGTTGTTATCTCTGGAGTGTTTCACAAAAGCCCTATCACAATTCAGCAGCGAACATACAAGCCTCTTTAACAGTCAAACTGCAAAGTGGCAGTGGTAGCAGAAGGGAATATATTGCAGTGCGAAAAAGCACACCCAATTGGACCTGCCCGCAAATTCTTTCTAGATAGTATAGCCAGCAATAGAAGCTTCAAGAAAACTGAAAACAACTTCACAAGGAAGACTTTGAACCTAACTTCTCTAAGATTCTGAAGTCTAAGGTTGCCTTGTCTAAGGAAAAATGTGACATTTGCTATAGATGTGGCAGCAAGGATCATCTTGCCTTTGAAAAAAACTGTACTGCACTCGGGTAATGATGTTCTTATTGTGGAATCGTGAGCCATTTGTTCATGTACCCATGAAGAGACAGTCACCATTTGTGAAATGTGTAATAGAACAGAATGATTGTGAGTCATCTGTGTGGGAATAACTGAGTGTCAAACAGCGAGGACACACTGTATAAATAAAGGTTTGTGGGGTTATCCTCTAACTTAAAAACAAATCACTATGTGAGATTTCAACTGATGGTATAGCTCTGTGTATTGTTGCTGATTCAGGGCCACATTAGATGATAGTGGAGAGGAAAATTTGGACAGGAAAATTTGCCACTAATCTTGGTTGTGAGCAGTAAAGACCAGACATTCATCAGAGAATTTCACAGGGGAACCAATTCATACCCAAAATAGGACAGAAAACCCTACTATTGGAATTTAAGTGGAGGGTAACCTAAACAATGTGGAAAGGACTCTTCTGTTTCAGAGAGGTTAGACCAACGATCGTTTGGTAATATACTTGACCCTAACAGTCATGAAAAAGTTCAAGTTGATAAGATGTATGATCTCGTGCACGCTTGGGAAACAAATTACTAAGGAATTTTCCAGACAAGTGGGACAACTAGATGGGTTCCTATAGGAACCTTTTGAAAAAAGAGGCTGTACCAGTTACTCCTAAGATTAGGAATATTCTTCTGGAAATCAGGAAGGGAGTTGCAAGTGAATTGGATAAGCTTGAAAGATTTGATATTATTGAAAGTGTTGAAACCAAAGCAAGGTTGGCTTCTTTGGTGGTGACCACACAAAAAAGAGTATGTGTTGATTTAAGAGCTGATACGACAAAAAGGGAACTACTGGTCTATAAGTGTTAAGGCAGAGAGATGGTAATGATTGGAGTGTAGCTGTCCCCCTGGATAGGTGTGGGCTACACCAGTCATACAATGTATAACCATTCCCAGATGACGATGCTCCGCCACGGTGGTGGGCTGATGGGATTCACTTCGACTCAGGGAATGCGGGTTTTGCATTGATTCTGACATTACGTATTTTCCGTCTCTCTCCGCCTTAACACTTATAGACCGGTAGTTCCCTTTTTGTTGTGTCAGTTTTGGATTGGGGATAGGATACTGCCTGGTCTCTAAATATTGTTTCCCTTGGACCCCCTTTTTTTGTAAATAATTTGTATGTTGATTTAAGAGCTCTCAATTTGAATATGTCATTAGAAAATGTTGCCTCGAATTTATGAACTACTGGCCATGACCAAAGTGATGGAGTTGGTTGCATCAATTGACCTTCCTTTCCCATCAGACATGCTTGCACAAGAATAGCAACAGCTTTTATCCCTCCTTTTGGTTGCTATCAATTTGTGGGCTACCTTTTGGCCTAGCTTTGACAGGCATTGTATTCCAAAGGTCGATGTATAAATTATTAAAGGAATGTACCGGTTTTGCCATTTTCCATGATTATATTTTGGTAATGGGCATGGCTAAATTTCAACATAACAGATGTGTATGAGAAAAGGACAGGCCTGACAGATGTTTATTAAGAAAATTTACGTTTGCTATGTGCCCATTTGGACCATGAGGTAAGTGGCAATAGGATAATGCTAAAGCAAAAACTTGCAGAGGCAATCAAAAATACCCATGCCCCTGAGTCCAAGGATGAAGAACTATTCTTCCTTGGTCTTGTGGAGTCATATTCAAGTATGTGCAAGGTAAGACATATAAATTATGACTATTACCGAAGAAAAACAGCAGTTTGTATGGAATGATGAACTTCAGTAATGTTCTGTGTAATCAAAAATTACATATACAGTACTACTCCCTTCCAAGATTTTGATTCTCAGTCCTGAAGTATTAATACGTCTGAGACTTATGGATAAGGTCTTGGCACAGTGTTGTCCAAATGAAACTAAAATGGTAACGAATTTACAGTAGCTTTTGTTTCTCTCTCAATTTCATCAGCAGCAGAAAAATACACTTTGGTGTAAGGAGTAATCTGGTTTGTGGAGTTTGGGTAATTTTTAAAAGTATATATATATATATGTGTATCTCAATTTGTGTTAATCACAGATCATAATTCAATCACTAAAATTGTAACTTCCAGATAATCTTGAAGAGCATCACTTCACATTTCTAGGATGGCTGTGAGATTATTTGACTACATTTTCAAAGAATAATATGTCTGTGGTGGAATACAACATAATAACCGATTTTTTTAAGTAAAGCTCTTTGTCTTTTGAACAGCATATAAAAGATGACAAGGATAAATGCTTAGTTTCCAATGTGCAATTACCAGAACTAGAAGCCATCACCAAGGATGAATGGGTGGATGCTTTGCCAAAGACAAGCTGTTAAAGAAAGTTTAGAAATATTTTGAAGGGGGTTGGATAGAGAGGAAATGTTTGGGTGAAATTCTGGATCTGTTTTTGGAATTTGAGAATAAATTAGATTTAGGAGATGGTTCATGGCAAGGACAGGCAAGGTTGTTCCACCACTGCTCTGAAGGATACCTGAGGAGAGTTAAAAGTAAAGAAGGACTACATTACTGCTGGCCAGGAGCAGATTTTTGCGTTTAAAAGATAATATGTGACTGCAATGAATTTAATAGAGCAGATAAATTGCAGATTACATTATGCCCCCCCACTAGTTCCTTTGCCGGGTGCAGATTCTCCTTGGGAATCCGTAGGGTTAGATACTTTAAGTCGCATAATAGATTCAGGTGACATTAACTGGTATGTAATTGTGCTACTCAATTTATTTTCTAAGTGACCAGAGTTTGGATCATAGACAGGGCCGATTCAAATACTGTTAAAGAATGTTTGGATGAAGTTTTCAAGAGAGAGGGTTTGCCCAAGGTGATGAAATGGTGGTGTAGGTCTAAAATAAACCAGGATAGAGGGGTCTGCAACTTGTCTCTCACAACCTTCCAAAACCATCTGAGGGAAGCATGCAGGAGTTTTCTGGCAGTCAGGAGCCAGAAGTCGGGCAACTTCAAGATGGTACGGGCAATATATGCTCATGAATGGCCTTGTAATTACTGTATTATCATTAGTTGTTGCAGAATCAACCTACAAGAGACTCTCTGAGGAAATATGGAGTGGACTAGGAATTCTTCTATTTGCTAAATTGTAACTGTTCCCATCCTCATTGCCTGACTATTCCTTACTATGGGACTTTCAAGTAAATAAGCAGTCTGTGTTCACACTGTTACTGTATTAACCTTCATAGGTAGGAATCAAATTGGCTTATAACAGGGTCAGAGCGCCCTCTGACCCTGCTCGCAGGCAGGTCGCTCCCCACAACTGCTGCACGGCTCTGCCTGCATTGTTTTTGCCTAATCTTGTATTTTTCCCCTGTGCCTAACTTACTTTCTTGCCCGACTTGTTTTTATTCCTCTGTGCCTGTACTTGCTTTCTTGCCCAGGCATGTTTTTTTATTCCTCTGTGCATGTACTTGTTTTCTTGCCTAAACTTGTTTTTCCTTTCTGTGCCCAGGCCTGCCTGTTTTTCCCACCGCTGTGTCCGTGCGACCCCGCCCCCCTGCAATCCCATTCGCCGTCCCGCTCCTGCCTCCCAGCTGCTCCTCCCTCACACATCCCCTCATATGGATGCCGTGCTGCGCAAGGCCGCTGGCGTGCCAAAGGCAAGCCCATCTGTGCCTGGACTGCGCCCAGCGCCAGGACCCCTTGCGTCCGACACCACTACGATGCCAGAACCCTACACACACTCAACACCGTACAATCACACACCGGCTTCCTGGCCACCCCGAAGCACACCCACGGAGCTTTCACCTGCCGGAACTGCAGCTTCACAAGCATCTGCCCCACCATGCTGCCGACCAGGAAAGAACCCAACTACCTCAGATGCATCCTTCTCAACACCCGCTCCACCCACAAACACACCGTTGAACTCTGGGACCTACTCGACTCAACCTCCCCAGAAGTCACCTTCCTGGTGGAGACCTGGCTGAACTCTGCCTCTGCACCCGACATAGCCGTAGCCGTCCCGGAAAGCTACAGGATCACCCGCAGGGACCGCACCAATGGAGAAGGAGGAGGATTTGCCATCGTCCACAGGAACACTCTCAGAGTCTCGACCAACACTGACGACACCCTGCACTTCCACTTCCAGATCCACACCGACCCCAACATCACCCTCAGAGGAACCCTCATCTACAGACCCCCGAGACCCCAACCACAGTTCAACGCGACTCCATCGCCGACTTCGTCAGCACACACAGACTACATCCTCCTCGGGAGACTTGAACTTCCACCTTGAGAACAACAACGTCACCAACTCCACCACCCTGATCGACAACCTAGCCAACCTCGGACTCCGACAACTCATCACAAAACCCAACCTCTCCCCCGGTCACACGCTTGACCTCATCTTCTCCGTAAGCCCCCACGTCTCCTTCAACCACACCACGGAACTCCACTGGACCGACCATCGCCGCATCCACTTCACCTTCAAGAAACCCATCACGCATCACCGCACCCAGTAGATGCCTCGCCGCTGCTGGAGCAAAGTAACCAAAGACCAGCTAATTACAACCCTCGCCCAGAGCCCACCCACCGACCTCACCGACCCTGACACTGCCGCATGCAACCTCAGACAGTGGATCAACGACTGCGCCAATACCCTCGGCCCGATCAAGAAACCCTCCAACAGTCACACCAATAAGAAAGCCAGCTAGTTCACTGAAGTCCTCCGGGCCTCCAAGCAAACCTGCCGAAAGCTGGAGAAGATCTGGCTCAGTGAACGAACACCGGACAGCCACGCAGCCCACAAGAATGCCACCCACTGACACCATCACCTCATCAGATCCTCCAAAAGGGCCTCCTTCAAAAACTGCATAGACAACAAAATGCACAACAGCAAAGAGCTCTTCAACATCGTTAAAAAACTCTCCAACCCCAGCTCCAACACCAACGAGATCCCACCCTCGCAAGACCTGTGCAACTCGCTGGCCACCTTCTTCCAACGCAAGATCGCAGACATCCACGACAGCTTCAACGCCACGACTGCCCCGACAACCACTGAGACCTCTGCCCCCACGACCACCATCCGGACCAACCACCTGCCCTCCTGCACCAACATCAACGACGACACCGTCAAGATCATGAACACCATCCACTCCGGATCTCCGTCAGATCCATGCCCACACCACATCTTCAAGAAAGCCAGCACAGCCATCGCAACCCATCTACGGAAAGTCATCAACACCTCCATCGAGACAGCAACCTTCCCGGAGAGCTGGCAGCACACCGAGATCAACGCCTTACTCAAGAAACCCAAGGAGGACCCCAAGGACCTCAAGTACTTCCGGCCCATCTCCCTGCTTCAGTTCCCGGCAAAGGTCATCGAGAAGACCGTCAACAAACAACTGACCCGCTGCCTCAAGGAGAACAACATCCTGGACCCGTCCCAGTCCGGGTTACGCAGCAACCACAGCACCGAGACTGCCCTCATCGCCGCCACCGATGACATCAAGTCCCTGCTGGACAACGGAAAAACGCGGTACAAAAGTGGGGGGTGATGGAAGAAGCATCTGAACCAATCAAACACTCACACCCAGTCAACGGATATGGGTTTAATCCATCACCGTTCTTTAGCCCACTCTGCCACCCCAGTTCAGACATGGCCATATGCAAATCAGTCTGACCCTGTGCCTCATGGGAACAGTCCAGCCCGAACTGCCAAGCCATGCCTTCCCTGGACCGGAACAAGGTTCCTAGGACCGGTTTCTGGCATTGCAGCCGTCTTCAGCCAGGCTTGCTTGAATCCAGTGGCAAAGTGAGCAAGGGACTCACGTCTGAGCATACCCTGCCAACTGATGGCGAACAAAGTGGTACAAAAGGGGGTGATGATGGACGGAGCATCTGAACCAATCAAACCCTCACACCCAGTCAACAGATCTGGGTTTAATCCATCACCGTTCTTTAGCCCACTCTGCCACCCCAGTTCAGACATGGCCATATGCAAATCAGTCTGACCCTGTGCCTCATGGGAACAGTCCAGCCCGAACTGCCAAGCGATGCCTTCCCTGGACCGGAACAAGGTTCCTAGGACCGGTTTCTGGCATTGCAGCCGTCTTCAGCCAGGCTTGCTTGAATCCAGTGGCAAAGTGAGCAAGGGACTCACGTCTGAGCATACCCTGCCAACTTATGGCGAACAAAGTGGTACAAAAGGGGGTAGTGATATACGGAGCATCTGAACCAATCAAACCCTCACACCCAGTCAACAGATCTGGGTTTAATCCATCACCGTTCTTTAGCCCACTCTGCCACCCCAGTTCAGACATGGCCATATGCAAATCCGTCTGACCCTGTGCCTCATGGGAACAGTCCAGCCCGAACTGCCAAGCGATGCCTTCCCTGGACCGGAACAAGGTTCCTAGGACCGGTTTCTGGCATTGCAGCCGTCTTCAGCCAGGCTTGCTTGAATCCAGTGGCAAAGTGAGCAAGGGACTCACGTCTGAGCATACCCTGCCAACTTATGGCGAACAAAGTGGTACAAAAGGGGGTAGTGATATACGGAGCATCTGAACCAATCAAACCCTCACACCCAGTCAACAGATCTGGGTTTAATCCATCACCGTTCTTTAGCCCACTCTGCCACCCCAGTTCAGACATGGCCATATGCAAATCCGTCTGACCCTGTGCCTCATGGGAACAGTCCAGCCCGAACTGCCAAGACATGCCTTCCCTGGACCGGAACAAGGTTCCTAGGACTGGTTTCTGGCATTGCAGCCGTCTTCAGTCAGGCTTGCTTGAATCCAGTGGCAAAGTGAGCAAGGGACTCACATCTGAGCATACCCTGCCAACTTATGGCGAACAAAGTGGTACAAAAGGGGGTGGTGATGGACGGAGCATCTGAACCAATCAAACCCTCACACCCAGTCAACAGATCTGGGTTTAATCCATCACCGTTCTTTAGCCCACTTTACCACCCCAGTTCAGACATGGCCATATGCAACTCAGTCTGATCATGTGCCTCATGGGAACGGTCCAGCCTGAACTGCCAAGCCATGCCTTCCCTGGACCAGAAACAAGCTTCCAAGGACCGATTTCTGGCATTGCAGCCGTCCTCAGCCAGGCTTGCTTGAATCCAGTGGCAAAGTTTTTGTACCACTTTAATCGCCATAAGTTGGCAGGGTATGCTCAGACACGAGTCCTTTGCTCACTTTGCCACTGGATTCAAGCAAGCCTGGCTGAAGACGGCTGTAATGCCAGAAACCGGTCCTAGGAAGCTTGTTTCCGGTCCAGGGAAGACATGGCTTGGCAGTTCGGGCTGGACTGTTCCAATGAGGCACAGGGTCAGACTGATTTGCATATGGCCATGTCTGAACTGGGGTGGCAGAGTGGGCTAAAGAACGGTGATGGATTAACCCCAGATCTGTTGACTGGGTGTGTGTTTGATTGGTTCATATGCTTCGTCAATCACCACCCCCTTTTCCACCGCTTTGTTCGCCATAAGTTGGCAGGGTATGCTCAGACGTGGGTCCCTTGCTCACTTTGCCACTGGATTCAAGCAAGCCTGGCTGAAGACAGATGTAATACTAGAAACCAGTTCTAGGAAGCTTGTTTCTGGTCCAGGGAAGGCATGCCTTGGTAGTTCGGGCTGGACTGTTCCCATGAGGCACAGGGTCAGACTGATTTGCATATGGACATGTCTGAACTGGGGTGGCAGAGTGGGCTAAAGAACGGTGATGGATTAAACCCAGATCTGTTGACTGGGTGTGAGTGTTTGATTGGTGCAGATGCACCGTCCATCACCACCCGGTTTTGTACCGCTATGTTCGCCATAAGTTGGCAGGGTACGCTCAGACGTGAGTCCCTTGCTCACTTTGCCACTGGATTCAAGCAAACCTGGCTGAAGACGGCTGTAATGCCAGAAACCAGTATGGCTTGGCAGTTCGGGCTGGACTGTTCCCATGAGGCACAGGGTAAGACTGATTTGCATATGGCTATGTCTGAACTGGGGTGGAAGAGTGGGCTAAAGAATGGTGATGGATTAAACCTGGGTGTGAGTGTTTGATTGGTTCAGATGCTCCGTCCATCACCACCCTCTTATGTACAACAACGGAGAAATAGCGGCCCTCATCCTCCCGGACCTGTCAGCCGCCTTTGACACAGTCTACCACCACACACTATGAACACGCCTCCACAACGCCGGGATCCAAAGAGAAGGCCCTGGACTGGACCACCTCCTTCCTCTTTGGCAGAACACAGAGAATCTGCCTTCCCCCTTCTGCTCCGAAGCCACCAAGATCATCTGCGGCATACCCCATCCCTCAGCTCAACTGAGTTTAACATCTACATGGCACCGCTCGCCCACGTCGCCCGTCGGCACTACGTCCACATCATCTCCTACGCCAATGACACCCAGCTGATCCTCTCCCTCACCAAGGACCACCACACCGCCAAAACCAACCTTCACGAAGGAATGAAGGCCGTCGCTGAATGGATGAGGAACAGCCGACTGAAGCTGAACTCGGACAAGACGGAGGTCCTCATCCTCGGATCCACCTCTACGGCCTGGAATGACTCCTGGTGGCCGACCACACTGGGAACCACCCTAACACCCACCGACCACGCACGCAACCTAGAGGTCATCCTCGACTCCACCCTCTCCATGACTAAACAGATCAACACCGTCTCCTCCTCCTGCTTCAACACCGCAGGATCTACAAGTGGATCCCTACTGAAATGAGAAGAAGGGTCACCCAGGCCCTCGTCAGCAGCAGATTGGACTACGGAAACGCCCTCTTTGCAGGAGCCTTGGCCAAACTCCTGAAACGACTTCAACGCATTTAGAATGCCTCTGCATGCCTAATCCTTGACATCCCTCACCGCAGTCACATCACACCCCACCTGAGAGATCTGCACCGACTCCCCATCAACAAGAGGATAACCTTCAAGCTCCTCACCCACGCACACAAGTCACTCCACAATAACAGACCAGCATACCTCAACAGACGACTCAGCTTCTACACCCCCAACCGTCAGCTTCGCCCTGCCGACCTCACCGTCGCCACAGTCCTCCGCATCCGAAGAGCGACCTCCAGTTGGAGATCGATCTCCCACCTCGCCGCCAAGACCAGAAACACCCTCCCCATCCACCTACGGCAGACCCAAGACCTGCTGACCTTCAGAAGACTCCTCAAGGCCTGGCTTTCAAGCAGTAACAGTATTTACCCCCCAGCGCCTCGAGACCCTCACGGGTGAGTAGTGCACTTTATAAATGTACTGATTGAACTCAGGAAAGATTTTAACTCCTCTGAAATCCGTCTTAACCACGTCGTCTCCCCAAAACCATGACTCACGAAACACCTCCAAATCGCAACACTGGAGATCCTTCCCCCGCTGCAACTGTTCCCTTAGGCCCTCCTGTGCCGTGAACCATCTCTCCCTCTCAGACCACCTCGACCTCTGTAACTCTTACCTCCCTAACTATCCAACTGACCCCCCACCCCCCACCCTACCATCCCTGTGATCCTGGGGACGAGCAGAATCCCTTAATCACTTCATTCCCCCATCTCCCCTAGACCCCCAACACAACTTACCACTATCCAAACATGCCCCACCCAAAAACAACCTGATACCCCTCATATGCATGCTAGTCAACTGTCTGGCATGCAACTGAAGTAGCTGAAACCGTCCTCAACAAAGATATTGACATTGCCTTCCTCACGGAAACTTGGCTCAATGACCACTCTACGTCTATTCTTGACCTACTCTCCCCCCCAGGTTACTCCATACTCAGAAAAGATAGACTCAATAGAGTTGGTCCAGCCATCATCTCTAAAAACAAACTCCAAACCTCGCTTGGTAAAAACACTGACCCCCATCACCTTTGAATACCTTGGAGCTGAACTTAAAATCCAGGGTGCCCCTCCTATTCACCTACATAACATTTACCATCCTCCTGGTGAATCCCTTTCCTTCACTGAGGAACTCTCTGACCTCCTCACCCAATCTTCACTCTCCAACTCAAAAAAACTCTTCCTTGGATACATCAACCTCCACTGGAATGAAAACAAAGACCCTGCAGATAATCTCCTCTTGAATCATCACCTGGAGATCAGTGACCTTAAACAAATCTGTCACTCTCCAGCTCACTCCAAAGAGGCCACTCTCGATGCCATCATCACTAGCGATGATTTAGCCTCCCTTGCCAGCATCATCCAGATCGACTGGTCCAACCATCACCTCATCCTTTTCACGATCAACACCATGATCCCCCCATCCACGCCAAAAGCATCAAACTCAAGAAACTGACCGGAAACTTTCATCTTATCCCCCATGAAATGAAAATCAAAACTCAACTCCTGCTAGCTCCCCACCCCAAAATGCTAACGCCCTCACCAAACACTATAATAAATCAGTTACTGAGGTCCTCGACCAATTGCCCCCCCAAACTTAAAAAGTCAAAGAAACATTCCTTCCAAATCCTGCTTTAACACTGATCTCAACAATGAAAGGCGCTCTCTTAGACAATCTGAAATCACATGGAGGCAACATCCGTCCCCCTCTCATCTAGCCCTCCTCTGATCTGCTAGGTCCAACTGCAAGAAACACATCCTCAATGAAAAGTCCACCTTCTTCGGCACACAGCTTGATAGGGCCAAAAATAGACCCAGAGAACTATCCAGCATTGTCAAAAACCAAACATCCTCTGCCCCCCAAAAAACTGACGTCCTCTAAAGAGAAATGTTAAGAACGTGCGAAGTTCTTCTCGGATAAAATCACCAAAATAGTCCAATCCTTCATCTTAAATCCGCTCTCTCCTTACCCACTATCTTCTTATAACATTTTTCCAGAACCTCCACCCCCTTTAATTCTTCCCCCTGTCCCTGCCCATCTCCTGTCCGTTTCCTTCCCACCGGAATCCAACCCTTCTCTCCCCAAGCAACATAAAAACAATGCCTCCTGGTATAATTTTCACCCTGTCACCGAACACGAAGTCTATAACATCATCGCTAAGCTAAAATCATCCTCCC
The DNA here is from genome assembly GCF_964263255.1 of Lissotriton vulgaris. Lineage (NCBI taxonomy): Eukaryota > Metazoa > Chordata > Amphibia > Caudata > Salamandridae > Lissotriton > Lissotriton vulgaris. Next base: position 882,476,979 of record NC_141694.1, read on the forward strand.
ACACCAAAGACCCCCTGCCCCCTAACCTAGTCCAAGACCTTAAACATATCATTGCACCTTTCTGGACCACCATTATTAACTCCTCCCTGGCCATGGGGTGTGTTACCTCCTCTCTCCAACTGGGTCAAATCACACCCATTCCCAAAAATCCTAAGGCAGATCCCAACGGCCCAAATAACCTCGGCCCCATCTCTAACCTCCCCCTTCTCTCCAAAGTCCTCGAAAAATGCGCCCTGCTCCAACTAGATAATCACATCAACACTTTTGACCTCTTTGAATCACTGTAATCTGGCTTCAGAAAATAATGCAGCACAGAATCTGCCATGCTCAATATAGTGGACGACATATATCAGTCACTCGACAAAGGTGAGACATGCCTTCTCATTCTCCTCAACCTATCCACTGCTTTTGATACTGTTAACCACACTGCCTCACTAAACACCCTTAAAGTCCGCTTTGGCTTCAATGGCCTTATCCTCAACTGGTTCACCTACTTTCTCCAACACAGAACCCAACAAATCAAAATCGAGAACTGCCTCTCCAACCCTACTCCTATCTCTCTCGGTGTCCCCCAGGGATCCATTTTCTCTCCTGCTCTCTTCAACCTTTTCATGGAACCCCTCACACTCATCCTCAAACAAGCAGGAATCAATTACCACCTTTATGCCGACGACACGCAACTTTAATATAAGATTAAATCCCACTCTGATATCCTCCACCTAAATGACACCCTGACCAAGATCCAATCATGGTTCCACCATAACCATCTGAAACTTAACCCTAAAAATATCCTAAATCATTCTCTTCTCGCCTAAAAACAACCCACATCCCATACAAGACTGGATTGCTGATCTAAATGCTCTCAACTGCTCTCTCACCACTTCTAATTAAGTTACGTCTCTTAGCATCACCATTGATAATAGCCTTGCCCTCACGTTCCACATAAAACCTCAGCAAAAGGAGCACTCTTCACTCACCTTCAACTCAAGAAAATTAAACCCTTCATCACGGCTGATGACTTTAAAACCATTGTCCAATTGCTGGTCTTGTTGAGAATTGACTATGGTAACGCTATCCTCGCTGGGACACCAAAAGTCCTCCTAGCCCCACTCAAATGGGTGCTCAACCTAGCTGCTAGACTCATCTCTGACTACAATCGCTTCGACCAAATCTCCCTCGCACCGAAAACCCTCAAATGGCTACCCATCGAAGGCAGATCCACCTATAAGATTGCATGTATCAAACACAAAGCCCTTCACCAAAACACCCCACGCTACCTCTCAGACAAACTCCACAAAGCATGGTACGCCAGACCGACGAGGAAAACCAACGCCCTCATTCTTATCCCCCCTGTTAAAGAAGAAATGCACACAAGTTTGTTTCTTCTCCGGAAAAGGTCCTCCATCTGGAATTCCCTGCCTAAAGACCTACACTGTAACCCCTTCTACTTCAACTTAAAAAAAGAACTCAAATCATACCTCCTCAACAAATACTGGGATCCATAATTTCCTACCTCTGACACTGTTCTCACGCTCTGCGCCCCCATCAGGGTCCCCTCTATTTTCCCTCCAATTCTATCCCCTCCACCCTCTCCCTCCTAACACCCCTCCCTCAGGCTACTCTTTCCCCCATGAACCCAACTCCCTGTTCTCTGTATTTACATATGACCTCTAACCCCACGCACAAACTCCCACTAATTTGCTACTCCCCTAATTCCTACTCTCTTTATCTCCCTCCTTTCTCTTCTCTCCCACCCTCTGCCACCTACCCTAGCCTAAGTTCGAACTACCCAAGTTACCTAATAGAGTTCTTTTGTAAATAGCTTTCGTATTTATCTGCTTTCTTGGTTATATTGGTTCTTATTGCAATATTTGTGATCAAGTGTTTTTGTAAACTGTACCTCCTCACATTCCTGTAAAGCGCTCTGATACCTCTGGGTCTAGCCAGCGCTATAGAAAACGTTTAAAATAAATAAATACAAATCTTTTATTGCAGTCACAAGCAGCCGCACTACATCACAAAGTAAAACAGTTCTAGAATAGAACAATCAAACAGTATAAAGGCATGAGCACAAAAAAGTTTGCCTCTTTTAAATGCAGCTCTCAAGCAGATAAGTTATTTTACCATCTCTCTTATTTTATACCTTAACTTGTTGTTATGTTTGCTTGTGGTATTTTACCTTTTGGTTAGTTACCCTCACACCGATTTGAAAGGGCTTCCCCACTTCTCCCTACCCTCCTATATCTCCTCCCTTGATTTCCAATCTTTGGTTATCATTCCCCCTCCTGCCCTCCCTTCCTTCCTCCTCACCAGAATTTTCCCTCCTCTCTCCCCTTCTTCGAGCGCTTTTTCTATGAATGTCTCCTTTATCTTAATTCCCGCTTCTCTTTCAGCCTCAGCGCGCGTGGAGGTCGCGCTTCCTATGCCTCTCACATTACACCAATATGTGAGAGACGCTCTGCCATTGTTTTAGGTGTCCCCCTTGGCCTTCTTACGTACTCCTCGAGGCCCTTGATCGCTTTTTCTGTTGCGATCCACCTTTAAGGAATGCACCTTGGCAACGGGAGCACTACGCCATTCCGTTGCCAAGGTCCTCTCTTCCATGCCTGCCGGCAGCAGCTCTTCTCGCAGCACTTCTGTCAGTTGCTCCTCTTCAATCAGCTGCTGCTGGACATTCGTTTTAAGTGCTTCCTGCGCATTAGGCTTGCTTTGCCCCTCGCGTTTATAAAAAAAAAAAGGGGAGATAAATAATAGTTTATTTTTACATTGATTTGGCATAAAATAAAGGGGATATACACACAACAAGAGCGAGGGGGGTCCTAGGGGATGTTTAACGACCAAACATTGCTACTACCCCTACCATTACAGTTATACCAACAAAATACCCTAGGTGTGATTTCATTGGTCCAACTGATAAGTTGAGTTGATTCCATCTTCTTTCACACAGATACTTAGTTTGTAGTTCTCTTTGTTTGACCCACTGCTACTTTTTTGTTGGTATAAAATAAAGGGGCACATTACTGAACTAAAGAAGCCTGATCCTTCTCTCTACTCACTCCTTTTCTGAGCCTACAAATGTTGGATATAGATTCCAATGATGCTGTGGCCAGCTCCCCCAATTTTAATGATGAATCATTTAAAAAGTTTATCCAGAAAGAAATGAGGTCATGTATGTTGGACACTCTTAGGGAGGTTATGTCTGCTAAAAGACCCCTTCCTTCCGAACAGGATGACTCTACTGAGGGCTCTAATACCCATAAAGACATGCCTATTAATAAGGGAAAACAAGTTAAGAAATCTAAGAATATTGAGCTTAATCCCCTGAGCACTATGGGAGGTCCTAGCACCTAAATTAATTTGGGAGGTCTTAGCACCTCAAACCTTATGGGAGGTCCTCGCACCTCGAATACATCTGGTGCCCATAGCGGCACAAACTATTCAGGTATCCCTAGCGACACACCTCATTTGGGTGTCCATAGCGGCACAAATTATCAAAGTGCTCATTACAATACTGACAATGATACGGAGGACGAGGATAGGTCCCCTAATATTTGTGATGAATTTGTCCTCGACTTAGATGAGGAGGACTTTGAATTTAACAGTCAGCCTACTGACAAAGAAATCCCGTCCTCCTCTAAGAATGTTATCCTTAACCCTTGGATGTACAACATCTACCCAGTGGCCTATATCAACTACCTAGGTGGAACCAAATCAACAGGCCTCTCGAATTTAGTCAGGAGGCTATGGATGTTTTGCCTAGAGCACAAGATTACTCTAAAAGCAGAATTTCTCCCGGGAAAGTCAAACGTTTCCGTAGATTGGAACTCGAGATTCCTCTTAGACTTCAGCGATTGGAAACTCGGCGTGAATGTCTTCAACGTTCTGAATCGAATCTAGGGTCCCCTGGATGTGCATTTTTTTTGCCAGCAGACTGATCTGCCAGTTGGATAAATACTTCAGCTGGATGCCAGATCTGGGCGCCCTTGTAGTAAACGTCTTTCTTCAATGCTGGACAGGCCTTCAGGGTTATGCATTCCCTCCCTTTGCCTTGAATCAAAGGGTTCTACAGAAGGTAAAACAAGGCCAATGTTCGTTAATCTTGATAACCCCCTTTTGGCCATCTCAGGCCTGGATCCAGACCACTCTAGAGTTAGCTTGCAGCATCCCTTTCTTAATTCCAGCGGCAAAAGGTCTGGTTTCAAACGTAGATGGAGAAGATCACCATATAATTCATACCAGGATTTAGAACCTTCTTGCCTGGAAAGTGTCAGGAAATCCAATGAATTGTCTGGCCTTTCGTCATTAATTGCAACTCTCCTCGGAGAGTCTTGGGCCCCAGGAGCACACTATAGGTACAACAACATTTGGAGAAAATGGTTTCGTTGGTGTCTTTAGAGGTAATTGGATTCCGTGGAGGCTCCTATCGTACACATAGTTAATTTTCTCGTTGAACAATTCAATAAGGGCCTTTCTTATAGATCTATTAATTGTTATAGATCAGCCATTTCAGCTGGTCACTCTCTTATCAACGGTAAGACGGTAGGTAAAAATGTTAATGTTTGTAGTCATGAAAAGCATCAGGTTGAGGAAACCCACTAGACCTAAATACCAATCCATGTGGGACGTTAAGGCTATTTTAGACCTTTTAAGTTGGCCTGATAACTCTTTACTTAATAGGAAATGTCTTTCTATTAAGCTTGCAACTCTGTTGTGTTTAATTTCATGCCGTTGAGTTTCTGATATTAAATGTCTTGATATTTCTGATAGATCTTATAAATGTTTGGTGTTCAATTTGAAATTGTTAGAAGAACCAAAACTTTGTCAGATTCGATTTTTTATCCTCGTTTTGATCTGTATAAGAAACTCTGTGTTGTAGATTGTATGAAAGAATATGATAATAGAACGAAAGACCTTCGTCCTCATGATGCAAATCAACCGCTTGTTCACTTTGTCAAACCGTTCAAACCCATAAGTTGTACCTCCATAGCCAGATGGATCAAATCCGCTATGAATCTAGCAGGTTTTGACCTTTCAAAATTCCAAGCTCATTCTCTCAGAGGTGCTATGGCCAGTAAATCCTTCTGGTCTGGTGGTAAGCTGGATGATATTCTCAAAGCAGCTGACTGGTCTAATGCATCCACATTTTCTCGACATTATTGTTAACCAATTGAACACATGTCTGATGTTCTCCTACACAGCTACCAACATGCATAATGTAGCATCCGGTCTTGTAATGAAATAGCGATTCTGTTATTAAAATGACTAGAGAATTTGGATTTCATTAAAGACACAGATGCTAACATTAGGCCACCCATCCCTTCCATTGAACGGGTTATTCTTTTATTAAATATTTATTATTGAATGGGTTATTCCTTTATTGATTATTTGCTTTTATACTACTACCTGTATTTTATTGCTGTATTATTTCTATTTGATGTGTTGTTTAATTCAATGATACTCTCATGTTCCTCCTTCTTTTTCAGACCATTCTTCTCAATGGATTCTTCGTCTCATCCTTGATTTCTTCATGCTTCTCTTCGTTCCCCTCTTCCGGTTTTTCAAGATGAAGTTCATAGCCCTTTGGAAGTTTTCCTTACTTCTCCACATTTAAAATAGGCAGACTTTTTTGTGCTCATGCCTTTTATACTGTTTGATTGTTCTATTCTAGAACTGTTTTATTTTGTGATGTAGTGCGGCTGCTTGTGACTACATTAAAAGATGAATGCATAATGTTAGCCTCCATGTCTTTAATGAAATCCAGATTCTCTAGTCATGTTAATAGGAGAATCACAATTCTCCACACATTTTCCATAATAAAGTTGATACTTCTCTGTGTATCATTAGTATATTGACGCCCTGCCTGCTGTGTTTTCATGTGCATTTGTGATGTTATCAATAAGAGCATTAAACACATCATGGCTGATGTAATATGCAAGGTCATAAGCAGTATATGATGGGGATACAAGATCTAGATGATGCACTAAATTATAACTGGTGAATTGTTTTTTTTGTTTTTAAACAGTTGGTTTTATCAAATTTCAACACATAACTATAATGCAACTTTAACCGTTGCTTCTTTCTTAACCAAATTTGATTTTTTCCTAACATAAGTTAATATCTTATTACCATGTCTAACTATATTGTCACTTTACTAGTCAGGACTAGATGGCATGGATGCCAACTCTGTGCCTCCCAAGGAGTCTGATTATACATACTTAATAGAATAAGCACTATATATGCAATTCTGAGGGAAGAAGGAGAGCAGAAGAGAAAAACACTGGCATGGACCTGTGGAATCATCAGGACTGAGACCCTCACTATGTAGTTGCCCATCAGTTATAGCCAAACACAGTATATTATTATGTGCGGACATCAATAGTAAGCTTATTATAAGTACAATGTCAAGTAGCTAGTAGTACTCGCTACTGTAGTCTAGGGGTAAGATGTGGCCTACAGCATGAGTAAACACTCAAGTAACAGACCTAGAGGAGAGTAGCAGCTCCTAGCAGCGGGGGTTCCAGGAATAGGTTTGTAGTGGAAGTAAGCTGAAGCAAAGTGGTGTAGAGAGAAACAGGATGTTGGGTGTGAACTGGTATGAAAGCAAAGAACACCCAACAAAACTCTCAGTTGTTAAGCAAGATGTTCACAGTTGTGCCTGGTTAAGTACTTTCTTCCCTACTTGACTTGGCTGTAAGTACTCCTCTGCCATTTTGAATTGGGAAGTCATCATACTTTCTGATGGATCCTGTAACTTGATGGAATGAGGACCCTTACATTGCAGCACCTCACGTTATGTGTTATGAGTCTCCTTGGTTTCCATGCACTTTTCTCATGTCTTTCAAGTCAATTCGCAAAAATGGTGCAACCTCCTTAGAATCCTTTCAAACCTTTGTTTATTTTTAGTGATTTTCTGCATTTGTTTTGCATATTTAAGTTGAGTATACACCCAACCCCCTTACGTAACATGTACCCACCCCCCTGCTGTTAATAGCATTCGGATATGCAGAGAGTGGGGTTAGCAATGCCCTACGTCCACCCTCTGTGTACCTCCATTTGTGTGCAGCATGGGGTTGGGTGCAACCACCGACAGTTGGCTAACTCTCTGCTTTGCATAGGATTGATTGCAGGGACTGCCCAGAGGCATCCTGCCCACTGCAGGGGGGAAATACCCATGGGCATTGGCTTTTAGCCATGCACAGCAGAGGGTTGGTCACAGCCTCTTGCTGGAAACTAGGCCCTGCTCCCACCCCCTGCAGGCACACATGCCTCCACATGGGGTTAACCTCTTGCTGTGCAAGGCATTTGGCTGTGCACAGCAGAAGTTAGGCCACAAAGTCTGTCATTCTGGATTTTCAGTACCATGGTACTGAAATGGCCAATAGGAGAATTTCTCTTGAGGCTAATCAGAAGTAACTATCTGTATTTACATTTTTTTTGTGCTGCATGAGTACTGCAGTACTTCTGTGATACAAACTGTCTAGATATATCTAACTCTTTCTAAAGGTTTTTTTGTATTCCTGAAAAGACTTACAATAAACATTTCAGGCTGTAGTGTCACTTAAAACAACGCTGCGAGTGATATATCGGTCAGTTATACCTAGTACAATACAACACGTGCTGGTATCTCCAGTCAGAGCACAGTTAGTTATACAACAGGAATCATTAACATATCAGGATGAGTCCGTAAATAGTCTGTTAGGGGTGTCCAGTAGTCTTTGGGCTTTGATTTTGTTGGGAGTTCCTCTTCGTATGTTTTTAGAGTGTCTCTACAATACACCATATCTTTGATGCACTGTTTGCTGCTAGGACATTGTTTGCTATCTCAGTGTATTGATATTCTCCTTTTCTCCAGGAGTAACGGTATAGTACATAACTTTCTCTTTACAGAGCGCAGAGGTTTCATGAGTCCCAGCAAACATACTTGTATTGTACATTCTATTTTGGAGTCTAGCACATGGCCCAATATCGCAGTAATTGCCTCCCAGTATTCTCTGATTTTATCGCATAACCATGCTAGATGTATAAAGTTGGCACTTCCCTCCCACATCTACGACAGCAAGCATCAGCCCGGAGCCCACATTTCTGTAGTTTAAGTGGAGTATGATAACATTGGTGTAAGTATTTATAGTGTATTATGCGCAGATTCCCATTGGGGGTGAGCATTTCGGTCAGTGCACAGAAGTGAGTCCAGTCGTCTTCAGTGAGAGACGATTCAAGGTGAGTATTCCATCTCTCCTGTGCCTTATTAGTATTCCTGCTATATCTTCATGTAACACTTTATATAGTTTTGTCACTAGGTGCACATTTTGGGAATTAAGGATGATCATTTGTAGTGCCATCAGTGTTGGTGGTTCATTGGTAAATGTGGGATAGAGGTTCTTGATTCCATCATGTAGTCTGTGGTAATACATTTGAATAGCAATGTTTGGTTACTGATGTAGCTGAGATCAGTATTATTAATGAATTTGCCTTCATTATATAAGTACCCTATCTTATCTATACCGACTTGTTGCAGCATTTCCATACCGACCCCATCTTGTGTCACAGATATAGAAGGATGTTGTCGCAGTGGCATAGCTGGTGCCTTTAACGGCAGTTTATGTGCTAGTTTTCCCATGCGCTGCCATGCTATATTCGTGGTACGTATGGTGTTTATTTCATTCTTAGTCACATGTGCGCACGGGTGAGGCAGAATGTTGCGAAGTGAAATGGGGTAGGTATCCCCATCTTCTACCACCACATGGGGCAAAAAACGGATTTGGTGGAACCAATAATGTGCATATTGCGCTTGTGCACACAGATAGTAGAGTAAAAAATCTGGTACTGCAAATCCCTCTTTTGAGTATGGTAATGTTAATGTACATAATACTGTATGTGCCTCTTTCCCTGCCCATATGAGCTTAGCTACACTGGTGGTTAGCCTTTGGAAAACTGGTGCTGGTGGGGGTATTGGCATTTTATTAAATAAGTGAAGGAATTTGGGAAGGACAACCATTTTTATGATGGCCATTCTGTCTGGCAGGGATAATGGCAAATGGATCCATCTTTCAACTTTCTTTTCCAGTTTATTTATTGCCAACCCATAGTTCACTCGTATGACTGTCTCGAGGTCTCTATCATACCAAATTCCTAGATACTTGACAGGATCCAATTGCCACTTGAGTGGGAAGTCTGCTTGATGTTGTTTAGTAATTTCCATTAATGGGAGTATTGTGGATTTACTCCAGTTAATCTAGAGGCCCGTTTGCCCACCAAATTTGATATATTCCGGCAATAGGGGAGATAGATTAACTTGGGGTTCACGTATGTATGGTATCATGTCCACATAAAGGGACATACTTATGGGGCACTGAAGAAATTGTAATGCTGTGTCCTTGTGCAGTTGCCATATTTTGCAACAATACCAAAAGATCCCAGTACCCTGGACGTGGGTTAGCATTCGTCTAATGGGGCATCCTAATATTGTTAGCTGGAAAATATACTATTTGATTCCAGACCACACACCTACTCTACATAAGGTTGGGTGTGTTCTTCAAGTGCCTACCCGTCCAAAACAAACCATTATTTGTAACCATAAAAAGAAAGAATCCGGGCTGCTTTCAACTCGACACATCCACCTATGACTGCTCAACTGAAACAGTACATATACCCACACTTAGAAATAGACAAACATAAAAAATGTGTGGTGAAAAGGAAGGCGCCTCACGGGCGATCACCTTCGGGGCACTTGGCAGATGTTACCAGTTTCCTACCCCTTTCTCATCATTGGCCGCCATTCCTTTTCAAAATAAAAACAAGTGTCCAAAACAAAACCATGCGTGTTTGTGCAAAAAGACGGGTGCAAGACAAAAACACTCAAGGATTCGCTCCTTGATATGACAACAAAAGTGATTAAAATCAACAGTCACACCAATGTTACAATTTTATTACTGGATATGGTGTGTACTGGTGAATTAAGAAGGCTGGTAGCTTAACATCGTATACCAATACCCATAGCCAACATGTTTCACTACCCTACACACTTATTGGCAGATTCATCAGGGCTCACCACTTGGTCACTGCACCAGTGTTAGACATCCTCATAGTGGAAACTGTCGAGTTGAAAGACAAGGCCACAATTAAAAACACCTCGGGACATCACTCTCAACATTCATCATATGTTTGCATATAGTTCACATGAAAAGACGAACGCCAATTACCCTTATCCAGCCCTGTCCTCTCATACCGGCCGGCAGGGGAAAGACTCTCAGTCTTACTGTCGATCGTCGCATCAATCTGCAAAGAATACATACATTGTCGCCAATATTTCAAGGGAAATACAAACGCCATTTTAGGTCAAACCCTAATAGGCAGTAGCCGTGACTCGCTATTCTTTATATAAAAAAACGGGGAAAGAAAACACCATATCTCTCTTAGAAGCTGGCTGCTCCTGTTCTGGTATGTTATAAGAATTTATACCATTATGACACATTCGCTAAAGTCCCACATTCAGCCAAAGCCATCAAAGCTGCCGGTAAACCAAACACGTGTCACATACAACACATTTCGGACAACTTTTCGGCACGTAAATCTCATTCATACTGCCCCCAACTCCTCACCGTACGTATAGTAAACCGGGACCATAAATCATCCCAGGAACGCTGGTGCTCGTGTTTAGTCGGCTTTTAAACTCAAGCCCGGTATCACAAATCCAAATTACTCCCGACCACATGATATTACACGTGACCAAGGGGATTAGTATGGGCGCCATCTTGTAGTGGGGTAGTCAAACTGCATTTCAGATCTAATACGCAATCTCCTATGCTCCACAACTTTGGAAGTGTCCCAAAATGTCAAAAGTTCAGTAACAGGGTTCCAAGATTCATAAAAGCAATCTTTCATTACATTTTCGAGAGTTCATTACGTCACATAAAAAACCCGAACTGGCTGTAAACGTTATTACATGCTGTATCTGGTTTCATCATAAAGTCTTACTCCATAGGCTTACAATGCCAAAAGCGTGCTAAAGCCATCAGATCGTTAAACTGGCTCACAGATAGTTTCTTTGAAAAACTTCAAACAGCTTTATTGACAATTCATATGGACATCAAGAATACAGACCAGTGTCTGGGGCTCCCATCTAGCTTAAAAAGGAAAGCGTAAAGGCAGATGAAACACTCTTCAAGACACACACCCTATGGCCTGCAATATGTTATCAGTATACTATGCAAAAAGGGGTGAATAGAGCATTTCCGTATAGCTTTAAAGAATAGCATAAGGGCAGACCCTGACCTGCAAATGTTGCCAGTATACTGTTATGCAAACAGGTAGTTTCAAGCATTTCTCCAAGTGCCTTCGTGTGTTGGTACCTGTATTGTCTAACTGTTACTGTTATGCAAAAAAGGAAACGTAAAGCATTTCTCCAACTGCCTTCGTATGTTGTTGCCTGTGTTTGTCTAACTCAAGTAGTAAAAGTGTCCCAATCCTCAAGTTTTCAACGTAGGGTGGGTTTACAGAAATAACCAGTCTATGACTCTTGGTGGACACCAAAGGTAAAGGTTACAGTGGATTTCTCTACGATCTGCCAGAAATAGAACATAGTTATCTGATACAGATTATTTTACGTAACTCTGTTGCATTCAATAATTTCATTCAGGCCCCGGGTGTCACTTCCCTCCCTGAAAATCCATCTAGTCTCCTTATCTAGCAACACTGCCTCAATGTTGTTAGGATTGCCCTTGACTCTCTCAAGCACGGTCCACGTGAATCCATGTTTTTCTTGAAAACAGTGCTGAACCAATTTGGTTGTTAGTTTGCCTGCCTTTATTGTACTTAAATGTTCCTGGATACGGACCTTTATTTTTCGAGAGGTAAGTCCAATATATTGGAGGCCACAGCTGCACAGTAATCTATAAACCACATTGGTGGTGTTGCAGTTACTGAAGTGGTTTAAAAACCACACCTTACCTGATGCCAACGTAACACTGTTGCATTTCTTCGTGAGTGGACACACGGAGCACATCCCACAGGGATAGTGCCCATTGGGGATAGTTGTGGGTTCCTTTTTTTTGGCAATACCCGATCACGAGTAAGGACAAGCCTGTCCTTTAAATTGCTTGATCGTTTAAAGGCAAATCTCGGTGGCGGCATAGAAACATTTGTGTTGGATAAAATATTCTAGTGCTTCCTTATGGATTGCCTAATCTTCGTTGCCAACGGATCAAAGGTCATAACCACTGGCAGGCAATCCTCTCTTTCTCTACTGGTCTGTTCCAATAAGGTATTGCGCGCTGTATTGAGTGCCCTTTTCCTGGCATTCCTAACCACCTTTCGGGGATAGTTGCGATGTTCAAGTTTCTCAGTAAGGGTAAGTGACTGTTCAAGGAATACATCAGTTGCAGAACAGTTCCTTCTATACCTCAGAAATTGGCCCACCGGGAGATTATCTCGGAGGGCCCTGGGATGGTATGAATTGTATAGAAGTAATGAATTCCTGTCAGTCAATTTCTGATGTACTCAGGTACTAAGACCACCATTTTGTCCTGCTGCAATGTCCAAGTCTAGATAGGTAGCATTGGTGTGGCTGTACGTCCAAGTAAATTTCAGACACTGGTCCTGCGAGTTTAACCAGGCCAGGAACTCTAGTAAAGAGTCCTCAGAACCTGTCCAAATGCAGAGCACGTCGTCAATATATCTCTTCCAGAGGCAAATGTTCCACTGGAAGGGGTTGTTAACCGGGTAGACGACGTGCTCCTCAAATTGACCCACATATATACATGCCAAACTGGGGTCGTAGTGGCCCCCATGGACGTGCCAGAGGTCTGCAGGTAGAGTTGGTCCTTATAGCCAAAATAATTTCTGGTCAGGGCCAACTCCACACATTCCATGACAAACGATTGTGGAGTGTCATAGAACCATTGGAGATCCCCCAGGGCGCGCGCTGCTGCCACCAGCATTGCGTCCTGGGGAATACTCGTGTACAAGGACTCAATATTGATTGTGACCAGAAATTGTTTATCTGGATCATACGAGACATTCTCCAAGATGTTCAAAACATCGGTGGTATCCTTAACAAAGGACTGCTGGTTAACCACCGATTCACGGAGAAAATAATCCGCGTATTGGGAAAGGGGTTCGAGGACCGATTGGATCCCCAACACAATGGGCCTGCCGGGTGGTGGACGGGCGGGTTTATGTATCTTAAGCAAGATATAAAAGGCAGCGGTCCTGGGGGCATCATTCACCAGGAACTCTGCTTCCTTGACAGAAATCCATTTGTTTGTCTTGGCTTTGCTCACCATCTCACAGATGGTTTGCAAAAGGCCTTGAACAGGGTCCCTGCTGAGGGGTCTATAGTTTGTGCGTACACTGAGCAAGCGCTGTACCTCTGCATCATAATCTTGTGTATTGAGGACCACCACCGCGCACCCTTTGTCGGCCGGCTTGATGGTGAGTGATGCATTATCCTCCAGTCCCTTGATTGCATCCCAGTCATCTTTGGTCATGTTAGTATGTCTAAAATGTTCCTGGGACTTTTTCAAATGTTTCAATGTCCTGGAGGACTTTCTCCTCAAATACGGCCACCTCAGGACCAACCGACGCAGCTGGTGGACAGAAGGTTGACGTTTTTTTCAAATTAGTACCACGAAACGGATCCATATCCTTTTCTCTATTGGCAAAGAATTTTCTTAATTTAATCTTTCGCACTGCTTCATGGAATTCAACGCGGCATTTGAATGAGTCGTGTTTTGGCGTAGGGACAAACCCTAGACCTTTATTGTGAACTCTTTCCTCGCTGGGTGTTAAAATATGGTCAGACAAATTCACCACAATACTCTCCCTTAGTTCAGTGTGCGACCCCGACTGCGGGTCACCCTGGGCGAGTAGGTCTGCCATTGGGGTGGGGGATTTTGGGGGTTGCCTCTCCCTCTGCCTCTTCCTGGAGCCCCTCTTCCCCTGTTGTGATTGGTTCTCTGGCCCTGCCCTAAAAAAGATCGTAAAAGGGCCCCTAGATCTTCGTTCTGGCGGTCCTGCTGGTTAAACCGCACCCTATTACCCTGCTGGGGTTCTTCTTCCTCGCTCAATGTATTTTCAAAAGTCCAGTTGTTGGGTGTGCACCTTGTTGCTCTGGACCTTGTTGATAGTACTCCTCTTTTACATAGGGGAAGGCCCACTCATGTGAGTACTTTTCCAAGTTGCGAGTCAACCCCTTGATCTTTTGATTGACCATATAATTTCTGTAGTCTGTAAGATCTTCCTGGATCCTCTGCAGCTGCTCCTTAGTGTCCACCAGAGTCGTATCCTTTGCTATACTTTATTCCAACTCAAGAATCTCTTTTAAGAGGTGCTCGCTCAAACGTAGCGCAGTACTAATTATTAGAATTAACCAGTCCCTGGTACATTTATGAGCAATAAAACTCCAGTCGAGTCTAAACTTGCTATCATCCAGGAATATTCGCGGCTCGATTCTAACCAACAAGCTTGCCGGTGCTACTCCTGCCGTATAATATTTGGTCATCAATGCACCATGCAAAGCAACTCTCACTTGTTTCTTCTTTAGTGTGGTTAATTTATCCCATTCTTCTCTGGCAGTGGTGGTACCCCGTAAGGGGACGCCTGGGAAGCCAGCGGTTCTAGTGCAATGGTGAAAAATAAGGGTGACAGTGGGCATCCCTGTCTTGTTCCCTGCTTTATTTGTATCACGTCAGATATGTGCTGATTCACTTTTATACGTGCTACAGGTTCGGTATATAGAATTTGTTAGACCTAGCACCTTGGGGTGGGTCTCCCTTCCATTTTTGCTGTTGCCTCCTGTGTTTTTGCACTGCACCAGAATATGGGTCATCCCCATTTTCTGCAATACTGTGAGTAAATATACCCACTGAACAGAATCAAACGCTTTGGCAGCGTCTAAGAGGACCGCCGCTGCCTCTAGTTCCGGATTGAGCTGATGGGAGAGTGTGAATAGAGTGCGAATGTTGTGCGCCGTGGATCGATTGGGTATGAATCCCGACTGGTCGGGCAGAATAATACTAGACATAAGTGGCTGTAATCTTTTGGCTATAATTTTAGCTAATATTTTGGCATCTGTGTTAATTAAGGACAGCGGTCGATATGATTCGCAGATTTCTGGATCCTTGTCAGGTTTTAACAGGACTTTTAGTAATGCTTCCCTTAGTGTGGGCGGAAGTGTTTGCTTTTTGTGGGCTTCCCCATACATTGCCACTAGGTAGGTAGCCAGCACTTCTACATATTATTTATAAAATTCCCCAGTGAACCCGTCCGGTCCAGGTGCCTTCCCATTGGGTTATGTTTTTATGGTATCTGAAAATTCTTCAAATGTGATTGGCTGTGCCAGATCTTCCCTTTGATCGTAGGAGAGCCATGCTAATGCTATGTCTTCTAAGTTGGATGAGGACTTCATGTGCCTTAGCTTTGTTTCGTGATGCACATAACTCTCCATATGTGGACATAAAGGCTTCTAATATGCCAGCTGTGGCATATCGCGGGGTGCCTCTTGCATCTTTAACTTTGATTACTGTTTGCGTTTTGCATATATTACATATTTTGTGTGCTAACATACGACCGGACCTATCCCACTCTCCATATGCTCTGGTTGTTTGCCTTCTTGTTATATATTTAATCTCACTTTCTGCGAATTCTTGATATTCAGTTAACACTTCCCTGATAGTACCTAGCACAGCAGTACCATGGGTACGTTCATATTCTTTTTCTAAGCATGTTCTCACATCTAGGGAGTTGAGCACGTATATCTCTCAGAATTTCTCCGTAGACATTGTTCTACTCAGCCCTTATGCTATAACGTTTGTGACTAAGCATGTTGAAACAGACAGTGGTGCCTTAAAATATTAGCCTGTTTGCTACCCCATATCATTCCAATCTATGTCCATAGTACTGTGCTAATTTTGACACACGGTCACATACAATGTCTCAATGTCCGTGTACCCGGTACTTGACAGCCTAGTCATATTTGTAGGGTACAGAGCCTACCTTACGTGCTCCAGGTTAGAGTAGCGTCCATCTGCTTCCATCCACGGGTCCATATCCACTTTGTCTTGCCATTAGGTGTACACGTTACCTTACTATGTTTGCTTCTTCAGTCTGAGTTTGTAAAGGAGTGTGTACATTCTGAAGTTTTTCTTTTGGTGGAGGTTTGTTTTTATAAAATCCTGCACTGCTTTTGGTGTAGCTATTATTTTAATTTGTCCTTCATGAGTGATCCGTAGCCTTGCAGGATACAGCATTACATATTCTATGCCCCTGTCCCTCAGTCTCTTCTTCACAGGTGCAAAGTCCTTGCGTTCTGCTTACACTGCCAATGTAAAATCAGGGTAAAATGATATGCTGTTTCCTTGATAATTGATTTGTTGTTTCTCCTGCGCTAGACGTAGCACTGTGTCTCTATCCCTGTAGTTGAGGATGCAGGATATAATAGGCTACGGTGGGACTTCAGGCGAGGCTTTAGGCACCAGCAACCTATGAGCCCCTTTAACGATGAGCAGGAGTAGAAATGTTCTGCTCCAAACATGTCTCGCAGCATGTCTTCAACGAAGGTTTCTAGGCGTCCAGTGTTAGCGCTCTCTGGGATTCTCATAATTCTTACGTTATTCCTGTGAGATCTCGCTTCTAATTCTTCGTTTTTATTTTTTATTACCTCCAATAGTTTGTCCATGTCAGTGCATTTTTTGGCTGTGGCATTCGACTCGTCCTCGACCGCAGAGATACGCAGTTCTGCAGCGTCCAATCGTTCACCTTGCTTATCTATTTTGGAGGCCATGTTGTCGACCCGGAGGGTGAGGGTATCAATTTTGCCATCTATGGCTTGTAGACTTTTCTGGATAGCATGCAGGGCAGCTTCCATATTTGAATCTTTGGCTTGCTCTGTGTCTAGTTTGGTGTCAGAGTGTGCTAGTTTCGTCTTGGGTGTTCGGCGGGTGTCAAATTATATTTTTACCTGATGTTTATCTGTTTTGCCCATTATCATAGAGATACGGTTCAGTATATTCAGTAAGGGAAGACACCTGCATGGCTGCACCACAATTCGTGTGACGTTTTGCAAGATTTAGTAGCACAACTTTTGTGCCACCTTGCGATTGACCTGCGTTCTTACCCGAACAATATATTCAATTCAGTCCTGCAAGTTAGCGGTTTGCGATGTACTAAAAAATATAAGCCCTTAGTGTATAAATGCAGGCGAAGCGATTGGTAATCCTGGAGCCATTCCTCTTACTTCACTGTGATCGGGCCTTCGCTTCCGTGTGTCCTCGGCGCTTCTTCCGTGATCCGCTGTTCACAATGTGGTGTCTGTGGCAATGTTATTTCGTAGTAGGGAGCCTTTTGGGCAGTATGAGTATGTGACAAACAATAAGGTAACAGTGCTTTTGCTGATGTGGTACTGTGTGCCTTTCTTTCAGCTGCAATCCGTTACCCTCCTCCCGGTTAATTTAAGACGATGCAGCATACCGCTCATCTCCATTCCCCATAGTAGGTGCATGCGCAACGTTTGCCTGTAGTTCTCGCAATGTGATAGTTAGTGTGGTGCTGTTCTGGATCTGGGAGTTTCTCGGATAACGCAAATGCGCAATTCACCAAAAGGGCACAGTATATCTGCTGGCGCGTTATTGAGTGTCTCTCTTTCAGCTACATCAGTGAAACTCTGTTATTTTAAAGACGCTGTATGCCGTACAGTGCCATTTCCCACAGTGTTCTCGTGTGCAGCACTTGCCTTTATTACATCGGTTTCTTCCTCCTAGTTGGCCTTTCGTGTATACACGCTGACTCCACTCCGCTACATAGTGTGCGGCCAAGGCCTAGACAGGTGTGGGCCGCGCCATCCTGGGAGTCCTACCTTCGCATTCTGCCACCATTTGCAATTGCCGTCTATGAGTCAGTTTGTTATACTGCGTGTACAATCTGACGGCATCTATGCTAATATTTGTTACAGCTGTATAGCGGGATATGATCCTGGTTGTCTCCGGTCGTTGCAGCGGAGCACACCTCTGATATCTCCGCGTGTGAGTGCTGGTCCCAGGACTGTTTGCGCTACAGTAGTTAAAGCAGGGCACCACCATTTTGTTTCAGCCTGTGATCACGAGGCTCGTTGCTTTCAAGTTCATTTTCTGGCTGAGGTTCCCATTAATTGTTCCTTCCGACTGTAACTATGGTTAGCTCTGATGTTCCGATACCTGATCTTATGCTTTTCTCGCTTCCATGCTCGCCGGTTGCGCTGTTATTTGTCGGATATTTGTTCCGGCCAGCGGAGCAGCACTATCGTGCAGCCATCTCGCAGCTCGCCCTCAAGCGTCCCCCAACTCTTTCTAAAGGCTAGCTCCCACATGCTCAACCTGAGCCCCTCAATAAAAGTGAATTTATTAAAAAGGCTGTACAGATTTACACAAAGTAACAAAAATGCAAGTTAAATTATAACCTTGAGCCAAATAGAGCATATGGTTGACGGGCACTTTTAAGATTGTTCACTCTCATGATAGGAGTTCTATGCACACGCACAATGAGAGTTGCAAGTCACATAATTAGGTTGCACAGTGTCGGATTCTTTGTTCATTGAGCACGATAAACACCATACTCTTGGTAAGAGTGGTCGGGTCTATCCCTTGAAAATAGTGAATTAACTGTTTTACGTTGGGCTTTTGTGTGATTACAAGGACTGTTTTTCATTGTTTTTAGTATTCCCCCGATGAAGGTAGTTACCGAAATGCATTGGGAGTTGTGGATAACCTAGGATCCTCATGTATGGAAGGTTTTCTATGCAATGATGAGAACCAGAACAAGTTCATGAAAATAAAGACAAGAAAAGAAGCAACTTAAACAATCGACCTTATTTTGTACAAGGAATGTTCTTTGGTTACACTATTTTGATTGATTAATGTGTTATGAACTAGAACAATTTGATTGCATGTAAATTAGTAAAATTTACAAACACATTTAGCACTGTAAGGGTTTGTGGAAAGTGCGTCCCCCATAAAACAGTTTCTGTTTTCTTTGAAAATGTTTATTTTGCCAGGTCTTAATGTCAGCTTAAAAGTGCACTACAGTCCTCAGTGGCAGGCTTAAGACATGTTTTACAGTGCTACTTTATTGGTTGCCACAATGAGTGCTGCTGCACACTTGTAGCATTTAAATTACATGCCCTGGGTTCATGTAGTAACATGTACTAGGGACTTATAGGTACATTAAATGTGCCAATTGGGTGTACACCAATATCACCATCCTTGGAAGAGAGAGCACTAGCACTTTACCGCTGGTTAGCATTAGTAAAGTAAGTTCTAATGCCAGCAAAACAAGTTTAGCAGAAATGGGGTGGTGAAGGCAAAAACCTAGGGGAATACCACTCAAAAGATGGTCATTCTCAACACTAGAACTATTGGAGTCTAGATCTGTTGGCTTTTCCAATGCATGTTAATTCCCGCTTACTTCCTGTAGCATGATTTTTCTATCTTTCTCATCTTTCTTTTTTTCTGTCTTTTTCTCTCTTGCTCTGGGGCAAAATTTTATAATTAAAAATAAATCCCCATCTCTAAAAATGAGTGCCTTTGCCACTGTCACAAATTAAGTAATTTTTCCATGGTGTCTGTTCTTCACAGATTCACAGATGGCCATTGTTTGCCACAGCCTTGATGTCGACGATTGCTGCAATTTTGGATGTGGATTGAAATATTGTTTTTACTTTGTGTACTGTACTATTTCTAGCAACATAACACCGTGGTTTGCAAACAATATTCTCTATAAATATCTCTACAAATGTCTTTCCTCAGTATTAGGCAAAGACTTAATGGATATGTGATACTGCAGTTGAAATTTTCCAAGAATAAAGTTACATGCTAAATTTTTTACATGTCCTATTACAATTATTCTAAAATTGTAAATGCATGTTTTGAATTCTACAAGGCAAGATTAATTTACTAACACACTAAGGGGAAATATATGCCCACCTAGAATTGAATTTAACAAACGTAATATGTGGTGAGCAAAGATGACAAAGTGAGTGGATGAACTTCAAACCCCATCATGAAAACCAAAACAGAACTATATGGGATCTGGACGAGCAAAGACTATATAGCCGAAACAGGTTGTCAGATAAAGTCATAAAGGTTATACTCTGCAATTAACACATTAAAAAAACAGGATAGGAGCTGGAATTTAAAGCGGAGTCCTGCATTTACCTTCACATTTCCATTACCAAATAACCTAAACAACCCAGGGAAGCAACCACGGATATCCAACAATCAAAATCCTGCTCAGAAATATGCTGACACCAAAATTGCATGAAACACATAGGACGTAATTTATGAGTTTTTAGCCACAAGGCAGCGCAGCAGGCCTTGCTGCTGCGCTGCCCTACGGCAAAAGAAAAGGGCTGGAATGTGCCGTATCCAGCCACGGCCGGCAGTGGGAGTACCTGCGGGGCGGTGCCGTGGGGAGGGGGAGGGGCAGGGTGGGGGTAGTAATGTATGGATTAAGGAGTTTTACAGGTAAGTTAACATTTAAATAAATAAAACGAATTTCGTTGCACGCACTGCATCGCATTTGGGGATGCAGTGCACTCAACAAAATTAGTTTTATTTATTTAAAGGTTTACTTACCTGGGAAGCTCCGTAATCCACACATTACTTTTTTGGGTGCGCCTAAGAAGGACTCCTGAACTGGCCAACTATGCCGCTGCACTGAGTGAGATCATCAGCTTAGACTCGGGGAATAAGATCAAGTGGATCTGTAAATTAAAGCAGTCGGTAATAGAAATTGGATTTGGAGAGGCAGGGGCAAGCCAGACCCCACCTGCTAAGCAAATTGTCAAGAAGGCATACTGGGAATGGGTGAAAGGGGTAGAGGCACAAAACCCCAATTGGGGGACCCTTACAGAACAGTTTTTAGAGCACAAGCCGGATGTCAAATTTGAGCATTATCTCGATTTTATACAATCTCCCCGAGATAGAATGCTTTATATGAAGTTCAGGCTAGGAATGCTCCCACTTAATGAGTTGGTAGCGGGCTGGAGGAACCATAGCTCAACTCCTGCGAGTTGCCCAGGTTGCCAAGCGCCATCAAAATCGCTCCCCCACTTCCTCTTTGCATGTCCCGCTTATAGGGCCGACAGGAGAAAATTGCTTAAACCTGCATGCAGAAATCTGGGGTTCAAGGACTACAGGGCAGCATTACGCATGTTTAAAAAAGATACTTCCTCCCCCAGAATGATCTCTGCGGTAGCAAAATACTTGGGTAACGCCTGGCTGAGACGCAACAAGCTGCTAAATCACAGTAAGAGTTAGTGTTTTAAGAGCTCAAATTCTGTATATATGCCAACTTGTAAATGATATCTGTTTTTATTGTATATATTGTATAAGCTTTTACTGGACATTTTAGACCAATTTTATAGTGTTACTTGTTGTATGAATTGACAGACTTTTTATTCTTAAATCATTCTTGTTCATGCTTTTATGATATTTTATATCGAATAAAGTACATACAACAACAACATTCCTGTACTTTTCCCCTGCGCCGGTAAGGGTGCCTGCGTTGCTGAGAACATTATTTTTTAGCTGAGCATGAAGGGACACCTTCTAGCACAAAAGCAATCACAAGAGGCTTCTTGCTATTTCTATGTGTGCTGCAGAATGCAGCACACATAGAAAGAGGAAAAAACGAGGAGAAATAAAGATATTTCGCCTTGTTGTGCCTCCCCTGGGGAGGTGTAAGTTTTTAACACTGCCTCAGACTTACGATTTCTCGTAAATCTGGTTCAGTGTCAAAAAGCAATGGATGTTGCTGAGAACACTCCCAGCAATACCCATGGAACGCCCCTTTCATGTAATTTTCTGCTTGAAAGTGGCACATATTTATAAGGCCATGAAAAACACGTAACAGGGCTTTAAGTGGCCTTATAAATATGCAAGTGGCACATTGCACCACCGGAATGTCAAAAAAGTGACATTCTGGCCAAAAGGGTCTCATAAATGAGGCCCATAGATGCAGACACCTACAGAATCTATAACACACAAAGCATGCACTCGCTATAAGCAACTGCACTTCACTATAAGCAAATGGCAACAATCTGGACTACAAATGAACAGAAATAACATACAAAGGGCAACTGTACACAAGTTTTTTTTCTGAACAAAGCGAATGCAGAGTATTAAAAACTTGGCAAATATGAATAGTCCAAAAGTAGAGCACGAATCAAAGGTGAAAGAAAAGCTTCAGCTTGTCCTACCTGCCACATCATTATCAATGCACTACACAATGGCAAGCGTGCACCTGGGAACAGTCACATGC
Source organism: Lissotriton vulgaris (assembly GCF_964263255.1). Lineage (NCBI taxonomy): Eukaryota > Metazoa > Chordata > Amphibia > Caudata > Salamandridae > Lissotriton > Lissotriton vulgaris. The sequence goes on from NC_141694.1 coordinate 882,499,266, forward strand.
ACAAATCAGAAAAAGCACATATAACATTGAATGTATCCCCGTAATGCATGGATAAAGCCTCATGCAATGAATAATCATGGTGTTGATAACCTCCGAGAAGACCTGGGTCTAATAGAAAAGCATCCCCAGCCTTGAAATACCCATGAAAAACATCAGAAGAAGGAGAGCCACAGTGAGGGTTCTAATAAATGGCCACTTACTGTGCCATTGCACTGACTAAGAATGCAGTCAGAGAATCAGGCAGAAAAAGGCACAAGCAATCACATCTGATTAAGTCCTTTCTAAACACCAAGAAGAAAACCTCCTTCCACCATAATCACAGAGAGTATGTTGCTCTGAGTACATTGGGGTTCCAGCAAAGAATCACCTAAGGCACAATCAATATTTAACAACCTTCTAACTGCAAGAGTACATAGAAAGTGACTGATGCACTCAAACTTTACTTATAATGTGGGGTGTAACTGCAATCAACACCACATCAGACTCAACCTCTGCCTGGACGACTGTTGACCACTCAGAAGCCCCACCACCCAGTTCCATAATCCAAGTCTTCCCCGTTGCACCTATGATTCAGGTCAGATCCTTAGGGATTTAGCTTTATATTGCTGTGCTGGTGATGGCTATCTATACCACGTCCATGACTGGCCATAAGGCACTATGCAGCTAGATTCTTATGAGCCATGGTGAAGTTGCCACCCGTGAGTTGATGTAGGTGGGCTTCAGGTGTGTGTGTTCTATTCAGTCAGGTGAATGTCAGTGTCTGTCAGGTGGAAAGGAATGACTTAACTGTTTTAGGTATAGCTGGGTCTGTCATCAAGTGGCTTCGACAATAGCTTTGATTTTCAGTGTGATCCACTCAAAGCTAAGAGTTTGTGGAAGTGTTGGTATTGCAAAATATGAGGGCCACTAAGTGAGTATTTTAGAACTTGATGTAGAAGTGACTTTTACAATCTGCAAGTCCAATCATCTTGCCCTTTGCTAGGTGTGCATACAGTACGTGTTATTGAATAGTAGCCATTTCCATGAAAAAAGCATTGGCACATTGCATTCTGTTTCTTTTCTTTGCTTGCAGTTGTTGAAAGTGCTTTGAGGAGTGTCACCCAGCACATCTTTTTTCATTGTGTTTAACAGGAGCCAGGGTTTACTTAGTATCAGTTGGTTTTAGGTTATATCGGTATGATCAGTTACATAGATGCAGGCCTCCAGTGCTAGAAACATGTGCAGGGTGCCCTCTTTGCTCCTTGATTGCAGTGCATGTGTGTGTTGAGCGTGCATGTGTATGCGCGTAAGGGGGGGGGAACCGGAAGTATGGTCAGGCTGTTGCTTAGTGTTTTCTATGCTTGTGAGCTTGATGATATATGGTATGTTCCTTGATGTCATACATATGTTTTATTTTAACATTATTTTGGTAACAAATGGGGGTGTTGAATTATCATATTCTTCAATACTGCCCAATGCGTGGATAGAGTCTTCCACATCGGGTAGTTAGTTGACCTTGTGGTCATGTACACATGCAAACACAAGTGTATGTATATAATGCCTGAAGATCGGTATCTTGTATAGGCACTGTGGCATATTTGTGGGGGCATGATTTTTGCTTGCTGCTTTTGAATGGAACTAGCTTACTGTATTTCTGGGTACCTAATAATGTACCTATCTTGTAGTTCTTCCTTGTAATTTGTTTCCAGTTGGATATGGTACATTTTGATTTGCCAATGCCCATATAGGGTGTGAGATATCTGTGCACAGTTTGGTTATTGTATTCTAATGGGTTTTGGTGTGAGTGTCTCTTTGTGATACCTTTGCCTCGACTTTGCTGATGCTTCTTTGTATCCGAATGGACTTTGTCAACCATCTCTTCTATTGATGTAAGTATACTTTCTACGGTTTGGTGATTTCAGTATGGTCTCAGACAGGGTTAACTGGCCTTGCTAAATTCGTCTTTTGGAGGCCAATCATTAAACAGAAAGTAGCTTTTACACCAAATTGGTATTGCGGCATAGAACAGTGGAAAAGGTGGCACATACAAAGGATTGAGTACAGAACTTTAGAAGAGGCAACGTAATTTAGCAAAACATGCGAAGTATTAGGCCCTGCTACACAGTCTGATACAATACTACACACATGGCTCCAAGTCAAAGAAAAACGTACAGCAGCATACATATTTATGCAAGACAAGAAAATCAAAACAATTTAGCAATCCAGGCTGACATTCTATGTGAAAAAAAGTATCTTTTTTAAGTCAGACAAAAGGTATTCCTGCCAGTGTGTCATTTTCTAAAGCAAACACATTTGTGAATTGTGCACCTTTCAAACGTAGCTCTCCATGGGAATTATGCAAACAATTTATCCGGATTTGGATTCATCTTGTGACATTTGGTCTTTCATGGTTTAATTAGAATTTCATGAGAGCCCTTTAAATTGTTTGTTTGTTTGTAGATTTCAATCTTTAGGCTGTCAGTGCCTTTGGGAATGATAGACCGATGAGAAACATAATATGGTATTAGTTAAATGAACAATCTATCTCTAAAACTGGGACACTGTTGAGGAAGGTGTCGATTATAATTAATTGTGTTACCATACGAAAATGGATCTCATTTATAGTAAAGAATGTAGTAAATGTCGTTTATAGTAAGTAATGTAGCAAATGTAGTTGATGTAGGAATTGTTTGCGTGGGAAAAATTTGAAGTTTGTGTGCGAGTTCAGAAGAGATTAATAATGGCATGGGCAGGTCTGCAGGGTATGTCCTTCATAAAGATCATGGTTCATATGCCCCAAGCCTGAGGTGGTAGGAGTAAAGTATGTAAGAGGGCACAGTGCATATGGAGCCGTTTCAGATCCTTGCTCACTCCAAAAAGGCCCTTTATTAACAGTATTGTCAATAGCAGTGGGAACACTCCAGCTGTTGCCTCCACCTCAGATTGCAACCATCATGGTTTGCGCAGGCAGGTAGGTAGACCACCTCTTTGCTCTCTGACCCCTGCAATGACAGTGAGGGTGGCTCTTTAGGGGATAAGAAAACAGATACCCCAACCACCGGTCAATGAGAGGGCGGCAACTGCCCCAACAAGGTTCATGTGAGTTGCCAGTGTGCATGTCAGTTGTGGAGTTGTGTCAGCTTGTGAGTCATAGAACCGAGTAGATTAGGATGTAACGTGTTGATAGCACATCTGATTGTGTCATGAATATGAAGAGTGGTTTGTGCTGTATTCAGTAAACCGACTGAGCTGACTGCTGTATTATGCACGCCTATCATTTATATATTATTTGTGGAACACTTCTTTTGCAGCATACTTTTGTATTATTTACCTTGTATTATTACTTACCTATTTGTTGGAATGTTGTCACGGTGCATCACCCTTTTCTCATCTGAGTTTTTTGTTCTGTGATGGAATCCATGCTCCAAAGGACAATATTTGGTGGTTGGGTTCCTGTACCGCAGTTCATGATGATGGCAATTGGGGAAAAGAAGCTGTTGCGCAGGAGTCATTTAGGAGGGTACAACCATGATGATCAGGAAAAGTTTGGTGTCCTTCAATAAGACACGCCAACGGTAAGCAACATTCTGCTTGCACTGATCTGCCACACCCAGTGTGATGTGTCATCACATTGCGTTACCAACACACATAACATGCTTTTCTGCCATTTCGGATTGGAACGAGAAACAGTCGATGTACTTAACATTCATCTTTCCATTTTGGATCTGGACCACACGTCAGCAACTTACCTTATCGGCTGCGGGTCAACTTGGTTAACGAAGGAACGGGCTGTGTTTACTGCACCACTCCCTCAAAAAGATTACATCTGGTATTGATGATAACTGTTTGGGATATTGTGTCTTACAAGTAATATTTAGAATACTACCAGTTCCATTACAACATACTGGTTTACTCCTTTTATCACCACTCACTGAGTTTTCAAAGTTGGTTGAAGCAAATATTCACCATTTCAGCCAGTGATAATGTGCAGTAACCTCAACATTTTGTTTTTAGAAAATCCAGGCAAACCAGCCCTGGGATGGGAGCATTGGTTTAGAGTCTTCCAGAATTATCTAGTGGCTGTTGATGCTGTAAACTATTCTCCATTAGGAAGTTATCACTACATTTCAATTGTCTGGGAACTGAGAGTCAGAAAATATGTGATCACTTACCTGCCTCCTAGTGATGACTCTGGCTACATTGGAACATGGAATGTGTTTGTAAATGCAGAAAGGAGACTATTGTTATATTTTTCAGAGGAGCCAAGTGTACTCTTGGAACATTTTTTTTTCTCTCACTATCAGTCTTCAGAAGAAAATATTGATCAATATGTTGCTGCACTTGAGAGTTTGGCTAGCATGTGAAATTTGATAAAACAAATATATTTGAGATCAAATTGTACTGAATTGTTATTTGACAAAAAAACTGGAATATCTATTTTGTTGTACAAATCCCCCTCTTGAAGAAACTGTTAGGATTGCTAAGTCTTCTGTTGAATCTTTGAAAGTGCTTTCAGGTGGTTCTGGTACTTCAGATTATGTGAATATTAGTGCTTTGAATAGAGTTCAGGACAGTGGTGCTAAGGTTAAAACGGTTTCTCTTCATAGTAATTCATTTTACAATCGTGGAGCTAATAACAATCTTGCCAACAGTATGAAATGTCCTCCTCAAGAAAAAAAGTGCAACAAAAGTAAAAAGGTGGGTCATTTTATGAGAGATTTTAAGATGGTGTAGTCAAAGTGAATTGTGTTTCGGAAATAGAGGAATGGATGGTCAACAATGTGACTGTGACTGCCATTTTCATGGGTGGGATTAACAGTAATCCAGAAATGGTTGCTGATAACTAAGGACCATTTTGTATGGTGCAAATGGGGTTGGTTGAATTACAAATCTTGGCTGGTTGTCACGTTATTCAAATCTACTTTTTAATCATTATAGAAGAATACAACACTTAAAAGAAAACATATTAGAGTAGTAGCATTTGGCAAGACTGAGATTGAGACTTTAGGATTGTTTGAAGACACCTTGGGACCTATTACCATCTTGGGTGGAAAGCCTCTGACCTGAGGTCAGAGCCTTCCTGATCGAAATATTAATATTAATGATATATAACTTTTATATAGCGCAAATCACCACAGGTCTCTAAGCGCTTAACGAGAACAGTGCGCGAGTCACTGAGTAGCGGTCTAATAGCAGCCACGCATAGCAAAGATTATGCGGAGGTTAACACCTCTCTAAACAGGAAAGTTTTTAAAAGCTTTCTAAAGGTGAGCAGAGCCGGTTCCTTACGTAAGTACTCTGGCAGGTCGTTCCAGATCTGTGGGAGACACACAGAGAATGCTCTACCCCCTAAAGATTTAGAGGTCTACCCAGGGGGTGCTAGCCTACAGGCCTCAGATGATCGCAGAGACCGGCCAGGGACATATTTCACCAGGTGATCTTTTATATACTTAGGTGCCTGACCATGGATTGCCTTATGAGCAATGCAGAGACCCTTGAACTGCATTCTCTGTTTGATGGGGAGCCAGTGAAGTCTATATAGCAAAGGAGTAGCGTATGTTTTTCTAGGCAGTCCAAAGATAAGCCTAGCAGCATCATTCTGCACCACCTGCAACCTCCTAATGAGCTTTAGGGGAGGCCAATATAAAGGGCATTCCCATAATCCAGTCTGGAGATGACAGTGGCAGAAACAATTGACTGAAGTGCAGATGATGACAGAGGAGGAGCAAGCTTCCGGAGTTTCCTAAGCAAACCAATACAGGTTCCCACAACAGTGGTGACCTGGAAAGACATGGATAATTCAGAGTCAATTTTCAGCCCTAGGCTTTTTACAACCGGGACTGGAACTGGAGCTACACCTAGTTCTGAAGGCCAAAAAAGATCACACCCTGGGCTGTTCCTTGTTGGGATGACAAGCACTTCGGTCTTATCCGGATTTATTTTCAGTGAATTAGCTGTCATCCAGTTCACCATGAGCCTAAGCAGCTTTTTGGCCGACTCCTGGGCCTGATGTGAATTATTTAGCTGGATAAGAAGTTGAGGATCATCGGCGTAGTTAAACACCTGACAGTCCATCTGAGTCAGGGTCTCTACCAGGGGTTGCCGATACAAATCGTTGGTTTAATTTCTGACCGATAATAACAATGTAGGCTGTCAGAATTGAAACAGACAGGTCATTTTGGCTGAATTCCAATGGACTCAAGGAGGCCGTTGAACAGTCGGAAACCGGTCCGTAATCTCAATGGCCAGCGTTTCTGTCATTGGGATTACGATTCTAGCTTACCAGCTGGGCTTTCCGACATGGAAAGCCTGTTGGGAAGAGAGTGTAGGGGCCCATAGCAAGGCCCCCCTTCTGTTTGCAGCCTCTGGGTGGGGGCTGGATGGGGCACCTATGGCGCACTCTGTTCCTCCCTGCACTGTGTGGCAGGTATGCTGAGGTGCCTGCCACACAGCCTCCCATGTTCCTATAGGAGCTTCTGCTACAGCCAGTTTACAGATGGAGCAGAAGCTCTCACAGGGAAATGCGAGTATGAGACCTCACAATGTGTGGTTGCATCGTAATTTGGCGGTCGGTGTTGCCCGTCGTAAGGTCGGTCAGTCCCAATTCCACACTGATGTGGGTCGGATGCAACTCCAACTGACCTCATAATCCGCCCCCATGTACTTTTCTGGGAGACCAACCTTTACTGTGGTATATGTGGCTGTGAATGGAAGAGATATTGTTGGTTGAGTTGATCAGGCAGGACTGGTATTGTTCTGAAACCTGGTACTTCTGTTCTACTCATGCTTGTGAAGCCGATATGTGACAGTGTGGATGAAAGTTTACCTAAGATTCAGAAGTTTTTATAATAGGATTGGCACAATGAAGGGATTTCGAACATGAAATTATTTTGAAACACACTGCTGTGTCTGTGGCGCATAAAGTGCGAGATGCACCTCTATGTATCAGCGATTTTTTGAATGAATTGTGTACTGATAAAGCAATTGAGCCTGTTGATGCTGCAGAATGGTTAAATGCAATGGTGATTGCTAAAAAAAAAAGTCAAATAACGTTATGTGTGGCTTAACGATAACTAAATAACATTGGTGTGGTTTGCCACTCATTGCCTAACATTCATGAATTACTGACAACCTCTGGAGGGGGGTGGAATTGCTCAGTAATATTGATCTTAAAGCAGCTTACCACCAAGTACCAATAGTAAGGAAGTCACAGATACTCACCACAATCATAAGTCCCTTTGGGGCCTTCAAATATTTTACACTACCCTTTGGGTTAACGTCTGTCGGTAGTGTCTTCCAAAAACTGATGTATTGTCTTTTTGTAGACGTTCCTGGGTTACAAGTTTTTCAGGATGATAGTTTTATCTTTGCTAATTCAGTAAGTCAATTGAATTTTGGATAAGGTGCTTAGTACTCTAAGTGAACATGGTATGACAATGCCTCAAGACAAATGTACATTTTCTATCAATTCTGTGGTATACCCAGAACATAGTTACATGACAGAAGGTATAAAGCCAAAAGCTGACCTCATAAGGTGCTTGAGAGTGGTTTTGTGTCCAAAAAATAAGGATGGATTCAAATAATTTGCTTGTCTTAGTGGATACTATTATAGGTTTGTGGAGGGCTATGTGATCATTATGGAACCTTTGAAAATAATGTTGACGAAAAATTAGAAATTTGTTTGGGGAAGGAAAGAACAGGAAGTGTTTTTGGACATGAAAGACATCCTTGCCAAAGTGCCTGCTTCAAAAACGTTCATTATTGAACATGAATGTATAATAGCAGCTGATGCTAGTGGTCTTGGAGCTCTATTATGGCAAAAAGTCCGTAATGTTGAATACACCATTGCCTTCACTTTTGAAAAATGTAAGACTAATGCATGGGATTTACATTTTGTTTTGTTTACAGATCACAAGCCTTTGGTGTGCTTGTTGAGATATGAGGGATAGCCAGTAGCATTTTCATGATTGATACATATTTTGTCTAGGTGGCAGGAATATAACTTTGAAGTTAAGTATATTCCTGGTGCTTTTAACTTTTGCGTGGATTGTTTGTCCAGACCTCCTATAAATGATGAACTGTACTGGGGGATGTAGATATGAATGAATGAACAGGTCCTGAGCTGGGATGGTGCAGTGAGCTAAATAACGGTGATGGATCAAGCCCTGATCACTTGACTGGGTAGGAGTATTCTGCATCATTCAGAAACTCTGTCCATCACCTTTTCCAAAATCGATTTTGTCCACACTAAGTGTGGGAGGGTATAATCAGACGTGAGTCCCTTGCTCATTGCACCATCAGGATTCAAGCAAGCCGGGCCGACGACGGCTGAAATGCCAGAAACCGGTCCCCGGAAGCTTGTCTCCTTCCCAGTATAAGAATTGGCTTGGTAGTTTGGTTTGCCCTGTTCCCATCATGCACTGGGACAGGAACAGACTAATTTGCATGTAGCCAGGTTCTGAGCTGGGATGGTGCAGTGAGCTAAAAAACGGTGATGGATCAAGCCCTAATCTCTTGACTGGGTAGGAGTATTCTGCATCATTCAGAAACTCTGTCCATCACCTTTTTCAAAATCGATTTTGTCCACACTAAGTGTGGGAGGGTATACTCAGACGTGAGTCCCTTGCTCATTGCACCATCAGGATTCAAGCAAGCCGGGCCGACGACAGCTGAAATGCCAGAAACCGGTCCCCGGAAGCTTGTCTCCTTCCCAGTATAAGAATTGGCTTGGTAGTTTGGTTTGCCCTGTTCCCATTATGCACTGGGACAGGATTCCAGGAACAGACTCATTTGCATGTAGCCAGGTTCTGAGCTGGGATGGTGCAGTGAGCTAAAAAACGGTGATGGATCAAGCCCTGATCTCTTGACTGGGTAGGAGTATTCTGCATCATTCAGAAACTCTGCCCCTCACCTTTTCCAAAATTGATTTTGTCCACACTAAGTGTGGGAGGGTATACTCAGACGTGAGTCCCTTGCTCATTGCACCATCAGGATTCAAGCAAGCCGGGCCGACGATGGCTGAAATGCCAGAAACCGGTCCCCGGAAGCTTGTCTCCTTCCCAGTATAAGAATTGGCTTGGTAGTTTGGTTTGCCCTGTTCCCATCATGCACTGGGACAGGAACAGACTAATTTGCATGTAGCCAGGTTCTGAGCTGGGATGGTGCAGTGAGCTAAAAAAAGGTGATGGATCAAGCCCTGATCTCTTGACTGGGTAGGAGTATTCTGCATCATTCAGAAACTCTGTCCATCACCTTTTCCAAAATCGATTTTGTCCACACTAAGTGTGGGAGGGTATACTCAGACGCGAGTCCCTTGCTCATTCCACCATCAGGGTTCAAGCAAGCCGGGCCGAAGACGGCTGAAATGCCAGAAACCGGTCCCCAGAAGCTTGTCTCCTTCCCAGTATAAGAATTGGCTTGGTAGTTTGGTTTGCCCTGTTCCCATCATGCACTGGGACAGGAACAGACTAATTTGCATGTAGCCAGGTTCTGAGCTGGGATGGTGCAGTGAGCTAAAAAACGGTGATGGATCAAGCCCTGATCTCTTGACTGGGTAGGAGTACTCTGCATCATTCAGAAACTCTGTCCATCACCTTTTCCAAAATCGATTTTGTCCACACTAAGTGTGGGAGGGTATACTCAGACGTGAGTCCCTTGCTCATTGCACCATCAGGATTCAAGCAAGCCGGGCCGACGATGGCTGAAATGCCAGAAACTGGTCCCCGGAAGCTTGTCTCCTTCCCAGTATAAGAATTGGCTTGGTAGTTTGGTTTGCCCTGTTCCCATCATGCACTGGGACAGGAACAGACTAATTTGCATGTAGCCAGGTTCTGAGCTGGGATGGTGCAGTGAGCTAAAAAAAGGTGATGGATCAAGCCCTGATCTCTTGACTGGGTAGGAGTATTCTGCATCATTCAGAAACTCTGTCCATCACCTTTTCCAAAATCGATTTTGTCCACACTAAGTGTGGGAGGGTATACTCAGACGCGAGTCCCTTGCTCATTCCACCATCAGGGTTCAAGCAAGCCGGGCCGAAGACGGCTGAAATGCCAGAAACCGGTCCCCAGAAGCTTGTCTCCTTCCCAGTATAAGAATTGGCTTGGTAGTTTGGTTTGCCCTGTTCCCATCATGCACTGGGACAGGAACAGACTAATTTGCATGTAGCCAGGTTCTGAGCTGGGATGGTGCAGTGAGCTAAAAAACGGTGATGGATCAAGCCCTGATCTCTTGACTGGGTAGGAGTATTCTGCATCATTCAGAAACTCTGTCCATCACCTTTTCCAAAATCGATTTTGTCCACACTAAGTGTGGGAGGGTATTCTCAGACGTGAGACCCTTGCTCATTGCACCATCATGATTCAAACAAGCCGGGCCGACGACGGCTGAAATGCCAGAAACCGGTCCCCGGAAGCTTGTCTCCTTTCCAGTATAAGAATTGGCTTGGTAGTTTGGTTTGCCCTGTTCCCATCATGCACTGGGACAGGAACAGACTAATTTGCATGTAGCCAGGTTCTGAGCTGGGATGGTGCAGTGAGCTAAAAAACGGTGATGGATCAAGCCCTGATCTCTTGACTGGGTAGGAGTATTCTGCATCATTCAGAAACTCTGTCCATCACCTTTTCCAAAATCGATTTTGTCCACACTAAGTGTGGGAGGGTATACTCAGACGTGAGTCCCTTGCTCATTGCACCATCAGGATTCAAGCAAGCCGGGCCGACGACGGCTGAAATGCCAGAAACCGGTCCCCGGAAGCTTGTCTCCTTCCCAGTATAAGAATTGGCTTGGTAGTTTGGTTTGCCCTGTTCCCATCATGCACTGGGACAGGAACAGACTAATTTGCATGTAGCCAGGTTCTGAGCTGGGATGGAGCAGTGAGCTAAAAAACGGTGATGGATCAAGCCCTGATCTCTTGACTGGGTAGGAGTACTCTGCATCATTCAGAAACTCTGTCCAACACCTTTTCCAAAATCGATTTTGTCCACACTAAGTGTGGGAGGGTATACTCAGACGTGAGTCCCTTGCTCATTGCACCATCAGGATTCAAGCAAGCCGGGACGACGACGGCTGAAATGCCAGAAACCGGTCCCCAGAAGCTTATCTCCTTCCCAGTATAAGAATTGGCTTGGTAGTTTGGTTTGCCCTGTTCCCATCATGCACTGGGACAGGAACAGACTAATTTGCATGTAGCCAGGTTCTGAGCTGGGATGGTGCAGTGAGCTAAAAAACGGTGATGGATCAAGCCCTGATCTCTTGACTGGGTAGGAGTATTCTGCATCATTCAGAAACTCTGTCCATCACCTTTTCCAAAATTGATTTTGTCCATACTAAGTGTGGGAGGGTATACTCAGACGTGAATCCCTTGCTCATTGCACCATCAGGATTCAAGCAAGCCGGGCCGACGATGGCTGAAATGCCAGAAACCGGTCCCCGGAAGCTTGTCTCCTTCCCAGTAGAAGAATTGGCTTGGTAGTTTGGTTTGCCCTGTTCCCATCATGCAGTGGGACAGGAACGGACTAATTTGCATGTAGCCAGGTTCTGAGCTGGGATGGTGCAGTGAGCTAAAAAACGGTGATGGATCAAGCCCTGATCTCTTGACTGGGTAGGAGTATTCTGCATCATTCAGAAACTCTGTCCATCACCTTTTCCAAAATCGATTTTGTCCACACTAAGTGTGGGAGGGTATACTCAGACGTGAGTCCCTTGCTCATTGCACCATCAGGATTCAAGCAAGCCGGGCCGACGACGGCTGAAATGCCAGAAACCGGTCCCCGGAAGCTTGTCTCCTTCCCAGTATAAGAATTGGCTTGGTAGTTTGGTTTGCCCTGTTCCCATCATGCACTGGGACAGGAACAGACTAATTTGCATGTAGACAGGTTCTGAGCTGGGATGGTGCAGTGAGCTAAAAAACGGTGATGGATCAAGCCCTGATCTCTTGACTGGGTAGGAGTATTCTGCATCATTCAGAAACTCTGTCCATCACCTTTTCCAAAATTGATTTTGTCCACACTAAGTGTGGGAGGGTATACTCAGACGTGAGTCCCTTGCTCATTGCACCATCAGGATTCAAGCAAGCCGGGACGACGATGGCTGAAATGCCAGAAACCGGTCCCCGGAAGCTTGTCTCCTTCCCAGTATAAGAATTGGCTTAGTAGTGTGGTTTGCCCTGTTCCCATCATGCACTGGGACAGGAACAGACTAATTTGCATGTAGCCAGGTTCTGAGCTGGGATGGTGCAGTGAGCTTAAAAACGGTGATGGATCAAGCCCTGATCTCTTGACTGGGTAGGAGTATTCTGCATCATTCAGAAACTCTGTCCATCACCTTTTCCAAAATTGATTTTTTCCACACTAAGTGTGGGAGGGTATACTCAGACGTGAGTCCCTTGCTCATTGCACCATCAGGATTCAAGCAAGCTGGGCCGACGATGGCTGAAATGCCAGAAACCGGTCCCCGGAAGCTTGTCTCCTTCCCAGTATAAGAATTGGCTTAGTAGTGTGGTTTGCCCTGTTCCCATCATGCACTGGGACAGGAACAGACTAATTTGCATGTAGCCAGGTTCTGAGCTGGGATGGTGCAGTGAGCTAAAAAACGGTGATGGATCAAGCCCTGATCTCCTGACTGGGTAGGAGTATTCTGCATCATTCAGAAACTCTGTCCATCACCTTTTCCAAAATCGATTTTGTCCACACTAAGTGTGGGAGGGTAACTCAGACGTGAGTCCCTTGCTCATTGCACCATCAGGGTTCAAGCAAGCCGGGCCGAAGACGGCTGAAATGCCAGAAACCGGTCCCCAGAAGCTTGTCTCCTTCCCAGTATAAGAATTGGCTTGGTAGTTTGGTTTGCCCTGTTCCCATCATGCACTGGGACATGAACAGACTAATTTGCATGTAGCCAGGTTCTGAGCTGGGATGGTGCAGTGAGCTAAAAAACGGTGATGGATCAAGCCCTGATCTCTTGACTGGGTAGGAGTATTCTGCATCATTCAGAAACTCTGTCCATCACCTTTTCCAAAATCGATTTTGTCCACACTAAGTGTGGGAGGGTATACTCAGACGTGAGTCCCTTGCTCATTGCACCATCAGGATTCAAGCAAGCCGGGCCGACGATGGCTGAAATGCCAGAAACCGGTCCCCGGAAGCTTGTCTCCTTCCCAGTATAAGAATTGGCTTGGTAGTTTGGTTTGCCCTGTTCCCATCATGCACTGGGACAGGAACAGACTAATTTGCATGTAGCCAGGTTCTGAGCTGGGATGGAGCAGTGAGCTAAAAAACGGTGATGGATCAAGCCCTGATCTCTTGACTGGGTAGGAGTATTCTGCATCATTCAGAAACTCTGTCCATCACCTTTTCCAAAATCGATTTTGTCCACACTAAGTGTGGGAGGGTATACTCAGACGTGAGTCCCTTGCTCATTGCACCATCAGGATTCAAGCAAGCCGGGACGACGACGGCTGAAATGCCAGAAACCAGTCCCCGGAAGCTTGTCTCCTTCCCAGTATAAGAATTGGCTTGGTAGTTTGGTTTGCCCTGTTCCCATCATGCACTGGGACAGGAACAGACTAATTTGCATGTAGCCAGGTTCTGAGCTGGGATGGTGCAGTGAGCTAAAAAACGGTGATGGATCAAGCCCTGATCTCTTGACTGGGTAGGAGTATTCTGCATCATTCAGAAACTCTGTCCATCACCTTTTCCAAAATTGATTTTGTCCACACTAAGTGTGGGAGGGCATACTCAGACGTGAGTCCCTTGCTCATTGCACCATCAGGATTCAAGCAAGCCGGGCCGACGATGGCTGAAATGCCAGAAACCGGTCCCCGGAAGCTTGTCTCCTTCCCAGTATAAGAATTGGCTTAGTAGTGTGGTTTGCCCTGTTCCCATCATGCACTGGGACAGGAACAGACTAATTTGCATGTAGCCAGGTTCTGAGCTGGGATGGTGCAGTGAGCTAAAAAACGGTGATGGATCAAGCCCTGATCTCTTGACTGGGTAGGAGTATTCTGCATCATTCAGAAACTCTGTCCATCACCTTTTCCAAAATCGATTTTGTCCACACTAAGTGTGGGAGGGTATACTAAGACGTGAGTCCCTTGCTCATTGCACCATCAGCGTTCAAGCAAGCCGGGCCGAAGACGGCTGAAATGCCAGAAACCGGTCCCCAGAAGCTTGTCTCCTTCCCAGTATAAGAATTGGCTTGGTAGTTTGGTTTGCCCTGTTCCCATCATGCACTGGGACAGGAACAGACTAATTTGCATGTAGCCAGGTTCTGAGCTGGGATGGTGCAGTGAGCTAAAAAACGGTGATGGATCAAGCCCTGATCTCTTGACTGGGTAGGAGTATTCTGCATCATTCAGAAACTCTGTCCATCACCTTTTCCAAAATCGATTTTGTCCACACTAAGTGTGGGAGGGTATACTCAGACGTGAGTCCCTTGCTCATTGCACCATCAGGATTCAAGCAAGCCGGGCCGACGACGGCTGAAATGCCAGAAACCGGTCCCTGGAAGCTTGTCTCCTTCCCAGTATAAGAATTGGCTTGGTAGTTTGGTTTGCCCTGTTCCCATCATGCACTGGGACAGGAACAGACTAATTTGCATGTAGCCAGGTTCTGAGCTGGGATGGTGCAGTGAGCTAAAAAACGGTGATGGATCAAGCCCTGATCTCTTGACTGGGTAGGAGTATTCTGCATCATTCAGAAACTCCGTCCATCACCTTTTCCAAAATCGATTTTGTCCACACTAAGTGTGGGAGGGTATACTCAGACGTGAGTCCCTTGCTCATTGCACCATCAGGATTCAAACAAGCCGGGCCGACGACGGCTGAAATGCCAGAAACCGGTCCCCGGAAGCTTGTCTCCTTCCCAGTATAAGAATTGGCTTGGTAGTTTGGTTTGCCCTGTTCCCATCATGCACTGGGACAGGAACAGACTAATTTGCATGTAGCCAGGTTCTGAGCTGGGATGGTGCAGTGAGCTAAAAAACGGTGATGGATCAAGCCCTGATCTCTTGACTGGGTAGGAGTATTCTGCATCATTCAGAAACTCTGTCCATCACCTTTTCCAAAATGGATGTAGATATTCTTGCATCCTAGTATGTTGTAGCTGGTTTTGATGTTGTTAAAGTGTGTCAAGGTAGGGTCAGCGAAGAGGAGTGGCATGATGGTTGTTCCTCTGAACATTATTGAGTATGAACAGAAAGGTTGTCCCTTACCTAAACATCTCAAGGGGAATTTGTGTCAGGTTTCCTCTCAGCTTACTGTGAGTCAGGGATTTTATTGCGTACAGGAATATCTGTTGCAACGATTGAATTGAGGTCAAAGATTATTGGTTTTGCACATAGCGGTCATTTAGGATCCACAGCCTCTATAAAAACCGTACAATTCTCATTTTGGTGGCCTTATATGGATAGAGATGCAGATGTTTTTGTAATAACTGTGAGGAATATTTGTTGTCCATCAAACCCTGGAAAGAGACGGGAACACCTTTGATAACTACTAATTTCTAGACTGCGCATGGAGTAAAGCTGCATTCGAATTTCTAGGAGCCATTGCAGCACTATGGGACAGATGTAAATACTTTAATGTAGTTACTGGATCATTTTTCTAATGATTTTGTCAGTAAGCTTAGTACACCAACTGCTATTGAACTCTTAAATAAGATTTGTGTTTTAGAGAGTTATCCTTTAGGACTCATTGTTGATAAGGGAGTTCAGTTTCTTTCTGGCAGGATGGATCTTCTTGAAAGATAAAGGCATTAAACATTATACTATGGCTTTATACAGTCTCCCATCTAATGTGCCTGTAGAAAGAGTAAACAGGTTACCCAAGAAGGGTATATAAACTGTGGTATAGAGATGGAGGAATTTGCGAGGAGCAAGGTTTGGGTATATCATATTACTCCTCACAGTGTTACATGAGTGGCACTTTTTATTTTAGTAAGAGGTAGAAAATTCCATAACAGTTTGGTTCCTAAATTTTTAGCTGAAAGATCTTCGTCTGAATGTATGGAGAATGAAATTGATTATGACAAACAAATTGACATTTTACCATGACAAACGCCATCTTGTGGATATTGGAAAGGTGTGTGTAGGAACTTGTGTTATGTTAAACAATACGAGATCCATGAAGTATAAAGTGGAATTTCGCCTTAAAGGTCTGTGTCAAGTTACCAAACCTGCTCGTATTTTAATCATATTGGTTGATGGTCATTGGTGGGCAATACGAAACCTAATTACTGAATTTGAAAAATCTATTATGCCCAAGAGGTTATCTGTACCAGATGACTCGCTATTGTTTACTTTTAACGTCTTTCTGCACGATGAAGAGTGTGGGCTTCACCAGATGCAACGTCGATTTGGAATCTTCTGCACCTGATGCGACATCTAATTTGTACTCAATATCATGAATTGTATATACAGATCAAGGATCATCTGATATTGAAGATGGTGATCGTCTTCCAAAAAAGTTTGATATCTGCAGGAATATTGTAAGGAGTGTGTGTTGTTTTTTTGTTTTGTTTTGTTTATTGGTTTGTTAGGAGGGGAGATGTTGTATTCTGTACACATGCAATTTATGTATTATTTGTAGTACACTTCTTTTGCTGTTTACATTTGTAGCATTTACCTCCTTATATTATTACTTACCTGTTTGTTGGAACTTTACTACAGTGCATCTTCCAGTTTTCATCTGTGTTCTAAAGTCTGCTCTAGAATCCAAGCTGCTAGGGATGGCAGTTGGTGCTAGAAAAGATGAGATGTTGGCTGGTGGGTTCTCCTTCCCTATTGTATCTTTATTAAAGAGGAATTCTCAACTTTAAATGAAGTTGTGGAAGTTTCTTTGTCTGTGATTTCTCAACACAACACTGACTTTAGCTCAAGACATTACACCACAGCAGCTCATCCAGTTGCATTTTGCTGACATGGTAGTGTCCCATATGAATCACACAGAGCCAACCGACCCAGACTCAAATCCAGCTGCATCTAACCATCAATACATTAGCTATGTTAAACCTGATATCGTGTTAGCCAAAGCTAGAAAGGGTGGTGATCTCCTCATTTGTGACAGTGAATCCATACCTGTGACTTATTCTTTCTGTCTGTTGTAAGTAGCATTGTTCTCTACAGTGACATCATATTCAAGGTTAGCTTTGCTGAATTGGTCACACTATTTTATTGACCTCCGAATGCGCAACCCAACAGTGATCTTATTTTACAGCCTTGGAACCTTGCCAAGCTATTTTAAAGGCATCTAATGGACAATCCACAACATTGTTCTCTTGATTGTTTCCCTCACACAAACGATCTCCTATAACTTTGCCACTAAAACACGATAAAAGAAAACTTTAAAAAGAGAATAGAAAATAAATCACCATATGAATTGACATCGAAAGTGCAGACAATCTAAGAAGCAGTTTTTTAAAGATAATATGCACAAATATAATTTCAAAAGTACATTTAAAAATCTTTGTCATTGAAGAGGAAATAATATTTTAAGTGGATGTTGACAATGTGCACAGGCTTTGTGCAGTCAATCAAATTGAAGGAAGTCAATGAGTATATTGGACTGAGCCATTGTCTCATTCCGTTTGGTGTGCCATGCAGAAGCAACTCAACATATCAATGGATGAATCCTGATGATCAAAAGCCCCTCTGTATGTATATTATGTACGAATATTTGGAAAACAATTGTCTGATACAAATACAGATAAAGCTGTCTCAAAGCAGAGACCTAAATAAAAAACAAAAACAAAGTACTGCATTTCTAATAAGTGTCTGTAAGCAATGCGTGCCCCTTCCGATTGTTTTTGTCTAAGGTACTTTTTAATGGTTTGCTGAAATTTGGAGAACCATAGCATTTTGCCAATTTGGAGGAGATGATATTTTGAAAACATCAGGTTCCCTTTGTGCATGAATTTGCCCTCCAATCTGATTGTTTATCTCTTAAAAAAAATCCAATAACCCTTTCTTAAATTGAGCATGCATAGACCTACAACAAAGCTTTTTAATGTTAGACTGATATTGAATGTTTCTGAAGTTATAAAATATGGGTGTAGCCAACCTTACCTTTGCTGTGATTGACTAATGTGTTATGTTTTTGTAGTTGCATACTACTGGAATATCACACAAATTGTTGAGAGCTATAACATTATTGTATGATGTTATCTGGGCTGTTGCTTCTGCAGTTTTTGACCTAATCAATTCAGATGCAGAGGTGTGTCAAACAAGAATGCTTTTTAAAATGCACATATCAACCACGATATTGTTCAGATGGAGCTAAATGAGTTCTTGTAAAAAATGGGGCAATTAATGTCTGGCAACACTTCTTATGTAAAACTGTGCTGCTGCTCAGTTACACCTTAATATGGCTACAACTTTTACTGAATTGCTTAGAACTGTATTACAATACTTACTGTCTCTTAGCAAATCTTCAGAAAACTATAATTATGTGGTTTAGTAAATGGAATTGAAATTTTAACTTATCCTTCAAGCACAGTAATGTTGATATAATAAGCAAGTAGAACTACTTTGGTAATGAAAGGTTGTTCTGGTGACCCTTGTCAATATTTAAATGACACTATGACAACTATAATGTTTTTTTCTTTACGTTCATACACCAATTACGGTATTGTAAGCTGCAAACCCTATTTTGGTTTCAAAAGCTGAAGTTGGGAATCTGTTAATGTAAGATGTTCCTATCGGTACTCAGCATAAGGCTAAATGCTGTAGAAGGACTGTTGCTACTCAAGGTCACAGGCCTCTGGCAACTTAATCCTGGTTCATACCATATGTGTCAAACTAGTTGTTTGATGGACTGTGCAGCCAACAATTCAGTTTGTTATGATTTTTTTGATTATTTGTTAAGGACTATCAAAAACTAACTGCTTTCACTCTTTAAGAAATATCTGGATAACATCCAGGGACTTGAAGTGCCAATTGAGAGGGTTCTATCCCGCAGACTGTGGTTATTACTGGATAGCAACTCCCTCTCTAAGGGCCTCATTTATGAGGCTGTGCGTCTCTTTTACACCACCAGTGCGTCACTTTTTGAGACGCACCAGTGGCGTAAAAATGCGCCTTGCTGAGCCATATTTACAAAGTGACGCATCTAGGTAGATGCGTCACTTTGTAAACCCCTGCACCACATTATACCTGCGCCAGGCCTAATGTATGCAAGGGGGGCATATTGACGCAAGAAAGGGTCATGGAAGTGACGCAGTGAAATCTATGAGATTTCACTGCGCCACTTCTAGGACTCAAATACGTCAAAATCTTACGCCTGTCTCACAGCAGGCATAAGACTGGCGCAGGCCATTTCACATGGGGCTTGCCCCATGTAAAAGGACACGGTGCTGGAGTTGCGTCACTTTTGTGACACACTCCAGCAATGCGTCACTTTTGCGCCTACAGATACGTCAGACATACTGACATATCTGTAACTCCTTGCGACATGATGCATCATACTGTAAATATGACGCATCATTGGTGTCGCAAGGAGGGCGCAATGAAAAGTGACGCATCGCTGTTTTCACGCAGCGATGCGTCACTTTTCATAAATGAGGCCCCAAATCTTTTCAATTTTTTTTTACAAGTGCCCTGTAATGGTCTAGTGATGAATATCTGACCTACATGACTGACAGAAGATATTGCGTAGACTTTGAGTTGTAGAAACACATACTATTCTGCCCCACCAATAGCTTCATTTTAATGGATCCAGAAGTAATGGTACTTAATATGATGCTTTGTATGCAACGATTACTGCTAATAAAATTGATAGGTACTTGGCCTCTCATTCCATTTACTCAGAGGTTCTATCATTCCAAAAGTATGACAATGTTTTATTCTCATGAGAAGCTATCAACATAGAACATAGACCAAGCACTCCACATTCAACACCAGTTAAGCAACATATTGATTGGCAACTTTCTATGTAAAATTTTTCCTGTTCTCCTATCTGAGATAAATGATGTTGCTAATGTTGTATGTTTTATAAGTTTTATTTTTCTACTTGTCTGGAATTTTAAAATATAGAAACAGTGGCTTTTTATTATGTTATACTGTTTATAAAAATCAAAAAACCCTCTTTATTAAATTGAAATGAAACAGCCACACACTTATTTGTTACTTGACTTGAAATTGAAAGCATCTGCAAGCCTTTTGTCACAAAATCTACATCAAATATAATTGTTATAGTGTAACACTTACTGCATATTTGCTGTGCCATGTAGCAAAGGAAGATGTGCTTGTTTATTTGCTTTCCTGCACTGATAAAGATTATGCAATTATCACCCTGAACAATTCAAATTTCCCCTTGAATAAATGTTCATTTGTTTCTCATGCATGTTCTTTTAAAGGTGATTTTCTGATCCTTTTAAAAACCTATTTTAAGAAGGAGGATTGCAATAATTTTAGGCAGTATACCTGGAGAAAATAAAGATTGCCACATATTAATGGATTCCATGAGTCTAACATTATAGGTAAATAGGACTACTTACATTTGCTTACATAGAGACTATGGGGTCCATTACGATGGCGGGCGGCACTGTAACGGTACACGGGAATGACCGCAGAGGTGCGGCGGTCCCGTCATGGCACTTAGGATGCCACCGCTACAGTGACGGTGGCATCCGCCATATTTTGGATTGTGGCGGGCGGTGCTGTAAGCAGCACCCGCCACAATGCAATATATGCATGTTGTGCGTGGCGATCCGCCTGCTATGCTAATGGGCCCCCAAGTTTTTTCTTCTGCAATTCAAATTTTAGTTTCCTCTCCATTTCATCAACATTTAAGTGGGTCCCCCATTTCCAGCAGCTTAGAATACTTCTTTTTCAGATATCATTTTCAATCTCTTCTTCTAGAGTGTCTAGTAACATGTTAGTGCGAGGCTTACTATGATCCAATGTCCCATACAAAGCAACCTGTTTGTAAGTCCATCAGTGAAGGGATTGAATATTCAAGTTGCAGAGCTTCAAAACTATTAAAAATATTCACCATCAGGACCCCCTAATTTTTATGACCACAAATCGGTTCAACTACTAGTCTTTTTCCCAATCATAAAGCTAAATGAATTTACAATTTAAGACATTTCAGAATGTGTATGCAAACAAAGTTTTCAATAGACTTTTAATACATTCTAATTGGTTTCACAAATACCTTCAAACCCCCAATGTCCAAACTAATTATGGAGGATGCAGAATCTTATCTCTTAAAGATATGCCCTGCTTTTTATAAGGAGTATCATTAATATCAAGAGTGAGCATTACTATGTTCCTCCATTTCCAACTTTTGCAAATAACTGCATATACTACATAAGAGTACCACACACATATCCAAAAGCCATATGTGCCCACACACATGTTCTACCTTATCCTTGCCATCTTTCTTCACCATTCAAAATTAATAATCATTCAATGTATTTCTATATGATTATAAATTTTAGAAAATCAGTAAGAATTCAAATTAAATATACATATTTTGATAGGATTATCAGGTTTACAAAGTTAACATTTACAGCCAAGACCAAGATCATTCTTGCCCAGTTTATTTTATAACTTTTCCATGGATACAATAATTGGTCACCAAGTAAGCTCTTTAGTTAAATTTGTGGATATTTCCTGGTATAGCCTTCTTTTGAGTCCTGGTTTATAGAAATTACTCAATTCTTCTTATGAAGCCTTTGCATACATTATCATATGCTTAACTAGCCTTGAACAGATATTTTAAAACGCAGAATTATTTTCTGAATAAAATTTAGGTTTATATAAAACAGACAAGTCAAGGCAACAGCAGCAACGCCTGCATCTAAATTAATAAAATCGATTAGCCCACTGTGCTGTTTGTAATTCCGTTAATGACTTAATCAATGAGCTAAACAAACAAATAAAAAATTGGGAGGACAGAATATCCTTTCCAGGTATCTTGTGTGATTTCAACATCTCTGACATTCTTTCTCTCTCTGCTTTAACTATAATCTCAGATAAGGAGTTTCCTGCAGTATTTCAATGAAATTGATCAGCTGGAACAGCCGCTTCCCTATTTCATGAACTACAAGGTCACCAAGTCAAAAGTTTTTTTTGCACCTTAAATTGCTTCTGTTAGAGCTGTAGATTCAACAGGAAAATGAGTATTTGTTGGTATCACTCGACTTTGTAATACTCGTTTTGACTTTTTATTATCAGCATACATCAGTATTTATTTATAGTTGACATTTGAGAACAGTGCTAATGTTGCCTTTCCTCTGTGGGCTTCCTAGATTGTTTGCCTTTTCACGGATTACTCCGTGCTGGTATCATGACTGAATGCAGTGCAACACTGCCATTCAGTGCTTCAGTATGATTGCTCTGCCCCTGAAAACATAAATTATAATTAGTTACACAAAATTAGTCTATCTAGTTTTCTGGTAAGTCTTCGTTAAGTTGGTGTAGGCAATGTACCAGTCATGTGGAGGTTAGATTTCACATGTCGGCTGCAATGTTTACTAACACTACCTAAGTGCAGCCACACGCATCTTCCTACATCACGGCACTGTGTGACGAAGCTGCGGGAAGGACCACCTCTCTCATAGACATCATTGCTAGGATTTCTGCTTTCTACTCCCAACTGTACACTGCTGGGGTGGCTGCGCCCAGGGAGATCCTGGATCAATATTTTGATTCAAATGAGCTGTTATGGCTTGGCAATGGTTACCGGGAATACCTGGACGAACCATTTACCCTTGAGGGAATCTCTAAAGTCATTGCGGGGCTCCCGGTTGATAAAGCTCCTGGCTCAGATGGACTTACCCCTGCATTTTACAAAGAATTTGCGCCTCTTCTTGTCCCGCACCTGGCTGAAGTGTATAACGAATCCCTTTTATTGGGCAGATTTCCCCCTTCTCTTCGCGAGGCCATGCTTACTCTTCTCCTGAAGCCGGACAAACCCCCGAGAGTTGCGATTCCTATTACCTTTTATCGCTAGTTAATTCTGACAATAAAATGTATCCTAAATAGCTGGCCAACCATTTCCTCGCACTCATGCCACTAAAAGCTTGCCCTGACCAGTCCGGGTTTATCCCGGGCCACGCTACCTCGCACAATCTGCGCACCATCTTCGCTGTCATTCACCAGATCGATCCTACTCTGCCCGCAGTGGCGGCCCTCTTTGACGCCACTATGGCTTTTGATACACTAGAGTGGCCTTTTCTTTTTTATCTTCTTTCCTATTTGGGCTTCAGCCTGAACTTTGTGCAAAAGATTCAACTACTCTATACACTCCCGACGGCATGAATCAAGGTGAATGGGCAGGTTAACGACCCTATAGCCATCTCGAGGGAAACTAGGAAGGGATGCCCCCTGTCCCCCATGTTGTTCTCCATTGCTATGGAGCCTCTGTCGGCACGTTTTAAAGTCGCTCCTTGTTTCTGTTTGCAGGCGGCAACCCGCCTGCACTTTGAAGTGGGATTAGAGATCACCTTCAGGAGAGTGAGCAAAAAATGTTGTGCTGCGTTGTGTGACAGGGAGAGAGCAGGAGAGCGCCATATTCACAAAGATATGGCTCTATCCTACCCTCTCCCTAGCCCTGACACTAATTTCAGCTGCCGAGCGCCATGCACACCCTTCAGTGCCATAGTGCTAAGGTGTGTGCGTGAGTCTAACATAGGTTTTGTACAGTAAGGGTACCCGTACAAAATATTATGCTTAGAAAAGTGAAAAAGCTTTTCCTACTTTGTATGCGTGCTGCACAGTGCAGCATGCATGCAAAGTCGGAAAAGCACAGAGAAATGAAAACATTTCTGGGCCCTCATAGACTAGATACATATTAGACTAACTACTTCCACTGAACAATTTAGACTTTGCATACTTGGAGATAACTAATATGCATGATCGTGGACCTATGCTCTATGAAAACGCCAATGTACCTACATAATTGTGCTGCTTTCTTGTACAGTGTTCTGACACCCAGGGGTCATGTTTGCACTTTATAAAACTTTCGAAATAATGAAATATTCAAGAAACAAAATTCTTTAACATCGAGATGATTTATAACTGATTAAATATCATAAAAATACCTAATGGCTTTTAGCTTGTCATTGCATACTCAGAGCAGGAAGATAGTATGTTTTGTCTCTGCAGGGAGCCAAATGCCATGATTTGAAAATACGGCCTGTGTTTATAAGAAACAGATGCAAAGTAGGCCGAAAATTGGTAGCATAAGACAGTTAGACAGAAAAGAGAACTTCATTTGTTTTATTTAATATGTGTGAAGGCAAAATATGAATGCAGGAGTCAGCACTTAATAAATTGAAGCTCCTGTCATGGAGTAAATCGTTCCTGTAAAGTACCGCACAAGAAAACCCGTGTTTTTCTCATACGTTTTTCTCATTTGAAATATATGCATATAGGTGGGCCAATGATACAATTGTATATTAATTCTGCACACTCAGCTACACAGAGAGGGTATGTTATACAATAATATATATTTTAAACCATTTTTATTTGACCAGATGAAGTTTTTTTTGAAAGTAGGTGACTGTTAAATTTGGTATTTTTAGCACTGGGCAATTTAGATGCAATAAGAAGAGGAGCTTTTGCTTGTATGTTACTTAATGAACCATCCTTAGAAGGCAGTGTAATTGAAGATGCCAAGATGCGTTTATCATCAGCTTCTGAAAACCAACTGTAAATACAAATTTACCTAAACCGAGTTGACCAGATAAAATGCATGTATTTAATCCAGCTGCTGTCTGTGAAATATGTAGATGGTGGATGACAATAATGCAAGTTTAGAGTCAGGCGTATTCATGTTTACAGCCAAGTATAATGATGCGTAAATATATTTAAATGGTTCGCTATACAAGCTGAGAATCTAACCACTCAAGATTACTACAAATGGTGAAATGGAGGCACTAGCAAGTAGATATTGCAGATATCTATATGGTCTGCCAAGCCTCCTTCACAAAAACACTTCACATCCACAATTGAAAGATATTTGGTGGCCTGCCATGCATAATAGTCCTCCGCGTATGTCTTAGGCTCTTGTTGAGTTGTAGGTGTGAGTAGTGGCGGCCTTAGGGGTCTCAGCTTGGGACCTACACTCCGGGGCATCTAGGTGCAACTAGGCTTTACACGTGGCTCTAGAAATAACAGAAGCGGACACTGGGTATAACTTCTTGGCTCTCCGTCTGCGCGCCTGACTGGCGTGCGTGCGTGCGGGGCCCCTCTTTATTATAGCAAGTCACATGACTCAACGTTGCAAAATCCAGTCTCACCTGTCTGCCGAGCAGCACGAGAGCAGCACGAGAGAGAGTGTTTCCGCAGAGGAGGAGCTGGCGAGAGGAGGTGAGCGGCGGTGAGCGGCGGGAGGTGAGAGGCGGCGTTCCTTTGCCGAGAACCGTGGCTGAAGCTGAGTGCAAGCTGCCCACGAGCCGCCTTCAAGTCGCCTCCAAGCCGCCTCCAAGCCGGTGAGAACAGCATCTCGGAGCACCGCGGCTCCGCTGTAGCAGAAGCAGAAGCCGAAAGCCGCCGAACCTTTAAGCCTTTGAACTTCAAGCCTCAAGCCGCGGTGCGATCTGCATGTCGGAGCACCGCGGCTCCACTGAAGTAAGAGCTGCAAAAGCCGGCGGTCTCATTGAGCAAGAGAGCAAGGAGTCCGATCCAGTCCGTGTTTTACGGAGAGCAGAGAGCAAGAGAAGCTGGGTTTGAGGTGCGGCGAGCGGCCGACGGCCAAGCGGCTAAACGGCTGCAACTAGGAAAACTCTGCTGAAAACCCTGCTGAAAACTCTGCTGAGCTGCCTGCAGAAAGCTGCTGTAGCTGTCGATTGAAGCCCGGCCGCAGTAGCCTGTCCGAAACCGCTGCACATCGACTGCAATCCGGTGAGCCGGTGAGCCAGGGGCTGGGCTACCTTCTTCAGCAGCGGTAAGCCCTGTGGATTTTTTTGTGACATTCTGTGTCATTCTGCACGGCGGCGGTACACTTAGGCAGGAGAACGTCAGGATCACGTCTCCTCACCGCAAGCAGCAAGGAGCGGTGGGGAGAGAGGGTTGTGAGTGGCTGGGAGCGGGCTATTTTAATGAAAGTGAAAATCGGGTATTAATCCGGTACTAACCCGGTATCACTACAGAGTCCTGACTGAGTCCTGACACAATATTGGCAAACTAACTCCAGACCCAGGGCTCCACTTGACCTTACCAAATACCTGGTAAAACTGTCTTTCAAAAGTGTCTTTCAAAGCCAGCAGTTACCACACCTTGCACGATACACCTCGCTAGACTCCGCAAAATCGTAACAGCACCTCGCTATCCTCCCTGATGGCAGCTATTCCTATTAGAGGGGTAGATAGGCTTGGGAGGTGGGGGAGTGCAGGTGGAGTGGGATTGGAGGTGCAGTGGTAGAGGTGGCACAACGGACACCAGGATACCAAGTCACCAAGGTACCAGTCTGCCAGGTTTTCTATTTAATAGATCTAAAGAATGAGATCTGGAAAACTGCGTCTCAATATAAGTGCAAGATCAAGAAAAGACGAAGAAGACCGGAACCAGGGCTCAAATAAGTCAAGCAAAAAAAGGAAGAGGATGGCACAACAAAGAGAGAGACTAGTGTCGGCACCTGAGCTATCAACCCCTAGCTCAAAACAACGTAATATAGGGATTCAAAAATTCTTTTCTCCAAAGGACCTCATGACGTCAATTTACGGGCAAACGCAGGAACAAGCCCTCCAATCAAGCCCAATCACACCGGCACCATGTGTAAAGGAGAATGTGCAACGCCAACCAAATAGTATAAAGGAGAAGAACAAGGATTCACAGGACACTCACAGTGAGAGTTGTCCAATTAACAATTCATCTGACAAGAAACAAATCTCTCAGTCTCCAGACAAGCAAAAAAGCAACATTGGCTGCGGCAATCTCATCGTGGCAATAGCCCAAATAAATAAGAACGCCTCCCAATCTCATGAAAGTGATAAGGAAATAAAGTCCATGGACAAGGGCAAGGTGGAAGAAGTAATACCAAGGAATAAATCGGTGGCGGGTCAAATTGCCGTACAGGAAGACTCATGGCCAACTTCCTTCTCCTTACCTGACGACATAAGCTTGGACATACAAACAGGAATGGAAAAAATTACCCAATCCCAGTTACAAGTACATCTAAAGCCCAGCCAAGGTCCACATGACACCTACAGATCACAAGATCATGTGAAAAACGGACCAGGGTGTAACGGAAGACTGGAATCTACACCTTTGCACCCAAATGTCAACTCCCACGAACGGGACAAAGACCGAAACAAAAATATAGGATGGACCAATAACATTTTAATCCAGGAATCTCCAATTACGATATCTTCAATGAGCAGGACAGACGAAGATTTAAATGTCCAGGAAACATCGCCCAAAGAAGAAGATAAGTCCCCATGGAGTAAAACACTATTAAATACCTTAGAGCAGGCAATCAAAGCTCTGAACTTCCAGTCGGATAAAATGGACGTTCAAATCGACTTAATAAATCTCATAGCGAGCCATATCTCTGGCATAAACATCAGGCTGGACCACATGGCAACCCTGCTTCAAGGGAGGGCTGATAAGGGACTTTGTACAGAGATTATCCAGCCAAGCTGTGTTTGTGGCAAATTAGTGGATAATATGTCAAATTTACCATTAATATTAAATGACATACTAAGGGCGGTCCAGTCATCAATGGATACAAAACATAACACCAAAACTATGAGCAACACTGAGACAATAAAATCAGATGTGGAAATTGGAAGCCAACACATAGTAAGAGATTCCACCCAAAACAGCTATGTAGAGGAAGAAACAAGCAAGCAGTGCAAATAAAAACCTGGCAACGAACCAGGTCAAAAAGAGGAAGCACAACACGCAATAACCCAGACTAAAGTTAAGTTAACAAAAAGACAAAAGAAGCGCGCAAGGAAAGGGAGGGTTCAACTTAAATTCCAACCTTCAACAGATATTCATACCTATCCCATCTTTCATCACACCGCTAATAGGAAAGAGAAACCAGCACCTGAAGTAATTGTCTCAAAACATATCAACACGCCCCTGGTCCAATCAAACCAGTCAAATGCTGTGAATGGGACCAGCCTGACTTTAGAATCCTCACCCCTCCAAACCTCCTTAAAACCAAACCAGATACAAGGGATTACACAACCGAATAGTCAGATAAAGAAACAAGAAAAACCCCCAGGAACTCAGGATAAAGATAAGACGAAAGATGAGTCTGATGAAAGGGTCTTAACTAAAGAAGTCAGTGTAAATCACACAGTAATGATCCACCAGACAGACGAAACGCAATCACTCCAGGTCAAATCAACAAACCAGGAATCAAGGCACCAAAATGGCCCAATCTTCGTGGATACCGAACAAAATATAACAGATAAATATAATCATAGTCAATCCATAAAAAGAGCAGATGAAAAGGTAAATAAAAGAACACCAATAAAAATAAATTTAAACGAAGATGGACGAACCTGCAGTATTCACCAATCAAACAAACAAACAAGGTGCATACACATACCACAAAACTCGAACATCGATAAAAATACGGACAGGATTAATGAACCAACCACCTACCTGAAAAGAATAGACGGTCCATACGAAGATCTAATAATAAAAAAACTAAGCCAAGGGAGAAGAATAATCACAAAAGGGGAAACAACAGAAAATACAAACCCAGAAGAAAACACACAAGCCAAAACGAGCTCACAATTACAAGCAGAAACAAATAACAAACTGACATTTATACCGGAATACCAGACATCAGGACCCCAAGATTTTCTGAATAGAGGTAATATAATGAGGCTATTAAGAGAAATCCCAGAATTGAACGACATAGAATCTCAAGATCTCTTGTCAGTAGAATTTAGGTGAACCAATAATATGTCAGAGGTGGAAGAGTCCTTAACCACCTGGTCAACTAAAGAAATAGTTGATAGAATACTTGAAATGAGTTTGTCATTTGAAGCCTGGGGCATTACACTGAGGCGAGACGATCGGAAAAAATATCCATTTCCACTTTTAAAAACTTTAACCATATGTAAAAAGACAAAGGCAGAGGGGAACAGCCAAAAATCATGTTTAAAAGGAGCGTGTGCGGTATCTCCGCAAAAAAATACACCACAAAATAGACACGAAAATGCAGTGGCTCAAAGAGGCGCCCGTGAACAGGCAACTGATTGGACCTGGGTGGCTTCGGCTTTGAACAAAAAATGCTCCTAACATGACGAGTCATTTAGAAAAAGATACCATGTTACTCCCACGGATAATAGCTGATAACCAAGAGGAATCCATTGCTGCAAATCCGCACACGATCAGCCTCTGTTCCTGGAACGTCCATGGTTTCAACAGCTTGTGTCATGACCACGAAACTGCAAACTTCTTGGATCAACACGACTTAATACTGTTACAAGAAACCTGGAACCTGCGCCAAATCTCCATCCCGGGATATATCGAATTTCACGTCCTCGCCGAAAAACCCTCTAACTTTGGACACCCTAGAGGAGGCTTATCAACGTATATCGCCCAACAACACAGATGGCATACGGAAGAAGTAGACACTGCGGTTAACTGGATACAAGTAATAAAACTCACGGAGAATTTGGTCGCCGGTTCAGGTTCTTGTAATCTACTATTGCTCAACGTTTATGTTCATCCGGAAAAGAAGGAGAAAAATGGAAAACTGATTACTCTACTAACCTTGATCAGGGCCTTGCAAATCACTCATGAGACGTACTCCATGATTATATCAGGTGATTTTAATAGCAACCTAACAAAAGATGACAAAATAACGCAAGCTCTTGAAGAACTGGGCCTTTTTATCCTAAATAAGAAAGTCAGCGGGGATAGTGGTATACCTATAACCTTTTTAAGCGGTAACCGAAAGTCAACAATAGACTTCACAATACTGAGCAACAGCCTGTTACCAACGGTGAGTGCTTTTTCAGTGGAGCAACGTGTGGAAAGTGACCATTTCCCTCTAATTACTAAAATGATAATGTTGGTTACCAAGACGGAAAAACAAAACACTGTCATCCAATATACTGAAAAATTCAATCTACATAAACTAAAATGGAGAGGAAAGGATATAAAACCAACAATGGACAAACTCAAAAATGAACTGCTTAGTTTAACACCGGAAGAAAAAGAAAATCTGGTAAAAACATGGGAACACCTATGCGAAGCAGTAACAAGTAATCCCCCACGTACAAATCAAAATTCAATAAGATTCAATACTGGCAAAAAGCCTTGGTACACAACTACCCTGAGGGAAGAAAAAAGAAAAATTGCACATGAAGTCCGCAAGCAGGCATTATTGATAAAAAGTGGAAAAAAATCAAATAAATCGGAATTGAAAGTTATGCGAAAAAAATATAAGATCATGCTAAGGAGCGCAAAAACACAGTACCAAGAGGAAATGTGGACTAACATACTAATCGCTAGTAAACACAAAAATGCCAGTACATTTTGGGGTATTATCAATAAACTGACAAGGGGGAAAACCCTAAAACAGGAGGCAGGTATCGGAGAAAGTATATGGACCCAGCATGTTGAAAACATGTTCAGCGACAGGACAGGAGGTGAAAAAAGGCACTGTAAACCGGAGTGCAAAGTATGCACTAGAAACTGCGAACATGCAGAAAATTTGCTAGGAAAAGGAGTTAATGCACCAGGAGACAAGCTGAAGCAATCGTTGGGAAGTGGAAGCGAGAATAAACCTGAAAACTCACAGTTTAGCAAATCAGAAAAACGAGTGAATGCCGTGACCGACACCCTAGTAACAACAGACCAGCTTAAAGACAAAATAAATCGCCTGAAAAAAGAGGGTGCAGCGGGTCCAAACGGGCTTCCAAATGCTATCTTTAAATATTCGCCTGAATTTTGGGCAGAATACTTAACTCCACTCTTTAATGCAATCTACAACCAGAACAAACCACCAAGATCCTGGAATGGGAGCATAATCCACCCCATATTTAAACAAGGAGACCACAACGAGCCGGGGAATTACAGGCTGATATCGCTAATGGATGTCGAGGCAAAACTATATGGATCATGCCTATTATCACTCCTTCAGGACTGGATGGAAGATACGAACATAGTACCAATGTTCCAAACTGGTTTTCGGCCAAGGACGGGTACACTGACAAACTTGATAACCCTGGCGCTCTTGAAAGAAAAAGCTGCAAAAAGGGGGACGAGACTGTATGCTTGCTTTATAGACCTGCGAGCAGCCTTTGATAAAGTGAACAGATCCCGGCTATGGGAAAAACTAAGATCATGGGGTATCCCGAAGAAGTTATTGGAGGCCATTATAGTCCTGCACAGCAACACCTGGGCTCGAGTAAAACTGGGAGACGGTAGCAGCGTAACGGTCGAAATAAGAACACAACAGGGCCTAAAACAAGGCTGTGTACTGGCCCCAAGTTTATTCAACCTGTACATGGCAGATATTGTCAACCACATGGAGATCGGGGAATGCCATCCACCCCACATGTCAAAAATCCCAATCCCTTTCCTGCAGTATGCAGATGATATTGTTGTTCTGAGCCAAACACCAATAGGGTTGCAAAGATCGATCAACAATTTGACATCTTATCTGGAGCACGAATGCTTGGAACTGAATAAAGATAAAACTAAGGTTGTCCGCATTGTGGATCCTAAAAAGCAAATATTCAAATGGTATGCAAATAGCTCCCCAATAAAGGAGGAAACTTCATACAAATACTTAGGTTGGAAATTGGGGCGAGGGCCGACAAACAAAGAACATAAAACCGAGCTAAAAGCAAAAACACAGTCTTTGATCTATGCATACCGGCAACTACAAAAGAAACTAAGTTGTCCAAATTATACACACTTGCTGAAAGTGATAAAAGCTCAAACCCTACCATCCTTGTCATACGCACTGGCCACCTGGTGTGGCAAAGAAGCAGGGGTGTTAAACAGCCTACAAACAAAAGTATACAAGGCAGTCTTAAACCTTCCAAAATCGTCGGCTCCGGCACAGGTTCGTCTAGAATTTGGCCTTCTAAATCAGAAGTTTCGCAGTATGGGAACCTTTGTGAAACTCTGCCATAAAATACGCATGTCGGAAGCCAATACATTGGACAACCTGTGCTGGAAAGAAATCGAAACCCAGCAGAAACAGCAAGTTCCAAACAGTTGGGGAGGCTACCTGTCTCAATCCCTAATCTGCATAGGAATTGAAGAAACCTGGGACATGAATCCAGATAGATCCACGTTTGATAAAATTGTAAACAATGCGGTCAAATGGGAATCCTACCTGGAAGACAAGATAAATACCGCAAAAAGACGACACGGGTGGACCGTGATAAATTCATATTCCGGGATAAAACCACAGACCTACCTAGAAAGCCACTTTAACAATTCGTTAAAACAAAGATATATAAATCACCGACTAGGTCTACAGTTCTCAAAGGACTTGCTACCAGCATGGAAAAACTGCCACACCGACCCCCATTGTCGTCTATGTGGATACCGAAATGAAACACTAACGCACTTACTATGTGTGTGCCCGGCACTTAAGGTCTTGAGGAGACGGCTTTTAAAGAACATTTTTAACAAATTGAACATTCGGACTTGTAGGCAAGCCATAATCCAATAGCTAGATGGATCATGTCCTATGCTGGCCTGCAGGGGGGTCAAATATATGATGAAAGCCCAATCTCTCTTACAGCAAGCTGACCTTGGAATTATACCACCAACCTGAAATATTTGACACTTACTTGCCACTTGACAAACAGTTTTATTTGCCAATATTTTAAAAAGTGTTTTATGTCCCATGATGATCTAGATGCATTTTGTAATGATTTTTAATAATTTTATACAATAAAAATTGACTTGACTTGACTCAACGTTGCACGCTCATGGCGTCATGGGCGTGCCAGAACCAGGAACACAACATTCCTCCTAAAACATGAAGAAAACAAAAACACGCAACACTTTCAAACAGTCTATCATGATAAGTTCCCTTGGCCAACTCTGCTCAACTGCTACTTAGATTACTGGGCATGATCACTGACCTAACAATCACTCTCTAGCTTTAACATTTTACTTTCGCAAAGGAACAGTCTTACGTAAGGTAGTCGCGCAGCCGACAGGAGGGTGTGGGGTTTCTTCTCAGTCCATACTGCCACTCCCCTTGCCTCAGGATGTCTTCTGCCGTAGCCGGGACTGTTGACGGCGATCTACTGATTGCCACCTCTGGACACAGCATGTTCTCTGGGGCCTCAGAGCTTTCATTTAAGCATGGGCGAATTTTGCGAATCTCGCGTTCGCAAATTTTGCGGATTTGCGAACTCGCAATCCGCAAAATCCGCGAATTCTCGCGAATTTTTTTTTTTTGTGTTCGCGCGGGTTTCTGCCAGTTCGCGAGGGTTTTGTACAATTTCGCAAACGCGAACTTACCTGTCGGGTCGCAAGTTTTGCAAACGTGTTGTTTCTACGTGTCCAGCCTGTTTGGGACACTCTTCTTCATCACTGCCACTCTCTGTCACCACTGCCACTCTCTGACTACTCATGCCACCCTCTGGCCCACCCATGCCACCCTCTGTTTCATCACAGGTTGTCCAGTGTACATTATTGTGGC
Organism: Lissotriton vulgaris; assembly: GCF_964263255.1. Taxonomy (NCBI): domain Eukaryota; kingdom Metazoa; phylum Chordata; class Amphibia; order Caudata; family Salamandridae; genus Lissotriton; species Lissotriton vulgaris. The sequence goes on from NC_141694.1 coordinate 882,532,828, forward strand.
AAAGCACACCTTCCCTGCCTCAAGTGACCTGAATTAATTTGGGGCTGATTAATGTGTCACAGAATATTTTTTTAGCTGACACCTGCTTCCTTAGTGCTTCCTGATTAGTGATCTTTTGCACTTGCTAAGTGCTTTCATTGTTGCAAAGTTAGTTACAACACCTGCCCTGCCCCAACTGACAATAATGAATTAGGGGCTGATTAATGTGTCACTGGATTTGAACTTCCAGCCTGGCTCCTGCTTGTCTGCCTTAGCTGTAATTCAGGACCTTTGTGTAACTATTCTGAGGGTCAGAACAGGGTCACATAATAGTTGCAAGTAGGCAACTGAACTCTGGAGGGGCCCCTCAGGAAGCACTACAGGAAATGGCTACTAATGATGAGCTTGAACTTTTGAACCTGGTAAGTAGTTTCAGTTTTGCTAAGATCGTATTTCTGCAATTTAGCGCTTATTCGCGGGGCGCGAAGTTGAACTGGGAAGCCGCGAACTCACCCGAACAGTGCGAGCAAGCCATAAAATCCGCTGCTCGCGGATTTGCGGATTTTGCGGGAAATTCGCGAATCTCGCGGATTACGAATTTACCGAAAATCCGCAAAATCCGCGAGCGTAACGAATTTTCCGCCCATGCTTACTTTCATTTAGCTCGCCATTCACTTCCGCACGATTGCTGCTTCTCTGGGTGACTTCTTGGCTGGATACTGTTTCATGGTGAGTAGGGCTGACAGCAGCCTCGTTCCCAGCATCGAACGTTGGAGGGCAGGGTGATGTTAGCTCTGGATGGAAGCGTTTGAAGTGTGACACGTTTCTCGTCACTGTTTCTCGCCCCCGGGCTGCTATGATACGGGTGCCTTTCACACCAATCACCCGCCAAGGTCCTCTTTCATAGTTCAGTCTGAATTTTCCGCTGGTTACTCTGTTTCGGAGAAGCACTAAGTCCCCTCTACTGAAATTGACCATCACAGCCCTTCTCTTCTTGCTGATTTGAGCAAAGGTGGCTTGTCTTTTCTGCGCAATCCGGTCTTCATCTGCCCCCTCAGGTGTCCACCGCGGGTGGTGGGGGATGGAATCAGTCACTACCCGCCCCATGAGGACGTGTGCTGGAGCTACCCCTGTGGTTGAGTGTGGGGTCTGTCTGTAGCTCCGGAGGAACGTGAAGATGGCCATTTCTATTGACTGGCTCTTGTCGTGTGCAATGCGAATGACCTTGTTCAGAGTTCTCATGAATCGCTCTGCCTCTCCATTAGCTTGAGGCCAGCGAGGGGTGATGCGCCGATGCTGAGTGCCGAGGGAGGATAGATAATTAGCCAGTTCTTGTCCTTGAAATGGGGGCCCATTGTCGGTGCGCAGTTCACGCATTACCCCGTGAGCGGCAACGATCTTCTCCAACTTGGGTATGACTTCCCCGGCACTCGTGCTGGTTATTATTTCCACCTCCGGGTATTTGGAATGGTCATCAATCATCACTAAGGTGTGTCTCCCGTCCGGTAGACTGTCAAAGTCCATGCTGACTCTTTCCCATGGTTGTCGTGGCCGTGGTTCCACTATGATTGGGGCTTCACGAGGAGCGTCCCCGGTAACTTGACAGGCTGGGCACGATCTCACCGCGCTCTCCACCATTTCGTCCATCAGGGGGAACCACACTTTTGTTCTTAGGCGTGCCTTGGTCTTGACCATTCCCTGGTGACCCACGTGTGCGAGCTGCACCACTTGTTCTGCCAATGCAGCGGGTATAACCAGACGATGCCCTCTCAGCAGGCATCCGGTGTCATCTTCGTTTAGCTCTTCTCTGACATGGTGCAGGCTTTCCATTATCTTTCGGGCTTCTGGCGTGAGCACTTTCCAACTTTCCTTGGCACGGTGCCAACTCGCCTTTCGGAGAGCCTCTTTGGCCCTCTGTTGGCAGACGTCTTGCGCCGTGGCATTCGCTATGTCAACCACTGAGAGGGGTCGCGCTGTCACCCACTTGACATAGGCTTCCATTTCTTCAGCCTCTTTATTTCTTCCGGGGTCGCCAGCCGGGGATGGCGTGAAAGGTAGTCTGCCGGATTCCTTGCCCCCGGCTGGTATTCAATGGTGCAGTTGTACTCCTGCAGTTGAAGCATCCATTTCTCAATGCGGGGTGGTGGTTTTGTCGAGGTCCCCGAGAATAGGGCCACCAAGGGCTTATGATCAGTCACCACCTTGATCGGCTTGCCATACACATAGAGGTGAAAATGTCGACATCCCCAGTGGATGGCAATGGCATCTTTTTCGATCTGGGAGTACCGTTGCTCCGTATCCGTGAGTGAGCGGCTCGCGAAAGCAATCGGCAGCCAATCCAGTTAATCTCTTTGTTTCTGCATTAGGACTGCCCCTAGCCCGGCAGGCCCAGCATCTACTGCTATCAGGGTGGAGTTCTGAGGATCAAAGAATGCCAGGGTCGCGTTGCTCGAGAGTGATGCCTTAATGTCCTGGAAAGCCTTCTCCTGTTCAGGTCCCCAGGTCCATGGCGTGGAGTCTTTCGTTAGTTCTCGCAGGGGGAGTGTGAGGTTGGCAAGGTCTCTGATGAACCTCCCACAATAATTAACCATGCCGAGAAAACTCCGAACTTCGGTGATTGTGGTAGGGGGTTGTGCGTCTTTGACATCTTTGACCTTATCTGGGCCTGGGTTGACTCCTTCTGTGGAAAAGATGTACCCGAAGAATCCTATCTTTCTTTGTAGGAATTCACACTTCTCTCTGTGGAGAGTGAGTCCAGCCTCTCTCAGCCTACGGAATACCTGGGCTAACCGTTGATTGTGCTCTGTGATGGTACGGGCATGTATCATGATGTCGTCACTGACGTTTATTACCCCTGGTATATCTGTGATCAGCTCTTGAATGATATTCTGGAACACCTCCGCTGCGCTGGAGACTCCAAAGCTGAGTCGGGTGTACCTTCGGAGGCCTATGTGGGTCGAGAAGGTGGTTATGTTTCGCGATTCCTTGTCCAGTACCAACTGGTGGTAACCCGACCGTAGGTCCAGCTTCGAGAACCAGCAGGCTCCGGCCATTTCTCCGATTAAGTCGTCAATGGTGGGAGTTATGTGACGTTCCCGCTTTATGGCTGCATTGGGGGAGGCGCATGTCCACGCATATTCTGACTGCTCCTGGCTGTTTCGGCTTCCTTATGACCACAATGGGTGACACCCAGGGGGTGGGGCCCGAGACCTTTTCAATGATGCCAGCCGCCTCCAGTTTTCGAAGTTCCTCTTCTACCAGGGGTCGAAGGTGGAACGCGATGCGTCGGTGTCTCAGGGCTACCGGCTGTGCCGTGGTGTCGACGTGTTGGTGTATTTCACGGCCTTTGACGCGTCCAATTCCTTCGAATATGTCAGAGAATTCCATGATGAGCTGCTGTACCGATTCTTCATGGACACCGAAGGCAAAAGTCACGACGCCCAGGTCTTCGGCCGCTCTACAGCTAAGCAGCATGCCCTGCCCTTCTTCTGATACGAAGATGTTCGCGTTGATTGTTTTGTCCCCATGGCGGACTGCCGCTCGGAATTTGCCTCAGATCTTGAGAGGGGTGTCCTGCCCATACGTGAATACGGTGATGGGCGTGGGGCTCAGAGCCGGAGGCTGTGTCATGGTTCTGTAGAGCGTTGCACTCATGAGGTTGATGGAAGCTCCTGTGTCCACTACCGCCATGATGTCTTGCTCAGCCACTCTGATTGAACATTGTGGGAGCGTTCTGGTGCGACGGGCGGCGGTGCCAATCATGTGTACCTTATGCACCGACCGTTCTTCTTCTTCGTCGTCGTCCATGTCACTATGGCTCTGTTCACCTTCCGGCACTGCATTTACCACTTGGCGGGGCCTGCGGAATTTTTTCGAGCGGCACACTTTCTCGAAGTGGTTGAGCTTGCCGCATCCCGAGCAACGCTTCCCTCTAGCCGGACATTCTGGTGCTGGGTGACTCGGGCCTCCACAGTATCCACATGTATGTCCAGATGCCCCACTCGGTGTGCGGGATGTCTTTTTGTGCCACTTGGACGGTGATTGGACCTGAAGTTTGTTGACGGGCTCCACTTTGACGGTTGCTTGCAATGCTGCCTCCATGTGTGCCGCCCTGGCTTTGGACAGTTCTTTTGTGCAACCGAGAGTCAGAATGTCGGCTAACGGTTTGCCTGATTCTTCCAATATTCTTTCCCTCAGTTTGGCAGAGGCACAGCCCTGTATTATCTGTCCTCGGATTTCCTCCGTGACGTCTGCAAAACCGCAGGATAGCGCTAGCTTCTTGAGTCTGGTGTGGTAGGTGTCCAGCGACTCCTCCAGCAGCTGACGCGCTTGTCTGAATACGAACCTTTCATAGTCCTGGTTGGCCATGGGTTCGAAGTGGGCATTTAAGGCGTTTATCAGCGTGTGATGTGTTTTGGGAGTCGCCTCTGTGAGTGTTCTAGCGATGGAGTGTATGTCCTTGCCTCCTAAGTGGAGCACCATGGCTCTTTTTTGTTCTTTATGGACTTTCGTGGCCTCGAAGAATACAAGGAGTCTGTCCACCCACTCTTTCCATTTTGGAGCTAACGCCGAGGGCGCCCCCTCCACCACGAAGGGTTCGATGGGCGGAATCGTGGCCATCGTCCTGCTGGCGCTTGATCAAGTCTTTGATGGGCGGGGAGCCCGATGGGGACTGTGCCCGTTGGGGCCGGATGTAGGCCTCTGCCAGGCGCGGGGCCTCGTGAGCACAGGGCCCGCCTTCTCCGTGATGGTGGCGCAGATGTCTGGGGCGGTGGCACTCCCGTCGGGGAGCTCGGCAAGGCGTGTGCGACCGGCGCGCTCACCACGGGCAACCAAGGCCAACAGTGGGATCGGCAGGCGCCGCATCCGCTGGATGCGTAAGAGGAGGCAGGGCGCCGCCCCACTCGCCATGCGAGACGGACAGAAGCACGCTTCACGCACGTGCCGGGAGGCCAGGTGCGGCGCTGGGCGTGAGGCCACCGATCGAGGTGCACGCGGCCCCCTTCCGCGGGCAGGCGATCACAGCAATGCGCTCCATAGGATAGCGTTGTGCAGCACGGCCTCGACAGCCGGCATGGGACGGTATCACTCAGCTCACCTGAACACCCCCAGGAACCGAAGTCTTCACCACAAGTGCGCACAGCGAGTGCGTGTGTGGGCGTGAGGCGCGAGCACCACGAGCCAAGGAACGGACTCGTGGCCGCCGCACGGGACAGCAGGCACACACGCACCCCCGGCGAGGGTTCGGCATCCCACTCTCGTCGCCAGTTGTTGTGTTGTAGGTGTGAGTAGTGGCGGCCTTAGGGGTCTCAGCTTGGGACCTACACTCCGGGGCATCTAGGTGCAACTAGGCCTTACACGTGGCTCTAGAAATAACAGAAGCGGACACTGGGTATAACTTCTTGGCTCTCCGTCTGCGCGCCTGAATGGCGTACGTGCGTGCGGGGCCCCTCTTTATTATAGCAAGTCACATGACTCAACGTTGCACGCTCATGGCGTCATGGGCGTGCCAGAACCAGGAACACAACAGCTCTCTCTATGAAGTTAAGAAAAAATAGCTGTTGGTCAGCTGTCCACACAACCCTCGTCTCACCTACCCCTCTGCCCTAAAATACCAAGATGCCTACTATCCTGACATGACTCTAGAATTTCAAAATTCAAGAATCCCAACCCTGTGAGTCCAGTGGTAAATATCAAAGTTGCCACAAACATATTAGATATACATGTTGGGCATAAATTGCATATGGATCTTGTAGTACCTGCACACATTTCCCCAGGTATTAACTGGAGGAATTGGCAAAATCAAAACATGTCATAAGGGGCAGAAACATGTCTTCCGAATCAGTGTTAGAAATGGGAGTCTCTAGTTGGCAGTGGCTTGAATGAGTAGGGACCCTTCTTTCTAGTCAGGGTAAAGGGATTACACACCCAAGATAACCCCTGCTCACCCCCTTGGTTGCTTGACACAAGCAGACAGGCTTATCTCAGAGGCAATTTGTACAAAACACATAACGTAAGACAGTGGAAGCACTACAAATGGACACAACACCAGATTAGGAAAAGGAAAAATCTAAACCAAACAAGACCAAAATGTCAAAAATCTGCCAAAAATAACTCAAGTCATCACTTTTTAAAGGTTTAAGCAATCCTGTCCACAGAACTCTATGGATGCGGTGATATTAGCATAGAGTACCTTTGATGCATCAAATTACAAGACAAAAAACATTTGCAATGGAGAGAAGCATTGGAAAACAAAGAAATGCATCGATTCTGGAGTCCCAGAGGAATGGAGGCATCAGTTCTGTTGCACATAAGAGAAGTGTAGCTCCGATTCCTTAGTGCGAGGAGAAGCGATGCATCGCAATCCGAAAGTGGGTTCTTTCTGCAGGATGATGCACTGGAAACTTTGTACACAGGTGCGATGCATGGAAAATCTGGAAGTGTTGGAGTTGCTGCTCCGAGCCGTGAACAAGAGCTGCATTATTCCTTCGGCTGAAGTGATGCAATGGTTTTTCAATTGCACAGCCGGACCTGCGTTGGAGTCGGAGATGGTGCCTCGAGCATCGGAGACATGGTGCTTGGAACTCAGGCTGCCGCGAACTTGGAGCCACGTGAACCAGCATGGCGGCCATTCTCCCAGGTACTGCGTTGATCTTTCAGCCACAGCGTGGTGATGCACTGGTTTTTCTACCACACGGCAAGCTTGTGGCAGATAAAACAGGTGCAGAGTGTTGCCACATGTGTTTTCATCCGCTTTCTGCAGCAAAGCAACCTCCAAGGGGCCAGAACAGGAAATGGCGCCACTTGGCAGGTCTGAACTCCCAGTAGAGGAGTCTAGTGGCTGCAAGCAAAATCTTTGATGACCCTGAGACTTCCAATAGGAGGCAAGCACACACAAGCTCTTGGAGAATCTTGTGAGCAGGATAGAAAGTACAGTCTAGTCCTTCCTCTGCACAGGACAGAAGCAGCAAGCTAGCACAAAACAGCAACAAGGGGAGTGGCAGTTCTTGCCCTACAGATTCTCCAGCTCTTTGTCTTGGCAGAATCTCATTTTAATCCAGAAGTGTTCTAAAAATGTGGGGTTATAGGTCCAATACTTATACCCCTTTTGGTCTTTGATGTAGGCACACCTTGAAGGATAATTTTTGTAGTAAACAGGTCGTGCCTTGCCCTGTCCACACTCCAGACACACTACAAGGGGGTGGAGACAACATGGTGAGAGGACAGACATAGCACTATTCAGGTATCAGTGACAACTTCTCCCACCACTCTAGCTCAGGAAGGCCCATCAGCCATGTGATGGACAATCAGGATAAGAGGGGACACCTCAGCTCCCTTTGTGTGACTGTCTAGAGTGAATGTACAAGCAGTCCAACTGTCAGTCTAAACCAGATGTGGATTCCCCAGGTAAGCAGAGGCACAGAATGGTAAAGCCAGAACATGACCACTTTCTAAAAGTGGCATTTTCAAATACACAATTTAAAAACCACCTTCACAGAATGATGTGTCTTTAAATTCTGATTTCAGGGAACCCAAACTCCAAATCTCTATCTCTTCCCAATTAAAAGTTATTGCAAGATGTTACAAGGCAGCTAAAATTATAACCTATGGAAGAGATAGTTCTTGCAATTGTGAAAAACGAAATTAGCAGTTTCTCACTATCAGGACATGTAAAACACAGCAGTACCTGCCCTACCTCTCATATACACTGCACCCTGTCCATGGGGTTACCTTGGGCCTACGTTAAGAGTATCTTATAGGTATAAAAGGGAAGGTTTGGGCCTGGCAAGTAGGTGCATTTACCAGGTCGATGGCAGTTTAAAACGGCACTTGCAGACACTGCTGTGTTAGGCCTGACACATGTTTTCAGGGCTAATCAGTGCAGCAGGCCCAAGAAGAGAATTATATTTACAGGCTCTGGGCACACACAATGCCCTTTACTAGGGACTTAGCAGTATATCAAATATGGCAATCATGGATAACCAATCACAGTCATATTTTACACAGGGAGCACTTACACTTTAGCACTGATCAGCAGTGGTAAAGTGCCAAGAGTTAAATAAACCAGCAAAAATGAAGTCCAGCATACAGTTAAAATGACAGGAGGTGGAGGCCTAAAGACTGGGGAAACCACACTAAGGATGCCAGGTATATCCTGTTTTGCTGAGATTGGTGTATTTGTTCCAAAAAGGGCCTTAACAACAGAATAATAAGTAAAGCGGCAAGAGGACATGCTTGTCTTGTTCCTCTTTTAAGAGAGAAATATGAGAATTGCCTATTGTTTACAAAGACCGGAGTTTAGGGAGATTAATGTAACAATTTGATGAGATGTAAAATATACAGTCCACATCCAATGACATTGCAGTGCTTTTAAAATAAATTCCAGTTAAGTCTATCAAAGTTCATTTCAGCGTTAAGCGGCATTGCTGCAATAGTTTCGTATAATTTTAGAGGCACGATGAATAATATTGAGAAACATTCAGGAATAGTATAAAAAATTCGAACAAATCCAGACTGCTCCATGCTAATTAGTTGTGGTATAAACCCATTAATATGAATAGCCAGGATATTTGGAAACACCTTACAGTCTGTGGTTATAAGTGAAATAGGTATGTAATTTTTACAGAAATGTTGGGTATCTATCTCTTTTGAGTATTAAGAGTAGAATAGCATCTAAAAAGAAACACCGCTCTTACTTTGCAATAAAAATATTGGCAAAAGAAAAGATTTAAGAAATAACATTTTTGAAAATTATAAATCTAATTCTATAGGGATTCCATCTGGGCCTGGAGTTTTTTTCATTTTGAAGCCTAGTGAATGCCCTCGAAAATAATTAATTTCAGGACCAAATTATAACATAAATAAATAAGTAATCTTGAACGGGTCTCTTGGGAAAGAAATAAAAAAAAGTATCCAGAATCTCTGATGAAGTACTTTTATACGTATAGAGATTTTTGTAAAAGTTCACAAAAGAATCTAATATATCTGAGTCTTCATGGTAATTATAGCCTACATTATCTATGATATTAATAATAAGAGAGGTTTATTTCTCCAAATAATTGGCAAGCAGTTTCCCTGATCTGGTCTGTCCCATAATGTTAAAATGAGTAAAGAACCATAACTTGTTGCACAGATATGTTATTATATTTTATTTTGAGCTTTAATAAGATGAGTCAGGATAAATTTATGTTTAGATGAATAATGCAAATGCTCTAATATTTTGATCTGCTCGAATATCTCTTCAGAATATTTGAGAGCTTTTTTTTCTTGGACGTAACTTAATAATGAACCCCCAGCAGTCTGGAATGAATCCCTTATTATATGCATTGTTGAGTCTTTAATAGTGTTGATATTTAAAACCTCTAATGCAAATGTTTCAAATTTGGAAAAGATAATTATATCCTGGAGCGGTACATGAATACATCTCCAGATCTTGGCTTTGTTGGGAGATCTAAATCCACTGCAACATGGAACTGGTCAGAAGTCAAAATTACTCCAATTCCAGTATTTATTAAGGAATTAACCAGTTTTTAAATTAAAAAATAGGTAATCAATTATGGAGGCAGACTGAGGGATAGGAGAGTAAAAAATATATTGAGTTCATATTTTGAGTAGACTTCCTGTCTAAATAATTATCCAGGATCTGATTACAATCCCTATCCATCATCACATTTTCTGCTGAACAAGACATTCATTTTTCTGATAAACAAGATCTAAATGCTACATTGACTCAATCAGGAACATATACATCTGTAACAAAGAGGAATTCCTACAATTTTAATAATAATGAGTATCTATCTTCTGATTCCATCATATTCAGTAGAAAGCATTTCCATTTTTACCATCTTGGCAGAGGAAAGACAAACTCACCTAACCCAACATTTCTGCAAAGAGGTAACATTATTTTCAGTAAAGTGGATCTCTTGCAAAAGAGTAGGTATAAGACCCTTTGCCTCTTAATAGGATTGTTTAGACATTTATTATGCCCTGTAAAGTGTGTAACATATTTGAAAGATGAATAAAGAATTACAGGAAAAATTAAATGTTTTCAGTCTCACTAATGAATTGAGAGAGAACAACATAATTTCAAATTTAAAACAAAGAAAATGAAACCACAATTTATCAGTAGGAAAAAGAAAATAAGCAATGGGGGAAGTGGCAATAAGAGCAAGCAATTTAAAATAAAATCCAAAGAATAAAGAAGAAAATATGGCATAAGGTAATATAGTCTTTGACCATAAAATTGCATTCAAAGGAACCCAGTCAACATGCAGGGTGCTGAGATGCCAAAGGCAAGCATAGGTCACATGGCAATCACCCCTTAAAAATGCATATAAGTATGTTGAATTGAGAAATAAAATAGCGAACATGCGTATTCTCATAAGAACAAGTTGACTTAAAATGTCAATTGGTAATTCGTGAAGACAAATACTAACAAAACTTTAGTTTAGAAAAAAAAAAGTTTGCCAACAATAAAGAGTATTAGCAGAAGCATTTATATGGGAGAAAACAGTGAAAGAAGAGCACACACAATGACATAGATATTAATAAAGCACAAACAGCTATGTAGAAACAAACAAGCACAACTGAAGTTGTAGTAAAATAAATAATAGAAAACTAAAGTTACATGTAGGGTAACTGAGAAACTAATTAATGATTATTCTTGTTTGTTTCCATTAATGTATTCTCCTTTCTGTGAATGAAATAATTCTTGAGGTTAGCAGGATAGGTATATGTGGTAGTCTTATCCATGTAGGTGACTTTAAAAGTACAGGATGGGCCAAACCGAATCATGCATTCATATCGTGTAGGGAATGATGCTTATCCAGGAATTAATTTCTTCAATTTGCTGTAGCCCTCAAGGTAACCTGAGAGAGAAAACCTTTTGTCCAAGCCATAACATTTGTTTTCGTTGTGTAGCAGCGTCAAGAACCTTCATTAAATCTCTGAATTGATGGAAAAGACCTACAATGCAGGACGACTGTAGTGGTTTGTAGGTGAAGAAGATCTTGGAACAATTTGGTGGGCTCTCAGAATGTTTAATAGAGATGCATCTGACAATCCCACAATTTTCAGAAGATTTGTTTTAAGGAAAGAATTCATATCAGACCTTTTGCCTCCTTCTGGGATGCCATAAATCCTCAGATTGTTCCTTCAGTTCGTACTTACGAAGCCTTACTTTTTTAAAGAACGTCAAATTCCTTGACCAATTATGTCCATCTTAGTCGCTGCTTCTTGTGTGTAACTAACTGTTTATTCAACTTTGGAGACTCTAGATTCAAGGTTCAGCCATGTATCTTCAATCTGCTGCAATGTAGCATTAGTATTAACAACAAAGGATATCAGGTTTTTAATTCTCTCTATCATCTATTCCAAAGTGGAGAAAGTAGGTGATTTTGTGGGTGAAATAGGATCTTTTTTAGGCTTTTGTTAGAGCATGCAAAGCCATTAGGAGGGTCTTTGCATATAGCTGTGGGTTCATGACAAAATATCGAAGTATAACATATAGATGTTAAAAATATCGAAAAATATATAGAATCCAAAAATATTACTTAAACAAGTAAGTACAAAAATATCAAATCAAAAATATAGAAATTAAAAATATAGATGTCAAAAATATTGATTTAAAAATCTAAATAAAATAACACATTATTTATTAAATATATAAACTATTAATATTATCTGTAACAAAATTAATTTAGGTCAATATACATTTTAACTAAATCTAAAAAAAGAAACTGAATTTAAAAAATATAAACACACAAACAATAATTCATACATATAGATATATTTACTTTAACATAATTTATTAACTTTATCTTCATTTAAATTTTTAAACGTTTAAATTATATAAACATAAAAAATATATATATATATCAACAATTTTACATAAAAAAGCATTATATAATTAATTAAAAATTAAACTAATAAAAAGAAATTAAACATACATTTCGTAATACAATAAATAAAACAGTAGGGAAAATGTTGGATAGTGGAATAATTAAATTTACTATTCCAATTCCAGTGAATGCAACAGTAGGTAAAGAGTTGGATAGCAAAGGGGTAAAATGTACTATTCCCACTCCAGTGAGTGCAAAAGTAGGGTCAATGTTGGATAGCGGGAGAAATAAATTTACTATTCCAATCCCAGTGAGTGCGACAGTAGGTAAAGTGTTTGGTAGAGGAAGGGCAAAAATTACTAGTCCCACTCCAAAGAGTGCAACAGTAGGGAAAGTGTTGGATAGCGGAGGGGCACAAACTACTATTCCCAATCCAGTGAGTGCAACATTAGTGAAAGCGCTGGATAGCGGAGGGGTAGAATTTACTATTCTCAACCCAGTAATTGCAACAGTAGGGAAAGTGCTGGATAGCGAAGGGGTAAAAATTACTAGTCCCACTCCAGTGAGTGCAACAGTGGGGAAAGCATTGTATACCGGAGGAGTAAAAATGAGTATTCCCACTCTAATGAGTGCAACTGTAAGGAAAGTGCGGGATAGCGGCGGGGTAAATATTACTATATCCTCTCCAGTGAGTTCAACAGTAGGGAAAGTGCTGGCGGTGGGTAAAAATAACTATTCCCACTTCAGTGAGTGCAACTGTAGGGAAAGTTTTGGATAGTGGAGGGGTATAAATCACTATTTCCACTCCAGTGAGTTTAACAGTAGGAAATAAAATTTGGATAGTGGAGGGGTAAAAATTACTATTTCCACTCTAGTGAGTGCAACAGTAGGGAAAGTATTGGATAGCGGAGGGGTAAAAATTACAATTCCTACTCCAATGAGTGCAACAGTAGGGAAAGTACTGGATAGGGGAGGGGTAAAAATTACTATTGCTGCTCCAATGAGTGCAACAATAGGGAAAGTGCTGGATAGTGAAGGGGTAAAAATTACTATTCCAACTCCAGTGAGTGCAACAGTGAGGAAAGTGATAAATAGCAAAGAAACAACATTTCCTAATAAACTTTTATCAATTAATAAAAAATATATTATCTTAAACATAAATAAATAAATATATTAAACATATAAAAACACATCTTACAATATTAATTACATATAACAAAAGGTACAAATATTATATAAAATAAATAAAGAAATACATTTATAAACAATATTTATTTAAAAGGAGCAAATATTAACTAACAAGCAAATGATTTAAAACATACCTGTATCTATTTTATTTCTTACCCTATAACACCACACCAATAAAAAAGCCTTCAACATTGTTATTTAAATATATTTCCATAATTAGCTTAATTAATAATGAATTAAAAAAATATTATTAATAAAACAAATAATAAACATTCATCGAGTACACATTCTTTAACACTATAATATCTACAATACACACCTGCGATTAATTACAAAATTACCATAATTACTAATTAAATAATTAAAATGAATTAACAACCAATTAATAATTCATCAATAAAAAAATTACTTCCCACCATTGACACCTACACACCCCAAACCAGACCTAAAATTAATTACACAATTACCATAATTATTTGCCAATTAATTAATTTAAATTAATTAACAACTAATAATAATTCATCAATAAAAAATAAATTACTTCCCACCATTTACATCTATAAACACCAAAACACACACCTAAAATTAATTTCCCAATTGTCATAATCAAGTCAAGTCAAGCCAAAAGATACTTTATTTTGGCATCACAAGACCTTAAAAGCACAAATAAAACATTTAAAAATTCAATGCAATTCATCAGTATAATTTTTTTTATATACACATAAAAATATGAAGACATTCAAAAGTTAAAAAGTATTAGATGACCTGGTGGGCGCTAAGTATCTGATCATAAAGTGCAAAATCGTACGTGCTAAGAAAAGGAACGGATTAAAATATGCAGTCCCTATTCATAGTAAGTGCAAAAAGTGGGCGATTTAGACTTGAACTTTCTTTAGGACTGCACGACAAGCACACCACATTGAAAATAGGTATCGGGAGATTGAATATAGGATTGGCATGCCAGTATCGTATTTTAAAATCCTATAAGCCTGTAAACAATGGGAGGTTCCAAGGTTCCTATAAAGCTGTCTTAGCCAACGAGCCCTTATTGTCTTGTAAGTGGGGCAGAAAAACAGCACATGCAAGTCAGTTTTTACATGACGGACAATCTTTCGTGGAACCACCCCCCCACTTATAGGTAACAGCACAAAAGGGAGTACACCATACCTTAACTGCATGTAGAGTTTTCCTAGCAAGGGAAGACTGTATGTCATCAATGCTAGATTGTAGGATGTATTGCAATTTAGCATCTATGAAGGATGATATAAGTGTGCCTGTCCTGGGGACCCTCAGTAATAGATTGAGATGGAGATCCTTAAAACATGTTATCAGGATTTTTCTTGGTGTTGCCAAAGAGCTTTCTTCCGGGCTATCCCATAGATCTCCCATTCCTATGGCTAGGAAGGAATTCTTGATATAGGTGAGCCAGGATATTTTTCTTGCTTCCCTGAGGTTTCCCACTTCCCTCAATTCCTCATTATACATAGATAATTCTGGGGTGGTCCATAAGCAGAGCCAGTAAAGTAAAGGTCTTAGCTCAACCTCCAATGCCATTGGGTTGACACCCAGATCCATTCGGAGAGGATTTAAAGGGGTACTATTGGGAAGTCCCACCAGCTGTCTAAGAAATGAGTTTTCTATCCTGGCCAGTTGTTCGGATGGCCTATGGCCCCATAATTCCGCTCCATACAGGGTAGCCCCTCTGGCTTGCGCCTTATAAATTTCCAACACCAACCCCAGCATCTTGTGTACACACTTCCTCTGCTGTTTCGCAGGGCCCCCTGTCGTTTGCGACAACTTGAGACATGCCTTTCTAATTTGATCACCCCTTTCCATTTTCTCATTGAGGGATAGTCCCAAATAATCGCATACAGGGACTTTCTCTAAAAATTCCCCAGATAGTTATGGATTAGGTCATTTTGAATAACCTGAATTGAACACCAAATATTCTGTTTTCTTGGTGTTTATTTCCAGGCCCCTGTTCTTACAAAATAGATGAAAGATATCTAAAACCCTTTTAATGCCCATCGTGATGTTGACAGCAGGATTGTATCATCTGCAAACATAAAGGCAGGTACCTTGAGGCCCACTGATTTTGGAGCGTCTATGTCCCCTCCTGCTGGCAATTCTCCCACTAGGCCGTTAATAAGGATACAAAAAAGTGTTGGGGCCAAAACACACCCCTGTCTCACACCTCTCTCTATAGGTATACTGTCAGTGAGGTCTCCATTCTTCCCAAATGTGATTTGAGCGTAGTTGTTCACATGTAATCTTTTCAAGATCTCGCACAAATACAGAGGCGCCCCTAGATCAGATAGGATAGGCCATAGTTTTTTCCTTGGGACTAGATCAAAGGCCGATTTTAAGTCCACAAAGATCATGTAGAGACTGCCACCCTCCAAAATCACTGGTTTCCAGTGCAATAACTGCAACCTGAAAACTTGATCAATTGTGGACATTTTTGTTCGAAAGCCGGCCTGATAAGGCGTGAGAATGGAAAACGCATCCATCCAGTTCTGCAACCGGTCCAGAATCACTTGAGCAAAGATTTTTGGTGCAACATGGATGAGGCTAATGGGCCTATAGTTCGCTGGAGGGAGGGGTGAACCCTTCTTAAAGATGGGGATGATTTCCTCCCCATGTTGTGGGGATCTCCATTCCCTCAAGAATTGCTTTAAAAATGCTCCAAAGATAAAGAGTCCAAACGCTGGGCTCAGTGGGAAAAAGATCTCCAGGGGTCTTATCTAGCTCCGGGGCCTTTGCAGGTGTTACACGGGCAATTGCATCCGTTACCTCTTTTGGAGAAATTGCTGGAGTTTCAGAGCTAGCTGGGTATGGGAGAGAGAGACGTGGATTTCAACTTGCTCAGAAGTGCCCTCTACCTTGGAATAAAGTGACTGAAATTAGGCCCTCCAGACCTCACACCCAAATTAGGTTTGAATGCATGTTTGTCCTCCTTTGAGTCTGTGCTTATTAATTTCCAAAGGGTCCTCATGTCCCTCCTATTTAGAGCATCTCTCAGACTGTCCCACTTTTCTACTTCCCACTCCTATTTGGCTTGCTTCATTGCCTGTTTGTGTATTAACCTTTTTTCCTTGATTGCCTACTTTTAATAGCTGTAAGCAGGCTTATCTTAGCCTTTCGGCATTTGCCATTGTACCAGGGATGTATGTGAGCACTACCTTCCTTCACTTGTATTACACGGGAGAAACTGTCCGCCAGGGCTGCCAATAGGCCTTGATGGTTTTCTGTGATTTATTTTGTTGAGTGAACGAGCAGAATCTCCAAACTCAGTCAATTGGATTGCAACCTCCAGAAATGGAGTGATTATCTGGTAGAGTAAAGATAATCTATCTAGGGATTCACATACGGTGCCCCATCTTACTCTCCTCCTGCAACTAGTTAAAAATGGCCCTGATGTTTTCGAAAAGTGGTCTTTAGGGACATCCCCAATATAAGGAGAGTCTAATTCTAGGATCAGGGCATTATGATCACTGTCATATCTGTGGACAATCTTGAAATTAACCATCCGATGCCAAGATTTGGTGTTGACCATAATATAGTCTATGATCGAAGGGGAGCCTGACCTATTATAGGTGGAGTTTGCCAGACTGTCAGAATTAAAACGCCCATTACACACCCTGAGCAAATGATTCAAGCAAGGGTATTCAACTGAGCGACTAGTGGTGTCCATGCCCGGACTGGCGGAGCATTGACCGCTGGAAGAGCCCAGTGCAGGTCCTCCACATTTGGGTCACCAGCCTCCAGTTCCTTCAGTGGTTCGTACTGACAATTAAGATCCCCAGCCAGGATCACTATGTCATTATCAGTGACTGTGGATATAAATGATAATAGTTTATCAAGGGTGGGTTACTCTTGCCCATACCCTCCTGGCCGTGAGTATACATTAATGAGCACTAACCTTAATTAATTGGCGATTTTTACCGCTGAGATACCTTGATATTATCAAGGTTTATCTCAAAAGCGGTAAAAATCCTGCGAAATGCATGAATATCGCTGAAAAATCTGCGATATTCATGCATTATTATGACAATGCTCTTAGCCATGTTATCCACCTTCCATTGGATAACATGGCTAAGAACTGCTCTGGGCAGGCGTTAGCTTTTGGAGATATTCGCGCTTAGCACGAATATTTCCAAAAGTAAGGCTTTGTTGATAATTGGAGATAGCGATATTAGCGACTGTTTCCAGTCGCTAACATCTTGGCACGCCCACTTTGCATGTCATTAGCGATAAATATCGCTGACATGCAAAGTGGGCCCCAAGATGATCGCTATCTCCTACTAGCTGTCGCTAACTGGTGTTAGCGACAGCTAGGTAATAGGGCGATACAATTATCGCCGCTTTAGCGGGAAAAAGTCCCGCTAAGGCGGCGATAATGGCCCTTGGTAATATGCCCCACAGTCTTGGAATTTACGACTAATTATGAAATAATTTATAATAAATTAATTTACACATTTAACCCCATGACATCTCAATTAAACAAATATTAAATTAAATTATTCAATAACTGTAATATAATTAATTACATCCCACCCTATTCCCCTAAAACATCGTAACCTGCTACGGTACTAAACACGCAAAATTCAAATAAAAAAAATAACCACTAAAAATAATCAATATATTTTACATAATTAAATTACTTTAGATCTTATTCCCCTATAAACCCACAAACCGCTGCAGAACTAAAAACACAAAATTCCAATTAAAAAAAATTAATAATTACTAAAATGTTATCACATATAGGGGTCGATTTCGATTCGGGAAACAAATCCGTACGACGAATCGTATTCGTAGTGTTTCCGTACGAATCATACAGATCCGTCCGAATCGCGTAGTACGATATGTAGGTCAAAAAATACGTCCGAATCATTGCGAACCGTACGAAACACGAGGTGAAATCTGTACGACATAGACCCTCACAGTGAACCGTATGAATCGTAAACATGCCGACAACCCGACAAGTACGATCCGGACCAGATATTGAGTATGCGATTCGTACGGAAAACATTGCGTAGAAGCAATTCGTATGAAGAGCCACACATTCACATACGCACCGTACCCCTAAACTCAAGGGGTGTACGCACGGGGTGTACGCATCATACACCGACGGCCTTGGGGGGTACGAACCGTACCCCTATGCACCGTACACCCACAATCATGGGGTGTACGCACGGGACATACGCACTGTACCCCTGAAATCCAGGGGTGTACGCACCGTACCCTGATGCACCATACCCCTGCAATCATGGGGTGTACTCGCATACCCGGGGGGGGTCCGTTTCGCATGCGGTTCGAGTCGAAATCTGCTTTTACGGACATTTTAGACTCCCATAGGAAAAGAGTTGTACATAGTGCTGTCGTAATGAATCGTACTTGCTGGGTCAAAAAAAGCTGCTTAGATCCGTACGGACGCCACGTACTGCATGTTCCGAATGCGATCCGTACGGATTCTTGAGTCGTACGGTCCTTGAAACGATTCATAGGGAGAACTGCTTTGGGTGCACATCGTACTACATCGTACATATGGGGACGGTTCGGGATACAATTCGTACGGGAAAAGGGCTCCGTACGGCGATTCGGACAGGATTTTACCGAATCGGAATCGGCCCCATAATAAACATACAAAAAACATATCACATACATATAAAATATATACTAAAATACAGAACATTAATAAAAATTGATATTTTTAACAACTATATTTTTGCAAACGATATTTCGTTGCACTTCGATACTTTTTAAATCAATATTACTCACCTAAAATCGATATTCTTGACCAGGAGTATTGTCTGTCGATATTCCTGACCCACAATATTTTTGACACAATATTTGTGCAATTCAATATTTTTCACTCGATATTCTGTCTCTGCACCATAGTTGTGTAGAAGAATTAATAGGTTTGGGGTTCCAGAGGCCGAAGATTAAGTTCATGGAACTCGATTATCATCCATTCTGTTTCTATCTAAAGGAGGATTCTTGCAAGAAAGTAGGTCTTCCCTCAGTTTATGTTTTAGAGACTTGAATCTGCAGTGGCCACCAACAACAATGTAATAATTTAAAAGAAAGAATGTGTTAAATGAGGGAAAATATCCCCAGTGATATTTAATCCACACCTGCATCCAGAGAAAGTAGTAATTTTGAATAGTAAGTAACCATTACTGCCCTTTAATAACTATGTCAATAGACTGACAAAGTCATTTTCATGAGGGGATACAAATATTTTAATATATAAATTATATTCCCAGCAGCACCATGCTCAGTTGACCAAAACCTGAAGATTGGGGTGAGGAAAGACAATTTTCCATGATGTTCTTTTGAAACGTGCTTTAGAGCTAAAAGGGACAGTGCGCTAATTCAGGAGTGGTGGGTGTGATGTGGTGGACCAGAGGGCAGCAGTACGGAAAGAGGAACCTAACCAGGAGTAGCAGGAAGGTCGGAAAGACTCACAGTGCAACTCCCTATACTTTCCACCTGAAGATTTACCCAAGAAAGTGAGGAGTTAATCTTTTATGTAGCCCCCACATTCTTCCCACATGCCACTCCTCATCTAGAATGCACCATCCTGAAGATGCTAATAAAGCTTAATTCCATACAATTTAGTTTGGGAGGTGCGTAGTGTGAGTATTTTCTGGAAATGCTTCAGAGACTTTCGTTTTTTCTCACTGTATTAGAATTGCCACGTTGTCTTCCATATAAATGGTTGGTTCCATTGACTATATTTGGAAATCCTTGGATTTCATTTTTATTTTTTTAACCCCTTACTTTCCATTTTGTACCACTATTGTAGTTTGAACTGTTGTCTGCATTATTCACATATTTTGAAAAACGTCAAAGGGATACTGCTAGGACCCTTTTGGTTTGCCTTTGTGATGCCCTTAGACCAATATGGCTGGTAATATTTGATATTTCACTGCTACAAAAATGATGAAGAGGAATCTAGGGAAGAGCAGAACACGGGAAACTATAAATGAATTATATGCAGCACTGAAAATTGATAAAGCAATACGCATTATGTTTTCCTTTCCAAGGTACAAGACAAAGTGAAGAAGCTGTCATATTCCCTGACGATGAAACGTTTGTGGTTTGAAAAGGATTGGTAAAGATATATATAAGTTCACACGTTCTCATGAAGAGAGGCATACTTTAATGGAAACACAGGAAAGAAAAGCATAAAGTGTCAGGGTTCCAAAAAGGAGATGTTAACAATTATCAACTATGAGTATACTATGAAGGAATAAGTTATGTATGGAATTTATTCATGAAGAAGTGTATATTAAGGTCACCCAAGGAAATGGCAAAGTGCGCTGGCTTTGCAGGTTGGAATTTAAGCAAGCTGCATAATGCCTGTAAGGATGGGTTTGCAATTGGCCCCTGCAATCGTAAGGATTACACCTTTGCACAACATAAAAATATTACCTGAACAACAATGGGTTGGTTACATAAAAGACGAAAGCAGGAGTGCAGTTACGGAGGCAGTTCTGTTAGTGGTTAGTTTTGGACTCTGACCGCAGCTGCTTCATGTGCACTCGCAATTTAACAAAATAAATTGAATTCGTTTTAAAACATATAAACTGAACTATTCTGAACGGACGCTTTAGAATGAAGAAACACAGTTTAGAGCCCATGTAGTTCATTTTAGCATAGCTTATATTTGTAGTGGTACCTACCATAAATATTTTCATTAAAATGGTAGACCGGACTTTCGGCCTGGAAAAGGTGTTTCATTAAGAAAGGTCTCTTTAGTATATTTGAGCTCATTGGTTAAAGAAAAAAATTAACGGAACAGCAACGGAAGGAAAATTCTTTCTTGGAAAAGTTATTAAAATATTATGAAGACAGGATAATTGTGATAGGCGTTTTAAGATATGGGATAATGGCAAAACCAGGAGTTGATTTGAAAATATGAGGAGGGCAGTAAACAGTAATTAATCATGGGGAAAGTAGAACAATAAGGATGAATGTTTTTATTACTGGTTGGAGGTTGAAGTCAGGCATGATGACGACACAGTTCGGGAGGAATGAATGAGTCACATTATAAATGCTTTTTAAGATACATGAAAACATTAGGAGATTGTTGTATTCCCTGAGGGTGAACCTTTTGAGGGTTTCTGATGGCATTTGTGTAGGGCATAAGGTGCTGAGGCAAACTTAGCAGTCATGAATTAAAGGTCCAACCCAGGACTAGTATCAAACCGTTTTCATAGCGGTTTTGCTTCTTTGCAGTGACCCAAATTCTCAGCTATGATCTATTACAAAGCTGTGAGAAGAAGGGAACAGGGCTCCTTCATGGCTCTAAAGTAAAGAGGACAATATTCTAGGAGAGTTGTCATGTCCCAATGGGCCGAGGGGAATAACCAAAAAGAGACTAACCCAGAGAAGGAGTGCAAACTGAAGGCAGCCAGCCTGGATGGAGGTCCAGATCTTCCCTATTGCCCAGTCTCACCTTAGCAATGTCCCCTCTGTTAAGAGTCTTACACCTGAACAATGTAAGAAGCTATGGAATAGGAACAGCCAATAACGAAATCAGGTTATCTGTTGCCCAGGACCAGAACAAATGTGTTCACCAAATGTGTTATGAGATGATAACTCTTGTAGAAGCCATCAAGCAGGGCAAGAATGATCCTTTCAGAGCAAGATACCAACAGTACTACTAACAACAGTAAAGTTGACAGTAAGGTTAGTGGTAAATCAAGTGTGGCAAAAACCAAGCCCCACATTCCTAAGACAGTCTTGGAGGGCGGTTTGCATGGCCTGACGCCGAGGAAAATGGCTGCCTGAGTGTGAGCCAGTTCCCACGATGCCTGTGATCTCTTTTTAATCCTGCTTCCAGTTGAGGCCTGGTCATGCCGGACACTGCAACATACAATCGAATCCCTGGGGCATGATTTAAGACAGTTTCCAGCTCCATCATTGCGGATAAATGCCCTGCCAGGTACGTCCGAGGAAACAGTGCATCCACAGTCTTCGCTCTATGCCCAAGTGGGAGACAAGGCCGCGAGTCACGATCTTTTGGGATCGCTACGCCCATTATTCCTACAGTTTCTCGGTGAAAAATGCTGCTGCTCTTTTGCCTCAATTACTGGGTTTCTGCGGTATGAAACAAGAGATTTCTGGGTTTGGGTTTGCCTTGGTAACATCCTGTCGGTGGAAATGCCCGACTCTGCTGGAACCGTGGCACATTTCCTTATCTTTTCTCTGTTTTGCAGCCCTGCAATGCAAGTTTGGCTGATTTCTTCTTACATTATGAGCTATGGAAGTGAACTCCTCTAGAAACTCTCTCTCTGCCAGTGGTGGGGCTTGAATCTCATGTTGGTTTTTACCCTATTTCGGCTACACTTCAGAGCTATAGACCATTTACTGGCTATCATCATGGGGATCATTGGGCAATCATAATACACCACATCATATGGCTTATGATTTACCGTGATTAGCGCACATAAAATCATCTCTCATTGTCAGAGCAGTGACTAGAGATTTACTACTTCTTTCCGGGATAGCGTAATTTCTTGAACATTACTATTACAGTTGCGCCTTTGGTCTTGGATCTCTCAGCTCTTGTCAGCGCTGATATCCTAGTACTTACACTCATTCTGTGCTGATTGGAGCAATCCTTAAATATCTCTTGGAGGTTATAGGCAGGCATTTGAATGTTCATTTTTGTGGCAAGGCCGATTCCGACTGCCCTTTCTCAGTCTTGATCTGTGCATATGGATTCACAACCTCGACTCTAACCTTGCATCTTGTAATCTCTGGGCCTTCAACAACTAAATGGCAGAGAAATACACTAAACCAGGCATAAAAAGAACAAAGCCTGAACCCCCAAAGATTAAACGGAATTGAAAGATATGTTGGACACTATCCTTAATAAGCTATCTTATGTGCAGCAACTAGCCCTGACAGCAATAATTAGCATGGTCATTATGCAGCAGGATATGGCAGGAATGATATCTGATAATAAACAAATTGCTGACAAGCTCTAATCCTCTGAACAGCGTATCAGTGTTCTTGAAGATATGTGCTTGACCACGAAGAAAGATCTCAGCTCAATACACAAACTATCTATAACCATGCATAGTCACTTTGCAGATGACAAAAACAGGACTAGGCGAGGTAATGTTAGTTTATTTGCCTTTCTTGAAGGCTGCGAAGGGAACCACAGCTCTTGTATTGACTTTGTGGGGTACTGGCAACCTCAGCACACCAATATCTCCATTCACAAAGCGGTTTGAACCTGAGAGAGCTCTTCGGATCCCCACCCGTCAAACTCACTATACATCTTCATTTGGTCTACCTAGATCAATCATTTGCGAACCTCTACGATATCAACATTAAATTAATTTTGGATTTCATCTGCAATGATAAATTCATTTCATGGTAAGGCCATCATATTACTATTTTACAAGATTACTCTAAAACACTGTACAGGTGCAGAAAGGTTTCCTGACCCTCACATCTAGAGTTCAGAATATGAACATCCCTTTTTGTTCTCAGGACCTGCCACATTTCAAATCACCTGTAAGGGAACTACTAATTTCTTCAAGGATCACCAAGACCTGACATTATTTCCAAACAACATTCAAGCAGCTGAGATGGGCATTTCCATCAGCAACATTGTAATGTATAACATATTTTTTCTCCCCTGGTGTTTTTACTATAGGTGTGTGGCACGTCAGTTAGCTTTTGTTTAGCCGAGTCCTACACCTTAAGCTTCCTATGGAACACATTTTTGATACAACTTCTCTCGTTTGACCATTGGTCATTTAAAATGGGTTCGCTCCCTGCTACAGTAAGCAAAAAACATGATCTTGGAGTTCTAATTGACAACAGATTACACTAGACTGACCATATGAACGCAGTGACCTCCTCCACATTTTTTACCCTCAGGTCACTAAGGTAGATTTTTCCATATATCCAAGTAAATATTCAGAAAACTCTTGTCACTTTATTAGTGATGGCAAATTTAGACTACTCAATGGCCTACTTCTTAATGCTTACCAATAATTACTGAACAAACTGCAAGCTTTGCAGAATGCTGCAGCTTGACGGCTATTGAATATTCCAAAATATCATACAGTTTTTTACATACATTAAGAAACTATACTGGCTTTCCATAAGAGAGAGAATTGTTTTCAAGGAACTCTGCTTTGCTCATAAAGCACAAAATGACCTAGGCCCAGCTTTTCTCAAAGACAGCTTTAAATGGTACATATCAGGTACGGTCTGCATCAGAAACATTTGCTGCTTTATTCCAACCCATGACCTAAATCATAACCGATGGAGTCTTATCAGAATCATTTCCACTTAAGCAAGGCACCACACATGGTGCCCACTATCCCCTTCGTAATTCCTCCTGGCTATTGAACCACTTCTATTGGCAATCAATAGCTGGTTTCAATTCAATAGGGTTAAAACCAGATAATAACTGCTTCAAGACAGCAGCTTATGTCACTGGCATACCGAGATTGTGACTGATCATGCAGACATAGCCATCCCCGAAATCAGAACCAAAATTGAAGACTACTCCTTAGTGTCGGATACACTCTTAATAGGGACATACCTAAGGTTTGTCCTCTTAATATCACCTGTACTAAAGTGGTTTTTGGTTCCTCTTGTCTGTCATTGCAGCCTCATCTTCTCAAGTATCTGGTTTTGGAGTTCAATGTTGATTTATTAGAATCTGCCCGCATAATTATACACTGGTCATACAAATTATTTTTTTCCCCGATGGATGTGGTCACCTAAATTCCTCACATGGTGGGGCAAACTGGAGTCCATCAAAATGGTTATTAGCCAGATTGTTGTCACTTATCTTCTAAATAGGTTCCCAATTCCCAACCACTTTTTTGGGAAACATACGTAATGTTACTGACAACATCCTTCATGTACAATTGCCCAGGGATTTCTCATTCACCATTTGTGGTCCCTTTAGCCCTACACATATTTTAACGGTACAGAGAATGTTTGCTTCTAGATTTAATGTTTACACTTGCCCACAAGACTATTTTGTCAACCTGTAAGTCCCTGAGTAATGCAACGAGTAATGCGTGGTGGGAATGGCTATGGTACAACAGGGGTGCACAGATGATCATGTCTGCACAATACCCATAGATCCTAGCTAACAAGTCTCTTTGGAATACCTTGAACCATTTACTTAGGGGCTGATTCCCATGTCATTCGGAAGAGCTCCAAACCGGATTCGGGATTGGTGAATCCGATCTGGAGCCCTTGAATCGACAGAATTGGACACACTTCCGAATGACCAAGTACGATGCCTGGAAACCAGTAGGGCTGACCGATCTGGTTCCGAAAGGCATTCGGACAAGTTGCGTCTTTCGGAGCCGAATCCAACAGCTCTATGTACTAATTTTTTGGAGCGAGGAGTATGACGGATTCGGACAGCCGTTCCGAATTGGTTTCTCCAGAACGAATTGACTGCTAGAATTGGTATTTGGGTGCCCATAGCAGGCCCTCTTCAATCGGGGCCCTCCGAATCGGCACCGTGGTTTACCCAAGGGACCCCCCATTTCCAACCATATGCAGTGTTGAAGGCACCTGGGGCTTTCCCTAACCACCCCTTTCGTCAATAGGAGCCTGTGTTCTCGTTCTGAACACAGGCTCCCATTTAAGTGAATGGGAGCCCAACCTAATCGTATCCGGAGGCATCTGGATGCATTGCACTCGCTCAGTCAGACTCCCCCGATCTGAGTTGTTTTGAAAGCATTCCAGAACCAATTCGGTTGGAATGCTTTCCGAACGAGATCAGAATCGAACCCTAAGGGGCCGATTCTGATCTGGGTCGGAAGGGCACCGAACATGATCCGGCTGGATAAACTACGAGCCGTATGAGAGTTTTCCACCCGACTCCTACAGCTGTACAAGCGAGCAAGTACGATGCGAGCTATGTGAAATTCACCGACCAAGTCATTTCTGGGTCCGAACCGCTCCATACATCTCGGCCGCAAGCTAACCGTGCAATGGATGCGATTTACGATGTACACGTCGGACAGCCGGTGCGAGCCAGAGTGTCCACTCGCAAAACATCTGGGAAGTTGCCTTTGTGGGTCCGCGTCGGACCCCCTGTCACGCGCAGCCCTACGACTCGGACACAGGGAGAGACCCAACGGTCACCACAACACAGGCATGTATGGTGCGGATGGCACCGACGCGTACCCACTGTAGGGGGCGCCCTTGTGCGAGACGTCCCCATTCAGTCAATGGGAGCTCATGAACCCGTCGTACTACTGGCTCTCATTGACTTCTATGGGAGTCTGACCGAACCGAGTCCGGCAGGATACGGCTGCATCGTACTCGCTCGGTCGGACTGCAGGACTCCGGCTCGGTCGGAAAAAATTCCGGATCCGGCTCGGTCGGAGAGCTTTCCGGCCCAGATCAGAATCAGCCCCTTAGAGTTGGTTAAATCTCTATAGATCCCCTTCTGTGGCTCCACGTTATATTTGTAACTTCTACCTATTGCTGTATTATTTCGCAGTTATTATACTTGTTTTTAAAGCATGTGAGTGTGACTTTGACGTCACTTTCCTGGTCTCAGAATCCAATGCAAACGTTTATGCATGATCTGAACATATTTCTGTTTCAACTTTTTGTTTATTATACCTTTTCAGCTCTCCCCTTAGGCAGTTGGCTTGATAGCAGTGTTTCTTATACAATATTGTGTGATCTGTACCATGCTCAGTATGTATTTACTTTGTGTCACACCTATTGATACAGTCAGTGCTGAAGATATGCCTTTTTCTGATTTAAGTGTAAAAGTTGCCTTCTACTTCTTTTTTTTTGAAAACTTAAAAACTTTTTGGAAATCAAAAAACAGTCTTCGAGAGCTATGCAGTTTGAAATGACAATCACCTAGTTATCTGCCCTTTAACTGAGCTTCATTTCGTTTCTCAAAGACAAGAAACATTGCAGCGTCAGTTCCCTTGGGGAGATGGCCAGCTCAGGTTGCTAATGCAATTTTTTATTTCAGCCAAATATCTAAACCCATGTAAAGAAGCTGCTATGATAACATTTTGGGGTGATTAGGATGGCGGAAGGCCCGCCACCGCCGGCCTGGTGGTGGCAGGCCTTCCGCCATCCCTAAGGGATCAACCCACCGCCCAATTAGGATGGCGGTGGGTACCGCAGCAGATGCAGAGTGCATCCGCCATGAAAGGCAATCGTTCCGATTGCCTGGCGGACGGTGCAGGGTGCCTAAAATGGTGGCGGTGCCTAGCTGGCACCGTCCACTAAATTAGGATGTTGTGGAGAATAGGCCTTTCCATGGTTGCGATGCTGCCATTGAAAGGCTGGGGGGGAAGGGGTTTGGGGGCCTATTGCGGGCCTCCCTTGTTTTGGGGGGAGGTGGTGCTGCACTCCATAACATTTCCCTGCACTGCATGGCAGGCACCACGTGGTGCCTGCCACGCAGTGCATGGAAATTTAACATTGTGAATGGTGCTGCAGCCAGAAGCACCGTCCGCAATGTTAAAGACCCGAAATGCGCCAGCCAAATTGGCGGGCACATTGTAATATGTGTGGTGAGACGGCCGCATTACTGGCTGGCGGTCCCAACCAACGCAACGCTGTCCGCCCGTCATCGTAATGAGCCCCTTAGTCTGGAACCTGAACAATACTTGATAAACATTCTAGGCCAGTGGGCAGTAACATGTGGCCCAGAGACCCTGGGGTCAACAATGTCAACTCAGGGGTCCTTGACTGCTTTGAAAAGTAAATAATATTAACATATTAATATTGTGTCTATAAATAAAGAAATCAAATGTAAAAATGAGATTTTTAAAATATTCTGTAAATATGAAGGAATCTGAAATTGGAGTCTAAAAATTAAGGCGGTATCCTCAGATTAAGACTTGGGAGCACTGCAAGCACATAAAACAGAATATAGTATGGATGATGGATGGCCCTAATTTATTTTTTAGAAAAGCCCCAACTTTCCCTTTAAAATTAAAATGTTGTTTTCTTTATATTTGTTTGTGAGTTAAATACAATATTTCCCAATCTGTGTGTATGTTTAACCAATGCTTGTTTCTATATTTGTGTGTATTGTTTTGTGGTTCAAATCATCATAATTGCTTCGGCCAGATTCCTTGGCTTCCAGTAATGACTCTGTGGGAAGCCAGGAACACAATAATGATTCAGTGTGGGTCCCGGAAATCCAATAATGATTAGGTGTGAGTTCACAGGAGTCAAAATCTTAAGAACCACTGTTCTAGCCTGAAATGAGAAACAACGTCTTGAAATTATATAACAGCTAGGTACATATGAAGGGTGCTATAATCCAGAAGCATTAGATCAGATCCAAGATAGTTTTCTTTGAAGACTTGCTATATTATCAGGCTGATATCAAACTGATTGCTGAACCCTCAGACAGCAGTTTCAGTGGCAGATTTTAAAAGGAAACCCATATGGTGGTCAATAGAGAAGTGGGCAAACCTCCCACCAATCTAAACAAGGTTAGGCTTTAAATGTTTCTGTAAGCTTTCCTACATTTTAGTAATGTGGAGGGCCTGAAAATACATCAGATGAAAAAGGAGGTATCAAATGGAAATAAGTCAGTTTTATTCCTCTAAGGCCCTGGAGATGTTCTGGGTCATTTTGACCTCAACTATAAGAAAGAAGACTACAGTGACTGGTAATGGGACAGAATATTGAGGTGAAAAAATATGAACTACATGAATATCGAGTTGTCAAGAATGTCAATTTGAAGGTAAGTAATATCAATTTTACAAATATAGAAGTCATTAATATCATTTGCAAATTATAGTTGCTTAAAATATCGATTATTTAATTAGTGTTTTGTATTTTAGTGTATATTTTAAGTATATGTCTTGTCATTTTTTTGTATAAGTATTGTTTATGTCTTTATTATATGTGTTACTTTTCTAGTAACTACATTTAATGAATAACATTTTGTGTCTTTTAGTTCTGTAGCGGGTTGTGGGTTTATAGGGGAATAAGGATGTGAAGTAATTTAATTATAATAAATTAATGATTATTTTGTATTTAATTATATTTATTTAATTGATATTTAATAGCATTAATTGTGCTTTTAAATTTGTTGAGTAAATTTTATGTGTGGGTTGTGGGGTTTATAGGGGTAAAAGTTGGGAAGTAATTAATTTTGTATAAATTGATAATTCGTTTTTATTCATATTAAATAATTAGTTGATAATTAAATATGGTAAAGGAGTATTTTTTTTATTGGGGTTGTGGGGCTAATAGGGGTAAAGGGTGGGAAGTAATTTATGTTGAATTAATCAATAATTAGTTGTTAATTCATGTTTATTAATTAATTGATAATTCATTATGGTACTTTTGTAGACATTTTTTGGTAGGTGCGGGTTGTGGGGTTAGTAGGGGCAAAGGGTGGGAAGTAATTTATTTTTTATTAATTCATAATGAGTACAAATATTGATAATTATTTTAATTGTTTAATTACATTACTTTGGGGTGTGGGTTTTGGGTTTATAGGGGTAAAGGGTAGGGAGTAAATTAATGTTACTTAATTTATAATTTGTTGTTAAATACCAATAATTATTTATTTGAAATTAATTCTAATTGTGTAATTAATGTTTTTAAAGTTTAATTCTAGGTCTGGGTTGTGCGCATTATAGGGGTTAAGAGTAGGTAGTTAAATAATTTTAATGAATTATAATTTGTTTTTTAATTAAAAATGTTTGTTTAATTGATAATTAATTATGTTAATTGTGCAAATAAATGTATTTGTTTTACAATTTAGATGTGGGTCTGGGGTTTGTAGGGGTATGGGGTGGGAAGTAAATCAATTTTAAGGAATTAATAACTATTAAAATTAATATCAAATATTAATGTGATAATTAATTGTGTTGTGTGTTTGGTGTGGTTATATTATGGAAAGTATAATATTTATATTAATTAATAATTAATGTAAGTTAATTTGTTGATGAATATTTATATTAATAGTGAAAATTATTTTTTAGGTGCAGGTTGTGAGTTTTCTTGTGTTATAAGACGGAAATAACTAAACTAAATGTATGTAATAATTTCTAAATTAAAATATTTATTTGTACAAAATATTTTTTGTTTTTTATTTATAACAATATTTGTAAGTATCTGTGATATGTATTTAACATTATAATATGTTTTAACTTTTTTTAAATGTTATATCTATATTTTTCAACATATTTATTCATTTATTTATTTACTTAGTTTTTGAAATATTTGTATTTTGTTGAAGATATTTAGTTTTTTTTACGTTGAACTGACTGGAGTGGGAAAAGTAAATTTTGCCCATCTGCTATCCAACACTTTCCCTACTGTTGCATTTATTGGAGTGGGAATAGTGCATTTTACCACTCCGCAATCTAACACTTTCCCTACTGTTGTACTGACTGGAGTGGGAACAGTACATTTTACCCCTTTGCAATCCAGCGTTTTCCTTACTGCAGCATTGACTGGAGTGGGAATACTAGATTTTACCCCTCCGCAATCCAACACTTTCCCTACTTTTGTAATGACTGGAGTGGGAATAGTAATTTCTAGCCTTCTGCCACCCAACACTTTCCCTACTGTTGCACTGACTGGAGTGAGAATAGTACATTTTATCCCTCCGCAATCCAGTGATTTCTCTACTGTTGCACTGAATGGAGTGTGAATAGTAATTTTTACCCTTCCACCATCCAACAATGTCCCTACTGTTGCACTCACTGAAGAGGGAATAGTAAATTTTACCCCTCCACTATACAACACTTTCCCTACTGTTGCATTTACTGGAGTGGGAATAGAAAATTTTCCCCCGCTGCAAAACTCTTTCCCTACTGTTGTAGTGACTGGAGTGGGAATAGTAAATTTTACCCCTCCGCAATCCAGCGCTTTCCCTACAGTTGCACTGATTGGAGTGTGAATAGTCAATTTTACCCCTCCGCAATCCAACACTTTCCCTACTGTTGCACTGAGTGGAGTGGAAATAGTAATTTTCACCCCTCCGCTATCCAACACTTTCCCTACTGTTGCACTGACTGGAGTGTGAATAGTACATTTTAACCCTCCACTATCCAACACTTTCCCTACTGTTGAATTTACTGAGTGGGAATAGTAAATTTTACAACTCCCTAATCCAGCTCTTTCTTACTTTTGCATTGACTAAAGTGTGAATAGTACATTTTAACACTGCCCAATCCAACACTTTCACTACTGTTGCACTGAGAGGAGTGGGAATAGTAATTTTTACCCCTTTGCTGTCCAACACTTCCCCTACTGTTGCACTCACTGGAGTGACAATAGTCAATTTTGCCCCACCGCTATCCAACACTTTCCCTACTGTTGAATTTACTGGAGTGGGAATAGTAAATTTGACCTCTCCGCAATCCAACACTTTCCCTACTGTTTTAATGACTGGAGTGGGAATAGTAATTTCTAGCCCTCTGCCACCCAACACTTTCCCTACTGTTGCACTGACGAGTAAGAATAGTACATTTTATCCCTCCACAATCCAGTGCTTTCCCTACTGTTGCACTGAATGGAGTGTGAATAGTAATTTTTTACCCCTCCACCATCCAACAATTTCCCTACTCTTGCACTCACTGAAGTGGGAATAGTAAATGTTACCCCTCCACTATACAACACTTTCCCTACTGTTGCATTTACTGGAGTGGGAATAGAAAATGTTACCCCTCCGCAATCCAACTCTTTCCCTACTGTTGTAGTGACTGGAGTGGGTATAGTAAATTTTACCCCTCCGCAATCCAGCGCTTTCCCTACTGTTGCACTGATTGGAGTGTGAATAGTACATTTTAACCCTCTACTATCCAACACTTTCCCTACTGTCGCATTTACCGGAGTGGGAATAGAAACTTTTACCCCTCCGCAATCCAACTCTTTCCCTACTGTTGCATGACTGGAGTTGGAATAGTAAATTTTACCTCTCCGCAATCCAGCGCTTTCCCTACTGTTGCACTGACTGGAGTGTGAACAGTAAATTTTACCCCTCTGCTGTCCAACACTTTCCTTACTGTTGCACTCACTGGAGTGAAAATAGTAAATTTTGCCCCTCTGCTATCCAACACTTTCCCTACTGTTGAATTTACTAAGTGGGCATAGTACATTTTACAACTCCCCAATCCAGCGCTTTCCCTACTGTTTCACTGACTGGAGTGTGAATAGTACATTTTACCCCTCTGCTGTCCAACACTTTCCCTACTGTTGCACTCACTGGAGTGAAAATAGTCAAGTTTGCCCCTCTGCTATCCAACACTTTTCCTACTGTTGAATTTACTGGAGTGGGAATTGTAAACGTTACCTCTCCGCAATCCAGCGCTTTCCCTACTGTGGCACTGACTAGAGTGGGAATTGCTTTTTTTTTTGTTAATTATAAATGTTATTGCTGTGTGAAGTGTGTTATGGGAATAGTAAATTGTAGTATCTTGTAATGTTATATTTTATGTAATGTTATATTTTATGTAATTTTAATTTATTGCAGTTAGAATAGTAAATCTTATTTTTGTGTGGTGTAAAATATTTTGTTCCTGTTGTGTTTTAGGTGGGAGTAATTATTTTTGTGTTTATTTAGTTGAAAAATGTTTTCTTTTTAATGTGGTGGGAAGTGTATATATATTTATTTTAATTTGTAATAATTTTGTTTTTGTTGCAATTTATATAATTATGCATTTGATTCATAGTAATAATATTGTAATTTGCAATATTTTTTGTTTGCAACTTATTTTTAATTAAACTGGAAAATATGTGTGCTGTTTAATTTTCATTTTAAATTACATTGATTCTGTTTTTTATTAATATTTTATGTTTTTGGTAATTTAAATATGCTTACATATATTTTTGATAATATATTTAGTATGTTTTAAATTATATTGTTTATTAAAATATTAGTTTATATTCTATATATTTATATATATGTATATATTTATGTGTACATTTTTTTTAAATAAGTTTATTTGCTGTATTTGTTTAAAAATATATTTAATTATATTTTTATGAATTCAAGTAACTATTGAATTTATGTTCATTTTAATATGTTAAATTATATATATTGTTAATTCGATATTTAATACAACTATATTATTGTAAACTATATTTTTGTTTCGATAATTTTCAAATTACCTGTTTAAGTATAGGAAGTCTGTATTTTTGCATTCTTTACTTTTTTAACATCTATATTTTTGTGGTTGATATTCTGTCAGTGAACCCAGTGACCACTGGAGTCAGTCAGGTAGTGGAACTCAGTACATTCTAGCTAGTGGCACTGTGTCCACTCTCGGATCCCTTGGAAAGTTCGAGGTAGATCTTAAGTATCTGGACAGGGTGCCTGCTAAAGTTGCCAAGTACTTCCAAAAGATCTCTGTGAATGTGATAACAGGTAAAGCCATAGGAAACACAGTCAAGTCGGATGATGCACTGGAGAAATTTTGACCACCAGCTAGTATATCCTAAATTGTTTTTCTAAGACGGGGATGTTGTCAGTGCTGTGTATGACTTCCTAATGGCATTTAACAATAGAATGAAATGTAGTCCCTTATCAGAGGAGTGCATCTGGGTGTCCACGTCTATCCATTGAATGAATCTGCAGCAAAGATTTGTCTGATTCTGAGTGAATTAATGTGATCATGACAGCTCAAGTTGCCTCTGAAAAGAAGGCTAAGGGTACTGACCACAGAAAGGATCCCAGAATTCCCAGAGAAAGAAGATCCCCAAAACACCAATTAATCCTGTAGGAGGAGAAGCTCATGGTCAATTGGTAACCTACACTCATAGAGAGGTCCGTGCACAGGACATGATGACTATGTTTTCTGAAGTGGAGGGGCTGTATCAGGACACTGAGTGGGAGCCAGTCGGCAGACAAACCCATGCAGAGTTCCTCAAGCTCATACTATTGAAGATTAATCCAGTTTGCAGAACTTCAGGTAAAAATAAACATGATGAGCCAATGCATCTGTATGGAGGAATTTTCTCAAGCCTGGGATGGGGACATGTATAAGGCTTGGAATTCGCAGTGTAAGGTAACATTTAGATTCAATCTGCCTCATGACATTCTTTTGTCTGGAAAACTTAGCATGGTCAAGAACAATGATAGTCTGATATAGGATGGGCCAATACATAAACGTGAAGAAGAAATTGGAGGTCAGCCAGGAGTTGGTCAAAAGGGGTATGACCAGAAAGCAACATTGATAGAATACCTGCCAGACAATCTGTTTGAGGTTTGAAAAGTTTTTATCAAAGACATGCCAAAACAAGAATACTGAAACGTTTTTAGAGCTAGGAAAATATTGTATATGAACTACCTTATTAACTTGATGACCTCTAGGCATGGGTTTAGAAATGTATATTGAGCCGCCATTTGCAACTAGTGCATGGATTAGCAGAAACATTGGTTACAAAAAGAAATTCAAGAATGTTTGCAGAACAAAGTGTGTGAGTAAATGCGTTGCACAATAAACATCCCGAATGATTTGAAATTATTCTAGTGCCCCCCTCTTTTGAGCACCCATTTCAGTTTATGATCAGTTACACCCAAATATATAGCTAGTGGAGAACACTTAGGGCCTGATTTAGATCCTGGCAGATGGGTTACTTCATCACAATGGTGATGGATATCCACTCCACCAATATATAAATCCAATAGGATAAAATGGGATTTATATTTAGGCGGACGGACTATCCATCACCATTGTGACAGAGTAACCCATCCATCAAGATCTAAATCAGGCCCGAAATCTTGGCAACAAAAGCTAGCAACAGAGAAATGGATTTCACTCATTGAGAGTTGCTCCAGCAAAATATTATGTCCATCATGACTTAGAAAAAACACTATCCCTCATTAAGTATTACATCTTACAGAAAGTGAGTTCTAAAGGAAAGGATATCTAGACAACCATAATTAAACTATTTTTATTTATTTAAAATGCTTCAGTTCATAATTATCTATGCTTGGGCCTTTTTTACTATCAGGAAAATTTTATTGTAATCTGATGATTTGAATGTCCTTTAAAATCTCTTTGGCTTGTTTCTGTTTGCAGCTGTTGATTGTACCACATCTAAATGAATTTTTATTTTTAGTATGTACAGCCTTTAGAAAAACCTTCAAGAGGGCAGCTTAATGACAGTCAATCCTCACCAGCAGTGCTCTTTTGTAAGATGTCTTCAAATTCCTCGGCAAAAATTGATGTTTTTATGTGTTGTACTGAAAGTGCACCTAATCAGTACTGGTAAATTGCCTATCAGCGTCTTCTGTATTTCCAGGCTTGATGGTTTTCTCTTTGATTCTCTTGCTCATTTTCCTTACATTTCCATGGCTATATATTCTATTCCTTTTTCCTATTTTCAATAGGTTCTTTAAGTTTAAGTTTGCTCTTGTTAATTCTTCCTCAGTGCTTCTTGACTTCACTGAGATCATTAAATTTAAACGAATGGAGAAACTTAATTTTTAACAAAATGATTCCCAGCTGATTATCTGAGGCTGCAAGTATGTAAATGGCCAGGAAGAGGTTGAAGAGGAAGGAAGGACTTTTTTGCACTCCGCTCAGATTTTCACTGCTTCTATACTAAGGGGCTCATTATGATGGCGGATGGACTGAAGTCCGCCCGCCATGTTTACAGATTTGGGACCGGCCGCCTATGAGGCACCTCCCCACAATCCAAATCACGATGTGACCAGCATCATGGTGGTCTATATCACCTATATTTTGCATCATAATTTGGTGGGAGGAAAACAGCAGTAAGATGCCGGAAGGCCTTCCACCGACCGGCTGTCGGTGGTGGGCCTTCCGCCATCGTAATGAGCCCCTAAGTTGCTAACAAACATAAGTAAGACATGCTTAAAAAGGTGCCATTGGATGTCTTTTAGGTAGCTTGGCCAGCGGAATTGCTATCACTAGAGTTCTCACATTTGAAAGATCCAACTCCTTTAGGTCTTCAGCCCAGTGCTTAATTTGAGCATGTGATTTCATGTGCTCAGCGCAGGCAATTAAATGCAGGCACTTATTTAAAGATGAGCAGAAAAACAGTGAATTATTAATTTAATACAAGCTTAAAACAACTAATACCTGCCATACAAACCATTCTTAAATCTTAGGGGCCTTCATCAGTTTGAATTGTCACACTTGCAGCAGTGTGATGGCTTGTAGTTGTGTAAGTTCTGTCATTGGCAGCTCTGGTAGTGACAATGTGTGGTGCAAACTGGGGTGGCCTTAGCACGAGGGCGGACACTTTTTTTCAGAAGACTTAGGGGGCCATTGTCTGCATGCAGCCAAGAATTGTTCTACTAGGCAATAGTATCCACAGGACCTTGTTTGTTCATTGATTGGTAATGTGAAATCCTATCATTTCCAGTAGAAAGGCCAAATTTATTTGCGAATCCAGTGGGGGCTGAACTAATCGTTATGTATTTCCAGAGGAATCATACGGAAAATATACAGTAGTTATAGCAAAATCATCATTTTAATTAAGTTGCATCTACCCATTATTGACTGCTTTATATTGTCCCATCGCTGAAGATCATTCTTAATTTTCCCCATTATAGGGACCAGGTTTATATCTACGATATCCTCCACCTTTGCAGTGATATGTATACCTAAATAAACTGCTTCCTCCATGATCCTGCTGTCAGAGGCAGTGATAAATCTATTTGTCAAAATCTGTGTTTTTTCTTGTTCAATAAAAAAACCATACAAAAACTCTACAATACTACTGGCCTCTTTTTGGAATCAAGGTGAGGGAGGAAAATGACCTCAGCTATGTCCGGTTAATTTTTGAGATTTTGACCAGAGGAGGGCTAATGGCTGCCTTTTAAAATTTTAAGAATCACGTTATTTTTAAAAAACATGGTTTAAGACCTTAATTGATGCCTCCCTTAACTGGGTACGCATACGGAAAAACTTGAGGTGGGCAGGTTTAGCAGATATACCCCTTTGATTAGGAATGATCAGCTTCCAAGGATTCTACAAGATGAGTGTTTGGCAAGGTGGGCGAAAGGGGGCCTGTATAGAGAACATTTTAACAGGGGACCATATAACATCTTTTGAAGTAGTCAGGGAAAGATTTAATATTGGCCATCGGGATTTTTTTAACTGTTTACAGCTGAGGAACTTTCTTCTTAAAAAAGCTGGTGGCGCAGCAGGCTTTGCGCAGGTATCCATGATTGAATTATTATTAATAAGGGCCTATGGTCCTTTGATTTCACAACTATATAGATGCCGGTTGGAAGGGGACCCAGATGATTTGGACAAGCATAGGCTGAAATTGCAGGGTAGGCTAGTGGTCTGGGATTCCCGCTTTTTGAAACCATTAGAAATGGACGACTCTATATTGTGCGCTGCCAACCTGTGGTCACAACATTTTAAAACTCCTTTCAATTTGTATATAATGCCCGCGAAAAATGTGAAGTGGGGAGGAGTGGAGGGGACCCAGTGTTTCAGGTATAAGATACACAGTGCGGAGCTGGTTCATATCTTCTCTGCATGCCCTAGTATAGAACGGATTGGCCGAGAAATATCTGACGTTCCACAGCATGTATTGAAAGAGGATGTCCTCCTGTCACCTCAGCACTTGTTGGTTGGCGTAACTGAACACGATGAGAAAACTGGAGAAGAGCTTACGTTTATAGCAATGTCAGTCCTTAGACTCTCTGTTGCCTCAGCACAGGACACTGTGAGGGTTCACTCTTTAAAGAGCCCCTTCTGACGTAGAGACTTGAGTTTTAGTGACACTTGATACTTTGGAAAGCATTGTGAAGAATGATTTATTGAAGTTTTTGTGTCTGAAATGGGCCATCTCCCGTTTGTGAAGACCATGACGAGACGTTGAGATGTCTCATACAAACCTTTTTCTATAGTGCTTCATATAACTTTTTTACTGTTTCTAAGCTCTTTAATTACCAGGTGTTACTGTTACCAATTTAAATTTCACTCAGTTTGTCACCTTCAAGGATGTAAGACTAAGTCAGCCCTGCTGGGATTCCACCTGCAGGTCGATGGCAAGTATAAATTCACAAAGCCATCTTCCTGGCTTGGTCTCAGCAGTGACTGATTTAATACTTTACTTAGATCGTACACTTGTTTATGGTACATTGCAAAATGGAGCAAGTGCTTGTTACAAACATGGCAGGGGAAACTGCCATTCCGTGGATTCTTTTCAATAGCAGTTGCATCATTTTTTTCCCTTAGATATATTTTCAATGACCCAAATGTAAGGAAGGCATTCTGAAAAATGTATCAATATCTTCTTTTTGCCCTCTCGTTATTCTATTGCATTGTAACTACAAACCCTCTTTGGCGTATCGGCGCCCATGTATTACTAATGGAGATCTCACACTGCAGCCTTCAAGCTTTTATGCCCAGCCTGAGCGGGCCATGATCTGCTCTGCGAGGCATGCTGTATTGAGGTAGGGACTTGAAGCTCCACCCATTCTCCGCCCACATTTTTCATTGGCTTGTGTCATTGTCCACTGTAAACTGTGACTGTTCATTCATCAAAAGACCTAGTAGAGCCTCCTTAGTACTGCCTTGTCTCATTTTGTAACCTCCCATGCTGACACCCCCTGTTACGTGTGTTGTTGATTGGTAGGCTTTAATTACAGCCCCTAGCACTATTTTCTCAAATAGCATTGTCCTGCCTGCTTTTGCAGGCTTTTGCAATAATTGAAGGAATTTTCAGATTTTCGGCAAAAATGGGAAATAAACCCATAAGGGAAATCCTCCCCCTATATAGAACTAAGTGTGGGATGGGTGTTTGCCTTGGGTCAGCTATATGGGGGAGAGCAAATATTACGTTCTTACAAACACAAGAGAACACATTTTTAAAAAGATTATTGGCAGTCCCAAACTCCACGGCCAATTTTACAACACATAGCGAACTGTCGGTATCATACATTAGTGATTTTATTAATATTGGGGGACTTACATTCTGGCGAGTGTTATGGGCCAAAGAGGAGACAAAATTTACAACGGATCTGATAGAGGACTGTTTAGCCCTTGATCACAGTAAAAAAAATCCCTTGGCTAGAGCAAATCTCTAAACTACCTAAATATTGTAAGATAGACTTTAATAAAATGGATCCGGGATCTATTTTAGACATAAGTAAGAAAGACCCGAAGTTGAGATATACTATTGCCAGTGAACAAGACAGATATGTTGATGCAAGACAGAAGCAAAGCATTATTATTTACGGTGAAATTCCCTTGGTGGAGGGTATACAAACATATTTGGCACTAGTAAGGAATACCCAACACAGATTTTACCTAACAAGGCTTAGACTTGGTACATTACATTACCTAACTGCATTTTCCGATAAGGAAAAGTGGTTCTATAATTTATACCCCACAGTCCACATTGCATCTTTTACTATTTTGTACCTTCTATAGCGATATCAGGAAAACTGTTTTAAAACCACTTTTCCTTACCTCTTTGATTATAAACATGCTTTAAAATTTTTATGTAACCTGGACAATATGAAAACTGTGTATTCTGTTATTCGCTTTAAAGTAAAAGCAATTAGGAAAAGAAGAGAATTAACACATCTAGATCCATTATTATATGAGAAACCTGATGAGAGTAACTAGGTCTGTCCAACAATGAACTAATTTAAGATGCAGCCTTGTAGATTAAGTATATTTTAATAAATGAAACATTTTATATTAAATGGCGTATATAGTTGTATATGTTTCAATAAGTATACATATTTTAACTGTGTATTAGGATGATATTTTAACATACTCCCAGGTTAATTATGTGTGCTATCCCTAGTGAACCATTGGTATTCTGTAAACCTTGTGTATACTAAATGTTTTATTTCTTTTTTCTTTATTACTTTTAGTATGCTTTTATGGTTTTACATTTTACACTGAATAAAGTTGATTTGACTTGACTTGACTTGACTAGTCTCACGCATATATACTATAACACAGAGAGACTTCCCCAAAGTGGCGCCAACATCACGTAGTGCATGATAGGCAGACCTGGGAGTGGAGATCACAGACGAACAGTGGGATTTCAGCTGTAGACTGCTGGAGCACCTGTCGCCTAATTACCGCCTTAGGCTTAGTCATTTCAAATATATTCACCCCCTCTACTACAGTCCCATTCAGCTCCATAGGATGGGGCTACGGCCAGACGGTAACTGCTGGTGATGTGGGGCATCCCAAGCGACTTTCCTCCACCTGGCCTGGAACTGTGGGCCTGTGGCCAACTTTTGGTTAACAACATTGTACCACATAAAGAACATAACAGGACAGGAGCTGCCATGCACACCACTGGTGGCGTTGTTGGGTGTGGTCAAAACATACCTCCCCAGATAAGGAAGCTTGTGGAGCTGCTATTACTGATGGCAAAGAGACAGGTGGCTTTGCATTGGGGTGCTACCTCTCCCCCGACAGCAAGGGACTGGGTTAGAAATGTCACATATTGCAAAGATCAACTGTCTTGCTACTGGGACTTTCCCTATAACTACTCCTCCAACGAGGTGTTGTTTAGGCTTCATCTTAGATTTCCCACATGTCATTACAAATGTTTTAGTAAGATTTAGCTTTATATCCTTTTTTGACATGAATTCAGCAAATTTCTCAACTAAATGTTGTAAGCCAATCGCTGTCCGCGATAAAAGGACAGCGTCATCAGCATAAAGTAAGACTGGAGTTTTGCGTATTCCAACTTTTGGGGTATCTACAGTTTCATTTTGTAAGTAAGTATCTATATTATTTATATATAAAGAAAAGAGCAGTGAAGCCAGTACACAACCCTGACGTATTCCCCTTGTAACTCTAAAATCCTCGGTACATTCCCTGTTTTTTCCAAAACGTACCCTGGAAGTTAAAAATATATACATTTGGGACAGGTATATAATAACATCAGTGGTTGCTCCCTGCTCTTTCAAGGTTTGTCATACTTTGGCATGATTAGCAAGATCAAACACACTTGTTAGATTTACGAAGCAAAGATGAAGAGCACTCTCCTTAGCAAGGATATATTTTCCTATGAGTAATTCCAAGTTTAAGCACTGTTCAACCGTTCCAATTCCCCTTCCGAACCCATACTGGGCTTCAGAGAGAATATTATTCTCATTTGCCCATCCTTCCAGCCTCCCCAGAAGAATTTGTCCCATTGATTTGGAGGTTAAGTCCAGAAGGAATATGGGTCGATATCAGTTTGCCTTCCCTCTGTCTCCTTTTTAAAAAACTTGGGACAATGATACTTTCTGTCCAGGATGAAGGCAAGAACACCCTTATTGCAGCATTAAAAACCTTTTAGGATTGGGGTCCAAAAATCCATATTACTTTTAAAAATATTGATGGGCACCCCATCTGGTCCAGCGGCTTTACCAGTAGCGTGAGACTAGTTTCCGACCTGATTATACGGTTATTATATTTTCAAGTGCAGGCACCGTCAGGGCTAGGGACGGAAATGCATTGAACCTGCTCCTACATGAAGCGCTCAGCTGATAATGTAGCAACATATCCAGCGCTTTGAGAGGTGCGGGGTTGCACATTTGCTGAATCGTAAAAAATGTGTCTCCTGAGTATAGATCCTTGCCAGTCAGGATACTGTGTGTTTACGCATGTGCCTGCGCCCTGCCGTCCATTGGGGGGGGAGCAGCGGGTTATTTGCCAGCGGTATGGAGGGAGCGTAAGGTGTGTGCATGCCTGTCCATTTGCACAGACCTCCCCAGGCCCAAAGCAGAGTCTCCGTGGGGTCCGCTTCGTTGCATGGATGTTTGAATGTCTGATAGAGGGCCGTATTCAGAGGAAGAAGTGCCACCCTGTCAATCTCCACTACCACATGAGGCTGGAATGGTGTGGGGTGTACTAAAAAATGTAAATATTGTGCCTGGGCACTATAAGCATAGAGGGCAAGGTCCGGGCCCCCAGGCCCGCTTGTGATAGTGGCAACGTCAGTATCTCCCAGGATACCCTAGGTTGACTCCCCGCCCACATCAGTTTGATCATGAGTGATCTAAGGCGTTTGAAGAATTGCGCCGTTTAGCGGTATCGTAATGTTGGCGAATGAATACAGTAGCTTAGGTAGAATGATCATCTTTGTAATGGCTATGCGGCCCCCCAAGGAAAGGGGGAGGGCCTTCCATCCTTTCACTCTATCTTCTATCCAGTCTATCACCCTGCCATAGTTGGCCGTCCAGAGTTTTTGCATGTTACTACTTATCCAGATGCCTAGGTAGTGCGTCTGGCTGTCTGCCCATGCTATACGGTATTCGGTGTCAAAGGCCTGCGTCCCAGAGGTCAGTGAGATGATGATTGATCTGCCCCAATTAATCAACACTCCAGACATGCCACCATATCGCACCATCTCTCTAGTCATAGGCGCAAAGTTGTCTTATGTGTTGGTCATATATAAAGTGATGTCATCTGCATATAGTGACACAGTAAGCCCCCGTTTGGTAAATCCTATGCCTCGATTTGTGTTGTGCGGCCTGATCCTGGCTACCAATGGCTCAGTTGCGATAGCAAATAATAAGGGTGACAGAGGGCATCCATGCCTCATTCCTCTGGTGATGTTTATGGGGTCAGATACCATGCCATTGACCTTAAGATGCACTGTAGGTAAAGTGTACAGAAGCCTGATCTGCTGTATGAAAAGGGGACTCAAGTCTAGTCTGTAAAGCAGCAGGAACAAGAAGCTCCATTACAGGGAATCAAACGCCTTAATGAGTCCAGGAGCGCGACGATTGCTGGAACATTGGGGGGAGATAGTGTAGCAGCGCAAATTGCGTCCTGAGGTTATGTGAGGTGGACCTCCCCGGCACAAAACCGGCTTGATCAGGTCTAACTATCAACAGGAGCAATGGCTGGAGTCTGTTGGCCAGGAGTTTGGCAAAGACCTTGGCGTCTAGGTTGATCAATGATAATGGACGATATGAATCACAACTCGAGGGATCTTTGTCTGGCTTAAGCAGTGTAATGATGATTGCCTCCCTCATAGACCCAGGCAGAATCCCTGTTTGCGAGGCCTCCTGATATACTGCTAAGAGATGGGGAGCGATGATCTCTGAGTATTCTTTATGGAATTTGGCTGTAAGCCCCTCTGCCCTTGGGGCCTTGTCAGCTGGCAGGCTATTTATAACCCGACAAACATCCTCCACTGTAAATGCGTTTTCTAGATATTCACGGTGTGCTCTATCCAGCCATAGGAGCTTTATTGAGTCAAAATAATCCTGCAGTACGGAGTCGGATGGGTTGGATTGTGAGGTGTATAGCTTTGTGTAGAAGTTTCTCATGGTATCTAGAATGGCTGGTGGCATTAACACTGTCTCGCCCACGGGGGTGGTTAGTGTGGAGATGAACTGTGAGCCTCTGAGCGGCTTCAGGAGATTTGCAGGAGTCTTCTCAGGTCTATCTCCCTCCCTGTATCTGCGCGCAGTGGCGTGTTTATGTAAGAAGTTTGTTTCTATAGTTGCCTCTTCTTGAACATGCCGTAATGTGGATGCTAAAGGTAAGTGAAAGTATTGCCTTTCCAATGTTTGTATTTCTTTTTCTAACCGACCCAGACTAGCGCGAACATCACGTAGGACCCCGGATTGCAGAGCTATGCAGGACCCGCGAATCACCACCTTGAACGCCTCCCACAGTGATCCGTCAGTGTCTACTGAGCCCATGTTGTGTTCAAAGTATTCTGTTATTTGCATCTGAATCCCCTCACAAAAAAACACGTCCAAGAGTGCATTAGGGGGAAAGCACCAGTCAAAGGGTTGCATGTATGGTTTTGGTATTGAGAGAGTTAGCATGACCGGGGCATGATCGGATAGTGTGCTGCGGTGGTGCGTGACCTCTCTAGCCCAGGAGTGTAAGTCCTTGGATGCTAACCAGAAGTCTAGTCTGGACCAGGCTTGGTGCTTTTGCGTGACACAGGTGCCCTCATGGGCGGTGGGGTGAGATACCCTCCAGGATTCTATCAGTTGGTGGTCAGCCATTAAACCTTTTAGGGCCATTGCCGCCTGCAGATAATGCGTGCATGAGGTACCCGCTTTATCATCTGTAAGTGATAAAATTAAATTAAAATCACCTCTTCATAGTATCGCTGCATTTCCCAAGGATTGCATCTTATGCCATACGTGTTGGAAGAAAGTCGGGTCATCGGCGTTGTGGCCATATGTGTTAGTGATAATGACCTGTTGATTGAAAAGTGACGCTAATAATATTATATACCACCCTTCGGGGTCTTTTAGCTCCTGTTTCAACTGCCAGTGTAGCCCTCTTCTGATCAGTATTGCTACCCCGCAAGAATAGCTAGAGTAATTAGATGTGTAAACTTCGCTCAATCTGCTTGAGGTCAGCCTGGACCGGGCTGCGTCCCTCAGGTGAGTCTCCTGTAGGAGGCAAACATCGGCTAAGTGTCTGGTGAGATATGACTGTACAAGCCTAGCTTTTCGATGGTCATTAAGACCACAAACGTTCCAGGTGATGCA
Organism: Lissotriton vulgaris; assembly: GCF_964263255.1. NCBI lineage: Eukaryota > Metazoa > Chordata > Amphibia > Caudata > Salamandridae > Lissotriton > Lissotriton vulgaris. Next base: position 882,577,270 of record NC_141694.1, read on the forward strand.
GTTTACCTTTGACATCTATATCCTATTTGTATTGACATATACGTCTGGAGGAGTGATACTGGTCCGGTGCTTACCCAGCTCTGGGTGGAACCGATGGTTTCAGAAAGATGTTCTGCAACTAGTTTGTTGATGGTACGTAGATAGTGTGTGTTACTTCCTGTATGTAGGGCTTTTGAAGAAATGCTCATTTCATACTGCGGTGATCAACAATCAACAACATCCCCTGCCCTCCCCCTCCCATACCAACCACCAAATCAAGTTGTGATACCCTAGTTAACAATCCCGCCGAAAACATACGCCCTTGAACCTAAGGGCTAGAGGGAATTATCCCAAGGAGAGCCTGGGGTTGCCAGCATACTGCCTGGTCGCTGAGAACAGGGTGGCCGAGCTTACTATTTTCTACCAGTAATTATTTAGTAGACATTTCTATGTTTTAAACTACATGAAAATATGGGGCAGAGGTGACCTCAACATGTATGTCCCCAATACTAAATTAATGACATCATGGGAAGCTAGACCAGAGCGTATGGGTTACTTGGCTCCGGCGCCTGGTCCGGCCACTTGGTATCGTGACCACAGTAAAGGAGATGGTTGATGTTCTGGGCATCAACAAGCAATAGTGGTTAGTTAGTCATTGTCACTTAGCTGGCTTCCCGGTGAGCTGGCAGTCGCTCCGACTCTGCCATTTTGTTTCTTAGCTGCTTGTTAAGCAAATTTTAGGGCGGCACCTGCGTCACTGAAGATCATGGGCTTACCCCCAGTCTGTACCTGGAGCTTGGCGGGATATAGCATTGTGAATTTGGTGCCCACATTTTGGAATAGTTTTATAGCAGGGATGAACTCTCAGTGAGCCGATTGTACTGCCTGAGTAAAGTCCAGGTACAGGGTGATGGCATTTTGCTGGTACTGCACGTCTCCTTGCTCACGGGCCATCTGTAGTACAGTATCTCTGTCTCTATAATTTAATAGTCTGGCTATTATTGGACGGAGCTGAGAGCCAAGGGCTGGTCTTGGTCCTTGCTCACGGGCCATCTGTAGTACAGAATCTCTGTCTCTATAATTTAATAGTCTGGCTATTATTGGACGGAGCTGAGAGCCAAGGGCTGGTCTTGGACCCAGAGTGTGGTGGGCCCATTCCACCAGAAACATGGCGGACAGGTCAGAGACAAATAGATCTTTCAGGAGCCCTTCTATGTACTTTTCCATGTTGGTTATGTTTGTGGACTCTGGAATTCCAGTAATGCGAACGTTGTTCCTTCGAGATCTCGCTTCAAGATCTTTGTTACATGCCCTGATCACATCCAACACTTTGTCGATATGGAGGAGTTGAGTCTATTTTGGTGTTTCTCCACTTTCTGCGAAACATTGTCCATTCGCACTGCAAGTGAATCCAGTTTGGAGTCAATCGGTCTCAGACTGACTTTCACCTCCTGTAGCATGGCCTTTATGTCGTACTCCTGGTCAAACTCCATCTGAGTTTCTGGCACTATGGTTGTCGGCACTTGTCGAAGCATATTTTTGGCTGCTTATTTTCTGTTTTCCCCATTGCTTCGTCTTGATGTGGTGCCCCTCCTTGGGACCGTAACGTTGTACCTCAATCCAAACCAATCTGACTGGGTAGGGCCTGAATGGCATGAAATGCACACTACGTTTCCTGAATGGCGATGGGCAGAGCCAGTGTGGCACCAGACTATAGAAGCAGGCAGCGGCCGCAGCGATGACTGCTTGAGGGGTTCCTCACTGCTCTTTATCTTTCGTACTGTCTCACTGTGCTGTGGGCCTTTGCCGGCTCTTTTCCTCTGTGAGGGCTCTCTAATTCACAGGCTATTGGTGGGCCCTGTGCAGCGCTCCCCAGACCCGCTTTCAATGGGTGCCTGAATGTTGTGCAGTTTGAGTTGTATTCAGAGTGTCAGGCCTGGGGGGTCACGCTCCTGTCCTGGCTAGGGCTCTTTGATTATGGGAGCTGTAAGGTCCAGACCTGCTGTGGGTCCCAGCAACCCGGGCTATTGATGGGCCCTATGCAGTGCTCTCCGGACCCGCTTGCAGCGGTGCCCAAAAGTTGTGTAGTCTGAATTGTATGCAGAGTGTCAGGCCTGTGAGGGCACTCTCCTGTCCTGGCTAGGGCTGCTTCATTATGGGAGCTGTAACGTCCAGACAGGCTGTGGGTTCCAGCAACCTGGGCTTTCTTTATGTTCAACTTGCACCGCGGGGGCTGCAGCGGGTTCGCACCCATCCCCCCCTCGGTCTCAGGCTGTCAGCAGAGGCTGCACCAGCAGGCCCACTCTGTGTCTAGAAGCGAGGGTAGGCGCTGCTGCTTCGCATACCGTGCTGTATGCTGTTGGGGTCCTCCTGGCGCTCGCGGCATCATGGACCCCCTTCGGCCATGCAGGGAGCCAGTTCTGGGACCTCCGGTCATTCCTTTAGCTGTGCAGCGAGTCTCTGCATGAAGGTATTTGCTGCGGCGTGGCTCACTTTTGTTGTCGTAGTCTCCGACACTGCAGTGTGCCAAGCACGCCCGGTCAGATAAATCACGGGGCCACAACTTCAGCTGTCGCTGTACGCGCCTATGCTCCAACGGGCACGGCTATGCGGGTGTCCCCTCGGGCGCGCCGTAAACTGTTACCGGTGCCTCAGCCGCCACAGCAGGGGTACCGCCCCAGTGGCCCAGGTGATTCTGGCAACGGTGTAGTTGGTGGCCACCCTAAGCAGTCTCGGCTGCGGGATCGCTGTCTCAGCACTTTTTCTTAGGCCAGATGTAGGCCACCACCCCACGAGTTTTGCAGCCGCTGCAATGGACGGCATATTTCCACTCCAGGTACACCAGTATGTGCCCCGGCCCTGTGCCCTGTTGATGCCCTGCTTGAACCACTGGATTAGTGGGTAGAATTCCGGATAGTTGTCGGATAGTTGGCTTGGCCGGCAGAGCCTCTCTACCAAGCGGCCATCTTGCAGCTCGGCTCAGCAATGCCCCCATGCTCCCCTCCAGATTATAGGTGAGGAGCAAGTCAGCCATTCCCTTCCTATTTCTCATTATGCGAACGGAGAACCTGGAAAGGACTTGTGCATTGACATGTCAGCCCCAGGTCTGTGCTCCACTGTAAAGTCCATACCATGTAGTTAGATGGACCACCTCAGCAGTTTAGGCTTTTTCCCCTCATCTGCATGACCTACAGCGAGGCCGGTAGTCACTTTGAACCTCTTCAGTGACCAAACCAAAGCAAAGACTTTCCTATCTATGGTAATTCAACGCTGCTCTTTGGGGAGTTCGCCTGCTGATAAAGAAACTGGTTGATCCTGACCCTCATCATTTAGCTGTAATACCATTGTCCTAATGCCATGTTCTGACTTTTTGTTTGGACCACAAACCCTTTGCTGAAATCAGGTGCCTTGAGGGCATGTATACACAGCTCCTCCTTCACGGTGTCAGAAGCCTTCTGAACCTCTTCAGTCCATATGTCTTATTTGGCTGCTTCTTTGAAGTCAGCTCTGTCAAGGTCCTACAGTGGTACCATACCCCTTGACAAACCTTCTGTAGTAATCCGTCAGGCAGCCGCAGTCCGTGCAGGTAACAGCGGTGGGGCCGGGTAAGGGGGGGATTTCGAAGGCCAATGCAGTGGAAAAATTAAATAAATAATTAATTTTCCCTCCGCATTGTCCATCGAAATCCCCCCGTACCCAGCCACACCGCCTCACCACTGTTACCTGCACGGACCGCAGCTGACGCCAGGTCCAGGAAAGCTCTGACCTGAGACTGGGTTTTGGGAGACTCAAAAGTCATGATTGTCTGGAACATATACTAGAAGTTAAAACAAATACACTGAGATACTTACCAACCCCTTTCCAGTAAATTAGATCATCAGCTTGAGAAATGGGGTGTGTGTCAGTCTTGTTGATGGATTTCGTGCTGTGTAGTCCATGCAGAACCTAGGTTGTGGATTCCCCTCTTTTAGGTTTGCACCAGCACCACTGGGCTGACTCAAGGCTTACTATTGGGCTTATTTACCCAGAAAGACAACAATTTTAGAAACTTCATCCTCGATGCTGGCCCCCACTTTTTCCAACAACCTGTATATTTTATGTTTGACCTGCAAGCTGTCAACAATATAAATGTCATGAACAAATCACTGGGTCAGTCGAAGTTTCAGTGAGAACAAACTGCCTCAGCAATTGGTGACTGTCTCTCTGCCACTGTTGTATCAATATAAGGCAGTGGTTCCCAAACTTTTTTGACCTGTGGCTCCCTTGACCTAATTAGCAGTTGGCCGTGGCTCCCCACCATTTTTTTTACCGGTGGGCGGGAGGGGGGTGTAAGCACGACCTAGGGAGTACTTCCTGTCAGCTTCCTAAAGTAATTGGGATGCAATTAAGGTATTATAATCATATTTGTAACAAAATAAAAAAATAATAGTGGCAGGCTTGTGGCAGGTGTCTTCTTCTAGCTCACGACCAAGAAGGCATCTTTGGAATGTGTGAGCATCCTTTGGTAAAATGGCCTGTATCCCAGAGTAGGGGGAATGTTAATGGGATAGATCCCTGGCTCCGAGTGACAACTGACTGTAACGCCTGTACTACTGGAATTAATATTTTTTTTCTCTTTTTCACCTTGTCACCCCTAATTAGCAAGCCATAAATCTAACGCGCTGGACCACCAGAGCGTTCACGTACTCTCTCCAGACTGCAGCCATGTCCTTGAAGTAAGGGCCCGACGATGGGACATTTTTTACATCTTTCAGAACTCTTATATAGGATTAGTTTCATTTTTAGTGTGTAAATTCAGTCAAGTTTCTTTTCTTTTTTTTACCAGTCCTGATACTAGCCTTTGTATCCACACCCCCTTTCTTCAGGTGCAGTCATTTTCAGACATTGAGGCGCCTAAAAGCTCGTCTGGTCCTACCTGAGTAAAATGAGTTAGGGGGGTGTGTATGAGGCAGCTCTGTTGACAGTTTGCACGTGGAGCTGAATCAGAAGGGGGCACTCACCTTTCATTATTTATTTATTTAAAAGCTACAGAACCCAGGCCTAAAAGTTGAGTTTTTGAAGCCTCACAACTTCCCCCAGTTAAAGATGTAAAACAACACCCATTACAAACTCCTCAGGACACTTGATGATAGAGGTAGAGGTGAGCTGTCAGATTTTAGTTGTCAAACAGAATTCAAAGGCTCAAACCACACAACCATGAAATGAAACAACTTGAAGGGACCAACAGTCTCAGATGCAACATATTGAGAGTATGGAAAGAATTTATTAGCATAGAAATAGAAGAGAGACCTGTCTTTCAAGTTGAATTTACATTCACCATCAAGAAATTTCGGACTATGCAAAAGGATAATAAAAGCACCATGATGCCGTGGGTGTCATTTAGGGGTCACCAGAAGCCGCAGCTGCGAGCCCTGTCTTGCCCTTTGCAACCCCTGCCACTGCCTTTTCAAAACCTGGCCTAAATAGGTGGCAAATTCAGTGCCTGAAATACAGAAGCAGCTCACCGTAATGGACGTGGTTTGGAGCTCCATTTTCATGGTTTTCTGACAAAAAGTTTATTACACAAATAGTTAATAATATCATTCATTATTAGTATTATAAAAATGGAGTATAATTAGCTGGAATATGACGCCATCTGACAGATAAGGTAAGAACTAATGCTTTTAAATGTATGTTGTATGCATGTTTTTAGGTGACTTTGTTTATCTGAGAATGTGTAAATGTGGGTCTATGTTTTGGCATGTGCGTGTGTGTGTGTGTGTGATTCAAAGTAAAGGTCAAATGATACTGCAGGCATTTTGGTGAATTGATGCCCATGCAAGATGCTGTGAAGCTCAGAGTTAAGACAGATGCCTTTCAATTAAGCTTTCTTCTGCACAACAACCCTTCTCTGAATTATACTCGGAACTGTGCACATTAGCCTATATGTGTTTCCCTTTAGCAGAGATTGTGCGAGAACTCGGTGTCGTACTAGTATCCTACACAGATGACATCAAGATCATCATATGTCTTACTTCAGAAATAGGGAAACCTCCAACTAACTGAACTCCTGTCTAAAACAGGTAACAGACTGGATGCCCACAAGTAACATAAAACTGAATGGCAAAAAGACGGATGTATTAGTCGTTGGAAACAATCCTAAACGGTGGACGGAACTTTAGTGGCCGAACTACCTCAGAGTGCATCCCCCATCCACTCCATCAAGCCTACCATGGCAATTTCAACACCAACGTACTTTGAAGCAGAGGGACAATTAACGTAAAGTTTAAACACTTTCTGCAAATGCCAGCATAGATTTATTAAAGAAAATCTGGTTACTTTCCCAGCAACTTGTGGATGTGCACTCCGAATAATCCAGTTCTTCATTCAGGAACACGTGGGTTTTTACTGTGTTGGGGAGGTTAACTTGTCACCACAGTGTTGTAGTTTATGATAAGGCCCATCACACTTACACAGGATCCGAAATAATTAGTGTTGGGATTTGCATTTCTGGCAGTTGTTGCGGGGAGGATGCCACTGAGGGCTGCAGCTGTTCAATAAACTTCACTTTCCCACAACGTGAGCGCAGCGCCCCTGGCACCTCATAACGGCGCACTGGGGTGCCGCGGCGCACAGTTTGGGTACCACGGATATAAGGGATAGCCCTACTCCCCAATCCAAAAAAGAGAGAGTTAGACCAGAAGGGACCGGGTAGTTATCACTTATCAAAAACAAAATTCCCTTATGTGTCGAGTTCACTGACCTAAAATAATATGCACTGAACCAAATCAATACTAAGGGGCACATTAGGATGGCGGGCGGACTTTGTCAGCCCACAATCCTGTCGTAACAAGTGACCGCCCACCATAAGGGCAGGGGTCCCGTATGTGCCATTAGGATGCGCCCGCGACAGTAACAGGGGCATTCTGCTTCCATAACATTCTGGTGGGCGGTGCACTCAGCACCGCCCGCCACAATGCCAGGGAGGCATGTTGTCCACTTCCATGCACAACATGGCAGGCACCACGCGGTGCCTGCCATATTGTGCATGGAACTGCAGGGGGTTACCATAGGTACCCCCCATGTGCACACCCCACCTCCCCAGAGTCCCTAGGGGCCCGCTACGGGCCCCCAAAGCAGACTCTGCATGCCTTTTTCGTGGCGACACTGCCGCCACGGAAAGGCATCTGCTGAGACACATTCTAATATGGCTGGCGGTGTCTATTAGACACCGCCACCATATAGAACCTGGAAAATCGGCGGGCGGTCTTTCTGTCCGCCGCGGACCCCACAGTCATTATAATATGGCGGGGGTCATTTCTGCACGGATGGCGGGCGGATCACCCCCGCCGGGCCGGCGGTGGCTACCGCCGGCCCGGCGGGGGCGATCCGCCCGCCATCCTAATGGGGCCCTAAATGTCTTGACAAGTCTATTTAGAATTTTTTTTTTATTTCATACAATGCAAAAAAGATCTGCTTTTTATTGCAATATAATGGATTTATATACATTGACGGACTTATATTTTGTAAATGTCGATGCGTTTAAGTTTAAAGATTATTAAAAAAATTATTTTTACAAATGATAGGCCTGCTTAGTTTAAACATAGCCACAGGAGTATGTTATGTGATTAGACAACCAGGAAAACGTCATTAGATCCATTGATTTGAGGTCAATATATATTCTGATGTGACCCCGATGATATGTTATACCAATGATGGAGAAAGAGGTAAGCCTGGTCCCATCATGGTGACTGCGTACATAACTGTATGTCGGTTACAAACATAAGTGACAAACTTGGTATAGCAGGTATGCCGGTTGTGTGTAATCACATCAAATAACCTGGGACATATACTGAAAGTAATTAATATTCCTGATCCAGTGGGATTAAAAATCTCAATCTAATTCCCATGATCAAAACATCAGTAACTTGTAAAACAGATAAGCCTGACATTAATATGGCCGCCGCGTACGAATTTGGATGTGGATTAACATGGAAGGATTATAAAAGGGACGGCTTCTCAGTTGCTTACACAAACTGAACCAGACAACTGGCATTTTGAATCACTGATGATAAGAAAAGGAGGTAAGCAGCGTGGGTAGGTTACGGAATATTAGTAATGAGCAGCGAGGCTCACACTTGAAGGGTAGGACTAATAATACTCTTAAGAAATAACTAACTGGTCCCTTCAATGGAGAAAACCGGAACAAGAAGCATAGTAAATAATATGAAGAGGCGACACACCATAATAGGTTGGAATATATCTCCCAGAGTATTAAAATGAAACATTATACCTTGCTTCCTATACAGTAAGTTGGGCCAGATAAATTGATAAATATTGACTCTTCAACACAATAAGTGAACTAAGAAAGGATTACAAATGACTAATTAAAACCACCTCCGCAATTGGAACATGAGAGAAATACAGAGAAAAACTGAGGGTCAGTTTATTAAAGAAGTATACAATTATACCTGTGCACGATAAAACTGATATACAGTAATGCCTGGCTAATAAAAACATAAACACATTCTTAATGGGTGAACAACCATTGGAGATTGTATCCCAAGTGGTCTTAATTAGTCTAAAAGAATCCCTCTTTTTTCAAGTAAGTCATGGGAATGGTTTCTAGATAATGCTAATGAACTTTTAGCAAGGTGATACCAATAACAGGTTCATTAATTTTAGGATACTATAAAAGATGATATTTGAAGAAAATATATCCTTGAAAAATGGCAACACGATTTCATGCCTGCACACTTGGAATTTCCCTGTTAATACAAACTGAGGTAAGATCCTATATGCTTATATTTTTTATTTTTTTTTTAATTCTAACTTTAATTAAAAGCAAATTTAGTGACTAAGGTTTGAACTAACTACCAACCTGGTCTTAATTAACTTTATAATCATTAGCTACAACTATTATATCCTAATGCAGGGTGTACACTGAACCAAAGGACTCTATGTTTTAAAAAAAAGAATTTATTCTAATTGTGTTTTATCCTTCAGTTTTAGATGTATTGTCTGATTTTTATGAAAGAGTTGTGAAATTTGTATAAGTCCTGAAGAAGGTGGCAAAAAAATAAAAAGACACACCGAAACGCTGCGTCGACACATTGTCCCTTGACACCAATATTATTTGATTCAATGTATTGACACATTGTCCTTTGATATGTCGCTTTCTATGTTTATAAAAATTATGTGGGAATTAGACAACTGTATTGTTTTATGAATAGTTTTGATTAACACGCATTGTAGATAATTAGATGTATTACTATGATGTTTTTTAACAAATTTTAAATATTGCAGTCAAAAGCAGATCTTTTTTGCATTGCATGAAATAAAATTAGTTTTTTCTAAATAGACTTAAGACATTTAGTATTAATTTGGTTCAGTGCATACTATTTGAGGTCAGTAAACTCAACACATGAGGGATAGCTCTACTCCCTCCACTGAGCCATCCTTGGCATTGTGGGATAGGAGGTCTGTGAGAGGCTCACTCTCCTCTTCTTCCTCTCCATCAGAGACCATGAGCATGGTAATATCCTCCTTGTCAACGTGTGGCTTTAGACTGTTAACATATATCACCCTGTGGGAGTGTCCAAGGTCCACTAGGTAGGTGACCTAACTCATCATTTTCAGAACGGTGCAGGGCACAGTTCATTTTTCCTGGGGGAGCTGGGAGCCACAGGCTCGACATACCACACTTTCTGTCCTGACTGGCATTCCACCAACATTGCCTTTTGGTTATACCAGTGTCTGATGAGCTACTGTCTGGCCTCCTGTTTCTTGTTAGCCATCTTCAAGTCCTCAGCCATGCTGCAATGCAGGGTCGATTCAGAAAAGGGGGTGGTGATGAACAGAGTGTCTGAATTAAGCAGACCACTCTTACCCAGTCCAAAGATCAGGGCTTGATCCATCACCGTTATTTAGCTCACTGCACCATCCCAGCTCAGAACCTGGCTATATGCAAATCAGTCTGTCCCTGGCCCAGTGCATCATGGGAACAGGGCAGACTAAACTTCCAAGCCAATTCTTCACCAGAAAGGAGACAAGCTTCCGGGGACCGGTTTCTAGCATTTCAGCCGTCGTCGGCCCGGCTTGCTTGAATCCTGATGGTGCAGTGAGCAAGGGACTCATCTCTGAGTATACCCTGCCACACCTATAGTGGCCAAAAACGATTCAGAAAAGGGGGTGGTGATGAACAGAGTGTCTGAATTAAGCAGACCACTCTTACCCAGTCCAAAGATCAGGGCTTGATCCATCCAATGCAGGGTCAGCACATAGTAAAAAAATGGCCTGTTTGCGTTCCTTGAGAGGTTTGTTCCACCCTTTTAGGACAAGGCTTAAGGCTGCTCTCACAAGGTACTCTTACAAAAGTTAAAAGTGGCTGAAGCCCACTCCCTTCTGTTGTACCACCTTTAGGCGAAAAAAGACATTGGAGAAGGGCATCCCACTTCCTATGGGATTCCTCACAAAATATAGCACTTGACAACGCAGATTTTACACCGCAATTCATTCACAACGCCGTTGTTACAATGACCGCGTTGTTACAATGCAGTGCCAATACAACACAAGTTGTTACAACGACTGCGCTAGATGGCTCGCTGGACTTCGGTGTAGTAGGATTTACTATTCCAAACCAGTGTGTGCAACAGTAGATAAGTTGTTGGAATAACAAATCATACTTGTCCTTAGTCTAGAGCGCCATCTAGTGCAAGTCGTCATAACGACTTGCGTTGTAATGGTATTGCGCTGTAACAACTCGGTCGTTGTAACGACCGCTTTGTGAATGTATCGCAGTGTAAAATCTGTGATGTAAAGGTTGTTCCCCATTTCTCACACAAACCCATAATCTTAATTTTTGAAGTCCTTTCGAATCTCTCCATAAGGCCATTGGTTTGAGATAGAAAAGGGGTTGTGAAATTGTAATTATCCTACCCTCATCCCACATAGCCTTCAGGTACTCAGACATAAATTTTGCCTCCTATTTCCGATTACCGCTTTGAGAAACACCACTGTGTTGAAGATACCAAGCAGTGGTTGTCAAACACAGGCATATTTATTGCCCTCTGAGTTCTGGCTTCATGGTACCTAGTGGCATGGTGCACAACCAACAAGATGAACATATCCCCAGAAGCAGTTTTAGGGTCCAAGAGAATGACAAAATCAATCCTCACCCTCGCAAAGGGAGTCAAAACCACAAGCAGTTAGATTAAGGGAACTTTGGGTTGAGCTCCTGTTTTGCCACTACCTTGAAAGGTGGTGTAGGAGCAACAGATGATCTTCTTTACCGTTTCAATATCTGGTGCCAGTAAAAGTGGTTGGCCAACCTGCTACTGGTTTGGGTCTGCTCCAAATGCCCAGCTAATGCATGCGCTAAGTTTAACAGGAAGGCCCTGAACTGTTGGGGAACTGCCAATCTCCTGGTTGTCCAAGGCTTTGGCTCCCTAGCCTAACTTTGTAGGACAACTTCAGCCCAGTAGATCCTATGAGTTCCACTGGTATCCCACAGCTCCTGGACTTCAGCATGGTGCCGAAGGCCTTCAATGGTTGGGCATGTTCTCTGTGCTTGACAGAATTCCTCCCTGGAGGGTCCGCCTTCCCCATGTAACTAAGAGAGTTCTGCAAGGTCTCTTATGGTAGGTTTTTCTCCTTTTGGCTTCGGAACTGCCTCTAGTGGTCAGATTCCATGGGAGGATTTCAGGCAAGTATCCCACATTTCTTGGCTTTCCTCTTGGTTGTTCGAACCTGAGCCATTGTTTGAGACAACCTTGAGTTTCATGATGGCCTGTTTGGGCCCTTGTTGGTCTCACACCCACTCAGGCAGGCCCACATTTTCTGCATAAGTTTTCCTTTCCACTTCAGCCCAAGCATAGGTTTCAAGGTAGTTTAAAAACAAACACTCCACTGGGTGGCATGGCTCACAGCTTTTTTCCAGTAACCCCTCCCCACTCAAAGATGACTATTACCATGAGATGAAAGTTCACTTTATTGTCAGCAGTGACGACCATATAGAGATTCGGGGATAATCTGCTTTGGAAATACCTACCAGTCCAACACTGAGGTCATACCAGCTCCTGTATCCCCCAGAACCTCTAATATGATCCTGTAGATGATTTGACTATTGCCTGTCCTTCAAATGCTGGGAGGTACAGTGGCCTGGCCGTCAACATCCACCCCACCCATGGAGACTAAGGCGGATTCAGTCAAACCCCAGATTCAGTAAAATCCTTGGTTCTTCCTTGGCAAATTCCTACAATTGCAATCTCTTTAGACTTCCCGCCTGTTGATGGGCTCCTTGAAACAACTGAGTCTCCTTTCTCATGTCCTGAGTTGTGACAGTTCAGGTGCATCACAGCCTTCACATGGTCAAAAGGTTTCTTCCCCTTATTCCCTCCCCAATCAAACGTAAACGGCACAGGTCTCTCCCTCTTGAATAGACCTTTGGGCCCTTATGAGAACTCCTTTTGTTTATCCTTGTTGCACCCCTCTTCCCCCTCAGGGGGACTGAACCCTCTTTACTGGGATCCCCCTGGAACTTTTTAGACACCCTAGTCCACACTGCACAAAATCTATCCCCCATGTTCAATTGAAACTAAAATATATAGAGCTAAACGTGGATTTGTATTTCACGTAACTAATGACGTGTAGTTTCATTTAATTTTACTGATATTTTTCATATATACACAAATTCAAACTAGGTAAATTTGGCACACCTACAGTCAAAATCACAGTCGTCTGGCAACTCTGGATCGACAGTCCCTGTAGGTGGCACCATAGGTCTTTGCCTATGTGTCTAATGACTAGTAGTGGCAAATAATTTATTTAACAGAGAAGTTTTGTGATTGGTTAGTGCACTCTTTTTTTTAGGAGCATGCCAAGTAACTACAGGTTCAGCTGATAAAAGATGGGGTATGCTCAGCAACATCTCGACAGTGTTTACAACTACAGCATTTCTGATTGTGGGCATAGCCTATAAATGAGGATCGATGCATCTTTTTATTTGAACCGAAATGAATAATACCATAGGCTACAGAACAGTGTATATCTGGGGTGCCCTACTGAGGTTCAGGCATCCGGTCCATGCAGATTTTCAAATTAGCAGCACAAGACGGATTGGGATAGAAGCTACCTCAATAACTCAATGGAACTAATTTACATAGAGGTTATCCTGAAAGGTTTGGCACCCCTACTGTAGATAGAAACTTATTTCTGAAGAGTAACCAACAATAAAGCCATGAAGTCGATATTGTACGTTGCTATACAATATATAAATACCTGCGAGCACCCTCCTAATGACTTTTTTCCACTTCAACCCCTTTCTGAAAAGCTCTAAAATGTCATTGTAAAAAAGACATCAATGCTTTGCCTTCGCTTCTTTTGCTAAAAAGAGGCCCTACTTCAAATCCAAAGTGAGGAACTGGATACAGTCGCATCCGTTTTCATAAATAATGTAACACATCTCAGTTTTGCCCTTTAGAACTGGTTAATTAGAAGAACAGATTTCGTTTTTTTCCGCATGTCGGATTTCAAATGTATTTTGCTCAGTTTATTTACACGCAGCAAAAAATGCATTTCAATAAAAGGTAGGCGGAGAGAAGCTATGCCCTCGGGATTCATTATGCCAGTGAACGCCTCCGAGCAGCACCTCGGGCCTGTTTATGTTAATGGCATGTTTGCTGATTCCCTCATAATTTACGTTCAAAATGTCTACTTTATTCTGAAAAGGAACAGGGAGAACTCTTTGGCAAATTGAAAATATAAATGTATTTGTGTATACAAAAGATCTAAGTTTGCAAAATGCAGACCCCGGGCATTGCGCATAGCTCAATACTGTTGCCAAGGCGATAACTGCTACAGGTGGATCACTGCGGAAATGCTCGGCATCAAGTGTTTGTCTTTGCCCTTATATTTGAGCGCGAGAGTCACAGCACAGACCACTGACAACATTCTTTGTGTGAAAATGCCCGCTTTTTCTGAAACCGGTACCCATCACATATTTCCCTAGGCATTCCGCCTTCTAAAACGAATGCCCAGGGCACAAGTCCTAGAAAAAGAGGTAGGGGGGCTGACCTAGTTAATCAGAATGCAAGTGGCATCACGGCGCGTGACATCACCGTGTGTGACATCACGGCCCGTGACATCACGGTGTGTGACATCGCGGCGTGTGACATCACAGGTAGTGGCATCATAAGAAGTGACATCAGATCTTGAGCCCTCACATATATGTTTAGCATGTCAATCATGAGTACATTGGAGCACATTTCGAGTATACACGCAAACCCTCCTGATTGAGGCAGAAGATTCACACTTTTGAAAGCTATGCATAAATAAAACAATGCTGTCTTTTGTCAGCGCAAGCTTCCTCTACCCATAGTGCTTTACAAGAAAAAATAGTGGTACTTAAATTATTTCAACGCCTCCTCAGGGGTTGTAAGCACTATATAAATTACATTTATTTTGTGTAAATACAGGGAAAGACCAATGCATCTGACATTCTTACAGCGCATGCATATCTTCGTTTCATCTCTTCTGCATTTGCATCTAGGTGTGAGGCTCCTGACTGCTGCAAGCTGGGAGACTCGAAAAAAAGGTGGTTGGATGGCCCCTCAAATTGGGTCTTTGTTCTGCGCCAAGCAGGAGTCTGAACTAAGAAAGCCCCCTCCCCGTCTGCAATTTGTTGTGATCGAAACAGACAATATGCAGGCCTGCTGAGTTTGTTCCGTTGTTTGCAAATTACACCGGGACAAATTCAGCATATTTTTAGTGGGGCCCAACTTCTTGGCAGGGTGGATGGCGTCCATCTGTGAAAATAGTGGGCAGACGCCATCCACCTGCGTGTACCCCCGACTCGAGCCCTGCTAATGCCTCATTATACAGAATGTCGCCTATACGTCTTCCTACCCCAACCCCTAAATCAGCATCAGATTGGGAAGGCAGGCAGTCGGGCATTGGCCGATGGGCCAGAGCCTAAGGATCACCGGTGGATCGGTTTTTGTCAAAAGGCCCACAGAGCCTTATTGTTTTCCCCACCAGGCCCCTGCAATAGGGGGGAGGGGTGTAGCTTCATGAGCAAGGAGGCTCTGAGGGAGTTGTTTTCAGCAGCGTCGCTCGTCCATCTGCAGACTTTATCTTGGCCTCTCGTGGGGCCGGCGCAGACGTCCAGAAGCAATGTCTCACTCCCCTGCTGTGGACCATTACTACCTTGGCCCCCCTGGAGCAGCAGCAGCTCTGTGCTTTTCATCGCCCCTCCCCTGTCAGGCCAACACCCTGAGTCTACCGTTGGCTGTGCTGGGGTGAGTAAGTGAATGGCCTTGCCGAGGGCCTGTGGTTGGCATCTCAGTTACAGTGTCTTTCAGGCCTTGGTGCTGGTGGTGGTGGTGGGGGGGTTTGGAGTGGTATGTTTGCATAAACCTGGCTGTGAAGCACCTTTACCAAGGAAGAAAATGAAGATAATATAATGTTAGGGTCAGAGCTGCCGAATGTGAAACAATGGAAATAAGTTCGAGTCCCAGCCTCATCTCAACATCCTGTGATTCGGGGCTAATTACTCAATTTCGCAAGGCCTAAAATAACAAGCACTTGCAATGCAATCGGTCTCGCCTTTGGGACCTTATAAGTATTTAGCCATGTAACCCAATCGTAGGTGCTGAAACATGTACTGTTCTTTAACATGGGGGCTTTGACATTAATCAGCACATTATCATACTATACATTTTTGAGCATTACTGTAGAATATTAAAAGCAATGCCTTGGTTGTGGGGTACAGCTCTACCAAGGAAGCTCAGTATCACTCACTAACGGCAAGTATCACACCAATAGCAGTCGCTCATTATACTGTATATACTTTGTTGCTATGGGACGAAATATACCCAAAAAAGTGAGACATAAGACCTAGTAGGCCATTTGAGAAGATAAACAACAATTTTTTCGAAAGTCACATTGAGGAGTCCTTGTAATGCTGTATGCACCTATCTTCTTATCTTTGTTGCACTACCCTTAAGAGATGGAAAATATTAATATTTGTAAGTTTTGGGATCTTCTGGATAAGAATAGAATTAAAATATGAGGTAGAGATAAGCTCAAGAAACCCCTAGTATGGTGTCTCTTTTAGCTTCTCCTGTAGGCAAATGGTCTCTGTTCTAAATAGTCTGTGTCTATCAGCTATACATCAAGCAACTGATTTACGGATGGGCAATAATGCACTTTAAAAGTATTAGGATCAATTGAGATTTTGGATCATTTTATATCTACTGGCTGTTTTACAAAGATATATAAAACCATAATGGTGAATGAATGGTTGTAATTACATTTTACAAGATTGTAGGACACTTCTTAGAACAAGATTTTGCACTTTCTATTGCATCTGCACTTTAAACAAGTTATTATCTAGCGAGAGTATATAGGTTGTCTCGGACAGTTCTGGCTATGCACTTTAGGAGAAAGGTTGGATCCTATGACTTGTGCTTTACTTGTCTTTGCTGGTGATTTTGTATGCAGTGTTTGCTCTATACTGATATAGACAATAATTTGTGTGTGTGAATTATTGGAATCAAACAAGGTAAACTATAGAGCACTATTCAGAATAAATTATGCACTTTTTTTCTATTGTACTTGCACTTTAGAGAAGATAAACCTTTTATGTGGTTGGAATGTATGCTATCTTTTAGATAACTTTGAACATACGTATATACAGACAGCACTTTTGGGAAAAGATGAAGGGCCCTATGCTTAGTCGTTTTTACTTGTTTATTTAGCACTGCATAGTGTCAGATCTTAATTACTATGTGAAATTTATGAAATAGGAAAAATACTTTTGCTGCATCCCAAGCATATTCAAAAAAGAAAAAAAACACGAAGTGCAGCCTCACATCTTTGCACTATACATACTCATTATACACTGTAAGACGTACGTTTTGGAGCACAATGTCTCTACACCATGAAACAGCCTCACTACGCGAACCTCTCAGAAGGGCACAGTCTTTATTTTTTTTTTTTTACAATTCTTTTTATTGAAAAAGGCATCAACAAAAGACACAATACGGAAGAATCACAGTACATTCAGCATTACGTTTGTAGAAGGGGGGGGGGGTGAGGAACAAAGGTACGTAGTTGCCAAGAGACTTCACGGGGATGAGGGAACATCAACATCAATAACAGTATCTCTGGGTGGTACACAAATCCCCCCTCTGTACTCGTTCCACTGACCCCAAATTAATGTCCATTTTCGGGGGCGTCCCCTCAACACATACACTGTTTTTTCTCTAAACATACTCCAGTCCATGTCTGTTTTCCATTCTCTAAGGGTAGGCGGGGAGTCCGAGCCCCACTTCTGAGCAATATTTCTCTTAGCTACCATACAGCACAATGTGACCCATTGCGTTTGCACAGTAGTTAGATCAGTAGGTTCCCATATGTTGAGGAGACATCTACGTGCCTCTGGCATCAAGGCCACACCTGTGACTTCATGAATAATATTGTGAATCTCTCCCCAATCCTGGGCCATGTTTCGTCATTCCCAAATAATATGAGAGAATGTACCCACGAGACCACACCTGCGTCTAGACAATCCTTCATCCGCCACCCCCATCTGAACAAATCAGGGGCCGGTGACATAAACCCTATGTTAAATCTTCAATTGTACAAGCCGTAACCTTGCAGGAATAGCGACTACCTTCGGGGAAGAGATGGCTGATTGCCAGTCTTCATCATCTAATTCTATTCCATCTTGTATCCACTTTTCCCTCAGATCCCCAAGCAAATCAGTTCTATTATCAATAATTTTTTTATAAATCAGGGAAATCGTTTTATCCGGAAGATGACCATCTAAAATTATATCTTCAAGGGAGGACACCTCCGGCAACTCTACCTCAGCAGACAGGGCCGTTTGCAACGAGTGCTTAACCTGCACGTAGCGGAAATACTCAGAGCTGGATAGTTCAAATTCATCCTGCATTTCCACAAATGTCTTAATCCGGCCCCTGTTCCACACATCCTTAATTGTCAAGATTCCTATCATTACCCATTTATCAAAGCCCTTCGTGTTCCACAGCTTGCCCAGTGTTTCGGAGTCAAAAAGGGGGGGTAGCCAGTGTCAGCCTATTCCTCCATCCCAGGGAGTTTGTGGCATCATGCCAGATCTTCACTGCATGCTTGGTTGGTCCTGTCAAATTCAGCTTCGTAGGCTTGGAGTACAGCGCCCTATTGTAGCTGCCCCCTGGAAGAAGCCACCTCTCCATTGCATACCCTGGGTCAGCTGCGGGTCCGTATGTTGCATGGTTAATTGCAGCTAGCTGAGTAGACTAATAATATTGTTTGATATCTGGGAGGGCAATACCTCCATCATACCATGGAAGGGTCAATTTAGCCAGAGCGATACAGGGCTTTCCTTCCCATAACAGGCTACGCTGTAATCTTTCTATCTCACAAAAATAATTGGCAGGCACTGCATCCAGAGTGTTCTGAAGGGCATAAAGAAAGCGGGGTAGGGCCTACATTTTAAAGAGGGCCTCTCTGCCCAACAAAGAGATCGGAAGCCTTCGCCAGTGAGCGGAATCACTCCTGAGCCTCTGCAAGGGGGGTAGAAGATTTTCACTATATCTAGCTGCCGGATCGAGTGATATAAAAATACCCAAATACCTAAAGCCAGTCATACTGATCTGAATAGGACAATTACTGGGGGGAACTGGCGTTTCCCCTCTAAGGACATATAACAAAGATTTCCCCCAATTTATAGATAGGCCGGAGTTTTTACCAAAGATGGCCAGGATGTCGCACACCACCATAAGGGATTTCTGCGGGGAGGTCAGGTAAAGCAGGATATAGTCTGCATACAAGGAAATCCTATCTTCCCACTCAGGGGACCACCATATTCCCCGAATCAATGGTTCCCAGCTAATCCAAGCCGCCAAGGGTTCCAGCGCCAATGAAAAAAGAAGGGGGGAGAGGGGACAACCCTGCTGAGTGCCCCGACTCAAACAGAACGGTGCAGAGACCCGACCATTAACCACTACCTGAGCGAGTGGTTCAGCGTACAATAGACGCACCCATCCGATAAAATCAGTTCCGAATCCGAATTTAGCCAACACCGCCCACAAATAGGACCATTCTACAGTATCAGAGGCCATGGTCGCGTCAAGGGAAGCGACCACGGCTGATTCGCACAAAGTGTGTGCTCTTGCTATTACTCCGTGCAGTCTTCGCAAATTCAGGGCCGTATTTCTATGGGGAATAAAGCCTGATTGGTCCAGGTGGATGAGTCCGCCAATCACTTTTACCAACCTATTTGAGAGAAGCTTAGCCAATATTTTAGGTTCAGCATTTAATAAGAAATAGGCCTATAGGAGGCACATTTAGTCTTAGGCTTCCCCTCCTTTTGGATTACCACTACCGACGCCACTCTATGATCCCTGGACAGAATCCCCTTTTCCCGGGCCTGTTCGAACATATTCTGCAAGTGCCGAGCTAATTTATCCGGTCTGAGCTTATAAAGCTCAATCGGAAATCCGTTAGGTCCTAGCGCCTTACCCAAGTTCAAAGTATGGATTGCTTCAGAAGGGCACAGTCTTGTCTAATGTCATATGATGTGATTTTATGTCATGATTGGACCCCGCGTGGTTTATTTACTGTGATCAAACCATTATGCTAACAGAAAACCTGAAAAAGCCTAGCTCTTTTTAGTCACAGAAAGCTGGAAAGTTGAGACATCAAGTCTCATTCTTTGCGAATGAGACTCACACATTTGGAGGTTGGGTTGAGCTCTCACAGCAAGCAAAATGTCACACCTGGTGAGAAGGGATAGAGTCTGAACTCTAAATGGGATTATGCAAATCTGTGGGTCTGAATAGCAGCTTCTACGAGAAATCATGACGCGCTTCCTTTAAACGCAGTCCTTATACAGACTGCTTCAGTTGACAAAACCAGAATCACTTTAGAAATATTAGAGAGCTGGCTTACTACTTTGCATGTCACGCGTTATTTTTAATTACTTACATATTTTTAAATGTAACAGTGGGTGACAGCGTTTTCTATGATGTCATTAAATATGGTAATTATATCTCACTCCCCTAAGAGTAATACAAACTTGAGAGCTCTGCAATTACAAGGCAAGGCCACTAACCAGTAGGCACTGCAGGGCGCTGGTGTGCTCTCCATCGGCAATGTGCTCCTGCACCACTGATGTATCCTCACTACGTCTTCTCACACTCTGCAGATAGAGGTCCCTGAAGTGTCAAATGCTGCTGAGGATAGTGGACTCCAGTCGGCTCCACTCACTAGGGTGGTCCTCATTCTCTGCCATTCGCAGCCCACGATCTGTCATGGAGCTAGCGAGAAGGCTCAGTGGGTCAACAGTGCCCAGGGTTAAACTTCTACAAGTGCGCCGGTGTTGTGATAATATATTTGGATAAAACAGGAAGCGCAGGTTGTAGTGGGCAGAACCATCACTAGCACCGCCCTTGCTTTGACACGCCACTTTAAAACACAAAAGAAACAGTAAATATTCACATCTTCTGACTCAGCTTACACGTTTGCACACATTACATCTTTAAGTAGTTCAGGGTGGAAGATGTCAGCAGACCTGCGCGAACTGAGGGGCAGGTATCAATTGACAGTGACAAGGGCCATCTCAGTAGGCATGTTTACTTCACGTCTGTAGGAATACTGTAGAAAGTAACAATATAAACATTTAATTCCAGAGACAAACTGTAAAATAATAATTGTTACCATATCGTTTACAATACTACGATGATGTAGTGGGCGACTACTGTCAAATTTATATAAGTTTATTTACTCAACTTGTGATTTCTATATCAATTTAAAACAACATGCTTCTCCTTTTAGCTGTTATGTCTATGTTTAACACAATATACCATTACCGGGATTACAGATATACAGTTCAAAGATGATTGACCAAGTATAGCAGAATCAGAGGACGTATTTAAAGAAAATGCTTAATCTACAGGTAGTCATAACGATCGCATAAACCAAAAACTAATTTGCAATGCAATAGGACTCGCATTTACGCAAGACCTACTGCATTGCAAACAGGAGTGCGGGGACAAGAAGGTACGGTCTGCAGGAGAGGGGGAGAAGGCAGGGGCAGTAAGAGAACCTTATTAAAGAAAATAGTGCTCACAATCTAAATGACACACACAGTGCAACACTCGATGTAAAGGGGCCAGTAGCCATGGAAGGATAAATGAAGACATGGCCGTCATAAGGAGAGACTAACAAGGCTATAAACCAATTGGAAGGCAGCATTTAGGAAGGACGAAGACACAAGCCAAGGAAAAAGATGGGCGGAAGTGGGCGGGGCTTCCCTCACGTAGTAAACTACCTCTGATCAATCCTAAAGCAGCATTAGCACGCTGGCTCAGGGCTCAACCTAAAAAGGTTCTAAGGATCCAGATATCGCTGCAGCAGGGGCACTCAATACAGAGGTGCACACCCATCATCGTGCAGGGATCCTCTCTGTCCCAACATGTTCTTTCAGCAAAACTAAAAGGTAAAGTCTGAATTGTGGCCCATCGTTGCACACTACGGACACAAATGCATTGCCTTAGTTGTTGCAAATTGTGCTTTCAGTATAATAAACCTTAAGTTAGAATCACTCTTTCTATGCCTGAATATATGTCATCTGCACCATCTCTTCATGTGTGAAATCAGCAATTTACTTTTTCAAGTACCGCACTGTGAACACAAGCCCAGTGTGATTTATTATTAACTGACTGCAAGTTGTTGCCTCATCTAAAAGGATTATTTCCCAGTACAATTATGCAAGATAATATTCCATGTGTTGGTGCTGCAACTTTCTGCCTTAGAATTACAGCATTTTACGCACTTATGCCAGTTTTTCACTGTTATGCTAATAATCACAGTAGCAATCATAGTTATTTTATATTACACTATTAAGATCTACACACAGTTCCATCAATACACCCTAATCATGGGCAGCAGATTTCCACAAAACTCCAGCACTGAACCAAGCATAACTTGCAAGTGTATGTGTGTATAGTGTATATATGAGTATATCAGTAGGTAGTTATAGTTAGGATTGTTTTCTATAGGAAATCCGCAACATTCTATTGGGAATAACTTTGGCGCCGGTTGAGGAATCTGCCTGTAATTTTCCTTAAATTTGCCTCGCTGCACTCCGCTCCTTCTTTGAAAGTTTGAGGGGGATTCAACAAGCGGGGGCCGAGATAAAAGGGGGGTCCCAAAACGTGTTTTCCCCATGGTAATTTCCATAGGACGGTTGGACTCACTTTTAGCCCGAACGGCTGAATGGATTCCCACAAAACTTGGCAAAATTGTAGGGACTGGTAGCCCGATGTGCCTTTTCTATGTCTCAATATATGTGCTCCAGTGGATTTTGAGTAATTTAGGTTCAAAAAAATATATATATCTGGGCGGAGCCTAACCACACATCTGATCTGATTGGCTGTCAGCACTTCATCCAAGAAGTGTTGGCAGCCATCTTGGGACCAATATACATGATAGCACCTCATTAAAAAGCATTGTAGTTAATAGAGGGTTTTAGGACTTTAGTTACATTATAAATCATTTGTTGATGGTACCATACTCATTTTAGGAATTGTGGTGTGTTCTAAGGTGATTTTGCCATGTGAAAAAGCCTTCTGCTGTGATATCTTGAATCATGTTTGAAAGAAAACTAATATCTCATGATTTTCCCACAGTGGTTTGGAAGGGGGTCTATAAGCTAAACTGAAAGCATATTTTCTGTAAATTCACATTATCTTTCTCAGTCATGTGAAAATGAAGTCTGACATTCTCAGTAAAACATGTACATCCAACAAGGACAGAGACTGTCAGTTGATTCCTTTGTGTTCTACTGCAGCCTCCTAGAGTGTTCTAAAGAACAACTAGAGCGCTAACAGTCCTACTTATTACAAAGGTATAGCACACCTGAAGCCATCGTGATGGAATAAAGTGGTAACTCTTAAAACATTTAATTTAAAAAGGAACAAAATGAGGGGGTATATTATGCCATAGAAAGTATTATTAGTGCTGCAGAAAGAAAAATTAGGGCACATTTTGAGTGACTTCTCAAATCCTCTTCTATTTCATTAAAAAATTCTGACATGCAGTCTCCCAAGATGGCCACCAGAGACAAAAGAGCCCAAATGTAGCCCAAATATCACCCAGATGTAGCCCAAGTATAGCCCAATGACAGAATGTCCCAGAGTGTTCTAAAGAACAACTAGAGCGCTAACAGTCCTACTTAATTCAAAGGTATGGCACACCTGAAGCCACCTTGATTGGAATAAAGTGGTAACTCTTAAAACATTTAAGTTAAAAAGGAACAAAATGAGGGGGTATATTTTGCCATAGAAAGTATGATTAGTGCTGCAGAAAGAAAAATTAGGGCACATTTTGAGTGACTTCTCAAAACCTCTTCAATTTCATAAAAAAATTCTGACATACAGTCTCCCAAGATGGCCACCAGAGACAAAAGAGCCTAAATGTAGCCCAAATATCACCCCGATGTAGACCAAGTATAGCCCAATGACAGAATGTCCCAGAGTGTTCTAAAGAACAACTAGAGCGCTAACAGTCTTACTTATGACAAAAGCATGGCACACCAGAAGCCATCTTGATTGGAATGAAGTGGTAAGTCTGAAAACATTTAATTTAAAAAGGAACAAAATGAAGGGGTTCATTTTGCCATAGAAAGTATGATTAGTGCTTCAGAAAGAAAAATTAGGGATCATTTTGAGTGACTTCTCAAATCCTCTTCTATTTCATTAAAAAAATTCTGACATGCAGACTGAAACATGCACTTTGAATACCAGCAGCAGACTTCCCTGGTGAGCAGTAGCTTTTCTACAGTGATCTAATGAGCAACTAGAGTGCTAACATTCAGAATTTATGGCAAATGTGTGACACATCTGAATGCCTTCTTGATGGAACCAAAGTAAACAAGCATTGAAAATGCAATAGATCTCGCCCTCGTTTAAGTTAAAGCCATTCTGTTTGTAATGAGGTGGCTTTTTAGCTTTGCTTTTATTAGTGTTTTTTAAACTTTCATGTAAATAACATGCATCTGTATGCATATATGTATATGTATGCATGCATTTATATTTGTATTTATATAGATATACAGATTATATATGTTTATATATGTATATATATATATATACATACACATACATATATATAAACGCATATTCATATTTATGCATATACATATGTGTATATGTGTGCGTGTAGAGAGAGGTAGAGAGGTAGAGGTGTAGAGGTAGAGAGGTAGAGGTAGAGAGGTAGCGGTAGAGACTAGTAGAGAGAGAAGTAGAGAGAGGTAGAGAGGTAGAGAGTAGAGAATGAGTAATAGAGAGTAGAGAGTGAGTAGTAGAGAGTAGTAGAGAGCAGTAGAGAGAGTAGCAGATAGTGAGTAGTAGAGAGTAGTAGAGTGAATAGTAGAGTGAGTAATAGAGAGTAGTAGAGAGTGAGTAGTAGAGAGTGAGTAGTAGAGAGTAGTAGAGAGTAAGTAGTAGAGTGAGTAGTAGAGAGCAGTAGAGAGTGAGTAGTAGATAGTAGTAAAGAGTGAGTAGTAGAGAGTAGTAGAGAGTGAGTAGTAGAGAGTGAGTAGTAGAGCGTAGTAGAGAGTGAGTAGCAGAGAGAGAGAATAGTAGAGAGTAGTAGAGAGTGAGTAGTAGAGTGAGTAGTAGAAAGTAGTAGAGAGAGAGTAGTAGAGAGAGAGTAGTAGAGAGTGAGTAGTAGAGAGTAGTAGAGAGTGAGTAGTAGAGTGAGTAGTAGAGAGTGAGTAGTAGAGTGAGTAGTAGAGAGTGAGTAGTAGAGAGAGAGCAGTGGAGAGTGAGTAGTAGAGAGTAGTAGAGCATGAGAAGTAGAGAGTGAGTAGTAGAGAGTAGTAGAGTGAGTAGTAAAGAGTGAGTAGTAGAGAGAGAGTAGTAGAGAGTGAGTAGTAGAGAGTAGTAGATAGTGAGTAGTAGGGAGTGAGCAGTAGAGAGAGAGTAGTAGAGAGTAGTAGAGTAGTAGAGAATGAGTAGTAGAGAGTGAGTATTAGAGAGTAGTGGAGTAGGAGAGAGTAAGTAGTAGAGAGTAGTGGAGAATATTCCAAAGTTTGGCACAGCAGCACTTGCACAATAAGTCCAATCAAATCATATCACTTAGAGTCCTTATTGAAGCGCTGAATCTTGGTGTATATTCAAATGCTTTTATTTTCCTTAAGTTTATGTACCACAGCCAGCCGAAACGTTTCATTCTGTACAACAGAACTTCTTCTGGGCGTTCTTATTTCCTTCAAGTTATGTCGGTATCCTGTTGTCATATAACTAGATATTTCTTCCAAATGTTAGAAAAGACGTAAGTACATTCTTATTCAAAGTGACTAGGTATCAATTTTACCCACACAATTCGGGCAGACTTGAGTAATTTATAGCGTCCTCAAAGTCAGTCTTTCAAAAATTCCAAAGTATAGGACATGATAATCCAAATCCAAATGTTTCTCAAGAAAAGTCATTTTCAATCGTTCGGAATATCAGTGTTTGGGCAGATATGACCCAGGGACCCCCAGTATGCAAGGGGAATTAGTCCCCCCTCTGCAAACGTGCCAGTGGCCTGCGTTGCAGAGAGATGTAAAAAGGGGCATAGCCTCATTACACCTCTGTGCAATGCAGGCCCCTGGCGCATACCGGAGGTTCCAGGTGGGCTAGTTGGCCCCCAGGGACCCCTAGTATGCAAGGGGAATTAGTTCCCCCTCTTCAAACATGCACGGGGGCTGCGTTGCAGAGAGGTGTAAAAAAGGGTGTGGCCTCATTACACCTCTCTGCAATGCAGCCCCCTGGCGCATACTGGAGGCTCCTGGTGGGCTAGTTGGCCCCCAGGGACCCCCAGTATGCAAGGGGATTAGTTCCCCCTCTGCAAACGCGGCAGGGGGCTGTGTTGCAGAGAGGTGTACCAAGGGGCATAGCCTCCTTACACCTCTGCAATGCAGCCCCCTGGCGCATACTGGAGGTTCCAGGTGGGCCAGTTGGCCCCCAGGGGCCCCCAGTATGCAAGGGGGATTAGTTCCCCCTCTTCAAGCATGCACGGGGGCTGTGTTGCAGAGAGGTGTAAAAAGGGGCGTGGCTTCATTACACCTCTCTGCAATGCAGTCCCCTGGCGCATACTGGAGATTCCTGGTGGGCTTTCAGGTCTTATATAGTTAGGGATTAGCATTAAAAAAAACTTTGAAATTCACTGAAAAAAACATAGGTTTCAGGCCTTATATAGTTAGGAATTAGCATTTAAAAAACCTATGAAATTCACTGAAAAAACCATAGATTTCACACCAGTTACAGTTAGCTGGAAATGTTACTGACATAAAACCATTGAAATTCCCATGTTACAGTTAGTTGGACTCACTATAACTTGTGCGCCTGCAATGTACTGCTGATGACGTCACATATTACATCCCTCATGACATGGTCAGTGACATCACTCATGACATCACTGATGACACCATCCTTGTGACAGAGTGACAGACCTCCTTTCAGTGTAATGTAACCCTTGAAACACATATTCAAAAATAGAAACTAAAATTTAAAAAAAAATAGAGATACCCATACCAGTTACAACAACCAATTCAGTAATACCACCATCTATATACACATCCACTCATTCACCAACAGTTCTATATAGTCACTCATACATATATTCACTCATCATATCTAGTGAAACACCTATACATCCTGTTACACACCGACAGTCATCCAAAAGTTACTCACACACATAATCACACATGCAAATAAACTATTGAACTTCCATTTATTTGCATATACAGCTATACACACACTACCACCTTACTTCTAAGGAAACTTACACATACTTACTCTCTTAAACAATCACTTATAGAAACACATACTTATTTAAACAAGAACTCTTTCAATCTCTCACTCTCACATATACTCACTTATATACATCAATACTCACATATACTAGATTAAAACATATGTAGTTACTGATAAAGACACTAGTGATACAGTCATTCACTCACTAACACACACATATACACACTAATCCACCCATACAGTCCTGCACATATGCTGTCTTCAAAACACATACAAACAGTGAGTCGGTCATTGATGCATCTATGTGCTAAGTAA
The DNA here is from genome assembly GCF_964263255.1 of Lissotriton vulgaris. NCBI lineage: Eukaryota > Metazoa > Chordata > Amphibia > Caudata > Salamandridae > Lissotriton > Lissotriton vulgaris. Next base: position 882,604,353 of record NC_141694.1, read on the forward strand.
CACCCCCACCAAACCATACAGACACTCATACTGATACTAAAAAAACATCTAATAACCCATATACACACACATGTAGCTACTCACCAACCCATGCAGCCACTTATACACAAAGTGAAACACTGATACAAACATTTAAATATTTAAACAATACTCGCTAATATATGTATTCACTAAGATACACTTAATAAGCCAGTTAACCAATCATTTAAAAAAAAAAAAACATCCATTAAGACACTTATTTAAGCATTTATTCTTCCATCGACCTTTACATATACATATATAAAACATATTTATTTTTCAGAAAGACACACATTCACTGGATGGTGTCATCAGTGATGTCATGAGTGATGTCACTGACCATGTCATGAGTGATGTAATATGTGACGTCATCAGCAGTGCATTGCAGGCGCACAAGTTATAGTGAGTCCAACTAACTATAACGTGGGAATTTCAATGGTTTTATGTCAGTAAAATTTCCAGCTAACTATAACTGGTGTCAAACCTATGGTTTTTTCAGTGAATATATATATATATACACACACTCATACGAAAATGGATATTGGTAATAGCCTATAATAAGGGTGTGTTATGCGTCTTTCAAATCTTTTAAGGAAAATCACTATTTATAAATTTGACACACATAATTCTAGTCCACGTGTATAACCCATTTTATATCTGAACAACAAGAGAGGAAAGGGTCAGATTGTCACTCTTACACCCCTTAGGTCAAATGTATTAAACAACAAAAGAGTAACCAAATAGACTAGTGGCTAAGATATAAGTTTTGTTACCACAACCAAATGAAAAGTGGGTGAAATTAGTCAGAATCACTGTGAAAATGAACCCTCATGCACCAACAAAGTCAGTGACCAGTTTCATCATTGGGTTCTTGTTGTAGGAAAGTGCATTAGTGCCCTGTTGTGAAATGAGCGAATTAAAAGAAAATGTAACTGTTCCCTAACCAACCTTTTTTAATAAAGGGACAGTTGACCTTCACTAAAAACAAAGAGAATACGGACAACAGATTGTTAAGTCAATTTGAACCAAAGTGTCCTAAAAAGATAGTAACGTGGTCAACATGTTTCTGCTTTCATGAGCTCATTCCGCTCAGCATTCGTCAGGACCATACATACCCCAGCTTCTGGTCCGCGCACCCTAAAGCGCAGACTCTGAGTTGGGGAGGAAAAAATGTGTTTCAACAAAAACACAGAATTCCCTTGGAGAACCCTCCTTCAGATAAGGGGTCTTCAATCTGAAAGAGACAAAAAATAATCTGACATAGCCATTATCGTAGTTAAAACTTCAACACATAGCCATCCATTTGGATGGCTATGTGTTGAAGTTGTAACCACAGGAATTACGTGAGTTTGTTGAAACATATTTTTTCTTCCCCAAATCAGAGTTTGTGCTTTAGGGTACGCGGACCAGAAGCTGGGGTATGTATGGTCCTGACGAATGCTGAGCAAAATGAGCTCGTGAAAGCAGAAACATGTTGACCACGTTACTATCTTTATAGGACACTTTGGTTCAAATTGACTTAAACATCTGTTGTCCGTATTCACTTTGTTTTTAGTGAAGGTGAACTGTCCATTTATTAAAATATTTTGGTTAGGGAACAGTTACATTTTCTTTTAATTCACTCATTTACAACAGGGCACTAATGCACTTGCCTACAACAAGAACCCAATGATGAAACTGGTCACTGACTTTGTTGGTGCCTGAGGGTTCATTTTCATAGTGATTCTGACTAATTTCACCCACTTTTCATTTGGTTGTGGTAACAAAACTTATATCTGAGCCACTAGTCTATTTGGTTACTCTTTTGTTGTTTAACCCATTTTATAAACACACGATCACTGTGGAAACATGTGAACCAACTTTACAATAAAATAAAAAATACACTTTGATGGCATGGGTTACATCTGAACTAAAACATAATCTCTAATGACAGACTACATAAAAAGAAATCCAAATGATATAACTACCCTAAGTCCCCAGCTCACCTCACAAATTCCGGTATTTACAGAGGTGTCAATTATTCTACCAGATTATTATGTTTTCTCGAGTATACATTACAGCCTTGAACATCCTACTCTCACTGACATTACATGAGCACCACACCTGGTGCTGTTGGCCCTACTTTACGTTCTCCTCTGTTAGGATGTGTACCAAGCACTCGAGAGTGGATTCCTAGTTACATATCAAGACATTCTGAAGGCTAAAACACACCTACCGACTTCGCCTAGTGGCAATATTGCCTTTCCTCCCAAGCGATTTGGTGATTGATTATGATGAGATACCGAGTTATTCTGCAATGTAATGTCACCTAAGTGCATTCACAGTATAACCCCATTGCAGCCACAAACCAAGCGCATAGGAATGGCATCAAATTTCAGCTACCTAAAATGTTATTATAACATTGGAGGATATCATTAACCTTGCATTAACTCTTTAATGTCCGCTCTCAGCAGCACAAAGTTTAAAGATCCCAAATGCAACTAAGAGCGCTCTCAGTCCATTATATCAAGCCATCGTTCCTCCACCTAAGATTTCTGTACGACCTTATATCTGCCAATATATTATTACTGAAATAGCCCAATGCTGCTCTCTCTGCTTTTGCTTTCTTCTGTTTCTCCTATAGTGTTAGGTAGCACTGATAGCAATTAAAAAAAATAATAATAACAAAAAGTGGTTTTATTTACGCTTCCAATGTAATGCTCTCTTTAGACTCCCCAAGCCCGCGTTTTTATCCTGTTTAAAACACTGTAGCAGTACTATCTGTTGTACCATGAGTCAAGCTGTGGAGTTATCCTCAGAATCCTCACGGCTCCCTGCACAGCACAAATGCAGGCAGGCTCATCTCTGGCCATCCGCACATGGTGCACTCACGACCCACCAGACCTGGGAAGCAATTTGTGGATACAATAAATAGTGGCGTCAAGACTCTATGAATGGCAACTTAACTCTCAAACGTCAGTATTTAAAGGGATGGACTCGTTGTTTGAGGAAGGTGATCCCACAAAACTCAAAATGTTAGTGGGATGAGGGGGCAGTGGATGAGAAGGCTGAATACCTTGAAGCCTGAGGGATATCTAACAGCTTCAAGTGGCGAATATACACCAACCTGTCGGTCGGCGGTTCCCGGTCACCCTTTGGCGAAATCTAGCGCTCTCTTGGTGTCCTTCTTTTGGAAGAACTTTAGGGAAAGGTAGCTCTTCTTGGTGAGACTTCCACTCTTGGCAAGGGGAGGCGCACTGCTGGCATTGCTGGGGGGCACCACTCCAGGCATGATGTTTCAAAGGAACACAAACAGAGCTCACAAGCCAGATATGAACGATCGGGGGAGGCTCAGAGGCCGCAGGTGGTGGAGCGCAAGCGAGCAGCGCAAGCTACCATTCCACAAGCTTGCTCAGAATCTCCCGGGGGTCGCAGCATTTGAACAACTGCCTCTTTTCTTTGGAGAAGTGTTTAACAAACACACAGATTTCGAATCCAAAGATGCTTAACAGAGTTCCACAAACAAGGGTTTTGGAGTTCACTAAATTTGAAGCAGGTCCAAACAAGCATTGGCAATGCAATAGGACACGCATTTACGCAAGACCTATTGCATTGCACATGAGAATGCGTGTGGGCACGAATGGAGGAATGAGAAGGCAAGGGACTGTGGGAGGGGGGGGCAGGGAAGAAAGTAGTTTGTGCAGTAAAGAGGCTAGTAACCATGGAAGGACACAAATGACGTCATGGCAGTCACAAGGAGGGACTAACAAGCCTACAACCAATCAGAAGGCAGCATTTAATACACAAGCCTATGAAAATGATGGACAGAGAGTGGCCAGAGCTTCCATGAAGCTTCCATGCTATACTGAATATTCCATGCCTCTCAAAGCGAGCATCGCATGCGCTGCAACGCTAGGCTTGACCTAAAAATGTATTTGATCTTCGGCAATGTAACCTTCTGTTTGCTCACTTTTTGAGAATATGCAAAGACTGGAACTTAATAATGAGAGAGGATTCTTTATTCAATAACAAAAAAGTCTGTATTCCTTCTCAACATGGCTTTTCTTCCTTTGTTTAGTTTTAACTATCAGTCACAGATCATCAAAGACGCTTCAGACTACATTTTAAACTGCTTTCACCTTATGCTTACTGTTCAAACTTTAAAGTACATATCGATCAGGGGAGAAAATATCAGCTTTAGGTGTTTTTCTTCATTTTCATATTGGCAAGGGCATTAAAATACTGGGAATGCTGGTTAAAAAAACAAGCAGGTGGCAAACATTGCCATATCAGGAGTTCTGGCCTTTGGGCCATTTTATTTCACTTCTCCCGCCCGCCAAAATCTAGTGCTTCTAGTTTTCACCAATGTTTCTGGCTCTATGAGCTTTAAACTACATAATTTATCAAACATTTCTCTTAAAATGAGCCCTATGAGACTAGCCAAATGCTGTTTCGTGAACGGGCATGACCCAGGAATGTGGGCCCCTTTTTTGGGAGTGCCTGGGCTGAATTGTGATCCCAATCTGATCCTGCGCTAAATGACCCCACCATGTAACCTAACAGTGTAACTAACCTCATCCTACCATAATGCACTTCTGCAGTTGTGACCTTTAACTTCTCATACATGGTATTACTGTATCTATTCACATCTAACTAAATTAACTTCCTTTAGCGTAACCGTTCACTTCCTGCCTTGTCCAGGTGCGAGCTTTTTCAGACCCTCCCTTGCAGCCTGGTTCGCTGATGCCAACAATAACATTAGCGAAACCCATGCAAACTTCTTACCTAAACACCAAATGTACTTGTCTCATCAAAGTGACGACAAAACAACACATTGTTCCCTAAGCAACCTGTACCATCCAAAAGCACCCCTCGGGGCCTGCATCCACTTAACCATGGATTTCTCCCAAGTCTGTAGAAATTATTTGGAGAGAGTAGGAGGGACAAAAATGTTCTCCTTAGCCTACTACCCTGCCAGCCACCAGGTCACCTACCATATAATGGTGGCAATGTAGCCTAATTAAACTGGGTATATCCTTGTGTTTCACCCTCCTAATGCATAAAACCCAAAAATCCTATTGGCAGTCGCTCGGACTGTTCCACCTCCCCCCATCATCCGGGAGCATACTTCCCCCTGGTCAGCTGCCTCACAAACCTCTATTGTTCCCCTAAATAAAAATACAGTAAGGACCAACATTCTAGTTAAAAAAATCTTGCAACAATGATATTACTAAAAGTCAGACTTCCATTGGATATATTTGTTGCTCCTTTTCTGTGCTGTGTGTTTTTCCCAGAACATTTTTGGGTGACTAAGAATGTTTGTGGCAAAGTTTGAGAAAGTTCCATCTTCATAAGGCACACATGGCCTACTGGACCTTGCGTGAAATAATGAAAGTGCGCTTGTTCAAACTAAACAAAGCGCATGCCCTTTTATTAGCAGCCCTGACCTCACACCTTGGTGAAACGAAATCTAACATAACTGCAGGACCAGCTGCCATCATCTCTACATCCACAAGGCCGAACTAGACAAAAAAAGGAGCCCTAACAAAAATTAGACTAGACCCTCACTACAGGAAACCGCTAGAATGATACCATGCATGCATGCAAACATTTGGAAGAATGAAAGAGAAAGATTTCGAAAAATATATATGAAGAATTTGTTTTACGGATTGACGTAGAAGGAATTTTATGTATAAGAAGGCTAATATAAAAGTATTTTAATTTAAAAATCTGGAGTTTCTTTCTTGAAACGGGTGTTGACATGTTGCCTTAGAGTCATGGTTGGGTGATAGTAGCCCAATTTTCCCTGAAAGAACCCCTCTATCCTTGCAGCCCTCTGGAAAAGTACCAGGGTGGCAAAATAACCAGTAGAACCCAGCATATCAGGTCATGTCATTGTGATCCTTACTTGAAACAATATTCTTATACAAAATATAGCATCAAGAAATAGTCTAACTGACAAACATGAACAGAAATCATTGTAATTGGATTCCCCCATTCAGTAGGCCCAGGTTTTTAACTTTTTGGATGACCCGATTTTAAACCTTTTACTGTGGGTCTGGTTTGCTACACGAGTGTCACCCACAGAAATCACATGGCAAATGGACTGCACATGTTTAAGCCACTGTCTGCTTTTAAGATAAGGCTGCTGCAGTACAGCTAGGGTAGGGGGCTCTTGGTTTGTTACATGTGAACACATGTACATATGCATGTACACATGTATGAAGGGTGCACGTGTAAGACTGCTGTCATGCAAAGCTTTGTAACTGCACACAGGTAGTCTGGCACATAGCGGACTCTGCAGTATTTGATATTGACCTAGGGTATGCTCTATAATGTTAGTGTATACTCCTGAAGAGGAAAAGGGTGGGCATGGAACTGCATCTGTAAACTACTTGTCACACTTCACCAGGGCTAGGGACAGTCCAGGCCCACTGAACAAATGAGGAAGCCCTGACAACTAGGAAGGGGCTTCTCCTTGATCCTTTGGTGGAAAAGGCCAAGGCAGTGATGACAGCCAGGGATGGAGCTGAGACCCCAGGAGCAAATTTGACCACTGACTCCAGGATGATGCCTCCTTAAACTGTCTTAGCATGCTGTACAGGAGGGTTGGGACAGGGGTAGACAGGGGTGGAAAGTTGATCTGGCACCCTAGGATTATCCATAGGTGCCTGGCTTCTAGAATCTTTCACCCTCCTTCAAAATTCCTGCACAAGGGGGAGACTCTCCTGGTTGATGTTGTTATGCTCTTCACTGCTGGACCCTGGGTCTGCCATGGACAACTGGAAGGAGGAGCACACTGTTCCCCAAAAAGGACTGATGACTCTGCCCCAGTGAACCCCAGAACCAGTGGGTCTCCCCAATGCCCCCTTAAACCATCTAAAACCAGTTGGGGAAAGCCTTGGACTTCTGCACTCAGAGACAAAGTCAAGGAGGAAAACTGTTGTGGGTAGCCAGGAGAACTAGCTCCCAGTAGAGTAGACCACTTTGAAGGTAAGGAGGTCTGCTGAAACTTCTCCTGGTGACTAGAGGTCACCAACAGGAGTAAAAGGAGCCAAAGATCATCAAAATCAGCTCGATGGGCCCTAGTTATAGTATTTTGATGTTTGGCAACCTTTTGCCTTTTTACCAAGCGGATATCAGGATCATAGGGCCTCATTTGCAATGTAGCTGCGCCACTGGAGTGTCACTTTTTGTGAAACTCTAGTGGCGCTGGGTCTTACTCTATATTTACCAGGCAGCACTAAGCAACTTTTGCACAGCTTCAGCAGGAAGTTATAGTTATGAACTAGTCTCCATAGGAAAATCATTTTTTGACTTGCCTATAACTTTAGTGTTGTCTGACCAATCTACATAATATTTTCCCCAAGAAGTGTCAAAGTAGGTTCTGTGTGTCATGGAAAGTTCGGGGTGATCATTGCAGTGGGGACTGAGAAAGAGAGGCTTGAAATAAGGGTGCGTTTGTAATGTTAATTTCAATAGGAACGTGTTGTCAAACCTCGAGCCCGAACTGCTGGACAAAATCACACCAAATTTGGCAGAAGTTAGATGTTGTTACACAAATTGTGATTTTTGTTAGTTGGTGCAATTCCTGTCAGTAGTTTTTGAGAAATGGAAGTTGAAAATTGTAGTGATATCTCTGGTTGTGAATATTTTGCAACGATTTTGCAAATAATTGCGACTGAGTGCGCTAACAGGAATGCTGTGATTGGCTAGACGCATCCTATTCAGAAGGCTGCGATCTTCATTTTATCTATCAGGAACTGTTCTCTGGGCTAAACCTTTCTGTGAAAGCAAACATAAGGGATCAGTGTCGAGATACTCTGACCCCTTGTTTCAGAAATGTAAGTGTTAGTGACACAAGTTATGTGTCCAAAATTGATTTTTTTTTTATCGTGCGTGATGTTCGCGGCAACGCTGCGATTGCCAGTGCAGCCTCCGTGTACCATCAAGGGGGCGTCATTACTATCGTGGCGACAACGCGAAAATTGGTGGAAATATTAAAAAATATCAGTGAATCATTAAAACACATTGTATTATATTGAGATTCTGATGAATGTTTTTATAGAGTAATTTAGATAGTTATGTATCAAGTGTGATGTTTAGAATGAATTATATAGTTATCATTTTTCAATGTGATGGTGGCTATTGAATTCCTGCTTTTGCTTTCCACCGTCATCACGATCTCCGGTCTTGCAGCAAAAATGTTAAATCGGTTTTAGAGACTGTTGATTTAGAGATACGCTAGAAAAGCATGAGTTTCAAGTGTACAGTAATAAAACCCTAGTGTTTGAAATACTATATTATGAGTGCATATATGTGTTTATGTGTTTTTCACTTTATGGAAAAGGCACAATAGTCGTGGTTTACGGTGTTGTTGCGACTTCCCGAATAATCGCGAAAACGGAAAACAGGACTTATAATTTTAAAGAAGCTTAGTACAAAAACATGATTTTGAACATGTTTTTAAAGACGTATGTATATAGTAATATGTGTAGCACAATGTTTACAATTGATTTTTTTTGTTAATATTTTTTGATGTGCTGGTGGCGGTTAAATGTCTGCTTTTCTTTTGCGATTTCGCAGCATATTCACGGCAATGGCGTTGTTGTCATGAAGTAACCCTAAAACTAAAAAAATAAGATCTTTAGAAAGAAAATTAACAATATTTTGGGTACTAGGGTGGCTCTAACAGGAGCCTTCGTGTTGACTGTGTGTTTATGACAGCAACACATAAAACCAGATGCAGAGTTTCAGTTTACTTAGAAACACCATGTTGCCATCGTCTGTAAAGTGCACTCCCCCATTTCTATAAACACCCTGGTTCCTTCGTCTGTAAAGTGCACTGGATGATTTCTATAAATTCCATGCATGTCAAAATGCAGATTGTTGTTATAGATACAGCCCATGCGATGGTCGCTGAGGAATGCAGAAACTGTTTTATTAACATGTTTCCTGGCTTTGTTAATCTGTGAGTAGATGCACTCATTAACCCATATAGCCACCAACTCAGTAACTCATACATCCATGCAGGCAGTAACACACACCCTCACCCACCCACACCGACAATCATACACCCATACATGACACTCAGACAACCAATGAATCACACATAAAGCCATTCACATTCCCACTCACAAGCCCATACCGCTACTTAGATACCAACTGACAGACTGATTCAGACATTCAGACAACCTAGTCACTCACCCATACGTTTACTGAGACACCTAATCACAGTAAGTCATGCACCCGGTGAATCATCCATACAGACAATCATACACTCTGTGATTCATCAGTTCACCTTGGTATATATATTTCACACTCATAAGCTGTTTAAAAACTGTCATATTCACTTGATGATGTCATCAGTGATGCAATCAGTGATGTCATTTGAGATGTCATCAGTGATGTCACTGACCATGTCATAAGTGATGTAATATATGTGGGCATAAGCAGTGCATTGTGGGGGTGAGAGTTATAGTTAGCTCAGCTAACTATAACTGCTGAATACCACTGGTTTTGTATGGGTGGAACTTAAGCCTAACTATAACTTCTCTGTAACCTTTTTCAATGAATTTAAGTTTTTTTAAAATTCCATTTCCTAACTGTCGTCATGACAGAGAACCCACCAATGAGGATGGAGGTTCTCGCATTTAAAATGTACCGGATCGACTGTGTGTGTTGTATCCTAATCAAAGCATATATATAAATCCCAAAAAATAAGATCAAAACATCAAACAAATACTTTTGAGCTTATAAAAAGAAAACAAACTGAACAATAATACTGCACCAACGATAATATTGCAGAGACATTAAAACAATTCATAGAGCTCAAATATAATAGTTACAATCATGTCCCAACTTCTGGTTACTAAAGAGTAGCTAAAGCCTTATAGCCCTTGGGAAAAGGTTAGAGACATTTGTATATGTCCATTCATATTAGGTATCAATATGTAAAAAGTTAAATCCATGTTTCATTAGATCTTGATGTTGGTCAAAACTACAGGCACCAAATAGTGTAGAACTTTCACAATTGAGCAGATCAACTGAGCTAGTAAGCAAGAGAAGCAGCACCCAACTCTGAAGGCAGTCTCTTTTTCTCTCCACTTCCCGCTCCCCCCCCTGCTAATACGGTACAATGAGAGATTACTGGGAATTTCAGCCTAGGTAGTGGTAGAGAGCATTGAGACTACTTTCTACTCCTGTGGACATAGCTTAATTCAGATATTCCTGACAGAGAAGCGCATCGAGCTCCGCTGCATTTCCTAAAGTTTCCCCCTGGGGTGGGCTAGGCCCCGGGGGTCGGTGCAAGGTTAACTCTTTCATTTTTTTTCTAGGGAGGGGTCATGTCTGGGGCCCTGTCCCTAGATTCTCCCTTGGCCCAGGGGCCCCACCCAGTGGACCGCATATGCAGAAAAGGGGGTGGGGACGCCATAATGATCCCCGAAGACTAGGGGAAAAGGAGAGCACTGTTGCACCCCTCGTCAGTGTGGGTGTGCAGGTCCCAGCTCCTCATGCCCATGTCTGGGAGGAGTGGGATAGCCACCCATCAGCAACAACCTGCCTGCACGGAGTGGGCAGAGGAATACAAAGCTGTCGACTCCCATGCTCATACTTGGAAGTGCGGTTCGCACAGTAGCTGGAGGGCAGTCAAGTGTGGACTCTCTCCATTGCTTTCAACATTGTGGAGGCGCATGGGGTGCCTGGGTGGGACTTGGCAACCCTCAAAGAAAAGGAAAGGAACACAGTGGGAGAGCCACTCATCAAATATGCACAAACTCCCTGAGTGCCCCATAATGCCCTGCTTGTCTTTGCACAGCTTCATGTTTGGCAGACATGGTTGCACAATGGTGGAAGGGGCACCCCCAACAGTACAAGGAAAGTGTGGAAGCTGCAGAAGGGCGGCAGCACCACGCCAAAGGGATTTTACCAAAGAACTGACCCTAAGTTTGCGGGGTCAAGAAACCCATGACCCTTGTATGATTTTTTACTCAATGTTTTAAAGCATATCCAATGTTGGAGCTTTTGTTCCACAACTGGGCATGCAATGTTCTCTAGGGGCCTTTTTTATGGCTGCATTTAATGTAACTGGATGTGTTTGAGATAGATAGATGGTGTGTGGTGCCCTCTAGGTGCTGTTTTTATGGTTGCGTTTACATTATTTCCAAGAATATACAAAGCACAGTCATATGTTATGCACATTTTAAATTGCTTTGTTGATATGATAATGTTAATAATGGTTACAGATCAACGTGATTATGATTTATTAAAATTCTTAAGTGCAAGTAGACATGATTATTATTGATGATCATGTATACAATGAAATGTATATCTTCAACATGTGACTTGTCAATTTTAAACATTTGACCAAGCCAATAGACTTACTGTACATGTTTGTATGACACTTTAGGGGGTCAAAGTTGATTATACAATGTCGTCTATGGTATTTTCTATTTGCCTAATGTATATACCAGTAGATTACTGCTTGTATTTAGTAGTGTGTGAGTGACATTTTATTTTTCCTTTTATAAAGAATAAAACACTAACTGGGCATTCCTTTATTGAGTGTCATTATTGCGTACTAGCAAATGGTGATTACTAGTCCATGCCACAATCCCAGAGTAGGCCTTGGACTTCCCAGCTTCACTAGCCTAAGAGATTCAAGTGCTACAATGGGGTACTTGGTTTCCAGTAAGGAAAAAACGGGGACCTATTACTTGTGCAGGCCACACAATTAATAACCCAATTTACTATAGAAATCAGCTATGTCAATGAACATGAGGCAATGGCTTAATATTAAACTCCTGAAATAGTGGAGAGGGCTGTGGGTAAGCTCTCTAAATATCTCAATCACCTATTTCAGCTCTGTTTGAAAACGGCGTATATGGTGACTATGTATCAGTTAGACTGTTTCTGCTTATCTTGGAAATAGAATTTAGTGAGTCCTTTGATTCAACACGAAAGAGGATCTCACATAAATGGATACATTTAATCCACGCACCTAGTCATGACATTTTTGCAACAGGATCAATAGTTTGAAAAGTGCTTCGAAATTGCACCGGCAATGTCGCTACCTAGGAGGACTCTCACCTGAAGAGAAGGTGATTGGATTCCAAGTTGTATGGGTAAGGATAGCGTTTCCTGTCTTCCCATCAGCATTAATGCTGGAGTAGCATGGTGCTCATTGCAATATCGTAATAAAAAACAGATATTTGCCTCACTGAGGATCATATTTACAAACACCTAACGCCAACGGAGCGTTACTTTTTCTTTCGCTCCGGTGGCGTTGCTCTCAACCAAATATTTACAAGGTGGCACTAAGCCATTTAACATGGGTTAACACCACCTTGTAAATATGCCCCTGGTAAAGGGGCAGGCAATGGGTGTTGCTAAGGGCGGTCGGCCGCAAAAGCCATTGCTTTTTGACACTGCCCCACATTTACAAGGTATGGGCCAGCGTCGAAAATAAGACCAGGAAATACCTGGTCATAAACAGGTGATACAAGCAGAAATGTTTTATTTCGCCTCATAATTTACTCTTTCCAGGTGTGCTGCATTCTGCAGCACACATAGAAACAGCTATTTGACTGTAAAGATTGTTTATATGCAGCAGGTGCCCCTTACTGCACATAAACAATAACCCCTGCAACGCAGTCACCCGTGCAACATGGTAATAGGCAGCTTTTTTATGGCCAGCGCTAGGGGGTGTGCCGTACTTTTGTGAATAAGGCGCACCCCTGTGTTTAAAAAATGTCAGAGCCCAGCATTGGCAATTTTGGAGTAACACTGTTCTTCGACATTTTAATTCAAACAATCCCCTCAGTATTGTCATATCACAGCTCTGCATGTCTTAGAACAATGATGCATGTTTGCATGAACCTCCCTAATTCAATACAAACAGTTGGGTAGCTAGAGTTGTGTTAATGCACACTAAGCCCTAAATTATTCGGTAACATCAAAAGTTCATCGTGGGTGCTCTAAAAGGTTTTTTAACTTATATTTTACTCGGTAAATACAGGGAACCTTGGGGCATATTACCAACCAATAGCGATAATTATCGCTATTGCTTGGTTAGAGACAAAAATTTACCGCTGAGCTGCGGCGATTTTTATCGCAGATTACCAAGGTTTATCGCAAATGCGATAAAAATCGCCCGCAATGCATGAATATCGCTGAAAAGTCAGCGATATTCATGCATTACCGAGCTAATGCTCTTAGCCATGTTATCCACCTCCCATTGGATAACATGGCTAAGAACTGCTCAGGGCAGGTGTTAGCTTTTGGAGATATTCGCGCTTAGCGCGAATATCTCCAAAAGTTGGTAATAGGAGATAGCGATGTTAGCGACTGTTTCCAGTCACTTTGCATGTCATTAGTAATAAATATCACTGACATGCAAAGTGGGGCCCAAGATGGTCGCTATCTCCTACTAGCTGTCGCTAACTGGTGTTAGCGACAGCTAGGTAATAGGGAGATCATTTTATCTCCGCTTTCTTGGCTTTGAAAGCCAAAAAAGCGGAGATAAACCCCCTTGATAATATGCCCTCTTGCTATTAATTAGAACGAGGCAACTATTCTTGGTAGAAACAACGTTACAAACGGCACCTGCACACAAAACAATCTTTGTAAGTTGATTCATACAAATAATCGGTTTAGAGAGATTAAGTTCTGATTTTTTAAATAACTTTACCTACCCGTCTTTAATTTTATCCTTTAACTAGACTTCCGGTTTGGGCTGGTTTAATTACCCAGTACAGGTCCATTACTCCACCCCTTTGTTCTCTCTCTTTTTGCAGTTAAAACTTTGAATTTGATATATCCTGTTTGCAGTTATACAACCCATCTCAATAAGAATCTTCTCTTCTTGTTCTAATGTACTTATAAGTTCCTGTTGAATATTGGTGCACAATGGACTTGTTGAAGATAATGACTAGACATGTATTTCTGGAAAGCGTGGAATTACAAAACACTTTGGGGCATATTTATCAATGGTTTTGTGTTGCCCTTGTGCTATGCAAGGAGGCGCAGGGTGACACAAAGTCCATAAAGAGATTTGCCAAGCCACACAATGCTACCTTGTGGCCATGCGTAGCTTGGTAAATATGGAGTAATTAAAGGCACTGCCTTGCCTTACCATGCCACAGGGAGACGATTCATCGGTGAAGAGTGGGGGTTCCAGCACATCCACCTATGGTTTCTAGTGCATTCCCAGATTTACCATTACTTGTGCTCTCGAAAAGCGCCCCTAGTATATTCTGTCACATGGAACTTGGCCTAGAATTGATAGAAGACTGTATAGTCAGTGCCCCTTTGCTCCTATGGGCTAAGATATGGACCACAGATGATTTAAAAAAAATTCATGATGTTATCAAAGACTGCCTAAAATCTGACAATGTTTTAAAGATTCCATGGTTTTAATATTTAAGGAGGACATACCATGAGATGTGTCTGGAATACTTTTTTCGAAAACCCAGAAGGAATTCCCCTGAATGCCAAAAATATTATTTAGGATGCAAACTGCTCCAGGGGCAATAGGCTTGTCACTCACCAACATGATGATATGGGAGACCCATGTCTGCTTCCTGCCACTGCACCATAGTATCTATATTTCTCTATTAGGTCCCAGTTCCACTTTTATCTAGCCAGGTTCCATTTACGCATTGTGCACTTTTTGCTGGCATTTCCCCACCAAGGAGGGTGGTCAAACAAGCTTGTGCCCTGCCCATGTGACAATGCCTCTGTTCAAAGCACTATGCACTTTGTATTAATTTGGACTTTGTATAAATCAGAAAGACAAGATTTCTGCTCCCATTACTTAGGAATATTCGCCCTTGTTCGTATATTGATGGTTTTAACTTTTTACTGTCACTGGCTATGGCTGCAATCTGTATTGCAGTAGCTAATTATATAAGGGGTTCCATTGTGATCATAAAGCGCTATCTTTTAACCTTTTATTGTGAATTTTGTATGCTTTGTATTTTAATTTTTTTATCTGTAAATCTTTTTATGGTTCTTTGAGGTGAAGTAAAGTTATTCTTGACCTGGCATCAGAATTCTACGCCTTCCCATGGGAGGCGTAATGAGGAGAAATATCTTTATTTCCCCCCGTTTGTTTCCTCTTCTATGTGTGCTAAATTCTGCAGCACATGTAGACAGAGGGAAAATCCTTTGAGGATGGTTTTTCTGCAGGAAGGTGTCTCTTTCTGCACAAGAACGATCCTTACTGTATTTCAGACACCCTTGCACCAGGGTGCAAGGGTGCCTGTTCTGGCACCAGGCAGCACTTTGTTCAACAGTGGAGGCAGAGGTCAGGAATGTGCCATATCTTGATAGATATGGCACATTCCTGATCTCTCCCTTTCGAGCAGTGCAGAGCAGCAAGGTGTCTTGCTGCATTGCTTTCTTTGCATGAAATAATGACACATATGGCCCAGAATAGTGTTAACTTGCTGACTATTTACAATTTTTCATCTAGAATGTGCGAGCCATATAACAATAGTAGAAGGGACTACAAGCAGAAGATAACGACCATTCCTATTGGACAGCTATATAAGGTGCGTTCTAACTTGAAGGAATACGTATTTTACTCACACTTAAAGTTCACTAATTGCTTGAAACACATGACTCTCTCCAAAAATTAAAGACTCAATTTCCATGCTTCTCGACATGAACCTTAGTATTGTTTAAACCTTAATGGAAGAACTATTCTCTATGTACAGAGGATGATGTTGCTGAGATAATCTCAAGCCTTCCAGACCTCTAACTACTGTGAACACTGAGTTTCGAATGTTTTTCTGCTTTGATATCTGTGCACAGACTATAGGGAACATTGACGGAAGTGGAAGTACTATTTTTGGTTATTTAATCACAGAATCCTGGGGCATATTACCAAGCAATAGCGATAATTATCGCTATTGCTTGGTTAGAGACAAAAATTTACCGCTGAGCTGCGGCGATTTTTACCGCAAATAAACCTTGGTATTACCAATGTTTATCGCAAATGCGATAAAAATCGCCGCAATGTATGAATATCGCTGAAAAGTCAGTGATATTCATGCATTACCGAGCTAATGCTCTTAGCCATGTTATCCACCTCCCATTGGATAACATGGCTAAGAACTGCTCAGGGCAGGTGTTAGCATTTGGAGATATTCGCGCTTAGCGCGAATATCTCCAAAAGTTGGTAATAGGAGATAGCGATGTTAGCAACTGTTTTCAGTCGCTAACATCTTGGCACGCCCACTTTGCATGTCATTAGTGATAAATATCACTGACATGCAAAGTGGGGCCCAAGATGGTCGCTATCTCCTACTAGCTTTTGCTAACTGGTGTTAGCGACAGCTAGGTAATAGGGAGATAATTTTATCTCCGCTTTCTTGGCTTTTAAAGCCAAAAAAGCGGAGATAAACCCCCTTGATAATATGCCCCCTTGACTTTGAGCTTTAGTTTGGAACACACAGGTTACCATCAGTGAATTCCTGTTCTGGATGACACAGACACTTTATGGGGTCGGGTACACAGAATATATGCTATTAGTTTACATACTCGTAGATGATCTAGCCCTGAGGAAATCAAGGTGATACATGCCTGGTGAAACAGGTGCTGGCAAACACGGCTAGATCAGTTTGTAGGGAATTAAATAAAGAAGTCTCATCATTGTGTTCTGATGCACTTGCAGGGACATTCTTCCACAATTGGGACGCTCTTCTTCAATATATGCATGCCAAGATAGATGGCTGATTCTCTGACGAGTTTCTCTCTGGCACATCTGATAAGAAGTACATTAATTCCTTAAACTACTTGGCCATTTTCTGTTCTGTTAGAATATTTTCTTTATCTTGGGTGTGATCTCATTAGGTGAAGTTAACTGAATCACTTCTACTTCAGAGTATTGCCTCTAGTAAAATATAAGAATGAGAAGATCACACTCATTTGAAAGCCAGGATGTTTTTGGGCTGTGGTCATTGATGTTGGGAGCAGTTGAGCTAACCAGTTCCATTGCTTGGCAAGGACGGCAGCAAGATATGAGGTCTGCATATTTGTCAACATGATATCAACATCTTTGTTTTTATGATGGTGGAGTGAGACCACCCCAGCAGCAACCTGTCTTCAGTTACTGGTAATGTATAGGGAATATTTCACAAAACCTGCAACCCTCTCTTAGTTTTTCTGTGCACTATTATTGCTTATGAAGAATCGTCTTTTTGGTAATGGTAAGTGATTCGTCTCTCAATATTAAAGCATCCATGCTCTCAAGAGTTAGAGGGTGTGACTTTTAGGGGCACCTTCCTGCACAATATCCATCCTGGAGGCTATTTCCTGCTTCCATGTGTGCTGCAGAATGCAGCACACATAGAAAGAGGAAAAAATGAGGAGAAATAAAGTTATTTGTCCTCATTGTGCCTCCTCTGGGGAGGCATAAGGTTTTGTCGTATCTCCAGGTTTACATGGTTTTGTAAATCTGGGAAACATCAAAATCCATAGCTGTTGCGTGGAAACACCCACTGCAACACCCATGGAATGCCTCTCTTGGGCAGAGTAAGGCTACGCAGCGATTTGCGCTGCCTTGCTTTACTCCATATCTTGGAGGCCATTTAGAGCCACACAAAGGGGCTTTGCGTGATCTCATAAACATCATTTTGTAGTTTGCACCACAGGAGCGTCACAGAGAGGCTCATAGATATGCCCAATAGTTTTACGTGGATGTCACCAACTTTCAGAATTTTAGTGAGTTAGCACAATCAATAACTCAATCAATCAATCAATCAATCAATCAATCAATCAATCAATCAGTCACTTGTAAAGTGCACTACTTACCAATGAGGGTCTCAAGGTGCTGAGGGGAGGGGGTGCTGCTACTGCTCGAAGAGCCAGGTCTTGAGGAGTCTTCTGAAGGTGAGCAGGTCTTGGGTCTGCCGCTGATGGGTCGGGAGGGTGTTTCTAGTCGTGGCGGCGAGGAAGGGGAAGGATCTGCCACCGGAGGTTGTTCCTTGGATGCGGGGGACGGCGGTGAGGGCGAGGCTGACAGAGTGGATCTGGCGGGTGGGGGTGTAGAAGCTGAGTCTGCTGTTCAGGTAGGCCGGTTAGGTGTTGTGGAGGGCTTTGTGTGCGTGGGTGAGGAGGTTGAAGGTGATCCTCTTGTTGATGGGGAGCCAGTGCAGGTCTATTAGGTGGGGGGTGATGTGGCTGCGGCAGGGGATGTTGCGGATCAGGCGGGTGGAGGCGTTCTAGATGTGTTGCAGTCGTTGTAGGTGTTTGGCCGGGATTCCTGCGTATAGTGCGTTGCAGTAGTCCAGCCTGCTGCTGACGAGGTCTTGGGTCACCATTCTTCTGGTTTCGGTCGGGATCCACTTGTAGATTCTGCGGAGCATGCGGAGGGTGTTGTAGCAGGAGGAGGAGATGGGGTTGACCTGCTTCAACATGGAGAGGAAGGAGTCGAGGATGAATCTTAGGTTGCGTGCGTTGTCCGTGGCGCATGGGCGTCGGAGCTGTTCCCAGTGTGGTCGGCCATCAGGAGTCGCCCCAGGCAGAGGGGAGGGGGCCGAGGATGAGGACCTCCGTCTTGTCTGAGTTCAGTTTCAGACGGCTGCTCCTCATCCACTCGGCGACGGCCTTCATTCCCTCGTGGTGTTTGGTTTTGGCAGTATGTGGGTCCTTGGTGAGGGAGAGGATGAGCTGGGTGTCATCGGCGTAGCAGTCGGGCTGAGGGATGAGCCCTGGGGTATGCCGCAGACGATGTTGGTGACTTCAGGTCGGAAAAGTGGGAGGCGGACTCTCTGGGTTCTGCTGGAGAGGAAGGACGTGGTCGAGTCCAGGGCCTTCTCCAGGATTCTGGCTTCTTGGAGGTGTGTCCTAAGTGTGCGGTGGCAGACTGTGTCAAAGGCGGCTGACAGGTTCAGGAGGATGAGGGCTGAAGTTTCGCTGTTGTCTAGTTGGCACCTGATGTCGTCCGTGGCGGAGATGAGGGCCGTCTTGGTGCTGTGGTTTTGTCTGACTCCGGATTGGGACGGGTCTAAGATGTTGTTGTCCTCAAGGCGGAGTGCCACTTGCATGTTGGCGATTTTCTCGATGACCTTCGCCGAGAAAGGGAGCAGGGAGATAGGCCGGAAGTTCTTGAGGTCCTTGGGGTCCGCCTTGGGCATCTTGAGGAGGGTGTTGATTTTGGCGTTCCTCCAGCTCTCCGGGAATATCGCTGTCTCGAAGGAGATGTTGATGACCTTCCGTAGTTGGGGTGCGATGGCCGCGTCTGCCAAAGCGGGTGCAGCATTGTACAGGCCCGTCACTGGGTGCCTATGATTGAAAATGTATCATTGAGTGGTAGGAAACCCTATTTTAAATTACATCATAATTATGGCTTCCAGTGGATGGATTTTGCACACTGATTAATGTAGATCTATGTATTGTATTTTATTGTAATGCCTGTGATTTTTATGAATTGTATTAATAATATACTTACTTACTAATGGTGCACAATGTGTAAACCATTCCATGACATTTATGTCACAGGATCTAGGCTCAGACTCATTGGCAAAACAAACTACAACATCAACAAAAATAATCACTGATGTTGATAATTTTGAGCAACTTTTCCCCACAGAAGAGACTCCAAAATGCCTTGAGGATTCACTACAGCTATCCTCTATTTATTCTCATTTGGAAAACATGGCCCTGGAGACTTAGAAAAGGTGAAGTCACAGACGACTTCTAAGGAGTGCTCCAGGTCACTTAGTTACTGGGGCCTGGTAGCCAATCAGAGCTTACAAGGATGCCTAAAGATGCAAACTTGTTAGCAGAAAATGCTGAGATTACCGCCTAAGCTGGACTGAAAAATTGAGATTGGTTTTTTCATAGACCAACTCTACAAACCAACAACTTGGAAATTGAAATAAAAACAAAAGTAGATGACAAAGCAAATTTTGATGAAAAAATGGACGAAACCACAAAAAATATAATTGCCAGCAAATTTAAAGTATGCCCCAAATCCTCAGTTGAAATATTCTTTGACCATAGTATTGAAACCTTTTCAGTATATAGTTGACACCTTAAGTTTTCATTCTAACAAACATGACCTACAAACTGACTTGTTAAAGACATTGGCTATCTTTGTATCTGATATAGATACTAACGAGAAAGTGCACACTTGCTCCTGCTCTCCTCTGATCAACAAACATGCACCCTCCTCACTGCTCTAAAGGGTTTGGTAAATTAGGTAAAAACAGCCTGTGACTTCAATGTACAGTGTGTTATACTTAGGGACTCAAAGGTCCAAGCCAAGCAATGTGCATCACGAACAGATATCACCAACTATGAATCCTAAACAGGGTATTAATCACTTGAAGGTTGAGGCAGCTAAAACACAACCCGAAACGAAAATAAACTCAACTGACTTCTTTAAGAAGCAAAAATGCTGCAGGGGCAGTGAGAGCCAGGTCACCTATTAGGTGGAAATCCATTGTCAAGGATATAATGGAAGTATATGGAATCTAAAATTCCCAACTTCTCTGGACGGGAGTAATTACAAAGCAAGAGAAACACAAGCTTTCACAATCACATTGTCAAATAGAAAAGAAAAAAACTCTGAGGAAGTCCAGAAACAAAAAACCTCAACAAGTAACAGTCAAACAGAGCTAGCTCAAACTTTTTCCAGTCTTCAAGAACAATGCATATTTTACCATATCCCGTTGTGAGAAGGATAAAACTGTTAAACTGTTTGGACAAATGCTGAGAAACAGCAAGAAGGCAGTCAATACCTGAATGCAAACTCAACAATTATAACAAATAACAACTGCATCAAGGTAAATGATGGTCTAGAAAAAAAGGACCGCTTGCCAAGTTGTAAAAATAGCTCTCCAAAGCCTCTCACCATAGAAGACAATGAAAAGGGGCATACAGCAAGAAATGTCATGGCAAATACTTTGCAAGTCGGTAACGGGGAGCAGCAAAAATAATTACATTCTGCTTCCTCCTCATTGACACAAACTCCAATTTAGATCAAACAAAATCACCCAGAGGCAGAACAGATGCATAGTAATTCTCACAACACCACTTTACAGGTTACAGCAGGATAATTCTCAAATAGTAATCACTAAAGAGAAAGCTTAATAAAAGCAAAAAATACCCCTAACATAACAGGTTGTCAAATATCAAGTTTAGAACTTGAAATAAAAAAGCAAATAACATCAAGGGAACAAAGTTATTATTTGTTCCAGAATACCATTCAATAGGTCAATTCGATATACTCAGTCAGGCAAACATTGTTAAACTCATACAGACTCCTGCAAATGTGTCTCATCTATCTTCAAAAGACATTTCTTACATAGAATTTCTCGCATCACAATATTCCAACTAAATGAACCTACTATGGCCACTTGGACCACTGAAGAAGCAGCCCACCAAGTACTGGGGTAAAAGAAATCCACATCACGCATTGCCTCAAAAAGCTGTCAAAAGCATGCTGCAGAAGCCCTGTCATGCCACAGCCTGTCAGCTCTGCCCGAGATGCCCTTAGGGGACCCTTCAATACTGTTGATGCCTCTCTGGGGTCTGTATTACCCTCTCGAAGACGCCCTGCTGGGTCAGTATTTTGACGGTTTCTTAGAGCCGTTGGGACACTTTTCTCCCCAGTGACCAGTGGGATGTGTAAGTGTCCTTTGGGCTTGCACCCATCTATTGTGCGCCTCTGGCCACTCATAGTTTCAGGGACCCCCAACAACCATATTTACGCACCCTGCATGTTCTCAATCTGGCTAAGCATGTAATACTTCGCCTTCCCAGGCCTGTATAGCTCACTGGTACCCCAGTCTTGGTGCTACACACAGCACTAGGTGCCATGGAATGTGATGATGTCTATCAGGAGGAGGACTCTTTGTCCTTCCTCCAATGACATGATGATTTTTAGGTGGCTGTGGACACCTCGATTTATAGGCTGTCAATGCAGCTAGGGAACTTCTTGAGCAACGCTTCTCTGAAAATAGGCGTGCAAGTGTGTGGAAATTCCCCAACCTCCTCCAAAGACAACTGCTACACCCTCCCTCCCCCCTCCTTCCACAGCACCCCGAGATGTCCTCTCTGAGGGCCCCCCAAAGAAACAATGCTAAGAAGGAGTGGACCAAGATGTATTTGCGCATCCTAAGAAGCCCTTCCTAGACTTACTGCCCCCCTTCAAGGGAACCAGCAGACAGTTATCCTGATCCTGACCAGCCCGACCTAGATCAGCCCGACCCAGACGTGTCCACTAGAGCGAAGGGGATTCTGACACGCTTGACCAAACAACATTGTCAATCTCAGGTCCACAGATTTGGTTCTGCTGGATAAGGTCAATAGGTATGTTTTAGCATGCCTTCGTAAGCCCTTAGAAAATGATGCATGCAACTGCCTTTATGCTGAGTGCTCTTGACTCTCACTGTAGGGTAAGGTTTCCCTTACCCTAAACATCAGCCCCAAAATGGGCACCTTTTTGGCAAAATGTATCAAAGACCCTAAGAAGTGTATTGACTGCTCTTGGCAAGCATGCCAAGACAAACGTCTTGATGCTATAGGACTAAGATCTTGGACATGGTGGAAGAGGCGAAGGAATCAGGTTTCCCTATTCCGCCCAATGTCCTCTCAGGATGGGCTCAGCATGCAATTGTATTCATGGGTAATGCAAATTGTGCACTCTCCATTGAGCATTGACGATCTTTGCTTATTAAGATCAACCCCAAGCTGGGTTATCTAGCTTCCTTGAAAGCAGGTCCAGTGGCCCAAGTGGGACTCTTTTGGGACCCATTTGTAAAGGAATTAGGCAGGTTTGTGGCAACCTTCATGTCACTTGATAAGGCCCAAACAAATATCAGGCATGTTTTTACCTCAATCGGTGTGCAAGGGGCCCGTTGCAGTAGGGGCCACATGACTGGCCACTCTTAACATACACCCCCTTCCAGGGGACAAGGTTCTGGGCATGGACAGTGGCAGAACAATGCTTGCTACATGGAGTTCTACTCTACGGAAGGAGAGTGATTCCGTGGAAGAGGCTGCTTTAAGGGTCACGCCAGCAAAACCTCCGGCAATGATGAGTGTATTTTCTTCTGCCCCGATCAGGGGAGGGGGCCATCCAGCACTGTTTCTCCCAACCTGGTCTTCTATTCCATTAGACGCATGAGTGTGACAGATGGTACAAGTATTCCAGATAGAGTTCTAAAAGGTTATGTATCAGGACTACAGACCTTGTCCCGTTTGCTTCTCCCAGCAGGCCGCCAAGCTTATAGACAGGGAGGTAGAGGAACTCTTACAAAACAAGGGCCCTTTGCCATTCCCCTAAGCATCCCATCAACTTCTTTTCAGTGGACAAGGCCGTGGTGGGCTGAGACCAGTAATAAATCACAGGGAATTCAATGATGGCTGGTATACCGCCATTTAAGGATGGAGGGTATCTGTATCCTCAGAGTTGTTCTTCTGCCCATACATGCCTATCTAACTATCCCTGTCTTCCCTCCTTACTGCCAGTTACTCCAAATCATCTGGCACACCCATACTTTCAAGTTTACCACCTTTGCCTTCAGGCTGTCACCCGTCCTGTAATGTTTCAATAAAATACTCAAGCCAGCAATCAAGTTCCTTCAGCTCAAGGTATAAGACTTATCATTTATTTGAATGCCATCCTTCCACTGGCCAAATATCCCCAAAAGCTTGATTCACACCTCAAGACTGCAGTAAACCACTTCCAGGGGTTGGCGTTCATAATCAATTAAAAGAAGTCACTCCTGATGCTGGCTCAACATGCAACTTTCCTAGGGTTTGTGATAAACTTTCCCACAGCCGCTCTCAGAATCGGTCTCGGAAAATGGCAAAGATTCTGAAAAAACTGTGACAGACCGTGGCCAAGCCTCAGACCTATCTCATGCAGATCGCGTGCCTGGTGAGTCTACTGTCCTAATCAATTCAGGCTATCTTCCCTGGCCCTCTGCACTGCAGGGCACTACTGCTCCTCAAGGCCTGTCACCTGTGCAATGGCCTTATGTACTCTGAATCAGTCCCACTGTCGGAAGAAGCGAAAGAAGAGATCATTTGGTGGCTACCCCACATGAAGGCCTGGAACAGGAGGGCAATCTTCGGATCCACCCCGGACTTGGTGATAAAGTCCAACTCCAGCCAGTCCAGATGGGGTGCTTGGTGTGGGAATTCTTCACAGGAGGAAGATGGCCACCACATGAACCAAGTTTTCAAATCAACCGATTAGAGCGTCTAGCAGGTTCATTTGTAGTGTGCTTCTGTACAACCTGTGTTCTCCTGAAGATAGACAACGTGTCCATGGTGAGCCACCATCTGGGGGGTACCAGGTCCATAGCGCTGGCAGACTTGGCAATTAACTTTTGGAATTCTTGCCTGGAGAATCATCACGTCTCCATGAAGGCGGAGTACCTTCTGGGTCAGTCGAACCAAGTGGCCGTTCTGTGGAAGCTGGAACCGCAGGTTTTCTGACAACTCTCAAACAGGTGTGGCCCATTCTTGATTCATCTTATTGCATCCCCACCGTGGCACTAGCTGTCTTGGTTCATCAACTGGAGGCCAGATCCTTAAATGGTGGCAACAGACACCTTTCTCCAGTATTGGTGCAAGGCGAAGGGATATGCATTTTTCCCCTTTTGAATGATCACCAGAACGTTGCCAGAGGCATAGTACCAGAAGGTGGAAGTAGACTTGATGACACCCTGATGGAGATCTCAAGTGTGGTTTACGGTTGTTCTGGAACTTTCCTAGGATTCTCAAATCTGACTCCCCCTCTTTTTTCAGATTCTGCTGAGTCTGGATCTCACACCACACAGGTTGGTTATGGAGGGTTCCCTGCAGCAGATGGCCCGATGGATTACAGGCAATGCTGGATGCTGCCAGGGCTTTCAAAACATGCTAAGTTCCTCCTCTCTAAGGTAAGGGTTGATTGGCACCACCAAACACTACCGGTAAGCAAGGACATAATGGGTATGTTGGACTTTGCAATGGGATGTGGATCCCATGGGCACAGCAGTTGTCCATAGCTTACATTTTTTGTCTAACTTGGCTGAGGAGGGGCTGACATGGCAATCTATTATTGCTTTAGGTCTGCCAATTTAGTGCGACATTCTCCGGTTGATGGCAGACCGGTGGAGGAACATTCTTTGTTTGCTGCTTACTGAAAGGGAAACGACTCTCCCTCCCCTCCAGAACCTTGCTATTCGGTGTTGTGGGATGTGAATCAGGTCCTTAACCTTTTTATATCTTGGCAACAGAATAGGTTTTTGTCCGGGAAGGAACTGTCGCCTACGTTAGCAATGCTACTTTGCCTGATGTTATGCAGACAGGTGTCGGATGTAAGAGCCCTGGACCTTTCAGGCTGGGTTTTTTCCTCAGATGGGGTGTCAATAATGGTAAGTAAATGTACCAAGTCTAATACACATGTCAGCTCAACCCCTGCCTTCACAGAAGTGCCCACGCTGTGTGTGGTTTAGTGCCTTAAAGCATATGAGAATATGACAGTGGGGGTTATCCCTACAGATAAAATACTGGTCCTTTTTGCCTGCCTTAAGGAAACAGTACAAAGTGGTGTCTACCCCCACTATTACCCACTGGGTTATGGAGGAAGCCAGGATTGATACCAAGAAGTGTGTGGTACATTCAGCAAGAGCGGTGATGGCCTCAAAGAAGTTCTGCCTTGGAGCTCGCTTGGAGGACATAATGCATGCAGCAGATTGGTCCTTGTATTCCACCTTTAACAGGTTCTATTTTAAAAAGGTGCTGGATGTAAAAACATTTTTCCAGCGACCTCCCTGCGACACCCCAGTGAATCCCACCCCCTGTATGCCTCACGCCCAGCCCCTCATCCACGAGCAATGCCAGCGCTACTGTAAGCACTTACCCTCCTTGTTCACAGTAAGTGACATTTTAATGTGCTATGTTATGTAATATGAAAGTAATGTCAAGATTGTAGCATTATGGGGCACCTTTACAGTCAGCTATAATTCGTGGGACACCATTGGGAGCAACCAACTTGGCATACACATAGGGAATGACAGACACAGTGTGGTGGTCGTCTGGGCCAGATGTCCCGAGTGACTCGGGCCCCTTTAATTATGCTCTCTGGCCACGCCTGGCCAGAGAGTGATACAAACTGCGTGTGTGCTTCTGGGGTACTCTCCACCCCGGACAATCAACTAGATCGCTACATCTCCCATCACAACTTGGTTTTATAAAAAAATAATAGAAAATTTACTGTCATAAACGAAATCAGTCAATCTTTTGCTCGGCCGGGGATTTCGCCTCAAATTGTATGGATGCAAGCGACTCTCTTACTCTTGCCTGGAACTTGCTGGTCTTTAGTTGCTCAGAGTGTCTTCAGGTCTGAGGACATCACGTTGTGGTGGTTTCGTAGGACTTTAGGGTGGAGTGCCATAGGAAACACCTTTTGCTCCATCCGATGGCAGATCAACGGTCCCTGACTGACCCACACCCTGTGGTGTTGTGACTGGGGGTGGAACTTTCTTGAACCAGGAAACGTTCCTGGTTATTATCTCTCCATCTCGTTCAACCGTGACTGCCGTTCCTTTGGTTGATTTTACGGTCCACACCCCGGGTGGGTAAGGAGTACGGAACTTCCCTCCACTCCACCGATTCCGTAGTAGCACGGAGCATCCAGGCATCACTGCACGAGTCTTTTCCCTTCTTTGATGGCTTGCTCTGTCGTTGGTTTTCTGCCTTTTTGCTTGGGCAATTGCCGGGTCATAAGGTGTTGGTTTCCAGTTGTCAGCCATGGGTAACATGTCTCGGCGGGGTCCTGTCAGCATGAGCGACCATGGAGATCGCTGTGTGGTACAATGGGGCGTGCTGCGGTACTCTCTCAGAAACTGTTGGAGAGCCACTTTGGGGTCTGCGTTTTCAGCCATCGCTATGCGTAGTATCTTGTTGAGAGTATGCATGAATCATTCTACTTCTCTGTTGGCCTGCGGCCACTGGGGGGTGATGCGGTGATGCCTTATTCCTACTTGTGTGAGGAAGTCCTTGAACTCACTGCCTTGAAACGGGGGCCCGTTGTCTGTTTTGATGAGGTGGGGCAGACCGAAAAGGGCAAACGATTTCTCCAATACCGGTTGCAGGTTGGAAAATGATGTGGACGGCAGGACCTCAATGATCGGGTACTTGGTGTAACTGTCGATGAGAAAAGCTGTGACTCTCCCATCTGGGAAACTGCCGAAATCAAGGCTCACCCATGACCATGGTGACGGGCCGGATCTTCTGTAATCACTGGTGCTGGGACCTCGGCGTTGCTTGTGAGTTGACAAGCCCTGCAGTTTCGCACCACGGTGTCTATACTGCTTTCTAGATTAGGAAACCACACCTTCTCCCTCATTCTTGATTTCATCCGCCCGATGCCTTGATAACCCTCATGTGCGAGGACCGTTGCTTGTTCTTCCAGACTTCGTGGTACAACAATGCTTGACCCTCTCAGTATGACTCCGTTGTCCGCAGCACTGAGTTCGTTTCGAATTTTCCAAAAGGTCCCTAGGCGAATCCTGTCGGGCTCACCCCACCCTTGGATTTTTTTAAGGAACCCTTCCCGGAATCCATTCTTCAGAGTGTCAGCCACTCACTGTAGGATCGTGTCTTCGTCCATGTACGACTTTATTTCTTCTATCGAAAGAGCACGCAGACATGACCACTGTGCGACCATGTTGACAAACTCTTCTGCCTTCGTTTCTTGATCACTGTCCCCTTCAACTGGTAGTGCTGGGTGGCGAGACAGAAAATCGGCAGGATTCTTTGCGCCTGGTCTAAACATCAGTTCCATCTGGTAATGTTGCAATTAGATGGACCACCTTTCGATTCTGGTAGGTGGATGAGGCACCGTCCCTTTGAACAGAGGAACAAGAGGTTGGTGGTCTGTTATTACTCAAAATGGGTGCCCGCTCACATATAAATGATAATGGTTGCATGCCCACTTGATCGCCAATGCCTCTCGCTCTATTTGTGAATACTGTTGCTGTGAGTGCTTTACTTGCAAAAGCTAACGGGACCCACGTTCCTGGTTCAGCCTCTGGAGTGAGCAGAGCTCCTAGGCCTACTGGGCTAGCATCTACTAGCACCCCTGTGGGGCGAGCGGTGTCAAAGTAGGCCATGGTTGTGCTGTCCAGTAATGCCGACTTGACTTGTTTGAATGCTTTGTCTTCCTCTTGGGTCCGCTTCCAGGGAGTCTCCTTCTTTGTGAGGCTTCGCACAGGCTCTGCTATTGTTGCCAAGTTTGGGATGAAACGCCCACAGTATGTTGCCATGCCTAGAAAGCTTCTTACTTCAGATGCATTGGTTGGAGCAGGAGCAAGGTGAATTGCTTGGGATTTTCTAGGATCTACTTTGACTCCCTCCGACCTGAAAACGTACCCAAAGAAATCAATCGTTTTGCGGAAGAACTGGCATTTTTCTTTGAGCAGGGTCACATCATATTCTGCCAGTCACTGGAGTGTGGCTCGGAGTCGTCGGTGGTGATCTTCGCGAGTCTTAGAATGAATAAGGATGTCGTCACTTACGTTAAGGACGCCGTGGAGGCCTGACAGGATCTCCCTCACAGCATTTTGAAATATCTCGGCCGCGGAGGATATTCCAAAGTTCAATCTCTTGTACCGCTGAGGCCCGAGATGAGTCGAAAATGTGCTAATGTATCTGATTTCCTCTGCTAGCTTCAGCTGATAACCTGCATTTAGGTCTAATTTGGAGAACCACTGCGAGCCATTGAGGTCAGCTAGGATATCGTCAACCGTTGGTGTTAAATGCCTCTCTCGCTTTATGGCTTGGTTGGGCATCTTCATATCAATGCAAATTCTGATCTTCCCTGGCTGCTTTGGCTTTTCAGCGATTACCATGGGTGAAACCCATGGAGTTGGACCTGTTACTTTTCAATTACCCCTTGTAGTTCTAGCTTCACAAGTTCTTGTTCTACTAGTGGCCGGAGATGAAACGGGACTCGCCGGTGTCTTAGTGCAACCGGTTGTACGGTTTTGTCTATGTGCAGTTTCACTGGCGGTCTTTTTATGTTTCCTAGGCCATTAAACAGTTGTGGGAACAACTCTAGAATGTCATCAGTCTGGAGGAGCTTCACTGCATTTGCAAATGCGATTAGGTTGAGATCTTCTGCGGTGTGACTTCCAACTAGTATGTCTGCCTCCCTGTCAATGACATGGAACGTAGTTGTCACTTCTTGGGTCTCCGACTTTACTTGTACCATCATTTTTCCCTTCAGGGGAAGTGGTGTTTGACTCCCATATGTTATGATCTTGGATGGGGTAAGTGGCGGTCTCGGCTTCAGTTGCTTGTAATGTTGTACTCCCATTACATTAACGGTTGCTCCGGTGTTAATCAGTCCGGTTACTGGGGACCCATCAATCTCAATGTTGCACTTGGGTTGTGGTCGTCGTCTCTTTTTTAGGTCACTTGCGAACGGCACGAAGTAGCATTCTTCAACCTCTTCCGTGGAGGAGTCATCCAGGCGCTGCCGGTTACGTGTGGATGTTCTTGCTGATCGCGACTGTGTGGACTCCTGCTCTTCTAGCGATAGGTGTCTGACAGCCCCTGTCGGCGTCTTTCTCCCTGGGTTTCCTCTGCCTCGCGAGCCACCTCGGCAGACGCTTGCGAAATGGTTTAGGATACCGCACTTGGAACACATCTTCCCTCGTGCTGGGCAGCTGTCTGGAGGGCGTTCTTCTCTCCCGCAGTAGCCACACTGGGTCTGTTGCGTCGAGCTGGCGAGCCATCTTTCTCGCCCACCGCAAGATGGTGTACGAATGGCGTCAGCTCGCTCTGTTTTGATGCTGCTTGGTTGCTCCGTTTGGTGTTGAAGCGCCATTTCCATTGCAGTTGCTCGGGCGTCTGATTACTCATGTGAGCGGGCGAGAATTAAAATTTCTTCTAATGAGATGCGGGGTTGTCGAAGTATTAACGTCCACAGTGTCTTGTTGCGGCAGCCTTGGATGAGTTGTGCTGTTACCTCTTTGGTCTGGTCATCCTCAGTACAGGTGCTTGCTAATTCCCCGAGACGTGCGTGAAAAGCGTCCATTGTCTCTCCTTCTCTCTGCCTGGCTTGTCTAAGTTTGAACCGCTCGTAGTGAGGATTGAGCTGAGGGTCAAAATGGGCATTCAAGGCTCTGACCGCGGCATCATAGTCAGTGGGTGCGCCAGTATATGGGAGGTGCTCAAATAGTTTGTATATTTTGTCTCCAGCAAAATGTAGGAATAGTGACCTTTTGACAGCTCCATCAGTTTCCCTCGTAGCCACGAAGTAATTGTTGAGGCGGCCAACCAACACTTTCCACCTTAGTGACACGGTAGCAGGGTCGATGAGTTGACTGAACGGTGGCAGTGCGGTAATCTGGGTGTGCACTGGATGGGTGCTGGTGGGGCTACTTGGTATTGAGCTGCTTGCGCTACTGGGTTGGACATGGTGCACTCTCACCCACTCGCAGCACACAAGTTGGCCTGCGTGTTTTTGCATCAATGTGCCTTTGTGTCAGGTTTGGTTGTCTTTGCCAGTGCTTATTGCTTGTTCTTCTGCCCTGGAGATTTTGTTCCTACTGCTGTGCAATTTTGCTGCCTCGGGTAGGTGACCTTTATTACTGTCAGCTTGCTGCTCTCCCCACTAAGCAGGTGTTGCCCTTGCCACTGCTTGTTTGATTTTTCCTTTTCTTTCAGGGGAAATCTGATCGCACTTCCCTGCCTCACGCTGTGTGCTCGGTGCTCTGTGATCGGCAATCGAACTGCCTGAAACTTTGCTGAGCACCAGAAACTCAGCTGAGAATATCCTGGCCCCACGTGTCTCTCAGCCGGCTCCCGTGGCCGTTAGCTGCAGGGGGTCCTTATTTTTTGCTAAAGCTACTCCCGTGTGTGCACATGCGCGCATTGCTAGCGGAGATCACTGGGGGCCTCCGGTGGTTCTGATTGGCTGTCTGTCAATGCGGGCCGCTGCCTTTTTCCGGACTTGAGGCGTTTGCACGCACAGTCTGTGTCACGCACTGCTCACCCTTGGCTCCGGCAGTAGCGACGCTCTCCGCTGGCAAATTCTCCTGCCACTGGGATCGCTCCCGTCAGTGTCACCTCGCCGGTTCAGGTAGGCACTGGTTCCGTGTGGATGGCTGGGCTTCAGACCATATCCCACCTTCATCGCCAGTGTAGCGTTATGGGGCACCTTTACAGTCGGCTATAATTCGTGGGACACCATTGGGAGCAACCAACTCGGCATGCACATAAGGAATGACAGACACAGTGTGGTGGTCGTCTGGGCCGGAAGTCCCGAGCAACTCCAGACCCTTTATTTATGCTCTCTGGCCACGCCTGGCCACAGAGTGATACAAACTGCGTGAGTGCTTCTGGGGTACTCTTCACCCCGGACAATCAGCTAGACCGCTTCAAAGATGATATTTCGTTGAAGACATGTGTTGCAGGTTCACATGTTCATTATGGCGATTTGTGTTATGCTGGAAGTCTTGACAAAAACAGACTTGTTCAGAAAGATTATTTACAGGTTTTCTCTTTTCCTAGGGAATGATGGGTCGAAACAAGATGCATAATGATTTCAGTCGAGCGTGATTCACGCGGAGAAAGAGAGAGCCCTCGACACAGAAGATGGACTATATTGGCACCACAGGCACAAATTAGAAGATGGACTTGATATGGTTCCCTAGGACCTCTTGAAACAATAGCTTTCTTTACTTGTTGACTTCAAAAAATGGCTGTTGTTTGGAAGTGTTGTATTAAAAGCAAAATGAGGATAGCAGAATCCTTGCCTCTGTGTACTTAATAGAATTGAAACTTACCTTCACTATATCTAGGTAAATTTTCATTCTATCTTATTGTGCTCCTGAAATATTGGAGGATTAGCAAAGTTAATGAGCCAGAGTTAAATAGTTTCTGCGACTCTAATCATGTTCTACTTCCTCAAGAAACATTGTCTGTGCAATCAATTCCATTGACCGGATTCATTGAATTAAAAATACCGACATTAAAGGACCAAAGGAAGGGTGCCGCAGAGGAGGTCTTGCTAGATATATTTACCTATGGACGTTAAGATTAAATATATCATATCTTTTGCTCAAAGGCACAGGGTTTCTGGCCATGAAACTGGATAACTTGTCTCTGGCAACTAGCTCCTCCATAATACCAATTAAAGCATATATATATATATATATATATATATATATATATATATATATATATATATATATATATATATATATATATATTACCTACTGGCGGTCGCCAGTAGGTAGTTATAGTTAGGATTTTTTTCAATGTTAAATCTGAAAATTCTATTTGGAATAACTTTGGCGCCGGTTGACGAATCTGCCTGAAAATTTCCTGAAAATGGCCTCGCGGGGTTCCGGTCCTTCCCTGAAAGTTTGGGGGGGATACGTTAAGCGGGGGCCGAGATAAAAGGGGGGTCCCAAAACGCGTTTTCCCCATGTTAATTTCCATAGGGCGGTCGATGTCACTTTTAGCCCGAACGGCTGAATGTATTTCCACCAAATTTGGCAAAATTGTAGGGACTGGTAGCCCGATGTGCCTTTGCTATGTCTCAAGATATGTGCTCCAGTGGATTTTGAGTAATTTAGGTCCCAAAAAATATATATATCTATAGCAGCGCACAGGTGCGCGCACCGGAGTGCGCTCCAGGCGCGACACGCGAGGTGCGCATGGAAAGCTGATTGGCTCTCGGGTGTCTGTAAACATTCGAAACAGTCCGCAGCGGCCGCCATCTTGTACCTCGGTAGGATTGAGGTGGTAAAAATCAAAGGGGGAAATGAGCAAAAGGGGGCAGGGTACACCCCCCCTGACCCCCTAGGTTTGATGTGGGGGTCATAAAAAAGCCGTACGGGGCCCCCCAAATTTTTTTTTTTAAATTTGCGCCGAGGGAGCGCCTGGTACGCGCACCGGTGAGCGTACGATTGAGAAAAAGAATGGCACTTTTTTTAAAAAAAAAAATAGCATTTTTTTATAAATTGGAGGTAGTTCTGAAAAGAACTTTTTTTTTTGTTTTTGTTGTTTTATATTTTTTTTATACTTTTTGAAACGATTTTATATTTTTTTTGGTTTTTTTTCAGGGGAAAAACAAAAACAGGGATTCAGAAAATGCTCAACAGGAGCAAAAAAATGAGAAAATTTAGGGACGGGGAGAGCATTGGTGTTCCTGTTTCTTTATTGCAATGAGTTCAACGCTCTGCTCCCCGTAACAGAGTAGTTCGTCACAGTTTGTGCATAAACATTTTATTCCTGCAAATACCGGCTGGATGTTAGGGACCATTCTTGCACGTGTTGTACCTGAAGGTGTTGCTCCACCAGTGGAGGTGCTGCTGCCATCTCTTCGTGCCTTCTCTGCCAGCTCCCTGACACTCTCCCTGGAGTAATTGTTGGGGTGTCTTCTTTTGACATGCCTAATTAAATTGGCATTTCCAAAGCTGTATTTTTTTAGAGGATTGCCTCTGGATAAAATACTTCCACATATTTTACAAGTTACTTTACTTGCATTAACTTTTTTTTGTCCTTCAGGGATGTCATAAAATTTCCAGATGAAGTGGTTCTTTGTTTTCTGGTGAGGAGGGTCCTCTTGCACAAATCCATCTGAATCACTGCTGGAGGACTCCCTTGCAGCCATTGCTGTAGATCAGGAAAATTAATGAGTAGAGAATTCACAAAACACCTCTTGCTCTCTCCAAGTGAAAATCAATAGTGAGAGAAATGGGTGGGTTTCTCTAAATTTAGAAAAAAATAATTATTGAACCAATGAAAAGTGTTATTTACAGGTCACATGACCATGGGCTTCATCATTATGAAACCAAAACTGTTATGAACCAATGAAAAGTGTTATTTTCTGGTCACATGACCCGACGCGCTTACGCGACGCGCCGCGGGGCGCGGCCAGAGGCGCGCCGCGTAAGCGTGTCAGACGCCTACGTTGCACGATCGTATTCGCGCGAGTACTTCCGGGTGCGCTTACGCCGTGCGTATCACGCGGTCGCGGCTACGCGAACGTCACAATCATGTTTTCGTTTGCGATATTGGCGCTCACGAGACGCTCCTCGGAGCGCGCCCGGGGGCGCTTTTCAGAAATACGCTTTTCGGGGCGCACTCCGGGGCGCGCTCTGGGAGCGCTCCCCCCAAAAATTAAAAAAAAAAAATGGGAAAATTGTAGGGACAGGTAGCCCTATTCTGAAGTGGTTTGTAAAAAAATTAACTTTATAAAAATATGTATTGTGCTACATTGGGCTTAATATATGTTAGAGCCAAAATGTAGCCCAAATGTAGCCCAAAGTAGCCCAATGTAGCCCAAAGATGGCCACCAGAGACCAAAAATTGTAAATGTAGCCCAAATTTCAACTAGATGTAGCCCAACTGTAGCCCAATGACAGAATGTACCAGAGTGTTAAAAAGAACAACTAGAGTGCTAACAGTCTTATTTATAAAGTGAAACTTATAGTTAGGAATTAGCATTAACAAAACCTATGAAATTCACTGAAAAAACCATAGGTTTCACACCAGTTATAGTTAGGAATTAGCATTTAAAAAACCTATGAAATTCACTGAAAAAACCATAGGTTTCACACCGGTTATAGTTAGGAATTAGCATTTAAAAAACCTATTAAATTCACTGAAAAAACCATAGGTTTCACACCAGTTATAGTTAGCTGGAAATTTTACTGATATAAAACCATTGAAATTCCCACGTTATAGTTAGTCGGACTCACTATAACTTGCGCGTGCAATGCACTGCTGATGACATCACATATTACATCACTCATGACATGGTCAGTGACATCACTCATGACATCACTGATGACACCATCCTTGTGACACAGTCACAGACCTCCTCTCAGTGTAAAGTAACCCTTGAGACACATATTCAAAAATAGAAACTGAAATTTTTTAAAAATGGACATACCTATATCAGTTACAACAAGCAATTCTGTACTTCCACTATCTATATACACATCCACTCATTCACCAACAGTTCTATATAGTCACTCATACATATACTCACTCATCATATGAAGAGATACACCTATACATCCTGTTACACACCGACATTCATCCAAAAGTTACTCACAGACATATTCACACGTGCAAATAAACTATTGAACAACCATTTATTTGAATATAGAGTTATACACACACTTCCACCTTACTTCTATTGAAAATTACACATATTTATTCTCTTAAACAATCACTTATAGAAACACATACTTATTTAAAAAGGAAATCTTACAATCTCTTACTCTCACATATACTCACTTATATACATCAATATTCATATATACTAGATTAAAACATATGTAGTTACTGATAAAGACACTAGTGAGACAGTCATTCACTCACTAACAAACACATATAGACACTCATCCACCCATAAAGTCCTGTACATATGCTGTCTTCAAAACACATACAAACAAAGAGTCAGTCACTCATGCATCTATGTGCTAAGTAATACCCCCACCAAACCATATAGACACTCATACTGATACTAATAATAATATCAAATAACCCATATACATACGCATGTTGCTACTTATCAACACATGTAGCCACTTATACACAAAGTGAAACACTAATATATGTATTTAAATTTTTAAACATAACTCACTAATATTTATTTTTCAGAAAGACACATATTCACTGGATGGTGTCATCAGTGATGTCATGAGTGATGTCACTGACCATGTCATGAGTGATGTAATATGTGATGTCATCAGCAGTGCATTGCACGCGCAAGTTATAGTGAGTCCGACTAACTATAACGTGGGAATTTCAATGGTTTTATATCAGTAAAATTTCCAGCTAACTATAACTGGTGTGAAACCTATGGTTTTTTCAGTGAATATATATATATATATATATATATATATATATATATATATATATATATATATATATATATATATATATATATATATATATATATTCAGTGAAAAAACCATAGGTTATAGACCATATATAGTTAGGAATTAGCATTTACAAAACCTTGAAAATTCACTGAAAAAAACATAGGTTATAGACCTTATATAGTTAGGAATTCGCATTTACAAAACCTTATTTTACTCACACAAAACCATTGAAATTCCATATATAGTTAGTTGCACTAACTATATATCGCGCACCCGCAATCCACTGCTGATGATGTCACATATTATATCATTCATGACATGGTCAGTGACATCACTGATGACATCACTGATGACATCTCAAATGACATCACTGATGACATCACTGATGACATCACTGATGACATCTCATTTGACATTACTGATCACATCACTGATGATATCATTCATGTGATAATACGATGAACCTCTTCAGACTCTAATATAACCTTAGCTACAATCAGTGTAAACAGACACTCACAGACTGTCACTCATCCATGGAGTTACTCACACACCTAGTCAGTCATGCAAAGAATCAATCACACCTCCATTTCCTCAACTATACAGTTATACAAACTTTACTTATTCAAACATATACTAACACATATTTACTCTCTTATACAATCCCTGATACAAGTTCACAATGATCCATACAGCCACTCACACATTCACTAGCTCTTATGCACAGTTATTTATATATGTCAACTCTCACATGTACTGTGTTTTACATATGTACTTACTTTGACATGTAGCACTGAGATATCCATTCACTCACCAATACACTCATGCACACAGTCAACCGCCCATACAGCTGTTTCCACATGCACTTTTGAAACCATACATCTAGTGAATCAACTGCTCACACATCTATGCACAGAGTCATACACCTCCCAGCCACCCACACACACACTCAGTCTCCCATACAAATACTTGGGCAACCAATCAATAACCCATATAGTTACTCATATAGCTACTTATCAACACATGCAACAGTTTACAGAACAACAGACATAATGATGCACAAATTAAGACAGTTTAGT
This sequence comes from Lissotriton vulgaris, assembly GCF_964263255.1. Lineage (NCBI taxonomy): Eukaryota > Metazoa > Chordata > Amphibia > Caudata > Salamandridae > Lissotriton > Lissotriton vulgaris. Next base: position 882,641,290 of record NC_141694.1, read on the forward strand.
CACTGACCCATGCACTCAGTGAGACACATTTAATCACTCACTCATACAGTCAGTCATGCACCTACTAAATCCTTCATCCAGACACTTATACATCCACTCATTCTTCAATATGTAAGACATATTTTAACTTTACAGAAACATACAGTCACTGGATGTTGTCATCAGTGATGTCATTTGAGATGTCATCAGTGATGTCATCAGTGATGTCACTGACCATGTCATGAATGATGTAATATGTGACATCATCAGCAGTGGATTGCGGGTGCGCGATATATAGTTAGTGCAACTAACTATATATGGAATTTCAATGGTTTTGTGTGAGTAAAATAAGGTTTTGTAAATGCGAATTCCTAACTATATATGGTCTATAACCTATGGTTTTTTCAGTGAATTTTCAAGGTTTTGTAAATGCTAATTCCTAACTATATATGGTCTATAACCTATGGTTTTTTCAGTGAATTTTCAAGGTTTTGTAAATGCTAATTCCTAACTATATATGGTCTATAACCTATGTTTTTTTCAGTGAATATATATATATACATACATATATAAACATATATCATCTGTATATCTATATAAATACAAACATAAATGCATGCATACATATACTTATATGCATACAGATGCATGTTATTTACATGAAAGTTGAAAAAACACTAATAAAAGCAAGCTAAAAAGCCACCTCATTACAAACAGAATGGCTTTACCTTAAACGAGGGCGAGATCTATTGCATTTTCAATGCTTGTTTACTTTGGTTCCATCAAGAAGGCATTCAGATGTGTCACACATTTGCCATAAATTCTGAATGTTAGCACTCTAGTTGCACATTAGATCACTGTAGTAAAGCTACTTCTCACCAGGGACGTCTGCTGCTGGTATTCAAAGTGCATGTTTCAGTCTGCATGTCAGAATTTTTTTAATGAAATAGAAGAGGATTTGAGAAGTCACTCAAAATGATCCCTAATTTTTCTTTCTGAAGCACTAATCATACTTTCTATTGCAAAATTAACCCCCTCATGTTGTTCCTTTTTAAATTGAGTGTTTTCAGACTTACCACTTCATTCCAATCAAGATGCCTTCTGGTGTGCCATACTTTTGTCATAAGTAAGACTGTTAGCGCTCTAGTTGTTGTTTAGAACACTCTGGGACATTCTGTCATTGGGCTATACTTGGGGTACATCTGGGTGATATTTGGGCTACATTTAGGCTCTTTTGTCTCTGGTGGCCATCTTGGGAGACTGTATGTCAGAATTTTTTAATGAAATTGAAGAGGGTTTGAGAAGTCACTCAAAATGTGCCCTAATTGTTCTTTCTGCAGCACTAATCATAATTCATATGGCAAAATATACCCCCTTATTTTGTTCCTTTTTAAATTAAATGTTTTAAGAGTTACCACTTTATTCCAATCAAGATGGCTTCAGGTGTGCCAAACCTTTGTAATAAGTAGGACTGTTAGCCCTCTAGTTGTTCTTTAGAACACTCTGGGACATTCTGTCATTGGGCTATACTTGGGCTACATCTGGGTGATATTTGGGCTACATTTGGGCTATTTTGTATCTGGTGGCCATTTTGGGAGACTGCATGTCAGAATTTTTTAATGAAATAGAAGAGGATTTGAAAAGTCACTCAAAATGTGCCCTAATTTTTCTTTCTGCAGCACTAATAATACCTTCTATTGCATAATATACCCCCTCATTTTGTTCCTTTTTAAATTAAATGTTTTAAGAGTTACCACTTTATTCCCATCACGATGGCTCCAGGTGTGCTATACCTTTGTAATAAGTAGGACTGTTAGCGCTCTAGTTGTTCTTTAGAACACTCTGGGACATTCTGTCATTGGGCTATACTTGGGCTACATCTGGGTGATATTTGGGCTACATTTGGGCTCTTTTGTCTCTGGTGGCCATTTTGGGAGACTGCATGTCAGAATGTTTTAATGAAATAGAAAAGGATTTGAGAAGTCACTCAAAATGTGCCCTAATTTTTCATTCTGCAGCACTAATCATACTTTCTATGGCAAAATATACCCCCTCATGTTGTTTCTTTTTAAATTAAATGTTTTAAGAGTTACAACTTTATTCCAATCAAGATGGCTTCAGGTGTGCCATACCTTTGTAATAAGTAGGACTGTTAGCGCTCTAGTTGTTCTTTAGAACACTCTAGGAGGCTGCAGTAGAATACAAAGGAATCAACTGACAGTCTCTGTCCTTGTTGGATGTACATGTTTTACTGAGAATGTCAGACTTCATTTTCACATGACTGAGAAAGATAATGTGAATTTACAGAAAATATGCTTTCAGTTTAGCTTATAGATCCCCTTCCAAACCACTGTGGGAAAATCATGAGATATTAGTTTTCTTTCAAACAATATTCATGATATCACAGCAGAAGGTTTTTTCACATGGTAAAATCACCTTAGAACCCACCACAATTCCTAAAACGAGTATGGTACCATCAAAAAATGGTTTATAATGTAACTAAAGTCCTAAAACCCTCTATTAACTACAATGCTTTTTAATGAGGTGCTATCGTGTATATTGGTCCCAAGATGGCTGCCAACACTTCTTGGATGAAGTGCTGACAGCCAATCAGATCAGATGTGTGGTTAGGCTCCGCCCAGATATATATCTTTTTTTGAACCTAAATTACTCAAAATCCACTGGAGCACATATATTGAGACCTAGCAAAGGCACATCGGGCTATCAGTCCCTACAATTTTGCCAAGTTTCGTGCAAATCCATTCAGCCGTTCGAGCTAAAAGTGAGGCCAACCGCCCTATGGAAATTAACATGGCAAAAACACGTTTTGGGACCCCCCTTTTTTCTCCGCCCCCCCTTGATGAAACCCCCCCAAATTGTCAGGGGCTGCTCAGAAACAAAATGTTCCATTTTCCTGAAAATTTCAGCCAATTCCGTCCACAAACGCCAAAGTTATTAGACATAGAATTTTCAAAAATCCCATAGAGAAAAAATCCTAACTATATATACCTACTGGCGACCGCCAGTAGGTAATATATATATATATATATATATATATATATATATATATATATATATATATATATATATCCTAAGTCAAAAGTCAGAGGTGAATACACTGAAAAACAAACTTCTCTCATTTAAAAGTTGCAACAAGATTACAAAAATGTAGAAGTTTTGTTGCCAGGCGATTTTAATACGCATTTGTTCTTTACGCCACACATCGATAACATACTCTGATCAAGATGTGTTTTGGAATTTTCTCTTCACAGGTTCCACTTCTGACCGAACATTATGAGGAAGCTGATAAATGCTTCCTTACTGAGATCTTGCAGGTGAAGCTGAGAACACTAAATGGTAGACTGGCCAAGGACAGACCTCTTGTATGGAAGTATTATACCACCAACACCAATTCAATCATCAATTGCGCATTAGCAGTCCTGCCTCTTTTCTAGGACATCACAGGCCAGATGTACGAAGATGGTATTTTGCATTTCCTAAATACCTTTTTTTTTTTGTTGTAAGCGTTTTTATTGTTTGCAAGTAGTGACAAAGTTCATATTAGATCAGTTCCATAGTTAACATACAATTATAGATTCATTCAAAACATAGAGGAATATAAACATAAAACAGTATTTCTTGAATCAAAACTTCACATTACTTCTAAAGAAAGAAAGGAGAAAGGCGAAAAGGAAAAAAAATATCAGTATTGGCCTAATCATGGCTTTTAACCCTCGAAAAATCCCTTCCATATCTTTTCTTTTTTCAAGAGAGCTTTAGGGCCTCTAAGTTTTGCTAGGGAGAGCTCCATTGTTCTAATTTCATATACCAATGCTAACCAGTCAGCAACCATGGGGGGTTCTTTAGAGATCCAAACCCTGGCTATGATTAATCTAGCACATGCTATCAAAATCGTTAAAAGATCTTTGTTGGGACAATTCATATCTTGAATATCTAACAGAACCCATTGTGCCGTGAAATCCATTGAACTAATTTGGTAAGATTGAAGATAGTAGGATATACGATTCCAAAAATTTGAGAGTGCCGGACAATAAAAGAACATATGTTCAATCCCAGCCGCAGCAGTATCACATTTAACACACTTGGATTTATCTGTCAAGGAGTTACCTTGTGACCAACTAGATATCCTTTGTGGCGTATAGTATAGCTCCGTAACAGTCCTATAGAGTTGCATTTTCAAATTGGAGGAATGAACTATATCATTTAAATGAGATAGGGCATTACCAATGTGAACTGAATTAATGTTTTGGTTTAGTCTACGAGACCATTTAGCTGCAATTTGGGTTGTGTTTTCCTCCTTCACCTTAATGAGCCACTGATATCCCCATTTAATCAATGATTTAGTTTTTCCTGAATAAATACCTTCAAGAATTTCAGATTGGCCAACTTCCATTATCTTCAATTTGTTCCAAAAAAAATCTCTAATCTGTCTATATTTAAAAAACATACCAATTCCGTAGGAATCACCATTTAGAAAATGCTAAATGATATGTACTAATTTTACGATTTCTTAATAGCGATTCCAAAAAGTAGGAATCGCTATTCGGGAATCGCAAATATGAAATGCCATTTCATTCCCACCTATGAGTAATATTGGAAATAGTTTACGTTTCCTAAATTGTGATTTCCCGATAGGAAATTGTAATTTAGGAAATCCAAACCCAAGGGTCCTCTGGTTTTAAGGCCCTCATGGAGGCACCCTGAAATGCGTTGTGACATGTAAGTGCTCATTTTAGCTAAAGGCATATGTGCGCTTTATCTCACATTAAAAAATTTACTTTTAAATGCATTTTTCTAAATTTTCAGCTAGTTACCATCAACTTCAAGTCGATCGTAATAGCATTTCCTAAATGCCCAACTTGCATTTAGGAAATGCTATGTACATGTGGTTTAGGAATTGCGAGTAGGGAATCCCTATTTGCGATTCCTAAATCACTGTTGTAATCTGTTTTTTCTACTGGGTGGAAATCGTAAATTGCGACGGCAAGTGGGCCTTTGCACACCTGGAAAGGCCCTTTAGCATTTTTAATGGGCCGAATTAGTGATTTGGCCTGTTAAGAAATGCTAAATGGCTTTGTACATCTGACTCTGGTCTTTTAAAATAGATTCTTTGTCCAAAAGCAATCATTTGCCTCATAAGATCAACTTGTTTACAACCCTGCTCCCTCTCACCCCAGGTAACAGCACTATTAGCACATACATATGGTAAACCACAGAAAACTAAGGTGGAATGATCAGTTTATCAATACCATTGAGGCAAAAAGCAAAATCACTTTTGTAATGGCTGCACAATTTAAAGCAAAATCCTTCCTCTGCATGGGAGCAGTTCAACACGCATTTGCTGACAAATATTTCTAACTCCAATCCAAAATTAAAACAAACATTTATTGTACAGAAACAAAATCCTAAAAGAATGCCATCAAAGAACCTTAGACTAGGAAAATAAATGTAAAATGAACCAGGAACTCATGAATTAAAAAAAGCTGCCCACCAGCGAGGAACAGCAAGTGTCTTACTACCAGAGCCAAATACAAAAAACCTCATGGAAAAAGAATAAGGACCAGAAAGATAGATTCTGGATGAACCTATGTTCTGCAAGCAAGGATAAGAAATTAGGATCAGGAGATGCCATTATACAGCAAATAACCCAAACATTGCTGAAACAACTCGATGCCGGTTTGAACAGGAACAATTATCAATGGCCAGAGGAGGGAATGAACTTAAAAAAAAAATTATGTAAAGTGTGGCATCCTACAAAATAATATGGGCATGAGTACACAACTCAATTTTCCAAAAATTACAAAATTTACTCCATCCCAAATTCATGACCTAATTTTAAAAGGACATTGTGATGGTTCACCAGGCCCTTACAGGATCTCTCAAACACTCTAAGTCAACCCCAAGTATTGGTCATCTAAACTATGTTTTTAATTATGACATCCTGAGAGCAGAAGTCACAGCCTGATGGAGAGGATCTAGCATAAACCAAATTTACAAAGGTGACGATAAATCCTTGCTGGAAAATTATCACCTCAAAATACTTCTTGGTAATGAAGCAAAATATTTAGCAGTGTTACTCTAGGAATATTTGCCCAGTTGGCAAAAGGAAAGGAAAATCACTTCCATAAATCAAACCAGATTCAGTTGAGGTATAGGAACACGAGATAATCTCTTGCCTCTCTCTCTCTAATAATTGACAACATGATAAACACCCACACATTGTTACATCTTTGCTTTGTGGACTTCAAATCATTATTTGAGTGTATCCCAAGGAAAATATATTGTGAAAAGTTAGGGCGCTGAGGAATTCCAGCCTTGCTCCTCAGGCTATCCAACCTTTTAATAATGAAACGAGGAGAGTAAAAATTTGAGATGGTTGATTTGTATCCCCAACAATCCATATCTCTTCAAGTTTGAAATATGGTTGCCTGTTCGCACCTTAACTTTTTAACCTTTATTTAGCAGATCTTTCAGCAGAACTAGAGGAGATTAATGCACCCCCCTAAAAAACTAGGTGGGCGTTTACTATCAAATATGTTATACGCCAATGATGTGGGTCTTGCCAGCTAAACTAAATACGTCTCCAGAGACTACTAAATAAACTAACAGATTACTCATTGAGCAACAAATTGGAAATTAATATGAAGAAAACTAAACTTATGGTGATTGATGGGAAAATCAAGCAGGAACTAAGATGGCACCTATATTAATATTTGGCGTCCCAATTGACTCAAGAGGATCCTTCCTCCCACACAAACCACTCATAAAAGTCATGGTTTGCATTTACACACTGTATAAATCACTAAGTGATCTCTCTCTCAACTCAATGTTGAAAATAAACACTGACATAAAGCAGTAGATCTTGCGCGGTAGCGATGCAACCACCTAGGATAACATTGTCTCAAAAACATACAACATCTGTTTGCAATAGGGAAGCAAGTCTTTCTGGCATAATGTTGACTTTAGTTTGGAATCATAAAACAGTCCATGGAAAGACGGTGGGTCTATCTAAAGATGGATCCATCTTTTTGGGGGGAATTTGACCCTGGGGGACAGGGTCCCTGGAGCCAATTAAGACTTGGGAGCTGCATGCCCCCCTCTCCTTAATAAATATGTTTTGGCCCAAAGGGATGGTGTCCCTGGAGCATGAAGTCCAACCCTAAGCTACGGATGACAAAGGCTGTGCGCAGCATGGTGTTGGCAGCCTGAGGGGTGCACCTATAACTTGTACCCATAACCTGGGCCCTAAGGTAACTATAACTCACACCCTCCCCATTCCACTGTTTGCCACTCCACTGTACACCACTCTATTCTGTGGCATTCCACACTACAGAGCTCTACTGCACAACCTGGTACTCTAGTCTATGGCACTCCAGTCTATGCCACTCCATTTTACACTATTTCACTCTATGCCACTCCACTCTAAGCTATGTTTCTCTATTCCACTCTACTGTACGCCACTCCACTGTACCCCACTCCAATCTACGCTATTCCACTCTATGGTATTCCACTCCACTCTACTCCACTCAACTCTACATCACTCTACTTTATGCGAATCCCCTCTATGCCACTCCACTCTACTGAATGCCACTCCACTCTATGCTTTTCTACAACATGCCATTTGATTATGTATTTCTCTACGCCTCTCCACTCTAAGCCGCTCAACTCTATGCCGCTGAACTCCATGCCACCCCACTCTACACCTCTGTACTCTACACCATTCCAGTCTATGCTATTCGAGTCTATGACATGTGACTCTAACACCACTCTACACTACTCTACTTTATACTATTCTACTCTACGCTACTCCACTCTACGCCACTCCACTTTACGTCACTCCACTCTGCTCCACTCTATGACATCCCACTATATGACACTGCACTCTGCAACACTTTCCTCCATTATAAACTATGACCCTAAATGAAACTCCACTCTACAATCTGAAACACATTTTTATTAAAAAATAAAAAACATTGAAATGTAATAAAAAAAACAATGCTTAAAGCTTAGTTATACTTAGAATAACTTTAGTTTTTTTATTTCTACACAAAATGAAACTTAAAACTACACAACCATTAGAAATTCTTAGGTTAAGTATATACCCTACATTTATAAATTACAACCCACATTTAAATTATGATAACTTTATTTATTCTTTCTAGACATACCAAACTTAAACCACACAAACATTAGATATTCTATAGGTATAGTTATACCTTAAATGTCTACTTTGCATACCACCTTCAAATTGTTATAACTCTCAAACCTCCAAACACAGTGTACTGAACTCAGCAGCCACACTACATTAACTACAACTCTCCACTTTATCATGCACTTTCTTGTAAACAATTATGTGATTTGTGATGTCATACATTGTCTTTTGAATGGTATGATGGTATAAGTGATGTAGTATGAAAGGGTATAAGCAGTGCATGAAGAAGGTGGAGGAGCAAAAAAACACAAACAACAATGGAGGCGGCGTAGGAGACATAGGATGCCACAAAAGAAAAACAGTACTCGTACCAAATCAGAAGTAGACAAAGAAGAAGTTACAACCAATCTGAATTCAGTCATCAACTGAGATGACTCTGACTAAAGCAGAAATACAGATTTTATTGCTGGGTTTGTCCTTCTGCCTAGAAAGATCTCTTAGTTATAGTAAAACAAAAGTTAATGTGCACACGTTTATTCAAAAGTTCAAATTAATTAATATATGAAATTAATGATATACCATCAAATGAAGGTAACGCAACAGCCCCCACAGATATCCAATATTAATGCAGGACAGGCACATTTGCAGATTTATGATCTTAAAGTTGTGGTTGAACTTAAAGACCAGAAAAATGAGACACTAGGGATTGCTGAACCAGTATCTGAGCAAAATATAATTGAATCTATGCAACTTTACATTTATGGAGAGGTATGTACTATTTTAAAACCGCCATCAACTTTTCTTCCAGCATTCACAAACACTTCCATTGACATATTTCACAAAATGATCACCCATGAAATAAAAACTTCTCTAAACCACAGTATGGAAGAAAACCAAAAGGTTTTCACCAACAATACAGGAATCTGGTAGTGAAGCTCCAAGGGCAAACAGATTGTGGAATTAAGAACTCTGAAAAAAGAGAAAACATAGTTATCTGGCCTCTTTATATGTACTTAAGGGAAGCATATGTGCAACTAAATAACACATTGCGTTATAGAAGTCTTCCTAGAGAAGAATTAAGCAATGCTAAATTGCGATATTATGATGAACTGTCTGAGCCGCGCAACATGGGACTCTTAACCTCATAGCTGCTATGGAACGTCCAGCTCCAGTGCTGGACGTTCCATTGCGCAGGTGAGGTTCGAACGTTCAGCGGTCGGCGGCAGCACTACGGAGGTAGTGGTGCCGTCGGCCGCTGAACGTGCGCAGCACCTAAAGGGTTAAATCAGGATGAATATTTAATGACAATCGCTTTGTGATTTGTAAAGGTTCTGGTGAAAGTGCTCATGAATATCTTCAAGATATCAATGTCAATAATTTGAACCTACAATTTACAAGCAGTATCAGTGCTATGGATGTCAGTTTCTTAAATTTACCCACATTGATTGAGGGAGGGAAGATTGAAATTAAATTGTTCAGAAAACCCAGAGCAGGAAACTCTATTCTGCATGCAACATGCTTCCACCCTAGAAATCTCAAGGCAAGCATCCCATGTGGGGAGCTTTTAAGACGAAGAAGGAATTGCAGCAGAAAGGAGGATCTGGAGTCCAATCAACATGAAATCACTGAGAGTTCTCTAGAAAGAGGTTAATCCGGGGACCTATTAGAGAAGTCCAAACACGAAGTCAATCAACAAAGCAGAGAATCCTTACTTTTCAGTAATAAATCTACCCTTAGAATGAAGCAGCAAGCCCAACGCATTAGATTCATTATTATAATTGTGAAGAAACCTCCAACCACAAGATATTGCCAAGCATTGGCATTTAATTAAAAGAGACCCAATAATTGGTTTTAAAATTCAAAGGATCCTAAAATTAGTTTTAAAAAAGCATGATCTATAGAGCCAATTACGATGGCAGACGTGGTGGTGACCGGGACCGTCCGCAATACATGCGGCGGTTCCGCAAACCAAATTAGGATGCGACCGCCACCATGGTGGTCGCATCTTGCATTTTAACATTGTGGCGGGTGCTGCTGACTGCAGCACCCTCTGCGATGTTTAAAATGCATGTTGTACATTTCACTGCACCACGTGGCAGGCACCACACAGTGTCTACCACTTGGTGCAGTGAAATTTAGGGGGGTACCAGGGGTACCCCCCTGAGCACAAACACCTCCCCCAACACATTCAGGTCCCGCAACGGGCCCCCAAAACCAATCTCCACTATCCTTTCAATGGCTGTTAACCCGCCACGGAACGGCTGGCGGAATACGGCATCCTAATTTGGCGGGCGGTGCCTGCTAAGCACCGCCTCCAGTTTATGGATGGAGACCGCCACGCCAGGCAATCAGAACGATTGCCTGTGGCAGTTCCATGGTGGACGGGCTTTGCATCTGCCACGTCGCAGTCTGGATCCCACGCCATCATAATGCGGTGGGGGAAAATCGCATCAGATGGCGGAAGGCCCGCCACCGCACTGCTGGCGGTGGCGGTCCTTCCACCATCGTAATCACCCCCTATATGTGGTGACTTGGTCAGAAGCAGTCCTGAAATGACCATCAAAACGTGGCTCTAACAGAGCAGAGACTTTTGCAAATGCAGTACATGTAAAGCGTGCAAATTTGATATTACCACCAAAGAATATACAACTCCATTCCACGAAAAACTGATAAAAATATCAAGAGCCTTTAACTATTACGCTAAGGATGTGGTGTATGTGTTTTTCTTGCCCATGCAACTGTAGATTTTTGGGCAGTACCAAACTTCAGGCCCATAAGAGAATCCTTCAATACATCAAGCTGATTAAAAGCAAGGGCCATTTTTATCCGGTGGCAAGACACTTTGATGAATTGCATAAAAGTCAAATCATCATATGCAATATTTTTTCATTGATTAAGTGCAGTAAAATTTCAGAGGATACCATTGTCAGAAAGTCCTTAGGGAGCTGGAGTTAAGATTTGTACTTGAATTTGATAGCAAAGTACTGTGTGGCTTAAATATTAAAGAAAATTTACACACATTCCTTTAAATAAGTTGTGTACAGTTGCTAACACCTAGCCAGGTGTTTATACTTTTATCTTTAGTGAGTGTTTATTAGTGGTCCATTTGGCCATAAATAAATTGTGATAAGCACATACATTCTCTTGAATTGGGGAGGCAAATGCCAATAAGGTATTTACATTGACAGAAGTAGAGAAGGGGTTCATAATTATTGTCATAATCAGATTATAGATAAATTACAGCTACTGATGCTTTAGGCAGTTATGGAGAGCTCAGTGTGTGATAACAGAACAATCATGCGTGAGTATGCCCATTGGCACTGTATTCTTCATAAATGTCTTCTCAGATTTAATTTAAATTTGTATTATTATGTTGCAATGTAATTAATCATAAGATCAAAATATGACTATTTAGGTATGCAATGTATCGATGCAAGCCAGGTCAAATATAGAAGCTTGTAATTCAATTTTGTTTTAGGCTGATGTATGTCTATATATAACTTGAAATTCCAATATTCCTGCCTTGATTGTTGAAATTGCCTTACTCACGATGTTTGAAATAGTAGCATGTTGTCTATTTCACTAGTTGCATGAGCGCTTAAAAATACTTTCAAAATGGTGCCTCAGTATTGAGAACAAGGCCAAGTCTGTCTGCCGAAAAGTGTCTTGGTGGACATACCTTTGTGAGAATAAATTAACAGAGCAGTGTATTGGAGTCTGTGCCTGATTTCATTGATGCTACAAAATACAAGAGTAAAAATAAATTGGGTTTGAGGCAAAGCTTTCTCTGTTGTTATTCCACAAAAACTTAAAATACTTCCTCTTCCACAGTTTTTTTTTTAAGTTAAAAAATGTTTATTTTCTAGCCCTCCAGAGTAATCTGTAGTTTTTGATCGCATGGGTTTCTCCAAATCGGAGTGTTCCCAATCTATTCACTATATCCTACGCACTATCACGTAGACCTTCCTGTCTAGTCAGAACACATCATCTCTGAAGATGCACAGTGTGCGAACCAAGGCAGCCACCATTCTGTGAGCTTCTGTGAACTTCACTCACTGCTTATTTTCAAGCTCTTAAAAAGTATATAAAGTTTTTTGTAAGGTCACTTTCCTGTCCACAATCTTACCTTGGACAATTTTGAAGGTGTTTTCTTCTGGTGAGTGTGGACTGGCTTGCTGTGCTTCTATGCTGCTGAAGCTTTAGTAAGAGGAGGTAGAGACTCTGACGTGACAGACGCAGCCTTAGCCAAAGGCCCTTTTTTGTTGGGTTTAGCTGCTTCACAACTGAAAATAAGCTGGCTTAAATGTTACAAACCAATTTTTCATGCTTTGTACATTTTGCTTGCCGTATTAATTTTCTATAGCCATACCTCCAAGGCCTCTACACTGATATTGATGAATTTCTGCACTAGTACGACTGGATTTTATTTTAGAGCTGTTCTCATCGGTTATATGTTCTATAATGTATGAAACTCTGCAACAGAAACCTACTAAACATCCTCTTGTTTTAAAGTATTATATTTCATTCAGCAGCAGCCTTACTCTGGAAAGCAAGAGCGTAGCTAATCACTGAAATAAAGGAAAACAAACTGCATCTCTGCCACCCATTAAATCTAAAGTTGTTGAAGCAGCAGAGCGTTTACTAAGTTGAATTTTGGAAGATATCCATGTTATCAATATCTATAGATCTATATTTATATATCTATGTTTCTATCTATCTATCTTTCTATATTTCTTTCTATCTATCTTTCTATCTCTCTATCTATCTCTCTATCTTTCTATCTATCTATCTATCTATCTATCTATCTATCTATCTATCTATCTATATCTCCCCAGGGTACTTGTTTCTGGTCCAGAAAATACCTGGCCAGGCAGTTCGGGCTGGACTTTTCCCGTGAGGCTCAAGGTCAAGACTGATGTGCATATAGTTGGGTCCAAACTGGGCTGGCAAAGTGAGCTAAAGAACAATGATGGATTCAACCAAGATCTGTCACTGGGTGTGAGTGTCTGAAAAGTTTCATCACTCCGTCCATCATCTCCTTGTGTTTGCTTTGTTCGCCCTAAGTTGGCAAGTTATGACCAGAGATGGGTCCCTTGCTCACTTTGCCACTGGATTCAAGCTAGCCTGGCTGATGAGGGATGTTACCCTGAAACCAGTCCCAATATGCTTCTTTCCGGTCCAGGGAAGACCTGGCTTGGCAGATCAGGCTGGACTGTTCCCATGAGGCACAGGGTCAAGACTGATTTGCATATGGCATGGTTCAAACTGAGGTGGTGAAGTAAGCTAAAGAATGATGACGGATTCATCCCAGATCTTTGACTGGGGTGAGTGTCTGAAAAGTTTCAGCACTCCATTCATCATCTCCTTGTTTTTCCTTAAAGGAATTAATCAGTAGCAGCTAGTATAGAAAGGCAAAAATAGAGCTACCATAGTGATATGTGTTGAGTAAGAGAATTACAATTGGTCAAACATGACACTAACTTTTAAAAATTGAATTATACAAAGCTAGTAATAAAATCATCAAATGTTTTCCAAAATGGTTAAAATGACGATGAATTGGTGAGAGCTGATGTAATAGATATATTTGCATCCTGCTTAGTGGAGGTTACCCAAGCCCAACATGTATGTACCTAAATAAACATGGATCTTTCAAATTAAAAAGGATGGATTTCATAGCAGACACTAAAAAAGAACTCTAATAGTTTCCTATGTGGATTAGACGTTGAGCATGTGAATAGTATGCACATCATTATCCCAAAGGTTTTACATAACCAGACATTCAAATAATAAATGTTTTAGATGACTATCCTTTTGTTTACAATGCTGACTATTCAGATATTTGGCTTTAAACAGTTTTCAAGGTGTCCACAAACAACTGACCAAATTAAACAAGTTTAATTGATATAACGTAACAGGAAGCTACCTAAAAATATTAAATAGCCACATTTTCTGCTAATCTTTAGGAGATATTGATAATGAAATTTCCTCACTTAAAAAATATTGATAATGGGTACATTTGGTCTTTCTGTATAATGAAATATTTTGGAAATTTTAGAAGTTGTCTGTTCAGTTACATTATATATGTTTAAACATGTATAAACACAAATCTAATTGTGAAATGTTTGCACCATGTAAAGTATTTGAAAATCCACTTGAGATAGAATTACATACATATTCTTATCTATGATAATCTGAAGGAGGTAAAGAATGTTTATGCTGAAACTCCAAAAAAATGAAATGACATTACATTGGTACATATCATGTAAGTAAATTATTCCACTATTTATCCAAGATTTCCAAAATCTAGTATAATCACCAAGGGCTTTACCATGAAATAATATTTTAGAAGCTGTAGTAGTCAAGTCATATTAAGAATCAAATTGAAGAAGCACTAATTTTGTTGATTTGATAATGGATTAGGATTTTATAAATGTATTGCTATATGATAAAGATAGTAATGGGAATGGCGTGGCCACATTTTGTTTGATTCATGTTCATTTAGGAGATTGTAAAATATCAATTCTTTGAAACATTAGTGAACCTTGCTTAATTTTAAGGGCCTTAACGTAATTATGAAAACCTTTCCCACCACTGGTTTTACACAGACTTTAAGATTATTATACCCGATCCTTAGAGATGTAATGTTCCAAATAAACTTATAAATAATCATATTTAGACTTTTGGAAAAAGTAACTGTTAGCCGTAAAGAAATTATAGATAGTATATACTGTATTTGTGGAGCAAAAACAATTTTAATAGGGCACATTTTTCCTTACCAACTCACACGTAAAGATGACAATTTGTCTTTTTAATTTTTTTTCAAGTATATTATCACATTTGAATGTAATAGCATTTTTAAAAAAGTTTGAAAATAATAATTGTTTTATGTTTTCTTTTCATTATGTAATATTTACACAACTCAACATATTTTGGTGTACAGTAAACAACTATGGGAAACATCTCTGTTTTATTTACAGTGTATCCAGAAACTTTAGCATACTCATTCATTAATCATAAAAAAATAGAAATAGTTATAACAGGAGCACTAATGACTAAAATGACACCATCATGGTAAGCAGCCATTTTAAGGACAAAATCCTTAAAGCATGTGACTTTATTCTCTTCAAAACTCCTAATTACACATAGAAAATGTTTAATGGCTAGCAGCAAAAGAAGTGGAGATGATGGACATTCTTGTCATGCCCCTAAATATTTCTAAAAATGTTGAAGAAGAACCATTTATAAAAAGATCGGTGGAAGGTTGACAACAGAAAGATGAAACCATCATTAAAAATATCACCAACATGAAAGGCTGCCATATCTTGAAATAAAAATTGCCATTGAACGTTATCAAATGCTTTTTCAGCATTAAGTGTAAGTGTACCAGAGGCTTATTGTAGGGAGAGTATAGATTCCAGTACATTGAAAATCAGTCTAGTATTTTTAATGGAGAGTCTACCTTTCATGATTTCAGTTTTGTCTGTATGACTGATATTGCTTAATACTTTTGTTAGCCTAGTAACTAAAATATTTGCATGCATTTTACAGTATCCATTTGTTAGTGAAATACTGTGATAATTAAACAGGGTCCTTATCTGCTTTAGGTAGTACTGTTATCAGAGCTTCTGTAAATTAAACACATACTACACCTGTATTACTGAGTGCAGTAAATTATAAATTATTTGAAGACATATGGTACAAAATATGTAAGAGCAACTTCATACATTTCTGGAGTATTCCAT
Source organism: Lissotriton vulgaris (assembly GCF_964263255.1). Taxonomy (NCBI): domain Eukaryota; kingdom Metazoa; phylum Chordata; class Amphibia; order Caudata; family Salamandridae; genus Lissotriton; species Lissotriton vulgaris. The sequence continues at coordinate 882,657,184 of NC_141694.1, forward strand.
TGGAAGTAGGCAACTTCTTCAGCTTCAGAAAATTGGTAGCAGTAAAAATGTTATCACCAGTTATAGGAGATCCTTGGCCACGATTATTAGACCTGACATATCACAGGTAGTTTACAAGACTTCAAAACCTAACCTATTTACATTACATCCAGTATACTATACAATGTGGAATACAATTCTTGAAAGTCTTTGAAAATAAATAGGGATAACTTCCCATTGTTCCCCCACAAGGAATGTATTTATATTGTATTATTTTTACTAAAACGATAGTTAGCTAGTAGTTTCCCAGATTTGAGGTGAAATAAAATGTTATATTTGTAAACCAGCTCTTTTGAAAAGCAGTAAATTATATTCATAGTGAAGATTCTGCAACTTCAATTAATGTATATTGTTATTTGAGGTAAATCATTCAAATTTAGCAATTTCTTTTCAAAATCAGAAACTTTGGAATGAAACTGTTTGTTTTTAAGAGCCATCATAGAAATCCCTCTACCTCTAATCTATGTTATAAAGACCCTCCAGCGTGTAATATTTGAAATTGCCTCTTCTATATTACAAGCAAAGTTGTTCTTATTGACAGGTAATATATTTTCTTTATTATCATCTCTAAGTGTAATATCAACATTTATTTGCCTGGTAAAGCAAGAAAGACAAAGTCTTCCAACTTTAGACACAGAAATTATAACATGGTATGATATATACATGTCTTCAGTTACAGTATTAGAGACTGAATAGCACAAATATCTAGAAGGTAAAAAGTACTCAATCTGAGGATAAGAATTATTGGAGTTAGAGACAAAATTAAAATGAATGGAATGTGAAGAACAAAAATTGGAGCAGGGAAATGAAGCAATCAAAGGTTTATACGTTTAGATTTCTTAAAAAAAGGCATTACATTTATGAAAAGATTTGTGCTGCATAAATTTGACAAAGGCCAATCTGTAACATAATGGTTCCTTTATTAACTTGTAATCACTACCCACAATAAGGGGAACATTACCCAATTTTATGATTTGCGTGGTGATATTTCTCCAAAACTTTGGGTCATCAGCAGTAGGGCCATTCATTTTGATCAAATATCAAATAAATATAGCTAGCTTTACTATGGCATAAACAAATCTAGCATCTGCAACAGGGTGTTTGACTAATATTTAGAGTGTGAGTTTTTTAGAGAATAAAAACGTTACTACATGTTTTGGCCACTGTATTGGGAAGATATATTTTTTCCAGCACATCACCTCTCCATATAGGAAAAGAACTCTTGCGGTATATGCCGATCTCTTGGAGTAGACATATATCAGACTTATGTTTAGGTAAGCAAATGAATAATTTATTTTGTTTACCTGGGAGTCCTGGTCCTTTAACATTTAAAAAAAGTAAGTTTAAGTTTATATTAGTTATATATAAAACAGATACAAATGCAAATATATGGCCAGTATGTAAAAGTATTCAATAAAACCCTGGATGAAATGAAAAACACAAAGTAGCTTATACAATAATTTAAAATAAAAAATAAAACAGACAATACAGAGCACATAATAACCATACCAGAACATGCATAACAGTTTTGAGACACAAACAGCATCACCAAGAATGACCAACAGTTCAAGACCTGCTACTAAATGTTAGAAATAAGGACTTATTATCAGCAAATTGTGTACAAGTTTAACAAGCTTTTAAAAGATCTTCAGTGTTCTGAGCATTCATAGAAAAAGGACGGCCCTGGTCCAAATAAACTATCAAATACTGAGGGTAATCCAATGAATTAGAAACATGTTTTCTCCAGATTCTCATAGTAGAGCGATCAAAGAGACCATATTTAAAACAAGAACATTTAAACTTTGATCTCAGGCTGTACGTTCTTTGCAAATGGCCACTATTTCTTTTTCAATGTCTCAGTGTATATGTTATGTTATATGGGTATTTATTACGCACGCAACTACTCTTGAGTATCCTGGCGCGGAGCAGAACCACAAAGAAATCGAAGGAAACGGCATTTTTAGTAATCTTGATTGAATAGGTGAGTTTGTAGGAGCTTTTTGAAGCAGCTAAGATCTCTGGTATCCCTGAGAGTGAATGGAAGGGAATTCCAAAGGGTAGCCGCTTTAACCGAGAATGATTGACCGCCCAACCTGGTTCACCAGAAGCGGGGGTTTACCAGCCGACGTTGGGAAGCCGACCTGAGGTGTCGGCTGTGGACATGGCAAGCCACTCTTTTCCTGAGATAAGCGGGTCGATATCATGTAGGGCTCTATGAGTGAGAACCAGAGCCTTAAATTGAACTCTTTGGGCCACCGGCAGCCAGTGGAGTGTGGCCATTTGCGATCTTATGCTGATGCGTCTAGGAATGCCCAGCAGAAGTCTTGCGGCCGCATTCTGGATGAGTTGCAACTTGTTTAACAGACAGGAGGGGGAGTCCAAATAAAGAGCGTTAGCATAATCCAGGCAGGACAATATAAGTGCTCTGGCGACCGTCTCTTTGGCCGGCTGGGGGAATAGAGGGAAGAATCTGCCGAGAGATTTAAGGGTCCCAAAGCAAGCACCCGTCAGTCTTTTAATATGCTCTGAGAACCTTAAATCTTCATTTAACCAGATGCCCAGATTCTTGGCTGGGCCACCTTCAGAGAGGGGACGGGGAAAATCAGGAGGCCACACTAGTTCAGTAAATTGGTTTGGAAATTGGCCATATAGTATGATCTCCGATTTTCCCTCATTACATTTAAGTTTGGCATGGGCCAGCCAGGTAAATACGGCCGCCAGGCACTTTTGTGCCGCAGCTGTTTCTACTTTCGAGTTACCCCAGGTAAACAGGAGCTGGGTGTCATCGGGGTAGGCCATAATTTTTGCACCCAGCTCCTCGGCCAGGTAGATCAGCGGGGTCATATAAATGTTGAAAAGAAGTGGGCTCAATGTTGAGCCCTGTGGGACCCCTGTCTGAACTAACCTGGCCGAGGAGGAGTACGGGGGCATCCAGACTTGCTGGTAACGGGAGTCCAGAAAAGACTCTAGCCATGACCACACAGCCCCAGTGAGGCCGATATCGGTGAGGCGGGCCAGAAGGAATTGATGAGGGACCGTATCAAAGGCGGCAGAGAGGTCCAATAAAATTAGCGCCGCTCTGCCACCCTTGTCTGTACACTCCCTAATGGCTTCCACCACCTCCACCAAGGCTGTTTCCGTGCTAAAGGAGGCCCTGAAGCCCGACTGGGCTGGGTGAAGTGCCCCGGACTCTTCCACAAAGGCGTTCAACTGCCGAAAGACAACCTTTTCGCAGACTTTAGCCAGAGCCGGAAGCAGGGAGATGGGGCGGTAGTTGGCTGCGACAAGGGGGTCTGCTGATGGCTTCTTCAGGAGGGGCAGAAGTTTAGCTTTCTTCCACTGCCTAGGTACCACTGCAGATTGCAATGACCAATTTATCATAGCTGTAACTTCAAACCCTACACAATCTGCGACACCTGCCAAAACTCTTGCCGGGCAGGGGTCCGAAGGGGAGCCCGATTTAAGATATTTCCGCAGAGCAAGAATGTCCGATTGATCGACCATATCAAATTGGGCAAGGCAACTGCTAGAAGGAGTACCGGACGTCTCCGCCAAAGGGCGTGAGGTGACATTGTTCAAGGCTAATTCCTCTTCGATGAGCTTGATCTTATTAATGAAAAGATGTTGCTGCCATAAAAAAATGATTTTTGCTAGCAACTTAGCTTATCACAATATAAATGATTTTGACAGTTAAACTTGACTATAACTTGTCTAGATTGGGCACACTCACTTTATGATGCAAAGGTATGCGGTGTGCTTTAACAATTTCAAATTTGTCAATGAATTTCAGGTTCAGAAATTTAGGAAGCATGTTTCCCAGACCTAATCTGCATACTGCAGCTTCTATATTTTCAGGCTGAAAATATTCTTAGATTGTATTATCTATTCATAATTCTCCAGGTCCACAAACATACAAAGAATTTTAGCAGTGATGGGAAGTAATTCTTCAACCATGTGTTTATTGTCTCTATTCTTAATGATGTTGTCAGAGATTTCTATTGACAACACAGCAAAATCCTTTTGAATATTTAAATATCCACACTGATGGTATAAGTATTAGTCCGGATAGCATGGATATCTTCCGAAATTCTAGTTAGCAAAGGCTCAGCTGTTTCGACAAATTTAGATTTAATGGGTGGTGGTGGTGCAGTTTGTTTTCCTTTATTTAAGTGACTAGCTATAATCTTGCTTCCCATAGTTAATGCTGCTGCTGCATGAAATATAATATTTTAAAACAAGATGATGTTTAGTGTGTTGCTGTTGCAGAGTTTCATACTCTAGAACATATAGCTAATGAGGACAGCCCTTAAAACAAAATCAGTACTTCTGCAGACATACATAAATATTAGTGTAGAAGCTGTAGAGGTAGGGTTATACCGAAAGCAGAAAATATATAAGGAAAGCAAAATGTACAATGTATGAAAAATTGGTAAATAACATTCAAGCCAGCTTACTTTCAGTGGTGAAGCAGCTAAATCTAGCAGTAATATGGTGTAGGCACAGAGTCAAAGGGATGCCCTCATTTGCATATGGGGCCACGCCCTCATGCAAATGAGAGGGCACTCTCTGAAGATGGTGCTGGCGCTTTATGTGTGCCAGCGCTATCAATATTATAGAAGGGGACGCACTAGCGTCTGCAGCCCCTTCTATAATACCAAAGTGCCCTGGGGGCAGGCAATGTGGATGCAAATGACTGTTGCACCCCCGGGACACTACCATACTACTGTGTCAAAAATGCAGACGCAAGTACTACAATAAAGCTGCTACATTTTTGTTTATCAGGCTTTTGTGTGTCTTTTGTCTACTTAACAATGCTAACACACCAATCCACAGCTCCCTCGTGCTTTTTCCTCTTCCAGTGTTACAACAGCCCCTTACTCATGTGCCCTCTTTTGGCAGTCTGAAGGGAGGCACATCTTTACAAACATACCCTCGAAAACACCTGACTGTCAGAGCAGGTAAAGCAGAATAACATGTATAAAGAAAGTCTAGAAAAAACATAACTGAAGGAGAAAGAAATCGATGCAAACTTTAACAATGTACTTGTTTGTGAGTGCATGTTTGTATGTTTTGGTTGTGACTGTGTACATTTTTTTAATATGTAAGTGTGTATGTATACAACTGTGAACCTCTTTTAAGTGTAATATGAAGGGATCACATTAAACAACAATTTGACTAACTGACCTACTATAGAAAATTGATAGGTAAAGATGTTTTTTCACACGGTCACATCATAAATGAATACACTTAACTTAGTGTATGTCCATCATAAATCAGTATTGCTACATATGTAACAAATGAATAAACCTGAAGAATGTTAAATGGCAGTTTATTGGGTAGTAATATAGTCACAAACCTGTCCATAAGAAGATTGGGGGCGAAAGAGAGCTTCCCAGGATGTTCCACTGATCTCCAAACTAAGCCAACCATTAGTATTTCCAGCCAGGCGCATTCCAACAGATGTACCTGATCATGGAGTGTTAAATCCACAAAGCCTAAAAAAACAGAAAGAAACAATGTGAATGTTTAATGGTACATCCTACAATATGTTTCAACCTGTATAAGCTCACATTGAGTTTTTACTGATATCTACTTCATGGACAAGGTCGGGCTTAGTGCTTTAAGTGGGCCGGTTCCTTAGGGAACGGGTCTTGAGTATGACCTTGCTATGTCCCTCTGTTTCAGGCTTCAGGTTATGTAAATTGAAATAAAACTGCACTCAGGCGCTTGCAAGAAGAGTGATTGGAGTGGTAATGCAGAGAAAGTCACTCCTCAAATGTTTGACTGTTTGGATTAGCATTGACAAGGTGTTTTCCAAAGGCCCTAGTTTTAAAATGTTTACTACTATCCCTGTATTGAAATATTTGGGCACTTTCCTCCTTTGAACATAGCTTGCTTCCGGGGGCTGTTCTGGTTGTTAGAGACCCTGAATCAGAGGTATATAACAAGGGTGAGGGCCTTTAACACCAGTTATAGCCCGAGGCAGAAGGGCTATACGGCTATTATTACATTCCACCCACTAAGGGTAAATTGTTATTAATTAAAAAGGGAGAAACAGAAAGAAAAAAAATGGAATGTTGGTGCAAAAGGCTTATAGCACCCATTATAAGCCAGGAACTACTCCACTGTCTTCAATAGAGCTCTCAACATTTCGATTTTCTAATATAGCCTTAGAGCTACTCATAGCTGGGGCTACCATTAAAGGCCTGCTCTAGTGTTAAAGGCACGAGTCGAAGGGTTATACTAGATGTTAAACACCCTGAATGTAATGCCTTTAACAACAGGTATAGCCTGAGGCAGTAGGGCTATAAGGCTATTAGGACATTCCACCCACTAGGGGTAGATTGTTCTAAATTCAAAAGGAAGAAACTGAAAGACAAACATAGGAATATTGGAGAAGAAGGCTTATACAAGCCATCATAAGCCCAGAACTACTTCATTGTCTTCAATAAGGCTCTAAATAGTCCCATTTTCTAATATAGCCTTAGAGTCTGACATAGCAGGCTCTACCAGTCATTAAAGACTCACTCGAGTGTTAAAGGCACGAGCCGAAGGTGAAGTTCTTTAACAAGGGAGGGGGCCTTTAATGCCCGGTAGAGCCCGCTACAAAGGGCTCTAAGGCTATTAGACCATTCCGGCCCTAGAAGGCAGAATATTCTACTTTGTAAAACAAAGGCCGCACAGAGCTTGAGGGGGTTGAAATCCACTTGAGCACCTTGTGTCCTTTGTTCACAGCTGTTCTGTGAACAAACACTGAAATGTTGCTGCTCTTGGGTTTTACTATTGCATGGGACATGCTTCCCGTCATATTTGCTTTTTTTTTATAGTTCCCAGCTATAGCTCTTCATAATGATAAAAACAATGTTGCCCATTAGATAAAATGTTAATCTTGAAATTGTACATAGACAATGTGATTTTATATGTTAAACCTGAAAGGACCAATATAAATAATGCACTGCATGTTTTCAGAAGCTTTCGAGAACCCAGGGTGTATCAATTATTCAAATAAACAGATACTGTGATTTTTAATACTTTCTCCAAAATCCTTCCTCAAGCAATATGCAAGGCACATAATCATATTCCCAAGCGTTATTTAGGATACGTCTCATCAACTCTATCTGAATTAAATAAATTAAATTCTGTAAACGTACTCAATTGCAACCCTGCTTCAGTGCTGAACTATTCTACCCCTAACTATCCTAGGATAAGTCGCACTCATTAAAATGCTATATATTTTTGTTTTTATGACTGCTCCATGCATCTCATGCGATACATTTTTAAAGAAATCCTGGGAATGTTCTCCCAAATGTCCTGTGGAAATAAGGCTCCAAGAGTTTCACTATGCTCCTTATATTTTATATTTATCCAGATTTGAAGGCAGTCTAGCCTTGCCCAACATGACGATGTACTATTTTCTCCTTTTGCATCTCATTGTATTAGATTTAAGAATCAGAATTAATCCCAGATGTGTTACAACACTAAGCTCCTGCTTAACACACTCAATGAGATTCTATGGGGACAGTGTCTCGAAAATGTCAAGGTCCTAATTATGAGTTTGGCGGTCCGATGGACTACCAAACCCCCGGTGGCGGTGCGGCAACTGCTGCACTGGCAGTCCGACCACCCTATTATGAGTTTGGCGGTAGGACCGCCATTGGAGCTCTGCAACCACCGGGGGTCCATGATTGCTCAGTGGTGGCATGGCATTCAGAGGCTTGCAATATGCTGGTGGTGCCCCTCTGGCAATTCCAAGCAATTACCAGTTTCTCACTGTCACAGTTTTCATGGCGGGGAGTCTGCCATGAAAAGAGTGGCAGTAAGAAAACAAAGGGGACGTACATGGCAGTCTGTTGCCTCAAGGCCAGGGAATGCATGCAAGGGGCACATGGTGTGCTCCCCTGTGCGCATGCACCCCTTGTTCTTGTGCGGCATGGACTTCACAGTCCAGGCAGTGCAGGAACGGATTTTGTCACTCCTGCGGCGCTGCCTTGCTAAGGCTCACATCTGAATCTTAGCACAGCACCACTGTGGGACCACCAAAATACTGCTGACCAGACCACAAGGAAACTCCTAATCTGTTAGGAGGTGGAGTTTGGCAAGGTTGGAGTGGAGTGGTGCCATCACAGCCCTCTCCCACCCAGCCACACTTGCAATCAGGCCCTAAATAAAAAAAAACGTCTGTTGTAATGAATTAGAGCCTGGAAAGAGGTCTTTGTTTTTTGAGAATCTGAAATATCTAATCATATTCAATGAGGCTCCAACATTACACTATTGGGCTATGCTTCACATGCTAATGAAACCTTTCATTATGAAGTGAAATTGACTTATATTGCCGGATCTACCACAATACAGCATTGAAATCGCAATATACAACTACATTTCCAGAAAGATAGAAGAAAATAATCATGGTAAGAGTCAGAGAAAGTCTGCTTGCTGCTAGGATTGAGATTAGTAAAGAAAATTGAAATGCTTTGAAGACATTTTATACAAAGGTGTTTACATTGTTTGAGATATTGTTATCATTGATTTTTTAATTATTTGTGCAATACACTGATCATAATGTAAAGCTACTATTGTCTATTTGCATCTACATTTATAAATGTAATTTATTCCTCCATGGCAAATACAAATAAAAATAAATGTTATTATAAACAAACTCCCAAAGTGTAAAGTTTTTGAAGACACTTCCAACTGGTTGAGTGAGTGATTTTTTTTAACATCTAAGTAAAGACAGCTTTAGCTGCCTTCAAAAGCTCCCTGCAATCAGCATATACTATATCTGATGACGGTCAATGCATGAGCCCCATATTACTCCCTATTTGCTGAAAGTATAATTCTTGCTGTGGCTCAGGCCACATACCAGAAAGAAGGCGTTGACACTGTAAGGTCTATGTTTTTTACTTCCTTATTATAGGATTCTGCAGGCAAGGCAAACGTGTTTAACACCTAACACCTGCTTGGCACTGCCCACTCGCTTTAATTAATAGGCATGACAGCAAACATTTCCTAGTTTTTTTGATTTTCAAAAACAAACTCCTAAAGCAGGAGTTTGTTTTTCAAAAACAAAAAAATGCCCCCACACTGAAGTTTTCTCCTAGGGTGACGGGTCGTTATTTTGTTCCTATTCCGTACAGCCATGATTTACCCTAAATAGGGTGGACAATATAAGGTCCTTACTCCAAAGCCCGCTACTCTGTCAGGCCATCAGAGGAATTATTATGTCAAGGAACCACAAGCGAAGGAAAGGGACCATATTAAGTAGAACTGAATATAATCAAAATGAGAATATATTCCCTCAGTAATTCCGAGAAAGACATATAGGCACCAAAAATACAAAAAAAAGAAACTTCACATAGGTATTTTATTCATTTAAATTATACAAATATTGCGAGAAATAAGGCACCAAATAAACAGAGATATTGTGCTACCTCCATTCTTGTGAACTATGGATGGATAATTTCACAGTTCCACTTTCATACTCATTTTCCTGCTAGACGATGTGGATCTACTGCTGAGTTTCATAACTGATTTGGATTTGAAGTGAAACTCCTTCAAATGTAATTTTCAGCCTGTAACACAGACACAGCCTTTGTGCTAGGAGATGGCTCTCACAGCAGTGGGAATATTGCTTGCTCCAAGTAGGAGTCTTCAAAACAAAGACACAATGAAGTGTGAGATCTCAGCACCTGACTGTCATTAGCCTTTCTGAGCTGTCATCAGCAACGGACAAAAAGCAGCTGTGCTTAGAAACGTTCTCACCTTTAACAAGATAAACCTCTGATCTTACCATTTATCCTATGTCATCACTTAAGAAAAACTAATAAGCAGCTCTTTGCTAACATGGACATCAGAATTTCTATAGGTAACCTTTTCTCTGTCCTCCCTCACTTCAGTTCTGGGTCTCGAATCCTCCATCTACAGGGATACAGTCAATACACTTACATAGTCTAGGAAAGCTTTATCTCCTCTCAATCACGTCATGCAAAACGCATCTCATTGGTCCCTGCTGTTAGAATTTCACAACATTATAAATCTTACTACTAGACACTTGCTACATACCCGCTTACATACACGTACATGGGATATCAGCGCAAAGGTCTAGGAGTCACACCACACCACCTCTACTGTAGTCAGACAATAAAGGGTCTTTTTTTTTTAGAGATGCCTGATTCAATGTAAACGTGGAATTTTTACACTGCAGAACTAAAAATGTTGTGTAAGCAATCATCTGCCCGTGTGAAAAAGTATACATTTGCAAAACCAACCAGGAAATCAAGCAATGGATAATCCAGCATAAATCGTGCATAAGGGCAAAACTATCTCAGTGCCTTTAGTCAATCACTTTATCAGCAGAGGACACACTGAGGAGGATTTAAATGGACAATCATAAGTGTAATCAAGCCAAATTCAAGAGGTGGTTATTTGGAGGCAAATTTAATGCATAAAGAAGCATACTCAATTCTGAAGCACAATACAATATTTTAGGGCCTCAACGAAATGTTGAAGCTAAACCGACCACACATAACATTGAATAGTCCATTCCTTAAATTACAGATGTTGCAGATTTAGAACTCTCCAACAAACAATTGCCCTACCTTGAATTCAGTCTATCAAATTTGCTATACGTATCAGCATGCAAGGGGTTGCCTATGCTGTGCTCCATTACAATGGCTTGAATACATACTACACTCGATAAGCAACCAGTTCAGCCTTAACTCTGGTGAGTGTCTGGATTGCTGCCATGAATTTCCGTAACAAACTGCAAACAAGTAAGTTCTCCTCTTTAATATGTACAATTTCGCAGTTTCATTGATTTTTCTCTCCAAGCAATGCATCTGTAATTCGACGACAACCAGCAATCTTTGTCAGTGCGCATTTAGAATGTAAATGTAGCTGCTTTGTTTCTACTCGCTTTTTGCAACACTTTTGCACGTTAGAGTAAAACGTGACAAGCGAGGCCCCAGCTGATCAATTAGAGACACTCCCAGCATATAGACCTACAATGTCCCACCTTCATTGCATCCTGCCTGGAAGGATGGATTTCAATCCAGAATTGTATTTATAAAGAGCGGAATTAAAGGTTGGACTCCTGGCAATTATGTTACAGGGTACATATAAGTACTGGAGCACCTGATACATAGATTTTATTTGAGGCACATGACTGTGACGGACTTTCAGTACAATATTGAAATCACCCTGCTTAACTTTAATGCTTTCCAGCAAACTTAGTTGTAAAATAAAAAGTGTGCACATAAAATATTTTTCCATTAATCTTCATTGTCAAAAAATGTTTGTTTTCACAGAAGCTGCGTTGCAGTCAAATACATCTCGTAGCTGCTCGTTTAAAAGATAACCACATGAATTTCATAACAGCATGCAAGTTCAGGAGATATTGGGTACTTGCTCATGTATAGTTGTGGGGTATAAGGAGTTTTGAAATTAAAGGAGTCAGAAGTCTATCATCTAATACACCGTATATATTGCTTATATATTGCTTCCACAGATCCCAGCCTGTCAAGGTCCTGAGGAGAACCCTAAAATCATAAGAGATTTGAAAAGCGTTGATGGATATCCTTGGGGAGTGCCTTTAAATCATGTATTCTCCAGTGGGAAATCTCAAGGGACTTTTACTGATTCCATTATAACCAATCCGTTTTGGAACCGCCAAAAAGACATTAGTTAATAGAGATTGACAAGAAGGAAATTGAAAATGGTGGTTACCTCTGTACATGTCATAGTTTATTGACTTGCATTTTTAATGCACTAATGTTTCTTTAAATCACAAACATTTTTGTTTTTCATGTATAATGACATTTTTTGTATTTTTGTGCAACAGCTCAGTATTGAGCAGTCTTTTCCATGGATGTGGGGTTAAATTATGTAAATATTAAATGTTTAAGCAGTCACTTTTCATGATTTATTTAAAGTCTATCATATGTGGTGAAATGATAATGAAAGGTTTGTGCTTAAATTCACTGGTCAAATTAATTATTTTTCTTGTCCTTGATTCTAAAACAATAGTTGGTTAAATATTACAGCTAGATCTTGTTTGTGTACAAAATGATTAGGGGCCCAACCCCCCTGGTAAATCACTTTAAAAAAAGTTGGCATTTTCTTGTCCTAACTATTTGGTGCCTACAGTCTGTTTCTAGGGCACATGACTAGGTATAGGTGGCAGTTGGCATTTGCATAGTCCCCACAGACGGCCACACAATAAAGGGTCTCAGTGTTGGCAGGATGGGCCACCTTGACTTGGTGAGAGGGGTGGAGAGCTCACCGGTCATATTTGCACTTTTAAGACACTGCCTCAGCTCCCACAAAAAGGACTTCATACTAGATTATTGTGCCTGCAAAAAGCCTGGGACCAGGACAGGAAGGTAGGACATTCTAGACACTTCAGTGGAGGGAAAACTGCAGATGTTTCTTTCACTTGAAAGTGGGCACCAGGTACAAAAAGGGTACATTTTAGTACACTCCTGGACCTGTGGATACTGCAGAAGAAGTACTGCCCAACTGACCTCCTACACTGGACCTGCCTGCACCTGCAGATAGACCTGCATGAGGCCTGCCATGCTGTCTAAGAAGGAAAACTGGACCTGCACCCTTCATCCCAGCCTGATGTGACTCCAGGGTCAGCTGATTGACCTCCTATTCTGAGCTACAGGGGCAGAGCATGCTCCAGAGGTCTCACTGCAACTGCCCAGTGGACCTGCTGCAAAGGACTTGTAACTAGACTTGCCTGAGCTCTGCTGGCCTCTCCTGGATTGAGCTCCTGATCCTCTAGAGATGCCGCTCAGGTCCTGAACCCTTGGTGTGGCATCAGCTGAGCTCTTCCTTGAAGAAAAGAAGAAGTCCTTAGGTTTTGGGCTCTTCATGACCGTGAACAGGCGGGTTAATGCTGAGATATTGCCCCTGCACCGATTGCCAATAGGAAGTTCTGGTCACCCCAGCTGTTCCTCCTACACTGACTGCCAGGGACAATGGCAACATGAGATATGGACTTTAAGCTACATCATCGACAGCCTGCAGTGACCGCCAATGCAATACTCCAGCAATGACCATCAGGGACGGTCAAGAGCATCTTCTGCTACAGCGCCGACTGTCTGTGATGATTGGCCTGCTCTTCACGCTATAGCGGTAGCCATCTGCAAAGCTTTCCCAGCTCTTCGCGGCCTCCTCAACCACGAACAGTACCCTTTGTGCTGGACTATAGAAGGTAACATTTTCGTGGTACTAACCTGGCCCCTGTATACAGGCCATGCTCCATTGCGGTTGGTCTGAATTTGTGACTTTCACCCATTCTCACTTGACCATCTAACCGAAGTGGCATTCTGTGGTTTTAGGCACTATACTTACCTCAAATCTTTGAAATTATAAATCTCCAGTTCTACAGATTGGATGTCTGTGCTTTGCTGTCAAATTGTTGACTAGATTTTACTTTATGTTTTTAAATTGGTGTTAGATTTTTCTTTTGTTGTGTTTTCACTTTATTGCATTGTAAGTTGTACATACATACTTTACACAAACCTCTCAGTTAAGCCTGACTGATTTTGCGCCAAACTACCAGAGGGTTAAGCACAGGTTACTTTAGTGACTTTTTAAGGCTCGCCCTGTCATTGATTGTGGCTGTTGCTTGAGAAGGGTTCACACCGCCCTCAACCAGCACCCACATTTCTCACATCAATTTTCTCAGCGCCTTTTCATTCTTGTCTTATCACCCCTAACATGTTGTGATAAATAGGTAACCCTAAATTCAGGGGGTTCTGAAACTATTATTGAACAGAATCTTAGGAGGTGGATGATTTCTCTGATGGAACAATACTGATGTTTTCCCTCAGATTGTTCAAAATGTTCTGCAGCTGTGTCTCAAAGATTTGCTTTCCCTTATGTTCTGAAACTGGAAAATAAACATCACTATCAGATTAAATGCCTGATGCAGTCAGCATCTCCACAGCTGATTATGGATAGTCTTTGTTAAATGCAGCCAACGTTTCTAACAAAGTCCTTCTGATTCTATCCTTCTCCTACTCTCAGCCATGTATCTGTCTCTTAGGAAAGGGAGAGCAATTTCCAGGGATATGTGTAGATATCGGAGACGTCGACTACGAAGGAGAGCTGTGCCTTCTTTTAAAAGAATGCTTGCTCATTTTAATAGCTTTCCATTCTGCCAAGCAAATCCAGTCATTGTTTTTTCTCAATAAATATACCTCTGAGATAGATGAGCAATCATAGACTATGCCACAGAATGCTTAAACTGATAGCCATCTTAATTTAAATACTACATAAGAGGCGTGCCTCTTCTCACTCTGCGTAAACAAACATTTGCACCTGCGTGGGTCATGCCTAGTCCACCATGCATGCATGAGCTGAATTCCTGCTCCAGGAACCTCCCAGAGGAGTCCAGGAAGAAAGATGACTTTACTACCACTGCTCAGTTTGGTAAGTTATGAAATCAATGGGTCCACCATCTCAACCATGATTCACAGATCTCCTTTGCAGCGGGGAGGATTCCCCACAAGCCCAGTGGCCAGAAAATACCTTCCTACCACTAATCTCTCGATCAGTTTATTCCAAACATCAGAGTCCTGTTGCTTTTCCTTCAGACTGGATAAATAAACAGGTGGACTAGGAATGCTAACCATCTTATAGCAGCTGGGAGGTTGGGTGGGGCATTCATATTCAGAATTCAACTGTGTTTTTCCTGTCTTATAGATGGGATCACCTCCAAAGTAATGACTGGACAAGGATGAGGGACATAGAGATAATTACTGCTATTGAAGTGCATGGTGTGCACCATATGTACCAGTGACTCTACATCAGCCTATTCTTGGTTTTGGAGGCTAGTGGGACGCTGCATGTTGCAACTTGAAAATCTAAGGGTCCAGTGAAAACTATAAGGCCTAAGCCTAGGGAAAGAAATTGGCAGAAGGGTTGCGGAAGATGAACTCCGAAAACGGAATGAACTGCTGGGATCAGGGAATGTGATGGCGATGCTGAGTGACACGGGTGGAGGAGAGTAGCCTAATGGCTAGCGCTCCTGATAATAGAACCAGAGAATCTGTTTTGAATCCTGGCATGGACTCATCATCCTGTGAATCTGAGTTAATCACTTGACCTTCCTGTGTCTTATAAAAAAACAAATTAATCTGACCTTGTATAATGAAATCTTTTGTCCATTTATAGCGTTCTAATGTACTTGAGCCAACTTTGCGAACCAACCTGCAAAAAACAAATGAGGGTGAGATGAACATGTGTGCGTGGAGTTTTATTATGCCCTACTGCCCAATATGAAAGCTGCTACTAACTTAAAACCTCCTCCAGGTAACAGCAACCATATTTGAAGGGTCATTGACAAGATGATAAGTGAGTGCCACTCAAACTGCTAATGACCTGCAGAGGCTAGGTATTGCAGCAAAATCACCGTTCATATCTACATTATTGTTAGTGCATGAGTTCATACCAGACAGTGTAGCAGCTGTCAAAATTTAAATTGTATTTTTAATATCAAAATGGAGGAAAAAATAAAATATCCAATAAAGTTTGGAGCATAGGTTCTCTAAAAATAATAGTATGGTTAACTCTAAACGGAATTCCCAAGAATTGTTTGGTCACAGCGCAGACATTGTTTCTTATTTGTTGAGTACAATAAGATTGTGCTAAACATGAGAACTGGAGCTCTTGGCGCAGTAGTCCGACTGCCAATTACAAGCAACTGCCCATCAGCAATTCCACCAATTAAGAACCTGGGGCCATATTTAGCATCATATCCGCTGAAGCTTTTCCACGTGCAGAATGCAGCACACATAAAAAGAGGTAAAAAAGAAGAGAAATATTTCTCCTTGTTACACCTCACCTGGGTAGGCATAGCCATGTTGGCGCATTCCCAGCTCTGCCACTTATACTTGTAGTAAATCTGAGATTGCTTCAAAATCTATTGGTTTTGCATGGAAACATTCATGCACCACCCATGGAATGCCTCCCTGGGTCAGAATAATGTAATGCACTCATTTATCAGCTACGTAAGGGGGCCTAAAATCTAATTGTAAGGGTTTTGTTGCTTTTGTACTACATTGCATGGTGCAAAAGAGATGCAATCCCTTGATAAATATGGCTCCCTGGGATTTATGTCTATTGGTGAGCAGGCTCTAACTCTCCAGGTGAATTCAATTGCTTCTTCTTGTTTTTACAGCCATAAAATTCTTCATAAAGTTATTCCATGTTCGACCATGAGGGGCAAGACATAAGCAACTATGGTGATTAAAGGCTCAATTTATTCTTTAATAAAAAATGTTTTTTTGCCAATACCATACAGGTAAAAATCTCTGTCAATGTAGAAACACATAAACAAGCATAAACAAAGGTACATTTCAAAACCGGTCATCATAGTTCTCAAGAACACAGATATATAGCCAAGGTCTTCCGTAGTATCTAATGTTCCCGCCTGTCCTATAAAAGGTAAAACATCTGAGCAAATATGTACATCATATTTTAAAAAGATACTTTTTAAAATAGGTACCACAAATTGGTCAGACCAGTAAACATGCTAACAATACATACCGTGCTGAGCAAAATTCATTGCACATGGGGATTTCTCCTCACAATATTTGATCTGATTGGGGGATGGGCGTAGCCTAGTTGGTGAAGGGACTGAATATACTCTACTGGTGCTCCTGCCTGTCTCAGGGGTTTTTGGCCCATCCTAAGACCTAGGAGGCACCAGACATTGAGGGCTGGCAGTGGGCCTGCCTGTGGGGTCATGAGTCTTTGAGCCTTTTTATATCAATTGACAACTCAGCGGAGATCTGTTGCCAGGCCTAGGATAGATGGTGATGGCCTCTGAGTAGGCCCGGGTGCAATTTTAATTCCACAAGCTGTATTGAGGAATTTGGACGACTCCGCATTACTCTTGTAACACTGATTTCACGCCAAAATCCGCCAACCTTCATGTTGTGGAATATTTTCCCCTTTTAAGCACTGAGATGACAATGGGAACACCGCAAGATTTCAGAATGCGAGCTGGCAAGTGCAAGTGAGATTTTGCATCCCCTATCACAGTTTCTGGTCACTAACAGTACTTCTGACCTGATTTTACAAACGTGGGTGGTCGCGAGTGGTCACAGTCAGCAGGCTGCTTCCTGAGTAGATTTTATACTTGACGGGCAGAAAACTTAACTCTAAAATAGCGTGCTCCATTTGCATTGATTTTTTGCATGAAATGTGCTACAGTTGGTTAAATCGGAGCACAAGTAGAGCAACATGCAATTTCCACCCATTGACGAATCTCTGCAGAATTTTACAAGGTTTTTAATTAACTCAGTGTGATCCCACTAAGCAAAATTCCACAAGTTCCATCCAGGCCTACCTTTGAGTCCACTGGCCAGTGCCGGGCACAGAGCATGCCGGGACACCAGTGCGGTATTTTCACAAGAACAAGGGAACACAAAAGGTATATCATAGGGACCTTGGGCAGTATCAATTTACAAAAGACAATGGTCCCTATATGTGGACAGGATAGCTGGTTGCCTCGTTCTGGGTTACTGATGAGAAACCGCGGGGCTATTGGCATTCTTTCAAAACAATTCCGGGGCTTCCATCAGGATTGTATGGAATCGCCAGGAGCACTGTGGCTGATACGGCAGTCTGATGGGAGTTCACTCCCATCAGACTGCTGTATCAGCCACAGTGCTCCTGCCAATACAAATTGAGCCATCGCGCTCCACTCCTGGCGATTCCATACAATCCTGATAGAAGCCCCGGAATTGTTTTGAAAGAATGCCAATAGCCCAGCGGTTTCTCATCAGTAACCCAGAACGAGGCAACCAGCGAGTAAACCGACATTAATGCGATAATAGGCATTGTGTTAATAATTGTTGAACAAAACAATAATGCTGATAATTCTTGTCCTGATGATGATGTCATAATTTAAAAAGGCATCGAAACGTCGTCGACAAAAAACCCCATATGCAATATGATGAATGCTATATTGTTTGATGCAATGGTATGGTTATGTTTAAGAGATTGAGTCTGTAGCACTGAACAATAGTATACAGACAGATTTTCGCTTTGCCTTTTTGGCCATTTCTTTGTTGTTTTGTCTTAAATGTTGTGGGTCACGGCTGTGCCCACTTGTTATCTTGGTCTTAAAACTCCCTCTATGAACTTGATCATTTAAAATAAAATTCTTGTCCGGCTGGACAAAGAAACATACTACTTATTAGGTGTATGATTATTATTTTTTGCTATCCTGTCCACATATAGGGACCATTGTCTTTTGTAAAAAGGGACACCAGTGCGGGCCATATTGGTGCTCAAGAAAATTAGGAGAGAAAGTAATTCTCCATGGGACATTTTACAGCCTAGCTGTGAGGAAGGCCACAAGGAGGTTGGCTGTTGGTGCTGGATCATGGAAAAGGAGGAAAATGGCGGCAACTGGGATGGTGGGCTCCTTAGCCGTGGTGGTGACCTGTGGGCCAGCTGTGGCTGTGAGAATGTGAGAGACCTGACTGGCAGCATCTCTGTGGAGACTTAGGGACTAATTTAGATTTCAGTGGATGGGTTACTCCATCACAATAGTGACGAATATCCCGCCTGATGAAATATAAATCCCATAATTTCCTATGGGAAATATATTTTGGGGGATGGGATATCTGTCACTATTTGATGGAGTAATCCGTCCGCCGAAATCTAAATCAGGCCCTGAGTGTTGACTTGGTGGCCAGAGTAGCTAAGGGGCCACAGCCCTGCGTGAATGCGCTGGTGGATAAAGCCGCTGGGGAATGGTGTGCCCCCGCAATGAAGGAGTCTGTGGAGCAAGGACATCTCCCCTGCATAAGGGGCCTCTAGCGTTCATGGGAGCTTGGACTATGTGCTGGTTCATATCAATTGGGGGTCCTCAGTTGCATTAGTTTTGCATTGCTGTGCATCTCTCTACAATACTCTCCCCCAGATGACCTAATGTAATAAGCAAAGGGCTGCTCTGGGTTCACGCAGTTCACCTCCATAGGACTTTGACCTCACGTTTGAATTATTTGCCAGTGCACAACTTAATAATATGGCATTTAGAAGAGGTGGCCTCTTTGGGCAATGGGCAGTTGGTCAATGATGAACTGAGGAGTGTCTCCTCCCAATGCCCCCAAGAAGAAATGTGTCTGTGGTGGCTGACTGGCCTGTGTTGATCAGCCCTAGCCAAAAATAGTCATCACTTACTGTCTCAGGGCCTTGTGCACTCCTTCCCTCCGCTCAATATGGCCATGACATACCTGCTTGAGAGGCTCCACCCTTTCCGTGATGAGCTCTGCAAAGAGCTCTGGCAGGATCTTGATAAAAGCAACGCAGACCTGTGCTCCTACCTGGAGGCCAGAATCACAGAGCTATGTTCTGATGTCAACTCAGTGGGCAGAATATTCTTGACATGGAGACCAGACTGAGCGTTGAGGAGGAGGTGCATTCATTGTTGGAATGCTCTCCTCTCTTCTGGGCTATGATCACCGAGAAATTCGACTAAACAAGTTGCACCCTGGTTGCCCCAGGACACCTAGACAGCAATAGAGACCCAGAGATGTGCTTATCAAATTTCATTATTTCTCCGAAAATGAGGAAGTCTTGAGAAGGGCCAGGGAAGCTGGAAGTGTTTACTTTCAGTACTATTACTGCACGATCTATCATGTTGTTACCCAAATAACCTCTTAAATGTGGAGCTGAATTCAGATCAGTCTTTAAGAAACTTTGTGATGATGGCATCAAACACAGATCAACATAACCCTTTGGCCATTCTTTAAACCCACAAAATTTAAAAAGGATGATTTGAAAATTGGCTTCAGCTGTTTGGGGCCTCCTGGGGGTTGAAGGTCAATTTGGTCACGCTGGGGGGTGGGGGTGGGAGGGATGGAACAATGCTCACCTAGGACTTGTGGATTAGAGGAATAAACAGCCGCAGAAGAATAGTGACATATTTTGTGTTCATTTAGGGACCGATAGAGGGAGACACTTTTCGGCTCACTTAACACTAGGGTAAATTGATACTTTTTGGTGGGAATGTTTGACCCCAGCTGGGCGGGGAGAGAACCACTCAAGTCCTTTCCCGTAAGATTGGACAGACTTGATGATACAGAATACAGGTGGTCCTAGACTAACGTCGCATTGGTTTGAAGTTGTAGCAGTTAATGGCTGAGAGGATATATATATATACAAGGCTACTGCGTTAGCCGAAATGCGTCATCTGCCTGACATTATGCGCATCTGGTTATAATAAAAGCCAATGCGGCCAGCAGTGAGAACAGTAATTGCAGCGTTCGTGTTTCTCTTTTGGTGAACAAGCACGGAGCGGTAATTATATATATATATATATATATATATATATATATATATATATATATATATATATATATATATATATAAAATAAGGCACGAAATAAGGCACGAAAAGTAAATTTCAATTATAAGGCCACTAGGATAGTGATATAAAACCCAGTTTAATCAATCATATATGGTATTTTATCCAAAAAGAAACATAAGTTCCCCTTGGTTCTCATAATCCTAAGTCCAAGATATTTAATGGAGTTTTTTAATCTCACTAAAAGGGAAAAAGGGAGTTAACTGATTAAGACTCAAGATTAAATATATGCTGACTGAGGATAGCATGTCTCACATCGTGCTGAAGACTCACCCCTTCTCCTGTAAGCAAAAACAGTAACAAAACAAACAAAAGATAACTGGAATAATATGAAGTAGTAGATACTTCCATTAAGTGGTTATCAAATGTCCTGTAGGGTTGGCATGCAAGCACTAAAGATGTCCTCTACTCAGTCAACTGGGGAGCAAGGAAAGCACTATGCAGCACACACAATGGTACCCAGACCAAACATGTCTCATCAAGTCTGTCCCATTATGAAACAATGAGGTAGCCCAGTGTCAAGCACACAAAACCGAAGAAGACTTGTATTTTGATTATGATGGCTTTATAATAGGCGAGTGTGAGGCGTTCAGCATCCATGAATTTTCTGGAGTAAAAACCAGCGTTTTAACCGAGTTCGACATGGTCATGAAAGGGAGACAGACCGGCAACAAACAAGTGTTTCAAGGTCGAGAAATAGGAAACAGAGGAGGCAAAAGCAAGAATACCTCAAGTATGGGAGGATTAGGAAGCCCCGTGGGAACCAGAACGAGGGGCAAAATGAAGGCGAAGTAATGGATAAACTTACAGTCATCAACCTCTCTCACAGAGAACTCACCAATTTTGAGGTAGAACTTTTATCTATGGGTTTAAGTTTTTGTCCTTCCAATGTTTTCAATTACACTCAAAGCCGCCTAGACCTGTTTTTCTTTACCAGAAAGTTACGGATTAAAAAATGGTTCGCAACAAAAGTATGTGATAAAGATAGAACAGCGAAAGAGAAGCCCAATAACATGAGTCTAGCGGAGGCAGACTTAGAACACTCCCTAAAAGTGTTGGCAGAAGAAGTAGATGAGACTAGCTGTCCATTTGATAGGTTTGTGACAGAGAAAATACCATTAGATCTGAGTGCGGATAGTGGTTTCAAGCCTAAGTCAACCTTCCTTCCTCAAATTAAATGTGATGTAACTGATGTATTTGAGAAGGGAATGAACAAAGAATTACAACATATTACCAATAATAGAAAACATAAGGGATGGAACAACATAACAGCACCACAAAGAAAGGCACTCCTAAATTTGAAAAAAGACACCACAATAGTAATAAAAAAATGCGACAAAGGCGGAAATGTAGTCATGCAGTCAAAAACTAAATACATAAATGAGGGCTTGAGACAGTTATCCGATGAATCAAGATATTGTAGAAGTAATTGGATGGAGTACAAACTTTCTGTTAAAACATTCCATGTACAACTATCAGAGTGGAAAGAAAAGGGTCTCATAGAGAGAGAAGAATTTCAAATTCTGGAATGTAAATTTCCCAAGATCCCGGCTTTATATCTTTTACCGAAGATTCATAAAGACCAGGAAAATCCACCAGGGAGACCTATTGTCTCCTCCGCAGGGAGTTGTTTTGAAAACTTATCAAGGTATGTGGATTTTTTCCTACAGGGCTTAGTGCAGAAACTCCCATCGTACATAAAAGATTCTGGAGATTTTTTGAAATTCTTAAAAACATTGAAATGGCAAGAGAATTACTCCCTCCTTTCCCTAGACATAGTTGGCCTATACACCTGCATCCCTCACCAACTGGGCTTAGATGCATGAAAACATTTCTTATCTAAGAGGTCCATCTCATATCTCCACCATACACAAATGTTACTAGAAATAATGAGAATTTGCCTCACCCAGAACTACTTCCTCTTCGACAGTAAGATCTATCGACAAACCCTCGGTACTTCCGTGGGGACTTGTTTTGCTCCCTGCTTTGCGGGTCTCTACATGGGGTACTGGGAGGAGGAAGTAGTATACAGATCATCAATGTACAAAGAAAATGTAGTAAAGTGGGCAAGGTACATTGATGATATTTTTGTAGTGTGGGTGGGAACAGAAGCGGAGGCACTGAGTTTTGTAGAAACCTTGAATATAAACAACTACAATCTACAATTCACAAGCCATTGGGCGGAAGACAGTCTGGAATTTTTAGATTTAAATCTGAAAGTTGAAAACAACCAACTAGAAAGTACCTTATTCAGGAAAACCACAGCAGAAAATAGTCTACTTCATGCTCGCAGTTGCCATCAAAGCTCTCTTATTGAAAGTATTCCAGTAGGAGAACTTCTCAGAGCCAAACGAAACTGCAGCACAGCACAGAGCTTTGCAGCAGAAGAGAAAATAATGACAGAAAGATTTGTAGCGAGGGGTTACTCACGGAAAACCATCAATAGGGCAAAATCAACAGTCTCTAAAAGAACTAGGGATTCGCTGTTAGCAGAGAAGAAAAACAAAAGATACTGACCTAAAGAACGATAAGACCCAATTTATTACCACCTACAGTAGTCAGGCATTTATGGTAAAGCGAAGCTTGAATAAATTTTGGCCAGTATTAAAAACGTATCCCGATGTTGCAGAATATGTAGAAGCCTTCCCACAAATAACCTTCAAAAGATCTCAATCATTAAAAGATCAGTTATGCAGTGCAGTGGAACCCGTAAAGGACAGAATAGCAGGAATACAAGGTTTCTACACATGTAGAAATTGTAAAACCTGCAAGAACAGCAGGAATTGTAAGGAAGTCCGACTGTCACCAAACACACAACCGTTTAAAATTCAAGAGCACACATCATGCAATACAGAGTTTGCTGTATATGCATTGTTCTGCCCATGTGAGATGGCATACATAGGCAGCACAATCCATAAAGCAAAAATTAGAATTTTGGAACACTTGCGGGCAAGAAAGAATGGGGATAAAGCATACCCCATTGCCAGACATTTTCAAAGCCATCATAATCAAAATACAAGTCTTCTTCGGTTTTGTGTGCTTGACATGGTGAAACATGATGAAAGAGGGGGAATCAGAGTACAGCGGTTACGTAGATTGGAATCATGATTCATTATAAGGTATCAAACCGTTGCCCCTGTCGGTCACAATTGTGATGAGGAACTAGAAGTTCATTTGGGTTAGAGATAGAAAAAATCATGTTCTATATATGTGATATAATCTGTGTAAAGCCTTCAAGGCCGAACAGGGCCTGTCTGATGAAGGTTTCTGACATGACTGTATTAGACATAGGTATGATTTTTGATTGTCTCGAATTTTACTAGAATTTTAATCACAAATGGTGTATGTAACAATTATCTTATGGGTTTTTGTATTTGTATATTTCTTTTAGAACGTATCAGAAATTGTGGAATGAAGAGAGTTTGAGAGTAACACAGTCTTCACCTGAAGGGTACTGCGTTAAAAATTGCCCACAGTGGCGTTGAGTATTTGCATAACATTGAGCAAAACATTGTTGATAATAAACGAACGGAATTGGCTGTAAGATTGTAAGCCCACTTGGGCAAGATAACTCGCCATGTTCTGCACTCGCTGCAGTTTACCCACTAAGGCAGCAGGCGCGCCCAGAAGTAGCGCATTGCAGTAATCAAGCCTGCTTAAGATGATACTACGCACTACCTCTGGGCGAGCGTGGGCCGGGAGGAAAGATAGAATCTTCCGCAATGTTCGGAGCAGCAGCATGCACGTTGCCACGGTTTTGTTGACAAACGCGTCAAGCTGTAGGTTGGATTCAAACAGCACCCCCAAGTTTCGGGTTGAGACTGCTGCTGCCCCCGTGCCCTGGAAGGAAGGAGGCCAAAATTCTGGTGGCAAGGGACGAGGGATGCGATCCGAGGAGCAATGCAATACCTCGGTTTTTGAACTATTAAATTGCAATGAGTTCAGACTCAGCCATTCTGCAGTAGCTGACATGCAGCGGTGATAGGTCTCCTGAGACACGCCATCCCTACCCTCAAACGAGAAGATAAGTTGCGTGTCATTCGCATAGTTGATGACCGCAATGCCAAAGGACTTAATTAAACTGACCAGGGGGCGGAGATATAGGTTGAATAGAATAGGGCTAATGGCCGACCCTTGCGGTACGCCCTGCCCCCCCCTGCCTGATGTCCGAGCGGTAAGGCGGCAAGGCTACCACCTGGTGTCTGTTACCGAGGTAAGAGACCAACTAGTCAAGGGCCAGGCCAGATACCCCAATCTCCTCTAGTCTCCTGATCAGAATGGCATGGTTGACCATATCGAACACTGCCGACATGTCGAGCAGCACAAGAAAGGCAGCTCGACCAAGGTCGACACGCGAGCGAAGGTCATCCAAAGCGGTCACCAGTGCAGACTCAGTGCCGTGGGCTGGTCTGAACCCAAACTGGGACTCGTCCAAGCAGGTGTTGGTCTCTAAGAAGCTGGACAGATGTTTTGTCGCCAGTTTTTCCAAGATCTTAATTGGCAGGGGAAGCAATGAAATAGGCCTGTAATTTGCTGAGCAAATCGGGTCCAGTGTGTCCTTTTTCAGAAGTGGAGATACCACGGCCAACTTCCAACAATCCGGGACTTGAGCCGTACTGAAAGACTGGCAACAGATGGCGTGGAGAGGGGGGAAAAGCTCTTCTTGAAACAGTTTCCAGTATTTGCAGGGCAGCGGGTCAAGGGGGGAACCCGACAAGATCCCGTTCACCACGGTGCAAAACTCCTCAAAGGTTGGGAGGGGGAAACTGTTCAGCCGAGCCTTCCTAGCATCCAAATCCATCAGGATCTCAGGGGTGGTTCCTCTTGCCAGGTTAGACGTAGCATGAGGGGTCACCGAGGACGGGGATCCTAAATTGCTCAGAATCAGGGTGATCTTATCCTCAAAGGCCTTTGCCAAAGAGTCACAGAGCAGTTGGGAGGTAGGTATATCCTTGGAGGCACACGCGGGGCGGGGTAAGTCCCTAACAATCTTAAACAGGGCCTGGGATTTATTTGCCGCTGTCAATAGAGTTTCCTCCAAAAAATGGCTTTGGTGCATTTAATCTGGATTTTATAGGCCAATAGTGCCTGCTTAAAGAGAACCTTATCAGAATCCAGATACTGTTTCCTCCAGGCACGTTCCGCACGTCTACACTGGAGTTTCAACTGGAGAAGCTCTTTAGTAAACCAAGGCATAGCCGGTCTAGCCCTGTCTCTAATTTTCCGCAGCGGAATCAGTTCATCCAATGATTTGGAAATTTTCTGACTGAGAGTTACATAACTCTCCTCCGCGTTGTTTCCCAGGGAAAAGCCATCAGCTAACAGGGTTGGCAGGCTCGACTGTTTCAAGAGCCGTGACCATTGCCTACCCTGCTTTGAGGTGGCTCCTGTCCTAGCACTTTCCAATGAGTTAGCTGGTACTGACAGAGAGAAGTGGACAAGGGAGTGGTCCGTCCAGCAAAGTGGAAAGATGTTCAGTACCGACACCCGACTAGCATCTGCCAGAATCAGATCTAAAACATGACCCTTTGAGTGCGTTGGGGAGAGTATCAGCTGCTGTAGATGAATATTGCAACATGACTGGACCAGCTCTTTATAAGCTGAGTCCGTCGGCCCTCCTGGCCACAGATTAAAATCTCCTAGGACCAGGATCCTAGTATGAGAGTTGGAGAGCTCGTAAATCAGATCTACCAACTCAGGTATGGCCGGTAAGGCATTAGCTGGGGGTCTATAGCAAAGCAGCCCAGAATAGAGGACACCTCCTTGTCCGTTTAAGGAGAAACCCATTGTTTCACAGGCCTATATCCCCCCCTGTTCTTTACTCGAGGCTTGTGTCTGATTTTATAGCCCGGAGGGCAGGCGAGACCCAATTCTACCGTACTATCTGATCTGGTCCATGTCTCTGTCATGCAGAGCATGTCTAAGTTATGTGACTCTATAAGTAATCCAATTTCATTGTGATGTTTACTCAGGGATCTAACATTAAGCAGCCCACAGGACAAGCTCTCTAGAGGAGTAGTAGCGGTAGTGTGAGACTGACAGCTCTGTATGGGGCGAGGGTCCATGCTTATGTGCTCCTCTCTTGAAGAGACAATAGGGGTCGAAAGCTGAGAGGCAGCATTACCGGCGCCCGAACCAACCTGTGCTCGAACGGGCACAAACGGGCTTACCTCTGGCGCATCTCCGGCGCGCCGACGTCGCGCCGACGCTGCGAGCTTGGGGTGTGTCCATCTTTTATACCGTTGAACGCGGAAGTCCCGTGAGTGCAAGCCTCTGGCCCCTCCACCAAGATGGCGCCTAAAGTGTGTCGCCTTCTGGAACCCCCACCCAATATGGCGGAGAAAATACGGCACTAAGCAGCCCCAGCCCACCCTGAGAGTCCCTCTGTCCCACAAATGCGGGTGAAACAACGATTAAAATGCGGGTAAGCACTATCAGAGATGCCCAGTATTTCTAATTAAATGGTATAACTGAGGCGTCTGCTTCCGATGTTCACGCAGCGCAGCGCGATAGAGCGAGTGCCACAGCAGAGTTACACTATTAGGATTCTATTTAAAAACAAACGAGTACAAATCAAAAAAGTAAAGGAATAAAATAGCGCGGTCGCGCAGGTCAGCAAGTCTACCTTACTCGTGGCAAGTCCCACCTTATGTAGCCACCACCTACGATCGCGGAAGTCCCGTGAGGGCAAGCCTCTGGCCCCTCCACCAAGATGGCGCCTAAAGTGTGTCGCCTCCTGGAACCCCCACCCAATATGGCGGCGAAAATACGGCGCTAAGCAGCCCCAGCCCACCCTGAGAGTCCCTCTGTCCCGCAAATGCGGGTGAAACAACGATTAAAATGCATGTAAGCACTATCAGAGATGCCCAGTATTTCTAATTAAATGGTATAACCGAGGCGCCTGCTTCCGATGTTCACGCAGCGCAGCGCGATAGAGTGAGTGCCACAGCAGAGTTACACTATTAGGATTCTATTTAAAAACAAACGAGTACAAATCAAAAAAGTAAAGGAATAAAATAGCGCGGTTGCGCAGGTCAGCAAGTCTAGTGGTCGGGATAGGAAGGGAAAACTGACCACACTGACAGGAGAGCGGGCCACTCAGAGGATGAGAAGGGGCACAGCCTTCTCAAGACTTTGGGGTACGTAACTTATACAGGTCTTCTTGTGAGTAGAACTCCGTAACCGGCAAATTTTGGCCAGCATCTCTGGCGAGAGGCGACGGCCTGGCGCGGACAGGCGCAGACAGGCACGCCTTTGGCGCACCTTCGGCGCGCCGCCTGCGTGCTCGCTGCGCCCGCCGCTGCACGGACGGAAACCAGAGGTCATTTTATAAGGCGAGAGGAGGGTGGGAGGCTGCCAACAACTAGACCGCAGCCCTCGCAGTCCCCCCAAGATGGCGGCTCCCCCTATCTCCTACCGCGTCAGCGCCTAATCGGCTGCGCGGGGAACAGGGGTCGAGATGAACAGACAATCGGGTGAGTCAGCACCAGAGCGTGGTACAAGTAGGGGTGTAGAAAACAATACAATATTAAAAGGCAAAACAAATTATGAATTTAAAATTCTGGCTGAGGACCTAATCCCCCGGCTTTCCGCCTCAGGGGAGAATCGAACTCTGAATCAGCGCGCCCGCGCTAAGCTTGCGGTCCATGGGAGGGCGGGAGGCTGCCAACAACTAGACCACAGCCCTCGCAGTCCCCCCAAGATGGCGGCTCCCCCTATCTCCTACCGCGTCAGCGCCTAATCGGCTGACGCGGTAGGCAGAGAGTGAGTAGTAGAGAGTAGGCATGTCTATGTGGTCATGCAGTAGGCATGACCACATAGACATTCATTTACCCATACAAATACTCAGTTAAGAAACCAATAACAAATATTGTCTTTAACATAGCATTTAAGACAAAGCAATAAAGACTTTCACACAGTTTAATAACTACACATTATATATAGTGAGACTCTACAAATTAGTCACGGAAACAATCAATGACACTGTTACTAAATCCACCATCCACACATTTATATTTATATATCCACTCTTTCTTCAATGCAAAGTAGAGTATTTATAATACATATTTAAATATCAAAGCAAACCACATTCACTGGATGATGTCATCAGTGATGTCATCAGTGAGTCATTTGAGATGTCATCAGTGATGTCATCAGTGATGTCACTGACCATGTCATGAATGATGTAATATGTGACATCATCAGCAGTGGATTGCGGGCGCGTGAGTTATAGTGAGTACAACTAACTATAACGGGGGAATTTCAATGGTTTTGTATGAGTAAAATGTCCAGCAGAAGACTGAGTGATATTTATCAGACAGGACTAAGCCACTTTTTGTGGCGTAATCCTGCCTGATGAATTTCAGCCCCTTTAACACAGTGTCCTGCGTTAAAGGGGCGTGCAATGGGTGTTGCTGGGGGCGTTCCCAGCAGCATCCATGGACTTGAGTAATTTATAGCATCCTCAAAGTCAGACTTTCAAAAATTCCAAAGTATAGGACATGATAATCCAAATCCAAATGTTTCTCAAGAAAAGTCATAAACCGTGTCTGTGGGTCATATCTGCACAAACGCCGATATTCCGAATGATTGAAAATGACTTTTCTTGAGAAACATTTGGATTTGGATTATCATGTCCTATACTTTGGAATTTTTGAATGACTGACTTTGAGGATACTATAAATTACTCAAGTCTGCCCGAATTGTGTGGGTAAAATTGATACCTAGTCACTTTGAATAAGAATGTACTTACGACACGTCTAACATTTGGAAGAAATATCCAGTTATATGACAACAGGATACCAACATAACTTGAAGGAAATAAGAACGCCCTGAAGAAGTTCTGTTGTACAGAACGAAACGTGTCGGCTGGCTGTGGTACATAAACTTAAGGAAAATAAAAGCATTTGAATATACACCAAGATTCAGCGCTTCAATAAGGACTCTAAGTGATATGATTTGATTGGACTTGTTGTGCAAGTGGTGCTGTGCCAAACTTTGCAATATTTTCCACTACTCTCTACTACTCACTCTCTACTACTCCACTACTCTCTAATACTCACTCTCTACTAATCATTCTCTACTACTCTCTACTAATCTCTCTCTACTACTCACTCCCTACTACTCACTATCTACTACTCTCTACTACACACTCTCTACTACTCTCTCTCTACTATTCACTCTTTACTTCTCACTCTCTACTACTCTCTACTACTCACTCTCTACTACTCTCTCTCTCTACTACTCTCTACTACTCACTCTACTGCTCACTCTACTGCTCACTCACTACTATCTACTACTCACTCTCTACTACTCACTCTCTACTACTCTCTCTCCACTACTCTCTACTACTCACTCTACTACTCACTCTCTACTACTCTCTACTATTCTCTCTCTGCTACTCACTCTCTACTACTCACTCTCTACTACTCTCTACTACTCACTTTCTACTACTAACGCGCTACTACTCACACTTTACTACTCACTCTTTACTACTCTCTACTACTCACTCTCTACTGCTCTCTACTACTCACTCTACTACTCACTCTCTACTACTCTCTACTACTTATTCTACTACTCTCTACTACTCACTCTCTGCTACTCTCTCTACTGCTCTCTACTACTCTCTACTACTCACTCTCTACTCTCTACCTCTCTATCTCTACTTCTCTCTCTACTAGTGTCTACCTCTCTACCTCTACCTCTCTACCTCTACCTCTCTACCTCTACACCTCTACCTCTATACCTCTACCTCTATACCTCTACCTCTACACCTCTACACCTCTACCTCTCTACCTCTCTCTACACACACACATATACATATATATATGCATATATATGCATATGCATTTATATATATGTATGTGTATATATATACATACATATATAAACATATATAATCTGCATATCTATATAAATACAAATATAAATGCATGCATACATATACATATATGCATACATATGCATGTTATTTACATGAAAGTTTGAAAAACACTAATAAAAGCAAAGCTAAAAAGCTACCTCACTACAAACAGAATGGCTTTAACTTATACGAGGGCGAGATCTATTGCATTTTCAATGCTTGTTTACTTTGGTTCCATCAAGAAGGCATTCAGATGTGTCACACATTTGCCATACATTCTGAATGTTAGCACTCTAGTTGCTCATTAGATCACTGTAGTAAAGCTACTGCTCACCAGGGAAGTCTGCTGCTGGTATTCAAAGTGCATGTTTCAGTCTGCATGTCAGAATTTTTTTAATGAAATAGAAGAGAATTTGAGAAGTCAAAATGTGCCCTAATTTTTCTTTCTTCAGCACTAATCATAATTTCTATGGCAACATGAAACCCCTCATTTTGTTCCTTTGCAAATTAGATGTTTTAAGTGTTACCACTTTATTCCAATCAAGATGACTTCAGGTGTGCCACACTTTTGTCATAAGTAAGACTGTTAGCGCTCTAGTGGTTCTTTAGAACACTCTGGGACATTCTGTCATTGGGCTATACTTGGGCTACATCTGGGGGATATTTGTGCTAGATTTGGGCTCCTTTGTCTCTGGTGGCCATCTTGGGAGACTTATTTGTTATGAAGTTTCCTAATTTCCTCATTTACTACAGTCTCCTCAGTAGGAAATACTTTCAGTTTTCTACTTTGATTCCATCAAGAAGGCAATCAGATGTGACAAACATTTGCCATAAATTCAGAATGTTAGCACGCTAGTTGCTTATTAGATCACTGTAGTAAAGCTACTGCTCACCAGGGAAGTCTGCTGCTGGTATTGAAAGTGTATGTTTCCGTTTGCATGTCAGAATTTCCTTTTAATGAAATAGAAGAGGATTTGAGAAGTCACTCAAAATGTGCCCTTATTTTTCTTTCTGAAGCACTAATCATACTTTCTATGGCAAAATGAACCCCCTCATGTTGTTCCTCTTTAAATTAAATGTTTTCAGACTTACCACTTCATTCCAATCAAGATGGCTTCTGGTGTGCCATACTTTTGTCATAAGTAAGACGGTTAGCGCTCTAGTTGTTCTTTAGAACACTGTGACATTCTATCATTGGGCTATACTTGGGGTACATCTGGGTGATATTTGGGCTACATTTGGGCTCTTTTGTCACTGGTGGCCATCTTGGGAGACTGCATGTCAGAATTTTTTAATGAAATAGAAGAGGATTTGAAAAAGTCACCCAAAATGTGCCCTAATTTTTCTTTCTGCAGCACTAATCATACTTTCTATGGCAAAATATACCCCCTCATTTTGTTCCTTTTTTAATTAAATGTTTTAAGAGTTACCACTTTATTCCAATCAAGATGGCTTCAGGTGTGCCATACCTTTGTAATAAGTAGGACTGTTAGCGCTCTAGTTGTTCTTTAGAACACTCTGGGAAGCTGCAGTAGAACACAAAGGAATCAACTGACAGTTTCTGTCCTTGTTGGATGTACATGTTTTAATGAGAATGTCAGACTTCATTTTCACATGACTGAGAAAGATAATGTGAATTTACAGAAAATATGCTTTCGGTTTAGCTTATAGATCCCCATCCAAACCACTGTGGGAAAAGCATGAGATAATAGTTTTCTTTCAAACATGATTCATGATATCCCAGCAGAAGGGTTATTCACATGGTAAAATCACTTTAGAACACACCACAATTCCTAAAATGAGTACGGTACCATCAAAAAATGATTTATAATGTAACTAAAGTCCTAAAACCTTTTATTAACTGCAATGCTTTTTAATGAGGTGCTACCATGTATATTGGTCCCAAGATGGCTGCCAACACTTCTTGGATGTAGTGCTGACAGCCAATCAGATCTCGCGATGAGATGTGTGGTTAGGCTCCGCCCAGATGTATATATTTATTTCTTTTGATTTTCTCTGGAACTACTGGAGGGATTTACACCATTTAACCAAAAGCGTGATCTGCGTACCAGACCCTACCATTTTCCCAAATTTGGTGTAATTACGTTTAGCGGTTCGGGCTGTAGCCGAGTCTAATCATCCTATGGAAATTAACATGGGGAAAACAGGTTTTGGGACCCCCCTTTTTTCTCGGCCCCCGCTTGATGAATCTTCCCGAGACTTTCAGGGAAGGAACGGAGCGGGCCATCTTGTTTGAGAAATTCGCGAAGATTCAACAACCGGTGCCAAAGTTATTCCCAATAGAATGTTGCGGATTTCCTATGGAAACTAGGTCCTAACTATAACTACCTACTGGTGACCGCCAGTAGGTTATATATATATATATATATAACTTTTAAATGTTATCATTCTCTCTCTTCTTCTTATTTAGGGGCTGATTAAGATCTTGACGGGACTCCCATCGTCCCGTCGTCCCCCGTTGTGGTGTGTACAAGTACTCCGCCAAGCTCACAGAATCCCGATCATCTGATTTAGGTAGATGTTTGTTGAATCTCCTTCCACGTCGACGGAGTTATTACCATCGCGTAGATGGCTCACCCCTGCCAACATGGCAGACTCCTCTGCTGACTCGCATTACTTCATCGTTGTCAGGTTGGTAGGATAGCATAGTGCCTCTTTAGATTTCGCAGTTGTTCCTTGGTGCCATAGCGGCGGTTTCCCAAAGGATAGATCCTGTAGCGGGATGCGTTCAACAATGTACCATTCCCGTGGCAACTGGATTGATGCTAGCACCACACATCTGATGATGAAACAGAAGAGCAATCCACACTTTACAGCGGGCAAATTGTCAGTCATGGTGGAGAAAATTAGTAGGGACGAGCCACAACCGTTTGAAGCCTAAGTGCAAAATACAAACATATCTCAAACATATCTCAGAAAGCTGTAGCTAACCTCTTGTGCATACAGATGTACATCAGGAAGAGGTGGAACAACTGGGGGTGGGGGGAAACCCTGTGGCCAGAAAAGTGAGGCCACTGGGTTAACTGTCACCCAGGCCCCCATCAACCAAGTCTTGGGTTTCCTCCATCAGTACCAAGACATGATGGGCCAGGTCCTTAGAGAGCACCGAGAGATGAAGCAGTTGCAGTCAGCTTAATGTTCAGACAGAAAATCACATATCCAATAAGGGCTCCCTGATTGGGGTGCTGCATGTCATTTTCATGTAGATAAAACAGGAGTAGGGTACCCGTCAACTGTGTTGGGATTGGGGTATAATAGTGTAAGAACAACAATGTCCCAACTGGTATTGATTAAAGACAATTAGTAAAGATATGTAAAAACATTATCTGAAAGGAAACAAGGAGACTCTACATAATTCTGACATGTGCTAGAAGCATCATTTTATGTATAAATATTTGGAGAAGAGACAGAAATATAGTTTACAGTTATGGCAGCACTGCAGTATATAAATCACAACAACTGAAAAAACAACCCAAATTGTACGTGGTGCTCTAGGTGTAACAGTGAAAACCAATATAGCAACGCAAGTGACAATGTGAAACAGCGTGAGTGGCGCAAGGTGACTAGTGAATAAATATACAGTGTATTAATTGATATACAGCGGTTCCAGGTAGATATAAAGTACATTTTGTAAGTATTCAATGTGGTCAACCTCTTCGTATCTCGTGCCTGTAATTGCGCTGAAAGGTCGACGGCGTTTCTATCCAGGTTACTACAGGATCTTCATCAGGACTGGGTCGTGGGCAGTGCTGAGGGCCGTTTACTGGGAATCAATTGCCGGTTGACAGCAATGGCCAAGTGGTGCGTTTGGCTTCTGATTCAGGACTAGCAGAAGTAGCTCGAACGATTAGTTCCGAAGTACGAAGGGACTTCTTGGCCCGAGTCAGAGTTGTGGAGTCCCGTGGCGGTCCCGGGTGAAAGTGGCTTCAAGGTAGCCGATCACAAGCGTTGTCGGTTGGCTGTGAATGAATCCGGGTCTGAGTAGTCGAGTTCCGTGCAGATCCCGGATGAAGTTAATTTCTAGGTAGCCGATCCCTAGCGTGGCCAGCTGGCTGAGAATGAATCTCAGAGGGAAACAACCTCGGGGAATGTCTGTGGGATCCTAAGTATCCGAATACTTAGGATCCCACGGACATTACCCGAGGTTGTTTCCCTCTTCCTCTTTCATTTCGTTTTGAACACAACTATGTTAAATTTCGGAAAAGTATCAAAACATGGATATTCAATGTCTGAGCTGACTCACTGCTCCCCTTTTTTCTACATGTGTCTGTAGGCGCGGAGAATCCTCCGGGTAGCTGTTGCGCCATATAAATTTAAATATAATAATAATAATGAGTTGATCTTATGCTAGAGACTAGTGAGTTGTACTGTGCCAGGTTTTATCATGATCACAAATACAGGTTCTATTTGATAATTTAGTGACTTGGGCCGACAGCAAAAGCTTTAGAACTTTAACATGATCCAATTTGTTGTCCAGCATATCAACGTGGCTATTCCCGTTGTGATCAATAACAATATTGTTAGACAGTAAAGCTTGATTTGTTTCTTAGAGAGGCAATCTGTGGAATAAAACTTTCCTCATCCAGCTGTAAGGGATCAAAATGATTGTGACATGGTACATTTGCGAATACATTTATTTTAGGATCCAATTTTGCTGGGCTGTTTGAATTCTCCCTGTCAAGGACAACTTGATTCAGAGATTTCATGGGTTCATGGGGTCTGTACTTATTGCTAAGGGATCACTTGTTACAAAAGGTTGGTTGCAAACTGTCGCTTTTTTAAACATTGCTGAGACTTTTGGTAAATAACTCTTCCCTTCCACTTTATTCTCATTTGTTTTTAAAAGGTGCTCCACTTCCTCAATTAGGTGGTCAATGTCAGCCAAAGATTGCACATTTGATGGAACCGCGTCCGGTCTCACTTTCCCAGATTTCCTTGTTTTTTTTAGAAAGGGTTTCACTTTTGGTAGCTTCCCGTGCCTTGCGTTTGCCCATTTTACAAAAAAATATTACAAAGCCCAGTGAAAAGTTCTTAAAAGGAGGGGGAAAGCATAAGACAAATGTTGGAAATGGCCCTTTTTACAGGGTTAGAAATGGCCCTTTTTACAGGGTTATCCCCACACTTTTTGCTTCTTCCTCCTACTTTTTTCCTGAATTGTTTGAGTTGGTTTTAGGACTCTGGGCACTTTACCCCTGCTAATCCATGCTAAAGTGCATATGCTCTGTGTAAATTGGGTTATGGATTGATGTTTCCATGATTGGATATTTGATTTACTGGTTAGTCCCTAGTAAAGTGCACTCAGCATGCCTGGGCATTTAAATCAAAGGATACTAGTGGGACTGCAGCACTGATTGTGCCACCCATGTGAGTAGCCTTAAAAAGGTAACTCAGACCTGCCATTGGAGTCTGCACACAGTTGGTAGCTGCCATGTCAACTTGGCCAGTGCACATACTTGCCAGGTCCTAAACCTTCCCTTTTCTACATGTCAGTCACCCCTAACGAAGGCCCAAGGTAAATCCTGTGAGCAGAGTGCAGTGTATGTGAAAGGTAGGACAGGCCCTCTCAGGTCTAAGTTGTGACATTTGCCGGGGTATGCTTCTTTTCCATAGTACAAAGGAATCATGGATTGATTAAGGGAACCAAGCACAAATACTTGAGATGTACAAATCGGGTAAGCAGACAACTTGCAGATTGATTGTAGCAGGTGTGTGTAGCAGGTCCTGATAGTGAATAACAGCCAGTTTCGTTTTTCACTATTGCAAGGCTATCTGTTCTCGTAGGCCAGAATAGGCAGTTTGATTATAACATCTTATAATCCTAAAGTGACCCAGGGAACAAGGTAGAAATTCGAGTTTAGTATGCCTGAACTCAGAATGTTAAAATACATCTTTTAGTAAAGGTGATTTTTACATTCTGTGTTTGAAAATACAACTTTTAGAAAGTAAGTATTTTCTTGCTCAGTCATCCTGTGTGCCTCTGCTGGAATGTGGAATGCCTGTCTGGGGTTCGGATGACAGAAGGCTGGGGAGCAGGAGGGCTCTAGATAGTCTAGGTAGGGTCAGGAAAGGGCTGAATAGACCTGGGCTGCAATGGGGGAAGGGGGAGGAGATGTCCTTGCACCTCAAAGGGCCTGGTCTGCCTCTGACAATACTGTCTACACCTCCTGCCAGGAATTCACACAAGAGAAGGCAGAATTGGTTCTGGCTGGGCTCATACACCCTCGGCCTAGAGGATCAAAAGATTTTCGGATACAAATACTGGTGCCCAGACCCCTGAACTTTAGAACTCATCTGGATCAAGAAGATTGCCAAGAACAAGAGCTGGAGAAGCTATGAGGAGGAACTACCACTTTACTGTGTGCTTTGCTGGGGGGACCTGCTGTGGCTGCTTCTATCTTGGGCAGTGAAAGGTCTGGACTGGACTTTCTGCAACCTAATTTGTGAGTCTCTCCAAGGGCTTGAGGTAGAGTTTGCCCCCTGTTCACAAAGTCTCAGGAACAGCAAAGACTTCAAGCTCTTCTGCCCGCAGCACTGAGGACTGTGTGTCTTGTGCTGCAACAGAGGAAAAGCAAATTGACGACGTCTACGATGCCGCTGCCGACTCCGTGTCCTGAAGGCACTGCAGAGGGCACCGCCGCAATGCTGCATCACGACCCTGGTCTCACTGACGATGCCTGCTTATGCCGCCACCGATCCGCTGCTCGCACCGCGACCTGTGGGCACCGCACTCCGCACCGCCTCGCTTTACGCAGAAGCCTGGGCACTGCATAGGGCACCGCCACACCGCGATCCTGGTCTAACCGATGCCACCATCTGATGCCGCCATGAGCCGTTGCTCGTATCGCGACCTGTGGGCACTGCACTACGCACCGCCTCGCTCCACGACAATCCCTTGGTATCCCGGACGACGACGCTCCTCGCCGAAATCGATGCTGCTGCTTGCACCGTGGTTCGAGGGCACCTCTCGTAAAGTTACATGACGCACTGCCCTCATCACGCACCGCAGCCTTGGCCAACCGACGCCGGTGCCATCAGTTCCAGTTTGTCAGCTGATGACAGCGCTTCAGCAATGACTATGCTGCTGCTTGCACTGTGACCTGCCTGCACCGTGAAAAGCACGGCCTTCATCTCACACTGGGACCCTGATCTCACCAGCGACGCCATCTGACGGCGCCACCGAGCCGCTGCTCGCATCACACATTGAGCCGCTGCACTTCGCACCGCAGCACACAAGCCGGCGACGCCAGCGCTCCTGACTCCATCAGAGAGGCGATTGACCTGCAACGCGTATGACTTTGAGGGCCCAGAATGACTCAAACACCGTCATCGGGAACCAACGCCTGCGGATGCCATGCTTTTGGAAGCTCAATGAGAGGTCGCTAATGCCCTGCCTTTCTAAAAGGTACTGTTTGGGGGTCTTCCCGACACCGTAGCTGGCCCCCAACGCTGAGGTGAGCCAGAACTGTTTGGATTTGTTTGCTCACGCCGCCGTGATAACCCCGGATGGAGCTATCGACATCAAGAAACTGTTTTTAAAGCGTATTTTGATAACTGTGGATTTTTTAAGTACTGTATTGTGGATTTTTAGAGTTTTTGATCTTGTCTTCAGTATATAAAAATGTTGGATATTTTTCCAAACTGGTGTGGTGTCCTTTTGTAGTGCTTACCCTGTATTATTGTTGGTTATGTGCAAATGCTTTACACACTGCCTCTATGATAAGCCTGTCTGCTCGTGCCAAGCTACCAAGAGGGTGAGCAGGGGTTATTTTCGGAGTGTAACTCCCTCATCCTGACTAGAGTGGTGGTTTCTGCCTGGCTTTGGCGCATGCCCTAACCTGCCAAAAATCCCATTTCTAACAACAATGGAAACCTGCAGGCAGGCAGGCAACATAAATACAAAGAACAGAAGGTGAAACAATGCCTTTGAAAATGGAAAAATGAAGTTGTGGGCCTAACCCCGTCCTCGCACTAATGGTTCCCTGTATCTTGAAAGTCCTCAGCTCTCAGGCATTAAAGGAGGGCCCAGCCCAGTATCCTTTGGGCTCCGATGGACATAGATGGGCCCGCCCTTGGCCAGGCTTCTCCCGGGCGTGGACTGGGTGCGTCTCGCGCCACGGGACCACAGGGATGTTAATGAACACCTCTGGTCATGGAAGTCGCATAGTTGGAGACCGAGGAACCTTGGAAGTGCGAGTCCCTTCCCGTGGCTCGGTCTCCTAAAGCCCAAAGTATTACAGCACAGCAGATGGCAGCCCCGTGAGTCGCCCTCTGTCGCTGGACTGTGGTGATGTTAATGAGCGCCTCCGGGCATGGAAGTTGTGTAGTTGGAGAGCGGGGAACCTTGGGAATGCGAGTCCCTTTCCCAGGCCTGGAGTCCTCAAGCAAAAAGCAGCACAGTACAGCAGATGGCAGCCCTGAAAGTCACCCTCTGTTGTGGGACCGCGGCGATGTTAAGAGCGCCTCCGGGTGCGGACCTCGCGTAGTCGGAGACGTTAGAACCTTGGGAACGCAAGTCCATTCCTCTTGCACGGCACCCTAAAGCCCAAAGCAGCACAGTACAGCAGATGCTGCCTAGTGAGTCATTACTGCCCTTTGTGAATTCCGAAAGTCATAAAATTAGACTTGCATCTAACTTTACCTTTGTGAATTGGGCCCCACGTACTCAGTCTTGCCAAGGTTGATCTCCAGGCCCCACTGCTTGCGGAACACCCCAAAGCCATCAAAGAACTTTTGAATGCCCATGGGAGATTTGGAAAGCAGAAGGGTGTCATCACCAAACAGTAGAGTCAGGACCTTCACCCCAGCAAGGGATAGAACATCACCTTCACATTTCTCCAGATGTGAAAATTAACTATTAATATCAAAGAGCAAGAAGGTTGGGGCCAAAATGCACCACTGCCTCACCCCCGACTTACAGGTACAGGATCAGTCAGTTTGTCCTTGGGTCCAGATCTGACCTGTGCAAAGTTATTGGTATGTAATTTAATGACAACTTTTAAAAGATAGACAGGCACCCCAATTTCTGCCATAGCTCTCCATAAAGACTCTCTTGGAACTAGATCAAAGGCAGATCGAAGATCTACAAAAATAATGGACAATCGACAGATAAAGCTATAGGTATATCCTGTATATTTTTTGTGACCGTATAAAGGTGAAAAATGTTTTTATTGAAATATAATAAAAAAGAGGAAGCAGATATACAGGGTTTGAGAATACGTTTATAGTCCGTTGTCAGGTTTATCATGCAGCTTGTGTTTAATATAAAGCTATAGCCTGAGGCCTTCATTACAAGCGGCCTGGTTAATTGTGATGTGTGCGGCAACGGCTGTTATCGCACGTACTGTAATTATGAATTGTGTGATAATTATCACCAGATCAAAACTTTCAATATTTATCAGAGGTAAATGCTCAATATATCCTGGAACCTTCAGGTTTTGGTACCGTATGCTAAACAATCAGCATGTAAAACTCAAAGTTGGGTGGCATTTATCGCACCCGCACGTTTCCAACTCAGTAGAGTAGAATTTTACCAGGTGTGATAAGCATCACATGAACTACAGGGTCACTCATAATGAGGGCCAAAGAGGGAGACATTGAGAGGGTCGGTTGGCAAGGATTGCTACAGGAAAATAAAATTGGCAAGGATATTTTTTGGAAAGTAAAATGGTAGATGCAAGATTGTTTCTCTTTGAAGATGTGGCTCTCTTCACAATCTGGAGAAATCCTCGATTACGTACATTTAGAGGTGAATCATAAAACCCTTTTTTGCCCTTTATTTGTGACCTGTTTGACACTACAACATGATATGAGATTTTAAGTAAGTATGAAGTATGTGCCTGAAAAGTAAATTTTTCAAATCTAAATAGAGAGAACATAGCACTGGCGGCTCCTACACTAAGGAAAATGAGCGCTGCCACACTGCCTTTCAGCATGGCAAAAAAGGTAAAATAAAATTAAAATAACGTAATGTTATTATCATTTTATTTTTCTGTGCTGGGGCAGTTTTGTGGGGTGGGGATGGGCTGCGCTGGGGGGGCGGGGGAGTTATGACACCCTCCTAAGTGGGCATGAATGTTTGGCCTTTGCACAGTTCTAGTGTCCACAATAAACGTTAGTAAGTAACCCCTGTCTAATCTGTAGGAAGTAGAGCAAACAATGTATTATTTGTAATCCAAACTGGGACTCTTTGAGTTTTGATGCAACGTACTTAACGATTGTTAGTTTTTCTAGCGATCAAACTTTCATAAAAGTAATCGGTGCAGAAAATAGGGGGCTATAACAGCATAAACAAATTATGCATCACTTGGTATATCCTGGTAAAAGAAGGAAGAATACCTAACTGAAACACTTTAATAGAAATAAATAAAAAAATAGCACCGCCTAATTCAATGTAGGAAAACTGGCCCCTGGAAAGTGGAATATTGCTTTCTTTACAATCACTAAGTGCTTAACTGATGGACACTTTTTTAGTTTATTTATTTGTTTTTTAACGAAGCATGAAATATAGAATGCAAATAAGCGATAGGATCCGGGGATTAACATAAGGAGCTAAGGGGGAGGTGGGGTGGACAGCGGCTTAAGTGAGATGTTAGAGTTAGTTTAAAATGACCCAGTAAATAAAAAAAACAATAGACACATCTTAAAGGGTACAGTTAAAAAAAACACCTTGCAATATAACACTGTTGTTAAACTCTTATTACAATAAAATGCATATTTCAAGGGTATACATTTCTAAGATGAATTCCACAAAAGTTGCTAAGGTGTCTGACTTGGTACAAGATGATATCCGAGTTTATTTAGTCATTTTGTATTGCATGTTAAGATCATCTCAAAGAAGAAACTAAAACAAATGTTGTGGAAAGAAAAAGCACAGAACACACTACAAATAAACCGCAAAAGAACCGAAATATAAACGCCTAAATAAATCACCAGAATCCTATAAGAGGGGCTCTTAACATTAACATAAGGCTAACATAATCTGTTCATTTGTTAGCAGAAATTACAGCACGGTTGACAAATAAGGTGCTTTATCATGAATACGATTCACAGGTTGACATAATTATGCTGTTTTTTATTGTTTGAGATGTGCATCTTAATTTACCAATCTACGGTTTCCCATCAGATTTTGCTCACCCACTATTTCCCAAAATGTCTTTTTATATCTGAATTCCGCAATAAATGCTGCTTTTAAAACAGTGTGTAACCTTTATCTCAAAAATTAATCTCACGGATGAACTAAACACTGAAGAGCAGATTTACAAGCTCCTTGCGCCTCTTTTACGCTGCTGTTGCGTCACTTCTGTGACGCAGCAGCGGCGCAAAAGATGAGTCATAGTGCGGAGTATTTACAACGTGATGCATCTGGGATATGTGTTACGTTGTAAAGCCCTGCACCAGAAGGAGGCGTTCCTGCGCAAAGAGGGGGGGGGGCGTTCTGGTGCAGGAAGTGCTGAGTGAAATCTACAAGCTTGAAGCAGGCGTAAGTATTGACGCAGCATTGTAACAATAGAGCCCCCAGAGCATTGCTGGAGCTGCCTCGCGCTTGAGACGCAACTCCAGCAATGCTCCGCCTTTATGGCACAGATGCGTACGCATCTTTGCTGGTTTTGCCCCATGGTACGCTGCATTGTAAATACGGCGCATTCATGGTGGCGGAGGCCTGGCGCACAATAACTGGTGCATCCCTGCTAATAGGCAGGGATGCGCCAGTTATTGTAAATCTGCCCCTGAAAAAGTAAAGCGTAAGGTGCACATTTTCCTTGTTTAACTAGTGAAACGTTCTCAGTTAAAGTAACAGATACCAAGTTATCTATGACACTGTGAATCTTTCTTTCTGTACATAGAATTTACAGGTCATTACTTACTAAAGATTTATTTTAAATTAAAACATTTTTTTTAGTAATAAACCAAGAAACATACAGTGCAAATCGACAAAGGAAGAGGATCCAGGCATTAACCCAAGCTGTGAATGGGGGGGGGGGGGGGGGGGAGGGAGGCAAATGCTTCAGTAAGATGCTAGTGTTAGTTTGAAAATGACTCAGTAATTAAAAAACAATACACACCTATTCAAGGATATAGTAAAATATTGCTTGTTATCAGTCAATATCTTAAAATTGTGTTTAAAATGTAAATTTAAAAATGGTGCAGTGATACTGGAAAATTACAAATTAAGAGGCTCAAAATGTAATGCATATATATCTATTTTTTGGTATTTGTTGGTATTCAACCTTCTTTGCTCGGTGTAGCATGGCGGATGCATGTGCAGCAAGGAAGACACGAACACAGTGTGTTGTCAATTACGGAAAAGTGGAGCCCCGTTTAGATGGGTTCTATTTATTGATCACCTGATGTAGGACACCACGCCCGCCTATAGTCTTGACGCTTATGGGGGATGCAGGGAAATGCCCCTGCGTGGGCATCCTAAGCGATGGTGCCTTAAAGGCTTGCAACACTACGGGGCATATTATCAAGCAGGGCGTTAAAAATTGGCGCTGTTTTAGCAGCAGAAAACTGCTGCTAAAGCGGCAATAATGGGCTTGATAATATGGCCTTGTGAATTCCAATAGAAACTCATGTTCTGGTGTGAACATGGGCTTCTATTGGAATACTCCAGGGCATATTATCAAGCCCATTATCGGCGCTTTAGCAGCAGTTTTCTGCCGCTAAAACGTCGATAAGTTTAATGCCCTGCTTGATAATATACCCCTTCATCCCTCCTTTACCCAAGGGTGGTATAAGCTCAGCAAAGCATAACACATCATTAACATGAGTCATTGAACAACACTAACTTGGCCGACTTGGGCGTGCTTTAACTCCTGGGATAGTTGTGCTGGCACCCTTTTAGTCCGCTAAGAAGTCTGCATACCATTGAGTTGGGGTTGGGTTGAATTTCAGGTGATACCATCCTGTGCCTCCTCTCTGAGCTACTGCTTGGGCAGCTGTGCCTACCTTGTGGTTACTCATGGTATAGGGATTTACCCCGCGCGCTGAACTGTGGAGTGGGAAAAGGTGGTGCTGAAGGCAGTTTGTCCCGAGCTTGCATGTTCCCTTGTCTCTCCTCAACTGCCCCATCTGGGGTGGTCGGACTACCCAGAGGGATGTCTTCCATCGAATCATGGTCTGATGGGTTGCTGCTATGTCCTGCTGGCACCATTTTGAAATGGGAGATTTCCTGGAGGACGGTCCGCTCTCCCCTCCTGGCGGTTATCATAGTGTCTTTAGTGCTTGTGACAGGTCCTGGTGTCACATCGAATGGTAGAGAGAATGCGCCTCCTGTGCGCCAGTCCTTAACAAGCACCTCATCTCCTTGGCAAATGGTGCAATGCCTGGACCGCCGCTGGCATGAGGTGTATGAGTTGCTGCTACCTCATCAAGCATCAGAGCACTTTAAAGGATCGGGGTAGTCCACCTTCAGGGGGTGGGGGCAAATGGTGTTTCTTTTCGCTTGGCCAAGGCACATGCGGCTTAAGCAATGCCGGTGGTGAAGAGTTAATCAATACTGTCGTAGACACATTCTTGGCTTCTGCTATGGTTATGCGGATGACTTTCAACAACGTTCTCACAAACCTCTCCACCTCCCAATTGACGTTTGGCCTACTCTGCATGATGCACTGATGCTTGGTATTATTTGACTGGAGATGTTGAACCCATCCCTGGCTGCTGAAGGGTGGGCCTCTTCCTCTTTATGGCTGTCTGCAGTGCCATGTCCATGTGGGCCGGCCTTTGGTTTGGAAATTTCTTAGGAATGAGCTAGGGACAGGATGATCCACATCATCATGTTGGGCTCCTGCAAAATGTGTTCTCTAAGTATAACCAAAGCATATCCCTGGATAAACTGCACCCTCACCTCATCTGGCAGTATGTAGGTCCTCGTTGGTTCTTTCAGGCGGGTGTAGGATACGTCCACTGATTCGTCTTGTTTCCGTCATGCTTGGCAGAGGAGGAAGCATTCATATCAGGGTTTGCAAAGGGTTCAGAGTGGTAGAAATGGCGTTCTTGAGTGTTGTGTAAATGCGCAGTGGGTCCATTTCGGCCACGGATTTGGAGATCCTGTGCTCATTGGCCCCACCCAGGTGAAGAAGCAGAGGACACTTCCTGTTAGCCCTGATGTCTATGGCTTCAAAATATGTCTCGGGCGTTAAACCCAGGCCTTCCATTGGGCGGCCTGCATCGTCAGAGGACCGGTAACTATAAAGGTTTCTGGGGCGTGGCTTGACCACCGACGAGCATGGACGCGTGAGCTGAGAGCTCCGCGATTGCCTCAGTAATTATCCTGCCTTAACTACTGCCCCGACGAAGCCTGTGGCTCGGAGGCGCCCACCCGGACCACGCGGATCCCTGCGTGACACCTGGGGATCGCGGGAGGCGACTGCCTGCTGGGCCGGAGCTGAAGTCCCGAGGGGTGCCGGCCATCTTGGTGAGGCCTGTTTCCTCTGCTGCCTCCTCGGCCTCGCGTGACTAGGAGGCGTCGCGAAGACGAGGTCGGTCGGCCGCAGCTGCGGGTGGACCCGGTGCTGTGCAACTGGTGCCGGCGTTCAGAGACATCGACGAGGTGGCCTGGATGGTGACCGGAGCTGATGGTGGAGTGCTGCAGGGGGCTCCGATCACCGAGGGACATTGCTTGCAAGGGTTGGCAGCGGCCGG
Organism: Lissotriton vulgaris; assembly: GCF_964263255.1. NCBI lineage: Eukaryota > Metazoa > Chordata > Amphibia > Caudata > Salamandridae > Lissotriton > Lissotriton vulgaris. The sequence continues at coordinate 882,702,141 of NC_141694.1, forward strand.
AGAAAGCCCGCGATACGCGCAGTGAAGACGCAGGAGTGGATGCCCACCAAGCACCTGTGAGGCTGGCCAGCTCAGTGACACCAATGAGATACCAGCGACAGGACATCGCCGCTGTAACTGCGAGGGCCCATCCCTTTGCGTGAGTGCTGCGACGGTGGGGGGATTGCAGTCGGGTCCCCGCAGGACCGGCGTAGCGGCCTGGGAGGTGACAGCGGCTGGCGGAGGGACTAAGAAAGAGGTGCTGGCCAGAGACCGCGAGGTACAAGCGAGGTGTGGGGACGCGCCACACACGACTTGATTGTCAACGGTTGGATGGCGGCCCCTTCCGATCGCGGTCGGGGCTCCAGGGATCGGCTGCTGGGGTCCGCCTAACGCGGCCGGGGCTCCTGAGGAGCCCGCAGGGCTAGAGGGGACTTGGGGCCTGCCTGGACTGCGGACTACGGCCTCCACAGGATCAATCGCCCAGGGGTTGAGAAGGTGAAATGAGTGCTGGCCCTTCACGGCGGGAGTTGGCTTGACCGGGGCGGCCACGGAGAGGTGCTCCATCGCTAGGGGTGAAGTTTACCTGGGCCTGTAGAGGACCTGGTAGTGCTCGGAGGGCCGCCTGGAAGCAGAACCTCGGGTGGTTGCACCTGGCACCTGGGATATCCCCCTGAAACCACTGAGGACCTTGTAGAAGAGTGGTCAGAGCTGTTGGAACCCAACCTGTATTGATTGGCGAAAGTTGTCTGCCCGCGCCAGCGCCCACACCGCTGGGGACTGCTGTTGAGAGATCCCGGCTGACGAACGTGTCGGGGAGTGACTGGAGGCCTAGGATATGGGGAAGCCAAGGCCGAAACCTGGCGTGACACCTCCTGACCCCATGGAGGAGCTGCCCGACAGCCAGGACCAAGATCCATCCAGGACACAGATGGCAGGGCTGCAACAACAACAGATGAACCAAATTCTGAAGGCCATTTCAGACACAAGGGAAGCGCTACATCATGACATTGCGCAAGTGTCGATGAGTTTGAGGCTGTTACAGGCAGACCACGGAAAATTGGTGGATCGCGTCAAGCAAACGGAACTTACCTTGGAGACGCTAGAACCGGCCCAGAAGGCGACGGACGTGGCGATGGGGGATTTGCTGCGGAGGGTGCAACACCTGGAGAAAAGGGCAGAGGATGCTGAAGGGCCCAATCGACGAAATAACGTGCGGGTGGTGGGCCTACCCGAGAAAATCAAAGGGGACAGTATGATCAACTATTTGGAAGCCTGGTTGCGTGATGTGGTCGCTCCTGAAGGACTGTCGCAGTTCTACACACTGGAACGGGCTCATCGGGTCCCGGCTCACCCACCGGCTCTTGGCCGGCCCCCTCGGCCTGTGGTGGCACGCCTATTGCACTTTAAAGATCGGGATGTTATCCTACAGAAAGCACGGACAATGGGCCCCTACAGAGTGGATAACGCCTCTGTCTCCATCTATTCAGACTATTCCTATGAGGTCCAGCGCAACCGCTCCTCATTTCTAGTGGTCAAAAAGGCCCTCAGAGATGAGGGCATACAGTACTCTCTTCTGTTCCCGGCTCGCCTGAGGGTGATGGTGGATGGTAAGGCTTCCTTTTATAGTATCCCGGATGACGCATGGAGCTGGCTAGAAACGTATCAAGCTGGAACTGATGGCCGTAAGGGGAATGAGGGGACCATGGAGACCCGGCCGAAACCTCGAAGAAGCCGACGAACCAGAAAACACGTGACAACTATTCAAACACCTACGACGTCGCAGACAGAATTGGAACAGCAGGCAGCCCTTCGGGCGGTCTCCACCTTATCAGGAGCGGCAGTCGCTGCCCCTTTGGTGGACTCAGGGTCTCAGCGGGGATCAGAGGAGTTGGTGTCGGAGGGCTCTGAGGAAGATGACCCGGCCATGCCCCATGTTACTCCGGGGACGGCTGATGGCCTTCTGGACGAATTAACCTTACCTGTTCCCATTTGTATACAGTAAGGGGGTGAAATCCTAGATGTGGGGCACGATGGAGGCCTCGAGACTTTGGTGGGAGGTTTATTCCAATGTTTTATGGATCAGTGTCTGATAACTGTCCAGTGGACCAGGCAGCGACAGGTGATCCCCACTTGGCGCCTGAACCCATTGACGCTGGAAGATCCAGTTTTCTGTGCTGAGGTCCAAGATGGTGTTGAGCATTACTTTACAGAAAATAGGGGGACGGCATCGAGCAGGGCCTTGGAATGGGATACTTTTAAGGCAGTGGTGAGAGGGGTGTGTATTTCATCCACAGGAGGGGCTCTCAAGACTTTACTGCTTGATATAGAGTAGGAAGAGGATCACTTGTGCCGGGCAGAGAAGACTAGCCATGTAGATCCAGAGGGGCAGGGGGAAGTTCTTGCTGCACGCGAAAAAGTTGTTACTCAAGTTGAAAGGCTACGCTGCATTGACCATAAGGAATACCTAGTGCGAGCTCATGCAGACAGGGACAGGGTGGGGTCCCTACTGGCTTGGTTGGCTAACCCGGCATTCCAGGGCACTCTGATTCTATCATTGACTACCACAGCCGGGAACCTAGTCTACTCACAGAAAGAGATTAATGACCAATTCCTGATCTATTATACGTCGCTCTATGAGAGTACGATGCTAGAGCTACCAGATGGGGTTAGCGAATTCCTGTCAGCAGCGCAGCTCCTGCGCTTGGACCCAGAACAGGGGAACAAGCTGGGGGGGAATCAGACTAGGAGAGATTCGAACAGCAATTAAGCACATGGCTCGGCGGAAAACGCCGGGAGCAGACGGTCTCCCTGTTCAGTTTTATGCGGCGTATGTAGACCTACTTGCACCACACTTACAGTCTATGTACAGAGAGGCGTGGGAACTGGGTAGGTTGCCTACGACTACCAGAGAAGCGATCATAATACCATTGTTGAAACGAGGGGGGATGCTTGTTCCAAATCGGCATATCGGCCACTCTCAATGCTTACGGTGGATTACAAAATTCTGAGTAAGATTCTTGCAACTCGACTCCTGGAATATATGGGTACTCTGATACACCCGGATCAGGCGGGCTTCATTCCCAATAGAAGCACGGTGACGTGTATACGCCGGCTTATTAGGATTATGGGAAAGGGACACGATAAAGCACCGGGCAAAGTGGTGCTCTCGGTCGACATTGAGAAGGCCTTCGATAGCGTAGAGTGGCCGTACCTGTTCCAGGTGTTGAGGGAATTTGGCCTTGGAGACCAGTTTGTGCGGTGGACTGAATTATTATACAACTCAGCTACTGCTAGGGTTCGAACGGGGCCTACTATATCAGCGGCGTATCAGGTGGGGAGAGGTACTCGCCAGGGCTGTTCCTTATCTCCCTTACTGTTTGCCTTGGCCATTGAACCGCTGGCGGCGCATGCTCGGTTGGGACGATCCTATGAAGGTCTGTCACTGCGGGGGGTGATCCACTACATTTCTTTATATGCGGATTATTTATTGTTGTTTTTGGCTGATGTGGATGGTTCTCTGCAGGGTGCCAAATCCTTGCTTCGAGAGTTCGGTTGTTTTACTGGGTTAAAAGTGAACTGGGGTAAGACCTGTTTGTTCCCCTTGGCCCCGGGTGACTGTGTGCCTCTATCTGTGGGGGATCTGCGATGGGAGCCTCATTGTCTGCCTTACCTGGGTACTAACATCTATCACATTCAACCCAACTTACTGGAGGGTAATGTGGGCAGGTCGGTGAGGGGACTTCAGAGCAGCATGGGGTTCTGGCGAACCCTCCCACTGTCAGTGGCGGGGAGGGTGGCACTGTTGAAAATGGTGGCACTCCCACGTTTGCTCTACTTTTTTCGCACCCTACCTGTATGGATCCCGGCATCAGTCTTTCGGAGGCTTAGGTCCTTGACTACAGGGTTCATCTGGGGATCGGGTAGAAGGCGGGTTGCGCTACCCATGCTGATGCGACCTAGGGCGGAGGGGGGACTGGCGGTCCCTGACTTTGAGTGGTACTACCTAGCAGCGCAATTACAGTGGCTCACGCAGGCGGTGGCTCGGGAGTTTCGAGGCCCAGAAGGACCGCAAGTTAGAGTGATTCCCCGGCATGTATTGTCATTTATAGTTCTCCAACAGAAGATCAGTCTCAATCAGCTTAACCTTGAGGAACGCACTCTCCGCTTATGCTGGAATCGGAGCCAAAGACGAGCGGGGTTTCCTCGCCCATATGCTCCAGAGATCCCCCTGGGCATGTGCACAGCCCTTCCACATGGGGGGAACTGGTCTGCGTTGGCTGTTTGGGAGGAGCTTGGGGTCCATATGTTGGGAGATTTGTACAGAGACAGGGTTCTGTCGTCCTTTCAAGACTTGCAGAGTACTTTTGGGATACCGCGGGGAGATTATGTATTGCATGCTGCCCTAATAATGGGGATTCAACGGCAGTGGAGGATGGGACTATTGGAACCCCCGACCTCACTGGGTTGCCAGTATGTGGTCATGGCGGCAGGTACGTTCAAGGCTATCACATGCCTATATGGGCGCTTGTCGACCGAGCAACTGCCACCCCTGGATGCCCTGAAAGGCAAGTGGGAGTTGGATATTGGGAAGCCCATACCCGAGACGACATGGCCTCAACTAGTGCGACATGCCTGGAAGGGTACACGAAACACCAGGTTCCAATTGGTACTGTTCTTCACATTACATAGGGCCTATTTGACGCCGGTTAAAATCCTACAGTATTTCGGTGGCTCCCTGTCTCAGTGCCCGATGTGTAACGCAGATGGGGCCGATTTCCGGCACATGTTCTGGTCTTGTACGGGGTTGGGGTCCTACTAGGAAGTGGTGATAGCCTGTTTGAATCTGGCGACAGGACGATCGATAGGAGCAGAGATGGGGACTTGCTTGTTACTTTGGTTCCCACATACCCCCGCACGAAGATTACTAGTAAATTTTATGACTTAGGGTTAATTATGGCGAAAAGGGAGCTTACCATGCACTGGAAGACAAAGACAGGGCCTAATTATTTGAGGTAGAGAGCAAATTTTTAAAGTAGGGCAAGTAGCGAGGGGAGACTTCGACTACAGCTGGCTAGGCGCACTGCTAATGATAAGGCACTAGAGACGGCCAGGGCATGGGGGGCTTTGATGGCGGATCTCCAGACTCCTGCTGTGGATGCTGAAGAAAGGGAGGACGAGGTAGATGTGGATCAGGTTGAGAGGGCAGTCTTGACGAATTAATAGGAGGAAAGGCATGAGATGATGTACCAAGTTATAGCATGAGGGCGGGCTACCTTGCATATTCCGGGCTTGGTAACATTAGTAACCTATAGTGGTGACATCAGGGAACATATCTCTTACTGACGGAGTTTTCTTGGCCTCAGTTCTGACAGGGGGTGGGGGTAGAGGGGAGAGGGTGTTAGGTTTGTTGGAGTGTGGGGGGATAATTGAGTGACCTTGATTGCAATGGAGTATTTGACGAGCCACTTGTATAATGGCTTTGTATATGTATATCTTCTAAGAGGTTTGGAGGGAAGTTGAAAACAATAAAAATCTTTTTACAAAAAAAACTATAAAGGTTTCCAGCACCGGATTAGATGTCATGCTGGGCAGCTACTAACAGGGTCAGGTGATGGTCGCTTGGCTTTGTACTCTGATTTTCTTGGCAAGGTGTGAATGGGCTGTGTCGTACTCACAGGCAGGAGCAGGAGGCATGGGTGGCAGCAGCTGGTTTGGTAGACGGTCACCAGAAGGAATTAGGCATATTGCAGGGTTGACTTCCAACCCTGTAAGCTATGCAACAGAGAAACAGGCATGGCACTGTGCGATTCTGGGCCCTTAGTCCGATGGAGTGGCTATTGGTGGTACCAAATTGTGGCAGGGCCCTTCTCACAGTGAACAGGTGTCCTGATTGGGAGATCAGCTGTGAGTGGCAGCTGGAGGGATGCCACAGCACCCTGGGCAGAGATTGCTTGCCCATTGAAGCAATTGGCAGGTGGCCACTGGGCTGAGCACAACAAGGACAGTAGAGGCCCTCCCAGTGATGGGAGTTGGTGAGAGACGCTCTCTCCATGCTGCTTGAGCCAGAATTAACAACAATAGCCGGTGGGCTTCCTGTGCGGCTGGCTCACTCATTCAAGGCAGTGCTCAGAGGAAGAGGGATGCCACGCAGTGTGCTGCTCCTATGGGCTGGGCAGCGATGCCGGGGTCAGGACCAGGCGAGACAGACACTGCCAATGCATGCTGAGGGTCTGTTAGGCCTCCTCATCGCCAATGTAACATGTTGCATGTGCATGCAGCAAGAAAGACACAGACACAGTGACTTTCTGCCAATTCCCCTCATCCCATTAGTGCTTTTTAAGATTCAGGAGGAGCGGGTGTCAGTGATTGTCATGGCCCTCTTTCTGGCCTCTTAGTCCATGGTTTCCGTCCTACAATCTCTGTGCGAGGGTCAGTTTCTTCATCTCTCACTAGGGCTTTCTCCTCTCCACTATCCCCTCTTGCCATCAATCCACCTTCAACATCTCTGGTTGGATCCTGCAATTTGAGAGCTTATGTTTAAAACATGTTAGATGTTCCAAGCAGGTAGCAGCAGAGATAAAATCTTAAAGACAACCCTATAACTTAAAGTTTAAAAAAAACAAAACATTAGGATTAATTTTAAAAAATGGTGTCTATTAAAACCATTAGAATCTACAGAAATCAACCAATTCCAAATCCACAGATTTATTTGGGATGGGTTTCTAAATGGATTAACTCCTGCAATTCTCTCAGCCAAGTGGTGGCCACAAAGGCCCTTTGTGAAGTAGGGATTTCACAGTTCTTTCTCCATTATTGGTGAGGCTCCTCAAAAGCTTTAGATAGCAAAGACCTCCTATTAAAAATACAGCCCCTGCTTGTGATTTGGCTTTGGTGTTGAAAGGTTTAGAACACCCTCCTTTTGAGCCATTGGAAAGTGCAGAGCTCGGTTGACTGACATCTAAGATAGCGTTCCTATTGGCAATTACCACTGCAAAGAGGCTAATAAAACGGGGTGCATTGGTTATATCATACCCGTTTTTCAGGTTTTTTCCTGACAGAGTGGTAGTTAGGTTAGATCCAAACTTTGTGCCAAAAATGGTTTCTGAATTTCACCTCTACCAGGAGGTCATTTTGCCAGTATTTCGTGCAGAGAATGACTCTCTGTTGCTTTCATTCATTGGTGTTAGTCAAGCACTGTCCTTTTATCTGGACTGTACAAAGGGTTTCAGATTATCTAAGGCTTTGTTTTGCTTTATATATCTTCACCAACAAGGCAAAAAAACATCTTCCCAAACATTGGGTAGGTGGGTCAGACAAGCTAATGCACAATCATATGAATGCAAGGGGGTTTCTACTTCTGATTCCATCTAGGGTAGGTCAACAAGTTTAGTCTCTACCTCATGGGCAAAAAAAAGGGGGAGGCATCCTCACAGGAGATACGTAGCATGGCTATATGGTCCTCACATCTCATTTGTGCCAAACATTACAGGTTAGAATCGTTTGATGAATTGCATGCTACTTTTGCTTCTACAGTCTTACAATCGGTAACAAATTAATTGTCAATAAATACATTAGATTTATTTTTCTGCATTAATGCTCTGTCGGTGCAAGTTTATACAACTTGTAGAATCCTCACTTTTGTCAGGACTGAGACGAGGCATACAAGGAGAGGGGGTAATGTACCCATTACTTACCATAATCTTCATTAACCCAATCCGTCGTCCTCTTTGTCCCAGTACACTGACAACCCTCCCTCACATCCTTGCACCTCCATCATCTACGGGGGAAGGAGTGGGAAGGAGCCCTTTTCTACTCCAGTTCATTGAGATAGAAAGATGATTATTGTTAGAAAATAGGTTTCTGGTTGGCTAGGAAAAACACCTAAGCCTGACCAACCTAGTCAGGGTAAGTAAGCTACACACTCAAGATAACCTGCGTTCACCCCCAGTATCTTGGCACAGAGCAGTCAGTCTTATCCCCAGAGGCAAAGTGTAAAGCGTTTCTGCAACTCACACACATCAGTGACACAATGAATACACCACAAAAAGAGACATCACACAGTAGTGTATAAAAATAGCCATTGTATTATGCATAAACCACATTAGTCCATAATCATATAAATAACTCTGCCCCTAGGCACTTGTCAAAACTCACATAGAACATAACATCACATGGCCACTGGACTAATTGTCCTAACATCACAAGCTAAACATCTTATAGCGGCATACATTATAAAAATAGTAGGCATGACATCATTTTACACCATCACTGCATACATAATATAACCTACGAAGGAATGCCTGTTATCCTGGGAATTTAGAGGCATACATGACATAACTCATAACATCAGGGCATAACTGCAGGTCATATCATATGTAAATCATCACTGCTGGGCAACCTAGGCACTTCTGGCATTGTAAGACAAAAATCTTCATGACATAGATTGTAATATCAGGGCACAAGATGCAGCCTAAAAACTAATGATTCATTACAAGCATAAATGTTGTCAAGTAGGTTGTATTAGGGGTAAAGCTTATGAATCACCAAACATCACGGTAGTGTCTAGAATCACCCAATATCCCCATAATAACACAGGCCTAGAAGCACTCCTAATAGTGGGTATACGGTAATTCAGCAAGAGTAAAAGGGCTCAGAGGCACCCGAGTGCCTTGTACACATGATACTGTTATTTCCGCTCCCAGAGTGTACGGGACTGCCAAGGAATGCCCGAAGAGAACAAGGGCTCTCAGCGTGGTCCCAAAGGAGTGAGAATGCAGTGAAGTGGCTTTCCTAGCTGTCAGCAACCAGCCTGCAATGTTCACTATTGGCTGGTCCAGAAGGGAAATCAAAGTAGGTGCACTCCCTACATCAGCCATCTTCAACGGAGGGACAATGAGGTGCTCAACACACTCTTTTGGGGCACTGGTTTAAAAAGTAAAGTGCTCACCAAGCACTGGGAATACTGGTGGTGCACAACGCAGGCAGGCCAGCGCATCCAGGCACATATAAGACAGGGATGGCAGTTCTTCCTCATCTCACCCCAGTGCCTTAGGGGATCCAAAGTCAGGGAGCAGCCGGCAGCAGGGCAACAAGCAAGAAAGCAATCCAATGTGTCCTTTGGACCACCCAGCCAGTAGCAGGTAGCAGGGCAACAGCAGAAGAGCAGTCCAGTTGAGTCCTCTGTGCAGTGCAGGCAGTCCTCCTGACACAGATTCAGTCCCAGTCCCCAAAGTGCTCAAAAGTGTGGGGCCAGAGCCTCTGTATTTATACTCTGAGGCCTAGCTTCTAGAAGGTGAGAGAAGGTTCCTGCAAGATCTGGTCAGGCCCAGGAGTTTCTCCTCTACCTTTGCACTGGCTCCAGACATCAGTAGGGTTTAAATGACCCCTTTGTGTGAGGGCAGGACAGAGCTTATACAAATGTTAAGTATTAACGCCTCTCACTCTCCCAGCCCAGGAAGACCATTCAAAATGCAGATGCAACCCTGTTACACCCAGCCTTCCCTGTGTGATGGCTGCCTGGAAAGCATGCACAAGCTAAGCTAGTCACGCTGCCCTAGACGTGGATTGGAGTCAGGCTGCAAAGCGCAGAGAGTTATGAGCACAGGGAAATGCCCACTTTCTAAAAGTGGAATTCCTAAAATAGTAAAATAGTAATGAAAAATTTACCAACACCAGTTAGCGTAATATTTCACTACCATTCCAAACATACCAAACATGGCATCACTACTCCTTTCAGATCAGGAATTACGACTGGAAAATATATCAGGTAATTCCCAATTCAAACCTATGAGAGTAGCAGGCCTCACAGCAGTGAGAAACAGAATGGGCTGTTTGTCACTACCAGGACATGCCACACAACAAAGGCACATGTCCTACCTTTTACCTACACAGCACACTACCCATGTGGCTAGCTAGGGTCTGTCTTAGGGGTGACTTATATGTAGTAGAAGGGGAGTTTCCGACGTGGCAACCATTTTAAATGCCACATCACTGCAACAGTAAATTGCGAAGTCAGGCACGGCAGTGGCAGAGGTCTGAGACAGGTTTGAAAAGGCTACTTCTGTGGGTGGCGCAAGCAGTGCTGCAGGCCCAAAAGTAGTCTTTAATTTTTAGGCCTTCTGTATATGATATACCATTGTACAAGGGACTTATATGTAAATTAAATTTGCCAAATAGGTGTAAGCCAATTATATCAAGTTTATAAGAGAGAGCACATGCACTTTCACACTGATTAGCAGTGGTAAAGTGCCCAGAGTTATAAAACCATCAAGGACTGGTCAGACAAAATACAGGAGGATGGCAAAACGGTTGGGGATTACCCTTCAAAAAGGGTCAGGTCCAACAACTCCTTTATAGGGATTTCAGCTAATGCTACATAGATGCATGCAAACTGTCTATTAGAGGTAGGAAGCCTTAGGACTGGGGCGAGGAGGACTACTAATGAGGGTAATAAAGATTAACCCTCATTTATGCGCATCCAGTCTTCTTTCGTATTCAAACCTTCCCTAATTGTATTCATGATTGAAATGTACCACTGTTCACAATTTTTTCTTTTAATACTAGGGTCGCCTCCTCTCTTATTTCCTTCCATGCGTTCAATAATGAACCATTTGAAGTCTGTGAGGGTGTGTCCCTGTTCTTTGAAATGGTCCACCAAGGGAGCATTCATTTTTTGGGTTTTGATAGATGATCTATGCTCTAATAGTCTCACCCTGATCTCACGTGCTGTCTCCCCAATATAACATAGGTTACAAGGGCACACAAGCAGGTACACAACATTTTTCGTCCTGCAATTATTCAGTGTTCTAGGTTTAAATGTGTGTCCTTTCTTTGTGCGTGTATTCCTTACCCTGGATACATTGATCACAGATCAGGCAACTACCACATTTGTAGTTGCCTACAGCTGTGTTTCCTGCTAATGTCAATTGGAGTTGTTTGGGGCCCTCTCTATATGTGTGTACCAGATTCTGTCTTAGATTGTTGTTCCTTTTAAAAGAAAATAACGGTTTTTCTAATTCTCTTAATCCATCATCATTAAGGAGACCCCAAATTGAGTTCACAATGTCCTTAATTTTGTTGCTCAAATTGGAGTATTGGCTCACAAATACCAATCTTTTTATTTCATTTGGATCTTCATTCACAGTGGTGGAGTTGTTTTTAGTGATCATACTATCCCTATTACAGAATCTGGCTCTCTTGAACGAGTTGGAAATTAATTTTTTGGGGTAACCCCCGTCCTTTAATTTAGCCTTGAGGTCCTCCGAATGTTTATTGAAATCCTCCAAATTTGAGCAGTTCCTGTGCAATCGCAGGAACTGCCCAAACGGGATATTATCTCTTTGGGATTTAGGGTGGAAGCTGGAATAATGCAATAGCGTGTTCTTGTCAGTTGGTTTACAGAAAAGCTCAACTCCCAATTTGCCCCCATGTCTTTTATATTCAGATCTAAAAAGTGGATACTATCCCTACTGTGTCCTGATGTGAACCTGAGATTGGCATCACCAAGGTTAAGCCACTCAAGAAATTCGAGAAGGAGATCTTCCGATCCCACCCAAATAAAAAAATTAATTGAACCTCTTGATGCACTGTGTTTATATTTACATTGAATTTTTGTGATATCTTTGATTAAATAATAAAAAACTTTTTTCATGTATTACCTTTGTAACTCTGCATATATTATAATTGACTAGTAGGGTCTGGGACCGCTCTGATTGACTGTGTATGACTGCGGTTTACAATGTGTGGGTGAGATAAGCAGTGGATCAAATGTTGATGTGAATATTTCTTTATTCCTTCTCCAAAAGATTTTCGTTTTTTTTTTTAACCTGTGGTACCCCCTCTCTTGGACAGTGGGGTCGCTCCCTTCTTTTCTAAAAAAAAATAATTAAATTGTATAAAACCAGGGTGGTTCAAAAGACTATTTCACCAGAATTTTCTGTGAATCCTTGAGCTTGGGTAGAAAGGCAGGGATGGAGGAATGCGATCAACAGCAGACCACCATCATGGCTTCTGGAATTTGAACTTATTAATCATGGTGCAGTTAATCAAAACCTTACATAATAAAAACAGTATACATAAAAACAGAAGATAAAAAAAGGAGTTAAAAACAATAGGTGGATAGGCGAGTGACAAGTCAAGATGAGCTTTTACAACATGTTGAATCAAGTTTCTTAAAAAATGTCCACAATATTCAAAACTTCTCAGGAGGCTACTGAACCAGCTCATTCCAGTAAGGACCGATTCCCATTTTGCCATTTAAGTGAAAGTCCTGTAATTGCACAATGCCTTGGGATCAAAAGATCAATTCTTCAGGAGGGCGACAAGGCATCTACGAAGTACCCAACAGGACTTATAGTTCAAGTCTGAGTCGCACTCAAATGAAATCGTGATGCATGATTGGGGTTCTCTTGGCTGATCGAATATCAAAATAGGTGGATGCCACTGCCTTCAAATAACTGCAGTAGCAGAGTATTGATGGCCTGATACGAGCCTGTTAAAGTGCCAAGTACTTGAAACGTTTACATGGCATGTACCACACAGACACCGCTGTGGGTCTTAGTTTGATCATAAATGCATTGTTGTGAACTGAGGTTTAAAGTGCACTCAAGGGAGATCAGGATGCTCAATAACTGCTCTACTGACTGATTGTTCATGGGGGTAGCGGGCTTCACTACCATTAAGCTGTTGTAGTAGTGGTCCAATAATGTAGCAGCGCCACGCAGATACAGTGCTGAGTGCTTAAAAGTGCCACAGGGTGTGGGCCAATGTGTGTATACTCTTTGTAAATGCTCATGCACATTCGACTTTTTGGACCACAATTTAAGCAATTTCCCAACATGGTCGATAATATTTGCCAAGAAGACTATTACCTAGAGATCATAAAAAAAGGGCGTGATGGCATGACCTGATTCCATAAGTGTTGAAGATGCTGTGTAACTGCTTCCTACATTTGGATTGAAAATTTGGACTGATGCATAGTATGTGAATAGTATTTCCTCCTGCCCCTGGAGTAGTCTGTATGACGATGAAGTAGGAGTTTAAATCCATGTTGGTAGTGAGTCACTACTAAGGGATAGACTATACATCAGGGCTAAAAATCTGAGATTGTGCAAACCTTTGATTATTTCAAATAATTAGGCTTGGGGATTTGGCGATTTGTATGTATTGATACATGTCCACGAATGCTTGAGTTTTTTGAAGGATCATGGTCTTTGATTCATGACAGTAGTTTTACTTGTTTACTCAAAGCTAGCTTAAAAGCATTGTGAGGTATATTTCCTTCCCAGAGATGATGTGCATCCAGAGCTTCTAGGGGCTCACTACTGGCACGCGCCCAGTGATTTATTTTGCTGCCTTCTGAAGTCTCTTTCCAAATAAGAAATCTTAATGAATCTGGCCTGGCCTCTGTTAGCGACCATTTTGGCTGCTACTCTCGCAGATTGCTTTTTTAGCAATCTCTGTTCCTTAAAAGAAAATAGCTGAAATGTAAAAAAATACCAGCATACGGTTGTTTGTAAATTAGTAAAAAAATAAATCGGTGCTGGGGCCATTTTTAGGTCGAAGCCTACCAGAGAGCGCAGCTGTCTGTTTTGCAAAGCTTCCCTAGGAATGCATTACACCTACTGCTTACCATTGGCTTTGGGGTTTGTAAGTCCCATTTGCTTGCTTCCTATTTGCTGGCTTTATTTCTTTTAGGCTGTCCAGCATTTCACTGTCTCTTCCATTGAGAATACCCTGTTTACCATCTTTCTGACTTGTTCTTCTATTATACCGCAAGTACTCTGTTTCATTAAGCACGCCTCTAAATTTCCACTCTACGTCACTCCACTCTATGGCACTCTACTTCGCTCTTTGCCACTCCAGTCTACGACACTCCACAGCACTCTATGCCACTTCACTCTTCAACACTCTACTCAACTCTCCTCTACTCCACTCAATGCCTCTACTCCACTCTGTGCCACTCTACTCTACGCTACCATACTCTACTCACTCTATGCCACTCTATTCCACTTTATGCCATGCTCCATCACTCCACTCTATGACCCTTTACTCCACTCTACACTATGCCACTCCACTCTACGACACCACATTTCACTCTGCGACAATCCACTCTACTTCACTTTATGACACGTTACTCCACTCTTTGCCACTTTACTCTATGACATTACACCCTGCTCCCCTCCCTCTACATCACTTCACTTTATGAAACTCTATGCCATTCCACTTTATGACACTCTACTCCACACTATGCCACTCTATGCCACTCCACTCTACGACACTCCGTGTCACTCCACTCTGACTCTCCATTCTGCTCCATTCTACTCCACTCCACCCAACTCCACTCCATGACACTTTTTACCCTTCCACTCTACTCCCGTCCCCTCTTTGCCCCTCCACTCTAAGCCCCTCCACTCAACAACTCTCTGGGGCACTCTAGGACACTCTACTCCACTCTACATCACTCTATGCCACTTCACCCTAAAACACGCAACTCCACTTCACTCTACGACACTCTACTCCACTCTATACCATGCCACTCTGTGCCACTCTATGCCACTCTACTCCACTCTATGCCACTCTAGTCCACTCTACTCAACAAAGGTCCACAAGTCTGACCTCCTCTATACAACCCTCCACTCTATGACACGCTACGACCCTCCACTGCACTATACAAAACTCCACTTTATGACACTCTAATCTACACCACACCACTTTCTGCCACTGCACTCTACTCCAATCTGGCACTCTAGTCCACTCTATGCCTCTCTACTCCACTCTTTGCCACTCCACTTCACAACAGTCTTCTCCACTCTACAACACTCTACTCCACTGTCGCTCCACTGCACTCCACGTTGTGCCACTGCACTCTACTCCACTGTACTTCACGCTAAGCCCCTCCAATGTACGTCCATCCACTCTATTTTCCTCTACTCAATGCCAATCTACATCGCCCCACTTTACACCACTCCATTTTGAACCATTCTACTCAACTCCACTCCACTCCACTCCACTTCTCCACTCCACTACTCCACTACCCCACTCTACACCACTCCACTCTATTCTACTCCACAACACTCCACTCTAATCCACTCCACTCCTTGACACTACACTCTACTGCATGATACTCCACTACACTCTACTCCCAACACTCCACTCTATGACATGTTATGCCTCTCTACAAAACTTAACTCCACTCTGTGCCACTCCACTCCACTATACTCCACATCACTCTATGTCACTCCACTTTACGCCCCCTCTACTCCTCTCTTTGACACTCCACTTCACACCACTCTACTCTATGCCACACTGGTGTACGACATGGATAACACACATTGGTCCCGCTGATAGCATTGCCAATGCTTGTTCTAAGGAGGATCCTGCACACTGCTTGGATGTCACACTTTCATGTCGCCTTTTTTCGGCATGACCACTTGTGTACCAGGAACAGACAAAACTAACTCTACAAACACAAATTACCACAGAATCGTGGATAGATATAACATTGCATTAAAGAATGAGAGCCAATTTATGGAATAGAGGTAGTGTGCAAAATCTGACCATTATAGATAAATAAAGTACCTTCTCTTACAGTGGATATTGAAATACATGATTCACATAACACATGCCCAACAGAGTACTGATTCGGAGCTAAACCTAAGTGAGTGTTTAGTTTATTTTTATTTGTTGTGTCTAATCAGAGACCCGAAGAGATTAATTAATATGCTCACCCCAGAAAAAAATGTATCCAGATTGCAATACAAATAAAACAAGAGATAAAGAAAACAAGCAAGAAAGTTATTCCTGTGCAGCACAGTGTGCTTCATAACAGTGGTTCTGCCTGTTCATGTATTTCATGAATTCCTATGAAAGATGTTTCACTGGTTTGGGGACGATTTGGGTAATAAAGGGTGTTCAGATTGACTTGTATCCTGAGCTGTTGAAGAGCCACTCCGATAACTATACACACTTTTAAGCCTCATTTTTATATGCTGCCATAGAACACCCATTCCCACAGTCTCCTCTCCTTTGGTTCTGGATCATACCACTAGAGACTTTCTACTAGTTTAGGATCCATTCTTTTAGTAGTAGTAGTGTGCACAGGACCAACATCTGGGCATACTCGTCCCACTTAAGGGTGAAAAACTGAAGTATACAAAAAGTGCCACTGGAATCAAGCTATACCTGGCTAATGATCACTAATAAGGGCTAAACCAGTCCCGAGCTGCTTGTGTTCTGATTCAGGGAGAACCTGGCAATTCAGGCTGGACTGTTACAGTTCGAGCAGGGTCGAGAATGATTTGAACATGGCTGGGTCCAAACTGAGGTTGCATAGTGTGCAAAATATTAGTGGACTGGGATGCAGCCCCAGTAATTACCAGTCGCTGAGATTATTTCAAGCCTTGCATCCATCACTTTTTTGCATCCTTTTTTGTATGCTTATGTGTGACTTACATTTAAAGCATAACCTAAGCTGTTGTGTGGGAAATATATACCTTCCCATAGTTAGGTAGAAAATAACGTCTGCATTCAACTGCCTCCAATGAAATTCTCTCGGTTGAACTGGCAGATTTCTTCAACAGGTTTGGTACAATATTTCTCGAATAGACTTTATTTTTTTAATTGATTTTTGTATAAAAAAAATAATACTCATGGATGTACTTGCGTGGAAACATTTGCATTTGTTTTTTGCAGTTTCTTTCTCTATTTACATCTCAGAATTGTTAGCATAGCATTGAAAGTGGATCTCTACTCTCTACATCTCCCAGGCGAGCTGGAGATGCGGCCAGTAGCCCAAAAAGGCTCATTGATAATGTTCGGCCTTCTAGCGATGCCCTGCGCTTGTTTCACTAAGAGACAGTGAAAGCCGCTTGCATGCTACTTTGCATAGGCCAAAGTTCTTCGAAAGTTTCCCAAAGGCCATGGTCAGCATGACCCAGTTACGAAGCAGCAGACACATTGCTTAAACGACAACATTGACATAATCGATTGCAGAGCAGTTCTGGCCACTAAGGCCTCGATTACCAGCGTCCCAGAATTATTTTTCTCACTTTCATGCATCGGAATTAAAAGTACCCGGTGCCCCCGTAATTCTGGAGTCGTGAAGATAATGGGGATTACAAGATTTTAGGGAATAACATGCAGGAATTGGTGTTTGCACGATGAAGTTCATTTGGGAGTTATTTTTAAACATATTTTAAATTATTATAACCAACCCCAACCCTAACCATAACTTCTCTTTAACCTTTCTTTGCTAGAGTATACACATTTCTTATATGAATATATCACGCTTGTGTGCATTTATTTCACAACATTCAGTGTTAAAATTCAAATTTTAACACGAAACTGTGAAATATTTAAGTGTTTCACAGGAACCACTCTGTCGAGCTTTACAATTGTTAGGGCTACTAGGATTAAGGTATTCGAATTTTGTAGCAAACATATCCAGATTGTGCCAGCAAGCAAAGGTAATTTGCGCAGCACTTTCTCTGTTAGTGTTTTTTTCTATTTAACCTAGAACAACTGGCCTTATTTACAAGAAAGTAATGCAGCGCGGTGCCACAAGCCATTTGATTGTTTTGTGCTGAGTTACTTTCAAAGCACAGGGATGCGTCATGAAGGATCCCTGTGCTCTCCCGTGCGCTGCACACAATTGGATGCCATGTGCCAATGCCGGCACTGTTGCACCATGGTGCATGGGTGCCTGCATTACGGAAATAATTATTTTTGTGCAGGAAGGAACACCTTCCTGCACAAAAAAACAATCACAAGAGGCGTTTCCCTCTTTCTATGGGTGCTGCAGAATGCAGCACCCATAAAAAAGGAGAAAAAAACGAGGAGAAATAAAAGTATTTCTCCTCAGTGCGCCTCCTTATGCCTTCCATGGGAGGCGTAGGATTCTGACACATTTTGGCAGAATCCATGGGTGTTGCGAGGGAACTCCCACAGCAACACCCATGGCACACCCTTTCAAACTAAGTACTGCATGTAAATGGGCCGTATTTACAAGGACACAAAAAGACAAGCATAGATGTTTGGGTGGAGATTTCTGGGTTTAGGTGCTACAATTGTCATAGCCCAAGTTCGTTATGGCACATTCCTCACAAAAGGCTTTTGCTCCCGGAACGCAGAGACTCTAATCACGGCCTTCTTTCGAAATATGAAACTGTCCTGACTGAACATTTGATTTTGCCTTGAAAAAGCCCACGGCCTAAATAGGCCGTATGGGCGAAACACGTGTCGGCTGTCCTTCCATACAGAGGAAACTTTGCATAAAACTTTAGCACGTTAAACTTTCAAAGAACGCCTGATTTTTCGTATGAATTTCTGTTGACAATTGTGAGGGCACAATCCTCTACCTTTTTCTGTACAAAAAGACAAGCAGGTTGGATTTACATGGCCTTGTAAATATGGAGCACCAAACTGCGTCCCTGGTGTGTCAAACAAAGTGACACACGGGCGGAACAAGGGGATGTAAATATGCTCCAAAATGTTTTTATATCTGCAAATTATGTGATAAATGCAATAAATTCTTAATTGTGTGGTAGCACTGCAGCGACTGAAGTGAATAAATCCACTGGTCCTTACCTTTGCCCACTGTGTTATCAACAATTTATTTATAAAAGGTAAGAAAAACCTAAACATTCTAACTGTGTTACGCTCTAGTTGTTAGCTGCACTTTGAACAAAACTGATTTTTCATAGTACATAAGGAGTAATGTGTAAGCTTGTCCTGCCTTGCCATCTTGGGGTTTTGTGGCATTTGCAAAGCACTCCATCTTTAGCCTTGTTGTTTACGGTGCCACCAAAACCCTTAGGGGCTTATTTATGAGCCCATGCTCCTGTTTTGCGCCGCAGTGGCATCACTTTTCGTGATTATGCGGCAGCGTAAAACATGCACCACGTTGCGAAATATTTACAAGGTGATGCAGGAGAAGTGTGGCTCAATGCTTAGAGCGGCAGACCTTGACGCAGAACGCTGGCCAGGGACCAGGGTTCGATTCCCGCCTCAGCGGGTTTCGGGTTTAAATTCCTCTGACCGGATATTCTCGCCTCAGTGCCGATTCTAAGCATGGGTCCCACGCTGCAACTCTGGGCAATAGCTTGCTTAGTCTCCACAAAGGCCCCCTGATACACAAGGGATGCCTGGTTTCACCATGGGATGCCCAGGAGTGGACACCCCACAAGGAAAAGCCAGGAGGGGTTCCCTTGTGGTAGGACTACAAGCGCCGGGATGCCTCCGGGTCACTGCTCGCGCTATACAAATACTTTACATTTACATTTACATCTGTGTCAGGTATAATGTATGCAGGGTCAGTGTTCCTTCGCAACAAAACCCCGTAGAAGTGTTGCAGTGAAATCTATGAGATTTCACTACGACACTTCTATGCCGCCAATGCGTCAGGCGTAAGGGTGACGCAGGCCCATGTGAAAGGGACATTGCTGGAGTTGCGTCAGGCACCCGACACAACTACAGCAATCCACCATTTTTTGCGCCGACAGATACGTGAGTAATACTGACGCATCTGTCATTCCTTGTGACATGATACGTCATACTGTAAATATGA
Organism: Lissotriton vulgaris; assembly: GCF_964263255.1. NCBI lineage: Eukaryota > Metazoa > Chordata > Amphibia > Caudata > Salamandridae > Lissotriton > Lissotriton vulgaris. The sequence goes on from NC_141694.1 coordinate 882,721,687, forward strand.
TGCATCATGGGTGCCGCAAGGAGGGCGCACTGAGAAGTGTCGCTTCGCTGCTTTCACGCAGCAATGCGCCACTTCTCTCAAATGAGGCCCTTAGATGCGATATGTAATCCTACTAACCATTTATCCGTTATCTATGCGCTCTCCTGCCACACAAACCACACAAACACACATGCACACACACGAACAGACACACATAAAAGTACTCAGGAAACTGGTGTATGCAAAGGAAGACTGTTTGAAGGAAAACACTCATCAATATTTAATCTATACGAACAACAACGGAAGAATGGACAGTGCTATGTGTTTTGGTTGCAGGAAGATGCGAATTATATTTTTTTCTCAGAGTATGAAATGAACTCGATGTCTCAGAACGCTGCTTCATCGCTGCAAATAGCAACTGCTCAGAACAAACTGTGCTGCTAAGCCGAAGAAATGAAGCGTAGCCAGGCGGGTTCAAGGCCTGGTCAGTCCTACTAGTCATTAGAAAATTTAATTAGCCTGTGACTTATGGCACCTGTAGCCATTTTACATCTTCGAATTACTCTATTTTTAAATGATTGCACTTTTTTTAAACTTGAAAACACGGGACAATTGAGCCTGGCAAATAATTTAAGTGAAAAATTGAAAGAAACAGAAATCGTTTTCAGTGAGGCCATTATAATTCAAACGAAAATGTGGACAGGGTTAAAAACAACCCAAAAACATCCACATTGAATGCATAATGGATTCCCTTAGATTTAAATATCATCTTAAAAACCAACGTTGTGCTCTTTACTCATCAAATCGGCTCTCGGCCTCCTCCCCGACCCTCCTTCCGAGCAGTGCGCGCGCTTGAACAGGGGCCAGGGACTGAAACCGGTTCAAGGATTCGTGGTGCCACATCAAAGGAGAGAAAGACAGTTAAATTAATTGCTGCAATTTCCTCAGACCACTGCTGGAACATGAGTGTCCTGGTTGCAGTGTGGGAGTGTCTGAATCTGGGAAAGCGAAGAAAGCCATAAGGGGGAGAAGGAGAAACTGGAATGCAGCAGCTGACAAGAACGTGCCCATTTTCCTATTTAGTGGAGCTTAAAAAGCTAACAAGCTGTGTAATGACGAGAAACGCACTTCTCGCACAAAAAAGATGGGCTGCACTGACTGTGTTACATTTTAACCAGTGGCTGGGGTGGTAGGCAACAGCATTCATTTTTGAAGACCCGGACTTATTTCTTATCACTTTATTTCATTCAGAGCAAGAGTCAGTAAGGCGGAAAAAAGGAGGAAGGCAAATATACGAAAACAGTGAGAATTGGCGTAAACCTCGGTTTAAAAAAAGCAAGAATGAGACAGGAAATGCAAATTGTGAAAAGTTAAATTAGGACTATAACAAATAACAAGGTGATGGACAGAATACTTGAATTATTACCAGTACTGATTATAAACTGGTTGAGCATTCCTTGACAACAAATTATTCTTCGCTACTGAAATCAGTCAGGTACCCACTGTGTGTTTACTTCTCATGAATGTTGTGAAAAGTCTTTCATTTGATTCCTAAATCATCTCATCAAATTGTAATTCAAGACATTATACCTTTCATACTGGTCTGTGGACAATCCTTCTATTTAGAATACACAAAAAACCTACCACGCCAACCTCAAATCATGCACAATTTGGCTGCCCGTCAACATTTGAATCTACTATGCACCCATTTCTTCACATCTTGCTAAGTTAACTTGGCTGTCCATGTTCAAAGCCTTTTATTTCACCTAAAGAGCACTCAAACATTGCCCCGGCCTATTTTAAGAAAAATGGAGCCACCTCACCCATCTTGTTTGTTCCGTTCTGCCTTTAGCAACAAACTGACTGCAGGCAAGGAGGCCCCTCCATCTTTTATGTGGCCACCAAGTACCGGAATTCTCTCCCTACAGCCATCAACAGCCAGCCTGCTCTTGTTCTTTTCCACCCAAAAATTATAATATGTCTATTTGAACAGAACTAATGCTCCTCATTCAGTGCCAGGTAGCATCTGGGTATCAGTTGCACTATACAAGCAGATCTGTTAGCATCATCCTTGCCATTCCGGCACATTGCTTTGCTCTCACTGCGCCCCTCCAGACAGAAATCATATATAAGCAATTTAGGTATGGCCATGCCCCATTAGCCAGATGAGAACACATGCAGCCACGGATGGGTTTCAGCCAATTTGGGTCTCATCAGGGCCGCGATTAATTCAAGCATTTCACCTATTACCTTTCTGTTTTCCTTCCTAGAATCAAGGCTAGGTAGCCTTGGTAATTGGCAACACCAGCATTCAGAAGCACCAGTGGCAAGCTCCTATAAATACTTTTGGCACCTGCGGGCATTTTCCTTTGAACAAATTAAGCACTGGTCACATTCTTGAACTTCTCGGCATTGATCTTGGGCACTAAAAACAACATCACATGTCATCTTCACACAGGAGGAGTCTTAGTACCAAGCTTTACCAGCCATGGGACAGAAACACATTTCACTAACTCACATAGACAGCCAAACTTGTGACATGAAAGAAATATACACCATTGTCAATAGGGACACATAGTTTTGCCACGTAAAAGTGACACACATTGTAAGGAAAAATAAATTTGTGCTATCTGGTCACTTATTTGGGATTGTCACAGCTGACCGGCCTGACAGCCCCTACCCGAGCGCCAAGTTTGGGAGCTCCATACCAATTATAAGCTTGCTGTGCTAAAAACAATCTGCATCACCACAACCCCAACTACCAAAGGAGCTTGAGATATAAAGTTACTGGGAGATAATTAAACACTTTTATCATGGATAACGCTACGCTGCCTCCACGTTCAATTCTCAAAAAAGAATGTAAATGATTTTGAGCCTTCTTTGACCGGATTATGTCTATGTGGCATAAGGGCAGTTTTAAGCAACATCCGGCCACCTTATTACTCATACAGACCCACAGGAGACGAATGCCCAATCTAGAAACCATATGCAAATAGGACAGGGTACATTTCTCTCAGGGCTCTTAATAGAAACTAGCCAGCACAGAATATGCACTGTCATATTCATCCCTCAGTGGTAGAAGATTTAGCAAAAAAAAATCATTGAATGAAAAGTGAGGGCCTGATTTAGAGTTTTCTGGAAGGGTTAGTCAGTCACAAATGTGACAGATATCCTCTCCACCTTATTACAAGCACATTATATCCAGTGCCAATATGGTGCACAGGATATTCTTCTTGTTTGTGACAGAGTAACCCGTCTGCCAAATTCTACATTTATTTATTTATTTTAAAGTTTTGTATAGTGCGGACCAGACCCCAGAGGGTATCAGAGAGCTTTACAATTAGGATTGTTGCGTTACATGTTACATCAGTTACAAGAACATAGTAAGGTACAGTAAACAGAACAACGTTGCTGGGATATGTAGGAGGGAGGGAAGGAAGGAGCCTTCGCAGGGAGACGAGGAAGAACTGTGTGCAATGTCCGGCTGGGTAGGGGACGGTCAAGGGGGAAACCAGGGACAATCTCCTCAATAGCTGTCTAGCAGCTCCACCGGGCATCAGCCATGTTGCTCAGGTCTCAGCAATCAGGGAAAATGGTTTTGATTTGATATGGTTTGAACAGTTATATATAGCGCTGGCTAGACACGGAGGTATTAGTGCTCTTACCAAAGGATTGTTACGATAAAAGTTACGTCAGTTACAGGAGCATAGTACAGTCAAGAAAACAAAAGCAGAGTTGTGAGAATTCGTAGGTGGGAGGGGGGTAAGGGGCCATAGCAGGGAGACGAAGAAGAACTGTATCCAATGTCCGGCTGGGTAGGTGACGGTTGAAGGGGGACCCAGGGCCAATATCCTCAATAGTTGTCTAGCAGCTCCACCGGGCATCAGCCATGTTGCTCAGGTCTCAGAGCTGAGCAAGCAGTTTAGAATAGATACATAGTCAGATAGCGGAGGAACATGGCCTCACTAGGGGGCAGTGGTAAAAAGGAATGGGGTGGAGAGGGGGTCAGTAATCCAGAGACGGAGCTGAGGTTGCCATTTAGGCAGCCGATAGAACACGGGTAGAAGCGGCTGCCATTTTAAAGTCAGGCACGTCGTAACAAGGCCTCTGTAGAAACCTGTTTAGGCCATGGTGAAGCTCTTACCCACCTTGGATCAGATGTGGTGGCTTGTTAGAGCTTGCAGCGCAGAGCAGGCTGCAGAATGGTGTCACGATTTAAGATGGTGCCGCAGTTTGAATTCCATATGGGGCCGCAATTTAGGTTCCAAGGGTAGGCTCCGGCCAGGACAACCCACAGGGGCATCTGGAATCGAGATAGCAAGGAAGAGGCTGCACATTCAGGGATCGCAGAGACAGCCCTTGCGGGGCAGCCAAGTGCTGGACCAGGTTGAAGATCAGCAAGCAAGGCTGCAAAATGGTGCCTCGATTTATATCAGTGAGCAGGCTCTGGCCAGGAGGACCCCTAGGGCATCTGTATTCGGAGCAGCGAAGTGGAGGATGCGGAGTCAGGGATCCCGGGATCAGAGTGGCAGCAGGCTGCACAACGGTGTCGGAGACCAAATGGAGCCGGTGAAACACAGCCCCACTGCAGGAGAAGGGCGAGTACGACAATGTTCCGGAGAGTTGAGGAAACACATCCATAGACCAGGTGCTGGCCGCAGGGCTCCGGTTTGGTACTCTGGGACGAGGAATGGCGGATGACGGTAGCAGGTGGGACACGTCACTGTGCTCCTCAGGCCAGTGGGAGAGTCTTAACAGATGGGGCCGGCATACCGGGTAACCCCACAGCGCCAGGAGATCTCGTTCCACAGGAGGTAGGCACAGGAGTCGGCAGAGCCAGCACCGTCAACCGAGGGCTCGCCGCCTTAGGGATCTGTCTTCTGGCAGCAGAATAGCTACGGGGCTGGGGATCAGAAGAGCAGTGCCGGGGTCCGGGCAGCGTAGGCACCGACCAGTGCAGCAGCGGCAGCCGATCCGGGTGAGTTGGCTGCTAAGATCCGTTTCAGTGGTATAGTTCAAATTAGGTTCTAAGTGTTCTCACAAAGTTTCAAAAAGATAAACATTTCTAAGAAAATATAACAAAAATAAGATTAATATTTCAAAAATGATGGACAAGGAAAATATACCGCCATTGAAAATCAATACGAAAACAGATATATAACAAGCATTTGCAATGCAACAGGTCTCGCATTAGGAAAGTTTGAGCTATTGGCATTGTAAATGACAAATTTTGTATTTATGTGTTGGTTTTGAAGATAGCTAAATTAATAGCTTTGTCATTTACAATGCCAATAGTTTTAACTTTCGCAAATGTGACACCTATAGCATTTGTAATGCAATATGTGTTGTATTTACGTGACTTAGATGTATTGATATTACAAATAAAAATGGCTTTTAATTTTTTAAATAATTACTACTTAAATAAAGGTTAATAAAATTTATATTGGCAATAGCTTTTGTAAATAACTTTTTGTGAAGATTATGTTCATTGTATTTCATTGTGACGAAAATCCAAGAAAAGAAGTGAAATATTGACATCTTTTTGTGACATTTGTAATAAAGCTTGAAACATTGAGAGAACATATTTGGACCAGTTGTTGTTGAATGGTGGCACAGATTGATGCTGTGGTGGCGCTGAGTGATGTTGTAGTGGCGATGAGTGATGCTGTGGCGTTCAGTGATGTTGTGGTAGCGCATGGTGATGTTGTGGTGCCCCTGAGTGATGCTGTGGTGGTGCTGAGTGATGCTGTGGTGATGCGCTAGATAAATAGAGTGAGTGCGATAGATAGATAATGAGGTCGATAGAGAGCTAGAGGGAGGGCGATAGAGTTAGGGTGATAGATAGATAGATAGTTAGATAGATAAATAGATAGATAGAAAGATAGATAGAGTGAGGGCAATAGATAGATAGACAGATAGATAGAGTGAGGGCGATCGATAGATAGATAGAGGGATGGCGATAGATAGACTGAGTGCGATAGATAGATAGATAGATAGAGTGAGAGCGATAGATAGATAGACAGGTAGATAAAGTGTATTTATGTTGCATTTAATTATGTGGTGTGTAATTATCGGGCACTGAGTGTTATTTGGAGTGTATGTTGCATTGAGTGCAGTGTAATTATGTGGAGTGTAATTATGTGGCACTGAGTGGTATTTGGAGTGTATGTTGCATTGAGCGCAGTGTAATTATGTAGCATATAATTATGTGGCACTGACTGGTATGGTGTGGAGTGTGTGTTGCATACAGTAGAGTGTAATTATGTGGTGTGTAATTATGTGGCACTGAGTGGTATTTGGAGTGTATGTTGCATTGAGTGCAGTGTAATTATGTTGCATATAACTATGTGGCGCTGAGTGGTATTTGGGTTGTATGTTGCATTGTGTGTTGTGTAATTATGTGGCGTGCAATTATGTGGCACTGAGTGGGATTTGAATGAATCAGCACATTCGATGTATTCCTGTGAGAACATTTCCTATATTATCCCTCAAATTTTGAGGTGAACCTGACACTCTCCTGTATCTATTGAGTGGGTATTTTTCTATACTTCTGGCCTTTATGGTAATGATCCCATGCACCTGCATTCTAACTATTCTATAAGGTACTCTTTGAATTTTTGTTTTAAACTCTTCAAATTTTTCAGTGTGCCTTAGAACTCACTTATCGAGTCTGGCCTTTCTTAATTTACTGTATTTTTGAAATGTTGGTTTGTACCATATCTTGGGACAAATTGCCTTATATAAATGTAGGTTCAACACGTCCTCAATCCACCCACCGTGGTTGTGCTGTTGAGTCGACTTTTGGGTTGTGGAATTTTAGTGTACCTCTTCGCCCACAGTACCTTTAGTAAAAACTGGTGCGCTAGTTGAAAAAATCTCAGAAAGGGACTAAAAGTTTGAAAAACTTTACAATGTAAACTCTTGTATTTTATCATAGATGTGAGAGGATTTCTTGAGGTCTGGCTACATTCAGAGCTTAAAGGGCTGTAACTATTAATGAAATGTCATTTATCATTGGTGTCCTGGCGCAGCACTACTATTGCACTTCAGCTGAATTACCTAATAGTCCCTTTTAGTACATGATGCTCTCAAGGTGATGGGGGTCAAGCAGTCAATGCACATTCCAGGCTGATGTAGAACTTGTCAAAAGAAGTTTTTCCACAATGAAAAGTTCGGAACGTGAAGAAATGGAATTGAGAAAACCAAGTATATGATCATTTGTTAAACTTAAAACTACCTCCCTAATGGAGCCTTACTTATCATGGCCCATAACAAGCCATGAGCGGATCCTATTAACAAGGTTCCGGCTGGATTACTACCATCTATTACTAGCCGTTCCCAGGGGGCTCCATAGAGGTCAAGTGTTACCCCCCTGCGGCTGCGACAATTTGTCACCGCAGGATGTGGTACACTTTTTTATTTATTTGTCCATTTTATGACGTTCCACGCAGGTTCTACCTAAAGCCCATACTAAAGAGCTTACATTTTAAACAGGTCCGTCCAGCTTTATATCATTTACAAATGGTAAAACCTGAAAGCACTTTATATCTGGTAGGGTTCCTTAAATCAGCTCTGAAAATTAGAAATAGACGGGAAGAGTGATGATCCTCTTTTAGCTGTATTTTAATACTGTATTTTTATGAATTTTGGAATGAACTGTATAATACCTTTGGGGAATTTGCTCATGTATTTATTTTATCAACTTTTATGTGGAAATTGTAATATTGCTTTTATGGTTTTTAATGTGAAAACCCGAATAAAGTACTTGAAACTGAAACAGTCTAGAATGTGATTTGGATTCAGAAACTCAGAAACACTAGCTTAAGACAAATAATTGTTAATAACTTGCATAGCAAGTCAGTTTTTAACTTGTAAGTAGAAAGAGAATGTATTGAAAGTACATAAAATATTGTACACTTAGAAACAACATACACAGAAATGTCCAGAAAGTACTAACACCGTCTAAGCCCAGGATACAACCCAGAAAGTGTCAGAAGAGTGTGGGAGCCTGAATCTCAGACACCACTGGTAGCAGTCAGAAGTTAATGGTATCAGAAGCACTCAGTACAGACACCAAGGGTGTATTGGCCTCAAATTCCTAGAGTAGACCACAGGGGCTTTGACCACAGCTTCACCTAACAATACTTCTGGAACTGGAGCATCCAGACAAGTAATTTCAATGATTCGGGAATCAGGAAGACCTTCTTCAGTCAGTTGGATGTACAAACACACTACAGTTAGAGCGAAGGTCACGGAGAGAGCAAGTACACCCTTCCTGATATCTGAAGGTGACAGAGCAGCTGTTGCCTCTGATTTCTCATGCTTCTCCTATGCAGTGTAGCTGGGACAACCTTGTAGTTTTGAAAAGGTCTCTCTATCAATTGGACTTGAGAAATTGTTAAGCGTAGTTAATTAAAATACAATGCGCTATCCATAAACCTATAAGGGCAGGGTAGCACAGCTTCACAAAACCATGTAGAGGATATTTGTAATAAAAGTAGATTACCAAAAACTGAATTCTCTCAGCCTTTTCTTGCATCACCTTGTTCACATCCCTGCTATTCCTGATTATCGCAAATTCACCCAGTTCACTCACTTTCTTGGACCCAAAAGATGCCAGCTGAAATGCATGTCCAGTTTAAAAATTAGAAGTTTGAAAAAATTAAACTCCATCAGGATAGAGAATCTCCTACATCAAACATAATGATTTCCTTGCTGCACATTCCATCTGCTCCTGCATGATGTCCGATGTTGAATTAATGGTCTCCAAACTACCTGTGATCCAAGCCATATGCCTGCAGTACTACATTTGGCATGCGGGTGACTTGGTATTTTATCAACTGGAATGCATTTTAGTTCATCGGGAACCTCTCGGGCATCTTTTGCCTCAGGTTCACATATTCTTCAATTCGCTTTACTGGAATGACTATACTATCTCAATCGTCACATAGACTTACCCATGTTTTTTGACTTGTGTTTTTAAAATCACATCCAGTCATTTTCTCAACTTCTCTCTCCATCAACCTGCTTGCATAACAGTTTTTTCTGTTTGGAATCAATACAATCAATTTCTTGGACACAAAGGAAGATAGCTGATGAATACACTTAAAATATCCCGCTGGAAGTTACTAGTGCTGACCCATTTCATAGACTTTTTTTCATTATCGTTAAAATGATCACACAGATATTCTTGTCTGGAATAACCTTACATTTTTTTTATCTTCATTACCATTTGTTTTACTAGACATCCATGATGAATACTCTTAACCACAAAGTTAACTGCAGCCATTAGGTTGGCTACAGAAGATGTAATCTTGCCCTACTATTAACCCCTTCCAGAAAGATTAAAGCAACTTCATCTGGGAGACAGTGCACTGGCATCACCATTCATTTTATACTAATCCAGAATCCATCAATATCATCCACACACTTATCAAGGGTATAATCCGTAATTCAATACAAATCCATACCATTCAGCCTGTGTGGCCATTATATAACTGTTTTGCATCAAGTGCAAGCTTACTTGAAAGAATCCACATAAAATGGGGCAAAGCTTCAGCAATTTTATTTTTCTAACAACTACAAAGAGCTACTTGCTCAGAACTTGTGCCACTGACAGATTGTCAGACCAAAACACATCATTCCTGTTGGATGGGCATTTTCAACATCCTGTCATTGTCACCAGAATCAGCAAGAGCTCCAGGAAATGTGTAATCTTCTCTAATGTATGTCTTTCCATTAATCAAACCAATTTACAATTGCCCCTCCCAACTGCTCCAAAGCCAGCGTTGTCCTCCACATATATAGCTCCAGTGCCTTACTTCACATCTTCTCACCTTTCCACACAAGGACAACAATCAAATGCAAAATTAATTCTAAATCTTCAAGTCATCTTTTACTACCTTTGCAAGTATTCTGCAGTAGTTGGCAGGCTAGAAAACCGCTATTCCCATCATCAACCATCTAGAAAAAGAATGAGCTAGAGAATTAATTGCTATTTTGAAATGTATCTGTTCAATAAAATACTGCAGCTGCAACATATTTAACATGCTTTAATAAAATCAGCAGCACACAGCTGTTCTAAAGTTCACATATGTGACATTAGGGATACTAAAATACTGACTCACTGTGTCCCGGTTACTGAATAAAATGGAAAAACATACTTGGGCCTTTTGTGCTTTGCAGCCTCAAAGTAATACATAGCCCCTCCACCATTACGATAAATGCAACAGTTTTTCTTCTAGATTTATTGGGTCATGCTTATCCTTCTTACAGGAAATCATACAGGTAGGACATAATGCCATCAAGCCAGCAAATCTTTCTGGGTAATTGGTAGATACTTGCTGTAGGTGATCTTGGCATCAACTTTGTAAACTTTGTACAGTTTTTTGTTCATCACCTATGTGTTTGTCTAAACCAGTAGGCATTTGGAAAAGACTGTAATAGCATCCCCACTAACCTCAAGTAAATCAACAAGCAAAACTCTATACCCAGTACTAAAATAAGCAGTTCAGAATGATACGGCAGTTCCAAAGCTGGTGATAATTAAAATGGAACTCATTCACCTCATATCACATTTCATAGCACCTATACATAAACATGAGGATAGACATAACTATGACCACGAGAAACACAACCCAGCTATGTTATTGAAAGTGTATTAACAAGGTAATTGGACCTGCCAAGAAGGTAACACCCAGAATGTACCACTAATAAATGTTAATTGTATACTGTATGAAAAGTTATTGCAAATTCGAACATCTGCAGTTTGATACATTATATCTGTACAGTGTCAATTTGTTACGTGAAATGCTAAAACCCAATAAACACATTTAAAAAAAAAAAGAAAAAATAAGTTTTTTCCTTTAGAACTGAAAGCAACTTTACTTCAACTTGCCCCGTATGTGGTAATCATGTGTAGTCTTTCTGGTTTAGACGCAAGGAGTTTTGCGTAAAGAGCTACAATATTCTAGGGGTGTGAGAAATCTCCATAATTTGCTTTTGCATAATTTTGTGGAATTCTCCAAATATTCTACAAAACGATCCGGAATTACGTCTAATGCAAAACCGGTATTTAGAGCTATATTTTAGCGTGAAGTGCGTCCTCAGGTCCATTTTGGATGCGAGGGCACATTTCATGCTTTGCTGTGAACAACTTGCAACAGCATTTTTGTTTATATTTGTACATAATTGTTTGACAGTGTATCCTTGTTTCAGACGTAATTAAATGAAAAAATTATATATGGAAACACATGTAGTAATGGTTAAATAAATAACCATGATCAAAGAAATCAAAGTTTGGTCTGCAGTCTGCTTAAGATGATAGCAGCATTTGAAATGGTAGTGGGGTTCTTCATTGTACCACTTTTTTTTTTAAAACTTTATTTTTCAGTTTATGTAACATACAAAAACACCCAATTGGCATTGCTACAACGCATGTATAAAGTTCGACAACCTCATTATGGCACTTAGGAACGTAGGTATCATCCAGCGAGGTACGGATACATGAGGAACAGCAGACTAGCAGGTAAATAAATAACAATGTGAGGAAGCAGCCAGCACAGCACAACTCCCGGTGATAGATAACTCTAGTGGTCCCCCCGTCCTTCACCATCAGACCCAGACCCCACTGGAGAACACATCTCGCCACTTGCACCATCAGACTCGCTCTGGGAAGACCGCCCCCTCTCCGTCAGTCCCGAGGCACATATGACTCACCAGGTGAGTAAATCGTCCTGCAGTTTCTTGTCAATCCGAGTAAGTTGCATGTGAGTTTCCTCAGCCAGGGACCACTCTCTAACATCTTTAAGCCAGGTGGACACCTCTGGAGCCCTCTGTCCCATCCAAGTGATCGTCACCCTGCGCCTGGCAAGCACCAACATCAATTGTAAAAGTTTATAGGAGAGCGTCCTTTTCTTGGGTTTGAGGACTAACACCAGTAAACAATGCAAGGGGTTCATTGATATCTGAAGGCCTGTAGTGGCGACTATATGATCTACCACCCCACCCAGAAACTCCTGACCAAAGGGCAGTCCCAGGCTAAGTGTAAGAAGCCCGGCCCCTCTGCACTACATCTGGGGCAGCTGTCTCCCCAGTTCCCAGAGATGCGCTTCAACGAGACCGGAGTCAGGTAGGTGCGGTGTAGGAAGTTAAAGTGTATCAATTTGAACTGTGCATTGCATGATACCTTGCACGTGAGGGAACCTATACGTTTCTGCTGCCCCTGTTCCAGCGCAGTACCGAGATCCGCCTCCCGTGCCACCCAGGACGGTGGCACCAGTGGGGCGGAGTCCTGTTTCATAGCTTTATACAGCAGAGAGATCAGTCTACACACCCTGACACAGGAAAGAAGAATGTCTAAGGTGTGGGTCATTGGTGGTGCGTCCGGGTACTGAGGCCAGGTAACCGTCACTACGTTCCGGAGTCCCCGATAGTGCAGGTATTGTCCTCTCCCAAGGCCAAAGGCCTCCTCTGCCTGCTCATAAGTCAGGAAGGACTCGTTGGGCTAGAGATCAGCTAGAACCTCGCATCCACCTTTCCTCCAAGAGTGGAAAGACATGTGTTTCTCCATGGCAACGAAAGGGGCCAGTATCCAGACCGGTAGCTCCCTATGGAAGGGCGCCCTCGGCAAGACCCTCTCAAAAAACCGCTGCCAGATGCCTGCCGCGTGAAGCACAACATAAGGAAGAGTCTCATCTGCTCCCCTGCCCTGCATCAGCACGACCTGTAGCCCCTGGATGTCCGCCCTGCCCGCCAAGAGGCGCGTCTCCCAGTTATCTGCGTCTGTGAACCACCGGGCCGCAGGCTGTAGTTGCGCTGCATAATACTATAAGTTGAAGCGTGGCGCTTCCAGACCTCCCTCCTCGTAGCTGCGAACGACAGTGTCGAGTGCTAGCCTGCCGCACCGGCCCGCCCAGAGCAGGGACGTGAGCAATGTGTTAAGAGTGCGAAAGACTCATGGGGGAAGAGGACACAGTGAATTCTGGAGGACATATAGCATCCTGGGAAGCATTACCATCTTGGGGACGGCCAGCCATCCCATCAAAGAAAGTGGCAAAGAATTCCAAAAGGACACCGACTGCTGTAAGGACTTGAGTATCCAATCCATATGCCGGAGCAGCAGCTGTGAGTCCGTCGGGGCCACCTGTAGTCCGAGATAACAGAATCCCTCCTATTCCCAACATAGCCCTAAATCTGGTAAGTCTCCCAGTGGCACCGAGTCAAACACCGCAAGCAAGAAGATCAAAGACTTGCCGCGGTTAAGTCTCAACCCTGACGCCTCACCAACCGATCCAGGTGGGGCAGCAATATCGGCAGTGCCTCCTGTGGAGCTGTCAAGTAGAACAAGGCGTCATCCGCATACAATGAGATGACGTTGCATGTGTCCCCCACCGTGATACCCCACTGTGCCATCTCCGTTCGGACTCGAACAGCAAAGGGCTCTATGGCCAGAGCAAACAGGAGCGGTGAGAAGGGACACCCCGGGCGTGTACCCCGTCCCAGTCGCCACTCCTTGGACCGTGCAGCTCCAAGTCTCACCCTGGCGCGAGTGGCCATATATAGGATGCGAATCCAGTGACAAAAGTTGGGTCCCAACCCCGCTGTCTGGAGGACCTCTAGTAGATACCCCCAATCGACTGTATCAAACGCTTTAGCGAGGTCAACCGACACCAGAACCATCTGATCCTCCCTACCACGTACCTCCTGCATAATGTGATTCAACCGCCGCAGGTTCATGGTTGTATTGCGCCCTGGAATAAATCTGCACTGGTTTTCATGGACCAGGTGAGACATATATGGCGCCAAGCGCGTGGCTAGTAGCCTGGACAAAATCTTCATGTCCGTGCTGATCATTATAATCGGACGATACGATGAAGGGTCATGCGTGTCCCCCCCCCCCCCCCCCCCCCCCCGGTTTCGGGATCATACATATTTCCCCCTGTGTCATACTCAGTTAGAGAGTCTCGAGTTCAAACGCCTCAAGGAATACCTGCAAGAGGAGGCGGGAAAGAACAGACAATGGAGTCAATCAAAAAGTTGGGCGGGGCTTAAAGCCAATATTCCAGATATAGCGTTTTTGAAGAGACAGCACTGTCTAGGCGATTCCTAACAATATGTATGAACATATAAACATTTCATAAATCCTTTTTTGTACTCAGCACTACAATTTTTGAGTTAAGTGTTATTTCAGCTGCCACAGATTGTTGATTTTGATGTGATAAAATTAACCTATCACTTGTGTTGAAATTGAATTGAGTTGTCCTGTCACATTTGTGGAAAACTGTTAGATCTTCAAGGCTGCCTTAGAATCCAAAATTGCAGCAGAAGTTGAATTACTGTGATTTAAAAAGTTAGGATGTGAGGCAACACGTTCAATTCTACCTTCCCTGTGCTCTCAATCTGTGTATATAGGAAATGCAGCTGTGTATACAAAGTGATGCATTAACTTTTGTCATTCACATGCCTTGTAACTATGCACTGTAAATAACAGATATTATTTCGCAATTTAATGTACTCTATCTATGTCTTTCAGGGATGGGATGAGGGGGAAATGAAAGATGGAATGCACTTCATCAGGATGTGATCTCAAGAACCGCCAATCAGCCTTTTCTTGAGGGATTCACCTCAGTGAGCTCTTTCTTCAGCTTTTTCACAGCTAGAAGAAAAATTAAGTTCCATAGAGCCCATATCTGAAATTTCCACAGTATGAAATATTGCTTGTATTTAAAACGTTGTTTATTAAGTGTGCACTAAATTTACTGTTTCAAATATATGGCTGAAGTGAAATTAAGGTCATGCTGTGTTAAAAGAAGAAAGAAGTTAGTAGTCATCTGATAAAAAATGGAGGATATCACTGCAAGCTGCTACAGAAGGCCGAGAGGTGCACGGTTGCCCTGCTGAGATATTTGATGCACTTGGAAACTGAGATTATCTGTAATATTACTTTCACTTTTCTGACGTCCTATCTACGGTGCCCTGTAGTACTTAGGAAGAGCTCAAATTGAGCTGGTGGTTTCTGGTGCTCTGCACTGGCACTTAATTTTCAACTCCGGCGCTTGTGACAGTCAGCCACAAGGTGGTGAGATGGCCACAACAATAGTTAATTATTAATTCAATATACATTAAAAATTACTATTACCTGCTGCCCAAGCCATTTTTATAGCTTTGGGGGCCTGAAGCATTCCGAAATGTTACACTTTTAGGAGGTGATGGTTAGTAGTTGTGTTGGTTCTATCATTGGCAGCGCTGGCAGGGGTAATGTGTGGTGCAAGCTGCAGTGGCTTCCTAATGAGATCCCTAGCACTTATTTATTTTTTACAAATTAAGCACTGTTTAGAAGTAACTGGAAAGCATTATACTGGTGCCATGCTGGATGTAGATGGAACTTTGTTAAAGGCAGTGCCCATTGTACTCTTTGATGAGTGTGATGCCTGAAATTTTAAAATGACCAAGCTCAGCACCACATTCATCAACTATATGTTGGAGACTCTATTGATAGAGTCGGCTTTCAGCAAGCTCTTTGCACAGATTCTCAGTCCACCTATTAATTGTGAGCGCCATGATTATTTCAATGGCAATGTGAAGTGTAAAACTAGGGGAACTGGGTCACTGCCTCACTTTTACATAGAGAGAAAAAGTAAATCTCACAGGATTTGCTGTTGTGCTGTCACCAGTCTAAGTCTCCACTTCCAATTCGAAAATTCAAAGCTATTGAAAAGTACAGTGGGAAAAAAGTCCCATTCTTGGGTTTCCTGATTTGCACACAAAACAACTTTATCATTTGTGAACAACAGCTAAGTCATACTCCTATTTTGGACTGACCTAAATGAATAGTGGCTAATGCCAAGTGGTAAAGCATGACCACTTCCAGGTGGTAGCATTTGTCTATTGGACCAAGCTCGGCTGAGCTGTGCGATGTCATCAACGCAGGAAGTGATGCCTTATGAACTTTGATGTGCTGTCACCCTCTTCTCACCTGTCCTCAACTGTCTTTTTTATCACCTGTCAGTCTAAGCTGTTGTTTCTTTCTCACCACTCCCCACTACTCTTACAGGTCTTTCCAAAGTGCCTCTTTATTGCACTTCTCTTTCACACCTGTCTTCTTTTCTCTCCGAGCTGCCTCTCATCACCTCCATTAACTCTCTCAACTGTCTTCCCAACCCCTGTCTGTCCTTCTCTCTTAACAGGCTCAATCCCAGTAATCTCTCAACTCTCGCAACTGTCTCTATTAAGTGCCTCTTTATTACTTGACTTGCCTGTCCAACTTGGAGTTGTATCTCTCCTACCTTCATCTGCCTCTCAGTGGTCTATCATCAGTCGACCATTTTTAGCTTTTCTCACACCTCTCTCTCCCTCTCTTTTTGTCTGTCTTAGCTATCTCTTTCCCTTTATATAACACATCTCTCATACTGTCATACCCACTTACCGGTATCTCATTCTTTCTGACTCTCCGCTGTCTCATTCTCACCTAAATGTTTATCAATTCTTGTTATGACTAGTCTCGCCCTCATTTACATCTGTTTGCAGTCTCACTCTCTTTTACATCTGCCTGTATCTCTCATATCTCCCGTTCCATCTCTCCCATCTTTGCCTCTCGCAAACACACACACATACACACACAAACCCCTACTTTTGCCTCCCAATCTCTTTGTAGTGTCCTCTTCCTCCTCTTCCTCCTCTTCCTGTTCTTATTTTCTCATAATTCACAACGTTTTCCCCTTTGCTCCCTGGCTTTGGATTTCTCCCTCATGCTCCCTCTTGTGTTTCAAGCTTATGTCACGAGCTCAGGGGAAGCAGATGACACAGAAGCAACTTTTTGATTGGTTCACTCTTCACTTGCAATCTGTTACTTCCCTCTGAGTCGCATCTGACTTTGCAGGTTGGTAGTCAGATGACTTTGTCCTAAGGGGACCCCTACATTCGCACGGGGTCGCAGTGTCTACCCCCCCTCCCCCTTTTTGGTTGACTTTTGTGATTTGCTCTAAAAGAATGATATACCAATTCAAAGAACCTTTCGGTCTGAGTAGTACAGGCAACTGTATAGTGTCTTTTTAGGTCTCGCTGAAGCCATCCCGTTAGGGATGCTTTGGCGAGATTAAAGTAAGGGCTTTCAAAAGTGCCCCCAAAGGGGGATTGCCTACAGTGCATGTGAGCCGGGCGCGTGCATATTGCACACCATTTGTTATCAACTTGTGAGCCTCAGCATCAGACTTCAAAGGAATCCGTTCTCCTGCCCCCGCATCAGAATTCAAAGGAATCAGCTCCCCCGCCCCCCCGCCACACAATGCCGAGAGCTTGTTTCTTTGTGTTTTTACATGTTCCTCTCACTTGGGCTTTATTTCAAACTCTGTATACATTGTTAAACCACACTAACTGCAAAATAGCGAAATTGCAACCTGGTGTTAAGTTTTTTATTTTTTTACAGAGCTATACAGAGCGACCTCGACCCAAAGATATTAGAGCATTTACATGAGCACCAGTAAACTCTTCCCAAGAGCTGCTGGTCAAGTCAAGTCAAGTCAAATGATCTTTATTCGGATATGTAAACACATCCATAAAAGCACAAAGTCATCACAACAATCCACATAATAAGCAATTAAACAATATAAAACAGTTTAAAAGTACACAATCAATCTGTATGGTGGTTTGCCTAATGATTTAAGTTTAAGAGGGAACCATCTAATTGTATCATAAAAAGGTACATCACTTTATAATCTAGGCAAATACTCAATGAATGTAAACATTATATAGACTAATTGGCTATATGCCAAAACATTAAGAACAATATACAAAGTGTCAACAGTGTACAGTGGGGACTGCAATAAAGTGTAGGTGTGCAATAAATAAATGATCAATCTCTTGTGCAAAACCGCAAGAATATTCAGGTGGTTCAATTTATCAGGGCATGTTCATAGTTGCTCGGGAACGTGTCGCTGATAGAAGAAAGCAGCTTACTCTAAAGATTACTTCATCACAGCTCAACATTAATACGTCCTTAAATGCTAGATTAAAATCCACCACAGCATGTTCTTTAAAGTAGGGATTTAAATAAAGTTTTGTATATCTAGCATAAAAACAAAAAGTGTAACAAAGTTTGTTTACACCCTAAGTTACAGGGACATTGCAAAGCCTCCAGATTTTTATTGAAGCCCAGTGGGAATGATAAAGAATATTTAATGCTACCGTCCCTGAGACGAAAGAGCAAACGTCTGTTCCACCTCCCCAAATTTTTTCTAAGGTATTCCTGCGGCAAGTTGTTAAGCCTGCCACCATGTGCCAGGAGGGGGATATATCTTATGATAGCAGGTTTTTATTGCTCAGATGTTTCTCTCTCTTTTCGATATAAATTATACAATGCCCCTCTTACTAGTTTATGTTGTGCTTGTTCAGTGGCTCGGTTGGGGGAGAATAGGTGCACCATGCCCACACTTGCTAAGCTTCTTTTTACTGCCCCCAACCAAGGTATGTGATTTGCCCTGTCACACTTTAGGCAGTCCATAATTATTTCTTGGGTTAAAGACGCAGCAGGGTTCCGCCATATTTTTAATCAAAATAGTGCTGGTCTTGACCTAATGAAGTCCTCCACATAAAAAAGATTCAACTCCCTATGGTAAACATAGGTCGGTGCTGACATGGACGCCCCCAGAACCTTTCTACAGAATCTGTTCTCTTCGATCTGTATACTAGCGCTGTTGGTGTACCCCCACACCTCTGCTCTGTAGGTTGCCGTGGGTAAGCATTGGGTTCTGTAAATCTGTAATAACGGGACTACTATCTCAGCACGTTTGGGTTGTCGAAGGCTGATTATAGAGTTTATTGCCTTACCCAATTTGTTCCTCCCATGGGCCACATGGTGCTGCCAGGAACATGTGTTAGAGAACATCAGGCCTAGGTAGGGAAAAGTGCTAGTGCTTTTTAATGCATTGCTCCCAGATATAATATGCTGGATATTGTGTTTTTTGGGCCCACACGACATAATGTACGATTCATTAAAATTAATGCATAGCCCAAGATCCACCATATAGGAGACAAAGCCCGTTATTAAAGTGCGTAGTGCTTTAGGAGTGCTGCCCATAAGGACCGCGTCGTCCGCGTATAAAAGACAGGGGAGTAAGGTGTCATTAAAGCTAGGGACATCACTTGTTTGTTTAGACAGTGAAATACTTAAATCATTTATGTACTAGATAAAAAGCAGGGGGGCCAAGACGCATCCTTGTCTGACCACCCTGCCTATTAAAATGTCCTCTGAGACCTCCCCTTCATTGTTTATTCTAACGCGGGCTTTCAGGTCACTATGCAGATGGGCCAAAAAGTATACAAGTGCTTTGTCTAACCCATAGTTTAAAAGAACCACCCATAATTGAGAGCGATTAACAAAATCAAAAGCTGAACTTAAATCCATAAATCCTAAATACAAAGGGGCTTTTTTAGCTATGATATATTTGCCCATTATTAGGTTTAAATTCAGGCATTGCTCCACGGTCCCCACATTGCTTCTAAAACCCAGTTGACACGGGTGTAGAATCTTAAAGTCCTCCCCCAAGTCCTGATCTTATTAAAAACGACTCTGCCTAGAATCTTCAAGGTGTTGTCAATTAAAGATATAGGGCGATAGCAACTGGGTTTGAGTCTGTCACCCTTCTTAAAGATGGGGACAATAATACTATTAGACCAGGTCTCCGGGGCGGGGGTGTGGGACAAATTGTTAAAAATGTTACACAATAGAGGTGACCAAAATTCAGGCTCTGATTTAATTTGATCAATTGATAATCCATCAGGACCCGGTGCTTTATTACCTGCGCTTTGATTTATTGCGTCTTCCACCTCCGTTATCGTAAAGTTAAGTGCCATAACTGGGTAGATGGTGTCAGCTGATGCGCAAGGTGCAGCATAAATATTTGTAAAATGATCTTCCCACAATTTACCTGGTATATTACAGTTAATAGGGGTAATGTTTGATCCTATAGACCTCAGAGATTTGACCTTGCCCCAAAACCCGGCAACGTCTTTAAGAGCGGCTGTGCGAGCAAGGGATTCCCACTGTACTTTTATTAGTTCTTCAGCCCGGGTTTTTGTGGCACGCTTACCTTAATTGTCTTACCAAGGGCTGGTCTCGTGGGTCAGTTAAAAGAGCCTTCCGTAGTTCCCGGTTTGCTTTGGAACAGGCGCCGTCGAACCACCTGGGATCTTTGTTCAGGCGTGTGACTGGTTTAGAGATCTTCTTTTTAAAAGCCGCACATAGCCGTTCAAAAGCCGTAATTATATCAGGGCCTTGGTGTTTGATTGATAAACAAATGTCAATCAAATGGGGGTGCTTATTAATAATGCGCGCTAAAAGCCCTTTGTTGTCTATCCCCTTCCAGATTAATCTGAGTTTGTCAGTTGATGCCATCAGATTGATTGCCCCTATTTCCTGTCGCTTATCCAATTTTTAATTAGAAATAAAAACAGTCAAAATTGGGTTGTGATCACTATATACAGTGCTGGGGACGTCAGCGTTTATTAAACATTCCACAAGTCAGGAGGAGATAAACACATAGTCAATTGTGGAGGAACAGCCACGCCCTATGTATGTAGCCAGGGGGCCTTCGCCCGTGTTAAGGCTGGCATTCTCCATGACATTAACTAAGTCACGGGTGGCTATGTGATTAAGTAGTTCCTCCCCTCTTTTACAAGGTAACACCCGACTAGGAGGGGCAGCTAAATTGGTGCTGCCCTTGTGAATGTGGGCATTGAAATCGCCTCCCAGGATGATCCCATCAAATTTACCGTAGGTATGTCCATCCTCAATTTTGTCGATGAAATCAAATAGCCTTATGAAATTATTATTGGGTTGCGATAAAAAATCATTGTTATGAAAGTTGATTAAGCATAACTTTATCCTACTGGAATAAATTAAAGCCTGAAAATTCTCATCATTGGTTGCCAGGGTTTTGATTTTTCCACCTGACGTGATCTTTACCCATAATGACAAACCTCCACTAGGTCTTCCCACCGCCGGACAAGGTACGATATAATTATGACAGGTATAACCTTCAAGAAGCATACAACTAGTGCACCATGTTTCCTGGAACATTAACATGTCAAAGTTATTGATCCATTCAATCCAGTCAGTGGATTCCATTTTTGCTTTAAGACCAGCACTGTTCCAGCTTAATACAGTTAACCTATCGGTAGGGATAATAACTGGGGTAACAAGATCAGTTATGTTTAGTTTCCCTGGCGATATAACCTCCGTAAAAGGCTTGGGGACAGAGATGATGGTACTTGGTTTATTGTTATACTGGGAGGCATAGTCGTTGGTCATAAGCCTATCTGTATCATCTGGGGGGTCCTTTGGTGGTCAACCCTGGCTCTCCAGGTCAGATAGGGCACTAAACCTGTTAAATAGTGGATAAATTGGTGTGACCGGGTTAAATGATCTCTGTGGGGTCTGTAAAAGTAAGCCAGAGGTAGGGAGGTCACAGCAGTTAAAGGATTTAAATTGGTGTTATTGCTGTTTAATATGTATTTGACGGTTGAGGGATGCCTGAAATTTATGACAATACAGTCCCCAATTATGTTTTTGGGCGAGGGACCAACCCAGTCTACCCGTCGTACTGTCAAGATTTCACTAGAAATCTGCATCCCAACACCTTTGTACCTTGACAACCAGTCAATAGACTTATTTTTTAGTTGAACCCAAGACTCTCTTTGATCTTCTTTCAGAGTGGGGACTCCTGCTAAGATTAAAACATATGGGCAGGCTTCAGGGGGCAGGTGAAGGACTGGGCCGGTTTCTTTTATGGACCGTGTACCATTGGTTAACCTGTTGTCGAGAACAACGTTTTCTGGTTTCCCCGGTTTCCCAGGAGCAGACCCCGTTGGGTCACCCGCCTCCCCAACAGTGGAACAGGGCTGCCTAACTGGTGCACTCAGCGCGGTCTGGGGTGGTTTATCCACAGTGGTACCTTGTGATGGCAGAGGATGATTTCTCCCTGTATCACTATCCCCGGTTACACTCTTAGTGTTCAAGGTACCACAAGTGGGCCTTTCCCCCATAATGCCCCTGTTTACAGTCTCCATATCTTTTAAGAATCGATCTCCCCTTAACTTGTCAATACTGATAGTACCTTTTCTTTTTGCATCTTCCTTTTTCACCAGGCTTTCTAATCTATCCAGTCTTTTAAAAATCATATTAAACTGTTTATCCATTTGACTTTTTATTTGTGTAAAAATAGAATCTACTATTGTTTCAATAAAATTCCCATTTAGTTTGTCCTGAGAAGCGCTTCCCATAGTTTGCTCAGTCTGTGTACAGGCAGGGTTTTGCGCACAACTTGAAGGGGCAGTGACGAAATTAGTGTCAGTTGAGGGTACAGTCTCTGTTTCAGGACCCCTGCCAGATGTGGTTTTCCCACGAGACCACATACTTTGTGGGGTCGGTTGCCCTTTGTTGCGTGATGGTTGTTTCCTCTTATTTGGTGTTGGTTTAGTAGGACCCCTCTTCCTTTTCTCTCAAAGTGTCTTGTCACTGGGGATCGAGGAGGGAATGACAATGAGGTCCGTGGGATCTTGCTGTAGGTCACTGATAGTGATGACGTTATTATCCGCTGATAAGGCAGGGGGTGGAATTTGCGGCAAGACAGTTCTGTTAATTGTGACCACTGGGGAAAGTGGCGGAATATTGGTCATACAAACTGGCTGGGATTCTGGGGGTTCAAAGTATGAACTTGACAGTCCCATGGATATTCTTCTTTCGGTATTAGCTATCTCTGTGGTAACTAGATTAAAAGCGTTTTCCAGCATACTTTCAATTGAGGCAGGTATGACAGGGGGAGCTTTAGTGAGCTGGGTTGTAGTGGTATTATTTCGTTTTCCCATGTTAATGTTAATTAGCTCACCTTTATAACTGCTTAGAGGGGTGGCCCGCCCGACCACTGTCGACCCCTGATGGCCACAGACGGCCTGCCCTTTGCCCAGGCTTAGCCCGGCGCTGCCCGCGCGCTCCCGTGACGCGGGGAGTGCCGCGTCAATTTCAGCGCTGCTTGGCGCGTGTCCCAGATGTGCAGCTTCCGGCCCCGATGGTTGCAGGAAAGTGTAGTGCCCTTTCACGCTCTCCCCTTCTCAGCGGCCGCAGTACAATGTTGAAAGCGGCGGCGGGGGGTGAGCGTTCACGGCACACAAGGACCTGTCCCTCCTCAATACGGCAGCCCCCACGGTCAGAGGTCCGGCAGCAAGGTATGTCTGGGGTATTATGCTGAGACCCCCGCTCTGCCTGGAGTGCCGCGTCAATTTCAGTGCCACCGGGCGCGTGTCCCAGGTGTGCGGCTTCCGGCCGCGATGGTTGTAGGGAAGTGTAGTGCCCTTTCACGCTCTCCCCTTCTCCGCTGGCCGCAGTACGGTGTTGAAAGCGGCAGCGGGGGTGAGCGTTCACGGCACACAAGGACCTGTCCCTCCTCAATACGGCAGCCCCCACGGTCAGAGGTCCGGCAGCAAGGTATGTCTGGGGTATTATGCTGAGACCCCCCTCAGCTGGTCATTTAGGTATTTGTGTTAAATGCAGCTTGAGATGACACTGGGGGCACTGTGATTTCCAGGGCGAGGAACGGCCCAGGCAGCTGTGATCCACACTGTGCCCTGCTGTGCCTCTGATTACCCGACACCAGAATGTGTACAGCTGTGTGCAGCCTCTCGGCTGCAATGTACGCAGGACCAATTAACTGTAGTCTGATGCATAGAAAATTATCCTCATGTGTTAAGAGCTCGCTTCATTCTAGGACTTGTAGTCCATAGTTCTCGTATATGACTATACATCTACAAATGCGAAGAATACAAAACAAAATACTGGCAGTGGATGACCTACTTACATGCACTCCTAGTTTCTAAGGTTACCACATGGTGCACGGTTACTGAGACAGCAATTACCCATCCCTAATCTTCCCTTTATCAATTCGTTTCTATGAGGTCAATGTAGTTTAGTTGACGAGACTAGAAATGTATTTTACCAAAACTCAGTACTGAAAATGTAGTGTCAAGAGCGTTCAAGTTTCCATGGTCAATGCTGTGTAGGTAATTCCATTCCATTATTTTTCTTTGCTCTCTGCAGCTGGGTGAGGTTTAGGTGGTAATTTCCCAGTGACATGCAGTAATCAAGTAACCCTCATTGAATCTGCCTTAGAAGGTTGCATATAGCGTTTTATAAGACAAGCGTACAACAAAGGTCAGTTTGGCTCAAATGACATGATCGAGCACCAAGACTACAAGTCACAGTACATTAGGTAGTAAAATACAAGACGTGGTCTGGAAACATCTTGTATCCTGGTTGCAGAAAACCACCTGGTAATACTACTAAAATATGCATATTCCACTTTGATAGACAGCACTGCTGAGGCTTTGGTGCATGTGTGTGTCTTTGCGCTAAACATTTTTCTAAATGCCCTGTTCCTGCTGAAACTGAGCCCTGTTTTCTCACTGTTTTCATAATATAACGAGGGAGCTTAGCTCCTATATTGCTACTGAAATGTTCTCCTACTGTACAGTGGGGGTTGCTTTTCGTGATAGAAAGCAGGGAGTGGGATTGTTACAAGTAGCACAGAGGACCAAGCGAAGCATCACCACCAGACCCACCTCCACTACAACCACGTCCACCACCACCACCACGTCCACCACCACTACCACCACCATGTCCACAACCACCATGTCCAGCACCACTATGTCCAGCACCAACACCACCACATCCACCACCACATCAACATCCACCACCACATCCACCACCAACTCCTCCACCACCACCACATCCACCACCACCACGTCCACCACCACTACCACCACCACGTCCACCACCATGTCCACTACCTCCATGTCCACCACCAACACCACCACATCCACCACCACCACCACCACCACATCCACCACCCCAACATCCACCACCACCACCACCACCACCACCACGTCCACCACCACCATGTCCACCACCATCATGTCCACCACCACTACCACCACCACCACGTCCACCACCACCATGTCCACCACCAAAGCCACCAAATCCACCACCACCACATCCAGAACCACCATGTCCACAACCACCACCACCACATCCACCACCACTACGTCCACCACCACTACGTCCACCACCACTACGTCCACCAACACCATGTCCACCACCACCACGTCCACCACCACCACCACACCCACCTCCACCACCACCACGCCACCATCAGTAGCGGTCGGCAGTAGGTGTTTCTATAGGGCGGTGACGTGGGCAGGAGGAGGGGCAGGGTGGGGGGAAATAATGTATGGATTACGGAGTTTTACAGGTAAGTAAACATTTAAATACATAAAACGAATTTCGTTGCGCACACTGCATCACCAAATGTGATGCAGTGCGCGCAACGAAATTCGTTTTATGTATTTAAATGTTTACTTACCTGTAAAACTCCGTAATCCATACATTATTTCCCCCCACCCTGCCCCTCCTCCTGCCCACGTCACCGCCCTATAGAAACACCTACTGCCGACCGCTACTGGCCACCATGTACACCACATCCACCAACACGTCCACCACCACCATGTACACCACATCCACCACCACATTCACCACCACCATGTCCACCACCACCACCATGGCCACCACCAGAAGGCCACTACCACATCCACCACCACCATGTCCACCACCACAACTTCCACCACCACCACCACACCCACCTCCACCACCACTTGCACCGACCACTCTGGTTACCATCTGGCCCGCCTGTCTTGGCTCTCCTCCCTCTCCTAAACCCCATATCAAGAGCCTTGGAGTCTGGCTTGACAAAGCACTAGATTTCTCTGTGCAGGCTACCAAAACTGCCTCCACCTGTGTCGGATTGATGAGAATGCTCCAGAAGATCCTCCCATTGCTTCCTTTCCAGGCGAGGAGAATCATGGTTCAGGCCTTGGTACTCTCCCGCCTGGATTATGGAAATGCGTTATACCTAGGAGCCCCGGTAGCAGTGATCAACAGACTCCAAGTCATACAAAACTGTGCTGCCTGACTTTTGTTTAACATCCCCCGCTGGCAGTCAGCAAGGAAGGCCCTAAAAGAACTCCATTGGCTTCCAATAGCTGCTAGAACACAATTAAAAGCTATGTGCATTGTGCACAAAGCATTTCACCGAACAGGCCCAGCTATCTTGCGCTCTTTGGTTGTACCTTACACTCCATCGAGAACCCTCCGCTCCAGCGTCCTGCATCTAGCCACCACAACTAAAATCAATAAAGCTCGTTGGGGAGGCGGGGCTTTTTCACACATGGCGGCGAAGATGTGGAACTCGCTCCCGCCGAATATGCGGGAGATTAGCGACCGGATGGTCTTCAGGAAAACATTAAAAACCCACCTGTTTGTCAAAGCGTGTTAACTATCACGGCTCGCCACATTAATCAGTTGAAGCGCTGCGAGGCCTTTGGGTATGTACGCTCTATATAAATATAATTTCTCATTTCATTTCATTTCACCACCACCACGTCCACCAAAACCACCATTACCACGTCCACCACCACCATGTCCACCACGTCCACCACCACGTCCACCATGAGGCCACTCCCACGTCCACCACCACCACGTCTACCTCCACCACCACCACATCCACTACCACCAGCACATCCACCAAGTCCACCACCATGTCCACCACCACCACCTCATCCACCACCACGTCCACCACCACCACCACATCCACCACCACCACCTCAACCACCACCACGTCCACCATCACCATGTCCACCACCACCACGTCCACCACCATCACATCCACCACCACCACATCCACCACCACGCCCACCACCACCATGTCCACCTTCACGTCCACCACCACCATGTCCACCACCACCACATCCACCACCACCACGTCCACCACCACCACATCCACCACTACCATGTCTACCACCACCAAGTCCACCACCACCACGTCTACCACCACCACGTCCACCACAACCACGTCCACCACAACCACGTCCACCACCACCATGTCCACCACCAACACCTCCACATCCACCACCACGTCCACCACCACCACCTCCACCACCACTCCAAATACCACTCAGTGCCACATAATTGCACGCCACATAATTACACTGCACTCAATGCAACATACACTCCAAATAGCACTCAGTGCCACACAATTACACGCCACATAATTACACTCTACTGAATGTAACACACTCCACACAATACCACTCAGTGCCACATAATTATATGCTACATAATTACACTGCGCTCAATGCAACATACACTCCAAATACCACTCAGTGCCACATAATTACACGCCACAATTACACTGCACTCAATGCAACATACACTCCAAATACCACTCAGTGCCACATTACATGCCACATAATTACCCTGCACTCAATGCAACATACACTCCAAATACCATTCAGTGCCACATAATTACACGCCACATAATTACCCTGCACTTAATGCAACATACACTCCAAATACCACTCAGTGCCACATAATTACCTGCCACATAATTACACTCTACTGAATGCAACACACACTCCACACAATACCACTCAGTGCCACATAATTATATTCTACATAATTACACTGCAATCAATGCAACGTACACTCCAAACAATACCACTCAGTGCCACATAATTACACACCACACAATTACACTCTACTGAATACAACATACACTCCACACAATACCGCTCAGTGCCACATAATTATATGCTACATAATTACACTGCTCTCAACGAAACATACACTCCAAATACCACCCAATGCCACATAATTACACACCACATAATTACACTCTACTGAATACAACACACACTTCACACAATACCACTCAGTGCCACATAATTATATGCTACATAATTACAATGCAACATACACTCCAAACAATACCACTCAGTGCCACATAATTACATGCCATCCAATTACACTCTACTGAATACAACATGCACTCCTCATAATACCACCGAGTGCCCCATATTTATATGCTACGAAATTACACTGCGCTCAACGCAACATACACTCCAAATACCACTCAGTGCCACATTATTACACGACACATAATTACACTGCACTCAATGCAGCATACACTCCAAATACCACTCAGTGCCACATAATTATATGCTACATCTTTACACTGCGCTCAACGCAACATACACTCCAAATCCCACTCAGTGCCACATAATTACACGCCACATAATTACACTATCTATCGTTATCTATCTATCTATCTATCTATCTATCTATCTATCTATCTATCTATCTATCTATCTATCTATCTATCGCCCTCACTCTATCTATCACTCTATCACTCTATCAATCTATCTATCTATCTATCTATCTATCTATCTGTCTATCTGTCTATCTGTCTATCTGTCTATCTATCTATCTATCTATCTATCTATCTATCTATCTATCTATCTATCTATCTATCTTTCTATCTATCTATCTATCTATCTATCAAAACAAGCATTCCCTGCTGAACAGAGAAAGAACATGAAGAAACCCACAGGTTGTTAAAAACGAATAAATAATTATTAAAAGCAGAGAGTCTTCATTTTTCTGTGAAAATCCCGGAGGGAGTGACCAGATCTCAAGGGGAGCCTGTTCTAAGCCTTTGCTACCACTACGGAAAAGCCCTGTAACCAAAGAAAGCAGCTACCCTTGGGGATTTAAAGTAGGCATTGTTCTGTGGAATTTAGGGTATTTTGGGGAGCATAAGGGAAAATTCCGATGCCATAAAGTGTCTTGATGTACTTTAGTTGCACAATGAAAAATAATAGTGCCCAAAATGGAATGCATTGATGCATAAGGTGCAGTGGGGGTTCGCAGAGGGAGTGCTGTGGGGCTGTGGGGTGGGGAGGGGCAGTGTGGGGGGTAGTGGACTCGAACATTAAACAGAACATAGTAAAGTAAGTGAATCAATAAATAAAACAATTTACCTTGCACGCGCTGCATCGCCAAGTACGCAATGCAGCACGCACAAGGTAAATTGTTTTATTTATTGATTTACTTACTTTACTCCGTTCCTCCTTATGGTTAGGTCCACTAACCCCCCACCCTGCCCCTGCCCCGCCCCACCACCCCACAGCACTCCCTGTGCGAGCTGCCACTGATAAGGTGTCAGTGAAGAGATATTAGGACGTGAGTAATATGGCCTCAGCTATTAGCCATAGTTAGGAGCCTGTCAGCTATATTTTGCACTTATACTATATATATTTTTTAAAGTTTTATTTATAGTTTTGTCACGTAACATAACAATACAGCTTGACAACCACAGAGCAAGTCTCAGAAAAGCGTCATTTTTCTCTCTATACGACTCTCGCATTTACATCGCAATGAATATGTCCATTATATATCGCTCATGTTTAGTATTAGCACATATCCAGATACAGTACATTGGTAGACAGTTAAAATGTCAGACATAGAGGCCCATTATCAGTCAATATTATGTCATGCATATTCGATGCGGATTCCAATTCCCAGAATGCAAATCAACATCTGTCCTGTAGGATATTCCCAGGGCTACAGGGAGAGAAACATGTATCATACAACCATCATGTGCCACTTGCAGGAGAGGTATCTGTGTCCTCCACATCCCTTTGAAGGAGATAGATATTAAGAGGAGCCCAGATATCCTTGTGTCTGGAGGCTCTCAGCAACGCTTCCGCATATGTACTTGTTTGCTCCTGACAATCTAAGATGTCTGTCAACCATATAATAATGTTGTCAGCTTTCCTGGAAGAGCCATGAATATTAAGTTGGTGTCATGAATGCGAAATGGAATCAGAACATTGACTAAGGGAAATTGATGTTCTTTATTGATAAAGGATAGAAGGGCCATATTGTCAAGCAAGGGCGATACATTATCGCCGCTTTTATCGGCAGGAAACTGCCACTAAAGCGGCGATAATGGGCTTGATAATATGCCCTTGTGAATTCCCATAGAAGCCCATGTTAACACCACAACATGGGCTTCTATGGGAATTCACAAGGGCCATTATCGGCGTTTTAGCGGCAGTTTCCTGCCGATAAAAGCCGCGATAATGTATCGCCCTTGCTTGATAATGTGGCCCGCAATTTCTTTAGCAGTTTTGTTTACTTAAAGCATGCACCAGTAACGTTTGATACTTGTGCCTCAAGGGACAGGTCAACATCAAAATAAATGCCTAGGATGATATGATATTTGATTGAAATTAAGGATAATCCATAGCTTTGTCCCAGATGGATGGATTTCATTTTTTTTTTTTTTTCTGGTGATACGGGGCTCCATCTTAGCTTGAATATGTAACAGGACATGAGATCACATGCATCATCGACCATTACCAAGTCATTGGTGAACGCGCACTGCAGAGACCTGATGAATTAATGACTGACTTTTTGGGTGTAACCCTGGAGATCAACTGAGCACAGTCCGCCTCACACGGAGTGGAGTAGTTTTGCCAATGGCAGCATTTGAATGTTGAATAAGAGTGGGGACATTACTGAGTGCACGCTTCATCCAATCTTCTTTGCCTCAGATCTAAAGTGGGAAAGTGTGACAATTTGCTCCCTCTGGATCAAGAATGCTCAATCCATTTAAGCTTTGTGCCGCCTGTACCAACTTCTTGGAGTCTGGGAGGAAGGGTGACATGATCACTGGTGTTGAACGCAGCTGGAAGGTCTTATAGGAAAAGGGCCTCAACACATTTGTCATCCATAGATCTATTGGGGTCATCTGAGCCTGAAGTGATCATCAAGTCACTGCTTTGTCTAGCATGTAAGTCTGGCTGGAAAGAACCACTTTGGCATTGCTTTCAATGTAGGCGTGCTGAAGATGAAAAGCCAGGTCCCAAGAATTTTTCCTAAGTATGTTAGAAACGAAATCAGGTTAATGTTTAGGATTAATCAGGTTCAACACGGGCTTCTTTAATATTAGTTAATCATTACTGATTTATTTATGCAAGTAATACTTCTATCTACTTTCGAAAATTGTTTGACACCGGCGAAAGTTAGGGGCCCAGAACAGGGCAAAGTAATTTCATTATTGTAGGTGAGCACAGGAGAGCTCGATGGTCAGTTTCTGGATGTGAACTCCAGTAGTTCATTCGAGGAGAGTTCGCTGAACTGTAACAGCCTGTCATTGAAAAAGAACACCTGGTCATCGTTTTCGGACAGGATATGTCTTGGGGAATACAAATTCTCAAATTGGCAATGGTGTCTACGAAACATCAAGATGGTGTATTACACAATCCCTTGAAATGTAAGAATTGGAGCCTCTGTTTGACAGTGATGACTGTAGCACTGTAATTTACTGCTACACTTCCTTAGCCAAATTGAGGTAATAATGTGAGATTATTTTAGGCGGGTCTTCGAACGCTACTTTAGCCATTTATTGTCCTTTATGTTTCCGCCATGTACACCAATAATGGCTCAAATACCCCCAATGTCTTCTTAAGAATACCTCCTAATGGGTTTTAATTGCGTAATATTAGCATTTGCTTAAAGCGCAGACAATCGCAAAATTAAGTGCCATATGAAAGAAACATATGATCATTATCTTGTGATTTGGTTTGCAGTCTAGTATGCATTTACAATGCAAAACATAGATCAAATTTCCTGCCTAAAACTTTAGTTGCATAAGCCCACTGAGATGCGATAGCAAATGTGATCTAGTTCAGTTCTTGAAAAAAATAAAAGAAAAATGAACATTTCAGTGTATTTGTTGATTTAGAGAAACCGATGACCATGATGTTAAATAAAGTTTTCTTGGAGCAAACAGAAAATGCTCTACACAATATTTGCAGCTTGAATCAGTGGCGCTGGAACAATTCTCCAGCGGGGATGCTGCCATCGATGTTAAATCAATAAGGTCATAGTCATTGTGAAAAGTCAAGCTTCACACAAAGAACAAGTGTAGCAAATGAGCCACGCCCATTCATCGGGCCAGTGGAAATGGTGTAGTGTTTATTCAGTGGTGCATTTTAAAGCATATTGTTGCAAGTGTATTATTAAAGCACGGTGTGGTTGCACACTGTCATTTGCAGGCAGCACATTGTTCAGTTTACAAAAAACTCTATTTTCAATGAATGAAAAGTACCCTGGAAAATGAATACCCAACAATTTGACAGAAGACTTAACCTAGCATATGACCTCTGTCTCTGAAACACAGAGGAAATGAGACAAGATAAATACGCATATTTAGTGCTCATTCACCTTTTGAACCTGAGTAGGATTATTTTTGGTGTGATGCAGCCCTTCCCCAACGCCCCTACCTCCTGCGCCCGTGGCTTGAATTTTCTGGAGTAGAAAAAAACAATGTTCTTGAAAATGTTAGATACAAAATGAAAAAAAAATACTTTGCTGATGTCAAAGTCCAGCAAAGCAATTCAATGCTGTTCAGAAGCATAGAAATAAGAAACGTAGAAAGCTTAAAGATATTCGTGGGTGGCAAGAGTAGCTTTGAACTCACAAGGAGTACGGATTAGGTAAAGCAAGGGAAGGGCTAAGCAAGGCTGCACAGCCACTGGTAGGTGGGAAGTTCGGATAGTGGGCCACAGGCAGAAGTCTTCAGGAATATATGGTTCTGCTGATCAATTTATGTATTAGAATCTCATCAGAGGTCCATAAAAAATTAGGGGCAGATTTATAATTTTTTATGCAGTGCAACACAGCAAGCTGCCTTGCTATGCTGCATGAAAGGAAAAGAGCAGGAATGCCCCACATTTACAAGAAATTATGCATTCCTGTCCTTTCCTAGCACTGGTGCAATTTTGGCTGCCTCGCGCCAACGCTGGCACCCGTGCGTCATGTTGCAAGGGTGCATGCATTGTAGGCAGGATTGTTTTGCGTAGGAAGAGACACCTTACTGCATAAAAACAATCCTGAGAGGCATTTTCCCCTTTCTATGTGTGCTGCAGAATATAGCACACATAGAAAGAGGCAAAACGAGGAGCTATAAAGATATTTCGCCTCATTATGCCTCATCTGAGGAGGTGTACCCTTTTGACGCATTCCCAGGTCTACCACAAAAGGTAAATCTGGGAATACCAACAACAACAAAACGGTAGGGAGGACCCGGGGGAATGTTTAAAGACCAAACTCTGGGAACAGCCCCCAAAGATATAGAACAACAAAAGAGTACCAGAGGGTCTGAGAGAGAGAGAGTGGGTTTGTAGTGTGCGAAAATCAAACAGACAATAAAAGACCCCTATACTAACCTATAAAAAGTGGTATTCAATGACATCCTGATAGATGGTCAGAGATACCCATCAGCCACCACTCGGAACCGCCCTTCATCATCTGGGATTCTTCCAAAACCATCCACACAGATGTGTTTTTTCGAGCAGAAGGAGATCAAGATGTTTGATAGATCTCTTCTACTGAACAAACAATAGTATGGTATACCACTTCTCGAGACCAGTAAGTGGTAGAGTGCGGTGTGACTGGGGGAGTGCAGTGCAGGAAAACTAGTGTGTGAAAAAATATAATAGAAAAATGTGTTTAAAATTGGATGAGGGAGTATAGAACCATTTCGAGACTCGTCTGGAGCTCGCAAAATTTCTTAGGAAGATCAGACTGCACTTTTTCTTTGCAGATAAGGAAACAACATCACAAGATGAGAGAGACACTAATACTGGGTTAAAATGCAAGTCCACTTTCAATCCACCTACCCACCTGATGCCACCACAGGTTTTAGCCTTTGAACAGGCGATTGAAAAAGAGGTAGAGAGCCTTTTCTCAGAAAACAACAAGGTTTTTTGCAAGGTCTTTTGCAATCTACCCAAAGCCGAACATCTGGCACTAAAATCCTTAACAGCCAATAAAGAACTTACCATCAAACCGGCTGATAAAGGCGGATCTATTGTTCTACTTGACACTGATGTTTATTGTTCTGAATGTTTACGACAGCTTAACAATAGGAATGCGTACCATCTCCTTGAACTAGACCCCACTGAAGAACTTAAAAGGACAATCCGGACGATGATTGAAGAGGCCTCATCGGA
Source organism: Lissotriton vulgaris (assembly GCF_964263255.1). Classification (NCBI taxonomy): domain Eukaryota; kingdom Metazoa; phylum Chordata; class Amphibia; order Caudata; family Salamandridae; genus Lissotriton; species Lissotriton vulgaris. Next base: position 882,755,629 of record NC_141694.1, read on the forward strand.
GGGCTGGATTACCCAAGCCGAAGCTGCCTTCCTTTTCACCGAACATCCGGTGATGCCCTATTTTTATGCCTTGCCCAAGGTTCATAAAAAACAGAGGCCGCCTCCTGGCCGTCCAATCATCTCAGGTATAGGGTCAGTTCTAGAACCATTATCCACTTTCGTGGATCATTTTCTGCGACCTATGGCACAAGAAATGCCCACGTACCTCAAGGACACCACAGACGTGTTACGCATGTTACCCAACATTGAATTCGATATCACCACAGATCTTTTGATCTCTTTCGATGTTGAGGCACTTTATACCTCTATCCCCCAGGATGAGACATTGGAAGTCATCCATGCTTTGTTGGACTCAAAGGATCTGGACAGCATTACACCGGTCCACTTCATCATGGCTTGTGCCACCCTGGCCATGAAGCAGAACTTTTTTAGATTTGAAGAGGACATTTACCTGCAGGTGTCTGGCACTAGTATGGGGAGCGTTTTCGCCCCCAGTCTAGCGAACCTATATGTTCACTCCTTTGAGCAGCAACATATCTTCAATGACAATAATCCTTACATCGATAATTTGAAAACCTGGAAAAGGTATATCGATGACGTGTTGGTGATTTGGCGAGGCTCTAGTGAGAGCTGTCTTGAATTCCTTGAATGGCTAAATAGCAGGAATTCCTTTCTCAAATTCACCATCGAGATAGGAGGCCACAAACTTGCTTTCCTTGATCTATTAATTGTGGCCACACCTGATGGCCTACAATCCGAACTCTACAGAAAACCTATGTCAAGGAACTCACTCCTGTTGTTTGATAGCCATCACCCCAGATCCTTAAGGGAGAATCTCCCGTTCTGACAATTTTTGCGGGTTCAAAGGAACTGTTCCACTACTGCAGCATACAAGGAACATTCTACTACATTGTGTAATCAGCTAATCTCACGCAACTATCCACCCAAGCTGGTACGTCAATCAATGAAAAGGGCCATGAATAATAACCGATCAGCACTATTGGAACCCTCAACACCTAAAGCCCCATTGGAGAGACTTACATTTGTACATACGTTTGGGACACTTTCCAACAAAATCCAAAAATCGGTCAAAAAACACTGACCAATTCTCAGTTCTGGACATCTGACTCTCCAAACTCCACTGTTTTCATTCAAGAGGGGTCCAAACTTGAGAGATAGGATGGTCCATACAAGACCCCGGGAGGAACAACCCAAGGCTGTAGGGTCATTATGGGACCTACCTTCTGTCACCGGACACCACCGCTGTGGCTCATGCCAGGCGTGCCCACAAACTAAAAAAACAACTGAGGTAGACATAGAAACATCGAGACCTTGGAAACAAATCAAATTCACTAATTGTAATAGTGAACGACTAGTCTACCTCATTACGTGCCCCTGCAGGTACAAGTACGTGGGAATTACTACACACAAAATACGCATTAGGATATCTGAACACAAGAGCACTATCTGGTGCAAAAGGCAGGCTACCAAGCTGACTACACACTTTTTAAAAGCAAACCATCCCTCAACTGCATTTCAATGGACAGTGTTAGAACAACCATTCATTCCCTCACACTGCGGATGTGGCGAAATTTCTCCTTTTGAAGGAACAGAAATGGGTTCTCAAGCTTGACACTCACCATAGGGGGCTTAATGACGAAATCCCATGGTCCACCTTCTGAAAGCATTCCAATAACTGTAGTCTCATTCTCACTTGCCACTCAACCCATTATGAATGGTTCTGAAAGTAATCGCTTATATGTATTTCATACATATACCATTCACCATTCTATATTAGACTCAACAGGGTTTAGTCATACTCTCCCTAGACTCTTATTTGCTACAATACGGCCCCTTCTTTTGCGGGACACGCCATCCTTTATCAGGCTCATTATTATTTTGTCGGTTGTGATGGCGCAATGGACTGATGTTATAACATATAGTTTGGCTGTGTAGATATCAGTCTTGCAAGGGGTTTATGCAAGGGGTTCATGCATACAACCTTTCCAGACTCGCATCACTTGCCTGTTACAGAAGACGTTGATAAATTCTTGGTGAACGGACAGGCATAATGTAAACAAATGTTGGTTACTAAGGCAGCGGAAGATTACCAATGTCGAGCGTTCTAACATTCCCGCTCATCAGTGAGCCAATGATTGGCTGCCATTAATGATCACGTGATACTCGCTTCCAATCAGAAGTGACCTTAAAACGAGAGGCGAGACGATCCTCCGGTGCCTCCCCAGTTGGTTCAGACGCCGGCTTCGAAGTACCGACGGATAGGTAAGCCTGCTACGACCTTAGGTCGCAAAGTGTGGGACTTTTGGGATAGTTCTGTAGGCTAAATACTGTTGTGCAAATGTGGGACGGAAATACGAGCCTTATCTGTTGGTATCTCTCAATGCCAAAGCAGTAAATAATTGGTTCAAGTAACTCCTAATACCAACGCAGAGTTAATGCGAGCCTGATTTTCTCGCATTCTTAGTTTGAAAATCGTTTTAAATTCTCGATACAAATTTAGTTTACCGAGGGAACTTTCTTGGTGTGGGTATCTGTACACAGAGGAGAGACATGTTTTCGTTTTTGTTTACTTGTCCTCTAGAGCGGTGCTTCACTCTTCTCCTGAGCCGTTGCCAGGTGGGGTGAGGTCTTCACTTCTTACAAGCTATGGTAAGATTTCCTCTCCTTCATGGGGCATTTTTATATCCCGACATGGTAAACTGACTACACTACGTATATGAGTGACCAAGGCCAGCACTGATAGTCGGACTCAGTCTAAGGTCTATGTATATTAGACCTGGCGATCTTGTGTGTTTGTGTGTGCAAAGTCAGTCCTTCTGACATCTGACCATGTTTGTTCTAACCCCTTTTTTTTGTGAACGACATAGCTGTAAGAAACAAGACAAGACTCTACACCTAGAGACTGCAGGTGACCTTAGTACTTGTCTGTGAATTTTGTTTCTTAGTTGTCACTTATTATTTCTTTTATATTTGCAGTAGCATTCATTTGTTGTAAGGTCCTGAAGAAAGCAAGGACACCTTTGTCCACGAATTGCTGAAACATGTCGACCTGGTTCCACCTCTAGACAGCGTATTTCTCAAACTGTCTAAACAAATTTTTTATATTGGCTGAGTGAGTATCACCCGAATAAATACTGTTCTGTACTCCCTCATCCAATTTTAAACACATTTTTCTATTATATTTTTTCACACACTAGTTTTCCTGCACTGCACTCCCCCAGTCACACCACACTCTACCACTTACTGGTCTCGAGAAGTGGTATACCATACTATTGTTTGTTCAGTAGAAGAGATCTATCAAACATCTTGATCTCCTTCTGCTCGAAAAAAAAACATCTGTGTGGATGGTTTTGGAAGAATCCCAGATGATGAAGGGCGGTTCCGAGTGGTGACTGATGGGTATCTCTGACCATCTATCAGGATGTCATTGAATACCACTTTTTATAGGTTAGTATAGGGGTCTTTTGTTGTCTGTTTGATTTTCGCACACTACAAAGCCACTCTCTCTCTCAGACCCTCTGGTACTCTTTTGTTGTTCTATAAATCTGGGAATATGCCAAAATCCATGGGTGGATGAGTGGGAACACCCACGCCCCACCTGCGGAGTAACACAAGGCAGTGATTTACGCAGCCTTGCATTACACTAGATTTATCAGGCCATACAGGGCCATGCAAGGTGGCCTTGCATGGCTTCATAATCTCACTTAAGTTTTGCATCGCCCTTGCGCCCAACAGTGACACAAGTCCTTGATAAATATGAGCCTTATTTTATAGATAAAACCCGTTTCTTAGGAGGCCTTGGATTCCAAAGGGCAACAGACAAGGATACAACTCATACCAGCTGTCTCAATTAACACCTGTTAGACTACCAAGGCACTCAAAGGGACTAGATCCATAAGATATTTTTATCAGGAACCTATAAGGGCCTCTGAAGCTAGAAACATCACCTCCATTAGACCACCAATAGACTGGGAGAACATGGTGCCAGTGAGAACAGGCCACATGAAATAGGGGATTTGGGGCCAGATGTAGGTAATTCCTATTTACCGACTCTTAAATACCGAATAATACCGATTCGGTATTTAAGATTCGGTAAATAGGAAGGGGGCATATGTAGGTAATTCTTATTTCAGAATTACCGAATCGTTATGATTCGGTATTTACCGATTCGGTAAATACCGAATCGGTATTGCCCATTGATTCCTATGGGCCTTGAAGCCCATAGGAATCAACGGGAAATACCGATTCGGTATTTACCGAATCGGTAAATACCGAATCCAGCAAGGGTGCAGGGGGTGTCACTTTGACACCCTCTAGCACCCCAAGTACAGGCTTGTGTGACATGTGGCACACATACATGCCCTAAGGACGTGTCTGTGTGTCACATGGCACAGGTGTACATACACAGATGTGCATGTACACCTGAATTCGGTATTTTACCACCCAATTGTATTGGGTGGTAAAATACCGAATTCTGAAGGCCTGTAGCACTGTAAACAGTGCTACCTACATTTGGGATTTACCGAATCGGTAAAATTACCGGTTCTGTATTTTACAGAATCGGTAAATTTACAGAATCAGTAAATTTACAGATTCTGTAAAATAAGGGCCCCTACATCTCAAAAACCAATTACCGGTCGGTAACGGCCGAAATCGGTCGTTACCGACCGGTAATTGTGGACCTACATCTGGCCCTTGGTTATTGTGACAGCAATTACACCGGTGGGTGTGGGAGGGGCTAGGGCAGTCAATTAACAATGTAGGGCAGATGGGAGGGGCTAGGGAAGAAATCTGAAAACAGAGGGTGGGCCGGAGGGGCTAGTGCTGCAAGCTGACAATGGAGGACTGGTGGCAGATGCTGGGAAGCAAGTTTATAACAGAGGGCGGCCGTAGAGATTAGGACAACAAGTAGACAACTGAGGGTGCGTGAAAGGGCATGGTGCAGCAAGATGATAAAAGGGGCAGGATAGGCTGGGGCAGCAAACTGACAGCCAATGGTGGGAGTAGGGGATGAGGAAGCAAACTGTCAATGGAAGGTGATTGGGAGGGATGGGGAAAAATGTTGGAAGGGAAGGTGAGTGGTAGGTGCTGTGATGCAAGCTGATAACGAAGGGCAGGTGGGTGGGGAAGTAAGCTGACAACCAAGGGTTGCCTGGAGGGGATGGGACAGCAAGGTGATAACGGAGAGTAAGAGGAAAGCTGACAGTGGTTGGTTTTCGATGGGTCTGGGGAAGCACACAAACAACAGAGGACTGGTGGGACAGGATAGAATAGCATGAAAACAGCAGCAGGCAAAAGAGAATGATGAAACACACAGACAATAGAAGTTGCCGGGAGGCTCCAGGGAACCAAAAGATTAAAGAAAGGTGGGCAGGCGGAGCAAGGGGTGAAGACAGACAAGGGGGTGGTGGGTAGGCAAGAACAGCAAGGTAAAGTGGGCATGGAGGAAGCACGAACAGCAATTGAAGGAGGGCCAGAAAGGGGAACGCACAGGTGAGAGAAATACAGAAGGGAGACTGCAGGGAGAAAAAAACAGAAGTCCCTGAAAAAGGAGCAGCGGGATGGCATAAGTAGTACAGCAATGCTCGAAGGGAGGGGTAAAAACAAGAAGAGGAAGTAGAGCCTATGGAAACTGACGATTAAGAAGCAAGCAAATGCGAGTGACAATCAAGACAACCAGTGGTAAGAAATGGGCAGACTTTAAGCCCGAGGTAAGATAACAATGTGCCTTGTAACAGATGATGCAATGGCTTTTTCACCCTGTTTCCATCTTCCCTCTCCCAGTGCCTCATGTTGTGAACTCCTTTCTCACCCACATTTCATAGATGAATTGCAATAGTTATTGTTCATCTGTATTGTCATCTGTTTCATTTAATTTCATTGTTCATCTGTACAATTTAATTATTGAAGTGCTCGGAGGCTGTCTTCAAAGCACGATTACCTCTATATACAAGTAGACACCACTTTCTGAGAAATATTAACCAAGCTTCTGAAGCATAACAAGTTAGATACGAGCTTGATTTGGAACAAATTCTATTGTTTCGAATCTTGTTTCAGTTAATAGTTTTGTCATGTCTGTAATGGTATGTCTTGTTATGTTGTCGTATTGTGCTTCTTAAGTCATGTGATATCTCCCTACCAGCATTTGTGTATCGTACTTCTAGAATTATGTAAAGTTAGATTATGTTATGGTTTCTTATCACCATTTGTGGATTCACTTCTAGTGTTGTGTTAAGGTATGTGATGTTATCCTATGTTACCACACATTTCCATGTTTCTCTAATATTAATACCACTAAGATCACTCTGGTCAATCAGATATTTTTCTGGTTTGGGACCATTCTCTGATACGCACCCCCTTTGAAGCCATCTTCCCTCGTTACACATTTTAGGATACAGTTTCGGACCATTTCTGGATTTGGAGGCTTTCTTGCCTATATTTATGTTCAATGGCACTAAATTGTAAATAGACAACAAACAACCAATGGATAGAGATTCAAAGCTAACCACAACTCAACACTACCCAACAAAAATAACCCAAGTAAATACACAATGGATTCTTTGAGGAGTTATCTCAACTTGAATGGAAATGTGAGTTTCTTTCTGAATCGAGATTACGGTATATAAAATGACTCCCCACATTGTGATCCACTCACATTGGAACACAATGGGAAAGACTCTGGGAAGACTCTGGGAAAGACCCAGTGAATTTTGAAGGGGCAACGTTCCATGAAAGAGGCAAGACATGCGGAAATTTGTTCTGCAACATTCTAATTCCCCATGGTATACCTCATTCCAAGCAGGAACTCTATTCATGAGTGAGTTATTCTGCATTTGGTAAGATGTATGTGCAATATCCCACTGGTACCATGTATCATTCATATTGCATACTTGGGACTATTTTCGCTTCATTTCCTAGATGTGAAATTTAAGCAGAGCTCAACATTTGACTCTTTGACTCAGGTCTTAGTTATTCACTTTCGAATCAATTAATAGCTATTCCTACTTTTCTCTTTGTAAGATCCAAAGAATACATGTTATTTGGATAATTCTAAAATGTACCACGTCTGAAAATCTATTTTAGACCTTGGTATGTAACTGTAGAATTATGAAATATGAGGAAAATGTCCGCAAAAAATCTGCTGTCTGCTGTGAATACTTACCTGCAGTGAGCTGCTGATCAAATACCAACTGCTCAGTCCTTCTCGATTATGGCTGATGACTCCTGCACCACGAGGGTAGGGCAGCCAGGGGGCGCTTTGCTCTTTTCCAGGTGCATGTTGGACAGGGTTGTATTAAGATCAAAAATCGGCCCGGAGAAACCCCAAAAAAGGGGCCAACTTTGCGTATTGCCTTTGTGCAAAACACTGCTTCAGCAAAGTTTTATGAAAAGAAAGGGAGTGGAGGGCATATTTTATTAACTTTACTTAGATAAAAAAAATTGCACACATTAATTTGCACTGCTGAGACATACATGAATGCAAGTGAGACCACTTCTGCTCAGGCCCCCAGCCCACGCTCGATCAGCATACATTAATGGACCGGCCCAGCGAGAGAAAGGGAGTGACACCTCCGCCCATCTGCCTCTATAAAGGCCACTCATGCACCCAATGGGCCGCCAGCGGCATCCTAACAGCACAGACAGCTCCAGGCTGCCCAAAAAAGCAGCCCACAGCTGGTACTCGGCTACCGGCCCTTCGGACATTTCCCGAGTGCCCGTGTTACCAATCTGACCCTAATGCTGGAGTCCTGCTCTCGCACTGCAACACGGTTACAATGATAAAACTGGACTAATTCCTTATAAATGCAGGTAAAACATTATTATCATTATTATTAGAGGGTGACATATACCATTATTTCACTTCTTTTGGAGTTCATGTCTTCCTAATTAAGAACTGCTTCTTGGTTCAGAAACCTAATTGGGCCCTGCAAAGGTTTTGCCCCTCCACCCCACCAAAGCTTCTGATATTCCGGGTCTCCTGAACCGCAGGCATAGCTATATTGAGGGGGACATCATTTGAGGGGGTAGCACTGGGGGGGCGGTTCTTGCCTCAAGTACCACAGAAAAAGGGTTTCTGCTACTTAAACAGCTTCATGTTTTCTTGTATTTCTTTCAATTAAAACTAAAGAATAAAATGACGCTTAAGTCAAAATATGGTTAAGGCTCAAATATTGACGACTGTATTTCAGCAGAAGAGAAAACAACAGGAGAGCTGGTTTTAAAGGATATCACTTAAATGAGCCAGTGCAAGCCCCAGCTTTTTGAAATCGTATATTTAGGCTACAGTATGAGGTTAAATTTAGAAGGGTGAATCTGTGACAAGCTACTACAGTGTCAGAATGGTGCAAAGTCCCAATGAACTCCAAAGACACACTCATCGGAATGAGTTTTTTCTTCGACCATATCACAATCCCTGGCGATGTGTTCACTTTTTGATTGATCCCTGAATTGAGTCTATAAGATTCTCCATTTAATTTCTAGATCTTCACTGGTGTAGTAGATACAGTGAGTAATCCACTGCCCCTTTTAAAAAATTTGAGACTCTGTTTTTGTGCTTGATATCATTTTGACATGCACCTCTCATTTTTTGTTAGAACATAGCTCACTACTCTATTGAATTTTAATAGTCTTGATGATGGCTCATAACATGGTTTGGGGTCAAAACACCATTGACGTTTAGGGCAAATGGAACCTTTGTGATTGTTTTCATTGGCTGATTGAATGGACTGAAAGCAGGTTATCTATTTCTGGGTTTTTATACACCTTTTTTGTATATACTACATTATTTATTTGTTATCATCACTGCATAAACACCCATGAGGACCGAGCACTTTCTAAACAACATTAAAATGTTGGATACGTGCACAATACGTGTCATCCTGTTTCATCAAATGAACTAATTAACTAAATGCATATGTGTCAATTGTTATTCGATTTTATATTTTAATTTGCATTTGAATATACCAATATCATTAACACATGGAACCTAAGGTATATGTGCTAGACCTGACATCCTTGGTGTGGTTTTCCCTGTCTTTTTGCCTCTACCTCCTGCATTTTTTTTTTGTTATGCTGGAATTCGTTTTTGCTGGTTTATGTGCTCTGGGCACTTTACCACTGCTGATCAGTGCTAAAGTGCAAGTGCTCCCCAGGTAAAATGTGATCCTGATTGGTTATCCGTGATTTGCATATTTGAGTCTTTAGTAAAGTGCACTGTGCGTGTCCAGGGCCTGTAAATCAAATGCTACTAGATGGCCTCAAAAAGCCTGCAGTTTCAGAAAGAGGATTATTTTATTATGAAGTTCAACAGTACAGTGACAGGGCTTAACAGCATGAGCGAACTCAATAAAGTTTGAATTATAAATTCCTGGACCTTAGAGGGAGGCCGCAATGTGATTGGGAGATGTAGCTGGCCATGCCCCTCTCTTTTTTACCTTTATTTAACTCATGCAGCAAATTAGTAATGGCGGCATCGAGGAAAAAGGAAATCTAGTGATGAAGGAAATAGTCTGACAATAGCGGTGAATGGAAACTTCGGAATCTTCTTTTTAATAAAACGAATTGAAGCAGATCACGCAAGTAGACTCACTCGCGTGTCTCGTTTTAGGAAATACGGAACTTAACGGAAGGCTTCAAATAATTCAGAGAGTGTGTTACCCGGGAAGAACAACCATAAAGGTAATTGCCGGCAACATTGTATCCGTGAATAGACACTGCGCGGTGTTACTAAAAAGAACTAAATAGAACCCTTTCTCTTTCTGCAGTCACGAAGAGACAGCAGCATTATTTATGAGAATATCAAGAAAGCCAAATTAAATAACTGTGACAGCTCCACGGGTAGGTACTGATTACATTTTTTCGCCTATATCAGCAAGGCGGCTGACACTCAAGTTTATAATCTAAACAACATTTTATATTAATTGCAGGGTCCAAGCGCCAAAACACACTAAAAGTCATAGAGAACTGTAGCCCGAACTGAGAGAACAACAATAAGGTAGGCAACTATAAAGATGAGACTATGAGTGCGATAGAAACACGCATGAAGGCCAGTAATAAATTAATACTTCATTGTTTTAGAAAAACTGTGAACAGAAAGCGCGAATTATCCGGATCCGACGTTTAGATCAGTGTAAAAGGTTTTCACCACAATGTTTCAGGTACTATAAATTACGAGGAGCATAAAGCAAAGTGTAAGTGATAGTTTGATATGAGGGGAGAAGACACTAAAAATTGTTTTTATTTTACAACTTCTTTTTTAGATCTAGAAGAAAAGACCTGATGAGAGTTCTGTGAAGAATTTAACAGAACTTGAAACGCGTCGGCATATGGTTTCAGTCCATCATAAACTAAGGGACAAATACCCTTTATGCCCATAATATACTGTCCAATGCATTTGATAAATTAAGAAAACTCTGTTGACATTTAAGAATAGGGCAATAAGATAGAAAGTAGCTGTTTTATTGTAGTAGATTTGTCTTTCATAAACTGTTTGTTATAGAGATTGTCTATTTAAAATGTCATGCAAGGTTGTTTGTAAAATATGATTCATTGTTTTTTTCATTCGTGTAAATGTTTTATGATATGTTTTTTGTGATATGAAAACTGAAAGACATTGTTTTCATTCTTCGATGTGACGAAATTGCGAACATTTAATCCAAGACACTAAGTGAAGAGGTTTGAAAAAATGAACCAGGATAAACACAAGTTGTAAGTGTCTGTCCCAAAAGCTCACATCGTTTAAGCCTTTCAACATTTAGAGATACAGGCTTATCCCCAGTTGTATATTTATTAACGGCCCTGCCTATTCTCGGTCCTGTGGGCCTAACTCCCCATTGTTTTGCAAACTAGTTGGCCTGCAGCACTGGTTGAGTCACCCACATGAGTAGCCCCGTAAACCTATCTCAGGCCTGCCATTGCAGTTTCTGTGAGTGCATTTTTAAACTGCCACGTTGACCTGGCAAGTGCACTCACTTGCCAGGCCCTAACCTTCCTTTTTACTCTATGTAAAGCACCCCAAGGTAGGCACAAGAATCCCCCATAGGCAGGGTGCAGTTTATGTAAAAGGTAGGGCATTTCCTGGTGTGTTTTATATGTTCCTATAGTGAAATACTGCCAATTTCGTTTTTCACTATTACAAGGACTAGCTCTCTCTTAGGCTTTCATTGGAGCTACCTTTTAACATTTTACAAGTAACCTTCAATTGGGAACAGCTAGAGAGTTGGGTTTGGACTCGGAGCTCAGAATTTTAAAACACACCTTTTTAGTGTAGTTTTTAAATTGTGTGCGTTTGAAAATGCCACCTTTCGAAAGTGGGCATTTTCTTGTTTAACCATCCTGAGCATTTGCCTGTCTGTGGAATCAACATCTGGTTTAGACTGACAGGGGCCTGTTTGTGCATTTACTCTAGCCAGTCACACAAAGGGAGTTAAGGTGTGCTCTGAGTATCCTGATGGCCCATCACCAGGCTGATGGGTCTTCCTGAGCTAGAGTGATGAAAGGAGTTGTAACATAAACTTGAATAGGGCTGTCCTGTCCTCACCCCCTGGAGTGTGTATGGAGCTAAGATCAGGCAGGACAAAAACGTTTACTACAAAGACAATCCTTTGAAGAATGCCTATAAGTATCAGACCTAAAACCCCAGACTTTTAGAACAATTCTGGATCAAGAGTAGACTCTTATCAAAGAGAAGAGCTGAAGAGCTTTAAAGAGGAGTACTGACCCTTTGCTCTGTGTTGATTTCCTGGGTTGGCCTGCAGTTGCTGATTCTGCATTGAAGAGGGAAATGACTCAACTTTGATGTGTATCCTGCTTGTGTAGTTTCTGCAAGGGCTTGTGTGTGCTTGCCTCCTGTTACGAAGTCTCTGGGCCATCAAGAACTTCACCTGCAGCATGCCTGAACTCCACTGCTGGGGGTTCTGACCTGCCAAGTGCTGGCAATTCCAGTTCTGGGCCCTTGGAAGTTTTTCATGCTACAAATAGTTGCAAAAGAATAGATGCATTGCCCTTCCCGTGCCGGTTTTTCCAATGCTGTGTGGAAAACGTTTCCATGCACCACCTCCGTGCAGTCAAAGAAATCAACACAGCACCTGCCCACGTCCAAAGAAACCGCTGCAGTCCTAGGTCAGCGCACCGTGTCTCCAAAGTCCGAGACCCCAGTACAGACTCCAATGCATGGCTAGCTGTGCAGCTGAATCGATGCATCGCGGGACAGCGGCTGAAGAAATCAATGCAGCGCCTGTTTGCCACCATCAATTCGAACTCCAGCATGTCTGGATTTCCACGCATTGCACCTATGTACCAAGTTTTCCACCATATCAACCCCTGATCAGAACCGTCTTGGATTTCGACACATCGCTTCCCCTTACAGTCCTGATATAACGCAACACTTCTCCTGCGTGCAGCAGAACTGACGCATTGCCTCCCCAGGGTCTCAGGAATCGATGCATCACTGTCTTTTATGATGCTTATCTCCTCGGTGGCTGTTTTTCTTTGTGGATTTTGATGCATCTCAGGTACTTTGTGTAAAATCACTGCATCCATAGAGTTCTATGGACAGAATTGCTTGAAACCTTTAAAACATCATATTTTGAGTTCTGGATGTTCGATTTTGGTTGTTTTGGTCTTGTTTGGTTTAGATAAAGATTGTTTGTTTTTATAAACTGGTGTGGTGTCCATTTGTAGTGTTTTCACTGTGTTACTGTGTGTGATATGTACAAATAATTTACACATTGCCTCTGGGATAGGCCTGACTGCTCGTGCCACGCTTTAAAAAAAAATAGTTTTTTTATTGTTCAACATAGTATAGACAAAAGATAGACAACGGTTCTGTAATTCAACCCCATTGTCCGTATGTATATCACAGTAACCATTAACAACCCATAACTCTTTCACTTCTCACCCAACCACAGACCAACATTAGAGAACACAAGTTCACCGAGTAGAAAGAATACCAAGTGATAAACAGCGACTACACCAGATAAAAACACATCTACTATCACCCAGTCCCATCCCAACTCTATGGTCCCTCTGTTGTCTAGTAACTCTAGAGATTAATATTCTATCAATTTGCCCCATACTTCATAAAAAGTGTTTGGGGAAAACCTCTGCTGGCGTACGTGGCTTTTTAAGCCACCACGTACAAATCCATACATCTTTTCCATTCCTATGTTCTATGTAATCGTATTATTTGGTCAGCCTCTGTTTTATAAATGCCTTTCGTGTTGTGACTGTCAGTGGCCATGAAGACAAATAAGGAAACAGGTCCTTGAGATGGTAGACTGCGTTTGGATACCCTTTCGAAATGCAGTTGTGAACCCAGTGGGCTTTCGAGCCAGTCTCTCACCCCTGGTGGTCTCAGGCACAGGAACAGTGTTTATTTCATGCAGAAGAATCAGTGAGAGAAGTGAGGAGGATGCATCTTAGGTTTGGTTTGAAAGCAGCAGTAAGAATCTGATCTCAGTCAACTCTTCATCACAGGCACCTGGCTCTCACTCCAGGGCTGGGCTCAGATGAGTCATCAAAGTTATTATGAGGAGTTTGAGCAAGCTTTGAGCCAACCTGCTAGCCTCAATCTTTCTCCGCTGTTTAGTGCAACAGCAGGTTTTCTTACTCAGTACAAATGCCTATCCCCGACTGTAAAAGAAGATACAAATAAAGCCCTTAGCAGGTCCAACCCTTTCCTCTGAATTGCTTTACGTTCCTTATTAAAGTGAACTGGTGTACCCCTATTTTGGTCTCCAGGGGTAGTTTGCATCTAAATTTAGTGGTAAAGGCAAACTGGGTACTCATGCTGATGAAGATTTGGCTTCATCCTATTTGCATTGTTCTTTTATACTGTTATACTTAGACTGGTGTGCGTTAATTTGATTTTGAATTTGAACCTGGAATCGAACTTACTAACTTGAGACTTTCTTTCGAACTGTTTCATTATTGTGTAACCACATTGACAACACTATATTTCGATATTGCCTTAAGATGTCGCCTCCTCACCCCTCAAGTTGTACAAAAAGTGTTACTTAGTAAGATGGTTCAGTCTTCATCACTGGCATTAAAGCCCAGCTCCCCTGTTAAAATGCCCTCACCATCCAAGAGGAGGTGCATAGTTTCTTCGTTAAAGGACACATTTTATACCTCTTCAGTGTGTGAGAGAAGTTTAGACTTCTGCTGTCTGTACTATATCAAGTTAGAGTGGAAGGTTGTTCTGCTGCTGCCCTCACTACATTTGATCTGTGTGTGTGTGTGGGTGGGTGTGTGTGGTGTTCGTGTGTTGCGTGCGTCTGTATGAGGGTATGTGTGTGTGCACTCGTGTGTGTGTCATTTAGGCCTGTCTTGCTAAATCATGCATGCCACCTGCATGCTAGCCCTCTTATGTGTAAGGCAGCATCTAACGCCTCTGCTCGAGTTGTACCTGTTGTGTGTGATACATTCCTGCACTGTTGCTGTTGCCTCTCATTTCCGGTTTTCTGTGTGAGGAAGCTTTGTTTGCTGTTGTATATTACAACCGATTTGAGGATAATAGTGACTCTTGGGGAAGCCATTTACATCATAGAAATACAATGCTATCGACTGTCTCATCTCTTATCACCAATGCTTGTGGGTTTCAGGCTTTTTATGTATTATTAGTTTCAAAAAGAAAGTGGCGACATTTCATGTGCACGAAATATGTTGTGGAACAATTTATCAGTAGACCGCACTTCTTGCATATATGACTGTAAAAACAGGTAAAAGAAGGTTAAAGGCATTCTAGTAAAGAGCAGAATAGGACTTGCAAGTTGTGAGACGAATTCCCTCAGAAACATAGGAACAGTGGCGTCATGAAGCCCCGACTCTAGCAGCTCAGGTGGCGATTACCACTCGGGCCCAACGGTAGCTGGGTCTTGTTAAAAGTTAATAAAGACTTTGTGGGCCTCCTAGGACTGCGGGTCAATAGACAAAAGTGCATAAAAAACTATTCAGCGGTTCCGTGGACCAGAATAGGATGCGGGTGTGACTACCAATTGAGCAAACAGAGAAGGAAGACCGAGAAAGAGAAATGGTGGCATTGGGGAAAAAAAGACAGAGTGAGAGAAAAGAAAAAGAGCCAAATGGGAGGGAGAACAATAAGTAAGACAAATCGAGGAGAGCGGAAAAATAATGAAAGATTCGTACATAGAAAGGGGGATAAGGAAGGGAGAAGAAAGTAAGGCATGTGAAAGGAAGTATGAACGGTATGAAGGAAGGAAATGGGGAAGGAAGAAAGGTGGAAGGGAGCGTAGAAAGAAGGGGAGAAAGCAAGGGCAGGTTATAGGAAACAAGAAAGGAAGAGTGAAAAGTATGGATGGATGAAATGGTGAAAGAATGGATAGACTGAAGGATGGATGGAAGGATGAACAGATAAGTGGAAGACTGAAATAATGGACGGATGGATGAGTTAAAGTATGTATGTAAAGTATGTAGAGAACAAAGGGTGGAAGGATGAAAAGGGGTGGGAATGTGAAATAATGGTTGAGAGGATGGACGGATGGAGGGGCTGACAGACCGACGGACGGCGGGTGAGGGAATGGATGCATGAGTTAAATGATGGATGGAATGGTGACGGGATGGATGGAAGGGTTAGTAACTGAAATAGGTGTTATTGGTGTACTGTTCTCTAAAAAAACAGAAGATTCAATGGCTGTTGTTTCTCTAATGATTTATAAATTACTGAGAACAGAACTCACGTTGTGGTGCGAAAGAAACTTGATTTCCCTTTGCGGTTTAATAATTAAAGTCATAGATCACAACCCTAACCAACACATGAGAAAGCGGAGCGGGAATGCTTTGTTCTTTTAATTTATTTTTTTTCTCAAAGTCAAACAGCGGAAATTTCTTTGCGTTTGAACCAAAACAAATATTTCACTAGGACATGGGTTGCTGCTGTTCCCAGTTGTTCTCCTCACTGTGTTCTCATTAACTGCCTCGCTGGTTCTTTATACACTTTGCACTGCTTTCTACCTTCAATTCGCTACAGCAATAACATGCCCTCCCCCTATTCTCTTTGATACAGTGATTACACCGTTTCACCTAAGAGAGCAACTTTCTGTGGGTTTACCAAAAGGCATAGGTCAAAAATCCTGTGAAATGATGAGCGGACTAGAAGGACTCTAACAGTGCAGCAGGTGTAGTTGTACCACGGCCCATGGGCGTGAGGGGTCCCACAGCACCCTAGTCATGTTTTTTTCGCCCACATACCCGTTCCTTTTGCTTCTATGGGGTCAATAGAAATCTTGCTGCCTCACTGTAGACTATCAAGAGACCTTTTTTAGGATGTCTGAAACATCCTCTCAGTGACGGCTGTAGGCCATAATACCTACATATTAATTCTTAAATCAACTATATAGAAAACAAAATATGAAAACGTGAATACCTAAAACAGGATTACAGCAACTAATAAAATATTCTTGAAAATATGATTGCAAAAAATATTTTTTTAAAAAAGCTGGTAAAAGTGCACTAAAATTAAAAAAAGATTTATAAAAGGGTGGAATAATATTTAAAAAAATTAATATTCTATTCACAAACATTTTAAATGTTGCCGCATTTGATCAGGTATAAAGTATTTAAACTTCAAGGGTCAATGGCAAAATCCATTGGCATTCCACTTCAACCATTGCCCATCGAGCCATACAGCATCAGGAATTCCAGATACATTGCTACAGTCATTGGTGATGTGACCTGCCCCTGCTGCTTGCCTGAGAAACATACACTGGATGCCACACCAAGCTCAGGCACTCCTCACTACATAGCAAATCGTCTGACTGTGACCCGCCCATCGTAGTGCCTAAAAGAACCGGCTGCTTATCTGTGGTCCACTAGCCAGGAGATTTAATTGTCACAGAGGGGCTATGACGTTGGCTGCTCTGTGGTGCCTGCTGTGGTGTGGCGCCTGGTGAGCCCCCCCCACCCCTCCCCCTCCCCCCGAGCCCCATCTTTAGAGTGAAGATCCGACACTCAGCTACAGTGGGCGGACACAACTGGACCTAATGTCCCATCCATGGAGGACGGCAAGGGGGTCAGATGTAGGGATAGCAACCACAGCTGACCTTCTGTAACCCTTCCTTCTCCATATAACTCCCTGCTATGAGACGCATGCATACCCACAGACTGGGGATTAAATGCAAATGGGGCAGCTAAGTTTGGGTCTGCTTGTTTACCCCATCTCTGATTTGATGGGGCAAAAGAAGCAACAATGTCCCAGTAGGCTGAGTCGAGACACATTTTACCATGCCTGGGTACGGCCGCATATAGTCTGATGACTCTCAATGCTCCCTAACAAGAGTGGTAGGATAAGATGGAGGAAGCTATGGGCTCATTCTTGTCTTGTCTGAAACCATCTATGACTGAGGGAGACTGTGTGTGTAACTGCACAGGGTGGCTATTTCTGTTTGCCAGATCCTGTCCTCATGTCCGTGCCATTGTAAGAAATTGGGTTGTTGGTTAACTGGTGTATAAGCCCTGGGGAAGCAAGAACTGGAATCTTTGTCAGGGTAAGGCACAAGCCAACTCCAAATTAACCTATGCTCAAGCCCTTGGTAGCTTTGGATAGAGCAGTCAGGCTTAACTTAGAGGCAAAGTGTAAAGTATTTGTGCAATACTTTAAACAGTAAAACAGTTCAAACATACCACAAAAGCAGCCCACAATGGATTTCAAAAATAGAGTATTTTATAATAAATAAAACCGGTATAAAATTGCAAAAATCCAATCAGTTGAACCGCTGATATTGAATTTTAGAGTTTTTAATGAAAATAATGCGAAAGCACAACGCGCTACTGATGATATCAGGTTGCACTGGACCAGGACAAAGTCGCAAGTTCAGGTTGACCATGATGGAGGGCGGACCAGCTACAGGGACCCAGTTAGGCATGCTGAACAGTGTACCTTAAATCATGGTTGCGAAGCATTGCGTGGATCAGCATCGAAGATGCATCACGCTGCCAAAGAGATGCATCAGTTCTGAGATGTGGCTGTGGTGCGAGGTCCAGTTGTATCTTTTCGAAGATCCTGTTGATGGGGCTTGCAATGTGATTTCCTAGGTCGGGGATGTGGCACGCGGTTGGTGATGTGTTGGTTCCAAGGAGCTTTGAAGCTGCAATGCGGAGTCCAGCGTCATCGTCAAGCCTGCTGTCTGTGTGAGACGCGAAAGCCTTGGCTGTGGATGCGCCGCTCCTGCAGGGTGATGCCTCGGTTACGAGGACCAAGGAGGCAATGCAATTCTTTACCATGGGTCCAATCCATGCAGCAGTGGGAATGTGGCGATTCTGCTCAGGGATGTGCCGCATTGCCGAGGAGATGCGTCATTTAGCTCTGGATGCTTCCCTTAGCAGAGAAAAAGCATTGGTTCAACTGGCAAGCACATTAGGCCCACTTCAGGGGTCCAGGACTGGGGTTGCACCACTTGGCAGTGTAGACTTGCACATGGCAAGGTCCCTGAGGCTTCAGATCAGGAGGTCAGCCAATTATCCCTTGGAGTCACTCTGGGTTCAAGAGATGCCGATTCAGTCCTTCTCACCCAGGCAAGAGGGCAGTAGGCAGCAAGTCAGCACAGCAATGCCAGAGTGTAGCAGAGTGCAGTCCATCAGAGTGCCTGTGCTTCAGCCGCACAGCACTCCTTTTTCCTGGCAGAGTATCCACAGGTCCAGAAGAGTACTGAAGCCGTGGTGTCTGAGGTCCTTCTGTTATACACAGTGGTGCATTTGAAGTGGGGAGATGCTTCTAGAGGCAAGCATTTAAAGTGCACAGATACCCTGTCTTCCCTGCTCTGGCTCCAGACAAACTACAGGTGGTATGCAGGACTTTGTGTAGGGACAGGACACAGTCTGTTCTGGTGTAAGTGACAGTGGGTCCATCTCCTCCTTCCCATCCTGCCAGTGATGGCCCACTCAGTCACACCTAAGCTCCCATTGTTTGTGGATATCTTGGAGGAATAAACAAAGCCCAACTGCCATTTGCACCTAATCACGTGACCAGAGACAGGCTGGAGGAACCAAATGGATAAAGCAAGCAAATCTCACCTTTCTAAAAGTAGTATTTTCAGAATTGTAATTTAAAATCCACTGCATCATGAGTTAGGATTTTAAAGGAGGTTTCCACAGACACCAAACTTGAATCAGTCATTTCTTCGCATTTAGGGATTACACTTATAAAAAATATTAAGTTAAACCCAATGTTATCCTATCGGAGATAAAGTCCTTGCAGTAGTGAAAAACGAATGTGAGAATTTTTCACTACCTGAACATGTAAAACTTAAAAGTAAATTTCCTGCTTTTAAAAATACATTGCGACCGGCCCTCTGGGCTGTCCATGGCCTACTCTATGGGTGACTTTTTTATGTATTTAAAAAGAAAGGTTTGGGCCTGGCAAAAAGGTTTATTTTGCACGGTTATACATTTTAGGTCTGGGCAGAGCTTGCTAGATTTCACTCCACAGAATTCGGTGGAATTACCGAAAAACTCCACCAAATTCCACAGTGTTCCCCTTGCGGGCAGAGTATTGCTCGGCCTCACCTGTTTTAGTCCTGTGCGAGGCTCCGTGTCAATTCTGCGAAGGGGAAGGATTACTGAAGCTCAGGAATGAAAAAAAAACATGTATTTCCTACCACTCAATTTGCACAGAATTTTGTTTACACCAAAGGGAGTTATGCTCAGATCGGATGGATATATTATGCATGGATGGGAAAGGAGAGCCCTGGAATAATGTGATGTAAGGTGCTGAAAATGGGGTAGAGTGTGGAAAATGATAACAAATGGATGTCAACTGTAAAAAGTTAAATTTATTTCTTTCTTGTTTCAATGTGTTTTCTCTGATCTGAAATGACAGATCACACAGATTTCTGGTGTCTGTACTGTGTATGTTCCCACAGAGACTTGACTAGGTATGAAGAAAAACCTTTTACGTGCCACAGAGATGTCCTGCTCTGTGGAATGTTTGTGTGTATAATTTATCACCGTTGACACATCTGGATAACCTCACATGGATTCGCAGTGCAAGACTCCAGGAGGGGCCACATAAACATCAAAAGTCACTACTGATAGAAAAGGGGCAAATTAAATGCCAGCTCCTTGTGATAATGAACACGATTTTTTTTAGTCTGCTGATGTGCACCACAATTTAAGGATGCAGCGTTACTGCCAGAGCTGCTTACTCTGCAATCAGGGAACCAGTTTCGAGACTCAGCGGAAAACGAGTTGGAGGGCTTCCTACCTGTGGGCAGACGCTGGATCACTTGCTCCTGGGTTCCTGACGCTGTAGTCTCGCCGCCGCCGCTTTCCACCTCGCGGCTTGAGACTACAGCTCCCAGGGTGCTTTGCGCCCACTTCCTACTTCCTGCTTCCGGCCACAGCGCGCCCGGAGGCGATACTTGAACTGGACGCTCCCTCGGTGGAGCGGGTGCGGAAAACGAGTTGGAGGGCTTCCTACCTGTGGGCAGACGCTGGATCACTTGCTCCTGGGTTTCTGACGCTGTAGTCTCGCCGCCGCCGCTTTCCACCTCGCGGCTTGAGACTACAGCTCCCAGGGTGCTTTGCGCCCACTTCCTACTTCCTGCTTCCGGCCACAGCGCGCCCGGAGGCGCTACTTGAACTGGACGCTCCCTCGGTGGAGCGGGGGCGGAAAACGAGTTGGAGGGCTTCCTACCTGTGGGCAGACGCTGGATCACTTGCTCCTGGGTTCCTGACGCTGTAGTCTCGCCGCCGCCGCTTTCCACCTCGCGGCTTGAGACTACAGCTCCCAGGGTGCTTTGCGCCCACTTCCTACTTCCTGCTTCCGGCCACAGCGCGCCCGGAGGCGCTACTTGAACTGGACGCTCCCTCGGTGGAGCGGGGGCGGAAAACGAGTTGGAGGGCTTCCTACCTGTGGGCAGACGCTGGATCACTTGCTCCTGGGTTCCTGACGCTGTAGTCTCGCCGCCGCCGCTTTCCACCTCGCGGCTTGAGACTACAGCTCCCAGGGTGCTTTGCGCCCACTTCCTACTTCCTGCTTCCGGCCACAGCGCGCCCGGAGGCGCTACTTGAACTGGACGCTCCCTCCGCGTCGCGGGACGCGCACGGGACCGCGCCGGGCTAAGCCCGGGCAAAGGGCGGGCCCTCTGTGGCCCTCAGAGGCGCGAGGAGGCCGGGACGGGCCACCCCACTAGGCCTTCTATGAGGAGGTAAAACCACTTATTGCCTACTCCACTGACTATCACAACCGGCCTGATACTGTTACTCATACCTATAAGGGAGTTGTTACATATTATATCCCCCTGGTTGAACTTATGCCCTAAGACACTAGACAGGATTGATATTGTCAAGGTGGTGCGAATGAACAAATAGTACAGCTGTTTGTTTTGTTTTCTTTTACATTGCTCACCTTAAACATACCCCTACCAGTATGGATCCCCCTTCTAAAACGTCTAGTACAGCGTCCAATCCCCCCTGGCTAGACGATCCAAACAGCATGTGCAATATCAGGTATACCCTAGTTACCTCACCCCATCTGGTATCTAACGCCAGCTCGCTAGCCCACATCGTTAGCACACAGGGGCTTCTACCAACACCCATAAAAGCAAATGCTAAAAGTACAACTCCCGTTAAGGTTACTTCTGGCAAAAGGAAACATGACGGGGTTGGAGAAAGTGGGTCCCCAACCAAAACATCTAAACTGCAAAGTGCGTCATCAGATTTTAACCCGCCTGTTAACATGGCTCTGTTAACGCCAGAGATGGGCAAAAAACTAGATGACCCTGCATCCTCTCCCCAATTGGTCTTACTGACCATGATTGAACAGTTGATCAAAACTATTATCCACCCCCTGATCGACAAAATCAACATCTTGGGGGACAGATTGACGGGGATTGAGGAAACTGTTAAACTTAACCAGGCAAACACAGTAACTCCTAAGTGTTCTCCACAGGTTGGTGTTCCTAATTTGCCCATACATACTATGCAAAACTCAGTTCCCCTATCACCAGAAACTGTCTCCACTATTGTGTGCCCACCTGTCCTTGTCCCTAAAGCACCACCTATACCTGCCTCAGATCGCATTGTTGAGCCTAGATTAAAAAGTACTAAGACTCTTCGTATTAATCTTCCCCCAGTGGCCGCTCCATTCGTGTCCATCCTATCGGGGGTTCCTCCCCTGAAACATGGAAAATCTGAGAGAACGACTGATTTGCTAAATAAAGTTAAGTTCTGGCTATCAAAGAACAGACCCCTACCCCACAACCTTGATGGCAGGATAGTCAGCGTGAGGAGAGTGGGATGGTTGGGTCCCCTTCGTAAAGATATCGGTGGGGATCTGGTTTTAATCAGATTCAGGAGCAGACAAGTTGTCCCCTATCTCCAGTCTTGGCAGCCCCAGGAAGGTGATGGTCCTATAAAAACTTGGGACCTACATGACTTTTATCCAAGTGAATCATATATCCCCTTCCGGAAACAAACTGTCGATCACAACAATAAGCTGGGTTATAGATTCTGCCCACCAAATGAGCGCCTTTTCCCCTCTCTTAACTTTTATCCGCAATGTCTTTTTAAGCATAGCAACCTACCTCAATTTAACCCTTTTACGCCATATAACAACTGTCAATATTAGGCGGGTACATATCGTGTAAACTTCTTAGACATTAATAACAACTGGATTAGCTAATTTTACTGGACCTATTGAGATTTTGTTGCTTTTAAAATTGTATGTTGATTGTTAAATTATGACTGTTTTTTTTTTATATTGTATGCTTTTATGGTTTGAAACAAAATCGAATAAAGCTTAATGAATTGACTCAGCGTACTCTCAACAGCCTGTAATTCTGGGCAATTCATTTATTCTCACCATCCCTAAAATGGATGTGACTTTGTGTAATAATGTGACTGGTGCTCATGTAAAGCACTCCAATACCCTACTGCTCATGTTTGTTCTACATAAATCTGCAACAACAAAAAAAGAAGAAAGATAAAGAAAGGAAGCCAAGCGCAGGAAGATAAACCATTCACCCAGGATCATACAAGGTGGGGAGGGTGTTATTTGCTGATTCAAATTTCGATCCATTGGTTCCACATCTATTGGAATTTAGGGCACGGGAATGCATTTGTGCAGTGAGTTGGGTCTGAAGGAAGTTTAGTGTGCAAGGATATGTGTCTGCAGGATGAAATTCTCCATTTACTTATGTCTGCATTCATTTATGTCAGCCAGAAGGTATGTCTGAATGGAGTTGAGTGTGCAAGAAGGTTTGTCAAGCAAGAGGTTTGGCTGCTTGTGGAGTTTAGCTCATGGGGATATCTGTTTGGAGGCACATGAGCCAGCTAAGAGTTGTATTCGCAGTGAACTGTGTCTTCATGGAGATGCAGTAGCATGGATCTGTGTCCACTAAACACTGCCTGCAGGACATTAAATGAGCACCTATGACTCTGCAAGGATAGTTTTGTAACAGGGTGAAGGTGTTTCTGACTAAGCTCATGTCTGCAGGAGGTTATGTCTGCAGAGTGGTTTGCGGGGAGTTGAGTGTGTAGATTTAAATGTGCAGAGAGAGTTATCTACATTCAGCAGTGTTTACACGGAATCGCGTTTGCACAGTTTCATGCCTGTGTGAGATGCTGCACCCACATGGACCTGTCACCGTAGGGAGATTGCATGAAGCAACAGGATCACCCTACCTTCTTATCAGTGCTTAGGTTCTGCAGCACTTCTTTCCCTGCCGAGGTCCTGATCTTGATACCTGTGCCTAAGTTCCCATGAGCAACTGCGGGGCTGGGCGCCCCGGGTCCCCTTGCCTGCTCTCACAGTGGCTCTTCTTGGCACCCTCCTGCCCCACAACCAAGTACCCAAAGTCCAGATTCTTGTACTCAAATGCCCCTCCACGTTGCTGAACATGCCATTGTACTTCACCCTGGGCACTGCAGTGGTGCCCAGATGGGTGAAGTAGAAAGGTAGATCCTCCTCCCGATTCCACTGGTTCCCCAATGCCGTTCTTGAAGGGTGAAGAGTAGGTCTCCGGGGACTTGAGAATGGGAGAGAAGAGAGCAGGGGGGAGGGATGTGGATGAACAAAGGGAGAACTTTAATGGAGGGTCTGTGGTACAGAAATGGGTGGCGGAGCTGTTTAGATACTTCCTGTTTAGTGAGAATGCCCAAAGATGCCCAGAGAGCTTGAAAAACTCTCAGAAGTTCATTGCACCGGGCACTCGCTGGCATATTTTTAAACCAGCCGCTTTTTCTTCTGCCATTGCTCAACTGACAGCCTCACATGCAGGAAGCTTAATACTACCAGGCACTTCCGCTGTTGAGCAAATATCATTAGGTAACTACACAAGCAGTAGACTGCGAGGTCCTGAAGAAATTCAAGATAGTATTAAGACAACAATATCCATGATTCTCCTCCCAGTTTCTTGCGTGTCTGTTCATGGGATTTGTAGTCTAATTATCGGAAGGCATGTTGTTGTTTTTAGGGGTGGGAGCTGCTCTGGGGTCAGTGTAGAAGAGAGGTTGATGCCCTTCATGGACCCATTGTGCTCCTGGGAAGACAGGAGGTCTGAGAGAGGCTCACTCTCCTCTTCTACACACTCATCTGTCAACAGGAGCAGGCTCATTTTGCACCTCGCAGAGTGGAGTTTGAGGCATTCACATGGAGAACCTTTTTAAAATAAAACATATTTATTGCATTTTCAATAAACAAAATAATATGCTTTTATCATGAATAAAGAAGAATATGAAAGATAGATAGCGCACACTGTGTATGAATATAGTTTGTTTTAAGAATTATAAATAGTTTGATTAGCGTGCTACCCTCCTAAAGTGCCTGCCTGGCATATGTGAGAACAATGAAGAGGGGGAGGCCAAGTTCACCAGGTAACATGGACTAGAGGGTGCACTGCTGTATAGGACGGAAAGTCTCCAATAACAATCAGTAGTCTTGACTACAGTTAGTTCGATCTCTTCATGCGTGAATTTATTCTACATGTATGACTCATGTTTTTTCATATGTGTATATGTGTGTATTGCAGCAATCAATTTTGCATTATTGATTAAACATGAACGTAACGACACGACAATTTTTAAACAGTGCATGTCAAAATGAATTCAAGAAAATTACAATCCATTGAAAATATCAACAAGAAGTTTAGTTGAGCCCAATGCATTTCGGGTTAGTGGACCCTTCGTCAGGGGCATGACCTGTGAAAGAACACACTATTGAGTATATGGATTACAACATAGCGTAAATGGATTAAGGCTCAACAAACAAGTGGTGTGTGATTAGTATCTCATTATAAAACGTTTCCATGCTTGTAGAATTTAAATCATGTGTCTCAAAGGGTCCTGAACACAATGTGAATCCCTGTGAAACCATGTTTACTTGTATCACGTTGGAAATATCAGGCGTTGACGTGCAATCTGCCATTGGAGCCCATGCTTAGGGAAACGATAAACGTATTTGTGCATTTCATGATGAACAAGCTATTAGAAAGAACCCGTCGCCATAGCTGAAATATTAACTTGGATGTGTCTAAGTACCTGAAAAAGTGCAGTGAAAAACATGTCCTGGTCAAGAAAAACGAGCACATATCGGTAGAATTACAGGTCTCTGGATAATACAAAAGCCAATATCAATCTGGCAGAACGACAAAGAACTGAACAAGAAGTTTCAGCTGTGACGTATTCAATTACCTGGACACAATAGATATTCAACGCTGTGATGGCTTTTAGTAGATTTCCATCTATTAGATCCACGGTGGAACTGTAAAATTGGATACCTAAGTATCTCAATATGTGGTGTGCCACTGGGATGGACTCTGTGCCTAGAAGCAGTATGTCACAGGGCATAGTATCCTGGAACGAGAATGGGAGGAATTTCACATGGTTGACTCGGAGACCAGACAGGCTGCCAAATGATTTGAATAAATTAGATATAGGTGCCAAGTCTACTCCCAGGAATTTTAGCACATACTATCATGTTGCCTGCTTGCATGGAGACTACATGGAGCTGAGGCTCCTGTAGAATGCCCTTAGTCACTGTGCCAGGGGTTCATTGCCAAAATGAATAAGAGATGTAAAAGCGGGCAGCCCTGCCTGGTCTTCTGGGAGATGGATTACTGTGCCGAAATATGTCTATCCGTATTCAGTTTCACAGTAGGGTTAGACTATAGGAGTTTGACCCAGGGATGAAAGAGTGAGGAATGTTAAATTTAACCAGTGTTGAAAACATGTAATCCTAACCCAAGGTATCAAGGGCCAGATGTACACTGTATTTTACCAGTTGCAAACAACGGCCCATCAGGCCTGTTGCGACCAGTAAAATGATTTTTTTTATGTACAAACCCTATTTTACGAGTCAGTAACCTATTACCCAGTTGCAAAATAGGGTTTGTGAGTCACTATTAGGAAGGGGCATGCCAGGGGAGTCCCTTCATCATAGCAAGTTTTAGGGGGGTGTACAATTGTTTTGCGACTGGAATTTGGTTGCAAAACAATCACAGTTTACTACCTACTTCAAATATGTGGTAAGACAGTCCGAAATTTTAAGGGGTCCCCCAAGGGACCCCTTCCCCTTTGTGAATGGTAGCGACCACTGCCTACTCTTAAAAAATGAAACCTAAACGATTACATTTGTTTTTAAAACCATCTAATTTTCCAATAAGGAAACGGACAGCAATTAAAAAAAGTTACTTTATTGAAAAGACATGGTGGTCTGTTGTCCCCAGCAGGCCACCATCCCTGTGTTATTGCCCAGTCCCAATCAGTCCCAATGAGTCGCAAATTACCTCATAAATATTTGAGGCAGGTCCCTTGCGACCCATTTGGAAATTGCTAATGTGTCTGAGACACATTAGTACATTTAATTTTGTGAGCCTCTAATCTCGTGTCACAAAAAATCACCAATGGAGACTCACAAAATGAAATGGTCGTACATCTGGCCTTAAATACCTGATGAAGATCTACAGAGAGGCAGCCCAATGCTGATCGATGTTCTTTAGCTACCTCCATTATCTGGTGTAATCACTGTATATTCAAGGAGGTGCTCCGGAGCACTACAAAGTTGTATTGGTCTACATGCATCAACTCAGAGAGCATGAGGAGCAATCATCTCATCAGAACTTTACTCAATATTTTGTATTCCGTGGCCATAAGGGCAGTGGCAGCCTGCACGGATCAGGTGTGGTGGTGTGGGACGTATTAAGGGGGTGTTAAAAAATAATAAAATGTACTTTATCGACGGGTCTCTCCTCCGCCTCTTGGCCGTGTCGGACCCTTTTGAGAGGTGCACCAGGCAACCAATGAGAGATATTACCGAAAGGATTGGCGAAGATGATGGTATTGGGCAAATCATATGGGCTACGGGTGTACCAGATTTATCTCCTTCTACGTATAACTTTATTGTATAGGCATTATAATCTATCACTGTCAGGTGATCCAGGAGCTCTGTGTAATAGATTCTAGTGTCTTGTAATTCATCTGCATACATTTCATTATGTGATATTGTGTGCCGAGGCTGCCCCAGCTGTGTTTTAGTATGTAGCGAATCTCACAGTACAGACTGTCGTGCTTCAGTGACTACCACAATGGACACCCTCTAATCACCACTTTAAATGTCTCCCATTCAAATAATGGGGAGGATATGGGGTCCATATTGTCAGCAAAGTATGTATCAATGGTGGTAGCCAAAGTATCTTTAAAGTCAATATCTTCTAAAAGAAGTGGTTGCAGGCACCACATGGGAATAGGGGTGGGGACCTGACCTCATGATACATCTAATTTAAGGGGATTGTGGTATGATAGTGGTTTAACCAAATAGGTGGCATTCATAATGTTTGCTTGCAAAAGTGGAGTGCAAAGGATGTGATCCAATCGGGCATGTAATTTATATGGGGGAGAATACAAGGAATATTCCG
This sequence comes from Lissotriton vulgaris, assembly GCF_964263255.1. Classification (NCBI taxonomy): domain Eukaryota; kingdom Metazoa; phylum Chordata; class Amphibia; order Caudata; family Salamandridae; genus Lissotriton; species Lissotriton vulgaris. The sequence continues at coordinate 882,783,519 of NC_141694.1, forward strand.
GCATACCTACATTGTGGGCCCACCATACATCATTCAAAGACCCACCGGACACCCAGGCATTTAATGCCCTGTCCTGTTTAATTGAGCTAGCACTCGGTGGAGGAGGGTGGGAGCAATCTAAATCGATATCCACGACCACGTTAAAGTCCTCAATTAACCATGTGAAGTGTAACCACTCAGCTACCACAAAGGAAATGCACGCTAGAAAGACTTCCAGGTACCATATCAGGGCCTAAACACTACCCAGCACTATGGTTTCACCATGTTATACCTCTCCCAGAAAAATATAGCACCTATGCTCATCTATTTTAGTATCGCTGGCTTCAAGTTGGATCCCTGCCATGAGCTGAACAGCTACTCCACGGGTAAAGGCTGAATATTACATAGCAAACATCTGTTCCCTTTATCCTGTCCAGAGTTTAACTGTTTCAGAGGTGGAAAGATGCATTTCTTGCAAATAGACTATATTAGCCCAATGGCAGTATAGCTAGACAAGGATTTGTTGATGTTTGTGGACCGAACCCATACACCTGACATTCCAAGTCAACTTTTTGTAAGGTTGTGTAACATTATGCATTAAATAAAAGATGGTAGTTGGAGGATCCCCACAGTCTACAGATTTTGTAACATGAGACAAATGGACATAATTGATGGTAGAAAGGTAAAAACAGTCCCTAAATACTAGGTCCAGTGAAGAACAAGAGTTTGTACAAAACTTTAAAACTGTAATACCAAGAGATGAACAGGTGTAACCACTGTGGAGATAGGCCAACAAAACACAGAGGGTAGAAAGGACTTTTGAATCAGCACAGGTAAGGGAAGATACTCTTGCATGTGTGGTTCAAAATAAAAACAATGGAAGATGAGCATTAAAGATGGTAAGCAGTATAACCAAATGGAGAAAAAACAAATGTGCCTGTGAGGAAAAAGTAGGAGGGGTGTACCAATGTGTCTCTAGTCCAGCTATTACCACAGAGAGAAATTAAAGGGAAGGGAGTAGAGCTCCTCTCCATGAGAGCAGTGAAATAAAGAGAAAAAAATAAATTTGTAAAACACAGCAAGATAACAGTCTTAAAGCATTCAAAATTATTCAGAATTTACATTAGAGGAGATAGCAAAAGACCGCATGTGATGGAAGTATAACTAGGACACAGTCAGTATGCACCTAGGCTATGGGAAACCCTTTCCCCCGGAGGCATGGTCCATCACCAGAACATACTGGAGAATGGTCATCAGGTCTACCAATAAGGAATAGTGACAAACAAAGTGACATCAGACTTAAATCACATTGTCTGCAGTTTGTGGTGTCAAAGAAGGAAAAAGTGCCTTGCGAGCATTGAAGTATGAATCTGAAGAGGCACTCAAGAACTTGATGGGGTAATAGTTGCTGTGATCTAATGGAAGACACAGTTGCTATCACAGCCCGTCTGGCTTCCAAAGCTTGTTGTGGAGAAGGGACCAATTTAGATACCATCATCTTGGCTGTTCCACGTCAACGCCATCGGGGAAACCCATGTATCCCATGAGATGATAGCTCCAATGGAGGAGGATGTTCTGCATTAGGATAATGCTGTTCCAACCAGTCCCTCACAGCCTCTGGGGTGTCAAAAAACAGAGGGCCATATTTATGTCCCAGTTTGTGTCACTTTTGCACCACGCAATGTGGTCTATAAGCAGCACAAACCTTGAGTCAGATTTTTGAGGCAACACAAAGCCACTTTGATTGACTCCAAAAATCCGGAGTAACACTATGCACCACAAATGGCTGTGTTGCATAAATTTGCTCTGGCGTTCCATGGGCTTTGCATGTGTGTTCCCACATAACTCCCATGGTTTTTGATGCATTCCCCAGTTTACAAGCCATTGTAAACCTGGTCATGCAGCAAAAAGATACACTTTCCAAGGAGCAGCGTAGCGAGGAGAAATGTCTTTATTTTGCCTCATTAGTTCCTCTTTCTCTGTGTAATGCATTCTGCAGTCTGACTTGCTGTGCTGCACTGTGCCAATACTCAATAAATATGTCCCTAAGTGTGTTGATTGTGGACAACTTTCAGCCGGACCGGGAACAACAATGCATAGGTGAGCCCCTCCATCTTAAATTGTTTTTTGACAACTAGAAAGGACGTCCGTCAGCACTGGACCACTTAAGTGTAATCCGGAAAGAGGGACATGTTGAAAATGTCCATTACTATTGGTGCATTCGCCGTGGCTTTCTGCAGGATTATACCTTGATCCTTGAAATTGCAAATGCATGCAACAATAGGCCTTGAAGGGGCCCATAGGGGTGGACAGCGAGTCAGCACCCTGTGAACCCTTTACACTGAAAACAATGCTGAGAGTCCCTCCTGGTAACCTTGTCTTCAACCAGTGTGCAACAAACAATGTGGCGTTGGCACCTTCAGCCCTCTTCGGAATTTCAATAACTCATACATTATTGCGGCATGCCTGCCCTCAGCATCCTCCACTTTGTCCTGTAGCATAGTGAGTTGATGATGAAGGACATATATAGTGGAAGACTGTGGTGTCGGTTGGGTGGCAATCATATTTGAAGTTGTTTATGTAGACTTAACCCTATCTGATAACTGTCTTAGTTATCCTCTCTCAGCAAGCCCAAGCCCATTGCTAGTGTAGCAAGTTGTTGTTCAACGGAAGCGCTGCAGTCACATATTTCTTGAAGGATGATGTCCAGTGTATCAGGAGTATGGTTTAATGTTATAGGAGGGATACAATCTTCTAATGTTTGGGTGGAAGAGCCATCTGAAAGGCTATGTTGAGACATCCCCCTGCCCAGTTGCGACAACTGTCTAGCTGATTTTGTGGTGAATGGTAGTAGGTGCCGTGGGAGACACAAGAACCTCTGCAGCAATTGGTCAGAACCATGTTAGATTGAGTTTGCCATGTGCCAGACACAAATACACAGTACCCATCAAACTGCAGGCCTTCCACAGGATGAGAAAGTATGCCACACACTTTGTCGATTATATGACTTTCAGTAGTGGCAGGCAATATGAGAAGGTATCGCTGGGCAGTCAGAGAGGATCCACACTAAACTGATGTGCCCCCCAGCAGGAGTTTGAATTGGCTCAAAATCATGGCAGTCTGCGGGCCTCAGATTAGGGAAGACACCAAGTACTTCAATAATCCATTTGCAGGAGGAAGGAGAGTAAACTCCCCAAGAGGGACATCTATATCTAGGGCCACAATGGTGCAGAATAGTTTCATAGCTGGGGAGTGCCACCCAACGCTGAGGATCTTGTCACCAAGAGCCTGCCTAGCACGGTTCACCTATATGTTGTAGGCCGCTATCGGCAGGAGAGCTCCCGAGCAGCACTGCAACATAGGCAGGGGGAGGTACACGACCAGCTGGTGTGAGCCACTATCTCCAGTGCAGCTATGGCTCTCAGTGAGTCCATCGCAAGCAAGTAAAAAGTCCCCTGGTCTGACTTCCTGTGCTGGCTGCAGCCAGAGTTTGCTGGTTTCTCGATGCGGGCCCCTCTCACTCTGGATGTCGTGGGTGAGCGCCCGTTGGCCGATCCAGCTGCTCAAAATTCCAGGGTAGAACAGGGGGAAATTAAAACAGAGAGGGCCCACACACGTGGTTGTGTCTCCAGGCCCCCGCAGCGCGAGGCAGAGCGAGTCAACAGAAAAGGCCAAAGCGCACAAACCAAATGAACTCCTGGGCACTAACGATATATCACTAACTTGTAAAATCCGAGTGATCGCCACACAATTTAATCAAGATGGTAGCTGACATGTTTGTGCAGTGAGATCAGTTCTGGTGCAGTATGATGAATGTAAATTGCATTCAATAATGACAATTTTGGGAATAGACATTGTCTTTAGTAGTCCTTGCAAGCATTATGTCCAGCTGCTCAGTTTATGAGATTAAATCCATCTATGACATCAGTGGTGTTTTGACTGGGCGGTGACTATAATATCTGAAATAAGAAATTAATGGTTTGCCTAAACACTATCTGGCAAGTTACGGCTAAGAGTGTTGTTTTAATTCACAGCATCGAGGTGCTTCCTCTGATCTTTTCTTTTGTTTGGCTTGAATAGAGCGGTGCTCCGTTCTACCCGAGCTGTGGCCAGGTGAGGGGGGGCAACATTCTCCTGCAAATTGGGTGAGTGTAATTCTATATGTTTACATAGTGCATATGATTATTAGATACGTTGGTGATCTAGCTCTCATGACACACCAATATTAGGTAACATGATGTTTTGCAGTATGCATTTCTGACTGGATAAAGTAACTCAGCAGATGCTTGTTGAAATGCTATTGTCACTAATGATATGTACATTTCTCTTTTATATGTGTGTGTGTGTGTCTGTCTATCTGGTGCACTCCGACAATTTGAACACAGGAGACTCTCAGGTGATATTTACTTTGTTTTTCACACTGCTTTTGATTTTGATTCACATCACCATACCTAGCAGTAGCAAAATAGGTCCTGATGAAGCAGTAAGGTGACCTATGGGCCCGATATAAAACTGCAGAAACATGTCGACCACTTTTTTCATCTGCGTAGTTATTTGTTAAGACTACCATTTGCACTGTTTTTATCTTTGAGAAAAAGGAGGTGTTCATTACAAATATTTTCCTCCCTTTTACTCAATTTTAGATATTGCACTTTATACACTTTTTAGTTTACACAATTTAGCACTGCTTTTCAGCTAACCTCCTGATACCCAATACAGAATACATCACAGATGGTTTGGGATTGATGTGTTAGATTCAGCTGAGTCTGGCCAAATCTCGCACTGGGTACTCTGTTCCCCTATGTGCAATTTGAAGGTTCCCAAATGATGTAGGGCGGTACAGGGTGGAAGTCTGATGGGATCTCTTTGAGCACCTTTGAGAGACCCAGCGACAGATTTCGCTATTCATTGGTCATAGCACATATCATCATTGGATAAGAAAAACACCCACTTTTCTGACCCCTTGCTACTCTTTAGTTCGTCTTCATCCAGGGCCAATAGAAGTGAGCAACAAGCCTTGCAAAGGTCTTGTCTTGCCCCAGAGGTCCTGCCAGGGGCATCTCATGAGCCAACCCCAATAGAAATGCCTTGTAACACTGGGGAACCACCAGCACAGAGACTGTGCCAGATCCTGGAGCCTTAGACTTGCTATATAGAAGATCATGTGATCTCCAGAGGTGCCACCTGCTGCCTGGGCCTCAGCATGCTGCCTCCAATCCTCTAGAGTGGGGCACTCTTTCTGCCGGTCAGAATACCCTCCTAGTGGGTCCACCCCCAACCTGCCAACCAGCAAGCTCAGGCAGGTCACCCAGGGTGTCAATGTCCTCCCCGGTAGGCTCAGGGGCTTTCTCCTCAGGTGTCCTGTCAACCTCACCTGTGGGAACTTCAGGGGCTCGTTTCTTGCACCCCACGCCCCTCTCCTTCTTGGCAGCAGTCTGTGTAGTTTCGAGAATATTATAAGTGTGACTATATATTGCTGTATGTAGGTTTTTGGTTTGCACTAGTTTGAATATGATTTGATGCCTCTTTTTTCTTGGGCATGTATATATCAGATGATTTCTAACATTTGACCTTAGCGACATGATCTATTATCACTGTATCTTATTGAGTTGAATATTCATGCATTTCTTGTATTTCTTTCTATACAATTTGTTATTTCAAGCCATATTTGTGTACTATTATGATTGGCTAATTCAACCACCATCAATCAAGATAGTAAGTAGCATGAGCATTGTCTTTATTTTTTTTGTGTTTGCACAGACACTAATACTTCTGGGTCCTAACACACGGTACTCACCAAGGAATATACTTCCAGGTGCTGGTTGCTCTAAATTCTTTCAGTGTTACTTGAAAAGCACATTCACATCCTATTCACATGTTAACACTTTGCTGCAGAGGTTTTATGACAGATTCTTCACATTTCAGGTATTGTGGTTTACAGAATGACACAGGTTGTTAAAATGTGCACGCTTGTTTATACTAGCAGCCTACGGCATGCACTAGGTTAAAATGTCTGACTACTGTCCCGATTCAGATCTCCCTGGATACCAGAAAGGCTGCTACCAATCAGCCATACTGATTGTCATACCCGTTGAGCCCTTGGTGCCAGAGCTCTGCCAACATCAAGCAGGAAAAATTACTTATCTTCGTGGCTCAGTAGTTACTGGGGTCAATTTGCGGCAATTACATTACACTGTACATCCATGATCCTTAGGTGAATCGTTCACCTGTCATCAGAGATTTTCTCTGGTTCAGTCACCTATCAGGTATCACTATTAATCAGACAAAGTTTGTCACAATTCCCACCACTGGGGCTGCAACTGAATGCACTCTAGATCACTGCCTTAAGTAGGGCACATCCTCTGTAAAATACTTGGGCATATGGGTGAGCAATGATATAGGGATCTTTTGGTGTAATAATTATATTAAAAGGCCATTGATAAAGTAGAACAAATATCCATGTGGAGTAAATGGCCATGATTTCTAACAGGTATGTTTGTGGTAGCAAAGATTGTAGTCCTGACCAGTTTCTTATGCTTGTTTTTAAATGTAACTATCCCTTTAACCAGATGCTTTTTTGACAGCCTGAACTCTTGCAAGGTGCAGATCGAAAGGGCTGGGGACCAACCAAGACTACGAAGGGAGAGACTCTTAGACTCCTGTTTGAGCAAGAAGGAATCATGGCACCAGACCTCAAGCTTTATTACTTAAGTGCGCAAGCGCAAAATGCGCATTATTGGTACCAGCCCGTTTCAGCCACGTACGGCAGTGTAAACTCATGTGTCTTGACCTCATCCACTTGAGACAATCATCAGATCCCCGCGAGGCAGCCCGCTCAGGAATAAAACACAGTTCATTGGACTTCCTGGGCTTTAGAAAGGGTTGAAGCAGGGCCACAATTAGAGCATATTCACCCTTTCTGTAAACCATTAGCTTCCAACTCTGTGCTTCAATCACTTCTGAACCTAAGGTTTGCACAATTTAATATCGATGTACGCATTGGTATATGTATGTATGAAAGCAAAATCGAATCACTGTAGTCAAAATGCCCCAATATGACCTCTCCATCAAACTTTAGTCAGAAATACATGGTAGGCCTGAGGCTACTAATTGACATATCACAGGTGGGGTGGCAAGTAACCAGCAGGAAAAATGTGTGAACAGGAAAAACCCAGATTAGTCACACAGATAAGCAGTGACACAACAATGGTACCGGGAGATTTGGCCCAAACAAACGCGCATGGCCGGAGGAGTGCGCATTTCCAAAATAACAGAAAGCTACATGCCACATGAAGTGAGGAACACTCATCCAATCAAATGCAAAATGTCATCAGGTGGTAGTTGTTTATGACCTCATAACAAAGCCCACATTCCACTCCAAAAACAGGATCTATGAATAGTTTTAGGATGCTTTAACAAATGTTTTTAAAAGACATTCCAAACAATTACACTTTGAGTCAGTCCTCAGGAACCGTTTCTGTATGCTACACTCCCGTCCTTAGTGGTTGAATAAACCAACTGTTCCTGTTTTGCCAAACACCTTTTGTCTTATTTTTTCAAGGGAAAATATTCAAACAGCAGAAAAAACTATTCCGATTACAGCTGAATAAGCTTTCTGATCTGCATCTGGAAAACAAATTCCTTACTCTAAATAGCATTTGAGACACAGAGGGCCTAAATCAGTCTGCATCCTTTTATTATTTTGTCTTCGAGAAAATTGTAAAAGCAACATCCACTTCCCTAAACCTCTTTCCCCATTCCCTGTCCAGCCAATGTTGCTTGGGTCCCAATCCCACTAGTGCATGGTGTCTAGACTCTGTCATGATGCAGAACACAGTGATTATCTACATCCTGATGATGGCTAAACCAAAATGGTCGGTAGACAAAAATTCACCTCTATACGGCGACCAGTGAAAATTTGCTGCATCCACCCAGGGGACCTATTCCCAGCTCCAAACTTAGATCCTGATTTAGATCTTGGCAGACAGGTTACTCCATAACAATGGTGATAGATATCCTGTCCGCCGAAATATATATCCCATTATATTCTGTGAGATTTATATTTTGGCTGGCGGTATATCCATCACCGTTGTGACAGGGTGACCCGACTGTCAAAATCTAAATCAGTCTCTTAGTGCTTGATTACAAGATTGGCTGTGTGGCGTGGGACCACCCCACCAAATCTGTGCAGAAACTGCTGCCCTATTATGACTTTTTAAGTCATTGGCGGGCTTTTTCTTTGGCAATCCCACTGTGGTGCCTATAAAAAAGGCACTGCAGTGGAAACGTCAAAGGAAGTTCCAGCACAGCATGAACTGAAGAGTCCATGCTTGCTGGAACTTCTGCACATGCACACAGTGGGGCACATGTTGTTCCCTCCTGTGTGCATCCACAAGATGGGAGTCATAAGGGGGCCCTGCAGGGCCCTTTTCCTTGCCTAACCGCCACTACTTTTAGGGCTGGCTCTAGGGTGGTGCGACCGGTGCCACCGCCCTGCGTGCTGACTCTTCAAAGGAGCGCCATGTTTGGAAGTATTTTATGGTTTTAAAACCACCTGCTGCTGCATTGCTAGCCTCCACAACTTTCATTTAAAAAAAAAAATTGCAAGATAACTCGGTCATTAATGATCTTCCAGGAGAGAGAAGGAGTTTTGTGAAGTGGAAATTTTACCTCGTTTTATGGTAGCACAGAGGGTTAATGTGCCTGCTGCAAATAATGTGTACCATGCAGATCACAAAGTGCATATAGTTTAAATAGGTCAATGCTTTTATCAGAAAGATCCTTTTGTTACCAGTAGTGTAGATGTTAAAATCCTAACATGGAACAGCAAGCTTATAACTGTCATCAAAGAGCTGCATGCAGACCGCAAGGTATAGATTAGAGCATTATGTGGTTTTCCTCTGTCTTTCATTATTCTAATGTTTCAAAAAGGTTTCATTTGGGTAAAAAAAAATCCTTATTATTAAATGGAACCCCCAACTATGGTGTTAAGTTTTAAATTCCGAGTTTGTGCTTCTCCAAACCACGCTCTCTAAAACTATACTACCTACCAGTATGGATGACGTGCAACTCCTACACCTTCAAAACCTGTGTCTGATGTAACATTTCATATCTGTTGATTTACACACCTATGATTGATTGTCTCTGTGTAGTGTTTGTGATGTAAAGTGCTCTGACACCCTACACTGGTATAGATGGCGGTATTAAATACATCTGAGAGAGAGTACTTATGGAGACTTGAGGGGGCACTGTTAAAGGGTAGTAGTGAGGGAGTCTGTGGGGAGTACACGTGGGGGGCGCCAACAAAGATTGTCGCACAGAGCGCCACCAGCGCTATAGCCGGCCCTGACTATTCTCATTGAGGAAAGACCTCCATGAAAACAGTAGGGGCGATGAGTCATAGTGTGCTTGGCAGGACCGGGGCGGTCCTGCCAAGCACATAGGTGCCTCTGAACCACAGCACCACCGCCAAGGAATGGAGGCTCCCTGGCGGAGTTGGCTGTCTCAAGGCAGCACATCTACTAGGGTCTTACTGGGACGGCCGCAAGACCGCCTCCGCCGTGCCACTTCGAGTGTGGCAGTCATCCGACTGCCAGACTCGCAATAGGACCCTTAGTGTTGTTCATGTAAAATTCCTACACAGAATATATCATATATCAGAATGTATGAATAGGTTGGGACTTCGGGAAGACAACAAAAGCTCCAGTTTCTGACTTCCGTCACTTGGTATTGATATGCTATGGGTAGAGCCTATAGGCTCCTGGTACTGAAAGTAATTGCAGACATGAATGACTTACCATGCCGCATCACCTTTGGTGGCACTCCTGGGATACGTAAAAGTGATTCCCGCTGGACACTGAAAGTTTATCTTCATAGCATCACTCATCTCAAAGTAGTGTTGACATGCATTAGGGGGCGGAGCACCTGTCCCATGACGACTGACTGGCTACATAACCTAATATACTGTCAAGACTAGCTGATTGCTTACTGGCAATTGATGCTGAGCCAACTGAAGCCCAAAGACATATGGGGCCCTCTCCGGGCATATGTACTGCTTCACCCAGCAAGACTGGTTTCCAAGGGAAACAGCCTTTACTACTCAACCATTACAACGCATGCCATTACATTGCATGTTGTTGCAAAGAAAAAGGTGTGCAGCAGTGGGTAGAAGGTGTTGGATTTAACTCCAACACCTTGTCTACTGCACCACACACTGAAGTTGGAATAGAATATTAATCTATTCCAACTTCCAGCGCTCCCCCGACAGAAAGTCGGAGTAAAGGTTGGTGTTGCAACGGCATGCGATGTAATGTCATGCGTTGTAATACCACATATTCATTTCCAAACCATCCAAAAAAAGGAACCTGGCGCCCCGGAAATGTAACGTACTGCACAACCTGTGGAACAGCCTGGGTGGGGTTGGTAAGTGAAACCTACCAGGGCAAGGCCTGTTCTTGCAGTGACAATGGAGTGGTCTGCTGGTACTACTCCTTTTCACTGGCTTTGGGCACATAAGGGTGTCTACATGAGGTGAAATTAGTGCGTTGATTTTGCTATATTTAATTTGTGATCGACAGGAGTCAGATGCAATGTTTTTTTCTCACTCCCTACCAGGTGTTGGGGTGTTTATATTGGTTCAGTTGTCAAAACCCAATGCATATATTTTTAAAAGCAAAGTATTTTAACTTTACATTTTCAGTCCTTTTGTTTGAGGATATAGGTTTTCTCTACAATAAATGCATGAGATCCAGGAGAGAAGAGAGATTACTAATTTGTATGAGGCGAGCCAAACCAATAGAGTAAAGGTCTTGAAAAATTGACTTCTATGGTTGAAGCTGACAAACAGAACATCTCAAATGTCAGGAATGACAAAGTACACTGCAGTGGTATACTGCTACGTGAGGAATGCAGCAACTGCTGAGGCGGTTTGCCTGGTTCCTGGCGTTTGTATACGTTAATGGACTGTAGCTCCTGCACTTGTGAAGGTCATGGAGAGAAAAGCAGCCTCCCTCATAACTACTAATATCGGGTAGATCGTCACAGGCCTTGCTTTAATTAACCGCAGTTGAACTCGTCATTTGAGGACATTAAGGCTACATTTTGTCATCAGATCTTAGAAGGGATGTATCGTGGGTCTGTGCAGGAAACATTCGGTGAAAGAAGAAACAAGAAAAATCCTCCCTAGGAAAAAAATCGGGTAAGGAGTGAGTCCGACACTTTCTAATCGCAATTAGTGATCTTGCAGATTGCGAGATCGCAAAAACGGGAAGTCGCATTTTGAGCAAAATGATGACATCACTACCAGGAAGTAGCCTGCTCATGCATCATTTGGCTCACAGAGCTGGATACAGGAGGAGGCAGAGCACTGAGCTCCAAGAGACACACCCTGCAGTTCCACTACAGGATAGAAATAAATACCACAATGTCCCAGGAAGCTTTTAGGAAAAAGTGAAAAACCCAGGCAGCACAAATATAAAATTCTCAGAAAAAGAACTGGAGTACCTGATAGAAGGAGTCAGCAGGGATCATGACCAACTGTTTGGGAAGCTGTCCCGGAATGTGCCCGAGGCTACCAAGAGGCACATCTGGGTGCACATCAAGGCTAAGGTGAACGCGGTGGGAGACACGCACCGGTCCATCGATGACCTTAAAAAGAGGTGGTACGATCTCAGAGGCTGTGCCAAGGAGCGCATTGTGGAGAGACTGGGGGAGAGACTGGCTACGGGAGGAGGACCCTCCACAGTCCCTGAGAACACACCCATGGAGGACCTAGTGGAGGACACCATCAACCCTGCAGCCTGCGTGTGCGTCACTCAACTGGACACCTCCCGCGCCGCACACCAATCTCAAGGTAAGAGCCATGCTACTGCGACCCCGTACCCTAACAATGCCCATGCCCCCAGAGCAAGCCATATTTGTAACCCCAGTAATCCAGTTCCTGCTCCTCCCAAACGCCCAAATGCATTGTGGGACCTGTAGTGTGTCAATGTGCCCTGATAGCCACGCACAGTCAGAATAGTCAAATGAAACAGACCCCTAAAGGCAGTCAGGGAATGCAAGCCTGCATGCATGTTGCTACATCCCACATGCCTGAATCATATCATTAATCATGCATTCATCCACATCACAGGTGCTGCAGATGCTGACACGTCTGACAGTGAGATACTCCACATTGCGGAGACACCTGATGAGACGGAAGGAGAGAGCCAGCCAGCACCTGGACCAGCACCTGAACCAGCACCTGGACTAGCACCTGCACCTAGACCCAGGGACACCCCTGCAGCTACAGGTGGAGCACAACCTCACCACTCGGCTTGCATGGCAGTGGAGCAGATCCCACCCCCACCGAGGAGGCAGACACAACGCCCAGCAAGTATGCAGGCCCACGCAAGCAGCAAGTTGAGGCAGCAGCGCTCTGTGCCCACCACAGCAGATATGGAGTAACAGGCGCATAACTTGGGCCTGGGCATTGAGGCTCGGATGCTTGCTGTGCACCGTAAACAGGAGTGGCACTTGGCAGCAATGCAGCTGCAGCTATATAAAACTGCACGCAACATTAGTGTACTCACTGAGAGTGTGCAGGAGCTGACCACAGCGGTGAAGGAGAGCAGTCAGCTGATGGTGGCGCAGCAGGACATCACCTGCAGACGCCACAGGCAGCTGCTCACATGGCTACCAGCCTACACACGTTCAAACCACCTGATTGGGAACGCCACTTCCCAGCTCTCGCGCAGATCATTGGCCATGCAGATCCTGATGGTCTAATGCTGTGCTGACGTTGCAAGTGCCCTGGAGCAGGTCAACACCGCTGTGGAGAACTAACAGGCGGCCGACAATGGCAATGCAAGGGGGGATGATGCCAGCGAAGGGACATCTAGCCTCAGCAGCCTGTCTGTGCCGGTGCAAACAGAAAGGCGCCGCAGTTCCCGGCCCAACACTGCTTCACGACAAAACCAGCCCAATGTGCAGGGTGAGAGGCGACAGGGTGCGTCCGGCAGGAGGCGCTAGTTACTAGACATTTCCGGCAGTGCTGTGGTGAGGTAACCACGCACGCCTGCTCAGGTTACATGAGCCTGTATGTCTGAATACAGTTGCACTATTGTTTGCTGATTAAAGCACATCGAGAGCTTGTGAATTAAACAAAAGCTTTATTTTGAACACAAATCTTCCTCATGTCAATCATTCATGTGGCTTGCATGAGTGCTGTGTTGTGTGAGGGGTATGGGTACACTAGAAATAGTTCTGTGTGATGTTGGCGCTGCGCCTGTGACCTTCAGCAGGATTCTCCCCGTGTGCATGATGCGCATGTGCAGGTGGCAGGTTGTCCCTCTCCGACTCACTACCAGACACCTCCACAGGTATCCTCCGCTTGGTGGCAATATTGTGGAGTATGGCGCACACTGCCACAATGCGGCAGCAGATCTCAGGCCGGTATTTGAGGGCGCCACCAGTCTTGTGGAGGATGCAGAATCGACTCTTTAACATACCAAATGTCCGCTCTATCACATTTTTGGTGTGTATATGCCAGAAGATGAATGAATCATGCGTGCTCCCCGGGTATTGTGCCACAATGTCTGTGATGATGGTCTTCGCATTGCAGACCATCTGGATGTTGAGGGAGTGGTATGACTTGCGGTTCCGGTACATGTATTTGGTCTCTGCGGGTGGACAGATGTGAATGTGGGTGCAGTCGATGCACCAATTACATGGGGGAATTGGACAGTGTGATAGAAGTCCAGTTTTGTTTGCATTAAGTCCTGTTGAGTTGTTGGGAAGGTGATGTAGTGGTGTATCCGGCTCAGCATGGTGCCCAAGAAACTCTGTAGGCAGCGTGACAGAGTACTCTGTGATATAACCCCTGCATATGCGACTATCCCCTGGAAGCTGCCAGAGGCCAGGAGGTGCAGGCAGCACAGGACCTGGACATGGGTGGGCACGGCATTGGTCCTCCATGTTGGGTGCTGCATCAGGGGGTCAAGGTCTCTGATGAGCTTCTTAATCATTGCCCCATTGAGCCTGTATTTGGAGTAGATCTCCTCTTCAGTCTGTCCCAGGAGTGTAATCCGCAGCCGGAAGATGCGCTCCTGGATCCTGCTTTGCTTCTGGGCTGCAGCCTGAAGCCTCAGCCGCCTTGCCACGATGTAGAGACCTGGCATTGTGACTTTCCACATGCTCCTACTGAGTCTCCATAAGTGTGTTTGATTTATCCAACACCTGTTTCTTGTTTGCCATTTTTTTTCACTAATTGGACATCATGGCTACTGCCTGGTTTGGCTTCTCCTTAAATTGCGACTCGTATTTAGCGATTTATGGTATTTTTGCAATTTGCAATTCATGATGAATGGGAATAGCGATTTATTAGCGATTTCATAATTTGACTGCGTATTCGCTATTGATTTGGCTAAATGTGTGGATAATCGCTGTTAAGGAATCGCAACGGGGTTTCCAAATGGTTTTGCGATTCTTTGTTTTGCGATTTTGCTCTTTGCTGCTTTTGTACTTGATGCATTGCAGAAGTGGAAAATGCAATCTCAATCGCTGTTTCGCAGCGATTGCGATCGCAATATCGCTTGATGCATCTATGCCTATATGGCCTAAGTCACCAGAACCAAAAACAACAGAATTAATGCAATCCCAAACCAATTTAGCAAGGGAATGGGTTTTGAGCAGTAATTTCAATTCTTTTGGGCAGTTCAGCAGGACTCAAAGTTTCTGAGTAAACAAAACTAGCCTTATGAGGTAAACCCAGAAGCGGGAGTTCTTATGCATACTCAGATTTTTTCACTTACAGATACTCTACTGCTTAAAGAATCCTGATTCACATTAGTGGACGGCTCTGATCACATACCATGGCTGATTTATAATGTCTTTTGCAAAAGGGTTCCATTCATTTAGTCTGCCAGGATGTTTTGCTTTTGAGCACCCGTTGTTTTGATATTTACTGTGGGCGAGTCTCATTACCTGAGCATCACTCATAGCAATTTTGTGTTATTTAGACTGTGTGTATTTACCACCAGCATCTGCCGTTTTAAATCAGGCTACTGCGACACAGGTAAGCAAAGGGGCACTGGGCTGGTTACATGTGAACCCTTGTGCACATGCATGTGCGCACATGTGCGGGCTGCGGGTGAGAGATTACTATTGTGGGCAGCCTGGTAGCTGCACACAAGCAACATGACTGTGGTGGTTTTAAATTGCAAATTCGACCTTTCAGAATAACCCCTTTTGAAAGGTCTACACCTTCCTGTTAAATATTAATAAGTCACCTCTAAGTAGGCCTTACTGCCCATAAAGACAGAGTGCACGAAAAGTAGAAATAAAGGTAGAACATGTCCTTACAGTGAAATATTCTCAAAAATGATTTTCACTACAGCAAGGCTGACTGGTTCCATAGGGAATCACTCTGCTTCAAAACTAACATTTTTGGCAACAGCTTGAGAAATATATTTCAAAGACTCATTTTAGTTTTTCAGAATGCAAGTTAATGGTGATATTGAATTTTGTCCAACTTTTAAGCAACTCTTACTTTTAGAAAGTTACCAGTTTTGTGCTTAAAGTATGTATACCTCTGGCAGCTGGATAGCTCTAGTGTGGTGACAATTTTATTAACCCCAGACAAAGGACAAAGGGGTCGGGAGTGGGAATGTACTGCCTTTCCCTTGACAGGATGGCATGGAATCTGAACTCCAAGACTAGTTACAGTGTCTAAAGAAACATTCGCTATCACAAGCAGATGAAATTGACATAAGGCCTGCCCTCTCCCTTTGTGCCTTTGGCCAACTTAGCTTAAAACCATTGGGGGTTAGTGTGGGGGGGGGGGGCTGCCACAGGAACTTGTTTGGGGTGACCACAAGGGAAGGTTTGCCCATTATGACAGCCACACTTCTGGGTGGGCACTGAATCTCAGACCAGTGGAAGAAGGGTTTGTCCAGATTGCACTGTTCCAGAATGTTGTTCAGGAGGGTTGGGACCTGGTCCTAAGATTGAGCAGGGGAGCCTGGCATCTAGAACTTTCCACCCATACTTATAAACCCCTGTGCAAGGAAGAGGCAGACAGCAAGAACCTGGACCTGGACAGCGAAGACACCAGAGACCTGGACAGCTAGAAGGACAAACCACCTGATGGCTGATGGGGGAAGAGCTTTGCCTGCAGCTGACTCCGCGGACAAGATGGATCTCTCAATGGCTAGTGGTGCTAGTTCCCTTATGCTTCCTGAGGACCAGTTGGGGGATGACTTGGACTCCACTGCCTGCCAGGTTGCCTACAAGACATGCAGGAAGTCATGGGGTCTGTGAAGGACATAGCAGAGGAAAAGCCTGGTGGAGGGAACCAGTAAAACTGGCTCCCGCAAGGATTGAGGCCAGAATGCCAACTGAAAATGTTCCTGGTGGCTAGAGATTGTCACCAGGAATACAATGAGCCGAATATTGTTGAAATCTGAACCAGAGTATTGCAGCTATAAAGGATCGGATCTTTTACCCCTGCCCGAGAAATGGAGAACCTGGGACTCCTCAAGCAATCTGATATCACCCAGGTGGTCTAGTGCCTGAGGGTTGGTGCAGGGGTGCTTTAATAATTTAGGGGTGTGGAGCCAGAAGCCAGTACTCCTTTTGAGTGTCTGGGGTCCCTATCCACCCGGGCAACAATTAAAGAAATTCAGGGGGCTGTGCAGCCTAGGAAATTTATGTCCTTGGACCCCCATCCCCAGGTCCCAGAAGCAGACAGATAGCCTGAGTCTGGGAGGCAGGAGTAGGGTATGTTTTGAGCCTCCGACCGAGGCAGGAGGCACACAATACTCTGGTCATGCCCTCTGGAGGAAGTGGTACCTGGAACACCAAGGATTCTGGCTCCCACATGGTGAACCAGGGAGGCCATAGGAGCCTTGGTGCTTCGCCTGCAGCCCTGGGTGGCCTGACTGTGTGCAGTTGTGTGTGTGGGACTGGGGCATCCACAAGGTACCCCAAAAAATAAGAAACAAAAGAAAAACATGCAGCACAAAGCTGCCTCAAAAGTGGCATCAGGGAGCATCTCATAATGGCCTGCAAGGGATGACCTGATTATTCTACATGCTTCGTGTACTTTTGAAGTATGGTGCGGTAAGACAGAGGCCTCCCCCTAAGAATTGATACACAAAGTGGCCTTAACCCTCTGAGGTCTTGGAAACTATCACCCCCAGGCAAAGTTGAACATTTTCTAAAGCACTAATAGATCTGGAGCTTTTGCTCTCGGCGAGTGCAGTGATTCCTAGTTGTTGGTCCTATGACTGTATTTTATGTGACTTGAAGTGGTAAAAGAAACACTCAGACACATGATTGGTATACCTGACATGTTTGGTGTGGCCTTCCACAAACCATTTTGTCTTCTCCCCTGTTGTTTTCTGAATTTTGA
Organism: Lissotriton vulgaris; assembly: GCF_964263255.1. Taxonomy (NCBI): domain Eukaryota; kingdom Metazoa; phylum Chordata; class Amphibia; order Caudata; family Salamandridae; genus Lissotriton; species Lissotriton vulgaris. The sequence continues at coordinate 882,800,887 of NC_141694.1, forward strand.
ATTTATTGGCATTAGGACTGCTAATCAGTGCTAAAGTACATGTGCTCTTTCATTTAAACACAGTAACATTGGGTTACACTCAATTGGCACATTTAATTTACTATAAGGTACCTAGTGAAGTGTTACAGTATGAACCTAGGGCCTATAAACTAAATTCTACTAGTAGGACTGCAGCACTTATTGGTCCATCCACTAAAGTAACCTTTCAAAACTTGGCTCAGGCTCGCCATTGCACCCTGTGTGAAAGTTTGAATTGCCAATTCGTACAGGAAAAATCACCCTTTTGCCAGGCCTAAATCTTCCTTTTTAATACATATAAGTTGCCCCAATTGTAGGCCCTAGAAAGCCTACAGGGCAGGATGCATTGTATTTAAAAAGTAAGACATGTGTTTTTGCATTTCACATGCACTGGTGGTGAAAAACTCCTAAATTTGTTGTTTCACTACTGTAAGGCCTACCTTTCCCACAGGAAAAACCTCGTTTTTTTTTTTTTGGGTTGCCTCATTACATATAATAAGAGCTAACCTTTAAATGGGAACAGGTACGAACGTAGTGTTTGGTCTCAAATTAATTGTAATTTAAAATCCTCTTTAGTGGTAAAGATGGATTCTTTAGAAAGTTTTAGAAAGTTGGCACTATCTGTTGCCTGTGTCCTAGGCCGCTGGACTATGAATAGCTTGGCAGTTGGCCTTTGTGTATTTCCAGGGCCGGCCTTAGGGCGCTGATCTGCATAAGGGGAACTGACCTCAGGAAGGACACTTTGTTTAGCAACTTATAATTGGAGAGATGAAACACACTTTTGCCTTGGGGTGGTTAGAGAATCCAAGGAGGTGGTCATGGGTGTGGGGGCGACACCATTTTTACAACGGCTGCCGCCAGCACTATAGCCGGCCCTGTGTATTCCTCCCAGACATAAAGTCAATGGGGAAATAAGTGCTGGCAAGGTGGGCTCTCCTGCCAGGTTGGGTGAGGCGAAGTTGGTTACTGCCCCAGTTGCATTTCAAAAGGCTCCCTCCAGCACACTCATAAACGTACATGATTTCATTCTTTTGTCACCCTAGACTACTTGGAGCCATGCAAGGGAACCAGAACCAGCAGAACCAGAGGTAGGGGTAGCCTAGAAGTTTCCCCCACTTCAAAGGCTGACACATCAAAGGCTGGCACCAGGTATAAATATTGGACCCTCAGACAAACTCTTCAGTACATTACTGGGCCTGCAGAGGACATCCGAAAGACTGCCTTGAACCCCCCCCCCCCCCCCCATGACTGTCCTGCTGCTAGTTGATTGGCCTCCCGCATGTGCCTACAAGGACATAAGAAGCTCAAGAGACCTTAAACCATACACCTATCCCTGCTGAGTCATAACCCCCAAATGGTGCCCCTTGCAGTCCTGGACCCTTAGTGCTGCTGCTAAAGGGGCTACTCGTGACTAAACCTAAACGTTGGGACCAAAAACTGCTTGGCGATTTGCCCACTCTGCACAGCAGGTCGACCTAACACCGGTTTAGTTCCAGCTACTTTCTCCTCTGCAGCAGTAAATCCTCTTCAGTTGGATGTCTCATCAAAGATATCCAGCTTCACGGAGCCCTCATTGGCTACAGCCTGCATTTCATAATACGGCAGATTTTCAACTTCCAAAAAAGTGACAAAGTCCAAGCATAGAAATCTTTGTGGTGACTCTGTACAGCAGCTCCTCCTCCTAGGTCACCGCCACTTGCCTTGCCACGTTAGACTTGACCATTTTAAGATTTAAAAACAAAATGTCTTCTAAGTCCAAAGGTAAGCCACAAATGGGCTTAATCCACTTCATGTAGCCAAGCCACACTCCATTTAGGTCGGCCTTAATGTTTGACTTTGGCCCCGTCTCACACGACCAGTTACCTGCGGTTAGTGCTTTAATCTTTTAGGCACTAGTTTTCATATACATTTTGAAAAATCCATAACTCCGGTTTTACTGATTGGATTTTAAATTGTATTGGTGTCCTTTTACTAATTGCAATTTGCTCTATTTTTCTAAATTGGTGAGGGATTTTTATTGTGTTGTGGTTTCACTTTATTACTGTTTGCATGCTGCATAAAGACTCAACAGAGTGCCTCTAAGATAAGTATGAGGTTCACCCTGACAGGGATTTGTGGTTGTTGCTTGAGTAGGGTCTTCACTCCCCTTCAATTAAAATCACAATTTCCTACAACGATGTTTTCATTTGCAATGCTTTATTCAAAATACTTTATTGACAATGATTGTTAGTAAACCTTACAGTGATATGTGATTTGTTTTATAAATACATGCCAGTGAATATATGCTTTTGGGTTTTATTTTACTAATTGGGATTTCTAATATATAATTATTTGCTCTTTTGAATATGGTGACCCTGTGACAAAGCCAATAGACTTGCCTTATATTTTCATCTAGTGACACTAGGACTTAGTCAAAAGGCCGGTTTTATGCAAACTGACACCCCCTTATATTGTGATGTTGTATCTGATATAAGTGAGGGGATGGTATTGTGATTTTGGAGATCATGACCCACTAGGGTTCAAATGTGATATCCGAAGGTATTGCCATGTGCCTGATGTACGCATTTGTAAATTAGTGTGTAGTATTTTCTAGTGTGTGTGTAACAAAAGTCCTTTTTCCTATTTCAAAGAAAAAACACTGATTGGGTAATGACTTATTGTATGCTATTGTTGTATGATAGTTCTTTTTTCAAACTTTATTTTGATTTTTCAATAAAGGAAGCCACATAGTCACAATAGCATTCTTCTGGTACCCAAAGAAATGTGCACAAATTACAGTTTAGGCAAAATATTCAGTCTCAAATAATACCGAAATTATTATTGTACAATGTAGGAAGCATTGCACCATCTCATCCGGAGCTCAACTTTACAATGGTAGACTATACACTTGTGTCCTGTGTCCTTCTAATGTGTTCCATATTAGCGGAACATTTACTATTTCCACATAATCTTTTGTACATATGAAGATTAGGACAACGTCATCCCCCTCTGCATATGTCTCGAAATACCCAGCTTGGGAGAACACCATTCAACCTATACCAGTTCTATCCAGCTCTGTTTGGGCAGTGTCATTAGCAGCTTTTTCCAACAAATATGCATGGTATGGTCCTCAATTATCTTTAGCTTGGCATGTGACAGGCTTTAGCGCACTATAGTTCTCCAATTGCGTGGAACAGTATGCTAAATCTGTATGCCACTCCGTTAATTTAGACAGAGGTCCTCTCATCCACCTCATCGCAATCCTACATTTGGCCAGTATTAGGCTCATGGAGGCTACTTTACGAACTGCCTTTGGGATGTTTTTATCAAACCCCAAGTGGGCCACGAACTGGGATTCAACATATCATTCAATGCATGAAATACCGCACACAGAACATTCCCAAGCCATATGTGTGAAATTAGCATTTTGCTGCTGAGCACTGCGGGCTTCTATCATACTCTCTGATCCCGTATTTATGTAACCGTATTGGTGTGTAATATGCTCTGTGTAAAAATTTTAAGTGGATTATTCTGTGCCTAACATTCTGGGATATTGCTTTATTATTGCTAAAACAGTGGGACCACTGTGAGTCTGTAATTTCAATGCCTAGGTCTTCCTCGGATTCTAACAGGGGTTTCTGTTCCAACTGGGCTGTTGGTGCTTTGAGGAGTGTATAAAGTATGGTGATACCGTGTTGGGGGAGCACCGACTGCAGTAGAAACGTCAATGGTTTCAATTCTTGTGGCTCCAGCAGTTCAGGGCCAAGTATTGTATGCAAGGCATTGTGCACTCTATGTTATTGATAGATGTCTAGCGCCATCTAACCCTGGGCCTGAGAGGATGCCTGTTCCCATGTTTTCACAACCCCGTAGAGAAACAAGTCACTCAGGTGTGCAATTGTTAGCTTGTGTAATATTTGCATTGTTGCCCGATCGTCATGGAGTGGAAACCAGTCACACCAAATAACCAGTAGATGGCGAGAGTACGGCATTCTAAACTTTAGTGCGGTAGACATTTTGGGCAACTGTGACCCTGTGCATCCTATTGGTTCGATTGTGCGATGTTTATTCTGGGAGCCGCCCGTCAAATATATCGGTAAAGTAGAAGGGGGGATCATATTATACTCTATGCAGAAATGTGGCACATTTTGAGGGCCATGTATCCACCCTTGTGCATGTAGTGTCTGTGTCGCCCTGTAGTATCGCTCCATTTCTGGAGCATTTAGCCCACCCTCCGCCTACGGTCTGGTCAGCACTTCCCATTTAACTCATGGCTGTTTTCCTGCCCAAGCGAGCCACGATGCGATTGCACGCAGGCTACAGATGAAAGATTGCGAAGACTGATGGGAATATTTACAAAGAAAAAGGTAAAGTGGGGGAGCACCACCATTTTCATTAAGGCGATACGGCCTATTAGGGACAGTAGAAGTTTCATCCATTTATCTACCACCTCTGTTAGTCTGTAGATTGCCTGCCCATAATTTTCGGATATCACTACCTCTGGGTCAGTGTGAACTTTAATACCTAGATATCTCACCGGGTCAACGGTCCACTCTATGCGATAGTTAGTGTGGACGGGAACAGTAATCACCGTCATTGGGAAAATGGTAGACTTATGCCAATTTATAAGCAGTCCTGAGTGCTGCCCAAATCTCTCCACCTCCTTCAACATCGGTTCTATGTTTTGCTCTGGATTCCGTATGTATAATACTGTATCGTCTGCATATGCTGCTATAGTTAGATTATATTGAGTTGAGCGAATGCCTCTGTAAGTGTGGTACTTGTGCATGGCCCTTGCCAAGGGCTCCGCCACCAGTGCATACTGGAGGGGGGAGAGTGAGCACCCTTGCCTTGTTCCCCTCGTTATGTTTAGTGGAAGTGAGAGATCCCCATTGACACGCAACCGCACGACTGGTTGTGCATAGAGGACTTCTATCAATTTCAAAAAGACATCCCCCACCCCTACCCTTCTCAAGACTGCACAGAAAAACCTCTATTCTACCGAATCAAATGCTTTTTCGATATCTATAAATAACGCAGCTGCTTTAACCTTTGGATTTACACGTGCAATAGTCCCAGATAATATGCACAGATTACTGGTAAAAGAGCACCCTGGGATGAATCCTGTCTGTTCTGGGCCCACCAGCCTTGGCATCAAGGGAGATGTTCTGTTCGCTAGCACCTTGGCAAACAACTTTGTGTCTGTGTTCAACAATGAGAGGGGCCTATAAGAGGAGCAAAGCTCAGGCGGTTTACCCGGTTTCAATAGCGTGACCAGGGTGGCCTCTCTCATTGATGGGGGCATCTTGCAGAGCTTAACCATCTCCTCGAATAAATTCACTAAGTGTGGAATCAGCTTCTCTTGATAGGTCTTGTAAAAGGCAACTGTTAGACCATCTGCCCCAGGAGCTTTTTTATTGGGCATTTCTTTCGGAGCCGCAGACATTTCTGAAGGCCATAAAGGTGCTATAAGTGTCTCCCTATCTGTGTTTTCATGCCAAGTCATCGCTATATGTGCCAAGTAAACTTCGTCAGACTCTCAGGTTGTGGAGTCATGAGAGGAGTATAAGCCTGTGTAGTATTCTGCGAAAGCTTCCAGAATACCTGTTGTGCTATCCACTGAGTCTCCACTCTCATTGTGGACTGTCAGAATATAACCATCCCCTCTGGGGTGTTGAACTGTTGCAGCGAAGGTAGCGCTCGCTCTATCACCTTTCATGTATACCCTCGCTGTGGAATATTTCCCTAAATGTTTGACTTTAGTGTTGGCATGTTCATTACATTCGACCAACTGAGTACTATTCTGTGAGAGTATTTGAGTATCCCCCCCCCTGCTTGTAGTCTGACTGCCAGATCTTGAGTGTAGTCTCTATCTTTAGTAGCTGAGTACTTATAGATTTTAGAACCCCTGAATGCTTAGAAATAGTCATTCCTCTAATATAAACTTTAACAGCCTCCCAGTTGGAGCCTATGGTAGATACGCTGCCAATGTTCGTGCTCAAAAAGTCATCAATTGCAGTGCCCAGTTGGTGAGGAACACAGTGTCCAATAAAGAGTATTGGGGGAACCACCATGTCCACGTACCCTTAACTAAATTGGTCAATGCTATCTGTAGCAGTACCGGGGAATGATCGGATAATGTGCGCGCTAAATGTGTACATTCCTGTATCTCGGGTAGCAGTGAGCGCCGTGCACACCAATAGTCAATTCTAGTGTGTGTATCATGGACAGAGGATTAAAGCGTATACTCCCCGCCAATGGGGCGTCTGTAGTGCCACACATCACAGAGGCCCTCCACCTCCGCTATGTTGGCTATTACGCAGGCTACACATGAAGGTCACCTAGGGGTTCCTTTTGATCTATCTTCAACAAGGAGCTACAATGGTTCTATAGCAGCCAGGTCAAGCCCCCACTCACTGATTCAACACAACTGTGTGACCTGACTCTGTTTTTTGAACAGTTCTGTAGGGATTTCAATGTCTATTGCAGCGTCCACCTTGGCATGCTACCTGGGCAGTCAGTATATATACTGAGTCCCTTATCATGAATCCCTGTTAAATGTTGATATTATGTTCCCTTTTCATACATCCTACTGTGTAGTGCAGTGCATAACAAAAGAAATCACCAAGGATGTGAAAAAAATGTGAGGAAAGATGTGGAGTGCCTCACGGAAGTAATCCCATGGGAGTCCACTGGTTGATTCTCACCAGTGGACTCAGGTTCTCATAATTAGCACTACCACATCCAAAAAATTAAAAAATAATAAAAAGAACAAAGAAAAAGAAGTGTTGTGATGGTGAAAGAGAAATGTGTACCACTGATAAATGTGCTGGTGCTACGGAGAAGTATCTCCTAAGTGCAACCTAAAATAAGGTGGACCTATGACTTAGGACCACATTATATGGAATTAATAACGGCTACACCACCACTGGCTTTACCTATTTATTCCTTGCCGTTCCTTTATCTATCAAGTTCCGGATTTTGGATACAGTTGAGGTCGCCCCCCACTAGTACAGGTATATGTGAGTGTCTCATTAGTTTCCCATATAATGCCTGATAGAACTGTGGGTCGTCATAGTTTGGGCCATAGATTCCCAATAGCAACACATTAAAATTATCCTTGTGACATTTGACCATCACGTACCTACCCCCAGTATCCACTTCTACCTCCAGAGGTCGTATGGGAGTTCCTGCTTTCCCACAAAAGCATGCCTCTTGCATGAGAAGTGAACCCAGCCGATATAAAAGTGCCTTTCATGCGTCTGAAAGTCAGTAACCCTATTCTTGGGGGAAGATGTGATTCTTGTAAAATAGCCACATCAGTGTTGTGCCTGTGGAGATAAGCTGTCAATTTCCGGATTCTCCTCTGGTCATTTAGACCTCTGACATTCCAAGACATGAACCTAATATTATTTCCGGCCCTAGGTGGTCGCGACACGTATTAGGTTAGGATTCCAACTGAGACTATTGTGCGAAGAACATGAAATGTAGAATTGTAGTGTGCACATTTACAGTTGATACCTTAAGCATGTGAAATGATCTTCTGGACAAAAACAACACCCCTCTAACCACCCACTCCACCTCGAAAAAAACAGACATGGTATTTGCAAAACGGCCCACCTAGCACCCCACCCAATTAGAAACAGAACCTCCCACCCATAAACAGTTCCCCCAACAAATGTTACCCAGGTGGTATACACTCGAAGGCGATGGCAGCCAGCCCTGTGGTGTTACTAGGAACCTACCGCTGCCCCTCGAATAGTGTTCCATCCAGTCAAATGAATTTTCATCTTAAATGCCTGTGCCAAGAATTTACAGCGTTATCAACATTACATTGACAGCTGCGCACAGCAGTAATTGGCCCCAAAGTTCAGTGTGCACATTGTCCAGTATTATTCCTGCGTTGTTTCTAAGGGTCCATATGTACTCATCCAAAGCATCTAGTTCAACCAGTGTGTCTTTGTCGGAGGCTTCAGGCACCTCATCCCTATCAGTCTGCGCAGGTCAATGCACTGCCCGCTGTTTCTCGGGCCGGTATTTTTTTGAGGACCTGCTGTAACTGCTTTAGATCACAGTAGATTTTAGATTTCCTGCAAAGTTAACACGTAGTCTAGCCAAATATAGCATTGCATACTCAAGCTGGAGGTCTCCCAATTTTCGCTTGACAGGCCCAAACTTTTTGTGTGCCTCTTGCATCTGTGGAATAAAGTCTGGGAAAAGAGCCAAGTCCGACCCCTCATATTGAAGGGTTTTCAATTCTCTGGCGCGCCATACGGCTGCATCTCTATCCTGGTAGTTTAAAATTCTTGCAATTACAGGACGTGGTGCAACGCCTGGAGGAAGTCTGGGGCCCAATGTGCAATGGGCACGCTCCACCACAAAGACCTCTGAAAAAGTATCTCGGCCCAACAGGGACAACAGTAGTTTTTCCATGAAAGTTCAATATTGCCTATAGCAGTGGTTTCCGGCAGCCACAGGAGGCGCACATTGTTGCGCCGAGAATGCACTTTGAGGACTTCGGCCTTGTCTTGCACGGATTTTAACATTTTCTTCATTTGTTTTTGCGTCATCCCCACTACGGTTTACGTATCCTCTACGTCCGATATTCTGCTCTCCGTTGTGTTCAGCCTTTCATCATATTTTTCGACACGTTCCATCATCCGGTCCATGTGGAACACCAAGGCATTTATCTTACTCATCCGGTCCATGTGGAACACCAAGGCATCTATCTTACTCATCCGGTCCATGTGGAACACCAAGGCATCTATCTTACTCATCTGGTCCATGTGGAACACCAAGGCATCTATCTTACTCATCCGGTCCATGTGGAACACCAAGGCATCTATCTTACTCATCCGGTCCATGTGGAACACCAAGGCATCTATCTTACTCATCCGGTCCATGTGGAACACCAAGGCATCTATCTTACTCATCCGGTCCATGTGGAACACCAAGGCATCTATCTTACTCATCCGGTCCATGTGGAACACCAAGGCATCTATCTTACTCATCTGGTCCATGTGGAACACCAAGGCATCTATCTTACTATCAATGGACGCTAAACTCTGTCGCATGTCCATTAATATTTCCCGAATGTCATCTCTGGATTCGTGCTGATCTTCATTGTGTTTCGTGGTTGGGGGGTTGGAGTCATCCTCTTTGTTTCTGCATGACTTTCTCTGGTCGAATTGAATCTTGGTTTGTGTTTTGTCGAACTTCACCTTGTTAGTTGTTTCCCTGCGACTTACCATGGGGACACAGAGGTATGGCAGGAGTCCAATATTACGGAGTCAAGTCAATGGGACTAGTAGCGGTTAAGCCACAGGTAGAACATTCACAGATGAGCAGAGCAGTGGGCTGCGTCCCGCCGAGGGCCCCCCACCTAGCAATTCGGCCATGCAGGTTGCACCACCCTGTGGGACGGCGCCCAGCCACAAGGAGGTGGACGTCTGAGGCGTTCAATCAGACCCCGCACCTCTCCCAGGCGTTTATCAGGTACAGTCTCAGAATATTAAGGCCTACGATGCCCCGCTACCACAGACAATCTGGGGTAGCCGGGCACCACATCCACTCACACAAAGAGGCAATCCTGAAGTTGGTACGGCACACGCGTCAGCCTCAGCACACACGCAGCGTGAGTCCGCCACCCGATCACCGGTCGCAACCCATCTGCTCTCAGGCTGCGTAAAACGGTATGCTCCTCTTTAGGCCTGAGCAATTAGCACTCGCTGCCCCGCCGAGTCACTCCCAGTCTCAGGATATGGGGCTCCAGCTATCACCACTGCCCGGAGGGTGCAAACGAAGACTTGAGGAGTCCAGAATAAGGCACAGAGCTCAGTTGTATGCGGTCTACTCCCACTGCACGCAAGACCATGCAGCTGCCACACCGAGCTCAGCACACCACCGCTTGCCTACCGAGGTCTGGGAGCCTTGCACCACCCTACCTGAATCACGCAGCAGTAAGGGGCGCAAGAAAGCATACAGCGTTTCAAGGTACTGCTACTCAGTGGGGGCATGTCGGGCGCAGGGGAAGCCTCTTCCCGCTGCAGCTTCTGCTTTCAGGGACTTCGCGTCTGAGAGTGAGCCAGGCCTGCACAGCCCTTCCACAGCGCCAATCCGCTGCACTCCTTATCCCGCCAGGCCTCGGCAGCGTCGCACATCTTTCCACGCCTCGGAAGCAGCAGCAGCAGCTTACCAAACTTTCAGGAAACATCGCATTGTACACTGTACCTATATTCTGCTATGATTCACACCTGCATTCAACTGGATGGCACCGATAACTGAAGGATAGTGTATACTGCCGCCATAGCACCATCTTAGAGCCAGACAAGCCACGCTTCCTTGTTGTATGATAGTTGACGGGGACTCCTAGCCCACCACACCTCACTCGAGTAGGCCTTGGGCTGCTGTGCTTCGCTACCCTGAGAGAGTCAACTGCTACAATGGGTTACCCAGTAAGGAGACAATTGTAAATCTATGAGATGTGCAGGCCTCATATTCTGCACAACTAATAACCCAATTTCTTACAATGTCCATACCTAATGATCCTCGATGTTGTACTTTAGCAGACCGTTCAAAGCATATACTATGGCTGGTATTACAACAGCCATTATTTTGGATTTCTCCTTGCCAACTCAGGGTGGACTGCTCACAGCATATATTATAGCTAGTGTTATTGCTCTTTCCTATGAATTTGGTCCCTGTTTCTAGTGGGTAAAGCATCAAACTGCAATCTATGGTTGAGTGGGCACAACCCATCTGCAACTCCTGGGTGGACTTCCTCGGACCATACAGTGGTTATTTGTATAATTGCCATTTCTATGGATTGCTCCTCTGCCACACCCCGGTGCTGTCCTCCAAGTATATACTTTGGCTGGTAATATAATTCACATTCCTGTGGGTTGCCCCCTGCCACTCCTGGGTATATTCCTCAGTAAATGTGCCAAGGATGGCTGACTAATGCTCCACAGAGTATATCCTATAGTAAATATAACATTTTACCTCCAGAGGCTCTCTTGATCACAATGCAGGCACCCTAGCAACATGACACTGCATTAACGCTATGCCAAACAAAAAGGGTAGGCAAATCTGTTATAATATTCACTAGTATTAAATATTGCATTGTATGAATAACTAAAACATATATTTTATTAAAAAATATTTGATTTTTGGACAAATCTGATAGATTTTCCTTATTTATGCTCACACCTCGATAGAACCAATAGATCAGGGTTTTTTTTATATTTCGTTGTTATGACTCTTTGACAAAGCCAGTAAATCTGCCTTTCTGCAGCCAGGACCTGCGAGCCCAACCACGGCTGTGCATGTAAGAAGGCTGTCTGCTGCATGAGGTAGCATAGTTGTAGGATGTTGGGCTCTGGGCCTGGCCAACATCTTGCTTGACTGCAAGGGTTTGGACACAGCGCTTGGCTAAAGAAAATGTGCGGTAGAGGTTGGTTTTACTTATGATAATAAAATACTATTGTACATTTAAATGTCCTAGAAATTCACTGAAAAAAACAAAGATTAGAGTAACGTTATAGTTAGGTGAAATTTTCAATGACATCGTAATGTTTTAAACTAGTAAAAAAGCTCAGAAATTCATCAGTTACAGTTGTCCTAAGTAACTATAACTAGTGAAGCACAGTAACTAAATCTCACCCCCTCCCAGTATTTACCCGCCATATTACTTCACTCATGACATTTTCTATAACATCATTGATAATATCACTGCGACATTTGTAAGGGAATTATTTATAAGAAAACTGTATAGTGGGGGCCAAAGGTATAGTTACTTGAGATAACTATAACAGGTGAATTTCTGTGTTTTTTTAGTTTAGAAGATTATCACTGAAAATATCACCTAATTATAAAGTTACTTTATTTGACCTTTGATTTTTTTCAGTGGATGTAATTCTAAATATATTTAACTCTCTAATTAGCAATGTGCGTATTTGTGCTGACCCAAGATTTGTTCCTGCAATTCCATTAATGGTTGCTTTGCTTTATAATTTCATTTTTATGTGTTATTGAGCATAGGAACTATTTGCTTCTAAGGTATCGTTGCCACATACAATGTACACGAGTAAAGCCAGTTTACCCTTTTCACAGTTTACAACCTTTTTGGATAATGTGACCAAACACATTCTATTAATTAGTATAGCATTTATTACATGCTCCTATCAGCCTATTTCCATTTAATTGTATTTCCCTTCAGAGACCACTTGCAATCAACGAACTTTTGGAATTACAATAATTCACACTTTTACTAGATAATTTATATTAACCCGCCAGATAAAATAGACGCTTATTTCTTTCATAGGTAATTCATCACTGTATTTCCCACTAGGCTAGGCGTTATAAGAAGTCATCCACAGTTAAACCCTATAACAAATATTTTATTGCTCCTTAGATTTTTTTGGGTCCAGAATATAAGAGCAATAACCACACTTTTGTCACTTTACTCTTGAATGTGGGTGTTTGGAAAGCTTTTAAAAACGTTCTTCGACATCGAAGTTGTTATGATTGAAGTGTTAAAAGTAAAAGTGAATCATCAAATGGCATGCACAATCTGACCTCCCCTAAGGCAAAACATGGTACAGTGTTGCATGATCATGTTCCAGATGGTACACAAACTTCCCTCCAATCCCTTTGAGGGTTGCGCAACCTGGATTCTTTCATTTAGAACTCCTAACAAAACTCTTCACCCTCCATAGAAGTACAAAATCTCCCATTGGTTGTAACGAGATCCCCAAGCGTGAAAGACTTTTATGTGCATCTAAAATGTGGTGATCCTCATTGGTTTCAATGGGATCACCCTTCAAAGCCATTCAATCTCACCCACCTTGTAAACTTAAAGAGTTAGGATGATGCTCATTGCAGGGTCTCACACTTCCCTAGATAGATCCTCTGTTCCTTATTCCGTAGAAAATGCCACTGTGAGCCCTACCAATGGCAGATCTCCTTACAAGCACAGGATTAATATGAGATTCCTACAGATGAAACTGGAGGAGGTGCCACAGATTAGAACCAAGTGCAGTAAGTCATGTGTGTGCTCTCCCTATAGTGGAGCAGAAGAGAACACAGCTATGTGTGCTTCAAAGGCTGTAATGGAATGGGTGCCAAAGGCCAAGATGGAAGTGCGTTTGTGGGGATGTGTTGACGAGCACTGGCATAGAAATTACTTTTAACGCAATCCTTCAGGGCCTCCAGGCTCCTTGTACGAGTTTATCCCCATTTATAAAAAGGGGTCTCCCATGGAACCGGCCAATTATAGGCCAATTAGCCTAATCCATGTATCTCAATAAATTTACGCAAGGGTGTTACTAGAAAGATTGCAGGAATGGGTTCGAGACCATGATATTCTGACCCCATTGTAAGCAGGTTTTAGGGCCAAAACTTCTACTATAGATCAGCTATTTAGGCTCCAGCTTATTTACTGGAAGCATGTAGTTTTGGAAGGAGGGATCTTATATCTTACCTTCGTGGACCTGAAATCAGCATTTGATATGGTGGACCGTAACCAGCTGTGGAGTATTTTCCTGGCTATGGGAGTTCCACCATATCTATGCTTTCAGTTTAAACAACTCCACGAAGATACCTTTGCTAGAGTAAGATATGGCAAGAACGGGCAATTGACGGCTCCGTTTCCCGTGGGTAAGGGGGTGAGGCAGGGCTGCGTGCTCGCGCCGACCCTCTTCTCCCTCTTCCTAAACGGTTTGATTCAAGATCTATCTGCCACTAAGGACATAGACTCCCCGAAATTGGCTCTCCACCGATTTCCCGCATTAATGTTTGCGGATGATACCCTGCTGCTTTCGAAGTCAGCAATGGGTATGCAGCACGTGCTAAATGTAGTTAGCCAGTTCTGCAAAAAGAGGAACCTTGTGGTCAATATTAATAAAACCAAGTACATGGTCTTTAATGCTAATTCCACTAACTGCCCGCACCCGATGATGGAGGACAGAGCCCTTGAAAGGGTACCTATTTTTTACTATTTGGGTCTCTCTTTGAACGATAAAATGGGGTGGGGTCCTCAAATGGATAAGGCTAATTTAAAATTAATCCAGGCTGCAGGGGGAATTGTAAAAGTCCAGAAGAAATGTGTTTTAAAGATTATAAGCCCACCACTTGAAATATACAAAGTGCAAGCCAGGTCAGCATCCCTATATGGGGCGGAATAGTGGGGGCATAGATCTTCTAGTGCCCTCACACTAACTGAAAATAATTTTATCAGACAAATTCTGACCCTACCGAAAAATACACCATTAGTTCCGATAAGGATGGATTTGAATATCCTCCCTATTGCGGATCTTATCTCGACACGCCCGTTGCTTTATTGACGGCGGTTGTGGAGTACTCCAGAGTTGAGATATTATAGGGAAGAATTAAAAGCGGTAATGTCAGCATTAGGGGCTGGTAGTATACCCTGGCTTTCATTTGTAAGGCACTCTTTTAGGGCAATTGGTAGGGAGAACCCATGGATGAATCCAGAAGTCTCCTGCCCAGCCATTTCTAAGAAAATTTTGGTAACGCATTAAAAGAGTATAAACTGACTAAAATTCTGCAGTCAGTTAATTCTGCGAGATTAATTTATGGGTTCCTAGATTTTAAGTGTCCTTATGAATTTGGGCGGGTGTTGGATTCTATTCAACCGACTTTAGCGAAGAAGTCGTTTCTACGATTTAGATACGGATCCCTACTGCTATACGCGACCACAAATAAGTGGGCAGGAGTATCCAGTTGTCTTTGTCCTAGCTGCCACATGGTGGAAGAAAATTTGGTTCATGTAATGCTCTTCTGCGAGGCATATAAACAAGCCAGGCAGAAATGGATTATTCAACTTTGTAGGAACCTGGGTATTAGGAGCTATCTTGATTTTTTTAGGATCCTAAAAACAGACACTGACCCGGTTCACGTGGCTGCAATATCAACATTTTTGTTTGCTATGTGGTTAACACGAAGGAACTTGCTAAAATTGGAGCAGACCACAAGTAATCTATAGCACCCTCTCTTTTTTACTTGGTATCATGACTAATTCTGGAATCCCTCATTTTAGTCCGAGGTGGACCGAGATAAACCAGATTTAGATTTAGTAGTATGTTCTTTGGGATCGGATGTCGACCACGGGTTTGTTTTTAGACTTTTACGAATTCTTATACTTAATTCATATTTTTATTGTTTGTTTTAAGTTCATGAAATTCCCATAATGATGATTCTACATTTTTAATTGAATGTATTATTTTCTATTTTATGCCTTTATGCCAATGTACATTTTGATCTAGTAACTTTAATCTAGTTTGGATTTGTAATTGATGCACATTCAATGTGCTTTTATGGCTACAAATGGCCGCAATAAAGTCTTTTTGAAATTGAATTGGCATTGAAATAGAAATGGGGCTGCAGGCCGCAGCTCAAGGTTGAGGTTATTTCCAAAACTCACTTGGAGGCTACTGGACTAGGAGCAGCAAGAGTTGAGGTATGCCAGGAAAAAGGGGCATTTGCATCCAAAGAGGTTCACCAAGAGGGTCTGGGGTAATGAAAGCAAGGGAGGTTCAGATATAGAACCTGTAATAGCCGTTTTGTTAACCCGTTAACCGCGGCGGTTATTCCGCCGCGGTGCAGGCGTTTCCGTGCGCGGGCGGGGCCCGTCGGCCATTGGCCGACGACAACACTGGGGAGGTAGTGCTGCCGTCAGCCAATGGCCGACGGCAGCAAGGAAAGGGTAAAACTCCAAATGCTAAACCTCAATATAACCTAATTTGGAGGTACTCATATTATTAATCTAGCAAAGATGAAAAGCTGAGCAGACACTCCTGAGATCGGAACATAGGCCTTGCAGGTTGCACACAAATCTGAGCAGGTAAGCCTAATTCACTGAGCTTTCTCATCAGCCTGTTGCCCAGTTCTTTATGTAGGCTTTCCAAACATAACGGGCGTGGCAGGAAAGGACACATAAGTATCAGTAGACTATTTGCTTAATTAATTAGTACAGTAAATGGAACTGAATTTTAGTATCAAAGGAAGTATCCCAGCGGCTAGGCGATTCTCAGTAGACAGAAACTGTTCTATGTCACTGCTTTGTTGCCCATAAACTGAAGCAAATGACAAAATCCATTGAAAGCTATATATTAATAGGAGGGAGAGAGGAAGAAAGAGCGAGAGAGAGAGAGAAAGCGAGAGAGAGGGACTGCAGAGGGAGCAGGCCAGCTAGAAAGAGGGAGAGGGACAGCAATAGAGATGAGAAATAGGAGAAGCTAACAAGGAAGGAAAGGGAAAGAGAGGGAGACGGATAAAGAGGGAAAGGAAAGGGACAGACAAAAAGAAAGAGCCAGAGTGAACCACAGAGCAAAAGAAGGAAAGGAAGACTGGAGACTTAGGGGGAGATTTTCAAAAAAACGTTGCGCAGCACAGCCCCCTTCGAGGCTGGTCAGGCTGTGCCACGTTGCGCGACAGGGAGGGAGCAGGAGAGCACCATATCTTCAGATATATGGCTCTCTCCTCCCCTTTCCCTTGCGCCAGCGCTGATTTCAGCTGCCGTGTGCCATGCACACACCTTAGCGCTGCATCGCTTTGGTTTGTGCATGAGTGTAGCATAGGTTTTGTACAGGAAGGGTACACTTCCTTTACAAAACACTATGCAAGGCACGATGCAAAGCTTTTCCCACTTTTTATATGTGCTGCAGAGTGCAGCATGCATGGAAAGTCGGAAAAGCACGGAGAAATGAAAGCGCTGCTCCTGCTAGCGCCTCCTTTGAAGGGGCATTAACTTTTGGTGCAAAATCATGTTTACAAATCTTTGTAAATATGGTTTTGCATCGAAAGTCATGGGTGGTTGCATGGGAACGCCCATGTACCACCCATGTCACGCCCCCTCGGCGCAAAGTAATGCAAAGCAGTGCTGGGCGCTACTTACAATTTTTGTTTTGCTCTTTTCTTTCCAGCGCAAAACTTGTTTTGCCCTTGAAAGAAAATAGCAAAACAAACATTTGCGCTGGTTAGCATCACTTTTGTGACGCTAAACCAGCAATTAAGTTTTGAAAATCTGCCCCTTAAGAGTGGGCGAGAGGTTCCCTTGAAGAGAGCGAGAGAGAAAAAAGCAAGGGACGGAGTGGTAAAGACAGCGAGAGAGAGATGAGAACAAATGTATGAAGAATGGGAGCTTTTAGGTCCACTTGCTTACCTGCCTTCTGTCATTGATAAAGTGCACATGGTTTGCTTATAAATCTCTTTCAAAGCATTCTAAACCCTGCAAAACTATGCCACCAGCAAACCTCTTCACTTGTGATGCTTCATACTATCTATGAAAAGTTGCAGTTAATAGAAAGTATACAGTACGGATTCATGAATGCGGCAACGAGCCTGCCACAATAATAATGTAATTTCATAGCGCACACGGCCATAACCATTTCAGTGTAAAGCACTATAAATTATAGACGATATGGCAAGCAAAGTCTCCCTGTTACTAATTTTATGGCCTCAAGAAGAATGAAAAGGCTAAGGGGACTCTGTGGGATTGAAGTCTGTGACAATACATACATATCTCAACAGGAATTTATCGCACTGTGCTGTTTTATCGATTTATAAAGAAGGTAATTAGCCAAAGGGATACATAGGGGAAGATTTACTAAGCTTTTGCGCCGTGTTTGCGTCACAAAAGTGACGCAAAATGAGGCAAAATCTTTTTACGTTATTTCCAGCGCTAAACATGTTTACTTTGCGCCATGGGGGCATACCAAGGGTGGTGCATGGGCATTCCAATGCAACCACCCAAGGTTTCTCATCATAACCCCAATTTACTCAAGACAGTAGATTGGGTTTAGCGTGAGAGAACTGCACCCTTTTCAACTAGGCGCAAGGAAGGAGAAATGCTTTAATTTCTCCTTCCTTTTCCAACTTTGCATGCATGCTGCACTGTGCAGCATATATGCAAAGTAGGAAAAGCTTTCCCTTGGGTCGAGCATAGTATTTTGTACAGGAAGGGTACCCTTCCTGTACAAAAGCTATGCTGGACTCATGTACAAACTCTAGCGCTGTGGCTCTAAGGTGTGTGTATGGAGGGAGACAGCGTTTACAACGCTGGCAATACCACAAACGTACATTACAACGCGGTCATTACAATAAACGCATTGTTACCCAGCGTGCGTTTACATCAGAAGACGTTTCAATGACTTGTGCTAGGTGGCGTGCAACACCCGGGAATGGGATGGATTTTAAATCCAACACCTTCCCTGCTGTTGTGCTAACTGGGGTAGGAATAGTAATTTATACTATGCCTAAGTCCAGCGTGCCACCTAGGGCAAGTCGTTGAAATGACTTACGATGTAATGCCACGCGTAGTAACAAAACGGTCGTTGTAACAACTGTGTTGTTACCTACCGGGTGGTAAAAACACATGTTGTAACATGCTACATTCGTGCATTGCGCACAGCAGCTGTAATCAGCGCCGGCGCAAAGGATAGGGTAGGAGAGAGCCATGTCGTTGAAGATATGGTGCTCCTGTGCTCCCTCCCTGTCATGCAACGTAGTGCAGACTCTTTTGAAAATCTCCACCATAGTGTATACACAAAGCGTAATGTGCAATTGTATCAGAACATTTGATTAGAAAGTTTATGCATGACATCTCGGATGTATTTTTTTTATTTAAACAAAACGTATAAAAAAAACAGGAAGCAAGGGGTTACATGTCTGCAGCTAGGTACAATCACTCAAAAAAATATCTTGACAGTTAAGAGAGTTATTTTCCTGTGTAAAGCAATTGGTAAAGCAAGCTTTTTTCTCATGTGACTTTTGTTGTACTGTGTAAAAAAATAGAGTTTTACCTTCGCGCTTTAGTAATAAATGAGTGAATGTAAGATTATTGGAACAGCTTTTCTAAATAACATGATGACGTGCTATTTGTGTATACTTATTTCAGTGGCTGCACTAGGGTTGGTGTCACCGAGTGCGGTAACTCATGGTGTCACTCCCTACAGCAGGGGTCTTCAATCTGTGGGGCGCGACCCCCAGGGGGGTCGTGGAGTCCTGGGAAGGGGGTCGCAGATTGTCAGTTTGCCTTAGATGGCGTGGGGCTGATTGAGGGTGCTCACGGCGGAGGCCTAATTCACACCGAGGGGTGAAAAACAACAAAGCCTCATTAACAAGTAAAAGGTCTTTTAAAGACGTGTGAAGTACTGGGGAGCGGCTTTGTGTGTGTCCCTGAAGGTGTTTAAGCCAGAGGAGGGGAAGGGATGGGGGGCAGGGGAGGGTGGCTGAGGGAGCCCTTTGAGTTCAATGGACATGGCGCGCCTGGAGCTGTGGGTCCAGCCTGTAAAGCTTGAAGCACGAACCCTCATACCGGCGCCTGTGCAGGAGAAATGTGCCTTAGAGTCTGTTCTTCAGGTGAGATGTTGTTACAGCCTGTCTGCCCCCAGCAGAGAGGCACAGAGATGCCCTCCCATGAGAGAGGAAGAAGACACAGAGAGATACTGACCCCCCCTCCCGTCCCCCCCCATGAGAGAGGCACAGAAAAGGTGGGTGGATGAATGGATGGATGGATGCATAAAAGGTTGCATGGATCATGATGGATGGATGTGTGAAAAGGTGGATGGATGAATGATGGGTGAATGGATGGATGAAAGGATGGATGGATGAAGGATGAATGTATGGCTGTAAGGATGAAAGGGTGGTTGGATGAAGGATGGATGGATAGATATGTGAAAAGGTGGGTGGATGAATGATGAGGATGAATGGATGGATGGATGAAAGGGTGGATAGATGAAGGATGGATGATGGATGGATGGATGGAAGGAAGGATGATGGATGGATGGATGGATGGAAGGAAGGATGAAAAGGTAGATGGGTGAAGGATGGATGTATGGATGGATAAAAGGTTGCATGGATGAATGATGGATGGATGGATGTGTGGAAAAAGTGGGTGGATGAATGATGGGTGAATGGATGGATGGAAGGGTGGATAGATGAAGGATGTATGTATGTATGGATGGAAGGAAGGATGAAACTGTAGATGGATGAAGGATGGATGTATGGATGGATAAAAGGTTGCATGGATGAATGATGGATGGATGGATATGTGAAAAGGGGGTGGATGAATGATGGGTGAATGGATGGATGAAAGTGTGGATAGATGAAGGATGCATGTATGGATGGAAGGAAGGATGAAATGGTAGATGGATGAAGGATGGATGTATGGATGGAAGGGTGGATGGGTAAACGATGGATGTAAGGATGAAAGGGTGGCTGGATGAAGGATGGATGTACGTATGGATGGAAGGATGAAAGGGTGGATGGATGGATGGAAGGATGAAAGGGTGGATGAATGAAGGATGGATGGATGGATGTGTGAAAGTGTGGGTGGATGAATGATGGATGAATGTGATGAGGTCTAACAGGCGCATTTATGGTTGTCGATAGTTGTTGATGATGAGGAGTACCGGTTTCTAGAAACTTTTGTTGCAAGGGGGTCCTTAAGCCTAAAAAGGTTTTACAAGGGGGTCTCGGCATCAAAAAGTTTGAAGACCTCTGCCCTACAGGGAGGGTGCTAAATATCTGTTTAGTCCAGAGCTCTCCCCACCCCAATCAGAAACAGCTCAGTGATCATTCTCCAGCGGGGAGTATATGTGTAAAGTTAGGCAAGCCTTCTATTTACTATGCTAAGATACATGAGGTGTACAAATGTGGGTTTGTCTTGTGCAAACTTCTGGTAATTTCACAGAATACTACAATTCCTTTACTTGGCCCGGACAGTTTTATGCACGTAGTATGTTAAAATAAGGAGTTTTACGCCCCTTTCAGGTTGTTGAAATTAAACGGGAAAAAAAACAACATCGACAACATTCCTCCAATTCCAAAATCAAGTGGTGCGTCTATTTTCAGCACCAATTACCAATCATAGTGAAATATTGCGCATCTACAAAGTAAACACAGCATCAGGGCCGAAAAGCGGGAAGCGCTATGAGCTACAGACAAGGCAATGAAAGGGTTCTGCATAAGGCTTCACACACATAATAAAAACTTAGCACACTCCTAAAAATAATGACAACATAAAGCATTAAATAAAAAATTGCACTGTTTTACTGCAACACTTCTGAACTCCTCCTCAAGAAAGTTCCACATATCTACTTGGAAGGATTTACTACAGAGCTGTATATAGGTTACGGCCATAAAAAGTTGTTTTTGGCTTCTGGCCCTAAACAACACTGCTTGCAAGTCATCATATTATGTACTGATGAACACTTGAATCTTAGGGTCGGCTTTCAACCCCAAAGCATTGTCTGCGGAAGACACCACAATGCCAGTGCGCTGTGGGCAGGATGCTGAGATTGACACATGCGTGTAAAATGAGACAATTGCGGAAATACTACTGTTTTCACCAACTGGCATGACTCAGAACTACAACTCCCACAATGCACTAGATTGATGAATCAAAAGCCCAGGACTCGAACACCGTGTCTCCAATGGTACAGAGTGGCACACTAATGCGAGGCTCTTTATTATTTGCCTAAATCTATGCAATTTCTGAACTTTCTTCCACCATCCCATGCCCTGTGCGGCATCTTTAACCAATCACAGCTTTTTAGCTAAAAATGACACATTGCGTTCTGGGACTTACAGTCTCTCCTCCAGAAAAAGCCTTGAAAATGCCTAGCATGCAAAGTGCATTGGCTAAAACCTAGACATAACTAAATACTTCATAAATTACAGATGACACCGAGTGGCTAGCAATGTGCATTTTTGCAAGCTCCCTATCTAAAGTATCACTGGCTTCAATTCAGTTGCTGACTGGTCATTTTTGGATGTTAGACTTCCTGCTGTGCTATTATGGTCTCAGACTAGAACCATTACGTGTCCCAGGTCTCAGAGTACTTCATCATTTGAGGTTTCTTTGTATTCTGTCACATGTAATCCACTTTAGCCTACAAAAATACCAGGTCTACAAGTGCCAGAATACAAAGAGAAAAATATCTGAGTTGGATGAATTATTATCAGATTGGTGTGGGAAAAGTAGGCGCGCGGTCAGTCACCTGCAAGCTCTGAGTGATTTGTACCTAGTAGAACCCATTTGTAAGAGGTCAGCTCGATATATAGCCTGGTTGGTGGTGTATGTGGCAGTGGCATTTTTTTATTTACCCACCCCACTGCGAAGTGCGACTTTTTTCCTTACCTGCCCTTCACCTGTACCGTGGATTTTCTGCTTTTAACTTTTCTCTGTCGGTGCTTCACGCAAAAGCGTTCTGCCGTTCCTTGCTTGAGTGACGTTTCGAATGTCGTCGACCTCCGGACGCCGACGTCGTATAGCTAATTCTAATTGGACATTAATCTTGGCCGGCGGCCGGGTAACAGGTTCCTCGGCTCCCGATTTATGTAGCGATTATTTAAAGCAGAGGCTCACAGTGTCACTCCATGTGATGGTGTCACCCGGTGCGGTCACACCCCGCACCCACTTAGTGACGCCATTGTTTTATTTCCCCTCCATGACTTCAATACAGATATTGTTCACTTTCAAAACCATATGCACGTTGTTTCAGTTTAAAATTCTTTAATATAGATTTTTATTTAGATGAATGTGAGGTCTTTTCATAGGGTATCATGAGAGTTAGTGTTTATCCAGTGTGGGTACCGTAGCTTACCTCTGACGTCCTTTGGCCACGAATACGACTGCACACAATGAGAAAATAAATGAATGGTTTGGGCACTTGACTTTCCATGGGTAGTGATTGAAGCCAAGCTGTCAAGATTGCTATTGGAGGTGAGAGGTGTTAGAAACTCAGACAAGGAATCACACATATAGCCAGTGCTATATTTCCAAGGGAGAAAAGCACTTTCGTTAATAATGTACAAGCAAAAAAAGGAACTAATATCATGAAGCATGGTGAAAAGTAGAAGGTGCTAGTAACTGCTGGAGCTGATCCACAAGCGCAAATATTTGTATAGCCTTTATAAATTAGTAGTAGCGGCCAGCATGGCTCGCGGGTGGGGTGGGGCAGGCACGGTGTGGTCTTGTGTGTGGGGGGGTCATGCGGGGGTCATATTAAAAAATAATATTTTTTGAAAACTACTTTTCCGCTGGGTCCAGTGTATTCTCTGATCTCTTGCTCTCCTGCTTCCAACAGAAACAGGAAGCAGGCAGCCAGGCTCCCTCCCCTAAGCCAAGCACAATGCTGCATGCAGCGTTCTGATTGGTCTGGAGCGCTGTGACACAGCACTTAGCCAGGGGCTAGAGGGGTAGGCATGTTCTCCATGCGGGCTGCAATGCACTTGACTGGGTGACCAAACAGTCTTTGCAAACTCGGGAGTTGGCAGAGCAGCCCCGCACACCTACTCACCCACCCACAGAGCAATCATAAAATGGTAATAACTAAAAGTTATTACCATTTTGTGTTTTGGCTTCTCGCACTGCCAGAAAGCAGTGGGGCGACGCTCCTCCACCATAGCGGAGGAGCCACCTCTGTAAATTAAGAGTTACATTTTCCAAAACATTGGAGCCATGTCTAATGTTATTTTACGGGGAAGAGTTCATAAACTCTTGGCTATCTTTAGGTCTCATTGATTTTATAATAAAGATTTAAACACTGGAGCAGTCCATGGTCCAGAGATATAATGTATGATTTCATTGCATGTGAGGCTCTTCATTCAAAGTGTAACCAGACAACTCAGTGTGCCGACACCTCAGCTTCTAAGCTTCCAGCTCCAGTTCACAGCTCTAAGGGGCCGATTATGAGTTGAGGTGTGGGGGTGGGCAGTACTCCACCACTGTGCCCACGCACTGCGAGAGAAGCCACCGCCCACCCACTAGATTACAAGTTATTACTAGTTTTGCAGGTGGGCAGCATGGCGTTCCCAGGGTGGTGCATCTTTTCAAGGCTGCGGTGCCTTTGCAATGGCAACGCCTCACAAGGTTTCTGCATGGTATGGACTCGAAAATCCATGATGTTATGGAACTTTTGTGCATGCACACATGGTGGCACATGGTATGACCCCCTGTGTGCATGCATAAGCGGAGGAGGCACAGGGGGGCCTGTGGGGCCCCATTTGTTTACTCTCCTCCAAGGTTTACATGGAAGAGGAACCGCCATGTAAACACTGGAAAAGATGAAACTCATGATATGCTTTCAGGACCATGGTGCACCAAGCAAATTGCAGCCTCTGACCGCTACACCACCTCCAGGGAAAGGTTTGACCACCCAACTCATAATGGGGCGGTTGGGGCACCGGTGCAGCGCGGGCTGGACCGCCACATACACCACCACAAGTCTGTTGGTCCTCAGACCACCAGACTTGTAATTGGGCTCAACGTCTCTTTACTCAAAGCTCCACCACACAAGCAACTAAAGTTAAGCCAAAGAAAATGGTGCTTTTAGGGTTACAAGAGTCCCGAGCCAATTGGCCGACTGGATCCAGTAGTCAGTTTCCAATTGATACAGTTTGCAGCAGGTCTCAAAGGGGCAGATTTACAAGCCCCTTGCGTCATCTTTACAACACAGTTGAGTCGCTTCTGTGTTGCAGCGGCGTCATAAACAATGCGCCACCATGCGACAGATTTACAACGTGACGCATCTAGTGAGATGCGTCAAGTTGTAAAGCCCTACGCTACATTATACCTGCATCAGGTATAATGTATACAGGCCGGTGTTCCATCGCAAGAAGCCCCGTAAAAGTGACGCAGTGAAATCTACAAGATTTTACGGAGTAACTTTTACGTCCATGCTGCATCAAAACCTTACGCCTGCTTCAAGCAGGCGTAAGGAGTGACACAGCATGTTAGGCATAGGGCGCCCCTGAGCATTGCTGGAGGTGAGCCGAACTTGCAACACGATTCCAGCAATGCGCTGCCCTTACACCAGAAGATGTGACATGCATCTGACTATCCTTGCGCCACGGTGCGCCGCATTGTAAATGCTTTGCATCCGTGGTGGCGCAAGGGTATTCCTGCATGACCCGTCTTTACTGGGGCATCCCTTCTGATATGCAGGGATGCACCAGTTAATGTAAATCTGCCCCAAAGTATTTTGAAGGCGGGCATCTATTATGGCATCCCACACATATAAAATGTTAGGAGATTGTATTTAAATTCCGTTTTCGGTGTGATGAGGACATCCGCGGACCGGAGGCATGAAGCTAACTCTGTCAACTCAACAGTCTCAACTGGGAACTAGACATTAGGGTGAGAGCCTAAGAAAGATAAGTATAATAGTTTGGAAATTATTTCAACTGATCACAGCCTACCGAACAAGGTCCAAAGGGAGCGGAACGAAGGGAGGACTTCCATGTTTAATGTGGCCTGGTAAAACAGCTTACACTTGGATTATAAGTGTAATGGACAATTGTCAGACAGTATAACTGAAGAAGTGATGAAAAGCAAATTGGCCTTTCAGTTTCAGGATGCAGGTAATCTGTTGTCTGTGGTCTTTGGTTGACAGGACAGACCTTTACTGTGGTGAGTTGGCAGGCAGTCTCCAACTGTGTGCAGGTAAAGAAGTCTATATCCTAGAACCAGAATCACCACCTCCTCCAACGAATATCTTATAACCTGCTGTGAGGAAGAGGTGGCCCAAGTTTAGTTTAGGGTACACTTTGATGGAACATCTCCAAAGTACACGACAATGGCCAAGCTCAATGGTGACAAAACATAGGAGAGGCCAGAGAAATTAAGACAACACTCCAGCATAGCAATATGTTCATTGTTGATACTTCTAGCCCTGCAATGAACTGATTGACATATTGAAGAAAGAAGCCACTCACAAGGCTTTTAGTCGATTGAACTGTCTAGTGGTGCAAACGTGAACTAATTCTATGGATGTTTAGCAAAGGCAATACACCATATCCTTGTCCAACCATCTGTTAAGAAACAATACTGAAGAGTTTTCAAATGAAATTATCCTGTTTTTCCTTATGTTTCCTAACAGACACTTGATCTTAAATTTAAGAGTTTCCCTAAGCACCTGTCTCTCCTGGTAGAAACTCCAAATCACTTCTTCACTTTTCCTTTTACCTCCACTAAGGGCTGAAGACTATACTTAGGCCTCTGTTGAAGTCTGGTTCTGGTTCTATAGATCAACCCCTTCTCCCCTGTGTGTAGCAAACTGGTAACATAAGCAATGCCGGGTGCCCTGACAATGTTTCTGTGTAGATGGGCAGAAAGGCAATTCCGTTGCAATCCATTGTACTACTTCAATTACATTTTTATTTGCAATGGACCCCATTCACAAAGATTTGGCTGTGACTTACATTTTTAATACTCCTGAAATTTAGATATAGGCATGGAGTAAGCAAGGATCACTTCAATTGAGTGTGTTGAAACAGGTAAAGGTTTTCCTTCACTAGTTCCATTTACACATTCATGTGGTTAGTTCACAACATTTTTTTTATGAACTAGGGGCCTGATTTACAAAAGGTTTGTGAGTCGCTAACTTGCCTCAACCGATTAGCTACTGTTAAATAGTGAATTTGCGATGTACAAAAATGCTCTAAATTACTATTTGCAAAAGCTGCACACCGCATGCATAAATACAAATTTCGTAAATAGCAAGTCACTATTTTAATTGACAACACGTTTGCAATCAGGAAATTTGTTAAAACACTCCATTTTGCATGTACTAAACACAATGTATTGGGATCAGGTGGTTACCCGGTGCAAAGTATAAACAAGGATTTACAATCATTAGGTCTCGGGTAAATTAAGTTTGAGCTATTGACATTGCTAAATATTGCAACACCAACTGCAACAGAAGTCTATAAATTGTAGGCCAAAAAAATGTGTATTTATTTGTGTAGCAATGGTGGCATGCTGCGCTTTAGATGAATATGTTTAAAAGTAAAGTGCGCCATACTGCGATTGCTACAATAGTTAATTGTGGATGCGTTAACAATTGATGTGTGCACTGATGGCTGGTGGTGTGTGTGCCTGTAGAAATTGTGCACTGATGCTGTGTGGTTGTGGTTGTGTGTGTGGTTGTGTGTGTGTGGTTGTGTGTGGTTGTGCGGTTGTGGGTGTGGTTGTGAGTGTGGGTGTGTGGTTGTGTGTTTGGGTGTGTGTGTGCGGTTGTGTGTGTGTGTGGTTGTGGGTGTGTGGTTGTGTGTGTGGTTGTGTTTGTGCATGTAGTTGTGTGTATGAATGTGGTTGTGTGTGTGTGGTTGTCTG
The DNA here is from genome assembly GCF_964263255.1 of Lissotriton vulgaris. Lineage (NCBI taxonomy): Eukaryota > Metazoa > Chordata > Amphibia > Caudata > Salamandridae > Lissotriton > Lissotriton vulgaris. The sequence continues at coordinate 882,828,023 of NC_141694.1, forward strand.
TGTGGTTGTGCGTGTGGTTGTGCATGTGTGTGTGGTTAGGTGTGGTTGTGTGTATTTATGTGCATGTGGTAAACAGTTGTTTATTAATTTAATGTGCATTGAATAGGTGTGGTTGTGTGTGTGGTAAACAGTTGTTTATTAATTCAATGTGCATTGAATAGGTGTGGTTGTGTGTATTTATGTGTGTGTGGTAAACAGTTGTTTATTAATTCAATGTGCATTGAAAAAGACTACACCTCGCCCAAGCCATTCTTATAGCTTCAGGGGCTGGGAACAGTCTGAATTGTCACACTTGGCAGCACTGGCAGAGAAATGGGTGGTGCAAGCTGCAGTGGCCTCATGACTAGGTCTCTGGCACTTATTTATTTACAAATTAAGCACTGAGCTAAATATTACCTATCCTGTAATATGATGATCAGGAGCACTGCCTCCAGCCTGAAATTAATACTCCAGTACCAAAAGCGAGCCCCCTGTTGCACACTATAGACATATTAAATCCCGTGCAGCGCTAGCTGGGCCGGCAGGTTTGAAAAATAAACACTGGTATCTGTTCTCTGCAAGACCCCCTTTGGAAGATGGCTCTTGGTTCTAAGAAGTGGAAACCTACCAGAGTGCTTGGCGGGTAGATGGAATGAGTGTGTGTGTGCGTGGCGGGTAGATGGGATGAGTGTGTGTGTGTGTGCGTGGCGGGTAGATGGGATGAGTGTATGTGTGCATGGCGGGTAGATGGGATGAGTGTGTGTGTGCGTGGTGGGGTAGATGGGATGAGTGTGTGTGTGCGTGGCGGGTAGATGGGAAGAGTGTGTGTGTGTGTGCGTTGCGGGTAGATGGGATGACTGTATCGTATGGCATCTAACAGATCCTATGATGGTGCTTCAAGCTGTTCCACTGCGTTAACAAGGCGCTATCCCTGTCTCCATAAAATAATGCCCGCCAGCGGGAGTGTGCCTCAGACTACCGGCACAAAACATACAGTCGTAGGTTAGGTTAATCTTACAATGCGCTGTGACAACTAGTTAATCTTACAATGCACTGTGAGAACAGCCTTCTAAATTGGCACATTAGTGCCCAAGACGCGTGAACGGTTTTAACGTACATATGGAAATATAAATAAACAAATCAGGCAGATAGGTCTCACTAAGTGGTCACAGGGTGCGGTGCAGAAGACCAAAAAGGATGCGCGACAAACACGTCCACTACAACAATGTTCACATCCCCAAAAACAGACGCATCCAGGCGAACTGCGTACACACAGGTGCGCGCATACCACTCACCACAAAAACATTTTGTATACAGTGACAACACGAGCCCACCTCCAAAGAGAAATGGTGTATTGGGCGGTAACCTCGTGCAGTCGTGAATGGCAACAAGAACCACCACTGAGGAATGCACATCCTACGGATATATTCCAAACTCCTCACACTGCATGGTGCATTAGTCCACACATGCCCCTTTCGTATGAACAAATATATTTTTGCAAGACGTAACCTCTCTCACAATTTCTATGAAGGGGTCTAGGAGGCCCAGGCACAATTAAAACAAGCGACTTCACTCACTCGCAGGAGGAAAATTAGTTTACAGGCTTGAACGTTTAACCCCCAATGTGCTTATTGTTATGAACACCCACACGCCACTCTGCGGCTTTCTACTGTGACGTCACCGACGTCACTGAGCTTTGTGTGCATACACAGCGAGCCTCGACACTGCCTGTCACTGTTACGTCACCCACCTTTGTGTCCACAACCAGCAAGCCTCTCCACAGCGGCTGCCACTTGGTCCCGTGCTACCACCTCTGCCATACGCAGTTGCCAACATGGCCTCCCTGCGTGCTTTCAGGAGCGCATTCTCTACACACTGTTATGTCACGGAGTTCTGTCTGTACACTCAACAAGCCAGTCCACGTCAGCACTTGCCACCCTCACGCTCTGCGTTCTTCCTGTGACGTCTGCCTCTTTCTAGTGTGACGACATTGACGTCAAGGAGCCTTGCGTGCAGCGTCCTGTACTGGGACAACTGTAGGAAGTCCAGCTGATGGTCTGAGGTGCCTTGGTCGAACCGGTTGCTCTGGCAGAGGCCCAGGTATTGACACCCTAAGTAAGAGAGAGACGCAATGAGAACAGAGGGTTTTGTTTGCTGCCCTCTCCCTTGTGCGTCCTCTCTGGGTGAGCAGCAGGTTGCGGGAGAGTCCTTCCCGCTCCATATTGATGAAAGCAGTGTTGGCATTGGTCACAGCTGTGCTGCGTCGGCTCCCAGCCGAGCCACCTGCCCCCCAGCTTTTGTCCTGCATTGTGACCAGGACAGATTACTAATTTTACACAAAGTTGACGGCACGGCCTCTGCTATGTAACTTGGTTTCTCCTTCACCCTTCTTCTACAAAATTGAAGTGGAGAGGGGGTGAAGGGGCCGGGGGTGCGAGGGAGACTGACAACCTGATGAATACCTCACAATTGCTATGAAGGGGTCTGGGAGGCCCAGGCACAATTAAAACAAGCAATTGCAAAAGCGATCCTATTGTAAAAAAAAAAGCTTTTGAGTGGTGCCCGCGCATGCCTGCCACTGCGAAGCATATGTCTTCAATTATCGCGGCAGTGTCTGGCCGGGATAATTGAAGACATATGGCCTTTGGTGCGCGTAACAGACACCAATAGGCCATGGGTGGAGTTACGCGACCGCCCATGGCCTATTGCGTGTTCTGTTAAAAAAGTACACGAACGCAAAGCCCAATGAAAATGGACCTAGGAAATGCACACGCACGAGCTATGTGGAATGTCAAGGTCCATTTTCAAAACCCTGAGAAAAGTTCTCTGGCTGCGCGAACACTGCTGCGCAGTGTACGCTAGGCCGAGACCTTAAAACAGTCTAAAATGCCTTGTAATCTTTCACAATTGATGCATTTTATTCTATTGTGAGGAGGATGCAAATTCTGGGAGCTTAACAAATGAAGAAGTAGAGGACAGAAAAGATATTCAGGCACAGAGTGACTTTGTTTGATCAAACTAATGACGAGGTGTATGCAAGATACACGTTTACCAAAGAGGTAATGTTTAGTTTGGGTAATGATGTGAGCCCTGTGTTAAGTACACCTACCCAGCACCAGCCCAGTGTAGCAATACCTGGTTTTACAAGGTATTGTGCAGTTTACATCAGCTAGCTTTTGGCAGCAACCAAAGTACTGTGGCAGTTGCAGGTAGAATTTCTTAAATGTAGATGGTTCTCATACTTTAATTTACCCACCCTCTGAGAAAGAGTATGGCTATTGTAACCGTAAAAGTCAACATCCATCAAACATACTAGTAGTATGTAATGCAAACAGTCCTATTATTTACTTATTTGTAATATGTTTTATTTATTTAAGAAGTTTTATATAGCGTTAGCCTGACCGGAAGGTATCGGAGCGCTTCACAACAAGTACAGAGCAGTGCAAAAGAATGCAAACATAATACAGTAAGCAAGACATTCAGGGTATGAATTATAAGAGAGGATGGTGACAAGTTCCAAATACAAAGTCTGGACAAACCACATCAGAGAGAGGAGCAGTGACGCTATAAACACTCCGAACTGCTCTTATCTGTTCGATAGGGCGCGGTTGAGGAAAAGGATTTTGAGCTGGCTTTTGAATTTAGCGAAGGAAGGAATAGTTCTGATGTGGGGGGGATAGAGTTCCATATTTTTGCCGCATTTCGGCAAAGGACCTGACCGCAGTTTTTGTTTTTGTGCTTTTAGCGGGATAAGAAGTAGAGTATTGGAGAGAGAGAGAGAGGCCTGTTCTGACCCGCTTTTCTGAGTTTGGACGCCAGATATTCGGGTTTGCCTGTGTGAAGGGCTTTGTGTGTGAGGCAAGCTGTTCTAAAGTTCGCCGGCAATTCTATTGGTAGCCACTTGAGTTTTTTAGTGCTGTAGAGATGTGATCAAATTTCTTTATTGCAGTGACCATTTTGGCGGCCGCGTTGAGGGTTGTTTTCAGACGAGCAAGATGAGTTTTGGCTATTCCCAAGAGGATTGCATTTCCATAGTCCAGTCGAGACAACACCAATGCTTGGGTGGCTTGTTTGAGATCTTTGGGAGGAATGAAAGGTTTAATTTTGTTTAGTAGTTTCAAGTTAAGGAAAGCACTCTTTGCCGAGATCTTAATGTGTTTGGTCAAGTCTAGTTTGGAGTCTAGCATGATGCCTAATGATTTAACAGAGTCAGCCAAGGTGAGGTTCCCATTGAGCGCATCGATATCTTTTAACCATTCCACCATTTGTGGGTTCTCTTCTTTGTTCGAGATGAGGAGTAGTTCGGTTTTGTCCAGGTTCAGCTTTAAATGGTTGCTTGACAGCCAACGTGGCACTTCCTTTATTGTTTCATTGAGTGTGTGAATGTCTTTAGAAGAGGAGATTTCCAGGTAGAGTTGGGTATCATCAGCGTAGAGGTGAAGGGGGATGTTAGCTTTTCTGAGTAGGGTGGTGAGGGGTTCCATGTAGAGGTTGAAGAGTTGAGGGGAGAGCACAGATCCTTGGGGCACTCCCCTCTTGACTGGGTGAAGGTCGGACTCAAAGCTTCTGATTTTGATTCTTTGGGAGCATTTGTGCAAGAATGAAGAGAACCAGTTGAGGACCACGTCATCGAGACTGGCCATTCCTTCGAGAGCTTTGAGGAGAAGATTGTGATTGACCGTGTCGAATGCCACCGATAGGTCTAGGAGAATGCGGAGGCAAGCGCTGAGGGCGCCACAGCTTGAAACGCTTTGCAACTTTGCACTTTGCTTATTTTGCACAACTGCCGGTCTTTTAAAAAAAATAAGAGTCTTGTACCTGCTGCACTTTTAACTGTTGTTTAAAAATATCTAATTTTATCTGCATACTCACCCTGTCTGTCCCGCTGTAATCCTTGCCTGCCCCTGCTCCCTGTTCCGTCGCAAGTGTTCCCGTTTGTTGCGGAGGGAGACCCGGGCTATACTGCTAGTCGGGGTGACGACATCTTAGGGGGAGGGTCAGCATTCGATTGGTTCACCCCACCCTGGAGAGTGTACAAAGGCCTGTGGGCCCAGACGTGGCTCTGGCATTCAGAGGCGCACGATGAGGGCGCCACTGCTTGAAACGCTTTGCAACTTTGCACTTTGCTTATTTTGCACAACTGCTGGTCTTTTTTTTTTAAATAAGAGTCTTGTACCTGCTGCACTTTTAACTGTTGTTTAAAAATATCTAATTTGATCTGCACACTCACCCCGTCTGTCCCGCTGTAATCCTTGCCAGCCCCTGCTCCCTGTTCCGCCGCGGGTGTTCCCGTTTGTTGTGGAGGGAGACCCGGGCTATACTGCTAGTCGGCGTGATGACATCTTGGGGGAGGGTCAGCGTTCGATTGGTTCGCCCCACCCAGGAGAGTGTACAAATAGCTATGGCAATCTTGAGGTGCAGCGGGCCCGACCGGGGCCAGGGACCCTGCTTCCAGCACGATCCAATTTATCAGCTACAGTTCAGACACTCTCCGTGCCTTGGATCCCCAAGTTATGGAAGCCTGTAAACATGTCTTCTTACCTCACAATCTCCCTCCCCTTTGTCCACACTGCAGCTCCCGGATTGGTAATGACGCCTCCGCCCCCCTACTAATCAGCAAGGTTTTAAGATGTCTTTAATCAACTGCAGATCCCTGCCTTGCCATGCTGTCGAAATCTCCATGCTGCTTCAGGATGTAGCGCCGGAGGTAATGTTTCTTACAGAAACTTGTCTCTCTTCCAATTCTGAGCCTGACCTCGTCCAAGCGTTCCCCTTGGGCTATGCCATCTCCAGATTAGACCGCCCTGTAGGGAAAGGCGGCGGAATTGCAATAATTTATAAACATGGACTTATCTGCCGAATACTGGGTAGTCCTGTCTACGATTGTGAGAACGTCGCATTCTCTATTAAATTCAGCCCTGTTCTGACTTTTTCGGGCTTGCTGATATATAGACACCCAGGGCCCTTGGCGAATCTCTGTAAAACCTTTCCTGAGGTGGTTGCTAATTTAACTAGTTCCTTTGGTAACTTCTCCATACTGGGAGATTTCAACCTCCACTTTGATGACCTCGCACAGACCTCCGCAGCTGAGCTCACTAAAGATCTTATGGTCTATCAACTGACACAAAAGGTTAACAAACCCACCCACACGGAGGGTCACTTACTGGATGCAATTTTCTCCAATCTGGATCCCTGGTCGTTGAAAACTCAATCCCTACACCTTGTTCAGACCATTTTTTTATACCATTTATTTTGGTTGCCACCAGGAAAAACGCCACACAGAGCTCCCCTCTTCCTGAAATCCAGGTCCTGGTCCAAACTGCCCGTGGAGCAATGGGCCAAGCTCCCGGAAACTACTAAACCGACACCATCGGCCGATGGAGTCATTGCCAACAGAAATTTCAATCATTGGCTTAAATACTCTGTAGATACTCTTATTCTGGAAAAGGAAATAAAAGTCAAGATAAAAACCCCTAAAAAAACCTTGGCATACAGCAGCCCTCCATGAGCATAAACGGAATTGTAAAAAATTAGAGAGAGTGTGGAGGAAAGACTTTTCCCCAGTAATAAAGGAACAATATAGGAAGTGTATTCATATCTACAAAGCGGAAATTAGATCCGCTCAGACCACTTTCTATGAAGAAAAAATTCTAGCTTCATCCAAATCCCTGCGTGAGATCTTCAATTTTGTAAAAACCCATTCAAAACTCCCTCCCAATCCCATCACTCCGGATACATCAGGAGCGCACTGCGATACTCTTGCTGATTTATTTTTCACTACAATTGATACCATCTTCTCCTCTTTCCCCCCCACAAATAAAATTTTGGTACCCTCTCTTCTAGGGAGAACTCAGCTGCGTCTTGATTCATTTCCACTCTTAGAATTACCAGAGTTGGAAATCTTGTTTGCCAAAGTCAAAAGCGGCTCACCTAAAGACCTTGTCCCCTTACGAGCGCTCAAGCAAGTAGCGGGGGTAGTTCTCCATGTGATTCTAGATTTAGTTAACTCCTCACTTGCCTCAGGAGTGGTCCCTCCTGCATGGAAGGAAGCAATGGTGAAGGCCTTGCTGAAGAAACCTTCCCTTGACCCACTGGTCTTAGGAAACTATCGTCCAATTTCACTTTTGCCTGGGATCAGTAAAATCACGGAAAAACATGTCAATGCGATACTCTCCTCCTTTTTACAGATCCATAATCTCCTCCACCGAACCCAGACGGGCTTTCGCCCTCTTCAGGGAACAGAAACTGCCCTGATCTCGGTTGTGGAGGAAGCTAGGAAAGTAGTGGACTTGGGCGGCACAGTGATAATCTTGCTGCTTGATCTCAGCGCAGCTTTTTATACCGTGAACCATCTGATTCTAATTCAAAGGCTCCACGACCTAGGCATCTCTGGATATGCACTGGCATGGTTCCAGTCGTTCCTTGAGAATAGGTCCTTCCAAGTCTTCCACAACAAAGCTATCTCCAAGAAAACCCCTCTTCGCTGTAAAGTCCCACAGGGCTCCTCGCTGAGCCCTACTCTTTTTAATGCCTATACTTGCACCCTAGCTCAGGCAGTTCTTCCTTTTGGAATCCACATTGTTATGTATGCTGACGATACGCAACTAGTGATTGGACTCAACAAATCAGACAGTAACTCTGCTGGTCCGTACAAGTGGCTTCAAGAGAGAGCCTCCTGATTGAGGGACTCCTTCTTGAAACTTAACGGGACAAGAGTGAAATCATGGTCCTGGGAAATCGCTCGCCACTCAATGTGAAAGAAATCTGGCCTACCATCTTAGGTCCTGCCCCCTCGCCCAAACCCCAGCTCAAAAGGCTGGGTGTCTGGTTGGACCAAGACCTGTCCTTCAAGCCTCAAGCGAGGAAGACAACCGCCACTTGTTTTGGCATTCTTCAAACAGCCCGTAAAATTCTTCCCATCCTACCGTTTGGGGTTAGGAAAATCATGGTACAAGCCCTGGTCTGGTCCAGGTTGGACTATGCCAATGCGCTTTATCTGGGGTCCCCGGTGTCCACCATTGCCAGGCTACAAACCACCCAGAATCGGGCTGCCCGCTTACTGCTCAATGTTCCCAAAATGCAATCAGCCAGACCAGCTCTTAAGGCCCTACATTTGCTTCCTATCCAGGAGCGAATTACTTATAAATCACTATGCATCGCCCATAAATCCTTCCGTAACCTAGGCCCTCCCATCCTTAAGAACATTATACAGCAGTATGAGCCTAATAGAACCCTCCGTTCCAAATCACTAATCCTAGCATCTGTTCCTAATATTAAAAAAGCCAGAACTGGAGGCCGACTATTCTCTCTAAATGCCGCAAAACTGTGGAACTCTCTTCCACATATTCTTTTGGCCGAATCCAATCATCTTTCTTTCCGCAAATCTCTCAAGACGTGGCTATTTCCCTAAATCCCGCTAAATCAGCTGCCCTGGTCTCTACAAGCGCTGGTATGCCTTCGGGTAGCCATGCGCTATATAAATGCCATTTCAATTCAATTCAATTCACTAGTCTGAGTCCAGTGATTTGTGTGTCATCCATTACATTGAGGATTGCAGTTTCCGTGCTGCACCCTTTCCTGAATCCCGACTGATGTGAGTCGAGTAGGTTGGTATTGTCCAAGTTGGTGGAGAACACGTGGAGAACACATCTTTCTAGTATTTTGGAAAGAAGAGGAAAGTTAGACATGGGTCTGAAGTTATTTAAGTCATTTCTGTCCATGCCTGTTTTTTTTTAGCAGTGGAGTGACTTGTCCAACTTTCAGACAGTCTGGGACTACTCCAGTTTTTAGGGGGCTGTTGATAATCCTGCACCACAGTGGGGCTAGGGAGAGTTTCAGTTTTTTGGGGAGTTGAGCCGGAAGGGGGTCAAGGATGTGAGATGAAGGTTTAGAGGTAGAGATAAGTTTGACTATTTTGTCTTCTGGAATGTGCTGAAAGAGTGACCAGGGTTTAGTAGTGGCAGGGGGGCGCTACCAAGCACCCCAACGTGTCTGCTATGGGAGGGGGAAGAGCAGTTGGTGACCAGAGAGCGCGCGATCTTGGAGATCTTGGTATTGAAGAAGTTGGCGAAGTTGTCGCATCGTTCTTTGGAGGCCTGCCCCAGGGAAGTGTCTGGTTTGGAGGTTTGCTGTCTAATAATCCTGAAGAGTTCTTTAGGTCTGTTTTTTGAGCTCTCCAGAGCAGAGCGGAAAGACATAGATTTTTTGTTCTTGATGTGATTGTTGTATTTCCTCCGGATAGTTCAGAGTTTGTCATGCTGGCAGGAAGTGGGCAAGCTCCTCCAGCGTCTTTCTGCGGCTCTTAGTTGTCTCCTTTCTTCATTAGTGTCAGAGTCGAACCAGGATCTGGACGGAATGGCTCGATTTTTTTCTTAGTTTCAAGGGTGCTAGTTGGGCAAGGAGGAGTCCCATATTCGTGTTAGAGTGCAATGAGGTAATTTGTGGAGAGATCTTTGTCGCTGGGTGGGAACAACTTTAGTCTATCCTTCATGGTGTCCAGGGGGATCTGGATGAGATTTCTGGACCATTTAGGGGTCTTGAGCAGGATAGGGCTCTTTGATTGATGTGGAATAAGATCATGTGATGATCCGACCAGTCTACTGGGAGGATGTTGTCGATTGTGATTGCATCTTGGTGGGCAATGATGGCATCCAGGGTCGCTCCTTTGTTGTGAGTTTCTTCAGAGCAGTGTTGGGAAAGGTTATTGTCACAAAGGAGAGTATTGAGAGATTGAAATAGTGTGTTGTTGGCTTCGTTCCAGAGTAAGTTAAGATCACCCAGGATAACAAAGTTAGTGTCTTTGAGAGCGCAGTGGGCAATCGGGTCAGAAAGGTGTTCACCAAAAGTGGGGGAGTTGCGAGGTGGGTGATAGAGAAGGTGAACAACTAAAGGACAGTTATCCTTAATCTTGATGGTGACAGATAGACATTCAAAAGAGCTGAATTTGCATGGGTCCATTACAGCGATGTCAATGTCATCTTTATGGATGATGGCTATACCACCCTGTGTTGATCTTTTCTGTCTTTGTTGATGAAGGTGAAACCTGGGGGCACCAGCATGTCTAGACAGGGTGGGGAGATCTCATTTAGCCATGTCTCCATGATGAAAGCAATGTCTAGGTCCTGAGAGAGGATGATTTCAGCTAATTCCGTTGCACGCTTGGGGGCTGATCTGCAGTTAATGAGCATGCAGTTAGTCGCTAGATTACTTTTGTTCAGATGCTTTCCTAATGGGGCCCTCGGTATGGAGGAGAGGGAGGACGGGGGTCTTGGGGTTTTCACGTGAGGGAGGTCTCTTCCGAAGCCCGTGATCACTTGAATATTGGAGTTAGTGGAAATTGGGAAAGGGGAGTCATAAGTGGAGGCTAGGTCCATAGCTTCTTCAGAGGACATTGCTGCTTTCGTTCTGGATGGTCTTTGTTTTTGGGTCTCCACATCTTTATTAGTGTGTTTCTGAGCTCCAGACGAGGGGGCTTTGATTCCTGTGATAGATTGTAGTGGGATCAAAACGTCGGTTTTAGTGGGCCTCAGCAGTCGATTCCCGCGGGCGGGTGTGGTCCCAAATTGAGGTTTTAGGGGGGTAGAGTCAGTCGGATAGGAGGCCATTAGTTGGGAATGTTGGGGATTTCGCGCCTTGTCTAGGTTGGAAAGGATTTCATCAAGGCCTCTGAATATATTTTCTAGCTGGTTTTCTAGTAGATCCAGCTGGTGAGCCATATCTTCCGGGGCTGGTGGCTTGCAGTTCTGGGAAGGGACATCTTGTGGGGTGGGGGGCAGGGTCGACTTGTGTGGTCTAATGCTGAGTGGGTCCACCTGGCTATCTCTGTTAGTGACACTCGGTAGGGGGTTTAGTCGTGGGCTCTTCCTAAATGATTCTGCAGGAGTGCTGGGGGGGGTCAATAGACCAAGCCCAAGGGATGATGTTGTGCTGTTGAGGAAGAGGAGATTGAGAGGGCGAGGAGGATTGCTCTTCTTAGGGAGATAGACAGGGGTCAGTAGACCGATCGCGTGGGATGATGGGGTGTTGTTGAGGAGCATAGGATTGAGGGGGCTGTGAGGACTGATCTTCCTTGTCACAGTTCGTGGGGACGGAGGAGTGGGAGGAGTTTCTGGGGGGGTGGCTAGGGGGTCTCATCAGAGGAGGGGAAGTAGATAATTGCATCTCCTGATAATGCCGGTTGGTCTGGGAGGGGGGCTGGGGTGGAGCGTGACGAAGAGAGTGCAGATGAGCAGAGCGAAGAGTGGGTAAGAGGGAGTCAAAGGCCTCCAAGTTCTCGTTGTTGACCTGTATCAAAACTGTGCCATTTGCGTAAATGGTCACTGATGTATTACCTTTTCTAGTTGCCTGGTTGGTAAGAGAGGTCGTCAGTTTACAGCTATGTGAGGTGGTCGTCGTTTTAGATATGTGAAGTTGCCTTCTTAGAGTGGTTTTCCAGCTCTCAGGTCTATCTGTTTGGAAGATGAGAACCATCTTCTCCTGCCCTTTGGAGGAGCGGGTGGTACGTGTCTACAAATAGCGTTTCTGGGTGTTGTCTAATTAGATTATGTTTGTGATTACTTCTCGCTTTAGGAGAGAGGGGGAAGCTAATAGCAAAGGCATTTGCGCTGCGCGGTTTCATGTGGATCGACATAGGTGGTTCGACGGAGACTGGCGTGCCTGGTGACATTATTGCGTATTGTGTAGGTGGACGGGATGAGCTATTGATGGGGGGGCTGGACTCCCTAGATCTGTTAGTATCGACTGTGGGAGACTGGCCACGACAAATGTTTGGTGGGCACTTAAGGTTCCACCCTATTATGGGAGCCGTGATTGAGGGGGCACAGAGTAGACTAAGGTATAGTGGTGGTTGCTGAAAGGGGAAAGCGTTGTGGAGCAGGTAGAGGGGGGACTACATTGTAAGAGTGGTTGCTGCGGGGGGCTCAGAGCAGGTAGTGGGGGGGAGCAGAGTGAACTGCGGTATAAGAGTGGCTGCAGCAGGAGGCTTGGAGCAGGTCTGGTACCTTAGAGTGGGCCAGGAGTCGTTAGCGATGTTGGAGCACTCATGAATCCAATATATTTAGACTCTGTGACCTTTATGAGCAGATATTAGGAGGAGAGTTTGGAGTTGGCTGGCTAGTAGGTAATTTTGAGTGATAGGACTATATAATTGCAAAACAATTCACATCACAAACACTTGGGGCCCGATGTAGGTAATCCCAGATTACCGATTCTTAAATACCGAATCATACCGATTCGGTATTTAAGAACAGGCAAATGGGATGTAGGTATTTTACCGAGAAAATTACAGAATCAGTAAGTTTCGGTAATTACCGAATCGGTAAATACCGATTCGGTAATTGCCATTCATTCCTATGGGCCTGGAGGTCCATAGAAATGAATGCCAATTACCGAATCGGTATTTACCGATTCGGTAAAAGGGGGAAACATTGAAGGGTGGCAGGGTGTTACTTTGACACCCTGTTGCACCCCTGAATCGTGCTTGTGTGCAGATGTGGCACACACACATGTCCTTAGGCCATGTATGTCTGCCACATGGCACAGTTGAAAATGCACAGATTTGCATTTTCAAAGGTATTCCTTATTTACCACCAACTTATAGTTGGTAGTAAATAACAAATCCTAAAATGGGAAAAGCACTCATTTGAGTGCTCCCTACATTGCAAATTCGGTAATTTACCGATTCGGTATTTTAAGGAATCAGTAATTTACCGATCCCTTAAAATACCGAATCGGTAAATTACCGAAATTGCAATTTAGGCCACCTACATCCCAAATGCCCAATACCGGTCGGTAACGGCCGAAATTCGGTAATTTCGGCCGTTACCGACCGGTATTGGGCCACCTACATCTGGCCCTAAATCAGTTACCTCTATTATTAGGTCATAGCGAATATTCCTTTACGCCTTGGAGTATGACTCCACGTTTACACCAAATAACCCTTAGAACAAAGAGATATAATGCTGCCCACAGAGAAATAATGAGCATTGTAGAAAGAACACTTGGCCTCCTTAAAGTCAGATTTCAATGTCTGCATAAAAGTGGGAGCACCCTGGAGTATGACCCTACAATGTGCTGAAAGATTATTGCCACATGTGCAATGATAAATAACTTAGCTGAGTGTGGGAGTCTACACATGGAATCAGAATGTGATGATTTTGAAGAAGAGAATTAAGAAATTCCCCCTCACTTCACAGCTCCAGGGCCAAATGTAGAAAGAGCTACAGAGATTTTTAGGTCTTGCCTAGCATTGCTGCGCACATGAGCAGCTCGCTCGGCGAGATTTATTGCTAATGAGGAGTTTTAAAAAAAGGCTTGAAGCCCCAGCCCTTATTTCTATTGACTGGCGTCACCGTTTATGCTAAACGGTGGCCTGCCATTGGAAATAAGCTTTCTGAGGTGCCTCCTTTTCGCTTTTTTGTCTGGCCCATATGGACTGGCTTGCCTGCTTCACGGCTGTCGTGAAGCACTTTCTTATCGCAAGGAGGTGTTTTATGTAAACAAGCCATGTGATCCAGTCCGGATGGGCCGGCCAAAAAAGGAGACATGGCGTTGCGTGTTTATTTATGCATCTCGCTTTCACCTTAAAGTTAAAGTGCGATGCAAAAATAAACAGCGGCTGCCTGGCGAGCGCTTGTTTTTTAAATGTTCCCAGTTTCAGGACGCTTGTGAAATTTGACTATTGATCGCTTTCAACTGTTAAAAATAAAGTGGACATAAAATAGATGGAAAGATACAAACCCACTGCCACAGATCCTTTATCAGAAGCCTTCACTCCAGCGCCACGTAGGACGTTCCACCCTGACAAAGGTGCGCACATTGTGGCGGGGCCTCAGGGCGCGACACTTATCTCCGGGACGTCTGCTGTGAACGTTAGAAGCAGAGTACTGTACTATAGGCACATGTCACAAAAACTGTTAATCACTCGTTACCAAAACAAGGGCCGCTGCGCGACCTTTTTACATCTCTGTTTCCCATGGTGGCAAGTTTTGCCTGGATAGTGTGACGAGGACAACATCACAGTGAAAGGGGAACCAATGGTGGACAAATAAAGGCACAGGTGAACCTATATTTATACAAATACTGGCCTGACAGGATTAAGAAAGGAGCATTAGTAGACTGGACCGGAAGTGCATATAAAGAGAGTGGTTGATGTGGTGGAGAGTCAGCCAACTTCGCTGAAGGGTGTTCCTTTTGTAGGAAGTGCACTCTACAGACACACGCCACACACACACTCTCACTACACAGCAACGCAGCTTCTTTTGGCGCTCAGTCTCCACAACACATTTCCACCTGCCCTGGAGGGGCAGAGTGCGGCAAGAGTTTCCAGCACCCGAGCTAAAGGCCAAGGGGCGTAGATTTGGAGTTTGCACCGTTTAGGGTCTGAACGGAAATAAACTTTACTGATGTGTTCAGAAAAAAATCTTCACCAGCCATTTTCAAGAAGCTACCATTTTTTGTACTAATAAACACTGTGGCTACTGGAATTATGCAACAGTTTACCATTTTCTCCTTCATTTTCAAATTTCAACAAAAAAATGTTTGCGCCAAGAGCCTCTACTGGCGAGTGATGCGCTATAAAGCACTCAACATAGCACTCTGCAAATCTCTGTTAATTGGACTAACTATAAAAAAATAGCCTATTCGATCATTTCTACGAACAGGGCATTCCACTTACAGGACAAGATCGAACTGCCCAGCGAGCCCCCATATCACTGCCAATAAACACCTCCGCTGTCTGATCCCCAGTACAGCGCCCACTAAGAGACAAGTGTGCCAAAAGCATGCGTAATTTCTCACCCGGCCTCCCGCTTGTCAAGTGCATTGTCCTAGATGTATAAAATCCTCCAGGCAGCGAGAAGAAACGGCCAAGTGTATTCCATGGAGGCGAGGTGAGGCCTGCACTGCTGTACATCAAACACAGGTAAAGGCCTGCAGAACTCACAGCGCCGCGGTCCTCAATACATGTTATTGGACCGTCTGATATGTGTCGTCAGGGTCCATACAGTGTGTTATCTTTGGAATCATGCACTCTTAGGAATGGCTCTCTCTCCCGACCTGCCCCGCCTCCCAAGCACTGAACACGCCTCTGGGTAAGTAGCCCCCCCACCCCTCAGCACTAACCAGGCCCTTCCCCAGCCCCTGTCCTGCAGGTCTTAGATGACGTGCACACCTCTGAAGTTTACTTCTGTGTTGCTGGTAAAGAGAAATGTGCCCTTTGGGTGAACATAAAACATAAACGAAAGGAGAGACGCGTGTTGAAAGGGAAGAGAGTGCACACAAGCCGGTGGGCTGAGCCAGGTTCTGCACGCCGAGAAACCACCTCATCTATGCCGCTCTGTCAGGGATTGCCAGAGACGTCTTGTAAAAACATTCCAGGAAGGTGCAGAGTGATGTAGTTAGACAGGGACTCACACACTCTGGGCTCCTGCTGAAGCACTGATAGTAGCGACTAGCGAGAGAGTGCCCAGGTGAATATTTTACAGCCAGACTAGCTTTGGGAAATTCATGCCAGGGTCACTAAACAAGGCATTGGCTATTGTGAGCTTAATTACCAGCTGCGAAGATCAGAAACATTCTTTAAAATCCAGGCTCCCTCAACTGCCACACTGCCTGACCCAGGGGGGTAAATACTTAATCTATAAACGCTCACTTGCACACTGTAAACTAGGAGATAACTTTGATCTCGGCCTCCGCTTTTGCCCATATTGGAGTCACCAGAGCACAGCGCTTGTGATTACTAAATATACTGTACTGGGGAGAATGTATGACATTGTTCTGCACTCTGTCCATCAATAGTTCTTTTTGCATTTGCGATTACTAAGTAGGCGCTTGTGGTGTGTAAAGATCTCTCCTATAATCACGGCTTTGCCTCTTAACTGTGTTCTATGCTCTTGGACAATTCTTCTGATCTGAAAACGACACAGGGTCGTGACTCTGAACCAGTAAGGCTGAGCCCAAGAAACCTAAACAACAACACTACTGCCAGTACTGATAATGAATTAAATGTTTTTTAGGAGGGTCCCTATGGATAAGACATAAAGACCCGGCTTTTTATTTACATCACAAGTTGATTTATTTATTTTCCACACTAGTTAATCAGAAAATTATTTTCAACAAATGAAACAATGTTCATGTGTATAAGCTTAAAAGAACATTATAAAGAAAACATGCAATACAAAACAATTTATACAATATTTACAATACATCCACACTTTCACTTTGGCCAAACCATTCATCCATCTACATTCATACTACAAAGCAAAGCAATACTTAGGGCCTAGTGTCAAACAATATGAATGCATATAAATTGAAAAACAATGGATACAGATGGAAATCAATATATTGAAAATAATCACATAGGTATTAATCCTATTTAATAAGCCATAGTTATATACTAGTTTTGATTTGACAAAAGGACCCTAAAACAAAAGTCGACGCGTTTCGAACTCCCCAATGCGGAGTTCTCCTCAGGACCAACAATCTACAAAAACAAATGAAAATTAATTAGGGATTTCTAACCTAAAGGACTCTTACTAACAGTAACACCTCCAATGCAACACCTCTGATCATACCTTTTTGTTAGACACAAAACACTACAATCTTCCTAGTAGATGGCGTGTAGCCAAACAGCCACTGTGGGTAAGGAAAAATATAACAAAACAAATTGAAATTAGTACACATAACACACGTGTTGTACAAAACATATTTACATGTGCACAAAGTTCAAAAGGACTTCTTACCTCCTGTGAGGCTCAAATATTATTTCTGGGGAGAGAGATGGAAAAATAACTATAACAGATGCGGGGAGCCAATTGCATTTTTCATCGAAGTGTAAATAACATTGTGCCAGGCAGGCTATACTCAAACGGGGCTGCAGTTCCACTTACCAAATGCATAGTTCGTTCCTACCACAATGGTAATTTGTGGTGCCGCCGTTGGGAAAATCACATCCTATTTAGATTCTGTAAGGGGCAAAACAAAGGTCCCCCGATTATTCAGGTGTGACGAGCCGTTTTGGTAAAATGTAGCAGCTGTTAAGGTCCTCACCAACACCATTTCATTTACTCGTCCATAGTCATCTTGTCGGGAACCGCGTTCAAACGTCCCACGTTGGAACAAGGTTTTTAATTGGACGAACAGTATCCCATGTGACCGCAGGAACACCGGTCTGTTTGTTTTGATGTTTAAAGGGGTCAGGCCGGTATTGGCAACTATTTACGAAGGATAGTGTTATTTCCACGGGTGAAACCCATACGATTAACCATACGAAATTCACCCCCAGCAAAGTCGGAAAAGCCGGAAAAAGCGATAATGGGAACGAGATGGTCCAGTTTTTTGGAGGACGGCATGTTACAGTTAACAGATTAATGTTGTGTAGGTAAAAAGCCCCTCCTTAAGGCTTCAACTGCAAGCAACCCTCATAATCAAAAACAGGCTGAAAAATTGAAAAAATAAGAAATACTCAGGATGTTTGGCAATGTCTGTCGTGGTGATGTTTTTTTTTCAAAGATCCATTCTAACGATCTCAGAGATTTCATTCAGCCCTGTGGTTGCAGTGTTAAACTTCAGTATGAGGAAAGCCTCACGTTGGTTAAGTCTGCTTTCAATGTCTCCTCCGCGAACATCATTCTCAATTTTTGAGATGACGGTCCAGCGTAGATCTTCCTCCTTATGTTGTTTGACCATCCAGTGGTTTACCAAAGGTGCGTTCGGTGTCTCCTTCCTGATCCTGGACTTGTGTTGTGTAATCCAATTCTTGTCACCTCCCATGGGATGTGTTCGCGCATGTATTAAGCACCATTTGAAAGCGTGCACCTGTACAGAAGAGTCCACTCCGAAGAACGAACCCCCGAACCCGGCCGAATGTTCACCATGTATTAGTAATTATTATAAAGCGTAGGTAGGAGAAGACTAGGTACACGCTCGTGTACATCAAGTGAGGACTACACAAAAAATGTTTCTCATTGTTAGGCACACGGAGATTAAGTAATTTGCCCAATATCACACCGTGTTAATCCAGGAGCGCAGCTAGGATTCGAGCCTAAGCCACGAGGTTTCAAGTTCTGCAGCTCTAGCCACAAGGCCAACGTCCTCAGATTTGCAGCATTGGCAATTACACTTTGGGGGTCAGTGTAATCATTCAAGGCACTTCATTTATTCAAGTTCATGTTCAAAAAGCTTTATTCGGTTTGTTTGTACAACCATATAAGCTGAACATATTTAAAAAAAGGCACATAATAAAATAACAATACATGGTTCATCACAAGCTCGGGGGTATTATGTTCTGTTTACAAGACAGTTTACAAAAAGTTATTCCATGAACCGTCTCTCCTAAGGACTTCAGTGCCGAGGGGAAGGACATAATTATATAAATATTTAAAAAGGCTTGTTACATTAAATACTCTATATAAAAGTGCATGGTGCAAGAAAGTGACTTATGCAAATTTTTTCCTGAGGCGAGAAAATATGTTTAAAGTGCATTGCTAATTAACTTCTACAACATAATCCTGCATACAGTGTGCAGCACAAAATAAAGTGACATATGCATAAGTTCAAAAATGCAAGAGGTACAAAAGTGCAAGTATAAAAAGCAGTATATACAATATCACAGCATTATCGATTTTCTGGCTGCCCTACATTTCAACAAATAGAGTGCAACATGGAAACAAATATCTAAACTCTCGAGAGAATAAATCAAATTCATTGCATCGTCTGTTAGACGAGTATTATATTTTAAAAGGATAGGTTTCAGATAAAATTTCCGCAATGATACATAACATTTACAAAATAGTAGGAAATGGCAAGGACTCTGCTTAGATATATTGTCGCAGGGGCATTACATAGTAGAACCTACCCCTATCACGGGGAAGGACACTAGATGGTGAACTATGCCCAACCTTAAACGTATTAAAACGAATCGGTGTGAGGGTCTGGACACGTCAGCCCAATATGCTTGGAACCCACTTTTAAGTTCAAGTTTTCTGTAAAAAACATAAGTCTTTTGGGTCCTAGTCAGCTTAGCTCGTTCTTCCCTCTTGTATAACAACAAAGATTCTTTTATTTCTTTCTTAGAGAAAGGTATTACAAAATCATAATCCTTGTCAATTTTAAAATCAAACAATATGTTATACCAATGAATTATATAACTAAGCCATGGGATGCGTGAACACTGATCTAGTTTAAGGCAATCTCTAATAATGGACTGCGTGAACACAGTTTCGCTCTTGTGCCAAATAGAACGCCACAGGAGTAAGGGGCGTAAGGCTGCCAAATCGGATATATAGTTAAGGCCAGTTTCTTGGTGAATAAGGTCAGTGGAAGCTGAGGCAGGAGCACACAGCAACCGTTTGAGGAAACTATTCTCGTCCCTTTGAATTTGGGCCGTGGTTGAATAACCCCATAAACCAGCTCCATACAGAGCTGAAGAGACGCATCTTGCGTTATATTTGGCAACCATGTCCCTGATTCTACAATCTCCCAATTTTGTGGCGAAGCGAAAAATTCCATTGGTATTCGTAATCCATTTATATCTGATGTTTTCTTGCTCACCAACCCACTTACCGTTACCTTGGAAAGTGATACCTAAGTAACAAAAGGTACTAACATTCTGTATTGCGGTGCCATCCAAAAAGAAAGACCTCGATGACTTCATTTTTTTCCTGCATATCATGGTATATGTCTTTGCTTTATTTATTAAAAGTTTCCTACCCTTGATAAAAACAATAAATTCATCAATAAGTTTTTGAAGGTCTATCTGGGTACGGGAAATTAAAACCACATCATCGGCATAAAGTAATACCGATACAACTGCGCCACCAGTTTTAGGTGCATCTGCAGGAATGTTATTTAAAACTGAAGCTATTTGGTTAATGAAGAGGGAAAATAAGAGGGGGGCCAATATGCACCCCTGCCTAATGCCTCTTTGTACAGCAAAAAAAGGGGTCCGCTCTCCCGTTGGTCCGTATCGTACACTACACGATAATTTCTCATAAACCCGGGCTAAGAAAAACACTATCTCACTTGGGGCCCCAGATTCTAACAATACTGACCAAAGAAGGGAGTGATCCAGTAGATCGAATGCGCTGCTCAAATCAGCGGAGCATAAAAACAGATTACCCTCTTTAGCTACTGTATATTTGTTGATGAGAAGGTCCAAATTTATACACTGTTCTACAGTACCTAAACCTTTCCTGAATCCATATTGGACAGGTGTTAGGATATTAAAATCTACGGTCCAGGTTTCTAGTCTTTTTAAAAGGACCCTACTCAACACTTTTATAGAAGAGTCCAGTAGCGATATCGGCCGGTAATTGCAGGCTTCGGAACGTGAGCCCTTTTTGTTTAGTGGCACGATTAGTGATTGGGCCCATGATTTTGGGAAATTCCCATTGCTGCAGTGTTAAAAATCCTTGTTAGGATTGGTGCCCATAGATCCATTAAGTCCTTATAAAGATCAATTGGGACCCCATCTGGGCCGGGGGCCTTCCCCCCTTACTGTTTATGAGCCCTTCCTGCACCTCATCAACATTAATCAACAAAGGAATGATAGGCCATGTAAAATCATCAGTAAAAAGGGAAGTTAAACATAACCTATCCGGGTTAAAAATGTTAGAAAAATGTTCGATCCATTCGGCACAGTTCACATGAGACGTTAGTTCGGGTACACATTTATCCTTTAAAAATGGGCTGCTAAAAGATTCCCAAAAGAGTTTACTATTATTGGTGTCAGCTGCCATGTTTAATTTCTCCCAGGCATCTGATCTCAACTCCTTTTTATGTGTCAGTGTGGCTTGCTTATATTCAACTCAAAGTTCACGAATTAACAGTTGGATACGCGGCTTGGTCTCCAGTGCCAATTTTAATTTATGTAAGGCCTGGGTGCAATTAGAATCGAACCACCTTGTTGCAACCTGTTTCCTACCCTTGGTATCCCTGGTTAAAACATTTTTAATTGTATTATTTATATCAGAGGCGGGTAATAGAATATCAGGGGTAACCTCATCACTTAAACAATACTCGATGGCTTCCCTGCCTATAGTGACCACTTCTTTTTGGATTTTGGGGGGGTCAACCCCACCCCATTTTATTCTCATCCCGTTAGGCCTAACAGGGATGATATCTAAGATTTTACTCGCCGTATTAATTAATTTTTTTCCCCAATCTAGTAAAGACATATAAATACTATTGTGGTCACTGACCACCTGTTCAGATACCCAGAGATTAGAATAAGAACTATCCTTCGAAATTAAAATGTGATCTATGTTACTGTTGGCATTTCTCCCAGTGAAGGTCGAACATTTAATATGGCCCTTTTTCATAGAGCAGTCCAGCAGATCAAGATCATATTTGGCCATTGATGTATTTAGGGCCATGCCGTATCCACAATGTGGGAAATTTAAGAGTCCATCATCAGTTCCCCTAGTAATAATGCCATCCCTCATATATCCGCACGAATTGATAAGGATCGCTGGTCAGACCCGAATATTAAAGTCCCCAGCCCACAGGATGACAGCAAGTTTACTGGATAGTTTTAGTACCCTACCTATATCCTTTTCTAGAGGATCTAATGGTACATCCCTATCCTTGTTAAAATTATTATTATAATAATTAATAATAATTAAGTCCTTACCCTTAGGGAGCGCCAACCTCAAGATTTGGCTATGATCGCCCATGGATGAATAGCTAGTAATTTTACATCCTATTAATTTGGTGGAAATAAGTAGTAACAGTCTACCCTTGGCTCTACCAGATGGAGAAGGTATAGCATTTAAGCAATAGAATGTATAGCCTTCTACTTCAACAACATCTGTGCTCCAGGTTTCCTGCAGACAGATTATGACTGTTCCATGAGTGCTAAAGTCCTGCCAAAAAGGTGTATCTAATTTTTTCCCAAGGCCTGCTAAATTCCAAGTTACTAAAGTGTAACCTTTCTGAATTGGGATTTCTGTACCTTGTATAACAGTTAAAATTGAGTCACATAAATCTACTGCATCAGTAGGATGTACAGATTTTGCAATAGGTAGATTATCCAACTCATCATAATCTCCTGAACTCACGTTTACCATATCAAATTCTGTAACTTGTAATTGGGGATTGCTTACAATTGCTCCCGTACTGGTTGGGTTATTAATCACCATATGCTGTAACTCATGTATAATGGGCACCCCTTGAGGTTTATTATGTCAATCATTCTCCTCTAGTCTAGACAGGCACTGAAATCTATTATACAAAGGGATGGGGAATTACAATGGTCGTACTACTGATGGCACTGGTGCCCGGTTGGTATTAGGGTAGAAGGCCATACGATCTGGGCCTAAATTATTCAGCAGTAGATGTTTGTAAAAAAAAACCCAGTGGTAATAAAGTTGTATTGAATTCAAAATTTGAAGGTGGTGGTGCACTGAATAAAGTTTTGCGTGCCCAGGTTGGTGACCTAAAATTAATTATCACACAGTCTCCATCAAATATTTTTGGTGCATCGCCTATCCATCCCACCCTTAGTGTAAGTATTATCTGGTCTGCAATTGATAAGGGGTAACCACAGTTTTTTGTTAACCAGTACAGGGTTTTATTTTTTAAAAGATCATGAGTTTCAAATTGCCCCTCCCGCAGCCTAGGTATGTTGCAAAGGACTGTGACATAAGCACCACATTCTGGTGGTAAATTTATAGTCGGTGGGATGTCATTAACTTTGGTAGGTACTTGGTGGCGTGAGCCCTTCTTCTGTTCATTTATTGGTCCCCCCATTTTCTCATTTCCTGCCAATGAATTTGTGCTATTATCCTTGGGTAATTTGTCTTGCTTCCCTGGTGTCACTACTTTACTGTTACTACTCTTGTCTCTAGTATTAGCTTGTATGTTTGCAACAGTGCCCCTGGGATGTATATTGTCTGAATTGTCCCTTGCCTGCCTGGTTTTAGGCTGGTTATATTTAGGAACCGCCCCCTTTGAGGTAGAAACAGGGGGGTGCACACGTCTCACTACGAGATGTTATAGGCGGGTGGGTAATTTTTGCTATTAGATCCTCGATTGAGCCCACCCTAGCTTCAGTGTTAGAGATTTTTGAGTTGATGGGCCCCTACAGCGTTGAAAATAAAGTCTCTAATCTTCCCCAGAAATCTGGTTCCTCCACCTCGATCAATCCCTCGCTGGTGTTTGTGCTTGTTCCCCTTGACTTGCCCTCACACTTATCCCCTCGGAGTCCAACAGAGTTATGTACCTTATTCCGATTTGAACGAGTACCCCTACCCTTGTGTTTATTTATAGGCTGTTCTTTAATAATATAATTTTGTTTGCTTTTGGCTTTTTGCCCTTGTGTTCTTACTTGGGGGCTTTCTTCAGTCACCCTGTCTGATAAATCCGACACGGCAGGTGGGGGGACATCTAGTCCCCCCAAATCTGCTGAGTCGTTATTTTGAAGAGGGGGCTCCTCACTTATAAGTGGCAAAAGGATGGTAGGTGTTAATGAAAGCCGGCTAACCATGGGAGGAGGATCGGAAGGCAGTTTATCCATAGTTGAAATAATCTCTTGGCTTTCGGCACCAGGGAACCCTGCATATGAAGTCATAAGCATAGACTCGAAGGAGTTAGCAAGAGATACAGATGTATTTTCAGACTGTAGTGGCAAGGATGTACCTAGGGGAAGCGAGAGGCGTCTCTCTGTGTTCTCGTTGGCAGTAACAACTACCCCTATAGTTTTCTGCAGCATCTTATCTATGGCAGTTAAGGTAGGGAGCGGGGTGGTGGAGACAATTTTCTGCCTGCAAGTTTGTACTGGTGTATTTTTACCCATTTTCCTAGATACGAATATAGACACAGTGTATAGGAAATATATAGACCACAATGCTCCAATATATACCAGGAAGTAGGGCTAAAACAGGGGTTGCTACTAACCGTTGTTAACCCTGTTATTTACCGTTCATATACGTCTTTGGGCAGATCTTGTAGTGTCCGGCCAAGAGGTGTTGCCCAGCCCAGCCACGTCCTGCCCCGGACGGCCACAGCCCTTTGCCATGGCTTAGCCCGGCGTGTCCCGTGCGCGTTCCCGCGACGCGGGCAGTGCGTGCTATTTAAAGCGCCTCCGGGCGCGGGAGATGACGAGGGCGGCTTCTGCCGCTGTGCACCCTGGGAGGCGTAGTCCTCCTCTCGGCGGCCGCTGATGTAAGGAATGCGGCGGCGGGAGGGCTGGAGGCAGGAGATGAATGTGGCCCAGTGGCGTCTTTGAAGTGGGACCAGGTACGATGCAGAATGCCCCAGAAGTAAAAGAACGGCAACACCCGCTCCACCGGGAGTGCGCGCTATTTAAAGCACCTCCGGGCGCGGGAGATGACGAGGGCGGCTTCTGCCGCTGTGCACCCTGGAAGGCGTAGTCCTCCTCTCTGCGGTCGCTGCTGTAAGCAATGCGGCGGCGGGAGGGCTGGAGGCAGGAGATGAATGTGGCCCAGTAGTGTCTTTGAAGTGGGACCAGGTACGATGCAGAATGCCCCAAAAGCAAAAGAACGGCAACACCACCTTCATTTATTCATGCATTCATCCATTAACTCACTCCGAGGAGCAGGGTGACTGGCAGACAGTCTGGAGACTCCTACAGGTCCAGAGAGACTTGCGCTGCTAGTGTGACTGGTTCCTTTGCAATGAGAAATGGCTGCAGTCCGGGATTAGAGAGTTCCCTTTCAGAGAGACCTGTGCACCAGTGAAGCACGAGTGTACAGACTTCCTTGGAACAAGCCATAGTGCAACACTACCAGCACGAGACAATGCAACATGGCACAGCAAGGAGCCAGCCTGATTTACTTATATTTATGGCCTATCGAATTATGTGGCAGGGGAGGACCACATTATAGGCAGAGTTGACTAAATTATACGCCAAGAAAAGACGAATTATGTGGTGTACTGCCGTACATATATTTTGA
Organism: Lissotriton vulgaris; assembly: GCF_964263255.1. Classification (NCBI taxonomy): domain Eukaryota; kingdom Metazoa; phylum Chordata; class Amphibia; order Caudata; family Salamandridae; genus Lissotriton; species Lissotriton vulgaris. Next base: position 882,852,913 of record NC_141694.1, read on the forward strand.
GGCAGTATGCTTCATTAATTTGTCATTTGTGTTACCCTTGTTAACACTATATGGGCTGGTTTCACTTTATTAATATCAGTGTAACCTCTAAATGCAGGAATCAGTACCATCTGAAGTAGCGCGTTATTAACTTTGATACGTCTTAACTATAAATATTTTTTTTGTTAAAGTCTGCAATTATGTGGAAAACTCCACGGCGGCAGAATCGCACAATTCCAGTGGCCCTGCTTTTATTTACAGGATATAATGAGCGTGTGCAGCGCCCTCTTGAATTCTGTAGTCTACTCAGCAGAGAGCCCATATTATAACACAACACCCCATCGCCTTGCGTGCATCACGCAGTGGCGCATAGTGTGGCATAAGAGGACAGAAAACAGTGTGACTTGGCGGGATTATACTCTTCAGTGTGATCCAAGATAGAAGACAGTGGTAGCACTGGGTATACTACTCAGAGCCCCTTGTAGCAGCATTGGGTATTTTACTCATACTTGGCAGTAGTAGCAGTGTGACAATGTGGCAATTGTAATAATGATGTATGTGTTTATATTTGTTTTAATTTCGTTTTTTAATGAAATATGTGTTTTAATTATTCATTTTTAGATTTAGTAGCAGGTTGGGTTTGGAGGGGATTAAGGTAGTAGGTTTAAAACAAGCATTGAAAATGCAATAGGTCTCGCCTTTCATTAAATTAAAGCCATTTGCTTTGCTATACAATACCATTAGCAAAGCAAATGGCTTTAACTTAATCAAAGGCGAGACCTATTGCATTGTCAATGCTTGTTTTAACAGTATAGAACACATACCTCAAAATGCGATGGATAGGAAAAAAAATATTCCATTTCTTCACAGATTATTCAGAAGATGTACAAAATAATATACACTCACTTTTTCTTTGCACTTTTGAGTTTGTTGGAAACTAAAATGAAGCAATTATTCTTTAGCACACTATAAGTCTTGGCAAGGTTTATATAACTCTTTTCTCCTTTGACATCCACTACTTGCCCTTTGTAGAGAATGCTGGCTGTTCCTTCCTTGCCCTTCAACACTCTGGCTTCTAGTGCTCATAGATGTAGCAGGTTCACCCACGGACATAGAGCTCACACTTGATTGAGCCCTCCTTTAATTTCACAAACAGACCTTGGTGGCCTGTTTCTAACATTAGCAGTTTGCATTTCGTCAAGGGTGTTGGTTATTTGCCCAAGGCTCGTTACAACATCACTACTGATCTGTGATAACCCAACCTGCATGTTAGCTGTTGTCCTACACATTGTTGATGTCACTGTAGCCAACCTTTCCACAGAGTGCCTCTGTTGATGCCAGTGTGAGGAAAAAGTCATTTGCCATTTAAGAAGCCATCTCTTTTATTGCCACAGGTAATTCTGCAAAGTCTGCTCTGGATACATCCTTGCCTTCTCTAACGACTCGCTCTAATCTTCCTACCCTTTGACTTAATTCTGATGTTGCTCTGTGCTGCGTATGTTGTATTTTCATCAGGGATTGCTCCAAAACTTGAAACAACGTAGGAGTGGGTGATGTCTCACAGATATCTTCACATTAGACCTCACACTCTGTCTTACAGAACGTCTTGTTCTATGCACTGCAGGTACTGATGGCATGTTTTGCTCTTCATTGTCAGCTGAACTGGTATAAGTGGTAGTGTGTTCTACTGCAGTTGTTGTTTGAACTGGCTCCTTGTTCCAATTTCTGCGTTAATGGGAATGTTAATGACAGTATTAGCTGTTCTGCTTCAGTGGGACATGATGTTTCACCCACAGCCTGATTTTCAGGTTGGTTATTATTAGCATGTTCAATATGAAGGTATTTGTTTAATAGTGATGTCATTGTATTTTGCAAAGAATCATTACTTCAATTTTTTTCCTTTACAAAGATGTTACACTTCTATGTCAACAATGATGCTTTCTGGTAGTGAAAAAGCATAGAAATGTTTATGTATATTTGGAAAGCTAATGTTTTTATGAAATTGATTTTTACCCATAATGTATTGTGTCAAACACTATGAAAAACGGATGTGTATTTTGCCAATGTTACCTTAACCTCATTTGCATCATGTAATGTTGTTCAGTTAATAAATAAAAAAACATTATTTGTTCTATTTGTTATAAGTCAAGTGTAAAAAATGAGTATATAATGAATTATTACACTCTTAATATGACTGTGTGTATCTGATGCTGGCCCAGAGGTATCAATAGTTGATAACCCAGAGATGGCCTCTGGTTATCTTAATATGACTGTGTGTATCTGATGCTGGCCCAGAGGTATCAATAGTTGATAACCCAGAGATGGCCTCTGGTTACAACGTGGATTTGATTATCTCATCCACTGGGGGGGAAGGGGTGGTGGTTCCTTACTCTTCCCTCCTCCAGTTGCTGCTGCATTCTTCTTATTTGCAACCTTCTCCTTTATATGGGACAGGAGGTCATACCACCTCTTGCATATCGGTACCTTCTGCCTTATTGTCACTCCAACAGTAGTATTCTGTTCTGAATTGTTGTCCATAGTCAGATAATGGGAGGAGCCTGTTACAGCTCCCCCAGCTACTTAATGACAGCTGCTGTGCGGTCGTGCAGGTAACACGCACCTGCAGCTTGTTTAAAGAGATTCTGTTTTTATTTTAATAACAGCTAGCACAAGAGCACTTTACTGAAGAACTATTAGGATTGAAATTAAACTTTTAAGAATTTACCAGCCTTTAAAAAAAGTAGCTTTACTTGCAATGAATTAATGGCAACCAATCAACACCGAGGTGAGAGGAGACAGTTAGAGCTCACCCACTACTTAATGATCATTGCAGCATGCTGGCACTGCTGGCCCGCCAAAGGCAAGCCCGTCTGCTCCAATCCATGGCTGTCCAAGGCCAGGGGCCAGCCACTATGTCAAAATTATATATATTCCGCAGAGCACTTCAAGCACCTTTACTCAGTAAATGACCACATAAACTCCTTAATCCTGCTATAGCTATATAAATTAGTAATCTCAATTAACTCCACTCAAATTGCAGTCCAGACGAGAGCAATTGAACCCACAGTCGGGGGAACTGCGTGGAACTCTAATCCTAAGACCCATTGCCCCAATACCAATCAAATAATGGTCACTTACCTTAACACTTGTTCCCTGGTTAAAAACCATAAAGGGATATTTAATTTACTAGATTATGACACTCGCCTAACCTTCTTCTCTTAACTGAAATGTGGCTCACTGACGAGTCCTCCTCTGATATTCTAGATGTGCTCCTAGAAGGATGTTACCTACTGCCTTATGATCAAACTTCAATGCCCGACTTACCCTTTAATATGCATCCTTCTGTATAGACCACCAGACTACATGCTGCACTTCCCTCAACTCCTTGCTGAGTCAGTTTCTCCTTTTTGTTATTGATCATGCAAAAATCTTACTAATTGGCAAACTCAACTGTTGGACAAATAAGTACAAAGGAGGGTGGCCTTTGATAGACTTAATAGATCTCCTCAGCAGCCTGAATCTTGAAGAGCACGTGTCCTCACCCACATCAAAGGCCACACACTAGACCAAGTCTGGCCCATAAATCTATCCCTGTCCAACGGTTTCACCTTGTGTATAGTCTGACCATTACTTAATTACCTTCTTATTACCCTCCAAAACCTACCACTTGCCCAGGTATTCTTTCCAGAAGCTGGTCCAAGGTCTACAGATAACTTAGCGCTTGATAGGAAAGTAATCACTGATTGGCTAACAATAGATAGCTAGCAACTCACACATCCCTCTCCATAAAGTCAAACTGGCCAGGCACCACGAGGCATCCAGATGGTTAATGGAACATCTAAAAATAGCTAAACTCAAAGTACGCAGCAGCAGTGAATGCAAATAGTGGAACTGTTATTCGCCTGATAAAAAAGAAGCATACAAAAAGCACCTAAAAGAATATCAAATACTAATCATTCAAGCTAAATCTACTTTTTTCTCAAACAAAATCCTGAATTCTACAAATAAATCAAAAGAGTTCTTCAGAATAGTTTCCGAACTTTTAGACCCGGATTGGGTCACTCTATCTCACCAACACAGGACCTATGAAACATACTTAACGCCTTCTTTAATGACAAGGGTCCTAGGGTAGAAGTACTTGCTGGGTAACAGAAGAGGTGCTTAATACTGTACTTAGTTTCAAAGCATATTTAGATATGTTAAATTGCTTTTGAAAATGTAGTTATACTTTTTTATGGAAGATGTGCTTCTCCTAACTCTACATACACATATTCAAGGCAAAATGTCCTTCATAATCTTTACAGATGTGTGACACATGTTGTTTTTGTGTTTGTGTTTGCCAAGTGCCCTGTATTTTTGATTTTTAACAAGAGTTTGTGTAATCCTTCTGACTGAGATTTAGCTTTTGGCAGCAGTTATCGAATTCTGGTGTACCATGAATTCAACCTGGAGTGATGCCTACTGGCTTCTTGGTGTATGTTGAGCCCAGTGGCTTTGGCAAATTGGGGCCCTTTCTATTTTTTAAGTGTTTGACATGTTTCCGAACATTACGTTCATAGATTATCTGACAATGTTTGTGAACATTGGAATGTGTGCGCACAGGAGATACAAAGTTGCTTAGCTCACCTTGGACATCTGCATGCTGCCCACAAAGGACATGAAAGTCTGCTCAATCCAACTCTGCTTCCATCTTTTGTTGCTTTGCTTCAAGGACCAGTATGGGATTAAGACATATTGTTTCAGGTCAGAACAGACTGCTATATGTAATATCTATACAATTGCAGGTAGGCAATACATTCCGACACAGTGAGCTTGGTTCCCCTACTCAGAAACAACTCTGAAAAGGGAAGCTTTATTTCAACCTGATTGGCTGCATTTCTGAAATTTGAGGACTGTGGATAATGAGTGAACTTCGGGGATCCTTGATAATGATTGGCAGGGATCTGTTGCCCAACTAACAGAACTTGGAAATATCAGCTTGAGTCCCATTCAGGTTTATCAGGTAAAGTCTCAGGCACAAATATGTGTAGAGCCTATCACTCTTGGTACTTTCCTAACTTGATTCAGAGAGCTGATTATTTCATTCTGGGTGCAACTAAGCATGACATTTCTGCTAAAAGTTGCTGACCTTCTTCCCAGCTATTTCTGCTAACACTGCCTCTGTGGAAGGCCCCAGCTAGCCTAAGGAGTTTATAGATGTGGACAAGGCACGTTGAGGCACTCTTTACTCCCCACTAAAGATCAGAAGAGTGTTGCCTTAAGAAACACCTTCTACAATTTGAGATGAATGTTGACTTTGCCACGTGAGCCCACGTCGTCCCTGAGTCAACTTTTGTTGTTTGAAGCTTTGTTCACCCCCTCCCTCTGTGTGGGGTCTGGGCATCCAAATTATGGTCAGCTATGGTAATGGCTGTCATGTGACCTGGAAGTAGCTGATTTTACAGACAAATGACCGATAACGGACATCTAGTTGAATTTATGGTCGTTACCTGCAACTAGTGGGCAAGTGATCTTCTTATATGAAACCAATCATGGGGCAGTTAAAAATATTATTGGACTATCACTAGTGATAGAACAAGCAATTGGAAAATGCACATTTTATAGGATTATCTTCTTGAAAGGCTTGACAAAGGGAGTTTTCTCTCAAAACATATGTTGACAGTGTGTTTTGGGATTTAAATGTAATAAAGGAAACTGCTAAATAAATCAAAATCCATGGGCTATCGTATTTCTGTGAAAAAGAAGAGAAAGGGAGTAGCACGCACGCGCGCTATTCTGCTGAAATTTTCAATCTCAGCGCTGCTGTAACTTTTAAAATATCGCTTTTTGCATTTTGCCTTTTAAATTGCATTTACTTCGTTATTAGAACGTTCTTTGTGTGCCCTCTCACTTGCACCCTAAATTGGGCCCCCCACCGCGCTTTTCGCGGAGCTATGTCATTTTCTTCTTAGCCTTCGTGTTTGGCGCCGGGCGCCATCTTGGGGGTGGTGTGGAGCGAGTGTGCCACTTGTGGGAGCGCTCTAGCGCTCATTTGCAACACAGGTGAGCCCTACTTAAAGCTCGCCTCCTGCGCGCAGCGGTGACGCGCAGCGGGAGCGCCGGACTCTCGCCGGAGTCTAGCCAGAGTCCTGCCCGTCAGCGTCCCGGAGGCGGGCGGAGCGGCGGGTGGGTCTCTACCTTCAGGGATGTGTCCCCCTGGGACCCTCGTCTTGCGCTATTCCCCTAGCGAACTTCGCTCATTCTTTCCTCATGGCTATGGCTGTCGTACTGTATTCCCTGGCCGCTACCATGGGAAATCCCGCTGCCCGGGTTGTGGCTGGCGCCCGACCCGCTCGCTCTTTATACGGCCGAGCACCAACATCTCTAGTATGGGCTTCGGGTGCATGCTATTGAACACCAGGTCAGCTTGCAAACATGCGCAGGACATCTATGAGCTTCTCGATGTAGATAAACCACTATGCCTCATGCTTACTGAGACATGGTGGGGCGACTCTTCTAACCCTGACGTCGCCCTGGCAATCCCGCCCGACTACAACATCTTCAGAAAGGATAGAGCCAACGGAAGGGGAGGTGGAGTTGCGCTAGTGGTCCGGAAAGGAACTCCTTGTGAGATCCTGCCAGCTATTGACATCCGTGGCTCGGAAACCCTAGCCTTCTCTATCATTCTGTCGCCCCACCAATCCTTTAAGGGACTGCTTGTATACAGACCACCTGGTTCTCCCGGCACCTTCTTTGAAGATCTGGATATGGTGCTGGTGGAGCTGGCCCTGAAAGCCGAACATTTCATCGTGGCTGGCGATTTCAACTTCCGGATGGATGATTCATCCGATCCGGCGGCCGCCAAACTTTCGGAGGCGCTGACCCCGCTGGGGCTCTTCCCCTACTTTCAGGAGCCTACGCATGAGAAGGGGCATACCCTTGACCAGGTCTTTTCGTCTGTCCCTCTCGAGGGTATAGAGATCACTCCTGTCTTATGGTCGGACCACTTTCTCGCAAAATTTGTGATTAAGGGCATAGTTAAATCTGTGCCTATCCCGGCACATCAACAGGGTCGTGTCCACAGGGCTTTCCATCGTGTTACCCCGGAGATGCTGGCCCAGGCAGCTGAGGCCCATCCCTGCCTTCTCTCAGGTGATCTAGACAGGGATCTGCAGACCATGCATGACTGGCTACTGGATAGGCTTAACGATCTTGCCCCGGAAGTAACATCTCGCCCGACACCGAAACGGGTCTCTGCGCCTTGGTTTACCGCTGCACTGTCGGCTACGCGGCAGCAGTGCAAGGTAGCCGAAAGAGCTTGGCGGGCACAATACGACACTGTTGCCAAGTTGACATACAAAACGGTGGTTAAGGCTTATCACCGGGACATCCGTTTGGAAAAAAAAGCTTATCTAGCCAGGAGAATTGATGCGGCTTCCAACTCCTGCAAGGAGATTTTCTCCATTGTGAGAGAATTCACCTCACCTTGGTCTAACACCTCGGACCAAAAACCATCTGGTACCTGGGCCACGGACCTTGCTGACTTCTTCACGAGCAAGATCCAACGCATTCAGGAGTCTTTCCTGGCACCAGTGTCTGCGGGCCAGACTGAACCTGACACCTCCACACTGCCACAGGCCGGGCCAGGGGCGACGCTGAGTGTGTTTCCCTCTATCTCTGCTCCGGACTCCCTGGCTCTTATGGGCAATTTAAAATCGGGTTCTCCCCTCGACCCATGCCCTGCTAAATTTCTGGCGAAAGTTGCGGAGGTGATCAACCCGTTGGCTAATCCGCTCTTAAATCTTTCGCTGAGGCTCGGTGTGGTCCCGCAGGCCTGGAAGCAGGCGATGGTGATTCCATTGCTCAAAAAATCTGGTCTAGATCCGAAGGCCCCGGTTAATTATAGGCCCATCTCTCTGCTGCCGGCCCTCACGAAGATTCTGGAAAAGCACGTCCAAGGCGCGCTCTCCAATTTTCTTGAATCTAATGAGATCCTGCACGCCACCCAATCGGGCTTTCGTCCCCATCTCAGTACTGAGACTGCGCTCCTGGAGGTCTCGGAAACCATTAAAGGGGTTCTGGACTCTGGGGGCAAAGTCATGCTGGTGATGCTAGATCTGTCGGCGGCGTTCGACACCGTTCCCCATGATGGTCTTCTCGCTAGACTTTCCGAGATAGGCCTACGGGGGACGGTGTTCGACTGGTTTTCCTCTTTTCTTGCCGGCCGCCGGCAGTCGATCTGGGCCCCGCCGGATTCCGCCGTGATGCCGCCTCTGGGAGTTGGGGTCCCTCAGGGCTCTATTTTGAGCCCGACCCTCTTTAACATCATTATGACCCCATTGGCGGCGTTGGTGGAGTCGCATGGTGCCCAGATCGTATCCTATGCGGACGACACCCAGCTCCTCTTCTCTTGTAAGAGAGGAGGCGACTTTGATGGGGAGAGCATTCGGGATTGCCTTGGGGCTGTTTTTCACTGGTTCCATCTAAACAGCCTTAAGTGCAATTCCGACAAGTCCGAAGTTCTTTTCTTTGGGTGCGACACAGAACCAGACTGGCAGACCTGGTGGCCACGGGATATGTTCCCTCCGTCCTGCTCCTCTCAGGTTGCTAAGAATCTGGGGGTGAAGATGGATAACAGGCTTACCTTGAAATCCCAGATCCTGGGGGTGTCGGGCATTTGCTTTGGCATCCTCAGGATGCTGCGGAGGTTTCTTCCTCTGTTATCCGTGGAACACAGGACGCTGACTGTCCAGGCTCTGATTGGGTCCAGGTTGGATTATTCCAACGTTCTCTACCTGGGCCTCCCAGAGTACTTGTTGCAGCGGCTTCAAGTGGTACAGAATGCCGCTGCAAGGGCAATCTTTGGCCTCAGCAGGCGCTCCAGGACCTCGGGCTTGCTGGCAACTTTACACTGGCTTCCTATCCGTAAGAGGATCGCTTTTAAGGCGCTGACCTTGACCTACAAAGCTCTTCACAAGGAGGGAGCCAAGTACCTCCAAAAGAGACTGGTCTTTTACCACCCGACCAGGTCTCTGAGGTCGGAAGCCCTGCACCTTGCTGTTGTCCCCCGGGTCAAGAAAGCGCGCCTCGGAGGCCGCTCTTTTGGACTGCTGGCTTCTCAGCTGTGGAACTCTTTACCACTGGCCCTGCGGGGAGCCACCAGCCTACTGGCTTTTAGGAAAGGCCTTAAAACTTGGCTGTTTATTCAGTAGCCGGTCTTCCGTGAATCTCTGGTCCACTCTTCTGTTAGTTTTTTATCTGGTGTTATGTTTTTTATGTTGCAGTATTGTCTCTTTCTCCATTAAAGCGCCGGGACACTCTTTTTGAGTAGCCGCGCGCTATAGAAATAAATAAATAACATAACATAACATAACATAACATTGAGTAATAAGGTAAAGTTGCATTGATAGAGCACTTTGCACAGTGCAAAATCTGGAGTAGATTCTGGTTCAGACTGTGCTCCTTCTGATGGATCTTTATGTCTGACTGCGGCTAGTCTCACAATAAGTACAGTTATATAATTTGCAGCACATTAGGCTTCACAGGGAAGACAGAGAGTATTAGATTTGGAAACCAACTTTTATTAAAGGATTAACAAGGCTACATACTCATCCAATTTGCTGTAATTCAATAGTCAATACATAAATGCACAGGTAGATAATTTTAAAGCAATTTAAAACCATAAAATGCAAAGACAAACTATTATAAATTTGTCTCAAATAAAAGAAATCAGACTAAATTTCCAATAAACCGGAATACCTACTCTACTAAGCTAACAAAAAGTCGGGAAATTTGGGGTGAAGTCAGGAAGGTATCAGCATACAGACCCTCTGAAAGGCAGTAGTTACAAATCAAGTAACGTTTTTTCTACTGAGTGGGAGAAGGCATCTCTGAACTAAGTCAGCTTTGCATTAGTTTAAATCATGGTTTCCATGAAGGGTACCAAGTCAGGTTAAAGTACATGTCGAGAAGGCCAGTTCACTATTTTCACAAGCTAAAATATAATGCAATCTCTTTTAAGCATCCTTGGAACTTCAGTTATCTGCAACAAAAGAAGATACATTTGCTCCAATAAGTACTCTCCCTGGTATTTGTTACTACATACTCCTAGGAGTAAACATTCACATGAGAAAACAAAATAACAAAAAGAGACGTTACAAAAAGAAAAATATAAACGACTAATTTTGGCGATTTTAACGTTTATATATAAGGAACAAGGAAACCCAAATTAGATCGGCCAGGGACCTTGGGAGCTAGCTTATTTCAAGAGACATATATAGCCCCAATCGGTACTATATTTGAGCCTTTGATCCAGCCGGAAAAAAGGCAGTTTAATATGCAATTATACAGAATATACAAAACGTGAAAGAATAACAGTGAGACACAAGCCTGTGTCCATAAACTCACAAAACAAGGGAAAACAAGAGAAGGCTCAGGCAGCATGTGGTTGGCTGTATGGGATCATTACATTGGACAGCCAACAATTGTGGGAGGTCACCTTTACACATAACGTAGCGCCTAAATTACAGGGTATAAGATTGACCATTTTGTCGATGGAGTTCCGATCCTTAACAATAATATTGGTTCATCATCAGGACATTCAGAATATAGTGCCTGAAAACATTTTGCTTGTAATTAACGTACGTCAGGAGCAGGTAATGGAGCAGTACGAATTAAAGGATGGGTATTCCATGCGTGACTCAGACCGAATTCGAGGTAGGAAGCAGATTGGACTATCCAATGGCAGGGGTAATCTGACCCTGGTTACGGGTTGTCTTTGGGAATTAAGCCGCAGATGTCTGGATGAGCGGCGGTCGGTATTCCGGTCACTAAATGGAAAGCGGCATAGTGGCGACACTATGCCGCTTACCATTTAGTGAAAAATGTCTTTCAGTATTTGTCTTCTAATGAAATACTCAATTAGAGATTGGCCGAGTGGGTGCATGGCCATATATTAATCGAGTTCTCATCCCACCAAACTAGCAGTTTCCCGCACTCTATTTAAAGTTTTGAGACGCTTTGGGTCATATTTATGGCCAAGTCACATGGTGCAATGCATCAAGTCACCTTGCTGGCCTGCACCATATGACAGGGAAAAGTAAGGAATGTGCTGTATTTAAGGCAATACTGTGCATTCCTGCCTTTTCCCCTGCGCTGGTGCCCTTTTGGCTGTCTAGCTCCAATGCAGGCACCCTTGCACCATGTGTAAGGGTGCCTCCGTTGCATGCAGGATTGTTTTTGTGCAGGAAGGGGCACCTTTCTGCACAAAAGCAATCCCCTGAGGCATATTCATCTATCTATGTGTGCTGCAGAATGCAGCACACACAGAAAGAGGAAATACCAATGAGAAATAAAGATATTTCTCCTCATTGCGCCTCCCCCGGGAAGGAGTAGCATTTTAGCGCACTCCCAGATTTACCAGTTCTGGTAAATCTGGGAATGCATCAAATACATGGGAATTGCAACACTCATGTAATGCCTTCCCAGGGCAGAGTAACACAACACAAGGAATTGCGCTGCATTGCACAACTCCAGATGTGTGGCCTCATAAATCTGCCATAAGAGTTAAATTTCACAAGCGCGACACAACTAGGGCCATACATATGTCCCTTTGTGTCTACATAGGTGGATTCTCAGCTGGCTCAGCTAGTGTAAACCTCTGACCTGGCAGATTGTTTGTTCCAAAGGGCCGCCAGGTCATGGAGATGATCGTCCTAGCCTCTTATGGTCAGGGCAGGGCAATCATCACTCATTTTCTATGCCTATGTCTGCCATACAATGCATGGTGGACTCTGTCAGGGAAATGCTTCCCTGAGCAAGGGGAAAAGTCCCTGCATATCAGGGCCAGGTTTCTTTTGTTTAGAGAGAATACAAAAAGGTTTGATGAGCATGTACTTTAAACATGGCAACCTCTTAGCAAAACTGCAGTGCTGTTGGAGGAGTCACCCTAGAGTAAGATTACTTTACAGTACAGCTATCCCCATCAGACAGGTAGGGATGTTTAAATAGGGTGGGAAAGCCACCAATAGGGTTTAGGTGGCCATGGCATCCGGCGCTCTGGTATACCAGTGGGACATGCAAAAGAGTCTAACTGACCCAGAGTCCTATTTACGGCAAAAACAGAGGCAACCGGGCATGGGGGGGGGGGGTTGTCTAGAAAAGTATATTTCTTCCCATAAAGGGAGACAATTTCTGGACTTCTCAATTCTGAAATCTCCATGGTTGACATGACAGACAAGCTCAGAATGGACGATGGTTGGAATGAGATTAGAAGAGTCACCCTAAATACGGCAGACCCACTGCATCTGGTGAATGGAATGGTGCAAGTGTGTTCCCGACAGCAGAACCAGGAATGGTTCTAATAAAAAAAACGTATTCCCATAAAGTGGAGATCAGGTAGGGTGTCTGTCAGTTGTAGGTGTGTATCCTGTTAAGATCCTTCTATATATATATATATATACAGCTCTATATCTGGTGCTTTTAAGTGATGTGCATGGGCCACTTAAAAAAACTGTATCATAAAATAATACATTGAGTCTAGCATCTCTATATAGACATCTGCAAAACCTTTCTAAAGAGAATGTAAGTGGATGCTTTATTCTTTTTTCTCTTAGTTGTAGCCTTTTAAGTTCAGCAATGTAATCCTCAATGAAATTACTTTACTTGTTTACCTCCAACCAACCCTTTAGTTGCCCACCTCTGAGACAAAATGCTGAAATTTGTATTGAATCTTATTTGTGGAATGGTTCATAGTTGATTTAAGTTATTCATTCACTTCTCCTGGTCTATGCAACAATTAATAGTCTATTTCTTTTACTATGTTAAATAGTGCCAGCCTGTGGTCTGGTGATCATATCTAAGCCTAGGTCCTTCCAGTGATATGCACTTACAGAGATGGAATTCACAATGACAGTGCAAAGTTCCTCCCAACTCTGCGGAAAGCTCTATAGTGATGATTAGTCATTCCAGGCTGGTAGATGAATGCCCTGGAAATTGTGGGGTCTAGCCTCTCCTGTAAAACTGTGAGGTTCATTGGTTTCTGGCAATATCCACTAACCACAGCTAATGACTAAGTGGGGTTTTGAGTTGAACCTGCATGTATCAGTCAGTCAAATTGATTTATTTCCAAGAAATCTTCTCATAGAATTATTAAATATTCACATAATAAAAAAACAGATAAAACAATTATGTATAAAATAAACTAAATACTATAGTCGCAATATAATATATAATCCAAGAATTAGGTAAATCAATTTCCTTTGTGTTGGTGAACAACCAACATTTCACAGTTTAGCATCAGACCCTAGGCGACTTCTTTGCAAGTAAAAAAATAATCTTTTCATATAAGCATTAATAAATCTTGCAACGCCGATCACAATATCAAAACAAACTCTTCATTGCAAAGCAAGTGATTCATTTCTAAATAGCATGCCGTACTTTTAAAAAATCGGATGAGAGTTTGTTTCCTTATATGTATAAAAAGTAAACAAACAAGAAACAGATGGATTATATTATATTTTACTCCTTGGATACATAAACAATAACCTTTATTATTATGGTGAATTTTCTGTCAAAGCCCACGGATTCTCTAAATTGGATAAATACCAATACGAATAATTAATATTCAATTCCTTACTCCATTTCCTGGGATTTTGAAGAGGTTGAGAAATGTCCCTCCAGCTCTCAAATATTCAATTGAGTACATTCTGGATTTGTTGGATAGCAAATAATTATTATTTTCTAATTGTCTAACCTCTCTAGCAGTTTCATTAAGGAGGCCTTTTATATTTGCCGTACTGAGAATCAAGGGCAGAATTAGCAATCTGATGTGAGAGTTCATCTGGAAGATAGTTAATCCTCCTTTTTACAACAGAGAATAAGCACCACAGTGCATATGATTTAGCTAACAAGTCCCAAGACGTCAAACACAGTTCAAACCTTAGGACTTGTATCATTGAGTTTGGAGGTACACAGAAAATCACCTTTGAACACATACTTTCCAAGCTGCCCCAATTTACTCAGTTGTCAAGACACAATAATTCAGCACCTCATGGAGCCTGCAAAATAATTTTACCCAGAACTGTTTCTTAAAAAAAATTCAGTAGATAATCAGCCATTTTGAACATCAAACCTTTCTAAGGTATTGACCATCACCATTAAAAAGCCTTTTAAAAGTATTTGTCCTATTTTAGATTATTTGCAAAGGTAAGGCCTATATACTTACACACGTTTATCTGTTACCGGGGAATATTGGTAAGGGACCAAGCAAATTGTATTTGTATTTTTTTATTGAGAAATTAAGGTATTATGGGCTCATTACGATGGTAGGCGGACCTGAGTCCGCCCGCCATCGTTGCGGTGTTTGGGACCGGCTGGCAGTCATGCGCCGGTCCCACCACACATATTATGATGCGTCCTCCAGTATGGTGCACGCATCCCGGGCCTTTAACATTGCAGACGGTGCTGCAGGCTGCAGCACCGTGTGCAATATGGCATGCACTGCATTTCCCTGCACTACGTGGCAGGCACCACGTGGTGCCAGCCACTTATTGCTGGGAAATGTTGGGGGGTATCATGGGTACCCCCCACCCAGTGTACTGCCCCCCAAACACAGAGGCGGCCCGCAACGGGCCCCCGAATCCAATCACCGCTAGCCTTTCGAAAAGGTTGGCTGTAGCCAGCATTGTAATCTGGCGGATGGTGCCTGCTAGGCACTGTCACTATTTACAATGTCCTTTCCGCTCCCCCGGGCAATCTTAACGATTGCCTGTGGCGGAAGCGTGGCGGGCCATCTTTGCGCCCGCCACGCTTGCGGAACGATATCCCCGCCATTGTAATGTGGAGGGGGAAATTGCCAGCCAGATGGCGGAGGGCCTGCCACCGCATGGCTGGCAGTGGCTGGCCCTACGCCATCATTATGAGACCCTTCGTTTTTTCCACGTTAATCATAAATGTATTTGTCTCACAGTATACATAAAGAGCATTAAGTTTACGCTGTAAACCCACATGGGTACACTCCATTTGAACAAAATTGACGGCACACATCAGGTGAACTGGAGCACATATTCCTTAGAAATCAGTAATAAAGCATTCTCAGAAGGTATGCATTTTCATCTTATTGGGTTAATCTCCTCACCCCTCAAGAATTTGCGGGAATAAGCATATTAAACATTTCTCTTTTTCACACACTTGATCTACAAACAGGAGCAAGAAGACAGGGCATGAAGAAATTGGGGTGAGAGGGATGAGGTATTTCGACAGCATGCAGAATTGCTTGATTTTACCTCATGTGAATCTCACACTTCCTTTACTCACATTTACACATATATGGTGACAATTCACAAATACATTTTTGAGTATTTGAAGTAGTGGTCCTATATTACTATTTTGTACAAAATTGGGTTATTGGTTGAGGGGGGTGGAAGCCCTGTTCAGGTAATAACCACAGTCCTGGATAAGGTGAACCACAAAAGTCACTAAATTAACCTGTGCTACACCCTCTGGTAATGTGGTACAAAAGTAGTCAGGCTTAACTTAGAGGCAAGGTGGAAAGTTTGATGCAGCATGCAAACAGTAATAAACTGAGAACACAACACAAGAAAAATACCAACCCTTTTTTCGAAGAATAGGATATATATTAATAAATAAAAATATACCAGAATGAGAAAAATCCAATCAGTAGATTTGGAGACATTGAATTTGAAAGTGTTGGGAAAAATAGTGCAAAAAGAAGCAAAGGGCCAACCGTTGTAATGAGGTCTAGCTGGACCAGAATAAAACAACAAGTTAGGCTGACTGCATTAGGGCACAGGTCGGGCTCACTGGGAGCTAATCCTTATGCCCCTGGTGCAAGGTCTACACCAAGTTGCTATGCCAGGCTGACAGTTGTTCTGTGTTGGATCCAATGAAGATTGAGACATTGTCTTTGTGTTGCTTGGTGTTGATTCTGTTGAAGCTCTCTGCTGTGCTGTGAGGCCTTGTGGGGTTTTGCGTTGCTTGGCATTGGTTCCGATGAAGCACTCAGCCGTGTGGCAAAACTTTTCAGGGTATAAAGTAGCTCAGCCCGGTTCCGATTCAGTGATCAGCTGTGAGGAGACCTTTGTGGGCATTTGCCTCACGTTATACCAGATTTTCTGGAATCTTCAGTGAAACAAAGATTAATCTACAATGGCAGCCACGCATCCGGGACTTGGTCTACACCTCTTGCGGATCAGTACTCACTCCAGCAAAGGCCAGAAGCAGGGCTTTGGCAGGTCCAGTTGCAGGTCCAAATACTTCCATTTGAAGCAGGTCAGCTGGGCAGTTAGAGGGAGGACTCTGAAGTTTGTTGTGTTCCTGTAGCTCGCAAAGGAGGTCAGTCAACTGACACTTGGAGTCACTTTGAATAGTCTGGGTTGAAAGCAAGGAACTTCAATCTTTCTTCTTAGACAGCAAGGCACTCCTTCAACCAGCAGGACTGTTCTCTGGCAGCAGGACAGTCCTTCTTCTGTTCTGTAACTTCAACAGGACCAGGAGTGTTCTGATGAGTTATTTTGAAAGTCCAATATTTATACTTGGTCCCAGACTTTATGTGTTGGGACACCCTGTCCTACCCCCACTTCTAGATCTGGAAGTTTTCCCCTTCACCTGTCAAGGATCCAAGGTGTCTGGGGGTGACAAAAGCAGGGAAGGCTTGGTGCCAGAACCCTCCCCAGTCATCCCGCCAGGATGGCCCATGATGTCCACATCTAGCCCCTTTTGGTGTTACTGTCCTAGAGCAATACACAAACCCCAACAGCAGGGCCATTCACAGTCATGTGACACTGGCAGAAGGCCAACAATAACACATAGTTGGGACAAGAAACTGGCAACTTTCCAAAACTAGCATTTTCTTTATTCTGACTTAAAATCCAACTTTACCATTAAAGAGGATTTTTAATTACTATTCATTTGAGCATAGACAGCATATCTCTATCTGATCCTCATCCAAAGTTAACACTTATCAATTGTAACCAAGTGTTGGTCAATGGGAGATACAGGCCTTACAACAGTGAAAATTACTTTAAGAGTTTTTACTGCCAGGACATAGAAAACTGAAGTAAGCATGTCCTACTTTTTTAAAACAATCCACCCTGCCCTATGCACCTTTAGGGCCTACCTTAGCGGTGACCTATAAGTATCAACAAAGAAGGTATAGGCCTGTCAAAAGTTTTTTTTGCCCGTTAAATTTGAAGTTTAACAATGCACTGCACACTGCAGTGGCAGGCCTGAGACATGTTTTGAAAGGCTACATGAGTGGGTGCACGCTGAGTGCTGCTGCCCGCCAGTATTTATTTATTTATTTATTTTTTGCAATTTTTAAAGCGCGCAAATACCCCTACGGGTGTCTCGGCGCTAGTGTTTACAGAGCTCACTGATGGTGTGACGGGGGAGTTAGGACAATGAGAACAGCCATGTTTTAAGGCTCTTTCTGAATTTGAGGAGCGTGGGGGCAGTTTTAATATGAAGTGGTAGGGTGTTCCACAATTTGGCCGTGGCGGTTGTGAAACATCTGTCTCCCCAGCTGGCCTTTCTTGTCCTAGGGACGTTCAGCAGGTAGGCAGAGGAAGATCGAAGGGTCCTGCGTTGTTCCAGTGGGCGGAGAGCTCTTTTTAGAAACTGTGGTCCTGCATTGTTCAGAGTTTTATAGGCTATGCATAGAGCCTTAAATTTAATTCGGCTCCTAACCGGAAGCCAATGTAGTTTCTTGATATGAGCTGAGGTTGAAGTGAACTTAGGAATGGATAGTAGGGTTCTGGCCGCCGCGTTTTGTACTGTCTGGATCTTGTTAAGAACCTGTTCTTGGGCATTCAGGAGAAGAGAGTTACAGTAATCGGTTCTTGAGAACACTAAGGTGCTGATGAGTGTTTTGCCCGCGGACTGTGGTAGGTAAGGAAGTAATTTTTTAATTTTTTTTTAGAGTGTAGAAGGCAGATGATACAACAGCGTTGGCGTGGTGTATGAAAGTAAGTTTATTGTCAAAAATGACTCCGAGGTTTCGGACCTTGACCACCGGTTGGGGGGGGGACCCCATCTGAGGTGGCCACCATTGAGGGGACCATGCTGGGTGCAAGCTCCCGAATGTCATCACCTCCGTTTTGTCGGAGTTAAGTTTGAGACAGTTTGATGACATCCAGGAGCTTATGGCCTTCATTCCCTCCTGAAAGTTGGCGGCGATAGATGCTCCGTTGTTGTGCACTGATAGTACTAATTGGGTATCGTCGGCGTAGGTTGTCAGGGCAATTCCATAAGATTTTATCACCCTCGCTAAGTCCGATACATAGATATTAAAAAGCGTTGGACTTAGCGAGGAGCCCTGTGGAACGCCGCATGGAAGGGAGAAGGTCTGGGAGGTGAAATTACCCATCCTGACAGTCTGGGGGCGATTAGCTAGGAAAGAGGCAATCAGGTCTTTAGCTTTGCCTCTAATTCCTAGAGCTGAGACACGGTCGATCAGAGTGACATGATCGACCGTGTCGAAAGCCGCAGAAAGATCTAGAAGTATTAGGACTGCCGCTCCTCCCATGTCCATTGTCGTTCGAATTTCGTCGGCGGCCTTTAGCAGTGCTGTCTCCGTCCCGTGTCCCTGTCTGAAGCCAAACTGAGTGTCATCAAGTAGATCAGTAGCATTTAATTTACAGGCCCTGGGCACAAGCAGTACAATTTTTGAAGGACTTCAAGGCAAATTAAATGTACCAATTGCACTATGCTATAGTGGAAGAGCATAAACACGTTACCACTGTTTAGCAGGGAAAAAATGCCCATACTCCTAATGCCAACAAAAATGAATTCAGCAACAGAAAACAAAAACAAACAAGGCGTTAGCACGCAAAAAGTTCCAGTTTCAACATACTTCATGCACTATGAGTACATAAAGTAGTATGTCTGTAGTATTACTCCACATAACCAAAATGCTATTGCATTTTTTCCTCCTTTGTGCCTATCTAATGTTGGCACCACGTGAAACAGCTCCAGGTAGGCTGATACGCCCATATCTACTGTAAAACGAAATGCTGCATTGTTGTGTTTCTATTTAGAGGACATTCGTTAAGTACACTGCTAATGTAAAGTGTCTTAACTCTGTGCTCTGAATTAAACAAAAAGTGTAGCATTCAGAAAGCCAAACAAGAAAGCAATATATGACCAAAAAGCAAATTTAATTGATTAGAAAAAAACACCAGCTGATGCCAATGTGGTTATCGTCTCGGTTCATGAAACTACAAAATCAGTTGAGCATTGTGAATCAGCACAGCACTTCAAAGTCTGTACGTCCATTGTACCATCAGAAACCCATAAAACTGTGCAGCTACTGTACTGAAGGTAAATAATTAGCCAAACCTAGATCAGAGGCTTCTTTTAAAAATTTCACCACCCTAATGAGCTGACAGCACCTGGGCACAAAATGTCTGAAGTTCCACCTCCAAAATCAGAATAATTTCTCAGGATGGCTTGAAGGTCATGCTTTTTGGTTTTGCATAATGCCAACTCATGATGCATACTCAAATGAATATTGGGAGATGGAGGAACATTATAAATATACAGCTCTATAAAAAAAAAGTAAACGAAGGGCAGCCCCAACCGCCATTAAGTATTCCAATGTGTCCTCAAAAAACACGCTGACCGACTTATTGATTTAGATATAACATTATTGTTTAAGGACAGATCAATCATATTACACATATTTGCACAGACCTTGTTGCTCTCACGTGTCTCAATGGAAGTTCTTGTATAAAAAACAGGAGCATGAACCCGTCAACCGTGTTGGGATTGGGGTAGAAAGTATGATACAAACATATGATATCCCAACTGATATTATTAAAAGGCAATTAGAAAGGATATGAATACAACATTATCAACAGGAAATAAGGAGACTATTTGATTATTGCATGTGCTCATGGCATCATTTATGTAAAAAAAAATATATTCTGGATAAAGGAAAACAGGGCAATATGCAGTTGTGACATCACTGCGATATACAACTTAAACAATTGATAACAACCCAAATTGTAACTGGTGCTCAAAGTGTGTGAGTGAAAAACACGGTAGCGACGCAAGTGACAATGTGATCAGCGAGGATGGCGTATAGTGACTGGTGCATAGATATATACAGTGAAGGAATGACACAATGTGGTTCCAGGTAGCTTGAAGAGTACGTTTCTATTCAGTTGGATTGTATTATTCGTGAACCACTTTGTGAGGCACGCCTATAATCGCGCTGAACGGTCGACGGCGTTTCGATCCACTTTAATTGGGATCTTCATCAGGACTGGGTTGGAAGCAGTGCTGTACATGGGGGGCAAAGGAAGAGGGTAAGACGGAGATGGACGGAGGAGGAAAGCGCTGGGGGGGCGCCTGTGTGTGGGGGGGGGATTAGCTTTGTTGGCAGCTGGGGTCCAGGGCAGATGCGGCAACCATGGAGAGCCAGTAGGTGACCATTGACTGGTAACCCAGTTTGAGTTGTGGCACTGAGTCATGATGAACTGAATAACAGGCAAGTCCAGTGTATCAGAATAGTAAGCTCATGGGTTGGTTGAAGTGGGAGAATGAAACAAGCATTGTAGTGCCAGAGGCGGAGCAGGAGGCAAAGCTAAGTCATAATGTGCTCGATGGTTGGCGTCTCCAGGGTCTCAGAATGGTAAGGGCATGGGTCGACTGAAGAGAGGATGGAACACGCACTGTAGAGTAGTGGCACAGTGGGAGGATGAGCGAAGGGCCCGTCAACAAATGGCACTATGTCAAAGTGGACTGGAGGGTTCGCGTCTCCTGGGTCTAACATGGCACGTGATGTGGGCATGTGGGTAGTTCTGAGTTAAAGAATGCGCTCTGGACTGTCGGGCGCGGAGCTGTATCAGGGGAGCTTGTACACGCGCAGTGGGGGGGGAAAGGAAGAAAGCGGGGGCATCAATTAGCTACCTGATATGGAATCAGTGCAGGTGGATGTCGTGAGTCAAATTGGACCAGCAAGAGATCTGGGGAGGGAAGGAAGGGGTAAGTGTGGGGTGGGCTAGGCTGGGGCAACTGTCGGGGGCATGGAGAGGACCAAGGCGGGCTTACCGGGGATGTCGTGTGAATCTGCGTAGACCGGAGTCAAGAGGCCATGCGGTAAAGAAAGTTCCAAGTCATCTGAGAAGAGAAAGATGGTATTAGTACCGTATGTGGTAGAATTGGAGGGGCTAGTAGAGCCGCTTTTAAGTGGCGGACTTACCAAGGCACTGCGGTGCTACTGCGCATATTTGGGGGCCCGAAGTGAAAAATCCAAGGCAGATCCAGCAGTAATCTGTATTGTGAGAGCAATTCTGCGGGCAATGTCCGAGAACCGATCCAGCAGTGATCGGAATTGCGAAATGAATCTGTGGGAGCAAGGGATGGGCTGGAATTAGAGAGGGGTATAGAGGCGCATCGGGCAATGCGATCGGGGATGGGTGGGGCTTGGGAAGCGATGTGCCGGTGGACAACATACCTCGGGTAGAAGACGAGCTGTGTGAGGCTCGTTCCGATCTGGCGTTTCCTAGGAGACGGCTGTGAAACCCAGAAGCCTGAAATGGATTGGACGGGAGGAGGGAGCTGCGTGACGCGTGGAGCAGGAGGATGGGAGAGCACCTGTGATTGGTTTACGGGGAGCAGGGGAAGAGTGTCAGTATCAACGTGGCAAAGTTTCAAAATGCAAATCAGTCACTGCATGCGCGATCCCGTATTACAGTAATGGATGTCTCAACAGAACCCTTAAGATGACGTGCAGACAATGTATGCATCTGAACTAACTCCACATTCAACCCCTTTGAACTAAATAAAAAAGGTACTAAAATACAAAAAGACATCAAATTCTACAAAGTGGAACAAACATACCCGTACCTCAACGAGGAATTCTACAGTACCCCATACATTCCGCCAAGGTCCAGAAATTGGGGTTGATTCCGAAACAACCAGCGAATCACATTCTCAGACTCCTCTAATACCTCGGCTGAAGAGTCGGACCCCGGTGAAGAGTCCAGCTCCACACGATTGAACACCAGACCACCACCCTTACTCCCACAAGGTTTTTTAGGACGGGGCCACGGGCGCGGCCAACCAGCTCTACGCCCTACCAGAGTCCGCCCATACCAACCCCAATTCGTGGGTGAGAGACAGACCCTCAACCGCTTCTACCAGTGGGGCCCCCAACAGTGAATATGGTAGTGATTGATTCCACACCTCCTACCAACGAAATGCCTGCTACTCCTAACACGGACAATATACCCATCTTCAACCTCTCGGATCAAAGTCTGACTGATGATCAGACACACATCCTCTCGCGGGGCCTCAGCTTCGTCCCTACTGAACGTACCAACTACCTGGAACTACAATCAAGTGTACTGAGGTTCTTCGGCAGAATACGATTGAGACAATTCTCTATAAATGAACCCGAGCCCAGCGAACCTGTCACACAACGTTTCTATCCGGCTTCTACTTTCAACCCTCCATCTGCTACCATGCCGCCTGAAATTCTGGCTTTTGAACGCTTGGTATTAAGAGACATTGCCGAATTACAATCCCAATTTCAATATATTCCCTATAACATCTCCCTTTCGGAAAAACAAGCATTGCTAGCCCTCAAAAACAACACAGATATCATCATCAAACCCACGGACAAGGGCGGTTATATTGTCGTGATGAAAGCAGAGAAATACGATCACGAAATTAAACGTCAACTAAACAACACTGACCACTACCGCCCTCTCAACAAAGACGCACTCCAAGACATCAGACAAAAAATACTGAGTGTGACAGAACAAGCCAAATCCAGAGAAATCATAACACATAAGGAATTTCTTTTCTTAAATAACCAACATCCTCGCACGCCTGTCCTTTACGTCCTCCCTAAGATCCACAAGGATGCCATTAACCCCCCTGGACACCCCATCGTATCAGGATGTGGATCGATTCTGGAACCCATTGGCAAGTATATTGACGCCATTCTTAAAGAGTTTGTTCCCATCACTGACACTTTCATCAGGGACACTACAGATTTAATCAACACCATTGAAGACAAACCTTACAACACCGAGACCAACCTCATGGCGTGGCTAGACATCGAATCCCTGTATACGAACATTCCACACTCTGAAGGATTACAGGTGATCAAATCTCTCCTCCTCGAGAGACCCATGCCAACTAGGATACCCACCGACTTCATCATGGATCTTTTAAGAATCGCACTACAAAATAATTACTTCCTTTACCGAGACACTTTTTATTTACAGATTAAAGAAGTCTCCATGGGTGCCTGTTTTGCCCCAAATTTTGTGATTCTTTTTGTACACCACATGAAAGAACACACATACTACATACTAACAACACCTTCTCTAACAATATCAATCTATGGCGTCGCTACATAGACGACATCCTGTTGCTTTGGAATGGAACAAGAGAGGCTCGAATCTCCTTTGTGGACTGGCTCTACCACTCTCAAGAACATCTACGCTTTACATGTGATTGTAGAAGCAATGATTTAGCTTTCCTAGATGTCACTGTGCACGCAGAGGAGGGTAAATTGGGTACTTGCCTCTTCCGGAAACCGACTGAAAGACACGGTCTTACAGTATACCAGCTATCACCCACGAGGACTGAGGGATGGACTACCATACAGCCAATTTCTTCGAATCAGAAGAAATTGCAAGTGGCGCAAGGACTACTTTCGAGAAGCTGAGGTCCTTGCTAAAAAACTGATTACAGGAGGATACCCAAACGACTCATTTCTAGAGCCTATAAAAGAGCGTGATATTGCCACAGGGAGCACCTGCTAACTACCCAAACCAAGAAACCCTTGAAAAGAATTCCGTTCGTATCCAGATTTAGCCTGAGCAGCAACAAAGTGGCTAAAATCATAAGGAAGAACTGCTCTATACTCCGCCCCTTCGAACCATTCAAAGTGGAACTTCTTTTCTCCTATCAACGGGGAGACAACTTAGCATCACACCTGGTGCATGCCATCACCTGGCCCGAAAAGACTACGGACAAGCACACCATCACTGCTGCATGGGGGCTCCCACCAGTAGCTGGACATTTCAAATGCCAGAACTGTTTCATCTGCGTCCTGACAACCAACACCAAAGACTTTGTCTACAAAAACAGAACCCACATTCTAAAGAACCATACAAATTTTAGATCACACAACTTGATATATGCCATCCAATACCCCTGTTCCTTGCTCTACATCGGCCAGACTACCCATACCATCAAGAACAGGATTATCCAACACAAGAGCTAGATAAACTGCAAAGTCACCACGGCCCCTCTGGTGTCACACTATCTGGACAAAAACCACCTTGACACGGACATCATGTGGCGGGTGATTGAACAGGTCACACTCCCCCCGAGAGGTGGAGATATTAAATCTCTCCAGGTGCAAGTGTAAATGGATGACATTTTGTGACTCAGTTAACAATGGGCTCAACACAGTTGACTAGTGGAATAGCACCATTGCCATATGAATCCACCTGACCTCACCTGTTCTTTTCCTGATACGATTCCACTTTCCTCCTTACCTTTACTATTCTTTTTTCTGTACTGTCTCATTTATGTAAATGCCACACTACCCCATATATGCATACAGATTTCTGGTTTCTGACCTGTACCACCTTGCTATTGAGACATGTTTTTCCCTTGATTTGTCCTTTCCTCCATTTAGTTTGCCCGCACGCAGTTTTTTCAATGTTTTTTCAATGTTGACAATGAGTTTTATTGTAACTGTTCCCCCAGCCTTACCGACATGCCAATCTTCATGCTTATGTATTCCAAATAGTCCACAATTACTGTACTTACTATTCACCATTAGTCTCCCAGCAACTTGTCACATGGACATCACAATTGAATGTTACCATGATTGTGTTGACCAGTCCAGCCCCCGACTGTCATTTCATTGTTGTCTGCCAGTGCGGTCTTAATGCTCTATCACCATTGTGGCCCTAATGCTCTATCAATATTGTTCCCCCTTCCCACATGCCAGTTCCGATGCATATGTTGTCTGCATGTCATCTTAAGGGTTCTGTTGAGACATCCATTACTGTAATAAGGGATCGCGCATGCAGTGACTGATTTGCATTTTGAAACTTTGCCACGTTGATACTGACACTTTCCCACTGCTCCCCGTGAACCAATCACAGGCGCTCACCCATCCTCCTGCTCCAAGCGTCACGCAGCTCCCTTCCCCCCGTCCAACCCATTTCAGGCTTCCGGGTTTCATAGCCATCTCCTAGGAAATGCCAGATCGGAACGAGCCTCACGCAGCTCGTCTTCTACCCGAGGTACGTTGTCCACTGGCACATCGCTTCCCAAATCCCCCCATCCCCGATCGCATTGCCCGATGCGCTTCTATAACCCTCTCTAATTCCAGCCCATCCCTTGCTCCCACATATTCATTCTCGCAATACCGATCACTGCCGGATCGGTTCTCCGACATTGCCAGCAGAATTGCTCTCACAATACAGATCACTGCTGGATAGGCCTTGGATTTTTCACTTCGGGCCCCCAAATATGCGCAGTAGCACTGCAGTGCCTTGGTAAGCCCGCCACTTGTAAGCGCCTCTACTAGCCCCTCCAATTCTACCACATACGGTACTAATACCATCTTTCTCTTCTCAGACGACTTGGAACTTTCTTTACCGCATGGTCTCTTGACTCCGGTCTACGCAGATTCACACGCCATCCCCGGTAAGCCCACCCTGGTCCTCTCCATGCCCCCGACAGTTGCCCCAGCCTAGCCCACCCCACACTTACCCCTTCCTTCCCTCCCCAGATCTCTTGCTGGTCCGATTGGACTCACGACATCCACCTGCACTGATTCCTTATCAGGTAGCTAATTGATGCCCCCGCTTTCTTCCTTTCCCCCCCCCCCACTGCGCGTGTACAAGCTCCCCTGATACAGCTCGGCGCCCGACAGTCCAGAGCGCATTCTTTAACTCAGAGCTACCCACATGCCCACATCACGTGCCATGTTAGACCCACGAGACGCTAACCCTCCAGTCCACTTTGACATAGTGCCATTTGTTGACGGGCCCTTCGCTCATCCTCCCACTGCGCCACTGACTCTACAGTGCGTGTTCCATCCTCTATTCAGCCGACCCATGCCCTTACCATTCTGAGACCCTGGAGACGCCAACCATCGAGCACATTATACCTTAGCTTTGCCTCCTGCTCCGCCTCTGGCACTAAAGTGCTTGTTTCATTCTCCCACATCAACCAACCCATGCGCTTACTATTCTGATACACTGGACTTGCCTGTTATTCAGTTCATCATGACTCAGTGCCAAAACTCAAACCTGGTTACCAGTCAATGGTCACCTACTGGCTCTCCATGGTTGCCACATCTGCCCCGGACCCCAGCTGCCAACATAGCTAATCCCCCCACCACACACAGGCGCCCCCCCAGTGCTTTCCTCCTCCGTCCACCTCCGTCTTACCCTCTTCCTTTGCCCCCCATGTACAGCACTGCTTCCAACCCAGTCCTGATGAAGATCCCAATTAAAGTTGATCGAAACGCCGCCGACCGTTCAGCGCGATCATTGGCGCGCCTCACAAAGTGGTTCATGAATAATACAATCCAATTGAATAGAAATGTACTCTTCAAGCTACCTGGAACCACATTTTGTCATTCATTCACGGTTTAAATCTATGCACCAGTCACTATGCGCCGTCCTCGCTGATCACATTGTCACTTGCGTTGCTACCGTCTTTTTCACTCACACACTTTGAGCACCAGTTACAATTTGGGTTGTTATCAATTGTTTAAGTTGTATATCGCAGTGCTGTCACAACTGCCTATTGCCCTGTTTTCCTTTTTCCAGATTTTTTTTTTTTTACATAAATGATGCCATGAGCACATGCAATAATAAAATAGAGTCTCCTTATTTCCTTTTGATAATGTTGTATTCATATCCTTTCTAATTGCCTTTGAATAATACCAGTTGGGATATCATATGCTTGTATCAATGGAAGTTCAGCATATATGTTTTTCAATTTACTGCGTTAAGTTAAACATAGAGAATACTAGCCTTTGCACAGGTGAGTGCACGCGTAAATGGCTGAGCGCTTGAGTGCATGCACAGACTAATGTAAACAGGTGCACCAATTTACAGCCTGAGGCCTATGACCGCAGTAGCAATAACGCTATATAAATGCCAAAAATACCTATAATATGCCAGCGAGTGCATTATACCAGGGCTGAACCCCACCGTGCGAAACAATGCAAATAATATATAAAGAATTAACACCATTATGCCAGTGCGCATGTTGTCCTTGGGTAGACACTATCATGTTAAAAGTGCCTACAATATGTCAATAATTCCAGCTGTCATGGTAGTTCTATCATTGTGCAAGTGTGGTAGTACATATTGAAGAACATTCACAATATGACAAGAATTACCACCATTACATTGGCTCAGATTTGCTCCATCAGGAAAAATATTTTCCACAAAATATTTGTATATTATGCTGATCGCTATCACTAAATAGGGATAGTGTTTCTTAAATGCTTTATTATGTAGCTACGAATGGGTCACAATAAGCCTTATTGTGCATATTAATTTGCTGGCGGCATTGTAACGATTCAATTCCTAGTGACCAGTGGAAAATGTGGATGTATCTTATTGAACCGGGGATTATACACATTTTTGGTCTGGCCTTTGAGACTGCTTTAGCTGTTTGGTCAGACTATTATGTTTCAAAAATTCATACATTACGCTCTTACATACATACAGAATCTTTTGGTGGGCAGGATTTATCCATTGGTGTGTTCAGTTGTCTTTCACATTTTGCCTCTTCCCACTACAGCATATATAATGAGGCAGTGGAATGGGTCAGCCGACTTCACCTATTGGACCCATTCATTTTGAGTGCCTACACAAACGTTATGCACATTTTTCACATCCAAGTACAATAGTTTGTTTAAAATGTGTTTTTTCGTTTTTTTAAAATTTTTAAATAGCGGTTCATTATTTTTCCTAATTTTTGGGTGTCTTGTTAGATGGTAACTTATCTTTAGTCCATACTTTAACGTTGCTCTCATACTAAGTTTTTAAGACACATTGCAATGCTGTAGTTGACCGTGATTTGAGTGCTTGATTAGGCGATGATCTATTATTGTTTCATTCATAAATAATAAGAGAAATCCGCATGACACAACTGAAAGTCTTGGTATTTAGAAAAACTTCCTAATTCAAAGGGCCACACCAATTAAGATTTTGATTTTAATTTTTGTATTGCAAGGATGTGGGGCCCATCCTTAGGTGGTGGCATGGTTCACTTCTTTTTGTTGCAGTTTTGGAGTATACTTGCAATGAAATATTTTGAAAAATAACTATTGGACCGACTTGCCAAGTTGAACATATTGGCTTTGCCAATGCTTGTTATGACATTGAAATCATTTTCGGACATCTAGGCATGTACTTCTATGTTCGGATATAAAAACTGTCCCATATTTGCACAATCCACAAAACAATTGACAGAAGCTACATGCTGCTGAAAGCACGATATTCCTGGCAATGTACAGCATTCTTCGACGGAAAATAATGGTCACACATCTGTTTAGAAGTGTCACAAGACAAAGTATAGCAGATGACACAGCAGTGTGCTCCCTATTATCCTGCCCACAAACGGTGCCTCTAGTAAATCATTGGGTGACACTTGTTTCAACCTGGTGCTAGTTATTTGCTTTATGTCATCTTAAAAAAAAAATGGACCCACCTTTACCCGAAGCAGCTGTTTATATCACCGCTGTCCGCCATTTTGTCGCATTAGGCCTGCGCCTTCTGATGTACAACGGTCTATGTGCAGCATGGCTGGCAGAGATGCATCACAAAACAATCAAAATAATCTTAAAAAACAGTACGAGTTTGCACCTCCAAAATATTTCGATATATGCAGGTAAAACACGCACTACAAGCTGCCTTACCACCCGGTACCGAGGTCCCGGAAGCCACCCCCCTAGAAGATAGACTACTGACAGACTACATGCAAACGGGTTACCTCCCTCACTTACCGAAAACTAGTCAACAACTTGCCTGACCCTAATGTGGCACTCAGGTGAAAATGGTCCCAAGATGTGGGGGAACTCGATGACACCAAATGGCAGGAGGCACTGTCATCCCCGCGGGAGGTGGAAATACCCTCACAACTCAAGTTAGTGCAGCTCAAAATACTACATCGAACCTACTACCCTAGGCTCACCCTTTGCAGAATAGGGACAACGTCACATCGATATTGCCTCAGGCGATTTGGGGACGAGGGTATATTTTATCATACCATGTGGCAATGTCCGAAGATCACGAAGTATTGGGTAAAAGTGATGAGAATGATATCTCAAGCAGAGGAAGTGTCACTAGTGCCAGAACACCAAGAGAAGTTTGCGAAATGCTTGGGAACCGAATGACCTTCGTCGTCCAGCACAGGATTGGGCCACGCTGGGGATAATGGTTGCAAAACTCAACATCGCACAAAAATGGGGCTCGGAAGATTCGCTGACACTCACTGCATGGTGCAAAGACATGGACACAGCTATGGTGGCCGAGAAAGCAGTGTTCGTCAGTCGAGGTTGTCCTCGAAAGTGGTTCAGAAAAGGGGGTGGTGATGAACAGAGTGTCTGAATTAAGCAGACCACTCTTACCCAGTCCAAAGATCAGGGCTTGATCCATCACCGTTTTTTAGCTCACTGCACCATCCCAGCTCAGAACTTGGCTATATGCAAATTAGTCTGACCCTGGCCCAGTGCATCATGGGAACAGGGCAGACCAAACTACCAAGCCAATTCTTATACTGGGAAGGAAACAAGCTTCCGAAAGTGGAGCAGAGTTTGGGGGTCCTGGAATAAATTCAGAGGATACATTTGTGAGCCACCCAGGGTACAGGCGGATGAGGGCTCTGATGAGGAGAACGGGGGGAGACTCGAGATTAATATGTGGGATACTATCAATTACTGTACTGTGAATATTACCTGTAAGCAAAATGTCAGAGGATTGTTGGACGGTGGAATGCAGTGTCTGTAAGTGCTATCTGATTGATTTGTGCCTTGATTATAATTAAAAGGTTTTTTTTAAAAAAAAGAATCACAAAACAGAGGATATGATAATGATTATTAATAGGGTGCTATTTACACTGTGGTATTTATTTTAAATATTTAAATTCAAATGGGATGTATACAGTGGTTTGTATTTTATTATTGAAATCTTGGCCTCGACTCAACTTCCTCTGATTCAGGGCAACTCAATTAATCTCCTTGTGCCTAAAAAAACACGACATAAAAGTGCCAAAAAAAAATGAATGCACATGTTGCTGCCAGTTTTTGAAGAACCTCATACTCCCATCAATTGAGTTTTAGTTTCTGATGTGAGTGTTTAATTTGTATTCTGTTGCGGATCGTAGAGTGGAATGCTTGTTTGGTAGTGTGTTGAATTTCCGTGTGGCCTATGAGGAGCGCTTTTTGGTGTCATGGTGATTAGCTAGGATGGCATTCTTACCTCGACTTGTGTCACATGGCGTAAGTGTGCAGTCTGAGGAAGAGCCATGATGCGTCTTGATGAAGCTGTCTTGGAAGGCAGTTATGGAAGATGATCTATGTAGTCACCCCAAGGAGAGCAGTTGAGAAGCCCAGAGACATACGATCTGGATATAGGCAGCCAGGACACATGCTTCATAGAGTCCACACTGAAGCCGGATGGTTGAGCAATCTACAGATATACATTAGTTCCTTATAGCCTTTATGAATTATTTAAACAGTCCATCCAGGAGTGATAAAGGCATAACACACAGCCATGAACCACAGGAGAAATTCAGGCATAGGAATATCTTATTACGACAAACAGAAGCGACAGAGGAGCACCCCACACTTATGCACTGGTTACAGACTGCCACGTTGTCTTACAATTGTTTACCTGAAATGATACATGGCAACATAATAGCTATGGCTGGAAACAGGCCTGCAAACACGTGGCTGTTTGGCACCTTCAGTCCTCACATTTCGTGCCATGCACAAGTCTGTACTGATGCCTATCACCATGCTCACCTTCTCTTGCCAAACCACAGAAGCCATGTCTTACATAACCCACAGCATGTGCGGATCCATTGAAGAGCATGCAGACGATTTTTGTATCAGCCAATTTATGGAACTAAACATAGAGCACAAGACTGAGCAAGGAGATGCTGATCCATTTTAAACATTTATGTGAGTTGAAAGTGCGCATCTCAATCAATCAAACAATCGATCAGGGGTTTGCAAAGCACAACTACTCATCTGCGAGGGACTGAAAGCGCTATGGGGCGATTCCGTAACATGCTGGGGTCATCCAAAGAGACAGGTCTTGAGGTTTTTCCTGAACTGGGGCAGCAATGGGGTTTGCTGGAGGCAGAGGAGGAGGTCGTGCCAGGCCTTGGCTGCGAGGTAGAAGAAGGACTTCCCTCCAGTTCTGGTCTTGTCGATGCATGGGATAGTGGCCAGAAAGAGGTCAGCTGATCGGGGTGTCTCTTAAGCATTGGGTACCTTGAGGGATCAGGTTAGAGTCTGATGCACGCAAGTGTGAGTTTTAGCAAAAATGTTAAATAGTTAGTTAAGTTGGTTGTGGTTGTATCCAAATGATAATTGCATAACGGATTTGCAAGATATCCAACTGGATGTTTGTGTGGAGTGCTGGTTCCTTAGTGCTGTGGCTCTAAGTGTGCTGATGCATTGTTGTGTATGTGGTATGAATTTGAATTATATTTTCTAGGTGAAGTTACCAGGGCCAATCTAAGCGAATGGTACTATGATTTCATAAAGTATTTCTACTTTTTTCTGTATGCCTTGATGTTTGTTGTGTTGCATCAATGTTGTCAAAGTGTTCATTTCTTGGATATGAAAGGGGTGTGACTATGTTTATTCTGTTCTGGTTATTTGACTGGGAAATCTTGAAATCTATCTTGCTATTTGCTAACAGTGAATTCTTGTCTTGGCATTGATGCCTTATGTTTTTCTACTTATAGATCATGAAGCCATGGCCTGTGCAGGTAAGAGCGATGGGGCCGGGTGGGGGGGATTTCAATAGACGATGAGGGAAATTTAATTTTCCCATGTTGTCTGCCGAAATCCCACCTCACTGCTCTTACCTGCACGGGCTGCGGCTGAGATCATGATGAGTTATAGATTGTTTCATGGCTGAACTGATGAGGTCTGTGTGCTGAGGTCCATACATACTGAGAGGTGTGTGGGTGTGCTGTTTGGTAATGTACCTTGAGATGCGCTTTTTTGAATGGATTATTGATCAATAATCACTGGGTTGGGCTATCCTTTAGAGTTTTGGCTTAATGCTTCACATGGCCTGTGTCCTTGTGTCTATACTTCATTGATATAGGCTTTGTTTGCCCGGATGTCCTGGTTTGACAAAGATTACCTTTACAAAGTTATGATGGTCTTGGACCCTGCTCCATGTCCTCTATGTCTTTGCTTGACTGAGCAATAATTAAAGTATTTATATTCTTCTGGGCTTTCCTTGTACTAGATATTTATTTTAGGTGGGTGGATTACCACAAATTGTCTGTGGCAGATTCAGATGAATTGTTTTGTGGTCCACTATTACATGACTGGAACTTCTACATCAGCCTTAATCTGAACCTATCTCGGAACTTTAGGAAAGGACTGGAATCCAGATTCAGTACAAAGGCTAGATAATGCTTACTAAAAGTAAATATTAGAGAAAATGAGTGATGTACCTGACAGCGGATACTTTGTGGCAGGCCACAAAGAGATGAGGTAAGGCAGGTCTCATAAGCCCTGCCATCTACTAGATACTGATAGTAAGGACACAAGTAACAATAAGTCTCTTGTTAAGAGATTGTTAGTCTCACAGTTTTCCTTGCACCAGTAAGAGTCTGTGAGGCTTTGGGTTATTGGGGATGCTTCTGATTCAGATTGTATGGTCAGTGAGCACTACTTTCCTCATCAGCCATGTACCAGAATGCCTTTGTTTGTTAGTGCAGTCCTTTGCCCCACTGTAGCTGACTTTATCCCCGACCCCATGCACATGCAATGCTGCATTAGGTGGGCATAATTATGTAGATGTAGCACAAATGATCATGGAATAGGACACTGTTATAGGTGCTTGTCTGTTGGCTCTGGCCAGGGGACTCCTGAGATTTCTTTATACTCTTTGCAATTCTGTAATTGTTTGCATGCTCCTGTGCACTCTTAACTTGTGGGGTGTGCGAGACGTACATCCTCTGGACAAGTGCTGTCCTCCTATTTTTGATGAGTAGTCCATTACTTTGGAGATGTAGTGGTTGCCTGAGCACTCAATGCCGTAGTCCATATTTCATGATTCAGACAAGTGAATACTTTTGTGAGCACTCTAGTATTTCACTTTATGGGGCATGTTGTTTAGAAACATGCCCAATTGTACCTCTTCTCCAACTTGTTTACCTGGTTTTGGTAGAATATCATGAGACATCTACAAGGACATCTACTGGCACCTGGTGGAGTTAGAAGATGATTATTAATGTTTGGTGAATGATGATTAGTGGTTGTCAATTGCTCAGTTTTGTGGCAACTCACCTAGTAGGATACCGTTCCATTATCATTGTATTTGTATCCTTACTGATTCATGACATGCACCTTTAATGGCTGCATCTTTATGAATTTGAGAAGTGTTTTGAGTGTTCCATGAAGCATAGGTTATCATCGCCATAGCAGCTGTAATGTATTCCACTAAAGTCCATTTTGTTAGACCTCTCTAAATGACCATCGTATAACCATTGTACATAACAGAGAAACTAGAGGAAGAAAATATGCTTCTTGGACAACATGGCAAGTGACTCTGGTACAGCTGCTCACATCACCTTCTGGGGTGGAACTTCATCCTTCCAGGCACCATCTTTCTATGGAGAAGGGGTGTAAATGGCCATTGTGCTACAAAGTGCTTATTGCACATTGCGGCATGGGACACAATGGGACACGCCTGGGCCAAGACTGGACTAACAGCGGCCCGTCTGTGCCCATCTGCAGCTAGATGTGGCTGGGCCTCTCCTCTTGGCCCCTACATACTTTTTTGTCTATTCTAGGTAGGGCTATGCCATTTCCTTTTTGGTTACTTTTGATTTATCTTCATAATGGGAAAGAAAAAAGCTGGTAACTCGAAGTGAGGTGCTCTACACCTGGCTTTTATGGACCTGTCTAGAGCTTTTGACCTCGAGGACAGGAGCAACTTATGGAAATTAATGACCGAGGTGGGGTTGATATAGGTATAATTGAACTTTTAAAATGTCTGAATTAGGATACTCTGGCACAGGTCCGATATGGTCCAGCCAGGGAGTGTACGTCTACTTTTAAGGTCTCCAAGGGGGTTAGAGAGGGTTACAGCTTAGCTCCCTTTTTATTTCTTTTCAATATAAATTCTCTTAAGACTTTTTACAAACAAAGTAAAGGATTTGCCTGGGATAGGAGGCAGGTCAGTGCCAGTACTATTGTACGCTGACAATGCGGTGTTGTCTCGTATTGCAAATGGGTTACAACTTTTATTGAACTCTTTTAATGATTTTAGGACTAACTTGAGATTGAAGGGCAATCATACAAAATCCATTTTATTATGACATGTTGCCAAAGGAATTCCAGCTCATACAGATTTACCTTTGAGGAGACTCCCATTACGAAAGCCCTACGTTTTAATTATTTAAGGATCCTGATCAATGCTAATTTTAACTGGGACAAGTTATTGACTGAGTGGTGGCTTAAAATGGAAAACACGGCTGGTAAAATCTTTCTGTTTGAGAGGAACAGTAAACAAAAACCAATAAGGGATTTAATTGTCCTCTATAAAGCAAAGTGTTTTCCATTGGGCACTTATGGGGCATGAGTCTGGGGGTACACTAATTCCAACAGTTTACAAACAGTTGAAAATAAATGTCTCTCTAGAGTACTCTCCCTCCCAAAAAGTAGTTCTAAATGTATTACCCATACAAATGTCAATTTATCATATATTGAGGATGCAATTAAA
The DNA here is from genome assembly GCF_964263255.1 of Lissotriton vulgaris. Lineage (NCBI taxonomy): Eukaryota > Metazoa > Chordata > Amphibia > Caudata > Salamandridae > Lissotriton > Lissotriton vulgaris. The sequence continues at coordinate 882,887,877 of NC_141694.1, forward strand.
TTGGCCCCCTCCTACTTTGGGTAAAAATCTAGAGTTCTCCGTTTACTCATTTTTCTCGCCTTGTTCTTACAAACTGCATTGCTCTAGATTGTGGCAAAAAAACTGCATGGTTGGCATATATTTTAAAATCCTTTTTAGACCTTGGTGTGCCACAGTTTTTTATAACCCTGCTGTAATTGACAATAATTTGAAGGCTCTGATTCATTCTCTTTATTTAGTACTTTAAGAAGGTCTAGTAAGTCCTTGGAGATGGAATTAGTGAGCTATTACATAGAGATTGGTACTCTGGATCAATTTGAATCTTATCTAGCCTGGATCTCTAATCCAGAGCATCAATTGTATTTAACTCTATTTAGGCTTAATCTAGCTGGTTTTTATCCCTACTGTGTTGCCCCTCTAAAGGCACTAGCCAGCAATCCTGCCTGAATTTTCTGTTTCTGTGTTGATTTTATTCCACTCCTAGAATACAATTTTTATGTTCTATTTTACCTTCACATGACTATTGAGCTGTCAAACCTTTGCAGTGTTTGCCACCTACATGTGTTTGTCGTGCAGTTATTTGCTTTATTTGCGCTGCTATGAGGATTAGAAATAACATATGACAGTGACAAGTCCTTGTTTTGATTTTTCCTGAATGCATTTGATTTAAATCCTGAATTGTAAGTTCTGTATAAGTTTGTACTGAGTCTATTTTAAGGCCTTATTGCCGAATAAAGTTTATTTGACTTGGCTTGAAATTATAGACTCTACATTTGTTAAATGTATTTAATACCTGCATATTAAAATCCAGGCTGTCACTGCTGAGAGCATAAACGTTGTTCAGTGTAATAGAAACATCATTCACAGTGCTATGTACAATGCCAAAGCTCCCCTCCACGATGTGATCATTAACTATTTTATAGATGTAAAGTTTGTTTCCCTCAAGCTTTGCTGAATTAATGCTACACCTGTTAGTTATGTCAGTGGTTTCTACTCATTTTTACAGATAACCGTCTCTCTAGCATTACTTTAAGGCAATAGAAAAGCTTAGCATCAGTGTAGTACAAATCTATCTTATCTGTATATAACATAGTCTCACATTCGCAAAGCCTGTGACCCTACTATATTAGTCAAACTATTGATCATGTGTAACATAACACTGAAGGTCCATTTTTTCAGTATCATCAACCCACCTATTTCATTTGAAGTAACAATTTTCTCCTGAGATTGTGGTGCGATTTACACCCAATCATACTACAAGGACCAGCCAATGGTGAGTAGTTTCAGAGAAAAAGTAACCCCTTGAAAATATCACCCTAAAATGCATTAAGCAAAAACATGTAACTGAATACAATCAATGGTAATAGTAGAATTGTGTATTTCTGAAAGCATTAGCTTCCGTAAAAAAAAATACCAAAAAGAATAATATTTTACACTGTCGTTTGTGTATAGAGTCACAAAATATAGTGCCCTGTAATGGAAGTGCAAGTCAATCCTACAATAGTGCATTGCATGGCTAATTGATGAGATGTGGTTGTGACAGAAAACAAGATTTTCTTTACTGAATTGTAAAGCAGTCCATAGATGGACCGCAATTCATCAATTCCCAACAGCCAACTTCAGGCAACAGTGCCAAATGTAAACCTATAACATACACATCTAAATAGATATACTGGCAATCTGTTAAAACTTTCAAGGGTTACATAATAGCCTTCTCAACTTTCACACTCGCCATTCAAAACTTTCATTGCAATTCTGGACTCTACCAAACTAAAACCTTCTTCCACAACAGCATTCTAGGTGTTGAATGTGATCTCTTATCATGAAGAGATCAAGCTACTTCAATTGTCAGGAACATCTAAGGTGTTTTATATGATAATCTATTGCAATTCTGAGCTGCTCTGAAAGGATGTTAATTTTGACAAATTCTACAGCTGATTCTGGTGTTGCATAGACGTTTTTTTTAATCTTTTATTGTATGTTTTGTTTCATAAGAACTAAAATTGCAGTTCTGACTTTTTGCAATCTTGCTGTTCTCTTCACTCCCAAAAATAATTTTTGAGGCAGCTGAACCGGACTCGTGTAAAATGGAAAAATACTAATCCTAAAGTATTATTTCAACCGAAAGTTGATATGCTAATCATCCTTCAGCTAACTGGAATAATAACCCTGCAATTGTAAACAATTCAGCAACATATTTTCTGTAAATTCCACCAACTTGCATGTGCTGGTGATCTGAAGAATGACAGTGAAATGAATGTTAATATTTCTAGGGCAGCCCTCTAGATATTTATTATAACTTTTTAGTTGCTGCCCTACAGCCACTAGTTTTTAAACAGTTTCCAGGGATCAATCTGCCCAACCCTCAGATGTATGAAAATGGGCTTTTGCTTCATTTAACATTCTAGAATATGTGCCTATTCTGGCTGTGTTAGGCTTAACCTTGAAAGTCAAACTATCTAATTTGGCATCAGGTCAATCTATGTCTGCCATCAATTCAGCAAACAGTTGCTTAACTTTCTCTCAAACCATTTCTATGGCCTGCAACAGCATTGCTTCAGTTATTTGTGATCTTTCAGTATTTATCTACAGATATCAAAAGTTAACGTTGTCTGCTGAGTATGTTTAACATTTTCAGGTGCCAGCACTGCAAAACATGTATGTCCAACATAGAAATCATTCTATACCATCAGATTTGGATGTAATAAAGTGATTTCTAAAGGGTTACTACCAAATATTAGTCTTGTAACAACACAGGAAGTGAAGTCAATCAGCATATAGGTAGCTATATGTTATTCTCATTGCTGAAATTGCTATTTTTTACCTTTCATAATTACTAGGTGGCAGCTAAATTACCCATTAACAAGGTTTAACTTTCTACAGTATCGCAGTCAACAGCTATGCCAACATTTTCTAGCGCTGTGCATGTTCAGAAAATTACCACCACTAGATGTTGTTAGTTGCTTGAAATGGAGGTTGCCAGCACCAATCACCCAGGCTAATAGGAAGATGACACAAGAAAAAGGGCGGAGTATTTCACAGTCATTCCTAGGCTCAGGTAACACTGCATCACTAATCCTGAATGCAACCCCAAACACAATGGCTGGCATTGCTAGGTCATGGAGCCTCAGAAGGCCTATAGAGAACACAAGCACCAGTGCTCACATCAATACAAGCAACCTGACTGGGTGACTGCCCAATGAAAATGCTTACCCTCTCTTCAAACAGCTACCACACTCCTGGTGGCAGAACAGTTAAAGGGAAGTGAGCTACACAAACAGCCATGATAATCTGTTCAGCAGAACCATTTTAGGCTATAACCCATCTTGGAAATCTCAAATATAATTGCGCAACAGAGAGCCAAAGATGAAGTGGATCCGTCACTCAAACGCATAATCAAGAGAATGCAGGGAGCTCCTCATTTCAGTTCACCCACACAAAATTCATCAAGATTGTTTGAGAAAATGCCACTTTTTGTATGGTCATTCCCATTTGTTGCTGAATTTTATTGCTGAAGCCTAGTGTATGTGCTCTGACACCTAAAACATGTAAACATTAACTAATTCCTGTTTGACAGGTTTAACTGTCAAGTAAGGCCTTCGTATATGGTTTGCAAACTACACCTACTGCATGGTAGGTTAAATATCACCTGTGAAACAAGGAACTTATCTTGCCAACTACTAATATGACGAGGAAAACATGGCTTCAGGCCTACCATTGTAGCATGACCACTGCAGTTTAAACCTGCTGCCTAAGCTGTCAACCCTTTGGGCACAGGACCCACTTTCCTTTTGAAAATCATTAAGGCATCCCTATGTGGAGATTGTAGCTCACAAGGTAGGGTATGGGCTATTTAATCGGGGACATATATACCTCTAATTTTACTATGTCCTTGCAGTGAGAAACCCTAAAACCAGCGACTCCCAGGACATTTAAGGGAGGGTCATCCTCGTGCGTCATCTCTGACACGCTAAATTTTCCCAAGGTAATCTTCTTCACCAGAAGCAGATTGAGGCGACACGGCGGGGCTCATGATTCAATCAATCTTCTTTATTAATATTGGGCATGACGCGTTTCGGAAGTGTCCTTTATCAAATGCCCTTCAGTATTAAAATTTGCCACTGTATATATACATATATATATATATATATATATATATATATATATATATATATATATATATATATATATATATATATATTACCTACTGGCGGTCGCCAGTAGGTATATATAGTTAGGATTTTTTCTCTATGGAACTTTTGAAAATTCTATGTCTAATAACTTTGGCGTTTGTGGACGGAATCGGCTGAAATTTTCAGGAAAATGGCACATTTTGTTTCTGAGCAGCCCCCAAAAATTTGGGGGGGTTCCGTCAAGGGGGGGCCGAGAAAAAAGGGGGGTCCCAAAACGCGTTTTTCCCATTCATTTTTCCAAAGGGCCTTTGGCCTCACTTTTAGCTCGAACGGCTGAATGGATTTACACGAAACTTGGCAAAATTGTAGGGACTGTTAGCCCGATGTGCCTTTGCTGGGTCTCAATATATGTGCTCCAGTGGATTTAGAGAAATTAACGTTTAAAAAAACAGATATATCTGTGACAGCGTCCCAGATAGCGCTCCAGATCGCGTACTTTTCGCGTAACGTAGCTTTGCAAAGCGAAGCTGATTGGCTCTCCGGTGTCTGTCAACATTCTAAACAGTCCGGTGCGGCCGCCATCTTGTCTCTCGGTAGGATCGAGAGACAAGAGGAGGAGAAAAACGAAGGGGGAATTTAATGAAAGGGGGCAAGGTAGACCCCTCTTGACCCCCTAGGAATGATGTTGGGGTTATTAAAGGGTCCCGTGGGGCAAATAAAAAAAAAAATATTTTTCGCGGTAGAAGCGCTTCTCGGTTCGCGAACCGGGTCGCAAACTGGTAGCGAAACGTGAATTCGCCATTTTGTGTTTGGATTTAATTAAATTACTAGATGGAGGAAAAGCAATGTGAGTATTGGGTATAAGGGGGTATGGGAGACGTATCCTGACCCCCTATGTTTTCTGAGGGTGGTTGAGGAGGCTCATATATGTTGATACTTGTCTTCCAGCGGTTGCGCGTGAGCGTTTTTTTTTTTTTTGCCGCTTGACTTCTGTTAACGTTCGATTCGAAGGAAATGAGGAAGTTTTGATCGCCATTTTGACACTGCGAGTAAATATATTGTTAAAAATAATTGTTATAAATTAATCCGTATTGATAAACATTGTGTGCGACATCTTGCTTTTTTTCCAATGCCACACTTTTGTCGTGCACGGCAGCCATTTTAGATGCCTTGACCAGACCCACTCTCTGTACGCCGCAGATCCTCAGCATGGCTCCCCACCCTCGCAAGCATCTCCTCCACGCACTGGTCACCCCTGCTCTCTCTCTCATGCATGGGTCATAAACTTGCCCCCATCTGCGCTGCTCTTCCCTGAGTATCACACCCTGTGCCCGCCCGACACCTCCCTTTCACCCTATTCACTACCGCACCCTCTGACACTCCTCTTCCTCTGTGTCCGATTGTCCAGGCCGGTCCCAGGCTATCACCTAGCCCTGCGGATGTAGTTTATGGCCCCAACTGTAAAGAATCACCCCTGTTCAAAGGAGTTACAGTAGATCAAGGTCGCCACCTCATGAGATCCGTCACACCACACGCGTTCCTACTATCTGATAACGATCCTGTATTGTGATTGGGGAGGGGATTCTCACTGTAAGGGTGTGTGGGAACTAGCCTGAAGCGGAAGATTCCAGGGATGCCTTTTTGTACATCAAAGTCTTCACAATTATGTGTCACATTAAAAATATATAGCACTCCAACAAAGTAGTAGGATTATAACACTTTAATAACTTATAAATATATACAACGCTCCAACAAAGTAAACATGTTAAAAAAAAACTTTTTAAACAACTATTTATATGACATTGTTTTAACCAGGATAGACAAAGAAATGACACAGTGATGTAAAAGTTTCTGAAAGAAATGCCAAGAACGTCCCATGTGAAAGTGAATTTTATCTGGCAATTTTTTTCTTTTCCTTCTCATGAAAAGAAAGTTAATGCCAGGTTCGTTACCTGCCTCATCTGCAAAAAAAAACTCTCGAGAGGGACCGAAAAAAAATATAGCTATGGTAATCATACCATGCATCGGCACATGGAGAGGTGGCACCCTCTTAATTATTCTAAAGCACAACTTCGAGATTTGGTGGATAATCCCCTTTCGGCAAAAACATCCATCAATGACTTAGCAATAAGTGAGTCAGAGGCAACGGAAACGGTCCCAAATCTGCAAAAGAACTTTGGGCAGATGAGATTGACTTGTGTAGCATGTTGAAAATTAATTTCATGTGGAGAGATGAGTATTACTTTAATAAATAGATCATATGAAAATCATCAATGTCCAAAACGTCCTAGAAAGTAATTTTTGTCATTTTTGAGGAAGAGAGATGACCTTTAGTGGTACGGGGTCGTTTTCGTTCGAACTAGGGGGGCCAGGTGACATTCCTTCGGGGTGGCTTAGGGGCATTTAAAACAACTTCCCTGATACAGGTAGCATATAAAGTAGAGGGTAAATACCAGGATCTTTATCGATTGCTTTATGCTGTACAAAAATGAAAAACACATACAACAAACCTGGACCATTCATATTTTCAATGTTTCTGCGTACTATACTTTTTAACCCTTAACTAATTGAGCTGCTTGATTTCACCTGCTTTTAAAAAAAAAAAAAAATCGGAAACAGTGGCCATTTCTTCACAACTTGCCAATCTACGCGTTACAACTACGTTTGCTTTTTCAAAAACCTTTAATAAAAATGTTGGTGCCCAAATACGGGCCTACAACCCCCCACGGAGCAGGCTGGAACTGTAAATGGGGGGGGGGGGTAATTTATTTGTGGAAAACATAACAGAGTCAGTGGTCGTTGATTTCATAGTAAAAAGTGCGACAAGTGCAACAAAATCATATCGATAATTCATTGTGAGCAAGTACCATTAGTGTCGACAATTCCAACCTTCAATAATAAATACAGTAATCAATGATGCATTAGAACTTAATATCAATTCATTGTTCGAACGTGTAATCAGTCTTATCCCATATCAATTCATGTGCTAAAAACTGCATACATATCTCATGATATCAAGGCTGAGCAATCGGGGCACAACAAGGTGTTGAGAGTTTCATTTGTACCGGTGCCATTTTGGGTGAGGTCAGGAAGGTCCAAGTATAGTCAAAATGTCTCCACCAACTCGTGGTTGGACTGGGACCTCTTTCGGCAGTCCAAAAGTTTTCGTTGAAGGGTAGCAGAGGGGACTGCCGACATGAACCATCAGTCAAAGTGGGGTGGGAGGCAACAATCTCTCCTACCGGGTCATACTGGTGTCCCACCGGAACTGATCAAGTTGGTAGTCTTGCAGGATTTTGGTGATTTCAAGACTGAGGCCGGCGCCGGCATGAGCGCGCCAACGTCCCGTGGCTACGTCGTGGTCGTTCCGTAGGTGATCATGGCAGTCATTCCCCATCGGGGGTCGGGGGCTCCCGTGGCTCTTATAGAATCTTCAAAGTTGAGGAGAACGTTTCTGGACGCAGGAAACTAGAAGCGTTGTTGCACCGCAACAGTGGACGAGACCCCCGCTGGGTGAGCGGAGCATCATTGCCTCGCAATAGTGGACGAGACCTTTTGTCGGGTGAGTGCAGCGCCGCTGCATCGCAAGAGTGGAGGAACCCTTTTGTTGGGTGAGTGGAGCGTTGGGGGTGCAGCTCGTTCGCGCCGCCTCTCCCTCCCAGCGCACCCCACGCCGACACCTGGCGTTGATATCCGTGATGTCCGGACTAGTCGATAAGAGGGGGGGAGTAGGAGGCAGAGAGAGGCAAGACATCCCCCCCGTGGCCTGCAGGGCGCCGCTTCAGGACCGAACGGGGAGCCCGGGGCCAGACCAGGAGATACGAGGGGAGGGTCGGTGGCATGTGCAAGACATTCCTCTCCAGTGTTGTCGCAGCTATAGTTGCCGTCGGCCTCGGCTCATCTCCTGGTGCACCTTACGCGACGACCCTTTTGATGGGTGAGTGGAGCGTTGGGGGTGCAGCTGAGGGGCCCCCACCTTGGGGGGTGGGAGAGGCTCGTTCGCGCCACCTCTCCCTCCCAGCGCACCCCATGCCGACACCTGGCGTTGATATCCGTGATGTCCGGACCAGGCGATAAGAAGTGGGGGGGGTCGGAGGCAGAGGCAAGACTCCCCCCCCCCCGTGGCCTGCAAGGCGGAAGAAGAAGGGAATCGGGAGACCAGTACATTTCGGCCCATCCACGCCACGGCTGATTCCGGTTAGCTGGGCCCCGCCCTGCACGTGTCGAGGCCTCATCTTCCGGATGGGCGTAACCATGGCCCTGTTGCACTTCGGGAGTTTCCGGAATGGGGGTAGGTATCTGCTGATTTGTATCTATTTCATGTTACCGTTAATGGGCGTGGCGGGCGGTGGGACAGACATGCTTGGAGCAGTGGGGGGGTGGCGGAGCCTAGCTACCTCGTGGCTGCCGTAACGTCAAGCTTGGCTTTTTTCACCACTTCCATGTTTCTTATTTCTAGCGAAGTCAAAAACTCATCAGTGGCCTACTGATTTTGTTTGATTTCTTTCCCTTTCTTTTCAAGTGTATTTCATGCTAAAGTTTCTGTTTAACAGGATATAGTGATTACTTCGTTTTTTACATATGTCTTCTTTATTAGGGGTACTCTCCGGTTGAGCCAGATGATGTACCTCTAATAAATGGTCCGGGTGGAACTAGTTTCTCAATCAGTGGGGAGTAGATGGGTATGACAGATTACAACGGGGGACAAAAGTCCGCATTACCCACCCTTCACTACTTGCAAAGACTAGACAGAATATTTCTATTCCACGTTATTTACAAACAAAGAATACCTCGAGAGAACTATTCCTTGAAGAATAAATGTCCAGCCAATCAATCAATCAGTGGGGAGAAAAACAGGTATGACGGATTATAACGGGGGACAAAAGTCTCCATTACCTATCCTTCACTATCTGCAAAGGGAGACAGAATATTCCTATTCTTCTCTGTTTGTAGACAGGGAATATCTCAAAGAGTAATAATCAATAAAAAATTAACAACTTTAAGGTAAATACTCACAATATGACTACTCAACGAAGTTAAAAAGTAACGGATATAGGTACTTGAGAGGTTTTCGGTGACAGATAATCTACAATATACACTTGTACATATGAGTCTGATACAGGGCGGATCTCTGTATAACTATGGATAATTAGATATTAGGATGGCATACAAAGCTCCCAACCTTCTTACTTTTTCTCTTAAAGGGTTTCAAATTGGGGACAAATATTAGGCTGTGCTCTAGAGGTTGACGGTGTTGCTCCACTGGTACTCGGGCCTTCTCATGAAGCAGAAGGAGCCGCTCTCAATCTCCTTAACTCTTCCCTTGCAAAGTTGACCGATTCTTAGTCTGCAACTGCTTCAGCATACTTGCAGTTCCACACAAGTCCTTTTTATTGGGGTCTCCTCTTGAAAGCAGTCTTGCATATGCGGCAAGTAACTTTTCTTGCATTCACCTTTTTTAAGACTTGTGAAAATTAATTTCAAAACATTCAATAAATACGGTGTTACTATGCATTGTGTCATATGCTTTATTAAAAATATGCAGAAAATGTTCCCTTTATTTGTTGTTAAGGTCTTTACAAGAGAATTTGAAAGGAGAAAGTAGGAGATGAATAACACATGTAGGACATTATATCTCAAACTGCAAAAATTGATAAAGAGGGTGGACCAAAGTCTGCATGTACAATGCCAGTGGAAGCGTTTCAGGCACACTGCGAAGATTTAAAAAAATATAAATATTGTCAAGTTTTACTTTGACTTGTGATGTTTGATCTCATTTAGTCACTTCAATCTAAATTTAAACACTAATTTTCTTTTTGTTTTGCAGATTAACTACAATACTTATTTTGGACTCCATATTATATGTTGTTTATTATATTGTTTTGTTACTTATAGTTCTAGTTATTTATTGTAGTGTTATATTTTAGTTATAGTTCCAGTTATTGTTTTAATAAAAGTTAATTAAAAAAGTACATACGTCTGTTTTTTTGTGGGGGTAGCAGTCATCAATAGAAATTATATTTATAATTTGAAGTATAATGCTGAAGCTCACTCATTAGCAACATATTGTGGTGAAATTTTTAACCTATGTGCTGACGTAAGTGTTCCATAAACTACTACTATGGTAACAGGCAAAATACTGTTTGGGGGTAGGGTATAATACGCAGGAATGCTGTAAAAATAAATGGGCAAGGGCTGTTTTGTTTTCCACTGTTGCAACATAAAGTGATCAATAAAAATCCGATAATCAGGCCTATCAGCGACTAAGACAGCAGGTCGAGTCTCTTTTGCTCAACGGCTCCCTCATGGGACGAAGAAACGCCCTTTTTCACGAAATAGGAATATTTTACTTGCAGGACAGTTGTTAATTTCCCGTGAAAATACATTAGCCTGGAACATTGTTAGTGATAAACTGTAAATGCATCTGGGTCCTTTGCTTAAAAAAAAAATATATAAAATATATTTGTGAATTAGAATAAGAATATATGTTACAGCTATAGATATTTGCTATTAAAAAAACATTGAAATTCACTGAAAAAAACATAGGTTTTAGGCCATATATAGTTAGGGATTAGCATTTACAAAACCTTAATTTACTCGCACAAAACCATTGAAATTCGCATATATAGTTAGATGCAATAACTATATATCGCGCACCCGCAATCCACTGCTGATGATGTCACATATTACATCATTCATGACATGGTCAGTGACATCACTGATGACATCACTGATGACATCATCCAGTGACTGTATGTTTCTGTAAAGTTAAAATATGTCTTACATATTAAAGAATGAGTGGATGTATAAGTGTCTGGATGAAGGATTTAGTAGGTGCATGACTGACTGTATGAGAGAGTGATTTAATGTGTCTCACTGAGTGCATGGGTTAGTGACTAAACTGTCTTAATTTGTGCATCATTATATCTGTTGTTCTATGAACTGCTGCATGTGTTGATCAGTAGCTATATGAGTAACTATATGGGTTATTGATTGGTTGCCCAAGTATTTGTATGGGAGAGTGAGTGTGTGTGTGGGGGTGGCTGGGGGGTGTGTGACTCTGTGCATACATGTGTGAACAGTTGATTCACTAGATCTATGGGTTCAAAACTGTATGTGGAAACAGCTGTATGGGTGGTTGACTGTGTATGAGTGTATTGGTGAGTGAATGGATATCTCAGTGCTACATGTCAAAGTAAGTACATATGTAAAACACAGTACATGTGAGAGTTCACATATATAAATTACTGTGTATAAGAGCCAGTGAATGTGTGAGTGGCTGAATGGGTCATTGAAAACTTGTATCAGTGATTGTATAAGAGAGTAAATATGTGTTAGAATATGTTTGAATAAGTAAGGTGCGTATAACTGTATAGTTGAGGAAATGGAGATGTGATTGATTCAGTGCATGACTGACTAGGTGTGTGAGTAACTCCATGGATGAGTGACAGTCTGTGAGTGTCTGTTTATTCTGAGTGTATCTAAGGTTATATTAGAGTCTGAAGAGGTTGATCGTATTATCACATGATTGATGTCATCAGTGATGTTGTCAGTGATGTCATTTGAGTTGTCATCAGTGATGTCATTTGAGTTGTCATCAGTGATGTCATCAGTGATGTCACTGACCATGTCATGAATGATGTAATATGTGACATCATCAGCAGTGGATTGCGGGTGCGCGATATATAGTTATTGCATCTAACTATATATGCAAATTTCAATGGTTTTGTGCGAGTAAATTAAGGCTTTGTAAATGCTAATCCCTAACTATATATGGCCTAAAACCTATGGTTTTTTCAGTGAATATATATATATATATATATATATATATATATATATATATATATATATATAATAGGACCTAGTTTCCTTAGGAAAAGCGGTTTTTGATTTGCCAATATGTTTGGCGCCGTTTGACGAATATTCGCGAAATTTTCAAAACTAATGGGGAGTTCCGGTCAGCTCCTGTCTTAAAAGTTTCTGGATCATTCGTCAAGCAAGAATAGAGGGGGTCCCAAAACATTTTTCTCTATGTTAATTTCCATAGGAAAGTTAGACAAAGCTACGGCCCGAACTGCAGAACGGAATTACACCAATTTGGCAAAAAGGTAGGTCTTGGTCCAAAAAGTGACCTTTTTTAAAATGGTGTAAATCCGTTAGGTAGTTCCTGAGCAATTAAAAAAAGAAAAATATCGATATCTGAGCCCCGAGGAGGGTTTGCGAACCCTCCCCGGCACGAGCTTCACTCTTATTGACTGCCAACACTCCAAATCAGGAAGTGTTGGCAGCCATCTTGTGACTGGGTAACCGAGTCACAAGAAAAGCATAAAAAAAGGTGAAAAACACCCTGACCCCCTAGATCTGCTCAGGGGGTCCCACAAGGACCCTCAGGGCCAAAGAAAGCATAAAAAAAGACTCGTCCAAATTTGTTCTGGGTGTGTGAATCCGGCCGATAAAACATTAAAACAATGAAGGGCGGGCTCTCGCGCTTTATTGTATTTAAGGTCTGGGGGACAGTTCCTGGGGGCATGCCAATTTATGTTGTGGGGGCCCGTGGGGGCCCCTGCAGCCCCTAGGACCGCCACCTCCCTGGGCTTCATTTATGGTGCGCAGGAATAATGAAATAAGGGTGGGGAGGCCTCGCTGGCCCCTGCAACCCCAGAGACCGCCACCACCCTGGGGCTTTGAAAATAATTAGTGTGGGGGGCTCGAGCCCCCCCACATTGCCCAGGGTATCACCACCTCCCCAGGGCATTGATCATGGCAATATAGAGGTCCGTTACGGATCCCCAGCCCCGGAGACCACCACCTCCCCGGGGCATATAAATGAAGGTAGGGGGACCGCGCAATGGCCCTGGGGCCCGCCATCCCCCCCACGGCGGGTCTCCTACAATGTCCCACTGTGCCCATTCCTGGGACATTGCTGTTTGCTATGGCAGGGCGGAAGCACACCTCCCACCCTGCCATAGCAAAAACTGCTTTGGTTTTTGGAAGTGAGAGCAGGAAAACCAAAGCAGAATTGCTTTTGCACAAGGGGAGCTGCATGTCAGCTGCTCCCCTTGTGCAAAAGCAATGCCGGCTCCCACAGGAGACGGGAAGTCGGCGGGACCATGGGGGGCATTGGGCTTCCCCCCCCCACGGTCCCCAACGGTGAGGCCAGGCCCCAGGGGATGGGGTCTCCTGGTCATAATTGGCTTGAGGAGGGGGGCCACACACCCCCATCCAAATAATAAAAGAATGTAAGAAAAAAAAGTCTGGCCATGCCCCGGGGATGGGGTACCTTGGCTGAAATTGGCCTCGGGAGGGGGGCCATGTGGCCCCTTCCCGATTTTTTTAAAACTTTTTTATCAAAAGGGGTCAGGCTCTGGGGGATGGTATCCCTAGGGCCCCAAAAATATAAAAGAATGGGGGCCACACAGCCCCCCTAGTTTAAAAAAAAGTATTTAAAAAAAAGCTGGCTTTTTGGCGGTGGCCACGCTCCCTTTCTCCACCACTCTGCAAACGCACTCCCTGGTGCATTCTTAGTTGGGGGAATTAATTCCCCTTGAATACTGGGGGTCCCTGGAGGCCAACTAGACCACCACATTCCTCCAGTAAGCGCCACACAGCTTGATTGCAGGGGGTGGTCCGAGGCCTTGCCCCTTTTTACACCACTCTGCAAACATGCCTCTTGGCACACTGCTGGTGGGGTGATGAGGTCTTCTTGTGTTCTGAGGACCTCAGGACACCAGTGGACTTCATCCCCCAAGCAGCAGTGTACCAAGAGGGGTGTTTGCAGAGTGGTGTAAAAAGGGGGCCTGGCCGCAGACCACCTCTATTCAATCCAGCTGTGTGGTGCTTACTGGAGGTACCTGGTGGGCTAGTTGACCCCCAGGGACCCTCTGTATTCAAGGGGACTTAATGCCCCAACTTAGAATTCCCCAGGGGGCGCGTTTGCAGAGTGGTGGAGAAAGGGTGTGTGGCCTTTGTTCACCTCTCAGCAATCCCACTGTGTGGGGCTTACTGGAGGTAAGAGGTAGGCTGGTTGGTCCCTAAAGGACCCCCAGCAGCAAAGGGGACTTCAATCCCCATCCAAGAGCGTGCCAGCGAGCGCGCTTGTAGAGTCATGGGCAAAGGGGTGAAGCCTGCTCTGAGAACTTAGCAACCCTGCTGTGTTGGTCTTACTGGAGGTAATAGGATGGGTAGTTGGCCCCCAAGGATGTTCTTGGGAGCCAACTACCCCTCTTTTTACCTCCAGTAAGTCCCATACAGTGGGATTGCTAAGATGTGTTCGGAGGCCATGCCCCCCTTTCTCCACCTCTCTGCAAACGCACCTCCTGGCAGACTATGGGATGGGGATGAAGTCCAATTTACTGCTGTAGGACTTTGGGGGCCAAGAAGCCCTACTGGTACCTCCTGTAAGCCCTATGCAGCGGAATTCCTGAGCGCTGGTCGGAGGCCCAGCACCCTTTCTCCACCACTCTGCAAACTTGACTACTAGATAAAGAAGTGCTTGCAATGTAATAGGTTTCACATTTGCGAGAATTAGAGCTATTGGCGTTGTAAATGCAAACGTTTTTTACTAATGTTTTTTGGAGTGGAGTGGATGTATGTTGTGTGTAGTGGAATTATGTGGATAGAAAGTTTGTGGTATTTAGTGTATAGGAATTATGTAGAGTGGGATTATGTGTAATGTAGAGCAATTATGTGGTTTGGTAGTCTGTATTGTGGAGTGGTAACCTCAGGTTTAGTCTTCCTCGTTTCCATCTAAGCTCAACTATGAACTCAGTGAGACAAAAAAAGATGGAATCACTGAGGAGCACTTGTGGACCTAGTCAGAAGTATGAGCAGGGCTAATGGAATTATGTGGCTGTTTGGCTGCACCGACTTTCGCACAATTACACATTTTCTGCATTAGCCACATAATTCATCATCTGCACCCTAATCTGCAAATTTGAACAAAAAAAGCCTTTTTTCTAGCTCAAATTGTGCTAATGTTACCAAAAATGCTGCGACAAGTGTTACAGCATGGTGGAAGTCCTTTTGCAAACCTAGAATGGTCACATATTACTTATTGCAAAATATGGGTGTTAAATTGGTACTAATGGTGTGCAAGCCACTCTTGCTTCCCTTTGCGTCTCTCCTGCCTCTTTCTGCATTTCTGTTGCTTCTTTCTGCACATTTCTTTCTTCTTCTGCACTTCTATTGACCTCATTCAGCAAATCTCCTGTTCTTTCTGCACCTCTCTTCCCTCTTTCTGCACACCTGTTGCCTCTTTTTGTACCTCATTTGCTTCTTTCTGTACCCCTCTTATGTTTTTCTGCATCCTTTTTGCCTCTTTCTGCACCCCTCTTGCCTCTCTCTCTACCCCTCCTCCCTCTCTTCTGCACTTCTGTTGCTTCGATTTGCATTTATCTTTTATCTGCACAACACGTTCCTCTTTCTGCACCTCTTTTGCATCTTTCTGCAGTTCTTGTGCCTCCTTCTGCACTTCACTTGCCTCTTTCTGTAAATCTCTTGCCTCTTTCTGCACCTCACTTGCTTCTTTCTGCACCCCTTTTGCCTGTTACTGTACTCCTCTTCCCTCTTTGTGTATCTCTCTTGCCTCTTTCTAAACCTCTCTTCCCTCTTTCTGCACCACTCTTGCCTCTTTCTGTACCTCTGTTCCTTCTTTCTTCAGGTGTCTTGTCTCTTTCTTCACCCTTCGAGCCTCTTTCAGCATCTCTATTGCTTCTTTCTGAAGATCTCTTTCTGCACCCCTCCTGTATCTTTCTGTACCCCCTTGCCTCTTTGTGTACCTCTCCTACCCCTTTCTGCACCCTTTTGCCTCTTTTTCCACATCTACCCCTTTTGTTTTGTTCTGCACTCCACTTTTCTCTTTCTGCACCCCTCTTGCCTCTTTCTGCACCTCTGTTGGTTGGTTGTTTCTGTACTGCTCTGGCTCCTTTCTGCACCCCTGTTTCACATTTCTTCATCCCTCTTGCCTTTTTCTGAAACCCTCTTCCCCCTTTCTGTACCTCTCTTACCTCAGTCTGCCCACCTGTTCCCTCTTTCAGTACCTCTTTTGCCTGTTCTGCATCTCTCTTGCCTCTTACTGCAATTGTCTTGCCTCCTTCTGTACCTTACTTGCCTCTTTTACCACCTCTGTTGGTTTTTTTGCCCTGCTCTTGTTCTTTCTGCACTCCACTTGCAGATTTCTGCATCCCTCTTGCCTTGTTCTGCACCCCTTTTAACTGTTTCTGCACCTCTCTTGCCTCTGTCTGCACCTCTGTTCCCACTTTCTGTACCTCTTTTGCCTGGTTATACAACTCTTGCCTCTTTCTGGAGTTCTCCTGCCTCCTTCTGCACCTCTGTTGCTTTATTCTGCACTTTCTATGCTTCTTTCTGCACCTGCCTTGCTTCTTCCTACTCTCCTGTTGTCTCTTTCTGCACTCATCTTCCCTCTTTCTGTACCTTTCTTGCCTGTTTCTGCATCTATGATGCCTGTTTCTGCACCTTTCTTGCTTCTTTTTACACCTCTCTTGCTTCTTTCAGCTGTAGTGTAGTTCCTATTTTCCCTATAGGCCCTGCGCATTGGAATAACATAAACAGCAGTGTAGACATAGGAGTGCGGTCTCCTCGGTCTCTACTGACTATGTTAGACTTAATTGGGTTTGTACCAGCTAGCTCAGAGGTCACTGGAAACTTTCTTGACTGAATAGGAAGTGATCAGCTTCCCTGGCTCAGGCAAGAAGGGATTCAGTTTTCCAACAACCGCATTAACATGACAACTTTGCTCCTCAGAATAAGAGTCAATCTCTAGAGTCGTGTGAAACAGCAGACAGCTATTTCACTCAGTCAGTTGTGCAGAATTACTTTCACCAGTTATGCAGAGAATAGAGAGACGGGCGTTTTCAATAAAAGGTATTATTTATTGAACAGTCTTTCTTCTCATGCAAGAGAAATGAATTGCCACAATTGCAAGACTTGTCATTATAAAAAGTGCGTACAGTAAAAGGAGTATTGCGAAATAATACTGTAAAAGCATTGATATGGTTTCTTAGCCATAAGATGGTTAAAATAAATAAAATATATACATTCATATATACATTTGGCTAACGTACTCAACTGGTGCTTCTAACTACGCCTACCCCAGTGTACCTGACCTAAGCCTAATACATGGGAGGGAGTACGTAAGTAGCAGTTTAAGTTAAGTTGGTTTTGCCAAGGGTTTGCTTCAAGAATTCTCTTTAAGGGTTTAGTCAGCACCGTACCTCTGGAATAGAATGCAGGAGGTCTGGTATCTCCTCTCAGGACTCAATATTCCAGTCACTCGCAAGGGTAGGCTGGAAACGCCGGAGCTGGATTTTCTCGGCAGGAGAAAAGACAGCATCTTTCTCAGCGCGTCAAGGAGGAGGGGCAGCGTCCTTGGGCTTCTCACATCTGCTCGGCTCTCTGCAAGGGACAGCTGTTCTGCTCCTGTATTCACCACCACCGCTGTGTTTGCTTATGGCAACGTTGGTATTATTTATACCTGAAAGGTGCCGAGTTTGACGTAAGTTTTTGGACATAAGGAGTCAATAAAGATGTCACTAAGAACTGGTCGTTCTTACAGTGCTCGTTAGGAGTTCTATTACAAATCAAAACAAAGCAAGCGGGGCATTCCCAGGTTGCTGGGGTGTTTGAGCTGTCGAAAGATCTCGGTGTGTTATCTAGGAATCTAAGGAAGTGGCTTCTGCTGTGTCATGTACTGTAATGAGCTGCAGAGAGGAGTTACTGAAATATGGCTCTGATCGGTTATGCCATTATAGGGATATCAATTGATTATAGCCATATAGGGGCATGAGGTCACAATATTGATCGGGGTCCTAGATAGAACACAACACAGCAATTCTCTTGCCTCTTTCTGAAGTTATCTTTCCTCTTTCTGCAACCATCTCCCTCTTTGCACAACTCTGTAGCCTCTTTCTATACCTCTCTTCCCTCTTTCTGCACTTCTCTTCCTTCTTTCTGCACACCTTGTGACTCCTTCTAAAGACATTGTGCCTCTTTCAGCACCTCTGTTGCTTCTTTCTGCACTGCTCTTGCTTCTTTCTGTACCTCACTTGCCTCTTTCTGCACTTCTCCTGCTTCTTTCTAAACCACTGTTGCTTCTTTCAGCAATTCTCTTGCCTTTTTCTGCACTTCTCTTGCCTCTTTCTGCACCTCTGAGTTAGAGGTAGTTTTAATCCCTCAGCCCTATTATGTAATAGGGCCTTATAGGGGAGGTCATGCCAATCACAGGGGTACCCCAACCCAAAGGGTACCCTAGTGTATGTAGGGGTTTGCACTGTATTCTAAGTGTCTTTAAGCATAGCACTGGCTCCACGCCTGGTTAGTCAGAGTCAGTTACCACCAGTAGCAGTCAGTAAAAAGTTGGGGGCACAGGATGACTTTGCAACAAGGCCTTTTTCTGCACCTCTGTTGGTTCTTTCCGCATATCTCTTGCTTCTTCCTACACTTTTCTTTGTCTTTCTGTACCTCACTTGCCTCTTTCTGCACTTCTCTTGCTTCTTTCTAAACCTCGGTTGCTTCTTTCAGCAATTCTCTTGCCTTTTTCTGCACTTATCTTGCTTTTTTCTGTACCTCTGTGCTTCTTTCTGTACCCCTCCTGTCTCTTTCTGCACCCCTCTTCCCTATTTGTGCAACTCTGTCTCTTTCTACACCTCTTTTCCCTCTTTCTGCACTTCTCTTGCCTCTTTCTGTACCCTTTGTGTACCTTTCAGCACCTCTGTTGCTTCTTTCTGCACTTCTCTTCCTTCTTTCTGTACCCCTCTTGCCTATTTCAGCACCTCTGCTGCTTTTTTCTGCACTCCTCTTCCTTCTTTCTGTACCCCTCTTGCCTCCTTCTGCACCTCTGTTGCCTCTTTCAGCCCCTCTGTTGGTTCTTTCTGCACTGCTCTTGCTTCATTCTGCACCTCACTTGCCTCTTTCTGCACTTCTCTTGCTTCTTTCTACACATCTACACATCTGTTGCTTCTTGCAGCAAATCTCTTGCCTCTTTCTGCACTTTTGAACCCCTCCTGCCTCATTCTGTACCTCCCTTGCCTATTTGTGAACCTCTCCTACCTCTTTCTTTACCCCTCTTGACTCTTTTAGCACCTCTGTTGGTTCTTTCTGCACTGTTCTTGCTTCTTTCTGCACTTCACTTGCCTCTTTCTGCACATATCTTGCTTCTTTTTAAACCTCTGTTGCTACTTTCAGCATTTCTCTTGCCTCTTTCTATACTTCTCTTCATTCTTTCTGTACCCCTCCTGCCTCTTTCTGAACCTCTCTTGCCTCTTTGTGCACCCCTTCTACCTTTTTGTGCACCCCTTTGCTTCTTTTTGCACCTCTGTTGGTTCTTTCTGCACTGCTCTTATTTCTTTCTGTACCCCACTTGCCTCTTTCTGCACTCATGTTCCTTGTTTCTGCACCCATACAGCCTTTGTATGCACTTCTCATGCCTCTTTCTGCACCTCTATGTTAGAGGTAGTTTTAATCTCTCAGCCCTATTATGTATTAGGGCCTTATAGGGGAGGTCATGCCAATCACAGGGGTACCCAACCCAAAGGGTACCCTAGTGTATGTAGATGTTTGCACTGTATTCTAAGTGTCTTTCAGCATAGCACTGGCTCCTCACCTGAATTAGTCATTCAGTTACCACCAGTAGCAGTCAGTAAAAAGTTGGGGGCACAGGATGACTTTGCAACACAGCCTTTTCTGCACCTCTGCTGGTTCTTTCCGCATATCTCTTGCTTCTTCCTACACTTTTCTTTGTCTTTCTGGACTTCTGTTGCCTCTTTCTGCATTTCTCTTGCTTCTTTCTGTGCCTGTCTTCCTCTTTCTTCACATGTCCTACCTCTGTTGGCATAGTTAGAAATTATCATTTAACAAACCTTAAAAATTTACTGAAAAAACCATAGTTTCAGGGACGTTATAGTTAGAAATTAGCATTTAAAAAACCTTTGAAATTCACTGAAAAAACCATAGGTTTCAGAGAAGTTATAGTTTAAAATTAGCATTTAAAAAACCATAGAAATTCGCTGAAAAAAACCATAGGTTTTAGTGACGTTATAGTTAGTTGGACATTTCACTCGTACAAAACCAGAGAAATTCGGCCATTATAATTGAGCTAACTATAACTCGCGCCCCCACAATGCACTGCCTATGACATCACATATTACATCATTCATGACATGGTCAGTGACATCACTGATGATATCATCCACGTGATAATCTGTTTTACCGCCTCACACCCTAATATAACCTTTGATACACCCACTCTAAAATACAGACTATCATTTTCAAAACCATAGACACACCAATACCAGTTACTACATGCCCACTGACTGATGTCTACACACACATCCACTCATTCACCAATACAGTCATTCATACATGCAGTCACTTATCAATGCATCACTATCATTTGCACTCTACCAATACAGCATTATCATTTGCACTCCTACACCTATACAGATACTCACACATCGCTATTCATCCATAGAGTTACTCACACACCTAGTCAATCATGCAAAGAATCATTCACACTCCCATTTACACACCTATACAGTTATACACACACCACCTCACTTATTCATACAGATACTAACACATACTCTCTTTAACAATCACTAATACAAGCACACACACATCCATACAGCCACTCTTACAATCATTCACTCACACATATAGTCATTTATCCACTCCAACACTCACATATACTACCTTTCACATATGTAGTTATTCACACATGTACCACTGAGCCATCTATTCACTCTCCAACACACCCATACACACACTCACCCACCCATACAGCCCCTCACAGATGCACTCTTGAACCCATACACCCAGTGAATCACCCACTCACA
Source organism: Lissotriton vulgaris (assembly GCF_964263255.1). NCBI lineage: Eukaryota > Metazoa > Chordata > Amphibia > Caudata > Salamandridae > Lissotriton > Lissotriton vulgaris. The sequence goes on from NC_141694.1 coordinate 882,908,839, forward strand.
TATCAATGCAGTGAGTCACACACACCCCACCTACCCAGACACTCAGGGACCCATACAGATACTCAGACAAGCAATCAATAACCCATATAGACACTCATGTAGCTACTCACCAACCCATGCAACCACTTACACACCAAGAGACAGACTGATATAGATATTCACACAGTTGAGTTACTAACCCATGCATTCAGTAAGAAACATTTAATCTCTCACTTATACAGTCAGTCACACACCTACTAAATCATCCATTCAGACACTCATTCTTCAATATACCATGGCCGATATATATATAAAACATATTTAAACTTTACAGAAACACACAGTCACTGGATGATGTCATCAGTGATGTCATTTGAGATGTCATCAGTGATGTCACTGACCATGTCATAAATGATGTAATGTGTGATGTCATCAGCAGTGTATTGCGGGGGCGCAAGTTATAATTAGTTTAACTATAACAGCCGAATTTCTCTGGCTTTGAATGAGTGAAATGTCCAACTAACTATAACGTCCCTGAAACCTATGGTTTTTTCAGTGAATATATATATAGGTTCATACCGCCCATATATGTTCATTCACAAAAAACAATTCTCATTGATGTGTAGACTGTATTATCCATACTGAGGTATATGGTAAGAACATACAACTTAAAAATCTCCCATTGATCAAGACTCACTATTCTTAATACTCATTAGCACTTTATAATCCAGTACAATGAATTTATCATGCTGCCTCAAATCAAAAACAATGGATTAATGTATTTACAAAGGAAAATGTTGTTTTAATTTGATTGATACCTGTCTTCACTTTTAACATGGGCAATTGCACTAGCACTTTAAAAAAGACACTCTAGGCTCCAGGACTCTATGGTCCAGTAGAAGGCTGATAGACGAAACGCGTAGACCGTCCTCTACCGTTTATGTCAAATTGGTTTAAATGAAGCACTTTTGCAATTACTCGCTGGTTGTGGTGCTGTGATCCTTCTCCGAAGCTCCGGGAACTGGGAAGGGGGCTGAAGGAATATAGAGCATATAGATATATATATTCAAATTCAAAATAAGCTTTATTCGGCTTTTGTTTAAAACCATAAAAGCAGCAAAGAAATACAAACATGTATAAATAACTCAACATAACATTTGCAAAATAAAAAGAAAAACCAACTATTAAAACAAACTAAAATTAATGTGTCCATTTCAGGTGAATGAAAAGGTACATGCAGTAATCGGGAAAAGGGTAGTGGTTATTGGGACAAGGTTCCTAACGTCCCCTTTTTACCATGATTTATGATTCCATGCCAATTGCCTGGGGGATGGATAGGGTCGGGGCGGGATAGAAGTCGTACAAGTCCCAGATGCGAATAGGGCCATCTCCCTCCCTAGGTTGGGAGGATCGCAGATAAGGGACAATGTTCGTTGACTTGAATTTAATTAGAATGAGGTCGCCCGGGATGTCTTTGGGTGACGTGCCTAGCCACCCTACCCTCCTAACACTCAAGATGCCGCCATCTAAAGCAGGTTGCAATGGTCTATGTTGTTTTAGCCAGGAGATAGTTTTGTGTAACAAGTCCTGATGAGTTTCAAATTTGCCCTGGCTAGGTGCGGGGACCCCAGAAAGAACAGTCACATAGGGGGCAGCTTCTGGAGGTAGGTTGATCCGATTCCTGCTTTCGTGTGCGAGCCTAGGACATCTATGGGGTACAGGTACGGGATGAAGGATACTGTTCCGTCTTCTTGTCTTAGGTAGAGAAATGAGGGGTTCAGAGGTATGAACTTCCATAAGTGTCGAGGGTTTGAAGTATTCATTGATGCTGGGGAGAGTATGGTGAGTGGGTGTGACCGTTGTTCCAGTTGAGGTATGGTTCCTTAATAGTTTATTTTCTATGCTGGTTAACCTATCTCCCAGCTTATTGATTTTAGTAATCAAAGGTGATAATGCAGTAAAAAACAATTGTTCGATCTGTGCCAGTAGGATTGATTGAGGTGGTGATACTGGGTTAGGTGTTTTATTAGCCGGTGGCGAGATTGGTGGTGAGTTGGAAGGTTGTAGTGAGGGACTAGTGAACATATTGTCGGTATCATCAACATCTCTAACCACTTTAGGGGGGGTAGATACGTTCTGGACATAGTTAGTACCACACAATGCATTCAGCTCCTCCCAGATGGACATGGTATAACGTGAAGTCACATGGGTAGTACAAGGCAATCATTGGAAATGCATGGATTATATTCCTCCTAGTGAGGTAATGAAGCATTGTATAGTTTATAATTTATGTGCAAAATTCCGCAGGGTTAAAGTATAAAATACAATATTTACACTCATGAAAAAACCATTGCTCCATTTACACGTACGGTCTTAATCAATGAATAAATATTTAAATAAATAAATAAACATTTAAATACAATATACACAGACTTAAACACCAACTCTAAAAATTTCCTGAGAGGTATCTAAAATCACAGTGGATTATTAAAACAATATTATAAGTATAATATGTTTAAAAAAACCATTTCAATAAATGGACGTCCTTGTATAAAAGTATTTCATGAGGAATAACCCTGACAAACAGATTTGCATCACAAATAAATAATTAAATCATTCAACTCAAGTGAGCAGCAGCCAACTAGGTCCTACCCAAACAATGACCTATTGTATATAATAATGTGTGTGAGTGTAAATCCCCCTAGTGCAAATATATGATGGCTTACTGTTCACTGATTGACGGCCGTCAATAAATGAGAAAGCATGTAAAACCATATCTAAAGAAATCCGTGCCATAAAAATTTAAATTAATATATTAAATGAGTATGAGAGCAAGGGAAAGATATAGTTGAAAGCTATGCCTTTATCATGTAGTACTTTGTCAGTTTTAAGGCATAACTATCCAAGTGCAATTCGGAAAAGGTCATCGCCAAGCAATTAAAAGCAAGTGCAAAAATCCTCACTCATATTCAGACCGTTAGGTGTCTTACTATTGAGCTCTAGGATATATTTTGTTTCTAACCTTCTCAAGAGTAGTTCCCTATTGCCACCCCTTCGGAAGGGCGGGATGGCGTTAATAGCAAAATACTGCAAGAAATTGATGTTGCTTTGATGGCTTTCCTCAAAGTGTCTCGCTACGGGGTAAGCCTGATCTTTATTGGTGATTGCTCTCATGTGCTTGAGTATCCGTTTGTGAACCTGCAATTTGGTACTCCCAACATATTGCAGGTCACATGGACACTCCAGCACATAGACTGCGTATTCAGTCTTGCAGTTTAGTGATTTTCTAATGGGAATTGGTTTTGGTTTAAAGGGTGAGCTGAAAGTCTTTCTATTTACTCCTTGCTTGCATGCTTTGCAGGTAGCACATTTATAGAAGCCTTCTCTGCTAGTAAGCCAATTAGTAACTTTCGCGACTTAAGGGCTATTTTTAACCAGGGCATTACCCATTGAAGGTGCTTTCCTGTAGGTGATGTTGGGTGATTTAGTTAACCCACTACCCAATACCGGGTCATGCAATATCAGTGACCAATTACCATTAATAATCTTACGCACTGATTGGTGCTGTCAATTGTATGTCAGTAATAATCTTGTGGGCTCTGACATTGAATCCAACCAGTTGGGCTGAACGATAGGTTTTTTAGCCAATAACACATGTCTTTCTACACCATTTGATTTGATCATGGCCGTATTAATGGTTTTGCTGGAGTATCCCCTAGCCAGAAATCTCTCCCTGCTCTCCCTTTGGGCCTGATTACACTCTGTCGCTGTGCTGCATATTCGCTTGATCCTCAGCATTTCCCCATAGAGGATGCTGTTGATCAAGTGAGAGGGGTGTTGGCTGGAGGCATGCAAAACTGTATTGCTTGATGTCGATTTTCTGTGAAGACGTGATTCAAGCTTGTTATTTTCCACATAAACTTCCACGTCTAGAAACACAATACTGGTTTTGCTCAATGAAACCGTGAACTCCAAATTAAGATTACTTTTGTTCAGTTCCAATACAAACGCCAGTGCCTCAGATTCACATCCTTTCCAAATGAAAAACAAGTCGTCGATATATCTAAACCAGCATGTGACATGTCTGTCTAAGGTGGCTTTGTGTTTGGCCATGAGGACCTGCTCCTCCCACATGCCCATATGGAGACAGGCATAACTGGGAGAAAAGCAGGCCCCCATGGCCACACCCCTGATCTCTTGGAAAATTTGGTTTAAGAATAAAAAGTAATTATTCTCCAAACATACAGTATTCATGTCAATTAACATCTTATTATGGGCACAGTGGTGCATTCTCCTTTTGTTTAAATAAAATTCCACTGTCTTAATGCCATCACACTTATGAATGCTGGTATAGAGGGACGTGACGTCCATTGCAACTAGCACACAGTCCTCTTCCCAAGTGATCAGTTCCAGCTTACGTAAGAAATCCCCTGTGTCCAGTATGAAAGAAGGCAAGTTCCTAACATGGTTGCAGAAAACAATCCACATATTTCGAAGTATTTTCTAACAGGTTGCCTATGGCCGATATAATGGGCCTACCAGGGGGTTTAAGGAGGTTCTTATGAACTTTTGGAATGAAATATATGGAGGGGATAACCAGATAATCAGTTTCAGGTATTTAAACTCTTCCAAGCTTAGAAGTCCTGCCGATTTCCATGCCAACAGCCTATTGTTAAAATCTCCCCAGAATGTTTTAACTGCTGGCATCGTGCTTCTCCTGTAGCAACTCCGATCTTTTAATTGCGAGAGAGCCTCCTCCATATAAAGTTCTCGTGGCCACATCACCACGTTTCCTCCTTTGTCAGATTGCCTTATCACAATATTGTTGTCATTTTGTAGTTTCCTGATCAGTTGGGAATAAGCAAAATCCTGTTTGCAGAGCTTTCTCTTTGTATGTGAAATGGAACAGTAACGTTTTTTTAGCTCCGATGTAACCTTCTCATGAAAAATGTCAATATTGTCTCGCAACATCATAGGGCAGAATTTGGATTTCACCTTGAAGTTGGTCATTGCTTTGACCCTCATGCTTGTGTCCTCCAAGGTTGATTCAGATCTTGGCGAGTCTGTTTCGTCTCATAATGCCTCCAAATCCGCTAGCAGTGGAACATCACCAGCTGTTAGACCAATATCGTCAAATGCTGGAATACTACCCTGATCGGCATCCGTAGCATGATTACTGCTGTTTCTCATGGAGTGGAACTTGCGCAGCTTGATTTTGCGCACAAATTTGTAGATGTCGATTCTAGTTTGAACATAATTCATATCTTGAGCCGGACTGAATGAGAGACGAAGTGACAGTGTTTTTGTCTCATTCTCAGTTAACACTGTTTTTGTCAAATTAATCACGGTGTGATCAGACTTCATCGTTTGTTCCATTTTTTGTAGGTGCTCTTTTTTTTCCTGTTTTGCTGTTCTGTGCCTGTTGCACTTCCGTCTTGCCCCACGTTTCTTATTATTCCTTCTTTTGGTTTCTGTGTCTGGGCATTTTGCAATCGTGGACGCAGTGACTGTATTCCGTGTTGCCTTGCATAGTCCAGTTCCTGCCCCAACGATGGTTTGGTAAACCCCAATCCACTTTGCAATGGTAACTCGTTGTCCGAGCTGCTGTCTATTGCCGAGCTTAAATCTGAGGCTGAAGTTGAGGCTTGTTGTGCAAGGTGTGTCCCAGGATCTTGGGGGGTCGATTTAGTGCCCAGTGATGCCGCTTTTGCTGTGTCATATTTCTTGGCAAAAGTGAACACACGCCCTAGTTCATAATCACCTTACTTGATGAGGATAGCCAAAAGCCGTGCAGACGATTCAAGATTGCAATTAGCCCACTCTGACAACATATTGGGGTCTGGATTTTCATACGAGGGGGCCAGCATGATTCTCAGTCCCCGGGGTATCCTACCCACTTCCAAATACCGTGTCAGGGATTTCTCAAGCCTCTTAAACAGTTCCCTTAAATCCCTTGTGGCTGGTGGCACATTATCCTCTCGAGCCAGTAATGTACTCGCAACACTTGGTAGGTCATTAAATGCATCATTAGCAGCCACCTCGCGGCTCCGGATAGCGTCGGCAGACAAGGTGCTGATATCGGCGGTTGCAACCCTTGTCAGTTGTTTAAAGTAAGTACTAACAACTTCCGTTTACACACTCCTTCACTGGTGACCTGGCAGACTCCTTACCTACATATGAACTGCAGCGTTGAATCTTCACGTTGTGAGCCAGCCGACTCCGTGTGTGGCAAAACGCTGACAAGACGCCGTGTAGAAAGTTGCTTTTCCGCCGACCAGGGGCTTCGCAGTGATTCCTTAATGGATAGTAAGTTTGAAAACTCCCTCAGTGGCCACCGAGGGAAACGCTGCTTCTTGCCTGGAAGCCCAAACGAGGGAGGGGTCTGCTAATACCGAGGAAGCTATCTCTGTAATACATCAACAGCTTGCGTGCATGAAGCGATATCCATTTCTATCTCTCCATGAAGAAACAAAGGCAGACCCAGTTTTGCAGTGTAAATCAACGGGTTTATTCGGCAACCGCCCGCACCTCCACCATGACGCGTTTCAGACTCGTTTGATCACATGACGCTATCCTGTGCCATTATTTTGTTTTTAAAGTGCCAGTGCATCACTCGTGAAGTCACATGGGTAGTACAAGGCAATCATTGGAAATGCATGGATTATATTATATATATATATATATATAAATATATGCTTCAATCCGTGATACCGCTGCAGCAATCTGTTCGTCGCATTTGCTTTAGCCAACAGAGACACGGACCAGGAAATTCGATGCAAAGTATTCTTTATTGTGTGCTACTGAGTCGCCATAACGTTTCGGCTCCGAGGAGCCTTGATCACATGACAACATGATCCAATGAGAGCACCATATTTAAAGTCATATATATATATATATTCACTGAAAAAACCATAGGTTTCACAGCAGTGAATGTGTGTCTTTCTGAAAATTAAATATTAGTGAGTAATGTTTAAATATTTAAATATATGTATTACTGTTTCACTTTGTGTATAAGTGGCTGCATGGGTTGGTGAGTAACTACATGTGTATGTATACGAGTTATTAGATGTTTTTTTAGTATCAGTATGAGTGTCTGTATTGTTTAGTGTGGGTATTACTTACAACATTGATGCATGAGTGACTGACTCTCTTTTTGTATGTATTTTGAAGACTGCATATGTGCAGGACTGTATGGTTGAATAGTGTGTATATGTGTATGTTAGTGAGTGTATGACTGTCTCACTAGTGTGTTTATCAGTAACTACATATATTTTAATCTAGAATATGTGAATATTGATACATATAAGTGAGTATATGTGAGAGTAAGAGATTGTAAGAGTTCCTGTTTAAATAAGTATATGTTTCTATTGTTTAAGAGAATAAATATGTGTAAATTTCCATAGAAGTAAGGTGGTAGTGTGTGTACAGCTCTATATGCAAATAAATGGATGTTCAATAGTTTAGTTGCATGTGTGAGTATGTGTGTGAGTAACTTATGGATGACTGTCGGTGTGTAACAGGATTATAGGTGTATCACTACATATGATGAGTTAGTATACGTATGAGTGATTATATAGAACTGTTGGTGAATGAGTGGATGTGTATATAGATGGTGGAATTACTGAATTGGTTGTTGTAACTGATATGGGTATGTCCATTTTTTTGTAAATTTAAGTTTCTATTTTTGAATATGTGTTTCAAGAGTTACATTACAGTGAAAGGAGGTCTGTCACTCTGTCACAAGGATGGTGTCATCAGTGATGTCATGAGTGATTCACTGACCATGTCATGAGTGGTGTAATATGTGACGTCATCAGCAGTGCATTGCATGCGCAAGTTATAGTGAGTCCAACTAACTATAACGTGGGAATTTCAATGGTTTTATGCAAGTAAAATTTCCAGATAACTATAACTGGTGTGAAACCTATGGTTTTTTCAGTGAATTTAATAGGTTTTTTAAATGCTAATTCCTAACTATAACTGGTGTGAAACCTATGGTTTTTTCAGTGAATTTCAATGGTTTTTTAATAGCAAATCTCTATAGGTATGAAAAGTAATATTTTTTTATACCGAATTTTATATTGTATAATTATGCAATAATATTTTTTATATTTTTACTTTTTTTCTTTTTTTTGCCCCGGAGCGCTCCCGGGGCGCGTACCGGGGAGCGCCCCGGTCAGCGCAATTTTGCCGCGCGCCCCGGGGCGCGTACCGGGGAGCGTCCCGTTAGCGCTATTGCCGCAAACAAAAACAACATTGTGACGTTTCGCGCAGTCGCGTGATGCTTCATATGACGAACTGCGTAAGCGCACCCGGAAGCACGCGATCGCATACGATCGCACAACGTCTCGACGCACTTACGCTACGCGCCCCGGGACGCGCCCCGGCGCGTAGCGTAAGCGCGTCAGGTCATGTGATCTGAAAATAACACTTTTCATTGGTGCAGATCAGTTTTGGTTTCCAAATGATGAAAGCCTGGGTCATGTGACTTGAAAATAACACTTTTCATTGGTCCAGAACAGTTTTTTTTTTACAAATGATGAAAGCCCCCACCTTTTTTCCTTATTCTGACTTTGTCCTTCGACTAAGGAAGACCTTTTTTGAGTTCTATCTCTACTCTTTACTAGTTTGAAATGGCTACATTAACAGCAGCAGCTGGAGGATCTGCCCCACCACCACCACCACCATCTAAAAGACCACCAGAAGATTACATTGGTGGTCAAGAGGATGAGGAGGAGAATGATGAAGAGGAGGAACAGAGAAGGGAATTCCTGCCTGAAAATAAACAGCCCTACCAACCAAAAGAGCACTTTATTTGGGAGTTCTACAAAATCCCAAGGGGTTTTAAAAAAGTCAACGCTGCAAAGGTGACTTGTTTAATTTGTGGTGTTGAGTTGTCCAGGGGGAACCCTAACAAAAAGTATTCCTTCGGGAATCATACAATGATTCGCCACATGATGCGTTTGCATCCAAATAATTATTCTAAGGCAGAGTTAAGGGACCTCTGCAGTAAGCTACCTCCATCTTCGTCTAGACCCTCAACATCAAATCAACCCACTCCATCAGGTCCGGGGGCAAGAGACACATTGGCAACTATTCAACCTAAGTTTGCCGATTACAAAATCGTGTGCAAATATTGTAACAAGACACTTTGCTATGGTGAGCAAAGTATCGAACTTATCATGGTTGCTGGTGATAACCATAAGTGTCCAAGAAAACCCTAAATGTTCCTGATTTTTTTTTTGCTCCGGTTGAGCCAATTACAATTCCCTGTTTTTTGTTTCACCCCATAAAAAATACAAAAAAAATATAAAAGTGTTCAGAAAAGCCAAAAAAAGTAAAAAAAAATCAAAAAAACAATAAAAAAATATAAAACAACAAAAAGAAGAAAAAACTGTTCTTTTCAGAACTACCTCCAATTTATAAAAAAATGCTACATTTTTTGAAAACTCTTTCATTCTTTTTTTCCCATGGTACGCTCCCCGGTCCGCTCCCCGGTGCGCGTACCAGGTGCTCCCCCCGCGCACCGGGGAGCATCACTCCAGAGAGAGCAACAGTAGGGAAACGTTGGATCGCGTAGAGGTAAAAATCACTATTCCCACTCCAGAGAGCGCAACAGTAGGGAAAGCATTGGATAGGTAGGGGTAAAAATAAGTATTCCCACTCCAGAGAGTGCAACAGTAGGGAAAGTGTTGGATAGCGTAGGGGTAAAAATTAATATTCCCACTCCAGTGAGTGTAACAGTAGGGAAAGCGTTGGATAGCGTAGGGATAAAAATTACTATTCCTACTCCAGAGAGTACAACAGTAGGGAAAGCATTAGATAGCGTAGGGATAAAAATTACTATTCCCACTCCAGTGAGTGCAACAGTAGGGAAAGCGTTGGATAGCGTAGAGGTAAAAATTACTATTCCAACTCCAGAGAGTGCATCAGTAGGGAAAGCGTTGGATAGCGTAGGGGTAAAAATTACTATTCCCACTCCAGTGAGTGCAACAGTAGGGAAAGTGTTCGATAGCGTAGGGGTAAAAATTACTATTCCCACTCCAGTGAGTGCAACAGTAGGGAAAGCGTTGGATAGCGTAGGGATAAAAATTACTATTCCTACTCCAGAAAGTGCAACAGTAGGGAAAGTGTTTGATAGCATAGGGATAAAAATTACTATTCCCACTCCAGTGAGTGCAACAGTAGGGAAAGCGTTGGATAGCGTAGGGGTAAAAATTACTATTCCTACTCCAGAGAGTGCAACAGTAGGAAAAGCATTGGATAGCGTAGGGTTAAACATTACTATTCCGACTCCAGTGAGTGCAATAGTAGGGAAAGTAAATACTTCATATATAAATATAAATAACATAAATATTAATACCAATTACAAAATAATTAAAATATTTTACAATTTTATAAAATATATTAATTTATCAATTAAAATTACAAATAAAAATTAACTAATAATAAAAATGACTTACCTACTAATACAAATTTTTTACCAATTACCAATAAATTAATTTACTATATAAAAATAAATAAAAATTAGACACAAAAAATATTTAAAAAATGTCATTACTTACAATTAAATCTAAGCTATTCCCCTATAAACACACAACCCACTACAGAAAATAATGTAATAAAAGTAACATATTTATCAATTAATCAATTACAATTAATTACCAGTTATATATTAATTAATTAATAATTAATTGACAATTAACTTTAAATATATACCAATAAATAAAACAACATATTTAATTACTTATAATTAAATTACTTCCCACCCTATTCCCCTATAAACCCACAACCCGCTACAGAAAAAAAATACTCAAATTAACATATTTATCAATTAATACATTTAAATTCATTACCAATTACATTTTAATTATTTACAAAGTAATCATTAATTCACAATTATTTCCCCAAAAATACCAATAAGTAAAATAACATATTTATTTAATTATAATACAATTACTTCCTACCCTATTCTCCTATAAACCCACAACCCGCTACAGAAAATAATTGACTAAAATTAACATATTTATCAATTAATCAATTAAAATTATTCACCAATTATATTTGAAATTAATTACCAATTAATAATTAATTATCAATCAATTTTAAATAAATATTAATGAATAAAATAACATATTTAATTCATTATAATTAAATTACTTCCCACCCTATTACCCTATAAACCCACAACCCGCTACAAAAAATAAATTACTAAAATTAACATATTTATCAATTAATAATTTAAAATTAATTAGCAATTATATTTTAAGTAATTACCAAGTAATAATTAATGAACAATTAATTCTAAATAAATACCAATAAATAAAATAACATATTTAATTAATTATAATTAAATTACTTCCCACCCTATTCCCCTATAAACTCACAACCCGCTTCAGAATTATATTACACAAAAATTAAAAAATAATATTACCTTACCTTAAATCGATATTTTTGTTGTCTATATTCTGTCTAGTCGATATTATGTCCATTCTATATTTTTGATTCGATATTATGTCCATTCTATTCGATATTAAAATTTACTAGTTGATATTTTGGTAGTCTATATTCTGTCTAGTCGATATTATGTCTATTCTATATTTTTTACTCGATATTATGTCTAGACGATAATGAAAACTCGATATTTTGACTCTATACCCTTTCTGATAACCTGGATGCTGACCAAAGACATCATGATTTTACCTTTGAACAACAGACTGAGATGTGTGTAGTCTGTTTCAGACTGGCCTCATCAGTTTCGGCTTGCAAGGGGAGAAGCTGAGATACCAGAATGATGAGCTGACTGCTCACACCAAACACAGAAGCAAACATTTGCAGTGCACAGCTTTATTTGGGTGTCTTGTGGATCTGTGAGTACACACCTGCCAGGGCCGGACTGGCCGTAGTGGGCACCGGGCATTTCCCCGGTGGGCCGCCAGGGTGGGGGCCAGCTTTGGACCCCTGGGGGACCAGTTTTGTTTCTGGGGGCAGGCAATTTCGGCCCCCTGTAACAAAATCGGCCAAAACCGGCCCTCGCAAACAGCTCGGCCGCAACCCCCTTCCCAACCAGGGGGGCCGGCCAAGTAGTTTACCAGGGCCGGTTTCGGTTCCCAGTCTGGCCTTGCACCTGACTTCTAGTAACCTACATGACGCATTCTGAAAACTTTATTGAATTTGCCAAATTCAAGATGTTGGCTGAACTTTGAAAAATACATAGAAAATGAGAGAGCCACAAAAAGTGGTTTTTGCAGAAGAAAAATAGACAAACCCTAGTTTTTCTGTGTTGGTTCTTTTGAAAAATACATTATTTTGCAATGAAAATCAACCACAAATGTTTTTGGGGGAAATTGTTTTCTGTGGGCAGCATCTTGGTGGTGATGGTAGTGTTTGCAACTTTGTGGAGATGGAAAGTCTGCACTCAATGCATTGTCAGCGCATTCATGAACAACTGGCCCTGCTGTCTCCATTCCCACCCCTTACCATCCCCTGCATCCCACAGCTATGCCACTGTTTTCTCTGTACCAGTCCTAACGGTAAACCACAGCTTGACACAATAGCTTAATCTGTGCTGGTAATTGCAGGTGGTGCACACAAATACCCATTTTTGTCAGTACCAAGACTTATTTCTCATCATTACAGCTTGAGAAAGACAGAAAAGGGAGGATATACAGAAGAAGAGGAAAATAGGAAAACAGTGACATACGAGGAAGTAGGGATGAAAAAGAAGCTGTAAAAGTGAGTTCAAGTGAAAAGAAGAGCAAGGTGGTGGTAAGAGGCATGAGGTGGAATCTAAACTAGGCAGTCTTGGGGCCAAACTTACTAAAGTGTCACCCAACGTGGCGCAGCATCCAAAAATACTGCACGGTGTTGCATGACAGAGAGGGAGCAGGGGAGTGCCATATCTACAGATATATGGCTCTTTCCTCCCCTCTGCCTAGCGCTGATGCAGAATCTGCTGTTGTGCACCACACACACACCTTTGAGACATAGTGCAAGTGTGAGTGCGAGAGTCTAGCATTCATTTTGTAGAGGAGGAAGGGTACAAAATGTTGTTCTAGGCAAAATATTATCCAAGTGGTACAAAATATGCCGAGACAACATTTAAAATATTTCCTACCTTGGATGTGTGCTGTACAGTGCAGCACACATGCAAAATCGTAAAGGAAAGGAGAGATGAAAACGTTTCTCCTTTTAATGCCTGGTTTCAAAATGTGTTATTTTTTGCCACAAACCCTTCTTCACATTTGTTGTACATAGGGGTTTGCGTCAAAAAGTGAGGATAGTTGTATGCAATGCCCCCTTGACCCTATATAATGCAAAGTAGTGAGTCATGCTGCTTTACTTTACGTTAAGATAATTTCCAGTGCAAAACCTATTTTGCGCTGGAAAGTAAATAGTACAAAAATATTTGTGCTGCTGTGCGTCACTTTGACACAAAGCCAGTATAAAATGTTAGTAATTAGCCCCTTTGTAGTGAGCAATCCCGGTATTTGGCAGTGCCGGCCCCTGAACTTCTTTCTTTTTATTGCAAACAAGGCACTGTTCTCATCTTTCCCACACCTCCTTCTGCACTACCCACTGTAAACTATGATCGCGTATAGCACTTGATGACTTCGTGGGCAGGGTTGAACAATATGTCACAGACAGACATTCACACATAGCTGGCATGTCGTAGTTAAACAGTTAATCCTAAAGACAGCGATGTGCAATATTCACTTATGGATGCAGTATGTAAATTAGCTGTTATGGGGGTTTGCCTGATCCCGCATATTCAAGTCTCTGGTGAGCGATTACCCAGAAAAAACATATTAACTGGGCCATGAACTAATATAATTATTACATCAACATCTTGAGAGTTATACCCCATTTATTAGCATGTAGACTACAATCTCTCCATTTTCCGCCAGATGGATTGTGCGATCACAGTGTCCATCCATCAATGGAAATGACCAGCAGCTAAACATCTCAAATAGAGCAGCAAAATCTTTAATTTAAAGTCAGCTGAACATTTCCAGCTCACCCTAAATGCACTCCTTTTGGTCAGGGTACTTGGCACTGGCTAAAGACTGCTTTGTGGTCCTGAGTGCTGCTGAATATTCTCAAAATACAGTTATGTTTGTACCTTCCGTCATGACTAACACTCCATGTGCAGAATGACAACATTTTTTATTTAAATTATAGCAGTGACAGTGCTCTGAGAGTAACAGGAGCAGAGACCAGGGGCCATATTATCAAGCAAGGGCGATACATTATCGCCGCTTTTATCGGCAGGAAACTGCCGCTAAAGAGGTGATAATGGGCTTAATAATATGCCCTTGTGAATTCCCATAGAAGCCCAGGTTAACACCAGAACCTGGGCTTCTATGGGAATTCACAAGCCCATTATCGCCGCTTTAGCGGCAGTTTCCTGCCGATAAAAGCGGCGATAATGTATTGCCCTTGCTTGATAATATGGCCTCTGGAGTTCACTCTCTAACGAATTCCGCACAATTCTGCACCGCAGACTTCTCAGAAGCTAAAATGAAGGGCAACTTGTTCATGGGTACATTTGGCTAGTTTAATGCAGAATGCAACCTACGTATCAGTTCAAATCATCAGAGCCGGTCTCAAACCCCAAACCAGCAGTGGCAGAAATATTGAAACCAGTTTCACACTCTATGAGGTTGCAACTAGAATGTGTCCATGAGGTATCGTTGATAACGGCAATCCATCCAATTTGACAGAAATCCCAGTACTGCACTACAGATTATGCTTATAGCCATGAAATTGTAAGTGTATGAGGCTATTTACCAAAAACTTGAGGGACCGGGTCCTCTGTCACAAACATGACAGATATCCCATGTGCTGTATTTTAAGTGCCATAGTCTGCGATACACTTATAATATGGTATATCCGTCATGTGTGCGGTAGAGTATCCTGTCCACCAAAATGCAAATAAGGTCCAAAGTAACAAAGCTTGTACCAAGAATCAATCCAGAGATACTTAGGATGAAAAGACTGGATCAGATTAGATTTGGTGGTGATTAACCACATAGCTGCTGTCCATTTTCCCCTCCTGTGCTGAGGAACGCAGGAGCCCATTGTTCATGACGAGCTCAGCTCGTCATCAGCATACGACACCCGTGGGTGATGACGAGCTGAGCTCGTCATCAGCATCGAAAGGGTTAAGGAGAAACAAAGACAGGGAACACCACTTCCAGAAGCAGTAGAGGTAAGTCCACTAAATAAGAGATACCAGACACTTCATATCAGCTCCCCTGCTCATCTAGCTGTAATGGAAAACTCATAATGCGATCTCCAACATTCCAAACCCCCCACATTCCACATCACCAATCCTCCCTTTGCATTCTTCTAACTTGTTAAAACACACATTACTTTTCCCCATTAAACAATAAAAAGTAATAAAAGAAATTCTAAAATACCAGATACTAATGTATCTTATTTGGCATAAAGCGGAAAATATTGCTGAAAAATGCAGGGACTCCTGCAAACAAGAACATTTAAAATAGCTAAGCACTTAAACTTGGAATTTGCAGAAAATATCTTTGGTTGAACAATATAGGAATACTTGCAAAAAAACCTTTTATAAATATAGAAAAATTCAATACTTAATATGCATCAATTACAGAAATCCTTCCAATCATAAATCACAGTTTACTTTCTGAATCAGATAGGAACTTGTGTATTTCTGCTACTTCTGTGGACCATGAGATTATTATAGTTTTTATAAACTTCTGACTGTAGTGAAACATAGTTTAATGGTGGAGTTACCTGTTCAGCATTACTATCACACTTAACAATCCTTCCTAAATTCCACCAATTGGTACCATTCACCCTAATGGCTCTCGCGCATACTTTGTCCACTTCACAAGGTTAGCTAAATTTGTTTTCTTTTTGAACATATTTTCCTTCCATGGACTTGGTTATTCATATCATATGTTTCTTTTTGTTTTATTTTGGTATTACCTACATTATTCTTAACTCTACCATTGTATTCATCCAAATGTACACCACATTTTAGTCAACTGCTCTCCACTGGGACAAGTCTTTGTGGCTGCCTTTCTTCCCCTCAGTAGTTCAAATGGGGATACCTGTGTGATGGCATGAGGAATTGTATGATAGAACCACAGCATAAAGTGTACCCCATTCAAAACAACACAGCTATTTTCCATGGCCCATTGCATACACTGAGTTAACACCTTGTTAATATGCTCGTCCTGGCTATTTGTTTGAAGATGATAGAGTTATGTCCTGAGAAGCTTGATGTCACCTGCTATAAGAACAGTCTCCATCTCCCCACTCACAAACAGAACCCTATTGTCTGACATCAAAAACCTGGGGTGAACTTCTCTGATAAAGGACTCATTTAAATATTCTAGAACTACTTTTGTTCTGGGTTCAGGTACGAACTTTACTTCAGGCCACTTAGAAGAGAGATCTACTGCTACCAATGCATAACGTAGATGTTTCAGTAGACAGTTGAATGGACCAACCAAATCAATACCAATTTTCTTCCAGGTTTTAGAGGGATACCCAATTGGTTGTAATGGAGGTTTTCTGACCACTAAACCCTTTTCTGGCCTAGAACACACCACCAAACTTTCTACAAAATAGTCAATTTCTCTATCCATGGATAGCCACCACAATGTCTGTCGGACCTTGTGTTTGGTAAAGGTCTTCACCAAATGTCCTTAATGCCCCATTTTGATTTGCCTTAATCTAATCTCTACTGGAGTGACTAATTTATCTTCTCTGAACAGAAGACAATCTTCTATAGATAGTTCATCATGTATCTTCCAAAAAGGCTAAAAAATGGCTCTAGAGGCCTTTCCACTGGCCACATTGGTTTCAAATAGGTAATAATCAATTGATGGACTTCATGTTGAGCCACCCTAGATTTCCATCCATCCCCGGACACTGCACACAATTCTTCTAAATCCATCACAGCGATAAAACAATACTCACATTATCTGGATTTCCATCAGTAGCTGGAAGCCTAGAAAACAAATCTGCCTGAACGCTCTTGGCACCTTTCATATGTTCTATGCCAAATTGGTATTGCAATAATTTTGCTGTAATCCTGGTAATCCTATGAATCTGTTCCTTTATCTTCTTTCCGGAAAGAATGGAAACTACAATTTTATGATCAGTCACAATCGTAAGCCTACTTACCCACACATAAGATGTAAAGTTTTGAATACCCCACCAATGAGGCAATAATTAAATTTCAATTGTAGAATAATGAGTTTCTAATTCCCTCAACATTCGAGATGCATAGCAAACTGTGCTTTCATCCTTACAAACAGATTGTATAAAAAGAGCACCTAAACCAACATTTGATGCATCAACCGTGAAACAACATTGTAAACTTGGATCAAATGGTTTAATCAACCTTGAACTGACTAATTCTTTCTTAACCCATTCAAAAGACTCTTGGCATGTAGTGTCTCACTTAAAGACTGCATTTTTTTCAACAACATGGTCAGAAGTTAGATGTGAGATGTATAATCGGGGATAAAGCAAGAATTACATTTGCACATACCCTTGAATGATTTTAACTCAGACTTGTCAATCAGTGGTTTTGCATTGATGATAGCAATAACCAATCCTGGCCCTGGGTCAATGCCATCACATGGATCACGTGTCCCAGATACTGGCCTTTGCAATTTCATATTTCTCAATTTTCAAAACAACACCTCTTGCTTGTACAGTAAACATCTGGCCTAAAATGGTGTCATGTTCCTCCCTTGTGTTTGCAATAAACAAAATGTCTCCCTGAAAAGCAGCCACCTCCTTTATATCCTTGAGCAGCTGTTATATGATCAGCTGAAAAACAGATGCCACGGAGGCCAAACCATAAAGCATCCTTCAATACTGAAATGTTCCAATCAGTGACACGAAAGCTATGAAATGCTTGGAATCAGTTTCAATAATCACCTGGTGATAAGCAGATGATAACTCAAGTTTTGAAAACCAATACGGCCCTGCCACCATGCTCAAAAGGTCGGTGATCCTAGGGAGGGGATGCCGATCTACCCACATAGGACTGTTAAGGCTATGCAGATTAACGCATGCCCTCAGTTAACCATTTTCTTTTCAAGCCACCACCAGGGGAGATAACCATAAAGATGATTCTATGGGTTCATTGATACCACTGCTACATAATTTAATAAGTTTCTTCTCTAAATACTCCCTAATGAAAAACGGACACTTTGCATCTTGTGCTTAATAGGGATAGCATCTTGCTTGACTTTAATTGTATGCTGGAACCCTTTCATGGCGCCCATATTGCTTGAAACGGTTTAGGAAATCTGAGTGATGTCACTAACTACTTCTTCTGTGACCACTGACACTTGTTCTTTTGTGCCAGGTCTCAGAATGATCTTGAAAAGCCCTCGGTGAAACCACCCCAGGATGAATAGACCCTTTACTGCCACATATACCTTCCAAAAGATCTTCTGGTCCTTGAAGACCGAAACATCCTCAGAATACCTTGACAAATCTCTCTGTCTCCCTTCATATATGACTGGAACACAATTGGGTGTGTCAAAACTTCTCCCAGGCCACAATTCATCAAAAACATCTTAAATCACCATTGTGATTCTGGCACCAGATTCAACCAATAGTCTGAGAGACTTATTACCTACTAGTACATCTGCATACGGATCAAGGCAATCTGCAGGATCCTCTTTTCAGACTTCCTCCCCAACCACCAATACCATATCCTAGAGATCATGACATTTCTTTTCTAAATGTGTAACACAGTCATCATGCACTAAGTTTGCTACAAAATTGGTACTTTTCTCTATTTGATTCAATTGGCTTTGGCAAACTTTCTAAAAATGAGCTACTTTACCAAAATTTCATCACAGATTCTTCTATTCGTCGGCTGAGGATTTCTTTTGGGGACTGGTCTCAGTAATTGGAACTTTATCTCTGAAGGTAGTTAGGGGTACCTTATGTGTTTTTTGTGATCTATTTAGGACCCACTTTTTTCTCCCTTGCTAGCTTCCTTACTACAATAGCACAACATACTTTGAAACGGAAAGGGTTCAATGGCCACCCAGCATCTTGCCAGTTATTTATCATTCTAAAATAGCATCATGCACTTCTGCATGGGCTGTCAAACAAACATGGTGGATCATGAGAAAGAAACTGGATTCCATGCATGTACTTGTTCCACTTGTGAGAACAAAAAGATGTGAAAGATGTGAAAGCAAAGACTGAGACAATCTTTCTTAGCCACAACCGATAATGTAGGGAAGCATTTCCATCATTTTAGCTGGTCTATGACATTATAGTAGGGAACCAGCCTGATGTCAATCAGGCTAATGCCGCCTCAGAAGAAGCAGCATGTCTCTAACATAAACTTCTCTATATGTGATAACTAGAACCCTTAGAACAGTAGGCTGAGACAATACACAGTGAGCACCCTGAGTTATTTCCCGTGGCACACACAGTTTTATGTCCTCTCTTTAACTCCCTAAATGAAGTGAATATTAGATCCAAGCATATGCTGTTACACATTCCAAGTCAATGTGATACCTAAGTTAATGACACTCGTGCAGGATGGTTACTCGGGCAAGGGTGTTTCTCCTTGTTTAAGAGAACAAAATGATCAACATGAATAGTTTTTACTTGAGCTGTGGGACCAGTTATAAAGCTAAATAATAAACTTGTACATATGCACGCATACACACACATACACACACAAACACACAAACATTCATACACATCTTCTTATGATCTGATTCTCAGTAAGCAACTGAGATGTGCATCTTTTGTCTATCCCTACCTGGAACTCTCTTGGCCCAGTTGATCATGTGCACCAGCTCCTTATCCGCCAGGTTGGTCAGCAGAGTCATCATGGACGCTTCGCTCAAAAGTTTGCCTGGGTCATGCTCTGAATAGACAATGGGAGGCTCAGCTTCTATTAAGGCACTGAGCAACTGCTCAGCTGTCATTGCTAGCACTGGGTTCTTCTTCGTATTTTTCGTTGAGGGGTTCACCCAAAGGGAGGGGGTTCGACGCTCTGAGACAGCCTCTTCAAGCTTCTGATCTGCGTCTTCTTTCTGTCGCTTGTGTTTTATCAGGCGACCACCCCTGCGATCTTTTCGAATTCCTGAGGAAAAAAAAGGCATTTTCTTTACATATCACATTCTTAGAGAGATGTACCCTTTATTCAATTATTTCAACATTCTTGAGAGTGGATGTAATATTGATCAGACTTATTTTATAAACGCCTTTACAGACTGTGCATGGTGTTTTTATAAAAGCTGCATCTGAGGTCAATCTCACATGGGCATGAGGCATTTTAAAAATACATTGACAAAGAATATTGAGTTAGCCTGTCCTTGACTTGCATTTCACACCTATAAACATTTTAAATCAGTTTAGTTTTATTGTGTTTACTAAGCCAAAGACGCAATTTCAAAACGTCACAATCTAATTTCTTGTTCCTATTACCTACATGGAAGCGAGAAATAAAGTTGCAATGCCACAATTTAAGAGACACCCTGGAAATAACTGGGCTTTTAAACATATAACTCTAGGAGCAATGGTCTCAAAGAGAAGGTGGGATAATTTAATCATATTTAAGTGTTTCAAGATATTTGTCTGAGAGATTCATGGCAGAGATGTCAGGGTAATAAGGGGCCGTTTTATCAAGGTTTCATGCAACCCCCATTCAGCAAGACACCTTGCTGAGCTGCGATGCGTTGAAAGAAGAGGGCAATCTTGTTGTCTCCTCTCCTTGCGCTGGTGTACAATGTATTGCCTTGTGCCAATACAGGCACATGGCACAAGGGTGCTGTGTTCTAGGCAGGATTATAATGAACAAGCACAATCCTCTGAGGCATTTTCCTCTTTTATATATGTGCTGCAAAATGCAACTACCTTAGAAAGAAGAAAAAAGGAGGAGAAATAAAGATATTTCTCCTGTTTGCATCTTTGGTGGAAAGTTATACAATTATGACACATTCCCAGGTCTACCAGTGTGTTTGGTAAATCTGGGAATGCATCAGAATACATGGCTGGATGTGTGGGAACACCTACACCCATGTAACACCCACACCATGCAATGCAATGCAATGTACACCAGATTTACCAAGAGATGCACGGTGGCCTTGCGTGGCTTGATAAATCTGATACTAGGTTTTGCCTTGCCCTGTGTCACCTTACGTGGTGCAAGGGCGACGCAAAACATTGATAAATTTGGCCCTCAGTCCTCTGTTTTGAAATGACATTCTGCAAGCCTTTCAGCATTGTTTGAACACCAACCTATTTATTGACTCTTTCACCAAATAACAAGACTAACACGGGACGTCCACTTTTGCAAAAACTGACCTGTGTCCTTTGAGCATAACATAAAATGTGTATTTGTAAAGCACACGTTCACCCAAGGGTTTACCGGCGCTGAATAACAGATGTTTATTGTTACCCAACTGTACACATTTTTGCCTAGGACACTTGTGTCTTACTGTCAGTGTCCATATGTTAGCTGACCCCTGCTGGCTCCCAGAAGTGGGATGTGTATTGATCCTAGACAGTGGACAAAGGACCTGGGTCTGAGGAGGTCTGGGTGTTCCTGACAGTATGGCTGGGGAGGAACTGTGCCCTGCCCTGATTACACTTCAAATGGGCCTGCCTTGGCACTCACAGACAAACCTGACACCAGGCCTGCCTCCGCCTTTGTTTTACGAGCCAGACTGCAGCTAAATGCAGAGGAAAGGGATCAACAGACCAGAACCAGTTTTAGAATTAGACAAAGTGGTGTCCGCCACCCACAGCCTGGCATAGAATATAAAAATACCCTACCCAGAACCTGGAATTAGAACACTTCTGGATCTGCAAAGACTCAGAAGAAGGACTGCGCTGCTGTGTGAGTCCTGTTTCCCTTGAACACAGGACTTGACTCCAAGGGTTAGCTGGCTGATCTCCTGTGTGAACAACAGGGATACAAAATGTTCCAGATGTATTTCCTACTCCCCAGCAAACCACAACCAGCTGGATCTTACCGCCCAGCTCCCAACTGAAAGTCTCACTGCATCCAACACAGAATGACGCAGTGCTACCTAGAGCCAGGCAGAGCAGCTCCACACCATCCTTGCATCGAAGTCAGATGGTAAAATGTCCAGCAGGATGAACCTGATTGAGTCTCTGGCAGACTATCACAGTTGAACTGAATTTGTGACTTTTTTACAGGTCCGTGACCAGATACACACAGATGGCGCTTTGTACTGTTTGGCACTATTTTTTACCCTAAACGTACAACAATTTTAACTCACATCCTACTAATTGAATTTTTGCCATTTTGGTTCCATTTTGTTTATTAAAATGTATTTGATTTTTATAAAGTGGTTTGGGATTTTTATTTTGTATTGCTTTCATTTTATTAATAGTTGAGTACTGCATAAACACCTTAAACATTGTCACAGCCAAGATAAGCCTGACTGCTTTTCTGCCAACCTATCAGCACAAGTTTATCTAGTGACTTTTGTGATTGACTTTGACAGACATTGTGATTATTATTTGAGGTAGGTTCTCATCCCCCCAAATAATATCCCAATTTCTTACAGAAATGTATTGCAGTTATACTATTCACTAATACTATAACTACAATTGTTGCAAGGACAAAATTGTTATGCAGTCAAGAATGGACAGAACTAATGCATAGTGGGAAATGTCTTGTTGGACATAGTAAATGGCCATGTTGGGAGAGGGAAAGGAATTGTACAATCACACAAGTTACGCTACAATCATAGAATAGCCATAGGCAAGTGTTGGACTTGGTGCTTTTTGCAGGGTCATCGCAGAACTTTTTGCCTTCCTCCAGTACTTTTTCTGACCTGTTGTTGGTGATTTTAGGACTCTGGGCACTTTATCACTGCTGTTCAGTGCCAAAGTGCATATGCTCTCTATAGTAAACTTGGTAAAATTGGTCTACACCTGTTTGGCACATTTAATTTACCTATCAAAACCTTGTTCTGTGGTATCTCACATACCCAGGACCAGTAAATTAATTGCTACTGGTGGGCTTGTAATGCTGCTTGCGCTACCCACCAAAGTAGCTATTCAAACCTGTCTCAGGTCTCTGCAGGGCCTGTGGGTGTAGTTTACTGCTGCTGTGAGATGGCACATAAAGTGGTTGCCATGTCTGTGACTCCCCTTTTACTACATATCAGCCACCCCTAAGGTAGGCCCTAGCTAGCCCTATGGGCAGGGTGCAGTATAGGTAAAAGGTAGGACATGTGCCTTAACTGTGTGGCATGTCCTGGTAGTGCCAAACAGCCTATTTGGTTTCTCACTGTGGAGGCTGCTGTCTTATAGGAATGCATTGGGGATTCCCTGATATGTGCTTCAGTGGCAATTCCTGACATGAGAGGGGTAGCGTGATCAAGTTTGGTATGTTTGGAATAGTGGTGATTAATGCTGTGAGCTGGTGATCTCTGATTTTTTATTACTATTTTAGAAATTACACTTTAGAAGTAGTCATTTCTGTGTGCTTTGGGTCTTTGTGCCTGCCGATTGTGTACTGACTGTCTGGCCTTGGAGTGACAGGGGCTCAGGAGTTGCAGTGGCCCCTGAGAGTCTGGATGAGTCAGCCCCCCCAGAACTAGCCAACTCGGCAATGCAGGGCGAGCAAGGTAATTAGTTTTATTTATTTATTTACCTACTTTACTCCGTTCTGTTGTATGTCCGAGTCCACTAACCCCCTATCCTGTCCCTCCCCCGTCCGCCCCACTGCCCCACAGCACTCCCTCTGTGAGCTGCCACTGATAAAGGCTATTTTTATATAACCTTTTGTGGAGTTTATTTTGGGGTGTACCTAATGTGTCACTTCTGTGTTAAGGTGTTGCGCAAATGCTTTACACATTGCCTTTGGGATAAGCCTGACTGCTCTGCCAAGCTACCAAGGGGGGGCGAGCAGGGGTTATCTTCTGTGTGTAACTCCCTTGCCCTGACTAGAGTGGTGGTTTCTGCTTGGCTTAGGCGTGTGCCCTAACCAACCAGAAATCCCATTTCTAGCAGTGAGGAACAAGTTACTTACTTCAGTAATGATCTTTCTGGTAGCGACTCTATCTGGCCACAGACTCCTCCCCTTGTGAATTAACCAGAGGTGTTAGACTGGATCTGGAAAGTTTTCAGTTGTCTCTCAGGTGGTGCTATGCGGCTCCATACTGATGCCATTCCACTGCTGAAATGATACACAGGCCTTATTTGAGTGCAACTCCTGCATGCTAATGTCTGTTGCTTTTGAGGCTGTTCCCACCCGCCCCAAGAGTAACATGGTTGTGACCAGTGTGGAGATTCATAGACACGGAACCTTATTAATTGCTAGAGTCCAATCAAACAATGGAAGGAAGGGCTGGTAAGTAATCATTTTTTTTCTTTTTTTCAGTTTTATGTAGTGGAAACTTGATCCAAAGGTATTTGTTCACTTTACATGAGACAAATTACATTTTGTAAGGTCAATTTTCTTTCACACAGGGAGATTTTGTGATTTGCCCTGAATCAAAATATGCTTAACCAACACCAATGCACATATCTGGTTCCCCCTTTTCAAAGCCAGCCTATCTGGCCATAACAAGATATCCTCTGCAGCAAGATAAAGTATCTTCCAGAAAGACTGCTACTAAAGGTAAGTAACTTGTTATTCTGATAGAGACTTCTAACTGCAGATTCCGCATCTTGTGAATAGATACCAAAGCAGTTCCCCCTGCAGGATGGAGTGGGCCAAATGCACCTGTTAGCAAACTTGACTGTCCAGGCTATATTGCTTCATTAACTTAGGGGGACTTCCACATAAATGCTTGGCAATGTGTAGGATAGGGATTCCGCATGCTACCACAGCTTTTGGATGGAATGAGCACATAGTCCTTTCGGAGGCTGCTTTTTGGCCACTGCATAGCATAGCTTAATGCCAAGAACTATCCAGTTGGAAAGGGTTCTCTTTTGCACTGCTGTCCCTATTTTTTGATCCAGAGAACCCAACAAAGAGCTGATCGCCCATTCAGTGTTCCTTGGTACAATCCTGCCCAGAAGACCAAAAACACCCCGTAACCACTCCAATGTATCCTTCTCAATGCCCGCTCACTCTGCAAATATACCACAGGATTGTGTGACACCATCACCACCCTCTTCATGGATGTCACCTTTATCACCGAAAGGTGGCTCAACCCCTACTCTAACTCGACATCTCCAATGCCACTCCAGAAGGCTACAAGATGATACACCGAGACTGCACCAACAAACAAGGCAGAGGAATCGCCATTATCTTCAAGGAAACCATCAGATACACCATCACCAAGGTGACCCCACACCACACATGGAACACCTCAACTTCCTCCTACAAACTGACATGAAGACCAGAATAAGAGTCACCTTCTCCTACATACCCCTGGCACCCTGAGCAACATTCTGCAACACCACCCCCTACTTCATCGCCCCCTGAAAAATCAACTCTCCCCACTAAATCCTACTCAGCGACCTCAACTTCCACATCGACACCCACATTGACACCATCTCCATTGCCCTCCTGGAGAATCTGAACATCATCAGCCTCACCCAACTGTTCTGTGAACCCACGCACAAAGCTGGACAAACACTGCACTCCATTTTCACCTCCAGCGACAGAATCAAATCCAGCTACTCCACAGAACTCACCTGGACTGACCACACGATCATAAACTTCACTATCACAGATGCCCATCACACCATCACCAGGCATCAGATCTCCCACCACAGCTGGAGCAAAGTCACCGAAACTGAGTGGTCTCAGGCCTCACCACCTCCCAACCAGAGGCCTCAAAAGACCTCAAACAGGCCATTGCAGAACTTCACACCTGGATCACTGACAGTGCTGACAAAATAACCCCACTGAAACTTACAAAATCCAACAAGACCTCCAAACATGCTAGATGGTACACCCCAGTACTCAGGGCCACAAACGCAACTGCCACCAACTGGAGAAACAATGGCTCACCACCAAGAATCCCACTGATAGAGCAGCTCACAAAACAGCTCTCAGCAACTATCACCGGCACACCAACTCCATCATGCCTACCATAACTCCTGGGCACCCACCGGCCCCTGCCCCTACCACATCTAAAACCTCGCAACAAACCCAATCAGCATGCAGCTCACCAGCATCCTCAACACCTCCATTCCAACAGCAACCTTCCCGGATAGATGGAAACCCGCAGACATCAGACCCCTCATAAAGGAATCCTCCACTGCCCCAGCGATCTAAAAAAATATTGTCCTATCTCCCTGCTCCCCTACCTGGCCAAAGTACTTGGGAAAGTCATCACCGAGCAGCTCACTGAATTCCTGGTACAAAACCACCTACTGGATGCCTCAAACTCACGATTCTGTGCCAACCACAGCACTGAGACTGCCCTGATCGCCGCCACAGACGACATCAGAACACTTCTCAACTGTGGAGAAATGGTGGCCCTGATCCTTCTTGACCTTTCCACGGCATTCAATACTGTCTCACACAACACTCTCATCAACCGCATCTACAACATAGGCATATTGCAAGACGCCCTCACGTGGATCACCTCCTTCCTTACAAGATGCACACAGAGCATATTACTCCCGCCCTTCACCTCCGTACCCAAAGACATCATATGCTGTGTACCACAAGAATCATCCCTCAATCCCACCTGCTTCAACATCTACATTACCCCCTCACAGACAATGTTAGATCCCACAGACTTAACACAATCTCCTACGCAGATGACACTGAACTGATCCTCTCGCTCACCGAGGACCCCTCCAATGCCAAAACCAACTTCTGCGATGCCATGACCAACATAGCCAAACGAATGAGATACAACTGCCTTCAACTTAACTCTGAGAAAACTGAAAGTACTGATCTTCGGGAAGAACACTTCTGGATGGGACAACAGCTGGTGGCCTGCAAAACTAGGATCTACACCCACTCCACCTGACCATTCATGCAACCTTGGCATCATCCTCAACAGCCAACTACCACAAAATGACAAATCAACGCAGTTGCCTCCTCTTGCTTCCACACACTTCACATGCTCTGCAGAATCCTCAGATGGATCCCACCCAACACCCAAAAGATCATTACTCAGGCCATCATCACCTGCTGCCTTGACTACGGCAAAGCCCTCTATGTCGGCATCTTCACCCAGCTCCTCAGAAGGCTTCAGATCATACAGAACACTTCAGCCAGACTCACCCTGGCCCTACTCAAACAAACCCACATTGCCCCCACCTGAGAGATCTTCACCAGCTCCCCATCCAGAAGACATGCCAGTTCAAAATCCTCACACATGCCTATAGAGCGCTTCATGACCTAAGACCTGCCTACATCAACCATTGACTGAACTTCCACCAACCCTTTAGACACCTGTGCTCCTCTTCACTTGCCCTCGCACACAGTGGTGGCCGCTCCTTCTCCTACATCACTGCCAAGACCTGAAACAACTTTCCCCTCCAGCTCCATACAGCCCCCTTGCTGGCAGACTTCAGAAATAGACTCAAGACATGGCTCTTCGAAGGAGACACAGCACCAAGATAGCGCTACCCAGACACAGCTAAGGGTGACAGAGGTGCGCTTTACAAATGCTGTTTGATTGATTGATTGGTTGATTGGCTGGCACTGCGGACTTCTGAAAGTATTTTGCAAACATCCAAGGGGTACTGGTAAGACCAAAGTGGTGCACAGCAAAATGAAAATGCTCCTGTCCCATCACAAACCACAGATAGCACTAATGGGTTGGCATGATGGTAATATGGAAATAGGTGACTTGCAGGTGCACAGGTCCAGTGCCCCCTTGGTTTTCCCTGCAACCAGTCCTCCAACTGATTAAGGCCCTTGTGGACCCAGCTTCACTTTTTCTGTGACTTTTGTCACCCCTCTCGTTCATTGTGCCTTTTCTCTTGCTTTTTTTGCCTTTTCACTCACTCCTTTTGCTTCTTTTTTTATAGCTTTTCTCTCCCTCTTTGTGGTTTTTCTCATTCTTTGCGCCATTTCTCTGACTCATTTCCTGAGCTTTGCCATCTCTTTTTCTCTCTCTACTACATTTGTGTTGTGTCCCTCCATTTTTTCTGTGTTCCCCCTTCTTATGCCTCTTTTCTACTCTCTTTGCACCCCAATACCTCCTCCCTCCTGTTTCTCGTGCCTCTCTCCTTTCGTGCTGGTGTGGTACTTCTCAGCCCCACCAACTTCCCCCTTTCCACTTCTCTTCCATGTGAGGGCCTACTTACTGGCAGATACAGCACAGACCAGCCATTAAGCAGGTGCACAGACCCTGGCCTCCCGAACTTACCTGCAACCAGTCATTTAACCGGTCAAGGCTCTTGCAGACCCGGCTCCAGTGCCACGAGGCACCTACTTCACCTCGCACTCTCTCTCTTTCTCACCTTGTTCTCTCAGTTTTTCATTTTGAATTTGAGCTATTTCTCTCACCCTCTGTGCCTTTTCTTTCACTCTTGATCTGACTTTTGTGTCACCTCTCTCCCTCTATGTGCCTTTCTTTCACTTCTTTTGTCTTTTCCCTCACTCTATGTGACTTTTCATGCCTTTTCTCTAACTCTTTCTGTGAACTTAATGTTATGGCTTTCACTCCTTCTGCCTTTTATGTTGCTCTTTTTGCCTTCTCTCTAAGTTCTTTTGCTCTTTTTTCTGCCTGTTCTCTTGTTCTTTTTTACTTTTCTTGCTCTTTCTGCCATTTCTCTCGCTCTTTCCTGACCTTTGCAATCAATGTTGCTCTTTCTGGAACATTTGTGATATGTCTCTCCATCTCTTTGTGCTCCCTTCCTGTGCCCCTTTGCTGCCCTCTCAGCGCTCTCCTCCCTCCTCCGGCTGTTCCTAACTTGTTCATTGAGCCGCTCTCCTTTCCTACTGTTGTGCTCCTCCTCAGCCCAGCCCACCACTCCTTGCACTCCTCTTCCTCCCACTCCCTGGATCTATTTAATGGCGGGTGCAGCGCGTACTCAAAGCGCATGCTTGGAACGGTTGAATTGCTGTCATGTCCATTGCTTACCAAAAGCAAAGAGGAGTTGGCCTAACGGCTAGGGCGCTCGACCCCGGACCTGGAGGAGCTGGGTTTGATTCTCGGTAACAACGCCAAACATCCTGTGATTCTGGGCAAATCACTTAATCTCCCCGTGCCTAACAAAAATTAATGTGTGTCCTAATGTAACGTAACTGGTGCTATGTAAAGCGCTCTGATACCCGATTCGGTTCGGGTCTAGTTTGCGCTATATAAAACTCTGCAAAAAAAAAAACTCGACAGAGCCTGTCCAGACCTGGACCCCACCCAGCACTAAAAACCCTGAACCTCCTCTCGCTCACCACCACCCTGCTGCTCTCCTTCATGGCTTGAACCCTAGATGTATCACCACCCTCTGCAGGCATGACACACCAAACACAGAAGGAGCATGTTCACCTGCTCCCTCTGTCACTTCACCTGCACCACTGCTCTTGCAACACCAACCAAGAACATACCCACAACACCCAACCAGAGACAAACTCAAATACCTACCAAAATACACACCTCACACACAAATATCATGCATGCTCCTCAATACCAGCTTGCTCAGCAAGTACACCACAGAGATCTGGGACCTGCTGGACACTGTTACCCGGACCCCCTCTTCCTCACGGAAACATGGCTGACCACAGCTTCAATGGCAGACATTGCTACCACAGTCCCCCCCCCCCGATACCCGATCACCAGGCAAGAGCAGCGAAACATGCCCAGAGCAGGAATTGCCATTGTCTACAAAGACACCTTCAACTGCACCACCTCCTCTGAAGCTGGAATAAACTACACAGAACGTCTCCTCAATTTTAAATTACAGCAAACTTCACCCTAGGTGGAACCCTAGTCTACCACATAGTCTACCGCCACCAGGCTCCTGAGCCAATGTTGCTAGCAACATTATGGATTTCATTGCCCCCCCTTGGTCAAGCACATCCATCCTCCTACAAGACCTAACTATCCACCTAGAAGACCAGAAACACCCTAACTCAGCACCTCTTCCTGACCAGTTTTAGAAACTTGGGACTAATCCAATGCATCACAAAGCCCACCCACACTGCCATACACATCTTTGATCCTGTTTTCACATCCATTAACAACATCATAATGAACACACCAAGAACAGTCACCTGGACAGTCCAGGCCAAGTTGAATAATCAACACCCAACAATAAATACGAACCCTTACAGAGGACCCAGCATACCGACACTGGAAACATTTAACAAAGGTGGATTGTATGACTCCTCTCCATGAGAACAAACTGGAACCCACAGGCTTCCTGGCATTCAACATTGAAAACTTAAACAAGTGGTCACCAACGGAGCCCACACTCGGGCCCCCAAGAAACGAAGCCACACAGATAAAAAAGGATGTAAGCCAACTGGAAGCAAAATTGATAACCAGCAAACCGAAAGTGAATAAAGATGCTTTCAAAGCCTCCCAGAGCAGGTAACACCAGCTAATCCAGGAAACTCAAAGGAAGGCCCTACTTGAAAGATAAATGCCAGCTCCAAAAGCTGCAAAGAAATCTTGGCAATCACCAAGGGCTTCCCCACACCCACAGCTTCTGCCAGCAACATCATCCCATCACAAGCTATGTGCAATGTACTCTTACACTTCCTATGCATCAACTTTGCCCCTCAATTCAGACCCAATGATGACCGAAGATAACACAATCCCTACATGGGATACCCTCAGAACAGAGAAAACCACAACAATCATGAAGACCATGTACTCCAGGGCCCTAGCGGACTCCTACTCCATCACGCCTTGACAAAGGAGAAATACTTGACAGCAAGGCCCTCACCCCCACCCTCAACAGCCACCTTTCTAGAACTATGGAAACATGCTGCTACCAACGACCTTCCTGAAGAAACACTCGGCGGACCTAACCAACCTCACCAACTAAGAACAATATCCCTCTTTCTCTAACCAGCCAAGGTTATGGAAAAAGCTATCAATAGGCGCCTCTCTGACCCCCCCTCGTCGACAAATCAGCTTCTCGATGCCACAGAATCAGGATTTAGATGCAATCATAGCACAGAAACCACCCGGGGATCGGCAATGGATGACATTAAGGTGATGTTCAACAGAAGGGAAACCACAGCTCACATTCTTCTAAGACCTATGTGCAGCCTTCAGCACTGTCTCCCATTACATTCTAATCCGACAACTCCAAAAAGTAGGCATCCCTGGACACGCAGGATCTGCTCCTTCCTCTTCTGAAGAATCCGATCCATGAACATGCCCCCCTATTCTTAAGAAGCATGAAAACTAATCTGCGGAGTCCCAGTGGGTTCCTCGTTACCTGTACAGGACTCCTTTGACCGACGTCATATGGGCTCACTACATAAACGTGCATTAATGACACACTACTGATACTGGTCATCTCGTACAAATCACCCAACACCAAGAACAAGTTCATCACATTCATGTTCGAAGTGGCCACCTGGATGAAATCTAACTGCTTTAAACAACTTGGGCAAGACCAAAGTAGTGGTCTTTGAGAAAGACGACTCACCATGAGACTCAACCCACATACCTTGGACCGGCCCTCATGCCTTGCTCACAAGCAAGAAACCTCAAAATCATCATAGAAAACAAACTGGACAAACTGGCCCAAGTCAACACAGTGGTTTCATCCTGATTCAACACGCTAAGGATGCTGAAGAAAATCTTCTAGTGGCTACTGGAAACACCAAGAAAATGATCACCCAATCCCCCATCACCAGCAAGTACATTATGGGAACATCTGTTTGCTGGGATAAACACAAGAAGACTGCAGACCATCCAAAACAGAGCTGCCAGACTAGCCCTGAATCTCCCAAGTCAAACCCACATCACACCACACCTTAGGGAACTCCACTGGCTCCTGATACACAAGAGCACACATTTGAAACCCCTCACTCACACATATAAAGCACTCCCTAACACAGACCCTTCCTATCTGAATAGCTGCGTTCATTTCTACCAGCATTCCAAAAACCTCAGCTCTGCAGGTCTCTCACTGGCCCCATGCATACACAAAACCAGAGCAGGGGACCATCTCTTCTCATACCTGGCTCCTAAGCCCTGGAATGACCTTCCACAATACATTAGAGCCTCCTGCTCTCTTCTTCACATTCGGAAGAAGCTGAGGATATGCCTTTTTTTAATAAGTCCTGTGGGGCTTGCCTCACAAACTAGCTATGGAGCACCTGGATAAACTCACAGGTGATTAGCGTACTGTAAAACCACTGATAACATAATATAGGAAGTCCAATGCCACCATCCAGTCTACAGGTTTGAGGGCTCACAAGACCTGGGCAAGGGTGAGCATCTGGAAATCCTCCTTCCAGAGGAAGGCGTTGAGAGGGTGCAAGTGTAGAATAGGTTCCAAGGCCTCTGTCCTTGGGTTCCAGAAATTAGCAGGACTAACAACCAAGATCTACTTCTGGCGATGGCACTCTCTCAACAGGACTTCCTGCTGAAAAATGAAGAGATGGTCCTCCATCAGTTGCTGGGGGATGGTGGAAGGTGCGGCAGGGAAGTGAGGAAGGGTAAGGCATATTCCCTATAATAGATCTGTAGGACCCACTTGTCAGACGCTATTGCCTACCAACCGTGAAAGAATTGGTGGATTCTATATGAACATTCTGCAAGCAGACGGTATTGCTGTGATTTAAATCTCTTAGACACCAGAACCAGACCATTCCAAGATCAAACACCTTTCATTATTTACTGGCTTTAGCCCTTACTGGGAACTTCTTTTTTATTTGACAATGACTTCTTTCTACAAATTAAGAGAACATCGATAGGAGCCGTTTTTGCTCCTAACTTTGCCACTTTGCTTATGGACAATCTAGAATCAAGAACAATTCTATAATCTTTCAATCCTTATAGAAACCGCACACAAATGTGGAAAAGATACCTCAACAATATTTTCTTGATCTGGCAGGGACCACAATCTTGCCTGAATATGTTTTTATGAATGGTTCAATCTAGATTGTAATAGCCTAAGGTTTACCATGCACTGCCACAAGTCTAAATCCTCTGTTCTTGGGCTCACTGTGAAGAGGAAAAATTGTGAAATATACACCACTCTCATCTGTAAAACGACAGAGATTAACACTCTTCTGCACACTCAAGTCATCAATCAAGATATCCTAAGGATTCACTTCCCTATACCCAGTTCTTAAGAATAATATGGAATTACAAACAGAACCAACTACTTCATTAATGAGGCCAAAATACTGTAGAAAACTGAGGGTGAGAGGCCACCATGTGTGCTTAGTTAAATGAACAATAAAAGCCTGGCACTGTCCCAAGGACACCCTCCTGGTACTTATTCGCAAAGAGAACTCTAACAAATTGGTATGTGTGACGACCTCCTCCCATTTCCATTTCTGTTACAAAATGTATCAAGAAGCCCTGGAAAGTCCAAGCTTCGGGGGACCTTCAATATGAGATCCCCATATTTGCCTTTAAGAAAGAAAAAAATCCTCAACGATCATATGGTTCGCCCTGTGCTACCTTTAAACAGAACACCTCAGACCATTAAAGATTTGTGATGGCATTCTGCCCGTGGAAGGACATTATGAACGTGAACAGTGTTGTGTCTGTTCCCTAACCATTAAAGGAAAAGAGTCTACACATATCAGTGGGAAACAGCGTTTACAACGCTGTAAACACAATGTAGTAACTTTACAACGCAGTTGTTACAATGACCGCGTTGTTACCACGTGTACCATTACATCGCAAGTTGTATCAACGGCTTGCTGTGGGGGGCCAGCAACACCAGGGAATGTGTTGGATTTTAAATCCAACACCTTCCTTGCTGTTGCACAAACTGGAATAGGAATAGTAATTAATACTATAAATAAGTCCAGCACGCCCCCTAAAGCAAGTCGTTGAAACAACATGCGATGTAATGGCATGCGTGGTAACAACGCGGTCATGGCAACGACCACATTGTAAAGCCATGTGTAGTGAATGTATGCGATGTAACGTCATACATTCCATGGCAGCACCACACTCAATATGAGAAACTTCTCCGTTGCAACACCATCCATCTTCTGCCTTTGCAAACTTCTATATATTGTTCAAACGACCCACAAAACTTTAAATGAGAATTTGCCACCATAGGAACAAGCTCAGTTGTAAGGTTCTCACTGCCCCATTAGTAAAACACTTTCTTCAGAGCAACCACTTAGAAGATGATTGAAGATGGCAGGCAATCTCGGTCATCTCCAACCTCAGTAGATGCATTAACACAGCAAGGCTGTTCAACTAAGAGGAATTCAAATAGATCTTTTATCTGGAATCTATGAATTTTGCGCACAACAGTATAAAAGATTGGACAACATTATTGTAGAACCACTAGTTCCCTTGGGCTGGGACAACATATCTTCCTTCAGGACTTAAGTCATACATTTGAGAGATAATATAATATATCACATTTGACTATGCTATTATTGTAACTTAATTTGTGATATAGTGCAAATATATATTTTTAGGAACTACTCAATACTTTTACCTCGTGCACCATGGACATTTACTCCGTTTGACAAAATGTTTGCAACTATTGTAGATATAATATAGTTTATGGCATGATTGCAATGCATTTCTCATTAATCCAAATATTAGCTAATGGTACATTCGCAATACTTATCTTTTTTATTTTTTTGTTCATGCCTGGCTACATCACATTCACTCGTATTCCTCCTTGAACATGGCCACCCATGGTGCCTCTCCCTTCCAAAAATGTGCTAAAAACATTAATTAAAAAATGACTTGCCTTCCGGCTGGCTGGCTGGCTACTGCTCCTCCTCCTCCGTCCTCTTCCTGGCTTTCTACTGTGGAAACAGAAAGCAGGGAGGACCCGGGCTCCCAAACTCTCCATAGCCAAACACAATGCTGCAATGCAGCATCGAATTTAGTCCGAGCACCATGGTTCAGCGCTCAGCAAAGGAATTGGAGCCTAGGCATGTTCTCCATGCAGGCTGTAATGCAGCTTGCATGGAGAACATGTAAAGTGAGCAGGAATGTTTGGCCGGCCAAAGAGGGCTGGTCAAACATTCATGTGTATTAACATAGTGCCCACCACTCCTCTCCCTGCTCTGAGAGCAGAGCAGATCCACCCTGCCCTGTCCCGCTGAGACACTGCAGCAGGAACACATAAACTGATGATAACGCAAGTTATTATCATTTTATTTTTCCCTTTTTTTCACTGCTAAAGTCAGTGGGGCAAAGCTTGTCGGCCTTAGCAGAGGAGCCACCACTGCAGAGATGGGTGCAGGGAGATTAGAGGGAGCAGATTTATGCGGAGCACAGCCATGCAGGAGGGTAGTTGTAAGAAGGAATTAATTCACTGAGTTCTTGATGGCTAACTGGGCCGCACATGGATGAGATGTTCCTTGAAGAGATGAGCTTTCAGTTTAGTTTGAATCAAATGTTGAAAGAAGAGGGTGACCTTGTAGGACCTAGTGTCAGATCTCATATTGGTTCCAGGCACACAGCCACTAACCTTCAGGAACAGATACAGCAGGGGAGATGCATAGGTCACAATTCCCCACTGCACTACCCCCCTCAGGAAGCTTGTAAGTTCTATCCCTGGGGGAAGCACACAAGGGAAAGGGGAAAGTGGATAAAATAATAAAAGGTAGCGGTTTGCCACTAAAGGGCCTTTTCGATCCTCCTTTGTAGGGAAGCGGACCTTCGTAGTTGGAGAATTCTGTAGCTGCTGAAGATACCCTGCACATGGAAGAAATAACAGCAGTTACCCCTCTCCGACTATCGGACTACCCCAAGTAGAGCCAGAAATGCAGTACCTACTTCCTATCACGCAGCGATAAGACTTACAATATATACCCCAGTGAAGGGATCAGTAATCAGGTGGGAAGCGAGTGAGGAAATAAACGTGGCTTGGAATAAGTTGAACTGGAATCCAAGGTACAGATGGTCAAAAATAACAAGGTCCCCAGAAGAAATATATGTGCGGTGGTCACTCTCTCCTTGAGAGTGAGCACTTGCCTTATAAAATATCCTGAGTCCTCTCCAGTCAGCCAAGCGTGAATAGTCTCTCAAACAACTAGTAGGATGTTAGTGTGACAGGGAAACAAACAAAGAACAAGTAGGAATGTTCTTTCCCAGTCCGAACGTATTAAGACTCACGCCATGCAGGGAAGGGTCCCAAATCAAATAAGGTTTCATGGCCCCACACAGATGCGAGCCAGGAAGGGTCAAACATACCAGAATGGCGAATTCGTGAAACGACTGGTACTCCTATCATCAGAGCGGCCCAGTCTAAAAATAGTCATGAACAGCAGAAGCAGGCTCACCTTGCAATGCATTCTTCGGCTTTCCCTGTCTTGTCCACTGAAAA
Source organism: Lissotriton vulgaris (assembly GCF_964263255.1). NCBI lineage: Eukaryota > Metazoa > Chordata > Amphibia > Caudata > Salamandridae > Lissotriton > Lissotriton vulgaris. Next base: position 882,945,205 of record NC_141694.1, read on the forward strand.
GCCTTCAGAGTGATGGCAACAGCGAGGCTGCAGTTCCCATTTCCAGCAGAAGCTCTTGCTAAAGCGTGGAAGCTCCGGTCCGTGGAGCGAGGTGTGCATACACTGGTAACTACGAGGCGGCAGCTCCTACTACCAGCGAAAGCTCTAACCAAAGCGGGAGGCCCTGGTCCTTGGAGCACAGTTCAAAATATCGACAGCAACATTATGACGGAGCATCCAGGATCCACAGCTCAATTCCTAGCTTGGCAAACACTTGTTCGCCTAGCGGGAGGAGCTTATAAAGGCTGCCTCTACTTTCCAGAGAAAACCCCAATTCTTGCCCTGTAGCATTGTGGAAGTAGTAGTTTGTTTGGTCCCCGGGTGCCCATAGCCCCACGGAGGATCATGACACCTAGTCAGGGAGGATATACCAGATTCTTGTAGTCTAGCACACGAAAGCTGATTATCATGTCTCCTATTTCCTGCACTGTTGATCCCCACCCGTGCAATGTCCTGCTGCAAGTACTGTGCCCGCTCAAAGATCTTGAAATAATTTTCCAGGCATTTAGGGCTGCATGAGTTTGCCACCTTGAAGTGATGCAGGCAGGCAAATGAAGCAATTGGCAAACCTGCTGAACTATATTTATCCTTTGATTTTTCAGGCTACCTCATGATGGGTACTCTTCAGTGGGGTCAAATGGATTTCTGGATACTGGCCAGCAGAATTTTGCCTTAAATGTGGTGTGACAGTATGTGTGTTTGGACAGCATTTGTGTAGCTTGAACCTTGGAGCAAAATCTTTTTGTGCCATGAAGAGAGAGTTAGTGCAGGCAGCTTACATCTTCTTCGCAATGTGGGCTCTAAAGTTGATGGTGGTTTCTATCTGGAATCCCAGAAAATTGGTGCATATAAGTCAGATGGAAAACCATCACAGTGCTTTACTGGGAGCTGTGTTAAGAAGGCGAGAAGCTATTTGAGGTTAAGAAGGCTTTACTCATGACCTTGGCCGATCTGTTTTCTCAAGAGTGCCTAGGAAGCTGTTATTTTCACACCCAGATGAGTCTGTGGCTTTTAGGTTGGAGAAATCAATGTTAAAGTAGGGGTTTGTTACAAGCAGTGAATAGGTTAGATGAAGGGTGATGATCTACACTGGCTATGAAGGAAGTTGCTGGAGAGGCGTCTGAAGGGAAGCTGCTGATTGATCATGTTGGGCTTGTGGTGATGGGAGGAGGACAGTGATGCTTCCTCCTTATCTTTGAGGGTATTTGATGTGATAGATGTTGTAGTCTTGTGGTGCCAGAACCTAATTGATATGAGTGGTGCCCGGTGTCTTTGATAATTCTTGTATGAACGTTATACCTGGGGATGTAGTCTGATGTTTTTGCTGCAACACAGACTTCAAAGTAGGTATTAACCAGTGTGAAGTAGAGGTGTCAAAAACCAAGAAGAACTTGAGCATGTCTCAAAAGTGATAATCCCATTCCATCTTTTTGGCTCATCAGATCCATAAATAATAGAGCTAAGCCAAGCATCTGGGACACTGTCCTACTCGCTACTCACACACAGTGCAACTGAGGGCAGGCACAACATTTAACAACCTGCTTCACTGCTTGAATATTTTCCACAGAACCCTAATTTTAAACGCACAAGCTGACCATGTCTGTTTAAGCTGAGCTGCACTTTACTTGTGTCTTATTATAGAGCTTTAATATCTATTTTCTCAAAAACATTTCAGGAGAAAAGATGGGGGGCTAGGGGAAGACCTCTCAATATTAAAATAGTGTTCAAAAGAGTTGAGAGGAAAGGAAACCTAAGGTGCAAAACACAGTGAAAATTAAAGTGGGAAAGGGTATGGAGGTGCAAGGGCGGTAGCAGGGCACAGAGTAAAGGGTTAAAGGCTTAAGAGACAATGGGAAGATAAGTAGTAAGGGAAAGTACGTATTTTGTTTGCATTTATTTACTGCTTCCTGTCCCTGGCGAAGCTTTGGTGCACTTTAGATAGATTGATATCCCTGTGCATTTATTGAGTTTGGCAAGGTGACTATTTCTAGATATAGAAGCACAATGCCTGCCCATTCGGTGTCATGTGCCCCCGCAGCTGGTGTACAACTTTCACCCATCACACCTCCAAACCCGCGTTTACAAGAATCCCCAACTCATTCTCCCCTTTACCTGCCACAGTGAAAGGCCCGGATCCACACGTGGCTCCAACTTCTCCAACCACCGCAGAACACCCTCAGGGCAGAGCAGGCCATCGCTCAGCATCACCGGGTGATCTTCTGCAGTCACCCGTGAACTCCTGTCCGGAGACTCTAAACTCCGCTGAAACCTCCTAATCTGCTCTGTGCAACTCCCAGGCACCTGCAACCTCGCTCAGTCACTTGTGAGCTCCCGAGTTCGGAGTGAGCCACACACACTCCTACAAATGCACTGATAATGTCTGAGCTCTGAGCTCTGTCCGGCATCTGCAAGCTCTACAGTCACCACTGAGCTTCCCCAGTCACCTGTGAGTTCCTGTCACAGGCAAGCTCCTTACATTACATACAAGCTCCATCGGTCGCCTGCTTGTTATCTCATTCGCCTGGGAGCTCCACCAGTGATCTGAGAATGCTTTAGCCTCCTGCAAGCTCCCCTTGTCACACGCTAAATGCCCAGTCACCTGGAGTAGCAGATCACACGTGGAGCTCACCTATGCGCCCTTGTCTCCTGCAAAGTTTTCACTAATTCCACCACCCCTGAAACATTTAGATCAGGTGTGGGCTTCTCTCCCACACACTCTTGACCCCCGCTGCCCCAAGCAGAGTTACACTCAGATCAGGCGGGCAACTAGAGCCAAATTTCGGGGGGGGGGGGGCTGAATTTTTTTGGGGGGGGGGGGGCTAATTCTTCGAGCCATAGACAGAGTGGCTAAGATGGGGTGAAAACACAACAAAAGCCTCATTTACAAGTAGATGGTCTTTTAAAGACCTGTTAAGTACTCGGGTGCGGCTGCAATTAGATTGTCACCAGCCCCCGAAGCTGTCTCTGCCCGGGCTGACTCACACGAAGGGGGGCCTGAAGCCCCGTGAGCCCAATGGGTGTTGCGCACCTGCCTCAGATAACCCTCAAGTCAGTCTAGGCACCTCTGGTCACTTGCGGGCTCCTCCTCCAGTTGCTCATTGGCTCTCATAGTCAGTAGCTGCAGTGGCAGCTGGTGACATTTGAAAGTGGCGGGGCGTGATGACAGCTGTCGCAGCTTGACAGGGCTCTGTGGTATGACCCCCCCCCCTTCCTTCAATGTAGAGCTCGTAACACAGACATCGCACCACCACCCTTGCTCCTTCTGTGGCCCTCCGTCACTCGTGATGTCACCGAATGCACGTCCTTCTCGTACTTTACTCCCACGTCATTCAGGCACTCCTGCAGCAGTGCGTCATGGGTATCGCACTCACGCAACTCTCGGAAAGGCAATGCACCCGCAGTGCTGGGGGTGGGGTCGCCGGGGGGTGTTTGTGTAAGACCACATCTCAGATCTTACTGTGTCATCCACACCGTTCCTCTCACTGCCGATAACTTCGCACACTCTCGTACCAGGCTAGTCGCCCTCTCTGCAATGCCACTCACGTGTGGATGGAGCAGGGTGCGCCTCTTGAGCATGGCCACTCAAACACGCGTGCATCTCCACAGAGGTGAACTGCGCGCAGATTACATCTCTGCATGGTCGACCCCAGACCCGGATGCGAACCCCCACTTCTCGCCTTGGATTCCTCGTGGTTGCCAAACACTTATCAGAGAGTCTGCACGCCAGACAATGTCTAACCCTCTGCATAACGCCCTAATCCACACCTGGCCACCGACACCTCTCTCTCTCCACAGACTGTTGAAGGGACACGGAGGGAAAGTGAGCATCAAAAGGCACTAGGGCAGGAAACGGAGAGGGGCCTCCCGCTTCATGTGAAAAGGCCGGAAGACATTTCAATCCATAATAAAACAGTCATAAGTCAAATAGTCAATAAACTTAAATACTTACCTTAACTTTCCTGCTTCCCGCCTTCAACTCAGCTCCGACCCCCGCCGCCGTCCTGTTCTTAAATTCGTCATCAGACTTGTCATGCAGGAAGCCAGGCAGCCTCCCTCCCCTCCGGCTCCACCACAGCACAGCGCTGTGATTGGTTCGGCCGGCTGCCCCAACACCACGTGATTTCTCTGTATGCTGCAGCATACAGAGAACAGGGAGAGTGGGAGGGGTTACCCGAGGGCAGGGGGGAGTGGCTTTCTCCGCTGTTATGAATACAGTTAATACTGTCTGTTTGGACAGCCTCTCAGGCTGCCAAACAGACAGTATTAACGACAGTGGGGAAAACCACTCCCCCCTGCCCTCGAGTAACCCCTCCCACTGTCTCGAGCAGGAACTTCTCCTTTCTCGCCTTCGAGAAGGCAGAAACAAATGGTAGTTATCTACTATTTGTTTCTGCCTTCTCGCACGGCGAGAAAGCAGTGGGGCGGCGCCCAAATGCCCCCATGGAGGATCCGCCTCTGAGTAGCTGGCTTCTTCACTCACTGACCCGCTCCCTGAGGACTTCCTAATCCTCTCGGCAGCCCCACAGGCTACCCAGATACATAAATTGGCACCTAGCACCCCTGCAGTCTTCACAAGAACACACATGCCTTCATCTTCTCTGAGCAGGGAGTATCTGCATATTTCGAGCTTTAAGGGGAATCCAGTAGAAAAGGAGTTGCCTACCGTGTGGGCCACATCTACAGTGCAAAGGAAAAGACGTGCCTGTTTTGAGAGAGTGTCGTCTTCCAGCGTGTACTCAACATGAGAGGAGTGGACCTGTCTGCAGATCTTGGGCACGCGACTGAGGTGGAACAGAGTGTCTGCATAAAAAAGGACAGGGAATAACGTTTCTTTTTCTATCCGACCGATGAAGGAGCCTGATAAAACAGATTATCAGAAGTAGTACGCAGTTGGTCGCACGCACACTGCCTGACAGATGGCACAGTTCGTAGACGGTCGTCAGAGGCACAAGCAACTACAACCAGAGAAAAAAAGCAATAAACACAAGCGGTCGAGATTATCCCAGCAGCTTTGAAAGTGAAAGTGCACAAAGCGCGCTGAATATAAACAAAGCACGTTGTCCTGCCCGAAGTAAGACAAACTCAATAAAGAATATAGGGGCATATTACCAAGCAATAGCGATAATTATCGCTATTGCTTGGTTAGAGACAAAAATTTACCGCTGAGCTGCGGCGATTTTTATCACAGATAAACCTTGGTATTACCAAAGTTGGTAATAGGAGATAGCGATGTTAGCAACTGTTTCCAGTCGCTAACATCTTGGCACACCCACTTTGCATGTCATTAGTGATAAATATCACTGACGTGCAAAGCGGGGCCCAAGATGGTCGCTATCGCCTACTAGCTGTCGCTAACTGGTGTTAGCGACCGCTAGGTAATAGGGAGATAATTTTATCTCCGCTTTCTTGGCTATTAAAGCCAAAAAAGCAGAGATAAACCCCCTTGATAATATGCCCCATAGTGCTTACAATACCAAAAATAACAGTACCGTGTAAGAACCAAAGTAAAGGGCAAACACACTAGACAATGGAGAATAAGGGTGGGGGAGTGGGCGGGGCTTCTCTCCGTACTGAACTACCACAGCTCTTCGCTGAGCAGCTCTTGCGGGCTGGCTCACACTCGACCTAAAAATGAAAGAGGGCTTTAGCCCCACAGTTCTAAAAAAGGGGACGTAGTGGATGGTAGGCTGACAGAAAAAAAAGAGAAAACAGGAACGAGCAGGAAGATGGTTAAAAATAAACAACAGACAAAACATTTCTTTTTATCAAGAAAAGCTTTCATCGATTTCGGGTCATAAGCCTGGCAAACATCATTCAGATGAAGTAATTGAATGAAACTGGGTATCTAACAAGCATTTGCAATGCAATAGGTCTCGCATTTGCAAGAGTTTGAGCTATTGGCATTGTAAATGACAATGCCTTTTATTTATGCGTTTGAACACCTGCAAGCTGTGAGTAAACAAGCACTTTGTACTTATAGCTCTTGCTTATGAGAAGCAAAGTTGGCAGTCTCTTTTACTGACAACCTTGTTTCTCGTAAGCAAGGACTATACATACAAAGTGCGTGTATATGCACCGCTTGCAGGTTTTCAAAACAAATGAATAAAAGGCATTGTCATTTACAATGCCAATAGCTTCAACTATATCAAATGCAAGACCTATTGCGTTGCAAATGCTTGTTTATAAAACGGGTGCACCGGCACGCCTACAAGGGTCCTCGTCGTTAATGAAGCTGCTCCGTGAGCTCTCTGCACTTTCTTGTCTTCTCCTTCAACTCTTTGAGTATTTTTATCTATTTATACTTAATCATATAAACTATCTGGCCTTGTTGCACGTCAAGAAGAGTTAATAGCATGTTGTTCGGTTGTGTTACTATTTCTTTTAAGAATTAATGTTGACAGATCTCTTATATAGTTTTAACATCCTCATTTTTGTACCCAGGAAATACTGTGTTCGTTGTTGTTTCATGTAATGATGTAAAGTAACTGATTATGAATAAATTAATTCATTCATGCATTTCGGACTAATAGGTCCTATACTGATATGCACTTAATAACAAAAACAGTTGCTGTAAATGAAGCAAAAAAGTCTGTATTAAACAATGGGCAAGCACACAGCTCATAATTCATTACAAAAAAGTATTGTTACGGATATTAGTGAGAATTCTTGCAAATAATGACGTCAGTATGATTCAGATACCACCCATCTTAGTGTATATGCGCACTGTATAACGTGTATAAAACACCATGAAATGGGCCCCGTTTCTTGCTTGAAATAACATTGCGTGATATTCGTGTAGAGTCATCATTCGTGTGCTCACCTCCGACTGGAAATTGATAATTTAATACACCAGATAGAGACACTGGCTTGGAACACGGGTGCTCCTTCATAGACGGGTCTGGGCTCTCAAGTCAGTAGAATACCTACTTAAGGTTTGCAAGCATGAGAGCTAGTGTTCCGGGGCAAATGCCTTGTGGGAACTGAGAGAGATCGGTTTTCAAACATATTGCCATGCACAAGCCATGTTGCCTACAACAGCTAAAATCCGTCTCGTAGTTGAGACTTAAGAATTGTGCTTATGTAAAACTGGTTTCCTGGGAGTCAAATGAAAAACTTGCAGGGCAGAACGGACAAGCAACTGCTTTACTCCTGTGCAGTTCTCTGCAGCGTCTCTGGGAAGGGCAGGAGTACAGCTGGTGTACATGTCACAGGGCGGAGTGGTGCAGAGCGAAGAGAGATAAAGAAAAAGAGGCATCAGTGGGAGGAGGCAGAAGAAATAATGGGCACTGGGGTGGAATCACAGAGAACAGGGTGGAATCACTGAGGATGGGGGTATGGTGAAGCTACATCGGTGTTTGGGGTAAACAACATGGAGAACGCAATCTAATGGAGAGACAGAGCAACATATAGCTTGAGGAAGAGAAACTGAAGCAGGCAGGGGAGAAGCACACCAGCATCTATGTTCAGCTGCGAATAAAAGAAAGAAATGAGCAGATCGGAGTGGGTCTCTCCTCTCTCAGTGGCGTAAATTGCCATGCCAAGTGACTAGAAACAATATCGTTGTATTAATGCGCTATATAAATAAACGTAACCGTACACCTTTGTTACATTTCGTCTACTGGCATGGGGCGGGGTTGGTGTGGCGCCCTTTAAAACAAGCACGCAAGTGGTGCACGCGTGCGCGCCACAGCGAGACATATGTTTTGAATTATCGGGCACGATAATTCAAAACAGATGTTACACTGTTCGGGTAACAGACATCAATAGGACATGGGCGGGGCAAATACGGGACATGTGCCTGCATTTGCCCAATTGCGTGCTGTCTTAGCTAGAAAGACGCACGCAACGCCCAATAGCCTGCAACGATAACAAAACAACACGCACAAGCGTGTGGTCAGCTTTAAAAAGCCTTTACTATAAGTCTTGCAGAGCGTGGCATGCACGTGTTGCACCAGATGTAAGATCCCCCTCCTGTCCTTTACATGTCATAGTATACAATGATGTGAAGCACTTTGAAGTTGTTAATTGTGTTATATAGCACTTACTACCCATGAGGATGCGGTGAAGCTTAAAGTAAAAATCCCACAAAAATGTACTCCTCATACAGCTAGGATTGCTCAGAATTCATTTTATTTATGAAATTATTTTGTTCAGCAACCACCATATTATTACACTAAAGAGCATCAATCTGTATCCAATAACCCCTTACACCTTCAAGTCCTGCGCTGTCGCGTTATATGGTGCGTTTAGAAAATACCAGCAACGCCACTCTTTACATTAGCACCATCAAAATATAACATAATAAAATAACTGACTGAATCATGATTTTAATTAACTATACCTAAACAAATCAGGAATTTACATTGCATATTATCCTGTAAGAGATGTGTAATGGGCCGAGTCCAATACTAGGACTCAGAGCCATATATTATGACTTCTTAAAAAATCAAATGACATATGCTGTGGGAAAGGCTGTTTTCTTACACGTCTGAACATTTAAACATCAGTGGTGAAATTATCTAAATTCGTAATATTCCTCACTTGGGTCTTTACATCAAAATAAAAAAAGCAATAAAAGTGAAGTTGCAAATCTTTTCAGCCGAAAGAACCTCGCAGTAGGATACGAGGGAGTGACGTCACAAACCGTCACAAACCTCTGGCCTTCCGCTATACATATTATATTAAACAACACTTTTCGAAACCTCCAGTTTGCAGCACGTCACTAACCGGTGGTTCCACGAGAGTGGTGCACCGGAAGAAGCTAAAACATTCTTGCTTTCAATAGCTGGAAGTGGAATTGGTGACGTCACATTCACTGAACCCGTAGCTGTCCCTAGGTGACGTTCTTTCAATCCCTCTATGCTGCCCGTTCTCCACAGGTCTAGAATCACACTCACCAAATATACTCCTAAACTCATGGCCGATGGACAAACAAGTTATTTTGGTGCACAGAACACTAACTTAATTCTTGATAAAGGCTCACAACTCGAGATTCTTTTCACTGGATCGTCCTAATCGTTTTTTAAATATTATTATTAATTGATTATTACAGTAATGCGTATTTAGTCACACATAAATATCTCTTCGGCGCCAGTGCATTGACTCTCCATGAAGCAGACACCCTATCTCACGCTTGTGTACACGTAGTGCAGCCAGGCTGCCACACAATGGTGCCACTGTGTTTCCTCGCACGCGCTGCCTGCAGAGGCTGCCCAGCATGGCGGATGCTCGCTCTCCCCGGTCTCCTGTACGTACCTGTTTCTGAAGGTCTGCTTGCGCTGCCTCGGTTTCTTCCCAGCCCACCTGGAGTCTGTCTTTCAGCTCCTCCGGTCCTCGCTTTTTAAGCCTAGCCCCACCTGGGACAGTCAGAGTGAGTGTAATCCTGATAAAGGAGTTCGCCAGGAACTCGCGCAGACGGACCCACCCTAATAGGATCACTCACTGCGCACACCGTTTCCTAGGAACAAAAAAAAACACATCCCACGGCGATATACTCGACAAACTTTTTTATAAACCCTAAGAGTCCAGCATCGCTCGCACCTGAAATTACAGGTAGTGCACGAATGACAAGAGAACAAAATCAGACTTAGAAACAAAGAGAAACTGCATAATATCAATGAATCAAAGCCAGGAAGACACCTTGCAGAAACCAGCCTGACCGTCGAGTTTCTTCAAGTTCCCGCCGGGCCGCCGCGCTGCCTGCGACGACCCGTAAGCGGTTGGGCAGCCGGCCAATCGCAGCGCGGCCCCAACCGGAAGTCCCGCCCCCATCGCGGCGCGAGAGAAAAGCCACTGTCCGAGGAGCCCCGAGGGCTCCTGATCGAGTCCCGGTCCCGAGATGGGGGACCGGGTGAAGAGCGGCCGGGCGCATGGGGAAGGCGGGGCTCTCATGTGGTGAGAGAGCCCCGCAAAGCGCTACCGCCGCCCGAGAGCCAGAACCGCCGCCGAGCACCGCCAGAACAGGTGAGTGTGTTGAGGGAGAGGAGGGGTGAGTGGGGGTGGGGTGTGCGCGTGTGTCTGTTGTAGTGTGTCTGTGCGTGCGTGTGTCTGTGCGTGCGTGTGTCTGTCTGCGCGTGTGTCTGTTTAAGGGGGGGGGTGCGTGTGTGTGTGTATGCAGTGTGTGTATGTGCGCATGCGTGCGTGAGGCTTTCTTTAAGGGGGGTGCGTGTGTGTGTGTATGCAGTGTGTGTATGTGCGCATGCGTGCGGGAGACTTTCTGTGCATGGGAATATCAGGCACGGCGACGCGACGTGCGCGCTCACGAGCTACAATCTCCAGGAGGACAAGCTCGTCACAGTCTGCAGTCCACATTCCCCGGAAAGTGACAACATTAGTTGTCTCCCTAGACAGCAAAGCTTCGCTTTGCTTTCGTCTAGGCGAGACCTAAAAAGGGTTAGTCACAACAGGCATAAAACCCCATGTTCAATTTTCACCAAAATCACAGACATACTGCCTTGTGCCACATCCACAGTCCATAAGTGTGTCACCCCCAGGCCTTTTTTTTGCTCACCCTCACAGCTCTTCTGGACTCCGGCTGAACTTGCAGACAATCCAGTGGCGCACTATTCGCTATGCAGCATCAAAGGTAAACTGCCAGTGGCAATGCAGTAGAACATATGATGAAAGTGTATGCACATTTAAATGTATATTTTTTCATTTTGCAGTGACTTGTAACTCTAAAGACTATCCAGCTGAAACCTCTCCCACTTTGAACCAAAACCGTTTCAACAACATCTGAAAACAATGACCAATATCCCACCTTTCAACACTATATCAGCTGGGTTAGTCTGCTCTTGGGACCTCCATCTGAGCAACCCAAATCATCACTGCAAGTCTTTGACTCAATCTTTACCAACTTTTGTGGTCTGTTAGAGCATATGCGTAGCGCTTCATATTGTATTGTAATTGCATTTGTATAGCGCTTACTACCCCAGACGAGGCGTTGAAGAGCTTTTTTCAGTGAGTAGCACGCCACTCCGGGACCCGTAGAAAATTAGTGTTGAATTAGTATAGTGAAACATGCAAGTAAATTTTAAGTGGTGGATAGGTTAGTCAGTTATTTAGATTCAGAAGGATAGCAGAAGGATAGAAGAGGAAAAAAGGGTATTCATATAGAGCTAATATGGTGTTGAAGCATTCTATTCCGGAAACCCATAAAGGATTAGTGGTGAATTAGTGCGGTGAAATATGAAAGTAATTTGAGTGGTGGATATTAGTCAGTTATTTAGAGTGAGAAGGATAGCGAAGGGATAGAAGGGGAGGAAAGGTTTGCATTCATATAGCACCTGTTACCCTTGAATGGTGTTGAAGTGCTTTCTCGCGAGTAGCACGCTACTCCAGAACACATAAAGGATTACTGTTGAAAATTAGTAAAGTGAAATATGAAGTCATTTGAGTGGTGGATATGTTATTCAGTTATTTGGCTAGAAAAGGGTAGGTGGTGTGATAGAAGAGGGAAAGAGGTTTGTATTTATATAGCCCTTGCTACCCCTGATGGGGTTTTGAAACGCTTTTTTGGCGAGTAGCACGCTACTTTGGAACCCATAAGGATTAGTGTTGAATTAGTATGGTGAAACATGAAATTAATTTGAGTGGTGGATATGTTAGTCAGTAATTTGGATTGAGAAGGGTTTGGGGAGGGGTAGAAAAGGGAAAAAAGGTTTGCATTTATATAGCGCTTGTAACCCTGATGCGGTGTTGAAATGCTTTATTGGCGAGTAGCACGCTACTCTGGAACCCATAAAGGATTAGTGGTGAGTTAGTATAGTGGAATATGGAATTTGAGAAGTGAACATGTTAGTCTGTTATTTTTGATTAAAAAGGATGGTGGAGGGATAGAAGAGTGAAGGATTTTATTTTTATTTTTAGGTCATAGCAGAAGGAGGAGGCTCTTGGAAGAGTAAAAAGGGTTTTTGGAAGGAAAGAGTTAGAGGGAAGAGTTTAGAGAGGTTTTTTTTGGGGATCGGTATAGTAAAAGAGGTGTCAGGTGATGCAAGGAGGGATAGAGTAGGAGAGAGTTTAGAAAGGGTTATTTTGGGGATCAAAGTAGTAGTATGGGGTTTGGGATAAATGAGAGAGTAGATGTATAGGGTGAGAGATAGGGTAGTGCATTGGAAAGAGTAGTGGAAAGTAGTTTGAGATGAGTTAGAAAGTTAGGCTAGAAGATATATTGAGAGAAGTATAGGCTGAGAAATAGGGTATTGCATTGGAAATGCCAAATTAGAAGAAAGTGATAAATATATAGATCCATAAGTACATGGAAAGTATATAAATGCATAAAGGAGGTAAGTATATGTAGATTAAAGATATTGATAGAGGTACAGGATGAGAAATAGGGTAGTACATTGGATATGCTTTTTCAGGAGAAAAGTAACAGACACACTGATCAAAGTACATGGTGGTACATGGATGGACAATGGAAGCAAGTATATGTAGACTGAAGAATGTATATTTTCTTTATCAACATAATTATTGTACATGTTTATACAAAGCAATACACAAAGATAGGTACATATCTATAGTGAAAATAGATGCTTATATTCAGAGGGATATGCTGTATTTTTCTGTTTTTGTATGGTGCTTATGTGGGGAAGAGCCATATCTTGAGTAGTTTTCTGAAGATAAGGTAACCAATGCAGGGCTTTCAAGGCAGGTGAGATGCAGTCACATGGTTTGATACGCAAGAGTAGTCAGGCAGCCGAGTTCCAAATCCGTTGTAGTCTTTTCATGGTTGTTAAAGGTAATCCATGGTAGAGGCTATTGGCGTAATCGAGTTTGGACAGAACAAGGGAGATGGTATTTTGGACTTTGTGTGGAAATCCCAAATGAGGGAAAAATCGTTGCAGCGTTCATATAGTGACAAAGCTTGATCTTGCTAGTTTGTCCACTTGGGCATTCATCGACAGCTTGGAGTCCATGGTCATTCCGAGGTTTCTTACTTCCTTCGATACTTTAGGCGGTGATCTCAATTCATCAGGCTAGGCGGCAAGTGAGTCATAATGTTTCCAATCGCCATGCATGAGTATTTCTTTTTAGGAAGCATTCAATTTGAGATGGCTCCAAGTCATCCACTGATCCACGGCCCTGACAGAACTGAAAATTGGGGATTTTCCAATGTCTTTGGGGCATTCCAGTTGAAGGAGTATTTGCATGTCATCTGCATAGTTATAGCACATGAGGTGAAATTGATTGATCAGTTCTGGAAATGACTTCATGTAGAAGTTCAACCGTGTCAAAGGCAGCCGAGAGGTCCAAGAGGAGTAGTGCAGCAACACTGTTGCGTTCTACTGTTTTCTTCAGGGACATGGGCTACGAAGCACTATGATTTTCATTGGCTCCTGGGAAGCCTTTCAGCAGTGTGTGTTTGGAAGGGTATTGGATGGAGAATTATCAATGTGGGAAGTGTTGGTTGAGGTGCATGAAGTTTAGACATCATGTTAAGCACTGCGAAGTAAACGTCGGGAGATGATATATCTATATAAACACTCAAGAACAAACTTTTTTTTATTACTTATAATCTTTAACACAAAAACACAGCTTCAATCATTCAAGAAGCACTTAGACCAAATAAATTGTAGGAAAAAACACACTGAAAAATATTTTTTCCCAGTGCCGAAATCCTAATCTGCTATCTGTCAGTAGTGGTTTCAAAATGAAATCCCCCTCTATTTAGAAAAATATCTGTGAATTCTGATGAAAAGAAGGGATACCGCATCCAGAGAATCAGGAGTCCTTTAGGTGCAATCTTTGGACCATCCATAGGCTACATTACTACTTTAATAAAATATTCTGTTCTACAAATCATCTAAAGAGCCATTCATGTTCATTGTCACACTGACAAGGTTCATGGCTGAAATACCATGAAACAAGCAAAACTTTGCTACTGCCTGCCATGAAGGTAAAACATGTGAAAAATAAATAGAAAGAGAAAAACAGAAAGTAAAATGTCACCATCTATACATCCAGGGCCTCATTTATGGCATTTTGTCACACAACAGTGCATCAAGGCACCTTGCTGCTCTGAACTATGCCAAAGTGAAAAGGCAGGAATGTACCATATTTAAGCAATACAGTACATTCCTGCCCTTTCTGAATGTGCTGGCTCTGTTTCAGCAGCCTAGCGCCAATGTAGGCACCCTTGCACCATGGTGCAAGGGTGCCTCCGTTACATGCAGGATTGTTTATGTGCAGGATGGGGCACCATCCTGCACAAAAAGCAATCCAAAGAGGCGTTTACCTCATTCTATGACTGCTGGAGAATGCAGCACACATGGAAAGTGGAAATAACAGGGAGAAATAGACATATTTCTCGTTACGCCTCACCTCGGGAGCCGTACGGGATTGACACTCCCCCAGGTTTACATCACTTTGTAAATTAGGGGCAGCATCAAATTCCATGGGTTTTGCATGGGAAAACCCAATGCATCTCTCATGGAACGCCTCCCATGTGCATGCTAAGGCAACACAGTGATTTGCGCTGCGTCGCCTTACTCAAGATTTATGAGGCCACTCAAAGCGAAGCAGAGTGGCTTTGCGTGACTTCATAAATCTTTTTGAGAGCTCTGAATCAAGCATGCACCACTTTACATGGTGCAAAAGTGATGCAGAGCTCTCACACATAAGCTCCCGAATACACGTTTCTCCACACAATTGGCTTGCAATATCTGTCTCAGGAATCAAAAAGGAGTGGAAGACTTCTCTTCGAGAAGTGCCACCTTAACATTAGATCATAGGAATAAACGTGCATTATTTGCGCATTTCACTTGTTAACTTGTTATGCAAAATTGCAGCATTAACACCTTTACATTACATAGTGTAATTTCCAGTCGAATTGCGCAAAACACGATTGCTGGAGCAGGAGAAGAATGAGGCCAACAGAAGAAGCTGTTGTTTGCGCACTTGGCTCTATGTGCTACTGTTAAAGTGTAAAATGCTTCCTCACATCCAAAATGGAGGTAAGGACACATTTAACTTTAAAATATTGCTAGATGTTAGATTTGCATTCTGATCAATTTCACATCATTTTTTGAAAACTTCATGCACTTGGGCAAATAGTAATTACGCTCATTCGTACACCCCTATAAAGTATTGGGATGATACAGAACCTCCCACTCTTACAGCTGTTGGACCAATGCACTACTCTCCTTCTCATGGACATCTTTCAATATCATCTCATTCTGTGTGATTTCTTGAACAGCCTTAGGACCTGATTTAGAACTTGGCGGACGGGTGACTCTGTCACAACGGTGATGGATATCCCATCCGCCAAAATATAAATCTCATAGGATGTAATGAGATTTCTAGCTAGGCAAATAGAAACTCAGAAAATTATGCTTAGCCAAGGACATCGAAAACTACTGTACTGTATTGGAAAATCTTCAAAATAAAAACTTTTTGAAATAAAAAAAAAAGATAAATATTGCCTCTTCCCTCGCTTCATAGAAAGACTAACATTTATATGTTTGGTTAAAAGGCACCTTTCATGTGACTAAACGTGAATTTCTGAGGAATGTAATCATCTGCGCGTGCAGAAAAATGTCATTTAATGTGGTTAGGTTCACTGGAATGTGGATGTGCTGAAAACAAGGAATCACTCCAAGAAACACAGCAGAAGTGGATAATGGATCTCTGAAATCTGCTGAAGAGATTATAACAGGAACTGATCTTCATGTCCATGAAGGATACGCTATAAATGTATCTTAAAATTATATATTTAATCCTCCTTAACTATTGTACATATTTCTACATTTATAGTTCCATCTTGTAATATTTATATATTTTTATATATAATACCATATATATATATTTATATATATAGAAATATATATACCTATATATATATATATATATATTACCTACTGGCGGTCGCCAGTAGGTATATATAGTTAGGATTTTTTTGAATAGGGATTTCTGCAAATTCTATGTTGAATAACTTTGGCGTTGATGGACGGAATTGGTTGAAATTTTCAGGAAAATGGCACATTTTGTTTCTGAGCGTCCCCTGAAAGTTTGGGGGGGTTTCTTGAAGTGGGGGCCAAGAAAAAAGGGGGATCCCAAAACGTGTTTTTAACATTGAGTTTTCCATAGGGCGGTTGGACTCACTTTTAGCTCGAACGGCTGAATGGATTTCTATGAAACTTGGCAAAATTGTAGGGACTGGTAGTCCGATGTGCCTTTGCTAGGTCTCAAGATATGTGCTCTAGTGGATTTTGAGTAATCTAGGTTCAAAAAAATATATATATCTGTAAGCGCGCCCCGGTACGCGCACCGGGGAGCGCTCCGGGCGCGCTACGCGACTTGCGCATGGAAAGCTGATTGGCTCTCGGGTGTCTGTAAACATTCTAAACAGTCCGGAGCGGCCGCCATCTTATGTCTCGGAAGGATCGAGACACAAGAGGTGGCCAAAACAAAGGGGGAAATGACCATAAGGGGGCAGAGTAGATCCTCCCTGACCCCCTAGGTTTGATGTGGGGGCTTTTTTTTAGCGTGGGGAGCGCCGGTACGCGCACCGGGAAGCCGTCCGGGGAGCATACTATGGGGAAAAAAGAATGATAGACTTTTCAAATATTGTATGTTTATTGATTGTTCTTTTTGTTGTTTTTTTTGGTTTTGTTTTTATTTAAGTAGCAACATGTAGGTACCAATGCAGAGTCTAAAATGTAATATACACCGTCTCCTTTGTAGATATCTTGCATGTTGTTTCAGAAGTTATTGTGGTATATGGAATTCATACCATAGTCTGTCAGGAAAGCAGAAACAATATGGAGGCAAGAGATGATAAAGAGATGTTAAATACACATTGGAGATAATATAGTTGGAGAAAGGAAGTAACTATGAGCAAACTTACTATGTAACATAAAAAAGTTGCACAGTATATTTTAAGTCTCACTTTATATTATATCTTTTTGGGTACTATTTCATAATTTTCATATAAAAAAGAATAATGTCTCAAACAATTTTAACTTTTAAAATTTAAATTTATTGTTCTGATTTTTCAAAATCTAAAAGAATTTGCAACATTAATTCATCTGGTATGTCCTCCTTTTCATTACATGATTCACATTCTTCAACACATTTAATTAATTCTTGGTCTACAGTGTCATCCAAAAAGTCTATTTCTTCTTTTTCTTCCTTAGGATTGTTTTCAATATTAATTTGAAATGAAATATTATTTTCATTTTGTTGATCTTCCATTTTCTTGCTGTAAATTGCATAAAAAAATAAATATATCAGTAGAGATAGGGCACTGTTGGGTTTAAGTTCAGACAGTTACTTGTGAGTTTTTAACAGTGAAGTTATCTTTGGGCACTGTATGGTTTCAGGCAGGAAGTAGAACTATTAAAAAGTGCCTGTGATGAAGCCTAAGTAAATTCATAATTATACCACAGAAGCCTAACTCAATCAATAATTTAAATAATTAAGCCTTTCTCAATGTCTAACTCTTATAGAGAACAGTATATAACTATCTGAAAACGTTTTCCTAAATTAACTTAAAGTGCATAACATAGTTCTCCTTTCAAATTAACAACTTACCTTCTTCAAAGTAGTTGAAGTTTTCTGTCAAATTCTTTTCCAAATGTACCTTAGGTAGTGTTAGTCAAAATGGCTGTGTTTCCCTCTCATTTTTCATATATATTCATGTACTTAACCAATCAAATGTCAGCACATAAAAGTACAAAATGTAAGTAACATTTTAATTGGTTAAAAATTCAAACAGTTTCATATGTGTTTTTGTCATGTAATTTACCTCAGGATATTTAGACAGGGCTACAGCCCAAATGGATCAATGGAATACCACCAAATTTGGGTAAATGGTAGGGACTGCTATGTAGTAGGGCCTATTCTATATTTGATGAAAGTGTCTCCAGTGGTTTTTCTGTAGATTACTTTCCCACCTTTTTTTAGCGAGCGCTTACCGATGCGGGCACCGGTACGCGTACCGGCAGCGTTACGGGAGTCCTCCATTTTGTGTTTCAGTAGAATTGAGAAACAAGATGGAGGGCAAACAATGTTCGGAATGGGTAGAAGGGGGCACGGTAGACACTTCCTGACCCTCTAGGTTTTCTGAGGGGGGCTTAGGACGCTCATATAGGCAAAAAAAAATTTGCGTGGGGAGCGCCCGGTACGCCCACCGGTAAGCGTACCGGGGAGTGTACTTTGGTGAAAAATAGTAAAAAAAGTTAGAAAAAGATAAACGTTTTGAATGATCAGAGGTAGGGTAGCTCTGAAAAGAGCTTTTTGGTTCTGTGGCTGATTTAGGTACCTACAAGTAGGTTCCAATGCACAGTCTTAAATTCAGGTGGAATATTCTATTCCCCTCATCTGAGAAGTGCACACCATCTCCTCTGTAGATGTCTTGCATGTTGTAACGTAAGTTATTGTTGTATATTGAACCCATTCTAAAGTCTCTCATGTAAGCAGAAACAGATTTATTCACATGTTTCCGTGCTTTCTCAAATTGTGGACAAAATTGGTTGGACCAGTTCCATTTCTGTCTTTGGCATATATTGGAATATACCAAGGCAGTTTGGGGAAAAAGTGTCATCAATTGATGAAAGGTGTCCTTTAAAAGCATTTCCAGACCAACCCCAGTCATAGTGCCCAAATCATTTCCACCACAGTGCACTATTAAGAGGTCAGAGTTTGGCAGATGCATAAAAAAAATATATTAAAAACATATAAAATATATTTTTCCTTTAAAAGAAGAATACATTTTACAGCTTTTGATATTTGCTATTAAACAACCATTGAAATTCACTTAAAAAACCATAGGTTATAGACCATATATAGTTAGGAATTAGCATTTACAAAACCTTGAAAATTCACTAAAAAAAACATAGGTTATAGACCATATATAGTTAGGAATTAGCATTTACAAAACTTTATTTTACTCACACAAAACCATTGAAATTCGCATATATAGTTAGTTGCACTAACTATATATCGCGCACCCGCAATCCACTGCTGATGATGTCACATATTACATCATTCATGACATGGTCAGTGACATCACTGATGACATCACTGTTGACAACTCAAATGACATCACTGACAACATCACTGATGACATCATTCATGTGATAATACGATGAACCTCTTCAGACTCTAATATAACCTTAGATACACTCAGTGTAAACAGACACTCACAGATTGTCACTCATCCATGGAGTTACTCATACACCTAGTCAGTCATGCAAACAATCAATCACACCTCCATTTCCTCAACTATACAGTTATACACACCTTACTTATTCAAACATATTCTAACACATATTTATTCTCTTATACAATCACTGATACAAGTTTTCAATGATCCATGCAGCCACTCACACATTCACTGGCTCTTATACACAGTAATTTATATATGTCAACTCTCACATGTACTGTGTTTTACATATGTACTTACTTTGACATGTAGCACTGAGATATCCATTCACTCACCAATACACTCATGCACACAGTCAACCACCCATACAGCTGTTTCCACATGCAGTTTTGAACCCATACATCTAGTGAATCAACTGTTCACACATCTATGCACAGAGTCTCACACCTCCCAGCCACCCACATACACACACTCACTCTCCCATACAAATACTTGGGCAACCAATCAATAACCCATATAGTTACTCATATAGCTACTGATCAACACATGCAGCAGTTTACAGAACAACAGATATAACGATGCACAAATTAAGACAGTTTAGTCACTAACCCATGCACTCAGTGAGACACATTTAATCACTCTCTCATACAGTCAGTCATGCACCTACTAAATCCTTCATCCAGACACTTATACATCCACTCATTCTTAAATATGTAAGACATATTTTAACTTGACAGAAAAATACAGTCACTGGATGATGTCATCAGTGATGTCATCAGTGATGTCACTGACCATGTCATGAATGATGTAATATGTGACATCATCAGCAGTGGATTGCGGGTGCGCGATATATAGTTAGTGCAACTAACTATATATGCGAATTTTAATGGTTTTGTGTGAGTAAAATAAGGTTTTGTAAATGCTAATTCCTAACTATATATGGTCTATAACCTATGGTTTTTTTCAGTGAATATTATATATATATATATATTATAATATATATATATATATATATATATATATATATATATCAATCAAACACTCCGTTTTTTTCGTGCTCGCGAACGACAGAGAAACGGACACTTGCTTGTTTCCTCTTAGAAGCAGGTATTTGTTTATTCAATTATTTTCCATGAACTGCCATGTGCTGTATCCAGACGCGTTTCGGCGAACGCAGTCGCCTTGCTCACTGGAACTAAAGTGCTCAGTGACCCAACATTTTTTTATATACAAAATTCAAACACAGAAACCACCAATATTGTGCAAAGGAGGTCACGGTCACATGGATGAAACAATACAATGGAAGAAAGACTTTCACAACCATATACGTATCGATGTAAACACTGGTAGGGGCCACATGTATATTTACAAAACGTGATAAAAATAATATTTGTACAAATACAAATACATTGGAACCAAAATTTGTCTAATATGCATATCATTTTGTTCACCATTGTGACTATCATTTTACTATATGAAAGACCAATGGTACTGTATGAGATCAAATAAAAAAAAAAAAATATATATATATATATATATATTACCTATTGGCGGTCGCCAGTAGGTAGATATAGTTAGAACCTATTTTCTATAGGAAATCTGCAACAGTCTATTTGGAATAACTTTGGCACCGGTTGACGAATCTTCGCAAATTTTTCAAAATTAATTATCAGCTCCGGTCCGCTCCTATCCTGAAAGTCTCGGGGTGATTCGTCAAGTGGGGGACGAGACTAAAGAGGGTCCCAAAATTCAAGTCAAGTCAAGTCAAAGAGGCTTTATTTCGATATACAAATATCTTAAAAAGCATACAGCATAAAAACATTGTTTAAAAAGCCATCCCGCGCGAGTAAAAAGTTAAGAAACCCACAGTATACGTAGATAACACAATCCTAACTGCGGTTCGGTAGGGTAATAAATTAACTAAGACGGTCTGTATATACAGTCCTTGATTAAACAATTTGGCAAAGCCACTTTGACCTTATGCGCCAAGCCCAACCTAAAAACTTGGCTATGGCACAAACATATATCGGGCGAGTGTCCGTCTTTAGAATTCTTAAGGCAACACAACACTGCCTAGTGCCCAAAACCAGGCACACGGGTTTAATCCAACGTCCACGAGGTGACTTGTAGGCAGGACATTCGAAGAGCAGGTAAGGAATGGATTCAGGCCTGGTAGGACAAAAGGAAACAGTTTGATGTGGTGGTTTCCACCGGGAAGTGAACTCCCTTACCGGAAGCATGCCAATTCTAAATTTAAAAAAGAGGGCTCTATCCCAAGGGGTTGTAATAATGTCCAGGTAGATCTCGCGCAATGGGACATCTTTGGTCATCAGAAAAGTCCTGGATGATCTACACAAGTTGGTGTTGGTATTCCTTTTGGCCGTGATCCAGGACCAGTATAATTTTTTAAGTGCTATTTTGGGAGGGGCAGTCCGCTGGTGCCAAGCCTCTCCCAGCCCTAAGTTCAACAGTAGAGCTTTAATGTCTCTGAGCCATTTCACTTTCGCCCAACTGGGGGAATCCAGGATTTCTCGCAAGCCCTCCGCATAGCTGCTAAGTTCCTTCACCCTCCAAATGCGAGCCCATAGAAGGAGGGGGCGGAGCCTCGCTTGATCTTCTATGGAGCGACAACCCATATCCAGTTGGAGGGGAATGATAGGAATGGAGGCTTGAAGACACATGAGGTTTCTGAGGAAAGTGTTTTCAGAAATGATCAACTGACTCATGTTCAAAGCACCCCAGAGCTCCGCGCCATAAAGCGCTGCGCTGACGCCTCTGGCATTGTAGATCTCAAGCACCGTCGCTATTGGCTTCATTGACGAGGCTCTCTGCTCCTTCAACAGAGCCCCCATTACCCTTTTGTGGCTCAGGAGCATTTTATTCAGATGACTGTCCCACCTCATTGTGTCCACAAGACGAATACCCAAGTAGTCAAACTCCCTCGTTCTCTCTAAGGGGACAGTGCCCAGCAAGGGAGGTGGACCAAGTTTTTTTGGGGGGTTCAAGATAAGGTATTTAGTTTTATCTGTGTTGATCTTGAGACCCCTAGATGCACAGAATTGCTCAAAGCTAGTTAACAAGCGCTGGAGACCAACAGGGGATTTCGAGAGTAACAGGGTATCGTCCGCAAATAAGAGTGTAGGTACTAGCCGTCCTGCCAAACGGGGAGCATCAGCTGGAGATGACAAGAGGTGATCGACTACCCCGTTTACATAGAGGGAAAAAAGGGTGGGGGCGAGTACGCACCCTTGGCGGACTCCTCTGTTAACCTCGATGCGACCTGTCTTTTGCCCCTGGGTCCCCCAGCGCACTTGCGTTTTCCCTATGCAATTTTCCATAGAGACCTTTTGACGCAGCTACAGCCGAACTACTGAACGGAATTACACCAAATTTGGCAAAGAGGTAGTCCTTAGTTCAGACTCGTGCCTTTTGCTTAAATGGTGTAAATCCATTCAGAAGTTCCTAATAAAATGACAGTTAAAAACATTCATATATCTATGGCCGCGCAGGATCCGCTTATCCTAAGCGCATCCTGCCGTGCACGAGCTGTATGCTAATTGGCTGTCAACACTCCAAATCAGGAAGTGTTGGCAGCCATCTAGTGCCTCGGTGGAACCAAGACACAAGAAACCTTAGAAACCTACGTACAAAATGTGAAAAGGGGGCAGAGTAGAAACACCCTGATCCCCTAGGCCTGCTCAGGGGGTCCCACAAGGACCCCCAAGGGCAAAAAAAATAATTTTTGTTTAAAAAAAAAATCAGCTGATGGAAAAAAAACCGAAGCGCGGTCCCATGCCCAATGTAGCCAGAAATAACGTCAGTATAGCCATCTCACGTGCGTGTAAAAATTTTTATAAATATGGAATCCAGTGATGATTGAGATAAAAAGTGACTGTTAAAGCCCAAACATTCTCTGTAATTTTATGGCAGTTCCACATCGTTAAAAAAATAGAATATATATAAACAATTAATATACATCCTACTCAAAATGTTTCAAATCATTGACAGTTTGTGCGCAGCATAACTGATGTAAACCAAAAGTTGGTTATGCGGATGGGGCTTCTCCTATAGTACCAATCTGTTGATCACAGTCTGGTGCGAGGTTTTTGTGGGTCGTCCCTTGGGATAAATGGACATGTGTCCCACTTTAGAGGCCTAGTCTGCTCAAATGACCCTACATGTCGGCCTTATTGCATCATCCAGGAATAACTAGCAAAGTGTGTAGTCCCGGATGTCACAGTCTTATGTTCAGAAGGACCTTGTGTTACTATTTCTTCACTAAAATGTTTGTATATAAATATACAAATATAGGATAAAAACTGCTTAAATCCTGGTTACATAAAAAAACATATCTACATATGAATATAAGAAATGCTAAAATGTAAATGCGCCTTGACATAGTCATTGGTTACATAGTAAATAGTAGAACCCCAGAAAAGACTTATCACATAGTCATTAAATTATGGTTTCAGCCCAGACAAGTGTGTAGGTCCTCTGTGATATTAAGGCCCCCCCGGGGACTTCCCTATCAGATAGATAGATAGATAGATAGATAGATAGATAGATAGATAGATAGATAGATAGATAGATAGATAGATAGATAGATAGATAGATAGATAGATAGATAGATAGATAGATATAGATAGATATATTTTCTTTTTGGCATTTCTTTACATTAACTCAATTAACCCTATATCATGTTCTTTGTGATATCATGATGTTTCCCATTTCTTTCCTGCTTCTTTTCTTTTCTCTACTCCTTTCTTTTTTTTCTTGTATTAACTTTTCCTAATAGTTTAGTTGAAATAGCATTTCTGAGGACTGTTAGTAGTTTCTAGCAATGTCCTTTTTCTTCTGTTATCATTACATTATTGGTATAATTGCTTTCTTGTTATAAGGCACTGAGGGCCTCATTTACAATAATTGACATAGGGCAGCACCACAAAACGCCCTGCTGAGCTGCCGTACCTCAAAACAAATAGGCAGGAATGCACCGTATCTTTCAGATATGGCACATTCCTGTCCTTTCCCCTGCACTGGCACACAAATGGCAGCCATGTGCCAACACAGGCACCCTTGTGCCATGGTGCGAGGGCGTCTGTGTTTTAGGTGTGATTGTTTTTGCCCAGGAATGAGACATAAATAACAATAACCTGAATCTTAAATTCACATGCACGGCCAACAAAGAAAAAATCACTTTTCTAGACCTTGAGGTTTTTCATGAGGGAGGCAAGATACAGACTCGCACCCATAGAAAGGAAACTGCAGGGAACACTATCCTGCACTCATCAAGCTTTCACCCTACAAGCCTCAAAGAGAGCATCCCTTATGCTGAATGCATAAGGATAAAGAGAAATTGCAGTTTACAGAAAGACCTCACTTCAAGTACAGACAGCCTCTGTGACAGACTCAAGGAAAGAGGCTACAGCCAAAACACCTTGAACAAAGCGAGACAAAAGAGCGACCTCCTGGACAAGTCGGTTTTGCTCCAAAAAAAGCCCAAAGTAGCTAATGACACTATCGCAACTAATATAAACACAAAGCCAAGACTGATTACAGGTTACAACATGCACCTTTTCTCTACTCCTTTCTTTTTTTTCTTTTCTTAACTTTTCCTAATAGTTTAGTTGAAATAGCATTTCTGAGGACTGTTAGTAGTTTCTAGCAATGTCCTCTTTCTTCTGTTATCATTACATTATTGGTATAATTGCTTTCTTGTTATAAGGCACTAAGGGCCTCATTTACAATAATTGACATAGGGCAGCACCACAAAACGCCCTGCTGAGCTGCCGTACCTCAAAACAAATAGGCAGGAATGCACTGTATCTTTCAGATATGGCACATTCCTGTCCTTTTCCCCTGCACTGGCACACAAATGGCAGCCATGTGCCAACACAGGCACCCTTGTGCCATGGTGCGAGGGCATCTGTGTTTTAGGTGTGATTGTTTTTGCCCAGGAAGGAAGACCTTCCTGCACAAAATTAATCAATGGAGGCAATTTCCTCTTTCAATATGTGCCTCAGAATGCAGCACACACAGAAAGAGGAACAAACGAGGAGAAATAATGTTATTTCTCTATGCTGTCCCTCTCCTATGCCGCACCCGTGGAGGCGCGCAAGCTTTTGACGCATTCCCAGGTTTACAAAATATCGTCCATCTGGGAATGTGTCAAACATCATCGAGGTTACATGGGAACACCCACCGTAAAGCCCACGGCACGCCTCCCAATCGCAGGGTAAAACAATGCAGCGGCTTGCCCTGCATTGTCTCAGTCCATATCTTACATGCCATGAAAACATAGCAATGTAGCTGTAAGTGGCCTTTTGTATATATATGGCGCTTCAGTGTGCGCTGCTGGACCATCACTAAAATTGATGTTCCAGCAGTGCAGGGCCTTGTAAATGAGACCCTGAATTTCTAGTCTAGTCACATTTGCCTATTTTTGTTTAATTGTGGCTTTACAGGAAACAGACCAGACCCGAATGGCTATGGACTTCTAATCTATGTCCAAACTTTAATTTTCTTTCCTGCGTTGAGGTCCGTATAAAACGATATGTGTACATTTTCTTCTTCATCAATCACATATTTTGATGTTTTTGAGGTTTACCAATTAACCCTCTACTTTTGCTAAAACCCTTAATACAATATTAAAACTTAAAACGTGATCAGTTCTACATTCACCACTTCCACTCCTTCTAATAAATGCAAAATGGCAGTGTGAAGCCCTGTCATCAAGGGCAGATCTCTTCTCAGGGACTATTCTGGGAAGTTGGATTCTGCCAGGAGAGGAGGGAGGAGGGCTGCTGACAGTCATGCTCTCTCCTCAATTCTGAGAGTTGGGATTCTGAGATTCCAGAAGGACGCCATCACATTCCCAGAGCGTTGCATCAGTCCAAGATGAAAAGCTGACCCTAGATAATAAGGTCTTTCATTCTGAAAGCAGATGCTTAATGCTCACCAGTGATTTATATGTTACCGCTACTGGCTCTTCAACGTTAAGCCCCTAAATGGAAAAGTGAAAACAGTATTATGCTACTGACTTTCCTCAAGCAAAATGAGAGAACTCTCTTCACGTAGCTGAATGTTCAGCCTTTACCCTAGCTGGACATACGTTCCTCTGTCTGGAGCCATTCACTGATCATGACTTTTCAATTCGCCTCCACCCATTAAACAGTTTGTAAAATAAATAGGTGTGAGGGTCTCAAACCTTTTAGGAGCCATACGTTGGCACTGTGGAATGCCAGGCTGACTAGTGTAGATTCCACCTCGGGCCTCCTCATTAGAATCCCCTCCACTTCCTGTCTCTTTATCTTACACGTGCAGGTTCTTTTTCATCCCTGCTTTCTCCCTTTGTTGCTGCCTCCAATGATGAAAAAAGAAGTCCCTATGGCAAAAACAAATGCCCTCCATCACTGGTCCAAATTAATAGAGTGCCATTGGTTGTCTTCAGTCACACAGCGTGTAGCAGGAATGTCTTTGCAACAATAAGTTATAGGGAATTATATTTTAGGATGGGATACATATAATTAAAATCTCAAAATTTTCCTATGGAAGCATATGCAGTGCAAGGAGTTATGACATACAGGGTTCGTGAATATCACAGGTATGCACAGCCTGTAGCATTTTTAATTTGCAAGCATAAATATATGGATGTCTTTGGAATTTCAGCTTTGTGGAAAATGCATGTATAGTATTTGTAAATCTATGGTTTTTCAATCAAAATCTTTTTTGGGTGGTGGTGGTGTGTGTGTATGTGTGTGTATCAAAATATATAAAATATGAATGTTGGACAAGATGAATAAACATGCCTACTGCTTGACATTCATCTGTGTTTTGCAGCAGATGCACTGAAGGCTCATAGATCCTGCCAGGCAGGTGTAGATCTCTAAATAGGTTGCAATTTTACTAAAGGCATAATCCTACATTCAGGAGAAGACATTTGAATCAGAATAGTGCATTTCAGAAAGAGATAAAAGACGTAATGGTCTGCATTTATAAAGATACTACTCGTAACTCTCTTTGTGAATAGCAATCTTAACCTTACACAAAAGTGTAAGTTTACCTTTGAGAATCAGGCCCTGTGTGTTCATTCATTGATAAATGTGTTTAACAATGTTGCTGATCACTTTGTGTGCAACAAATGGAAGCTTCTGAAATGTAAAGCTGCGGAGATAGGCCTACAGGGCCATCAAACAATGCTTGAAGGGCTAGTTTGACAGGTCAGAGTTTGGGCCGTATTCTGGGCTGCTTGTAGACCTCTTTTATGGTCCACTTGGCTCATTTTAGATCGGGCCTAGGAAGCACCCATGTCCTTGACAATACACTGTAGCTCTTCTTTACTGCCTCCCTAGTAGTTCCCTCAGAGGCACCTCACTTCTGTTTTTCTCAGAAGAGCACCACCTAAGTATAGTTTCTTAGATGGAGCCTAGGCACCACCCACGTACTTGTCTGAAAGACCTGCTGTATTCCATACATGACTGTGCTCCCCTCTGCTGCCTTCTCATTGGCTCAATGCATTGTTGCTCTTCTTTGCTGCCTCCCAAGTAGTTCCCTCAGCGATACCTTACTTCTGTTTTCCTCAGAAAAGCACCACCTAATACAGTTTCTTTCCACTAGCAGTATTCATGTGTTGTTGGGAGAAACTCTTCTTTTCTAATTGCTGCAATGCTGCACACTGCACTTTAAGTATGCCAAACCTTTCTTTTCTTCTGGAAGGCATGACTCACCCATTATTGTGAACATATGTTAGAAATGGGGGTCTCTAGTTGGCAATGGCTTGCACCTTAGTCCAAATAGAGACCCTTCTTCCTAGTCAGGATACAGGAGTTACACTCCTAAAATACCCCTTGTTCACCCCCTTGGTAGCTTGGGACGAGCATTCAGGCTTATCTTAGAGGCAGTGTGTAAAGCATTTGTACATAACCGACAGTAATACAGTGTAAGCACTACAAAAGAACAACACACCAGTTTAGAAAAATAGCCAATATTTTTATATACAAGACCAAAAACTATAAGAATCCTCAATACAGTACTTACAAATCTACAGTTATCAAAATATGCTTTTAAAACTGTTCCTTGATGTTGACGATGTCGACGGCATCGTGAACAAACAAATCCAAACAATGCAGGCTGGTCATGGCGTTGCGGACCCGCTACAATGTCGGGAAGACCTGCATACAGTACCTGTTAGAGATGCAGGGTGCCGCGGCCTTTGAAGTCACTCACGTTGCAGGTTGAGATCTTTTCTGTTGGGATCAGGAGCGCTGGCGTCGGCAGGCATCGGGTACTGCTGTGTGAAGTGCAGCAGTGTGGCGTGCGGTGCCCTCAGGTCGTGGTGCGACCAGAAGCTCGGTAGCGGCGTCAGATGGCATCGTCGGTGAGACCAGGGTTGCTGTGCGAGATGAAAGCGGTGCTCGCAAGTCACAGTGCAAGCAGTGACGTCGTTGCTGAAGCGGTCATCGGATGACGAACGGGAATCGATGGTGCCAGTGTCAGTAGGCCAAGGCTGCGGTGCGGGATGAGGGCAGTGCGTCATGTAACTTTACGAGCGGTGCCCTCGAACCACAGTGCAAGCAGTGGCATTGATTTCGGCCTGGAGCGGCTGCGTCGGGGAGGCCAAGGCGTTGTCATGAGGCGGTGCGGAGTGCGGTGCCCACAGGTCGCAGTGCAAGCAACGGCTCACTGGAGGCATTGGCATGAGGCGGCGGTGAGACGAGGGTCATGGTGCAGTGTTGCGGCAGTGCTCTTTACGGTGCCCAGGCTTCGGCATAAAGTGAGGCGGTGTGAGGCGGTGTGGTGCCCACAGATCGTGGTGCGGGCATCGGCTTGGTGGCGGCGTCAGCAGGCGTCGTCGGTGAGACCAGGGTCATGGTGCGGCATTGCGGTGGTGCCCTCTGTGGTGCCTTCAGGACACAGAGTCGGCAGCGGTATCGTAGACGTCGTTGGGTTGCTTTTCTTCTGTTGCAGCACAAAACACACAGTTCCCAGTGCTGAGGGTAGAAGAGATTGAAGTTGTTGTTCTTCCTGAGACTTCTTGAACAGGGGCTACCTCAAGGCTTGGAGAAACTCACAAAAGTAGATTGCAGAAAGTACAGTCTAGTCCTTTCACTGCCCAAGACAGAAGCAGCCACTGTAGGCCAACACAGCAAAGCACACAGCAAAGTGGTAGTCCCTCCTCATAGTTTCTCCAGCTCTTCTTCTTGGCAGCCTTCTTGATCCGAAAGAGTTCTAAAGTTCAGGGGTCTGGGCCCCAGTATTTGTATCCAAAAATCCTTTGATCCTCTAGGCAGAGAGTGTCTGTGTCCAGCCAGAACCAGTTCTGCCTTCTCTGGTGTGATTTCCCTGCAGGGGGTGGAGACGGCATTGTCAGAGGCAGACCAGGCCCTTTGAGGTGCAAAGAAATCTCCTCTCTCTTCCCCCATCGCAACCCAGGTCTATTCAGCCCTTTCCTGACCTACCTAGACTATTGTGAGCCACCCTTCCTTCCTAGCCATCTTTCGTCCAAGACCCACACAGGCAATCCACATACCAGCAGAGGCACACAGGATGATTGAGCTAGAAAATACCTACTTCCTAAAAGTGGTATTTTCAAACACAGAATGTAAAAATCACCTTTACTTAAATATGCATTATTAGATTCTGAGTTCAGGCATACAAATGTTTATTTTCCCACCTAGTTCCGAGGGCCAGGTATGTTTATAAGCTCTATTTTTGTAACTTGGTGTGGGATCTTTTTGTGTGGTGTTTTCACTGTTTGAAGTGTTGCACAAACAATTTACACATTGCCTCTAAGTTATGCCTGACTGATCTGTGCCATGCTACTAGGGGGTGAACACAGGGTAATTTGGGCTTTGGTTGTGCCTTACCTCAACTAGCATTGTTATTGCTGCTTGAGCAGGCCTCACATACCCCAGTGAGTCAGTAAACCAAACTTCCATTCTGTCCTATGGGGAACAGGTAGTTTTGCAATAGTGAAAACTACCTTCACTACTTCACTATCAGGACATGCCACACACACAAGGGCATGTCCTACCTTTCACATACACTGCACCCTGTCCACAGGGATACTTTGGGCCTACCTTAGGAGTGCCTTACATGTAAGAAAAGGGAATTTTAGGGACAGGCCAGTGTGTGCACGGGCCAAGTCGCCACAACAGTTATAAATTGCGTGCAGACTCTGTATTGGCATGTCTGAAGTACCTTTTCCGGGCTACTCACGTGGGTGGCACAATCCGTGCTGCAGGCCCACGCATAGCTTTTGATTCCCAGGCCCTGGCACACTCAGTGCACTAGGAGCTGACAAGAAAACCAAACAGCCAATCATAGAAACACCAATCCATAACATACTTTACCACAAGAGCACTTGCACTTTACCTCTGATCAGCAGTGTGAAAAGTGTGCAGAAACAATACGCCAGCAAGAACAGAGTCAAAACCAGGAGGGCAGAAAGCAAAGACTCAGGAGAAACACGTCAAAAGATGCCAAGTCCATTGTATCGCAAAACTTTCACACAAAACCAGCCCCCCCCCCTCCCACCCCCTCTGTATTTGCATGAACGGGCATCCAACCCCACCTTATGTGGTTTACTCCTTGTCTGAGTAAATCACTTTTTTCCCCCATGCCTTACGGCCTTCTCCCTCAAAACTTCCCACGCGTCGCTGCTTGTCACACTAAACCCCACCTCCACCCGAACCTGCTTTAACTATTTTCGGCCTTGTAAGTCTTTTTATTTTCTAATCCTCGTTATTATTCTTTT
The DNA here is from genome assembly GCF_964263255.1 of Lissotriton vulgaris. NCBI lineage: Eukaryota > Metazoa > Chordata > Amphibia > Caudata > Salamandridae > Lissotriton > Lissotriton vulgaris. The sequence goes on from NC_141694.1 coordinate 882,976,104, forward strand.
TGGGCCACTAGTACAGAAGAGACTTGAGCTGCGTTGATGAAGAGTGGCAGGGAAGTATTCTCTTTGGCAGTTTAAACCGCTCGGTGCCATCCAGCATGTATAAAATAGGCAGGTTTGCAAATAAGTTAGATCTGTTGGCGAACGCTCAGTTACACTGGGGGCACAAGAAGTACTTTGCTCCTGCAGGAAGGAAGACTGAGGTTAGAGAAATAAACAGTGCTTCCAAATAAGACGGCGTTGAATTCAATTTTATTCATTGTATGTGGAGAGTTCTGTTTTTATTTTTTACACAGAACGAGGGAACACACAAGGAAGGGTGAAGTGGACACATCCTTATGACATGGGCGTGGCAGCTTTTAATATTGGCAAATTCAATGCCCAATCCTATGGTTTCAGCAAGATAATTAACACTGACCTATTTGAGCGAGGACGTTGTGCAACGTAATGCACCACACCGCCCCATAAATCTTCACACACGCTGCTGCTATGTCGTGTGATTTTCTCCCCCACAATTATCCACTATCCTCTGCCTCCTGTGTGCTTTTGTTTCCCAATCCTGTATTTTCTGCTCCACTCCGTTCCCAGCCTCTCAACTGCCCTGGTTTCATGTCCTCGCAGTCCCTACAAACCATTCCAGTCATCATTTAATTTAATTTCTAAAAGCTCTGTCAGCTTTGCCAATGGTCTCATGGACAAGAGCTATTCACTTTGGTAATATACTGTGCTCCATCACTGGCAAGAATTACATTTCTTCTTACCTTATCTGATGAAAGAACAGAGTATATAAGAATAATCCCCAAATTGCGCATGCTCACTTTTTTACAGCAGCTGAGCTAAAAAGGAGGTAAATTATTACCAGTAACCGAAACCATGGTATAAACGTGTTTTTCTTTAAATATTTTGAATGGTTAAATTAATTAGCAAAGCAGATAAAGGCACATGCGGCACAAAATACTAAACAATTTGTTGCCATGTTATTAAAGGTTATTAGAACATTGGAATGTTGGGAGCTCCATTGCAGACAATGGAGTGCTCCCTGCTTCTACGGGCCGGTAAAGTCCCGCAGAGCAACATTCCAATGTTCTACAAAGTATTTTCGAAGCTCGAGGGGATTTATATCCCCTCAAGCTTCGAGAACCCTTTGTTTAATTTGTTAGAATATTCTGCCCTCTAGTGGCAGAATGTTCTAATAGCCTTATAGCCCTTCGTAGCAGGGCTATACCGGTTATTAAAGTCCTGCTGTCTCGTTAAAGCCCCTCACCTTCGGCTCGGCCTTTAACGATTCAGCGGGCCTTTAGAAGCCGGTATAGCCCGCTACGGCGGGCTATAAAGCTATAATAAAATAACTGTTCCACTTAAAGTCCATATAACCAGCCCTGGCTGTCCTATACCCACTGTTGGTGGTTTAGACAGACCCAGCTAGTTAATCACTGAGACCAATGAATAAACCCGGCACATATAATTACATGAATGCACACAGAACGTTACTGTTGCATGTAATATAGAAAGCTGACCAGCCCTGGAGCTGTCTGATAATGAGAATTACAGCTTTTTGTTTTTTTCCCTTAAAAAATAGCTGTCGGAACATGTACTGTAAAATATCAGTTTTTGTTTATGTAATGCTGAGAATGTGTTTAAACACCAGATTTTTGTTTCCAAATAAAAAATTAGAAAACCGTAACAACAGCTATAATAATCTTTATTTCTGTTAAACAATGGTGGCTCCTCTGCTTAGGCAGATGAGCTTCGCCCCACTGCTTCGCAGCAGTGAAGTAAAGGAATCATAAAATGATAATACCTTGCATTAGTTTCATTTTATGTTTCATTTGCTGCAGGTTTGAGTTTGTGGAAAGATTGCTCCGGCGACAGAGGAGCAGGGGAGGAGTGGTTTGACCACTTCTAAGTGCACATGAATGTTTGGCCGGCCCTCTCAGGCCAGCGAAACACTCATGCGCACATCGCACCTTCTCCATGCGGGCTGCATTACAACCTGCATGGAGAACATGTTCGGACCCCTATTCCCTGGCTGAGCGCCGAGCCATGGCACTCAGACCAATCACAACACTGCATTGCAGCGCTGCAACTGGCTATGGGGAGGCGAGGAGCCAGGTGCCTCCTGCATCCTGCTGCGGGACCGGAGTCAGGAAGTAGAGGACAGAGGAGAGGCGGTAGCCGGCTGTCACAGGGATGTGTTTATTTTTTAACGTTTTTCGCCAACCCCCTGCCCCAGCCCAAGACCGGGGTTCAGTAGCTTCTGCTACTGATGTTAATGTGGACTGCTGTGTTCCTTAAGGGGACGGACACTGGCTTTGAGTAAAGAATGCAGCTTTATTAAAGAAGTTAACACAACATAGGTCAGTACCAGAATTTCTTTTTGTTAGCCATAGGACTCAGCGCATTTTACCACTGCTACACAGCTGCCAAGGTTTTAAATTGCTCATATCTGACATTTCCATGGTTTCAGTGCACTTAGAAGTGACATTCAAAAGCCAAATATATATCGCTTAGAGTGACACTTGATCGCAAGTAAATATAAGCAATAAGGTGCATGGAAAGAGATAAATGTAATAAATTACAACTTTTGTGCTATACGCAGCTCCTAAATTATCTGAACATTCCTAAAAACCCCTGAAATGGAAGTTTAACGCTTAGTGTATATATATAAAAACGAAAGTATGTCTGTCTGTCTGTTTGTCCTTTATGCATTACTACACCATTCATCCGATCGCCATGAAACTTTGGGAAGTTGTTGAGCACACTCCCACGAAGGTTTCTGTCCAAATAAATTTAAAAAAAATCGCCCCCCCAGGGCCCTCATAATCTTTCGAATACTGAAATAGACAGCGAATTTGCCAGCATCGTCAACACTTATGACCCCCAAACGGAAATTGATTGGTCAATCTACATCAGAAGCACAAAGGAAAAAGGCATTACGAGCTTCAGAAACAGACGAGCAATGGGAAGCAAGATTAGAAGCTGTACGAATACAAACTGCGCAATCCCGTAATTCTCAAATGATTGAGCAATGAGAATCCAGATTGGAAGCCGATCGAGTACGCACTGCTCAAGCCCATTCTTCTCAAACGAACAAGCAACGAGAATCAAGATTGGAAACATATCGATTACGCACTGCTCAAGCCCGCTTGAATGAAACAGGAGAGCAACGAGAATCAAGATTGGAAGCCAATCAAGGACGTACTACTCAAGCCACACTTAGAAATGTTTTAAAAAATAAAATAAATAAGTTTTAATAACAATGACACAATGTAAATTGAATGTTATCATAACGAGTTTCTATTGAATTTCCTTTCTTCTGAGATCGCAGCAGCGCTATGGGTAAGCCAAATATATGTAACTTTTCTTGCAGCCTATGTTATACCTTGCATAATACAATTGTAAAACAATGAGCTTATTAACAGTGCTTTTAGTCGCATACGGGCATCTTGAAGTACTATAATAAAGAAGTCACTATCCACCACTGCGCCAACAAGGACAATATTTAACCAACTAAGGTTTCATAACATTCAACCCCATAACACATATTCTCAACCTACATAATTCCACTACACTTAATACCATTTAATTACTATCTACATAATTCCACAGCACACCATGCCACATATCTCCACTATACAACTTCACACCACACAATTCCACCACAAAATGTTCCAATCCAGCACATCTCTCTGTTACACTTCCACCAACCCTTTCAAATCTGCCCCACACACCCACTGACCCTCTCATCTCATCTCTCCCCCACACTGCCATTGCCATCTCTCATTTCACAGTCCCACTGCCCCTCTCATCCCTCCCTCACACTCCCTGTCTCCTCTCTATACTGCCAGCTCACACAGTCTACCTTTCTGTACCTCCTCACGCTGTGCAATGGTCCGCCTCCACCTAGCCCACTCTAGGTGCCCTTCCCATCTGTCCGCTATCTCTCTCTCATTCTCTCTCGCAGCCCTCTCTCTCACTCTCTCATGCAGTCTTCCCACTTATCTCAAGTTCTTTACTTCAGTTCTTCAAGCACGATTTCTTTCCAGTGCAATTTCACGGGTTTCCATCCCTTAAAAGCACTCTCTCCTCTTCTTCTTATGGTGTCTCCTGCATACACAGGTCTTCCCTCTTAATGCATCTGTAGACTGCTCTCCTCTTCTTTCTCCCTTATCATCACACACTCTTTCTGCTCCTCTGTTTCAAGTTTATCCTCCACTTCCTACACAAGATACCTATCCCTCTCTATCTTCCTTTCTATCTATTTTCTGCAGCTCTCACCGCTATCTATTCACTATGCCACATTATTTCACTATACCAATACACTCCACACAATTCCAGCCCACACAATTCCACAACTAACATTTCCAATACGAAACCACATAATTCCTCTCCACACCAAATACTTTCACTACACTCCAAACCAGAACACATAGGTTAAAAACATTCTCATTTACAGCACTATTAGTTCTAACTACACCAATGCAAGACCTTTTGCATTGCAAATGCTTGTTTAGCCTTGATTTCTCTTATGTTACTACAAACATTGCCTGCAGCAAGTTCAATTACATACAATCTCCCATACCTTGCAAAACACACAGGAGTTTATTTCCAAGCCCCTAGGGCAGCTGGTGTGTAACGTTGCGTGATGCACCGGCGGCGCAACCTGCTGCGTGATATTTACAAGCACACGTAAAGCCACCCTGCGTGGCTTTACTTTTGTTTGTGAATATCACCCCTTTTCACGCAACACTTTGCGTGTTAAGGGCGTGATATGGGTGTTGCTTTGGGTGTTCCCACGCAGCACCTATGTCAACTAATGTTATTCCAGATTTATGAGCAATAGTAAACCTGGAAATGCGTCAGAATGCTACGGCACTCCCAGGGGTGTACACTCTCCATTGCGGTTGGCCTGAACTAGTGACTTTTCCCAGTCCAGCGTGACCAGAATGCCACAATTGGCCCTTTGTGCTTTTAGGCACTATTTTCATTCAGAGCTTTAAAATTGTATATCCCTGGTTCTACGAATTGGATCTTTGAAGTTTGGCACTCAAATAATTTAGTAAATTGTACTCTATTTTTCTATATTTGTGTGGGATATTTCTTGTGTTGTGTTTTCTTTTTAGTACTGTTTGAAGTGCTGCATAAATACTTTCCACATTCCCTCTAAATTAAGCCTGATTGCTTTGTTGCATGCTACCAGAGGGTAAGCAAATGTTCTTTTGGATTTTCTTTTGTGTTTCACCCTGACAGGAATTCTGCTTGCTGCTTGAGTAGGGTTTCACCCCAACCAGTTCCCCAATTTCCTACACATTCATTAAAAAAATGAATACCATACAATTATTCTATAAAAGTGCAAGAACATAATACACATAATGAATATACAAATTATTAAAACAAATTAATAGTTTACATAATCAATATTCTAACCAATTAACAGTAAAACAACTATTTTTTTAATTACTTGTTAATAAGCAAATAAAAAATTACATAACTAATAAATCAATGAAAAAATAAATGTATAAAATGAACTATTGTAAACAACTATAAAATATATAATATAAAAATCTTCCCACCTTATTCCGCCTACAAACTGACAAACCTACAAATAAATTCCAATTCAAATAAAATCAAAAACAATTCTTGAAATATATTACCAAAGCACAAATGCAATAAACTGTACCAAAAGAAATTACACATAAATGACATTAAAATATTAACAACTCATCAAACAAAAAGCAGCAAAGGAAAACAAAATATATATATATGTGTATATTACCTACTGGCGGTCGCCAGTAGGTATATATAGTTAGGATTTTTTCTCTATGGGACTTTTGAAAATTCTATGTCTAATAACTTTGGCGTTTGTGGACAGAATCTGCTGAAATTTTCAGGAAAATGGCACATTTTGTTTCTGAGCAGCCCCTGAAAATTTGGGGGGTTTCGTCAAGGGGGGGCTGAGAAAAAAGGGGGTCCCAAAACGCGTTTTTCCCATTCATTTTTCCATAGGGCGTTTGGCCTCACTTTTAGCTCGAACGGCTGAATGGATTTGCACGAAACTTGGCAAAATTGTAGGGACTGTTAGCCCGATGTGCCTTTGCTGAGTCTCAATATATGTGCTCCAGTGGATTTTGAGAAATTAACGTTTTAAAAAACAGATATATCTGTGACAGCGTCCCAGGTAGCGCTCCGGTTCGCGAACTTTTCGCGTAACGGAGCTTTGCGAAGCGAAGCTGATTGGCTCTCCGGTGTCTGTCAACATTCTAAACAGTCCGGAGCGGCCGCCATCTTGTCTCTCGGTAGGATCGAGAGACAAGAAGAGGAGAAAAACGAAGGGGGAATTTAATGAAAGGGGGCAAGGTAGACCCTTCTTGACCCCCTAGGAATGATGTTGGGGTTATTAAAGGGTCCCGTGGGGCAAATAAAAAAAATTTGATTTTTTGCCGTAGAAGCGCTTTCCGGTTCGCAAACCGGGTAGCGAATCGGGACGCGAAACGGGAATTCGCCATTTTGTGTTTCGTTTTAATTAAATTACAAGATGGAGGAAAAACAATGTGAGAAATGGGTATAAGGGGGTACGGGAGACTTATCCTGACCCCCTATGTTTTCTGAGGGTGGCTGAGGATGCTCATATATGTTGATACTTGTCTTCCAGCGGCTGCGCGTGAGCGTTTTATTTTTTTTTTTTGCTGCGTGACGTCTGTTAACGTTCGATTCGAAGGAAATCAGGAAGTGTTGACCGCCATTTTGACACTGCGAGTAAAAATATTGTTAAAAATAATTGTTATAAATTAATCCGTATTGATAAACATTGTCTGCGCCATCTTGCTTTTTTCCAATGCCACACTTTTGTCGTGCACGGCAGCCATTTTAGATGCCTTGACCAGACCCACTCTCTGCACGCCGCCGATCATGACGTCTGTTAACGTTCGATTCGAAGGAAATCAGGAAGTGTTGACCGCCATTTTGATACTGCGAGTAAAAATATTGTTAAAAATAATTGTTATAAATTAATCCGTATTGATAAACATTGTCTGCGCCATCTTGCTTTTTTTCCAATGCCACACTTTTGTCGTGCAGGGCAGCCATTTTAGATGCCTTCACCAGACCTATTCTCTGCACGCCGCCGATCCTCAGCATGGCTCCCCACCCTTGCAAGCATTTCCCCCACGCACTGGTCACCCCCGCTCTCTGTCTTATGCATGGGCCATAAACCTCCCCCCATCTGCGCTGCTCTTCCCTGAGAATCACACCCTGTGCCCGCCCGGCACCTCCCTTTCACCCTATTCACTACCGCACCCTCTGACACTCCTCTTCCTTTGTGTCTGATTGTCCAGGCCGGTCCCAGGCTATCACCTAGCCCTGCGGATGTAGTTTATGGCCTCAACTGTAAAGAATCACCCCTCTTCAAAGGAATTACAGTAGATCAAGGCCCCCACCTCATGAGATCCGTCACACCACACGCGTTCCTACTATCTGATAACGATCCTGTATTGTGATTGGGGAGGGGATTCTCACTGTGAGGGTGTGTGGGACCGAGCCTGAAGCGGAAGATTCCAGGGATGCCTTTTTGTACATCAAAGTCTTCACAATTATGTGTCACATTAAAAATATATAGCACTCCAACAAAGTAGTAGGATTATAACACTTTAATAACTTATAAATATATACAACGCACCAAAAACAGTAAACACGTTAAAAATAAAAATTTAAACAAAACCAACAATGGTCAGTAGCGATCTGTTGTGCGAATAGTCCGAAGGCAGCACAACGCGGCGAGATCTGGATGGCACCCAGGTGATGTCCTTTACTTGCCGCAGTAGTCTTGGCATCCTACAATGCTGCACCGAAAAACGGCGTGGGGCGCCCCGGGGGGGGGGGGGGGATGAGGCGGCGTGAATGGGCCTCCCCAGGTGGAGGCTCGTCTGCTGTAGTGGGGCGCCCCTTTAGCGTTTCACTTGCCATTCAGCGGTTTTCCGCCCGCTTTTGTTGCACTGTGTCTCGTCAGTAGCGGTCTGTTGTGCGAATAGTCCGAAGGCAGCACAACGCGCCGAGATCTGGACGGCACCCAGGTGATGTCCTTTACTTGCCGCACTGGTCTTGGCACCCTACAATGCTGCACCGAAAAACGGCGTGGGGCGCCCCGGGGGGGGGGAGGCGGCGTGAACGGGCCTCCCCAGGTGGAGGCTCGTTTGCTGTAGTGGGGCGCCCTTTTACCGTTTCAGTCACCAATCAGCAGTTTTCCGCCCGCTTTTGCTGCACTGTGTCTCATCCGCCATTCAGCTGTTTACCGCCCGCTCTTGCGGCTACAGCGTCTCGCTCACCATCTAGTTGAATTGCGCCCACTCTTGCGATGCAGCGATAGGCGGCTGCCATAGGACTCTTAAAATGGCGGCCGGCTCTTCGGATTTGGGCCTGGTCCACTAAAATGGCCCTGGGACACCTTGGAACTCGGACGCTTGTCTGCTAGGGCTTGGGCCCCATTCTCGAAAGCGTCCCCTCAGCCTTGAAGATTCTACAAAAGTCTTGGGGGCCCCGACTCCCGCAGGCTTCCGGTGGGGAGCGGCTGCCATGATTGCTTGCGGAATGGCCACGACGGAGCTACGAGATGGTGGTGCTCTCATGCTGACGCCAGCTTCAGTCTGAAACATCCAGAAACACTGTAGACTATCAATTCGATGACTTCCGGTGGAGCCCCAACGTGACCCGGTAGGGAAGAACTTGCCCTCTCCTCTTTTGACTGATGGTTCTTGTTGCCTGTCCCCTCTGTTGTCATCTAACGGAACCTTTTTGGATTGCCGAGTGAGAAAAAAAAAGGTGGGGCTTTCATCGTTTGGGAAAAAAAAATGTTTCAATCCAATGAAAAGTGTTATTTTTAGGTCATATGATCAAGCATTTCATCATTAGGAAACCAAAAGTAAAATGAACCAATGAAAAGTTTTATAAACAAGTCGCATGACCTGTTATGCGGCTTTGGGCTATAAAAAGCCTACAAAATCCGTTGGCATGTGAGGCGGCGTCAGTAGCAGACCGTTGTGCGAATAGGCCGAAGGCAGCACAACGCGTCGAGATCCGGATGGCACCGAGGTGGTGTCCAGCAAGTTGCCGCACTGGTGTGGCTATCCTACAATGCTGCACCGAAAGACGGCGTGGGGTGCCCGGGGGGGGGGAGGAGGCGGCGCAAACGGCCCTCTCCCGCCTCCCCAGGTGGAGGCACCTCATGTGCAGTGCGGCGCCCTTTGCCGTTTCACTCGCCGTTCAGCAGAGTTGCAGCGGCACTTGCTGCTAAAGTAGGCCGAAGGCAGCACAACGCGTCAAGATCCGGATGGCACCGAGGTGGTGTCCAGCAAGTTTCACTGGTGTGGCCATCCTACAATGCTGCACCGAAAGACGGCGTGGGGTGCCCGGGGGGAAGGGGGAGGGAGGCGTCGCAAACGGCCCTCTCCCGCCTCCCCAGGTGGAGGCTCCTCTGCTGCAGTGGGGCGCCCCTTAGCGTTTCCTTCCCCGTCCAGCAGAGTTGCGGCCTCACTTGCGGTACAGTGACTCACCCGCCATCCAGCTGAATTTCGCCCACTCTTGCGGTACAGTGACTCGAACGCGCCGAGATCCGGATGGCACCGAGGTGGTGTCCAGCAAGTTTCACTGGTGTGGCCATCCTACAATGCTGCGCCGAAAGACGGCGTGGGGTGCCCGGTGGGGGGGGGGGAGGCAGTTTAAACGGGCCTCTCCCGCCTCCCCAGGTGGAGGCACCTCATCTGCAGTGGGACGCCTCTTAGCGTTTCACTCGCCTTCCAGCTGAGTTCCGCCCGCTCTTGCGGCACAGTGCCTCACCCCCCATCCAGCTGAGTTCCGCCCGCTCTTGCGGTACAGTGACTCACCCGCCATCTAGCTGAATTGCGGTTACTCTTGTGGTGCAGCGATAGCCGGCTGCAACAGGACTCTCAAAATGGTGGCCAGCTCTTTGGATTTGGGCCTGGTCCACTAAAATGGCCCTGGGACACCTTGGAACTCGGACGCTTGCCTGCTAGGGCATGGGCCCCATTCACGAAAGCGTCCCCTCTTTTGACTGATTGTTCTTGTTGCCTATTTCTTCTGTTGTCATTTAATGGAACCTTTTTGGACTGCCGAAAGGTGTTCGGTTCGACCGCTGGTTGGTGGAGACATTTTGACTATATCCTGGACCTGCCCGGCCTCGCACAAAATGGCGCCAGTAGAAATGGGACTCGTAACTCCTTGTTGTGTACTGGTTGCCCAACCTTGATATCACGAGATACGTATGCAGTTTTGAAGCACATGGCGGGCGGGGACGAGAATTGATTGAACATTTCGACATCCCTATAGATATTAAGTTCTGATGTGTTATTGATTACTGTACTATTGAAAGTTCGAATTAACGTCACCCATGATACTTGCCCGCAAATGTATATCTAGATAATTTTATTGTAACTGACCCTGTCGTACTTTAATTATAAAATGTACGTCCACCGATTCCGCAACTGTTAGACACCTTAGTTCTTGCAACCTAATGGCCCGCTCGTTACGTTCTTCTACAGTGTAAATGTCCCCTCATCATATACGATTCCAGTTGGCTCCGTGGCCGGCCCACGTGGTTATAGGCCCGTATTTGTATACTGACATTTTCACAATAAAGGTTTTTCAAACAAAACATGGTAGTAGTACCTTTTTTGGTATAGTTTTGAATAATAGCCACTGTTTTCGAATGAGTAAAAGGCAAGTGAAATAAAGCAGCCCGATTACATGACGGTTAAAAGGTATAATACGCAGGAACGCAGTAAAGATAAATGGTCAAGGGCTGTTGTGTTTTCCACTCCTGCAACATAAAGTGATCGATAAGAATCCGATATTCATGCCTATCAGCGACTAAGACAGCAGGCCGAGCCTCTTTTGCTCAACGGCTCCCTCATGGGACGAAGAAACGCCCTTTTTCTCGAAAAAGGAATATTTTACTTGCAGGACAGTTGTAAATTTCCCTGGAAAATACATTAGCTTGGAACATTGTTAGTGATAAACTGTAAATGTATCTGGGTCCTTTGCTTTACAAGTCAGAGTGAGAAAAAAAAAGGTGGGGCTTTCATCATTTGGGAAAAAAAAATGTTCGAAAGCAATGAAAAGTGTTATTTTTAGGTCATATGACCAAGCCTTTCATCATTAGAATAACAAAAGTAAAATGAACCAATGAAAAGTTTTATTAACAAGTCACATGACCTGTTATGCTTACGTTACGCGCTGCGCGCTGCGCTCTGGATCGCTTCCAGGAAGCTGCGCCTCGCGCACCGGAGTACTTCCGGGTGCGCTAACGCGGCGCGTCATATGACGCATTACACGACAACGCAGGTCCAGAATATAGTCAAAATGTCTCCACCAACCAGCGGTCGGAACACAACCCCTTTCAGCAGTCCAAAAAGTTCTGTTAAATGACAAGAGAAGGGACAGGCAACAAGAACTATCAATCAAAGAGGGGAGGGCAAGTTCTTCTCTACCGGGTCACGTTGGGGCTCCACCGGAACTGATCGAATTGGTAGTCTACAGTGTTTCTGGATGTTTCAGACTGAAGCTGGCATTAGCATGAGAGCACCACCATCTCGTGGCTACGTTGTGGCCATTCCGCGAGCAATCATGGCAGTCGCTCCCCATCGGTAGTCTACGGGAGTCGGGGGTCCCGGTGACTGTTGTAGAATCTTCAAGGCTGAGGGGACTCTTTTGGGAATGGGGCCCATGCCCTAGCAGTCAAGCGTCCGAGTTCCATGGTTGCCCAGAGCCATCTTTGCAGGCCAGGCCCAAGTCTGTGGAGCCGACCGCCATTTCGTGAGCTCCGTAGCAGCCGCCTGTCGCTGTACTGCAAGATTGGGTGCAATTCCGTTGGATGGCGGGTGAGACGTTGTAATAGCAAGAGCAGGCGCAATTCAGCTGGCCGAGCGAGGCGCTGTGTCGCAAGAGCGGGCGCAAGTCAGCTGGTCGAGTGAAGCGCTGGGGTGTAGCTGAGAAACCTCCACCTGGGGAGGTGGGGGAGGCTCGTTCGCGCCGCCTCTCCCTTCTAGTGCACCCCACGCCGTCTCCTGGCGCAGGTATATGTGATGGTCGGACCAGGGCACCGCAGGACGTATCTTCAGGTCAAACGGATTGTGGGACAAGGTGTGGAGCAGGCGCAATTATCTCGGGGGCCTCCGTCAAGCGGTTCAGGGAGGCACCACATCAAATTGTTTTCCAATGCAGTCAGGTCCACAAACAGCCCCCACTTACTTTGAGAATAGTGAAGCTGCAGCAGGTGCAAATAAGCTTCAGACAGTGTTACAAGCGCTGCTCCGAACCCTCAACTATGGCACCCAACATCCAGGACTTATGCCATTTGTGCAAGGCAGTGACATTGAAGCATCTCAGGGACCAAGCAACATACCATATCCAGAGTCCTTCCCACAATCTCTGCCTTCCTTCTTACCTAGTTATTGTTCTTTCACTCCCACTCCAGGCTTTTAGTCTGTGGATGGAAAACCATGAACCTACACTCACCTATGAAAATCTTACTATTGATGGTTTATTTTGAGCCCAAAATACAAAGGCTTGTTTGGATCGATGTTGCAGCAGGCTGCCATGTAAATAGTTATTTAATAAAACGTTTTACCCTGTTACTTTGTTGGTGTGTTGTATATATTTATAATATTTGCATAGTGTTTGTCGTTATTTTGGGTGGGGTGGGCGGCGGAGCCGAGCTGTCTTGCAGCCATCATGGTGTCGAGCTCAGTTCCTCTCACTAGTTTCGTATTTGTCATGAGGGGTTGTTCATAATGTTTCTATTTTAGCGAGGTCAAAAAGAGATCCCATTAGTGGCCTACTGATTTTGCTTGATTCCTTTTGTTTTTTAACGATTTTTCACTATCTGCAAAGACTAAACAGAGTATTGCGACTCTGTGCTTGTTTGTAAATAGAGAATGAACCAAAGAGAACCAATTCCAAAACAATAAATGCTAGGATAACAATCAATCAAATGGAGAGGGAAGCAGGCACGACGGATTACAACGGGGGCAAAGGCCTGTGTTACCTACCCTTCACTATCTGCAAAGAGAGAATATTCCTAAAAGAAAAGAGGAGGGGGGGGCAGCGTTCAAAGCACATCAGCGTGCATAAATACGAAAATGTTTTTACTTACCATGTACTTGACATTTTACAGCTTTTGATATTTGCTATTAAAAAAACATTGAAATTCACTGAAAAAAACCATAGGCTATAGACCATATATAGTTAGGAATTAGCATTTACAAAACCTTGAAAATTCACTGAAAAAACCATAGGTTATAGACCATATATAGTTAGGGATTAGCATTTACAAAACCTTAATTTACTCGCACAAAACCATTGAAATTCGCATATATAGTTAGTTGCACTAACTATATATCGTGCACCCACAATCCACTGCTGATGATGTCACATATTACATCATTCATGACATGGTCAGTGACATCACTGATGACATCACTGATGACATCTCAAATGACATCACTGATGACATCACTGATGACATCTCAAATGATATCACTGATGACATCACTGATGACATCTCATTTGACATTACTGATCACATCACTGATGATATCATTTATGTGATAATACAATGAACATCTTCAGACTCTAATATAACCTTAGATACATTCAGTATAAACAGACACTCACAGACTGTCACTTATCCATGGAGTTACTCACACACCTAGTCAGTCATGAAAAGAATCAATCACACCTCCATTTTCTCAACTATACAGTTATACACACCTTACTTATTCAAACATATACTAACACATATTTACTCTCTTATACAATCCCTGATACATGTTCACAATGATCCTTACAGACACTCACACATTCACTGGCTCTTATGCACAGTTATTTATATATGTCAACTCTCACATGTACTGTGTTTTACAAATCCATTCACTCACCAATACACTCATGCAGACAGTCAACCGCCCATACAGCTGTTTCCACATGCACTTTTGAACCCATACATATAGTGAATCAACTACTCACACATCTATGCACAGAGTCACACACCTCCCAGCCACCCACACACACACTCAGTCTCCCATACAAATACTTGGGCAATAGTGACTGTGGTATGGTATGCAGAGGGCCCAGAAGCATTTGAAATGCCTGAGTGTGCACATCTGGAGGGTAGGCAGCTACTAGGTGAGACAGAAGAAAATGGGGTTTCCGACACTTATACATTGATAAATAATAACATGCCTGGCTCTCTAACAAAATTGAGGGGAAAATTGGAAAAATAAGTGGGGGACCAGGATGATACAAATTCGGAAGTGGTTTTAATGCACACTAGAAAGGTGGCAATTAAATCACGACTGAGGATCATACAGTTTAGGATTCTGTACCGGGTCTACTGGGATTGAGCCTGATTCACAAGTTTGGGAAAGCGGTGTCCCCTGACTGTCTTAGATATAGGGAAGGTAGGGAGTCCTTTCTCCATATGCATTGGGACTGCCCTCTCATACAACCATACTGGCAAGCAATACTGAGAGAATTGGGCAAGATCCTGGGATGACTTTTCCAGTAGAGCCTACATTCTTTCACCTGGGTGTTCCCATGGATGTTAATGTACCAAGAACCAAGCTCCTTTTCTGTAATCTTTACCTGGTGTTGGCAAAGAGAGATGTGGCCATACACTGGAGTGTCCCTGAAATATCATCCATTCAGGAGTGGAGGGCCGGAATGTGTGTGTTTGTGTATATATATATATATATATATATATATATATATATATATATAGATATTACCTACTGGCGATAGCCAGTAGGTATATATAGTTAGGACCTAGCTACCATAGGAAATCCATAACATTCTATTGGGAATAACTTTGGCACCGGTTGAGAAATTTGCGTGTAATTTTCCAAAATTTTGGCCAGCTCCGCTCCTTCCCTGAAAGTTTCGGGGGGATTCGTGAAGTGGAGGCTGAGAAAAAAGGGGGGTCCCAAAACGTGTTTTCCCCATGCAATTTTCCATAGGACGTTCTGACACGGCTACAGTCCGAACCGCTGAATGGAATTACGCCAAACTTTGCAAAATTGTAGGGACTGGTACGCAGATGTGCCATTGCTATATTTGGTGAAAATTGCTCCAGTGGTTTTTACGAAAATTAGGTTAAAAAACACATATATATCTATATGAGCTTACGGGTCCGCGCACCGTAAGCGTACCCTTACGTGCGCAAGTGTGATCCTGATTGGCTGGTAGTCGACTGTCAACATTCCAAACTGTCCAAACCAGGAAGAGTTGGCCACCATCTTGTTTCTCAGGAGAACTGAGGCACAAGAGAGCCCAAAACAAGAGTGGAAAACATGAAAAGGGGGCAGGGTAGAGACCCCCCAACCCCCTAGCCCTTCTCAGGGGGTCCCAGAAGGACACCCAAGGGCAAAACATTTTTTTTTTTAAATCGTATCGTGCGCGTAACCTGTGATTTTATATATATAAAAAAAATAATAATAATTTTGCCCTTGGGGGTCCTTCTGGGACAACCTGAGAAGGGGTAGGGGGTCAGGTGGTCTCTACCCTGCCCCCTTTTCACGTTTTTCACTCTCGTATTGTGCTCTCTTGTGCCTCAGTTCTACTGAGAAACAAGATGGCTGCTCAGGTGGTACCAGAAGGATATTAACATATATAAACTTTATTCGCTAATAGAATTAGCATTTACAAAACCTTTGAATTTTTTAAAAAAAAATATAGGTTTCACTCCTGATATAGTTAGGAATTAGCATTTAGAAAACCTTGCAAATTCACTGAAAAAAACATAGGTTTTAGGCCTTATATAGTTAGGAATTAGCATTTAAAAAAACTTTGAAATTCACTGAAAAAAACATAGGTTTCAGGCCTTATATAGTTAGGAATTAGCCTTTAAAAAACCTATGAACTTCACTGAAAAAACCATAGGTTTCAGTCCTTATATAGTTAGGAATTAGCTTTTAAAAAACCTTTGAAATTCACTCAAAAAAAGTTTTAGGGGTGTTAGAATTAGCTGGACATTTCACTCATACAAAACCATTGAAATTGCTCCTATATAGTTAGTTGTACTAACTATATTTTGCGCACCCGCAATGCACTGCTGATGATGTCACATATTAGATCATTCATGACATGGTCAGTGACATCACTGATGACATCTCAAATGACATCACTGATGACATCACTGATGACATCATCCATGTGACAATCACATACACCTTTTCATACACAAGTAAAATCTTTCATCACTCTTTGTAAAATACAGAGTATCATATTTGAATCCATTGTCACAGCAATACAAGTATCTAAAAACCCACTCAGTGATTCATAGATGTATACACACATCTAATCACTTACCTGTAGATTCACTCATACATGCTGTGAATGAACAATAGAACACTATCAAAAATACTTTTACACCTATATCGACATTAAACAACAGCAGACATCCTATTCACATATGAAGTCATCCTACTCACTTATGCAAACAATGGATCATACTTACATATACTTAACTACACACTTATACAAACACAACTTCATCTATTCATTTAGATAGTAAGTCATACTTAGTGAATTATAAAATCATTATTACAAGTATATAGTTATCCATACAGTAACTCACAGAATCATTGAGTCTTATGTACACTTATTTATATACAACAACTGACACATACACTGCCTTTTATTTTTCTAGTTTGTTGGACATGTACCATTGAGAAATATATTTGCTCATCACCACACCCATAAAGAGATTCACCCACCCAAACTTTAGACACGGCTACAGCCCGAACGGCTGAACGGAATTACACCAAACTTGGCAAAATGATAGGGACAGGTATGCAGTAGTGCCTTTTCTTTATTTAGTGAAAATCCCTCCAGTAGTTGTTGAGAAAATTGAATTTGAGCAAATTATATATCTATATGCGCTCAACATTCTATTGGGAATAACTTTGGTGCCGATTGAGGAATCTGCGTGTAATTTTCTAGAATTGTGGCCAGCTCGGCTTCGCTCCTTCCCTGAAAGTTTCGGGGGGATTCGTCAAGCGGGGGCCGAAAGGGGGGTCCCAAAACGTGTTTTCCTCATGTTAATTTCCATAGGGACCTTTAGACACGGCTACAGCCCGAACGGCTGAATGGAATTACACCACACTTGGCAAAATAGTAGGGCCTGGTATGCACATGTGCCTTTGCTATGTTTGGTGAAAATCCCTCCGGTAGTTCGTGAGAAAATTGAATTTGAAATTTTTCAAATGGCATTTTCTATGGGACCTTTAGACACGGCTACAGCCCGAACGGCTGAACGGAATTACACCAAGCTTGGCAAAATGGTAGGGACAGGTATGCAGTAGTGCCTTTTCTATATGTGGTGAAAATCCCTCCAGTAGTTGTTGAGAAAATTGAATTTGATCAAATTATATATCTATATGCGCTCACCGTACGCGCACGCATGCGTATGCATACGGTACGCGTACC
Organism: Lissotriton vulgaris; assembly: GCF_964263255.1. Taxonomy (NCBI): domain Eukaryota; kingdom Metazoa; phylum Chordata; class Amphibia; order Caudata; family Salamandridae; genus Lissotriton; species Lissotriton vulgaris. The sequence continues at coordinate 882,993,594 of NC_141694.1, forward strand.
GTGCACGTACCCTTACGTGCGCGAGCGAGTTTCTGATTGGCTGGCAGTCGACTGTCAACATTCCAAACTGTCCAAACCAGGAAGTGTTGGCCACCGTCTTGCTTTTCAGGAGAACTGAGGCACAAGAGAGCCCAAAACAAGAGTGGAAAACACGAAAAGGGGGCAGGGTAGAGACCGCCCAGCCCTTTAGCCCTTCTCAAGGGGTCCCAGAAGGACCCCCAAGATCCCCAAAAAATAAAAAATAAATCGAAAAATCGAGGGGTACGCACACCGTACGCGTACGGTACGCATACCGTGCGCGTACCACATGATTTAAAAAAATAATAATAATTTTGTTTTGCACTTGGTGGTCCTTCTGGGACCCCCTGATAAGGGCTAGGGGGTCAGGGGCTCTCTACCCTGCCCCCTTTTCACGTTTTCCACTCTTGCTTTGTGCTCTCTTGTGCCTCACTTCTCCTGAGAAACAAGATGGCTGCTCAGGTGGTCCCAGAAGGATAATAACATATATAAACGTTATCCGCTAATAGAATTAGCATTTAAAAAACCTTTGAAATTTATTGAAAATAAATATAGGTTTCAGGCCTGATATAGTTAGGAATTAGCATTTAAAAAACCTTGCAAATTCACTGAAAAAAACATAGGTTTCAGGCCTTATATAGTTAGGAATTAGCATTTGAAAAACCTTGCAAATTCACTTAAAAAACGATAGGTTTTAAGCCTTATATAGTATTATAGTTAGGAATTAGCATTTGAAAAACCTTGCAAATTCACTTAAAAAACCATAGGTTTCAGGCCTTATATAGTTAGGAATTAGCATTTAAAAAACTATTGAAATTGCTCCTATATAGTTAGTTGTACTAACTATATTTCGCGCACCCGCAATCCACTGCTGATGATGTCACATATTACATCATTCATGACATGGTCAGTGACATCACTGATGACATCACTGATGACATTCCAAATGACATCACTGATGACATCACTGATGACATCTCATTTTACATCACTGATCACATCACTGATGATATCATTCATGTGATAGTACGATGCACCTCCTCACACTCTAATATAACCTTTGATACACCCAGTGTTAAATACAGACTACCATTCTTGAAACCATTGACACACCAATACCAGTTACTACATACGAACTCACTGATTCCTAGGTCTACACACACATTCACTCATTTACCCATAGAATCACTCATACATACAGTCACTCATCAATACAACACTATCATATGCACTCATACACCTATACAGACACTCACACACTGCCACTCATCCATGGAGTTACTCACACACCTAGTCAGTCATGCAAAGAATCAATCACACTTCCATTTCCTCAACTATACAGTTATACACACAACACCTTACTTATTCAAACATATACTAGCACATACATACTCTCTTATACAATCACTGATACAAGTACACAATGATCCATACAGCCACTTGCACATTCACTGGCTCTCATGTATAGTCATTTATATATGCCAACTCTCACATGCACTGTGCTTTACATATGTACTTACTTGGACATGTAGCACTGAGATATCCATTCACTCACCAACACACCCATGCACACAGTCAACCACCCAAATAGCTGTTTCCACATGCACTCTTGAACTCATAAACCTAGTGAATCAACTGCTAACGTATCTATGCACAGAGCCACACACCTCCCAGCCACCCACACACACACTCAGTCTCCCATTCAAATACTTGGGCAACCAATCGATAACCCATATAGCCACTCATATAGCTACTGATCAACACATGCAGCAGCTTACACAACAACAGACATACTGATGCACACATTCAGTTTAGTCACTAACCCATGCATTTAGTAAGACACCTTTAATCACTCACTCATACAGTCAGTCATGCACCTACTAAATCCTTCATCCAGACACTTTTACATCCACTCATTCTTCAATATGTAAAACATATTTAAACTTTAGAGAAACACACAGTCACTGGATGATGTCATCAGTGATGTCAAATGAGATGTCATCAGTGATGTCATTTGAGATGTCATCAGTGATGTCACTGACCATGTCATGAATGATGTAATATGGGACCTCATAAGCAGTGGATTGCGGGTGCGCGAAATATAGTTAGTAAAACTAACTATATAGGAGCAATTTCAATGGTTTTTTAAATGCTAATTCCTAACTATATAAGGCCTGAAACCTATGGTTTTTAAGTGAATATATATATATATATATATATATATATATATATATATATATATATATATATATATATATATATATATATATATATATATTGTCCAACCATTCTCCCATCAGGAAAACACGTAAACGACACACCAGGAGTTGCTGTGCTTGAAAGTTTAATTGGCAGCAAAAACAAACCACGCGTTTCACCTCACGGCTTGATCACGTGATCAAGCCGTGAGGTGAAACGCGTTGTTTGTTTTTGCTGCCAATTAAACTTTCAAGCACAGCAACTCCTGGTGTGTCGTTTACGTGTTTTCCTGATGGGAGAATGGTTGCACAAAGATATTGGGTTTCCGGAACCCTAGAAACGACCCACTCGTGAGCGGGTACTGGCTTTCACCGGAAATCTGTGTTTGATATATATATATATATATATATACATATATATCCTACTGGTGGTGTAGTTATAGTTAGGACCAAGTTTCCATCGGAAGAGCATTTTTTGTTTTGCTTATAACTTTGGCGTTGTTTGATGAATCTTAATGAAATTTGCCAAACTAATTCTTTATTCATATCAGCTCCTATGTCGAAATTTTGGGGGTGAGTCATCAAGGGGGGGCCGAGAAAAAAGTGGTGTTCCAAAACGTGTTTTCTCGATGTTAATTTCCATAGGAAACTTTAGACAAGGCTACAGGTCAAACGGGTGAACGGAATTACCCAAAATATGACAGGAAGAAGGGTCTTGGTCTAGAAAGCACGCTTTTGTTCATTTGGTGTAAATCCGTTCAGTAGTTTTTTGAGAAATATCGAAATTTACAGATATCGATATTTTGGGAATTCTGCCATCTGATTGGCTGAGGTGTTACGTGAACGAACTTGCTGCTTATTGGCTGTGAGCGGTGCAAGCGGTTGCAACTAGGAAGTGTTGGCCACTATTTTGTGATTCTGTTGAAGCGAGTAAGGGGAAAAAAGGGTGAAAAAAGTAGGAAAGAGGAGGGTAGGAGCACTGTAACCTCTGTGGGGTGTTTAGGGTGTGCTATAGAGTGGGTGCGAAGAGAAGTATTCACCCCTACTGGTGTGAAAGTGTTGGGCTACGGAAATTTAGTGAGGTATTGCGTAGAGTCTGATGCTGCTAAGGCGAGCTGCTGCGGGACTCGGGTATTAAAGCGTGAGCCCAAACTGTGCGTCTTATGCTATGAAGTCATGTGCCCTGGCCACTGCACTACAGCTGTGGAAGTAGTGTTAGAATGTGTTTATACCTACTAGGACGTAGTACTGACCCGTACTGGTCTGAAAGTCCTGGGGTATGGAAAATATGGGAGGTATTGTCTAGAGTCTCATGCTGCTAAGCTGCCGGACTCGGGATGAAAGCATGAGCCCAAACTGTGTGTCATATGCTGTGAAGTCATGTGCTCTGGCCGCTGTGCCACATCTGTCCAAGTAGTGTCAACATGTAGTTATACCTACTCAGAGGAACTTTTGTTTTGAACATTGTAACTTGTGTATGGTGCTTAGGGGGTGTTATACAGAGAGTGCAAAGGTAAATTCATACGTATCAAATCAATTCGGTATTTGTAAAGTGCAAACGACTCACTCCTATGGGTCTGATGGCGTTTGGGGCGTAAGCTGAACTGCTGCCGGACTTGGGGTAAAGCCGCTGAACTACTGACCTCTACCGGTCTGAAAGTGCTGGGTCTGGAAATTAAGTGAGGTATTGCCTAGAGTGTCATCCTGATAAATTGAGCTGCTGCTGGACTCAGGGATGAGACTGTGAGCCCAAACTGTGTGTCCTATGCAGTGAAGTCATGTGCTCTGGGCGCTGTGCCACACCGTTCCAACTTGTATATGGTGCTTAGGTGGTGTTATATAGGGAGTGCGAAGGTAAATCAATAAGTTTTTTTGTTAAGCCCAAACTACTCACCCGTATGGGTTTGACAGCCCTCGAGGCCGGCATGGAAATTATGTCATCTATTAAGTGAGCTATTGCCCAGAGTCACATGGTGCTATCCTGAGCTGACTTTGCAGCAAAGAGTGAGAGCTCTGTGCTGCAAAGTCAGATGGTCTGGCCGGTGCGCTTCAGCTGTGTGGAGAACACATTTTGGCGAGGGTCTGGGAGTTGCCATTACTGGGCCCTAAAATAGGGGCCTAAGTTGTCAGTTATAGGGTGGTTCTAAAAAGAGCCCTTGCGTTCATTAGTTGTAGCTACATATAAGGGCAGAAGCACAGCTTAAACTTATTCAGAAAAACTCGACTTCCCTGACCTGTGAAGTGTACTCCATCACTTCTGTAGATATCATCCATATCAAAACATATGTTATTGTTGTAGATGGACCCCATTCTATGGTCTCTGAGGTATGCAGACACAGCTTTGTTGACTTTCTTCCTAGATATTTCAAACTGAGGACAACATATGTTGACCATTTCCACTTCTGTCATTGGCATCTATTGGAATATATAAAGTCAGTTTGAGCAAAAGTAACATCAATTGTCCAAAGGTGTCCTTCATAAGCATTTTCAAACCTACTCCAGTCAATGTGCCTAGGTCATTTCCACTACAATGCACAATCATGAAGTCAGGGTGTGGTAGATACAAAGAAGTTTTAACCAAAGGCAACCATTTTAATCCTCTCTGTGCAAACAATTTAATGTCCACATTTTGTAAACCAAGGTCTAAGTCAATACGTCTCTGTTCTGCATACCTCTTGCACCAGAAAATATAGCTTTGTCCTACGATCCACACTAGTGTTTTGAAGGTATGGCTGGAAGGTATGGAAAGATGTCTGTAGCTCATGCAGTTCCTTCGTAGAATAAGATATGTTTAGAGATGGGGAACTACTTTTTTTGCCATACAAAACGATACCTGATTGGGAGATGAAAAGCATTGTTTTTTAAAAGTAGGGTGCATATTAATTTAGTGTTACAGCATCTTTGTGATTGGTTTAGAAAAAGCAGTTTCAACGTGGAGTACATATCATAGGTTAAACTTTGCTCAACTCAACCACACCTGCTACTGGCATTTGGAAGGCACTGTTCGAACTTAAAACAATTGTGAACTTTTAACTGGCACGTGCAGTTAAAAGTTCGAGAAAATGTTGCAAAACAATTGATGAACTTTTATCCTGCACGTGTTGTAGAATGTTCTAGAAAGTGTGTTGATAGAATATGTTGCACTGCTGAGTTCTATGTGTCGTTGAATATGAAAAAAACTGTTTATATGGGAAATTAAAAAGAAGCTAATAGAGAGAAGTTTTGAATCCTAAAAGAATCAAGGCAGTATTCTAATTTGTTCTTTACATATATTTATGTGTGGAGGAACAAAATTATACAAACAGCACCAGGAAGAGGAAGAAGCAGGGAGTGGGGGAACGGGGGGAGATGGGCACAATGGCACACATGCGCAATTAAGTACAGCACAAGTATAGACAAACAATGGCCAAAATGAAACACACCAACAAGGAGCACAAGTTACACAACCCACCAACATCACACCACTGAACGAGCATAGTAGTGAAAACCATGCTGCATTCATACAGGATGTGTACAAAGGCTGGTCGTGGGTGTTGTGGGATGTCTGCGACCATGGTCATCATGGATGAGATGCCCAGCACGTGGCACATGGGCGGGTTTACTGTGTGTTACATTGCCAAACAGCTGCTCCTCCCTTCCATGAGCCCCACACTTTTGTACAGTGTGCTATTGTATCCCATGCACTCGTATGGTACAGCATTGTAATACCTATTCGGGCATGTCCTGCGGTATTCCAACTTCACCATTAGAGTGCCGTTTGGTGGTGGTGAATGCCACTTTACAACATCGTCTGCTGCGGCCCATGTGGCAGGCCACACCACAACACATAGACACACTTACCGCATTTCATGCATATGGACATATCCGTTTCCATGGGGGGACAACACAGCTACATGACCAAGATATTCCCCATTGTGTGAGGTAACATGGTCGCGTCCACTGTGCACTACACTACAAGTATCAATACTATATCTCCACATGGAGAGGTTTGTGCTTTGCATAGTGAGGTCTGTGTAGCATATCACTGGTACACTTGGCATTGTGTGCATTATTATTTAAGTGTGACTTGCCTCCTTCACACATACTTGGTTGCCACATCTCCCGACATTCAGCTATTGTGCGGCTGAAGAGCCATGGCATTTTGGGAAGGTTTGTTGTCCTGTTTTGCGCTGCCTCAGTGGTAGTAGGGGGGGTGGTCCGGAGGGGAGGTTCTGGTGCTGGTGGCACTGGGTGTTGTGGCCTTGTTGGGTGTTGGAGGAGCACGATCAGTAGCTCTATTACGTGTTGGTCTTTAGATGTGGCTGTGAGTTGGGTCCAATTCACGCAGTAGATAGTCGACCTCCTTACACGAGTTAAAGGTTGATGTTAATTTGTTACTGGTAACTCAGCTTATCACCTGCTTTTTGGATTGCATTGCAGATTCAGCTGGTTGTTTAAAATATGGGGAAGTGGTGTTTTAGTTTTTATTTTACACGGGAACGCAAATCATTTGCTTTAGTTGTGGGTCTCGCTTGTGGTGATTTTTTTGGGCGGAATGTATACATGGAAAACTGGTGAGATTTGCAGTTTTCACCAAGTTGAGAATGGGATGATAATTTAAAAACACAAAAAAACAGGTTTAATGAACATTATAATTAGAAATTAGCATTTAAAAAACCTTTCATAATCACTGAAATAAACATAGGTTTTAGGCACGTTATAGTTAGAAATTAGCATTTAAAAAAACATTGAAATTCACTGAAAAAATCAAAGGTTTCAGGGACGTTATAGTCAGAAATTATGCATTAAAAAAACCTTAGAAATTCACTGAAAAAAATCATAGTTTTCAGGGACGGTTAGTTGGATATTTCACTCATACAAACAATAGAAATTCCTCTGTTATACTTAGTTGAGCTAACTATAACTCGCACCCCCGCAATGCACTGCTGATGACGTCACATCATTCATGACATGGTCAGTGGCATCCCTGATGACGTCACTGATAACATCTCATATGACATCACTGATGACATCATCCACCTGAAAATCTGATGCACCTCATCAGACCCTAATATAACACTTGATACAACCACTCTAAAATACAGACTATAATTTTCGAAACCATTAACACACCAATACCAGTTAGTACATATCAACTCAATAATTTGTAGGTCTACACTCACACATCCACTCATTCACCCATAGAGTCACTCATACATACAGCCAGCTATTAATACAGCATTATCATATCAAGTCACATATCTATACAGACACTCACACACCACCTCTCATTGATAGTTATTCACACACCTAGTTAGTCATGGAAATAATTAATCACACTTTCATTTACTCACCTGTACAGTTATACACATACCACCTCACTTATTTAAACATATACTAACACATACTAACACTCTAATACAATAACTAATATAAGCATACACTGATCCATAAAGGCAGTCTCACAATCAGTCACTCTCCCATGTAGTCATTTATACACTCCAACATGCAGATATACTGTCTTTCACATATGCAGTTACTCACACATGTACCACTGAGACATCCATTCACTCATCAACACACCCATACACACACTCACCCAGCCATACAGCTCTTCACAGATACAGTCTGAACACATATACCCAGTGATTTATCCACCCACACATGTATGCACAGTCACACCTCCCACCCATCTACACAGACACTCAGGCATCCATACAGATACTCAGACAACCAATCTATAGCCAATATAGATCCTTATTTAGCTGCTAACCAACCCATGCAACCGCTTTCACTCTAACTGACAACCTAAACTGTATGAGTGTCTGTATCAGTCGCTAACACATGCATTCAGTAAGACACAATTAATTACTCATTTATACAGTCAGCCACACACCTACTTAATCATCCATCCTGACTCTTATACACACATTAATTCTTCAATACACCTTGGCATATATATATATAAAAAACATATGTACATTTTATAGAAACACATAGTCACTGGATGATGTCATCAGTGATTTCATCAGTGATATAATTTGAGATGTCATCAGTGATGTCATCAGTGATGTCACTGACCATGTCATGAATGATGTAATATGTGACATCATCAGCCGTGCATTGCGGGGGCGCGAGTTATAGTTAGCTTGACTAACTATAACAGGGGAATTTCTATCGTTTTGTATGAGTGAAATATCCAACTAACTATAACATCCCTGAAACCTACGGTTTTTTAGTGAAAAAAAAATATATGTAGATATATATATTGAACCACAGAAATCACCGCCGCCGCACCACTTGTCCTGGGGGCAGTCGTCGCGGTGGTGAGCCGCAATTCATTAATCCACAGTGGTACAAATGTTCGCCAGCAAAGACACACTCACGGGTCAATCGCTCGTAAGATTCTTTATTGTGCGGATCCCTCCCCAGCACTGACAGATGCGTTTCGGCGTGAAACGCCTTTCTCATTGTCAGTGATTGAAAGTCAGGTACAAACTTAAATACATCCTAAAAGGTGCATGTGATCAAACGCTTCAGATGAAGTGGTAAACATAAAAGAAGGTTATGTAGGCTGAAATAGTTAGCGGCCATCTTTGAAAGTGCAAAAAAATGGTGAATAATAATCAAAGTATTTACATGCAACATTGCGGGGAACAGGCTATGATCAAAAACATGATGAATGCTACATGGTCTAATTTAATCAGACAATAATATCATATTTCATAAACAGTACACAAAAGACCATGTGATCTGAACACATTTTCCCCGAACTTCCCGTCATAATTGCGCCCTGAATGGTCTATGATCTAACTTTTAATTATGCGGTGTGGCAGAATTCATGTATCGAATCACTAATCTCTACTACAAGCTTCTTAACTTTGTAGATGAGTATATCTACAAAAAATATATTAATTCATACAGTCATAGAAGCTACGCCATATCTACGCACTATACATAAACATAAGAAAATAATGCAACTAATGCAACATTAATGTAATGTGTGGGGTAGTGAGATTACTGAAAAAATTATTACGTAAGATGAGCAGCAGCGGTTTCCTCACAGATTCACCATGATACCTGGGAAAAGAGGGGAGGGAAATGGAGAAGAAAAATCTATTCCAAGTGAACCCTCATCTCCTCATCTCCATTATGGCCTCCCGGAGTCATGGTTTGGAGCTTGATGATGTATTTAGACTCTAGGACTCGCAGTTGTCTCACTCTATCTTCTCCCCTCTTGTTTTTGGGTACTTGAACCAAACAAAACAAGCTAAGTAGGTTCCTGTTACTTTGATGAAATTCTTCAAAATGCTGAGCGATAGGATAATTAATATCATTATTATTAATCGCCCTCATATTCTCAAGGATCTGCTTCTCGGCGGGATGTTTCGTGCTACCAACATATCGCTTATTGAAAGCACAACCAAGCAGTAAGCGGTATATTAAGAATTACAGTTGAGTAGCAAATTTATTTTCCAGACACTGTAAGGATCATTCATGTTTATCCTGTAGCTAGAGCCTTTTTTCAGAACTTGCATGCTTTGATACGCATGCAGGGAATGAAACCAGTAATTGGATCCTTCTTAGGAGGCGCAGTCTGAAAATGACTATGGACCAAATGGTCACCCACAGACTTCATGTGTGCAAACACGCCACAGGGCGTGTTTGCACACATGTCACCTCTGACCCCACCCCCTTCCTTCACCATTGTGAAAACGCGCCCCGTGGTGCGTTTTAAGTTGGGGGTTAACCCTCCTTGCATCATGAGGGTCACTGGGTGCAACTAGCCCACTAGGTAAATCCATGAAGCCCCACAGAGTTGCTTTGCAGAGAGGTGTAAAAAAGGGCGTGGTCTCTGAACACCTCTCTGCACTGCAGCTCCCTGGCGCATACTTAAGGTTCCTGGTGGGCTAGCTGGCCCCCAGGGACCCCAGTATTGAAGGGGAATTAGTACCCCATCTGCAAATGTGCCAGGGGGCGCATTTGCAGAGTACTGCAGGGAGGGGGCAGGCCTCCGGCGTGATGCCAGTCTTTTTTTATTATTTGTTTTTTAAGAAGGGGGTCTGTGTGGCCCCCCTTTTCCTATTTTACTCGCCCTGGCGACCCATCCCCCAGGGCCTGACCCCAAAATTTTTTTTGTATAAATTGGAAGGGGACTGCGTGGCCCCCCTCAAGAGGCTATAATCGGCCCCGGAACTCCATCCCCTGGGGCATGGCCATTTATTTCCCTTAATTTATCTGGAGGGGGCAGCGCTGCACCCCTCCTCAGGCCATTCATGGCCCTGGGGACCCCATCCCCCAGGGCCTGCACTATCTGTTGGGGACTGTGGGGGGTGCCCAATCTCCTCACGGTCCCGCCGGCTCCCTGCCCCGGGGCTGCGGGGAGGCCATGTGCCCCCACCAATATTTTATAAAAGCCCCGGGGTTGGCGGTCCCCGGGGCTTTGGCGGGCATTTGAGACCTCCACAAATTTACTGTAAAATCCCTGGGGGTGGCGGTCCCCAGGGCTGCAGAGGGGCCATGAGCCCCCCACAAATACTTTTGAAAAGCGCCAGGGGGTAGCAGTCCCTGGGACTGGGGGCCCTGTCGGGCCCCCCATTACACTCTACACATTGCCCCTGGGACTTGGCCCACCCGGGGGTAATTAATAATGAAGCCCGTGCTTCGTTTTATTTTCCTCCGCGCATCCCGCGATTGTTTTAAAATAAAAATTAAAAATAGGTGCTCTGGGGGTATTTGTAGGACCCCCTAAGCAGGCCTAGGGGTCAGGGTGTTTCTACCCTGATCCCTTTTCTTGTTTTTCGCATTTGTTTTGCTACCGAGGCACAAGATGATTGCCAACAATTCCTGGTTTGGAGTTTTGACAGCCAATTAGTATGAAGCTCGTGTTTGGGATGGTGCGTGGATCCTGCACGCCTCTAGATTTTGATATTTTTTTAATTTTGATTTTCTCAGCAACTATTGAATGGATTTACACCATTTTACAAAAAGAGTTCTTTCTAAATCAAGTGCTACCTTTTTGCCAAATTTGGTGTAATTCCGTTCAGCAGTTCGGGCTGTAGCCGTGTCTAAAGTTTCCTATGGAAAATTGCATGGGGAAAAAACGTTTTGGGACCCCCCTTTTTTCTCGCTCCCCACCCCCCCCCTTGATGCATCACCCCGAAACTTTCAAGATAGGAGCTGACCCAAGCGGGTCATAAGTTTTGAGAATTTCGCAAAGATTTGTCAATCGGTACCAAAGTTATTGGGAATAGAATGTTGCGATTTTCCTATGGTAACTATGTCCTAACTATAGCTACCTACTTGTGAATGCTAGTAGGTAATATATATATATATATATATATATATATATATATATATATATATATATATATATATATATATATATATATATATACATATTACCTAGTTATAGTTAGGATTTTTTTCAATGTTGAATCTCAAAATTCTATTTGGAATAACTTTGGCACCGGTTGACGAATCTGCTTGAAAATTTCATCAAAATGGCCTCGACAAGTTCCGGTCTTTCCCTGAAAGTTTGGGGGGGATTCGTAAAGCGGGGGCCGAGATAAAAGGGGGGTCCCAAAACGCGTTTTCCCCATGTTAATTTCCATAGGGCGGTCGATTTCACTTTTAGCTCGAACGGCTGAATGGATTTACACCAAACTTGGCAAAATTGTAGGGACTAGTAGCCCGATGTGCCTTTGCTATGCCTCAAGATATGTGCTCCATTGGATTTTGAGTAATTTAGGTCCCAAAAAATATATATATCTATAGGCGCGCCCCGGTACGCGCACCGGGGAGCGCACCAGGCGCGACACGCAACTTGCGCGCAGAAAGCTGATTGGCTCTCGGGTGTCTGTAAACATTCTAAACAGTCCGGAGCGGCCGCCATCTTGTGTCTCGGTAAAATCGAGACACAAGAGGTGGCAAAAACAAAGGGGGGAATTGACCATAAGGGGGCAGGGTAGACCCCCTCCTGACCCCCAAGGTTTAATGTGGGGGCTAAAATAGGGTCCCGCGGGGCATTTTAAAGAAATATTTTTTTCGATTTGCGCGGGGGGAGCGCCCGGTACGCGCACCGGGAAGCGCACCGGGGAGCGAAGTAAGGGGAAAAACCAGGATCATATTTATGAAGGCCTTGCGCTGCCAGTTTTGCGCCGCCTGTGCGTCAATTTTTGTGACGCACCAGCGGTGTAAAAAAAAAACGCCTTGTTACGCTATATTTAAAAAGTGACGCATCTAGGTAGATGGGTCACTTTTTAAAACCCTGCGCCACATTATACCTGCGTCAGGTATAATGTATGCAGAGGGGGCGTTCCCCCGCAAAAAGCTTGGTAATAGTGACGCAGTGAAATCTATGAGATTTCACTGCGTCACTTTTAGGATGCAGTTGCGTCAAAATCTTGCGCCTGCCTCACAGCAGGTGTAAGACTGACGCAAGACCTTTCACATGGATCTTTCCCCATGTGAAAGGATGCATTACTGGAGTTGCGTGACTTTTGTGACGCACTCCAGCAATGCGTCACTTTTGTGTTTACAGATACGTCAGAAATATTGACGTATCTGTAACTCCTTGCGACATGATTCGTCATACATTAAATATGACACATCTGGAATGTCGTAAGGAGTGCGCACAGAAAAGTGACGCATCGCACCAGCGGTGTAAAAAAATGCGCCTCGTTGCGCTATATTTAAAAAGTGACGCATCTAGGTAGATGGGTCACTTTTTAAAACCCTGCGCCACATTATACCTGTGTCAGGTATAATGTATGCAGAGGGGGCGTTCCCCCGCAAAAAGCTTGGTAATAGCGACGCAGTGAAATCTATGAGATTTCACTGCGTCACTTTTAGGATGCTGTTGCGTCAAAATCTTGCGCCTGCCTCACAGCAGGTGTAAGACTGACGCAAGACCTTTCACATGGTGCTTTCCCCATGTGAAAGGACGCATTACTGGAGTTGCGTCACTTTTGTGACGCACTCCAGCAATGCGTCACTTTTGTGTTTACAGATACGTCAGAAATACTGACGTATCTGTAACTCCTTGCGACATGATTCGTCATACATTAAATATGACACATCTGGAATGTCGTAAGGAGTGCGCACAGAAAAGTGACGCATCGCACCAGCGGTGTAAAAAAATGCGCCTTGTTGCGCTATATTTAAAAAGTGACGCATCTAGGTAGATGGGTCACTTTTTAAACCGTGCGCCACATTATATCTGCGTCAGGTATAATGTATGCAGAGGGGGCGTTCCCCCGCAAAAAGCTTCGTAATAGCGACGCAGTGAAATCTATGAGATTTCACTGCGTCACTTTTAGGATGCTGTTGCGTCAAAATCTTGCGCCTGCCTCACAGCAGGCGTAAGACTGACCCAAGCCCTTTCACATGGGGCTTTCTCCATGTGAAAGGACGCATTACTGGAGTTGCGTGACTTTTGTGACGCACTCCAGCAATGCGTCACTTTTGTGTTTACAGATACGTCAGAAATACTGACGTATCTGTAACTCCTTGAAACATGATTCGTCATACATTAAATATGACACATCTGGAATGTCGTAAGGAGTGCGCACAGAAAAGTTACGCATCGCACCAGCGGTGTAAAAAAATGCGCCTCGTTGCGCTATATTTAAAAAGTGACGCATCTAGGTAGATGGGTCACTTTTTAAAACCCTGCGCCACATTATACCTGCGTCAGGTATAATGTATGCAGAGGGGGCGTTCCCCCGCAAAAAGCTTGGTAATAGCGACGCAGTGAAATCTATGAGATTTCACTGCGTCACTTTTAGGATGCTGTTGCGTCAAAATCTTGCGCCTGCCTCACAGCAGGTGTAAGACTGACGCAACACCTTTCACATGGTGCTTTCGCCATGTGAAAGGACGCATTACTGGAGTTGCGTCACTTTTGTGACGCACTCCAGTAATGTGTCAATTTTGTGTTTACAGATACGTCAGAAATACTGACGTATCTGTAACTCCTTGCGAATTGATTAGTCATAAATTAAATATGACATATCTGGAATGTCATAAGGAGTGCGCCCAGAAAAGTGACGCATCGCTGTTTTCACGTAGCGATGCGTCACTTTTCAGAAATGAGGCCTCCAGTTTATTCACTGTGTCACCTCTACGACCCTTTCTTGCATCAATACGTCCCTTTTGCATACATTACACCTGACGTAGGAATAATGTGGCACAGGGGTTTACAAAGTGATGTATTTACCTAGAAACGCCACTTTGTAAATATGAATAAATAAGGTGCATTTTTTATTGGACTGTTGTGTCACAAAAAGTGATGCTTTGGTGGCGTTAAAGTGACGCATGGCTTCATAAATGAGGCCTTCTACCTTCAACTCCAGCAATGCATCTTTTCTTAACCTTCAACACTCCTGTTCCTTTTCAACATTTTCATTGAATATCAACATTCCCCATATTCACTCTTCTTCTCATAACTTTCTTTCCTAACACTCACCTTCTTTCAGTACTCCTACTTCACTTCCTTTTTCCTCTCATACCTTTATGTTCTTTCTTACTCATTCTCCTTTCCATTATCAATGCACTCTATTTCACTTACTCTTTTTCATTTTTTTTAAGAATATAGCTCTTTGATGAGAATTGGAGGTAGTTCTGAAAAGAACTTTTGGTTTTCTTCTTTTTTCTAAACAGGAACAAAAACAGGGAATGGAAACTGCTCAACAGGAGCAAAAAAACCAAAAAAAATTAGGGGTGGGAAGGGCAGTGATGGTTCTCCAATGCTCGAACCATGAGCTGGACACTTTGCTCCCCATAGGTGAGGAGTTGATTGCAGTATCTGCATCTGAGGACACCATGGTTAAATGCAGGTTGAATGTTTGGCACCTGCTCCTGTGATTGCCCCCTCCCAGAAGAAGTTGCTCCTCCGGTGGATGTAGAGGCCCCATCACTGGGAACCTCTTGTGCCAGAGCCCTGACACTTTCTCGGGCAAAATTCTGGGGGTGCTTCCTCTGCACATGCCGGATCATTGTGAAGTTCCCAAAAGAGTACTTTTTCAAAGGGTTACCTCTTGACAGCTCTTCTTTGCAGATCCTGCACTGCACTTTTGGAGCATTTACCTTTTTTTGTCCAGGTGGGATTTCAAAAAATTTCCAAATGAAATGTTCCTTTACTTTACGTTGAGGAGGCTCTTCATTGATGAATTCTTGGTCATCCTCACTGCTGGATTGTCTGGCAGCCATTGTAAAAGCAAGAAATATCCTGGAGCAAAAAGGCAGGTCTTTCAGTCACAAAAGTGAAAGAAGAAGTGAAGGAAATGGGTGGGGATTTCATTCTTTGTAAAAAAAACTGTTAGCAACCAATGAAAAGTGTTATTTTAAGGTCACATGACCCGAAGCGCTTACGCTGCGCGCTCCGGAGCGCTTCCGGGTGCGTTTACGCGGCGCAAAGGTAGGCGCTTCCGGGGCGCAAACGTGGCGCGAACGCAGGCGCTTCCGGGTGCGTTTACGCGGCGCGAACGTAGGCGCTTCCGAGGGCACTTACGTTGCGCGCCGAAGTGACGTCATCAAACTTTTACAGAAATGCATAATCATTTTCCTAATAAAAAAAAACTGATTTTATTTGTATGGTACGAAATGTTTTGCATTATTATTAACTTTTCATTCATATTTTTTTTCACGAACAAAAGTAGCGCTCTGGGTGCGCTTTCAGGTGAGCTCACCGGTTAGCTTACCGGAAAGCTTACCGGAGAGCTTACCTGAAAGCTTCCCGGAGCGCACACCCAGAGCGCAAAAGAAAAAAATTCTATAAAAAAAAAAAGAATACTTACAAAAAACAGCAAATTGTAAAAAAAAAAAAAGGTTAGAAACTCGATATAGAAAGGAATTAGCATTTAAAAAACCTATGAAATTCACTGAAAAAACCATAGGTTTCACACCAGTTATAGTTACCTGGAAATTTTACTGACATAAAACCATTGAAATTCCCACGTTATAGTTAGTTGGACTCACTATAACTTGCGCGTGTAATGCACTGCTGATGACATCACATATTACATCACTCATGACATGGTCAGTGACATCACTCATGACATCACTGATGACACCATCCTTGTGACAGAGAGACTGACCTACTTTCACTGTAAAGTAACCCTTAAAACACATTTTGAACAATAAAAAATAACATTTAAAAAAAGTGGACATACCTATACCAGATACAACAACCAATTCAGTAATTCCACCATTTATATACACATCCACTCGCTCACCAACACTTCTATATAGTCACTCATACATATACTAACTCATCATATGTAGTGAGACACCTATACATCCGTTAACACACTGACAGTCTTCAAAAAGTTGCTCACACACATACTCCCACATGTAAATAAACTATTGAGCATCCATTTATTTGCATATACAGCTATACATACACTACCACCTTACTTCTAAGGAAACTTACACATACTTACTCTCTTAAACAATTACTTATAGAAACACATACTTATTAAAACAAGAACTCTGTCAATCTTTCAATCTCTCACTCTCACATATACTCAATTATATACACCAATACTCACAAATACTACATTAAAACATATGTAGTTACTGATAAAGACACTAGTGAGACAGTCATTCACTTACTAACACATACATATACACACTCATTCACCCTTACAATCCTACACATATGCTGTCTTCAAAACACATACAAACAGTGAGTCAGTCATTGATGCATCTTTGTGCTAACTAACACCCCCACCAAATCAAACAGACAATTATAAAGATACTAAAAAACATCTAATAACCCATATACACACACATGTAGCTACTCACCAACCCATGCAGCCACTTATACACAAAGTGAGACACTGATACATATATTTAAATATTTAAACATTACTCGCTAATATATGTATTCACTAAGATACACTTAATAAGGCAGTTATCCAATCATTTTTTTTTAAAAACATCCATTAAGACAATAATTTAAACAAATATTCTTCCATCGACCTTAACATACATATATAAAACATATTTATTTATCTGAAAGACACACATTCACTGGATGGTGTCATGAGTGATGTCATGAGTGATGTCACTGACCATGTCATGAGTGATGTAATATGTGATGTCATCAGCAGTGCATTACACGCGCAAGTTATAGTGAGTCCAACTAACTATAACGTGGGAATTTCAATGGTTTTATGTCAGTAAAATTTCCAGGTAACTATAAATGCTAATTCCTAACTATAACTGGTGTGAAACCTATGGTTTTTTCAGTGAATATATATATATATTCACTGAAAAAACCAAAAGTTCCACACCAGTTATAGTTAGCTGGAAATTTTACTGACATAAAACCATTGAAATTCCCACGTTATAGTTAGTTGGACTCACTATAACTTGCGCGCCTGCAATGCACTGCTGATGATGTCACATATTACATCACTCATGACATGGTCAGTGACATCACTCATGGGATGGTGCAGTGAGCTAAAAAGGGTGTTGGATCTAGCCCTGATCTCTTGACTGGGTGAGAGTATTCTGCTTAATTCAGAAACTCTGTCCATCACCACCCCTTGTTGTTAAATAATATGAATAAAAGCAGATTATGTAAAACAATAGCATTGGGGTAGCCTACCTAAATGTACCTAGCCTAGATATGTATGTGTATGTAAGTGCTAGGATATATCCTAATGAAACCGAGAATCCCCCAGGGAAGTGCTAACCCCTCACCTGATGGTTCTGAATAAAGGACCCTGTCTCTGCGTTGAGGATGGAACCCTGCAAGGGATGTTAGATCACTAATAATAATAATAATAATAATAATGAAACCAATCGTAGAGCACCTGGTGACCCTCAGAACAGTGTGTCCCCGCGCTGTGGATACATTCCGCCCCAGAGAGCCCACCACTGAAAAGAGCAATTAAGAATGTGACAGACTAAGCACATTCTCTCATATGCGAGGCAAGAGATGGGTCTTTAACTTTAGGCGAAACCTCATCTCAGATGGTTCCATTCGTAGTTCAACGGGGAGTTTGTTCCAGTGACTAGCCGCCAGATAACGAAATGATCGGCCTCCCATTCTTGCCCCAAAGATGCGGGGCACTGTGAATAACATACTCCCTGAGACCTGAGATTCCGTTTAGGGTGGTGAATGATTAGGAGCTTTTTCAAATAAGACGGTCCTTTCTCATGGGCTATACGATGGGAGATGCATAATGCTTTAAATAAAATGCGCTCTCTGATGGGTAGCCAGTGTAACTTCGCTAAAGCTTGCTTCCCTGATGCTTTTCTCGGCAGATTCAGCACCAAACGTGCAGCTGCATTTTGGACTCTTTGGAGCTGTTTTAGCCCCTTCTGACTAAGACCAATAAACAGAGCATTTCCATAGTCTAAGTGTGGGGTAACTAGGGTGTGAATCAAGGATTTCCTAGTACTGATGGGCAGAAGGTCTAGTACCTTCCGTAAGGTTTTGAGAATTGCATAACACCTGCCTGTCACTTTTGTGATATGCTTCCCAAACGAAAGCTCTGAATCCAACAGGACTCCTAGGTTCTTTGCTGTTTCTGTCGGGGCAGGGGTCTGACCTAATTCTGCCGGCCACCAAGCTGATGACCAAATGGAAGGGGTTCTCCCAATTATTAGCACCTCTGTATTATCCCCATTAAGACCTAGACAGTTATTGTTCATCCAACTTGCCACCGTTGTCAGACAGGTGGAAACATTTCAGCTGCCTCACTCTGGCCCTGGGTAAGGGTGATCATTAGTTGTGTATCATCGGCGTAGGTAATGATATCTACACCAAATGATTCCACTATGCGGGCAAGGGGTTCCATATAAAGGTTGAATAATGTTGGGCTCAAACTGGAGCCCTGTGGAACCCCATGCTTCAGCAGTCTAGACGAAGATTTAAATGGGGGGCAGTGGACTTGAAAGCTTCTATTCTCCAGGAAGGACTTGCCGTGTCAGCAGCGTGGTGTGCGACACGGTGTCAAATGCCGCACTCAGATCTAAAAGTACCAACGCTGCTGTCTGTCCCTCATCCGCTGTCTGTCTCAATAGTTCTGTGGAGTATAGGATGGCTGATTCTGTCGAATATCTCGCTCTAAATCCCGATTGAGTCGGGTGTAAGAGATGGCCTTTCCCTAGGTGATCCATAAGCTGCAAATTAACTACTTTCTCTATTACCTTCATACACAATGGAAGCAGAGATATAGGACGTAGATTCTGAAGATGGGACACATGTAAATTTGGTTTCTTTTTCAGGGGAATTACCTGTGCTCCTTTCCATGCCTTTGGTACAAGGCATTCCTGAAAAGACAAGGTAGTCAAGTGACTGATGTGATCTATCACCTCGTCAAGGATGCCACTGAAGCATTTAGGTGGAGCTGCATCATTCGGGGAGCCTGACTGAACACTTTTTGCAATGCTTAGCATTGCCTGTCTATCTGGAACTTTAAAACATTTTAAGTGTGAGGTTAGGGCCAGGCTCCTGCCCATATCGCTCTGGTTCAGGGATCCATCTGTCCCAACTGTAAATGAAGCATGTATTTGTTCCACTTTGTTGACAAAGTGGTCTGCGATTGAGTCGCAGAGTTCATCAGAGAAGGTGTCTTGGGTTGATAATCTATCCGGGACAGTGATCTCTTTATAGATAGCAAATAGTTCTTTAGATGGGTTATCCGCCGTTTCAATTCTTTCCCTAAAGAACTTTCCCTTTGTGACTCTAATCATTATGTGGTACTTGTTTAGCTCCACTCTATAGTGTTGCTTACATCCTACATCATAATTTTTTCGCCAACAGCGTTCTATATTTTTGCAGGTAGCTTTAGCTTCTTTGAGTTCTTCGCTAAACCAGGGAGCTGTTTTAGTTCGTCTCACTGGTGCTTTACTAGTCCAGGGAGCCACGGTATCTAAGGCCTTTGCCATCCACTCCTCGCACCTACCACTACCTATCAAAGAATCAGCCTGCAGAGTCTCAGTCCAGCCTGGAAGAAATTCTCCTTTTCTTCCTTAAGGGGGAAAGAGGGTCTTTTATAATAAAGTGGTCACTCCAGGGTTTCTTCTAGAATCAATATGTTTTGAAAACATTTGCTAATCATCTGCTAATCCTTTTCTAAACAAACATGGTCAGCACAGCTGGCTGTTGGCCATGGATGAAAAAAGTGGTGACCCTTATACAGAATAAATCTGCTGTGCCTGGAGACATATTTATGTACTTCACGTACAGGGATTGAGATAGGGTACTAGGACCCTGATGTCAGAGAGACAGAAGTAAGCTACTAGGTAAAAGGTCACCTGTGTTAGGACCGTTAAGTTGAAAGGATGGGACAAAATGTATGTAATTGGTATGTACATGATGGGACTATCCTAAAGGACATAACATCATGACGTGGTCAGTGACATAACTGATGACATCACTGATGACATTTCAAATGGCATAATTAATGACATCATTCATATAATCTCTGATGCACCTTCTCACACCCCAATATAACCTTTCATACACCCACTTCAAATTTCAGACCGCAATTCTCAAAGCCATTGACACACCAATACCAATACATACATATCCACTAACTGATTCATAGGTCTACGCACATATCCACTCACTCCCCCATTCAGCCACACATACACCCAGTCACTCACCAATACAGCCACTGATATATCCACTCATACACCCATTCAGACACTCATACACCGTCAGTCACCCATTGAGCTACTCACACACCCAGTCACTCACCAAAGAGTCAATCACACTGCCACTTACTCACCTATGCAATTATACCTACACCACCTCACTTTTTCATACATATACTAACACATACTAACTCCCCTATACAGTCACTGACACAAGCATACACTTACTCATAGAGCCACTCTCAAATTCACTCACTCACATAGACAGTCACTTATAAACTCATATATACTACCTTTCAAATATGCAATTACTCACCCATATTCCACTGAGATATCCATTCACTCACTGACACAGTCATACGCACACTCACTCACACAGCCCCTCGCAGATGCACTCATGATCCCATACACCCAGGGATTCCCCCACTCACACATCCATGCAGGGAGTCACAACCTCCCTCACTCACCCACACAGACACTCAGGCACCCACACAGGTACTCACACAACAAATCAATAACCCATATAGACACTCATGTACCTACTCACAACCCATGCAGCCACTTACACACCAACTGACAGACTGATGCAGACATTCATACAGATTAGTCACTCATTCATACATTCACTAAGGCACGTATAATCACCAACTTATACAGTCAGTCACGCACCCACTAAATCATCCATACAGACACTCATTCACCCAATAGTACTTTAATACACCTATATATTACCTACTGGCGGTCGCCAGTAGGTATATGTAGTTAGGATTTTTTCTCTATGGAACTTTTGAAAATTCTATGTCTAATAACTTTGGCGTTTGTGGACGGAATCGGCTGAAATTTTCAGGAAAATGGCACATTTTGTTTCTGAGCAGCCCCTGAAAATTTGGGGGAGGTTTGTCAAGGGGGGGCCGAGAAAAAAGGGGGGTCCCAAAACGCGTTTTTCCCATTCATTTTTCCATAGGGCGGTTGGCCTCACTTTTAGCTCGAACGGCTGAATGGATTTACATGAAACTTGGCAAAATTGTAGGGACTGTTAGCCCGATGTGCCTTTGCTGGATCTCAATATATGTGCTCCACTGGATTTTGAGAAATTAACGTTTAAAAAAACAGATATATCTGTGACAGCGTCCCGGATAGCGCTCCAGATCGCGTACTTTTCGCGTAACGGAGCTTTGCGAAGCGAAGCTGATTGGCTCTCCGGTGTCTGTCAACATTCTAAACAGTCCGGTGCGGCCGCCATCTTGTCTCTCGGTAGGATCGAGAGACAAGAGGAGGAGAAAAACGAAGGGGGAATTTAATGAAAGGGGGCAAGGTAGACTCCTCTTGACCCCCTAGGAATGATGTTGGGGTTATTAAAGGGTCCCGTGGGGCAAATAAAAAAAAATAGATTTTTCGCGGTAGAAGCGCTTCTCGATTCGCGAACCGGGTCGCAAACTGGTAGCGAAACGGGAATTCGCCATTTTGTGTTTCGATTTAATTAAATTACAAGATGGAGGAAAAGCAATGTGAGTATTGGGTATAAGGGGGTATGGGAGACGTATCCTGACCCCCTATGTTTTCTGAGGGTGGTTGAGGAGGTTCATATATGTTGATACTTGTCTTCCAGCGGTTGCGCGTGAGCGTTTTTTTTTTTTTGCTGCGTGATTTCTGTTAACGTTCGATTCGAAGTAAATCAGGAAGTGTTGACCGCCATTTTGACACTGCGAGTAAATATATTGTTAAAAATAATTGTTAAAAATTAATCCGCATTGATAAACATTGTCTGCGCCATCTTGCTTTTTTTCCAATGCCACACTTTTGTCGTGCACGGCAGCCATTTTAGATGCCTTGACCAGACCCACTCTCTGCACGCCGCCGATCCTCAGCATGGCTCCCCACCCTCGCAAGCATCTCCCCCATGCACTGGTCACCCACGCTCTCTTTCTCATGTATGGGCCATAAACCTCCTCCCATATGCGCTGCTCTTCCCTGAGAATCACACCCCGTGCTGAGGAAAATTCAGCCCAGATTACAACCGATGCCCAGGCTGCTGGCACAAGACGCCACTTAGTTCCCATCTTGAACGTTTACCAAATAAAGAGACGGGCGCTGGAAGCAGGAACACAAGAACAGAGTTTTATTTCTCATGAGGAGAGCCTGTCATTTCACTCTACATATCATACAAGTACCACTCAGCCCCCTGGCCCCCTAATCCTGAGGCAGAATTGCCACTGCAACAAAGGACTTAAACTCCTGCAAAGAACACCATGTAACATTTAATATCATTTACCACCAATGTTTTCATATATCAGTGTTGCTAAACTCACTCAGTGAAATGTCGCTCATTTCATTAAATCACTTTTAAAGCATGCCTTATAACAATAGACCCAATCCTATGTGGAAGTGCTTATATTAAACATGACATTGCTTTAACCAGGATAGACAAAGAAATGACACAGTGATGTAAAAGTTTCTGAAAGAAATGCCAAGAACGTCCCATGTGAAAGTGAATTTTATTTGGCAATTTTTTTCTTTTCCTTCTCATGAAAAGAAAGTTAATGCCAGGTTCGTTACCTGCCTCATCTGCAAAAAAAAACTCTCGAGAGGGACCGAAAAAAAATATAGCTATGGTAATCATACCATGCATCGGCACATGGAGAGAGGGCACCCTCTTAATTATTCTAAAGCACAACTTCGAGATTTGGTGGATAACCCCCGACCGGCAAAAACATTCACCAATGACTTAGCAATAAGTGAGTCAGAGGCAAGGGAAACGGTCCCAAATCTGCAAAAGAACTTTGGGCAGATGAGATTGACTTGTGTAGCATGTGGAAAATTAATTTCATGCGGAGAGATGAGTATTACTTTAATAAATAGATCATATGAAAATCATCAATGTCCAAAACGTCCTACAAAGTAATTTTTGTCATTTTTGAGGAAGAGAGATAACCTACAGTGGTACGTGGTCGTTTTCGTTCGTACTAGGGGGGCCAGGTGATATTCCTTCGGGGTGGCTTAGGGGCATTTAACACAACTTCCCTGATACAGGTAGCATATAAAGTAGAGGCTAAATACCAGGATCTTTATCGATTGCTTTATGCTGTACAAAAATGAAAAACACATACAACAAACCTGGACCATTCATATTTTTAATGTTTCTGCGTACTATACTTTTTAACCCTTAACTAATTGAGCTGCTTCATTTCACCTGATTTAAAAAAAAAAAAAAAAAATCGGAAACAGTGGCCATTTTTCGAAACTTACCAATCTACGCGTTACAACTACGTTTGCTTTTTCAAAAACCTTTAATAAAAATGTTGGTGCCCAAATACGGGCCTGCAACCCCGTGGGCCGGCCACGGAGCAGGCTGGAACTGTAAATGGGGGGGGGGGGGAGGTATTAATTTGTGGAAAACATAATAGAGTCAGTGGTCGTTGATTTCATAGTAAAAAGTGCGACAAGTGCAACAAAATCATATCGATAATTCATTGTGAGCAAGTACCAAAAGTGTCGCCAATTCGAACCTTCAATAATAAATACAGTAATCAATGATGCATTAGAACTTAATATCAATTCATTGTTCGAACGTGTAATCAGTACCCGTTCCATGTCAATTCATTGTTCGAACGTATAATCAATACCCATCCCGGATCAATTCATTGTCCGAACATATAATCAGTCTTATCCCATATCAATTCATGTGCTAAAAACTGCATACATATCTCATGATATCAAGGCTGAGCAATCGGGGCACAACAAGGAGTTGAGAGTTTCATTTGTACCGGCGCCATTTTGGGTGAGGTCAGGAAGGTCCAAGTATAGCCAAAATGTCTCCACCAACTCGTGGTTGGACCGGGACCTCTTTCGGCAGTCCAAAAGTTTTCGTTGAAGGGTAGCAGAGGGGACTGGCGACATGAACCATCAGTCAAAGTGGGGTGGGAGGCAACAATCTCTCCTACCGGGTCATACTGGTGTCCCACCGGAATTGATCAAATTGGTAGTCTTGCAGGATTTTGATCATTTCAAAACTGAGGCAGGCGCCGGCATGAGCGCGCCTACGTCCCTCGGGTACGTCGTGGTCTTTCCGTGGGTGATCATGGCAGTCATTCCCCATCGGGGGTCGGGGGCCCCCGTGGCTCTTATAGAATCTTCAAAGTTGAGGAGAACGTTTCTGGACGCAGGACTCATTTTCTAGCTGAACTCAAAAGCGTCGTTGTACCGCAAAAGTAAACGAGACCCCCGCTGGGTGAGCGGAGCATCATTGCCTCGCAATAGTGGACAAGACCTTTTGTTGGGTGAGTGGAGCGTTAGGGGTGCAGCTGAGGGGCCCCCACCTGGGGGGGTGGGAGAGGCTCGTTTGCGCCGCCTCTCCCTCCCAGCGCACCCCACGCCGACACCTGGCGTTGATATCCGTGATGTCCGGACCAGGCGATAAGAGGGGTGGGGGGTCGGAGGCAGAGGCAAGACACCCCCCGTGGCCTGCAGGGCGCCGCTACAGGACCTTTTGTTGGGTGAGTGGAGCATTGGGGGTGCAGCTGAGGGGCCCCCACCTGGGGGGGTGGGAGAGGCTCGTTCGCGCCGCCTCTCCCTCCCAGCGCACCCCACGCCGTCACCTGGCGTTGATATCCGTGATGTCCGGACCAGGCGATAAGAGGGGAGGGGTCGGAGGCAGAGGCAAGACATCCCCCCCGTGGCCTGCAGGGCGCCAGAAGAGAATGGGAGGACCAGTACATTCCGGGCCGACCATCCCACAACTTCTCCGGCTGATGGCGGCTAGTCGGGCCCCGCCCTGCACGTGTCAAGGCCTCGTCTTCCGGATGGGCGTAACCGTGGACCTGTTGCACTTCGGGAGTTTCCGGAATGGCGGTAGGTATCTGCTGATTTGTATCTATTTCATGTTACCGTTATTGGGCGTGGTGGGCGGTGGGACAGACATGCTTGGAGCAGTGGGGGGGTGGCGGAGGTTAGCTACCTCGTGGCTGCCGTAACGTCAAGCTTGGCTTCTCTCACCACTTTCATGTTTCTTATCTCTAGCGAAGTCAAAAACTCATCAGTGGCCTACTGATTTTGTTCGATTTCTTTCCCTTCCTTTTCAAGTGTGTTTCATGCTAAAGTTTCTGTTTAACAGGATACAGTGATTACTTCGTATTTTACATATGTCTTCTTTATTAGGGGTACTCTCCGGTTGAGCCAGATGATGTACCTCTAATAAATGGTCCGGGTGGAACTAGTTTCTAAATCAGTGGGGAGTAGATGGGCATGACAGATTACAATGGGGGACAAAAGTCCGCATTACCTATCCTTCACTATCAGAAAACAGAAACAACAATGACAACTAATAGTAGTGATATCCTGGGCGGGTGATGGAACTGGGATTGTTAATGGAAAAAGATCTACAGAGAAAGCTATTGGTGAATTATACTTCTCCGGAAATTTAAAACTCACAAATGTTTTATTTGTGTAATCGTTTCAGGTCAAACGGATTGTGGAAAAATGTTCAGAATGGAAGAGTCACCAAAAGGCAAAAAGTACACTCATGTATGAAAATCTTACTATTAATGCTTGACTGAGGCCAAGGAGATCAGAGTGCATGAGTCTCATGCTCGATCGATTGAGCTAGCGGGATCGGGCAACAAAAAGTATAAAATAGTTATGTAAATAGTTATTTAATAAAATGTTTTACCCTGTTACTTTGCTGGTGTGTTGTATATATTTATAATGTTTGCATAGGGTTTGTCGTTATTTTGGGTGGGGTGGGTGGCGGAGCCGAGCTGTCTTGCAGCCATCATGGTGTGGAGCTCAGTTCATCTCACTAGTTTCGTATTTATCATGAGGGGTTGTTCTTAATGTTTCTATTTTAGCGAGGTCAAAAAGAGATCCCATTAGTGGCCTACTGATTTTGCTCGATTCCTTTTGTTTTTTTAAACGATTTTTCACTATCTGCAAAGACTAAACAGAGTATTGCGACTCTGTGCTTGTTTGTAAATAGAGAATGAACCAAAGAGAACCAATTCTAAAACAGTAAATGGTTGGATAACAATCAATCAAATAGAGAGAGAAGCAGGCATGACGGATTACAACGGGGGCAAAGGCCTGCGTTAACTACCCTTCACTATCTGCAACGAGAGAGTACTCCTAAGAGAAAAGAGGGGAGGGGGGAGGGGGGGGGCAGCGTTCAAAGCACATCAGCGTGCATAAACACGAAAATGTTTTTACCTATCACGCACTTGACATTTGACAGCTTTTGATATTTGCTATTAAAAAACCATTGAAATTCACTGAAAAAACCATAGGTTATAGAGCATATATAGTTAGGAATTAGCATTTACAAAACCTTGAAAATTCACTGAAAAAACCATTGGTTATAGACCATATATAGTTAGGAATTAGCATTTACAAAACCTTAATTTACTCGCACAAAACCATAGAAATTCCCATATATAGTTAAATGCAATAACTATATATCGCGCACCCGCAATCCACTGCTGATGATGTCACATATTACATCATTCATGACATGGTCAGTGACATCACTGATGACATCACTGATGACATCATCCAGTGACTGTATGTTTCTGTAAAGTTAAAATATGTCTTACATATTGAAGAATGAGTGGATGTATAAGTGTCTGGATGAAGGATTTAGTAGGTGCATGACTGACTGTGTGAGAGAGTGATTAAATGTGTCTCACTGAGTGCATGGGTTAGTGACTAAACTGTCTTAATTTGTGCATCATTATATCTGTTGTTCTATGAACTGCTGCATGTGTTGATCAGTAGCTATATGAGTAACTATATGGGTTATTGATTGGTTGCCCAAGTATTTGTATGGGAGAGTGAGTGTGTGTGTGGGGGTGGCTGGGAGGTGTGTGACTCTGTGCATACATGTGTGAACAGTTGATTCACTAGATCTATGGGTTCAAAACTGCATGTGGAAACAGCTGTATGGGTGGTTGACTGTGTACGAGTGTATTGGTGAGTGAATGGATATCTCAGTGCTACATGTCAAAGTAAGTACATATGTAAAACACAATACATGTGAGAGTTCACATGTATAAATTACTGTGTATAAGAGCCAGTGAATGTGTGAGTGGCTGAATGGATCATTGAAAACTTGTATCAGGGATTGTATAAGAGAGTAAATATGTGTTAGTATATGTTTGAATAAGTAAGGTGTGTATAACTGTATAGTTGAGGAAATGGAGGTGTGATTGATTCAGTGCATGACTGACTAGGTGTGTGAGTAACTCCATGGATGAGTGACAGTCTGTGAGTGTCTGTTTACTCTGAGTGTATCTAAGGTTATATTAGAGTCTGAAGAGGTTGATCATATTATCACATGACTGATGTCATCAGTGATGTTGTCAGTGATGTCATTTGAGTTGTCATCAGTGATGTCATTTGAGTTGTCATCAGTGATGTCACTGACCATGTCATGAATGATGTAATATGTGACATCATCAGCAGTGGATTGCGGGTGCGCGATATATAGTTATTGCATTTAACTATATATGCGAATTTCTATGGTTTTGTGCAAGTAAATTAAGGTTTTGTAAATGCTAATTCCTAACTATATATGGTCTATAACCAATGGTTTTTTCAGTGAATATATATATATATATATATATATATATATATATATATATATATATATATATATATATATATATATATATATATATATATATATATATTTCAACACTTTTCCACTCCCAATCTGGGCTGAAAAATGGCAAGCACGCAGGGATCCATTTCAAAGTTGTTTAATTACAAACCCCTCACCCCTAACAGACGCGTTTCGCTTAAAAAAGCTTCGTCAGTGTCAGTTTGTGTGCACATAGTGACGCCATTTTAAAGCCACAAAATGTTGTACATTCATCAACATAAAAAATGGTGCTCAGTGCCTAGATTATAATCGCAGCGGCCATCTTATAGTGTATTACTACTAATGCAATTCATGTGGTCATAATGGCGTTTTTCGAATAAAGTGCTCAAGTGCACATTATACGTCACTAAGGCACGTATAATCACCAACTTATATAGTCAGTCACGCACCCACTAAACCATCCATACAGACACTCATACACCCAATAGTACTTCAATACACCTATATATATATATATATAGCTGCGTGCATGTTCACACAGCCCTTGAACAAGGGCGGTGTGCCCGAAACGCGTATGGCACAGTGAATGGGAGATCAAGCGCGCTGCATCTGCTGCCCACAATAAAATGACGGAGATTACTTCCATTTGTGTGGGCGTTTCTAAGCAAAGGAAACTTTCGTGTGTGGAAATGAATTGCGGCGCTCCTCGCCGCGGAAACGCCCACACGCTTAACCAGCGGACCACGGCTCCTGGATTACTGTGAGCCATGTGGATTTGGAAGTCTTGTTGTGGGGTTGAACACTCTCAGGAACAGTGTGCCTTTTCTCCTTGCAACCCACGAAGAGGAATACACAATTCTATGGACAATGCACACGCCAGCACCCACTATGGATTTTAATGAACTACCCTACCTAAAATGCATCATGCAGAAATCCCATGAGGGCGGGATCAAGGGCTTACAAAGTTCGTACAGCTGCGTGCATGTTCAACACAGCCAGTGAACAAGGGTGGTGTGCCCGAAAGGCGTATGGTGCAGTGCATGGGAGATCAAGCGCGCTGCATCTGCTGCCCACAATAAAATGACTGAGATTACCTCCATTTGTGTTGGCGTTTCTAAGCAAAGGAAACTTCGTGTGTGGATATATATATATATGGTTTTACATGCTCTCTTATCTATTGACAGCCGTCGATCAGTGAACAGTAAGCCATCATATATTTGCACTAGGGAGATTTACATTCACACACATTATTATATACAATAGGTCATTGTTTGGGTAGTACCCAGTTGGCTGCTGTTCACTTGAGTTGAATGATTTAAGTATTTATTTGTGATGCAAATCTGTTTGTCAGGGTTATTCCTCATTAAATACTTTTATACAAGGACGTCCATTTATTGAAATGGGTTTTTAAACATATTATACTTATAATATTGTTTTAATAATCCACTGTGATTTTAGATACCTCTCAGAAAATTTTAGTTGGTGTTTAAGTCTGTGTATATTGCATTTAAATGTTTATTTATTTATTTAAATATTTATTCATTGATTAAGACCATACGTGTAAATGGAGCAATGGTTTTTTCATGAGTGTAAATATTGTATTTTATACTTTTACCCTGCAGAATTTTGCGCATAAATTATAAACTATACAATGCTTCATTACCTCACTATGAGGATTATAATCCATCCATTTCCAATGATTGCCTTGTACTACCCATGTGACTTCACGAGTGATGCACTGGCACTTTAAAAACAAAAAAATGGCACAGGATAGCGTCATGTGATCAAGGACTCGGTTGAGTCTGAAACGCGTCATGGTGGAGGTGCGGGCGGTTGCCGAATAAACCTGTTGATTTACACTGCAAAACTGGGTCTGCCTTTGTTTCTTCATGGAGAGATAGAAATGGATATTGCTTCATGCACGCAAGCTGTTGATATATATATATATATATATATATATATATATATATATATATATATATATATATATATATATATTCACTGAAAAAACCATAGGTTTCAGCCACGTTATAGTTAGGAATTAGCACTTAAAAAACCTTAGAAATTCACTGAAAAAACCATAGGTTTTACCCATGTTATAGTTAGCTGGACATTTCTCTCATACAAAACCATTGAAATTCCCCTGTTATAGTTAGTTCAGCTAACTATTGCTATATTTCGCGCACCCGCAATGCACTGCTGATGACGTCACATATTACATCTCTCATGACATGGTCAGTGACATCACTCATCACATCACTCATGACATCTCAAATGATATCACTGATGACCTCACTGATGACATCATCCAGTGAATGTGTGTCTTTCTGAAAAATAAATATTTTTTATATATGTATATCTAAAGGTTCATGGAAGAATAAATGGGTAAATAAGTGTTTAAATGGATGTTTTTTGTAAAATTGATTGTATAACTGATCTATTAAGTATACCTTAGTAAATACATGTATTAGCGAGTAATGTTTAAATATGTAAATATCTGTATCAGTGTCTCACTTTGTATATAAGTGACTGCATTGGTTGGTGAGTACCTACATGAGTGTCTATATGGGTTATTAGTTGGTTTTTTGAGTATCAGAATGAGTGTCTGTATGGTTTGGGGGGTATTACTTAGCGCACAGATGCACGAATGACTGACTCACTGTTTGTATGTGTTTTGAAAACAGAATGTGTGCAGGACTGTATGGGTGGATGAGTGTGTGTATGGGTGTGTTAGTGAGTGAATCACTGTTTCAATAGTATCTTTATGAGTAACTACATATGTTTTAAACTAGTATATGTGAGTATTGATGTATATAAATGAGTATATGTGAGAGTGAGAGATTGGAGGAGGTTCTGTATAAATAAGTATGTGTTTCTATAAGTGATTGTTTAAGAGAGTAAGTATGTGTACGTTTCTGTAGAAGTAAGTGTAGTGGTATTTGTATAGCTTTATATGCAAGTAAATGGATTTTTTGATAGTTTATTTGCATGTGTGAGTATGTGTGTGAGAAACTCTATGGATGAGTATCGGTGTGTAACAGGATGTATAGGTGTATGAGTACATATGATGAGTGTGTACATGTATGAGTGACTATATAGAACTGTTGCTGAATGAGTGGATGTGTATGTAGATGTTAGAATTACCTAATAGGTTGTTGTAACTGGTATTGGTATCTCCATTTTTTTGAAAATGTTAGTTTCTATTTTTGAATGTGTGTATCAAAGGTTATATTAGGGTGAGAGGAGGTCTGCCACTCTTTCACAAGGATGATGTCATCAGTGAGGTCATTAGTGATGTCATTTGAGATGTCATCAGTGATGTGATGAGTGATGTCAATGACCATGTCATGAGTGATGTAATATGTGACATCATCAGCAGTGCATTGCGGGCGCGCGAGTTATAGTTAGCTGAACTAACTATAATGGGGGAATTTCAATGGTTTTGCATGAGAGGAATGCCCAGCTAATTATAAAATGGGTGAAACCTATGTTTTTTTCAGTGAATTTCTAATGTTTTTTAAATGCTAATTCCTAACTAAAACGTGCCTGAAACCTATGTTTTTTTCAGTGAATATACATATGCACTGGAAAACTAAACACCCACTTCCTTTACAAAGAAATGGAAAGTTTGCATCTCTGCAACCTCTCTAATTATTCACCTTAGTCATCTTCCACTCAATCAACACAACAACCACAAATACACACACCTACTTGCTACCATTCTTGCCTAACCTTATCAATTATTCTTCTATTTTATATTCATATTCAAAGTGCAAGCCCTTTATCAAGTCTTTTTGTTGTAACTACTATTCCAGGAATTCTGCTCATACACAAAACTGTGCATAAAGACTTAGGACCTCAGCGAATTACGGTGTACCAAAACCCACCTTACTACACAAACCCCCTACCAAAGTAGCAATCAGTCACTCATTGGTTCTTCACCCTAGAGCAAAAACACCAATGATTAGTCAACCCAGAACATGCGACTTAGATGACATGAAGTAAAGTGGATAACAAAAACACTCTTTCAATATACTCTTACACCAGTCAAAAACAAGATGTAAATAAAGACACGTGCAACTTAGAAATGTTTATTTCTAACGCCATAATCTCATGCACACTACCTTAGAAAATACAACCAAACATATTATCAGAAACAAGGTTGTCAGCATTGTTACTATTCTATGAAATACAAACGGAAAAAGCATCCTATAATGCTAAAGGTAAACAAATTTAAAATATACCTACATTTCACCCTCCCTACCAAGCAGATTAGTTTATAACTACTGAAAGTCTCATTGGATTACATGGTAAACCCATACCTCTGTTACTCAGCAGTAATGGATCACATTCAGTGCTCCGCAAACTGTCAAGATATGAATGTTCTCCAACTGTGTGTAACTTTGCCTCCATAATGCATTATGAAACGCGCAAGTATCAGAGGTGGCCACAGCTGCATATGTGTTATGGCTCAAAAGTGCGAGGATCATTGTGAATAACAGACACAGTATCCAAGATAACCTTGATGTTCCATGTTCTCACTATACACACTAAACTAACGAGGCACTTTACAAATCTAGCATACCAAATTATTCTCATATAAAGCAAAATACTCAGCCTTCACTAAACAATATCACAAGTACGTGTCGTGTGCAAAGCAGAGCAGGAAAGCAAAAATAGCGTGGAAGCTTCTAATAAACCCATGCTAACTTAACAGTGTGTGACTGCAAGGCTCAGCCCCACAACACCCTTCCTTGATCGAAGCACGTGACATAAACGTGGTCGAATTAGGAATGCACAGTCCAAGCCTAAAAAGCAGAGTCAAGTTCACATTTCCCAAAAAAAGTTATTCGCTCTTTGATAGAAAACAGTAACTAAATAATAAAGAATACGTAGAAAAATCAAACAGTCTTAATCCAACAGCGTGTAAGCACAGTATGTAACAACAGCCTCCAAGAGGAAGTCATTGTTCTCATCTGAAAACATTTCAGCCATCCAATTCAATAGTGAGAATGAACATACATGTTCCTCAACGACTGGAGCCTCTATCACCATCAGAGGAAAACTCGGGTCATCTTCAATGTAACTGCGTGCCAAGAACTCAAGCGCCACTGCAAAATCATTCCAACGTCCCATTATTCCATGTGTCGCTGCTAAGGCCATAATCCTGCCACCAGAATCGAGCAAGTCATGAACCACTAAGAGGCTCATCAGCTGGTCATAATCTGCGTTCTTTAGAACACTCTGGGAAGCTGCAGTAGAACACAAAGAAATCAAACTGACAGGCTGCTCCTGTTGAAATATAACAGGAAGATATTTGAGATCTCACTTAAAACATGTCCTATTTGTTTTTTCTCCAGAACTAACCATAATTTCCATGACAAAATAAACTCCTTTATTTTGTTACTTTTTAAATTAAATGTTTGAAGTGTTACCAGTTTATTCCAATCAAGATGGTTTCAGGTGTGTCATAAATTTGTCAATAGTAAGGCTGTTAGCGCTCTAGTTGTTCTTAAGAACACACCGGGAAGCTGAAGTAGAACACAAAGGAATCAACTGACAGTCTCTGTCCTTATTGGATGTACATGTGTTACTGAGAATGTCAGACTTCATTATAACATGACTGAGAAAGATAATGTGAATTTACAGAAAACATGCTCTCATTTTAGCTTCTGGAGCACCTTCCAAACCTCTATGGAACAAGCATGAGAAAATAGTTTTTTCTCAAACATGATTCATGATATCCCAGCAGAAGGCTTTTTTACATGGTAAAATCACCTTAGAACACACCACAATTCCTAAAATGAGTATGGTACCATCAACAAATGATTTATAATGTAACTAAAGTCTTAAAACCTTCTATTAACTGCAATGCTTTTTAATGAGGTGCTATCATGTATATTGGTCCCAAGGTGGCTGCCAACACTTCTTGGATGAAGTGCTGACAGCCAATCAGATATCACAATGAGATGTGTCGTTAGGCTCCACCCAGATATATATATGTACTTTTTCCTTTAATATCTAAAAAACTACTGCACAGATTGACACCATTTAAGCAAAAGGCATGAGTCTGAACTGAGGGCTACCTCTTCGCCAAATTTGGTGTAATTCCGTTCAGCAGTTCGGGCTGTAGCTGCGGCTAAAGGTCCCTATGGAAAATTGCATCGGGAAAACATGTTTTCGGACCCCCCCTTTTTTCTTGGCCCCCGCTTCACAAATCCCCCTGAGACTTTCAGGATAGGAGCGGACCAGAGCGCCCCACTAGTTTTGAAAAGTTCGCAAAGATTCATCAACCGGCGCCAAAGTTATTCCAAATAGAATGCTGCAGATTTCTATGGAAAATAGGTCCTAACTATATCCACCTACTGGCGACCGCAAGTAGGTAATATATATGTCATCAGTGATCTCATCAGTGATGTCATTTGAGCTGTCATCAGTGATGTCACTGACCATGTCATGAGTGATGTAATATGTGATGTCATCAGCAGTACATTGTGGGGGCTTGAGTGATAGTTAGCTAACCTAACTATAACAACTGAATTTCGTACGAGTTAAATGTTAGCCTAACTATAACTTCTCTGTAACCTTTGTTTTTTCCAGTAAATTTCTAAGATTTTTTAAATGATAATTCCCAACTATAATGTCCCTGAAACCTGTGTTTTTTTCAATGAATTTCTAAGGTTTTTAAAATGCTGATTCCTAACTACAACATCCCTGTAACCTTTGTTTTTCCACGTCTCCCGTGTTTCCCTCCTCTCCAGGCACTGCTCCTGACAAGCCATAGCAAACTGCAATGTCCCAGGGGCAGGCCTAGGGGGTCAAGGTGTTTCTACCCTGCCCCCTTTTTTTGTTTTTTTAAAGATTTTGAAAAAGAATTCTTGTGACTCAGTGAGTCACAACATGGCCACCACTTATAGGTTTGAAGTATTGTAAGCCAATCAGATTGCAGGCTCGAGATCGGGAGGGTTTGCGGATCCTACTGGGCCACAGTTGTATATCTGAGAAATGTTTACATTTCTCAGGAACTGCTGATCGGATTTACACCATTTAACAAAAAGAGTGCTTTCTGGACCACATGCTACCTTTTTGCCAAATTTGGTGTCTTTCTGTTCAACAGTTCGGGCTGTAGCTGTGTCTAAAGTTTCCTATGGAAATTAACATGGAGAAAAAGTTTTTGGGGGCCCCCCCATTTTCTTCTCGGCTACCGCTTGACAGATAACAACAAAACTTTCAACACAGCAGCGGAAGTGAGTGACATATTAGTTTTGAAAGTTTTGCGAAGATTCGCCAAACGATACCCAAGTTATTGGCAAAAGAAAAAAAAATTTCCTATAGAAACAAGGTCCTAACTATAACTACCTACTGGAGACTGCCATGTATATATCAGATGTGCAGCTCACATACAAAAACAGGGGGGATCTAAGTAAATTTTATAAGATTTGGGGTCTCTGGTTAAAGAATTACAAACTTGACTTGATAGATAATGGAGGTGCGACTCCACTGGCCCAGGATTAGTGTCTCATGATTCACAACTGATTGTCCTTGTATGAATGTGGCTACCTATCTGGCTGACTCAATGTACCTACTTGTGAAATTTGTAACTGCTAAAATTTTGCTGCTTCTCCTCTGCACTACTGTTTCTATTGTTGTGGGTACAAGGTTGTACCCGTTTTGTTGTTTTTGCATAAAACAAAATAATTTTTTTTATTTTTTTATTTCATAATCCTTTTTTATCTACACAGGGAAAAAAAATTCCCTGTGGAGAATTCTTTTGATTCAGAAATGTGGTGGAAAACACCATTGGAAATGCTTGTGAATAACCACAATTATGACTTTGTGGGTGTGTTTGACATTTTGAGAGGCTACACCTCTCACCCTCCCTCGGTAATTGATCACAGATTTTTCTCCAAAGCTCTACTATTCTAAAATTCTACTTGATTGTGTCAATGAGGATGTGAAATGTACAAATAAAAGTGATTTTTCGGGCAACTTCACTACGTATTGATGAGCAAGGACAATTGTTATTTGGGCCTCAAATGTAGAGCTAATACTTTTTCAAACAACTATTTCTTGGTTGTTAACAGCCTAAAACATAGTGATGTTTGTTGCTTACTTCTATAATTTTCTGAAACCCCATCAGGCAGAACAAGTGGATATTGAGACTTTGCATTTACTGTGAAAACTTCATTGCCAGAACTAATCAATCAATGCACTTGATTGATATACAATAAGAGAGCACAATGCAAATGTCCCTGAATGCAAATGCAAACACAATAAGACCAAAGTGTGCCACAAAACAATGCTTGCTTTCACAGTATAGAGACATGCTCCAGACCACGCTGTTCTATTTGTGTGCAATAATACAAGGACACCATGCACTGGCCTCGTTCCATGGTTAGCATTAAATAGTGCTACAGGTAAGTCATTGAGCAAGGTCCTCTTGATGTGACGTTCATCCACATGGCCTGCTGAAAACCAGAACTGTAACTTGACTAGCCAGTAGTTCATACCGCACAACCAGGCGTAACCCCAATGCCCAAAAAGGTAAGCGCGCGAAAATCAAGTTCACACAACTCACTATTTTTGCATAGAAAAAAACATTGCTACATAGTTTTGTCAAGGCAAGATCTGCTCATCATCCCATCAAGAAGCCTCCAAACCCATGATGGCGGTCATATGCAGGGTTGGAGCTGCAAATTGTGCACAATATTTTCCAGCCACAAAAAACAAAGATTCCTAAAAGAATGTGTGGGATAGATGTTGCACGTGTAAAATCTCTGTTTCAGAAACACTATTAATTTCATCTGGCTTTGTAGGTGCATCTTTCGGTGTGATGTATTCTTTAAAATTCTCACATTAGGCTTTGGCTTCACCCAAAGGAGAATTACTTTTTCACCTCATGCTGTTGACTATCTGGTGTATCATTCCACCTTCCAGCAGGCACTTTCATTGGGGTGCATGAATGACTTTTTTATTCCTGAAAAGTACACTCAGCCATGACATTGTTGGTCACATTTAATTCTTCATCTTCTAAGCATAATCCACACAGAGAGCAATCCTTTTTAGCTATTTTCCCCAAGCACTGTTTACCCCTTCCGTGCTCCCATCGGCCAGCACTACCTCGCGGGTGCTGCCGTCGGCCAACGGCCGGCTGAGTCCCGCCCACTCAATAGAACGCCCGCACCTCCGCCGCGGTTAAGGCGTTAAACCAAAATGGCAAGCATTATTAAAATCGCCTGCATTTGAGCATGCATTGGACATAGGCACAGGGACATTCTGCAGGAGAATATGAGTACAATGAAGGTCTGCTGTAGGTGTTCAAATATAGTAGGCTACAATGGTTCTGTCGGGGAGAACCCACGTGCTTTGACCAAATAAAATTAGAGAGAAACAGGAAGAGTTGCTTGATACTTATTAAATAAGTTAGACAAGTAATGCATTTACATTGGTTAAATCATGGAACTCATATCAATTTGGAACGCATATCAAATGACGTTGGAACACTGATTACAGCAAAGCACCTACTAATATATGCTTGCAAAAGACTCTTCTTTTATATCAATTTAAGCTAAAGTCAATATTTACTAGTAATCAGAAGGCTGTCAATACAAAAATACTGACAAAGGTGACATGTGGTACGGTGACATTAAGTGCTCATTGATAGTGGTGCAGGGCATATATATACAAGGTGATATTATGTACAAATTTATTTACACAAAGAATTAGAATGCGATCAGAATGAGGGTAGGCAATAACTCTGGTAAACAGCAGGTTTGCTTACTGATTTGACATCCAGAAATGTGGTTGATCTGAATCATGTATATTTGTGGATGTTTCGACCCCGACAGAGCGTTATTGGAATGTTATGGCGGGTCTTCTTCAGGACAAGTGGAAGTGTTGACAGCCCAAAAGGTGGGGTGACTTGCTGAGGCATCCCTTGTTCGGTGAAAGCCGTCAGATGATCTGCACTTGTCAGATAAGCCCAAGGAGTGAAGATTGCTTCATAAAGTGACACAGAGTAAATGAGGTCCTTCGGGGGGCCCAGGCAACATTCCTGGATGGAAGCACTCTGGATTAAATCAGATTGCTTCAATCCAGGAATGTTGCCTAGCCCCCCTGAAGGACCTCATTTACTCTGTATCCTCAGCATTCTGGAATTAACTACCACATCGTGCTAGGGTGTTCACTTTATGAAGCAATCTTCACTCCTTGAGCTTATCTGACATGTGCAGATCATCTGACAGCTTTCACCGAGCAAGGGACGCCTCAGCGAGTCACCCAACCTTTTGGACTGTCAACGCTCCCACTTGTCCTGAAGAAGACCCGCCATGACATTCCAATAAAGCTCTGTCAGGGTCAAAATGTCGATGACTATACATGGTTCAGATCAACCAAATCTCTGGGTGTCAAATCAATAATCAAACCTGCTGTTTACCAGAGTTATTGCCTACCCTCTTTCTGACTGCATTCTAATTCTTTGTGTAAATAAATTGTACTTAATATCACCTTGTATATATGCACTGGACCACTATCATTGAGCACTTAATGTCACTGTACCACATGTCACCTTTGTCAGTATTTTTTGTATTTTGATTACTTGTAAATATTGGTTTAAGCTTAAATTGATATAAAAGAAGAGTCTTTTACAAGCATATGCTAGTAGGTGTTTTGTTTTAATCTGTGTTCCAATGTCATTTAATATGCGTTCCGACGTGATTTAATATGTGTTTCATGATTTAACCAATGTAAATGCTATACTTGTCATACTTATTTAATAGGTGTCAAGCAACTCTCCCTAGTTATCTCTAATTTTATTTTTTCAAAGCAATTGGGTTCTCCCCGACAGAACAATTGTAGCCTACTATATACATATCCGGGTTCTGAGGGACACAGGGTCACCCCATTGTTGCTATCTTGTAGGTGTTCAAATAGGCAAATATATAGCTCACAAGAAGATGCTGGCTGCATACATATGAACAAATGACATGAAGGATATAGTGGCACCATTTATACAGGTGGGAGCACTGTTTAGAAATTCATGGTATTAAAGACAAGTATTGGTCAAGAAAATAGGTCTGACCTTAGCTGCCAGCCTTTTGGCTTTGTAACTGTTTTGTTTCGTCATGGTCTGTTAGGTCAGATGGAAATGGGGGTTGCAATTTGAGCCTACATGCTGAGCTACAAAATAGGCCCGACACAGACCCATATTAATCAAACCATGTCACTATTGTTTTAGAAGCAGCTGGGTCTTCTTCAATTAAAAACAAAACGAAGTGGCTAAAAGCACAATATTTTCCATTCCATTTTACTATTTTCAACCATAAAAGCACATTACCCATAGACATATATAAATATAATAAATACATTTACAAATACAGTAAAAAAGACAAAAATTTTAACTGACATCCCATCATACCTTACAAGTCCAGCTACATAGAACATGTATAGAAAAATAAATACTCAAATAGCCTAATCTCAAGGTTGAGCTAAACAAAGGGCCATATCTACAGACATAATTGAGTACATACAGTATCACGAAGAGCAGATGAAGCCTGAGTCTGGAAGAAGAAAAGACACTCCAGTGAAAACCAAACTAGGTAAAGGACTTTTTGTGTTGTAGTCAGACATGTCCATTAGAGGTCAGAATTTTCTGACCTGAGCAGATTTTAAGTAAGAAGACTCGGGCAATCGCTTTATCTCTAATACACAACCTATAATAAAGGTATTTAGACACAGCTCAGACAATGGACTGTTTGGATTCCGTGCACAGCAGCCATCGGGCCTCCTGATGCTGTCTGCACCCCAGTTGTGTACATATTGGGATAATCCAAGATTTTCTAGGGCGTGTGTAAGAAGGACAAAATAAAATCACATGAGCTAGGGATTCCTTGGCCTGTTGACAGATTGGACATGTGATACTCAGGTAATGGCCAGGATTTCATTTCACTAAGAGTGACGGTAAGGGTAAGGTGCCATATTGGAATTTAAGGTAGGAATTGGAGAAATATAATCTGGAAAGGGCTCAAAACTTATATTAATCTTGAAATCTTAAAAATTATTAACAGGAGACCCCTCTGTAACATTCTTGTCTACGTGGAACTAATGGTGTATTTTTGGGTGAATTGGTTATGGCTCTTATGAATTGGTTCTCAGCTATCCCCAACTGGGCCAAAAAGGAGTTTCCCCCTAATTTAGCCCCATGTGATGCACTACCCTCAGCTATGGCTCTGTACACCTCCAAAGGGGAGATATCATCCAGGCGGCCCAATATATTCTTAAAATGGCTGCAGAGTGCTGGGTGAGATTCAGACTGCTTCTCTTAACCTGCGACTTCCAAGACATTGATTTGGTTAACATCATTCCCAAGAAAATACACTTCCATACTCCTTTAATGGTCTACCTTCCAGAGATATATGCCCCTAAAATACTTATGGGGATAATAACCATAAATTTTAATTTGGAGTGGTTGATAACTAACCATCGCTCTTTGCAAAAGGCCCCAAACTTGTCGACTAGGTGCTGAAGAACACTTGTGGTCTTGGATATTAAAAGAATATCATCAGCAAATATGACCATCTAGGTGGGGGGCATCATTTTGGCTATCCTCTAAGAAATGCACCACATCATTTAAATATAAAGAAAATAGGGTTGGGCAAGAACACATCTGTGATGCACTCCATTTTGAATAGGCATGCATTTGGTAGGTTTCCCAGCACATCTCCATCTAATTTGGGCATATGTGTTTTCATGTAGATGAATCAGCACATTCAAAAGGTCATGTGGGACTCCTTTAAGCTTTAAGAGCCTCCCACAGCTCACCTTGTGGAACAAGATCAAATATAGCATTTAAGTCTACAATGACCAGGTATAGGTGCCCTTTTGGAGAAAAACTTCCCCCCAATATATCAGTAGTAACCTAAAAACCTGGTCTATTGTGCTGATCCCTTTTCCGAAACCCACCTACATAGGGGATACGGCCTGGTGATCCTCAATCCAGCCTTCAATTCTCAAGAATTTGCCTTGAGAAGACCTTCTGGGTGGGATTGATCAAACTGATCGGCGAGTAGTCTAACGTGGAGTCCAGCGATCCCTTCTTATGTATGACGATGATTTTGACTGCCTTCTAGCTATGGGGTATGGAGGCCTCTTGGAGGATAGAGTTGATAGAAATAAACTAAATTGTCCAACCGTCAGGCTGATTGGGCAATTTAGGCCCAGGATTGGAGTAGGACTTGCAAGAGGTAAAAATCTATTAGCGCATGTTATCAATAGAGACAATGGTGTTGAAACATAATCAGTAGATACGGGTTCTAGCATGGTGTTACAACGCTCAGTCTTGTGTATATCTTCCTTACATTTAGATGAGTGAGAAACAAGTTTGCATGAGCTTGTGGGGCCCGAGTAGCATTAACATTTATTTTATTTTCGTCAAGAAGATAGATGGGAGCTTCTTCGGGCTATTTATGGCTGTGCAATACTAGTGTCTCCTCCTCCTAAAAGGTTTTTCAACATCCTCAATTAGGTTGTCTATATCCTTGAGTCAGGACAATTACTGATCCCTCAGGTTGGGTGGTCCAAGCAGCTTTAGGATTTCTTACCCTTTTACCATGTAAGATATCTGTTGCTTTGTGTTTCCCCATGTAAGTAAGAGTGGCTGACCAAGTGAGCGCTAATGTTACACACAAATACCTGGGAGTCAACACAAAAAGTGCCACTTCTTGATGTTAGGCCCATTGGCACGAACAAATAGTGTAAACAAGATACAGAACTCCGACTTCCAGCTTCACTTTAGACCCATAAAGAGATCCCTAACCACAAAGGGCAAAAGTTATAGATTTGGGTTGTTGGCAGTAGAACGCTTAAAAGACAGGAACTCTTACCCCAGCGTAGTCCAGACCTCAGAGCGAAAGCCCCGGAGGGGTGTGGTCTGAAATGTCTCCTCCTGACTCTTATTGGTGCAGGGTCGACCCGCCCTTTGCCTGGACTTTGCCTGGCACGACCCATGAGGCAGGAGTGCTATTGGCGCAATGAGCGCATTGTGAGGCCCCACCCCCTGCAGTCACCACACTGCAAATGCACCTCATGGCACTGTGTTAATGGGGGATGGAGTCCCCTAGCTTACTGCTAGACATTGGGGGCCAAGTACCCTTTTGGCAGTCACCAATGTATCCCATGAGAAAATCAAATGGTCCTGGCTAAGGCCAGAGCAAAAGCACCTCTGACCACCTTTGAAACCTGCGATAATCCCATACATCTTCATGAATGACCCTCTGGTGTTTATGCTAACCTGCGCTCTAAAGTTGAGTAATAGTTGAGGAATAGATGCACTAACACATATAGATCATATATTTCTTCTCACTTAATCAAGATATGTTCACCCTGCATTGCATGTCCTCAACATTAATAGCTGGATAACTGTTGCACCATCTGGTTTCTCTCAGCCTATCCAATTTTCACCTATGGGTGTTCATTTATAAAATAAGGAGAGCACAGTTTGAATTTAAAAAAGAGAGAATAAGCCATCTGGTGGGTATTGTGATGTTGCCTCTTACCCTTTACTGACTATTTGCATCTTATGAGCCACTCCTTCCCCACCACACCAGTGTTACTGCTACACAAGATTGCACGACTCTGATACTACTCATGTATCATTTAGTCATTGTGCTGTATTCACTGTTGGGTCACTATAAAGCATACACAACTAAAATTGTGTCTGAGTAGACCATCAAGAATGTATCCCTGCCACTATCTCACAAGAATACAAGCAGCACAGAAGATCCTCTTAAACCCTCAATATCTCTGACAAGTTTCATACATTTGTATGCCTACACAGGTCAGATGCATTCAACAGGTCCTTGTAAAAATGTATTGTGCAGACCATACTGAACTTGTATCTACCTATACATCCAGATTGTTTTTTGTATTTTTGCCACCATCACTTTCTCTGCAGGATGTGAGATAGTGTTGAAATCCTAATGTAGCAGGTGTTTTTCAGTGAGCAAAACAATTAATGCAATATGGGAAAAAAGATTATTAGTTGGGGTGAATGGTAATCCACCTCAAGTAAAAAAGTTCTATATTCTTGCTAGGTTCCCCGATAGCTACAGCAAGAGCAGGCAGGATTAATTTGAAAAAATA
The DNA here is from genome assembly GCF_964263255.1 of Lissotriton vulgaris. Taxonomy (NCBI): domain Eukaryota; kingdom Metazoa; phylum Chordata; class Amphibia; order Caudata; family Salamandridae; genus Lissotriton; species Lissotriton vulgaris. The sequence goes on from NC_141694.1 coordinate 883,037,133, forward strand.
CGTAAAGCATTTATGCCAAAATTTCAATAAGGGGAACCTGAGATATAATTTTTTAAAGCTTTTAAATGAAAATAGCACCAAAAAGCTTTCACTTTCATATACATCTGTTTGTGCCTTCACCGCGTCCTAGGTGCGATTTAATCCCCATCGTGCTAGAGCCTTGGTCGGATACAGACACTACTTTCAACTCATTAGAAGTTTTACTTTCTTAAATAATAGTCAAAAATCTTCAGTGGGGCTAGGTAGCAGGTTGTTGCTAAGAAGAGCTCCACAAGGTCAGATAGCAGTCAGACGAGGTCCCGTTAAAACTGTTAACTTTTCATGGGAAAGATCAGAGTGGGAGAAATTACAAATTCACTCCCAAGAAAGGTCCCTCATCTTCTGTGTTTGGACTTAGTCACTTTACTTTTTTTGAGCTCATATTCCTCCAGCAGAGCAAGGCTGCAAGTTGTTGTTAAACAGGGCTCCAGGAGGGCAGATACGTTCTCAATGACGTCCTGCTGAAACGGATTTGCTGGTGCTGAAAACCTCCAAGCCAGAGCACCTTTGTCAGATTGATTTAGCAGAATGTTTTCAATTGTCTAGATTCTTTAGGGTCAAAAAGCTTCTAAGTAATACGTTTTCCAAGATGTTAAGAGGAGTACACTTTGGAACAGTCAATGGTCCCAGGACTTCAGAACCAGCACTCAGTGGCCAAAACTCACTACAGCAGGGGGCAGGTCCAGTTGGAACTGTTCAGCTGAGCTCTGCAGCTTGTTGTATCACTGTAGCTTAATAGGAGGTTGGCCAATGTATCCTTGCAGTCTACTTTATTGTAGTTGTACAAATGGGAACATGTTCAGCCCTTCAGGTCTCCTCACAGGACTCAAACAGCAGGTGCAGTACATCTTCTGTTGTTGCACAAGTACAGAGTTATGTTATGTACATTTATAGAGAGCAGTATCACGTATAAGGGTAACCAGGCACTAAGCAGGTGTATGTGCCTAGTTTTGACTAGGGTGGGGTGTGACTTATAAAGGTAGGACTTCAATTTCTTATGGAACTCCAGAAGAGAGGAGGGGGCTCTGATGAGTACTGGGAGATCCTCCCACTCTTTACAAGTGAATATTAAGAAAGCCTTGCCTTTGGATCTGTTTCTGTGTATAGGTGGGGTTTGTGGGAGTAGGAGTCTGGCAGAGAGGAAGTGTCTTGTGGATGGTAAAAGTAGATTAAATTGTTCATGCAGGTGGGGAGTGTGTTATGTAATGTGTGAGTGTCGAATTTGAACAATGCATGTCTGTACTTCAGGAGCCAGGGAGGTCCCCTGAGGTTTGGTGTGATATGATCTACATGAGAGGTTCAGGATGAGTCTGACTGCCAAGTTCTGTATGGTTTCTATCCTTCTGGTGAGTTGCTTGGTGATTGTGACGTAGAGTTTCCGTATTCAAGCTTGCTGGTGACAAGGGCATGGTTGGTTGTAATGATGATGCACAGGAGTCATATGAAGACTTTCCACTGCATCTTCAGGGTGTGAAAGCAGGTTGTTGTGACTGCATTGACTTGTACAGTCATGTCCTGTTTGCTGTCAATGATGATCCAGAGGTTACTAGCATGAGTAGTGGGGGTGGATGTGAGTCCCAGGTCAGCTGGCCACCAGATGGACTCCCAAGCCAAGGAGTTCTTTTAGAAAATGAATACTTCTGTCGTGTTGCTGTTCAACTTGGGCATGTTGGACATTTGGTGACCTTGATAATGCAGGCAGTGAAATTGGTGCTTGTGTTGTCTCCGAGGAAAAGTATGAGTTGTGAGTTGGCTTAAGAGTGGAGGTTGAGGTTGACAGCACTGATAAAACTAAACAGAGGGATAATTTATGCATTGAAGTGGTTAGGGATGAGGGGCAAACGTTGATGCCCTCCACAGATGGGTTTATAGGCTTCAAGTAGCTTGGTGCCTGACTGGCAGCTTGAGTTCTAGCTGTCAAAAAGGAGCAGACCCTTGGATGCAGTTCTCATGTGGGCTTCTGAAGAGGATAAGTTGGGAGATGGGACAAATGATGCTGAGAGATCTATGATGATGAAGGCCACCATATCACCTCTGTCTAGGATCATGCGGTCGGCATCTGTTGTGGCAATGAGTGCTGTTTCTGTACTGTGATTTGGTCTGAAGACGGACTGTGTACAGTCAAGGAGCTGGTAGTTCCTGAGGTGGTTGGTGAGGCACCTGTTGAGGGGTTTCTCTAAGACATTGGCCAGGTATGCTGGGGGGCGATCGGTCTGTAGTAGGCCAGATTGGTTGGGTCTGTGAATGGAATTGTGAGCAGGGGAGTGGACGTGACATATTTCCAAACTTCCAGGAAGGTGACAGAGGAGGTGGAGGTGTTGAGGATGTATGTTAGAGCTCAGTTGATAGATAGCAGTCCTTTGGTAAGACGTGGTGGTGGGTGCAGAAGTGTGACAGGGCTTGCAGAGGATGGACATTATGATAGTGGCAGCCTCATTTGTAAAGGAGAATGACAATTGTCCTGAAGGAGGTACCCAGAGCTGCAGCATTTATGCCTGGCATTAGCTTGTGGGTGTGGAATACTCCTGGCTTATCCCAGTAAAATAGTGAAATATTTCCCATGGGCATTCCTGCCTGTTTTTTTAGCAGTTCCAGTTTACCTTACAGTAAAACATCTCTCACTGCACTATTCTATCTAAATCCAACATGGCAGAACTCTTCTCCCTCTGTGCAGTGCCAGTGTAACCACCCAAGAGGTGTGGACAACAAAATGAGCATCTCCTCCTCTGTAGTAATTTCAAACCAGTTCCGGAGGAAGCTCCTCTACCACTGGGAGTGGTGCCTGTCCGACTCGGGGAACAAAGAAAGGCCCTGTCCAGGTATAGCTGACAATTGCCTTTGACAGGGTAGGTCTTTTTGAAGTTAATCAAGTTCCTGGTGGCGAGACAGGTGGTCATCCTGCCAGAGGACAGAAACACCTCTGTCCTACTCTGGGAGAATGTCTAAAATTAAAAAGATCCTCTGGTTCATGTGAAAGTAAAATGACCCCCCTCCTTCCAGTTCTTTAAGGACACAGATCCCAGCCCTAAACTATTGTGTGATCACGTAATGCATTCTGAATGTTGTAGTGTTGCTGTTCTCACATTGAACTAATTAGTCTAAAACACCTGAAAACTATGATTTGTAGGTGCAAATTTCAGGACTGTGAAAATTTAAACACAGCATGATTCTGGAATATCGAAAACCTTAAACTTTTCATCAAAGACTGGAATATGTTCACAGCATTATTAAATTTATATTATAGAAATAGAAAGACAGGCAGCCAGAATGTGGTGGTTCGATATATATACAGATAGAGAGGTGCAACTGATGGACAGGTGGATGGATGGACTGAAGGGCAGGTGGATGAAGTATGGTTAGATGAATAGATGGATGGACATACAGATGAATGGATGAGTGCATGGAGAGTTCAAGTGACAGACTGCGGGTTATAGATAAATTGATTGATGATCAAACACATTTAAGACATTTTAGGGAGTTATGAGATGCTGGAGTGCACACTGTGTAGAGGGAGGTGGAGAAAAGTTTTACAGCATGGAATCTAAGGGCACAAATTATTTTGAATGTGTAATGACAGCAGAATGCTAAAATGGATGGATTCTTGACATTTTGCACAGTATTGATTGTTTGGCCTCAGCCGCAATCAAGACAACTTACATGATTACATAATGTGAAAAACATAAAATGAATAATGAATCCCTGGCTTTTCTAATATGTCAAGATATTAAAAATAAAGCTTCAGTATTATTTTTGTGTATAATCAAAACCATGATTACACCCTCTTGCCTAACAGCACTGTCAACAAGGAAAACTGGAGTGGCACATAAAGCCAAAAAAAAACCAAGTTCAGTTGCAAAATGCCAACAAGCCACACACAGAGTATAGTTCTACCTGAAAGAGTATGAAATGACCTAATACAAATGCAGATGCCAAGGTACCTAGTCTTTTGAAATTTGTAGATAATGGATGCACCATCAAAAGTCACACAATTTAATCCATGTGAAATAAGAAACAAGAATGACTTCCTCTGAAATATAGGAGACAGTTTCAAAATGTATTCACCCGAATTGAGGTATGCGTTAAGTTTATTGGGTGTGGGTATGTGCGGAGTGGACATAGAGGGTATGTTGGGGAAAGTTGGGGTATATAGGTATCTATGCATGTATGAATGTTTTGAGAGAGCGGGAGAGAGAATGTGTGCGCACAGAAATGTGTTGCTTAACAATGTCAGCACAAGTTAAAACCAAAACACTTTAAAGTTCCTTTCTTGGGTAGTATAGAACCATGCCTCAGTAACTACCTTTCTTAAACTGATTAGTATACATCTGAGGGCTGCAGTGAGCAACTAAACTTTTTACACAAAGACTGAAGGCTAACTCACTAATCTAAAAACATTTATACAGTTGATTTACACATACAAATAGTCTTTTTCACAAGTTCAAAACTACTTTTTGGATTAACAAAAGTACAGGGCTGGGAGGGGAAAGCACAATAAAAGGTTCTTGTGCCCCGGTTATATAACAAAACCCCAGCAACACACTAATAACATCAATGACCTGTAAGTGCTTTTACTTTAGAAAAGAAAAAAAGGTACTGTTATTCAAGTACCTCCTAATTCAACACATAAAATAAAAAATTAAAACATTGTTACAGTATTGGGAAAAACAGAGAACTCCATCGAAGGGGTTGATCAAGAGTTAACAGTGGAAACTTTCTACCGTGATGTGTTGACTGAAAAGGGGTACCTGACACCAAAACCATTAGCTACTATGTTAATCAATTGGAATGCTGCCTGCTTTCGCAGTGGTCAGGAGACCGCCCAATAAGCAGGCAGCGGTCCGACTGCCATATCAGGATGCAACCGCCAGGCTGGAGGTGGCAACGTGCTCCTTTTCATGGCAGCTAGTGCTACAGCCCAGGAAAAGGACTGTAGCACAAGCAGTCGTGAAAAGCAGCACTTCTTGCACGTCCATGGACCTTGTGGAATGTACCATGTGGTGCAGGACGCAGAGTGCATGGAGGTGAGTGTAGGCACTACATGCACCCCCAGGGTCACCTTGCAGTGGCCCGCACAGGGCCCTGTTTGGGGCCCCAATATCCCTTTCTGATAGCCTGTACATGGCAGTGTCCCTTCCATGAATAGGCTATCGGAAAGAAATATCCATATCATGATGGCAGAACCTGGCTCAGAGCTGCTGCCATTAAGGGACGTGACTCTGCCCATTGCCCTGTCGCCATCTGAGAATCTGGCGGAGGCAGCGGTGTGGACTAGGACTGTATAGGGCCTGACTGCCAGCATCATAATGCTGTGGTCGGACCGAAGGGTTGGTGGTTGTTCAGACTGCCACCAATGGCCTATTAGTGGTGGTACGACATACTAAGTAATCAGGCCCTCAGTGTCTAACAAACTGGTTATTCCCACCGTAGTGTAATTTTAAAATAAAACACAAGCACATAGCACCTGAAATTGCAGTTTTAGTTGCTGGATATTCAACTAAATCCCCCTTCACTACTGGCACTATCACTGCAACAGTGAAAATCACAGCACTGCTCTGAGGATTTTAATTGTTGCTTCGGTGATATCAAAATATTTCCTGCTTATGAATCATGCCCTGTTGTGTCTCTCCCTGCCTCTTTCTATGAGTACTCTTCTCTGGATAAAAAATTACTTTAGGTTATATTGAGTAAAAATATGAGAGTGGACAGGAGAAGGACAGAGCGGTAAAGAGAACAGAATAGCCAGCGAGATGAAGTAGTGTGTGAAGGGAGCTATGAGGAAGAAAGATAGGTAAAGTTGTTAGAGACGTAAGGTCAAGAGAATTATAGTTAGCTCTGTTAACTATAACTCGTGCCCTAAGATAACTATAACTTGAATCCCCGCCATGCACAATTTTCTCATCAATAACTTAATTGCAAAGGTTCCAGTGATATTATTATTGGTCTCATAGAAAATGAGTTGAGTGAAGTGATGTGTGAAATTAACAGTGCTAACGAGCACAAGTTAGAGTTACTTTAAGGCCCAAGATATACATACTAGAGCTAACTATAATTAGTGAATTCCAGTAGTTTTGTAAGTTTAAAACGTTACATTGTCATTGAAATTCTTAACTAACTATAATGTTACTTCAACCTTTTGTTTTTTTCAGTGAATTTGTAAGGGTTTTATATAATCAAAGTAAGATATTATTAACATAACTAACTACAACGTCACTTTAACCTTTGTTTTTTTTACCAAAACCAAAAAATATGTGAATAGATCTCACATGGCATTATGGGGTGCAGTAAGTAATAAATGAGCGGCTGTGTCATTTATTATTCATTTTTCCAATTTTTCCTTTTTTGAAAATCTAATGTGGGTGTCTAGGTCACACCCGTGAACAGTACAGTACAGTATCTCATTTGACATCACTGATGACATCACTGATGACATCATCCAGTGACAGTGTGTTTCTGTAAAGTTTAAATATGTTTTACATATTGAAGAAGGAGTGGATGTATAAGTGTCAGGATGAAGGATTTAGTAGGTGCGTGACTGACTGTATGAGTGAGTGATTAAATGTGTCTTACTAAATGCATGGGTTAGTGACTAAACTGTCTGAATGTGTGCATCAGTATGTCTGTTGTTGTGTTAACTGCTGCATGTGGTGATCAGTAGCTATATGAGTGGCTATATGGGTTATTGATTGGTTGCCCAAGTACTTGAATGGGAGACTGAGTGTGTGTGTGGGTGGCTGGGAGGTGTGTGACTCTGTGCATAGATATGTGAGCAGTTGATTCACTAGGTGTATGAGTTCAAGAGTGCATGTGGAAACAGCTACATGGGTGGTTGACTGTGTGCATGGGTTTGTTGGTGAGTGAATGGATATCTCAGTGCTACATGTCCAAGTAAGTACATATGTAAAACACAGTGCATGTGAGAGTTGGCATATATAAATGACTATACATGAGAGCCAGTGAATGTGCGAGTGGCTGTATGGATCATTGTGTACTTGTATCAGTGATTGTATAAGAGAGTAAGTATGTGTTAGTATATGTTTGAATAAGTAAGGTGTTGTGTGTATAACTGTATAGTTGAGGAAATGGAAGTGTGATTGATTCTTTGCATGACTGACTAGGTGTGTGAGTTACTCCATGGATGAGTGGCAGTGTGTGAGTGTCTGTATAGGTGTATGAGTGCATATGATAGTGTTGTATTGATGAGTGACTGTATGTATGAGTGATTATATGGGTGAATGAGTGAATGTGTGTGTAGACCTAGGAATCAGTGAGTGCGTATGTAGTAAATGGTATTGGTGTGTCAATGGTTTCAAGAATGGTAGTCTATATTTAACCCTGGGTGTATCAAAGGTTATATTAGAGTGTGAGGAGGTGCATCGTATTATCACATGAATGATATCATCAGTGATGTGATCAGTGATGTCAAATGAGATGTCATCAGTGATATCAGTGATGTCATTTGAGATGTCATCAGTGATGTCATCAGTGATGTCACTGACCATGTCATGAATGATGTAATATGTGACATCATCAGCAGTGGATTGCGGGTGCGTGAAATATAGTTAGTACACCTAATTATACAGGAGAAATTTCAATGTTTTTTTTAAATGCTAATTCCTAACAATATAAGACCTGAAACCTATGGTTTTTTAAGTGAATTTGCAAGGTTTTTAAAATGCTAATTCCTAACTATATAAGGCCTGAAACCTATGGTTTTTTAAGTGAATTTGCAAGATTTTTCAAATGCTATTTCCTAACTATAATACTATATAAGGCCCAAAACCTATGGTTTTTTAAGTGAATTTGCAAGGTTTTTTAAATGCTAATTCCTAACTATATAAGGCCTGAAACCTATGTTTTTTTCAGTGAATTTGCAAGGTTTTTTAAATGCTAATTACTAACTATATCAGGCGTGAAACCTATATTTTTTTTCAATAAATTTCAAAGGTTTTGTAAATGCTAATTCTATTAGCGGATAATGTTTATATATGTTATTATCCTTCTGGGACCACCTGAGCAGCCATCTTGTTTGTCAGGAGAAGTGAGGCACAATAGAGCACAAAACAAGAGTGGAAAACTCGAAAAGGGGGCAGGGTAGAGACCCCCTGACCCCCTAGCCCTTATCAGGGGGTCCCAGAAGGACCACCAAGTGCAAAGAAAATTATTATTTTTTTAAATCGCGGGGTACGCGCACGGTACGCATACCTTACACGTACGGTGTGCGTACCCCTCAATTTTTTCGAATTATTTTTTTTTTTTGCCCTTGGGGGTCCTTCTGGGACCCCCAAGGGCATGACGCGTTCCGACCGGGTCTCCCCGGTCTTGATCACAAGACGTGCCAACATAGAGGCGTGTCTTAAATAGTGCATGTACAGAGTAAGCCACTTCTCACTTATACAATAGACATGAAAAAAATCCTTATCTTGCTCATACAAAATAAAAAGCTGCAATAGCGCAATACATAAATAAATGAGTACAATATTCCCACTACTGTTCCCCTCAATGCCAAAAAATGAATAAAACAAACTTAATATGATACATCATTATAGCCAAGTGGCCTGAGATATTCATGAGGTACTGAACAGTATTACAAGCTTACATATATCTTATGTAGAAACAAGATAATTAATCAAGTTTATATATATTAAAGAGAATGGCTTCAGAAAGTGCAAGTGCTAATAAATGTGCAAAATGTGACACGTGCTGTATGTTGTAAAAATTAATTTGGGATGTATTGAAGGGCGGAAACTGGTTAAAAATCCAGATTGCGTGTAATAGGATAGAAAGATTACATTGAAAGGTGTCATTTAACAAGATAAATCAATGATCCTTAAATATCAGATCAGTTACTGTACGATGTACTTAGTGGGAACTTGCCTTGCAGGCGAACAAGCGTGCAGAGTTATAAATAATGGAATGAGGTAGATGATTAGCAACAACAGCAGCATAAATGCATAGCACCAATAAATGGGGAAATCCCAAATGTCTAAAATAATGCGAAATCAGAGCTTACAGATATATAGCAACATGTTAAAACGAGTAACATCAGAGCAATATCCTGTCAGTGATTAATAAAGTGTGTTGTATGTATGATGTAGGTTTCAAAGCCTCTCCACAATAAAACCAGATAAAAACCAAACTGTCTAAGATCCATAATCACAGTTAAAAACCACAAAGGTCAAGACCCGTATAATCAGGAAAAAAGACTGAGGTTTAAAATACTGGAATAAAAGGAGTGCTATAGAAAACCTACATTAAAAGACCGGGTAACCACCAATGTAAGGGATCAAATAAAACATTCATATGATAAAAAAAACCTCTGTACAGCTCTAAAAAGTACCTCTTAATTCCAAAATATTTACAAAAAGTTGTGCAAATCTTCGCCTGTATTCATTCCATTGGGCATCTTAGTGTCAAGTGTCAGAATATAATTGGATTATAGCTGACAAAGTTTTCTCTCTCTGTTGCCCCCTCTCGGTGATTTCGGAACCGCATCTATGACATAGTATGTCAAGTCCTTAAGGTTATTCTTGTGTACCAAGTTGAAATGTCGGGCCACGGGGTAATTATGATCTGTGTTAACAATGGCCCTTAAAAGCTGTGAGATGCAGTTATATACTTGAAGCTTTGTGCTTCCCACGTACCTAAGATGGCAGGTGCACTCTAGCACGTAGACAGCACATTCAGTGCGACAAGTATAACGGCCCTTGATTTGGATGGGTTGGGAATGAAATGCATCCATGTATTCGGTTTTATTAATACCAAACTTGCAGGCCCTGCAAGTACTGCTTCTAAAAAAAAACATTCTTCAGGGATAGCCAGTTTGTAGAGGCCTCAACCACTTCAGGGCTGGTTCTTACCAAACTTTTACGCATAGAAGGGGCCCTTCTAAATGTGATAGAAGGTGTGTTTGGGAGTATTTGTGAGAGAGTTAGGTCAGTTTTAATGATGTGCTAGTTGTTGAGTATTATCTTTCTGACTAGATGTTCCTGATAACTGTAGGTGGTGATTAACCTGACCGTATTGGATTCTGTGAGATCAGTACCCAAGGACACAGGATCAGTACTCCTTGCTGTTATAGCCTCGTTGTAGAAATCTCTTAAAGGCATCTGACTGACACCTTTCATGGTCTGACTCCAGGCTGCAAATTCTGTTAATTCTAAGAAACTCCCCATAGGGAATGCTCCTTAATAGATGTTGAGGGTGACTGCTGTGAGCGTGTAAAGTGGAATTCCCTGCCGTGGCCTTCTGATGTAATTTAGTTTGGATGGTATGATCCCTGATATATATATTTCCACATCTAGAAACTGAACCCTCTGATCACTAATATGTGCGGTGAAATGGAGGTTAGAATCATTGGTATTGATCGAATCAACAAAACTTGCAGCTGATTGTGCAGAACCCTGCCATATAATACAAATGTTGTCTATAAAACGCCACCATTCAAAAATGTGTGCGTCAACCAACTGCCCGTGGGCGCACCTGAGAAGGTGCTCCTCCCAACAGCCTACATGTAAACATGCATAGCTGGGGGAAAAGCACGCCCCCATGGCCACCCCGCACAGCTGTCGATACACCTCCTTGTTGAAAAGTAATAAATTGTTATATAAGCAGAGTTCAATCATTTTTAGTAACATGGCATTGTGTTTGTAGTACTGAACACCCCTTGAATCTAGATAGTGTTTAACAGCTCTGAGACCATCACTGTGTATTATGCTGGTGTAAAGTGAACTGATGTCCATCGCTATTAGCAAGTAATCATTTTGCCACTTGACTGTTTTCAGTTTGGATAAAAAGTGTCCAGTGTCCTTGATGTAAGAGGGTAATAATTCAACAAATTCTTGTAAAAAGAAATCCACATATTTGCTTGACGCCTCTAGTAGACTATTCTGGACAGAAATAATCGGGCGACCTGGTACCGGAGTTTCATTTTTAGGAATCTTGGGGATGAAATAGAACACCGTAGTGATGGGATGATCGTTCTTTAAGAATTTGTGTTCATTTTTGCTCAGTAAGCCTTCCCTCTTCCATTGGGATAAAGTCATTTGCACCAGTTCCTTAGTATCCGTGATGATTTTATTAGTAACTTTGCTGTAGCAGGCTGTATCCGATAAATGGCGTTCAGATTCTGTCATGTACATTTCTCTTGGACATAACACAATGTTGCCACCTTTGTTAGCTTTGTTAATTATTACATTCTTTGCTTTCTTCAATTTGCACATAAGTTTAGAATATTGGATTTCAGTGTATTTTTGTCGTTTTGTTCTGCCCAAAACTCTTCTTTTTAAAGACTACAACTCAGTTGTTATTACATCATGGAATGTGTCAATGGAGTCCTTTGGCATCATGGGGACAAAGGTGGATGGTGGACAGAAGGGTCTGCTAATCGCACTGTTGCAAAGGATACCCATTTGTTGGAGCTCTGTTAGGGTATCAAGAATAGAATCATCAGTGTTTTAACTAAGAGCATGAGCAGTTCTCAAAGTGGGAATGTCTGAAACCTGAAACCTATTACTAGGTTGATTGGTGGTGTTGAGAATGGAGGCACAATCCGCCGCATTGATGAGTTTGAAAAATGTCATTCATTTTAATTTGCGGATGAGCTTGAAGACATCTATTCGGGTTTGTGCATATATGAAGCTCGGGTTGGGGCAATAGGACAAACCTAAAGAGAACAGCTGGAGTTTTGCTTTGTTGAGATCGTTGTCAGACAAATTGATGACAGTGTTGTCGATGGATTCCATGTTGTCTGAACTATTGCATGCTCGTTCTTGTGGTAGGCTTTGCCTCTCCTGTTTCTCTTGTTTGAGCCTGAGTTGGCACCTTTGTTTCCAGCGTTGGTTTCTCCTTCTCCGGGCTTCTTTTGGATTGGTCTTGGCCGCAGTGTCTGGCGGCGATCTACTATTAAAAAATCAAGCTCTTCTGAAGGTGTATAATTAGTGGGTATAAGACATTATTGCCTATATATATATATATTCACTGAAAAAACCATACGTTTCAGGGATGTTATAGTTAGTTGGACATTTCACTCGTAAAAAATCAGAGAAATGTGGCCGTTATAGTTAGTTTACCTAACTATAACTCGAGCCCCACAATGCACTGCTGATGACATAACATATTACATCATTCATGACATGGTCAGAGACATTACTGATGACATCACTGATGACATCTAAAACTACATCACTGATGACATCATCCAGTGACTGTGTTTCTATAAAGGTTAAATATGTCTTATGTATATATGCCAAGGTGCATTGAAGAATGAGTGGGTGTACAATTGTCTGAATGGATGATTTAGTAGGTGCGTGACTGACTGTATAACTGAGTGAATAAATGTGTCTTACTGAATGCATGTGACTGATACAAACATTCACACAGTTTAGTTTGTCAGTTGGTGTGTAAGCGGGTGCATGGGTTGCAGTGTCTGTATGCGTTATTGATTGGTTATCTGAGAATCTGTATGGGTGCCTGAGTGTCTGTGTGGGTGGGTGGGGGTGTGTGACTTTGTGCATAGATGTGTGAGTGGGTGATTCACTGGGTGTATAGGTTCAAGTGTAAATCTGTGAAGGGCTGTATGGGTGGGTGAGTGTATGTATGGGTGTGTTGGTGGGTATTTAGATGTCTCAGTGGTACATGTGTGAGTAACTACATATGTGAAAGGCAGTTTATGTGAGTATTGGAGTATATAAATGACTATATGTGAGAGTGAGTGATTGTGAGAGGGGCTGTATGGATGAATGTGTGCTTGTATTAATTATTGGATAAGTGTATAAGTATGTGTTAGTATAGGTTTGAATAAGGGAGGTGGTGAATGTATAACTGTATAGGTGAGTAAATGGGAGTGTGATTGATTCTTTGCATGACTGACTAGGTGTGTGAGTAACTCTATGGATGGGTGGTGGGGTGTGAGTGTCTGTACAGGTATGTGCATATGATAGTGCCGTATTAATGGTTGACTGCATGTATGAGCGACTGTATGGGTGAATGAGCAGATGTGTGTGTAGACCTAGCAATCAGTGAGTGGGTATGTACTAACTGGTATTGGTGTGTCTATGGTTTCGAAAATAATAGTGTGTATTTTAGAGTGGGTGTATCAAAGGTTATATTAGGGTATGAGGAGGTGCATCAGATTATCACATGGATGATGTCTCAAGTATGTGATTTGAGACGTCATCAGTGATGTCATCAGTGATGTCACTGGCCATGTCATGAATTATATAATATGTGACATCATCATCAGTGCATTGCGGGGGCGCAAGTTATAGTTAGCTGAACTAACTATAACAGCCGAATTTCTCTGGTTTTGTATGAGTGAAATGTCCAACTAACTATAACGTCCCTGAAACCTGTGTTTTTTCCAGGGATTTTCTAAGGTTTTTTAAATGCTACTTTCTAACTATACCTACAGAGGTAGGACATGTGCAGAAAGAGGAAGAAAGGTGCAGTAAGAAGGAAGGGAAATGCAGAACGAGGCCACAGGAGTCCAGAAAGATGAAGAAAGGTGCAAAAAGAAGCAAGAGATTTGCACAAAGAACCAGGAGATGAGCAGAAAGAGGCCTTGTTGCAAAGTCATCCTGTGCCACCAACGTTTTGCTGAAGGGTACTGGTGGTAACTGAGTCTGACTAACCAGGCCTATAGCCAGTGCTATACTAAAAGACACTTAGAATACAGTGAAAACACCTACATACTCTAGGGAACACTATGCGTTGGGGTACTCCTGTGATTGGCATGACCTCATCTGTAAGGCCCTATTAGGCAGGGGGATTAAAACTACCTCTACTTCAGAGCTGCAGAAAGATGCCTCTTTTAGTAGTTGTTCGACCAGCGCTCAGGAATTCTGTTGCATAGGACTTAGAGGAGGTACCAAGAGGGCTTCTTGGCCCCGAAAGTCCCTCAGGAGTAATTTGGACTTCATCCCCCATCCCTTAGTCTGCCAGGAGGCGCGTTTGCAGAGTGGTGGAGAAAGGGGGGCATGTCCTCCTTAGACTTCTTACAACCTTGGGGGCCAACTACCGCTCCTATTACCTCCAGTAAGTCCCACACAGCAGGATTGCTAAATTCCTATAACAGGCCACACCCCCTTTGTCCACCACTCTACAAAACGCTCTTAGATGGGGATTGAAGTCCCCTTTGCTGCTGGGGGTCCTTTAGGGACGAACTAGCCTACCTTTTACCTCCAGTAAGCCTCACACAGTGAGATTGCTGAGAGGTGGACACAGGCCACGACCCCTTTTTCCACCACTCTGCAAATGCACTCCCTGGTGCGTTGTAAGTGGGGGATTAAGTCTCCTTGAATACTGAGGGTCTTTGGGGGTCAACTAGCTCACCAGGTACCTTCACTACGTGCCACAAATCTGTATTGCAGAGAGGTGATCCGAGGCCACGCACCTTTTTACACAACTCTGCAAACACGCCTCTTGGCGCACTGTTGGAGGGGTGTAAAGGGCCTCTTGTGCACGGAGGTTCTCAGGACACAAGAGGACCTTATTGGCCCACCAGTGATCTGGATTTAAAACAGGGCTGACTTTGACCTTGGCGTGAACCGCTGCAGGTCCGTGTGTCTCTGTGCGATGAGACACACAAGGAGAAGCAACATACCTGTTCTGGTACAGACGACCAGACTGGATTAATTATTTGTGGGAGAAAATGATCAGCTGCTTCCATTATGGAAACCCAATGAACTACAGGGACCATAATGCCCGAATGCAGACACGCCCAGGGGGGCAGGACTGAGAACCATAATCACCTGCACATAAACTGCCAAGCTGTCATTTCCCCTTCAGCCAAGCCTGTGACCAAGAGGAACTAATCCCTGAAACGCATTAGGCATATTGGCACAAGATTCGTTGGGAGACCTGTCTCCATTTAGCTGCTGCCTGCCAAAATAAAAAGGGTAAATGAAACGTTGAGCGGGTGTCTTCATTTGTGGGGGCAATTTCCGTTGGAATATTTGTGGCCTGCTCGGGTCACGAAGACACCCCACCGCTGGTGAGGCGGGTCCTTGTGTCTCTGTGTGATGAGACACACAAGGAGGAGCAACGTACCTGTTTTGGTGTGGCGCAAGCAAGCAGCGGCTTGCCCAGCATGTACCGACAACCAGACTGGATTAATTATTTGCAGGAGAAAATTATCAGCTGCTTCCACTACGGAAACACGATGAACTACGGGGACCATAATGCCCGAATGCAGACACGCCCAGGGGGGTGGGACTGGGAACCATCATCACCTGCACATAAACTGCCAAGCTGTCATTACCCCTCAAGCCAAGCCTGTGACCAAGAGGAATTAATCCCTGAAATGCACTAGGCATATTGGCACAAGATTCGTTAGGAGAGCTGTCTCCAGTTAGCTGCTGCCTGCAAGAATAAAAAGGGTAAACAAAACAATGAGTGGGTGTCTTCATTTGCGAGGGCAATTTCAGTTGGAATATTTGTGGCCTGCTCGGGTCACGAAGACACTCCACTGCTGGTGAGGCGGGTCCGTGTGTCTCTGTGCGATGAGACACAGAAGGAGGAGCAACGTACCAGCTGCTGTCCCAGCTTGTACCGACGACCGGACTGGATTGGAATATTGGAATATTTGTGGCCTGCTCGGGTCACGAAGACACCCCACCGCTGGTGAGGCGGGTCCATGTGTCCCTGTGCGATGAGACACACAAAGAGGAGCAATGTATCTGTTCTGGTGTGGTGCAAGCAAGCAGCCGCTGGCCCAGCTTGTACAAACAACCGGACTGGATTAATTATTTGCGGGAGAAAATTATCAGCCTCTTCCACTATTGAAACACGATCAACTACGGAGACCATAATGCCAGAATGCAGACACGCCCAGGGGGGCGGGACTGAGAACCATCATCACCTGCACATAAACTGCCAAGCTGTCATTTCCCCTTAAGCCAAGCCTGTGACCAAGAGGAACTAATCCCTGAAACGCGTTAGGCATATTGGCACAAGATTCATTAGGAGAGCTGTCTCCAGTTAACTGCTACCTGCCAGAATAAAAAGGGTAAATGAAATGTTGAGCTGGTGTCTTCATTTGCGAGGGCAATTTCAGTTGGAATATGTGTGGCCTGCTCGGGTTATGAAGACACCCCACAGCTGGTGAGGCGGGTCCATGTGTCTCTGTGCGATGAGACACAGAAGGAGGAGAAAATTACCTGTTCTGGTGGGACACAAGCAAGCAGCGGCTGGCCCAGCTTGTACCGACGTCTGGACTGGATTAATTATTTGCGGGAGAAAATTATCAGCTGCTTCCACTACGGAAACACAATGAAATACGGTGACAACAATGCCCGAATGCAGACACGCCCAGGGGGGTGGGACTGAGATCCATCATCATCTGCACATAAACTGCCAAGCTGTCATTTCCCCTTAAGCCAAGCCTGTGACCAGGAGGAACTAATCCCTGAAACCGTTTAGGCATATTGGCACAAGATTCATTGGGAGAGCTGTCTCCAGTTAGATGCTGCCTGCCAGAATAAAAAGGGTAAACGAAACATAGAGCGGGTGTCTTCATTAGCGAGAGCAATTTCAGTTGGAACATTTGTGGCCTGCTCGGGTCACGAAGACACCCCACTGCTGGTTAGAAGGGTCCGTGTGTCTCTGTGCAATGAGACACACAAGGAGGAGCAACGTATCTGTTCTGGTGTGGTGCAAGCAAGCAGCCGCTGGCCCTGCTTGTACCGACACCCGGACTGGATTAATTATTTGCGGGAGAAAATTATCAGCTGCTTCCACTATGGAAACACGATGAACTACGGAGACCATAATGCCCGAATGCAGACACGCCCAGGGGGGCGGGACTGAGAACCATCATCACCTGCACATAAACTGCCCAGCTGCCATTTCCCCTTAACCTCTTAAGTGCTTCGAACATTCGGCGGCCGACGGCACCACTACCTCAGGAGTGCTGCCGTCGGCCATTGAACTTTCGAACCTCATAGCTGCAATGGAACGTCCAGCACTGGAGCTGGACGTTCCTTAGCCGTTATGAGGTTAAGCCAGGCCTTTGACCAAGAGGAACTAATCCCTGAAATGCGTTAGGCATATTGGCACAAGATTCATTAGGAGAGCTGTCTCCAGTTAGCTGCTGCCTGCCAGAATAAAAAGGGTAAATGAAACGTTGAGCAGGTGTCTTCATTTGCGAGGGCAATTTCAGTTGGAATATTTGTGGCCTGCTCGGGTCATGAAGACACCCCACCGCTGGTGAGGCGGGTCCATGTGTCTCTGTGCGATGAGACACAGAAGGAGGAGAAAATTACCTGTTTTGGTGTGGCGCAAGCAAGCAGCGGCTTGCCCAGCGTGTACCGATGACCGGACTGGATTAATTATTTGCGGGAGAAAATTATCAGCTGCTTCCACTATGGAAACACAATGAACTACGGAGACCATAATGCCCGAATGCAGACACGCCCAGGGGGGCGGGACTGAGAACCATCATCACCTGCACATAAACTGCCAAGCTGTCATTTCCCCTTAAGCCATGCCTGTGACCAAGAGGAACTAATCCCTGAAACACGTTAGGCATATTGGCACAAGATTCGTTGGGAGAGCTGTCTCCAGTTAGCTGCTGCCTGCCAGAATAAAAAGGATAAACGAAACATTGAGCGGGTGCCTTCATTAGCTAAGGCAATTTCAGTTGGAATATTTGTGGCCTGCTCGGGCCACGAAGACACCCCACAGCTGGTGAGGCTGGTCCATGTGTCTCTGTGCGATGAGACACACAAGGAGGAGCAACGTATCATTTCTGATGTGGTGCAAGCAAGCAGGCGCTGGCCCAGCTTGTACCGACAACCGGACTGGATTAATTATTTGTGGGAGAAAATTATCAGCTGCTTCCACTATGGAAACACAATGAACTACGGAGACAATAATGCCCGAATGCAGACACGCCCAGTGGGGCGGGACTGAGAACCATCAACACCTGCACATAAACTGCCAAGCTGTTGTTTTCCCCTTAAGCCATGACTGTGACCAAGAGGAACTAATCCCTGAAATGCGTCAGACATATTGGCACAAGATTCGTTGGGAGAGCTGTCTCCAGTTAGCTGCTGCATGCCAGAATAAAAAGGGTAAACGAAACGTTGAGCGGGTGTCTTCATTTGCGAGGGCAATTTCAGTTGGAATATTTGTGGCCTGCTCGGGTCAAGAAAACACCCCACCGCTGGTGAGGCGGGTCCGTGTGTCTCTGTGCGATAAGACATACAAGGAGGAGAAAATGATCTGTTCTGGTGTGGCGCAAGCAAGCAACGGCTGACCCAAGCTTGTGCCGACGACCGGACTGGATTCATTATTTGCAGGAGAAAATTACCAGATGCTCCCACTACGGAAGCACGATGAAGTATGGGGACCATAATGCCTAAATGCAGATATGCCCAGGGGGGCGGGACTGAGAACAATCATCACCTGCACATAAACTGCCAAGCTGTCATTTCCCCTTAAGCCAAGCCTGTGACCAAGAGGAACTAATCCCTGAAACGCGTTAGGCATATTGGTACGAGATTAGTTGGGAGAGCTGTCTCCAGTTAGCTGCTGCCTGCCAGAATAAAAAGGGTAAACGAAATGTTGAGCTGGTGTCTTCATTTGCGAGGGCAATTTCAGTTGGAATATTTGTGGCCTGCTCGGGTCACGAAGACACCCCACCGTAGGTGAGGCGGGTCCGTGTGTCTCTGGGCGATGAGACACACAAGGGGGAGCAACGTACCTGTTCTGGTGTGGCGCAAACAAACAGCGGCTGGCCCAGTTTGTACCGACGACCGGACTGGATTAATTATTTGCGGGAGAAAATGATCAGCTGCTTCCACTGCGGAAACACGATGAACTACGGGGACCATAATTCCCGAATGCAGATATGCCCAGGGGCGGGACTGAGAACCATCATCACCTGCATATAAACTGCCAAGCTGTCATTTCCCCTTAAGCCAAGCCTTATTCAAGGAGATTTAATCCCCCACTTACAACGCACCAGGGAGTGCATTTGGGTGAGTTGTCTCCAGTTAGCTGCTGCCTGCCAGAATAAAAAGGGTAAACGAAACATTGAGCGGGTGTCTTCATTTGTGAGGGCAATTTCAGTTGGAATATTTGTGGCCTGCCAGAATCAGTGAGTCCAATAGGCAGGGACCAACATGCGGGGAGCGCAATGTCCAAAACGAGGTAAAATACCTCACTGCTCTTGGCCCCCTGAAAGTGTGGTGGGTTCCGGACTATCCATCCCTGGAAAACGTAGATGCCATGAAGCAAAGCCAATTATTGTCCAGGCCCTGAATGTGGAGGGTGCTCCTGTACTGTGCTGCTGGCCAGCTCAGGAAAAAATGAACAACAACTTCCTCCAAAAGAACGAAGCAGGAGCCCGAGGGGAACAAGTAAGACAGTCTTTATTGGTTGAAAGACAGTCCCAGTGGCAGCAGATGCATTTCGGCGTGATGCCTTTCTCCGCGCCCAACACCGGAAGCCTTCATCTGTGTAAGTTCATTCCTGCTGTCTCCAATAAGTTGCTGGCGTGGTCCGCTCTTCCCCCTGGCAATTCAGCGCACCTGTCGTAGTCCCTTTGAGTCTCAGAACTACGACTCCCAGGATGCCTCATGTTCGCAGCAACTCGGGTTGGTGCAATGGGGAGGGTGTAAAGATGATCCTTACATCGGTCACGAAGCAGGGTATGATGAGAAACCCTCCACTGCCCCAAAACCAACGTGCCTGTCCTCGAGTCCCCTCAAGATGCCACAACCCCAGAATCAGCTAGTCCAATAGGCAGGGACCAACATGCGGGGAGCACAATGTCCAAAACGAGGTAAAATGCCTCCCTGCTCTTGGCCCCCTGAAAGTGTGGTGGGTTCCGGACTATCCATCCCTGGAAAACGTAGATGCCGTGAAGCAAAGCCAGTTATTGTCCAGACCCTGAATGTGGCGGGTGCTCCTGTACTGTGCTGCTGGCTAGCTCAGGAAAAAATTAACAACAACTTCCTCCAAAAGAACGAAGCAGGAGCCCGAGGGGAACAAGTAAGACAGTCTTTATTGGTTGAAAGACAGTCCCAGTGGCAGCAGATGCATTTCGGCGTGATGCCTTCCTCAGCGCCCTATATATATATATATTCGCAGAACTTCGTTTCAAAATCCAAGCCTGGAAAAACGAAAACGGACCCAAGCAGGTGATTTGCAGTCTTTCATTTTATTTTGCGTGCATTCCCATGACCCCATGACCGCCATGTGTGTGTGTGTATATATATATATATATATATATATATATATATATATATATATATATATATATCCCGAAAGAGAATTTGAGAGAGAGACAGGTGAGCTGGCAAAAGGGCTGAGATAGAGATACATGAGGTTCAGAGAGAACAGAAATAGTTGGAGGGGAGATGCTGGGAAAATAGATAGAAGTAGAGTGGTAAGGTGCGGGGAAAGAGGTGAGGTAGAGAGAGTAGAAAAGAAGAGATAGAGATTGACACAGATAGTGGTAGAGCAAGGCGAAGGCCCACCACAACTACATTAAAGCTGTGCTATGCTTTACAGACAAAGCAAGTTATGGGGACCCCATTTTCCTTGCTCACTTAATTACACTTTTTACCTAAATTACATGATAAAAGTACAATACGACTCATGATTCATTAACCATCCACAACTCAGCTGCCTCTCTTATTATTTGACAATGATACCCGCAACATTCCATGCTGGGTTGTCAGAAATCCCGATCTGAATTCTGGAAACTGGAGAGAGTAGTCAAGCACTCAAAAGGCCTTTTTAGGTCGAGCCTAAACAGCGCATGCACTGTTGCAGGAACTGTAGTAAACAGTATTCGGAGTGTAATCCTGCCTGCCGCTTGGCATTGGCTCACTCCTCTGTTGCACAGCTTTCCTAGGTCATTATTGGCTCGTGCTCCACAGATGTGACTTCTGTTCATGGCAGGCAGCACCGACCAAGTACAGTTTTGTTTCGCTGCAGGGCCGTATGTTTCATTTAGGGACTACCTTTCTTTTGTAGACTCTATTTTTTTAAACAGTGTATGGTTTTTTTTCTGACAATGCGGCACAATGGTAATGGCGCCTGTGCATTACTTTTTAAGCTGTGGCTCGCAATGGCGCCAGTGTGTGTTTTTTTTTAAATGTGGGTTAAGTTAACAAAAAATATATATATATATATACATATTTATTTTTGCAGCGCAGGATGCTTTAAGAATAGCGTCCGTGCACCTTGCTTTTGTTCAGCTTTTAATACGCGCACACTAGGATCCCGCTCTATCCGGGTCAGCGGACGCTGCCTCACAGCCTCCCTCCATGCCGATTCCACAACAACAAGAAGGCGTGAGGCACAGGATGGAGCTCTGAGCAAGCCCCAGCTAAAACGGTAGTCACCGGTTGGAGACTCTCTGGGACAATGGCATGCTAGTAAAGGTACAATAAACAGAAATCCAGCAAAACCCAATGAAGATCTCGATGGCTAGCCATACAAAGTTGTGGGAATGTACATCAGGTTAGTAGTATGATGGTAGTTAGTGTGGACTGCAGTTATTTCCGTGAACGGTATATCTTGTTTTTCGGGCAAAAGTTTAAACAGTATCATCAGCGTTTGTAAATAAATAAAGACATTTTTATACTAACAAAGTATACTATCTGAATATAACTTGGGGCATTATCTCAAGAACGTGTGATAATCATCACAAAAGTAACTTAAGGCAACTGTGCATATCGCAGTCTATCACGAGAAAATAACACAGTTTTAACGTCCAATTCCCAACCCGGCGGCACCATGCGATAGTAGCATGATAACGTGCCAAATGACTGCGCAAACTCAACGCAACTAACCAAAAATGCCAAACACGAACCCCCAAAAAGTTGCGATGCCCCAAAGCCCGATACCAAAATCACAGATAACCAGCCACAGCCCTGCAATACCTGTGCGTCATGCGGGAAAACGCACTATAAAAGACAAAACAAAAAAATAAGTCAAAGCCAATTCCAACTACGTAGCACCATGGATGCACCCGGACCGAGTTCAGAGGAGAAGCCAAACCCCACAAGCCCAACGGAGGACCATCATGGAACCCCGTGTTCAGTGAAGGGCAAGGAGAAGAGGAAAAGGAAGACAGGGTTCCGTCCGCAGGTGATAGGACACTACCAACAACTGTTCATCACCTCCACTGCGGCACTGGCAACACAAACGGAACTATGGCAGACCATTGTCACCAACATCAATGCAATCAGAGTGGCGAAGAGGTCAATGGAGGAGGTCAAGAGGTGCTAGCATGATGTGTAAAGGCGGACCAAACATAAACTCGCCGCCAGCAGGAAGGCAGCAACAGCGACTGGAGGTGGGAGTCCTGTGCCACAGGAGGAGGTGGATGAGCTGGAGGAAATTGTGGCCACAGTCACCAGTGTGGAGACGGTGGCAGGAGTCCAGGGCCTGGACAAATCACAATACGACCTGACCCAACAGGAGCAGGGTGAGTGACGACCAGGGACTGGGGGGACGGGGGGAGATGGGCACAATAGCACACAGACATTATCTTGGCCCTACCACCAAACTATCGTATTATTCATTCCGATCGGGGTTCCTCTAAACCGGGTGGGGGAGTAGCAGCAATCTTTCGCCACGATCTAAATATTATAGCCCTGGCCAACCTGAACTTACCAGACTCTGAAAACCTAGTATTTAAAATTGAAACGCCTCATTCTTCTACCGTTTGTGTCTTCCTTTACAGACCCCCTAACAACATGCCGTCTTTTCCCCTTGCGTTCAGCGAACAAATCGCTAACTTGGCTATCGAACATGCCAGGTTACTACTGGTTGGAGATTTTAACTACTGGTTTAACGACCCTAGGGAAAGCCGACAGTCGCAGGAACTCACTGAGCTCCTCACTAATCTGAACTTCAACCAACAAGTTCAAACACCAACCCACAGCAAGGGTCACATACTGGACCAAGTCTGGACAAACTCCCCCTTAGTAACTTCCCTGGCAATTTCTCCATGTCTGTGGTCTGATCACTTCCTGCTCAAATTTAGCTTAGCCCACCCTTGTAAAAAGAATGCCACTATAGCAACGGGCGGACGTGCCAGAAAATGGAACTCTGTAGTCAAACCTGACTTTATACAAACCTTGGCGGCTTCCATCCCCCTCCACCACCATGATGTCATCGTCGCTGAAAGTAATCTTGCTCACTGGCTGCAAGACGCCAGCGATGTTCATGCCCCGTTCAAAACAATCAAACTAGCTCGCAGAGCCGATGCCCAAAAATGGTTCTCTTCCGACTTGAAGGCAAAGAAATTAGCCCTTCGCCAACTGGAACGACGATGGCGTCGTAACTACGCTTCTGACGCTAAAATACGATACACCAGTGCCAGGAAAGAATATATGAAATCCATCTTAGTTGCCAAAACCAACTACTTCTCTGCTCGCATTACTAATTCAACCAATAAATCTAAGGATATATTTTCAATCCTTGGCGAATTGACTAACTTGGACAATGTCCGGCCTAGTCTGCCCCCAACCCAGGCTTTGTGTGATTCACTGAACCTTTTTTTTTTACTGAGAAAATTGCCGCCATTAAATCCAGTATCCCTCAATGCTCAAATCCTTCCCTTTTAGATTCAGACCCCTCTCTTTCGGTGTCAGATCCCAAAGTAATCGGCTCACTGTGTGAATTCACTCCTATCACTCTAGAACTATTCCAGGAATTACTGACAAGAGTGAAATCAGGCGCTCCTTCCAACAAATGCCCCCCTTACATCTTAAAAGAATGTCTTTAAGCGATTCCGGCACCTGCCTGCTCTCTCTTGAATAGCTCATTGATCACTGGACTAGTCCCACGTGCCTTCAAAGAGGCAACAGTAATACCTCTTCTGAAAAAGCCGGGCGCAGACCCCACCTGTAACCTTAACTACCGACCCATCTCCCTCCTCCCCTTCTTGGCGAAGGTTTTGGAGGCACATGTGGCCAACTGCCTGTCTAACTTCATCGAAACATCTAACTGCCTAGACATCCATCAAGCGGGCTTCCGCCCTGCGCATTCAACTGAGGCTGTGGTTGTGGCAGTTATAGACACCCTCAGGGACTGTGCAGATAACCGCACCCCGCAGGCCTTAGTGCTCCTAGACTTGTCAGCCGCCTTTGACACGGTCGACCATACCATCCTGATCGACCGTGTCACACAGGCTGGCATTCAGGGCTCGGCAGCGGCTTGGCTAAAGTCCTTCTTGTCGAACCGCTCTCAAGCGGTCCGACTGGGTAACTTAGTGGGCACTAAACAAGCCATCACTTGCGGTGTACCTCAGGGCTCGTCCCTATCACCTCACCTGTTCAACCTTTACATCTCCCCTTTAATCCAGGCCCTTAGGAAGAAACCGGTCACGGTACTGAACTATGCGGACGACCTACAGCTCTTATTCACAATCGACAATTCAGACACGTCCATTGCTTTTTTCCAGTCTACAATGAGGTTCATCCAAGCTTGGATGAACCAGAATCATCTAAAACTGAACCCTGGGAAAACAGAGCTGGTCCTGACCGGGGACAGTGTTAAATACTGGGGCCCACACTATTGGCCACCAGACATGGGCCCTGCCCCGTCCCCCTCACCATCGGCAAAAACACTTGGCATCACCTTAAACAGTGACCTCTCGCTTAAAACGCAAGTTGGCCAGGTAGTTTCCAAATGCCTCTTTCAACTTAGGAAAATTCAGAAGGTCCGTCGCCTTCTGACCCACGAAGCCCTGATACAAGTGGTGATCGCCACTGTGATCTCCCACTTAGACTATGCCAATTCAATCTACTTGGGTCTTCCTCAGTTTCTCCTAAAACGCCTGCAGATGGTGCAGAACCAGGCAGCTAGACTGATCTTAAGCCAGCCTAGATGGCACCCAGCTACCCCCCTTCTGAAATCACTCCACTGGCTCCCTGTTACCCAGCGATGCATTTTCAAAGTCAGCTGCATGATGTTTAAAGCACTCTACGGCAAAAGCCCCAAATTCATTTCTAAACTGATCATAAAGTACTCTCCGCCTCGAAGTCTTCGCTCTGCTCACCACTGTCTCCTACAAACGCCATCTTTCAAACGCAAACGGTCTGGTGGTTGCTGATTTGGCACCCTGGCACCCCGCCTATGGAACTCCCTTCCCCTCGAGATCAGGCTATGTCCTGACCTCTTGTCATTCAGGAAACTCCTAAAGACATGGCTCTTTCTACAAGCATACCACTAACCCATAAGCTCCCATCTCTGACCACACTCTGTCCTCACAGCGCCAGGAAACCAACCGGTGTCAGTGCGCTATACAAGCTTTTGTTAACATAACATAACATAACATAACATGCACAATCACGTGTAGCACACCGCACATGTACAATGACAGTGGAACATGTCCATGATACCATTGACACACTCCAGCACACATACAAACACCAAGTAGGCTCCCGTCCACCATGTGCCTATATGGGCCCCCTCCGAATAACCAATGACACTACCAATCCATGCACATGTGATGAAACCAGAAAAGCAGCGGCTAAGCAAGTGACACTGCATGACCAATAGCATGGCAGCAGCCTAAAGAAATTACATTGTGCACAAATCGACATGGAGGTGGCGCAGTGTGGATCACATCTGTAAAGGAGCAAGTCACAGTAACACATCCACGTGCACCTACAACCCATGCCGTCCAATTCAGGCAGCAGACAAACAATGCACAAGGCCAAAAAATCTGTGCAAGAGCACACATGACACGTCGGAAATATCCCAGCCCACGAAAAGCACACAATTCAAATGCACAACACCTCAAAGGGACACGGGTCCATGAAATCAGAGCTGCAGGGTCGACTCCCCACAATGCAGCACACACACATAGCAACCACAGAACATCACCAATGATGGCAATGTCAAACAAAGTGCAACACCTGCACCGCAGGACAGAGGACACAACAGGTTCTGCTTGTGCTTAGTAACTGGCCACTCACATCTGGCATTGCCTGACACTGTGTGATGACAATGTACGGGTACTACCACACATCCGGCATGTACTCAGAAAACACACTGCCTGCCATAAAATAGCCAGTCCATCAAAACAGTCACAATGTGCATTGTCATGCAGTCTGAATGCAAACATCTGCAAAGCTGCAACATACATGGGAACATACATTGGAGCAAACAACACTTACTGCAGAGCAGACCACAAATTCCATCAGTGATGATGAAGAGAACAACCAGCACATCTGTCCCATTACCCTCCAATAGCTAATGAACAACCTCTGCACCCCACCCCCAGGAACAGGGCAGCCCAGCTGCATCAAGGTGACCCCACCACCTGCACAGACCACACAGCAGTAAACACACACCACCACAGCTGTCTTCCAGGACCCCCATGAACAACACATGGAATTCCACGCAGTGTGTTGGGTTGCCAGGTGGAGTTGGCTGATAAGCTGCGGGTGGGTTTCGTGCACATGGCAGCCAAACCCGATGTCATACGTGGGTGTCTGAGTCCCATCAGGGAATACTTACAGTCCCTAACGGACACAAACTGTCTGCACCATGCTGCCCGACAATCCTTGGCTGACATCGCTGGTGCCATCTCTCGGATACAAGAACTGTCTAGTCAGACAGGCATCAGCGATGACAGCACAGAGTGGGCACAGATGCGCACGACAATTGAGACCATGGAGCAGATGCAGGCTGGAAGTATGGCTGCCGTGGCTGAACACCAGCGAGATATAGCTGGGATCGTCAATGCCTTGCAGTTCATCATCCTGCCGCTGCTGCCACTGAGCTGGTCCCAGATGACTGCAGTGGGAACTGCGACACACACCTCTCCGACCCCTGAGCTGTCAGTGGCACCCAGTGATGCAGCCCTATCACCATAGTACCATCATGTGTCAGTAGCACGCAGTGATGCAGCCATTACCCCACCACACACACTGGACGCACCAGACACTGAGGAAGTATCAGAGGACTAAGATGTGGATGCTAATTACTATGTGAGGAAGGAGGTAGTAGCATCCATCACCACCATATGACCTGTCCCTGCGTGGTTCTGCCCTATGCATCTTGCCCTGGGACAACACCTTCCACTGACCCTCAGAACACTCTGTTCTGTGGACGATATGCCACAGCTCAGGGCAATGAGTCGTATGTGTGTGCAACATTTGGACATATGGGTAGTTCTTGACCAATGTGTCAAGGGCATCCCTTGCAGGTGTAGGTCGCGCAGAGACAAGTGTGTGTGGGGTGTGGGCACGTTGGTTTTTCATTAGCGATGTTTGTGATGTGGGAGTCATCGGAGGCTGGTTTGGTATCTCATGCTGGGTGTGCAAGCCGCATTCAGGACCAGGGTCGGTTGGCCTCCCGCCTTGTGTGTAGGGACAAATGGAGTTTTCATTCCTAATTTTAGTCTGACTACTGCTTGCATTTCGGAGATGTGATGTGGCCTTCGCGCTGACTTTGATGCCAGGCCTGTGATTTGGGGTGCACGAATTTTGTGACACACGCAGCTGTTGGCATGTTTGCATGAGCCAAGGACATGATTGGCATTGAGCTCCTTGTTCAGTCTCTCTCTTTCTCTCTCTTTCTTTCTCTCTCTCGTTCTCTCTCTCTCCCAGTCCTTTGCTGAGTGCCTGACACACCTTCTTATCTTGGATATTGTCTTGCAGGCTGTGACTCACAGATTGTCCAGGGATGACCCGCCATGACTCTTCGCAATAGTTGTTTGGAGACAAATTAGTATGTGACATTTTGTTTGGTCTTTCAATGGTGCATGAATGACTCAGGATTTCTGTACTGACATGTGTGTTGATTGCTGCAATTGTGTGACATCAGGCTGGTGCTTTATTTCCCATTTTTTGGTGTCTTGGTACAGTGGTGGTGTGCCCGGGGTGGGGTTGAGGGGTGTGTGGTCCTGGGGGTGGGCGCGCTGGGTGTTATGGCCTTCTTGGGTGTCCGGCCCACATAATCATTGGCTCCATGGCATCTGTGGTTCTTCAGGTGTGGTTCTGTGCTGGGCTTCCTTTTGTGTTGCAGGCTGTGGTCCAACTTTGCACCAGGTCGGAGCAGGTGTTAGTTTCCTGCTGCTAACGCACCTTATCGCATGTTTTGTGTTCTTATCGCTGATATGGCTGGTCATTGAGAATGTTGGGGAGTGGTGTTGTTGCAGCTTTTGGCACTGGAACGCCTACTCTGCATCACATTAGCGATAGTTGCGGGGGTCAACTGTGGCAATGTTTTTTGCGGCTGCTATCGCAGGTATTCTGCTGCTATGGGCTGTTAGCACCAGCTTGTTAATGGGGTGATACATTTATCACGACTTCAGCTGCGATATAGTGCTGTTAACTCAGCGATACATCTTTGAGAATATCCCCCTTTGTGTATACTTGTGTATACTTGCTAGTTCCTCATAAGTGCAGCTGAATGGCTGGAGCTGAGTGGCACTGACTCTAGCTCCACGCAGAGCACTCTGTTGCTGTCTCATGTTCCGATTACTGATTCCCACAGCTGCTCCCAACTCAGTGCCCCCCACCACCTTCCCATCTTGTTTGGCTGCTCCACGGTGGATGCAGTCACCTCCGAATTGGATGAATGCATGAGGGTGGCCTCAACACAGCTGCTGGGGGGCTTCAAAACCCTCGCCTGCAAGGGACTGGTGATCTTGGTAAGCTGGTTCCCCTTCGCCGGGAGAAAAATGGAATGTAAAAATTAAAATGTTAGATCTCACTACAATATCGAACTGGTGAGTTCGACCTTTAATCCATCAATTTGACTAAAAATGTTGCCTTTCAGCACTGTGTCCTCTTGTTGCGTGGTGGGGCAATTATGCAAAAACATCACGCCCAGGAGCATTTGCAATGCAACAGGTCTAACATTTACGCGAGTTTGAGCTATTGATATTGTAAATGACAATGCCTTTTATTTATGTTTTGTTTTTTGAAACATAAATTTAACACATTGGGGCTGATTCACAGAACTAATCCGAGATAAAATCCTTAATTACTACTTTTGGTATTCACAGAAGGCATTTTGGAGTAGTAAAGTTAGGACTCCTAAATTTACTACTGCTTAATGCCTTTTGTGAATACCGAAAGTAGTAAAGTTAGGATTTTGTCTCAGTTTAGTAGTAGTAAAGTTAGGAGTCCTAACTTTACTACTATTAAATGCCTTCTGTGAATACCGAAAGTAGTAAAGTTAGGATTTTGTCTCAGTTTAGTAGTATTAAAGTTAGGACTCCTAACTTTACTACTGCTAAATGCCTTTTGTGAATACCAAAAGTAGTAAAGTTAGGATTTTGTCTCAGTTTAGTAGTAGTAAAGTTAGGAGTCCTAACTTTACTACTGCTAAATGCCTTTTGTGAATACCGAAAGTAGTAAAGTTAGGATTTTGTCTCAGTTTAGTAGTAGTAAAGTTAGGAGTCCTAACTTTACTACTGCTAAATGCCTTTTGTGAATACCGAAAGTAGTAAAGTTAGGATTTTGTCTCAGTTTAGTAGTATTAAAGTTAGGAGTCCTAACTTTACTACTATTAAATGCCTTCTGTGAGTACCAAAAGTAGTAAGTTTAGGATTTTACCTCAGATTAGTTCTGTGAATGGCCCCATTGTCCTTTACAATGCCAATAACTTAAACTTGCGTTAATGCGAGACCTATTGCATAGCAAATGCTTGTTTATTCGATTGTTCTCGGTGTCCAAACTGAAACCCCATACAACTGTGGCCTCTTTATTTATTGGGGTCGTCGGTACCAAACGGAGAGACGAAAGAATGCAAGGGGTTGGATGTTAGTTTACTAGAGTGGTAAGTGAACATCATGATTTATCTGACAAAGTTATGGAAACAAGCACAGCACTTTGATGCAAGTTGGCGCTTGATACCATACTCGATGACAAAGATAATTAACAACTGAGCAGCCTTGTGTGTGGGCTTTATCTGTATGGCTGCAATCCTATGAGAAACGTCTGTCTATTTATGGGCTTCTCTAGAAGCTTGTTACTTTCAAAAATTTGTGTTTTTACAGATTTTTTAATGTAATTTATGGAACAGTGGATGACAAGTAGGGGCCTTCGTTGCCAATGAAGTTAGGAGGGTTTCAGGCTGATGTGGTGAATTTGGGGACTAGATTCAGTTACATTTAACAGTAAAGTTCCCTGTAGCAAAGGCATGCTTTGGGCTCATATGTATTACTTTGTTTAAACACTGAAGGCAAACTTAGTTCATGCTCCGGTAACCTGCCAGTAATTTTATTTGGTTGAGTTTTACTCTTTCTTGTCACAGTTTTTAGGTCTCGCGCCTGCGATGCATATGGCAAAGCCATATGCCATCGCGCAGGCGCGATACTAATGCTGTCGGGTCTGCTTCCCAGGAGACAGGAGATGTCACGCGCACGCTCTGGAAAGCGATCGGCGCCGGCCGCGCGCGTGCGTTTCCCAATCTCCTGTCTCTCTGGGAAGCACACAAGCATGCCCAGCAAGCCCCGCCAAGGTAACTTTGAAATAATCATTTCTTGTTTTCTATTCTAACTGGTCAGCATGTTCTTTCACAACCGTATCCTTCTCTGCATATTTCTGTCCGTGGGGCTACAGAATGCCAAACATCGGAGGTTTATAGCCTTTCCTAGTTTCTCTTAACTTCTTCCCACACACTTCAGCCTTTCGTCCTGCCTAAGCCGCTCACACTTTTACCCTGCCTCCCCCTCCGCCCATCACAACATTCTTGCAGGTCTCCCCCTTTCACCACTGTCAGCCATGCCCTACGGCTCCACCCGGGCTCCCTCTACTCAACCACACATCCTTCGACCATTGGACCGTTCCACTCCTCCCCCCCTTAACACTTTCCAACCGCTCATTCCTCCCCAAGTAGTCACTCCTCCGCTTTTCATCCCTCAATTTGTGCACTCACCCATCAGCCCTCCGCTCCCTCCTGCAGTCCCCCATCCACTTATCGCTCTCACCTCTGCACCCACCTCTCTCACTTTTCTTAACTGCTTCTCCTAATCATCTCGCCTCCTCTCTCTCCATTCTACCCGTCAATCACGCGACCAGGACTCTCGCCGGTCTATCCGTCAGTCCCTCACCTATCCACCGATCCCTCACCCATCTACCCTTACGGTGTCTATTACTACCCCAAACATCTCTTCCCCACCCGCTTGTTTCTTTCTCAACTCATCCACCTCTACCTCCGCACTGTCCCAATCCGAACTCCTCGGCCACTGTTCTTTATTTCTCTCACTCATCCGTCCGGTTCCTTTCCCTCTCCTGGTACCTCACACTATTGTTACTTTCTTAACTCTGCGCACTGTACCCCATCCCCAGCCTCCGCACCCCGCTCCTATATGTCACATCCACCTCACTATTGTCTTCCTCTCATCTTTGCACCCTCTTCTCATCACTCACCCTCCACCCATCTCTCACTTTCACCCTCTCCCGTTTCTCATCACCTCCAACCTCTTCTCACCCCTCCGCCCTGTTCCCACCTCACACCCTCCACTTTGTTTCGATCACTCACCCCTGCCCCCTCCCCTGTTCCTATCTCTCACCCACCATGATTATGCTTGTTTTTCTTTCTGCTGCATGGTGGTGGGCACGCCCAAGGGGTTACGTAAAAAAAGACCATGCCCTTCCAGAACCCTCACCATTGGAGCTGTCTTATAAGTAACAGCGACAGGGTTTCACGTTTTATCTGAAATGTCTCCTTAGAAAAAAAAAACACATCTGTAGTGGACCAGAGGCGTGATACGCCCACTGCGGAGATCTTTGTGGTCACACCTACAGGCTCCAACCCTTTAAAACACATGTGTGGGGGACTTTCAGCCACAGGTTCCAACGCAGGTAAAACATCTGAGCGGGATGCCCCATCTACAGTGTGCAAGTAGCATGTTACAATGCGAGTCACTGCTCAAAGTTTCATCTTACCTCAGTTGATAAAATAAGCACTACTGCGTTGATTGGTAAAACCGGTGGCTATACACTATTTACGAAGGTTAGGTAGGAAACTGCAAAATCGGCGGCAGTGGCTCGCGCAGAATCAGTTTTTTAGGTGTATCTATATTACTTTGATATATTATGTTGTCAAAAAATCGAAAATAAACACGTTTTCCTATAAATGCATTTCTCTACCTACCAGCAATCAAGCAGTTGTTTTCCAGTCTCTGTCACCGTGTTCATATAGGGCAGTCGTAACCTATGTAAACCCATTGATTTTATTTTTGTTTAAATGTAAATCATTCCATGTCAAGCCGTGTGCTTCCAGCCTGCAGGCGGCTGCACCGCTCTGCGACCAGACGTTTGAAGCCCATGTTTTGGGCCAAGCAGAACCCCATCACATTTAAACACAGCCACGTGTATTGGAAATAAATAAAACAACAGAATGAGTCTTGTGACCCTAGAACTGGATGTACAGACGATTCAAGGGCTTCCAAGGGGTTTATAATCCTGCAGTGCCGGTCTAAATCTAGCTGCTATGAAGTGCAAATGCGTCATTCATGCTGAAGTAACCAGGGCCTTCCACACATTGGACACTGCGCTGCCTCACACAAACTGCGCTGCCTCACACACACACACTACGCTGCCTCACACACACACACACACACACTGCGCTGCCTCACACACACTGCGCTGCCTCACACACACTGCGCTGCCTCACACACACTGCGCTGCCTCACACACACTGCGCTGCCTCACACACACTGCGCTGCCTCACACACACTGCGCTGCCTCAAACACACACACTGCGCTGCCTCACACACACACACTGCGCTGCCTCACACACACACACACTGCGCTGCCTCACACACACTGCGCTGCCTCACACACACACTGCGCTGCCTCACACACATACTGCGCTGCCTCACACACACACTGCCCTGCCTCACACACACACTGCCCTGCCTCACACACACACTGCACTGCCTCACACACACACTGCGCTGCCTCACACACACACTGCGCTGCCTCACACACACACTGCGCTGCCTCACACACACACACACTGCGCTGCCTCACACACACTGCGCTGCCTCACACACACTGCGCTGCCTCACACACACTGCGCTGCCTCACACACACTGCGCTGCCTCACACACACTGCGCTGCCTCACACACACTGCGCTGCCTCACACACACTGCGCTGCCTCACACACACACTGCGCTGCCTCACACACACACACACACACTGCACTGCCTCACACACACACACTGCGCTGCCTCTCACACACACACTGCGCTGCCTCTCACACACACACACTGCGCTGCCTCACGCACACACTGCGCTGCCTCACACACACACACACACTGCGCTGCCTCACACACACACACTGCGCTGCCTCACACACACACTGCGCTGCCTCACACACAGTCACACTGCGCTGCCTCACAAACACAGTATGGAGCCACACACTGCTGTGTGTCACTCACACTGTCCTATCACACACACTGCGCTGTTACACACACACACTGCCCTATGACACACATACTACACTGCCTCACACACACACTGCGCTGCATCACGCACACACTGCCCTGCTACACATTGCACTGCCTCACACACACTGCGCTGCCTCACACACACTGCGCTTCCTCACATACTGCGCTGCCTCACACACACTGCGCTGCCTCACACACACTGCGCTGCCTCACACACACTGCGCTGCCTCACACACACTGCGCTGCCTCAACACACTGCGCTGCCTCAACACACCGCGCTGCCTCAACACACTGCGCTGTTTCAACACACTGCACTGCCACACACACTGCGCTGCCTCACACACACTGCGCTGCCTCACACACACTGCGCTGCCTCACACACACTGGGCTGCCTCACACACACTGTGCTGCCTCACACACACTGTGCTGCCTCATGCACACACACACTGCGCAGCCTCACACACACTGCACTACCTCACACACTGCACTGCCTCACACACACTGCACTACCTCACACACTGCGCTGCCTCACACACACTGCACTGCCTCACACACACACTGCGCTGCCACACACACACACACACTGCGCTGCCTCACACACACACACTGTGCTGCCTCACACACACACTGCGCTGCCTCACACACAGTCACACTGTGCTGCCTCACAAACACAGTATGGAGCCACACACTGCTGTGTGTCACTCACACTGTCCTATCACACACACTGCGCTGTTACACACACACACTGCCCTATGACACACATACTACACTGCCTCACACACACACTGCGCTGCATCACGCACACACTGCCCTGCTACACACTGCGCTGCCTCACACACACTGCGCTGCCTCACACACACTGCGCTGCCTCACACACTGCGCTGCCTCACACACACTGCGCTGCCTCACACACACTGCGCTGCCTCACACACACTCACCATTGGAGCTGTCTTATAAGTAACAGCGACAGGGTTTCACGTTTTATCTGAAATGTCTCCTTAGAAAAAAAAAACACATCTGTAGTGGACCAGAGGCGTGATACGCCCACTGCGGAGATCTTTGTGGTCACACCTACAGGCTCCAACCCTTTAAAACACATGTGTGGGGGACTTTCAGCCACAGGTTCCAACGCAGGTAAAACATCTGAGCGGGTAGCCCCATCTACAGTGTGCAAGTAGCATGTTACAATGCGAGTCACTGCTCAAAGTTTCATCTTACCTCAGTTGATAAAATAAGCACTACTGCGTTGATTGGTAAAACCGGTGGCTATACACTATTTACGAAGGTTAGGTAGGAAACTGCAAAATCGGCGGCAGTGGCTCGCGCAGAATCAGTTTTTTAGGTGTATCTATATTACTTTGATATATTATGTTGTCAAAAAATCGAAAATAAACACGTTTTCCTATAAATGCATTTCTCTACCTACCAGCAATCAAGCAGTTGTTTTCCAGTCTCTGTCACCGTGTTCATATAGGGCAGTCGTAACCTATGTAAACCCATTGATTTTATTTTTGTTTAAATGTAAATCATTCCATGTCAAGCCGTGTGCTTCCAGCCTGCAGGCGGCTGCACCGCTCTGCGACCAGACGTTTGAAGCCCATGTTTTGGGCCAAGCAGAACCCCGTCACATTTAAACACAGCCACGTGTATTGGAAATAAATAAAACAACAGAATGAGTCTTGTGACCCTAGAACTGGATGTACAGACGATTCAAGGGCTTCCAAGGGGTTTATAATCCTGCAGTGCCGGTCTAAATCTAGCTGCTATGAAGTGCAAATGCGTCATTCATGCTGAAGTAACCAGGGCCTTCCACACATTGGACACTGCGCTGCCTCACACAAACTGCGCTGCCTCACACACACACACTACGCTGCCTCACACACACACACTGCGCTGCCTCACACACACTGCGCTGCCTCACACACACTGCGCTGCCTCACACACACTGCGCTGCCTCACACACACTGCGCTGCCTCACACACACTGCGCTGCCTCAAACACACACATTGCGCTGCCTCACACACACACACTGCGCTGCCTCACACACACACACTGCGCTGCCTCACACACACACACACTGCGCTGCCTCACACACACTGCGCTGCCTCACACACACACTGCGCTGCCTCACACACACTGCGCTGCCTCACACACACACTGCCCTGCCTCACACACACACTGCGCTGCCTCACACACACACTGCACTGCCTCACACACACACTGCGCTGCCTCACACACACACTGCGCTGCCTTACACACACACTGCGCTGCCTTACACACACACTGCGCTGCCTCACACACACACTGCGCTGCCTCACACACACTGCGCTGCCTCACACACACACTGCGCTGCCTCACACACACACTGCGCTGCCTCACACACACACTGCGCTGCCTCACACACACACTGCGCTGCCTCACACACACACTGCGCTGCCTCACACACACACTGCGCTGCCTTACACACACTGTGCTGCCTCACACACACTGCGCTGCCTCACACACACTGCGCTGCCCTCCCTCACACACACTGCGCTGCCTCTCACACACCGCGCTGCCTCTCATACACACACACTGCGCTGCCTCACAGACACACACACTGCGCTGCCTCACACACACACACACTGCGCTGCCTCACACACACACACACTGCGCTGCCTCACACACACTGCGCTGCCTCACACACACTGCGCTGCCTCACACACACTGCACTGCCTCACACACACTGCGCTGCCTCACACACACACTGCGCTGCCTCACACACACACACACACTGCACTGCCTCACACACACACACTGCACTGCCTCACACACACACACTGCGCTGCCTCTCACACACACACACTGCGCTGCCTCACGCACACACTGCGCTGCCTCACGCACACACTGCGCTGCCTCACACACACACACACTGCGCTGCCTCACACACACACACTGCGCTGCCTCACACACACACTGCGCTGCCTCACACACAGTCATACTGCGCTGCCTCACAAACACAGTATGGAGCCACACACTGCTGTGTGTCACTCACACTGTCCTATCACACACACTGCGCTGTTACACACACACACTGCCCTATGACACACATACTGCGCTGCCTCACACACACTGCGCTGCCTCACATACTGCGCTGCCTCACACACACTGCGCTGCCTCACATACTGTGCTGCCTCACACACACTGCGCTGCCTCACATACTGCGCTGCCTCACACACACTGCGCTGCCTCACACACACTGCGCTGCCTCACACACACTGCGCTGCCTCACACACACTGCGCTGCCTCAACACACTGCGCTGCCTCAACACACTGCGCTGCTTCAACACACTGCACTGCCACACACACTGCGCTGCCTCACACACACTGCGCTGCCTCACACACACTGCGCTGCCTCACACACACTGGGCTGCCTCACACACACTGTGCTGCCTCACGCACACACACACTGCGCAGCCTCACACACACTGCACTACCTCACACACTGCACTGCCTCACACACACTGCACTACCTCACACACTGCGCTGCCTCACACACACTGCACTGCCTCACACACACACACACTGCGCTGCCACACACACACACACACTGCACTGCCTCACACACACACACTGTGCTGCCTCACACACACACTGCGCTGCCTCACACACAGTCACACTGCGCTGCCTCACAAACACAGTATGGAGCCACACACTGCTGTGTGTCACTCACACTGTCCTATCACACACACTGCGCTGTTACACACACACACTGCCCTATGACACACATACTACACTGCCTCACACACACACTGCGCTGCATCACGCACACACTGCCCTGCTACACACTGCACTGCCTCACACACACTGCGCTGCCTCACACACACTGCGCTGCCTCACACACTGCGCTGCCTCACACACACTGCGCTGCCTCACACACACTGCGCTGCCTCACACACACTGCGCTGCCTCAACACACTGCGCTGCTTCAACACACTGCGCTGCTTCAACACACTGCGCTGCTTCAACACACTGCGCTGCCTCACACACACTGCGCTGCCTCACACACACTGCGCTGCCTCACACACACTGCGCTGCCTCACACACACTGCGCTGCCTCACACACACTGCGCTGCCTCACACACACACTGCGCTGCCTCACACACACTGCGCTGCCTCACGCACACTGTGCTGCCTCACGCACACTGCGCAGCCTCACACACACTGCACTACCTCACACACTGCACTGCCTCACACACACTGCACTACCTCACACACTGTGCTGCCTCACACACACTGCACTGCCTCACACACACACTGCGCTGCCACACACACACACACACACACTGCGCTGCCTCACACACACACACACATTGCACTTCCTCAAACACACACACGCTGCCTCACACACACACACTGCGCTGCCTCACACACACACGCTGCCTCACACACAAACACTGCCTCACACACACACAATGCGCTGCCTCACACACACACACTGCACTGCCTCACACACAAACACACACACACACTGCGCTGCCTCACACACACACACACACACACACTGCGTTGCCTCACACACTGCACTGCCACATAATTACCCAGCTCTCAATGCAACATACACTCCAAATACCACTCAGTGCCACATAATTATATGCTACATAGTTACACTGCACTCAATGCCATATACACTCCAAACAATACGACTCAGTGCCACAAAATTACATATTACATATTTACACTGCACTCCATGCAACATACACTCCAAATACTACTGAGTGCCACATAATTACACACCACATAATTACACTGCACTCAATGCAACATTCACTCCAAATCCCACTCAGTGCCACATAAGTACACTCTACTGAATGCAACATACACTCCCCATATTACCACTCAGTGCCACGTAATTACACCCCATATAATTACTCTTCTCAATGCAACGTAAATACACTTCACATAATACCACTCAGTGCCGTATAATATGCTACATAATTACACTGCACTCAATGCAACATACACTCCAAATACCACTCAGTGCCACATAATTACTCTACTGAATACAACATTCACTCCCCATATTACCACTCAGTGCCACGTAATTACACCCCATATAATTACTCTTCTCAATGCAACGTAAATACACTTCACATAATACCACTCAGTGCCGTATAATTACACACCTCATACTTACACTACTCAATGCAACATAAATACACTCTATCTATCTATCGCACTTACTCTATCTATCGCCATCACTCTATCTATCGCCATCACTCTATCTATCTATCGCCTTCACTCTATCTATCACTTTGCCACAGCATCACTCAGCACCACCACAGCATCACTCATGGGAAATACAACATCACTAGGCGCTACCACAGCATCAATGAACGTCACAGCATCACTCGTTGCCACCACAATATCACTCAGCGCCACCACAGCATCAATCTGTGCAACCATTCAATAACTGGTTCAAATATGTTCTCTCAATGTTTCAAGCTTTATTACAAATGTCATAAAAAGATGTTAATATTTCACTTCTGTTCTTGGATTTTCGTCAAAATAAAATACAATTAACATAATCTTCACAATTTGTTTACAAAAGTTTAAGCTATTGCTATTATAAATTACAATAACTTTTATTTAAGTATTAATTATTAAAAAATGTAAAAGCCATTGTTATTTGAAATATCAATACATCTAAGTCACGTAAATACAACACATATTGCATTACAAATGCTATAGGTGTCACATTTGCAAACGTTAGAACTATTGGCATTGTAAATGACAAAGCTATTAAATTTGCTATTTTCAAAACCAACACATAAATAAAAAATGTGTCATTTACAATACCAATAGCTCAAACTTCCCTAATGCGAGACCTATTGCATTGCAAATGCTTGTTTCATTTGAGGTTAACCCTACCACAGACAGTCATCTAGCACTAGCAAGCAAAACCTTGCGATCTAGTAAGCTTGCAAGCAAAGTCCCCCCTCTACTGCAGTCTAACCTTAAAGTGAAGTTGACATATAACCAGCCGCGTAGGTGCAGGTAACTGAGGTGGGGTGGTAAATGGGAATTTCGAGGGACGATGCTGAGGTAAATATTACCTAAATAATTAATTTTCCCTCAGCATTGTACCTCAACATCCCCCCTACCAGCCCCCACCGCCCCACCGCTGTTACCTGCACGGACCGCAGCTGCATAAAACAGACCTATCCTGCAAATAGCAAGCTTCATACAAAATAGAAACATCGCAAAGGTCACCCGCTTCCTCAAGGCGGTTAGGTTGGGGGCAGAGCAGCGATGTGGAAGAGCAGGTCTCGGATTGATGAAAATTACGAATAAGTAATCTGAGCATCATACTCTCATCCCTCTTCCTCATGATAGCCCTTAAATAGGGTGTTAAACGCGAATATATGCAATAGCAAGCAGTCATGTTACAACTGTTTAATGAAGAACAAAAATCAACATCAAACCCACAGAATACAAATCAATGAACTGTCCTAGTAGAAAAGCCAACCCTAAGGCAGATGCACCAAAGCATTAAAGAGAAACATCCAAGTTATAACAGGAAGCAAAGGTATTTGGAGAAGCCCAAGTAGCTGGCCAACAAACAACAAATAAAAATAATCTACATTCATCCAATAAGGTAGTCACCCCTTTATTGGATTTACTCTATGCACCAAATGGAAGAGAAAGACCATCAGTTTCATAAACCAAACAAACAGCCAGGCAACTTCAGTCACTGAGGGCGAACACAGAATGTTTACCTCTTAAAAAGTCATTCCCAAGGAAGCAAACATTCCATGTGACATGCAGAAAGCCTCCACACAAGCCAAGCAAACACGTAATGCCCATCCCACAGCCAGGGTTATCCAAAAACATATTGGAACAGGTGGAAATGGCACATAACCTTATGTCTGAAGACTGGTGAGGGTCACAAAAACACATCCCAAAGAACCAATCTAAGTTAAATTCCTTGCAGCTAAATGCCCCAAATTTCACCAAGCGTCTAGATGGTGCAATTGTGAATCCAAATAACACTTCCACCTTCATAAAAACAAAATGGCTCAAAGAGATAAAAGGAGCACCCAACTCATGCCCTGAGGACATAGAGGAGGAAACTGAATCTTCATCAAGGATGTGATTAGCAGAAAATCTAGCAGCCACAGATCAAACATGAACTGAACAGTAGATTCAATCAGATACCACAACTTCCTTTGCAATCATTAACACAGATGATTGCATGTGTAGTTACGTACAAGAGGAGCAGTACTCCTAACAATAGGATCAACTTAAATACCCCTGAGGAAGTAGCAAGGAGAGAAAAATACAATCCCTTAGTTGACATTTTGTTGAATGCCATATATTTCAACTATGCTGCTGTGCTCTCATCCGAGAATAGGAATTCCACACGAGGACAAATATGACAAGACTAAGAAGATGATATTCTCCTCCAACCACAGCTATAGTATGATAAAGAATAGGAATTACAATAAAGCATCACCAGTACCAAACAAAAACTCACCCTCATCTTGCAGCCCCAAACACTGATACTGCATCTGTAATCACTATGAGACAAGAAGTGACTGGCTAAATCCTGCTGAAGTAAGGGTCTGAATCGGAAGACACTATGTTATTCTAAGAAAGGTGTTAGAAAAGTGGTCTCTAGTTGGCAGTTTGCACTCTGTCCAAGTAGAAACCCTCCCTCTATTTAGGGTAAAGGAATCACAAAGGTAATATAACTCCTGCTCACCCCCTTAGTAGCTTGACATGAGCAGTGAGGCCTATATCAGAGGCAATGTGTAAAGCATTTGTACATACACTGTAACATAGTGAAAACACTACAAAATGAGGCCACACCACTTTAGAAAAGTAGCCTATATTTATCGGAATAAAGCAAAACCAAAGCGACAAAAATCCAACATACACAAGTAAAGATATCGCTTTTCAAAGGTTAAATCAGTTCAAAGACGAAACAGGTGCAGGGGAGATGAGGCGCTGGAAAAGCAAAGCGATGCATTGGTTCCTTACTCGTAGGGGAGGTGATGCGTTGGTTCCTTACTGTCAGGGAAGGCGATGCGTCAGTTCCTTATGTTGTGGAAGGGAGGGAGATGTGTTGATCTCGAGACACGTCGCCTCTGTTCTTTACTGCTGGGCAATGTCGATAAAGAAATCAACACCCAGGGATGATCCGTCTAACATCCAGATGCGCTGCATCAATTCCACAGTGATGAAGCAGGTGCTGCATTGGAGTTGAAGCAGGGCATCAAATACTTTAGTTATGTGGCACTCAAGACTCACACTATAGCAGTTCTTCTGATGCACTTTGAGGGAAAGATGGGGCCTAT
Organism: Lissotriton vulgaris; assembly: GCF_964263255.1. Taxonomy (NCBI): domain Eukaryota; kingdom Metazoa; phylum Chordata; class Amphibia; order Caudata; family Salamandridae; genus Lissotriton; species Lissotriton vulgaris. Next base: position 883,078,894 of record NC_141694.1, read on the forward strand.
GGTGAAAGCTGTGATTGATGCGCAAATCAGGAACGTAACCACGCTCCGGTTCTGGCAGTGGGGATGCGTCGATAAAAACAGACGCTGGGAGTCGATGCATGGATTTTCTCCTTCAGTTCACCAGATTCCATTTCCATGGCCCAGGGACTGGATTTGGCACCAATTTGTAAGTCAGGACTCTCAGCAGAAGAGGCCAGGCAATGGTAGGTGAAACCTTTGATTTCCCTGAGACTTCTTAACAGAAAGTAAGCACACACAAGCCCCTGGAGAACCTAGGATGCAGGAATCAGAAGGCAAAGTCCAGTCCTTTCTCTCTCTCCCAGAACAAAAGCAGCAAGCAACAGGCCAGCAGAGTGTCAGTTCCTCCTACAGGATCCAGCTCTTGTTCCTTGCAGCATGCCCTTTAGTCCAGTAGAGTTGATTTGAGAGGGTCAGAGGTCCCATACTTATACCTTTCTGCCTTTGAAGTGTGGCAAACTTCAAAGGACAGTCTTTGTAGTACACAAGACCCTGCCTTTCCCAGATCTGGCTCCAGACACACTGCAGGGGGGTGTAGACAGCTTTGTGTGAGGACAGGCACAGCCTTATTCACGCTTCACTGACAACTCCCCCCACCACTCAAGCTCAGGAAGGTCCATCAGCCTGGTAAAGGTCCATCAGGATATGCAAGGCACATCTCAGCTCCCTTTGTGTGACTGTCTAGAGTGAATGTACATGAGCCCAACTGTCAGCCAACCCAGAAGTGGTTTCTAAAGACAGGTAGAGGCACAGAATGGTTAAGCAAGAAAATGCCAACTTTTTAAAAGTGGGGTTTTCAAACCCAAAATTTTAAAATCCATCCATGACAAAAGATGTACTTTTAAGTTGTGAGTCCAGAGATCCCAAACTCCAAATCTCTGTCTGCTCTCAATGGGAAATTAGACTTAAAAGATATTTCAAGGGAACCTCTATGTTACCCTATGAGAGTGATAGTCCTTGTAATAGTGAAAAATGAAGTTTGCAGAATTAAACAGCATCTTTAAATAAAATACACCCTTCTCAGGGAGCTTCCTTGGGCTACCATAGGGGTACCCAAGGAATGTTTGGGCCTGGCAAATGGGTGTACTTGCCATGTTGAAATAATGGCAGTTTTGAAACTGCACACACAGACACTGAGGAGGCAGGTCTGAGACAGGCTTGCAGGGCTGCTCATGTGGGTGGCAAAATCAGTGCTGCAGGCCCTCTAGTAGCATTTGATTTACAGGCCGCAGCACAACGTTCACACTTTACTAGGGACTTACTAGTAAATCAAATAAGCCAATTATGGATAAACCAATCACCAGTACAATTTACACAGGAAGTAGTTGCACTTTAGCACTGGTCTGCAGTGGTAAATCGCCCAGAGTCTTAAAACCAGCAACAACAAAATGCAGCACACAGTCAAAGAATTGAGATAAGAAGCAAAAAAACTGGGGAACTCACACCAAGGATGCCAGGTCTAACATCAGCACTTTTGCTACAACATCTTACACCTTGCTGTTTGATGAAGAGCCACCAAGGGGAAAGCATGAATTTTACAAAAGGAAGAATGGACTGGAACAGCACAGTTACTAACGGTGCAGCCTGCATCTACAAGTTCAATTATCCATTGTCATTTCACACTGTCCACACATCTGTAATTCAGTGGTGGTGGTTTGACAGAATCCAACACCATTTCTGATGAGTGGAGAAAAAGTAACTGCATTAGAGTTGGCAGCCACCTATCTGCACAGGTGCAGCCAGACAGATCCTCAGTGGGGTTAGTAAAAAACAAAAGAGGTTGCTGGGAATGGACATATTTTGTGTGGTGTACCCCCATTTTTGCCTTGAATGCTTTTCTGGCTGTAGAACCAGCAATAAAGGGCTTGTTCTACCTCTTTCAACTTGATGAGTTTGGCATACACCTGACCGGTATACTTCACTTGCATAAATGTCCCTAGCATATGGTGCAAAGTATGCTCAGGGCCTCTATGTTAAATGTCACGAGTGGACAGCAGCACCCATTATGCCCTCCTTTCCAGTGATGGCGCAAATCATGGCTTCAGTCTGCCATTGTAGCTTGACTGTGGCAGTTCAAACACTGCAATTCGACATTACAGCACCAAATCCTATTAAGTGTCAAACCCTGATTGACAGATCTGCATGGTTTACATATAAGATTTTGGGACTCACCTGAAAGGCTCAGCACAGGATGCCAAGATAGTTCTTATGTATCTCCTGTCAGGTTGCAGGACACATAACACTAGGAGCACACTTGAAACTAGAGGATTCCTGTGTTTCCACTGTCTAGATGCTGGAAAACCCTACTTTTCTTCTACCAGGCTTCTGTCACTAGATTTATCGTGGGTACATTGGCCAAACCTAACTCGATTTTGATAATATATTTGAGAATAATTGGGATCACCAAGTTACACTTCCCACACAACCAGCCCTCAAAACCTATGTCTAGTGTGACCAGACTTTTGCCATCTTGAAAATGATCAAAGTGGGTAGGGTTGGCCCTGGAAAATGTTACCCCTCTGGTTAGGGTGTGGCCAGGAGTCAGTCCCCCCACTGGCTCGTGCCAGGCATTAATGTGGCATTTCCAGGCACTCACTTCAGAACTCTTCTGGAAGAGAGAAAGATCAAAAGTGGACTGAACCTGCTGTCCATCACCTGAGAAGAGCTCTCAAGGATCGGACCTGCACTTTCTTGTACACAGGACAATTACATGGAATTTGTGGGTCATAAAGCTGACCTCCTGTGAATGCTACAGGGATACAGCAAGCTATAAAAGGCATTTGCTGCAGCTGCCAAGCTGACCAGTGGCAACTGGACCTGGACTGGACTCTGCTGTTGGCCACTGCCTGACATCCCTAGAGTCTCTAAATGCCTCACCTGAGGCCCTGGGGGCTTTACAAGAATAATCATGTGGTGAATTGAGACTTAAAGGACTAAGTAAGATGGTAAAATCTATGACCAGGATGAAACTGTTTGGTGAATCTTGGTCTGCTTCAAATTGTGCCAAGATCCTGGGCTACCGTGACCATTGACTATCATTGGCACTTTATGCTTCTTGGCTCTCTTCTTACTTAAAATTTCAGAAATTCATAGCTCCTGCTCCCCATATTGAGTGTTTGTAATTTTGGTGACAGTCTATTTATTAAAATGTACTCTTTTTTGTAATTCAGTTTGGGATCTTTATTGTTTTGTATTAGGACTTTATTACTATTTTGGTACTGCATAAGCACTGTTCATATTGGCCTAAATTAAACCTGTCTTCTCTTTGCCATAGCTAGCAAGGGGTTTGAGTGTGGGTTAATTTAGGCATCAGAGGGTTTACCTTGAAAAGGGCTGTGATTATTCCTTGAGGTGGGTGGGCACCCTCCACCCCAAATATTAATCCCATTCTTGCATTTGCCCTATGTCTATATCTCTTATAGGTTAGATGCCTGTAAATTGCAAGAACTGAGAAGGGTTTTCTTACTAGATGCCTGACTTTGAGGATTTTAATCTCAAACAAAAGGTCTTTGATGAGAAGGAACAGGGTTGAGGAGTAATAACTTTTGGGAAATACCGCTGCATGCTAAGGGCACGTGCAGCAGGCCTCAGTAAACAGATGTGATTACCCTTGGATGGGAATCAGATGCCCGTGCGCAAGTTGTAGGTCTGATGTTAAAAACGGAGACAAAATGATGAGGGATAAAACTGTTGAAGCAGACTTTCTATGTTGAAAAGGGTTACGCCTCTTCCATGGCACAACCAGATCTCTTGGTGACAACACCAAGTACACATAATGATGGAGAATTACAAAGCCTGCTGGTCCGATTCTGATCTCCTACCTAATGACCCTGTCTCCTGTGCTGTATTTTCTTCCAATCCTGAGAAATGCATATTGATAATTTGATCCACATTCCACCTGAAATTATTTTAAACACATATTCTAGTACTGTATTGTCAATCTGATAGTTATTACACTGTCTACAGAATTGTGTAATTTGGAAAATACTCCAAAATCTCTAGATTTTAATTTGTAAGCATAAGATATTATAAAGCATGATTAAAAACATGTACATTTATATAAAATTGCGGATTCAATATTTCAATGCTAATTCTATTCCTATCGATGCAATTGTATGCTATCTCCAGTGACCCTATTTGTTATGTGGAGTTTCATATAGCAAAAAAATAAGTAAAAGTGTATGATGAGAATCTTTCTTATCACAGACAAAATAATCAAAGATTTCAATCTTTGCAAGTCGAAATTTAACACATGAGATCTGCCATCTTCAAAAATACTTTTACTGTCTGAGAGTGGGTGAAGCCTTGTGGGGCAAGGATTTGAGCCGACTCCCACGCCAACCATACATGTTGGAGGCCTAAAGCCCAGAACAGCTCGAGCCAAATCTCCCACAAAACCAAAGAAGAAAGACTTCAGTGGCTGTCGCCGGCGTCCTAAGGAAGTTGTAAACCCCCTAAACAAAATGAGCTGTCAAACACAAGCTGGAATTGCTCTCTCTGCAGGGGTGTACATCTCACTTAACTGTGATATCGACTTTTCACTAGGAAAACGTGTGAAGAGAGCTGATGTTGTGAGGCGCTTCAACAGTTATTTTGTATTATTCTACCCTCTGTCATATTTTTTCAAGGCCTCTATTGAAATTATGTCTTATTACTCTGCTGAACTTTAATGCAAGACAGAAAAAAGCCCAGCCAATATGCAGTGGGTAACAGAGGAACATGTCTTCAATTAATTTTAGTATCTTCTTATTTTCAGCTCAGCAGGGCACAGTTCAATCTGCCACATCTCAGATGAGTAGATGAACAAATTCCCAACAGAAGAGAACAGAATCTGCCACACCTGAGAATACTGTCAAAGGCAATGACCCTTTCATGAACTGGTAGGTGAAACACACATTTTATTTTTTACCTGTTTTTGGAGAAAATTAGTTTATCTTGTACAAAACATTACTTTCTTGTTCCTCAAACAACGTCGACTCTTGTGTGGACCCAATGCACCCCTGAAATTATTGGTGAGGGGTAAGGTGAACAGATTTAGGAAATCTAAATGGCGCAACATTCCACCAACATAGAAAAGCGATCATGATTTTGCTTCCCGTGAGGGCACTCAAGGACTTAAACAATGAAGCACTACGGGGAAATTAAACTTTACGCACATTATTATTTGTGTAAACTAACTTTTTCTTGGCTAGGGGCTGCTAACTCAGTTTAAATTGAAGCACATGCACACTTACCACCAGTCTTCCTTGTTCAGCTGACCCTCTCTGAAAAACTGCTTGTGTGCTAACTTTAGTGGAATTTGCTGGGAGAAATAGGGGAAATGCGAGACTGTCTCAGCAAATCCAGGATGCTTGGTCACACTAGTGAAGTATTTTGCAGGCACTCCACTTGGTTGTGCTGTCCCAGATCCTTACATCACCCTACACCAGTTGAATTTTGGTACTCTTTGGGACAAGACCATTCCCAGGTGAGGCAGTCTGGGAGTTGAGGGAAATCTGAATGACATTACCTATTTGCTAAGGGCATCCTCCTCCATCCAACAAGGGAAAAAAGTATACATTTGGTGCATTTCCCGGAAGGCTCTGTTCCTGCACATAATTCATAATGAGACAACCCCTTGCTAATGCGGATTTGCTCATTCGCAATTGAGAACATCTACTTGCTAATAAGGGAATCTACTGCAGGGCGTATGCTGGAGAAAAACCTCCACCAAAGCATTCCATGTTACACAATGGACAATGTGGCCGGAATTCGAAAAAAGTAGGTTTATAGCAAGTTTTCAAATCTAGGGCCAGATTCTCAAAGGGCCTCTGCACTCGTGGCGGAGGCCCCACAGTCATGGGGGGGCTGGACTCCTGACGGGTGTCCTGCACTCTTGGACGGACCCCTGCACTGCAGGTACTCTTGTGGAAGTCCTGCGCCAAGTGCAGGGCCTTAGCCACGAGAGAAGAGGCCCTTTGTGATTTTGGCCCCTAGTGATTACGAATCAGCAGAAATTCTGCAAACAATCAACAGTGCCTGTTTGCCAGCTTTGTCTTTTGAAAATGTCCTAATTTGTCACGTATTAAAAAATATCACAAGGTATATGGCATTGCAACGTCGAATTTGGTTCATTATACAATCGCTTCTAAGCACTATGCAGAACTCATTTTGGGACATTTTTACAAGGAGTAAATGCCACCAGAACGTCACTTTTTGGACATTCTGGTGTCGCCAAGTCCTTCGCTGTATTTACAAAGCGGGGTTAAGCCACTTAACGCCGTCTTGTAAATAATGACCCTGTTCATGGAGCACTTAGCGTGTGTCAAGCTGGTAAATGTGGTTGCCTCGGAAACACCATGGAATTGAAGCACTGTCCACAACTCCCCCTCACTGGTTCACTCTGCCCCAAACTATATATATACTGGTAGCAAGAAGTGATGCCCGTGTGGGGAAAGCAGGGAAACAAAACAAGGTAAGGAGGGGAAACACAGAGTCTTCATATACAGTAGTTAAGGTAGTCTGCTCGAGGGACAGGGAATCTTCTGGTAACCTTTTCCTAAAAGACAAAGCATGGAGGTTAATATCAATCCTATAGGTCTGTTATGTTTATATGTGGAAAGTGATGTATGCGACTACCTGTTCATACACTGGATGTGTGTGTATTCTTAGAGATCACCAATGTCCTGTTCACTCCTCAGTGCAGAGGTAAATAGGGAAAAGAATGCTGGAAACACCCTATAAAATAAGTATCTATTATGAACCCAGGTGTGTATTATATATAAAGATTATTATAGCTGAAGGGATCTATGGGTACCTTAGGGAAGGAATGTTGGAAGTTTGTCAATGTTCTCCTGTTGTCTTCACAAGAGAAGAGATAGGGTAGTAGTACTGTATACACTCTGTGAAACAATATGCCAAACAAATTAATGTTATGTAACCACACGAACCAAGTATCTCTATAGGGAAGTCTACACAGCCCTTTTACCTGTGTGGGGTATTCAGAAAGTAGTAATCAATCTTGGAACATCAGCGAACCCTGAGTTCAATTAAATAAAGAAATAGGGAGCAAAGTGCTCTAGTCCAAAGAAACTGCTAAGTATTCAATAACACATTAAACACCAGTTCCAATACTCGGATCCGGTAAGTGTAAAAGGAACTGAGAACAAATGGCAAGAGCCACAACAAACGTATAGCTAAACACCGGCTCTATGACTTGAATACCTGCATAGGCAAAACGAACGGGAGTCGCGAAGAACTGGAACGCCGATTGACGAACCCGACGAGGACCGCAAACGCCACCACCGTGACCCGGAAGCAATTCAGGACTTCTAACCCGGAAGGAACGCGAAGCGTTCTGCAAACAGCGAGGAAGGGTTTTATGCTTGTAGCACGCATGCGCCAATCTCCGCGCATGCGCTTTGAGCGTCTCCGACACCTTGCCAACCATTCTTATCAGGAGAAACGCCAACCACGTCCCTGCCGTTCGTGCAGGCACGACAGCGTGAAAGGGGAGTACAGTGAGTGTTGCAGTGGGCGTTCTGCCACAGCGCCAGTTGCTTTCTGATGCTACCCCATAATTACAAGGTATGGGGTAGCACCAAAAATAAGACCAGGATATACCTGTTCTTAAACAGGCGATACGGGGAGAAATATTTTATTTCTCTTCCTATATTACTCTTTCCACTTGCGCTGCATTCTGCAGGACAATTGAATAGAGGAAATTGCCTGTTAAGATTGTTTATATGCCCCTGCAGCACAGGGACACTAGCAAAATGGCGCTAGGGTGCCTGCGCTGGCCTTAGGCAGCATTTTTAGCACCAGCGCTAGGGGAACTGAAGGGTTGCGCCATATTTTTGTAAATACGGCGCCTCCCTGCATTTTAAAACTGTTGGAGCGTAGCGTTAGCAATTTTGGAGTATCACTGCACTCTGCCAGTCTACTGTAAATATTGTTTATTGCCTCACAATGACAGTTCATGAAAGCCTACTAATCCATGATGGATTTTGTACATTGCTCCATGAACGAAGCGGTATGCCATATTGCTATAAGCTAGCTTAATAATATTCATAACCTGGCCTGTGTGATTGTAACAACTAAGCAAACCACCTGACTCTAAAAAGTATTCCCGATCCACTAGGGCGGCTTTATGTCCTACCTCCCATCCTTCTTGTAAGTTGTTATTTGGGAAGAGCAGCAACCATTATTTGTGTAGCTTCCTAGGGGTTGTAGTTTGGAATATCAAAAAAAGGGATATTGGCATGATTGATATCTTCTATTGGCATTTGATTTGAATGCTTAGAGGGGCGAAAATTCGGATATGTATGATTTACACTTTTTGTCTTTGTTGCTGTTTTTATGCCTATGTAGCTGTGCTCAGTTTTTCTATTCTTATTGCACAAAAATGTTCTTTTTATTTTATTTTTATATTCCTACGTTCTGGAGACTGGAAGCTTTGACATTCAGTAAAAATGCGCAAAGTAACAAAATCTTCCAAATAAATTAGCACCGAGGGATGGACTGGTAATCAAAGCAAAATGTCATGACAAGTTCACTGATGTCCTCGAAATCTAGCAAAATCATAAAATAAACAAATCAGTACATTATATTAGACCTCAGGGATCCATCAATATTCACAACAAAATGTCAAGTGATTCTAAAAGATGACTTGAAAATCAAGGGTTTTCTTGCAGACAGAATATGTTTAGTATCTTCTTCCCATTTCTTTCTTATTTATTTTCAAGTGCATTTGGAAACAGAAAAGGGACTGTTCATTGTAGGTAGCAGGATAATTCGCACATTAAAACCTAGTAATCAAGAAACAACTCAGAGAGATGGAAACATACTATATAAAAACTATTAGTCAACCGGAACCTGAATATGAACTCACTTTTTTAGATTTAAGTTTAGAAAGTCCTTTCACAAGGGTCCTTGGATTGGCAGATGCATAATGTGGGGATTGTAGTGCTGCAGGAAAGTAGGATCTGCTTTCATGGTTACCCCCAATTTTTGCCGGTGTTATTAAGCATGGGTGGAATTTTCGAATTCGCGATACGCAAAATTGCGAGTTCGTAAGATTTTTTTACAAGTTCGGGAACGAGAACTTGTGCATGCGGTTGCAACGGTCGCAAACATGTTGTTTCCACTTAACCAGCCTGTTTGCGATGCCTTTTTCCTGTTTTGAGTCGCAATGACGTGTTCGCAATTTCCTGTTTTGGGTCACAATGACGTGTTTGCGTTCGCAATTTCCTGTTTCGGGTCGCAATGACGTGTTCGCGATTGCGGCGTCGCTCGGCCAGCTACCAAAATCTCGTAGCACACGCGAACAGGGAGGAAAACTCATCAGCGAGCGCAGAATCATGGTAAGTCAATGCCACGCGCGCAAGATTGTATTTTTGAAGCGCGAACAAGATAAAAGAAATCTGCCAACTCGTGAATTGCGAGTTTTTGGGCAATTTCGTGTGATTCGCGGATCACGAAATTGCCAAAAAATCGCAAATTCCGTGAGCGGAACGAATTTTCCGCCCATACTTAGGTGTTATTCTGTTTTATGACTAGTCTGACTAGGATCCTGGTAATCAGGACCACAATCACTCTGCTCTCTTCCTAAATTTGAAAATGGTAGTACTTTGGGACCTCCACAATTCACTACTTGTATACCCTTGTAAGTCTACTAAGGTACCCAGGGCATAGGTACACCAAGAGTTTACAATAGGCTGAAGCATGTATTATGCCATCCAGGAGAGACCACTCAAACTGTGACTACAAGCCTGCCATTGCAGCCTGTGTGAGTAGGTGCTTGCACCCCTCACTAAAGATATAGGTTTTGTTATATCTGAGGTGACTACACTTAAAACCTATAAGTCACCCTTATGGCAGGCTCTTCAGTCCTGAGGGTAGGGCGCTTGGTTACAAGTGAGAGGGTGTCCCTGCATGAGTAGGACACCCCCACAAACATCATAGTCAATTCTCCAGGCTTTGTAAGTGCGGTCAGCCATTTAATACATATAATAGACATCAAGTAATTTACGAGATATCTAATTGTATGTTGGCTGCACCAAAATGGGTCATGTTCTGTATCAAACATGTTGGAATCCTACCCCAACACTGATTCCAGTGTTGGATGTAGGATCCCATGTGCTGTGGGGCTTCCCTTAGGGTGCCCTCCTGTATTACCGGTACCACCATTATCTAGACCAGGGTCTAACAGCAAGCTAGTGCTCCTGCTGACCACAGACACGTTTCTGCACTCCTGCTGGGGTGCTGAGCTCAAGCAGGGGAAGGCAGAAAAATAGGTTTCCTGTCACTAGCCAGACAGGACTTAGGGTATTGGGCTGGAGGGGGTCGCTTGCCAGCGTTACCAGACTGCTTTGTAGGGCACATTTGGTGCATATTCCAGTTTAAGCCAGTTTAGGGAGCCCTTGGTTGATTGACTTCTGAGTGACTGACGCCTTTCTTTTCAAAGAAGTAGAATAACCAACACTTACATTTTGCCCTGAAGAAATCCCTTGAGTTTGAGAAAAAACACGTAGGCTGCACCTTGTAATACATGTGCATTGTAATGAAGATTTATGAACAAAGAAAAGAAAGAGGATACAGGCTTGTCTTTTTCTATTCAAGAAGTATCTGCTTGCTTTTTCTCAAATATGCTTTGTGTTGATAATAGTTCTTTATCAGATCATATTTACAAATAGTAACTGTGCTCCTCTAATCTTGTTTTTTGCACTTCTTGATGGAATAAGATTCAAACCTGAAATCACCTCAACAGTTTGAGCACCTGGGCTTTGCCTGGAACCCAGACTGCACCAAGGAAGACTCCTGCTGCCCCTGCTCTCACTGTTCTTCAAATCATCTTTGTCGCCTGTGGCTGTGCTTCTTCCAGGATCCTCTCAAGGCCTGTGGAAATCAAAGACACCCAAAGTAATCTCCCTTGGAGTGAAGGAGGCGCTCCCCTAAATCTGCAGGCACCGCAATGAAGCTGACCGGTCTGCTTCTCCTGACATCCCATGAACTAGAACGGTTCAGCAATGCAGGTAGTGGTTCTTCAATTCCCTGAAGGACTGACCTGTCCTCTCAACAAGTTTGAGGTCGGTACCCTTCGTTGAAACCACAGGAACAGAACCCCTGTACACCATGTTGACTTGCCGTTGCCAAGGCTAGTTTGCTCTGTACTCCAGAGATCTTCGGGCTACAAGAAGTTTCAGCCTCCAGCATCTCTTCCAACCAAGATCTTTTTCCAAACCACATCCTCTGCTCCGTGAGCCTATATCTTGGTTAGCTGCTTGAGGTACTCTTGTGACTCCTGTGCGTCAAGCCTGAGGGTCCTCTTGAGGGTGTTCATTTGCTTCAGTGGGCTCTCCTGCTTGCTCAGGGCTTGCTCTGACTCTCCTCCAATTAGTGAGTCCCTCAAACCTTGCTGCTCCCAACATTTCTCCTGTTTCACTTACCAGGTATTTTGCTGCTGCCAAGGCATCAATCCCCTGGTTCCTGCCGGGCATCCATCCCCTGGTTCTTGACTTCCACATTGTACAGCTCACGAACAACTTCTGGTCTTCCACAGCAGTGCCTGATCCTCACAGCTTCAGCGACAAAGTCACAGTCATCACTCCTGCATCTTATGTCATCGGTGAGCATTGCTCTTCCATCCCTCCTGGTCACATCCGAGTGGCATAGGCTCTATCCACTTCTCTTCAAGAATCCACCCTTGGATTTCACCAGACTCTACCACCTTCTTCGCCAGCTGCATCTTTTCTGAAGTCCTCCAATGTGGTCGACGGTGGTTTCCGGCGTCATTTGACACCCATACACCCAGCTTCCCTGGTGTAGGTGTCCTGGTTCCTGGGGTATCCACAGGTTGACTGACTCTCCAGCCTTCTGTCTTCCACTGGGTTTCTTCAGGGTCCACTGGCAAGTGTCCTTCTTTTGTAAAATTGCAAACATTCTTCTTCGCACGTCGTTGAGAGAGACTGCTCCTGCCATGGGCTACACCAAGCAGACAGCCTGCAAGTCTACCGGCGACAAATCACCTCACAAGCAGCTGGCCACCAAGGCTGCCCACAAAAGCACGCCTGCCACCTCCTTGGGGTTCCTGGGTACTTTCCTGGGGTGGTTTCTTGTGTCCCCAACTATTCTGAGTCTTGTGGTCCAAGTCGCGACTGTGGTTGCAGTTCACATTCCACTTCTTTAGTATATAGTTTAGTCTTTCCCTGGAGACTACTATTTATTTATTTAGGCAATATGTTGAGCGCACGAATACCCATGGGTGTTTCAGCACTACGAACGGTTTGGGGATACGAAAGAGTGGGTGCTAATGAGTTATTGATTGAATAACCAGGTTTTTAGTTGTTTACGGAAGACAAGGAGAGTGGGGGTGGTCTTAATGTAAAGGGGGAGTGTGTTCCAAAGTCTAGCGTACTATGTATTTCTACTTACTTACCTCTGTAATATGAAGTCTTGTTTGTATTTGTTTTGATATTTCCGGGTAGGAGATATTCAAATGTGTTAGTGAGGGTGCATAACAAATAGACATCTTTTTACAACTACACTGTGTGGTTCTTTTTCATTTAACCTACACTATATGTTTAGTACTGGTAAAATAAGCTGCGTAACACTCTTTCTGGACTATGCCTGAAGGCTACACTCCACAGCTACCAATTACAGAGCTTTCTATGGTTATCTAAGACCACTAACATCACTATAAGGGTTGTCTGGATTAGTGCAAGGTGCTTCACTTAAATAAGTGTGCACCATATACTATGCCACCCTTCTACAGGTGCCATTGTCAAGATCAAGGAATGAACGTGACAGAAGCCTAACTTGCTCATTTACCGCAAGTACAGGGGTAATATCAGGAAATGCTATGTAGTGTTGATTTACAGTCCTGGGCAAATATATGAGGAATTACTTGTCTAATGGGCAACATAGTTTATATTTTGGCTACAATATTAAGGTATTTCAATATTGCCTACCCGATATTCCAGACTCCAACCCTTACAGCCCTGTCTTACATTTAATGCCTTTGAGTCAGATTTCCTCCACCTTACTTATGGGAAAAATACTTTTTGTATTCCCACCATATAATGTGTTATTACAGCACTTGTCTAAATCTTTGGGAATAGTAGAATGTACAGTCATGGACAAAGATAATTTTACCATACATTTTTATGATTCCACGGGTACTCCAAATGAAAATGTTCCACAGTAGAATATTTTTGATACAAATATCATGTTAAGTTCTCATTTGTCTGCTACAATGAGAGAGGGAGATGAAACCACTACTCTACTAGAGCATTGTGAGTACTGATGATCATGCCAAAGTAGAAATAGAAGGCATACTCTGGTCTTGATCAATATAGCCACTTCTGGGTATGTCTCCATGGTGTTGACGGGCGTGGGCTGCTTTTTTAGCATGAATCCGGACATTGTATTTCTCATGGGAACAGATAGAGAACAGCATGGAGAGGTATAGGACATTGCTTTAACACATTGACTCATCAGACAGGGAGAACAGTGCGGCGTCCGTCCATGACCACATCTGCCTCTATCCTATGATCCAGTGACAAACCACATTAGTCTCTGAGATTGGTGGTGTCATCTCTAGGCAATCCTGTGCTTACCAGGACTGATAAAATATGATCAGGAGATGCACAATCTGACTGCTGGGGACAGACCAAATAAAGTTCCAATACCCATGGACTACTTCAGAGAAGAACTCAATCATTGGCCCTCTACTGGTAGGTAAAGTTTAGTGGAAGTGTAGGTGACAGTGTATACAAGTGAGCACTAGAATGCACACTCAGAGTGTCCCTTACACAATGAGGACCAGAGTTTCACACAACTGAATTGTTTTATTCTATTTTATTCTAATATTGGAGCAAAGTAATCTGAGTATGCCGCTCATAGTAGGGCTTTAAGCACTGTGGGAGGAACTACTTGAACTGCCATGTGTTCCAAACATCGCCACTATAGGGCACCATAGACCAATTCTCTTCTACCTGGATATTACAAGTACTTGAGAACAAAACAAACTATAGAAATTACAGAACTCCTTTCTCAATCCTCTACACAAATCCATTGAAGAGTTTTTTCCACAGCAGGGGGCCTAATATAACGCTGAAACCTAATTCTGGGGTTTCCACAAATTGTGTCCACAACACTGAACTTCCTTACTAGTTTTGACCTTTTCATTGAGCAAGAATGAGCACCCTTAATACTCCTCAAACACCTTCTTGCAGGAGGTGTCTGTCTAGCAAACTACAATTGTCACAGCTCCTTTGCTTAGAAATTGTCAACATCTCTAAACCATCACAACTCTGTGACAGCAACACTGACCACTGGAATCAAGTTGGAAGCCATTATGCAGGAAATTAAAGCCACTGGGATAAGGTCAGCACAATAGACAATTTTACAGGAGAATTGACCTTCGAAATCAAAGTAACTAGAATTGACATTTCAAATATTACACATGCTGGTCTTAACTGAGGAATGGATAGATGATCTGGACAACTATTTCAACACCAGCACAGGGTGGGACTAAGAAATATGATACTTATGTGCAAAATTACATACCTAGAGGAGAAACATAGATAAAGCCATGTTGCAACTTTTCTGGTGAACTTTTCCCGTCTGACTTATTAGAAATTAAAATGTCACAAGTTCAAGAATACAGACAGCCCATGGAGTCAACCCGGAAACACAATGAGAGAAACACTGAAACTTTTAATAGCTTTTTCTAAGACACAGATTAGCCCGCCAAATGATCAAGGCTACCTGCAAGCACATGCTCTATGCTTTTGAATGTCATAACATCCCTGTGGCCTCATCACTATCTAAATTGCCAACCATAACCACAGACCAGATCAAGCTTGGGTTAACTGATTCAAGACATTTATCATATTTAACTTGAACCCTCTTAAAACTTTCATGATCACATCCAATGAAGGTCATTTACTCACTTTAGCTGCTTTACTCCTCACCACTCAGTTTTCTTTATTGCATATTACACCTCCATCCCCATTTTTATAACTAACAGCATTTCAAACACCCCATGGGCTGTCTTGGACCAATATTCACAATTGAATGAAATCTCCCTGCCCATTGACGTCCCTGCCACTCCTATCCCCGTACCACTTTATTCCTACCCCCTCCCTTGTCCAATTACACACATCCAAAATCACACCAACAACCAAACTTATAGATAGGGCTCTATACTTTTCGAAATTGGCCACACATACCCCATACATGTTCCTGAAATTAATATCACCTCACAGGCAAACTCCACACTACGACCATGCATCATATACATGCTGAGAGAGGTGATCCTGTGATGGTTACTCTGTAACTGAGCCTAGAGACTGACTCACCATGCAAGGTTTAGGCTCCAGCCACAGCTTGAACTAGAGCTCAGAGATAAGACGTTAATAACCAACCTATCAGACCTCATTGCATCTGAAAAAACTTTGCTATTACGTCAACAATCCATGCTATAGATATATTAAGAACTACACCCCTTTATATCACCATTCACAGGCAGGGAATTCATTACCCACCACATGAAACACAGTCCACCCCGCTAAAAACCCTCATCTGAGATCTCACAATGTCCCAGACTGGCTTCACACCCAAATCCTTTAATTTTCTTACTGAATGTAAATGGAATGGAAAACGACATCCTTCCAAATTAACCCACGTAGCCCTAGTCCGAGAAACCCATGCATTCCTGAAAGAATAAAAAAAAAATGCAGCAAGACTGTTTAGATAGAGTAATATCCAGCAGTCACAGAAGATGTTTTCATGTCTCAGAATCAACCACTCCAGCTATAAATGTGGAGTTGCTGTTCTGTTGCAGAAAATACTACATAAGGGCATTAAGACATGGACAGACACAGAAAGGTGATATCTGTTTGTCAAGATTTCCCTCTTAAACCACTAAGGGACAGTTGTACGACCCTTTTTGCAGCCGCAAACAGGCGATCCTCCCATTTGCTGCCGCAATAAAGGGTAATAGCATGTATGAATGCTATTTTACGAGTCACTGACACGCAAAATAGCATTTGTGACTCTCGCTATTAGGAAGGGGTGTCCTTTCCTAATAGCGAGTCAACATGTTATGTACTAATGTTTTGCAACTGCATTTGCGGCTGCAAAACACTTGCAGTTTTCCATCTACTTCAAGTAGGTGGTTAACCACTCGCACAGGGGAAGGGGTCCCCAGAGGACCCCTTCCTCTTTGTGAGTATGTGGGAAAATATTTTTTAAGAGCAGGCAGTGGTCCCAGAGACCACTGCCTGCCCTTAAAAAAGGAAACTGAAAAGTTTAATTTTTCTTTTTTTAAATTAAATAGCAGTCCCAGACATGGTGGTCTGCTGAGCCCAGCAGGCCACCATCCCTGGGAGGGCTGGCAATCACAATGGGTTTGCAATTTGCGAGAGGATCATTGATATTAATGAGCCTTGCAATTTGCGACCCAAGTTGGAATCGCAAAACAGTGTGAACACACTGTTGTACATTTCATTTTATCGCAATGTGTTGCAAATTGCAAGGCCCTAAATGAAAGGGTCGTACATCTGACCCTAAGTCTATAATCCTAATACATCTAAAACATAATTTCTGTCGCATCTCTCCAGAATTATTACAGAATTTAGATCCAGGTGTATTTTCAATGGAGGAGACAAACTTAGCTATAGCTTCTGTCCCTTTACCAAATGTGACCAGTTAACAACCACAAAGCAAATGGCCGGGCTTTTCTGTGTGGCATATTACATAATCATTGTAGGAAATTACAAACTTTTGTATGGTGTCTGCCCAGATTTTTACCTTGAGCGTTTTTGCTGGCTCAAGAACTCTGTACACTTTACCCCTGATAACCATTGGAAAAGTGCATGTGCTCTAGCTTTCAACAAGATGAAATTGCCTTACCCCTAAGTGGCATATTTACCTTACCTATAGGTCCAATGTACATGGTAAAAGGTGTACCCAGGAACTGTAAGTTAAATGTCACTATTGGACTGCAGCACCCATTGTGCTATCCACTACAGTGACAGTGCAAGCATGACTACAGGCATTCCATTTTAGCCTGGCTGGTGCTGTTTTAAACTGATAGTTCAACCATCAACAATAACTCCTTTTGAAAGGTCAAAACCTTCTTTTTAAATATTTGTCACCCCTAAGAAGGCTAATTTTCCTACAAGGCAGTGTACATGGTATTTAAAAGTAGTACATATGAAATGTAATGTTAAGCATGTCCGTACAGTGAAAATGTCTCCACAAGTTATTTTCACTGTAGCAGGGCTGGCTGTTCCATAGGGAAACACTTACTATATGGCATTTAAAAATTATAATTTCTGTTGGGAAACAGCTCTCTTTTTTTATATTTAAAAGACTCTTTTTAATAGTTAATCAAAATCAAATTTAGTGGTAAAATCATTTTTAAGAACTATTAAGAAAATGGTCCTTTTAGAAAGTTACCTTTCCCTGCCTAAAAATCTCCTGTGGGCCCAACTGAATGAGTCCTAGCAGTCACCTGGCAACTGAATAGGTCCTTGAATCGGTATGAAGACTACTCCCAGAGTAGGACAAAGGCCTTCACTGTGGGAAATTGTTGTTCCCTTGGCGGATGGCCAGTAGGCATGCCCAGGAACTTCATCAACTTCAAAGAGGCCCACTCTGTGAAGGAACATGTTAGCTGACTCCTGGTCAGGACTTTCCTTTGTCCCCCCGCCACAAATTCAGGCAAACACCAATCCCAGTTGGAGAGGATCCGCTCCCAGAACTGGTTTATAGTGACCATAGGACAGGGGTTGCCTTTTTCCATGACCAAACATCTAGGGCACAGAAAGGCACAGGGCACATGGGCATAGAAGCTCTGCGGGTTCTAGTGTATCGGTTTAAGGTAGATAGGGGCACTCTGGATACACTTGAAATGCTGCAAAAGTGGGCAACGTTACCCCTGGAAACTTTTCACCTATTAGTTAGGTAGAGGCAGGAGTAACCATCTTCCAGAGGCTAGTGCCAGGCATACATTTGGCATCATCAGTACTTTCCTCTGAATGCCATCAGATCTTTGCAACATCAGGGGACTACTCAACTTGTTGTGTGAGACCTGAGAAGTGCTCTAAAGGACTGCACCTTCTTTCCCTCTTGCGCTCAGGACAAAGAAGTGGGCTCTAAGGGTCATAAGGCTGACCTCCTGTTTAAGCTACAGGGGAAACAATAAGCTACAAGAGGCCTTTCCTGCAACTTGTGTCTTGAACCGCAAGAGTAGTTTCTGAGATTCTGGAATTTCAGCTATGTCAAAGTATAGTTTTCTGTACATCTCTTAAAACCTAGAATTTAGAAACCTTTTGGCTTCAAAAACCTCCAGAGGACCAAGACCAACCTGCAAAGATGTTTCAATGAAGGTGCGTTGCCGCTGAGCTGAGATTGAGGTTGCATTAACTCAGAGGTTTCATGAAGCACCAACAATTCACCGTGACATCATGGGAAGGTAGCAGGCCTCCTGGAGCTCTCTTCAGATGCAGCCAGCAGCCTTGCCCAATGGAAGAATTAGAGCTCTCGTCAGTAGAACCCTGCTTGGCCACAGCTTGCTGCTTTGCCACTCTGAGGACTTTTGACTATCATTTAAGAGACTAAGTATGAAGGTCAAATATCTGACCCATTTGAATCTGTTTTTTGTAGCTGACCAGAAACAGAACGCACAGAAAAATCTCCAGGGGTTTCAGGCTCTATCTCAGTCAGCCTCAAGACATGCCTAAGTCCAGTTCTACTGTGATCAGTTGATCGCCATTGGAGCTGAACGCTTTTTGGAACTATTTTTAACTTTAACAATTAAAGAATCATATCTTCAGTTCCCCTTATGTTTGTTATTTTGGTGTCATTATATATATAAACATATTATCTATTTACCTAAATTGGTTTGCATTTTTTTTAAGCTGTGTATTGACTTTATTACTGTTTTGGTACTGCATAAATACTTCACACATTACTTTCATGTTAATCCTGTCTGCTTTGTGTCATAGCTGCCAGGGTTTTGAGCCTAGGTTTATTTAGAGCCTCTATTGGTTCACCCAGACAAGGATTGGAAGCATTACTTGAGGAGGGTATTTAGCCCCATCAGCTATTAATACGATTTCTTACAGTCATGCATGGCAGACACAAGGAGACTACCTGACCCAAAGAGGAAGAGATTTAATTTCCCTATTTTGAGCCCATGGTACCTGCTCAAGGATTGATTAAAAATAAACAACCTACTTTTGACCATTTCCGATTGTAAGATAAAATATGACCTTATTATACCTTGGAGAATGAACTTCGTCATATATATGCTGTCATCAGAGAAGACATATCACAAGAATACATTTGGCTACATCTCCTATAAAAAAGGGAACTGCATCTTCACCACAAACATTATGGGCAGCCGGCAAGGCTGTAGCAACAGGACTATTAATGAGACAAGGCAATCCCTAGGAGGAAACATAACAAAGTGCAAACCAATCTTAAATTCAAAGTTAGAATTCTCACATAGACACTCACAAGACTTCCCACAAGACTTCCCACTGCCAAGAACGGGAAAACACAAGAACAAGCAAGGTGCTTCCTTAATCCGCTTTTCACCTTGTCAGCCTAATACGCTTTTTCCCACCTCCATAAGAATTATTATGACAAAGTTAAGAGAGCCTGGATACAACTAGCAGCTGAAGTGAAGCAAAAGGAATGACAATCTGCAGTCCTAGACATATTCAACTGCACAAGCACCCTACATACACACACACAAATAATTGTGAGCCTTTGTAACCTTTTTTCAATCATTGTACACGTTGAGGAACCACACCCAAATGGCAGATAAAAAAAGTTTAAATTTTTAACAAGCCATGCCAGTGAAGTGCACTAAGAGTGAAAATAAACATAGATAAATAAAGCAGGTAATGGACTCCCAGTCAAATTCTATAGATAAGGTAACTAATATTTGGTAGAAACCCTATTCTGTGCCTGTAGGGAAGGACAACATTTAGAACATTTAGAACATTCACGTATAAAACAAGGACCCCCTGAGCAATAGATATGTTAACTCCTAGGTTAGGGAAACAAACATTTGAAAAGTAACAACCTAGGCAGTTTTTGAATACTTGTCTATTCAATAGTGGAAGGACGAGGGACCAATTTCAGGTGTAAAAAACACAGTATTCAATTGTCAAAACATTAAAAAGGAATATAATTAAAACATCATTTTATTTCACAATTAGCAGTAAAAAAAACAGATTAAATATAAAGTACAAATGAATAAAGAAGACCATACATATAACAAAAATAAATCAGTTATGACAACATTTGAAATAATAAAATTAAGAGTTTAGTAATCGACGCGCGCTTCGGCGGACCAGCGCCTTCTTCAGGAAAAACTCTTTAATACCTAGATGCAAAAAAACAGTACATAAATTTTAAATGAAACTAAGAACCAATCTAATATAACAATTAAGACTCAATAATTCATAAACAGTAAATACATATTTCAATTCTTTACAAATAGCCTAAAAGAATTAATGACAATTATACACTGTGCAAAAACACATATAATGTATTCATGGGTCCCTAGAAAGACAAGTTACAAATCTCAAAGGATAAGATTTGATTAAAGGGGAACTTCTGTGCTCACTTGATCAAAGGAAACAAAAAGCTAATAAGCTGGTGGTAGACATTCATACTCAAAAGGAGTAGTGATAAGAAAGGCAGAAATTGATACAGAAAGATACTGTGCAAAATGGGTGTATGGATAAGACCCCATTGCTTGGCCAAAATACATTGCAACCCTAAAAGGCCAATCGTCGATACAGCTCAAGGGGCCTAGGAGTTCTAATACATAAGTGCCTATTCAGGTGGATGTTACCTTGATACAGCTTTTATCATATTTAAAGAACATGAATAAATAATAAGTTTAGTTGTTTCTACTTACTCGATAAATTTGTCAAGATAAATGTTAAACGAATAGTCTCACTGCCGATTATATAGTGCTTTATTAGTCTATTCTGATTATGTACGCCTCTCTTTATTTAGCCCTTCCCGTGTATCACATGCGTAATCAAGATACTCCGACACATTTGGAATACATTTTCGTGAAGGGGATACCAGCGATATTAAAATGGGTAACTATCAAGATTGCTATAAATTTGAACATTAGAGCATTTGACTAGACAGCTCACTATGAACTTTTTAGTTGTTTGCTGTGTGTTGGTTGAGCCATGTCTCTATTCACGTTACATGTTTACCGCTAGGAAGTTATCAAGGAAGTCAATCTAGAGCCACCATAGATACGTTGCAATTCCTGCTTGCAACCATATAACTAGAGCTATTTTAGTAACTTTTAAGTTGACCATCCCTTTCTTTCTTTATTCATTTTCCTTTTCTTTATCCTGTCTTTATAAATTTTTTTCGAACAGGGATTGCCCTTGATTATACCCACGATCTGCATGTACTCGGCAGTGAGACTATACGTTTTACATTTATCTTGATGAATCTATTGAGTAAGTAGAAACAACTAAACTTATTATTTATTCATGTTCTTTAAATATGATAAAAGCTGTATCAAGGTAACATCCTCCTGAATAGGTACTAATGTATTAGAACTCCTAGGCCCCTTGAGCTGTATCGACGATTGGCCTTTTAGGGTTGCAATGTATTTTGGCCGAGCAATGGGGTCTTATCCATACACCCATTTTGCACAGTATCATTCTGTATCAATTTCTGCCTTTCTTATCACTACTCCTTTTGAGTATGAATGTCTACCACCAGCTTATTAGCTTTTTGTTTCCTTTGATCAAGTGAGCACAGAAGTTTCCCTCTAATCAAATCTTATCCTTTGAGATTTGTAACTTGTCTTTCTAGGGACCCATGAATACATTGTATGTGTTTTTGCAGTGTATAATTGTCATTAATTCTTTTAGGCTGTTTTTAAAGAATTAAAATAAGTATTTACTGTTTATGAATTATTGAGTCTTAATTGTTATATTAGATTGTTTCTTAGTTTTATTTAAAATTGATGTCCTTTTTTTTGCATCTAGGTATTAAAGAGTTTTTCCTGAAGAAGGCGCTGGTCCGCCGAAACGCGCGTTGATTACTAAACTCTTAATTTTATTATTTAAAATGTTGTCATAACTAATTTGTTTTTGTTATATGTATGGTCTTCTTTATTAATTTGTATTTTATATTTAATCTGTATTTTTTACTGCTAAATGTGAAATAAAATGATTTTTTAATTATATTCCTTTTTAATGTTTTGACAATTGAATACTGTGTTTTTTCCACCTGAAATTGCTCCCTCATCCTTCCACTATTGAATAGACAAGTATTCAACAACTGCCTAGGTTGTTACTTTTCAAATATAACATTTAGAACATGAAATGAGAAGTAACAACACTCCTCAGTGTAACAGGCAACAACTTCAGCACAGTGCTAAAGGAAGCAAGATGAGTCAGTCACTGCTTGGGATTTTTCTTTTTTTATTCCATTTATACAGCATGGGCAGCCATCCCATTTTGTCTAGATATAGGCTTCCTCAGGACGAAATCCTATTAATAATCACATATACTCTTTGTTTCTTTTACATTTTCACCAGTTTGACCATTGGATATTATTTACACATTGCCTCTTAAGTTAAGCCTGACTGCTCTGTGCCAAGCTATCAGAGGGTGAGCACAGTTTAATTTAGAGTGTGTATCTGACTTACCCAGACTAGAGTAATGGTCCCCTCTTCGACAGGGTGCATAACTCTGCCAACTAGGGACCCCATTTATAATATTGGTGATCAGCGGAGCGGATAGGACTTGTGTTTGTGCAGTGCCTTACAGTAAATTGTGTGCGCTATCATCAACATATAAGACCAATGCAAATCAATAGTCTCTGATCCTCATTGGCATTTTTTCTTTATTCTCTGTGATTGGCATTTTTCTATATTTCAATTCTCCCTGATTGGCATTTTTGCATTTTCCTAAAATCATGTTTCTAACTGGAGGTTCTTCATCTGCATAAGTAAATATGGAGTTTGAGCTGGCCAACCGTGAGGTCTACACTGGGACCCGGCTAAAGGATTTATGCAAGGACTTTATACTTCCTGTAAAGAGAGATACCACCAAGAAGGGGAAGCTACAAAAGGCACTTGAAGACTGGTCTGAAGCCCATGCTGCGCTGAGTGAGACCCCAGAGGAGGATGAGGATGAGGAGAAGCAGGATGAGAAGGATGGTTTGGAACAGGGCCCACGAGAGGGTCTTGGACTGCTGCCTGTGGAGGAGGGGTGACAATATCCTCCATGATTGGTGATTTCACCTCGGGTAGGGAGCAGTCTTTTATCTAGAGGCCTGTTCCCAGAGGAGGTGGAGGACAGGATGGAGAAGATGAAGGTACATTTGGAGATGGCTAAGTTCAAATTGGAGAAGTAGAGAGCATTCAAGTAGAAAAGGCTGGCCATGGAGGGGGAGGAAAAGAAAGCAAGGTTTGCTACGGAGGAGAAGAAAACGATGTTGGCTTAAGAACTGAGCTTGACTGAGCTGTACATGGAAGCCAGGAAGACTGAGTTCAGCCAACATGGTAGTAGCATTTCTTCAGTGTCTTCAGACAGGAGTGTCCACATACCCAAGGATTTGGTGTCTGACTTTGTGGTGGGAGACGACATAGACAGATGGTTTGAGGCCTATGTGGCTGCTCTGCAGATGCACAATGTCCCCAAGGAGGATTGAGGATCTAGCCCATACAGGCACATTCCTAACAAGGGAATGGACACTCTGCTGACCCTAGAGGGGCGGTTGACAGGATGAGGTATCCCATCATGAAGGAGGCCCTAATCAGGAAGTTTGGTCTGACCCAAGAAAAGTACAGACAGAAATGTACGGATAGTCAGATGCTTTCCATTTATCGGGTGAAGGGCAATGAGATAAAAAATTACCAGGAGTTATACAATTTGATTGCACAAGAGTATCTGTTCAGGCTTAGTTTTCCAGATCTGTGAAACACCTTGTTGACAGTAGGCTCTCTGATCCCAAGGAGCTTATTAAGGAGGCGGACTGCTGGGTTAACACTCTAATGTCCACAAGACGATATCTGGGGTGGATCCCCACACGGGGACCAGGGTCCTGACCCGAAGAAGGGGTGGGGGGAATAAAAACAGGGAGTTCTCTAAAGGGCCACAAACTACTTCTGTGTGCCAGGGCTCAAATCCTCCTACTGAGAAAACCCATAATAAGTAGTTCCCTGACAATAAGTATGCAGGGAAGGGACCCCTTAAATGTTTTGAGAGTAAACAGGAAGGGCACTTCAAGTGGCATCCCAAGTGTCCAACCTGGCACAGCGCCCGACCACTGGACAATCACTGGGGTTGACTAGTATAGTGCTTGGGGAGGAGATGGTCCCAGATAGTTTGGGGGACAGTGCAGATACGTGCCCCTGGGTTACAGAGAGATAGTACAGAGAACTCACATGCCTGACAATTGTCAGGGGGTCACCATCAATAGGCAGAGACAAAGGAGCCAGTATGACAACTGTCAGGTTTCATCTGGTGTCCTCAGACCAAGTATTCCCTAATGTGTTCTACCAGGTGGTTGCAGCTGACAACCTTGAGAGCTACTACCCAATGACTCTGGTTTCCTTCGAATGGAGGGGGTCTCAGGTGGCTGTGAGTACATCCATGCCTGTGGATTGTCTGCTGGGTAATGACCTCGAGCATACTGCCACTGAAGGAGGTGGAGCTCAGGTCCCACATGGAGATGTTGGGGTTGCCTGAGTGGGTGTGACTGGCCACATGGTCCATGACAGCTCATCATGGTGGTCAAGAGGACCTGGAGCCTGAAAGACTGGACCGGGCACCTGTCAAATAGAGAAAAGGCAAGGGGTGCAAGAAATCTGTTTCTGAAATTCCCACAGTCCCAAAGTAGGCTGAACCTGTGGGGGAGATCCCAGTGCCGAAAAGGGAAGAAGTGGCCGAATTGAGGAACCTGCCTGAGCTTACCAATTGTGTAGGAAAGAAGGGTCCCAGTAGAGTTTAAGTACATTTGCTTAAATTTATTACAAAATTCAAAAAGTGATAACAGGCAATGTCATTGCCTGTTATCACTTTTTGAATTTTGTAATAAATTTAAGCAAATGTACTTAAACTCTACTGGGACCCTTCTTTCCTACACTACATAGCACCCAGGTCCCATGTGGATTGTTCTGGGTAGAACCCCCCTCTATATCGGTTGAGCTTACTAATTGGCAGCAGAAAGGGGGACCCACAAGGCTGGAATTCTACAGGCCACATAAGGAATGACCTTCTCTTGAGGGTTTGCGGCAGCAGGCTGAGAACCAGGACACCAAGTGGGAGGTGGCAAGGTGCAGCCCCTCCAGGCCAAGAGTGAGACAATTCTGGCTTGTGAACATCAAAGACACAGACAGAGGTGAGAGCCTTTTTAGGCCTTATTGGTTACTACAGGATGTTCGTCAAGGGGTATGCCACCATTGGTGCCCCCTTGACAGAATTATCTTCAAGGAAGCAGCCCCATCAGGTGATCTGTACAGAGACATGCCAGAAACCCTTTCATGCCTTGAAGAAGGCCATGTTCACTGCACTTGTGCTCAAGGCCCGGACTTCCACGAGGAATGTATTGTACAGGCAGACGCATCTGAGCATAGTGTTAGGGTCCCTGCTCTCACAGCTAAATTAAGAGGGCCTGGATAAACCTGCAGCCTTTATCAGCAGGAGACAACTTCCCAGGGAACAGTGGTGAAGTGCAGGAGAGGGGGAAGCCTTTGCAGTGGTCTGGGCACTGAAGAAGCTGAGATCATACCCATTTAGTGCTCACTTCCAGGTTCAGATGTACCATGGACCCGCATATGGCTAACGCAGATATGGGGTGAAAATCCCAAACTGTTGATGTGGTCCCTCTCCCTGCAGGGAATGGACTTTACAGTGGAACACTGTCCTTGAACAGACCACACCAGTGCTGATGATCTCTCCAGGTGCTTCCACCTTAGTGAAGAGAGCTCCGAAGGGTTGGGTTGGTGTCCCCATTTTCACCTTTGGGTGGCAAGTGTGAGACCTGGCATCCTTGGTATGGTTTCCCCCTAACTTTTTGCCTTCATACCTCCTGTGTTTGCTGACTTAATTTCTACTGGCCTTAGGGCTATGAATACTTTACCCTGCTAACCAGTGCTAA
Organism: Lissotriton vulgaris; assembly: GCF_964263255.1. Classification (NCBI taxonomy): domain Eukaryota; kingdom Metazoa; phylum Chordata; class Amphibia; order Caudata; family Salamandridae; genus Lissotriton; species Lissotriton vulgaris. Next base: position 883,105,066 of record NC_141694.1, read on the forward strand.
AGTGTGTGGGCTTTCTTCTTAAAACATGTTAGATTGGCTTATGCAATTGGCCTATTTAATTTACTTGTAAGTCCCTAGTACCATGGTAATACCTCTGCCCAGGGCCTGTAAATTAAATTTTACTAGTGGGCCTGCAGCACTGATTATGCCACCCACTTAAGTACCGCTTTAAGCATGCTTCAGGCCTGCCGTTGCAGCCTGTGTGTGTGCAGTTTAAACTGTCATTTCAACCTGCTAAACAAACTTTTTTCCAGGCCCAACCCTTCTTTTCTAATACACATACGTCCTCCCTAGGGTGGACCAGTCATGCCTACACTTGAATAGGCTGTGTTTTGTCTCCACACAAAGATCTGCATACCCCCTGTAGTTACTCTGTAGCCAGGGCCAGGGAGGCAGGGCACCTGTGCACATCAAAGGCATACCTCTAGAAGCTTCTCCCCACTTCAAAGTCACAACTGGGTATATGTCCTGGACCTCAGATATCACCATTTCAGTACACCTCTGGACCTGTGGGTAATCTGCCAGGAAGAAGGACTGCTGTACTGCTACAAGCAGAGCCACTCTACTGGACTGTTGAACATAAGAAACCTTTGCCCTGTTGTGCTGTCCTGCTACCCTCAGCCCCCATTGCATGGTTGAGAAGGACTGGACCTGCATCTTTTGAAGCACAAACCAAGAGTGACACTAAGGGGTAGTTGGGTGGCCTCCTGATCTGAAGCCTCAGGGACATAAAAGACTTCCAGCAACCTTGCATCTGCACCTAGACTTTGCTTTCTGTGAGTCTACCCTGCCAAGTTGTTCCATCCAGTCCTGGACCTCTGGAAGAGTGCCTAAATGTGCTTACCAACCACTGTGGATCCAGTGAGAGCAATGCATCTCCTCTGCTGCATGGCACAAACCCAAGCAGAACCGATGCATCGCTGCTGCATGGATTGAATTCATCGTAAAGACCCACGTCACATTGCAGCTCTTCGGAACTGCCACATTATCCAGACCGTGTGACACATCCTGAGCACAGGCCCTCACATCACTCATTGATGGTAGCCTTGTCAATGACACCAGACACTGCATCGCTGCCTTGCCAGTCTATTGAACTGACTCATCACCTCAACTGCGCACAGCATCCTCGCCGGCAGTCTTTGCATCACAAGCACCATCAACTGGATGCTCAATGATGATGCAAGCTTTCCCACTGCAGCCTCGCCCCATCTTGGGACCGCCACATCTCTTCAACTGTGCAATACATCTTAAACTCAGATCCTGCAATCCTCGACAAACCAGGATTTAAGCCAGACTGCTCTGTGCCAAACTACCAGCAGGTTGAGCACAGGTCAATTTAGGGTTGGCTTGTGCCCTACCCTGACAAGGATTGTGGTTGCTGCTTGACTAGGGCTCCGGTCCCAGCCAACCAACAACCCAATTTCTCACACTGGCCCTCTTGTCACTATTTGTAGTGCGTTCCATTGTGGTAAACTGGTTGACTTTAAGCAAAGTTTTTTTTTTCAAAATTTTCATTTATTATGTTCATGATAGCAGTCTAAATCACCTCTTCCTACAGGGAAAATACCTTAACAACGCAGTCATTACATCGTGTTACCTTTACAGCGTGGTTGTTACAACGACCGCATTGTTACATTGCAGTACCATTACAACGCAAGTTGTTACAACAACTTGCTCTAGATGGCGCTCTAAACTAAGGACTAGTATAAATTACTATAACAACACCTTCCCTACTGTTGCACACACTGGAGTTGGAATAGAAAATTATACTATTCCTAAGTCCAGCGCGCCATCTAGAGCAAGTCGTTGTAACGCCCGCTTTGTAATCGCATTGCACTTTAAACAAATGTGATGTATTGGTATATACTCCTTCCAGCGTTGCTTCTGCCATAAAGTGCCATGTGTAATAAGTGGCCTGCCACTGTCTGATCTAAGTCAGTATAAATGGGTAGTAGTTTGACATTATCCTATGCCTATAATCTGTCCTCTCCCAACGAACAATAAAGTCTCATCTGAGAAAAGAATGTATCTAATCTTTTGTGTAAACCATGTGGGGGATGGGGTAAAAGCAGTGCACCAGCGGCCATAATATACGTGGGGTGCACTGTACTGGCATGCCCACAGCGCACCTTTAATTCGATGGGAACAAACAGAGAGAGTGGCCCCTATTACTGATAATGAGCTGTCCCCAGGGCAACCACAAACTCCCTCCTGCCCTGAAGACAGTGCATTAGTCAAACGCAAACCAGCAGTTTGAAGCATCTTATCCACTTTCACTGTGCAGGCAGACCTCTACTGCTTTTCAAAGGGGGCAGATATACCCCAATCAGCAGGTGTAGTGAGTTACTTACCCTCTTCCCACTTGTAGAGGTCTCTCTTGAGGGAATCTCTTACTGTGTGCCACCTCTTTGCAGAGCACAGTTATTGCATTGCCTGACTGTCTCTTTTCCTCTGAACCTACATCCATAGTACGGAGCGAGCACTAGGGCAAAGTGTTTATTTTATTTGCATGGGGCACACCGCTGAGATGAGAGGATTTATCCTTTGAATGAACATGGCACTATATATGTGCCAGTGCCATTTCTCTGAAACACCAAAGGGCCCCAAGTGGCACAGAAAACAGATAAACACACCGCATTGTGCACCGAGGTACTTTGTATAATACAGCCCCAGGTCATCCAGGTGCAACCATCACCAATAACTAGCCCTATTTAGTTGTGCTATGAGGTACAGTAACTGAGTGGTATTTTTCTGTCTAGAGCTATTTTGGTAGAAAGTCCATAATACCTAGCTGACATTACACAGTTAGTCACCTGCCAAAATCATCAGGGCACCTATCTGTGGAATTGTCAAAGTATAGTAATTTAGGAAAAAGAAAACATCAATTTCAGTCCAGGTGTAGAAATTCATATGGGATAAATTGATAAAAATCAAGATCTGTTAGAAAGGGCAATGGTTTTGTAACTTGCCTGCATCACATATGAAGAAGTGACAGCTTGGGTGGGGGGGGGGAGGTGGGGGGGGGGGGAACTATGATAAATGCATAACCAGATAAAAGTTTTTGTGAGACTTATAGGAAGTTGTCTACTTCTTACTCTTTTATAAGCAGACATACTGATGTTCTGAACAGGTTTCTCTCCTGGCTGCATTAAGAACCAGGGAAGGCGATATCTGCTTAGAAATCAGAGCTCTGTCACAAAAACATCACTCAATATGTCTTCAATGAAAATGGAGAAAGGTTGAGTTTTAGGTGGATAGCTATCAATAATAGAATTGCTTCCTACCAAGGGTTTCCAGATCACATTAAATAGGAAATGAGAGTGGAGGACGAGTTGTTTATGAAGTCCATTGGAAGCATGTGATCAAAAAATTCACTTTATGGACGACAGTTACCCATGTTGAACATTTTGCTGAACATTTTGCAGTGTATGCATCCCCTTCAACAAATGTTCTTCATTTGATCAGCTGATCCCGCTGCGCAATGACAGAATAGTTATGAAGGAGCTGGAAGATAGACCTTACGATCATCAGCTGTCTTCCTTCTAATTGTAGACAGTAATCGGGATCGTCATCAGACTGGGCTTTGTGATCAGAGGTTCACAATCTTGTAACCCTGTCTCACATCACAACTACCATTGCACCTATGGAGACCCAAGAGAATCAGAACATGGTGCCTAAAATTGTAGACCTTCAAACAACCTTCCACCACCTCCCTTGAGTCTCTGGAGACCTGAAAGAAGCTGTTAGAAATGGGGTTTCTGGTTTGCTATGGTATGCACCTAAGCCAGGCAGAACCCACCACGTTATTAAGGGCAAGGGAGTTACACAGTGAAGATAACTCCTGCTCACCCCCTTGTAGCTTGGCAGAACAGTCAGGGTTATCCCAGAGGCAATATGTAAAGCGTTAGCCCAACACACTCACACAGCAGTGACACACTCAGCACACCACAAAAGAAACTCCACACGAGGTTATATAAAAATATACTTTTTATTATCCATAAAAAAAACATTAGATCCCAATCACATATATTACACTGTGCCACCAGGCACTCGTCATGACTTCACAGGAATTTACATAAATCACTATTCGAATCGGGCTACTGTCATAGACCATCACAGTTAGGGCGACCAGTAACTACTGGTAGAAACTGTACTTCTTATGCCTACATATAATCATCAGTGCACCTTAGTACACACTTGCAGCAGGACATACGTCATATATATACATCATGCCCACTTTAGGAACCTTAAGCTCACAGTAACTGACTTCCCTTGCGTAGGACCCTGGGCTACCTACCCGCCTACCACAGGGAATGCAGAGCAATGATAATCAGGGGCCTCTGTTGAGGTCTCACCCTGAGCTGTCCAAAACAACAATGCCCCCGAACAGCAGATAAGAGTGCAGCTTCCCGCAACCATAGTCAACATGTCAACACATCCCCTCTCTCCTGTCAGTCAGAACCAGATGGTCAATGCACATCAGGCAGACGCAAAGATGCATAGCACACAGAAATGCCTACTTCTAAAAATGCCATATTATAATAAATCTGCTTTCACCAGTAATCAGGATTTATCACTACTATTCAAAACATACCAAACTTGATCACGCTACCCCTCTCATGTCAGGAATTACCACTGACACACATATCAGGGAATCCCCAATGCAAACCTATGAGAGGGAAGCTTCACAACAGTGAGAAAACAAATAAGCTGTTTGTCACTACCAGGACATGTCACACAGTTATGGCACAGTTATCTACACAGCACCCTGCCCATAGGGCTAGCTAAGGCCTACCTTAGGGGTGACTTTCATGTAAAAAAAAGGGTAAGTGCTGATGTGGCAACCTCTTTATAGAACCACATCACAGTGGCAGTACACTGTGCACAGGCTCTGCAGTGGCTACTGAGGTGGGTGGAGCAAGTAGCATTTAATTTACTGTCCCTGGGTATATGGGATACCACTGAAAAAGGGACTGATAGGTTAATTAAATGTGACAAACAGGTGTAGTACATTATTACCAATTTAACCCAGAGCACATACACTTTAGCACTGATCAGCAGTGATAAAGTTCCCAGAGTTCTAAAACCACCAACAACAGGTCAGACAAAATACAGGAGGAAGGCAAAATATTCTGAAATGACCCTGCAAAAAGGGCCTAGTCCAAGAGAAGCATATCAGCAAAGCACTAGGTTCAAGACTTCTTTTAAAGCTAAGTGGAAAAACGAAACTTATTTTCTATTTTGATATCAGAGCAATGAATAACCAGGTTTTTAAATCCTGTGCTCGCGATATTGACCTCCAAAGAAAGTTAAACGTAACACTAAAGGTTCAGTATCTTCTGGTAGTGACAAAGCAGGTTTGTATTTAGCACACTGTTTCTTGGGTAGTATTGCTGCTCAGAAAACAAAGGAAATAAAAAGCAGGACATGTTCTTAAAATGTCCATGCTTGTGCTAACATTCTGGTGGCAACATTTGGGTCTTGTACATTCACTGAATGTTAAAGACAATAAAAGAAACTATCAGTTTGTCAATGTAATACTTTTGGCTGAGAGTGCGAAAGGAGTTCTGCTTGGTACAGAGGTCCCAGATGGGAAGACCTCTGTTCTGGACCACTAAAAAGTGCACTTCAATCTATATTCTACAGTTGTGTGCAACGCCTCAGTTACTCACAAGGTCAAAGCAGAATGTACCGAGAGATGATATGAAGCAACCAACCAACTTGTACAATGGAGACCTGTATCTCACAAATTCCCTCCAGTGTCTTGAATCCAGCTGACACAAGAGACCCACTATCCAGGCTACCACTCCCACCTAGGCCTTCGTCCATCCTTCCCTATGTCTATTATTATGACAAAGTCATGAATCAGGAGTGCGCGTGGGTGGACGCGTCCACCCACTATTTTCACAGGGTGAACGCTGTCCACCCTGCCAAGAAGTTGGGCCCCACTAAATAATGTGCTGAACTCGTTCCGGTGTAATTTCCAAACACCGGGACACTTTCAGCAGCGCCTGTACATTGTCTGCTTTTGATCCTCAACAATGTGCAGGAGCTTTGTTAGTTTAGACTCCTGCTGGGCCCATAACAAATGCTAAATTTGAGGGGTCATCAGGCCTCCATTTGTTTGAGTCTCCTGGCTGGGAGCAGTCAGGAGCCTCACACTTAGAAGCAAATGAAGCAGAGGGGAAACAAAAGTTGGCACTTCACACATACTTAAGAGAGGCAGCTTTTCACTTTGTTCAAACTCTGTTTAGTAGACATGCATGCACTGTAAGAATGTAAGATGCGTTGGCCTTTCCCAGTATTTACACAAATAATTGTGATTTATATAGCACTTACTACCCCTCAGGAGGCAAAGAAAAAAGTTAAGCACCACTATTTTTTCTTGTATAGCCCTACTCATCCCAAAGCAGAGTATCAGAGTACTTTACATCACACCTACATATTAAAGTTGTGGCTTGTGATGCCACTTCCTATGATGTCAATTCCTGTGATTCCACATGTAATGTGATGTGCTGTGAAGTCATGCGCTGTGATGTCATGTGCCGTGATGACATGCGTCGTGATGTCTCGTGCCCTGATGTCTCGCGTCGTGATGTCACACGCCGTGATGTCACTTGCATACTGCCTAACGAGGTAAGTCCCGCCACTTCTTTTTTTAAGACTTGTGCCCTAATGATGACCCTTTAAAAATGTCTTCTTGCTCAATGCCCTCCACAAACTGAGCTCTGCCTTCACTGTCACCTAATGTGTGCTGATAGGTTTGCATTCTGCTTATCCAAAATAATATTAATAAATATAATGAAAAAAATGTAGAGTATTAGGTGAAATAAAATGGGAAAACTGGAGTTTCAACTCCATCACTAGAGCTCTTACATTTGTCTCTAAAAAATGTGAGCTGGTAGAAAAATTACTTTCATTTTTAAAGGGTTTTTGTGGTAGTGTTCTGGTTGTTTAATAAGCTGTGTTCCATTCCAGAAAAGTGTTTTTTTTTACCGGTGCTTATGCCTGATGGTTATTGAAGTTTGCATTAAGGGCTGGTAGGATATTACTTGAGCTATTATCCATCACTTCGCTGTTCACTTTAGAAATAAGCATAGATGGTCACCAAAAAGACATGTTGAGCTACACATTTTTGCAGTCCGGGCATTCATTTTCCAACCTAAGGCTTTCTAAGTGGGCTGTATGTAGCCTTTGTTCATTTTAATTGAACTCAAGGCACTAAGGTGTCAGTTTGCAGTGGACTGTACAAGGAAACCCCAAACAATGCTTTGTTTGCCAATATAATCTATATTATTTTACATGAATTACAATCAGTTTATTTATTTATTTATTTATCTTATTTATTGCAGTAGCACCTGTGGGCATTCATGCCCTTTCCATTCAACCAGAACAATGCAGTAGACAAAAAGCATCAAAACGAAACTAGAATTGCTTCGCAAGAATTAAAACTTGTAAGAAGAGAGGAGAGGGGATTAAACAATGCAAAACGTAGGTCATTGAAAGGTGGGGGGTAATGAACAATCCGATCCAGTATGGGGGCTAGCAGAGGCAAAGGGAATAAATCAAGGAAAAGGCGGAATAAATACATTTTCAGATGTTTGCCAAGTGAGAGAAAAGGTGCTTAGATTCTGCTATGTACTGGTACAGAGTTCCAAGCAGAAATTGCAGCTCAGGAGAAGTATCTGCGTTGTACTAAGGAGGCTCTGAACTTTGGCTGTTTATTTAGTTTTCTTTTAACAACGGGTCAATGGTTTGAGATCTAAATAATTCATGCATTAAACAGTGGAGGAGTGCTGCACCAGGCGGCACTTGCACTTAGCAACAAGGGTATATGTTATACGGATAACAGAGAAAAAAACACCTGTCCAAAGTAAGTGCAAGGGAAATCGTCAACTGGAATGTTCTACCTACACAAGAGGGCCAAAAATGTCTGTAATCACTAGTGCAATGATTATGGAATATTAAAACTTTGGGGCAAATATTAATACTAAGGCATAGATGCATCAAGCTAAACACCGTTCGCAAAGGGGCAGATTCTCAGAATCTGCCCCTTTGCGACCGGTATTTTTGCATTTGGGATGCATCATACCAAATGCAAAAATCGAGTTAAAGAAATCGCAAAATTGGGATTCCTTAAATTGCTATTGCATTTAAGGAATCTCAAATTGAGATTCCTTGAATGCAATGCATTAAAGTTAAAATATTAGCGATTTCGCTGATAGGGGGAGCAAATTACCATGAAGTTGAACTTCATGGTAATTTGCAAAAACTTTGAAAAATGCACTAAAGTGCATTTTTCAAAGTTCCATTTTACACACAAACATGCCCTTGGGCATGTGTGTGTGCCAGATGTACCCATATGCAGATGTCAGGGGTGCAACAGGGTGTCCTTTTGACACCCTGGCACCCTTGAAATTGCAATCTCAATTTGCGATTCTCTAATTGAGAATCGCAAATTGAGATTGTCTTCCCATTCATTCCTATGGGCCTCTAGGCCCATAGGAATGAATGGGGAGGTATTCCTTAATTGCGACTCGCAATTTGCGAGTCGCAATTAAGGAATTTTAAGAAATCGCTATTTTTTCAGCGAGTTCTTCATGCATTGCATTTTGCTATTCTTTATTAGCGAATCCTTATTTTTCGCTAATAAGAAATCGCAAAATGGATGTTTGAAGAATCTATGGGTAAATCCCAAATATGGAAGCACTGTAACTCACCCAGTGCTTATTTTCTGCTGGTAGTTGCAGGCACTAACACTCACTTTTGGGGGCCAAGATTATTTTTCATCATCAGACTTTGACCTAAGCAAGAGGAAGAAAGTCAGATACGTAGAAAGAAAAAGAGAAACGGGGGTAAACTGACAAAAGCAGTACTGAGCTAGAGCCTGTAAGCTGAAATGTAAATGTATGTACACTTGTAAAGCGCACTATCACCTGACAGGCATCTTGGTGCTGTATACCGCTGTGGAACCCATCCTGGCTTTCCCTGTGAGATGCTCCCTACTGGGCACCCCCAAGGTGAAACCAGGCATCCCAGCGCTTTTACGGCCGTTGTGGAGATTAAGCAAGCTATTACCCAGAGTTGCAGAGTGGGAACCCATGATTAGAGTAGGCACCCAGGCGAGAATTATCGAGTCCGTGGACATTGAGCCCAAGACCCTGCCGCGTCGGGAATTGAACCCTGGTCCCGGCCAGACCTCTGCATCAGGGTCTGCCACTCTAACCATTGAGCCACAGGAAGTGTGGGATGCTGGAAGATAGAGGCATGAGGTGGAATCGATTCTAGACAGCGTAGGTATTTGGCAACCTCGGCTTACAGCAGTATTGGCAGTGCGCTCCTATGACACACTTTGGGTGAAGTATCGGAAGGGGGCTCTTAAAACAACTTTGAGTGGAGTAGGCTACAAAGAACGACTTTTAGACCTAAACCTCTTTTTATTTTATTTTTATAAATCAAGTCCTGCACTTTCTTTCTAGATCCACAACATGAACACGATCTGGTCTTCTACAATGTGTGCAAAACTGTATGACCTAATGCAATTTCTTTTAAATAATGGGTTTATATTTATTTGTGATGGATATCAGAGGGGGAAAATGTATAAGCTAAATAAAGAGTAAAAGAGGGTGTGTGAGGTTTGATTGTACATTGTAGCCTTGCTGTAAGGTGAACCGGAATCCAGGGGGCACCTTGCCACCTATGGGTGCAGTCTTCCCAAGGATGAAAGGCACAGTAGCCCAAAAGGTTGCGGATGAGTCTTGATTCCACCTGAATGGAGTTGGCAACTTGCCCGCTGGTCCATTCCTCAAGCTGACTGCAATGTGAGATCAGAGGGTGTATATCATGCTTAAGATCCGTGATGAGTGATTAACAGCTCAGTTCTTGGCCCCGTGCTTGAGTTGTTTTGGTTGGCACTGGCAAGAGATGCGTTTCTGGCCTGGCCTTATCGGCTCCCAGCCCCGGGGACGAGCTACTGGGATGCAAACATACACTTCTGATGCCAGGGGAATAGAGTCAGGGAGCGTTATCGCCTGAAGCTATTCGCTGACAACGGCCAAGACAGGCCTTTCAGTAAGTGCCTGTGTCGGTAAATATATGACGACAGGTCTGGATAGCTCATATGGATTCAAAGAAACACGCCATGAAAACGCGAACTGAGATGCTGTTCACATCAGAGAGTAGCATTCAGGACTGGACTCAGGAGGGAGGCTTGAAATTTACATTTACGGGTTCATGTTTTTCTATTTTTGCATAACGTCTCAGTTGATGAACTGCAGGGACATCTCTCTGCCTTAAAGCGGCCTTTCTTTTATGCTCCAAATGGGTTTAACCTGTTTCCTTTGAAAGTACGATTTATATTTTACATTAACATGTCCCCTTTTGGAACTACTGAAGGGATTCCTTCACATGCCAAAACGATGTGTTTTTATACGTTTTCTGGCGAAATATGTTAATACTTAGCAGGAGTAACACAGGACCTTGCAGCCCTGCTGGGGAGTGGGGACCCAAACCTTCAGTGGGCCTTCATTCAGCAAAGGACCAAATAATATCTGTGAGCTATGGGAGACACAGAGCCCCCTCTTCCTCTTCAGTGAGTTGTGAGGGGGAGGCATCATTTTCAGTCATGCTCCTGCCTTACAAGCCACGAGTGAAAATAGTGGCGGGCCAACTCAACCCTTCCTGTCTGACACCGATACATTGAGTACAATCAAATTGGGCAATATAATACATGTTGGTTCCAGTGCTACGAAATTACAAGAAACTGCAAAAAGAAAACATATCCGTTTTTATTCTCTCTATTTTAATACTGCAAACAATGATAACAGCTAATCATTGCTGACCAGAGAATTTCATGTCAAAGTTAATATGTGTTTATTTACGAGTGCATATGCCTTTAAAAACCCTTGTATGTTTAGGGTCATTGGAACAGTGCAAAAAAATAAAAAAAACTTCTCCAGTCCTCATCTCGGCTTGTTCGAAGATACTACTGAAAACTGTAGTAATGATGGTCCACGCAGGTAGATTGTAATTTAAGTACATTTAATGAAGTCTGTTACATGAAGATATGTTCCTGTGAAGCAGCCTCACCAGAAGCAGCCTGCCTGCTGCTCAGCTCATTCTCAACTGTCCACCTCACCTCTCAGGCACCAACTTTCCGAAATGAGTCATCACTCCCAACATTCCATGCAGCACACAGTACAAACACTCTGGCTAAAAAGGTGGTGAAAACTGCATAACATTAACATGGACAGGACACTACATATCCCCCTTTCTTATACAGCAGAAGCATGAGTCCTGTACCAGAATAAGATGTAACAGTAAGAACCCAGGTAACGAATATATGAGAGGAACACTGATGCAACAGAATAAAAGTAATATAAAAGAACTAGAAGGGCAGAGCGAAGAGATAGATGGAAGAAGAAGAGGACTCAATGGGTAGGTATACACAAATGTAAATGACCCATCCTCTCCAACAAGGAAATGCAAGAGATAAGAAAACAGTGATAGGGCGGAGAAACAACAGGTAGCAGAAAGGCATAAGTGTATGGATGACTACACTCCAAACACACCCACTGGGTAGACAGGCATGCAAGGAAGAAAGACATAGCACGACTCAAAAAAAAGACAAGATTTACACCCAGGCACACAAGAAAAGGTAGGATCTCCTACTAAACATAGAAGAAAAAGAATCACACTACAACGAGGGAAAGACTGGGGACAGAGGTAAAACGACAACCAGACGGTGTCCAGAATCCAAGGATGAAAGGAATTAGTAACATCACAAGGAAAAATGAACAGGTGAGAAGACAGAGATGAAGAGAAGGAAATACAGGCAGTATAACTAATCCTCCCCCATTTTTAAATTGATAATGAAATAAGCTATGAGAATAAAGTTGCGTCGTCAAATAGTTAATGTAAAATAGTGTAAGGGAAACATTGTGAGAACGTAACAGCAAAGTCTAAGAGTAGACTGGAAATGACCTGTACCCCAAACGAAAGATACGTGAGGATGGGACTAAGGCCCCAAAACTACCCCTAACAAGAGGGCATAAGCTAATGTGAATGGGACTGAACCCAATCAGACACACCCTGTGTGAGAGTAACAGTGTATGAAAAGATGGGATTGAAACGTATGACCCACTCCAAGACGTAAGGGAGGTTAGCTATGGTTAGCTACTGTAAATGGGCCTGAACCCATGACCTATCCCCAGAAATAGGAATGGTTTGCTACTGTGAATGGGACTAACACCCATACAACAAAGCCCTGTGTGAGGGTTGAAAACGTAAGTAGCCCATGTAGGCAAACGTACACTGAGCAAACAGGAGAAAAACACATTGCCATCCCTAAATAGGGAAGAAAGAAGTGTAAGGTGTACACATGTGAAATTACGATGAACCCCTGAAGGTGTGTACCCAGAGTCCATGAACATAAAATGATGAGTCCAACGAAACCCACCAAAAAAATCCAATGCAGGATAAGTGTGGAGAAAGACAGTTACTTAATGAAATGTACCAAAAGCCAAAACATAGATGGAAATGGTCTAATCACAGCCACTCATACAAAAGGCTTAAATTACATCACATTAACATTTAATTTGCTGACTGTTAGAGTTAAGGGTGTGCGTGTCACCGTAGCCTTGTGACACACACCAGAGTTTGAAAGTAAACAAGTTTAGCAGGGATAGTAGACAGCTAAAATTGTCATGTAACTTCCTTGTAGACTGGCAACTCATAGGCAATGCTGATGCAGAACTTAGTGAGCCTGAAGAGAGTGCCAAGAACCACGGTCATAAAATGTACTTACAGAGGGGAAACATCCTTTACAACGGAACCGGTACAACGCAGTACCGTTACAACGCAGAATTTACAACGAAAGTCGTTACAACGACTTTCGCTGGAGGGCACTCTAGGATAGGGGATAGTGTAATTTACTATCCAACACCTTCCCTACTATCCACGGGGACTGGAGTTGGAATAGTAAATTAAACTATTCACTATCCAGCGCCCCCCAACGCAAGTCGTTGTAACGGCTTGCGTTGTTAAACCTGCGCCGTAAAGGTACACGTTGTACCGTCATACATCCCTTACAGAGTACACCAAGCATCAGGCAAAGTAAGCTTTTTTGATGATTCTGGGGTGTACCAGAGTTCCAAAGCTGACAATAAGGAAATAGGTAGCAGTGGGCTCAAGCAGGAAGCTGCCTCTGCTGAACGGGCATACCATGCAGTGAGACTCCTGGAATATGGAAGGTACACAGCGCCTTCTCCGTCAGCATACTGGCGAAAACCCTGCCTGCTTCCCTTTCGATTGACAGAAATATTAGAAGTTCAGAAGGTTTAGAGCAGAAAAAAAAACTTGGTGGCACGTACGGTACATTGTGCCGGATGGCTCACGGCGCGTATGTGCTGTGATGAGTCCCACAGCAGAAAAGGCTGAATACTGTGCCATACATCACAAAGGATCCCTCTGCGACACCGCACAACTCCAAACAAAAGGTAAGGAGCGCGCACTTTCTTTGAAATTTGAACATAAGTGAGCAAGTGCTAAACCTTTAAACCGGCGCAACTGATGTCTCTCAACTGTGGTTGATGACTGAAAAAATACGACAAAACTTACCACAGTGTTTGTCTTATAAATGCTGCCCTAACAGCTGTCAGTAAGGAGAGGGCGTAAGGCATGGAGAATGCTAAACAGGTCCCAGTAATAGTAACGCACAAAATGCAATTCGCATAAATTAACCATATGTCCATGCCACGACAGACAGAAAGCGGTACACACATTTTCCATGAGAGACAAACCCAATTAAGCAGTACAAAGTGCAGAATTTTGCTGGTTCTAATCTTGAGGTGACACATAGACGCTAGACCGTCTTGTAAAATGCCTCAAATGCACATCTTCTCAATTGTAAGACACCATCACAGTCAATTGGATGCAAAAACTTTGCAACAGAGTGTTATACAGCCCGGATGGGCAAAAGAGCTTGAGTTCACGCATGTTGACGAAGCATTGAAGTTCATTGACCTGCAACAACACCTTTTGGCTCTCTGTACCTACGAGACACCCACATACTGAAGCACCATGGTGGCAGGTTGTAGCCAGATGGAAGCCCTAAATAGTAGACTGGATTCAATACCACTGCGTCCATTGCTGTTAAGGATTGTGGGAAGAGGCAATTCTTCCCATCCTTGTTGACCAGCAGTATGTTAGGTGGTTGGATGACAGAATAAAAGAAAGTAATCCAGATGAGCGCAGTACACCTGTGCTAGGGCTGTCAGATGGTGATGACACTGGTGGGGCTGAGAGGCGGCGTGCTTCATCTTTACTTGTTACTTGTTGTCTTCTTTGCTATTCTATGAAGGACTTTTTTCTTCCTTGTTGACGTATTTGTTGTTCTGAGAAGAACACCCTTGTATCTTGTTCACAGTCTTTCCGTTGCTGTGGATACCTCCTCTGGTACTTTGTGTTGCTTGTGACAGTCCCTTCTGTAGATTGTTTCATCACAGGTCCTCTTCTGTTCACCAGGTCCCTGAGATCCACTTATAGCACGTAGGTAGTCATCAACTCGTCACCGAAATAATGTAGTAATGAAGGTCCACGCAGGTAGGATGTAGTTTAAGTAGATTTATTGAAGTCTGTTACATGGAGATATGTTACTGTAAAGCAGCCCCACCAGGAGCAGCCTGCCTGCTGCTCAGCCCATTCTAAACTGTCCACTTCACCCCTCAGGCACCCAACATTCCGAAACGCATCATCACTCCAACATTCCATGCAGCACACAGTACAAACACACTGGCTGAGCAGGTGGTGAAAATGGCATAACATTAACATGGACAGGATACTACAAAAAGATTAGCTCAGAAAAGCTGAGCCCGGCCAGGTACAGTAAGTATGCCAGCAATCAGCAACATACCCTCGCGGAAATTTTTGCAATCTGTGCTACTTCAGACATACTTAATGCCACTAGTGAAATTGTAAACGTGTATTGATTGCCAATTATCACCTAACTTATCGGCCCTCTATAAGCTTGTTCACTGCCCAGTACGGACTGGCTGCTTTTTCCAATGTTGGTTCTCATGCAGTGCTTAATTTGTAAAAAACATGACCTCAGGCGTCCACGTTTTTTTGTGACCTGCATTCAAACTCCATGGTGCAGAATACCAAGGCTGCCTCGTCTTGAGGTCACCCCCCCTACACTTCCTGTCTCTTTATCTCATCCCTGTGGGTTCTTTTTCATACTGTCTTTCTCCCTTTGTCACAGTTGTTATCTTTCTCCTTCCTTCTGACGTTTATGCCTTTCCCTTCCTTGCTCTGGATCAAAATCTAATCATGAAAAATATGCCCTTCCCCCAAAAATGAGCGACAGTGGCTCCAGCCATTATATGAAGCAGAAGGGAAATGTGGAACACATCAAGAGTCCTCTATATTTCTCCCACTCCTCTGTGAGGGATATAGGGAGAGGCACAAGGATGGCTTTAAATCCATTCACCCAGGGCCCCATTCCCAGAGGAAACTGAAATGCGTTGCCTCTTTCTGCAGGGTGTTTGGGTCCTGACCCAAGTTAGGCCAAGGTTCCTCGCGTTAGTAACAGGTATGTACTGCTTGACTTTGTGGCAGTGAACTTTGCACCCGTGCTTGGATTGGGTTGGTCAGAAAATACATATATAATCAATTAATTGACTTTGTGGAGAAAAATAAGTGTTTGACTGTCATCAAGCTGGTTTCTACCCAGGTCAGAGTACCAAACTGGTGATTGTCACTGCCCTGAACAACCTTAGAAGATGTGTGCATGATGGATGGGTGGGAATATTGGTGCTCTTTGACATCCTTGCAACATTTGATACAATGGATCATGCCATTTCGATTTCTAGACTTAGAAGAAGGTGATATTGGTGATATTGTCTTGAATTGACCAAAGTCGTTTTTTCAGACAATAGGAGTCAGATAGTTGAGCTCCCACCATTTTGAGCCAACACAGAGGTACAGAGGTACAGAGGACATCAATCCATTGTATTACTCATACTCTGTAATATTTATATATGTATTCTGGCAGCTGCCTTCTATGATTTGTGAGCTGCCTTTTATATTTAATCCAGTGACGCACCGCTGGTGTTTAGTGTGAAGTCGATCTGAGAATCAAGCTACCCCACAAATACCAGTCTGAAGAACTGCCACTGACATACCACATGGAGGATGGCAAAAAAGGTTTGGAATTGAACCCATCTAAAAGTGATTCTCAAGAGATGGCTTGACTGGCTTCCAGAAATGGGGACGTGTCTACTTCCCTCTAAGGCAGTGCAAAATCTGGGATTTATCATCCATTCAAATCTCTCACTTAAGGGTCAAGCGACTTAAGTTTCGAAAGCTGGTTACTAGCAAGTACAATCACTAAAATCGAACTCCCTTTTTATAGGATAATTTTCATTTGCCAGTAATAAAAGCATTTAGATAATCGAAGCTAGACTATGGCAGTGCCATTTATTTAGCCTCTCTTCAGCCTTGTTGATCAATTGCAGTCAATGAAAAATGCTGCTTCCTGCCTTGTTACCAAAGAGTCCAGGAGAGCACATATAAAGCCTTTATTGCACATACTACACTGGCTGACACAAAAGCAAAGAATATTTTTTAAGGCAGTAGTTCTTGTTCTCAGAGCCTTGTATTCCAAAGCCCAGAGAGCTTTGGGAAAAAAGCCCATTGAAATCAACTGTCTCGTCCTTTGAGATCTGGATCTCTATATGTAGTTTCCATTCTTAGAACCAACACTGTAATGATCAACGACAGAGCCTTCCTTCTCTGTGGTGGCTGATAAACTGTGGACCACACATCCTTTCAACCTATGAGCAAGGACAAAGTTTTACTTTTCGCAAGCTGTTAAAAAATTATTTCTTCAGCTGGCTGCCTACAAAAGTTCACCCGTTGCTGTGTACAAAATGAGGGGCCAAGAAGCTTCTATGAACATCACGGTTTCTACGTTTAATACTGTAGACATTAAGTGTGATCAGGGTCTGCTACCACCATCAGGGGCAGCCTAATGCCCCTCGCTTTAAAGGGAGGAGACTTGTGTGTGCACCCCTTGAAAGAACATCAAGTAACTGAACCACTCTTTGAAGGTACACACTGCTCTTCATAGCTGATTGGCAGCTTTACAACAAATATACGCCTCAGTTCTCATAAAGAAAACCGAGATGTCTGAATTCTTCTCTATGCCCTTGATGTCTGAAACTGCTCCCCTCTGAGTAGGAATGTGAAAAGTTGGAGGACTTCACTGTTTGTAAAGTTCTACAGAAAATTTTGTGAGCTCTTCACAAAGATTAGTGGATATTTGCTTGAATGCAAAGATATTTAGGGGTACTTTTACTAACATTTTGTGCTGGGTTTGCGTTACAAAAGTGGCATAAATCAGCTAAAAAATGTGTTGTTGTTATGTGCTTTCCAGTGCAAAGCATGCGCTTTTTTTTGGCTGCTGCGCTACATTGCATCGGAAATTGGTAAATCTGTCTCTTCGTGCATTAGATTGGTGCAAAAGGGAGTGTGGCAGACGAATGTTTTTTCCCCCACAAACCAATTTTCTGCATCAAATAATATTTTTAAAAGTGCTGACCTGCAACGAAAGTCCTCAAAACTATAGTTTTATGGAGATTAACGTATGGAATGATATTTTTAGCAGAAAGAAACTAGAATGAAGTGCACTCAGTGGAGAAAGCTGAACTGGATTAGACCTGTGACTGTCCTTCCCGATAACATGTTTTCCTGTCCATGTATTCCCAGAAGAGATTTCCTTCCTAAGGGATGTAATGACATTATAGGAAGAAAATACACTTCTTCGTTTTAAACTAGTTTTATCTCCCATATTAGGTTATCCAAGATCTTTTGATCCGTCTAAAATGATATATCTAATATATTTACTTATAGGGTGCTTTCAGCCAGCCCTCTTCATCCATTGGTATATTTTTGTGTCATTCATATTTTCTTTCGCCCATTACAGCAAAAATAATGGAGAAATGGGTCAGTGCACTTGAGCCGTAGGCTAACTTCAATGTGAGTGATGGCATTCTGTTGTTTCATAAGAGTGCATCCACACAAAAAGTAGTTCCATCCAGTTCCAAGGACTACTATGGCAGTGTGTGCTTTTTGAGACCCAAAATTATTTCTGTGTTCAGCCAATTTACTTTTACATTGGTGAGAGTCAGGCAGCTCTCCCAACAATACATAAAAAACCAATAGGACAAAACAAAGAGCCATTGACAGAGCCAAAATGTTGCCAGACAACACAAAGACCTATTGGCTTTGCCTATGCTTCCTTTCTGGAGTGCTAGATGAAAAATGCTGACATCCTATTAAATAATGGCAGTTTGATGAGAAAGTATGGTGGCTGACGGATGGAGAAGAGTGGCACAATGTGCCACATTGCACCTTGATGAATGCGTGACTACAGGGGCAATGTCCCCACTCTCTTCCCAGGATTGAAATGCAAACAATGAAACTTGGGTAGGCCACACGGTGTGTGTCTACAAAACTGTTTAAAAAAGGTAAGTATGGTCATAAAAACGCTACAAATGAATATTAATGATTTACCAATCCAAAGTAGCTTTATTCGAGGTATACTTATACAAGCACAAAACAAACAACATTTAGATACACAAAGTTAAAAAATTCCTTGGCTGGATAGTTAAAAATGTTTGATAAAACTTAAATCTCAGAGCTAATGGAAGAGATAAAAGTTACATTAATACAATTTTCTTTGCATTAAAAAATACATTGCAGCAGATAAAAAAATAATTTAAAATAATCAATCACATGCAGTGGGCATGCTAGGGAAGCTGAAATTATTGCTCACCAAAGAATTACCTAGATGTAGGTTTCAGCCTTATAACCTACACCATCCTAGGTATTTGGCTACAGCTATTGTGTTAAATGGCGAAGTACTGGTGCGCATAAGCCTTTCAGCTTCGGAGCTCTTATGTGTGCCAAGTAGTTAGCACACTGGAGTCAGCCAAACTCGCCTAGGGATTGCATAGGCGGGACAGGCAAAGAGAAGGTGGGCAACTGTTTCGCTATGACTCCCACAGGCGGGACAGATGTTATCACTTGTGGGAGTACACCTGGACGTAAGGGACTTTAGAGGTAATGAGCCTGCCCTGAGTTGGAAGTAAAGCTTCCTAGCTCTCGACCTGGTGATAATATCCCAATAGGATTCTAATCTGGGTGTGAGTTTTGTTTCTAAGAGGATTCCTGCCATAGAATATGAGTCCGTGTTACTCCAAGCGTTAAAAGCAGCCCACTCCCAATACTTCCCTTTTAGGATGTTTTTAAAGGGAAAAGAAGCTTCTGATGGGTTCTCCCATAACATTCTCATTCCCAGGCCAATCAGGCTATTCCTAACACCTCTTCACCAACCAATTTTGTGGAAAACATCAGATTTTATTACATCCAGAAAATCAGAGGCATATGATGAGAGTTCATGGGGCCACAATCTACGCCAATATAAAATCGGACTCATCTTGGCGACATCAGTAATAGCTTTTCTACCCAAATCTTATCTAAGTGGCTTAAGGGGGGTGATCGGTGAGAGATTGGTAATGCAATGGAGGAACTTATTTTCTGAAAGAGTTAAGGAAGCTGCTTTCTCAAACCCCCATAATTCAGCGCCACAAAGCGCAGAGCTAACAGCTTTAGATTCATAAACTTGGAGGACTGGTCTAATTGGTTTTGTCAGAGACCTTTTATGCACCAGACTCAGAGCTCCCGTAACTTGTCGATGTTTCAGGGCAGCTAAATCTATATGGCAGTCCCACGTAAGGTTCTTCTCTAAGTGAATACCCAAATAGGTAAAAGCCCTGACCAGTTCAAGTGGTTGTTTATTCATAAAAACCCTCCCTTTAAAACTTCGATAGAGATTAAAAGCCATTAATTTCATTTTTGCCACATTAACTTCCAGGCCTTGAGCAGCACAGAAATCTTCAAAAATTGATAGTGCTCGCTGGAGGCCTCTAGGAGTCTTGGAAATAATTAATGTGTCATCCGCAAACATTAAAATTGGGAGTTTTTACACCTGCTAGAGAAGGGGCGTCTGTGTTCACTGGCAACAAACGGTCCACTATTCCATTAATATACAGAGAGAACAACTTTGGTGCCATGGCACAGCCTTGCCGTACCCCTCATTCAACTGGAAACTGGGTGGTGACCCTACCCTGGCCCCCCAATGGATTCTTGCATGATTACCCTTGTGCAGCCTCAAGTTAGAATCTCATCCGAAGGCCTAATTCCCTCAATGTCACCCATAACCGGGAACTGGGGACAAAAGTCAAAAGCTGCACGTAGATCGACATAGGCAGCATAAAGGCTGCCCTTGCCCAATGTCACAGTTTTCCAATATTAAAG
Source organism: Lissotriton vulgaris (assembly GCF_964263255.1). Taxonomy (NCBI): domain Eukaryota; kingdom Metazoa; phylum Chordata; class Amphibia; order Caudata; family Salamandridae; genus Lissotriton; species Lissotriton vulgaris. The sequence goes on from NC_141694.1 coordinate 883,125,445, forward strand.
AATAAAACGAAAGACCTGATCATTGGTACTAGTGTATTTACGGAAACCCGCTTGGAAAGGGGACAATATACTATTCTCTTCAATCCAGTATCTACCCTTATCGTGTTTTGTCGTAGAGGAACTCTTTGGAGGATGAGTTAGACTATTTCCTTTGAGCAGTGGGGGTCTATTTTGTACATGAGGAATGGATGAAGATTTTCTGGATTTGGCTACCTCACTATACAAGTTGGTAGCTTTACACACACCACCCACTTTTTCAATTGACCTTGGTTTTGCCAAGGCACTACCGACTTTCAATGGGAAAGGGTTTGAATCACTCAAGACTGGATTTAGCAAGGCGTGCACCCCATTGTTAGGCACAGACCTTACCATAGCAGATAAATTTACAACCAAGACCTTCATTGACTCTATCTCATCCCGTAGAAGAATTACTAGCTTTACCAAATCTTTTTGAATCTTGTACATCACTTCTACTCTTATCAGTGGTTTGGGTTTGGCAATCTGGTAAATGGTTAGGGGTAGTCTTCGTGGCTATTTCGGAGGGCTGGGATGGTTGTAACACAATACTCTCACTATACAAATTTGCCAGAATAGAAAACCTGTTAGTACAGGGGACTATAGGGACAGGTGTTAAGGATTGCCTACCATCAGCTACTAGAGAGTTATCACAAGAACTAGCTATGGAGCTCTCCTTAGTTAGTGCCCCCCCCCTCCCAGTACCACTAACCTTCAGGTCTTTTGGTTTAGGGAGAAACATAGCGAGGATAGCAGGGGAGGCAGGATCCTTACATGAACCTTCTGACCCTATCCCAGCTGTATTCTGTTGAGCCTTATACCCCACTGAATGTGGGCTAGGATCAGAAGTTAAAATTGCCTCACATTCCTCCACAAGACTATCAATACGATCGAGGACACAATTACTGGTAGCATGCTTGGTCACTCTTCTGGCTTTCTTTCCTTTGTGAGCCCTACCCACATCCCCAGCCTCAATCCCCCCTCCTCCCCCTTCCATTGACTTGCGTTTACCCATTCAAGTGTTCCCTCCCCGCAAAAGGGAAGGATTTGGAAAACAACAAGCAACTCTAATAGACCACCAAATAATAACAAAAGGTCCTTCAGACTGACATTTAAAATATGCTCAGTGAAAAACAGTACCTTTCAGAATTCCCAAGGTAGGTCCGCACTTTCTACAGAGCTTGATGGTGGACTAGTAAGCTGTAGATGTTAATCGGGTGGCCCTGCCCTGGCTCTGACGGGCGCGGACGGGCCTGCCCTTGGCCCGGGCTGCGCCCGGGCAGCACCCAGGCACGCCCGCACTAGTCCCGCACTGCGGAAGGGCCGCGCTGGATTTAAAGTCCCCGGGCGCCCTGCGACAACGCCTTCCACCAGCGCTGCGCTCTGCCTGCTGGGAGATGGAGTTTTATGCCCAGAAGCAGTGAAATGTTGGCGAAGGTCGGGCTGCCGTTCCCCTCACGGCGCTGCAGGGACCAAAGAGTCAGGCAAAAGGGCTGTGGCACAGGTAAAAAAGCTGTTCCCCTCACGGCGTGTGTAGGCTGTTTAAACGCGATTCACTAGGAGTAGTGTCAACATATTAGATAGGGATGTATATCCTGAGGAAGGCCTTGGAAACAGATGGGCGAAATAGCAGACAGGGTAATAGAGTTGTAAGCTCTCACATAAACCTGCATATTAGACTTTTTTAATCCTGTCAAGAGGGACCCATAATAAATATATAGGAGGGGACCCTCCTAGGTAGTTTTAACTTTATTCTTTTTCTGCATTATGGGATCCCTGGTTCGAAATCAGTGCATTTCAAAAACATTCAAAGTTCCTCATGGTCAAAGGATAGCGCTCGACCCTGAATGTTGGGTTACTTCAGGATGTGACCGCAGCCCTATGATGAAGCATGCTACTATCTAGTGGGTGAGGGCATTAAAAAAAAATGTTTGCATTTTCCAAAGACTTAACTTTTGTGAGGGCGTAGTCTACAGGCACTCCACCTTGTGTATTTATCTTATCTATTAGCTTTTTTTTATTTTATGGGAGAGTTCTTCTCGATTTGTGTATCGAGTTGATGTGTACATATGCTGCCATGTTCGCTGTGGTTGTATGTCAGATTATAGTAGATTAAAAAAATAAACATCTGATATAAATATGATGTTCTAAATAGCCTTTAAAGACATATATGTCCACTGGGTGTAGATTTTCTATTATTAACTCTAAAGGATTGATATTCTTGTAAAAAATATTTAGAACTCAGATTTTGTTTTAGGTTATATTTAGTTCATGATACACTGGTATCCAACTACCACTGTTACTCTTACGGCTGACATACAAGAAGGCATGAAATATACTCATGTAGTATCTGCGACACCATATTTTGAGCTGTAAAGGTGTGCTTTTATGTGTTTAAGCTCAACTGGGTGAAAATGTTGATGCGTATGTGTTCGATTTTACAATTTGTATTGCTTCATATCAATTTAGATAGAATTATATCATTTTGCACATTGATGCTTTTATTCTAGTGTCTGGAGCAATTTTTCTTATTTTATTTTGCATTCATTCTGTTCGTTAAGTCTGAATACAAGTAATATGACTGAGGTCGAGCATAAAGCATTTGTACGAAAGGCTTGTTTGTCCACTTATGTATTTACTTTCCCATGCTTGAGTTTGATGTGCAAGTGTGATGTTTTAAACCCAAGTGGGGGCGTTTCATTTGCTTTGTATGAATGTTATTCATGCTTGCTTTATGCGTTCTTAGCTAACTGTGTCGTGCACATAATGCTTCAGAATTCAGCAAAGTCTGATTTTCACAAAGTTAATTGCTGTAATTCATGGCACAGTTAAGCTAAAACGATGGAATGGAATGCACCTAGAATAACTCCATTGGTTCCAATGATGCAAGTCTTCCTCCATCATTTATGCTACCCTAGATTTCCCTGCAAACCTTTAGCTTTTCTACTATCTTTGAAAGTCTGTGCTGTATTCTAAAACTGGGTATCAATAAATAGAATATATAATAGATAGTGTATAAGCTCAATGTGGTAAGCAGCATCACTGAAGTAAAGAATGGCTGACATGTGAAGTCTCCCAGACTACAGCATGCCTTTCAGTAATCAAAACAATGTAACCGATTGGTGTAGTTGCTGTTGCCTAATAATCTGTGTTACAGTCATGATACGTGAGCATTATCTCAAAAAGAACCATGGCAAATTAAATAACATTTTCATGTCACAATTAGCCTTTTTCTGCTAAATTTTTCATGTACAAGTTACTGGTTGTGTGAAACACCTCTAGTGTGTCTCAGACCTTAAGAAGGAGTTGCAGTCAGAGCTTTACATGCCAGATAAATCTTCCCATGTTGTCCTCGTTTGTTTAATCAAGCCTTCTATTCACTTTGCACACAGGCCTCCTTAACTAGGACCATTTTAGTAGACAGTCTGCAAAAATTGAATTTTCAGAAAAATGAAAATTGAACAGTGAGAAAATTGCACAGCATTATCTTTTATGAAAGAAGTGTCCTTTTCTGAAAATCATGATACTGCCTTGAATTTTACCACGTAGTTTCTTCAAATGGGTTTCAATGTTCAATGTCTGAGCTAGAAGAAGCTTTATGAATACAATGAATTTAATTTGTGACCGAAGCCCCTCTTTCCTCTGCGTGCTTCCCCTCATTTTGGCTCGATTTCAAGGCTACCAGGGCAGAGAGGAAACAGCCTCACACCATGTTCTCTCCTGGGCGATAAATGAAGCCAGTAACCACTGCCACCCCTCTCTGGCAGACAACTGGTGATGCTGGCAGGTAAAACAGAGAAGCTATGGCAATTGTGGACAGGATGAGAAGAGAACCAAAATATCAAGAATATGGTATCAATATGCATGTGGCTATATAGGTTTCAATATATATTCAGTTTTTGAACATTTTTGTCTTTAAAATGTAGTCTAAGCACAACTTGTAATAAACACAATATACATTTCCAATGTACATTCCATTTTCTAAAAAAGTTAAATTTGTCTTTAATATTTAATCTATCCACAATTTACAATAAACACAATATACAGTTATAATGCTTATTCTGCTTATAAATAGTTTAATTTGTGTTTCCTGTTTGGAATATGCACATTTTTCAGCAAACAACATTATTAAATCAGAGTGAATGAAAAGCCATCAATAGTTTTTAAATAACAATAATTAAAATAATTTTCTGCCCGTCCCAGGAAGCACACGAACAGTTTCTTGATTATTTTTATTAAAACTAATGGCAATGCTGCATTCATCTCAAGCAAAAGGTGAATGTAGTTTGATGGCCTTAAACAGCTAAATGTCAAGGTTGGCAGCTGTGCAGAGCATGTTTCCGCAATTGACTGAGGTAATTAGTGAGATCTTTTTTAATACAACTGTAGCTCATTTGGAATGTGTTGGTACCAAATATTTTTTTTTATGATCTCGAATTTTCAAGGTTGGTTATGTGATTCCTACTACAACTACCTCTTATATATTTGCTTGGAGTCATGGAGGGGAAAGTTCAGTCAGACATTCGGAATTTCCAAAATTAGGGTCATATTACGACTTTGGTGGTCCTATAGCGATAACATCACCTCGCCGTCCGCTGGAGGACTGCCAAAGCTGTGGTGCACCCGCCCGCCAGAACACGAGTGTGGCGGTCTCACAGTTGTTCTCTGTTATGCTCAAAGGAGAGCCTCACATGCAGACCACTGCTGTGAGAGCATCCGAAGCACGTTCCTGCATGGCATGGCACTGCTTGTTACACTGTTGAGGAACAGGGGTGCAATTCCAGGGGGGCACAACATGTGCCCCACTAAATACACCCCCAGGCTTAGGTGTAACAGGGAGCCCTGTTAGGGCCCCTTAGTTGCCCCTCTGCCACCATTTTCATGGCGGGCTCATCACCATGAAAAGGGCAGTGGACAGGGAACTCAGAATATGCTTGGTGGTGCTGCAGCAGCACCACCAGCATGTTCCTGCTCCTGAACCGCTGGAGGACGCAGCGGTACTGTGGTGGTCTGACCACCACACTTGTGATAGTGCGGGCGGGTCCGCAGTGTGGCAGTAAGTTGGACTGGTCCTATGGTCCGCCTTACTCATAAAAATCCGACTGTGTATTCATGAGGCACATTTGCATAAAATGGATTGGAATGGGATGTTCATTTGCATATAGATTGTACCGAAAACCTTTCTTGGTCTGGCCTTTAAAGGCCATCAGTGAGTAGCCAGTATGCCCTCTTTTGTCATTGTCTTTTTTGCAAATGCGTTTTTATATTGGATCTAGACAAGATTCTCTTACTTTTCTCATTAACATTGTCAAATAAAAAAAAAACATCAAGAACCACTCCCTAAGCAGGAGCACCAGAACAACTCTGAAACTGCCTGCATTCCTTTGAAACTTCAACTTACTTTCTTTCTCTGCAACTAAAACTAGAAATGCATGAGAAGGAGCCTTCTACACACTTCTCAACACACTGAAAATAAAATAACTAATCAATACCCTAACCCATTTTAAAGGCACAACAATTAACCGCATCCTATTAGGGTCCGCCTTTATCCACTGCCAGACATCTGTAACCCTTGACTGGACTGATTACATTCCCATCGCCTTCACCACAGCATAAACTACACCTTAGCATTCAGGTTAGCCAAAAAGAGAAAAAAGAACCTTCTGCTTTATAAAAAAAAAGCATCCATCTACAAAAACAAAAATCCCAAAACAATTAGCTTTTAGTTTAGTTTAATTTTATTCATGCTCAGCTAATAAAAGTCATTGCAAATTTTTGATGAGAACCGTTACGAAAATGTATAAAGCATTTCAAACTAGGAAAGGAAACGACCAACCTACATCTTGGGGCCAGGTAGTTATAAAATAGTCAGTTGCATGTTAAAATACAAGTTTAAAATGCATCATACAAAGCAGTAATTAATAAATAAACAAGATAATAAACACTCTAAAAGCAAATTCATCGTTAGTAAAAATAGTTCAGACAACCTTCAATCAATGTGTTCTAGTTTTAGTCTCTACAATAAATTAAGCCGTGGGTAATTTTGTGCATTTGCTGCTCGGTCAGCCATTTCTTTCATGATTGAGGAAGTTAAAGTGCCAGTGCGGTGACCGATAACATTGTTTTACTCTGGTCTTTCCTACATTTCTGGCATGGAGCCCTAAGGACAGATTTGGAGCCTTCAGATGATGAAGTGCAGTTTTAGTGACCTCACGTCGTTGTTACTTGGTGTGAGTCCATACTTCGTCCATTTATACGTTATAATGCAAGAGGATCTAAGAAAAGGAATTTTACGTTCAAGGAAAGACAGGTGGAGTGACAGCTCTTAGCATTTGGTCAACTTTACTCAGAAATTTAGCCTGGTCGCAGGTTGCTTGAGGATGAGGATTATTTAGCAAAAAATCTATGGCTGTCTGAATTGTATGGGTCCCTAGTTTGACCCATGCTTGACAGAGAAGTTTCTGGTGGTCGTCAATTAAAACTGGTCAGATGCAGAGTAGATGAGCCAAATTTTCTCGTGATTGACCGCATAGCTGACACTTACTTGAATCTGGGCGTGGGGACCAAGAGGGTTAATTGGTCCAGGGATGAGAAAATTCCCATTCTGATGTGGCAATACTTGATTTTCAAATGCCCCATGTAAAGTGTCAGTAAGATATTTTTGCATCTTGTTTTTGTTATAACTTATCCGTTTGAGGCAAGCATGCTTTCTAGCCATCAGGGTCCAGCAGTCTTCCTGAAACGAAGCTTTTACAATTGTTCTGTTTAATCTTTTCTTAAAAATTTGGTATGAAAGATTTTGGGTCCAAAGGCAGTGGCTGTTTTCAGTTTAAGTGCTTCATGCAGGGCGCAGAACACTGGGGCATATTTACATGTTCTGGCGCATCTCTGCAAATCAGCAGGGATGTGCCAGAACAGATGCGACATGCAATCCCCTCTTTCCGCCACTACAGATGCGCCGCATTTACAATACGGTGCACCATGGTGCAAGGAAGGGAAGATGCGTGACGCATCTTGTGGCGTATGGGCGGCGCATTGCTGGAGTCGCATCGCAAGCGCAAAGCAACTCCTGCAATCCACAGGGGCCACTAATTCTTGCGAAGTATTATACCTCGTAATTTAATATCGATGTATATGCTGTGAGTGGTTGAACATGACCACCTCATTTTAATTAACTTTCTAATCAGTATGTGAGGAACCCAGTTATAAATCTCAGTATTGTGGAGATTAACCTGAGCATATCACTAATGCTCAGGATGAAAAAGAGACTTCCTTAAGACTAAACCTTGTGTTGTGAGGGATGAGTACTCACTCTCACCTATTTTTTCCTCTTTACTCCTTTCTATGGAATGTTTTCCCATGATTTTTTTGGGGACATTTCCTCCACTGATTTAGAGACATACCCAGCAGAGTACGGATCCCAGTGACCTACATCTAGCTGGGCAACCCAAGGATCTAATTAAGACACGGGTAACTGGTGGATTTGACTGCGACAGTCCTGAAGAAGACCACGGTGACCTTTCGGGGCACAAATCAATGGTCGAAACCTGTTGACTCGAGCAGTGGTAGGAGGGAAGTCTTGAGAAACCTCATTTTCTCAACAAGACATTTTCCCATCCTTTCTTTTCTTTTAATCCTGATAAGGGTACCATAATTGGTTCTAATAAAGTAATTCTTTCTTTTGGCACCCCTAATCAGTTTTAACACACGTCCTTACTGCACTTATTTGTGTCGCACATCTGATCCACGAGGTGTTCCTCTATACACAGGTATCACTTATGTATGTTACTCGTTGTACGTATTTACGTATTGTGTTGTACGTCTTGTAACGTGGAAATGTATTATTATTTTTTTCCCCCTCCCTAATGCTCCGCCCTGGATGTGGCTACACCAGGGCGTTTGTAGCAGGCCCTATGATGAAGCATGTCACATACTTCGGTATGTGAGTGAGGGCAGTTTTTTCCAAATTGGGAATTTCCCTTTGCTTATGTTGATGAACTCTTTATACCCATTGTGTTTGGGTATACACCTGTTACAACGCATTTGTTACAACGCACTACCATTACAACGCGACTTTTACAACGCATACCATTACAACGCATTGCGCTGGGGGGCGCTCTAGGATAGGGAATACGTATAATTTACTATCCAACACCTTCCCTAGGGTCCACGGGGACTGGAGTTAGAATAGTAAATTATACTTACCACTATCCAGCACCTCAAAGCGCTATGCATTGTAATGGTATGCGTTGTAATGGTCGCGTTGTAATGGTAGGTAGTTGTAACGGTATGCGTTGTAACATGGTACATCCTTGTGTTTGTGATCACAGCAATAAATGGTCACATGGATAGGTTAATTTTTATATCTGCTATGAGAAGCTCCAAAGCCTTGATGTTATTTTTCTTTTTGTGAGCTGATGGATGTATATAAATGTTTATTAATATTAGTCTGAGTGGAGTCTTGATCCCAGTTTTTGATTACAACGCATAAAACGGTTTTGATTACTGTTGAGTTGAAGAGAGGCATCAAAGGACCAGCGAAGGGATAGATAAATGGATGAACCGCCCATTGCGTGTCCCTTGGTGGATTGTCAGGTGGCTGGAGTGAAGAAAACGTGGTAGCCTTCAATCAGAGTCTCTTCTTCGCACCATGATTCCTGGATGCATATAATATCTTGTAACATTAAAAAGGACTTTGCATTTGGATCAGTTAGGATATTTTCAGGGCCAGCCACGTTCTAAGACAGTACACTCATAGGTTTGGACTCACTCTTCATATTTTGTGCTGATAGTACTATCTTTTTATAATTAAGTCATTTAGACAAGGGACCTGCCAAAGTGGTGGCCAGCCAACCCCAGTCTTCTTGTTGATTTCTCATGGAAGGTGGTGCAAGTTTACAGAGCCTGCCTTTGTGTGTGTTGGTGGAAATGATCAAGCCTTGTTTAACCCCTTGTGTGCTCAGGACGGCCCCCTGGCCGTCCTAACTCCGCCGATTCCGCAGCACGGCACAAATTCCTTGCCTGTGCGGAAGACTTAATTAGTGGGCACAGTTTGGACGGCCCCTGAAGGTCCTCAGCACACGCCCAGTGTGACGTAGGATAGCCGGGGGCCATCCTGAGCACGCAAGGGGTTAAGCCCCCTAATTAAATCCCCGCACCATGGAAGAATTTGCACCGCAGGGAAGGGCTTAAGATTGTTTTTAGTTGAGAAGAGAGGGGCAACTGCGTTCCTAAGGAGTGCTGAAGAACATAGGGGCATATTACCAACGAGTAGCGATATTTATAGCTAACTAGGCTTAGCAACGATTTTTTATCGCTAAGCATCGCCGGAAATTATCGCTGAGATAACGTGCTATTAGCACCGTTTATCTCCAAAGCAACATTTTTCCGGCGATAGCGTGAATATCGCTGAGAATACAGCGATATTCACGCATTAGCGATGAAATGCTCTTATCCATGTTATCCACCTCCCATTGGATAACATGGCTAAGAACTGGTCTGAGTAGGCGTTAGTTTTTGCCGATAGCGGGAATATTTCCATTGCTACGCCCGCCTTGCTAATAGGCGATAGCGACGTTAGCGACTGCTTTCAGAGATATACTCTGGATGGAGAATTGTTGTTAAATTTGCTGACATTGACGATGTATTATTTTTGGGAGGTGCCATTGATGCATTAGGCAGGGGTGTTGTTGGAATCCCCTGTGGAGTGCTTGTTATTCCATTTTCCTGTTGTTTACTTAAGTATTGCTGTGTAGATTCAGGAGGCTGACTGATCCTGTTTGGGGCTTTCCTGGCTATTATCCCAGTTGAGCTGATCCCATTTGAGATTTTGCCAGAGTTGTTTATCGATGCCTTAGGTGTTGGATTTAGTTTTACATCTCAGGTTGTGTGAGAATTCGATGTATCATCGATGAGTTGAAGGATATGCTTCTGTGAAGCAGGATGGATTTCTACTTTGATGTCTTTCATGTGAAGATTCAATGTGTAATCGATTGTTTGGAATATTGGACTTTGGATGCAGGGTGAATTCCTATTTCAATGTCTTTCGTGTTGTTCACGAGCTTTCTTGATTTAGGATGGGATGTGGCTGAAGGCATTTGCCTTGATGGCGCTAGGCATTTTTGATTGATTAACGTCATGGACCGTATGAGGGTAGGTCAAGTGGTCTTGTACCTGTCAATCAGTTTGACTTCCTGGAGTAGGTCACATACTATCGCTGGCAAGGACACTAGTTTGTCTGGCAAGGAGGCACAGACACAGTCTTGGGTGTTTTGAGTGGGGACATTTAGTTGTGTTGGATTACTTTGATGGCAGGCTGCTAACCATCGTTTTCAGATGCTCAAAATGCAAGTCAATTGATGATGTGTTCTGAGCTAGTGCCTCTTGAAAGGAGATTTGAATATCAAATGTATTTGATTGAAAACAATGTTCTTACTGTGGCTTATGAGGTACTTCACAGATGTTGCTAAGTTTGTAAATCAAAAACAACTAAATATCATGCCTGAACAATTCCAGCCCACCACAGATGTCAATAGTCTGTATACGACTATGAGAACAAATGTCAAATGGTGTGCTCCACTGAAAACACTCAAGAGCATAACTAAAATAAATGTACCATTTGAAAACAGAAAACGAATAAGCCAAGATCATAACTCCTGGTTGACCTCACCCTTCTCGAAACACTCCAGTAAAATCACCAATCTTTCATAACCGTCTGGATTCCTTCCATCACGGTCGCTCCCCCTGCTCTCACGACGGAAGGCTCTCCTTGCTGCCTGCTTTGCCTGACCTGATTCCTGCAGCCTGCCACCCCGCTACAGCGCACCACTCAGCGCCTGGTATCGTTATTAGCCCACATTAATTTAATCTAACTTGCACACAGCCACGAACTGCATAGCGGCTGAGAGATTTAACTTAAAAGCATTTTTGTACATCTTTGGCAACATTGTATCGAGTTGAGCTCCGGCTGTGCCCCAGTTTCGGTTTATTACCGGGCGGCCATTTCAGAGTGTGTTTACCTCCACCCGTGTCTCCTCCCAGACCCCGCCTCCCTGCTGACCCTCCCACACACTGTCGACTACACCAGCCCCGTCCTCTCCTATCCTGTGACCGTCTGGATTCCTTCCATCACGGTCGCTCCCCCTGCTCCCTGCTCTCACGACGGATGGCTCTCCTTGCTGCCTGCTTTGCCTGACCTGATTCCTGCAGCCTGCCACCCCGCTACAGCGCACCACTCAGCGCCTGGTATCGTTATTAGCCCACATTAATTTAATCTAACTTGCACACAGCCACGAACTGCATAGCGGCTGAGAGATTTAACTTAAAAGCATTTTTGTACATCTTTGGCAACATTGTATCGAGTTGAGCTCCGGCTGTGCCCCAGTTTCGGTTTATTACCGGGCGGCCATTTCAGAGTGTGTTTACCTCCACCCGTGTCTCCTCCCAGACCCCGCCTCCCTGCTGACCCTCCCACACACTGTCGACTACACCAGCCCCGTCCTCTCCTATCCTGTGACCGTCTGGATTCCTTCCATCACGGTCGCTCCCCCTGCTCCCTGCTCTCACGACGGAAGGCTCTCCTTGCTGCCTGCTTTGCCTGACCTGATTCCTGCAGCCTGCCACCCCGCTACAGTGCACCACTCAGCGCCTGGTATCGTTATTAGCCCACATAAATTTAATCTAACTTGCACACAGCCACGAACTGCATAGCGGCTGAGAGATTTAACTTAAAAGCATTTTTGTACATCTTTGGCAACATTGTATCGAGTTGAGCTCCGGCTGTGCCCCAGTTTCGGTTTATTACCGGGCGGCCATTTCAGAGTGTGTTTACCTCCACCCGTGTCTCCTCCCAGACCCCGCCTCCCTGCTGACCCTCCCACACACTGTCGACTACACCAGCCCCGTCCTCTCCTATCCTGTGACCGTCTGGATTCCTTCCATCACGGTCACTCCCCCTGCTCCCTGCTCTCACGACGGAAGGCTCTCCTTGCTGCCTGCTTTGCCTGACCTGATTCCTGCAGCCTGCCACCCCGCTACAGCGCACCACTCAGCGCCTGGTATCGTTATTAGCCCACATTAATTTAATCTAACTTGCACACAGCCACGAACTGCATAGCGGCTGAGAGATTTAACTTAAAAGCATTTTTGTACATCTTTGGCAACATTGTATCGAGTTGAGCTCCGGCTGTGCCCCAGTTTCGGTTTATTACCGGGCGGCCATTTCAGAGTGTGTTTACCTCCACCCGTGTCTCCTCCCAGACCCCGCCTCCCTGCTGACCCTCCCACACACTGTCGACTACACCAGCCCCGTCCTCTCCTATCCTGTGACCGTCTGGATTCCTTCCATCACGGTCGCTCCCCCTGCTCCCTGCTCTCACAACGGAAGGCTCTCCTTGTTGCCTGCTTTGCCTGACCTGATTCCTGCAGCCTGCCACCCCGCTACAGCGCACCACTCAGCGCCTGGTATCGTTATTAGCCCACATTAATTTAATCTAACTTGCACACAGCCACGAACTGCATAGCGGCTAAGAGATTTAACTTAAAAGCATTTTTGTACATCTTTGGCAACATTGTATCGAGTTGAGCTCCGGCTGTGCCCCAGTTTCGGTTTATTACCGGGCGGCCATTTCAGAGTGTGTTTACCTCCACCCGTGTCTCCTCCCAGACCCCGCCTCCCTACTGACCCTCCCACACACTGTTGACTACACCAGCCCCGTCCTCTCCTATCCTGTGACCGTCTGGATTCCTTCCATCACGGTCGCTCCCCCTGCTCCCTGCTCTCACGACGGAAGGCTCTCCTTGCTGCCTGCTTTGCCTGACCTGATTCCTGCAGCCTGCCACCCCGCTACAGCGCACCACTCAGCGCCTGGTATCGTTATTAGCCCACATTAATTTAATCTAACTTGCACACAGCCACAAACTGCATAGCGGCTGAGAGATTTAACTTAAAAGCATTTTTGTACATCTTTGGCAACATTGTATCGAGTTGAGCTCCGGCTGTGCCCCAGTTTCGGTTTATTACCGGGCGGCCATTTCAGAGTGTGTTTACCTCCACCCGTGTCTCCTCCCAGACCCCGCCTCCCTGCTGACCCTCCCACGCTTCGCCCCCTCCACCATCCATTTATGGCCTATGCCCCCACGCGCAGCGTCCACGCGCTACGGCCGCGCCGAAGGTGCGCCAAAGGTAAGCCTGTCTACGCCCGTCCGCGCCTGGACCGCGCCCAGCGCCAGACCCCCTGGTCCTCGTAATGTCCACCCCTCCCGCATTACTTACGATGCCACCACCCTCCTAGCCCTTAACCCCGGCCGTTCCCCCAACTGCGTCCAAGCCGCTCCTGGACACACCCATGGACCCTTCTCCTGCAACTCCTGCAAGTTCGACGGCACCAAGAACAACTCCTCATCTACGAACACACAACAGACATCCGACCCCAACCACCTACAATGCATCCTACTCAACACCCGCTCGGTCCACAGGCACGCCATCGACCTCTGGAATCTACTAGACACCATCTCTCCGGACGTCGCCTTCCTAACAGAAACATGGATGAACGCCTCATCAGCCCCAGACATCCCCATTGCCATCCCGGAAGGCTATAAGATCATTCGCAAGGACCGCACCGGCCACACAGGAGGAGGCATTGCTATCGTCCATAAGAAATCCATCCGCATCTCAACCAGCTCAGACGTCAATCTCGCCAACTCTGAACACCTTCACTTCCAGATCCACATCGACCCCAAGACCACACTCAGCGGCACCCTCCTTTACAGGCCACCAGGACCCCGCGCACAATTTAGCGAAGACATCACGGACTTCATCACTCCACACGCGCTCCCCTCCGAGGATTACATACTTTTGGGAGACCTCAACTTTCACCTTGAAAAGAACAACGACCGCAACACCACCACCCTTTTGGACAACCTCGCCAACCTCGGACTTAAACAACTTGTCACAACCCCCACCCACATCGCAGGTCACACACTCGACCCTATCTTCACCTCCAGTAAACATGTCTCCTTCAGCCACACCACAGCTCTCCTTTGGACTGACCACAGCTGCGTTCACTTTACCTACAACAAGCCCACATCCAACAACCACCCCCAACCCACTCTGCAAAGAAACTGGAACAAAATCACCATCAACCAGATCTCCTCATCGCTTCTTCAAAAGCCCCCAGCCCACTCCTCAAACCCAGACCAAGCAGCCACCAACCTCACCCAATGGTTATCCAACAGCGCCGACATCCTAGCACCACTGAAAAAACGACAAATCAAACTAGGCAGCAAGAAGGCCTCCTGGTTCAACGATGATCTTAAGAAATCCAAGAAACTCTGTCGCTCCCTTGAGAAGGCCTGGAAAAAAGACCCAACCACCAGCACCAAGGACGCCTTCAAAAACGCCACCCGCACTCACCACCAACTGATCCGGAATGCCAAGAAAGCCGCTTTCAAGGACCGACTAGATAACAACGCCCACAACAGCAAGGAACTATTTAACATCGTCAAAGAATTTACCAACCCCGCAGCCATCTCCAACGACATCACCCCCTCTCAAGCCCTCTGCGACTCCCTAGCCTCATTCTTCCACAACAAAATTGCAGACATCCACAACAGCTTCGACAACCGACCCGTAGACCAACCCACCCAACCCCCTGCAGGACCCCCACCCCCCCTGAACATCCTCAATGACTGGAAGCCAATCTCCATTGAGGACACCATCCGTCTGATGAACTCTATCCACTCAGGATCCCCCACAGACCCATGCCCTCACCACATCTTCAACAAAGCAGACTCCATTATAGCACCGCACCTCCGAGACGTCATCAACTGCTCCCTCAACTCTGCAACCTTCCCGGAAAGCTGGAAACATGCCGAACTCAGCGCCCTCCTGAAGAAACCCACTGCTGACCCCACCGAACTCAAAAACTACCGCCCTATCTCACTTCTTCCATTCCCGGCCAAAGTCATCGAGAAAGCGGTCAACAACCAGCTCGCCGCATTCCTCGAAACCAACAAATCCCTCGACTCCTCACAATCCGGCTTCCGAGCCAAGCACAGCACTGAAACCGCCCTCATCGCAGCAACAGACGACATTCGAACTCTACTGGACAATGGAGACACAGTCGCCCTCATCCTCCTTGACCTCTCCGCAGCCTTCGACACGGTCTGTCATAGAACCCTTTTACAACGCCTCAGAAACGTCGGAATCCAAGGAAAAGCACTGGATTGGATCACCTCGTTCCTTGCCGGAAGAACCCAGAGAGTCCGCCTCCCACCATTCAAGTCAGAGGCCACTGAAGTCATCTGCGGCGTGCCACAAGGATCGTCACTCAGCCCCACCCTCTTCAACGTATACATGAGCCCCCTCGCGACCATCGCACGCCAACACAACCTCAACATCATCTCCTACGCCGACGACACTCAACTGATCCTATCACTCACCAGAGACCCTAACACTGCCAAAACCAACCTGCATGAAGGAATGAAAGAAGTAGCCGAATGGATGAAGCACAGCCGCCTGAAACTGAACTCAGACAAAACAGAAGTCCTCATCCTAGGCACCTCCCCCTCCGCCTGGGATGACTTTTGGTGGCCAGAGGCCCTTGGAAAAGCACCCATCCCGACGGACCACGCACGCAACCTGGGCGTCATCCTGGACTCCTCACTCTCGATGACCAGACAAGTCAACGCTGTTTCTTCATCTTGCTTCAACATTCTGCGCATGCTCAAAAAAACATTTCGCTGGATCCCAACTGAAACTAGAAAAACAGTCACCCACGCTCTGATCACGAGCCGACTGGACTACGGAAACACCCTCTACGCCGGCACCACCGCAAAACTCCAGAAAAAACTCCAACGCATCCAGAACGCTTCAGCCAGGCTCATATTAGACATCCCGCGTAAAGAACACATCTCTGGTCACCTGAAAAACCTCCACTGGCTCCCCATCAATAAGAGGATTACTTTCCGGCTCCTAACCCACGCACACAAAGCACTTTACGAAATCGGACCCGAATGCCTCAACACACGACTGTCCTTCTACACCCCCTCCCGCCAATTACGATCCTCCAACCAAGCCCTTGCCACTGTACCTCGCATCAACAAAACCACCATGGGAGGTAGATCCTTCTCCTACCTGGCAGCTAAAACCTGGAACTCACTTCCCACTCACCTTCGCCTTACTCAGAACCACCTAGCATTCAGAAAGCAACTTAAAACGTGGATATTTGACAAGTAATTCCCCACCCTTCCTCAAGCGCCTTGAGACCCTCTGGGTATGTAGCGCGCTATATAAATTTATTGACTTGACTTGACATAACAGCCAAAGCCTCATACTACAAGACCACCATCAGCGAGGCAATCAACAGAAGCAAGGCCCTCTTCAAGGCTGTCAAACACTGCACAAATCCTCTACCAGAAATCACAGTCCTTGATTCAGTCATCAAATGTAAAGCATCAACTTTTATTCACCAGCATCAACAAAATCAGATCCAATATCATTACCACCTCCATACTGGCCCAATCACTTTCAGTCATGTCTCCTTTGTCCTACCACCAAATGTATCTCCCTTAATACAGTATCATACATGAATCACTGAACTACACTGAACTCTCTCCAGGCAATCTCCCATGAAGACGACATCCTCCATTTTGTCATCATTAAATGAATACAAAAAGAGGCACTAACGCCCTTCTCCACATTGGTGATGCCTCCCTGAGCCAATAAAAGTTCCCAGAAACCCTTAAACAGGTTAGATACTTCCCCTACTAAAGAAACTATCCTTGGACATAGCCAACCCCACTAACGTCTGTGCTATTACTAACCTTCCATGCATAGGATGTTATTGTAAAAACAGTCACCAGTCAGCTACAAGAACACATCAACAAGAATAATCTTCTGCAGGACTGCCAATCTGGCTTCAGATCACACAACAGCACTGGAATGGCTACACTTCAAGTAGGTGATGACCTTCTCCTCCTCAATGACAGGAATGACTCCTTGCTCTTCAAATCTGATCAACAGCCAGTGAAAATCTATATGGGATTTTCAGGCACTATCTTGAAATTGGTCACATCATACATCAGCTTCTGGCAACAGTTAATGCAAAGGGATTCCTCAAGATCATGGACACTCCATGTTTCCTAAGTGGTTCCCCAGAGCTCCATCCTTTCTCTCATCATCTTTAAACCCAACATGGAACCTCTTGTATTATTTCAGACAGCAGCATCAAGATCCCTCAATACGCATGAGATACCCAACTCTACCTAAAACATCCTCAGAAATGATAAACAAAAGTCTTGTATCCTTTCTCAACTCATGCACTTTTGGTTGTCAACTAACTTCCTCAAGGTAAAACCACGAAAACTGAATTCCTCCTATATGCCAGTAGCACTAAACTCCAGCTGATTCATGCTTGGGCTCTGACTTAAACCCACTAGGCTTCTCCCTCTTGCTGACAGGCCAGAACAAATCTCTGGGATTCACCCTTGACACAGCCCTACTGCAGGGGAGTTCAAGACAATTTGGTACCAATTCTCAATTTCAGAGGAAGTGAGTCTTTTCTCCCATAAAACAACTTCAGAACAACCTGACTCCGATCCGGCTATAGGGACTTACGTTTTCAAGGCCTTACGATCAAACTCCAAACAATATAAGCTACAGATTCAAAGTAATTTCCAATCCAGCATGCCCAGGGCTTTCACCCACAGTCATTCTCAGCCACACTCATAGCTAATCATTTCCCCCTTCATGTTACGTCTTGCCACCTGGCATTACCATGGCTGCCCTCTATGGCAGCTACTGATGTTAGGGGAGAAGGTACAGCCATTGCCATGCTATGTCCTTCTTCATTTTGTGAACAGTGAATGCACATTATTAAATGTACATAGCTCTATTTTTATTTGGGCTAGTAGATGTAATTTTTTTCAAAACCCTACCTCAGGGCCTTACCCATCCAACTTCAAAATACTGCCACATATTGCCAGTAACAATATTTCGAAAGCTTTTTTTAATGATTAACTGGAGACAGTACCTCACAATGATTATATATGTTCACATTTGCAGTGTGCTTCTGAGGGATTTTATTAATCTATTTCAAAAGGAATTTACAGTGTTCATATAATTAGCTGAAAAAAGATGCACAACTAAATAGGACAACTGAATATAAAAAAAGGAATAGCTAAATTCAGTTAGTGTCTTATAAATAAACAAAATTGATCAGTATTGTAGAATAATGAATGTGTGATGCAGAAGGTGCCAATCCTCTAGTGAAAGCTAGTTTTGTACATGAAAAGATGTGAGTAAAGTTGGTACAAACTAATGCAATGTGGTAGTGTGGCTCAATGGTTAGAGCATCAATAGAGGATGGTGCAGGTGCACACCTAAGTTGCAACCATTATATATGTGATTCTAAGTGTGGGGTAAGTTATTTTGTGAGTTTATAAAGAGGTTGCGTGCCATTCCCTGGATAGAAAACGACCCTAGTTTCCCATGTTATAACAGCAAGAGAAGCTGTGGGAAAACCCACAGTGTGGGGAATGCACAGCTCAAGGACAAAAATGTCTCAAAACAATTGTTATATCAAAACAGTTTCAACAGTAGTGAGAAACGCTCAGAGGCAATAAGTTCATTTGAGATCATCAAATTTAGTTAGTGTTCAATTACACAAGTCATACTCAAGAAAACATTGTTATCATTCGCAGAACATTTGAGTTCAATATAGACTACCCTGTCTATTTTTAAAGAAATCCTAAACAAACGCAAAGGTATATACATAAACATGTGGCTCCATATGAATATGGTTCTCTTTTCAAAAGTCCCAATGCATTTCGGGTTTATTACAAAACCCTTCGTCAGGGGAATTGGTTTTCATGAATGGGGTGATCTTCACAGTTAAATGAGCATCCGCAATATGCAGTGAAAATACTGCTTAACATGTAGGATTTGCACCTCAAGATGTGCGGTTTAAAAAGGGAAACTGCAAAAGTGTGCCCAGATAGATATAGATTGCCAAAATGCATGCAGTTACTCAAAAAGGAGTGTTGAATGGATATATAATGGTAGGTGATTAAGGTTCCAGAGAGCCCAAAGTAGCAGGGTATGGTAAAACAACGTGAGCTTGCCTGAACACTCCAAGAAGCGCTAAGTGCAATAGAGAGTCTATTGCAATGTGGGATAGGAAGTGAGCGGTTCTGCATAAATGAAAGATAAGATAAAGGATTCATGTAAGTATGCTGAGTAAAGCAATACCAGTGAGCAAAAAAGAGTAGCGTAAATGGGCTTACCAAAAAGCCCGAGGAAGTTCTTTTCTGAGGTTGCCCAGAACGGAAGCTAGAAAGCTAATCTGTAAGTAAATGATTCCACCGGTCACGAACTTTCTAAACTCCGGGTATGATAAAATATTTTCCATTTTCTGTCCGTTTCGTTCATCCGATGCACGCAGTTTACTAACTGCGTGCTTCCCATTTACATTTTTCTAGCTTCCGTTCTGGGCAACCTCAGAAAAGAACTTCCTCGGGCTTTTTGGTAAGCCCATTTACGCTACTCTTTTTTGCTCACTGGTATTGCTTTACTTAGCATACTTACATGAATCCTTTATCTTATCTTTCATTTATGCAGAACCGCTCACTTCCTATCCCACATTGCAATAGACTCTCTATTGCACTTAGCGCTTCTTGGAGTGTTCAGGCAAGCTCACGTTGTTTTACCATACCCTGCTACTTTGGGCTCTCTGGAACCTTAATCACCTACCATTATATATCCATTCAACACACCTTTTTGAGTAACTGCATGCATTTTGGCAATCTATATCTATCTGGGCACACTTTTGCAGTTTCCCTTTTTAAACCGCACATCTTGAGGTGCAAATCCTACATGTTAAGCAGTATTTTCACTGCATATTGTTGTGTTATAGATTCCTGCGGATGCTCATTTGACTGTGAAGATCACCCCATTCATGAAAACCAATTCCCCTGACAAAGGGTTTTGTAATAAACCCGAAATGCATTGGGACTTTTGAAAAGAGAACCATATTCATATGGAGCCACATGTTTATGTATATACCTTTGCGTTTGTTTAGGATTTCTTTAAAAATAGACAGGGTAGTCTATATTGAACTCAAATGTTCTGCGAATGATAACAATGTTTTCTTGAGTATGACTTGTGTAATTGAACACTAACTAAATTTGATGATCTCAAATGAACTTATTGCCTCTGAGCGTTTCTCACTACTGTTGAAACTGTTTTGATATAACAATTGTTTTGAGACATTTTTGTCCTTGAGCTGTGCATTCCCCACACTGTGGGTTTTCCCACAGCTTCTCTCAATGGTTAGAGCGGCAGACCCTGATGCAGAGGTCTAGTCTGGGACCAGGGTTCAATTCCCCACCTCGGCGGGTCTTGGGCTCAAAAATTCCACAGACCTGATAATTCTCGCCTCGGTGCCTATTCTAATCATGGAGTCCCACTCTGCAACTCTGGGCAATAGCTTGCTTAATCTCCACAACGCTAAGGATGCCTGGCCTCCACCTTGGGGGTGCTCAGGAGTGGATGCCTCACAGGGAAAGCCAGGATGGGTTCCACAGCGGTATTCGTACAAGTGCCTTGAGACCCTTGCAGGTGAGTAGTGCGCTATACAAGTATCAATTTACATTTTTTACATTTATATAATTAGAATGTTATCCTAAAATCATGTAAATGTAAGGAGAAGCAGGAATCATTTGAATCTGCAAAGATACGGAACACTAGAGAACAAGCAAAGTTGGAATCAGTAACAAACATCATCAACTGAGTATGTGGAGTATATGCAACTTGAATATATTTGTATTGCACCATTCTTGAGACTCTGAAGAAGAAGGATAATGTAGAATACTGTAGGAGGCTACATAATAAGGGATTGAATCCAGGTCTTCAATGATGGGAAATTAAACGTAATTGTTCAATAGCTGCATACGGGGAAAACAGTTTGAAATGGTAAGCAAAGAATGAAAGGAGTCAAATGTTGCACTGATTGCCTATAAGTTATATTAATAAAGTTGGGGTGGCCTGTCAGGCACTCTGGGTCTATCAAATGGGCCCGCTTGAAAAAGAGTCAGTGTGTGGGTCACTTTTTTAAATTTTGACCAGTCGAGGACCATAAAAACACTGTCCCACACACTGATTCATTCAAGCTGGCTCATCTGGCAGAGCCAGAGTGCCCAACAGACCAGTCTAATACAGAACTCAGGAAATTAGGGGCATAGTTACGCGAATGTCACGCAGTGCAGCAAGTAACATTACGGTTATGCGCTGAGTGACCAGGAAAGCACAGGAATGTGCTATATTTAAGAAATGCTGCACATTCCTGCCTTTGTCCCTGCGCTGGAGTTTTTTGGGCTGCTTAGCTCCATCGCAGGCACCCTTGCACCGTGGTGCATGGGTGCCTGTGTTACATTCAGGATTGTTTTTGTGCAGGAAGGGGCACAAAATCTATCCTGAGAGGCATAGGCCTCTGTCTACATGTGCTGGAGAATGCAGCACACATAAAAAGAGGAACTAATGAGTAGAAATAAGATATTTCTCCTATTACACACCCCCTGAAAAGCTGCATCTTTTTGTTGCATTCCTAGGTCTACCACTTTTGCTAAATCTTGGAATGTGTCAAAAACCATGGGAGTTGCATTGCAACACCCACACAATGCCCATGGAATGTCTTACCAGGGCAGAATAATGCAGCGCAGCAATTTACACTGCGTTGCGTTACTCCAGACTCATGAAGCCACGCAGTGCAAGGTGGCCTCAAGTGGCTTCTTGAATCTCATTTTAGACTTACGTCGCTCTTGCACAACATGGCATGGTGCAAGAGCGATGCAACTTTGCTCATAAATATGCCCCAAAGTGCTTAATAGAGCAGGTAATAGAAATGTTTAAAGGGTTGGGCTATGCAAGGAATGAAACAGCATCATTTTCATGAGTTAAGTAAAAAGCATCCAGTTATGAAGTATATTGTGAATATGGGCTAAGAAAAGACAAATTGTGAGATATTGATCTAAGACTAGAGTGGGAGGAGGTACTGAAAGAAGAAATAATGAGAAGCAGTAGGTGAGAGGGAGACAGAGAAGATGATACAGACTCCATGCATATACCAATGTAAAAAGGTAGAGGAGGCAATAGGAAATTGTACCAAGATTATGAGTGTCCTGGATGTAGAAATAATCCTGGAAAGATAAAAGTGCAGTGCTATAGGTAGATAATGGAACATTACATTCAGAGATAAGAACGTTATATACAGAAAGTGGAGCAGGGTGTTTGGAGCAAAGGATAGACTAAAGACAGGAGAGTAGTCAAATGATTTAAAGAGAGGAAGAATGCAGGAGGGGAAAAACACGTAAGCACAGAAAAGAAGAAAATGTGCACCTGTGCATGAGTATAGGCGGATCCAATTAGTATATTTCTAGGAGAGTAAAACTGGTGATGTTCAGCCACGGCCCGTGGAGGGAGTTTCGGTGGGGCAGAGAGGCGGGTGGGGGAGGGGCAGGGTGGGGGGTGCTAAAAACTGGATAATTGAAGGTAAGTAAACAATTTAATTAATAAAACGAATTTCGTAGCGCGCCCTGCGTCGCAAAATGCAATGCAGGATGCGCTACGAAATTCGTTTTATTTATTAAATTGTTTACTTACCTTCAATTGTCCATACTCCAGTTTTTAGTACCCCCCACCCTGTCCCTCCTCCGCCCCGCCTCTCCGCCCCACCGAAACTCCCTCCACTGGCCGTGGCTGGTGATGTTTTGCGAGTACCCTAGATAAACACGAGATATAGAGGTAGACAATGAAGGTCGGCCGATGAAGCTTGCTGAGTGGATTGAGTTGCAAGGGAAGTTGGCGGCCGAGAAAGTGGAAAGGAAGATGCAACCACATTTTGAGTTGTTGCCAAAAAAAGCAAGAAAATTGGGGAGTTTCTCTGAAAGCATTATGGATGAAGCAAACTGAACAAGCAAATTGCAACAGTGGGAATGGTTTAAAAAAAAGAGCATGGTCAATGTTTATTAAACACCATATTTTAGGTCTAGCAACAACGGAGGTGAAGGGCCCAATGAGAACTGAAGACATACACTTAAAATCAATCTGCCCCTGCTCACTACAGTCCCCCTTGTCTGATGAAATGTAGTTAAGCGGAAATACTCATCTAATTGCATCATACCTGAGGTAATATAGTTGCTATAAAAAAGTATCTGTGGCTTACAAGAACTTTGAGATGATGTTACTCATTACAGATGGCTATCAAATCACAATAAAAGTCTTTCAAGGCTGGAATTACCAAAGAAATATACCAGTAATGAATTACCAACTAAACCGAGAATTAATCTAAGCATTTAGAATTTCTTCAAACTCGACATAAAAAATAAATACCCTTTTAGGTGTACACTCAGATGCTTAATCCATGCAGGAATTTCAAAACAAATTCCTAATTTATACTTAGCCATTCAAAGCAAAGAGTATCCTTCAATTACAAAGTTAACAATCTGACATCAGCAGATGGCTATATCTGTACCTGAGATTCTTCTCATTGATAAAAGGTGTGTGGTCTTAGTCTAACCAGATGTGTGATGTTAGTCCTCCCAGGTATGTACAAATATCCTGGTTAGTACCCCAGCTTCTCACTATTTATTCGACAGATTGACACAATCTGTGAGCATAAAAAAGAACGCAACCACCTTCAACAAAATGTTCAGAAAATCATAACTACCCAATTACATATATATCAATACATATATCTCTATCAATAACTAGATGGATCTCTGACCCTCATGGCTCAGACAGGACACCACTATTTAGTCTAGCACATGTGGATAATAATACAGTTTCGTATTCCAACAATCACTAGACCTAGCCTCAACATGATTAAACACCAGATCAGTGTGCTAAAACAACATTAAAACAATTTAACCTGCTCAGCTCACTAGTGATATAAGCATGAAACATTGCATTCTTCTAAATGTAGGTTATCAGTTGCACAAGTTCTGTCTGTTATTACTCTAATTATAGATTACAGTTTTTAAATCTTCACACTTTCTGAAACCTTGTTCACTCCTCCAAAACATTTGATTAATTAAAGAGGAATGTTTCAAAATGATATATTTTGAAACAATAATAAGAATGTTGGAGGGTTCCAACTCTTTAGAGAGAAATCCTTGCATAGGAAATTAGCAGCTTTCTCAACAGACTGTTCCAATATCTCACCTTTGAAGTAGAACATTTCCAAATGATTGATCTGAGAATAAACGGGAAGATTATCTACCTTGTGGGAATAGCAGTGTATTTTTGAAGAGTCCATTGACTTTATGACTAGACAACTTCTATCTTCATGTGAATTTATAATTGTTGAGTTCCTCAGTTCCCACTTGGATACAAGGGAGACACACACCTCTTGTCAAGAAAAGTGTCCTTAAACTAAAAACACCAGTCTGCTGGGATCTTAAAATGTTATGAAGCTTCCAAGAGTAAATGAATTTCCCCAGCATTAAAAGTATACAGGGCAGAGGGCCGGGCACGATATGGGGCTGAGGTTTGAGGTCCCTCGGCCTTGGGCAAGCTGGGAGTTCCAGAGAATAACTTTCTTAGGGCCTTAGCCAGCCAACCCAAAAGCACGCCCCTCCTACCATTACAATGGGATATAGCTCTTAACCCTGTGACAAACAAAGTTCTGTGGTATTCTGGCGCAGGCTAAAGTACACATCAGCTTTGGATGACTATTGCACTGGCCTTAGGGAATAGTTGCACTGGACAAATCGAGATAAATAAAATGGATTGCTACATGAAGAGCATGCTGACTAATTTTGGCGTTGGTGGATACTGGTCCGATGACAGCAATTCCCATCAACTCTCTAGGGAAGCTCTTCGCGAGTCATTCTGGAGATGGAAATGGGAACGAGAAATAAGAAATTTCTCCCAAAGCTCTCTCTTGTGCCCTTATCTTGATATTAAACCCCATGCCGTATTTGAGCCATTCCTTGATTATTTAATGAAGCCTCGTTGTCAGACTACTGTACCTTAAGTTCAGCCATGGAATTCTTCCCTTATTGTCTTATTGCTCAAATTGCAGCTCCTCTCTGGATATTTCCAAGGTATGCCCAGTATGCTTGCAAGTGGGAGAAACTCTATCCCATTTTATTTTCTTCTATCCCGTTTATGTCCCCCCTAAGGAAAAGCTGGAACATTCCGATTTGCAGGCTCTTTTGATGTAGGCAGTATCTCCTGATGCTTAGTCTCCTACTTACGGACACTAGGGTGTCAGTTGTCTGTTATGTTATGTTATGTTATGTTAGAGGTGTTTGTATAGCGCACGGCTGCCCCAGCCAAAGGGCGTCCCGGCGCTAGCTGCCCATGTCCAAGGGACAGCAAGAAGGAATTATGGAATTATGGGAGGTCCAGAAGTGTACATAACATAACTAGTTAAAAAGGTGGGTTTTTATGGCTTTGCGAAAGGATAAAAGGTCATTCATTGCGCGGATTTCGGCTGGGAGTCCATTCCAAAGTTTGGCGGCTAAGTATCCAAACTAGCGGCCGCCCATTCTGCTTAACTTGATGCGGGGGATAGTGACCAAGTTCTGACCTTCTGACCGAAGGGAGCGCCGAGGGACGTAGGGTGAGAGCAGTGGGCATAGCATTGGTGGGGAGGAGAGTTTCAGAATTTTAAAAGCAAGACAAAGAGCTTTAAAATGGATCCTCTTTTCAACAGGTAGCCAGTGTAGGTTCCTGATGGTGGAGGAAACCGCTTTGTGCCGGGGTAGACCTGTAAGAGCTCTTGCAGCGGCATTTTGGACTCTTTGTAGTCTAACTTTCTCTGCTACGTTAGTTCCCAGCAATAGTGAGCTAGCGTAGTCCAGCCGTGATAAAATAGCTGACTGTATTATCACTTGGCGGGTTTGGTGGTCGAAAAATTTTAGAATGGGCCGAAGGTTTCGAAGGATCCCGAAACATGTGGCAGCAACTTTTTTTGTGTGGTGAGTAAAGTTCAAAGCAGAGTCCGTGCCGTTTTATTCATTGGAGCTGGTCTATTAGAGCGAATGCAATGGCATAATTATCAGCTGAGCCCAGTAATTGTCTGGCCTTGTAACTTAGTCAACTCTCCCCTACTGTTTTGCATTTCTGCCTCTGAGCAGTGAGAGTTGAAAAAGGATACAGAGGCAAATTTAATTTTTACTCCTTTTGAGGTCTGTGTTCTTCACTGCGCATGCCCTTTTATAATATTGTAGGCCCTAAGTGCTATTATAAAATGTTTTATAGCTATTTTATAGTTGCTTTACTAAAGATTTTATAAAAGTGTTTTTTATGTATATTTATTTGTGACATTTGATTGTGATGTTATGTCTTTTTTGATTGTGCTTTTATGTTGCAATAAATAAATAAAGCATTTTGATGATGAGACAAACACCTCTTATCTCATATCCTTCTTTACGGAGATGCCTGAGCACAACATTGCAGCATGCCTACCCACATTAAATGATCCACAGTTAACTTCCATACCGCAAAGAAAGATTGTGCACAATTATAAAGCACCCTCCCTATTAAGATGTCTGACTACCTGTTCATACCTTTCGGTATCCTTTCAGGCATTAATCCTCCTCAGATGAAACCTGACAAAATACGGATAACAATAAGATATAAAACACATTGACCATGGTATGCTCAGTATCACAATATCTTTTTCCATCTCACTAAGGGGCACATTATCAAGGACAGGCGATACATTATCGCCGCTTTCATCTGCAGGAAACTGCCGATAAAGCGGCGATAATGGGCTTGATAATATGCTCTATGAATTCCAATCGAAGCCCATGTTAGATGTGTTCACATCGAAAATGGGCTTCGATTGGAATTCATAGAGCATATTATCAAGGCCATTATCGCCGCTTTATCAGCAGTTTCCTGCCGATAAAAGCGGCGATAATGTATCGCCTGTCCTTGATAATATGCCCCTAAGTTCCTTCCTGCATCTGTGGAATCCTCTGAGTTATTGGATCTGTGTAGTACAAATCTCTGGCCTCTTAAGACTGTCTAAGCCACCTACTAATTAAAAAATCAAGAAACAAGGTTCATAAATAACTACAATGATAAAATAAGACTAATCCACACCTAGAAACACAAATAAAGTAAATGTCTCATACCACCCACCTCCAGCAATTAAGAGCTGAAAGAAAGCATTTGAAATGCATTTCTAGAACTCAAAATAACCATTCTTGAAAGCAAAATGTCTATGTGCCAAAAGAGACTAAAGGACTTCTTAAAGAGCATGGCTACCATGATGATCCACGTGAATGTGTCTCTTAAAAGCTCTGCGACACAAACAGCTTTTTTTCCAGGTGAATCATCAGCATCTGCAAGTTCTCAGGAGTGATAAACAGTTATATGTCTTTTGAAATGTCAACTACATTAAAGTTGAGTTGAAATTGTTGAGGTAATAATATTGTGCCCTTCATTATTACCTATGACAAATCCAAAAATGTTGACTTTACAATGTCCTTTTTATTACAAGCATTCTTTAATTTATGTAAATGTACAATAATAACCCCCTTAGTACCACCTTATGCTTCCCACCCCTGAACCGTAAAAAACCTTATTTTTCCTTCATGCTAGTGTTGGACTCTCTGTAGGGTCACCACCAAACCTTTTGCCTTTACCATCGCTTTTTTGCTCAATTCGTTTTTGGTGGCCTTAGCACTCTGTGCACTCTATCACTGCTAACTAGTGCTAAACTGCATATGTTTGCACCTTAAAAAATGGTAACATTGTTTATCCACAATCGATACATTTAATTTACTTATAACTGTCTAGTAAAGTGGTATTATGTGTACCCAGGGCCTGTAAATTAAATGCTATCATTGGGCCATTCACTTAAGTAGCCCTTTAAGCATATCTCAGGCCTGCCATTGCAGCCTATTTAAGTAGTTTTAAACTACCAGTTCAAGCTGGTAAAATAAACCTCAAGGTAGGTCCAAACTTTCCTTTTAAATACACATAAGTGGAGTTTTCTTGCCTTAGCATTTACTGCCTTCAATCTGTCTCTAGATCATATGACTGGGTGTAGCTGACACTTGGGCTTTATGTGTTCCACCTAGACAGGCACACTCAATGGAGAGCAGAGGTGTTACTGGGTGGGCCATCATTGACAGGACGGGTGGGAGAAGCTGGGCCCAGCCCCACTTACACTAGAATGAGCTGTCTCCTGTATTTACACAAAGGACTGCATACCCCCAGTAGTTAATCTGGAGCCACGGCCAGGAAGGCGGGGCTTCTGTGCACTTCAAAAGCATGCCTATAGAATCTTCTCCCCACTTCAAAGTGTATAAATACTGGACCTCAGAAAGATTCAGCTGGGATATACTGGGACAGTATATGACATGCGCTCCATTGTGGTTGACCTGAACCTTTGAATTTGACCCAGCCTACCACAACAAGGAATCCTTAACCGCTTTTTTGGGGTGCTATATTCACTTTATTATTTAATATTTCATAACTTTTTTTCTACTGATTGGGTGTTTGTAATTTTGGTCTTGTTTTATGTATTAAATTCAGCTCTATTGTTCTAGCCTGGGGTGGGATTCTTTTGTGTGGGGGCTTCACTGTATTACTGCTTGAAGTGTTGAACAAATAATTGACACATTGCTTCTAAGTTAAGCCTGACTTCTCTGTGCCAAGCTAGCAGGGAGTTGAGCACAGTTTATTTGGGGTTTGCTTGTGCCTTACCCTGGCAAAAGTTATGGTTGCTGCTTGGTCAAGGCTCACACCCCAGTCAATGAGTAACTAAATATTGCACACTACTCTTTCTCGCTACACATCGCTGAACATAAAAATCCACAAAGCTATCCCTAAATACGACTATGCCCTGAAACTTAAAAAACATCTACTTCCCTTTATTGCTGCTCTTCCTTGAATGCTTAAAAATGCTTATAATCCCTTTGCACTATCCTTCCCTGACCCCTAAAAGCTCCTAACTACCATTTTTCCCTGCCCATCCGTGAATGCTAAAAACCCTGAATCCCCACTTTATTCAACACTTTTCTAATGCTTCAATACTCTTTCCTGAATCTTAAAAACCCTTTACTAGCCCCATAGCCTCTATGGGACTAGTAAAGGGTTTTTAGGATTCAGGGAAGAGTATTGTTAATGGATACTAAAGGATTGATAGGGTTTAAGGATTTGTACTAGTGAAAGGTAGTTAGGAGCTTTTAGGGACGTGTAGCATTAAGGGCCTGATTCTGATGCGGTTATGAAATCTTCCCGATCTAAATCGGTTTGGAAATAGTTCCCGACCGAATCGGATCGGGAGAGTCCGACCGACCGAGTATGATGCATCCGGATGCTTCAAGATACGATTTGGTTGGACTCCCATTGATTTCTAGGGAAGCCTATGTTCCTAACTGCATCGTAATCTGGCCCTCGGTCAGGAAAACACGTTCCCGATCTGATTTGGGAAGAGCAAATGCCCTTAGGAGGCCTTCCTAACCGCATCGTAATCAGGCCCTAGGTGGGAATGCTTTCCTAACCAGATCGGAATCAGGTCCTAAGTGGTAATAATAGTTTTTTGGGGCTCACAGAAGGGTACCATTATGTGGGGATTAAGGGTTTTTAGCGTTCAGGATATCTTTTTAGTTTTTTCTAAATGTATTTTTATTAGCAGTAAGTACAGAGAAACATTACATAGCAGGTACATTGGAATCAATATGCTATCAACCAGGGATGTATGACGGGACAACAATGTCATTTTTCACAAATGCCTTTACAACAACACTGTAACCAAGACAGTAACATTACAACAAAAGTCTTAACAACACAATATTTTGGCACTAGTATGCCTTTACAACGAAAATGTAAGTATTTTACAGGTAATTTTAAACCCCTTTACAAAATTTAAAATTTGATATATGTGTGAGGGTCATGGGTCTATAGTTACTAATAAAATACTTACATTTCCGTTGGAAGTGCAAGCATGGTAAAGGCATATGAGTGGTAGAAAATTAACAGGTAAGTTGAATCCATTTCTATTTTTTATTCACACTATATATATGTATATATAATGGTAATTTAAGGGTTTAGGGATTGTGGGTTAATAGGGTGATATATATATGCCTGAAACTGTGTTGATTTGAGATATATATATATATATATATATATATATATATATATATATATATATATATATATATATATATATATATATATATATATATATATATATATATATATATATATATATATATATATATATATATATATATATATATATATATATATATATATATATATATATATATATATATATATATATATATTACCTACTGGCGATAGCCAGTAGGTATATATAGTTAGGATTAGCTACCATAGGAAATCCGCAACATTCTATTGGGAATAATATGGCGCCGGTTGAGGAATTTGCGTGTAATTTTCAAAAATTTTGGCCAGCTCCACTCCGCTCCTTCCCTGAAAGTTTTGGGGGTGTTCGTGAAGTGGGGGCTGAGAAAAAACATGGGTTTTCCCCATGTTAATTTCCATAGGACGGTCTGACAAGTCTACAGCCCGAACCGCTGAACGGAATAACGCCAAACTTTGCAAAATTGTAGGGACTGGTACGCAGATGTGCCTTTGCTATGTTTGGTGAAAATTGCTCCAGTGGTTTTTATGAAAATTAACTTCAAAAACACATATATATCTGGGCGGAGCCTAACCACACATCTGATCTGATTGGCTGTCAGCACTTCATCCAAGAAGTGTTGGCAGCCATCTTGGGACCAATATACATGATAGCAAATCATTAAAAAGCATTGTAGTTAATAGAGGGTTTTAGGACTTTAGTTACATTATAAATCATTTGTTGATGGTACCATACTCATTTTAGGAATTGTGGTGTGTTCTAAGGTGATTTTACCATGTGAAAAAG
Source organism: Lissotriton vulgaris (assembly GCF_964263255.1). NCBI lineage: Eukaryota > Metazoa > Chordata > Amphibia > Caudata > Salamandridae > Lissotriton > Lissotriton vulgaris. The sequence goes on from NC_141694.1 coordinate 883,156,374, forward strand.
ACTTCTGCTGTGATATCATGAATCATGTTTGAAAGAAAACTATTATCTCATGCTTTTCCCACAGTGGTTTGGAAGGGGATCTATAAGCTAAACTGAGAGCATATTTTCTGTAAATTCACATTATCTTTCTCAGTCATGTGAGAATGAAGTCTGACATTCTCAGTAAAACATGTACATCCAACAAGGACAGAGACTGTCAGTTGATTCCTTTGTGTTCTTCTGCAGCCTCCTAGAGTGTTCTAAAGAACAACTAGAGCGCTAACAGTCCTACTTATTACAAAGGTATAGCACACCTGAAGCCATCTTGATTGGAATAAAGTGGTAACTCTTAAAACATTTAATTTAAAAAGGAACAAAACGAGGGGGTATATTTTGCCATAGAAAGTATTATTAGTGCTGCAGAAAGAAAAATTAGGGCACATTTTGAGTGACTTCTCAAATCCTCTTCTATTTCATTAAAAAATTCTGACATGCAGTCTCCCAAGATGGCCACCAGAGACAAAAGAGCCCAAATGTAGCCCAAATATCACCCAGATGTAGCCCAAGTATAGCCCAATGACAGAATGTCCCAGAGTGTTCTAAAGAACAACTAGAGTGCTAACAGTCCTATTTATTACAAAGGTATGGCACACCTGAAGCCAAATTGATTGGAATAAAGTGGTAACTCTTAAAACATTTAATTTAAAAAGGAACAAAATGAGGGGGTATATTTTGCCATAGAAAGTATTATTAGTGCTGCAGAAAGAAAAATTAGGGCACATTTTGAGTGACTTCTCAAATCCTCTTCAATTTCATAAAAAAATTCTGACATGCAGTCTCCCAAGATGGCCACCAGAGACAAAAGAGCCTAAATGTAGCCCAAATATCACCCAGATGTAGCCCAAGTATAGCCCAATGACAGAATGTCCCAGAGTGTTCTGAAGAACAACTAGAGCGCTAACAGTCTTACTTATGACAAAAGTATGGCACACCAGAAGCCATCTTGATTGGAATGAAGTGGTAAGTCTGAAAACATTTAATTTAAAAAGGAACAAAATGAGGGGGTTCATTTTGCCATAGAAAGTATGATTAGTGCTTCAGAAAGAAAAATTAGGGCACATTTTGAGTGACTTCTCAAATCCTCTTCTATTTCATTAAAAAAATTCTGACATGCAGACTGAAACATGCACTTTGAATACCAGCAACAGACTTCCCTGGTGAGCAGTAGCTTTACTACAGTGATCTAATGAGCAACTAGAGTGCTAATATTCAGAATTTATGACAAATGTGTGACACATCTGAATGCCTTCTTGATGGAACCAAAGTAAACAAGCATTGAAAATGCAATAGATCTCGCCCTCGTTTAAGTTAAAGCCATTCTGTTTGTAATGAGGTGGCTTTTTAGCTTTGCTTTTATTAGTGTTTTTTAAACTTTCATGTAAATAACATGCATATGTATGCATATATGTATATGTATGCATGTATTTATATAGATATACAGATTATATATGTTTATATATGTATATAGCACTTCCGGGTGCGCCAACGCGACGTGCCTGAAACTGTGTTGATTTGATATATATATCCACAACCAATAAATTCCCCCAACTGGGAGAAAAACTGGCTGAACTTGCGTTTGTCTTCACTTATGTGCTTTTTTTTATTTTGATCCTCACAGCATGGAAGTTCTCAAGCAGGCAGGCACAAATCTACGCGTTTCGGGATAGCCTACCCCTTGTTCACGATCAATTTGTCTCCAGGCTCTCAATCTCAATATAGTGAGTCACATTATTACATCATTTCCTGTTTGAAGTCTTTTTGGCCCTCAGCCTTCTGGATGATGTAGTTTTTTGCATTTTTTACATTTTTTTTACAAGTTTAAAACTATTTTAATCGAAAATAACGTGAAGCAAAATTAATGAAAGGAAAGTTGCTCATTTTGATTATTACATCACAAATACCACTGTTTTTTCTTGTAGTGTTTTTTTTCAAAGTGTCCCACTTCATCCTATGGGGGCTTTTCGTACTCTTTATTGATAAAGTTTTCCTCCATGTTACATTATTTTACTCACATGGGACCATATTTTCCCGTCCAGTGGGTTAATTTTCTGTTTCATAAGTCTATACCTTCATTGTATATGTTACCTCTTTTTTTTTCAGTGTCTTTAATCAATAAAGTTTTATTCCTGTACCTTATATGTCTTGTGATTATCCGTTCAGTGGGTTATTTTTCTCACTTTTCCGAGACTGTCTCCTACAGTGACTTATTTGCCCCCTTTTCATTTTGTGTTTCTCCTTTGTCGTTGTTTTCTCCTTTGTGATAATTCCTTCTTCTCCACTTTCTTTTGATTTATAGCTTTTTGCTTGTCCTCCTCTTTTCTTTCCTTTTACTCTTTTTACAACTTCTTACTTCCTTCTTATAGGTGAATATAACTTCTCACTGATTAAGGCCCAACGGATGCAGTGTTCTTAATTTCAAAATATAACAGGATTCTTTCTGGCGCAACTGTTTCTCTCGGTCTCCGCCGCGATCTTTTTTTGGAACGGTATCAATACCGCAGAATTGTAGTTGTTTCCAATCACCTTGGTGATAACGCTCCATATGTTTGGCCACTGCTTTTGCGCTGTCCTTATGTATCGTGGCCCTCACGTGTTCCAAAATTTGTATTTTTAGTTCAAATTTGGTACTCCCCACATACTTTAGTGGGCATGGGTATTCCACAATATACACCTCTGTATTGAGTCTTGCAGGTTATCAATTGGCGAATTTCCCAATTTCTGTTATCCTTTAGTTTGATCTCCTTCATTTGATCAAACTAAAGGGTAACAGAAATTGAGAAATTCGCCAAAATCAGTCAGAAGAACTTTATATTCACCTTTAAACTTGTAAAAAATACAAAACTCTACATCATCCAGAAGGCTAAGGGTCAAAAAGACTTCAAACAGGAAATGATGTAATAAAGTGACTCACTATATTGAGATTGACAGCCTGAAGCCAAATTGATCGTGAACAAGGGATAGGCTATCCCGAAATGCGTAGATTTGTGCCTGCCTGCTTGAGAACTTCCATGCTGTGAGGATCAAAATAAAAAAAGCACATAAGTGAAGACAAACGCAAGTTCAGCCAGTTTTTCTCCCAGTTGGGGGAATTTATTGGTTGTGGATATATATATCAAATCAACACAGTTTCAGGCATATATATATCACCCTATTAACACACAATCCCTAAACCCCTAAATTACCCTTACCACCCAAAAACCCATACCCACCCTAAACTCTCAAATTACCTTTGCCACCCACAATCCATAACCACCCTGATATATATATTGTAAAGGCAATTGTGAAAAAGACATAGTTGTAAACAATGTTTCCCGTCAGAGAGAAAAAGCTTACTACACCATTTGTGACCCTGCTGATATAACCCCAAACCACTCCCTGGCCACCCTCTCCCTAACCCAGCCACGATCCCACCTCTCCCATAATACCTGCCCACACCCGTTTCTTCCCACAATGCAGATGAACCATGGCTTCTTGTGATATCCAAACGTCAGTCTTGTAGTCTTGCTTAGAAGAATCCAATGGGCCAATCTATTAATGTCTGCCATAGTATATAGCATTTGGGTCACCGCATTAGTGAAGCGATCTGAGCTTTGGACCTGAAACAGAGTACTCAACGATACTTTGATTTGCGCGCAGTTCTGTGGCCAGGAATAAATCTGAGTGTTTGGAGATACCACGCCCTACCCACAACTCTGGGTGAGTCGGAGTTATTCAGTTGATGTTGGTCGGCAACCTACTAAGGGGCATCTTAGGGGCATAAGGGGACATGGGCCCGATCTCAAGCACTGAAGACAATCTACTGCTTTGGATATTAATACAGGGGTACCAGGTGACAGGCTTTTTGGGGTCAGAATCATTGGGTTCGGGTATACCAGGTCAAGATCTCTTGAAGAAAGGTCTGTTCAATGAAGGGAAGGACTGGCTAACCAATGAGCAGTATTAGGTTTGGGGAACGAGATCCTGTTCCCTTACCAGAAGCACAGCTGAAATATAGACTAAGGTGTATTATGGGTATCGTAGTATTATGGTTGACTGGGGAACGTACAGGGGAGGAGTCACGTCTGATGAGGTTAAAATGAGAATAGGTGTTTAGAAACTAGATTGGCAGTTCAAACCAGATGAGGCGAGGCCACGGCACGCGAAACAGGTATGATGGGTGGAGTATAAGGTTGAAAAGAGGGGTATAATGTGTGTTACAACAGGGGGTTCCCGCACGAAGAAGTACTAGGAAATCAGAAAGGTTAGTCATCTCACCAGAGTCGTGTAATGAGTAATTAGACGGTAGCACGTTTTTTAAAACTTACGAGTAAATGAACATTTCATGAAACTGAAAAATTCGTTGTCCATATATGCATAAGATTGAAACGTTCTCTTTTATACTTTCAGTGAATCCCTGACGAAGGGCCAGAAACTTAGGCCCGAAATGCATTGGATATTATTCACTACCGAAGATGAATTATGTATAAATTCCTACCGTAGAAGTTGAAAGTCCTGTTGGACACGTCTACTGTATCAGAATCAGACATACATAAATATGGCTTCTCTTGCGACAGAATAAAATGGAGTAACTTTGGAACTAATTTGATTAAAAAGATAAACAACAGAACTTTATTGTGGTACATTTTTTGCAAAACGCATTTTCAGCTGTGCTTCTGGTAAGGGAACAGGATCTCGTTCCCCAAACCTAATACTGTTCGAATAACCAACGTGGCCAAAGGGCGGAAAGCCACGAACTCAGAACGCACGCACAAAGCACATGAACTCGATAAATTGGATTAAAATGGTGTGCACCCGACCCCTCCATTCCTGATGAATAACCAATGAGCAGGCCATAGGAGCTGTGCTGCAAGATAATATCATTCAAAGTCCAGGAGCTCTAAGCCACCAGCTTTGGCTGGGAGGTTAAGGATAGAAAGTGCTAACCGACTGCATCCTTTATTCCAAATAAAATCACATAGTACTGTGTCTAATTCCCAAAAGATGCATTGGGAAAGAGCCAAAAGAAGCTTAATTAAGAAATATAGTAGATGCAGGAGTCTGTTATCTTGACCAGGTCTATCTGACCCTTCGCTAACAACGGCTGTGTTGACTAAAACAAAAATTAAGCCTAAATGATTGAAGCGTCATTCCCCGATTACAATTTTTGAAATCAACATCAGAGTTGTACACATTTATCCCCAAGTATTTGAACGCTATCATTTCTTGTTGGAAACAAGGGAACAACTGGATCGGTGGGGGGATGGCGTATCCCACCGGAAGAGGGAAAATACAGGATGAAGACCAGTTAACCTATAACCTAGAATTGTCAGCAATTTCAGTCAGGAGATGAGATGCAGATGAAAGGTCCAAGTGAGCGTCCCTGATATATAGCAGGATATCATCACTATATAATGATGCCTGGTGAAGTGTTGCATGTGCCCTGAAACTCCATTGCTCTCCCATGTGCCACAGTTTGATCTTCAGGGGTTCCATTGCAATTGCGAATACCATCTGCAAGGGAGGGCACCCCTGTAGATTTCATTTGCCCACCACAAACAAGTATGAGATACCTTGCCCAATTCTGATGCTGGTTGTCGGGGTTCAATATAACAGTCATACCCAGTTACGTCAGGTCGGGACCACACCCATCCTCTGTAACACTTCCTGCATATAGTCCCACTGGAGAGAATCTTAGGCTTTCTTCAGCTCAAGAGCTAGACATGTTGCCCTGGGAAAAACTTCCAATGAGCTAGCCATGATTAGCCAGAGCTGCCTAAGCTTGTATGAGTTGTACGCCTAGGGATAAAAACAGACTGGTCTGTATGGATCGGAAGTGAGAGATTCTGGAGCAACAATCAGCCAGTAGTTTAGAGAGAATTTGAAGTCTTTGTTTAGTATTAGTAAGAGTGGATAAGAAGACATGTCAGCGGACTCTTTGTGAGGTTTGAGCATGGTGGAAATTATGGCATAATTCAATGATTGTGGGACATGGCCCAGTTCAAGTGAGGAAGAGTAAAGAGCAATGGAGGTGGAGAGAGACTATAAAATTCTAGTTGGATCCCATCAGATCCCAGGATCTTCCTTCAAGTTAGATCATGCAGGACAACTCTAAGCTCCTTTAACAACAGAGGGATGTCAAGGTCCTTCCTAGCCACTTCATAGAGATAGATAGAAGGAGTGAATCGGGGAAGGTGTCAATTGCTGCAGCTGGCAGACTATATAGGTCCTTGTAACAAGAAGAAAGTACATCTTTTATGGCATACTGGGAGGTCAGCACTTACCCAGGAGTGGTAACCAAACAAAGCAGGAGAGTGCTCAAGGGCAATGTCTAATGCCTTGCCTCAGTGTGCAAGGAGACGGCCTACTCTGACTCCCTCATGATGGGACTTGGCCCAATAGGTGGAATAATTGAAACAATGCATCTTCTCCATACTATTGAGGAAGGAGTGCCCAATAGATTTATGTTTGTCAGCTTTATCCAAGTGCATAGGGAGTAACTGCATGAGGGACCTCGTAGAAGATTCCAGTCTGAATAGCTTCCCAGCCAGCAACTTCTGCACTGTCACAACATATTTAATATCCTATAGTCACCTCCTAAACACTTCCCATTCTAATAGGGGGAGTGAAGCTGTACCCTTATTTCCCTCAAAGAAGGAGACTATGGGGGTCATTAGGATGGCGGGCGGACTTTGTCCGCCTGCCATCCTATTGTGAAATGGGACCGCCCAACATAAGGGCGCCATAGGGGCATTCCTGACATTGTGGCGGGCGGTGCACTCAGCACCTCCCGCCACAATGCCAGGAAGGCATGTTGTGCAGTTCCATGCACAACATGGCAGGCACCACGCGGTGCCTGCCATGTTGTGCATGGAACTGCAGGGGGGTACCATAGGTACCCCACATGTGTTCCCCCACCCCCCGGAGTCCCTGGGGGCCGGCAACGGGCCCCCGCAGGCAGACTCTGCATGCCTTTCAAGGCATGTCCCAGCACACATTCAAATATGGCTGGCGGTGTCTAACAGACACCGCCACAATATGGAACCCTTTTCTGCCCGGTCGACTTGTCGAGCGGGCGGAAAAGCGTGGATGGTTTTTCTGCCCACCGTGAACCCCCAACCATTGTAATATGGCGGGGGGTCTTTGCTGAGAGGATGGTGGGTGGATCGCCCCCGCCGGGCCGGCGGTGACTGCCGCCGGCCCGGAGGGGGCGATTCGCCTGCCATCCTAATGGGGCCCTATGTGTTTTTGCAAGGAATGGCAAAATTATGCATCTTCTAGCACTATTGCCTTCCGACGTCAAGTCGGGATTGGCAGCAAGAGCCTCCTCAAGTCATTGTAATATGTAGTGGGTTGTATTCTGACACTGTCCTGGTGTATACCATGTGGACACAATACATGTTTGAGGATAAGGGGTACCTACGAATCTGTTTATTCTAGAATGATTCAAGTGCAGCAAAGAATAAAAGGAGTAGTCCCTTCGATTCATATATTTTATGTGCAAATTGTCAACTTGGTGCCATTCCTTCAGTCTAGTTCGAAGCGCTCTTGAAGCAGATATAGCCAGAGACTCGAGAGTGGGGGGAAGGAGGTGACGCACAATGAAGAGACATATCCACCACACAATTAAAGTCATCCATGTAAAACCCAGGGAACTGCAGTCCTGTCCAACAAGCGCTCAGTCCAAGTGAACCAGAAGCCAGACTGACTTACGTTCAGAGAATAAATGCTCCACAGGAATAAGGGACTCTCATTTAGATGACCTTTGACTGAAACATAATGGCCGTCTATATCAATAATAGAATCTTTCCTTTTGAAGGGGACTCCAGCCTCCTCCAGAGCACCAGCCCCCTGGAATACACCAAGAAACCAGTCCCTAAAAATTGACCTGTCACTTATTTCACATCTTGGAGACCCAAAGGGCCAAAGAGTGAGTTTCTCAAAGAATTCAGTCTTTTTTTGACCTGCACAAAAGAGGAGCGTTTGCACAGCACTGCCACATTATAACCAGGAAAAACAATAACTTTTGTGTTATCAACCCAGATCTGATCTTTTTTCCAGGCCTCTGAAAGATCATGTGGTAAGGCCATGAAGGTAAGCCACCGAGCAATCAGATGCATTGGTTGTGAGCCGGGGGTGTCAAGGCGGGACTCTGTGGGCTCTCTCTACTACAAAGCAAGATAAAAACAGAAACACCAATGTTTTCAACCAATCCCCTAAGAATCTCAAGACATCTACCCTGTTTATACCCTCTGGTAGACCAGTAAGTAAAATATTATTGCAGCTGGAATGGCCTTCTACATCATCTAGTCTGTCCCATAAAATATGGAAACATGCTAGGATATGCAGGGTGTGCTGTGAGAGGTCTTTGGTGTGGCGAGTTAAACTGTCAATGGCTGTGGTTTTGGAGGCAACTTTTTCTATCAATTTCCATTGCTTATCACACTCCCACTATCTTCAGCCAGCTCAACAGCAACCCATGAGATTAGCACCAACTTGTGTCTTCAATGGGAGGGGAAGGAGAAAGCAGGGACAACTACAGGCCTCATAAATGTGGCCCATCTCCCAGGCTAGCAGGTCACATCCTGACCGGCCTTCAGACCATGCTGATAACACCTCAAGCAGCGGCCACGACTGGCATGACCGTCCCCACCAATGTGCGACTAGTACCCGGTGGCAGAGGGTGGTTGCAAGCTGTACGTGTGGTGTGATAACGCTCCCTGTGACTACGCTACCATTTCAAAATTGTATTCTTATTTCTTGTGCTTCCATACCTAGCTGGTTCACCCCTAGCCCTGGTCTGACACGGCTGTGTGCCGATTGCTCGGAGGGCTTCCGGGGTTGCCTCCATCATCTTGGCAAAACATCGCAGGTCAGCGCCCTAGCTTCCGCGCTCAGACCTACTTAACTCGGGGCCCATGCGCATGCGCAGCAGACGCGACTAGTACCCGGTGGCAGAGGGTGGTTGCTAGCTGTGCGTGTGGTGTGATAACGCTCCCTGTGACTACGCTACCATTTTAAAATTGTATTTTTATTTCTTGTGCTTCCATACCTAGCTGGTTCACCCCTAGCCCCGGTCTGACACGGCTGTGTGCCGATTGCTCGGAGGGCTTCCGGGGTTGCCTCCATCATCTTGGCAAAACATCGCAGGTCAGCGCCCTAGCTTCCGCGCTCAGACCTACTTAACTCGGGGCCCATGCCCACGCGCAGCGGACGCGACTAGTACCCGGTGGCAGGGGGTGGTTGCTAGCTGTGCTTGTGGTGTTATAATGCTCCCTGTGACTACGCTACCATTTTAAAATTGTATTTTTATTTCTTGCGCTTCCATACCAAGCTGGTTCACCCCTAGCCCTGGTCCGACACGGCTGTGTGCCGATTGCTCGGAGGGCTTCCGGGGTTGCCTCCATCATCTTGGCAAAACATCGCCGGTCAGCACTCTAGCTTCCGCGCTCAGACCTACTTAACTCGGGGCCCATGCGCACGGGCAGCGGACACGACTTGTACCCAGTGGCAGAGGGTGGTTGCTTTCTATGCATGTGGTGTGGTAACGCTCCCTGTGACTACGCTACCATTTTAAAATTGTATTTTTATTTCTTGTGCTTCCATACCTAGCTGGGTCACCCCTAGCTCTGGTACGACACAGCTGTGTTGGATTGCTCGGGGGCTTCCGGGGTTGCCTCCATCATCTTGGCAAAACATCGCAGGTCAGCGCTCTAGCTTCCGCGCTCAGACCTACTTAACTCGGGCCCATGCGCACGCGCAGCGGACGCGACTAGTACCCAGTGGCAGAGGGTGGTTGCTTTCTCTGCGTGTGGTGTGATAACGCTCCCTGTGACTACGCTACCATTTTAAAATTGTATTTTTATTTCTTGTGCTTCCATACCCAGCTGGGTCACCCCTAGCTCCGGTACGACACAGCTGTGTGCCGATTGCTCGGAGGGCTTCCGGGGTTGCCTCCATCATCTTGGCAAAACATTGCAGGTCAGCGCTCTAGCTTTCACACTCAGACCTACTTAACTCGAGGCCCATTCGCACATGCAGCGGATGCAACTAGTACCCGGTGGCAGAGGGTGGTTGCTAGCTGTGCGTGTGGTGTGATAACGCTCCCTGTGACTACGCTACCATTTTAAAATTGTATTTTTATTTCTTGTGCTTCCACACCTAACTGGTTCACCCCTAGCCCCGGTCCGACACAGCTGTGTGCCGATTGCTCGGAGTGCTTCCGGGGTTGCCTCCATCATCTTGGCAAAACATCGCAGGTCAGCGCTCTAGCTTCCGCGCTCAGACCTACTTAACTCGGGCCCATGCCCATGCGCTTGCGCAGCGGGCGCGCGAGCGGCTCGCCGAATGCAAGCCCATCTGCGCCCTTCCGCCGCCGACCGGGGCTCGGGCCTGCCACTATACCCATTTTTTTAAAATTATTCTTCAGAACAACTCCTTGGACTTCAGGGTAACTGGCCGCTAGTGTCCCTACCTCACATGCATTGGACATTTTGACATATTACAACCTAACCCCACCATCCTTCTTCCCCAAAAATTGGAACAACCGGCCCGTTTATTGTCTTCCACTGCATCAGAGGCCTCATCCTGGACCCTCCCGACCCACTGTCCCGACTCTGCACTATCAGTTTACCTCCTTAACACTTGCTCAGCAGTTAAACATCAACTTGAGCTCTTTACCTTTTTAGACACGGTCAAACTCGACATCTTGTTCCTTACCGAAACCTGGTTTTCATCTGACTCTCTGCCCGATGTCTTAGTGGCTCTCCCTAACTCATACTACATTCTGCGCGTCGACCGCCCTGAGGGGAAGGTCGGAGGCGGAGTGGCTCTGATTGTCCGTTCTAATTTTCAGTTTCAGCTTCTGTCATTTCCTTCCATTGCCACTGTTTTTTCTGGTTGTTCGATCTGTTTCTTTTAAGGTCCCCTCACTTGTGCACTCTTTTACCGACCATCGCAGCATATGCCCCACTTCATCCCTGCAGTGCAGGAACTGTTGGCCTCTTTGATGGTCAACAACTCCTCTGTGTTGGTATTAGGCGATTTTAATTTCTGGCCCACTGACCCCCATGAAGACCATATGTCCAAAGATTTCACAGAGCTGCTCTGCAACCTGAATTTCACCTCACATTCTCACCTCCCAACGCATACTCATGGCCATATCTTAGATCAGGTATGGTCAGCTAACATATCAATCTCCTCTCCTTTGGTTACTTCCTGTCCTTGGTCTGATCATTCCTTTATCTCTTTTTCCCTTGATCCAGGACTCGCCACGAAGTCCCCACTCCCTAGTAATACCTGGGCACGTAATTGGAACCATGTGGACCTAGCCACACTTTGTTCTTTCCTCTCAGCCTCACCCCCCCAATCTAGTTGACTCTTCTCCTCATTCTCAGGCTGCGGCTATCAACCGCTGGCTTTCTGCTGCCTGCAACCAAGTGGCCCCTCTTAAATGCGTCAGAACTCAACGCCTCCACGAGGCCAATAGATGGTTCACCATCGAGCTTAAAAACAAAAAAAGTTGCACTTAGGCAGGCTGAGCGTCTTTGGAGGCGTGGATATTGTCCTGTATTAAAACTACAGTACACTACTCTACTCCAGGACTATAAAGGAGCTATCCTACATGCAAAATCGGAACATTTTTCCTCCAAGATTCTTCTCCCTGAAAACAAACACAAAACTATTGTTCACGAGTTAGCTATCTTTGATAGAGCTACTCTCAAGCCGGTTCCCTCACAACTTCTCTGTGACTCCCTCAATGATTATTTTATCGAGAAAATTGCAACCATCAAGTCCAATATTCCCCCGCCTTCCCTCACTTTCCTATGTCCCCAACCCCCCCTCAACCCTTCTAGACCAATTTCCCTTGATCTCCAAGGACGTTTTCTCTACTCTGCTAACGAAAGTTAAATCAAGCTCTCCTTCTGACAGCTGCCCCGCCCACATACTGGGAGAGATCTTTTTTGCTTGTCCCGAGCCCCCATTAATTCTCCTTAATAACTCCCTCACGCAGGGAATTGTCCCTGATTTGTATAAATCAGCCAAAATAATTCCCATCCTAAAAAAGCTGATCCTACCTCTCTCTCTAATTTCTGTCCTATTTCTCTGCTCTCGTTCCTGGGAAAGATTCTGGAGTGCCATGTTACCACCTGCCTCAGTGCCTTTATTGAGGAAAGCCACTTTCTAGCTCCCCATCAAGCAGGCTTTCGTCCATTACATTCCACAGAATCTGTTGTTCTTTCTGTTCTGGATGAGCTTAGAGGGAGCGCTGACATCGACTCTCCTCAGGCATTGGTTCTCCTCGATTTGTCCGCCGCCTTTGAGACGGTCGACCATTCCATTCTTCTCGACCGTGTCGGAGGCGCCGGCATTCGAGGACTCGCCCTGGCCTGGCTCACCTCTTTTCTAGGGAACCGCACACAGACTGTTCAGTTAGCAGGCTTCTCTGCTCCCACACGCTCTGTTCCCTGCGGGGTTTCCCAGGGCTCCTCTCTTTCTCCTCTCCTTTTTAACCTTTATATCGGCTCTGCAACAAATGGATGTCACGGTATTCAAGTATGCCGATGATCTCCAGTTGTTTTTCAATCTCTCTTCTCTCCCAGCCTCTACTCTCAATTTTCAAACCATTATGACTATCATCAGCGACTGGATGAATGGCAACCATGTCAAATTAAAACCCGATAAGACCGAGTTGGTACTCACCGGCGGCACCCCCAGTCCCTTGACCTCCACTTTTTGGCCCCTTTCCCTTGGTTCCCCCCCTTTACCCTCTCCTTCTGTAAAAACCCTGGGGATCAAAGTCAGTAATGACCTCAAAATGCGTTCTCAGATCAGGACTGTGGTATCATCATGTTTCCTGACACTCCATACTATACGCAAGATCTCCCGTTTCTTTTCGTTTGCAGCTCTCAATCTCATTCTCCTTGCTATGATCATGTCACGCCTTGATGATTGCAATATTCTGTATGCCGGTGTTCCTGCATGCGAACTTCGGCGCTTACAGCTGATTCAAAATCAGGCAGCTCGACTGATCCACAAACTTCCTAAATTCCACCATGTCACCCCGCTGTTAAAAACCTTGCACTGGCTGCCCATCCTTGAGCGTTCCTTATTCAAGGTGGGTTGCATGATCTTTCAAGCCCTGGCAGGCACTGCGCCAGCTTTTAATTCTAAAATCAAAGCCTATGTCCCTAACAGAGATCTGCGCTCCTCTTCCCAGCTCCTCCTATGTGTCCCCCGCTTCAGGAGGAAAAAGTTTGGAGGCATGAGGTTTTCCAACTTAGCCCCACCCTTCTGGAACGCCCTCCCATTCTCTATCAGGTCCATCCCAATCTATCTTGACTTTCGTAAAGCCCTTAAGACTTTCCTCTCTTCTCGTGCCTTTTCACCCTAAGCGGTCTTCTCTGCTCCATCTGGGTCTATCCGTCCTTAGCGCCAAGAAACCACACGGTGATCGAGCACTTTATAAAACTCTTAAGTTCAACTTCAATGTGCCACCAGCAGCCTGCAAGGTTAGCTGAACAGAAGCTGACCTAGCTGCATGGACAGGCCATCCCTTGCTGGCATATCCTTTGTGTGCAGAGCAAGCGCTGCATGGCTGTAAGGCATCGACATGAGTGTCTGCCAGCCCATGCAGGCTAAAATCAGACTGGATGCGTCCTGCTGCTACTAAAAGGGTCAGCAGGTAGATCGGAGCTCCTCTATGCTGCAGCCACCATGTTCCGTGGCTTGGGGACGCCACTTGGGATGTCTTGGTTATGGTGCAAATTGCACATAGAAGTACATCTCTGAGTTCAAGAATTCTGAATGTGAGAACAAGTGGGAGCTGTGTCAAAAGATGGTCCAAAATTATTAATATTTGTAATACCCATTGAAGGGTAATAAGCTGAGTGTGACGGAGTGAGAGCGGTCATACCAGCGATTAGCAAAAATCAGATAATAGTGGCAAATAGAAAAATGTGGCATTACATCAAAATAGCAACCTAATGATGACTTGAAAGTAGAGAGTAGTTTCCAAGTTTTGAGTGTGAATATTCCACTTTGTCTCTGTTTTGGAACACCTTCGGATCCTTTGGTCTTTCCATTTCCTGTGTTTTAAAACCCAACACATTTTTGCAACTTCTTAATATTCCTTTTCTCATGATTCCTGATTTTGCTGTAATAGGTGTCATCTGTTTGGCTTGAATAACTTTCAGATCATATCTATATCACAGCGTCTTTAATGTGACTAAACACAGAGAGGCAGAATTACTAAGGTTTTCCATCCGGCTTGTATCACTTTTAAGGTGCAGCCCGACACAAAATCATCTTTGGTCAAAGTCACTGTGTGTGGTTCAGTATATATAAAGTAATGAACGGCTGTGCATAGTGGTGCATTGCTTACCTTGCTTTGGGAAGGCATTCCATGGGTGGAGCATGGGCGTTCCCATGCACCCACCCATCGAGTTTGGAGCATAACCAGATTTACTAAAGCTCATCAATCAAAAATCTATGCCTTTCTGAATCAGAAAAAACAAGGAGATATGTCTCTGTGGGAGTAGTGGCTGAGGCAAGATGGCGGTCGTGGCAGCGATCGTGTGAGCAGGCTTGACACTCCTCGGCGTTAGCCTCCCTGTCCTACCTTCCAACGACGAATGTAGCGAGAAAATAATTGCAGTATTTCTGGACATGTTGTGGTTGCTCCACTACCTGTTTCCTGAGGGGTCTCCACCGTCTTTGCGAGCTGTCCATCATGAGCGTTGGGGGTTGCTTGGACGTCAGAGGAATTCGGGAGCATTCTGTCTCGGGCAGTGCGAGGCTCCAGCTCAGATGGTGCAGGTGGAGGGTCCACTGGAAACCCAGGAACAGAGCACTCGCACTCGCACTCGCAGCACGATGGAGCCCAAGAACACTGCTAAAGGTCCCAAGACTCTGGCGGCATTATCAGCGACCTCGACCCCCCTGCAGGCAATGGATGTGGAAGTATTTTCGGTGCACAGCAGGAGAAACCCAACTCTTCTCCTGGGACATTGGGAATCGGAGATAGCACCACCGGAAAGTCAGTAAAAGTTCCAGGAATATTCAAAAAAGCACAAGGGAAAGGTAAGAGCCCCGATACTGTTTCGCCGGGGGCCTTAATGAAAACTCAATCTGGCTGCGAAGCAAAAGTATCCGATATCCCAAATGCAGCAAGGGGCGACGGTGGTAATAGCTAATGGGGAAATTATTTGTTTACTGGATTCAGGGCATAGCAATATATGTACTGGATTGGATATATTTCAAAACGAAACATCCCCTGGTGTGAGCAATATTGCGAATCTGAATTCGGAGAAGCTTTCAGTTGACATTGTAGCGGCACCGAAAAACATTGGCTCAACCATACTTCAGGGGTAGTAGTTCCTTCTGCTAATCCTCAGGAGACAGCTCTATTACCATCTACATACTCGGGCGGCGAACACTCTTGAGCGACATTACAAGATAATGGTTCCAGCATGGGGAACGGGGATAAAGAGCTGATAAAAGATTTGGACTCTGGGGATTCTGGTGGCAAATTCTACTTGATGTCAGAGCCATCTAACTCTTCCAAGAATGAGAGTGTTAGAGGAGATTGGGCAGATGAGAGAAACAAGGCTAGCTCTGTTCTGCAGGATGATGATGAAGATGAAAAGAGCTTGGATGCCTCGGGTGCTAAAGGAACTGTGCGGGCAGTAAGAGATCTTTCTAATTTAGCCTCTAAGAAAATATCTACTAAGACTGGGTCATTAGTGTGGGTTTATTCATTTTCACCACAACTTGGGGAGATCAATGGTGGCTTATGTGGCTTAGGTGGCAGTAGCACCAACGCATCTCGAGAGATTAATTGCACCGGTGTGTTGTTAGAACGTGAGATTACTTTGAGTACTATCTATCAAGCCATTATGACTCATTGGGAGGAGACCAAAGCAGAGGGATTACATACACAGGGCGCAGCCGCAAACTCCAAAATACAGTGCACCGTGTTATAAAGTCCTGCACAGAAATGTCTACACGGATTGGGGAAGCAGAGGCAAGAATATCCTTAATTGTGGATGAGACAGTGCAGCAGAAAACAAATATAACCTCTTTACAATCTGTAAAAGACGATATCAATTAGAAACTCACTGATTTAGAGAACCCGCAAGAAGGAACAACCTACGCATACTAGGTGTTCCAAAAGGAAAGGAAGGCAAAGACATATGACAGTTTGTCATTGACTTATTTACAGAGGCCTTTACTGATTTGAGTCAATGGAAGTGGGATTTGGAACTGCAGCGGGTTCATAGATTCCCTTTTCATCTGCGGGGAAGTACAGGGGGTCCTGATGCAAAGCCTTGGGCTATTTTGATTTGTTTAAACAATTTTCTGCTCAGGGACACTTTGTATGATTTAGCAAGGCCTGATCGCAAAAGAAGTGGGAAGGGTTGCAAATTCTTTATTTGTCCTGATTTTTTGCCACGCCACGGTCCAACAGAGATGACATCTGCGCCAACTGATCCCACTTTTTCAAGCTAAAGGTGCACAGGCCTTCCTCCTCAACCTGTCTAAACTTAAAATTATTTATTAAGACAAAACGCTCCTCTTTGTCTGTGAGATTGCTACAAAGGAGTTTTTAAGTACAATATATCATACTAGATAGTGAGGTTGTTGCTCAGAAGCTGGTCTGTTTCTTTTTTTCCATTTTATTTTCTCTGTTTTCTTTCATGGCGGGAGGGGCTAGAAGAGTGCTCACAACCCTCTCTCTCCATCACTAAAGGAACTATTCAGTCTTTATGCCTCTTTTGGGTGGGGGGTTGAGAGGGGGGTGTTTTTGGGGTGGTAGGGGTGGCTGGGGTGGAGGGGTAAGGATAAGCGCAGTAAGGGCAGGGTATGTGTTTGGCATAAAGGTTGTGGTGATTAAACTTTCAGCAATCATGCTTTTTTTATTTGTTGAAATGCATCTGAAGCTGTTGGCAGAGCAAGCAAGTAAAGGGCAACCTGTTTTTTCCTAAGCTTTATTATGATGGGTAAATTCCTCAATGTGTTCATGGAATGTCTGTGGCCAAAATGATTGAAAGAAGAGGGGGATTAAGGCCCCAATTCTAACCACAATGCGGGTGAATCCACTTTGTATACAGGAGACCCACATTGCATGGATAACCGGAAGTGGCCAAATGGTCTGGGTATGGAATTACTCAGCTGCACTCGGCAGAGCTCGACTACTAGAGGGGTTGTGATCTTGCCATCTTAGTCTCTCACCTAACAACATTGCAGGTAATAGAGACGATTGGGAGGATTCTGATCTTCAACCTGTACTGGCGTCAGGACTTATACTCGCTTACAATTAGGTGAGAGACTAAGACAGCATTGTACTTATTTCTATTCAGACTTTGTAATCATGCAGTGTTTGTTGTAGTGTTGTCAATACTTTTTAACCAATAATCGGACTCTGTGTGTTCTAGGACACTCTAGGTGAGGGACTTTATTCTCAGTCTCTAGGATTGGTATCATACCACTGCACTTGTTACTACTCCCATTCTTGCCTAGCCCTGCACTTTTTTGGGAGATATGGTTCAATATACTAATAGGATTTACTCCTAATCTCGCAACTTATAGGGTACACTCTCATTTTCTGGCTTCATTCCGTCACCATTTTTACCATCTGTACTCGCACTGCATTACTGCTTGTTACTTATGGGACATGTGTATTTACTTGCTTCCACTCATACCCGAGCTCCACCCATGCTCACTTCTTACGAGGTCGTATACGTGTTTTTTCCTCCTCCTGCAGCGCGCATTTGATTTGGATTTTCTACTGTTTCACCCAGTATTTTGGCTTAACGACTGTGCCACCCAGACCATTATACCCTTACCGGGTTGGGATTATCACCGGCGTTGGGATAAGGACAGGCTCCTTGGCCCTAGTTTCCGCCTAGTCTGACTGGGACTTTCTTTTTTGCATAGCTCCCATAATACCTTTTTGAATTAATTTTAACTTTACCCCATTTTTCTTATTGTCCACTGTCTTATAGATACCAATAATCTTAAACTCAGCCACAGAGGTACATGCCTTAGTTTTATAATTGAATGCCCTTTTACATTGTTACTCCTTATTATTTCCTGGATATACAGTGCATTAACTCTTCGGGCCTTGCGGGTTCACACGTTTTTTGACTGACTTTATTTTCTGGCCTTTGACACATCGTGGACTTTTAATTGGATTACTTTTCCTCATTGAGGGTTAACCACTCCATGCTTATTCCACCAATTTCTTTACATTTTTTCTAATATGAACATTATTTGTTTAGCTTTTACGAATTCTGGGTTGTACTGCACCATATGTTGTGGGTTTGATGTTTTACTTTTATATCTAATGGTTTCCACGCGTGTTGGATGATGTCTGACTTTCCCCACATGGTGAAATGTGTATGGCAGACATTGTAATATGATGCCTTGTTCTCAGGTCATCTCTTGTGTCATTTTCCAGCCCTGAAGAGTTGGAGAACATTGTTTCTGATGAAACACGTGTCGGCTGGCTGTGTGTTTTGCTTGATGACTAATTAAAGAAAGAAAAAGACTTCATCGTTGCTTCAGTTGCTTTTGTTTTTAAAGAATATACACATTGTGTTTTGCTATATGTATGAGTGCTCAGGTCTGCTGCCATTTGTACTTGTGTTTGGGTTCTCCTACACAGATAATGGGGTTTTGAGGGTCTCCCCTTTCCTGCTAGCACCATACCAAATTTGTGTCCTCTCTAATATCTTACGTAAATACTAGCTGAGCGCCACTACTTCCTGTCTACTAAAACCCTGCTCACTTTAGCCAAAGTTCTTAGTGCAACATATTCTGTTTGGAGGCAAGTCAAGCACAAATTAGGTGTCTCTAAGCTTAATGCTTATACCCCATTTTCAGCTCCTGGGCTTCTCCCATTAATTTTTCGTGAGCAAGTGGCCCATAGATGGGGATTAAAGGGAATTCATTGCCTAGGTGACCTATGTGAAGATGGCTAACTTGTGTCATTTGTAGACCTGCAATTGAAATACTGATTAGCTAAACAGGAGTTCTTCAAATATCTTCAAATTCGTAGTTTCCTAACTAAGCAAGGGTCTGGATTGGAACATCAGTTTGTTAAGATCGTGCTTATGGAACAAATGAAGAGAAAAACACCTATAGGTCAATATTATACTCATGTATTAGAGATATTCCCTGATTATTTAGATCTATGTCAAGGGAAGTGGGGAAGAAAATTGGGGGTTGAGGAGGTTAACATAAAGGATTCTTTAGGGCTTGCTAATTAAGTTTTGATGACGGGGAGGATGCGCACTCAGCACTATATGGTCCTCTATGATCTGTACTATACCCCAAGCAAGATCTCTAAATGGGGGACATCCGCTGGTGTCATTTGTAATAGATGTGGCCTTTTTGCAGCTGATTCAATCCATATGTTTTCTCATGTCCTAAGTTAGGGGAATTTATTAGGGAAACTGAGCAGTTTCTTGGCATAATAACGGGAGCTTCTGTGTGTATAACGGGGGAATTGGTTTTGATTGGGGTGGGGTCTGACATTTCAGCACGTACAAGATCACGAGCCAACACATCTTTCTTGTTTATATGTATGGCAGCGGTACGGGCTTGTATAACTAAGGATTGGATTAGCCCTGACCCCCCGACTTTTGTGAGTTGGCGCTCAAGGCTATTATTGAAGTGAAGATTGAGAAGGTGGACCCCCTATTAGCCCTGATGAAGTTGCGAGATGGTGTAGCAACGAAACATGTTGGCAATATGGAATTAAACATGGTTTGATGGGAACCATTTTTAATTTGGAAGGCTTGCAGCTTGTAATAAAAGTTGGTTGGGCAGCAAGCCTTACCAGTTTTTAATGGTGAGAATTACGTTCATTAATTCTCACAGGGGTTCACTTGGCACATATACACAATAGAAAGCACAGTTATTCTGTCTTAATATCACTTGTGTCACCACTTTTTATGTTGTGGTTCTCCAAAAGGAGAACAAACACTGCTTTCTTTTTCTTTCACACTTAGAGAGAGAGTTGCCGATGGTGAGAAGTGGGTAAACTGGCGAATGGTAACCAGCAACCCCGTTGGCGGTTCTACCGTGAGGTACTCTCTCTCTTCTCTCACATTTTTTCATTGGTGGAAGGTGGGTTGAGCCTGGATGGTAGTATTTATTGTTTTACAGTAAGGATAGTTAGTGATACACTGTGACAAATCAGAGTAGTCGAATGAATTACACTCGAGGGATTTGAGAAGAAAATTGAAAACCCTGGGTTTGTCATTCATGTTAGGATTCAGTGTATTTTGGGTGAGACCTTTTGTTGTTTACAATGTTGTGAGTGGGGGGCAGCCTTCCCCTTTTTGTTCTTCCCCCTCGACTCCGAGTAGATTGATGGCTCAAGGCTCAAGCCACGTATAATCTAGATTTTCCAATATATAAAACTAAAGGTAC
Source organism: Lissotriton vulgaris (assembly GCF_964263255.1). NCBI lineage: Eukaryota > Metazoa > Chordata > Amphibia > Caudata > Salamandridae > Lissotriton > Lissotriton vulgaris. The sequence goes on from NC_141694.1 coordinate 883,176,828, forward strand.
AAGGAAGAGAGCAATGGGAGCTAAGATTTGGTCCCCCATAATTGAATGGATTTAGGTGTAATTTGGTTTGGCTACATGATGCTCTGGTCAAGTCATGAATTGAAAGTGGATGAAATTTCTGTTTTGTATGTTTTTTTATTTGGGTTTGTTTGTCATTGATTTATATGAGTTATGCTTTAACTTTATTCAGCTTTATGTTTGCTGTATTCGCTTTTGCTTTATGTGTTTAGTTTTGTATCATAACCTTCTTGCAAGACGTATGTGTCTATCCTTACAAAAAAGGGGTAACATCAATTTTAAAAAAAATTGAAAGAAAAGATAGGACCAGAATGGCTATTGCAACTCTAGTAGTGTGAAGAGAAGAGCTAGGAACAAATATCACCAAGACAAAGATCATGAATCTAAATTATAACTAGATGTCCATTAACACTTGTGTGACATTGCACTGCAAGGTTCCCCTCTACAGGTGTTCACCCTTGGTTGCTGAAAAATAAAATGCCTCTTACCCATACAGCGTATTTTTCTCATAACATCACTGGGGAGATGCAGAAAGGTGAAGCTAGCTTTTGCTGTGATAAAACAACTTACTGGACCTCTTCTGCTTGCCGGATGTTTGTCGTTCTTCCTCAGTTGTTTTTCCATGTTTCAGTGTTTACTTTAATGAGGTTAGATTTCATTTTTGCTTAAAATCAATTTTCTTGTTGATGGTCACTGTATTGCATACTGTCATGAACAGGAGTATTGTTCAGGAGACTAGCAGTCTTGGGTTTCTCATGAAGCTTGCCTCCAAACTACTATGACCATGTCAGTCATCGCTAGCTGTCTTTTTGCTGATATACCTCCCTGGCTTCACCGTGGATACTTCTCTGGACTTACTCCAGTTATTTAAAGGTTAATAATGGAGATGACTTTTATAGTTAATAGAATCTCTTTTTTGGGGGTAGCAACCATACTACATTAGGCCAGGACTGCAGCAACACCTCTGACTGTAACACATGAATGCCACACTATGACTACCTTCCACAAATAAACTGTCCAGGGTCCGTACTATTCCCCTGGTTAAAGGAAAGCATGCTAGAATGTTTTTAATTTTTTTTATTTTTTTTAAACAAACTAGATTGCTTTTTACATGTCATTCAACTATTCCGCTGATTGCAATACAAGTAAATGCAAAGCATGGTCATGTTCAGTGCATCACATTAGAATGTCTGATAAAGGGGCAGAGATTGTGCTACTGTTAAGTTAAGTTGCTGCGCTGTGGTACAGTGCCATATCTACAAAGAAGTGTTGCTTTTATGAACTCTTCCTGCACTGGTGCACGTTATGCTGCCATACACCATCACAGAATCTTTTGCACAATAGTGCAAGGGTCTCTGTATTGTGGTCAGCATAGTTTTTGTGCAGGAAATGATTACTTCCTGCACACAAATTATGCTGAAAGGCAATTTCATTTTTGTATGGGTGATTTGAATGCAGCACACAGGCAAAGTGGGAAAAAGAGGAGAAATACAAACATTTCTCCTTGTCACACCAGCCTCTGGGAGGTGAAGAATTTTGACGCCAATCCAGGTTTACAATTCTTTGTAGACATGGATTTGCAGAAAAAAAATACTTGGCTGGATGCACATGAACACCCTTGCACCACACATTGAATGCCTCCATGATACAAAGTAATGTAAGTCTGGGAATTCAACTGTGCTGCTTTACTTTGGATTCCCATCCAACGTAAATCGTGATCTGCGCTGAATTGTAAATATCAACCCAACACTTTGTGTTGGGTCTGTGTTTGACAAAAAGAGGTTATTGGTATATACAAGGTCGTCTAAATGTTCATTCAGACAAGAAAGAAAAAGCGACAAGAAAGCTTTTTGGTGCTTTCGCCTTAAGACTGTCCTTTCATTGGTGTCGACAATGTTTCAACACTCTGCAGGATGTGAGGGTCTCATCAGGACAGTGATGATCTGAGGGCCAACTATAGGGGGCAAACAGATATTTCTTATTTTCTCCTGGAGAAATTCTGTTTTTCCAAGGTGGATAGTATCATATGGAACTCCTATTCAGGAAGATCCATGGAATTTTTTATTCTTTCCAAATATGATCCCGGTCTTCATGTAGATGGTAGTCTCCCCACAGGTTGGGCCTGGAGTCATAGGCTCTAGATATTCCAGGTTAAATCAGAGCTAAAGTAGGGCTGATGTTTGATGTTTACGCTGACTAGTAAACTGATTTCTAACCAACTGCTGGCAGCTAAATTGACAATTGCCCATAAATGGAAGGCTACAAATTCCCTTTCTCAATGGCTATGGTGTGATAAAAGTGTGCTACTTACACCCTATGGAGAAATTAACCACAGCAAATATAACTGCTGAACTTGACAGCAACAACCAGACAAAAAAAAGCAAGATGGTGTGAACTCCGTTCCACACTTATGTTAAAAAAACATGGTTATGCCCTCGCACCTCTCTGGTAGCCATCACCGGTGAACGACCATCTCCCTGAAGTGCTTACTGGCAGAAACTCTGAGAATAATGGGAGCCTGATTGTTATTGGGTTTGGAAGTCAATGACTGATGATCTTTTACTTGACTGAATGCCTCTCCCCATGGATCCTCTCCTAAAGGGTTTCTGTAAAAATTAGACCAACTTTCATATAATGATATTTATTATATGATAAAGCTGATCTTGAACATTATTGCTTGGAAGAATATAAAAAATGCTTTAGCCCATACTTACCTGAAGTGCAAAATGTTCAAAAAGTTATTTTAAAAAGAAGTCTCAGATTTTGTACAAGCCCAACATAATGCTTGGTGAAATAAAGTGTAACAAACTGGCTAATCTCTGAAAATTTGATGAAAAATTGTAATTGAAAAAGGAAGGATTTGATAAATATTACATAACACTAAAATCAAAAAAATATGCACGGAGTCCAAAACGCAAGAGCATTGGAAACACCACTTCCTCTATAGTACCCGGTAGATCGAAAGGATGGGCACAGAAACACAAGCGATTGTGATTCTGTTATCTATTGTGCCTTAAGACACAAGTGTAAGGCACAGTGTAAGTAACAAAGTATCTACTTTCTATTGCTCATCACCTTTCTTAGGGTCGGATGCAGTCCCGAGATAACTAGGCTAAAGCAACTATACCTGACTTTGGATGCCTCAACAGCTAGGTCACTGGATACCACACTCACTGGCAACGGACACATTTCAGGTTTACAAAGCAATAGGTGCAGGTTAAGTAGTCCAGTTATGGTGCAAGTATGAGTGCAGAATGATGAAATTTTACTATTATCTGTTGCTAACTTTCAGCTGCACATGACCGTTGTCAACCTTTCACAATAGTTGCCAGTTTCAAATTTCTAGGACATCAATCTACTGAATTGATTGATTGGCATTTCATCAGCTCCTCACACAACACCAGGTACAGTGAGTATATTCCATACAAACAACCCTACAGCATGACCAGAACAACTGGACATTTTATAGTAGGTCAGAGGTCACACACCCCAAAAATCAGCAGATCCGTCTATATATTTCTCTCAGCCTAGTTTACCCACTCTTGTCACTTTTTCCCCATAAGCAGTGCTCCCTTTTCCAGTCACTATCCCCCCTGAATATCTAAGAATTCTTGAAGTCTTTCTCCAATCTGATCTCTGCCTGGGCCTTCACTTCTGATGGACTCTTGATATAAATTCACTTCTATTTGTGGTGAGACTCACCAATTTTCAGTAATTCATAAGTTCAATGTATGACCTATGACAAACACCTTCTGACCCTCTTCCTCCTACATAGATACAACAAAGGCCACTGCATGTACTTGGTGATATACAGACATAGCTTCTTCGATTCCTAGACCATCCACTACTTTCTGAAACAACCTTGTAATGAATATATTTTATTATGACACCTGCTCTACAATCTTCTTCATAGAAAAGATCCAAGCCATTCAATGAGGCATGTAAGACAATGTTTCTAAATTCCTGCACTGCCCCCCTTCTACCACCACATGTTTATGTTTATGTTAATGTAATTGGTTTGTATAGCGCATAAATCATCAAAGGCCTCATAGCGCTGCAGATACAATCAGATAAGGAGAGAGAAGGAAGTATGGAAACATCTTAATCAGAACAGCCAAGTTTTCAAGTTTTTTCTGAATGATTTATGATTAGGATCACATCTGATGGATAAAGGAAGTGCGTTCCAAGTGGCAGGGCCAATTTTAGAGTAACTTCTGTCTCCATTTCTGACTGTTCGGACTTTGGGGACTGTTAAAAGATGTTTATTGGATGATCTAAGGGTTCTTCCCGGACAGTAACCTCAGAGCTTTTGCATCAGGTACTGTGGACCCTGTCCATACAAAGATTTATGGACCAGGCAGCAAACCTTGAATTTAATGCGTTTTCTGATTGGCAGCCAGTGTAGTTCTTTCAGACATGGGGCTGAAGGGGTGCGGTGTGGAAGATCAAGGGTCAGCCTGGCTGCCGCATTCTGAAGAGTCTGAAGCTTGGTTAAAAGGCTTTCATTAACATCCGCCAGCAATGAATTGCCATAATCCAAACGACTGATTATGAGCCCCTGGACTAGGGGTTTACGTGATGCCAGCGGTATCCATTTAAAGACCTTTCTAAGGTTGCGCATCAGTCCAATGCTTGTATGCACAGTTTTATTTATATGGCAGTCCATGGTCAATTTATGGTCGATGGTTATACCAAGGTTTCTGATGGTGTTTTTTGGTGCTGGACACGAACCCAAAGACGTAGGCCACCATTCTTCTGACCAGATTTTATTTGCTCTGCCAAATAAGATGATTTCGTTTTTTTCGGCATTCAGCATGAGGTAGTTATTTGTCATCCATTCTTTAATTGACACCATACACTGTTTAAATCTGTGTTTAGTGTCTATGATATTAGAGCCAAGAGTAATTAGGGTTTGGGTATGGTCGGCATATGAAACCGTATTGAACCCATAATCCTTAATTAACTTGGCTAATGGAGATAGGTAGATGTTGAATAACGTTGGGCTCAATATTGAGCCCTGCGGAACGCCTTTGTCATTTTCAGCATGGTCAGATGAAAAAGGGCCAATTTTAACTCTGGATTTTCTTCCCGAGAGGTAGCTCTGGATCCACCTGTGGGCAAGACCCTCGACACCAAGCTCACGCAGCCTTTCCAAGAGGATGCTGTGTGAGATGGTGTCGAAGGCCCCCGACAGGTCCAGTAAGATCAAAATAGCTGATTGTTTCGCATCCAGTGCCATACGGATGTTATCTACTACCTCCAGGACGGCAGTCTCCGTACTGTGGGCGGCTCTAAAGCCTGGCTGTGACGGATCTAATAATTTGTTATCTTCCAGATGTTTAGTTAATTGTTTATTGATAAGTGATTCCATCATCTTTCCAAAGAAAGGCAGGAGAGAGATGGGGCGGTAGCTAACAGGTTGTTTGGGATCAGCATTTTTTTTTTTTAAATAGGTCTTATTGTGGCTTCTTTCCAGATTGTTGGAAAAGTGGCTAGAGCTAATGATAGGTTAAAAATTAAACTTAATTCAGTGATTAAGGCTGGAGCAATTTTATCCAAAATTTGAGCTGATGCTGGGTCGCTAGGAGAGCCAGACTTAGTTTTCCTCATTATTTTTCCGATCTCTTCCTCAGATACAGTGTTAAATTCTTTTAGAGTCTTGTGCAAGGGTATCGGTTCAGCGTGTTCAGAATTATCAGTAGTTGGGGCACTGGTAGGAGTGTTTATAGTAGGAAAGGAGTTATGTATGTCAATAATTTTATCTCTAGAGTAAAAGGAAAGTGTATCGGCCCATTCTTGGGATTCCATAATAGGGGTTGACAGGCTGAAGGGTTTGTAAATTCTCTTACTATTGAGTAAAGTTCTTTGTGCGAGTTTCCAGCTAGGGTAATTTTCGTTCCCAGATAGGTTTTCTTTGCTAGTGCTTTCTGGGCCATATACTCTTTATGTAGAATCTTATATTGTAGTTTATCTTCTTCTTCTTGTTTTGCGCCATTTGCGCTCAGCGATTCTAGCAGCAAATTTAAACGGTTTAAGTTCTGGAGTAAACCAGGGTGATCGTTTGTTTGGGCACTTGATTCTCTGTTTTGGAGCTATAAGGTCTAGAGTGGCAGTAATTGCTGTCTCAAGATCAGCTGCCACTTTATTTAAATCAGAATTTTCATTCACAGGAGGGGGCGCGAAGGAGCGTGAAAAGGAGTCTGTGTTTATTTTATTCCAGGCGCGACTCATTTTTAACTCCTTTTGATGACCAGATTTGGTTGGCTTAATGTTAATGGTAAATTTAATAATTAGATGGTCAGACCATAGGACTGGAAGTAGTTCAGAGAAATGAACTTCATGAGAATTAGTGCATAACAGATCTAAAGTGTGTCCAGCATTATGGGTGGCCTCTGTGTCCAATAACATCAGGTCTAATGCATGGATACTATTGATTAATTCAGTAGTATTAGGATCATTACATAATTCCATATGGAAGTTAAAATCTCCTAATAATAGAAAATGTTTACAAGTCAATACGTGTGGGGCCAAAACGTCTAAAAGCTGCGATGCAAAGTTCGTTTTGCTTTCTGGTGGTCTGTAAACCAGCGTTCCTTTCCAGGATTCCTTGTTATTGAGGTCAAGAGAGAAAGTTAATAATTCTCCCCAGCTGGCAATCTGCGAGTCCACTATACAGATTTTTATATGGGATTTATAGACTATAGCCGTGCCCCCACCTCTCTTTGCGGTCCTGTCTAGCCTTAGGATGTTATAGCCAATCGGCAAAGCTAAGGCTATGTCAGGGGAAGATGTCTCTTGGAGCCAGGTCTCCGTAATGAAGAGATCAGGCGAGTTTTGATCTAATTAGTCCCATATTTCAAGGGAATGCTTTGGTAGGGGGCGGACATTGCCGTACAAACAAGTGAGGTAAGATGGGTGTGGTATAACTAGCTGATGAAACGGTTTCAGACCATGTTTGAGGGGGAATGTATTAAGGGCTAGAAGTTCTTGCCTTGAATATCTAATAATGGCCATAATACAGAGCAAAACAAAGTAAAAAACGAGCAAGAGAGGCACTAACTTTGCTCTGACTTAGCGCAGACGGGCGCAGACGGGCAGGGCTTGACAGGGCATCCATCCAATTCCAAAAGTATTTTGTTCTTTTTTGTGAATCACCCTCTACCAAATGCTTACTCAAACCTATGGTTTCACCTCCTCCTTAAGATGTCATCCCAAAAGCCAAAGAATGTACTTCTAAACTTCCACTTTCCAAGACATTTATCAATAAAATCTTACTCGTAATCAGCTTCTTACTCACGGCTCACTATCCCCCAAACACCTTCACTTGAACATTCAGCACACTGCAACTATTGCTCCATTTCCAGCCTCATTTGATCCTCAAATATATTGGAGAAACACATTGGTCCACTGAAAATATGTCCAAAGCAGTCCTTTAGAAATGCCATTCTAATGTCCAACTCAGATATGCGCACAAAACATTCCCTCTCTATCCATGCAATGACATACGAGGAAATTTGGATGCTGTCTTCCCCCTCAATTCACCCCACCTTTGACAATGCCACATGACATCCTGCTGGGAGCATCACAACATGGAAAGGAGACCCTGTAACTATGTCCAACTGGCTCATATCTTTCCTACACCACTAATTTCAGCAGGTCTATCTTGGTATAGTCTTTCCTGACTAGTTTCCAGTTGACTGTGAAGGACCTCGTGTAGCCTCACTCTGCCCATTCATTACACCTTACAGGTGCTAACCCTAAAGCATGCATTTTGATTAAAATTAAGAAAACACACACACTTGTTTCTTCTATGCCAGCAACATTCAAACAGACATGCAGCTGCATGGTGCTCATGACTCTTTAAAAATAATTTAGAGGAGCAACTTTGTTACAGTAATTCAATTCAATATTTATTAAAGATTTGGAAGTCCAATGAGGCCCACTTAAAAAGATACATACCAGTTATTACATGAAATATAATGAAACATGTGAAAATGCATTCATGAGATCAGCTAGGAGCACACATTTTCAACGTATAGCAGTTTCAAGAAATAAAGTTTGTAATTAGCAGCCAACAGATTAAGGTAACAGAGCATATCCTGAATTGTGCACAGAACATTTAGATAGCAGCCAGTTTATGTGCAAAATACAATTAAAATGAAAAAATACATCTTCAGCAGAAAGTTAACTTAGAAAAAACAGTTGTGTTACAGCAGCATTATATGCATAATAAAATCCGAAATCCTACGTCAATGGAAAATTTTATTTTTAAAATTTGCAACAAAACAATGAGCTAAAAACTAAACCTATCCAAATTATGCAAAAGGCGTTTAAAATAGTAGCCAAAACATATGCAAAATACATTCGAAAAGAGGAGAGAATATTAAGACTACATAATAGGGCACGGCTCAGAGGTAACAGCCCATTTAAAAAGATATACAGATTAAAACAAGTACATACATTCCTTGAAAACGTTGAATAATTTTACACAAACTGCTTCCTTTTTTGGGCAAAACAGAAAGTCACTGGCTGAAGCTACATCCTTACCACCATTTTGTAAAAACATCAGCCTAAGCCATTGATAACGACTTAAGACCAGTGCTGGGCAAACAAACAAGACTTGATCCAGGTTCTGCATGCTCAGTTCACAAAAATTACAATTTGTCCCATTTTTCATGATCTGGGACCAGTGTGCTGGTAAATCTTTTAGAGGTAGAAGATTTATGCGAAATAAGGAAAACCAACGTCTTGTTCCATGTTCTAAGTTCCAGGATAAATATTCCTGGGAAATTCTCTGGGAAGTTGTCCTGGATTCTAAGTTCCAGGATAAATATTTCTGGGAAATTCTCGGGGAAGTTGTCATATCCTTTGTTACAGAAGAGTTAACTAAATTAATTAAAAAATCTTCTTGACTCCTACAACCTGCTGTAGACCCAGCAACTTCCTGTAACAATGGTTATTCATCAGTACACTGGGGACAACAGCAAGGTGTAAAAACAGTCCTGTGGTGCTCTTGAACACTTAACAAGCTAAATACTCAGATGAGGAACAACCAAATAAGATTATTAAGATAAACCTTTGCCATACATGCCAAAGAACAACACACCATGGCAAAGGGCTCCTTGATGTCAAACATTGCTATGTAAAATACGTGTCTCACAGGCAACAGGTTTTTTAAAAAGCCTTGTCAAGCTCATCGCCACCTACATCCATCCTCCTGAAATGGCATCTCCATTCAGTCCAGAGCACACAGAAGGGTACAAAGTTCAGCGGGGAGAGTGCTACAGTGTGGAGAAGGAAAAGAAGTGCAGAGTCAAGGAACTAGGAAGGTTCCCTTGTCGGAACTAGAGAGCCTCACACACCCAGAGCGTTAGGTGTGAAACACACCCTGACTGTAGGATGTCCAGTTTCATCATCGGCTCACTGCTCCTCGTCAGACCGGCGCTGCAATGTCTGACGGAATGCCGAAAGGCACTCTTTTGGCTGAGTTCTTTTGTTCCTTGCCGATGGTGTGTGTGAGTGAGAAAAAGAGAAAGTGTAGTCGGTGCAAAGTGAGTGAATATTAAAACAGGGTAAGCAGTCCACAATGGATTTTATTGACGTGGCTGATTCCCTGATTAAAAGGGGTGAGAGGGGAGCTAGAAACTGTAGAGTGTGCAGAACACTAACTCAACCCCCTGGTGTGGTCAACATGTTTCTCGCCAACCGGCGATTCGTCAGGACCTTAACAAGTTACTACACAAGAAAAAGGTGATACAATGCTCATTCAGGAAGTAAAAAGCAAATGTAAATACAACCTCACTGGGTCGGGTACAAAGAGGGCCAAGGGGTCCTGCTCTAATTAGGCGACCTAAAGGTAGGAGGAAAAAGTAAATAAAAGCGAGCGGGTCAAATCATATCTCAATATTGTGATTATATATTTAGATGATATGGGGTGACTTTTGGTAAATGCTCTCCACACTGTGGGGGGTCAGGGGGGCGTGCAGGGAAAACATTCATACCGAACACGAGGTGGATGTGAATTTCCCTTCATAATCGGTCTAAATATGGCGCGACTATTATCTCTCATTTTAGAAACCAGAGTGCAAATTAAACACTAGTCTAAAGTGTATAGCCGAATCTATCAAAACCACACCCATTCCTGGGAGAAGAAAGGAAGGTTCTTACCCTAACGGAGAGTAACACAGGCCTCGCAGCATGCTCCCGTGAGGCCAGCGCTGTCTGGTGGGTGTACCTGCAGGGTATGGAAGGGAAGGAGTGATTTGTGAATTGCAAATCACAGGGTAGGGGACTAGTGCCTGGTGGTAAAGGCTAGTTCAAATGGTGGAATGGAGAGGACCGGGCTCGTGCCTTAGCACAGCCACGCTGGGGGCGCAGGGGTAAGCACCCAGCGGGCCTCCAGGGCTAATTTACCCAATACCACATATGCAGTCATCGGGTGGGCGGGGAGCCAACCACTCTGTCCGTGTAAGGCATCACCAGACCAAAGGAGCTCCCAGCGCGGAGTCCAACTCGCATAGTCGGCACCAATACAACACTGCATGCTCGCAACCCGTGAGCACGAGCGAAGACAGTGCCAAGATACGGCGGAGTACCGCGCAAGTAACAGCCCTCAGAGTTCAGCCTAAAGGGCGTAGGCGAGGCAGGGGAGAGGCGGGTGCTCCCCGCCTCTAATCCGCTGGCCGCATTGTGGCGAGTGGGCGGGGGGCCCGGGCGGAGCTGAGAGCCACCCCCGTCACCGCCTGGTGCTGTGGGGCTGCAAGCGTTGATACGAGCCTCAGGTCATCGGGCATGGGGACAAGGCTTACCTGTGCACAGATGCTGGGACGGTGGCGACACCTACCCCTCACGCTCGCGGCACCTGGTCAGGGTGCGGCGCAGCTGGTGGTGTGTCCCGGTAGGGTCCATCTTTATGTAGGCTGTCCGCTACCTCGCCAAAGCGCCGCGGGTTTGGTGGCGCCTTCCGCGCGTCATGCACATGCGCCCAGGTTGCACGGGAACTAGAGCAGTTGCCGGGCAATAATGGCAAACTTGGGGGCCATGTTGGAAAGGTCGCTATTGCTGGCAGACAGCGGATGCATGGTCTGCTAGGGGTTGGAGTAGCACTGGGTTGCTACTACATGATGGATATCATTCAGGTGTTGGAAAAGAATAAATAAGACCTAACAGGGAGGGCGCGGGCGGGGCGCGCAACTACTGTAGGAAGGGGGCTACTACCAGTCAGCAACCCGGGGGATGGAGTGGGCTCCCTGATGGTGAATGGGTTGCTAGGCTCGTGTAAGAGACAACAAGGGTCAGTCAGGTACTAGGAGGGCCATCGTGTTGGGATGCCTCGTTTGTGGATCATCGAGGGTAGGACAGAAACCCTCTGGCGGGGCGGATCGGCAATGTAGTGGGATGGCCTGTGCCGAGCTAGGGTGTCTGTGATGTATAGGATGAGTAGGTACAGGAGCTAGCTAGGAAGTGTCATCTGGGTACTAGTCTAGTCCCAGGGAGACCTATCGTCTCTGGAATTGGCTCATTATTGGAGCCGCTGTCTAAGTTTTGTGACGTGTTCCTCCAGCCTATTATGAAGAAAATACCCTCCTTTTTGCAGGACACAAGGGATGTCCTACGCCTCATTGACTCCATCGAAGGTAGAGAAGAAGTGGACCTCCTCCTCACGCTTGATGTGGAAGCTTTGTATACGAATATTCCCCAAGCAGCCACACTAGAAGCTGTGGAAACTGCCTTAATGCAGGAGGAATGGTCCTCACCTACACCAATACCGTTCATCATGGCCTGCGCGAGTATTGCCCTAACAGAAAACTTTTTTTCAATACGGATCACAGATGTACCATCAAATCAGGGGTACTTCAATGGGTTCAACCTTTGCTCCTAGCATTGCATGTATTTATATGGCAGCCTTTGAGAACCAATTCATCTACCCTGAATCCAACCCCTTCAGACAACATCTTACATTGTGGCGTCGTTACATAGACGATATCCTGATACTATGGAAAGGTGACCGCGACAGCTGCACTCAATTCTGCACATGGATCAACCAACAGAATCCATACCTTAATTTTACAGGCTCCATGTCTGAGACAGCCCTCCCCTTTCTTGACCTCACGATACGGCTGGGCCCAGCCGGTCTGAGCACTACCCTCTTCCACAAGGGCACGGACAGAAACAGTCTTCTCTTGTTCAATAGCCATCACCCGAGAGCACTACGTGAGAATCTACCCTTCGGCCAATTCCTGAGGGTGCGTAGAAACTGCTCTTCCAGGGATGACTATAGGCAAGAAGCTAATATCCTCCAACATAAACTGCAGGATAGAGGGTACCCCACTAAACTGATACGTGACTCCACCAAGAGAGCACTAAACAACCATAGGGAGGCCCTCCTTGAAGTACACCAAAAGGAGCGTGATGACCTGATCACTTGCGTCACCAGTTTTACCAGAAACTCCAACTTTATTAAAAAAACTGTGAACAAACATTGGGGCATCCTTAACTCAGGGGGCGTTGAGTTACCCAAACCGAGGTTCGCTTTTAAACGGACGGCCAACCTTAAAGACTCCCTGATACATACACGCCCCAAGAAACAACACAGCAGTGGGCAGCAGACCTTGTGGCACCTCCCCCCGTTGTTGGACACTACCCTTGTGGCGGCGGTGCGGTGTGTCCCCGTCCAGACAATGTAAAGAAATCAAGCTCACCGATTCCTTTACGTGGCAACTTAACAGACACACCAATTGTCTCAGTACTAAATGCATCTACCTCCTGATTTGTCCTTGCGACAAATTTTATGTAGGTATGACTATGAGACAGGTGAAGCTCAGAATAACGGAGCACAAAAGCAACATACGGTGCTCCAGGACCCACACGAGACTGTATGAACACTATCAACTACACAATCATTCTGCAGACGCATCCAGTGGTTAGTGCTCGAGTCCCAACCAGCCATGACCAGGCAGGCACTGTTTAGGCTTGAACAGAGATGGGTGCACTGCCTTCAGCTTGATACAGTAGGGCTCAACGATGCAGTCCCCTGGGCTACCGTTTCCAGATGACACTTCCTAGCTAGCTCCTGTACCTACTCATCCTATACATCACAGACACCCTAGCTTGGCACAGGCCATCCCACTACATTGCCGATCCGCCCCGCCAGAGGGTTTCTGTCCTACCCTCGATGATCCACAAACGAGGCATCCCAACACGATGGCCCTCCTAGTACCTGACTGACCCTTGTTGTCTCTTACACGAGCCTAGCAACCCATTCACCATCAGGGAGCCCACTCCATCCCCCGGGTTGCTGACTGGTAGTAGCCCCCTTCCTACAGTAGTTGCGCGCCACTCCCTGCGCCCTCCCTGTTAGATCTTATTTATTCTTTTCCAACACCTGAATGATATCCATCATGTAGTAGCAACCCAGTGCTACTCCAACCCCTAGCAGACCATGCATCCGCTGTCTGCGGGCAATAGCGACCTTTCCAACATGGCCGCCAAGTTTGCCATTATTGCCCGGCAAGGCAACTGCTCTAGTTCCCGTGCTACCTGGGCGCATGCGCATGACGCGCGGAAGGCGCCACCAAACCCGCGGCGCTTTGGCGAGGTAGCGGACAGCCTACATAAAGATGGACCCTACCGGGACACACCACCAGCTGCTCCGCACCCTGACCAGGTGCCGCGAGCGTGAGGGGTAGGTGTCGCCGCCGTCCCAGCGTCTGTGCACAGGTAAGCCTTGTCCCCATGCCCCGATGACCTGAGGCTCGTATCAACGCTTGCAGCCCCACAGCACCAGGCGGTGACGGGGGTGGCTCTCAGCTCCGCCCGGGCCCCCCGCCCACTCGCCACAATGCGGCCAGCGGATTAGAGGGGTGGAGCGCCCGCCTCTCCCCTGCCTCGCCTACGCCCTTTAGGCTGAACTCTGAGGGCTGTTACTTGCGCGGTACTCCGCCGTATCTTGGCACTGTCTTCGCTCGTGCTCACGGGTTGCGAGCATGCAGTGTTGTATTGGTGCCGACTATGCGAGTTGGACTCCGCGCTGGGTGCTCCTTTGGTCTGTTGATGCCTTACACGGACAGAGTGGTTGGCTCCCCGCCCACCCGATGACTGCATATGTGGTATTGTGTAAATTAGCCCTGGAGGCCAGCTGGGTGCTTACCCCTGCGCCCCCAGCGTGGCTGTGCTAAGGCACGAGCCCGGTCCTCTCCATTCCACCATTTGAACTAGCCTTTACCACCAGGCACTAGTCCCCTACCCTGTGATTTGCAATTCACAAATCACTCCTTCCCTTCCATACCCTGCAGGTACACCCACCAGACAGCGCTGGCCTCACGGGAGCATGCTGCGAGGCCTGTGTTACTCTCCGTTAGGGTAAGAACCTTCCTTTCTTCTCCCAGGAATGGGTGTGGTTTTGATAGATTCGGCTATACACTTTAGACTAGTGTTTAACTTGCACTCTGGTTTCTCCAATGAGAGATAATAGTCGCGCCATATTTAGACCGATTATGAAGGGAAATTCACATCCACCTCGTGTTCGGTATGAATGTTTTCCCTGCACGCCCCCCTGACCCCCCACAGTGTGGAGAGCATTTACCAAAAGTCACCCCCTATCATCTAAATGTATAATCACAATATTGAGATATGATTTGACCCGCTCTCTTTTATTTACTTTTTGCTCCTACCTTTAGGTCGCCTAATTAGAGCAGGACCCCTTGGCCCTCTTTGTACCCGACCCAATGAAGTTGTATTTACATTTGCTTTTTACTTCCTGAATGAGCATTGTATCACCTTTTTCTTGTGTAGTACCTTGTTAAGGTCCTGACGAATCGCCGGTTGGCGAGAAACATGTTGACCACACCAGGGGGTTGAGTTAGTTTTCTGCACACTCTACAGTTTCTAGCTCCCCTCTCACCCCTTTTAATCAGGGAATCAGCCACGTCAATAAAATCCATTGTGGACTGCTTACCCTGTTTTAATATTCACTCACTTTGCACCGACTACACTTTCTCTTTTTCTCACTCACACACACCATCGGCAAGGAACAAAAGAACTCCGCCAAAAGAGTGCCTTTCGGCATTCCGTCAGACATTGCAGCACCGGTCTGACGAGGAGCAGTGAGCCGATGATGAAACTGGACATCCTACAGTCAGGGTGTGTTTCACACCTAACGCTCTGGGTGTGTGAGGCTCTCTAGTTCCGACAAGGGAACCTTCCTAGTTCCTTGACTCTGCACTTCTTTTCCTTCTCCACACTGTAGCACTCTCCCCGCGGAACTTTGTACCCTTCTGTGTGCTCTATACTAGGACATGTACACTGGACCCCATTAAATATCGTCCTTTCTCCGTTCCTCTTGTTGTTTCAAACATCTCCATTCAGTCCACAGCAAGGGAGCCTCGTCAGGCACCCTGATCCAGGATGTACAGCAGTAATGTTTATAACTACTCAATAAAGTTCAAACACTTTTGTCTGTTTATATGAATCCAATTGATTCCATGAGTAATCTCAAGTGATCCATGGCTTTATCATTTATTGCCGTATTTCATTGTAGTTCGACAAGTGCCAGCCAGGCTTTACTCATATGACACACAGAGATACAATATTGGCGTACTCCAAAGTAGAGAATGAATCCCATTGCATTTAGGGCAATTATTGCCCTTCCTCAGGAGTAACTATGATATAAAATTAGAGTAAACGTTGTTATAAATATGCACTATTTGCACATTTTATGAAATTCCCACCCCATATACATTGCTCTAATGTGTACCGATTTAGTGTACATAATTTCCAAAATTGAACACACCTAAAAACTAAACCCAAAAACATAAAAACATAACGATTGCGCAAAATCATGCATCCATGCTATGCTTTTTATTAAAAAGCTGTGCCCTAAAACCCTTGACCAGTGCTCAATTCAAGTACTTAATACTATCTGTGCCCAATCTACCCCAACCTCATCAACTGAAATCTCCACATGCACTGAACCTCACCCAAAAAATTGTGACCAAATCAACAACTTACAGCGTGCCATAGCTTAAAAATAAATCAAAATGTTCAAGTGCAACCTCTATGCAACATACCTCCACCATATCTGTGAACGGGGCACTTCCCTCATCCATACGTGCTCAGCTACAGACTGTTACTAGTGTGCCAGACATATATTGAAAGTGTCACATGCATCCATATCACATGACACACACTATTGTACTGATATGTAAAAAAAACACTACCAAAGGAGTGTTCCCCCTTGTGCAAACCAACACAAAAGTGATTCATGAAATACAAAATTAAAAAATACGAATTTGAAAAATACAAAATCAAAAAGTTAAAACATTAGAAAATAAAACTATATGCAAACAGCTCATCAACAACGACATTCAAGATAATGATGAAACACATGTAAAACACATTAAGACATTAAGCTCTGCAGATGTAATAATTACATTAGACTATTAGCTCCCACCCATGCTGCTCTAAAAGAGCGAAATATTGCTTGAAAGTCCAATCTCCCCCTTTCTTAACCTGAATCACAGAAATTAGACTTCTCGGTTTAACCCAACTCCATTGGTTCCTCATCCTAATTTAGACTGTGCACTCACCGATCATTTTTGCCATGCTCGTGCTCTTGATGCCTTCAACTTCCCCTTTCTGCACATCTTGAGAGGAATAAGTTGATTATTTGCAGATTACAAATATCATTGATAATAGAGACAATGAGAATCCTCATATCTAAGACGAAGAGGTGCAATCATTTGCTATATTCTGTGGGTTCCATTCAACAAATGAGCATTTCCCATTCAAGACCCTGCTGATCCTACATATATGAAAATGTACAGAGCTACTTATGTTCATCCATCTTGGATACTGTTAGACCTGGCATCTTTTGGCGTGTTTCCCTAGTCTTTTTTCTTTCTGACTTCCCGCTTTTTACTTTTTGATGGTTTTGTTTCTCTGCACACTTTCTCACAGCTGTTCAGTGTTAAAGTGCAAGTGCTCCTATTGTAAATTGTGCTATGGATTGGTGTTTCCATGATTGGCATCATTTAGTTCCTAGTAAGCCCCTAGTAAAGGGCACTGAGGGTGCCAGGGCCTGTAAATCAAATATTGCTTGTGGCCCGGCAGCACTGGTTGTGCCACCCACACAAGAAGCCCTGAAAAGGTTTCTCAGACCTGCCGCTATAGTGTCTGCATGCAGTTTGTAACTGCCAGGTCCACCTGGTAAGTGCACCCAGTTGCTAGTCCCAAATCTTCCCTTTTCTTACACATAAGTCACACCTAAGAAAGGCCTAAGGTACCCCTGTGGGCAGGGTGCTGTGTATATTAAAGGTGGGACATGTACTGGTGTGTGTGACATCTGTAGTGAATTACAGTGTATAACATTTTACAAGCATATCTTCCCATTGGGACAATATGGGGAAATGGGGTTTAGTATGCTTGAAAATGAATCTTTTAGTAAGGATGATTTTTACGTTCTGGGTTTGAAAATACAACTTTTAGAAAGTAGATGTTTTCTTGCTTAGCCATCCTGTGTGCCTCTGTTGGGTTTCTGGATTGATTGGCTGGCTTTGGAGTGACTGGGGCTGTGGGTGTGCATTCTCTTCAGACATCCACTGAGGGGTTGAGGTGTCTCTTGCCTTTCCTGGATGAGTCAGGGCTGGGCTGAATAGACCTAGGCTGCATTTAGAGTAGTGGGAAGAGATTCCCTTGCACGTGCATGGGCCTGGTCTACCTTGGACAATCTTGTCTCCACCTCCTGCCAGAAAGCCACTCCAGAGAGGACAGGACTGGTTTGGACTGGGCACAGACACTCTCTACCCCAGAGAACTAATAGAAATGTAGTATAAATATTCAGGTCCATACCCCCAAAATGTAGAACTCACTGAATCAAGGAACTTGCAAAGAAGACGAGCTGGAAGAACTGCTAGGAGTAGCACTGCTTCTTTGCTGTGTCGTTGATTTGCTGGGTTGGCCTTCAGTTGCTGCTTCTGCCTTGGGAAGTGAAAGGACTGGATTGAACTTTCTGAACTTGTACTGGTATCTTCATGGGCTTGAAATAGAGCTTGTTTCCTGTTCTGAGGTCTCAGAGGCTGCAAAGACTTCACTGACCTCAGGGTACCGCCTCTGGAACTGGTGTTTCAGTTGCCACAGAGGGGGGAAAGTCGCCGACTCCGTCACCAAGTCAGTCGCTGGCTCTGTGTCCTGAAGGCACAGCAGACGGCACTGTTGCATCTCGCACTGCAACGCTGGTCTCACAAACGACGATGGAGCCGCTGCTTGCACTGTGACCAGTGGGCACCGCACTCCGCACCGCCTGTCTTCACTTTGCCACCCTGGTCTCACCTACGCCATCGCTGCACGCTGACCTTCTCTTCTGTGAACGCATCGTGGCTTGGGGCACCGCTCGTAAGTCTCATGACGCACCGCCTCACACTGCAGTCTGGAACAACCGATGCCAGATCCCCACAACCGGCTCTGTCGCCTGCAACATGATCTGTATGCACCTCATAGAGCACCCCTTTCACTCCGCACACAGCCCTAGTTTCACCAATGCCGCTGGACGACCATCACCGAGCTGCTGCCTGCACCATGACCTGAGGGCACCACATGCCGCACTGCTCCTCTTCACACTGCAACCACGACGGTTGCCACGACTGGCCCACATTAATGTGTCAGCCACAACACAAAAGGTACTGTTTACGAGTCTGCCAACACCCCGACCGACGCAGTCAGATGGAACTGTTGGATTCTGTTGTTTTCAGTACTGCAGTAGCACCGGACGGAACTACTGACTTCAAGGAACTGCATTGTTAAATTATTCTTGCAAAGTGGATATTTTTAAGTACTGTATGTTGGATTTGTATCATTTTGGTCTTGTTTTAACTATATAAAATATTGGATATTTTTCGAAAATGGTGTGTTGTAGTGTTTTCACTATATTTCTGGTGATTATGTTCAAATGCTTTACACACTGCCTCTGAAATAAGACAGACTGCTCGTGCCAAGCTACCAAGGGGGTGAGCAGGGGTAATTTTAAGAGTTTAACTCCCTTACCCTGACTAGGAAGAAGGGCCCATACTTGGACAAAGGTACCTACTTCTGCCAACGAGAGATCCCCATTTCTAACAGATACCATAAAATATTAGCATACTTTAAATACTTTAAGAATATTTATGAGGAACAGAAACAAATACGACCCCTTGTTGATTTGGTTCTATTTGAATGTTAAGTTCACAAATCCCGACTATATTAAAATATGGACATTCATGAGACCATGAATTGTAGAGCCTGGCAACCAGATGACAAAAAACTAGGCCACAAATTTGTAATGGAAGGACTTTATTTTTGACTGATATCCTAAGAGGTCAAATCAGTTTAATCACACCCACTGATGGTAGAGTACCATATCAAATGTTATTATGTATAAAACAGATTGGTACTAAAAAAGTAATGTAAAACCTAAGCCTGCTATCTACTCTACTTGCTTAACCATTAGCTCCGGAGACTACCTATAAAGAGTTCACTGGCAGAACCAAGAAGGTTATACCGCCAAACATTTTGGCAACTAAAATAACAAAACGTACAAAAAAGAATGATTGGCTATTTTATCGACTGGAAATGTAATTCTTTTGTAACTGGCCTCCAAAGAAAGAAAAAGATTATAAGCCATCTTGCCAACCACCGGAGTGAGATAGCAATTCCAGGTAAATATTAAAAAGTAAACTTTTCATTTATTGTTGCCATCCATCTCTTGGAAACTATCACTGAAAATATCTTATAGGTGGCTTGGTTGTTGCAGCTAAATTTATTTGCACTGTCTAAAACATAACCTGCCATTCTGTTCCAGAAGGCGGGCAAAGTGATGGACATCACTGTTTTCTAAGAGTGACCAGAGCTAACTGACAGTCAGGAAGGATACTGAAGTCTGTGTGTTTTTTCAATATTAAGGAACAAAAATCGAACAGTCCCAATAAATTATAAAAGCCCCATCTTGTTGGTACCAGAAACAATATAGGGAACACAGTGCCAGATGTACTGAAGGATTTTGTGATTGCAAACCCTGCAAACCCTGCAATGCACAAATTGTTGTCCCTGTCACTGCAAAATCCCTATTTGTTATGTGCAAAACTCATTTAATGATTTTGAAAATTCTTTTTGACTCGTAAAATAGGTTTTGTGATGCATACCTAATCACAATTTGGAAAGGGTGTAAAAGTGATGTTCCTTCTAATTTGGGATTTGATATGGTGTGTGTCATCGGATTGCAACCTCAATTCCGGTCGCCAACCATTGACCAGTTACTGACTCTTTAAAGTAGGTGGTCACTGATATGTAAAGTGGACCACAACACCTTTGAGAATTGGTTGGCATCCTCAAGGGGACAATCCCTGTGATTTATTTCGAACATGAGTTTCATAGGCTGCTTTAAAAATGTGTAGAGTTTTACATTTTGACATGCAAACACAGGGATGGTGTTCTGTTGTACATTGCAGGCCACCATTTTTGTGTTTGTAGCGAATGACAAGGGGTCACAAATTGCACACTGCCTCATTAACATTTTTTAGGCAGATCATTCTATTGCCCGCCCCGCGAACAGGGACTTATTTTAACCAACCTATTGGTACATAGTTCGGTTCACAATATCAGAGCTCATTTGCAAATTGTCAATGCGCAATTTGCAACTGATGTTTGTGAATGGGCTCTTTGTACATCTGGCCCTAAGTTTGTGAGTTAATCCGAGAATAGCTTTAGGCAAATTATAATTTTTATGTATCTCAGTTTAACTTTGGTAGGGTCTGATCTGACTGAATAGCATTTCACTCTTGCAAAAAGAATGCAAAGCTTATGCTAACAAAAAGATCACCACTTTTTATAATCTGAGGACTCTTCTGCAGAGTGAGCCACTCTAAGTTAATCACAAGTTTGCCTACACCAAAGCTTTATCAAGCTGCTACTTTATTCATTTATTGTGTATTTTTATGTAGTGCATAACAGATCTAAATGGCTAACACAGTGCTTTACAATGAAACATGGATGTACAGTGGGTGCAAACATGACCATACAATCAGTCAAATTCAACAGCGACAGTAGGTTTAGGCAAGTAACCTTGCAACACATTCTAACAACAAAATAGGATGTTGTGTACGTATGTACAAAAATCAGTAAATGGTCCTAATAAACTCATGTAATTAATGAGAAGAGCAAGAACTGTGTCAGCAGACACTATAGAGTTGTATCTTTAAAGAATATTGGAGCCTTGCAATGTTCCTGTAAAGATCCACCTTCACGAAGATTGTGTAAACAAGGTATCTTTATCGAAGAGTAACAGCAGGTACCTCCAGCTAAACTTCACAGCTATCAGCAAATACAGGGGCATATTACCAACAACTAGCGATAATTATCGCTATGTTGGTTTAGCGGCAATATTTGTATCGCTGAGCTGCGGCGATTTTTATCGCTTAGGAGCCTTGCTATTATCAAGGTATATCTCCTAAGCGATAAAAATCGGCCGAAATGCATGAATATCGCTGTAAAGTCAGCGATATTCATGCATTACCGAGCTAATGCTCTTAGCCATGTTATCCACCTCCCATTGGATAACATGGCTAAGAACTGCTCAGGGGCAGGTGTTAGCTTTTGGAGATATTCGCGCTTATCGCGAATATCTCCAAAAGTTGGTAATAGGAGATAGCGATGTTAGCGACTGTTTCCAGTCGCTAACATCTTGGCACGCCCACTTTGCCTGTCATTAGTGATAAATATCACTGACATGCAAAGCGGGCCCAAGATGGTCGCTATCTCCTACTAGCGGTCGCTAACTGGTGTTAGCGACAGCTAGGTAATAGGGAGATCATTTTATCTCTGCTTTCTTGGCTTTTAAAGCCAAAAAAGTGGAGATAAACCCCCTTGATAATATGCCCCATTGTTCTTTTCAAAGGATAACATGCCAGCCTGGCAACAGGCTCAACATTCCATCATATGTAAGATCACTCCACAGTTCCCCAATCTGTGTTAATGTTCTTTGTGGTGCTGTTCTGTAGTATCCGTTGAGGTGCTGACTGGCCTGTGTGATCCACCACTGTGTTGTGTTGCCAGATAAACTCATTTGGTTCATCACTTTGAATTCAGAATGTTTTACAAGAAATAGCAAAGTTGGGTAGAAGGTGAAAGGCAGTGGCGTCTGGTCACATTTTAAAGTGGTGAAGCGTAAAAGCTGGACATGAATTATACTGTTGCAAGGGAGTCCAGCCAACATAAGGACGCTCAGAACATACATCATTCACACAATCATCCCCCCATTAATTCGTTCATGTTTCCATATCCTCTGCATTCATATGTTCATTCATCCATCCTTCTCTAGAGACTCTCCCATTCACTCATCCATCCATCCATCCCCTGCCAAGCATCTTGCCAGCAGACACTGAGTGCAATGAAGCAATAGATCAAAAATCAGTAGATGATTCTAGAAATGAGAACGCATCACTACGGGGGATAGAACACTGTATAACAACAATGCTCTTAAAAAGTGCCCCTTCCTCAGAGAGGAGCCTGATGACAATTTGTAATGCAAATGTAATATGTTCAGTTCATCAAAAGGCACACGCTCTGTGGTTAATTCATAGCAAAGGTGCTGCGCCAGCATGCAGGTAGGTCAGGGCTATAGAAAACTTGTGAGGCGAGTATCACCAGTCAGCATGGCAGGCACTGAGCCTCAGACACACTCTTCATGACAGATAAAATCGAATAAGATATCACCCGCTCCCATGTTTTATTTCCACTTGATGTAGCGGTATATGCGGCACATGCCGCTTGCCTTTTTCACGTCAGACTATCTTGAAATCACTACCGGATGGTTATGGCAACATACAAAAATCGCATGAGATCCCCTGCATCGGTGCACTGTTTTTCTTTTAATTGATGTACCACTAACACAGCTCTTGTCAAAAATCTCATATGATTTACCAGCTGTACTAAAGATACCAATCTGGCAACCTGGATATTGTTACACACATCTTTATAGTCCTTAGCCCTATGCAGTATTTACAACACACCACCTTCTATAATGACAAAACCGCATCCACAGTAAAGAGAGATGTTCCATAATTCCGACGATGGAGTCGCATTCTTTCCCATTCATTGAAGGTAATCCGCTTGTAAACTATGCCCCTGCCTCCAGAGATAGTGATCTGATCATCTCACTCAAGTGACAATGGACACCTTTATCTCTCTAGCCCTTACCATAAGGTACCACTGGCTCTCTCCTCTAACGCCAGGCGAGCGCGTACCTTCATCACACCTCACACAGAAAAAAAAAATCACACCTCACGTGCAACCTAGTTAAAAGTTGAAATCACTCCCCCGGAGAAGACACTCACCTTCCAGACTGTCCTGCGTGACCTGTGATCCAAGTTTATCAAAGAACAATACAAATACACATTTTAAAACCTTGGGCAACTCGTTTTCCATCCGCTGTAAACCTGTGGCATGTCATTCCCTTACATGGTACAAACGCATAAGATTGCTTGGCCCCTCTTCTAAGGAAGTACACCACCATTAATGCAGTCGTGGCCCGGCCGGCATGACGGGCGGGTGGGGTGGGGTGGGGGTTTGGAAATGGGGTCGTCGCGGGGAGATGGTGGGGCGGGAGGGGTTTAATGAATGAAAAATAAAAAATAAAAAGTACCGTCCCGCGCCATGACTCACGTTCCCGCCGGCCTGCATTTTCCAATTACTAAAGGTCGTCAACAAAGGAAGGCAGCCACCCTCCGCCAATCACAATGCTGCAATGGCAGCGTTGTGATTGTTGAGGCCCACCCGGGCCATTTTCTCTATGTAGGCTTATGCATGCAATATCCTACATAGAGAAAAAGGGAGAGTGGGCGGTCCTGCTCGAGGGCAGTGGGGGAGTGGCTTCCCCTCTATTATGCGTACTGACTATTTGGTAGGCCCTAGGGCTGACCAAACAGTCAGTACCCACAACAGTGGGGAAGCCACTCCCGCACTGCCTCTATTGTGCGTAATGACTGTTTGGTAGGCCCTAGGGCCGACCAAACAGTCAGTATCCACAACAGTGGGGAAGCCACTCCCCCACTGCCCTCGAGCAGGACCGCCCGCCCCCAACCAGGCACTTTTGCTTTCTCGCCGTGCGAGAAGGCAGGAACATAAAATGGCACTTTTTACCATTTATGTTTCTGCCTTCTTGCACTTCAAGAAAGCAGTGGGGCGACACCCCCACGCCCCAATGGGAAAGCCGCCACTGGTGAAAGGCATCATAGGTATCATCATCAATATGAGGAACTTTAAAGATGGCAATGGCAGCGATATAGAAGGCATTTTTTCCTCTTTTTCAAAGGCGCTATGGAATGGACAAGTATTAATAAGGGGAGGAATATGGTTTCTTTACTATTTGTGCCAAGGCAGAAGGGGTGCTTATGTATTCATTTTTTACATGAAGACTGGTGTTTCAAGAAGGACGTTTTCTGAGCACCAGAGAGAACAGAAGTAACAGACATGGTGAATTTATGGGCCAGGTGAGGCATTATATCTTGGTTAGGCCAAGGAATGAAGTTGCTCATGTGATCCAGGCCTTGATGAGGGTAAAGCAAGGATGTGGTGACTCAGTCTCTGTCTTCGTACCATCTTCATTAACAACTTACACAGTACAGTCAAGCTGTGATAACAGATTCTCTAGCAATAGATGGCTGATGCATGCAGAAGAGACTTACGTCAAGAGCAGAACGAACGGATAACGCTACTATAATCTTTGGAATTGCACTGCAGAAAGAGGGATTCTTTAATTTGCATATCAAAGCTTCAGTTACTCATTAAACGTAAAGACAAATCTCTGAGCTTTAGGACCACAATTAGTAGAATCACATATATGTGGATAACATTTATGGAATTAGTAAAATTGAGGATCAGGCAGTGAAGAACAAAAATAGTTTGATTCTATTGCAGCACTAGGGTGCTGTACAAGCACTGGGAGATGCTTCTCTTCCAACTATTTTGGGCGCAGCAAATTTGATGGTGGCTAGATTTGTGGTTTCAGTATGGGTAAATATTTAACTTTAATGAACACAATTTTGTTTTACAGATCATTTCCCTGACACCCAGAACAGGACCAATGATTTTCTTGAGCACTTGGGTAGCATTTAAAAGTATAAAGTCAATTGGAGCCCTTTAACCCACTTTTATCTGGGGTTTTGACTATTCCAAGTTGGAGCCATAAAGAGCTATTCTGAAGGAACTTGCTAATAGATTTTTGCGAGAGGCGATAGTCTGTGTGGGCCAAATTAGGTGGACTATGACTCATCTGTTTCTCATGCATTAGTGAAAAAGTTCCAGAGTAATAAAATTTGTATGGCTCTCAGTTTCACAAAGCCTCACCTCCTGTGTTTTTCCATAAAATCCTTGGATGTACTAACTCATTGCTGAATAGTAGCGAGAAGTGTGAGGGTATATGCAGTGCTTAAAAGCCGCCACAAAAACAAATACACCTACTGCAACTAATTAGGTAAGTTCTCAGCAAAGCTAGTGGTATCTCAATCTCAATGGCAATTGACTACATTGAAAGCCAACTGGAGGCACCTAACAAGAAAATCTTCAATGAGCCTCACTTGAGAATTTGTATTATAGGCATAAGTGGCACTTTATCAAATCCTAACTGCACGTCACTTGCCCTACAGACGCCTGACTGCTCTCCTTCCCTCTCTCTGCCATAACCAGCATTGCCTTCCTTCCCCCTTCTACCGTGTTTTTAACCTTGTACCATCCTTTCCTAACTTGTTATGCTGGCCTTGAACTGGATGATCGTGTGATACAAATCCACTTACATTCATACATGTGCACAGAAAGGGGGCTTTGCCACTAAGTTACCAGGAAAGGCAGTGATCAAGGAGTAACTGCAGACAACAATCTCATACTTGTCTTTAATTGGTTTGAGGCTGTCGCTGACCCGTTAAAACAAGGAGTCTCATTTATGAAAAGTGTTGGATCGCTGTGTGAAAACAGCAAAGCAATGCTTTTTAGTGTGCCCTCCTTGCAACACCATGGATGCGCCGTATTTACTGTACGGCGGTCCATGTTGCAAGGAATGACAGATACATTAGTATTCCTGGCGCATCTGTAGGCGCAAAAGTGGCACATTGTTGGGGTGTATCTGAAAACAGACGCAACTCCAGCAATGTGTACTTTCACATGGGGCAAGCCCCATATCAATGGGCCAGCATCACTTCTCATGCCTGCTGTGAGGCAGATGTAAGGATTTGACGCAGTTGCATCCTAGAAGTGTTGCAGTGAAATCTCATAGATTTCACTGTGACACTTCTACGAGCCTTTTCTGCGACGGAACGCCCACCCTGCATATATTATTCCTGCTCGCAGGTATAATGTTATTACAAACAAAGGGGTCCCGGACTGAGGGGGACAAAGAAAGACCTTCGGATGTGAATATTTAACCAGCAATAAGGTCACAGTACGTTGTGAATAAAAACATCGTACTCTTGATTTGTCTTTTCTTTCATTCTTTTTAATTTTCATAAATTTCTTTCTTTGTCCCCCTCAGTCCGGGACCCCTTTGTAATAACATTTTACCCAGGTCCCAGTGATGGTTATTGGGTTAACTCTGTTTAATATAACGCAGGTATAATGTAGCGCAGGGGTTTTCAAAGTGACGCATCTGCCTAGATGCTTCACTTTGCAAATAAGGTGCAGTGTGACACATATTTTACGCTGCCGCAGCATCACAAAAAGTGACGCAACTGTGACATAAAGGGCTCATAAATAAGGCCCAAAGTATTTAAACATGTGGTCCTCTGCTCATGCCTAACATCCATTGCAAACTCTTGACCAGGATCAACCACTAACCCTTGCTAACCTATCACTTCAGCACCGGATCATTGTAAATGGTGCCTAACTATTTTCCTCCATAAAACCTAAGTATTGGTCTTTTATAAAACTCTACCAGGGTGAGTCAGCAACTTCTACCCAACTTCGCTCCATCAAAAGTAGGCCAGAGAGAGCGCATAAGACCCGATGAATAGCCACCTAGAGGATAACACTGGCATTAATTTCCGCTTGATTTTCATGTGCTGTATTTGGTCGTCATAACTCCTGATCCCTTTATTCAACTTTTTGTCAATTATGCATCTTTGTAATAATTAACTTACATACCTTATAACTAAATTGGTTTTGGATGGTTCATTTGCTTATATTTGAGCTGCAACATTGTTTTTGAAATTGTTGCTCACACAGCACATTTGGAAGCTGGGGCTGTGGATGTCAACAGGCCCCTGTCCTTGCATTCAATTTTCTCAAATTTTATTTTAAAATGCAGGTGTAGTTTTAAAAAAGGTTTCTCCTTTTGGAAAACCATCACGAGGAGCAAACGGTTCTTTGAACCACTGCCTGCTCCACCCACCAGTGCTGGCACGATTCCAAAAGAGGAAGCTGTCCCTCACCTACAGCTGTCCTTTTGAAAAGCATGAGGGGCAAATTCTCAAGAACCTATGGCCGCGGGAACGTCACTTTTTCTGACGTTCCCGTGGCGATAGTGTTACCGCCTTATTCACAAGGCTGCAAAAAACACAGTTGATGGACAGAATGCAGAACAATGTCTTACATTCACCCCAGTACAAAGATCTGGGCCTAAATCCATCGGTTTTTTGCACTCCACACCACTCTAGGTCAGACAATGGCTATATGCAAATCAGCCTTGATCCTGTGCCTCATGGGAACAGTCCAGCCCGAACTACCAAGCCATGTCTTTCCTAGACTGGAATCATGCATCCAAGGACCGGTTTCTGGCTACCAGCCTACTTCAGCCTGGATAGCTTGACTCCAGTGATGTGGAGAGCTTGGGACTCACGTCTGAGCATACCCAGCCCACTTGGGGTGAAAATTGCAAAAAACACAGTTGATGGACAGAATGCAGAACAATGTCTTACATTCAACCCAGTACAAAGATCTGGGCCTAAATCCATCGTTTTTTGCACTCCACACCACCCTAGGTCAGACAATGGCTATATGCAAATCAGCCTTGACCCTGTGCCTCATGGGAACAGTCCAGCCCGAACTACCAAGCTATCCAGGCTGAAGAAGGCTGATAGCCAGAAACCGGTCCTTGGATGCTTGATTCCGGTCTAGGAAAGACATGGCTTGGTAGTTCGGGCTGGACTGTTTCAATGAGGCACAGGGTCAAGGCTGATTTGCATATAGCCATTGTCTGACCTAGGGTGGTGTGGAGTGCAAAAAAACGATGGATTTAGGCCCAGATCTTTGTACTGGGGTGAATGTAAGACATTGTTCTACATCCTGTCCATCAACTTTGGTTTTTGCATTATTCACAAGGCAGCGTTAAAGCACTTACATGGCTTTAAGCAATGTTAAGTGGCTTAACCCTGCCTTGTGAATAAAGCCCCTTTCACGCTAAACTTAGCACGAAAGGGGCGAGCAGTGGGTGTTGCGTTGGGCATTCCACAGCAACACTCATTGTGCACGATGCTGCCACCTATTCTCAAGGGCAGTGTTAATTGGTGGCAGCGCCGAACTTAAGACCAGGAAAATCCTAGTCTTAAGTAGGCAAAACGAGGAGAAATGCTATATTTCACCTCGTTTTTACTTTTTCCATGTACATGAACAACCCTCCCCTGCACACAGACACCCTTGCACTCTGGTGCGAGGGTGCCTGCATTGGGCTAAGTCGTGAAACTTAGTGCCATTGCAAGGGGAAACGACAGGCTGCACCATATTGTTGAGAATAGGGTGCAGCCCAGCATTTCCGAAGTGGCGATGAGAGGCGCTAAGCCAAGGAGGATAATGCCTCTCACGCCACTTCATTGAGAATATCCCCCTTAGTTTGTTAACACAATAGGTTACAAACCATCCCTACATCTCTTTAAGGATCACAAACAGGAGGGGGACATCTTTTCATGCGCCCTCCTGACTGCCATTCGGAAAGGGGTGCAAAGGCTGGTTTATGAGCCGCAAAGACTTTTCCAACGAGTACACGGGCGTTTGTACATTATGAAAAGGCTCTTGAACTCTCAAATTCTGTGATTTTGTGAATTAACGAATTTTAAAATCAAAAAAGGGCTTTGTACACCTGGCCTCGGATTGGATAAATAATATGTTGTTCCATTGAAAGGCGAAACACTTCTTTCTAAAGCCTTCACTCGGACTCGACTCAGGACTCAGATTATTCTGAAAGTTAGTTTGAATTTGTCATATAGCGTATTCTAGAAAGAGGTTGCCTTGTTATCAATATATATTTTGATAGAAAAAATAAAAAGCTTTTGCTCGAGAAAGGTAGCTTTTAATCTAGAAGATGCTCTGTTGGCAGTTTATTTCCCCCTTCCCAGTGTGGGCTACATTGGGACAGATTTACAATACCTGGCGCATCCCCAGGGATGCGCCAGTTATTGTGCTCCGCACCATGGGGCAAAAACGGCACAGATGCATGACGCATCTGTGCCGTAAAGGTGGTACAAAAGGGGGTGGTGATGGGCGGAGCATCTGAATCAATCAAACACTCACACCCAGTCAAAAGATCTGGGTTAAATCCATCACCGTTCTTTAGCCCACTCTGCCACCCCAGTTCAAACATGGCTATATGCAAATCAGTCTGACCCTGTGCCTCATGGGAACAGTCCAGCCTGAACTGCCAAGCCATGTCTTCCCTGGACCGGAAACAAGCTTCCGAGGACCGGTTTCTGGCATTCCAGCCATCTTCAGCCCGGCATGCTTGAATCCAGTGGCAAAGTGAGCAAGGGACTCACGTCTGAGCATACCCTGCCACACTTATGGCGGCCAAAAGAGGCACAAATGGGGGTGGTGATGGACGTAGCATCTGAATCAATCAAACACTCACACCCAGTCAAGAGATCTGGGTTTAAACCATCACCGTTCTTTAGCCCACTCTGCCACCCCAGTTCAGACATGGCTATATGCAAATCAGTCTGACCCTGTGCCTCATGGGAACAGTCCAGCCCGAACTGCCAAGCCATGTCTTCCCTGGACCGGAAACAAGCTTCAGAGGACCGGTGTCTGGCATTCCAGCCGTCTTCAGCCCGGCTTGCTTGAATCCAGTGGCAAAGTGAGCAAGGGACTCACGTCTGAGCATACCCTGCCACACTGACGCATCTGTGCCGTAAAGGTGGCGCATTGCTTCAAGCAGGCGCAGGGTTTTGACGCAGCATTGGCCTAAAAGTGACTGAGTGAAATCTTGTAGATTTCTCTCAGCCACTTTTGCGAGGCGCACCTGCCCCGGAACGCCCACCCTGCGCCGGAACACCCACATGTGGCGCAGGGCTTTACAACGTGACGCATCTGCCTAGATGCGTCATGTTGTAAATGGGTCGCAGGGATGCGCCACGTTTACGCCGCCGTTGCGCCAGTCCGACATAAATCTGCCCCTTTCTTCTTAAATGACCCCACTACCTCGTTCATAATAAGAACTTTGATCCGTATATCCCTGTAGTATGCCTTCACGTCCACGATGGAATAAAAAACGAAAATCACTGTACAAGTGTGGTAGCTGCACTTCAGTTAGGTCACACATCTTAGATGCAATAGTACACTATAGAAATGTGCTTGAAATTCTATAGATGGCCACTTTTGACGACCATAAGGTGATGTGCAAAAGAGTGCAAGGTCCTGGCAAAAAGCAGATTGTTTTACACGCCGATTGTAAAAAAGGAAAAAAAAATGTCTTCAATTGTGGGCAGATTAAATGTAGTGATACTTTTTGTTCTGGTGGGTTTCGACCGGAAATGGGTAAAGACAATTACACCAGAGGTTGTAGGTTGCCTTTCAACCAATAGACGTTATATCAAGGGAATTAACAGAGGGAGAGTCCATGTCCCTGCCATTAAATTAGCAAAATATTTACTTTTCTGCAAAGTAAGGCTAGGCTGCTTCCTCCCTCTTCATTGAACCACGTTCAAACAGAAAATATATTTTTAAAACTACTGATTTGTGCACTGAAATAATGCCACGATGCTCAAAAGTACAAACACACATATGGAAAAAGTTTTAAGGTGTACACACCTACGCCTCTCTTGGGGTCATTTCTATTCAGACACTAAAGAAATAAAGAATCTGGGCATACAACAACAAACGGATCATTACTTGTTCCTTGCTTTGAAACGCAAACCACACATTATCTTTAGAGCAGTTGGAGAATAAATGAACTTAAAGATGGAACTGATAAGATGTAAGTTCAAAACAGACTTTCTCACTCATACTACCTTGAATTTCGGTAATGTGTGTCAGTGGTTTACATCAGATTAACAAGCATTTGAATTACCATTCGTCCAGAAAATGTTATTGTTATTCATGCAGAATGATGATAGGACACAACTCCTCTGAAGCAAAATGAAGGAATGTCATGCAGCAAGTAAATGCAAAGTTCACGCTGCTCTTGTAATGACAGTAACAGCCATGAATCTGTCATTAATTGTGCTTCAGTAGCACACAAATTGCACTGATGTTCTAACGTGTACTCGGTAGTGTGATTAAACCAGAGGTTGATGTGCAGAATTTTAACAGAAGCTGGAGTGTCATATCTATAATATCGGAGTGAACACAGAACAAGTAGCCAATATTTTGCTAGGAACTCTATGGGCCGCATTTATGAGCCCTTGCGTCACTTTTACGCCGCGGTGCGTCACTTTTTGTTACGCACCAGTGGCGTAAAAAATGTGCCTTGTTGCACCATATTTACAAAGTGACGCATCTAGGTAGATGCGTCACTTTGTAAACCCCTGCGCCACATTATACCTGCGCCAGGTATAATGTATGCAAGGGGGGGCGTTTTGACGCAAGAAAGGGTTGTAGAAGGGACGCAGTGAAATCTATGAGATTTCCCTGCGTAACTTTAAGGACGCCGTTGCGTCAAAATCTTGCG
This sequence comes from Lissotriton vulgaris, assembly GCF_964263255.1. Classification (NCBI taxonomy): domain Eukaryota; kingdom Metazoa; phylum Chordata; class Amphibia; order Caudata; family Salamandridae; genus Lissotriton; species Lissotriton vulgaris. The sequence goes on from NC_141694.1 coordinate 883,208,734, forward strand.
CCTGACTCACAGCAGGCGTAAGACTGACGCAAGCCCTTTCATATGGGAAACATCCTTAACAACGCAACTTTTACCACGCAGTACCTTTACGATGCAACTTTTACAACGCAAACCATTACAACGCATTGCGCTAGGGAGTGCTCTAGGATAGGGAATACGTTTAATTTACTATCCAACACCTTCCCTAGTGTCCACGGGGACTGGAGTTGGAATAGTAAATTAAACTAGTCACTATCCAGCACCCCAAAGCGCTATGCGTTGTAAAGGTTTTTGTTGTAAAAACCGCGTTGTAAAGGCATGCGTGGTAAAAGCATGCGTTGTAATGTGATACATCCCTTTCATATGGGGCTTGCCCCATGTGAAAGGACACATTGCTGGAGTTGCGTCACTTTTGTGACACACTCCAGCAATGCAATGCGTCATTTTTGCGCTTACAGATACGTCCGAAATACAGACGTATCTGTAACTCATTGCGCAATGATGCGTCATAATGTAAATATGACGCATTATTGGTGTCGCAAGGAGGGCGCAATGAAAAGTGACGCATCACTGTTTTCACGCAGCGATGCGTCACTTTTCATAAATGAGGCCCTATGTCCCTAAGGAATGTTACCATCAGGGATACGTTTTGTAGTTTGATTTTGTTGTGGCCCAAGATAAAACGTTTGCCCTTGAGTTCGGGACAATTGACTTTGTTGAAGCCGGGCACGGTTTTAGGTCTCTTGACTTTCCAAAATCCCAGAATACTGGCTCAAAGAGTGCGGAAGTGGGCTGGCTTACAGGAACTGGATGCCCTGCTCAAGAAGTCTTCTCAAAAGGTACATTGGTGGGAAAGCAGAGGAATGGGGGGGGGGGAGATTTGGCCGGGGACATGTCAGGGAAGGGGCATTGATGCCAGGAAGAATGCCAGGAAGAACCGGTCTCCCAGCTGACCCTCACAACAGTGAGAACATTTTCCTGTCACTGCAACAGGTCTTAGGAGATGCCTGTCTTTTTTATTTTTTTTAAAGAAAACTTGTCAATCTGTGCATAGCTCTTGTAAATAAAAAAAAAAATAGAAAAATAATGATCCAAAGTACTTTGCATCTTTGCACATTCTTAATGTTAGGGCAATCCCAAAATGTACCATCTTTCACTTTATGCTTTAGTCTTTTCTAACAAAATATCTTGTATCCCTCAATGGTCTAAACCTGTGAGAGCAAATGACATTGTGAATCTAGCTAATGGTTTAATAATATTTCCAGGTCAACAATCTTTGTTTCTGAAGAATACTCATTCCATGATAAAAGCATCAAGGAACATGGTACATGATGGGAAGTAGAGGAGTTGTTCAAGTAGATCACAAAGAATTGAAAAGCTGGTCAAGAAATAGATATCGAGTATGAGGGAAACGATACTAGGAAAATACGCAACCCTAAACTGAGCCAATCATGGATTAAATACTAGAGAGAGGCAGATACTGAATGAAGAATATCATTTATCCCTAAAAAGATGATAAACTGAAAACGTTTGCTCAAATTCTCGAGGAAGCTGTATAAAAAAGGGGTTTGGATCTCAAAGGAAGGATACCGGTGCTGAAGAAATATTCCTCATTAGAATTTGCAATCATTTGAGAATGCTTTTTAAGGACATGTGTTGCAAAAAATGCTATTTTCACATAGAATAGTATGAAATAGTAGTAGACCTATACTAAGGCGACTCATATCAAGTTTGACACTTTTTGGGACGTCAGCCTATAATATTTTCTTGATAAATAACAAAGATGTGTATTAAAAAAAATGGAAAAGCAAAAACAATGTGAATACATTTAGAATATATTAGTAAATGAATTTCAGTTTGGTGGAAATGTGATGTGCAACACATCCACTGGCTGAAAGCAGACTACATACCCCATAATAAGGATCTCATTAAGGCATATTTAAGTATAAATATGTTGCTCGTTATTTGGTAGATAATGATTTTGGACAATGGTGAGAGCACTTAGCTATGGGAGTGTACAAGTGCTGCTCAATTTAAAATTGCTCTCTTTAAGGATGCTTTGCCTTTACAAAACCCAAAGCAAGAAGCCATTAGATGAGAATTGTGTTGTTGACGTGAATACTGGATTCTAAATATGATTGGACATGTTGTTTCCCACTATTACTACGTCAAAAAGGAATTCCAGCCCCTGCTAATGGAACTATTGACTCTCTCCGGTCAAAGTTCTGCTCTAGTCGCCTCCACCATTTTGCTTTCTGCTTTTGCCTGATGAGATCCAAGCCTACAACATGTCTTAATTGAGATGTATACCATTTCTTTTCCTAGCGAGGAATGGAGCAGTGGTTCTTAATCTCATGACTTCAACGGATCCCCACACTGAAACACTATTGTAAACTGGGGACCCAGCCTAAGCAAGTTCTGCCATTTGAACTGTGCTGCTCCCATGTATTAAGCTAAGTATATCAATTTAATTTCTAGCGTTCAATTTCAAATTCCTTCAAGTTTATATAGGGAATTAGCATTTTAAATTTTACATTTTGCTTTTAATGTATATCTACTGTATTAACCTGTAATATAATAACATTTTCTAAATAGACCCCGAGATCTTCACCCATCTGACCCATGTTGCTCTACAGATTCCATGTGAAGGACTGCCGAATAGAGCAAACAAATCTAAACACATAGGATTAATGCGTTAGTCACCTTCCCGTAGTTTCAGTTCAATCCAATTTTTAACTGTTTATGGACATGTAGAGACAGCTCTTTCAAACCTAACAACAATCATATAGCAAACATTATTTGTTGTTTTCAAATAAAGTGCATCTTTGATTCGTTTTGCAGTTCAAAATATAAGATTTATTTTCTTAATGTTTTGGCAGCAATCACCATACTGATTTCAAGTGAATTCTATTAAGTGATTACTTTAACATTATATATAATAAAGTATTCGATGCATAACAATACACTGTACAAAAGCGAGAGTAAAACAACTTTTTGAAAATAGGTCTGGGACACAATAGCCATTTAATATCCCAATTATTTTACAACAAACTAAAATCGGAAACTCTGTCACAGATGCAGTACAAAATGCACAAGTTCTTTTTATTCTTTTCTACATATTGTGCCACATCCTTTTGTAAGTAGGCATGTTATACCCTAGGCTTGTTCTTGTAGGCCACATAGACCTAACTGTAGCAAAATATGTTTCTAATTAAAGTGTGTACTTTGTCATTCTTTAACATGGATTGGCAATGCTAATAGGTCTTACTTTAATATGCTACACTGTGCACCCACACAGGCATGCTTAACACCCTTCAGGCACAAATCATCACTTCTCAACCTGAGCTCACAGAGGGACACTGTTCATCTTGCACTTACACAGGCATAACTCCTCTGTACTCTTATATATGGACACCCCCATGGGACCCGTACAGGCATACCAGTCATCCTTCTTCCCCATACACACTCCTTTCAACCATCACTTTCACAGGCACAACACTCACTCTGCACTTATGCAGGCACACCACTCACCCTAACCTTAAAGGCAACTTGGTTGCCCTGACCTCTCGAAGGAGAGTCCTACATCCCGCCCTCAGCAGGTACTAACCTTACTCACCCCTCACCCAGTCACTCCACTCACCCTGCACTCATACAGAAAAACTCACTCTATACACTCAAAAACAGACTTCTCCCCTTGCACTCACACAGGCACATCCCCCACTCCCACAAACAGCCACACTACTCATCCTGCACTCATACAGACATTCCCCTCACCCTGCAACCATACACACACTTCACTCACCCAGCACTCACCAGGCACTACTGCACCTGCATTATGGAATACTGTTCACTGTGCACCAGTCACACAAACACTTAGCTCACCTAGCAATCACATAGGCACAACTCACTCTACATTCATATATACACACTCCCTCTCTCTGAACTCACGCAGACACGCAGCTTACCCTACTCTTACAGATTCTTGGCTCTATCAATCCTGCTGGCATTAATTCATTCACGGTTTGGTTTCCATACATTTGTAGTTTTCTAATTTTTGTTCTCTCATGTTTCCCTTCCCTTACCTGGAATCTCCCAGCATTGTTACCGGTGCTTGCCTAATAAATCGTATTACAAGAATTCGTCAACTTCAGACTTATGGCAGTTCTTCTACTTTGGCATCCTGGTGCTCCCAAATTTGCATTGTTTTCCTGGTTCCTCTTATGATCATTTTATACTACCGTCATCAGAGTTTTACATATGGGAAAAACGATTAGGTGTATATATGATCTAAGACTATGCAAAGGCAAAAGAGTGCATTTTTAGACATACCAGCTACCCTTTTTACTATTTCTAATTTCCCACCATGGCATACATATGCACCATCAAAAAATCAAAGCTGTATTGCAGTGGTCTGCAATGTTAAATAGACACAACAATGTTTAGGTTTGCCAATTTTTACAGATATTTCCTTTTCAGAGGAGGTTAAGCATATTACCAAACCTACCAAGAAGATGTTCCATTTCAGTGAAAGATAGAACAAAAATATTCATTTCAGAAACTTCAAAAGAGATTTTAAATCTCTGCCCATTCTAAAACATACTGATTACTCACAACTTTTCCTTTTAAAAATATTTTTTTTCCTCATTCGCCTTTGACCCCCACAAACTAGTAGTTTGCACTCTATAAAACACCCTTATCTATTCAAATCCAAGTACCTATTACTTACCACCTTTCATCATTCCCACTTCGTAGCACTTGCGAAGTCGACAAGCCTGGCAGCTCTTCCTCCTATTCTTATCTATGGTACACTGATTGGTTGCCGGACACATGTAGTCATTGTGACCTATAGAGGAAAATACAACAGGAACATTATTAATAAATGTATCTGATGATGCGTGGAATTTTAGTGACAATCTAAGAGATTTGTCCAAATGAGCATTCCAATGCGACAAGAGTGTACTAATATCAATGGTGACTACATGTTGGATCTCAAAAAGTGTACTGTAGCATACTCGAAAGCTTTGTCTTGAGAGCCACCTTCAGTTAGTCTATTACTGGAGTTATGAATGGTGGTATGTTACCTCTTACACAAGGACATGACTACTATGGGGGATACTTCATGGAAAGGTAGGCTGCAGTAGAAAGCGATCTCCTCAATTAATTAGAACACATGTTGAGCACTATATTGACACACACACACAAGACAATTGGCAGAGCAAAGTATAACATACAAAATCTGTTAAACTACAATACCATAATCTCAAACAAAAAATATCACTTGCCTTTCGTCAAAGGTGACCTTTATAAATTTAAAAATTGATCTTCCAAACATGAAATAGAAAATAATAATTTCTTGCAAAGAGGACAAACTATGATATTGCACACCTTCCTTCATTTAGCCTCCATAGAACTCTTTTAGAAATATTTTAAATTATTTTTCTGATATAGAAAGAAATAGGGGGGAAAGTACATTCTTATCAATCTATATGGCTGTATTCTGACAAATATTTGTCACAATTTCCCAAAAAACAAGTGCAATACTTTACATTCAACCTACACATTATTTTACAGTGCTCCAAAATGTAACCTGGACGGGGTCATCTAACCCATGACCTTTAGTGCTAGTAGGAGCACAGGATCAGGGAATGTCTAAATGCTTGGTAAATTGCTCACCATAAGACGGTAGTAGTCAGCGTAAAGGAATCAATGTCAAATTAACACACCAGATCAAATAGGGCCAACTTTTAGGGAGTGGACTGCTTGGAGCAGCTGAGGTAAGACAAAGAAAAGTGACTGGAAATGTTAAAGAATACAAAACTATGGAAGAAACCTTACCATTAGAGTAATAACCATTTACTACATTCAGTATTCCTTTCACCATTTCTGTAATGAGGCCCTATTGAACTGAGAGATTATGAAAGTTATTTAGAGTGTGGTCGAAGCAGTGCTTCTGCAAAAGTCTGTCAGGTCCCCCCTATATTCTATTTCAAGTGTGTACTCAAGTATATAGTCTATACCAGTGATACTCAAAGTATGGCATGTGGGCAGCATGCGGCTCTCCTGACCTTTACATGCGGCCCCTTGGTCAACTAAACAACAAACCTGGGCTTTTGTTAACTCTACTGAACATTAACAGTAAAATCAAATTAAATAAAAGGTAAGTATTTATTTAAAGGTAAAGACATTTTGCAACACGCCTGTAAAAATATGATAAAGTCTTTTCAAAATTCAAAATTTCCTTAACATGCAGAACCATTTCTCCTTAGTAAATGAGATTATATCAGTGCATTGAGAAGGGATGGTTTTCAAACATGAATTTAGAAAGATTCATTCTTGCATCTACCCTGACAACAATGTCAATTGTGAACTAAGCAGAAAATCAGGTATTACGAGCAACCTGTTGGCGGCCGGGATTCCTCTTATACTTAAACATCATTATAGTTTATTAAATCAAACACAGGAGAAGGTTTGGTAAAGCACACATCCTGAAGTAATGTATTTTGAAGTCCTCCTATAGGTAATAATGAAGAAAAAGGAGGGAAAGTGAAATAAAACATTTACCTAGGATCACACAATCTGGTATGTGGGGAAGCTAGGATTAATTCCAGGTTTTGTGGTTTCACAACCTACCATACCGCATCCACCACCCGAAGCGATCCCTTCTGCCCCCCACCCCAACCATCACTCTGCTGACAGCAATGCGGCCTTCGGTCACAAAACAGACCAAACGTTTTGGCCCCTGGGAAGATATTTGCGAGTACCCATGGGCTATACAGTGCAGACAGGTTGATGACCCATCCAGTTTGTTTAGTATATGGCCATGAAAATGCTCTAAAAGGGGCAGACTATCCATTTTTGACGGAGGTTCCATATCTGTCAAACTCTAAATAACTCCATAGCTTAGAGTCCACAAATGCCTACAAAATCGACATGATTGTTTTGTAAGTAAAAATAAAAATGGCAATATTTTTTTAATTCCTTTTCAAAACTATAACAATAGTAACAGTGAAACTATAACAATACTAACAGTGAAATACAAGCTGCACATGCAGAGAAATATGGTTCAATCAAATTAACAAATAACGGAAAGATGAAGTGATGTTTATTATATGTGGTTGTAGTGCTCTCCATGTCAGTCAGAAATGTAGATAAAACAAATAAAAGCACATTGGCACAGAAAGATTGGAATAATACTATAATTAATGTGCAAGAAACACTTGTGAAGTTTTTATAACGGATTTATTGCTCTTGGTTTCAATAGGTCAGCATGAAGAATAAAGTATCAATTACCTTGAAAACAGCTAACACCAGTGGAGGCTCCTCTGTTAAGCCGGTGGAGCGTCACACCATTGTTCTCTGAGCAGTGCAAAAAAGAAAAAGAAAATGATAATAACACAATGTGAATATCATTTTATTTTTCAGTACTGAGCCTGTCTGGGGTGAGACGGGGCAGGGCTGGGCTGGGCTTTCGTGATGGAGCAGGGAGGAGTAGTGGTGGCATCATAAATGCACATGTTGGTTGGGCCGGCTGTCTAGCACTACTCATTTTTCCAACCCAGGCTGTGCTGCACAGCCGGATGGAGAACAGTCCCAGGCACTGTCTGATTTGCAAACTAGGCCTCTCCGACCAATCGCAGCACTGCGCTCATGCTGGCAATATTATTACCAGCAAGAGAGCAGCATCTTGATTGGTGTAAGGGAGTCTGCAAGCCTTAGTGCTTGTTGGAGTTGACAGGAACAGAAGAGGACAGAGGAGAGGTAGCAGCCTGCAGGTAAGTCATCTTTTCTTTTTTTCACCATGCTGGTTCACCACTTCTGTTCCATGGCAGCCAGAGCCTGACTGGCTACCGGGCTTTTTATCATGCTGCCAAGCTGGGGCCTGATTTCGGTGATGGGGCCCTGCGTGTGCTAAACGAAATTCGTTTTGCATTGTTGATTTCGAAGCACACGCAGGTCTCCATCTACGAAATTAGCCCCCACCGCAGGGACATCAGCCCCCAGCTCTGCAGAATGCCAAAATGCCCGGTAGCCAGTCCGGCCCTGATGGCAGCCGCCACTGGTTGACGTGTTTTATTTTAAAAAGGCTCACTAAAGGCTCTAAGCGTAAATTCACAAGTTGGAATTATTGGAGAAACAGGATTAGTTTAATTGTAATTAGGTCAAAAAGAGTTGTAAGTGTGATGGTCTAAAGTCGAAGGAGCATGTAGGTATTGGCCAGGAAGATTAGAACTTCAATTCAGCAGGCATTGTGGAGCAAAACAGAATACCGAAATAAGCATTGTATTAACATCCATTCCATTCAGTATGTGGGAAATTGAAATAGAGGAACAGGTGAATGTAGTCTATTTGTCGTGATGATAGGTATGGTAATACATCCCTTATTTCGGTATTCTGAATTATGCCACTAGTCTGACACACTGGATTTGCCAAAGCTTGTTTAGAGATGGATCTTGCCTTTTTTACAGATGTTTGGGTTGTTCCATCACACACTTGGGGATGTCTTAATGTGTGCACACTTAAAGCAAATATAGTAATAATATAGTTAACTACAATGCTGGGATTATAGTCTTTATAGACTATTGGAATACCTCAAAAGTTACTAATTAAAAGGTGCTTTTGAAACAAAGCTAGCATGTTTAGTATGCTTAAACTTCTATTGCCCTCAAGCCTTAAATAAACTCATTATGCCTGGTATCTATACAATGATGACTATTACATAGGCTTTGTTGATATCATTTATGCTACATCTGTCAGTCCAAAGGAAATGCACATTTTATTATGTTAGTAACTATGTAATTTCACGATCGGATGGAAACACACAAAAACATCACTTCTGTTTTGATTCTTTAAACTTTATTGCAAGTTGGTCAAGGTGTGGGGAAACTCGCTTTAGGGTCACTATCCTTATCATGAGTGCGAAGAGACTGAGAAAGTTCTGGATATACTGTACATTTCCCTATTTGCAAGAAATGAATGAATATGTGAAAGATGTTACACACTTTGATGCCTGTGTAGAACGTGTGTACAGTCCAACCTGTCTTAACTTGAATGTCTCTTGAAACCCTATAATTAGGAGTTACAATGAAGGTTGGCTTTAATCAAAGTAGAAGCAGGGGCGTAACAACGACCCCCGCAGAAACCGCAGTGCGGGGGGGCGAGCTCCAGGGGCCCACCACCGCAAAGTATGCTGGCCTGAGAGCTCCTGAGTATGCCAGAAGGGGGGCCCTTCTTGTTCATTGCATGGGGGGCCCCTTCAGTTTAGTTACACCACTGAGTACAAGTACCTGACAATTTAATCCGTTTACTGCAACATTACTCCAAGGCATTTTGGGCTAGATGTAGGTAACTCTAATTTACCGACTCATAAATACCGAATTTTACCGATTCGGTATTTAGGAATCGGTAAATTAGAAGGAGGGAGATGTAGCTAATTTTGAATTTTGAATTACCGAATCGTTAACTTTCGGTATTTACCGATTCGGTAAATACCGAATAGGTATTGCCGATTGATTCCTATGGGCCTTGAAGCCCATAGGAATCAATGGGCAATACCGATTCGGTATTTACCGAATCGGTAAATACCGAATCCTGCAAGGGTGCAGGGGGTGTCACTTTGACACCCTCTAGCACCCCAAGTACAGGCTTGTGTGCCATGTCGCACACATACATGCCCTAAGGGCATGTCTGCGTGTCACATTGCACAGGTGTGCATGCACAGATGTGCATGCACACCTGAATTCGGTATTTTACCACCCAATAGGATTGGGTAGTAAAATACTGACTCTTAAGGGCCTGTGGCACTCTTAGGAGTGTCACCTACATATGGATTTACCGAATCGGTAAATATACCGATTCGGTATTTTACCGATTCTGTAAATTTACAGATTCGGTAAATTTACAGAATCGGTAAAATATAGGCCCCCTACTTCAGAAAACCCTAATACCGGTCGGTAACGGACGAATTCGGCCGTTACCGACCGGTATTAGGGCTCCTACATCTGGCCCTTTGTGTTGTAAAAAGAAAAGGTCTGAGAGCATCTTCCTACAACAAGGTTTATTTTGTTTCTATATTAAATTATAACTCAGATAGTATGCAAAAGCACATTGACGCAATCATTTCCCATAAAAGTAAATTTCCCTTTTTCGTGGCAAAAATGCTCAAAAGAAAAGCTGGACAATGGAAATGTAATACCACAGCAGTGGCGGCCCATTTGCTGAGGCGGAGGAGCATTGCACCATAGCTTTTTAGCAGTGTAAATAAAGGAAAAACAAAATGATAACTCAATGTAATTATCATTTCATCTTTTCATGTTGCGGCAGCTTTGCGGGCAGGGCTGCTCTGGTCACAGATCAGGGGGAGGAGAGGTGGGCACTATGTAGGTGCTCATGATTGTTTGTCTAGCCGTCTCAGGCCGGGCAAACAGTCATGTGCACTTTGCATGTTCTCCTCCAAGGCTGGATTCAGTGGCGTAACGAAACTTGAGGGGGCCCCCCTGCAGACCTCAGACCAGCGACCGCCATACTGCAGGGGATGTGGGGCGATTGTTACGCCACTGTCACCAATACAGCCGTTATAAGTAACACTGGATGGTGGAGTTAAAGGTTGGGCTTAGTCTGCCCGCAGGCTATCATAGTTGGAGGTCCATTCATTACAGGGTCCCTGCCATCAGTACGCCGGGGAAGTTTGCCCAATTTTAGGTGGGTTTCCTGATGCAGACTCCTGTCATGATATACAACACCAGGCCCACTCATCGCTCAGTTTTGAAAAAAGAGCATCCACTGCTCTTTCTCATTTCTCTTTTAAATCATTAGACAAAGCGACAAAGCAGTATTTCAAAAGCAGATGTAACTACAAAGAGCACATTTTGATAATACATTTTTATTAGTAGACAATAGCAATCTTAAGAGGCATTGCATAGCTTCATACAGACGTTAACCCCAATTCCATCACAGTCTCTCTCTCTCTCTCTCTCTCTCTCTCGCTCAGTCAGTCTCTCTCTTTCAGTCTCTCTCAGTCAGTCAGTCTCTCTCTTTCAGTCAGTCAGTCTCTCTCTCTCAGTCAGTCAGTCTATCTCTCTCTGTCATTCAGTCTCTCTCTATCAGTCTGTCCGTCAGTCGGTCTCTCTCTCTCTCTGTCAGTCTCTCTATCTCTCTCTTTCTGTCAGTCTCTCAGTCAGTCAGTCTCTCTCTGTCAGTCAGTCAGTCTCTCTCTCAGTCAGTCAATCAGACTATCTCTCTCTGTCATTTAGTCTCTCTCAGTCAGTCAGTCTCTGTCAGTCAGTCAGTCTGTTAGTCAGTCTGTCTCTCTCTCTCTGTCAGTATGTCAGTCAGTCGATCTCTCTCTCTCTGTCAGTCTCTCTCAAACAGTCCCGCTCTCTGTCAGTCTCTCTGTCAGTCTCTCTCCCTGTCAGTCCCTCTGCCTGTCAGTCTCTCTCGCAGTCTCTCTCTCTCTCTGTCAGTCTCTCTATCTCTCTCTTTCTGTCAGTCTCTCTCAGTGAGTCAGTCTCTCTCTCAGTCAGTCTCTCTGTCTGTCAGTCTCTCTCTTAGTCTCTCTCTCTCAGTCAGTCAGTGTTCCAGACAGTCTCTCTCTCCTTCTGTCAGTCTCTCTCAGTTAGGCATTCTCTCTCTCGCAGTCAGCCAGTCTCTCTCAGTCAGTCTATCTCTCCCTTAGTCAGTGACTCTCTCTGTCAGTCTCTCTCTGTGTCAGTCAGTCTCTCTGTCAGTCAGTCTCTCTCTGTGAGTCTCTCTCAGTCAGTCTCTCTCTGTCAGTCAGTCTGTCTCTCTGTCAGTCAGTCTCTCTTTCTCTGTCAGTCTCTGTAAGTCTCTGTCAGTCAATCTCTCTCTCAGTCAGTCTCTCTCTCTGTCAGTCTCTCTCTCTGTCAGTCTCTCTCTCTGCCAGTCTCTCTCTCTCTGCCAGTATCTCTCTCAGCCAGTAAGTCTCCCAGTCTATCTCTCTCTCTTAGTCTCTCTCTCTGTCAGCCAGTCTCGCTCTCTCCCAGTCAGTCTCTCTCTCTCCCAGTCAGTCAGTCTCTCTCAGTCAGTCATTCTCTCTCTACCTTAGTCAGTCTCTCTCTCTCCCCATCAGTCCCCTTCTCAGTCAGTCTCTCTCTCTCTCTCTGTCAGTCTCTCTCAGTCAGTCAGTCTCTCTCAGTCAGTCAGTCTCTCTCGCAGTCAATCAGTCTATCTCTCTCAGTCAGTCAGTCTCTGCCTCTCTCTCTGTCTCTCTCTCTGTCAGTCAGTATCTCTCTACCTCAGTCAGTCAGTATCTCTCTACCTCAGTCAGTCTCTCTCTCTGCCAGTCAGTATCACTCTCAATCAGTCTCTCTCTCTCTGTTAGTCAGTCAGTCACTCTCTTAGTCAGCCAGTCTCGCTCTCTCTCTCTTTCAGTTTCTCAGCCAGTCAGTCTCTCAGTCAGTCAGTAAGTATTCAGTCTCTGAGTCAGTCAGTCAGTCTCTACTCTCTCTCTCTCTCTCTCTCTCTCTCTCTCTCGCTCTCTCTCCACTCCATCTCCACAGTCTCTCTACTCTCTCTCCACTATCTCTCCACTGTCTCCCTCCACTGTCTCCCTCCACTCTCTCTACTCTCTCTCCACTCTCTCCACTCTCTCTCCACTCTCTCTCCACTCTCTCCCCACTCTCTCTCCACTCTCTCCACCCTCTCTCTCTTCACACTCTGTCTCTACTTTCTCTCCACTCTCTCTTTCTCTCCACTCTCTCTCTCTCCACTCTCTCATTCTCTCTCTCCACTCTCTCACTCCACTCTCTCACTCTCTCTCACTCTCTCTCTCACTCTCTGTCTCACTCTCTCTCCACCATCTCTCCACCCTCTATCTACTCTCTCTCCACCCTCTTTCTACTCTCTCTCCACTCCCTGTCCACTCTCTCTCTGCACTGTCTCCTCCACTGTCTCCCTCCACTGTCTCCCTCCACTCTCCCTCCACTCTCTCTCCACTCTCTCTCCACTCTCTATCCACTCTCTCTCCACTCTTTCTCCACTCTCTCTCTCCTCTCTCTCTTCTCTCTCTCCTCTCTCTCTCTCTCCACTCTCTCTCTTCTCTCTCTCTCTCCACTGTCTCCTCCACTGTCTCCCTCCACTCTCCCCCCACTCTCTCTCTCCTCTCTCTCTCTCCACTCTCTCTCTCTCCTCTCTCTCTCTCCTCTCTCTCTCTCCACTCTCTCTCTCTGTCTTTCTCTCTCTCTCCACTGTCTCTCTCTCCACTTTCTCTCTCTCTCTCTCCACACTCTCTCTCTCTCTCCACTCTGTCTCTCCACTCTGTCTCTCCACTCTCTCCACTCTCCACTCTCTCTCACCACGGTCTCTCTCTCCACTTTCTCTCTCTCCACTCTCTCTCCACTGTCTAGCTCCACTCTCTCTCCACTCTCTCTCTCTCCACTCTCTCTCACCACTTTCTCTCTCTCTCCACTCTCTATCCACTGTCTAGCTCCACTTTCTCTCCACTCTCTCTCGCTACTCTATCTCCACTCTCTCTCTCTACTCTCTCTCCACTCTCTCTCCCTCCACTCTCTCTCCCTCCACTCTCTCTCTCTCTACTCTCTCTCCACTATCTCTCTACTCTCTCTCCACTGTCTTTCTCTCCACTCTCTCTCCACTCTCTCTCCACTGTCTCCCTCCACTCTCTCTCTCTCCACTCTCTTGCTCACTCTCTCCACTGTCTCCATGCTCTCTCCACTCTCTCTCTCTCTCTCCACTGTCTAGCTCCACTCAATCTCTCCACTCTCTCTCTACACACACTCTCTCTCTACTCTCTCTCCACGCTCTCTCTCCACTCTCTCTCTCCACCCTCTCTCCCTCCACTCTCTCTCTCCATTCTCTCTCTCTATTCTGTCTCCACTCTTCTCTCCACTCTCTCTCTACTCTCTCTCCACTGTCTTTCTCTCCACTCTCTCTACTCTCTCTCCACTCTCTCTCCACTGTCTCTCTCTCTCTACTCTCTCGCTACTCTCTCTCGACTCTCTCTCTACTCTCTCTCCACTGCCTCACTCCACTCTCTCTCCACTCTCTTTCCACTCTCTCTCTCCACCCTCTCTATCCACCCTCACTCTCTCTCCACTCTCTCTCTCTACTCTCGCTCTCTACTCTCTCTCTCCACTCTCTCGCTCTCCACTCTCTCTCCACTCTCTCCCACTCTCTCTTACAAAGTAGTGTGCGTTCCATGGGCATCCGCAGAAATGTTTCCGGGGGGCACATTTTTAACTTCATCTCCATCCCACTTGCACCCTTCTCCCCTCTGCCTTGCAGCACCCTTCTCCCCCTCCCCCTTGCACCCTTCTCCCCCTCCCCCTTGCACCCTTTTCCACCTCCGCCTTGCACCCTTTTCTACCTTGCACCATTCTCCCCTCTGCCTTGCACCCTTCTCCCCTCTGCCTTGCACCCTTCTCCCCTCTGCCTTGCACCCTTCTCCTCTCTGCCTTGCAACCTTCTACCCTCTGCCTTGCAACCTTCTCCCTCTCTGCCTTGCACCCTTCTCCTCTCTGCCTTGCACCCTTCTCCTCCTCTACCTTGCAACCGTCTACCCTCTGCCTTGCACCCTTCTCCTCTCTGCCTTGCATCCTACTCCCCTCGGCCTTGCACCCTTCTCCTCTCTGCCTTGCACCCTTCTCCTCTCTGCCTTGCACCCTTCTCCTCTCTGCCTTGCAACCTTCTACCCTCTGCCTTGCAACCTTCTCCCTCTCTGCCTTGCACCCTTCTCCTCTCTGCCTTGCACCCTTCTCCCCTCCCCGTGGCGCCCTTCTCCCCTTCACCTTGCACCCTTCTCCCCCTCCCCGTTGGACCATTCTCCGCTCTTCCTTGCACCCTACTCCTCTCCACCTTGCACCCTTCTCCTCTCTGCCTTGCACCCTTCTCCCCTCCGCCTTGCACCCTTCTCCTCTCTGCCTTGCATCCTACTCCCCTCTGCCTTGCACCCTTCTCTACCTTGCACCCGTCTCCTCTCTGCCTTGCACCCTTCTCCTCTCTGCCTTGCAACCTTCTACCCTCTGCCTTGCAACCTTCTCCCTCTCTGCCTTGCACCCTTCTCTACCTTGCACCCTTCTCCTCTCTGCCGTGCACCCTTCTCCTCTCTGCCTTGCGCCCTTCTCCTCTCTGCCTTCCACCCTTCTCCCCTCTGCCTTGCACCCTTCTCCCCTCTGCCTTGCACCCTTCTCCCGTTTGCCTTGCACCCCTCTCCCTCTCCGTCTGGACTCCAAAACGTAAGGTGATCACTTTCTTCAAACAAAATAATTTTGACCTAATAGACAAGCTTTTTATTTTTAGTAAATGCATGGCAGGTGCTCTCCCCTCCCCGTGGCGCCCTTCTCCCCTCCACCTTGCACCCTTCTTCCCTCCGCCTTCACCCTTCTACCCCTCCCCGTTGGACCATTCTCCGCTCTTCCTTGCACCCTTCTCCTCTCCACCTTGCACCCTTCTCGTCTCTGCCTTGCACCCTTCTCCCCTCTGCCTTGCACCCTTCTCCCCTCCGCCTTGCACCCTTCTCCTCTCTGCCTTGCATCCTACTCCCCTCTGCCTTGCACCCTTCTCTACCTTGCACCCTTCTCCTCTCTGCCTTGCACCCTTCTCCCCTCTGCCTTGCACCCTTCTCCCGTCTGCCTTGCACCCTTCTCCCCCTCCGTCTGGACTCCAAAACGTAAGCTGATCACTTTCTTCAAACAAAATAAATTTGACCTAATAGGCAAGCTTTTTATTTTTAGTAAATGCATGGCAGGTGCTCTACTATGTTTTCAGTTTTCATCCAGTATCCACATGTAATCTGGCTATACAAGGAAAGTGCCACCATCCCATGCCAAGGATACACACTAAATACTAAGAACTACCAACAATATATCGCCCAAACAAGGGTGGGCAGAGAGCACATCACCCTCACATGCATTCATGTTTTAATGAGGATGCTTTTCTCTCACAATAAAATTAATGTTTGTACAAATGCCATTTTGACACCTCTATGTGCTGTACATAACGATTGTCACTGTAACTCAGCTTACAAACTCAGAGGGAAGGTTGACTTGGTACACCGAGAGAATAACAAATGACTTGGATGAGATGTCACAGATGTCAGGGTGAGCGTGAAACGGACTACGATAAAGCAAGCAATTAAAATTGTATTTTGTTTAAAAGAACCATGACTTGTCGGAAAACACAATTTCTATTATGTATAAAAGTTCTTAAAAATGTCACAGTGATTACAAACTATATTACACAGGCACGTATGTTGGAGAAAGGACCTACAGGCTGTCTGAACAGAGATAATCTTCCCTTACTTGCAGGCCCGTTATCCCATTCCACCGAGACCTCTGTTTCACCTTTCAACAATAAAAATAAACTTACTCACTGTCTCAAACTTGGTGGCTGAGGAAGTGCTTCTGCATCTGGAGCGTTCTTTCCAATAATTATAATTCACCATGGGCCAACCTGTGCACAATCACATAGCAGAACACTGTGTCTTCGCCACATGCCAGCATGCCAGCATGCCAGCTCTCCACATTTACCGAGGCCCACTCAAGAGGGGTGTGCAAATCGCTTTCACTTTCGCATGTTAGACATGCATAGTCAAGCCGGCTAAAATCATCCAGAAAAGGTAAGCATGCTTTTAAAATGCTGATGTGGAAACACAGAGCCAGCTTCAACATTGTAATTGTGTCTTTAGATAACTTTTAGGAGTTTTTGTAAGAGTGCCACAATCACATTAAGAGGTCCCCAGCCCATGTAGGCCCCCAAACCCTGACAACCCTCCTCCCCACCCCTCACCCCTCACAGCCCTGGCCTCCTCCCTTCTCAAAGGAATAGTGCCCTGAGGAGAATGCACTCTTTTAGGGCCCTCACCCCATCCTCTTTCCAGGCCTGGCTCGTGGCTTTGACTGAAGAGAAACAATGGAAGTTGATACTTTGTTTCTCTTCAGTCAAAGGTCAGCAGACGAGGAGCAAGGAGCAGGCTGCAGACAGCAGCAGCTGCTTTAGAGAGAGAGAGACACAGCTCTCTACCGGAGAGCTCAGCTGAGGGGCCCCCTTCATCTACTGGAGACTGGAGGGCCCCCCCGCACTGCGGAGGCTGCGGGGGTGTTTGTTACGCCCCTGGCTGGATTACAGCCAAGGTGGAAAGCATGCCCAGGCTCCCATTTCCCGTATGAGCCTGGGTGCTTCCTGTTCCAGCCGGAGTGGAGGGACGAGGAGGTGAGATGCGGTAGCAAGGTGGTGAGTGAAATGTTCTTTTCATTTACCCCCTTGCCCACCGTGCCACCCTCAATCTGTGCCAGCCGCCACTGATACCACAGCCAATGTGAAAAAAGGACTGACAACTGATGGCCACTTTATTTTCGAAATTGAATGATTTGAATGATTTTGATAAGGCTTATCAATGTAATAAGCTAAGAAAACATTAATTATTTGCTATCTTGCACTTGCTTGTTACCGAGCTCTCTATACTGTGCAATGCCAGGTATTCTCAGAGTTTTAGTCATTGCTACGACATTATTTGGCATATCACTCACAACGGAGATAGTAATCATGTATTTATGTGGGATTTCATTCTCAAACACCCCCCCCCCAATTATTTCATAATAATTCACCACTTTGCAGAATTAATCCTCTGTTTGGTGGTGCGATGAATGAAGTAAGTAAACCACTGGTCTATGTAATGGCTATTGATTTAGAAATAGGGTTCAGAAAACCTTTACTGTCTTTTTGGAATATTCACAAATATTAAAATTATACCTGACTGGAAAATATCAACAGAAACGTCAAACAAACAATTCTCTTGCTAGACACTTTCCATTCTCCATTGTTTTCTTAATTCTTAATGTCAATTGTTTCAATACAATTTGCTTAACTCTTACATAAGAAATAAGAATTCTGAGGCTGACCATGCGTTCTGCCTCTTTTGTTTACGTTGAGCAGATTCTCACAGAGAAATGTAGAGCATCCATGTTTTTGCAGCTTTAAATATACTTTACACCTGGGCAGATAATTCTTTT
The DNA here is from genome assembly GCF_964263255.1 of Lissotriton vulgaris. Lineage (NCBI taxonomy): Eukaryota > Metazoa > Chordata > Amphibia > Caudata > Salamandridae > Lissotriton > Lissotriton vulgaris. The sequence goes on from NC_141694.1 coordinate 883,226,697, forward strand.
AAGTGCTACCGTGTCACTGAGTCTTTGTGTTATGGTTTCCCTGGGGTACTTATCTGGCAAGTGACATGGTGGCAGCTGAAGTCAAATTGAACTATGTGTTACTTAATTTACTTAGAAACATTATAAATACAGTTGTCTTCTGTATATTAAATGTTTAGGGTTTATTTTTGTGGGAATGGGAGTAGGCCAACCATATGATTATCATACAACCATAACCTCTTCTCTTGCAGCATTTTCCAGCATCTGCCCCTCCGTACAGGTGGAGTGGCCATGCCCCCCCCCTTTTTTCGTGACAAGAAGAGTGTCTATCAGGCTGAACAAAGGCAAGCTTGACAGACACGCTTCTTGTTCAGGTCAGGCAGCCGGAAGCAAGACATGTGATACATGCACAGGCTCCTAGCTCCCAGTCTAAGGAATTCACAGCCCTGTAGGCATGACCTCTTCAGACTGGCAAAAATGCCTCTAGGCCTCGAACCTAGAGGGAGCGTCACGGTTTGCCTTGGACCTGTGCTCATCAGTTTGATGCCCTGAAGTGCCCTGGGTCAAGTGTCAATTAGTGACACCTTGTCTCAGAGTGGGGCAGGGTCAGCAAGTATCACTGACCCCACCCCACTCTGTGACAAGTGCTACCTTCCTCATTGGCTGACTTTGAAATTAAGGCATGAATTTATAGATAATTGAGTTTAAGGGAGCCTTCTTTTGGCATGTTTAGTCAAATTCCCTGCCTTCATTTCTCCTGCTCAGTCTATTAGTTCTTGATAAAGACCGAGATGTTAATTGGAAGCTAAGAGGCACCCCCACATCCACGCAGAAATCCTTTAATCTCGTTCCAATGGTAAGGTTAATAAATTATTGGTGCTTGGGTCAGAGACTGCCAATCGTGATGACACATCGTGGTGTGGTTAGAAGTGTTGTAGGGTAGACAGTTTGACAAAACTAAAGGGTTTCAATTAGGAGATCTTTAATTTTAATATGGTCACAGTAATGTAAAAAGGGGGCAGTGACAGAGTTTGATATATCTTTTAAGAAATCGAGCCAGCCCACATGTTTGGTTACTTGAGCTGTGTGCAGGCCAGGGGCTTTTCAAAGCTGTGTTACATTTTAAAAGATTACAAACAAAATACATCAATACCAACAAATAAACCAGACATACAATAAATAGACATATTGGAGTAAATTATAACCCATAAAATTAAAGGGCAAATTAGGTAAGAAAAGCAAGTAAGAAAAAAACAAAAGTAAAACAAAACTAACATTTGCTACTATCATTTTTTTGCATTATAAATGTATACATGCTAATCACTCCAAGAGGTGTCCACTGCATACTGTGCCACCCATTACAGAGGTGTTTGCAAGGTGAAAGTAAAATCAAGAAATCATGGAATGTTTGTGGTGGGGTGCTAGTGTCTGTGTAGGTGAAATGTTGATTATCCAAGGCCAATGTGCTAAAAGTTGGAGTCTTCTATCAATACAATACTCCAACCATGGGGGTCTAAAAGTAATACGTAGGTCTACTGAAAAAGTAAATGAAAAGCAGTCTTACTCACTATTAAGCTAGGTCATACCTAATGTACAAAGTGGTCAGAAAAAGTTGTCATGATTTCAGTATCCTAAAGGGTACATAGGTGCTGTGGCTGTCGGTATATGTCTGTAAGGAACAAAGGAAGCAATAGTATGGCTATGTAAGACCGATCGACTTGCCCAGAAACAAACACCCAAAACGAGATTAATAACAAAACAGAAATACTGAAGACAGAACAATGTGAAACACAAAACCATGGACTTACTGTGAATGAAATGGGAAATATAGCAGCAATTTAGCCAGCTCCCGGGCAAATAGTGAGTTTTCTCTGCTACTTACTTTGCCAATGCCTACATAGTAGAAACTATTTTTTATTTAGTCATGGTGGCCATGCAGATAGCAGAAAAACCTCTGAGTTACCCTGCAGTTGGCTAAATTGTAGAGATTCTGCACTTTTTGACTGGCATGCCATGAAAATAGCAAAGAAACTTCACTATTTACTTGGCCACAGGCTAAATAGCAGAGATTATGTACTATTCGACCAGCAGTCAAGCAAACAATGAAACTTCATTCATTACCCAGCTGCTGGCAAAACAGCAGATCTCGGGGCCGATTACGATCCGGTAAAAAACGCTCCGAATAGCCGTTCGGAGCGTTTTTCCTGTACGAATTGTATTCTGCAACGTCCCCCGTACGTACGACGAAGTACGATTCGTACCAGGAGCTGGACTCTGTACGAATCGTACAGAGACCGTATGACTCTAATCTCCGTACGAGTCTCACTCGGAACCCACTGTACGCGACATCTGTACGGTTCGCGGCTGGTTTATACGACCCAGCAAGTACGATACGTGTCGGGTATGCACCGTACGACCCTTTTTCTACGGGAGCTGAAAATAGCCGTAAAAGCAGAGTTTGTGACGAAACAGGTACGGAATGGCCCCCCCGGGTACGGCGCGTACCCCCCATGATCGGAGGGGTACGGCGCGTACCCCTGCGATCATGGGGGGTATGCACCGTATACCCAGCGTAAATAGGGTACGCACCGTACCCCGTGTACCCTGGGTGTACGGCGCATACCCCATGTTTGCTGGGTGTACGACGCGTACCCCCCATGATTGCAGGGATACGCGCCATAACCCTGCGATCATGGGGGGTACGTGCCACACGGTGTGTATGTGATTGTGCGCTTTTCCGTACGAATCGCCCTTACCTGACATGGACCGTACGACTCGCGTCCTGATACCCCGGTCCGGATCGTACTCATCGGGTCGTACGTCGTGTGTACGAGTCGTACGGAGACGGCTCCGGATGCGAATCGTACGGACGGTAACTTTACCAGATCGGAATCGGCCCCCTTGTGTACAATTAGGCAAACAGCAATCTAAATAGAAAATAATTGTTAATATTTAACCTGGCTGCTGGTTAAACAGTAGAAATTATATACTATTTGACCGGTATGCTGGCAAATAGCAAAGAAATTTCAATATTTACCCAGTTGATGGCTAAATAGCAGAAATTATGTACTGTTTGGTTAGTGGCATTGCACATAAACAATAAACTTTTTCACCTAGTGGCTGGCTAAAGAGCAGACAGTATGCAAAACTTGGCCAGTTGCTGTGCAAATAGCACACTATTTACCCAGTGGCTGTCTAAACAGCTTAAATGTTGTGCTATTATGCCTCATGCAGATTTAAACAGGTACTTACACCTGGGGCCATATTATGCAAGTGCCCCGGGGGCACAACAGGCATTTGCACCCACTTTTAGTGCCCTGGAGCACTTTTATATAACAGAAGGGATAGCACATGCTTGCCCTGCTCCTTGTGTAATACAGATAGCGCTGGCGCACATAGAGCACCAACGCTATCATTGGAGGGTGTTTCCTCATTTGCACTGGAGCATGGCTGAATGCAAATGAGGGAATCACTTTGCCCCTGCACCCATGCTGTGTTGGAGATGCAAATGCAGAGTCAAATATGCCTTTGGAAGGCGCAATGAAAGCGCGCCACAAAAAGGTGGCACACTTTCATTGTGCCTGCTAAATGCAGCCCTCTAAAGAGATGAACGAGGGTCCAATGGACCCCCATAATCCCCGTGCAGGCAGGTGCAGTTACTCACTACACCCGTCTTCAAGGGGATATTTACACTTTTTTTAATGTGCAGGCGGGTTGCCACCTGCACAGATAAACATGGGGCAGCTTTTAAACAGCTTCTCCTTATCCTCTTGCATGTACTGCCCTGGGGGCAGTGTGAATTCACGGCTTCCCGAGGGCAGTGCATCCATCCTGATAGGGTGGAATTTCCATGTTTGCCCCAGCAGACCTGCTTTAAGGTGCTTCATGATGTAAACATGAAAAGTGCTCTCTCTCTGTAAGAAGGGCCCAGGTAAAACTACAAACAAGGAGTAACCATGATTGACAGCCATCTCTTTACGAAAGTTAGGGCCCAGATATATTATTCTTTAATTTACAAAATAAGGTGGAAAATACGGCACTTACTTTTTGTGAATGGAATCATATTTTACCAATTGACTCATGTACTGTTTGGCTGGTTCACAAAATATTAAATTGCATGTAATGCAGAACAACCTGCCAAATTAATATTCATTAGGCAGGCACCAATTTGCAACCCATTATGATTGGCTGTTATCACAGAGATTGTGGCCTGTAAGGGACAGCTCACCAGTATCCCTGTGACTGCATTCGAAAACAGAAAACTGTCATTTTTCTACATGAGTCCTTTAGTGTTAATTCTGGCTTAGAAGTAAGCACTAACCTATAGGTGCTACAGTCACAAATATTTGAATGCTTTGAAGTTATTTTGACAGATAAGGCACAGAATGCCACACCATTATACTGTCACCCAAGACATATGGGGCGTATTAGCAAGAACCTCGTTAAAATTATCGCCGTTTTAGCAGCAGTTTCCTGCCGCTAAAACAGCGGGCCATCTAACCTGGGCTTCTTTTGGAATTCTTTAACGCATATTAGCAAGCCGATTATCGCCGTTTTAGCGGCAGTTTCCTGATGGAGGATACACAGATAATATTGGGATTGAACATTCTATTTTTTTATTGTGATCTTTCAAGTTCTATTCTTGGAAGCTTTTAATAGTAGTGCTACTCAGAAGGAGTAAATAAAAGTTCATGCCTAATGCTAGCCTCCTGTCTTGATATAAAATCAATATTTGTTGCAGAATACCAGCTAGAATCCTTGAGAAATACAGGACAAATGCAAGTTAAAACAGCCATTTTGAGATGATGGAGTGAAACTCTGAAATGTAATTCAAGTTGCAATACGAATTTTTTTGTGATTTGTAATTTCATTTCTAATCAGGATTAATGGGAAAAGCTTGATGGGTAAATTGGGGTGAGAACATATTTCAAACATCAGAATCGTTGTGTCTTCTGCATATATATATATACGTAGGGCTTATGGCGTGAATAAACCCTACCTATTTGACAGACCTGCTGACTGGTGTGGATTTTTCAGTACCTGAGTGCGCGCTTGGCACGCCGTTTTGGAGTTATATGGTTAACCGGTTACCTCACCGGCAGCGCGCCACCCCCATCAGACGAGGGATACCCCACAGAGGTGTTCTTTGGATTTTATATATATATATATATATATATATATATATATATATATATATATATATATATATATATATATATATATATATATATATATATTTCCACTATGGAAATAAACTTAAGAGTGTATTTTATTCAGAATTGAACCCAGGACAGTATCTTCATCATGTAGGGCCCAAACGGGAGGGGATGCCACCACAGATTGTTCCTGCTCAGGTCTGCAATGCAACTTTTATACGTAAAAATTACGTATTGTACACATTATAGGCGCGGAAGACACATAGATTGTATCTAAAGATGTTTGGAGAGACGCTACTGATGCTTGTTATGTAATTAAAACCTAATAAAAAGTAGTTAAAAAAATAAAATTAAAAAAAAAGGTCTGCAATGCAAGGCAGGAAATTTGAAAAATATCCCTGACGCACAGAGCGAAAATCCTACGACATTAGGGACTTTTTTGTTCTATATGGTGCAGCACCCAGCATGCTAGCCTGCTCTACATTCAGTGCATTCACCACACTGGCATGCAAGAATATGATGATATGCAAGGTAGGGTTAGAGGCCAAGGCATCTGCCAGCCTCTAGAGCTGGTGGATCACCCTCCTAAGTCAAATATACTTAGTTAGCAACTTGAACAGAAGTAGGCTTCAGGTGTTGCATCAACAACAACACAGAGGACATTGGTGAGGTTTGGTATAAAAAGCTGGGTGTAGGCAGAAGACTGGGCTGTAACAGAAAAAATCAAATACACTATGTATGCAGCAGTCCCACAGTGTATCACTATAACAAGAGTTAGTCTATTAATGTATTTCTTAGTTTCATAGTGCTGCACATTTCCTCATAGTCAAGTGTTGTACAGAAATGGAAGTCTAGTATTATGATGTAGCAGGAGTGTAACAATCTGCCAGGCATGTCCCTTATCTGAGATTCCTCACCTGCTAGCATCTTTCAATGGTCTAGTTGAAAGACAACCTAAATAACTCTTCAATAGTTTTTATGATATTCCTTTCTAAGAGAGTGGGGTTCTACGCAGAATGTTTTGTTCAGTGCATTCAAAACCGTTGGTCATTGAACTCCTCAGGATCTGCCTTTCATAGTTTAGTAATGCCATATATACTAAGCATGCCCCAATTCAGCATTTGCTACTGTTAAAAGTTAAAATGCTTTTTTCTATGTACTAATCCCATTATAGGAGTTGGACACGTTGTTTTGTCTCCTAAAATGAGATCCAGAATGGATGCCTATTTAGTATCTGGAAGGAGTGTGTTGTACTTTCCTTCCTAGTACTGAATAATTATCATATGTATCAATGTCGGTCGCAATACATTGTCAATTTACTGACACCTCAAAGGGGATGGGGATGTATTGGCAAAAGGGAAGGGACCCCTTTGCGACCTCTTCCTCTTTCCAAATGTAAAAAGAATCACTGCCAAATCTTACACAAACTTAAAAAAATAGTTTTAATGCATCCCCAAGGAAAACAAGGTGCATTAAAAACAGTTTGCTTTTTTTTTTTAAAGAAATCACAAATATGTTGGAGTACTGAACCAGCTGGCCACTTTCCCTGTGATGAATTCTCTATGCAGTAATTATTTATGAGGTATGTCAAATTGCCATCTACTGTGATTTGGAATTTTAAAAACCTACCTATAGGCACATGGGTCGGTTCTTAAAATTCTTTACAGGTTGCAAAAAGTGTGCAAATTATGATCAGTATTTTGTGAGCAGTAAATAGTTCATCTGACCTTTGTCCCTCCGAAGTTTATTGGGTATTCCAATGCAATCTAAGTGAGATTACCGGAAGAGGTGGATGGGTAGGAAGATTTTGCATGCAGGTGTTACATTCATTAAGCATTATGTAGTCGATCGGCTCCCACTTGGCTGTCCCGTATCCGCTATGATTCTCGCTTACGACAACCAGTGGTCAGATGCAAATACACAATATAGTGTGTCTACTTAAAGGCGGCAGTACAGGGGTGCTGAAAATACCATTACAGGCCTGAACTATTCTGCTACACACTAAAGGGTGACACGGTGTAGGCTATTAAGATGGTGCCTGCTCCAATTGGGCCAAGAATTGGGCCCAGAAGGTGAGCAGACAGGGGGCTGGAGCACAGCAAATGCTGAGAAGAGGGTCTAAAGTGGCAGAATAGAGGTGCAGCAACAAGGCAAGCCTGAGGCTTCAATCACAGTGACCCTCTAGCCCTCCCGTGAAGGCGAGCATTCAATTGGAGGAGATGAGCCCTGCGGCTGACAAATGGATGTGGAGAAAATTGAGACGGTGAAGATATGCTGCAAGGGGGGCTCAGGCGTACTGCAAGCAGAGTTTTTGCCCTGAGACACAGGCAAATTGCCCCTCACAACAGGAGGTACAAGCCTTCTTGAGACAGAGCAGGGCTAGTTGACTGGGCTCCTGAGCTGAAGCCTCAGGGACACAACAAGCTTACAACAACCTTGCAACTGCACTTGGACTCTGCATCTGTGAGTCTACCCTGCCAAGTGGTGGAACCCCAGTCTTATACACTTTGAAGTAGGCTTAAGGTGCTCTGCCAGCCTCTGTGATCATGCAGAACTGACGCATCTTCTCCACTGTGCAGGGCAAACCTGAGCAGAATCGGTGCAAGTCTTCTGCTGTGTGGAATGGCCCCATTACCAAGACCCTCATTGCAGTCTATTGGAACTGCCGTTGTAACACATCCTCAGCTCAGGTCATTCTATCCCTATGCGATGTCAACCATGTTAATGACAATAAACTCTGCATCACAGCCTTGTAGCACGTTGGAACCGACGTGTTGCTACTGCTGCAGGACACACCTTCAAAGCGGATCATCGCAATGCACTGCAAGCCATGATTTAAGGTACTTTATTCCGCTGGCATAATTGGGTCCCTGTAGCTGGCCCACACTCCATTATGTTTGGCCTGAACCTGTGACTTTGCAACCAGATATCCAGAGTTGGCCCTTTAGCTTTTTGGGGCTATTGTTACTAAAACCTTTAAATTGCATATCTTCAGTTCTACTGATTGGATTTTTGTCGTTTTAGACTGGTTTTATTTAATAAATAAAGCTCTATTTTTCTAACGTGGTGCACAATCTTTTTTTTGTGGTGTTTTCACTGTTTATATTGTTGTACGAATGCTTTACACATTGTCCCGTATCGTTCGACACCCATGGAACTTACCAAGGGAGTTCCACAGGGCTCCTGTTTGAGCCCCACCTTATTTAATATCTATGTGGCTCCCTTGGTTAATGTTCTAAGGAAATATGGGTTTATCCCGATATCATATGACGACGATACGCAGCTGCTATTTCTCTTCGACCTTCTCTCTGGGCATGAATGCCATCTCACAATGGATGAGGGATAACTTTCTTCAATGCAATGTTGGGAAAACCAAGCTCCTACTTTTTGGGGAGACCCCCATATTATGTTCCCCTAATTGGTGGCCCACGAATCTTGGAAAGCCTCCTGTTCCTAAAACTTATGTTAAAAATCTGATTTCGGTTAGACCATGCTCTTACTTTCAAAGAGCATGTTGGCCAGACAGTTTGTACATGCCTCCATACTCTGGGCCTACTTCGGCGATTCTTCCCTTTACTCCCAGACTCTGTTCGAAAGACCTTGACTCAGGCTCTTATACTGAGTCGCCGAGACTATTACAATGGTTTGCTGCTAATGAAACTTCAATCAACAAACTACAAGTGGTCCAGAATACAGCGGTATGACTGGTTTTGAATATGCCGCCCAGATCTGCTTCCCGTCCTCTTCTCTTAAAACTCAATTGGCTGCCAATACGCCAACGGATACAATTTAAGATTTGCTGTACCATTCAAAAAGCATTGCTCAATGTTAGCCCCAGCTATCTGTCAGAAAAGTTCCCTCTTTATCACCCCCGAGATCTTTGTATTCCAGTGCTAAACAGCTGCTGATGGTTCCCAGAATTAGGAGAGCGAGATTAGGAGGCAAGTCTCTATCATAACTTAAACCGAAATACTGGAACAAGCTTCCCCTTCTTCTAAGAGAATGCTCGAACCATCTAGTCTTTAGGACACTACTAAAAACCACTCTGTTCTGCTTTTAATAAAAGTTCATAGCCTCCACATGCACAGCTGATATGCCTCCACAAAAGCGCAGAGATACTCCTTAGGGACAATTCTGGCACTATACAAACCCTTAAATAAATAAATAGATTGCATCTAAGTTAAGCCTGACTGCTCTGTGCCAAGCTACCAGGAGGTTGAGCACAGGTCAATTTAAGGTTGGCTTGTGCCTCACCCTGACAAGGATTGTGATTGCTGCTTGACCAAGACTCACACCCCATTCAACCAACAACTCAATTTCTTATAAATACATAGTGCAATTTAACTTGCACAACAAATCACGTCCTAACAAATTGACTGGAATAGAATCACATACAACAAATTGATGATTTTCTTCAAAGGAAGCTATCTTAACTAGAACCTTCTCTGACACAGGCTTAACAATCTGTTAATTTACAACACCTGGAACTTGCATCTGTTTTCCTGAGAGTGAAAGGTTTGGGACATGATGTTCTCACAGTGAACGGATAGCACAGGTTTCTATCAAAAAGAACACTGGGTAGTCATTTACCTCATCTCCTACTAATGGACCACTCTAGTCTACTTCTAAGACTACACCACATATGCAATCCTCAACCCTTCTCAGGCATCATTATTCTGATAGATTAGAACTGCAATTATCAGAAACATCAACAACTGGAAACTGTTGAAAAGTCACTTGTTATGGAATACCCCAAATTTTGTTTGAGCAGGAGTACTTGTGGAACCTACATCACTGAGATTTAAGGTATGTAAGGAACCTGGAGTCTCTGCATTGGCACATTCTGCATCTGCATAAGATTTATGTGCTGCATTCGACCATCACAATCAATCTATTAGGATTCAGACGGCATTCCTGCCTCGAATGATCCAATTTATTGCAATAATGACACAGATTTGACCACTTCAACGTCGCCATGTCTATCTCTGTCCTCAGAACAATTGGAATACCATAAGCTCTACCTTGAAGAACACCACTTTCACCATGCATCATCTGTCCTACACCTTGTTACCAAACACTTTGTATTCCACAAACTTTTCACACATACAGACCATTCTGAAATCATTCCTCAACAAGTTCGGTTTGGGCCAAAATGTATTTAATTTTTTATTTATAACGCTTTACATAGCGCGAACATGACCCTAGCAGGTATCAGAGTACTCTACAGGTGATAGAAAGTAGTTAATATGTAAAAAAAAAAAAAAAAGCTAGGTACAAGAAAGAGGTACAAACTGTAAAAAATAGCAAATTACGGAGAATAACCTCCAAGTGACAGGACAATTAAAAAAATACATAAATTCAACAAGGCAAATAATAAACATATGGGAGCAAAAAGAGTCCAGGGTAATTCATTTGGGGGTAGCAATTTGTTCATAAGAAGTGATTTCACTTCTTTTTTTAATGGTGCAGTAGAAGCGGTCATGCTGCTTTCAGGTGGTAAGGAGTTCACAGTTTTAGGGACAATACCTGAGAGGGCTCTCTTGCAAGTTTACTTTTGATGGAATGTCTGTGGTTTTAGCAGCATGGTGCTCTTACTTCTAGAGCATCTGCCCCCGCCAGATATTCTAATTCTTGTGCCAAGTATTTTGGAGTGTTGTAGTGTATGACTTTGTGAGTCATGCAAGCAAGTATTAGTTGTATTCTTGCTTCATAAGGTAGCCAGCTCAGGGATTTTAGATCCAGGGAGATGTGTTTGTTTCTTTAGGTTTAAGTGATGACTGGCAACAGCATTACGCAAGGCCCTTAAAGGTGCCAGCTTGGATCTAAGAAGGCCAGAAAGAGTTGCACTTCCATGATCCAATCTTGGAATAAGTAGACTTGGATCGCTGATTTGAAGTCATCAGGAGGGAGGAAAGGTTTTAATTTCCTTTGAATGTCCATTTGGTAGTTTGCTCCTTTAGAGGCAGCTCTGGTGTGCTCCTGCATGTTCAGATACTTGTCTAATGTTAACCCCAGAGATTTCATAGAATCCATAATGTAAGGAGAGCAGTTGAGGCCGTTAGATGCCTCATCCATAAATGAATCATGGGCTTGTGGTTGGGTGGGACAATGAAGGGGAATTCTGTTTTGATAGAGTTCAGTTTACGTTAGCCAGTTTTGAGTATCTTGTAGAGTTGTTTTGAGGAGCCTGATGTCAACTGGGGATGAGATTTCCAAATACAGTTGGGTGTCGTTTGTATACTATGACATTGAATGTTCGAGGCTTTCAATGATTCTGGTAGAAGCTACATGGAAAGGTTGAAGAGAGTAGGTGAGAGGACCCCTGTGGAACCCCCTAGGTGACCGATGTTGCGAAGGGCAGGGATTGATTCAACTTAACTCTTTGGGATCTGTTGTGGAGGAATGAAGTGAACCAGTTTAGTATGGTTCCTGACAGCCCCATCTTATGTTCTATGAAATCTATTAATCTTTTGAGTTTAACAGTATCAACCGCAGAAGACAGGTCAAGCAGGATGTAAAGGTTCCTGTAATTTTTATCCAGCATTTTTAGAATGTTGTCAACTATGTGCTTGAGTGCTGATTCAGTGCTGTGACCTTGACGGAAGCCATGTAATTTTTCTGCTGCACAATAGCATTGACCTACACCGGTCACTGTTAACACACTCACAACAATCTATTGCAGTCTTCTTCCTTAATTGTGCAGTGAATAATACTTCACGACTGGCTCCACAAACCTAGCAGACAAGTTACATAACGAGTTACATAACAAGTTGCTTATCTATCCCAGAACCTTGGACCGTGACTAAACAGATAGCAGCTTCAACAGCTCAGCATGAAGCTCATATGCATTCACACAATTAAGCCCACATACATCACTGTAACGCAAAACAAACAATAACAACACAACACCACAAGCTTGACTTAGATAAATTGCGAAGCACAACCCTTTAATACTCTCTCCTCAGCCATAGCAAGTGCCTTCAGAACCTTCAGGGACATGGACTAGAGTCAAGCATAGTCTACATCTTTTCCAGAATATTTTAGCTGACAAACCAACACCGTTGCAACCACTTGATAGAGTGGGGTTTCTTGCATCTCGATCTCTTGGCAAGGTCATCAAACAAACTCCAGCACTGGTCCTATGGACCTTTGATTTTTTTATTCAAATGCAAGAAATTAGCTAACTGTAGAAGTACATTGCAAATATAGTTACATGAATATGAATCCACAAAGACAACAGAGAGGATGGTGTTCAAAACGTAAGGGTTTTATTAACACATTTAGTTCAGGTTACATTTTAAATCAATCAGCTAAACTGATAAAAGAATATGGTAAGAACACACATATTTAAATGTTCATGCAGCCTAAATTTATAGATTATCAAAAACAATATTCAAAGCAAAATAACATACAGTAAGCAAAATATGACCCAAGCAGGTTTCATGGAGGAACAGCCCTATTATTAATAGAGGTTTAAAAGAAGTAAGGGGACATTCTAAGAGGAAGATGTCAGCATCTAATGACCCAGATTTAAGACTCAATGGAAAGAGTCTGAGTGTTCAAGCATGAAGCTTAATACTCTTGGCAGGAGAAATCAGCAGAATTCAGAAGAGTCTCTCAGCAAAGTCAGGATAGGGTCTGATCCACTATTCTAAACAACATACAATTAAAGCATGAAAAAGGTTTCCAGAAGGCCTCTCCTACTCATCTTCCACCAAACAAACCAATGATGAAACTATGCTCTCTGGGAATAGGTAGACTCCCTAACTTTCCCAGCTTCCATCAAAGAAGCAATCATCTGGATAACCTTGCATGTAAAATCATTCCAGTCGGCATGGTACAAGATGGTATCTCCCACAGTGTCAGTCTTCATATTCAAGGCCATAAGTTAATTAGAAAAATCTATAGTCTGCTAGTTTAATACAATGTACAATGAACCTATTCTAAGCTAACAAGGACACAGATAAGACACCTTTCGAGAAAAGTAAACCAAGACATCTGCAAAACATTTTACAAAATGTAAAGTGTGCACTGAGATCTGGTTACAGCGTAGGCCAACATTAGATTGAAACAGTTTCAAAATTAATACAGTTAGCATGAGCAATTATATGAAATCCAATTTAAAGAAGCATACATTCCTTTCATAATATATACATTTATTGTACAACAACTAAATATTCTTTCATTACTTTCATACTTTCATTAAATAGGATTATACAGCCATTTATTTGAAACAAATATAAAAGCATGCACATTTAATACAAGTTAGCAGATATTGAGTCTAAACATTGTGTATTGAAGGGGTGGGGAATGAAGTATGTTGCTCCAAATGTTCACAAAATGTACACTTTCCACATGGTTGTAGCAAAGTGTAACCCCTGCAAACTTCAGAAATGTTCCATCAAAAAACTTTCCAAGTTGGCACATCCAATGTTGAGAGCTGTGTTGCAGACATTCCTGCAAACAAGTATTTTTTTTGTTTATTTATTTATAGCTGCCAAATGAACCCATGTTGTGTGTGACTCCTCCAGCAAGTCTTGACCTTTTATTCAGCATCACTTTGAATGCAAGTGTGAGAAACTGGGTTCTTGATTGAAGGGGGTGAACACCAACCACAAATCCTGTCAAGGTAAACCACAAACATCTCCAAATTAACCTGCGCTTAATCCTCTGTTAGCTTGGCGCAAAATCTGTCAGGTTTAACTTACAGTCAAAGTATTTATGCAGCACACCAACAGTAATAGAGTGAAAACGCCAGGCAGGAAAAATCCCACACAAATACAGAAAATTGCGTACATTTTAATAAAGGATTTGACACTGAAATGACAAAGATCCAATGAATAGAACAGGAGATATGTAATTTCAAAGATTTTAGATAAATATAGTGCCAAAAGCAGAATGCGATGGAGCACAAGCTGGATATAGGGACTAGGTGAGTCCTGCTGAAAAAGTTACCTTCTCAAAGTCGGGCACGAAGAGTCCACTTCACTGTGAAGGAGGCTGAGAGGAACAGGAAGAGTGTTGTAGATAGTCGTTACTGTAGCGCAATAAGAAGGCCGGGTGTTGCGGACACGCAAAGATCCTGCCAGGCATCATGGATGGTAGTAGCTGGAGCTTCACATTGGCGGCACCGTTGACTCTTAATGCTGTATCGCAAAGTGCTTATCTCACTTTGTCGGTCATCACTGGTAGTTGCTATAGTTTGAAGAATCAGGTCACTACAGCTTGCATTGCCGGTTGACATGGGCACCAAGATCTCAGAGCGAACAGCACAGTTTGTAGTCATGAAGAGCACAAAACGTCAGGATTCTCCTTTTCTTCACAGGAGGAGCTGAACCAATGCCAGCCAAAGGTCCTGGGAAGGCACCTCTTGGGGAACAGGAACTCATTCCAGCAGAGACCAACAGGGCTCAAGCAGGACCAGTTGCAGGTCTAGGTAGGTCCAGTGAATTAGATTAGCTGGGCAGTTGCAGGGAGAGCTCTGGAGCAAGTTATATCCCGGTCAACAGGAAGACAGCTAACTGACCCTTGTAGTAATTCTGCCTGGAATGAGGGGAGCAGGGATAGTCTTCCTTCTCAGAGAGCAGGGCAGGCCTCCAGCAGCAAAGCACTCAGAAGGCAGCAGGGCAGCCTTCTTCTGCATTATACACAGGTCCAGGAGTGTACTGAAAAGTGAGTCTGAGGGACCTATTTTTATCTTCGGTGCCAGCTTTGAAGAATCTTCTGGAGGTTTCCTCCCAGAGGTTGGTTTAGATTCTCCTGCCTCCCTTCCCAGACTCCCTAGGGTCCAGAATTACAAAAGACTTGTGTGAAGTTGTGTGTGTGTGTGTGCCTTGTAGCTCCTTTGAAATGCAAGTGGGGCTGTGTACAGCTCAGCCCCTCCCATCCAGATGGATTGGTCATCCTCCTTACTTCAGGTTCACCTTTGTGTTACTGTCTGGGAGGAATAAATAAAGGCTAACAGCCAGCATCAATTTGTATGCCAGGACTGGCAGATACCATTTTAAACATAGATTTAACATATTTTGTTTGTTTTGCTTATTTCCTTATCCCTTCCAAATGAACCCATGTTGTGTGTGAAATCTCCAGCAACTCCAGATTTTATAGCCAGCCTCACTTAGTATGCTAGGACTAGAAGATGGACTTAAAATCAATAGCCCTGTGAGCTACAGTGCCAGGACCGGTTAAATGAGTCACTAAGCAGCCATGAATAATGTACTTATATTGCAATTGTTTATTCACTTTCCTGTCCTTAGTCTATTTGCTCTCGGAGTTTCTTAATATTTTACAAAGTAGTTACCCAAATGCATCAGTTGCATATTCTTTTAATTTGATTACTTAAATATTGTTCTGAAATATTTTTGGGGCCGTGCTCCACTTTACGCCTGTACTTTTTAGTTCATTTTTATCAACCCTCCAGCCTCTTAGGGCTTTGCGGTATACCCCCAGGCTCCATCATGTACTTGTTCTCCTTTTAGATTTGGGTCCAAAACTCCGAATTTACCTGCTGCCCTCTATAATTGAGCTTTCATACAAAACAGTAAAAAATACTAAAAAGAATTTTTGTCCAGCCCGGGCATTGTGGTGCTGTGGGAGCCCCGCAGCAGGAGGCGCATAAGTGGCCATCTATGTCGCTTAGGCCTGGAGAGAGTCCGGACAAAATGCATACATGTGGAATGTTCAGGCACACAAGAACTGCTGGCATCCCCATTGTGAACTTCCATGTGGAGAAATGGCTCCTTTGGACTACTTTCAGTTGGGTGGATGTGGCTGCTGTTGTAGTGGGACATAGGGTATAGTGACTAAGTGCCTGGGTTTCACCACACATGCATTTCCCTTTTTTAAGGGCGGAGCAGTGCAGCTGTTTGGGATCAGGACATACCTCTTTTAAGTTCAAGGTGTCCGGTTTTAGGTGCATCTGCTTTCAGGAAGCAAAGGTCAGGGGTGTGTATTCCTTGTGCATGCTATCAGTTGGACGACCGAACCTCGCTGGTGTGAAAATGCATTTTTGAGGTATTTTATTACAGCTTTTAGTATTCTAGTTACTTTGCAGACAGGGATATGTTAAGAATTTTGGGGGCCCTGGGCCCTGTTGGGGACATCTTTGAAATTATGATCCAATTTCAGCTCTTTCATGCCCTCTTTGGCCAGGTCACTGACAGTGCACATGAACGCTAGTCCAAATTCTGAACATGTTTACATCTAATATTCAGGGATAGTGACATGTGTTTTCAATATTGTAATACAGCAGGACCTCACTAATATTACTGCACCCTGAGACATCCTCCCATTTCTCATATGTAAGGTCTGGTTTTGACCTAATAGAAACTTTTTTAGGGATGTTACATGAAACATAAACGCAACATTTCTTTGCAAAATGGCTGTAATACACTCTCACACAGCACCTACATCTAAAATAAATTGAATTAAAATTATATTTAAAACAATCTGTTTAAGAGTTATTTAAGTTCATTAGGACAAGACTCCCCAGTAAAACAGAGCTGGCCCTCCTGAAAGGCTGGGGCCCTGTGCCAGAGCCCACTTTACCCATGCCTTAAAACATCTGTTTGCAGACAATAGGGAGCACGTACATATTGATTGCAGGTCCTGTCTTTAGGGCAAGCCTGCTGCTGAATATTCATCACAAATATACTTTTCTCGGTACAGCACACATGGCATACACATGCATGCTGCAAGGTCGTCCAGAGTGGCCTTCAAAAGGACTATCACCCCAATTATTACTTGGCCTCAGCTGTGCATGTCTTCCTGGTATGTTCGTGCACCACAGTTGCCTTCAGCTTGGACTTTGAGGATCTGTGCTGCAAGGGTCCTTGATGAAGGGGAAACCGTGTTATGTAGATTGAGAAGAAAAGAGATGGTGGTCTAGAGTTGAGTAAGGCGTGTGGTGAAGATTCATATTAGGAATTGAGGTAGCAAAGGACACTTTGCAGAGAGTTTGCGAGAAGAAGGGAAGAGAGGGGACATTGAAATTCAATGTTCAGAGTAGAGGGGTGAAAGGGAAGAGTATTCTGTACTGTGGTGTTTTCTCTCTTGAGACACAGTGGCTAGATTTATCACTTTTAATTTAATACTAATATTATAATGGATAAACCACAATGACCCTCATAATGGGCGGCTGTGAGAAGTTGGCCTAATATATGATGTCTCCAATTCTGGGGGCACCTTGTATCAGTCCAAACAATCCCTTATGGTGATGGTTGTAGGTCAACCTTATAGACAAGCTATCCTAAGGGTAGCATGGACTAAGCAGCCTTAAAGGCTTAATTCAAGAGGGCATGTGAAGCCAGCTGTTTTACCATATGCAATCCTGTAATATCAAATGAAAGGACACCACACAAGTTATATATTATAAAAATATATGTATTTATTACTAGAATAATCCTCTGTACTCTTTATGAGTGCAGAGGCACAAGCGTTTAAACAAAAGCACAGTTAAACATGTGAAAGTTGCACAATTATGGATTAGGCCGGGGGGCCACGCAAACCATATATTAAAAAAGTGGTATAAGTATCACTAATCGAACAGTGATCAGGCCTAGGGCCTGGGGAATCGCTGGGACCAATTGGGACCAGCAATGCTGAAGTCGGGAAAGGCCCGCGGGAATCGGGTGCAGCGCTGAAAGCACACACATGCACCAATGCAAAGTCAATGGTGCGTAAAAGTTATCGAGTTACTGTTTTAAGAGTCTTCCGACTGACCTAGAAGGACAAAACTTTAGACTTAGACACTAGAGGTGTATACCAGTACAGGAGCACCGGCGTTCATGAGTTACCTCACCCACAGGAAGCGGGTGCACAGGTGCAAAGTCGTGTCGGCTTTCGTCGTGTAGATCTATGGAGCCTGTAGATGAGGATGCTGCAGGCGGCCAGAAGAGAAGTGTCTGGTGCGATCCAAGGGTGGATCGAAGATGAAGAGTATCTGAAAGCAGAGGGGACAGAGTCTGGGTCACTCAGCAGTGACCAGGGTGGAACCAGGAAGGAACCAGGCAATGTCGGGCGCAATCAGGTGGTTGTCGTGAAGCTTGTCTCTGCTGCCACGTGGACTCTGGGGCACCGAGGATGTCCAGGAGTAGATCACGAGCTGTCCCACAAAGGCTCTTGCTGTTGGCGGTGTCGGCTTCTGGATTGGAGCAAACAAACCTTGGCAAGTGCAACCCACGCAGGATTCGAAGATCGCTTCTTACTAGAACCAGCAAGGTCAGAGCGGGTGCTCCTTTTCAGGGGAGCAAGGGCCAGTCCAGAGCAACCGGACTGGCAGAGTAAATTCAAAGGTTTGTCAGTACTGGGGCCGCTAGCCAACGGGCAAGCGACCGGACCAACGCGTTGAGCCAAAAGATGCAGAAGGGCCCCACGCAGCACTTTGTGAGTGTAGAGGGGTGAGCTTCAGTGCAAAAGTGGCTCAGGGCTAGGGCTTCTCAAACCCCAAATGCACAGCTTTGAGAGAGCCTTGGGAGCTGCACAGTCAGCGCCATGTGGTTTTTCCAAGAAGGCCGGCCCCACGCTTCAGGTCGCCTCCACGGGTCTCAGCTCTGCAGGGACTGTGGATCGGGCTGTTAGAAGGCAGGCACGCTGGGTCTTGTCGATCTCTGTCACTCGAGTTCTGGCAGGAACTGCAACAAAGCAAACGTCGAGGTGCTGGATGGTGCCTGTTTGCACAGGGTGGTCACTCCTTGACCACAAGGTAGATTCTTCAGTCTTCTACATCAAGTAGGATGTCGAAGGGTCCAGAGTTTCATTTCATAAGTTTCAGTCAGGATAATCTGAGTGCATGGGCACTGCTCCCACCTTTATTCCAAACTGGGGGGGCTGGATTACCTGCTAGGTCCCTCCTATAGGTGGAACCCAGGAAGGGGGTGGTTACACCCCTTTCCCTTTGTCCAGGGTCGCGCTGGGACTGGGGCTGGTGTGCCCCAGAACCGGTTTGACCGGATTATGCAAGGGGAAGCCTTGTGCGCCCCAGGCAGTGTCTAGTTTCATTCAACCCACCCTGCCCCAATACACTATCTCCTGTCTGGGGAGGTGTAGCACCTCCCTGCGACAGGAAACCCTTTGTCCAGGCCTCCTCTGCCAAGTTTAGGTCAGCAGCAGGAGGTCAGACTTGTGTCTGTGGCAGCAGAATCCATTTTGTGATGCTGAGGCTCTGGTTAGAATTAACCGCGTTTTAGCAAAGTAACATGTCTTCTCCCTCTAGAAGGGTGGAATGCTACCCCTGTCACCAGGACTGGCGAGGGGGTAGTATTCCAAAGCGTATGACACCTTACACGACATGTTTTGATAAAGCCAAACCAAAGTTAGCACATAACTGCGATGGATTATAATGCACTTAAGAGTATATGGTTTGGCAATATCCCAGAACAGCTAAGGGAGTTGGTCCAGACAGCTGCAGACAGGCTCAGCTCATGCTAGAGCACCATCCCACATAAAACCAAGCACTCTGCCTCCAGGATTGTTAAGGCCTGCCATAGGAGTGACTTATAGGTATATATGTGTCCAGATAGGTTTAGCTATAGGTATACTATATCTAAGCAAGGGGTGATTACACCAACTTGCCCCAGCTGAGTGATCAGCCAGTTGTGTCAATTTTGGATAGCCAGCCAGGGGTGGCAAAAGATATGCTGCAGCCCCTGGTTGGTCTTGGATGCACCTATGCCCTGGGCACCTATAGTGCACTGTACAGGGGCTGATAAGGTGACCCAAGCCAATTTAGTTATGCACCTAGGGTACATGGAATCTATTTTAAAGAGAGAGCAGATAGCCCGGGCCCTGATTAGCAGGGAACCGGGCCAACTAAGTCGAAAACCAGCTAAACACAAGGCAAAAAATCTGGGGTGACCATAGTCAGGTATCCACCATCCTACACAACCCCCCCCCCCCAAACGAAAGGAGATAAGGCTATCCTTGACCAGGTAAGCCTATATTGCCTGAGTGGCCATATAAGGAAGTACCTGCACTAGCATGGTTACCCCCTGTCTCATGGTCCACTAAGCAATCCCTCACCCTTGGGGTATTAGAGGGTCTCCACCATAGGGAATCACTACCTTTTGTGTGTTTTTGCAAAGTAAAAGGCTGGTGTTGATATGGAGTACTGAAGTGAGGCTCCACTAATGTAGGGCTCAGCTTCCTCCAATTATCTTCCACCATGTGTGCCTTTCTTTCATTGACTGAGTTGCACTGTGCTCTCAGGGTCAACCTCTTGCTACCTAAAGCTGGAGGCTGGGTCCCTTTGGTTGGCTTACTGGAGGGACAGTTCAGGTTTGGGCCCTTTGGGTCCCAGGTTTGGCTGTGCCCAACAGAATCCATCGGTGGGAGGTCCCAAACTAATTTTAAGGGGGATCCCTCAGGAGTTTTTAAAGTTTTCACCTGGCTAGGGCTGCTAGCTTCGGTGCCCCTAATCTGCTAATGGGGGTGCTTTATTTGACAGGGGGCTCTTTGGGGCTCACTGTCCTTCTTGTCCTCCGTAGCCCTGGGCTGACTAAGGCAAGGTAGAGAGGGGCAGGTTACCTGCTCCAGACTGGGTCCCACCTGAGAAGGGTCCACTGACATCAGAGGCTCTGTCAGGCTAGGCCTAACCACCTCTGGGGCAGTTCCTTCATCAGGGGTAAGATCAGTTCCCTGAGGAGGCTGATCCTTTCCTAAAGTCTGGTGGGAGGGATATTTCTCTTCCCCCTCAATGCTCTCTGTTTGTGTGGAGTTTTCCATCTTTTTAGGCTTCACAACCCATTTATCAGTTTGAGTTTGGGCTGTGGCCATCACAGCCCCACCAACCTTTTCAGGAGGCGACTCAGTTTGGGTATGGGCTGTTACCATCACAGCCCTGCTATTCTGTTTAGGAAGGGAGTTAGCTAAAGATGGGGCTGAGTCTTGCACAGCCCTACCAACATTTTCAGGAAGGACATCTTGGATTGGGGCTGTAGACATCACAGCCCCACTAACATTTCCATGGAGATTTATCATTCTAGAATGGATTTCTTGTTCAACCTCAGCCCAGGCTGAGATTTCCAAATCATTCCCCAGTAGACAATCCACAGGCAAGTTTGGGGTCACTGCCACTCTCTTTGGGCCAGTGACTCCTCCCCAGCTGAGATTTACCACTGCTAAGGGATGATTTTTCTGAACTCCATCAATGTTTGTCACCTGGTATGTGGCACCAGGTAAAGGTTGCCTAGAGGGGACTAGATTCTCAGTCACCATGGTGATACTAGCCCCTGTGTCTCTGTAGGCCTCAACTTTCAAACCATTGATGAGGGGTTCCTGTCTATACTTGCTCAAAGTGTTTGGGCAATCAGTGAAATTGGCAAACCCCATGCCAGTCTCATAGACAGGATCAGTTGGGGACCTGGTTAGGCCAGAGTCCACCTGTGTTCCAAAGGTAAACGCACCCAGATTCTTGGGGGTGCTCCCACCACCTGGGGGGCCACTGCTAACAGTGACAGGAGGTGTTGGAGCTCTACCTGGAGGTATATTTTCCTTATTACTATTCTTTGGACAACAGCTGTCTGTTTTCCAATGGCCAACCTGTTTACAGGCATGGCAATAAGGCTTTTTCTGTGTAGAGGAAGTGGCTTGGGACCCACCCCATCCTTGGAGTTTTGGGGCCCTGGGGAAGTCTTCTCTTTTGATTTATCCCCACCCTTTTCTTGAGGCTTGGTAGACTCCTTCTTCTGGTCATTACCCTGATTTCTAGGCCTAATCCTGGTTCTGACCCATTTATCTGCCCTCTTTCCCAATTCTTGGGGAGAGGTCAAATCTGAGTCCACCAGGTGCTGGTGTAAAAGCTGGTTCTGACAATTACTTAGGATCTGCTCCCTCATAATCAAATTATACAATCCTGTATAGTCATGTACTTTGCTGCCATGTAGCCATCCTTCCAGAGACTTAGTAGCACTATCTACAAAATCAGTCCAGTCCTGTGTCTTTGTCTTCTGGGTGTCTCTGAACCTTAACCTGTATTGTTCAGTGGTTAAGCCAAACCCATCTATTAGAGCACTCTTCAGGACAGTTTAGTTTTTAGCATCCTCATGTCTGACAGTGAGGAGCATATCTCTCCCTTTCTCAGAAAAGGAGAGACATAAAATTGCAGCCCACTGGTCCTAAGGAACCTGCTGTACCATGCAGGCTCTCTCAAGAGCAGTTATCCACTTGTGGATGTCATCCCCATCTCTGTAGGGGGGCACAATTTTGCTCAGGTTTCTACTATCATAGGACCTGTCTTTCTCTCTAGGAATTATGTTGCTGCCACCAGTGGAATCTAATCCACACAATTTTTGCTCCCTTGCTAAAGCAAGTTTAGCTTGGGCCAAGGCTACCTCTTCCCTCTCTATCTGGAGTTGGACAGCCCCCATTCTGGCCCTATGCTCTTTTCTCTGGGGGGAAGTCATTCCCCTTTGAGATTCCCTTGAGGCACTAGAAAGGTGAGAGTCCATTGAAGGAGATCTATCTCTTCTATTGCCTGGAACTATTCTGGGTTGGGTCCAGGGGAGGTGCTGGCCCTCTCCATTTCCCAGTAGGTCCAAGTTGGCCGGGCTAAGCCTCCCAACGAGTACCTGGTTACCCCTCTGATCCTGATCTGACTCTTCCTCTTCTGATTCAGGGTCCACCACCTCATCTTCTGGGGTGCTGTTCTCAGTCTCTGGGGGGTTCACTCCATCTCCTGACCCTGAGGGAGCTGTACTAGCTTTCTCAAGATCATCCTTCTCCAGGATGCCTATCAGGATGGGAATGGTGGGGTTGTGACCCCTTTTCAGCTTCCTTGCCATTCACAAGGCACTCAAGTCCTTGAAGCTGAGTTTGTCATAGCCGGAAGGTCCCTTGGTAAGGTCAACCATCACAGGTAGAGAGCTGGAAGCTTCACCTGTGCCAGACATGACTGCTAGTGAGTTGTAAGTGGTGCACTTACCTACTCTAAGTGTTTTCCTACTGTACCTTGCTAGTGAGTTGTAGGCAGGGTGTGCTAAGCCCTTTGATCTACAACTACTAAGTTTAGTAGAACTTAAATATGCTAAGCTTTGTTTATATGTACCTAAGGTACTTGATGTGATCTTTCAATTTGATAAAAAGATTGCAATGGTAAAACAACAGCAAGCTCAAATCTGCACCGCTGCGCACCAATGTGAGAAGTTGGCCTGATATATGATGTCTCCAATTCTGGGGGCACCTTGTATCAGTCCAAACAATCCCTTATGGTGATGGTTGTAAGTCAACCTTATAGACTAGCTATCCTAAGGGTAGCATGGACTAAGCAGCCTTAAAGGCTTAACTCAAGAGGGCATGTGAAGCCAGCTGTTTTACCATATGCAATCCTGTAATATCAAATGAAAAGACACCACACAAGTTATATATTATAATAATATATGTATTTATTACTAGAATACTCGTGAACTCTGCGGACAGCGCACTGCAAGGACGCGCTCACCGGTTTCAGTGACAGGCGACACCGGACCTCGCCGCACCCGCTCCGCGGGTGCCGCATCGTCGGAATTAGTGAGGGGCATCAGCCCAAGACTTTCAAGTGGGAAGACCGTTTCCATCAGTGGCTGAGGGCTGCAGGGCTGCGAGCGTCAGGGACTCCATTACCCAGGAGTCCCTGCTAGACCGGCAACAACTTCCGGTCCGCTCTCCCTGGCGGCCGGCCCACCGCCCACCTGAGGACCTTTAAAACACCCACTTCCTCAACCACCAGTGGGATACTCGTGAACTCTGCGGACAGTGCACTGCAAGGACGCGCTCACCGGTTTCAGTGACAGGCGACACCGGACCTCGCCGCACCCGCTCCGCGGGTGCCGCATCGTCGGAATTAGTGAGGGGCATCAGCCCAAGACTTTCAAGTGGGAAGACCGTTTCCATCAGTGGCTGAGGGCTGCAGGGCTGCGAGCGTCAGGGACTCCATTACCCAGGAGTCCCTGCTAGACCGGCAACAACGTCCGGTCCGCTCTCCCTGGCGGCCGGCCCACCGCCCACCTGAGGACCTTTAAAACACCCACTTCCTCAACCACCAGTGGGATACTCGTGAACTCTGCGGACAGCGCACTGCAAGGACGCGCTCACCGGTTTCAGTGACAGGCAACACCGGACCTCGCCGCACCCGCTCCGCGGGTGCCGCATCGTCGGAATTAGTGAGGGGCATCAGCCCAAGACTTTCAAGTGGGAAGACCGTTTCCATCAGTGGCTGATGGCTGCAGGGCTGCGAGCGTCAGGGACTCCATTACCCAGGAGTCCCTGCTAGACCGGCAACAACTTCCGGTCCGCTCTCCCTGGCGGCCCGCCCACCTCCCTGAACGCCGGTATAACTGGGACCAACCCTCCCGCAGCGCGGGACGCAGCCCCGGCAGCGGACGGCCCCGGCCCATATCTCTTGGCCAGTTGTGATACAAGTAAGGTAGGCGATATTGTGACCCAGGGCTTGGTAGGCTATAAGAGACTTTGTATTGACTTTGAGGACTAATAAGTTATTACCCTTTTTGTGTAAAGAGCGTGCGTAGATCGGATTACTGCAGTTGGTGCTATCTAGAAACCATGGTTTTAAGATCTGGTAAAACACGTAATGTCCAACTTCAAACACCCACAGGAGTGGTATCGGGTCCATTGGACGCATTTATTACACGTGCAACAGGTATCCTGGAAAAGGAAATAGCAATGGTGGAAAAACGTCTTTCCATTGACTTAGTCAGTGGAAAACGTTCTTCACTGGGTAGGCTGGCCAAGATTCCTAGTCCCGTGTCTCACGCACAACCACACGCAGCTTTTAACTGTATACATTTAGACACTACGGAAGCCATAGTCCATATGGATAGTGAGGGGTCTGATCCCCCTGTACAAACATCATCTCATCCTGTACACCCGTTGGATGAACATGAAGTGACTGGGGAAATTGAAACTCAAGACAGCCTAAATTCCGAATATAGTTCGGAATCTGTCGACTTACCCCCTGATTCACCCAAAACAGTTACTAACGACCTAGTCCATATAGACCCCCTAGGTACAGACAAGGTATCAAGGAAGAGAAAACAAGACATGAGCTATAAGGGTGGGAGAGAATGCAAGATGCCCAAATTAAAAGATACCGCCGGAAATTCTACATCGGCACTAGGCCGTCCCAGCGAGAAACAATGTATTAACACATTGTCTAATGTCTTATGCCCCTCCCTCATCTCCCTAGGCTCCTCGAACCCCTGCCCAACATGCTTATGCAGCGATGATTCCTTGTTGGCAAAGATTGAGGCTTTGATGAAAAACCTCTTATTACCTGTCTTGGAGAGGACTAGATTAATGACATTGAAAATAGATTCACTGGAGGCTGTAGTTAATGCGAATTCTGCCTTAGTATTGTCTATACCTGGTATAAACCCAGGGGGGGGCCAAACCTCCACTTTTGGCCCCAAAAACTTCTAATATCCCGAATACTGTCATTGGTAATCCTAGCAATCATAAACCCCCAGGGTCAGCAATTGTTAGATCAAACAGGGGTGGTGTTCCTAAAAATATTCCAAGTAAGGTACCAGAGGCCCCGCCCCAACGCACTCACATGACGAAGCCTGAGAATAAACCAGATAGATCAACCCCCGCTAGACGCAACATAACCAAACCGCCCTCTCTGCCAAAACCTAGTACAGTCACCCATAGCCTTTCCTCACATGGGCCCCCAGTCAATCATCATAGTACCCAAAAACACCCTAGGCATCCAACACCCCGGGTTGACATCCCTATAGAGGCTACACCATATACTATGGTACTGACTGGTGTAGCCCCTCTACAACCTGGCAAAAGGGAGACTTATGGTGACCTGCGTAACAAGGTCATTTACTGGATGAATAAAAACAGACCCCTAGCCCCCTCCTCGCCAACAGAAATCTTATTTGTGAGAAGGGTTGACTGGGTGGGCCAGGGTATTAAAGATGGAGGGTGACTGTATTTTAATATCATTCAGGGATCCATGGGTGGTGGATACAATTTGTAGAGAAGCTAGGTTTGCTAGGCAGGGGGACGTCCAGACCCTAGACCTTTCATATTTTTATCCACAAAGACAGGCTCATACCCTGAAGGCCCCCAAACAGGGACGACCCATCGTTAGGAGCTACCCCAGGATAAGGACACCGCAACTACCACTATTCCCACCCCTATTTAATCACTTTGGCCCCCTGTCTGATCTCGAGGCCATTGATTGACTTCCAAAACTTTCTATAGAAAATGCTGACCCTTGGGTAGGGAGCAAGAGGCAGGGTCAGGAGTCCCCACAGTCCACACCTGTGGCAGAGGAGTTTAAGAGGGCCCCAGTACCAACAGGGATGGACACAACATCGTCCAGGGCAGGGGGAACCTCCACGACGCTGACAGAAAATAGCCAGAACATCGTTGTGAGATCTGAAAATGGGTGGGATGTTGGGGCTGGACAGGACAAGCTTGTAGTTTCAGAGGTGGTGGCCCCCTCTGCGGTACCCACATCGGAAACTCTTGCCCTCGTGTCCTGGAATACCGCCGGGGTTAAAAGTCGTATCCACTCTGAAGAATGGCTGGAGTTTATGGAGAAATTTGATATCATCATACTCCAGGAAACTTGGGCCGTTGACCCAATCTTTAGGCAGGGTTATGTTAATTTTTATAAAGCTGCCACTCGAAGTACTATTAGAAATGCCAAAGGGAGAGCCTCAGGGGGGCTACTGATCTGGGTGAAACAGTCCCTGGGATATCATACCACGGAGATATGTGTACATAACCCGGACCTCCTCATAGTTAAATTGAGTAGGACTGGCTATCGGGACTTGATCCTGTTTAACATATATGCACGCGGTTTGCCGGGTGGCCGTACACCACCCCTGCTGGAGGTATTGGATCCTATCCTGGCAGCCCTAGATAGCAATAGCGTTATTCTCCTTGCTGGGGACTTAAATTGCTGCTTCGAACCTTTAATAGACCCAGGGGACTGTTGGGGTTCCGCGGAGGACGCAGTATGGGGCATACCCGACCTGCTACCCGTTAAACCGGTACCCGCCACTGAGGCAGCGGTGAATTGGATGGCCTTTTGTTTAAACTGTGGCTTTCGGGCCTGTAATGGCCAAACAAAATCAGACCAGGAAGCCAAATGCACATTTGATAACGGGTTAAGAAGAAGCCGCATTGATTATATCCTGTTGAAAGTAGGAGACTGGTCCCTATTGGTGGATATGGAGGTATCTTCCCGCCCAGAAAGTGACCATAACCATCTGACCCTGCAACTTAGGTTGCCAGGACTAGTTAGACTAGCGGAACCCAGTACCTCACAGACGGGGGACACTTATCTTACAAACGATAGGAAGAGGTTAAAATGGACAACAATTGAGGAGGATGAGATTCTGAGGAATAAGGTTATCAGCGTGGTAAATAATACTGATAACGAAATGCTGACCCACGCCGAGTTGGGGGACAACTCTGAAATAGCTGACCTCACCATAAATCTTCATAATCGCTGTTTTGACGATTTAAAATCTCTGCTCTCGCAACCTCGCAAGGCAGGGAAACCACAAAGCATCTATTCGCCCCCAGAAATGGTACAATAAAAAATGTAGGGAAGCCCACACTGACTTGGTTAAAGCAGTCAAGTCTCGGAATATGGGCTTAGTGAAAGCGGCTAGACAGACCTATAGGAAAATACAGAGGGAAGCTAAACTGGAGTGGGAGGACAAGTATTGGTTAGACTTATTGGAAGCCTCCATGTCCAATAACTCTATTAAATTTTGGGAAATAGTGAAGTGGGGGAAGGATCCGGAGACACGCACTCCCACAAACCATGTGCCCCCCCACGAGTGGGTGTCTTTCTATTCAACCCAGTTTTGTGCCGTGGATTCCATGCCACCCAGTACCTCGGAAAGGACATACCACCCCACTACCCAAAGCGAGACCATCATCTTTACTGAAGGTGAGGTCGAGCTGGCACTAAATCTTACCATGCGAGGGAAAGCACCAGGTATGGATCTTATTCCCGCCGATCTATTTAAAGCAAACCCCGCCATGTGGATACCATATATTATCAAGGTGGCAAACTCCATAGCTGCAGGTGCAAGAATACCCAAATCTTGGAAGGGGGCGGAGATCTTACCGATCTATAAAAAGGGCAATAGGTCTGACCCAGGAAACTACCGCCCGATTAGTCTTATTGACTCCATGCAAAAACTCATCGCCCGCATGGTCTTGGGCAGGGTTCAAGGCTGGATCGAAATGGAGGACATTCTATCTCCCATGCAGGCGGGCTTCAGATCAGGAACTAGCACCATCGACCAGGTGTTCAGATTTTGTCTGGTCTACTGGAAGGTGGTGCAGCTTGGCGGCGGTACCATCTTCGCAGCGTTCATTGATCTGAAGTCCGCCTTCGATCTAGTCCCGAGGGACAAACTGTGGGGAGTCTTGAAGAATTTGGGAATGCCTGTAGAACTGCTCGATCTAATAGTCAAATTGCATGAGGAGAATTTTGCGAGGGTAAGATGGGGAGGACAGGGCCAAGTTACAGAACCTTTCCCTGTCACCCGAGGTGTTCGCCAGGGGTGTGTACTGGCACCCACCCTTTTCTTACTGTTCATTGACCAAGTGGTCAAATTTTTTGAATCGACCCCGACAGATGCCCCTGTGTTGGCAGGACAGCGCTTCCCAATGCTCATCTTTGCTGATGACACATTACTCCTCTCCAGAACACGCAGCGGATTACAGCGGGCCTTGGACCGCTTTGAGGAGTTCTGTGCCATCAGCAACCTTAAGGTGAACGTGGGAAAATCCAAATTTATGGTGTTAACTAAGAACCGCCCTGTCCGGAGCTCAGTTAGTATGGGTGGAATCAAATTGGATCAAGTGGACAACATGATTTATCTGGGGGTCACGCTAGATAGTCGCTTGAAATGGAAGGCCCAAGTCGATGCTCAACATCTTAAGCATGCTCGACTTACTGGTTGCCTCCTTAGTGAGCAAAGAAAATCCATCACCAAGCGGGTTACCCCAGCTCTTAAAATCTACGATGCAAAAATCAATCCTGCGATCCTATATGGTGCAGACCTGTGGGGCCATATGGATCTTACGGGCCTGTTTAAAATACAGTGTAAATTCCTTCGTAATCTGGTAGGCTTGCCACAGTCGTCCCCCTCCATTCCCCTCTGTCTGGACTTAGGATGCCCTCCGATTAACGAGATGGCCAGATTTAGACTGGTTGCCTTCTGGAGGCGCCTATGGACCTCCCCCGAGCTTACATTATTTGCAAACGGGGTAGCAGAAGTTAGGTCAATCAGGGGTTCGGAGAAAATCCCCTGGTTCCAAATGGTAAAATCCATCCTGATGGATATGGGCTTAGATCAGTTATGGATATCCCCTGCTACCAGTACCTTCCCATCCAAATTGGTACTAAAAGAACTGTATTGGTCTACGCTCCGTTTGACTAGAATCAAAGCCTCCAGTTCTACCAACCTCACGGGTAGGTTCCTTTCCTTTAAGTTGGACCCATCCCGCGAACAATACTGGGATACGATTTCTAAATCCTTAGATAGGAAACTCTTTCATCAGTTCCGGGTGGGCTCACTGCCACTGAACACCTTTACTAAAAATTGGCCATCAAGTACCACGGATTATTGTAAATGTTGCCCAGGACATAAGGAAACAGTGGGTCATTTTCTGTTCGCTTGTCCTAGATACCATGCACCTAGGGCTAAATGGCTAAAACCATTGTTCCAGCGCCTGCCCATTAGAAAATCTGAAGAGGCCATTCATGTATTAAAAACTAACACACTAGAAATCATTACAGTGTGCATGGCCAAATACCTGGGCTGGGCCTGGATACTCAGGGCAAAACAATAGGCCAACTTGGATTCTTTTAACATACTGATGGTTCATGTATCCTCTTCTTTTTATTGAATACCTCCTTTTATCATATTTTGTTGATTGGAATATATTTGTAATTCTCTTTCCCTTTAAGGAAAACTTGCTTCAGGATTAACTTTACACTGTTTAATGCTTTTTTTACTTTTATTGTTAATGAATTCATCGCCAATCAATGTATGTTATTATTTGTCTTTTAAGATTTTTTTTAATCGAAATAAAGACTTTAAAACCTAATACTAGAATAATCCTCTGTACTCTTTATGAGTGCAGAGGCACAAGCGTTTAAACAAAAGCACAGTTAAACATATGAAAGTTGCACAATTATGGATTAGGCCGGGGGGCCACGCAAACCATATATTAAAAAAAGTGGTATAAGTATCACTAATCGAACAGTGGTCAGGCCTAGGGCCTGGGGAATCGCTGGGACCAATCGGGACTAGCAATGCTGAAGTCGGGAAAAGCCCGCTGGAATCGGGTGCAGCACTTAAAGCACACACTTGCACCAATGCAAAGTCAATGGTGCCTAAAAGTTATTGAGTTACTGTTTTAAGAGTCTTCCGACTGACCTAGAAGGACAAAACTTTAGACTTAGACACTAGAGGTGTATACCAGTACAGGAGCACCGGCGTTCATGAGTTACCTCACCCACAGGAAGCGGGTGCACAGGTGCAAAGTCGTGTCGGCTTTCGTCGTGTAGATCTATGGAGCCTGTAGATGATGATGCTGCAGGCCGCCAGAAGAGAAGTGTTGAGTGCGATCCAAGGGTGGATCGAAATGAAGAGTACCTGAAAGCAGAGGGGACAGAGTCTGGGTCACTCAGCTGTGACCAGGGTGGAACCAGGAAGGAACCAGGCAATGTCGGGCGCAATCAGGTGGTTGTCATGAAGCTTGTCTCTGCTGCAACGTGGACTCTGGGGCACCGAGGATATCCAGGAGTGGATCACGAGCTATCCCAAGAAGACTCTCGCTGTCGGCGGTGTCGGCTTCCGGATTGGAGCAAACAAACCTTGGCAAGCGCAACCCACGCAGGATTCGAGGTTCGCTTCTTACTCGGACCAGCAAGGTCAGAGCGGGTGCTCCTTTTCAGCGGAGCGAGGGCCAGTCCAGAGCAACCGGACTGGCAGAGCAAATTCAAAGGTTCGTCGTACTGGGGCCGCTAGCCAACGGGTAAGCGACTGGACCAACGCGTTGAGCCAAAAGTTGCAGAAGGGCCCCACGCAGCACTCGGTGGGTGTAGAGGGGTGAGCTTCAGTGCAAAAGTGGCTCAGGGCTGGTGCTTCTCAAACCCTAATGCACAGCTTCGAGGGAGCCTTGGGAGCTGCACGGTCAGCGCCTCGTGGTTTTTCCAAGATGGCCGGCCCCACGGTTCAGGTCGCCTCCACGGGTCTCAGCTCTGCAGGGACTGTGGATCGGGCTGTTAGAAGGCAGGCACGCTGGGTCTTGTCGATCTCTGTTGCTCGAGTTCCGGCGGGAACTGCAACAAAGCAAACATCTAGGTGCTGGATGGTGCCTGTTTGCACAGGGTGGTCACTCCTTGACCACAAGGGAGATTCGTCAGTCTTCTACGTCGAGTAGGATGTTGAAGGGTCCAGAGTTTTGGTTCATAAGTTTCAGTCAGGATAATCTGAGTGCATGGGCACTGCTCCCACCTTTATTCCAAACTGGGGGGCTGGATTACCTGCTAGGTCCTTCCTATGGGTGGGACCTAGTAAGGGGGTGGTTACACCCCTTTCCCTTTGTCCAGGGTCGCGCTGGGACTGGGGCTGGTGTGCCCCAGAACCGGTTTGACCGGATTATGCAAGGGGAAGCCTTGTGCGCCACAGGCAGTGTCTAGTCTCCTTCAACCCACCCTCCCCCAATACACTATCTCCTGTCTGGGGAGGTGTAGCACCTCCCTGCGACAGGAAACCCTTTGTCCAGACCTCCTCTGCCAAGTTTCGGTCAGCAGGAGGTCAGACTTGTGTCTGTGGCAGCAGCATCCATTTTGTGATGCTGAGGCTCTGGTTAGAATTAACCGTGTTTTAGCAAATTAACATGTCTTCTCCCTCTAGAAGGATGGAATGCTACCCCCGTCGCCAGGACTGGCGAGTGGGTAGTATTCCAAAGCGTATGACACCTTACACGACATGTTTTGATAAAGCCAAACCAAAGTTAGCACATAACCGCGATGGATTATAATGCACTTAAGAGTATATGGTTTGGCAATATCCCGGAACAGCTAAGGGAGTTGGTCCCAACAGCTGCAGACAGGCTCAGCTCATGCTAGAGCACCATCTCACATAAAACCAAGCACTCTGCCTCCAGGATTGATAAGGCCTGCCATAGGAGTGACTTATAGGTATATATGTGTCCAGATAGGTTTAGATATAGGTATACTATATCTAAGCAAGGGGTGATTACACCACCTTGCCCCAGCTGAGTGATCAGCCAGTTGTGTCAATTTTGGATAGGCAGTCAGGGGTGGCAAAAGATATGCTGCAGCCCCTAGTAGGCCTTGGATGCACCTATGCCCTGGGCACCTATAGAGCACTGTACAGGGGCTGATAAGGTGACCCAAGCCAATTAAGTTATGCACCTAGGGTACATGGAATCCATTTTAAAGAGAGAGCAGATAGCCTGGGGCCCTGATTAGCAGGGAACCAGGCCAACTAAGTCGAAAACCAGCTAAACACAAGGCAACAAATCTGGGGTGACCATAGTCAGGGATCCACCTTCCTACAGCGGCCCAGTAAATGGCCATGATTTTACCGACCCCCTGGAGTTACAAATACAAATCGGTCGGATTATGAATTAGACCCTCAGATTTCAACTTGGATGGGAGGAATTACCAGAGAATCTGAAATTATGGGTCCAGTACCCCCAGTGATTCCTTATTTTGGGTTGAATCTTCACTCCACAGTTTCAGCTGGTATAGCAACTGAAACCTCCAAGTGCAAGTTAAGAGATCTGTGGTGTTCTCGCAGCACTCATAATTCTGATCTGGTCATTGACTACACGTACACACACACACAAATGTGCACACACACACCCACACTCTCACACACACTATCTCTCTCTCATGCACAGATGTGCACACAAACACATATTCTCTCTCTCTCTCTCTCTCATACGCAGATGGGTGGTAAAATGTGTTATCCATGAATGAAATTCCAATCCTAATTGAAGTTTTTATCATATCTCTCTCTCATTTAGCATATTTTCAATGTCTTACCGAATACCAATGTCATCCTGCCTTGTCCAGTTTAATTTACTGGGAATTCAGGAAACAGCAGACTACAGGGAAACCAAGATGGAGCCACCCATTGCTTATGTATGGACAACTCTTGTCCTGGAATCAGGGGTATAGCTATCACAGTGCTGCAACAAGTGGAGTGGTAACAGGATACAAAGGCTTGGGGGCAAATTCTTTCCTGAAATAGTTGCAAATATTTAACCTGCCTTGTTTAGCCTTTTACGAGGGCTCTCTGGGGCCTTGCTCTGCTTGCTTGCTCCCTACAAACCTAGCTCATGCCCTGAGCCTCTCAGTATACTCTGGAATCCCTGGTGGTGAAGTGTTTCATCCGTACCCTTTGCCATGGCAAGTAAGGCCCAGCATTTTACTCACTTAAGACGAGAAATAGGATTTATCATGGACATGTTAGCTCCTAAGTGCCTCCAATGAATCTGAATTTTATCAGGAGGAATACTACAGACTGTGTTAATCATCCTTTGCCACTTTTAGCAAACTCTACTTATTTCAGCCACTGCTTTGCAGTTGCAGTTCTGAAATAAGCAAAAACAGCATGGCAATAGTCAGATGTTAGCTTGCTTTGGGTCAAATGTGAGCTTTTAGTGTGCTGCTTGAGGTGCAGATATGAGCCTGTGGTGCTCTCCTGTAGGTGCAGAGGTGAGCTTTGAAACTCCTGTTTAGTGGCTACTATGAGCTTGAATTCTGCTGTTTGGGTCCAGGTCTGACCTTGTGATGTTCTACTTTATTGCAAGTGCGAACTTGAAGTTTATTGTTTTAAATCTGCTCTGAGCTTTAGATGTGCATTATTAGGCGCTGATGCACGCTGGAGATCTATTGCTTTAATACAGATGTGAATTTCACACGTGTTGTTTTACACACAGCTTTAAGCTTGATTTGTGCTTCTTTAGGATTATATGTTAACTTCCTATGCTATGCTTCAGGAGCAATGTAAGATTTGTCTGCTTTGCTTTAAGGAAGTATGAGCAAGGATTGCTTGGCAATGGTACAGGCTTGGGGTGCCTTTGGCAAGTGTGAAATTGTGTTGCTCCAGCTTAGGGACAAATGTGAGTGGTGTATGCTTTTATAGGGCACATATGACATTAGGTGTTCAGTACTTTAGGGGCAGATGAGAGTTTAGTGTGTTCATTTTTGAAAAAGTGAGAGTTTTGTGTGTATTTTTTAGGGCTAGAAATCTGCATTTGTTATGCTGAACTTGGGTGTTATTACAATGCTCTGCAGCAATTCTATTTCTGGTATTTCCAAATGGCATCAGTACAGTGGCTATGCATTTTGTGAGCCACTTACAGCCTTAGGATGTTTCTTTTTTGGGTGCAGGTGCATACTTGGGTTGAGACTGCCTCTATGTGACATATATGTAGCCTGTCCCTCGACCTGCTACTTCGACCCCTCCATCCGGACTAGCACTTAACACAGACCCTTTATTGCCTCCTGGTGAAGGGATACCAGATTAGGGGTGATATCTGAACTCACTGGCATTTGGCCTGGCCTCAGATTTCCCTGCCCTATAGCCTTTGGGCCACCTGTTTATACCTCACATCAGCATGACCCTTCATGAATGTAAGCATGCAGAGAACATCCTTGTGCTGTGGAAGCATGGGAGAGGATGCCTGCTTTCAGCCTTGATTCCCGATTAGTACTCAGAGCAGTGTAAGCATGTACACAACAGCAGTTACCCCGTGTATGGAAAACTGCATTTCAGAGAAAGTGCATCATTCCATGTCATTTACCAAGTTGTGTTGTGTGGTAAATATCTGTAGACATTTCGCCTACTTACCATGCAGAGGGTGGGAAGAGTTGTACTGCCCTGTTGCAGCCATCATACCAATAGCAGCCTCCCTGCACTCCTGGTTGATGGAATCCAAATGCCCATTTTTCCTCTCTTTGTCTTGCTACCACTCATGCTCTTTAAGCTGGAGTCTTGTCGTTATTATAATTAATCTAATGGCAGTTTTCTATGGGATGGAGTTTACTGAGTAGATGATAAAAAAATAACAGCAGGACACAACTGTTCTCAGTGGTCCTTTTGCAAACCAGACATGTGATGGAGGAAAGCAGTGCATGCCCAGTCCACCATGGTAACCATGAAGTGCTTAGAATTATGCATTCATTACCCCCTGACTCTGAAAGTAGGAACAACCACAGGACCAATTTGAACCTTATGGCATAGATTTGGTACAACATGTGGAAATGTGACAAAAATGTCCAAATCTGTGAATTGATTCATACACCTGGAGGCAGGGGTGATTTTTCTTGTTTACAGTAGGCCCCACAGGGTGTGGCTTCCCCACCCAGCAAGATGGTGTTGGCACTGTGAGCTCCAGCTATACACAGTGCTAACTTCAATTTATTAAGTTGAGGGACTCTCCACACCTCTACTCAGCCCGCTTTTTACCCCAAGATGGTTCTCCACCTGTGGGAACCCTATTGAAGAATACTTCAGTCCTCTCTGTTTTCTTACGCATTTCTCATGGAGCATCTTTGGATTTCTATTCCTGGATTTCTACTCCCTTCCTCACGGAATTTCCAATGTTACCACTATGGTTGCCTGCCTGGCTGCCTTTAAGAGACACACATATTTTCAATAACTGATTCCTCTAGCACTTTTTGTCTCTCAAATATATCTCATAAATCTTTTGTCTCCTGCTTTAATGCTATTTTATGCTCTTCTCCTCCTTTTATGAGAAGAATAAAATCCTCTCAGAGATTATCCTATAACACAGCGATCTGCATTAACATGGCCAGAGAATCACTTGTTAGGGCTAAGGTTACCTCTTCTGGTACAAAGTCCAAGAGGGTTGATAATGATCCTCCATCACCTATCATTTCATTTAGTAATCTGACTTTAGATACCGTTCTTGATTAGGTGAGGGCTTTGTAACCTTTTATGAGTGCCACTGATGAGAAACTGGAACAAATCGAAGATAGATTGATTATTATGGAGATAAAATGGTTGAAATGGTCGGCTTTCTCTTAAATATATCTAGAAGGATTTCTCTCAATCATCAAGAGAATCTGAAACTCTAACTTCACACAGAGGATTTGGAAAACAGGAACTGCTGCAGTAATCACCATCTACATGGTCTACTGCAGGCTGAAGAAGGTTCTAAACTTCTTGACGTTTTAAAGAACTTCTTCCTGGACCTGATGACTTTTCCTACTTCTCCTCTTAATTTGAAACAGGCTTATTGCCTTGGTAGACTCAATCCTCAATCTTCATAACCTTGAGGCATCATTATGCTTTTTCTGGAATTCCCTAACCTTCTTAGTGTTCTGAAGACAGCTAATGATAGAAAGCAACTTGGTGTGGTCCTACTCTATTCATATCTCAATATATTGCCAATGCAACTAATACTAGGCACACAGAATTTCTTGCCCTGAGACCTCAATTAAGATATTTGAATATACGTTATATTATCTTCCTTCCTACTTATGCAAGATAATCTATGAGGTCACCAATAAATCATTGATGACCCTGTTGTTTCTATTCTATAAAATATTACTTCACATGCAACAAAAACTGCGTTCAGAAATCTTAAAATGCTTTTTATTTTTGTCTTCTCCTATGATGGCTTCATTTGATTTATTATTTGCTCTGCTGTCAATCTTTCCATGGTGTTGACATATCTTGTGCATATCCTTGCTAGTTGTTTACTCATATCTGGATGCTTGGTCTGCCTTCTTTTCTGTTCTTTTCTGTGTCTTCTCTGTTTATGTCTACCTTTCTTTTCATCTCGGTTCACTAGGAGTGCTTGTTTGATTTTTGAATCTTCATATCCTCCTTGTGTGTGTCCTTTGTTCTGTATAATCAATGTCATTATTTTATTTTCTCTCCATTTTTTCTCTCCTTTTTTGCAGCTTTGCACCCCTGTGCCTGCAAATTTATCACCCTCTATCCAATATGTTTCATGAAATGTTTGTGGACATGGGCACACAATCAAAAGACATAAAGTACTCTCTCATTTGCCTCAACTTGACTCTAAAATTGCCTTTCTTCAAGAAACACACTGCAATGCTTCTGAATTTTTACATTGAAGAGACATTGAATTGGTCAGTTTTTTTTCTCTCTGGCAGTTGACCGTTATGGTGGTTTTGCTATTCTTTGCCATAAAACTTTAAGATTTCAAGTTGTTTCTACTGAATGTGACAGTGAAGGAAGATGGGTGTTGGCCAATGCTATTCTCGATAAGGAATCATTCAGGTAAGGTATAACTAGCTAATATCTCTATCTCCGATATCATAATGCCTGCTGACTTTAACCAATTGTTAGATCCTTTTGCTGCAAGAAAGTCTATGTGCAAGTTCCAGCCAGATGAATTACATAAAATGTTTCAATCCGCAATTACCTCTAGACAACTATTTGATGTTTGTAATCATAATAAATTGGAATTCTCCTTTTTTACAATGTACATATTACAATGTCCAGAACTGAAGATATTGTATTTACTAAAACAATGCTTTCCACTCTGTGATCTGTTGAAAATGGCTCCATTTTTATTTCTCATCATTCCCCAATACTGATTCTCTTTGATATCTCCAATCTTGACTCACAAACTGGTAGATGGAGATTTAATATTATATGTAGTTTGATGATCAGTTAAGTTAATGCTTTTTACAAGCCTTTTTTCACTTGAATACTTCACTATTGCTTATTCTGCAAAGACATAAATGTTTAAATGCTCAATATGTTCTTCCTATTGTATTAAGATTCTTAAACATGCTTACTTTACCTACAAATCTTCATTCCTGCTGCATGACTTGATTGAAGCTAAATCCAACTTCAACAAACATGCTACAGTTGATGCCTATTATATGATGCTGAAAATCAAATCTAAATTCC
This sequence comes from Lissotriton vulgaris, assembly GCF_964263255.1. Taxonomy (NCBI): domain Eukaryota; kingdom Metazoa; phylum Chordata; class Amphibia; order Caudata; family Salamandridae; genus Lissotriton; species Lissotriton vulgaris. Next base: position 883,264,768 of record NC_141694.1, read on the forward strand.
TTGGTTGTCAGGATATAGCCAGTAAAATACTTGCAAATTATTTCAAACTAAGATAAAGCAGAGTGAAAGGCTACTGGATCCATTATTAATGAAATAGTTAATATTCTGTATCAGTCTCCAATGCCGATAGCTCTAATTCTTTTCAATCCTTTCATACAGTGCTATAAGCTGAAGATACTTAACTTTCTGCACCCAATGTTCAGAAATGTTTTCATAGTAACCCTCGATGACAACCATTTACAAATGTGTTCACTGAGTTGCATGCCGATATTCCTCTTTAGGAGGTTTTAGCTGCAATTTAATCTCTGTAGAGAGAAAAGCGCCTGGTCCAGATGGGTGCTCTTTTGAACTTATATCGCTCCTATTTTTTGCTCCCAAATTATAAGACCTTTTTATTAATTTATTTCTGACTCCAAAGCTAGGGCCTCCTTCTTAGGATCCTTGATAACAATCATCCCAAAATAAGATAAAGATACAAAATTTTGTAAAAACTATAGGTCCATTTCACTTACCAATTTAAGATTTTAATATTAAAATCAGATTAAAATCTGACCAATCTTGTTCCATTAAGGGAAGGCTTGCTGCTGTTAATGCTAGAATGTTATTTAATATTGTCATTCTAGCTGGAAAATGTAATTTCCCACTTGTGGCTCTCTCCCTGGATGCTGAAAAAACCTTTCACCATATTATCTGGCAATTTATGTTTACCACCCTTCATTGGTTTGGCTTTGGTCCTAAATTAATTTTGTTAATAAAATGACTCTACTTTAACTGTGCTAGTATTTTTGGTAATGGTTGTTTTTCTCCCTATTTTCATTTACATAGAGGTACCCAGCAGGGTAGCCCCCATTCCCCTTTGTTATTCATTTTATGTTTGGAGCCCTTCCTTGAATAAATCAATTTTTTCACAAACATATCAGGTTTAAACATGGTTCTCTGGCAGTTAAGTTGTCTGCATACTCTGATGATGTCCTAATGTGTGGATCAATGACAGAATATCGACAGTCAGAATATCGAGGTACAACAATATTGACGCAAAAATATTGATGTCCAGAATAGTGAAGTCCTATCTACATAATGGTAAGTACAAAAATATGGGGGGGGGAATATTTTTTTTTCATGTTTAAAAAATAATGTAAAATAAAGTAAATAATACATAAAATTTAAAAATTGTTAAAATTATTAAAAAATGTTTAAAATTATAAATAATACAGTTAATGTTAAAATAAATTAAGCATATATATGTATAAAATATAATATATATTCTTACTTAATAAGATTTTGCAAATAATTTTAATAACCTAATAATTGTTATAAAACATATAAAAAAATTATAACTATAACTATATATATATATTACCTACTGGCGGTCGCCAGTAGGTAGTTATAGTTAGGATAATTTTCAATGTTAAATCTCAACATTCTATTTTGAATAACTTTGGCGCCGGTTGACGAATCTGCCTGAAATTTTCAGGAAAATGGTCTCATGGCGGTCCGGTCCTTCCCTGAAAGTTTGGGGGGGATTCGTCAAGCGGGGGCCGAGATAAAAGGGGGGTCCCAAAACGCGTTTTCCCCATGTTAATTTCCATAGGGCGGTCGATTTCACTTTTAGCTCGAACGGCTGAATGGATTTCCACCAAACTTGGCAAAATTGTAGGGACTGGTAGCCCGATGTGCCTTTGCTATGTCTCAAGATATGTGCTCCAGTGGATTTTGAGTAATTTAGGTCCAAAAAAATATATATATCTATAGCAGCGCACAGGTGCGCGCACCGGAGTGCGCTCCAGGCGCGACACGCGAGGTGCGCATGGAAAGCTGATTGGCTCTCGGGTGTCTGTAAACATTCCAAACAGTCCAGAGCGGTCGCCATCTTGTGTCTCGGTAAAATCGAGACATAAGAGGTGGCTAAAACAAAGTGGGAACTGACCATAAGGCGTCAGGGATAGACCCCTTTGACCCCCTAGGTTTGATGTGGGGGCTATAAAAGGGCCCCGCGGGGCATTTAAAATATTTTTTTTTTTTTCTTTTTGCGCGGGGGAAGCGCTCGGTGCGCGCACCAGGTAGCGCACCGGGGAGCGTAAAATGAGGGAAAAAGATGACAGAGTTTTAAAAAAATGAAGTTTTCATTTAGAAATTGGAGGTAGTTCTTAAAAGAACTTTTTTTTTTCTTCTTTTTGTTGTTTTATATTTTTTTTGTGTTTTTGGAACTTTTTAAACTTTTTTTGGCTTTTCAAAACAGTTTTATATTTTTTTTGTATTTTTTAGGGGGAGAAACAAAAAAAGGGAATTGAAACTGGCTCAACTGGAGCAAAAAAACAAAAAACCCAAAAAATTATTTCTTTTTGGGGCACTTGTGATTATCACCTGCAAGGACGATGAGCTTAACACTTTGTTCCCCATAGGAGATAAGCTTGCCACAAGCCTTACAAGTAATTTTAAAATCAGCAAATCTTGGCTGAATGGAAGGCATCACCTCAGATGTTTCTGGTTGCGAGGAAGAGGGTTGTTTTCTTTGGGAGGGGGTCCTTGATGACTGGGGGAGGTTACTGGCCAGTTCCCGGAACTCTGCGCGAGAGTAGTTGTTTGGATGCTTTCTTGTCATGTGCCGAATCATGGTATAGTTACCAAAAGAATATTTCTTATTTGGGTTGCCCCGTGAAAGTTCATCATTGCAGATGAGGCAAGTGACTTTGGGCGCATTCACCTTTTTTTGCCCCTCTGGGATTGAAAAAAACTGCCAAATGAAGTGTGGTTTGGGTTTATAAGGTGTGTTTTCTTCAGGCAGCCATCTTCTTCTCCCCTCCTCCTCTTCCTCTTCCTCCTCCTCCTGTTCTTGACCACCAATATAATTTGGAGCTGGTCCTCTTGGTGGTGGTGGTGGTGGTGGTGGCTGAGATGCACCTGCTGCTGCTGCTACTGAAGCCATTTTAAAGTACAAAAAGGTACAGAGAGTTCCAAACAGATCTTCCTCAGTCAAAGGACAAAGTCAGAATAAGGAAAAAAGGTGGGGGCTTTCATCATTTGGAAAACAAAACTGTCCTGAACCAATGAGAAGTGTTATTTTCAGGTCACAAGACCAGGGGCTTCATCATTATGAAACTAAAACTGTTATGAACCAATGAAAAGTGTTATTTTCTGCTCACATGACCCGACGCGCTTACGCTACGCGCACGGGGGCGCGCAGCGTAAGCGCGTCGGAAGTTTACGTTTTGCGATCGTATTCGTTCGAGTACTTCCGGGTGCGCTTACGCCGTGCGTATCACGCGGTCGCGGCTACGCGATACGTCACGATCATGTTTTCGTTTGCGATATTGGCGCTCACGAGACGCTCCCCGGAGCGCGCCCGGGGGCGCTTTTCAGAAATACGCTTTTCGGGGCGCACTCCGGGGCGCGCTCTGGGAGCGCTCCCCCCAAAAATTAAAAAAAAAAAATGGGTTAATTGTAGAGACAGGTAGCCCTATTTTGAAGTGGTTTGTAAAAAAATTAACTTTATAAAAATATGTATTGTGCTACATTGGGCTTAATATATGTTAGAGCCAAAATGTAGCCCAAATGTAGCCCAAAGTAGCCCAATGAAGCCCAAAGATGGCCACCAGAGATCAAAAATTGTAAATGTAGCCCAAAATTCAACTAGATGTAGCACAACTGTAGCCCAATGACAGAATGTACCAGAGTGTTAAAAAGAACAACTAGAGTGCTAACAGTCTTATTTATAAAGTGAAACTTATAGTAAGGAATTAGCATTTAAAAAACCTATGAAATTCACTGAAAAAAACCATAGGTTTCACACCAGTTATAGTTAGGAATTAGCATTTAAAAAACCTATTAAATTCACTGAAAAAAACATAGGTTTCACACCAGTTATAGTTAGCTGGAAATTTTACTGATATAAAACCATTGAAATTCCCACGTTATAGTTAGTCGGACTCACTATAACTTGCGCGTGCAATGCACTGCTGATGACATCACATATTACATCACTCATGACATGGTCAGTGACATCACTCATGACATCACTGATGACACCATCCTTGTGACACAGTGACAGACCTCCTTTCAGTGTAATGTAACCCATGAAACACATATTCAAAAATAGAAACTAATATTTTCAAAAAAGTGGATATACCCATACCAGTTACAACAACCAATTCAGTAATACCACCATCTAATACACATCCACTCATGTGTATGTATATGGGTTATTAGATATTTTTATTAGTATCAGTATGAGTGTCTATATGGTTTGGTGGGGGTATTACTTAGCACATAGATGCATGAGTGACTGACTCTTTGTTTGTATGTGTTTTGAAGACAACATATGTACAGGACTGTATGGGTGGATGAGTGTCTATATGTGTTTGTTAGTGAGTGAATGACTGTCTCACTAGTGTCTTTATCAGTAACTACATATGTTTTAATCTAGTATATATGAATATTGATGTATATAAGTGAGTATATGTGAGAGTAAGAGATTGTAAGAGTTCCTGTTTAAATAAGTATGTGTTTCTATAAGTGATTGTTTAAGAGAATAAATATGTGTAATTTTAAATAGAAGTAAGGTGGAAGTGTGTGTATAACTCTATATTCAAATAAATGGATGTCCAATAGTTTATTTGCACGTGTGAATATGTGTGTGAGTAACTTTTGGATGAATGTCGGTGTGTAACAGGATGTATAGGTGTATCACTTCATATGATGAGTGAGTATATGTATGAGTGACTATATAGAACTGTTGGTGAATGAGTGGATGTGTATATAGATAGTGGAATTACTGAATTGCTTGTTGTAACTGATATAGGTATCTCCATTTTTTTAAAAATTTCAGTTTCTATTTTTGAATATGAGTCTCAAGGGTTACATTATAGTGAAAGGAGGTCTGTCACTATGTCACAAGGATGGTGTCATGAGTGATGTCACTGACCATGTCATGAGTGATGTAATATGTGATGTCATCAGCAGTGCATTGCACGCGCAAGTTATAGTGAGTCCGACTAACTATAACGTGGGAATTTCAATGGTTTTATATCAGTAAAATTTCCAGCTAACTATAACTGGTGTGAAACCTATGTTTTTTTCAGTGAATTTAATAGGTTTTTTAAATGCTAATTCCTAACTATAACTGGTGTGAAACCTATGGTTTTTTTCAGTGAATATATATATATATATATATATATATATATATATATATATATATATATATATATATATATATAAATATATATATATATATATATTACCTACTGGCGATAGCCAGTAGGTATATATAGTTAGGATTTTTTCTCTATGGAACTTTTGAAAATTCTATGCCTAATAACTTTGGCGTTTGTGGACGGAATTGGCTGAAACTTTCAGGAAAATTGCACATTTTGTTTCTGAGCAGCTCCTGGAAATTTGGGGGGGGTTCGTCAAGGGGGGGCCGAGAAAAAAGGGGGGTCCCAAAACGCGTTTTTCCCATGTTAATTTCCATAGGGCGGTTGGCCTCACTTTTAGCCCGAACGGCTGAATGGATTTCCACGAAACTTGGCAAAATTGTAGGGACTGTTAGCCCGATGTGCCTTTGCTAGGTCTCAATATATGTGCTTCAGTGAATTTTGAGAAATTAACGTTTAAAACAAGATATATATCTGTAACAGCGCTCCGGGCAGCGCTCCGGTTCGCGAACTTTTCGCGTATCGGAACTTTGCGAAGCGAAGCTGATTGGCTCTCCGGTGTCTGTCAACATTCTAAACAGTCCGGAGCGGCCGCCATCTTGTCTCTCGGTAGGATCGAGAGACAAGAGGAGGCCAAAACAAAGGGGGAAATGAAGGAAAGGGGGCAAGGTAGACCCCTTCTGACCCCCTAGGATTGATGAGGGGGATATTATAGAGCCACGCCGGGCCCCAAAATTTTTTTTTTAAAAATTCCGATTTTTTCGCCGTAGAGACGCGTCTTGGTACGCGAACCGGGCAGCTAACCGGGCAGCTAACCGGGAAGCTAACCGGCAGTGTAACGGGAGTCTGAGGAGTAGCTGATTGGCTGTCAACATTGTAAACAGTCCGGAGCGGCCGCCATCTTGTCTCTCGGTAGGATCGAGAGACAAGAGGAGGCCAAAACAAAAGGGGAAATGAAGGAAAGAGGGCAAGGTAGACCCCTTCTGACCCCCTAGGATTGATGAGGGGGATATTATAAAGCCACGCGGGGCCAAAAAAAAAAATCCGATTTTTTCGCCGTAGAGACGCGTCTTGGTACGCGAACCGGGCAGCTAACCGGGCAGCTAACCGGGAAGCTAACCGGCAGTGTAACGGGAGTCTGAGGAGAAGCTGATTGGCTGTTATCATTGTAAACAGTCTGGAGCGGCCGCCATCTTGTCTCTCTGTGGGATCGAGAGACAAGAGGTGGAAAAAAAAAAAGGTGTAAATGAATGAAAGGGGTAAGGCAGACCCCTCCTGAACCCCTAGGATTGATGAGGGGGCTATTAAAGTTCCCTGGGGGTGAAAAAAAAAATTGCGATTTTTCGCGGTAAAGGTGCTTCCTGGTACGTTAACCGGGCAGCTAACCGGCAGCGTAACGGGAGTCCGACATATTGTGTTTTTTGAACGTTTGTGATATGTGCACGTGTGGATTTTGTCTAATTAAGGTTAAAAAAATATATATATATCTTTAAGCGTGTTCTGGCGCGCTTACGTTTTGGGTTTGGTTTGCGCTGCAGAGACGATACGTCACGGTTATGCGATGCATCATGAGGCGTCTCACGGGCTACGTGATACGTCACTTAATAAAGAATATATTTTACAGCTATAGATATTAGCTTTTAAAAAACCAATGAAATTCACAGAAAAAACCATAGGTTATAGACCATATATAGTTAGGAATTAGCATTTAAAAAACCTTATTTTATTTGCACAAAACCATTGAAATTCCATATATAGTTAGTTGCACTAACTATATATCGCGGACCCGCAATCCACTGCTAATGATGTCACATATTACATCATTCATGACATGGTCAGTGACATCACTGATGACATCTCAAATGACATCACTGATGACATCACTGATGACATCTCAAATGACATCACTGATGACATCACTGACATCTCATTTGACATTACTGATTACATCACTGATGATATCATTTATGTGATAATACATCTTCAGACTCTAATATAACCTTAGATACACTCAGTGTAAACAGGCACTCACAGACTGTCACACATCCATGGAGTTACTCACACACCTAGTCAGTCATGCAAAGAATCAATCACACCTCCATTTCCTCAACTATACAGTTATACACACCTTACTTATTCAAACATATACTAACACATATTTACTCTCTTATACAATCCTTGATACAAGTTCACAATGATTCATACAGCCACTCTCACATTCACTGGCTCTTATGTTCAGTTATTTATATATGTCAACTCTCACATGGAGTGTGTTTTACATATGTACTTACTTTGACATGTAGAACTGAGATATCCATTCACTCACCAATATACTCATGCGCACAGTCAACTGTCCATACAGCTGTTTCTACATGCACTTTTGAACCCATACACCTAGGGAATCAACTGCTCACACATCTATGCACAGAGTTATACACCTCCCAGCCACCCACACACATACTCAGTCTCCCATACAAATACTTGGGCAACCATTCAACAACCCATATAGTTACTGATATAGCTACTGATTTAAACATGCAGCAGTTTACAGAAGAACATAAATAATGATTGCCAAATTAAGACACTTTAATCACTAACCCATGCACTTAGTGAGACACATTTAATCATTCTCTCATATAGTCAGTCATGCACCTACTAAATCCTTCATCCAGACACTTATACATCCACTCATTCTTCAATATGTAAGACATATTTTAACTTTACAGAAACATACAGTCACTGGGTGTTGTCATCAGTGATGTCATCAGTGATGTCATTTGAGATGTCATCAGTGATGTCATCAGTGATGTCACTGACCATGTCACGAATGATGTAATATGTGACATCATTAGCAGTGGATTGCGGGTCCGCGATATATAGTTAGTGCAACTAACTATATATGGAATTTCAATGGTTTTGTGCAAATAAAATAAGGTTTTTTAAATGCTAATTCCTAACTATATATGGTCTATAACCTATGGTTTTTTCTGTGAATATATATATATATATATATATATATATATATATATATATATATATATATATATATATATATATATATATATATATATATATATATACATATATATGCCATCGACAGTTGGCCTGGAATGAGTCAGCCCACCCAGGTAAGTAAGAGTAACCAGCTTTATTCATGAAGGAACGGCTTCAACTCCCAACACGAAAGCTTCGCCTTTGATTCAGTCCCGAGTGGGCGTGGCCGCCGCCGTGGCCTCTGGAACTTGTAGTGATCGTCTTTAATCTCCAGTGAGTTGCTTGTGCTCTGTTCCACAGTGATGCGAGGTGAACCCAAGTGGGTGGCTAAGAACAATCCGCTTTGGTGTTGCTGCACATGATAAGATCCTTCACCGTGATTTACCCGTCCCACAGCCGTGGCGCCGCTTGACACCACCGCGGGGCTGCACACAGGTACAGCAGGGCTTGACTCACGGCTCAGGCTCGCCGCTAACATGCCATCGACAGTTTGCCTGGAATGAGTCAGCCCACACAGGTAAGTAAGAGTAACCAGCTTTATTCATGAAGGAATGGCTTCAACTCCCAACTCGAAAGCTTCGCCTTTGATTCAGTCCTGGGGTTCCCGACGCGTTTCATGCCGAAATGGCATTTCATCAGGGGATTCAGGCAGCAACTGGAACACAGCACAGCATTGAACCGAGCACTTTTAAAGTAATTAAGTCCCCGCCCGAGTGGGCGTGGCCACCGCCGTGGCCGCTGGATCTTGGAGTGATCGTCTTTAATCTCCTGTGAGTTGCTTGTGCTCTGTTCCACAGTGATGCAAGGTGAACCCAAGTGGGTGGCTAAGAACAATCCGCTTTGGTGTTGCTGCACATGATAAGATCCTTCACCGTGATTTACCCGTCCCACAGCCGTGGCGCCGCTTGACACCACCGCGGGGCTGCACACAGGTACAGCAGGGCTTGACTCGCAGCTCAGGCTCGCCGCTAACATGCCATCGACAGTTTGCCTGGAATGAGTCAGCCCACTCAGGTAAGTAAGAGTAACCAGCTTTATTCGTGAAGGAACGGCTTCAACTCCCAACTCGAAAGCTTCGCCTACTTCAGAGAGTGCTACAGTAGGGAAAGTGTTGGATGGTGTAGGGGTAAAAATTACTATTTCCACTCCAGTGAATGCATCAGTAGAGAAAGTTTTGCATAGCGAAGGGGTACATATTACTATTCCCACTCCAGTGAGTGCAACAGTAGGGAAAGTTTAAGATAGCAGGAGGGGTAAAAATTACTATTCCCATTCCAGTGAGTGCAACAGTAGGGAAAGTTTTGGATAGCAGAGGGGTAAAATTACTATTCCCACTCCAGTGAATGCCACAGTAGGGAAAGTTATGGATAACATAGGGGTAAAAATTACTATTCCCATCCCAGTGAGTTCAGCAGTAGGGAAGTATTGGATAGCAGAGATATACAAATTACTATTTCCACTCCAGAGAGTGCAAGAGCAGGGAAAGAGTTGGATAGCGTAGTGGTAAAAATGACTATTCCCACTCCAGAGAATGCAACAGTAGAGAAAGTGTTGGATAGCATAGGGGTAAAAAATTAATATTCCCACTCCAATGAGTGCAACAGTAAGACAAGTGTTGGATAGCGTAGGGGTAAATATTTCCATTCCCACTTCTGTGAGTGCAACAGTAGGGAAAGTGTTGGATAGCATTGGGGTAAAAAATGTGTATTCCCACTCCAGTGAGTGCAACAGTAGGGAAAGTTTTGGATAGCATATGGGTAAAAATTAGTATTCTCACTCCAGTGAGTGCAACAGTAGCGAAAATGTTGGATAGCGTAGAGGTAAAAATTACAATTTACCACTCTAGAGAGTGCAACCGTAGGGAAAGTGTGGATAGCATAGTGGTAAAAATTACTATTCCCACTCCCAGACAGTGCAACAGTAGGAAAAGTGTTGGATAGCGCAGGATTAAAAATGACTATTCCCACTCCAGTGAGTGCAACAATAGGGAAAGTTTTGTATAGCAGAGGGTACATTTAACATACTTATCGATTACATAATTATTAAAATTGAACAACCAATTAATACTTAATAAATAATTTATTAATAATAAATATTAATAAATGAATATTAATTATTACTTTATTATCAATAAATTACTTCCAACCCTATTCCCCTATAAACCCCCAACCCGCTCCTAAAAAAACACAATTAATATAATTATTAAATAATTAATGAATAAAAATAAATAACCAATTTCTTAGTTAATTAATATTAAATTTATTATAAATAATAATACATAAAAATAAATATATATTTTTAATAATTAAATTACTTCCTATCCTATTCCTCTATAGACCCACAACCTGTTCCTAAATATAACACAATTAGTATAATTCTCCATGAATTAATCAATATTACTTAATAATCAATTAATAATTAATTCATAATAGATCAATTGCATATAATAATAAATAAAATGTAATAATGACTTTATTATAATTAAAATACTTCCCACCCTATTCCCCTATAAACCCACAACAGAACTAAAATACGCAAAAACTTAATTTACATAAAAGTAATTACTGCTAAAAATGTAACACATACATACAAAAAAACTACAGTTATACCAAAAAATTACATCAAAATATTTTAACACACATACTAAAATACTAATATAAAGATCGATAATATTAACAACTGTATTTTTACAAACGATATTACTGTCTTCGATATTTAAAAAACAATATTTCTTACCTTACTGTCGATATTCTGAACCATGATATACTTTCTGTCGATATTCTTGTACCTCAATATTTCAAACTCAATATTGTTGTAGTTCGAAATAAACAACTCAATAATCTGTCTATACACCCTAATGTATATATACACAACCCTCTAACTTCTCTGGATCCATGTTAGCACAAATATTTCTTTATACTTTAGTATCTCGGACAATAAACAAAATTTTGATACATGTATTGTTTTCCCTGAATTCTCTTTGTTATCAACACGTTTGCTAACACTAACTTTACATGGTGTCCCTCAAAGATTATGGACCTGATTACGAGTTTGTGGGTGTGGGAGCGTGCCGCCATGCCAGCACCACACTACCACACCGCCAAACTCATCCACCGACCACCCACCAGATTAGGTGTTTTCTCCTGGTCTGGCGGATGGTGCTTTGTCGGTCCCAGGTAGCGAGCCTTATAAAGGCACCACAATAGGAAAGCCAATGGCAAGTCATCGCTTGGACTGTTAAGTCACCATGCCATGCAGGAACTTGGGGTGCATTCATATAGGGGGGTCCACCATGTGCCCCCTGCATGCATCCTCATGGCCCTTAAGACACAGAGGTCCCTGTAGGGCCCTCTAAGTTTCCCCACTGCCTTAATTGTTATGGCAAGCTCACTGCCATGAAAAGTGTGGAGGTCTGGAAACTCATAATATGTTTGAATTGCGGCCTCAGACTGGAGTTCCACTGCCAAGGTATCACGGATCTCTGGAGGTTGCAGTGGTCCAACCGCCAAAGCCATAATGTGGCTTTGGCGGTGGTTATTGCACCATCAATGTGGGTTTGGAAGTCCATCAGACCGCCAAACTCATAATCAGGCCCTAAATATCTTGGTATTCAGTTTTCTCCCACCATTTGAGAAACACTTGCTCATAATGTTGTTATGTTAAAATTCCGAATATAAGCATTACTCTCTCATTGGTCTCCATTACATTTACCATGGTGGGGAAGGCTCTGTATTATTAAAAAGATGATTGTACCACATATTCTATTCCCTATTTCCATGTTACCCTGTAAAATCCCTAATCACTATTTTAAACAACTTGCCTCCATTTGTATACAAATTTCATGTTATAATAAAACTCCACCTTTTGCTATCGCCAAGCTCAACTGGCCAAATCTTGAAGGTGGTGTTTGATTACCAGATTTTTAATTATATCATTAGTATTTTTTTAATCAGATACATTTGTGCTACGATTCATGACTTTCAAGATCAACCTATACCCATTTGGATTATTTATACACGTTCTTTATTTAATGATTTTTCTTTTAAAGATATTATTCAAATGTCAAACAACACTTTTATCTCCAAAATTCCCATTTTTAAATCTTCCCTTTTTTAATAATTAGAATACTCCTTGATAAGTTTAAGTAAAAGGTATTATGTATGAACAGCAATTTGTGAATGATAATTTTACTGCAACTTTTCATTATCTGCAAACAAAATATCAGTTACCTAATTCCTTTTTTAGATTAGTATAAATTAATTTCCTCCTCTAGTAAACATTTATCTACAAGTCGGAAAAGAGACATGATTTATTAACACCATTACCAACTAAACCGCTTGATAACAATTTACACGGATCTATTGCCAAAGCTGCCCTCACGTGCAAGGCCTTACTATCTTTAATTTCCTCTCGCATTATAAGTACTTTGGGACTGTTATGGGAAGATTGCTATTGTTATTGTTAGAGACATTTGTAAATCTCAACAGTTACCCTAGAGTGTCCTGGCACTAGCTACAATCCTCCAAAGAAGCATAGTTGAAGATCGGGATTATCAATAAATCAAAAAGCCACGTTTTTAAGGCCTTCCTGAATTCAAGTGAATCAGTGATACTTCTCAGATGGAAAGGGAGGTCATTCCAAGCCTTGTCTGCACAAGCAACAAAGCTTCTGCCTTCCCACCTGGCTTTTTTGTGGGTGGTACTGTCACCAATTTTGCACCAAAAGAAGTGAGTGGTCATTTGGGCACATAATACTGAAATTGCCGCCTCAAATAGCCAGGTCCAGTGCCTTGTAGAGCCTTATATACCAAACAGAGAGATTTAAACTGCACTCATTTTTTACGGTAACCAGTGAAGTCTTCGGATTTCACTGGAGACAAATGCAAAGTTGAATGTACTGGTAAGCAATCTAGCAGCTGCATTCTGAAAAAGTTGAAGTTTATGCATCAAAAGCTCCTGAATTTCCAGATATAGGCTGTTGCAATTGTCTAGCCTTGACATAGTTAGTGGTGAAATCACTGTGCGCTGACTGTCCTTTGGCAATAAAGGCAGAATTTTCTTGCATGTTCTAAGGACATATGACATGGCTGAGGCTACTGCGTTGACTTGGTCACCAAAGTTGAGTCTGTCATCTATAAACACTCCCAGTTGTTTTACTTATCTGGTGGATGTCGGGAAGGAACCCATAGAATTAGGCCCCCAGCTTGGGGTCCAAAAGGTGGGTTCATTCCCAAACAAGATAACCTCCATTTTACTTAAGTTGAGTTTAACCCCTTCACCGCGGGGCTAATTCCCCCGCGGCGTGGGGGCCGCGCACGACGCCGCCGGACGTATGACGAGCCCAGCTCGTCATGCTGCACAGCGGAGCTGTGCTCATGAAGAGCTGAGCTCGTCATGACTCTGCCTACTCAATGGATTGCCCTGCACTGGAGGGGAATTAGCCCTGCATGGGCGTTCCATGGTTGTTATGACAAGCTCAGCTCGTCATGAGCACAGCTCCAATGTGCCTCATGACGAGCTAAGCTCATCATGAGCCTCGAAGAGGTTAAGACAGTTTTGAGACCTCCACCTCACCACCGCTTCCATGCAGTCATGGAACCATTTATCTATTCCACTTTTCTGCCCAGGTAGCAGCGACACCGCGATTTGTGTGTTGTCAGCATAAGAGGTGAGGCAAAAGCCAAAGGAGTCAATAAGGGGGCCCAAGTAGGATACCTACACATTAAATTGTGTGGAGCTCATAGATGATCCCTCTGGGACTCCACAAGGCAGACAAAACGTAGAGCAAAATTCAACCAATGAGACAGTTTGCAGTCTGTCTGAGAGGAAGGATTTCAAGTGTTTCCATGCTTTACCCTGTACTCCGCAGTCCCGCAACCAGTCCATCAACAGACCGCGGTGGACCGTATCAAAGGCCACATAGAGGTCCAGCATAATCATAGCGGCCTTGCCTCCCTGATCTAGGGCTATCCTGATCTCTTCTGTGGATTTTAGTAGCGTGGACTCTGTGCTGTGCCCCTCTCTGAAGCCTATTGTGTAGGATCTAGAGCTTGAGCTTCTCGCAGATAAGTACTCAATTGTACATTCATTCTTTTCTCAACCAGTTTATCTTGAAATGGGAGCCATGAGATGGGGTATAAATCGTTCGGATCCTTGGTATCCAGACTAGGCTTTTTAAGAAGTGGTAAAATTGAGGCAGTTTTCCAGGATTTGGTAAAATACCCATCTAAAAACATTGCATTAAATAAAGAAGTAAGTGTCAGAGCAATAGGTTCAGGGGCCAGTTTTACCACTGCAACAGGACACGGATTGTAATGTGGAAAATGAGCCCATAATCCTATCGATGCCCAGGCCGCTGGCGCAAACCGCCTCTTAGTTCTCATGTTGAATAATTACCAAATAAAGAGACGGGCGCTGGAAGCAGGAATCAAGAACAGAGTTTAATTCTCATGAGGAGAGCCAGTCATTTCGGACACGAAACACAGTGTCTTTCGGGAGGTGCTCTAACAAGTGAGCTGAGACTCTTGCTTTTATACCTTACAGAACACTTGATAACACAATCAGGACAGTATGACGCAAAAGAAAGACATCCCTATAATCCTCGTGTCAATCCTACCCCACATGTGTTCACAATGGGGACCCTTGACCTGCTGATAAGAGGGGAGGGCAATCACGCAGCTGAGTGTTTCGTAGGATGTGTACGCCTGATCATAGCCCAGGGGGTGGGGTGGCTAGGATCAATAGTGGGTCTCTTGAGGAGGAGTGACTTCATACAATAAGGGCAGTAAATGGTATCTCCTGGCTTAGGCGATGGCCTCGGACATGTGTGGTCAGCCGGACTCGGGGGAAGGGGTCATCAAGGAGTGGTATTCATGCCGCGTGGACAATCGAGCGCGGAGGGAAGGCTTGTCAACAGAGGGGCATTCATGGAAGGGAAGGAGGTGTTGGTCAGGCGCGGCCGTGACTCTCAAGGACAGGGTCTTGCAGAAGAAGAGGGTTTATGACTTGCCCATGTGAGGAGAAGGGAGGGGTAGCCAGGGTGGACACAGGGACAGAGTCACACAGAGAGAGAGAGAGAGATCTTATGACCCGTACATGAGAGAGCGGGGGCAGCCAGGTGCAGCTGGGGAGGGCTATGCCAGCTAAGGCGAAGGATGCCTCTTCAAGAGGGAATGGAGGGGGTTTTGTGCGGGTCAAGCAGGAGAGTTGCCTTTCACAGCAGGGTCGCGCAGAGGGAGAGGGTTTCATGGTCTATGCATGAGAGAGGGGGTGTAAGGTACGCGCAGGTGGGAAGCCGGGGATTCCAATGGGTAAAAGGCCATGGTGCCTAAACTGGCTGTACATATGCATAGGGGTATGGGCTCTTACTGGCAGAGTGATACGGTCAATAGTTTACGGTATTCATGGTGCTCACAGGGAGAGGAGTGGGAGAAGAAGGGGAATGAATGCTGTCTATGTACATCAATTTCTTCAACTTTCACAGTCGCCCCTTTTTACATAACAGCAGTCATTCTTGCAATGAATGGGTTTACAGGTAGACAGGCATCGTTGATGAATTAGCATTTTGTCGATACTAACATTTGGCGTACAATCATAGACAGTTAAGGTGATGGGCAGAATGCAGTACATAGAAAATTGCTTTTTGTTGAGTTCCTAACAATTAAACGCACTACATAGCAAAAAAATCTTTCTGACTTAAAAAAAATGTGACCAATGAACAGTTTTGACCAGGTAGTTGAGAGCGGAATTCAGTTCAATACACAAGATTTCTTCGTCACAGTGTCTTTTTATCATTGAGCCATCACTGGTAGGCTCTAGTCCGTGTACTTTCGTTGGCGCTGTTGAGCACCGGCGGTGGAGCTATAGGTCCAGCTCAGTCCTATCCTTTCGCGTTGCAGGGTGCGGTCAGTCCTCTGCTGTTAGACCACAGTCCTGTTCCCTAAACAATCCGTTTGGTGGCGCCTTATGCTCGGCACCCATAGTTCTATGGCAGCACCCTATTCCCAGTGGAATGCGGTTCTTTCCCTTGGCAAAAAGTCACGTGGAAAAGAGGGTGAGTGTGGTTCAAATAGTCGATAGGTGAGAGGGCGGAGTTGGGTCAGAGTTCCTGGGACACGCAAAAGGGACCAAGGGAGCAAAGGATAACAAGCAGGCAGGCCCATCCATCGGGCCCAAAGAAGGGGGACGGAGACTCCAGGCACACGTGGGTTAGCAGGCGGGGGGCTTCGAGGCGGCCCGTCGTTTTTCTTTTTCCACGTTGAAATTGCGGTCTCGTCCCGTATCCTGTTGCTCTGCGGCTCCACCTTTGGTCGAGGTCACACGTGTCCCAAGATCTGCAGTCAGGCTGTATGTCGCATCTGACCCATCTCCTTCGGTGATCGTGAATATATTCCCTCTTTCCCTTTTTCGTCGGTGGTCCGACCGTCGCTCTTCCACACTTCAGCCGACGTTCTGACGTGACCTGCAGAAGGGAGGGAAAAGAAGGGGTGGGGGGGGGCAGCATTCAAAGTACATCAGCATGTAGTAGTCCAAAAATGTTTTTACCTACCACCTACTCGACCTATCTCCGCGTACTGCATTTCTTTACCATCTCGGTGTTTAAGCCTAGAGGGACCAGTAATGTCAGATAGATGATCATTGATGATCTACATATCTACATGAGTTACTCGGTCGTAACCCTCTCTGTCGGGGGCAAGGGTGACGGCCAGGTGGCATTTTCTGTGGTGTCGTTTTAAGGGTGTCTAAAACACTTTTCCTGGCTGCCTGCGATACATAATGTAGCTGCTAAATATCTGATCCCTTTTGATCTACATCCTTCATCATACTTATTCTTCGCTCACAGTAGTAGGGCATCCAAAACTCATTAATGCAACTGCTACAACCATGCTTTCTTTTTCAAAATACTTTTAATAAACGAAATTGGTGGCAGTTCATTGCATAAAGTGCAGCAGTGCAATAAAATCGTATTAAAATTTTCTTACAGAGCAAGCATGATGCATGTCAAGAATTCAGTTTTAATTAATTCATAAATTCATTATCCAATACTCATTCTTTATCTAAATTACACCAATTCATTTTCCAAATCATAATCAGTACCCACCCTAAGTCAGTTCATTGTCCAAGCACATACTCAACATCCTTCGTATCTACTTTCATTATCCAAGAAAACTACATACATATCTCGAGGCAAAAAGCTGCGTGGTCAGGGTGCAACAAAGTTAATTCAAAAGTCTCATTTTGTGTCGGCGCCATTTTGGGTGGGGTCAGGCGAGTTCCAGCACAGTCAGAATGTCTCTAATCTCGCATGGTTGGCCCAGAACCTTCCGTTGGCAGTTCAAAAAGTTTTGTGCTATGTGGTTAACAGTCTAACAAATATGGACCATTAGTCAAAGAGTGGGGAGGGCGGCAACAATTTTCCTACCGGGTCATTCTGGTGTTCCACCGGAACTGAACAAGTCTGTGCCGTGGCTGCATTTTAGCCATTTCCAATCCGAGGCTGGCGCCGGCAGGAGCTGCACCGACGTCGTGGTTCCCAGTGAGGGGGCGGGGGCGCCCATGCGGAGGGATCGGGGTGCCCCCCGGCTCTTATAGAATCTTCAAGGTTGAGGAGAGAAGGCATGGGGCGTGTGCCCGTCCTGGGCAAAAGACCGCTTTTTGATGTTGACCCTCTTTAAGTAAGAGCATTGGGGTATCGCTGGAAGCCTCCACCTGGAGGGAGGTGGGGGAGGCTCGTTCGCGTCACCTCCCCCTTCCAGCGACCCCGCGCCGTTCCTCGGCTCCGTCGCTTCGATATTGGCCGTGCTGGCTATTGAAGATGGGGGGGGTGGTCGGCGGCTGAGGCAAGACAGCCCCCCCTTTTCTCTTGACATGTGGCGGGACTACCTGGAACTGTCCAGGCGTCGACATGTGGCAGCACTACCTGTAACTATCCAGGAATTTGACATGTGGCGGGACTACTTGCAAGCGCCGCCATTCTCGCTTTTGGCTTCGGCCTTCTTCGTGGGTCGGACCAGGCGAGAGACAGAAGGGGGGGGGTGGTCGGTGGCTGAGGCAAGACAGCCCCCCCCCCCGTGGCCTGCGGGGCAGCAGAAGAGGAGAGAAGGAGAGGTCTCTGTCATTCTTTGGACCGCCTGCCCAACATCATCTCCTCCTGACCGTGGCCAGGCGAGCCCCTCGTGCCTCGAGGCCTCGCCTTCCGGATGGGCGTAACCGCGAACCTGTTGCACTTCGGGAGCTTCCGGAATGGGGGTAGGTACCTATTGGATTGTTTCTATTTCATGTGACCGTTATTTGGGCGTGGCGGGCAATGAGGCAGACATGTTGGGAGCAGGAATAGGCAGTGAAGCCTAGCTACCTCGTGGCTATTTTTGCTGCCAAACTTTTCGCCATTTTATATTTCTTATTATGAACTATTTCTAATGAAGTCAAAAGCTCATCAGGGGGTTACTGACTTAGCCTGATTTCCTTTTCTATTTTTCTTTCTCTTCCTTAGCGTGTTTCGAGCTAAAGCTTTCTGTTAGTAGGGAACGGTGATCACTTCATATTTTTATGTGTCCTTTTCACTAGGGGGTACTTCTGGACGGACCAGACGAGTTCCCTCCAATAAATGGTCCGGGGTGGAACTAGATTATCGATCAAAAGGGGAACATATATTCCTTCATTAGGGTATCATCCTGGACAGACCGAGCGATGTACTTCCATTTACTAGGGTAGCCTCCTGGACGGACCAGATGGTCTACTTCCACTAAATGGCCCATGAGCAGGGAGCATATGTCCTCCATAAGGGTAGTCTCCTGGGCGGACCATGCGAGCTACCCCCCAAACAGTGGGGAGTGGGTAGGACTGACGAATTCACAAAGGGGCATAACCTACCCTTTACTACTTGCAAAGACTAGATAGAATATTTCTATTCCACGTTGTTTGCAGGCAGAAAATACCTCAAACGAAACAATTCCTGGAACAACAATGTCCAGGCAACCAACCAATCAGTGGGGAGAAAAACAGGCATGACGGATTACAACGGGGACAAAAGTCTGCATTACCTGCCCTTCGCTATCCAGAAAGGAAGACAGAATATCTCTACTCGTCTCAGTTTGTAGACAGGGAAGATCTCAAAGAGCAACAATCGATTATTAATCGACTTCAAACAATCAGTGGGGAGAAAAGTAGGGATGACGGATTACACCGGGGACAAAAGTCTGCATTACCTACCCTTCTCTATCTGCAAAGAGGGACGACGTTCCTATTCGCCGCTGTTTGCAAACAGAGAATGTCTCGTTCTCAGAAGAGAACCAATATGTCAAGTAGCCTTCAAAGCTAAATGAACCAATACCAACAATATCAGTATACAAATACCGATTCCGATACAAACAATCAATCAATCAGGTGGATAGAGCCACCCTACCAATCAGGCGTAAAAACACCCTACTTAATCTTACCCGGACCGGACCATACGGATAGTTCTTCGACTCCCTCCTCCAGCGCCCGATCGTTCTCTTACTCCATGTAGCATTCCTATGGGATTCCAGTCAGGACAATAGGTCACTCAAGAGAGGTCAGTTCAGAATTGGTGAAGTTCTTTCGATCGGCAGCCGGGCGAGGGCCCTCTCAAGGCAGGCATGCCCCGATCATTTAGATGTTCACTTCTTCGTCTGGATCTCTCTTATCGGACCCTATGTCACTGATGGACCCCGCGTTGGGACGCCAATTGTGGAAAATGAGCCCATAATCCTATCGATGCCCAGGCCGCTGGCGCAAACCGCCTCTTAGTTCCCATGTTGAATAATTACCAAATAAAGAGACGGGCGCTGGAAGCAGGAATCAAGAACAGAGTTTAATTCTCATGAGGAGAGCCAGTCATTTCGGACACGAAACACAGTGTCTTTCGGGAGGTGCTCTAACAAGTGAGCTGAGACTCTTGCTTTTATACCTTACAGAACACTTGATAACACAATCAGGACAGTATGACGCAAAAGAAAGACATCCCTATAATCCTCGTGTCAATCCTACCCCACATGTGTTCACAATGGGGACCCTTGACCTGCTGATAAGAGGGGAGGGCAATCACGCAGCTGAGTGTTTCGTAGGATGTGTACGCCTGATCATAGCCCAGGGGGTGGGGTGGCTAGGATCAATAGTGGGTCTCTTGAGGAGGAGTGACTTCATACAATAAGGGCAGTAAATGGTATCTCCTGGCTTAGGCGATGGCCTCGGACATGTGTGGTCAGCCGGACTCGGGGGAAGGGGTCATCAAGGAGTGGTATTCATGCCGCGTGGACAATCGAGCGCGGAGGGAAGGCTTGTCAACAGAGGGGCATTCATGGAAGGGAAGGAGGTGTTGGTCAGGCGCGGCCGTGACTCTCAAGGACAGGGTCTTGCAGAAGAAGAGGGTTTATGACTTGCCCATGTGAGGAGAAGGGAGGGGTAGCCAGGGTGGACACAGGGACAGAGTCACACAGAGAGAGAGAGAGAGATCTTATGACCCGTACATGAGAGAGCGGGGGCAGCCAGGTGCAGCTGGGGAGGGCTATGCCAGCTAAGGCGAAGGATGCCTCTTCAAGAGGGAATGGAGGGGGTTTTGTGCGGGTCAAGCAGGAAAGTTGCCTTTCACAGCAGGGTCGCGCAGAGGGAGAGGGTTTCATGGTCTATGCATGAGAGAGGGGGTGTAAGGTACGCGCAGGTGGGAAGCCGGGGATTCCAATGGGTAAAAGGCCATGGTGCCTAAACTGGCTGTACATATGCATAGGGGTATGGGCTCTTACTGGCAGAGTGATACGGTCAATAGTTTACGGTATTCATGGTGCTCACAGGGAGAGGAGTGGGAGAAGAAGGGGAATGAATGCTGTCTATGTACATCAATTTCTTCAACTTTCACAGTAAGGGGATCCTGATTTAGTGGACATGAGATGATTAAGAGTGTCCATCACAGATAGTGATGTAAACTTGTCAAAAATGGGTTGTAGATCGGAAACTGGCTCTTGATCCTCTGTCGGGTCTACTGTCGCATTAGTTGTTGGTCCTTTGAACGTTAAGAAAATTGCCTCAACTTTTTTCGAGAAAAACCTGGCAATTTAATCACCTAGTCCCTGGCTGATTAAAATGTTTGCTGGGCGAGGGTATGCCAGACTAGTTACTGTTTTGAAAAGCTCTTTGGCCAAGTTTTTAGCTAAATTAATTTGATTAGCAAAGAACTCTTGCTTTGTCTTGAAAAGTAATTGTTTATAAATCATGAGGCTGTATTTATAGATACTTTTCTCGGATTCTTTATACTCTTTCCTCCAATTCCACTCTAATCTTTTACAACACCCTTTCTGATCTTTGAGTTCCTGCGTGTACCATGGAGTGGAGGGTTAAACACTATTTAAGAATAGGATTTTCTTTGGAGCAAGTTTGTTACAGGCTGCCTCCAGCCAATTAGTATATAGCATGGTGACCTCCTCCACATTTAGGGGCATTTGGTGTGCTGTAGCAGTGAATAGTTCTGCTAACTCCGAACCCTCCACTTTAATCCACACTCTGGATTCCCTCTGTCTCTTAGGGAGCCTACCAGCAGCATGATGATCTGTAATGGCCTACTTGAATAGTACTGCCACATGGTCTGACCACACTAGGGGCAACAGGCCCATAAATGAGAGGTGTGGATGATTAGAAACAATGAAAACACAAACTTAGGCTGCCCCTAGAGTGTGTTCCTACAATTACCTACAGAGTTAGAAGGAGATGTAGTATCAGTGGGGGCATCTCATTAAAAGTGACGGACTGGTCTCACACACCGCCCGGTGTCATGCTTCATCATCGGCTGTCCTCGCCTTCTAAAATCTTGGTTTGATAGAGTGCGGGCAAACACCTGGAGACAGGTATGCACTTCTAAAGCTAAGTGATGGCCAAGGGGAAGTGATAAGTGACTTAAAAACCATTACATATGTCCATTGACTAAGTTTAGTTTTCGAAAATGTATTATATATTTAGTCAAGAAATTAATACTCCATGCTATGTAATGTGAGATTCATATTTTAGCATAATTTCATCATGCATGGGCTGTGTTTCATGATGGTCTCAAATCTTGCTTCTTTTCTGATATGTACTTATGAACTGAACAGTCTGAGGCCTATGGGAACTTTTATTAAAGTTGCCGTTCATGTTTTAACATTTAGTTGCTTTCTCTGACGTTTGTAGCACAGTTTGATTAAACTGACAACAAAAACCAGTACATGCTAGAACAGATGTTTGAGAACTAGCAGAAAGAAAGATGAGCGCATAAAATTGTCTATTAACTGAGAGTCACATTTTTCATATGACTAGATTTACAATGATTCTAAGGAAATTATGTGTTATGGTTTACTTAAGTCTTCCGGATTTGTATACTTTTACCTACTACACTATCTCTTCCTATCAAAAATGACCAATGGGCCCAACAATTTTGGTGATGTCCGGAGGTGTCACCCTGGAACTAGTGAAGTTTAATTGCCAAAGACTTCTGAAACTAAGAGGATACTCTTAAGCATGTTTGTTTGGTTGGCTTGCTCACCCATTTTGCAGCACTGAGACTGACGGGATGGACATCTAAAGACAAAGCGAACTGTGACAAAATACTGCTATCTGCTGCCAGCTGGTATGCTAGCGTAGTGGAACCTTTTCGGCTGTAAAGGTTCACGTCATATTGTTGTGACATTTGACATTACAGCAACGGATGGAGGCAGATTTCCTGTCTACAATGAACTAGAACTGGTAATTTAGAACAACTTAACTTTCCAAAGGGTTTGAATGAGGTTCAACTGACTTCCTATTGCTCTAATTAATCTCCCTCAGCTGAGGAAGTCCAATCCCTACATCCCTGGATCTCGCAGAGTTTTCTAATGCTTTATTATATTTGATTTAGTGTAATTTAGGCTGTATGCCATTCATTTAAAGTTTCTTATGGAATTCTAAAATGTGAGATTTAAACTGAACTCTGCTGATTCTGACTCATGATTTACTCATGGGTAAACTCATTTGACTAGTGGTCCTATCCGGCTTATAAATATGGGTTTCTGAATAATAGGAGCATACATTTATATGTAGCAATCATAATATTCCTGGTCCTCATTTATAATTGCTCATCCTCCAAGTACTACAGTCCCTTTCAGCACAGAACACAACACATCGGGGGTCCAAGGAGATTTGACAGGTAGTAAAGGGTAAAATGTAATAAGAATAAGTTAGTCAAATCATAGGCACAAAAAGGCTTTGCACACAAACGCTACAGCAACTACATACTGTAAATCACTTACTGAGTGTCTGAACAATACAAAAAATACCCCTGGGAGAAATGTCATTTATGCAGGTACAATCCTGCATAATTTCTGGCATTAAGCATTACCCGAAATTACAGCATTTTGAGTAATTAGGAATTTGTTCATATATCCTATTGTGGGAGCACAGGGACAAAGGGAACAAATCAAACTCGAGTGATGAATGTCATGCTTGACTTTGTACTATTTTTAGCACAAAATGCCTCATTGCACCCAAAATGGACACAAGTCTGCATGCACTTCATGATAAGAAATAACAGAAAAGTTTGAATCAGCATTTATGCATAATAATTTGCAACTTCACATATGTTTCTTTGGACATATTACGTACTGCAAAGGAAGTTTGGTCAATTCCACCTGGACTTTGTTAGAAGCCCCTTTTACTTACATTATATATGTCTACTGCTATATATGCCTACTGCAGCAGCCTCTTACAGGCGAACGTACATATAACATACTGGTCATGTTCTGCACTGATGAGCTGCCATTGGAGCACAGAAGCACAGTTTGAGATATTTTATACCTCCAAACATGTATAAAATAAGTAGATAGAACAAGACAGGCCATATTCCTGAACCTGAAATGTACATATTCCTGCAAAATACAAATGGAATTTGGCCACTTATTCAGCGCCTCGTCAAGGGGAGTAAACACTATTTAAATGCAGTTTTAATAAACTGTGGTACTGATTACTTCACTTGTGAGCATATATATATTGTCTCTGTGGACCCTACTTACAGTGCCAGCTTCCACGACTATAATATGGCGGTTATAAAACTTTAACACTTAAGTTGCAAATGATTGTTCAGGGATGCACACTGCAACTCAGAGCTTAATTTGCGGCTGTGATAAACAATCTTTAAAAATGGTGAGGCCAACGTCATCAAAGATAAGGCACAATGGTGATTCCTTCATGTTTACTTCTACATCTACTACTACCAAAGCCATGAATCGAAAATACTCCAATGAGCTGAGTAGGGTGAGGTATTCTCAACACCTGTAAATACCAGTACCTCAACGTAAGGTATTTGCCTCGGCCCTCCTGATCCCCGTGCAAGTGTGTTCACATAAGTGCTGGACTTGGCCTTTTTTGCAGGGTCATCCCTGAACTTTTTGCTATTCTTCTAGTCTATTTTCTGACCTGGTGTTGGTGGTTTTAGGACTCTGGGCACTTTGGCACTGCTGTCCAGTGTAAAGTGTATGTACTCTCTGTGGTAAACATGGTAAGATTGGTCTACAACTGTTTGGAGTATTTAATTTACCTGTCAGTCCCTTGTAAAGTGGTTTCTCAGATACCCAGGGCCTGTAAATTAAATGCTCCTCGTGGGCTTCCAGCGCTGCTTGCGCCACCCATCAAAGTAGCCTTTTAAACCTATCTCAGGCCTCTGCCATTGCAGGGCCTGTGCAAACAGTTTACTGCCGCTGTGATGTGGCACATAATGTGGATGCCAAGTCTGTGACTCCCCTTTTTTTTTTACTACAAATAAGTCACCCCTATGGTAAGCCCTAGCTAGCCTTATGAGCAGGGTTCCTTGTAGGTAAAATGTAGGACATGTACCTTAGTTGTGTGACATGTCCTGGTAGTGACAAACAGCCATTTTGGTTTTTTACTGCTGTGCGGCTGCACATCTATAGGAATGCATTGGGGAATCCCTGATAAGTGTTTCAGTGGTAATTCCTGATATGAGAGGAGCAGCGTGGTCAAGTTTGGGATGTTTGGAATAGTAATAATAAATGCTGAGTAATGGTGTTCAAAGATTTATTATTACTATTTTAGAAATGCCACTTTTAGAAGTTGGCATTTCTGTGTGCTATTTGTCTTTGTGCCTGCCTGATGGGTATTGCATGTCTGGCTCTGGATTGACAGGGGCTGGTGAGGTGTGTGGCTCCAGAGGGACTGGGTCAATCAGGGCTAGGCTGAATGGGATGATCTGCATTTGGAGTAGTGGGAGGAGTAGCCCCTGACCCTGGATAGGTCTGTGCTTGCCTTGTTCAATACTGGCTCTGCCCCCCAGTGGTGTGTCTGGGGCCAGAGCTTAACTTGACAAAGGAGGGTGTGAGCACTGTATAGAAAGTGCTTCAGTACCCCCAGGAGCCAGTTGGGACTCGTTCTCCAAGCCCTGTGCCCGGGCAAAACAAAGACAAATAGAGTATAAATATTGGGGCTGTGACCCCATGTATGGTGTGTTTTTTTAGGTGCTCACTTGGACTTCTGGACGCCAGGAGGAACTGCCACGAGGGACTGCCCCTCTGCTTGAGGGCCCTGTGTATCTGGCCTGCCTGAGCCCAGTTCTACCCAAAGTGCTGCTCCTGTCTGGAGCCCAGGAAGGACTGGACTGTTGTCCGTCTTGCTATTTTTGAGAGAAGTGTCTGGAACACTCAAGGGTGATCCCTCGCCAGTGCTGGGACCTACGGGTGAAGCACCCTCAATTTTATTTCCCAGCCTGGCCTTTGCCGAATTGCAGGAGAGGAGTACTCTCGGCCCCTGGTGGCTTCTCATCGTGAGAGACACAGAGTGGGGGGAGCCACTCGTTCCTTTTTCTTTCTTTCGCGCTCTTGTGCGCTGTGCCCTGGAAGAAGGAGAGACCGCCAATAGGAAGTCAGGCGACTTGCCTGGTCATGTGCAGGGCTGGCTGGATGAAACAGAGTGGAAACCAGGTGAAGGCTGAGCCTGACGGAGGGAGTGGCCCTCGCAGTGAGGAGAGACGCTGCAGAGTCTACATTTTGTCGGGAGTTTACCCCGCCCGGCCATGTCCGGCGGGGACCAGAGAAGGCTGTGGACTCACTGGAGACTTCACTCCGTGATTATCGAGGCTGGAAGTAAGGCAGAAATAGCTTGACTGTGGGTGGAGCTCCCATGTCCACGAGGAGAGCCTTGCGTGCTGCCGGAGTCTGCCTGGGGTCTGTGCCAGTAGCCGGGAGAAGGATCTCCTCATCAGAAAGGGACCGAGGTACCCAAGGCAAGCGAGGGGTACTGGGGAGGAGGGGCCCCTAGATCTGGATATTGGTGCCGAGGAGCTCTGGGTATAACCTCGACAGAGGACCCACAGCAGGAGTGTCCCACATTTCCAGCCTAGTCACAGCTGCGCTGCACGATCACGGGCAGTTGCATGCTTAGCGCAGATCAGGGACATATTCCAATGAAGGAGACCATTCTGAGCTGCACTCCACACCCTGTTTGCTTGGTGCACGTTGATTTCTGCTGCATTTGCAGCAACAGGGCAATTTTGGAGGCCTTGCAGTGAAAGGAGGGGCTCGACCGGAGTCTCCACAGGTGGCAGGTACAAAGGAGAGCCCCACGTGCAGCCAAAGGGCCAACGGCTGTTACTGGAATCGCTCAGCCCCCAAGAAATGGTGAGTGGGGCTGAGCGTCTTTATTTGCCTCCACCTGGGCCGCGTGTGGAGATGTAATTCCCGATTTCGCTCTGCCAGCATGTCACAGTGAGTGGGGCTGAAGGGAGAGCACTGTTGGTGCTGGCGGGTACTTGAGTAGAGATTTCCCCAAAGAGGAACCCCGGGAAAGAGGGGTTCCCAAAGCACTCTGTTGGTGCCTACTTGGTACACAGCTGCACCGCCTGATTGTGGGCAGCTGTATTGTTGTGGGGCATTGATTTGGGTCTCAAGAGAGACTAGGGTGGATTACACCCTGCCCCTCAATTCTGGTGCCGGCCTGTTGGGCCTGTCCTCTGCTGCAGTGGCAGCGTAGCACTCTGACTTTTGATGGACGTAGGGCGAAGTCCCGGATGGGCCCCCAAGGAAGGCCAGTTGGTCTTTGAGCACCAGAGGTGCTGGTAGGGCGCAAGGCCCTAATGTGATATATAGTGTTTTTATGCCTAATGTAATTATGCATACTGTGTTTATGCCTAATGTTTATGCATAATGTGCATGCCTAATGCTAATGCTAATACCAGTAGTCACTGGTTATGTTATTTTCGCTACTTGTGATTCTAATGGTTATGACAGTGGCCCGATTAGCCCTGGCCTATATATAAAACCCTGTGAAATATTGCCTAGTGCCAGATAGGACAGTGTACATTTGTGAATATTTTCTAATGTGTTTGTGATAATACAAAGGCTATTTTTTATATAACCTTGTGTGGAGTTTCCTTTGTGGTTTGTCTAATGTGTTGCTGCTGTGTGAGGGTGCTGCACAAACACTTTACACATTGCCTCTAGGATAAGCCTGACTGCTAGTGCCAAGCTACCAAGGGGGTGAGCAGGGGTTATCTTCAGTGTGTAGCTTCCTTGCCCTGACTAGAGTGGTGGTTTCTGCCTGGCTTCGGCGCAAGCCCTAGCCAACCAGAAATCCCATTTCTAACAATAAGGATCGAAATTACCAGTTGTGTGATAACTAAGGGGCATATTATCAAGGGGGTTTATCTCGGCTTTTTTGGCTTTAAAAGCCAAGAAAGCGGAGATAAAATTATCTCCCTATTACCTAGCTGTCGCTAACACCAGTTAGCGACAGCTAGTAGGAGATAGCGACCATCTTGGGCCCCACTTTGCATGTCAGTGATATTTATCACTAATGGCATGCAAAGTGGGCGTGCCAAGATGTTAGCGACTGGAAACAGTCGCTAACATCGCTATCTCCTATTACCAACTTTTGGAGATATTCGCGCTAAGCTAAGCTAACACCTGCCCCTGAGCAGTTCTTAGCCATGTTATCCAATGGTAGGTGGATAACATGGCTAAGAGCATTAGCTCGGTAATGCATGAATATCGCTGACTTTTCAGTGATATTCATGCATTTCGGCCGAATTTTATCGCTTAGGAGATAAATCTTGATAATAGCAAGGTTCCTAAGCGATAAAAATCGCCGCAGGTCGGCGATAAAAATATCGCCGCTAAACCAACATAGCGATAATTATCGCTAGTTGTTGGTAATATGACCCTGAGACACCCTCACATTGTCTTACTGATAAGCTCCAGCAGGTTGAAATCCGATTTGCATGTTATGCATTCTTTTCATGTTAAATACTCAGAACAGGAGGTATTCACCATAAGTGGTATATACCTCACTTTGGGGTAATAGCATTTACCACATATGGTAAATAACTCACCGATTCCGCCTAACCCATAATGAGGGCCTGAGTGTGGTAAATGCCTCATCGACTTAGAAGTGAGGCATAACATATAGAATCTGTTTTAAACATTTAAGATTCTACAAGTGTTCTCTTTTCCTAAACCTTTTCTTGATATATTTTGACTGGTCAGACGCAATAGTTGTGCTAATAACAGCACAGCAAGGAATTCCGATCCCTGTGCAAATTGTTTACACAGGGATCAGAATGTAACCTATAGTTTATAATCAGGGCCTAAATATTATATATTTATACAAACGTATATACTATTACGATTCCCAAGCACTTTCACAGTCATGTATAACAGTGCCTACACAAAAATAGGTATGGTACTGTAATTACATTGATATATCATTTCATGCTCGTGCCAAGGTGCTAAATGCATTAGCATATGGGTAGCGCGCTACATCACTGGGAGTGCTTGTTTGAAAGGGTAGTACTTGCACTGCGTGCATATCCTTTCCTAGATCACTGTACTGAAACACCTAATGGCGGGAAAACTTGTAATAGACAGAACGCTGGCGTAGTACCTAAATTACGCAGACGTAGTAACTACATGTATTGTTTTGCCTGCTTTACGTGTCTATATGGGATCCAACTGGGTGCGAAAAGGAAGCTTAAACATGCCCACGACGAGCCTTGGGGTGTACCATCTAAACTCCCAGGAACAACAGGTGACGCATGTTTGGCTCAATCTCAGACGTCATCAGCTTCAGCACTGCACCATTCAGTGTACATTCATTAAAAATTTCGGGAATAAGAACGGGAATTTATCTAAAAGCGTGACAGCTCGTCCCACTCTCTCCATCGTCCACCTTCCCTTCGTCGGACTAGATGGGGTAATAAAACATCCGCCCTTCTTTCACCATGTGCCAAATTGAAAGGAAAAAAATGATCTGCTCACTTGTTCTGTCTGATTATAATCTTGCACGAGAGTCTGGAGGGAGGCCATGACATTTTTTCCGTGGTCTCTATCAGATTGTTGTAAATCACGATTGTTTTAAGTAGCTGGCAACACATCAGAACAACACAGCTGCCTGTACACGAACGAGTACACACGGCCGTCCTCTTCAATGCGACCAACCCAGACTCGGTTAATGGTTATTAGCACTGAAAAGGGTAAGAATAGAGGTGGCCGAGCCAATAAACTAACGGGGCGGGCCGAGAAAGAGCAGAGTCAAGGCAGGGGCGTAACGCAGGCCCCTGTAGCCCCTGCGGTACCCTCCAGGGGCCCTATAACCGTTAAAGGGGGGCGTCTGTGCAACCGGCGAATTAATATCTGTATTGTATTTTATTGTGTTGTAATTGCATTTATATAGGGCTTACTACCCCTGACGAGGCGTCAAAGCACTTTTTCGGCGAGTAGCACGCTACTCCAGGACCCACAGAGGATTAGTGTTGAATTAGTATAGTGAAACATGGAAGTACATTTTAAGTGGTGTATAGGTTAGTCGATTATTTGGATTTGGAATGATAGCAGAGGGATAGAGGAGGAAAAAAGGTTTGTATTTATATAGCGATTGTTACCCCTGATGGGGTGTTGAAGCACGCTACACCCTAGTCTCATAAAGGATTAGTGGTGAATTAGTATGGTGAAATATGAAAGTAATTTCAGTGGTGGATATTAGTCAGTTATTTGGAGTGAGAAGGATAGCGGAGGGATAAAAGGGAAGAAAGGTTTGCATTCATATAGTACTAGTTACCCCTGATGGATGTTGAAGCGCTTTTCTGGCGAGTAGCACTCCACTCCGGAACCCATAAAGGATTTGTGTTGAAAATTAGTATAGTAAAATATGAAGTAATTTGAGTAGTGGATATGTTATTCAGTTATTTGGGTAGAGAAGGGTAGGTGGCGGGATAGTGAAGGGAAAGAGGTTTGTATTTATATAGCGCTTGCTACCTCTGATGGGGTTTTGAAGCGCAAGTAGCACGCTACTCTGGAACCCATCAGGATTAGTGTTGAATTAGTATGATGAAACATCAAAGTCATTTTAGTGGTGGATATGTTAGTCAGTTATTTGGATTGAGAAGAGTTCGGGGGGGGGGGGTAGAAAAGAGGGAAATGTTTAGAAAGGTTTGTTTTGGGGGATCGGTATAGTAAAAGAGGTGTCCGATGATGCAATGAGGGGTAGTGTAGGGGAGAGTCTAGAAAGGGTTATTTTGGGGATCATAGTAGTGGTATGGGGTTTGGGATAAAGGAGAGTGTATGTAGCAGGATATATTGATAAATGTATAGGATGAGAGATAGGGTAGTGCATTGGAAGGAGTAGTAAAAAGAAGTTTGAGATGAGTCAGATGGTTGGGCTAGAAGATATATTGAGCGAAGTATAGGCTGAGAAATAGGGAAGTGAATTGGAAATGCTAAATTAGAAAAAAGTGATAAATATATTGATCCATGAGTACATTGAAAGTATATAGATACATAAAGGAAGTTTGTATATTGGGCAGTATTTCTGGCCCTAGTCCCAACCAGTCTCGAACAGGCTCAAACAGGAACCTGCCCTTGTCCTCTCCGCCCTTCACAGGTTCAAACAGGAAACTGCCCTTGTCCTCTCCGCCCTTAACAGGCTCAAACAGGAAACTGCCCTTGTCCTCTCCGCCCTTAGTGCTCCAACAGGAAACTGCCTTTGTCCTCTCCGCCCTTAGCCTCGACGC
The DNA here is from genome assembly GCF_964263255.1 of Lissotriton vulgaris. Classification (NCBI taxonomy): domain Eukaryota; kingdom Metazoa; phylum Chordata; class Amphibia; order Caudata; family Salamandridae; genus Lissotriton; species Lissotriton vulgaris. The sequence continues at coordinate 883,295,940 of NC_141694.1, forward strand.
CCGGACTGAGACGCCCTAAGCCTGGCCTTTTTTTATAGCCCTAGTAATCAGGTGACCCCTTCAGCCAATGGGAACCCTAGCCCTAACACTATCCAATCACAACACTAGCCCTAAAATCTAGAACCAATAGGAGACCAAGAACTTACAGTCAATCTTAGCCCTAGTCCAAGCACCCAATCAGTTAAAAAACCCTGACCTCTACGTCCAATAAAGGCTCTAGCCCTACCAGTAGTCCCAAAAACAAGTCCATGCAACCAATTGCACAGGTAGCCCTAGTCCCTACTTCCAATAGAAATCCTAACAATAGCCCTAGTCCTAACCCTACAATGATTGAATCACAGACCCAGAAACCAATCAGAACCCTCAAATACCCAACCAATGAGGACATTAACCCTAATCCAATAGAAACACCAGATACAACCACCAATCAGTGTAGACATGTACCAACCCCTAGCAGACCATATAAGGTCCCAGCGACCTCAGACAAGGTTTGCTGGCCAGGGCGTTGGAAGCTGCTTCTCCTGTTCAGAATCTCATAGGAGACAGACAGGCTCAATCCACACTTTGGACTTCAGCAGATAAAGGGCCTCACTAACTTAAAATCTAACAATACTGTTTGAATAAAGCTTTACTCCCCCTGCTGGCCAAAAAACGAAGTGCACAGGCCTTGATGGTGAAAAATCCCTATTGCTGGGGGGGGGGGGGGGGGGGGGGGGAGCAGGGGGGCTGGTTCCACTGGCTTGTGAACACAAAATGGTGGCTGGGAGTGCACTGTTTTAAATACAGATCTTAGCACAGAGCAAAGGAGAAATTTGGAGGGAAAACAGAATTGTCACCAAGGAATGAGAGGGACATACTACAGAGGTTAGACTGCAAATCCCACAATTCAACACACTAAATGGAGGCAATCATGGGCAGGGAAAACCACAAATTTAAAACACAACACAGGTGATAAAATATGCAATTACAGGCAGGCTAAAACTATCATTTTTAACTGTAACAACCGCAGGCATAGACAGTAAACACAGATAATGAAAATCGTTTTTTAAACAACTTTTTGTCTTGGGAAGAGACAGCACTAGTCTGTCTCTTTGCCACTTCCTGGACTCTGCTCACTGCAATCTGGGGCACAGGTACGCTGCAACTCAGAAGATGGAGGAGAATGATTTGGGGTGCCCCCAACAAGGCCTTAAGGGGCCTGAGAATGTGTGAGAGGAGGGCTCAGACTTGCCTGGTAGCTGAATAGCCAATGGTCTTAACGGTAATAACCTTTATTTATTACTGTTTTATTTTTATGCAACCGACCCATCCTGAACTGATTGACAGGATGGGAAGAGGCCAGTGCTGCCATGCCAAGTGGAAGCAGCAGGGGCTGTGCACTTTAAAATGCGCATGTCTCTTTGGACGGCCATCTTGTGACAGCCAGCCAGACATGTGTATTTTAAACTTCTCCAACCTAGCTGTCTTAGACATCTAGGTTAGAGGAAGCGCAGGCCTCCAGTGCTCTTAGGAGTGCTGAGTGTGGCCACTCCAACCATGCTGTTGAGGGCAGCGCCACTATTGGTTAGGGGAGTTTGCTGCCAGGTCCCGCGTTGGAGCCTACCAGAAGACCGAAAGAGGACATCACATCAGAAGGTAAGTCTGGTCTATTATTTTTTTTAATGTTCATTTTTATTTGTCAAGTAGGACCCCCATCCTCCGCTCATGGTAGCCGCCACTGCAAGGAGCACTTGCACACACAAGCTAGTTTGCTTCAGTACCAGAGTTTTTGTTCTTACTTTATATTTGCTTTAGTTGCTTTATAATTGCTTTAGTTTTGCCTTTCCGTTTAGAGGCTGATGTTAATACAAGACACTTCTGATACACATTTCATCTTTATTAGAGCCCATCTCCTGCTAATGCTGTTGTTACATTTCTTTTGAAGCGTTTTGATTTTCTGACTGCTGCTATCTGACAGCATACCAGATTGAGTCCCTCTTATAAATTTCTTTCTTTCTTTCTTTCTTTCTTTCTTTCTTTCTTTTTTCTTTCTTTCTTTCTTTCTTTCTTTCTTTCTTTCTTTCTCTTTCTTTCTTTCTTTCTTTCTTTCTTTCTTTCTTTCTTTTCCTCTTTCTTCCTTTCTCTCTTTCTTTCTTACTTTCTCCTTCCTAATTATTTCTTTCTTTCTTTCTTTCTTTCTTTCTTTTCCTCTTTCTTCCTTTCTCTCTTTCTTTCTTACTTTCTCCTTCCTAATTATTTCTTTCTTTCTTTCTTTCTTTCTTTCTTTCTTTCTTTCTTTCTCTCTTTCTTTCTCTCTTTCTTTCTCTCTTTCTTCCTTTGCTGCTTTCTCCTTCCTAATTTTTTTCTTCCTTGCATTTGTTCATTCTTTCTTTCTTGCTTTCTTTCTTTCTTTCTTTCTTTCTTCTTTCTGTCTTTCTTTCTTTCTTTCTTTCTTTCTTTCTTTCTTTCTTTCTTTCTTTCTTTCGTTCTTTCTTTCTTTCTCTCTTTCTCTCTCTCTTGCTTTCTTGCTTTCTTTCTTGCTTTCTTTCTTCCTTTCCTAAGAGGGTATAGGCTTGCAGTCAACGTCAGAATGATTGACTTTTTTAGGTCTGTGTTAGCAAAGACCTTTTTATTTTACTAATCTTTTGTGTATAACATACTTACTTATGAGGTTTCTAGCTAGACTTCATCCATTAGTCTGTGGTTGGCGTCATTCACAGTTATCTTCCACCCACTCCAGCATGCATTAAGTTAAGGCTTGTCACCCTTTCTCAAGAAACTTATCCACAAAGTAGTTCCCTTCAGTGCCAGGGAGTACTATGTTGATAGTTTTTTTCTTTTTCTGGGGGACTAAAAAAACTATTGCCGCCTGTAGCAAATAATTTTTTTTGTATTGATGAGGGCTCGGCATATTCTCAAACAATACCGTTTTGCAAAAACAGTAAAGTTTTGAGGAAAACTCCAGCAAAACAAGAATTTTCAGAAGGTTGGCGTCCAACGCTAGACCTTTTGGCTTTGCCAAAGCTTGTTAATTCTTGGTGTTCGATGGTGGAGTGTAGGCGGCAGGAAAAAGCCATACTAAATCTTGGCTCACTTGGGGATTGAGGATTCAAGAGAATATTGAGTTGAGCCTGGATCAGTCCTCTGTCTGCAGACTGGCTCGAGCTTTAATTGGATTGACCACCTCTAAGTAAGAACAAATAAGCATTGTGACACAGGGCTTTTTAAGACGTGTTATACATTTGGTGAAACTCAGTAAGTTTTTGCTGGTAGGGCTGCTAAGCTTTCCTACAACTGAAGAGGTGCATAATCTAACTGGTTGATTTACGGAAAGTAGTGGAAGCTACAATCTGTAAAAGTTACACTAAGAATTTGTCGTAATTAGTCGTGTGCGAAATTTGCATGATTTCCTTTTGCATAATTACACACATTTTTAGGGAAACGTATGCAAAATGCAAATCTTGCATTTTGCACTTTATTTTGGTGTGAAATCTGACCTTGTATCAATTTTGGTCACAAGGAAGCACTTAACGCTACAAAGCATAAAAACACAAATGCCGTAAAGAAGAGCTGGTCATATTCTGTCCATTTGCATTATTTACGTGTTCTCATTATAGGATTTTTTTATGCAAGCAGCCCCCACTTATTCCATGTGGCATAATGGTGTACTTTCAAGGAACTTCATGGAACAAGTGCGACACAAAATTGCATAAATTAGGCAAATTACACTAAGGTAACTGAAATTTCAACCACCACTCCAAGTTACAATTGACATCGAAAAATTGATTGAGTGCATAACGAGGACAAGGACATTTTAGGGCTTTTAAAAATAACTTTTAATGATTTCGAATATTTTTCTCTCCCATACCTTATATTGTCACTTACACCACGTGAAAATTGTGAGTTTTGCCTCACTTTCCCACACTTAAACTGTCACTCAAGGCGGGATTTTTCAGGTTTAACTTACATATGCACAAGGGTTCCTGAAGTGCTTTGATAAGTGCTTTCAAATCATCATTAGGTTAAAACTGAGTGGGTGTTCAACATATTTGAATAGGCTTTCCCCGTCCCCTCATTTGGCACACCCATAAGCCTCTCAGTTGAAAAGTAAATGTACATCGCACAATAACTACACTCCACGCTGTTACTTGAAGCGTAAAAGGCCATTTATTAGGACAAGGTTGCAATCATTTATACTTATCAACAGTACATCAATGCATGACATATACATTTCCATAATCATTTAGACTTATTCACAGTACATCAATGCATGAAATATACATTTCCATCCCATACCCATGCATTCTCCATTCTGCCTTTCCAAAACCATCTCACCTGTTTGACTCTTCACCCATTCACTCGATAACCTCCTTCCTTTCCCCATTCTCACCTTCACTTGCCCTCCAAGCATCCTCAGTTGACTTTGCCTTTATTGCTCATTGCCTCCCATGCCCCACTATCAGTCACCTGTGTACCGTTTTCCCCCCACCCGAGGGGTGGATCTGCCCGTATGTGACTCCCCACCCCTCCAAAGTACCGTACCGCCTCTGCTCTGCAACCTGCCCTAAACTGGCACCCCAACCTTCAAAACCCCCCCGGTCCTTCCCTAAAACCTACAGGGTGGGCGGGTGGACAAAATTAACAACACCCTCCCGGTGGTGCTCAGGTGTCAGGAAGAGGCCGGATCTTCCTCTCCTGACACCTTGTATGCCCTCCCCCATCCCACCCCTTCCTTTAGCCCCTGTAGTCCTGCCCTCCACCTTGTCCTTCCGTATTGCGCGAAAACCCCGGGGGAAGACTGGTCTGTGACCTTCGCTTCCCCCGGGGGCCGCATTGTTTGCAAATGTGTGTGGTGTATGCGTATACATAAATTATGCATACGTAAATTTGATACTCACTTGGGTAAAACTTGCTAATTAGACACAATGTGTTTCATTTGCAGCAATATTAGGATCTGAGATCATTTCACCTTAACCCCATCATGAGAATCTAACATCTCTGTGTGCAATTGGTGCTATTCAACACCTAACAGCGTGAACTAAATGAGTCTCCTTATCGCTGCTGCTATTTTGAAATCGATAGAACCACATTTTTAAATCGATAGAATCACTTGGAAAGAATATCTGAGTTTCCTTTATAGGCTGAATCTTTAACTGTTATATGTGTAATTGGAGGCATTTTTTATCTGATTGGTTTACAATGCACTTTGCACGCATCAAGAACTCTTTTTACTTATTTTAAAAGCGTGGTTCATACCTTGAGACCCCCCCCCCCCTCCCCCCCCCCCCGTCCATCGCAGTCATTAGCGGACTGTTTGAGTGGAGGGAGGTCTTGGGGTAATTATAATTTACAATTACCTTCCGGGTTGGGACACACGCCTCTGCCATTTTGGGGAAAGGGACGTTCTAGTTGATCCATTCCCTACCCAAGGCAGGCACTACAAAGGGAGGCTCTGGCACCCGCGCGCTGACGATCAACACCTAACAGCTTGAGCTAAATGAGTTTCCTTATTGCTGCTGCTATTTTCAAATCGATAGAACCACATTTTTAAATTGATAGAATTACTTAGAAAGAATATCTGAGTTTTCTTTAGGAGACAAATCTTTAACTGTTATATGTATAATTGGAGGCATTTTTTATCTGATTTGATTTGTTTTCATTGCACTTTGCACGCATCAAGAACTCTTTTTACTTATTTTACAAGCGCAATTCATTCCTTGAGACCCCCCCTGTAGGAGAGTAGGGTCTGTAATCCTATGATCACCCGGACTTTTTGCTTTTGTTTCACTGGTTTACGACTTTCTCGGGCTGTGGGCCTGCCAATCAGACCCACAGCCTAGCTGTTCTCTCGCTAAATTGATGTGTGTACCCTAGGTGCATTACCCAATTGGAACTGGGCCACCCTGTCAGACCCTGTAACTCAGGGCATCGGTGTACCCAGGGCCTACCAGGGGCTGAAACATGTATTATGCCACCCCTGGCTGGCCATCTAAATCTGACACAACTGCCTGCACGACAGCTGGGGCAACGTGGCGTACCCGCCCGTTGCTGTAGGTATAGTATCCCTATACCTAACCTTAAAATGGACACCCGAGTTCCTATCAGTCACTCCTATGGCAGGCCTTGACAATCCTGAAGGCAGAGCGCATGGAACCGTGTGAATTGGACTCTGGCACGAGCCGAGCCCGGTTGCAGCTTGCGGAACCAAGACCCAATGGCTGTTCCATGATAACGCGTATCACATCGGTAACTTCGGTATCACGTTATCAAGACATGTCGAGTAAGGTGTCATACAAATCGGGATGCTGCCCCCTCACCAATTCTGGCGACGAGGTTAGCATTCCGCCCTTCTAGAGGGGCACGACATGTACGTAACTGTGAACCCCGGTTAAAGTTAACTGAAGCCTCAGCTCCACAAAATGGACGCTGCCACCACAGACACGAGTCTGACCTCCTGCTGCTGGGAGTCCTTCCAGCGAGGAGAGCTTGGACAAAGGGTTTCCTGTCAGGGGCGGTGTTCGCACCATCCCAGACAGGGTTTGTGTATTCTGGGTAGGTAGGGCTTTGCAAGAAGGTGACTGCGGAGTGGCACCCCGGTGCTCACTACGCATCTGCCGGCTAGAACCAGTTTCAGGGGCGCGCAGCCCCTGACCTGGGGAAAGTTCGGCAGGGGAGAGGGGTGTAACTACCCCCCTTCCTGGTCCCACCCCTAGGGCAGGACCTAGTCATGTACCCACCCCTTTCTTTAGGATAAAGGCCGGAGCGGGGACCCTTCCAAATTAGATCATCTTTGAATCAAGAACTACTTCCTACGAAAGGACATTCGAGACTCTTCTCAAGATTTCTCCCTTGTGGCTAAGGAGTAGTCACCCTGCATCCGTAGGCACCATCTAAGAACTCTGCGGTTTGCTGCAAGTCCTTACTCAGGAATCCGACGACCCAGCTCGACGAGAACCGGCTTCCCTGGCACCTCTGACCTCTACCCACATCGTCAGCTCAGCTGAGATCCGTGGGTGCGACGAGACCTCGAGGGACCAGCCATCATCAAAACCTGCACGCTTTCTTAATCCAGCACGACCACCGAAGGAATCCTCTGGTGAGTGCTCTGGGGTCCGAGAAGCCCCGACCCTGAGCAGCTCCAGCACCGAAGTGCAGCCTCCCAGCATCTCCACGATCTGCGTGGGGCCCTTCTGCTCGCCGCTCAGCCCGTTGTCCGATCACTAGCCGCTGGCTTGTGATCTCCTTGACGACATCCGACAACCAACGCTGCTGGTCTGGTTGCTCCAGACCGGCCTTTGCTCCCTTTTATGAGAGGAGCACCCCGGACCCTCCTGGTCCACTCAAGACGCCATTTTAGGCCCACCACGTGGCCCTGAAATCTGCCAAGGCTTGTTGCCCCAATCCTGGGCCCAGCGACGCCGACAGCATCAACTTTCGTGGGACAGCTCGCACCTCCATCCTGGTCGCCGACAACGCCTCCTGGTCCGTGAGACTGCAGAGCCTAGCGTCGCCCACTCACCTAGTCGAGGTGACGGCCATTCGGTGCCTTCCTGGTACCCTCTGACTACTGGCTAGTAGTACGAACTTGGTCCCCTCTGCTTTCAGGTATCATCGAACTCTGATCCAGGCTTGGATCTCTACGAACTATTCTCCACTGGTCACCGGCCAGCAACTCCTTCCTTCCGGCTCCAGGCTCGTCAGCGAAGACCCCCGACACCTGTAAGACTTGTGCAGCCGCAGCCCTTGTGGCTAGGTAACTCCGGCATTTCGGTGCCTGCATAGCCTCCTTACTTAAGGGTCCTGAGTCCCTCGCTTCCGACTTGCCTTATCGGGTCCGCCCGAGACCACTAAACTTTCCGTGCCCTCGGGCACTTGTATTGATTGTGCACTTGAAGTATTTTCCTAAGAGTTTTGTTCTGTGCTTAGTACCCTGTCCTCATAAAGAGTCCAGGGCTGTTGTGATTCTAATAAATACATTGTTTATTTTCATAACACTTGTGTGGTGTCCTTTCACTTGGTGTTCAAGGGGTATGTGATGGTATAACAGCTGGCTTAACACGCCCTCTAGAGTTTAGCCCGAAGACTGCTCGTATCCACGCTACTAGGATAGCTGGTCTAAGGTTGACTTACAACCAATCACCATAAGGGTCGTTTGGACCGATGCATAGTGGTCACTAGAATAGTGAACACTGCATATCGGGCCAACTTCTCACATCCCACCCGGTCCACCGCAGTCATTAGCGGACTGTTTGAATGGATAGAGGTCTCGGGGTAATTTTAATTTACAATTCCCTTTTGGGTTGAGCCACAAGCCTCCGCCATTTTGTGGAAGGGACGGACTAGTTGATCCGGTCCCTACCCAAGGCGAGCACTACAAAGGGAGACCCTGCCATCCGCGCGCTGGCCATCAACACCTAACAGCGTGAGCTAAATGAGTTTCCTTATTGCTACTGCTATTTTCAAATCGATAGATCCACATTTCTAAATCGATAGAATCCCTTAGAAAGAATATCTGAGTTTCCTTTAGGGGCCGAATCTTTGACTGTTATATATGGAATTAGAGGCATTTTTTATCTGATTTGTTTACAGTGCACTTTGCATAAATCAGGAACTCTTTTTACTTATTTTACAAACGCAATCCATACCTTGAGACCGCCCGGTCCACCGCAGTCATTAGCGGACTGTTTAAGTGATGGGAGGTCTCGGGGTACTTTTAATTTACAAATCCCTTCCGGTTTGGGCCACATTCCTCCGCCATTTTGGGGAAAGGAACGGTCTAGTTGATCCGGTCCCTACCCAAGATGGGCACTACAAAGGGGGAATCTGGCACCCGCACGCTGACAATCAACACCTAACTGCGTCAGCTAAATGAGTTTCCTCATTGCTGCTGCTATTTTGAAATCTTTAGAACCTCATTTTTAAATCAATAGAATCACTTAGAAAGAATATCTGAGTTTCCTTTAGGGGCCGAATCTTTAACTGTTATATGTGTAATTGGAGGCATTTTTTATTTGATTTGTTTACATTACACTTTGCACGCATCGAGTACTCTTTTTACTTATTTTACAAGCGCGATTCATTCCTTGAGACCCCCCCGGTCCACCGCAGTCATTAGTGAACTGTTTGAGTGGTGGGAGGTCTCGGGATAATTTTAGTTTACAATTCCCTTCCGGGTTGGGCCACACGCCTTCCCCATTTTAGCGAAAGGGACGGTCTAGTTGATCTGGTCCCTACCCAAGGCGGGCACTACAAAAAGAGCCTATGGCAGAAGTGCCCAGTGGAAGCGCACAGTGGGTGCGCTGGGGGCGTGCTAAAGAGCAAGCCTGTCTGAACCCGTTCATGCCTGGCCGGGGCCACGACCCCTGTTTCTTCAAACAGGGATATCATAATGTACTCTTCTAAACAGCTGCTGAACGTCTGCACTACTCCACATTTAAATTGCACTCGATTTAATATTGAGGGAACCACTGTTCTATGTCCAGGGTGCAATCTAACAGTGCGTACAGATTCATGCAGAGCGCATAATGATTTATCACCCAATATTTCCACCAAACGGCAAACACAGCTGAGCACAAAATGTAAGTCACCATTTAATAATAATGTTTCCTTTTTTAATATCAATTGGCACTCTCTCCCAAAACATCAGGCTGATATTTTTTATCTTTTAGTCGACATACATCCTGACGCTATCTTCTTTACAGAGACATGGCTCAACACCAGCTCTGGTCCAGACGTTGCCAGAGCCTTGCCACCTAACTATGCCATAGCTAGGAAAGATAGAGAGGATAAAATAGGTGGAGGGATCGCTGTAATTTACAATAATACATATAGCTGTAAGTTTGATGGTCTACTGATCCTTGGCTGTGAAGCAGCAGTGTTTAAATTGACTTTAACCCCTCATTTTACTTTTTCAGGGAAATTGGTGTATCGCCCCCCTGGGTCATCGGGCCATGGGCTACAACCTTCCCAGATTTAGTTATTCCCTTTCTCCTTAGTTCAGCAAATTTCTCTATTTTGGGAGATTTTAATCTCCATCTGGAGTATATCGCGTGTACTATCAGCAATACGTTTATTTCAGACTTGGCAGCTAAGAACATCTTGCTTCACAATGCTGGTCCTACCCATAAAGCCGGCCATCTACTAGACCCTATTCTTTCTAATTTATCTAATCTTGAATGTTCTGCAGGTACTCCTCTGTGCTGGACTGATCACTTCTTGGTGGGTTTCAGGCTTGTGGTTTCACAACTTTCTCACGCCGCATATGATAGTGTGTCAAAACTAACTAGGAACTGGAAAAACTTGTATTTTGCCAATTTTAATAACTTTCTTTCTATCAATGCCCCCTTTTTAAAAAAATTGTTTTGCTTTGGACCTAGTGGCTTTTCACAACTGGATCCAGTCAGCCTTAGACACTTGTCTCCCTATCTCTGTCAGGAAGATAAATATTCACCGTCCTCCTGCCCCTTTGTTCTCCGCAGAGTTAAAATGTGAGAAAACTAAATGTAAGAACATGGAAAGACGGTAGTGAAGGGCCTATGCGCCTGAAGCCAAAACTGCCTATCTACTTACTAAAAGGGCATATCATTCTCTTTGTAGGTCTGCGCGTGCAAACTATGACTCTTCGACCATTACAGATGCTAAAAACTGCTCTAAAACATTATTCAAGATGGTCAAAAAACTATCTGGTTCTGCAACTTCACCGGCTTACCCCAGTCTGAATGAAACGCAATGTGAAGACCTTGCCCAATTTTTTACAAATAAAGTGGAAACAATATGCTGATAGATACTCTGCCTTGGCTGACAATAAATCATCTTCTCTTAACATGCATATTTCTACTCATGTTCAACCTGGCACTCTGTTTGATTGCAGATGTCATTGACCACATTAATAAATTGGAAACCTGGTCATTTTTAGACATTACTACTCTTAAACAACACTTACGTAGTACTGAATCTGGATCTCCTTGCGACCTCCTTCCTATTACAGTATTGCAGCAGCTTGAACCACCAGCACTTTTATATATCTTGGAACTTCTAAATGCATCCTTAAAGGAGCCCTTCGTTCCTTCGGAATGGAAGCATGCAATGGTCCCTCCACTGCTGAAAAAAGCCAACTCTGACCCTGCGCTGTCTTCAAACTATCTGCCAATCTCTCTGCTTCCCGCTTTCTCATAAAATGTAGAGAAGCATATCAACAGCCAATTGTCCAACTTTATTGAAACTCATGGGCTTCTTCATCCATCTCAGTCTGGTTTTAGGACCGGCTATTTTACTGAGACTACGCTTCTAGGCGTCACAGAAATGTTGCCCCAGAATCTGGATGCAGGTGACACGATGGCTCTTGTGCTATTAGATTTAAGCATGGCATTTGATACAGTATCTCATGCCGTGCTTATAAAGGCCCTACAATCCATAGTGGGAACTGGCCCTCCTTTGAGCTTGCTATCTTCTTACCTTACGAGTCGTACTTTTCAGGTCTTTTCTTCCACAGCCAATTCTAAGACCTATTCTTCTCCTTATGGAGTCCCCCAATGGCCTATTCTTAGCCTCTGCTATTTAACATTTATTTTAGACCCCTGGCAGAGTCTGGGTTGTCGCTATTCTCTTATGCTGTCAACACCCAGATTTTTCTTTCTCTTTCTGCTGGAAAGACTGCAGAACTTTCAGCTGTCAGGACTGGGCTCAGCAAAGTAGCTTCTGGATGCACGCTAATTTCCTAAAGCTCAATGGTGAAAAAACTGAGGTTCTGGTTCTGGGTAAAGACAAAAATCTCTGGGGTCCGCAACATTGGCCTACAGAAATGGGTGCATTTCTGCAACCTTCCAATCATGTTCGTAACCTTGACTTTATTATTGACGACTCACTATTTATGCGTCAACAAGCCATGAAGGTTACTGCAACATGTTTCACCATTTTGAAATGGTTGAGGAAGATTGTGTGGATGTTGCCTAGCTCTACCCAGAATACCGTAGTCCAGACCATTGTTACATCTAGGCTGGACTACGGCAACATCCTCTACCTAGGAGCAAATAAATACGTAAACTGCAGCGGGTACATAACTCTGCCGCCAGATTACTTTGCCGGGTTTCTATAACCGCCTTGATCCCTTGTTCTTTGAGGAACCTTCATTTGCTTACGGTCGAAAAACCGGGTCAAGTTTAAAGCTCTGACTTATATGTTTCAAATTAAGCCCGACAGAGCCCCCTCTTACTTGCAAAACCTGGCCCGTCCCTACATGCCCTCTCGCACTCTTCGGTTTATCACCCAGGCCAAATTCCATGTGCCAAAGGTTAGATTATCCAGTACGGGTGGCCGTTCTTTTGCGTATTTAGGCCCTGTACTGTGGACTGCTCCCTTTGTCTCTTCACACCCAGTTCCACTTCATGTTGTTTCGAAAGTCACTCAAAACCTGGCTTTTTAACCAGTAGGTCTCTCTCTATCTAATCTGCTGTTTCTTGATAGCACCGGAAAACTATTTTTGAGTAGCTGACATATAAATTTAAATAATAAATAAATATTAAATAAATAATTAAAAAATAACTCAGTCTGAGATGTTCCGAATTGTATGTACCAATGGGGAAAAGAAGTGAATACAATCAGGGGTGGTTTCTCCGCCAAGGCGGAGGAGCATCACCCGACTGCTCTCAGAGCAGGAAAAAAAGAAAAACAAAATGATGATAACATAATTATTAGCATTTTATTTTTCGGAGATCCTGGGTTGGGTTGGGGCAAGAAGAGCTGGTGCCACAGGGGGAGGAGTGGTTCATGCACTTAAGTGCGCATGACGGTTTAGCTGACCATCTTGGGTCGGCTAAACAATCATGCGCACTTGCTATGTTCTATATTCGACTGTAATACACAATCTAGGTGGAGAACATGCCCAGGCTTCCGGTTCCCATCTGAGGGTTGAGCTTTGTCACTCAAACCAACCACAATGCTGCATTTCAGTGCTGTGATTGGCTTAGGGGAGCCTGTGTGCTTCCAGAACTCACCATGAAAGCAACAACAGAGGAGAGATGGAAGCCGCCATGAGGGGGTAAGTGTTTTTTAACAAAATATTTTGTATATTTGTAACTGTGAGAAGTTGGCCTGATATATGATGTTTCCAATTCTGGAACCACCTTGTATCAGTCCAAACAATCCCTTATGGTGTCTGGTTGTAAGTCAACCTTATAGGCAAGCTATCCTAATGGAAGCATGGACTAAGCAGCCTTAAAGGCTTAACTCTAGAGGTCGTATTAACCAAGCTGTTTTACCAATCACAATCCTGTAATATCAAATGAAAGGACACCACACAATTCTATATTATAAAAATATATGTATTTATTACTAGAATAATCCTCTGTACTCTTTTTCCTCTTCTTCCACCTCTGGGGTGTCCTCATTCTCAGGGGGGTTCACTCCATCTCCTGTATCTAAGGGAACTGTACTCGCCTTATCTAAGTCATCCTTTTCCAGGATGGCTATCAGAGAAGGAATGGTGGGGTTGTGACCCCTTTTTAGCCCTCTTGCAATGCATAAGGCACTCAAGTCTTTATGGCTAAGTTTGTCATAGCTGGAAGTTGCCTTGGTAAGGTCAACTGTCACAGGCTGAGAGCCAGGAGCTTCACCTGTGCCAGAAATGACTGCTAGTGAGGTGTAAGTGGTGCACTTACCTACACTAAGTGTTTTCCTACTGTACCTTCAAGTGAGTTGTAGGCAGGGTGTGCTAATCCCTTTGATCTACAACTACTAATTTCAGTAGAACTTAAATATGCTAAGCTTTTGTTTATATGTACCTAAGGTACTTGATGTGATCTTTCAATTTGATAAAAAGATTGCAATGGTAAAACAACAGCAAGCTCAAATCCGCACCGCTGCACACCAATGTGAGAAGTTGGCCTGATATGTGATATTTCCAAGTCTGGAACCACCTTGTATCAGTCCAAACAATCCCTTATGGTGTCTGGTTGTAAGTCAACCTTATAGACAAGCTAGCCTAAGGGTATCATGGACTAAGCAGCCTTAAAGGCTTAACTCTAGAGGTCGTGTTAAGCAAGCTGTTTTACCAATCACAATCCTATAATATCAAATGAAAGGACACCACACAAGTATATATTATAAAAATATATGTATTTATTACTAGAATAACCCTCTGTACTCTTTATGAGTGCAGAGGCACAAGCGTTTAAACAAAAGCACAGTTAAACATGCAAAGTTGCACAATTATGGATGAGGGCGGGTGGCCACTCAAACCATATATTAAGAAAGTGGTATAAGAGATACCAATCGAACAGTGGTTAGGCCTATGGTCTAGGGAATCGCTGGGAGCAGTCGGGACTAGCATTGCTGAAGTCGGGAAAAGCCAGCGGGATTCGGGTGCAGCGCTTAAAGCACAGGCATGCACCAGTGTAAAGTCAATGGTGCGTAAAAGTTATACAGTTATAGTTTAAGAATATTTCCGCTCAACCTAGAAGGACAAAACTTAAGACACATACACTAGAGGTGTGTACCAGTGTGGGAAAACCAGCTTTGCTGAGTTACCTCACCCACAGGAAGCGGGTGCACAGGAGCGAAGTAGTGTTGGGTTTTGTCACGCAGGTTGCTGGTGCTTGGAGCTGAAGATGCTGCAGGCGTCGAGACGAGAAGTGTCCGGTGTGATCCAAGGGTGGATCGAAGTTAAAGATGATCTGAAAGCAGAGTGGACAGAGTCTGGGTCACTCAGCAGTGACCAGGGTGAAACCAGGACGGAACCAGGCAATGTTGGGCGCTTTCAGGTCGCTGACAGGTCGCTTCTCTCCGCTGCCACATGGACTCTGGGGCACCGATTATGTCCAGGAGTGGATCACAAGCTGTCCCTTGCAGGTTCTCGCTGTCGGCGGTGTCGGCTTCCAGATTGGAGCAAACAACCCTTGGCAAGGGCAACCCATGCAGGATTCAAAGATGGCGTTGTACTCCGTCCAGGAGGGTCAGAGCGAGCGCTCCTTTTCAGGGGAGCGAGTGCAAGTCTGGAGCAACCAGATTCACAAGTTTGTTTTCAAGGTTCGTCTGCACAGGGGCCACAAGCCAATGGGCAAGTGACTGGGCCAATGCGTTGAGTTAAAAGATGCAGAAGGGCCCCACGCAGCACTCGTTGAGTGTAGAGGGGTGAGCTTCGGTGCAAGAGAGGCTCAGGGCTGGGGCTTCTCAGACATCAATGCACAGCTTCAAGGATCACTCGTGGGCTGCACGGTCACCGTCTCGTGGTCCATCCAAGATGGCGGGCCCCACGCTTCCCGTCGCCTCCACGGGTCTCAGCTCTGCAGAGACTGTGGATCGGGCTGTTGGAAGGCAGGCACGCTTGGTCTTGTTGAACTCTGTTGCTCGAGTTCTGGCGGGAACTGCAACAAAGCAAACGTTGAGGTGCTGGATGGTGCCTGTTTGCACAGGTTGGTCACTCCTTGACCACAAGGGAGATTCTTCAGTCTTCTACGTTGAGTAGGATGTCGAAGGGTCCAGAGTTTCATTTCATAAGTTTCAGTCAGGATAATCTGAGTGCGTTGGCACTGCTCCCATTCTTATACCAATCTAGGGGGCTGGAGTACCTGCTAGGTCCCCTCCTATGGGTGGGACCCAGGAAGGGGGTGGTTACACCCCTTTCCTTTTGTCCAGGGTCGCGCTGGGACTGGGGCTGGTGTGCCCCAGAACCGGTTTGACCGGATTATGCAAGGGGAAGCCTTGTGCTCCCCAGGCATGTCTGGTTTCTTTCAAACCTCCCTGCTACAATCCACTATCTCCTGTCTGGGATGCTGGAGGAGCCGACTCTGGTGCTGAGCACAGACAAAATAAGCAGAAGGGAAGCAAACTGGCTTTGTGGCGTACATTCAGTCTACAACTTCAAGCACTTGTGCACAAATATACAGTTCCTCAAGCTCCTGCACCCCTGCAGCACTCTGACATCTACCACACATGAAAAAGCTGAAAACCTGACATCATGACTCTGAGACCTAAAAGAATAGAAGCGCCTAAACCCACAGTCTCTGAACCCGCTTCACCACTCAGCAATATGCTGAGAATGTGGATTGCTGCATGCAAAGTAAGCATCAGATTTCCAAGATCAGTGAAAGGCAACCAAGCCCACAGTCTCTATCGCTTAATACTGGAGCCGAGTATAGACTGGGCAACTTGTGTGGATGCATAGATACTCTAATTAATCGATTATCTATGCATCCGCAATAACTGCCGAGGAGAACCCTACAACATCTACCAGAGGCACCCAAGATACTTAGACTAAGCAATCTAACTGTGGACTATCTGCCAAAGAATAAATAGGATTATGATCTTTCCCCTTTTCCATCATAGAGTGACCAGATTTTCACACCAGAAACCAAGACAAGCTCTGATATTCAGGGCCGGACTGGGTACAGAAACCGGCCCTGGCAAACTGCTCAGCTGGCCCCGCTTGGGGTGAGGGGGAGTGCAGCAGAGCAGTTTGCGACGGCTGGTTTCGGCAAATTTTGTTACAGGGTGCCGATACTGCCGACCCCTGGTAACAAAAACAGCACCTCAGGGGACCAAAACTGGCCCCATCCCAGCGGCCTACTAGGGAAACGCCGGGTCCGGCTGTGGCCAGTCCAGCCCTGCTGATATTCCCACCACTGATACAGAAAGCACAGAAGGACTACAATGGCACATGAAAACAAGAAACAAGAACTTAAATCAGCGGACCGCAAGCCTGCCTGCTTAAGTAAATAGAAAGCAATTGGCTCTGTGTTAACAACCTCTCCCATCCATGCATGTACTTAAGCTCAATTTAATTAAGAATGTGCGTAAACACCATTCAATTATGAGATTTTTTTGTTTAGCAGTGGACATGTGGAAAAGAATGCCAGCTGTGGGTTTGCGTCATATTAAAGCTTCTTTGTTGAATTTTTCTATGCATCCGGGTAATAGCTGAATAAAAACTATATGAATGTTCACAATTTGTAAAATAAATAATATGTCAGCATTGCACTTGTTAAGAAACGGAAAAAGAGAAAAATGAATGTTAGCATGCCACATCTACATCTCAAGCAAAGATCGGAGGAGGGTCTTACCAGAGATATACATATAACCAGTAGCTGCTAACGTCTTACAATGATGAGGGAAACATGGGTAAATGTTTCTGTTTTTTGAAGTCTCAGATGTTTTCCAGCATATCTGATGCATGCCCTCGCTTTAAAATGACCAGGGTGGATCTGCCCATAGGGTAATCAGGAAGTGCTCGATGCACTGGTCTGCTAAGTCAGTGTGTGGTCTGTTTTTTTATCTGGTTGTGGGCCTATTTTTAGTGTGGATTTCCATGATATTAAAATTAGGGGTGGGCATAACACACAGAGTTTCACTCTGTGGAATTCCTCGGAGTTACACGAAAACTCATCAAGAATCTGCAGAGTCGTGCTGTTTGTGCTAATTTTTAGTGCTGGGAGCTTGCTCCGAAGCAAAATCAGCGCAAATTGCTCCACATGGCGTGCCAAAGAGCGCCGCTTCTTTGCTGCTGCTGGCATAGATTTTCACCTCGAACTGCAGCCTTCTCACCGCAAACAAGCGTGACCACCTGCATTGACAAAACCCCATGAGGTGCCCTCCTAGCACCCCAAAATCCCACTAGAGGACACCAGTTCTTGTTCATGCTCACCGCCCTACCACTGGCGAGCCACGCACAAGAAAAAAACTCTACCATGCAACGGTTGGCAGCGATTTGTAACACAGAGTGGCAAAACCTCCGTCAACACTGCTGGAGGAGTGAAATTTATCACTCACCCCTAATTAAAACATTGTCTGCAACAAACTAAAATCCATGCACTCTTCCATACCTTACAAAACACTTACACAGTGCTTAGCAACGTCAGAACTGCCCAACATGCATACATGGGATACATTTTTAGCTTTTCAATTCACTAATGAGGCCACTTTTATTCAGGTACCTGGGCCTATATCCTGGCTTCGTCCAAACCAGAAAATGGCCACACATTGTGGATGGAGGATGTTTTGGGTTTTGCATTATGTATGAGCGCAAGTTCGGAAGTACTTTTATAATTTGAATATGAAATTACCATTATTCTTTGTCAGGGCTATTATGCTTTGAATGGCAAGTCGCATTGCTTTTCCAAATGGTTGCTGTGAATGTAATGGTACTCTACCAGTACCTCTGTAACAATACTCGAACGACTGAGCATGGCAGTTGATCTTTTAACTTGACGTTGCCAGAACAGTTGATAAGCTCTGTTTAAGGGACAGTTCCAGAAGATGGTATTCTAAACTAATTTATAATGGCATACTAGTAGCTTTTAAAGATTCAGCTAAGATGTCAATGCCTGTTTCAGACTCAAGTAGTGTCTGAGAAATATGTTTACGGTATACAAAAGGTAGCATCAGATTTTGTCAAATAGGCCAATGTTTGAATGATCATTGAGAATGGTCTCCCTTTTTATGACCATAAGCAGGTGGCTTCACTTAAGAAAAGTTCCTCAGTGAACAGTTATGGCACAGTCAGGCACAGAACAAGAACAGCATGTATCAAGGGCAGCAGCGTCAAACCCATGCACAAGCAGAGCAGGTACAGTGCATGAATCAGCAGTGTAACTAACAGACAGCACAGGCACAATATAGACAACAGTCTGTAGAGGTTCCCTCATTCACAGGACCTAAGCAGCAGCAGTGCCAGTTTATAGTCATAAAAAGATGATGGGGCCGATGTTTAAGCTTACATGAGACCATATGTTTAAGCTTCCATGAGATAGAGAGCAAGGACAGCATAGACAGCTAAAGAGGAGATCACACAATGGAGCATCTTCAAGAAACACTGAGTACAGAGGCCCCTTTATGCACACCATAGTCGCAGCACTGCCAGCAGGGGATCCAAGGAGGCACTGAAGACATGTAAACTTAAAACACATGCATTACAGCTTTTCTTTTGTTCTGGTAGTAACAAACCACTAAATTTGATTTTCACTGCTGTGAGACCTATTCCTCTCATAGGCTACTTTGGAAACTCCTTAAAATACTGTTAAGCTGTAATTACTGTTCATTCAGAAAAGGAGTAGCTGCATCATGTTTCATATCTTTGGAAAGGTAATGATCAATCCTCTATACCATTTTAGAAATGCCACTTTTAGAAATTGGCCATTTCTCCGCTCTTACTGTTCTGTGTGCCTTGCAGCTTGTCTCCAATACATGTCTGGGTTGGGTGACAGACTTTGTGCATTCCCTCCAGACAGCAACAAACACAGGAAGGATAAGTGTGGCTGAGTACCCATCTACATACATCCCCATTGTGATGGCCCCTCCTGGGCAGGGAAGAGGAAGGGGCTCACACCTACACTTCAAAGGGTATTGACCTGACCCCACACAAAGGACTGATTACCCCCCACAGATACCCTGGAAGACAGGACTGGGCTGACAGGAAACTGGTGCGCTTCAGAGCCATTCTTTGAAGCCCCCCCCCCCCCCACTTCAAAGGCATATTTGGGTATAAGTACTGGGGGCCTCATTTATGAGGCCCCTTGCGCCATCGGAACTTCACTTTTCATGAAGTTCTGTGGCGCAGAAGCCTGCGTGGTATTTATCGGCAGCAGTACGCCAGTTTTTGTGGCGTACTGCTGCCTGATAAATATCAGTCCCTTTAACGCAGTGTTCTGCGTTAAAGGGGCGTGCAATGGGTGTTGCAGGGGGCGTTCCCAGCAACATCCATGGCCTTTTGACACTGCCCCAGATTTACGAGAAATTGTAACTCTGAAGCAGTGCCAAAAGCTTACGCCTCCCCAGGGGAGGCGTAAGGGAGGCGCAACAGGGAGAAATGTCTTTATTTCTCCTCGTATTTCCTTTTTCTATGTGTGCTGCATTCTACAGCACACATAGAAAGAGGAAAAGTCTCTTGTGATTATTTTTGTACTGAAAGGTTTCCCTTCCTGTACAAAAATAATCTTCCCCGCAACGTAGGCACCCTTGCAGCATTGTGCAAGGGGGCCTGCGCTGGCGCAGGCAGCCCATTGTGCGCCGGCGCAGGGGAAAAGGACAGGAATGCGCCGTATCTTATAGATACAGCGCATTTCTGCCCTTTTCTTTTGCCGTAGGGAAGCGCAGCAGGAAGGCCTGCTGCGCTTCCCTACGGCAAAAAGTCATAAATGAGGCCCTGGGTCTTTGACCCCAGTAAATCAGACACAATAAGACCATCTCCTGAACCTCTGTCAGAAGTACTGCAGTGCTGCTCAAAGGACTCAACTGGACTGCTGATCTGGAAGGCCTGCATTTCTGTTTGTTATCCTGCTGCCTGCTGCTCTCTGACTCTGCTGAAGGAGAGCTGAACTCTGCCATCTTCCAAGTGATCTCCAAAGGCTTGTTGGCTTTCCTCCTGTTGCTTGAAACTCATGAGAATCAAGGTCTCTATCCATTTTCCTGTGCCTAACTCACTGGAAGTGGCCAAGATACTTGCAACACAGATTTTGAGGCATCTCCTGTCTGCGTGAAGCAGAACCGGAGCATCAACCCGGCTGCAGAAGTAAAATCGGTGCATCACCTTGGAACCAGCACTTTGCCTCCAGAGATAAATGCATCAGACAGAGTATCACCACAACTGCAACTGATGATATTGACGTATGCCCTCGACTGCATGGCAGAATCAGGTGTAAAGCACAATGCCTCTCAGCCCTGGCACCTTTCTTCAGAACTGACGCATCACCTTCGCTGCGTGGTGCTTTCAACCAGGAAAGGTACTTTGTTCACCGGGGCCTGATTGGGTCCTGTAGCCGGCTGGAGCTCCATTTTGCTTCTATGCGCTTTACTGCATTTACTGCATTTATTTCTTCAAAATCCAATATCTTCAACTTCTACACATTGGAGTTTTGTATTTTGGTCTTGTTATGGTAATAAAGTCACATTTATTTTTCTAAAGTGTGGGAAAGTCTTTTTGTGTTTTTTCACTGTTATTGTATGAAGTATTGCACAAATACTTTACACACTGCCTTCTACGTTAAACCAGCCTGCCTGCACTGTGCTAATCTAAGAGAGAGTGAGCACAGCATAAGTGACTTACCCTAACTAGGAGAGTGATCCCTACTTGGTCAGTGTGCATACCTCTGGCAACTAGAGACATTGGGGCAGATTTATGTCGGACTTGCACCGCCGTTGCGTCACTCAACGGCGGCGTAAACGTGGCGCATCCCTGCGACCCATTCACAACATGACGCATCTAGGCATATGCGTCACGTTGTAAAGCCCTGCGCCACATGTGGGTGTTCCGGCGCAGGGTGTGCGTTCCGGGGCAGGTGCGCCTCGCAAAAGTGGCTGAGTGAAATCTACAAGATTTCACTCACTCACTTTTAGGCCAATGCTGCGTCAAAACCCTGCGCCTGCTTGAAGCAGGCCTAAGGCTTGACGCAGCATTGGGCAGATAGGGCACCCCGAGCCTTGCTGGAGCTGCGTCGTGCTTGCAACGCAACTCCAGCAATGCGCCACCTTCACGGCACAGATGCGTCACGCATCTGTGCCGTTTTTGCCCCATGGTGCGCCACATTGTAAATGCGGCGCACCATGGGTGGCGGAGCTGCGGCGCACAATAACTGGTGCATCCCTGGGGATGCGCCAGTTATTGTAAATCTGCCCCCCAATTTCTAAC
Organism: Lissotriton vulgaris; assembly: GCF_964263255.1. NCBI lineage: Eukaryota > Metazoa > Chordata > Amphibia > Caudata > Salamandridae > Lissotriton > Lissotriton vulgaris. The sequence goes on from NC_141694.1 coordinate 883,317,532, forward strand.
ACATTCATCATACTATTTAGGCAATATTAAAAACTACAAATTGAGGTCGCTTCAGACATTATTCAATGTTTCACATAGAAAACGAAGGGGCATATTATCAAGGGGGTTTATCTCCGCTTTTTTGGCTTTAAAAGCCAAGAAAGCAGAGATAAAATTATCTCCCTATTACCTAGCTGTCGCTAACACCAGTTAGCGACAGCTAGTAGGAGATAGCGACCATCTTGGGCCCCGCTTTGCATGTCAGTGATATTTATCACTAATGACATGCAAAGTGGGTGTGCCAAGATGTTAGCGACTGGAAACAGTCGCTAACATCGCTATCTCCTATTACCAACTTTTGGAGATATTCGTGCTAAGCACGAATATCTCCAAAAGCTAACACCTGCCCCATAGCAGTTCTTAGCCATGTTATCCAATGGGAGGTGGTAACATGGCTAAGAGCATTAGCTCGGTAATGCATGAATATCGCTGACTTTTCAGCGATATTAGCAAGGTTCCTAAGCGATAAAAATCGCAGCAACTCGGCGATAAAAATATCGCCGCTAAACCAACATAGCGATAATTATCGCTAGTTGTTGGTAATATGCCCCTTAGAGAAATAGTATTTTCTCCCTTGCATACTATGTAAGCAGAACAAAAATTGTGTGAAATCAGTTTGTGCCACGCTTGCCTTGGTGCAAAATTCGCTTTCAGCAATTTCTTTTAGACAACATCAAAAAGGTGCATAAGGGTTAGACCCGGATTCCTTTTTTTGCACCAAAGCAAAGTTTCAAAGGCACCGCCCATGGTGTCCTAGGAATCAGCACCTCCTTTGAAAAATGGCAGCACCATCGTTGTGAGAGATCGATTTTTTTAAGTTTTTAAGCTGCGGGGGAATTCAGGAGACGCCACTAGTAATGCAACTTGCTTTAGAATGCCTTTGTCCCCCTGCAGTACTCTTCACAAGTGTACAAACAATGCAACATAAAAGAAAGATTAGCCATTAGGAGCGATATCGCCCCTTACATCAAACCAGACCTCAAGGGAGAGTTCATAAAGTACATCCCCACATCTTAACTGGGCCGAAAAGGGATTGAACTTCATGCGACTAATAAACATGTTTTTTTGATCAAAAGTTGTAAAGATGTGAGATAATGATAACTTAGAAGCTCTTTGCCATTTTCCATTTTTTCGAAACTGCTAATTTTTGGCAGTCGACCGAAAATGGCATTAATGTGTTTGTCTGCCTGCATAATAGCATGAGCTGAAGATTCAAAGGTGTTCAGGTGGACGGACGGTCCAGGTTCCTCGGCACTTCAAACATTGCCAGATCTAAAGAACTGGCCGCTCCCTTCTACTCTTTTCACCTTTGACAACCTGATTTTATAACACGTAATTTTCAGGTATAGGTCAATGTTGGGACATGAGTCTCTGACAGGAAGTGGTAGGTAGAGGGAGACTCACTCATGCACAGGAAGAGGGGCAACTGGTTGTGTCAGGCTGTCCATTGGACTGGGGAAGCTCAGAAAGCAGCGACCAAGCAAAAATAATTCTGTTTGAGAGGTGTTAACCTGTGAAGAACCTGAGCCCTCTTCATATGAAGTATCAATACTTCATACTTGCTTCCTCATCGTCTTCGAGTTTAATTGTTTGAGTAAACTTTGTGTGTATGTGATTTTTGTGTTTTCATAATTGGCATTGCTGGGTGAAAGTACAAAGTCACTATACACCCCTCGCTCTTCCTGCTACATTGTTCCTTCTCTGTGCCTGACAAAGAGAGAGCATGACGAATACTCACCAAAAACGTAACCCTTTAAATGGCCATCTTCAACTTCTAAAGCACTTTAATAAAATGTTGTAACGTTTTTTAAACACTATAAAAACAGAAATGCAAATTGAACAGTGGAATGCCGAACCATGATTTATGTAAGAAATGGCAATATCTGAGTACCTGGTCAAATAAATAGGTAGATGTTGAGGGTATTTTTGAGTGGAAGATAGATGCTTGTAATTAGGTATATGTGATGTGTGGGGGTCATTTTATTTTATTTCTCAAGTTTTTGCGAATGTTGTGTAGCTTAAAAAAGGCTCTGTCTTAATGACAGTGGGAAACGGTCCCCCTTCTGTGAGGTGCAGTGAGCGGCAGTGTATGCGCGGCTACCGTACAAAATCCAATTCAAGGAAAGTATTTTTCCCAACTCCACCCTTCACATTGCACTTTACTTCATTAGTCCCCACCCCGTCTCCATCCCAGTCAAAGTCCCCTTTACCAGATCTGCTCAGCTCTAGTCTCTCCCTGAATATCCCAGTTCTCAACACTTCTCCATTCCTCAGCAGCTCAGTCCGGCACTCTCCCACTGCCCTAAATCTTACTCCAACTACTTTGATACATGTTCAGTGAGAGGGTATCTTGCCTAGGACTGGGTGGAACTCGTGCTGTTGCCGAAAAATTCCTGCAAATTACGCAGAGTTCCGTAAGTGAGCGGAGTATTGCTCAGTCACGACTAATGAAGTCCCCTTGCATGTTGAGAGTAGTTGGGGGCCAAGAACCCCTATTGTTGGCACAAGTAAGTCCCCCACAGCGGGATTGTTGATATGTTTAGACCCCGCCCCCTTTCACAACCACTTTACAAAGGGGCCTCCTGGTGCACTACTGGTTGGGGAATGAAGTCCCCACGGCTGCTGAGGGTCTTTGGGGCCAAGAAAACCTATTGTTGCTACAAGTAAGTCCCCTACAGCGGGACTATTGAGACATCATCAGAGGCTCCCCCCCTTTCTCAACCACTTTGCAAAGGGGCCTCCTGGCACACTACTGGCTGGGGTATGAAGTCCCCTTGGCTGCTGAGGGTAATTGCGTCAAGAATCCCTATTGTTGCCACAAGTAAGTCCCCCACAGCAGGATTGCTGAAACTATGGTTGAGCTCGCCAGTAAACTCTGCTCCACCATCGGGCTGGTGGAGTTTTTGCCGAACTCTGCATTCTAATTGGTTCATGGAGTGGCAAAACTCCACAAACTCCGGAGTGAAGTTTGCTGCTCACCCCTAATCTTTCCCTTCATATGGAAGGAAATTTCCCTAGCATAGAGATCCAGCTTTGCCTGAGGCTTGTGAGCACTGACTCTCACAATGGAGGACACTGTATGCATGAATGAGCCACATGTTAACACCTGACCCACCTACGTGTGCAGTGACTTGCTGAAAATAAATAGGGTCAATGTCCCAAGGCATAACTATGTAACTAGTAAATGATGCTTCATACAGAGTGCACTGGCAAATTTAGTGAAACTCATTAAATAAAAAGCAAAACTTAGTTGCGTATTATGCTTGGATGAAATTGAAATTGCGCAACCGTAATATGCATCATTTGAGGGATTTTGCACTATGCTTGTATGCAAAAAATCTTAAATGATGCCATTAAGCCAATTTGTGAAGGTACTCTTTTTTTGGGCTCAGCATTTACAGCAAATGGACCATTCACAGTAACACACAGGAATAACAGAACTCTGTTGTTCATAGTAATTTAGTTAAACTGCATCATCACACCAAAAATTGACACAAGGATACATTTTTCACTTAAATGTAGTGCAAAATGATAGACTTGGGCATATTTATGCGTAATATTGATGAAATTTTGCTGAATTATGTGAAAGCAAATTATGCATTCTGCAATGAGCTTCTTAAAATCATGTGCAGTTAAGGTCTTTTTGAAGCATATGTGAAAATAATTCATGCCTGTAACTTCTTTTTATGACTTAGCAGATGACATTCCCTTAGACTGTTATCTAAGATTTGTATTAGCATTTAGACTGAAGTTTGTTACCCAATATTTCATCAAGGAAACTTCAGAAACTGCTGGTGCTTTAAGGACTACTCAGCCTGTCTGGTGGTGGGGGCAGGAGTGACAACACAGTGGTACAAAGTGCATCTGAGACTCACACTGCTCCAGGCGCACATAAGAAGTGCCCCCTGGAATGGCCCGTCAGAGCCCAGAGGAGAGTGGCCTGGGCCACCCCACTTTATTTTCTCACCTTGAGACAACTGACAGCCGCATTAACATATTTCCTTGACATTCCAGAAACAAACATTTTAAGATTATGTGAAGGAGGGGAGCTACCACAATAAGGGGGGAAGGGATAACTCGGGCCACTATTCCATCAGTAACAACTTATCACATTACTAATATAGGGTCTTTTAGTAATGAAATTGAGCCTCTCCTGGAGGATCAGCTTTATGCAGTACAGTGATATTAAACTTAATTCATTAATGATAACCGTTTCGCAGCCCTAAATCCTGAGGTAATGTTTGAGGAGACGGAAATACACAAATTGGAGCTAATAAGAAGAAAGGAGAGCAATCAGCATTAAAATCCTGATTTTTTTTATGATCCACTGGTTGTTATCACTGGCGGGATCCTAGAATTTTCTCGCTCCCCTCCACTAAAAAGGAAGAAAAATTAGACACTACAGTCACTCCACCAGAATACTAAGGAGGGGTCCATTGATAAAATTGTAATCATGATTGCCACAAGTCTCCCAAACAAACCGGAGGCTCAGTGGAGAAGAGACAGCCCAAAGGATTTGAAAGGCCATCAGTACAGAGCAGCTATGAAACAGACTATTAAAGCTTGAAAAATGTATAAAGGGGTTGTGTGGTTCGATTTTAGGCAAAATTAGAAAGTTTTGCATATAAATTGACACATCAAATGATAGTAAGTAAGTGACAAAAGTTGCTTGATCAATTGTTATCAACTCCATTACCCAATCATTGGCCAGTAAATGCTTCATAATCTGGATTGCCACCCTCTGCTACTAATGCCCTGGGAAGTCCTAAAAATGCAATTTCCTCACAAGGAATACAAGTCGAGAATGTATCAAAAACACATACAAGGGAAAATAATGAGGCAAATAAAGCCTCTTGCCTCAACCTGCAGTCTCCATTCCTATCGTTTGGTATCAAGGTACATCTTCAAATGCCCCTTGAATGTACCTTGCATGTAATTGCATTACACAACGTGCCAGTTCTGTCCAACACAAAGAAGGACAAATGGTGTTTTTCAAAAATTAAGGTGGTACAGTGGCTTGAAAAAAAACTGGTTGATTGCAGGACTTATTCAATGAAATAACTATGGTAAGAAGGATTTAATGGATCGGCTAAGGGCCTTAAAAATACTTTGTCCAACAGTGTAGTTTCCAATTTTAAAATTTTAAGGAACCTGTATCAAGACGTACGCACACGTTACGAATTGAACTTTACCTCACAGTTTTTACCACACAGGTAAGTACCACACAGGAAGTACAAGTTACAGTTTTTGTCTTTACCACACAACTTTTACCACATAGTACTTTATTCACATGGGTATGTTTCTTTTTTTTAAAACCCATGATTTTTAATTTTGTTAAAAAAAGGGCAGGGGTGTAGAATTTTATAAAATATCTATTTGTCCATGGGACAGGTTTGTAGGAAACTGGCTCTATATATACCACACCAAAATGAGGTATAGTGTGTATAGAGTCCAGGTGACCCCAGAGGTAGGCAGAGGTTAAAGTTAGATAGAACCTTACTCTCTATTTGTGGTAGAGTGGTTGAGCAGTAAGGCAGTATCAGAGGACAGTGTTAAGCATTTGATGTACACACTCAGTCAGCAAATTAATTCACACACTCAAGAACTGAACTCTAGGCCAATTGTTTTTGTATAAAAAATATACACTGATGTTTTATTTTTAGAAACAAGCTAGCCTGGTACAGGTAAGCATTAAATATGTTACAGTAGTAAGTTGCTGAATGTAGAACAGTTTGAAAATGCAATAGGAATTGTACTTTGTTTTATTTACAGGGGATGCAGTAGGTTGCAATAATTAGCAAATACAGTACATTGAAATGAATAGGCGTTTTCAGTAAATTCCAGGTAAGTTACTTTTCACGTTACTTTTTTAACTCAGTGCTGGATACCTAGATTCAGCACTGGGACATTTCCTGCAAACAGGTAAGTAAATACGTTTTGGTTATTTGTGCGATTTTTTAAAGAATATTTTTAGATTTCAAAACTCGACACGTTGAAACTTTTTTGAAGAAAATTGTCAATGTTATCCATGGAGGAAAAACAGGTTATCGGTTCAAAGGTAAATTATCGACTGTGGAAGTTAAGGTTCTGGGTTAGACTCAGTGGTCCCCCAGGGTCACTGATGCACTTTTGTTACACCCTCAGCGGCACTAGGGTAGCCAGGTGCAGAGTGTTGAGGCCCAATGTTATCTAATGGGGGATAGGGGCCTCTGGTTGGTGGCTGCTGGAAAGCAGGCCACTAGGTTGTGGGAGCAAAGCTCCTAGGGTTTAGGTCTGGGCAAATGGGGAAACAAAGTAGCACAAAAGATGCACCCTTAGCGGCACTGAGGCGGCCGGGTGCAGAGTGCTGTTTCGACATCGGAAGCCCTATTGTTTCAGGCAGGGAGACAAAGAACTTCTGGGTGCGACCAATACTTTGAGAGGTAAGTTGGGAAGGGGTTGGTTATGCAATGTCGGTTTGGGCACACAAGGTCGTGGGGCGCCAGGTGGAGGGGTGTCTTTTGGGGTCGGATCTTCTTACCAGCTCTTGGTCACGGTTGAGGGGGGCCTTCTGGAATTAGACTGCAGGTGTCGGCTGGAGGCTTGAGGCAGGGCAGGGGTCGCCGGATCTTGGTTCAGGATCGTTGGGGTGACCTCCTCATGGAGTTTTTCCACTCGAGCTTGGGCCGGGTTCGGCGGGTGCAGAGTGGGCTGGATTCCCGGTTTCTGGCTGCTGTCAGATGTTGCTGTTGAACAAATCCGGTGTTCACGGGAGAAGCACTCTTTGAAAGTGAAGGCAGGCAGGTCCTCCAGGGTTTTTGAGGTTGCTATCTGCAGGACACACTGGGGTTTCGCATGAGCAGGTTCGAGGGCCGACAGGTGTGGGTGTCATCCTCTGGTTAGCTCTGCATGGCTCTACAGTCCTTCTTCTTATCTTTCTTTTTGTCGTTTCTGGATCTGAAGAAGCAAGGTTCTGGGTGCCCCCTAAATACTAGATTTAGGGGTGTTACAGGTAGGTAGAGGGCAGGGATCAATAGGTCCCTTCCGTGGGGTGGGTACACCCCCTATTGTGCCACCCTCCTATTGGAGGGGGGCAGGAGCCTCCCTCTCGTTGGTTGTATCCCCCCATGCTTAAGATGGCGTGGACTCGAAGTTGTGCTTCACCTCATCTCCCCCACCTGAGGGGTGGAGTTGGCGGAGGTGGGCACACCTCTCACCCTCACTTCTTTTTCCCACTGGTTCTCCTGCCCAAAGTGGGGATGAGAATCAGTGGGGACCAGTTGCTGAAAGCAGCAAGTGGTCTGGGGGAGCTCACAAAGGCGTCATGCCTTTGAAACATCCCCTCCGTGACCCTGCCCATCCTGGGGGAGGTGGCTTGGCACTTTGTCCCAGGATGTGCATTGTTTCAGGCCCCGAGAGCAGCAGGCTCTCGACCCAGGGGTCCAGAAATATGTCAGTGGATGGCAGCCTAAGCAGCCATTCAATTGGGACACTAGAAGTTGGCAAAGTTTCAGGGGGCACCTCTAAGATGCCCTCTATTGTGCATTTTACATTAAATCCCACACTGGTATCAGTGTGGGTTTAATGTGCTGAGAAGTTTGATACCAAACTTCTCAGTTTTCAGTGTAGCCTTTATGGTGCTGTGGAGTTCGTAATGACAATCTCGCAGCACTATATACTCTTAACCTCTTCCATGCTCATGACAAGGTCAGCTCGTCATGAGGCGCGGTTGAGCTGTGCTTATGACGAGTTGACCTTGTCATGAATAATGGAGCTTTCAAAAAATCAGCACAGGAGGGGAAAACCCCTTAGCAGCCAAGGTGTTTGGCAGCACTGCACTCACAATGTCTATGAATGCACTTGGACACTGTAGGGGTGTAGGGCTCATGTACCCTCACCATTGGTATATTGCACCCAGCAAGAGGGGTGACAGATCTATGCCAGGGCAGTGGTTTGTAGGCATGTCACACAGGGATGTGTGCCATGTCGAATCTTCACTTTGTTCTGCACCAAGACACACACCCTGTAAAGGCAGTGTGTGAGTGTCAGGGTACAGGACCTCCAATGGTGGCACAATAAGTGCTGCACCCCTTAGAGGCCCACTCTGGTCACCATGCCCTGGGTACCTGTGGTATCATATACTAGGGGCTGACCTGTGGCCAGAGATACCAATTGGGTATAGGCTTCAATGCAATTTTAGAGAAGGGACATAGGTCCTGGGTACCTGATTAGCAGGAGCCCAGGGTACACTCAGTCAAAGAACATCAGCAATTGAGCAAAAAGTACACACCATGCAGAAAGAGGGAACTTTCTCACAAAGTTGCTTCATAAATCAGCTTGTCCTATAAAAAAATTCACTTGTCCTTTTAGTGCCAGGTAACGCGCCAACAAATAATGGCAACAGTCTCATTATATACCAGCTCTGATAAAAGTCTCACTGATTATGCCAGGGCTCATATTATTGTAGGGGTTTAATACTAGCAATTCCCTTATTTTGCTACCTTTCAGTAGATCTACATACAGAGGTTGGAGATAAGGCAAGCAATAGTTCCTGGGTTAGAATGTCCTTTTGAGTTTGTGCAAACCTGCTAACTTTCAGATTTTAGGGGTTTCCACCATCTCTTCGCTAGACTTTTCCCATACTGAGAAAGATTGGAAATTTACTCTTGACAAGGGCAGAAGAAATACTTCTTCCAGGGTTGGGAAAAAGTCCCTGGAAGGAAAATGAATTTGTAAATGCTCAACAGATTTTCACATGAGCAAATCTACACATGCACATTTGCTCGAGCTAAAAGGAGGTTCCCAAATATTTTTAGGAGTACTTTTTCCCAGCTTACTTCTTTCAATTCTTGTGAATTTATGAAAGCCGTAAATCTGCACTAATGCAAGGACATGTAACATGTTTGTGATTTTCTTTAAGAACTGATCCCCTAATTTGTTATCCAAGACCTTTTGTTTTCATTAAAATTCTATTTCTTTCTCCATAATTCTATTTCTTTCTCTATTTATTGGCTAACTTCACTGTGAGTGACAGTGTGATTCATATTGGCAAGTGAAGTAGTTTTGATCAGTGCCAGGACCTACTGTGGCAATGTGTGCTTTGAGACCAAAATATTTTTGGGTTTTTGCCAATGTCTTGTATTATGTTGAAGGCCTGGCAGCCCCCACAACAATAACGATTTACAAAAACCATGTCAAAACAAGATATGCATTGACAGAGCCAAAAGACTGACCACCAATGTCAGATCTATTTGATTTGACAATGCTTGTTTATTTTCATATTTCCCATAATCTTGTTGAAACTAGGTACACTGATTCTTTCCATTATGAATATGTTTTTGTGAAATACTAGCCTGCATCAACATATTTTACTAAAGGATGCTTCAAGAAAATGGTACCTAAAAGTTCACAGTAGTTTAGCAACACAAATATCCTAGTTGCATTTGTTGTGAACATAATATTTTGAAAGCAAAGAATATCAGTTTTGCGCTGAAAATATTTACACCTAAACAGAGAACATTCTGGGAGCGTTATACATAGCCTCATAATATTCAACTTTGTAAATCTGTGTGCACACTTTTTCATATTGGAACCAGTCAGTAGTGCAGTTAGTGCTTACAACATTTTCTTAGAGTGCTCAACCTCATAATAAAGGCTTTGCAATAATGAACCATGAATGCAAGTTTGAACAGCATTAACTTATGGACACAAATTTTACCTTATCCTCAGATAATGCCCTTCCCTGATCCATAATGTGCTAATGTAAACTGTCACCTAAAGGATTTGAGCTGCAGGAAGTTGGGCCTAGTTGGTAAAGAGAAGGAAGGATACATTTAGGGTTCATGGCGGGAAGTAATAAAGGGAAGGCAGGGGTAAAAAAAAAAACTGGGTTTGAGTGGTGCCTCCCAAAAATAAAAATAAAAATTATCTATCTATCTTTATTACACATGCATGCTTTCCATCTAAACTTGGGAACTACCCAGAGTTTCCTGATTCCTGCTTTGCATAATTTATGCCACACTCTGAGCCTGAAAGGTCACTGTCTTTATTTATGATGGGTTATCCCTTATGTCTGGACCAGTGATACTCAAGGTATGGGCGGGAGCCGTCTCCGGCCCTCCTGACATTCACATTCGGACCCCGGGTTAACAGCAACACTGACAACATTCAGTAAGATACTGAATAAATGGTGAAGCTTTCATTTACAAGCTAATTGAATTTAAATAAAATATTCTAATGAAGTATCCTGCAACATTTACCCACCCACAAAGCCTCACTCCCATCCTGCTACCATCAATGCAGGTTCAGGCTCACCACAGATGCCACCTTTGTGACTATCCATGGTCTGGATAAAGCTATACCCTTCTGATGTGCTCTAACTAAAGTAAAACATGTGTTATTGGTTGCTTTTATTCATTCCAGGTTGGCTTGGGTAGAATGTTTCCAATCCAAAGCTGTAATGGTTTGTCTGGAGTGGTAAAAGGCATTTGTTATTTCTTATCTCGGTGTGGCTGGCACTTGCTAATCCTATGCTCAAAGACTTGGCTGTAAAAATGGCAAAATGCTTTGCCACTCTCTAGCTTGGTGTTGATGGCACTGTGCTAATCCTATGGTTAAAATTTCTGCTAAAGGAAAAGATTTTTGAGGTGAGCAGATTCATTGTCTAAGTGGTGTTGTAGTGTGCTCCATATAAAGAAGCTGCTCTCCAACTAAACACCTAGGGGCAGATGTATCAACCAATTTTTAAGTCGCAAACGCTGCGAATCGCAAAAAAACAGCGATTGCGACTAAAAAATAGGAAAAAGGTATGTATGACAGAAATCGCATCGCAAAATAAGAAATCGCAAGAATTGCGATTTCTTTCATTGCGAGAACATGAATTCTGCGAATATTATTGCAATTTCTTAATTTGCAATGTGCCAAGTTTGCGAAAATCGCAAACTTGATATCGCAAATTAAGAAATCTCAATGATATGTATGAAAAATTCGCAAATTGCGAAATCGTGAAAATCGCTATTTAAGAAATCGCAATTACCACCAAGTGCATGCAGGTGGTAACCAGCTGGAAGGTATGAAAAGCAACCCACAATGCAACAGAAACTTCCACAATGGCAGGACTATATGTGATAGCCAGGAGGCTGCGCAGAGGAGACTGAGACAGGAGCGAATATACAGACTGCGCATCACGCTGTTCCAGCAGTCTGAAGAGGCCATCCATGATAAGTACAGGCTGCACCCACACACCATCTTGGACCTCATAGATGAGCTGAAACCTTATTTGGAGCACCCAACACGCAGGACACAATCAATTCCCATCCATGTGCAGGTATTGTGCTCACTGAACCTTCTGGCCTCAGGGAATTTCCAAGGAGTCATAGCAGAGGTTGGTGGGGTGTCACAGAGTACTCTTTCGTGCTGTATTCATGCCTTTTTGGATGCAATGCTGAACAGGCTAGGACTTCACATTTACTTTCCAAGCACCCAACAAGCATTGCAAGAAACCAAATTTGACATTTATCAAATTGCACGTTTCCCCCATGTTATTAGCTGCATTGATGGGACCCATATCGCAATCACACCGCCAGCAGCTACAGAATATGTCTTCAGAAACAGGAAATGCTACCATTCCCTGAATTTCCAGATTGTGTGCAATGTTAAATACATCATCAATGACATTGTGGCACAATACCCTGGCAGCACACATGACTCTTTCATTTTCCGACATAGTGGGATTCATGAACGTCTGAGTGCTGGACAGTTTGGAGAGGAATACCTGCTAGGTAAATACATATCACACATCCATCCATCCATTACTCATTTTGCAGAGGAACATTGACTTAGTTTTCCTTTCCATCCATGCAGGTGAAAGTGCCTACGCAGTGCGAGACTGCACCCTAACGCCCTATCTGAATCCAGCAAATGCAAGTGAGAGGAGGTACAACAGGGCACATCGGTTAGCGGGCAGCGTCATAGAACGCACATTTGGCATTTTGAAAAGCCGTTTCAGATGCATACATAAAAGTGGAGGGGCACTGCAGTACAGCCCTAAGACATGTTGTAAAATAGCAACAAGCTGTGCAATGCTCCACAACATGGCAATGAGGAAAGGGACTGAAATTGAAGTGAGCGACTCAGACACATCGGATGATTGCACACCTCCCCCTGGCAGGGGAGCAGGTCTTGTTTCTGGTCCAGGGAAGACATGGCTTGGCAGTTCGGGCTAGACTGTTCCCATGAGGCACAGGCTCAGACTGATTTGCATATAGCCATGTCTGAACTGGGGTGGTAGAGTGGGCTAAAGAACGGTGATGGATTAAACCCAGATCTCTTGACTGGGTGTGAGTGTTTGATTGATTCAATTGCTCCGTCCATCACCACCATCTTTTGTACCGCTTTGGTCGCCATAAGTGTGGCAGGGTATGCTTAGACGTGAGTTCCTTGCTCACTTTGCCACTGGATTCAAGCAAGCCGGGCTGAAGACGGCTGAAATGCCAAAAACCGGTCCTCGGAAGCTTGTTTCCGGTCCAGGGAAGACATGGCTTGGCAGTTCGGGCTGCACTGTTCCCATGAGGCACAGGGTCAGACTGATTTGCATATAGCCATGTCTGAACTGGGGTGGCAGATTGGGCTAAAGAACGGTGATGGATTAAACCCAGATCTCTTGACTGGGTGTGAGTGTTTGATTGATTCAGATGCTCCTTCCATCACCACCCCTTTTCGTACCGCTTTTGGCCGCCATAAGTGTGGCAGGGTATGCTCAGACGTGAGTCCCTTGCTCACTTTGCCACTGGATTCAAGCAAGCCGGGCTGAAGACGGCTGAAATGCCAGGAACCGGTCCTCGGAAGCTTGTTTCCGGTCCAGGGAAGACATGGCTTGGCAGTTCGGGCTGGACTGTTCGCATGAGGCACAGGCTCAGACTGATTTGCATATAGCCATGTCTGAACTGGGGTGGCAGAGTGGGCTAAAGAACGGTGATGGATTAAACCCAGATCTCTTGACTGGGTGTGAGTGTTTCATTGATTCAGATGCTCCGTCCATCACCTCCCCCTTTTGTACCGCAGGAGTAGGGGCAGCAGCTGGACGCCAGAGACGGTCTGAGATCACACAGAACTACTTTTAGGTAAGAAATGAATGTATTGTACCAAAATATATGTGTTACAGGTGCTGTGTTTATTGACACTTCACACACATTTTTGTTATCAGAACCCATAACATGTTGCAACACAGTCATGCCACTGTTACGTAATGTAAAGAACAAATGTTAGGTTGGTTGCTTCACCATTTTCAACATAAGTGTCCTAAACCACTTCACTATCTAGGGTGGCTGCTGGGTGCAGGGCGGTGTTCTGTCTGTGTGCTCTCCATTTCGTGGCTACTAGCAGCACCATGTCTGGCACTGCGGCGTTGAGTTAGTGGTAATGTAGGAGTGTTACTGCTTTTGCTGGAGGTCTCTTTACTTTCTCCTGAGACCAATAGGGTGCTGCCACCAGAGTTGGCTGTTTGCAACAGTTCCACAGCATTAGTGACTTGCTCTAGCCCTCTAGCAATGTCTTGGCTGCAGTGAGTCATCTGCATCTGCATGGTGATGCTGCGCCGTGTGAGGTTGCTTGTTGCTGTGCACAGGCGATTCACAGCCTTCGTATAACTGCACGTCATGCAGCCCTGTTTCTGGCACTTTCGGTGCGCTCAAGTGTAGCACATAATTTTTCAATTGCACCTGCCATTGCCATCATGCCATCACCCATGTTTCGCTGATTTTTATTCATAGTGCACAGCTGCCTGTTTATTGACCGCAGTTCCTTGTTTTGCAGGCGCTGCCCTTGAAGCATGTCCTACTCCAGTTCTACGAATACAGGGCTCTCCTCTACATTGATACAACTACTCCTGGACAAGGACATTTGTGCTCCATATGTGCGAGATCTTTGCTGTGGTTGCTGTTGTCCTCTGCTCAGCCTCTCACCTGGTTCCTGAGTGTCCTGACTATTGTCTGTGGCATCCCCAGTGTTTTACATGTCATCCTCCAAAGGAGGCAGAGGGGGCACATGTCTACGCTTCCTGCGCACTATTGGTGTTGTTATGCATTATTTGCTGCTTTCCCCTTCATTGCCGTAATCCACATTAATTTCGGAGTCCTCTCCCTCAGCAATGTCCCCTGGTGCCCTTGATTGTGCTGTGGATGTAAAGGGGGACATATGAGTTTGTGTTTTGTCATGCAATGTAGACCTAATAAAGGTTTCACATTTGGAGTTCTATCAATCCTGACACTCTCATTTAGCCTTCAATGCCACACACAATCTAAGCATGTGTGTCATTGCTCTCATCAACAAAATATCCCTCATCATACTACAACTCCCATGATGCATTTGTATGTGTGCTGTAAGGAGTGGACCAGAGTCAAATATGTTTACTTAATGTCCCTCAATCTACACTGTGTCCATGCAATACCTAGGTGATTCAATCTTTTTGCCATGCATCTTACCTTGAGTACTGGAAGCAGGGTCAGAGCTGTCAATCTCAGCCACTCCACAAACACTCTGAGGCAGGAGAGTGGCCTCCACAAGCTCCTCATGTGGTGTTGGTTGTTCAGCAGTTCAAGTTCCTCCACCGGTCTTCTGTGCCTCCTTCAACCTGGCTGCCACCCTCTCTTTTGACCTCTGGCGCATGTCGTACCATCTTTTTTGCAGTTCATCTATGGTACGTGTGGTGACTCCCACTGCATTTACCTTTTGTTGTATTCCAAGCCAGATCTTTCTTTTTCTTGACTCTGGTACCTTCAAGGCTTTTTTTCCAAAGAGCAGTTCATGGCTGCAAACCATTTCTTCTATTAGGACCTCCTGCTCCTTTTCAGAAAACGTGTGCTTTCTTTTTCTTTTTTCTGGCTCCATGCCATGTGGCCTCTGTGACTCCATTGCAGAGCTAGCAGTGCTGTGCAGCCTCCAAACATACTCCTAACTGCCACTGGCTGTGGCTCAGGCAAGCAGGTGCAGCTAATCAATCCCACTTCCTGGTTGTGATGTCATCAAGCTGCACCTGCATTGCAGATTCCCGGATTTGCGATATCTTAAATTGCGAATTTCGCTATTAAGGATTTGCAAAACAGGATTCTGCGATTTTTTTGTGTAATTTAAGAAATCGCAAACATTTAGCGATTATTTACATACATCCTGTTTTGCGGGTCTGAAACTGCGAACCGCAAATTTTCGCAATTTGAGATTCACAAAAAGGAATCTTGATACATCTGCCCCCTAGAATTTGTGCCTCCACCATGCAATTATCTCATTAATTTTTTATAGTGTATGTTGCATTGATATTATCAATTAAGTCATAGAAGATATCATGCGTAATGTAATATATGGGGTAATTAGCAGTTCATGGTGAGGGCTCGAGTTATATTAACCTTAGCGCATGAGTTATAGTTACTTGAGATTACTCTAACTATAACTGCTGCATTTCTATGGGTTTGTGTGTGTAAAATCTGAATCTAACTATAACATACCTGTAACCTTTGTTTTTTTAATCAATTTCATAGGTTTTTTTCATTTCTATTTCCCATGTATAACATCCCTTTAAACTTAGCATTTTTCAGTGAATTTCTACAGTTTTTTACTGCTACTTCCTAACTATAATGACCCTGTAACCTTTGGTTTTCCAGTGACTTTCTAGTTTTTTAAATACAAAATATGACATTTAATTACCTTTTGTTAATTCAACTGCCACCACGCACAGCCTTCGGCCATGAGCATCTGGTTCGGCCATGAGTGGCTGTTGGTTGGTCGCAACTCCCCACATGAAGTCAACCCCACACCATGCACGGCATTGTACAGTGGGGGCTGGCCACAAGGTCTGGCCTGCTGCCAAACCCTGTGGCCAACCCCCTCAAATGCACCCCGTCATCCTGGGTGCAGCACATTTTTTTCAGAGAGGGGGCAAGTGGCTCCCCTCCCAGGCCATATTTGGCCTCAGGGACCCAATCCCTGGGGCCCACCATGATATTTATGGGATGGGATGCATGCAGCCTCCCTCCCTAGGACTATTTCTGACTCAGGAAACCCAACTCCTGTAGCCTTGACATATTAAAATGTGGGAGGGGCATGAGGCCCCTGCTCAGGCCTATTTTGGCCCCGGGATCTCATCCACCAGGGGCCCTGCCAAATACTAAAGGGAGAGGAGGCCTCGTGGACCCCCCACCCGGTTCTGATTTTGTGCTCCAGGAGCCCATCCTCCGGTGCTAAGCCAACAAATGATGGGTCCCCTGGTCCTCACCCAGGGCACACAACATATCCTTGTTAGGGGCCATGTGGGGAGCCCCAAGTCCTCCGTGATCCCCAGCTGGCTCTCCGCATCCAGCAGGAACTGGCATTTCTCCTGCCCGCAGGAAGCAGCTGAATATGCTGATCCTTGTGGGCGGCAGCAAAAGTCAGATCTGTTTCCTTGCCTGCACCGCTGCGGGCAGGGAAATAGATCTGAGGTCTACTCACAGCTGGTGGGACCATTTTTAAAGCTCCCACCAGCTGGGAGTTAACTTCGTGTTTGCTCTCACTTAGCGGAAGGTTTGAAATTGCACTGGGTCCGGTCTGAGGGTATCGCAGGTATACAGAGGGTGCCTAGCGTCGAGGGCGGTGTGCCAATTACGCTACCACCCCCCCTCCCGTGACCCATGGTGTACCATGAACACACAATATATAAGCGCTGAAGCCTCCTAAACCAGGAGTAACTGGGAAGAGAACTCTCTTCCTTTTTGCACTTTTTTTCACCATTTTCACTTTTCACGTCCCTAGGTAAGGGTGGGCCTTAGCGTGCCCATACCGCCAGGGTTTAGTACACCTTTTTAGTCCTGATGAATACCTGGTAACTTCACACTGTTTCAAAGGCAGAAACATGTTGACTGACAAATAACTAACTTTGGAAATAACCACACAATTAATTGTGGACTACTTTCCTACACCTAATTTTAAATATATGTCCTAGTGATCTGATAATAAATATTTTTTGGATACACTTAAGACATTTTTTTAAATCCCCTCACTATAAAATAATTTACTTTCACTGCACGCCCAAACTCACAAAACCTGCTCCGCAGCAAATCTGGCGTTGAAGCACACTAAAGAGGCACTCGGCCTCTTTAGTGGGGCCCAATGTTGAAGCATGTCACCACTAGGTGGTGAGTGAGGGCTTTCCTAACTGATCCAAGTGAGGCCAGTTTTTTGTTCTTCTGCTCCTGTTTGTGGTTTATCAAACACCACAGGACACTCTTTTGTTGTTTAAATTAAAATTGCACCTGCCAAGCAAGAGCAAACACAGGTGCCACTGCCCATACCAGTGTAGACAGGGAAACCACTATGCATACTTAGCAGGAGCTGGCCCTTGGGGATGGGGTCCCCAGGGCATTATTGGCTCCAAGAGGGAGGCTATGTGGCCTCCCTCCCTATTAATACCATTTCCGGGTCCAAGAGTATAGGGTCTCTGTTGCTGAAATCTACTTGGGGAGTGTAGGAGAGTAGGGTCTGCTTCCTATGGTTACCCCCAGTTTTTGCTGTGTTTCACTGGTTTTTCGACTTTAGAATGGCTGTGGCCCTGCTAATCAGGCCCACAGCCTTCAAGTCTTAGCCTGAAGGCTGCTCTCCACAGCTACCACCAGGATAGCTTTCTATAAGGTTAACTTTATAGCCTACCATCAATAAGGGTCGTTTGGACTGGTGCAAGGTGCCCACTAGAATAGTGGGCATCATATACCAGGCCAACTTCTCACATTGGTGTGCAGCGGATGGGATAAGAGCTTGCATTGTTTTACCAAATAATCTTGAGAATATCATTTGAAAAAATCACATCAAGCTACCAATAGGTACCTCTAAATCAAACTTATAATACATAGGTGATACTGAACATAGAAGTTGTAGGTGATAAGGGCCTAGCACACCCTGACTCCAACTCCTAGAGAGGTTCTAGTAGGAAACCAAGTAGTGTAGGTAGGTGCACACACCACACCTCACTAGTCATGGCTTTAAAGGCAGGGCCTAGTGTGCCTCTGAAAGAAGACAACCCAGTGCTGCCTTCTAAGTATGACACATTCTCTTTCCAAGAGTTAAGAGGTTTGTGTGCCTTAAGGAAATTAAAGCAAGGACAGAGTCCCACCACTCAACGCCTAATAGATATCTTAGTGGCAGATGACTTAGCCAAAGCATCAGAGCCAGATACCCAAGGTAGTAAGGAGGGGGGGCATCCATCATCATACGATCCTAGTGGGGTTCCCCACCAGGACTCTGAGGAGGATGAAGATGCAGACCAGGAAGTTGTTAATGAACCCAACATGGGAGAATCAGGGCTACCTTGAGATGTAGAGGGCCTACCAAGGCCTCCCTCTATCCCCCCACTTAGGCCTACTGGTGGACGTAGAAGGGTAAGATCACCTTCAGTGGAATCTAACCATTCTGGTTCATCAATAGGGTCCTCTGCCTCATCTCATAGGAGAAGAAGTTCTCCTGAGAGGAGGGAACATGAAGCTAGGATGAAGGAAGTCCAGCTTAGGATCAAGAGGCAAGAAGTTGCCATTGAGAAAGAGACCCTGGCTCTTGAAAGAGATAAACAAAAGAGAGGACTAGAGTCCCCTGGTGGCAGCATTATCCCTGAAGAGTGCTCTAATAGATGCGTTTGGCCTAACCACTGAACAGTATAGGTTGCAGTTCAGAGATACCCAGAAGACACAGACTCAGGACTGGACTGACTTTGTAGATTGTGCTACTAAGGCTCTGGAAGGCTGGTTACTGGGCAGTAAAGTGTGTGACTATACAGGATCGTATAATCTAATCATGAGAGAACAGATTCTTAACAATTGTCAGAACCAGTTGTTGCATCAGCACTTGGTTGAGTACATGAAAAAGGCAACCAAAAACCTGGAGGCCAGTCTGGAATTACAGAAAGCCTGACATGACAAAAATGGTGTGCTGGCTGTTTACCAGCTGGGACAGAACGTGTGGGTATTGGAGCATGTGGCCCCAGCAGCTCTCCAAGACAAGTGGAGTGGCCCCCACACTATTGTTGAACAGAAGGGAGAGGTCACCTATTTGGTAGATCTTGGAACTCCCAGGAGCCCCCATAGGGTGCTTCACACGTTGACAGGGCAGACATGGGCTTGCTCATGGCTACTGATGAATGACAGGAGGTAGAGAGTGACCCTCTCCCAGACCTACTCTCTCAGAACCCTGATGATGGGTCAGTTGATGGTGTAATCTTGGCAGGTAACCTCACTGACCAACAGCAGCAGGACTGCAGAAAAGTTCTGCATCAATTCAGACATATGCTTTCACTGACTCCAAGTCAGACTACCTGGTGCACTCATGAAGTGGACACTGGGGTCAGTCTGCCTGTTAAAAATAAGATTTACAGGCAACCTGATCATGTCAAGGACTGTATCAGAATGATAACCAGAAAAAAACGGGGGTCTAAACAGCCACTAATGTAGCTGGCTGGCTTTGACTCCTTACTGAGTGAGTCAGGACACAGGTTACCTAAAAGCCCATAAGAGACAGAAAAAGCAGGAAAAGGAGCAAAAGACAAGCGATTACCAGTGAGATCCAAAAACAACTAAATGGATTCCCATCAAAATATCGCAATGATCAATCTTCTCATTTGGTCATCCATCTATCGGGATGGTATGTCTCTTGATCATAGAGGCTTGTTGCCATACCCACGATAATAGGCTGAATTGGATCAGACCCACAATCACTTTAGACCATAAGTAGTAGATCCTAAGGGAATTCGGTGCAGTGCAATAACACAAAAAAGTGGTGAATAAAATAGGGTGGAGAGGCGAAAAAAGGACACTTTTATTAGAATATCGATTCAACCCCTAATTAAAAACAGAACAGTTCAAGAAGCAGTTTCAAAAAATAACTGCAAAAGGGCTAACATGTTTCAGCCAGTAGGGAAACAAATCCCACGGCTTCGTCAGGGCCTCTGCTCTCAAACTTTGCTACTGCAAAATAGAGTGTGTAAAAAAGTGAAAACTTATGTTTAAACAAGACTATTGGTAAAAGTACAGAGAAACGTTAAGAGGTTGGAACAGTTACAACCTACTTGTAATAATCCTCCGCATCAAGGAATGTGGATAGCATCTAAAAAACAATTAAATTGTATAACAAGTTATTACACATTTGCTCTCTTATTTGCTATATTCCTGTAAGTTTATGCACACAATTGTTTTGAACCACAATTTTAAAGTCATTCTTAATTGCATAAACTGCCATAATCTGCTTACATTATCTATCAGGTTTAATACGGGGGACAATCTAGTTATAAGAATGTTCAGGATATTGTTTAATCCAAAAATAAGGGAGTTAGAATAAGATGGGACAAAATCATAATAGCACCTCTTTTGAAAGATCTTTTAAGCATTAATAGAGAATCTCGATGTGAGTGCATGTTCCATGATGCAGACCCCCAATCTATGTTAAGTTATGTTATGTAATGTAGATGTGTATAGAGCACTAATCACCCAAGAGGTTATCCAGGCACTTGGGCAAGGGGTGTAGGTGTCTCTTCCCCAAGGTGCTTATATGAAGAGCCAGTTCTACAGCTACTTGTGAAACTCGAGAAGTGAGTAAGAGGCTCTGATGGGAGTTAGTTCCATGTCTCGAGTGCTATATAGGAGAATGAGTGACCTCTAGTTTTGCTTTTGCGGATGCTGGGAATGTGTGTGGGTGAGAGTGAGGCAGACCATAGGTGTTTGGTGGGTTGGTGAAAGTGTGTGCTGCTGTTCAGATATTCTGGTCCTGTGTTGTGTAGGGCTTTGTATGTGTGCGTGAGAAGTTTTAATGGGCTGTGCTTGTGAATGGGCAGCCAGTAAAGCTTCTTGAGGTGCGGTATGAAGAGGGTGCGGCTTGGAAGGTTGAGTGTGAATCTTTCCAGGGTGTTATGGATGATCTGGAATCTGTGTAGGAGTTGTTTGGAGATTCTGCCATAGAGAGTGTTGCCAATAGTATAGCCTGATGGTGATGAGTGCTTGTGTGACAGTCTGTCTGGTATTCAGAGGCAACCATTTGAAGATCTTTTGCAGCATACGTAGGATTTGGAAGCATGAGGTGCACACTGCAATGACTTCAGCTGTCATTTGGAGCTTTTCATCCAGGATCATCCCTAGATTCCTTGCGTGGTCTGTGGGTGTTGGTCCTAGTTCTAATGGCCCATAGGTGGAGTCCTGTGGGGAGATATTGTGTCCAAAGACCAGTACTTGTCAGAGTTGAGCTGCATGCAGTTGTTTTGCACCCAGTATGCTAACATGGTCATCGAGTTGGTGAAATTGGTCCTGGTGGCAGTTGTCTTGTCCTTAGGGAGAGGATGAGTTGGGTGTTATTAGTGTAGGAGATGACGTTGACTTCTTGTAATTGGATGATCTTGATGAGCTGTGCCAATCATATGTTGAAAAAGGGTGGGGCTGAGGGAGGATCCCTGACAAACTCTTGGTCTCTGATGTGAAGTGTGGCTGTCTCTCCATTTCCTTTCTAGCCATTCACAGTGTTGTTTGGTGTCCGGGAGGTCTTCTTTGTACCAACTGGCCTGCTTGGTTGATCTACTGTGCTTGTTGAGTTTGATGGGTGCGAGGGAGTCATCACAGTTCTTGATCCAGTTGTTCAAGTTGCTGATGGAGCTGTCAAGGTTGACTGTAGGGCTAGGTTGATTCATGATGAAAACCTTGAGCCAGTATGCTTCTGAAATTTTGCCCCAGCTGTTGTTTGGAATGCTGAATCTGATAGGGGTGTTGCTATGAAGCTATGGTACCCCCTATTTCTTCGAGGTCCAAGAGGAGGGGGATTGAGTAGATACAAAATAGAAAACCTCCTGTCAAACCTATCTCATTTGAGAGTTGGCTATAGCTCTGCTGACAATATTTGATATACAGCACAGATATAAAACCACGGAGAAAGGAAGAGAATTGATTTTCATTTAGATTGTGTTTTATTTATCCAAAAACATTATTTCTCTTATTTTTTGTTTTTTTGGATACATATATATATATTTTCTTTCTTTATATAAAATGAATTAGTTCATCAAAAAATACATGACAAGTAAATCTTTACAGTGACATTTGAAGATAAGAAAGAGACATCATATTCTGTTACTTTTCCATTCAAAGATTATTATTTCAATAACCCCCACAGAAAAAGAAACACAAGTGAAATCAGACACATTCTCTCATTCAACCTTTCTCACCGTTCAATCCTCTCAAGCATACTAACTCTCATACTGTGCAAACATATTCACAAAGGAACCACATCTGAGTCTGAAACTTATTACAGAAATTCTGTTTGTCCTATGTATGTACATTCAAAAGGCATTAATCCATCATTTTGGATTTGAATGGTCATTTCCTTGACATTATTTATAGATGGGATTCTCAGATGTGTGTTGCTGGCCTACGCACGTTTCGGTGAAAGCAAGATGTTATCACCTTCATCAGGGCCGAAAAGGTACTATTTCCAAGTAAAAACTGGGGGTTCTTTGTATATGTTTTTAGAAAAATGGCAGATGTATTTTCTATTGCACTGGATCGATGTATCGTCGTCTTGTTTAGGGACAATAGAACTACGTCAGAAAGTGGAGGATCTTCTCCATAGTGTTAGAGGTTTGCAATGTTGAGTACTCAGGACGTCATTCTACCCGGGGGTCCCGATGTCAAATTAATCAGGGTGTCCAATTTAGCCTAATTTCAAACTCTGGATTATTAATCACTTTGGGATCCTGTATCGATATTCCTCTTTTCTGGTTAGGCACGTAGCTGCAACTATTGTTTGTGAGCAGCCAGTCCGATTAAGCGGCTATCATATCTTCATATTTCCGTCCCAGTGCAGTTTAGCAGAGGGGTGTTTACTTAAGGTGTGTTGATTTGTAAAGGGATGATGTAGTGGTCAGTCCATGTGAGTGGTGTTGTGAAGTTGTATTTGATGCTGTCACTTGTGGTGAAGATTGGTTCCAGTGCATGTCCTGTGGTGTGTGCTGGTTCTGGTACAAGCTGGGTGAGTCTGATGTTGCTCAAACTTTTGGGAAGTTCTGTGGAGCATGGGTACATGGTGAGTGGAACAACGAAGTTGATGAACAGGTTGGTATAAGGATTTGCAGTTTGAAGTGCAAGTGTTACATGAATGGGGAAGCTATCTATGTGGATGTCGTGCATTTGATGGATTCCTTGTGGATGATAGCGAGTCCTCTTCTTGGCTTGTGAAGAGGGTCCTGTCGAGCAATCTTGTAGCCTACTGAGAATGCCGTGGCGATGTCGTAAATCTTTTTATCTCACTCTGCTGTACAAAGAAGTCATTGTTCTTAAGCTAGAAATCACCCGGGGGAAGTGCCTATGCAGCTGGTTTAATGCAACATACTCTGTTGCACATAATAATCTTAAACTTGCTCTTTCAAAAACATCCACTGTATTGGGGAGATATAAAGACTTGAGTGCATTTGTGTAAGGAAATAATAGCCCTAAGATAGGAAGAAGTAAGGAAAATGGCATGGTAGGATTTGAAGACTGCAGGAAAGCCAAGAACTACAGGGCATTTCAGAGGGTGATAAATCTTTCTGTGTTTTTAAGACCATAACTCACAGAAAAGTCTAATTCCTAATAAAAAGGTGGTTGAACAGGGGGCGCTAGGTGGGGCACGTGCAAGATGGCGCACTGATGTGAGGCTCCTGCCGCCCGTCGATTTTATCCTTCAAAATATCCTGCTATATGGTGTCATCTGTGGTGTTTGATGCCCGTAACTGCGAGAACTAACCTGCCTGATACCTTGTTGTAAAAATCGGGACAATTGGCCACTGTTTGCTCCTGTTCTGGGGTGTCGAATCCGAGCCCAGAAGACGAGACGGAGCTGTGTGTGGGCCCGGGTCGGCCAGAGTCAGTAATTTAGCCCGCGGTTGGCCACGAGGCCGCGGGACGTGACTCGAACGGCGGAGGCCTTGCTTTCCTTCCCCCCCCCAGACGGTGAAAGCATCTGGCGGAAGCTGTGGTAGACGGCGCTGAATACTTGGGGGAAGGAACAGAGTGGTTTTGCCAGTATTGCCAACGGAGGCGGACGGTGAGTGGCAAGGGGCCTCCTGAGCGGCAGGTGACCCGGACCCTGAGACGGCGGGGAGAAGCGCCAGTTTCACGGCACTGTGGCGGAGCTTTGCTGCAGGGACTGCGTTAAATAGCTTCTCTCCCCCCCCACTGCCGCTCACACTGAATCGGCGGAGTGGCGACGCACCGCTTGACCGGCTGCACCGCTCACGGCACCGGAAGGCAACGCAGTGCTGCTAGATTGAGATACTGCTGCCTCTGCACCTCGCATGCCACTGGCGACAAATGAGCGCACCACTAGTGACTTGGGACTTTAAGGTGGAGGAGACGTACATCAGCCCCAGGGCAAATTGATACTTTGCTGTACACCTGATATCCGCTGGCTGCATATTGTATAGTCCCAGCTTCTACGAAGAATCTCTGGGCGCTATTTTGTGGAGGGGCGACAGGAGAGTGAAGTCGGGGCGCTGGTGCCTTCTAGGAGGTCGTGGAGCGCCTGGGCTTGCCCACAGAAGAAGAGCTGTGAGGGGTGCCCCGGATCAAAACTGAGACCCCCTGGATAGGCACACCAGACCTAATGTGTTGTATGGAGCATGCACTAGGAGACTGGTGGTGAGGCAGGAGTGTAGTGATCTTGCCGCTAGGTTTAAGATCTGTGAACTAAGAGCGACATTGGACCAATATCGATTGAAACAGATGTACCCTGCTGACTGGGCGCTGCTGAACCATTCAATATGTGAGTACTGCTGGTAGAGCGCTGCAAGAAGAGAGTAAACGACCGCCCGCTCTGAGTTGCGGAGTGATTGCGTGGAAGGCGCTTGACTTTAAAATAACGTCCCAGGGGGCAACATGGGCAAACCGGACACCAGACAGCCAAAACTGAATTTCAACGCAACGAGAAAAGGTAACCGGAACACACAGATGACCAGGAACAGGCTGGGAGAAATGAGACCCAGGAAGTGGCCGCAGGACAGTCTACTGATGTGCAGGATATCCTTTGAGAGGTTTGGCAGGGATTTGCCACCATAGTGGACAAGGTTGATAGAATGTCATCAAGAATGGACACCATTGCTCATAAACTGGATGGCCATGAGGACAGAATCAAAGTTTCTGAGAGGTGCATCTCGGACTCTGAGGGCGCGACCTCAGGTCATATTAAACAACTTGCCCGCATGGATAACCTTTTGAGGATCATGGCCGCAAAGAATGAGGACTTAGAAGCGCGCAGTAAGCGCAATAATATACGCATCTTAGGTATACCGGAGTCGACCAATACAGGACGGATGGAAGAGTACATGGAGAAAATGTTGTTAACAGCAATTGGTCCTTCTCCAACCAATTCATTGTAGAGCGAGCCCACAGATCACTGGGGCCGCGGCCTCAGCCCGGCAACACTCCAAGGCCTATAATAGCGAGACTTTTGAATTACAGGGACCATGATGTGGCTCTGCGAGCTTCTAGGAGCAAGCAGACCCTGACATATGACGGAAACTCATTCTCCATCTATCCAGACTTCACACCTATAGTCCAGGAAGAACGGCGAAAATTCTTGGATGTCAAGAATAAGTTGGGGAAGGCTCAAATTGACTATGCGCTTCTATATCCTGCTCGCCTGAGGGTCACACACCAGGGCAAACAGAGGTTCTTCATTAAACCACAGCAGGTGGAGAACTTCCTCAAACAGGTGAAAAAAATGAATCGCTCTGATGGGCGCAGAACGGACTCTCAGCGGTCCCTGTTGGAAGGAGCGGATGGCGGCTCCCAATCAGACTATCTTAGCTGATTATGGACACCTTAACTATGTATTGAGACATGTGAGTCGTTTCAAGGCAGGCAGTGCTGTAAGGGAATGTTTATGTTACCTGAATGATGACCCATACTGTGCTATCATAACATCTCACCGGGCACCCTCTGCCCAGAAGGGCCTGGCAGCCTCCGCAGCGATGTGCTCTCTGGGCAAAGGGCGGCTGTGTTGCCACCTAGAATTGGCCCCCGTAGGGAATAACCTGGGGATTGCTTGCTGCCTACTGTTTGCAGGGACTGTAATGGTTTTCTGGTTGAGGGGGGATGGGGAGGGGTGGGTGGGCACGCACTACTTGCAAGTTGGGGCTGCTTCAGTGGGGGGGTGGGGGTACAGGGGGTATGTTTTGTTCTTTGTATGCCATAATTTTAGAAACCTGCTATTTTGTTTGATGTAGGAAGATTGGCAAACGAGTTGGTAGTTGAGCAACCTAAAAACGCCATAGAAGCATTAGATACTGGGACATGTGAAGTAGTCTGCATTTGGTGGATAGTGCGCGCATTGTTGGCAGACATCCCGGAGTGTGGCTGACTTAGATACAGGGAAATTGAATATCCTTACATGGAATGTCAGAGGCTTAGGTGATGCGAGGAAACAGCAGCATTTTCGGGCTTATTTGGAGAGACATAGGACGCACATAACTATGCTACAGGAAGCACACTTCACCCCTCAAAGAACCAATACTTTTGCGAGTAAGTGGGCTGCGCCCAGAATTTTCTCCTCATATTCCTCTTATATGAGGGGGGCAGCGTTACTCATAAAAAACAGGTGCCATTTCACTTAGCGGGGACATCAAAGGATACACAGGGCCATTACTGCCTGACATCGGGGAGACTGGGGTCTGTGTCCATCACACTGGCCTGCGGCTATGGGCCCAATATCGACTACCCACATTTCTACACCACACTTTGTGCCAAGATATTTGAATTTGGTTCCAATCATATTATTTGGGGTGGAGATTTCAATGTAGCATTCAATTCAGGACTGGATAGGTTGCACCCGGCCCGCATCATTACACTAAACCGCGCGCGACCCTGTGTGATACAATTACCGCCTTTCAACTGATTGATGCCTGGCAACACACCCATACACACATGTGGGAAGGAACGCATTATACCGCACAAGCTGCATCATGGGCGAGGTTGGACTATTGGTTACTGTTCGTGGGTTGGGTCCGGCTATAGATCAAGTGCAACACCTGGCCAGAACGTATTCGGACCATGCCCCAGTTAAGCTTCCTCTGTTCTCTTCAGACTTTAGCTTGGCACTCGGTTCCTGGCGACTGCATGCCCCTAGCTTGCTGGATGCAGTATTTTCAGGAAGAACTGCAGGAACAAATACAAGATATCTTTACATGCAACAACGGGACGGTGAATAGTGTAGAAACCATCTGGGAGGCATTTAAGGTAACGCTCAGTGGCTTCTGCATAGCAAAAGGGTCGGGAGTACTTAAAGATATCACCAACCAAATACGAAAGCGGGAGGCAGAACTTAAATTGCTGGAAGCTGATCTGGCTACGGCGCCGACCACGTCTGCCCATGTTAAGTTCAGAGAGACGCTCACAGAGTATATGGATGCAGCCGAGAAAGAAACGCAATTTTGCAGTAAACACTGGGTGGCCCGATGCTATGGTGAAGGGGAGCGGCCAGGTAAAACGTTGGTGCATATGGTCAGAAACCCTCCATACGGTAACTTTGTACTGGAGATAGAGGATTTGGAGGGAACGGTATGCCAGGACACAGCCAACATACTCAATGCCTTTACACAGCACTACCAATGCCTGTACACAATTGAAAGTAACTGACAAATTAGATTTAGAAGGCTACCTAGGGAATGTGGCACTGGGATGGCTCAGTGATGTGCAGCGAACATTCCTGTGTGCCCCATTTGAGCTGCAAGAGGTCAGGGAAGCCATTATGAGCATGAAATCAGGGAAGGACATGGGAACGGATGGAATCCCAATAGAATTCTACAAAACATATGTTGACCTCATGGCCCTCATTTTGCGTGAGGTGTATGAGGAATCCATAGAGGTTGGCTGCCTCCCTGTCTCTATGAGGGAGGCTCTGATTATTTCATTATTGAAGCCAGGGAAATCGCCCCAGCACTGTGACTTCTATAGACTCCTCTCCCTTCTAAATTGTGACGCCAAAATACTGGCTAAGCTGGTCGCTACCCGGCTGAGCCTGCTGATGGAGAACCTGATCATTCCTGATCAGTCTGGCTTTGTGCCTGGCAGAGCTACTTCCCACAATCTGAGGACACTTTTTACTGCTCTTAATAATGTTTCACCCGCCCTGCCCATGGCTGCTATTTTTTATGATTTCAATAAGGCTTTTGATTCCATTGAATGGGATTATATATTCAGGGTGATGCTGAGAATGGGCTTCCCCCCTCTCTTTCTGTCATGGATTAGGTTGCTATATCATATGCCAGTGGCCAAAGTGTTCGTTTATGGACGGACGTCCCAGACATTCTCTATTACTCGGGGTACTCAACAGGGGTGCCCTCTCGCCCCCCTGCTCTTTGCAGTGGCGGCGAGCCTCTAGCGGCGAGGCAACGGCAATGCCACAATGACAAGGCCCTGCGATGTAACATGCGGAAGGTTCTCGTGTCCCTCTATGCGGATAATATCACGCTCTATATCCGGAATCCGCAGGAAAATCTGAATCCGATCCTTCGGGAGTTTATAATATTTGGGAAACTATCGGGAATTCAAATTAATTGGGGGAAGTCTTGCATTTTCCCACTGATGGCATCCACAGTTCGATTCCCATTGGCTTATCCTTTGGAGTCGTGCGAGGAGGGCTGCGTTACTTAGGAATGCAAGTGACCAGGGACAGAGAGGAACTCATGCGTTTGAATTATGGCACTGCAATGACTCGAATAGCGGACTCTGTGACCCACTGGATTGCAATGCCCTTATCCAATGTCGGGTAGGGCTTCATTGATTAAAATGGTGGTCCTCCCACAACTACTCTATTTGTTTTTAAATATCCATTATTACCCTGTAAAATTCTTTTTCACAACACTCAGGTCAGAAATGACGCGCCTTGTCTAGGGAGGGAAACAACTGAGGTTGCAATGGAATATCCTTACTAGGTCATATGCCCAGGGCGGGTTTGGCATACCTAATTTCGAATTATACTACATCAGCACACAAGCACATTACGCATGGTTCTTTGTGAAGCAGCTGAGGTATATGCCACAGGTTGCAGCAGAGTACTGGCTTGCATGCCGCCTTCCATTAGATGGAGTGATTCACAAGCTAGCCCTAGGGAGAAAATGCCCACCACCATTACATGCACAGTAGCGGCGTGGCATCATATAGGACGCATTCTGCGATCACCTTTGCTATATTCTTCATCCCTGCCTCTCACATATCACGAAGCATGCCCCTTTTACAGAAAACACTGTTCCATGATTTCAGGAAACGCACCTATATTCACATGTGGGGGGACCTATATCATGAGGGGCAGTTCCGCACAGTTGAACTCATATTTCAGGAACTGAGACAGACCCCACTTGACGTCTTTTTGTATATCCGGTTTAGAAAGGGTATTAAATCACTCAGCCCGAACTTCCCAGATGAACCACAGGAATTAACCCCACTACAATTGCTGCTTAAGAACGACATGGCTAGACGTCTTGTCTCCCTGCTCTATCGGTCAGTCCACACTCAAAGAGAGTTGCCTACTGCTCCTGCTTGTACACGATGGGGGGAGTAACTAGGTATCGACCTGACAGACGATCTATGGAATTATTGTTGCCTACAAACTGAGAGGGTGTCCTCCAGTAGTAGGCTTCGTATAATACATTAGAAATTCCTACACAGGCTATATTACATGCCAGCTAGGATGCACAGGTACCACTTGAGAGACTCGAACAGATGTGACAGGTTTCAGTGGGTGAATATTGGGTGCAGGTATTCGATGCCCTGACACTAATGACAAACACGCGCTTAGAACCCACACCAATGATGGCTTTACTTAGCTATGTCCAGCCGGTGCAGGCGGCACACCGCAAGTATGTTGGCCTTGCTTTGCTCATTGCTAAGAAACGGGTAGCCTGTCGCTGGGGCAAAGGACGGGCGCCCAAGTTCAAAGACTGGATTACTGATCTGGTGACGTGCCAGGAATACCTCAATGCATACGCAGAACTGCTACCTAGCGCATCCAAACCTAGAGGCATTTGGGCCACCTTAACATGCTACCTACAGCCCACCCACATGAGACGAGGACAGATGACATGGAGGTAGCCATGCACTAACAGAGTCTAGATGCCCTTATCAGGAAAGGGATGCCCTCCTAGGAGTGGGAGGGAGATGTGAGGAAAAATCTAGTATTGCGTGTTGCAGTATGATCCCTGTGATATTCTCCTGTTAATAGAGATGCCAGAAATTACTACAGAAAAGATGACGTAGAAGGCTCTTCTCATTTTATAACTATTTGATGAGCAAGAAAAATTAATGGCTTTTATACATGTATGCTATTTTTTGCCTTCTGATGCAAGCACCTGGACAACACTACTTGGATGTCATGCGGGATAAACATAATTGTAACAACTACCAAGAAAGTAAGATTGACTTCTATGCACTGATTATGGATGCAATGAAATTATGGCGGATGTGTTGTTTGTTTGAAAAACTAATAAACAGAATTTAAAAAAAAGATAAGGTGGTTGAACACTTCACTAATTCTTTCAACTCTGTTAACACATCACTTGATTCGCATCCTTAAGGCGCTATAACATTCGATAGTCAGTGTTGTTGTGATTTTAGTTGTCCACAGAAGTGAAGGAAGACAGCCTGACTATCAACAATGCACATCTGCAAAAGCTCCAGGCCTGGACGGCGTCCCTATGGATGTATTCTAAGAGTATATTTCAGTATATGCCCTAATATTAACCAATGCAATAAGTGCAGCCATAGTAGGCAATCTACCTGCAACTTAGATTGACGTAATTATAGTGCCCATTTTTAAAAAGGTGGATAGAAATTAACCGAGCTGTTACTGCCCAATTTCATTACTCGAGTCAACCACAAAAATTATGGTTGAAGTTCTACTGTCTATTCTGGAGGCAAGTCAGAGATAAATACCGTCCTGATAGAGATACATTATGATTTTTGCCTGAGCCAGGGAACAGTTGAGAAATGCTTGAATTTGTAACTATTAATCAGAAACTATGTCAAAGCTAAGATAGGGGAAATCCATATGGCATTTATAGATCTCACTAGAGCATTTGAGACAGTCAATTGTTCAAAGCTTTAAATGTTAATGGAATGAATGGGGGTAGAAAAAAATGTAGTTTCCTTGAAAAGGCAAATACATTGGGACATGTCAGTGAGAGTTTCCTAATGGGTCTCATGGAGAATGCACAGAACCAATCCAATTTAATAGAGGGATCCTTCAGGGGTGTGTACTGGCACCCTTCCTATTCGCGATTTACATTAATGAGTTGGAGAGTTATTTTTCCAGTAAGGGCAAAGACAGGCTAGAAATAAGGAAATGTCCAATACCAGTCCTACTATATACAGATGACACCATCCTTGTATCAAGGACCATGAATGGTTTACAATACCTACTCGATGATTTTACGCAGTTCATGAAGGATCTAGAACTAAATATAAATGTATCGAAGTCCTTCATTATGATGAGCAGACCCAAATATATGAACACCTGATCTCCATGAATTTCTGTGGATAAAGTTAAATGTTATTCATATCGAGTGGTAACATTCAATACTGGGCTAACTTGAGGCCACTCACTTAATTTAAGAGCACAGATATTACATAGAGCCATAGAGTCTGTATTTTGCTTTGCCTCCAAGTTGGGTCAGAAACCAATTAAAGAGTTTCTGGAAATATAGAAGAATAAATGTATCTCTGTGGGCCTATATGGCTCAGCGATATGGAGTACTCAAAAGTTTGCAATTTGCAAAAGGTGGAGAATCATTTTAAACATAGAATCCGAGATGTACCCCAAGCTTGTTCAACATTGTGTGCCATTCTGAGGTGGGTTTGTATTATATGGAAGATCTGATAAAGATGCGGCCACTGTTTTTATGTCTCTTGAATCTGGTAAAAGCCAAACTACATTTTTCCAATATTCCAGGGCTGTTATTTGAGACCATCTGACATTATAAAATATGACAGCAATCCCCTGGCTTGATTGCAATCAATGATTCTCTTAGTGTCTTGAGGGTACCCACATTTTTTTAACAATCTAGTGTGTTGTGTTGCCTTATCACTAGACATTGTAAAATAGAACAGTGGCTCTGAGCACATGCAACACTTTGAGTACACAAAATCAATCTGATAGTCATCAAATTGTCAGTATTTTCTTTAACTCTTCGAACACCAGCCACACCAGCCAACACATGTTTCGTCTTTAGGTACAATAACCCTTGACTTCCTCAGGGCTGGAATATCAAAAGAAATGTCTTACAAATACATCCTGTAATCCAGCACACAATTTTACTGACTGATATAGAATATAAGCCGTATTTATTTATTGATAATAAGGAATTTAATTTTCAGTTTAGATTTTATTTGACACATTTGACTTCAAACCTTGAATGTTTTATCCCACTTCCCACAAGTGGCACTTGGTTTGCAAACTTTCCCAGATGCCCGTGTGGTAACTCCTGTGCATAGAGCACACTATACTTTATGCTATTTTGCACCTTAAACAGAGCTCATCAGAAACAATTTATTTTCCCTGTATTACACGGTGCTCTTATTAAATAGCATAGAATTGCTGTAACATTTTTGCAACAGCTTGTGACAGAACCAACTTTTTATGCTGTAATCAATTTCATCCTGGGTGCTTTGAAAACTAGGAAACTGTATGGTGTTGATAATTGAATTTCTAATTGTCGAGAGGAAAGGAAGCTAGTTCAAGGTTGCAGGATTTTTAATGTATTTTATCATGATTTTATTATCAGGTCAGTTCTGGGCTGTTGAAAAAAGCCATATTTTATGTGGTATTCCTCCAGACTTTTGCCTTCTTTAGCAGAACCCAATATTGTTGACCTTGAGACTCGCCAGACTTTACTCCTGCGTTATAGTGGTAAATTGCTTTTGCTCTCCCTTTTAAACATGGAAGTGTCACCCCTAGAACCCTGTATAAGATAAATGACAGCCCTGATGGTCCTGAAACCATGACTGCTGCAGTGACTCCAAGGGACTGTATGATGACTTTCTGTGTGAACTACATGGATACAACAAGTTTACCGATTACTTTTCTGCCTCCCAGCTGACCATGCCCAACTGGAGCAGACCTGGTCCCTTATGCTGGCCTTTGTTGGAGCGAGTCCTGACCACCAAGAGCTGTTCTGAAAATCCTGGACCCGTGATTGAAATCAGAATGCACATCTCCCTACCTAACTGAAGATTCCACCAAATCCAATTCAGGGTGAGGCAGAGCCTCACTGAAGGCTTCACAGATCCAACACTGAGCGATGCAGACCCTGAAAAGCAGTGAAGCTTCTGACAGAAAGCCTCACTGAATCCAGCGCAGAGCAACACAAAACCCTGTAGAGCTGCACTGTAGAAACCTTGCATACTATAACCAGCCCATGCTCCATTGTGGTCAGCCTGAACTTGTGGCTTTGTCCTAGTCCAGCACAGCCCGATGCTTGTACTATGAACTCCACACATTTTGCCCCTATTTTGAACCTCAAACTTTTAAATGCATAGCTCTGGTTCTAAGGATTGATTTATTGCCATTTTATTAATCAAAACTAGTTTTGTTTTCTAAATTGGTTTGGGGTTATTCTTGTGTTATGCTCTCACTTTAATATTGTTTGTGTTATGCTTTCACTTTATCATTGTTTGAGTGCTACATAAATAGTTTACACAGTGCCTGTAAGTTAAGCTTGACTGCTTTGTGCCAAACTAACAGTTACTCAATCAATCAATAAATCAGGAGGTTCTTAGATAGTGCTGCTTATCAACCGAGAGGGTATCCAGGCACTGTCCTGCCATATCAGTCGAACAGCCAGGTCTTGAGTCTCTTCCTGAAGTGTGTCAGCGAGGACGCAGTACAGAGGTGGAGGGGAAGGGCATTCCAGGACTTGGCGGAGAGGGAGAAGAAGCATCCTTCGGTTCGGCGGATGCATTGTATCTGTGCGAGAACAAGGTGAGCTGAGGTTACTGGGCGGTACGTGGAAAATCAGGCGGTGGTTCATGTAGGTGAGTCCTTGGTCATGGAGGGCTTTGCAGGCATGGGGCAGGAACTTGAATTGACATCTTTTCTGGATGGGTAACCAGTGGAGCTCTTTCAGGTGCTGGGTGATGTGGGTCCTCTTTGGCAAGTTGAGGATCAGTCTGGCTGCTGAGCTTTGAATCGTCTGGGGTCTTCTGATGAGTTCGGTGGTGGTGCCTGCATAGAGTGTGTTGCGTAGTCCAGCCGGCTGGTGATGAGGGCATGTGCCACAGTTTTCCTGGTGCTGGAGCCACTTGCAGAATTTGGCGAGCATGCAGAGAGTGTGGAAGTAGGCTGATGTTTCATTGAAAGCTTGCTGTCCAGGATGATGCCGAGGTTGTGGGGGTGTTCTTTCAGAATAGGGGTGGGTCAAAGATCCAATGGCCATGAGGAGTTATTACAGAGGGAGGTGTGGCTGCTAAAGATTAGTACTTCCACTTTGTCCGTGTTGAGCTTCAGGCAGTTGTTCTTCATTCAGGCTGAAACTTTCTTCATACAGTTGTGGAAATTGGTCTTCATTGTGGTGAGGTCTGATGATAGTGAGAGGAAGAGCTGGGTGTCATCCACTTAGAAGACGATGTTGATGTTTGCAAGTGGTGTCATGTAGATGTTGAAGAGGGTTGGACTGAGGGATGAACCTTGAGGGATGCTGCAAATGGTGCGCTTGGGTTGAGAGGGAGGGAGAAGGACTCTCTGGGTGCGCCCTGTGTAAAACAATGCCATCCATTTGAGCGTGTCATCCCTGATTCTAATCTTGCACAGTCTGTCAATGAGTGTGTGCTGAGAGATGGTGTAGAAGGCGGCGGAGAGGTTGAGCAGAATCAGAGCAGTAAATTCTTCTCTGTCTAGTAGGGTGTGGATGTCATCTTTTGCAGTGATCAGTGTTGTCTGAGCTGTGATTCGCTCTGAATCCTGATTGGGAAGGGTCCAGAAGGTTGTTTCTCTCCAGGTGTTGGTGAGTCAGAAGTTGGTGGCCTTCTCCAGGACTTTGTAGGGAGCAGTGAGATAGGATGGTAGTTCTAGAGCTTGCTGGGGTCTGCAAAGGGTTTCTAGAGGAGGCGTCTGACCTCTGCGTGTTTCCAGGTATCGGAAAATGTGGCTGTGGTGATGGAGGTGTTGAGGATGGTGGTGAACTGGTGGCTGATCTCTTCTCTTCCGAGGTTTAAAAGTCAGTGGGGGTGTGGGCCATGGGTGCCTCCAAGTGGATGGAGGCCATTATAGTATTTGCGTTTGGTGTACTGGGCTGTTCCCATGTGGTGAGTGGGTGGTCAGCGGCAGAGATTGATGGGATGCTGAGATGGTCGTGGTTGCGAGGGATGTCGCAAGTTAAGCCTGACTGCTTTGTGCCAAACCACCAGGGGGTAAGGACAGGTTTATATTGTGTGGCTCAATAGTTAGAGCGGCAGACCCTGATGCAGAAGTCTGGCCCGGGACCAGGGTTCAATTCCCCGCCTCGGCGGGTCTTGGGCTCAAAATTCCACAGACCTGATAATTCTCGCCTCAGTGCCTATTCCAATCATGGAGTCCCACTCTGCAACTCTGGGCAATAGGTTGCTTAATCTCCACAACGGCCCCCACAACGCTAAGGATGCCTGGCCTCCACCTTGGGGGTGCCCAGGAGTGGACACCTCACAGGGAAAGCCAGGATGGGTTCCACAGCGGTATTCGTACAAGCGCCTTGAGACCCTTGCGGGTGAGTAGTGCGCTATACAAGTATCAATTTACATTACATTTACATTTGTGGTTCACTCTGACAAGAACTGTTTTCACCATAGAAAATAATTGTGTTTATTATTTGAAGTGGGTTCTCACCGCCTTCAACTAGTACTGCAATTTATTATATGGACTTTAATGTAAATATTTATTTTTCTGCACTTTTATCTCTATATTAACAGAATATGATTGATTGTTTAATTGACTGAAGTCCGTTATCTAGTATTTTTATTAGTTATGCAACTGAAGCTCTCCCATGTAAAGCTGGCATTTCATAGCACAATTCCTATGTGGAGATGTACATTTTGAAGGGCAACACAATGGTAGGTTTGAAATGTTAACATTTTACTCTCTTTGATCATGGTGCTATTCAGGTAGTCTGCCTCTAGTTTTGAAAATGGTGATCAGATTCTAAATCTTTCTATCTATTCCGGTGGTTTACCACATTTAAATATTTAAATACTATCAAACTAAAATGGTACAATATAGTTTCCTGTTTCATTAAATGCACTCTTTAATGAGTATTTAACGTATGAATTTTGATGGATTCTTTCACTGCTCATTTTGTCTGGCTACAGGCAGCTTTTTGTACTACAGAGCTCCTATAATCACAAATATGAACAAAGAGCAATATAGAGAAAGAGGCTTTGGCTCCACTTCTGCGTTGATCTTCTGTATGCCATTTGATTGGCAAGCAGTTTTCTTGTCTTGCCTATGAAGCAGATCCATTGTTCTTAACATATAGACTCATTGGTAATACAGACACAATTTCAAATACAGTAGGAAGGGGCATTGTGTGGTGAAATCTCTTGAAAAATGCACCTTCCTGATCTTTCTCTGTACCCTGAGAGACAAGTGATCAAGTGGTGCACTAGGTTCTTAGGGGTAGATTTACAAGCCCCTTGCTCCGCTTTTACGCCACCGTTGCGCCACTTTTGTGATGCAGCGGCTGTGCAAAAGATGCGCCATGGTGCGGGGTATTTACAACGTGTCGCATCTCCCAGAAGTGGCTGAGTGAAATCTACAAGATTTCACTCTGTCACTTTTGGGCCCATGCTGCGTCAAAACCCTGCGCCTGCTTGAAGCAGGCGTAAGGATTGACGCAGCATTGTGCACATTCATGTGCACTGATCATTGCTGGAGATGCGTCACGCTTGCGACGCAACTCCAGCAATGCGCCACTTTTACCGCACAGATGTGCGACGCATCTGTGCCGTTTTTGCCAAATGGTGCGCCGCATTGTAAATGCGGCGCATCAAGGGTGGCGGAGCAGCGGCGCACAATTACTGGCGCATCCCTGCCGATATGCAAAGATGCGCCAGTAATTGTAAATCTGCCCCTTAGTTTGGGTTCAATAGTAAGGAGTACCAAGCTTAGTTCCTTATATATAATATCATGATGACATACTATGTATTTGTATTTATAGTTAGTTAGAGTTTACATAGGAATAGCGATTTGTTGTTGCTAATATCTTTAGAGCAGTTTGACAAATCTTCACAAAGCTTTCCTCAAAACATGTTCTACCAACACAGCTCTTTATGGAAAGTTTAGCTCTAATCCGTCAAGCGGGGACCATGAAAAATGGGGAGTCCTAGAACATTGATCTCGCAGGCTGGTTCTCATAAGAAACTTTCCTCTCCAATACAGAAAAACAGCACAATGGAATTACACTAAATTTGGCAGAAAGTTAAAAAGTTACAACGCTACTAAGAAATCAAGCTTTTTGTGATTTGCAATAAATCCATTCCTTCGTTTTTGTGAAATTACCTTGTAAAGAGTGCCTTGGGCTAGACATGCAGGGGTTAAAAAGTTATGTATATCTGGACTGTCAGTCCAGCGGGAGTCCTGCAGTACTGTAAAATGTACAAATCGGCCCTTCTGATTGGTCAGAGGACTTTTTTCTCCTGTTGGCCATTTTGGTACTGTGGTGCCTTTACTGGATACTGCAGTTTCTCTAGAATGAACTAAAAAATAGATACATTTAGCTAATGTCCGAGGTGTTTTTTTGCAAAGAAATTGCTGTGCAAAATAGCAGATTTTTTTTCTTTAAGAATGACATCAACTAAAAGATTCGCTGTGCTAGGGTCGCCATCTTCCACCATTTCAGAAACACTTTTTATGATGTTCCTATGGCGATAATCCCTTTGCTTATTTACAAGGGATAAACCCTTTGCCTTATTTACAAGGCACCTTGTAAATAAGGCAAAGGGTTTATCGCCACAGGCTACACTTAGCGTTAATGTGGCAGGCAATGGATAGGCGTTCTGCCTCAAACACCTATTGATTTTGTTGCTGCCCATTATTTAAAAGGGTGCACAATGAAGCACACATAGAAATTACGATTCGCCAATCTGGATTGTTTATGTGCAGGAAGGGACACCTTCCTGCACATAAACAATCATTCCCACCAATGCAGACACACTTGCACTATGGTGCAAGGGTGCCTGTGTTGCCTTTAATCAGCTAGCTTTAGGGCCAGCGCTAGGGCATCGCAGGCGTGCGCCGCATTCTTGTGAATATGGTGCATGCCTGCGTTTTCAGAATGGCGGAGTGTGGCATTAGCAATGTTTGCTTAATGCAACACTTCACCATTTCCTTGTGAATATGCCCCTTAGTTTGAAGCCAAATTACTTTGCTCTTTCTGCAATTGCATAGGTAGTAAACACTGTAAGTTTAGCTTGCTGTGTTTTTCAATGAATGTTACTAAAGTCAAAGGATCCATTAATATATATTGTGAAATGTGTTATTAGCTTTTCATATGCATTATAAACAATAATGTGGCATGTGTATTTAACAAATATTTTTATAGCATTGTCTTCCATTTTTGGCCTTGGTGCACAACTCTCTCAATGATTTGGATTGGAAGAACATCTGGTTGCACCATTCCTTCTCACACATGCAACAAACATAAACTTTCCTTCTGCACATGGTCTGACAATGCCCCGTGTGGTGTTATGTTCACACCTAATATATAAATACGGAACGCGCTGTTACCACGAGAGCGCAATCTTGCAACAGGTATGTTTAGAAAGCGCTTACACCTCAATGACAGTAATACAAAGGCAATCTATACCAGGGGCCTGATATTCATTAAGACATCTTTTTAATCTACAGGTGATCTATACAAAAAAGAAAGAAAAAAAAACCAAAAAGGAATATTCACAACCCAGAAGAACTAGAATAACGGGTTTACTTCTAAAAGAAAAGGTATGTCTGGGGAGATAAAGCTTGACATAGTTGGACAGAGAGAAGTTTTCAAAAAATAGTGATAAATCTATTCTTCACCTTAGGGGGGTAGGATCAAGATCGCGCAAAAAGAAAAGAGAAAAACGTGAAACCTGTAGGCCGGCGGCCGCTGGACAAACAGGTAGAAATAGCGATAATGTTGAAGTAATGGAGAGAAGAAATTATGATTTTAGAACCCAAAATAAAATTGTCATCTTTGTACATATTTGCAGATACTTACTAAAAGACAGAGCCCTGGAGAGAACCTAGGAATTCACATCTGCTGGTTCGAAACGCGTAGGCACAGAAAATATGACATCAATTGACCTATAGACCAATGAATTGAACTATGGTTTACATTATTTGAATATATTGTCATCCATACCGAGCGTTACTTTGTCAAATTTAGACAAGGATCTGAGTACATTAATCGGAATAAGAAAATTTGTACAGTTTGTATATATATGTGACGAATGTTTTGTATTTTTGTGTAAATCTTTTAAATGTCTTGTATTCTTTTTGCACATAAAATCTTTGTTTGAAAATTAAAAATAGTAAGTAAAAGGGTAAGAAACACCCAACAGATCTAAGAGCAATATTGGTTTGTTTTTTCCTTCAGTAAGAGGAGTGAGAAAGAGTGTGGTTGGTACTTGTTTGTTTTTCCCAGATATTATATAGTCCAACCAACCACAAGTCCCAGGGCCTGACTCCATTTATTATATCAATCTTAGAACGGGGTAGTACCTCGTGAGAGTTTGAAGGGCGCACGATTAAATTAAGCACCCCACTTAAAAAGAATTAATCATTGGAAGGACTAGATCCTTCCTGAAGGTATGTGTGAGAAGGATACTTTATCATTCTCTGAAAGTCACATTCAAAATCTAATAGCATCTGCTCCATTCTCAAACATCGCCCTCAGCACCACTGCACAGCAGCAGAATGAGTCCGACAAATTGATTAGATTGCGTAAAAAACAAAAATCCGAACCGAGCTCCATGGTCACTTCCTTTTAAAACATCTAGTAGGAGGTACCATTCCCTGGGGTTTACAGGTTAAAAACATCCCAGTGATTTTCACTGAGGCAGAATATAGGAAAGGATTTAGCTGCATTAACACAAAATGTAGTAGGGACCTGATGGTCCATACGATAGAGACGGCGCAACAACTCTGTGCTAAGGAATTACAAGAGATAAAAGACTTAACCCAAGCTATCAAAAACAGTCCAACCGTGTCTGACGCCAAAGCTCTCCTAGATAAAATAGAAAAAGAGATTTTGACATTTAAGGACAATATCATCAACAACAAAACAGCGCAATACGAAAATGACGCTAAGTCTTTCACACTTGAGAAGGCATACCCCTTTTTAAAGGACGACTTCTATACACAGGTTGATCCACGAGGGGCTTTATATAACAACCAAGGAAGGTCTCGTAATAGATACAAGACTTTCTCTGAGACTTCCTCTTCAGAGTCATCAGGCTCAGACACACGCAGTAATTCCAACAAAAAACAAGTGAGTTTTTTAGACAAGGGCCAACAATCCAAAACAAGGTACAAGGTACCATGGGAAATGCGGACAAGGAAAAACACCTACAAATCGTAACGACCAACACTAGTATAGTCAATCTTTCCCAGAAAATACTGACAAGAGACGAGGAATCGGTCCTTAATCTCGGATTGAAATTCGTCCCCCGCCAATATACAGACTTTACAAAAACCAAACTTGAGGCAATAGATTTCTGTCGGAAAATTAGGCTTAGAGCCTTTTTTGCTAATCAACTTCCTATGGTGGAAAAAGAAACAACAGGATTACTGAATAAATCCACTTTTGTACCAACTCAAAAAATTCCGAAACAGGTTTATGCCTTCGAGCAGACTCTTTTGTCTTCAATAGATAAACTTGAAAAAAAGAAAGGGTATATGAAACAAAATATAAGCAAAGGCCAAAGAGAAGCTTTGAAAAATCTGAAAGACGATAACTCAATAGTAATTAAACAGGCAGACAAAGGCGGTGCTGTGGTGGTGTGGCCCAGAGACAAATACATAACAGAAGCAAAGTCTCAAGTGGAGAACAAAATGTGGTATAGGGTACTGGAGTGTTAAAACCTAGACTGCAGTGTCAACATTATCGGCGCCATCTTGCCCCCTTTTCGAGCCCATTCGTGCGCGTAAGCGGCAGCCATTTTAAATGCCATGGCCTCTCTGCCCATCGCCGACAGCCAGCGCGTCTCTCTCTCTCTCTCACTCCTGACCTCGCAAGCATCCCCCGCGCGCTGACAGCCCCCGCTCTCACATGCCTTGGGCCATAAACCCCTCTTCAGCACAGCTCTGCCTCGGAACCCCATCCTGTTCCCAGCTCAACACCTCCCTCCATTCCTTTCATGATCCCGGGTCCTTTGATAAAACCCCCCCTTTCCTCTGTGCCCGTTTGTCTTACTC
This sequence comes from Lissotriton vulgaris, assembly GCF_964263255.1. Classification (NCBI taxonomy): domain Eukaryota; kingdom Metazoa; phylum Chordata; class Amphibia; order Caudata; family Salamandridae; genus Lissotriton; species Lissotriton vulgaris. The sequence goes on from NC_141694.1 coordinate 883,358,980, forward strand.
GTTCCCAGGCCGCCACCTGGCCCTGCGGATGCCGTTTATTGCCCCCCCCCATACCGTAGGAAGCTTCTCCCATCAAAGGATCCACAAGTTGATCAAAGCCCCCACCCCATGAGATCCGATCAACCACATACATTCCGTGAATCGGCGGAATGTCCAGCTGCGCGACAATCATCACCTGTTGTGACCGGGGTGGGGACTTCAACTGTAAATGTGTGTGGGAACGGGCCTGAAGCGGGGATTTCGAGGATGTCCTTTCATACTTCAAAGCATTTGCAAGAATGTGCCACATGCAATAAACTGTAATAAAGATCGTAAACCTGTGTATAAGAGGCCAGGCCTCAGAGATGCGGTTAGAGCACCTCGAGAAGATACCCTGTTGTCTGATTTGATGTGTTCTGCTCCGTCGGAATAAAACTTCTGTTTCCTGCCTTCCAGTCTCCAGCGCCTGCCTCTTTGTTTGGTAATTCGAGTGGTATAGAGGCGGTTAGCGCCGGGCAACTTTGAAAAAGGTCATCAGCCCTACCTTTTTCCACAATTGGCATCCCAAACGTGGGGCCCATCAGTGACTCGTGGATCCAGTGGGAGAGGTCCTGACGACAGAGTGAACGACTGCAACGATCGGGAGAGCTCCTGTCCGATAGACCCTCGTCTGACAGCCGATCATCCGAACTTCACTGGTTCCGAACAGACCTCTCTCGAGTGATCTACGGTCCTGACTGGGAACCATCAGGAGTGCCACGAAGATCACGAAGAATAGAGGACGATCGGGCTCTGGATTCGGAAGACAAGAAACTGTCCATGCGGTCCGGGTAAGGTCGTGTAAACGCGACAAATTGCGAAATGATTGTTTGATTTGGATAATACTAGTATTACTCTTTTGTTGGTTCTTTTGGAGATTCACTGTCTGCAAACGGAGAAACAACAGGCTATCTCTTTGCAAGCAGTGAAGGATAGGTAACGCAGACTTTTGTCCCCGTTGTAATCCATCGTGCCTATCTTTCTCCCCCACTGATTGATTGTTTTGGCCCCGAACTGTTGTTCGCGGATTGTTTTCTGGAGATTCTCTGTCTGCAAACAGGGAAGAACAGGTTCTCTCTTTGCAGGTAATGAAAGGGTAGGTAACGCAGACTTTTGTCCCCGTTGTAACCCGTCGTGCCTACTTATTCTCCCCATTGATTGTTTGATTGACCGAACATTGACTGTTCGATATTGGTTCTTTTGAGGTATTCACCGCCTGCAAACAACGAAGAATAGAAATATTCTGTCTAGTCTTTGCACGCAGTGATAAGATAGGTAGTGCAGACTTTTGTCCCCGTTGTAATCCGTCATGCCTATCTTCTCCCCACTGATTGGTAGCCTGTTTAGCCCGGACCGCTTATTAGAGATGAACCATCCGGCTCCACTGGAAGGCACCCCTAATAAGGACATGTTCATGAAGCATGGATTGACCGCTATAGCTTATAGCAAGCTGTGGCATAAATATACGAAGAAGGATCGGAAAAGTCAGTGGCCACTGATAGGATCCTTCGACGAAGAAAAAATAAGCGCGCTAGAAACAGCCCTTGGGAAATACAAGACGACGCCCACTATGCTCGATAGTCTCGGCATGTGGCGCAAAGAAACCGAACAGCGTAAAAAGAGAAATGAAAGTAGGTTGGGAAAAGAGCTGCGAAAGGCAGCCCACCTAGCTGCCAAGAAATTAGAAGAAGAGATTAAGGAAAGAGAAGAAGCCAAACAGAAACTAGAGGTAGAGACATCAAGCCAGTGTCCGGTTAGAACGCCCTCTACGCTCTACCCTGAATTACCCTCAAAACAGCGAGCCAACGATGATCTCTTTTTAGGTCCTCCGATCATCTACATGCCCCCTCCATATGCCCCTTCCCAAACCTCAGCACAGCACCCGCTATCCCCAAGCACAGACGAGAGTGGTACCAGAGCTTCGGTCCCTATGGCCTCCGCGCCGGCCGAACCCCTTGTACTAGATACAGCACAAGCGACAGTGTTAGATGACCCAGAGACCCGAAAGGCTGATTCCGCAAGAACGAACAGATTAAGCAAGGATGAGCGAGCAGGGATTGACAAGATAGTGAGGACACTGGTAGAAAGAAAGGAAAGTGAAGAGCACATCACAGATATGTTCAACTCATATGCAGGGAGCCACAGACGACATTTTGCCGTACGACTGTATTATCATGCCCTGAACGCGTATGAGGACCGATATCGAGACAAAGTTCCCGAGAGCCTAACGACTCTGTATAGGAAGGTCGATATCGGGGATGAGGGCGAGTGTGATGTGACGGACCTCCTTACGCGTACGCTTGAGGTTTTCCGCCACCTCACTGAACAGGAATCGGAAGCTAAACCCACGACACCCGTAGCAACCGAACCACGAACTGAGCGAGCTAGCACCATGATGCCAATAAGAGAGGCTGCCCCCTACTGGGTTCCTCCACGAGGTCTAGGAACACACGATGACGTCAACCACCAAGATGCGAGAGGGAGGGTAGTGTACAACTGGGTCTACCAGCCATGGGATCGGCAAAATATTCTGACGTTCCGGAAATCTCTGCCCGATTTACGTAAAAACTCCACTGCCTTCTACACTGAATTAGGTACAGCCCTAGGTTCAACGATTATGACCCTGGCTGACATCGACTTGTTTTTCGGGTTATGTCTACCAGCTGATGTGTGGAAGCAAATCCGGAAAGTCGACCACCTTGAGCTGTTCGGACATACCTGGTCACAACTCGATGACATAGATAGGCAACGAGAACCTGGACAGAAGCCTTTGAAATCCATTTTAGACCTCCCAGACAAAATTGTACAGAAATTGAAAACCCTGATCCCAGAAAAGAAAGTGGACTGGTCGATAGTAACGGCTTGTCGTCAGAAACCCCAGGAAGACGTATCGGACTACTTCTCCCGGTTTGAAACGGTGTTCTCAGATTACAGCGGCCAGGACATGACCACTGCAACCGGACACCATCTGTTTGTCCAGAATTATGTTAAGGGTTTGTAGCTGAAGGTCTCTCAGAAACTGCAGGCCAGTGAGAGTAGTTGGGATGCCTCCAAACCTGCGGCTATCCTTCAGATGGCCCAATATTACGAGCACCAGAAAAATGAAAACGATAGAGCGACAGAGAAAAAGAAGAAAGACTTAAAAGAGAGGGTGATGATTGCGCAGTTGCAAGGGGTGACTATAGGACGGGAGCAATACAAAGGAAACTATCAGACAAATGTCCCCAGGAACACACCTCCTAAAGACCACACCTCAACACCCCACATTGGACGTACAGACATTAGCGAGGACCAGTGTGCCTTCTGCAAAGGATTCGGCCATTGGAAATCCCAGTGCCCGGTTCTGTTGGAGATGAACAGAAATAGGGACCCCAAGGACGTAGCGGGTGGACCGAGAAATAGAGGACAGCAACGGGGGCCCGCAAATGACATGACTAACGATAAATCAAACAGACCAAATACATTTGACCGGCCCAGACAGAACCAGTACCAGCAGTCTGACTGCGACGATGCCTGCGACTTCGCATAGGACTGCCAAGGGCAAGGGAGGGATCCAGTTGAGCTCTATGTTGACCAGCAAGGTCCTTATGTCACTGCTAAGGTCCTGGGTACAAAGTCTCCATTTCTGGTAGACACTGGTGCGACACGTAGTGCGTTATCTAAACGACTGATTCCAAGGGCACCCTTGTCTGGCTCACTTGTGACGTCGATAGGTTTCGATGGAACGCCCTCCACTAACCCTTTGTCCACTCCGATCCCCTTTGACTTAGAGAACAACACAACTGACACGACGTTTTTGCTTTCCGCCAATACCGCTGACGCCATTATCGGACTCGACTTGCTGAAGCATTTCCGAGCGACTATTAGATGTTCCCAAGACGGAGTTCGAGTTTTCCTGTACGACAACCCCATTCTGCTTAGACATTGCCCTTCCCGACGCATGTTTACTATCACTGACGCTGACTCGTCCCTACTTGACACTCTGCCTCCGTATCTGTGGGCCAAGACAGATTCGGACGTAGGACGCATGATGATTGACCCAGTGCACATCACTGTTCGACCGGACGCCATACTCCCAAAACTTCCACAATATCGGATATCGCCCGAGGGCGAGAAGGCATTGGTAAAGATTATTCAGTCACTGATAGACGCAGGAGTGGTAGAGGAAGTGGTTAGCAACGTTTGCAACAGCCCTATCTTGCCCATCATCAAGAAACAAGGAGAGGGAGATGAGAAAGCATACCGCTTCATCATCGACCTTCGAGAGATCAACAAAGTAGTTGTACCCCAGTACCCCGTGGTCTCAGACATCACCACTATCCTGACTTTGATTCCTTCTACTGCCACCACCTTCACTGTCATTGATCTCAAAAACGCATTTTTTTCCATCCCCATCCACCCAGACAGCCGATATCTCTTCGGCTTCACCCTAAAAGCCCGCTCATATAGATTCTGTCGAGCACCCCAAGGCTACACAGAAAGCCCCAGCATCTACAGTCAGGCCCTCAAGAGACAACTGGATGAGGTCCAGTTACCCGATGGAGTGGTGTTGATACAATACGTCGATGACATCCTTTTGGCGACCGACACCACTTCACTAGCGGCCACCGCCACCATTCAGCTCCTGCACTTCCTTGCGGAAAATGGCCACAAGGTCTCCAAGAAGAAGTTGCAATTCTGCCAACCCCAGGTCACTTACTTAGGCCACCTTCTGTCCAAAGACGGAAGGAAACTTACTCCCGACCGGATCCAAACCATTCTTGAAACCCCTGTCCCTAAGACCCAGAAACAAGTCCGCTCCCTACTAGGCCTCACCTCCTTCTGTCGGCAGTGGTTGCCAAACTTCAGCCTCATTGTGAAACCGCTGCTTTCTCTACTAGCTAAAGATGTCCCCTTCCCCCTCCCTTGGACCCCTGAATGCCAATCCTCCTTCATAGAGCTACGAGATGCCCTGTGTTCAGCCACTGTCCTAGGTACCCCCGATTACACAAAGCCCTTCTCCCTCTACACTCACGAAAGGGAGGGGTGTGCTTTATCTGTCTTGACCCAGTCCATTGGCCCAAAGCAACGACCATGCGCTTACTTCTCTGCCACTCTTGACCCCGTAGCCAGAGCCTTGCCTGCCTGCCTTCGAGCTGTAGCTGCCGCTGCGATCTCTATCCGACAGAGTGAGGGGATCGTGCTCTCGAATTCCCTTACGGTACTAGTACCCCATGCAGTTGACACCCTCCTGAACCAAACTAAGACGCAACACCTGACGAGTGCACGACTGACTGGATAGGAACTGACTCTGCTCGCACCCCACATCACCCTGAAAAGATGCACCACACTGAACCCGGCAACTTTGTTGCCCCTACCAGAGAACGATCCAATTGTGCCCCCTGTACATGACTGTGTGACCCTCACGGACGAACAGACTAGAAGTCGGGTTGACCTCAGAGACACGGCTTTCCCTGACGGAGAGCTGTGGGTGGACGGCTCTTGCATCAAACTCCCCGATGGCACCACTTCAGCTGCCTATGCAGTCACCACGGCCCATACTGTAGTAGAGACAGCCCGCATCACACAACGATCTGCACAGGCAGCGGAACTGATTGCCCTGACACGAGCATGCATCCTAGCAGCAGGAATCACAGCGAACATTTACACCGACAGCCAGTATGCCTTCGGGGTGGTTCACCATTTTGGGCTCCTTTGGAAGGAAAGGGGATTCTTGACCTCGCACGGCACCCCCATCTTACATGGAGATCTAGTCTCCGCCCTGATCGAAGCTGTCCTTCTCCCCAAAAGACTTGCGGTTATCAAATGCCAGGCACACAAGAAAGTGACAGACATTATTGGACAGGGAAATGCATTAGCCGATATCACTGCTCGAACCACAGCTTAAAATAGGACGACGACACGCATGTACGTAACCAGGTCCCAAGCCGAGAAATGGACCAGCGCTAGGGACACTATTAGGGACATTCAAATGGCCAGCACACAACACGAATTGACTGAATGGGCACGGGTGGGACTGAAAGATGAAGAAGGCTGCTGGCGGACAAAAGACACGAACAAATGGTTGCTACCTGACTCATACCTGATTCCCATATTGACTATGGCACACTCCCCTGCACACATAGGATCAGCCCCCATGATTGAACTTGTCTCCGGAGTTTGGCACAACGACAAAATCACAGACTCAGCCAAACGTCTGGTCCAACAATGCTTGATATGCTTGCAACATAACCCCGGGAAAGGAACTGTGGTACCCCGGGGAGGGTTTGGGGTTTCCAATCACCCATTTGAAGTCCTGCAGATGGACTACATCCAACTAGACAGATGCCAAGGCTTGAAATACATACTTGTCGTGGTGTGTGTATTCAGCAAATGGGTGGAAGCATACCCAACCCGTGATAACACTGCTATGACACTGCAAAAGTACTGTTAAAAGAATTTTTCCCTCGCTACGGCCTTTGTCGAATTTTATGGAGCGACAATGGCCCCCACTTCATAGCCGAAGTTATCCAGCTCATCTTAAAGGGGCTGGGTGTAAAACAGAAGTTCCACGCAGTCTTCCACCCCCAGTCTGCTGGACTTGTTGAGCGACACAATGCCACGCTAAAACTAAAGCTAGCCAAGATAGTGGCTACCACAGGACTGAAATGGCCGGACGCTCTCCCACTAGCATTGCTATCGATGCGTTCCACCCCCACCAAACACCACTTGACACCTTACGAGGTCGTTTTCGGCCGACCCATGAGCGTTTGGTCTGCACCAAAACCGACTTCCATTCATGACGTCCCGGACGTCCTAATGTCTGATTACTTGTACAAATTGACTAAAACTCTGTCTGTCATTCACCAACAGGTGCTGCATGCCATCCCTGATGCTTCCAGGGGTCCCGGACACGACCTGCAACCCGGGGACTTCATCCTGATAAAGAATTTCCAGCGCGCCAAGGGTCTGGAACCCCGGTGGACGGGCCCCTGGCAAGTCCTACTCACCACCCGAACAGCTCTTCGAGTGGAAGGAAAGCGGACCTGGGTGCATGCGCACCATTGCAAGCGGATTCCCCCGACTCTGACGACGACCGAAGACGTGACCACCCAGGAAGAGCTCCTGAACAAAGACCGACCATCGCTGAATTGCTACCCAGACACAGAGACACTTGAACTTGCAAAGATTCCTGACCCCACCGTGCCATCCAAAGAAGGGTATAACCTGCAACGAAAGGAGAGAGTTTCGGCTAAGCAGACCATTGACTAAGTCATAATTCTCAGATCGGTGGCCTAACACTACAAAGGCTGTCAGGAGAGAAAGCCAGACGAGGTTTTTGGTTCTGTACGCTACCAAGCTCCCTTGAAGATGATGGAAGCGCCCGATAAGAAGGTGATGGAAGCGCCCGATAAGAAAGTGATGGAAGCAACCGGACATCCAAAAATTCACTACAGAAACCCAAAGACAGACAGAATCCACAGTTCAAAGACAATTGCACTTTTTATCACGATCCTCTTCTGCCTTCTCCTCATGACCACGCTCTGGATTGTGGAAGAAAATGCACCCGCTCATGAGACATTCTGACCACTGCACAGCCTACCACCATGAAGGAACATTATTTGATCTCTCTCTCTCCCCAACTCAGAGAAAGGCGAAAGGAGTTTTGGAACAACTCCTTTGTACAGCTGCTGCACCAGCACAATCTTGCCACCAATGCCACCAACTGCTGGATCTGTGGGTTGCTACCCCACGCCACTGGACATTCGATACCCTTCATCCCTTCACCCTTCTCAATTCACGGCTCCTGCCTTGCTTGGCTGATCCTTCTGCAAGAGAGCTATAGGGACAATGCCACCTCCAGCAAAACCATGACGCATTTCTTTCATGAGGTCTGGCGAAACAAAACGAAGACACATTTCTGCCCGCAGACCTCCAACGACTCTATCCACATGGACATCCCTGCCAAAGAACGAATTGAAATGCAGGTGTTCAACAATCCGACCAGACCCACCTTCGGAAACGAACAGCCGCCACCCTGACTGTGGCCCTATCTGTCATCAACGTCACAGGCCTTATGTGCATAGAAGGGATTGGGACACAGCTGGTGGGCCGAAGTGCTTGCCGCTTCACTAGAACTTTGGACTCTGCCGATCCACCTTCCTTTGTATCCTCTCCAAACATGTACTTCGTTTGCGGCACAAAAGCCTACACTTGGCTCCCCAAAGGCTGGGGGGGCACTTGTTTTATCTCCTTCATCCTTCCTCCGACCTATGTGGCTCCAACGAATCATCATCGACAAAAATGAGCCAAGGACATTGAACAAGCCGACTCAACAGGAGCACAGTTCCTCGACGCAATGAAGGGACTTGTTCCACTCTGGGGCCTGATGGCAAACAGCCGTGCCATCCGACATTTGACTCAGGCAGTCGAGACAACAATGAACATCACAGCTGGTATCCATGCAAACAACACAGCCGAGCTTCAAGCGGTCCGCCTGGTGGCTCTCCAGAACCGCCTTGTTCTAGATGTGGTTCTAGCGGATCGTGGTGGAGCATGCCGCATTATTGGATCCAGCTGCTGTACATATATACCGGACAATTCACCCTCAGTGTACAAGGCCATCGAACATCTCCACAGACTCTCCTCAGAAGTTCACCAGGAGCAGGAAGAATGGTCGCTTGGTGGTGTCATATGGATACTTCGTTACATATATTGCGTTAAGTTAGCATGAGTGTATTACATGTTTAAACAGCCATTTTTCCTTCGGCTTCAGTTTTGCACACGACACCTACTTGTTGTTGTCGCTTTCAACTTAGAAGCGGTGATGTGATTTATTTGAGAATAATATGTTATTACTATGCTATCAGCTTTGTCTGGTACACTTGGTACAACTGTCTGCACACTGAGAGCTGCACACTCTAGGAATAACCTAACACAAGGTTGCTGGGAGGCCTGATCCTCGCACCACATTAGACATAACACAAATAATGTTGATGCCAACATTTTGGGCTCTACGCGGGTTTAAGATAGAGTTACAGGGAATGAACGTGGACACTTGGTGCTGCGCATGAAGAGAGCTGGTAGCTGTTGATGTGATCTACTCCTACTGACATTTAGAGGTATGGGTCCGCCCTGCTAAAGCCCGAATGAGACCTTCTTAGATATAAAATAATATGCTAAATAGGGTGCGCGAAATATAGGTGATATAGATTTCTATAGATTTTGCATTGTAACATGCTATCACCTTCTGCTTACTATGGATTAGTGACTATGCTGCTAACTCTGATTTTTATAATCTGCATTTTGGTATTATACAAGATACTGCGTTTGAGAACCTTGCATTGAATAATAAATATTTCAAACTTGCACGTGTGTTCTTTGACTCTCAGTTTTGGTTTGAAATGATCATATAACGAAAGAGTGTTCATGTGTTCCACGATTCCTGAGGTATTCTAAAGATCATGTTCTGGTTTGTCTAAGACATGGATCATTTCATAATGATCCATGAGACACTGTAGCTAGCTAGGTAAGGGGATTTCTGACACTGAGATGAGTTTTGGATCATCCTAACTCACTGAGGTTCTAGATCTCTATGCACAGTTCTGTGGGAGAACGGAAACCCTGCTACATGGCGCCCGTACGTTGTTGGCCTTATATCATGACACTCGAGTAGTATATCATTCAAACCTTGACACCTTCATTCCCGTTTCCGGTAAACGGTGGTGTCGGAAAAACCTACCTATTTTTTAAATAGGTCTTTTCAAGCTTGAATTCTTCTAAAAACGGTTTCTTTGAATTACTACCCAGTTGTGCTACAAAGTGTTCTTTGTCTTTTTTCTCTTCCTGTGCTACCATGGCCGTGGACATACCGCAGCATAGCCGCGTCGCGGTTCGCGACCACTTGCGGGCATATAATGTCCCTGTGGAAGGCTTGGCTGTGGTTCTAGTGGTGAGTGCGGAACATGCGTACCCGTACGAATTGTTTTATTCCTGGGTGACATTTCCGGAAGTGGACGCTAATTCGGGTGTCTTCCATTCATACACTGCCTCGGCTGTACCGGCGGCTTATGCTCCGTACAGGGCACTGGAAGTACCTATAGATGCTTGGCAGCACGGAGTTTGGTTTGGTGGCGCCCTACCCCATTCTTTAACGGCTCCGAGGTTAGGTCCTTTGTCCATTCCGGGCACAAATTGGCCCGCTTTGGGTGGATTTACTCCTCACCCTAATCGCGCTACTTGTAGTGTGGCTGACCTGCGGCGTCTTCATGAAGTCGCTGTTGGAGTGATTAGGGCGCTTGTTCATTACATTGGTCGTAATGTTCATGGCGCAGCCCCCGCAGGTGCGCAGCTTCGAGCAGAACAGGCTGGTTTGAAAATCAGTCCTGTCTTGGTGAATTCCGTTATGGGCAAGAAGCCCCAGGATAAGGATGATTTTCCTTACTGGCTTGCCGAGAAATTCGACCAGCTGGAGGCTGTGTTTCCTAATACGACTCCGGGTGAAAAACACCGGATTCTTACGCTAAGTTTACCGAAAGATTTAGCCCCTGAACTTGCTGACTGTGAAACATGGGGTAAGACTTTTGCAGCGGTTTACTCGAGGTGCTATGGCACCCCGTCTGTGTCAAACCTTTCTGCGGTCCTTAAACGTGTTCAGGATGATCACGGACCAGAGTCGGCGGTTGAATTAGGTATGCGTCTGAGTGGCTCGTTTGAGACTGTTTGCGGTCTTATCCTTGCTAATGTCAAGGGGGATGCAGTGAACTTTCAGGTGGCCAATGCTCTGGCGTTAATTCCCGATGCCGATAAACCCCGTCAGTTGGCAAGGATTATTGTGGCGGCTTATAAAATGGTTGGCCGCACTTCTAAGGGTGTAAAGGCTTTTTCTGAAAAGGAGAAGAAACAGCCCCAGGGACAGTCTTCGGAATCGGGCGGACAGCCCAAGTCCAAAAAACAAAATTGGCCAAAAAAGCAGAATCAGGGTAAGCAACAATAACAGCAGACACAGGTTTCTAGTCCGGCGCCTTCACAACCTGTGCAGTCAGATCGAGTTTATGATTTGCGCGATCGCGCGATGATTAAATCGCCTGAAAGATTTCAGGCTTCTGACCAACGCTCTCCTCGTTCCTTTCAGGACTCATCGGCTCCGTCAACCGGTGGTGGAGGGGGCGGCAGGGGCCGGGGTGGCCAGCAAGGACGTGGTCAGCCCCGCACGCGAAGTGAGGGGGATCAGCGGGACGACTCTACGCCCAAGAGACCGCAGTTTGCCAAGAAGAAGGTCGCAGCCTTAACGGCGCATCGATATGCCCCAGATAGTGAGAACGCGGCTTCGGAATCTGACGTGGGCTCTGACCTTGCTGGACAGCGCGGCGGAGATTACCATAGTGAGAGAGGCCCTCCGTCCACTGTTGAAGGTGACAGCGACTGACACTTATGTTGTGATTGAAACGGCTGATACACATGTTGCTCCCCCTGAACGACTTTTTGAAATTGTCCTGTTAATTGAAGGTGACATGCAGCGAACTGTAAAAGGGGTATTTTGGGAAAATCTTTCGTCAACGTATGACATTTTGCTTTCGGAGGCTGACTGGCCCCCACCTTTTGTTCTCGCAGCTCCGCGAGGGGAGGAGGTGATCCTCCCCAGTTTCGCGCACACTGTATCGAGAGTGGAAGCGCTGCATTTTGCAGAAGAGTGGGCTCTGGCGCTTGCGCCGGCTGTGTACCAAAATCAGTGTGGCTGGGATAAATTGTCCCCTAGCCATGAGATTCCTTTACGGTCACAGCCACAGCCACAACCTCAGTATCCCATACGGCGTGAAGCTAAAGCTTCTGTCGCGTCTATCCTTGAACAATTGGAATATCAAGGTGTAATTGAAACGTGTGTGTCACCAATGAATAATCCCCTTTTTACTGTGAACAAGCCGGACGGCTCATATCGTCTGGTTTTGGATTACCGGCATTTGAACTCGCATTGCCGTAACTGTGCAGTACAGAATACTCACGGCTCTGCCCTAGTGAATAGTCTTGAGCGTAAACGGTTCAAAACCACGCTTGACATTTCCAATGGTTTTTATGCACACAGATTAGATGGTCTAAGTTCCCAATGGACCAGTTTTACGTGCGGCGGCGTACAAAAAATGTTTAAACGACTCCCAATGGGCTATAAGAATAGTCCTGGAGTGTTTTCCGCCCGCATAGTCTCTCTTTTGGAGAGCTTCGATCCAGTTGCTTGTTCTTATGTGGATGACATTTATCTCACAGACGACGAACTTTGGGAGCATCTGTGTCGAGTAAACAGCATAATTTGTAACTTTGCAGACATGGGTTACAAGTTTAACTTTGCAAAATCACACATTGCGGAGTACACAGTGTTGTTTCTGGGTTATGAACTTAACCACGAAGGAAAGGGGTTGGCTCCTCACTTCCTGGAGAAGTGCGCGCAGTTGCGCTCTCCGACAACGCTGAAAAAATTACAGTCTTTACTGGGTTTTTTGAATTTCGGTAGAACATACATTCCGGAATATGCCCAGCGTATCAAGCCTTTGTATGCGCTGATACAGCCATCTTTTTCCAAATCATGCTGGCTGCCTGAGCATTCAGCCATTCTGCAGTCTTTGCAGGCTGATTTGCTCGCTTCTGACTACTTACAGACTCGTGATAACCAAACCAACCTGGTGATAAGAATTATCCCTGGGGCGGTGGGTTTCACGTACCTGACTTTTAATGAAGGAGATACTGTACCTATTGCTTACAAGTCACACTTGTACACTTCGGCTGAACTGCGTTTTTCCACTGTGGAGAAAGTTTTAACGGCTGTGCAGATGGCAATTCTTAAGGAACGTGCCCTGTCGCAGGGAAAGCGCATGTTGGTTGTTACCCCGTGCCCTGCCTTGGAGGCGGTCACGAAAGCCAGTGTACCAAATTCTAAAGCTTTGCACCCTCGTTGGATTCAGTGGGCTACATCCTTGACATCCCAGGATGTCACGTTTATTTTTGACGCCGCTTTACGGTCGCAGGAGTATTTACAGTATGAATTTGTTCATCCTTGTGAGAAGTTGGCCTGGTATATAATGCTCACTAGTTCTAGTGATCACTTTGTACCATGCCAAGCAACCCTTATGATGATGGTTGTAATTCAACCTTGTAGACCAGTTATCCTAGTGGTAACGTGGACAAAGCAGTCTTAGGCTAAACTCTGAAAGGCATGTGAAGCCAGCTGTTATACCATACACAACCCCCTTGAATACCAAATGAAAGGGACACCACACAGATATATATTGAAAATATATATTGATTTATTAACTATTAAAATCCCCTGGACTCTTTATGAGCACAGAAGCACAAGCGTAAAATCACAAGACAGTTTAAAATACACAAAAGTTGCACAATATGGATGAGCCCTAGGGGCCACCTAAACCATATACTAAATAAGTGGTATAAGAGATACCAGGAGGAAAGTGAAGAGGCCTAGGGCCTTGGGAATCGCTGGAGCTATTCGAGACTGGAGTTAACTAAGTCGGGAAAGGCCCACGGGACTCGGGTGCAGTGTCCAAAGTGCACGCACTTCTCAATACAAAGTCTATGGTGCGTAAAAAGCACAAAGTTAGAAAGTTAGGAACCTTCCGAGTGACCTACGGAGCTGAAACTTAAAACACAGGCCCTTGGGATGTGTACCAGTGCAGGAGCACCGGCGGAGCTGAGTTACCTCACCCACAGGAAGCGGGTGCACAGGGTCGAAGATGTGTCGGGTTTCGTCACGCTGGTCGATGGTGCTTGGAGCAGGAGATGCTGCAGGCGGCTCGATGAGAAGAGTTCCGGTGGATCCAAGGGTGGATCTGAAGATGTGAAGACCTGAAAGCAGAGGGGACAGTGTTCAAAGTCACTAGCCAGTGACTGCCGTGGAACCAGAGTGGAACCAGGTGATGTCGGGTGCAAACAGGCGTTGTCGGATAGCTTCTTTCTGCAGCCACGTGGATACCCGGGGTCGAGGACGTCCAGGAGTCGGTCACGAGCTGTCCCACGTAGGCTTCTCGCTGTTGGCGGTGTCGGCGACCTGATCGGAGCAAACAGGCCTTGGCAAATGCAAGCCACGCAGAAGTTGAAAGATGCTGTTCACTCGGACCAGCAAGGTCAGAGCGGGTGCTCCTTTTCACAGGAGCTTGGGTAGGTCTGGAGCAACCAGACCTGCTGTTTAAATCTTCGGGTTCGTCGCCAAGATGGCCGCTGGCCGCGTGGCTAGTGGCCGGGATGGCGCGTCGAGTGGCACAGTGCAAAAGGGCCCCACGCAGATCGTGGAGATGCTGGGGGGCTGATCTTCGGTGCAAGGGCTGCTCGGTGGTGGGGGTTCTCAGTCCCCAAAGCACAACGTCGAGGATGCCTCAGAAGCTGCGCAGTCAGCTTTACGAGTGTCTTCCAAGAGGTCCGGTCCCACGTCACTCGGTGCCTCCACGGGTCCCTTCTTTGCAGGGACTGTGGATCGGGCTCTGAGAGGTCTGGGAATCTGGGTCTTGTCGGGCTCTGGGCTCGGGCTCCGGCGGGAGGCGGCGGCAAAGCAGACGTCGAGTTGCTGGTTGGTACCTGTGTTCACAGGGTGGTCACTCCTTGGCCACAAGGGAGATTCTTCTTCAGTCTTCTGTGCAGCAGAATGTCGAAGTCCAGTCTTCTTCTTAGTTTAAGTTGATTTCGGGATGATCTGCTGTGCAATGGCACTGCTCCCCCTCTTATTCCAATCTAGGGGGTGGATCACCTACTAGGTCCCTCCTCTGGGAGGAACCAGGAAGGGGGGCGGTTACACCCCCTTTCCTTTGTCCAGCTCCGCGCCAGGACTGGGGCTGGAAGGCCCCAGAACCGGTTTGGGCTGGCCTATGCACGGGGACACCTTGTGTGCCCCGGGCATGTCTGATTCTTTTCAGCCCTGTCCTACCTAATACACAAAATCCTGTCTGGGGTGGTGCTCGCACCTCCCAAGGCAGGAAACCCTTTGTCCAGGCCACCATCTGCCGAGTTTCGGTCAGCAGCAGGAGGCCAGACTTGTGTCTGTGGTGGCAGCGTCCATTTTGTGGAGCTGAGGCTCTGTTTAACTTTAACCGGGGTTAAGGCTACACACATGTCGTGTCCCTCTAGAAGGGTGGAATGCTATCCCCGTCGCCAGAACTGGCGAGGGGATAGTATTCCAATTCGTATGACA
Source organism: Lissotriton vulgaris (assembly GCF_964263255.1). Taxonomy (NCBI): domain Eukaryota; kingdom Metazoa; phylum Chordata; class Amphibia; order Caudata; family Salamandridae; genus Lissotriton; species Lissotriton vulgaris. The sequence continues at coordinate 883,374,164 of NC_141694.1, forward strand.
CCTTACTCGACATGTTTTGATAAAGCCAAACCAAAGATAGCATTTAACCGCGAGGATTATAATGCACTTAAGAGTATATGGTATGGCAATATCCCGGAACAGCTTAGGGAGTGGTTCCCGACAGCTGCAGACAGGCTCAGCTCATGCTAGAGCACCATCTCACATATTTCCAAGCACTCTGCCTCCAGGATTGATGAGGCCTTCCATAGGAGTGGCTGATAGGAACATATGTGTCCAGTTTAGGGTTAGGCACAGGCATACTGTACCTAAGTAAGAGGTGGTTACACCGACTTACCCCAGCTGAGTGTTCAGCCAGTTGTGTCAAAGATGGAGGCCAGGCCAGGGGTGGCACAATACGTGCTGCAGCCCCTGGTAGGCCTTGGATACACCTATGCCCTGGGCACCTAGGGTGCACTATTACAGGGGCTCATAAGGTGAACCAGTTCCAATTCGTAATGCACCTAGAGTGCATTGGCATCAATTTAGAGAGAGAACAGCAGGCTGTGGGTCTGATTAGCAGGCCCACAGCCACATTAAGTCAGAAACCAGTGAAGCAAAAAGCAAAAATTTGGGGTGACCATAGGATAGCAGACCCTACTCTCCTACATAACCCCCCCCCAAACGCAGGGACATTAGACTAACCTTGACCAGTTGTGTCTTCATGTTCTAAGTGGAAGTACCTGGAGAGACCATCTGCGTTGCCATGGTCAGTCCCTGGGCGGTGCTCCACTGTAAAGTCCATCCCCTGTAGGGAAATGGACCACCTGAGTAGTTTGGGGTTTTCACCCTTCATCTGATTAAGCCATAGGAGGGGCTTATGGTCGGTCTGAATCTTGAAGTGAGTGCCAAATAAGTATGGTCTCAACTTCTTCAGGGCCCACACCACAGCAAAGGCCTCCCTCTCTATAGCTGACCAACGTTTCTCTCTGGGGGTCAGCCTTCTGCTAATGAAAGCAATGGGCTGGTCCTGGCCATCTACATTAAGCTGTGAAAGCACTGCTCCCACTCCCAACTCAGAAGCATCTGTTTGGACAATGAACTCTCTTGAGTAGTCAGGACTCTTCAGGATAGGTGCAGAGCACATGGCCTTCTTCAGGTCATCAAATGCCTTTTGACAGATTTCTGTCCACTGAACCTTTTTGGGCATCTTCTTGGATGTCAGATCATTAAGAGGAGTCACAATGGACCCATAGTTCTTAACAAACTTCCTGTAGTACCCAGTCAGGCCCAAGAAAGCTCTGACCTGAGTCTGGGTAGTTGGAGGGGACCAGTCCTTGATGGTCTGGATCTTACTCTCCAGTGGTTGAACTTGGCCTCCACCTACAAGGTGGCCCAGGTATACAACCTTGCTCTGCCCTATCTGGCACTTTGTTGCCTTGATAGTGAGGCCTGCCTTCTGCAGAGCCTCAAGCACTTCCTTCAGGTGGATCAGGTGATCCTCCCAGGTGGAGCTAAAGACAGCAATATCGTCCAGATAAGCTGCACAAAAGTCATCCAACCCAGTGAGGACTTGGTTCACCAACCTTTGGAAGGTGGCAGGTGCATTTTTCAAACCAAAGGGCATCACCACAAACTGATAATGCCCACTAGGGGTAGAAAATGCTGTCTTGGCTTTAGACTCCTCAGCTAACCTGATTTGCCAGTAGCCAGCTGTCAAGTCAAATGTGCTCAAATATTTGGCAGAAGCCAACTTGTCAATGAGCTCATCTGCCCTTGGAATAGGGTGTGCATCTGTCCTGGTGACAGCATTGAGTCCTCTGTAATCCACACAGAACCTCATCTCTCTCTTGCCATCTTTGGTGTGAGGTTTGGGGACCAGAACCACTGGGCTAGCCCAGGGGCTCTCTGAAGGCTCAATGACACCTAATTCCAGCATCTTTTGCACCTCAGTCTTTATACAGTCCCTGACGTGGTCAGGTTGCCTGTAAATTTTGCTCTTTACAGGAAGACTGTCACCAGTGTCCACCACATGTGTACACCAGTTAGTCTGACTGGGTGTCAATGAGAACATATGCCTGTATGCCTGTAGAACTTGTCTGCAGTCATGTTGCTGATGTTCAGTGAGGCTGCCACCTAAGGCCACACCATCAACTGAGCCATCCTCAGGGTTCTGAGTGAGCAGGTCTGGGAGAGGGTCACTCTCTTCCTCCTGTCCCTCATCTGTAGCCATGAGCAAGCCCATGTCTGCCCTGCTGACATATGCCTTCAATCTGTTCACATGGAGCACCCTGTGGGGGCTCCTGGGAGTTCCTAGGTCCACCAAGTAGGTAACCTCTCCCTTCTTTTCCAGAATTGTATGGGGTCCAGACCATTTGTCTTGGAGTGCTGCTGGGGCCACTGGCTCCAACACCCATACCTTCTGTCCAGGCTGAAATTCAACAAGGACAGCCTTTTGGTCATGCCAAGCTTTTTGTAATTCTTGGCTAGCCTCAAGGTTTTTGGATGCCTTTTCCATGTACTCTGCCATCCTGGAGCGGAGACCAAGTACATAGTCCACTATGTCCTGTTTAGGCTTTTTGAGAGGTAACTCCCATCCTTCCTTCACAAGACACAGGGGTCCTCTTACAGGGTGCCCAAACAACAATTCAAAGGGGCTGAAGCCAACCCCCTTTTGAGGGACCTCTCTGTAAGCGAACAAAAGGCAGGGCAGAAGGATGTCCCATCTTCGCCTGAGCTTTTCAGGTAATCCTTTAATCATGCCCTTTAGGGTCTTGTTAAATCTCTCAACAAGCCCATTGCATTGTGGGTGATAAGGAGTGGTGAACTTGTAGTTTACACCACATTCCTTCCACATAGCTGTCAAATATCCAGACATGAAGTTGGTACCTCTATCTGATATTACCTCCTTAGGAAACCCCACTCTGGAGAAAACTCCAAGTAAGGCCCTGGCCACAACAGGAGCTGTTGTGGTCCTAAGGGGAATTGCCTCTGGGTACCTGGTGGCATGATCCACTACCACCAGTATGAATCTGTGCCCAGATGCTGTAGGGGGATCCATTGGACCAACAATATCAATCCCCACTCTCTCAAAGGGAACCCCCACCACAGGTAGTGGTATCAGGGGGGCCTTTGTTGTTCCACCTGCTTTACCACTGGCTTGGCAGGTTTCACAGGAGCGACAAAACTCCTTGGTGTCTTCAGACATGTGAGGCCAGTGAAAGTGAGGGACAAGCCTGTCCCAAGTCTTGTTCTGGCCTAGGTGTCCTGCTAAAGGAATATCATGGGCCAAGGTGAGTAGGAAGCCCCTAAATTGCAGAGGTATAACCAACCTCCTGGTAGCACCAGGCTTGGGGTCTCTAGCCTCTGAATAAAGGAGTCCATCGTCCCAATATACTTTATGGGCACCTTGAGCATTCCCAGCAGCCTCAGCAGCAGCCTGCTGTCTGAGGGGTTCAAGAGAAGGACAGGTTAACTGAGCCTGCCCCAAGTCTGCCCTAGAAGGTCCCCCTGTCCCCAGAAACTCAACCTGATCAGGTTCAAGTTCTTCAGGGACAGTTCCTTCAGGGGTCTCTAGATCAGTTTCCTGTGAAGCCTGATCCTCACTTGTAGGCAGTTGGGAAGGCACAGCCTTAACCCTCCTGTTCTTCTTCTTGGGAGGTACTTGGTCCATTGTTCCAGGATCCAAGACCTGAGGTTCAGAGAGGCACTTTTTGGCCTGTGACCTGGTCACAGCAAGGACATGTGATGATATCCCTAACATCTCTGCATGAGTCCTGTACTCAACTTCTGACCATAGAGAGTTCTCCAGGTCATTGCCCAACAAACATTCTACTGGGAGATCAGCACTAACCACAACTTTCTTTAGGCCAGTTACCCCTCCCCAGGAAAAGTTAACAAGTGCCACACTATGTGTAGTAGTGACATTGCTGGCATTGGTCACCAGGTAATCATCGCCTGGCATGTATTGTCCAGGGTCCACAAAGTTAGGTGTCACCATAGTGACACTGGCACATGTGTCCCTGTAAGCTTGAGCCACTTTGTTGTTAATCAAAGGTGTCTGTCTGTATTTGCCCAGGTTACTGGGACTTATGTCAGGGGTCAAATCTATGTCCCCTTCACAAACCAGAACAGCCTGTGTAAGGGTTCTGACTAGGTCAGAATCTCCTTCAGTTCCCAAAGTGATTCCCACTAAACCCTTGGCTTGAGGACCAACACTGCTAACTGTACTAGTGGGTGCAGGTGCCTTAGGGGCTGCAGTGTTGGGGGCTCCACCCTTTTTACACTCACTTGTCCAGTGAGAGGTGTTCTTACAAGTTTTACACCAGGGTTTCTTCTGACCTTCTTTCTTCTTCTTCTTGGAAGTTTGGGACCCACCCTCTGTCTCAGTTTGGGGCCCTGTTGAAGACTTCTGGTCTTTAGCTTTCTGCTCCCCACCCTTCTGGTCTGTTTTCTTCTGGTCACCACCCTGGTTCTGGTTCTGGTTCTTTTGCTTAACTCTGGTTCTTACCCATTTATCTGCCCTCTTTCCCAATTCTTGGGGAGAGGTCAAATCTGAGTCAACCAAATGTTGATGCAACTGCTGGTTCTGACAATTATTTAAAATTTGTTCTCTCATCAGCAAATTGTACAATCCTTCATAGTCTGTAACCTTGCTTCCCAGCAACCATCCCTCCAGAGCCTTAGTGGCACACTCAACAAATTCAGACCAGTCCTGAGTCTGTGTCTTCTGGGTATCTCTGAACATTAACCTGTACTGTTCAGTGGTTAAGCCTAACCCATCAATCAGAGCACTCTTCAGGACCAGGTAGTTTCTAGAATCCCCATCACTAACTGTGAGGAGTCTGTCTCGGCCTCTACCTTCAAAGGAGAGCCACAAGATTGCTGCCCACTGCTCCTGAGGGATCTGCTGTACTCTGCAGGCTCTCTCCATTGCAGTGATCCATTTATGGATGTCATCCCCAGCTTTGTAGGGGGGCACAATCTTACTCAGGTTTCTATTATCAAAAGACCTGTCTTTATCCTTGTGGATATTGCTGCCACCAGTGGGTTCTATTACCCCACTCTCTCTAGGCTGTCTTGCTCTAGCAAGTTTCTCCTTAGCCAGGGCAACCTCTAACTCTTGCCTCTGGATCCTAAGCTCAGCCTCTCTCATCTTGGCCTCATGTTCCCTTCTCTGAGGGCTAGTCATCTCCTTTCTGGAGTGACCATGAGAGCCTCTAGAGACATGGGAGGTGTTGGATTCACCTGAGTGATGCCTTCTCCTCCTATGGCCCTGGTTAAGTCCACCTGGGGGTCTGAATGGGTTGTTACCTGATTCATTCCCAAGTTGACTTAAGTTAGCCTGGTTCAGTCTACTGACCAGCACCTGACTATCTCTGTCATCGTCTGACTCACTGCTTTCCACCTCCTCCTCCTCTTCTTCTTCTTCCTCTTCATCTACCTGAGGAGCTCCAGTGGTGGAGGCTTCCTCATCTACTAGGATGATAGGGGTAGGGGTGTCTACAGTGTCATCCTCTGAAGGATGGCCTCCTTCAGCATTCCCTGTGGGGTTTGCTTTAGAGGTCTTTAGAGCCTCAGACTGATCCAAGAGCTCTCTTAGGTGGTCTGTAGTAGGGGTAGGCCCTGTCTTCAGACCCCTTAAGACACAAAGCTGTCTTAATTCCTTAAAAGGAAAAATAGCAAACTGGGATGGTGCCCTTGGAGGGTCACTCTCAACAGGAGTAAGTCCACTGGACCCCTCTGTTCCAGACATTGCTCTAGTGTGGGTGGATGTGTTGCAATCTACCTACACTGGTGTTTACCTACTAAACCTATCTAGTAGTTGTAGCTAGGGTGTGCTACTCCCTTTGCTCTACAACAACTAAGTTCAGTAGAACTTAAGTATACTAGTCTTGTTTTATATGTACCTAGCAGGTACCTGTATGATCTTTCAAATGATAATCTCAAAGATTGTAATGGTAAAACAACAGCAAGCTCAGATCCCAATCCGCTGCTCACCAATGTGAGAAGTTGGCCTGGTATATAATGCTCACTAGTTCTAGTGATCACTTTGTACCATGCCAAGCAACCCTTATGATGATGGTTGTAATTCAACCTTGTAGACCAGTTATCCTAGTGGTAACGTGGACAAAGCAGTCTTAGGCTAAACTCTGAAAGGCATGTGAAGCCAGCTGTTATACCATACACAACCCCCTTGAATACCAAATGAAAGGGACACCACACAGATATATATTGAAAATATATATTGATTTATTAACTATTAAAATCCCCTGGACTCTTTATGAGCACAGAAGCACAAGCGTAAAATCACAAGACAGTTTAAAATACACAAAAGTTGCACAATATGGATGAGCCCTAGGGGCCACCTAAACCATATACTAAATAAGTGGTATAAGAGATACCAGGAGGAAAGTGAAGAGGCCTAGGGCCTTGGGAATCGCTGGAGCTATTCGAGACTGGAGTTAACTAAGTCGGGAAAGGCCCACGGGACTCGGGTGCAGTGTCCAAAGTGCACGCACTTCTCAATACAAAGTCTATGGTGCGTAAAAAGCACAAAGTTAGAAAGTTAGGAACCTTCCGAGTGACCTACGGAGCTGAAACTTAAAACACAGGCCCTTGGGATGTGTACCAGTGCAGGAGCACCGGCGGAGCTGAGTTACCTCACCCACAGGAAGCGGGTGCACAGGGTCGAAGATGTGTCGGGTTTCGTCACGCTGGTCGATGGTGCTTGGAGCAGGAGATGCTGCAGGCGGCTCGATGAGAAGAGTTCCGGTGGATCCAAGGGTGGATCTGAAGATGTGAAGACCTGAAAGCAGAGGGGACAGTGTTCAAAGTCACTAGCCAGTGACTGCCGTGGAACCAGAGTGGAACCAGGTGATGTCGGGTGCAAACAGGCGTTGTCGGATAGCTTCTTTCTGCAGCCACGTGGATACCCGGGGTCGAGGACGTCCAGGAGTCGGTCACGAGCTGTCCCACGTAGGCTTCTCGCTGTTGGCGGTGTCGGCGACCTGATCGGAGCAAACAGGCCTTGGCAAATGCAAGCCACGCAGAAGTTGAAAGATGCTGTTCACTCGGACCAGCAAGGTCAGAGCGGGTGCTCCTTTTCACAGGAGCTTGGGTAGGTCTGGAGCAACCAGACCTGCTGTTTAAATCTTCGGGTTCGTCGCCAAGATGGCCGCTGGCCGCGTGGCTAGTGGCCGGGATGGCGCGTCGAGTGGCACAGTGCAAAAGGGCCCCACGCAGATCGTGGAGATGCTGGGGGGCTGATCTTCGGTGCAAGGGCTGCTCGGTGGTGGGGGTTCTCAGTCCCCAAAGCACAACGTCGAGGATGCCTCAGAAGCTGCGCAGTCAGCTTTACGAGTGTCTTCCAAGAGGTCCGGTCCCACGTCACTCGGTGCCTCCACGGGTCCCTTCTTTGCAGGGACTGTGGATCGGGCTCTGAGAGGTCTGGGAATCTGGGTCTTGTCGGGCTCTGGGCTCGGGCTCCGGCGGGAGGCGGCGGCAAAGCAGACGTCGAGTTGCTGGTTGGTACCTGTGTTCACAGGGTGGTCACTCCTTGGCCACAAGGGAGATTCTTCTTCAGTCTTCTGTGCAGCAGAATGTCGAAGTCCAGTCTTCTTCTTAGTTTAAGTTGATTTCGGGATGATCTGCTGTGCAATGGCACTGCTCCCCCTCTTATTCCAATCTAGGGGGTGGATCACCTACTAGGTCCCTCCTCTGGGAGGAACCAGGAAGGGGGGCGGTTACACCCCCTTTCCTTTGTCCAGCTCCGCGCCAGGACTGGGGCTGGAAGGCCCCAGAACCGGTTTGGGCTGGCCTATGCACGGGGACACCTTGTGTGCCCCGGGCATGTCTGATTCTTTTCAGCCCTGTCCTACCTAATACACAAAATCCTGTCTGGGGTGGTGCTCGCACCTCCCAAGGCAGGAAACCCTTTGTCCAGGCCACCATCTGCCGAGTTTCGGTCAGCAGCAGGAGGCCAGACTTGTGTCTGTGGTGGCAGCGTCCATTTTGTGGAGCTGAGGCTCTGTTTAACTTTAACCGGGGTTAAGGCTACACACATGTCGTGTCCCTCTAGAAGGGTGGAATGCTATCCCCGTCGCCAGAACTGGCGAGGGGATAGTATTCCAATTCGTATGACACCTTACTCGACATGTTTTGATAAAGCCAAACCAAAGATAGCATTTAACCGCGAGGATTATAATGCACTTAAGAGTATATGGTATGGCAATATCCCGGAACAGCTTAGGGAGTGGTTCCCGACAGCTGCAGACAGGCTCAGCTCATGCTAGAGCACCATCTCACATATTTCCAAGCACTCTGCCTCCAGGATTGATGAGGCCTTCCATAGGAGTGGCTGATAGGAACATATGTGTCCAGTTTAGGGTTAGGCACAGGCATACTGTACCTAAGTAAGAGGTGGTTACACCGACTTACCCCAGCTGAGTGTTCAGCCAGTTGTGTCAAAGATGGAGGCCAGGCCAGGGGTGGCACAATACGTGCTGCAGCCCCTGGTAGGCCTTGGATACACCTATGCCCTGGGCACCTAGGGTGCACTATTACAGGGGCTCATAAGGTGAACCAGTTCCAATTCGTAATGCACCTAGAGTGCATTGGCATCAATTTAGAGAGAGAACAGCAGGCTGTGGGTCTGATTAGCAGGCCCACAGCCACATTAAGTCAGAAACCAGTGAAGCAAAAAGCAAAAATTTGGGGTGACCATAGGATAGCAGACCCTACTCTCCTACAATCCTGCTCCTTTAGCGATGCGGCCGTTGGAGGATTTCCATTGTATCATTTACACTGATGGTTCGGCGCAGGTTGCGCATGGCTCTAAACATGCCTACGTTTCCGCTTGCGCCATTGTAGTCGGTGCCATGGTGAACGATGAGTTCAAGTCCAGTGTCGTGCACACGCAAACACTAGGGGACTACACCGCGCAATTAGCAGAGCTTCGTGCTCTTATGCTCGCATTGGAGTACGCTGATCCTTGTGTGACGACTTTAATCGTAAGTGATTCTTATTACTGTGTCCAGTCTTACAATGAGAACTTATTCTTTTGGATTCAGAATGATTTTCGTGATTCCAAAGGTAGCACAATAAAACATAAAATGATCTGGGTCCGAGTGGCGGAACTTAAAGAAAAGCTGCCGCTCGTGTTTGTGATTCATACTCTCGGCCATCAGCGCGTGGGGGTCCACGCTGTTGGTAATTCGCTTGCTGATGAGGCAGCGAAGTCTGCGGTATCAAAATACTTAGTTGCAGCAGTCACGAGGTCCAAAAGCAAAATAGATGACGACATCTTGGCGGCTGTTGCTGCCACGGAGAAGGGAGGTAAATATCCTGCGGGGTTCCCTTCGAAGTACACATACCACTTAAGTCCCGATAAGGTTCCTTATGTGAAAATTCCTGAAGTTGGCGAACGTCTAGTTCCTAACTCGGATCGCAGAGCTTCTCTGATTACAGCGGCTCATGAAGGTGTGGCGTCTGCGCATGCGGGCGTCTCAGCCACTGTAACTCAGCTACAACAAAGGTTCTGGTGGCGGGGACTGTACAAACAGACGCGCGATTATGTCCTTATGTGTGACATTTGTCAGCAGATTAAACTTTCTACTGCTGCGCGTCCGCCTCAGACACAGTTGTACATCTCTAATAAACCGCTTGGTTGCGTTTATTTGGATCACTGCGGTCCTTTTTCCTCTGATACTGCGTATAAATACATCTTAGTAGCAGTTGACTCATGCACACGCTTTGTGTGGGTATGGCCGCATCGAAGCGCTGTTTCGCGGACTGTCATTAAGGATTTGCGTGTCTTTGTGGGAATCTTTGCCTGTGGTACTTTCCATTCGGACCAGGGTCCGGCTTTCGCCTCTAAGGCGTATAAGGATGCTATGGTTTCGTTGGGAGTCCAAGTCAAGTTTTCAAGTCCCTACAGGCCTGAGGGCAATAGTGTAGTAGAACGAATGAACCGCGACTTAAAGCAATCTTTGACAGCCCGAGTTATAGGCACTGGTAGAAACTGGCTGACCCACCTCTATGGCGTGCAGCGTGCGCTTAATAATCTCCCTAGAAGGTCTCTGGGTGGGCGGACCCCATACGAAATGCTCTTTGGTATCAAGATGTACGTCCCTGACCTCGATGGTGCAGACTGCCAGGCCCAGGCCGCGGCCTTTGACGTAGATGAACATTGCAATGTTTTACAGGATCTACAAAAGGCCAGAGACAGTCTTGCTAAGGAACACTTGCCCTCCACGTCGGATGATGCGTTGCAGATCCCGGTAGTTGGCTGGCTACCCCAAGTTGGAGAACTGGTTCGAGAGAAGATCGATAACAAGAAAGAGTTTGGTCCCTCATATCGAGCACCGGTTCGAGTTCTTGGAGTGAAGGGCACAAGAACAGTCATTTTACCACCACTTCCAGGTCGTAAAGAAAACAGATTTATTTCTATTGACAATGTCAAGACACACAGGGTGGCCGATTCTTCATAGCATGACACCGGCTGTATCCTGTCCTTCCATGGTGAGGCACTCTGTGCTGGCTATTATATCTGGTGCAGAACAGGAGGTGTCCCTCGAGATGCCTGCCATATCCAGTCCTTTATTAAATACTATTCCTGTTACTAACATTGATGAATTGACCTATGCAGATCCTGCTGATTTATCTATGTCCGATTTACAAGCTTGTTTGGCTAACCAGTCCAGATTCTCTTTTGACTCTGATTCGGAACTTTCAAAGAAACCATCGACTATTGCAAAATATGCCACGTTGTTTAAAAAACATTTTCTAATTCCACCTTGGACATACGTTTGGCTGATACTATTTTCATTTTATCTTTTTATGTCAATTGGTTTTGTGTTTTATTTTTTCCGCCTCATCGATGGCCATTATGTGAAAGAAAGAACAGGAATTCGGTACCTTAATGGAACATTGGCCCCTCTTTCCTCCCCACATTCAGCACACAGACTAAAAAGAGACTTAAATACAGTAGATATTACTGCTTGGCCTGTCCTTGATGGGATTGTGTGGGATGCGGTTAGGTTTCAGATACATGGCCCCACAGAAGTTATTAATGTTCCTAATGTGCTTAGAGTAAACATGGGAGATGTGATTAAGCAAGATATTCGTTCTGATGATTGGAACTCATTGAACGTTTCGTCCCTTTTCGCCCCTTTTAATCTGACTGAAAAGCAATGCATGCTCTCAATGCGTGATGCGTCATTTTCTATGTTACATATTGAAAAACTAGAATCCTTACCCTTCTCTGTTGCTGAAACCACTACTGCCACGTGGCTTATTCATGGATTAATTACATTACCATTTCCCTTATACAAATTTACTAATTGTATGCGGTATATTGCTATAGGACGATATGAACCACTAGGCAATGCATTCCTCCATGAGGCATGGTCATTACCATACACATACAGATGTCTGAAGGATGTCTGAAGGATGGGAAAGAAGTGAATCTTAATGGTGAGGAATGCACACAGTCACCTGACCATTCATTAATATGCAGACACATTCAGTTACACGGTTCTTGTAATCAGGACCGGCAAAATTTAGCATGTGTTTTAAAAGGCACGCCAGTTCCAGCAGTAGTTCCCACATTTACATTATTGACTAATGGTAGTTATTTGCTTTTAAACAACGAAGTATGTTGTGGGTTATTAATTGGTGTGGCTTATGTGGTAACTGTATCAGAGCGTGTGGTGTGTTGCAAGAATGTTCTATACCCACCCACGCATGGGTCTTCAGATGTCTCCATCTGGCCACGGATTCCAACCTTGGAAGCGAAGTTCAATGGTTTAAGCAGAATAAGGGCCCTTTTGTCTCAAAAACAAGTGACCCTGAGTTCGGCCCGGGAAAATTATGTCCTTCACATAGCTAACACACGCACAGAGGTGCAGGCGCTTTTAAATACTGATTTGCCGTTTCATTTCTGTGAGCTGGTGCACCAGATCTTTAATGCATCTTCCACGACTGGGCTTGCACATTTTTTTAAATTGGTTAGCAGTGGCCTCGTGACTACATTTGAAAAAGTTTTTGGTATCATTCCCACGTTTTTCCACTCTATTTTTTCGAGTTTGTTTGGTGGACTACCTGTTTTACTGGCTGTAGCCGCGGGCATTTTGTTGGTGTTTTTCTTCATAAAACATGGATGCCCATCCTGCGCAAGAAGCCGTTCAACGCCTCCTGACACTGTGCCGTAATCGGATGCTCAATTACTATGGAACATTGCCGCTTGCAGCATTAAGCACGGCTTATAGATTGTCATTTCGGTTCACCGACTTTACGTGTGTCCAACCTGTGTTTCACTGCCTGAGCTGCGAGTTCGATTGGGCCATTGATTTGTGCCTATGCTTGAGGACTGCTCCTGACGTCGATTTTGATCAGCTAATGCGTCCCGTGGTGGCTCACGAGCTGATTTGTTCTGGCGAAAGAGTTATGGCCTTGGCAGCGATAAATGGAGTACTGGGCCAATGGGAGATCTCTGCAGCGGCGCATGCCTTTCTGACACACAGCGTTCTGGTGAACCCACTGAGTTGTCCTCTGACGTTACAGGAGGATCCGATGCTGGAGGAGCACGTATGTTCTTTCCCATTGCTGAATTGGATTGCTGAACTATTTTCGGATGATGGCAGTGATTTCATACTGGAGGCTGTTGCAACTTACTTTGCATATACTGTCCAATCGTGACATGCCTGGGAGGATTGCTTTGTTATGGAATATGACTTTCCCCTTGCTGGATTGGAGGGATGAACTGTGCTCAAATGATGGAGAGTTCAATCATGTGATGTCGCTGAAAATAACGTCAATGTGGCACATGACTTTGGATATCGGATAAGTGCCTTGTTTTTTCTCTTACAGACATTTAAACTAATGCGACCTGGTCCTACATTTCATATTTTTGAGACCTGACGAATAACTTTTGGTTCGAAAGTTTTGTTTTTATTTTTAGATTTGAGGCCACTGTAGGCATTCATACATATTCATTCATACATATTTTTTAGCTTATTTTAGCTCAAGATTATTGAACTTTGCTTTCATTTTTATGTATCTGATTGAGTATTGCCTTTTCCCTTATGTTTGACGGTGCTCGGATCAATGGGGGGGTGTCATATGGATACTTCGTTACATATATTGCGTTAAGTTAGCATGAGTGTATTACATGTTTAAACAGCCATTTTTCCTTCGGCTTCAGTTTTGCACACGACACCTACTTGTTGTTGTCGCTTTCAACCTAGAAGCGGTGATGTGATTTATTTGAGAATAATATGTTATTACTATGCTATCAGCTTTGTCTGGTACACTTGGTACAACTGTCTGCACACTGAGAGCTGCACACTCTAGGAATAACCTAACACAAGGTTGCTGGGAGGCCTGATCCTCGCACCACATTAGACATAACACAAATAATGTTGATGCCAACATTTTGGGCTCTACGCGGGTTTAAGATAGAGTTACAGGGAATGAACGTGGACACTTGGTGCTGCGCATGAAGAGAGCTGGTAGCTGTTGATGTGATCTACTCCTACTGACATTTAGAGGTATGGGTCCGCCCTGCTAAAGCCCGAATGAGACCTTCTTAGATATAAAATAATATGCTAAATAGGGTGCGCGAAATATAGGTGATATAGATTTCTATAGATTTTGCATTGTAACATGCTATCACCTTTTGCTTACTATGGATTAGTGACTATGCTGCTAACTCTGATTTTTATAATCTGCATTTTGGTATTATACAAGATACTGCGTTTGAGAACCTTGCATTGAATAATAAATATTTCAAACTTGCACGTGTGTTCTTTGACTCTCAGTTTTGGTTTGAAATGATTATATAACGAAAGAGTGTTCATGTGTTCCACGATTCCTGAGGTATTCTAAAGATCATGTTCTGGTTTGTCTAAGACATGGATCATTTCATAATGATCCATGAGACACTGTAGCTAGCTAGGTAAGGGGATTTCTGACACTGAGATGAGTTTTGGATCATCCTAACTCACTGAGGTTCTAGATCTCTATGCACAGTTCTGTGGGAGAACGGAAACCCTGCTACAGTGGATGGTTTTGAAATACTGTTAAGAACTGGGGCTGGAGACTGTTTACCATTATCCTGATTCCTGTGGTTGTGATATGTGGGTTCTGCTTAGGAATTCAATGCCTGCCGCCTCTGTGTTCATTATGTGCGAATTGTATCTGCCCTAAGACTGTGGACTTTGGAAAGGAACGTATGGGAGCACTATATGATGTCGAGATTAGGAATTTAATGCGGATAGACCTTGAGTAGGCAAGCTGACTAGATATGTTGAAAAGGGAGGACTGTTAAAACCTAGACTGCAGTGTCAACATTATCGGCGCCATCTTGCCCCCTTTTCGAGCCCATTCGTGCGCGTAAGCTGCAGCCATTTTAAATGCCATGGCCTCTCTGCCCATCGCCGACAGCCAGCGCGTCTCTCTCTCTCTCTCACTCCTGACCTCGCAAGCATCCCCCGCGCGCTGACAGCCCCCGCTCTCACATGCCTTGGGCCATAAACCCCTCTTCAGCACAGCTCTGCCTCGGAACCCCATCCTGTTCCCAGCTAAACACCTCCCTCCATTCCTTTCATGATCCCGGGTCCTTTGATAAAACCGCCCCTTTCCTCTGTGCCCGTTTGTCTTACTCGTTCCCAGGCCCCACCTGGCCCTGCGGATACCGTTTATTGCCCCCCCCCATACAGTAGGAAGCTTCTCCCATCAAAGGATCCACGAGTTGATCAAAGCCCCCACCCCATGAGATCCGATCAACCACATACATTCCGTGAATCGGCAGAATGTCCAGCTGCGCGACAATCATCACCTGTTGTTACCGGGGTGGGGACTTCAACTGTAAATGTGTGTGGGAACGGGCCTGAAGCGGGGATTCCGAGGATGTCCTTTCATACTTCAAAGCATTTGCAAGAATGTGCCACATGCAATAAACTGTAATAAAGATCGTAAACCTGTGTATAAGAGGCCAGGCCTCAGAGATGCGGTTAGAGCACCTCGAGAAGATACCCTGTTGTCTGATTTGATGTGTTCTGCTCCGTCGGAATAAAACTTCTGTTTCCTGCCTTCCAGTCTCCAGCGCCTGCCTCTTTGTTTGGTAATTCGAGTGGTATAGAGGCGGTTAGCGCCGGGCAACTTTGAAAAAGGTCATCAGCCCTACCTTTTTCCACAGGAGGAAGATCCCGTTAAAAGTATACAAGGATCGATCTCAGAAATAATCAAACTAGGGATGGAAACTGGATTTGTGGGTCCCAAAGAAGGTGACTATTTAATCAAAAAATTTCCCAGAACTCCGATTCTATATTTTCTCCTGAAAATCCACAAAAACTTAAATGAACCCCCAGGACGCCCAATCGTGTCAGGGTGTGACTCTTGTTTGGAGCCCCTGGCCAAATACGTTGATTTCTTTTTAAAGCCCTTTATCTGTCAAGTAAAGTCGTATTTGAAAGACACCACTGATTTTTTACTTAAGGTTGAGGGGACAGAGTTTGACCCATCCTCAGAACTACTAGTGACAATGGAGGTAACGGCCTTATATACCCAGATCCCCCGGGACGAGGCCCTGGAAGTGATGGAACTATACTTGGAAGCCCAACCCAGACCACATCGGGTACCGACTTCATTCATCCTGCAACTAGCCGAGATAGCCCTGAGAAAGAACTATTTTAGATTCAACGAGCAGTTCTTTATGCAAACCAAGGAAACTGCTATGGGTTGTCCATACGCGCCAGAAATGGCCGTATTGTTTATGGCAGAATATGAGAGGAAGTACATAGATCACAACAACCCCTACGGTGCACATATAAAATAATGGTACCGCTACATCGATGACGTGTGGCTCCTGTGGCAGGGGAGCCACGCGGAATTGATGCGGTTCCACATGTGGCTTAACACTAAACATCAGGACATCAAGTTTTCAATAGACTCCAGTATCACTAAAATGACTTTTCTTAATGTCGAAATTACATGTGCAGAAGGACGACTCAAATCCTCTCTGTACAGAAAAAAGACGGATAAAAACACAATGTTACACGACCAAAGTGCTCACCCAAGAAATCTAAAAGCAAATTTGCCTTATGGACAACTACTTCGTATACAAAGAAATTGTACTGAGGTTTCAGACTTTGAACAACATGCCGACACTTTCTGCGAAGAATTAAAACACAGATTACTAAAACATTCAAGTAAAACGGCACGTTTCACACCGAGAGAATGTCTTTTACAGACTAATGAGAAATCAGAATTAGATAGACTGGTCTGTGTGACCACTTTTGGTCCAGATAGCAGTAAAATCAGACAAGCGGTGTTAAAAAATTGGCACCTATTGGAGAACCTGGAGTGTTCGTTCCCCCGGCCTCTATTTGCATACAAGAAAAACAGAAGTATAGGCCAGATGGTTGTTCGAGCCGATATAATGACACCTAAACCAAAAAGCGATTTACTAACGAAATGGGGTTTTAAACCCATAACAGGACACCGTAGATGTGGTACCTGTGTGGCATGTGCAAACACAATGGAGGGTGCAGAATTTGCCCATGGAAATGTCAAATGGAAGCATCTGAGTTTTACAAATTGCAAAACTAGAAACGTCATATATGTAATTGTATGCCCATGTCCGAAGATCTATATTGGAAAGACGACCCAACAAGTAAACACACGCATGACTCAACATAGGTCAATAATTAAAAATAAAGTTCTAACTGCCCCAATGGTTGAGCACTTTGTAGAGATCTGCCATGGAGAAAATGAATTCAAATGGTCTGTGCTGTTTAATGTCCAAAATAGGAATTCGTCAGTAGATCCCGAGAGAGTACTGCTACAAAAGGAAGCATACCTTATATTAAAATTCAACAGTGCCCTCTCAGGCCTCAATTCACTGTCTGAAATTTCCAGGTTGTAATTACAGGGACTCACTGGCATAGGGCGAATGAAGTTGGTAATTGGTGATTGAGCCCGTTTAACCCTTTCGATGCTCATGACGAGCTCAGCTCGTCATGATGCACAGTTGAGCTGTGCTGATGACGAGCTGAGCTCGTCATGACACCAGCAATATGGCAATTTCCAGCACAGGAGGGGGAAAACGCCTAGCAGCCAAGGTGTTAAAGATGGCCACCGCTGAACCCACAGGAATGATGTTTTCATCCAAAACGTATGATTCTGGGCTTCCAAGTATAATGGACTGATTATTAACATAGATAAAGCCACTCTGCACGTAATTTAAGACTCACTCCTTATTAACAATGCGAAATAAAACCTCTTCCTCGCAACATGGTTGCACATTAGGAAAAGAGACCATTAGCCATAATATAATGCACACTGGACTGTAAAATGCCTCAGAATAAAAATCGCTGACCTTTAAGGAATTAATTCACATTCTAAGTTGCAAAGATCGTAATGAGAAACCAACCCTTTCCAAAATGGCCGACACGCAATAAGTGAGATCGGCTATATGATCCCAACAAAAGATGGCGGCGACGTCTACAGATTGTTTCTGCAGTCGCCGGACCAAGCCGTTTCGAGGTAAGGGGCACATAGAATCATCCAGGGATAAGTTAGCTTTAAAGCTAAAGATCTAAACACAGATTGACTCTAGGATTCATTTATATAGGTGAAAGAAACGAGTGTCCCCGTGATTTCAAACAAGTGCGAGGGCAAACGAATATAACTACGGACCCCCACCCAAAGACCTAAGGTATGCCTCCCCTTGTGTGAAAGACAGCGAAATAACGTGCAAACTAGTTTAAATACAACCGATCTCATAAAGATATCTCTAAACTTGCAGATCGTGAGATCATGATGAATAATGGAATACCACCCTAACATATAAATACAGAACGCGCTGATACCACGAGAGTCCAATCTTGCAACAGGTATGTTTAGAAAGCGCTTACACCTCAATGACAGTAATACAAAGGCAATCTATACCAGGGGCCTGATATACATTAAGACATCTTTTTAATCTACAGGTGATCTATACAAAAAAGAAAAAAAAAAAAAAGTAATAATCACAACCCAGAAGAACTAGAATAACAGGTTTACTTCTAAAAGCAAAGGTATGTCTGGGGAGATAAAGCTTGACATAGTTGGACAGAGAGAAGTTTTCAAAAAATAGTGCTAAATCTATTCTTCACCTTAGGGGTGTAGGATCAAGATCGCGCAAAAAGAAAAGAGAAAAACGTGAAACCTGTAGGCCGGCGGCCGCTGGACAAACAGGTAGAAATAGCGATAACGTTGAAGTAATGGAGAGAAGAAATTATGATTTTAGAACCCAAAATAAAATTGTCATCTTTGTACATATTTGCAGATACTTACTAAAAGACAGAGCCCTGAAGAGAACCTAGGAATTCACATCTGCTGGTTCGAAACGCGTAGGCACAGAAAATATGACATCAATTGACCTATAGACCAATGAATTGAACTATGGTTTACATTATTTGAATATATTGTCATCCATACCGAGCGTTACTTTGTCAAATTTAGACAAGGATCTGAGTACATTAATCGGAATAAGAAAATTTGTACAGTTTGTATATATATGTGACGAATGTTTTGTATTTTTGTGTAAATGTTTTAAATGTCTTGTATTCTTTTTGCACATAAAATCTTTGTTTGAAAATTAAAAATAGTAAGTAAAAGGGTAAGAAACACCCAACAGACCTAAGAGCAATATTGGTTTGTTTTTTCCTTCAGTAAGAGGAGTGAGAAAGAGTGTGGTTGGTACTTGTTTGTTTTTCCCAGATATTATATGGTCCAACCAACCACAAGTCCCAGGGCCTGACTCCATTTATTATATCAATCTTAGAACGGGGTAGTACCTCGTGAGAGTTTGAAGGGCGCACGATTAAATTAAGCACCCCACTTAAAAAGAATTAATCATTGGAAGGACTAGATCCTTCCTGAAGGTATGTGTGAGAAGGATACTTTATCATTCTCTGAAAGTCACATTCAAAATCTAATAGCATCTGCTCCATTCTCAAACATTGCCCTCAGCACCACTGCACAGCAGCAGAATGAGTCGGACAAATTGATTAGATTGCGTAAAAAACAAATCCGAACCGAGCTCCATGGTCACTTCCTTTTAAAACATCTAGTAGGAGGTACCATTCCCTGGGGTTTACAGGTTAAAAACATCCCAGTGATTTTCACTGAGGCAGAATAGAGGAAAGGATTTAGCTGCATTAACACAAAATGTAGTAGGGACCTGATGGTCCATACGATAGAGACGGCGCAACGACTCTGTGCTAAGGAATTACAAGAGATAGAAGACTTAACCCAAGCTATCAAAAACAGTCCAACCGTGTCTGACGCCAAAGCTCTCCTAGATAAAATAGAAAAAGAGATTTTGACATTTAAGGACAATACCATCAACAACAAAACAGCGCAATACGAAAAAGACGCTAAGTCTTTCACACTTGAGAAGGCATACCCCTTTTTAAAGGACGACTTCTATACACAGGTTGATCCACGAGGGGCTTTATATAACAACCAAGGAAGGTCTCGTAATAGATACAAGACTTTCTCTGAGACTTCCTCTTCAGAGTCATCAGGCTCAGATACACGCAGTAATTCCAACAAAAAACAAGTGAGTTTTTTAGACAAGGGCCAACAATCCAAAACAAGGTACAAGGTACCATGGGAAATGCGGACAAGGAAAAACACCTACAAATCGTAACGACCAACACTAGTATAGTCAATCTTTCCCAGAAAATACTGACAAGAGACGAGGAATCGGTCCTTAATCTCGGATTGAAATTCGTCCCCCGCCAATATACAGACTTTACAAAAACCAAACTTGAGGCAATAGATTTCTGTCGGAAAATTAGGCTTAGAGCCTTTTTTGCTAATCAACCTCCTATGGTGGAAAAAGAAACAACAGGATTACTGAATAAATCCACTTTTGTACCAACTCAAAAAATTCCGAAACAGGTTTATGCCTTCGAGCAGACTCTTTTGTCTTCAATAGATAAAAAAAGAAAGGGTATATGAAACAAAATATAAGCAAAGGCCAAAGAGAAGCTTTGAAAAATCTGAAAGACGATAACTCAATAGTAATTAAACAGGCCGACAAAGGCGGTGCTGTGGTGGTGTGGCCCAGAGACAAATACATAACAGAAGCAAAGTCTCAAGTGGAGAACAAAATGTGGTATAGGGTATTGGAGGAAGATCCTGTTAAAAGTATACAAGGATCGATCTCAGAAATAATCAAACTAGGGATGGAAACTGGATTTGTGGGTCCCAAAGAAGGTGACTATTTAATCAAAAAATTTCCCAGAACTCCGATTCTATATTTTCTCATGAAAATCCACAAAAACTTAAATGAACCCCCAGGACGCCCAATCGTGTCAGGGTGTGACTCTTGTTTGGAGCCCCTGGCCAAATACGTTGATTTCTTTTTAAAGCCCTTTATCTGTCAAGTAAAGTCGTATTTGAAAGACACCACTGATTTTTTACTTAAGGTTGAGGGGACAGAGTTTGACCCATCCTCAGAACTACTAGTGACAATGGACGTAATGTCCTTATATACCCAGATCCCCCAGGACAAGGCCCTGGAGGTGATGCAACTATACTTGGAAGCCCGACCCAGACCACATCGGGTACCGACTTCATTCATCCTGCAACTAGCCGAGATAGCCCCGAGAAAGAACTATTTTAGATTCAACGAGCAGTTCTTTATGCAAACCAAGGGAACTGCTATGGGTTGTCCATACGCGCCAGAAATGGCCGTATTGTTTATGGCAGAATATGAGAGGAAGTACATAGATCACAACAACCCCTACGGTGCACATATAAAACAATGGTACCGCTACATCGATGACGTGTGGCTCCTGTGGCAGGGGAGCCACGCGGAATTGATGCGGTTCCACATGTGGCTTAACACTAAACATCAGGACATCAAGTTTTCAATAGACTCCAGTACCACTAAAATGACTTTTCTTGATGTCGAAATTACATGTGCAGAAGGACGACTCAAATCCTCTCTGTACAGAAAAAAGACGGATAAAAACACAATCTTACACCACCAAAGTGCTCACCCAAGAAATCTAAAAGCGAATTTGCCTTATGGACAACTACTTCGTATACGAAGA
This sequence comes from Lissotriton vulgaris, assembly GCF_964263255.1. Taxonomy (NCBI): domain Eukaryota; kingdom Metazoa; phylum Chordata; class Amphibia; order Caudata; family Salamandridae; genus Lissotriton; species Lissotriton vulgaris. Next base: position 883,395,214 of record NC_141694.1, read on the forward strand.
AATTGTACTGAGGTTTCAGACTTTGAACAACATGCCGACACTTTCTGCGAAGAATTAAAACACAGATTACTAAAACATTCAAGTAAAACGGCACGTTTCACACCGAGAGAATGTCTTTTACAGACTAATGAGAAATCAGAATTAGATAGACTGGTCTGTGTGACCACTTTTGGTCCAGATAGCAGTAAAATCAGACAAGCGGTGTTAAAAAATTGGCACCTATTGGAGAACCTGGAGTGTTCGTTCCCCCGGCCTCTATTTGCATACAAGAAAAACAGAAGTATACGCCAGATGGTTGTACGAGCCGATATAATGACACCTAAACCAAAAAGCGATTTACTAACGAAATGGGGTTTAAAACCCATAACAGGACACCGTAGATGTGGTACCTGTGTGGCATGTGCAAACACAATGGAGGGTGCAGAATTTGCCCATGGAAATGTCAAATGGAAGCATCTGAGTTTTACAAATTGCAAAACTAGAAACGTCATATATGTAATTGTATGCCCATGTCCGAAGATCTATATTGGAAAGACGACCCAACAAGTAAACACACACGTGACTCAACATAGGTCAAGAATTAAAAATAAAGTTCTAACTGCCCCAATGGTTGAGCACTTTGTAGAGAACTGCCATGGAGAAAATGAATTCAAATGGTCTGTGTTGTTTAATGTCCAAAATAGGAATTCGTCAGTAGATCCCGAGAGAGAACTGCTACAAAAGGAAGCATACTTTATATTAAAATTCAACAGTGCCCTCTCAGGCCTCAATTCACTGTCTGAAATTTCCAGGTTGTAATTACAGGGACTCACTGGCATAGGGCGAATGAAGTTGGTAATTGGTGATTGAGCCCGTTTAAAGATGGCCACCGCTGAACCCACAGGAATGATGTTTTCATCCAAAACGTATGATTCTGGGCTTCCAAGTATAATGGACTGATTATTAACATAGATAAAGCCACTCTGCACGTAATTTAAGACTCACTCCTTAATAAGAATGCGAAATAAAACCTCTTCCTCGCAACATGGTTGCACATTAAGAAAAGCGACCATTAGCCATAATATAATGCACACTGGACTGTAAAATGCCTCAGAATAAAAATCGCTGACCTTTAAGGAATTAATTCACGTTCTAAGTTGCAAAGATCGTAATGAGAAACCAACCCTTTCCAAAATGGCCGACACGCAATAAGTGAGATCGGCTATATGATCCCAACCAAAGATGGCGGCGACGTCTACAGATTGTTTCTGCAGTCGCCGGACCAAGCCGTTTCGAGGTAAGGGGCACATAGAATCATCCAAGGATAAGTTAGCTTTAAAGCTAAAGATCTAAACACAGATTGACTCTAGGATTCATTTATATAGGTGAAAGCAACAAGTGTCCCCGTGATTTCAAACAAGTGTGAGGGCAAACAAATATAACTACGGACCCCCGCCCAAAGACCTAAGGTATGCCTCCCCTTGTGTGAAAGACAGCGAAATAACGTGCAAACTAGTTTAAATACAACCGATCTCATAAAGATATCTATAAACTTGCAGATCGTGAGATCATGATGAATAATGGAATACCACCCTAACATATAAATACGGAACGCGCTGTTACCACGAGAGTGCAATCTTGCAACAGGTATGTTTAGAAAGCGCTTACACCTCAATGACAGTAATACAAAGGCAATCTATACCAGGGGCCTGATATACATTAAGACATCTTTTTAATCTACAAGTGATCTATACAAAAAAGAAAAAAAAACAAAAAGGAATAATCACAACCCAGAAGAACAAGAATAACAGGTTTACTTCTAAAAGCAAAGGTATGTCTGGGGAGATAAAGCTTGACATAGTTGGACAGAGAGAAGTTTTCAAAAAATAGTGCTAAATCTATTCTTCACCTTAGGGGTGTAGGATCAAGATCGCGCAAAAAGAAAAGAGAAAAACGTGAAACCGGTAGGCCGGCGGCCGCTGGACAAACAGGTAGAAATAGCGATAATGTTGAAGTAATGGAGAGAATAAATTATGATTTTAGAACCCAAAATAAAATTGTCATCTTTGTACATATTTGCAGATACTTACTAAAAGACAGAGCCCTGAAGAGAACCTAGGAATTCACATCTGCTGGTTCGAAACGCGTAGGCACAGAAAATATGACATCAATTGACCTATAGACCAATGAATTGAACTATGGTTTATATTATTTGAATATATTGTCATCCATACCGAGCGTTACTTTGTCAAATTTAGACAAGGATCTGAGTACATTAATCGGAATAAGAAAATTTGTACAGTTTGTATATATATGTGACGAATGTTTTGTATTTTTGTGTAAATCTTTTAAATGTCTTGTATTCTTTTTGCACATAAAATCTTTGTTTGAAAATTAAAAATAGTAAGTAAAAGGGTAAGAAACACCCAACAGATCTAAGAGCAATATTGGTTTGTTTTTTCCTTCAGTAAGAGGAGTGAGAAAGAGTGTGGCTGGTACTTGTTTGTTTTTCCCAGATATTATATGGTCCAACCAACCACAAGTCCCAGGGCCTGACTCCATTTATTATATCAATGTTCACACCTGAAGGCATGCCTGTGTTGTTCTTCATTACAGTATCTGCCTACTCACCCAGTAAGGTAACTGAGTCTTGCTTTCTAAAGAAAGCCTACACAAATTAAATGTCATTATGTAAAGCGTTGAATCTCAGGAGTTGGTTGGATTTACAGCCAGATTAATCAAGCTGAAATCGGCTTGCAAAGGGCCAGATTCTGAGAATCTGGCCCTTTGCAAGCGCTATTTTTGCATTTGGGATTCATCATCCCAAATGCAAAAATCGCATTAGAGAAATCGCTAAATTGCCAAAAATCGCATTTAAGGAATCTCAATTAGAGATTCCTTAAATGCTATTCATGAACCTTTTTAAAATTGCGAATTCGCAATATGGGGCCGGTATTTACTGCGAAGTGTAACTTCGTGGTAAATAGCGAAAACTTAGAAAAATGCACTTTTGTGCATTTTTCTAAGTTGTATGTTACACACACACATGTCCTTTGGACATGTGTGTGCGCAACACCAGTGTACATTTGCATTTCAGGGGTGCTAAAGGGTGTCTTTTGGACAACCTGGCACCCTTGAAATCGCTTCCTTATTTGCGATTCGCTAATTGCGAATCGCAAATAAGGAATGACTCCCCATTCATTCCTATGGGCCTTTAAGCCCATAGGATTGAATGGGAAAGCCATTCCCTATTTGCGTTTAGCAATTACCGAATCGCAAATAAGGAAGCAGTAGAAATCGCAAAAAATATTGCGATTTCTACATGCATCCCGTTTTTCGAGTCTTTAATAGCGATTCCTTAAAAATAGCTATTAAGTACTCGAAAAACGGCACTTTGATGAATCTGGGGGATAGTCTTTGTTCAACTTTACTTTTGATGTAAGGTGAACATTCCATGCCATGTTGTTAGGGACATGGAGGTGAATTTCTATCAGTTAAAGCACTGGTGGAAATTCTACTTGACCAGTTGCAAATAGTGGCCCCGATTTAGACTTTGGTGGTTCCGAGCAAATCCGCTGATATGGTGGAACACTTTACTAGCACCATATTGAGGGTCCTCTTCCCGTCAAATGTAGAGATGGCCACCTGCATGTGGGATTTTGGTATTGAAAATACGAAAACTAATGATCCCCGATACCACAGGAGATGTCATGGTGTGCTTGTCTTTTGGCAGTTTTCACTACCCCTTACTGTCAGGTTTTACCTGGAAGTAAGGGGCAGTGAAAAATGGCTATTCAACTGCCCACTCTAAATTGGGCGGGTGGTCGAATCTCCAAACCTCTGTTAACCCATACTCCATCGGCCCGTCAGAGGAGTAAGTTAGCAGTGGAGACGGAGTAGTCTCTAATGCTGACATGCTTAAAGTCCACCTGTCTGTAAATCAGGCAGGAAGACCTTCAGTTTGGCTGAGCGATGTCGCTGTTGCGAAGAAGAACCCCTCTGACACATTCTAAGCCAGGCCTAGCCTTAATTCACTTGAGGCATGTTTGTTTTGGACGTTACACTGCATGTGTCAAGTTGAATAAACATGGGTAAATAAAGAAAATAACCAAAGCAAATAGATATCACTATACACTGATAATCAGTTCCAAGGTGCAACTTAAAGCAAATAAAAGGTTTGTCATAGAAGTCATAAAAGTTCATTATTTGTTCTAAAGAACATATGCCAGTTACTTAATCCAGCACAAGCAAGCCATGTGCCACTGATGTACTGCATATTTCACCTATTAGGTCAGCACTTATTTGTTTACAAAATGTAGGGTGCCAGAGTTTGTATACCCTGCAACGTGTTAGTGCATAGTGCATAGTTATGGGGGACATATGTACAAACCCCTATCACCACGGGAATGTCTCTTCTTCCAACTTTCCTGTGGCGATAGGGGCTTCAACTTATTTACAAGGCAGCATTAAGGCACTTAACATGGCTTAACTCTGCCTTGTAAATAAGGCCCACTTTCAGGCTATGCTTAGCGTGATGGGGGTGGGTGTTGCTGTGGGTGTGCCACTGCAACACCCATTGATTTTGACGCTGCCCTCTATTTACAAGGATGGCGTTAATAGGAGGCAGTGCCAAAATTAAGACCAGAGAAAACCTGGTCTTAACTTGGTGAAACGAGAACAAATGCTTTATTTCTCCTCGTTTATGCTTTTTCCATGTGTGCTGTGTTCTGCAGCACACATGGGAAAAGAAAAACACCTTGGATTGTTTATGTGTAGGAAAGTGTCCCTTCCTGCACATAAACAATCTATTTAAAAAAATGACATTTTGTAATGTCCATGTGAGCTGCATTATGCAGCACACATAGAAGTGACAAAAAGGCATTTAAAGATTGTGTATGGACAGGAAGGGACACCTTCCTACACATAAACATTCTTCCCCTGCAGGCAGACACCCTTGCACTATGGTGCAAGGGTACCTGCATTGGCGCAAAGCTGCTAAACTTTGCCCCAGCGCAGGGGGAAATGCAAGGTTGCACCACATTCTTGTAAATATGATGCAGCCTTGCTTTTCTGAAATGGCGGAGTGAGGCGTTAAGCTATGACGGCTAACGCCTCACTCCACCACTTCTTTGTACATATGGTCGCCTGTACTCGGGAAAGTTGAAAGTATTTGCAAAGCGCACTGTGGCCAAGCGGCTTCCTGGCGCTGGAGGGATTGGGCGGTGGCAGAAGGAGAGGGCACCAGGAGATTACTGAGAGGAAAAAGCTTGAGCAAACCGGTGAGTTTTGAGCGCCTTACGGAAATGCAGATAGTCAGTAATAGACCTAATAGAGAATGGAAGACTGTTCCAGAAGCGCGGGGCAAGGGTAGGGATCCTCGTGCCGCCTGTTCTGGAATTACGGAAGCGGGGGACACTGAGAAGTGCCTGACTGGAAGAACGGAGATCGCGGCAGGGGAGATAGTGGGTGATCCTAGAATTGATGAAAATAGGAGCCGTATGGGCGTGGGCCATGAAGACTATGCATTCCAACTTGAAAAGGGCTCTCTGCAGGACGGGAAGCCAATGGAGGGACTTGAGTAGGGGAGTGGTATGATGAGACCTAGGGAGCCGGTGGATGAGACAAGCAGCCTGGTTTTGAATGGTCTGGAGGCGGCGCTGCTCGTAGGCAGGGATGCCCACGTACAGGCAGTTCCCGTAGTCCAATCTCAAAAGGATCATAGCCAAAACAATTATCTTAAGGGCATCAGATGAGAAAAAACGAGAGATCTTGCGAATAATCCTGAGGGACAAGAAGCAGGATGACACAACGGAGCTGACCTGCGGGCGCATGGAGAGGTCCTGGCTGATTTTGATTCCCAAGGTTCTAACTGAAGCAGAGGGAACCGGGGGAGGGCCGAAGATGGAAGGCCAAAAGGCAAAAGTCCAAGGGCTAGTAGGACCGCCAGTCAGGACCAACTCCGTTTTGTCCGGGTTAAGTTTGAGATGGTTTTGGTTCATCCAATCAGAAATGAAAATAAGAATAGTTTGAAATTTAAGAATGGAATCAGGAGAGGGAGAAAGATAGAAAACAAGCTGAAGGTCGTCAGCGTAATTGTATACGGAGACCCCCATATTGAGCAGTGAAATAATAAGGGGATAAATGTAAAGATTAAAAAGAAGAGGGGAGAGGGAAGAACCTTGGAGAACCCCAGAGGACACCGGAAGGAAAGGGGCGGAGAAGCCAGAAAGACGAACAGCTTGCGTCCGGCCTTTGAGGAAAGAAGTGAGCCAGGAAAGAGCGGTGCCCTGGATGCCCGCTGCCCTGACACGGTCGAGAAGGATGGAGTGGTTGACCGTGTCAAAAGCAGCGGACAGATCGAGAAGCACCAAGGTTTGAGGAGAGTTGGAATCCGCCTTGCTCTTCAGCTCGTCCTGGACAGAGAGGACCACAGATTCGGTCAGTGGACCGGACGAAATCCCGCTTGGTGGGAGGCCAATAAATGGTTGGTCTCAATGTAGGCCGACAAGCAGGAGGTAATGTGGCACTCCAGGATTTTACCTAAGTAAGGGAGCAGAGAAATGGGCCTAAAGTTAGCAGGGAGAGTAGGGTCAGAACCGTTTTTTTTCAAAATGGGGATAATAGTGGCTGATTTAAATAGGGACGGAACTATGCCCTGAGAAATGGATGCATTGAGAAGGGATAGGGGAGGATCGGGGCAGCCAGAGAATAGCTCCCTTAAGATGCGGGCCGGTCCACAGTCAGCAGGAGAGCCTGACTTGACCTTCCTGAGCAGGGCAAGGAAGGGCAAACAATGAGAAAGGGAAAGTCGTTTTAAGAACGGGCGGCGGCGAACTCAAAAGACTAAGTGGAAAACGGCGAGGATAAGATGGATCGAGTATAATTTCAAATGGAGATTGGGAGTTGTGGATAGAAAGCCATAGAACCAATTTGCACGCCCTGCAGGATTTACACGGATGCGGATGCAACTTTTTCAACTGATACCAGACACTAGAAGTAAAAATACTGGAGACATTCTCATTTCCAGGCAAGAGGTTGTTAACTGAAACAGAATTGAGCCCTGAGGAAGCCGATGGGTTAACAGTAACCTCGACGAAACGCGTTGGCATGGGATTTGAGTTGGAAACAAATTAAATAAGAAGAAACTTCTAAAGAGCCTGTTGATTATTTTGTGTTCTTTTAAGGAAGGAAAAAAACTGTTAATGTTATAATAAGTGGTGTGCTGCAATTTCGTTGATCTTTAAGTATGCCTATTCTTTGAATTACGCAGTGAGAAGTGGGGTGTTCTCTTCTCCAAATCATTGTAAGCACCCAAATGTATTGCAGAAGTAAAATAATTTAGTGTATTTCTACAAGAGAGCCATAAATCTCCTTTAGCACACAAACGTTGAGGCCTTCCTACACATAAACATTCTTCCCCTGCAGGCAGACATCCTTGCCCTATGGTGCAAGGGTACCTGCATTGGCGCAAAGCTGCTAAACTTTGCCCCAGCGCAGGGGGAAATGCAAGGCTGCACCACATTCTTGTAAATATGATGCAGCCTTGCTTTTCTGAAATGGCGGAGTGAGGCGTTAAGCCATGACGGCTAACGCCTCACTCCACCACTTCTTTGTACATATGGCCCTGGGTTTGTTGTTTTTGCCTCATACTTCTGCATAATTTACAGATTTAACAAAAAAAATGCATAACTCAAATGGATCAAAAGTTACTAAAGACTACTGCTAAAAAAGGATCGCCTCTCAGCTCCTGGCTGGCACAGAGCGTCACGGGGTCTGTGGGAACAAATATAGGCACTGAAGAAGCCACGCCCTCTGAGGCACCCAGACATCCGCTTCTGCTCAACTTGGAACACTCCTGACAGTGAGTGACTAAGTGGAGTTTTGTATGCGTTGGAGTCTTTTCTGGAGTTTGGCCACGGTTCCCGCGTAGAGGGCATTGCAGTAGTCCATCCTGCTGGTGACAAGGGCCTGGGTGACCTTCCTTCTGGTTTCGAAGGGGATCCATCTGTAGATCTTGTGAAGCATACGGAGGGTGTTGAAGCAGGAGGAGGAGACAGCGTTGACTTGTTGAGTCATTGACAGAGAAGAGTCCAAGATGAACCCCAGGTTGCATGCGTGGTTGGTGGGTGTTGGTGCAGTTCCCAACGAGGATGGCCACCAGGAGTTGTCCCAGGCAGAAGGGGTGAAGCCGAGGATGAGGACCTCTGTCTTGTCTTAGCTCAGTTTCTGGAGACTGCTCTTCATTCATTCGGCGACGATGACCATCCCTGTGTGGAAGTTGGTTTTGGCGGGGGTGGGGTCTTTGGTGAGGGAGAGGATCAGCTGGGTGTATTCGGCATATGAGACTATGTGGAGGTCGTATGATCGGACGATGTTTGCGAGTGGTGTCATTTAGACGTTGAAGAGGGTCGGGCCGAGGGATGATTCTTGGGGTACACGGCAGGTGATCTTGGTGGCTTCGGATCAGAATGGAAGAAGGCAGACTCTCCTAATCAGAAGATAGGCATGCATAATATATAAACTATAGGTTTCTGAATCTGGACCTAGACAGGCAGAAAAATGTCCATCTGCGAAATATAAGGATGTCCTGCCTCTTTTTGTAATTCCACAAAATGTTCCTTAATGTGCAGAAGGCATTTGGACGGTCACGGGCTACAGCTAGAGCAGAAGCACATGCCAGATGGATGAAGTAGAAGCATGCAGCAAGGGGTGCGCCTGCTGTATACATTTCATGTTTTCACCAACAGGGACTTCATGCTCTAATACAGCAGCTGACAGGCAGGGGGCATCACTAGGAGGGGTCTCCCTGGCAAACGCTCACATGACATCAAGTTACAGCAGCGCATGTCTGAGAAAAGCTGCTGATGTCAGAACTTTTCTTGCAAGGTTCGAGTGGCTGAATCATAACACGTTAATAAAGATGGTTTGAAGTGGGGTTAAGTACTAATGACTCAACCAGGTGAATGGAGATGCCAGTGGCTGCATTATCTATGTAAATAAAAATGTAAATGCTCGTTTGTTCAAAATTACAAATCTCCGAAAGTACTTCCCGATTGCTTTGAAATTTTGACACAACGTTGGATTCCAATATGCGCGTGTCAAATACGCGCGTGTTTTTAATCGAAAGCCCGAACAGACACATAAGTGTCAATGTTCATTTGTTCAAAATCTCAAATCTCCGAAAGTTGTTCACAGATTGCTTTGAAATTTTGACACAACATTGGATTCGGTTAAACGCGTGTTTAAATATACACAACGTTGGATTTGAATGCACGCGTGTCCAATACGCGCGTGTTTTTAATCAAAAGACCAAACAGACCTTATCGATTTGGTTGCTGCGCAACAACTACAAGGTACTCAACGTTAGATTCCAATACGCGCATGTTTTTATATACACAACGTTGGATTCCAATACGCGCGTGTCGAATACGCACGTGTTTTTAACCGAAAGCCCGAACAGACACATATAAATGTCAATGTTCGTTTGTTCAAAATCTTAAATCTCCGAAAGTTGTTCACAGATTGCTTTGACATTTCGACACAACGTTGGATTTGAATACGCGTGTGTCAAATACGCGTGTGTTTTTAATCGAAAGGCCGAACAGACCCTATTGATTTGGTTGCTGCGCAACAACTACAAGGGACGCATAGAGACAATAGTCTGCATATATTAGGATGGACAGTTGATCTCAGGATGGCAGACAGGGAAGTGGGTGAAGGGAGGGGGAGGAGATGGTTCACTTTGCAACATTAAGAAAGGCCGCATAGAGACAATAGTCTACATATTTTAGGATGGAGAGTTGGTTTCAAGATGGCAGACCAGGAAGTGGGTGGAGGGAGGGGGGAGGAGTTGGTTCACTTTGCAACATTAGCACATTTATATATACACAACGTTGGATTCGAATACGCGCGTGTCCAATACGCACCTGTTTTTAAACGAAATAACAAACAGACCCTATTGATTTGGTTGCTGCGCGACAACTACAAGGGACGCATAGAGACAATAGTCTACATATATTAGGATGGACAGTTGATCTCAGGATGGCAGACAGGAAAGTGGGTGGAGGGAGGGGGAGGAGATGGTTCACTTTGCAACATTAAGAAAGGACGCATAGAGACAATAGTCTACATATTTTACGATGGAGAGTTGGTTTCAAGATGGCAGACCAGGAAGTGGGTGGAGGGAGGGGGGAGGAGTGGGTTCACTTTGCAACATTAGCGCATTTATATATACACAACGTTGGATTCGAATACGCGCGTGCCCAATACGCACCTGTTTTTAAACGAAATAACAAACAGACCCTATTGATTTGGTTGCTGCGCGACAACTACAAGGGACGCATAGAGACAATAGTCTACATATATTAGGATGGACAGTTGATCTCAGGATGGCAGACAGGAAAGTGGGTGGAGGGAGGGGGAGGAGATGGTTCACTTTGCAACATTAAGAAAGGACGCATAGAGACAATAGTCTACATATTTTAGGATGGAGAGTTGGTTTCAAGATGGCAGACCAGGAAGTGGGTGGAGGAGTGGGTTCACTTTGCAACATTAGCGCATTTATATATACACAACGTTGGATTCGAATACGCGCGTGTCGAATACGCGCGTGTTTTTAAACGAAATGCCGAACAGACCCTATTGATTTGGTCGCTGCGCAACAACTACAAGGGACACATAGAGACAATAGTCTACATATTTTAGGATGGAGAGTTGGTGTCAGGATGGCAGACCAGGAAGTGGGTGGAGGGAGGAGTAGGAGTTGGTTCACTTTGCAACATTAGCACGTTTATAGATACACAACGTTGGATTTGAATACGCGTGTGTACAATACACGCGTGTTTTTACTCAAAAGGCCGAACAGACCCTATCGATATGCTTGCTGCGCAACAGCTACAAGGGACGCATAGAGACAATAGTCACAAAAACATATTGTATACCCAAAAGCATTGTGAAATTAAACATATTAGAAACGTGCGCTTACTCTTTTCTTTCTCTTCCATTTAACCAGATTTAGAATATCTGGCTGTGAAGACTAACCGACGCGTGAGCAGAACCCCCGTGTAACGACAAGCCACATAAAAGTAAAGATAAATCGACTGACAAGATCGTCAATACAGACCAGTTCATTATTCGATATTTATCAGAGCAAGAAACAACCGGACGGGTGGTTCTTGACTACAGACAAGAAATAAGAATGTTGCGATAATAGAACGAGTCCCCTACAACCAAACCAAGGCTTGGCAAAAGGTCGACATATAGCAGTAAAATTAAGAAAAATTCCCAGCCATTCTTCCAGCAAGATAAAAAAACGATCCAGCACGTTAATATCAGATATATACAAGGACTTACAAAAGAAGCTTATAAGTATAAATGAAATATTGTCGTCAGAAATAATAGTTTCGGTGAATATTCAAGTGATTCATCATCAGATACTATGGATATGTTTGTAACTTGCGAATGACGGTCACCTGACGAAGGCCACAGGCCAAAACGCGCGTAGTTCCATTCCACCGCATTGCCTTCTTCCAAACTCTCCACCGACCGAATATATCGTATAGCACTTTTTCATTTCTTTTCCTTTTTTGTATTGTAATGTAAATATATGTAATGTATGTATTTTTAATGTATTTTGTGTAAACAATATATAACTTTTATGAAAAATAAGATGAAAATAATGAATAATATTTGAAAAAGAAGAAGACAAAAAATGTATCAATAAAATGATGTCATATTTTGATATATCATCATGCCTCTGCTAACAATTATTTAAGGTCGCTTCAATATTTGTGTTACAAGGGCGGTACAAGTATAAGTTGTTTGCTATATATTTCTTTACCTAAACTGTTTATGCATTCCCTATGAATAGCAAACGAAATAGCATGTAGGGGTCCCCGTTTTCCCAAAAATGTAACCAGACTGAGCCACAGCAAAGCGTGGCCGGGTACAGCTAGTAACAAATAAAAAAAGATGCATAGGCAAGGATACCGAGTTGTCTAGAACGCATGCTTTTGCATAAAAAACAGTAGTGCAACAATCAATCAATGCAAACTTGATTAAGATTATATATAAATATTCTTTAAAATTGCGAATAGTTAATAGAGCAATACATAAATGCTAAAAAAGCATGGAACTGCGACAACGTTCAATAGTGAAACCAACTTCGGTACCCATTAGCATCTTCAGAGGGACACAGTGCTGGTCTCCTTTCATAACAAGTAATAGAAATCGGCTTATGGCAAGCCAAAGCACCCCATTGCGGGCAGCATGTGGGAGAGCGCAAACTGACCTAAATGTAGAAGTGCGCCACACTTACACGTAGTAAGCACAAGTCATGAAGAGAAATGCCATGAGTGCTGATAGTACCTACAGTTATATTCTGAAATGTGTAGTTAATATAGAGATTTAAGTAGAAGTGGAACTAATACAGAAATGTGTGAAACAATGTGATTTAATTAGACGTGATTATTCCTGAATCCATGTTGTGTAGCTGCTAAAATGTAAGATGGCATACGGAAACGCTGAACGTGGTAGGCCTCAGGGCCAGAGCTAGAAGGGAGGGGGAAGGTGGTTCAATTTCACAACATGGATTGCACTAATGTTTAGTAATAATGAGTAGGCCATGATTTATAGATGTGTTTACCGAATAAATAGAATAAGAGTATTAACATGCTAATAATTAAAGAAGAAGTTGAATACTATAAAAATGTTGTAGGGCTGGAAGGCTTTAACGTTGATTTACACATATTAGTCTGGGCCGGGGAATGTTGCAACGCGGTTGGAAGACTATGAGAATTGGGATTTGGCTGCAAATATCTGTCTGTACGAGAAAAGGGGGTATTCAATTATAAATAATATGAATAGAAGTTTGTTCAAGAGACGGACCAGACATGGAGGAGGGTTCCGGAATGTTTAAGGGGTATCAGCGGGCCGGAGAAGAGTCTGAGAAGCAAGGTCGACTCTAACCACAAGGCCTCATCATGGAAAAAGCCAGAAGTTACACCACGTGAGGGGCGTCTCACGAGGGGCGTCCTAAATGTTGTTGTATTTTTGTATTAGGGACAGCACCCCGGGGTGGAGTTAGAGCAGAAGCCTGAGGACCCTTAAGAGAGCGGATGGGTAGGCAGAGAGGGGTCATGATTGGAGAACTATAGGTTTTCACCAAGAGACTGAGAGTGGGTGACTTCCCTTGGGGGTCATTCACTGCTGACACCTTTTGTTAGGTAGGGACCTGGTTAAGTAGGGATACCATCTAGATCAGGGTAGGGACAGCCTAACCTGTATTTTCCCTCCGGCTGTAAATGACTGAGAGATCTCAATATGTGTCTATGCTAATAGCCCTATTATTTTTAGAACTGGTGCTTGTAGTTTCCGTTGCTCGTCTGAGGGCTTTCAGAGAGCACATGTATGTAGTTGGGCCCGTGTATCTTGTGAATCTCATTTTGAGATGCTTGTACCTGCAACTTATCTTGACTTTATAATAAATCTTTGAAAGCTAGAAGTTGTTTGTGATCCTTTGAAGCGGAGTCCTTTATTGGGTGAACTAACTTGGTAAGAGATGCACTTTCTTCCCTCAATGACAGGCAATAAAGGTTCAGTCGACCAGATCGGGGTTTTAGATCAATAGTGATAAGATATCGATCAAAATCTCGCCCTTCCAGTTGGTAGCAGAGGATGGTTGCCTTCTTGAGGAAGGTGATCTAGGCCAGGTTAGATTACCCCAAGGCCCCTAGAGATCGATGATCGGAAGAACCGCCCGCCGAAGAAGGACCGGATGACGTGAGACAGAAAAGCAGCAGTATCGGTCGAGAGTGAGTATAAAGGGTCATGCGTGTTAAGATTGCGGTGTTTTGTATTGTATCTATGTTGTAATGTCTGGCGGAGTTGAATGCCTGTAGAGTGACTGTGGAACAGGTTGTGAGCGCGCACAACCGGTGGAAATCTTAAGTTCAAGGAGAGCTTAAGTGGTTCGGGTGTATCGGACACCCAGAGTAATTGTTAACTAGAGTGAAGGGGGTCATAAGGTACCATTGATCACCCGGAAGACCGAGATAGGGGGAACGTAAGAGTGAGTGCGTGAGTAACGGACGCTGGTCGGAAGTTACTGTGTGTGTGTAAAGAACCTATCAGAGGGACGATAGACATCTCGTCAGTTGTGTTGACAATTACAGATAGACTGTGGACGTACAGTCGAGGGAAGTGACCGCTTGGTCGGAAGTAGTCATTTTTCAGAGTATGAATGGGACGCATGCATGACCGCGAGGAGAGCTGAGAAAGGAGGGGTGCTGCTGCGAAGCGGAGACTAGTGACGTCAGAAAGTGCCGCGCTGGGATTGGCCGGCCGGTGAAAGACCGCGCTGCGATAGGCCAGCTAGCAAAGCCGCGCTATGATTGGTGGATTGTCATCAGGAAGTAAACAGAGTATTCAAGCTGGAAATTTTGCGCATAATTATGAAGTGTTTTAAATGGTTAAGAGCGCTGTTTAAAAGAGAGCGCAGGGGATCGTATGAAGGGGAAGAAGCCCCGCCGGAGGGTACACCGGCTCGTTATATGGGGTCAAATGTTGGGCTGCACACGATTCTGTGGATCTCAGAGTGGAGTAAGATTACAGACGGAAATGAGGAACTCCCGTTCCCGAAGTACGGGACGTTCAGATTAGAGGTGCTACACAGATTAAAAGCAATTATGACCTCTACGAGACCCTTGCCTAGACCAACCCAGTTTGAAGCCCTTAATGCATGGATTAGGGCAGCGCATGAAAAGAACATGAACAGACGGCAAGAAAGAGTGAAACGTTCGGTAAGGGCAGTACAGGATGCCAAGTGGGATGCGGATGCTAAAAGATGGAGGGTGCATAACATGGAAGTAAATAAATTATATCCAGTATTAGAGATGCCCGGGAACAAAAGCCCCCTAGAAGAGGATGACGAGAGCGAGACAGAGGACAGCCTGATAAACAGATTATTGACAGACAGGCCACCTCCGTATAACAGAGCAGGGGGGGATGTCGAGAATAGAGAGAAAGGGGGGGGCAATGCAGGAGAGCATGGGCCGCTTCCCAGTCCCGATTGGGATCCCGCTGCAAAGAAAGAACTGTCCCAGCCTAGCCAGGTGCAACAGGTAGTCGGGAGGTTTGTGGTGCAAAGGCCGCCCGAGACGGAGTGTGCCACATCCTACGCATTACCCGATGCACTACAGGTACCTGTTACCATAGGTCCTATAGTATCGATATATGACCCAGACAGGGCTAGAGGGGAAGAACGGGTACGGAGGGACAGAGAAAGAGCAGAGATGGCAAGGAGGAATGATACGATCAACTCCCCAAGCCAGTTGCCGATACCAAGAGAGTGGAGCACACCAGTACACACCGCAGGGGATCTGGGGGACATTAGATGGCCAGAGGATATGAGGGGATCAGGACGGAAATCCTTTCAGGAGTTAAATGAGTACATGAAGAAGTGGGATGAGGCAGTAGAGGCTCACAAGAACATCATGACTGCGGAAGTTGAAAGGGAAAGGCAGGACAGCAGAGCCCAGACTCACTGCGGGGCTGAAGAGAGCAGTCCGGAGTGGGACAGGAGGCAGAAGGACAGGAGGGGAGTCACCCATTGGGCCCGGAGTGGAGGTAGATCAGACCTGGAAAACGAGGGCCCAGGAAGCGGGGGGGTGTCTCGCCCAATACGTAGTGATGAAGATAGAAGGGCTCGGGAGTACAGAGACAGCTTTAAGTGTATCCACTGCGTGCCAGGCAACAGAGAACAGAGTGGGAGTTGCGAGAGGCCGCACCATAGTCCCTGTGATGACGGACATGAGCGCAGCCCAGGGAATATGGGAAACCAGGAAGGATCGTATCAGGTACTGAGTGATACGAGGCCAAGAGAGAATGGAGACCGAAGGGAGAATAGCAGAGAGGCCTACTGTGAAAAGAGAGGAGAGAATGGACAAAGTAAGATAGGGGGTAACAGGCCCGTGTTCCATCACCTTCCAAGATCGGATGGCCGAGCATGGGACCTGGAGAGATGGGAACAAGAGAGAGCACTCCCCAACTCTCCCGAACCCAAACGTAGGGCCCGGAGTTGGGATGGGAGAGAAACCTGTGAACCTCCCTCGAAGGAGTTATTGCGAGCAGAAATAAAAGCCAAAAGACTCGATGTCTCCAGCTTAAAGTCGGATCTGGATGACATGGTAGACGGTACCCTGCCCTTAGAAAGAATGGACATGTATGAGCAGGATGAAATTCTGTTCATGGCAAAGGACGTAACTCGAAAGGCGAGGGCAATCCATGAGAAATTGGTAGAACTAGCAGGCAAATATATGGTGGACCTGTCAAGAACCAAAGCATTACAGGGCAACCACAGGCTACATTACTCAGACCGAGATCTAGATGAGAGGAGAACCATCGGATTGAAAACACACATAAGGGAGCTGATCACTGGAATAAGGACATGGAGGGCCCTAGATAAGTGGGAAGAGAGGTGGTCCAAGAGAGGGACCGTCAGGAGAAGCACACTTGGTATGACACCAGGAGGACAGCAGGGAGTAGAGACATACCCTTTGAGGGAAGTCGCAAATGGGACCTATGTCCACGTCCCTTGGAGTAGGGGGGATTTAGCTGCTTTTACCACCTCTTTCCCCAAACTGCGGGAAAACCCAGTGGAGTGGTATAAGCAAGTTGAGAGATTCGTAAAAATCTCAAAGGTCCTATGGATAGATTTGAACACGCTGTTTGACATAGTAGTGCCAGGGGATTTGTGGACCGCATGCAAGGTTAGCGCTGAGTGGCCCACCATAGAGCCCGAGAGAGATGCTAAGACTAATGGGCCGTCCGAGAGTGTGATGGCAAAGTTCGAGAGAGTAATGACTTGGCTGAAAGATAAAGTGCCAATGCAAGACATAGATTGGGTAAAAATTGACCGAACAAGACAGGAACCCAAAGAGACAGTTCACGAATACTATGAGAGATTGCTGAAGGCGTTTAAACAGTATAGCGGTCTGGATGTCATGGATCCGAAGGACATAGGGCAATTTGTGTCCAAGTTCGTCTTGGGCCTGAGACCGGATATTAGTTTAATGATACAGCAACACTTGATTTGTTGGCAAAATAAACCCCTAGACGAAATACTGAGGTATGCCAGGTACTGCTGTGATGAGATAGACTCCAAGGCTAAGAAACTAAAGGAGAAACTGATGGTGGTACAGATGCAGGCAGCAGGGAAGGGGGGACAGCAGCAACAGCAACCAGGAACAGGTACTGGAGGAAAGAAACAGTACAGTCAGAACAAGGGCAATGAGGAGAACTCCACCTTTAGACCCAGGATAGATATAGCTGCCTTAAAGAAAACAACTAGGTGCCACCAGTGTAACGAGGTGGGGCATTGGAAACGCGAGTGTCCCTATAATGTTGAGATAGGAGACCAAGAGGTAGAAGAGGAAGTGACCCAGAGTGCGCCTACAAGAGGGGTAACGCAATACCAGGGAAAGGTGCTCAAAGGGGGGGGCCCACCTCCCCGAGCTCAGTTCCCGCAGCCACCCAGAGTAGGGACTATGGGTAAGACCTATAGACAGATGCCACTGTTTGTCGGGGGAGAGGAATGCTATTATGTGGACCCACTAACTGGACAGAGGGTAGAAAGGGATGACTGCACCCTCGGGGCAGCTCTGGAGGTAGACCAGAGGGGACCCTATGTTGAGGCCGAAGTGGCAGGGTTCCCCACGACATTTCTAGTGGACACAGGAGCCACCCGATCCACGATCAGATCAGCCGCAGTTCCAGGCCTGCCCATGTCTGGAGAGACCATACAAGTGGTGGGGGTCGCTAACAGGAGAATGACCAGTCCTCTGACTGAACCCGTGCAGGTGAAAATAGGGAAGTACAGTGATGAGCATCAGTTTGTGGTTTGCGATTCTAGTCCTGTATGTCTGCTAGGAAGAGACCTTTTGTGCAAGTTAAATTGCACCATATACTGCACACCACAGGGCGTGGAGGTATTGACTAATGACGATGATGCTGACTTTAAAGTCGCAAATTCCAGAATATGTGTGGAATTGTATCCCACTCTGACAGTAGACGAGCTCCCCTGGGATCTGAGAGAGACAGTTGCTCCAGAAGTGTGGGATTTCACTGGGGAAGAGATTGGGTTGGTGAAAGGGGTGGACCCAGTGAAAATTGTAGTGAAACCGCATGCTGAGTTTCCAAGAACACCTCAATATAAATTGACTCCAGAAACGATTGCAGGCATCAAACCCGTGATCGAATCCATGATTAAGCAGGGAATACTGAAGGAAATCGTGGGTAGTCCATGTAACTCCCCGATTATGGGTTTGCAGAAACCAAATGGGAAATTCCGGATAGTGCAGGACCTCAGAAAGATTAATAACATAGTCGTTTTGTGTTGTCCAGTGGTACCGAATCCATCCGTGATACTGTTTCAGATACCGTTCCAAGCAGAATGGTTCACTGTAATTGATCTTTGTCAGGCTTTCTTCTCGATCCCTCTGGACGAAGAAAGCCATTTTCTTTTCGCATTTAAGCTGGAAGGTCGCGTCCTAACATGGTGTCGTATCCCTCAGGGGTATACAGAGAGCCCATCGATCTTCAACCAGCTTCTAAAGAAAAATCTTGAAAGTCTAGTGCTGCCCCAGAGGTCAGTTCTGGTCCAGTACATAGACGACCTCCTTGTGGCGTCAGAAACAGAGGAAGCTTGCAGGGAAGACTCTATTGCTTTGTTAAATCACCTAGCTGAGAATGGGCATAAGGTGTCCCCGGGAAAATTGCAGTACTGCCTCACAGAGGTGCAGTACTTGGGACACAGAATTGAGAAAGGAAAACGAAAGGTGTCACCAGACAGGATAGAGGCCATCATGAAGATGAATGCGCCTAAAACACAGAGAGAAGTCAGGATGTTCCTAGGAATGGTGGGATATTGCCGACAGTGGATTGCAAACTTTTCACTGAAAGCAAAGCCCTTGCAAAAACTGACGCACAAGGAGGTGAGCGATCCGGTACCATGGGACAAAGACTGTTTGATGGCGTTCCTGCAGCTGAGAGAGGACTTGTGTCGTGCTCCGGCTCTGGGAATGCCAGATTACGATAAACCATTCTTGCTCTACTGTTGTGAGAGAGAGGGATGCGCGCTGTCTGTGTTAGTCCAAATTCATGGGAATGCCCGTAGACCAGTCGCTTATTTCTCGGCTACTTTAGACCCAGTAGCCGCAGCGTTGCCCGGATGTCTCAAATCCGTTGCCGCAACAGGTGTCAGCATTGAGAGGTGTGAAAATATAGTCATGGGGCACCCGTTAGAGGTGCATGTGCCCCACTCTGTTGAATTGTTGATGACCAGGACCAAAACACAGCATCTGACGAACAGCAGGCTCACGCGCTATGAGCAAGTCATTCTTGCTGCAGAGAACGTGACCCTCAGGAGATGCTCTGTTTTAAATCCTGCTACCTTGATGCCACTTCCAAACGATATTGAGGATGATGATGAATGTACAGACCATGACTGCCTCGATGTGACTGAACTATGCACCAAACCAAGACCCGACATCGTAGATGAGCCACTGACTGACCCAGATGAAATTTTCTTTGTCGATGGCTCATGTGTAAGAGACGAAGTTGGGCAGTTGAGAGCAGCTTACGCTGTTTGCACAATTACTGGAGTAGTGGAAGCTGGATGCCTGGAAGGAGTACACTCCGCTCAGGTAGCCGAGATTATTGCCCTGACACGTGCCTGCCTGGCAAGCAATCAAATCCGAGTCACCATATACACTGACAGTCAATATGGTTACGGGGTAGTTCATGATTACGGGCAGTTGTGGTCTCAAAGAGGTTTCATGACCTCTTCAGGCTCTCCCATTCGCAATGGAGAGTTTGTGCGCCTGTTGTTAGAGGCGTTGCAATGTCCAGCAGGTATCGCAGTTGTGAAGTGCACCGCACATACCAGAAATATGGACTTTGTGTCACAAGGCAATAGATATGCCGACGAAGTCGCGCGGTATTGCGCAGAAACAGGGTACTCTTTCACAGAGGTGGAAGTGGGTGGAATAAATGTAAGGACCGAATTAGCCATGATATTAGAAACTGTTGATACTTGGGACGAACTAAAAGACATGCAAGAAAATGCTCCTGATTGTGAAAAAGAAACATGGCAAAAGGCAGGATGTGTGATGGGTGAGGCCCATTTCTGGGTTTCAGCAGATGGCAGAGCAGTGTTGCCCAATGAGATGGTGAGCCCAATGGCCAGACACATACATGGTCCCGTCCACTTAGGAAGAGATGCTATGCTGAGAGTGTTTAGACAGACCTGGTACAACCCTAAGTTCAGAGTAGCAGCCGAAGCAGTGTGCCAGCGTTGTGTGACGTGTCAGCAGTTGAATGTAGGGAAAAAGACACCAGTTGCACTGAGCCACATTGGGAGGTCAGGAGGTCCATTCAATCGAATGCAGATAGATTTTATTGAAATGCCAAGGTGCAGCCGCCTCCGTTATATCCTGGTGGTTGTTTGCGTTTTCTCCAGATGGGTTGAGGCATACCCTACACGTAGGTGCGACACCCTCACAGTAGCCAAGTTACTGCTTAGGGAGCTTATCACGCGCTTCGGGGTGCCGGCCTCTTTGGAATCAGATAGGGGAACGCATTTCAACAGCTCGCTTGTGAAAATGATTTGTGCAGCTTTGAACATAGATCAGAAACTACATTGCAGTTATCGACCAGAGGCTTCAGGAATTGTGGAGCAAATAAATGGCACCATCAAGGCCAGAATTGCAAAGGTGTGTTCATCAACATCCTTGAGTTGGCCTGATGCATTGCCATTGGTCCTTATGAGCCTCCGTAGTACCCCGGATAGGAGAACTGGTTTGTCTCCTCATGAGGTATTGATGGGAAGAGCAATGAGGTTGCCTTCTGTCCCAACTGCTGCACTGATTAGCATCACAGATGATATGATCCTGGACTATTGTAAGGGGCTGTCTGACGCCATTCATTCTGTGTCCCTTCAGGTGCAGGCTGCCGAGGTACCATCGTGCCAGGACCCGTGTCATGACTTGCTTCCTGGGGACTGGGTCCTGGTGAAAAAACACGTGAGAAGAAGCTGCTTAGATGTTCGTTGGCGTGGGCCCTTCCAGATCATCCTGATCACGAACACGGCAGTGAAGGTGGGAGGCCTGCCCAACTGGATCCACGCGTCGCACACGCGGAGAGTTCCAGCACCTCTGGAAGACACAGCTCCTCTCTCGGATAGACGTCCAGCTGCGGACCGAGAAGCCATAGAGGGGGCTAGCCAAGCTGTAGAGGTGCCAGCGGAAGCGAGGAACGAGTCTGACCAAGCTGAGGACGGTCAGTACAGCAGCGAAACAGACGACGCTACTGAAGGAGAAAGTAGCTGGGAGTACGAGTCAGACACTGACAGGTCTGACAGAGAGCGTGAACAGACGAGAAGGAGAAGGAGTAGAAGGGTACGTGGAGAAGCGGATTGGCCGCAGAGAAGAAGCTCTAGTCTGAGGTCAACTCCAGAGAGAACCCTTCCTCCGATATCAGAAGATTCAGACCCGGAAGAAGGTGCTCAGGGCGCTGAAGCACCGGTCTTGAGGAGGTCAAGAAGAGTGCGTGTACCTAGCAGAAGATACTCCACCCCTGAGTGGACATATCTGGCGACAGATGGCTTCGAAACCAGTGACAGGGAGGATCCGAGCGGTGGTGGTGTCCAGTTCTGAGCCCATCGTAACAGTGGAAATACGACTGTTAGTACCCGGAGTCGAACAAGAAGGGTCACTGACATTCATGGTTCCCCGACCTCCCCGCCTAAGCAAGTTAAAGCACATGTTTCTCACAGAATTGCAATTCCCCGATTTTGGTACAAAGATATCAGCCCAAGAAGAGCACAATCTTCGTATGGAAATATTGAACTTTGCTGTCGAAGCTGCAGGCGACCGCCTGATAGTAGATGCTTAAAAGACTTTGTAAATAAGCGAGAAGAAAAGAAGATTACCTAGCGCCCAGGAAGCAGAGAATCTTAGGGACCTTCCCTTGAGTTACTGGAGAAGGGCTAGGGTTGTCTGTATTGAACTATAAAGAACTTTTGCGAAGAAGGTTGTCATCTTCCAGTTGTGTGGTTCTAAGGACAAAAGGAGTAAGAGAGACTGTAAAGGAACGAAAGGAAAAGAACTTTGTGCCAAGATACAAGAGAGCCATACAGTCTGACGAAATGGAGGACGGCACCCAGAACCGCAGAGCGAAATGTATAATAGGTACACTAATAGTAGGAGTGATAATATTAATAGCTTTAGTAGTAACAGTCTCTTATGTAAAGGGACGTGAGGAAGAGGCAAAGGTAACTGATGTGAAATCTGTAGAGGCGCTTACACCCACCGTTGCTGGTGAGAAAGGGGAAAACACACAAGAAAAAGCGTTATTAGCTGCAGAAACCCGCAGGTTACACGTAGATGAGTCCCAAGGTGACTTTAGGTCAAATGCTTATGCTAAACTATTATATGAATACGTGGATGCCATGGAGGTCAAGGACTGTTACGTCTGCATGCAGTTGCCGGCGTCTGTAGATGAAGGCATTCGATATCATCACCTCCCGCTGACATATGGCATTACATGTAGCTTATTGCTTAGTATATTTTATGGGAGAGATAGTTTTGAATACTATTTCTCCAATTACGATGCAGTGTTACCAGAAGTCCCAAATTATAAACAAATGAATAAATGGGACTACTGGAAGAGTGAAGACAGGTTGGCAAAGTTTTTCATTCCTTGGATTACCTTAGATACTTCACATGCCCGTAGAAATAACCTGACATGTAAGGTGTCAGAAGTCGAGAAAAAGTTCATAGGGCAGGTGGATGATCGAAATAGGAGACAAAAGATTTTGAAAAAATCAGGACAATGGAAAACAGATTGGACCGAGGAAGAAAAGGCACACAAGAGAAAGGGTAGTAGTGGTCCAATAGCTTTAGATAGAACGCAGAGAGGAAAGTTATGTCTTCATAGAGCCAAAACGTATTATGAAAATGTATACGTGGGAGAAGTTAGCTGTGAACATGCTTTCAATTTAGAGTACTATACTAAGGACTTCCTGAAGGGAATGCAAGCGATTCCAAATGTATATTTTGTATGTGGGAGAAATGCCTACGTAAGACTACCTGACAACTGGTATGGATCATGTTACTTGGCAATTATCTTCCCTAAAATATATCATGCCCAAGACTTAGAGATCATCGAGGGCAAGACATCATCGAGGGGAAGGAGAGATGTAGGAGGTGTAGAAATGGTTGGAGATGTCTTTGGAGCTGTGTTCCCTCTTTTGGGATTAATCCTTAATGATGTTAAAATTAGACGACTGGCAACAGTCGTAGACAGGTTGTCTGCCAGCACTGCTCAGTCCTTAATGCTGGTAGAAGGAGAGATGCAATCGATAAGGGCTATGGTTCTCCAGAACCGTCTTGCTTTGGACGTCCTATTAGCAAAAGAGGGCGGAGTCTGTAAGGCTTTGAAGGTCCAGGAATGTTGTACTTACATTCCAGACAATTCGAAGCCCCTTGAGAAAGTTATTAGGAACATAACTGATATTCATAAAGAGATCGAAGACCTGAGCAGAGAAAATGTCTGGGAAAAGGTGGGCCATGGAATAAGTGAAGCTGGAGGTTGGCTCACCACCTTAGGCAAAAGCTTTGTGTGGAAAATACTAAAACCTATCATCATAATATTGATCTGTGGGATCGTGTTGTGGGGATTGGTGAGGGTATTCAAATGGTACAGAGCAAGAAGGTCAGAGAGGGCTCGGAGAAAACAGCTGCAGAGATTGGCTGCCATACAAGATAGTCAGTACCGGAGCCTGAGGGCTCTGGAAACACAGAAACGAGTTATGCTAGCAATCACTGCAGTTTAAATGTTAATGATGACCCCGAGAGGTCATCAAAGGGGGGAACTGGGAGAGCGCAAACTGACCTAAATGTAGAAGTGCGCCACACTTACACGTAGTAAGCACAAGTCATGAAGAGAAATGCCATGAGTGCTGATAGTACCTACAGTTATATTCTGAAATGTGTAGTTAATATAGAGATTTAAGTAGAAGTGGAACTAATACAGAAATGTGTGAAACAATATGATTTAATTAGACGTGATTATTCCTGAATCCATGTTGTGTAGCTGCTAAAATGTAAGATGGCATACGGAAACGCTGAACGTGGTAGGCCTCAGGGCCAGAGCTAGAAGGCAGGGGGAAGGTGGTTCAATTTCACAACATGGATTGCACTAATGTTTAGTAATAATGAGTAGGCCATGATTTATAGATGTGTTTACCGAATAAATAGAATAAGAGTATTAACATGCTAATAATTAAAGAAGAAGTTGAATACTATAAAAATGTTGTAGGGCTGGAAGGCTTTAACGTTGATTTACACATATTAGTCTGGGCCGGGGAATGTTGCAACGCGGTTGGAAGACTATGAGAATTGGGATTTGGCTGCAAATATCTGTCTGTACGAGAAAAGGGGGTATTCAATTATAAATAATATGAATAGAAGTTTGTTCAAGAGACGGACCAGACATGGAGGAGGGTTCCGGAATGTTTAAGGGGTATCAGCGGGCCGGAGAAGAGTCTGAGAAGCAAGGTCGACTCTAACCACAAGGCCTCATCATGGAAAAAGCCAGAAGTTACACCACGTGAGGGGCGTCTCACGAGGGGCGTCCTAAATGTTGTTGTATTTTTGTATTAGGGACAGCACCCCGGGGTGGAGTTAGAGCAGAAGCCTGAGGACCCTTAAGAGAGCAGATGGGTAGGCAGAGAGGGGTCATGATTGGAGAACTATAGGTTTTCACCAAGAGACTGAGAGTGGGTGACTTCCCTTGGGGGTCATTCACTGCTGACACCTTTTGTTAGGTAGGGACCTGGTTAAGTAGGGATACCATCTAGATCAGGGTAGGGACAGCCTAACCTGTATTTTCCCTCCGGCTGTAAATGACTGAGAGATCTCAATATGTGTCTATGCTAATAGCCCTATTATTTTTAGAACTGGTGCTTGTAGTTTCCGTTGCTCGTCTGAGGGCTTTCAGAGAGCACATGTATGTAGTTGGGCCCGTGTATCTTGTGAATCTCATTTTGAGATGCTTGTACCTGCAACTTATCTTGACTTTATAATAAATCTTTGAAAGCTAGAAGTTGTTTGTGATCCTTTGAAGCGGAGTCCTTTATTGGGTGAACTAACTTGGTAAGAGATGCACTTTCTTCCCTCAATGACAGGCAATAAAGGTTCAGTCGACCAGATCGGGGTTTTAGATCAATAGTGATAAGATATCGATCAAAATCTCGCCCTTCCACATGTAAGGGAACAGACCTGAAAATTAATCTAAACAACAAAATGCTCAACATAAGGAAAGCGAAAGGCGTCCACTACATTACACCATGCAGAACAGTTTCCTTTTGTGAGGGGAAGAGACATGTGCGAAGGTTTATAACAGCAGGTGTTGTGGCAGTGGGGATGGAAGCTCGGTCCTGTGTGACTCCCTCCCACCCACTTACCTCCTAAAATGTGCATAGTGTGATCGGCAGCAGCAGAAGACGTGCAGAAGCAGGAAGGTGATCAGAAGTGCCGCTGCTGCTATTTTTTAAGGTGGACTAAGAGATTACATGTAAGCGGGTGCTGTGCTGAAATAAAATGTGGTACCCGTGCACTTTAAAGGTTTTGTGTGGCAGTGAGGACAGAAACTTAGCCCCATTCAACCCCACATCCATTTTTTTTCACTCGTTGTGAACAAGAATAAATAATGCATACGTTCTGATCCCGAGAGGGTGCTGGTGGACGTTTTGGGGCCTCTGCCAGTGTCAGCCACATTGCATCACGAAGTGCGCTGCTCTGGAGTGGTCCATGGCTCTGGTCCATGTTGGCCGGAGGGGGCCAGCCTTGTGGTCAAATCATTACGCACTGCGTTCGTACCACTGGTAATTCTCCCGCTCAGTGTTTATGGGCAGTTGACAGGGCCGAGCGCTCTTATGTTACCCTTTCAGTGTCTTCTTTGCCTTGGCTTGGGTGCAGCGTTATCCCTGAGCTCCTTCCAGACAAAGCCATCCTCCATCCGGCTGCATCAGCCCTGATGGCCCCACCTCGGCCAAGCCACCACCAGTTCTTACATGGTGCCTCCAACGTTGATCTGGATGATCTTGCCAATGAAGATGCCTGAGGCCAGGCAGCCTCCTCCTCCTCTTCCCGCTCCAGCGCTGCTGTCATCAGCCATGGTTTCCCTGCTGTCTACTTGCTGCTACAGCAGCAGCTGCAAGAGCAGCCCTTGCCAGCTGTGGCCACCTGTGCTCCCGGAGCCAAAGAATGGAGAGAGGCAAGGAGGGAGGAGGTACTGGGTGGGATCGTTCGGCTTCCAGGAAGGCCCAGGATGGCGGCATGGGAAGGAAGGAATGCCCTGAATCACATTGCAGCGGGACATGGCTGCTAAGTGAAGAGGGTGCTAGGTCAGGTTGTAAGCAGTCAGCGCACATGCAGATTAAAAGGTATTAGGTGGCTGCTAAGGGAAGCCAGCCCCATTTTAGGAAGTAAGCAGTCGACGCACATGCAGATTAAAGGTATTAGGTGGCTGCTAAGTGAAGCAGGCGCCATGTTAGGAAGTAAGTGGTCCCCAATAAAATACATGAAGACCTACAGTGTAAGGAAACTGTAACTGGCTGTTTCTCCTCGCCTAAAAAACGGAAGTGAGGTATGAGGAGCACCAACCAATAAGAGCAAGTAAATTAAAGCGACACTCGAGTTAACCAATGGCAAATGGCAGGCAGGATTACACTTGGTGTGAGTGGTTACAGTGCATGCGCGCTGATGCTCGATCTAAAAGTAGGTGCCAATATGGGTCCCTGTCGGGCTCTCCATTTTTGCCCTCACTCTCAGGGTGGAAAAAATAATCTTAACTCTGCAGCCGTACCACCATTCACTGCCTTTGAGGTCACTTCAAAGAGACTCGTTAAAGTTCTTTAACCCCTTAGCTGCGGCAGCTATTCCGCCGCAGTGCTTAGGGGGAGGGGGGCCGCGCGGCGCTCCCGTACTCGTGACGGAACCGCTCCGTCACGAGCCTCGGGTGGGCTGTGCTTGTGACGGAACGGTTCCGTCACGGACCCGCCCGCCTAATAGAACACTCAGCGCAGTCGCGGAATTCGCGCCGCGCAGGCGTGGCGAGTGGGCCGTAACTGAAGCGTTCCGTCACCAGCACAGCCCACCCGAGGCTCGTGACGGAACGGTTCCGTCACGAGCACGCAAGGGGTTAACAATCTCAATTTATAACTGAATCATTTTCAATATTATATACAACGAAGCCATGGTTGTTGCTAATTTTATCTTATGCAACTAACAACCATTGGCAAAGCCAATAGTCCTGGCTTGTTGTATGTGTAATGTTACTTGTTGTATGTGGATATCTGGATGCAATGGCAGAAGCAGCAAAATACCAGAAGGGTGGCATACTATGCAAAGCATATATTTTCAGCTTAGGTGTTTAAGCCACACCCATCAACCACGCCCCTTTGAGAGACCTCCCATTTTTTTCATCCCACTTAAAGCCCTGCCTTTAGAGTCACATCAAATAAAATATACTTCAAGTGCTAATTAAAGAAGTGGTTCATTAGTTTTGGGCTCACTGGAGTCTTAAGTAGCTGAAAAGCTGCGGCAGCCATATTTTACAACCGTAGACTGTGGTCAATTGGTTGCTTTTACCTGGAAACTTAAACGCATGTGCTGCTTTTAACTACAATGTAGCTGTATTTATTGACAAATCTAAAGCAAACAACAAGACATGGTATAATAGAATACATAAACAAAAACAACAAAACAATTAAAACATAACTTTAGACAACACAACAAAACAGTCAAAACCGAATGCAAACCAACCACTGTAAACACAGCAGCATCATATTCCAATAGTATAGCACAAAAATGCGGCACCATAAAAACAGACCACATCTCAACCACAAAATGGCACAAAATAAATTAAACACAAATGTTCTTGTCACACCTTCCACCTACAGAAACCTGCTTTGGCACCAGTGGCATGATTTTGAGCCAGCCAAAATGTTTTGTGATCCAGCACAGTCTCGCCAGTGGTCTGACCCCGTCCGTCTGTGTTCCTGGCCTTTGAAAGTGTACTTCTCCAAAGCTTCATTTTGTTTACTGTACATTGTCTACCGACTGTGCACACAAACGTGTTGGCAGGCGAGTGGCACTCAAACATGCTGTCATTCTTTCATGGCGCCCCCTCCGTGCGTTTAATGCAGCAATTCTCTGTAAAAAGCGCTCAGGACATACCCTGGCCTGTCACCACACAAAAATATCTATTCATAACGTTTATTAGTTGTTTTCAGCTCTGCAAATGGGCAATGTGCTTACAGGAAGCTGCAGTTTGCCGGCGTTTGATGGCAGAATTTCTACAGCAGGCAGTCAGGCAGAGCAAGTATACAAGGGATGAGAGCGGTACAAAGCACAAGTTTACCACATATATCCTAAACAAAGACCAGGACCACTGAAACTATGCGGCAGGGGCGGACCAAATGATGTTTCATGGTTAACTAAATTACACGTCAAGAAAAGGAAATGTACGCAGCGTAGCGCTGCACATTTTGTGTTAGCATTACTTGTTTATGTAAGTTATGGCCACCTTGCCTATCCAGGAAGGCTTACGGAGACACTAGAGCGGAACCACACACTGTCATACATGAAGAAATTTGGCGTGCCAAGGAACACTCGGCGCACTTTAATACATCTAGAATTCAACCTAGTAAGCATGGATGTAGAATGCAAAAAAGACAAAATCAATTATTATCTTCAGGTGAGCTGGGCTGATCCCGAGACCCTGTGGATTGGCCTTATGGCAATGTTCAAGGACAAGAAAACCGCATGGGCGAAGTACCTGGAACTAGCTGGATAAATGTTAAACCTGCATCCAGCACTCTTGATAGCCCTCCCAATCAGAAAAGTTCAGCTAAAAAGCAAATTAAAGGCACAAGCCAAGAAGGCCTTGAGGGATCTGGAATTAAACAGGCAAGAAGCATTAGAGTTGCGGAGGAAGCCTCTCTCTGCCAACCATACTTGAGAGCAGCAATTGGAAAGTACTCATTCAAGAACTTTCTATCAGTTAGGCTGCTAACTACACCCATTAGAGAGAACAGGGCATATTGGAATAACTGGGTGCAGGGGCAGGAGTAATGTAGGCTGTGTAAATGCCACTCTGAATCAGTTGCCCATATTGTATGTTGCAGCACAAGCTTATTTCAACAGAGATGCAGGTATTTGAGGTCTATCTTCATGCAACATGAGATAAGATCATGTAAGGGAGCACTATTACTTATAAATACATCTGTCACTCCAAAGGTCCTAGCACAGTTCAGCAAATTTTTCACAGAAGCAGGTGGATTACTACAAGAGTCAGGATCAACAGTGAGGCCCTCTCTCCAGGGGGAACTGACAAGCCTATAAACTTCCAATGGAGTCCCCAGCCACCTTCACTCAATAAAATTGCAGGACTTTGATCTGGTACTCCCATAAGCTTGCGCACTCTAACAAGCTTGCACATGCCACTCTGTCACTCATTAAAACACTCAGGGGCCGATTCACAGAACTAATTCGAGACAAAATCCTAAACGTACTACTTTTGGTATTCACAGAAGGCACTTACGATTGTTGGTATTCACAGAATGCACTTCTGACTCCTAACTTTACGTTCGCACTCTGGCTGGAATATCTGCACCCGGACCGTACTCTCTGCATCCGGACCATACTCTCCGGCAAGGGCCGTTCTGTCCGGCTCGAGTAATAATCTCCAGCTGGGGCCAGATAAAGTGTAATCAATGAGGCGGATTGCAATTTTTACAAAAAGGAGCATTAGGAATGTGTGATAAAGGGTAGAGGATGTTATGAAAAACAGTTTGGGCAAGGAAAAGGGTACGGCCAGACACTACATCTTATTAGTGTTGACTGTAGTGTTGACACCACAGTCAACACTGAGGGGAGCGCAAATTGTGCACTGCATGTGCCATGATGCAAAGTAGAAAACTTTTGTGAGTTATGATGTAGTGTCTGGCAGTACCCTTTTCCCTGCCCAAACTGTTTTTCATGACCTCCTCTACCACTTATCACACATTCCTAATGTTCCTTTTTGTAAAAATTGCAATCCGGCCCATTAATTACACTTTTCCAGGCCCTGCCCGACTGGGCCGGGTAAAGTGTAATTAATGGGTCTGATTACGGCTTGACCCGGAGAGTACAGTCTGGGTGCTGAGAGTATGGTCCGAGTGCGGAGAGTACGGTCCGGGTGTGGAAATTCTGGCCTGAGAGTGGACGTAAAGGGCTCATTAGGATAGCGGATTTTCCGCATCCTCTGGGCCGGCGGAAGCCACCGCCGGCCCGGAGGATGCGGAAAATCCCTGCGGACCCACCAAAGACCCACCGCCACATTAGGATGGCTGGTGGGTCCTGGTTTCAGTCCTCTGCTTTTCCGCCGCGGTTGGCTTACAACTGCGGCGGAAAAGCTCTAATATGGTGGCGGTGTCTCTCAGACACCGCCAGCCATATTAGGATGGGTTTTAAAAAATGCTTTTCCGCGGCGGATTTTCCGCCGTGGAAAAGCATGTGGAACTTCACTGCAGGGGCCCGTTGCAGGCCCCCTGGGTGAAGGGGAGGTGGGGGGTGCACAAGGGGGGTACCTATGGTACTGCCCTGCATTTGTATGCAGAAATCGGCAGGCACCACACAGTGCCTGCCGCTTTCTGCATACAAATGCAATGTATGCATTTTTACCATTGCAGCAGGTGCAGCTTGAAGCCGTACCCGCTGCAATGGTAAAAATAGAGGATGAGACCGCCAGGGTGGCGGTCACATCCTAATTTCACAGGAGGGAACTCCGCAGGCCATGTGGAGGTTCCCTCCTACTCTGGGGCGTCCGTCCGCGATCCTAATGGGCCCCAAAGTTAGGAGTCGTAAGTCCTTTCTGTGAATACCAATAGTAGTACGTTTAGGATTTTGTCTCAGATTAGTTCTTGGAACCGGCCCTTCGGGCATTAATTCTTTTTAACATTTGCACACTTGCACAGATTTAACATTTTTATACATTCATGTTTTTAACATCCCTGCTTGTACCAGCCATTCTAATGAACAGAATGGTCTAGACTAGTTAATCAAACAAACACAATCATCTTATTATAAAGTTACATGCTAGATTCTGGAAACAAGTTACTCAAAGACCGCCGACAGTTAATCAACCTCAGATTACAGTTTTTATTTTTGTTCAATTTTTTATTTTTTGTTAAGAATAAAGCTTGCGGCTACGTTCAGCTACAAGTCAAATAACACACTTAAACAATGCACAATGTCTGGTCTACTCCCGCACATGGATATAACACTGTTAAGCTTCTTTCAACAAGGAATTCTGTTGTACTATGTATAATGTTTTATTGTGATAAAAGAATGTTATGGTTTTAATTAACTAAACAATACATTTTCAATTATTTTAATAAAACATGATAAACAACAATTATTTTAAGAAAACGACTTCTTTATTTAATCATTATTCACTGTTGTTAAAATAGAAAAAAAATGACAACCTTCGCTTCGAGCGAGGATGCGATGCAGTTTTTTTAACTGAACGTGCCTGATAGCTGATGCAGGACGATATTGGTGAAGTCCAAGCTCTGGCTTCAAGGCTCTCATATGCTGATTGGCTTTGATCCATTACCAATTATCCCATTGATAATAAAGACGCCTTGTACACCTAACAAACAGGTATATACAATAGAATATATTGCCTGGACCTGGGATAGGCTGGCTGAGATCTGCAGCAATATGACGCACTGATGTGTCAGCCACACAGGTAGCCGGAGCTCTGTCAGCTTGACCCTGCCGTATGCAGGGCTATCAGTCAGTCAGGCTGTCACCTCACCCTCTTCCATATCACCACAGGGCAAGATGGCATCAGGGGTCTTTTTGACCCCACCTGACATCCAATCAAAGGGGAGATGGTGGGTTGAAAAAGGCAAGAAACTGAAAGCCAACGCTTGCCAGTGCATGGTTACATACTGTGCAGGCCTCAGATTGCAGCTTCCTGTTCATCACCACCCCCTTTTCTGAATCGTTTTTGGCCACTATAGGTGTGGCAGGGTATACTCAGACATGAGTCCCTTGCTCACTGCACCACCAGGATTCAAGCAAGCCGGGCCGACGACGGCTGAAATGCCAGAAACCGGTCCCCGGAAGCTTGCCTCCTTTCCAGTGAAGAATTGTCTTGGTAGTTTGGTCTGCCCTGTTCCCATGAGGCACGGGGTCAGACTAATTTGCATATAGCCAGGTTCTAAACTGGGGTGATGCAGTGAGCTAAATAACGGTGATGGATTAAGCCCTGATCTCTTGACTGGGTAAGAGTGGTCTGCTTAATTCAGACACTCTGTTCATCACCACCCCCTTTTCTGAATCGTTTTTGGCCACTATAGGTGTGGCAGGGTATACTCAGACATGAGTCCCTTGCTCACTGCACCACCAGGATTCAAGCAAGCCGGGCCGACGACGGCTGAAATGCCAGAAACCGGTCCCCGGAAGCTTGTCTCCTTTCCAGTGAAGAATTGGCTTGGTAGTTTGGTCTGCCCTGTTCCCATGAGGCACGGGGTCAGGCTAATTTGCATATAGCCAGGTTCTGAACTGGGGTGATGCAGTGAGCTAAATAACGGTGATGGGTTAAGCCCTGATCTCTTGACTGGGTAAGAGTGGTCTGCTTAATTCAGACACTCTGTTCATCACCACCCCCTTTTCTGAATCGTTTTTGGCCACTATAGGTGTGGCAGGGTATACTCAGACATGAGTCCCTTTCTCACTGCACCACCAGGATTCAAGCAAGCCGGGCCGACGACGGCTGAAATACCAGAAACCGGTCCCCGGAAGCTTGTCTCCTTTCCAGTGAAGAATTAGCTTGGTAGTTTGGTCTGCCCTGTTCCTATGAGGCACAGGGTCAGACTAATTTGCATATAGCCAGGTTCTGAACTGGGGTAATGCAGTGAGCTAAATAACGGTGATGGATTAAGCCCTGATCTCTTGACTGGGTAAGAGTGGTCTGCCTAATTCAGACACTCTGTTCATCACCACCCCCTTTTCTGAATCGTTTTTGGCCACTATAGGTGTGGCAGGGTATACTCAGACATGAGTCCCTTGCTCACTGCACCACAAAGGATTCAAGCAAGCCGGGCCGACGACGGCTGAAATGCCAGAAACCGGTCCCCGGAAGCTTGTCTCCTTTCCAGTGAAGAATTGGCTTGGTAGTTTGGTCTGCCCTGTTCCCATGAGGCACGGGGTCAGACTAATTTGCATATAGCCAGGTTCTGAACTGGGGTGATGCAGTGAGCTAAATAACGGTGATGGATTAAGCCCTGATCTCTTGACTGGGTAAGAGTGGTCTGCTTAATTCAGACACTCTGTTCATCACCACCCCCTTTTCTGAATCGCTTCCTGCTTCAGACGCTGATTGGAGATGGAGTTGTGGGTGTCACTTAAGGGTCCATGCACCAGCCGCTAAGCAGCTGAAGCGCACCTGCATTGAAACCTAAACTGATGGTTAGTAACAGGGCTTGTGTCGGGGTACCACGCGCGTGGACGGCGTCCCCCCCACTTAGTTTACCGGGAGCTCTTTAATTCGAGAAAATGGAGCCACACATTATCTCTTTGGCCCCTTTGGGGCGAGATCGGAGCTCATTCAGAACACTGCTCTGATGCAATCGCATCTAAGGGGTGAGCGAGGGGAGGCAATGAGTCTGATAGTGCAAGCCACCTTTCAGGACGTCACTTCCTGCTGTGACTTCAGCATTCCCCCACTTCTTTTTTTAGGACTTGTGCCCTGGTTAGTAAAATAAAATGCTCTCTAATCATTTTATGTGCATGCATATGGATGATAGAGTGTATGTGACTACATAATTAAGTGAGAGAGTGATTTGGCATGTGAGTGAGCGAGTGAAGGAGAAGATGAGTGAGACAGTATGTGAGTGTGTTAGCCTTAACAGACTGTGAATGAGACAGGAAGCGATACTGAAAGTGTGACCGTGAGCAAGCACATGATTGATATAGTATGTGAGTGTGTAAGACAGGGAGTCAGACAGTGTGTGGATTTGATGGTCCATGAATGAGAGCATGAGTGTGAGCCAGTGGGTCTGAAACAGTGTGAGTGAGGCAGTGTGTAAGCACATGAGTCAGATAATGAGTGAGCATGTGTGAGACTCCATGTGAGTGTAACATGTACGTGTGTGTATGTGTGTGTAAGTGAGAGTGAGTGATAAAGGGAGTGAGAGTATGTGAGAGTGAATGAAACCGTGAGTCAGAATGAGTGAGAAGGATAGAGAATAAGCCAGACTGATTGAGAATGAGTCTGCAAGTGAGCGACAGTGTAAGTGTGAGTATGAATGAGAATGATTGATTGTAGGAAGTGAGTGTTGCCACTGGCTTATTAGATATTTTACAAAACAAGGGAACCCAAGGTGCAATCGCTAGGGACCTATGGGTAGTACTTTTTAACAGAGACAATGGTCCCTAAAAAGACAGATTAATTCAATGAATATAGACTAGATAGTTCTATATTAGTGTCCAGCCGGACGGTTTTATTCCATTAGATGATTGATCATATCAAAATCTAAAAATTGTAAGTGGGACACCAACGCTGGGGGTCGCGTAACTAGTTAGCATGGAGGAGTCTAGTTACGCGACCCCCAGCGCTGGTGTCCCACTTACAATTTTTAGATTTTGATATGATCAATCATCTAATGGAATAAAACCGTCCGGCTGGACACTAATATAGAACTATCTAGTCTATATTCATTGAATTAATCTGTCTTTTTAGGGACCATTGTCTCTGTTAAAAAAACAACTGGCTTATTAGAGGCAAATCTTGAATTATGGGGCACCCACAGTAAAACAGTGGCACACTAGAAGTATTTATTGGCATACAGGACACTATTGGCAAAATACTGGCAGTGGTATACTGGACATAATCCTTGGCATTTGGAAGAAGTAATATGGCATATAGGCTGGTAGGAGGCTTGGGTAAAATGTAATGTACACTGACATATTTTACATACTTTCGGGATTTGCATTTGTTAAGTGAAATTCTCAAAATTATATCATTATGGCACTTCATGTAATTATTGATCACTTGCATTAAAGGTTTATTGTGAAATACAACATTTGCTGTTAAAATTTACTGCAAACATATGGGCATAACAGAACGCTAGTGGCTGACATGAAGACAAACTCCAAGCTAAAATATAGCACAAAATGATGGATTGGCATTTTATATATTTGCGGGTAGTTTTGTGGAATTTTCTCGCTGTTACATAAACACAAATTACTCTTATTTCACTTATTAGCTGGCCGGTAGGAGGTGGCAGGGGTATCCATCACAAATGGAAGACCCTACATACTAACTGTAGTATTTGACATATAGGCCACCCATGGTATATAGAAGGCATAAGTGGAAAGATTCTGACACTGGCATATTGTATGTAATTGTTGACGTAAAGAGGTGGGTCACACACTGCACATTTTGAA
This sequence comes from Lissotriton vulgaris, assembly GCF_964263255.1. Classification (NCBI taxonomy): domain Eukaryota; kingdom Metazoa; phylum Chordata; class Amphibia; order Caudata; family Salamandridae; genus Lissotriton; species Lissotriton vulgaris. The sequence continues at coordinate 883,430,754 of NC_141694.1, forward strand.
ACAAATTGGATCAATTCCTAGAGCGCCAGACTTCGTTGACTTGCCACACCATGAAAGAAATTTAATATTTAATAAGTGTCCTTTCAAATCTTATGGCTTTTGAACAAAGTTATGTGAAAATTATGTTATAATTGTGCTTTAACATTCACTTTCAAATTTCATGTTTTCAAAATTTACTAAGGGGAGTGGGAGCTCACCCAAACCCTCCAAGGTGATGTCTAATTTGTTTACTCGCTAAAATTTCGGGTAAGTATTACAACTCACCACTTTAAAAGTTCACTAGCCACCATTGGGCCAGATTGCACCATTAATGACTGCACGTCCTAACATTATCAAATAAATAATACTCAGTGAGCACCTGCGTAAATTCACTCATTAATAGTGTGGGATTATACAGCTCTTTTTCTTAAAATTTAAACAATCTCAAGGTGGACATGATATCACTCCCCTCTCTAGAGATTGCTCCTCCTTTCATACATGGATACGTGTGCAGAAATGTACCTTAGTATTTCTATTTTTTTTTTTTTTGATTTGGAAACCATGAAAATGTATTAGCCGATTAGCATAACTTCGAATAAACTATTCAAATTAGTCGCAAATCAGTAATTAACATATGAATACATTGAACAGTCTAATTCAAAGCAATTCAAAATAACAAATAACAGTCAAATTGTTTAAAGTTGTCATGAGTAAATCAAGACCGGCTTCCTGTTGTCAGAGAGACCCACATTTGTGCCACTCACCTTAACCATGGGTGGACTGATGATATCTCAAACTGAAAGGAAACATACCCAATGAATGCTCCCAGCTGATAAAAATAGGCTACCATAAGAAGCAGTATCATATCCCACATCCAACCCTTTCGGCATTAACTATACCATTTGCTCTAGGAATCATAATTGACGAGGCCCTCAAAACTGAGTACAGAGGTCTCTGTTTACAACTTCTAATACAAATGTTGCCTTTTCACAGCTAGCAAGGTAATAAGTCAATACGACGCATCATACACAAAACTACAGCTGACTAATGTAATTTAAATAAAACAAACGTATTTCTGTAAAATTCTGGCAGAACGTATGACCAATATGAACCTACCACTGCTGCATGGCTTGATTTATCCAGGTTAGTCTGGGCTCATTCCCGGCAGGCGGAAGACGTATAATCTATGAACACTAGTTACAGTTTTACATTAACAAGTTGACCCAGAGATGCAGACGGTGGCCACATTCGTGGATGCCACTAAAACCTTTGACCGGGCTCAAAGGCCCATTCATTTACCTTAATTTGCAAGAGCGGGCATGGGTAAAGCTAGGGTACAATAGACCAAGCTACTGTACATCACCCGGTAGCTAAATTAAAAACAGATAATCAATTACCTATCCCTATTATGATGGGTAACTAGCAGTAGAGCTCCTAGGAAGTATGCGTCAATCATTCCACTGTTGCACTGGGAGTAAATTTTGGGGTCAATCTAGCGCTGCGATCAATGTACCCTGATGACATTCTCCTAACTAGTTAAGGATCCAGAGGTTGAGCTAAACCCTATAATTAGAGAAATTATGAAATATGGCATATGGTTCGGATTGACCATTTGCTGGTTGAAATCCTTCATGCTCCCTTTTGCTGGGACACTTGCCCTTCCAGCTTAGGTTTGCTCATTAATATTCTTCATCAAGAAGGAGAATTAGAGGGAAATAAGACAGAAGAAAGGGCACCCTCCATTCGACAGTATCATAATAAAATCTTTTTTTCATTTTCATTAATATGCTAGGACTCACTGTTCGGTATCTGAACAGACAATATCACAGAGACTATGGTTCTTATTATAAGGGGAAACGATGGAAAATATACAGAAAAAATATCTACACAGATAAATTAATGAATTAAACTGCCAATTTCATTAGGAAGCAGGACAGCTCTCACTAAAATGGTGCTATTATCCAAATTATTGTGCCTTTTGAAAAACATCCCCACCCCACTAAACCTAAAAAATGTGACCGGCGAAATTCTGTTATGATTAAACTTACTTGGTCTTCGAAACAATCCAGAATCAGATATAGTCCACGGCAGCTGCCATATAAACGTGGGGGATTCGCTGCTCCTAATTTTAATGTGTACTATTTGGTGGATGAAGTGCAGTTTGCTCATCACTGGTTTCACAATCCAAGACAGGTCCTGAACTTTGAGTTTGAGAGGGGAATGGGTGATCCAATACCATTGAACAACATATCAACAAAGAAGAATCGCAGAGCTAACAAGGAGATCTACAAATGGTCTAGGCCTTGGCTAGGCTGGCTGAGATCCGCAAGTCTCACAAGTTATACTTTCTCCATGTGCCGTTGCTGCACAACCCAAGCAGGTGGCTACAGAGTAATACCATGTGTCACTAAGTGTGAGCAATCGGGTTATTGGTTGAGGCGGTTGAGGTGGATGTTAACCCTATTTAAGCAACCACCACACTCCCGGGCAGAGTGAACTACAATAATGAATTAAATTAACCTGTGCTTAACCCTCTGGTAGCTTAGCGCAAAGCTGTCCGACTTAGCTTAGAGGCAATGAGTAAAGTATTTATGCAGCACACAAACAATAATAAAATGAAAATACAACACAAGAAAAATCCCAAATCAATTTAGAAATTAGAAAGTAATTTTTAATAAATAAAATGCCCCATAAATTACGAAAATTGCCATCAGTAGAACCGGAGAGATGCAATTAAAAAAATGTAGGTAAGCATAGTAACTAAAAGCACAAATCACCACTTGCAGTTATCTTGTTGTGCTAGACCAGAGTAAAGTCAATAGTTCAGGCTGACCACAATAGAGCATGGGTCGGATACAGGTACTATGTTAGTCCAGCTGAAAAAGTTATCTTCTCAAATTCCAGTGTGAAGAGTACAGTTCATGGTACAAGAGGCTGCAAGGAACATGGTGAGCATCTTGGACAGTCATCACTGTAGCACGAAAATCTTATTGGGTGTCGCGGACAGTCATTGCTGGAGTTTTGGGTTAGTGGTCACTGCAGGATGCTGAAGTTGTTTTGTGAAGTGTAGATCTTGCATTGTTGGTCGTCACTGGAGGTTGCTCTTCTGTGAAGAGGCACCACTTGGGGATCAGGAACTCACTCCAGAAGAGGCCAGTAGGGCACAGGCAAGTCCATTTGCAGGTGCAGGGTGTTCCATTATAGCAGGTCAGCTGAGCAGTTGCAGGGAGACCTTAGGAGCTTGTTATGTCCCTGTAGCTCACACAGGAGGTCAATCAACTGACCCTTGGAGTCACTCAGCCTGGGATGAAGGGAGCAGGTCAAGTCTTCGCCACACCATGAGAGAAAGCTCCCTTGGCAATGGGAGTCATTGTGTTGATTTTTATTTCCTGCATTTGGATTTTGATTTTGAAAAGAAAAAGAATGTTGAAAGTCTGATGTACTGCTCTGTCATTTTGAGGAGCCATCCATTAAACTTTCAATGCATTTACAGGCACTACCATGATGGTGGTGCCTGGACATGCAGGAGATGTCTGCAGGGCCAGCGGACATCTCTAAATTTGGTGGTTGGAGTATACTTGGGTTAAAAATTCAATTTCTGATTGTCTGAGGTATGCATCCAGGCCAGGCAGGAGCCACCACTCTAGTCAGCGAATGCTAGATACACACTAAAAGATAACCTGTCCTCATCCTCTGGTAGATTGGCACACAACAGTCAGGATAATGGAAAGAGGTAGTGTGTAAAGTATTGGCGCAAGACACTCACACAGTAACACAAATACACCACAAAAATACTCTACACAGGTGTATAAAAACATATTATTATATTCTGAACAAAACAAGACTAAAATGACAAACATCTAATGTATAGAACTTGAGATATCGAATTTTGAAGGAATAAATGCAGTAAAGTGGTTTAAATCAAGTAGCACCAAAACGTTACCTTAGGTCCTGCTGGACCGGGTCAAAGTCAAAGTTTGGGCCTACCCTGATGGAGCACCAGCTGCCTTCAGGACCCATGCAGGGATAAGTGAACAAAGTACCTTTCCTGGTTGCAAACAGCAAAATATGTCGATGTTGAGTCCTGCAGGTGCAGGATGCATCGATCTTCTCCAAGCAGTTAAGACGATGCATCAGTTCTGAAGATGGGTGTTGGAGTCCAGAGGGGTGCGAATGCTGCGAAGCTGCCCCAGGACACACCCATGGCCCGTTCGCTTGCCACTCCTGCAAGTTCGCCTGCAACAGGACCCACACCAAATCCACTACCTCCAAACACAGCTCCAACTCCAATCACCTGAAGTGCATCCTGCTGAACACCCGCTCGGTCCACAGACACGCCACTGAACTCTGGGACCTACTCGACACCACATCGCCGGACGTCGCCTTCCTTACAGAAACTTGGATGAACGCCTCATCAACGCCCCACATCGCCATAGCCATCCCGGACGCTTACAAGATCATCCGTAAAGACCGCACCAATCAAACAGGAGGAGGCATCGCCATCGTCCATAAGAACACCATCAGAATCTCGACCAGCTCCGACGATAACCTCGCAACCGCCGAACACCTTCACTTCCAGATCCACACCGACCCCAGGACCACACTTAGAGGCACCCTCATCTACAGACCACCAGGAACCCGCACACAATTCATTGAAGACTTCACCGACTTCATCAGCCCACATGCCCTCCCCTCCGAGAACTACATTCTACTGGGAGACCTAAACTTCCACCTGGAAAAGAAAAACGACAGCAACACCACCACCCTTCTGGACAACCTGGCCAATCTCGGACTCAAACAACTTATTGACACCCCCACCCACTTAGCCGGACACATGCTCGACCCTATCTTCACCTCCAGCAAACACATCTCCTTCGATCAGACCACAGCTCTCCATTGGACTGACCACAGCTGCGTTCACTTCAGCTACAAAAAGACCATGACCCACAACCCCCCACAACCTATTCCTAGAAGAAACTGGAACAAAATCACCACCGACCAACTCTTCACATCGCTCAACCAAAACCCTCCTACCATATCAGCGGACCCAAACCAAGCTGCCAGCAAACTCACTCAATGGATCACCCACAGCGCTGACGAATTAGCACCCTTGAAAAACCACCAGATCAAACAAGGGAACAAAAAGGCCCCCTGGTTTAATGATGATCTTAAGAAATCCAAGAAGCTATGTCGTACCCTCGAGAAAACCTGGAGAAAAAACCCAACCACTGACAACCTGACCACCTTCAAGGACGCCACCCGCAAACACCATCAATTAATCCGATCCACCAAGAAATCTGCATTTAAGGATCGAATCAACAACAACGCCCACAACAGCAAGGAACTATTCAACATTGTCAAAGAATTCACCAACCCCACCGCCGGCACCAACGACATCACTCCCTCCCAAGACCTCTGCAACTCTTTATCCTCTTTCTTCCACAACAAAATCGCCGACATACACAACAGCTTTGAAAACCAGTCCGAAGAACTACCCACTCCACCCACCTCGGAACCAAAACAGCACTCTCATAAGCTTTCAGCCTGGAACCCAATCACCCTGAAGACACCATCCGCCTGATAAACTCCATCCACTCAGGAGCGCCAACCGACCCATGTCCCCACCACATCTTCAACAAAGCAGACTCCATCATCGCACCCCACCTCCGTGATGTCATCAACTGTTCCTTCAACTCCGCTACCTTCCGGGAAAGCTGGAAACATGCCGAACTTAGCGCCCTTCTGAAGAAACCCACAACTGACCCCTCTGAACTTAAGAACTACCGCCCCATCTCGCTCCTCCCATTCCCCGCCAAAGTCATTGAAAAGCCGTCAATAGTCAGCTCGCCGCCTTCCTCGAATTCAACAAATCCCTCGACCCTTCACAGTCCGGCTTCCGAGCCAAACACAGCACCGAAACCGCACTCATCGCAGCAACCGACGACATCCGAACGCTACTGGACAACGGAGAAACAGTTGCCCTCATCCTACTTGACCTCTCCGCCGCCTTCAACACGGTCTGTCATAGCACCCTTATACAACGCCTCAGCAACGTCGGGATACAAGGAAAAGCTTTGGACTGGATCATCTCGTTCCTCGCCGGAAGAACCCAGAGAGTCCGCCTCCCCCCATTCAAATCAGAGGCCACCGAAGTCATCTGTGGGTTACCACAAGGATCATCACTCAGTCCCACCCTCTTCAACATTTACATGAGTCCCCTCGCATCAATCGCGCGACAACTCAACCTCAACATCATTTCCTACGCAGACGACACCCAGCTGATCCTCTCCCTTACCAAAGACCCATACACCGCCAAAACCAATCTACACGAAGGAATGAAAGAAGTAGCTGAATGGATGAAGAACAGCCGATTAAAACTGAACTCGGACAAAATGGAAGTCCTCATTTTAGGATCATCCCTCTCTGCATGGGACGACTCATGGTGGTCACCGGCCTTGGGTACAGCACCCACACCTACAGATCACGCATGTAACCTGGGCTTCATCCTAGACTCCTGCCTCTCGATGACCAGACAAGCCAACGCCATTTCATCTTCTTGCTTCAACATCCTACGCATGCTCAAAAAAAAATTCAGCTGGATCCCCACCGAAACAAGAAAGACAGTCACCCACGCACTGGTCACTAGCCGTCTAGATTATGGAAATACCCTTTACGCCGGGACCACGGCCAAACTACAGAAAAACTCCAACGAATCCAAAACGCCTCAGCCAGACTCATACTGTACATTCCCCGTCAAGTTCACATTTCCGGTCACCTGAAGGAACTCCACTGGCTCCCCGTCAACAAGAGAATAACGTTCTGTCTCCTTACCCACGCACACAAGGCCCTCTACAACCTAGGACCCGAATGCCTCAACACACGATTGTCCTTCTGCACACCCACCCGCCAACTACGATCATCCACTCAAGCCCTCGCCGCAATTCCGCGCATCCACAGATCCACCATGGGAGGAAGATCCTTCTCCTACTTAGCGGCCAAAACCTGGAATTCTCTCCCCACTTATCTCCGACTTACACAGAACCACCTCTCCTTCAAGAAGCAACTGAAAACCTGGCTATTCGATAAGTAATTCACCCCCGTCCCTCAAGCGCCTTGAGACCCTCTGGGTGAGTAGTGCGCTATACAAATGCCTGAACTTGAACTTGAATTTGATTTTGGAGCAATGCTCTGGATTCTGCCACACAGCCAAGGTGATGTGTTTATCTCACAAAGCTGCAGGGACTGCAATATGCTGTCTCATGCATCGATCTCTGGGGGCACAGTGCAGGTTCCGAGGAGATGCACTGATTTTACTCCAGCAACTGGCTTGATACGCCAGTTCTGCTACATGCAGACAGGAGTTTTTTATTTATTTATAACGTTTTATATTGCACTAGCTAGACCCGTGGGTATCAGAGTGCTTTACATACAGGAAAAGAAAAGATTGAGATGCATCAAAATCCGTGTTTCAAGTATATGGGCCACTTCCAGTGAGCCAGGCACAGAAGCAGGGGTAGAGACTTTGAGATACCTGAGTCTTAAACAACAGGAGGCCGAACAACAAGCCCTTGGAGATCACTTGATGGGAAGGCAGAGTTCAGCTCTCCTTCAGCAGAACCAGAGAGCAGCAGGCCAAGAAACAGAAAAGCAGGCCTTCCAGATCAGCAATCCTGTTGAGCCCTTTAAGCAGCACAACAGTTCTTCTGGCAGAACTTCAGTTACAAGTCCAGTAGTGTCTGATTTTAGAGGGTCAGAGACCAGTACTGATACCCAAAGGTGTCTTTGATGGGGTATCTTCAAAGCAGCTCTCTAAAGTGCACAAGTATCCTTTTCATCCCGGTCCTGTCTACCAGACTATCGGCGGGAGGTAAACCGGTCATACCATGTTTGGAGAAGAGAGCTAATGCATTTAGTACTGGTTAGCAGTGGTAAAGTGTGCTGAGACCTAAAGCCAACAGAAAGAAGCTCAGAAAAAGAGGAGGAGGTCCATTTTCCAGCTACTCGACTTGGCGGGAGTATGGTACTCGGCCATTGTGACCTACATAATCTATCCGCCAAACAGTAAATTAGGTCCATATTCTTCACCTTGAAATTGTTATTTGTGCAAGCAAGCTATTCTCAAGGGGCTTAGAAAGTTATTGTTAGAAAATTAAGGGTCTGATTCGGAATTCGGTGGACGTGTACTCTGTCACAAACTTGTGTGCCTTATTGCAAGTGCCATAGATTATAATCCACTTTTAATAGGGAGGAGTGGATATTCGTCACATTCGTGACAGTGTAACCTGTCTGGCAAACTCTAAGCAGCCCCCAAATCTCCTTTCATGGAGAAGAATTTAATTAAGATTTAGGTTAGGCATGTCTTAGATGCCCGTCAGAGATCTGTATGTCTGTTTTCTATTTGTGTTGTGTGAGCTAATAATCATTGGGTGGGTGGCCATCTATATGAAATGAGATTCAGATTTGCTGTTGTTTCTATATGGAGGACCCCACATGTGTGCCAGGGTTTTACTTTCCAGCGCTGGTATTGTTAAGACACACAGGCCCAAATTCTCACAAGAATCACAGAACGCAGTGCAGAAGTAAAAAATGCTGTGTTGCATGACAGGGAGGGAGCAGGATAGCGCCATGTCTACAGAGATATAGCTCTCTCCTTCCCTCTCCCTAGCGCCTGTGCTGGCTTCAGCTGCCGTGCGCCAGGCTGACTTCTTAGCGCCATAGTGCTAGGGTGCATGCCTTAATCTACCATAGGTTTCGGACAGGAAGGGTGACCTTCCGGTACGAAATACTGTGGCTAGACAGGTTTAAAACCTTTTCCTGCTTTGTATGGTTGCCGTAGAATGTCTGACAAAATATCGACAGACAAAAAATCGACCTACAAAAATATCGACTCAAAAATATCGAAGACAAAAATATCGAAGTCCTATCTATATAAAGGTAAGTACAAAAATATCGAGAAAAAAATATTGTTGTTAAAAATTGTCAGTTAAAAATATCGGTTTTTAAAATGTTTTAATAATAATGTAAAAATAAGTAAATAAAACATAATTAAAAAATATATAGATACAAATATTAAAACATATTTAAAAAATAATAACTAATACATATAGGGGCCGATTCCGATTCGGTAAAATCCTGTCCGAATCGCCGTACAGGGCATTTTTCCCATACGAATCGTATCCCGAACCGCCCCCGTACGTACGATGTAGTACGATGTGCACCCAAAGCAGTTCTTCATACAAATCGTGCCAAGGACCGTATGACTCAAGAATCCGTACGGATCGCATTCGGAACATGCAGTACGCAATGTCGGTGCGGACCGAAGCATCATTTTCCGACCCAGCAAGTACGAATCGTCTGGACAACACTCCGTAGGACTCTCTTGATACGGGAGCTGAAAACGTCCGGAAAAGCAGATTTCGACTCGAAATGCGTATGAAACGGCCCCCCCGGGTACGGTGCCTACACCCCATGATTGCAGGGGTATGGTGCATCGAGGTACGGTGCGTACACCCCTGGATTTCAGGGGTACGGTGTGTATGTCCTGTGCGTACACCCCATGATTGGGGTGTACGGTGCGTAGGGGTACGGTTCGTACCCCCCCGGGCCATAGGTGTACGGTGCGTACATCTCGTGCGTACACCCCTTGAGTTTAGGGGTACGGTGCGTATGTGAATGTGTGGCTCTCCGTACAAATTGCTTCTACGTGATGTTTTCTGTACGAATGGCGTACTCAATCCCCGGTCCGGATCGTACTTGTCGGGTCGTACAGCATGTTTACGATTCGTACGGTTCACTGTGAGGGTCTATGTCGTACGGATTTTACCTCGTGTTTCGTACGGTTCGCAATGATTCGGATGTATTTTTTACCTACGGATCGTACTGCGCGATACGGACAGATCTGTACGAATGGTACGGAAACGGCTACGAATAAGAATCGTCGTACTGGTTCGTTTCCTGAATCGGAATCAGACCCATAATGTTAAAATGAATTAAATATCTACATATAAATTAACATATTATACTTTCTCCACATATTCTGAAGCTACGGCGGTGTAAGCATGGAGGGCCGACACTGCGGCCCCGGCGAAAAAGCATGGAAAGTCTGGAGCTTACGTTGGCAGCCCCTGCGGTTGAAACGCGGAGCTTAGGTTTTCGCTGCAATATAATTTTTGCTTTCCTTCCCGAACTGGCAATCAGGAGGCAAGAGATGCTGCTGGTGGAGAGGCTGCAAGCTGTAGCTGTAGACAGCAGGCTGAAAAGGCTGTAGAGGTGCAGGCTGAAAGCTGCAGGCGGAAGAGGGTGAAGAGTGCAGCGTCTGAATTTTGCCACAGCTGTCAGCTTCTTTACCCGGACCAGCATCGCAGCAACAGGAGATGCTGGTGGCAGGAAGCTGAAACGTGAATGGTGAAGAGCCGAGTAGCTGGGGGAACCACCTGGGAAAACGCCTGGAGCCTTCCCAGAGGCAGGCTGCAGGCCAAGGAGAACGGAGAGGTGAAAGGTGAAGAAGGTGCAGAGCCCAAAGCTGGAGCCAGAGGTAGGAGGAGCGGGATGCCCTCAATAACTTGGTCAGCCCTTTAAACTTTCATTGCCTACCTTTTTTCACCCTGTGGACTCTATTGGCGGGAAATCCTCGAAGTCGCCACACTCCTCCGGATTGCGGGCCGCAGACTGCCAGGACACTACACCTCCCACCTCCCAGCAGGCAGTGCGGTCCCGCGAGAGGAGCGGCACGAAACATCATGAGCCGACCGGGGGATAAATTGCTCGGAGGATGTACCCGGGCCAGCCCGTCAGGGCAAGGTAGAGGCTGGGCAGGGCCAAACCCCCTGGGTGTACTGTTTGGGGGCCATTCTTTGAGGTGTGGGTAAGGACACTACTGACTCTAACACTGTTCTGCTGTCTTACTGACAGCACAGCTCTCTCATACATTTGTAGAGTGTGTTTCCTAATTGTATGTTACCATATCTTTAAGTTCTAAAGAAGATTTTGGTTTGTTTTAAATTGTACACTCTCTCTGGGGGACGATTACTGGAAATTCTTTAGTACAACCCCCTAGTTGAATATTTCCATTGTCATTGTCACTGTGCCCGGTCTACTTTCCCCTGACCAGAGGCATCTAAAGAAGAACAGCAGCAATTCCTGTGATTGTACTTAGATTTCAGGGTTCCCTCGCTCCATCTCTCTTCCGGACGAATGGGTCTTAACCTATTATTCCGGAATTACCTTGGCCCACTCAATAGGCTCTGATACTGGTGGAATTACTGTCAGCATAATTGAGAATGATGGAAAAACGCAAGAGTACAGTAGGCACTTTAGATGCACTTCTAACTAGGGCTGAGTTGCTTCTTACTCATGAGATCCAGTTAACAGAACGGCGGTTCTTACTCAACCCTACTCAGTTTCCATTGACCAGGGAAGCAGGATCCAACATTCCCTTAACACCTAAAATTATCATCCAGTGTAATGATAGTAACTTCCCCCTGGCTAAACAACCCTTACACCCACTGAATCAAGAAAGTGATATTGATAATAGCTTATCTTTAGGGACAAGAACCCAAACCCGGAAACAAACTAAACAAACTAAACTGATTAAAGGGAATGTAGCTAGAACTAGACAGAAGGGCGCAAAGGGGGCAAGGATTGTAGCAACACAGGAACCCCTGGTCCTAGTCCCCAAGTACTTGTTTAAGTAGAAACACAAATAGATCCAACTTTAAAATCGTTTAGTGCTCAGGCAGAAGCACCCATCTCCAATCCCAATGTGTTTCCCTCAGCTACTCAGGTTGCCCTTGAAGATTTTGTTAGAGGGTTGCTAGAATCAAAGATCAGTTCAATGATGATTCAGATAAGCACACTTATCGAAGAAAGATTTGCCCGCAAGGAGGAAAAAGTTGAGCAGCTGAAAGAGGTCGTAGGGACAATTAGTAATTCATGGATAAATTAGCACCCCGCCATGGCTCAAAGGATACTAACTCCCCTCTTGCAGAGAGACTTCAGCCCACTAATCAGAAGAAAATGTGTGGAAGATTAGGAGAACCACAAATAGCTATCTTACCTTCACGTGTATTTGAGGATACTGAACTCAAGGATCTCACTAGGGAGGGAGTTAAGAGTAGACCAGGGCAAGATAGACGTAACAACCTCAATAAGACGACTGAGCACCCTAGTCCAGATACATTAGATTTACCACCTGCCGCCTGCCCCTATGTATTAATTCTAACTGGGGCTCCGGTACTAAAACAGGTACAGAGCGAATCTTGGACTACTCTCCGTAACAAAGTGGCGGACTGGTTGACCAAATTCAAGAATTTTAGTCCCCATCATATTAACGAAATCCTGATGGTCCGAAGAGTCAGGTGGGTTGGCGCCTTAGCAAAGACCATCCCTGGTGACTGCATTGTTATAAACTTTCGACGCCCCGAATGGTCCAATCTCTTTTAAAGCTCAAGAAGGAATTCTCCCCTCAAAGTTCAAGTATTACCGCTCTCCCCCTGGGTTTCCTTTATAAACCAACTCTTAGGCCTAGAGGAGTAGGGAATGGCTCAATCTTATCACCTAATATGTTTGAGGCATTATCCCCTCTAGATGCAGTGGACTGACAACCAATCCCCCCTGCTAGTAGTAAGTTCAGCTTGAAGAAAAGACCTAGTGAGAGTGAGATTTATTTAGAAAATTCCCCTAGTTTGCCCCAAACGGTGGATGAGCGGGTATCAATATTATCAATTTCTAATTTGAATCCCATTATGGTCTCACCAGATATGGAGCAAGTATCTCCTTTAGTCACCCCTGGTAACAGCTCCGTGCCACAGAGCTTGGGCTCTAAAAATAATGTATGTTCAAGTCCCGGTATTAGTGCAGATGTTATCCCTTTAGGGCAAGTAGGAGGTTCTGCTATTTTTCCTCCCTATGCAGCAAACTCCCTGAGAGGGTTGTCACTCAGTATCATTTTTTGGAACATTGCTGGCCTACGATCTGAGGTCAATCACGACGAGTGGCTTACCTTCTCGCGAACTTATAGCATTCTCTGTCTTCAAGAAACGTGGGCTGTATCATCTATACATTTGAGTGATTATAAAACATATTTTTCGCCTGCAATTCCATCCTTATCAGGGCATGCAAAAGGAGGTCTGACGGTTTACATTTCCAATAATCTTTCAGTATGGGAAATTATTGCCTTTAAACTGGAGGCTAACTTTCAAATTATCATCCTTGATATTAATAAATTGGATATCTTTGTCCTAATTAACTATTATAATAACTTACAGCAATCCTAGCTGATTGACACCCTGAAAGAGATTCGCTATACCTTACTGGAACTTAATAGAAAATATCAAAGGAAAAGATCATCTGTTATCTGGGGTGGTGATTTTAATTTATCCCTCTGTGTCCACAATGATAATATAACTTGTGGTTTAAAAGACGAGAGAGATAACAACTTGACTCATTTTACACATACTCAGAGTGGGGCCTGTTTGAATGAGACCATATTTATCCTTCAACTTGTTCTGGCTAATGAATTAATTTCACCTACAGTTCCTCTTACTCCATCCTTTTATGGTAGAGGAGCCTCTAGTTGTATGGATTTTATGTTTTTGTCTAGCATGGCGGCACCCCTTATTCTGAACTTTAAAACCCACGATTGTGCTTTTAGCGACCACTTTCCCAATTCTATTACCCTTTCTCTCCCATTGAGGCGAGGAAAGACCAATCAAATGACATCACAGGGTGAGGAAAATTTGGTCTTGAATAGATTAAATGGCTGCTCGCTCAATTGGGAATTTGCTGATCCAGTTAAGATCACAGAGGAAGTTGTTAAGAATTCCATGAAAGCCATTAATAACTGTTTGGATGACTCCTCCACTCCTCAGGCGATCTTAGATAACTTTATGGTTATCTAAAGAAAGCCCTATGCATTAAATCTAAAAGGATTAAGAGAAATAAGGGGGGGCTGGTTTAACAGTACTTGTACTAATGCACAGTCGAATTTAAAAACCATTCTTCGACACCCAGTAAGAAATAAGCAAGAAATAATCCATCTTAGAAAAATCTATCATTCTGCAATCCGACAAAGGAAAACTGAATTGAAACAGGAGCTATGGGATGAACTCGATAAGAGTTGCCTATTGAAAGATAGTGCTGCTTTTTGGGGGGTAATTAAGTCCCCATTTTTGTCCGGATCAAGGGAAATCAGCAAAATAGAAATAGAGATTGATGAAGCATCCTGGGTGGAAAATTTTTCCCAGATTTTCGGGCAAACTGCTAGTGTATCGAAAGCCCAGAACCAACCAGGGGCGAACAGTTTTTCCATTAATCCTTCATTTACTCCTCTCATTTTAGATTTTACGCTGGCTGAAGTTGAACTTGCCTCAATGGCAAGTAAAGGGGGTAAGGCGCCAGGCCCAGATGGGGTCCTGGTTGACCTCTATAAATGTAAAATGGACCTCTGGATGCCAATCCTGCTTAGGGTTTTGGAAGCAACTTGTAAAGTCGGACTGTTGGACTCATGATTAGACTCGATCCTGGTCCCGATATTTAAAAAGGGAAATCATCAAAGCCCATCTTGTTATCGTCCCATTTCGTTACTGGACTCTTTGGGAAAAGTTGTTGGGCGAGTTATATTAGACCACCTACAACTTTGGGCTGACGACAATAAGATATTATCGGATCTCCAGTATGGATTCAGGAAAGGTCTGGGTACAACTGAGCAAGTTTTAAAGTTGACTTTACTAACGGGCAAATATGTAAATGCGAAAGGTGGGAAATTTCAAATGGCTTACGTAGACTTAACATCAGACATCGACTACGTAAGCCATTCGAAACTATGGGGCATTTTATAAAAAATGGGTGTTGAACTCTCCATAGTTAATTTCCTATGTGAAATGTACTCCAATGCAACGGCCAGAGTGAGATTTGGAGTAGGAGGAAAGCTGACCGCACCGTTTAGGGTTGAGCGGGGTGTCAGGTAGGGTTGCGTCCTGGCCCCCTTTACTCTTTATACAAATGGCCTAGAAAAAGCCATGTTGGAGGGGTGCCAGGACCATCCTCTACTCCAAAACCGTCCGATACTGCTCTCCTCTACGCGGATGACACAGTGATATTCGCCTGCACTCCCCTGGCTCTCCAACGCTCACTCAACAGATATAAAACCTTCATGTCTAACCTTAACCTAAAAATTAACATCAAAAAAACTTTTATAATGAGCGTGGGGCCTAGGCATAAAAAAAGGAGAGACATTTTTGTCAACAATTCCAGGGTGAAGAATACAACTACATACCCCTATCTTGGAATTTTAATAGACGACAAAGGCTCATGGAGAAAAGCTATTGAGGCCAGAAAGTTGTTGTTTTTAAGGTCAACCATGGCGTTAGTAATTTTTACCCAGAGGCTAGGAAAAAGATCTCCTGTTGAGATGATCCGTATATATCAGGCAAAATGTATTAGCATTGCTATTTATGGTGCAGGGGTGTGGGGCTACGTACAGGCGGAAGCTCTTCAAAAAGTGGAGAACAGTTTCCTGAGGTTTCTCCTCGCCGTTCCGCAAGGCACTTCGACTTTTGGCTGCCACATAGAATTAGGCTTGCCTTATATCACTGACACCATAAAGATGCAGCCAATCCTGTTATGGCATCGCCTTTGGTCATTTACTAAGTTAGTTTTTACCCAAAGCCTCCTGAAGGACTGCCTCGCACTTGAAAACTCTGTTAAGATTAGTTGGCTCCGTTATGTTAAGAAGTTTATGTACGATTTGGGCCTAGAAAAATATGACCTGCGTTTGGCCTCTGAAGCCAACAAATCCTTGGTCCAACACTCTCTGTTGATTCAATCCTCTGTGGCCATTCAGCCTTATTTAAGCTGGAATTTGAATGGCTATGATAAGTTTTTGTTGACCCGTTTTAAGTTTAACATTTTCCATCAACTGGTTACCTTTCCAAAAACCAATGACTGGTCAAAGTTATTATCCCCTTGCCCCTGTGACGATGTTTCAACCCAATCTTTAGTTCATTTGACCCTTTTTTGTAAATTCTATGTAGAACCAAGAAAGCGTTGGCTAGTTCCAATTTTAAAAAGTTTAGGTTTACACCAATGCTGTCCTTACTTTATGGTCCTTCAACTTATGGATTCTGACTGTTTGGCACTAAATATCGTAAAATTTCTAAAATGTTGTATTCGTCATAGAAGTAAGATATATAAGAAGCTTGATACACTTTCACCCCGCTCTGTTGTATATATTTTCTGGTTCTTAGTATTAATTCTGTATTTTAAGCTATTTTATTGGAATTGAGCTGTCTTTTTAAAGTTTTGTATTAACTGTCATAAATGTAATTAGCCTATATGTATGTACTTTTATGGTTTTCTCTTAACTGAAACTGAATAAAGTATTTTTGACTTTGACTTTGACTTACTCCACAAATTGCAACATTAGGGAAAATGTTGGATAGTGTCAGGGTAAAAGTTACTATTCGCACTCCAGAGAGTGCAACAGTAGGGAAAGCGCAGGATAGCGTAGGGGTAAACATTACTATTCCCACTCCAGTGAGTGCAACAGTAGGGAAAGCGTTGGATAGCTTAGGGGTAAAAATTACTATTTCAACTCCAGAGAGTGCAACAGTAGGGAAAAGCGCTGGATAGCATAGGGGTAAAAATTACTATTCCCACTCCAGTGAGCGCAACAGTAGGGAAAGCGTTGGATAGCGTAGGTGTAAAAATTACTATTCCAACTCCAGAGAGTGCAACAGTAGTGAAAGCGTTGGATAGCATAGGGGAAAAATTTATTATTCCAACTCCAGTGAGTGCAACAGTAAGGAAAAGTGCTGGATAGTGTAGGGGTTAACATTACTATTACCACTCCAGTGAGTGCAAAAGTACGGAAAGTGTTGGATAGCGTAGGGGTAAAAACTACTATTCCCACTCCAGCGAGTGCAACTGCAGGGAAAGTGTTGGATAGCGTAGGGGTAAAAATTAACATTCCCATTCCAGTGAGTGCAACAGTAGGGAATGCGTTGGATAGCGTAGGTGTAAAATGTACTATTCCAACTCCAGAGATTGCAACAGTAGGGAAAGCGTTGGATACCATAGGGGTAAAAATATTTATTCCAACTCCAGTGAGTGCAACAGTAGGAAAAGTGTTGAATAGCGTAGGGGTTAACATTACTAGTACCACTGCAGTGAGTGCAAAAGTACAGAAAGTGTTGGATAGCGTAGGGGTAAAAACTACTATTCCCACTCCAGTGAGTGCAACTGTAGGGAAAGTGTTGGATAGCGTAGGGGTAAAACTTACTATTTCCATTCCAGTGAGTGCAACAGTAGCGAAAGTTTTGGATAGGGTATGGGTTAAAATTACTATTCTCACTCCAGTGAGTGCAAAAGTAGGGAAACCGTTAGATAGCTTAGGGGTAAAAATTACTATTCAACAGTAGGGAAAGTGATAGATAGCGTAGGAGTTAAATTAACAAACGTATCAATTAAATATTTTTTATAAAATAAATAACATATTAATAATTATTTAACAAAAAAATATTAATAAACACCTATTAAATTAATTTAATATTTACTTAAATAACATTAAATTACTTCCCATCCTATTCCCCTATAAACACACAACACGCTACATCTAAAAAATATTACAATTAATTTAATTATCAATTAATAAAAAATAATTACCAATTAATAATTAATTAACAATAACAAAAATTAAAAGTAATTATAAACTAATTATAATCATTAAAATGTAAAATAACCAACTAATAAGTAATTACCAATTAATAATAAATTAACAATACATTAACAATCAATAACAACAAATACAAACATATTAATTAATTAATTATAATTAAATTACTTCCCACCCTATTCCCCTATACACCCACAACCCACTACACATTAAAAAAACATAATTAATTTAATTATCAATTAATCAATAAATAAAAATTATTACCAATTGATTAATTAACAATAACTATAACTGAAAATGAATATACATTAATTATAGTAAATATATTTAATCAATTAATAAAAAATAATCACCAATTAATTAATTAACAATAAATGAATGAACAATAACAATAACTAAAAATGAATCTATATTAATTATAATTAATATAATTATAAATTAACCGATTAATAAAAAGAAATGATCAACTAATAATTAATTAACAATAAATTAACAATCGATAACAATAAATAAAAACATTAAATACTTAGTTAAAATTAAATTATTTCCCACCCTATTCCTCTATAAACCCACAACCCTCTTTAATACTAAAACACCCAAAAAATGTTTTAAAAAAATTACTGTTTCTTAACATTTAATACATATATTTAAAAATAATTAAAAAACATTAAAAAATGTTAAACATATATATAAAATAAATACTAAATACATAACACTACAAAAAATTAGATAATATTTACAAGAATATTTTTACTAACGATATTATTTACTTCGATAGTACTTACTTCAGTATTAAATAAATCGATATTACTTACCTTGCTGTCGTTATTCTGGTCAACGATATTCTTGACTTCGATATTCTTTCCCTACGATATTAAAAACTCGATATTAGTGTAGGTTGATATTAAAATTTCAATATTTTGACTGCTCACCATTGCCGTACAGTGCAGCATGCATGCAAAGTCCGAAAAGCAAGGAGAAATGAAATAATTTCTTCTTTTAAAGCCTGCTTTTCAGCTGCATTAATTTTATATGCAAAACCATGTCTAACATAATGTTAGTAGATAGACATTAACATTGTAGAAAGGGATTAACCACCCATGCATGGGGATTCCTATGCATGGGTAGTTGTATGGGAACGCCCATGTAGCACCCATGTTTATGCACCCTTGATGCAAAGTAATGCAAAGCAGCATTTCGGACTGCTATGCGTTACTTTTCCAAACAAACCAACACAAATTCCAATTTGCGTTGGTTTGTCAATCCCCAAAAAAGGTTTAGCGATGGTTCGGCATTAAAAAGCAACCTTTGTGAATCTTGGCCCTGGTAGTACACAGAAGTTAGATTTCTATCCTGAGGAGTTTCAAACGTTGTCCTATTTAACTGCAGCTCATAGTCTGCAACAATTATAATAATATAGAAAACATGAGTGGGATTTAGAATGCTTTCTTTTCCCTGTTCCATATTTTAAGGCTAATTATCGTAATCTCTGTGTACTTTCCTTCTGATGCACCAAGCTTTGTGATCGCGCATTGGAGCCTTCTTAACGGTTCTGGTTGAGTACGCGATGTAAGGAAACATTTACACATTGCACTTTTTTCAATAATTGATCATTAAAGGAAAACTAACTGGGTGGAAGTGCACACATTCAAAAAGTAACGGTTCATCATGTAAACAAACCTGTGGCAGACGTGTTTGAATTTTATGTCAGTTTGTCTGTGGTAATTGGTACTGTGCTTCATGCTAGGACGGTTGTTCACGGTGTAATGTATTTGCATTATTCCTCATGGCATATAAATAAATCATAATTAGTCGAAATAAAACGGCCCGGTTGGAATTCGGGATCAGGAAACATACACGCCTGCCAAAAGGAACTCAGGAGAGAATTTTATACTGGAATTAATGTGATGTCGCATTAGTAAAATTATTGGGGGGCAAAATATATCTTGCCTGTGGCCCCACAAGTCTTTAAGTTGTCATTGAACAGACAGATGTATAAACAGGTCGGTATATATGAAAGGGTTGACCCAGACAAAGTCACAGGGACCTGGGTAATTGAGCGTTAAAGATAGAGGGGTCCCAGACTGGGAGAGGAGATAGATTCATAGAAAGTTAAAGTCTTAAATAATCAACGTACAGGCATTCAATTTCAACAGGTAGGTTGTTTTAATTCACAACATACCTAAAAACCTACAATTGGTTTACGCATTACAAATCCAAACAGTCTAATGTTGTTATAACACAGTAGTGCCCACGCGTGCAAAAAGGGGAGGGGGGAAGTGCTGGTGTTGTGAAGGAATTCGGTGAACAGTGCAGGGAAAATTTATTAATCAAAAGTCACATAGAATTGCATATCATTCTATAAACATATACACATTATTTCACGTGGCTCCCCCTTCAGGGGCCAAAATACGCTGCTCTGGCAAGTCAGAAAATTAAAGGAAACCAGTCTTCTATAATAGCTGGTTCTGTATCTTCTAATAATTTTTATTGAACTCATTCCAACAGCGCTAAACTGCTGATCCGTAGGACACCAGAGTCTATCTTCTATGTCTATGTGGAAGCGAGACATGCCCCCTCACATCGCGTCTTAGTTACCAGTAGAGCACACGCGAGTCAGACGTGTTTTGCTGCCGTTTAGAGACTAACGCGGGTAACCAACGGTCCCCCCAGCGATAACATCGACAAGCGATCCCAAGGTGAGCAATCCACCGTAACTTGCAACGGTAAGTTAAACACCAGCACATGCCTCCACTTTTAAATGGCGCCAACACGATGCAATTTCTTCTTACAGCATCAGCCGTTTTAAGAACAACTTCCCTGAGAGGCTTCGCTCTTACGGACTGTGCTGGCTCCACTGAGCGTGCGGTGAGTCCTGTATGACACCTATAAGCTTAAGACTCTAAACCAACGTGGTTTACATTTAATACGGAGGTTTGAATTGATGCATTTATATTACAGAACCTGTCGTCCAACCACTTTGAGGTCCGGTCCTTGCAGCGTATTTAAGGTAAAACCGACCCCTCCACTATGGATATAACTTTATGACCCTTGATACACCCAGTCAGGTTTAATACTAGATTTAACCCTTGTTTTTGCATAATGTGTCCAACGGTAGAACCACTCCTTGACTTCTTAATATTTTTCAATATACTTTAATTTGTTTAGTACTTATCAAGTGATCATATAACATGTCCGACAGTAGAATAGTATTTTTGTTTTAGTATGTACTCTGTGTACCATATTCGAGAATCACGCCCGGTGGGGCGTTCACTGTTAAGTGCACATGGGGATCTTCCACCTGACCCTCCCCCTAATCCTGTTTTTTAATTACCCTTAGGACCCTTGCCCACCCCAACCCTCGTCCTGATGAAGACCCGTTTCGTAAGGGTAACTGTCCCTACTTCCTTAAGGGTCAAAACGTAGACCATACCTACCACGATACCAGCTTCTGTCTACAAGCAGGATCAATTCAGCTATTATAGAAGACTGGTTTCCTTTAATTTTCTCTGACTTGCCAGAGCAGCTTATTGTGGCCCCGGAAGGGGGAGCCACGTGAAATAATGTGTATATGTTTATAGAATGATATGCAATTCTATGTGACTTTTGATTAATAAATTTTCCCTGCACTGTTCACCGAATTCCTTCACAACACCAGCACTTCCCCTCCTCCCTCCCCTTTTTGCGCGCGTGGGCACAACTGTGTTATAACAACATTAGACTGTTTGGATTTGTAATGCATAAACCAATTGTAGGTTTTTCGGTATGTTGTGAATTAAAACAACCTACCTGTTGAAATTGAATGCCTGTACGTTGATTATTTAAGACTTTAACTTTCTATGAATCTATCTCCTCTCCCAGTCTGGGACCCCTCTACTTTAACGCTCAATTACCCAGGTCTCTGTGACTTTGCCTGGGTCAACCCTTTCATATATAACGACTTCTAGCAGGCGCTGGCCTGCGAGGTTTTCCTTTCCCTTTCAATCAGGATTGCTGAGACTATTGTGATTCCTCATTATCTACCTGATCATGGTAGACAAAGAAGTCCTCATGTACACAGAGGATTACATACATCAACTTTTGCATGACCCTGCAAATAATTTTCTTTCATCGAATACTCATGTTATTGACATCACTCTTAATGACAAAATTACCCAGTTAGAACGTCTTGAAAAGAAATTGATTAGAACTCGCCTACATGGCCATTTTCTCGCACAGTGCCTACAATCAAACATTATACCAGTAGGCCTACAGATCAAAATTCAACCTGCTATCTTCGTGGACATTCCGAAATTCAGGGAGGGATTCAGTTTCGTCGCCAACAACTGTTCCCGGCACTGGATGGTGCTGGGGATTGAGACGGTGGCGGAACAGGTCCTCATCCTCACCAAGCAAATAGCTGACCTCAAGGCTGAGATTACAGTGGATAGTGCCCGAACAATCTCTAAGGAAGCCTTGACCAAACTAGTAGCGACACTGCAAGATTTCGAGACAACCACTATCAAAAAGAAACTAGAGAAGCTTGCTCGCGATTTACGCTTTTACGATAAGAAAAAACCTACCCCTATTTACAGGAGGACTATTACCGACCAGTTCCCCAAGGACGTTTCTCGAACCGGGGTTACAGGGGCCCAGGAGGGAGACGACCCTTCACAACCTTCTCGGACTCATCATATAGCTCTGGAGAAGATACAGCACCAGCAGGCCCGAGTACATCGTACCGGTACCAAGACACATACCGCCCAACATACCAACCAAATCCTTTTTAGGACAGGGTTCATCGAGACCACCCAGAGGTCGGGGAAACAACTGGAACCGAGGTACCAACCGGGGCCAGCAGGGCCCCCCCATGGAATGGGAAGGCAACGGGAGAGGGAGAGGAGTGAAGGAGGTCCATTTTCCCCCAGAGGAGCACGGGGATGATCAACCCGACTCAAGAACTACAGATGGTAAGACCTGCTACGAGCCCGGTGATAAACCTCTCAGCCTATGCCCTGAAGAATGAAGAAATTAGCGTACTAAGTAAAGGCTTATCATATGTTCCAACAGCTTTGCCGAATGAATTTAACACCTTGGCTGAACTCCATAGGTTCTTCAGAAAGATACGTCTACGATATTTCTTCAGAGATAGACCTTCACAGTTAAAATCATCGGCCACAGGTCTAAAAATACCTTCTACCTTTGTTCCACCCAGACACACAGTGACACAGAGAATCTTGGCATATGAAAGCATTGTACTTAGCGATGTCAAAATAAATTTAAATGAGAGAACTTACGTCAAATTCAATATCAAGAAATCTGAAAAGATGGCTTTGGTTTCTCTCAAAGATAATAAAGATGTGGTAATCAAGCAGGCAGACAAAGGCGGTGCCATCGTCGTCCAGGATGTAACTAAATACAAGGAGGAGATCTGGAGACAATTGAACGATGGTATTAACTACAAGAAACTGGCTGGTGATCCATCGAAGGAGCTTGCATCCGAGATCCAGAGGGTGACGCAAGAGGGCTTGGACCAGGGTTTCTTATCAGAACAGGAATAACAATACCTAAATCAAAAGAATCCCCATTTGCCCACGATTTACACCCTACCGAAGGTTCATAAGGATATGCAGAACCCACCGGGCAGCCCCATTGTTTCTGGGTGTGGATCTCTTTTGGAGCCTTTGTGCCGCTACATGGACTTTTTTCTTAAACCTTTGGCAGAAAATACCACCATCTATCTACGCGACACAACACATACTATTAATATTGTAGAGGGTAGACCTTTCAAGTCAGGAGAAGATCTTTTGGCCACATGTGACATTGTGTCACTGTACACCAGTATCCCCCAAGAGGAGGCACTGGTCGTGATGGAAATGGCACTTGAACAACGTGAAGCACCAACGCGTGTCCCCACTACATTCATCATCCTTCTTCTGAAAATTGCCATGATGAGGAACTTTTTTATTTTTCAGAATTGTTTCTACTTACGAACGAAGGGAGTCGCCATGGGGGCAGCATTCGCCCCTGATCTAGCTATAATATGTATGTCCATGTTCGAAAACACATTCATTTTTAATGACTCTAATCCTTTCAGATCCAGCATCCAACTTTGGATGCATTACATCGATAATATCCTGCTGGTTTGGTCAGGAACTGAATCTGAAATTACAACGTTTCACTCTTGGCTAAATTTGAAGTCTCCAGATATTCAGTTTACTATACAATCAGACAAGAAAAGGATAGACTTTCTCAATCTAACGATTATAGCGGAGAATGATGTGCTGCACACGACCATTTTCAGGAAACCTGCGGAACGCAATTTCCTACTCTAGTACTCCAGCCACCATCCTAGGGGCCTACGTGACAACTTGCCTTTTGGACAGTTTTTAAAAATTAGGAGAAACTGCAGTAAAAAAGAAGACTACATGGTGGAGTCAGCTAATCTTATGGAACGCCTGATTGAACGAGGATACCAGAAGAGGCTCACCAAAAAGGCGAGAAAACGAGCGTGGTTCAACCATCGAGAATCACTTCTGGAACCCAATGTCCGCCCTTTAAATGTAGAGGAACGGATAATATGCGTGACAACATACACTACAAAGAGCAATGCTATAAAAAAGACAATTAATAAACATTGGCCTCTGGTAGCTGAGGAACTGGGTAACAACACTCTGCCCATGCATTCGTTCAAAAAAGCCAGGAATATCCGGGACCATGTGGTTTGCTCTTTCCTTCAAACCCCTCAAGTACCTAATATAACATTTATCTGGAATCTTGCACCTATTGTGGGCCATTACAAGTGCGGGAAAAGCAAAGCTTGTCCCTACACCATCCAGACCAAAGAATTTGTGTTGAAACATCACCGTATAAAACTCAAGTCCCAAACCAATTATAACACTGCAAACGTTATCTATTGCATTACGTGCCCATGTGATTTGACCTATGTGGGACAGATGCAACAAAAGGCCAAAGTACGTTTCTTACAACACTGCAGTCGTGTCAGGTGTGAGGTCGTGGCGGCTCCGTTGGTGGAACATTGTGAGATCAATAACCACACTCCTGAAAGTTTAAAAGGGATCATTCTAGAACATGTGACACTGGGACCAAGAGGAGGTGACATAACTCCAATTCTCAATGTCAGGGAGTTGAAATGGATTTCACTTTTTGATTCTATCCAGAACGGCCTCGAGGCAGAGAACAACTTTTCCCAATTAGTCAACCTATAAATTCTTTTGAGACATCCTTTTCCTTTTTCTAACTATTCTACTGTCAGTCAAGATTAATCCTTGTAATTATAGAATGTTGATTTGGTCTCTAAATGGTTTAGCAGTTTCCACGACGCTATGTTGGTACGTGCACTGCAATATGTGATTTCACACAATATCCTTTTCACTTTAGTAATATGCAAATTGTTGCCGGGTCTCTTAACCACACTACCCTGTGAGGTGAGTGTGTTATGATTCGGACGCAAAACATGTGGTTACTAATTGTAACAATGCCTTTGCTTTTACCATGACAATTTTTTCCTTACCGGGATGTTTTTAAATGAACATAGACTGGGCTGATAATAATTTTTATTGAACTCATTCCAACAGCGCTAAACCGCTGATCCGTAGGACACCAGAGTCTGTCTTCTATGTCTATGTGGAAGCGAGACACGCCCCCTCACATCGTGTCTTAGTTACCAGTAGCGCACACGCGAGTAAGACGTGTTTTGCTGCTGTTTAGAGACTAACGCGGGTAACCAACGGTCCCCCAGTGATAACATCGACAAGCGATCCCAAGATGAGCAATCCACCGTAACTCGCAACGGTCAGTTAAACACCAGCACACGCCTCCACTTTTACACGGCGCCAACACAATGCAATTTCTTCTTACAGCATCAGCCGTTTTAAGAACATCCTCCCTGAGAGGCTTCGCTCTTACGGGCTGTGCCGGCTCCACTGAGCGTGAGGTGAGTCCTGTATGACACCCATAAGCTTAAGACTCTAAACCAACGCGGTTTCCATTTAATACGGAGGTTTGAATTGATGCATTTATATTACAGAACCTGTCGTCCAACCACTTTGAGGTCTGGTCCTTGCAGCGTATTTAAGGTAAAACCGACCCCTCCACTATGGATATAACTCTATGACCCTTGATACACCCAGTCCGGTTTAATACTAGATTTAACCCTCGTTTTTGCATAACGTGTCCAACGGTAGAACCACTCCTTGACTTCTTAATATTTTTCAATATACTTTAATTTGTTTAGTACTTATCAAGTGATCATATAACATGTTCGACAGTAGAATGGTATTTTTGTTTTAGTATGTACTCTGTGTACCAATATTCGAGAATCACGCCCGGTGGGGCATTCACTGTTAAGTGCACATGGGGATCTTCAACTTGACCCTCCCCCTAATCCTGTTTTTTAATTACCCTTAGGACCCTTGCCCACCCCAACCCTCGTCCTGATGAAGACCCGTTTCGTAAGGGGAACTTTCCCTACTTCCTTAAGGGTCGAAACGTAGACCATACCTACCACGATACCAGCTTCTGTCCACAAGCAGGATCAATTCAGCTATTATAGAAGACTGGTTTCCTTTAATTTTCTCTGACTTGCCAGAGCAGCTTATTGTAGCCCCTGAAGGGCGAGCCACGTGAAATAATGTGTATATGTTCATAGAATGATATGCAATTCTATGTGACTTTTGATTAATAAATTTTTCCTGCACTGTTCACCGAATTCCTTCACAACACCAGCACTCCCCCCCCCCCCCTCCCTTTTTTGCGCACATGGGCACAACTGTGTTATAACAACATTAGACTGTTTGGATTTGTAATGCATAAATCAATTGTAGGTTTTCCGGTATGTTGTGAATTAAAACAACCTACCTGTTGAAATTGAATGCCTGTATGTTGATTATTGAAGACTTTACCTTTCTATGAATCTATCTCCTCTCCCTGTCTGGGACCCCTCTATCTTTAACGCAGATGGATAAACAGGGCTGACTTAAAGCTCCTATAAGTATGCATGTAACATACATTTAAGTAAAATCAAAAGGGCTTAACCAACGCCAGAATTTTAAAAGAAGCCATCCCTTTCTAGGAATATTGTTTGCCACTCGTGTAATTACAAGATCGCAGCTGTATGCTATTAGCATTTCTTGCATAGTGCTGTTTGTGACAATATGCATTGTTTATGGTGAATCACAGGTTGACAGTTGACAGTATCTTCTGAACTATACACAATGCTGTCACTTTTCGGAAGTAAAAGCAAAAGGCAGTTGCAGATTTGCCTATGCTTTTGAGATAGAATATATAAATCAACGTTCAACGTGATGCCTCTAAAACTAAAGTGACATCTGTGTAAATCATTGTATTCCATTAAAATGTTGCCTTGGCATAAAAAAATTATGATTACGGAAAACAAAACTAGAAGCTCTAAGGGTAACCATTAGGCCCGAAAGAAATTTCCTTCACACCAGCTGAATCTTGTCTAATTTTAGTAATTTCATGCTATGCTTATTATGCAAAACGTTCAAAATTATGCTATTACCCCACATCGTATAATTGTGTGCCGTTCGACCAAAACAATTAGCACAAGCGGATGGGAACAACATTATTTCCCAAAATTTGAGCAGTTGCCGTTTTTGCACTTTATTTTTTTTAGCAGAAAATGCGCCCTCACATACAAAATGGATACAGAATGCATTTTGTACTAAAATATAATGCAACATGCAGGTTTTGCATTTTGAGTAGTTACATATAATTTTGACTAGTAACATACAATGGCGCATTATTGTTCTGAAAGTTCACGTGCACACAGTGCTAGCAGATATTCTAAATTTACCATGAATGCCAAGGCGACCTCAATAATGCATCCTTTCTAGCAAGGTTAGATGTTAAAAACTTACCCAGACATACCTAAAAAAAATCTGGTTAACTAATTACAAGCTTTCAGAATATTAGTACACAGAATTTCTGGAGTAATAACCCCTTCAAATGCAGAACCCCTCGTTCCACCTTCAGCGGGACCTCTCTCTTTGCTTGTGATGGAAGCAATGTTCCTATATTACCAAGCAATGTCTGCATAAATATATTTAATGTTGTGTTTAGAAACAGGATTGTAGGCCTCCATAGGATCTGCTATCCAACGCTTTCCCTACTGTTGCACTTACTGGAGTGGGAATAGTAATTTTTACCCACCCGCTATCCAACATTTTCCCTACTGTTGCACTCTTGGGAGTGGGAATAGTAATTTTATCCCCTACGCTATCCAACGTTTTCCCTACTGTTGCACCCTCTGGAATTGGAATAGTAATTTTTACCCTTACGCTATCCAACGCTTTCCCTACTGTTGCACTCACTGGAGTGGGAATAGTAATTTTTACCCACCCGCTATCCAACGCTTTCCCTACTGTTGCACTCTCTGGAGTGGGAATAGTAATTTTTACCCCTACGCTATCCAACGCTTTCCCTACTGTTGCACTCTCTGGAATGGGAATAGTAATTTTTACCCCTATGCTATTTAACGCTTTCCCTACTGTTTAATTTTCTGGAGTGGGAATAGTAATTTTACATTCTACGCTATCCAATGTTTTCATTAATGTATTTTTTTTGGGACTTTGAATAGTATTTTTATTTATTTATGTATTTAATATTTTTTGTATTATTTTAGATAATGTTGTATTTAATTAACTTTTAAAATATTGAAAGTATATTTAATTTTTTTAATTTAATAAATATAATTAAATATTTTATTTATTTTATTATTTTGTGTGTAGATGTATTTGTAAATTATAGTATTTGTTAATAATGTATAATTAATTAAAATAATTAATAAATATTATTAAGTAAGTATATATTATTTATTGTATGTTTAATTTTAATTAACGTGTCATTATTAAATATGTATTATTTATTAATTTAAAACATTATTAAATATGTTTGAATATATTTAATTTATATATAAGTATTATTTACTTTACTTTACTTTTTTTTTACAGAAAAAAACGATATTTTTTATTACGATATTTTTAACATCGATATTTTAGTTTCAATATTTTTGTACTTACCATGTTGTAGATAGGGTGTTGATATACTTGCCTTCGATATTCCAGCGTCGATGTTGCTGTAGGTCGATATTCTGTCCATCGATATTCTGTCAGAGATTCCAGTAGGGAAAGTGTTGGATAGCGTAGGGGTAAAAATTACTGTTCCAACTCCAGAGAGTGCAACAGTAGGTAAAGTGTTGGATAGCGTAGGGGTAAAAACTACGATTCCAACTCCAGAGAGTGCAACAGTAGGGAACGTGTTGGATAGCGTAGGGGTAAAAATTACTATTCCAACTCCATAGAGCGCAACAGAAGGTGTGTTTGGTAGCGTAGGGGGTAAGAATTGGTGCGTTCTTTCCAACCACACGTACAAGATAGTGCTCAGTTCTTAGTTGCACCACCAACATGTGGCAGAGGTGGTGGGATATATGTGCTGTAGTCAAGTCAGGGTGAGCCGTCATTGGTACATCACTTTGTAAGCCAATTCCTTCTAGTGAATACTTGATAGGGATTTGGGTTATGTCTTCCACAGGATGCCCCCGTCTCTTAGGAATGTGTTTGTCTCCTAGTCTGTTGCCCATATCATTTGATAGGCGTTCTAGGTTTGGAATTCTGTATGGGGCAATACGTTTTGGAGACCACCCCCTTCATTTCCTCAAATGACCTAACCAATTTTTTAAAATACGAAAGTGGTCTGGGAGCATTTGCGATATTAGTTGGGTGTTGTTCCCAGTGTCTAAGCTAGTTATACTGAAGCCGCGACTTCTCGCATATGTATCTTGTTTGCATTTTCCAATTGATTATTGTCATCTCCCAAGAATAGATTGTGCAATGTTCTACAGTCTCCCCTACCCTATTACGAGAATGATGTGGGGCACTAGGCAGGCGTAAATTCCTGATTCCTGGCAATAGAAGCATTGTGGGATTTAAAGGTTATGAGGCCTTTTCTGAGAGCTACCTGGTCCCATTTATCTAGGGCTGTCCTTGTTAGGGTGGCGATGTAGGCACTCTTGGTTTGTGGTAGCTGCAGTGACCTTGTTAAGTCTCAAAGAGGGAGGCAAGATCCTGCTCAATCCGTATGTAGCCAATGCTTTTAGCTCTCATGTATCTTGATCCACCGACTCTGATTTGTAGTGGAGGTGGGTTGCTTATTATTATTCCAGGAAGTTGGGGCACACCAAGCCTCCTCTGTCTCCTAAGGAGCATGAGGATTTTGTTGGAAATGCATGTTTTTTACACAGCCCAAATGAATGTGCATGAACTATTATGCAATTGAGTTATATTCTGGGCAGGTACGGGAGTTGGAAGAGTCTGACATAGATTGCAAGCTCTGGGGAGGATGTTTATTTTGAAGACAATCATGATAGATAAAATGGCTACCATCTATGCAGATCTTTGAGGATATTTTTGTGGAGCGGTGCCCAGTTGGCTTTTGACCATACGGTGGCATGAAATAGTAAACCCTTGGTATCGATTGAAAGTTTTGGCTTAGTGGAAGGGAGCAGCCTCCAGGACGAGAAAAGTCATCAGCCCAATATTATCTCAAACTCTCCTAAGAAAGTGAGTAAGGGGGCAAAAGATTCTGTGGGGTTGGTATCATCCACAAAGACAATAGTCTAATGCGTACAGTCCCCAAATGGCATGCCTGCTATTGCACATTCTTGATGGATCTTTATGGCCAGGGGTTTCACAGTGAGAGCAAAGAGAAGGGGCAACAGAGGGCACCCCTGCCTCGTTCCCCAGCCAGGGTGATCGGTTCTGTTTTATGGCAGTTCACCCTAATCACTGAGGCAGGGTTGATGTAATCTTCCAAACATTTTTTCTAACATACCTGGTCCTAGTTAAGGCTTGCAGAGAAACTCTGATAAGAAGGCCTAGATTATGCTGTCAAAGGCTTTTACTGCGTTGAGAGAGAGAATTAATGCCTGAATATAGCATTTATGTGCTTTTTGAACAGGGAAGCCAGGCAGCGAATACTGTCAGCTCCCTGTCAATTGCAAACAAATCCCACCTGATATGAGTCTAGATGACCAGGGAGAAGAGAGTCTAGGCACATAATCAGTAATATTGGGTAGATTCTAGTGTCTTTGTTTAGGATGGGTGATAGGTCTATATGACGCAAATTCTGTTGGGTCTTTGCCTTGTTTGGAGATCAGGGCAAATTCTGCCTTGCTCATGCATGGGGTAAGGCTGGTGCTTGAGGAGAAGAAGTTATAAAGTGAGAGCAGGTGGTCTTGTAAGGTTGTTAGGAATGCTTTGTAGAACTTCAGCGGAAGGTTATATGGGCTTGGAGTTTTGTTGACTGGCAGAGCTTTCATCACTTGTCACAGCTATGCTTCGTTCGTGTGGGCTTTGGGAGATCTTTATAGTTGGGTGAAATGGGTGGCCAGTCACAGTAATTGAAAAAGTGTTTCATACATTCAGGGTTCTCTGTGCCTTGTTTATAATGGGTCTGATAGAATGTAGGGAAGGCCTCCTGGTTGTATTTCTTGCTGAGTGCCTAAATGGCCATCTCTATTTTGACAAATGGAATGTGGTTTTCCGTGTGGTAGGTCGGTGATGTTTTAGCTGGCCTCTCGCTTTCAACTACCTTTCTCTTGAGGGGCCTAAAAGGTTTTTGAATGTGTGGGGGCTCCAATTGTTTAATCTCAATTGTTGAGAGTTCTCTACAAGTCACTGCTTTCTGGCCTTGCTTTTTTGATACCTATGTGTTAGACCTGTCAGCCTTAGGGTGGTCTTTCCCCCAACTTTTTGACTTCCTCCTTCATTGTTTCTGATCTTGTTTACCACTGCCAGCCAGTGCAAAGTGAATGTGCTCATTCCTTAAAAAAGTAATTGAAATTGGCTTATCCCTAATTAGCATATTTAATGTACGTATAAGTCCCTAGTAAAGTTGTACTGCATGTACCCAGGACCTGTAAATGAAATACTACCAGTGGTCCTGCAGCACTGATTGTGCCACCAACTCAAGTAGCCCTTTAAACATGTCTCAGGCCTGCCCTTCAGAGTCTGTGTGTGCAGTTCTAAACTGCCTTTGAATTCAACCTGGCAGAATAAACCTTTTGCTAGGCCCAGACCTTCCTTTTTAATACCTATATCACCCTTAGGATAGGCACTGGACAACCATGATGGCAGAGTGAAATGTATTTAAAAAGCTTGAGATCCTCTTTAGAATTTTACATATCTTAACAGTGATAAACTCCTACATTTGTTTTTCACTACTTCAAGGCCTATCTCTTTCATAGGCTAACTAACATTGGAGTTGCCTTATTACATTTTATAAGTGTAATTTTCAAATGGGAAGAGATAACTAGTTCATATTTGGTGTCTCTGGAATCACTATTACAAATTCTAACTTATGGTGGAATTGGATTTAAATTGCAATTCTGAAAATGCCACTTTTAGAAAGTTGTTCCTGGGAATTAGTGTTAATTCTACATTTTAATGGACATGTCACCCTGTTTAGTAGAAATACAATACTTCCTATTAATTTTGCAGTGCCCCATAACGGAACTGATGTGAATGACGCAGATAAACAAAGTTTAGATTCGCCTCTACGTTTGAAATTCCCCTGAAGAAGGGTCGGACATGACCCGAAATGCATTGGGAAATGTTACATTTTTTGTTTATTGAAATGATTTATTTTGAACGTTATAACAAAGAACAATTTGATTGCTAAGTTGAAATCACGTTTCTATGATTACATGCATCTAAATATTTTGCTTATATGTGTATAAATAATGGTTAACTAAAAAAAGTTTTAATTCTTCATAAAACAATGTGACTTTATCATTTTTTGAAAAACATTTGAGTAATTTCGACTAATCACAAAAGTGTTTTGAAACCCTAGGGACATTAGGGGTGAGCTCCCGGTCAGGCCTAGTCTATACTAGGCCTCTACATAGCAGTTTCATATACAGTTGTGGGCTAAACTGACCACTGGGCAGCTCCCAATACAGACAAAAAACCTCATAAAACATAACCAAAATTTGGGAATAAAAAGGTGTGCAGGCTAGACTATTACATAGCACTTTTAGAAAGTTGAAATTTTCTTGTCTTAGCCATTTGATGCCTGCAGCCTGTCTTTGGTCACATGACTGGGTGTAGTTGGCAGTTGGGATTTGTGTATGCCTCCTAGACTGGCACACACAACGGGAGCTTAGGTGTGACTGGATAGTGCATCACTGGCAGAATGGGAGGAAGGAGCTGGAGACAGGCTCACTTCCAGCTGCATTGGCTGTGTCCTGTCCCTACACAAAGGGCCCAATGACCCTACCTTGTCACTTCAAGAAACAGTGTTTACAACGCAGACTGAACTACACTGTGCCATTACAACGCACGCTCTACAACAACGTGTTATTACCACGTGTTCCATTACAACGTAAGTCATTACAACGACTTGCTCTAGGGAACACATTGTTGGATTTTAAATCCAACAACTTCCCTACTGTTGCACAGACTGGAGTTAGAATAGTACAATATACTATTTCAAAGTCTGGCGCTTCCCTAAGGCAAGTCATTAATGACTTACGTTGTAATGGAACACGTGGTAATGATGCGTTTGTTGTATTGCTCCCGTTGTAAAGCATGCGCTGTAAAAGCATGTGTGAATATGTCATACATTCGTCACGTCAGCCACCTTGGAGCCTGGGCAGGGAAGGCAGGGAATACTTTGCACTTCAAAGACACTGTCTAGATGCTTCTCCCACATTCCAGAACCAGGGCACCAGGGTATAAAAGATGGATCCCAGAAATCACCACATCAGTACACTTTCAGACCTGTGGATACTCTGCCAGGAAGAAGGACTGCTGTGCTGCTGAAGGACTGCCACTCTGCTGGACTGCATTCTGCTGGTCCCCTGCTTTGCCGTGTTAACCTGTTGTCTGCTGCAACCTTGCCTGGGTAAGAAGGACTGGACCTGCATCTCTTGAAGACAGAACCCAGAGTGACTCCATGAGCTAGTTGGCTGACTTCCTGATCTGAAGCGTCAGTGACATGACAGGCTTCCAACAACCTCTGCACCTGGATTCCCACAATCTGTGAGTCTGCCATGACAAGTGGTTTCACCCCAGTCCTGAACCCTTGGAAGTGGGCAAGAGGTGCTCTCAAAGCCTGTAGCTCCAGCAGAAATGTCATATCTCTGCTTTGTGGCGTAATACTCTGCAACCCAAATTTAAGGTACTCTGTTCAGCAGGCCTCACTGGGTCCCTGTAGCAGGGCTGCGCTCCATCACGGTCAACCTGAACTGCATTACAACCCCAGCCATCTTGGCAAGAGGTAATGGACAAAATTGATGGGGTTAGCATGATGGAAAATTCAGTAGTGATCTATTTCAGCAAGTGTATCTCTTGCAGAAATATGATGTGAGGATCCTGTTGAGACAAATATCGCTACACTTGCTTGCATTTGTTTGGGAGGTTGAGGCCTCTCATATTTAGTGAGAGCAGTTTTACCATGTGTTGGGTTCCGTGACTGTGTGAGGGCAGTTGGAAAAGGGTCAAAGGTATGAAAAATCACAGTGTGGTGGACCCTGCTCCCCCATTGTGTCACTACCCCACCGGAGAGAAGAGTGATGAAGAAAAGAGTTGATAGATAATTGGTGAAACTGAATGGCAACAGGGCCTAACCAAAACATTATCATTATCAGTAATTTGGGGTGAAACTTCAAACCCACTAGTGGTCCAACCCCTGTATGAGCAAGGTTGATCTGATGCAGGGGGTTCCAAGGTCACTGCAGAAAGTTCCAATTTCATAGTGTGGTGGAGTGAAGGTATCCCATATTCCTTACCTCTATATTGCCGCTTCGGCTCTACACAGTGCCCGCAGCAGAGCTTTCTAAGTGCTTTAAACCTTTGTGTCTCTTCCTGGATGGGTGATCCTGATGGTGATGTCTTTAGGGTTGGGGAATTTGGATGAGGGAGATCACATCAACATTAGCATCG
Organism: Lissotriton vulgaris; assembly: GCF_964263255.1. NCBI lineage: Eukaryota > Metazoa > Chordata > Amphibia > Caudata > Salamandridae > Lissotriton > Lissotriton vulgaris. The sequence goes on from NC_141694.1 coordinate 883,465,368, forward strand.
TCAAAGGGGCTCAGTTCCCACTATTCAGGTTTATGCTTTCGTAAGTGGGTTTGTCATACCTGACATGGTTATCTTCGCTCTGGCTGCTAGTTTTGTAGTTGGTTCTATAATGCCTGATCTGGGGGGAGTTTAGCAGTGATTTGGCCTTCTGGAGGGATAGGACCACCCTTTGTTGACTGTTCCACTGGAAGAATGAGGTAAAGAGGAGGCCCCATTGATATTTGACACTGCACTTCTTCAAGGCTACTGTAACAGGACAGAAGTCTCTAAGTTTTCTAAACACTATCAATGCTGAGTTTTGAAACAGTTGAATAATTGCATTGTGGAAGATTAAGTCTGATCCTCCACTAACAGCTGATATAATAGCTTCCTTCTCTTCAAAGTAGTGGACATGCATGAGGATGCCAGGAGTGGGGCCTGTGCCAGGTGTGCCAAAGAATACCCTGTGAGGTTGGTCAAGTTTGGGAGCGGGCAACAAGTTATTGCCTCTAATTGCTTGCTTGCAGGAGATCAGCTACAATGTTCATCATGTTTTCTTCCTCAGCCCCCTCAAGTATGCCATGGATGCTTATGTAGTTTCAGAGACTTCAATTTTCAAGGTACTCTTTGCTTCCATTGCAGTTCAATATTTTGTTCTTCCAAAGCATTGAGGCTCCTCCATAACAGTTCCTGATCTCTGGTACCAGATTCTGAGGTACATTTCAAATGATCCATGCTGTCCCCAATTAACTGACTTCCTTGCTGACTTTGCGGAGGCAGGATTTAAACTTAGTCTTAAGTGATCTTATTTTAAAATGGATTTCAGACAGTCCTGTATTATTGTGTGATTGGTGTTGCACCAGTTTCTGCTGGCGGGTGCGTGAATACGTGCCCCTTCAACTTTTGTATTGAGAGTCCACATTTCGGTGACTGTGCTCTTCTTTTGGTTTGCCCTTATGGTTGGCCCTTCACCATAGTGTTGCTATGCACCCCTAAGAGTCTGGTCCAGGAGGGTAGCTGAAAGCAGCTAATATGGTCTCACAGTCCTGCAGTTGGAGCAGTGGTTTCTGGTCTCTTCAAAGCTATAGCTTGTATCTGTGAGTCTATTGTAAGACAGATATGGCCCTATTCAACCTTCAAACCCACAGAGGGTATTGCTAGGTTCTATAAACATTGGCAGGGAGAGAGGGATATTCATTTGTCCAGGGATATCCTGCTTGTGTCCTCAGTACACTGTCCCAAAGGCGTTGGTAGCTGGGTGCAACAGGTTCTCCCACTAATCCTGACAGCCAATGTTTGGAGAAGAATGCCAGGCACCCCAGGCAGCCAGGGAGATGTACCACTGGATCTCACACTTCCCTAATTCGGGGCCAAATTAGGTGTATAATTGGCAGCCAGGCTATTGGGGTGTACATACAAAGACCCAACTAAAATCAAACACCTGCCATCTTTGTCCATCTTAGCTTAGGATAGCTGGAAGGGAAGATTGCATTTCAGATAAATTGCAACCATTTGCTTTTTAGGGGAAAGAGAAGAATAGTAGGCTGATGGGCATGCACTGTGTTCTAATTTCCTCTGGTCTTTCCTTTTAAGATTTGTTTCTTGGAAGCATATTATATCTAGGTGTGTATTCCTGAAGCTCTTCCATATGGCCCCTTTTTTGGATAGGAGACTTTAAGCTCTTAGTTTAAAGATTGACTTAACCACTTGGCCACTACCCCGCTGGAAAAATGCTTCCTCAACTTATCGTCCGTTCACTCCTCCATGTTAAATGTGAAATTGGTCCCTTCCCACGCCTCCTCTGGCTCTCAAGAGTCAAAGACTCCACCAGAGGCTCAAATTCACTGCAATGTTGGTAGCTTATTAGAGGGTTAGAGGGGCCACTGATACCAAACAACATTTTACCTTTCACTGCTGCTTAGATATACTCTCTAAGTTCTGAAAGTCTAAGTTCTGAAAGCTTAAAGCAAGAGATGTTTAAATAAGCCCTGTTCATCACAAAGTTCGACTTTGAAGGTTCAAAGGATCTCCAGGAGGTCAAGGACAGGGTGGTCCGAGACTGGAGAGGTTGTGGGGGACTCAGGACTATAGGTGGTTACTTGTGTCAGCTGGAACTTATCTAAAAAGTTTAGTAGGCTACTAGTGTCAGATTTCTTATGAGGGGACATAAGGGAAACACCTTGCCTTCCCCAGGGACTGGGAGACCTCTGGCACCAATGCACACAGAAGGGATCCTACTTCCATAATCACTCGATACAGAGGATGACAGGGCTTCTAAGGACCCCAATGATAGATGTGCACAGAATCCCAGCTAATCTCAGAGGGGAAGCCTGTCATGGGTCCACTATGCTGAATACATTACAAACTGTCTTCGTGAATGCTCAACCTTCCAATAGAAAGCTGCCAGTGCTCCCTTTCATCAGCCAGAACAAGCTCACAGCAACTACTGTCTCTGGGAGGCTGCCCCCGCATTGCACATGCATTCCAGATGTCAAATGTGCCACGATTTTAATAATAGGAAGAGGCCCCTCACCACAGACACCTGGGGCATACTTATCAAAATGTCATGCAAAGCTGGGCAGCAAGACACCCTGCTGTGCTGCATTGCATGGCAGGGAGATGGCAGGAATATTATATGGTGCATTCCAGTCCTCCACTTGTGCTTGAGCATAATGTGCTTCCCAGTACCAATGCAGACACACTTGCATCATGTTGCAAGGGTGCCTGCATTGTAGGTAGGATTGTTTTTGTACAGTAAAGGACACATTCCTGCACAAAAACAATCCTCTAAGACATATTCCTCATTCTATGTGTGCTGCTGAGTGCAGCACAGGTAGAAGGAGAGTAAAACAAGGATAAATAAACACATTTCTCCTTGATATGCCTCGCCTGGGAAGGCATAGCATTTTGACGCATTCCCACGTCTACCTCTCACGGTAAATCTGGGAATGCAAAAATCCATGGGTCGCCTCCCTGGGGCAGAGTAATGCCAGGCACAAACTTGCACTGTATTGCATTACTCCAGGTTTACTAAGCCACGCAGGGTCACATAAGGCGACCTTGCATTGCTTGTTAAATCTCATTCTAGGTTTTTCATCTCCCTGTGTTCCCTTGCGTTGTGCAAGAGTGATGCAAAACATTTAATACATTTGGCCCCGGGTGCATGGACACGGCCCATCTGTGTCGGATCCACTGACATCTGCCCCTGCAGTCAGCCTGCCACATTACGATGCAGTGGGTGAAGGCATTGGGAGAGGGACAGTCTGTGCGGCTTCCAACCGGCTCAAGGAGCCCGCTGGTGCATCAGAAAGTCACCATAAACTCCTAATAACGATGTCTCCGCCATCGAGATTATGATGTCATGTTCAGACAACCTTTCCATTTTGGCCTTTTTGACATGGAAAGGCTGTCGGAAAATGACTTTGGGGCCCCTAGAAGAGTCACCTTCCCTCCTGACCCTCTGCTATGAGTGCCGTGAGGTGCCTGCTACATGGCACAGGGATGTTTACAAACATCCATTTTGCTACTACAGCTTGTGCTGTGGGCCTTTTCCACCTTCCGCACAAGGTGCCATAGCAAAATGGATGTTTCCGAACACCCTATAGGCGTTCACATCCTAATTGTGAGGTTGGAACCGCAGACCTATGGTCAGAACCGCTGACCTATGGTTAGGTAGTTTCCAGACCGATACAGTGTCTGGTAGACACAAGTCCGCTCAACATCGTAATCAGGGTGGTCAGCTTAAAAATAGGCAACAGTGCCACAGGATGGTGGAATGTCATAGTTACTGGTGATGAGAATTATATGCTGGTGCCAAACACCAGCTCAAATTAAGCACTTGACGCAGTGCCAATCTCTTATCACAACTGTAAATTCTGCTCTTCTCTGATGGTTCAGCAAAGGGCCACTGCTCCCACCTTTTCACATTGTTATAGCCCAAGATGCTCCTCCACTGTGGTAGTTCTTCCTAGGACAGCTCAGACCAGCACTCATAAAGTAACCAAACACTTTTCATAACAGAACAACAAACCTATATTCTTTGCCAATGCTTGTTATGTCATGTAAAAAATTAAGTTGGTAAGACATCTTTTGACACATGAGGAATTACATGATGAGTTTTATATAATATATGTTATACATCTTTCATGTGTAGTTTACAAGCATTAAAACTTTCTTGAGAAATATTTTTATTTTGATGCTTATAACATGCCCTAAAAACATCAAAAATGAATAATGGCACGTAAATATTTCTAAGCTTGAAAATCTGTGCTGGATGTAGTGTGCCGGTACGTCAGAAGAAAATCCAAAACTCGTTTCCAAGCAAAATATTGACCTATACCCTGTTATTCAAGCTGTCAATTAATTGCTCACACTGACATCTTAACCTCAATCATTTCTTGAATACTAACATTGCTGCATTATAATGGATTATTTAAAGTGTAAATTTTGCTTCACTATTCTCGGGAGGAAACAGAAAGATCACTATTGAGATTTAAAGTGATTTTGCCTATAAACGTTTTTGAAATGTATTGCTTTGCACCCTGTGCACTTCATGGGCGCATTACTTTTATAATACCCGCTGATGCCTCACTAATTCAAACACACCTGAGTGTCTGCTCATGAAAAGATTGCAGAAAATAAAAGTCAGTGTAAGAGAAAGCGATGTTCACACAGTAGGAAATGCACATTGGTTCTGATTTTCATTTTTTCCATATTTTTTAAACCTAGTGCAGACAGTGAGGTACCCGAAGATCTGCTTTAGTTTTGTTCCTGTCAGACCTTAAAAGTGCTAATTAATATTCTGTGCTAAAAGGAACAACTAAGTGACCCTCCTCCTTCAGTACAATATTTTTACAGACACTCCTAAGGTTTTACAATATCTATGTTTGTTCGCTGCTATATAATTTAAACCACTGTTCTATCATTGACAGGCAGGTCTGATGTCGTCTGCTTACGTCCTTGGTCGCAGAAGTCACAAGTGCAATTCCTGGCAAGGCCAACTCCAACTTAGGGCCAAATTAGGAGAATTTTGCAGAGTGGTGGCACGACGGTGCAAACCGCTGCGCCAACACTCGTCCTGTCCGCCCACCCACCAGAATATGACTTTTTCACAGTCTGGCGGGTGGGCGTCATGGCGGTTCCCATTGCGGGGCCCTTTAAAGGGCACTTACAAGTCCATGCTGTGACGGAAGCTATGTGCAGGCACACAGGGAGGCACATATTATGACCTCCTGTGTGCAACCACATAGGTCTGAAGCACAGGGGGACCTCCATGAAAAGCCTGGCAGAGAGGAAACTCGTAATATAATTGGCAGGACCGTGGTTTTCCAGCCAAGCATATTGCGGCCTCTGACCGCTGCTCCTATGCCAGGGAATGATGGTTGCCTGGCAGAGCCAGCGGTTCTAGTGTGGTCTGACTGTGTCCGAGTTGTAATTGGGTGGTCGGACCGCGGGTGCAGCTGGATCCACCACTGTCACGCCACCACGGGTCTGGCAGCCCGAGGACTGCCTGCTTGTAATCTGTCCCTCAGTGTTACATCCTTCTCAGAGTGGTAAATTGAGTGTCATTACGTTAAGAAATATTAACACGTGCTATTTCCTGCTGTTAGAAATGGCAAAAAAGTTTGAATAAAGCACTATGAAAAATACCAATATTTCTTCAGTATAGAATGGGGAAGGTTTTTACCTTTACTAATGTCACACATTGAGGCAAAGCGACGAGATAACTTTTAGCTTGTTTCATCGTTTTTGCGCAGTCACAGACCTCATAAACTAAGGAGCCTTTTTGAGCAGGACATGTATAATAAGCCACTGACATGCTGCTAAAGGCAAACTCATTTATGCTCTTTCAGGATATTCTTTCAGGTTATCTGCAGACCTTTTTACCCACCTCAGAAACCACATGCATGACTATGGCAGGGTGACCAACTCCCTCCCGATGAGTCCTCATCCAGCCTACCCCGCGTAGCTAGCCACTCACAAACCCCCACTAAGGTCTTCCAACACAGACCCTCCTAACCACTCCAGCACGGCACCTGGCCTTGCCAACAGAATCATCCCTAGACCTTTGGTCCCCTCCCTACTAGCCCCCCCAAGTAGACTATGCCAACGGTATGCCCCCAAAGAGAGACGATACAGGTCGTGCCTGCCCTCCCAGCCCTCAACCCAACCCGCAAAGGGGCCCCAGCATAGATCCAAAGACCTCCAAGTCTCATATCCTCAGAGGAAGTCTCCTCATTCTTCGCTGACAAAATCTCAGCCCTCGGAAATGAACTCAGCTCCATCACACACCCCCAACCCCTTCCTGACCCGCCACCTCCCACCGCGACGCACCCACAGGCTCCACCCAAAAATCATGACGAAGACTCCATCTCTAAAATCCTATCTACCTTAAACCCGGACAACCATTTTAATGACCAGCTCCCTTTCAACTGCATAGCTGCCATCACCCAATCCATTATTCCTTGCTGGACTACAATAATCAATTCCTCCCTCCAGCAGGGAACAATGCCTGACTCTCTAAAAGCCGGCCAAGTCCTCCCCATTCTGGAAAAGCCGTTGTTGGATCCAGCCTCCCCCAAAAACTTCAGACCCATCTCCAACATCTCCCTCTTAGCCAAAGTGCTGGAGAAATGTGTGCAACAGCAGCTAAGTCAACACATCAACAACTTCCACCTGCTCAATATCTTCCAATCCGGATTTAGACCAGGGCACAGCACCGAAACCACTGTGCTCCACATCGTGGATGATGCCCTCCAAGCCCGTGACCAAGACAAAACATATCTCCTAATCCTCCTGGACCTATCCTCGGCCTTCGACACAGTCAACCACGAAAAACTACTCGAACGCCTCAAACCCAGGATGGGACTGGATGGCATTGTTCTAAAATGTTTTAGGTCCTTCCTCCATAACCGGTAGGAGTGGGCGTAGTTCGCGAAGTAGCGCTACGCGTCGCTACGCAAAGTGCACTTTGCAGTATGCGAGCTATGCGTAGCACTAAGCGAACAGAGTAGTAGCATGTTCGCACTGTGCAAGATGTCGTTTTCAATGATTGCACAGTGTGGACAAGCATCCGGCACTGTTCAGTCATTGAAAACGGCATCTTGCACAGTGCGAGCTGTACTTTTCTGCCACTCAAGTAGATTTTTACTTGAGCTGCAGCTTTCTCAACGCGGACTGGTACTTTCTCATCGCGAGCGGTTGCGAGCATGCGTGACCACTCGCAATGAGAAACCTGAACTCCGCGTGTTGAGAATCTCGCCCGGAGGTTTCTTTTCCATGCTCGGCAACTCAAGTAAACAAAACTAAGATCACATCTTGAACTATGATCTAACCAATTGTCAATCATATTTTTGCCAACTGCTATTTGCACATTTACTTCCTATCCTACCTCTCATACTTGCTGTAAACCCTTCTTTTCCACACTGTGATCTCAACAGCCGTGTATTTAACAGTCTAGTTTGAAATGACCTGTTTCATTGATTGGTTTGCTATTACTGCTCCACAGAACTTTAAATAAAAGTGCTAAAGAAAGCTGATATAGAAAACCCATTTTAAGATTAATTTTCTTCCACAGTTCTGTTGTTTTTATTTAAATTGCCTCACAATTAAAAATGTAAGGACCTGATGTACAAAGCTTTTTACCAGTCACTTACTGTTCAATTGGCTAAAAATCTGAGGGCTTGCGGCTGGTATAAAGTGCTTTTGAATAAAGTAAACCCATTTAGCGACTCAAGAAAGTTTTTCTGAATCTCTAAAGGAATGTCCAAATTGTTTCCAAATTGCTATTTGGAAGAGGGGTCTTTTGGGAGTTCCTCCTAAATAGTGATTAAGCCCCTTCTTTATCAATGGGTATCAAGTGTAATTCTAATTGCAAACCATTGAACCGTAAATGGAACTCAAGTTGGGTTAATGACTCATTCACAAAGTGGAAGTTGTTATCTGTGAGTCAGGTTGGCATACTACAGGGGGTGTAGGCAGGGGTCAGGGGGAACACTGCCTGCTCTCACATATGTTTCTAAAACTAAAAAGATTTTTTGAAGCAACCACGGTTCCATTGGCAAAATCAGGCCTCTTCGCCAACAGAAAATCCACGTTGGAAAGTAATCAGGGGAATTGTGGTCTCCTATCCAATGCAGATTATAGATAAATACAGGGGATCACCAATTGGGATGGCCATTCAAACATCCCCTGCGCTTCACTATTTTGTGAACCGACCTGTTGTAGGTACATTGTTCTGTTTGCAAAATCAGATTACATTTGCAGAAAACGGTGTGCAATTTGCAAACACTTTTTTGCTAAAGTAATCTTTGTACCTTAGGTTCTAAATTCTTACAAATGTATTGGAGGGAAGCTTCCGTCTGATACATATGTATCTAGTAAATAAATACCATTGAAAAGAGACTCACAAGACACATTAGTGGAAAAAACTATAAGTTTGATGGCAATAAATATACAAGTTCCAAACCTTTGGACATAAAAGGACAAAGTACAATTAACTCAAAAGTCTAGGCTATACTCCATGCTTTTGGTAACAAAACATTACTTTTTAATGGAATCACTCAAAATATAGCTTTTATTTATGGTTAGCATCTACTAGGAGATTCAATTAATTTATTTCACTAAACTTTTTGAAATCCCATGTACATCCCTTAGGGATCAAATCTGTCCATTGTTGGTAGTTTTAGACAAGAAACTGGTTCTCTGAACTGGTCACAATGAATAATGCGCACAAATGTACTACATTTTAATTTTACCTAATTTGGCCCCAAATAGAAAAAAAACAAGTGTTTAGATTGTTTAGTATTAAGAATGTTCCTTGACTATCTTTTGAAAAGAGAAGGGGCTATATTATCAAGAACAGCGATAACATTATCACCGCTTTAGCGGCAGGAAACTGCTGCTAAAGCGGTGATTAGGGGCTTGATAATATGCTCTGTAGAATTCCAATAGAAGCCCATGTTCACATCAGAACATAGACTTCTATTGGAATTCCCAAGGGTATATTATCAAGCCCGATATCGCCACTTTAGCTGCAGTTTCCTGCTGCTAAAGCAGCGATAATGTTATCGCCGTTCTTGATAATATGGCCCAAAGTATGTACTCAGATGTCTTCCGCTTCTGCTACATCAATCTCTGTGTGTCTTGCTTTTAAACATTTGATATTTTTGTTCTAATAGAATTTGAAAAAGAAACCATTTTTCTGCAATGGGTGACAGGGTGATAGTTTCTCTGTAACGTCCGAGAAAATGGTAGAGAATTAATAGGATCTGAAATATCGATGATAATCTCACCCGTCTAACATTTGAAGTGACGTTTAGTCCTAAATATTTACAGATTTTGCTCTTAATCTGGTTAACCAATCAGATTGGCTAGGGGTTTCGAAATCAATAGAAACAGGAGAAAATGTAGACATTTCCGGTAAATCAAAACATTGCTGTTGTGGAAACACTGACTAGGTGCAAACATTTCTGGTTGATGGAAATTTGCTTGGGTATTCTGAAAGTACTAGTGCCACGCCTGTATAACAGCTACCGTTGTCTGAAACATAAAAGGCATTTTCCTCACCTTAAGGTATTGACATTGCTACAACAAAGATCATTTGAACTTTTGGTAACCTGTAATATAAGGAAACATGCTATGGCTTGCAAACTGTCTCTTCAATAAAGAAATCAGATCATTAGATAGTATAGAGACCTGATACACTACTAGGAATTTTGTGAAAATGTTGCAATTGTGATTTATTACCAAGGTAGGTCTATGTATGGAATAAGAAGTAGGTGGTTAACATATTCGGGCCAACTTTCAATCAGGTCCTCCACAAATTAACTAGGCTATTGTTTAATCCTTTTATTTGTGTAATGTTTTATCAAGCACGGATTAAAGTAGCAAATAGGCAGAGCTTAATTTGGAGAAAAAAATAAGTGCTAGGGCCCTTCTTGGAAGGCCACTGCAGCTTGCACCACACATTGCCCCTGCCAGCACTGTCTATGACATTATGAACATAACACCTAACTATCTGACTACTATAAGTGTGACAAATCAGGCTATTTTAGGTCACACAAAGCTATAATAGTGGTAGGAGCGGCTGGTATTATTTATTTTCAATGTATATTGTGTAAATAAACACTGCAGTTTTGCTAATCTCAAAATTAAAAACAGCGCCACCATGTGGTGGACTGTCACTGTCAAATTAAGCACTGAAAATAGGGGTGGTACACATTTACAGAGACTTAGGGGCAGATGTATCATCACCATCATTTACGATTCTCAAATAGCGATTTTTTAGAAATCGCTATTTGAGAATTGCAATTTGGGATGTATGTAGAAAATCGCTATTTTTTAGCGATTTCTTAAAATTCCCCAATTGCGATTAGCAAATTGCTAATCGCAATTAAGGAATAATTTCCCATTCATTTCTATGGGCCAGGAGGCCCATAGGAAGGAATGGGAAGTTATTCTCAATTTGCTAATCGCATATTGAGAATAATTTCAAGGGTGCAAGGGTGTCTTAGGGACACTCTGCTGCACCCCTGAAATGTACATGTGTGCGCATATGGCGCACATACATACCCTAAGGGCATGTATGAGCGCTGCATGGCACCTTTACAAATGCCAAAAAGTGCATTTGTAAAAGAATTCGCAAATTACCACCAACTACAAGTTAGTGGTAATTTGCGATTTCTTAGTGTGAAATCAAAAAACATTATTGTTTCTTACATAGCATTTAAGGAATCGCTTTTTGCGATTCCTTAAATGCTTGCGCAAAATTAAGGAATTGCAAATTTTGCGATTCCTTAATTTTGCGATGCAATTTTTTCATACATCGCATTTGACGATTTTTTTGTCACAAACGCTGCTTTTTTGCGAATCGCAGCGTTTGCGCCAAAAAAAAATACAGATGATACATTTGCTCCTAAGTACCATATAAGATCAAGAGGGAAGAGAAAACGAGTAACTCAAAGACATCAAATCAGCAGCGCAAGACAATATTAACAAGGGGAACGGTGGGTGCAATATAGGCGAAGGAATGGAAGGGAGGGTATTAGGGAGTTTCGGTGCATTCAAAGCAAACACACAAAACTGGCAGGCTCCTCTGCTCAACAAGGAGCTCCAAGCCACTGAAAACTAGGAATCATGCCTTGAGTAGTGATGTTAGAAGGGAAAGATGTAGAAAGAGAGAATGGCAACATCAGAACCATTCCCTCCTTTGTAGAATTCAAAAGCCAACTCAAAACCCTGTTCCTCAACCGCTCCCTAGGAAGTGGATAGGATCACCCGGGGCAGCTAGCGGACATTGAGCTCTGCTCCAGCTCTAAGATTCCGAAGAATCCTGAAGAATAAGACTGTCGAGCACTATAATGTGTTGCTCTTTTATTTTGCGTTCTTCTGTTAATATGTCACTCCTCTATTTTGTATCTGGTGATTATCTGCTATGTACCTGCTGTAAAGAGCTCCAATACCCTAGGGTCAGGCCTGCGGTATAGAAAACTTCTTAAATAAATAAAATAAATAAATATTATATAAAGTGGTGCAGACAGGGACAGTGCGCCATATGACAAACAAAATGTGATCTCCTCAGTGCAGGTTCAGATCTGTGCTGCATTAAAAAACAAACCGGAGTTTGGATACGTTCTTTCTATGTAGATAACATGGTGGTACTCTAAGAGGGAAGGAGGGACCAGACATGCAGTGTGTAAGTGTAGGTGTACCTGTATGTTATGAAATGCTTTAGGGTTCTCTTACTCTCCTATTCCTGCTCCCAGGCGGTAGCATCAGGGGCACCCAAAATATGTGACACTTCCTATTTCATACTCATTCAGTGGATCTAATGGGTTAGCCATGTCAGACAAAAGGTTAAGTGGTCAAATTAATTTCTACATCTCCCCATGCCATCGTGGCAAACATCTTAGAGATAACAGGGGGCAGATTTACAAGCCCCTTGCGCCTCTATTACGCCGCCGATGCGTCACTTTTGTGACACAGCGGCGGCACAAAAGATGCGCCATGGTGCGGGGTATTTACAACGTGACGCATCTCCCAAATGCGTCACGTTGTAAAGCCCTGCGCCAGAAGGAGGCGTTTCATCGCCGGGGGGTGGGTTCCGGCGCAGGAACCCCTCCCAAAAGTGGCTGAGGGAAATCTACAAGATTTCCCTCAGTCACTTTTGGGCCAATGCTGCGTCAAAACCCTGCGCCTGCTTGAAGCAGGCGTAAGGATTGACGCAGCATTGTAGAGATAGAGCCCCCCAAGCCTTGTCTGAACTGAGGTGGCTTGATGAATGTTTTGCCATTGTGCAACATTCCATCCATCATCTTGTGTGTTTTGCTGTTCACCCTATGTGGGAAGGGTATGCCCAGACGTGGGTCCCGTGCTCACTACGCCACTGGAGTCAAGCTATCCTGGCTGAAGACGGCTGATAGCCAGAAACCGGTCCTAGGATGCTTGATTCCGGTCCAGGGAAGACATGACTTGGCAGTTCGGTCTGGACTGTTCCCAAGAGGCACAGGGTCAAGATTGATTTGCATAATGCCATGTCTGGACTGGGGTGGCTTGGTGAGCAAAATAACGATGGATTAAACCCAGATCTGTGACTGGGGGTGAATGTTTTGCCATTGTGCAACATTCCATCCATCATCTTGTGTGTTTTGCTGTTCACCCTATGTGGGAAGGGTATGCCCAGATGTGGGTCCCGGGCTCACTACGCCACTGGAGTCAATCTCTCCTGGCTGAAGACGGCTGATAGCCAGAAACCGGTCCTAGGATGCTTGATTCCGGTCCAGGGAAGACATGGCTTGGCAGTTCGGTCTGGACTTTTCCCATGAGGCACAGGGTCAAGACTGATTTGCATATGGCCATGTCTGAACTGGGGTGGCTTGGTGAGAAAAATAACGATGGATTAAACCCAGATCTGTGACTGGGGGTGAATGTTTTGCCATTGTGCAACATTCCGTCGATCATCTTGTGTGTTTTTATGAGTAACTACTCACGTTTTAAACTAGTATATGTGAGTATTGGTGTATATAAGTAAGTATATGTGAGAATGGGAGATTGGAAGAGTTCCTGTTTAAATTAGTATGTGTTTCTATAAGTGATTGCTTAAGAGAGTAAGCATGTGTAAGTTTCTGTAGCACTGAGTGTGGCAGTGTATGTGTATAACTGTATATGTAATTTAATGGATGTTTGATACTTTGTTTGCATGTGTGACTATGTGTGTGAGTAACTCTATGGATGAGTGTCACTGTGTAACAGGATGTATAGGTGTATGAGTATATATGATGAGCGAGTACATGTATGAGTTACTATATAGGACTATTGGTAAATGAGTGGATGTGTGTGTAGATCTTGGAATTACTGAATAGGTGTGTTGTAAGTGGTATTGGCATGTCCATTGTTTTGAAAATGTTAGTTTCTATTTTTGAGTGTGTGTATCAATGTTTATATTAGGGTGAGAGGAGGTCTGCCACTCAATGACAAGGATGATGTAATCAGTGATGTCATTTGAGATGTCATGAGTGATGTCATGAGTGATGTCACTGACCATGTCATGAGTGATGTAATATGTGATGTCATTAGCAGAGCATTGCAGGCGCGCAAGTTATAGTTAGCTGAACTAACTATAAGGGGAATTTCAATGGTTTTGTACGAGTGAAATGTCCAACTAACTATAACGCCCCTGAAACCTATGGTGTTTTTCAGTGAATTTTTAAGGTTTTTTTAAAAGCTAATTTCTAACTATAAGGTTCTGGACACTGTTGATTTTCCAATTCCAATATAAACCATTTTAGGGACAGTGTTGAACACTAAAGGAGAGACATTCACTATTCCCTCTCCAATCTACACCAAATTAGGGAAAGTGTTTGACACTTAAAAATTCAATTAAAAAAGAGTTTATTCGGATGCAAGCAGTGGCCATCACAAAAGCATCATACAGCATAAACAATGAAACATAGTAAAAACATACACTCCATTAAATTAGGAGAAAAATTATAAAAACAGTTACAATGTAGCAATGTTGGTAGCGGAGATTATAGCAACATTGTTTTATGAGCTCATACAGCAGATCTTAAAAAGGCCCCAATGTGCAAAATAGCTTCATCGTCAGATAATTTAAGTAAAAATCCAAAAGCTGGCCTACTGTGTGTAATATTATTACAATTCTTTTTAGAAACGGAATCAAAAATAGTCTGGTGTACCTTATATAAACTTTACAGAAAAATGTAAAGTGTAACATTGATTGGACTGACATATGATTATTCACAGCGTAGGACACTTAAAGGTTTTCATTTACTATTCCCACTCCAATCTATTCCAATTTGGGAAAGGTGTTGGACACTAAAAGGGTGACATTTTTTCTCACTCCAAACAATACCAATTTAGAGATGGTGTTGGACACTATAAGAGTGGCATTTACAGTTCCCACTCCAATCTAACCACACAAGGAGACGCTTTTGGGCACTAAAGGAGCTAAATGTATTTTTCCATTGCAATTTAAAACATTTTATACAAGGGAATACAAATTAAACATACTATATACACACTCAAAACTCATACTTACACACATATTTTTAACGATAAATAAACTAACATTTGATCTAAAATCACACTATCAAAACGTTCATGCTTATATATTCATATATAAAAATTAACATATAAAAAAATCTATTACTATAAATAATTAATATATTTTAAAATATTTGCTAACATTTCTAAACTCTAAACCATAAATAAAAAGAAATATAATCCAAAATTAACAATCATAAAACAATAAACCATTTTCAATAAAAAAGTCTAGATATTTTAAAGAAAAATATTTTTAAAAAACAATTAAATCTTTGGATTTTTGTAATATATTTTTCAAAACAAATTAACTGTTACATAAACAAGCCTAATTATTTTACTTTATGAAAATGCATGTTTATATATTTTAATTTTGTAAAATATTTTTACAATTTCAATAATGATGCACTCTAATTTTTAAATTTAATTCAATTAATATATATATTTATTAGCTAGACATTAAGTAATGTAAAATATTAATTTGTATCTCATTTAGATAATTCACATAAAATGTACTTTTAAAAATCTCTCAACCCTTTTCCCCTGAAAATCCAATATTCTGCTGCTAAAAATTATTATAAAACCATTCATTATCAACATTAAAAAAACTAGAAATTCAAATTTCAACAATTTCATAACTAATAAATTATCCTACAAAAACATAAGTAAAAAAATAAATGCACATATAGAATCATACACACTACAATAAACTAGATACTGACACTAACAAATAATATTACAAACAATTGCTTGTTAACTTATCAGTAATGCTAAATCTAGGAAGTTGGTTGTTACTTTAAGATCTTCCAAGGAGACCGAGTCTACAAGCCTCCCAGGATGCTAGCCTTAGGAATCCTGGTATATTGCCAAGTGTTGTGTAGTCGCTGAACAATAATGTCTCAACGAGGGGCAGCTCCCACAGCATGTGGCAGAAATCTGACGAAGGGGCGTTGCATCCAACGAAGGCTTCAGTAGCGTTTGGAATAGTTCTTAATTTTTTCAGAAGATTGGTATGACTTGTGTAATATGTGAAACGGAATTTGCTTACATTTGGAATTACATGAAATGTTATGTGGGTATTTTAATGCTGTGTTTGGTTATTTATCATCTAGTTCCCATACGTCAAGTAATTTATGAAGAGACATTTGGGTATTGGTCAGGATATCTCTGTATAGCCAATTGATGAATTTTGGTTGCTTCCCCATGGTGTATAGGGCCTGTCATAAGCCATTTGCTTCAGTTTCAGTGTCAGTAATAGCCCATTGGATTCTGAGGGTGTGCTTCAACACATCATGAGGCCGATTATGATGTCGGTTGTAAAGCCTCCGACCACAGGTCGGAGGCTTTCCGACTGAAATTCTAGGTTGAAACCCGACCGCCTAATTACAAAGAAGGCAGTCATAGTTTAAACCGGACAGTCTTTCCAGGTGGCTTCTGAAGGCCTTAAGGAACCCGCTAGCCAGTTGGAGGTTGCTCATAATCCCTTTAGGATGGCGTTTATGCCTTCAGGATTATGATGTCATTTTGAGACAGGCTTTTCATGTTGGGCTTTCTAACATGGAAAGCCTATTGGAAAACGACTTATGGGGCCCCTAGCAGATCCTCTGGTTGGGGGCCTGTAGAGCACCTATGGTGCCCCCTTAGAAATTCCTTGCACTGTGTGGCAGGCACAGTGTGGTGCCTTCCCCTCAGGGCAGCAATTCACAGAAACTCCCATGTATCAATGGGAGCTTGTGCTGCGGCCGGTTTCCGACCACAGCACAAGCTTCTATCGAGAAATGGGAGTTTGCAACCGCAGCATTAGAAGTCATGTCATAATAGGTGGTGCGGATCCGCTGACCTATGGTCGGTAGGGTCTCACACCGAGATGATTTTAATGGCCCGACATCATAATAGGCCACTATATGCTATGAATTGCCCTTCATGGAGATCAAACTGTTCCTGATCTTTGGGGAATGTTAGATGTTTACCATTCCGAAATAAAGCACCCAAACTAGTGATACTGGGGATGTCTGATTGCAGCCAATCTGACTTTGTAAGGCAGATGGATCGCTGGGGAAACATGTAGGGGTATGGCAGGTGCCTAAGGGGTTATTTGCTTAGTGATGAGATAACTTTTGGAAAAGCATTAAAGCACTGCTGTGACACACGGTATGAGGGAACCCAAGGGGGAATCCAACCTTTGAAAGCATTAGTTGAATCAGATCTGTGAGACCTGAAAGCCTGTTTCTGATGGATACCTCTTCAAGTAGATTCCGGGACAGCCAGGCGTTCAGCCATTGAAGCTGCACCGCTTAATAATAATGCTCAAAATCCTGGACTCCAAGACTGCCGGATCGACTGGCAGCTTAAGTTTGGGCAGAGCAATTCAGCGGTGACTGGTATGCTAAATTAGTCTACTCAAGTGGGTGGTGCAGCTAGCAAAAAATCTTCTGTGGGAGGAACAGTGAACAAAGAACTATTGATGGGAAGGAGCACAGATCCAGTGGGTGTGCCAGGGATAAATACTACGGTACAAAAGGGGGTGGTGATGGACGGAGCATCTGAATCAATCAAACACTCACACCCAGTCAAAAGATCTGGGTTTAATCTATCACCGTTCTTTAGCCCACTCCGCCACCCCAGTTCAGACATGGCTATATGCAAATCAGTCTGACCCTGTGCCTCATGGGAACAGTCCAGCCCGAACTGCCAAGCCATGTCTTGCCTGGACCGGAAACAAGCTTCCGAGGACCGGTTTCTGGCATTCCAGCTGTCTTCAGCCCGGCTTGCTTGAATCCAGTGGCAAAGTCAGCAAGGGACTCACGTCTGAGCATACCCTGCCACACTTATGGCGGCCAAAAGCGGTACAATAGGGGGTGGTGATGGACGGAGCATCTGAATCAATCAAACACTCACACCCAGTCAAAAGATCTGGGTTTAATCCATCACCGTTCTTTAGCCCACTCCGCCACCCCAGTTCAGACATGGCTATATGCAAATCAGTCTGACCCTGTGCCTCATGGGAACAGTCCAGCCCGAACTGCCAAGCCATGTCTTACCTGGACCGGAAACAAGCTTCCGAGGACCGGTTTCTGGCATTCCAGCCGTCTTCAGCCTGGCTTGCTTGAATCCAGTGGCAAAGTGAGCAAGGGATAAATACTATACACAATTCAATAAGGCACATACACATTTACCGACATTCTCATCACTTTTCTAGGTACCCACTGAGGGTCAAGTTTTATAATTCGCTCAGGTGTCGATAAGTTATTTTCCTGTAGTCTTGAATTTTCAAAACATACTATATAACCTAACTAATCTATCACAAATCAACACTCTTTCCTCTGGTGAATGGACCATTAGTTGAGTTAGTTGATGGTGATATTAACAGTTTTCTAATTAATTCATATATCTTAGTAAAATAACCACACACTCTGGATAAGATTCATACGTTTTTTTCTAAATTTCAGACGTAAAGGTGAACGCTCTTTCAAATACAAATTCACACTGCAAACGCCATCATTTTCACATTGGAGAGATAAATCATTTTGCAGATACAACCAATAACACAAACTCATTCAATAAATCAATGAAAAAGGAGTGGATAGATGAAGAGACAAAAAGAGTTCAGAGGCAAAAATACATTTGCAAAGAAATATGCAAATTATGAGTCAGAATACTATTTACCTATTTGAAATACTGAAAACTACCCCTCTGGCCAAAGGGCTGGTGGGGGAGCCCTGAGTTAAAATCAGGAGACAAAGACTATAAGACAGGATCAGGACAGGACAGATACTTACTAGACTTCTCTACAAAAACTCGGCTTACCACTGCGCATCCCTCTCTTACACTCCCTCCCTCCTCGATGTTCTTCTGGAATCGTGAAATGTAATCAGGCTGTCATTCGGATCTGAATCTTCCAAGACTCCTCTATCTTTTCTTTTTCTTGATCTTGCTTGACCCAGCTTCCCTCTCTCGACCCAGCAGCAGCAAGATTAACTTGGATTGTCTTATCCTGGAAATTAGCAGCAGCAGCAACCTACTATTCTAAAGTCACTCTAGTTATAGTCTTCATTTCTACATGTCCCAACCTCAATAGTTGCAAAATTTAATAAAATACGGAATATGATTGGAGAGGGCTAGGGGAGTTTTCATCACACTATGCTGACACATTTATTTTTATTAAGGTATCATTGTTTCGCAAACCCTTCCCCTTTAGCTCATTCATGCTTCCTTTCACATTCATATATTGTTGCGACTTCTAACAACAATTTCAATGCAGGCTCCATAAACAAGGCATACACGTCTTCACTTTCCCACGTCTTCTATCCTTAATATTTGGCAGCAGTTCACTTTTCCGGTCACTGGGTTATATTCAGAGTCTACTGAGCATGCACAACTCATCGTCATTGGACTACATTTTCCCACCCCTTCATATGCAAAACAGGCCCAAATGCACACAATTGATAAAAGAATCATAAACAGATGTTATTTTCTAAAATATATAATTCTCAATGTTCACCACCCACTTCTACTCTATCCCATGTTATTATTATTTTTCTGGGTAAAAGCATTAACGTAAGCAGTTTTCTTTTTAGTTCAGGCAAGCAAATGCCGGGCATGCGGTTTCGCAAGACCACATGTTAGTTCTTCTTGCTCATGCGCAAAGATTTCCTTCCAAATGCAAGTTAGTCACGTTATCTCTACGTAATTCTAGCTTGCACATGCGCAAATCGTTTTAGAAATTAAAGCTGGTTTTAATTGAGTTGCACTTTATTTCAAAATAATTAAGCATGCGTAAAGCTTTCTTCCCACGTGTCGATGTTTGGAGTTTTGTCTCATCTACAACTTTTAACAGTTAGTAAAAGTTAATGAAGGATTTGTTCCAAGCAAGTTTCGTTTTCTTGAATCCTTGCTCCATCAGCACCACAATTTTTTATACTGCCACCCGTGCTGTAATGGGTAATAGAAATATTTCCCAAAAGGCTATGTGTGACAGGAGGACATTTACCACCCAGATCAGATAACTGTCATTTAGGTTCCTGACAGAACGATAAGCTCAGATACTCGGATATCGAAAGGAGGCATTCTCCTCTCAGCGCCTTGACTGATTGATTGATTGAATGTGACCTCCTCCAAAAGCCAGCCTCTTCTGAGACATTGAAGGTCTAAACAGGAATAGGCATGATTTCTTCCAATTAACAAAGTGAGCGGAGGCCCTCCGAACTTTTTCAGGGGTTTACAAATGTTAAAGGGATCACCCAGGTCACGTAGGCCCCATGTATAGTGAGGCTTCATGTGTACTATTTTGCATTGGGATCCCCTATGTTTCCACTATTTCTTGTATTCATTCAGCTAAGGGCTGCAATACCAATGTGAAAAGAAATAGGGTTCTCAGGAGGAGAAATTTGCTTGTCCGTGTGGACCATGGACATTGGTGCCATATGGAGAAGCTTGAAGAGGCTCACGATACCTGGCCCTAGACCGAACACAGCCAATGTTCTATGCAGGTAGCTCTGTCTTTGCATGCGAAATGCCTTTGAAATATATGAAAAAAGGTAGGCTGCTCTAGTCTAATCCTGGAGTGCTGCCTCCAAGACCCTGTAGAGTCTTCTAATATTTTGAGAGGTGTTACATCCTATGATGAACCTATTCTGGTCTATGTGAACCAGGCTAGGAAGTATTTGTTACTGGCAATCTGCAAGGATCTTACCACAAATCTTATAGCAAGAATTAGAGACTGAAATAAGGTGATATGAAGTTGTCTCACACATGTCCCTGCCTCGTTTTGGGATGGACATCAAGGATACCTCGCTCAGTGTAAGGAGTTACTTCTCTTCATCTGTTGTGGCTGCAAACATCTGGGCCAATTTAGTGGACTGCACTTTCATATAGGCTTTATAAAAGTAAATCAAAAGCCCATCTGTACTAGGGCTATTACCCTCCCTCAGCTCTAAGATGGTCTTTTTTATGACTTGAAATGTGATGGGGAATCTATTTCTTGCCTGAGTTCTAGGGAAATTCAGAGGAGGGTCAGGTCATCTACAAAGGTCCAAGCATCAGACTGGAAACTTCTATGGCTAGACCCAATGAGCTTGGTAAATAAATTATAAAATGTATGATGAATGGTTTATAGGGGGTAGACTATGACCCCATTTGAATTCCGAAGGGAAGTTAAGGTTGAAGTTCTGGTCTTGGTATATCCCCTTCTGAATGCACTCTTGCCATGCAGGATGAGTAATCTAATCACTGCATGCACTTCAACAGCATTTTTACAGCAAACTTGCTAAATGTCTAGCATTTTGTGCTGAATTAGCACAAGGAAGAGGGGTCTAGGTCAGGGTTCAGAACACTATCAGTGTCCTTTCTCAACCATAATGGAATGATCACACATTGTAGTTGCTGTGCAGGAAGTTGTCTGGGAAAGGGTGCTTGATGTTTGTTGGGGGAATAGTTACTACGAATAACTATCATATCTCCAACTAGGAGTCCAATTACAATGTCGCTTGGAAAGCTTTTCCAATGAATAGGGTTATGAATCTTCTCCTAATGAATCGTATTCAGGGAGTCCTAGCAACTGATTTCGATGTGTCTGTATGCTTATGGACTAGCTTCACTCGGATTCCCATTGACTTCAAGGAGAGCCTGTGTACTGCACGCGAACACAGTCTCCTATTGAAACAAGCATTGAAAATTCAATAGGTCTCGCCTTTGATTAAGTTAAAGCCATTTGCTTTGCTAATGCTATTGTATAGCAAAGCAAATGGCTTTAACTTAATAAAAGGCGAGACCTATTGCATTTTCCATGCTTGTTTTAAATTTAATGGCAAAGTACGCAAGTTACCCCTGTCAGCCGAACACGGAGCAAAAGATGTGCGATTGTATTCTATTACATTACAGTACGTTCTGGTGTCTTGTAAATTCGTATCTGGTTTTGTTTTAAAATATACTGTTTTGACGTAAAAATGGTGCAAATATGGTTGTTCTCTAGTACAAAGTTCAGTAACACAGTTATGGGACCTTAAAACAGAATAAACTGAGCCACATACAGCAGAAGTGATGCGTTCCATATTTCACCCCACACACCTTCACACATAGCAAAAACAGAATCCTGCACAGTAGATCAAATGTACTGCTTTACAAGTTAGTATAAGATGCCCAAAATAATGAATTTTGAGCAAGGGACAAAAAAAGAAAGTTCAGCTGAAGGGATGTTTGCATTGTGTTCAGACAAACTAAAGAAGTTTATTGGGGAATGCCATCTGCTGGTGCAGGATTTAAGCCAAATTACACATTATTCACCAGAGAAAAGAGTCAACATATTCAAGAGCTGTAGGAAGTACATGGATTAGATTCATTGCCTTAGTCAGGATCTGGGCACACTCGGCGTATACTTACAATGGTATGGTAGTGAAGATCCCGATTTTGAACATCCCCAAAATAATCTAGGAGGTAATCCTATACACACTGCACTATTGCTAATGTCAAGTTTTCAAAATGTAAACTACATTGAGTTACTGGGAGCATCTAGGCAGTGCTTTAAGTTGGGTGAAACAATTGGGGGGTAGTCTCTCAAAGGGGCGCGGCCAGTGTAATTAAGGGCATGGCTTAAAACACATAAGCTAAAACATTTGTGTTTAGCATAATGTGTTCCCCAACTTGTATTTTGCAGGTTCTTTCTTTGCACCCACCTATAGAATACAAGTAAGATTACACCCACAACAAGACAGAACTATTGGCTATGTCATGGTTGTTGTTAGTTGCATAAGGTAAATAAGCAACAACTATTGCTTCTTTCTGGCATGATGAGACTGTGAACACGGGACATGCTGCCACTCAGAGCCTATGCTTGACTGTGCTGCCTGTTTTTATTACCCTAGTGCCTGCATTGAGAAATACCTGCTTTTGCTTCAAAATTTCCGTTTGGCGCAAATATTTTCTTGTCTGTGGTGAGACACTAAAAACACACACAACATGCGCCCTTTCTTTAAAAATGCAAATGAGTAAAATATCAGGTTACCACATTATCAGGACAATACCTGCCTTAATAATGTCCAGAGGGCTTGTGACACATTCATATGGGAGGGGGACTAACATTTCCTTGCGTCAGAGAAGGTAATAACCAAGAGAAACAGGATTGGGAACACCCAGTGGTGCTCAAACAATTTTCACAGTGGTGTCGCTGCCAGCAATGCTTTTTTCACTGAACTCAAAATGTTGCACATACATCATTAAAGCATGGTGTGTTCGTGTACTGTCATTTATAGACAGCACAATCGCCATTGAAGGGGTCACTTAACTTGCAAAGACACAGTTTTACAGATAAAACTAATGTAGCGCTCAAACAATGTGTGGAAATCGGATGTCAATCAATCAAACAAACAGGATTTGCATAGCGCTACTTATCACCTGTGAGGGTATCTAGGCGCTGGGGGGTGGGGGCGGTGCTGCTGATGAGGGACGTTAATCGAATAACCATATTTTTAGGCCCTTCCTGAAATCCTTTAGCGTGACAGTCTGTGTGTTCTCTTTTGTACTGCCAGGCACCAGTATATTCAACTGTGTAGCCTTGGACCGTGTCATGTATGTGCATGTTACTTGCATGATTGAGGTAACTATTTGCGGCGATACTACGTGTCTCTCTGTCCTTTTTCTCCAGCACCCCG
The DNA here is from genome assembly GCF_964263255.1 of Lissotriton vulgaris. Lineage (NCBI taxonomy): Eukaryota > Metazoa > Chordata > Amphibia > Caudata > Salamandridae > Lissotriton > Lissotriton vulgaris. The sequence goes on from NC_141694.1 coordinate 883,488,551, forward strand.
ACCTCCCTCATCCCCCTCACCCCCAGGGGCGGCAATCTGAGGGTTAGCCCCGGGCGCCACAATTTCTAGCTACGCCCCTGATCACCTTCTGCATTAAGTAGTCATACAGAGGTAAGTGAGGGGTGGGGGCGGGGTGCTGAGCCACAGCAGGTGGTGCTCGGTGAAGCTCAAGTCTATGAATGGAACTTATCAAACATAATCAAAGCTCAGCTCCGACACTGGGGCGGGCGGCACACTGTGCGTTCTTCTGCAGACGAAGCACAAAGGCTACTTCAATGGCTTTCCGAAACGACCCCAGCTCCAATATGGCATTTCACGTCACTATGTACATTGCTGAGGAGTGGGGCATCATGGTCATAAAAAATTAGATCGTCTGTGAAATAACTGTGGCCATCTGAACCTTTTATCTGTGGCCTACATTCACTTCAAACCATGTCAAAAATTAAATGTTATTCGCCCCAGACTCGCCCTTCCTCGCCTTGTGAACGAAGAGCAACCCCCAGTGTGTCTTTAACCGGCTTTAAGTAGTGCGAGGAACTAGAATCCCACAATATGTGAACAGAGTTTATTTACAACAAGCGTTTCATAGATTAGAGACAGCGCATGGCTTCAAAGTTGCCCAATGGAATCAGCACCAGCCAGTCCCAGCTCCTGCTAACCCAGTGGGGAAATACTGAAAAGAGGGCTCAGATGCATTGCTGCGTTTCTTCAGCTTCCGCCTGATCCCCTGCAGATTAACCCCCGATCTGAGCGGCATTCGCTTCCATACTGCTACTTTATGCTGCTACACACGGGGCTGAGTGAATTTCTCCATCATCCTGACGAGAAAAGCATTTTGGCTCACAGCAGCGGCTGCAGCGCTGCCAGGCATGTGGCATGCCCAGTGAAGTGTGCATTCTGTATCAGTGACATCTGAGGATTCATACAGTTAAAACAAGTTAAACAAGCGCGGTACCTCAAAGTCAGCCACGTGTTTACTTTCTCATCGCGCTTTCACTTTAAGTGAAAGCACGATGCGAAAGCATACACGCGGCTGACTTTGCCAAAGATGAGATAGAAAAAAAAAGTGCAGAGGGAGTAAATGAAGGGGAGAGTTTCACGCTGCCTGTAAAAGATCAAATACCAGTGTGTGTGGCCAAAAGGAGACAAGGCGGGAACAAGGAGGGACTAAGAAGCCTCCTTTACAATGAGAAGCCAGGGTTTTGCATGTAAGATGACACTGGTCAATTAAAAAGATGGGTGGGGCATTAACTCCACCTCCGAGAGCTTTGGAATCTGTATTGATTCCAAGAAGCTCTCGAATGCCGAGAGGCAGCACATGCGCTGCTTTTGACAGCAGAGACCTAAAAGGTGGTGGTTGGAGAAAAGCTTGCTCCCTGTGGCGGGCACCCTATGGTGCCTGCCACATTGTGCATGCTTTGGAAAAGGGGTCCCTTGGGTACCTCCACGGGCCACATTTGGTCACCTCTGGGTGAATGGCTGCACATAAAGGTCACCTAAAAACCGAATTGCAAAGCCATTTTGTCTCTGGCAAACCGATTCGGAAGGGCTGTGTTAATCGGTTATCATACTCACACGCTCAGATACTGTCTCGATTGGGCTGTAAGATTTAGCTCTAAACGACTTGGGCTGCTCAAAGTGCGTTTGGAACTGATTCAGACTGCCTGGACAGTTTCCTAGCATTTTACTCAGTCGTCCAGAAGGTTGACCAATTCAGCCAGATTCAACGGTTCCGAATCGGATTCGATATTACTGAATCCCATCAGGAGCTTTTCCGAACAAGATCGTAATTGCCCCCTAGGTGTCCCCGGACCAGATAATCAATGACTTTGCAGTGTTTTTCAAAGTGGATACCAGCCTTTAGCCATATTAGAAGCCCGCTGACAAAAGCTGTAAAGTTAGTGGTAGATATCTGACCTCTCATCTTGTAGTACGGATTTTTGGACCCTTTATGTTTTAGATAAGATTTTACAGTGTTTAAATGGAGTATGCATACCCTTAATATTTCATGTTAGGGGCCAATTATAATGCCATAGGATGGTCGGAGCCTTGTCTATGGCATTGCAATCTCCTGTTTGGATTAATTTCCAGCAGATTCATTTTGATGGAGTCAGTCGGAAATGAATCCAAACGGGATTTCCGTCTGCCATTTGGAAAACCAACTGTAATCCTAGGCTAGCTCTTTCTGTCCGAGGGATTACAATGTCGGATTCCAACAGCCTTTCTGTGCTGGCCTTTCCGACACAGAAAAACTGTGGGAAGTCGACTTTGCGGGACCCCCGCGGTACCCCATGGGTGCAAGGCCTCCGGATGGTGGCCGAAGGGGCAACTATGGTGACCCCCTGTTGATCCCTGCATCCGGTGGCAGGCACTTTGAGGTGCAACCTTGAGGGGCCTGCCACGGGGTGAAGAGATGAACTGCACCTCAGCTCTTTACAATGAGAGCATGCATTTTGGTCGGAATGCATGCTCCCATTGCAAAATTGCTGGTTTGGAACCGGCGACAGAATGTCGGTCTTTCCCAATTCCAGATCGATATTGGAGGGACTCGGGTCCGTCCGACATCGAAATCGGCGCCTTAGAATTGAATATTGCAAGGGTTGTGGCACAGTGTCAGTGGTGAGGTGATGATGAGACCCCTCCATTGTAGCTCTAGGACCCACACCTTGAAGGAGGAGAGTAAGGGTAAGCTGCGTGAAATTCAGTAGTGGAAACACCCTTTAAATTAAGATGGAACTTAAAGATGGGGATAAACTTTCAGGTATAACATTGATAACAAGAAGGGCAGAGGGCAAACTGCTGTCTGGGGGGCTGTCCTTAGGGGGCATATTGATCTTCTGCAAGCATTTCAATGAGGTCTCATCTCTGTCTGATTGCTTTATGGGGGAAGTTGACAGGGCGTGTGAGGATTCTCTAAAGGAAGTAGGGATTGAGAGTGCTGAGAGTCTACCATCCTTAGCCTGTTCCTGAGAATATGTCACCACAGGGGATGCTAAGATATTAAGCCCCCCTCTGTGCTGCCTCCTTCAAAGTCTGGGAGCTTTTTCAGATGTCTACTTGGAGTGTCCGTCCGTGGGAAGGCAACTTGTTTCTTGATCCATGGCCATGCCTCTTCGGGTTCATAGAAAATATATATATTGTTTAGATGATTTTGAGTTTAGTGGGAAAGAGTAAAGCATATTTCAGGCACAACTCTCTTAAAAATAAATTATCTTTGGATTGGTACATGTTGGTGCTGGACTGCCAGTGCAGTCAGCAAAATTGTATGATTGCCCATATCGAGACAGTTCTATTGTCTTCCAATTTGAGGATTGCATCGCAGCTTTTATAGTGAAACAGTTTAACCATAATGGGCCTTGGAGTCAATTGCGGAGGTAAATAGTGAGCTGGAACTGGAGTGCGCTCTCAATTGAATAGAATGGAGTGTGTTCTTGGGGGGTTCATAAAGTTTTCAGCCATGTTTCCAAGTAGTTGGCCAAGACTGTACCTCCTGAGCCGAGATGACACACATGTTAATGTGCCTGAACAGCCCTACACATCATTTGTTCTGAAGTCAAGGAAGCAGACTTTCTTTGTGAGGTCACAAACTTTTGGAGGATGGATGTCCAGTAGGGTCTTGTCTGACTGGTGGTCCGTTTGGGCCAGTGCACTTCTACGTGGTCCCGTCAGGCAGAGGCCTCAAATAGGCCACCTCGATTTGGCACATCGGCGAACACTGAAAACCAGCTTCAGTTGTCCCACTAACCAGGCAGCCTTTTCCACCAAACCCTAACACGAGGTCGGAGAGAGCTGATATGTGGGATAGCTGCAAGAATACAGAGAGCTCCAGTCCAGGAGCCAGCGACTCACATGTCTGCCTTGATGGCATCTTTTGCCATGTCTGCCCTGTTCCAAGTGTATCTTAATATCTTATATAGATCCCAAAAGCCAGACCTAGGTTATTCAGGCTAGTGATTCACACTGGACAGTGGACTTCCAACTGGTCAGAGGTGGGTAAAATGGCCATGCCACCAGTCATAATTGCAGTCAGTCTAAGTAGTACCCAGATCTGATTAGACCCTGCCCCTTTCCTAGAGATCCTCTCAAGAACCCCTACAACTCTACTGGATGGCTTCCTGGCATGACATCCCCTTGAAGGATGACTGGGAGATCCATCTAGCCAGACATTGAAGTAAAAGGAAGGCATCATTATATCATTCAATATATATTGCGATTACTACAGAGAATTCCCATACTTTCACTGGTCCTCCACTGGGGACCCATGGCCCCAATGATGGTCAGCAGTGGCCTAGCAATTGGTTCTGTTTCACAATAATCATGTTTCTTTTGCTATGCAACGTTGCCTACCTGTGGTCCTCACCTTGCTTAAAAGAGCATGGCCCAGGACTGAGTTAGTGAGCCACTCACCCAAGAGCCCACACTTGCATGGCGAGGGATTCTTCTTTCTACTGGGTGTTCGTTGAAGCTCTTCCAAACTTGTTACTTATCCACTCTATTATGTCTTATGTCTTTTGTTGGGGAGGTGTAGAATACATTTTTGCACATTGCTAGCCCGGAATATGTTGAACATTGGCAAGCAGGCCTTGCCTGTGTGCCAAGGAATGCTGGCCAGATCCCACTCTTATAGAGTCAGCCATTTAAATATACTGCCCTAGTGAAGTTTTCTAGTAGCTGTACGAGGATAAGCAAGGTTATGGCTGGTAAACCCAGTATGTCTTGCCACCAAAGGCCATGAAATCTCTTTGTTAGACTTTACATCATACCCTTGGGCTTAATGGTGAGTCTGAGGTGACCACTACCCCGTTCCAGCATGTTCAGTGCAGGTGAGGCCTGGAGTTGCTGCTCTGGGTGACAACCTAATATACCAGGAATAGAGGAGGAGAAAAACATTGCCTAGCAGAGCTGAAGCAAATAGCCAGGAACAGATGCACCATTGCCCACGCAAAAAAGGACTACACAACACAAATCCAGAATCTGATGTAGAATATTACATTCACCAATGGTACACCATTTATTTTAGCATAAAGCATCTGACATAAAATGGACTGTCTTCAGGCCTGTCAGAGGCACAAACATGGAGAATACTCAATTAAGATAAGAGGCATTCTTGATACTTTGTCTCTGCACTACAGCTAATGGTTTGAAGTGTCAGAAATGTGCAACAGTTTATGATAAAAACAAACTCTCTAGAATGTCTGCAACCCTGGGAAAGGTGCAACTGGGTTATTTGGGCATTCATTCATAATATACAGTGGAGAAACCATAAGCCTCATGCTTCATGTAACTGGGGTATTTAGTGGACCACAGATAAGGTACAATGGTGTGAGAAACAAGGGCAGCCCTTCCTAAGCAGTTCATTCTTTAGAGAAACACATAGATGTATAGAACAGCAAATAACTTGATTCACAGTAACCAGGCAAGGTTTTGCAGCAAATGAGTGCAGGTGAAGAGACCTAACAGTGGAACCTTCTCAGGGTCAGCACCTAACAGAGTAGCCCCAGATGGTAATTCATACCCCTACTTGGTTCACAGGGGTTTGTGTGCAGACTGAATAGCACCCACTGTAACAATACTAGTTCCCTAGGGAACTGGATCAAAACATAGCAGCACAGGTGCACCACAGCATTTAACATATAATGAATCAATATAGGGTACAATCCCAATAAGTCACGGAAATGTAGGTTCCTAGATTTAATTTCTTTATTTCAATAGAAAATTAAGCACCATACAGCCGACGCATTTCGTCCCTAAAAGGGGACTTCTTCAGGGCTGTTAAATACAAACATATAAACAAACATATATAAGACACATATAAAAATACAGATATAAAAATGTATACATATATACAGAGAATCATTAAAAAGGCCCAACAGGATTCAACACAATGTTTTTTTTAAAAAAATTACAAAATGATGTTGTCTATGTCCAGTCAGGTCTGTTAGGTATAACAACATATATAGACAGACAGCAAAAACAAACACTAATATCAAAATGATCTGTTTACATCCCTCCTTTCAATATTGGGTTACAGACGCCCAATTCCTTGAAACATGATCTAACATTTCAAAAAGACTCTGAAAATGTACATTTAAAGAGCGTTCAGGAGGGAGAGAGGGAAAGAGTAGGCTGTGAGGGATACCAGGAGGGAAAAGTTTGAAACAAGTTAGATAAGATTTAAGAAAGTATAGAAATTAAATTAAAAAGGCGAGGTAGGGAGGACTAACAAACCAGAGAGTATATTAAGTGAAGGAGGTTATATATTTATGAATAACATAACTGTTTTGGTAAAGAAAATGAGTGAAGGGAAGCTGTAAGAACCTTGATCCCCACATCTGTATAGTACAATTCTCTACTGAGGCGGGAGGTAAATCAAAAACACATCTGAAAGGCAACCACCATAATCCACCAAGCTTGTTATTATATATTCTGACTCAATAATGAACAAATTCTTAGTGTATGGACAATAGAGAACAAAACTCTTTGTAATCAGGATGAGGGATATTTATATATACCTACCGCTAATAAGAAAGTGCTTCACGTAGGGATGATGAGCGAAGATCTAAGAATGTAATGCCACAGTGACCCAATAGGCTTGTCTCACCAAATATTTGATTAAAATAATGACATGATCAGTATTCCTCTGCATGACACAGTGCTAGTAGAACTGTTAAGTATGTGTCAGTTAGAGGAAAATGACACTTACTGAAACCAAGTAGTCCAATGATCGTTTAATAACGAAATTATCCGCTAATTTATAAAGGATCTAAAATAAATCGGTCCAAAGTGTAAATCTGTACGTAATAACAGGTCTGTGAATAAAGAAAAGGGGGTGAAGTCATCAGTAATATCCCCCTAAAATAATCGGTCCAACATGTTCCTTAAGTCCACGCCAGTACAAACCCCAAAGAGGTACATCAGCCTTCCAAATGTATGTAAAGCGGCGAGTTCTCAAAACAAATAGCACCAAATGACAGCAGCCATAAATAACCTGTCTCCCCCCCTCGGTGACCCATGTATTCATCAAGTTTAATGGAAAAGGAGTCCATAATATATTTAATTTGATAAGCAAGGTCAAAGATAGGAGAGACCCCCTAGTAACCCATGAAAAAGATATCTGCTTACCTATTTAACATATAATTCATATGTACGATCCCACAGAGCGGGGTCAGTTAGAATAGGTCCTTTGAATAGACTTAAGTGCCCAAATCTGGAGGATCAAAGAAAAACACAATAAAAAATGTACCCAGTGGTCCAAGTGTATAAGCCTTATGCCTGAGAAAGAGAAGAGACAAGCAACACTGTTAACAGGTAGGGTCAGTGATTGCCAGCGATCATGTGCTCTAAACACTGGGAAAACTTTCATTGGTCCATCCTGTATGAGAGCAGCCACATATCTCATCTGCAAGGGGAAATAGTATCTATCCTATCAAGACCCGCCAAGGTTTCTCCCCTACTTGTGACAAAGAGTAATGTACTAAACAGGTGCCCATATCCTCATGTGGAGAGGCACAATGTCGAAGAAGCAGGCAGTTAAGTTGAGTAAGGGTAGGCGATTACAAAATAACCCATCCCAGTATACGACTGCCAAATCCCCTCATACCGCTTACCGTGATTTAATAATGACAACCGGCAATGTCATACTCCATCCAGAAAACCGCAATGAGTCCTCCGGCAGTGCGTGTGACCGAGTGCTCGGGCGGTATTTAAATAGCGCATCGTAAATGGTAAATGATTGCACCTGGGATCTCCGTGTTTGGTGAGCTCCTACTAGGTCATGTGACCTTGTGAGCGTGAGTGGCAGCCATCTTAAAGCGGATAGTTTGATACAGCTGGTATACAAACCAGAGTAGAGAAAGGCATGTAACTTGTGTTCCAATGATCCAATAAACTACGAATAGAATTAAATAAGCAGTTGAAAAATGTACTCGTCCTTGCAATAACCACGAAAATATTTCGGATCTTCAAGGCCCATCATGCCAGGTAGACAAGGACGTCTATGGTATGCCCATCTGAAGGGGTCCTATGAGATCATTTGACGTTATGAGGGCGAGTGGCGGCCATCTCGAAGTGGTAGGTTATATAAGATTAGTGAACATGAAAGCGCATGAGAGAAGTATAGTCTGTAGAAAAGCGATCCATAGAGCTATAAAGTTAAAAGCAAAATTGCCCGTAAGTCATATTCTGCTCATCCTTCAAATTGCCGCTGTAATGTTTATAATCTCAAAAAAATGGAATCATGCATATAAGAAAGCGCCTGAGAACGTAACGTACTGCAATCAAGCGCTATAATGAATGGAGACTGGAATTTTAGATGACCATACGTTTTTAAGGGAACTAACCACTAGTCCTAGGCTCCAGTATAACTAGGAGGTGGTGGGAGGGCGGCATCCATCTTGGAATAGTAGTTAGGTATCAAGGAGAGCAGCCAGGTATGTAGGCTTGGTATGAGCAGTATTGAATCCCAGATGGGATAGCCAAGCCAAAGGATGAGATCAATTTGAAAAGTATAGTACGTCCTAAGGATTGTAGATGCTAAAGAATAGATAAAGTAATGGGGATAAGACCAGTCTTTATTGATTAAAGAAGAATGAAAATATGGAGAAAGGGTAATGGTAAAGTTGATAAAGTACAACAAATGCTAATGATAACATTGCAAAAAACATGAGGCAAAAACAAAACAATCTCTCATAACTATGGCGATGAGTTATGAGAGTAAACAAGAGATAGAATATACATTCATGAACCCTTATTTGTCTGACAGATATACAGGGGAAATACATATACCCCAATTCCTAGATGTAAAGCGGTCATTACTCATCAACATGTTGGTAATTTTAGAATACAAACATGATCCCATATTTATATTTCAAAGAGGGATAAGTGCATGTAATCCCAGATCAAAATATAGGTGTGGTGTATACATGCAAATGGAGGATATAGGTTGTTACTGTAAATTATTCACATTTTTATCGGGCTGTGAGTTACTGCATCCTTGCCAGTTGTTAGACAATTATAAGAAGTGCAGGGCTTGATTTCAATGTTATCTAACGTAGCCCAAGGGCGAGGTGCATGTAAAAAAGATGCGTTCAATCATAAATAAAAACAACAGGCTAGTGAGGTTCATGCACATGAAAAGTTTGTATAGTATTACAGTAACCTAACTTCTCTTGTCATAAATCATCCATTGCATCCTACCCTTTTTTTGGTCAGCCTTTGTGGCCATTTAGTCTATCGCAACTTGGTTATTTTTTCTTCAGAGGTTGACTCAGACCCTGAGCCGGCCAAGGGTTAGGGATGAGGCGGAACATCATCTATTTGTCAGGTTAGTCCAGAAACTAGTGTAGTTCATCCTCGCTATTATGACCCAGCTCCAAACAGCGTAATCTGCATATCCAACCAGCCTCCTTTTTTCTCAGTGCCAATTCCCTATTACCAACCCTTAGAAGCACAGGCTCATGGTCAATTCCCATAAACCAGAAGTTCTCTTCTGCTGTATGATTTTCCTGCATATGATACGTAAGTGGGTATCTATGATCCCCATTGCACCATGCCCGGACATGCTCCTGTATTCGTATCTTTAGAGCCCGCTTAGTGTTTTTCACATAGATTTTATTACACGGGCAGCCCAATATATACGTTACATATTTAGAATTCCAGTTTATCAGATGTTCAATCGTGTATTTCTTTTTGGTATTGAAGCAAAAGTCTTTGGTTTTGTTTTTGCCTAGATTCATACATTGCAATCTTTGCATGTGTAGAAACCTTTAGTTGTAGGGGCTAGCCAGCTTGGTTGTTTCGTATCCGTAATGTAACTGGGGCATAATATATTTAGTTAATTTTTCCTCCTTCTATATGTTACTTTAGGTCTTGTCACCAGGGTGCCCTGTAGGCTTAGTATGTCCATCAATAAAAGCCAATGCTTTCAAGGACATTATACACCCTACTACTTTGGTCATTAAATTGGGTGCTGAAGGCAATTGGCGTTTTTGTGGAACCTCTATACGGAGTGGTTGCTAGGGTCGTTTTTCTTGGTACTTTCATTACCTTCCTGTGGGCTTTGTTTAGAGTGTCCTTTGGGTACCCTCTATTCAAGAAACGCTCCTCATTTTCCCTTAGATTTGAGAGAAAGGCCTCCTCTGTACTGCAATTCCGTCGCATACGTATCATTTCCCCATAAGGAATATTATCAATGACGTGATGGGGATGAGAGTTTTCATAATGCAATGTACTGTTGCAGGCAGTGGTCTTTTGGTGGGTGCGGCTATGTATATGATTGTCTTGAATAAAAAAGGTAAAATCAAGAAAATCAATTGACTGTTTGTTGTGATTAATAGTGAAATGGACATTGAATGATTGTCATTCAAGTAGGCAAAATAGGACATTAGGTCAGGGGCAGGTCCATCCCAGATCATAATAACATCATCGATGTACCTGCCCCAGAAGATAACATGTTCCATCCATCTTGCGGCGTGTCGTCCCCAGGCATGCTCCCGCTCAAACCAGCCCATAAATAGTCCGGCATAAGCGGTAGCAAACCTGGAGCCCATTGCTGTGCCCTGTATTTGATTAAACCAAACGGAGTCAAGGAGGAAGACATTTTTTGATAGAATAATATCTGTCATTTCCAATAAGACCTAATTATGTGACAGATGATCTGCCGTCCTTTGACCCAGATAAACTTGCAACGCCTTCACACCAAACTCTTTTTCGATACAGGTGTAGAGGCTGGTGACATCTAATGTGACAAAGATCAGGTTCTCAGACCATGTGAAACCTTCAAATTTACCTAGGATATCCTTTGTGTCCTTAATATATGCCGGAAGATTTTGCACCATGGGCTGTATATATAGAGGTCCACATATTCAGAGAGACATTCCGTCGGTGAGTTAACCCCAGAAATTATAGGGCGGCCAGGTGGAAAGGGGCCGCCCTTGTGAATTTTGGGTAGCTCATAGATGCACGGAAATGATGGTGCCACCACTGTAAGGTATCTACATTCTTCATCACTCAGGAGGCCGATCTCATGCCATTCTACAAGTCTCATGTTGATGTGAGTACTAAGAGCCTGGATTGGATTGCCAGCTAGTCTAGTGCAGCAAGATGTATCTGCTAATTGTCGGTCTATTTCCCCCATGAAGCTTCCCTTTTCCATTGTAACTAAACTACATTCCCCCGCATCTCAGCCTCACGGATGACAATGGTGGGATCGGATTGTAGATTTTTTAAGTCTGCAGCTTCATTAGCAGTAAGATTGTAATTGCGCATGTTTGAACGGATGGGATGTTCCAAAAGTTGGTGAAATCCCTGGGTTACTCTATCCCTAAATAAGTCTATGTTAGGATGTGTACCAACAGGAATAAATTTGGATTTTGGTTTCAAGCCACTTTCAATCAACACATTTTCCACAATATCCAATTCATTTCTAATTAGCTCAATTTCAACAGATGTTTCCAACTCCACAGACACCATTGCTTGAATTGCGTTTATTTCATTTACAGTTTGTGTGGTAGAGGCAGCTACAGTTATGGGTTTGACACAAGTAGATGGATTTCTTAGGAAATGATCCTTCAGTTTCAACAGTCTTGTAAATTTCATCAGGTCAACAAATAAATCAACATCACCTCGCAACTGGTTAGGACAGAATCCCAGTCCCCTACTTAAGACCGACATTTCATCACCTGCCAAGACTCTATTTGAAAAGTTCACAATCATAGGCATTTCCACCCCATTGCACCTGTACAATCAAGGCTTACTGAAGCCCTGTTTTCTTGGATCTGGTCATTCTTCCCACTGGTTCTAGATTTGTTTTTTTGTTTCTGTTTACGTTCCTGCCATCTCCCCCTCCCCCCCTTCTGGTTTTTGATAGTCTTTGGATGTTGGCCTTGCCCCTAGTCTCAATCTCTCCTTTTCCAATAAAAAATTATTCGGTCTGTTTTCAGTCTCAGGTGCCCCAACGGGGTCTACCGTGGATATTGAGCTAGCGGCGGAGGAGATTGAGGGTATACTGCTGGCAGAGCTAAGTTCAAGAGTTTCTTCCCTTAGTCTTTTACCTTCCCCAGGTATCTTAACATTGTCATATCTGATGAGAGAAGGTATAATCCCTCCCATCCTTGTAATCTTTGTCATTGATTTTGATTTTCTTCACCTTCTTGTCCCTCAGATAGACCTGATGACTTTCAGGATCCCATCTAGGATGGCATAATTCTTTTTAACAGTATCCTTAAGTTCTGACATTCGTATATATCTTTTTCAAGTTCCTGTTGTAATTTTGCCCCCTTTTTTCTGCATTTTTTAGTAGTATCCGATCATAGTAAAAGAGGCATTCTGAAGATTGCCTTCCCAGGCCTCTAATTGACCTTTGTCAAGATCCTCAAGAGTGGGGAAAATCAAGATTCTGAGCCCACGAGGTATCTTTTCATTTTCTATATTTTTCCCCAGGGCGGTACCATCCCACCATCTGGACATTTCATGTTTTTTTAATTTTTCCAACTTCTGGAAATTTGCGTTCAAGCCCTCTGTTGTTGGAATATTCGTGCTAGTTGGTTTTGGACCAGATGTAAAGAGGTCCTGAGCAAGTTCCCACGTCTGTCTTTGAAACTCAACATGGTTGTGTTCCAATATATATGGAAGTCAACCTTGATCCATCTGGTTGCCAGATTTGGGGTCTTGTTAGTGCTAATGAAGGGAAAAGAAGTGCAGGTGAAGAGAACTAACAGTGGAACCTTCTCAGGGTCAGCACCTAACATAGAGTATCCCCAGATGGTAATTGATACCCCTACTAGGTACACAGGGTTCGTGCGCACACTGAATAGCACCCACTGTAACAATACTAGTTCCCTAGGGAACTGGATCAAAACATAGCAGCACAGGTGCACCACAGCATTTAACATATAATGAATCAATATAGGGATCAATTCCAATAAGTCACAGAAATGTAGGTTCCTTGGTTTGATTTCTTTATTTCAATAGAAAATTGGAGCACCATACAGTCGATGCATTTCGTCCCTAAAAGGGGACGAAATTATATGTTAAATGCTGTGGTGCACCTGTGCTGCTATGTTTTGATCCAGTTCCCTAGGGAACTAGCATTGTTAAAGTGGGTGCTATTCAGTGTGCGCGCGAACCCTGTGAACCTAGTAGGGGTATCAATTACCATCTGGGGATACTCTATGTTGAATAAACATGAACCCAGAAACACACTAAAAGGTGAGTCAATCCAACAAGATTGAGCTACATGGCAAGAGCAACAAGACTGGGAAGGTAATCTCCAGTGCAATGAAAGAAAATGTAATCCTCCCACATTCACCATATGAACTAATGCTCAATGCTTGGAGACAATAGGAAATGTGGGAAGGAGGACAGAAAGTGTATTCAAACAAGAAGGTTACGACCACATGGATATAATTACTCCCAGAATTCCCCATGCAATTAACAACGGTAATTATTGCATTGGCTGTGGACTAAAAATGTCCACAATACCCCAAGCCAGCTATCAAGTAGACAGCAATAACAAGATTCTGCTTAAACCAAATGATGGTAAACATGTAAGCCCAAAAAGCAAGTACTTTTCAATAAGTACAAAATGAACATTAAAGCACTCATGACTCTGCTGTTTGATTCAACAGGTACAACTCTACTGTGGCCCTGCGTATCTTTACCCATAGATATAGCTTGAAACTTAAAGTGATTGAACTGAGGTATGTTAAGTATTTTCCCAATGCCCTTGGACATACTTATGTACAACTACTATTTGGGTGTTTACCTGTTTTCTTCTTCTTATCACAGTGTGGCACATCGAAATTCTTAGCTCTGAGGAAGACCTTCAACAAATATCGCCCTCTCTAGAAGGTCAAAACACATGGGTGTAAACAAGCGGCTTAAGGGAATCACTTCAACATAGAGTACTTATGCGGACACGCACCTTTTGATCACCTTAACATTAAGACCGGTTAAGACTGCAAGGGAACACCCCATCCCCAATGAGATTTTTTTTGCTTAAGAAACAAGGTGAATTATATGTGTTGGACACTTTTACATTTTCTTTTTGTGTAATAGAATGGTTATATAATGTATATAACTGACACTATTTCATGTATTTATCTCTTTGTATTATTGTGATCATAAGTTCTTTCTGATCAAAGGGGCTATTTACGAGTTTGGCGATCCATTCGACCACCAAACTCACTGTGGCTGTGCAGCTACATCTGTCTGACTGCCATATTGTGAGTTTAGCAGGCAGACCACCATAGGACCACTGCTATCCCTGTGGATCTGTGATCCCTTGGCGGTCTTGTAGCGGTCTCAGGCTGCAATATGCTGGCAGTGCCATAGCAGCACCACCAAGCAAGTTTCCTCACCACCACAGTTTTCATGGGGTGAGCCATCATGAAAAGTGTGGCAGTGAGGACACTAAGGGGGACCTACAGGGTCCCCTGTTGCCTTGTGCCTGTGGGTGCATGCAGGGAGGCACATGTTGTGCCCCCCTGTCAGTATGAACCCCCTTTTCCTGCACGGCATGGACTGCACAGTCCATGCCATGCAGAAACGTGCTTGGGCGATCCTATTGGGGTGCCTTTTTAAGAATCATATCTGAGCATTTGAAAGTCACCGCAGTGGGACCACTGAAGCACAGCCTACCAGACCATTAATGAACTTGTAATCTGGCGGGAAGTGTGTGGTTAAGTTTGGGGGTGTGGCAGCAGGGAGCTGGCGTGACTACCAACAGCCACACAGCCAAACTCATAGTCAGGCCCTCCGTAAATAAAAAAATTTGCAATGTAAGATTTGTTAATTTATGTATTTTGCACACAAACAATTTGATACAAAAAGATTAAATATAGTAACAGGTCACAATGTGAAGTGCATAGCTCATGGCTTACTCACGCACTACATTAAGCTGAGTTTCAGTAGGTTCCTAAGGGTGCATATGGGAGTGCAATTAAAAGCAAATTGAGCCAAATAATTGGATACATATATTCGGAATAAACACATATGAATTAAAGAGATAAATCCATTATTGTCAGGGGTACCTTTTGTTTTCAATTTTATTAGGAATCCAGACCACTATTCCTGAATAGGATCAAACCCTATATTGTAACTGGTATTTCTGGCTAAAGCAGTTTACACTGTGTTTGTAGATATGGATGTGTGTGAAAACTGTGAGTGTCTGCACTGACTGCATCCTGTTACCCCTTTGCATTGATAATGGGGGGGCACAAAGCCATTTTGTGCTTGTAAGAAATTGGGTTACTGGTTGAGGGGGAGACACCATATTCTAGCAGCAACCACATCCTTGTCAGGGTGAACTCATAAGCCAACCCCAAATTAACTGGTACACAACCCTCTGGTAGCTTGGCACAGAGCAGTTAGGCTTAACTTACAGGCAATGTGTAAAGTATTTATGCAGCATTTCAAACAGTAATAGAGTGAAGACACAACACTAGAAAAATACAACACCAAGGGCCCGATTATGATGTTGGATGGACCTGAGTCCAACATCGTTTGGGTACTGGGACTGATCGACTTCTTGTAAGCGGTCCCAACCCAGCAATTAGGATGCAACCGAACACTGTTGGGTCACACTCCTATTCTTTACAATGGGAGCATGCATTCTGACCGGAATGCATGCTCTTATTGTGAAGTGAAGAGGTGCAGTTCATCTCTGCACTCGGTGATCAAAAGGGGGGGCACCCACCATCTGGAGGCCTCGCACCCATGAGGGCCCTGCTGGAGGTCCCCAAAGTGGACTTCGGACAGCCTTTCTGTGTCAGAAAGGCCAGCACAGAAAGGCTGTTGGATTCCGACATAGTAATCCCTTGGCCGGAAAGAGCCACCCTCAGGATTACAGGAGGCTTTCTGAATGGCAGACGGGCTCTCCGAGTCTGTCGTAAGCCATTTGAAAATCCAGTTTAGATTAATTTCTGACTGACTCCATCCAAATTGGTCAGTCGGAAATGAACCCAAACAGGAGATTACGATGCCCTAGGAACAGCTCCAACCAAGGGTCAGAGCCGTTTCCTACAGCATCGTAATCAGCCCCTAAATTGGAAAAATTGAGTAAAATTTAATACATAATTTGCAATAACAATAACTAAATTTAAGTGAAAATAGCTCCAAAAAGAACAGACAATGACTCACAGCTATCTGTTCGTGCGAAACCGGGAAAAAGTCACAAGTTCAGGTTGACCTCGCTGGAGCAGGTGCCATATACAGAGACTAGGTTAGTCCAGCTGAAAGAGTTACCTTCAAGTCCAGGGTAATATGTTCCCATGAAGGGGCCGTGGGGAGCAGGGAAAGAGTTGCGGATGGCCATCTATTGTAGAACTAAGAGTAGGCTGGGTGTTGCAGATGATCATCACTGTGCACAAAGTTCCTGTCAGCACCACAGATGGCCCTTACTTTTACATACTATGCACCTTTCCTTAGGGATTATCAGGTCTTCATAAGAGTGACAAATGAATATTTAAATGGAAAGTTTTGACCTATAAAATGGTTTATTTTGACTGGTCAAATAATAGTTTTAAAACTGCCATAGTCAAGGTACAGTTGTAGGCATACCGTCATGTTTTCATTGTCACTGAAGCCGGTGGCACAATGGGAGCTGCAGTCCACTGGTGACACCTAGCGTACACACCCTGGGTACACTTTTTTGCTATACACAAGGGCCTTATAGGGAAGTTACAAATGCTCATTAGGACTAAAGCCAACTTTAGCATGTTTTAGGGTTCATGGCACGTGTACTGAGACCTAGTTACTAGTGTCCCAGTGCACAGTCAAATAAACTGCAACATCAGCTCAATGTACAAATATTGTCAGAGCATTAAAAAGTCAAATTACGTCTGTGATTCAACATCATTATGAAAGGAATGTATGAAAGGGAGTGTGTTATGAAGTTCGGCTGCGTTCCCACCCTTTCTCCCACCTCTTTCCTTTTAACAAAAAAAAGTAGACTAGCGTAGCGGGCTTGGCTAGGGAGATGGTGGGGACAGTAATAACTGGACTTAACTCCTACCACAGGGCTGACTACCCACTAGATCCTTAGATGGACTAAGGAATTCTTCTGAGCTCCATTCATATGTGTGCAATTAATGAATTACCCAGAAGTATACCCCGCACCACCTCATTCAGGAGTTTGAATAGTACTATGAAAACAATGGGCACTGACTGACAAACTTTTTCAAACTTCTGTCATCCCCCAATTGGGGGGACAGGTAAATGGACAAAGACAGTCCACATGAATACTCATATTATTGAAGTATATATTTATCATCATAGGGAAGGAAAATGCTACTTACCCAGTATGCATCTGTTCTTGGCATGTAGAGCTGTAGATTCATATGCATTAGCACAGATCACCATATGGTGTTGGGATCGTAGGTTTGCATTTTGTTTTTCTTCGAAGAAGTCTTCCTAGTCACAAGGTAGGTGACTCCTCCTTACGGTGATAGTGCGCATGGGCATCAACTCCATCCCAAGATTGTTTTTGCTATAAAGGGTGATGATGGAGTTAGTAAGAATAGAAAGAGATATCTAAGTGTGTTGTATCTAAGTAAGATAATACTTCAACAAATAAAAGTACCCGGGGAGGTGGGTGGGTGCATATAAATCTACAGCTCTACATGCCAAGAATAGATGCATACTGGGTAAGTAGCATTTTCCGTTCAAGGTATATGAGCTGTAGATCATATGGGTTAGCATAGACTATATAACAGTTATCTTACCAGCTGTGGCTGACCTGTATCTGTTGCAGTAGTTTGAAAAAGTGTTCTTAAGACAACCTGGCCCACACTCGCTTGTTGTTTTGCATGCACATCTACACAGTAGTGTTTTGTGAATGTGTGAGGTGTAGACCAAGTTGCAGCCTTACAGATGTCATCTAAGGGTAAATTCCCTATGAATGCCATAGAAGTCCCTAGTTTCCATGTGGAATGCGCTCTAGGGGGAATAGTTAAAGTGCGTTTGGCTTTAATGTAGCATATTTGAATGCATTTAACTTTCCATCGTGCAATACCAGTTTTTGAAATGGGATTGCCTTTCTGCTGTGGTGAAAAAGCAACAAAGAGTTGTTTGGTTTTCATAAAAGATTTAGTTCTTTCAATGTAATAGAGTATTGCTCTTTTCAAATTTAGTGTGTGAAGAGCAGGTTCTTCCACTGAGTCTGGTTGACGGAAAAACACTGGTAGTTCAACAGACTGATTGAGGTGAAAGGCAAAAACAACTTTAGGTAATAATTTTGGATTAGTCCTAAGAACCACTTTGTTATGATGAATTTGCAAAAATGGTTCTTGTATGGTTAGTGCCTGGAGCTTACCAACTCTTGTGAGAGATGTGATGGCTATAAGCAAGACTACTTTCCAAGTGAGGAACTGTAGTTCACATTTGTGCACTCTAAACAAAGACAAGTATTGTCTGTTTTGTAGATAAGCGGCTATTGAAGTGAGATGCAATCATATAGATGTGTATGCTAAGTTACAGCATTGTAGCTGTAAGAGATAGCAAATGATGTTTTGAATGGAAGCATCTCGTGGATTGATTTGTTTGTACAGTAAATTGCAAATTGTTTCCACTTTGGTGCGCAGCATGCTCTTGTGGTAGGATGTCTAGCCTCCTTAATGACCTTCTTACAGTCTGGCAGCAGATTAAGGTAGCCAAACTCTATGATTTCAGGTGTAAGATTGCAATGTTGAGTTGATTGGGGTCTGGATGTCTTATCTCTCCATGGTTCTAAGTGAGAAGCTTGGGTGAGAAGTGTAGTTTTTGATGAGCAACTAAAGATAGTTCCAACAGGGTTGTGAACCACAGCTGTCGAGCCCATGTGGGAGCAACCAGTATCATTTTTAGTGAATGCTGTTGGAGCTTCCGAACCACTCATGGAATGAGCGGGAGAGGCGGGAAAGCGTAAGCAAATCTTCCTGACCATTTCATCCATAGCGCATTGCCTTCAGACAATGGGTGTGGATACCTGGATGTGAAGTTTGGGCATTTTACATTCTGGTGTGTGGTGAACAGATCTACTTCTGGGTAGACCCACATTTGAAATAATGGAAGGAGAACTTGAGGATGTAACTCCCATTCGTGGATCTGTTATTGCTGATGACTGAGCAGATCTGATTGTCTACTCCTGGAGGGTGTTCCACAAGGAGATATATCTTTTGAGGAATGGCCCATCTCCATATGATTTGAGCTAGATGCGAGAGCTGCAGGTAGTGTTTACCTCAATTTTTTGTATATAGTACATTGCTGTCATGTTGTCTGTATGGACTAGTACAACTTTGTGGACTAGATGGACTTGAACAGCTTTTAACACTAGAAAAATTGCAAGAAGTTCCAGGTGGTTTATGTGGAACTGTTTTTGTTGTGGAGTCCACAGGCCCTGATTGGTGTGATTTTGCAGACGAGCTTCCCAGCCGGAGAGCGATGCGTCTGCTGTTAGCACTATCTGTGGAATGGGCTCGAGGAATGGCCGCCCTTTGGAAAGGGTTTGTGTGTTCCACCACTGCAGAGAGCGATGGGTGCGGCTGTCTACCAGTACCAGATCTGTCAGCTGGCCTTGAGCTTGGTTCAACTGAAGTGCTAAACATTCCTGTAGAGGACGCATCTGGAGTATTGCATAAGGGACTATTAGATTGCAAGAGGCAATCTTTCTGATTAACTGCATGAACACTCAAGCTGATAATGAGTGTAGAGGTTGAAATTGTGATATCAGAGCCTATAAGTTGTGTATCCTGACTGGGTTGGTGTATGCTACAGCTTTGCAAGTGTCTATTGCAGCTCCTATATAAACTTGTGTGTTGGACGGCTGGAGGTGGGATTTGGTGAGGTTTACTGTGAATCCCAAGCAGTGAAGCAACTGAATTGTTTGGTGGGTGTGTTGAACACAGCTTTGTTGTGATTTGGCTTTTATGAGCCAATGGTCCAGATAAGAAAACACGTGAATGTGTTGTCTTCTTAAGGGAGCTGCAACTACTGTTAGGCACTTGGTGAAAACTCTGGGTGGTGTGGTTACCCTGAATGGGAGGACTTAACTGGTAGTGTTGACCATCCACCACAAACCTGAGATATTTTTTGTGAGCGGGGTGAATGGGAATGTGGAAGTAGGCGTCTTTTAAATCCAACGTGGAAAGAAAGTCGCCGTGCTGAATTAGCGGGAGCACCTGTTGGAGGGTGACCATGTGGAAATGATCGGATTGAATGTAGAGATTTAGCAGTCTGAGATCCAATATTGGTCTGAGAGAGCTGTCCTTTTTTTGGAATTAGAAATTGAGTGAGTAAATCCCTGTGCCCTGATGAGTCAGGGGGACTGGTTCTGTTGCATGTTTTTGTAACAGGGAGGGTACTTCTTGCTTTGGGAGGATGAGATGTTCTGAGGACATCGCACGATGTTTGGGAGGAATGTTTGGTGGAGTGGAGGTAAGTTCCCGGCAATAACCAGATTGGATAATTGTCTTACCCACTTCTCTGTTGTGGTAGATTTCCAGACAGGTAGTAACTGTGAGAGAAGTCCCCAAACAAGAGCGGAATGATCGGGGGTAGTGGAGGGAAGTCACTGTTTGGTGGCAGGGGAAGTGTGGGTGGAGTTACCTCTGCTTCTTCCTCTATTGTTATTTCCCCTGTATCTTCCCCAAAAATATCCTCAGGGTGAGGAAGATTGATAGGGACTTTTATAAGAGGAGAAGGTGTTTTCTGACGCTGTTGTCTTTGAGCCACTCCTATAAAAAGAGTGACGAAAGGAGCCCCTGTTAGATGGTAGTTGTAAGGCCCCCATGGACTTAGCAGTTTCAGTGTTTTTTTATTTTATCTAATGAAGAACTGACTGAGGGGCCAAAAAGATGTTCTTGATCAAATGGCTTATTAATCAGTGCTGATTGTACTTCTTGCTTGAATCCTGAGATTCGAAGCCAAGCGTGTTGGCGAAGCAAAACACTTGTGTTAATGGAAGGGAGGCGGTATCAGCTGCATCAAGGGCGCATTTGATAGAAGTGTTTGTAATGAGCTTACCCTCTTGAATGAGATTGTGAGCTTTAGCTTTGTATTGGTCTGGTATGTGCTGCATTAGTTTTTCTAGCTCGTCATAGTGAGCTCTATCATAACGCACCAGGAGAGCTCGTGCATTGGCAATACGCCAATGATTCACAGCTTGTGATGCGATTTGCTTGCCTGATGCGTTGATAAGTTTGGACTCTTTATCCGGAGGAGGATCTTCACCTATAGTTTGAGAATTTACTCTTTTTTGTGCATTTGAAACCACAAAAGAATCTAAAGTTACCTAACCCCTGATGTAAACTGGGTCTGTAGGAGCGGCTTCATATTTTTTGTTTACCCTTGACATAGGTATTCTACCTCTAACAGGGTCTTTGAATACTTCGCTGGCATGTTTTATCATACCTTTGAGCATGGGCAAAGTATTAGTTGTTTTTTGTGAGGGAGCAAAAGTTTCAACTAAGAAATTCTCCTCTAAGGGATCAGTATGCAGTATCACCCCATGGGTACTGAGTAGCTCTATTAATAAGCTGTGCAAAACCAATATTATCATTGGCTGGTGATGGTCTGGAGGGATATAGATTGGGGTCATTAGTATGATCCGAGTCCTTATCATAAGCATCCAAGGGATCTGAGTCTTGTAGAATGTTGTTCTCATTATCATTATCATCCCCATCCCCGTCCCCATCCCTGTACCCATCCCTGTCCCCAATCCCATCATTATCATCTTGTGGTACAGGTGAGAAACGTGGTTGTGGTGAGTTTGCTGGTGAAATCAGTAAATTTGGGTTAAAAGGTGGAGGAGACGGAGGTATGTAAGGGAAAGAGGGGTTTGTACCCATGTCTTTTTTCTTAAGAGGTATACCATAGTCTTCAGGGAGATCCAGCTTCTGGTTTTTAGGAAGTGTTGTTCAAAGTGTTCCAGTTTCAATATTAATATGAAATTGTTTTAGTTACAGATCCAGACTTTCTTGAGGAGGAAGTTCTTTGGATGGAGTCTGTTTATCCTTTTGTTTATATTCTGAAGATTTAAGAGAGCTTCCATGCTTCTTGGGCTCGGTGCTGTTTGGCGTGGGATGTTTCGGCTCCAAAGACTTGACTTTTCAATGTTTCAGATCCGCAGGCTTTTCTTTAGCTGGTTTCAGCTCCAAAGTTTTCTCTTTAACTGGTTTTGGCTCCGAAGCTTTCGGTTTAGCTGGTGTCGGTTCCGAAGCTTTTGATTTTTCTTTCGGTGCCAAAGATGTCTTCGGTGCTGACAACGGAGTGTCAGGCTTAGTCTTGTGTTTCGGTGCTGAAAATTTGGGTTCGGCATCTGAATGGGGTCGGCTCGATCCCGAGCCGGAAGACTTGTCCTTATGCTTCATAGTCAGGCTCGAAGGCGGGACGTCTGAAATGGTATCATGGTGTGGACCTGAGTCCGAGGGCGAAGGTGTAACCGGAGTCTTTGGTGTTTTTGTGGGCATTTGGGGCTTGTTACTCACAGTTCGTTGAGCCGGAGTGATGTTGGAGTCCTCTTCCATATCGGAGTCATCGGTTTCAGACACATAGATGTGTTCTTCTTGTTCTTCAGCGCCGGGTTGGAATTCCGAGTCTTCTCCGAAGATGTCTGGCACCTGACTAGTGCTGCGTCTCATCTCGTGACGTCGAGCCGAACAGTCACAAATAGTTTTCTTTGATCGGAATGATCGATAGGCCTTGTAGTTGCTTTCTTCATGCTCCGGGGATAGGCAGAGGTAAGAGAGCTCATGCAGGTCCATATGTGGGAACTTAGCACTACACCCGGGGCATTTTTAAATGCAGTCCATTCCATGGACTGCTGGTGTGGTCAGGGCAGGTAGGCCTCATGGCCTCCGTTGAAGCACCGATCAAAGTTGTTGGTTTTTACGATACGCGTCTAAAGGGAAACTGCGATCAAAAACAATGCCGTCGAGTGGTAAGGATTGTGCGTAGAAAATGTTCGAAGATGATAGCGAACCGGAGTGTCGCACGACACATCTGAACCCGATGGCGGAGAAAAACAATCTGGGGAAGGAGTCGATGCCCATGTGCACTATCACCATAAGGAGGAGTCATCTACGAAGTCTTCTTCAAAGAAAAACAAAGTACAAACAGCTGAGCCCAACACCTGATGGCGATCTATGCTAACGCATATGATCTACAGCTCATATGCCTCGAACATACTTCTTACTCCTTTTCATCATGTCCATATACATGAATAAGGCAGCAAGGGGTTACAGATGCAGCAACACAGAACATGGGCGTGCCACTCACTAAAGTCTTTTCTGATCCCAGGAGCCAACTACAATATTTTCAGTCAGTTTGTATCCTGGACTCTAAGAAGAGGGAGTCATTTTTCCAGATTTTTTTTTGTGGTAGCCTGATTTCTCTGAATGTTCTCATTGTAGTTAAACGTGGATGCAGAATTTTCAGCATGTTTAAAAAACTGCATGGTCTGGATAATTAAATGCCTACAAATTGAGGTGAAAAGTGGTTCTGATTATATGTTTTCTAAACTGCACAATAGTTCCCACCAATAATCCCAGCCTCTAACATTTGCAAAACTTTAAGAGACCAGAGAGGAAAAGAGTCATTTATTGATACTGCAATGAGGCAGAGGTTAACCTTGGATAGGCAAGTGTGTTCCGGTCTCATTATAGGCCTTTGTTGACAGAACAACTGCCTGCATGTCCTAATGCTTATAACATACATAGTGTAGGCTTTGGGTAAGCTCCCTCCTTATATTAGCTTATTTGTATTTGTCTCTACCAGCCATTGACTCGAGGCATTGTCACTCACATCTTGGATTATCCCATATAAGTATTTTTCTTTCATTGATGTTAGCTCTGGGATACATCATTTCACATCTTATGGAAAGGCTGGATTGCAATGCATGAGGGACTATTTTACATCTAAAAAGAACACTTAACCATCACACTTTTTACTACAGTGAACGTTTTTGTAACACATACAATGTATACAGAAAGAAAAAAACTTTCTTTAACATACTAGACATGTTTAAAAAATGTTTTTGTTGGGACTTTAGTGAGAGCCTACCATGGCCTTCTAATTGCTTTTCGCTCATCACACCACCAATGCCAGATCACCCACCACTTATAGAATAATCACCAATACTACTAATACCATACCACCACCAATACCATACCACTACCAATGACACAATCACCAATAACACTGCCACCAGCACTAAATCACCAAGACACCTTAACAGTCCCACTGAGTCAACGAATACCACAGACCACTAAACCCACATACACCATTACCAGTAGCATCAATGTCACCAATACCAAAACAACCAATACCTCCAAATATAACACTAATACTGCTTCCACCAATACCACCATCCCAAACACCACCCCCATTAACCCCTTTGCCACAATGCGAATTCCGCCGCGGTACAGGGAGGTGGGTGCGGTGCTGCAGTACTCTTGACGGCTCCCGGCCTTCATAAATCACGGTGGGCGTGTGCTCCTGACGGCCGTGAGCTGTCTGCGCTCCGCCCACTGATTAATTCTCCCGCAAGGGAGGGGAATTATCACTGCGTGGTAGGAGCGGCAACGTTCAGACGGCTCCCGGCCATCCTGAGCACCCGCCTACTGTGACTCATGACGGTCGGGAGGCGTCATGAGCACCAAAAAGGCTAATGCCAAAAGTATCACCACTTATGCCATCACCATCAATATTACCACCACCAGTACCACTACAAGTGCACCCAATTCCGCCAATCGCACAACCAACACAGTCAGTATCTCACCCAGTAACACAGATACCACCTCCAGTACCATCAATGCCACCACCAGTATAAGTAATACCCCCACTGACACCACATTAACACAACGAATTCTACAGCGACACCAATATCACCACTAATAACAAGACTATTACCACCACTATACCATAAACACCCCTACTTCAAGCAACACCTATTTCAAGAACTGGCATAGTCATTTGGTCTAATTAAAACACATCCTACTGGCTTTACCAGTAACTATTTTAATGAGAAGTGTCCTTTTGGTTGAATACCAAGTTCTAACAGGAACTTAGGGTATTTTTCATAATATAAATGAGGGATCACGAAATCCTTTAACCTGGTGAGAAAGTGATATTAAGGTGGAAGCAGCTGCTATTGATTCACAGGAGCAAAGCAAATGGGCAGGGATAAATGCACTCTTTGATTTTTCATTCTTCCCTATTTTTCCTGTGGAGTGTGATAACAGTTTTGCTGTCAACTGTAAACTCATTGATTTAAGGTGACTTTAAAAGGGCCATCCGGTGAATGATGCCACAATTAATCTCAAAACCCCAGCTGAAACTATCATTCGAGGATACCTGTTGTTGGCTGGGTAAAAAGAACAGTTTCTTTTCTCTTACCTGGATGGTCCCTGTAGGAATGTGCAAGTTGTTGCCTCCCTTAGAAAGGCTTACACAGGCACAGTGTAGTGGACAGATCAATTGAATATAGAGCGCCAGACAAGCTTTTCTCCTTCTGCACAGGCCATGAAGGTTCATGGGGAATTTGTCTTGGGCAGGACTAGTAGCAGCCGAAACTGTTACTACACAAGTTTATTCTTGCATAATTCCCAATTGGAGGGTTTTGTGTATTGTGTGCAATTTGTTTTAATATAATACGCAGTTACATTTTTTTTGCACAATTAAAACGATAGAAACATTATCAAAGGATTTGTGAAACTATGTGGAGTTGCGATACATTTTCTGCTATGCGAGTCAACCGCTGGTATTTTGCAAGATTCCTGAATGCCATGTATATATGGGCATTCAATTATCTTCAAGTGAGATACCGTCTAAGTGCATTTTCTGTATTACCTGTAATTTCTGATACATTTTCTGATAATTATACATAATATGGAAGAGAAACATTTTGC
The DNA here is from genome assembly GCF_964263255.1 of Lissotriton vulgaris. NCBI lineage: Eukaryota > Metazoa > Chordata > Amphibia > Caudata > Salamandridae > Lissotriton > Lissotriton vulgaris. The sequence continues at coordinate 883,514,431 of NC_141694.1, forward strand.
AAACAATTAGCAGACAAGTGAAGTAAATGTATCATCATCTTGAATTCTTCGAGCATTTCTGTCCAGTCACATTTACTGGTAAATCACAGCATTACACAAACAAATGCCTTCAAAGCCAATAGGTCTGGCTTTTGTATGGTGAACTTTTTTGTGTTGCGCTAGGTATGTCCTAGTTTGGGCACATCCACACCGAACAGTGAGCAGTTCGGTAACTGATGTCATTACATTCGAACCAAAATGTGAGGTTTCCATGATAATGAAATGCAGGATCAACACAAGAATTCTTTTAAAATGGTTGTATGACGAAACCACACATGCCATTGCAAAGAATGCCTTAACAACGAGGTCATTACAAGGACTGCATCTTTACCATGCATGAGTTCACAACTCATGCCTTTATCGTTAAGGCAGGCCGTAACGCCTGCCCCAAACAACACAGACACGGACCTGAACTCCAGTGCAGTTTTATTTTTTCAAATGCGTGCTAGTCACCATAACTTTTCGGCTCTACACGAGCCTTGTTTACATGACAACGTGAAGAGTGAAACACACCTTTTTGAAGTGACCCTTCCCTTGCACGAGATGCTGATAGGTCTGCATAGACATAGAAAACAGATTCGGAATTCAACAATAATAAACATGCCGAACTTCATAAACATATCCAATGTGAAATAACTATCCATATTCATTTGTGCAAACTATTCACATTGCCATAGCATGATATATATATATATATATATATATATATATATATATATATATATATATATATATATATATATATATATATATACACATACATACATACATACATACATATATATATATATATATATATATATATACACACATAGTGAAGCAAGTAGAGTGTGGCCAAAATCGACATTGAAAACCAATAAACGAAAGGTAAAGGGCAGTTATGGAGCACCTTGGGAGTTGCAGTCCATATAAAACAAATGAATTTTTCAATAAGGGAACACATGTATTACAGAACCATTTGGGGGTTGAATGTAGAAACCTGAAGTATGAAACTGTACCCACATACGCTGTATGAGTAACATTTGCATAAACTACGAACTTAAACCATTAAAAGAACTGACTGCCCTTTCATATTAAGATTGGAAGAACAGACGTTTGTCCTTTTTCAATGTCTAATAAGTTACTTTTTTAAAAGCCAATGAACCCACTGATGTAACATAGTGGCATATGATTAAGAGTCGTTAGACTTGAAATGCGTAATGCCTGTTGGTCTTGAATTAAAAAGAACTTTATTTTTAAGCATTGTTAGTGTGGCCGGTTCTGAGCTGCTGAAGGAGCGCGTGTAGCTTTGGATTGCAATGAGGTGTCTGACACACCTGAAAACGGACCCCAATCCACGAGGAACGGCACTCCTACCTGTCAGGATGGTGTTCTGCAGCTCGGAGCTTCTTTGGAAGGATTGCCACCCGACTGGGATATTGTGCATGAACGAAGTTTCGACGGAAGGGCCACGTTGAGAGTCCCGCCTCAACTTGGGGATTGAACTTTCTAACAGCCAGGATTTGCTAGTGGATTTTCCCTATGCATTTCATGCTTGAAATAATCACCTTCAAAAGGCGGACTACAAGCTGTAAAACGACTCCGTGGTAGCGGGACTTTCCTGGTGGATACTGTGACTGAGTAATGGATTATCCTTTTGAAACAAGTTTTGCACTCAGAAAACAGCGAAGCAAGTAGAGTTTTGCTAAAATCAACATTGAAAACCAATAAAAGAAAGGTAAAGGGCAGTTATGGAGCACCTTGGGAGTTGCAGTCCATATATTTTTTGGAGAACAAAAACAAATGAATTTTTCAACGAGGAAACACATGTATTACAGAACCATTTGGGGGTTGAATGTAGAAACTTGAAGTATGAAACTGTACTCACCCTCTCTGTATGGGTAACATTTGCATAAACCACAAACTTAAACCAACAACTGACTGCCCTTTTAAATTAAGATTGGAAGAACAGACGTTTGTCCTTTTTCAATGTCTAATAAGTTACGTTTTTAAAGCCAATGAACCCACTGATATAACAGAGTGGCATATGATTAAGAGTCGTTAGATTGGAAATGCATAATGCCTGTTGGTCTTGAATTAAAAAGAACTTTCTTTTTAAGCATTGCTGGTGTGGCTCGTTCTGCGCTGCTGAAGGAGCGCGTGTTGCTTTGGATATATATATGTATCTATATATATATATATATATATATATATATATATATATATATATACATATATCCAGATTTCGTCACCTTCTTCAAGAAACAACAGGGGACCCAATGGCTCTTAACAGGTAGGTTTATTTAGCAATCAGCATGACGTGTTTCGGTGATTACCTTCTTCAGATGCTGACCACGTACTGCACTGGTGCAAGAAACAGTCCTGTTTTAAATAGCGAGTGCTGCCTCCCCATTGGTGGAAATACCAGGACTGCAAGATCCAGCATCCCTCTTGTCAGATGATGGAAAAGGCTACCAGGACCCTGTGTCTCTTCCTTTAGATCAAACCAACCCTCCTATTATGTCCAAAGGCTTCTGCAGCCTCCGTATATATGTATGTATATCTATATATCTATCTATCTATCTATATATTCACTGAAAAAACCATAGGTTTTAGACCATATATAGTTAGGGATTAGCATTTACAAAACCTTAATTTACTCGCACAAAACCATTGAAATTCGCATATATAGTTAGTTGCACTAACTATATATCGCGCACCCGCAATCCACTGCTGATGATGTCACATGTTACATCATTCATGACATGGTCAGTGACATCACTGATGACATCTCAAATGACATCACTGATGACATCACTGATGACATCTCATTTGACATTACTGATCACATCACTGATGATATCATTCATGTGATAATACGATGAACCTCTTCAGACTCTAACATAACCTTAGATACAATCAGTGTAAACAGACACTCACAGACTGTCACTCATCCATGGAGTTACTCACACACCTAGTCAGTCATGCAAATAATCAATCACACCTCCATTTCCTCAACTATACAGTTATACACACCTTACTTATTCAAACATATACTAACACATATTTACTCTCTTATACAATCCCTGATACAAGTTCACAATGATCCATACAGCCACTCACACATTCACTGGCTCTTATGCACAGTTATTTATATATGTCAACTCTCACATGTACTGTGTTTTACATATGTACTTACTTTGACATGTAGCACTGAGAAATCCATTCAATCACCAATACACTCATGCAGACAGTCAACCGCCCATACAGCTGTTTCCACATGCACTTTTGAACCCATACATATAGTAAATCAACTACTCACACATCTATGCACAGAGTCACACACCTCCCAGCCACCCACATACACACTCAGTCTCCCATACAAATACTTGGGCAACCAATCAATAACCCATATAGTTACTCATATAGCTACTGGTCAACACATGCAGCAGTTTACAGAACAACAGACATAATGATGCACAAATTAAGACAGTTTAGTCACTAACCCATGCACTCAGTGAGACACATTAAATCACTCACTCATACAGTCAGTCATGCACCTACTAAATCCTTCATCCAGACACTTATACATCCACTCATTCTTCAATATGTAAGACATATTTTAACTTTACAGAAACATAAAGTCACTGGGTGTTGTCATCAGTGATGTCATCAGTGATGTCATTTGAGATGTCATCAGTGATGTCATCAGTGATGTCACTGACCATGTCATGAATGATGTAATATGTGACATCATCAGCAGTGGATTGCGGGTGCGCGATATATAGTTAGTGCAACTAACTATATATGCGAATTTCAATGGTTTTGTGCGAGTAAATTAAGGTTTTGTAAATGCTAATCCCTAACTATATATGGTCTAAAACCTATGGTTTTTTCAGTGAATTTTCAAGGGTTTGTAAATGCTAATTCCTAACTATATATGGTCTATAACCTATGGTTTTTTCAGTGAATTTCAATGGTTTTTTAATAGCAAATATCAAAAGCTGTAAAATGTCAAGTACGTGGTAGGTAAAAACATTTTCGTATTTATGCACGCTGATGTGCTTTGAACGCTGCCCCCCCCCTCCTCTTTTCTTTTAGGAGTATTCTCTCTTTGCAGATAGTGAAGGGTAGGTAACACAGGCCTTTGCCCCCGTTGTAATCCGTCGTGCCTGCTTCCCTCTCCATTTGATTGATTGTTATCCTAGCATTTATTGTTTTGGAATTGGTTCTCTTTGGTTCATTCTCTATTTACAAACAAGCACAGAGTCGCAATACTCTGTTTAGTCTTTGCAGATAGTGAAAAATCGTTAAAAAAAACAAAAGGAATCAAGCAAAATCAGTAGGCCACTAATGGGATCTCTTTTTGACCTCGCTAAAATAGAAACATTATGAACAACCCCTCATGACAAATACGAAACTAGTGAGAGGAACTGAGCTCGACACCATGATAGCTGCAAGACAGCTCGGCTCCGCCGCCCACCCCACCCAAAATAACGACAAACACTATGCAAATATTATAAATATATACAACACACCAGCAAAGTAACAGGGTAAAACGTTTTATTAAATAACTATTTACATGGCAGCCTGCTGCAACATCGATCCAAACGAGCCTTTGTATTTTGGGCTCAAAATAAACCATCAATAGTAAGATTTTCATAGGTGAGTGTAGGTTCATGGTTTTCCATCCACAGACTAAAAGCCTGGAGTGGGAGTGAAAGAACAATAACTAGGTAAGAAGGAAGGCAGAGGTTGTGGGAACGACTCTGGATATGGTATGTTACTTGGTCCCTGAGATGCTTCGATGTCACTGCCTTGCACAAATGGCATAAGTCCTGGATGTGATGGTGATGCTCTCATGCTGACTCCAGCTTCAGTCTGAAACATCCAGAAACACTGTAGACTACCAATTCGATGACTTCCGGTGGAGCCCCAACGTGACCCGGTAGGGAAAAACTTGCCCTCCCCTCTTTTGACTGATGGTTCTTGTTACCTGTCCCCTCTGTTGTTATCTAACGGAACCTTTTTGGATTGCCGAGTGAAAAAAAAAAGGTGGGGCTTTCATGTTTCAATCCAATGAAAAGTGTTATTTTTAGGTCATATGATCAAGCCTTCCATCATTAGGAAACCAAAAGTAAAATGAACCAATGAAAAGTTTTATAAACAAGTCACATGACCTGTTATGTGGCTTTGGGCTATAAAAGGCCTACAAAATCCGTTGGCCTGTGAGGCGGCGTCAGTAGCGGACCGATGTGCGAATAGGCCGAAGGCAGCACAACGCGCCGAGATCCGGATGGCATCGAGGTGGTGTCCAGCAAGTTGCACTGGTGTGGCCATCCTACAATGCTGCGCCGAAAGACGGCGTGTCCAGCTGAGTTGCGGTCACTCTTGCTGCTACAGTACGCCGAAGTCAGCACAACGCGCCGAGATCCGGATGGCACCGAGGTGGTGTCCAGCAAGTTTCACTGGTGTGGCCATCCTACAATGCTGCGCCGAAAGACGGCGTGGGGTGCCCGGGGGGGGGGGGGGGGGGGGGGGGGGGAGGCGGCGCAAACGGGCCTCTCCCTCCTCCCCAGGTGGAGGCTCCTCTGCTGCAGTGGGGCGCCCCTTAGCGTTTCAGTCGCCATTCAGCTGAATTGCGCCCGCTCTTGCGGCACTGTGCCTCATCCGCCATTCAGCTGAGTTGCGCCCGCTCTTGCGGCTACAGCGTCTCGCCCACCATCCAGCTGAATTGCGCTTACTCTTGCGGTGCAGCGAAAGGCGGCTGCAACAAGACTCTCAAAATGGCGGCCGGCTCTTTGGATTTGGGCCTGGTCCACTAAAATGGCCCTGGGACACCTTGGAACTCGGACGCTTGCCTGCTAGGGCATGGGCCCCATTCACGAAAGCGTCCCCTCTTTTGACTGATTGTTCTTGTTGCCTATCTCTTCTGTTGTCATTTAATGGAACCTTTTTGGACTGCCGAAAGGGGTTCTGGTCCGACCGCTGGTTGGTGGAGACATTTTGACTATATCCTGGACCTGCCCGGCCTTGCCCAAAATGGCGCCGGTATAAATGGGACTCGAAACTCCTTGTTGTGTACTGGTTGCCCAACCTTGATATCACGAGATACGTATGCAGTTTTGAAGCACATGGCTGGCGGGGACGAGTACTGATTGAACATTTGGACATCCCTATTGATATTAAGTTCTGATGTGTTATTGATTACTGTACTATTGAAAGTTCGAATTAACGTCACCCATGGTACTTGCCCGCAAATGTATATCTAGATAATTTTATTGTAACTGGCTCTGTCGTACTTTAATTATAAAATGTACGTCCACCGATTCCGCAACTGTTAGACACCTTAGTTCTTGCAACCTAATGGGTCGCCCGTTACGTTCTTCTACAGTGTAAATGTCCCCTCATCATACACGATTCCAGTTTGCTCCGTGGCCAGCCCACGTGGTTATAGGCCCGTATTTGTATACTGACATTTTCACAATAAAGGTTTTTAAAACAAAACATGGTAGTAGTACCTAGATTGGTAAAGTTTTGAATAATAGCCACTGTTTTCGAATCAGTAAAAGGCAAGTGAAATAAAGCAGCCCGATTACATGAAGGTTAAAAGGTATAATACGCAGGAACGCAGTAAACATAAATGGTCAAGGGCTGTTGTGTTTTCCACTCCTGCAACATAAAGTGATCGATAAGAATCCAATATTCATGCCTATCAGCGACTAAGACAGCAGGCCGAGCCTCTTTTGTTCAACGGCTCCCTCATGGGACGAAGAAACGCCCTTTTTCTCGAAATAGGAATATTTTACTTGCAGGACAGTTGTAAATTTCCCGGGAAAATACATTAGCCTGGAACATTGTTAGTGATAAACTGTAAATGCATCTGGGTCCTTTGCTTTACAAGTCAGAGTGAGAAAAAAAAGATGGGGCTTTCATCATTTGGGAAAAAAAATGTTCGAAAGCAATGAAAAGTGTTATTTTTAGGTCATATGGCCAAGCCTTTCATCATTAGAATAACAAAAGTAAAATGAACCAATGAAAAGTTTTATTAACAAGTCACATGACCTGTTATGCTTACGTTACGCGCTGCGCGCCGCGCTCTGGATCGTTTCCGGGAAGCTGCGCCTCGCGCACTGGAGCACTTCCGGGTGCGCTAACGCGGCGCGTCATATGGCGCATTACGCGACAACGCAGGTCCAGAATATAGTCAAAATGTCTCCACCAACCAGCGGTCGGAACACAACCCCTTTCAGCAGTCCAAAAAGTTCTGTTAAATGACAACAGAAGGGACAGGCTATAAGAACCATCAGTCAAAGAGGGGAGGGCAAGTTCTTCTCTACCGGGTCACGTTGGGGCTCCAACGGAACTGATCGAATTGGTAGTCTACAGTGTTTCTGGATGTTTCAGACTGAAGCTGGAGTCAGCATGAGAGCATCACCATCTCGTGCTCCGTCGTGGCCATTCCGCGAGCAATCATGGCAGCCGCTCCCCACCGGAAGCCTGCGGGAGTCGGGGACCCCGATGACTTTTGTAGAATCTTCAAGGCTGAGGGGACGCTTTCGAGAATGGGGCCCAAGCCCTAGCAGGCAAATGTCCGAGTTCAAATGTGTCCCAGGGCCATTTTAGTGGACCAGGCCCAAATCCGAAGAGCCGGCCGCCATTTTAAGAGTCCTGTGGCAGCCGCCTATTGCTGCACCGCAAGAGTGGGCGCAATTCAGCTGGATGGTGGGCGAGACGCTGTAGCCGCAAGAGCGGGCGCAACTCAACTGAATGGTGGGCGAGACGCTGTAGTCGCAAGAGCGGGCACAACTCAGCTGGATGGTGGGCGAGACGCTGTAGCCGCAAGAGCGGGCGCAACTCAGCTGAATGGCGGATGAGGCACAGTGCAGAAAAAGCGGGCGGTAAACAGCAGAATGGCGACTGAAATGGTAAAGGGGCGCCCCACTGCAGCAGAGGAGCCTCCAGCTGGGTAGGCGGGGGAGGCCCGTTCGTTCCGCCTCCCCCCCCCCCCCCCCCCCGGGGCGCCCCACGCCGTTTTTCGGCGCAGCATTGTAGGATGCCATGACCAGTGCGACAACTTACTGGACATCACCTGGGTGCCGTCCGAATCTCGGCGCGTTGTGCTGCCTTCGGCCTATTCGCACAAAGGACCGCTACTGACGCCACCTCACAGCAGCCCATTGTTGCTTTGTTTAAAATGTTTTTTTTTTAACGTGTTTACTTTGTTGGAGCGTTGTATATATTTATAAGTTATTAAAGTGTTATAATCATACTACTTTGTTGGAGTGCGATATATTTTTAATGTGACACATAATTGTGAAGACTTTAATGTACAAAAAGACATCCCTGGAATCTTCCGCTTCAGGCTCGATCCCACACACCCTCACAGTGAGAATCCCCTCCCCAATCACAATACAGGATCGTTATCAGATAGTAGGAGCGCGTGTAGTGTGACGGATCTCATGGGGTGGGGGCCTTGATCTACTGTAACTCCTTTGAAGAGGGGTGATTCTTTACAGTTGGGGCCATAAACTACATCCGCAGGGCTAAGTGATAGCCTGGGACTGGCTTGGACAATCAGACACAGAGGAAGAGGAGTGTCAGAGGGTACGGTAGTGAAAAGAGTGAAAGGGAGGTGTCGGGCGGGCACAGGGTGTGATTCTCAGGGAATAGCAGCGCAGATGGGTGGAGGTTTATGGCCCATGCATGAGAGAGAGAGCGGGGGTGACCAGTGTGTGGGGGAGATGCTTGCGAGGGTGGGGAGCCATGCTGAGGATCGGCGGCGTGCAGAGAGTGGGTCTGGTCAAGGCATCTAAAATGGCTGCCGTGCACGACAAAAGTGTGGCATTGGAAAAAAGGCAAGATGGCGCAGACAATGTTTATCAATACGGATTAATTTATAACAATTATTTTTAACAATATATTTACTCGCAGTGACAAAATGGCGGTCAACACTTCCTGATTTCCTTCGAATCGAACGTTAACAGACGTCACGCAGCAAAAAATTAAAAATCCGCTCACGCGCAGCCGCTGGAAGACATGTATCAACATATATGAGCATCCTCAGCCACCCTCAGAAATCATAGGGGGTCAGGATACTTCTCCCGTACCCCCTTATACCCATTTCTCACATTGTTTTTCCTCCATCTTGTAATTTAATTAAAACGAAACACAAAATGGCGAATTCCCGTTTTGCTACCGGTTCGCGAACCGGAAAGCGCTTCTACCGCGAAAAATCAATTTTTTTTTATTTGCCCCACGGGACCCTTTAATAACTCCAACATCATTCCTAGGGGGTCAAGAGGGGTCTACCTTGCCCCCTTTCATTAAATTCCCCCTTCGTTTTTCTCCTCCTCTTGTCTCTCGATCCTACCGAGAGACAAGATGGCGGCCGTTCCGGACTGTTTAGAATGTTGACAGACACCAGAGAGCCAATCAGCTTCGCTTTGGAAAGTTCCGTAACGCGAAAAGTACGCGAACCGGATCGCTACCCGGGACGCTGTCACAAATATATCTGTTTTTTAAAACGTTAATTTCTCAAAATCCACTGGAGCACATATATTGAGACCCAGCAAAGGCACAACGGGCTAACAGTCCCTACAATTTTGCCAAGTTTCGTGCAAATCCATTCAGCCGTTGAGGCCAAACGCCCTATGGAAAAATGAATGGGAAAAACGCGTTTTGGGACCCCCCTTTTTTCTCGGCCCCCCCTTGACGAAACCCCCCCAAATTTCCAGGGGCTGCTCAGAAACTAAATGTGCCATTTTCCTGAAAATTTCAGCCGATTCCGTCTACAAACGCCAAAGTTATTAGACATAGAATTTTCAAAAGTCCCATAGAGAAAAAATCCTAACTATATATACCTACTGGCGACCGCCAGTAGGTAATATATATATATATATATATATATCTATCTCCAAGGAACTGCTTCACAGCCGCTGCAGCGCAATGTACTAGGCAAGCAGACACGGACCCAAACTTCAAAGGTATTTCTCAGCTCTTTATTCGTCCGCCATTACGCGTTTCGCCACCCGAAGTGGCTTGATCACATGATCACATATAATACACTTATGTTAGTACTTAAATTCTGCATGGTAACGAACGGCATGTGTTGTAAAGGCATGCATGCTAAAGACACATGCATTGTTAAGCTTTCGTTGTAGCATGGTTCAGACTACTTTGGAATCGATTTTTACCTTTTAAAATGCATTAGCACGACAATTTGAACCTACCCTTTTTCTTAGTAAATATGAAGGAGAAAAGAGGCCACGTGCTATAAGAGGTGTGATTGAGAGCTATTTGAAAACATATTTCCCTTCTTAGGGGCCCTCTTTGATTAAAAGAATCAGAGAGTTAACGATAATAGAGAAACGCAGAAACAGCAGGGAAGATAGTGGCGAGAGGAGAAGAAGCGAGGCATTGAGAAGTATAATGAAGTGAACAAAGCACAGAAACAAGAGCAGGGGAGAGAAAAAAAATCAAGAAATGTTATTAGTTCACAAAAAAATCCTATGTCGCTCACTGGTACTCACCTTTGTGTATTTTACTACTGAAGGTTCATGGAGTTTCAACTCTCCTATTAGAGTAGATGTAATACACCTGAGAGGGCTATGTGTATAACAGGTGAACACTAAGGAGTTTGCATTTGTGGAGGTATGATACCAGGTTATCATGCTGCACACATAGAAAGGGCAAATCACCATTATTGATTGCTTATGTGCAGTAAGGTTTTCTTTCCTGCACATAAACAATCGTCCCTGTAGCGTAACCACCCTTGCAACATGGCAGCAGGGTGTCTGTGCTGGCACTAAGCAGCTTTTTTACGCCAGCACTAGGGGAAATGCAGGGGTGCGTTGTATTCTTGTAAATATTTTGAATTCCTGCATTTTAAAAAAAGTCAGAGCACAGCGTTTCCAAATTTGGCGCAGCTCCGTACTCTTTTTTTGTAAAATGCCCTATGGTTTTTAGAGGTAGTTAAACTTGATAGAAGCGTCCGAAGATGAAGCTCATAGAAAAGAGGTGAAGATGACACTGGTGTTCATTATGCACTTGTGGCCATAACAGGTATTGTGACAGGGTTGCACCTGGGATATTGTGAAAACTTGTCATTAGTGTGTACTTTGAAGAACTAGCACTGATGGGCAGAATGAGGAGATGCCACTGGTAGGCAGTGTGAGTAGTTGACACAGTTGATCAATGTGAAGGAGCTATTACTCATGGCCAGTGTTGCGAGTTGACGATGGAGTACAATGTGTTGAATTTTTTATCTATGACAGACTCTGTGATGAGCCACCCCAGGTGGTAGTGCAATGAGCCAACACTTTTAGGGAGTAGAAGAAAAAAACTGTTGAGCAATGTGATAAGTGGACCTCAGAATACGGAGAAGGCATTGGTAGCAAATAGAAGGAGCTGCCATAGGTGGGAAGAATGAGTAGTTGCCACTAGTAAGCTGTATAAGGAGGTAGCACTGATGGGTAGTGCAATGTAATGACCGTTCAAAGGTTGGTTGTGTCAGGAACTGGTACTGAGGGCATTGTAGAGAGGTGATGCTCCCAGGGCACAGTGATAGGTTCACACTTGTGTGAGGAGTTAGCGTTGAATGCTCAATCAACATCTCTTGTGGCAGTGACAAGAGCAGATACAGATGGGCTTCTTATGCAAATGGCCCTGGTAAGCAGTGAGACAAGCTGGTGCTTATGGGCGGTATATATTAGTGGTGATGGTAGGCATTCTGTGGAGTGGGCATTAGTGCAGGGAGGAGCTCGACATTGGTGGGCAGTGTGAGGGACATGCATGTGCAATAGAAGTATTCTTAAAGGTAAGCAATGTGTGTAGCTCGATCTGGTGAGCAGTTTGAGGAGCCTTCATTGGAGATCACTGTGAGGCGCAAATACAAATTGACCAAGGAAGTTGTGAGCAGTGATGGCAATGTAAGGAGCCAGTACTGATGGGCAGCACAGAGAACATAGTTAAGAACTAACATCTGTGAGCAGTGTGAGGAGTTAGAACTGGCTGGTAGTGTGTAAGCTCCATTGATTGGTAGCATAAAGAGCAGGTATCAATAGGCAGTGTCAAAAGGGGCCTCTGATAGGAAGTGTGTTTGCCACAGTAGTATGTGAGAAGCCGAGTTAGTGCACTATGCGAGAAGCTGGCAATAATTGATAGCGCGAGGAGTGAAAATTGGTTGGCAGAAGAGGCAGTTGGCCCTGGTGGGCAGTGTAGGGGGCAGTCTGTGGCATATTGAGAAGCTTGCACTCGTTGACAATATGAAGAGCCTACACGGGTCCCAGTGTCCTCACTACACACACCTAAGCACATTTAGAAACAAGATGCTACCATAACATGGCAGTATTTATTTGCCTAAAATAGGATCACTATGCCATAACTACTCCTTTGCACACTGATGAATGGTGCACAGATATAGAAAAAGAATTTCCAGGGCCTGATTCAATTCTTGTCTCTAAGGATACTTCATTGCGATTACGTTGCGGCCAAGAATGCAGTCCACCAGTCACATTTAATAGCTGGCGGACATTAGGGTTAATCACGGCAGAGACTACTCCTTCTCGCTGCGATTATTCCCCTCTGAGATCTCTGTGGAGTAAGGGTCATCGGAGGCTGACCTGTTATGGCGCCCAAATAATTTAGATGGGCAGAACAACAAAATAAACAAAATATTTAAAAACCTGGGCAACCCGTGGTCAACTGGTCTCGCCTCAGCCAAAGACCTCTTGAATTTAGCTACAGAGAACTGGGACCCCAATATAATTAAGTATACAACTATTAAAACATCAATAAAAATGCAAGTAAGATCATGCTCTCGAAAACTGGATATTGAAGCTTTGACAGCTAGAGGCTTTCACGAAACCCAATGTTCTCTATACACACTATATGGCCGCAAACCACACCTCACACAGCCGGTGGGGAGGCAAGCCCTACAAAGGATTCTTGCAGCTAGACTGCATGTGCTTCCCTTAAAACACCTGTATCCTTCAGTGAAAGTAAGACCAGCAATTATGGAGTGTCACCTGTGCCGTTATAAGCATGAAACACTGACCCACGTCTTACTATGCTGTCCCGCCCTGTTGTCAATCCGCCAAATCCATCTAAGGCCCATTCTCCTCCAACTGGGCACGCGGACGGCAAAGGAGGCAGTCCTTCAGCTATATTTGCTGGACACGGTGAAGCACACGGCTAATTTTGCTAAATTCATCCATCATGCCCGACAAGCCCTAATGGACAGGTCAACCATGGCACAACATGGAATTTATCTGGAGGAAGGCCTAACGTAGGCCGGCCCCTACTAAAAACTTGCCTGGGGCTGCCAAAGGAACAATATTTACAGCATCTTAAAAAATAAAACACCAAATGGTGGTTTTAGGATTATTCCCTATATATACATTATTTTCTTTCTTCAATTTTAAACATCCTTTTTATATTGATTGCTCCATTTTTGTATTTGTTTTTATTAATCACACAAATAAAGTGTTGTCATTGTCATTGTCATTATCAGAACAACAGGTCAGTTTTCATTGTCTTCGACTGCCAGAAAAACCCTGACGACAGAGAGCATGGAAAACTGCTAAATGCTTCCCTAGCCATGGGAGGTGCCTCCCATGGCATGGAAAGCTTTTAACTTTTTCTTTTCAAACAGAAAATCTTATTTCAGGATTTTCTTGTTCAAAATAAGAAAAGTGAACTATTGAGTAAAAGTTTGAAGTTAGCTCCTGCCAATCCTTTATAGCAGCTTGGTGGTCACTGATGAAGCTGGTGGGAGGTCCCACTATTCTGCAACTAGGTAATTAACCTCATCTCCCTGGTGGAACAACAGGCTGTTCACCAAAAATTAAATCAGCCTCACAGTGTGATATGGTACGGCAATTCCTATTCTGGAGCACACACTTTCAAAAATACTTGTGCAACAATCTGCTCCTTATACGCACTAAAGCACCACCATGCTAAGGCTAAAACTGTATGTTTCTTGACCACATTCCATTGAATGACTATTTCCTAGTCACACTTTAAAAATAAAAGGGCATTCTAGGTCAAAAAAGTACTTTGAGGAAAACTTTAAAAAATAAAATATTCTGTAATATGAGCAGATGCTGTAGGAATGCTTAGTTTAGAATGTATCCTGTGTTATAATAGTGGCTTTTGTCGATGCTACCTTACTCTCACTTTCGATAGCTTGCTTCACATATTCTGGAGGATACTGTGATGTGGTTATCCTGTTAATAGAATCAAAAGCAAATATACACTTGGTGATAATGCAAGATGTACATAGCTCCTCGTGTATTTTTTCCAGGATTCCTCGCATGCGGAATATTCACGTCATGTTACAGATGAAAAGTACTGTTAGTATCCATATTAAATACTGTGACTGGATATTCATAGGTAAATGCATATCCAGACTCACTTCACTCTTTGTCTTCAATCAATCAATCATCATCATAGCATTTGTACAGCACACTACACACCTGTGAGGGTCTCAAGGCGCTAAGGGGGGGTGGGAAATGCCGCTACTGTTCGAAAAGCCAGTAGCCATAATAGCAGCAATGATGTGGGCGCTGGGCTCTACTCCTCGCCTGCCTCCATCCTTTTGTTATATTTGCCCCCATACTGTTCAGTCCCAATATGGGTTTTATCAGAAGCATCCTGGATGGGCACAGCTCACTTTTTCAAACTGTAGATCTAGACATATTTAGATTGAATTGTTACCTATCATATAAGCAGAGGGAAAAAAGTGAAACAAAGGATTAGGAGATTTGAAATAAGTGTAGATATAATCAGTAAATGAATAATGCCTTGTTATAATTTCCTGTAAATTCAATATTCAAGAGAACGAAGGGATGTAGGGATGTAAGTTCTACCTATGAAAATCCACAATTTATTGTGCTTTATATATCTTTGGAGTTTCACCTCTGCTGTGAAACTCCAGAATGGAGTCTCTTTCAGTGTAACTGTTAGGCCTGGCATCCTTGGTGTGGTTTCCCCTGACATTTTGCCTCTACACCCCGTACTTTTGACTGTGTGCCGCATATCGTTTAAGCTGGCTTAGGTGCTTTGGGCACTTTGCTACTGCTGATCAGTGCCAAAGTGTAATTGCCGCCTGGAAAATTGTGATTATAATTGTTTTATCCATGATTGGCATATTTGATTTACTGGTAAGTCCCTAGTAAAGTGCATTGTGTGTCCACAGTGTCTGAAAATCAAATGCTATGAGTGGGCATCCAGCAATGATTGTGCCAACCAAACGCAAGCAGCCTTTCAAATGTGGCTCAGATCTGCCACTGCAGTGTCTGCATATGCACTTTTTAACTACCATGTCGACCTGGAAAGTGCACCCACTTGCCAGGCCCTAACCTTCCCTTTTCTTACATGTAAGACACCCATAATGTAAGTCCAAGGTACCCCAATAGGAAGGGTGCAGTGTATGTGAAAGGTTGGACATATGCTGGTGTCTTTTACATGTCCCAATAGTGAATGTGAGAGGCTGGCCTTGTATATGATGTCCACTAATGTAAGTGGGCACCATGCACCAGTCCAGGCACCCCTTATGGTGAATTAAGAGTCTTAGATAACCTTAGAAAGCTCTCTAAGTGGTAGCTGTGGCGAGCAGCATTCAGGCTTAGTCCAGAAGTAGTGTAAAGCAGCTTGCTTTTCCAGAATCCAATCTTATCCCTTTCCGTGCTCATGTCGGCCAACGGCCGTTGCGAGCACTACCTTGCTAGTGCTGCGCACATCCGTTGGGTGACGCAGACCCGCCCACTCATTAGAACTCCCACACCGCGGTGGAATTTGCACTGCGGTTAAGGAGTTAAAGCATAGATTAAATGAAAAAAAAAACCAAGGTGTTTATAAAAATAAGTATTTATTATGTAATACTCTATAACACGTTTAGATATCTCCTACCCAGAAATAAACACAATGCACACAATACTTTGCATAGAAATACATTAAATAGCACGGAATACACAGTGGACCCCAGGGGGGGGGGGGGACCAAACCGTATATTAAGAAAGTGGTATAAGAACCACGACTCAGGTCAAGACAGTGTCGAGAGGACGTAGTAGTGCTGGGGACCCAAAGTGAGTAGAAAGGGAACCCATGGAGAGTGTGTGCAGTTTGGACCGTGTAGAAACCCAGTGGAAGACAGAACGTTTCAGAGACACCCCTGTGGATACCCTAGTACCCATGTTACCTAAACCAGGGAAGATGGGTGTTTAGGTGTGAAGTGGTGCAGAAAACCGTTGCCACGAACCCAATGAATGACTGCAGGAAAGTGCTGCTGCTGGAGAAGGAGAAAGTGTCCTGTGGAATCCAAAGGTGGATTCTAGTTGAGAGGTACCGGCAAGCAGAGGGGACAGAGTTTATGTCACTCAGCAGTGACCAGGAGATCTGGAAGATGAATACCCTCCAATGTCAGGTGTTTCAGGAGAGTTTACAGTGACCTTGACTCTGCAGCTGTGGGGACAAGGTGACGCTGAGGAAGACCAGGAGCCAAGTCAGATGTCAAGTACTGAGGGGTCGGTGTCTGTCGGAAGGAACAACAAGCCTTGGTAAATGCAATCAATGGGGATGTCGAAGAAGGTGCAATGTCAGGACCAACAAGATCCAGGTGACTCACCACAAGCAGGGGAGTCGGGGCAAGCTCTGAGCAATCAGGGGAGCCAAAAGAAACAAAGGTGACCCACAACAGGCCGAAGGCACTGGAGTTACAAGAGGTCCTCGAGCAGCTCACCAAAAAAAGGCAGACCATGGTGCAAGCAATGCAGTATGGACAAAGATTTGTACCACTGGATGTTCTTGAAGTTAGGGCAACTTGTAGCCCAAAGATCTTGGTGGAAGAAAGCCAACAAGCCTTTGACACAGCAAGTCAATGCTTTGCACAGGGGTTTGGTTCCTGCAGCTCCCACAAGGGATACTGGCCTCAAACATGGTGAGAGGGCAGGGCAAGCCTTGAGAGCAGTGGGGAAACACCACCTGTATTGTTTAACCTTTCGGAGCCCATAGGAGCTCAGGATCCGCAGACCGTTTCAGCTTGGTTGTAGTGCATGCAGATGCAGGGAAGAGACTCCTTCACTTCAAATGAGATTCCTAAAAGTTTCTAGGATTCCCACAGGCCTTGAAAGGTTCCTGTGTGGAGCACAGCCACAGACGTAGCAGCAGACTGAAAGGGGGATGAAGTGAAGCCCAAACAAAGTCCAGCGAAGCCCAGAGTGCCCAGAAGGTAGAAGTTGAAGTGGTGTCTGAATTGAATTGTGTCTTACGATGAATCTAGGGATCCACCCACAGCTAACCCCTTAACTACTTTAAGGAAAGAGTTGGGACGATTCAGGGGACCCTACCAGGGAAGGGTTTAGACAGGGGGCAGGCTACTCCCATGTCCTTTGTCCAATTTCATGCCAAAGGAGGAGCCAACTGCTCCCAGAGCTGGTTTTAACTGGACTATGCATAGGGACACCAAATGTGCACCTCATGCAGACCGAGTGGCACTGGCAAGCACACCCACCATCCCCAATACACTAAATCCCGTCTGGGAGGTGGAAGCATAGCCAGCCTTGTGACATCACGGCGTTGCGGCTCCGTGATGGCGTCTGGTCACAGGGGAAAGAACAGAAAGGGAGGACAGACTTGGTGGCCTGAATAGCCGAAAAAGAGTAAAGGAAGTGAGAGGCCCCAAACGGGCATGAGTATCTCTAGCCAATTGAGTCAGAAAAGTAATGAGGTGTTTTAGCATATGTAAAAAATAGAGGACCTTATGAAGTAATCACATATACAATTAAAAAATAACACTTAATGTCAGTAAAGATGATGGACAGGCATTTGTGAATTCACAAGTATTTGGTGAGGTAACAGTTATACTGGAGAAAGTCAGTGGGGAACAAATAGTATAATCAGAAAAACAATTGTTATTAGTGCAAAGAACAGCAGGAATATGAATGCAAGTTATGATCAAGTATACATGACTAAAATGAACAGTTCATTAAATTCTACTTGAAAGCGAAGTCCAAATGGATACATGTTATTAATGTGTGGTTCAGATAGAAAGAAGGTCGTTAATGCCTGTGGACAATACGGTATGGTTGCTGAATAGGGAAACTAGAAGATTACATATCCCCAATGAGAGAGGAGCCAAATTACTTATATTGTGGGCAGGGGCTATATGTATTAAAAAAATTATAATAATTGCATGCATGTGTTGCAGGTATGGAAGGAAAAACCACTGTAGTGAAGGATGCAGATGCCTAACCTGGGGACTGCTGGACAAGAAGCAGCTTTTTAATTACCATAAGCCTGGGAACAAACAGTGAAAGAGAGACAATTGTCACTTTCATGATGCCGGTGGATTTGCGGGAACTAGTCATATGTGTTAGACATTAGCTGTTTATGGTATTTTTCCATTCATCCAGGGTGTTAAGTCCTTGTTCCACTGAGCTACAGCAAGCAATCCACCTGCATTTGCATCTGTTTAGAAGTTGGTGCAGGTTACTGCCTCAAAGGGGTAGTGTCGGTTGGTCAATAACCTGCCATGTAAAGTCATTTTCGTTGTGACCCTTATTAATAAAGTGTGCAACAAGTGGAGCGTTCTGTCCTTTGCATCAGATTCAGCTCTTGTGTTCGCTGTTTGCTCATCTGTGTGGGTTGTCCTATGTATATAGGATCGCAGGAGAATCGTATAACATAGATCACGTTGCTGGAGCGGCACTTAGTGAAACTCCTAAGGAGGTATGTATTTCCATTTGTGGTGTTTTCACTGTGTTACTGTGTGTTCAAATACTTTACACTCTACCTTTGGCATAAGCCTTTATGCTGGTGCCAGGCTACCAAGGGGGTGAGCAAGGGGTTATCTAAAGTGTGTAACTCCCTTATCCTGACAGGAAGGAAGGGTCCCTACTTGGATGGGGTGCAAGCCAGTGCAGACTAAAGACCCCAATTTCTAACAGTAACACTTCTTGAGAATTGGTTATGAGCTGCATCCTCCTGTGGTCCCCTGGTAGAATAAGGTATGCAGCCTGTGGTAAGCTAGGGTAAAAGACTCTGTGCACGTTTATGCATGAAATGGTAAAATGTATAAACACCTGTAAGCTGATCGAGGAAAAATCTTCTCTGATAGCCTGTCATGTGCGCACAAAGTTCTCCTCTTGGCAGATGTCGCCCAATTTACATTGCATGCAGAATTGTGCATAGTGATGTTAAGGTTTTATACTTCCTTTGGATAAGAAAAGGAAATGCACCATTCCTTTGTGACGATGTGTCTAATCTATGGTGTTTATCAGATTGTGCACTTTATGTCTAAGATGTGTTAAATGTTACCTTTTGGTGGTACAAGAACCATGGTCTGTATTGTTTCATATATGTGAGTATTTAGTATGTTTTACTGAGTCTCCAAGGAATAAATGTGCACTCAATCTGCTTGGTTTGATAGAAATAATTATTGCACTCCACAGCTAGCAAACCAAAGGCGGGGTAGACATGAGGTGGCAATCAATGGAAGGGATCACCACTGCTGCTGGGAGAAGGAAGTGAGTTTGTGCATTTCATACACTGTTAGCAACATCCCCTGTGAATTAGCATAAGGGGTGTTCCAAGCATGCATAACAGATGAAGGGCACACTCAGGCAGTGCTTAATTTGAGCCGGTGCTTTCCGGAGATCAGCACGGCACTTAATTGGTTTATGGTGGTCGGCACCGGCACCTAATTATCAACACCATACTTAGAACAGTCCATCACATGGTGGCGCTGCTCATCTAGTTTAAAGATGAGGAGAACAACTGTAGTTTAGGACTACAATGTACATTAACATTGCTAATATCTGCCTTCCCAGCCATTTCTTTAGCTTTGGGGGCCTGAAATAGTCTGAATTATTGCAAAGACATGTAAGAGAGATGGTTAGTAGTTGTTTTGGCAGCGATGACAAGGGCAATGGGTGGTGCAAGCTGCAGTGGCCCTCTGGTCAGAGCCCTGACACTTAATATTTTACAAATTAAGCGCTGCACTCAGGTCTCCAGTATCTCTTATGGGGCTCCTTTGAAGTCTGCACAGGACACCTGGGAGAAATAGAAGTACCAACTGTGCTGTGTGACACCTGTCGGGAGTCCTGAAGATTGAACTTGTTTCAAATATAATTCACAAAAAATTATCTTTTCACTACTGGTCTTAGGTGCACAATGCATTATGCTATATCATGTTAAAATCAGTATTACAGAATATATAGTTAATTCACAATTTAAAAAACAATAGAAAGCAAACTTATATCGCTTTATTTAGCCCAGAGCTAAATTTTTCAAGCATATAGAGGCAACAAATCATTTTGTGGATCTCATTCAGTTTTTCTGCTGGTGCTCCTCCGATGTCTATATGTCTTATGTTATAATTTCCCTTATTTTAATAATTGCCTCAATTTTGTGTTGATGTGTTTTGGCCTCTCACATTCATCTACCAGGTTTCCTCAGGACTTTAACAAGGACCAATGAAGATGAATGGTGATCTTGCTGTTATGATCTATTTGCTAAATGCAGCCTCCTGTCCTTATGTTAAAACTTCACAAATAGTCTGCATGTCCAGCTCCGTAGAACCTTAAGTTCCATATAATAAGTTGTCAACCTTAGGTGACATGCTGATTTTTTAAGTTTAAATACGTTCTGCAGCGGCACAATGATTCTACACCATTCTGAACTGGTCACACTTCCAGTCTCTGAAACAAGAGTTAAATGATTGGACTCGGGGCCTGATTTAGATCTTGGCTGACAAGTCACTCCGTCACAACTGTGACGGATATTCCATCCGCCAAAATATGAATCCAATTATACCCTATGGGATTTATATTATGGCAGGTGGGCTATACGTCACCATTGTGACAGAGTAAGCCGTCCGCCAAGATCTATATCAGGTCCTTGGTGTCTGTTTGCAGACGGGTGAATGAAAATTTGTAGAATTGCTTCACATGCATTGCAGCACTTTAGATGGGGTCCTACGTATATTTTATGAGAAAGAGAGATTAAAACATTGCAACTACTTAAAGGGATACTTAAAACCTAAGACTTGAAAGTCAAGAAATTCATCTTTTATTACAAATTACTGGTAGGCAAGACTTTGGCACAGGAAATATTTGCAGCTGCGGTTTATATTGGGACATGGATGTGGATTAACCAAAAGGGATACGAGAAATGAAATCAATCAACCTTTAATAAACTACAGGTTTGACCCTTTGCCCACTCTTAGCATCTCAAAAGTGTCCTAATGATATACAAGGGAAAGGGCAATATTTACAAACTTCAGAGGATAAACAGAACTATTTATTGTGGTTTGTTTGTCACGGTCGACCCTGCGAGAGCATGTACTAGAAAATGCATCTCGTTTGCGATGCACTGTTGGGAACGAAAAGGGATTGGAGTTTACCGGTGCTTACCATTTGTTAATTTGCATGACACTCATCTGTACAGCCTGACAATTCATTAAGGTAGGCCTAACATAATTCCCATTTCGCTCATTAATCGTGCCCAGTAGGACAAACAAAATTGCAAATATCTATTTTCTATAGTTAACGTTCTTTCATTTTGCGAAGTCTTCTTTTCTCACTTTGCACTCATGTTTTCTTTTGACTTTAGCTGTGGGCGCTGTTCTCAAAAGATGAAGATAATTTTATTGTAAAGTGACATTGTTTCTTTCTTGTTAGAACTGGCTATTTCTGGTAGGCTACGGCTGACGCCAAAGCCAGGCAGAAACCACCATTCTAGTCAGGGCAAGTAAGTCACACGCCAAGATAACCTCTGCTCACCCCCTTGGTAGCTTGGCACAAGCAGTAAGGCTAAACTCGGAGGCAATGTGTAAAGCATTTGCGCCAGCGCACAACAGCAACAACATACTAGGCACACCACAAAAGAGACTCCACACAAGGTTATTATAAAAATAACTTTTGTATTGTAAAATCACATCAGATAAAATCACACCTATACATTGTGCCAACTGGCACGGGCAATATTCACATGGGATTATTCACAAGACAGGGCCACATGGGCCACTGTCATAATCAGCACTTAGTAGAGATGAAATACTGTCAGAAATTAGATATAGTACTTCTAGAATAAGAAATAATAAACAATAAAAATGGTAATCAAAAAGATCACAACCAGTAACCACTGGTAACAGGAACCAGGACCTTACTAGGACCACCTGTACTAAAAAAAGAAGAACCACCTAAGTATCACACAGCATTTAGGGGTCTAGGAAAGAATACATTACTCATGATGCAATAAACCTACATTCAGAAGAGTAGAAAAGACAACCACCTAAGTATCACTCAGCGTTTAGGGGTCTAGGAAAAGAACACATTACCCTTGATGCAATAACCTACATTCAGAGGAGTAATAAAGAAGAACACATGATGCCATAAAATACATTCAGAGGTGTTAAGAATAGAGCACATGATGCAATAAAATACATTCAGGGGTGCAGCGCAAGAAGACACCTGATGACTAAACATTCAGAGGTGCAGCGCAAGAAGACACATGATGACTAAACATTCAGAGGTGCAGCGCAAGAAGACACATGATGACTAAAACATTCAGAGGTGCCAGAACAACACAATAGCGCAAAAACACACAGTAGGCAATTACTACTAAAACCATAGAAATCACATTGCGCATAACTTACATAAGCCACCACCTGTGGCAGTCCCTAGGCCAACTGGCCTTGTTGGGGCTCAGATGCCCTGAGTCCAAAGTCAGGGTGCGCTGCCATGCAGCGCCAGTCCAAAAGTACCAAAAGCCTAAACGTGGCAGCTGCCCACAAAGTGCTGGACAGCTGGGAAACAACAAAACTGCGCCAAGGCCCTCACTGGCCCTTAGGCCCCAACTGCGCCACTGCTGGAGCCACACAGGCTCTGGGCATATCGCACATGCCCCAGACGTTGGAGCCACACAGGCTCTGCTACTGTAAATAGCCAAACGCTGGAGCTCTCAGGCTCTAAAAACAAGGGTGCCCCCATGAGCCTCACCGGACTCTAACCCTCACACTCTGAGGCAGGAGGGGGCGGGCACCGGCAATATGCCCCGACGCCCCCTCTATCTAATGTGGCCCTCTCTGGAGCCAAACAGGCTCTCAAACAAATTAGGGCCCCTCTGAGCCTTTCTGGGCTCATACATGCTGGGGCGACCCACTGCCAAGCGGGGCCGCCCTTGAAGCCCTCGTGGCTTCATACAACCAGGAAGAGCGAGCTCGCGCTATGGGGGGGGGGCGCGGACACCGACAATGTGTCCCGGAGCCCCTCCTCTCTTCTGCCCCACTCACCGGTTGCTGGCGAGCGGGGGCTCTCCGCACTCGAGGCTCTCCCTCCATTCGGGGAGCCTCGCGCTGGCCTTCTCTCTCTCTCGCCGGGGCTCCCTCGACACACGGGAGCCCCAGCAGCAGGCCATGTGACTTCTCCTCTTCCCGGCAGCGGCGTGGCGTGCGGCGGCTCACCTCACTCGTGCTGCAGGGCTCCCTCAGCTCACGGGAGCCCTGTCGCCCGCCACCATGCTTCTTCTCCGGTCTTCTCCTCTCTCTCTCCCCTCTGCGGGGCCGGACTTCCGGCCAGCCACGACCGCATTGGCCGGCCGGCCAAGCGCTTCCGGGTCTTGCGGGCAGTGCGGCGGCCCCTTCCTTAGACAGGCAGGCGCAGGCACAGTTTCCCGAGGAGTGGGCTCCCTCGTGGAAAGTAACAATATCGCGGCAAGGTCCCTGGTAGGGTAGGCACCTGCCAGAGGACAATAAATCCAAAATAAGCGAGGTGGGCACTCGCAGGATATAGTCCAAATACGGGCAACATCGCAGGGTAGGCACCTGCCAAGTCTCACGCATTGGGCGTGAGACGCTAAAAAAATGCTCGTAATTCAGATAAAGCGCCCACGAGGCACTGGGGGGGCCTAGCAATCACCCAAAAAGGCCCCCAGCAAGGATCCCCACAGCAAGGAGGGTCCCAGCAGCTCAGGATGTCCAGAGAAGGAGCACATAGCCCCCAGCAGGAAATGACCCCTACAGCAAGAAGGGTCCAAAGAAATGCAGCAGACAGGGGGACAGCCAGGAAGAGTCCCCCCTGCAGTCCATCAAATGTCCAGGAGCTGGGCAGGGCCCAGGGATTCCCCTGAGCCCCAGCAGCAGCATGCCCCTGGCAGATTCAAGTTAGAAACAAGAACATTTTGGAAGGGAACACAGCCCCTTCCTATACAGTGAAAAGTCTTTGAAGTCTTTGAAGTCTCAGTGTGAGAACCAGCTGGACTGGTTTAGAGGGAAGTCCCTTCAGTATCAGGGACAGAGGTGACAGTCGCCCAGCGGGAGGTGGAGCCAGCTTTGTAGTTAGGCAGGCACAGCCCTTCACTATCAGGTGCCATCTCCTCCCACTTCCCTGGCAGCAGATGCTGCCTTTTATCCATGGGCTGACTCAGACAACATCCTGGGCTCTCCAGCCCCTGTCATCCTCAAACCAGACAGTCAATCCACAAGCAGGCCCAGGCACTCTGGGCCAGGCTCACCAGCCAATCACACACTAGCACCAACTTACACAAATATGCCGACTTCCAAAAGTAGTACTTCTAGATTAGACACAGTCATGCCGCATATATCATTTTGCAGCATTCATTCTCACGAGTTCATACATACCAAACTCGCCCCTGCACTCCCCACACATCAGGAACTACCATGGGCATACATATTCCCCATTCATTCCTTTGGGAGGGCAGGTCACTCACCACACATACAGAGAGCTCAAGCACTTTACACTGTACCACAGTGAAAAAGTGCGCAGAGGCCTAAAATCCCCAACACCAGGTTCCATAAACAGGCTAGGAAAAAGCAAAAAGTCTAGGTGTGAACCTGCCCAACGGGCCGGGTCCAACACAACCCCCTTCCAGCCAAAACGCAGGGTAGACCAATCACTCCACTGATGGGCTTCCTTGCTTTGGGCGACAAAACACGGACACGGACCCGCACAGCAGGGACACCTTCCGGTTTTACGCCACTCTGAACCCACCTGGTTACCTCCAAACAATAACTCTCTGACACAACTAGGGTACCCCACTGGTACTCCCTAGTCATCCACAGCCAAGACCAGGCCATAGGCCATCCAAATCACAGGTCCTAACTAATCCACAGAGTGGGGGGTAGTAACCCCTGGCACACAATAGCCATTCTCCACTCTCTCTCTCAGTGTAGCTACAACTACCACTGATCCAACAACCTAGGGACCATACCCTCAGGCTGACCAGAGATCACGGGCAAGAAGGCCCCACCCTACCTCTACTTCTGGGTTTCCGCACCCTCACAGAAAAGCACTTCACCAGAACACAATTCTCCTACCAGGTCAGGATCTCAATCCATCACTGGTCTACCACCTGGAAACTATTCCACTTCTGAGGTACAAAGCACACAGCACAGTCCCTCTTCAAGCAGGTGGGGGGACACAGCACACAGCAAAGCCCCCTTTCCTCTACTTTAGTGGAAACAACAAACTGCAGGTGAGCCCCAGATCACACAGCAATGGCAGCCCCCTCAGTCTCTTCAGCTGATCCACTTTGGTAGAGATTCCTCTTGGCCTAGAAGTTTCCTAATCTCCCAACCTAAGATCTAAACCCTCAGGTTACACCGGGGTCAGAAGTAAGGACACCGTCCCACTGCACCCCCTTCCAGTTCCAGTATGTCTCAGGCTAGACCGAGCACATGCCAGCGGCGTATCAGCGACACACTCTCCTCCAGTACTCCCTATCACAGGGTAATTCTCAGTATGTCCCAGGCTAGACCGAGCACACGCCAGCGGCGTATCAGCGACACACTCTCCTTCAGTACTCCTTCCAGGTCAGGCCACAACCCCAACCCGGCTTTCCCCCCTCCTCGGGGAATGACCTCCAGAGTCCCCACAAATGGTCAAGCACTCTAGACGGTCAAATGCTCAGCGAGGCAGGACTTCTGCACCCTCCACTTAGGAGCGGTACTGCCCAACACTAGGACCGCCGGAGTTCTGGTTACAGACACTCCCCGTCCTCCAGACACAGGAAGATCCTCCTCAAATGACCTATGTACAGCTTAGGCCCCTGACCTGGCGCTCCCTTAGGGAACCCTCCAGGCCCTGAGATAGGGTTTCAGGCCAATGTGGGACACACCGTCCCACACTCACTCAGCCTCCACTGAGACAGGGCGTGAGCCCCTACACCCCTACCATACTACTGGGACCTAGCTGGGTTACACAGTAACCTCTTCCCCTTCACAGGGTCATCAGATACACAAGCCACTCCTTTTGGAACCACTCCCTAATGCCTCTGCAAGACATCTAGCACACCGCCAGACATCCACCTTCTTGTCCAGTGCCTCTGCAGGACCTCCTGCACACCACCAGAGGTACACCTCTCATGCAAGCTCTTTAACAAAAAGAAAACTCACACCAACTCCTCCAGTTCAGCAAATCACTCATCCACACACTCCCCCTCCAGACTGGTGAGACAGTTCCTCACTGCCTCTGACTCACAACCTGTCACCCTCTTACTGAGCACCAGGCACCATACTCTGGGAACTGGGAATGGGACTTCACACGCACTGGACACATTTAAGCTGCCACCACTGGATCCTACCACACTGGGGAATCCAGACACACACACTACACTCAGGGAACAACCACCCTCCTGAGCTAGTCATTTCTCCTCACACTCCCTCTCTTCCATCTACCCACACAGGGACAGGATTTGGGATTGGACGCGGGACCCAGAAAGGGATTCCTAATCTATGGGAACCTCCCCCTCTAATGGCGTCCCGCCCTGTCACTTTCTCTCATCTGCCACTAAACATAAAGCGCAGGAACACATTTGAAAATGACACTCTTGAGGAAAATCAAAAACAATAATCCCAAACATGTGACTATCTGAAAAAAATTGCAGAGTTTTTGTAATGTAGCCAGTTGTCGCTATGGCACTGCGCAAACACAAGTCCAAATCCGCACCGCTGACCAACAATGTTAGAACTGGCTATTTCTGGTAGGCTAAGGCTGACGCCAAAGCCAGGCAGAAACCACCATTCTAGTCAGGGCAAGGAAGTCACACGCCAAGATAACCTCTGCTCACCCCCTTGGTAGCTTGGCACAAGCAGTAAGGCTAAACTCGGAGGCAATGTGTAAAGCATTTGCGCCAGCGCACAACAGCAACAACATACTAGGCACACCACAAAAGAGACTCCACACAAGGTTATTATAAAAATAACTTTTGTATTGTAAAATCACATCAGATAAAATCACACCTATACATTGTGCCAACTGGCACAGGCAATATTCACATGGGATTATGCACAAGACAGGGCCACATGGGCCACTGTCATAATCAGCACTTAGTAGAGATGAAATACTGTCAGAAATTAGATATAGTACTTCTAGAATAAGAAATAATAAACAATAAAAATGGTAATCAAAAAGATAATAATAATAAGGGAGTCTTATAAAGCGCGCGGTTACGCTGGCTAGCGTGTCCCTGCGCTGAGACAGATAGAAACTCATATAAACGGGCCGCCGAGTCAGCTAAGTTTGTCGTGCATAAAGGTGTGTTTTTAGCTTCTTCCTGAAGACGGCTTCAGACACTTCAAGACGGAGGTCCAAGGGTAGAGCATTCCATCCCTTCGCCACCAAATAGCGAAAGGATCTGCCTCCCATGCGAGCCTTTCTCGTCCTGGGTATGTATAATAGGCCCCCATGGGAGGAGCGCAGCGCTCGCGTAGGTTCGTATCTGGAGACCAGACTCTGGAGTGGTACTGGTGCCCTCCCATTAAGGATACGGTGGCAGGTACAGAGGGCTTTAAACTCCACCCTGCTCTTCACTGGAAGCCAATGAAGAGTCTGAAGGGCTGCTTTGGAGGCCGATCTTTTGGGAAGCTTTAGAATGAGGCGAGCTGCTGCATTTTGCAGTACCTGGAGACGATTTAACACCTTGCTGGTAGCTCCGAGGTACAGTAGGTTGCCATAGTCCAGGCGCGATGTGACGAGGGCATGCACCAGCGTCCTGCGGGCCGACATGGGAAGAAGATCTAATATCTTCCGCAGACCTCTTAGGACGCTGAAACAGACCCCCGTCACACGGCCTATCTGAGGTCCAAAGGACAAATCAGCATCAAGCCAAACTCCAAGATTCTTGGCTTCCCGACAGGGAGTTGGAGCCTCGCCTAAACAAGAGGGCCACCATGCCGACGACCACACAGATGGACCACCCCCCACCACGAGCACCTCGGTTTTATTGCCATTTAATTTAAGGCAATTGGCGGACATCCAGGTTGCCAACTCCTGCATACAGGTTCTAAATTGGTCCGCCGCAAGACCGGGTGCGCGCGAGAGGGAGATCGCCAGCTGTGTATCGTCGGCGTAAGATACTATTTTCAAGCCATGACCCTCCACAATAGTGGCCACCGGGGAGACATATAAATTAAACAGGGTCGGACTCAGGGACGAGCCCTGGGGCACGCCCTGTCCCAAACCGATCTCCCCAGAATAGCATTCGCCCTGGCGGACCTGAAAGCCTCTCCCCGTCAGAAAGGATTGGAACCATCCGAGTGCAGTGCCCGATATACCTCCATTATTCAGACACTGTAGCAAGGTGGTATGTGCTACAGTGTCGAATGCCGCACTTAGATCCAGTAGGATGAGGGCCATGGTCTGTCCCTCATCCATGCCCTGGCGAAGGGTCTCTACTGCCATCAGCAGCGCTGATTCCGTGGAGTGGCAAGGACGAAAACCAAACTGGGTGTCATGCAGGAGGGCAGCCTTCTCCACGAAATCCATCAGTTGTACATTAATCGCTTTCTCCGCAATTTTGGCCAGGTAGGGTAGAAGGGAGATAGGTCGGAGGTTCTCTAATTTGTCAAAACTGATGTTGGTTTTCTTTCTCAGGGGTAGAACCACCGCCTGCTTCCAGTCTCTAGGCACTATCCCAGTCTTAAATGACAGGTCTAGCAGGTGCCTGATGTAAGGCTCCAGCACTGTCAAGCTATCAACTAGCCTTTTAGGCGTAGTGGGATCCCGAGGGGAACCGGACTTAATAGATTTACATATCTTTAGGAGATCCTCTGGGGGCGGGGTAACGAAGTTGTTCAATCTATGTCTATTCCCCCAGTCCCTCGGGATTTCCACAAACTCAGTCCCTGCTGGAAGATGATTGGGAAAAGACGAGTAGATTTTGGTTACCTTCTCGGCGAAGAAATTTGCGATCTTATCACAAGACTCCGCCGAGCACTCATCAGGGGCAGTAGCTGGTGTCCCACCCGAGAGAGATTTATAAAGCAAGAAAAGCTCCCTCGTGGAGTTACTAGCCTCACTGATTCTGGTGGCATAGTATGCGGCTTTGGACTTCCTGATTAGTCCATGATAGAGTCGCCTCCCGGTTAGATAGATCTCCCTAGTTTCCATTGAGAAAGCTGCTCGCCATTGCCTTTCCACTCGCTTTAGTGCTGCCTTTGCAGCTCGCAGCTCATCACTGTACCATGGTGCAGTTTTCTGAATGCGACCACCCATTTTGGCACGCGAGAGTGGAGCCGTGCAATCAAGCGCCTCGGTTATACGATTGCAGAGATTGGAATTAGCAGTATCCGCATCGTCCCCCCCTGGACTCCCCCCTTTAATGAGTGCCGCACGGAACTTTTCCTGGGAGAAGTTTGCCCATCTCCTCCTAGAGTGGTATCGTGGAGCTGGCACCAGTGCTCTTGCCCCTGGAATACATATAGAGAATGGTACCAGGTAGTGGTCCGTCCACGGGATAGGGATGGGAGTCGTTGCTACTACATCCTCCCAGTTAACAAATATGGGATCCAGCAAATGTCCCAGCTGGTGGGTGGGACCGCCTACTATCTGCTTGAATTGGAGGTTCACTAGCGTCTGGCAGAGGTCCTTGGTAGCGTTGTCGGTGGGGTTATCCAAATGAAGATTAAGATCTCCTAGTACCAAGATTTTGTCTCTGCACAGCGCAGCCTCCATGATGCCTTCTATTAGACTCTCTCCAAACCGGGCCATAGGGCCTGGGGGTCTATAGATTAAAAAACCCTTCAACGTACAGTCCTCTTTTACTTTAACGGTAAAGCTCCCTGCCTCACTATCTGAGATGGGGGAGGTATCTAGTTGACAACGTAAGCTCTGTTTAGCTATAATGGCGATACCCCCTCCTCTACCAGTGGGTCTATCCTGCCTATGTATGGTATATCCCTCTGGTAGTGCTTCCAGAGCGTCAGGAGTGGAGCCTTCATCCAGCCACGTCTCAGTGAGAAACAAAAGATCCCACTGTCTCTCAGTGAGTAGGTCGTAGAGGTCTAGTCTGTGCTTCCGCAGTGAGCGAACGTTGAGCAGACCACAGGTAAGAGTAAGGTCTCCCGATGCCGGCTTTCGCACTAACTCATAGGAGAAGTGGCAATGTTCACAGGCTATATTATCCTCCACTCGCAGTGTATGTAAGCATGTGTTGGCAGTAGTATTACGAAGGTTCAGCAGTTCTTGTCTGTTCCACCGTATGTGCCCCTCCTGATGGACATAGGGTCTGGCCCTGGACCGCGCCTGATCGCGGACGGGCGCAGACGGGCTTGCCTTTGGCGCGCCTTCGGCGCACCGCCGGCGCGCCCGCTGCGCCCGTCCGCTGCGCGGCCGGAAATGGCACATGACCTAAGTAGGAAGCAGCTAGGGCGTGGCCTAACGTAGATCACAACCAGTAACCACTGGTAACAGGAACCAGGACCTTACTAGGACCACCTGTACTAAAAAAAGAAGAACCACCTAAGTATTACACAGCATTTAGGGGTCTAGGAAAGAATACATTACTCATGATGCAATAAACCTACATTCAGAAGAGTAGAAAAGACAACCACCTAAGTATCACTCAGCGTTTAGGGGTCTAGGAAAAGAACACATTACCCATGATGCAATAACCTACATTCAGAGGAGTAATAAAGAAGAACACATGATGCCATAAAATACATTCAGAGGTGTTAAGAATAGAGCACATGATGCAATAAAATACATTCAGGGGTGCAGCGCAAGAAGACACATGATGACTAAACATTCAGAGGTGCAGCGCAAGAAGACACATGATGACTAAACATTCAGAGGTGCAGCACAAGAAGACACATGATGACTAAAAACATTCAGAGGTGCCAGAACAACACAATAGCGCAAAAACACACAGTAGGCAATTACTACTAAAACCATAGAAATCACATTGCGCATAACTTACATAAGCCACCACCTGTGGCAGTCCCTAGGCCAACTGGCCTTGTTAGGGCTCAGATGCCCTGAGTCCAAAGTCAGGGTGCGCTGCCATGCAGCGCCAGTCCAAAAGTACCAAAAGCCTAAACGTGGCAGCTGCCCACAAAGTGCTGGACAGCTGGGAAACAACAAAACTGCGCCAAGGCCCTCACTGCCAACTGCGCCACTGCTGGAGCCACACAGGCTCTGGGCATATCGCACATGCCCCAGACGTTGGAGCCACACAGGCTCTGCTACTGTAAATAGCCAAACGTTGGAGCTCTCGGGCTCTAAAAACAAGGGTGCCCCCATGAGCCTCACCGGACTCTAACCCTCACACTCTGAGGCAGGAGGGGGCGGGCACCGGCAATATGCCCCGACGCCCCCTCTATCTAAATTGGCCCTCTCTGGAGCCAAACAGGCTCTCAAACAAATTAGGGCCCCTCTGAGCCTTTCTGGGCTCATACATGTTGGGGCGACCCACTGCAAGCGGGGCCGCCCTTGAAGCCCTCGTGGCTTCATACAACCAGTAAGCGCGAGCTCGCGCTATGGGGGGGGGGGCGCGGACACCGACAATGTGTCCCGGCGCCCCTCCTCTCTTCTGCCCCACTCACCGGTTGCTGGCGAGCGGGGGCTCTCCACACTTGAGGCTCTCCCTCCATTCGGGGAGCCTCGCGCTGGTCTTCTCTCTCTCTCGCCGGGGCTCCCTCGACACACGGGAGCCCCAGCAGCAGGCCACGTGACTTCTCCTCTTCCCGGCGGCGGCGTGGCGTGCGGCGGCTCACCTCACTCGTGCTGCAGGGCTCCCTCAGCTCACGGGAGCCCTGTCGCCCGCCGCCATGCTTCTTCTCCAGTCTTCTCCTCTCTCTCTCCCCTCTGCGAGGTGGGACTTCTGGCTGGCCGCGACCGGATTTGCCGGCCGGCCAAGCGCTTCCGGGTCGCCGCGGGCAGCGCGGCGGCCCCTTCCTTAGACAGGCAGGCGCAGGCACAGTTTCCCGAGGAGTGGGCTCCCTCTTGGAAAGTAACAATATCGCGGCAAGGTCCCTGGTAGGGTAGGCACCTGCCAGAGGACAATAATTCCAAAATAAGCGAGGTGGGCACTCGCAGGATATAGTCCAAATACGGGCAACATCGCAGGGTAGGCACCTGCCAAGTCTCACGCATCGGGCGTGAGACGCTAAAAAAAATGCTCGTAATTCAGATAAAGCGCCCACGAGGCACTGGGGGGGCCTAGCAATCACCCAAAAAGGCCCCCAGCAAGGATCCCCACAGCAAGGAGGGTCCCAGCAGCTCAGGATGTCCAGAGAAGGAGCACATAGCCCCCAGCAGGAAATGACCCCTACAGCAAGAAGGGTCCAAAGAAATGCAGCAGACAGGGGGACAGCCAGGAAGAGTCCCCCCCGCAGTCCATCAAATGTCCAGGAGCTGGGCAGGGCCCAGGGATTCCCCTGAGCCCCAGCAGCAGCATGCCCCTGGCAGATTCAAGTTAGAAACAAGAACATTTTGGAAGGGGACACAGCCCCTTCTTATACAGTGAAAAGTCTTTGAAGTCTTTGAAGTCTCAGTGTGAGAACCAGCTGGACTGGTTTAGAGGGAGATGTCCCTTCAGTATCAGGGACAGAGGTGACAGTCGCCCAGCGGGAGGTGGAGCCAGCTTTGTAGTTAGGCAGGCACAGCCCTTCACTATCAGGTGCCATCTCCTCCCACTTCCCTGGCAGCATATGCTGCCTTTCATCCATGGGCTGACTCAGACAACCTCCTGGGCTCTCCAGCCCCTGTCATCCTCAAACCAGACAGTCAATCCACAAGCAGGCCCAGGCACTCTGGGCCAGGCTCACCAGCCAATCACACGCTAGCACCAACTTACACAAATATGCCAACTTCCAAAAGTAGTAATTCTAGACTAGACACAGTCATGCCGCATATATCATTTTGCAGCATTCATTCTCACGAGTTCATACATACCAAACTCGCCCCTGCACTCCCCACACATCAGGAACTACCATGGGCTTACATATTCCCCATTCATTCCTATGGGAGGGCAGGTCACTCACCACACATACAGAGAGCTCAAGCACTTTACACTGTACCACAGTGAAAAAGTGCGCAGAGGCCTAAAATCCCCAACACCAGGTTCCATAAACAGGCTAGGAAAAAGCAAAAAGTCTAGGGGTGAACCTGCCCAAGGGGCCGGGTCCAACATTTCTTATGTGTAATTTTAGAAATTATGCTTTAACACATAATCGTACAGTTCACCCCAATCCGCCCTACCCCAATGTGCCCCACTTCAATCCACGCCGGTCCACCTCACCTCATTCCAAACCATTCCACCACACTCAGTCAAATCCACCCCCGACCAATCCAATTCACCCCACTCCGATCCAAACCACTCCCCTCAATCCAATCCCCCACAATATAATCCTCCCAAACCACTACTCTCCAATCTGCCTCACTCCAATTCATCGCACCACAATCCAAAACAATCTACCCCACTCCAATCTGAAACAAACTGCCTCACTCCAATCCAAAACAGTCTGCCCGACTCCAGTCCAAGAAAATCTGCCCCACTTTAATCCAAAACAATATGTTTGTGCCAATCTGCCCCACTCTAATCCAAAACAGTCGGGCCCACTCCAATAGGCCTAACTCCAAGCCAATACAATCTCTTCCTCTCCAGTCTGCCCCAATCCAATCTAAAATAATCTGGCCCACTCCAATCTGCCCCACTCCAATTCAAAGCAATCTACCCCACTACAGTCCTATCTAACCACTCCACTACAATCTGCCCCACTCTAATCTGCTTCACTCCAATTTGTCCCACTACAATCCAAAATAGTCTACTGACTCCAATCCAAAATAATCTACCCCACTTCAACCAGCCCCACTCCAATTCAAAACAATCTACCCCACTACTAACCTACCACACCACTCCACTACAATCTGCACCACTCTAATCTGCCTCACTCCAATTCGTCCCTCTACAATCCAAAACAATCTACCCCACTCCAATCCGAAACAATCTGCTTCACTCCAATCTCAATCTGCCCCACTCTAATCCAAAACAATCTGCCCCACACTAGTCCAAAACAATCTGCCCCACTCCAATCAAAACCAATCTGCCCTTCTACAGTCTAAAATAATCTGCCCCACTCCAATTTGCCCCGCTCCAATCTGCCCCACTCTAATCCAAAATGATCTGCCCCACTACAATGAGCCCAACTCCAAACCAAAACAATCAGCTCCACTCCAACAGCCCCACTAAAGTCCAAAGCAATCTGCCAACTCTAGTCCAAAACAATCTGCTCCACTCAAACCAAAACAATCTACCCCACTACAATCCTCCCAAACCACTCCACTCAAATCTGCCCCACTCCAAACCGCCTCACTCCAATTCGTCCAACTACAATACAAAACAATTTAACCCACTCCAATCTGAAACAATCTGCCTCACTCCAATCTGCCCCTCTCCAATCCAAGAATATCTGCCCCACTCTAGTCCAAAACAGTCAACCCCACTCCAATTGAAAACCATCTGCCCCACTCCAATCCAAAACAATCTGCCCCACTCCAGTCTAAAACAATCTAGCCCACTCCAATTTGCCCCACTCCATTCTGCCCCACTCCAAACCAAAACAATCTGCTCCACTCCAATCTGCCCCACTCCAATCCAAAACAATCTGCCCACTATAATCCAAAACAATCTGCTCCACTTAATCCAAAACAATCTGACCCACTCCAATCCAAAACAATCTGCCCGCTCCAATCCGCCTGACACCAATCCAAAACAGTCTGACCCACTCCAATCTGCACACTCCAATCTGCCCCACTCCAATCTGTCCCACTCCAATGTGCCACACATCAATCCAAAAAGCAAAACAAAATAAATATTAGACTTTCATTACTTCTATACCAATTCTGTTAATCTGAATTGATCTGGGGGGGGGGGGGTGATTGTGTGTGTGTGTGTGTGAGTTTCTATATGTACATGTAAGATACATTTTCACATTCAAGTTAAAAATCAATCTTTAGTCCCAGATATATGAAGAATACCATTTTTCATTTGAGTATTTCACAATGAATACATTTACCTCATCTATGATAAAAGGAAATGTGCGTGTGCGTGCGTATGTGTGCGTGAATGTGTGTGTGTGTGTGTGTGTGTGTGTGTGTTTAAAATACAGATTTTCAGGTTACAAACTATGAAGAATATGATCAAAGTTTAGAAACGTATGCTGCCAGAGCAATTCGAAGGGCGGAAAGTTTAGTTTATTCCATGGTCTTGAGTCACAAACGCAGATGTTTTCATATAACCAAAATCACTTTTCTTTCACAAATATTTACTTTACAGCATTTTACTTTAAAGCAGGTCATTAAAGAGGAAAGTATATGATATACTTTTATTAGCTGACTACTAGGTGGGAATTTCAAAGAATCATCAATCATGTGGTACACGAAGGACAGCAGTTTTCTTTGAGCAAGCGCAATGTTAAGTAACCTTGTAAATGTTCAGCAATGCACAATTTAAATAGTGCCTTGGAAATAAATCTTGCAGAACTGTGTGTTGAGACTAACACCTAAGTAATCATGTTTTAGTTGTCTTTTCAGGTCATTAAGGTGTGGTGAGGACCAGTGCTTAGCTTGTAAAAGAATAAGTGCCAGGGTTCTCGTCAGGAGGCCACTGCAGCTTGCACCACACATTGCCTGCCCCAGCTGCCTATGATAGTAACAACTACACCTACTAACCATCACACTCCTACAAATGTTACAGTTTGCACTATTTCAAGCCCCCAAAGCTATCAGAATGGATTGGGCAGCAGGCATCAATCACTGTTAATGTATATTGAATAAATAATTAACTGTTGTTGTGGTCATCTCTAGATGAGCCAGACAGCACCACCTTGTGGCAGGCTATTACAAGCGCTGGTGTTGACAATTATGTGCTGGTGCTGAGCACCGGAAATCACTGGCTAAAATTAAGCACTGGCGCGGATATGTAGGATGGGGTTTGTAGGTCAGAATATTGTTTAGAAAAATATTATTGCCTTACCTCTCAACCTTTTGTAATAGCATGGCCTGTGAGACTCTCAATTTTAGTGGGAGGCTATTGTGTTGTTTTTTTTAAACTAAGTATGAGGCAATTACACTTGTCAGTCCTCTCTTCCGACATATATACTTGTAACATTCTTGATAAATTTTGATTTAACGCATGTCATGTGTAATAGAGTATTATTAATTTTATGCCCAAACTCCGTACTGTTTCACTCAGCACACAAAATGCTCAGTAAGACAAAGGTTATGCAAAGTGTTCTATAAAAAGCAAGTTATTGGAGCCAGTTTCTCCACACAGGAAGAAAGCTGACAACGACCCCAGGACAGCAGGCTGCTGGGTGAGCAGGGTAAGACCCCTTGGGCTCTCCAGCCAAAGGTGGGTGAGTGGAGAGGTATGCTATCCCAGTAGGAGTTATATTTTTTGTAATAGATATTTAAGATCAACTATGTATGTAAATAAATATTCTAACTATGATATCCTCATACCAAACAAAGGGTCATATTACACTGAATGCCATGAGGGGAGCAGCTTTCTGCACCTCTAGGGCACTTTGATATTAGAGAAGGGGCTAAAGATGCTTGCTCAACCCTTTTATAATACGCATCGTGCCGGACTACCTGTCTGATGGCGCAATATCAAGGGAGTGTTCCCTCATTTGCATGGGTTGGGCCCATCTAAATGAGGAAACACTTTGCTTCTGTTCCATATTAAATAGGATCTCCGCTGCACCCAGCTGGCCCAGGCCACAGTCCCAAGCATCCGCAAAACCACAGCCGGAGAAAGATCCTTCTCCTACTTCGCAACAAAGAGCTGGAACACCCTGCCTCTCAACCGCAGGCAATCACCGTCACTGCCTCAATTCAGGAAGGCACTCAAGACCTGACTCTTCGACTGAACCACAGGGCCTTTGACAGATCAGATTACCCCCGCCCCCAGCACCATGAGACCTTAATGGTTGGGTAGTGGCTCTCTATGAAATTAAATGAAATGAGGGATTTATAAAGCGCAACCACCCGATGGTATTTAGGCGCTGAATACACCAGTAGACAGTCATTTTTAGGTAGGTGCCATTAATACAGCCAGGTTTTTAAACGCTTCCTAAATTGAAGCAGGTTATGTTCATTTTCATAGCAAGTGGGCAAGGAGTTCCAGACTTTAGCAGTGGTGTAGGAAAAACTTTTGCTTCCTCATTTTACATTTGAAATCTTGGAGATAGATAAGTTGCCACTGTTAGATGATCTTAGTGATCCGCCTGGGATGTAGGGTCTGAAGAGTTGTGACAGTTGCCGTGGGCCCTTGCCATGTGTGGCCTTAGATGCAAAACACAAGGCCTTAATCTGGACGCGCTTAATGATGGGCAGCCAATGTTGCTCTTCGAGAGCCTTGGAGGCTGAATCGAAGCGAGTAAGCCCAAACAGAACTCTGGCAACAGCATTTTGAGTAGTTTGCAGTTGGTGTAGACTGCGCTTGCTTGCACTGGTAAGAAGGGTGTTGTAGTAGTCCAGCCTTGAACCAATTAAGGCTGTGAGCACTGTTTTTCTGAACTCTAATGGGATGAACTGAAGTATTTTTTTCAGGATTTTGAGGATGAAAAAACAAATTGCTGTGGTGTGATTGATCTTGGATTCGAAGGAGAGCTTGGAGTCAAACAGAACTCCGAGGTTCTTAACCATGTCAGCTGGGGTTGAGGGAAGGCCCATGTGACTTGATCACCAGCTGTCCGTACAGACAATAGGCGTGTTGCCGAAAAGCATACCTTCCACTTTTGAAGTGCTAAGTTTAAGACAGTTTGTCTGCATCCACTTCCCTATGTGGCTAATACAGCCTTTGAATCGGGACACAGTGTCTGTGGACGAGCTGTTGAGGGACACAATGATTTGTGTGTCATTCGCATAAGATACCAGTGTGAATCCAAAGGTTCTTATCAGTTTGGCCAGCGGGGTGACGTATAAGTTAAAAAGAGTGGGGCTCAGCAACGAGACCTGAGTCCCTCCACTCTACAAGGCAATTCATTAAAGATGTACGTGAAGAAGCAATGGAGATGCGCGGGAATGCACTAACTGTGCTCCACATAGATGTGGTGTCTAATCAGTATGCCCACTAGGGTGCCCGCTGAAAACAGGAGAAGTGGGTCCCATGAATCTTCCAGATATCCCCTCCTGGTGGGTGCAGTTACTCACTGCCCCGCCTGCGGGGGGGGGGGGGTGTTAGTCCCCCTTTGAAGAGTGCAGGCTAGTCCTGCCTGCAAAGCGAAAGATGGACCAGCTGCTTCAATTAGCTGGTCGATATTTCACTAATGCCCTGCCCCAGAGATAGCACGAGTTCTCAGCTGCGCTGGGGGCAGCTCATAAACTGTAAATGGATGCACTGACCAAGTCTGAGCCTATTGCACCCATTTAATGGTGTGTCATTTCGCAGACCAGGGCAGCACACCATCCTATGGCACATCTCTCACCTTATAATCAACTATAGCACAACACTTAATAAAGTCAAAGAGTGCGACTTCACACAACACATTGAGTCTTGACATTAAGGAAAAGAAGATAAGCTACATACGAGAACTTCAGTTCAGCCCATCGTTAACCACCACATAAGTCAATACTTTGCACGTTTTATGTACCAATGGCATCAATCTATTGCAAACTCAATTGTTCCAAGTTTTCTTGGATAATCTAATATTCCTGTTTTTTTTTGTATTGCTTTAAGAGTTTGTCTTGAAGGGGTTCTATTTGTACTCTGAACTGACGCTAAGGTCAGGCAAACAGCACACTCTTGAGCAAAATGCCCCTGGGGCCTCAATCAGTATTCTAAAAGCCGGTCTAGTCCCTTGCCTCGCATCTAACCTTACTCTGTAAGTGGATAGACATATACAGCTTGGCCTCAAGCACCTCTTTCACAAATTTCAATTGATAAGTGGATTGATGGACTCTGTGCTGCTCCACCTTAATGGTCCTCAGGCACACTTGACAATGCACTTCGCTAAGGTCTAGAACCATCCAATCCTCACTCAGTTTCATCTAAACAGTCCACCGTGTTCATTTAAATGCCCCTTACTCACAAAGCCTACTGTGAAGTTTTCATAGGAAGTAACTATGTTTTGCTAGAATAACGTTCCAGACCTTGGAGCTCGTCTGTTGCCATGGTTTTAATAAAGCAATAAAAGCCTCCAGGCAAACCGTGGTACATAACAAGAAGAAA
Source organism: Lissotriton vulgaris (assembly GCF_964263255.1). Taxonomy (NCBI): domain Eukaryota; kingdom Metazoa; phylum Chordata; class Amphibia; order Caudata; family Salamandridae; genus Lissotriton; species Lissotriton vulgaris. The sequence continues at coordinate 883,553,923 of NC_141694.1, forward strand.
GGCATGATCTTCTTAACAATTGTTTATTTGCAGAGAGTATCCTTTCCAACTTATAAAAGGTGCATTATTTCAAAAAGGCACTCAATTTGCAGGGGTGATGTTCAAGAGGTCTTAGTAGCTTACTTTCTTGAAAGGGGTGCTGCAAATGGCAACTAAGTGGCAGTCGTATCATTTTAACACAAGCCCCGAATGCAGCGCATATAATTGTCTCAATGGATGAAATCCAATCTGTCAGCTTTTTGAATTTATAGGGAGTGAAATGTAATTCTAATTCTGACTTTCCACACTGAAAATGCGGAAATACAATCAGATTTTGTGCTTAACCCACCAAACTCTGCATGTTTTGAAATTTGACGTTTTTGCCAGTAAATTTCAACAGGTTTGACGAGCAAAAGTGTGTCTAGAAATATGTGGTGAATGCAATAATTACCAGAAAACGTATAATTCTGATCCATGCTCGAAAAACATATTTGCCTAGTGACGAGCCATTCATAATAAAGGCCTATGTCATCTGAAAGGGATCATAAAGGTAAACAGTAGAAGGCTTACAGCTGTGAGAGCCATTCACTTATTTACTTCTCACTAAGATTGGGTCTCTTCTCCACTGGGTCACTGAGCAAGCCGTTTCATTTTATGTATTTATTTATTGAAGATATCTGATGAAGCACAGGCTGAGCGCTTTAAACATTGTTTGCTACACACAAAGCAGTGAGGAGTTTGAGGTCTTCCTGAGACCGGACTACAAAGATGAGGAGGTATTGGATGAGAAGGGGTGAATATATAATTGTGACAATAAGACGCAATTCACTGTACAGCTGTTATCTGTATTAAAATATTTGAGGATTTCGGTTTTCCTATACTTTACATAATTCCATAAATTTATGCAGCACATATTTGCAGTTTAAAATCCAGGGATCACAGGAAGTTTTAACCTGCTGTTGTGGAAATCCTCTTGGGGCTTAGTTTGTCCATCTTCTATACCCACTGGTTTGCAAGGCATGAAGTAGAATGGTGATAAAGAGAGATGATCCTGTTAGGAGACAGCACCTACAACGACGGCCAAACCATGCCTTGCTTTTGCAACGCTATCGGAACAACGGATGCGTCTTAACCACCCATTCCTTTACCACGCATCTCGTTGCAACGACATGCATTAGGTAAAGAGGTGTTGTTGCACGTACTGGAGTTGGAATAGTAAATTATACTGTTACAAAGTCAAATGCTTTGCCTAAGCCAAGCCCTTGTAAAGACTTGGATAGTTCAGGAATGTGTGGTTAAGATACATTCGTTTTTTCCGAGGCATGCATTGTTGTGTCTTACACCCGATTCTGTTTGTTGCAATTATAGTACTACAAAAACATACATGGCAAGAACCAATTTTGAATTTTCTCTGAGGTCATGGAAATTTGTGGCACCTTTAAAGTTGGAGAAACTAAGACTACTAAGATTTTGTGTCGGGGTTTAGTCACTTTTTTAGCACAGCCTTGACATAAATTCTATTTTTAGATTTACTGAGCCATGCTCAGCCCGATTTGCATGGCTGCGAAAAAATGAAGCAATGTAAAACAGCGCATTACGCTGCCTTGCGCTACATTCCACCAGGAACGTATTACGTGTGTGGATCTTGGGCGTTTTGGTGCATCCGGCCGTGTATTTTGATACAAACCAATGTTTACAAAAGGCTTGTAAACATGGGTTTACACCAAAATGGTGCAAATATCCGCGGCAGGAGTAACAAGGAGAAATATCTTTGTTTCACCTTGTTACTTCCTCTTTAGCATTTGTGCTGCATTCTACAGCACACATACAAAGAGAAACATGTTTTAAAGGCTAGTTCTTGCGCAGGAAGGTACCCCTTCCTGCACAAAGCTATCCCAACTTCAAAGCAGGCAATGTTGCACCACGGTGCAAAGATGCCCGCATTGGTGCTAGGCAACCTAAAGTTTACCAGAGCAAGAAGAGAGCTGAACTGCACCCTATCTTTGTAATATGGCACAGTTCTGCTCTCTCACTTTCATGCAAAGCAGCACAACAACTTCCCTAGATGCGCTACGTTGAGGGAAATCTTAGTAGTGATAATTAAACAAAGAGAATCCTACTTCCAGTGTACACCACAGGGTTGGGGACACTCAGTGTTGTGTAAAATACCCCTCACACACCAACAGGCCCCTTGGTGTCATGCTTCATCATGGGGGTCTTCGCACCCCGCTAAAGGGATGCGGCACGCTGCGACCCTAATTAAGACAACTGACCTCGCTTTTTTGCACACCTTTTTAATAGCACCAGCTAGGGGTTCTGAATAAAGTTTTTTCACACCACCCACTAGCCGGGTACTTTTTAATTTTTCACCACACCCTTCACTCACATATATCCCCTCACTTGCACTTGACACACACCACACATAGTCAACCTTGTTAACGCTCCCGCGTAGTCGCAGGTCGCAGCGTGCCGCATCCCTTTAGCGGGGTGCGAAGACCCCAATGATGAAGCATGACACCAAGGGGCCTGTTGGTGTGTGAGGGGTATTTTACACAACACTGAGTGTCCCCCACCCTGTGGTGTACACTGGAAGTAGGATTCTCTTTGTTTAATTATCAGTGCCTGTGGAGTAGGAATCCTATCTTTTTACTCTACCTCCCCCCCGTTGTTATTTCAGTCGGAAATCTTAGTAGATCAGTGCCTAAAGCTCTAATGCTTCTACTGCTTACCTGTTGATATTGACCAGTAGGAGAAGCCTTTCTCAAGCCAAATGTGTGACCTTTCCTAGAAATCACGTGATGCACCTGAGGGACTTCTTTTTCAATTCCTGAGTTGGCTTGCACTAAAAAAGACTAAGGAAATGTAAATTAAGTACTTGAAATTCTTTCTACTTTGCTAATAGAGAATTGTACCTGTGGATACTGGATCCATCAATTTAGTTCACATTTCTGTCCAGATGGAGATATCTTGATGAAAGATATCCCCTAAGAATAATAAATGGAATGATCTGGTTCCAATATTGACATGTTCTAACAAAGGACTCCTTTTTATGCTTTTTGATGGCATAAGCAGGTTGTAATGCTAATCTGCTTGTCTAATGTAATACTATCGTCAATGGGAATTTTCATTTTGTTTGACAGCAAGAGCTGCTGTGCAGTGGTTAGAGGAATCTTTGATTTCCAATGATGACATTATCACAGCAGATTTCCCAAGACTACATCAGTCGTTAATGACCCTATGCCCAAGTTATAGGCCAGCACCACACCTAAGGAACTGTAACGAGGAAGATGGCCTTAAATAACCAGTGTTGCCTGAGCCAGATTGCCTCTAAAGCTTTTGGAACATTTGACTTCCTCAGGGTAGAACGTTTTGAATTAAGTAGAGAGATAAAAGACATAAGAGTATCGATAGGAACAGTAATCTCCCCTTCTTGCCAAGGCTCAATGGATCAAACAAACATGGCTTTTATGAAAGCAGTTACACTACCTATATACTGTGTCATTGACTTTGCTGCACTTAACATATACTGTTGCACGGTTATTAGATATCTATGGATCTCAATCATGCCAACTACACACATGCACATACATACTAACAGTTACAAGTACAGCCACACACTCTTACATTAACACACATATAGTGCACCCAGCCATCTGACAAATAGCCTTCACTCCGCTATGCCACCAATGTGTTTTGATCAAGTTGTGCAGTCTTCAACACTTCTTCCACCGCATACGATAACTCCATATGCTTTAACACTCATTTAGCAAACCAGCATAACCACCTCTGCAGAACTCAAGAAATAACACTTTTGCCTACATAAAGGCTGCACTAATCAAATCAAATAATCTTTATTCGGTCTTATCAAAATAGATCATAAAAGATAAGCAGTGCAAAATGCACATGGTTAAAAGGTAAACAAAACACATACATTAAAAGTATTTCTTAGATTGATTAAAAACAGATCATGGAAAAAATTGCGATTAAAAGCATGGCATAGAGATATTTTGTTATATGGGAAATAATTAATTTAGAACAACATAGCCCCCTTCCTGAGACCTAAAAAACATTTCAAGAAACAGCCAGCAGCAAAACAGGTATCAGGGTCATTAAGCTGTTATAAAAAAATAGTAAGGCAGCCTTGCACTTGGTGAACTTGTAGTTGCGCAACAATGGCAATAAATAACGCCTAGTATAAAAATATATATATATTTTTTTTTAAAACAAAGTGAAACTATTTTTAAGGTAGGTGCTCATCGCAAGGGCAGGAACATATATCGGTGGAGGAGAATTGCCCTTGAGGAAAGCACAGCATCCAGCGAATAGATCCTAACCTGAACCGTGTCAGTATCATTTGATCATAGACATTCTGAATAAACAAAACATATGGTGCAATCCCAGCAGTTGTCTGGATCAGTGGGCTTCATAACCTCTGCGGCCTCCCAACAGCCTGCCTGTGCTTAATGAAACAATTCTTAACCCCCCTTTTTTTTGTAAACGAATCAGGGTTTTCAAACATGTAGGCACACCCCAGGGCTGAGGTCACTTCCCTAATAATATGTAACAACGGGATATTCATGCCAATGTCACAAGAAAGGCAGTTCCTAATGATTGCCCGAATAAATTCAGCTTCTTCGTTTGCTCAAATCGGGCCCCACAATACCAGTGGGGCAGCATTTGTGTGGTCTTGAACGTAATCTGGGCCTAATTCTAGATGTAAGGAGAAATGAGGTATCGATGTGGGACGCCCACTAGACCGCGGCAAAATCTATTTTCTTCCACCTGTGCAACCCCAACATCTCTGCATCCCCAGAAACACGTACCACAGGTGACAGTCAGTAAGCATTTCCTTTTGTATAATTCCAAAATCGTTTTTTCCTGATGCAAGCAGCAAGGGAAAAAGTGGTTCCCGCCGTTTGTAGGAAGCAGGACAACCTGCCGGAAAGACAAGGTGACCGAATAAAGTATCGTCAAAATCCAAACCTAGATATGGAAATGAGCTAACCCTGTCAAATGTTCTACCTCCTATGCTCAGGGTACGAGTTTTGGTATTTTTTGGACCACACACTATTATGATGACTTCTAGAAGGTCTCCATGTCAAGCCCCTTCACAAACTACAAAGCTGGATAACAACCTCTCCAAGCCATTTGCCGTTCTGGTCCGAAGTACTGCATTGTCTGCGTAGAGTAGGGCTGGAACGGCTTTTTATTGACAAAAGGGACATCTGCCCCAGTGGACGCTAAGGCTCTCTCCAAATCATTAATATAAATTAAAAATAAAATGGGGGCGAGTACTTAGCCTTGGCACACTCCACGATTGACTTTAAAAGAGGAAGTGGAGTTGCCATTCGCCCCAAATCTGACTTCGATCAAGAGATTCTGGTGCAAGGGTCGTAAAAGAGAAACCAAGCCCTCCTCAAGGCCCGTGGACTTAAAAATATCCCAGAGCTTGGATCTATTTGCACAATCGAATGCACTTGATAAATCCATAACTGCAAGATGGCTAGAGGTGTCCTGTGTGTATTTGTATTTAGCCACAAGTAGATGTAAGTGAAGGCACTGATAGATTGTTCCTAGGACATTCATGAATCCATACTGCACCTGAGAAATAATATTATTATCTTGCACCCAGGAAATTAGCTGCTCCAAAAGGACTCTACCAATAATGTTAGTTCTTGAGGCAAATAACGATATTTGACGATAACACCTTTAGTCAAGGGCATTTGCTTTTTTTTAAAAATGGGAACCACTAGAGACCAGGGCCAGGACCGCTGAACCCCCACCCTGCAAACAGAGTTAAAAACACTAGTAGGAACCGAGGACCAGAAACTAGGGTCTTCTTCAAATAAATCTAATGGGATCCCTTCCAGAGCCAAGGCCATTTTAGTAGGACTATTACTGATGGCTTTAAATACTTCTGTCTCAGAAATTAGGAAACTCTCACTCCTGGGAAGACCTGCCTGCACCTAATCTGTAATCAAAGCATTGGAGTCGTAAATGCCTGAGAAATGGACAATCCAAGCATCAAGTGTAATATGGACAGTAACTTTATCTGATGACCTCCAGGGGCTAGGCCTGCTGCCACAGCCTTCCAATATGCCTGCATATGCCTGAGAATCTTTATTTTGACAGACAACTACAATGGCCTCCCCTCATGCTTTAGGGCAGCATCTTTTTTTCAAGGCAAGGGTTTATGCCTCCCTGCAGGCAGGCCAGTATTGTGCCCTGGTCCCTAAGGATTTGCTTTAGAGCTTGTCGCAAAGTAACATTTACCTCTCTATGGTCCTTGTTGAACCATGACATCACTGCACTAATAAACATCCTTCTCATCAAAACACATGAGCACATGTGCATGCCCCCGATGTAAGGTAACCGCACTTCAGGGCCTTTCTAGTTGTAGCATTGTTAGAAAAAATATTGCGACAAAGAACGTATGAAAGGATTGCAGAGGAAAAACATTTTCCAAGACAAATTGAGTTGCTTTATTTAATAGTCTGCAAACTTATAGTCTAGAGGTAAAGCATTTCGGGGTTAGTCTGCTATACACATATTGTCATTCACTCACTCAGTAAACCATATGGAATAATAGATTTGTACTTATGAAATAAAATGAGCTCCATTGACAGACACCCTACCTTAAATAGGGTGCCCGCCATTCTGACCTGCTAGCCTCATTCTGACTTGTCGCCTCAGTGGCGGATTGGCCTCCAGATACCCTGCATTGATTAACCTCTAAATGAGGCACAGAGGCTTTATTCAAACATTTGTCAAGCATCAAAGAAGTAGATAAAGGATTAATACCCCCTGAATAGAAAATCTGATTGAGAAATGTATAAGATCAGAATTCAGTGATCTTGTATCACTTGCGGGGAGAAATTATTGCAATGCTGTTGTAGAAGTATGGTCTAAAGCTTGTATTTATAAAGGTGCTGACTGTCTGCCTTTAAATTAAAAGAGTGATTCACAAGGGGCAGGGCCTATTGCGGCCAGCATGGCTCACCATCTGTCTTTATGCAGATTAGGGCAGTGTTAATGTGATTGTCAATTAACTATGGCAGGGTAGTCAGCCATTATTAAATGCTAACTTGTCTTTCCAGATGTAAACAGCAGTCATTCACATTTATAAATGTGCTATGTATTTAAAAAAATATTTTGCCTTCATTGTTTGAATAAATAGTAGCAATATATACAATCTAACAAAAAATGTTTTCACAAAAAATATTTCCCATTTTTATTATTTTAAACACATTTGAAAACAAGATATTAAAAGAAGAGACTTGTGTTGCGTTGAAAGCTAAATATGTTATTTCCAAACCCCCCTCACATGGACACACCGGGCCTGATTCACAAAGGGCCTCCACACTTGTGGCGGAGGGCCCGCAGTTGTGATGGAGTCTTCGCACTTGGTACATGCATCAAGCAGAAGCGGTGCAATAAATATATGTAAGTGACTTCAAGACTAGAACTTCTCTATTGAAAATTGCTTCTTTATTTCCAAGTAGAAAAACAGAGCCCACAGCATGCGTTCCTCAGCTTCAGTGGTCAGGGTGAAACTGACCTAACTGAAACCGCTGCAGCATAAATTAGTAAACCCCACCAATAAACAAAAGTGCCTGCCCAAATTTAAGGTGTGCCTGTCACCACAGAGAGGCTTGCCAAATTTTATAAAGAGGTGCGTCTATCACCTTAGGCAGGCTAGTAATGTATTAAAATAGGTGTGCTCGTCACCGATTCAAATTTTGCCTGAAATTGTGAGACCAGAATACGTACAAAATGGTGATCTCCTCCTAATGCGATGCTGATAACAACCACCTGAAGTAAATTCTCCAATCTTGAGGTCAGGAAAGAAGACCAATAGAAACATACAATTTTTAAAACCTTCCAGTCCAAAAGCAAATGCCATTCAAAACTGTTGTGATTGCACCTTACTATTATGTCCCCTCTCCTCCTCCGTACTCCCCTTCCCTCATCCCGTCATCAGCTGAGCGTTCTGGAATGTTGACAGATGCCAGCTGCTGACCTGCCACCCCAGACGCTCCTCCTGTCCTCTCCCCCTCACTTAATGCTGTGTTGGTAATTCTTGTAATAAACCTGTTATTACTGCAACCTCTGTCATCTATTCTTTACAAATGGATGGCCATTAAAAAAAAATGTGAAGAAGGAAGTGTTGCCCTACTGGGAAGTGAAGGAGGAACCTTCACTTGAAGAGGGGCTACTTTTAAGGAGTGGCAAGGTAATACCTCCAACCACCCATCTATTCTTTACAAGTTGGCGACGAGGGCCAACACAGCAGAACCCACGTACAAACATCAGTGAAATGGAAGACCTAATTACTGTCAACCTCTGAAAGGAACAACCCTCGAGGGACATTTCAGACTGAAACAACGAGGTCAGAATTTTTTGGGGAGAGGAGTGAACATTGAAATGAATGGATTAGCAGGAATGGCAGCTGTTTTGAGCACTGAACGAGTTTAATTCAACTCTGCTCCTTCATTAAAATAAGGTTTGACGCAGTGCTCTTGAACTGATTGAATGCGCACTAGGAAGTCAAGCGTGATTGGCACCATGCAAGAGACTGATTCGGCGTAAACTAGTATACTTTAAGAAGAGTACTTCTGACTGAAATCGCATCTCCCCTATGTGAACTGTCACTGCAACCGTCACTCTTTAATGGCTTCACACTAAGACTAATGACAGAGCACATCGCTGACTAAACGGCAACCGCCAGCGTCAACTGTCACCAAGAAACCGTCATCTACATCATCCTGCAACCGTCAGCGGATTCTGACGCAGCGTTTCAACGACGTCGGCGGCCATCTTAGGTGCATGACTTACAATGCATTGTCAATATTGCGCTCCACTCTTTCCGGCGCTGCCACGTAACACCCACGTCGCATTCAAGCCACTTTAAGTAATCTCTGCATTGCGATTGGAAGCCTTCATACGGCGCTCACTCTTCTAGGTGTTTCAGCACGCACACGTCAACTGAACTGAGCAACTGTCATTCAATAAGAAGTTTCCATTTGTGGCAATCCACGATGATTGGCACAGCAAACAAGTATAAGGTACTTTGTTTTTTACAAAACTCAGCGCCCCCATGATCTTTATTCACACTATACAGTGAGACACAGCTGATACATAATTCCTCATACTGAAAAAAAAATGGCAACAGGGTAAATTTGGCACCACCTGCATCATTCCTGGCCGGGGGGGGAGACGTCCTGTCAAATGGGAGGAATGGAGAGAACATTTTACAAATTTTATTGAAACTATAGAGGATGAAGAAGACTTAAAATAAGAAAGGAAATAGAAACTGCTGATGCATTGTTTGGGTGCAGGTGGAATAAAAGTTTTTAAGAGAATCAACAAAAAGGTGAGAGCAGCTGATGAGGAGATGATTATATAAACACCATTGATGATCTAAATAGCTATTACAAACCCACTGTCTGTGTAGGTGTGGACAGGTACATGTTCTTCCATAGGAGGCAAGGCCAGAATGAGTCCGTAGATGACTATGTAGCAGCATTAAAAACCAAGCCATTACATGCTGATTTGGTGATTTATACGACAAATTCATCTGCGACCAAATTGTAATGCAGGGCTCTAATGCTGACATACAAGACAACTTGTGGGCCAAAGGAGAGTATCCCCTACAAAACATAATTGATATTGTCAGAAGAGTGGAACTGACAGGCAGGTGTGCTAAAGCTGTCATAGCAGAAAGTAAAGAAAAGAAAGAGGATAACATTGTAGCCAGAGTGGGGGTGAGGAAACCCAAGGAAGGTAAATCCTTTTACAAGGACAAACCCAAAAATGACAGTAAAATGGAAAGCATGAGCAACACCAATAGGAAATATTACAGATGTGACAGCTCTAATCATTTAGCCAATTACAGAAATTGTCCTGCTAAAAAGTACAGATGTTCCTTTTGCGGTGTTGTGGGCCATTTTCAAAAAGTATGTCACAAAAGATCGCCTAGAACAGTGAAATTTTTTGAGAATGAGAATGAAACCAGTTCTAATCATTCAGATGAGGGTGAGATGAACATGTTTGTACTCAACATAGATGAAATCTGTGTTCTAGATGTTGAAGGAAATGATGAGGGATTGGTTAAGAAAAAACCCATATGTGATATGTGTATTGGTGGTGTGAAGGTGTCAATTGTGGCAGACTCAGGCTCACCATATACCATAGTGAATGCTAAGATATGGAAAGAGAAGGTTCTCCCCAAGCTGGGCGAACAATTGGAACCCCCTGACATCTCTATGAAAACATTCACTGGTGAACCCATCGAATTAGAGAGGTTTAGGAGACTAAAGTGCATGTTCAAGGGGAGAGAAGCTTTAGGCAAACTTTATGTATCCAAGTCTAGCCTTTCAGTTCTGGGATGGCTAGATCAAGGGAAGCTGGGCATTGTACTCAACCCGAATAGCGAAGAGCCAGCCCAGTCCTCAGTGTAGAGTGTGAAGATGGAATTGGCAGGGAAGTCAAACACAGATTCCCTAAGGTATTTACTGAATCCACTAGTCATTGTGAAGGATTTGAACACAAAAATTGCGTGAGAAGGATTCCATCCCTGTGATACATAAAGTCAGAAACATCCCATTCACCATTAGAGAGGGAGTGAAAGAACATTTGGAGAAATTACTACAATACGACATAATAGAGAAAGTTGAATCCACTGAATGGGTGGCTCCCATGGTTTTGGTTAAACGCCCCAATGGGCGGTTGAGATTTTGCATCGATCTATGTGATCTTAATGAAAGCATCCTAGTGAATCAATATCCACTCCCACGAATCAATGAGATGTTGGCCTGCACTAAGGATATCAAGTATTTCTCGACAATAGACCTGAAGGCAGCTTATCACCAGATACTCTTACACCCTGAAAGCAGAAGCCTAACCACCTTTGTCACACCCTTCGGGTGTTTCCGTTTTAAGAGAGTCCCATTCGGATTGTCATCGGCTGCCGTCATGTTCCAAAGACTGATGCAGGACACATTCAAGGGGGTGGATGGCATTCTAATATTCCAAGATGACATACTCGTCATGGGCAAGACTAAAGAAGAACACGAAATAACATTGATGCAAGTGTTAGAAATTCTGGAGAACAAGTGTCTTACAGCCGAATACAGCAAATGCAAATTCGCACGCACAGATGTTACCTATCTGGGGCACTCTATCTCAGATACAGGAATCAAAACTTAAAAAGAACTTCTTGATGCAATTTCCAGTGCACCTGAACCCTAAAAACAAAGACGAACTTCGCTCCTTCCTGGGGCTCGTAGAATTTTACTCCACGTTTGTTGAGAGGTGTTCATCAAAACATTTCAACTGAGACAGTTACTAAGAAACAAAACAAATTTGTATGGTCAAAGGAATGCCAGAAAGCTTTCTGCATGCTAAAAAATGACATATGCGCCGCTCCAGCCTTGCAAGGATTTGATCCTTCATTGAAAAATAGTGACAACGGATGCAAGTGGTAAGGGTTTGGGCGCTGTGCTAACTCAAATAGACTCGAAGGGTACGGAATGTACCGTTGCCTTCACCTCACGTTCACTCACCCCAACAGAAGAAATGTATTCTGTCATAAAGCGTAAGGCCTTAGCATGTGTATGGGGACTGGAACACTTCCGACAGTTTGTGTGGGGGAGCAAAGTAATTTTAAGAAATGACCACAAACCCCTCACAAAGGTCTTGACCACCAAGGGACTTTATGCGGCATCCCCAAGACTATTTTTACTATAACTATGAAGTACAACATGTACCTGGTGTGAAGAATATTGTTGCGGATTTCCTGAGTAAAGTGCCAGTTTTATTCTAAGAAACTAGTGGGGAATCGGATGAGAAATTCTGGGTTGCCAGTGTTCATGAGGATCTACACGGCATTTCACTAGAAAAATGAACAAATTAACTTAGTAAAGACCAGACTTTGAGCACTGTGTGCGACATGGTTATGAGTGGATGGCCATTAGAAAATGTGAAGAAGGAAGTGTTGCCCTACTGGGAAGTGAAGGATGAACTTTCACTTGAAGAGGGGCTACTCTTAACCCTTTCCATGCTCATGACGAGCTCAGCTCGTCATGATGCACGGTTGAGCTGTGCTGATGACGAGCTGAGCTCGTCATGATTTATGGACTTTATCAATTTCCAGCATAGGAGGGGAAAACTGCCAGCAGCCATGTGGTTAAGGAGTTGCAAGGTAATACCTCCAACCACCCTAAGGCATGCCATCCTTGAATTATGCCATGAAGGACACCTGGGCATTGGCAAGACCAAAAGCAGGATCAGGAATTTGTACTGGTGTCCAAGTGTGGATCTAGTGACTGAAAGAGTTTTTGAGAGACTGCTTGCAGTGCAACAATTCAGACAAGTCCCAGGTCACGTTCAAGCCCTCACTCCACCCCTTACCGTCTCATGGGGAATCATCTATTCTTTACAGAAACGGCCAAGGAAAATGTAGCTCTGCACTATGATTGGTCATTCCTGGAAGCTCCTCCTCTAGAGAGGCGTGCATCTCCAATGGTGTTTCAGTCAGCGGCCGGGCGATTAACCTCCATGTTTGCAAGGAGCACGCCATGCCGATGGCTACGAGCTCTGTTGAAACAGGAGAAAATAAATTGTCGCCAAATGTACGAAGCCGAAGCGGTGCAATAAATTTATGTAAGTCAATCCAAACCACAGCATGTGTTCCTCAGCTTCAGTGGCCAGGGTGAAACTGACCTAATTGAAACTGCGGCTGCATAAATTAGTAAACTCCACATTTTCAATACATTCAGCTTAGCTTGAGAATGCAACCTCAAATAACAATACAAGACAGAAGCAATGTTTATTATTGTAACCATTTATGTGCGGCGAAGGACACGAGAAGGAAAACAGTGCCTATGCGCTCACACATACTCATGTGCAGCAAAGGACGCATGCAAAGGAAAGCAGTGCCCATTCACTTGCATGCACCTACACACCACAGCAAACCATCCATACATTTTACAACAGGGAGGAGTCTCCGCAATGAGAATTCTCATTGCAGAGATTCCACCTGAGTGCTGAGATTCCCCATGACTTTGGGGCCTCTTCCACGAGTACGGCTGCCCTTTGCGAATCAGGCCCCTGGGCTGTTTACAATTCATACAGTGAAACTGAGTGCTAAAGCTGAGCAAGGCATGACAGAGATAACGAGTCAGGAAAAAAACAGGCATGGTGTATTTGACATCCTATTTTACTGGTTTTCTGCTGTCTCAAGTGTGTCTAGAAAAAGAACAGGAATCCAGACTGTGGTGGTCGTTATTCCCTGTTTTAAGACTCTTGGACCACTTTGTGTGCAAAATGAGTTTGGCAGTGAGATGAGATAACAATAGATCACTCAATGGCAGGTTAAAGCAGATCTGAGGGCAATGCTTCATTTGTATGGATATATTTTCAAGGACTGAAAAGTGAAACCACTAATCTAAGTGCCACTTGGGGCTGTATCACATAAAGAGGGCACTGGACGTTCGAGTTAAAGACAATTATCTGTTCCCAGTTAGGGCTGACTGATGACTTCCATATATTTCAATAGTTGGCGCATTATTATTTTACCATTTAATACAGTAGAAAATGGGGGGTTTCAACAGATATGCTCTGTTTATGTCTGAAAATGTAGCCCCATTTGAATGTGGAGCTTATTGGATCACAAAGACATGTGGATCATTCTAGAGCTGCGTATGAAATTTGAAGTTCATGTTCATATAGCAGGACATGATAGATACCTGGGGAATAACTAACCCTGAACGGAGTGCATTCTCTTTCTACTTATGTGTTATAGGTACATTTAAATATACAACTATTTCAGTGTGAGACAGTTCACGATTATGTGACCAATATAAACATTGACAGTATCACTATATAGGCTCTTTCACTTCCAGTGCTCACCTCTACATTGGAGTCAGAGCATGATAATGTAGGCTATGGAGAGTATAGTCACGACTACTCAAAGATAAGGACAACTATCCAGGCAGTAATAAAGGATGCTTTCAAGGCAGTCCCGAGGGACATTTAGTTAGCTATTTTAACTAGCCTGAAGAGAAATCACTAAAGAAAAGTTGGAAAGGCATGTAAATATAATGGAGCCCCAACATAAAGTGGTGCATTCCCCAAAGGTGTATAAAAGATCCAAAGAGTAAGTGACAACTGAGCATGATGGCTGTGAGAGTCAAATTTCTATGAGACAGACAACGAAGAAGCAGGGTGCAAGCATACTGCTTGATCCAACCAAGTAAGAGGGTACCACATTTCATCAATCATGGATTACCATACCACCAGAAAAAAAATCTAAGATTTGAGATTCTCAGAAATTTATCATGCCTATATGATGCTGAGGATGATTAACTTTCCCGTGTAATACTAACAATGCTAATACATCTTATTTTAAGACTCTGGAATGGAAAATATACAGACGATGTAGTAAAAATCATAAAGACACTTTCATCAACAAAGCACTTAGACTTCTCTAAAATAACTACAGAGCACAACAGAACACAACATAGTAGGAAAACAACTCAATAAAAACACCATGGCACAACACAACTATTCAGTCAAACTATAACATATCCACCACAGTACAACACAACAGCAACACAATGCAAAAAACATCACACATCCCCACAACAGACTGCATCATAACAGATATACATTAATATTCTTGTCTCAAATTACCTCCTGCACAAATCTTCTTTCATAATACTCTAGTAAAAGATGGTGGCACCAAGCACAGCCATACTTGGCACAACGAACATAAAAATGGCACTAGGCAAGAAAGTTTTGTGAATTAGTGAAAGTTGTGCAATATCTTCACATGTGATATGTGTATTTTATGTGTTAGTGGTTAAGGGAATATTTCACTCCTGCTTACGCGCTATATCGCTTCTATGTGTTTGTGGAGGAGGGAGCTTGGATTCTTACTGTCCATTTTGTGCCACTACTGCTATGTAAGAGACGTTTGCACTCATTCTGCCCATGTCATTTCTTGCCTCCCTTTGAAGAAAGTTTACACAATTGCTGCCAATGATGTACCTAATACAACTGTAGTCAATGCTTAATTTGCAAAAATAATAAGTGCCAGGGCTCTCATCTGGAAGACCACTGCTGCTTACGTCACACATTGACCCTACTATATTGCCAATGATAGTAACAACACAACTACTAACCATCTCACTCTTACAAGTGTGACAGTTCGGACTATTTCAGGCCCACAAAGCTATGAGTGGCTTGTGCGGCAATTCATAGACATATTTAATTAATAATTAACTGTCTCAAAATCAGCCAGATAGTGCCATCCCGTGGTAGGCTGTCAAGCTCCAGTGTTGACAATTAAGTGCCAGTGCTGAACACCAGAAACCACCAGCTCAAATGAACCACTGACCAGAAAACCTTTACAAAGAAGCCAAAACGATGCAGGTTTAGTCAATCCATGCAGACAATTGTTACCTAGTTAATGATTATGAATTCTGCTTCCTTTAAGACACCATTATAATATATTTAATACATGCAATTGTTAAGTTTATTAAAATAAAAGTATAAATATATTAGTCTGGATCAATGAATCGAAACAAATGAGCACTTTTCCCTACTTTTATAGCAACATGTATGTGTATCACAAAGGTACTTGGGATTAATAAGAACGGGACAATACTTGGCTTCCCAATTACACCACACAACCAGGCATGGCTTAACCTAATGGCTTAGCTTCTGGGCAACACAAACGTATCAACAGCCTCCTTATAGAACCTCACTACAAAAGTACCTGAATGTGTGGCTGTGACTGTCTTTACAGTACTCTTCAGAATCTGCTCACGTATGGCAGGAAGTTCACACATCACCTCTAAGCTAGCTACAAACTTCATACACTGCACCCAACTTTTTATTTATAGGTTAACTGCAAACAACTTCTTTTCAAGCATTCACACAAAGAGCACTCAGGAACCTGATGAAAGGCAACGTGCTTCAGTGACTTCCTGGAGTTATAAAGAGATCTAAAAATGATACATATGGAATAGCTACTTAGTCAACAATCGCAATGTCCTTTGCAAGGATATGGATAGCACTTCATATAAAACCGTAAAATGCAATACAATATTTCTGAATCTTTGATAAATGAATCAAATTTGATATACTTTCTACAAATATTCATCGTAATTGTATACACATGGCCTACACTGAGGCAGTATATGACACAGTACACAATGAGGTACTACAGAGGACTGGAAGGCAACGTGGGTGGCATTCTGAGATTGAATGCATGTAAGATGCCATGCAGAGAAACCTAGAGTTACAGGCATCATTGTGCATTATCGAATGGTGCATATAAGGGCAGACATGCAGACAACTGTGAGTATTTCAACAGCTCTCCATGGACTGCAACTTTAAGAATTGACCTGTGTCTCATTTGGGCCAGTGGTTGCATGTGGTGAGAACTGGTGCTCATTTTAATGTGTTGCCTACAAACAGTTTTAGCTGTCTGCTGTGGAAAGACCTATTATGTCTAATACCAATATTCAGAGTGTGAATTCAGTGAATCCACTGGCCACAACTGCTTCACTTTTGTGTGTCTCAGTTTCTTGCCTCTTATTCAATGGCATTCCTTCCTCTTCTTGTGTATGTCCTCTCCTGCACTATCGCTTCTTTACCATCCATCTGAATGGATGACTTGCATCCTGACACTACTTATATTCAAGGAACTACTTTTTGTACTTCTTTCAGTTCTCGTCGCAAATGCATGTGTTTTCTTGCTCTCTACCCCAATGCTCTCTTATAGCTTGTACCTTCTGCTCACTTATTGATTTCCCTACCCCTCCCCAATTGTTTAGCTTTTGATTGCCTTTTTCCTTACAGCCACCCAGTTTCTTCATTGGCTTCCTACCCCTTCCATCTTGGCAGTATTGCTTCCTGCTGCTCGGCTGTTTTCAGTTGCTTAGTGTATACGTCTTAGTCTAGGCCCATCCCCCCTGGTCCATTGCTCCCATACCCTCTACAGCTGCAATTAGCTACTGAACTACTCCTTTCTTCATAGTGTTGTTTCACACCCTTTTTCTCATTCAGTTTTTTTATTTACCACTCCAGATGGGTATCTGCATCATGGAACGGTAAGTGAAAAAAAGACAAACTAGCCACTAATGTATCATGACATGAAAACGCAAACTGATGCACGCATGTTCACAGGATGCAGGCTACAGCGGGGATTTTTATTTTTTATTGAAGATGTTCATCATCAACAAAAAGCATTTATTTTACTTTCTGCCAAGCTCCTCAGCCCCAGAACTAACACTGGCAAAGCTAAATGGTGGCCCAACACCTTTAAAAGACAAGACCTAATAGCTAGCTAATGCTTTCTGGGGAATACAACTTATTTTTCATCACCAGATTTTAACCAGAGAAAAGAGAGAAAGGCAGAAATGGTAGAAAGAATGAGGGAGATGAAGCTAGGGTTAAGAGTACCAAGTGGACAAAGTAGGGATGAAAAATAATCTGCAGGAATGAGGTAAATATAAAGTGGCAGAAAAGAGGTCTGACGTGTAATCTTTTATTTATTTATTTATAAAGTTTTATATAGCGCAAACTAGAACCAAGAGCGTATCAGAGCGCTTTACATTTAGGATTGTTGCGTTAAGAGTTACATCAGATACAAGAGCATAGTAAGATAACAGTACACATAAACAATGATTCACAAATTCGTTGGAGGGAGGGGAGGAAGGAATAATAGCGGGGAGACTATGAGGTACTGTGCTCAATGTCCGGCTGGGTAGGTGATGGTCAAGGGGGAAACCAGGGCCCATCTCTTTATCAGCTGTCTAGCAGCTCCACCGGGCATCAGCCATGTTGCTCAGGTCTCAACATTCAGGAAAACCAGATTTTATTTTTTTTGATTTGAGAAGGTTATATAGCGCTGGCTAGACCCGGAGGTATCAGAGCGCAAAACCAGAGGATTGTTGCATTACAAGGGGTATCTAAAAATGATCATATAGCGCTGGCTAGACCTGGAGGTATAAGAGCACTATACAATAAGAACATTGTGTTACCAATTACATCAGTTACAGTAGCGTAGTAAGGTACAGTCAACAAACAACGTGGATGAGAGAATATGTAGGAAAGGAGGGGAGGAAGGAGCCATAACAGGGAGACGAGGAAGAACTGGGTCCGATGTCCGGATGGGTAGGTGACGGCCGAGGGGGAAACCAGGGCCAATCTCCTCATTAGCTCTCTAGCAGCTCCACCAGGCATCAGCTATGTTGCTCAGGTCTCAGCATTCAGGAAAAACAGATTTTAGTTTATTTGATTTGAGAAAGGTTAGATAGCGCTGGCTAGACCCCGAAGTATCAGAGCGCAAAACCAGAGGATTGTTGCATTACAATGTATATCTAAAAAGGTTTATATAGTGCTGGCTAGATCCGGAGGTATCAGAGCGCTATACAAGAGCAACATTGCATTACAAATTACATCAGTTACAATAGCGTAGTAAGGTACAGTCAACAAACAATGAGTACGAGAGAATTTGTGGGAAAGGAGGGGAGGAAGGAGCCATAACAGGGAGATGAGGAAGAACTGTGTCCAATGTCCGGCTGGGTAGGTGACGGCCAAGGGGTAAACCAGGGCCAATCTCCTCATTAGCTGTCTAGCAACTTCACCGGGCATCAGCCATGTTGCTCAGGTGTCAATGTTTGGGAAATCCAGTTTTGAATAGATACATAGGCTATGAAGATAGAGGTAACAGAAGGAGGCTGGGGTGAGGGAGTAAAAACAAGTCAGAGAAGGAGTGAGGGCTACCAGATAGGCTGATGGGGGATGTGATCAAGGTCTGGTCGGAGTCTGGTGGTAGGGAAAAACTGTGGCAGCTCCTGGGGGAAGGCCAGGGATCCTGACCTCGGAAATAAAAACAGCCGGTACCCAAATTAGTCTTTCGCCGGAGGATTTCCTTAGGAGATTGACATCACTCATGGTGGGCCACCGCCGCAGTGTTCCACAGTCAGTCCCAGTACACACAGTCCGCCTTGCCACTGTTTATACAGCTATTACACCAAGCCTGATAACATCAGAAAAATAAAGCACTCTACTACATCTTACACGGCCACCATTTTAGGGTCAGGCACCATACATATTGCAAGACATCTGGAATCTGTGGTTGGCCCCATTGTCAATAGCTCCTCAGAAACGGATAGCACTGGCTCCTCACGCTTATCTATCGCATTGAGGGCAGAAAGCCTTAATGCAGACTTGCTAGACATGGGGATGCAGGCAACAGACCCCAACACTACCCTAGTCAGTAATATCAGGCCAGGGGAAGCTCCCGCGCTCCACCCATGTTCAACAGTGATCCCGGTGGGCGGTCCACTGCCTAACCTGAATGCCATCCAGGACCTGTAATCAACATCATGGAGCACTGGTATATGGTAATCACGGTTTTCCTACTATTAGTAGTAGCCCTTGCACTTAGTTTTTTTAAGCACCGACCTCCACCTTAGCAGAGGACCATTGTTAGACAGGTCACACTATGTTGCGTTGCTTATAGTCCTTGGCTGGACATTAAACAATATGCAATAGGATATAATTGGCTGCCTCCCCACAGTGTATGCGCTCAATTTCATAATTCTCAATCATATTGCAAGAGCCTCCTTCAGCTAGAAATCCCTCCTAGTTCAGTGCCAAGACTCCTGCAGCCATGAGAAATAAATATTTAGACATAAAATGAATATAGGGGACATGCAACGTCAGAATTAAAACTAGCTACTCTAAGGGCAGACATGGTGATCAGGGGCATTGTCCTGGGTGGTTAGTTTATTATTTTGATTGAAATATTGGTGAGAGGTGCAGTAGATTGATTAAGAAAAGCATGTCACATTGTCAATGAAGTCCTTCCTAATAATTCATATGCACAGATTTTTGCAAAAGCTTAAATCAATGAATGTTTGCAAGTGTTACTTTTAATGTGAAAGATATAAACATAAATATGTTCCCATAAGTTTATGTCCGTGGACATCATTAGGCTGCAGCCTACCAGACAGCGCAGCTGTGTGGTATGTGAAAGATATCTTGTGTTGTTTCATGAAAGTTGACCTGATAATGCATTTTGCCATCGCTTGCCTTTGGCCCATTGGCTTTGTTGGTTGTAACTCGCGCTTTCTTGCTTCCCATTTGCTGGCTTTATTTACTTTAATCTGTTCAGCTTGAGTTAGTACCGCCCCATGTGATGGACGTGTTTACAGTATTCTTCCACAAACATGTTTTCTGTAATAAACAGACCTGTAAATCTAGGTCTTCTCTCATTACATTTGCTGGGCATTCAAAGACTGAGGTCTGTTGTGTCCTGCAGGTGGGGAGTGATCGCCCTAGGGGTATCAATCTGGGGCCTACACTCCGGGGCATCTAATCCTGACTAGGCCTAACACGTGGCCCTAGAATAAACTCAGGCGGACACTGGGAATAAGTTTATTGCTCGGTCTGCGCGCCTCTGAACGCCTGCGTGCGTGCGAGACCTCTTTTTATTATCAGGAGTCACATGACTAGCGCGCCCCACGCCCGGGGCGCCGGGGGCGGACCTCCAGGAACATAACATTCCTCCTAAAATAAGGAAAAACCAAAACACAACCAAAACCACACTTAAACATTTTTTTACTCCAGTCTCAGGGAACATTAGGACCGATACCTTCAGCGTCCTTTAAGCGCAGCGCCACCTTACTGGCGGGTCTGCTCAGCTATATGCATATTTAAATGAGAACAGTCTTACGTGTAGTAGTCTCTTAGCCAGCCGGAGGGGGTGGGATTGTCTCTTAATCGACGTTGCGACCCCCTGTGACTTAGCATTTCCGCTCCAGCCTCCGACTCGTGACTTGGCGCCTCTCTGTCGGCCCACTCCGGATCTGGGGCCTCCTCACAGGGCTCCGCGTCACCTCCCACTTCTTCACTGGAGGCCTGTGAAGTGTTACTTTGTCTGACCTCGTGGCCGGGTGTTGATTCGACAGTTGGCGAATTAGTTGCGGTTTCAGTTTGTTCACCACCCTGCCGATGCTCTGACTCCGGGGCTGCAGAATGAAACAGTTTGAAGTGAGACACATTGCGAGTAACCCTCTCTCGTCCTCGGATTGCTGTGAGACGGGTGCCTTTCACCCCAATTACTCGCCATGGCCTTTTCTCATAATTGAGTCTAAACTTGCCACTAGTGACACGATTGCGAAGAAGCACCACATCTCCTCGTCTGAACTGGGGTGGCACGGCCCGTCGTCTTTGGCTGATTTTAGCAAATGTGGTGTTTCTTCTCCTCGCAACCACCTCTTCATTTATCACTTCAGGTGACCATTGTGGGTGATGAGGGATTGAGTCCGTTATCACTCTTCCTAAGAGAAGATGTGCCGGGGCAACCCCCGTTGTGGAGTGAGGGGTCTGGCGATAGCTTCGAAGAAATGTAAAGATGGCCATTTCAACAGACTGTCCCTTGTCGTGAGCAATCCGGATGACTTTGTTCAGTGTCCTCATAAACCTCTCGGCTTCCCCATTGGCTTGAGGCCACCGAGGTGTTATGCGCCTGTGGCGTGTCCCCATGGATGCCAAGTATGTGGCCAAGTCCTGCCCTTGAAATGGCGGTCCATTGTCCGTGCGAAGTTCCTTCATGGCACCATGGGTGGCAATGATCTTTTCCATTTTGGGTATGACACAGTCTGCGCTGGTACTTGTTATGATTTCTACTTCGGGGTACTTTGAATGGTCATCGATCATCACCAGAGTGTGCCTTCCATCCGGGAGACTGCCAAAGTCCATGCTGACCCGCTCCCAGGGGCCTTGTGGTCGGGGCTACGCAATGATGGGGGCTTCCCGGGAGGTTTCTCCCGTGACTTGGCAGGCAGTGCACGACCTCACCACGCTCTCCACCATGTCGTCCATGAGGGGAAACCAGACTTTGGTTCGCAGCCGGGCCTTGGTCTTGACCATCCCTTGGTGACCTATGTGGGCTAGTTGTATCACTTGTCCCGTGAGAGCCGTTGGTATCACTAGGCGATGTCCTCGCAGTAGGCATCCTGCCGTGTCTTCATTAAGTTCAGCCCTGACGTGGTACAAGCTTTCCATAATCTTCTGAGCCTCCGGGGTGAGCACCTTCCAACTTTCCTTGGCTTTCTGCCAGTTGGCAGTTCGAAGGAGGTCCTTGGCCCGCTGTATGCAGGCGTCTTGAGCCGTGGCGCTCGCAACATCTTCCAGGGAAATGGGACGCGGGCATGACCTGGCCACTACCCACTTCACATAGGCCTCTGTTTCTTCCGCCTCATCCATCTCTTCTGGAGTTGCGGGCCTGGGATGTCGCGGTAGGTAGTCTGCCGGGTTCTTCGCTCCTGGTTGGTACTCGATATTGCAGTTGTATTCCTGCAGTTGCAATATCCACTTTTCTATTCTTGGGGGTGGTTTCGATGAAGTCCCTGAGAACAGAGCCACCAGCGGCTTATGGTCGGTCACCACCGTGAATGGCTTACCATAGACGTACAGGTGGAAGTGGCGACATCCCCAATGAATTGTGATGGCTTCTTTCTCAATCTGTGAGTACCTTTGCTCAGTGTCCGTGAGGGACCTGCTGGCGAAGGCAACTGGCGTCCAGTCTATTTCGTCTCTTGGCCTCTGCATCAGTACGGCCCCCAACCCCGCCGGTCCGGCATCCACCGCGATAAGTGTGGAGTTTCGCGGGTCAAAGAACGCCAGCGTGGTGTTGCTAGAGAGGGAGCTCTTGATGTCCTGGAACGCCTTCTCCTGTTCCGGTCCCCAGCTCCACGGAGTGGAGTCCTTGGTGAGCTCACGCAGCGGAAGGGTCAGGTTGGCCAGGTCCTTGATGAAACAACCACAGTAGTTCACCATGCCAAGAAAACTCCTGACTTCCGTGACCGTCGTGGGTGGTGGCGCATCCTTAATGTCTTTGACTTTGTCAGGATCGGGGTTGACGCCGTCAGCTGAGAAGACGTACCCAAAAAACCCTAGTTTGGTCCGTAGGAATTCACACTTGTCTCGGTGTAGCGTGAGCCCCGCATTGCGGAGCCTGCGGAATACTTGCGCCAACCGGCGATTGTGTTCTGGAATTGTTCGGGCATGCACCACGATGTCATCACTGACATTTATCACCCCTCGTATGCCAGCAATCAGCTCCTGAATGACATTTTGGAAGACTTCAGCCGCACTGGATATCCCAAAACTAAGTCTGGTGTATCTGCGAAGTCCAATATGGGTGGAGAAAGTTGTGATGTTTCTTGACTCTTTGTCTAGTACCAGTTGGTGATACCCAGCCCGAAGGTCAAGTTTGGAAAACCAACAGGCTCCAGCCATTTCACCAATTAAGTCATCTATCGTGGGGGTGATGTGGCGCTCCCTCTTGATGGCAGCATTTGGGAGGCGCATATCCACGCAGATCCGGACTGCTCCCGGCTGTTTCGGTTTCCGCGTGACCACGATGGGCGAAACCCAGGGGGTGGGGCCTGATACCTTCTCGATTATTCCGGCTGCTTCCAGCTTCTGCAGTTCTTCCTCCACTAGTGGCCGAAGGTGGAATGCGATGCGACGGTGTCGCAGGGCCACAGGTTGCACGGTGGGGTCCACGTGCAGATGTATTTCGCGACCCTTGAGACACCCGATGCCCTCAAATAGATCTGGGAAATCCATGATCAGCTGTTGCACCGACTCTTCATGCACACCAAATGCAAATGTGACCACCCCCAGTTCTTCGGCTGTTCTGCAGCTCAGGAGCATGCCTTGACCCTCTTCCGACACGAAGATGTTAGCTCTCGTGATTTTGTCCCCATGGCGGACTGCCGCTTTGAATTTCCCACGGATCCGGAGCGGAATGTCTTGACCATAGGCATACACCGTGATGGGGGTGGGGCTGAGTCTCGGAGGTGTAGACATGTTGCTTTAGAGAGATGCACTCATAAGGTTTATAGATGCGCCAGTTATCTACTACCGCCATGATGTCCTGATCCGCCACCTGGATGGAGCATTGGGGCAGTGTCCTGGTGCGTCTGGTGGCGGTGCCGATCATGTGCACCTTGTGTACGGACCGCTCCTCCTCGTCATCGTCATCCATGTCGCTGTTGCTGGGCTCACCTTCTGCGACCGTGTGCACCGTCTGGCGTGGCTTGCGGAACTTCTTGGACCGGCACACTTTTTCAAAGTGGTTCATTTTGCCACATCCTGAGCATCTCTTGCCCCGTGCCGGACACTCTGGTGCCGGGTGTCTCGGGCCTCCACAATAGCCACACGACTGTCCTGATGCCCCACCCTGAGGGGGTGTCGCTCTTTTGGGCCATTTGGACGGTGTCTGGACCTGTATCTTGTTGATTGGTTCCACCTTCACATTGGCTTGTAATGCAGCCTCCATGTGGGCCGCCCTGGCCTTGGACAGCTCCTTTGCGCGGCCCGGGGTGAGGATGTCGGGTAGAGGCTTCCCAGATTCTTCCAGGATTCTCTCTCGCAACTTTGCAGAGGCACACCCTTGAATTATCTGTCCCCTGATCTCCTCCGTGACATCCTGGAACCCACACGTTAGTGCCAGTTTCTTAAGTCTGGTGTGGTATGCATCCAGCGACTCTTCCCTCAGTTGCCGTGCTTGTCGGAAGATAAACCGTTCGTAGTCCTGGTTCGCCATTGGCTCAAAGTGTGCATTGAGAGCATTAATCAGGGTATGGTGAGTCTTGGGGGTCGCCTCTGTGAGGGTCCGAGCAATGGAATGGATGTCTTTGCCACCAAGGTGGAGGACCATGGCACGCTTCTGTTCTTTGTGGACCTTGGTGGCCTCGAAGAATATTAGGAGCCTGTCCACCCACTCCTTCCATTTCGGAGCGAGAGTGGAGGGCGCACCCTCCACCACAAACGGTTCAATGGGCGGAATGGTAGCCATCGCCCGGGACGCACTTGATCAGGCCCGTGGCCGGCCGAGGTGAGATCCGAAGAGGCACTTCGATGAGGCCGTCGACGACTGGGGTTCTGCACGGACGTGTCAATGCCCACCGGCAGGGCGGACGATGACCGCTGTGAGTTCCTCAGCGACCGCAGCGGAGCGCGTGCGACCGGCGCTCCGGAGTCGGACGGCAATGTAGCGCCTAGGGACGGACAGACACCACGTTCCCTCGAGCAGCTGGGCAGGACCGGACGCCGTCCAGACCGCCTCGCCAGGCGTGCGGAGGTGCGATTCACGCACGGGCCACCGAGCACGGTGCGGCACCGGATGGGGAGATCCTGCGGGGGACTGGCCTCGCGCGACCAATGGAGCTTCGATGCGCAGCAGGGTAGCGTCGGGCAGCGCCGCTCACCTCCAGAGGGTCCGGGGTAGAAGTCGTCGTCCCACCAGGCGCGCTGTGTGGGGGTGTGTGTGTCGGCGAGGCACGAGCACCACGAGCGAATAGGAGCGCTCGCAGCCGCCTCGTCGCCAATTGTTGTGTCCTGCAGGTGGGGAGTGATCGCCCTAGGGGTATCAATCTGGGGCCTACACTCCGGGGCATCTAATCCTGACTAGGCCTAACACGTGGCCCTAGAATAAACTCAGGCGGACACTGGGAATAAGTTTGTTGCTCGGTCTGCGCGCCTCTGAACGCCTGCGTGCGTGCGAGACCTCTTTTTATTATCAGGAGTCACATGACTAGCGCGCCCCACGCCCGGGGCGCCGGGGGCGGACCTCCAGGAACATAACAAGGTCCAATGTCAGCGCTGTGTTTCGACAGCACTTGTTTTTCTTGTTACTGAAATCTACCCTCCTACTCTTGTTGCTAAGGTACCTCTGTGCCCGTCAGAAAGCCGTCGAGTTTTTGGTACAATGTACGCCTATTTATGGTGGCATTTTGCCACAGAAACCTGGGAAATTTAACACCTGTTGTTCTTGCTATGGTCAATTCATTGCATATTTTTAAAACTTTTTTTGTCATTATTTATTTTAATTGTTTTTTCAGATTGGACTGTGTGCCAAAACTGCAGTATTTGTAAATTAGGTTTCCCCCATTTGGTTGTTGGCAAAAGCAGAAAATAGAGATATAATGATATGCAGCACATTCAAAGAGATGGTGGCATAGTTGCAAACTAGTCAGTTTATCAACTAGGCTGGTGCCTCTGAAAGAATGATAGGTGTCCCGTGTCAGACTCATTACATACGACTGACTCACTCCAACATGTTTGGCCTTTCCAGAAATCACAGATCACTTTATGTGCCAGTGTGGACATGGGTGCATATATGCTGGCTGCTGCTGAGCTGATGGGTTTACAGCATTATGATGGAGCCTACTATAGAAAGCTGTCTTAAATTAACACATCAGTGACTCCACAAAAGGTGTTCCTCTCTATAAGGGAGTTCGTTGAGAGACAGTGATTTGTGTGAGGGCTGTCCACAAGGAAGTCTTAATTCACCCATTTCCTTTTAGCCCCCTAGCAGTGACAAAGTCACATTGCTCTTAGCAACCACCTTCGCATATGCCATAGACCTATCATATATCAGCAAAGGGGTTGAGGGTGGGGGACTCATACAGAATAATGGATTGTTTTTTAGATCAATGCACACGTGCAAGCACCCCAAAATGAATCCCACAGAGTTGTGCACAGTATGCCTTGACTAAAAGACATCTCAAGGAAAGTGTAAAATGTATGCCTTCATTTATTTATCTGGAACAGAGATTTGCATTCTGAATGTAAGCATCACTCTTCTGATATGTACCACTTAAGGGCGGCACATTCTATAGCATGTATATCGCTAACCAGTAACACTTGAAAGATTTATTAGAACAATTCAGAGATCAAACTCTAATGCTATTTTGAGCAAAGCACCCAGCAAAAACCTTACCAATGCATGATCCAATACTAAGATCCTATTTGTTTGCATGTTGGTAGCCTGTTCAATGGCAAAGGTGTGCTCGCTCAATGAAAACTAGCATTGGCAAAACTAATAAGTCTTGCCTATGCAATTTCTACTGGCTTTGTTAATGTTTCATTAGCCATGTTGTATAGCAGCACCGGCTTCAGTACAGCATACAGCTTTTTCCTTTGCTATCAGCCATGTTGCAAATTAGCTAAGAAACATTGGCAAAGCCAATAGATCTCACATTGGCGAGACCTATTGGCTTTGCCATTGCTTGTTTTACAGATAGATGCCATGAGATACCTCCCTTGGGTGCACATAGGTGTCCCAGAAATTAAAAATCTGATGCCTCTAGCTGGGGCTCAGCATGAAGAGGATAAAGGGTATACACTATTACGATATGGGTTTGTAGATCAATTGGGTCTTCCCTGTCAGGGCTCATATATAGGATGTCCATGATGTTACCAATCTGCTTTTTTTCTAGGGATGAGGAGCCCCGTGTACAGTTGCCAAAAAGAAAAACATCACAGAGAGATCTTTGTGGAAGAATAAAAAATGGCTTGGATGTCAGTTGCATAGTAGAACACCTCTAAACACAATATGAATAGTACCAGCATTGGTCTTTGTACTAAAGCTAACCCAGCACACACCAGCAGTGAGCATGAGCTAATGAGTACTTCTTGCTGCTAAAACAAGCAATACTCCTTCAGCTATTCCACAACCACTCTAAGACAAAGGAGTGTAAATCTCAGAATACATGTCAGAATTGAGCCTACAGCACCCGAATCACAAGCCTTAAAAAATCAAATAAAGCAGTACGGTGACATCCTTCAAGGAAGGTATCCTTAAGGTCAAATTTAATTTGCATCACTTTTACAATGAAGGAACTCTGAGACTTCCAAACACCTCCCAGGTTACAGACTACAAGTACACACAAGGATTTAAGCAGACAAAGATCTCCTTTACTTCCTTGAACAATCTTCCCCAGCAGAGGCTCACCTGGCAACAACATTCATTGCAAGCAATTCCCTATTTTCCAAATACGTCCAGAAGACTGAATGGAGCAGGTTGCTGGTTCATCCACAGAGGAATCTATAAACAATGGCCAGTGAGCGACTACATACACAAAGTCACGAGACACAGGTGGAAAATAGCAAATTGGCAAACTTTACCATAAATTAAGAAGACAAAATGCTGCTCAAAAAGTGTGTTGCCAGTCCAGGCTATATGGCATGTGATGTGTCTTAAATTTCAGAATTATACGTTGCAGTGAGTCTTTAGTTCAATGCCCCCAGTGCTTAATTTGAGCTGGTGGCTTCCAGTAATCTGCACTGACACATAACCATTAACACTGGCACTTTTCATGAGCACAAGTAAAAGACGCATTCATTTATGGTAAGCAGGTACAGGAGAGTGAGTATTTTGCTCAGAATCACAGGATCTTGTCAACACCAGGACTCGAACCTGGTTCCGCACGTCTGAAGTCAGCTGCTTTAGGCATTATGCCACATCCTTTCCCCACTTTCATGGTTCTGTTTGACGTGGCACTAGCAGGATAAATTGGCGGGTGCAAGTTGCCTCCTGACTAGAGCCCTGGCACTTATTTGTTTACAAATTAACCAATGACAACCCCCAATTTCCTTCCAAGATTGTAACAAATTGGCCAAATATAATAGGATTTTCAGATGCACTATCTTGTATGCAAGGGATCTAATTTTACATTTGATCCTGGTTCTGCAGAGTAGCCATTAAGCGTACCTTAGGGGCATATTCACAAGGAGCTATCGCCAAATTATTGGCACTTTAGCGCAGCCAAAGTCGTGATAAATTTACCCCACCATGCACAAGCTGGTGCTAACAGCAGACATCGTCAGAATTTCCGCAATAACCTTCCCAAAACCACAGCGGACACCACCAACTAACGCTTATGAGATGCAGAGTAGGCATTTCAATGCAGAGACACACGAAAAAACAACACCACAAAACAGGCGATAAGCCGCGGTAGCCGCAGGTACTTAACACCTGCCTCAAGCAGGTGAAAAGACGGACGAATACCCGCAGTAGGCAACGGAGCCCCGCACACAGCCACACCTGAAGCACAAATGACGCCGTGGAGCTACTCATCATGCAGCTCAGAGCCCCAACAGGGCCACTACACCCACCGCCACCACCCCCAGGACCCCCAACCCCCCAGGACCCGAAACCGCCCCCGCCCCCGGGACCACCACAGAGGAAGCGCAGAGTTAGACAGCAGACCTACCGAAAACGCACCACTCTCGCAGACCTGAAGCCTGAGGAAGTAATTGCCCACTACAGGCTCAAAAGGACAACCATTCACTGCATCATGATCCACATCGCCCACAGGCTGACGGTCCACCACAGCCACACAACAGTTGAACGTGTGGAGTTGCAAAATGCAGCCATAACACATTTGAGGCACTGCTCTGTCCACATGACCCTACCCCAGTCTCCCGCAGTCAGCGTATCGTGGCGATGAGCCCGTTTAGCCCACTGTGCATCCGGGGCCACTAGCCCTGTGCGAATTGTGTCATCCCACCTTTTAGTTCTGACATTGCATTTCTGGGTGCCTGATGACTGTTGGTGTAGCTGCCAGCATCAGCTACTCCCTGTGTGCTGGTTAACACTCACCCCACACTCAGCCAGCACAGGCATAGCTGGATTGGTGGACCTGCCATTACATTCAGCTGAACCAAGTATTGACTCTTTTCTCCCTGCACTGTCACAGGTGATCAAGGATATGCACTCTGCTCTTGGATGATGTCATCCCTCCGAGATCCGAACACACCTGCCCAGAGGCAGTACAATGCGGCACACATACACACCAGGGGCATCGTGGAACGCACTTTGGGCGTGTTTAAGTTACGTTTCAGGTGCCTGGACGGCCCAGGTGGGAAGCTCCTGTACAGCCCGGACATCATGTGAAAACTGATCATTGCATGTTGTGTGTTGCACAGCATCTGTGTTCGCACCAGGGTCCCATGGATCCCAGTCCCAGAGGTACGGGAGGATGATGGTGGTGAGGGGCAGGTGGGCCTCATCCCTCTGCAGCAGCAGCAGGAATGACCTGTAGGAATACCATCATTGACACTTACTTCTCATGAGCACTTCACAATGTGGCAATCAAGCGACAGTAGTAAATGTCCAAATGCACTGCATGTGTGAATATAACATATTTGCAGGCTTCAGCTTGTACTTGTACATTTTAATGTTACTTTTCCTTGCGATGTCAGAGGTGATTTGCCAGGTCGTGCACATTTGTGGAATCAGTTGTGCCCTGTGTTCAAATGTGGTGGGGGTGCTGTTTGTACCGGGATGTTGTCAATGTCGAGGTGCACTCCTGCCTATGTGCGTATGCTGCACGGTGGGTGTGTCACTCGTGCGGCTCTGATTTGTCTGCCACTGGTCTCTTTCATGCGGTGTGCCTGTCGGTTCTGTTCTTTCACGGTGCTAGGTAGTTGGGGTGTACATGTAGTCCTCTGCAGTTGGCCAGGGTGCATCCGTGGTACTCCGCTGTTGTTGGATTTTGTTATGTGGCTTTTTCAGTATACTGTTCTTGTGCTTTTTCACATATTGTGCATGTGTATTGCTGCCCTCGCGCTGGTTGTCACTGTTTTCTTATCGCGCTTTGCCCACCGCAGGTTTTTTCGCATTGGGGTTTGTGTTTTTATGTCCATCGAGGTGGTTGTGTCGCGGGCATTGGCCACGGTGTCGGCAGACTATGGCATGCTACCACCGTGTTGTTAATTCCTTGTTGTCACCAAGTTGTTTTCCCGCGATGGGCTACGATGTTGAAAGTTGTGTTACGCTACTCTTGTGGTAGTTATCACACGTTCTTGTGAATATACCCCTCAGTCTTAGAAATGGGATCACAAATTCCCCTTCTGTTGAGACCAGTGCAGCCACGGAATGATAGACTGCTCCCTCTAACATATGCAAGAGATGATTGAGCAGTACTGGTCAGTGTCATTTCCAAAGCCCAGGTGAGAGATGATTAGAGCATTTGCTTCTGTTTTTCATTGCTTTGTGAATAGCAGATTTTTGATTGTCGTTACTGAGTGCAAATAGAAATGAGATAACTGGAATAGTTTGCTTAAATTAGTAAAAAAATTGAAAAGTGCTGACAACTTCAAGGCCCAAAAGTGTAGCTTCTGCAAGCAGGGAGGGAAGAAGTATTCTAGAATTGACTCTTCAATGCCTACTCGATCAAGTTTGGACATAAGGAAAAGAAAGGAGGTCTTTTGTGAGTTTAGCATCAGGTAGTTTTCAGGCACCCGCTGTTTTAGTTTTAAGACACAGGTCTGCAGAGTCTAGTGATACAGTTGTGTGGCTTCAGGGAATTGGAAGTGTGTGACCCCTGTCTCTACCAGACCTAATCTGAGAGATTTAAGGTACATGCTGAACAATGTCAGGAACATGTGGTGTTTTTCCTGAAGTGTTTCACAAATCTATATCAGACCACAGGGGGAGATGAAAAGGTAGGCTAGCTCAGGACTCGGTTCCACTGTCCATCGTAATTGTCCGGTATACACAGTTGCTATGTATTTTTTATATACACCGCGTGTAGTTGTGCAACTGTTGCAGTGCTATATATATATATGAGGTATACTGTGTCTACCTCCAAATTGTTTTGGTATTGTATCCTAATGCCTACATATATTTTGTTTACATACTGTCACTATGTCTTTGTGCTTACTTCAAATGGAACTCTTGTATTTGCTGCTATACAAACTACATGAAGCGATCCAATACTTTTGGGTTAAGTTTGCGCTATGCAAAACTTGATAAATAAATAAATTTAAGAAATTCCAGATTGCTGTCTCAGTGTTGAAATCAAGTTTGTAATCTGCTAACAGATTGTGGGCAAATTTACAAGGAAGTGGCGGAGCACAGTGTTTGCCTCCTTGGTTTAACTCCGTGCTCCACCACTTCTGAAATTCAGGGCTGCACTGTATTTACAAGAATACAAAGCAGCCTTGCATTTCCCCCTGCGCTGGTGCTAATTTAGCTGCCCAGCACCAACGCAGGCCCCTTGTACCATAGTGCAAGTGTGCCTGCATTGAGGAGAATGATTGTTTGCATGCAGGAAGGTGCACAAAGACAATCTGAAATTGCATTTTGAACCTTCTATGTATGCTGCTTGATGAAGCACACACTAGCGCCAAGAAACCGCTGGGTGTAAGCGCGCTCTATAAATTTCTTTACATAACATAACAGAACATAACACATAGAAGTTGCAAAACATCATTTTTTTAATGATTGTTTATCACCTTAGCTGCGGCGCAAATATCCCTCCCCAGTGCTGCGCTGTCCATTGGAACTAGTGCTGAATGGACGTCCAATGGTCGTGCGCAGCACTGGGGAGGTAGCGCTCGTGATGACCGTTGGCCGTCAGCAGCGCTTAAGAGGTTAGGTGCAAGTAGAGACATCTCCTGCACATAAACAATCAATGGCGTTTTGCTGCTTCAATGTGTGCTGCACAATGTAACGCACATGGAAACATCAAAGCAAGGAGAAATTAAACATTTCTCCTCATTGCGCCAGGGTAAGACCAGATTTTCACTGGTCTTAATTGTGTTGCAGTCCCATATTTACAACACTCTTGTGAATATGGGGCAACATCAAAATCAATGGGTGTTGCGGTGGAACGTCCACCACAACACCCATTGCCGTCCCCTTTCACCCTGTGTGTAGCATGAAAAGGAGCCTTATACAAAAGGTGGCATTAAGCCAAGTTAAGTGGCTTAACACCGCTTTGTGAATAAGGCAAAGCTCCTATCGCCACCACAACATTGAGAAAAGTTATGCTGTGGAGGTGATAGGCGCTTGTAAATACGCAGTAAATCAAAAAAAGACTAGCTTGAAAGGGAGGGGTTTTGTTACCAGAAATTATTAATTTTGGTTAAAGGACTCAAGTATGTTTTGTCAGGGGTTAGTGGCACCTTGTGGGTGTGCTCATGAAGCCCTCACCCACCAACCTAGTTGGTGGCATGCTTCATCATCGGGCCCACCCAGTGACACCTAAGGTGTCCCGGGTGTGCTTCGACGCCTGATTACAGCGGAGCAGGTATGTAGCTGAGTGTGCGGTGAAGACTGTTATGATAAATGAGATTAAAACGGCTTGCCGTGGTCCCAGTACCCGAAGGTGAATTAGACTTTAATACCTGGGCCACCGTCAGTGGTTAAAAATAAGGCTGTGGGATGTTAGAGGCGGGTTACGACCTCCTACATCCTTTGTTGGTCAACATGTTTCAGCCAGTGCCTTATGAGTATTCTGGCTTTCTTCAGGACGAATTAAAAGGGGATGTGAGTGTGATTAAAACTAGTGGATGTGTATTTACAGGCTATGTGTTTTACACGCCCTAAAGTGTTTTTCTATGTGTGAGAGGGGGATTCCCTTCTCGAAAACACCTGTACATAAAACATACAAAACAGGACAGTAAATACGCCCCTGTGTCTGATAAGCAAAAACGTTAGTTGGTTTGAGTGACCTGCGTGCTGATGGGGTATAGTCAGCCATATTTTCAATGAGTACCTACTGTTGCAGTGGAGCTATGACTGTTTGGAGCATGCCTATGCGCCCAACTCGCCTACTAGGACACAAGTGCTGTACATGTGTTTTTGTATTTAAAGCGAGATCCTACTGGTTCCCTGGATAGATGCATTGTTTTGTTTTCATTCAATGGGGTACAATTTTCAATATATGGTGCCACATAGTCAGGCGTCACATACCACCTTTGAGTTTTCTTGGAGGTGGTATTGTTATAACTAATGACCCATATTACTGAGGAAAACACTGCTGATGTTCTAGAAGTCATGCTACGCTTATTATATTTCCTGTGATGTCCAAGGTAATATGACCTATGGGGTTTGAGTTCAATTGTGACTTTCAATAGTGCCCTAAAGATGGATGAGTGTGACATGTCAGTGGTGTTTCCAGTAACACTCAAAAGAGGCATCGGAATTTGAGATGATTCTGCACACACCACAGGCTCTTATGAGCTGACATCATGTTATGTTTTTGTGGTGCGATGAGAGCATGACAAGGACTACCTAGTTGATGATGATGTCTTTCATAAATCTGAAACTCTGTCAAGATAGCTGGTCTGTGAAGCCATCAAGAAGTAGAATTTGAATGAGTATTCTTATCCAGTGAGTTCAACATTCTTATTATGGTGTATCATGTAAGAATAAGTTATTGTTAAAGCATCTTTATTCGATTCACAGAATCATCAAAGCAATTAAAAACTCTTCATTTTTATTAAAAATATATAAATAACATAAAAGACAATATATGTAAAGTACAGTGTTTTAACAGTATATTCAATGATTTATAAAGTGCAATTCCCTAACATTCACATCATAAAGTGCATTTTTAATTAATTTTAATTTTAGCAGCTTATAAATGAATGTTTATATAGGCCTACAATTAGTTAATAATTACAATACTATAAATTCACAATTCCTACATACATTATTGTTCATCGTCATGGCTAAATATAAGCAGTAGATCATCAACAAGATCCTAGAAGCCTAAGGGACATATACCCTACATTATTTCCTCATAGGTGTAGGTTTGACTTTTTAGCTATAAAATATTAAGTACCAAAGTAAACAAACACAAGTAATTGAAATATGATTCCTGAACAAGACCTAGCATCATATTTTGACATATTCCCTCACTTATTAAAATTTTAAACCTCGTTTTAATCTAATAAAGTTGGCTGATAATAAGAATCTACTTAAGCCAAATACAACCAACCTAGAGCTGTCTGTTTTGAGGATGCGTAACATTTCAGTATACTGCCTAATGCCAAGGTTCCTACCCAAGGGTCGTATCCATTTTTTCCTTGGGATTTCATAGAGAGTACAAAAGAATAAGACATGAGCTATGTCTCTTCTCTTCCAAGGACACACTCGGTACAAATAAAATCATTACACTCATCAGCCCTTTTTCCCCATCTATATGTAAATTTCTTGATTTGCAACGTACCGTATCTAAATTTTAGACACAATATTGTGGCTAGTAGGGCTCAATGTCGTCCATAAAGGGTTCGAAGAGGGGACTTATTCTAAAACTTAGGAACTGGTTAAAAAGTGAGCAATGACTAGAACTTACAACAACACTTTGGTCAATAAAATTCCAGAAGATGGTTTTACATTCCTTTTTCGAGTCAGGGGTGAGCTGGTCCGGGTGTTTTCAATACCTGCTCAAACCCAGGCTCAGAAACCACCTACGGATATGGATCAGCCATGGAAATGTGACAGAAGTGTCAAGGGCAATCAATTTGCTTAATGCCTGCCTATATGTCTGCAACTCTTCCCTTGTCCATATTCTAATCCAATAAGAAAGAGACATCCATAGAGTCCTATGCCTAATCTGCTTAAGACCTAGGTCCAACATGAGAGGAATCACCAGGGTATTTTGTGGGAGGGCAGCAAACCTCCTCCTAATTTTATTCTCCCCTAGGATTAGTGGAGAAAGGGCCCCCCTCCCCATAACTCTGAGCCATATTGGGCAGCTGATTGGGCCCTAGATTTATAAACTAGTAAGGCAGGAGTAATTGCCTGTGATGATGTTGAGAAAAGTTTTTTATGATTGGGCCTTTGTTTTTTGGTTAAGAATAGATTTGGATTTCACAATCTGGGGGTTCCATGAAAGTTTAGAGTCAATGGTCACCCCCAGGTATACAAAATTTGACACACGCTCCAAGCTAACTCCATTTGACTGCATTTTTTTTAAAACATGTGTGAGGTCTGATGGGCATATACTTAGTTATTATTGGGTTAATTTCAAGACCCTTTTTTCTACAATACCCATCCAGCGTATTTAAGAGGTTTTGAAAACCCCTTGGAGTTTGAGATAGCAAGATGGTATCCTCTGAAAAAGTTAACACACAAATGTGTTCACCTCCCAAATTCGGGGAATCATGGTTAGCTTTTTTAAGGGCCACAATCATATTATTGACATACAGGAGAAACAGGGTTGGTGGCAGGACACAGCCCTGGTGGACACCCCTTTTTATGGGTATCTCCTCTGTCAATTCTCCCGCTTTCCCACAACGCATGTTTGCGTTTGTATTTTCATGTAACCTAACTAGCTGTGGTACAATGTTGCTCAGAACCCCTTGCTGTAAAAGACTAGCCCAAAGACAATCCCTTGGAATAGAATCAAAAGCGTCCTTCAAATTTATGAAGGCCACATACAAGTGACCATGACTCCGCCTTGTGTACTTCCATGCAATAATTATTAGTCTCAAGACCTGGTCTATGGTACTTGTTTTCTTTATAAAACCAGCTTGGCAGGAGGAGGGCACAATATTGTCCACGATCCAATCATTTAACCTATCTAGAATATGTTTAGCATATACCTTTTGTAGTATATCTAAAAGGCTGATAGGTCTATAATTTGCATGTTCTCTCCTGGAACCTTTCTCATAAATTGGAACTATCTCTGCTCCTTTAAACGAATCAGGAATGGGCTGACCATTGGCAATACCATTACAGAGAAGGTTTATAGAAGGGGACCAAACATCTCGCTCGTGTTTAAATAGGTCTCCCGGGATCTTATCAGGGCCAGGTGCTTTAGACAATTTTATGGCAGCATTTGCCCTTGTTCTGTCTGCCATACTAAACTGAAGTGTGGGACCTTGATTAGATGACATAAATATGTCAACAGTAGCTGAGGAAGTTTTGTTTACATTAGCCGGAGCAGCATAAAGGTGGGCAAAATGATTATACCAGGACTTAGGATCCAGGTTATAATCTTCGGCCGGGATGTCGCCTGCCTTAGTACCATTTGCTATGATTTTCCAAAAGAGGAATTGGTCATTTTTTTTAGAGGCTGATAACAATTCATCCCAGCTATCATCTTCCCACCTCCCCCGTGCAGCTTTCTGAACATTACTGTAAACACCCCTTGCTTCCCTGATCAAAACTATGTTGTTTGTATCCAGGGCCTTACATACATTTTGCTTAGCAAGGGAGCAATCAGAGACAAACCATAGGTTGGAGTGCCCAACCTTGGTTTTCGGTTTGGTATTTCCAAAGGCAGGTTTAGTTAAATGGGGCTTTATACTTTCCATCAACATTTGATGGGTTTGAGTTATCATTGGACCACTAGGGCACCTTTCCAAAAAGTATGATACCAAAACAGCAAAGGTGTTATAAACACGTATAAAAAGGTCAATATTGGCCAATATAGCTGGCCACTTGAGAGCCCTCCTATTATTAGAAACCTGTGGTTGGATCAAATCTGGAACCCTAGCTATTCTAGAAGAATAATGGAACGTAAAGAAGCTCCCTAGGAGATCCAAGCACAAAGGGGAATGATCTTTCCTAGTACTATCTACCCTAAATCCCTCAATAAGATCCCAGTAACCAATACTTATCAGAATATAATCAATTTGAGAGGAAGATAACCCTCTTGAAAAGGTATGTGAGCATTTAGGATCTAATTGGCTTCTGCTGTTGCACGATCTCAATCCCTTCTCAATAGTAAAATTAAACAATTGTAGGGCAGAGACAGAGGGTCTCATCAACTCATCTGTCGCCAGTAAGGGAATACACATTACCAGATCTTGTTCTTCGATAATCGTGCTTACTCCCTGCAAAGGCTTGTAGAAACAATTAAAGTCGCCTCCAATTATGACAAGATCATTAGAAAGGGCGGTATCAAGCACCTCCTCTAGCCTTGTAATAATTACTGACTCCTGCGACGTTTCTCTAGGTCTAATGTATATATTAAACAAATACATCCGCTACTTGTTTGGAAATTTAAAATTAAGGCCCAAGATATCGTCAGTGCCAGTGGGAACAATATCTACAGAGACATTGATGTCATTTTTTATCCAAACTAATAGGCCACCAGAAGGTCTCCCTCTAACAGATTGGCGAGCCTCTAAGCTAAATGTCCTGTAGCCAATTTTGAATAAGGGTTCCCTGGCCCATGATTCCTGAAAAAGACAGATATCAAACAAGTCAGTATATGCTTGCCAGTCCGGGTCTTGCAATTTCCTTGCAAGCCCGGCTGTTTTCCAAGATACTATCATAAGTCTACATTGAGGTCAAAGCTGTAGAGGTAGGTCGGAGAAGTTTTGGTTAGTTACGGAATCCCTTGATGGTTCAATTTGGGGGCAGGCACTGGGGATAAAAGTTGACACATCCATAGATTCATTAACAACTAATGGATTACCCTCAGTCCAGTAATTCTCACAGGATAGAGACGCTTTGGAATAATCAGGTGATTGTAAATGCCAACTTGCTTGTGGAAATGGTTGAACTATTTCATTCGCTTCAAGTTGCATACCTGGAACTTGAGACAGTCAATCTATCGCTTCTAGATTGCTACAGTATTGTCTGGTAACAAATGAGCAAGAATCAAATTTTCCCTCTGTTCTACACTGTCTAATACTGATGTTTGATTTAAAAAGGAGATGGGATCCTAAACTCATAATGATTAGGTTCTCAGGGATATCTTTGGACCAAAAGGATACCATTATGTCATCTAGGTTCCCTATGTCCTGAGGGATCCTTTCTACATTTTTTATATCCGATCTAATAATAGACCAGCATTGCTTTACCTTCCTAAGCCAATGTTTTACCTTATTCACAAGAGAATCCCTGTCTTCTCTGTGGCTAGGGATTGGCCTCGGTACATTGGTTAAGAATACTCTATGCACATTTTGCTCGTCATCATATACAGTATAGCGGCTATGATTCTTTCTGTAGTTTCCCTCCTTAACACCAAACTGACTTCCCACATTAAATACCCCCATCCCAGGGCACAATGGGTATTGATTATCCAGGAGCCTAGTTGCATGCCTATTTTGATTCCCAGTAATAACTGGCCTCATGAAGGTCGTTCTATCTAGAGACTGAGGAGGTTCAGGGGGGTTCGATCTCTCAAGAACCCCCCCCCCATTTCCAACGGTCTCCTATTAAATCTTTGTGGTAGATAGGAGCTTTCTTTAGGTACCTTATTTGTGCATTGGTGTTCAATAGTTCTATCTATTGGATTTAGTGCCCAGTTTCCTATATGGGGGGGGGGGGATCAGATTTCTTCCCTATGGGTGTTTTTACCCCAGGGTCAGATACCGTTATAAATTGGTTTGATGGGAGACTGCTTGTAAGTGCCTCAGTCATTCTTTTGATTTCCATGATCTCTTCTTGAACAATATTAGGTTTTTCATTCAAAGCCTGTACCAGGTTATGAGTAGTATTTATAGCGTTCTGCAGGACTACCTCTGGTGTACACAGATCTTCAGAGCAAGTTACAACTTTGCTTACTATGGAATCTACTTGGGGTTCCTCCTCATTAACCTCTAGTGGCAGATACCTATTTGTGCACTCTATATTTATTACGTCATTGCTCAGTGGATTATGTTGATCCCTTCCCATGCTTCCACAATCACTTATAGCGGGAGAGGGAGTCGTACC
This sequence comes from Lissotriton vulgaris, assembly GCF_964263255.1. Classification (NCBI taxonomy): domain Eukaryota; kingdom Metazoa; phylum Chordata; class Amphibia; order Caudata; family Salamandridae; genus Lissotriton; species Lissotriton vulgaris. The sequence goes on from NC_141694.1 coordinate 883,593,191, forward strand.
TGTACCCTGTCCGATCTTTAATGGGGCCACATATGGGGTCTGGTTTAAATCTTTGGCATGGTGTTGGTGCACAATAACTGAAGGACTAATTGGCTTTAGCATACCACCATTGTCTTTCCTATCATAATAGGAGGAGATTTTACACCTACCTTTTGCCTTATTCACTTTCCCTGATCATAACATAGTTTCTACCTCCTCAATTAACTCATCAGTAGCATCAAGGGTACAATTCTCAGCTGCTGATTTTGGTGGCTTCTGTAGCTTTGCTAGCTTTGCTATCTTTTTCTTCCCTGAAGTCAATTCGACTGCTTTCCTTTTCCTCATTATTGCCTTCTTAAGTGAGTTAAGGGAGGCTAGCTCGGCTGGTTAGCTAATATGGGAAGTAGAGGTAGGAGTATCGCTTAAAGTATAGAGACACAGTAAGATGTAAAAAAAACTACCCAATTCAAAATTACTACACTTATACAAATACAATATTAGTAGTAACAAGTAGTATCCCACAGTAGGCCTACGTTATAGAAGAATGAAAAACGACAAAAATAAAATAAACTTTACATAGTATATTATTAAAAATACATAAAAAGTGAATTGCAGATGCCTAAAACATAAGAGACCCCAATTTCAATGCTGTTTGGCAACATTTTAAATGTTCAAATATGTCCTTCCCTGTACAGGGACTTGCATTCATTCAGTCTTACCGCAAACTAAAGCTGGAAACAATGCGGGGATTTGAAGCATCAAAACCAAGAGATATGGCCCAGCCTGGCCTTTTCTGGGCTTTGACGGGCGCGGAAGGGCCCGCCCTTGTCCCGGGTTTTGCCCAGGCACGCCTGCGCTGCGGGAGTACTGCAGCGGTTGTAAGCGCCTCCAGGCGCTTGGAATGTGATGCAACTAAAGTGCGCCCCCGGGGACTCTGGGAAATGGAGTCCCGGCGCATGGTCTTGGCATTGCAGTCCCCCACGGACTGTTTAATGGCAGTAAGGCAGAGCGGCAGGCTTGCGGCGAGCAGCAGGCAAGAATGGGAACCCGCGCTGCGGGAGGGATGGAGCAGTTTTAAGCGCCTTCAGGCACTTGGGATGTGGTGCGACTAAACTGCGCCCCCAGGGACTCTGGAAAATGGAGTCCTGGCGCGTGGTCTCGGCGTTGCAGTCCCCCACAGACTGTTTAATGGCAGTAAGGCAGAGAGGCAGGCTTGAGGCGAACAGCAGGCAAGAATGGTGCCTGAAGGAATTACACACTGAAGATGTGTGCTCTTATCCCAAGTTTTCAATATCAGCATCAGATTATCACGTGGATGATGTCATCAGTGATGTCATTTGAGATGTCATCAGTGATGCCATCAGTGATTTCACTGACCATGTTATGAGTGATGTAATATGTAACGTTATCAGCAGTGCATTGCGGGGTGCGAGTTATAGTTGGCTCAATTCACTATAACGGCTGATTTTCTCTGGTTTTGTACGAGTGAAATGTCCAACTAACTATAACGTCCCTGAAACCTGTGGTTCTTTATTGAATTTTAAAGGTTTTTTAAATGCTAATTTCTACCTGTAATGTCCCTTAAACATATGTTTTTTCAGTGAATTTCAAATGTTTTTTAAATGAAAATTTCTAACTATAATGTCCCTGAAACCTGGGTTTTTGTCAGTGAATTTCTGAGGTTTTTTTTAAATGCTAATTTCTAACTATGCCTACATAGGCAGGACATGTGCAGAAAGAGGAAGAAAGGCGCAGAAAGAGGCAAGAGAAGTGCAGAGAGAGGCAAGAGAGGTGCAGAGGAAGAAACGTGCAGAAAGAAGCAGGAGAAATGTAGAAAAAGGCAACACAAGTCCAGAAATAGGACGAAAGGTGCAAAAGAGATGTGCCAAAACAACAACAGAAGTGCAGAAAGAGGCCTACTTTGATTGTACCTTACAACAGACTCATACAAAGTGGGATAATCACTAATCTGTCTCCCAAGATGTCCTAAACCTCACTTTTCTCTTGAAGGTATAATATTCTTCGACTGTTCAGAATGTTAGGCCTACCAAATATAAAACAGCAATCCTAAGCATATCACTGTTGTAAGTCTGACCAAGTTTGTGACGGTATACATGCGTGTGTCTCTGCTTTTACCTAGAGACATGGCACATAAAAATAAACATCAAAATACTTGAATATCTGTGTTTCAAACAGTATACTCTGTAAATTTGTGTACAAAAAGGTAGAAGCAAGAGAAGTGTAGAAAGAAGCAACATATATATAGAAATAGGCAAAAGGGGTGCAGACAAAAGCAAAAGAGATGTAGAAAAAAGCAAGAGAAGTGCACAAAGAGCCAACAGAGGTGCAGAAAGAGGAAAGAGGGGTGCAGAAAGAGAAAATAAAAGTGCAGAAAGAGGCAAGAAAGATGCACAAAGAGGGAAAATGGGTGCAAAAAGAGGCAAGGGGGTGCAGAAGCAATAAAAATGAGGAATGAAGCAACAGGGGTGCAGAAAGAGGCAAGAGGGGTGAAAAAAGAGGCAAAAGGGGTGCAGAAAAATTCAAAAGAGGTGTAGAAGGAGGCAAGAGAGTTGTAGAAACAGACAAAAGAGGTGCAGAAAAAGGGATCAGGGGTACAGACGTAGGCAAGAGACTTGCAGAAAGAGGGAAGAGTGTTAGAGAAACAGGTAAGAGGGGTGCATATATTTGCAAGAGAGGTGCAGAAAGAAGCAAGAGCAGTGCAGAAAGAACCAAGAGAGGTGCAGAAAGAGACAAGAGTGGTGCAGAAAGAGTCAAGAGAAGTACAGAAATAAGCAAAAGAGCTATAGAAAGAGTGAAGACAGTGCAAAAAGAGGCAAGATAACTGCTGAAAGAGGCAACAAAGGTGCAGAAAGAGGCAAGACAGGTGCAGGAAAAGGGAAGAAGGGTGAACAAAGAATCAAGAGAGGTGCGAAAAAGGCAAGAGAGATGTTCAAAGAGGCAAGAGGGGTACAGAAAGAAGAAAGAGAGGTACAGAAAGACACAAGAGAAGTGTAGAATGAAGCAACAGTGGCACAGAAAGAGGCAAGAGGGGTGCAGAAAGAGGCATGGAGGGTGGACGAAAGAGGCAACAGATAAGTAGAAGTAGGCAAGAGAACTGCAGAAAGAGGCAAGAGTGTTGAAGAAACAGGCAAAAGACATTTATAAAGAGGGAACACGGATGGAGACAGACACAAGAGAAGTGCAGAAAGAGGGAAGAGGGGTCCGAAATGTGCAAGAGAGGTACAGAAAGAAGCAAGAGCAATGCAGAAAGAACCAACAGTGGTACAGAAAGAGGTAAGAGGGGTACAGAAAGAGAAGAGAGAAATGCAGAAAGAAGCAAAAGAGGCACAGAAAGAGGCAAGAAGCGTGCTGAAAGAGGCAAGAGATGTGCAGAACAAGCATTGGCAATGCAATAGGTCTCGCATTAGAAAAGTTGGAGCTATTTATTTTGTAAATGTAATCATTTTTTTACTTATGTTGACGTTTTGGAAGTAGTTATTTTTATTTTTATTTTTTATAATCACAATGGCTTATAAATGTTAAAAGTAAATAATACTTACCTAATAGTTGTAATTTTTTAATGGCACTAGATTAAACGTTTGTAATTTAATTTTGTGAATATTATGGGTTTTTTTGGTAAAAAATTAATATCAAAAGTGTAATAATAATATTTTTTTTTCTTTCGTAATAAAGCTTTAAATATTGAGACATTGCATCTTTGCTGAGAACTGGGACTTAAAGAATGAAGTGCTTGGGATGCTTGATAGCGTGCTGGAGAGAAAGATGGTGTGATCAGCGCGAGGCACGCGAGTCAGCTGGAAAGAGCGTGCACTAAGTGAAGAGCCAATGGGAGAGAGGCTGTGGAATGAGTGTTAGCGTGCTAGAGAGAAGGTGGGTGTGATAAGCGTGAGGTGAGAGACGGTCTGGCGGCTGTCAAAGTGAAAGCCGTGGGCAGTGAATAAATTAGGGGAGGATAAATACCTGAGGCACAGCGCACGCTGGGGGATGCCTGTGGGAGGGAGGCTGGTGGCTATGATGTGCACGCGCTTTTTAGGTCAATGCGCTTGCACATTGAGCTTGCTTTTCACGGGCACAGCATCAAATCGCCCGATGGTTAAGCTCTGGTAAAGCCCCAATATCTCTTCCAAGCTCAATGCGCAAGCGCATTGACAGGCTCGACCTAAAAAGGGAAGAAGGGTACAGAAAGAAGAAAGAGACATGCAGAAAGAGGCATTTAAGGTGCAAAATGAGGCAAGAGAACTGCAGAAAGAGGCAAGAACGTTGCAAAAACAGGCAAACAGGGTGCAGAAAGAGGGAACAGGTGTGCAGACAGAGGCAAGAGAGGTGCCGAAAAAGTGAAGAGGGGTACAGAAAGAGGCAAGAGGGATACAGAAATGTGCAACAGAGGTGCAGAAAGAAGCAAGAGCAGTGCAGAATGAACCATCAGTGGTGCTGAAAGAGGCAACATGGGTACAGAAAGAGACAAGAGTATTGCAGAAAGGACCACAAGATGTGCAGAAAGAAGCACAATAGATATAGAAAGAGTCAAGAGATGTGCCCAAAAAAGGGAAGAAGTATGTAGAAAGAAGCAAGAAAAGGGCAAAAAGAGGCAAGTGAGGTGCAGAAGGAGACAAGAGAACTGCAGAAAAAGGCAAGAGAGATGCAGAAACAGGCAAAAGGTGTGCAGAAAGAGGGAAGAGGGGTACTGAAAGAGGCAAGGGGGAAGCAGAAATTTGCAACAGAGGTACAGAAAGAAGCAAGAACAGTGCAGAAAGAACCAACAGGTACTGAGAGAGGCAAAAGGGGCACAGAAAGAGGCAAGAAAACTAGGCAAGAGAGGTGCAGAAAGAGGCAAGAGAATTACAGAAAAAAGCAACAAAGGTGCCGAAAGAGACAAGAGGGGTGCAGGAATAGGCAAGAAAGGTGCAGAAAGAGGGACGAGGGGTGCAGAAAGAAACAAGAGAAGTGCAGAAAGAAACAACAGAGGTGCTGAAAGAGGCAAGAGAGGTGCAAAAACAGGCAAGAAAGGTATAGAAAGAGGGGTGCAGAAAGAGGTAAGAGGAATTCAGAAATTTTCAAAAGAGGTGCAGAAAGAAGCAAGAGCAGTGCAGAAAGAAGCAAGAAGGGTTCAGAAAGAAGCAAGGGAGGTGAAGAAATAGGGAAGAGGGGTGAAGGAAAAGGCAAGAGGGATACAGAAATTTGCAAAAGAGGTGCAGAAAGAAGCAAGAGAGGTGCAACATGAGGCAAGAGGGGTGCAGAAAGAGGTAGGAGTGCTGCACAAAGAGGCAAAAGAGGTACAGAAAGAGGCAGAAGGGGGCAGAAAGAGGGAAGAGAGTGCAAAAAGAAGCAACAGGGGTGCTGAAAGGGCTTAAAGGGTACAGAAAGAGGCAAGAGAAATATAGAAAGAAGCAACAGAGGTACAGAATGAGGCAAATGAGGTACAGAAACAGGCAGGAAAGGTGAAAAAAGAGAGAACAGGGGTGGAGAAAGGGCCAACAGAGGCCAGAAGGAGGGAAGAGGGGTGCAGAAAGAGGAAAGACGGGTACAGAAAGAAGGAAGTGATGTGCAGAAAGAGGAAACAGAGTAGCAGAAAGAAAGACAGGTGCAGAAACAAGCAAGAGAATTACAGAAAGAGGCAAGAGAATTGCTGAAATAAGCAAAAGAGGTGTAAAAAGAATTAAGATTTTATTCAGAAAAAGCCAAGTAAGGTGCAGAAAGAGGTAAGAGAGGTGCATTAAATGGCAAGAGAACTGCAGAAAGAGGCAAGAGGGATGCAAAAAAGGGAAGAAGGGTGCAGAAAGAAGCAAAAGAGGTGCAGAAAGAGGCAAAAGAAGTACCAAAAGAAGCAACAGAGTTGCTGAAGGAGGCAAGAGAGCTGCAGAAAGGGGCAAGAAAGTTGCAGAAATAGGTAAATCAGGTCCAGAAAGAAGGAACAGGGGAGCAGACAGAGGCAAGAGAGGTGCAGAAAGTGGGAAGAGGGGTGTATAAAGAGGCCAGAGGGATGCAGAAATTTGCAAACGAGGTGCAGAAAGAAGCAAGAGAAGTGCAAAAGAACCAACAGAAGGCAAGAGGGATGAGGAGATAGGGTCAAGAGGTGTAGAAAGTGGCAAGAGCGTTGCACAAAGATGGAAGAAGGGTGCCGAAAGAGGCAAGAGGGGTGCAGAAAGAAGCAACAGAGATGCAGAAAGAGGCGAGATGGGTGCAGAAAGAGCAACAAAAGTGCAGAAAGAAGCAACAGAGGTACAAAAAAAGGCAAGAGAAGTGCAGAAAGAGGCAAGAGAGGTGCAGAAACAGGCAGGAGAGGTACAGAGAGAGGGAAAAGGGGTACAGAAATAAGCAACTGAGGTGCAGAAAGAGGCAAGAGAGGTGCAGAAAGTGGAATAGATGAGCAGAAAGAGGTAAAAAAAAGTTCAGGAAAAGAAAGAAAGGTGCATAAAGAAGCAACAGCAATACAGAAAGAGGCAAGAGAGGCATAGAAAGAAGCAAGAGGGCTTTGCACACCATTAGTACCAATTTTATACACACATTTAGCAATAAGTAACAGGTGGCCATGCTAGGTTTGCAAAGGGCCTTCCACCACACTGTAACACTTGTTGCTGCATTGTTTTTAACGTTTGGGCCATTTGAGCTAGAATGAAGGGTTCAGATATATGAAAAAGTGACTCAATGCATCCCGCAAACCGTTTGGCTGCGCTGCACTAAGTCACTTTCAGAGCACAGGAATGCGACATATTTACAATGATATGTCGTATTCCTGTACTCTCCCCTGCGCTGGCGCACAAACAGCTGCCATGTGCCGACGCAGGCACCCTTGCACCATGGTGCAAGGATGCCTGTGTCATGGAGAGATTGTTTTCGTGCAGGAAGGGGCCTCTTCCTGCACAAAAACAATCACTACATGCATTTTCCTCTTTCAATAAGTGCTGTAAAATGCAGCACACATTGAAAGAGGAAATGCGAGAAATGAAAACATTTTTCAACGTGTGTCTCCCTACGCCTCCCCTGGGGAGGCCTAGCATTCACACACATTTCCAGATTTACTATTCCTCGTGAATTGGAAATGTACCTGGTTCCATGGGTGTTGCGTGGGAACACCTACAGCAACACCCATGGAACGCCCCTTTCACATATAGTGCTGCGTGTAAAGGGGCCGTATTTACAAGGACAGGAAATACCACTCAGGGTGGCTTTTCCTGTCCTTGTAAATATGGAGCAGTGAAATATGCCACCAGAATGTCACAAAAAGTGATGTACTGGTGGCGCAGGATGCTTGCAAATCTGCCCCACTTTTTTTTTTGTTCAAATCTGCAGATTATGCAGCAGATGATGGATTTTGCGGCAAATGTATAATTGTGCAAAGGTCTGTGTAGCCAGTCACATAATTCCAGCGGCCCGCTCTCTGACTAGGCCCAGACATGCTCCTCAATGGTTCCCTCACTTTTTGTCTCATTGAGTTTATAGTTTAGCTTTTATGGAAAGGAGGAAGACGAAACCTGAGGTCACCACTCCACAACACAGACTATCATACCACACAGTTGCTCTCCATAACACATAATCCCACTCTTCATAATTCCTGTACACTAAATACCACATACTTTCTATCCACATAGTTTCACTGCACAACATACCACATAATTCCACTACATACAACCTTCATCCACTCTACTCCAAGAAACATTAATAAAAATACTTTTACATTTACAATGCCAATAGCTCTAAGTCTCGCAAATGCGAAACCTGTTACATTGCAAATGCTTCTTTAACTAGTAGTCCTGTTTGCAGAGTGGTGGAGAAAGGGGGCTGAGCCTCTGACCACTCCTCAGAAATGCCGCTGCGTAGGACTTACAGGAGGTACCAGGAGGGCTTCTTGGCCCCCAAAGTCCCTCAGGAGAAAAGTGGACTTTATCCCCCAACCCGTAGTGTGCCAGGAGGTGCCTTTGCTGAGTGGTGGAGAAAGGGGGCATGGTCTCTGAAGACCTCTTAGCAAACCCACAATGTGGGACTTACTGGAGGTAACAGGAGGGGTAGTTGGCCACAAAGGACAACCTTGGGGGCCAATTACCCCTCCTATTACCTCCAGTAAGTCCCACACAGCAGCATTAGTAAGGTCTCATAGCAGGTCACGCCCCCTTTGCCAATCAGTCTGCAAACAAGCTCCCTGTTGCGCTCTTCGATGGGGATCAAAGTCACCTTCGCTGCTGTGGGTGGTTAGGGGCCAACTAGACTATCAAGTACCTCCAGTAAGCACCACACAGTGGGATTGCTGAGAGGTGGACAAAGACCACGCCCCATTTGTCCACCACTCTGCAAATGCACCTCTTGCTGTTATATTGGTTAGGGGAAGAAGTCCCCTTGCCTACTGAGGGTCTCTGAGGGTCAAATTGCCCTCCTGTTACCTCCAATAAGCCCCACACAGCTGGATGGCTGACAGTGGTCTGAGCCACGCTCCCTTTTTACAACATTCTGCAAACGCACCACCTGGCACACTGCTGCTCGAGGATGAAGTCCACTTCAGTCCTGAGGTCTTCAGGACTCAAGAGGACCTCATCGCCCCCCCAGCAGTGCGCCAAGAGGTGGGTTTGCAGAGTGATGTAAATAGAGGCGTGGCCTCGGACCACCTCTCAGCAATCCCACTCTATGGGGCTTACTGGAGGTACCTGGTGGGCTTGTTGTCCCAGGAACCATCAGGATTCAAGAGAACTTAATCCCCCAACTTAGAACGTGCCAGAAGGCGTGTTTGCAGAGTGGTGCAGAGAGGGGGTGGGGCCTTTGGCAAAATGCCGACTTCTCCCTGTGGCCTGAGCCATTTATTTTTTATTTGATTTTTTTTTAAATGAGAAGGGGTGTCCGCAGTTTTGACCCGGGGACACCATTCCCCGGGGCATGGCCTCCTTTCTTTTCTTTTTTATTTCCATGGGAGGGGGGCCACCCCCCTTCCCTGGGCCACTATTGGTCCTAGGTACAACATCCCCGGGGCCTGATTAGCCTATCCTCTTTTTTTATTTTGGAGGGGGTCATCCTCCTGAGGCCAAATATGGTCCTGGGAACCCCATCCTTCGGGGCCTAGCCTTAAGTTGGACACTGTGGGGAGCCCCAATGCCCCCGCGGTCCCTGGTGGCTCCCTGCCTCCTTCGGGAGCTGACATTGCTTTTGGACAAGGGGAGATGCTGACATGCAGCTCCCCTTGTCCAAAAGCAATTCTAATTTGCTTCATGGAAGCAGGAGCAGGCTCCCTGCTCTCCCTTCCATGCGCAAAGCAGAAGTTTGCTATGATATGGCATGAGCAGTGCCCCCACCCTGTCATAGAAAACTGCAGTGTCCCGGGGTGGGCTCCCCAGGACATTGGTGGAGCGGTGGTGAGGTGGTGGTCACCAGGCGCCAGGAGGGGGTCCACGCAGCCCCCCTCCAACAAGGTTAAAGACCCGGGGAGGTGGTGGTCCACAGGGTAGGGGTCATCAACGGACCCTCGTAACAACATAATTAGGGCCTCAGGGAGGCGGTGGTTCACGGGGCAGTGTGGGGAGGGACAAGGGCCCCTCACACTTCTATATTTTGATTTGATTGGGGCTCAGCTCCCCACCCCTATAAAAGTAAAGCCCCTGTGAGGCTTCATAGGGGGAGCCCCCATGCATTTTTTGTTAATAAGCCCAGTAGGTGGCGGTCCCCGGGGCCACCGGCCCCTTAAGAAAACATAACCTCCCGGGACCTGGCCCACCTGGGGGCTTAACGAAATGAAGTGCAGGAGTCTGCGCTGTGTTTTCATTTTTTTAGCCAGAATTGCGTACCCAGCGTGAATCCGGCAGAAAACATTTTATTTTTATGGTTTAAATCTTTTATTGAGTTTCCAGAACAGAGAAAAACAAATAGATCACATTTCCCCATCAGATGCAATAGTACTAAGTCGTGTGGCACAAACCCCAGGCGTAAGGTAGTGATTATACTGACAATGTCGTAAGGGTTGGGCCTTGCAGCGGGGAAATCAGGACCTAAACCCCCCCTCCTACACCCCCTCCTTGTCCACAAAACAAAAGAATAGGTAAAAGGAGATCACCGCTTCACTACGATGAGGCCGTAAATCAGTCATCGGCCCTTGGTTTACGCCTGTGCGGCTGGGCTTTAGGTTCCATGAGTGGAGTGTCAGTGAGGCGTAGCAGGCGTAGCAGGCGCAGATAGCATGGGCAGCTCAATTCCCTAAACTCTCCCTTGAGTAGAGTAAAAAATGGGTGCCAAAGCTCCTCCCCTCCCCTCTTTCGCTAATGTCAGTTTCTCCATCCCCAGTATCATCCACAGCCTGTGGAGCCAGCCAGTGTATGGAGGAGGTTGAGTGGCCCTCCAGTGCGCCACAATGTTCTGGACGGCTGCCCCCAGCGCAATTGCTATGAGTCTCCCTCTCCTGGACTTCAAGGGGTACATCAAAGCGTTAGGGAGTCCGAGCAGAACATAAGCAGGGAATCTGGGAAGTTGGGTGTCCAAATGGGAGTCTACTTCATCTAGGATCGAATTCCAGTAGGGTCGCAGGCGGTTACAGCTCCACAGTAAATGCTCTAATGTGCCAAGTTCCCCGCATCCCCTCCAGCAGTGATCACTAATGTGGGGGTCCCATCTGTGTAGGCGATCCGGTGTGTGGTACCAGTAGGTGGCCACTTTGGTCAGGGTTTCGGTGAGGCCAGTGTGGTAGGCGGAGTGCCTGGCTCTATAGTATATGCCCTCCCATTCTTTGCACGTGAGTTGTCTCCCTAAATCTCTCCCCCACCTGGCTTGCCCCGTGTTGTATGTGTGTATGTTGGTCAGGACGAGGTGCTGGTACAGGTCAGAAAATATTTTATTTTTAAATGCTTATTTGAACCCTGGGGGTCTGCAGGACTTGGGGGCTAGGGTATTTCTATCATGCCCCATTTTCTTGTTTTTTTATATTTTTTCTCTTGCGACTTGGTTTTACCAAGTCACAAGATGGCTGCCACTACTTCTTGGTTTGGAGTGTTGGTAGCAAATCAGAATGAAGTTTGTGCTCGGGAGGGTTTGCGAATGCTCTTCGGCCACCAGATATTGATATTTTTTATTTTTGAATTTCTCAGGAACTACTGAACGTATTTCCACCATTTAAAAATAAGCACATTTTCTGAACTAAGAGCTACCATTTTGCCGAAATTGGTGTAATTCTGTTCAGCTGTTTGGGCTATCGCTTTGTCTACAGTTTCCTATGGAAATTAAAATGAAAAAGCGTCTATTGGGACCCCCTTTCATGCACCCCACTCTACGAATCACCCCGTACCTTTTAAGACAGAAGCTGACCTGAGCGATCTATTAGTCTTGAAAATTGTGAGAAGATTTGTCAAACGGCGCCAAAGATATTGGCAAAAGAAAAAACACTTTTTGAATAGAAACGAGGTCCTAATTATAACTACCTGCTGGCGACTGCCAGTAGGTAATATATATACATATACATATATATTTATTTCCAAATTCCCTCGTTTTACTAAGGATATATATAAATGTCCTAGGGAACCAGAGTCAACAATTCATTTCACCCACTCAGGGGCTACATCACGGCCAATACAACCACACTGTGCACCATCACTTTTAAAATGAGAGATGTCATGTGATTCCATAGAGAAAGAAAAATGACATAATTGTATAGTAGTAATGAGGCACCGGTAAATCATTAATATATGCTGCTAGAATACATAGCATAGTTTTCACAAAATATACCTTTGTTGTCAAGCCTACAAAAAAAGGTAGTACTAAATTCCATTTATCTCATTGTATGTCACGTATTGGAGCAATTCCTATCTTGCAGAAAGCCCATCAACACCGGATGAGCTCAACAAACTGCTCCCAGCCACATACAAAATGACGGAGCATCAGAAACTGGCTGAGTGTTACACTGTGATGCTCAATTGAGAGATCCTGGGCCTGTGATTCATCAAGTGATCCACAGTCTATCAATCATTGATAGGAGTATACCAGTATAATCAGTAAAGTTGCTATTAGGGCTAATACATGTCATGATGACCTCTCTGCATCTATAGCTTGAGTCATGGCTCCAAATTTGGCCTTTTGGCAACTCTTATCTTAAGGAGCATACAAAGTTTATGAAAAAACTTTAATTTCATTCAAATTAAGCATTCTAGCACTAGCAAACACACACAAGTAAAAGTCTAGTGGCTAGGAAATCAGAAATGGGCAAAACACAAATAAAGACAACAATGAAAGGAAAAAAAACGGTATTTCAACTATACACAATCCATAAAATAAATTATGCTGGTGCATCTACCAAAATAAAACATTGCCTGTTTGGGACCTTCCCATATTATGAACTAGAAATCTATATATCTGGTCCAAAAAGTCACGTGTTTTTGCCATCTATCATTAGCATTAACCCATATATACTGCTCCTCCCGCCATCCCATGAAAATACAGGCATAGTTGGGAGCAAAGCAACTTTCAATGACAGTCCAAACCAGCTGACAGTATCAAACATCATCAACTATTAATAAATTGTTCTCCAAACAAAAATGCAACACAGGCAAAACATCATGGAGTGATCACATTTGTGTATGGGTTTGTCTCTAAAGAAGTGTCTGCAGGTCTGAATCCCCAGAATATGGTACATGCGAGTTTAAGGGGGCCCTACATCCAAAGTGACCATGGTGTAATCCTGTGGTCACGGGATATCTGAGATTTTGGTAATTAAATCTGTGCTATCTCTACAGTATGAAGGTAAGGCTAGAAAGTAAGGTAGAAGAAAGAAGTCAAGGTACATATAAGTTTGTTCCAATAGACTCCCATTGTCTGTGATGATCTGTCTGCCTGGAGGCTCCTCTCTGTCTTGTGCACCTTGGGCAGCATATAAAAACAAGGTGCAACCATTTTTTTGACTTTTAAAAATGTATACTCATATATGCTTTAGAGCCCCCTCTCCTTCCACCCTCTTAGCAATGTGTGATATGTGTCAATGGCTGAGCAGTAGGAGTTATACATGCTTTTCTCATAGATGTTGGTGTTGTGTAGCTGCCTATGTGCTTCTCCCAGGTATTTGTTAACATTCTGTTTGACCACATTACCCCTTTTCAGATGGGTTTTATGATAATATTGCAATCTCTGGAGAGAGTTTCCAATGCCAGGGTTTGTCCCTTTGTCAGATTTGATGCAAAAAAATGTTTAGACTTCTTCTAGATTCCTATAAGATAATGGGTGACCCACTCATGGAATGTATCTATAGAGTCATGGGGTGTGTTGGGGTTACAGGTAAACCTAGGTTTACCTACGCCTCGCAGTTTGATTTGACTGTAAAAAACAGTACTTGTCCATGGCTGTAAATGGGCAAATCTCCATGGAGGAATTGGATACTTGGTCATCTAAATCTGAAAGATTAGTTGTCAGAACCTGACTAGGAAGTGATCAGTTCCTGTTGTCTTAAAGCACCTGCTTGTAGAAATTGTCTGATTGCTCCATCAAACTTCCTCGTGAAAGTTAAGATGCAGCCATTTGCATAATCATGCGTATCTCTGAGGAATTTCCGTCTTTTCTTGAGCTTGATTTCTTTCTCATATTTTTCCAATCTCACCTCCATTTGGGGAAGAACGTTGCAAACCTTATCCTGTTCTTGATGTTTCTCAAGTCGATCCTTCAGTTTGGCAATGCCTCACATGACTTGTTCAAGTTCTAAATTTGCATACTTAGAGAGAAGCTCCATCATGTGTTTGCACGTAGTAGCCATCAGCTGTGACCATTCCACCAACAGTTTCGGATTGAGATTTTAATATGTGGAGTGATTAGTATTTGGTGTACTCTGCCTACTTCAATATAGTTTTCAAGTGACTTAACTATCCAACGTCCATTTATTTCTTCCATAAGCAGTCTTTCATATTGAAACAATAGTTGTTTGATTGTTTTTGTAGTCTCTGATCCTCCATGTTCACTGGTGATTATGTGCAATATGAGAGGTCACCATGACATGTATTAGCCCTGGGAGCAGCTTTACTGATTATACTGGTACTCCTATCAATGATTGATAGCATGGGGATGACTTGATGAACCAGAGATCGAGGATCTCTCATTTGAGAAGCACGGTGTAGCTTGCAGCCAGTTTCTGGTGCAATGCCACTTTAAATGTGGATGGGAACAGCTTACATGCTCATCCAGTGTCGATGGAGGAAGGAATTGCTCCCATTCGCCTGATAAATGGAATTTTGTACTACCTTTTTTTGTGGACTTGACCACTAATCATTTTGTGAACACTATACTATGTATTTTATAAGCATATATTTAGGATTTACTGATGCCTCATTACCACTACAAAATGATGTAATTTTTCTCTGTCAACGATATCATATGACATCTCTCTTTTTAAAGGTGAAGGTGCACATTATGGTTGTATTGGCCATGATGAAGTCCCCTAGTGGGTAAAAGGTGTTGCTGCAAATAAACCCTTTTTGGAAATTTGAAGCTGTTGAGTACGAGTTCTTATTGGTGACTGACATTATTGACTCCAGTTCCCTGGGACATTACGAAACAGGCCCTGCACCCACTTTCTAGCACCCGCTCCTTTGGTGAACGAGACCGGGTCGTTCCAGGAACGCTGTCTCTCCATACAAAAATATGTGTAAGGCTAAATATATGAAGATACATTTGGATACTATCTCTAGCACAAAATGGCCTCCTCTTGTGCCATGTAGATGTTAAAAACTGAACTACACTAAAGGTTTTTGGACCTCCTCTGTCCGTGCTTAATTCTGAGTGCATTTCTCTATTGTATAGAGAAAGACCAAAAAAACTGCTTCTAACTGCAGTTAGAGGCAGCTTTTTAAGACAGAAAATATCTGGTCTTAAAAATGGTGCAAAGACTTGGGGCCTCATTTCCGCAGGTTTTGGTGCTAGACAGCGCTGCAAGAAATGTTGCTGTGCTGCCCTGCGACAAAACTACGGGGCAGGAATGTGCACCATCAATAAGACAGAGCGCATTCCTGGGCCTCATTCATGAAAAGTGTTGCAGCGCTGCGACAAAACAGCGTTGCAACACTTTTCACTATGCCCATCTTGATACATCATGGATGCGCTGTATGCACTGTACAGCACTCCATGTCACATTTAATGACAGATACGTCTGGATCCTGACGTGTCTGTTAGAGCTAAAGTCACGCATTGCTGCAGATGTGTCACAAGCATGATGCAACTCCAGCAATGTATGGGTCTAAATTATACCTGTGGCACTGCGTCACCCTTACACCAGTCATGAGGCAGGTGTAAGTAAGCATGGGCGAATTGTGCGAATCTCGCGTTCGCGAATTTTGCGGATTTGCGAACTCGCAATCCGCAAAATCCGCGAATTCCCGCGAATTTGCGGATTTTTTTTTTGTGTTCGCCCGTGTTTCTGCCAGTTCGCGAGGGTTTTTACAATTTCGCAATTTGCGAACTTACCTGTCGGGTCGCAAGTTTTGCGAACTTGTTGTTTCTACGTGTCCAGCCTGTTTGGGACACTCTTCTTCATCACTGCCACTCTCTGTCACCACTGTCACTCTCTGACTACTCATGCCACCCTCTGGCCCACCCATGCCACCCTCTGTTTCATCACCACACCCTCTGGTTGTCCAGTGTACATTATTTTCGGCAAAGCAAAGCACACCTTCCCTGCCTCAAGTGACCTGAATTAATTTGGGGCTGATTAATGTGTCACAGAATATTTTTTTAGCTGGCACCTGCTTCCTTAGTGCGCCCTGATTAGTGATCTTTTGCACTTGCTAAGTGCTTTCATTGTTGCAAAATTAGTTACAACACCTGCCCTGCCCCAACTGACAATAATGAATTAGGGGCTGATTAATGGATTTTAACTTCCAGCCTGGCTCCTGCTTGTCTCCCTTAGCTGTAATTCAGGACCTTTGTGGCATATGTGTAACTATTCTGAGGTTCAGAGCAGGGTCACATAATAGTTGCAACTGCCAACTGAACTCTGGAGGGGCCCCTCAGGAAGCACTACAGGAAATGGCTACTAATGATGAGCCTGAACTTTTGAACCTGGTAAGTAGTTTCAGTTTTGCTAAGATCGTATTTCTGCAATTTAGCACTTATTCGCGGGGCGCGAAGTTGTACTGGGAAGCCACGAACTCACGCGAACAGTGCGAGCAGTGCGAGCAAAATCCGCTGCTCGCGGATTTGCGGATTTTGCGGGAGATTCGCGAATCTCGCGGATTGCGAATTTCCCGAAAATCCGCAAAATCCGCGAGCGAAACGGATTTTCCGCCCATACCTAGGTGTAAGGTACAGACGCAGTGCCGCCCTACAGTTGTCGCAGTGAAATCCTCACTGTGCCACTCCTATGAGGCTTTGTTGTGTGGGAACACACAGCCTGCAGACATCATACCTGATACAGGTATAATGTGGCACTGGGCTTCACAAGGTCACGCATATGGCTACATGCGTCACTTTGGAAATACGGTGCAACATGGTGCAAGAATCCCGCTACAAACATGTCAAGAAACTGATGGACTGTCGGGGTAAACTGTCAGGGGCTCATGAATAAGCCCCCCTGTATTTTTTACCTACGTTGACGCACAATGGCTGCCATGCGCCAATGCAGGCACCCTTGCTCCATGGTGCAAGGGTGACTATGTTGCAGAATTGAATAATGTTGTGGCTCCATCACTACTCGAGACGTCTGCATGGCATCTGGACTAGTGGGGGGCAGGAGTGAACCAGTTGACCTTCTTGGATGTTGTTTGCCTGGTCTTTACTTTAGGGGTTCTATGGTGTTGGCGCATTTGGAGATCCATCGGTGGAGGTTGCGTGCTGCTGTGTTATCATCTGTAAGCGTTGGCGGAGTGGTGATGCTGAGGGAGTTGACAAGAAGTTTTTCAGTGGCCTTGATCCAGCTGCGAGGTGGTCGGATGTTGGCGGTGGTGTATGATGGGCATAGTGAAGAAGTGATGTATACAATGATAGTCAGTTACAGTAGAGTCTGGTGGTGTGGCTGTAGTTAAACTTCCTGATGGCAGTGGAGACATGCTTGAGTGTGTTTCCTGCTATGTGGGTTGGTGTGGTGACTAGCTGCTTGAGTCTGATGTTGGTGAGCTTCCCCAGGAAGGGGTGGTGTTCTGGTCACTGGGGTTGTCGAGGTGAAACCTGAGGGCTCCGACTAGGATGAGAGAGCCTGGGGTGCAATGAGGTCTACAATGGTATTGGTAAATGGGGGCCATGGCCCGGGGGCCTGCAGATGAGGGTGCCTGCAGAGGATGGGGTTGGGGTTATCCCCGATCTGGAAGTGGAGGTGTTCCATGGTCACTGTTGGGTCATTAGAGTGCGTGGTCAGTCGGAGTGTGCTTTTGGAGGAGATGGTCCTTGTGGGTGATTTAGTAGCTGTCAGGGATGGTGATGGCGATGTCCGGTCCAGAGCAGAGGTTGGTCCAGGTTTCCGTGAAGAAGGCGATGTCTGAAGAGTGGTGTTGAGGAGGTCCCAGATTTCTGCTGTGTGTTTGTGGTGGGACCGCACGTTGAGGAGGATGCAGTTGAGCTGGTCCGGTGCGCTGTTGGTCGGCTGGGCGGCACGAGGCACTGGTGCGCTAATGTGGCAGAAGGTGCATTTGTAGTTTCAATTGTCGCAGGCTTCCAGAGAATTCTACAGTGTTGCTAGATGGCAGGGGATGTGGCGTCCAGGGTTGAAGGCGAGGAGGGTGCTGGCGTCGTAGCGGTGGAGTGTCCAAGAGGAAGGGTCCTTGGTGCTGGGAGCAGTCCAGGGGCGGAGGGATGCGCACAGGCTTACCTGTGGCTTGCCTTTGCCACGGGAGACGTTCATTGCAACGTAGGCATCACATGGTAATGCCTTTACAATGCAACTTGCCTTTAGAACGCATGTCATTACAACGCATTGTAGGGTTAGTAATGAAGAATTTTGAATTTTCCGGTGGGTATGGGTTTTGGGGTGCAAAGATCAATTTGAAGGTTCAAGGTGGGTTTTGGGGTGCATAGGTTAATTTGAGGGTTCAGAGTGAGTTTTGGGGTGCAAGGGTTAGTTTTAGGGTTGCATTCGCTGGAGTGGAAAATAGTAATTTTTACCCCTCTGCTAAGCACTTTCCCCACTGTTACAATATTCGTAGTAGTATGCATTGTAATGGAATGCAATGTAATGGTAAAAATTCCTTTGGCACACCAGTGGTACGCCCGCTGCGCATGGGTGAACAGAGGCCTCCATTGACAAGTGCTGCGGGGGGAACTGGACAGTTGGGTGGTGGGAAACGCAGGAAAGGACACTGGTGGAGGGGGGGACACGGTGGCGTGTGAGCAGGGGTTGTAAATATTTTTTCAAAAGACTTCTTACCTCGATGGCAGGTCCGGTGTCTTCTGTGCTCTTGCTCTCCTGAGTCCGGTTCCTGAAACAGGAAGCAGGCAGCCAGGCTCCCTCCCCCTAAGTCAATCACAATGCTGCAATGCTGCGTTGTGATTGTTCTTGAGTGCAGTGACAAGGCATTCAGCCAGGGCTGAGGGGTGGGCATGCTCTCCATTCAGGCTGTAAAGTAGCCTGCATTGCAAACACATAATTGCGCATTACTGATTTGGGCGGCCTGAGAGGGCCGATCAAACAGTCACTGCGCACTTTGGTGGGCATACCACTCCCCTGCCTGCTCCAGGAGCCTCAGCCAGGTGGGATTTCACAAGCCTGGGTACAGCAGTCGCCACCAAGTCCACTGAGAACCTCCCAATGCAAGTGATGCAACAGGGCCCCCTTAGGTGTGAAGTTGCAGCGCTCCTGGAACACATGTTCTGTGCAGCTCAGGGGTGTCACCCTCCACAGCGTCCGGCCTGCGCAACATCATCTGGACTGTGATGCAGAGAGGCGCCCTCACCATTGGTAGTCTCCTCCATGCCCCCGGTGTAGTGGTGGATCGTAGTATGTGATGCAGACCTCCCTAAGTTGGTGCGCAGGAGCACCTCTATCGTTTACATCTCCAAGGGGCTCAAGGCGGTCATCTCACACAGGTCAGCATCGTGTCTCCACGCGACCTGCCAGACTTCACCACCAGGAAAGGGTGATCGCTGTGCCTCAATGTCTACCGCCACGGACCAGCGACTCCACAGCACCTCCGCATCCCACTCCCGGCCCCAGCCACAGGCCCAGCGAGGCCTCCAGGCCCTGTGGACTGTCCACGCTTTCAAGGTTTTGGATGCTGTGGTGTTTCAAGAAGTGGGCAATAAAAAGTAATGCATCACTGGTTTTGCACAGCCCTGAATTTCCTATTCCCCTGGGACTCAGGCTGGTCATCCTGGTTGTTGGGGGGCTTGAGGGGGGTGTTGATCTGTGCGGAACTTGGACCTGGCTGCTCCATTCTGCATTCCATTGGTTTTATTTCCAATTTTCCATTGGAGGTAGACTGCAGAGGCAAAAAAACTCACATTGGGCTGGCAAACGTGCATTTTTTTGCCGTTAATGGACCTTTTGTTTTCGTCTGCTAACGCTAGAATTTGTATCACCATCATGCTAGTGTTACCAGCAGTTTTCACAGTTGCTCCATGAAACTATCGCCATGTGGCGACATCTTGTAAATACGTCACTAACAGGGCTATAGTTTTCAGTGGTGTGCAGAGGTAAAAAAACTTGCAGCTAACTACCATTATCTTTAGTTAACGCCAGAACTTGTACATATGGCCCTCAGTTTCACATTTACGTGGTGGGCATGTATTGTCGATTGTTGGAATAACTGACCATTTGCTACATATACCTTTTAGAGGTATTATTTCCAGCCTACATGTAAAATAAAGGTCAATGGAGTTATAATATCTGAGAAAGGCTCAAATGTAATAGTGCATTTAAAATTGAGAAAAGTATTAGCCAGTGAAGTCTGGGATTTGCAAAATCTTTCTCAATGTATGGGTTCATAATGTTTTTCCCTACTATTTTCTCATTTCACTATGTTGGAAATGGAAAGAGCTGGGCCATTGTTAGGATTTATAGCAGACTAATTGAGAAATAATCCTTGTTCCCTGCACATAGGTTCTAAGGGCCACATTTATGAAAAGTGTTGAATCGCTGGGGAAAAAAAACAGCAATGCAACACTTCATTTTGCACTCCTTGTGATACAATGGATGTGCCGTATTTACACTTCGGTGCTCCAAGTCGCAAGGATTGACCAGCTACTTCAGGAATCCTGACGTATCTGGTGGTGCAGGAATGAAGCATTAGTGGAGTGTGTCGGTCAACTGATGCAACTCCAGCAATGGTATCATTGCACATGGGCGAGTTCCATGTGAAAGGACCTGTGTCACTCCTTATGCTTACTTGAGGCAGGCGAAAGAATTTGACACAGTCAAGTCATAGAAATGGCGCAGTAAAATCTCATTGATTTCACTGCGTCGCCCACCCTGAATACATTATACCTGACGCAGGAATTATGTAGCGGAGGCATTTACTAAGTGACGCATCTGCCTATATGCATTACTTTGTAAATAGGGCGCAGTATGGCGCATTGATTACGCCACTGCAGCTTCACTGAAAAATGACATAAAGGCGGAATCAGGCCTTCATTAATAAGGCCCAAAATGCCCAATCTACTAGAGTTGTAAGTAAAGCATGGGCGTCTTGTTACAAGGTATTTGCCACCATTTTGCACATTTATTTGTGCCAGATATCTTGAATCTGTCCCACCTAACATACAAATGCCCATCTATACATTCGAGTTTATTTTGTGCGCTGCAGTTGCTTTCTTTCATGGCAAGTGACCCCTATTACATCATGTGTACTACCCTCTAGACGTTTAATGGACTCTGATGTCCGTATGCTAGTGCTTGAGAGGGCAGATACCATTATTTTTAGTTCTTTAATTTCATCCTTTATCTTTCTAATTTGATCAAACCAGAGGCCCCTTGTTATCGTATGTGTGATTTTAGTTTGGCTTTTTATTGCAAGCGAACCAATGTACAGATGTCCTCACATACCTATTTTAGAAAGTAACGTTTAATTTAAGAGGAATGTAACGATGAGGGTTAGTGGCTGGGGATTCGATCATCCCGCAGGGTCAATTTTATCAGGTGTAGCAAAGACTTGTAGTGCATCTGTAGACTTGGAATTTTCGGCTGTGTTATTTTTTTTGTTTGTATATTTTTGTTATTGGGGACTGTTTTATTTAGGAGAATTCTCTGCATTAATAACTGATTCAACTTTCCCAATTAAACCCTCAATTTCCACTACAGTACAACCATCTGCATTCTGTTAAACACTGTTGCGGGAGTTTGTCTCCCTCTGTAGTGTTTTGACTGCTTTTCTTTTCCTCATTCAAACACCCTTTAATACGCACAAAAGAGATCCCTATCGCTCGTGTAGTTTTAGTCCTGCAGTAATTGCCCCAACTAGCACGTTAAGAGTTTGTTTCGAACATCAAAGTCAATATAGCTGTAGCTTTCAATAATGCATGGGTGTGCTGGAGAACCTCAAATACAAAAAGAACAATTGATGGACAGAATGCAGAACAATGCCATACATTCACCCAGTACTGAGGTCTGGGCCTAAATCCATTGTTCTTTGCTTCCTATGACATTCCAGTTCGAACCCAGCCATATACAAATCAGTCTTGACCCTGCTCCCTATAGGAACAGTCCAGCCCGAACTGCCAGGCCTGGTCCACCCTGGACTGGAAACATGCATCCTAGGACCATTTTTGGGGTTTCACCAAAAGAACCTAAAATAGTCAGAAAACATAGGTTAAGCAGGCCTGTTAAAAGCTCTTCGAAAACGTGTTCATCTTGTGGGGCAGAATCATCTAAAAGAGTGATACAAAGCGGGGTGGCCCAGCCCAGCCTCTTCCAGACCCTGACAGGCAAAGAAAGACCCGCCCTTGGCCTGGGTGCAGCATGGATGCATCCAGCAGTGGCAGCGCTTTATAGCACTTGTCTCAACATTAAGAGAGGTGTCCTCCCTTCCTGCTGCCAACAAGGATTATGGGCCAAGTATCCCCCCTTAGGAAGGAGTAGTCAGTGTGTTCTCCCAGGCAGCAGGCCAGTGGCACTGCTTTATAGCACTTGTCCCACTGACTGGCGGGGGCTGCTTCTCCCAGTCCTGTTGCTACCAGGGATTCTGAGTTAAGTAGTCTCGATCAGGCTGGAGCTGTGCTGTGTTAAAAAGAATGTGTGATTAAATCTCTAGCCCCACAAATGGCCACGGATCCATTGGCGTAAAAATGGCCCCCAGAGCCCTACGGTGCAAGGGTGACCCTTGACCCGGTCACCCCACTCACCGCACGGCCCCCGTGTGCCCTGATTTCTCCGCTGCTGCTGCCGTGATTTTCGCCGCCACTCCTGCTGCCGTAGGACCCTGTGCCTCCCCCTGCTCAGTGCCCCTCTCTGCATGGGCCTCTGCTCTTGGTTTTTCTGCCTGCTACTTCTCCCCGTGCCTCTGCTCTCTAGGCTGCCCCCTCGCCGCTCTCCCCAGGCTATTTTTCCCGCTTTTTCCCGCTCTTGTCCCCCCCCGCTCCCCGCCGCTTCTCCCCTGTGGCCCGCCCCTTCTTCTTCCCTCCTGATCCCGCTCCCCATTCGCTGCCCCGCTCCCACCTCCCAGCTGCTTCTCCCTCCCACTTCGCCATATATGGCGGGGTCCACGCGTACGCGCAGCGAGCGCGCCAATGGTGCGCCAAAGGCAAACCCGTCTACACCCGGCCACGCCTGGACCATGCCCAGCACCAGACCCCCTGGACCTCGCCGGAGCCAGCCCGCCCGACGGAGATACAACGCCACCACCCTCCACGCACTCAACACCGGCCGACAGCCAGCCTGCTACCAAGCCACCCCGAAACACACCCACTGAGTCTTCACCTGCCACGCCTGCAATTTCACCAGCACTCGTTCCTGCACCGCACCAGCCAGAACAGCCGCCAACAACAACCACCTCAAGTGTATCCTGCTCAACACCCGCTCTGTCCACAAACACGCCGTCGAACTCTGGGACCTCCTGGACAAAACAGCGCCGGACATCGCCTTCCTCACGGAAACCTGGATGAACGCCACCTCAGCCCCCGATATCACCATAGCCATCCCGGACGGCTACAAAATCATCCGGAGGTACAGCGTCAACCTAACCGGAGGAGGCATTGCCATTGCTGACACAAACACCATCCGCATCACGACCAACACCAACGACACCCTCACTGGCGCAGAGCCGCAGATAAAAATGCGGGACGTGCCCGCCACTGTGCCGGGCACATCCTAATACCCCCCACGGGACCCCCGACCTTATGGCGGGCGGTCCCGATTTCGGATAGGATGGCAGGCGGACTAATTCCGCCCGTCATCCTAATGACCCCCTAAGTTGTCTGCAGCTACTGAAAGATGCGCGGTGGATATGGATGATGAGGGAAGACTGGCTTTTCCACAGAAATATTTTAATGATTTCGGCAGTCAGCAAAGAAAGTTTCAGCAGGGATTAGCCTGATTTGGAGATGGAAAGGTAGCCAAAGACTTCCAAGGATTCCAAAGAAGGTTGAACCCCAAGTCCATTTTTCTATGAAGAAAGTTGAAAGACTTTCGCAAAGGTCTTGTGAGGGTGGGACCACATTGTTCGAAGCCTCTAGTATTAGGAAGATTTTTCACAATGGGAAACGTTTACCCTGCAGGGTTTTTGGCTGCTTCAATTCTTGATGTGAAATGTGCTGTTTGAGTGGAACGACTAGATGATATTTGTTTGTAGCCACCCTGTATATTCATGCAGTGGTGCAATGCACAATGATGAAGCTTCATGCTTAATGTAATGAGTTGTCCTCACGTCCGCCATAGAAACACAGACATGAATTAGCTCTGGGCTGACTGAGCGCCCCCAAAAGGGTGGGTACCATCTGGAGGGTTGCCTCCCCTGCGCATCCTCTTTATTCATGCACTGCTGCAAACATCCCAGCTCCCTAGAAATACTCACAACTGTAATCTTGACAACTGTAACGTAGTTGCATTTCCAGTGTGACAACCGAGAACTGAACAGGGCTGTGGAGCAGAGGATTCTCCACGGAAAAAGAAAGATCCGTGTGGAAAAACAAAAAGAAGTTTTAAGATTGAAATACTCTTTTGTGTCATTTTTCTATAGGGAACAAGGTCTGAGGAGAAAATCCCAAATGCTTAAATTGTAAATGGGAATGTTTTTGAAAAATTACCACTGCTTTAGTTTTCCAGGAACACTCTTTGAATTCTTTGTAAACACCTTCAAAGTCGGTAATTTAGGAGGACGCTTCCTTCAAGAAGTGGGCCTATTAATAGATACATGAGTAATGCTTGCCACATTTGTCATGTGTTTGCATACCACGAAATGACTGTTGACATTTTAATTCACAGTTCAGATATTAGATTGTGCGAAAATAAAGTATGAATTATGCAATAGTTTCACAGATACAATGTACCCAATCTTTCTGACACTGGCTTCAGTCATCCATGTCTGGACTTGGGCCTATTTTAGAGTTTGGCAAATGTAGACATTAGCAGTCGAGTCGCAGCCGGTGCAGGTAAGCATGGTGGGGCAGTTGAGCAGTGGAGCAGGGCGGGAACCCCGCTCTACCCCTGCACCACCCCACCGCGCTTAACTGCGCCGACCACCGCTGTACATTAGTCCAAAAAAATCACCATTTCAGGGTGCACTGTTGTTTATGCATTCTAATGGTGCGGAAGGGGCACCTACCACTTTTTGTCTCGCATCTGCCAAATTCAAGCCCTTAGTCTGAACCTTATGAATAGTTTTAAATTAACTTAAATATGACTAAATATAATTATTTCTATACTTGAAAAATCTACCATTTTAGGAAACATGAATACAACATATAACATTGTGCATGCTGAAAAGGGTAGAGGATGTGGAGCTATTGAATTGACTTTCAAACAATTGCATGAGTCTTTAAAATAAACTGGAAGGCAATATAAATTGGAAATCGTAATTGCAAGATTCGAGGCAGTGCAAACAAAATAGCCCTGATGGCTTAAAGCCCACAGTGTACACATTAAAAGAGAAATGCATAATGTCAACCTTCCTACCTTCATGAGCATCATCTGGCTAAGAGCTTTGAACAGGAAGCATCTATTTTTAGGTCAAATGCGTCTATTGCTTCCAGCATATTATGACTAAAGCCTGTTAGTTTCCTCATTGACTTGTTAGTCCAGACAAGTAATGTGGATCATAACAAATGGGCCTCTGTTGCGCAATCTCGTTAGCCCTCATTGACAGAAGGCAGCTAGCAAATGTTGAAAGTTTTATCTTGTAGGTTTCTAACTTATTTGTAATGTCCAAATTCCAGAGTATCTCTTAAATTGAGAGCAAGTGTAGCCCTCCAAATAGGCATAATTTATTTGTGCAGATTTTGCGCTACATTGAAAAATCCACAGGATGCAATATTGTGGAATTGTCCTTTTTCATTTTTAACTCCTTTACTTCTCCATGGGATATTATTTTCCTCTGGAGGAAGATCTAGCCAGCTCCCAATGTAATATAAAGCTTTACCTTCCTTCTCTCATCATGCCTTTCATAGAAGTACCTTTCATGTGTGAATCTTTAATGAAGATGAATTTCAATGTTTACAAGTGTATGACTTTGTTGTTGATCATTGCCTTAAAAAGCCACCCTCACCTCTATTATCTCTTCATACCCCTGTTCCACTCCTAATCCAACATTTACTACCTTAGAAAATCCACTATGTTTTCATATTTTTAACCATCTTAATGACTATTTTGTTGATAGTAAACTATCATTTACAATAAAAGTTTGTGAATTTGAAGTGAATCACTCCTTTTTATCAAGAAAGGTACAGTGCCTGCTCCTAGTATCTGCAAGCTGAAGAAAGTCCTGGCTGCAGAAACTGGTGCTGAAAATGAATAAAACAATAAGAACATAAGCTTTTATGAAAAACGGTAAACCAAAGCCAATTAGGGAAGGTCAAACAAATATGGTTAGCTCTAAGTCACAAATAGATTGAGATAATCTCTTCCTGGTAAAGCATCTGCCACCCTTTTAACTTAGTAGGACCACATTGCACCTGAAGTTGGAGGTGAGATGTTCTCAAACAAGGAAGAGATGGAGAAAACCATGCAGATAGTGGTTAGTGGCATCATTCCAAGTAGTAGCTTGAATAACTAAATTGTCCGAACATATCAGGGGAAATCCTTGCTTAATGTGGTAGATCGCCTGCGCACAGCCACTGTTTTTTTCAAAAATCCTTTCGGTGTATTCCACACGTTGTGTATAATTTGCTCTTTTTTTATAGGTCGCTCCCGGGGGGTGACGTTTCCGTCCTATGTGTAACGTCAAGAATTTACATATCTATGAGTGCTTCCAACTGTCTTGTTTGCATCCCCCTTTGGGGCACTCCTTGTTGATCCGAACCGGATTTTGAACTGTTTCCTTCAATTTTGTTTATTAAATTACTTCCATTCCTTATTTTTTCATTCAATTCAACATACCACATGTTAATCCTTCTTAACATTTCATATCTCAGAATGTACTCCAATGCATTTCAAGCTAACTTGCTCTTCATCAGGAAGTAATGTCTGTAATGCAAATCAACCAATGATGCATAATGTTACTAAGATTTAGTACAATATACATTTCATTCATTTTTACTTTGGTATCATAATATTAAGTATCAACTTCGGTGTCATGCATTTTAATATTATGCATTTCATTTTAAGGTTTGTGATATCCCAATGCAATCATGCCGGTTGTGTGCATTACTGTGAAATGTTATATTTAAACCTTGCCACACGGGTATTTTAACATGTAGTTGACAATAGTAGTGTCACATGTTGCAGTTACTTGTAATTTGATTGGATGACCTTTCATCGGATGATAGATTGTTGTTTCGTGAATGATATTGTTGCAGTTTTGACAATTCAAACAAGGGTTGGTCCCATTGTATTTTGGCTTGTGTAGATCCTTATGAAGAACTATCTAAAGAAATTGTGGATGTCACAAATGAACTGACGAACATGATGTCAGCGGAGGTTTATGTGGGGAAAACAGAAAGGAAGTTACGTCTGAGAATTAATGAACATAAATCGAACATTAGAACAAAAAATAGCAAATCTACGATTGCCACACATTTCACAGAACAGAAGCAAAATATATTGCAACTGAGGTTTCTGGTCCTGGAGACAGTGGAGAAGAAAGAAGGTCTAAATAATAATAACCACCTTCACTCAAGAGAAAAATTTTGGATACACAAACTACAATCTTGGAGACCCCAGGGTCTTACAGCTAGATTCATGAAGCATGAATCGCAGAATTCGGCCGTTTGCGCCCGCAAAAATGGCATTTGGAATTCATCAATGGGTCATGAAATCGCAATTTGAAAAATCGCAAAAAATTGCGATTTTTCAAATTGCGATCGCATTTAAGGAATCTCAATTTGAGATTCCTTAAATGCTATTCATGAACCATTAATAAATTGCGATTTTGCTATTTTTTGCCGCTATTTACAGCGAAGTCTGACTTCGTGGTAAATAGCGAAAACTGAGAAAAATGCACTTTTGTGCATTTTTCTCAGTTGTATGTTACACACACACATGTCCTTTGGACATGTGTGTGCGTAACATAAGTCGAAATTTGCATTTCAGGGGTGCTACAGGGTGTCCTTTGGACACCCCTAGCACCCTTGAAATCGCATCCTTATTTGCGATTAGCAAATTGCTAATAGCAAATAAGGAATAACTCCCCATTCATTCCTATGGGCCTTAGGCCCATAGGAATGAATGGGGAGTTATTCCTTATTTGCTATTAGCAATTTGCTAATCGCAAATAAGGAATGTGTAGGAATCTCAATTTATTTAGCGATTCCTACATGAATCCTGTTTTCCAAGTCCTTAATAGCGATTCCTTAATAATCGCTATTAAGGACTCGCAAAACGGGACTTTGATTAATCTAGGGGTTAATGAACGCATTGAATATGCCTGTTATCAGTGAATAACAGGCTTAGTTTGCTCGAAATGATCTGTAATAGATGCAAAGAGTATGCAGATTTATTGTAAGGACAATGTTGCCCAGAACATCAGAACATTAAGATTGAACATTTTACTGTGATATTGTGTGAATTCAATAATGCAAATGCATATAATGTTACTAAAATGGTTTGGTTCTACGTTTAGAAATTGGGTTTAGTCTAGCATTTTCACATTTTAGTATAACTCGCATTATGTTGTATATGCATTGACAGATCTGGCACAAACATAACGTGGCGTCCGCGATTTTTACTGACACAAGTCTGTTGTTTAGTTTTAATTTTATCCCCCAGCACAAGCCGACTTGCAGAGATCGAGCACACAACAACTATAGTCCTTCTTTTAGCTCCAGCCTTCGGGCAAATCATTTAACTGCGCACGCGCTACAAGATTTACAATAGACCAGTGGGAACCCGGAAGAGCGTTCTTGAAATGTGGGCATTAACAGAACATTTCATGAGGCATCATTAAAAGTAAGTTTATAACCGACGATGAAGCGCTTTAGAAAGGCACGCGAGCATGAGCCCTTGTTCACTTTAACAATGACTTAACTGGCATTCAGAAACGCTTGTGCGTACACAGGTAGAATCGGCAGTAAGTGAACGGACGGCGGTTGCAAGATACAATGTTTTAACAAATGCTGGAGCCTGTGCATAAAATGCTTTAATAACTATACAACGTGTAAATTTAGCAACCGTAGAACAAATAAACCTTTTTTTAACACACTATATTTTTCACACTGTGTAGTTGCGACATCGCATAGAGTGCATCACATGTAAGTAACATTTGAAATATAACATTTCACAGTAATACACACAACCGGCATGATTGCATTGGGATATCACAAACCTTATAATGATATGCACAATGTCAAAATGCATGACACTGAAGTTGATAATGAATATTATGATACAAAAGTAAAAATTAATGAAATGCACATTGTACTAAATCTTGGTAACATTATGCATCATTGGTTGATTTGCATTACAGACATTACTCCCTGATGAAGAGCAAGTTAGCTCAAAATGCATTGGAGTACATCTGAGATATGAAATGTTAAGAAGGATTTACATATGATATGTTGAATTGAATGAAAAAATAAGGAATGAAAGTAATTTACTAAAGAAAATTGAAGGAAATAGTTCAAAGAATTCGACTCTAACTATTCAAAATCCGGTTTGGATCAACAAGGAGTGCCCCAAAGGCGGATGCAACCAAGACAGTTGGAAGCACTCATTATAAGAAAATAATAAAAAAACAGTGCAGACGGTTCAGATTATTACTAAATGCATAGACATGCACCCAGAGACCACTGAGCATGGCAAAAAGTTATGCCTGATGCGTAAAAATGCAGAAGAACGCAGTCCAAGTCATGACCAAAGACCACACCCTACAGGTCCAGGCCACATAGCATTGCTCAAAACTACTTTTAAGACATCGTATACCACATGAACATCTACAAACAATGTTACAAGATCAAACGGAGATTATATTTTCTTTTTAAAATGTTTTCTGCAGAATGTTCCCACTGAGGCAAAGGCGTAAGCTATAAAACATATTTTTATTGTATAAGTATGTCTCACTACCAGGTAGTTCCGTGGCAAGGCATGGCCGATGTCTATATGAGTATAGCCTAAGCGTAGGGTCCGGATTGTAGGGTTGTGCAATAAATGACTACAACCCAATTAAATTGCTAACATTGATGTTCTGTTTAGTCAATGCAGGTATAGAATCAAACTCAAGAGCTCTAGTACTGTCAAGCCAAGACTACTTGGCACCCACCACCTACACCTCCTGTGGGAGACAGGTGGGGGTGCAGCCCAGTCCTTCTTTTGGCGAGGCGGAAATGATAGCACTCATGTCTTGGGTGCAGCACCACCTCCCGCCCATGTTGACAGCAGGTCTGGAAAGGGTTACACCCTACAGGAGAATTGGGTGCTCGGGGTGAGTGCAGTGAACACTGGCGTACTTCCCACCCATCTGTAGGTGAAGCACCACTGGGCGGATATAATCGATCAGCGACAGGACCTTCTCAACCTGGGACCGCAATATAGAAGTGCCCTAGGGGTGCAACAGGCGTTTGAGCCCCCTTTTTGAACCCCTGGGGCACTTTGGTATTACAGAAGGGGCTGCAGACGCTTGTGCACACCCTTCTGTAATACTGAAAGTGGTGGCACCCATTCAGTGGCAGCTCTTCTTCAAGAGGGTTTTTCCTCATTTGCATGGGAGCATGGCACTATGCGAATGAGGGAATCCCTTTGCCTCTGCACCCGTGCCGTATCACCAACATGGGCACAGAGCCAAAGAAGCTCTCTAGAAGCGCACTGACAGTGCTCAAACTAAAAGGTGGGGCACTGTCAGTGCGCACCATGATTTACAACTCTCTGGCTGGGGGAGAGCTGGTCCCATGGACCCCCAAGACATCCCCTTGCAGGTGGGTACAGTCACTCACTGCACACGCCTTAAGGGGATCTCTAATCCCCTTTAAAGTGCAGGCCGGTTGTAGTCTGCTCTTTAAAGCAGTGCTCCATTTTTAACAAGAATGTGGTTTTCCTGGGGCAGCACATTCACCCTCTTATGGTGCATTTTCCTTGACTTTGACCGGCGCACTTTTTAAAAGGTGCACCCAGCGCAATCAAGGAAAATAAGCTGTATGTATAATATGGCCCCTGGTAGGTGCCAAGGTGGAGAGACGGAGAGGAAGTTGGTCTCATTAAAAAAATGTAGTATTTCAAGATAAAAAAAAACGACCTCAAGTGTCTGATCCGCTAAAATACCTATTTGAAAAATTATTTTTTACTTAACTTTGCTGTGGCTCAAGTAGAAAATCCACTTTGGAAGCATACCGCTGACCGCTTGCAATGGCCTGTGTTAAAAAATCTCACCAGAAGTCCTAGTGACCGGTAATCATGCTAGAGGATGCCAAATCTCACTCATGCTCATCAACACACATTCTAAAGTCTTGTATTGTTCCTTTTGTCATTGCATTGTAACGGGATAAAAGTCCCACCATGCTGCAATTGGAGATTTTTGTGCAAACTCTGCATTACAAGAGTCAACAAAATTCATCAATTCCACTCCCAGAAATTTAATTCCACCTGGGCCTACCCTATACCAGTTGCCATTGCTTTTTTTTTTTTTGTCCTCATTAGCCAAAAAGTCGATCCAACTATGCTCTTATCCTCTCAGACACGAGGACCGACCCTCCCATAGCACCCAGGAGCCCAATACCAAGCTCCAGGTGCGCCGAGAGTCAGCCTCAATGTCGCCAACAGAACTTGGATGGACATACTCCCTTCGGACCAGTTCGGCCAGTTGTCCCGTAGCTGTACGATACCACCCTTTAGGACAGAGAGATTTTAGGCCTAATTATCGGACCCGGGGAAAAAAAAAAAAAAAAAAAAACCCCGGGTTGTCTAACTATCCCTCCTCCAATCGATCAACAGGTCCCAAAATTTAAGAGATCGGGGGCTGCATGTTCTCGATAAATCCAGCTTTGATGTCGCATATAATGAAGACAGCCACTCTGCATGTGTTGGGGGATTTATATTAACCCAATTTTTACAGATTTCTCTTCTTGCCAGTAAGATGGCATAAAACAAAAAATCTCTCTTTAATCCCTTAATATTGTGATCTAATCCGAAAATAATTAAAGACCATGAGCACGGGATAGTGATACCAAGAATAGATTCAAGTGTTGTTCTAACTTCATGCCAAAAGGTAGCAATTTTCGGACACTCACAAAACATATGAAGGTCTGAGGCTGCTGGTAAAAAGCATTTACAGCAGCACTTCCCTGTTTGAAATTTCGACAGCCTTTTAGGGGAGTAATACGCTCTGTGAAGAGTGAAGAAATGGTTGCGCCTCAACCATGCTGGCTTGATGATTTTGTAAAGGAGGGTAAAAGATTCCTCCCAAATAATATCCCTATCTGGTTCTCCCTCCGCACTCCAAAGTTTTTCCGGGAGATTAAGATCCCGTTTAACATCTATGGGAGAACTAGCTTGATAAAAATGAGTATTCTCCCGAAATTTACTTTTATCTTTAATTCAATTCCGCTAGTTTTTGAGACCAAGCAGCTTGCAAAATGTCAGCAGAATATTAATTCATTCATTTGGGGATATAAATCCAGCAGATTAGCTTGGAAAAAACTGAGAAGGAGAAGAGAAAAAGGAGGGCTTGCATTGCCAGACCTGGAATATTACGCTTGGGCATTTCATCTGACCCATTCTAGGATGTTACTTAAGCTCCCCTGGGAAAATGCAAATGGGCTGATGTACAAGGCAATGCTATTGGGTTCCGACCTCCCAGCGAATGGCTTTCTCTTCAAGTTCGGCCACCAGAAGTTTTTCAAAAAAATTAGGCTAAAAATATTATTGAGTAGTTTAAAAGAGTGGTCTCAATTAAAATCTAAGGCCGGGATAGGACACTTATCTGAACATGCACCAATCTGGGACATACCTGGACTAGCATTACAAGAAGCCAACACAGTCAAAAGAGTTCTGCTGGACGCTGGGATCACAAAGTGGGGTGATATCCTGACGGAAAGATCAATCATTGACTGGGATATCTTCAAGCTAAAAGTAACATCACCACTCTCCTGGATAGTATATTTACAAATAGGAAGCTGGATTCGGATTCAAATTAAGAAAAAAGGAATGATGGGAGATGAGAGCCCTTTAGAAAATATCCTAGTTGAAAGACCCGCGGGAAAAAAAGAAGTTGCACTCTTCTATTGGCATATTATAGAGGATGGAGAGCGAGACTTTAATCTCCCGGAAAAACTTTGGAGTGCGGAGGGAGAACCAGATAGGGAGATTATTTGGGAGGAATCTTTTACCCTCCTTTACAAAATCAGTTGCCATTGCTTTTTACAAAGGAAGTTTCCACTCTGTCATTTGTGCAGCTTGGTTGAAAAAAAGACTGTCAACATACTGAGCTATTTTCTGGGCATTTTATGATAAACCTTGTTTCATTTCAAGTTAAATGGTAACATTCATGACTTAATGCGTTAATGGTCTTGATTTAATATTGTTATTGAAAAGTATCTTGTGACTATGTTCCAAGTGGTTCTGCGGTCTGACCATTAATTTTTAAGTCTCCCCTTGTTTGACCTGGTAACCAAATCAAGTGATTTAAACATGCTTCTAACACAGTGCACAGTAGCAGCTCTTTAATAAGACTGTAAACTTAAATCTTTTTTGCATAGTTTTTCCGAATCCGAATAAACATTTTGTCAATTTGATTGTAGCTTCAGTATTATAGCTGTTTCTATTTAATATATTCATACTATTTTGTAATATCTTCTGTGTTAACACTATAGGCCTGATTTAGAATGTGACGGATGTTTAGTCTATTGAATAAGGCATACAGGATATCCACCACCATTCGCCAAACTGCAAATTATGCCCTATTTACTTTATTTATGAGCTTTCTAAATCCTGTATTTGTTTATGCATGACTTCTTATCCCTTGGAAGATTAGACCTTGAGCTTCGTCAGGCAGCTAAAAGAAGAGTAAAGTGTCCCTAAGACACTATTTGGATCACTCTTTGGATCACATTGTGTAACTGATTTGTGATATTGTGGAGGTTTGTGCATAGTCCATTGATGTCCTGACCCTTTCTTCCCTTGCTAACTAGCCTGTGACTTCTCCACATTACAGTTCAGACTACTTTAGCATTGCAGTAAGGAATTAAGGTTCAGGCACACCACTTTTATAAGACAATGCTTGACCTAAAGTCAGTCAGAATTTTCAGGAATAGGTTTTAGGAGAAAAGTACACTCCATGAAGTCAGTCAAAAACAAGGAACGGGAAAAAAGCCTCACATCTTTTGGTTATTCTATGAGACAAAGGAGAGCAGAGGAAGACAGTGAAAAAACTCTGCTGGAACTTGGCTCTCAGTCTGATAAAGGGGTCTGATTTTCTTCACCTTTAGCCACAGTGTAAAGGCTGTTTCCCTATTGGTTGAGAGAGGTGAGAGCCCGACTCATGAAATAAAGACAGTCCTCGTCATGATGAACTATAAATGTCACTGAATAAACCTGTGCTTCATCCTCTTGTAGATTGGCATAAAAGCAGTCAGCCTTACCTTAGAGGCAATGTGCAAATTATTATTGTGGCACTCAAACAGTAATAAAGTAAAAACACAATATAATAAAAATTCGAGACCAGTTTAAAAAAAATAAAGTAAATGTAAGTACATAAAATAAAAATAAATGACAAAAATCTATTCAGTAGAATTGAAATTATGAACTTTTAAACTTTTATTTGAAAATAGTGTCAAGAAGCATAAAGTGCCACTCATTGTTATCTGGTTGTGCTGTACTGGGTCAGGGTCACAAGTTCAGTATAATCACGATGGAGCATGTGCAGAATACAGGCACCCGTTTTGCCCCCTGGAGGTTTTACCTTCTGAACTTTAAGGCCACACAAGGAGTTGCAACCAGAGCTTCCCGTTGGCGAGGCCGCAAGGAGGTCAATGTCAGTGTGAGGACCGGTAGCCGCTGGAGCTTCATGTAGGCTGGAGATGCAGAAAGTTATGGATTGGAATGAAGAGCAGTTCGCCATCGCAAATACAGACAAATAGGCACTGGTGGGCATCACAGTAACCATTGCTGATGTGAGGATCCTGCTTATGGTCACAAAGGGTCCCAAACTTCTGGATTTTCACCTGGAGTGTCATTTTCTGCATATCTGAGATAGGAGAAGTGCATTCTGATGCAAGCCAAGGGTCCATGGCCTGGGCACCACCTTTTGGGGATTAGGACTCACTCCAGCAGAGGCAAGCAGCAGGGCTCAGACAGGTCCAAACAGGTCTAGCCGATTCTGGTCAGCTGAAGAGTATCTGAGCATTTGCAGGGAGGCCCCTGGAAAATTCTTGTTGTACTGTAGCTCAACCAGAAAGTAAAACAATGACCCTTGCAGTCACTTCTAGGGAGCATTTGTTCAATGCAAGCATGCCCAATATTTTTCAGGCAGCAGAGCAGTCCATCTTCTGAATCTTCCACAGGTCCAAGAGAATTCTGATTAGAGGTTCTGGAGGTGTGCATTCACACCTATTATCAGTCTTTGTTTACAGGATTCCCTGACTTACTCCCAAACTAGTTCTAGCCAGTTCTTCCACTTTCTGTGGGGTTGGCTCTAAACTGTCTAGGGGGACAACGACAAGGGCAGGTCTGGTGTCAGGTTCCTGTGTGCGTGCTGCAGGCAGGGTCCTTTGAGGTGTAATCAGGGCAGGGTGCAACTCCTCCCCAGCCATTCTGTCAGGTAGACCCACTCTCTCAAAAGCAGGCCCTCTGTCCCATTCCTGGAAGAAATACACAGCACACCGCAGGAGAGCCATTCAAAGCTATATAACTGTGGACACTGTCAGAAAGGACATTTAGTTTAGGCAGAAAAATTGCAACTTTCCAAATAAGCAATTTTCCGAATAGTGACTTAAAATCTGACTATACCGTAAGAGTGGATTTTAAATTACAATTCAAGTGAGTGGAAGAAGCGTTTCTCTATCTGTGAGAAAAGTGAATTTTCAGTTGTTGTGAGACCTTAGAAAGTAATAATGGCACAGATCCTTAACAGGTCCAGTAAGGTTTCTTTAAATCAAACTTGAGCTCTGTCCTGTGTAGCTGTGACACACAGGAGCCAGGCTTAAATCAAAGAGAACACATTTAAAACAATTATCAGTTGCAAAACAGCCAATTAGTAAGAAACAAGACTCAATAAGTATCACGCTCCAATTTTAAGAAATAGAGTATATTTTTACTTTCTAAAAGGCACCCACAATGCAAATATCAGATGAAGGGAACCGGAGCTATGATTTCGCAAGGTTTCATAAATCGCTGCTTTTCACTCCAAAACGTTTCTTCCTTGGGACAGAAAATGGGTACACCCCTGAAGTGTGTCCAGTATAATTAGCCACCTCCTCACCCCAGACAGACCGGCTCAGTAATGGGTTTTCCCACCTTGGAAGATATGCCAGCCTGTCTACGTGAAAAAAGGGAAGGGTGGGCTGGAGTGTGATTCCAATTAACCCCTTCACAATTGGCAGCCTCATTGAAGCTGGGTCAACTGTACCCATCTGTGGCCACAGCCCCCGTGTCATTCTGCTGAGAGAGGTCACACCTACTCCCACCAATAGTCTTTTTGTTTCCCATTCCTGAGATTGTGTCACTTCTCTTGGGAGGAGGGTTGCGACAGTCTCAGGTGACAACTGATGTAGTCAATCAAATAAGGCTACTAGAACTTTACAGCAAGAAAGTTGTGACTTTCCAAAGTCACTTTTGGATTGAAAATTACGTTAAATCCAACATTAGTATTAAGTCAGGTTTAATGTAACGATTAATTGGATACCTTGGAGTACTAAGTTTGGTAGGCGCAAATAAAAGTAAGCACTTAGTGCAAGGGCTAGTGAAACTCCATGTTAACCAATGGAACTACCAGCCTTGCTACAGTGAAATGGCAATTTTTACGTCTTCTCTGTGAGGACATGCAAATTTCAAATTCAA
Organism: Lissotriton vulgaris; assembly: GCF_964263255.1. Taxonomy (NCBI): domain Eukaryota; kingdom Metazoa; phylum Chordata; class Amphibia; order Caudata; family Salamandridae; genus Lissotriton; species Lissotriton vulgaris. The sequence continues at coordinate 883,629,615 of NC_141694.1, forward strand.
TATGTCCTTCTTTTTCATATTTGGCCCACTGCTTTGTGAGCTCCTAGGGCCATGCTGGGGGCTGACTTACAAATATGAAAATGGAATTTTTGGACATGGCAAAAAGGTTATTTTAACTCAATGAAGAATTTTCCGAAGCACACCCTTAATGTTGTCCATTACAATTAGTTTTATCATCCTTTTTCTTAGTTTGGCATGCATGCACCCGTTTCAGTGCGCCGTTCGATCAACAGTGTTGGCCTGCTGGTTTAGTAGGTCACAGCGGGTTGCACAGCCATATGCACATTTGTATCTTGAAATAACACAATTTCACCAAACTAACCATTTTTAGTCCATTTATTTTTCTTCACTTTTCATCATCATTTTTCACATCTTTTTTCATCACGTCAAAAGTGGTTAATTTCTTTGCATATTTTTGGCGTGTAACTATTTCTATGAATTGCCCATCCAGGCCAATACATGAACATATTCCAAATTTTCTTCCACTTGATTCTATGCATATCCTACTCATGCATTTCGGTTAAAAAAACCTACATCAGGAGTATCTGCAAATTATAAAAATGTACTTATAAGTCACATTTAATTTCCGTCCCACATAATATAAATTAACAATCACCCTAAATTCCCACACTTCTGTTGATACAAAACAGGCTGTGCATATATACCCATGCGTCCCAATTCCATCCCCCATCAAGTAACTCCCTGTCATTTTATCATGCTTAAACTATATTGTGTAATCCGCCCTCTACCCCCTAACATAAACACTCTTCCGAACATAAAAGAAATCAAATAGAACTAGTTTCTTGGACCACATCTACCAAAAACAACCTACACCTCAACATCCAAACATAATCCCCTCTCAACCTTAAACGTTTTTACTAATGTTAATAATGGGATATTTATTTTGAAGTAACATTTTGCACAGGATTGTGGGTAATTGAGTCTGTACTTGAAAACGACAGTAACGATTTAGAGCGGGAGGTGGGAAGGACACGTGAGACGTTTGCACCAATGACTGCAGAGGTGGGGAGGGTAACATCTATTTAAAGTTGGGATGAATAGCATAGTCGCTCATAAGCAACAACAAGCGTGCAAGAGGAGCTTCAGTGTTGCAATGTTTATATCAGGTATGCATGGGGGTTGGACATAGTGTCAAACTTAAGATAGGGTAGTGATGGAGTATGGCCTTGTGGGGAGGTATTTTTAAAATTTCATTGAGGTGTTTTAAGATTGAGAGGGGATTATGTTTGGATGTTAAGGGGCAGGTTGTTTTTGGTAGATGAGGTCAAAGAAACTAGTTCTGTTTGATTTCTTTTTTGTTCGGAAGAATGTTTATGTTGGGGGTAGAGGGCGGATTGCACAATATAGTTTAAGCACGATAAAATAACAGGGTGTTACTTGATTGGGGATGGAATTGGGACGCATGGGTACATATGCACAGCCTGTTTTGTATCAACAGAAATATGGGAATTTAGGGTGATTGTTAATTTATATTATGTGGGACGGAAATTAAATGTGACTTATAAGTACATTTTTATAATTTGCAGATACTCCTGATGAAGGTTTTTTAACCGAAATGCATTGAGTAGGATATGCATAGAATCAAGTGGAAGAAAATTCGGAATATGTTCATGTATAGGCCTGGATGGGCAATACATAGAAATAGTTACACGCCAAAAATATGCAACGTATTTAACCACTTTTGACGTGATGAAAAAAGATGTGAAAAATGATGATGAAAAGTGAAGAAAAATAAATGGACTAAAATTGAATACTTTGGTGAATTTGTGTTATTTCAAGATACAAATGTGCATATGGCTGTGCAACCCGCTGTGACCTGCTCAACCAGCAGGCCAACCCTGTTGATCGAAAAAGGTTATTTTGCCATGTCGAGTTGGTAGTTTGACAGCTGCCTGACTAGAATGCAATGGCAGACCTAGAGTAATGCTTACACTTTGTCACAATAGTGATGGCACAATACGTGATGCAGTCCATGGTGACATTTAACTTACTAGACCTGTGCATACATTGACTACAAACTAAATACTCGTAAGTAAATTAAAAATGCCAATCGGGTATTAGCAAAATGCACATATACACACACACTTTTGTGAGGTCCACAGCACACAAACTGGGGAATTGTCAGCAGGGCCAAGTGCACTTCAAAGTAAAAAAACAGCAGGATTAGTCCTCAAATCTGTGGGAGTTGATCATGCAAGAAAGATCCCTTTGCTTACACTGCCTGTTGCCTAATTAAGTTATCACTTATTAATTGTAATAGGGTAACCCAGTAGAGAATGGGACAGATAGCCTTTCCATAGTGACAAACTACTTTAAGAGTTTTTTACTGTCAAGACGTGAAAACGTAAGAACACGTCTTACTTTTTACATACAATATGCCCTGCTCCATGAGCATTTAGGGCCTACCTTAGGGGTGACTTATAAATATTAAAAAGGAAGTTTATTTTGTGAGGTAGAAATTAAAGTTTAAAACTGCACTACAAGCTGCAGTGATAGTCCTGAGATATATTTTACAAGGCTACTTTAGTGGGTGGCACAATGAGTGCTGCGGCCCACAAGTAGCATTCGATTTACAGGCCATGAGTAAAAGTAGTACCATGTAATAGGGGTTTATAGTAAATTATATGTACAATCAGGTGTAGGCCAATTCGTTCATGTTTAAAAGGGAAAGTGCTTGTACATTTTACCACTGCTTAGCAATAGTAAAGTGCACAGAGTCCTTCCTAATCCTACAAAAAGGAGTACAGCAAAAATAGGGGAGTGAAAGCAAACAGTCTAGGGTGACCCTGATGTAAGTGCAAGGACCAACACTATGTTTTAGAAAGTAGACTAAACTTTTCTTTTTTGAAACCATTAGGATCTGGAGCCAGAGTACAGACAGAGCAAGATTTCCCAGCACGAAGAAGGCAGCAATTTTCACATTTTGAAACCCCATAGGAATTATTCGAACAGTTTCAGAGACACTGATAAAACTTGTCACTAGTCCTGAAGCAGATTGATTACCATTGCTAAAGATTTGGGTTCTTGCATAAAAAGTGACAAGTAAAAACGCAATTAATTTCATATATGTTTGCGATGACACAACCACACATTCAGTAATCATTTGTCTGCATTACAACATCACTTGTTTGATGCAATGATAAAATATACTACCTACCAAGCTGGAACCAGGACCAAGTTTCATAGACCTGTGCAAACAAAACGACACTTCCAGAAACCATCATTTACCTTACTGAAGGATACTGGGAATCCCCAATAGGTTTCACATAAGGTGGCAGAAGTGGAAAGAGATATGAACTATTGTCCAGAGCTGCCGACCTTGGAACACAAGAAGCCAGCTTTGAATCCTGGATTAAGTTTAACATCATGTGATTCTGGGAAAATCATTTAATCTCCCTGTAGCTAGATAGATTACAAGGTGTGCAAGGTAAACTAGTTCTGTTGTAAAGCACTCTAAAGCCCTTGGGTCTTGTTGCCCTATAATAAACTGTCAAAAGAGTCTCTCTTTTAGACACCCAGCGTTTGAGGGATTGTCTTAATCTAGTCTAAAGAAGTGAAGATTTTATCAACAGGTTAAACTTGGAGTAACAGAATCTGATGGAACACTCTACTTTCGTTGATGTCAAAACACCATCCATACCTTGTTAACAGGTCATATTGAAAGCAGCTGTTTTTTAGTCAGATGTTAGGTAGACATCCCTGTATATAGTAAAATGTTATGGCCAGTAGGGGCTCACACAAGTAAGAGGGGTTGGGGGGGCAGAGCGAGGTGGGCGTAGGTGGAAGTTAACAGAAAACGGGATATGTAATATGAAATAAATAAATTAAACCACTTACCTTGCACTCTTCGCATTGCCGAGTTGGCGATGCGGCGAGCACAAGGTAAGTTGTTTTTTAAAATGTATTTCACATTACTTATCTTGTTGTCTTTCGACTTCCACCACCCCACCTCCCACCCTGCCCTGCCTCACCGCTCTTACCTGTGTGAGCTGCGACTGGTTAAGGCATCTCTATCTGATTTGCTTGAAAAAAAGATATAAATTCAGAGAAATCTGTATTGAACAGGCAATGATGTCACTGAAATAGTTGTGTTCTCTTCTAATTTCTGTCTTGTTTGACTGTGCAAACAGCACTAATACAGTAACACTGGAGTGATAACTAAACACTGAAGTGATAACTTGCACTATTTAATATTTATGCCAATCCAAACACATATTTGAGATATAGGAATGGAAATCTCAACAGTTTGTTTCTCTCAATGTGTGTGTACGCATGCCAAGATTCGTACTCTACCAGAAATAAAATGTGATTGACCTTCAATTCTGTTGGTTGTGGAGAGAGCATGCTGTCATCAAAGCATCATAACTCTTCCTCACTTCTTGTGCATCATTTAAACCAGCATGTGCCAGCACATACAGAATGCTTGGCTTCCTCTCAAAAGAAACACACTAAACGTGATGATTTAAGTATAGTGCAAATCGAGACATATATGCTTCCAGGTAACAAATGAGTTGTTGAGCCACACAGTGGTTAATTTTGTAAAACAAACATAAATGCTGGGGCTCTTGTCAGGAGCAGCTTGCAACAGCCTATTTCTCCTGTTAGCCCTGCCTAAAACAGAACCAAATAATAACCATGAAAGTTGAGGATGTGGCGTAATGGCCAGAGCTGCTGACTTCAGAGCTGGGGAACCAGTTTTGAGTCTCAGCGTCAGCTCAACATCCTGTTATTCTGGTCAAATCACTTAATATCCCCGTAAATGCTTGAAAAAGGTTCCGCTGATGATGATTAAGTGCTAGTGCTGAGCACCGGAAACCACTGGCTCAAATTAAGCACTCGAGACACATAACGATAATTTTCACAACATATAACAAAAACTGTTGTGTTTCTTTTCTGGAAACGAAAGCAAGGATGTCCATTTGGAGTGCCACATTCCCATTGTACGAGGCTCACCCCGTACATATAGACAGTGTCAGTATTAGAAAATATGCAGGGATCTAATATCCCAGGTTAGTTTCTATAGTTTCCGTTCTTGACCTTTCGACTTCCATCAGTAAATAAGGGGTTGTTCAGGAGCAAAGGATGGGATAAGAGGTCAATCCTATGAGGCCATCAAGTCACTTTCTTTAATCCTGACATATTTGGGGGGTTTAACGTCCATGAGCCAATGTCAATTAATTCCGATCATCTTGTTGGAACCCCTTAAAACAACAGATGGTGAGAATTGAGATATCTCAATGAAAAGCATTATGAGAGTCATGATTTTCACGCTGATCGCCAGCCTGGTAGTACCTACCAAAAACACATTGTACTCTTTTTAATCACAGGCTCTTGTCAAGGTAATAATATTCATCTGTGTACCCGAGTGTTCCCTTTCATTTGACAAAGGGTTGACTGTAACCCCAACACACAAATACAACTATAGCCCTTTAAGTGCTGCCGTCGGCCAACGGTCGTCACGAGCACTACCTTGCCAGTGCTGCGCACGACCGTTGGCCGACGGGTCAGCATTCGTTATTCGAACGTTCAGCACTGGGCACTGAACGTTCGACGCTCGGAAGGTGTTAAATATCAAAGGTACAACAAACATGTTTTCCCAAGATCATTCTATGAAACGTCTAGTTTAGTCTCAACTCCACCATCTGACTCAGTTCTGCGCACACTACTCAGTAATGGTGCATGCTACAGAAATCTTTCTGTTGCAGCTAACCAAATTAAAGCATTTGAGTCTGCTGACCCTGCTTTGGGTCGGCAAACCCAAAATAGAAGACTGGAGAGCAGGGGCAGCTCCTCCGCTAAGGTGGAGGTGCATTACCCCACTGCTCTCAGAGCAGCACAAATTTAAATTAAATACTCTTGTTATTATCATTTTATTCGTCTTTGATACAGGGCTGGGCTAGAGCAGGGCTGGGTTCAGAGCCTAGGAGGAGTGGTGAGTGCACACTCTCAAAGTGTACATTGCGGTTTGGCCGGCCATCTTGGCCCAGCCAAACCGTCATGCATACTTAGCATGTTGTCCACCAGGCTGCATGACACAGTTTGATGGGGAACATGCCCAGGCTCTCTTTCCCTGTCTGAGAACTAATCCACGGCACTCAGACCAATCACAACACTGCATTGCAGCATTGTGATTGGCTTAGGAGAGCCCTGCGTTTCCTGGTTCTGGACTTGCCAGGAAGAGAAGGAATGATGGAGAGACAGCGGCAGCGGAAAGCTAAGTGATGTTTTTGTTGCTTATTATTCCAACGCCCCCACCTTTCCACCCCCATTCCCTGCCCACTGCAACTACTGGGGAGAACCTCCCTTGTCCAATAAAATGTATTTCTGGTTGAAATTCGGGCCCGTACACAGTTTATAAACCTGGGTTAGCACACTGTTTATGAATTAACAGTAAAGCTATCTCTGTAATGTAAACCTTTGTAACCCGTCCAATACTTTTTTTGTAATGCCAATTTCTCAGCAAGTACTAAACAGATTTACATCAAACTAAACCAAGGCAATCCTCTGAATGAAGGACTTCTTTTAGTCTTTTTCAATCATTGAGATAATCCATCTTGCATAAAGCCAAAGGCTATGGCTAGTTGCTTGAGACCTCCTGCATCCAATCCACACCATGTATGGCTGAAGGCTGCGTGCACTATGAATTGGTCCAGGGTCCGGGTTTGCCCCGATGGCCTTCCCCAAAGTAAGTCTCTGCAGCAAACACATAGCCAAATTAATGCACAGCATTAATTAGCCACCTGCAGTGGAGGTGGTCTATAGCATGGTCCAGCAGCCACACATGATACACACAGTGTAAAAGTGATTTTGAAGGGTGAATTATATGAGTAATGATAGAGATATGGGGCTCAACTACATTCAGCGAAATGAGGCTAGTGGTACTTATAGTAATCAAATACATGGTGAACCGTATTTACCATGGGTTCCAATATTTATTTTGGTTATCACATGCAGACCAAATCTCAATATATGCAAGCTTTTTTCCTAAAGCACTACAAACCACTTTTTGTCCAACATGCACTCGGTATTGGTACAGCATGTACTGAAAGTTTTTAAAAAATAGACTTGGAAAATTTTTGTGAATTATGTACATATTTGGATTGTCTGTGCTGTATATATTGATGTCTTTATGAAAGTTTTTTCACTGAGGTAGCAACAAGTTTGGATTCTATTTCTAAGATTGAAAATTCATTCTTAAAGTAAAGAAATGAGTCGCTACCAGCTGAAAATGATCTGTAAGTGACAATGCAAATACATATTGTAAACCATTATAATACGAGTAAATTATTAAGAAATAAAAATCAAATAGTCTATATTGTATGAATTTATTTTACTTTAAGAAGTCCACAAGCTTGCTTCTAGGCTTACATTTAAGCAGGGGTCGAACATCGCATTTGAGCTTAGTGTGATTCCTAAGAAAGTCAGCAAACGTAAATGGTGAAAAAGTATGGTTTATGACAGTGCGAAAATATGATTTTCCTGAAATAATACATTCTTAGGTGATGTCTGGAGTCAGTTTGTCAATTGTAGTGTGCAATTGTGGTAAACTGGTCGCTTTTTTAACTCTCATATATCCACAGGCTGAAAATGGTAGCGCATGACCCCAGAAAAGGAAGCCCCACCTCAAAATGACTTTGCCATAGAAGCAGCATATTGTCTGGAGTATTCAGGCTTCTGGTTCCCAGCTCGAGAGCTTAAAGTAAAAAGATGTAAAATTGCAAATGCTTTATTTATGATTTTGATGGCGCAGTGAAAGCGAATGGAGTGGATAAGTTATGCGTAAGTGCTATACATTATGCAAGTATTTACATGTGACTGAAAAGAACATTCAGATGGGAAAGCAGACACTCCCAATTGGAGGGTTCTGATCTTAGATCAATTTAAAAACAGTCCACTGTAGTAGTTGTCTATGGATGTTTTGACCCCAAAACGTAATTATTTAGAGTAGGGTCATCATCAGGATAGAAAATGTATACAGAGGAGACACCAAGGGATTGTTGCTGAGGATCCCACAATTGAGGTTGTGTGTATCAATGTAATGGGACTGTGGGTACTTACAAAGAAACTCAAGGCTTGTGTGGGCTTGGAGAAAGATGTTGTGGTCACATAATCTAATATTCTAATCCTGTGGAATTTATTTTCCTTCAGGGATGGCTCCACCATCTGCCTCATGTTTTATAATATTACTAGAATCCCGCAATGGTGATACAGGACCATATTACTCAATTGCCCATTATGTAACCTTTCTATCTGTGTAAGCCATATCTCTTGTCTCCAGCATGCTCAGTACATCCCTTTTTCGAAGCCACATGAAAGAAAATCTGTCTACCAAGAGCAATGCGTGACAGGACGTGAGTTATTGTGTAAGTTGTGTGTTTCATACCATAACTGGTCAATTGCAGTGCTTTTTCATTGTTGTGCTTGCTGAACTATAACTAACCTTTAACTGTGTTTTATCCATTGAATTTCCTATTTTTATTAGGCAATGCATTAATTTGCTCTGTCCGCTTTTTGCATTTACATAGCATTTGGCCTTGCAAACTGAGAGATGGCCAAAGGACAAGGCCTACCATCCATTTACCTGGGCATTCTACTAGAGCTTACACCCACCCACAGCTATTTTGTGCTTACCTTTTTTTTTTTTTTAATTAAAACCATGATTTTTTGCAAACATGAACATTCTGAAAATTAATGAAATCTTGCAAATTCTGTAAAATGTTGCCTTTTACTGAAGACAAAATTTAAGCTGGGGGATTGTACATTTTGAAAAAAAATGAAATTACTAAACTTTAAGTAGGTATTTGAGGACTTATCTCTTCAGTGAACATAACACACCCAGTGCAAGAAACCTCTTAGCAAATCTTCTCTTCTGTAAGAGTTATTTTTCCCAGTGCCAATTTTTTTAGTTTTGTTGAATTAGAGTAATTCCAAATGGCCCCAAAAAATGAAGTAGCTCATCAGCCAATTACAAACGGTACAGGAATACAGGGTCACCATTTTTTTTGAAAATTATATTGATGGAAGGATCTTTTTGGGTACCCCCACATGGCATCGGGGCTCATGGTGTGCCCACCCTGCACCAATAGGTGGCCATTCAATTCTTTTTATACAGAACTCGGGAAAAGAGTCCCCGAGTACTGTAAAGGCAGCTGCAACATTTTGTTTAGGGTTGCAGCCATCTGATCAGATAATTCAGCACCAAAATGACCAATGGGGGAAAAATCTCCCTCAGTCAATTGTTTTATTTTTATTTTTGGTACGGAGAGCCGGGCCCAACCATCCATATATTCTTAACTGACTATAAATCTGGACCAGTGGAAGTAAGTACCATGGATCATCTAACTGTGCTAGAGATGAATGAGGGCTTGCAAATGTGAGAGAAAAATCCTCCACTCATTTTCTGTTCAATAGTTTGAGTGATGACAATTGTTTTATATATATCGAAGCCTTACCCAATACCATGCTCAGGGATGCAGTTGTAACATTTAGGGCTGGAATAAACCCATATTATGCAGATAGGAAGACAATAGCAGTAATGAGAGATGAGTGGGGTAAGGGCATTTGTGGGTTGAAGACAAAATGTACCAGGGTACCCATCTCACAGGACTGTTTATGGTTTTTAGATGAGCGGAAACATTTTTAAAGCAACTTTTGATCAAATATGGAATTACAAACCATGACAAAGACCTCAGTTTTCTGGTGAATATCAGGATCTTAGACATTATGTGTGGAATTGGGAGGAATTTTTAATTGTGATACCAGGGATTTTAAAAGGTATGTCAGTTAATATGTAAGGGAATGTGTGCATTTTTATGAGATCCCCAACCATGATTTATTTCTCTTACCTCATTGCATGTCTTTTTTATTGGATATGTCACTTTTTAATCATTTTATTGTATTCATTATTTTAGCATGTAGTAATGGGAATGTTTATAGACTCCTGTCTAAATAAGCTAACCTTTATGACCGACTAACTGACATATATTTCGAATGTTTTCCGAGGGTTTACCCCTTTAAGCCCAACATGAGCACTTTAAATGCTAATTTGTTTCAATGTCTGAGATGATTTACATCAAATCAGAAAAGATTTGCTTCCTGAATCATGTTTTAACTCAGCCCACTATGCCACAACACATTAGTCTCTTCAGAAAGGGAATATAGCATTGTCAAACATATGACTTGTAAATCTGAATACTTGGTCTATTTTATCATGTGGCTATGTCTTAAAATGTATTTCGTCAGCACAATTTTTCCAGTTCAAAAAAGAATATTAATATACTGGAGTACAATAACTAATTGCATCCCAAAATATCTGGTTGAAAGACATTTTAGAAAAATATGACTTTGATGATTGTACATAAGCCCATTTTTTGGTAAGGGCAGAATTACAAAAAATCCAAAAGTAGGATACTCAGTGCATATTTTGCATAGGTGGAACCTAACTTCATTACTGATTTAGATACTTGCATACCATATTGCTTTATCACAAGGGAAGATCTGTTTATCCAGCTACCCTGATGATACACATCTATTATATTGAATCCCATCGTATTCACCCTTACTACAGAGCTATATTTTGCTTACATGCATTTTTAATTAACTTAGGGTTTCTTTAATTTATTCACCTTTGGTCTTTCAAGTGAATCATTTCGCAACATTGTCTGAAAAGTGTTTTACTATCTTCCTCTTTTCTCCTTACTATGACTTTAATAAGAAATTAATGCTCTGCCAACTGATGGTAATGAAATAATTTGTCTTGCAAAGGAAGAAAGGTGTTTTGTACTGGACAGGGTGGAAGTAATATTACTGATAAAATCCATATGAGAGAAATTGTATTCATTCTCTATGATGTTCTTTGGGTTCAATGTATTTGCTTCAAAAATGCTACCTTACACACTTAGGCTTTACTTGACCTGCTCTGATTTGTGATTTAATTGAAAACTCTTAATTAAAATTTCTAGCAAGTCATTGTAATCAATTATAATGCTGATAGTTGCCTCCACAGAAACAAAAGTCAATAATTGTCTGTATTTAGTCTGTTTTCTACATAAAACTATGGACTACTTGAGACTGGAATTTTGCTAGATTTTCATTAGATCATGGGTAACCACTTCATGAAACATGTTTGCACTGTCATGTGGGGTGGCGGGTTTGCATCTGGATTTGGGTTTAAAATGGTTGGTATTTGTTCTGTAAATTTCGAGGTTTAAAGAGCAAAGTAAACCCCTCTCCGAAGCCCGGATAGTTTCTGCTCCCTCCAAATCAGTTAAAGCAGTTAAACCTGCAATATCCCCTCGGCACAACTCTCAAAGGTAGGATCATGGACCATTATAGTGGGAAATAGTGTACTTTATGCTAGCAATCACCACCCAAAGAAACTCAAACGGAGTATTCCATTTGAAGAATTCCTGAGGGTGAAAAACAATTGCAGTTCTGCGCAGGCCTACCAAGAGGAGGAGAGCAAAAATAATCCCTAGGGTCAGGGCCAGAAGATATCCCTTTAAGATTCTCAAAACTGTGAGAAAGTAGGCAAGGTGACAAGGGACAGTCTCCTCACCAGGAAAGAGAGGGAGGAGAATGACCCCAATAAAGTACGACTAATTGCCAGCTTGAATAGTGAATTGGCGCTGCTTTGGAATGTATAATGGAAATGCTTTTTAATTGTGCATTTTAAAGCAGTGTCAGCCATCATATATGCTGATCTCAATGTATCTAGATATGTAGCAGGTACGGAGAGGGGAGAGGATATGGCATAAGGGCTAGATTGATTGATCTTGAAGCTGGAGAACTAAGTTCGAGTATCAGTGGGAGATTCAACATACTGTGATCCTTGGCAAATCACTTAGGGCCATATGTATCATCATCCAGATTTGCGATTCTGAAATAGCGATTTTTTAGAAATCGCTATTTCAGAATCGCAAATTGGGATATATGTAGAAAATCACAACTTTTTTGTGAAACCTTAGTATTCCTTAATTGTGATTAGAAAATTGCGAATCACAATTAAGGAATAATTTCCCATTCATTTCTATGGGCCAGGAGGCCCATAGGAATGAATGTTAAGTTATTCTCAATTTGCGATTCACAATTTGAGAATTTGCAAACTGAGAATAATTTCAAGGGTGCAGGGGTGTCCAAAGGGCACCCTGTTGCACCCCTGAAATAAGCATGGGTGCACATGTGGCGCACATACATGCCCTAAGGGCATGTATGTGCGTCACATGGCACTTTGAAAAATGCAAAAATTTGCATTTTTCAAGGAATTCGCAAATTACCACCAACTTGAAGTTGGTGGTAATTTGCGATTCCTTAAGGACAATTAGCATTTTTTTGTGCCTCATACATTGCATTTAAGGAATCGCAAAATTTGTGATTGCTTAAATGCAATTGCAAAATAAGGAATTGCAAATTTTGCGATTCCTTGTTTTGCACCAGCTTTTCTTTGATACATTCCATTTAGCAAATTCGCATTCACATTCACATTCTGCGAATTTCGGCGTTTGCGAATGCGAATTTGCTTGATCCATATGGCCCTTAATCTCTCTGTGCTCTTTATAACGCAGCCGGTGCTCATGTAAAGCACTCCTATACCTTTGGGTCGAGTTTGTGCTAACAAACAGTGGGCGGGGTGGTAAACAAACACAAGGGAGTGTAGGGAAACAACAGCAGGAGGGGGGAGGTGATAGAGAGCTCAAACATTAGCAGTGGGAAGACGGAAAACATGCACTTGCAGGACGAAATTTAATAAAAGTTCCTAGGGAGCGTGCGGCCAGTAAAAGGACAGTAGCTACTGACCGCTATCCAAGAAGGGTACTTGGCCCAAGCTCCAGGGAACAGGCAAAACTGAGGAAATAAGAGAAATAGTGCAACCTTGATTACGTGGGAAGCTGCTGCTAACCAGTGAGAAGCAAGAAAACAAGAGTGACCTTGCGAAGCCTACGAATGGTAAGTAATGTGTGGGCTGTAATCCCCTTTTAAGATTTGTTCTTTTATTACAAAAGATTTTGTATGCACAGCACAAGTAATGTGCAGGTAAACCTAAAAATGAACATTTCCACACTTTAATCTACATGTGTGCCAAATTTCATCTAAATACATTCAGTCATTTTGTCGCTATGTCTGAGTAAAAAATCTATGGAAAATTCATTGGCTGAGCAACATGTTTTGGGATGCCCCTGTTTTCTTTACACCTCCTTAACTAATGACCACAAAATGGTGCATCATCAGCCAATGTGGAAAAAAGAAATAGGTCTGATTCAAAGTTTTGCGGTGATTCATCAAACAGTGGCAAAGTTATTAGCAAGAAAAAGTCTGAGGAATTCCTATCTCTGAGAATCCTAACTACAACTAATTTATACATACACATTACCAGGCGTACCATATCCCCTCGCATTATTCTGTTCTCCTGATGCAGATTAAGTTATGCATGTCTCTACATGAAGTTTCTTGTACAGAGGTTGCAGTTGCACAAACCCCATTGTTCAGATATTGGGAAATCTATACTTTCAAGGGCTGGGGTTTGATAACTGAGGGCGATATGTATAAAAAAAGAGATTTGTAAATCTCAAATTGTGATTTTTAGCGATTCGCAATTAGAGAATCGCAAAATGCAATCTATGTCGGATTTGCTAAAAATTTTGCGAATCCTACATATTCCTTATTTGCAAATTACAAATTGAGATTCGCAAATAAGGAATACCTTCCCATTTATTTGTATGGGCTAGGAGGCCCATAGGAATGAATAGGAAGACATTCTCAATTTGCGATTACCAATTAGAGAATGGCAAATTGAGAATGCAATTTCAAGGTTGCAAGGGAAGGGTGCCAAAAAGACACCCTGCTGCACCCCTGAAATATGCATGTGTGCACATTTTGCGCACATACATGCCCTAAAGGCACGTATGTGCGGCATATGGCACTTGAAAAAAATCTTTAAAGAAAATCGCAAATTACCACCAACTTGAAGTTGGTGGTAATTTGCAATTCCTTAAAGCAAAATAGAAAATTTCTGGTGCTTCCAGAATTGCATTTAAGAATCACAATTTGCAATTCCTTAATTGCATTCGCAAAATAGAGAATCGTAAAATTTGAAATTCTTTATTTTGCGACGGCCTTTTGGGATGATGCATCCCAAAAGGCTTTTTCCAATTCGCAAACGGGCCGATTTTGAGAGTCTGCCCGTTTGCAAAGGGGAAAAGGCTTGATGCAAATGTCCCTGAGTCATCAGACAGCTATATCTTTTATAGATCGATGTATGTTCTTTTAAAAATAATTCATTTTGAAACAAACTTTTTCAAGAGAGCACTGTTCTCAGGAAATCATATCATAGTATAGGACCACAATGATGCAAAGGGACGCTACAGGAGCTGCTACAATCAATCATGTTGGAGAAAGGAGGTGAGGCTGTCTAAGCAGAGGTTTGGAGGTTTCATTTGTACGTGAAGATGTAGATGTCTTTAATTCTTGGAACATTGATTTGAATTTGACATTTGTGTACATTAGTGGTGCTGATATTTAAAATGAAAAACAACTATATTATGTTTAGCAAACCTTGTAATGCGAAGATAAGTGCTTACTGCTGTAAAAAATACATTATTAAAAGGCTTTACCAAGCGATCTTTAAATTTAAACTGACAGATCAATCAGTTGCCCGTTTGTTTCGGATATCTGTGTGCAGCAACAACTCTGCCATTCATCCTTTGGAAGTTGAGAAAGTGAGTACGATTCCGTTAAATAACTGTAACACATGCAAGTTGCCGCACTGCGAAATGGCAATAATTTGGTATCAAATGCTGTATAAAAAAAAACAATTTATTTATTGGTGGGATACAAGAATGCTCCAGCGTTCGTTGATCTCATTTGAAAGCCTTAAAAAATCGTGCTTGTGCTCTTCTCATTTTCACTTCACACTTTTAAATTATGGACCTGTAAGTGCAGGTTTAAATCTTATATTTCGAGGAATAGTCCACGCATTGGTCCAGACATTTTACTTAGAAAGTGATTTATGTCTGCTGGTTTTATTAATAAGCCCGGACTAGCCCCTGCGCTCTTCATAGCTCAAATATTTGACAATTTACGTAAAATAATGGGTTCGTACTACAGTCTCCCATCTCTCACAGATAATCATTGGACTCGGGGCGGAATGCTGCCTCCTGAAGGATTGGGGTTCCCTGAAGACCCTGAAGGGTTGGAGGCGCCCCTACACCTAAGGGGCGGATGGGCTTTCATTTCGCCCCTGATGTGAGCTCTTCTAACCTGCACTCCACCCCCTCCCTTCAGGGTTTCCGAGCGTTAGCATTTCACTCTTCTTGATTTCAAATCGCCTAACTATTCTCTCTAAGTTTATTTTGGATAGTGCTGGTTGGTTTTAAAACACCTTCTGAAGTGCTTTTTTCTACCCAGTTTATGATGTGCCAGTTTATTGCAGCTATTCCACACCAATGTCTCAGGCATTGCTTTGTCTGTTCTTCACAATGCCCTGGAGGGAAACAGGCTGGACTTGTTTTGTTTTATGTTATCAAGCACTTTATCTGCCTATCAGCCCTGCTGAAAGTGATTAACAGTGTGATGGATTGTGTGTAAACTGTTAGTCATCACTTTAAAGTTGAGTCATCTCACAAGTTGATGCATTCTATATTGTGTCAATGCCATAAAAACCTATTCGGCATTACTCAAGCATGCTATGTTAGTGTATCATTCTATCTGCAACAAGGAGGTCATGTGACATAAAAATCTTAACCAAACTAGAAAAGACAAAGAACCATAAATCATGCACCCTGCAAAAACTATAGACAGACTAAAGTAACTGTAATTATATTCAGCCGTGGTGGGTAGTGGGTGTACCTGCCGGGCGGTGACGTGGGGAGGGGGAGGGGCAGAGTGGGGGGTAGTAATCTATGGATTACAGAGCTTTACAGGTAAGTAAACATACATATGAAAATAAAACGAATTTCGTTGTATGCACTGCATCGCATTTGTGGATGCAGTGCACGCAACAAAATTAATTTTATTTATTTATATGTTTACTTACCTGTAAAGCTCCGTAATCAATTGGTTACTACCCCCCACCCGGCCCCTCCCCCTCCCCACATCACCCCCCACCAGGGACACCCACTACCGGCCTCAGTTGATTATATTTAAGGTAACATTATCTTCATCCTTTTATAATCCCCATAATTGTAACAAAAACTATGTATTTATCATTGTGGATCCAACTCTATAAATAGAATTCACGCTGAAATCTTATTTCACCAGAAAATGTGGTAGTTCCACACACTAGCTAACAACATTCAGCAGCATTCACCAATATATAGTTAGGATCACATTACCATAGGAAAATCAATGTGTTGGTTTGCCTAAAACTGTGGTGCCATTTGACAACACTTCATTAATCTTTCTAAAAAAAAGTCATATCTACTTCAGCTCCTTCCTGGAATGCTTCGGGATGATCTGTCAAGCGGGGTCTGAGAAAAAGAAGGGTGTCCCAAAACATGTTTTCCCTATTCATTTGTCATAGGAAAATTAGTCACAACTACAGTAAATTACACCAAATTTAGCAGCAAGCAAGCTCTTGGTCCAAAAGCGTCCTTTTTGTGATTTGGTGTAAATCAGATCAGTAGTTTTGGAGAAATTTAGGCTCAAAAACCTTGATTTTTTCACGCTTCATAGGATCAATGTAGACCACAGATCTCAAAGTGAGATGGGATAGGCTGCCACCACATCAAGAAACATGTGACAGCAGCCATATTAGGACTCTGGGACTCAGTTTCCTTAAAAAAAAAGAAATAGGGAGAAGGCTAGTTGAGAGTACCAAGAGGGATCCCCCTTGGCCAAAAAGGCAATTTCTTTTATCTGTGCTGCTGATCCTTTGAGAATCTGTGGATTCGATAAAAAATTGCTGCCCCAGTCTTTCAATACAAAACTCCCCTGGGGTGGGCCAGGGCCTGGAAGGATGGCACATTTGTCGTTTTTGGAGAGGGAGTGTGTGGGCCAGCTCCGCAGACCACTCATGGGACCCCGGGACCTCATCTTCGGGGGTTGAATGTCAACTAAAGGATAGGGGGATGCAGCCCCCTCACAGAGTCACTGTTGGGTTCTAGGGAACCCATTCATTTAAAACATTCCTAAAATAAAGGGGAGAGAGACATGCGGTCAACCTCCATGAGCCACTCTTTGACCTTTGGACCCCCTCCTCTAGCAGTTTACTGGCTCTGGGACCATTTTCTGCACAGCCTGGTGGAACAGTGTCTGGGAGAATCCTGTTAGGACTCTGCAGTTCCCTGCCTGGGAGACTGCAGGCATATCCAGTCGGCACTCTCCCAGTCAGGTACCAAAATTTTGCTCTCATCCATGAGGGAGCAGTGAAAATAACTTCTCCCGCCTGGACAAGAGCAAAGTAATGGGGTTGGTTCCTGCCAGCACCCACTATGCACCTACCATGGTGCTGGCCAGTTGGGGCTCTTCCTGCAGTACCCAAATATTTGGAATTCTGGGTGTATTTAAAAAATAAAGATAAAAGGCTGGATCCTGCTACAGAGGTGGCTAGGAAGTCAGCAGGGGCCGCAGTTTTATAAAAGTGTGGTTGGGTCCCTGAGTGAGCACTGAGGCTCATTCAGAGAAAGTAATTAAACAAAGGTCTGATCTATTATTCACTGCTCCAGAAAAAAAGGACCCAATAATGCTCTGCAATGGCTTTTTAGAAAAATAAATTAGATCCTGGTGGTGCATCTCTAATGGGCAGGGGCTCCACTAACTTTTTTATATTGTGGGTCAGTTGCAGATGGCACAGCAGCCCCCAAGCTACATTAAAAAAAGCAGGAAGTTTCCTGGGTCATTAAATCCATGACTTCAGGAGAATATACCATATTTTTAAAGCACTCTGAGCTGGAGCTTTATGCTCTTTAGCTGAAGTGCTGGGCCCTCTTGTGGTTCTTTTTATTTCTGCATTTTAAGACCTGAAAAATGTCAAAAGAAAGAATGTAAGAGGTATTGTTCCCTCTTCATAAAATGTTATTTTAAATAATTAGGCCAGTCACTGTTGTTAGCATTTCAATGGGTGAATTTATGTAATGTATATCTGGGGGCGCTAGAGGGCGCGCTTGCAGAATGGCTGCCTAGACCTGCAGCTCCCGCTCCTTGGCAATTAATCCTGCCCAGATCCTGCGCCATGGGGTGCCGTATCACCCCCAGAAGACCGGGCTCCGCTTCCAAGTGGAGCTCTCTACACTCATCCCAAGTTTGGTGTTGCTGCGAGCCCGGGAACCGGAGTTACGGGCTGCTGTAATCTGCCCGGCTCTCGCTCTGGAGCTGCGCGTGACGGACGCTCGGCCACTGCAGCTACGCGATCCCGAGGCCTGCCACGAGGACCCCAGGCCGCATCGGGACTTCGCCTCCGAGATCCTTTTGGGACGGCGTGCGGGGGCGGCCATGCAGGTAGGCGGCTGCTAAAGAACTTGCCTAGGGTCTCCCCCCCCCCAGCCAACGCTGACTCACCTCGCTGGCACTGAGAAGGAGACGCTCCTGCTGCGACGCCTGTAGCTGCGGCACCTCCGGACTGTCGTGCCCATCGCCCATAGTGCCGCAGACCCGAGCTTGCGGACCCATTGACCGGGGGCTGGGGCTGGCCCCCCTGCTTACCGCCATACCCGCCTGAAGATTGCTGCACCACATCAAGCGCTGGGTGCGCTGGGGGCTGTCCACATGCCACACGGATGCTATCCTGAGGGGCGCCGACCGGTGAGTCATGATGCCCTGCTGCTGCCTGTCGCAGCCTGTTCCCTTGGTCTGCCCTGCTGCCCGTCATAGCTGTTGGTGCTCTGGCCTCTCTAGTCCCCGGCTCCCAAGCAGCGAGTGCCTATTGCTGAGGCCACGTGCCCATGCCTGAACATACAGCCATTACCTCCGAGCGCTTTGAGACTGCATAGCGCTTCTGTTGGCAACGCCTATATTGCAATATATTGCAGCACACCGGGCCCGAGATCCTTTTGCCTGCTGCTGGTTGCCTCTTACTTGCGGTATATAAACTCGCGCTGCAGTGCACTGCCATACCTCATTTTGACCTCTCACTTGTCCCCGGTCACTGCCATGGGGCGACCCGAGACTCGCCAGCCTAAGCTAAGCTTTGACAGCGCTCGCAAAAGCGCCACATCGACACAGATGAGCCCGGGGTCCAGCGTGCCGCCTCCGCAGCCTGCCCCACCTTCTGCCCCCGCTGCGGACCTTACCAACCTGATACAGGAGATGCGTCAGGGCTTCGCCACCGTTGTGGAGAAGGTGGATGGCGTCACGGCTCGACTGGACGCCCTGGTCCACAAGGTAGATCACCATGAAGAACGTCTCACGACTGCGGAACAGAGAATCTCCGACAACACTGATGCCACCACGGCCCATGCGACGCAGCTGGCAAGAATGGACAATCTCCTTCGCATCATAGCGGCAAAGAATGAGGACTTAGAAGCACGCAGCCGCCGGAACAACATTCGCATTACAAATGTGCCGGAGTCCACTGCCACGGGCAGGATGGAGTTATATGTGGAGAAATTGCTTAAGGGCTCGATCGGAGAGGAAGCTTTCTCGTCCCAGTTCATCGTGGAGAGGGCCCACCGCTCCCTGGCGCCTGTGCCCCAACCTGGCCTGCCACCGAGACCTATAATTGCACGTCTCCTGAATTATCGCGACCGTGATGCGGCCCTCAGAGCTGCCCGGACTCAAAGATCACTGCGGTATGACGGCATCACCTTTTCCGTCTACCCCGACTTCACGCCGATGGTTCAGGATGAGCGGCGCAAGTTCCTACCAGTGAAAAAAAAACTGCGGAAGGCCCAAATAGACTATGCCCTCTTGTACCCTGCAAAGCTTAGAGTTACCCACCAAGGCAAGCAACGCTTTTTCACCAACCCGCAAAAAGCCGAGGACTTCCTGAAGACGATCCGGAGAGCACGCAGGGACGAACATGTATCTGCGGACGAATTTATTTATTTATTTATTTATAAAATTTCTAGAGCGCACAAATACCTTCCGGTGTCTCTGCTGACCTACCTCCGGCGCACCACGAAGATTGATTGACCCTACATACTTTGAATCATATATGCATCATGCCGGCCTGTTTGCTGGCAACGACTCACAACTCGAGAGCTGGGGTGATACGAGAGCGACGGATTGTCTGGACCCTGCACCCCAGTGGTAACGTATGCCAAGGACCACTCTCTTGGCCCTAGTCTCCACTGAGGGCGGTATAGTTCTGGAGCTATGGGCCGGATAGCGGCAGTGCGCACTTTCTGATGTACCCCTGTCGGGTGTTCCCCATTGACTTGTTGAGTTTTTGGCTGGTTGCCTTACTACAGTTGGGGGGGAGGGGGAGGGGAGAGGTTCACGTGGGGGGGATCCATGGCTACTGGCATGATTGGGATGCTGGGGTGGGTGGGGGTTTGGATTTTATGAGGTTGATATTGCTTAGACTATGTGCATATTTGCTAACCTGGTGTATGGCTTGGTACTGCAGGGGCGGTTGTGGGTTCATGATATGGCCCCCTCGGGCGCTTTCGCTTCCACTGTTACTATGTCCATGGCTACTGTGAATGCAGCTGCGCGACTGACATGTCTATCATGGAACATCCGAGGGTTAAACGATGCTAAAAAGTGCAGGAATGTTATTGCCTACCTGAACAGACATCATATACAGGTTGCCATGCTACAAGAGACACATACGCCCATGCGAAGAGATACATCTTTTGCATCGAAATGGGCTGGTACCCGTATCTTTTCCTCCTATTCGTCTTATGCAAGAGGTGTGGCGATTCTCATTGCCCGTGGCGTGCCTTTCCACCGCTTTGGGGAAGAGGTGGACGGGGAGGGCCGATATGCTTTGTTATGGGGTAGGCTGGGACACGACATCTATTTATTTGTTTCAATGTATGCACCGAATGTTGACTCACCTGCCTTTTTTTCCTCATTGTGGGGTAAAATTGTTTCCACTGGGGCACGACACGTCATCTGGGGTGGTGATTTCAACCTGGCGCTGGTGCCCCCCCTTGACAGAGCGGATGGTGTTAGTTCCTACAAGCCCCGTGCCAGGGAAGCTTTGGAGGGAGTGGTGGAGGAGGGTGGACTGCTTGATGCCTGGAGACACCTACATCCCCTCGGACGGGAGGGCACGCACTTTACATCTCACACTGGGACGTGGGCACGATTAGACTACTTTCTGATTACCCGAGACATTGCTATGGGACTGTTGGGGGTGGACCACTTGCCCAGAACCTATTCAGATCACAGCCCTGTGAGACTGCAGTTCCGGACTCCTGGGTGGGACATTCCGAGGCCACAGTGGAGACTAGGTCCCGATGTGCTTCTTGACGATCTCTTTCGCACAGAATTGGGCGAAGAGATCAGGGATTTCTTTCCTAGGAACAAGGGCTCAGTGGAGTCAGTTGAACACATATGGGAGGCTTTCAAGGTCACTATCAGGGGGTTCTGCATTTCCAAAAGCCACGGGGTGTTGCGAGATATCCTACGTACCATCACCACACTGGAGGGAGACCTGCGGGATCTGGAGCTCCGCATGGCGTCGGATACTGACCCACGCCTACATGCGACCTTTAGAGAGACACTGTCCAAATATGAGGAGGAGGCTGCCAGGGAGGCGAGATATCGGGGTAAACACTGGGTGGCCCGAAGATACTGCGAGGGGGATAGGCCTGGAAAAGTGCTAGCTGCACTCACACGTCCATCTCGAGTGCACAACACTATACTGGAGCTTACCGATGAGGCCGGTGCCACCATTAGAGATTCGGATGCGATACTCACTGCCTTCACGACACACTACTCGTCACTATACACATCCACAGTAGAGGCGGACGCACCATACACTGAATACCTAAATGAAGTGGCTTTGTGCTGGCTTAGCGATGGTGACAGGGAGTTCCTTGCAGCGCCTTTCGAACTAGACGAGGTTCGCGAGGCCATCATGTCCCTCAAAAATGGTAAGGCTCCGGGGCTCAATGGCATCCCAGCCGAATTCTACAAAGCCTATATCGATATCATGGCGCCCGTGCTTAGAGAGGTCTTTACCGAATCCCTAGCTGAAGGGATACTACCCTGTTCTATGCGTGAGGTGGTTATCACCTCCCTTCTGAAACTGGATAAAGATCCCTCCTCCTGTGACTCTTACCGTCCACTTTCCCTCCTAAACTGTGACATCAAGATCCTCGCCAAGATTCTGGCCACACGGCTGTCGTTGCTGATGACCAGAATTGTCCTGCCTGACCAATCTGGCTTCGTTGCGGGCAGATCCACGTCCCATAATCTGCGCACCCTTTTCTCCCTGCTCCGTACGGTCCACCCTGACATCCCAGTGGCGGCTGTGTTCCTGGACGCCACCAAGGCGTTCGACTCTGTCGAATGGCCCTACCTCTTCTCGGTCCTGGCCAGCATGGGTTTCCCTAAAATGTTCCTGGCCTGGGTGCGCCTCCTATACACGGATCCTACGGCAAAAGTACTGATAAATGGAAAATTGTCGCAACCCATCACACTCACGAGAGGCACCCGCCAAGGTTGCCCGCTTTCGCCCCTATTATTTGCTATCGCGATTGAACCTCTAGCCTGTCGCCTGCGTCAATTACACCGAGCGGGAGCAGTACAATGCCTGCAGCGGCAAATAGATGTGTCCCTCTATGCGGATGACATCACGCTATATGTCAAATACCCGGACCTACACCTCAATCCCCTGCTTCGGGAATTCGTCCTTTTTGGAGGGGTGTCAGGTGTTCACATCAATTGGTCTAAGTCGCAATTTTTTCCTCTTACGGATGCGGTACACGACTTCCCACTTGATTACCCGTTGGTATGGTGCCGTGATGATCTCCGCTATTTGGGGATCCGTATCGCCCGTGACAAGGACAAGACTCTCCGATCCAATTACGGAGTGGCCATAACCAAGCTGACTGCTTCCGTCGATAGATGGATCACATTACCACTCTCCATGGCTGGGAGGGCTTCCCTCACAAAAATGGTGATATTACCCCACTTTCTGTACCTTTTTCTTAATATCCCCTACTACCCTGGCGCTTTCTTCTTCAAGACACTCCGCACGGAGCTGCGCAGACTTTTCTGGGGTGGCAACTCTCCCCGTTTAAAGTGGTCAACGCTGGCCCTTCCCTATGACCAGGGGGGATTTGATGTCCCCGATTTTGAAACATACTATCAGTGCGCACAGGCGCATTTTGCCTATCACTGGATGGCTCCTACTCCCTTCATGTCGAATATAGCGGTGGAAGACTGGATAGTGCACCCAATTCCGCTGAACGGCCTGCTACACTGTCCCGAGACATCCATCACCACTTCGAATACCTCGGTCTCCTGCACATTGGATGCATGGCGCCGTATCGCTCGGCGATTGTTATGCTCACTACCTTACTCCCCCAGACTACCGCTCACCTATCATCCGCAGCTTTCCTTGTTGTCAGAGCTGGGATTTCAACAACTCTGTGGAAAACTTCTTATCACCTGCTGGGGGGATCTGTTTCACGACAGTCAATTCAAGACTGCTGATCTGTTTTTTAAAACGTATGAGCATACGCCCCTTGAACTCTTTTACTACATTCGGCTGCGAGCGGGGATGCGGAACATCCTACCCGAATACCCTGATGAGCCTGCGGTCCTGCTACCACTGCACTTCCTATTGGGATCACAGGATGGGGCCCACTTGGTCTCTGGGCTCTACCGCCAGATCCGCGGTGCTGCTCCATTACAAATCTCTGCTGCCCGGCTACACTGGTCTGCGGAGCTTGGAACAGATATCTCGGACGACCAATGGAAGCACTGCTGTGCATTGACTTCCCGCATTTCTGCCAGCTGCAGATTGAAAATTATTCATTTCAAATACCTTCAGAGGATATATTACACGCCGGTCCGGAAGTATAGATTTGGATTGGCTGATAATGATCGTTGTGAGCGCTGTCGTGCTGAACATGCTGATTTTCTCCACCTGGCGTGGTCTTGCCCCCAGATTGCTCACTACTGGAGTCAGGTGATCGAGGCCGTTGCAGAGATGGTGGATGAGGAGATTCCTGCGGACCCTCTGGTAGCCGTCCTCGGTTATACAATGCAGTTGCCTAGAGACTGCAGAAAATTCGTTGACACGGCGTTGCTCTTGGCCAAGCGGCGTATTGCGTGCCGCTGGAGCAGGGGTAGAGCACCCAAGTTCAAGGACTGGCTAACCGACTTGACATATTGCCAGGATCAGCATACCACCTTTGCTGAACTACTGCCTCTCTCATGCCGACCCAGGGACATATGGGATACTCTGGTGCACTACCTGCTTAGGCGCTCAAACGAAGATGTACAGTCGGGACACGGGCCTGACACTCCCCAGCGCCAATAACGCTCTCCCAGCACTTAACCTGTAGCTTTGGATAAGGCTTGTGGCCTTCCCTCTTTATGTCTGCCTCTCTGCCCCCGCGTACCCCTCGATAGGTAAGCTGCCCTGCCTAGGCTGCACTGCCCCCTTTCCCCTCTCGATGCCTGTACACCCTCCCTCGCCATCGCGACACGAGCTCGCCCCTCTGGCGAGCGATATCCTTAACACCCTGCGATCACTAAGGCTAACACTATGCAGACACCAACGGCACTGGACAGTAAGCTCAGGACGCGTATTTCCCCGCACATCGCCACCTGCTAGGACTACCACAGTACACCATTATCACACATCACTGCTACACGGTTAAGCACTACCTCTTAGTTGTAACCTGGTTGGGGTGTTTTTGGTTCTTGTTTTACAAACTACAAAACAGCAGTGAGACTCTTCTCTCGCTCAAAAAAACTTGTTCGACTGCTGCTCATCCTCACTTGTCCTACTTCACCGGATGCAGACCCGACGCCATGTAAGTCTGTAATGTGCCGCCGGGCCCCCGGGATGCCGGCTATCAGGCTGTGTATTGATGCCCCTCTCCTGCTGCCGGCCTCCGGGTTGTAGGCGACCAAAGCTGTGTCTCTTACTATGTTTCTTTCAATAAAGCAGATTTGAACCCCAAAAAAAAAATGTAATGTATATCTGACCACAATTAATGTAGATTTTTAAACAAAAAATTAGAACTGCTTTATGTATGCTGAAATACTTACATACTGATAAAGAAAATAGGACCTACTTTTTTAATTTTTGTGCTCTGACCTTTTGATAGTCAGTAGGTCTGCCTCACTTAAAATGACACCCTTAATAGTGTAAAATCACACAGCCCGCTGTGGGTGCCCCCAGGGGGTAAGGCACACTATGCCCAACCCCACTCTGGGCATTGGTGCCAGCGTGGGGTTGGGTGCTGGGCCTGACCTCAACCAGGCCCTGTGCAGAACACCACACCAGGCCCTGCAATTGACATCATACTTCAAATTTAAAAGAACATAGAAATTCAAAGGAAAAAACAAAGGTTAAACTTATAGTTAGATATGGCGATAATATCTTACTTTGCATTACAAAAAATCTTAGAACTTCACTGAAAACTATAACTCATGCCCTAAAGTAACTATAACTAACACCCTCGCCATGCACTGCTTATGACATTACATATTGCATCACTCATGACATGTTCTATGTTTTCATCAATAACATAGCTACAATATCTAACATTATATCATTGATGACAACACTGTGCATTGCGGGGTGTGGGTTACAGTTACTTTAGGGCACAAGTTATATTTACTTGAGAAACTATAACTGGTAAATGTAAGTAGTTTGTTCACTTAAAATGCTAGGTTTCAACTGCAATGTTTACTTTAACACCCAATTATCCTTTGATTTTTAACTATAACGTCCCTTGATCCTTTGTTTTTTTCAGTGAATATATAAATTCTTAACCCACACTGATACACAGACACAGATATCCACACACACACAAAGTGCGAGCCTGCACACAAAAGCACACATAACATATTTATCTTTTACTAGTGAAAATAAATATGACATAAATAACCAAGTCTGCCAATAATTGTACATTTACACATATTTCTACAGTGTGTAGGTTAAATTGCACAGTATTATCAAGGGACAGAATAATCAACATGTTGAATTGCGGCTACACATCTCAGATTTTGTGTTACAATTATAGATATATATATATATATATATATATATATATATATATATATATATATATATATATATATATATATATATATATATATATATATATATATATATATATATATTCACTGAAAAAACCATAGGTTATAGACCATATATAGTTAGGAATTAGCATTTACAAAACCTTGAAAATTCACTGAAAAAACCATAGGTTATAGACCATATATAGTTAGGGATTAGCATTTACAAAACCTTATTTTACTCGCATAAAACCATTGAAATTCGCATATATAGTTAGTTGCGCTAACTATATATCGCGCACCCGCAATCCACTGCTGATGATGTCACATATTACATCATTCATGACATGGTCAGTGACATCACTGATGACATCACTGATGACATCATCCAGTGGCTGTCTGTTTCTAAAAAGTCAAAATTCGTCTTACATATTGAAGAATGAGTGGATGTATAAGTGTCGGGATGAAGGATTTAGTAGGTGCATGACTGACTGTATGAGTGAGTGATTAAATGTGTCTCACTGAGTGCATGGGTTAGTGACTAAACTGTCTTAATGTGTGCATCATTATGTCTGTTGTTCTGTAACCTGCTGCATGTGTTGATGAGGAGCTATATGAGTAACTATATGGGTTATTGGTTGGTTGCCCAAGTATTTGTATGGGAGACTGAGTGTGTGTGTGGGTGGCTGGGAGGTGTATGACTCTGTGCATAGATGTGTGAGCAGTTGATTCACTAGATCTATGGGTTCAAAAGTGCATGTGGAAACAGCTGTATGAGCGGTTGACTGTGTGCATGAGTGTATTGGTGAGTGAATGGATATCTCAGTGCTACATGTCAAAGTAAGTACATATGTAAAACACAGTACATGTGAAAGTTGACATATATAAATAACTGTGCATAAGAGCCAGTGAATATGTGAGTGGCTGTATGGATCATTGTGAACTTGTATCAGGGATTGGATAAGAGAGTAAATATGTGTTAGTATATGTTTGAATAAGTAAGGTGTGTATAACTATATAGTTGAGGAAATGGAGATGTGATTGATTCTTTGCATGACTGACTAGGTGTGTGAGTAACTCCATGGATGAGTGACAGTCTGTGAGTGTCTGTTTACACTGAGTGTATCTAAGGTTATATTAGAGTCTGAAGAGGTTCATCGTATTATCACATGAATGATGTCATCATTGATGTGATCAGTAATGTCAAATGAGATGTCATCAGTGATTTTATCAGTGATATCATTTGAGATGTCATCAGTGATGTCATCAGTGATGTCATTTGAGATGTCATCAGTGATGTCATCAGTGATGTCATTTGAGATGTCATCAGTGATGTCATCAGTGATGTCACTGACCATGTCATGAATGATGTAATATGTGACATCATCAGCAGTGGATTGCGGGTGCGCGATATATAGTTAGCGCAACTAACTATATATGCGAATTTCAATGGTTTTATGCGAGTAAAATAAGGTTTTGTAAATGCTAATCCCTAACTATATATGGTCTATAACCTATGTTTGTTCAGTGAATTTTCAAGGTTTTGTAAATGCTAATTCCTAACTATATATGGTCTATAACCTATGGTTTTTTCAGTGAATTTCAATGTTTTTTTAATAGCAAATATCAAATGCTGTCAAATGTCAAGTACATGATAGGTAAAAACATTTTCGTGTTTATGCACGCTGATGTGCTTTGAACGCTGCCCCCCCTCTTTTCTCTTAGGAGTACTCTCTCTTTGCAGATAGTGAAGGGTAGTTAACGCAGGCCTTTGCCCCCGTTGTAATCCGTCGTGCCTGCTTCTCTCTCCATTTGATTGATTGTTATCCAAGCATTTAATATTTTTGAATTGGTTCTCTTTGGTTCATTCTGTATTTACAAACAAGCACAGAGTCGCAATACTCTGTTTAGTCTTTGCAGATAGTGAAAAATCGTTTAAAAAAACAAAAGGAATCGAGCAAAATCAGTAGGCCACTAATGGGATCTGTTTTTGACCTCGCTAAAATAGAAACATTAAGAACAACCCCTCATGAGAAATACGAAACTAGTGAGATGAACTTAGCTCCACACCATGATGGCTGCAAGACAGCTCGACTCTGCCGCCCACCCAAAATAACGACAAACCCTATGCAAATATTATAAATATAAATATATACAACACACCAGCAAAGTAACAGGGTAAAACATTTTATTAAATAACTATTTACATAACTATTTTATACTTTTTGTTGCCCGATCCGGCTAGCTCAATCGATCGAGCATGAAACTCATGCATTCTGATAGCAAGCGTTGCTGCTGATGCTATGCAGACAAAAACTGGTTTTCAGTTTGTACATTGTTCAAGATTTTTCCATCCAAGGCTGGTTGAGAGTTTGTAGAACGATGGCTTCAGATTTTCAACATATTTCAACAAACATATTTTCAACATACGGAGTGGTGGCGCGGACTGGGAGGGGGCGCTTGGCTCCTGCCCCCTCCCCAAGTAAGATTTTCATACGTGAGTGTACGTTCATGGTTTTGGTCCCTGAGTTGCTTCGATGTCACTGCCATGCTCAAATGGCATAAGTCCTGGATGTTGGGTGCCATAGTTCAGAGTTCTGAGCAGCGCTTGTAACACTGTCTGAAGCTTATTTGCACCTGCTGCAGCTTCACTATTCTCAAAGTAAGTGAGGGCCGTTTGTGGACCTGACTGCATTGGAAAACAATGTGATGCGGTGCCTCCCTGAACCGCTTGACGGAGGCCCCCGAGGGGCGGTGAGATGGCGCGGACTGGGAGGGGGCGCTTGGCTCCTGCCCGCTCCCCAAGTCGTGTTGCCCTGGTGTGGCCTGAGATCGCCCCCGACATAGGCGGCCGGCTCCCGGGGTCCGGCGGAACTTTTTGCCTTTTGATGACTCTTCCATTCTGGACCTTGTCCCACAATCCGTTTGACCTGAAGACACGCTGTAGTGGGGCGCCCCTTTACCGTTTCAGTTGCCATTCCGCCCGCTTTTGCTACACTGTGCCTCTTCCGCCATTCAGCTGTTTACCGCCCGCTCTTGCGACTACAGCGTCTCGCTCACCATGTAGTTGAGTTGCAACCGCTCTTGCGATGCAGCGATAGGCGGCTGCCACAGGACTCTCAAAATGGCGGCCGGCTCTTCAGATTTGGGCGTGGTCCACTAAAATGGCCCTGGGACACCTTGGAACTCGGACGCTTCTCTGCTAGGGCTTGGGCCCCATTCTTGAAAGCGTCCCCTCAGCCTTGAAGATTCTACAAAAGTTTTGGGGGCCCCAGACTCCCGCAGGCTTCTGGTGGGGAGCGGCTGCCATGATTGCTCGTGGAATGGCCACGACTATGCTACGAGATGGTGGTGCTCTCATGCTGACGCCAGCTTCAGTCTGAAACATCCAGAAACACTGTAGACTACCAATTCGATCAGTTCCGGTAGCGCCCCAACGTGACCCGGTAGAGAAGAACTTGCCCTCCCCTCTTTGACTGATGGTTCTTGTTGCCTGTCCCTTCTGTTGTCATTTAACAGAACTTTTTAGACTGCTGAAAGGGGTTGTGTTCCGAACGCTGGTTGGTGGAGACATTTTGACTATATTCTGGACCTACGTTGTCGCGTAATGCGTTATATGACACGCCGCGTTAGCGCACCCGGAAGTGCTCCGGTGCGCGAAGCGCAGCTTCCCGGAAGCGATCCGGGGCGCGGCGCGCAGCGCGTAACGTAAGCATAACAGGTCATGTGACTTGTTAATAAAACTTTTCATTGGTTCTTTTTACTTTTGTTATTTTAATGATGAAAGGCTTGGTCATATGACCTAAAAATTACGCTTTTTATTGGTTTCGAACATTATTTTTTCTTAAACATATATGTTATAATGTTTCAAGCTAATGTACTTTCCCGGAAAATTTACAACTGTCCTGCAAGTAAAATATATTCCTTTCGAGAAAAAGGGCGTTTCTTCGTCCCATGACGGAGCCGTTGAGTAAAAGAGGCTCGGCCTGCTGTCTTAGTCGCCGATACGCCTGAATATCAGATTCTTATCGATCACTTTATGTTGCAGGAGTGGAAAACACAACTGCCCTTGACCATTTATCTTTACTGCGTTCCTGCGTATTATACCTTTTATCCGTCATGTAATTGGACTGCTTTATTTCACTTGCCTTTTACTGATTCGAAAACAGTGACTAAAATTAAAAACGTTACCAATGTAAATACTACTACCATGTTTTGTTTTAAAAACCTTTATTGTGAAAATTTCAGTATACAAATACGGGCCTATAACCACGTGGGCCGGCCACGGAGCAAACTGGAATCGTATATGATGAGGAGACATTTACATTGTAGAGGAACGTAACGAGCGGGCCATTAGGTTGCAAGAACTAAGGTGTCTAACAGTTGCGGAATCGGTGGACGTACATTTTGTAATTAAAATACGACAGGGCCACTTTCAATAAAATTATCTAGATATACATTTGCGGGCAAGTACCATGGGTGACGTTAATTCGAACTTTCAATAGTACAGTAATCAATAACACATCAGAACTTAATAACAATAGGGATGTCAAAATATTCAATCAATTCTCGTCCCCGCCCGCCATGTGCTTCAAAACTGCATACGTATCTCGTGAGTCCCATTTATACTGGCGCCATTTTGGGCAATACCACCCTTGACGCAGCCCTTTATGCTACAAGATGGTGTCTTCCATTCAGAAAATATTGTTGGCAGCATTTTGAAAGGAAAGATAAACAGCCGTTCTCCTAGTGAGTCTCACATTGTTACATTTAGGAAGAATGTTGAAGAGTAGTATGTTGAAAATCTAAAGCCATTGTTCTACAAACTCTCAACCAGCCTTGGATGGAAAAATCCTGAAGAATGTACAAACTGAAAACCAATTTTTGTCTGTATAGCATCAGCAGCAACGCTTGAGTCAGCTTTGTGTGAAGCCGCCATTTTGATTCAATCAATAGCGTCCCCCTGCACACATTCAGGGACCTGGTCGTGTCTTCAGGTCAAACGGATTGTGGGACTAGATGCAGAAAGGAAAAGGAAAAAAGTTCTACCAGACCCCGGGAGCCGGCCGCCTATGTCATGGGCGATCTTTGGCCACACCAGGGCGATAGTGAAGCTGCAGCAGGTGCAAATAAGCTTCAGAAGGTGTTACAAGCACTGCTCAGAACTCTCAACTATGACACCCAACATCCAGGACTTGCCATCCGGATCTTGGCTCTCAACTATGGCACCCAACATCCAGGACTTGCCATCCGGATCTTGGCGCCTTGTGCTGGTTCCGACCTATTCACACATCGGTCCGCTACTGACACCACCTCACAGGCCAACGGAGCACCCCACGCCGACTTTCGGCGCAGCATTGTAGGATGGCCACACCAGTGCGGCAACTTGCTGGACACCACCTCGGTGCCATCCAGATCTCGGCGCGTTGTGCTGCCTTCGGCCTACTGTAGCCGCAAGTGCGGACGCAACTCAACTGGATAGCGAGTGAAACACCAAGGGGCGCCCCACTGCAGCCGAGGAGCCTCCATCTTGGGGGCGACACACAGCATCACCAATGCAGTCAGATCCTCAAACAGCCCCCACTGACTGACGCGACCTCACAGGCCAACGGGGCGCCCCACGCCGACTTTCGGCGCAGCATTGTAGGATGGTCACACCAGTGCGGCAACTTGCTGGACACCACCTCGGTGCCATCCAGATCTCGGCGCGCTGTGCTGCCTTCGGCCTACTGTAGCCGCAAGTGCGGACGCAACTCAGTTGGACGGCGAGTGAAACGCTAAGGGGCGCCCCACTGCAGCCGAGGAGCCTCCATCTTGGGGGAGACGCACAGCCCCCACTGACTGACGCGACCTCACAGGCCAACGGGGCGCCCCACGCCGACTTTCGGCGCAGCATTGTAGGATGGCCACACCAGTGCGGCAACTTGCTGGACACCACCTCGGTGCCATCCGGATCTCGGCGCGTTGTGCTGCCTTCGGCCTATTCGCACATCGGTCCGCTACTGACACCGCCTCACGTGCCAACGGATTTTCTACGCTTTTTATAGCCCTATGCCGCATAACAGGTCATGTGACTTGTTTATAAAACTTTTCATTGGTTCATTTTACTTTTGGTTTCCTAATGATGGAAGGCTTGATCATATGACCTAAAAATAACACTTTTCATTGGATTAAAACATTTTTTTTTCCCAAACGATGAAAGCCCCACCTTCTTTCTGGATGTTTCAGACTGAAGCTGGCGTCAGCATGAGAGCAACACCATCTCGTGGCTCCGTCGTGGTCATTCCACGAGCAATCATGGCAGCCGCTCCCCACCGAAAGCCTGCAGGAGTCGGGGACCCCCAAGACTTTTGTAGAATCTTCAAGGCTGAGGGGACGCTTTCGAGAATGGGGTCCAAGACCTAGCAGACAAGCGTCCGAGTTCCAAGGTGTCCCAGGGCCATTTTAGTGGACCAGGCCCAAAAAGGAAAGAGCCTGCCGCCATTTTGAGAGTCCTGTGGCAGCCGCCTATCGCTGAACCGCAAGAGTGGGCGCAACTCTGTTGAATGACGGATTTTGGCACAGTATACCAAAAGCGGGCGGAATGGCAACTGAAACGGTAAAGGGGCGCCCCACTACAGCACACGAGCCGCCACCCGGGGAGGCCCGTTCACGCCGCCTCCCCCCCCCCCCCCCCAGGGCGCCCCATGCCGTTTTTCGGAGCAGCATTATAGGATACCAAAACCAGTGCGGCAGTTTACTGGACATCACCTGGGTGCCATCCACATCTCAGCGTGTTCTGCTGCCTTGGAACTATTCGCACAACAGACTGCTACTGACAAGGCCTCCCCCGGGACGCCCCACGCCATTTTTCGGAGCTGCATTGTAGGATACCAAAAACCAGTGCGGCACCCAGGTGACATCACCTGGGTGCCGTCCAGAACTCAGCTCGTTGTGCTGCCTTGGGACTATTCGTACAAAACACAGCTACTGACCATTGTTGCTTCTTTTTTCAAAAAAATGTTTAAATGTGTTTACTGTTTTTGTTGCGTTGTATATATTTATAAGTTATTAAAGTTTTATAATCCTACTACTTTGTTGGAGTGCTATATATTTTTAATGTGACACATAATTGTAAAAACTTTGATGTACAAAAAGGCATCCCTGGAATCTTCCGCTTCAGGCTCGGACCCACACACCCTCACAGTGATAATCCCCTCCCCAAGCACAATACAGGATGGTTATCAGATAGTAGGAACGCGTATGGTGTGACGGATCTCATGGGGTGGGGCCTTGATCTACTGTAACTCCTTTGAAGAGGGGTGATTCTCTACAGCTGGGGCCATAAACTACATCCGCAGGGCTAGGTGATAGCCTGGGACCGGCCTGGACAATCGGACACAGAGGAAGAGGAGTGTCAGAGGGTGCGGTAGTGAATAGGGTGAAAGGGAGGTGTCGGGCGGGCACGGGGTGTGATTCTCAGGGAAGAGCAGCGCAGATGGGGGGAGGTTTATGGCCCATGCATGAGAGAGCGGGGGTGACCAGTGCGTGGGAGAGATGCTTGCGAGGGTGGGGAGCCGTGCTGAGGATCGACGCGTGCAGAGAGTGGGTCTGGTCAAGGCATCTAAAATGGCTGCCGTGCACGACAAAATTGTGGCATTGGAAAAAAGGCAAGATGGCGCAGACAATGTTTATCAATAAGGATTAATTTATAACAAAATATTTTATCGTAGTGACAAAATGACGGTCAACAGTTCCTGATTTCCATCGAATCGAACGTTAACAGACGTCATGCAGCAAAAAAAAAAAAGCGCTCACGCACAGCCGCTGGAAGACATGTATCAACATATATGAGCCTCCTCAGCCACCCTCAGAAAACATAAGGGGTCAGGATACGTCTCCCGTCCCCCCTTATACCCTGCAATTTAATTAAAACGAAACACAAAATGGCGAATTCCCGTTTCGCTACCAGTTTGCGGCCCAGTTCGCGGCCCGGGAAGCGCTTCTACCGTGAAAAATCAATTTTTTTTTATTTTCCTCACGGGACCCTTTAATAACCCCAACATCATTCCTAGGGGGTCAAGAGGGGTCTACCTTGCCCCCTTTCATTAAATTCCCCCTTCGTTTTTCTCCTCCTCTTGTCTCTCGATCCTACCGAGAGACAAGATGGCGGCCGCTCCGGACTGTTTAGAATGTTGACAGACACCGGAGAGCCAATCAGCATCGCTTCGCAAAGCTCCGTGACGCGAAAAGTACGCGATCTGGAGCGCTATCTGGGACGCTGTCACAGATATATAAATTTTTTAAAACGTTAATTTCTCAAAATCCACTGGAGCACATATATTGAGATCCAGCAAAGGCACATCGGGCTAACAGTCCCTACAATTTTGCCAAGTTTCGTGCAAATCCATTCAGCCGTTCGAGCTAAAAGTGAGGCCAAACGCCCTATGGAAATTAACATGGGAAAAACGCGTTTTGGGACCCCCCTTTTTTCTCAGCCCCCCCTTGACGAAACCCCCCCAAATTTTCAAGGGCTGCTCAGAAACAAAATGTGCCATTTTCCTGAAAATGTCAGCCGATTCCGTCCACAAACGCCAAAGTTATTAGACATAGAATTTTCAAAAGTCCCATAGAGAAAAAATCCTAACTATATATACCTACTGGCTATCGCCAGCAGGTAATATATATATATATATATAAATATATTTCAAAATACCCCACCCAAGCAAAACCAATAATCCCAGAAGGCAATTGCCGGTGATAAAGGGAGAGCACAGGAATAGGGGTCGAAATGGAACTTAGTATAAGTAAAGCACGCACCAATTCTTTGTAAAGCACAAAGTGCATTGCAAACAATGGAGCATGCTAACGGATGCACCCTCCTCATCAACTCTCGAGGAGGTGAGAGCATGAGCAGCTGGGCAATAGAATGATTGACGACTTCGCCTAAGCATGGGCAGCCCAGGGAGATCCGGGCAGTGGCGTAACGAATCTTGAAGGTGCCCTACAGCAAAGTACATGGAGGGGTCTCCGTCAGAACTAGCTCAGGAGTGCTCAGACCATGGTGCTGTGCTGAGGGGGCCCCCCCCTTGCAACATAGGGCTCTGGGGGCCATTTTTACGCCAATGGATCCGTGGACATGTGCGGGGCTAGAGATTTAATCACGCATTCTTTTCAACACAGCACAGCTACAGCCTGATCGAGACTACTTAACTAGGATATCCTTGGTAGCAACAGGACTGGGAGAAGCAGCCCGCGCCAGTCAGTGGGACAAGTGCTATAAAGCAGTGCCACTGGTCTGCTGCCTGGGAGAACACACTGGCTACTCCTGCCTAAGGGGGAATACTTGGCCCAGAATCCTTGTTGGCAGCAGGAAGGGAGGACTCCTCTCTCAATGTTGAGACAAGTGCTATAAAGCGCTGCCACTGCTGGATGCATCCATGCATCAGCCGATTCCGTCCACAAACGCCAAAGTTATTAGACATAGAATTTTCAAAAGTCCCATAGAGAAAAAATCCTAACTATATATACCTACTGGCGACCGCCAGTAGGTAATATATATATATATATATATATATATATATATATATATATATATATATATATATATATATATATATATATACATGTGTGTGTAACATTCTTTTCCCAATAACTTTGGCGCTGGTTGACGAATATTCGCGAAATTTTCAAAACTCGTGGGGCACTCCGGTCAGCAGTTTTGGGGTGATTAAGCAAGCGGGGGCCGATAAAAAAGGGGGGTACCAAAACGTGTTTTCTCCATGTTAATTCCCATAGGAAATTTTAGACATGGCTACAGCCCAAACTGCTGAATGGAATTACACCAAATTTGGTAAAAAGGTAGCCCTTGGTCTAGAAAGAACTGTTTTTGTTAAATGGTGTAAATCCGTTCAGTAGTTCCTGAGAAATTTGAAAAAGAAAAAATATTGATATCTAGGCGGAGCCTAACCACACATGTCATCGTGAGATCTGATTGGCTGTCAGCACTTCATCCTGGAATTGCTGGCAGCCATTTTGGGACCAATATACATGATAGTACCCCATTGAAATACCCTGTAGTAAATCGAAGATTTTGTGGGTTACCAAAAGGAGAACTATAAAGGGTGATAACAGACTTTAGTTACATTAGAATTCATTTGTTGATGGTACCATACTAATTTCAGGAATTGTGGTGTGTTCTAAGGTGATTTTACCCTGTGAAAAACCTTCTGCTGGGATATCATGAATCATGTTTGAGAGAAAACTAGTTTCACATGCTTGTCCCATAGAGTTTTGGAAGATGCTCCAGAAGCTAAAATGAAAGCATATTTTCTGTAAATTCACATTATCTTTCTCAGTCATGTGAGAATGAAGTCTGACATTCTCAGTAAAACATGTACATCCAACAAGGGCAGAGACTGTCAGTTGATTCCTTTCTGTTCTACAGCAGCTTCCCAGAGTGTTCTAAAGAACAACTAGAGCGCTAACAGGCGTACTTATGACAAATGTATGGCACACCTGTAGCCATCTTGATTGGAATAAACTGGTAACACTTAAAACATTTAATTTAAAAAGGAACAAAATGATAGGGTTCATTTTGTCATAGAAATTATGGTTAGTGCTGTAAAAAGGAAAATTAGAGCAAGTGTGATCTCAAATATCTTCCTGTTATATTTCAACAGGAGCAGCCTGTCAGTTGATGCCTTTGTGTTCTACTGCAGCTTTACAGAGTGTTCTAAAGAACAACTAGAGAGCTAACAGTCTTACTTATGACAAAGGTATGGCACACCTGAAGTCATATTGATTGGAATAAACTGTTAAAACTTAAAACATTTAATGTAAAAAGGAACAAAATAAGGGGGTTCATTTTGCCATAGAAATTATGTTTAGTGCTGCAGAAAGAAAATGTAGAGCATGTTTTAAGTGAGATCTCAAATCCTCTTCTATTTCATTAGAAAATTCTTACATGCAGACTGACACAATCACTTTCAGTACCAGCAGTAGACTCCCAGTTAACGCCCTGGTGAGCAGTAGCTTTACTACAGTGATCTAATGAACAATTAGAGTGCTAACATTCCGAATTGATGGCCTACTGGTTTTAATTAGTTCTCACTGTATTGTATTAGGAAAGAGGATTTACTGTTTTTATGTACATTTTCATGATCTATGTTTCTAAATCAGATCAAATAAAGTTTAATGAATTCTATGGCAGGATGGAGGCGAAGAATATGCATATCTTTCCTCATTTTATTTGCATAGCAGTTCAAAGAAAACGTAACGTAACAATCATTAAACAAAATACTACACAAACCATGAACCATTAGGGGCATAGTCTCCAAGGCAACTATAGTCCAATCATATCACAGTCCATCGTATATAACCCCTTCGAAGCTAATGACGAGCTGGGCTCGTCATGGCGCTTACCTGCCGTGCGCGGATGACAAGGCCAGCTCGTCATGATTTATGGGATTTTGTTGTTTTTAGCGCAGGACGGGAAAACGCCTAGCAGCCATGTGGTTAATATTGTGACGTCCCTTCCGCTTCCTCTTTCTTCACTGCTCGTCAGTTAAGTGCATTCCTTACATTCTTGGCTTAATCTGACGTTGTTGCTGTTTGTATAGCAGTTTCTTGTGCACGTTATTAGGAATATTGCCTTGGTATAGGGTGATCATTATTACCTACTGGTGGTCACCAGTAGGCAGTTATAGTTGGGACCTGTTTTCCATAGGAAATCTGCAACATACTATTTTGAATAACTTTGGCGCCGGTTGATGAATCTTGACGAAATTTCCCACACTAATTATCAGCTCTGGTCTGCTCCTATCCTGGAAGTCTCGGGATGATTCGTGTAGTGGGGGCCGAGAAAAAAGTGGGGTCCCAAAACGTGTTTTCCCCATGCAATTTTCCATAGGACCTTTTGACGTAGCTACAGCCGGAACTGCTGAACGGATTTACACCAAATTTGGCAAAGAGATAGTCTTCAGTTCAGACTACTGCCTTTTGCTTAAATGGTGCCAATCTGTTCAGTAGTTCCTGAGAAAATTACAGTTAAAATCATTTATATCTCTATGGCCGGGGTTGATCCGCGCACCCTGTGCGCAGCATGAGCTCACCATGAGCGCACCATAAGCGCACCTTTCCGATCACGCACTGATTGCTAAATGGCTGTCAAGTGGTTGTCAATATTCAAAACCTGGAACTGTTGGCAGCCATTTTGTGCCTTGGTAGAAGCGAGGCTGAAGAAGTCAGTGGAACCAGTGCGCAAAACATATAAAAGGGGCGGGGTAGAAATATCCTGATCCTCTGAACCTGTTTAGGGGACCCCCAGGCCTCAAAATTAAAAAAAAAACTTTTTTAAAAACCTGACAGGTGTGCGCAGGGTGCACGGATTCTGACAGAAAAAAAAAAATATATATATATATATATATATATATATATATCTCTTGTCTGTTTGTCCGTCTGTTCCTTCATTGTCCACAAAACCATTTTCTTTTTTTGATCAACATGCTCTTTTTTTATGTGTATGTCAGTTCATTCATTATTCATCTGGCAGCTTCCTCGCCACTCCTCAACATATTTACACCTACATACAGATATATACAAATCGCCTCAAGTTTTAGAGTTCAAGTCTTTCTTCATTATGTTATTTCTTTTTCATCTTCTTAGTTTGTTTTTTATGGGCTGTTTTTTGCCAGTTTCCCTCGATCACTTATTTACAAATGTACAAACAGTTCAGCATCTTGATTGTGTCCATATGGAAATGCTGTCCCCATTCCGAGGATCATTCTTGATTCAAGTTTGCCTACTTGTAGTGTACGATCTCCCCCTCTCTCTGAAGGTTTACTAAGTTTGATCCCTGAGTATTTCAATTGATTGGGGTTGCTCTGATGATAATCAGCAAAATGTATTGCCATTGGGTATATATAAATATATATATATAATATATATATATAACAGAGCTTCTTTTATAATTAGCCCTTGAGGACCAAATCCTGGGGGCACATTTTAAAATTTTATTGGGGGACCAGAGGGGCACCCTAGCCCCGGGGCCATAATATAAATGGTTGGGGGGGCTCCAAGGCCCCCCCTGCAAAATTAGAGGTGGGGGGTCTCAATGACCCCCCCAAGCCCCGGGGACCACCACCCCCTAGGGCTTTCTGTATTGTCGGAGGGGGGCTGCGTGGTCCCCCTCCTGGAGCCCTCGAGGGCCCTGGGGACTGCCACCCCCCAGGGCCAGCTCCTGCAGTGTCCTGGGGTGCCTACCTCAATGGTTAGAGTGGCAGACCCAGATGCAGAGGTCTAGCCCGGGACTAGGGTTCAATCCCCGCCTCGGCGGGTCTTGGGCTCAAAATTCCACGGACCTGATAATTCTCGCCTCGGTGCCTATTCTAATCATAGAGTCCCACTCTGCAACTCTGGGCAATAGCTTGCTTAATCTCCACAACGGCCCCCAAAACGCTAAGGATGCCTAGCCTTCACCCTGGGGGTGCCCAGGAGTGGACGCCTCACAGGGAAAGCCAGGACGGGTTCCACAGCGGTATTCGTACAAGCGCCTTGAGACCCTAGCGGGTGAGTAGTGCGCTATACAAGTATCAATTACATTTACAATTTACATTTACCTCTGGGGAACTGCTGTTTGCTATGAGAGGGTGGGAGTCTTGCGGCTCCCACCCTCTTATTGCAAACCTGGTTTGGATTTTGAAAGAGAGAGCAGGGAAATCAGTTCTCTCTTTCAAAATCCAAACCAGATTGCTTTTACAAATGGGGAGCTGCATGTTAGCAGCTCCCCCATGTGGAAAAGCAATGCCGGCTCCCAAATGCATAGAAGTTGTGCACCAAACGCGCTGGAGTCACACACCCTACAGATTATGAGTCGTGTATCCAATGCGTGCACACCAGGGGGTGCACTGAGCGCCGCGCTGGGTGCGCAACTTCTAATTTTACGGTAAAAAAATAGCCCCTATCACTAATTTCTAATATCCTCGGAGACCCCATCCCCTGTTGCTTATAAAAAATGTTGGGGACCATGGGGGGAGCCCCAATGCCCCACGGTCCGTCCGCCTCCCCACGTCCTTCGGGAGCTGGCATTGCTTTATCACATGGGGAGCTGCTACATGCATGTAGAAAAGCAATCTGGTTTGGATTGTATTTATTAAGGGAAAATTTAGTAGTCAAAAAACATTCCCCCCAGTGCGGCCTGTTTGGACTACACATCGTAGTGCTATTACAACAAAACTTTGACATCGTATATTCCAATAAAATGCATGTTATTATAACGCATGCCATTACAACGCTTATTCAATTACAACGCATACCATTAATTATTATTATTTTTTAATGAAAATAAGTACTTGCTTTAAAAAATACATAGTTATTATTTAA
Organism: Lissotriton vulgaris; assembly: GCF_964263255.1. Lineage (NCBI taxonomy): Eukaryota > Metazoa > Chordata > Amphibia > Caudata > Salamandridae > Lissotriton > Lissotriton vulgaris. Next base: position 883,670,085 of record NC_141694.1, read on the forward strand.
TAATATACAATTTAGTTTATTAATGCATTAGTGGAATTAGTTAAAACAATACTTGGGTATAGATTAAAATAGTCGCTCATTAAATGAGAGTATCTCTTGCACGGGATGCAGGGAACATAGGGGTTTTGGGTGGGGTAGTGTATTAAAATGTAGGCAGGAACTATAAATAAAGATTATAAATATTAGTTACAGAAATGTATGAAAACACTGATTTATGGAATTAAATAAATTAATACTCAGGTATGAATTAGAATACTCAAAGATTATTAGAGAGTATCTCTGGCACAGGGTGCAGTGAAAATAGGAGTTTAGGGTGGTGAAGAGTATTAAAAAAAAGATAGAAAAAAAGGCAGGGGAATGAACAGAAAAACTCGTATAAAAAAGAGAGTAGCCTATGGAAATGCTTTTATAAGAAAAACGAGTTTAAATAAAGCATTTTGGAAATTATTCGAAAGTTAAAAAGTATGGAAAGAGGCACGTTTACATAAACATGTGACGTACTAAAACAGTGGAAATGAGAGCACCTGTCAACTGAAAAACGTGTGTTAAAAGAGGAAAGAGCAATAAATTAATCCCATAGAGTGTTAACCAACCAAAAAGTATATAAGCCACACCCGTGGGATGATTAGTTTTGTTTCAGAGAATCAATATAGGTGAAGAAACTACGAGGAAGGTAATGATACTGGGCTGCGGAAGCATCTTGATAATATCTTTCATTTCCTCAGTGGGAACATATTGTTAATGTATATTTAAAAATATATAAAACATTATGTCCCCTCCAGAGGAGTTGGATGAATTACGACGGAGTAAGGAAAGAATATCGAAGAGAGGTAAATTATGTGAAAGGGTATATGTTTAATATTATAAAATTTAAAAAATGTGGTCCAACGCGTAATACCAATGAATGAAAAAAAGATTTAGCAACTCACCCATGAGATGATTTAAAAAGACTCAATAAAAATATTTGGAAAACTTGTGCATTTTTCTTTCAAGGATGGTTTGAAGAATTATACATTTAATGAAAGGACACAGTACTCCACGCTAAAGTAGAAAAGTCAGCATAATTAGCATAGAATGGAAATTAGAAAAATATTTCTAAATACCTTCACAGTCAACCAACTCGTAAGCAGAGTAGACAGTATAAGTTAAAAACACCATACCACAACTTGTTTTTGGAAACGCATTGTAAAATAAAGTGCGTTACAAAATGATTTGTACATGGTGAGGGCATCATAACGTCACATATAAAAAACAAACCAATCAACATTAGGCTCAGGAAGCTACAGTTAAGCATACAACAGCCAATCAAATGTTTTTGAAAATCTGCGCAAGGGAAGGGATTGGTCGGTAATACGTCTTCTTACTATGCTTCACAACCAATGAAAAAGACGAACAGAATTTTTCTGTTTTTAACATACGAGCTAATCAGATGACCTTGCAAGTACACGCAGGGGGAGGCAATTGTTGCTTACAATAAATAATAACAAAAAAAAGAAGGGTACTTTAAAAGAACGCATTGGAATAAAACACACGCATGTTTGATTAAATAAAGTTTCCTTGGTGAAGTATACTCAACAATCTTTAAAAAATTATCTGGGATATTATCAGGCACGGCGTTACCATTATCGCTGCATTAGCGATCAGTCACGTGACTCGCGTTTCACCTCTGTCTGGCGCTACGTACTTCACTTGCAAAGTTAAAAAGAACATGTGTGACATTTGCATAACAAGTGTAGTGCGATGTGAATTATTGAGGATGACTTGCTTTAGAAGGACCCCGAAAGGCTTCTTGCTGAATAAGAACGCAATTATCTTCCAGACCCCATATAATGATTATCCAAGCTCTCAAGGCTAAACACGTCGGAAATCGTCTTTCGGCACTTTCAATTTGTCCACCTTGACCGTGAAAGTGCGTGTCTGCTTCTCCCTTAACTCCTTTCTTTTTCATAGTAATTGTTACTCATACACTATCCAGAAAATACCCAACAGATGCACCCCCCTGGTTTAATATTAGACATTTGTACTCATACACTATCCAGCACTTACACTACAGATGCACCCCCCTGGAGTTAGAATAGTAATTATTACCCCTACACTAACCTGCACTTACCCTACAGATGCACCCCCTGAGGTTAGATTAGTAATTCTTACTCCTACACTCTCCAGTACTTATTGATCTTAAAATAAAAATTGGTACTCCTGCAATATCAAGCACACATGTTAAATATACACTCCCTTATCATTTTTGAAAATGCTAAACTGTTTTTTGATTAAAAATACTGTAATAATGAATGTAAATCAAAATAAACATTTATTTTCAAAAAAATATTTTATACAAATAACTTTTACATTCATATCATTTAAAACAAATATTGTTTTTAATGAAATCAAAGATAAAGTTAATGATTAAAAAAAAATATTGTGTCCTTTTTCTTTTTTTGATTTACGGTATGACGTTTACGTAGTGACGTTCAACATGAAGGCAGCCATTTTGAGCTGCGAGGATGGACAAAGCAGAAGCCAGGTAGAGGCGCTCAAAGGTTTAAATTGTGTTAATAGTTATTATATGTTCTGCAAGAGTGACATTTATTGCAAGGAGAGAAGAGGAAGGTTTATGGATGTAAATAGTTTATTGCAAACTTAAAAACGTGTGTCTACAACAAGGGGGAGAGAGAGGGGGGAGGCGAGTTTTACTCCATCTGAGTGGGAGGTCCAGCAACAGTGGGTGCCCCCGAGAATCAAGTCAAAAATGTGCTGGGCTGTTCCTCAGTGGGGAGTAATGTGTGCGTCACGCTAGTGTGATGGTGTCACTAGTCTCAGTAAGGTCACAGTAGGGCATCCATTTTGTTGGATGTGATGCCCTCTCACACCCTTGCAGGTGTCATCCTTCATCATCTGGGCTGCTCCATGTTGGGTCGGTGCTGCAATACCCAACGGGCTCACCTCTAGGAGGGGCACTTTATCTGAGATCTTTTATCCAACAGCCGTTTTGTGAAGTGTGGGTGTGGTGCCAGAATAGTGTAGACGAGTGAGTGAGTTTAAAATAAGGCTGGGAGTGTCAGTGAATCTGTGCAGCTCTGGAACTACCTGTAGTGATTAGAAGAACAGGACATAAAAACAGACGTAAATTCCCTGGCTGTTTATATAAGTGACGTTGTACATTTCTCCAGCGCTCGCTACATAGGTGCTGTTAGCGTGCTTAAGTGTTAAAAGAGTGGTTTAAAAAGAAACTTTCAGACATCATAGCAACAGTGATCAGGTAGTGCGCTAGGTGCCCCTGTGAAAGTTTATGCAGAGCAGATGGTGGTTATGAAAAAGAATATAGGACTCACCTATCAAGTGAAGATGCCAGGCTTCATCAGTGCCCGGCAGTCTGCACATTAATTAATTAGGCTTCCATCTAGTATGGCTGTATGGAGGAGAGAATGTTCTTGCTACTGAATTAGAAGTTGCAGTGTTTATAGCATTTTTAAAATTACCATTTTGTCAAGGGCAGTTAGTGGTTTGGTGTATTGTTCTATCTATCCTATGTAGATGATCGAATCGGTGTATTGTTCGTGGTCTGAACTATAATCACCATTGTAGACTTTGTTCGGGGTATTTAGATGTAAACTCATTGTCTTAATTAATATGGACATGGTTCCTAGTTTAACCTGGTTCTATCTCCCATATACTAATATAAACAACCGCATGTATGCAATGTTCGGAAAGCCAAAGCAGCCCCCCGTGTTAGACTCCACTGGTGGTTTCCGTGGCAGTCCTGTGGTCATCTAGTCAGGAATCGATTCTTTAAATCCCTTACCAGAGGAGTGTGGGTGGGTTGCAAAGCCTTGCAATAGAGTTTTGGGTTTGGAAATATTAGCCATACGCTCGTTATGGCCCCGTTGAAACTTCATGCATGTTTCAAACGTTTAGCTCTAATCCGGTCACTCGTGCTGATGCCCCAATGAACGGTTCAACCGGGATCAAGCCGTTAACCTTATAATATCCCGTTACAGGTCCCTTACTGGTAATTATGACCCCGTTAGCAACTCATGTTATTAAATGCGTTTAACCGCATCTAGAGCCTCCCAGCCCAACCTTATTTAAACTCACTCACTCATCTACACTATTCTGGCACCACACCTGCACTTCACAAAACAGCTGATGGATAAAAGATTTTCGATAATGTGAGGAACAGCCCAGCACATTTTTGACTTGCAACTTAAAAACGTAACATGTCCAGAGTAGGCGTGGGCGGAAAATCCGTTCCGCTCGCGGATTTTGCGGATTTTCGGGAAATCCGCAATCCGCGAGATTTGCGAATTTCCCGCAAAATCCGCAAATCCGCGAGCAGCGGATTTTGCTCGCACTGCTCGCACTGTTCGCGTGAGTTCGCGCCCCGCGAATAAGTGCAAAATTGCAGAAATACGATCTTAGCAAAACTGAAAGTAACTACTTACCAGGTTCAAAAGTTCAGGCTCATCATTAGTAGCCATTTCATGGAGTGCTTCCTGAGGGGCCCCTCCAGAGTTCAGTTGCCAGTTGAAACTAGTATGTGACCCTGCTCTGAACCTCAGAATAGTTACACATATGCCACAAAGGTCCTGAATTACAGCTAAGGGAGACAAGCAGGAGCCAGGCTGGAAGTTAAAATCCATTAATCAGCCCCTAATTCATTATTGTCAGTTGGGGCAGGGCAGGTGTTGTAACTAATTTTGCAACAATGAAAGCACTTAGCAAGTGCAAAAGATCACTAATCAGGGCGCACTAAGGAAGCAGGTGCCAGCTAAAAAAATATTCTGTGACACATGAATCAGCCCCAAATTAATTCAGGTCACTTGAGGCAGGGAAGGTGTGCTTTGCTTTGCCGAAAATAATGTACACTGGACAACCAGAGGGTGTGGTGATGAAACAGAGGGTGGCATGGGTGGGCCAGAGGGTGGCATGAGTAGTCAGAGAGTGGCAGTGGTGACAGAGAGTGGCAGTGATGAAGAAGAGTGTCCCAAACAGGCTGGACACGTAGAAACAACAAGTTCGCGAAACTTGCGACCCGACAGGTAAGTTCGCAATTTGCGAAAGTGTACAAAACCCTCGCGAACTGGCAGAAACACGGGCGAACACAAAAAAAAAAAAAATCCGCAAATTCGCGGGAATTCGCGGATTTTGCGGATTGCGAATCCGCAAATCCGCAAAATTCGCGAACGCGAGATCCGCAAAATTCGCTCATGCTTAGTCCAGAGTCATATTGTCAGTGTATGCCCAAGTCGGGTTACGTGCTTAGATATTACGAAGATACAAAGAATGCATTTGCAAAGTATATTTATAGTGGACTTAAAAGAAAAAGACTAGAGTAAAGTATAGTTGCAGAGAAAGGTGACCCAAATTAAAAGCTCAAATATATTTGGCATAGTAATGATTTTCGTTGTAAAATTTTGCGTTGTATCAGTATATGCGCTGTAAAAAATGCGTTGTAATAGCATGCGTTGTATCGTCATACATCAGATAGCCATTACAAAGCAACTTTCACATTTATGAGAAAATCAGGTTTCCAATGAAGAAAAAGTGAGGCTCAAATTGTGGCCTGTGCTGTCTGCAGTGTACATTGCCATTAAGTGTGCCTTTCCACTTGCAGCATGAATTTTATTATTCAACTAAATTTATAACTGATATAAAAGAAGTTTTTGAAGGAAGCATACTAAAGGGATATTGTATAGGTTTGATAATTGTTATACTTAGTTCGGTATTGTACTGTACAAATAATGAATCAAGAGTCTATTTAATTGTGAGCTCTGATGACCTCAGTGTAGGCAGGAGGTAGCGGTTAGCAAGAGCCCACGGCCACGTAGCTTTGATTAGAGCTGCAAAGTATTGGTAATTTAGCATGTGTGTAACCAGCAATGATAAGTGGTACACAGAGTTAGTGGCACCCGAAGCAATAATGTTATGAAGAATTTTTTTCACTTATTTTAACAAAGTCTGAATAAATACAATATAATTGTCTCTGCAATAAATAAATCAAGGCTGAAATCCCTACTGTCTGTAGTGTAGATGCAAAGCTGAATTCAAGTTGTGAACCCTGCTGTCCGCAGTGTAGATCGAAGGCAGTAGTTGACACAGACGTGGAGGAATGCTTTTTGTCACTTATTTAAACAAAATCTGAAGACATATAGTAGAATTGTCTCTGCATTAAATAAATTAGGGCTGAATTTCCTATTGTTCATACTTTAACAAAATCTGAGGACATAGTAAAATGGTCTTTCCTTTAATTAAATCAAGACTGAATTCAATGTTGTCTGTAGTGCTTAAGCGCTACCGGTATCAAGTTGTGAACTCTACTGACTGCACTGTAGATCGAAGGCAGGAGTCACCACAGATACCGACGAAGAATTTTTATAACTTATTTTAACAAAGTCTGAGCACATAGTGTAGAATTGTCTCTATCTTACATAAATGAAGGATAACTTCAATGATGTGCGTAGTGTAGATCCAAAGCTGAATTCAAGTTGTGAACCCTGCCGTCCGTAGTGTAGATTAAAGGCAGTAGTCGATACAGACATAAGTCTGCGGTGCTGTTGCGCTGAGTTCGCAATCGGCCTGTATCGAAGAGGCCCGTGGTCATGGGGGCAGCCACGTGGCAGGGTGAGGACCTTTGCTGTGGCAGAGTCTTTTCTCTTTGCAGAAGTGAACCACACCCAAGGCGTAGGCTAATTATTTATACTCTTACGCTGGAGTTTCGTACGTTGGATCAGCCCACTCCGCTTCTGCTTCAAGGGGGGAGACAACACAGCAACATGACCCAGATATTCCCCAGAGTCTGAGATAATATGGTTACGTCCAATATGCAGTACACACCTATCAATGGTATATCTACAAATAGATTTTTTTTTTAGTTTCTATTGTGAGTTGTATATTGCATTTCACCGGTAGTCTTGGCATTGTGTAAATTATTGTTGATGTGCGAGTTCCTTCCCTTGTACATAGTTGGTTACCACATCTCTGAACATTGAGCTAGTGTGCTGTTGAGGGGATATATTATCTTGGGAAGGTCCGTTGTCCTGTTTTGCGCTGCCTCCGAGGTAGTGGAGGGAGAGGGGTGAGGAGGGGTGGTTGTAGCGTTGGTGACGCTGGGTATTGTGATTTTGTTGGGTGTCGGAAGTGTATAATTAGTACCTCTCTCACTTATTGCTCTTTAAATATGGGTATGAGTTGGATGTAATTCATGCAGCACATAGTCGACTTACACTCTTTTAATGTTGATGTTAATTTGTTAGTGGTAAGTGAAACTATTGCTTGTTTTTTTAGGTAGCACTGCAGATTTGGTTTCTTGTTGAAAATATGGGGAATTGGTCAACATTATAATTAGGAATTGTCATTTAAAAAACCTTTGAAATTCACTGAAAAAACATAGGTTTCAAGCAGGTTATAGTTAGGAATTATCATTTAAAAAACCTCAGCTGAAAAAACCATAGGTTTCAGGGGTGTTATAGTTAGCTGAACATTTCACTCATACAAAACCATTGAAGTTTCTCAGTCATAGTTAGTTCTGCTAACTATAACTCGCGCACCCGCAATGAACTGCTGATGATGTCACATATTACATCATTCATGACATGGTCAGTGACATCACTGATGACATCACTGATGACATCTCAAATGAAATCACTGATGACATCACTGATGACATCATCCACGTGCCAATCTGATACACCTCGTCATACACTAGTATAACCTTTTATCACTCATTGTAAAATAAAGAGTACCATATTTGAAACCACTGACACACCAATACCAGTTACTACATACCCACTCACTGATTCCTAAGTTTACACACACAACTACCCATTCAAAAACAGAATCACTTATATATGCAGTCACTAATTAATAGAACACTATGAAATGCACTTATACACATATATAGACATTGACACATCAGCAGTCATCTTATTGGGTTATGTAGTCATCCTACTCACTCATGAAAAACATTAATCACACTTAAATTTACTCACACAATTATACACACAACACCTCATTTATTCAAACACATAGTAACTCATAGTTAATATGTTAAAAATCCCAATTACAATTATACACTCATTCATATAGTTACTCTCACAATCACTGACTCTTAAATAAACGTATTTATATACACCAAGTCTCACATACAATACTTTTTATTTTTTTACTTCATTGAAGATGTACAACTAAAACATATATTCGGTCACCAACACACAAATAAATACACTCAGTCACCCAAACAACTGTTTCCACATGCAATCTTAAACCTATACACCTAGTCAATCAACCATTCACACATCTATCCATAGAGTTACACACAACCTATCCAACCACATACACAAACTCAGTGTCCCATACCAATGCTCACCTAACTAATCAATTACTAATATACACAATCATGTAGTTAGCGACCAACTGATGCGGCATGTTATACAACAACAGAGACAGTGATGCACACATTCACATAGTTTAGTTACTAATCCATGTATTAAGTGAGACACTTTTAATTACTCACTTAAACAGACAGTCAGACAGCTAGTAAATCTTCCATCCAGACATTGATATATCTACTCAATCTTCAATACAGATTGGTATATATATAATACATATTTAAATTTCAAACTAAACCACATTCACTGGATGATGTCATCAGTGATGTCATTTGAGATGTCATCAGTGATGTCATCAGTGATGTCACTGACCATGTCATGAATGATGTAATATGTGACATCATCAGCAGTGCATTGCGGGCGCGTGAGTTATAGTTACCAGAACTAGCTATAACGGAGGAATTTCAATGGTTTTGTATGAGCGAAATGTCCAGCTAACTATTACACCCCTGAAACCTATGTTTTTTTCAGTGAAAACTCCTTATTATATCTCTGTTCAAAAAATTCGGTCCACTGAATTTCAGGGAGCATGTACTTTACTTTCATTGGGTCCATGACTGTGCCATCGGGAAACAGCCATTACAACGCGGGTTTTACCACGCGTTGCTTTTACATCGCATGCGCTACAACGCATGCAATGTTACAATGCGTGGAAAAACCATGCATACCATTACATTGCATGCGCTTTTACAACGCATGCGATGTAGTGTGTAATGGCGGCAGCGGCGGCGGGGGCGGCTATTCACGTCGTTGTGAGGAAACTTAGGCTGTTTCCTCACAACGATGTGAAGCAAGCAGGAAGGAGGAAGCAGGATCTGACGCAATGCTGGATAGGAGAGAGGTAAGGGGGTTTGTGCATGGGGTGGGGGTTACTTTTGTAGGGTTTAGGGTAGCTTAAAAGTAGTGTGGTAATGTTTGTGTTGTGTGTGTGTGTGTTTTTTAAAAACATTTTAGTGTGTGTTGTGTTGTCGTGTTTGTTTAGTGTAGTGTATTGGGGAGGGTAGTGTAGTGTTTATGTAGTGTAGTGATCTATGTTTTATGGTGGTGTAGTGTTGTAGTGTTTGTTTATCGTAGTGTTTTAGGGTTTAGGGTAGTGTAAGGGATGGAGTAGTGTGGGTAGCGTAGTAGTGTTTTAGGTTTTAGGGTAGTGTAGGGGTGGGAATAGTGTGGGTAGCGTTGTCGTGTTTTAGGGTTTAGGGTAGTATAAGGGTGGGAGTAGTGTGGGTAGCGTAGTAGTGTTTTAGGGTTTAAGGTAGTGTAAGGGTGGGAGTTGTGTGGGTAGTGTAGTAGTGGTTTAGGGTAGTGTAAGAGTGGGAGTTGTGTGGGTAGTGTAGTAGTGTGGCAGTGTTTTTGGGTTGGGGCAGTGTAGGGGTGGGAGTAGTCTGTTGTGTAGGTGTAGGGATAGGGATGTTACTTACCTTGCAAACTTTTACCACAAGTATAGCTTTACCACACATGCCTTTGCGTTGTAATGGCATGTGTGGTAAAAGCATACTCGTGGTAAAAGTATGCGATGTTATGGCATGCAATGTCATTGACATTGCGTACTAATACTTGCGTTGTAATGGCATGCGTGGTATTAGTATGCGATGTAATGACATACATTCGTGCCATCTTGCACTAGTTTCCAAAATATTTGGGAGTTTTTAGTCTGGATCACCTTAACATCATTTGGCATTTTTTCCTGTATAGAATTTCCTTGTTTTCTACCCTATTAGTGACCTGTATTCCTGTTTTACCCTTGTGGTACCTGTCTAAGGGCCCATCTTTCCCCAATCTCGTTCATCTCAGTTTACTCTTTAGTATTTGACACTGCAAATCAAACCATCTTAGCCCTTTTTTTCGGCTGGAATTTTGTGTTTTGCATACCATTTGCATTCTTATACTCAACCTTCAAGCATGCGAACACTTTTAACAGAAGTTCCTTATACCAGTTACAAAGATTACCTGCCACCAATCCTGATCTATTGATTTCTATACATGTTTTGTTATTAAGCAATAAGCTCAATTTGCCTCTCTCCCAAACAACCTACACACCTTCTAGAGCACTCCACTTGAAATGGGATAGAGGATCTAGTACCCTATCTATTTCTGGCTTAAGATTCACATTTAAGAGGAAAGGGTCAATGCCACTCTTGTATATTACCCTAAAGTCAGACCTTAAATCAAAATACCATATGGTAATGCACACAAAATCAATGGGGCACTCCTGTTTCCCAAATGTAAAGGTTCTTTTTGCAGGTTATCCAGTTGAAAATGGCGATTCGGTCCTATCAATCCCAGATTATGTAGCACCACCTTAAATCTTTTTTATCAAAGGTAGTAATTGATAGTTAATTGAATACTGCTTGAGGTATACCATATTCCCCTGCCACCCTTTGCATCCTCTTTCCACACATTTTGGTGTTAAAGTCACCCATAAGCATAACCAGACTCTGCAAGGAATGAGTTAATCGAGTACAAACAAATCTTCTTTAAGTGTAGCTAGCTGACAATCATTGTACGTCTTATCCCCCAGTGACACACATACATTTACCAGCCTAATAAACTTAACTTGTGTGGTATTCAAAAATAATTTCACTTCAGAGATGTGGACCCCTTTGCATCTGGCTTCTAAGATACTAAAACATCCATTGCATATTTGTTGAATGGCAAGCTCATCAAACCTCCTGACACGCTCCCCTGCATATTAGGGTAGGCAAATTAATATACATGTACACATTAATCAAATATGGGTAAATTGGCTTGATCCTCACAAACTAATGTTTCGTGAAAACATAATTCAGTATATCCTTGTGTAAATGTTCTCATATTTCCTAACTTCATTAGCCTCTTCATCCCATGAAAATTCCAACATAAAACCCTTACGATATGCGGGGTGCTTTCATCATAGTGGATATCACTTAGTGGCGGTGTAATATCAGCCTCAGTACATAAGGCACTAAAACGATTGTCTGACATGATGCACATATCCTCAAGCTTATGTACTGTAACTGTAATTTTCCCTCCCCCAAATTTCACTTGACTTTGTTGGGTCTTTCTGATCTTGTATGCCAAGATACATACATTTGCTTGGTGGTTAGGACAGCATGATTCATTAGAAACTCTCTACTCAACCCAAAATAATTTCCTCAAGTCCAAATATCCATAATCTATTCTTATTCAAATCCTGTTTTGCTTCCACTCCCAAAGGGGGAAATAATCAGACCTTTGTAAACTCTGCGCCGTGCTAATCATTTACAAATCCTACATGTTTCAAATATTTTGAGGTAATAAGGCTGATGGTTACATAATTTTTGAAGACTTGCAAGAGGCCCCTCTGTTTAGTGGTCTCAACTTTTCTCCCTTTCTTCCCCCACTACCAACATCCATGTAAATACAATAATTTCATCCATTCCCCAATTCCCTATTGCCTTGCTTCTTCAAGACATTATCTGATCTTATAACATTTAACTTTGTCACTTAGGCATTTTTTTGCATTCACCATTATGCCGGATGGCTTCCTATGACCCTTCCCATAATTACAAGTATCAACTGAGGTTTCATCATGACTTACTGTATTCACCTTCCCTTTAACATTCCTAATAATATAAGGAGACTTATTTGTCCCTGCCTCTATTCTATCCCTCTTTTTGGGATGTCTTACCACTACATGCCAAGAGTAACTTATTTTGCTTCTTCATCTTAATCCATATTTTCCTCCTTTTCCCCTTATAATCTACTTCTTTATTTTTGGCGAGATAAATACATTTTCTTGTTTCAAGTTATTTAAACCATCACAATATAAAAACAACATTCTACTTAATAGTGATAAAATTGCGCAAAACATAATATAGCTTGTTCAGTTCCGACATTTAGATCTCATAGCAGCCATTATTAGCTGGGCGCAAGATGTACTCAATTAGAAGGCTAATCTGCTAAAGAGCAAGGTGCAGTGTTTTAGAATATAGTGATTGGGACAGACGAGGTAAAAGGGATTGGGATATGTGTTCATGTCCAATGAAGAACAATTGGGGTGACCTTCAATGGACAGGGTGGCTAAAAAGGTTAAAAACGTTTTCAGAAGCCCTAATACAAATGTTATTCTCCTGCAATTGAAAAGTCCAGTTAATATAAGGTGGCGACAACGATGCAGTCCTTACTCAAAAGGTTTGCTAGGCTTCCAAAACTTCTGTAGAGGAATGGGTATTAAAAACTTGCATCATGCATTACAAGTGCCAAGTGTCCCTTTAGCGAATTCTATGGGTTAAATGACATTTTAACCTTTGATTGAATGACGTGCCATTGCACCCAACTTGGGAACATTTACTGTGACTATACTCTGCCGTTCAGATTGCTTTTTCAAAGCAGGGCAGATACTGCAAAGCCACCCCCGGCAGACTGAACTTCGGAAAATAACAGGTACACACGATGTAACAGGCAATGCTGCGGACGGGCCAGATACTAAGGTGAAAGCTTATGAGTGGAGATCTCCTCTCCCATGCTTGTGTAGAAGTAACTACATACATGCATCATTATTAAAGTGACCCAAGGATACCCACAGGGCACTACTTTGTCTCCGATAACAACTAGAAACTGTACTACAAAACTCAATGCTATATTTAGCTTTCTTTCCTAAACTGATCACGTCCAGTGATGTTTTCGATGTACTCACGTTTATCATTTCAAAGGAAACCAAACTCAACAATATTGCTGGGTACAGGAAAATTAGATGGACCTGGATCCCGTTTCCTCCCAAAAGTCCCCTTCTGTAAAACTAGGGAGTGCCGCCTGACTCTGGCTTTTTATGTGATTTGGGTAATCAGTAGGCCTCAGGGGCCTTATTTATGAAGGCCTTGCGCCGCCGGTGCGTCACTTTTAACATGGGAAAAAGTGACGCACCGGCGGCGCAAGGCCTTCATAAATAAGGCCTCAGGTATTTTGCCCATGTTCCGTGACAGGTCTAGGACTAACCATTTCTACTGAGAACCACTTTATCAAATTCAACCAGTGCTTAATTTATACATATATACATAAATAAGTGTAGGTCCCCAAACGTTGACTGAGGAGGCAGTGCGTGTATGAATGGAGGTATGCCTTACCTGCACCTGCAGTGGCACAACCTCCTGGAGCCTCTGATCCCCTTTCCTAGCTACCTGCCAGCTGGATGTACAGTCTGCTTCACCATGAGCAGCATTGGCACTGACAAGTAGAGAGAAAGTTTCATCTGTTCCCACTGTGGTTCACGGAGAAAGAAGAAGAAGGGCTGCCAGTGCTAGGAAATGGTGAAGGCAATTTGAATTGGACATAAAAGAAGGACTCATTTGCTGCCCTTTTAAGATAAGGAAGATGCAGAGCGCAGCAGAGCAAGAGGTGACAAAGAGTCTCGTTCCTTAAATAGGTGTTGATGATGCCCACTGGCAACCAGCAGCACACATTACCCGCTGAATTTAACCCAAATATTTCAGAGATGATCTGGTTAATACAGATCACTTCTTGCAATAAACCAGAATATGGGCTAAGGTTATGTCACCAGCCATCTCAAATTAACAATTTTAATTTGCAGCATTCCCAGAACCTGTGGTATTTAAATATAAACAACCTCAAAATACCTAAAAATTCCTGGTGTGTTACTCTTAAGCCCAATTTAATGCAAGTTCTTAGCATTGTTGGATAGATGATCATGTGCTGCTCTTTGAAACCATCAATACCCAATACATCTTTCACACTTCTGTTTCTGTCTGGTTTAGTACCCTATAGTATGTGTTACATACATACTAAAACCAAATAAATATATAAATAAATGAGCATATGATAAATATTCAATTTTTACTGAGCAATCCGTGCTGATGGAGGCACTCACCTAGAGAAGAAAGGCGTCTCTTTTGCTAGCAAAATGTCAAATTAAGTGCCAGCCACACAATGACTTTAGGCAAGATACTCATATTGTGCCATGCCACCCTACAGGCAGTTTTAAGGCAATCTGAAAAATTTTCTCAATGGATACATTTTGTCTGGTGTCAAAAAAGACTGAATGATGCCTCAATCAAACAGACATGCCTCGTCTGACATTTACTGCTACGTCTTGGCGTGATTCTGTCAGATTTCCACTGACCACAAGGGCGACATTATTTGTCATTCGACTTCTCATCTGAACCACTTCAGACAATCTGGCTTGGAGTGTCGTGATTCTCCTAGACATTCAGAATTCGATTATGGATGTCCAGATAGATGATCCCACTGGTGCCTTCTACCACTAGACTGAACTCGTCAATTGGGAGTCTGCCTACTTTCTAATATCCGGCTGTCCTATTGTACTCCTGTCCTGTTTTTAACCTCCTCAACTTAGGCTGTTTGTTAGGGTTGAAACGTCGATGGTTTTCTTGTCCATCCATGTCCGAGAATACCCTTCTAGCACAGAATCTATAGAATCATTAGGCTAAGGGCGATTGTTTTTGAATTTGTAACTGGACCTGTTTTTGTTGTAAATATATGTACAGTATTATGTCACTCTTGTGTATAAATACACAGAATTTGTCACTTTTGCACTATACTCACTATGTCACTATGAACACGCTCACATGCGCCGTTTTTATCAATTGAATTACCGGACAGCTTTGTTCATTTTGATTATGCGTGGCAATTGTTGACCCATTGTATGAATAAGCAAAAAACAAACAGTAAATATTTTGCTCATTTTTGATAATAATATACTTTATATGTCCTTCTGTGTGTTTCTTGTACATTTCAATCACCTTTTTAAATATAAAGAATTACAAAGAAATTACTGTCTACCCGAGAAACCCCGATTGTTGTTTATAGTAACCTTAGGATGGCAGCTGTCATGTTTAACAATTTCGGGGCAAATTACGATGCGGTCAGAAACGTCTCTGACTGTCGGTCGGAGCCGATCCGACTGTTGGTTGGAGATGTTCCGACCACATCGTAGTCTGCCGGTCCAATTCCTTTCCCACCGACCCATTACAATGGAGTCGGTCAGAAAGGAAAGTGACCGGTCATTCCGATTGGCTTTGATGAGCTTGGAGAGCCCGTCCGCCAGTCGGAATGCTTTCAGCAATTCTAAGAGTGGCTCTTTCCGCCCACAGGATTACGATGTTGGATTTCAACAGCCTTTCCATGCCTGCCTTTCCTACAATGTTGGATTCCGACAGCCTTTCTGTGCCAGCCTTTCCGACACAGAAAGGCTGTTGGAACTCGACTTTGGTGCACCCCCAGCAGGGCCCCCATGGGTGCACGGCATCCAGTGGTAGGCTGAGAGGGTACCTATGGTGCTCCGCTGTTTATACCCGCACCCCATGAAAGGCACCTTGAGGTGCCTGCCACGCGGTGCAGGGATGAACTGAACTTCCTATTTTACAATCGAGCATGTATTCCGGACAGAATGCATGATCCCATTGTAAAGTATAGGCATCGGTTGCATCCTAATTACTCGATCGGGACCGCCCGCCAGGTGTCGGTCGGTCCCTTGACAGAGCCGCTGTCGGGTGAAGGAAACACTGCCCAACAACGTACTAGGGCCATAAGTGGTTAACCACACAATTGGAGACCCTGGCAAGGGATTTCTGCCACACCAGTGCCTTTTTCATGCCCTCCTGGGTGTGAGGTATATGTATCACTGTTCTTAGTCATGGGAGGCAAGGAATGCCCATGTTCAGTTATTAACACTTGGTGGAGCCACAGTGTAAATGAAAACTTTGCAGGGTTTGCCTGAGGAAATCTGGCTTCCCATCAAATATATACCAGTTGATTGAACCCGGGCAAATAATGTTATCTTTGTCTCATTTCTTTTATCTACAAAACATTAGAAGTAACTAGAAACAATTCAGAGGGTACTGCGTCATATACAAGAAATCAACATTTTAACATGTTCAAACTTGCTATAGTATGACGTCATGAACTGCGCAAGAAATAGGTTTAGTGATATGAGGTGACATTGGACATTTACAGTGCGATAGGTATAGCAATATGACACAGGCTATGGCCAACAGACGTTTTTCCAATTTTAAAACCGTCTGCGACTTACGAGTACTTTCTTGGCACACTGTATTCAGTTAGTTCTGTCAAATTTACAGAAACATAAAGTATCTAAATGTATTCGATCGTGGTATTAATCATGGATTAGTTTCCCACGTGCTGGGGGACTGAGTAGTGAGATCCAATTTAAAACCTAATAGTTATGTGCCTACTTAATTGGACTTTATAATACCTGCAGGAGTTAAAAGTTGGCAGTTTTACTGTGTATTCACTAAAATGCCTTATGGTGGTAAATATGCTCCATTCCTAGTGAATAGTGTGCTGTATTTGGTCGGTTACTAATTTCCGCTGGCTTTACCTGTCCTTTTGAGAAAGAACTACATTAATTGTGTTCTTTTATCGTGGACCAATTGTATGGGCAGTGGATTCAAAGAAAATGCTAATTATTTTTCTTAATGACATTGATGGTAGTTGGTGTTTAATTTCTATCGGGTTACCTTGATTGTCAGTTTGCCACCAACCTTTTCAATAAAGGGCCCTAGTGTATAATAAATACTTATTGCACTGATCCTTATCCACCACTGAAATTACTTCATATTTCACCATATTAATTCACCACTAATCCTTTGTAGGCTTCCTGAAAAGCGTGCGTCAACAAGCGCTATATAAATACAAATCTTTGTCCTCTATCCTTCTGCTATCATTCCAAATCCAAATAACTGACTAACCTATCCACCACTTAAAATGTACTTGCATGTTTCACTATACTAATTCAACTCTAATCCTCTATGGGTCCCGGAGTAGTGTGCTACTCGCCGAAAAAGCACTTCGACGCCTCGTCAGGGGTAGTAAGCGCTATATAAATGCAATTACAATACAATAAAATACTTAACATAGTGAATCGTAATTGATTATCATATTCGCAACGTGAATATTCAATCAGGACATTTCATTTTCTCGAATCCCACCCGTCCATTACCTTGAATGCTTCTTTTGAAGAAGGCCTTGCAGCCCTCGCAGGACCAGACCCCATAGTGGTACCCCGAGGCGTAGTCACTGCAAACTGCGCAATACCGTGTCTCCTTCGTGGACTCCATAGACGGGCTCCCCTTCTCGCTTGCCGTAGAGGTCCGCTCACGTCCAGGCGGCCGTCGAAGATCAGAGCTCGGCCTGAAAAAACATAATCTGCAAGTTGAGCTTTTGAAATAAAAAATATGTGGTCAGTTTGCACGAAAATGATCAATGCATCTCTTAAATTAACAGCTATAAATTGATTTCTAACCCTTTTATTTCTTTATTTATAACCCTTTTATGGCTTCTGATGTAGCGAACTTTGAAAAGCAAAATGGTCCTTATGCACTCTTAGTAATAAAATCTCTTTTGGAAAGTAGTCAATGTTCTTCGCATGTCACTGCCTTTACTTCCACCCGCAGTTCTGATAGTCTGTACCATGTAATAAAGTGTATTATTGTATAATTCTTGCTTCTATAGTCTTTCTGCTGAGTGGTCCTGTACGTAACTAACATTATTATCAAACTAGGGAAGAATCAAGGTTGTACTATCGTCATATTATTGTGATTACGTTCGAAACTACAAATTATTTTTGAAAGTATTTTCTACTTCAGTAAGACCACCAGACTGAGATGAATATGACATTGAAACTGTTAACATTTTCTTGTTCAGTAGGAAATGCATAAAATAGAGTTCACATATAGAATGGGGAGACATGGATCGAATCAAGTAATGTCTTTAAAATCTGCTGATGAGGGCAGTATTAGCCATTCATTACCCTCTCTTTGGGTTTTGAGACTGAGCCACAGACACAGATCAATGAAAAAGGAGGGAGTTGCATTGTCAATAGTTGAAGAGTTATAATGCTATTAGAACATTAGGTCCACTGTGGGATGAATGTTCCAATTTAAGCATGGAAAAACAAAAAATAAACATTACAATTTTGTAGCCTAGTGGAGAGGTGTGGCTCACTGGTTAGAGGCGGCAGACCTGTAAGCAGAGAACGGCCCGGGACCAGGGTTCAATTCCCGACGCGGCAGGGTCATGGACCAGGGGTCAACGGACTTGATAATTCTCGCCTCAGTGCCTACTCTAACCTGGGAACACACTCGGTAACTTTGGGCATTAAGCTTGCCTCATCTCTACAACGGCCCCCCACAGACGCCAGGGATGCCTGGTTTCACCCTGGAGATACCCAGTAAGGGACCATCTCACAGGGAAAACCAGGACGGGTTCCCCAGCGGTCTGCAGCGCCAGGACACTCGGTTAGAGTAACAGTGCGCTTTACAAATACCCCACATTTACATTTACTTTCAATAAAGTGTTTAAAAATTCCAAAGTTGTAAAACACATCGTGGAATTACTGAACTTGGAGCCATTAAATAATGTCAGGTATTGATTGACCTACAACCAACCTACCTTACAAATTTGAGCCACTGGTGATAGAGCATTGTAGGACTGACTCCAAGGCCAATAACTTTATTACCACTCAACTGTGTGATTTGTGTCATTTCATCCACCCCCCTCAGGGTCAATAATTGTATTATCACATAACTGTGTGAATGCTGTCATCCCCTTCAGTGCCATCCCTCCTGCGACGTCCTATAGAAGTTTCCTCCTGCTTTGTGTTGTGAGTGGTCCAAAGAAACAGTCATAAACTATCATTATTTGCTGGAAAGGCAGTTGAATTAGTTGAACAAAGTGGTGACCAGTAGGTCATGAGGTCGAATTCGCCTTCCAAGTCCCTTGTTCCCCAACGGCCTGTAAACTGTACACAACAAACTCCGTGAATGTAACATTGTTATTTGTGCCACTTAGATATAGAAAAAGTGTGGTATTAAGTGCAAGTTTTATTATCTCAGACAATGGCATGCTCTGTTTACTACTAATTCCATACATATATCTTACAATGTAGTCTATCTGGTCATACTCGTACATCGTTTTATTCCATAAACCATCATTTTAAAATAATCCTCATAAATGGTATGAAGTATTAACTTCCTCCTGCCTGGGTTAAATCCTTGGATAACATTAGCGTTCCTCTGTTCCATTCTGGCGCTCTAAAATGACCCATTTGAACTTAGCATTCCTCCTTGGAAGAGCTGCAGGACTGTATCCTGCTTACTAAAAATACTCCCATTCTCGGAGAGATAAAAGACGCGTCACAAAAATCAAGAATGCTGTAAAAATCGTTTGCCTTAGAACTACAGTGATTTCCTGTCTAATATTCACATTTTCTGTGGCTGCCAAAGAGATTTTACAGTTGTGAATATTGCACTTACGCAATGGCAGATAAGTGGGTGAAGCGAGTTCGAATAAAATTCTATTTCCAGTTAAACAACTCCCTCACATACAGTAGCTTGGGCTTATCGTGTCAATGGCAGATCACTGACCAATGTGGTCGGAAATCACGATATGAATGATGAATTGAGTTACTTCACTAACATGATGATTTCAGAGCTAGTGGTCACCCAGTAAAGAGGGAGGTATTTACCACACACTGTAATATCAATATCTTCCGGTGAGGTATTCATCAAGAGCAGTACATATCTCATATTCCAAGCCTTCACTACAAAACATGAAATGGGGAGTTATCTGAGGAATCAGTGTTTTCCTTTCCAAATTCTGCATGTATCAGAATCTACCTGACATTTTCCACCCTTTCCCATCCAACATACTTATATATTTGTCTGACTTGTCGAAATTTGCTAGAGGAATATTGCAGAGGTATGGTTGACATACTCATTAACCCTGGGTGGTGAACTCCGCTCCGTTTGCAGAGCTTGTAGAGTTTTCTGCATTCCACGAGGCATGTGGAGTTCCCGATAACTTGCTGTGCTGAGTTTTGTTTCTCGCTCATCAACGTCAAGTTGGCGAGCATGAGTGAGGAAAAACCACCTCCTGGCAAGATTTTTCCTTGCTTGTGATCACCAAGGGATAGTTGGTGAGTGCAAGTGTGGAAAATCAACCTCCTGGTGAGATTTCTTAACGCAAGTGTTCGGATTTCTCAAGGCGAGTGGTTGCAGCAAGTCGCCACCACTCGCGTTGAGAAATTTTCTGTTTGGGTTGAGTAAGCTGGTGCTCGCACAGAAAATGTTCTCGGGCAGCAGATAGGCAGCTGCGCCCTCTTGCGCTGTGCATGGTGCCGTTTGCGATGTTTTACAGCGCGGACAAATACCAGGGGGCAGATTTATGATGCCTTTGCGCCTCTTTGCGCCGCAATTGCATCACTTTATTTGACGCAACGGCGGCGCAAACAATGCGCCCTATTTACAACGTGACGCATCTAGGAGATGCGTCACATTGTAAAGCCTTCGCCATAAGGAGGCGTTCCTGCGCAGGGGGGGGCGTTCCTGTGCAGGAACGCCTCCTGAAAGTGGCTGAGTTAAATCTATGAGATTTCACTCAGTCACTTTCAGGCTAATGCTGCGTCAAAACCCAGCGCCTGCTTGAAGCAGGCTTAGGTCTTGACGCAGCATTGTGAAGATGGGGCACCCCCGAGCCTTGCTAGAGCTGCGTCGCGCTTGCGACGCAACTCCAACAATGCGCCACCTTTCCGGCACAGATGCGTCATGCATCTGTGCCGTTTTTGCACCATGGTGCGCAGCATTACAAATGCGGCGCACCATGGGTGGCGGAGCTGTGGCGCACTGTGGCGCACATTAACTGGCGCATCCCTGGGGATCCGCCAGTTAACATAAATCTGCCCCCAGGTGCTCAAAATCATCGTGACTGGCATGACCCTAATGCACTCTGCCGCTTGTGGAACTCCGTGTAGCACAGCAGAGCTTTTTTGTCACTTCTATGAATTCCTCCCAGGCTCAATATCCATTATTCAGAATTTGGAATCCTAGAAAAACTCTTCTTTGCCCAGGAATCGATATTTATCCTCACTTTACAATAAGGCCCTTAGCTTTGAGGTGTTGATAAATCGAGTGTGACGGCACAGACATGAAATTTAATTAATTCTCACACAAAAGCAAAACTCAGAGGAGTACAATATCCTTGTGGCAAAATATATCTTGTAGTGGCACCCATGATTTTCCATGACACCCCAAGGAAAAATCATTCAGTGGCTCTTTGAAATAGTAATTTAATTAAGCATAACTACTTAATAGTTTAGGAGGGTTTTTTTAATGTTCTCAATAGTCAATTAGCTACTGTAAGCGTGAAGCTCAAATGTGCACTCTCTGAATCAACAGAAATCTGTCATACAAGCTTTTAATTCATAAATTGCCTTATTGGCCTATTTATGTAGCAGTTTCAGAACAATATAAAGCCTAAAGTGCCTAATTTTGAACATCGGCCTCACAGATGGAGAAATACCATTCACTGCAGGTGGTGACACAGCCTCAAGTTAAAGGGGAAGCAGGCATTCCCTTGCAGACCAATGCAGCCTGTTAGTTCACCTGCTGCAGGGGGATGTCTGGAGATCCCAGAAATTCTGGAACTGCCCTTCAGAGGTTCACTCTAGGGGGGGGCACACTAAATGTGCATAACCTCATATGTGGTGCACAAGTTGTGTGACTTCTGACAGCTTCTTTGCCCCCCTGCCTGCATCTGTTATATGGAACAGACACAAAGGCCAAAAATTCCTTCATTTGTAGGGACCATTCTTCTAGGCGCCGCACCGTCATGCTGTCGCAGCATGTGTGACTGATGTTATTCTTTCTTTCTTTAATAAGCTTTATTTGGTTTTGCAACAACCATAAAAACATACAAACATTTGAAATGGGTAAAATTAAACAATCAGAAGATGTGCATAAAAAAAGACATTTCCAGCTGAAGAATATACTGATAATCAAAAAACTTCCCATCAATTAAAATTCTCTGCTCAGTTTAAAATATACTTCATGTCACAGCTTCTATTCTAGACTGCACCTCGTAAGAATTTCTGGCAAGGAAATAAACCCAGCTTAAAAAACACTAAAAAGCTACTTACCTCAACTTATAATTACTAATACACATAGGTAATCATGCAAAACAAATCCTCGGTTCATTACAAGGTCAGAATATAATACTCACTTTAAACGATAAATATTTAATAAATATCCCTAAAACTAAAACCCTTCACACATATACTACTCTTATTTCTTCAAAATTCATCCACATTTAATAGCCAAGGAAATAAATCTGTATACTGTTATGTGAAGTAATTGCAGATGGCCCAGACCCTCGGTACACCTCCTAATATTTAGTGTTCTTAGTAAAGATAGGAGATTCTGAGTTATTTGCGGCCTATAAATATCAGACAAGAAAAACATATGTAACTGCAATTGCGTAGGAGTAGAATCATATCGACAGGGTATGAGATATTTAATAGCAAACACTTTAGAGGGGTAGGACACCAAAGGAGGAGCCAATCCCAATCTAAACCTTAACAAATGAAATCTTTGATGTTGTGGAACTTTTAGCAGATAGGGCTCAATGTAGGGTGTTGTAAAAAGAGGGTGGAGGCCACCACCATGTCTTTCTTTGAACCAGACTCCCACCTTATTCTACTCATCGGACTTAGTAATCCTCCTTTTCTCATGGTGTAGGTTCTAGCTTCTGCAGACTTCGGATTGTGGAGCAAGACAGACCTATCGATGGCATCAAGCTCTTGTTGCATAAACTTTAGCCAACTAATCTCTTGTACCCCAGCTAGATTCAAGCAATCATTGAGTTGCGTCAGATGAGCTTCTGGCCTACATCAGACTGACAACCACAAATAAAGTGGCTCCATCCTCACTAGGTCAATTGTAAAGTTTAGGCTAAGCTCCTCATGCACTATTGTGGCAGGGATGCAGGGAGGTGGGGCCATAAACATCCATAAAAACTTGTTTTCAGTCCCCTGATGGTGTGAAGGATCAGAGTGCCCCCCACACCCCAGCCCCATAGGTAGCGACATAAATCGGTTTAACTTTGTAGATAGTCAATGCTGCTTCTCTCGGGTATAGATCCTAGTTTGGCAACAAACTTACATAAGGACACAGTTGCCTGTCCAAACTGTGTTACCCTAATCCGCTTAAGGTGCAGCCTTCTATTCTTGTTGCCAAATGGTGCTTCTAGATACGTGACCGTGGAAACACATTTAAGAGCTGTTCTATCAATAGAAAAGGGAAAAAGCCTTCTTTGTGTCTGCCCACAAACAATTGTATACGATTTATAGATTTATTTGTGCAGAGTCCCAAATCAGTCAGTAAAACACTTTATTGTATAGTTAGTAAAAACCATTACAAAGTATTATACGACAATATACAAAAATACAGAGGATTTACATTACTGTTTGTGTAATAAAAAGTTATAAAATGAATGGGTCTTTTTTTTTTTTTTTAAAGAGCACGTGTTCCAGATTCAAATTTTGCCAGAGTTCTTTGTTTTTTCTCGAAATTGTCAATGAATTTGGCTGCTCTGCAAATGAGTTGCGGATCTACTGAGCATAGGATTAGTATGATCGCGGACCGGCAGGTGCGTATTCCATATCAGTCATAAAACTCACAAAACTATTAAGAATTTCCTGTAGCCCCCTCCCTGTACGAGCCAAGAGGACACAGTCATCTTTGTACATAAGTATCGGCAAGTTACATGCCCCCACCCTGGTTGGGCCGGCTGCGGTTCAAACAGACAGGGCTCTAAACCATTAATATAAAAACTGAAAAGAAAGGGTGCCAGCACACAGTCTTGTCTTTCACCCTTTCTAATCTTAATATAGGGAATACACTCTGCACTTTCTGCATAGCTAATCCTACCTTCCACATCTGTACACAGCAGGGTTAAAAGATAAATAACCTTGGTTTGGCACCCTGGGCTAGAAGCATGGTCCACAATGTCCCCCTTATTATGTTATCAAATGCTGCACTTAAGTCTTGAATGCCAAAAATAGACATCCCCCTTAACAGCCACATACTTGCTCATTATTAAGTTTAGATTCAGGCATTGATTAACACTGCTTAAACCCTCTCAACAGCCAGATTGTGCATCTGTTAGAATGGCTTTTTCACTGTCCCAGGTTTCTAGTTGATCAAGCAAGACTCTACCTAAAATCTTGGCTGTGGCATCTATTAGGGAAATTGGCCAATAGCGTTGTGGTGTTCCATGTTTAAATATCGATAACAAAAATATAGTTTACAAAAATATTGATTACAAAATATTGATTACAAAAATATCGACTCCCTATACTTAAACAGGAAGTACATAAATATTGACTCAAAAATATAGATGTAATAAATATAGATGTAAAAAATATTGACTTTAATAAATATTATAACTTAAATTAAATAATTAAAAAATATTAATATTATTAACAAAATAAATTACATTACATTTATATTTGAACTATTTATAACAAATTAACTAAATTAAATCAATATAAACTTAATAAATGTGTACATATACATATATTTAACACATAAAAGTATATAAAAATATTTATATATACATTTAATAACAATATAAAAACATTAGTAGTTAAAACATTTGATAGCGAAGGGGTAAAAATTACTATTCCCACTCCAGTGAGTGCAACAGTAGGGAAAGCGCTGGATAGCGTAGGGGTAAAAATTACTATTCCCACTCCAGATGGTGCAACAGTTGGGAAAACGTTGGATAGCGTAGGGATAAAAATTACTATTCCCACTCCAAAGGGTGCAACAGTAGGAAAAGCGTTGGATAGCGTAGGGGTAAAAATTACTATTCCCACTCCAGTGAGTGCAACAGTAGGGAAAGCGCTGGATAGCGTAGGGGTAAAAATTACTATTCCCACTCCAAAGGGTGCAACAGTAGAGAAAGCGTTGGATAGCGTAGGGGTAAAAATTACTATTCCCACTCCAGTTAGTGCAACAGTAGGGAAAGCGCTGGATAGCGTAGGGGTAAAAATGACTATTCCCACTCCAAAGGGTGCAACAGTAGGGAAAGCGTTGGATAGCGTAGGGGTAAAAATTACTATTCCCACTCCAAAGGGTGCAACAGTAGTGAAAGCGTTGGATAGCGTAGGGGTAAAAATTACTATTCCCACTCCAATGAGTGCAACAGTAGGGAAAGCGCTGGATAGCGTAGGGGTAAAAATTACTATTCCCACTCCAAAGGGTGCAACGGTAGGGAAAGCGTTGGATAGCGTAGGGGTAAAAATTACTATTCCCATTCCAGTGAGTGCAACAGTAGGGAAACCGCTGGATAGCGTAGGGGTAAAAATTACTATTCCCACTCCAAAGGGTGCAACAGTAGGGAAAGCATTGGATAGCGTAGGGGTAAAAATTACTATTCCCACTCCAGAGGGTGCAACAGTAGGGAAAGCGCTGGAGAGCGTAGGGGTAAAAATTACTATTCCCACACCAGAGGGTGCAACAGTAGGGAAAGCGCTGGAAAGCGTAGGGGTAAAAATTACTATTCCCACTCCACAGGGCAACAACAGTAGGGAAAGCGCTGGAACTCAAAACAAAAAAAAAACAACTATCAAATTTATTATAAAATTTAATTTAGATTATAAACATAATTAATATATACATTTAAATATATTGCTATTAACAAACACCTACACACCTAAAATTAATTACTCAATTACATTTAATATTTACTATTTAATTAATGAAAAATAATGTATTAATGTATTTTTTAATTAATTAATTAATTAATTAATTGACAGCTTCCACACCATATACACTTATAAACACCACAACACAAACTTAAAATTATTTACTCTTTTACAATTAATAATTAATTAATTATAATTAATGTATACATTATTTAATAAATATTCAATAAACAATTAATTACTTCACACCATTTTCACATATAAATTTCACTACACACACCTAAAATTAATTAAACAATTAACATAATTAATTAACATAATTAATAATTAACGAATTGAAATTAATTAACAAATAATTATTAAACAATTTATATTAATTTAACACATTAATTAATCAATTAATTTAATATATTTAAATTACTTCCCACCCTATTCCCCTATAAACCCACAACCCGCTACGGAACTAATAACACAAAATTCAACATAAAATACATTAATAACTAATACAATTCTACAGCATATAATAAATTGACAAACAATACTCATTAAAAACACTAAAATGCATATCATTATTAAAAAATCGATATTTTTGTAAACTATATTTTTGTAAACGATATTTATTACAACTATATTATTGTTATCAATATTACTTACCTGTCAGTCGATATTCTGGTCAAACTATATTTTTTTTGTCGATATTTCTTCTTGTCGATATTTCTGCAGGGATATTTATGTCACACGATATTTTGCCGTCGATATTCCCGCTCTGCACCGCGTTGTGGATCACTTCAGTCTCACTTTTAAAACAAGCATTTGCAATGCAATAGGTCTCGGGTTAATTAAGTTTGAGCTATTGGCATTGCTAAATATTGGAACACCAAAAGCTATTGGTGTTGCATTATTTAGCAATGCCAATAGCTCAAAGTTTAATAATGCGACACCCATTGCATTGCAAATGCTTGTTTTCCTGGTTGCGATTAATACATGCGCCTAATTATGCACACTATGAACACATCCTAACATTATTAACTGAGGCAAAGGGTGATATTTGAACACAGCAAACAACAACTCGCACTCCATGAGAAGGACTGCACTTCCATGTGCAGCAGAGAAAACATTGCAGACTAATGTTGTGAATGTAATGGTTAGTGGGCTTACTGTCTGCTACAAACCCCTTCAAACACGCTCTTGGAGAGTGTTTAAGGGAGCGGAACAAGAGCCAATTTGAATAAAGCCAAAACTAGGTGCCCAATTGCCCTGCAACCAGTAGTTGAGACAATAAAGGGCAGGGACTAGCAAGGATGCCACAAAGTGATTGGACCCCAATTAGTTACACCCAGTATGTTCCTGGAACTGAGGGGGCATCCAGAGAAAGCATCCTACTTGGGAGCGAGCATGGAGCGGTCCTTGCTGCAGAGGGTCTCTTAAAACGGGATTCCTGGCAGGAAGCACTTCATTCTTCGTGCCTGCGTCGGTGTGGTAGTGACTGTAGCTCCTGTGGTGATTGTTCTGGCGCAATCGATGCTGCAGGTGCCTGCATCGGCCTGGCCTCCGTCTGCTGTGGTAACAGTGTTGGCGCCATCAAAGCTACATCTGCTCTGAATGAAAGTCAAAGGGCTATCCGATTATTCACCAACATTGAAAAAGGGAAGCCCCTGCGTACAAGGTAACTTGCCAAACACAGGGATCCGTGCTGGGGAAACACGGTGCTCGCTCTCATTAAAAGGGAGGAATAATTACTTTTAAAACATGGCAATTAATGCCTCGAGCCTGTAAAAGGAAGCTAGTCCTCGCGCCTCTGGCAAGGTTTTGTGCACCTGCACCGAGGTGTGTGTGGGTACATTCGACGTTCAAGGAATGTGTTTTGCCTCGGAGAAATACATATATTCGATTGGGAAGCGTTCCGGAGGTCTTTGATAGATTTGTGATAATTTAAGCAGCTACAATAATACCTACAAAAACGAAACAATCAAATTGTGTTACATTTCTCTGATCATTCCTAAAGCAAGGTTACTTGAACTGTCTGCGCTGCCATGCATGTATGCTTAACATGCAACTACTACTGAAATGTAATCGGATTTTAAACCCACACACTTTCCACCTATATAAAAGAGACGTAAAAAAAGATAAATTGCGCTGTCCAGAATCACACAATTGAAAAAACTGGAAACCCAAACTTTTTCTCAAGACTCCCCGTTTCCTTAGTCAACAATTCAAAAACTTGACACAGGGTTTATACAAGAACCAAAAATGTGTCAACCTGCGTTCTATGTAAGTTGTTTACTCGTGTGTAGTGACCTGACAAGTAGGGACCGAGGACACTAGAACCCTGTGGGTCATGAGGGAGGTGACCAGGTCACCGGACACCACATCCGGTCAGGGGACAGGAAGAGGACAGTATAGCTACGACCAATGAAGAGGACAGACGTGCTGTGACCCGCTTCCCACTCGAGAAATAAAAGAAGATACAATCACATACCTGTTGTCCTGTATTCTATGCGCTGTAGGCGACCAGCAACAACACGACATCTGGCGACGAAGGCACCTGACGAATTCACACGTGCAGGAAGTCGGACGAAACGCGAAACGGCGAAAGAAAGACGCGAGGAGCTACACGGGAGCCCACCCCGACAGCGTCCAACGAAATCATCTGAGCGCGGTAAGGAGCGTTCAATAACCAGCACTAGTGCCCGTAATTGGAAGCGCGAGGTCCTCGCGCTTGAAAATCAAAGCGCGAGGTCTCATCTCGGCGGCCATTACACAGTCAGGCAAAGAAGGCCAATCAGGGCATTCAAGCACCGCGGCGGCCATATTAGAAACAGGCAACGCGAGATTTCGATTGTGAAATCTCGCGTGAACACAGCGGCCATTTTGAGTTGAGACACTGAAGGAAAGTACCATTGAAATTGCATGGCGGCCATTTTAAAGACAGGCAGAATCGAAGAATAAGCAGAACACAGGGGAAATAAAGAAGAAAAAGAATAGGAGACACAAAAAGAGCTCCACAGTAACAAGAATCAACAGAGCGGCCATTTCAGAATCAAACAAAAGAATAAAAGAAGCAGAAAAAGACAATAAAAGGACAAGAACAAAGAAAAAAAAGGACAAGGAAAGCCTAGAAAAGGCTAAAATAAAGTAAAATAAAAAGAAGGAGAAGAAAAAGGGAAATAAAGGAGACACAGGAAATAAAGGAGACACAAGAGAAAAGAAACTAGAAAAGGTTAAAATAAAGTAAAACAAAAGAAGAAGAAGAAGAAAAAGGGAAACAAAAGAGACAAAAGAGGAAAGAAGAAAAAGGTGAACAAAAGAAGAAAAAGAAAAAGGTGAACAAAAGAAGAAAGAGCAGATAAAGGGAAGAAGGCAAGAATGGCAGATCCAAAGCCCAGCGCACAATACAGGAGACCACTACCGTTCAACTTATCGGAGCCACAAACAGGAATGAGGTGGGAGAAGTGGATCAGACGGTTTGAAAGATATATGGAAGCGACAGATGTAACAGATGGAAAGAGACTAGGGTTACTGCTGAACTTAGCAGGGGATGACGTCAAAGAGCTTCTGGTGACACTGCCTACCGAAGAAACAAAAACATATGAACAATTAAAAAAATGCCTAACAGCCAAATTCGACCCACAACGAAACATTGACTTCGAACGATATACATTTACCATTGCGTGTCAACAAGTAGGCGAAACACTAGACGACTTCGCGACAAGGCTGAGAAAATTGGTGACACATTGTGAGTTCGACAAATTTGATAACGAGCAAGCAATAAGGCTACGGATCATAGAAGGCTGTCGCGACAAAGGATTCAGGGCGGGAATACTCAAGGAACCGACCTCATTGGAGAACATCTTGTCACTAGCGAGAGCAGAGGCGAGAGCAACGGAACATGCCAAGGAAATGGAAAGAGGGAAGAACGTTGAAATCGAAAACGCACACTTTACGACAAACAGATATCGCACAGGCCGATGGAAGAATGACTGGAGGGAACAAAAAGAGAGGAGACAACCTGAAGGAACATGCTACAAGTGCGGAATGGAATTTCCACACAGAGGCCCATGCCCAGCGTTTGGCCAGACGTGCAGAAGATGTGGTGGAAGAAATCACTACGCCAGTATGTGCCAAGGTGCACAGTTCAGAGACGACAGGGGAAGAACAGGAAGACAACAGGAGTCGACAACAAGATACGTCAGGTATGTCGACAACGAAAGGAGAAGTTCATCACGAGGTTCAGGCGAAGAAGAGGAAGAAGAGAAAGTGGAAAGACTATACCACATGTCGGAGGTGCACACAGAGCGGAGCGAGGAAGACGAAGCAGGAGAAACAACACACCCAGCAGACAGAAGCACCCTAGGAAAGACGGACTCTGCAAAGATAAGAGTAGGAGCGCATGAAGCAGACTTTGTACTGGACAGTGGTGCAACATGCAATGTCATGTGTGTATCAGAGTACGAGAGAATGGAAGTAAAGCCGACACTGAGAGCGTCCAAGGTAAAGGTTTTTACCTGGGGGGCAAAGAAACAGATAACTAACTTGGGAAAGTTCACAGAGGAACTGAGAAACAAGGACAAAATAAACAAGGAGGACATCCATGTTCTAAAAGGCGATGTCCCAGGACCATGCCTGATGAGCACTGTCTCCTTAAATAGTCGGCTCCTATGTATATCCGATGGCCAGGATTATATTTGTAGACAGACTCAGACAAGTGGTTGGGAGTCCGTAAGAAAATCGTCCCAAGGTAGTGTGTACAGGTAATAAAGCGTAGGACCTTTTTTAATAATATTATCAAGTAAAATCGTCAGGAGAACTTAATAGGTTCTTCTGCCTATAATCAAGGTCCAAGTGCACTTGGACCTTAGACGCCGAACTTTACCGCAACGCCATGACTGAATTGTCCGCATTCAGGGACATCCTATTAAGTTCTCCTTTACCATGACAAGGCTGTGCGGTGTGAACTCCCATTGACGATTTTACTTGATAATATTATTTAAAAAGGTCCTACGCTTTATTACCTGTACACACTACCTTGAGACGATTATTCTTACGGACTCCCAACCGCTTGTCTGAGTCTGTCTACAAATATAATCATGGCCATCGGATATACATAGGAGCCGACTATTTAAGGTGACAGTGGTCCATAATTGCATTTGCTACTATGCTACTTACAGAGATACTACAGAACCAAAATTGGAGACCGTCAAAACTATCTGCCCTGCTGAAGCTCTCAGTGTGGGAGAAAAACGCGTTGGCTGATTCTTGTATGATTGAAATGATGAATTATTCTACAAAGCTTAATGAATAAAGAAGGAATAATTTTGATACAAACTTTGCTTTTTTGGACATTGTGATGGTGCGCCCCCACTATTCTTAAAAAAAAAACATGCCCCTGTTTCAAAAGTGACCCCAGTAGTATACATTCAGATCCTTCAGTTCATGTTGGTGAGCCAGAAAATAGCTGACTATTATTACAAACATCAATAGTCACTGCCTACAAGTGGTGGAGTAGAATAGTTTATACCAGGAGTCACTTCTGGTAAACGAGTTAAAGGGTCTTTCTTCGGGTGCTCAGAGACATCACTCAATACTGATACGTGGGCTCCTGTTTCTGTTTCTAGGGGGTTTAGGTGGTCAATCTCCAGTCCAATGGCCAGTAAATCAACCTCTTCAAGGACGGCAAAACGATTCTGTGTTGGGATGGTAAATCTCCTATTCATTGAATTAGTTATAGGTGTAGGCTTCTAAAAATATCCCAGGGAGACCACCTATATCTTTTGGGCAGGTCTATTCAAGCTCCCAAGGCTGTTAATTATATATCTCACGAAACTAGTGTCCCAGAACTTGACTACCACACAGTCTTCCGGGTCTGTTGTGCGCACCCCTATTATTCCATATGAGAAGGCATTTGATGTAATACATCCAGGGGTGGTGCCCAGCCAGTGAATCACCTTGTTCTTTAGATGTTGATCTGTTACTACTTGGGCAGAACCCAGCGATGGAATATTCTTTAGTACTGCAGTGTATGGGTACACTCCAGGGGAAGTTGCATAGTAGGCAAGATCCTATTTGGGGAATTTTCTGCCACAATCGGGCTCGTGGGTACCGATGTTTTGATCCTTATCCTAGAATCCTCTACAACTGGGCTTGATTAACCAGCGCTCCTGTATTGTTGTGCAAATCATCCTTCGCTTAACCACTTCCATACAAGCAAAATAGGCCCGTGAAATAGGCTGAGCAGGACAGGGGTCGTACCTGCTAAACATTGGTGGGACAGGTCATTTTTTGCTGTGCAGTTACCAGAAGTTCTTTCAGAATATTATCAATGCTTTACAAGACTGCGGTCAGAGTGGAGAAAAACCTTTGCTAGTAATCCTTACAGCTTAGATAATACCCCCCTCCTGTGCTTGTTGCGTTTATCTCCTCCTCCCTTTGATTTTTTTATTATCCCTTGGGTCCCTTAGCACATTTGGCTCACCAGCCACTTCCTTCTGCAATTGGGCTCTTCTAGTGCAGTTCTTCCCATTGCCCTTCACCTCACGCCCTTTATGTTCATAGGCCTTTTTCCTCTTGTTAGGCTGCATGGCCGCAATGTCTAAGATGGAGATTGAACCAGCAGGGTGCTGATGTCCCACCGATTCTGTTGTGACATTCAGAACGCCCACAAAGACAAAACTAGTCAGTCAATCTGAGGTACATTCCCTCTGGAAGGTCTCACCTTTACCCACCTCAGTTCTAATGCCTTCACCCGATTCACATCCTGGAATATTGGGGCTCTTACAACTAGTGTGGAGTGTCATGGATCTCCTAAACAAACCCAACATCTCTTCCACAGACTTAATGTCTGAATTGATTGCTTACATGACAGCGGCCAGGTAATTTGTAATTGAGCCCATCCCCTGCTTTTTATTCACACACGTTGCAGTCACTTTCTTCTTACCCATATTGCTGTAGTGTCCTGCGAGACACGTTCTAGTGTCTCACCAGGCACTGGTCTAATAACCACTCCCCCTATGGGAGTGGGCACACACAGCCCACACCCATCCACCACCGGCGTCACGAGTGACGTGACCCAGCTAATAAATGGGCCAGGGTGCACGTGCTCGTGGCCAGATATACCCTGCAACTACCGGTGTCTGAGTCACGTCCTTCTAGAATGCATGAGGGCCTGGGGCCCTGCGCCAGACATTATAATTGCCACCAGTTACAGGATGCCAATGCACAGAGGGAGAGATCTTTCTGCCCAGAGGGGTGGCCCAGCCCACCTTCGTTCGGTCGCAGACAAGCGTAGACGGGCCCGCTCTTGGACCAGGCTGATGTCATTCATTAAAACTTAAGCGGCCACAGAAGAGTCGGCCACCCCTTCTGTAATAGTATAGTGCCCTGGGTGTGAAAAAAGTATTTGCCAATGCCACTCTCTCCTTCTGGGCACACGTTTAGTATAGCCCGTAGATAGCAGTTATAAATCATTGGCTCGAAATACTATAAAAGGCGCCCTGAAAGCGAGACACTAACCTACTCAAAGCTATGAATAGGTGCCTATTAAGTAAAAAAAGTGAAAAAGTACAAAAAGCCGTGATCCTATAGACAAAGCCATACTTCGAAACGTTATTATTTATTTTCAAATTTTTTAAACACTTGCTCGGGGAAGATGAACAATTAGCATAAAATATAATAAAATAAATGACTGACAATCAATGCTAAATGAACATAAAAGTCCGAGACTAAAAATATAACTTTGGCGAAAAAACAAGGTGGGCACAAGAGAACACCCCTGCCCAGTACGATTTATTTTTGTATCGTGCCCCTTGCCACACTTTAAGAAAATTCATGTGAATTTGCTACTATAAAATAACACACATATCCCACTCTGATTGCATTCACAGTGACGCTGGTACACTTTAATTCTTTTCAATACGTTCTCGTTTCTGGGAAAACTCAAACATTCATAATGCGGGGGCCAACACACAAAAGGCACATAACAACGTGTGCATTAAAATATCTTGTTTTCTTGTTATCCCTAATCATGAAAAAACGTTGTTCCTGAAGCAGCATTTGTTGCTGGAAAGAGCCGAGAAAATATTAGCTGTATTCGAATGCCTCATTAACAAGAAATTGATGTGCCATTGATTGCATTTCCCTACTAGAGTAAAAACAATTGCTCAGTCATAGACAAGAGCTTCAGAGTGATGCATAATTATATAGCCTCTGTCTGAGCTAGCCAACTTCCAGCATTTAACACTGCCGACAGTGACACAGAAGGGCTCAGTCAGTGTAAGTGCAATCAAACAACAGACAAATGCCATGGTATGCTTATATAAATGGAACTTAAAAAAATGGGGTGATCATATGCTATTGCATTCCCATCTAATTTAACTACAAGAAATACAACATTTCTTTATGAGAAATGTTGATGATCCAGAGATGATTGAGAGCAAATTAAGAACGTTGTTAAAACCAAACTAGGGCTCATCTTGCACTAAGTCACAATAGTGGAATAGTGGAATGAAGCAGTATTTGGAATGGGTTTATTCTTAACACGATTGAGTGGATGTATCTAGATTAAGGCTATGTGTGCTTGCAGCAAAAAAGTTGCCAGAAGTAATTGCGTTGAGTGGTCAATGTGATCAGGTTTCCAGGCACTCCATAGTGTTTGAATAATTTTAAGTAATTATTATGCATAGTTTATTCTTCCTAATTTAATTTATTATTTCTAGAGGCATGTTACTTCTCCATCGACACATTGAAGGACTCAACTTCACTTCAGAAGTTGTGTTTCTCTTTCCATGAATAAAGGTTTGCATAGCTCTACTCACACTGTTTCCAATAAGAGTGTAAGAATACTGTATCACTTAGGGCCTGATTGTGACAACAGAGGTCCATTGGACTGCTTTACAAGGAGGGAGGCAATCCATCCTCCGTATTAAGACTAGGGTGGTTGGACTGCCACTGGACTCCTGCTACCGCCACGGATCCATGATCTTGCTGTGCTGGTACAGCGGTCAGAGGAAGTAATATGCTGGTAGTGCCGCGGTGGCACCGCCAAGCATATTATGAGTTTCCTCATCACCCTCCTTTTTTAATGGCAGTGAACCTGCCATGAAAAGTGTGGCAGTGAGGAAGCTAAAGAGCACCTTACAGGGCCCCTGTCACCTCTGTGCATGAGGGTGCCTGCACTGGGTACATGGTGTGCCCCCCTGTATTTCTGCACCCCCTGTTCCTGCCCAGGAAGAAATGCACGTCATGGTGCATTTCTTCCTGTGCAGAAATGTGCAGAAGCACTCCCACAATGGGGTCTTTCTAAGGCTCTCCTTTGAAAAGCACCATGATGGGACTGCCACAGCACTGACCGCCCACCAGGATTAAACTTGTAATCTGTCAGGCTTTCTGACTGCGAGTTTGGCAGTCTTCCTGTGGGGTGCTGGTGTGGCACACCACAGCAAGACCGCCACACACATAACCAGGGCCTTAATCTTCAGTTTGTCTGACTCCAACAGATGCAGTGGAGGTTTTGGGAAGGCAATCCCTCACTTGCACCCATGCCACTGGAGTAATTCTCCCCTTAATAGCTTTGTATGTCAGTTAAAATATTTTAAATTTAACTCTGATATCAATTTGCAACTGGTAAAGTATTTCAGAACCAGGGATATTTGTTCACAATTTTCTCACAGCCAAGTTAAGCCAATTCATGGAATGAGGAAAATACATTTTAAGGTTTGAAAGGACTAAGGAACACCAGTTAAAATAATATTACTGCAGTCTAGGAGAAATTGGAATATTGCACGTCCAGGGATTAGGAGGTGCTTAATTTTCTTGAGAGTATGGCGGAGCAGCTTGAAAATTGGGCTGTCTGGTCATATGAGGTGAAAAAGATAAAGCGATATCAATGGTGAAGATCAAAGATTTTACTATAGTGCAGACAGAAAGGCGAAAAACATCTAAGGCCTGAATCACAAAGTTAAGGTACACTTTTGAGTAGTGTGAGAAATTGGGTTGTTGATTAAGGGTGGGGTGAGTCCTTTTCAAGCAACAGCCACAATCCTTGTCAGGGTGAACCACAGCAGTCACTAAATTAACCTGTGCTTAACCTACTGTACTTTGTCACAAACACAGTCAGACTTAACATAGAGGCAATGTACAAAGTATTTATGCAACACAAAAACAGTAATAAAGTAATAATGCAAGAAGCATCAAAGTTAAGTATAGCAACTAAAGGCACAAAACAATACTCATAGTTATCTGGTTGTGTGAGACCGAATGAAAAGGCATATATTCAGGTCAAACTTGATAGAGCGCGGGCTGGATACAGAGGCCAGGCTAGTCCCACTGAAAAACTGACCTTCTAAATTCCAGAGTGCAGAGTCCAGTTCGCCATGGAGGAGGCTGCAAGGAGCAGACAGATCATCAGGAACGGCAGTCGCTGTAGGGGGAAGAGCAAGCTAGGCGTCGCGAATGGTCAACGATGGAGCACAAAGATTCTGTCAGGCATCATTGGATACTCGTTGCTGGAGATTCATATTGGTGGTCACCATGGGCTGTAAGATCTTGGTGCAAATAGGCTCTTTTGCTATTGTAAGGAGCCCAAAACTTCAAGATTTCTCATTTCCTGCTAGCAGATGCACAACTGAGCCAGACAAAGGGTCCTGGACCTCGGAGGCACCCCTTGGGGAGCAGGAACTAAATCTGGCAGAAGCCAGCAGGACTCAGGCAGGTCCAGTTGCAGGTCCAAGCAAGTCAAGTGCAGCAGATTAGCTGGGCAGCTGGAAAGAGGTCTCAGGAGGTTATTGTGTCCTTATTGCACAGAACAGGAGGTCAGTCTTCTGTCCCTTGTAGCCTCTTCAGCTTGGGATGAAGGGTGCAAGTCCAGTCTTCCTTCTCAGACAGAAGGACAGGCCTCAGGCAGCAGGCAGTCCTTCTACAGTAGTATCCGCGTGTCCAGGGATGTACTAAAGAGTGGGTCTGATGGTCCCATTTTTATACGGGTGCCCACTTTCAAGTGGAAGAAAACTTCTTGAGCCTTGCCCCTACAGAGCTGCTTTTAATTTCCTGCCTTCCTGCCCTGGATCTAGTCTGTCTGGAGGCACAATAGGATAGCATAAAGTCCTTTGTGTGTGAGCTGAGGCGGTGTCTTTGAAGTGCAAGTGCGACAGGTGACAGCTCCGGACGCTCTATCGTGTGGCTGTCTGGATGGAATGCACAAAAAACCAACTGCCAACTACGTCTAGTCATGTGAACAAGGAAACAGGCTGCAGCCACCTAATGGTTAGATAAGAAAAATGTAAACTGTCTAAAAATGGCATTTCCAGAATTGTGACTTACAACTTTACCATTAAAGAGGGTTAAAAATGACAATTCCTCAGTCACCAAACATGAAATTCCTTCTTATTCCCAAACGAAAGCTATAATGTATTAAATGTAATAAGGTAACCCACTGTTATCCTATTGGAAAGGGTGGCCTTGCAATAGTGAAAAACGAATTTGAGAGTTTTTCACTACCTGCACATGTAAAACTTGAAGTACATGTTCAACTTTTTAAATACAATGCATCCTGCCCTATGATCTGTTTAGGGCCTACCCTGAGGGTGACTTTTATGTATTAAAAAGGAAGGTTTACACCTGGCACAATGGTTTATGTTGCCATGTTGAAATGGCAATTTAGAATTGCACACACAGACTGCTATTGCAGGCCTAAAACAGGTTTTAAAGGGCTACTTGAGTGAGTGGCACAATAAGTGCTACTAGCATTCAATTTTATGGCCCTGGTATCTGTAGTACCACCTTACTAGGGACTTATAAGTAAAATAAATGAACCAATTGGGTGCCAGTCAATTTTACCATCTTTAAAGCAGAGAGCACAAGTACTTTGGCCCTCGTTAGCAATATTAAAAGTGCACAGGGTCCTAAACTCCAACGGAAATTGGGTCAGAAACCAGGAGGATTGAAGGGAAAAAGTTTGGGGGTGATCCAGAAGAGAGGGCCAGATCTAACAAGGAGGTTCACTCTTTGTAGTGAGTTTACTACTTTCGGTATTCACAAACTTAGAGTATAAACCTACTACAAAAGTGTATGTTACATGCCTCCACCCCCAGTGTAATGCAATTGACATAGTCTTGTGTTGTTGGGTGATGTTCCTCCCTAAAAACCTGCCAGACCTTCTCAAAATCCCTCTTATCCTTCCCTAATTTCTTCTCTCATAGTAGGAAGTCTACCCCTTTTCCCACCCACTCCCCTGTGTCCATCCCACATTTGCTACTAAAATTTATAGACACATTTGCAGGGACTCCCCAGATGGGGCAGAGAACTCCATGCATATAGGTATGGTCAAAACTTACACTTTATAGTACATTTTATGGTACTACAAAATGTACTACAAAGCACAGTTTGTGAATCAGGTACCTAGTTTCTGTTCTGCAAGTCATGCTAAATCAAATTTGATTTTGAGCTTAGGTATTGAACTTTCGGGGGAATATCAAGCAAAGATTGTTGCCTTGCATTTATAGATTCCCAGTAAACAAGACCTGTCTAGATCACCAATAACATTTTGCGGGTAGTAATAAAGACCAGGAAAGATCTTTCATAACATAGCTGGGGTGGTGATGAAATGTGCACTGTTCTCCAGCTACAATCCAGATACATTTTAGACATTGGGACCCTTATTCATCAGATCCACAATATGGGTAGTGAGATGCATGTATTCCCAAAGTTATTTTGAAATATCTTTGTCGGTAATGCAGCCAAGTATATTATATACATGGAGTTCTGAACTAGCAATCTGATTAAACGGCCTGGAGTAATAATTTAAGACTGAATTGGTTCACCACGAAATTAAAGTAAGATACTATACACCAATGGTTCTTTACTGTTTTACTTCAGAGGACCCCCATTTAATCATTATTGATACAAGGGAACTCTTACTGAGTCATTAACTGAAGTTGGTACCCGTGGACTAATCAATTTCAATCACTGAACCTCAAAGAAATTATCAAAAATGTTGAAGCAAGCATTCATCAAACAAATACACAAAAGTTGAAATACTTTCTTCAATTCACAAACAAAATATGAAAAATCTAAATGATCATTTTAAAGGGAAAGGTTAGGCTTTCTCAAATTCCACTGTGGCTGCCGATCATCCATAATTTATCATTTTTGATGCTCCCATGATTATATGTAAGTACACCAACTTAATTTTAAGTCTACAATTTCAAATTCCTTCATATTAATATAACGATTTGCAATTTCACATTTTGGTTGTTTATGCATTTACTCTTTAATGACCTATGAATGTTAATAATATTAATATTAATTACTTTACTTTTCTAAGCACTTGAGGACCCCCGTAAGCTTCATGGACCCCCAGGGGTCCAAGGACAACAGTTTAAGTACTACTGTTAAATACAGCATCTAATATATTGCCCAGGTCAATATATGTAGTAGACTTTGTTTTAATTAGTCACACAAAAATACTATGTTGTTTTCATTTTCTTTTTTCTTTGCTTACATTGTGCAATATGGAAAAACAATACAACCAGACCACCTATTTTAGGCTGGTAGTTACTTCTATCACGATTGGAAATTTTCCCTTTCAATGTCAAGGAATTTAAGTTTTCCTCAATACCTCTTTAACAAATGCATAATTTTTTGTGAATAGTGATTGAGTTATTTGTCTGAGTGCTCACTGTTTAGTGGTGACGTATATTAACCTTGTAAATAATTGTACAGCCTTAGGAACAGTGCTTTGTTTCATCACACTGCCATAAGAACATATTTGAAAGCAGTGGTTTGTCACCTCAAAAAATGTTTGTTCCACCACCCCTTATTCATGTTGAACTTAATTTTGCTTTAACCTTGGGTCGTACAATTCTTAAGACCCGCAATTACCTTCGCTGCAGGGGGGGACTCCAGCCCCCACACTGCCCTGCTGCTTCCAGCGCCTGTAGGCGCCGTCACTTTCCTGCGCGCCCGGAGGCGCATAAAAGCACTCGCGGCTCCTGCTTCGCGGGACCCGCAATTACCTTTGCTGCAGGGGGGACTCCAGCCCCCACACTGCCCTGCTGCTCCCAGTGCCTGGAGGCGCCGTCACTTTTCTGCAGGCCCGGGAGCGCATAAAAGCATTTGCGGCTCCCGCTTTGTGGGACCCGCAATTACCTTCATTGCAGGGGAGAATCCAGCCCCCACACTGCCTTGCTGCTTCCAGCGCCTGGAGGCGCCGTCACTTTCCTGCGCACCCGGAGGCGCATAAAAGCACTTGTGGCACCTGCTTTGCGGGACCCGCAATTACCTTCGCTGCAGGGGGGACTCCAGCCCCCAAACTGCAGTGATGCTTCCAGCGCCTGGAGGCGCCGTCACTTTTCTGCACGCCTGGAGGCGCATAAAAGCATTTGCGGCTCTCGCTTTGTGGGACCCGCAATTACCTTCATTGCAGGGGAGACTCCAGCCCCACACTGCCCTGCTGCTTCCAGCGCCTCAAGGCGCGCTTCCTGCGTGCTTGGAGACTCATAAAAGCAATCGCGTCTACGGCTTCGCGGGACGTGCCCGGGCGAGCCCAGGCGAAGCCCTTGGCAAGGACGGGCCCGTCCTTGCCTATCACTGGCAGGAAGAGGCAGGTCTGGGCCACCTCCCTTGAATTTGTTGTGGTTATCGCCAAACAAGGTACTGTATATTTATGACCCTGACGGCCGACGTCTGACCATATATTAATCTTGGTCTGCTGACTTTGATGGTGCTTGCCCTTCTTGTGTTTCAGAAGACTATATAGCACTTTTGCTTTCCCTTTGTTTTACTGGCCTGTATTCCTTGTTTCCTACCATTCCTTGCAGGGGAATATATGATTATTTATTGTCTGATCCGATAGAACTGTGGGCACCTACTAGCATTACCATCAGTGATACCTTGTCATTCAATATGGGGAAGCGGAAAACTATGGAAGGCACTGGAGGAAGCGGGCAGGCAGGTCTACTAAAGGGAAAAGGGCTAGGAAGTCTCTCAAACATCCCGGGAGTAACTGTGTACTCGATAGGATAGATACCCTAATAAACGAGTAAGGAGGAGTCTTGGAGGGTAATCAATCAATACCCCCAATTTGTGGGGGTTTGGACGATAGATCACCCCCAAGCTTGAGAACAGCACGCTCCCTTGCTATCCCAATGATGTTTCAAAAGTTACCCTCCAAAAGGACATCTACCAACCTAATCAAGTCAGTTCCCCTTGTCCAAGGAACATCCCAAACTCCTGTCACT
The DNA here is from genome assembly GCF_964263255.1 of Lissotriton vulgaris. Classification (NCBI taxonomy): domain Eukaryota; kingdom Metazoa; phylum Chordata; class Amphibia; order Caudata; family Salamandridae; genus Lissotriton; species Lissotriton vulgaris. Next base: position 883,711,199 of record NC_141694.1, read on the forward strand.
CCCCTTACCAATATTAGCACTATTGTATCTCAAGAGGGTTATGAACAAGAACTTACCATCCCCTGCTCAAATAGAGTTCTACCTCTCCAGGCAATTGGGGATGAATACAATGATAACTCCCCATAGCCACTGCCCCAAGACCCGGCAGACGCTATCGGGGCGGGTAACACAGCAAACCAAACTGAGCCCACAGATACTGCCCTTGCTATAAATGCATTAAGAACTGAAATTGACACATTGAATAGAATGATTGAGGATCTCACAACCTTAGTTACAACCATAGCGAGGAAGGTCGCGCCCTGCAAGGAAAATGTTACCCTTGTGCAATGTTACCGCCCACAGCCCAACAATAGTAGCCGCAAACAACTAGTTCCATCAATCTCTAGCATAAAAAGCTCTTCTTATGATTCCAACGCATATCAACTAGCCACCTCTGCTCCTCTGACTCGAAAATTTGCCTCTAATGATTCCTCGAACTAAAGCACAAATCGGCCTAATAACGCTATACAGGAGAGGCTTAAGAGATTAGCAATTCCGCAGATAAAACACACTGCTCAGCTACGACAGGCTCAACCCCACATCCAACCCCTTAGTTATGGAATTTGAGAATCGCTGAACCCCGCAACTGCTACAACCAATAGCAACAGACCACAATCCCAAAAATATTTATGATTAATGTACCAAGAATAAACACCACTACTAAGAACGCTTTTGAGAGCGAAGAATCTCTAATCAATAAAGTGATCCACTGGATTCATCACACTAGGGGTTGCCAATCGGTGAGCAGAGAGGATATCCTCAGAGCTCGGCGATGTCCCGCACCCCTTACCCAACTGGATGATATTGAGATCACCTCAAAGGAATTTGTGATTGCGGAGAATCTCCTTGCTCTGGAGTTTCGTACCTGCCCTCCGGATTGTTCATCTATCCAGTTTAGACATCAGCCTTTGCACAAGCTGGATAGAACACAACACACACAGGCAATAATGCACCTAGCAGGTACTTACTTCTTGGAGTCCAATGATTGACCTCAAGAACCACCTCCTCTGATCCGATCCCCCCTATCTGTCCAAATCATTATATGCAAACCCCTCAATGTCCAGTATGCATTAATGGGGCAACAATCCATCTAAACGAAGAACTAGTCATCGTTTCACACTTGTATATACATTCACCATCTCCAGTCTCATTGCAGGGAAATATCCCCACCTCTCCACAAAGCACAGCTCCTACACCATACCAACAGTTAAATATTGTATCTTGGACTATGGCAGGACTGAATAGCAAACTCTCTCTTCCTCACTGGAATGATTTCATAAGGAATATTGACATTTGTGTTTTTCAGGACACGTGGAGTTTGGTACCCTTCCACAAATCTGGTAACCATTGTCATTTTATCCCTGCAACATCTTTTGGGAGAGGCCGCCTTTCAGGGGGCTTGATTGTTTGGACGAGTATTGCTCTCGATTGCCAAATTACTCTCCAAGCAAGCCCAAGCCCAGATATTTTATGGCTGAGTATCAGGGGACCTACTGGTGGCAGCCAAATTGAGCTTTTCAATGTTTATGCAAGAGGGACAGAGTGAGGAAGGTCCTCGAATATCATCTCTGACTTAGAGAAATGTTTAGATAAATGCAAGAACAATAATCGCAGTTGATTTCAACTGCACCTACAAACCCCTGGCTATAGAGGAACTGTTGGAAATTGAACCCCAAGATACTAAGTAGGCAGTACCCCAACTTGATCATCCTCCTATTAAAAAATGGACCCAACAGGTTTTTCAATTGAATTCCATCACTATGGAACATGGTCTAAGAGCTACTAATGGCAGGTCACCATCCGACAAGCAAGGGGCCAACCCCTATAACAGAACTAGCGACCCATCCCGGATCGATTACATCCTCCTCGATATCAGATTATGGGGGCACCTGATTGACATGCTAGTGGGCTCAACTACAGAAAGCGACCACAATCCTATGTGCCTAACTTTGAAACCTTTCTGGGAACAAATTCTCACCAGCATAACACTCAATCTCAGGCAGTCACTTGAGCTGTAGTCCCTTCAAATTATAAAAGGACCTTGAAATGGAGGAAAAAAGTAGCACTTAGCGAGGGTAAGATTGCCAGCACTAGGCAAGAGCTTGCAACTGGCACGGCTGAGCTCCATATTGCGGTACATAGTGCAACAAGATACTTGGATGTATCTAGGGTCCATGAGCATACAATCACCCAAATCAAATCACACTTCTTGATTCCAACACAAAAGGATAAACCCCGCGATCCCACCAAGGACCCTTACTCTTGGTTCAACAAAGAATGCAGGGAAAATAGATCGGCTTTCATTAAGGCAATCAAGGGGAAAAATACAACTCAAATAAAAGCTGCCAGAAATTTCTATAAAGTGGCCCAATAAGAGGCAAAGGCTATTTGGGATGAATCACGATGGGAGCAATTCAAAGATGCATGCTCATCCAAGGATAATAATCTCTTTTGGAAATTGGTTACTTGGGGCAGCAGGTCAGGTCCACGCCCTCCTCCGAGCCACATCACTAGCCAAGTTTGGTTCAATCATTTCAAAGGGCTTTATTCTGTTGAAGGGGACATCCAAGAGGGGGATCTAGCAGGGCAAATCGGGCACCCGTCAGGGGAGGATTACTTTACAATCATGGAGGTAGAAACCGCAAAAAGCGAAATAGTTCCAGCGAAAGCGGCAGGCCCGGACGGCTTGCCCGGTGACCTATTTTTGGCTGACCGCTCTCAATGGGCATGTCACATTTTACTATTAACTAATGCCATGGCCAAAGGAGCACCTGTCCAAACATCATGGAAATCTGCAGAAATAGTCCCAATGTACAAAAAGGGAGCTAGAGATAACCCCACCAATTACAGACCAAAAGGTCTGATCGATGCTCTGCAGAAGGTATTTGGCCGGATGCTTCTGCATAGGATCCAGACACGGTCCGAGGAAGGGGACATTCTTTCCCAGTTTCAGGCGGGCTTCAGAACAAAGACGGACAATGGACAAAGTATTTAGATTCCTTCTAATCTATCGGAAGGTTGTTGTACTAGGCAAAGGCAGTCTTTATTTAGCATTTATTGATTTGAAGACTGCCTTTGACCTGGTTCCTAGATCCAGGCTATGGGACACGCTTGGTGAAATGGGTGTACCCCATTTTGTCCTTAATTTATTAGTCCGGCTGCACAAGGGAAACTTTGCCCAGGCTAGGTGGGGAGACTCGGGCCAACTTAGTGAGCGCATCCCTGTCAAGAGAGGAGTAAGTCAGGGATGCGTTCTGGCACCAACCCTGTTCTCCCTATATGTGAATGGAGTAGTCGATTTCCTCTTGGAGGAGCCTGCAGACTCACCTACCCTTGTTGTTCTCGGACGACACATTGTTGATATCCAAGACCGCAGCAGGGCTACCGTGCCCAATTGATAGATTTCATCTCTTTTGTGATAATCGGGTCTGATCTTAAATACCAATAAAACCAAATGCATGGCTTTTAATCCCCACTAGACATGTAGAAATGGACCACTCCTAGATGGGTACCCTCTTGAAAAGGTTGACACCTTTGATTACCTAGGTGTAAGATCCTCTGATAAAATGTCATGGAGACCCCACCTAGGGAAGATGTTAATGGCTCACAAGCACGCGGCAGGAGCAATAGCAAAAGAACATCGCCTTTCCCATACTAGGCCCGTAGCTCCAGCCCTCGAGATATATGTCACTAAGTCGGTCAACGCCACCCTCTTCGGGGCTGAAGTTTGGGGATTTGACAAACTAGATGAGCTCCGCCGATTCAGTATATACATTTCTAAAATCTAGTAAGAGCACCAAAATATATCCCCCTCACACCACTACTAATGGATATAGGCAGGCGATCTATAAGCGACGTAGCTAGGCTGCACCCCCTACTGTTTTTGGACCTTTGAGCTTTCTCCTTATGCCGAGGCCCTTACTATGGTTATCAGCATTGACACTGGGGGGAAAATAGGCTGGATGCGTGACACCAAGAAAATGCTATCTGCAATTGGGCCAGTCAGGAACACCCAAGGAGAGAGGAACTTAAACGCCTGTACTGGGAATTGGTGGAGCAAATAGAAATTGGAAATGGGCTACGGCAGGGATGTGTATTGGGCCCCTTGCTGTTTTCCTTGTTTTTAGCAGACCTGCCGTTAATCTTGGGTAATGCCATTGGGGCAAGCCCGAAATTAAATGGCAAGCAGATCGCATACTTACTTTATGTGGACGATCTGGTGATCATGGATCAGACTGAGGTGGGCCTGCAAAGGAAATTGAATTTATTTAATATATATTGTTCCAGGAAAAAACTTGTGATCAATATGGATAAGACCAAAACCCTGAGCTTCGGCCATAAGAAAACTGGGTTCTCTTGGAGGATAGGGGCAGAGAAATTGGAATCAGTTACTGAGTATAGATACTTAGGGCTATGGTTTGATAAAAGTCTGAAATGTAATACCCACGTAGAGGCGTCAAAAGTAAGAACCTCAGCATCAATCAGCGGCCTGAAATTGTTTAACAAAGTCTATGGTGCAATGACCGACAGACCAGTGCTAAAAGCATATTCGGCTATTGTACCCCCGCAATTTTTGTATGGTGCTGAATTGTTATTTTTAAGTGGCAAGGAAAACTGGGATGTCGAGGAAGGTAAAAACCTAAAAAAGCTATTTAGTCTCCCCATGTCAGCAATGGTTCAGGCCATAAGGCTGGAACTCGGCTTGACTTCATGGGATATTCAAGTAGGTATGGCCTTATTACGCTTCTGGCAACACTTAGATATAGGCGTAAACACTGAAATATCTCAACTGTGTAAAAATGAAATACAGAACAGCGAACTAAAATGGGCAAGGGAGACCAGGGGGATAATAACAAAGCTATGTAATAAGATGGGAGTTAATATATGCCCCACTGTCTGAGTGACTAATATCGACAAGAAGACACTCAGCTTGATGGGGATGGAAATATCCAATGCACAGGATCAAAATTACCTTGTAAATAAAATCTTGATACGTTTCATGGCTGCTACATGGAAAAATAAGCAATGCTTCCCTTATATTGATAAGATACCGGACTGTCAATTACGAAATGAAGTACTGAGAGTAAGAATTGGGGTAAACCCTTGTTATATGAACAATCTGGTAAAGTGTGTTATGATAAATAAGGTGGGAGGCTGTACTTGCTCCGTGGGTACTCAATGTGATCTGCCGCATATTTTATTTGATTGCCTGAAGTTCCTGGACTTGCGTATTATGTTTTTAAAACCAATATTTATAAAATATAAGATTAAAACTAGGTCCCAGGCTGTGATACTGATGACCGAAATGGCCTATTTAGACATTGCCGTGGCCATGGGGAAATTTATGCAGAAAGTGAAGGCTGTTTTATACCTTTTTAATGATTTTTAGCCACTCCTCAAGTAATTTGGGTAATAGTGGGGATTTAAGATTGAATCTGTTTTTAGGATGTATTTATGTGTGCTAATGAAATGTTCTTTTAAGACGAATTTTTATCAATGTTATGTATTGTTTGTGGACCAATGGTCCGAATAAACATGAAATAAACTGAACTGGTGGAGCAACAAGAGATTAGTTGATCTAATGTGGGCAAATTGACAACTGAATTCTACTCCTACAAGCAAAGCAGATATTATGAGCCTTACCTTGACCTAATCAAAGTACCCAGAGATAGAACACTCTACATGCACTTCAGGCATGGCTCCCTTCCAGTGGTTGAAGTGACAGTAAAATGGTCCACAAACAACAGAAAAGACTGTCCCAGCTGCAAAGACCCTGTGGAAAGCATTGCCCACTTACTGTTTGCTTGCCCGGCGTATAAAACACCACGGAGAATTTGGCTGAGCCCACTTTGTCAGCAGCTTGGCACACTGGACCATCATGTTGCACTCCACATTCTTAAGTCAGACTCTGGACCTTTTTTATCCCGCTGTGTAGCAAAATACTTGGGTCAAGCTTGGTTGATATGGTGGAAGGCCTTTTTAAGAAAGATGTAGCTTCCATTGTACAGACGATAGCCAGGACTGTAAAGCTACAACAGCATCGCCACAAAAACCACCATGCACAAGTACTTTATTTTTAAATTTTGGTAATTAGCCCAAGCAAATTGAAAGTCTCTCCATGTATTGCACTACAAAATGATGAATTATTACTTGTTTTTAACTTGATTTCAGGATTATTAAGTGTATATGTAATACTGTACCTCTTTTTACCTATACTAATGTTAATGGCTATGTTACCTCTGCTCTATGTTGCTTTTATGACTTTTATGTTAAAATAAAGCTTGTGATGATGATAACAAATCTTAAGAAGTTTTTCTACACTTCTCTTGACAGTGTCTCTTGATTTACAAACATAACCATTTCATTCACACAAGAAACTGTGCATTCCACATCATCTCAAACACACCTGCTAATAACCGCTAAGCATGAAAAACAATCACCTCCAGCATTCATGTTACTAGCAATGTTCCATCTAATTTGTTTCCTCTATGTGCGGCAGTGTAAGGTCTCTGTGTGCTGCAGCCAATGCTATGTGCGCCAAGAACCAGACCACGCCTGTGGGTGCAGCGATAAATATCAGTGCAAAAATCACTCCAAAAGTTTTGCTTAAAAATTGAAAATACAGTTCATTTCCACACATAAAGCGCCACATGATGGGTTTTAAGGCAGGTTTGCAATTTACATACACACACCATGATAGGAATTGGTTACACAAGCAAGCTCACTTTGGCTTTAGCAAAAGCACAAGACTCCAATGGTGGTACAAAGATAAGATTTCACTAAAGATTCTTAACTAGAGCTCTGTTCATAGGGTGGGGAAATGTTGAGAGCCTATACAAGATCGCATAGCTGGGGAAACATGCAGGGGGGCACATGTTATGCCCCCTGTGTCCATGTACCCCTAGTTCCTGCAGGGCATGATCTGTTGACACAGCGACCTCAAATCAATTCTTTGAATGCTCCGAGAACCCTTTTGAATTCAATTTGGAAAATTCTCTTTCCAATAAAGGAAGATTAGGTGGCTCTCCATCCTCCAGAGCACCAAACGATACATGGACATTTAAGAAACGGACACTTATGAATATATTCTACCTGTACTGAGTGCATTGTGTGTGCCTACATACCCAGCCACCTTCCTGTTCTGTGTGTGTGTGTGTGTATATATTTATATATAATGGGTGAGCTGTTTTAATAAAGGTCTCCCGATGCTTCCCCCGAGCGGCCTCTACCTCTTCTTTGTTGGAGTGGAATGCTGTGGATATATATATATCACACAGGTGATTTTCTGAAAAAGATCAAAAATATCAAATGGGAGGAGAACATGAAACTTATCACCTTTTATTTGGGAAAACAGGGTTTCGTGCACCTTGTTGGCACTATCTCTCTCTGAGACTGAGGCTCTGGCATTTGCACAGGCGCTCAGTTCCCTGGTAGCTTGTTCTACATTTTTTAAAATAAAGTCAATGTTTGACTGGCTTTGGGCAACTTTGGCCCACTTCAAATGGCGCATATCATTTGCAACGAGGACAGCTTGGTGGCTTTCATCACTCGTTCCCTCTGTTGCCACGGGCATCTCCCAATTTCCTTTACATCAGTAGCCTCAATATAACTGCACCTATATCTATTTATGTATTTATATATCTATAAAATCTACTTATATATTACAATTTAACTCTGGAAATTCTAAAGTTTCCCGCGACCCGTATAACACCTGCTTTTAGCTTTAATAATATATACATTATATTTTTTATGTATATATCTTTTAACATACCCCTCTAACTTTAACGTTCACATTTAGCAATTTTGCACACAACTTATTGCACTATTTCTTGAAACTTATTAGGCAGCTGTCATACTGTGAGACAAAACGATTTGCACATAGCACATTTTGCACATTGCGAATTTTTGCACTTATAGTTGGAACGTTACAATATTGATGAGGATCCAATGAACTATAAACTTTAGGAATTCAATCAGCAATACTGTTATCTCATAAGTACTGTAACCAATGCAAATTTTTTACTTTCATGATTTTATTACGATTCGGTACTTATTTAAATGGATTGTATTTATCTATTTATTTACTTATATATATGACCTTGTATTGCTATTTATTCTATATATGCATATATATTTTTATATTTATGGATATGCAACAGCAAAACACATGAACGTTACCTACATGTTTTTACATTTATGCCAAGAATCCAGTACTCAGTTGCGCCATCGCAATATGCATTTAAGCATATAAAAGTCAATGTAATATAGCATGAACCTTTCTTAATGTGCTAATGCAGAAAATATGTATAGGTGCTAACCGATATTTTATCACCGGAGTTACAACATTACAGCATTCATGCCTCTTAATGTTTCTTCCATGTCTATTGATCACATGATGGGGGTGTAAGCATCACATGAAAAACAAAGTATAAATATAGAAAGCGGACTGCGTTTCGCTAAGTGAACAAGAATACATAGTTATTCGAAACGCATCTGACCTGGAGCTGTAACCAAATAATAAAAGACCTGCTTCACCACAAAATTCTGGTGTCCGTTTCCCGTCTTTGAAGCGCTACCGGCTGGAGTGCATGAGAAGCTGTGAGAAATCTCTGTTGGATATATATATATATATATATATATATATATATATATATATATATATATATATATATATATATATATATATATATATATATATATATATATATATTACCTACTGGCTATCGCCAGTAGGTATATATAGTTAGAATTTTTTCCCTATGGGACTTTTGAAAATTCTATGTCTAATAACTTTGGCGTTTGTGGACGGAATCGGCTGAAATTTTCAGGAAAATGGCACATTTTGTTTCTGAGCAGCCCCTGAAAATTTGGTGGGGTTTCGTCAAGGGGGGGCTGAGAAAAAAGGGGGGTCCCAAAACGCGTTTTTTGCATTGAGTTTTCCATAGGGCGGTTGGACTCACTTTTAGCTCGAACGGCTGAATGGATTTGCACGAAACTTGGCAAAATTGTAGGGACTGTTAGCCCGATGTGCCTTTGCTAGGTCTCAATATATGTGCTCCAGTAGTTTTTGAGAAATTAACGTTCAAACCAAGATATATATCTGTAACAGCGCTCTGGGCAGCGATCCGGTCCGCTTACTTTTCGCTTATCGGAACTTTGCGCGCAGAAAGCTGATTGGCTCTCCGGTGTCTGTCAACATTCTAAACAGACCGGAGCGGACGCCATCTTGTCTCTCGGTAGGATCGAGAGAGAAGAAGAGGTGGAAAACGAAGGGGGAATTTAATGAAAGGGGGCAAGGTATCCCCCTCTTGACCCCCTAGGAATGTTGTTGGGGTTATTAAAGGGTCCCGTGGGGAAAATAAAAAAAAATGATTTTTCACGGTAGAAGCGCGGCCGCGAACTGGTAGCGAAACGGGAATTCGCCATTTTGTGCTTCGTAAATTAAATTACTAGTTATAAGTGGGTGCGGGAGACGTATCCTAATCCCCTATGTTTCCTGAGGGTGGGTGAGGAGGCTGATATATGTTGATACATCTCTTCCAGCGGCTGTGCGTGAGCTTTTTTTTTTTTTTGCTGCATGACAGTCCGGAGCGGCCGCCATCTTGTCTCTCGGTAGGATCGAGAGAGAAGAAAAGGTGAAAAACTAAGGGGGAATTTAATGAAAGGGGGCAAGGTATCCCCCTCTTGACCCCCTAGGAATGTTGTTGGGGTTATTAAAGGGTCCCGTGGGGAAAATAAAAAAAAAATGATTTTTCACGGTAGAAGCGCTTCACGGGCCGCGAACTGGGCCGCAAACTGGTAGCGAAACGGGAATTCGCCATTTTGTGCTTCGTTAATTAAAGTACTAGGTATAAGGGGGTGCGGGAGACATATCCTAATCCCCTATGTTTCCTGAGGGTGGCTGAGGAGGCTGATATATGTTGATATATCTCTTCCAGCGGCTGCGCCATCTTGCCTTTTTTCGAATGCCACAATTTTGTCGTGCACGGCAGCCATTTTAGATGCCAGGCTGGTTCCAGGCTATCACCTAACCCTGCGGATGTAGTTTATGGCCCCAGCTGTAGAGAATTCAGACATGCCAATCCTCCTGATTCAGGCGTGTGAGTACTGATTTCAGTGCTAGTCTCCCGCCTCCCGATTTCTGCAAGCAAAAACCCGGGGGCATATTACGAACAACTAGCGATAATTTTTGTCTCTAACTTGTTTAGAGACAAAAATTATCGCCGCACATCGGCGATTTTTATCGCAGATAAACCTTGCTATTATCGCAGAAAAGTCAGCGATATTCATGTATTATCGACCTAATGCTCTTAGCCATGTTATCCACCTCCCATTGGATAACATGGCTAAGAACTGCTCAGGGCAGGTGTTAGATTTTGGAGATATTCGCGCTTAGCGCGAATATCTCCAAAAGTTGGTAATAGAAGGTAGCGATGTTAGGGACTGTTTCCAGTCGCTAACATCTTGGCACGCCACTTTGCATGTCATTAGTGATAAGTATCACTGACATGCAAAGCGGGGCCCAAGATGGTCGCTATCTCCTTTTAGCTGTCACTAACTGGTGTTAGCGACAGCTTGATAATAGGGAAATAATTTTATCTCCGCTTTCATGGTTTTTAAAGCCAAAAAAGCGGAGATAAACCCCCTTGATAATATGCCCCACGATTCCTTGGGGGTTTCAGCTGACAGGGCTTGGTATTGTGTTACATGGTAATTTTTCCATGAAACGTCAGAGGGTCGATGCAGGGGTTCTAGAAGAGGTGATAAACCATTTAAGCCTCATGAACAAGCGCATGGTCTTTTAAAGATTTGTGAAGTACTCGGGGCGGCGGTGTGTGTGTGCCCTCTTTCAGGAGCGGGCGGGGGGGCACTGCCAGCAACTTGCCAGGTCAGGTAGTGTTCAACACGTGCATCACCCTTTCTCTGCCTGCTATTGCGCTCCATGCTTCGGAAAGGTAAGAAAAAGAACGTGCATTTGAGTTTGAAATGTCCGATCCTGCAGCAGCACACTTCCAAAGCCCACACATGACAATAACCCGATTCAAGGCCCCATTCACCCGTTTTTAAAAAAATAGATAACACTCCAACAAAGTAAGGTTATAAAACTTTATTAACTACTAACTTTAACAAACGGAACAAAAACTAAAAACATTTAAACATTTCTCAACACAAAAAGCAACAATGGTTAGAAGCTGTCTTTTGTGCGAATAGTCCCAAGGCAGCACAACGTGCAGAGTTCTGGACGGCACCCAGGTGATGTCGCCTGGGTGCCGCACTGGTTTAGGGATCCTACAATGCTGCTCCGAAAATTGGCGTGGGGCGTCCCGGGTGGGGCGGGGGGAGGCCTCGTCAGTAGCGGTCTGTTGTGCGAATAGTCCCAAGGCAGCACAACGTGCAGAGTTCTGGACGGCACCCAGGTGATGTCGCCTGGGTGCCGCACTGGTTTAGGGATCCTACAATGCAGCACAGAAAAACAGCGTGGGGCGTCCCGGGTGGTGCGGGGGGAGGCCTCGTCAGTAGCGGTCTGTGTCCAGTGTCACATGGCTGACACAACATGTACGACAGGCACCCAGGTGATGTCCAGTAAACTGCCGCACTGGTTTTGGTATCCTACAATGCTGCTCCGAAAATTGGCGTGCGGCGGCCCGGGGGGGGGGGGGCGTGGGGGAGCCGGCGTGAACGGGCCTCCCCAGGTGGCGGCCATCTAGCTGAGTTGCGCTCGCTCTTGCGGCCACAGCGTCTCGCTCACCATGTTGTTGAGTTGCTCCCACTCTTGCAGTGCAGCGATAGGCGGCTGCCACATGGCTCTTAAAATGGCGGACGGCTCCTCGGTTTTGGGCCTGGTCCACTGAAATGGCCCTGGGACACTTTGGAACTCGGACGCTTGCCTGCTAGGGCTTGGGCTCCATTCTCGAAAAGCGTCCCCTCAGCCGTGAAGATTCTACAAAAGTCTTGGGGGCCCCCGACTCCCGCAGGCTTCCGGTGGGGAGCGGCTGCCATGATTGCTCGCGGAATGACCACGACGGAGCCACGAGATGGTGGTGCTCTCATGCTGACGCCAGCTTCAGTCTGAATGATCCAGAAACAAGGTGGGGCTTTCATCGTTTGGGAAAAAAAAATGTTCTAAACCAATGAAAAGTGTTATTTTTAGGTCATATGACCAAGCCTTCCATCTTTAGGAAACCAAAAGTAAAATGAACCAATGAAAAGTTTTATAAACAAGTCACATGACCTGTTATGCGACATAGGGCTACAAAAAGCGTAGAAAATCCGTTGGCACGTGAGGCGGCGTCAGTAGCGGACCGATGTGCGAATAGGCCGAAGGCAGCACAACGTGCCGAGATCCGGATGGCACCGAGGTGGTGTCCAGCAAATTGCCGCACTGGTGTGGCCATCCTACAATGCTGCGCCGAAAGACGGCGTGTCCAGCTGAATTGCGGTCACTGTTGCGGTACAGTGACTCGAACGCGCCGAGATCCGGATGGCGCCGAGGTGGTGTCCAGCAAATTGCCGTACTGGTGTGGCCATCCTACAATGCTGCGCCGAAAGACGGCATGTTCAGCTGAGTTCCGGTCACTCTTCCGGCACAGTGACTCGAACGCGCCGAGATCCGGATGGCACCGAGGTGGTGTCCAGCAAGTGGCCGCACTGGTGTGGCCATCCTACAATGCTGCGCCGAAAGTCGGCGTGGGGTGCCCCGTTGGCTTATGAGGTGATGTCAGTAGTGGACTGATGTGTGAATAGGTCGGAACCAGCACAAGGCGCCAAGATCCGAATGGCAAGTCCTGGATGTTGAGTGCCTCAGTTGAGATTTCTGAGCAGTGCTTGTAGGACTGTCTGAAGCTTATTTGCACCTGCTGCAGCTTCACTAGGTCCGGCGGAACTTTTTGCCTTTTCCTTTCTGCTTCTTTTCCTACAATGCGTTTCATCTGAAGACACGACCAGGTCCCTGAATGTGTGCAGGGGGACGCTATTGATTGAATGAACGCGCCGAGATCTGGATGGCACCGAGGTGGTGTCCAGCAAATTGCCGCACTGGTGTGGCCATCCTACAATGCTGCGCCGAAAGTCGGCGTGGGGTGCCCCGTTGGTTTATGAGGTGATGTCAGTAGCGGACCGATGTGTGAATAGGTCGGAACCAGCACAAGGCGCCCTGCACTGTTGAGCCTTTTTCAATGTCTGTTTTTTGTTGTTTCCGCTCCATCAAAAACAAAACAAAAATACAAGGCGCCAAGATCCGAATGGCAAGTCCTGGATGTTGAGTGCCTCAGTTGAGAGTTCTGAGCAGTGCTTGTAAGACTGTCTGAAGCTTATTTGCACCTGCTGCAGCTTCACTAGGTCCGGCGGAACTTTTTTCCTTTTCCTTTCTGCTTCTTTTCCTACAATGCGTTTCATCTGAAGACACGACCAGGTCCCTGAATGTGTGCAGGGGGACGCTATTGATTGAATGAAAATGGCGGCTTGACACAAAGCTGACTCAAGCGTTACTGTTGGTGCTATACAGACAAAAATTGGTTTTCAGTTTGTACATTCTTCAGGTTTTTTTTTTCCATCCAAGTCTGATTGAGAGTTTGTAGAAAAATGGCTTCAGATTTTCCACATACTACTCTTCAACATTCTTCCTAAATGTAACAATGTGAAACTCACTAGGAGAACGGCTGTTTCTGTTTCCTTTCAAAATGCTGCCACCAATATTTTCTGAATGGAAGACACCATCTTGTAGCATAAAGGGCCGAAAGGGGTTCTGGTCTGGCCGATGGTTGGTGGAGACATTTTGACTATATCTTGGACCTGCCCGGCCTCGCCCAAAATGGCGCCGGTATAAATGGGACTCGTAACTCTTTGCCCGCAAATGTATATCTAGAAAATGTTATTGTAAGTGGCCCTGTCGTATTTTAATTACAAAATGTACGTCCACCGATTCCGCAACTGTTAGACACCTTTGTTCTTGTCACCTAATGGCCCGCTCGTTACGTTCTTCTACAGTGTAAATGTCTCCTCATCATATACGATTTCAGTTTGCTCCGTGGCCGGCCCACGTGGTTATAGGCCCGTATTTGTATACTGACATTTTCACAATAAAGGTTTTTAAAACAAAACACGGTAGTAGTATTTTCATTTGTAAAGTTTTTACTTTTAGTGACTGTTTTCGAATCAGTAAAAGGCAAGTGAAATAAAGCAGTCCAATTACATGACGGATAAAAGGTATAATATGTAGGAACGCAGTAAAGATAAATGGTCAAGGGCAGTTGTGTTTTTCATGTCTGCAACATAAAGTGATCGATAAGAATCTGATAATCAGGCGTATCGGCGACTAAGACAGCAGGCCGAATCTCTTTTACTCAACGGCTCCGTCATGGAAGGAAGAAACGCCCTTTTTCTCGAAAAAGGAATATATTTTACTTGCAAGACAGTTGTAAATTTTCCGGGAAAGTACATTAGCCTGGAATATTATAACATATGTTTGAAAAAAAAATATTGTTCGAAAATAATAAAAAGCGTAATTTTTAGGTCATATGACCAAGCTTTTCATCATTAAATTAACAAAAGTAAAATGAACCAATGAAAAGTTTTATTAACAAGTCACATGACCTGTTATGCTTACGTTACGCGCTGCGCGCCGCGCCTCGGATCACTTCCGGGAGCGCTAACGCGGCGTGTCATAAAACGCATTACGCGACAACGTAGGTCAAGAATATAGTCTAAATGTCTCCACCAACCAGCGTTCAGAACACAACCCCTTTCAGCAGTCCAAAAAGTTCTGTTAAATGACAACAGAGGGGACAGGCAACAAGAACCATCAGTCAAAGAGGGGAGGGCAAGTTCTTCTCTTCCGGGTCATGTTGGGGCGCTACCGGAACTGATCGAATTGGTAGTCTACAGTGTTTCTGGATGTTTCAGACTAAAGCTGGCGTCAGCATGAGACCACTACCATCTCGTAGCTCCGTCGTGGCCATTCCACGAGCAATCATGGCAGCCGCTCCCCACCAGAAGCCTGCGGGAGTCGGAGGCCCCCAAGACTTTTGTAGAATCTTCACGGCTGAGGGGACGCTTTTCGAGAATGGGACCCAAGCCCTAGCAGACAAGCGTCCGAGTTCCAAGGTGTCCCAGGGCCATTTTAGTGGACCAGGCCCAAAACCGAAGAGCCGGCCGCCATTTTGAGAGTCCTGTGGCAGCCGCCTATCGCTGCACCGCAAGAGCGGGCGCATCTCAACTACATGGTGAGCGAGACGCTGTAGTCGCAAGAGCGGGCGGAAAACAGCTGAATGGCGGAAGAGGCACAGTGTAGCAAAAGCGGGCGGAATGGCAACTAAAACGATAAAGGGGCGCCCCACTACAGCTTGTCTTCAGGTCAAACGGATTGTGGGTCAAGGTCCAGAATTGAAGAGTCATCAAAAGGCAAAAAGTTCCGCCGGACCCCGGGAGCCGGCCGCCTATGTCGGGGGCGATCTCAGGCTACACCAGTGCTATAAGACTTGGGGAGGGTGTCGGAGCCAAGCGTCTTCTCCGAGTCCATGGCCATCACACCGCCCCTCAGGGGCCTCCGTCAAGCTGTTTAGGAAGGTAACATATCACATTGTTTTCTAATGCAGTCAGGTCCACAAACGACACTCACTTACTTTGAGAATAGTGAAGCTGCAGTAGGTGGAAATAAGCTTCAGACAGTGTTACAAGCACTGCTCAGAACTCTTAACTATGGCACCCAACATCCAGAACTTATGCTATTTGAGAATGGTAGTGACATCGAAGCATCTCAGGGACCAAAACCATTAACGTACTTTCACGTATGAAAATCTTACTTGGGGAGGGGGCAGGAGCGAAGCGCCCCCTCCCAGTCAGCGCCACCACACCGTATGTTGAAAATCTGAAGCCATCGTTCTACAAAGTCAACCAAACTTGGATTGAAAAATCTAGAAAAATGTACAAACTGAAAACCAGTTTTGGTCTGCATAGCATCAGTAACAACGCTTGAGTCAGCTTTGTGTCAAGCCGCCATTTTGATTCAACAAAGCACAGGCATTGAAAAAGGCTGAAATTCAGAACTCTAAACTATGGCACCCAACATCCAGGAGCTTGCTATCCGGATCTTGGAGCCTTGTGCTGTTTTCGATCTATTCACACATCGGTCCACTACTGACATCATCTTATAAACCAACGTTATGTAAATAGTTTTTTAATAAAATGTTTTACCCTGTTTCTTTGCTGGTGTGTTGTCTATATTTTTAATATTTGCATAGGGTTTGTCGTTATTTTGTGCGGGATGGGTGATGGAGCCGAGCTGTCTTGCAGCCCTCATGGTGTGGAGCTCAGTTCATCTCACTATTTTCGTATTTCTCAAGAAGGGTTGTTCCTAATATTTCTATTTTAGCGAGGTCAAAAAGAGATCCAATTAGTGGCCTACTGATTTTGCTCGATTACTTTTATTTTTTTACACGATTTTTCACTATCTGCAAAGACTAAACAGAGTATTGCGACTTTGTGCTTGTTTGTAAATAGAGAATGATCCAAAGAGAACCAATTCTAAAACAGTAAATGCTTGGACAACAATCAATCAAATGGAGAGACAAGGAGGCACGCCGGATTACAACGGGGGTAAAGGCCTGCGTTAACTACCCTTCAGTATCTGCAAAGAGAGAGTACTACTAAGGCAAAAGAGGGGAGGGGGGGGGGGGGGCAGCGTTCAAAGCACATCAGCGTGCATAAATACGAAAATGTTTTTATCTATCACGTACTTGACATTTTAAAGCTTTTCATATTTGCTATTAAAAAACCAATGAAATTCACAGAAAAAACCATAGGTTATAGTGGATATATAGTTAGGAATTTGCATTTACAAAACCTTGAAAATTCAATGAAAAAACCATAGGTTATAGGCCATATATAGTTAGGAATTAGCATTTACAAAACCTTATTTTACTCGCATAAAACCATTGAAATTCCATATATAGTTAGCTAACTATAAGCGCTAACTATATATCGCGCACCCGCAATCCACTGCTGATGATGTCACATATTACATCATTCATGACATGGTCAGTGACATCACTGATGACATCACTGATGACATCTCAAATGACATCACTGATGACAACTCAAATGATATCAATGATGACATCTCAAATGACATCACTGATGACATCACTGATGACAACTCAAATGACATCACTGATGACATCTCATTTGTCATCACTGATCACATCACTCATGTGATAATACAATGAACCTCTTCAGACTCTAATATAACCTTACATACACTCAGTATAAACAGACACTCACAGACTGTCACTCATCCATGGAGTTACTCACACACCTAGTCAGTCATGCAAAGAATCAATCACACCTCCATTTCCTCAACTATACAGTTATACACATCTTACTTATTCAAACATATAATAACACATATTTACTCTCTTATATAATCCCTGATACAAGCTCACAGTGATCGATACAGCCACTCACACATTCACTGGCTCTTATGTTCAGTTATTTATATATCTCAACTCTCACATGTATTGTGTTTTACATACGTACTTACTTGCACATGTAGCAATGAGAAATCCATTCACTCACCAACACACCCATGCACAGTCAACCGCCCATATAGCTGTTTCCACATGCACTCTTGAACTCATACTCCTAGTGAATCAACTGCTTACACATCTATGCACAGAGTCACGCACCTCCCAGCCACCCACACACACACTCAGCCTCCCATTCAAATATTTGGGCAACCAATCAATAACCCATATGGCCACTCTTATAGCTACTGATCAACACATGCAGCAGCTTACACAACAACAAACATACTGATGCACGAATTAAGACAGTTTAGTCACTAACCCATGTACTCAGTGAGACACATTTAATCACTCACTCATACAGTCAGTCATGCACCTACTAAATTCTTCATCCAGACACTTATACATCCACTCATTCTTCAATATGTGAAACATATTTAAACTTTACAGACACATACAATCACTGGATGTTGTGATCAGTGATGTCATCAGTGATGTCACTGACCATGTCATGAATGATGTAATATGTGACATCATCAGCAGTGGATTGCGGGTGCGCGATATATAGTTAGCGCTTATAGTTAGCTAACTATATATGGAATTTCAATGGTTTTATGCGAGTAAAATAAGGTTTTGTAAATGCTAATTCCTAACTATATATGGCCTATAACCTATGGTTTTTTCATTGAATATATATATATATATATATATAGTTATATACACACACACACACACACGCATATAATATACTCGCTTGTGCACAGACAAGAAATATTTAAGTGTATAGTAAAGAATTTTGGTATAGGTCCTAGCAGGATTGTACAGAGGAGGTCTGCGAATCAGTATTGGCTGAACATGTCAAAACTACAAAGGGAGACTATGAGAAACTGGGTTATTAGTTGGGAAAGATGAGAGTCTTGTGCAAGTAATAAGTCTGCAATTGTCTTTGGACTCGGAGCCAAGTACCCCATTGTAGCGCTTGGCTAGGGTAGCAAAGTTGATTAGTCCAAGGCCTATTTAGAAGAGATGGTGTGGAATAGCAATACCAATTTTCTTGCACGCAACAATACTCAAAAAAAATGTCCAGTTAGTGCCTTTTCTTTTAAAAGGGAAAAGTACACTTATTTCACAACCATACGCAACTATTAACTGATGAATATATACATCAAGTAGATGAAAAACACTGTGGTGACATTCTCATATCACATTTCAACCTTAGTGGGTACTGAACCACATAATCACAATCACCTCCACTTGTACCAGTTATAATATCACATTATACGGTAGTATCATTATATATAAAGCAGGATGACTGGTATGATCAGGTTATTACCTTTACCACATTAATAACAGAAACCATGTAATACTGTGTAAAGGCCATACATTAAAATGGATGTCAATAGGTAGAAGGCAGGCCTACAGGTTTGCCACGATTTCACCATGTTTATAAAATAGCATTATATTGTGATTTACCCTTGTATCATAATTTAAACCAATGGAATTAATAAACATTTTGAAATGTGTTCATAAAATGTATAGGCATTGCACTGTTCATTATTAATACTGTCAATAAAGAAATGCAATTCAGAGCAACCATTTTGTGTGGAGGGGTCTTTGTTCTCTTGGCTGGGTAGCAGGGTAAATTACTTGCCCCAGTTGGTTGGGGGGGTACAAAGGCTTGGAATCTGATGAGGACAGAGTATGATAAAGTGTCATCTGTGCACGTCTGAGCCTGGAAAGAAGGAAAAGAGCGCCCTTTGAAGCCAGACTAGTGTCACACAGACAGCAAATGGTTCACTGAGTTAAATGTGCGCTGCTGACAGCTGACGGTAATGCTCATGACATGTTTAAATGACAACAAGACCAATTCAGCCTTCCATCCCTCCCATATCAGCAAATTGAGAAACTTTAAATTGAGTAAGAGTAAGCCCCGCCACTTACAGGTGTTGGAAACCACAAATGTGTGAAATTAAGCACTATATAAGAAACCAAGTGATTATTTTAATGCTTCTTGACAATGTAATATAATGTAGCTCTCTTTCAGCATATTTTGAGCCGCTTGGAGCTTTCTCATTTGAAAGTTTCTGACAGATCAAGCAGCATTGGCAGTTTGGTGGTTCAAAACGTGTAATCATTGTTACATTTTAGCACTTTGCACTACACCTCCTTTGAAAGATCTGTTGACAATTTGAATTACATCAAGGCCCAATGTAACTATGTGGTATTTTACTATAAAGACAGGTCATTAAGTTATTGGAAAAGAGGAGTGACTGTGGTGGTTTACCCCCTTTTATCAAGAGAACGATAAGTTCACATAACTTTATTTACAATCTGCTAATGACTAGCTGGTGCTTTATGTCCCATAAGCATCTACAGCATTCATCAACCAACTGGAATATGATGTTATGATATTTTCTGTAATTTGGTGATATTCCTTCACCCAGGTTATCGAATATCTATTGGGGTGAATGAAGGGTTCTGAGACCTGGAGAAGGTGCTTGTTATGAGCTGGGCCAGGCTGCAGGCATCTGATACATCTCCGCACTTTACAGCCTCCGCAATGTCAAGGGGTGTATGAGGAAAAACACAATTATGAGGGTGAAAGGCTGTACAGAGATCATGAGAACGGGGGAAACATCACTATGGTTGTGGGGTGTTTGGGATTGTCTGCTTGAGGGGTTCACTTTGCAATGGAGTGCGCTGCTATCATGAGGGTATGGAACCACACCTCCACGTGAGAGCATTGGATAAGTACACATAAGATTGCACCACAACCCTGGTGGCAAAGAACAGAACTGTTATGATAGAGTCAGGTGGCAGCACAAGGATCCCCAGGATGGGAGGCAGCGCCAGGATCAGAGGGCTGCATGATGGTCATTGATCTTAAAGAAATCGCAGCGGTTATTGCTTCAGGGGCAGATTACATCTCTGGGTTCGTGTGGGTAGCACTGGGTTCAGAAGGATAGCAGTGAGGTCATGAGGGCCTTCTGGTATAGGGCATGGATGGGTTTGTGTGGACACTGCTGAGAGCATGAGGTCAGAAAGCCACCTCTGGGTACATGGAACAGCATTAAGATCCAGAGATGGGGTGAGAGGGCTGAGTATATGCAAGGGCTCCTAGACCGTAGCTGCAGAAGGCAATCATTAGACCACGGGTCCGAGGACACAGCACCCCATGGGTAAGCTGTGGGCGATGGGTTGGGTTACAAAGCTGATGAAACGATGCCAAACGCTCACTCTCCCATCCATCTGCCTGTGCCGAGCGGACTGACAGGGAAGAGGATCCCACAGCCGGTCCGGTGTGTCTCCCCGACCCTGTCCCCTTGGGACTCGCCTGCCCCCTTGTTTACACAGATTGATTTGTTTGTGTACGGCAAACTCCCCGCCCGCTGCGAGCTCAGGGACAGCATCTGGGGTGAGAGCAGAGCGAGGCGCAGACAGGGGTTGTTGGTGTCAGTTTGTTAGCGCCAGTCTCAGCTCGTTGGATCACAGACACGTCGCAACCCCCAGGCAGCAGATGGTATTGCTGCTTTTCAGTCTCCGATCATATGTTGTGTAAACGAGTCCAGACATCGGCTGCTGGGGAAGCTGAAGCTGCTCTGGGTGTTAGAGTCAGATACTTCCGACCCGTCCTGGTCTCTGGGCTGTTGCTGGGGCTGCATCTCTGCATCAGACCATCTCAAGACGAAAAACTGATGCATAACTGTGATTTGTTAATAGGGCACAGCTGCAGGGCAGTTGAGTGCCTTTGTTAAAGTAATCACGTTAATTGCAGTGCATGGCAGGCGCAGAGCCATGATTACTTTAACAAAGGAACTTACATATAGATTCATCAATGCAACATTCTGCGAATTTCAAATTGCGATAATTACCGAATCGCAATTTAGAATTCGCAGAATGGCATTCATGAAGAAATGCGGAAAAAAAAGCGAATCGCAATCGGCCGCAATTTCCGATTGCGATTTTGCCCCAATCGCATAAGAATCACAGAATCGCCCGATTTCCCTGTTGAAATTGCGATCTCGCAATTACCGAAATCGCAATTTGCGATCTCGCTAACTGCGAGATCGCAAAAACGGGAGGTCGCATTTCGAGCCCATTGATGACATCACAACCAGGAAGTAGGCTGTTCCCTCCCTCATTCAGATCACTGAGCTGGAAAGTGGAAGCAGTACTGGAAAGAGATCCACTACAGTCAACTTGCAGCACCACAGCAGGACATTAACCCCCATCAAAATGTCCCAGGAAGCAGCAGAGAGCAGTGCCCCAGGGAGGAAGAGGAAGATACATTTTTCGGAGCAATAACTTGAGTTCCTCATTGAGGGGGTCTGTAAGGACCATGCATGCCTGTTTGGCAAGGACTCCTGGAGGGTGCCAGAGGCTGACAAGTGCCGCATCTGGCTGCGCATCCGCGCAAAAGTCAATTCTGTTGGGGTGACCCAGCAGTCAATAGACGATTTAAAAAAGGGGTGGTACAACCTCAGGGGGCGTGCCAAAGAGCGAATTGCGGAGCGGCTTGGGGAGTGACTTGCCACCGGTGGAGGGGAGCCCACTGCCACACCCAACACTCCATTGGAGGACCTTGTGGAGGACACTCTGACTCCAGAAGCCTGCGTGGGGGTAACCCAGCTTGACTCATCCCGACCCACTCAACAATCCCAAGGTAAGTGCCATGCGACTGCGTCCCCGTCCCCTAACAGTGCCCATGACTCCTGAGCTAGCAATATCACAACCCCAGTAATGCAGGCCATGCACACCTGAAATGCCCTAATGCATTGTGGTAGTTGTAGTGTAATCAAAATTCCCAGATAGCCCAACACAGCTAGACCTGTTAATTCAAAATAATTCCAGAAGCCAGTCAGGGAAAGCAAGCCTGCATGCATGTAGCAACATCTCATGTGCAAGATACATATCATTAATTATGCACCCATTTACATCACAGGTGCTGCAGAACAAACCAGCACCGACAGCGAGGCCCTACATATTGATGAGTACCCGGAGGACACAGAGGGTGAGGGCCAACCTGAAACACAACCAGGACCATCACAGCCACCTGCAGCAGTACCCCCCCACCCCCATGTGGACAGGGCCACCCCTGCAGCCACAGGTGCCCAGCAACCACCCCAACTGATACCCACGGCAGTGGTACAGGCCACACCACCAGGAGCCAGGAGGCAGACGAGGCGCACTGCAGCAGTAAGATCACAGTCTAGCGGACTGAGGCGCCAGCAGCGTGACGCCTCAACACGCGGGGGCAGGGCTGTCCATGTATGTGATCCTGGCCTGGCCATTGAACGCCGCATGCTGGCGGTACATCAGACACAGGCGCATCACCTGGCAGCCATACATCTTCAGCTGCAGAATACCGCTCAAAATGTTGGACAGATGACCGCAGCTGTTCGAGAGAATAGCCAGATCCTGGTATCCCAGCAGGATATCACCTGCCGCCGCCACCGTCAGCTGCTGACCCGCCTGTCAGACTACACCAGGTCAAATTACATAATTGGCAATGCTACATCACAACTTTCCCACCGGTCCCTTGCAATGCAGGTCCAAATGGTCCAGTGTTGCCAGGTCATTGCCAGAGCACTGGAACAGGTGACAGCAGCAGTGCATAGTCTGCAGCCGACTGGCCATGGTGAACCAGGGGGGGGGGTGATGATGCCAGCGAGGGCACGTCAAGCCACAGCAGCATGTCCTTGCCTCTGGTGACTGCACGCCGCCGCAGCAGCAGGCCCACTGCAGCATCGAGGGCCAACACTGCCATTGAGGACTATGAGAGGCGACTCGGTGCGTCTGGACGGAGGCGCCAGTGACATCTTGCACTCTGTCTTCAGGGCCATGCTGGATCTATAAGCAAGCCCTCTAACCCTGCATGTGGACGTATGACACAATACTGTCCTCATGTGAAATCATGGACAACAAAGGCCACATTATTGTGATTTAACAATAAAAATGTATGGTGTCACGAAAATCCTACTCATGTCATTATTATATTTGTCATGCATGAGTGAAGTGTTGGGTGTGGGGAGTGGCTGCACTAGAAACAGTTAATGGTGATTTGGTTGCGGCGCCTGTGTCCTTCTGCAGGATTCTCCCCGCATGCATGACGCACATGTGCAGGTGGTCGGTTGTCCTCTTCCGACTCACTGCCAGAGATCTTTACAGGTATCCTGCGCTTGGTAGCAATGTTGTGGAGGATTGCACACACGGCCACGATGCGGCAGCAGACCTCAGGCTCGTATTTGATGGCCCCACCAGTCTTGTGAAGTATGCGGAATCTGCTCTTCAAAAGGCCAAATGTCCTCTCAATGCAATTTCTTGTGCGTATGTGTGCAGCATTGTGATGCCGTTGCTGTGGTGTTGCAGGGTTGAGGTATGGGGTGAGGAGGTACTCACGGAGACCGTAGGCGCTGTCACCTAAATGATAGGAGCAGAGGGTGAGTGCCTGTTCTGCGCAGCAACATGATCACAGTGTACTATTTGGGGGCATGTGTACTTACCTAGTAGGTGTCCTTCGCCAAAGTCTCCCCTGGCCAGTCGTGTGTGAATGCCGCTGTGCCGGAATATGATGGAGTCATGTGTGCTCCCCGGGTACTGTGCCACCATGTCCGTGATGAAAGTCTTAGCGTTACACACCATCTGGATATTAAGGGAGTGGTAGAACTTGCGGTTGCGGTACATGTATTCCGTTTGTGCTGGTGGGCGGATGTGGATGTGGGTACAGTCAATGCATCCTATTACATGTGGGAATTGTGCAACGTTGTAGAATTGAAGCTTGGTCTCATTCAAGTCCTGTTGGCTTGTCAGGAATGAGATGTAGTGGTGTAGCCGGGTCAACATAGCTTCCAGGAAACTCCTTAGGCAGCGGCACATGGTGCACTGGGATATCCCCCCTGCAGCAGCGACTATCCCCTAGAAGCTACCGGAGGCCAGTAGGTGCAGGCTGCACAAGACCTGGACATGTGTGGGCACGGCATTGGTCCTCCTTGTTGGGTGCTGCATCTGGGGGTCTAGGTCCCGGATCAGCTTGATGATATTTGCTCCATTCAGGCGGTACTTAGAGTAAATTTGCTCCGCTGTTTGGCCCAGAAGGGTCGCTGCCGGAATATTCACTCCTGGATCCTGCGTCTGTTCCGTGCTGCAGCCTGGAGCCTTCGCCGCCTGACCACCATGTAGAGTCCTGGCATTGTGAGAGTCCTCATGCTCCTACTGTGATTCCTTAAGTGTGTTTGTTCAGGACTGCACCTGTGGCTCGTTCAAATTTTTTTTTTTTCCTTCATGGTTACCACCTGCTTTTGCTTCTCCTTAAATTGCTCCTCGCAAATAGCAATTTTCCGATTTTTCGGTAATTGCGAGTTTTCATGAATTGCGTTTGAGATTATTTAGCGAATTCTCACAATAAATTGCAGAATCCATGGTTTCTTACTATTTCCGATTCGCTATAGGGGTTCCTCCTAGATTCTGCAATTTATTTTGCGATTTCGCTATTTTAATTTTGCGAATTTGCAATTTCTGTGTTTTTCACATCATGAATTGCTTTTCTGTTAATTGGGATCGCAATAGCTAATTCGCAGCTATTGCGATCGCAATTTTGCTTGATGAATATATCTGTTAATCAGACCTTTTTCGCGCAGCACGCATTTTGAAAGTGGTGGCGCCACGGTCCTCAGTTAACTGTGCGCGCTTTGTATTTTACAGTGCGCGCTCCAGGAGATATAGGTGTACGCCAGTGCACACGCGCACGTTAGAGGGAAAAGTGGTTACTGGGTATGGAATTGATTTCAAAATTGCAATCATAGAATTTAAACAAGATCCCAACCAAATGGGCTGCAGTCTTTTTTGTTCCCTGACTTCTAAGTAAACACAACTGTTTGTGATCTGTTCTTGTATTTTCATCTTTTCTCACCCAAGTACACACAACAGATTCATCATCAATTGTAATGTATTCACTGTCTGCTTCACTCAGGCATTGAGATACACATGCCATGTTTTTTGTTTTTCGTTGATCTGAACTCTTTCTGACATATTTAAACCTAATGCCTGTTTGCAGGCACCAACTGTTAAAGTGAACTTACCTTGTTGAGAAAAAGGAGCCATAGCCATAACTTGTTTAAAAGTCTTAAAAACTCTTTCCTGTTATTTGACCACTCAATGTAGGTTATTTTCAGTAACACTCTCAGTGGACTTGTCAATATGGCAACACCAACCATGAACCCCAAGGAACATTTGCAGAAAACAACATATGATCCTTATTGTAATTGTATTTCCTCAAAGAAAGGGAGTAGCAGTGCTAGAGGATTATTTAAGAAAGAGTGGGCATTGCTAGCATCAGCCCTGGCATGCAATAGAAGAAATTGTGAACGTGACTGAATAACATGTAACCTTCTACATTCGGAAGTTGAGTACCACTTGCTTGGGGAGGTCTAAGTGGAGTGGAAGAGTGACTTTATTAAGGACAGAATCAGTATGGGTCCGATTCACAAAAGTAACAAGTAAAAATCCAAAACGTACTACCATTTTGGTATTCACAGAAGGCACTTACTCATTTTGGTATTCACAGAAGGCACTAATTTATTAATGAGTATGTGCCTTCTGTGAATACCAAAAGGACTAAGTGCCTTCTGTGAATACCAAAATGGTGGTAAGTTTAGGATTTTGCTTAAGTTAGGTCTGTGAATTGGGCTCTATATTATCTAGGAACATTTCTGGATCTAATGGCAAATGAAGGCTGTAGGTTGGGGTGTTTTGTTGATGTTTTCTAGAAATGTGGGCTCTATCCTAGTATGTTGGAGACAGTTTTAGCAAGTTCACTGAATTAGCTAGCCAATCGAAGAAAGACAGACAGATAGAAAGACTTTGTGTCTGGGTCACTTGTAAATTGAATTGCAAATCCTTGCAAGTAAAGGGGGGATGCAATGAGTCTAATATCCTGCAAGTGTGACTAATGGAAGTGGGTATAGATACTAAAAGTCTCAGAGTGTATATATCCTGCCATGTTGGTACCCAGAGGTAAAGGAATTTAAGAGGTCCAGAGGACTGTGTGATGTGCCTCATACATATCAATATGGCCAGGAACGACTAGCAGTTATTCATTTGTGGGGATTTTCACACCTTTTCATGCATGAAATAGTCAATAGTGAGGTCAGCAAGGTGAACCTGTGCTAAGGTATACCGAAACCTATTCTGAGTTGGAAAACTCATACAATTCGGACTGAGTTGATGGTAGCAACTCAGATTCGCTGGCTTGTAACACCTATAACTATAGTGGCAGGGTTTCACCTATTGACTACTGTTTAATCAACTTTTAAGGATGGGAAAATATGGCTGACCTTGAAGTTATACCAAGAGTCAAAAGTGATCATGATCCTAATGCAACACACCTATATTTTAACAGGGCACGGGCAGAATGAATATATAGACCAGAGTGATGTTAACTATTTCTCAGAGATCATTCCTTCCAACAATAGGAAATCAGTCAATTGGAACTATGACTTATACCAGAATTACATTCCATTACTCAATCACATAGTACCTGTTGGACCTGGCCCGTTCTGCAGGGTTATACCCAAACATTTTGCCTTCTATTCCTATTTTTTCTGACCAGTTTTTGTTGGCTTTAGGACTCTGGGCACTTTGCCACTGCTAAATTGCACACGCTAAATTGTACTGGTGATTGGTTTATCCTTGATTGGCATATTTGAATTACTAATAAGTCCCTAGTAGAGTGCACCAGGTGAATGCTACTAAATGCCCTTCAGCACTAATTGTGCAACCCACATGAATAGCCCTGCAAACCTGTCTCAGACCTGCCACTGAAGAATCTATGTGTGCAGTTTTAAACTGCAATGCCGACCTGGCAAGTGCACCCACTTGCCAGGCCCAAATCTGCACATTTGTTACAGTAGTTACAGTAAGGAAACCCTAAGGTAGACCCAAGGTAGCCCCATGGGCACTGTTTTGCGTCGACATTTTGGAAGTTGAAATCTCCAGCGCGAAAAAGCTGTAGGCTGTAGCCTAAG
Organism: Lissotriton vulgaris; assembly: GCF_964263255.1. Lineage (NCBI taxonomy): Eukaryota > Metazoa > Chordata > Amphibia > Caudata > Salamandridae > Lissotriton > Lissotriton vulgaris. The sequence continues at coordinate 883,738,779 of NC_141694.1, forward strand.
AGGGCTACACAAGGCCAGATACCTTCACAAAGAAGTCCAGCTGAACGCGAGTTGCTGTTGCTGAGAAGAACATAGCAGGTGCTATGCAAAGTCAGGCCTACCTTGAGCAGTTTGGCTGGCAGGTAGATCCTTTCCTTCTGTTCGTTGTTTGGGCGGTTTTTGGTGAACAATGCTCTAGGTCCCAGGTTTTTGGAGAACTACCACCAACACCAATACCAAGGCTTCAGGACCTCTCGGGTGGCTAGGACCGATTCCCGCAGATGCTAGCAGCAGGATTCAAGGCTCTCAGGAACTTGTTATGTCCCTGTAGCTTACAAGCCAGTCAGTCAAGTAGCCCTTGGAGTCACTTCAGGTGTTCCTGATGTCATCATTGATGTTATAAATTATGTCATAGTACATCTCATGAGTGACTTAATATGTGAGGTCATAAGCAGTGCTTGGTGGAGGCGAAACTGAATTTATGTGTTTTTTAGTTTAAAACATTAATGTTGCCGCTGAAATATTCACCAAATTATAACATTACTGGAAACATGATTTTTTCAGTGAATATCAATATATGAAGAGTATTCCCTTTTAATAAAAAAAACGACTATGTTTGGTGGTGCATTTCAAAGGAATGGACATCAAAAACAAATTCTTGTTAAAAATAATTAATTAAGTATTATTTGCTAATATATATACACAGCAAGCTATGGTCCCCCTAGCCAAATGATTTTATGGTTAAATTAGTATTCAGCGAAATGAAGTGGATGTTTCGAAATGTGTCATGGTGGGGTGGTTTATAACTGTTTAAACTAATTCTTATTTAACAATTAAATGTCACTGTTGGATTGTAATGAGATTTTTTTACATTGTAAGGCTACTTCTGATGACCATAAACATAAACAAACATTTTAATTGGTGCTTATTTTAAGATGTAGCCATTTCATTAATAGCTTTCAAATCTATTCCAGCTTAACTCCTCCATCTCAAATGTTGCCCCCCAAATATAGCAACTCCTTAGCCAAGAAAGGATATTTTTCCAATTGAACAGCCACACTCTCCTCTTGCATTCACACCAATTCACTTTCCCACATTTCATTGTGTTAGTCCACAGATGATAAAACCAAAATGTCATCCTGGAAGGTGGCTACCCCTTTCATTTTCCAGAACAAAGAAAACATCCAATTCTGGAACACAAAAGAAGCAGAAGCCAATCCAGAAGTCATGTAAGGATAATGAAATGCAGAACCTGGCTTGATGTAATCACTTGTCAAAAATATCTTTCCTCCTTTCAACATTACCATTAACTACTGAATCCTTGAGAGGGTATGGCAAACCTCCATAATTTACTTAGGGTGGGGAGATATATCACCCACAATGCTAATGAATCAATTTAATTATTTACTAGAATAATATTAGACACCAAATTAGAAGCTTCTACTGGCCACTACATTCCTCCTAGAACATATCTAACAATATGTAATTTACCTCCTCTCTTGCACTCAAAGGTATATGTTTACCTAGTTTGATGTTTGCTTCCAAGACACTGCAAGACACTGCAATGAGAAAAAAAATCTTCTACCCAGCTCATTGTGAATATCTCTGCTGTATTTAGAGATCAATTTTTCTATTCCTTTTTTATTAAAATACATATAAAATGTAACAATATTGGAACATGGACATATTTGTATCCGAAAGTTCCCATCATCACCCTTATTTCATACACGCTATACATGCTCCAACCCTTAACTGCTACTTACAGTTTAACCAAAAAGCTATGATTCTGAAAATGAAAGTAACACAATTATTAAGCTGAATGTTTGCTGCAAAGAAACCTACCATCTCCACCACATTATCTTTATCAGCAAAAATATTACCTTCATTAGTTTCTAGTTTTATTATTTTTCCAATTTATGTAAAAATAAGGTTACAACATGTTGGTAAATGGCAAAACTAAGTCTACAAATACTTCTAACTATCCATCATCATGTTTGATATTGAGTACAGAATGGAGGTAAGGTTCTTTGTTTGCCTGTAAAATTTGCTTCACGTCAGAAGTAGCCCCTTCTGAACTAAATCATCTATCTCCGCAATACTCAACATCAAACTTATTTTAACATCTAATTTGACTGTGTTATCCTGTTTCACATTAATGATTTTTGATTGGTTACTGCAAACTTGTGCAAAAGGACCTCATTTGTTTATCTAAAACTTTCCTTGCCGATGGAAGGACAATTTTTACTGCCTGCCACATGGCCTTATGAACCTCATTTATTACATCTTACTTTTCATTGGTTACTTTCTCCTTCAGTGTTTTTTTTTACTTATGACTGCCACTGCTGCAGTTTTATTATTATCCATTGCTTTCACTGACTTCATAAACGTTACCAATCTCTCAGCAATATCAATAATTTTCGCCCTGAAGTAACTAAAACTCATGCTCCCAGCATGTACAGTCTTGCCATCAATTATGTAATTTTAGAAGTTGCAGTAATATAGTTAATAGAGATAACTATAACTGTTAAATTTCATAGTTATTTTTTGCTTCAACTGTTACTTTGTCACTGAAACTTTGACTTAGCTATAATGTTACCTTAACCTTTGATCTTTTTCAGTACATTTCTCAGGATTTCTTCATGTAAAGTAAGATATAATTACACTTTCTAAACATAACGTCACTTGAATCTTTGTTTTATCCAGGGAATTTCTAGGTTTTTTTTCTTAGTGCAAAGTAATATTTTATTTCCATAGGTAACACCTAACCCACTCTGTGCATGGTCGACAATAAATTTGTGCCATTTAACGAATCTTCCCGAAACCTTTTTAAAAAAAGAGCTCATTTTATCTAGATTTTTTATGGACAATTTTGCGGTAATCCATTAATTAACATGCCGAAATGAGAGGGGGTCTCAAAATGCAATATCCCCATGCAGTTTCCAAAGATTATTTTGAAAAGGGCTAAAATCCAAACGACTAAACAGAATTAGATCAAATTTGGCATGAAACTAGATCTTGGTCCAGAAAATGTGCTTTTTGTGATGTTCAGTAGAATAGGAAAAATAAGGTACAAAAATATTTGCATGTCTGGATGGTTAAATTAGAGGGACTCTTGTGACAGTCCTGCAAGCACAACTGCAAAAATAGAGGAGTGTGATTGTCCCAGTGGCTTTCTTTTCCAATGGATCATCTTGTTCCAGGAAATAAAGCACTGTGGGAGTCAGCCTGCGGACACATTTTTTTTTTTTTAAAAGGCGTTTTTTTTCTATATTCCTCCAGTCTTGCCACGGGATGCTGGAAAAAATGACAACTGCCATATTTCTTTTACTTTTAAATTACTTCCAGGGCAAGCTAGGTCCCGAGGGTCAATTTAAATCATTATTTGGGGAGACGGTGTGTGTGTGGGGCCCTCTTCCCTGTACTGAATTAGGCCTGAGAACATCAAATACACAGAGGCCAAAATATAACAAGAGGGGAGAAGTCAAGTAGTCAACCTCCCTGAGCCACAAAAGGACCCGGGTGACCTCATCCCCAGGGCCTGTTCTCTTGTTTCACGGGAAGCACACCTCTGGGACTCTGTTTCCCTGCCTGCGAGAGCACGAGCAGGGGGAAACTTGGCTGCTCCCCCATGGATGAAGCATCAAAAAGTCTCCCGCCAGATGGGAGCAGAGAGTTGTTTTCCTGCCTGTGCTTTTGCAGGCAGGTAAAGTTAGTTTGCTCACACCTGGTGGGAGCAGTGAAAAATGCTGCAGTGGGGAGAAAAGTTGGCTCCCAGGTGAGCCATCGGGTGTACGGGGGGCTTGTAGCACTACCCAGAGCCCTCAATGGTGTGTCTTCTGAGTGCCCCAAGTGGGTACTGGGGCACCCACATTACGCCCTGGGGGATACGGTCATCAGAGATGTAAAGGCTCAGGGAATGGTGCTGCATGTCCTCTCCTCTTAATAGAAAAAATGCCTCTGAAGATGGGGTCCTCTGCCCCATAGTGGCTCAGGGAGGGTGGCTGTATCCCCACATGCCATAAAAAGAGATCACTGCTCTGTGGGGTGAGGTCCCCTGAATCAAACAAAGGCTTAGACGCCCCTCCTTTCCTTAATAAAAAAGGTTCTTGGAGGATGGGGTCCCTGAGGATCATAGTGGCTTGGGTGGTAGGCTTCGTGCTCCCCAACTGTAGGAAAGTAGGATCTGATTTTATGGTTACCCCTACTTTTTCCTGGTGCTAAGCTGGTTTTCACTAGTCTGGCTGGGATTCTGCTAATCAGGATCCCAGTATCTCTGCTTTCTCCCTTAAATTGTTGTGGTCAGTACTTAGGTACATCCCAGATTAGATACAAGGGGGTACCCTTGTCAATCCCTAGTATATGGTACTAAGGTACCTAGGGCATAGGAACCACAGAGGTCCCCCATGGGCTGAAGCATGGATTATGCCACTCATGGCAGACCATTCAAAATGCATCTATAGGCCTGACATTGCAGACTGTGTAAGCTGGTGCAAGCCCTACTTACAAAAGATATAGGTGTGCTATATCTAGGGTCACTGCACTAAACACCTATAAGTCACCCCTATAGCAGGCATTATCAATCCTGAAGGCAAGATGCTGGATTCTAAGTGTGAAGGTGCCCCTGCCAGAGCAGGACACCCCCATAGCCTACAGAGTCCAATCTCCTGGGTTGTAAGTGAAGCAGCCATCTACCAGATAGAGGGGCACTGCATAATTACGCGATGACCATCTCAAAGCTCAAAATCGGCTGCAATGAATTCTATCATGTTTGGTATCAAACATGTTGGAATCATACCCTCACACCATAAACGGTGTGAGAGGTATGATTCCAAGCACTGGAAAGGTCCTCGGTTAGGCTCTCAGTGCTCTTGGTACCAGACTTCTAAACCTGACAGCACAACATGGCTGCTGTCGACCAGATACATGATTCTGCCCTCCTGCTACTGAGCCAAGCTCGAGCAGGGGAAGGCAGAACAATAGGTATCCTGTCACAGGGAGGTGTGACCACCTACTAGACAGGATTTAGGGCCAGATATCAGATATAGGAGCCGAAATACCGGTCGAAAAACGACCGATTTCGGCCGTTACCGACCGGTATTTAGTAATTGGCATGTAGGGGCCCTATTTTACCCATTCAGTAAATTTACCGAATCGGTAAATTTACCTAATCGGTAAAATATCGAATCGGTATTTTTTACCGATTCGGTAACTTCCTGATGTAGGTGGGACTCTTCTGAGTCCCAATGGCCTTACAGATTCGGTATTTTACCACCCAATCCAATTGGGTGGTAAAATACAGAATCCAGGTGTGCATGCACATGTGTGCATGCACACCTATGCCATGTGACACAGACATGCCCTTAGGGCATGTCTGTGTGCCACATGGCACACATGCCAGTATTTGGGGTGCTAGAGGGTGTCAAAGTGACACCCCCTGCACCCTTGCTGGAATCGGTATTTACCGAATCGGTAAATACCGATTCGGTAAGGCCCATTGATTACTATGGGCTTCAATGCCCATAGGAATCAATGGGCATTACCGAATCGGTATTTACCGATTCTGTAAATACTGATTGTTACAGAATCGGTAATTCAATTACCGATTTCACCTACATCTCCCCCCTGCTATTTTACCGATTCATAAATACTGAATCGGTAAAATTCTGTATTTATGAATCGGTAAAATTGAATTACCTACATCTGACCCCTAGTGTATTGGGGCCAGGTGGGTGTGCTTGCCAGTGCCACTCAGTCTGCATAAGGGGCACATTTGGTGCCTCCTTGCATAGTCCAGTTCAAACCAGCTCTGGACAAAGGAATTGGGAGTATCCTCCCCATTGTACAAACCCTCCCCTGGGAGGGTCCCTGAATCGTCGCAGGCCTTTCCTTAGGGTACTTAAGGGCTTACCTGGGTGTAGGTCCCAAGATTCATTGTGGGACATGATTCAATTCAGACACCACTTCAACTTCTACTGTCTAGGGACTCTGGACTTCACTGGAAGTTGTTTGGGCTCAACTTCGTCCCCTTTTCAGTCTGCTGCATCGTTGGTGCCTATGCACCATACAGGAACATTACAAGGCCTGTGGACATCCAAGATACCTGAAGGAATCTCCCTTGTAGTGAAGGAGTCACTTCCCTGCATCTGCAGGCACCGCAACCAAGCTGACTGGTCTGCTGATCCTGAGCTCCTACAGACTACAAAAGGTTCAACAACACAGGTGGTGGTTCTCCACAGCTCTCAAGGCCAGCCCTGCCCTCTCACCAAGTTTGAGTCCAGTATCCCTTGTGGGAGCCGCAGGAACTGAACCCCTGTGCACCGCGTCGACTTTCTGTTGTAAAACCTTGTTGGCTTCCTTCCATCAAGATCTTCGGGCTCCAAGTAGCCTCAACAGCAAGCATCTCCAGTGACCAGAATATTTGTCAATGCCGCATTGCTTGCACCGTGGTCTGCATCTTTTGGTGAGCTGCTCAAGGTCGCAACTCCAGTGCCTCCGGCCTGTGGATTCTGCTGAGGGTCATCTTTGTTTCTTTTGGGCTCCCCTGACTGCTCAGGGCAAGCCCTGACTTCCCTGCTTGTGGTGAGTCCCCTGGACCTTGCTGGCCCCCTCTTTCTTCGACTTCTATGTTGTTTGCAGTTGCCAAGGCTTATTGGTGCTCACGACGGACACCGACCCCTCAACTCTCGGCATCCGACGTGGGACAGCTTGTGTATGGCTCCTGACATTCCTCAGCATCACCTGGCCCTCACAGCTGCTGAGTCAAGGTTACTGTCAACTCTCCTGCAACTCCAAATGTAGGTGGCCATTAGTCTTCCTGGTCTCTGGGTCACTCCTGAGTGACATAGACTCTGTCCCCTCAGCTTGCTTGGAATTTTGAACTTATGTTTACTTTATGCCTACCTACCCCTGAAGATCCTTGGATTGCTCAGCCTATGCTGCCACTGAGAGTCAGATGCTGAGAGGGTAATACTAGGCCTAGTTAATCAGGTTCCATAGCAGTTCGGGCCCTGTGAGAGCAGGAATAAAAGGTCCCAGCACCCACAGTTGGGCCCAGTAACACCTGTGTGTCCTGTTGACCTTTGAACGGGGGCTTTTGACATACAATTTCCAGTTATATAACACTTTTACTTTTGTGCTAAATATTTGCGATGCACTTTGCTAAATAAATGCAAAATTAATACTTTTTGTAGCACAGATTTTACAATATGTCCTATGATATAACCATTGCCATGTGAGACTCTGTTTACTAAACTCAGTATTTTGAGGGCAATCGAATTGAATTTCCTATTACATTTATTGATCACAATAACATTTCCATTATATATTGCAATCTGTAGAATACGTGCAATGTCAATTTCCTGTAATACTCCCTGTACTGAGATTATTTCAGCAAAGGTTTTATGGCTTGTTCATCTCCCGCTGCAATACTAGCAAACCAATGGATCAGTTTCTAATTCAATTTTTTTTGCCTCAATATTTGCTTTACCAGTATCGACTTATAGCACTTTGAAATGGCTTTGAAATGGCTATTGAATGTTACACAAAGCACCAACAATAAAGCTAAATAAATAAAACAATACAAAATAATTGCATCTTTAAAGTGAACATTCAGAATTTTTGTTAATGTGATGGAAAACAGGCACATTAAATGCACCAGCTTTAATCTTTTTTTATGAAAGGTGTAGTCTTACTGGATTTTTTTATTTTGCATTCAGCTACCCAGTTCCACTTGCAACATATAAAACAATTGCAATAAATCAGAGGGCACGATTTTCCTGAAAAGAGCTCAGAAGAGAAAGTTTGATAGATAAGAGTTTCTTTGTGGGATAAGGGGAAGTGTACTGAAATACAGTGCCACAATATGTTTCTTACCTGGTGTATGTTGATCAAAATATTTTCCTTTGTTTTCTACTTTTTTTTATGTATGTGGGGTATAAATGTGTGAAGTATAAGAGACTTGTAAATCTGTGATCGGGAATATGTTAGGGGGCACGATCTGAAATAAAATCAGGCAATTAGATGCCAATGTTCCTGACTCCCGAAATGAGTCTTGGTTACTTGAACTAATTCCTTTATGTAAATCATCTACTTCTTCTGTAGGGGTTCTATGGAGGAGAGATGTACTTAGTTCACATATCTGGAACTATGATGGCTGAAATTAGATAGTGCCTTGCACTTGCCTTTCTTGCTTTACTGCCTTGTGGCTTGCTAGTTATCTTTGGCTGTGAGACACAGGAATGTCTTTGAGGTAGAAACAAGAAACTGGAGTCCCTGAGTTCTTCACAGACACTTCCACAACCAGTTATAAAACTGTCAGTCTGAAGATCTCTTTCTGGTACACACATTCTCCTTAACGCCTTCCATGCTCATGACGAACCCCAGCCGTCATGCACTACGGTGCTCGTGTGCTGATGACGGCTGGGGTTCGTCACGGCCCGCCCCTGTTTGTGCTGTTTACAGCACACCAGGGGAATCGCGGCCGCATCGAAGGGGTTAACAGTTTCAAAGCATGAGTCCACCAAAGAAAGGTACTTGTTTTTCATGTAAAATAGACCAAACATTTCTATTTTCTTTTTTAAGAATTCTCAGTAATTCATTTGAGCTGGTGGTTGCAAGTAGGGCTACCAGCATTCCTTTTTTTGGGACCAGGTCTTATTTTTCATTCATCAGTTTCGTCCAGAACATGAGCAAGCAGGGCAGAAAAGGTTAAAAAGGAGAAAGCGAAAAACTGGGAAAACAAAGAGAAACAGAGAAAGCAGGGATGAAATGGAACCTGCCGGAGTTAGATAGAGGGACAGAGTGCACAGTGGTAGATGATAGAGGCATGAGCTGGAATCTTTTTTTCATTTATTTGTTTTTATTTTTATTTATTATTATCAGGGAAGATCACAAAGCATGTTAAGCAAAAGCAGGCACATTCATAGCATTTGAAACCACTTATAAAGAGGAAGGAATATACAAGAGACAAAAAAGAACGAGAACTGAAAAGTTACTAATAGTATACATTTTCTCAAAACCAGATAGTGACAATCACAAAAGGACCTGATCAGACCCACTTAAGCCTAGTCCAGATTTTCTAAAATTTCTTAACTGAACGAGGCCACGAGCAATAGCAACTGATTGTTCACATTCAAATATCTGCCGTAATAACACCCATCACTCACTGATCCTAGGCGGACAGCGATCAATCCAGGCACGGGCGATACATATCGGGCACTGTCAATTGCGATTAATGAGGCAAGATGTCTATCCAATCCTCCTTTATACCCCAGAAGAAGGTTTTCACCTGTCCACTAGAGCGCCGAGTTACAATTGTATCAGCATGCAGCTTCTCTAGTTCCAGAAATCTGTTCCTCTACGATAAACTGAAGAGTTACCCCTAAACAATATGCCTTCATACAATCCCAAACATCAGCTACAGAGGCAGTCCTTTTATTAATTCCTAGATATTCTCTTATTGACCCTCTGAGATATGGTTGATACTCTGTATTAGCTAACAGATGTCGGATCGTGGAAATCTAAATTGATGATAGTTTGTACCACACTCTACAGTGCCGAAGACTGTCAGCATGATAGGGTTATGAACAGAAGTAATCTTGGGACATACCTCAATATGAGCATCCCTTAATAGCTGCTGTCGAACAAACATCATATCGATACAGGAATAATGCTAATGAGGAGAAGAAGAATATTTATAACCCGGTTCTAAAAAATGTAATGTTCTCCATACATCCACTAATCTATGTAAACGCATACGTTTGAAAATAGATGCCCAGGTTTTTACCATTCTTACAAGTGCCCAATGGTTTGTGGTATCAATGTTATAGTCCATTGTACAACTAAAATCCTGCATTACTGTTAACTGACTAGTATAGTCCAGTAATCAAGACTTGAATGATCAAGTACATTAGGATCATTCACATTTGGGCCATAGCGTACACACATAGTGACCTTGTATCCTAAAAATTTCACCTGAGCTATAGCCTACCTTCTACTGTGCTTTTCAATATATTAACACATATTTTTAGATTTCATTATGGCCATGCACCAAATTGACATTGATGGTGGGGTACATACTAGAATATCATACCCCAACTGTTTAAGCCAAACCTGATCCTTATAAGCAAGATGGAGCTGGAATCAAGACCAAATAGCCTTGATATTTGGCACCTACAACATTCAGCAACCAGACTGTGGGCTTCTTAGAAAAACCTTGGGAAACGGCACATATTGATTTACAAATTGAGTACTATGGCTTCTGGTTCTATGGTGGGCACTTTGGCCAAGATAGTAACAAACAGATATCATCTATTTATGCCCAACTTCCTAGCAGACCTTTATTTAACTTGGGACAAGGCTAACTTGAACTTCAGAATGTCCCTTTTGCTTGGTTCTCTCTCCCTGACTTTGTTCTTAAAAAATCCATCCCCTTTGGCCGCATGTCTACTGACAGCTGTACCCTTCAGGACTATGTAATTTGCAATTTGGTAACTTAGATCTAATATTTGGTCTCTGTGTGTTGCACTCTGGGAATTCATTTTAGCAAAGTAGGGGGCTGTTGGATATAGCTAGGCAATCTGTTGTAGGTTTAAACCTATAACTGATTTTTAAAAAAGCCACCAAAAGCGAAACAGCCCTCATCAGTTTAAACGTTTATGTACTGATAAACACCTACAGACACACAAAATAAAATAGCATTAAAAGAAAGGAAAGTGAGAGAGAATGAGTTCATTCATTCATTAAATTCTTTATTTCGGCTAATATGCCATAAAAGACAGTGCATACATTACATAACAATTCATTAATAATTAAAAACATGTTATCTCATAAATACATAAAACACAAAATATAAAATACAGTACAAGTTGGAAGGTAATTTGAGCAGAAAGATACATTCATAAAGGATATAGTGGACCATCCTGAAAATCCCAACATCGATACAGTTACAATTGATGCCCAACTTTTTTCCTTTGATAAAAGATAGAGAGCAAAAATCTGCTGACACTAAATACTATTTGTTGAGATGTGTTTGTTAATAGGATTCTCAGAGCCTGGGAGCATGACCTCAAGCCCAAAAGTAAGCATATTGGTTTAATCCACCTCCTTCTAGCATGTGCGTAGAGGGGACAGAAAAAAAGAATATGCTGTTCATTTTCGGTCTGGTTTTGGTCGCACAATGGGCAGAGTTCATCCATTACTAGGGATGTTGGGTCGCGATTTCTAGCCCACCGTGCCAAAGTAGTTTTAATCAATAGATTTCCATACCGAAATTTTAGAAATAAAGTTTTGGCAAGTGGCGGCTCGATCTCATCCATAAACATCTCGTAAAGCGGTTCATCCTTAAAGTTTAGGAACTTTGCAACTAATGTGCCACTGGTTGTAATATTTACAGTTCTACTTAACATAAAACTCCAAAATGCTCTTTTTAGGATTAATTTGGGATTAACAGGTAATTGCTCGGGATTCTCCCAAAAGTGTTTCAATCCTATATTATTCATCCAAGTCTTGATGTGCCTTAGCCATGGAGTGGTGCTCTGGCTGTCAAGAGTCATAATTTCCTTTAACCCGTCTCGGTAGTCCTGCAGTTCGGGCACTTTCCATAGTCTTACCCACAGCATTAAAGGTCGGATCAAAACCTGGTGATCAGTCCTTTTGAAGTTTAAGTCAAGCTCCAGGGGAACTAACGGGGTACCTCTAGGGACTCTTACCAGGCTACGCATAAAATTATTATCCAAAACACTGAAAGACTCCCTAGACCCGGGGCCCCATATTTCAGCACCATAAAGAGCAGATGCTTGAACCTTGAATTTGAATAATTCCATCACTGGGGATACCGCTTTACTGGTGCTCATACTTTGCTCCCTAAGTATTGGTTTTACATTTTGCACATAGGTTAGTTTGCTTTTATCAATTTGGGCTTTCCAAGTAAAGTTTGAATCCAAAGTCACCCCTAAACAAGAGAAATGTGGCACTGATTCAAGGGTAACTCCTTTGAGTGTTAAACAGCCCTTATCTGGTTTGATAGGATTCAGGGCCATACATTTGGTCTTCTTACCATTGATCTCCAATCCCTTTTGGCTACAATATTCATTAAAGGTATTTAATAATGTCTGCAACCCATTTTTTGTTTGGGAGATCAGAATAGTGTCATCGGCAAAAAGCAAGGATGTCACCTTCTCGCCATTCAGTTTTGGAGAATCATTTTTACATCTCTCTAAAAAGGAGGGGATGTCGTTTACAAAAAGGGAAAATAGCGTCGGGGCCAGAACACAACCCTGGCGTACTCCTCGTTCGATGGGTATTTTTTGGGTTAATTCACCGTTTGGACCCCATCTAACTCTCGCGAAGTTCCCTTCATGTAATTCTTTGATCTGGACGACAAGATTTTTTGGTATGCCTGCTGCACTCAAGGTTGCCCATAGGAGACTGCGAGGCACCAAATCAAATGCAGCCCTTAAGTCTACAAAGGCTACATATAAATGGCACCTCTTGATCACTACGTACTTCCAATAGAGGCAGCAAAATCTAAAAATTTGGTCTATTGTACTGACCTTGGATCTAAAACCAGCTTGGAATTTAGTTAAAAAGGAATGAGTTGTTTCTATGTCTTACTGAATGAGTCAACATAATGTCATTTTGTTATACAAGGTAGCAGCAAGAAAGACTGGTCTAAGATTTTTCTGCTTGAGTTTTGTTTTTTAGAGATAACACTTTTATTTCCTATAGGTTTCTGTGTTTCATTAAAGGTGCATGGTTTTGAAGCATGTTTGGGTCTGATCTAATTATTTTATACTCTGTGGAGAATCTGGGAATATTAAAATCATATTGGATCTATTGGCAGCGTTTAATTTTTTCATTCACTGATTGATAAAATGGCTGGCTCAAAAGCATTGTGGTCAATATATACTATTAAATGTACCTGCAAACACAGAATGGGTAAAATCCTTTGATACATAAGCCTCCTTTTCTAACAAGTCAGCATTGATAACATGACAAACACCCCAGCCTTTAAACTTTCAATGCAAGCTGTAGTGACATGTACATGTGAAAAGAATGATGTTACTATGTACATAGGATACCGGTGAAAACATGACAAGAATTACCACATACCAACTAAATTCATAGGTGCAAGGTTTTTCATTGTTATGTGTGCTACTTTATGTTAACCATAACGTTTTACCCAACTGCACTTTACTCCTCACTTTTTTAGCTCATACTTGCAAATTTAACAGCAAAATTACAAGTCCCAAAATACAATGCATAGTCTGTTAAAAGGTCCATACTGACTTAAAGTGAGACATTTGCCATGGGGACACTTGGCAGCTTTGAATGTGTACCCAATAGCAGGACAAACTCTGTGTAGTTAGGCAAAGAGTTTAGACAAGCAGCAGTGAGCATGCTTGAAGTATTACATTTCTGATGCCCCAGAATACAGGGTTACAAATCATTCAGGTGTAATTCAAAATGTTATAAGTACTAAGCTGCTGGCAAGGTTGATCACCCCTACAATGTAATAATATTCAGTAAGCAGCAGGTGAATGCCCCCCAACTGAGTCCAAGAATGTGTATACGAAAAATATTTGAATAGAGCACTCTTACTTTTTCAATCTATGTTTAATCCATTAGTAGTCCCGATAACCATAATCCTGACAGAGTGAGTGTGAGAGGTAATGTCATGTGAGAGGGCAGTGAGATGTAAGCGAGAGTGAGAATGCAATACTCAGACTTTCTATGCTTGGCACAGTCCAGCATAACTAAGTCCATTTGATACACATTTGATACACTGTCAAAGGGAAGGCACTACATACCCTGCATTACTTCTCCTTTAAATTAAATAAATATATGCATTATAACAATCACTGTAAAAAAAGATGTTTTTTAAACACTGGAAAAACAATTCTTTTTTCTATTTTGTGGGTTATGCAGCAGAATAAACACTGACAACCACTCATTTCTAAAGGCTTGGAAAACACCAAGAAATCATCACTGAAATTCACAAAAAATAAATACTGAAAACATGACAGCTTTGATAGGGCTTTACCATTTAATGCATCTCAGTTAACTCAGTGAATTTTTTACTAATTTCAATTGACTTGAGATGGGTTATGTATTCAAATATTAAACTTCATGATCCGAATTTGGAAAATGGTAACTGCAGGAAGGAGGAAGGGTTAGGTTGTATGAAAATGTAAATGTATGTAAATGTATAGGCATTTATATAGCGCACTACTTACCCGTAGGGTCCCAAGGCGCTTCGACCGCTGCGAAACCCTTCCTGGCTTCCCTGAGAGATGGTCCCTTAATGGGTATCTCCAGGGTGAGACCAGGCATCCCCGGCAATCTGGTGGGGCCGTTAGTGAAGATGAGGCAAGCTAATGCCCAGAGTTGCCGAGTGTGATCGCTGATCAGAGTGGGCACCGAGGCGAGAGAATTATCGAGTCCGCTGACCCTGGTCCAGAAACCTGCCGCGCCGGGAATCGAACCCTGGTCCCGGGCCGTCCTCTGCTCTCGGGTCTGCCGCCTCTAACCAGTGAGCCACACTACTTGTGCCAGGGATTAGACGTGCATGTAATAAGCCTATATGCAAGACAGCACCATAAATTATTAGTGCAGCTAAAACTATGGTGATTCAAAGGGCTTGGGGTGCATCATAATGTAAATGGTTACACTTCCTTTATATTTTAAATACTTGTTTTGTTTTCATATGTTTATTAGATGAATTATTTTCCAATAAAATATATATTCACTGTATTCGTTCTTGAAAAAGACATTGGTAAAGTAACCTATAAGTGTTGAATCTGCAATATAGACATAGGAGAAATGTGGACCAAGATCTAGATGGCGTGATAAGTAGAGGTGTGTGGAGCTCACAGAGTTTAATTCTGTGGAGTTACATAAAAACTCAGTGAGATTTTGTGGAGTTCTGAGAGCTGACAGAATTCTGCATGTTGTGCTGCTCGTTTTAATTTTTAGCACCAGTAACTTGTTCCGCACTGTAATAATGCGAGCGGCACTACATTGCGCACCAGAAAACGCTGCTTCTTACTGTCACTGAAGTAGATTTTCTATAGGCATGGCAGCTTTCTCAGAGGGAACGGTCGCAAGCTGCCGTGATTGTCCATGTTAAGAAACTCTCGCCAGGAGGCATATGGTGATTGAAAATTGTGCTTGTGATGCAAATGCTCCCTTGTGCTCACCAACTTAATGTTGGTGAGCCGTGCAGGAGAAAAAATGCCACCATGTGGCAATTGGTGGAGTTTTGCCAGAACTCCACGAGACTTGCATAGCTAGTGATAAGTTGAAACTGACTGACTACTGTGTTATGGAAGGTGTTAGAATATATCTTGACCTGTATGGGATGAAACAGATTCAGATAATCTTGTGATGATATTTGACCAGAATTCAGCATTCCATTCTTTCTCTTTTTTTTTTATTCTATTTGCATCCTCCTTCTGCCAACTCTCTTGCTAGGTTTTACTCTAGTCCCTCTGGAGCCAACGGGGGGAGAAACAGAATCAGAAAGAGGGAGGAAGAATAGTACCCCACAAGCATACTGCTATTTCCACTTCCATCTCCTTCACGTACTAGTACAGCGAGAGGATAGGCGATACCATGGCTGACAGTATGTTTGGCTTAATCCTTGTACTCACTTGCCTTCTCTCTCCACTCTATCAATGGAGCCCAGATCTTATCTTTACTTCTTGGGTCGCAAGCCATATTGGACTCACTTGTGTATATAATATTCTTAACCAAAATCAACAAGAGAGAAACGGCATGAAGGTTCACTCTTATACCCCTAGTTCTAGTAACTCAGATCAACAAAAAAGTGAATCAGAAAATATATATAGCAACCTCATGCTGAACGTCCGAGATGCAAAAGAAAAAAAGGATGTAATAACACATACATAAGGGAGTGGGACACAACCAAGTGAATTTAAGAACCCTCACTCACCACCTGGTGGTGACATGCTTCATCACCGGGTTCCCACTGGAAAGACAGAGTGTCTTTCCAGTGTGCTTCAACGCCTGGTTACAGCGGAGCTGGATCTTGTGAGTGTTGAGGGTGTGATAGAAGCCAAATTCAGCTAGAGTGAGTGCGAAGATAAAGAAAAAAACTTAAAAAGTGCAAAATCGTGACTTTCAACTATTTTATTAATAGTCCGATGTGCACTGGTTAAAAACAAAATTTAGATGGACACATAGGTATGGCCTCGATTATTAAAGACCCCTAGTCCATAGTGAAAGAGTAGGTCGACATGTTTCTGCTTAATAAGAGCCCGAGTCGCTCAGCTTTCGTCAGGACCATAAAGTGTGATCCTCCGGTGGTGTACACGCACTAAGGTGCACCCTGCCGTGAGGAGTTTGTGTGAAAAAGAAAAAGTTTTTCCCTTTTCAGTGAGTATTATACTTACGGCAAAAAAGCCGTGTAAGATACACACAGCAATTTTGCTGGGGTCATGTACCTGTGGGGAAAGAATGTATCAATAATTAGAGCAATTCAGTCCCAACATTGTATTACAATATCATTGAATACTAGTACGTCCCATCACCCAAACAAAGATAGGCACCCATCTAGTGACTTATTTATAGTGGGTAAACTTTGAAGGGTAATCCCCTTTATTAGAGACATGCAACTAATTTGCAAATCAGTCTACTGGGAGTTTCATTAATTCACACAACTTTACATGTCCTCGAAAATCTCAAGGATCCAGCAGTCTGCCTGGCCTGTTAAATGCAGTGGCAGATTGGGAGTGGTGAAAAACAATAACAAAAAACTGAAGTGTGCACTTAATTTACTCATTCACCCAGAAAGGCTCTCAAGAAAAGGTTTTCTAGAGTCAAACAACGGAAACATATGGAGAACAGGGAGTCCCCTCCTTAAACTTACAGGAGGTTCATCAGTGTGAGACCCCGTGGGCAAAGCGCGATGTGGGGCAATTCTTCACGCCGCAAATCTACAAAAAAGGGGAACCACAACATGAAGGAAAGATCCAATTAATATAGATCGCCGTGTTCGCTGGTGTTGAAGTAGCCTTAGGACAAACACAGAGCGCATACACGTTGTTTGAAAAGTGTTGATTAACATAGATCGCCGTGTTCGCGAGTAATGAGCTAGCCTCCGAACAAACACAGAGCGCCTACACGTTGTTTAGAAGGTACTTACTTGTTTACAGGCGACTCGCCGCCAAGTACCTATTCTAGCACGATCGCCGCACGGACTGAACGCCGAGCTGGCGAAGGGGAGATGAAAATACTTCCTGGTTTACCCACGTGATCGCTAAGGAGATCACGTGTTGTATGACGAGCGATCTTGATGTTAAAGGGAAACACAGTGTTATTATTCCCCAGTGAGAGGATGTCAACAATGCGATATTGGTTAACAAATCACAAAGTTTACACGTAATGATATTAAATCGTGTAAGACCAAATGGCTAACGTTCGTAAGTAATTTTGAACGGCTTTTGTGTGAGCGTTTTTGTAAGTCTGCTTAACTACTGGATGGAAGATGATAAACCACCCACCGGCATCTCTCCCCCAGCAGGAGTACAACATTTTTTTTTTCTTGACAGAACAGTAGTGTGGCCCAAACCAAACTCACTACTGGTTTATCATCTTCCATCCAGTAGTTAAGCAGACTTCCAAAGACGCTCACACAAAAGCCGTCTTCAATTACTTACGAACGTTAGCCATTTGGTCTTACACGATTTAATATCATTACGTGTAAACTTTGTGATTTGTTAACCAATATCGCATTGTTGACATCCTCTCACTGGGGAATAATAACACTGTGTTTCCCTTTAACATCAAGATCGCTCGTCATACAACACGTGATCTCCTTAGCGATCACGTGGGTAAACCAGGAAGTATTTTCATCTCCCCTTCGCCGGCTCGGCGTTCAGTCCGGGCGGCGATCGTGCTAGAATAGGTACTTGGCGGCGAGTCGCCTGCAAACAAGTAAGTACCTTCTAAACAACGTGTAGGCGCTCTGTGTTTGTTCGGAGGCTAGCTCATTACTCGCGAACACGACGATCTATATTAATCAACACTTTTCAAACAACGTGTATGCCCTCTGTGTTTGTCCTAAGGCTACTTCAACACCAGCGAACACGGCGATCTATATTAATTGGATCTTTCCTTCATGTTGTGGTTCCCCTTTTTTGTAGATTTGCGGCGTGAAGAATTGCCCCACATCGCGCTTTGCCCACGGGGTCTCACACTGATGAACCTCCTGTAAGTTTAAGGAGGGGCCTCCCTGTTCTCCATATGTTTCCGTTGTTTGACTCTAGAAAACCTTTTCTTGAGAGCCTTTCTGGGTGAATGAGTAAATTAAGTGCACACTTCAGTTTTTTGTTATTGTTTTTCACCACTCCCAATCTGCCACTGCATTTAACAGGCCAGGCAGACTGCTGGATCCTTGAGATTTTCGAGGACATGTAAAGTTGCGTGAATTAATGAAACTCCCAGTAGACTGATTTGCAAATTAGTTGCATGTCTCTAATAAAGGGGATTACCCTTCAAAGTATACCCACTATAAATAAGTCACTAGATGGGTGCCTATCTTTGTTTGGGTGATGGGACGTACTAGTATTCAATGATATTGTAATACAATGTTGGGACTGAATTGCTCTAATTATTGATACATTCTTTCCCCACAGGTACATGACCCCAGCAAAATTGCTGTGTGTGTCTTACACAGCTTTTTTGCCGTAAGTATAATACTCACTGAAAAGGGAAAAACTTTTTCTTTTTCACACAAACTCCTCATGGCAGGGTGCACCTTAGTGCGTGTACACCACCGGAGGATCACACTTTATGGTCCTGACGAAAGCTGAGCGACTTGGGCTCTTATTAAGCAGAAACATGTTGACCTACTCTTTCACTATGGACTAGGGTCTTTAATAATCGAGGCCATACCTATGTGTCCATCTAAATTTTGTTTTTAACCAGTGAACATCGGACTATTAATAAAATAGTTGAAAGTCACGATTTTGCACTTTTTAAGTTTTTTTCTTTATCTTCGCACTCACTCTAGCTGAATTTGGCTTCTATCACACCCTCAACACTCACAAGATCCAGCTCCGCTGTAACCAGGCGTTGAAGCACACTGGAAAGACACTCTGTCTTTCCAGTGGGAACCCGGTGATGAAGCATGTCACCACCAGGTGGTGAGTGAGGGTTCTTAAATTCACTTGGTTGTGTCCCACTCCCTTACGTATGTGTTATTACATCCTTTTTTTCTTTTGCGTCTCGGACGTTCAACACGAGGTTGCTATATATGTTTTCTGATTCACTCTTTTGTTGATCTGAGTTTATAATATTCTTAAGACACTCCGTGAAGGATGGGGGGCTTTCAGATTTCCATAGCCTACAGATCTCAGGCCTTGCCAACAAGATTGCATAGAACAAAAACTTGGAACTAACCATATTAATCTGTATTTCTTCCACCGGGTTTAGCCCGAAGAATATGAGGCAAGGGCTTGCCTTATTCTGTTTCCCAAGAATTTCCCCAATAAGGTCTAACACCGAGGTCCAGTAAAGTGCGATTTTTGGGCATTGCCTGAACAAATGTACGTCATCCGCTGCTATGAGCATACATCTTCGGCAGTTATAGGTATTGCCAGTAACCTTAGACAGCTTTGCTCGGGACCAATAGACTCTATAGGTGGTGAACAAATGATTATGTTTAACGATGCAGGTTTTACTACTGTTCGTAACATACCATATGAATCGTGCCACATTTGCTTCAAGTCTTCATCACCAAACTCTTTACCCCATGGATTTAAAATTTTAGTTTTGATCTTCTCATCTGTCTCTAAAAAGGCCCAATACCAAAAGGAGATGTGCTTTTTTCCACTGATCAGTTCTCATCACCTGATCAAATTTCAACTCCTCCTCCTCTTGTGCCCAATCTTGTGTTGCCCACCAGGAACATAACTGATAGTACTTAAACCTTGTTAAGTGTCCCTTGGTGCAATTGCTTAGCATTTCCAAGCTCACTAAATTAGAGCCCATTTTAAGAGCTGTCCAATAACAAATGCCCGCCGATTTTAAGGGCTGACTGAGTTGATCCCTCGGGCATTCTAGGGTGCCCGCAGATTCCAAAATCGGAGCCCATGATGAAAAATATGGAACTCCCAATCTTTTCCGCACATACATCCAAGTTCTTAACCTCAGGATCTTGAACCTCAACTTTTTAAAAAAAATTGGGGCTCCATATTTAAAAAGAAAGTGATGCTTGCCTTGCGAGACATCCACAAGAATAGCCTCGAAAAGTAAGACCACAGATGTCTTCTCCGTCTTGTTTGCAAACATGCGAACATTCTTAAAATGAAAAGCATAGCCATAATCAAGCAGGTCTGGTAACGCCAATCTTCCTACCTCTAGCCTCCTTCTCAACTTTTTCCAGGCTATCCTGTGGCCCTTTGACACCCAGATAAAGCTCCCTATTTTCCCCTGGAGTTCATCTAAACCCTCCTTCATAAAGTTAAAGGAATAGAAATAAGGAGAAAGGTAATTTTTGGGAGAATTATAATTTTTATAAGATTTACCTGACCATAGATATTTAAGGGTCGGTTCGCCCATTTTAGCAACAGACTCGCTATCTCCTGACTACCTTTCCTCCAACTTGTTTTAGTAATATCCTCCAGTTTCTGGGTAATCAATACCCCAAGATAATGTATTTGGGTTTTGGCCCCCTGACTCATCAGACTCTGGTTCCATTCCATTATCTCAGTTTTTCCTGTATTCACTTTGTACTCCGAGATAAGGGCGAAATTCTCTGCCTTCCTCATCAAATTAGGAATTGCATCTTGCAGATTACTAGTGAACAGAATCAAATTGTCTGCATATAGTGTCAATTTAACTTCAAACTCATAAGATTTGAAAGGGGGAATGGTGGAATCAGCTCACTGGTGCTCCCCCATCATGGAAAAAAACAGTAATTGTGCCTATCTATAAAAAGTGGGATAGGTCTATACCGAAAAACTATAGACCAATATCCTTGATAGATTCCACAGCAAAACTAATGGGACACTTGCTTTTAAATAGGCTTGAAGAATGGGTCCTGGAAAAAAATACAATAATCCCTAGTCAGTTTGGCTTCAGAAAAGGGAAAAGCACTGTTGACCAGTGCCTGAACCTAAGTTTGATAATAGCTAAATATACTGCTGCCAAAAAAGGTCATTTGTATCTTACCTTCATGGATCTGTCAGCAGCCTTTGACTGCGTGGCACAGTCTAAGTTCTGGCAGATCACGGAGGCAATGGGGATTGATGTACAGCTGATTAATAATATCCGTGATCTATACTCAGGTGCCTCAGCCTGTGTCCGCTATGGAAAGGGAGGTGAATGTACAACGCGCTTTAAAATTTCCAGAGGGGTAAGACAGGGGTGCGTTTTGGCCCCTTTCCTATTTTCATTATACACTAATAATGTTGAATACGCTCTTCTTGGAACCACTCCAGATGTTCCCTATTTCTTACAAATGCCAATATTACTATATGCGGACAATACAGTGATTCTAGCCCGTACCAGCAATGCTCTGCGCTGCCTACTGATGGAATATACACAATTTATGAATAAGTTGGACATGAAAATTAACTCATCAAAATCCTTTGTTCTTGTGGCAGGCACGAAGCAGAGGAATCAACCCCAAATCATTGTTGAAGGGAGAACGCTTGGAGCTGTGGGCTCTTTTAATTATCTAGGGATTATGTTCGATCGCCAAAATAATTGGCTAAGTATGGTCATAAACGGGGGTTGCAGATGGAAAAAATATTGGGGCACTTTCTAAATTTATAAATAAAACTGCCATAAAACCCATTGAAGCAATAAAGACAGTCTATGCGGCAAAAAACGTATCTGCTGCGACTTATGGTGCGGCTGTCTGGGGCATTAGAAACTGCTCGCAACTGCAATGTATAGATGATAACTTTTTTTTAAAGTTAGTCTCATTACCAAAGTTGTGCTCAAATTTTATTTGTCATATGGAATTAAATGTTCCGTATATAATTGACAAAATATATTTGGCGCCAATCCTAATGTGGCACTCGGTATGGCGGAAGGAGACTCTCTCTCTTATAAGAGATATTATAAATAATGTTCTGAAATTAGAAGGTGTGGGTAATATTAGTTGGCTCCATTATGTTGAATCTACACTAAAAGCATCAGGGATACAAAATCTCTTTGTTGACCCTATATTGTGCCAGTCTATTTTTAAAATAGATCTAAAAACTCACTTGTTGTCTAGTTTGCAAGTGAGAGGAAATTTTACAAATAGTAAGTTATCAACAGTTAAAGCATATCTGACTGCCCCGAGTATCCTGCAAATAGATATGAATTCAACGTATTTATCGTTCGTCACTAATTTACAACACAGGTATATATTGGCAAGATTTCGACTAAATCTTATCCCTATGATGCTGGGCTTTCCACGAAAAATCTATGTAGCCTCCGATCTCCCATTTTGTACATGTGATGATCGATTGATTCAAAATGATTTGCACATTCTGTTTTTCTGCAAATACTACAGCGATGAAAGAAAGAGGTTAATTGTCCCCCTGTTGCGTAAAATGAATTTTAAACTGTGTTGTGTAGCCCTTTTCTTTTTACAGTCATTATATGACCCCTTCATGTGTTTTTCAGTAGCGTCTTTCCTTTTATCAGCTTTAAAAGAGACGTTTAGTCTGATGATTTCTACACCTAACATAAGAACTGATCTACTGGCTTGTCACAATAACTGCATGTGTTTGTGAATTATATATATATATATATATATAAAAAAAAAATTATGAGACCATTGTATTCCATTATGCATTTGCCGCTGGAAACTTGTAATTTTTGTATTTAAATATTGATATTTTTTATGTGTAGTATACTTTTTAGACCTTCATTGTGATGGCAAAATAAAGTTATTCTGACTGACTGACAAATTAGCTAAAGGCTCTATATACAGATTAAAAAGAAGCGGAGATAGGGGACAGCCTTGTCTTGTTCCTCTTGAAATGCTGAACCAACTCAACAGTTCTCCGTTTACCAATACCTTGGCCTTAGGGCAATAATACAAATTTTGCACAGAACTTACCACATTCTGCAGAAAACCCAAGCTATAAAATGTCTCCCACAGGTATGCCCAATGCACCTGGTCGAAAGCTTTAGCTGCGTCTAATGCTACTATAGAGGTAAATTCTGTACCTCCGCACATCCACAACCCCCATCAACTGAAATGTTAGTTCATTTAGCTGCCTGCCTGGTATAAAGCCTTTTTGATTAAGGATGGATAAGCTATTTTATAACCTTGGCTACACATGATGCTATAATTCTACAAAAAATCTTGTAGTAACTGTAGACTCTGACCAAGAACTGGGGACCATTTCCCCCCAATATATATCCCATTAAATAGGACTTTTAAGACTGGAACTACTATATCCATAATACATGGAAAGGCCTCAACTTGAAGACCATCTGGTCTAGCTGCCTTTCCCTTTGCCATTTTCCTACACTGGGCTCTAATCTCTCCATCTTTACTCTCTCCCTCTAAGGCTTTCTTTTGTTCGTTGGTAAATTGTGGAAGTGTCTTCATTCTTAACCAATCCTTTATGCCCTCCAGGCCTGGTTGTATATCTTCACTATAGAGATCACTCGTAAAACTTCGGCTTCTCCACATTTATCTGCATTAGCAAATAGTACTTCCCCTGACTCCCTACTAAGTAGGTCCTGTATTGTATTTCTGGCCCTATCTGCTTTGACCGTCTAGGCTAGTAATGAACTACATTTTTCTCCATAAGAAAAGTGTTGAAGCTTACTCAATTCAATTCAATATGTTTATTAAAAATGTGGATCTCTAATGAGGTCCACTTAAAACGTACATAAATAGTCATGTTAGAAACCCAGCAACAGTTATTAAAACAATTCAGTAAACCATTCTAACTACATTGCTACATCAATTTATACAGAGTTAGAACATCAAGAAACAAAAGATTTACAAATCGACTCTGAGGTATTATTTAGGCATCAATAGGACCCTCCAGTAGAGGAAAGCGAAGAAATGACACCAAATGAAATTTTAGAACGTAAGCAATTAAATAGATTAACATAAGAAACAGTTTCATCTAATGGCAAATTATTAAATAAAGTGCATCATATAGCAATGATAATGACAAATGATTAAATAAAGTGCATCATATAGTAGCATTATCATAGCAGCAATCAAAACGTTACCTCCTATACTAAAACCGTAAAGGATCAAATCCCGTTAAGTATAAGTACAACTTGGAAAGATGTCATATCATAACAGCACCATATATTTTATATAAAGTGCATCATAAAGCAGCAAAACATTTCCCTTAGGACTTATTTGAGATGGAAAAAACCTAGTTCAGTGCAAACAGCAAAGAGTTAACAATAATCGTAAATATATATTTTCCACACGTGAAAGTCAATACAAAAGATTGAACAGACATAAGAACTTGGAGCTTTGAAGGCAATATAAGAAAACTAATCAATCGCCTTGGCCGTTCATGAGGAGCTAGGAAGGGGGGCGGATCAGAACATCCCTCAGGCTCTGGTGCTCCTGGATTTGTCGGCGGCGTTCGACACGGTAGATCATTCCATCTTACTTGAACGTGCCGAGCACGCCGGCATCCAGGGGCTACCATTGAAGTGGATCGCCTCCTTTCTTCAGGACCGTACTCAAGCAGTGTCCCTCCCACCTTTTTCTTTGGTGGGAAAACACCTTACATGTGGAGTCCCGCAGGGCTCCTTGCTTTCACCACTTCTTTTTAATCTTTACATTCGTCCTCTCATCTCGGAGCTTCAACAAAAATCTGTCACTATTTTCAATTACGCGGATGACCTCCAGATCATCTTCAGCATTGACTCTTCTCCTTCCACTATACAACATGACCACTCTGTAATGAACTTCATAAGCTCCTGGATGAATTAAAATCAACTCAAACTTAACCCTGACAAAACGGAGTTAGTTCTCACTGGTCCCCACAATAACCCTTGGAACTCGCTTTTCTGGCCCTGTTCACTTGGTCCCTCTCCTACCCCTGTTGACACTGTTAGGAGTTTAGGGATCACCATCTCCAAAGACCTCTCTATGAGGACACAAATTAAGTCTGTGGTCTCCACTTGTTTCTACCACTTGCGCCGCATACGAAAAATCAGCAGATTCCTTTCCCACGAAGCTCTTGTTCAGGTCACCCTGGGGCTGGTTATCTCGTGAATTGATTATGCGAACTCCTTATTTGTGGGCATCCCTGCATACCAAATCAAAAGTCTTCAACTCATCCAGAACCAGGCAGCCAGGTAGGTCTATGGACTGCCTAAATCCACTCATACTAAGCCCCTGTTAAAGAGCCTTCATTGGCTCCCAGTGGCTCAGCGCAGCCTTTTCAAACTCGGCTGCCTGATTCATAAAGCTCTTTCCTCTCAGAGACCCTCTTTCATTTCTTCTCTTTTGCACCGATATGTTCCTCAGCGCGACCTCCGCTCTTCCACTCACAATCTCCTCACCCCCGCTCCTTTAGGCGGAAAAAACATGGAGACTTGCGGCTCTCCACACAGGCCCCTCTTTTCTGGAACTCCCTTCCCCCTGCACTGCGTCTTCTTCCTTCCCATGCTCACTTCAGAAAATCCTTGAAAACCTGGCTCTTTTCGTTAGCATACAACTGAGTTCTTCAGACCAGTTTTAGACAGCTCTTCCACCCCAGCGCCAAGATACCGTAGGTGAACGTGCGCTTGACAAATATTATTTATCATATCATATCATATCATGCATAGCCGACCATACTCTGGGTCTAATAAGAAAATGTAAAATATATTCATGAACTCTCTAAAAAAGTTTAAAAGTTTTGTGCATACTATTTCATTTTTTGGACAAAACAAAAATTCTCTAGCAGACGAAACATTTTTTATGCCATTCTGGATAAACATTGGACAAAGCCACCTGAATCGAGATGCAGTCAAAGCTGAACATTCAAACAAGATAGGATCCAGGTTCTTAATATCCAGATTACAAAAGTTGCCGTTTTTTTCATCTTCCCCATTAGGTGACCATTTTACGGTTAAATCATTTAATGGTAGAAGGTTCAAACAGCAAAGAGTAATCCATCGGCGAATACCGTGGCTTAAGTTCCAGGAGAGGTATTTCTGAGGAACTCTCTGGAAAGCATTATTGGCTATTGTTTCCAGTCTGGCCCCAGTCTTTAAAAAAGATTTTAATTCTGCGGGTGTGAAGGATAGCACTAAATCCTCTTGCACATAAAAATGTTGCAGTGCCAAGAAGAAATCGCTAAAAAACAGTATTTATACGTTTGTCCTGCAAACATTTTTTGTCGCATAAAAATTCTCAAAGAAAAAGGTTCACTGTTCTTTAGCTGAGAACCCCAATGTATTACCATAGCTTACTCACTTTCCATCTATTGAGTAGCTTTTTACCTAACTGTGCCTAGAATTCTGCCTACAGCCTCTCCAGATCTTTACTAAGTACCCACACACTATTCAAACCATCCATTGAAGCCTCTGTAAATCTCCTCTTTCCTTAATCTCTCTAGTTCTGTTCTCATCTTCTTGCTTCACCACCCATCTCTTTCCCACCATTATGGACCTTAAGCCCCCTCTTAAATATGCTTCAAAAGCATCCCAGACTGTTTGCCCTTTTGCTGATCCCATGTTGGCTTGAAAGTAATCAGAGAATTTTTCCCTTAAATCATGAACCACATCCTCATCCAGTAATATCAACCTATCCAGTGTCCACCTTCTCTGCCCCTCTTTTTGATGTAGCCTTAGAGACATGGCTACTGCGGAATGATCTGACAGGATCGCTGGGATATGAGTGACTACTTCCACATCTCCATACAGCTCCTGATCTAATATAAAATAATCTATACAGGAGTGATGCCTATACTTCTTTCTATAAAAGGTAAACTCTCTAATTGCTCCCATCTTACTACGCAAGATGTCAGATTAAATTCCCTCATCAAAATGTTTTTGGAAGACTAATATACTTGACTTTTGATGTCCGGTCTAATTCCTTATTCATTACTAAATTTAAATCCCCTCCCAATAGTATTGGGCCGTTTTCTCCAATAAACAGGATTCAAGCTTTATAAGGGCCTCTGGATTTTCATTATTCGACCCATAGTATGCTGCACACACCACTGCCCTGCCTTGAATTAAAAGGGTAGCCACTAACCATCTTCCCGAAAGATCAGATTTGTATTTAACTAATCTTATTCTGTAGTTACTTTTAATGATAATGGCCACTTCTCTAGTGCTCCCTCTCTGATCTGAACACACTACTTCCTGGACCCATCTTGACTTACTAAAGAATTGTCTCCCCTCGCTTATTTCCAGATGAGTCTCTTGCAGCAATATGATTTGCGCCTCACTGTTCCTTAGGAATTCCATAACTCTCAACACTTTCCTCCTAGTTCTCAACCCATTCATGTTCCTTGTTAGGAAGTTAACTACTTTTGACCTATCCATATTCAATTTGATTTTCCCACAATCGAATTCTATAGCACTGCTTCACTTTCTTTAGCAGTAGACCTTGATTCCACCGCTCAATCCGTTTGGACCCAAGCTTGCCCGTCCACCCTTCGAAAGATAGCATAATGAGGACACATTTTTTTCTTTTTTTCCCAATGCACCCCACACCCAGTGCCCCTCTACCGCTCCCCCCCACCCCAGCCCCCCCCCCCCCTCCGGGAAATACATTTTCTACACCCTGGGAGACACAATCTGCCCTTCGTGACCCCCGTCCCAAAGTGAGAAGAACTCATATTAAGTTAAAAAGAGAAAATAAACAGTCTATCAATTTCATATTAAAAATGATGCCTAACATCTATTCTTAGTACCCTTGACGAACCCCCACCCGTATTACTTAATCTGACAGCTCATCCCTCCATCTGTAATAAGAAGGTGTCAACTTCCTCCGGAATACTGATGTTATACATCTTATTTCGCCACATTATCTGTAACATTGCTGGGAATTTCATCTGAACCAGAGCTCCCTTACTTCGTTGCTCACTCAACCTAGTACCTAGTGCCCGCTGCCTCTGAGCCGTCATTTTGCCTAGATCTGATCTTATGTGATAACTAAAGTCATCATGTCTCAAAGAACCTTCCTTCAAAGCACGTCCCAACACCAACTCCTTTATGGCATATGTAAGGAAGTTTATCAAAAACTTTCTAGGCCTCTTCCTATCCGTATTCAGCTGAATGGGTCTCTGTGTACTCTCTGTATCTCCTGCTCCAAATAAATTTCTGGTATTTCCTTCAGAATTCCTTCTCTCAGAAGTGTACCTATAAAAACCTTAATATCACCTTTCTCAGCCCCTTCTGGAATCTTAAGGACTCTCAGGTTGTTATGTCTGGATTGTTTTTCCAGGCTCTTTACTTCATCTGGCAACGATCTGTTCTGCAATTTTAGCGTCTCTATATCCTTAGAACGCTCCAACATCGTCCATGACAATGCCTTCACCTCCTCTTCCAAAATTCCAACACTCTGCACCATATCATTCAACTTCTCCTCCAGTACCCCGCATTTATCTTGGATCCCTTTTTGATTCGTCTCAGATATCTCAAATTTCATAAAGATATCCCACCTCTGGTTCAGAATCATCCTTTCCATCTGGTTTTCAACTCCTCCAGTGCCTTGCGAGTTGTCATTGCTTTGCTTTGGACTCTTGATTTCCCGTATCCTACTACTACGCTGGGGTGACTTTATGCTTAAAGTTGGAGTAAGACTGGGGCTTAACTCCAAACTCAGATTTTCCGTCTACTCATCTTCACCCTGTAAGCTCCCTGCCAGTGGGGAAAATCGATTTTCCAGAGGCAGTGAAGCTTTCTACGTCTGTATAGTGGCCTTATTCCCTTTTACCTGCGAAGTTGCAACCTGTTTCATTATCTTGAAATATGACCTGAGGGAAGGTGAGGGCTTAACAGGTATATGCACCTCCTTAGGGCTACAGCATTTAAGTCTCCATCCAAATTTCACAGCTTTTCACTTAGGGGAAACCACAATAATCTCCTTTACTGCCTGCTCCCTGGTTCTCCCCCCTTTACCTTTACTTTTTACCTCCAGAAGCGGCCATAACTGATTGCTGCTCCTAACTCGCGTCTCTTTGTGTGTAGGTATGATACCTAGAATGCTCTATCCCTTCTCCAGAATATCTATCTCGCTTTGCGAGTTAATGCCTACTCCTATGCCCTCAATGGCACTCTCTCCTCCCGCCTTCCCACTTTCTTGAGCTGGGTATGGAGTCTTAGATGGAGGCACTTTCTCCATCAGCCTCGGTGCCTCCTATGTACACCTCTGTACTGGTAATCCTTTACTCTTCAAGCTCCTCCTCCTTTCAATCACTTCCACAGCTTCAGACTCCCCAACTTGTGTGCTTCAAGATGTGGACTGCTCCTCCTCGTTACAGCAACTCCTGGTGCTTCTCCCCTCCAGTAGCCAGCGTCCTGTACTGTCTCTGCCTCTGTCGACCCAGAAACCAACCAACACTATTGCCGCTCGGGTCCTCCGCCAAATACCTGCCACTCACCGCCAGATCCCACGCTGTGCCTCTGCGTCCAAGCCCATGGAGACCAAACTCAGGTGAGTCCTCCTTTATTAATATGGGGGTTCTCAAGTTTTATTTCTCATTCAGTTCATTACTCAGTCCCTCATGCAGTCCATTATTTTAGGCTGCTTTCTCTGCAAATTCAGCCTACATCTCATCTCTGGTCCGGGAGCTCCCGGGATTGGCGTCAGCCTGCCGCCATGGTTTCCCTCTCCATTCCATTCTTACTCTTGACCCACCTTTACAATCAGTTTCTTTAGCAATTGTTCAATCACAAACATTTTCATGTTTAGAAGCGGCAACTGCACCCTCTCAGATTGTAAGATCTACTTCCATCAATGCCTTCACCTCTGATGTCTTGCCCTCTTGTGTGTTTCAGATTTCCCATTAAGCTTGTCTTCCTTTTTGAAAGTCTGTCTAAAACTAGATTGAATTATGGTCATGCTGAGGGTTTATGCCTCCTCCTAAATCATTGGATGCCTTGAGGGCTTAGTCTGGAGAGGATGTTGGTCTTGAAATTTTGCCCTTAAAACATCCAATAGGTGTGCTTCATCTGCATAATTATTTTAGAGTGTATGTTGCTTTTACCGGTGTGGACTTAGTGCCACAGTCTCAACACTGTTGCTTAACAACTACATTCTCCTTATCAGACTTATTTTCATAATAGATAGAATATGGCCATCAAAGTGCAGACGAGGTAGAATTGCTGTTTTTCTTTGCGGACTACATCTAATGAGGCCTCCTTCTGAGCTTTTGGTCTTTATCAGGTATGCTACATTTTCTTAGTTGGATTGGGTGTCGGCTGGAAGTTCATATGCTGTTCGAGTCAAATGGGGCTGTTAAATGTTAACTAATATCAGAGCTTGCATCCAAGTGACTTTCTGTCCACAGATGAAAGGGCTCTGAGATGTACAGTGACATTCTGGGAAATTCTTGTTTCAAAAGTTGTGTTATGTTCTTATGTTATGTTATGATCTTATGTTAACGTCCGAATCTCAGAGTGGGTGGTGGAGCAAAATAAATTGGAGAAGGCTTTTCTCCAAACATCTAGGTTACAACTGGAACAAAGTAAGACTTATTTGCTGGACTGCTTGCATCCTGAATTCATATCAATGTAAAATTAGGTGAAAATCAGCTAGCTCTAAGAAGGAAAAAAGAAAAATACGTGATAATAAAGTAAAAGGCAGAATGAAGAAAAGCCATTTGGCATTATGCAGGAGAGGGAAGGAAGGAAGTCAGTCAGGCAGGCAGGATAATATAAGAGGGTATATGAGGGAAGGAAGGAGAAGTGAAGAAGGGAAGAAAGAAGAATATATAGGTAGAGAGAACTTGAGAGAGGGAGCTGCAGAAGAATAAAGCAAGCCTTCAACATAAATTTACATTTAAAAGAAACACATAATGCAGAGCAGTGATCTCTTTTATGAAAATATCTGACTGGGACCAAGTTTTCTTGGCAGGTTACTCCCGCGGAGGTTCATTGTGATCCTTGCTTGTTGGTTTTGTAGTTACAGTTAGGCAATGCTGGGAGAGCGGCCCAGGATGTTCTTTTCCAGTCCAGCTCGATTCCAGCTTTCAACGTGCAGGCATTTTACTGGTTCCCAACATGATTTACAACAGCATTACCAAACCGAGCAAAATCTCCAGCCGCTGAAAACAGCGCAGATAAAAATTCTGGGCGACGCTAGACCAGACTCTAATATTAGATCACCCCTTCGGCACCATTTCAACTTTTGTTGTTTTTTCACGCTGCTCTGACTTCAAGGAGAGATGCTGTTATGTCTCCTTTCCTCGAAAAACCGAATTACATACGGCGCTGGTCAGAACGTCAAGGCCGCCGAGGCTGCGTGAGACTTCTGGGAGGGGAGAGCCGGCGCGCGCTGCATGCTGATAACACGAGTTTCTTGCAAACAGAAACCACACCAGGTGCTTATTTACAAGCCTCTTGCGCCGCCAGTGCTCATTTTTAATATGTGAAAAAGTGACATACCGGCGGCGCAGGAGGCTTGTAAATAAGCCCCCAGCATGTGGGCCTTTTTCCAGGCCAAGGTGCGCAGATAAACGAGGGATACTCGGGAAAAGAATTAGAATGCTAGAATTGGGGTGGTGGGACATCATGACTGGGTCTTGGAAGGGTAGTATCTCAGGGGTTACATGATTTGCACTTCAATTGTCGTTCGAGATGGGGCATGTTTTGCTCGTGGTAAGAAGGAACAATTCAGTTTTGGAAAAAAAAACATAGTTTTGGGAAAAAAATGAAACAAAGGCAGAGGGGTAAAGTGATTTGGCCAGGAATTCACAATTTGATCAAATGGGCAAGCTGCCGTTTGAATGCAATGTAACCACTAGATCATATCTCTTTTCTTTTCATTTCTAAACTAGAATGCAGTTTATGGTCAGAGCCGCCTTTAAGATGCTTTTTTTTGTATTGTCAGCAAGATCGTTGTGGGCAACTTCTAAAATGTGAGAATAGTTCTAAGGTCACTGAAAAAAGGAAAACACACCATTTTTTGTTGTAGCGCCTTTCTCCCTTCCTTGAGCAGACAAAGAGAAACATTTTATTAATGTATTAATATAATTGACCTAACCCTAAGAAAAATCATAGCTACAAAAAAGCTGTAGAATGAATACCTCAGTACAGTGGTTTTTAACCTGTGGTTAACCCCATTGGGGTCCTTAAAGCCTACTCAAGGGGTATGCGAATGCTTAGGAAATCAAATAACAGATTAATAACGTTCATATAAATAAAGGAGAAAAATGTAAAAACTGAAAATGTTAAAACAATCTGTAAATATTAAGGAATTTGCAGTTACAAACTAAAATTGTACTTGGTATCCTCGGATTGATTCCTGGGTGCAGTGTAAGTGGATCAAACATATTATAGTATGGGCAACGGATGGTCACAATTTAATTTAGAAAAGCACTAACCTTCCCATTAAAATTGCAAGTTTTTATTTGTATATTTGTTTGTGAATTACATAAATGATTTCAGCATGTGTGTATTGGTTTAATGAATGCATGCTTCTGTATTTTTGTGTATTCTTTTGCTATTCAAATCACTTTGTTGGGAGTGTCCAGATTTCAATAATGACTCAGTGGGACCCGAGATTCCAATAATAATTCAGTTGGGGACCCCAGATTCTAGTAACGATTAAGTAGGGGCCAAAAGAAGTTAAAGCTGAAGAACCACTACCCTAGTACAGTGGTAATTAACATTTTGACTTATGTAGACCCCCACTTAATCACTACTGGAGCCCATGGTCCCTTATTGTACCATTATTGGAATCTGGGGACCAACACTGAGTGATTACTGTCTTTAGCACTATTGATAATTTGAATGCAAAACCATACAGACAAAATACAGAAACAAGCATCCAACAGGCAAATATGCTAATGGTGAAATATTTAATTTAATTCATAAAGTAAATATTAAAAAATTCAACATTTCTTTTTAATGGGAACGTTGGAACTTTTCTTCATGCAACTGAGGTCACTTATTGCTCATATTTTATTCTGTTTCACGAATTTGACCTGCTCCCATGACTCAATGTGGGGATACTAACTTAATTTTTGTCCTCCAATTTAAAATTTCGTCACATTTACAGGATGTTTTAACATTTTCAATTGTATATTTTGCTTCTTTAGCCACTTTATTAATCTGTTCATAATATTTAATTTTTAAGCCGTCACTGACTCCCTGAGCAAGCTTCGAGAACCCCCAGGGTTCACCAGACCACATGTTCCAAACCACTGCCATAGTAGGGTTAACTCCATGACCCAATAAAGACAGTACACCTGATAAGCCCAACTCTGATTAACAGGGGACCCGCTTACTTGTAGGCCCTACACTCATGGTTGCTGCTACTAATATCACAGATTTCCAAAGTACTGCTGGCCTCCAGTTTTGGGGTAACTTGATTGTAGTAGCTGTGTGAGATTCCAACATGCAGACCAGCAATCAGGATCAACTTTGGCCCGACACAATTGGGGAGGAGGGCCGCGCAAAGCCACAAACCGAAGTCCAAACACCCAAGCAAGACCTATGGTTACAGAAAGATTGGTAGCACCTACAGCCTTCTACTTTGGCAACCACCCAGTGACAGAGCCAACAGCAGTAGCATTCTGAACTGCCGAAGAGGAATTTCCAACATTTGCTTTAATCTTAGGAATTTTTTGCTCCACCTCTCAGGCTACAGAGATAGAGGTTCCTCACATAGCGGACATGCCAATACCACGTGAAGCGGGAGCTCATCCTCCCTTCCACAAGGCAGATTCTTCAGAGGGTTTGTTCATGCTCTTTACATGACTCCGAATCTCAGTCCCTTAGCACAACCGATGGGTACCCATTAAATGTTGGTAGCAATTTCTTTGATATGAGGGTCATGGACTAAACCCATACTTTGTAAACGCCATTTTTAAAATGCAGAAAGTTTTGAAAAGCTCTCAAAACGTCACAAGCTCTAAACTCAGTTAGGTTAAGAAAGCCCGACAGGAGGGTCGTCATTGTGTTACAAAATGAAGTATTTTCATTTTGTGCTCTCTGAGAGAGTAATGAAAAGATTGTTCGAATGCCATTCTGGAAAATATGTTGTTCTATTTTTTCTGTTGCTCTTTATTTCATCAAAGCAAAGAACTAAAACATTATGCAATTACTTGTAAGAAGGAAACACAGTTTTTTTCGGTCCAGTACATGAAGATGCATTTCGTTCGTATTTATTATTAACTTTACTGATAGTGTGAGCCCGGTCACAAGGCCCGAGAGTTCACCGTGGAACAACTGCACGAGTTTTTAAAACCACAGACTAACAAAAGAGAATTAACACTGCCGACGGTGTTTCCTTGTCTGACCTTCCATCACACTCTAGCGTAAATGCCATTATTAGTGCATATATTCGACTCTCACATACACTTATGCCCCAGAGTTACTTAACGCGCAAACACAGTCTGAGACTACCTATAGAAGCATGGCAAGTTATGGGAAAGATTCGACATGACTGGACATGCACGACGTCTGTCGCGTGCCCCTGGCCTCGCACGTGCAAGTAAGGTCAGCACACCATGCTGATTGTGCGGTATCCATGGGTGGAGGGAACATTTTCTGATTTTAATTCTTATACCCAGGTGCCTGCTAACAGCAAACCCTGTAATGACAGCCAACCGGAAACAGTGGATCAGACCTCTCGTCCTAAGATCCCAATATAGGTCAGAGTCAGGGCGCGCAACGCCCATTGGGCTCAAAGGGCTTAAGCCCCCCTCCTCCTGCCCCCTCCTCCTCGTGTGTGTCAGCGGCTGAGACAGCTTCCCGGGCGCAGACACAGCCGCACCCGAGTACTTCACAGGTCTTTAAAAGACAGTTTACTTGCTTTGCTTTGTTGTGTTTGCGCCCCTTCTTAGAGCCCCTGCATCTCCACTCTGCATATTGCTGGAAGAATCTGCCCCCCCCCCCCCCCCAAATGTGGCTCTAGTTGCGCCTCTGGTCAGAGTTAAGGTATGTGTACATCCTTGAGCACAGCTACCCACCTTTTGGGTATATCCCCCATTAAGACACATTTCAGTCACTAGTGAAGAGAAAAAAAAACACTGCCCCATAGCGCCTAAATTAACGCGACTCCCCTCAGACCTGCCTGGTAACACGTGGCATCATAAGTTAAAGGAAGTGGCAAGCATTGCTGGGGCGGGGTCGATCCGGTCTCATTTGAAAGGCACCACTTTTAACACCACTGTGTGCTGATCACAGGTTCATGGAATCCTCCCCTGCCAATGCCGACTCAGCGCTTTATTTTTCAGTGGCAGATAAGACAAAGGCCAATGATAATTGGGTATGGTGCCAGCATCGACGTCATGGTACAGCTGAAAGTTCCCAGAAAGGCCAGAAAACATTTGCCTTTCGAAGACACGCGCGCACCAGCGTCAGTGGTGACGAGAAAGGAGACGAAAATACGGCCACCTTCAAAAGCGCTGGCGTCGCGAGTGAGTGCCTCAGTAAGAATATTTGCCGTATTTAAATTGTCCAGAGGAAGAATTTAAGAGGCCTGCGAATTCCCCAACCAACCCAGCCCCCCCCCCCCCCCTCCCCCGCATTTTATGTTTCAGCCACGTGCAAAAGGCAATGAGTTACCTTTCGGTGTTTTGCGGTGAACTACTTTAAATAAAGACAGCATAAACATGCCCTGTGGACTTCTGTCCCACGTTACGTAAAAGGAGTCAGTCCTATGGAACCAGCTCGTGCCATACATTAAAGATGCTCCTGCACGTGCCCCTCCAACGCAATACTCATGGTTGAGTTCTGAAAGGCGCTGCAGTACCTACTATTAGCAAATTGTGCGCTGCCGCTATACAATACAAATGACAATTAAAAAATAGCAACTACACTACAGAGAAGAATTGACTCAGAGTAATGAAGACTACAAGCAATCGAGGCACCTTAATAAAGAAAATGTTTTTTTTTTTTGCATCGTCAAACTTGAAACGGTAGCCAGGTCAGGTGCAAAGACCCTTTATTGCTAGGTGCTAGGGTGAGACCTTATTCCGCACACTTCATCTTTGGGGGCGAAAAGAAAGATTGCCTGTGACACTAAACTCTCAGGAAACTATTCAAGGCCCTAATTTGCCTGTGCTCTAAAATGTGTATCCATGCAAGCCCTCTGGTGGAAGGTAATGATTCCAGAGCGTGGAGCACATACAGGAGCTGTGCACCTCCCGCCCCTTACAGAGACACAACCTGATTGTAATCGCCGTAAAAGCCTCAGTAAATCCACCCTCTCTCTCCCACCTGTTCAACCTGTACTGCTGCACGCGCGGCTCTGCTGAAACTGCCCTATGAAGGCCGGTTTCAGACAGGGCATTGCGGCACAGTCACAGTTTCAACGTTCAAGGATGTTTGATTAGGAGGAACACGCCGTGCCTGGACTGTTCGTGAGTGAAGGGTCCTGCATCGCCGCACAAAAAAGCCCGAGAGCAGAACCTTGGGCCTCGCAGCGCCAGATAAGTTACCTGACCTTTCTAAAGCGGACTAGATTTAATGCCGCGGACGCTTTTTTTAACCCTTTCCTTCCCGTCGCTCCTATTTCCCGTTTCTGACTTGCCTTTTCCATTCATTCTTCTTCCCAGAACTGTGCTCCCTCAGCCGAGGTACTAAAAGCACTGATCAGATGTACAAACTGGGTTGAGCTCCACCTCCCTGGTGAAGTAACCCCGGGGCACCGTGACCTTCCAAGCACGTCCTAAAAGCCAGAGGCAAACAAATCAAAGCACTGATATATAACTGTTTTTCTTTCTCTCATCATACCTCACTTGTTTGGTTTCTAAGCACTGTAGAGAGCAGATGTCACTATTACCCAGTTGGGTGATACTCACTTCAGTACTTCATCTTCGGAGGGATGGTAAACCCACCTCTCCTTGCTCACCAGCTGATCACCAGAACTCAGACACCGGCACTTAACCACTAAGCTACGTCTTCTGCGTAACTTTAAAACGCAGTCACATGTTGAAGTTTCTAACGCACTGAACAGATCAGAATTAACTGCCCCATACATGCTCTGACAGGAATATATATGCATAATAAGCTTTTCAGTGGCTGGATTTATGACGGTGCAGCCTCACCAACAAGCACTTCTTACCTGTAGAATGCCGGGGGGGCTGCCTCTCTGGCGCCGAACGCCCCCTGCTCACTGTCCAGGTAATAGGGCACCTGCTGCCCGTGGTGGTGAATGAACGGCGAGAGCTGGGGCGCCGTCTGGAGGAACACCACGGGGCTGGGGGGTACGCTGTTCAAGGAATGAAGCCCACCCAGGCTGCCGGAGCCGAAGGAGTCCGAACTGGCGGCATAGCCGAGGCTGGCCGAGCTGTAAATGGGGGCAGCGGCTGCCGCAAACTCGTAGGTGGTGCCCTCCGGGTAGTTGAAAATGCCCGTCCTGTTGTTTTCCACGTACATCTCACTGAGGGGTCTGTCCAGGGGGATCTTGAGCGGCGGCCTGCCGCGGCACTCCAGCTCAGTGGCTTGGATCTGGTGAAGCAGGGTGACTCCAGGCGTCTTGCTGTGGAGAGGCATGTTCTGGCTATTGGCGGCGGGCGAGCGGCATGGCTGGAGACGGCTCGGCACTTGTTGAACCTGCCGGAAGAAGAGCACACGCTGGCATGAGCTGGCGCTGCAAGCACACCGCCTATCGCGCGCTGCACAGGTATTCAGTCTCTTACAGGCAAGGGGAGGATACGAGAGAGCGCGGTGTGAGCAGAGCACGGGCTGTACCTCCTCCCTCGCCCCCTTCTAACTTTAAGTACTTTGCATCCGAGCTAATGTGCATTTGAAGGTGCTGGCAGCGGCCCAGGGACTGTTATAGTGCAACGACACCGGTGTAAACATCACTTCAGGCTCAACTGAGGTTTTGACGCAGCACCAGTGAAATGTTTTTTTTTTTAGATCTTTTTGTTTTCTTTCCTTTTGTATTTTTTCTCTCTTTACGAGTCGTTTATTTAACTTTTCACTTTGGAGCAGAGTTGCTCGCCTGTGGCAGCCAGGGAGGGGATGGAGGTGTGTGGCAGACAGGGGATGGAGGTGTGTGGCAGACAGGGGATGGAGGTGCGTGAATTGTGATGGGAGGGTGCAGTGGTTGGTAACTCGACAGAATCCTGACTCTCGCCGATGCGCTCGCCTGCTCGTTCATACATTTTCATGCGTGTGGTTTCCTTACAATATTCCTGTCCACCACACTTTAGGAAAAAATCTGCCTATTTACCTGCACGCGTGTAAACGCTGCTGGCACTGATGAGCAGGCAGGGTCCAAATATGAACGCCTGCCTTATATTCATTCAGGTGAAACGGAACCAGCGACACGTTGCCGGCTGTCAATTCGGGACAAGAACAGGGCATTCACACATATAACACAGACACTCACGTTTTAATAATTTATTTAGGTGTTTTATAAAGTGCTTGATTCCATCGTATGTCTTCAGAGCACTCCATTGAACATCTTTGCGGGGGGTAGACACCTGGGCATGACTAACTTTTTTTGGATACACTGAGTCTAAATGTTCAGCTTTAGTCACTATTTTTAGCACTTAATGTTCCACACACCTGGCCAATTGTAAAAGGTTGTTGCTGTTCGCAAATACACGAACGGCCATTAACAATGATGTTTAACCCCCGTCGCAAAATGCAGGCGGGTTATACATTAAAAAGAGTTGACTTGAACTTGTTTAGGGTATGAGACGAGTGCCTGACTTTGAGCTGCGCCTGCGCATTTTAGTTTCTGTGTGAATTGTTCATGATCTGTCTTATCGAGGACACGGAAACGTGTTCAATGCAAGGGCAGACATAGACAAAACACCGCATTTGCATATGCAAAAACAGGAATACCCAACGAGCAACTCTATGTATATGTATCCAGAGCGGCAAACCATCCCAGAGTTATATTTCGAAATGCTCTGTCTGTCTGGAAAGAAAAAACGGTAAGAGAGAGAAAAGCAGTGCGAAAGGCACTGAAGGCCCTGGTCTTGAGAGAGCATTTACAATTCCCAGGCTGGGGTTCACCACCCACAAACATCCAGTTGTTAATAACCCTGAATCAGAAATCAGCGCCCCCACTA
Source organism: Lissotriton vulgaris (assembly GCF_964263255.1). Classification (NCBI taxonomy): domain Eukaryota; kingdom Metazoa; phylum Chordata; class Amphibia; order Caudata; family Salamandridae; genus Lissotriton; species Lissotriton vulgaris. Next base: position 883,777,913 of record NC_141694.1, read on the forward strand.
TTGTTCAGTGTACTGTTGCTTCTACCAAGGCTTGCACTCTACCAATAGCTACACACACATACATATTTGCGTACCCACACATATTCGTGTGTGTGGGAATACACCTACTTCGGCAGGCTGCCCCACCCAGAAATTCACGCCTATACTAACCGAATGAATATGTGGAAATCCTCTACACTTTTTCATTTCACGCATTCGCATCCAACCAATCTTGATTCGCCAAATCAGTGTGTAGAATTTACATATGCAAAGGCCTTTTTTGTGTACTTACGTTCAAGTCAGAGCGCAACGAACTTTGTGAATTGTGTCCCACAAAAACAAGTGTGCTGATATACAAACCCTGAGCAAGTGATTTATACATATTTTGGCAGATCATAACTTGACTCATAAACTTGTGTAGTTGAATTGTAGCACGTGGGGTAAATGAGAAGGGACAACATTGCACTTATTTTTTGTACTTCCTAACACAGGCTCTTTGTTCTCTGCCATTGTGCACTTTTGAAACTCCCTGGTCAAATCCTCCCTTTCGCCCCCTTTCATTCACTTTCATTTTTTCCTTCCCTCTCTAACTCCCCCCTCTCTCTTTCTCTCTCACCATTACACCCTCCTTCCCTCATCAGTCCTGCTCAATCACTCTCGCCTTCTCTCACCATCCGTGAATCCCACTTCCATTTCTCTCTTTCTCTCTTGCACCCTCCTATCTCTCTCTTACATCCTTTCACTGACCACCCCCCTTTCTTTTTGTCTCTCTCTGACTTGTGTTAATCATTTATTACGAGACTCCATTTATTTGTCCATGGTCTGTACAACCTACTGAAGTACTGTGTGCACGTTTCAAAGTTTAAAAACTTCAGCAGTTTTCACTGGTCAAGAATTTGTAATTTCACCATTCCATCAATTCTGTATAACAATAGTTAATCGCTCCAGAAATATTTTAAGACATGGGCAAAGTGGGCAATTGCCAGTCGCCCCCAACTTCCAACTCCCTGGAAAAGCGACTGGGGCAGTGAGAGGTGCCAGTGTGCATGAAACAGATTCTGTTTTAGTTTAACAGCAGGGCTCGGACCTTCAACAAAATCAATAATAGATGCATTCCCTGTCCAGTCTTAACCCTTCATGCTCCCATGCAGTTGGTGCCAATTACATTTAAAATATTTTTTGTCTCATATTATTCCCCTGTCTTCCGCACACCCTTTCTACCTTTAACCTATTTCTTCACCTCTCTCCATCTCTACACGTCTATATACGTAATTCTTCTCTCCACCTCTTTTCTCTACATCTCACAAATGTATACCTTTACCTCAAAAAATCTCCTTCTACCCCACCTCTCTATCATGACCTCACAGCTCTCTTTACCATTCTATTTGTCCACATGTCCTCTCTGCATTAGCCCCTCTCTCTCCTCAGCTGTTTCTCCACCACACCCCCCACCCTGCACCTCACTTCTCTCATCCCATTTCACCTCCACGTACCTCTCCCCATCTACTTGACCTTGCTCTAAATCTCATCTCTCTCTGTACCTTAGCCACCACTCTATCCCTCACCTCTCTCTTAGACTCTCTGGACCTCATGTCTCTCTGCCTTAACTCTCATTTTCTTTCCCATCATGATTTCTCTCACTACTTCAGCTCTTTCCACCGCACCTCTCTCACACTACCTAATGCTTGAAATAATCCCACTCACTGATATCTATTGTTGGCCACACTCCAGTCCCCCCATTTTTTTGCTGATCATGCCAGTAGAGACATGGACTAATAATATGTGTATCAGCCTTCGTACTGCTGCAATAGGCGAAGTCAACACAAACTGAAAATCAGAGTATCCTGTGACTAAAAACACAAACAAGCAAACTCCGATTTGAATACTATGAGTCTCTCTGATGTCACAGTCAGTGGCGGCTCCTCCGCCCAGGCAGAGGAGCATCGCCCCCACTGCTAATTCAGCAGTGCACCAAAGAAAAAGAAAATCATAATAGCATAACGTTATAATCATTTAATTTTTCTATGCAGAGCTCGGAGCCAGGTGGGGTCCCTCTTGGACCGGACAAACCGCAATGTGCACTTGCATGTTTTCCATTGGGATGCATTTCAAAAGCCCAGTAGAGAACATGCCCAGCCTCCCCAGGTACTGCCTGAGCATCCAGACAGGATGCTCAGACCAATCATGATGCTGCTCCTGCAGCGTCATGATTGGCTGGGAGAGTCAGGAAGCCTGAGTGCTTCCGGTGCTTCTTGCAGATCGTGAGGATGAGGCCAGAGGAGAGATGTTCAGCGGCAAAGGAAAAGGAAAGTCATTTTTTTAATTATATTTTTTTGTAATCCATTCCCCCATCCTACCACCCCCTTTCCGAGGCAGCCACCAATGAGGATTATGAATCCCAAACCGGTCCAGGATGCTTGTTTCCGGTCCAAGGAAGACATGGCTTGGCAGTTCGGGCTGGACTGTTCCAATGAGGCACAGGGTTAGACTGATTTCCATATGGCCATGTCTGAACTGGGCTGGTGGAGTGAGCTAAAGAATGGTGATGGAATAAACCCAGATCAGTTGACTGGGGGTGAGTGTTTGATTTGCTCAAACGCTCTGTCCATCATCCCCTTTGGTATCGCTTTGTTCCTACAGTGGTGGCAGCTATTGTCAGTTGCCTGATGTTCTGGGCATTCTTGTTGCCATGGTCCCTGCTGTGGTGAATGTTGTTGTTGCAGTTCTTGTCCATGCAATGGGGGCAGCTGTCGTGATTGTTATGGTTACAATTGTGGGTACTGTTGTTGACCCTTCCATGATGGTCTCTTTCATGATCCCTATTGAGGTGACATCTGTGTTGGAAGCTAGCTTTTCTGGCGTTGTCTGATGTGCTTGCAACCATGGGTGTAGCTGTTCTTGCTACTGTGGTTGTGGCCCCAGCTGTGGTGTAAGCTATTGTCATTGCTGTTTATTACGCTGCTGTGCCAGCTGTGGTTAGAGTTTAGATCCAAACTATGGTTATGGGTGTGGTCATTTCACTTGTCCCTGCTAAGGTAACAGCTGGCATTACTGCTATAGTCCCCATGTTCATTACATCTATGCTTGTGTTTTTGGTTCCTGCTGTACTTCTCATTAATGTTTCTACAGTTATTGTTGCTGCTTTCTTAGTTGTCTCTGTCTTGCTGGCAACTGCTGCTTCTGCCAGCCACCACCAATGCAGGTAAGAGGGTTGGGGCCTGGTTGGGGGGTGGGAGATTTTGACAGACGATGACAAGGGAACATTAATTATTTACTTAATTTTCCCTTGTCATCGTCTGTCGAAACCCCCCCAACGGCCCCGCCGCCTCACCACTTATATGTGCACGGGCCTTGGCTGGCTTCTGCTGTTGCCCTTGCCATAATTGCAGCTGCCATTTTACATGTTGTTACAGCATTATTTGCTGCTGGTTTATCTTCTGAGCTTACAGCTGTTGTTGCCCATGTTTTCCCCACCTTGATGGCAGTGGTGCTAGGTGCATTGGTGCAACTCTGTTCATTAGCGTCGGAGAAAGTGTGGTTGCATTTGTCATGACACCTGTTGCTGGTGTAGCCCTTGCTGTAGTGCTATATATTCTTGATGCTGTTGTCCCTGCTGTTTGTGGCAGTTGTGGCCTGTGCTGTGGTTTAAGCTATGATTGCTGCTGTTGCACGTGTTGTGATGATCGCTGTAGTTGTAGCTATTATACAGCAATGATGGAAACTGTTGTAACTGTTGTGACTGTTGTGATCCCTGCTCTCCTTGCAACTATTCTGTCATATTTGGTTGCAACTGTGATGGTCTTATGGCTATAGCATTTGTTGCTGATAAAAACTTAAGATAGAAGGAGAGGCAGGTCCGAATGGGCTGCCCAATGCGCTTTTCAAGAATGACCCAGATTTCTGGTCGGAGAATCTAATGCCTCTCTTCAATAAGATTTATACACAAACTGACGTCCCCGATTCTTGGTAAGGGAACATAATCCACCCAATATTTAAACAGGGAGACCATCGCAAGCCAGGGAACTACAGGCTGATATCTTTAATTGATGTAGAGGCCAAGCTCGACTTTTCTTGCCTCCTAGTTCAGCTGCGAGATTGGATGGACGATAAGAACATAATTCCCAAGTTCCAAATGGGGTTTAGACAAGGTTTGGGTACAAAACAAACTTGGCTATCATGGCTCTTTTAACCGAAAAATCAGTAAAAAGGGAACACGGCTGTATGCATGTTTTGTTGATATAAAATCTACCATTGACCGAGTGAGTAGAAAGCGTCTCTGGGAAAAGCTAAACGCATGGGGATTGCCGAGTCAACTACTAAATGCAATAATTGCCCTATACAGTGACACATAGGCAAGAGTGAAATTAGGCGATGGATGCAGTACTACTTCGAGCATCGACAGGCAGCAAGGTTTAAAACAAGGATGCGTGTTAGCACCAAGCCTATTCAATTTGTTTCTCTCAGACATCAGCAAAAACATGGAAGCAGCCAATTGTCATCTGCCGAACAAGGCTAACAAGCCGATTTCCGTTTTACAGTACGCGGACAATATCGTAGTGTTAAGCCAAACCCCCATTGGTCTACAAAGAGCGATAAATAACCTAGTATCCTATTTGGACCAGGAAAACCTGGAACTAAATAAAGAAAAAACAAAAGTCGTTCTGCCAAGTGGATTCCCCAAAAAATAAGTTTAAATGGTTAGTGAAAGGGGCAACGGTGGAAGAGAAAGGGTCCTACAAATACCTTGGCAGAACAATAGGGCAGGGCACAACACACAAGGAGCACAAACTGGCCATAAAAGCCAAAGCGAATTCGCTAATTTTTGCGTACAGACTACTAAAAACAAAATTGGATTGCCCGAATCATAACCACCTTTTAAAAGTGATGCTGCCAAATCTTGCCCACTCTGTCACTTGTCACTGGTTTAGTCACTTGGTGTGGCAAGGAGACTGATCTATTAAATGATCTCCAGACGAAGATTAACAAAGGCTGCTTTCAATCTGCCAAAGTTTGCCTCCCCGTTGCAAGTCCGACTTGAATTCGGCCTCCAAAACCAGAAATTCCGGGGCATGAGGGGCTTTGTAAAGCTATGCCAGAAATTTCGCTCCGCAGACCCAGACACAATGGACAGCTTATGCTGGGAAGAAATTAAGCACCAGGTGGACCAAGAAACATCAAGCTCATGGGGAAGTTACTTGAGAACTTGTTTGGACGACTTGGAAATACAAACAGCATGGGAAAATAGGGCAGATAAAGCAAGCATCAGTAAAGCGGTCAATGACGCAGCAAAAAAGAAATCTTTTCTGAAAGATAAAAATATAATTTCCAAACGTCAGCATGGGTGGACTGTCATCACCTCTTATAAATCATTAAAGCCGCAAGCATACTTAATATCTCACTTTAGCCGGCAGTTAAAAAAGAGCTACACAGACTACCGGATGGGTCCGCATGATTCAAAAGACCTACAGCCGTCCTGGAAAAACATCAAACAAACAGTACAGTGTCGACTGTGTGGCTATTATATGAAATCTCTAATCCATCTACTATGTGAATGCCCAGCAGTCATGGTCCAGAGGAGACAGTACTTAAAACCCATTCTTAATGAACTGAATATCCGCACGTGCAGGCAAGCTGTAATACGCTGGTTGGACGGTTCTTCAATAATTCTGGCCTACCGGGGAGTAAAATACCTGGCAGAAGTAAGAAAACTTTTACGGCAAGCAAATCTGGAGGAAAACAAAAAGTATGACCGGCCAGTCATGGGCCCAGTGGAGCCATCTGCGTAATTTATGGACTGAAAGCAAAACATATCAAGAGTCTATTTAGCTAGCAGGATCACAGAAGTTGGATTTAATTTTAATTATTGTTGTTTATAACATTTTAAGTGCTGGTTAAGCACACGCACCTTAGCTAAACAACCAATGGGATATTATCAATGTTGTCTGGTTTTAACTGCAAATGTAAAGATATTTAAATTTTTAGGGGATATTTTGTAAAGATTTTAATTAATCATACAATACACTTTGACTTAACTTGACTTGTTGCTGATATAGGGATTCATTGTGTTCTCGGTGTTGTCCATACTCTTTTAGACCCTATTACTGCTGCTGTTGCTGCTGCAGTGATGGCAGCTGTGTTTGATGCTGTTGCCCTGCTGTGGTCTCTGCGGTGTCCCTACTTTGATAGCAGCTGCAGTTACTGGGGGTGTCCCTGCTGGCATGGTAGCTGTTATCAGTGCTGATATCCATGCTTGCTATGTTACTGTGGTGGAAGCTTTTGTCACTGGATGCAACTATTGTTGCAGCTGTCATGTCTACTGTGGTGGTGGCTGTGATTGTAGCTACTGTGATTAGTGTCAGGGCTTCAGTTGTGGCTGGTTGTTAGACCTGGCACCATTGGCGTGGGTCTCCTTTTCATTTTTGTTGTTGCCTCATCTGTTTTTGCTGGTGTTAGATGTTTTGGGCACAGTGCCACTGCTGTTCGGTGCCACAGTGCAAGTGCTCCCTATTGTAAATTAATGTATTAATTGGTGATTCCACGATTGACTGTTTGGTTTACTGACCCTAGTACAGTGCACCAAATGCTGCTAGTGGGCCTGCAGCACTGGTTGTGCCACACACAGAAGCAGCCTTGTAAATGTGTCTAACGTCTGCCATTGCAGAGCCTGTGTGCAGTCTGGTACTGTCATACCGACTGGGCAAGTACACCCACTTGCCCGTCCCTAAACCTTACCCTTTTCTTCATATCAGTCACCCCTATGGTAGACCAAAGGGCAGGGTGCATTTTAAGTATAAGATAGGACATGCCCTGGTTTGTGTGACATGTCCTAACAGTGAATTACAGCCATTTTCATTTTTCACTATTGCAAGGCTACCTGTTCTCTATAGGCCAGAATGGGCTGTTAGAATTGTTACATTTTATAATCCTAACTGACTCAAAGAACATGGTGGAAATTCAAGTTTAGTATGCCCGAACTCAGAATAATTAAATACATCTTTTAGTAAAGTTGGTTTTAATATTCTGTGTTTGAAAATACCACTTTTAGAAAGTAGGTATTTTCTTGCCTAAACTTTCAAGCCTGCCTCTGCTAGGTTGTGTATTCCTTTGTCTGGAGTTTGTGAGTGACAAGGCTGGGGGATTCCAGGAACAGGCGGGGGCAGCCCAGTGGTGAATAGAGAGATCTGCATCTAGATGGGAGGTAGGAGTTGCACCTGGGACCTGAATAGGGCTGGGCCTTCCCTCTACAATGCTGGCTCCACCTCCTGTGGTGTGTCTGATGTCTCTGCCCTGCAAACTGAAAGAAGAGAAGGAATCCTGTCAACAAAGTGCTCCAGGGCTGTGCCTTCCCTCCCCTGTGCTGGCTCCACCTCCTGTGGGGCGGCTGATGTTTCTGCCCTGCACAGTGAATAGAAGGAAGGAGTCCTGTAAACAAAGTGCTCAGGAACTGGTTTGGACTAGGCAAAGGCCCCTCTCCTCTCAGAGAACAAAGGATTTGGGGGTATAAATATTGGGACCCTGATCCCATGAAATTAGATCACTTTTGGACTACAAGAAGAAACCTTTGCTGAGGAGAGGAACCTGAAGAAACTGAGGAGAGACTATTCCTAAGCTGAAGTTCTGCTTAGGGGATTGGCCTGCAGTGGTCGCCTGACTGCCAAAGAAAGGGGAAAGATCTTTGTGTGCTTTACTTTCAACTTGTGAAGGATCTCCAAGGGCTTGGAACAGAGCTTGCCTCCTGCTGAAGTCTCAGGGACAACAGACTTCACCCACCAGCTCCCCAAAAGTCTTCCTGAAGTGCTTGCAGCTGTGCAGGACTTTGTGGGGGATTTGCGTGTCGCAAGGAGCTGGAAGCGCGACACAAGATCGCGAAGCGTGTCGCCGAACTGCCGCTGCCGCTTCACAACACAAAGCGCCCGCATCACCGGAGAAGAGAATCGACGTCGCAGCAGATGCCGCACATCGCCAGGAAGCGTGTCGCAAAGCAGAAGGATTGACGTTGCATCAGATGCCGCCGCATCTCTGAGAAGCGTGTTGCAGGACCTGTTGCGGCTCATCGCCGGAGAAGAGGATCGTCGTTGCCGCAGATGCCGCCCCATCACCGGGAAGAGTGTTGCAGGGCCTGTCGCGGCTTGCATTGTTGTGGAAGCAACTCACATCGCCAGTAGAGAGGATCGACGTCGCCGCAGACGCCGCCGTACCGCTGGGAAGCTTATCCCAGGGCCGGTTGTGGCTCGCATCTTGTAAAGTATCTCGCATCGCCTGAAAAGAGGATCGACGTCGCAGCAGACACCGCCACATCACTGGAAAGAGTGTCGCATCAAGGAGAGAGCGTGGTCTTTATTTCTTTGCACCAGAACTTTGCCATATTTCCCTCACTGCGACATTACTTGTCGTGGAAGCGCAACGCATCGTAAGGTACCGTGACGCAAAGTGTCACATCTTAAGAACTGAACTAAAGTAAGCTAAAGCTACCATCTTAAAGTAACAGTATTGTGTATTTTTGTCGTTTATGGTCTTGTAGTAAATCTATATAAACTATACTTATTTTTTATATAAACCTTGTGTGGTGTCCATTTGTAGTGTTGTCACTGGGTTACTGTATGTGGTCACAAATGCTTAACGCACTGCCTCTGAGATAGTTCTATCTGCTCGTGCCAAGCTACCAAGGGAGTGAGCAGGGGTTATTTAGGAGTGTAATCCCCTTATCCTGACTAGAGGCAAGGGTCCCCATTTGTCACAAGTACCTACCTGTACCACCTAGAGACCCACAAATCGGTATGTTACTCTTACAACGCAACTTTTACGTCGTAATGCTGTTACAACGCAGCTATTACAACACTGGTTCCATTACATCGGATGCTATTACAACGCAGGATATTACATAGCAGATGCTATTACAACGCATACCATTACATCGTAAGTATTGGTAAGTATATAATTTTTTATTTTTTTTAATTTATTATTATATAATTAATTTAATTATTTTTAATTATAAAAAAATATATTTATTTATGTTTTTTAATATTATAAATTAAATATATTAATTTAATTAATTTTTATAATAAGTCTGAGTATAGGAGTATATGTTTTGGGGTACTGAGGTATATGTTTTGGGGTGTTTGGTTATTTTTAGGTTACAGGGGTATTATTAGGTTTTAGGGCAGGGTTTGGGTTTTGGGGTACAGGGGTGTTTTTAGGTTTCAGGGCAGGGTTTGGGTTTTGGGGTACAGGGGTATTTTTAGGTTTCAGGGCAGGGTTTGGGTTTTGGGGTACAGGGGTGTTTTTAGGTTTCAGGGCAGGGTTTGGGTTTTGGGGTACAGGGGTGTTTTTAGGTTTTAGGGCAGGGTTTGGGTTTTGGGGTACAGGGGTGTTTTTAGGTTTTAGGGCAGGGTTTGGGTTTTGGGGTACAGGGGTGTTTTTAGGTTTTAGGGCAGGGTTTGGGTTTTGGGGTACAGGGGTGTTTTTAGGTTTCAGGGCAGGGTTTTTGGTTTTGGAGTACAGGGGTGTTTTTAGATTTTAGGGCAGGGTTTGGGTTTTGGGGTACAGGGGTGTTTTTAGGTTTTAGGGCAGGGTTTGGGTTTTGGGGTACAGGGGTGTTTTTAGGTTTTAGGGCAGGGTTTGGGTTTTGGGGTACAAGGGTTGTTTTAGGTTTTAGGGCTGGGTTTGGGTTTTGGGGTACAGGGGTATTTTAGGGTTCAGGGGTAGGTTTGTGTTTAGGGCTGATTAAATTATATTTACCATTTATAAATTAATTTAAATATATTTATTAAATTAAATTAATTATATTATATTAATTACATTTTTTAATTAAATTAATTAAATTAAATAAATAATTTTAATTAATTTAATGTAATTACTATTTATAAAATATTTAAATCAAATTAATTTCATTATATTTTTTTAATAAATTTAATTATAATTTTTTTTCAAATTAAATTAAATAAATTGATTTTAATTTATTACATTACATTAATTACTATTTTAAAATGTATTTTAATTAAAATAATTAAATTAAATTAATTAAATTAACTTAATTACATTTTTTTAAAAAAGGTATACTTACCTATACTTACGATGTAATGCCATGCGTTGTAATAGCATCTGCTATGTAATGCCATGCGTTGTAATGGCATCCGATGTAATGGATCCTGCGTTGTAAAAATTCCGATGTAACGGAATGCGATGTAAAAAACCGCGTTGTACTGACACCAATCCCACAAATCTAACGCTGGTCCTGCCTTATTAGAAGATATTGCCACATCTGTTGCTCCTGTTGAGGTTGTATCTGTTGCAACTGCTGTGACTTTTGCTGTGGTCATTGCTTTGTTTGCACTTGTGGTTGTTGCTTGTGTCCCTACTGTGATAGCAGCTGTCATCACTACAGTTGTTACTTCCATGGAGCAGCTGTGCTAACGTGTGTGGTCTCCGCAGTGCTTACCACTGCTGTGGTAGCTGTGATTGCTGCTGAGGTCAATGTTGTCTGACCTGTGGTGCCAACTGTAGTTTGGTGTGTTTACAGCTGTAATTGCTGTTATCCCTGTTGTAGTGGCAGCTGTGGTTGCTACTGTGTTTACAGCATGGTGCAAGCTGTTGCCACTGCTGTGGTTCCTGTTGTGCTTGCACCTATTCAGCTTTTTTGCTATGTTGTTGTGGTTGCGGATGCAGCTGTTTTGGCTAGTGTTGTTGCTGCTCTGGCTCTTGACTTGATGAAACCTTCTGTTGCTGCCATCGTCGCTGCTGTTGTTGATGCTATTGTCCCTTCTGAGGCTCCAGCTGTGGCTCCTAAACTGGTTCCTGGCCTTTTTACAGCTTCTGTTACCTACTGTTGTCCCCAGTTTGGTGGCAGCCGTGGCTGCTACTGTTGGTCCTGCTATTGTGCCAACTGCCATCACTGTTGTTGTTCTAGTTGTGGTGGCAGCAACGGTAACAGCTGTAATGGAAGCTGCTGTCACAGCTTGCAATTATTGTTGCCACTGTTGTGGTGGCTATGGTTCCAGCTACTTCTTTTTCTCTGATTCCTGCGGCGGTAGGAGCTATTGTCACTCATTGTGTTCATGCTGAGTTTCCAGCGGTTGTCAATGCTGCTATTCCTGCTTACTGTTGGTGCCCCTAAAGTTGCTGCTGCTATCCTGACTGTGGTGGCAATTGTCAATGTTGTTATCATTCCTGCAATGGTGACATTTGTTATCACTGCTATAGTCTCTACTGTAGTTACATCTCAGGTCACTGCTCTACCACCTGCTGTGGTGACACTTGGGCTCACTCATTTAGTTTCTGCTGCTGTTACAAGTATGGCTGTTGCTGAGCTTCTCTCTGTATTTTTTTTGTTCTTCACATGAGCTCCAGTGGACAGCAAACTTGATTCGAGCAACAACAAGAGTGCCTCTTTTCCTATGTAACCTAGTACAATTACTGGCCAATCAAATATAATGTTCTCACAAAGATGATAATCGACATTCCAAAGCTCCTTTCTGTATATACTTTTTTTATTTTAATTTATTATGCCATGAGGCTTGAAAAACAGCTAGATACAGCTCTACCCTAACAAGAGCTGTTTACAACCTGTTTGTTCCTTTCATTTTCAGGTCTGAAAATTGTGTGTAAGATAGTAGAGATCCAGAATTGCATACTCCTGACCGCTTCCCACCCCTGTGAGTGAAGACAAAAGCAATCTCATCACATTTATAAGATAATCGCTCTCTAATACAGTCAAAAGGGGCATAGGACACGGACCTAAAAGGAAATACTGTAGAAGCACTTCTGAAATGTATTTAATTCAGGAACCACTGCATTAAGCTGATTTCTAGCCTTCTGGCTGCACACACATATACATTCACAGGAAAATAGTTTTTTTCCGGCAAATCCAAACTTGTCCTATGTAAAAGAATACACATGAGCTAACTAACTGACTAGATTACATATGCATAAACTGAATCAAGATTGATATTTTATGGCTCAATTTACCTACTCACACCTGGCAAAAATTATAATGTACTCCTGTGTAATTTATGCAAGGCTGTAAGTAGTGTATTGATATGCAGGTATAGTGTACTTATTGGGTCTTATTATGCACACTTATGGCCATATCACTGTAGGGCCCGTGTTCTAGCACTTGGATGTCATGGGCTGGAAAAGCTATGCAGCATAACCGCATGGAGATTGGAGAGGGGTGATAGGCACCAACTCAGTCCGGCTACTGCACATGTGGGAGGACATGCCTTCTACCGGCCCACAGTCTGCAGTACCCCCTGACACCCAAGCACTCTCACATAGGCCCCCGCTGTCATTTAGCACCCGGCCAGAGGAGGCAAATAAGAGCCAAACTGTCCCCGTATTGAGTAACCCACATAAGAAACAGCCCAAGGGATTTTCTGAGTTCACAGGTTGTTCACTATTCTGTGGAAAGTTACTCAAAAATTCAGATTTAGGTGTGGGGGCATTGATCGAAAACGTTAATTCTGTCACCGTGCATCCACACACCAAAATCCACCTAGCTTGTGTTCAAGCCCTTAATATCATGTTAACTTTGCACTTGTGGGAGTTCCCAAAGATGTGGCAGAAGAATGACAAGGGTATTCCTATAGTAATGTGGTAATCATCACTAGGGCTGGGCGTAGTTTGCAAAGTAGCGATATGTGAAGCTACGCAAATGGCACTTTGCACTACGCAAACTGCGTAGTACCCTGTTCCCACTGTGCAAGATACAGTTTTCTATGATTGCACAGGGCGGACAAGCATCCGGCACTGTGCAATCATTGAAAATGGCATCTTGCACAGTGCGAGCTGTAGTTTTCTGCCGCTGGAGTAGATTTTAACTCGAGCAGCAGCTTTCTCAACTCGGACTGGTAGTTTCTCATCCATAGCGAGCATACGTGACCACTCACAATGACAAAACTAGACCTCCCTGCGTTGAGAATCTCGCCAGGAGATTTATTTTCCATGCTCGGGATCGGCAACTTGATGTTGCTGATCGCGAACGAGGAAAAAGTCTCGCCGAGATGTCATTTTGCTTGCTCGAGGTCGCCAACTTGACGCTGAGGACCGCGAGCAAGCAAAAAATTACAGCTGCACTACGCTACATGTGTTTGCACTGTGCTACGTGCAGTTCGCGTAGTGCGAAGTAGAGCATACTTCGCAAACTATGCAAGAGTAGCGTAGTGCTTTGCCCAGGGTTAATCGTCACTAAGTCTTACAAAACTTGATATACTTGACCTGTTGCAAATACAACTGAGCACATTCCCGTACTCTTGCAAGACACAGTGCGATGAAAGAGTTGGAAAATACATAATTTACTCCATTTTAATTTTTGGAGGGGTCATAAAAAAGAAGCATAGGACAAAATGATTTAAACTGGAAACATAAGCTATTTCAAAAGTGAAATGTTACATTTTTGCAAATGCCCTAAACATATACGATTTACTGGGTGCAAAATGCAGGCAAATTAGCTTTTTCGTAACTACCAGTAATTTTATTTCAAAATCTGTTTATTGAAAATTTTCCCCGAGAGTGAGACAAAAAGCATTACATAGGCAACATCGGACATAAGAAAATTCAGCCCAGAGTTACAGTTCTCATATGAAGGTAACAGCTTATCCAAAAGGTCTGTGGAGAGTAAACGTTTTTTAAAGAAAAAAAACAGTATCATCATTACATGTTGCTTTCAGGCCAATGTTTCTGAGCATCAATCTACCCTCCCAAGAGAGTAACATAGAAAGGAAACTTAAACATACCTAAAAACGAACGTAACTTTGATGTCATGGTGCAAATTAGAGTAAGGTGAGCATGAGGATTGGGTTACTGGGGCCTCTGCTCGGGTGACCGACGCGCTGCTCTGTGTCCCGGTAGCTGTAGTGTGATTAGATGTGGAATAAGTTGACAACCCTAAGCTGTGGAGTGCAGGCCACCAAAGGGAGCCCCTCTGACAAGTAGCTCACCAGCGTAGACCAAATGCAGTTGAAGCTTTTCCTGGTATCCTCCACTATGTCAGCCAGGCGCTCCAAAGCCAAAGCCCTCCACAATCTTGCATCCCTTTGAGTTAAGGATGGGGCCTCTTGTTTTTTCCATGCAGCGGCAACTGCCATCTTGGCTGCCCCCAAACAAAGCCACATAACAGATTTGTCACTCTGTTTGGCATTTCAAATTTGGGTCTCTTTCCCCCAACAAAACATGTTCCAGAGAGCTGGGGATAGGATAGCCTAGAATAAGCTTAATTTGGGACAACATTTACTTCCAGAAAGGCTGTATGGAGGGGCAGTCCCACCATATATCGGAAGTTGCCTAAAATACAACAACCCCTCCAACGCCTGTCCGACGAGTTGGGAAAAATCTTGTGAAGTTTCTGAGGGTATAAGCACCAATCATGCATAATTTGATAGTGTGCCTTTCTGAGATACATTGAGTGGTTGTTTTTAACTATATCTGTACCTAAATGTTCCTATTGCTTATCTTCTGAGGGGGTAGCCAAAAGCGCATCCCAAAAGCGTTTAAAATGCAGGCTCGATCTGGAGCTCAATGCTTGTATAAGAGCATACAAGAAGGAGATACAACCTTTGGAAGTGAACCCAGACAGAGCAAACTTATCGATATGGAGCAACTCCCTGGTGGCGGCCAACCGCACTAGGGGTTGCTGCACCCAGTGTTTCAGCTGTAAGTAATGGTATTCTTCCTTAGCGTTCACTGTGAATCGTTTCCTTTGTTAACCAGGTGAGAGATCATGTGACAGCCTCCCTTCCTCCCGTCCTCAAAGGGGCCCTCTTGTAGAGCTGGGGGGAACGCAGCATTAAAATGTATAGGTGTGTAAGGAGAGGGGAAGGTCGTAAAGTGCAGTCTCTTAGTAAGTACATCACAGATCTTTAGGGTGTTGGATGTAGGCGTGCTAATGTAAGAGTTGAGTGGTCTCTCCTTTGGTTTCCATAGAAGATCCCAGATGCTGCACCCTGTTATCTGTCTGTCTATATGCAGCCAATGCTTCTCTGAAGCCAGCAGCTACCATTCCGTGATTACCCGCAGTTGTGCCCCTCGGTAATAGGACTGGAAGTCAGGTAATGCTAAGCCGCCCTCTTTGCTTGGTTGTGTGAGTAAATTATAGGGAAGTTGTGCCCTCTTTCCCTGCCAAATAAATTTGGTAATGCCCAAAAAGACCCCCCTCCACCGGAATAGGCAACCCTTGAAAAAGGTAAAGCAAGCGAGGGAGAACATTCATCTTGATGGCATTAATCCTACACAACCAGGTGATGTATGCCACACTCCATTTACCCAGATCAGTCTTCAGTTGTCAAAGAAGGGGGGAAAAGTTAGCCCTATATAGATCTTGTATAGGTGGGGTGAGCTTAACGCCTAAGTAGGTGATCTCTTTTGTAGTGCAGCGAAAAGGTGACGCCCCTGCTACCCATCGACACTCTTCTTTTGATATTGTTAGATTTAGTAAGAAAAGTTAAATCCCGCCACCTGTTCAAACATCACCAGCTCGTCATGGATAGCCAGTAGAGAGACAGAAGGATCTGAGATGGGGGGTTCTCTGGACCTCCCTCAAGTAGGGGCAAAATCAAACGAAGACTTGGCCAACCCATAACCGCTGAGGAAGTCCAGAAGGCGATTGACTCCCTTAAACTTCAGAAAGCTCCAGGGCCGGATGGCTTCTCAGCCCACTTCTATCGTACCCATGCACCCGAGCTCGTGCCCTTTCTAACTATTCTATTTAACATCATTGCCTCTACGCAACAAGTCTTTCCCTCCATGGGCGAAGCGATAGTGGCAGTGATCTCTAAGCCTGCTAAGGATCCCTCAGCTTGCTCTTCTTACCGCCCGATTGGTCTCCTGAACCTAAATGCTAAAATTTACTATAAAATCCTGGCCACTCGTCTCAAATCAATAGTTCCCGGTCTTCTAGATCCAGACCAATTCGGATTTATTAAGGGGCGACAGATCCATGATAACTTGCGGCGCATCATCCATATCATTGACAAGGCCCGCAAGAAAAACATTCCAGCAGCGCTTCTCTCGCTAGATGCAGAGAAAGCATTGGATCGCTTGCAATGGACTTTTTTGTTTAGAGTGCTTCAGCGCTTCGGCTTCAACGAGACCTTTATAGGGATGATTGGCGCTAACTATCACTATTCCAGCTCTTGGGTCCTTGTTAATGGAGTAGCTTCTTCCCCCTTTGGCCTGGCTCGCAAGACAAGACAGGGTTGCCCCTTCTCCCATCTCCTTTTCGCCTTGAGCATAGAACCCCTAGCCCATAGGATTAGAGGCAATCCAGAGATTCGGGGGATACATTTTGCTACCAGTAATTTTGACTGGTAACTCTGTCATTTGTAAGGTATTCCTGCTGATGTCAGAGAGTTTTGTGAGTAAGGTAAAACACCTGTACTTGTATTTTCCAGATTGGTGCATCTCCTATACATTTTAATACATAATAACAACACAATCCTTGTCAGGGTTAACCATAAACAAAGTCACCTAATTAACCTGTTCTTAACCCTCTGTTAGCTGGGCAAAAAATAGTAAAATGTGTAAAGTATTTATGCAGCACTTCAACAGTATTAAAATGAAAATATCACACAAGAAAAACAAAACAAAAGTTTAGAATAATAGAATAAAATTGAATAAATTATTTAACACCAAAATGACAACAATCCAAACAGTAAAACAGAAGTTATGAATTTTTAAAGATTTTATTGAAAGATACTGCATATGGTAACTTGAGACTGGTTCAAAGAAAACCCAACTGTGATGGACTGCAAGTCGGATACCATGGGTGGATTTTGGCATTGAATTTCAAGTGCAAATGTAACAGGTGACAGCTCTGCCCCTCTCACCAAGTCAGGAAGCCCATCCTGCCAACACCCATACCCTCTATTGTGTAGCTGTCTGGGAGGATACACAAAGGCCAACTGTCAACCACACTTAGAAATGCGACACCGGAAACAGGCTTCAGGCTTCAAATGATTTGAACAAGAAAATTCCAACTTTCTAAAAGTGCCATTTTCAAAATTATGACAAAAATATGACTTAACCATTATAGATGGTTTCAAATTATAATTCATCAGACACCAAATATGGCATTCCTACCTGCTCCCAAACAAAAGTTATTACTTAAATGTAATAAGCTAACCCACTGTTATCCTGTGGGAAAGGTGGGCCTTGCAACAGTGAAAAACAAATTTGATAGTGTTGCTCTACGAGGACATGCAAAACTCAAAAGTACACGTCAAACTTTTAAATACAACATAGCCTGCCCTCTGGCTGCAAATTGGTGACTTATATGTAAAAAAGGAAGGTTTAGGCCTGGCAAGAGGTTTATTTTTCCAGGTAGAAGTTGCAGTTCACAGGCAGTGGCAGACAGAGACAATGTTTTTAAAGGGCTACTTAAGTCGGTGGCACAATCCGTGCTGCAGGCCCACTAGTAGCATTCAATTTATCAGCCCTGGGTGAATGGCATACCAAATTTACTAGGGGGTTACAAGAAAATTAAATATGCCAAATGAGTGTAAGCCATTTTGAAGATGGTTCTAGACATAAACATAAGCACATTAGCACTCATTGTTCGTAGTAAAGTACACAGACTCCCAGAGCTAACATAAACAAATTTAGAAAAATAGAGAGAACAGAGAGGGCCAGGTCCAACATGATCCCACACCAGTCAACAGCCAGGGTAGACTAATCAGTAACTTGATGGGCTTATCTGCTTAGGTGCTAGAATATGGACAATACCCATCTACTGCACAGGCCCTTGCCTGTTCCATTCCCCTCAAACCTCAGTTGGACCCCACTGTCTACACTCTCCTGAGCCACTGAACTGACCCATGGGAACCTTCTCCTCATCAGTAGACCCCATATCTGCAACTCCTAATCTTAAGTTGCTCACAGATGCATCCCAGAAGGCAGACAGTACCACCGTGGCCATCAAAATGATGTGGCCCAGTTCACCCCTTGGATCAGACTTCTGTCCCCAACCCAAGGACAACTCTGCCCATAGGGACAGTGTTAGACTTGTCAGCTTTGGGGTGCTCTTCCTCAATCCCTTTGCTTTTTGCCTCCACGTTTAGCTGAATCTTTTTGTTGACCTTAGGACTCTGAGCACTTTACCACAGCTAAACAGTACTAAAGTGCATGTGCTTATTCCCTAAACATGTGTGCAATTCATGTATATTTGATTGACCTATTTAATTTACTTGTAGGTCCCTTGTAAGGTGGAGTACCATAAACCAAGGGCCTATAAGTTAAATGCTACGAGTAAGCTGCAGCACTGATTGTGTCACCCACAGAAGTTGCATTTGAAGCCTGTCTCAGGCTTGCCACTGCAGTGCGTGTGTGTATAGTTTATTGCCACTTTGACTTGGCATTTAAAACTACTTGCCAAGCCTTAAACTCCTCTTTTGCTACGTATGTTACCCCTGAAGTAGGCCATAGGTAGCCCTAAGGGCAGGGTGCTATGTAAGTAAAAGGTGGGACATGTACTTTTGTGTTTTCCATGTCCCGGAAGTGACAAACAGCCTATTTCATTGTTCACTAGTGTGAGGCCTACTCCTCTCATAGGTTCCCATTGACAACTACCTAATACATGTTTATTCTGTAATTCCTGATCGTTTTTTCATGTTCATTATGTTTGCAATGATATTGATAAATTCTACTTACTGGTGAAGATGGATTTAACATCATTATTTTATAAATTACAATTTTAGAAAGTGGAAATTTCTCTGCACTTAATGCTCTGAGTGCCTGACAGCCTGTTTCCAATACACGTCTGCAGTGGGTCACAGCTATACTTTGTGCATTCCCTCTAAACAGCCACAACACAGGAAGGGTAGGTGTGTCTGAGTTCTAATCTACACACATCAGCATTTCCTTGTTAGGTTATAAGTGAGGGGCTTACACTTCACTTGAATAGGTAGTGTCCTGTCACCACACAAATGACTGATTTACCCCCGACGGATAGCCTGGCAGACAGGACGGGGCTGAAAGGGAAACTTGTGCACTTCAGAGAGCTGCTTTGAAATCACCCCCACAAATCAAAGGCACTTTTAAAATCAGACACTACAGGACTTGTAACTGAAGCTCTGCCAGAAGAACTGCTGTGCTGCCTAATGGACTCAACTGGACTGCTGATCTGGAAGGCGTGCTTTTCTGATTGCCGTCCTGCTGCCTGCTGCTCCTTGACTCTGCTGAAGGAGAGCTGGACGCTACCTTTACTCCAAGTGATCTTCAAGGGCTTGCTGGCATGCCTCCTATTGCTTGAGACTCAGGAAAATCAAAGTCTCTACCTACCCCAGCTCATGTGCCTGGCTCACTGGAAGTGGGGCAGATACTTGCAATATGGATTTCAACATATCTCCTGTCTGTGTACGACAGAACAGTATCATCAACCTGGTTGCAGGAATAAAATCAGTGCATCTTATCAGAACCAGCGCTTTGCCTCTGAGATCGACACATCAGACAGTGTTTCCCGCAGCTGAAGCTTGGTGAGATCAACACATCTCTTCAACTGCATAGCAGAATCCGACGCATCGCTTGACGTCCCTTTACTTCTGCACCCTTCTTCGGAACTGACACATTTCCTTTACAGAGTGGAGAAGATTGAGGCATCTCATTGCTTGCAGTCAGGAAAGGTACTTTGGTCACTGGGGCTTGCGTAGGTCATGTAGCCAGCCTGCGCTTTCAGGAGGTTGGCCTGAACTGTGACTTTGGCCCAGTCCAGCGCAATCTAAAGTAACATTTTATGCTACTTGCTTCTAAGAGCATTACTGCATTTATTCTTTTAAAATTCAATATCTCAACTTCTATACATTGGATTTCCATCATTCTGGACTTTTTGTTTATAATATTTTAAACTATTTTTTATAAACCTGTGTCAAGTCATTTGGTGGTGCATTCATTGTTTTATTGATTGTGTGTGTTGCACGGATACTTTAAAAATTGTCTCTTTAGATAAGCCTGAGTGCTCTGTGCCAAGCTACCAGAGGGTGAGCACAGGTTATCTTTTAGAGCCTAATTACGAATCTTGTGGTCAGAGGACTCCCAGACTCATGGTGGAGCAGCGGTGGTGGTCCAGCAACCCCGCACTGCCGGTTTGACCCCCCCATTACGACTTTGGTGGTCAGATTGCCATGGGACCGCCTCCAGGGAACAGCTGATCCCTGGTGGTGGCATGGCAGTCCTGAGGAAGTAATATGCTTGGCGGGACTGCCTTGGTCCTGCCAAGCATATTTTGAATTTCCTCTCCACCACGGTTTTCACAGCGGTTCCACCGCCCTGAAAACCATGGCAGAGAGGAAACAAAGCGGTTCTCCATGGCCCCCTGGTGCCTCACGCCATGTGGATGCACACAGGGGGGCACAATATGTGCCCCTCTGCGTGCATGTACACCAGTTCCTGCATGGCATGGACTTAAAAGTCCATGCCGTGCAGGAACTGTTTTTGGCATTTCCATTGCCGTGCACGTTTATAGAGGCACCACTGTGGGAACACCAAAAAAGCATGACAGACAGGAGGAAACTCCAAATCTGGTGGGCAGCCCAACCAGGGCTTTGGCACTGCAGGAACGTGGTGTGGCATACTGCCCTCTCCCGCTTTGCCAAAAGTCACAATGTAGCCCGTAGTGTGTTCTAGCTTACCCTGACTAGGACTGTAGCTTCTGCTTGGACAGGGTGCATACCTTTGCCACCCAGAAATACCGTTTCTAACAGACAGCAACCAACAGAGGCCACTGACAACTGTCAGTGTCAAGAACCAGGCCTGAGCCATCCAGAGTTCTCTAACCTCTGAAGTTTCTCTGAGTGGAGCCAATATCCCTGGGTGTTAGGCACCCTACTTCTACTCCCCTTCCACCAGTCCAGAGGTGATAGCCTGAGACTGGCCACTCAGTCCCTTGTCTGTAGCCTGAGGCTGAACAGTGGTGAACCTAAACTCCCCCAGCATTTGGGCCTTTGTATCCTCTGAGAGTGGCGCCCCTAGACACATGAACTTTGAGAGCACCCTGGATGGCCACCCTTCTTAGTTCTTCCAATACCAGTGGCAACTCATTTCCTAAAATGCAGTCAATGGGCAGCTGTGGACTAACTATGCCTCTCCTCTGGGCCACCTCCCAATCTCATTGCAGGGATCCCAGAGCCATGGGGTGGAAAACGTCCTGCTCCTGCCACTGAGTTACTCTACACACCGGTCTGGTGTACTGCTCTGTAGAAACCAGTCTTTTCACTGCCATGAACTGTCTCGCCCTGGTGTCCCTCAAAGCAGTGACAGGGATCCAATTGACTTTGACCTTGTGGAAGTGACAACTCCCACTCTCTGGGATCTGCACATCGCCCTCTGAGTCTACCTCCCAACTAAGGGAGACTAGCGCATGTTCTATAACCTGCCCCTGGAGACAAATTACCCCTAAGTCCACATTGGCCACCCCTGTAGACCTCCCACCAGTGGGCGGTTTCTTAGGACAGACAGATTTCCCTTCTTTTTGTCCTAACTCAAAACAATCAAACCACCAGGCTGGAAATGGGGTGCCTGTTCTCACTGCCCAATGGAACCTTCTCCCTGCTTCTCAGAAGGGTCTTAGGAAACCTTTCTTCTCACCTTTCTCTGGGACTTGTCTGTGTCTCAGTGATCCCCCCACTCTGCTGCGGGGAGCCTGAACCACCCCTCTCAGATCACTCCCCGGTACCACCTTATGGACCCTAGTGCTTTGCCAGTTGTCTGCCTCCTTAGCAAGCTCCCTACGGACAATGACCATACTATCCTTTATCTGTTGGTGATGTTCTGGAAAACAATTGCTGGCTGTATAATCCCTGGCAAATAAATGGTATAGCCCTTGGTAATTCTTCATATCACAGCCCTTTACCCAACTACACAGTGCCTTGCAAAATGACCCCACATGATACACCCAGGACTATTGCGGCAATTTCAGACTTACTGTAAACTTTTGCCTATACTTATCAGGAACTAAGGTATATTTCCTGTTAAGAGTGGCCTTTATGAGTGGAACCTCATTCTGTCCCCTTTCCCAAGGGCTAACAATGACCCCCTTGTTTCATTGGGAATGGGCCTCCAGGGACTGGCCCCCCTATCCTTCTAAGTCACCCTGTGCATTTCTAAGGCAACCAATTAGGTCTTGAACCACTTATCTATATCATCTCCCACAACAAAGTTAAGCACTAAGTACTTGAGAATAGGGACCCTCCTGTTTCCATTTGGCACTTGGGTATCACTGCCACCATTACTGCTGGACTTCGAAGTTTATTTGACTTTGAGTCCCATCTCTTGTTTACTCATTTCATGTGTCAGCAGAAATTACTTCTCTTCCAGGACCAGCTTCTTTTCCCGAAATGGCCAGGGTTACTTCCTCTGCCACCCTCTTTGCAGGAAACTCCTCAATGGCTGCTTCCCTCTCCAGCTCAAGTTTGTTCAGCTGCACATTGAGCTACCTCTCAGCACTCCAGTCCTCCAGCTCCTCTAGAGACATATTATGGAAAGAGATGCTGCTACCTGCCCTGGATCTGGCAGTGGACCTCACTCCTGTGGATTCTCCACTCTCTCCCCTGAAGCCATGATCAGGCAGGTGGTCTTCCTCCTCCTTGATCTCCTCCCCCTGCTCCCCATGCGCCTCCTCAACTTCCATCTCCTTATTTTCCATCTACTGTAGTCTGTAACTGGCAAGCCTCCCACCAGGCGGTGAGTGTCTTCTGGAACTCGTACTTCTTGGAGCCCTCGATTGCTGGCACCTCCCCTCTCCCTACACAATCTCTTGATCTCAGCCACTGTGTAGTTCTCCAAATAATTAATCTCAAACTCCATGATTGCAGGTAGGGTCACAGAGGCACAATGTCAGGTTAAATAGTAGTGGATTGGAAAAAGCAAATGAGGCCAATCAAGGAGAATTTTTAAAAACAAGAAAACAAAGGAACTTGTATCAAATTATAATGGGATTTTTGTGTAACACAAATTATTGTCAGATACTGCACAAACACAAGTACTGAATCCCCCACTGAGAAACAATGGGAGACATTGTGGTTTTTGTTGAGAGGCGTGCACACCCTTCTCAAGCAGCAGCCACAATTCTTTTTCACGGGAATCACAAAAAAATCACTGAAGTAACCTGTTCCTTTGGTAACTTATCACAAAATCAATCAAGCCTAATTACTTAGAGGCAATGTGTAAAGTATTTATGCAGCACTTCAAACAATAATAAAGTAAAAACACAACAAAAGAAATCTTCCACACAAATAATGACAAATAGAATACAATTTAATAAATTATTTGAGAGGATAATGAAAAAACCCAATTAGTAGAACTGTAGGCATGCAATTTTGTTTTTTTTTCTAAAAATAGTGCCTAGAAGTACAAAGTGCCAACTGTTATCTGGTTGTGCTGGCCCAGGACAACGTCAAAGATCAGTTCAACTACAATAGCACATGGGCAGGATATAGGTACAAAGTTATGCCTAATGAACAAATTATCTTAAATCCTGGTTGCAGAGTGTTGCGAGATCCTGCATCGAGGATGCGTTGTGCATTGATTGTTTTGAAGAGCTTCTGGGGCTGCAATGCCGAGGCCTGCATCCTTGTCAAGGAAGCCATTGATGAGGGGCATGCAAAGAGAAGTCCATCCTCGAGTATGCGTCGTACAGCGGCGGATCCAAAGAAGCTGCGGTGCTGCGATGCAAAGTACTGTGTCGTTGTCGAGGATGCTGTCAAAGAGGGGCTTGCAATGTGAAGGCTTGTGTCAAGGATGCGTCAAGTAGTGAGTCTTACGAGGAGGCTGCGAGCTGCACTGTGATGCGAAGTCCTGCATCAGTAATGAGTCAAGCAGTTGTGCTTCTGATATGGAGCTGTGAGGAGATGTATCGTGCTGGGTCAGTCTTGCCTACAGGACCACCACTGGACTGGCAAAGTACTGTAAGGATTACTTCCAAGGGTCCAGGATGGCACCACTTAGTGAGTAGAACTCACAGCAGACAGAGTCCAGGTGCTAGGTTCTAGGTGTTTGGAGCCTTTTCTGTCCCTGAGGCTCGGATCCGTCGGCCAGTCAATTAGCCAATGGATTCATTCTGGTGTTCCTGGATTAAAGATGCAGGTCCAGTCCTTTTTACTCAGGTGGTAGGGTAGCAGAGTAGTGCTCCTTCTTGCAGAACAGTGCAGCAGTCCTTTTGAATCTATTTCAGGTCCAGAGGTGTAATGAAGAGTTGGCTCTGAGGAGCCACTATTTATACCTGGTGCCCACTTTAAAGTAGGAGAAAGGTCTGGAGGTTTCCACCATCAGAGGTATTTGGTATTTCATTCCTCCCTGCCCTGACCTCAGCTTGTTTGGTGAGACAAAAGAAGAGTGTCAGCACAGCAGTCCTTCTGAGTTTTGCACAGGTCGAGAGGTATACTAAAGAGTTCGGTCTGAGGATAAACTATTCATACCTGTTGCCCACTTTCAAGTGGGGGAAGGTTCTGGAGGTTTCCACCATCACAAGTGTTTGGAATTTTGTGCCTCACTGCCCTGGCCCCAGCTTGTTAGGTGACACAAAAGACAAGTGTCAAAACCCTTTGTGAGTGCCTTTTCGATGTAAAAATGTGGTAGGTGACAGCTCCTCCCACTCATCAAATCAGTGAAAGCCCATCCTGCTAACACCTAGTCTCCCTTTTGTCTCACTCACTGGGAGCAATATACAACAGCAAACTGCCACTTACTCCAAGTCATGTGACCCAGGAAACAGTCCACAGGCACCAAGTCAATGAGACAAGAAAATACAAACTTTCCAAAAGTGGCATTTTCATAATTTTAACTTACAATCCAACTTTACAGCAAAGAGGGTTTTAAATTAGAAATTACAATTCTTTAGACACCAAATTAAATATTCCTCCCAGCTCCCACTTAAAAGTTACCACTTATTAAATGTAAGAAGGTAACCCGATGTTATCCTAAATTAGAGGGGTAGGTCTAAAAGTAGAAAAATAGCAAATAGAAGATTTTCACCACCAGGACATGTATAAAAGAACATGTGCAACTTTCTAAATTATTATTATTATTATTAGGGAGATTTGTAAAGCGCCTGGTGTACGCCTACAGGCGTGTCCCCGCGCTATAAAAGTGGGATAAGCAGTAAGCAGCCAGCACAACCGTCTACCGTCTGAATAAGTGAGTTTTCAGCTTTGTTCTAAACAAGAGTTCAGATGACTCCAAGCGTAGCTCTAACGGAAGGTCATTCCATTGTTTCGCTACCAGATATCTGAACGACCTTCCTCCCATACGCGCTTTCCTAATTTTAGGAATTTTCAGAAGACCTGTGCAGGAGGAGCGCAGAGACCTAGTAGGCTCATACCTGGTCACCAGGCTCCGTAGCGGGGCAGGGGCTTTGCCACCCAGGATGCGGTGACACGTGGCCAGGGCTCTGAATTCCACCCTGCTCCTAACAGGAAGCCAGTGCAGGGCCTGGAGTGCTGCCTTAGAGGAAGATCTCCTAGGAAGCCTCAAAATAAGGGGAGCAGCAGCATTTTGTAGCACCTGTAGGCGATTGATAGCCTTTCCCGTGGCCCCCAGATACAATAAATTGCCATAGTCCAGGCGTGAGGTGACTAAGGCATGCACCAGCGTCCGACGAGCAGAAATGGGCAGGAAATCCAAGACCTTTCTCAGAATTCTTAGAACTCCGAAACATGTCCCCACCACACGGCCAATCTGGGGGCCCAAGGCAAGGTCAACATCCAACCACACCCCAAGATTCCTAACTTCCTGGCAGGGAACAGGCGTCTCTCCTAGGCAGGGCGGCCACCACACAGACGTCCACACAGATGGGCATCCCCCCACCACGAGCACCTCGGTCTTGCTGCCATTAAGTTTCAGGCAGTTGGCGAACATCCAGGTTGCCAGTTCTTGCATGCACACTCTGAAATTGTCCGCCATCAGACCGGGTGCCCGCGAGAGGGAGATGACCAGCTGCGTGTCGTCGGCGTAGGACACCAAACGAAGTCCATAGCTTTCAACTATGGCCTCCAGCGGGGAGACATACAGATTGAACAGGGTCGGGCTCAGGGACGAGCCTTGCGGCACGCCCTGACCCAACTCAATCTCCCTAGAATAACATTCTCCCTGGCAGACCTGGAAGCATCTGCCTGTCAGGAAAGATCGAATCCACCCAAGCGCAGCCCCTGAAACTCCTCCATCATTCAGACACTGTTGCAAGATGAAATGAGCTACAGTGTCGAATGCTGCGCTTAGGTCCAAGAGGATCAGAGCCATAGTCTGGCCCTCATCCACTCCCTGCCGAAAGGATTCTACTGCCATAAGTAATGCTGACTCAGTCGAATGCCGCGGACGGAAACCAAACTGCGAGTCATGGAGCAAGGAGGCTTCCTCTACAAAGCTCATAAGCTGGAGGTTCGCAATTTTTTCAGCAACCTTTGCCATATACGGCAAAAGAGAAATAGGGCGAAGATTGTCCAGCCTATCATAACTAATATTAGGCTTCTTTTGAAGCGGAAGGACTACTGCCCGCTTCCATGCCTCAGGGACAGAGTGAGTCCCAAAAGAGATATTCAGGAGATGTCGAATGTACGGCTCCAAAGTAGGCAAACTGCCCACCAGGCGCCTAGGGGTGGTAGGGTCTTTAGGGGAGCCTGATTTTATTGAACCACAAATCTGAATGAGATGTAGGCGGGGTGACAAATACAGTTAACACCTGGTGCCCCTCCCTTACCCCACAGTCCTCTACAGTCTCGGAGGCTATGGTGGCTTGACTAGGAAAGGTCGAGTAAATACTTGCCACTTTATTGGCAAAAAACTCTGCTACTCGGTTACAGCTATCCACGGTACAGAATTCCTCTGGGACTGCTGCAGGCTTTTCCGACCGAGAGAGATTTATAAATTAGAAACAGTTCCTTTGAGGAATTTCCTGCCTCCTTGATCCTAGTATCAAAATACAGCTTTTTGGCCTTTCTGATTAGTCTATGATAGTTGTGCCTGCTTACAAGATAGTCCATCCTGGTTTGAGCAGCATAGTTTAATCTCCACTGTCTTTCTGCGCGTTTACATGCACTCTTGGCCAATCGCACCTCATCTGTGTACCAAGATGCCGATTTCAAGGCACGTCCCTCTGATCTAACCGGGGCGAGCGGGGCAACCTGGTCTAGAGCAGCCATGATGCCCTTATTCAAGTTCTTATTAGCTGTCTCCACATCCTCACCCCCGGGTCACCCCCCCTCGTAAGTGCCTCTTAAATCTGTTCTGGGAGAAGATGACCCATCTCCGCCTTGGATGATGTAATACTACCTGTTCCGGTATTCTAGTTCCCGGGATGTAGATCGAGAAGGGTACCAAGTGGTGATCTGACCAGGGGATGGGCACAGGAGTAGCAGCCTCCACTTGTTCCCAGTTGGCAAAGATTGGGTCCAATAAATGGCCCAGTGAGTGTGTGGGAAGTTTGCCTATCAACTCAAGTTGAAGTGCACTCATTGCTTTGCAAAGGTCCCCGGCCATCTTATCCGCAGGGTTGTCCAGGTGTAGGTTAAGATCACCCAACACCAGGAGCTTATCCGTGCGCAGGGCAACCTCTGTGACGCCTTCGACCAGGCTATCAATGAATCCTGCAGCTGGGCCAGGAGGCCTATATATCAGGAGGCCCTTCACACTATACCCCCCATTGACCTGAATGGAAAACTCACCCGCCTCACTATTATTGATAGCCGTCGGCTCAAAATGGCAGCATAAGCCTTGCCGGGCAACAGTGGCTATTCCTCCACCTCTCCCTTTCGGTCTGTCTTGCCTTATCAGGGTATAGCCCTCTGGAATGGCTTCGAGGGCCTCTGGGGAAGAATCACAGTCCAACCATGTCTCAGTAAGGAAGACTAGATCCCACCGTTTATCACTAAGGAGATCGTGGATATCCAGTCTATGCCCACGCAGCGACCGGACATTTAGCAGACCACAAACCAGCTTATGATGTTCTTTCTTAGCCGGCTTAGACCGGTCAAAAGAGAACTGGCAATGTTTACAGCCCGTGCTCTCGTCAACTAATACGCTATGCAGACAAGATCTGCTAGTGCATAAGTTGCGGAGGGAGAGCAAGTCGTCTCTGCTCCAGCATAAATGACCTATCTTTGGAGCAGGGGGCATGGCCCTGGACCGCAACCGACCGCAGACGGACGCAGACGGGCTCAACTTAAGTGCGACTTCGGCGCGCCTTCGTCGCGCCCGCTGCGCTCGTCCGCTGCGCGTCCGAGGTTGCATCCGCCTTTTATCCCCACAGCGTGAGTGCCTCTGCAGCACTAGACCGCTAACCGGCCCCCCGCGCACCGAAAGTGGCAGTCTCGACCTTCCTCGCCCTCCGCGCAACGGTGCTAGCCACCGCGTCGGACCAGGGCGGGAAGGAGGGAAGAGATCAGCCCTCGGAGTCGGAGTCTTTCAGGTAAGCCTGCAAGTCAAATCTGTCAGAGCGCGTTTAACAGGGAAGCCTTAATCGCTATCCCGTGAGCGCCTCTGTGCCCTAGTATTCCAGCAGCAAGTTTAAAAGTGAAAATGCATCCGAATAAAACAATTTTAAAAACTGCCCCAGCGCCGAGCACAGCGGCTGTAGACACTGCCACTGCCTACTCACCACAACGCGACCGGCTCCTTCGGTGCCTTTTATCCCCACAGCGTGAGTGCCTCTGCAGCACTAGACCGCTAACCGGCCCCCCGCGCACCGGAAGTGGCAGTCTCGACCTTCCTCGCCCTCCGCGCAACGGTGCTAGCCACCGCGTCGGACAAGGGCGGGAAGGAGGGAAGAGATCAGCCCTCGGCGTCGGAGTCTTTCAGGTAAGCCTGCAAGTCAAATCCGTCAGAGCGTGTTTAACAGGGAAGCCTTAATCGCTATCCCGTGAGCGCCTCTGTGCCCTAGTATTCCAGCAGCAAGTTTAAAAGTGAAAATGCATCCGAATAAAACAATTTTAAAAACTGCCCCAGCGCCGAGCACAGCGGCTGTAGACACTGCCACTGCCTACTCACCACAATGCGACCGGCTCCTTCGGTGCCTTTTATCCCCACAGCGTGAGTGCCTCTGCAGCACTAGACTGCTAACCGGCCCCCCGCGCACCGGAAGTGGCAGTCTCGACCTTCCTCGCCCTCCGCGCAACGGTGCTAGCCACCACGTCGGACAAGGGCGGGAAGGAGGGAAGAGATCAGCCCTCGGCGTCGGAGTCTTTCAGGTAAGCCTGCAAGTCAAATCCGTCAGAGCGCGTTTAACAGGGAAGCCTTAATCGCTATCCCGTGAGCGCCTCTGTGCCCTAGTATTCCAGCAGCAAGTTCTGCATTCTGCCCTCAGGGCCATGTAGGGCCTGGTTCCATGTTTAAATATCGATGTGAAAAATATCGATGAAGAAAATATCGATGTAAAAATATCGATTACAAAAATATTGCCTCCCTATTCTTAAACAGGTAAGTACAATAATATAGACTCAAAAATATCGATGTAAAAAAACGATGTAAAAAATTTCGACTTACAAAATAACATAACTTAAATTAAATTAATTAAATAATATACATATTATTAACAAAATAAATTAAATGTAATATATATTTTAACTAATTATAGCAAATAAACTTAACTTAATAAATATAAACACAAAAAAGTGTACATATACAAATATGTACTTAGCCTCTTAAGTGCTGCGCCTATACCAACGGCCGACGGCACCACTACCTCGGGAGTGCTGCCGTCGGCCGTTGGACGTTCCAGCTGCACCTGCGCAATGGAACGTTCAGCACTGGAGCTGGACGTTCCAAAGCAGCTAAGGTGCTAGATAAATTTTATTAACTATTATCTTTCTTTATTTTATACACTTTTTAAATTATACAAAAATAAAATAAACACATATATAAATAATCTAAAATAAAATAAAATATTCTAAATTTAATTAACACATTAAACTATTTAAAAAAATAATACATACATTTAATAACAAAATAAAAACATTAGTAGGTAAAACGTTGGATAGCGAGAGGGTAAAAATTACTATTCCGACTCCAGTGAGTGCAACAGTAGGGAAAGCATTGGATAGCATAGGAGTAAAAATTACTCTTTCCACTCCAATGAGTGCAACAGTAGGGAAAGTTCTGGATAGCGGAGGGGTAAAATTTACCATTCCCACTCCAGTGAGTGCAACAGTAGGGAAAGTTGGCGTAGGGGTAAAAATTACTAATCCCACTCCAATGAGTGCAACAACAGGGAAAGCGTTGAATAGTGTAGGGGTAAAAATGACTATTCCCACTCCAGTGAGTGCCACAGTAGGGAAAGCGCTGGATAGCGTAGGGGTAAATATTACTATTCCAACTCCAGTGAGTGCAACAGTAAGGAAAGCATAGGACAGTGAAGGAGTAAAAATGACTATTCCCACTCCAATGAGTGCAACGGTAGGGAAAGCGTTAGATAGCGTAGGGGTACAAATTACTATTCCCACTCCAGTGAGTGCAGCAGTAGGGAAAGCTCTGGATAGAGGAGAGGTCAAAATTACTATTCCCACTCCAATGAGTGCAACAGTAGGGAAAGCATTGGATAGCGTAGGGGTAAAAATTATTATTCCCACTCCAGTGAGTGCAACAGTAGGGAAAGCGTTGGATAGCGGGGGATAAAAATTACCATTCCCACTCCAGTGAGTGCAACAGTGGGGAAAGCGATGGATCCCAAAACAATAAAAAAAAAACATCAACATTTTTATTAAATTTAATTTCCAATATTAACATAATTAATATATACATTTAAATATATTATTATTAACAAAGATAATACAAAAATAATTTATTACACATTATTTAACACTATAATATCCACAACACACACCTAAAATTAGTTACACAATTACATTTAATAATTCCTAATTAATTAATGATTAACTAATGTATTATTTATTAATGAATGAATAAAAAATTAATTACTTACCACCTTTTTAAACCATTTACACATATAAACACCACAACACACAGCTAAAAGTAATTACACAATTACAATGACTAATTACTAATTAATTAATGGTAATTAATTTAAACATATGTAATAAGTAATCAATTACAAATTAATTACTTACCACCCTTCACACCATTTACACATATAAACACCACAACCCACCCCTAAAATTAATTAAACAATTAACGTAAATAATTATTAATTGACTAATTGAAATTAATTAACAACTAATTATGAAACTATTATTAATTAATCAATGAACACATTAATTATTCAATACATTTTATATAAATTACTTCCCACCCTATTCCCCTATAAACCCACAACACGCTACGGAACTAAAAATGCTAAATTCTAATTTAAAAAAACAAAATTAACTACTATGAATTATTATTTAAATCTATATAACTAAATTACTTCCCACCCTATTTCTCTATAAACCCACAACCGGCTACGGAACCAAAAACAAAGAATTAAACTTAAAATAAATTAATAACTCGTAAAATTCTAAAACATATAATAAAATGACAAACAATTCTCATTAAAAACAATAAAATACATAACATTATTAATAAATCTATATTTTTGTAAACTATATCTTTGTAAACTATATTACAACAATATTTTTGTGATTGATATTACTTACCTGTCAGTCGATATTCTTGTCAACTATATTTTTGTTGTCATTTCTTCCCCACAATATTTTTGCGGCGATATTTATGCCCCACAATATTTCTCTGTTGATATTCCTGCTCTGCTCCATAGGGCCTAACTTAGGAGTGGCATATTTATTAGAAAGGGAAGCTTGGACCTCACAACTAGGGGCCTCATTTATGAGGCCTTGCGTCAGTTTTGCGCTGCGAATGCGTCACTTTTTGTGACGCATCTGCGGCGTAAAACATGCGCCTTGTTGCGCCATATTTAAAAAGTGACGCATCTAGGTAGATGCG
This sequence comes from Lissotriton vulgaris, assembly GCF_964263255.1. Lineage (NCBI taxonomy): Eukaryota > Metazoa > Chordata > Amphibia > Caudata > Salamandridae > Lissotriton > Lissotriton vulgaris. Next base: position 883,809,752 of record NC_141694.1, read on the forward strand.
TCACTTTTTAAACCCCTGCGCCACATTATACCTGCGTCAGGTATAATGTATGCAGAGGGGGCGTTCCCCCGCAAAAAGCCTCGTAATAGTGACGCAGTGAAATCTATGAGATTTCACTGCGTCACTTTTAGGATGCGGTTGCGTCAAAATCTTGCGCCTGCCTCACAGCAGGCGTAAGACTGACGCAAGCCCTTTCACATGGGGCTCTCCCCATGTGAAAGGACGCATTGCTGGAGATGCGTCACTTTTGTGACACACTCCAGCAATGCGTCACTTTTGCGCTTACAGATGCGTCAGAAATACTGACGTATCTGTAAGTCCTTGCGACATGATGCGTCATACATTAAATATGACGCATCATTGGTGTCGCAAGGAGTGCGCACTGAAAAGTGACGCATCGCTGTTTTCACGCAGCGATGCGTCACTTTTCATAAATGAGGCCCCAGGTTTATACTGCACACGCACGCTACAATGGCAGGCTTGACACATGTTTAAAAGGCTGCTTAAGTAGGTGGCACAAGTAATGTTGCAGGCCCGCTAGTGTCTTTTAATGTACATTCCCTGGGCACAAGTTGTACCACTTTACTAGGTACTCAAAAGTAAATTATATGTGCCAATTGGGTATTAGACAATGTCACCATGTTTAAAGAAGAGAGCACAAGCATTTAGTACTAGTTAGCAGTGTTTAGGTATGCAGAGCCTTAAAGCCAAAAAAACGGGATACACAAATATGGAGGAGTGAGGCAAAAGGTTTGGGGGAAGACCATTCTGACGCTGACAGGTCTAACATCCTCCTCAATTGTATTGCTCCTAATTGAAGATGAAGATTCAAATGGATGAATTCAGCGAAATACCAAGCTCTTTCTGACATCAGGAAGGTGGAAAGAGGCAAGCAAAAAACTCCAGATGAAGAAATCGACAAGATCAGTTGGCTGAAAACAAAAGTCTGGGACAAAAAGAGGAGCAAGAGATCAAAAAACATAATGAAATGCACAGGAACTAATGCTTTGTAACGCATCTTGCTTTGTAATGGTCTCCTTTATATTTGACTAAACTGGAGTGTATATCATAGGAAAAGACTCGTCTTGGACTGGGAATCTCAAATAATATTATATGATCAATCAACCATCTAGTTAAGAGGGGGTTATAAGATTTGTCCACACTCCTTTTCAGAAAGTCATGGCATTCATTTGGAGTTTGAAGAAAAGCCCAAGTTCAACATCCTCCATTGCACGCTGGCTCCAAGGACGACGCAGCTGACTTTCATGCCTGGTGTACCTAGCAACTCATGGAATATCCCTCTGGGCGAACATGACTACAGAAACACCAAAGCAGTCTGGGCTGCACTAGTGCTCAGTGTTCCCGGAACAAACAGGCCTGCAGTATGCGGATTGCCCTTCGTTTCTTGAATGCATGCAACTTTTGTTAAGATCTTGACATGACTCTTAGAACAGATCTATCACCATGTAGTGATTAGGTCTCTGGTATCAATGGTGACCTGAGAGTGGGGGCCTAGGATCCTCCATGCTCAGCCATATGAGTATCCTGGAAGGGATTAGGGAAGGCTGTGCAGACATTGCGTGCACTGTAGAAAGTTCCCACACAGTTGAATCGCAATGGATTACACTTCGTATATGAATGAAAAATGATGCTGCACAGAACGCAAACACTCTTGGTAGGGAACTAAAAGCCCCAGCAGGCACTTCGTTGTGTTAGGAGGGGGTGGACAGGTGGGCCTCTCGCACCTGTTGGGCACTACACAGCGCTAACATATTTCTCTAGGGGGCAGGGACTGCAAGCCCCAGAAGGCTATTCAACCGGTAAGGAGGTGGACAAGAAGGTAGGCCCCTCCCAGTTGTGCTGTACCATAACATATTGAATTCATTGATGCTGTGTGGAACACTCCTAGAAGAAGCCCGGGCAGGTCTGTTTTCCCTCATTAGGGCCACCCCTCTACGACTTGCTTTTCCTCAGGCCTTGCTCCAGTACTGATAAACTGTAACACTGATTGGCTTTTATCCAGTCCTTTGCTTATAATACTTAATCATTCGTTTTAACCTGCGAGAGAGTGTTTTAGGTGAGTCTATGTATGTTGTAAAGTTGCCTACAGTGGATTTATGGGAATTAAGATATTGAATTGTTAGCAGAACTAACATATGTAAATTGGAAGGAAGTGTCTATTGGTTCTAATTATGGACAACAGAAAGGCAGCAGAATGCTTGCAGGGAGCGGCCAATACAAAAAGGGTAGTAAGGTAGTCAGTAAGTCATTCTAAAAGCCTTTGATGTCCTCAGGGAGGCGGTAGAGACTATATTGAGCCAGGAGAAGCAGTAAAAAAGCCCCTGACCTCCTCTCAGAGATGCAACGTTTTATCTAAAAAAAGGCCCCAATGAGAACTATGTTTATGTCTACTTAAATCGCACCTAGCTCTACCACTATCTTTCTGATAAATGTACTTATTGGGTACTGAATATTATTTGTAAAAAAAGGTTTAGTGCATTGATGTGCAACAAGACTGATTGTCAAGCCGTAATGGGAGTAGTACCAATAAATTAAGAGAAGGCAAAGACATCTGACACAGGAAGTGAAGATAATATTGTACGCAGAGTAGAGTCTCTGCAAAAGGAAATCAGGAAGTGAAGGACATACACACTTATGTGTCACTGCGAATGAACTAATTTTGTCTTATAGAGGTAACACATTGGAAATACGTAGCACAAGACACCTCCAAAGAGTGGCATAATTGGAGCTGGGATGGTGTGGCAAAACTCAAATATTATACTAACACCAGAGATTTAGACAATCCAATTCCAGGCGGTTAATTTGCATTTCAATTTGTAGCTGCTAAGCAGGGGCCGCTACAAATAAACGGAGGCTAATAAATCCATCCTGTAATGGTGGGTTAATGTTTGCCCCTCAGAGACTCCAGCAGAGACTGGACTAAACTCCAATTCATGCATTTTGACGGGAGTCTGAGCTTGGAGCCGACCAAGATGGCCGCTACCTGATAGAGCTCCAGAGGCAAGATGGCGCCTGCGTGTCAGGCGTGCTTGTGAGAGCTCCGTTTTGGGCGGCCTGACAAAACCTACCTGAGCTTTGGCGGGGCGTTTCAAGTGATTGCCGAGGTTGCTGCGATGCGTTCATGACTTCTGACTCCTGATTGCCGTTGTTTCGCTGACTCTCCTGGGTCTCTGTGGATTACAGTGTGGAGGAGCCCTTTTGGGAGCCCGAGCTGCTCCCGGACCACGTTTGTCGGAACCCTTTGCCCTGCACGGGAAGCACTTGCTGGGCTGGACGGGCGTGGAGGCGTGGAGGTAGAAGCGCAGCGCCTCGGACAAGTCAGGGAAGGGCTACACGCTCACGCCGACTCTGGTGCAGCGGGGCTGCTCTGCTGCTCTGCTGCTCTGCTGGGAGACGCCGGTTGTGGTGGACGGGCGCAGCGCCTCAGACAGACCGGGGAAGGAAGCTGCACGCTGATTTGGTACAGCGGGGCTGCACGGTTACTCTGCAGGGATCGCCTGTCGTGTCAGACGGGCGTGGATATTGCAGCACCTGGGGAAAATTACACACGCTGATTCTGGTGCAGCGGAGACTGAGCGAAACCCACGGAGTAGAGACCTCCCAGGGGGAAGAAAAGAAGGAAAAAAAATCTCGAATAATCGCCAAGTAAGAACTATCTACAACTTCAATAATCTCAGAGACTGAAAGTAAGTAGACTCAAGCTAGTGGATACAAAAAACACCTGTATAACCACTTATTTTTCTATCAAAAAAAAAAAAAAAATTACATCGGACTCTGAGGGGGCCAAGGGATTTAAGGAAGCCTTAGAAGGTCTTAGGCTTAGAGACTTGTCAAGTGGGATTTTTTTTCAATATGCCCCCAAAAGTAGCACGTGGTGGGAAAACCAGACCCAGCGGTGACAATCCGATCGGGACTCGTGCTGCACTTGCTGCAAAATCAGGGCAAGATAATAGCAATAATGACCTGGATAGCACCCAACTGGGCACCCCAAAAATTCCACAAATGTTCTCCAAGGGGAAAGCAACAATAATAAGTATTAATACTGACCCTCAGACTAATGGAGGGAGTCAGGGAAAGGGCGGTGTATCGTCGGTTAACGATCAAGATGAGACGCTAGTAGCTGCATTGGAACAGTTGATTGTTTCTCCTACAACCCCTTTGTTAATCCCATCTACGAGCACTTCGTCACCTGACCCCCCCGTATTATCAGAAATACAAAATGATCCTGCTTTCAAAGGTAATGATGGAGGGGTTATAGAATTGGATCCACCCCGATTTGAAGGGGTAGAAGGCGAAGGCGATGGTGACCCCATTGGCAGCAAAGACAGCAAATTCTATTCTCTATCAGAACATTCAGAGGGGTCCGACCTAGAAGAGGATCTGGATGAGGACATTGAAAATCCAAGCAAGGAGAATACATGTAAGGATGCACATGCTAGTGCTACAGATGAATCGCGAATAACTAGGTCTTGGAGTGAGGAAACCTCAGAAGGAGATCCAACCATCATTGATCAAGAAATAGAGCTGGATCTAGCAGACTTTATTCAACAAACCAGTTCCAGTCCTGGACCTCCTAATCAAATGCCTATTGATATTATACTGAAAGCTATATCGGAGCAACGACTAGAGGCAAAAGCAGAGCACTTGAAAACGCATAATGCGTGCAAAAAACTACAGAACACGGTACGACGCCTAGCCAAGTCATGCAATGACTTTACAGATAGGATGGCAGAAGCAGAAGGACGTATATCCTCATTGGAGGATCAAGTAACACACATAAAAGCCAGTCTTGACGATTCAAAAGGGTTGAAAGAAGATGTGAACTCTAAACTGGTTGATTTAGAGAATAGACTCCGTCGTAATAACCTTCGAGTTTTGGGTGTCCCTGAAGGAAGTGAGGGGCAAGATGTACGACAGTTTGTTATTGAACTCTTTGAGGAAGCCTTTCCCGATGTCAAAGATTGGGACTGGTCTATGGAGATCCAGATGGCACACCGCTTCCCTTTTCGCAAACAAACTGCACGGAACACCCAAACAAGGCAATACCCTCGTGCCATCTTGATCTCCTTGAATAACTTTTTGGCGAGACAGAAACTGTATGACTTGGCTAGGCCAGACAAGAAGCGCGCTGGGAAGGGTATAGAATTTTTTGTACGCCCTGATTACTGCCACTCTACGGTAGAAAATCGTTGGAGAATGCGTCAAATGATCGAACCATTCCAGAAAAAGGGAGCACAAGCATTTCTGCTCCAACCATCCACGCTCAAAATTGTGTATAAAGGTCAAAATAGATTCTTTACCGCTGAAGCTTTAGCAAAGGCTTATCTGAATACACTAGAGTGAGAAGTAAGAATTGAAGATTAGTAGATCAAATGTATAGTACGGTATAGACTCACTCTATCTAATGTTCGGACTTTTGGTCACGCCCAAACATCTGTGGCGCTCTCACATACATCACCGGGGCAATAGGCCCCTTTGCCTTAATGTTGGGGAAGGGTCACGGGGGGGAGGGTAGCAGTGTTGGGGGTGGGATTCGCGGGGGGTGGGTTGTTCACGGGGGGGTGCTCGGGGGGAAAAAAGGGGGAAAAAATTCAGTCAAAGTCATGGAATATTATGTTGAAATGAGTGGCTTTTTTGATGTTGCTAGAAAGGTACAATGGTATAAAGTAATATCTGCAATGAACTTTTTTTTTCATGGCAAATTCTAATTTTCGAATATGTTCTTTTAATGTATGTGGTCTCAATAATGTGCAAAAGCGTAAACGAGTGATGCATGAAATTCGGTTAATACAACCCGATATAATATGTATTCAAGAGACGCATATACCATGGGTGAAAAGACAAGTATTAACAGATCTTGGATTTATTGTGCTTGCTGCCTCACAACAATCAACTACGAATAGAGGGGTGGCGATCTTAGGTCAATGCTCTGTAATCACGACGGGGAAGGTTAAAGTAGATAGTGTAGGACGATGGGCAATTGTGGAATGCGTAATTGTCAATGTTGTGACAACAATTTGTACAGTATATGGATCCAATGTGGATGACACTGCAGTTATAGAATATTTAAATGTAGAATTAGCCCTATGGAGTACTCCACTAATTGTACTGGGTGATTTCAATATCCATGGGGAACTGAATACATGGGATCCAAACTTTGCTAGATATTTAGGTAGGAAGCCCAAGGTTTTTAAGGCACTACGTCAATTATTATCCCAACATGGGTTGATTGATGGATGGCCTGTGACCCATCTGAATGATCCTGGATATACTTATTTTTCTTCACCACATAAGAAATTTGTCCGAATAGATTATATTTTCATACCTAGATATATGGCAAAAGGATCCAATATGTCTGTTAAACCTCGCATCACCTTAGATCATGCCCCAATTGTTATGGAGTTACCTATATCTAATACACACAGAACACAAAGATCCTTCACTTTTAATAAGAAACTGTTATTAGATGAAACATATGTGAATCAAATTATGGACTGGGCCCAGCAATTTCTTGATCATAATAGAGCCTCTACATCGCATGCTATGGTATGGGATTGCTTTAAGGCAGGGTTACGCGGTGAAACTTCTAGCTATAGCTGGAGTGTACAAAAGAAAAGGAAAAATATAATGATAGAATTAATACGAGATTTAGCTAATGCAGAGCATGATTTAATCCGCGATATTAGATTACAACGTAATAGTGAAACATCTCAAAATGAAGTCGCGAAACGTAAAGCGAAGTTAAATGGGATTTGGAGCCAGGACATAGCATTACAATATAAGGTGATTCGCGCAGAAAGATATGAATATGGGGAAAATATAGGCAGATGTTTAGCACAGAGAATGCGCGGGAAACAGAATATGCAGCGCATAAATTCTATAGAAAATAATCAGGGAATTCGTGTAGAATCACCAGAGGGGATACTACAAGTGTTTTATGAATATTATACAAATCTTTATACCCAAGAAGTTTCCGCTTCTGACTTACTTAACCAATACATAGATAATTTGGAGTTGCCCCATTTAAATTCAGCACAGCAGGAACAATTAGAGTTGCCTATTACAATTGAAGAACTTGAGACCTCACTGAAAGAATTAGCCCTCGGGAAGGCCTCTGGTCCTGATAAACTACCATTAGAAATTTACAAAATCTTATTCCCTATAATTAAAACAGACATGCTTGCAACTTTTCTAGAAGCTCAAAAGGGCCATCCTCCACCATCATGGGAAGATGCTAGCATAGTTATATTTCATAAAAAAGACAAACCTTCGCATTTACCTGGGTCGTACCGCCCCATCTCCCTTATAAATGCGGACGCAAAAATATATTCTAAAATCTTTGCTAATCGATTGAGCCAAATTGTCCCAACATTAGTTTCTCAACAACAACACGGCTTTCTTCCAGAACGCGGCACTATTAACCATATACACTGGGTTATTGCAACACTAGACTATGCTACTGCACAACACAAAGACGTCGGATTGGTGCTTTTAGATGCTGAAAAAGCATTTGACCGCGTGTCATGGGCATTTTTGTGGGCAGTTATGGGGAAAATGGGATTTGGTTTACGACTTATATCTTCGCTACAAATTATGTATAGGCACCCGAGGGCCAAGATCTGTATATCTGGACAAGAATCTATGGCAGTTAATATCACGCGGGGCACACAACAGGGTTGTCCCTGTTCACCCTTATTATTTGCTATTTATATAGAACCCTTGTTAAAGGCATTAATGTCATCTCAACAAATTCAATCCATGGCTCTACCAGGAGGCGATATAAAGGTGTTAGCTTATGCTGACGATATTGCAGTGGTAACGTCTGATCCGGAATCTGCACTAACTGAAATAGAAAATCTAACAGGCGTGTTCGGCAATGTGTCCGGATATAAACTTAATAGCCAAAAAACCCAGGTTATATGTTCACCAGGCCTATGTATTAATGATAGCAGGGTTACTATAGAGGCTAAATACTTAGGTATTAAAATTAAACTCATGCTACAACAGTTAGTCTCGTCAAATTGGGCAGATATATTAGTATCAGTAAAAAATCAACTTGACAAAATAGAATGTCTGCATCTATCGTTAGTAGGGAGACGCAATGTCTTAAAAATGACTATTCTTCCGAAAGTTTTATATTATTTTCGAGCAATACCACTGGAAATACTCACACTAGAACTGAAAAAATTGCAATCTATAACTGATCGATTTTTATGGAGTGGGAAAGCAACACGAAGAGCATCTAAATATATGACTTTACCAATCTTAAGGGGGGGCTGGGGAGTCCCAAACTTTGCACTTTACTATTTGGCATGCCTTATACAAAACGTTAATTTTTTTTCAATTAGCGGAACTCCACTCTCATGTGAAAGCCCTGATATTTTCTCTCTTTTATTAGGTCCACAATCTCGTCAAATGTTACTTCGTTTTACAGAACCTAGCTATTACAAAAGAACTAGATTCAAACTTATATTGTCCGCTTTCAAAGGATGGCGTTCTATTCGGAAGCTCATCTCATTAGGTCGTATTAATTTCTATACTCCGTGCAATTCTATAGAACTTCTCCCGGTAATCTTTAGGGATCGTACTATGGGCATCTGGCGGGAGAAGGGTATAATAGCTATTGGTGACATGGTTAAAAACTGCATTATTGTCTCATTTCAGGAGTTAAGAGACCAATTTAGTCTGTCGAAACATGACTTCTTTAAGTACTTGCAAATTAGGAATTTTTTCCATACACACCCACATATTGTACCATTATGCTCCAATGAATTTATGGAACTATTAAAAAAAACCAACACGCATAGGGACCATTTATAATTATCTGTTAAACTTACATCAGGATGATATGGACCAACAGGCATCAAAATGGTGTACGAGACTAGGCACATCAGCAGTACCATTTCAAGAATCTATATTCATGGCTGATAAAATTATTCTTTCTGCCAATTTATATTCTCAACATTATAAAACTTTATTTAATCTTTACCATACACCATTTAAAATGTCAAAATGGAGTAACGCATATAACGGGAAATGTTATAGGTGTCAATGTGATTTGGCAGATATTATACATATATTTTCAGACTGCCTGATATTAAAACAATTTTTCATTTCCATAGAACTCTTTTTAGCACATATCACTAAATGCGATGTAAAAATCTCTAGAGAGATGATTATTTTTGGTTTATCGAATGATAATGAATTGTTTTTAGGCTATCAAGAGAATAGATATGTTATATTCATGGCCATGGCTGTAGCTCGCCTTTGTATATCATCAATGTGGTTAAAACCTGAGGCACCTACATATTAAATGTGGCGAGCAAAATTTTATAATATCTTTAATTTGGAGTTTAACCTCTATCGCATTAAATCAATTAGGAAAAAGAGAAGAGGGTACAAAATTTGGCAGACTTTGATAGATTATTTGGATCATTAGCGATTATCATTTATGTTATTTAATAATATGAAGATGCTGCTTAGACTGTATATATTTGATGTTAAGACCACTTTTTGATTCTTTATTTCTATGTATGTTGAATATTTGTTTTTTTTTGTATACATGACTTTGAACTGAATCAATAAAATAAATTAAAAAAAAAAAAAGGAAATACGTAGCTCAAGCACCCAATCACTGTTCATCACTAAAACGAAGACACCTCCAAAGAGTGGCATAATTGGAGCTGGGATGGTGTGGCAAAACTCAAATACTATACTAACACCAGAGATTTAGACAATCCAATTCCAGGCGGTTAATTTGCATTTCAATTTGTAGCTGCTAAGCAGGGGCCGCTACAAATAAACGGAGGCTAATAAATCCATCCTGTAATGGTGGGTTAATGTTTGCCCCTCAGAGACTCCAGCAGAGACTGGACTAAACTCCAATTCATGCATTTTGACGGGAGTCTGAGCTTGGAGCCGACCAAGATTGCCGCTACCTGATAGAGCTCCTTCGCAACACCTTATATGACGAATCTCCTACATACTTCTTGGGTCGCCCTGTGCTCACCATCGGCGGTTGGAGCCCTCTGACACCCATGGTGCTCGAAGATTCAAGATTGACAGCAGTTGCTGGTGAGGGCTGTATTGGAGTACAAAGAGCTGGGCTAAAGGGGCCACTTGCATAGTCACGGCCCGCCCTCATGGCCTGACCGGCCTGTAGCTCTGCCCCCTCATGAGTGAAGATGGAGTAGGGAGACTATCCCTCACTGCAGGAATAAGGCGTGCCCAACTTGAAACGGCCATGGATTTAACACTATTGTGGAGACAACTGTATAGAGGCGTCGACCTAGACACCCGACATCGCCATAGCCATCCCGGACGCTTACAAAATCATCCGAAAAGACCGCACCAACCAAACAGGAGGAGGCATTGCCATCGTCCAAAAGAACACCATCAGAATCACGACCAGCTTCGACGATAACCTTGCAACCGCCGAACACCTCCACTTCCAGATCCACACCGACCCCAGGACCACACTTAGAGGCACCCTCATCTACAGGCCACCAGGAACCCGTAAACAATTCAGCGAAGACATCACTGAGTTCATCAGCCCGCACACCCTCGCCTCCGAGAACTACATTCTACTGGGAGACCTCAACTTCCACCTGGAAAAGAAAAACGACAGCAACACCACCACCCTTCTGGACAACCTGGCCAATCTCAGACTCAAACAACTTGTTGACACCCCCACCCATATAGCCGGACATACGCTCGACCCAATCTTCACCTCCAGCAAACACATCTCCTTCGATCACACCACAGCTCTCCATTGGACGGACCATAGTTGTGTTCACTTCAGCTACAAAACTACCTCGACCCACAACCCCCCACAACCTTTTCCTCGAAGAAACTGGAACAAAATCATCACCGACCAACTCCTCACATCGCTCAACCAAAACCCACCCGCCCTCTCATCGGACCCAAACCAAGCTGCCACCAACCTCAAACAATGGATCACTCACAGCGTTGAAGAATTAGCACCCTTGAAAAACCACCAAACCAAACAGGGTAGCAAAAAGGCCCCCTGGTTCAACGACGACCTTAAGAAATCCAAGAAACTATGCCGTACTCTCGAGAAAACTTGAAGAAAAAACCCCAACCACTGACAACTTGACCACCTTCAAGACAGCCTCCCGTAAACACCACCAATTGATCCGATCCACCAAGAAATCAGCATTCAAGGATCGACTCGACAACAACGCCCACAACAGCAAGGAACTATTCAACATCGTCAAAGAATTCACCAACCCCACTGCAGCCTCAAACGACATTACTCCCTCCCAAGACCTCTGCGATTCGCTATCCTCCTTCTTCTACAACAAAATTGCCGACATACATAACAGCTTTGAGAACATCTCCAAAGAACAGTCCTCTCCACCCACCTCCGAACTTAAACCGCCCTCTAACAACCTCAGCGTCTGGAACCCAATCACCACTGAAGACACCATCCGCCTAATGAACTCCATCCATTCTGGCTCGCCAACCGACCCCTGTCCCCACCCCATCTTCAACAAAGCAGACTCCATCATCGCACCCCATCTCCGTGATGTCATCAACTGTTCCTTCAACTCCGCTACCTTCCCAGAAAGCTGGAAACACGCCGAACTCAGCGCCCTTCTGAAGAAACCCACAGCAGACCCCTCCGAACTTAAGAACTACCGCCCCATATCCCTCCTCCCATTCCCTGCCAAAGTCATTGAGAAAGCCGTCAATAGCAAGCTCGCCGCCTTCCTTGAATCCAACAACTCCCTCGACTCTTCACAGTCCGGCTTTCGAGCCAAACACAGCACCGAAACCGCCCTCATTGCAGCGACAGACATCATCCGAACACTACTGGACAATGGAGAAACAGTGGTCCTCATCCTACTCGACCTCTCCGCCGCCTTCGACACAGTCTGTCACAGCACCCTCATACAACGCCTCAGCAACATCGGCATACAAGGAAAAGCCTTGGACTGGATCATCTCATTCCTTGCCGGGAGAACCCAGAGAGTCCGACTTCCCCCATTCAAATCAGAGGCCACCGAAGTCATCTGCGGAGTACCACAAGGATCATCACTCAGCCCCACCCTCTTCAACGTTTACATGAGTCCACTCGCATCCATCGCGCGTCAGCACAACCTTAACATCATCTCCTACGTTGACGACACCCAGCTGATCCTTTCCCTCACCAAAGACCCTAACACCGCCTAAACTAATCTTCAAGAAGGCATGAAAGAAGTAGCCGAATGGATGAAAAACAGCCGCCTAAAACTTAACTCAGACAAAACGGAGGTCCTCATCCTAGGATCATCCCCCTCTGCCTGGGACGACTCATGGTGGCCATCGGCTCTGGGCACAGCTCCCATACCCACAGACCACGCACGTAACCTTGGCTTCATCCTAGTCAACGCCGTCTCATCCTCCTGCTTCAACATACTTCGTATGCTCAAAAAAATCTTCCGTTGGATCCCCTCCGAGACAAGAAAGACTGTCACCCACGCACTAGTCACTAGCCGACTGGACTATGGAAACACCCTCTACGCCGGAATCACAGCCAAATTACAGAAAAAACTCCAACGCATCCAAAACGCATCAGCGAGACTCATTTTAGACATCCCTCGCCAAGATCACATTACCGGTCACCTGAAAGACCTCCACTGGCTTCCCGTCAACAAGAGAATAACGTTCCGTCTCCTCACCCACGCACACAAGGCCCTCTACAAACTAGGACCCGAATGCCTCAACACTCGACTGTCCTTCTACACACCCACCCGCCAACTAAGATCCTCCAATCAAGCCCTCGCCGCAGTTCCGCGCATCCAAAGATCCACCATGGGAGGAAGATCCTTCTCCTACTTGGCGGCCAAGACCTGGAACTCACTCCCAACTCACCTCCGCCTTACACAGAACCACATCTCCTTCAGAAAGGAACTTAAAACCTGGCTATTCGATAAATAATTGAACCCCCTCCCCAAGCGCCTTGAGACCCTCTGGGTGAGTTGTGCGCTATATAAATTCCTGAACTTGAACTTGAACTTGAACTTGACCTGGAAGCTCTACTCAGCCATTTCAAGTACCACCCACCTGATTGACGACCTGACGTGCACTCAAGTCTTATGCTGTGCAGCTTGTGACAGGGTGCCTATGTTGTCTTCTAGCTCTGATATCCTCATGGTTTAGTAGTAGGCTCTTGCTACTTCTGAATTTGAATTTTATTTGAACAATTGCTAGGTTACTTAAAATCCTTGCAATATTTAAAGAATATATATTTACATAGTAAGTTAAGATCTCAGTAAAATCTTCATTTATCAAATATATCAGTAAAATCTTCATTTATCAAATGTAACAGATTAAAAAGCCTAATAGTTTCAAATTAAAATTGAAAAAGCTGGTACACAGAAACATTTCAATTTGACTATATGCCCATAGATTAAAATTCGCCCTAACGGCCTACCAATTTATAGTAACTTATATATACATAATAAAACCGGAAATGCATAATGAGGTGGATTTCGAAAATATAATCTGTAATATCCAACTATTTCTAATGGAAGGAGGGAATGTAGGTCAAGGACATTTACATTTGTTAGTTGTCCTTAAGGGGACTCAGTTAAAGTCAATAGTTCAACCACTAGTAATGTTATGGGGACTCTAGTATGCTTCTAATTGTTTGGAAAACAGTTAAATTCCTTCTATGTCAAAAACACTGAGTGATTCTCATGTTCTCCAAGTCTTTGCTCCACTTTCAGTAGAAATTTGACAAAACAGCAATTTAGTTGAGTGTTCCCTGGATCGAAGCGGGCTAAAATAGCCTGTCTTCTTGTTTGTATTCCTCTTTGGTTGAAAGCTTTTGTTAACAGTTGTTTTCTTGCATCCCTTACAATGTTGCAGGAACAGACCAAATGCAAAAGATCCTCCTTGCTGCTCCCACAGAGGCGACAAGTGACGGGTAGACTACCGTGTTGCCAGGGAACCATATGTTCTTTGGCTGGTAGTTACCCCAGCCGATGTTTTAAAAACTGCTGCCTAATAAAAACTGGATAGCAGGTGGCAAAGTAGTCTTGTGATGAGACAGACTTATAATTGTTTAGTGTCATCCACCCATGTGCCCTTCGAGCTAGTGTGGCTTTATCTTCTGTTGCTGATTGAAGTTTAAAAGACTTCTTTACTAAGCGTTTAAAGGCCTGTTGGTCAATTGTCATTTCCCAAAGCTGGACGAGACCTGTATGCTCAAGAGACTTTTGCAATTACTCTCTGCCTGGTGATATATGGCGATTCTGTAGCTTATCCCACAGCATATAATTTAATGTGTTCAATTCAGCTTTCCTGATTTTGTTCCAGAATGTTATATATGAGCTGTGCCTGGCTAGTGATTGCTTGACAAGTCTGAATTCAAGCCTTATCTGGGCCGGGGAGGTATAGCTTGGTAAAGAAAATATAATCCTATAAACTTGGGAAACTACGTTGTCCAACATGGTTGCATCCTGCCCTCTTAAAGCCTCATTTCCATTTGTAATTGTTGGAAGGAATTTTGCTCTTATGACTTCCAGTAGGGGCGACAAAACCGGTCCAGTAACCTTATTCTTCAAATTTTTAAAAGTTGAAGCTAAAAGCAGGTAATTTTTTTTTATTGCCTCCTTCTGTGCAGAAAAGTTCCCTTTATTGTCTATGATTACTTTGTATTCAGCTGTATTTTTCAACTGCTCTTTACCCATAAACCAAGATTGTGCCTGTGTCTTCTTAAAATTATAACACATTGTTTTTGTTTTCCTGTAATTAATCTGCAGGCCATTGGTAGACTGCGTCCTCCCCCTCTATGTCCTTAGTTATTTGGATTGCCTAGAGATGTGACCCTTCAAACCATGTGTTTCTCATTATCCTGGATTTCTTGGCCTGGGGTGTCTATGGTGGCGTTTGACCCCCTCCCATGGGATTATTTTCCCCTAGTGTCATTGATGTGAATGGCCCTGACTGGAATTCCATATTGGGGGTCTATTTGACATTAAAAAAGGTGGCCCCAAATATATTAAGGGCCACCCTTGGCTCACAGACGGAGGTGGGAGCAGATGTATATGTGCACTTGTGCGGTGATCTTGCAACCTACAGGAACCTCTTTTCTGGCAAACAGGGTCCTCCCTTATTTTGCCCCTTCTACTCATCCTGTCTAGTTTGGTTTGAATGTTACTAGGTTTGGTAAAATGGTACAGTGCTGCGGGATTGGTCTCATAGCAGGTGATGTTTACTACTGCTTTATGGGGTTCTACTCTATTGCGTTGTATTTTGGCCCTAATCCAAATAGGTACAGGTCTGACTAGACATTTTGCTTTCTTGGGGGCTATCTCTTGGGATAAGTAAAGCCTGCCTGCGCCTCTGGTGTGGGGTATCAGTGAACATATGTACCACACACCTGTTCATGGTTTGAGTGCTCATGGCAGTCATGTGCTGATACCATGTGTTGTGTAGGAGTGCACTGTGTAGTGCCTGAAGAATGCTAGTGTTTACTTCAGCATAATTGTAAGTGAGGTGTGAGAGGTCAAGAATGTTGAGGTAGGTTCCATGAAATTAGGCAGATTTATGGCTCCGGAGGGGAGCTAGAGCACCCATGCTAAACAGAGAGTGTACAAGAATACATAAATGTGTAAATTGGCAAACATTCGTAGGTCTTGGGATAGTCTTCATGGGAGATGTCTGTCTTCTGGCTGCAAAGGGGTGTTTTGTGTTTGGTGCAATGCAAAAAAGAGACTTTTATCAAAAAAAGTCCATAAAGTCAACTTGCAGTCTATGTTCTTGAGCGGTTGGCCTTGTTGAAGTCCTTTTAGGAGCTTCAGTTAAAGGGGCGGTGGGCCTCTGAAATGATGGTGCATGTACGGCTCGATTGCCAAACTGTTGAATAAGAGCTGTGAGTTGTAGGTTAGCTTGGAAAAGACACATTGTTCGTCAGTTTTCAGAAAATTTCTGTTCTTTCTTTTTAGGGGTACACTCTATAGCTTCACTGGGTGTGAAGTTTTCTAGTGGGTTACTGGAAGGAGGTGGTGGCACTTTTTAGGGAACAGTGAGTTTAAGCTGTTTTAACATTATTTTGTAGGTGCTTTGGCCCCCCCCCCTTCTCGCTATGGCAGGGAGAGTACTCTTCTCTATGGGCTGCTTCTTTTAACTGTATGTATGTGTTGTTTTATTGGTGTGGGTTGTACTTTTGACCTGCAAGTGCTGCATGCAATGTGATGGGAAGTAGATGCTTAAATAATTTTGAGGGGTTCTTTGGGTTTTTGACATGTGGCTTTTAATGAGGTTCTCCCTAATGGGGTTGGGTGATTGGGTTACACCCTCTTTCCAGAAGGTTGGGGCTTTGGGCTTCTTTTCGGGCTTCTATGTACAGGTTTGGTTGGGCAATGCTGCTTCTAACATAGCATACTGGAGGTAGTCAGGGAGTAGTTCGCAGACTGTATGGCTCTGCAGGGCAGTGACGGGTTTTGTGCTTGTTTGCTGTGTTTTGAAAAGAGTCAAGTGTGCCGTTGGGGTTCATCATGGTTAGCTTGATGTGGCTAATGCTAATGGAGTCAATGGATTTTTCTTATGGACTGGGTGCCATATGGTTGCTTGCTTTAGAGGTTTGAGAAAATTCTTGTCCTGGGTGTGTGTGGGAAACCTGGCTATCGACACTGGAGTGTTTTGACTCATTTTGGAACTGTAAGGGGTCCTCTATTTTGTGGGAATCCTGGGGCTTATGAGACTTACATAGCTCGCCCAAGGATGGAATTGGGTGACTGGTCCTTGGTGCCGCTCTTTATACACCAGCTATGGGCTGCCCTGCTCCCTCGTCAGACTGTCTTCCCCATGGGGCGTGACCAGCCAACCCCGCCCGAGGGATCAACAGTGAAGGGAGGTCAAGGCCCCTACAGGCATCTGGATGGCAAACTCTAGCATGAATTCCTGGTCGATATAATACTGCAGCCCTAAAAGGTGGCCGCAAATGCAGGTAAGGACATTTATCTGTAGCAGAATGAAGTTGATAAGTCATGTTAGGGGGTGGTTTTGGACATAATACGAGTTTGTGTTCTGCAACTGTGCAGTGGCATTGCCACTCCAGAAAGTCACCCCTCCCTCCATTGATGTGGCCCGGTCCTTGCCCGGCTGCGCTCCCTGTCTGCCACTGCATTTGCAATGTGCTCAGCCAACCACCCAAACTGTGCTGTGGCAGCATGATGGTTGCCTAATTTCCTTAGGGCTGATTGTACAATGTATTTTCGTTGCTCTGGGCTTGGATTTTGGGATGAGAATTCTGTGGAGGCTGTTCTGCAACAATTCTTCTCTGCTCGTGATATATTCTTAGTAGCAATAGCCAGTTCTGTGGTTTCTTCGGTAACAATAGTGGCATTCTCTGGGATCTGGAGGCTGCCACACTTCATGCCTTCTGGCACAAGCTCTCTGATGGAACCCTCTGGCGTTCTGTGGCTGAGTGATCTCCAAGCAGGATGCCACATGCACGCTTGTGGCTGCTGAAGCCCTCTTGAGGGAGATCCTGCCCTCTTCTTGGTCCTTCCAAGGGGGCCACTGCATATGGATGGTGGCCTGCCCACTTTAGGCCCAGGAGTTTCCCCATGTGGGGTGTCATTCCACTAGTCGGACATGCCAATTTTCATACAGAGATCACTTGCCTGGATACCATATTTTGTAACAGGTAGGGGGTTTCTGGCATGGGGACTGCTCCACATGGCACGGGGTCACATTGTCTGTGCCACTTTCTCACTTGTGGAGGTGCCAGGGTGGTGACAGGCCGAGGGTAAATTATTTACCTCTCTTCACAGAAAACCCACTGAGAAAAATACGCTATTAGCTTATAGCAGCCAACATCCTAGAGCCCTGAGGGATGGCCTTCCTTTCGGTCAGTTCCTACGAATCCGTCGGAACTGTACCCGGAAGGAAGACTATATGAGAGAGGCCGAAATTTTGAGAAGCAAATTGCTATTGAGAGGATACCCTAATAAACTGGTGAAAAGATCATTAAAACGTGCCTGGTACTGCCCCAGGGAGGAACTTTTAAGAACTAAGCCTAAAAAACAAATGAATAAAATTGTCTGTGTTACCACTTTTGGTGTTCATACCAACAAGATTCGTAACATAATTACAAAAAACTGGAATATCATTAAAAGTATAGATCCTTCATTGGAGACCCCCCTTTTTGCATACAAAAGAGCTAAAAATATTAAAGATCATTTGGTGAGATCCTCCACAGATGTCATTAAAAAAACTGGCACATTAGAATCAGCGTGGGGCATGTCCCCTGTCCTTGGCCACCACAGATGTGGGAACTGTGTTAACTGTCCGTTTACGGAAAACACAACCACCTTTGAATACGGTAATTGTGAACATATTCTGGATTTTTTCTCCAATTGCAATACACGCAATGTTGTGTATTGCATTTGGTGTCCCTGTGGTCTTCCATATATTGGACAGACTCAACAACCCATAAAGGCAAGAATAGGACAACACCGTAGCCGTATTAAAAGGTCTGTTGTGTCAGCACCCTTGGTTACCCACTTCTTGGACAAAAATCATACAGCTGATGAATTAAAGTGGCAGGTGATTGACGTCGCCAGACTACCTGAAAGAGGAGGTAATATATCACAGATACTGCAAAGACGAGAGTGCCACTGGATTGACAAGACTAATTCAATAAATGCAGGTCTCAATTCCGCTGAGGAATGGAGAGGCTTTGTAGTAACATTAGGATAATTTTCCATTTTTTCATTTACGGTATGTCTGCTGACATACATCCAGAGAACTTTGGATAATGTATTTTTCTTGTTTCTTTGAGACTCTGAAATTTGATATGTACAATTCCTGCTTGGATTGATGTAAAATATGTAAATATGTTGCTTTTAGCATTCATGTTTAAGTTGTACAAATATAACTGTTCTCTGAAAATGCGCTACATGTATTCCCGGTTCCCATCGCATTTTTCACACTGTGGGCTCATCGATCACTCGGCGCCAACCTCCCTTGCCTTTTGCTTAGAAGATCGAGCATTTGGCTCTCTTCTACTTTGGCCTGCGCACACGCTTTACTTCCTGGATGCCTGACAGTGCCGGTTCCACGATTCATTCGAACGGTAGCAGGATCGCGGTGACTAACAGGTACGCGCCGCCCCTCGACATATAACAATTTGGCAGCGGATTGCCCTGTACAACCCTAATTAACCCCTATAACACCTTGTAGGTATCCTCCTGGTCACCGCCGGACTCGTGCTCATCGTAGCACTTGAGGAATACGTTTTCAAAAACGGATGCACTGCGTATTGGCTTGATATAGATTAACTCTATTGTGCTCCATCTAACTAACTACAGTGGTGAGTACATAATCCCATAAGTCCTAGACAGCGTGTTGCCTATTTAATTATGAATCATTAGTGATTACAATCTTTCCGCTTTCTGTTTCCCTGTACTGTAGTACCCAGCAGGGTTCACTGTAAGTACAATTAATTTTCCTTTCACGCATGGTTGGCACCTTCTCACCACAAGCCCGTCATTAAAGGTACCAGGTCTTCCACATTAAGTCCTTTTTTATTATTTTACCCATTCATACACTGAGCTCACTTATCCTCTGTTCACTCCCCACAGATGTCCCACACTGCCCCTGTCCCGATGAGACCCTCTATCCTGTAAAGGGTCGAAACGCCGTCGACGCCCTTTGGGAATGAACCTTTCAGTCAATGTCTATGAATTGAATAGTCATTGTTTAAATTATTGAATATTGTATAATGGGTCGTTTTCCCAATTCCTTGTAAATACACCCCTGTTGAAACCGTGCACATATTGTCACTTGTTGTCTTCTCTATGTGCTTCAACCATTCTTTGGTTCACACTTTATACTTGGGACCCCCCCTTTTTCATCCCCTTCCTTTCTTCTTTTTTTCTAAAAATCTTCACGTTGTGAGATGTACATTACAGTGTAATTTATTGTGTATTTTTTGCAAAAATAACAAATGATGGTAATTGATTAGGTGTCATGAGTTTGTTTCTCCTTCTTACATCCTAAGTAACCTTCACATTATTATTCGACATTGTTCAAGTATTTATTATGTATACTCTTATCTGTTCCACTGGAACCATTGTTTTTTGATATAAAAAAGGGTGGTGACAGAGGCTGAACTGACTAACCACGGGGTGCACATGGTCTGGTTTCTACCGCCATTGTCCTTATACAATTTGGACTGACTCCCACCTAGCCTTGAGACATTCAGTAGGCATGTGAGTGATGTGGTCCTGAGTCTCCTGCTCCTTGCCCACTTTACATGCACTTTACATTGGCAGCTTCTAGTAAGAGGTGGTGTGTGCGACCTGCTCACTGCTGAGCTAATTTGTATTTGTCAAAAAGACTTCCAGTGTATTCCAGGACTATCCCTTGTAGGGGGCTTGAAGGACTGGGATCACCCTGGCTGGTGTCCACATGACATGGGGATGCTTTCCTGGCTTGTGCTCTGGGTGAATGGTTCCAGTAGAAGAGCAGGCTATAGTTCCATTCTTGGTGAACTCAATGGACATTCTTAGCTTGGACAGTAATTCTCGTTCTAGTATATTAGTCGGGGAGGAAGGATAGTACAACAATTGTTCCCTTTTCCTACTGTACCCTATCTCCAACTCGTGAGATTCCCTTTATTGTATCAGTGGTGTTTAAAATGGGGGCTGCTCCTTCCCACAAGCATGACCTTGCTGCCCCCATGTCTACCAAAAAGTGATATGGTGTTGTGCTTATTAGTGTTGTAACCACGGGGTCCTCCTCCAGGCCATCTGAAGATGACAGTGGGTTGCGTGTGTTTTGGGTACCTTGGTGGCTTCTGGTGTGTGCTCCCAGTTTTTACCCTGTGTTGGTTGGTCTGGTGGTCTCCTTACCCTAGGTCTTGTGGCTTGCTGCCTGGCGGGAGCCACTGCCCCCTTGGCATATTGATTGATATAACCCAGAGCAGGGGCAGCTGGGATGGCAGGCATCTGAGAGAGCACTTCCCTGTCAGTGTATGGTGGGGGAGGTGCAGATTCCCCGCTTGCAGGCTTGAGGATAGCCTTACTGAACAGGGTCACCTCGAAGATGGCCCATAGTTCCAGTAGGGTCTCTCATTTAGTCATCTTTTGTTCTACATATCTGGTCTCTATGTGTGTTCTTGGGTGCTACATTATGTTGGTATTGAATGTTCCTCCCTCCGGCCAGTAAATGTGTATGCCTTGGTATGGACATGCCACTCACAGCAGTGTTTCTCTAGCTTCTGAGCTTGTGCAGGGTGCCTAGTTTGCATGCAGTCTAGTGATGTCCCCATGATGGATTAGGAAACTTTTTAAGGAGTTTATACTTTTAACTTTCTCGAGTTTTAAATATTAGCAAATTCTACTCTGATTGTGGGGAAACTGTATACACGGTATTGGCAACAATCTGCTGGTTATGAGCTTTATTGTAAGAAAAATGATGCATCACAAAAACACTTAACAATACCAAAGACAATGCAATGAAATAGTAATTACCTGCAAGAAAGAACAATGACTAGTTCAGAACAGTAGGAGTTGATTTTTGGCAGCAAAATAGCAAATATGGAATTCAGATTTTTGAGAAAATGGTTATTATTTCATAAACTTATAAACTTATTAACAGGACATAACATTTAAACATGAAAGACATTTGCAAATACTAACAGCGCCACAACATCAACAATGCAGACATGGAAAAAACCTAAAAGAAACTAGAAGATAAATTTTGACAGAACAAATGATTATTTTGTCCAAAACTCTTAGCCCTCTTCTAGCGCCTACTGCCCGCTGGGAGGGGATACTCTGTGTGGTAGACTGAGCTAAGTGAGCCCAATAGTCTGTCAGTATCAGCTCGGGTACAAAAATAGCAACAATTTGCATTGAGAAAAAGAAGCAACCTGAGAATTATCGGCCAAACACAAAGGTTCAAATTTTTCCTTAACGTCCAACTTACACCCTATATCTCACCCAAGGGTCATGCTTACCTTCTGTATACTGCTCAGCGGTCCAAGCGAAAAAACCAACCTCTTCACTCCTTTCAGTCACTGCTGGTGCTAAAAAACACACAGTCCCTAGGAAAAATACTTTATCTAAAAATTAAGATCACGGTGGTGACCCTATGACAAAATTAGGGCTTATAAGTACCATCTCTGTAACACTCAGGTGTCCAAGCAAAATAAATAAGAACATCTGTGTAACGCTCTGTAGCCCAAGAGATAATAAATGAGTGACCCTATATCATACCCAAGGGCTATGCATACCATATGTGTAACGCTCAGCGGTCCAAGCAAACTAAACTACAAACTACCTTCACCTTCTCTAGTGTGATGACTAGGGAAAAAAGTGATTTACTCGCTTGTCCTAGTTTGCCATATGCCACATGCTGGGACTAAGTATCAGATGTAGTCTCTTAATCTGCGACCGCGGCCTCTGGACTGACATCCACCCAGTGTATTCAGCAGAACGTTTAATCAATTATAGCGTATGCTCACTGGTCTTGTTGTACAGATGTGAAGCTGTTTGGGCAGGGGTCATTGACCTTCGACAGCAGTCAGACTTGAGAAACCAATCTGTCCTGGCTGGCTTGCCAAAATGTTGCTCGGTTACGAATTAATTTACCTTGAAAAAATGAAAAGATAAGAGGTGTTTGGCAAAACAGGAACAAGTTGTTTTAATTAAACACAGCAAGCAGGAGAGCATCAACAGAGTCATGTCTGAAGACAGTCTCGATGTACAGAAGTTTTGCCTGGTAATATATACAGTTCTTGAGGTATAATAAAAAGATTACAAATTCTTGTAAAGCATGTAGATCCAGGCCTAGTCATGAACTATTAACACAATCATCGGATAAGGGGGAAAAAGGTGGCTTTTGACCTCATGTAGAGCTTGTGTGGGCCAGTGTGTGTGTCCCCAGATATGTGGCATGGGGGGGAGCGTGACACTACATGAGGTGTGCATGCTGTGTTCTGATTGGCTGAGTGTTCCTAACTACATGCAGCATCTGACTTTGTGGTAATTTCGGAACACTCACCTTTGGTCAAACGTGCTTTATTGGGGCCAATGTCCTCTGACCTGTTTGTGGTGTAACTGCCTATCTGTGAGATCGTTTAGGGTTTTCACAGTTTGCATGTTTGTCTTCAGGCTAAGTGTAACCCTGCAAGTGGCCTATCAATTGGGAGGCTTGGGTTTTGGTTGCAGGGACCGTCTAACCATGTATCTCTGACTCGGGGTTGATGAGGAGATTAGCAAAGGTGAATTCAACAGCAATGATATGAGTTCAATATTACGTGTACATATAACATGGCAATCATTGTGGCAATCATTGTTAATTCATTTACCAACATTCTCATTACATGGGTACATTTATATTAGTGTACATTGACATTGTTTTTACTAGTATTGATATTGCTATGTGTGCATAGATTATGGAGTACATTGACATTGCATTTACTTGACGTTGCTCTGTGTGCATATATAATGGTGTGCATTGACATTACATTCACTGATATTTACAGCTGCCAGTGTCTCCTGGAGACCACCACACCACAATCGCCTTTAAGAGACGGTCATCCATCTTGGCATCAGAACTTCTTAGTCAGGTAGCTGCACCACATGTCCTGAGGAATCCCTTAGGCTAAAGTGGGAGTGGGTGGGTACAGTGATCATCAGCAGTAGGTTGGTAGGTGCCAGCGATAAGCTATCTCTTACCACTGCTCCTCGAAAAGATGCAGAATAACCATATTGATCAGCTGTAGACCCCCCCTGCAGACCCCTATAAACATGAACTAATGATGAAGATGGATGAGTGCTTGCTAAGACATAGATACTAGATAAGATGGTGGCCTTAGGTTTTATTTGTACCCCTAAAAATAGTCCGAAATGCATTAGATATCAAAGATCAACTGACTGAGGATTATTTATGTTTGCTTCATTGTTATTGTTATTTTTGATTTGTAGCGCGCTCAATCACCTACAGGCCTCTAAGCGCTCGGGAATCGATGGTAAACAATAACTTTGACAGTACAGAGGTCATCCACTAGCCTACGTGGCTCACAGGGCTCTCCTGAACAACAGCGTTTCAGCCCCTTTCTGAAACGTAGGAGGTTTCCTTCCTTTCGTAGTGGCTCAGGTAGTGTGTTCCATAAATGCGGAACCAATACCGAAAAGGCTCTACCGCCCTTGGTGGCAAGTTTGTACCGAGGGCACACTAATAGCTGAGAGTCTGAGGACCTAAGAGCTCTCTTTGGGCTATACATTGTCAGGCGATCTTTGATGTACGCAGGTGCCATGCCATAGATGGCTTTATGGGCGATGCATAGATTTTTAAATTCCACTCGCTCCTTAATGGGGAGCCAGTGGAGGCTTTGTAACAGGGGGGATGCTTTAGTGTGTCTTGGCTGTCTGAAGATAAGACGAGCGGCATCATTCATCACCACCTGTAGCCTGTTTATCAAGGTTTTTGGTAGGCCAAGGTAGAGGGCATTTCCATAATCTATGCGTGAAATCACAGTAGCTGTGACGATGGAACGTAGCATAGATTGGGAAATGATAGGCACTAATTTCCGTAGCTGTCGGATGATATTAGTACAGCTGCCCACCACTGAGGAGATTTGGCTGACCATAGAGAGGTCACAGTCCAATTTAATCCCTAGGCTCTTCACGTTCAGACTGGGTTTTGGGGCCGGACCTAACTCTGCGGGCCAGTAGAGGTCACACCATGGTGAGGTGGTAGATGAAATGACCAGGACCTCAGTCTTATCTGGGTTGATTTTTAGGAGGTTACCTGTCATCCACTGGACCGTGTGTCTCAAAATATTCTGAGTGTGGAGTTGGGCGGTATTTGTATTGTCAACACTCAGCAGCAGCTGCGTGTCGTCTGCGTAGTTATATACCGTGCAGCCCATACTCGCCAGGGAGGCAATCAGAGGCTGCAGATATAGGTTAAACAGCAGTGGGGATAGGGCCGAGCCCTGAGGTACCCCACATTCTATTTCTCCCACTGCGGAGATTTCTTCTCCGAGTTGTATTCTTTGTGTCCTTCCTGACAGAAAGGACTGCAACCACTCGAAAGCCCGGCCAGTGATGCCAAAGTCACTCAGCCTTTCCAGTAGCAGCGCATGACTGACGGTATCGAACGCCGCTGATAGGTCTAATAAAATCAGGGCGCTCGGTTTTTTACCGTCAGCCAAGCCTCTCAATTCATCCAGCACCGAGAGCATCACCAACTCGGTGCTGTGGTGTGCTCGAAATCCTGCTTGTCGTTCGTGAAGCAGGGAGTGGGACTCCAAGTACATGGACAAAGATTTTAGTACATGTTGCTCCAGTACTTTAGAGAGGAATGGTAGCTGAGACATCGGCCTATAATTTTTTAGTATTGCGGGGTCTGCGCCAGGTTTTTTCAACAGCGGTCTTACACGCGCTTCCTTAAGTGCTGCTGGTAGTTGTCCTGATTCCAGGGATCTGTTTAGGAGATGGATGACTTGCTCCTCCAATAGTGGACGGGCTGCCTGAAAAACTTTAGGTGGACAAGGGTCCGCTGGGGATCCAGATTTGATTCTGGCCATCAACTGCTGCAGGCTCAAGATGTCAATCTCTGGGAACAGTGTGATGGCACAGTCAGTTTGATGTTGGGGGATTATAGGTGTAGCCATTCCATTAAGCGGCCCATTTTTTATGTCCTGGATGATGGTTCTTACTTTCTCCAAGAAATAATCCTGAAAGGAATTGCAGTTTATGGGAGACTGAACGCTGTCTGGTTTTTTGGTCAACTCCGACAGGATCTTAAAAGTCTCTTTCTGCACATTGACTGCTTTACTTAGACGGGATTCGTAGTACTCGGCTTTGGCAAGGATGATGTGTTTTTTGTATGCGTTCAGGGAGGCACGGTAGAGGTTCCTGGCTGAGTCCTGTTTGGTTTTCCTCCAGCTTCTTTCAAGGGCTCTGAGTTTCTTTTTATGGTCCCTCAGTGCTGGCGTGAACCAAGGGGCATCCTTACCCGGGCCTTTTAGCGCCTTTATTTTTATTGGCGCTATCTGATCAATAGCAAGTGTCAGGGAACGCGTTAAATCCGCGTATTGCTGATCTAGGCTATGATCTAAGTTCGAGGGGCAGTCTCTGGGAAGGAATACCTCAGTCAGGGTCCTCAGATCGACCTCTGCCCATTTGCGGGGTTTCCTAGCCTCCAATGTTGGTTTGATTATTTGGCCCTTAATACGTAGCTCACAGGAAATTAGGTGGTGATCAGACCAGATACATGGGGCAACTTCTTTCAGCGTTAGTGAGGGGTCTGTAGTCCATACCAGGTCAAGGGTATGACCTTTGGTGTGCGTGGGGACATTCACAATTTGTTTAAAGTTTAGCGCAGACATCAAAGTGTCCAAGTGGCGCATAGGAGCGTCCCAGTGGGGTTTATCCCAGTGCAAGTTGAAGTCTCCTGTGACTAAAATTTTTGAGTAGCGAGTACAAAGGTCAGATATGATGGGGGCGAATAGGTCCTTGAAGGTTGGGGTTGCGTTGGGAGGGCGATAGACCGCTAGCACCACCCAGCATGAGCTGTTTACTGTGACTTTCACCCCAAGCAGATCAGCCAGGTCAACTGTCTCTGATAGTAGAATTTCTACTGACAGCATTTTTTTAAAAATCACAGCTACCCCTCCTCCCCGTGTGTTTCCTGGGCGGTTTTGCCATAAAGCATCATAGCCGCTGGGGAGAGCGGCCAAGATGTCTGGCATTGAGCTCTCACTCATCCATGTCTCTGTTAAGGTCAGAATATCAGTGTCGTTATTTTGCAACAGGTTATAGACCTCGACGTGGTGGCAGTGGAGTGATCTGGTATTTAGACATGCTATTTTCAGGGTGGAGAATACATCTTGATGTATAATGTTCAATGGTTTGTAAATAGCATGTGTTCTTAGTATCTTCAGGGTGTTGTTATCAAGGCAAGCCTCACCCTTATCCAGATTACGTAGGTCTTCCGAGGTGTAGGAGCGCATTTGTCCAGAAGTCCCTGCCCCCGAGCCCGTCCGTGTGCGGACGGGCGCAGACGGGCTGGACTCTGGCGCAACTCCGGCGGCGCTCCGGCGAGCCCGCCGCGCGTGCCCGCTGCGCGTCAGCATGGCTGTCTTAAATACTGTTCTAGCGTCCTTCTGACGCCTAGAGCAGCCAATCCTAGCCCTCACCAAAGATGTCTGCCGTCCAGGCAGTGTGATGCCCTTCCCTGATCGAAATACTCCGCTCTAAACGTGGTAATGTGGCGAAAACGGGTGCAGGTATGCGGTCACAATGATTTTTAAAAACAAGGTACAATGCCTAAATAATACAGCAAAAAAACGGACAAAACGAGGATTTTTAAAATTGCAAGATTTAGCTCTCAATAACTACACAAGTAATGTACATTTAGCGGAAACACCTCTGATCTGTCCAAGAGGCTATTCCCAAGTAGTTGGCCGCCTAATTTGCCTGTCTTAAATACTGTTCTAGCGTCCTTCTGACGACTAGAGCAGCCAATCCTAGCCCTCACCAAAGATGTCTGCCGTCCAGGCAGTGTGATGCCCTTCCCTGATCGAAATACTCCGCTCTAAACGCGGTAATGTGGCGAAAACGGGTGCAGGTATGCGGTCACAATGATTTTTAAAAACAAGGTACAATGCCTAAATAATACAGCAAAAAAACGGACAAAACGGGGATTTTTAAAATTGCAAGATTTAGCTCTCAATAACTACACAAGTAATGTACATTTAGCGGAAACACCTCTGATCTGTCCAAGAGGCTATTCCCAAGTAGTTGGCCGCCTAATTTGCCTGTCTTAAATACTGTTCTAGCGTCCTTCTGACGACTAGAGCAGCCAATCCTAGCCCTCACCAAAGATGTCTGCCGTCCAGGCAGTGTGATGCCCTTCCCTGATCGAAATACTCCGCTCTAAACGCGGTAATGTGGCGAAAACGGGTGCAGGTATGCGGTCACAATGATTTTTAAAAACAAGGTACAATGCCTAAATAATACAGCAAAAAAACGGACAAAACGGGGATTTTTAAAATTGCAAGATTTAGCTCTCAATAACTACACAAGTAATGTACATTTAGCGGAAACACCTCTGATCTGTCCAAGAGGCTATTCCCAATGCCTATTTCATGCCTCAGAAAAAGGCCTGGATTGGCATATCTGTCACAGTAAAAACATTTAAATACATAAGGACCTCACATGTGACAAGATAAAAGAAATGAGAAACATGAAAGATTAGAGTACATGGAATAAAGCTAATCAAATATGGATAAAAGTGTGGTATATTTGTTGTGGATAATGGCCCAAGCTGTGCATCTGGAAAAGAGTGTTACTTCGCCCCAGCTTTGTTGTGTTCTTAGTGCGTGATACTAGGGCAGATCGCGCCTCTTCGACCTGGCAAGACCCACAAACAAGCAAACCTTTGAGAGGAGAACTTTCTTCACCAGACCCGATTTCGCACATGCCATGGTGGAGCGCAGGTGGTGGCTCTGGCAACTGTTTCAGCCTTTTCAGAGACAGGTAGCTGAGGTTTATTTACAAAATCCAGCTAGGCTAAAAGTGGTATAGAAGGGGGCAATACGTAGCTTTGTTTCCGAAATACAAGCGCAAAAATATCTAGAGGAGTTGACTAGTCATAAGTAAGGCTGATAATATTGTTTTCCTGGAAAGGGAGAAAAGGGGTGAAACAGAGGAAAACATAGGGAGGGACTGTAATACTGCACAAGGTTCTCGATTTTTAGAAGAGGATATTGGTTTTCTTTGCCTTTTCCGCCCGGTTCTTTTGTATGCTTACCCTTGCTGATTTATTTTCTAACCGCCCCCCTTTTTTTCTTTTTTTTTCTCTCTCTCTCTTTTGCCTCTACCCTTGATTCTAGGAAACCTCATGTTGGGGGTGGAGGGGGTAACTGCCACCAGAGACGAGGAAGTTGTTTTCACTTAAGGTTTTGCATTTCTTAAGGGGGGCTCAGCAGGCTCTCAGGGTTCTGCACGTCGAATGTCAAACTCCTGGCTTGGCCAGGTAACCTTCAAGGGTGGTGGAGGGTGGGGTGGGGAGGGAGGGGTGGGTGGGTCATGGAAATCTTGTATCCGACCCAGAACTTGTAAGGCAGGGTTTTTGGCAGTTCTATCGAGTCTTATACACAGAAACTGGGGGGGGGGGTAATCAAGCAAACAGTGAGGAATATCTAGAGAGTACTAGCAATAAGAAGTTCCGGGATGAGGATGCAGATCTCCTAGAAGAAACCCCCTCAATAGACAAAATCTTAGTTACCATCTGAGAACTGCCAAAGGGAAGGCAACCGGCTTGGACTGCAGCCCCTCGGAGTTCTATGCTACCTTCTCAGAACAAATTAAAGACACTTTATTAAATCTTATCAATCACATTTTTGAAGGGGGACAGCTACCAAAGTCATGGTCCCGGGAAAAAATAGTTATCTTTCCCAAAAAAGGTAAACCTCCGAAGCAACTTGGCTCATACCGCCCCATCACTCTTATTAATTCGGACTCCAAAATATATTCGAAAATTCTTGCAAACAAATTAGCGCCCATTATTTACAAAGTGGTAGCTCAAAGTCAACATGGCTTCATCCCAGGCAGATCCACCATTAATCGCATCCAGTGGGTGATTACCCTTTTTGACGCGATGGAGGTGACAGGAGAGCCTATGGTGCTGGTGCTACTCGATGCAGAGAAAGCATTCGATAGGGTCTCCTGACATTTCCTATGGGCTGCCATGGCCAGACTGTGCATAAAAGAAAGGTACATTCAGGCAATCCAAAAACTATATGTGAACCCTAGGGTCGTAGTCATGGTGAATGGCAGCCTAACTGAAGAACTGATTAAATCACGGGGAACCCGGCAAGGCTGCCCTTGCTCACCATTGCTCTTCACAATCTATATAGATCCTTTAATCCGCAAGCTAGAAGAGAACAGCGCAATCAAACCCATAGTTTCACAGAACTATGCGACCAAGACACTGGCATATGCGAATGACATAGCAATCATGAAAGCCGAACCCAATACTGCCATGATTGCCATTGAAGGAGAGGCCAATCAGTTTGGCTTGGTATCCAGATATGCACTTAATAAAAGTAAAACACAGATTGTCCTGAACAGGAACAGTGAAATGCGGGATGCACGCATAGTGGAACAAGCTACATACCTGGGAATCAATATAACATCTGATCTGGAAAATCTGGTTAATATAAATCTGAAACCTATACAGAAAGACCTCCAGTGCCTAGATAACCTGCACCTTTCTATTATTGGAAGAGTGAATGTGATTAAAATGGTCTTCTTCCGCCAAATTTTATATCTGTTCAGGGCAATCTGCTTGGAATTCTCATCCTCTTGGTTTAAGTCATTAGAACGGGTGTTCTCAAAATTTGTTTGGGCATACTCACAACCTCGGCAGGCATTTAAGCTTCTCACTCTACAGGAGGATAGGGGAGGTTTTGCCCTCGCTAATCTAAAAGCATACTATTGGGCGACGGTGCTAATATATAGCAACAAGCTGTTACAGAACACCCGGGGCATGGAGGAGAGTGAGGATCCCATGCCTTCTATATTTCAACTACTTTTTAGCCAGGAAAATAGAGGGTACTTTTGGCACCACTTACAGGATAGCTACCACAGGAAAGTAAAATTTAAAACTTTATCCAGCGGATTTAAGGTGTGGAAGGCTGTTAGGAAAATACTGGGGTTTATTCTTTTGAAGAACTGAAAAACAACTTCGGGCTGGCTTGGCAAGACTTTTTCAAGTACCTCCAAATCTGGGACTTCTTGTCTCACAAGGTTGGGGGAAGGATGGGCTTGGAAAAAAACAATTTTGTGGAGACTTTAATTCATGGTAAAAAAAATGCTATTGGGGTATTTACACACTTATTAATGCATTGTCTCTGGACGATATGGTAAAAACATCACAGAAATGGCAAGAGAAAATTGGATTGTCTGATGCCGAAATTTAATTATGCTTTTTATATGTCACAGACGATTCTCTTATCAACGAAATTGCAAGCACAATTTTTTTAAACTTGCTTCTTTTTATATTATACCCCGGATAAAATAGGTAAGTGAGGAAGTGGCAAAAGCACATGTTGTTCTAGATGCAGGCTCTATAGTGCTGACTCAGTGCACATCTTCTCTACTTGTGATGGACTAAAATCTATCAAACAAGAAATTGAGAGGTTTTTATCTAAAGTGCTGCAAAACCTGATAGTTTTTTCTAGTGATGTTATCCTACTTAGGGCCGCAGATCATAACAATGCTATAGTGGGGCACAAGCTTATATTTATAGCTATGGCTGTTTTTAGGCTATGCATTGCCTCCACCTGTTTAGACTCGACAGCTCCTTCATTTCAACAATGGTTAGCTAGATTTCTTGCCATCTCAAATATGGAAAGCTCCATTTATAAGCGAAAAGGCAGAAGACGACGCAAGAAAGGGTTAGAAATTTGGACTCCCCTATTGGTTTGGTGCTAGTCTCAAGGCAGGAACTGAATCAAATGTATTCTTAAATTGAAGCTGACGCCAGGAACAACAACTCTGTAATTGTGATGAGATAATTCATGTAAATGTAAAAATATGCATTCCTGTCTGACGGGGGGGGGGGGGGGGGTGAAAAGTTGTTGTTCAAAAAGCCGAATAAAGATATTTTTTTTAAAAAGAGAAGAGGACCAACTACACACTGTCATATGTGACCTCGTAAAGATACCGTTCATGTTTGTAACAAGAGCTGCACTCTCAAAATCGGTGTTCGAGATAACAAATGCAGGAGGGCGGGGTATTCTAGTATACTGCTTGAGGAGTTTCTGCCAACAGCGAGTGAATTAATGTAATCAGAAATTAGTGGCTAGACAACCAGGTAGGAGTAAGGAGGTGTTTGAAGCAGTGGATTATGGGTGTTGTATTTTTGTAGGTCAGGGATTTGAATAAGCGGAGTTCAACGTGATTGGTCGACCTAAGGGGTGGGGTCAAGGCAAATAAGTGATAAGAGAGACGGCAGGAGGTAGGGGAAAACTGCTCGCATTGAAGGAGAGGATAACATGGAGAACCAACTACATTGAAACAGACGGCCAAGGTATGGGAGAATGCTGATGCTGTTTTCATTATGGGCATTGGTTAATTTGGAATAACATCGAACATGAGTTGATGGGAAACATTTACTGGTGGTTTTACATAAGAATGTGGAGGTGAAATGGGGATGGCTATGCTGGTTGGGAGAGGCTTGTTTGTGCACATAATTACAGTGTGCATTTTTGCGCTTAGAGGTAAAATTGCTGATTATGGGACAGTTTCAAAACATGGCATGAATTTGTTTGTGTATTTTTTTATGTAAATGTACACAGTTCTGAATATTTAATCTAATCGTATTGTTTTAAACTTGTAGTGGCCCCTGACGAAGGACTAAAAATAGTCCGAAATGCATTGGGTATCAAAGATCAACTGACTGAGGAATATTTATGTATGCTTCAAGCCTCAGAAAAAGGCCTGGATTGGCATATCTGTTGCAGTAGAAACATTGAAATACATAAGACCCTCACATGTGACAAGATAAAAGAAATGAGAAACATGAAAGATTGGAGTACATGGAATAAAGCTAATCGAATATGGATAAAAGTGTGGTATATTTGTTGTGGATAACTGCCCTAGCTGTGCGTCTAGAAAGGAGTGTTACTTCACTCCAGCTTTGTTGTCAATTTATACCCCCAACACAGTGAAGATCCAGGTTTGGGCTAGCCTTTCCAGGCTCACTAATGCTTTCAGTCACATACCCTTTCTTTTAAAAGGCGACTGGAACGTAGCACCGGACCTGGTTCTAGACAGATCTGGTAGAGTTGATACACACCATAGTGCTGACATAGCCCTCCTTGGAAATCCCATGATGGACCACAATCACTCAAATGGGTGGTTCCTGTTACACCCTATTGACAAAGACATAACTTTCTACTCCTGTCTGCCTAGTACCGTGCCATGCATTGACTTCGTTGGGGCTGCTTCTGGACGTAACTTAGGGCCATGTGTACAAAATATAGTGATTACAATTTTCTTCATTGCCATTCTAGCTGAATCACAATTGGTAATTCAAAATTCCACATGTACAAAAAAGTACAAGTCTGAAGTAGCAATTACTGGTGGGTCGCAAAATGACCTGTCCCAAAAATATTAATGAGGTAAGTGACAGTTTGACACCCATTGCGAACTACAGCCATCACAGGAATTGTAGCCTGCTGGGAACAAAAGACCACCATTTTTGTGATTGGTTTTTAATAATGCATTTTTATGGAAAGGCAACCTGTTTTTGTTGAAGGAAAACTGGATGCTTTTCAAAAAATCAAATCAAACATTTAAGTTTCATTTTTCAAGAGTAAGCAGCAGTCTGTGGGACCACTGCCTGCTCTTTAAAAATATTTGCTTCAACTTTCACAAAGGGGAAGGGGTCCCGTGGGGACAGCTTCCAATTTTGCAAATCGTTGCAATCATCTTTGAGGTGTCAGTAAGAAATGAAGTTTTTGTGACTGTAATTTGGTTACAAAAGATTCATACATAACACTGGAATTCGGTATTTGTAAGGGATGCCATAAACACATTCCAAATACCGAATCGCTAAACACAAATTGTGATTCCGTAACATGTTACCCAATCACAATGTGCACTTTGTATGTATGAAAAAGCATGTTTGCAGTTGGAACTGGTCAGATTCAGTGAATCTGACATGTGTCTGACTGCAAAAATATTTTTGTACCTATGGCCCTAGATGTGATATCCTAGAAGCTGTTCATTCTGATCACAGCTGTATCTTGATTTTGGTTTATTGGCACCACTGCCGAGTAGGTGGAGAATGAATGAATGAATCAATCAATCAGTTCAGTTCAGTTCAGTTCATGAAGCTTTTATTCGGTACAAATGAATGACCATGAAAGCACAGATAAAATAGTAAATACATCATGATTAAAAAAAGATAAAAATACAGAAGTTTAAAAAAATCCATGAATATGGTACATTAAAAAGTCATATTTTTCCTGGTATAAATGCATTTGTTTAAAAACGTTGCAGTATAAAAACAAATATCTGCTGATTGTAAATTTAAAATTAGGTCCATGGCTTCCTTAACTGTACGTACACCATATTTGTTAAACATAGGTTTCAGAAACATAGTACGCTGTTCCCTGTACAATTCACAGAACAAAAGAAAGTGCTGAGTGCTTTGTGTAGATATAGAGTCACACATACATGGCCCTGTCGGATGTTTCTTGATCTGGGGATGGGCACTAAATAATGTGCCATCCCGAACCGCAACCTTGTAAGTACAAACTTGTGTTACTGTCTAGTTACCATCAGGAGATATAATGGAAACACTTCTCCTGTGACAAATGAGTTATAAAACAGTACAGTAGACAATGATACAGAGGCTAATTTATGCTTTCTATCTGCGAATCCAAGAAAGGTTTTTTTCATATCAGACTTAGTAATATTGGATGCTGCAGATGGGTCAATAACAATATTAACACCATAGATTTCCGAAAAACAGACAACAACATATTTGATCCATGGGATCGCCAAAAATTTGTCCATTAAAAGGCAATCCTCAATGACAGATCTGTTAAAGGCCTTCTCTTCCTTGAGCCAGATGGAGCGCCAGACCATCAAAGGCCTAAAGGATAACAAATCACCTAAAAAGTGGATATTAAGCTCTTGGTGGGTCAATTCATTAGAGGTTGAAACAGGTAGGCACAGAAGCTTTTAAAAAAAATAATTTTCTTCTATTTGCAGGCTATCATGACGGCTTTAGCCCCATATGCCTGCACCATATAATGCAATAGACACACACCTTGCCTGATAAATTTTAAGCATGTCTAAGGTGCGCCTCTCCCCCACTTTCGAGGCAAATCTAAAAACACCATAGGCATTCTTGGCCATTTTATTCCGGATATTGGTGAATTCACTGGACCATTTCCTGTCATTTGCAAAGGTAATTCCCAGATAGCAAAATTTGTCCACATGTTGGACTTTTTCCTTATCAATAAAAAAGGCATTTGGACACTTCCTTTTTTTCCCGCAGGTCATAGTTACAGTTTTCCCTTTGTTAATCACCAGTTTCCTTTCTTTAATAAAGGCTGAAAAACTATCCATTAGGCGCTGTAATCCTATCGGCGTTCTTGATAGTAAAACAGCGTCATCAGCATATAATAACACTGGGATAGGGTCGCCGTGGATCTGAGGGGCATCAGCCACAACCTTCTTTAAAACATTATCAATCCCGTTAATGAATAAAATGAAAAGAAGTGGGGCCAAGACACAGCCCTGTCTAATCCCCCGCTTAACCTCAAAGTTCGGGGTACATTCCCCCCCTTTACCAAAACGAATGCAGGTCTGTACGTTGTCATATAATCTAGCCAAAAAGAATACTATACCCTCAGGGGCACCTAGATTGAGCAGGGTGGTCCACAGGGTGGGATGGTCCACTAGATCGAAAGCGCTGCTCAGATCTGCAAAGCAGAGGTATAGGGAGCCCTGTTTGGCCTCGGTGTACTTCCCGATCAGCAGATCCAAATTGATGCACTGATCGAGAGTACCCCTACCCCTTCTGAAGCCATATTGGCTATTAGCCAGAATACCCTCCTGCTCAGCCCATTCCTCCAATCTTACTAGCATGACCCGACTCATAATTTTGACCGACGAGTCAAGGAGGGATATAGGGCGATAGTTTTTGGCCTCAGACCTGCTGCCTTTTTTATAAATGGGTACGATAATTGATTGTCCCCAGGTAACAGGTACATCACTACAGACAGCAGCATTAAAAACAGATGCTAACAGGGGTCCCCACAATTTGGGTTCAGTTTTATAAACATCGATGGGTACCCCGTCGGGGCCCTGGGCCTTGCCTCCTTTACTAAGTGTAATACAATGTTCTACTTCCTTGGGAGTGATGTCAAGAGGCACCACATCCCACCCCTTGGGCTCCACCGCCACTGTTCTAGTTGTGTCAAAAATGTTGGAAAAGTGAGTTATCCACCCCTCACTAGACACAGTGGAGGTTAATTCTGGGATCTCGTCCACTTTGAGAAATGGGGAATTAATTGTTGCCCAGAACAGGGTGGTATTCGATGTTTCAGCAGCTAAATTAAGTGAATCCCATGCCTGCAATTGGAGTTCCCTCTTCCTCTCAGTAAGGGCGCATTTATATTCCAGTCTTAATTTAGCAATTAAAACAGAGTCCCTAGGTTTAACCGATAATGCCGACTTCAGGGAAGTTAAAGAGACTGTACAGTGATGACTAAACCATCCTGGATTCTTCCTCGATATAGTATTGGCTTTCCCGGTAAATTTCCTACTAATAGCTAGGTTAATACTTTTAAAACACAACAGTACCTTCTCATGATCATTAACATTTGCTAAAATTGAATCAATTTCCGCAAAACTCCCCTTAATAATACAGCTAGATAAATCCCCCGCTTTTTCCCCTGACCATCTCAGTCTGACACCATTAGTCCTATGGGGTTCCAAATTAGAAAAAGTAGGTCCCACTATAACTGACTTATCTGCCCAGAAAGTAGTTTCTATTGTAATACAATTATGATCACTGGTATTACAGACAACTATTTTTGGGGTGGCGCAACAGGAAAATACATTGGAGGATATAATCACATGATCAATGACCGAGCCACCTAAACCGCTCTTAAATGTAGGGACAGTTAGACCATGTTCATCTTTACAGGGTTCCAGAATTTCCAAATCATAACAGCTCATCAATTTGTGCAGTTCATCTCCATAGCTGCCATGACTAAAATGCTGAGCATCCCAGCCGTCGTTAGTTGTAACCCCGCAAATCCCCAATGTAGAATGTTCACATAACTTAATATTGAAGTCACCAACCCAAATGAAGTCGAAAACAGCCTTAGAATCTGAGCATAGATTTTCAAGAGCATCAGCTAAATCGTGCACCACTTTGGACCTAGTATTGTCAAAAATATTATTATAATAATTGATCAATATAATGTTTCGAGCCCCAGTCTCGACAAGCCAAAGGATCTGCCCATGAACACCCATTTGCAGGTGTTTTTTCACCACGATAGGGCGTGAGATAGATATTAAAACCACAAGACCCCCTTTAGCTCGCCCTGGGCCTGAACCATAGGCAGGTAGGTTGTAGGACTCAAAGCCCTCATAACTAATCTCTTCCCTGCTCCATGTTTCCTGGAGGCACAGGATATCATAATTGTTAACAAAATCAATCCAGGCTGGATCCCTCTCCATTGACCTAATCCCTGCCACATTCCAACTAGCAAGTGTAATTCCCTTCAAGCTGTGACCACCATGGTTGATCTCCCTATAATCAGCCAGGCCACAAACTTCAACAGTTTTACTGACACCCCTGTTGTCCTGGATTACGTTTATGCAATCTGCGGCCTCGTGCCCTAGGCAGATTATTGACTCCGGGTAAATAGGAACAGAGTTATCGCTTTTTCCTAGTTCTTCCCCACTATCATATTCTCCCTGGGCAAACGACAAATAAGGCACAGGGAGTCAATCATTACAATCTAGTGAGCTGAGTGCATGAAATCGATTGTACATTGGTGTCACAAGTCCTAGCCCATGTGCCGGTGGAAATAGACTGTTCCTAATACTAGTACTGGCCTGTGAGGAGGTATTAAGGTGACAATAAAATAATGCGAGAGAACGTACACCCACATTATTGTCAGACACAGGCAGAGAGGCCGCCCTTAGGAGAACAGTGGCTGCATGTTGAGGGTGCTTAAAATTAACTAAAACACAGTCACCTTTACTGCTCTTCCTTGAACTTCCAATCCAATTGACCCTCCTGGTGGTTAGAATTTGGTCAGAATATTCAGTAGGAAAACCACACTGCCTGTTTAACCAAGACACCGTCTTATTTTTTAGGGATTCATGTGATTCTTGAACGGTGTCATTTACTACCTCAGGTACATTGGTTAATACAACCACATAGGGCGCGCATTCTGGTGGTAAGTTAATAAAACGCTTGCGTCTTACCTCAGTCCAACTCTCCTCTCTCTCCTTACCCTTGGTTGCCTCAGTTGCAGTCCCCTGGGTAACGGGGCCTACTGCTTGCTTTGGGTCAATAGGCGGGCCCTCTCCGAGTGGGAAAACCCTCTCTGGCCGAGCTACCAAGTTAGAACCAGTGGCTTGTAAGGTCACCAGGCTGCCGCTGCTACCTTGCCCAGTCATTGGATTAGAGGCAGCTACCTGGGCGAACGACAGTGCTGTGCCAGGGCATGACAACTTAGTTACAAGGTCTCCCAGTCTCTTGACCTCTAGGGCCATTATATTAAGTTTATCTACCAAGGGTTTAATAATCCCATCTATTTTAGTTTCTAGTAAACTAGTTAAAAAGTTGAACTGGGTAGTGTCTAATAGCACACTATCCTCACTGTCCCTATCTGCACCTATTTTAATATGTTCGCTTGAGGGGACTACTGCCTTTTTACGGGATATCCGAGAACCCCCCCGCTTAGGTAGAACTTTCCTACATGCCCTGACTGCTCTAACAACAGGGGTAATAGGGGTAACTGGAGTAGTAGGTTGCTGGATGCTGATATCTTGCAAAGCAACATGTTCGTTTAGGGGGATATCTTGTTGCTGCATCACCAAACCATCCGGAGTTGTATCCAGAATAATCGGATGATTAAACACCTCCCCATCAGTAGTATCAATGGTTGTACATGGGGATGAGGGTGGCGGGGATTTGTTGAGACCCAGGGACATCCTCCTTTCGTTATTTATTTTACTAACAACTTTTACGAGGTAGTTGTCCATAGTTACTGTAGCAGGAGCCTGGGGTGCCTTGTTTTAAGACATGCTGATAAGTATTACTTTTTAAGGGTATCTATATATTAAAAAGGAATTATACACAGCCGATATTTTCACATGAACTGTCCACATATAAAATAAAGTTTGTCCTAAGTGCGAGATCTTCTATATCATGGAGTCTCACTATACCGTGGTGTAGTCCCGGTAGTCCGTTCACATAGAGATTAGTCCAGGGATCGTGGCCCTGCCCTGCCACCTCCTGCCCCGGACGGCCACAGACGGCCCGCCCTCTGCCCGGGCTCAGCCCGGCTCCGCCCGCGCGCGTCCGCGACGCGGAGGAAGCTCTCTGTTTTTCAGCGCCTCTGGGCGCGCTCCGCCGGAAGTGGGCGGTGTTCTGCTGCAGGGCAGGCTGGGAGATGTAGTTCTCCCCAGTCCGCGGCCG
Organism: Lissotriton vulgaris; assembly: GCF_964263255.1. Taxonomy (NCBI): domain Eukaryota; kingdom Metazoa; phylum Chordata; class Amphibia; order Caudata; family Salamandridae; genus Lissotriton; species Lissotriton vulgaris. The sequence goes on from NC_141694.1 coordinate 883,849,001, forward strand.
AGTGATGGAAGCTACTTGGCGGCGGGAAAAACCACAGCGTCAGGGACCCAGCGCTGCCAGGGACCACAGATGTAGCGTGCGACCCCCTCCGCTATCCTCACGGTATGGAGATCCACTCAAATAGTTCCCTGCTATGCTGTAGTCTCCAATTTTCTTAAAACTCTGCTTCGACTCAATAATTTCAGGCGATTTAGTACATGGGGTCCCAGGTCATAGTAGGCCGGACATATTCATATGTTCCATCGGAAGCACGTTGTTGTTTTGTACGTCGCTGGGCCCCGTGCTATTAAGCCTACTTTTCCAAAGAGTGGATGCCATGGTCCTGACACAAACACTTCCAGAGCCCTCGTTAGAACTTCCTTCCCTACTCCCTACTAGTTCAAAAGTCTCAGCGTCGCCGTCTTCTAATTACGCAACAATCAATCATTTAATTTGTAAAGTGCACTACTTACCTGTAAGGGTTTCAAGGCGCTGGGGGGGGGGGGGGGTACTGCTGCTACTGGTCAAAGAGCCAGGTCTTGAGTTGTCTCCTGAAAGTCAGCAGGTCTTCGGTTTGTCATAGGTAGAGGGGGAGGGTGTTCCAGGTCTTGGTGGTGCTGTGGGAGAAGTACCTTCCTCCGGAAGTGGTTCTGCGGATGCGCTGGACCATGGCCAGGGCGTGGTCAGCAGAGCAGAGTTTCCTGTTGGGTACGTAGAAGGAGAGTCAACTGTTGAGATAGGCTGGTCCGGTCTTGTGGAGTGCCTTGTGAGCGTGGATCAGGAGTTTGAAGGAGATTCTCCTGTCAAGGGGGAGCCAGTGCAGGTTCCTCAGGTGGGGGTGATGTGGTCGCGGCACGGGACGTCAAGGATTAGGAGTGCATAGGCGTTCTGGATTCTCTGCAGTCTGTTGATGAGCTTGGACGAGGCTCTGGCGTAGGGGGCATTACCGAGTCTGCTGCTGACTAGGGCCTGGGTGACTGTTTTCCTCGTGTTTGTCGGGATCCATCTGTAGATCTTGCGGACCATGCGTAGGGTGTTGGAGCAGTTGGAGGAGACTGCGTTGACTTGTTTGGTCATGGTGAGTTTTGAGTCGAGGATGACTCCCAGGCTGCGTGCGTGGTCTGTCGGGGCTGGGGGAGGTCCCCAGTGATGCGGGCCACCATGAGTCGTCCCATGCTGAAGGGTTGGACCCGAGGATGAGGATCTCCGTCTTGTCTGAGTTCAGCTTAAGTCCGCTTCCCTTCATCCAGTCGGCGACTGCCTTCATTCCCTGATGGAGGTTGGATTTGACGGTGAGAGGGTCCTTGGTGAGGGAGAGGATCAGCTGCGTGTCTTTGGCGTAGGCGATTATGTTGAGGTCGTGCTGTCGGGCGATGTGTGCTAGTGGTGCCATATAGACGTTGAACAGCGTCGGGCTGAGGGAAGGTCCTTGTGGGATGCCGCAGATGATCTCGGAGTCCTTGGACCGGAACGGGGGGAGGCAGACTCTCTAAGTTCTGCCGGAGAGGAAGGAGGTCGTCCAGTCCAAGACCTTCTCCTGGATGCCTGTGTCTTGGAGTCGTGTGTGTAGTGTGCGGTGGCAGACGGTGTCGAAGGTGGCGGAGAGATCGAGGAGGATGAAGGCTGCGGTCTCTCCATTGTCTAGAAGGATCCTGATGTCGTCTGTGGCGCGATGAAGGTGGTTTCGGTGCTGTGGTTGCTGCTGAATCCTGATTGGGAGGGGTCCAGGATGTTGTTGTCTTCGAGGTGACGGGTGAGCTGGGTGTTAACTTTCTTCCCGATGACCTTTGCTGGGAACGGAAGCAGGGAAATGGGTCGGAAGTTCTTGAGGTCGCTCGGATCCGCCTTGGGTTTCCTCAGTAGGACGTTGATCTCTGCGTGCTTCCAGTTCTCAGGGAAGGTGGCGGTCTCTAAGGAGAGGTTGATGATTTTGTGCAGGTGGAGTGCGATGGAATTGCTGGCTTTGAGAAGATGTGGTGTGGGAGAGGGTCGGACGGGGTCGGACGGGGATTCGGAGTGGATTGTGCCCATGGTCTTGATTGTGTCCTCGATGCTCACGTTGGCCCAGGTTGTCAGGGTGTCATGGGCGGTGGGGATGTGGTGGGTCCGGTGCGGGGAGGTCTGCAGGGGTCGTCCGGGGTTTGAAACTGTCATGGATGCCGGTGATTTTCCGGTGAAAGAAGGTGGCGAGGGAGTCGCACAGGGCTTGCGATGGTGGGATGTCGTTGGTGCTGGAGCTGGGGTTGGAGAGTTCCTTCCCGATGGTGAAGAGCTCCTTGCTGTTGTGTGCGTTGTTGTCAAGGCGGTCCTTTTGGCTGTCCTGATGAGGTGGTGGTGGTTGTGGATGGCGTCTTTGTGGGCAGCGCGGCTGTCCGGCATCTTGTCGCTGTGCCATATGTTCTCCAATTTCCGGCAGATGTGCTTTGGGTCGAGGAGTTCTGGGGTGAACCAGCTGACTCTTTTGCTGGTGTCTGTGTTGGTGGGTTTTTTCAGCGGGGCTTGTCTGTAGTTGTTCTTCAGTGACTTTGCCCCAGCAGCGGCAGGGGATCTGTAGGGTGCAGTGGTGTGTAAGGGGTTTTCGGAAGAAGTGGATGCAGTGGTGGTCTGTCCAGGTGAGCTCGGAGGCGTGGCTGAAGGTGATGTGGGGGCTTGAGGAGAAGATGGCATCTAGCGTGTGACCGGCGATGTGGGTCGGCGTCGTGATGAGCTGTTTCAGTCTGAGATTGGCAAGGTTGTCGATCAGGGTGGAGGAGTTGTTGTTGTTGTTGTTCTCCAGATGATAGTTCAGGTCTCCGAGGAGGATGTACTCGGTGGAGGTCGGCGATGGAGTCGCAGAATTGAGGCCGGGGTCCTGGCGGTCTGTAGACGAGGGTGCCTCTTAGGGTGGTCTTGGGGTCCGTGTGGATCTGGAAGTGCATGTGTTCGGCGGTGCTGAGGGTGTCGTTGGTGTTTGTTGAGACCCTGATAGTTTTTTGTGGACAATGGCAAGTACACGTCTGGGATGGCTATGACGATGTCTGGCGAGGAGGCTTCGTTCATCCAGGTCTCGGTCAGGAAGGCGACGTCCGGTGATGCGGTGTCGAGTAGGTCCCAGAGTTCGACGGCGTGTTTGTGTGCGGAGTGGGTGTTGATCAGGATGCATCTAAGCTGGTTGTGTTCCGTTGTGGCGGGCGTCTCGGCGCTTACGAGGCAGGAGAAGCTGCAGTTCAGGCAGGTGAATGGAGCGTGGGTGCGCTTCGGGGCGGCCTTGCAGTAGGTGTGGATCCTTCCTGGGTTGAGAGCGATGAGGGTGTTGGCGTTGGAGCAGCGGCGGTCCTCGTGGCTGCTGCGGGGGGCAGGGGTTCTGGTGCTGGGCGCGGTCCAGGCACGGACGGGCGCAGATGGGCTTGCCTTTGGCACGCCTTTGGCAGCGGCCGCCATATATGGGGAGGCGGGAGGCGAGGGTCGGGTGGAGCGACTGGGCGTGGAGGGGGCGGGGCCGCAGGGGAAGCAGCGGCGGGGACAGGGGCAAGGAGACAGGCGCAGGGCACGGACTCGGGAAGGAGGCACAGAAGTCAGTACAAGGGGTACAAAATCAAGGGGGCACAGAAGTCACAGAAGGCACAGAAGTCAGTTGGTACAAAATATAAGGTGGCACAGAGGTTGGCGAGGGCTACAGAATTCAAAAGGGGGCACAGAAGCAAAGCGACGTGCGGGGGCAGGGGGGCACAGAAGTAGAGCGGGCAGACAGTTACAGGCACACGCAGCAAGCGGCAACGAACCTAAGGCCACCACTGGCCACCAGGGATGAGGCACAGGTGGATGCCTGCGGGTGGTGGAGGGCCTCGATTTCACCGGCGGCAGTAGAGACAGCGGGGGTGCAGGTGGACCTGCAGCGGTGGGGGAGCGACCTACCAGGGAAGGCATTCTCATACAGAGAGCACGTGCAAAAGTTACACCTTCTGTAACATTTGCTCTCACAGCTTGGATAATGAGGGGGTCTGTGTTTTTCCACCGGGCTATATGGGCAGCTGGGAAAGCCACCTTGAGGGGCATATGGATAATGGACTTGACTATTGCAAAACAAAAATCGCAAGACTACCAGAGTGGTCAGAAAACAACGGTTCGTGATCTTAGTCCCCGCTACAAAACCAGATCATCCTCATTCCTTCTGAGACAGTTAGAAGTGGCTCTACAATGCCTGAACACATTCTTCAATTAAACAATGGATAAGGCATTGGTTAAGCTGAAAGAGAGACAGTATCACCATGGTGAAAAGGCTGGTTACCTGCTAGCTATGCAGGTATATCAATGGGAACACCAGATGTCCTTACCAGTGATTCCCAATGAGCAAGTTACCTTGTTCACTCACCTGATAGCGGATCCTTTAGCCTCCTTCTATTCAACCCCTTAATAATAATAATAATATTAATAATAATAAAGGGGCTTATAAAGCGCCTAGTTACGCCATACAGCGTGTCCCCGCACTGTGGAGAAGAGTTTGGAGCAAGGCAGTAGATAGGAATCATATGTTCGCTGTCAAGGGGGGGCTATTGAGAAAACAGATGAGTTTTCAGAAGGCTCCTCAACCTGGTCTCTGATTGCTCCAACCTTAGTCCAAGCGGTAGCTTATTCCAGTTTTGTGCCGCTAACAGGCGGAATGAGCGACCTCCCATTCTTGCTTTCTTAATCCTAGGGACTACCAGCTGTCCTGTCCCGCCTGATCTCAATGTTCTGCCTGGTATATATCTTGTAATCAGATTTCCCAGGTACATTGGGGCTTTAAGCCAAAGGATACGATGGCAGATCAGGAGGGTTTTGAATAGTATCCTTTTCTTGACTGGAAGCCAATGAAGGGCTTCAAGAGCAGATTTTGATGCGGCCCTTCTGGGAAGTCTCAAAATCAGACGAGCAGCCCCATTCTGTAGGACTTGAAGACATCTGATATTCTTTTCCGGGGTACCCAGAAAAAGAACATTCCCATAATCTAGTCAGGAAGTAACTAAGGCGTGAGTTACGGTCTGTCTGGTCTCTAGTGGGAGTAAATCAAGTGTTTTTAAAGAGTTTTTAGAACACCCAAACATTTCCCTACTAGCCGTCGGATGTGGCCTTCAAAAGAGAGGGCCGAGTCCACCCAGACTCCCAGATTCTTAGCCTCTGGACATGGTGTAGGGGTAGGGCCAAGGCATAGTGGCCACCATTCTGATGACCAGTAAGACTTGTCTTTGCCGACCACTAACACCTCGGTTTTTGTACCGTTCAATTTCAAGCAGTTGTTATTCATCCAGGAGGCAAGCTCCTGCATGCATTGCTTAAAATTGGAGGCCTCCGCCGACGGTGCTTGAGATAGAGTAATGAGCAGCTGAGTGTCATCAGCGTATGACACTAATTCCACTCCAAACGCCTGCACCACCTCAGCCAGGGGGGACAGGTAAAGGTTGAATAGGGTGGGGCTGAGGGCCGATCCCTGGGGGACCCCTTGTTCCAATGCCACCTCTTTGGACTGGAATGATCCTCTTTGGATCTGGAAACTACGCTCTGTCAGAAAGGATTTCAGCCAGCCCAGCGCTGGGCCCAAAATGCCACCTCTGTTCAGACACTGTAGCAAGGTGAAATGTGCTACAGTGTCGAACGCAGTGCTGAGATCTAGCATTATGAGTGCCATGGTGTGTCCGGCATCTGCTCCTTGCCTGATGGTTTCTGTGGCTCTTAACAGAGCGGTTTCGGTGGAATAACCTGCCCTGAACCCTGATTGAGAGGTATGCAGGAGCTTAGCTCTCTCCATGGGTGCAGTCAGCTGGATATTGATCACTTTTTCTGCTACCTTGGCAACGTAAGGCAGCAAAGAAATGGGTCTAAGGTTTTCCAGAATATCATGGCTGAGAGTGGTCTTTTTCCTAATAGGTAGTACCACCGCCTTTTTCCATGATACTGGCAGCGTATGAGAAGCAAAAGAGATCTCCAGAACGTGCCTAATGTACGGTTCAAGAGTCTCTAAGCTCTCACCTAGTACCTTGGGGGGTGCTGGGTCATTGGGAGATCCAGACTTGATACTACGGCAAATGCTAATTATCTGGAGGGGGGACTGTAAAACAGCTCAAGTTCTGTGTCACAGTACTATCTCCCGGTGCTTCCACAAAAGTCAATCCACTCCCAGGATTACTAGTAAAAGTGGCATAGATGTTTCTGACCTTCGAAGAGAAATAGTCTGCCACTCTATTACATTCTTCTACTGAGTCATTGTCTGGGGTATTTGAGTCTGCTACTGTGGAGATCTCTTTATAAATTCTGAAAAGTTCTTTGGAGGAGTTCGCCGCCTCTTCTATTCTAATTTTATAATGGGCGGCTTTAGCTCTTCTGAGTAAGCCATGATATTTCCTCTGTCCTTCCCTATAGAGCTTCCGCTCCTGTGATTTATACTCTCTTCTCCAGCTCCTTTCCATTCTTTTGCAGTCTGCCTTGGCCCTCTGCAAGTCGGAGGTGAACCAGGGGGCAGATCTGCTCACTCTCCTACCCGTAGTCTTCGTTAAGAAAGGTGCCACTTTATTTAGTGCCAGTAGAATGCGCTCATCTAGATTTTTGCTAGCGTTTTCACTGTCTGATCCTCCCGGGGGGCCCCCTTTCCTGAGCAGCTGGTTGAAAGTGTCCTGCGAGAAATGTTTCCATTTCCTACTAGGGAAGTTCTTAGTCTCTTCCTTCAGCGGGTCTTCAGTGGATAAGGCCATGTTAAAAGGCACCAGTGAATGGTCAGACCAGGGGACCGGGAGAGGGGTTCCCACCTCTACTCCATCCCAACTGGCAAACACTGGGTCTAACAAATGGCCACGTAGGTGAGTAGGGACAGACGACTTAAGATCCAGTAACAGTGACTGTAAATCCTCACATAATTCCACCGCCTCTTTGTGCAGGGCGTCTTCAAAATGCAGGTTTAAATCACCGAGCACAAGAATTTTATTTCGCCTGATCGCCAAATGGGCTATGTTGTCTAAAAGACTAGATTTGAAATTCCCAAGTGTCCCAGGAGGTCTATAAAGGAGGATACCTGTAATGGTAGACCTGGGGCTAAGCTGTAGTACAAAGTGTCCTGCCTCACTCTTGCTCACCAGAAGTGGTTGGAGGGAGCACTCGTAGGGCGCCTTCGTAATAACTGCGATCCCGCCTCCCCTGCCATCAGGTCTATCGATTCTCGCTATCGTATAACCCGGGGGTAGGGCCTCCACTATAACAGGGTCTGAATTAGGTCCTAGCCAAGTTTCCGTGAGAAATAATATGTTGAGATTTTCATCAAGGAGGAGCTCCGCAATCTCGCCGCTATGCTTACCGAGGGATCTACAATTTAGTAAGCCGGCCGTGAGCAAATTGCGGTCTGTTAGACTGCCCTGTTCCCTTCTCCCTATGAAGGAGCAGTGTTGACACTTTCTCAAGCGCCACGCCGCCATGGAATGTCTACATGCCAATTCCAATGGAGGGCGTAGCTGTAATAATTTCTCTTTCCCATACTGGATAGGCTGGCGATTGGTTTGGGCAGGGGTACTGGCCCCGGTCCTCGTACGGCCGCGGACGGGCACAGACGGGCTTGCCTTCGGCGCGCCGCCGGCACGCCCGCTGCGTGCGTCCGCTGCACGGCCGCTGTATAAGATGCATTAAGTAGGGGAGGGAGGGGGAATTAGAGCGCTGACCTGCTAGCTGTCTGCCCGGAAGTGCTGGGCTCCTCCTCACCCTCCGCAGCAAACGCACACAAGGACGCGGTGGACCAGGGCGGGAGTTTACAGGTTAGTCTCAACTACCCTTAGCAGTTCCCACCACTAATTCCCCACAGATTGTGCCACAAGTATTAAAAATGAGTCTCAGAGCAAAACATAGTAAAACGCCCACGCTCTTTAGTCAGCGCGAGTGAGTAGTGAAAATCAATTAAAAGCGGAATGGAGCCTGCCTCTGCCACAGACAAGCTCTTCTCCACAAGTGTCCATCAAATCTCCCGCAAATAAATATAAAAACAAGTCAGCGAAACTAGAGCGCTGACCTGCTAGCTATGTGCCCGGAAGTGCTGGGCTCCTCCTCACCCTCCGCAGCAAACGCCCACAAGGACGTGGCGGACCCGGGTGGGAGTTTACAGGTTAGTCTTAACTACCCGTAGCAGTTCCCACCACCAATTCCCCACAGATTGTGCCACAAGTATTGAAAATGAGTCTCAGAGCAAAACATAGTAAAACGCCCACGCTCTTTAGTCAGCGCGAGTGAGTAGTGAAAATCAATTAAAAGCGGAATGGAGCCTGCCTCTGCCACAGACAAGCTCTTCTCCACAAGTGGCCGTCAAATCTCCTGCAAATAAATATAGAAACAAGTCAGCGAAACTAGAGCGCTGACCTGCTAGCTGTCTGCCCGGAAGTGCTGGGCTCCTCCTCACCCTCCGCAGCAAACGCCCACAAGGACGCGGCGGACCGGGGCGGGAGTTTACAGGTTAGTCTCAACTACCCTTAGCAGTTCCCACCACCAATTCCCCACAGATTGTGCCACAAGTATTAAAAATGAGTCTCAGAGCAAAACATAGTAAAATGCCCACGCTCTTTAGTCAGCGCGAGTGAGTAGTGAAAATCAATTAAAAGCGGAATGGAGCCTGCCTCTGCCACAGACAAGATCTTCTCCACAAGTGGCCGTCAAATCTCCCGCAAATAAATATAGAAACAAGTCAGCGAAACATGCGCGCTCACCTGCTAGCTGTCTGCCCGGAAGTGCTGGGCTCTTCCTCACCCTCCGCAGCAAACGCCCACAAGGACGCGGCGGACCGGGGCGGGAGTTTACAGGTTAGTCTCAACTACCCTTAGCAGTTCCCACCACCAATTCCCCACAGATTGTGCCACAAGTATTAAAAATGAGTCTCAGAGCAAAACATAGTAAAACGCCCACGCTCTTTAGTCAGCGCGAGTGAGTAGTGAAAATCAATTAAAAGCGGAATGGAGCCTGCCTCTGCCACAGACAAGCTCTTCTCCACAAGTGGCCGTCAAATCGCCCGCAAATAAATATAGAAACAAGTCAGCGAAACTAGAGCGCTGACCTGCTAGCTGTCTGCCCGGAAGTGCTGGGCTCCTCCTCACCCTCCGCAGCAAACGCCCACAAGGACGCGGCGGACCTTAAGACTCCAAGTACTATGTAACTTAGAACCTCATTGATGCCTTTTTAAACCCATAGCGCCGATCTACTCTAAATGAAGTGGTCAGGTTTTATCTGTAAGGAGAAATTAGCTGAGACTATCTCAGCACTCCCTACATGCAGTTCCCCAGGAGAAGATGGCTTCCCAGGTCAATTTTTTAAGACAGGTAAGCCTTTATTGGTGCTCTCCTGACATTTGTATATCAGGATGCAGTGGCATCTGGATCCCTGGGAGCCATCTTTAATGAAGCCACCTTCACCATCTTCATTAAAAAAAAACATATAACCTCTAGACTGTGTGATTTACAGTCTGATTTTGCAGCTTATTATTGACTTGAATATAATTGATAAAATACTTTAGAACCGCTCGTGCAAAATGATCCTTTAGCATTCATAAATCCTTAGTGAGTGTTGTGCTGGGTCACTGCTTCAGTAATCAGCTTTGGACTCTTACTTTCATTTTGATATACAGCTTCACATTTGGAGTAGTTGTAAACCAAGATTGCAGGCAGCTGGATTATGAGTGAATACTATTGTGGTGGGCTTGCGCCTGCTGCATGTGACCTTGTATGGTATGACCTTTCATATTTCTCAGTTGCCCAATGGATGCTCAAATGTGGCTTCCGATTGAATGTCATCTCCTCCATTGTTTTTCTTCTTTTCATTTGGGGGAAGGGAGTTATGGCATGAGAAACTAGTTTGGGGCACTTTAGAGAACTCTTTGCTTTAATTTCTACCCCCCCTCTCCTGATGGGGTCCCTCCCATACTTGTGGCAATAGCCCCAGATATCTTGGAATGGACACTGGGGCTGACCCAGCAATCCACCTCCTTAGAAAGCTCCTTGGCGCCCGAGAGCTTGCTGCCAGTCAAATATTGGCACAGACCTGCAAAACAAAGACTGAACATGTGCTCCTTTGCAATCAAACTGTACTGCCCCTGATAATCTATTACTTCACTGCCCTTCACCCAACCATCCAGTGCCTTGCGAAATTAATCACCACAATTCACCTAGGTCTCTTGAGCAAGTTTCTGAATGTCCCTGAACCTTTGCCTATACCTTTCTAGGGTGAGACCATATTTCTTAGTAAAGGCTTCTTTTATGGGTGGATACCTAATTGTGTCCACCTTTTCAGGGCAAGTGGGGTGTCCTGCCCCTCAGTAGGGATATGCCTCTACAGACCAGCACACCCAACCCTACTTAGGGATCTTCTGCATTTGCAGGGCAATCTCATAAGTCTCAAACCACCTATCATCTCCCACAACAAAGTCAGGCACTAGACCTTTAGGAATGTGGACCCTCTTTTCTCCAAAAGGCACTGAAGAATTGCTGCCACCATCACTGCAGGACTCTCTGCCTGTCTGGCCTTGATGTCCAGCTCTCTAATACTCCTCTCTTGAATCAAACGCTCCAAGGTAATTATCTCCTCCATGGCTACTTTCTTTTATTTCATCTTGAGCTTAGCCATTTCTAGCCTGTACTTGCTCTCGGCCTTATTTCTGACTGCTACTCTTCGGACAGGTTGCGGGAGAACACACTGCTCCCTACACTTGAAGTAACCTCCAATCCTGGAAGTATGTTATTTCCCTTCTCAATAGGTCGCAGCCCAAGACACTCCTGTGGGTTTTTCTGAGATTCTTTCTCATCCTCCTGGTCATATTCTGAGGTTGGGAATTGATGGAACTCTGCCCATGTCCCTGAAGCTTTCTGGAGCACTGCTTTGTTAGTGCTTCTTCTGCTGAGCAACCCCCTCTCCTGACAAAACTGCTTGAGCTGGGACATGGTGTAGCTCTCCAGGTTGGCCAAATCAAACTCTTTCTTTGCAGGTGAGGTTACAGACACAGCAGTCAGATTGAGAGAGAATAATTTTAGAAAAAGCAAAAAGGCCAATCAGGGAGAATATAAACTCAAATTGGTCTTAGATATGTGATGTAAGTGTACACCAAATGACTGTATGGCACCACACAAGCACATGTCCTATCCTCACCGCTGATGACCAATGTTAGAATTGGATTTTTGGTTGACTGGGGTGTGAGTCCTTGGTAAGCGGTAACCACAATCCTAATCAGGGTAAGGCACCAGCAATCCCCAAATAAACCTGTGCTTATCCTCTGGTAGATTGGCACAAAGTACTCAGGCTTAACTTGAAGGCAATGTGTAAAGTATTTGTGCAATATTTCAAAAAAGATAAAAACAGTGAAAACACCACACAAAAAGATCCCACACCAGATTTAGATACATAGTATATCTTTTAGTAAATAAAACAAGACCAAAACAACAAAAATCCAATCAGGGAAACCAGAGATGTTGAATTTGAAAGTTTTAAGGTAAAATAGCACCAAAAGTCACTAAGCACTAACAAGGGATTTATGGTTGCTCTGGACTGGGACAAAGTCATCAGTTTTGGCCAACTGCAACTGAGAGCATTCTGGTTACAGGTACCAGGTTAGGTCCAGTTAACAGATCACCTTAAATTGTGGTTGTGGAGCGTTGTGTGGATTTGAGGCAAAGAAGCATCACCCAGTCAAAGTAATACCTCAGTGCAGATATGTGGCGAAGGCTACGATGCAAATTGCTGTTGCATCAGCGTCAAAAATCCTGTTGAAGGGCTTGTGATGCAAAGCCTGGGATTCAAGGATCCGGCGACCAGCTGAGGCTATGCATGGGTTACGAAGAGTTGTGAGCCTGTGGTGCGAAGACCAACGTCAGCGTGCATCGAGATGTGTTAAGGAGGGATGCAAGGACATGGGTCGGAGTTGCACTGCACCTTAGGCAATGCATTGGTTCTGAAGATATGAAGTTGATGCACACCTTCTGTCCCGGGCCCAATCCATGTAAAAGCAGTGATTGCTCAGTTCTCGAGAATGCACCACTCAGCCAAGGAGCAGCATTCATTTGCTCGAAGATGTGCCCTTCAACAGAGGAAATGCATCGGTTCTGCTGGTAAGAACATAAGTCCCACTTCCAAGGGTCCAGGACTGGGGTGGCACTAGTTGGCAGGGTATAATCACAGATGGCTGAGTCCAGATGCAGTTGCAAGGTGGTGGGAAACCTGTTGTGTCACTGAGACCTCAGATCAGGAGGCAGGTCAACTAGCCCTTGGACTCACTCTGGTTACCTGGTTCAAGAGATGCAGGTTCAGTCTTTCTCACCCAGGCAAGAGGGCAGCAGGCAGCAGGTCAGCACATCAACGCAGAATTCCTGCAGAGTAGCAAACGTTTTACGACCACAGCAGTCCTTCTTTCTGGCAGAGTATCCAAAGGTCCAGAAGTGTACTTAAAGGTGGTGTCTGAGACCAGCACTTCTACCCAGTGGTGCCTTTGAGGTGGAGAGACTTCAAAGAAAAGCCATTGAATTGTACATATGCCCTCCACTCTTGCCATTGCTCCAGACTCACAACAGAGTATGCAGCCCTTCGTGTAGGAAAAGGACACAGCCTATTCAGGTGTAAGTGAGGCAGTGCCCAGCTCCTCCAGTCCATCCTGTCAGATTGGCTCATCAGACCAAACCTAAGCACCTATGTGTGTTGCTGTCTATGTATAATACACAACGCCCAGCTGTTATCAACGCCAGAAATGTGATCAGAGATAGGCTGCAGGCAGGAAGTGCCTAAGGCAGGAAAATACCCACTTTCTAAAATGGACATTTTCTGAATTATAATTTAAAATCCGCCTTCACCATCAGTTAGGCTGTAAATGTGGTAGGTGACAGCTCCTCCACACCTAGTCAAAGATGGCCCATCCTGCCAACACCTATTCCCCCTTTGCCTCACTGTCTTGGAGCAATACACAAAGACCAGATTCCAGCTACACCTTGTAATGTGACTCAGGTTACAGGCTGCAGGCATCAAATGGTTATTGCAAAAAGATTCCTACTTTATAAATGTGGTATTTTCAGAATTATGACTTAAAATCCAACCTTAAAATTAAAGAGGGGTTTAAATTAATATTCTTTAGACACCAAACTAATATTCCTATCTGCTTCAAATTGAAAGATATCACTTATTAAATGTAATACGGTAACCCAATGTTATCATATGGGAGAGGCAATCCATGCAGTAGTAAAAAATGAATTTAAGTGTTTTTCACTACCAGGACATGCAAAACATAAAAGTACATGTCCATATTTTAAATACTGTTGTTGTATGTACTTTATTAGATAAAACATTATCATAAAAGCATATACATTCTCGACTCATAAATTAAAAAAACATTTTTTACATACAACCAATGTATAAAATCGTATAAAAATTATCATAAAAAATATGTACAATAAAAGTCAATTAAACCAGTTAATATACTGTCAATAAAAACAATAGTTCAAAATGGGCCCTCAGCCACCTTGCTCTTCTTTTTCATTAGCAGATTGGTGCGGGTTAGCCAAGCACTGCCCAAGTACTTGGCTAGCCCGCAGACCATAACAAGGGAGGTAGTGTCAGATTTTAAAATGCGTAGCACCATCCTGTGATTCCTAAAGCCCAACTTTTTGCAAATGGGTTTAAGCCATTTTCTACTCGCTACCCTATAGGCTGTACAGGCAAAAAGGAAGTGGGCAAGGGACTCTGTAGGGGCTGCACAGCCAGGGCAAGAAGCAGATGCTGGATTGTACTGCTTACATCCTGCTGTTAGTTTGTTGGGCGGAAGGGTTCCAAACCTCAACTTCAAATAGAGTGTCCTGTCTCTAGGAATTTGAATGAAGTCGAGAAAGGGTTCGAGCTTCCGGACAGGCTTATGTTCTAGAAACTGCTCAGTAAGAATCCCCCAATTGGAACTGAGCGTCTCCTCCGCCTGCACCCAGTCCCAATATGCTTTCTTGATTACTTGCTTAGGTGGCGGAGTCTGGCTAACCCAAGTTTCCCCCAACCCTATGTCTGATAGGAGCTGTCTAAGCTTGCATATCCACTTAATCTTATTGCATGCATCCAATTTGATGAGTTCGTTAAGGGCAGCAGCATAATTGGCCAATTTGGGGGTCCTTCTTAGACGTACCCAAAATAATAAAGGGCGGAGCCGAACAATATCTTTAATGGAACGTTTTCCCAGATCCTGCTGAAGTGGCTTCAATGGAGTGGAAGATGGGAGAGAAACCAGACCTCTAAAGAACTTGTTCTCTGATTTTACTAGGTCAATGGTGTTCTCGAATCCCCATAATTCAGACCCATATAATGCCGAGGGTAATGCTTTTCCCTCATAAACCACAAGAGCCGGGGCTACTGGTCTGATGACTGAGGATTGTTGATCTCTTAGGATTGCCCCTGACACCCGCTTGTGGTTGAGAAGCATTTTGGCCATATGGGAGTTCCAGTTCATCAAATTATATTTTTAAATACACTGCATCCTACCCTATGGGCTGATTAGGGCCTACTCTAGGAGTAACTTAAATGTATTAAAAAGGAAGGTTTATGCCTGGCAAAGGGTTAATTTTGTCAGGTCGAAATGGCAGTTTAAAGCTGCATACAGGCTACAATGTTAGGCGTGAGACATGTTTGCTTGGCTACTTCAGTGGGTAGCACAATTAGTGCCGCAAGACCACCAGTAACCATTTAATTTACAGGCCCTGGGAACAGGTAGTAACACTTGACTAGAGACTTATTAGAACATAAATGTGTCAATTGGGTGTAAGCCAATGATATCATGTTTTAGGGAGTGTGCACACACACTTTAGCACTGGTCATAAGGCCAACAAAAACGAGGTTTGCAAAAATGCAGCGGTAGGCAAAAACGTTTGGGGGAAGACCACATTAAGGCTGACAATTTGATCGGTTACACAGGTTTCTGGGAATCTAGATATCCATTTAACATTTTCTTTTGCTTTCTTTGACCTGTTTCTGCCCTCTCCTTTTCTCCTTTCCCCCTTTGCTTGCCTTCATGTAATCCTCATTCCCTTTGTCCCTCTCCCTTATCTTTGGCAACAAACTTGATTTGATTTGCTATGCTTTGATGTGTCTCTTTTTCTTAGGCATGTTGATTACTGTGAGAAAGCCTTCATATATATATATATATATATATATATGTATGCCTGAATGTGTATTGCCGGTTGCTGGTTCATCCTTTATTCTGGAAAATGCTTCATAAAGAAATGTTGCAATACATGTTGACAAGATGAGAAAAGGGAGGTAGTTTATACGATTAAGGTTCCTAAGCTTAGCTTGGGCATCGGAAAGGACTCAGATTCGCTCACAAATAAGGTGATTTATTGAATGAGGGACATGCCAATGTTATTCGCTAATGCGTTCTGACATAGTCACCGATCAACGACTTTCCCTGTCAGTGATTGCATAAAATTGTCTTTAATCAAGGTGGAGCTTGCAAAGGGCATTGTAGACTTGGATCTACACACTATTCAGGAAAGCAGCTGCAAAAGTCATATTAAATTTAATTACCCGTTCTTAGTCTGCTTTTCCTTTGCTCATTGGCGGAGGTATACCTAAGGGAACCTGCAGGTGACTGTAATAAAGCTCAGTTACCATCAGTGCTATCTCCACTCTAAATGAGATTGATTGACTGAGAAAAAGTCTATTACAGGCAAGAGAACTGCTTGAGCAAGACAATACTGATCCAGCCATTTCAATGAATCTTAGATTAGCAGCAGCTAGTGATATTGAGGGCCAAAACCTCCCCCTCTTGGTTGCAACACCCATAGATAGTGTGTCCATCAACTCTAGTATCTTATTTTTAACAGAGTGGACATTTCTCCAACTAGCACAGGTCTCTGACAAATGTGAGTACTCTCTTGGGATCTGTTTGGCTTAAATTCCAAACTAATTGATCTAATTTAAGGAGATTGTAGTACATTATCACATACGAACTGTTCAAGAAACTTGTGCAATTGTGAGAAAGTTCAGGACAGGTTACCTAACTTTTAGCGTTGAGGCTTTCTCCATTGAATGTGGTGCAGCCATTGGGTGGCATACTCTTCTGGGTAGAAATTCTGCTACACTGCAAAATTCTGAAATAAAATACTTCCTTCCCCTGATATCTTAGCAATAAACATGAGATCAGAAAATTAGTTTTCCCGATCTTATATAAAGGTTACAGCTACACTAAAATTAAGAACAGAGTCACTCATGTTATGTACTCTTGTAGACCATCAAACCCATAGCAATGAGAGATACTCATTGATACATAGAATATTGTGGGACTTGTCATGTCATGTACGAACACTTTAAATGTATGAGTGCTTTAACTGAATACAAGGATGGGGCTCTGGGCAGCTCTGCTAACAGGCCAAACCAACCTAGAATTGGTCAATCACCGTACTGTAACTGGTCTCTCTGACCTTAGCTCATCGTCTCTGTTCATGCAACTGATTAACATCACTGGACAGAAAGCGGGTATGTGAGTTCAAACATGGGTGCTATCGTGATAGAATTTAATATATCATTTTAGAAGTTAAATTATGGCCCGTGCTCCACTACATGAAGATCATTACAAGACATGATAGTTATCACAATGCGATCGATATGACCCTGAATTTGTGCTGGTGCACGATATGGCCGCATTTAGCAAAGTCCCCAATTCTGAGCCAATACCTGGGAATAATCTCAGGTCTATTAAATGGCCAAATATTTTAGTGATACTTAAGACCTTAGCCAGACTATATTGCACTTTTGCCTCTATATTGGAACTTTATGTCCAATCAGTTTAGGGTAAGAGTCCAGTCAGTGAAATATCAATCAAATTACTTCCAATTTTTTTTTTTTTTGATATTTTTTCCAGCTAAATACATTAAAAAGACACCTTAGTATAACAAGGAATGTAGATTAGCAAAAGCAAATTTATTGATAGTGGTAATATCTCATGATAAAGTTGCAAATACTGAGTTCCAGGAAAGTCTACAATTTTACACAAGTTACAGCAAGGAGGAACTGGGATGATGCCAACTGGCAGGATCAATTGGAGGCGGCGAAAAAAACCATTAACATCTCCTTCTGGCATACTATTGCCAATGGCAGTTTACACAAAAACACCAGTGTGAAGAATTAAATTCAACCCCAGCCATGTATTCAGCATTTTACTGACCTTTACTCAGGCCCTTGCCTGGCAGGCACCTTTGTTTTTACTCCATGCTAAATCTGTAAAATGTGTGGTCCACTCTGACTTGATTCAATACTGCCTCTCAAAAACACTTAAAGCTATTGAATACCTAAAGATTGGGAAAGTGCCAGGGTCAGACAAGATTCTAAGCAATCTATTTCGCTTAGTGCCCTTGGTATGGGTATCCAAAGTCAACTTGCTATCCAATGCTGTACTAGGCTGCGCTGACATTCTTGTTACTTGGAGAGGAGCCGAGTGGTGGAGAAAGGAGGCATGGTCTCCAAAGACCTCTTAGCAATCCCACTGTGTGGCACTTACTGGAGATAACAGGTAACAGGAAGGGTAGTTGGCCTCCAAGGGCGTCCTTGGGGGCCAACTACCCCTTCTGTTTTCTCCAATAAGTCCCACACAGTGGAATTGCTGAGATCTGGTAGGGAGCCACTCCCCCTTTATCCACCACGCTGCAAAACACGCATCCTGGCACACTACTAGTTGGGGGAAGAGATCCCCTTGGCTATTGAGGAACCTTAAGGGCCATCTACCCTTCCTGTTCCCTCCAGCAAGTTGCACACAGTGGGTTTGCTAAGAGGTTTTTGATGGCCATGCCCCCTTTCTCCACTACTATTTAATCAATCAATCAATCAGGACATTTGTTAAGCGCACTACATACCCATGAGGGTCTCCAGGCACTGGGGGGATGCTGCTACTGATCGAAGAGCCAGGTCTTGAGAAGTCTTCTGAAGGCCAGTAGATCTTGGGGCTGCCGTAGGTTGGTGGGGAGGGTGTTCCAGGTCTTGGCCGCGAGGTGGGAGAAGGATCTGCCGCCGCCGGTCGTTCTTCGGATGCGGGGGACTGTGGCAAGGGCGAGGCCGGTGGAGCGGAGCTTGCGGGTAGGGGTGTAGAAGCTGAGTCGTCTGTTGATGTATGCTGGGCCGGCGTTGTGGAGGGCCTTGTGTGCATGGATGAGGAGCTTGAAGGTTATCCTCTTGTTGACGGGAAAAAGTGTAGGTCTCTCAGGCGGGGTGAGGTGTGGCTGCGGCGGAGGATGTCGAGGATCAGTCGCGCCAAGGCATTCTGGATGCATTGCAGCTGTCCCAGGAGCTTGGTTGACGTTCTTGCGTAGAGGGCATTTCCGTAGTCCAGCCTGCTGGTGACGAGGGCCTGGGTGCCTGTTCTTCTTGTTTCGGTGGGGATCCACTTGAAGATCCTGCTGAGCATTCGGAGGGTGTTGAAGCAGGAAGAGAAAACAGCGTTGACCTGTTTAGACATGGAGAGGGTGTAGTCGAGGATGACCCCCAGGTTGCGTGCGTGGTCGGTGGGTGTCGGGGCTGTTCCCAGTGATGTTGGCCACCAGGAGTCGTCCCAGGCTGAAGGGGTAGAGCCGAGGATGAGGATCTCTGTCTTTTCAGAGTTCAGCTTCAGTCGGCTGTTCTTCATCCATTCGGCAACAGCCTTCATTCCTTCGTGGAGATTGGCTTTGGCGGTGTGAGGGTCTTTGGTGAGGGAGATGATCAGCTGGGTGTCGTCAGCGTAGGAGATGATCTTGAGGTCGTGCTGTAGGGCGACCTGGGCGAGGGGTACCATGTAGATGTTGAACAGCGTTGGGCTTAGGGAAGAGCCCTGGGGTACGCCGCAGATGATCTCGATGGCGGTGGAGCGGAAGGGTGGGAGGCGGACGCACTGAGTTCTGCCGGAGAGGAAGGATGTGGTCCCTTCTCTTGGATCCCGGCGCTGTGTAGGTGTGTTCCTAGTGTGCGGTGGCAGACCGTGTGGAAGGCAGCTGACAGGTCCAGGAGGATGAGGGCTGCTGTTTCCCCATTGTCGTGCAGGGTCCTGATGTCGTTGGTGGCAGTGATGAGGGTTTTTCAGTGCTGTGGTTGCTGCGGAAACCGGACTGGGATGGGTCCAGGATGTTGTTGTCCTCGAGGTAGCGGGTCAGTTGTTTGTTGACGATTTTCTCGGTGACCTTCGCCAGGAACGAGAGCAGGGAGATGGGACGGAAGTTCTTGAGGTCCTTGGGGTCCGCCTTGGGCTTCTTGAGTAAGGCGTTGATCTCGGCGTGCTTCCAGCTCTCCGGGAAGGTTGCTGTCTTGAAGGCAATGTTGATAGCTTTCCAGAGATGGGGAGCAATGATTGTGCTCGCTTTGTTGAAGACGTGGTGTGGGCATGGGTTAGACGGGGATCCAGAATGGACGGAGTTCATGATCTTTATGGTGTCATCATCGTTGATGTTGGACCAGGCAATCAGGCAGCTGGTGGTCGCGGGGGTGGAGGTCTCGGTGGTTGGCGGGGGAGTCGTGGTGTTGAAGCTGTCGTGGATGTCGGTGGTCTTGCGGTGAAAGAAGGTGGCAAGTGAGTCGCACAGGTGCTGCGAACGAGGGATGTTGTTGGTGTTGGAGCTGGGGTTTGGAAAGTTCCTTCACAATGCTGAAGAGCTCTTTGCTGTTGTGTGCGTTGTTATCCAGGCGGTCCTTGAAAGCGGTCCTCTTGGTGGTTCTGATGAGTTGATGGTGTCTGCGGGTGGCGTTCTTGAGGGCTGTGTATTTGTCTGTTGATCATTCGCGTAGCCAGTTCTTCTCTAATTTCCGGCATGTACGCTTGGAGGCCTGGAGGTCTTCAGTGAACCAGGTGGCTTTCTTGCTGGTGTGGCAGTTGGAAGCTGTTGGAGGATTCAAACGTGCCTCCTGGTCCACAGCTAGTTGTTGGTTGAAGTACCCTTGGCTCCTAAAGGTCCTTGGGGGCCAACCTCCTCTCCTGTTACCTCCAGTAAGACCCACACAGCTTTATTTCTGAGTCATCAGAGACCACGGCCCATTTCTCCACCACTCTGTAAACCTGCCTCCTGGTCAGGGGGAGAAGTTCACTTTGGTCCTGAGGCCCTCAGGAGGCAAGGGGATCTCATACCGCCCACCAGGAGTGCACTAAGCGGTGCATTTTCAGAGTGGTCGAGGAAGGGGGAGTGGCGTCCGACCACCTCTCAGCAATCCCACTATGTGTGCCTTACTGGATGTAACAGGAGGCTGAATTGTCTCCTAAGGACCCTCTGCAGTGAAGCTGACTTCATCCCCCAACCAGCAGC
The DNA here is from genome assembly GCF_964263255.1 of Lissotriton vulgaris. Lineage (NCBI taxonomy): Eukaryota > Metazoa > Chordata > Amphibia > Caudata > Salamandridae > Lissotriton > Lissotriton vulgaris. The sequence continues at coordinate 883,869,223 of NC_141694.1, forward strand.
ATGCCAGAAGGCGCGTACGCAGAGTGGTGGTAGAAAGGGGCGTGCCTCCTGCGAGTTACTGACATTTTTTTGTATTTCTTTTTGTATTTTTTTAAGAAGGGGGTTTCATTGCCCCCCTCCCGGGCAGATTTTTGCCATAGGGACCCCATCCCCCGGGGCCCGGCCTTTCATTTTTATATTATCTTAATTGATTTTTTAAATAACGTGTGTTCATGAGTCCTCCCTTTCCCTGGGCAATTCTTGGCCAGAGCACTCCTCCAAGCCCAGCCCCATTAATTAAAAAAAACATGGAAGGGGCTCCCATCCCCTTGGGCCATTTGCGGCCCTGGGGACCCCATCCAACATCCCCCAGGGCCCAGCCTTTTCTTTTTTTCAAAAATATGTATTTTAAGGGGGGGGGCTATGCGGCGGACCCCATCCCCTGGGGCTTGGCCCGCTTTTTACAGTTTTTTTTTTTAATTGTAGTAGGAGGCCTTGCGGCCCATCTTCTGAACCAATTTCATCCCTGGACACCCCATCCTCCAGGACCTGGCATGGCCTGTAGTGTGGGTTCTCTGGTCATAGCCCAGGGCATCCACATTTACGACATTTGGGACCACGGGGAGAGCCTCAAGGCCCCTGTGGTCCCTGCTGGCTCCACGCCTCCTGCAGGAACGGGCATTGCTTTGACACAAAGGGAGCTGCTAACATGCAGCTCCCTGGGTATAGAAAGCAATGTGTCTGTTTCCCTGCTTGCTTCACTGCGAGGGGCCTGAGGGGGGTTTGTGTGTCTCCCCACATTTTTCTTGCCTGCAGTCCCAGGGAGGTGGTGGTCCCTGGGGCTGGAGGCGTTCCACGTAGGTCCCCCAATCATTAGCTCCAAATGTCTCTGGAACCTGGCACACCCGGGGGCCTAAATTAAACGAAGCATGAGTGGCAGCACTTTGTTTTTTCATTTCATTTTTGGCATGAGTAGCAGATCAAATGTGACTCCCGCTGAATGTTTAAAAAAAGATGCTTTTTTGACCCACCCCCAAGAGGCCTAGGGGTCAGGATATTTCGACCCTGCCCCCCCCTTATTTTTTCTTGTGACTTGGTTGGCAGCCAATCAGTACTTAGGTACAAGATCGGGAGGGGTCGTGGATCCACCACGACCTCAGTAGTATATCTAAAAAATCTTTACATTTCTCAGCAACTACTGAATGGAAGTACACAATTTAACAAAAAGAATACTTTGTGGACCAAGAGCTACATTTCTGTCAAATTAGGTGTAATTCCATTCAGCAGTTCTGGCTATAGCCATGTCTAAAGTTTCCTTAGGAAAGTTACATGGAGAAAAAGTGTTTAGGGACCCCTTCTTTTTCCCAGCCCCAGCTTTGTGAATCCCCCTAAAATTTTCAAAACAGCAGCTGGAATGAGCATTGAACAAGTTTTGAAAATTTCGCGAACATTTGACAAATGATGTAAAAGTTATTGTCAAATGAACAAACGCTCTTTAATTATCTTGGCAGGATTTGCATACTGTACGCGAACCCCACTGAATTGTTTTTTAAAAAAGCTTCTGTTGGCCCTCGGGGTCCCTGTGGGACTCACCAAGCAGGCCTAGGGGGTCATGGCATTTCTACCCTGCCCCCTATTCATCATTTTTCAACGGAGTCACAAGATGGCTGGTAACACTTTCTGGTTTGAATGGTTGGCAGCCAATCTGAATAAACTTGTGCTTGTAAGGGTTCGCGGATCCACTGCAGCAGCTAAATATATATTTTGTTTTATTTTTAAATTTTTCAGAAACTACTGAACGGATTTACACAATTTAAAAAAAGGTCGCTTTCTGGACCAAGAGCTACCTTTTTGCCAAATTTGGTGTAATTCTGTTCAGAAGTTTGGGCTGTAGCCTTTTCTAAAATTTCCAATTGAATTGAACATATACAAAACGCTGTTTGAGAACACCCTTTTTTCTCGGCCCCCGCTTGACGAATCACCTCAAAACTTTCAGACAGGAGCTGACCGGAGCGCCTCCATTAGTTTTTAAAAATTTGCAAAGATTCGTCAAACTGCAAAAAAGATTTTTACAAATCAAAAAACGCTTTTCCTATGGAAACTAGAGCATAACTATAACATATTACCTACTGGCGGTCGCCAGTAGGTAGTTATAGTTAGGACCTAGTTTCCATAGGAAATCCGCAACATTCTATTTGGAATAACTTTGGTGCCGGTTGACGAATCTTCACAAATTTCTCCAAGAAAATGGCCTGCTCCGCTCCGCTGCTTCCCTGAAAGTTTGGGGGTGATTCGTGAAGCGGGGGCTGAGAAAAAAGGGGATCCAATAATGTGTTTTCCGCATGCAATTTTCCATAGGGCATTTACCCAGGGCTACAGCCTGAACGGCTGAACGGAGTTACACCAAATTTCGCAGAGAGGTAGAGTTCGGTTCTCACATCACCCTTTTTGTTAAATGGTATAAATCCGTTCAGTAGTTCCTGAGAAAATCAAAAGTAAAATCAGATATATTTGCGAAGTTGTACCGTACGTGTACCGTCTGAGGACAGTATGCGTACCATTACGAGCACGAGCTGCATGGTCATTAGCTGTCAACTGTCTGTCAACACTCCAAACCAGGAACTGTTGGTAGCCATCTTGTGCCTCGGTAGAACCAAGGCACAAGAAAGCTGTGAAACAAACGTGTAAAACACGCAAAGGGGGCAGGGTAGAAACACCCTGACCCCCTAGGCTTGCTCAGGGGGTCCCACAAGGACCCCCAAGTCCCCCCAATTTTTTTTATTTTGTTTTTTAAATCACGGGGTACATGTATGGTATGCATACCCGGTATAAAAGAAAAAAGAAAAGGAAGTTTGCTTTATTCTTAATTAGCCCTGTGGCAATTTTTTTATGTAATGGAGGCCCAGAGGGGCCCCCCTGCCCTGGGGACCACCACCCCCGGGGCTTCGGTTTGTTTAAAAAAACAAAATAATGCTGTGTGGGGGGGGGGGGGCTCAAGCCCTCCCACTTGCCCCGGAGACGGCTACCTCCCCGGGGCTCTAATATTGAATATAGGGGGGTCCATGACGGACCCTCCAGCCCCGGGGACAACCAACCCCTGGGGCTTTTCAATGCTGGGAGAGGGCCGCGTGCCCCCCCTCCTGGAGCCTTTGATGGCCCTGGGGACCGCCACCTCCCCAGGGCCGGCTCCTGCAGTGTCCCGGGGTGCCTACCCCCGGGACACTGCTGTTTGCTATGGTAGGGTGGGAGCCTCACGGCTCTCACCCTACCATAGCAAACTGCTTTCCTATTTGAAAGAGAGAGCAGGAAATCTGCTCTCTCTTTCAAATAGGAAAGCAGATTGCTTTTCGTCAGAGAGAGCAGCATGTTAACTGCTCTCTCTGACGAAAAGCAATGTCGGCTCCAGAAGGATGCGGGGAGCCGGCTGGGACCGTGGGGGCTTTGGGGCTCCCCCCACAGTCCCCAACATTATATTTTAGCCCCGGGGGATGGGGTCCCCAGGGCTTATAAAAAATTAGTAGTACCGGCTAATTTTTTTTACGATAGATTTACCGTGCGTGTACCATGCTCGTACGTACGACGTACGGTGCGAAGTCTGTAAGTCGTCCCGTGAGCGTACCTAAGCAAGAAAAATAAAAATATTTTTAGATATTTTTGAAGTGTATGTGTTTACATGTTGGGTGGCTCTAAAAAGAGCCCTTGTGTTTATTGGGAGATTTTAGTACGTACAAGTAAGTACCGATGCAGAGTCTAAAGTTCAAGATGAAGACTATGTTCCCCTCATCTGTAAAATGTACACCATCTCTCCTATAGATGTTATGCATATTGAAGCCCAGATTGTTATGGTAAATGGACCCCATTCTATAGTCTCGGAGAAACGCAGAAACAGATTTATTTATATGTTTCCTAGCTTTCTCAATCTGTGGACAAAATTGATTGGACCAGTTCCATTTTTGCCTTTGACATATATTAGAATAGACAAAGGTAGTTTGGGGGAAAAGTGACATCAGTTCTGTAAAGGTGTCTTTGATAAACATTTCCAGACCTACCCCAGTCAAAGTGCCTAGGTCATTGCCACCACAGTGCACAATTATGAGGTCAGGGTGTTGGAGATGCATTATAGAATTCATCAATGGCATCAATTGGTGCCACTTTAACCCTCTCTGTCCAATCCATTTAATGTCTACATTTGGTAAACCTAGGTCTTTGTGAATTCCTTTCTGTTGTGCGTACCTTTCACTCCAGAAAATATAGCTGTGTCCCACAATCCACACTGTAAGCATCTTGAAGAGAGGTCTTGATGCACTGAGATGGTCTCTGTAAATGAAAGGGCAGTTTGAAGATTTTTTTTTTTCTAAAATGGTGGATAAGTGGAGTTCTGAAAAAAAGCAAAGAAGTGATTGGTTGTTTGAAATGTTATTAGCTACAAAACTAGCGTGCAATTTTCTGTTTTTTAAAAGCCTATTATTTATTGGTTAAGAACAAGTGATAGAAAAGAACATTACTTAAGATAAGCTGGTATATTGACGAGTCAATCACACTTGCTGTTTTGATTTGCAACAATGTATGATGAACTTTTCACCTGTGTTGTCAGGTAGGTGTTTCCTGAAGTGTTTCAATGGTAACTGGCAGAATGTGGTATGAGGGAAGGGTTGAAAGTTTTGTCAGTTGGAAAGGGTTCAAAAATTCAAGCAATAGAAAAGTGTGTTTCATTTTTATTTAATGTTGGAATAAATGTAATTTGTTATTTATTTGTATTTGTGTGTAGATTGAGTGTGTAGATTGAAAGGAAATATTTGCTGTTTGTTATAGGACTTCCTGACACCCTAGGGTTGCTTAGGGGGTTTTACAATGGTCCCCAATGTCAAAATCTTTTTTTTTCTTGGTTAGGTACGCTCACGGGACGACTTACAGACTTTGCACGTACGTCGTACGTTAGAGCATGGTACGCGCACAGTAAATCTATCGTAAAAAAAAAATAGCCTCTATTATTAATTTTTTATAATCCCCGGGACCCATCTATAAGTATATGTTTGCGGGGGCTCTTTGCCCGCCGCAGCCCCGGAGACCGCCACCCCCCGGGGATTCGATTTGTTTGAGAAAAAAAATGATTTGTGGGGGGCTCATGCCCCCCACTTGCCCCGGGGACCGCCACATCCCCGGGGCTCTAATATTGAATATAGGGGGGACCGTGACGGACCCCCCAGACCCAGGGACCACCAATCCCCAGGGCTTTTCAATGTTGGGAGGGGGGCTGCGTGGCCCCCCTCCTGGAGCTTTTGATGGCCCTGGGGACCGCAACCTCCCCAGGGCCGGCTCCTGCAGTGTCCCGGGGTGCCTACCCCTGGCACACTGCTGTTTGCTATGGTAGGGTGGGAGCCTCGCGACTGCCACCCTACCATAGCAAACTGCTTTCCTGTTTGAAAGAGAGAGCAGGAAATCTGCTCTCTCTTTCAAATAGGAAAGCAGACTGTTTTTTGTCAGAGAGAGCAGCATGTTAGCTGCTCTCTTTGACAAAAAGCAATGCCGGCTCCCGAAGGATGCGGGGAGTAGGCTGGGACCGTGGGGGCTTTGGGGTTCCCGCCATGGTCCCCAACGTTATATTTTAGCCCCGGGGGATGGGGTCCCCGGGGATTATAAAAAATTAGTAATACCGGCGAATTTTTTTTACAGTAGATTTACTGTGCGCTAAATCTTTTTTTTTTCTTGGTTAGGTACGCTCACGAGGATGACTTACAAACTTTGCACCGCACGTCGTACGTACGAGCATGGTACGCGCACAGTAAATCTATCGTAAAAAAAAAAAAATAGCCTCTATTATTAATTTTTTATAATCCCCGGGGACCCATCCCCCGGGTCTATAAGTATATGTTTGCGGGGGCTCATTGCCCGCCGCAGCCCCGGAGACCGCCACCCCCCGGGGATTCGATTTGTTTGAAAAAAAAATGATTTGTGGGGGGGCTCAGGCCCCCCCACTTGCCCCGGGGACCGCCACATCCCCGGGGCTCTAATATTGAATATAGGGGGGTCCGTGACGGACCCCCCAGACCCGGGGACCACCAAACCTCTGGGCTTTTCAATGTTGGGAGGGGGGCTGCGTGGCCCCCCTCTTGGAGCTTTTGATGGCCCTGGGGACCGCCACCTCCCCAGGGCCGGCTCCTGCAGTGTCCCGGGGTGCCTACCCCTGGGACACTGCTGTTTGCTATGGTAGGGTGGGAGCCTCGCAACTCCCACCCTACCATAGCAAACTGCTTTCCTGTTTGAAAGAGAGAGCAGGAAATCTGCTCTCCATTTCAAATAGGAAAGCAGACTGCTTTTCGTCAGAGAGAGCAGCATGTTAGCTGCTCTCTTTGACAAAAAGCAATGCCGGCTCCCGAAGGATGCGGGGAGATGGCTGGGACCGTGAGGGCTTTGGGGTTCCCGCCATGGTCCCCAACGTTATATTTTAGCCCCGGGGGATGGGGTCCCCGGGGATTATAAAAAATTAGTAATACCGGCTAATTTTTTTTTAAGATAGATTTACCGTGCGCGTACCATGCTCGTTCGTAAGGCTTACGGTGCAAAGTCTGTAAGTCGCCCCGTGACCATACCGTAGCAAGGAAAAATCAAGTTACAAAAAAACATTTTACAGATATCTATCAAGTTTATGTGTTTATGTGTTCTTTGGTTCTAATGAGACCTTTTATCTTTATTGTTACTTATAAATTAGTACTTATGCATAGTTTAAACTTGTTGAGGAGCAGTGTTTTATAGAGTGCTAAACTTTTGACCTCTGTTGACAGTTCACTTTTGCATGATCTGTTGGGGGTAGGGTGGAAAGTTATGCCAGTTGGAAAGGTTTGAAATGTTGAACCAATAGAAATGTGTGTTTAGTTTTGAATTATTTTGTGAAGGAATTTGATTTGTTATTAATGTGTATATATGTGTAAATTGAGAGGGAAAATGTGCCAATTAAGCATGGGCGGAAAATCCGCGAACGCTCGCAAATTTACCGAAAATCCGCAAATTCGCACGCAGCGGATTTTTTTTTCTTGGTGATACAATTTTGCGGCGTGCGGCGTTCACTTACCGTCATTCAGCGTTTGCCGAGTTGTTTTTCTCGATATTTTGCCAGTGCTGCGCCATTTTGGATCTTGCTGCGGGATCCCGCGGGAGTTTGGCGACGCATCGCGAGAGTTCGCAATTGCGAACATGTAGGTGCGGCGGGCAGCAACAATCTCGCACTCGCGAAATTACAAAATTTGCAATTCTGCACAAGAAATCCACTAGCAAGCAGCATAGACCTTCTGAAAATGATGATTTTTATCAGAATAACTCCTCAGGTTGACATTTGCCTGCACTTTTTTGGATTTGAGGCCTTTTGACTCTCTTTGGATCACTTTTGGATTAGAAATCAACTTTCATAAGTAAGTTTGTTTGGGACATTACAGTTGCTGTTCTGCAGAAAGCACTCAGCAGGTGCAAAAGTTCACTCATCATTAGTAACCATTCCCTGTAGTACTTCCTGAGGGCACCCTCCAGAGTTCAGTTGCCTATGTTTGTTTGGGGCATTACAGTTGCTGTTCTGCAGAAAAACGAATTTTGCAAACCTGAAAGCACTCAGCAGGTGCAAAAGTTCAAACTCATCATTAGTAATAGTAACCATTCCCTGTAGTGCTTCCTGACTGGGGCCCCTCCAGAGTTCAGTTGCTAGTTGCAACAATTGTATGACCCTGCTCTGACCCTCACAGCAGGCTCATAGAATAGCTACAAGTAGGCCACAAAGGTCCTGGAAAAAAAATTGCACTGCAACAGAAAGCAAATTACAGATAAGGAAGCAGGTGCCAGACTGGAATTTTAAAACAGTGACACATTAATAAATCAACCCCAAATTAATTCATGTCAGTTGAAGCAGGGCAGGTGTGCTTGCTTTCCCCCCCCATAATCTACAGTGATGATGAACCAGAGGGTGGCATTGATGTACCAGAGGGTGGCATGGGTGAAACAGAGGGTGGCAGTGGTGAAACAGAGGGTGCTGGGAACCTGTGATGATGAAACTAGCCGTAGAAACAACATAGTCGCAACCGTTGCGAGCCGACAAGTAAGTTCGCAATTGCGAACTGGTACAAAACCCTCGCGAACTGGAAGAAACCCTTGCGAACACACAAAAAAAATCTGCAAATTCGCGAGAATTCGTGGATTTTGCGGATTGCGAGTTCGCAAATATGCAAATTCGCGAACGCCAGGTTCGCAAAATTCGCCCATGCTTAGTGCCAATTCTTGGTTCTGCTGCAAGCAATGAAGCAGAGAGATTCGGTATAAGACTATCTGCTGTGTGAGTGGCTTTCTTCTTAATCTCCCAATCAGTTTGAGAGGTGAGTTGATAACTTGTAAGGGAATGTATGTGGTGCATTTTATTTTTAGTAAGAGTAATTTGTTTATCCTTGTAAAGTTTGTAGAATCATATTCTGAGTTTGTCTGCATTTGGATAAATATTGTGACAAAATCATTTGGTAAGTTAATGTGTTTAGTGAGTCACCATTGTGCAATAAAGTGCAGTACTAAAAAATGTAGAATGTGTGCAGTCACTTTTTTAGTTATAGAGTAGTTAATAGTGTTGTTTTTTTAGAATTAGGCTTGTGTTCTAAATGTACAATTTTGTAGTCAGTATACATCGATTGCTGCATACACTCTTTGGCAGATTTACAAGTCCACTGGGCTTCTTTCTTGTTCTATTGTGTCACATTTTTGGATGTAATGTTGGCAAAAAATAGTGCAGGAAATTGGAAATGTATTTGCAAAATGAGTCAGGGCTGTCTACTGAAAGGTAGTAGTTATACACGTGGAATGTGTTCAGTCACTTAAACATTTTAGTGTAGTAAATGTGTTTTGGTAAAATGTATGGTTTTAAATATTTTGTCTAGAATCACACTGAGTGTCTGTGTACATTAAGGAATTAAAGTTGCCCTTTTTTCAATAATCTCTCCTGTCTCTCCTCACAGTCTACCTCTCTCTGCTTATACTGTCTCCTCTGTTCTGATGTTTCCCCTCTCTCCTTATTCTCACTTGTCTTTCCTCATAGTGCTGCTTGTTCTCATAGTCCCTTCTGTCCTCTTAGTCCCCCTCTGTGATCATTGTCTCCCCTGTCTCCTAATGCTCTCCCTTCTTTTTATGCTCCCTTCTCTGACCTCTTAATCCTCCCTCTCTCCTCATACCTCCCTCTTAACAATTCCCCAGTCAGTATACATAGACTGCTGCATACACTCTTGGGCAGATTAACAAGCCCTTTGGGCCTCTTTCTTGTTCTATTGTGTCACATTTTTGGATGTAATGTTGTCAAAAAACTATTCAGCAAATTTGAAATGTACTTGGAAAATGAGTCAGGGCTGTCCACTGAAATGTAGTAGTTATATATGTGGAATGTGTTCAGTTACTTGATAACTTGTAAGGGAATGTATGTGGTGCATTTTATTTTTAGTAAGAGTAATGTGTTTATCCTTGTAAAGTTTGTAGAATCATATTCTGAGTTTGTCTGCATTTGGATAAATATTGTGACAAAATCATTTGGTAAGTTAATGTGTTTACTGAGTCACCTTCGTGCAATAAAGTGCAGTACTAAAAAATGTAGAATATGTGCAGTCACTTTTTTAGTTATAGAGTAGTTAATAGTGTTGTTTTTTAGAATTAGGCTTGTGTTCTAATTTACAATTTTGTAGTCAGTATACATCGATTGGTGCATACACTCTTTGGCAGATTTACAAGTCCCCTGGGCTTCTTTCTTGTTCTATTGTGTCACATTTTTGGATGTAATGTTGGCAAAAAATAGTGCAGCAAATTGGAAATGAATTTGCAAAATGTGTCAGGGCTGTCTACTGAAAGGTAGTAGTTATACACATGGAATGTGTTCAGTCACTTAAAAATTTTAGTGTAGTAAATGTGTTTTGGTAAAATGTATGGTTTTAAATATTTTGTCTAGAATCACACTGAGTGTCTGTGTACATTAAGGAATTAAAGTTGCCCTTTTTTCAATAATCTCTCCTGTCTCTCCTCACAGTCTACCTCTCTCTGCTTATACTGTCTCTCTGTTCTGATGTTTCCCCTCTCTCCTTATTCTCACTTGTCTTTCCTCATAGTGCTGCTTGTTCTCATAGTCCCTTCTGTCCTCTTAGTCCCCCTCTGTGATCATTGTCACCCCTGTCTCCTAATGCTCCCCCTTCTTTTTATGCTCCCTCCTCTGACCTCTTAATCCTCCCTCTCTCCTCATACCTCCCTCTTAACAATTCCCCAGTCAGTATACATAGACTGATGCATACACTCTTGGGCAGATTTACAAGCCCTTTGGGCCTCTTTCTTGTTCTATTGTGTCACATTTTTGGAGGTAATGTTGTCAAAAAACTATTCAGCAAATTTGAAATGTACTTGGAAAATGAGTCAGGGCTGTCCACTGAAATGTAGTAGTTATATATGTGGAATGTGTTCAGTTACTTAATCGTTTTAGTGTAGTAAATGCGTTTTGGAAAAATTTATGGTTTTAAATATTTTGTCTAGGATCACACTGAATGATGTCTGTGTACATTAAGGAATTATACTTGCCCCTTTCTTTATAATCTCTCATGTATCTCCTCACAGTCTTCCCCTCTCTGCTTACAGTGTCCCCTCTCTTCTGATGTTTCACCTCTTTCCTTATTCTCACTTGTCTTTCCTCATAGTGCTGCTTGTTCTCATAGTCCATCCTGTCCTCTTAGTCCCCCTTTGTCCTCATTGTCTCCTCTGTCTCCTAATGCTCCTCCTTCTTTTTATGCTCCCTCCAGTGACTTCTTAATCCTCCCTCTCTCCTCATACCTCCCTCTTAACAATTTCACAGACAGTATACATAGACTTCTGCATACACTCTTGGGCAGATTTACAAGCCCTTTGGGCCTCTTTCTTGTTCTATTGTGCCACATTTTTGGATGTAATGTTGGCAAAAAGTAATGCAGTAATACTTTAAAAAAATATGTTATAAACAACTATTTACACTTTATCATTATATATAATCAAAATTTTACGGGTGCACACACTCTATGCAACTCCATGTGACCTGAAAAGAAAGCTTCTGAACAGTTTATAACATTTTCATTCTGTAAGAGGGAGGATCCAACACCTTTTTTATTCCTCTTCTTATTTGTCTGTCTTCCTGACAAGACCCCTGCTACTTGTATCTTCCTCAATTTTTCTATTTTAGTATATTTGTTGACTTTTTATTTAAACAATGGCATCCAGTCATCCTGATTAAGACCCTCTGGAAGAAGAAGATGATGTAGTGGAGCCAGTTAAAAAAAGAAAAGGAAAGTGTGGTTTGGGCCCTCTTCACTGTGCCAGAGGGAGAGAAGAAGGACAATGCAAGAAAAGATAGATGCAAGATCTGTAAAAGAGTACTCTCAAGAGGTTCAGACAAAAAGTACTCCTGTGGAACGTCATTCATGAAAAAACATTTGGAGAAAATCCACCCCTTGCATTTGGCAAAAGAAGTTTCTCAGAGGGAGCGGAACGAAGTGGCACAAACAGACCCAAATGCTCCTTAAACATCCTGACAAGGACTTCCACCGACACCGAGGCCACACATGGTTCCAAAACAACTGGATGCCACAATTAGGTGCAACAAATGTGATGCAAAACTCTGCATTGGGGAGCAAGGCAATGCCGTCTTTACCAATGCAATTAAAACATGGGTTAATTTTTTTTTATCTGCTCCTAATTTTTTCCCTTTTTTTCCCAAACAGTTTTATTGGAGTCTTCAATTTTGTTTTGTTTAAAAAAAGTCAAAAACACAAAAAAATGTAGAAAATACAAAACAATACATTCTTTAAAAAAAAACGGTTCTTATTGAACCACATATCCTGGTTAAAAATAGAAAAATTACCTGAGTGATTGCATGAATGCAAGGATACTGCAGGACTACTTGTATAGTGCCTAAATTTTTGCATGGGTAATGTCTAGATGATTTTGTAAGTGCATGGGTACTGTCTGGGTGATTGTTGGAGTGCATGGATAGTGCCTGGATAATTTGAAGAGTGCCCGGGTAATGACTGGGTGATTTCATGAGTACATGAGTAGTGCCTGGGTAATTGGAGGACTGCAAGGGTAGTCCCTGGATTATTGCATGAGTGCATAGGTAGTGCCTGGGTGATTGAGGAGTGCATAAGAAGTACCTGGGTTATTGCATGAGCGCAGGAGTAATGTCTGAGTGAATGGAGGAGTGCATGGGTACTGCCTGAATGATTGAAGGAGTGCATGAGTAATGTCTGAGTGATTGCATGAGTGCATGGGCAGTGCCTGCGTGATTGGAGGACTGCAAGGTTAGTGGCTGGGTTATTGCAAGAGTGCATAGGTAGTGCCTGGGATTGCAGGAGTGCATCAGTAGTAGTGAGTGCACAGGTAGTACCTAGACGATAGGAAGACTGCATGGGTAGTGCTTGTATGATTGCATGAGTGCAGCAGAAGTGCCTTAGTGCATGTTTGAGTGCATAGGTAGTACCTGGGTGATTGCATAATTGCAGATGTAATGTCTGGGTTATTGGAGGAGTGCATAGGTATTGCCTGAGAGATTGAAGAAGTGCATGAGTAATGTCTGGGTGATTTCATGAGTGCATGAGTAGGTTGTGGCTGATTGGAAGAGTATGTGGATAGATCCTGGATGTTTGTAGGACTGCAAGGATAGTACCTGGATTATTGTATGAGTGCATAGGTGCCTGTGTAATTGAAGGATCACATGAGTAGTACATGAGTGATTACATGAGTGAACGCGTACTGCATGGATGATAGGAAGACTGCATGGGTAGTGCGTCCATGATTGCATGAGTGCAGCAGAAGTGCCTCAGTGCATGTATCAGTGCATGTTAGGTACCTGAGTAATTGCTTGAGTGCATGGGCAGTGCCAGGGTAATTGGAAGAGTGCATGGATAGTACCTGGGTGATTGCATGTGTGCAAGGGTAGTGATTGGGTGATTGCATGTATGCACGAGTGGTGCCTGTATGATTGGAGGACGGCAAGGGTAGTGCGTGGGGTCTTGCATGAGTGCATAGGTAGTGCCTGGGTGATTGAAGGAGTGCATGAATAGTACCTAGTTGATTGCATGAGTACTGGGGTCATGTCAGGTTGATTGGGGGAGTGCATGGGTACTGCCTAAGTGATTGAAGGAGTGCATGAGTAATGTCTAGGTGATTGCATGTGTGCAGGGGTAATGTCTGGGTGAATGGAGGAGTGCTTTGATACTGCCTGGGTGATTGGAGGAGTGCAAGGGTAGTGACTGTGTGATTGGAGGAGTGCATGGGCACTGCCTGAGTGACTGAAAGATTGCATTGGTAATGCCTAGGTGATTGCATGAGTGCAAGGTTAATGTCTGGGTGATTGGAGGAGTGCTTGAGTAATGTTCGGGTGATTGCATGAGGGCAGGGGTAAGGTCTGGGTGGTTGCATGAGTGCAGTGGTAGTGCCAAAGTGATTGGAGGAGTGCATAGTTAGTGCCTGGGTGATGTTATAAGCACATGAGTAGTGCATGAGTGATTGAAGGAGTGCATGGGTAATGCCTATGTGATTGCATGTGCGCAAGGGTAATGTTTGGGTGATTGGATGAGTGCTTGAGTAACGTTTGGGTGATCGCATGAGTGCAGGGGTAATGTAGTAGTGTCTGAGTGATTTTATAAGTGCATAGGTATTGTCTAGGTGATTGGAGGAGTACAGGGGTAGTGGCTGGGTGATTAGAGGAGTGCAAACGTAGTGCCTGGGTGATTGTATAAGTGAATGGGTATTGGCTGGGTAATTGCATGAGTACAGGGGTTGTACCTGCGTGATTGGAGGAGTGCAAGGGTAGTGCTTGGATGATTATATGTATATGGGTAGTGGCTGAGTGATTGAAGAAGTGCATGGGTAATGCCTGGGTGATGATTGCCTGAGTGTCGAGATAATGTTCGGGTGATTGGAGGAGTGAATGGGTACTTCCTGAGTGCTTGAAGAATTGCACAGGTAATCCTTGGTGCTTGCGTCTGTGAAGGGGTTATGACTGGGTGATTGGAGGAGTGTATAGATACTTCCTGTGTGATTGGAGGAGTGCAATGAAGTACCTGGGTGATTGGAAGAGTGCATAGCTAGTGATTGCATTAGTACAGGGGTAATGTCTGGGTGATGTTACAAGTGTATGGGCCCTGGCTAGGTAATTGGAGAAGTGCAGGGATAGTGCCTGGTTGATTGGTGGAGTGTGGGAATAGTGCCTAACTTTATAGAGTGCCTGGGTAGTGTTTGAAGGAATGGATGAGTGCAGCAAAAGCGGCTGTACACATTATTTCAGATTATTATGCGTCTTAAATTATTTCATCTTACTTTTTCTACTAATATAGATACAACACTCAGTGGAACTATTTTACAGTAGTTTTGTTGTAAACTAAATTTAGAATCTTTTCAAACTTCACCATTATCTTCTGTAAAATAGAAGAAAAACTGTTACTGAATATATTATAGTTTTACGAATACAACAGCATTTTAGAATTACATAACATTTTCAGTTTCCCTTTTTTGCTTTTCTCAGATTCCACTGAATTTCACCATACACAGTGATTTCAATGTAGATCACCATACAACAGCAGGGGAAAAAAACAATCAATGAGACTGTTAAAAAAAAAATCAGAGTTGAGCATTATTTAGAACTAGTGTAACTATCTGTTTACCTATCTACAGTTTCTAAATTACATTCTTCAACTACATTAAGGGGCTCATTACGATGAAGGACGGAAGCTTATCCACATCAGTGGTGAAAAAACATTCACCTTCCCATTCTAGATGCGGTCATCGCCACCACTTAATTACAATGTTCCAACAGAGGCCGTTTACCATCCGCCGCGGTCTTTCAGGCTCCGCACATTTTTTGCATACGCAAGGATGGCAGATGGAGCCAACAGACTAAGACCGGTGTACGGAACCACGTTCCATCCGCTCACCAGATTACAATGTGGCAAACAGCCATTCCCTCTGCAGCATAAAAACCACCACGTTGCGGATGGCGGAAACACAACAACAGAGAGGAAGAGCTGATACAGAACCCATCTAAACCACCTGAGCTGCCATGGTTTTTGCACCATAGGCCTTCCCGCTGCACTACCTGCTGCACCCCCAGCAGACAAGACGCCACTGCACCCAACAACAGAGGTACGTACCAAACATCTCCACGCATGCAACCCCTGAACAACTAGAACTCCCAGCAGGCATTGCGGCACCATGATGAATGTGGCAACCTGCCAAATACAAAGTGCGAGGCCCACCCAATCCCCCTGAGTGAATCTCGGTGCTCCTGAAGGCAATTGAGGCCAATGCCGAGCCCCGCAGTTGCAGAGCGCGCACACCGCAATATCAAACAATGTACGCCCAAGGCTCCCATTGGCTGATAGCTCATTTTTATAATGGTTACCACACCACGGCAGCTGGGAAGCTGTGACAGCAACCCTGCATCATTCAATTTGGACCAATGCGTGTCATCCCTGTGGATGCCAGCTACAGCGCATGTGAACATATACTGCATTTGCATTGGTGCCCTGCGAATTACATCACACATCACAACACATTTGCCTAAAGTGATTGGTGCAGCCATGTGTAATGTTGTGGGGCACGAGGTCCTCATGCATATAAAATACCTACACAGACAACATACATGTATAGGAGAACTGGCCCAGAGCATGTGTGTCCGGCCCAGTTTGTTGGCAGGGTCACATGTCCAGTGACGCCTGTGCCGGGTGGCTGTGGGGTTGGGGAAAGCCAGCCCTCTGGGAGTGGCTGGTACATCAGAACAACTAGAACAGTGAGAAGCTGGTCATTACACTGTGAAAGTATGAGAGAGTATGACCCTTGAGTCAAGTCTCCACACACATGGCATGTCCAAGAAACAGAGAGTGAAAGTACATACATAGTCATGCCCCATTGCCAGCATGGACTGAAATGAGGGAAGGAGTAAAAAAGGACAAAGGTTTCTCACACTGTACCAATGTTGTGTAATCAAACATCCAACCTGTGAACATCGCTTGTATATCCCTTGACATCTGACTGGCATCTCTTGGCCAGGGGTCGACTTGTGAAGGGCCAGTGATGTAGGCAGACAATCAGTGGTGTTCACTGTCGGCATATCAGACATACTTGTAAACCCTGGCACTCCCACCAAACGTACTGGTGTGGCGTGCAATGTGCCTAGCTGCCATTGCCTGTAAATGTTCCCACACTTCATAGGAGTGCACATGTGGAACAAACAAAAATAGCTCAGACTGACATCATCAGTCATTGCCAGCTATGTGGGCATATATACCCAATTCATGTGCATCTGTACCTCATTCGGGTGAACATTGCAATGTCTGTTACGCAAATTCCACACACACTCATGCAGGACTGACCCCATAATGTCCACATGTGTCTGCCCACCGTGCTGAACATCCATGTTGCATTGTCCAGGTGAAATTCACTGCCCTCATCCTGTAATGTTGTTGTGTATTTTGGGACTAAAGCTTGTGGTCGTGCAGTGACAGCAGCAACATGCAACTCAGCACTGATGCTGGGAAACACTAGTGCTGTACCATCTAACAACAGTGCAGCTCATCCTTGATGTAGCAGTGTACTATATGCCATACACACCAACTTATTTGTGGAGAAGTGTGGCTCACTGGTTAGAGGAGGCAGACTTGGAAGCAGAGGTCAGCCCGGGACCAGGGTTCAATTCCCAGCTCGGCGGGTCTGAAGTCCTAAAATGTCCACGGACTCGACAATTCTCGCTCCGGTGCCTACTCGATTCATGGGTTCACACTCTGCGACTCTGGGCAATAGCTTGCTTAATCTCCACAACGGCCCCTCGCGGTGGGATGCCTGGCTTTCACCTTGTGGATACCCTGCTGGGGTTATCTCACAGGGGAATACCAGGACGGGTTCCCTAAGCAAGCGCTTAGATACCGGGTCGGTGATTTGCGCTATATAAATACATGTACATTTACATTTTACATTTACACATTTATTTGGATGTCGTAGTGTCAGTATGTCGAGTGAGTGAAAAAACCAACATTTGAATACAGGTCACCTGTGCATTTCACGTGACCATGAGTCCTGTCAATGTTGGGGTTGTGCGAGTCTCTGGGTAAGCTGTGCACCACATTTCATCTAAACTCAGCCCATGCTTGTGTACCCTGACATACGTAGGAAGAGACCGCCCATCTTTCCACCTGTCCCCGACCTGGCGATGATGGAGGACATCGAAATCATCCAGAAATTCCTTTTGAAATGCCACACACTACAAAACCTATGTGCCCAGTTGGAGCCCTTTTTTAAAGAAGCCCAAAAGAATATATCCGGCTGCATTGTCTGCTAAAGTGAAGGTTATGGCTGCACTGCATTTCTTCGCTACTGGGTCTTTCCAGTATACTGTGACCCGCGCAGGTGGGATTGCACAGCCCATGTACAGCATTGAGTTGTGTGACGTCCTGTCAGCATTGATGCCTTACAAGGACAGTCATGTCTACTTCCCGAGGATGGATGGATTGCCAGCTGTGAAGGGGGAGTCCTATGACCTGGGAGTCATTCCAATTGTTGTGGGAGCCATTGATGGTACCCACATTGCCCTTGTTCCACCACAGGCAAGTGAACACATCTATAGGACCCACAAACACTACCACGGTGCACAGACAAAATATCGACTACAAAATATCGAATGGACAAAATATCGATTTAAAAATATCGACAACAATAAAATATCGATTACAAAAATATCGTTGGTCAAAATATCGTATAAAATAATGATAAAAAAATATCGAGTACAAAAATATCGACTCAAAAAAATCGATAATATGTAGAAAAAAGGTTAATTTTTTTTTAATTAATAGTAATATAAATTGTAGTTAATGTTTAGGAGCGGGATGTTGGGTTAATAGGGGATAAGGGTGGGGAGTAATTTAATAATAATTAATTAATTAATATATGTTTGTAAATATTTTTAATTAATAATTAATTGGTAATTAATAAATATTAATTAGTTAATTAATGAATATAATTTTGTTCATATTTTAATTAGTAATTAATTGGTAATTAAATAATATTAATTAGTTAATTACATTAATTAGAGTAATTTATTTATATATATAATTTTTAGTTATTGTTAATTAATTAATTGGGAAAAAATATTATTAATTATTAAATTAAATTAATTACAACTAATGTGCTATATATTTACTTTATTGTTATTGTTATTAATAATTATTTGGTAATTAAATAATATTAATTAATTTTGGGTAAAGGAGTATTTTTAGGGTTCAGGGTCAGTTTTCAGTTTTTGGGTAAAGGGGTATTTTTAGGGTTCAGGGTCAGTTTTCAGTTTTTGGGTAAAGGGGTATTTTTAGGGTTCAGGGTCAGTTTTTAGTTTTTGGGTAAAGGGGTATTTTTAGGGTTCAGGGTCAGTTTTGGGTTTTTGGGTAAAGGGGTATTTTTAGGGTTCAGGGTCAGTTTTCAGTTCTTGGGTAGAGGGGTATTTTTTGGGTTCAGGGTCAGTTTTCAGTTTTTGGGTAAAGGGGTATTTTTAGGGTTCAGGGTCAGTTTTGGGTTTTTGGGTAAAGGGGTATTTTTAGGGTTCAGGGTCAGTTTTCAGTTCTTGGGTAAAGGGGTATTTTTTGGGTTCAGGGTCAGTTTTCCCTACTGTTGCACCCACTGGAGTGGGAATAGTAATTTTAACCCCTACGCTATCCAACGCTTTCCCTACGCTTGCACTCTTTGGAGTGGGAATAGTATTTTTTACACTTCTGGTATCGTACGGTAATATAATAGTATCTTATTTAATTATAGTATGTTACTATATATATATGTTTTAACAAATAAGATTGTAAAAAATTATTTTTATTATATCAATTTATTATTTAATTATTATAAGTTAATTTAAGTATTTTTAAGTATATTTTAGTAATTAAATTTGAATATTAATTTAATTTAACACTGTTTTTAATAAAGTCGATATTTTTTACAACTATATTATTGTAAACGATATTTTGTACTCAATATTTTTGTACTTACCTGTTTGTAGATACAAACTCGATATTTTGACTGTTGATATTTTGTCCACGATATTTTTGCAAGTCGATATTTTGTCCCTCAATATTATTTCAGTGATCCACTACCACTCCATCAACGTACAAGTGGTATGCCAGGTGGATCAGATCATCTCACATGTGTGTGCAAAGCATCCTGTGTCGGCACATGACTCCCACATCTTGCGGATTAGCACCATACACCAATTGGTGGCCAATCAGCACCTGAGCGGGCCTGGCTTGTTGGTGAGTGTGCTGTGTCAGTGACTGTGATATATGTGTGACATGCTGCTCTCCCCACACATTCAGATCACACTATTTGCCTGTTTGTCTCACAGGTAGGTGACTGGGTATCCCAATCGTCTGTGGTTGCTGTCCCCACTACAGTATCCAACAATGCTGGGGAAAGTCCGATAGAATGATGCACGTGGGAGGACACATCGTGTGTTGGAGCACGCTTTTGTACTGCTGAAGTCAAGATTTAGGTGCCTGCACCTGACTGGTGGTGCACCTATATACTCACCACAGAAGGTATGCCAGATGGTAGTCGCCTGCTACATGCTACACAACTTGGCCATGCGCAAAAGGATCCCCCTGATTCTGGATGCCAATGAACAGCAGCAGCCCCCGCTCCCAACCCACACATGCACAGTGACAATGACAGTGGTGAGGAAGAAGGCCTTGCCCAGGGACAACTGCTCATCGTCAACTACTTCCATTGAGTGTAAGTTAACAATGAGCGACTATGACTTTCTGCATGCCTTTCCGTTGTCTAACAAACTTTGAGAATCGTTGCTGCCATTTTGTACACATACAGGACTATGCGCCGGATTAGAGAACTTGGTCAGGCAGGGACTGAGCACCAGAAGCACCCATTAGCACAGGACCTGTTGGATTTGGCCCTTTTTGCAGGGTTATCCCTGAATGTTTTGCCTTCCTCCTGTATTTTTTCTGCCCTGTTGTTGGCTGTTTTATGACTCTGTGCACTTTACCGCTGCTGATCAGTGCTAAAGTGCATATGCTCTCCCTATTGTAAATTGTTGTATGGATTAGTGACTCCATGATTGGTTGGTTTGGTTTACCTGTCAGACCCTAGTACAGTGCACTGAGTGTGACCAGGGCTTGTAAACTAAATGCTGCTGGTAGACTTGCGATTCAGAAAAGGGGGTGGTGATGAACAGAGTGTCTGAATTGAGCAGACCACTCTTACCCAGTCCAAAGATCAGGGCTTGATCCATCACCGTTATTTATCTCACTGCCCCATCCCAGCTCAGAACCTGGCTATATGCAAATCAGTCTGTCCCTGGCCCAGTGCATCATGGGAACAGGGCAGACTAAACTACCAAGCCAATTCTTCACCAGAAAGGAGACAAGCTACCGGGGACCGGTTTCTGGCATTTCAGCCGTCTTCGGCCCGGCTTGCTTGAATCCTGATGGAGCAGTGAGAAAGGGACTCATGTCTGAGTATACCCTGCCACACCTATAGTGGCCAAAATCGATTCAGAAAAGGGGGTGGTGATGAACAGAGTGTCTGAATTGAGCAGACCACTCTTACCCAGTCCAAAGATCAGGGCTTGATCCATCACCGTTATTTATCTCACTGCCCCATCCCAGCTCAGAACCTGGCTATATGCAAATCAGTCTGTCCCTGGCCCAGTGCATCATGGGAACAGGGCAGACTAAACTACCAAGCCAATTCTTCACCAGAAAGGAGACAAGCTGCCGGGGACCGGTTTCTGGCATTTCAGCCGTCTTCGGCCCGGCTTGCTTGAATCCTGATGGAGCAGTGAGAAAGGGACTCATGTCTGAGTATACCCTGCCACACCTATAGTGGCCAAAAACGATTCAGAAAAGGGGGTGGTGATGAACAGAGTGTCTGAATTGAGCAGACCACTCTTACCCAGTCCAAAGATCAGGGCTTGATCCATCACCGTTATTTATCTCACTGCCCCATCCCAGCTCAGAACCTGGCTATATGCAAATCAGTCTGTCCCTGGCCCAGTGCATCATGGGAACAGGGCAGACTAAACTACCAAGCCAATTCTTCACCAGAAAGGAGACAAGCTACCGGGGACCGGTTTCTGGCATTTCAGCCGTCTTCGGCCCGGCTTGCTTGAATCCTGATGGAGCAGTGAGAAAGGGACTCATGTCTGAGTATACCCTGCCACACCTATAGTGGCCAAAAACGATTCAGAAAAGGGGGTGGTGATGAACAGAGTGTCTGAATTGAGCAGACCACTCTTACCCAGTCCAAAGATCAGGGCTTGATCCATCACCGTTATTTATCTCACTGCCCCATCCCAGCTCAGAACCTGGCTATATGCAAATCAGTCTGTCCCTGGCCCAGTGCATCATGGGAACAGGGCAGACTAAACTACCAAGCCAATTCTTCACCAGAAAGGAGACAAGCTACCAGGGACCGGTTTCTGGCATTTCAGCCGTCTTCGGCCCGGCTTGCTTGAATCCTGATGGAGCAGTGAGAAAGGGACTCATGTCTGAGTATACCCTGCCACACCTATAGTGGCCAAAAACGATTCAGAAAAGGGGGTGGTGATGAACAGAGTGTCTGAATTGAGCAGACCACTCTTACCCAGTCCAAAGATCAGGGCTTGATCCATCACCGTTATTTATCTCACTGCCCCATCCCAGCTCAGAACCTGGCTATATGCAAATCAGTCTGTCCCTGGCCCAGTGCATCATGGGAACAGGGCAGACTAAACTACCAAGCCAATTCTTCACCAGAAAGGAGACAAGCTACCGGGGACCGGTTTCTGGCATTTCAGCCGTCTTCGGCCCGGCTTGCTTGAATCCTGATGGAGCAGTGAGAAAGGGACTCATGTCTGAGTATACCCTGCCACACCTATAGTGGCCAAAAACGATTCAGAAAAGGGGGTGGTGATGAACAGAGTGTCTGAATTGAGCAGACCACTCTTACCCAGTCCAAAGATCAGGGCTTGATCCATCACCGTTATTTATCTCACTGCCCCATCCCAGCTCAGAACCTGGCTATATGCAAATCAGTCTGTCCCTGGCCCAGTGCATCATGGGAACAGGGCAGACTAAACTACCAAGCCAATTCTTCACCAGAAAGGAGACAAGCTACCGGGGACCGGTTTCTGGCATTTCAGCCGTCTTCGGCCCGGCTTGCTTGAATCCTGATGGAGCAGTGAGAAAGGGACTCATGTCTGAGTATACCCTGCCACACCTATAGTGGCCAAAAACGATTCAGAAAAGGGGGTGGTGATGAACAGAGTGTCTGAATTGAGCAGACCACTCTTACCCAGTCCAAAGATCAGGGCTTGATCCATCACCGTTATTTATCTCACTGCCCCATCCCAGCTCAGAACCTGGCTATATGCAAATCAGTCTGTCCCTGGCCCAGTGCATCATGGGAACAGGGCAGACTAAACTACCAAGCCAATTCTTCACCAGAAAGGAGACAAGCTACCGGGGACCGGTTTCTGGCATTTCAGCCGTCTTCGGCCCGGCTTGCTTGAATCCTGATGGAGCAGTGAGAAAGGGACTCATGTCTGAGTATACCCTGCCACACCTATAGTGGCCAAAAACGATTCAGAAAAGGGGGTGGTGATGAACAGAGTGTCTGAATTGAGCAGACCACTCTTACCCAGTCCAAAGATCAGGGCTTGATCCATCACCGTTATTTATCTCACTGCCCCATCCCAGCTCAGAACCTGGCTATATGCAAATCAGTCTGTCCCTGGCCCAGTGCATCATGGGAACAGGGCAGACTAAACTACCAAGCCAATTCTTCACCAGAAAGGAGACAAGCTACCGGGGACCGGTTTCTGGCATTTCAGCCGTCTTCGGCCCGGCTTGCTTGAATCCTGATGGAGCAGTGAGAAAGGGACTCATGTCTGAGTATACCCTGCCACACCTATAGTGGCCAAAAACGATTCAGAAAAGGGGGTGGTGATGAACAGAGTGTCTGAATTGAGCAGACCACTCTTACCCAGTCCAAAGATCAGGGCTTGATCCATCACCGTTATTTATCTCACTGCCCCATCCCAGCTCAGAACCTGGCTATATGCAAATCAGTCTGTCCCTGGCCCAGTGCATCATGGGAACAGGGCAGACTAAACTACCAAGCCAATTCTTCACCAGAAAGGAGACAAGCTACCGGGGACCGGTTTCTGGCATTTCAGCCGTCTTCGGCCCGGCTTGCTTGAATCCTGATGGAGCAGTGAGAAAGGGACTCATGTCTGAGTATACCCTGCCACACCTATAGTGGCCAAAAACGATTCTTGTCCACCCTAAGCGTGGAAGGGTATTCTCAGATGTGAGACCCTTGCTCATTGCACCATCAGGATTCAAGCAAACCGGGCCGAAGACGGCTGTAATGCCAGAAACCGGTCCCCGGGAGCTTGTTTCCTTCCCAGTGTAAGAATTGGCTTTTGTAGTTTGGTTTGCCCTGTTCCCATCATGCACTGGGACAGGAACAGACTAATTTGCATACAGCCAGGTTCTGAAACTGGGATGGTGCAGTGAGCTAAAAAACGGTGTTGGATCTAGCCCTGATCTCTTGACTGGGTGAGAGCTTTCTGCTTAATTCAGAGACTCTGTCCCTCACCACCCCTTGTTGTAAATATTTTTGTCCACCCTAAGCGTGGAAGGGTATTCTCAGATGTGAGACCCTTGCTCATTGCACCATCAGGATTCAAGCAAACCGGGCCGAAGACGGCTGTAATGCCAGAAACCGGTCCCCGGGAGCTTGTTTCCTTCCCAGTGTAAGAATTGGCTTTTGTAGTTTGGTTTGCCCTGTTCCCATCATGCACTGGGACAGGAACAGACTAATTTGCATACAGCCAGGTTCTGAAACTGGGATGGTGCAGTGAGCTAAAAAACGGTGTTGGATCTAGCCCTGATCTCTTGACTGGGTGAGAGCTTTCTGCTTAATTCAGAGACTCTGTCCCTCACCACCCCTTGTTGTAAATATTTTTGTCCACCCTAAGCGTGGAAGGGTATTCTCAGATGTGAGACCCTTGCTCATTGCACCATCAGGATTCAAGCAAACCGGGCCGAAGACGGCTGTAATGCCAGAAACCGGTCCCCGGGAGCTTGTTTCCTTCCCAGTGTAAGAATTGGCTTTTGTAGTTTGGTTTGCCCTGTTCCCATCATGCACTGGGACAGGAACAGACTAATTTGCATACAGCCAGGTTCTGAAACTGGGATGGTGCAGTGAGCTAAAAAACGGTGTTGGATCTAGCCCTGATCTCTTGACTGGGTGAGAGCTTTCTGCTTAATTCAGAGACTCTGTCCCTCACCACCCCTTGTTGTAAATATTTTTGTCCACCCTAAGCGTGGAAGGGTATTCTCAGATGTGAGACCCTTGCTCATTGCACCATCAGGATTCAAGCAAACCGGGCCGAAGACGGCTGTAATGCCAGAAACCGGTCCCCGGGAGCTTGTTTCCTTCCCAGTGTAAGAATTGGCTTTTGTAGTTTGGTTTGCCCTGTTCCCATCATGCACTGGGACAGGAACAGACTAATTTGCATACAGCCAGGTTCTGAAACTGGGATGGTGCAGTGAGCTAAAAAACGGTGTTGGATCTAGCCCTGATCTCTTGACTGGGTGAGAGCTTTCTGCTTAATTCAGAGACTCTGTCCCTCACCACCCCTTGTTGTAAATATTTTTGTCCACCCTAAGCGTGGAAGGGTATTCTCAGATGTGAGACCCTTGCTCATTGCACCATCAGGATTCAAGCAAACCGGGCCGAAGACGGCTGTAATGCCAGAAACCGGTCCCCGGGAGCTTGTTTCCTTCCCAGTGTAAGAATTGGCTTTTGTAGTTTGGTTTGCCCTGTTCCCATCATACACTGGGACAGGAACAGACTAATTTGCATACAGCCAGGTTCTGAAACTGGGATGGTGCAGTGAGCTAAAAAACGGTGTTGGATCTAGCCCTGATCTCTTGACTGGGTGAGAGCTTTCTGCTTAATTCAGAGACTCTGTCCCTCACCACCCCTTGTTGTAAATATTTTTGTCCACCCTAAGCGTGGAAGGGTATTCTCAGATGTGAGACCCTTGCTCATTGCACCATCAGGATTCAAGCAAACCGGGCCGAAGACGGCTGTAATGCCAGAAACCGGTCCCCGGGAGCTTGTTTCCTTCCCAGTGTAAGAATTGGCTTTTGTAGTTTGGTTTGCCCTGTTCCCATCATGCACTGGGACAGGAACAGACTAATTTGCATACAGCCAGGTTCTGAAACTGGGATGGTGCAGTGAGCTAAAAAACGGTGTTGGATCTAGCCCTGATCTCTTGACTGGGTGAGAGCTTTCTGCTTAATTCAGAGACTCTGTCCCTCACCACCCCTTGTTGTAAATATTTTTGTCCACCCTAAGCGTGGAAGGGTATTCTCAGATGTGAGACCCTTGCTCATTGCACCATCAGGATTCAAGCAAACCGGGCCGAAGACGGCTGTAATGCCAGAAACCGGTCCCCGGGAGCTTGTTTCCTTCCCAGTGTAAGAATTGGCTTTTGTAGTTTGGTTTGCCCTGTTCCCATCATGCACTGGGACAGGAACAGACTAATTTGCATACAGCCAGGTTCTGAAACTGGGATGGTGCAGTGAGCTAAAAAACGGTGTTGGATCTAGCCCTGATCTCTTGACTGGGTGAGAGCTTTCTGCTTAATTCAGAGACTCTGTCCCTCACCACCCCTTGTTGTAAATATTTTTGTCCACCCTAAGCGTGGAAGGGTATTCTCAGATGTGAGACCCTTGCTCATTGCACCATCAGGATTCAAGCAAACCGGGCCGAAGACGGCTGTAATGCCAGAAACCGGTCCCCGGGAGCTTGTTTCCTTCCCAGTGTAAGAATTGGCTTTTGTAGTTTGGTTTGCCCTGTTCCCATCATGCACTGGGACAGGAACAGACTAATTTGCATACAGCCAGGTTCTGAAACTGGGATGGTGCAGTGAGCTAAAAAATGGTGTTGGATCTAGCCCTGATCTCTTGACTGGGTGAGAGCTTTCTGCTTAATTCAGAGACTCTGTCCCTCACCACCCCTTGCTGGTAGACTTGCAGCACTGGTTGTGACACCCACAGATGCAGCCTGTAAAAGGGTTTATTAGGTCTGACATTGCAGAGCCTGTGTGCAGTCTGGTACTGCCATGTTGACTTGGCACGCGCACCCACTTTCCAGTCCCTAAACCTTCTCTTTTCTTCATATCAGACACCCCTATGGTAGGCCCAATGGCAGGGTGCATTATAAGTATAAGGCATGCCCTGGTGTGTGTGGCATGTCCTAATAGGTCATTACAGCCATTTTGGTTTTTCACTACTGCAAGGCTACCTATTCTCCATAGGCCAGAATGGGCAGTTAGATTATCACATCTTATAATCTTAACTGACTCAGTGAACATGGTAGAAATTCGAGTTTAGTATGCCTGAACTCAGAATGATCAAATACATCTTTTGGTGAAGTTGGTGTTAACATTATGTGTTTGAAAATACCACTTTTAGAAAGTAGGTATGTTCTTGTCTAACTATCCAAGCCTGCCTCTGCTAGGTTGTGTATTCCTAGTCTGGAGTTTGAGTGACTGGGATGAGGATCCCAGGAGACAGGATGTGTCAGCCCAGTGTTGAATAGAGAGACCTGTGGGTGGAGCAGTGCCGAGCGGAGCTGAGGTGCGCCGCGGGCTGGTAGAGCCGAGGAGCCGAGGAGCAGCCGCCGGAGCCTGGAACCGGAGCCGTGACCAGTGAGCAGGGATCAGGGAGCAGCTCCAGCGTACGGCGCAGTGTCAAACGGTGAGGAGCCGCAATCCAAAAGCCGCGAGCAGTGGTGAGCGGCAGTGAGGGACCACGGGAGGAGCTTCCACGGGGCCTCCAGTCCGAGAGCAGTGGCAAGCGGCGGCAAGCGGTGGTGAGGAGCCGCGGGGGCCATAAAGTGAAAAGAGACCTCCTTCCTCTCCTTTTTGGCACGGCTGGAGCCACGAGCAGAGTGGGGCATCTTGACTGCTGATTGCTACTGACTCACTGGTGCTGGGCAGGGTAGGAAAGGCGAAGTGTGGAGTCCAGGTCCTCCCACCACCTCCACAGTGCCCCTGCCGTTTGTGGAGCCAGAGCCAGGTCCTAATTCGAGCGAAAGGGAGAGAAGCCCTGTTGCCTGTTTCGTGTGGGCTGCTGCCCGATTTTGCGGAGTTCCTCTGGGTGCCTGCTCCCCGCCGCCGCACTGTCAACAACTTTAGCGGCCGCCGAGAGGTGAGCGGGACCAGACGACTGCAAGTCCCAGCATTCCTGGCGGTCGGAGCCGCCCGCATCACTCCACAGCGCCAGGAGGAGCTTAAAACTAAGCCACATCCCCGCCTCCCAGGACGCGAGCGGGAGGCCGGGCGAAGCCCGGGCAAAGGGTGGGCTGTTTTGTGGCCGTTCGGAGGCTGGGCTGGGGCCACTCCCTTGTGTCCTCTCCTCCCAGCGCCCTGCTACGTTTCTTTGTAGCTAATATCATCATTGGGTGGGTGATTCTTTATGGCTGCTACCCCTGAAATAGCCGCATTGCCATTAGAAGGGGGAAACAGTAAAGGTACTCTAGAAAATTATTTTTAAAAAGCTGCCCCTGATAAAGACAAGGAGAAGTCACTGGCCGAACGTAGGGCAGAGCGACGACGCTCCATTGAATGTATTAAGAGCAAACCTCCCCCAGCCCCACTATCTCAGACTAGCCTTCCTGGTATAGGTTTGGTCTCAGAAAACGAGGACCTCCTATCTACTCAAGGTATTCCAGTAGTCCTGCGAGAAACATCCCCTACACAAATCGTCTCCAATAATTTGGATACAAACGTTACATTACTTTCTAGTAACTCAAGCTTGGGGCTAGAAGTAATATCCGATACCCCGCAAGTAGCGATGGTGACTACAAAAACTAAACCTAAGAAACCGGAGGTGCCCAAAGTGCATGGTCCGTAACCGAATAAAAGACGAAGGAGGGATGGTGTCCAACAAAGAGGCAAGAACAGCCATACTGACTTCGGTAAAGGCACTAAGGCAAGAACTATACTTGCACATACATCAAGAGACACCTTAATATCTGATTTGACCCAAACGATTCTTCAAGTAACATCACCGACCCCCACATTAACTGCTCTGACATCTGGTCCAGAATTTGTTGGGGATTGTACACCCAACGAACAGTCATCTGTCCTTTCTCTAGATACCATTGAACGCCTGTTTAGATCATTTACAGCCCCCATCCTAGAAAGACTGAAGAGGATAGAGCAACGGATGGAGCATTTAGAATTGGCTATTACCAACAAAGCCGGACTACCTAAGGACATAGCTAATTCAGCTTCACCCCATATAGCTGCAGTGCCTTCTCCCAATCTTGCCACCCAAAAGGATTTACACCCATCTAGTAACTCTGTGAGCCGAAACCAACAGGGGGTTAATCGAGATGTATCTGTCCATCAAACTGCCCCACATGCCCCTAAGGTAACCTCGATGGGGGGGAATACAGCTGCTACTAGAATAAAATTGGTGGTAAGAGGGAGGGTGTCCCCAAATAGAGTAGAATACCATAGACCCCGTCAAGTTGAACTACCTCCTGAAGCGGTCCCCTATGTAGTTGTGCTCACGGGTGTCCCCATATTAGAGGATGACAGGAGAGAGGGGCCTGTTCAGTTAAAAAATAAAACCATGCATTGGCTCACCCAGAATAGGCCACTCCCTGGTAACATCAATGGTGAAATTGTGCATGTGCGTCGCCTCCCCTGGTTGGGGAGTCATGAGAAAGACATCAAGGGTGATCTAATAGTTATAAACTTTAGGGATCCGGGTGCGGTCAGACACATCCTAAATTGGATGCCAGGGAATACCAATAAAACAATCGTGCCCTGTGATCTGACGTACTTTTACCCGAGAGCCCTGGTGGCCCCTATCATGTGTCCCTGGGTCCCCTTTGGCCCACTGATCAATCCATCTATGAACGTTAGCAATCAGTATCCGCCGCATGTGCCCAAACCCATCGCCCCAAAAAACCCCTTTGGGTGGGATACAGTGCCCTATAGGGGCTATGGTAACAGCTTTAGGGGGAGGGAACATCCACATGGCTTGAAGGATATGGACCATTTGCTTCCATTTACCCCACTGGAAGTTATTAATAAATTTGAAGCCTTCTCGGGCCTTGACGGCTGCGAATGACGGTCGGGGTCCCGAGATAGTATATCTTCTTCGAATAGGATTAATGACTCTATAGAGAACCTAACCCTCTATAATCAAACGTTGGTTCCTGATTACATAGCAGTTGCAGCTAGCATAGAAGCTACCCAACAGAACATGGGGGACAGTAACTCATCTCCAGATCTCAATGATAGGATACATTTTATGCATACCAAGTCCTTGACATCCTCCGACCCCACCCAACCTCAGGATCTGAAACCCCCAGAATCTAGATTTTCCCACAATAATCCATACACCTTTTCCATACTATTCTGGAATGTAGCGGGTCTACGCTCAAAATCCAACCTGCAACCATGGCTGGACACGATAAACCCACATCAAGAAGTATGCCTGCAGGAAACATGGTCAACTGACCCCATCCATCTGCTGGGCTTCAAAACTTTTTTTGTCCCGGCGTCCCCAGGTGTGTTTGGTAGACCCAAGGGAGGTTTAGTAATTTATATAACTAACAATCTTTTTCCCTCACATATAGTGTAATTGAAGGTCGAAGAGAATGATCAAATCCTCGAAGTGTCCTTTAATAAGTGTATAACGTATCTCCTGGTTAATTTTTATAATAACTTGGACTCCGCTAATTGTGTGAGGATTTTGAATGAAATTACAGTCTTTTTGACCGCCCAGCGGATTAAGAATCTGTCTTCTTCTGTGTATGTCATCTGGGGAGGGGATTTCAACATCTCACTGTGTAAAAATTGTAAAAATGGTAATTGTGGGTTACTAGACGAATGTGGTCTTCCTCTGTCTCATTTCGTGCACACACTGACTGGCAACTGTCTAAATGAATGTCTCTTTTCCCTGGAGTTGGTCTTCGCTAACGAATCGACCGATCCCCCGACCGATTTCTTGCCAACCTTTCACAGGAGAGGGCTGTCGATTACTCTAGACTTTATACTGTCTTCTCAGAGTATGAAAGGCCAAATGGTAAACTTCAAAACTGGCTCGAACTCTGTCAGTGACCACTTCCCAAACAGTTTAGTGGTGTTACCAAAAAACGTACCCCTTAGTTCTGTAACTAATAGCTTGTTAAACCAACAAACCCTGACTATGGACAAAACGAATGGCTTTTCTGTAAAATGGGCTAAGACGGACCCGACAGAAATGACCAGAAAATTTTTAATGAAAGCACTTCCATGGGTACAAAAATGTTTGGAGTTAGATCCCCCCCCACTGCAGGTTATTACTAGCTTTCAAGAAATTACTAGAATTATTAGAGAGGAGCTTTTCCGTAAACAGACATCTAAAAAGCCATCATCTAATGGATGGTTCAATTCTCACTGCTGTAAAGCCCTATCCAACTTAAAGGCGGCTCTTCGGAATACAGTGAGAAATAAAACCGAAATAGCTAATCTAAAGAAAGCAGTATAACCTCGCCCTACTAAATCGCAGGAAAGAAATGAGGAGTAATCTATGGGCCCAGCTCCACGAGAGCTGTCTAAATAAAGATAGTGTTATGTTTTGGCAAGTAGTTAAATCCCCATTTCTGGCTGACTCATTGGCCGCAAGACATCTAGATGTCGCGGTGACGGCTGACGAGTGGGTCTCCCATTTCACCAAAATTTTTGACGGTAATCCAATTGAGTCCAGTAAGGAGGGCGCAGTCATGGGTGCTCAACCTTCGGACAAAATCTACCCGATAAATCTCTTATTTGATCATAAAGAGGTCACTAAAGCCCTGACAGCTTCCAAAACTGGCAAGGCACCAGGACCTGATGGGGTACCGGTAGATATTTATGTCCATAATCTTGAACTTTGGTCCCCCTGATTACCCAGGTTCTAGCGGCAGTCACATCTGCCGGTTTAATTGACTCTTGGTCCACATCTATATTGCTTCCTATCTTTAAGAAGGGCGACCGTAACGACCCCGCCTGTTATAGGCCTATCTCCCTACTGGACTCCTGGAAAAAGTGGCAGGCCGGTTGATATTGGAGCGCCTTCAAGATTGGGCGACCACTAATAACATCGTGACCGACCTGCAATATGGGTTCCAAGAGGGCCTCGGCACAGTGGAGCAGGTTTTGAATCTTTCCCTCTTGATAGGGAAATATACTGGAGCTAAAAAGTCAAATCTGTTCCTGGTGTACGTGGACCTCAGCGCAGCATTCAACTGCGTCCAGCATTCTAGACTTTGGACCATACTTGGGGATCTGGGGGTTGACCCCTCGCTTGTTATTTTTCTCTGCGAACTCTATTCAGATGCCACTGCTCGCGTCAGGTATGGTGTAAAGGGAGAATTATCTCCCCCATTTACCATCACAAAAGGGGTTAGACAGGGTTGTGTCCTGGCCCCCTTCCTGTTTAATTTATATACTAACGGCCTTGAGGTGGCCATGCTAGAAGGGAGCCAGGACCTCCCAATGATAGCCCATCGCCCAATTTCGGCGCTATTATACGCTGATGATTTTGTAATATTAGCCAGAACACTGAACCAACTGCAAAACCAACTCAACAAATACTGCCAATTTATGGGTGCATTAGGCCTAAAAGTAAATGCGAAAAAGACCTTTGTCATGCACCTTGGTCCTAGGGTGCATAAACCAAAGAGTATTTACAATGACAAAGTGAGGCTGGAATATACCAAGGAATATCCATACTTGGGTATCGTAGTAGACGATAATTTAAGTTGGAGACAGGCTATGAACACCAAAAAACTTCTTTTTCAGCGTGCTACTTCGGCTTTAGTCTCTTTCGAGAAAATTGGGTAAACCAGCCCCACTAGAACTGTTAAAGATCTATCATTCAAAATGCCATTCTGTCGCTGTCCATGGAGCCGGGGTTTGGGGATACTCAAACGTCGACTCCCTCCAGAGCATTGAGAATGGGTTTTTAAAATATCTGTTGGCGGTACCACAAAGCGCCCCAAATTACGCATGCCACACAGAATTGGGTGTAGACTATCTCATAGATATCATCAGGTCCCAACCCATTCTCCTGTGGCACCGTATTTGGACAAAGACTCAATGTCATTTGACACGCTCACTAATCACAGACTGCTTGGGCTTAGATAGATGGAATAAAATACCTTGGCTAATATATATTAGCAATTTTTTCAGAGACTTGGACTGCTTTTCCTACTTTCAAGACCCCTCCTGTTTAGCCGATATTAGTAGGAAAGATTTGAAAAAGTTATGCTTAACTCACTTGAGAGAACTACGTCTCTCTCAGGAAATTAATAAACCTTCCAACGTTCAAATTCTGACAGTACAGACCGTCCCGGGTATCCAAGCATACTTAACCTATCATCTCACTTCATATGAAAAGTACTTATTAACGAGGTTTCGATTTGATTCTTTTTTCCGTATTGTTACATTCCCTAAAAAACAGGACTGGTCTACCACTATTATAAAGTGTCCGTGTGACGGAATATCCTCACAATCAACAATGCACGTCACCTTCTTTTGCAGATATTATGTGTTTGCTCATAAGCGTTGGATTGTGCCGCTCTTACGCACATTAGGTATGAGGTCCTGTAGTCCGGCCTATTTGGCCCTGAAATTCTTGGACTCAGAATATCCCGCAAAATGTGTAGCCTGCTTTTTAAAATCCTGTTTAAAATATCGTTCTAACCTTGATTGATTAACTATACTGCATTAACTTTTCTTCTTTTTATAAATGTTTCTCCAAATTGATTTGTTATTTACACGAATTAACCATGGAAATGTTAATTTTAATTAGCTGTTTTATTTTTCCGTCTTTGTCCTATTTTTAACTATATTGAGATGTTTTTATATGACCTGTTTATGTACTTTTTATGGTTTCAAAAGTTTTGTAACCGAATAAAAGTTTTATGACTGACTGACTGAATAGAGAGATCTGCATCTAGAAGGGAGGGGGGAGTTGCACCTGGGACCTGAATAGGGCTGTACCTTCCCTCCACAATGCTGGCTCCACCCCCTGTGGTGCGTCTGATGTCTCTGCCCTGCACTGTGAAAGGAGAGAAGGAGTCATGTCAACAGAGTGCTCCAGGGCTGTGCCTTTCTTCCACAATGATGGCTCCACCTCCTGTGGGGCGTCTGATGTTTCTACCCTGCACTGTGAAAGGAAAGAAGGAGTCATGTAAACAGAGTGCTCCAGAACTGGTTTGGACAAGGCAAAGGCCCTTCTGCCCTCAGAGGACAAAGGATTTTGGGATATAAGTTTTGGAACCCTGATCCCAAGAATTTTGATCACTTTTGGACTACAAGAAGAAACCTTTTCTGAGGAGAGGAACCTGAAGAAACTGAGGAGAGACTATCCCAAAGCTGAAGTGCTGCTTGGAGGATTGGCCTGCAGTGGTTGCCTGACTGCCAAAGAAAGGAGAAAGGACTTTGTGTGCACTTTATTCTACTTGTGAAGGATCTCCAAGGGCTTGAGAAAAGAGCTTGCCTCCTGCTGAAGTCTCAGGGACAACAGACTTCAACCCCCCAGCTCCCCAGAGTTCTTTGGAAGTGTCTGCTGCTATTTTGGGCCTTCTGAGGGAATGCGTGTTGCAAGGAGCTGGGAGCGTCTCGCAAGTAATGAAGAAGTGTGTCGCCATTGCTCTGCTGCCGTCTCATCGTGGATGTCGCCACTGTAGCTGTCATATTACAACCCATCGAGAGAAGCGTCTCGCAATTAAAAAGAAGCGTGTCGCCATCGCTGCTGCTGCGGTCGCATCGTGGATGTCGCTGCTGTAGCTGCCGTATTGCACCGCATCAAGAGAAGCGCTTTGCATCCACAGAGAAGCGTGCCGCCCTCGGTGCTGCTGTCGTCGCATCACGGAACAAGGGTGTCGCCACTGCAGTTGTCACATTGCGCGGAAGCATCTCACAACGTCTGAGAAGAGTGTCGCTGCCAAAGCTGTTGTCGTCGCATCATGGAACAAGGGTGTCGCCGCTGCAGCTGACGCATCGAGTCAAGACTTCTTGCATCTTTGGAGAAGTGTGCCGCAACAAGAAGACAACGTCTTTATATCTTTGCACCAGTATTTCAATGCATCACCATCTTTGCAACCCTTTTCGTTGCCCTGCGTGTCGCATCTAGAGGTACATTGACTCAAAGTGTTGCATTTTAAGATCTAAAGAGAACTAAGCTAAAACTACCATTTTAAGTACAGTGTTGTGGATTTTTGTGGTTGATGGTCTTGTGTTAAATCTATATAAAGAATACTTATTTTTAATATACAACTGTGTGGTGTCCATCTGTAGTGTTGTCACTGGATTACTATATACGTTCACAAATGCTTTACACACTGCCTCTTAGATAAACCTATCTGCTCGTGCCAAGCTACCAAGGGGGGTGAGTAGGGGTTATTTTAGGAGTGCACCCCCTTACCCTGACTAGAGGCAAGTGTTCCTATTTGTCACAAGTACCTACCTGTGCCAACTACAGCCCCCCAAATCTAACAGGACCCAATTGATGTAGTGCCTCACTTGCTCTCCCACTCACTCAGAGGTATGCAAGTGAGTTTACACCAGTCGATTAGTTGAAGACCAGATACGCTATGAAACATGCTTTTTTTTACTAGTGTCAAAACAGTCAACATACGTGCCACAAGAAGTTGAGAATGCATGAGTACATATACAGTTTCCATCGTGACACATCCATTACACATGAAGCAAGATGTCATATCAATAATCACTCTGGACAACGACCCACAAGCATATCCCCCGTCCCTTGCTGGGAGGAGTTGAATGAGATGTCCCAGGTTTATGGGCTTTGTCAGCCGACCCATTCCTCAGTCAGTACATGATGAAATGTACATCCCATGGGCTGTGTCGCTCTCATCACTGGATGGATCACTCTCCAAGTGTGGGGCAACTAGCCCGCCTCTCCATGACATCTAAAAGGCACCTGTGTCCTCTAACAGTTGTGACACTTTGTGGAGTGGGGGTGCTAGGGCCTGACCAGAACAGAATGACAACGGACAATGTCTTCTGACAGTGGACAGAATGTTCAGGCAGTACTCCTGGCCCGCGCAGAGAACAAGCTCTGCAGACTATTCTCATGTGACAGACAAATACTAATGCACTTGCAAAACAAAAATGCCATGTAAATTTAATGCACTACAGCTGCATGATGGAAGCCCGGCTCATGCCAGTCGACAATGTCCAAGACGGTCAGATGACAGGCTTCCCTTGCTCAGGTCTTTGGTACCAAGCGAAACAGACCTCAGAGGTCAGCAGAGTCAAAGCAGATGCAGACAGGGCAAAAGTCAGAGGGCTGAATGACAATTCCTGTTAGTAAGTGTGAAAAAGCGAAAAGGACATTCAATCAATCAATCAATCATATCATTTGTAAAGCGCACTACTCACCCGTGAGGGTCTCAAGGCACTGGGGTGGGGAATGCTACTACTGCTCAAAAAGACAGGTCTTGAGGAGTTTTCTGAAGGTCAGCAGCTCTTGGTTCTGCCGTAGGTGGATGGAGAGGGTGTTCCAGGTCTTGGCGGCGAGGTGGGAGAACGATTTGCCGCCGGAGGTCGCTCTTCGGAAGCGGCGATGGCGAGGTCGGCAGAGTGGAGCTGGCGGGTGGGGGCGTAGAAGCTGAGTCGTCTATTGAGGTACGTTGGTCCGGTGTTGTGGAGTGCCTTGTGTGCGTGGGTGAGGAGTTTAAAAATTATCATCTTGTTGACCGGGAGCCAGTGCAGGTCTCTCAGGTGGGGTGTGATGTGGCTGCAGTGAGGGATGTCAAGGATCAGGCGTGCAGAGGCGTACTGGATGCGTAGGAGTCATCTCAGGAGTTTGGCCGATGCTACTGCGTTGAGGGTGTTTCCGTCGTCCAACCTGCTGCTGATGAGGGCTTGGCTGACCGTTCTTCTCGTTTCAGTGGGGCTCCACTTGTAGATGCTGCAGAACATGCGGAGGGTGTTGAAGCAGGAGGAGGAGACGGCGTTGACCTATTTAGTCATGGAGAGGGTGGAGTCAAGGATGACCCCTTGGTTGCGTGCAAGGTCAGTGGGTGTTGGGGCGGTTCCAAGTGTGGTTGGCCACCAGGAGTCATCCCAGGCCAAAGGGGTGGATCTGAGTATGAGGACCTCCGTCTTGTCAGAGTTCAGCTTCAGTCGGCTGTTCCTCATCCATTCAGCAATGGCCTTCATTCCTTTGTGAAGGTTGGTTTTAGTGGTGTGGGGGTCCTTGGTGAGGGAGATGATCAGCTGGGTGTCATTGGCGTAGGAGATGATGTTGAGGTCGTGCCGACAGGCGAATTAGGTGGCGGTGCCATGTAGATGTTAAACAGAGTTGGGCTGAGGGATGAGCCCTGGGGTACGCTTCAGATGATCTCAGTGGCTTTGGAGCAGAAGGGGGGTAAGGCGGACGCTCTGTGTTCTGCCAGAGAAGAAGGATTTAGTCCAGTCCAGGGCCTTCTCTTGGATCCCAGTGTTGTGGAGGCGTGTCCGTAGTGTGTGGTGGCAGACCGCGTCGAAGGCGGCTGACAGGTCCAGGAAGATGAGGGCCGCCGTTTCTCCGTTGTCCAGCAGGGACTTGATGTCATCGATGGCGGCGATGAGGGCAGTCTCGGTGCTGTGGTTGCTGCAGAACCCAGGCTGGGAGGGTCCAGGACATTGTTCACCTCGAGGTAGCGGGTCAGTTGTACGTTGATGGTCTTCTCGAAGACCTTAGCCAGGAACGGGAGAAAGGGGGATGGGCCAGAAGTTCTTGAGGTCGTTGGGGTCCACCTTGGGTTTCTTGAGTAAGGCGTTGATCTCGGCGTGCTTTCAGCTCTCCGGGAAGGTTGCTGTATCAAAGGAGGTGTTGATGAATTTCCGGAGATGGGATGCAATGGCTGTGCTGGCTTTGTTGAAGATGTGGTGTGGGCATGGGTCTGATGGAGATCCGGAGTGGATGATGTTCATGATCTTGATGGTGTTGTCGTCGTTGATGTTGGTCCAGGAGAGCAGGCGGTTGGTGCGGATGGTGGTCGTGGGGGCGGAGGTCTCAGTGGTTGTCGGGGCAGTCGTGGCATTGAAGTTGTCGTGGATGTCTTCGATCTTGCGGTGGAAGAAGGTGGCCAGCGAGTCGCACAGGTCTTGCAAGGGTGGGATTGTGGGATGTCGTTGGTGTTGGAGCTGGGGTTGGAGAGTTCCTTCCCGATGTTGAAGATCTATTTGCTGTTGTGCGTTTTGTTGTCTAGGCAGTCTTTGAAGGAGGCCCTTTTGGCAGATCTGATGAGGTGATGGTGTCTGCAGGTGGCGTTCTTGTGGGCTGCATGGCTGTCCGGTGTTCGTTCACGGAGCCAGATCTTCTCCAGCTTTCAACAGGTTTGCTTGGAGGCCCGAAGGTCTTCAGTGAACCAGCTGGCCTTCTTGTTGGTGTGATTGTTGGAGGGTTTCTTGATTGGGGCGAGGGTGTTGGCGCAATCGTTGATCCACTGTCTGAGGTTGTGGGCGGCGGTGTCGGGGTCAGTGGGGTTGGCGGGTGGGCTCTGGGCGAGGGTGGTAGTTAGCTGGTCTTCGGTGACTTTGCTCCAGCAGTGGCAAGGCATCTGTTGAGTGTGGTGGTGCGTGGTGGGTTTCTTGAAGGTGTAGTGGATGCAGTGATGGTCGGTCCAGTGGAGTTTGGTGGTGTGGTTGAAGGAGACGGGGGGCTTGCGGAGAAGATGGGGTCAAGCGTGTGACCGGCGGAGTGGGTTGGTGTTGAGACGAGTTGTCTGAGTCCGAGGTTGGCTAGGTTGTCGATCAGGGTGGTGGAGTTGGTGTCATTGTTGTTCTTGAGGTGGAAGTTTAGGTCCCCGAGGAGGATGTAGACGGTGGAGGTGAGTGCGTATGTGCTGACAAAATCGGCGATTGAGTCGCTGAACTGTTGTCTGGATCCAGGGGGTTCTGTAGATGAGGGTTCCTCTGAGGGCAGTGTCGGTGTGGGTGTGGCTCTGGACGTGCAGGTGTTCAGCGGTGCTGAGGGTGTCGTCGATGTTGGTTGAGAGTGTTCTTGTGGACGATGGCGATTCCTCCTCCTGCTCCGTTGGTGCGGTCCATGTGGGTGATCTTGTAGCCTTCCTGAACTGCTATGGCTGTGTCGGGTGTAGATGTGGGGTTCAGCCAGGTCTCTATCAGGAAGGGGACGTCTCAGGAGGTTGAGTTGAGTAGGTCTCAGAGTTCAACGGCATGTTTGCGGGCGGAGCGGGTGTTGAGAAGGATGCATCGGAGGTGTTTGGGTTCTTTTCTGGTCGGCAGCATGGTGGGGTGGATACTTGTGAAGCTGCAGTTCCGGCAGGTGAAAGCTCAGTGGGTGCGCTTCGGGGCTGCCAGGAAGCAGGTGTGTGATCATCCAGTGTTGAGTGTGTGGAGGGTTCTGGCATCGTAGTGGTGTTGGGCATCGTGGCGTTCGCGGGGTCCAGGGTTCCTGGTGCTGGGCGCGGTCCAGGCGCGGACGGGCCTTGACGGCTTGCCTTAGGCGCGCCCACTGCGCGCATCCGCTGCTCTGCCTCCATATGAGGGGATGTGGGAGGGAGAAGCAGCTGGGAGGTGGGCACAGGGGACAGGAAGGAACTGGGCACAGGAAGGAAAAACAAGTTTAGGCAAGAAAACAAGTACAGGCACAGAGGAATAAAAACAAGTCTGGGCAAGAAAACAAGTACAGGCACAGAGGAATAAAAACAAGTCTGGGCAAGAAAGCAAGTACCGGCACAGAGGAATAAAAAAAAGTCCAGGCAAGAAAACCAGTAGAGGAATAAAAACTAGTCTGGGCAAGAAAGCAAGTACAGGCACAGAGGAATAAAAACAAGTCTGGGCAAGAAAGCAAGTTAGGCACAGGGGAAAAAACACAAGATTAGGCAAAAACAATGCAGGCAGAGCTGTGCAGCAGTGAGGGGAGCAGGGTCAGAGGTTGAATTAGTCACCAACAGTTTCTGTTGCTGTTAATTAGTTATGAATCCAAGAAGGCACAGGCCGCTTCAAAGGCAATCGGTTCTAAAAGATGATCTAAATTATCTTCAGCAAAAAGGACTGCCATCCAATCCAGCAAAATGAAGGAACAGATGTGTTCCTCATACCACGAGGATGAAAGGAGCTTCCCATGGCAACCTGGGAGAGGTTCGATGTAGGCATGGCACAGGAGCCTTTGCGCAAACGCACAGGCGCAGCCTTCAGCCTGTCTGACACATTGAAAGGCACCCCACAAAAGTGTACCACCGGAGCAGTCCTGATACTGGACCAACAAAGGACTCACCCACAGCGCATAATCCATGGCAGCAAGGGATGTTTTGGAAAGGCAGAAATCCATGGACCACTGAAACGGCATAGTCGGCAGTAGAACACAGGTAGCACGCAGGTGAAATAGGCATAGCGGAAGCTTAGCCTATAACTGGCGCGTAGCACACCTAATGGGACACGTCCAAAGAGAAGCTGCATGCGGTCACAGTACTGTTGCAACTGCCCGGGGTGCGCCTGGACCACAGAACAGCCTTACATGGCGTGAGAGCACTCATAGAACCAGCGCTCAGCTGAAAGCCACAAGCAGTGATATCAAACCGCTAAATGCAGTCTGAAAATTGGAGTAATGAAACCCGGTAGTACTCCAGATATAGCATGAAACGAAGGGACAAGGCTCCAGCCCAAAATTTGAAAAACATGTGTAACGGCCTTCAGCATCAGAGGCTTTAGAAGATTTTTGTGTCAGTCCCCCGTAAAAAAGTGGGAGTGCCATCTCCAGCAGTGATTGAATTGGACGAGGCGGTCAAGGCACATCAAATTCAAAGGTCTCAGGGCTGATGTGGGAGCGACAACTTGTAGAAACAGAAGGCCATTGTGCCTGCACACTTCTTGAAGTCCACTTTCGCTGTGGGAATGTTAAGCCACAAATGATTATCCACAATCACATATGGGGGAGTTAGGATAACATTACTACAACAAGGAACACGGCGTGCAACAGTTCCTATTTACGTGGTGCCTGCCCTGTGAACGCAGCACTTGTGTCCATTCAGGAGAAGATAACTTTGGTTGTAAAACAGATTTAGCGTGGGTATGTTGTCTGGGACTGGTGTACATGTGGGTAAACATGCATAGATCGTACATGTCACATAAGAATCCCTGGGCAACAGTACTTGAGTGTGTGAATGCGACATTGTCGCCATCGTCCACATGACAGGATTTGTTGTGATACTGGCTCTTGTGGGCACACTGCTAAGGATTTTATTGTTCTGCGCTGTGTGATCTGTGACAACTTATGTCATGTCCAAGGAGACGTTCTTAGAGGATTGGGAGCAAACTGCTTCACCTCCCAGCCCAGTTTACCCCTCTGCATTCTGGTAAATGCAGTTCAGTCATGTTGCTTACTTGTCTTGTGACTGAGGTGTTTCACCTGAGTTGGGCAGGGAGAGGTATAGTTACCCAAGTAGATTGTGGAAGCTTCCTCTGCAGACACCGACCGCAATGTATGTTACCCCTACTGATGTGGGTGGATAACGCAACACATATATGTATAGAGATTCACTGCACTGACCTGCACCAACCTTGGTGACACACAACAACGGTAACAGAAGTAAGCTTTTCAGCTGAACTGCATTCACCAGGATGCTTAGGGCTAAACTGTGTTGGGAAGTGCAGTCATGTGCTCCAGTCCCCCTGCTATCCATGTTGATGGTGTTTGCAGGTGTTGTCTGTGATGCATATTGTACAATGTTACCTTGTGGTGTGCTTTTGCGGTTATTGCATAATATGGCAATGCACTGCTGTTTCCTTGTGTCTTTCCAGGTTCCTCCACTCTATCAATGTATTTTTTTTGCTTTTACATATTTGAGTACATTGCAAAGTGCGTCCACACACTACTTACTGTGATGAGAATGCTCTTCGCACAAAGGCATACTGTTGTGAGTTGTGTTTATTTTTCAATGTGTGACAGGTGAGGGTGAAGTAGAAAGTGATGGTACATGGATAGTTAGGGTAGAACACACAACGGCTCAAATTCCAAAGTCCAACTGAACACTCCCATCCTTGTGGCTATGTGGTTTGGTATTTGCAACGAAAGTCAATGCTCAGTGTTACAGTGGTGACATCAGCGGTTGCTCTGAGAACTGGTACGGCATGGTGCTGTGCCACGTGATCCTCTCGGGGGCTTTTTCAGATGCCCCCTCTGCTGTTTGGCTGGGGGCAACCTGCTGCATGCTCAGAGGTGTCTGAGGATTCACCGTGGTGTGACTCACCCCTCGCTGTTGCCACAAATCATAGGTACAAATATTGTATTTCCGAGGACATGTTCTCTGGTACCAATTTGTTGCTCATCCTATTCAGTTCATGCTTGGACATTTGTGTCTTCTCAATAAGTATCTGACCTCTATGCCGCAACTTCATGATTTGTGTTATGCTTTTTGTACTTGCTTCCTGTGGTTTGAGAGGTTTGACAGAGTTTCCATGCATGTGTTGTGTTGACCCGAGTCTTTCTGCTTTGAGGCAATGGGAGTTGCACATTGGATGATCACACTCTTGTATTTTGCTTTGCATTGCATGTGACTTCATCATTGACACTGTGAATCATGTGGCCTCTCGATGGTATTGGCTGTATATGCACTGCACATTTGACGATTGAGAGCCGGAGTTATCGCACACGCAATCCAGAACAGCAAGGTCCCACCATAAGTCGATGAAATTGGGGATCCTACATATCCGAACAAACCAGTTCACGGATTCCTATCAACATCGTAGTTCCTCATATTTAAAAGAAACTTTGGATTCCTGAATAGGATCAAGGTTGAAGGGGGCATCCGATTGCACCTCCATCACTTAAACACTTAAACACTTGAGGAGGAGTGTTGTACCCATGAACTAGAGACCTTGTAAAATTTGCGTTTGGAGCCCTAAGGAGCCCCGCTCACATTGATTGAAGGATACAAGTGTCTGATCCATCCCTGGAATTGACAAGGATTTTTCCGGGTTTTAATACAAGAGAGACTGTTACATACCGTTACATAGGATCTATGATGTTACAACGCGTTATTTTACAACGCATGCTGTAACATCGCAACTTTTACAACGCAGGTTCCATTACATCGGATGCCATTACAACGCAGGATATTACATAGCAGATGCTATTACAACGCATACCATTACATCGTAAGTATAGGTAAGTATAACTTTTTAAAAAAAATGTAATTAAGTTAATTTAATTAATTTTATTTTACTAATATAATTAAAATAATTGTAAAAATGTAATTAATATAATTTATTTAAATAAGTTTAATTTAATTTTAAATAGGAATTAATGTAATTTAATTAAATTAATATAATTTTAATAATTTAATTTAATAAATTTTATAATGGTAATTATTTAAATTTAATTAATTTAATTTAATTAATATAATTGAATAAATCTTAAAATTGTAATTAATTTGATTTAATACATTTAATTAATTATAATTTATTTAATTAATTTAATTTATTTAAAGTCGTACTTTAAAAAAATAAACCCTAAAAATACCCCTGAACCCCAAAACCCAAACCCAGCCCTAAAACCTAAAAATACCCCTGTACCCCAAAACCTAAACCCAGCCCTAAAACCTAAAAATACCCCTGTACCCCAAAACCCAAACCCTGCCCTGAAACCTAAAAACACCCCTGTACCCCAAAACTCAAACCCTGCCCTGAAACCTAAAAACACCCCTGTACCCCAAAACCCAAACCCTGCCCTAAAACCTAAAAACACCCCTGTACCCCAAAACCCAAACCCTGCCCTGAAACCTAAAAACACCCCTGTACCCCGAAACCCAAACCCTGCCCTAAAACCTAAAAACACCCCTGTACCCCAAAACCCAAACCCTGCCCTGAAACCTAAAAACACCCCTGTACCCCAAAACCCAAACCCT
This sequence comes from Lissotriton vulgaris, assembly GCF_964263255.1. Classification (NCBI taxonomy): domain Eukaryota; kingdom Metazoa; phylum Chordata; class Amphibia; order Caudata; family Salamandridae; genus Lissotriton; species Lissotriton vulgaris. Next base: position 883,912,192 of record NC_141694.1, read on the forward strand.
GCCCTAAAACCTAAAAACACCCCTGTACCCCAAAACTCAAACCCTGCCCTAAAACCTAAAAACACCCCTGTACCCCAAAACCCAAACCCTGCCCTAAAACCTAAAAACACCCCTGTACCCCAAAACCCAAACCCTGCCCTGAAACCTAAAAACACCCCTGTACCCCAAAACCCAAACCCTGCCCTGAAACCTAAAAACACCCCTGTACCCCAAAACCCAAACCCTGCCCTAAAACCTAAAAACACCCCTGTACCCCAAAACCCAAACCCTGCCCTAAAACCTAAAAATACCCCTATACCCCAAAACATATACCTCAGTACCCCAAAACATATACTCCTATACTCATACTTATTTTAAAAATTACTTAAATTAATATATTTAATTTATAATATTAAAAAACATAAATAAATATATTTATTTATAATTAATATTAATTAAATTAATTAAATAATATTAAATAAAATAAAAAAAATTATATACTTACCAAAACTTACGATGTAATGGTATGCGTTGTAATAGCATCTGCTATGCAAAATCCTGCGTTGTAATAGCATCCGATGTAATGGAACCAGCGTTGTAAAAGCTGCGTTGTAACAGCATTACGACGTAAATGTTGCGTTGTAACAGTAAGTTACCCGTTACATAGTCTTAGTCTTGAAGAAGGTGGTTTACATCAAGAAAAACACCACCAAAACGAGTAGACGCCTTTGGGTTTTTTATATATGGTTGCATACAAGGAACTTGTTTATGTCCAATAGAGGATAAGGGCTGTAGACATCTTAACAAACAATAGAATGAATTTAATAGGGAACAACCGAATTTAGATGTGATAATTAGTTTGCACTTTTATTTGTTTGTTTGTCTCTCATTATCATATGTATATAACTTTGTGTTTTTAATGTATTGTGAAACAGTGGATCACTCCACTGACACTAAGAGAACTTGGTAAAAGAAATCTTTTTTAATAAAAACTATTTTAATGCATTTCCCTGTCGTTTTACATGTACTATAATTGGCCAATAGGGTCCGGGGTCTTTTGATTGAGTGTGTATAGCTGGTGAACTGTGTTGTGTAAGAGATATGAGAGAATACCAGGAGTTATTGTGAATTTTCTGATCCTCCCAAGAGAATTTCGAATTTTTTATTTAGCTGTGGTACCCCTTCTCTTGGCCAGTGGGGTCGATCCCTTTTTTACAAGTATGTATGTGCACTGCCTACAACTTATGAGGGTTCCAGAGTTGGCTACCAGGTGCGGGATGTGGGGGTAATTTGGCTCCATGATATCTGTGAGGGAAGACAGAGGGCCTTGTGGCTTTGCTGACAGGGCTCAACAACCCCCTCCCTAGTGAGATGGCTACCTACCTGTTAGGAAGCACTGTCGACGGAGTTAGCTGACACATGGCTGTGGGGTGGGCCATGCTGTTTGGGAGGAAGGCCACGGTGCATGAGCTGACTACCTACCTGTCAGGTAAAGCTGAGTAAGGAAATGCTAGCTGTGTGATCCATTTATATTGAAAGCATGCATTCCAAATGAATTTGATGTGGGCTGGCGCTTGAGGCTCACTTGTTGTACACTACAGAACATTGTAGTGTGATGGGATACATTTGTTAGTACTTACCAGCCTCCACTGCCCCCTCGATTCCTGTGAGACTCTGTGGATGCAAAATGACAATCACCTTAGTGGTGGAATCGGAGGGCCAACACCAGTTCTCTGGGCTGCAGCGTGGTTCCTTTGGGGCCAATGCTTGACCTGGCTCTTGGGTTGCCCCACCGCTTTCTGATCTCACACACAGCACGTAGGGTGGTCCCTACTGCATTGACTTTGCTGCGGATCCTTGCCCACATCTAATTCTTGCACACAAGTAAGGTGTGTTGGACCAGGTACCCCAACAAATGTTTTTACCCTGATTGTCTCATCTGCCATCACTTCAAACTTTGAGTCGGTGGATTTGGGTATTGTTTTGGGGGGGCATGGTGCAAATGAATAAGAGGTGTGAGGTGCAAGGTAGTGGTGGAGATATTTGAAGTGTGTGAGGTGTATGGGTGAAAGTGGTATTGTATGGAGATAGGTGGGTGTGATGTGCAGTGTGAGTCAATGGCGTCTTGTCTCGGCTTGTGGTATACAAAGGATGCTGGTCCAGGAAGGGGTTGGTTTTATACTGTGGTATGTGGGTGTGTCCACATGAGTGATGACCTCCAGATGTCTCTTCCATGATGCACAGGTCTTTGCATGCCAGTAACAAGTTGGAGTGTATCATTGTGGCATGTGTGTGTTATGATTGAGGGTGGCAGGGAGTACAGGCACACTTCTGGCATAGTTGTGAAGTTGGTACCAAACATCCATCACATCCAATTACTGCACATTTGACTTCATTTATATTTTCAGTAACATTTCACTTAAAGCTGTAATGTTGCACTACTTCATAGAGACATAAGTTTTCCAGATGTGGACTCCTTTTGGAATATTACATATCCCAAATATTGGTTTTAACAATATCTGTACTATCTAGTTTATTCAATCATAAGTATTCAATTTCTTGTAGAAATTTCAAAACTTAATTTTGTGTAGCCGCAAGACCTAGACTTACCCAAACGATTCCTCTTGACATTGAATATAAACTCACAGAGCTCAACCGATTCGAACATACATAGGATCCAATCTCTTGATGGGAAAGCATTTTCGAACTAAAGCTGTAGAATTTGATACTGAGACTCTTCTCTTATGAAATTTCTTCCCACATTTCCTTCAAATCTATCTATTTTGTGATACATGACGTAATGTAGCGAGCTATAGCAATTGAAGTATCTGCAACATACCTGAAATCCATGTTTGTCAAAATCACTGGATTGTAGTCATTAAAATACTTTGAATCTTCAGTTCTTTTTATGTTGTATGTATTCTTTGAAGAATTTCAAATTATAGTATGTCATACTGCTGACATAAAACTATTGACTCTTCCTTATGAAATTTCTGGACATGGGAATCTAAAATGACATTTTGTATAAAATGTTCCCTTTGACTTGTATTTTCGTTGACTATATTTTTCACATCGATGACATTGAAAACGTAACACTTGTTCTCTTAAGCTCTCTACTCCTCCTTTTTTTGGAATGGCACAGGTAACATGCTCTTCGATAAAAGACAGAACAGTTTCATCAGAATCGGTTCCAAATGTAGGTACATCCTTGATCCATAATAGCATGTGTATATGAGGAGCAATTCGTGCTTGGTACTCCCTTCTCCTTTCTCCCAAAAAAATCAGAAACTTCTCCAAGATTTGGATTATTTTTATTGCAGATAAAAGACATCATAGCTTGAAACCGATGATTAAAATATCTGCACACATTCACAAGACCCAAAGAACACAATTCTCCAGCTGTCTTCAATTCAATATTTTTGATATTTGAATTTGCTTGTCGAATAAATTCAAGTACATCGTCCCAAGCATATTAAGCACAGCTGAGTGTTAGAAACCACATAGGAGTACATACATGTCTTAACATACATTTTTTGCCGTGACTACGATATCAATACTCATTAGTATCATGTTTACACGCCATCAAATTAATTGAGATTCCAAATGATCGTCTCTTTGTTGAATTTGTCAATAAATTCCTTAGTAGAAACATGTGTAAGATGAATTTCTGTTTTTAACACCTTGGCTGCTAGGGAGATTTTTCTCCTGTGCTGGACACAAACAGCCATGGGTGTGTTCATGACGAGCTCAGCTCGTCATAAGCACACGACCAGTGTACTGCATGACGAGCTGAGCTCGTCATGAGCGGGAAGGGGTTAATATCTGATTCACTGCATATGAAAGTATAGACAAGTCATTTTCAAATAGAAGATGAAATATATATGGAATGCACTGTCGAAATCTTGAATCTTCTGAGTATAATCTTGTCATCCCGTATTCTGAAGCTGGAATCTGTACTGCTCGTTCATCATATCGTCCACCTTCTCCAGTGGGGAACAGCTGTGGAAAACAACGAGCTTCTAAACTTTTTCCGTACCCTCTGCTTTCTTCATGTGAAATAATTCAATAGTGTTTCCAATCACTTCTTTGGAATGTGCAGGATGAATACTGTAATGTTCGGAAATCTCTTCACTCCTGGACTTGCACACTTTTTCTATTTGGCCAGTTGAAATGTCTGTGTCTTCTTCTAAACATATTTCCTGGTCTTTCACATTTACAGTTGTATGATAAATATTGCTCTGTACAAGATATAATGTAGCCTTTTGAAGTTTGATGATATCTCCTAACTCTTGCCATATTTTCCGGCTCTTTGTTGGCACACCATTAACTAGAATAACTACAGGCTTACTTTCCTCTCTCTCTTTACCAACAGTTTCAATATTTAAAAAGAATCTAAAGGTAAGTACACAACTCTTCCTTTCAGACCTCTTTGTAAATCTGTTGGAGGCAGCTTACCTGTTTTAGGCTCCATACAAACTATAGCCTGAATTGGGTGCACAGATTGAATAAGAATGGACGCATTTTTATTTAAATCTGCCAATTCCGGAGGAATAGCTACTAACACTAAGTTATTATGTACTGCTCTAGCTGGCATTTTGTTCTTTTCTAATTTGTTGTAACAATATTTACAAACAAGTTGATCAGTACTAACCCAGGGCGAAGTACTATGCTATGCTCGCGTAGTTTGCGAAGTTTGCGCTACTTGTAGCACATTACAAACACGCGTGGTGTAGCCTAACATAGTGATTTTTTGCTTGCTCGCGGTCCTCAACGTCAAGTTGGCGACCACGAGTGAGCAAAATGACATCCTGGCGAGACTTTTTCCTCGTTCGCGATCAGCAACATCAAGTTGCCGATCGTGAGCATGGAAAATAAACCTCCCGGCAAGTTTCTCAATGCGGGGAGGTCAGGTTTCTCATTGCGAGTGGTCGCGTATGCTCGCGACCGCTCACAATGAGAAACTACAAGTCCGCGTTGAGAAAGCTGCCCCTCGAGTAGAAATCTACTCGAGCGGCAGAAAACGACCGCTTGCGATGTGCAACAAGTGGTTTGCACTGATTGCACAGTGCGTACAAGCATCCAGAACTGTACAATCAGTGCGAACAGCATTTTGCACAGTGCACTACACAGTTCGCGTAGTGTGAAGAGCACTTTGCGTAGCTACGCATAGCGCTACTACACAAACTACGCCCAGGGTTAATCAGCACCCAATTCAAAACTGCCTTCCATCAACCAATAAGCACCAAATTGCTCCCACTTACTATTATTTTCCTATTCACTTTTTAAATGCACATCAACATTCCTAGTTCTACAGTGAGTACGTCGACAACAAATACATAGTTTTCTTTTTTCACATGAAAATCTTCCAACTGTTCAACAACTACGCCTAACATCACAAACTATTTTTACATCCGATACTGAATCATGCAAAGGAGCTGTGTTCATTTCACTTAAAGATAATGCAGGACTTTTTACGTAGTACAATCTACTTACTAACTTCTGCATTCATTTCTGAATGATGTACTGCTAACATTCTTAAATGACAAAAAGTACTTTTACACACTTTTCTAGAAAGACATGACAGAGAATGACCCTGCAACTTATAATATTTTCTTACTCTATATGGATCTAGTCCTTGCAACATCTTAATCTTCTGTTTAACACTTTTTTTAGCATATTGTCACAAGAAAACTCGTAATATATCAATAGATTCCTGTTGAATACTACAAATACTACTACAATCCCACTTACACACTGGAGCATGTGCACGTCTCCCTTGAAATTCTTCAGCTATAATTTTTTCCATATTTCAAGGAACCATCTTTTCTTTTTCAATTGAACAACCATCATTTATCTCGTAACAACGACCGCTGGTATCAGCTAATGTATTTTGTTGAAAATAACTTTCTTCTTTCAAAAAAGGCTCAGTACTAGAAGTACTTCATAAAGTGCATTGTGTTATTCAGTGTTTTCATTCACTTCAATACCAATATAAATAATTTCTGTTTTAATTCAAAAGTAGTATCTACTACACTTTCAATCTGTTGCTTCTTATATGCTGCAGATCTTTTTTTATACTTTTTACAATCTTTTGATAATTTTTGTATTACTCTATTACAAAACATACGAACATGTATGTCCTTAAATTGTTTCTGTTTTTTTGTCACATGGGTTTCTTTTCCATTGTGTTTCTTTATTTGCTGCTCCTTTGTTCAAAAAATTTATTTTCTCCTTTGGTTAGTATTTTGATTGTTTAATCTCTCCATAAATTGTTTAGTTCGCTTACCAGGAGCCCCTTTATCCTCAGCATCTTTTTGTTGTTTTTCTACTCATCTCATTTTAGTTTTCATTAAGTACTTCTGTTTCCTTTGTTCTCTTCTCTTTTCATGTTTTCTTGCCATCTTTTCTTTCTAATCCAAATACAATATCTTTTTAAAAAAGAAATAATAATTTAATTATTTTAGTACATTCATAAAAATTGTACAATTAATAATATTTCAATTTTGAAATAAAAACTAAGCGCAAAATTACAATTACATTTCTATTGCATTCATAACTCGTAAGAAAAGAAAAGTATAAAAATGAGCAAAACATCTGCAAAAACACAAGAATAGGTGGTAACACATCCAAAAGAAGAAAGGAAAAAAAGGAAAAAAATAAAATGTTTATAAACAGCAAATGAAACACTGAAAATGCAAGAAATGCAGAAAGAAGCAACAGATGTACAGAAAGAGGCAAAACAGGTGCAGAAAGAGACAAAAGAAGTATAGAAAGAGGAAAATGTTGTAGAAAAACGCATGTAAGGGCCAGAAACAAATAAAAGGGGTGCAGAAATAGGCAAAATAAGTTGAAAAAGAAATGACACATGCAGAAAGAAGGAAGAGAAGTGCAGAAAGAAGCAACAGAGGTGCAGAAAAAGGCAAAAGAAGTGCACAAAGAAGCTAAGAGATACAGAAAAAGACAAGAGAGGTGCACAAAGAGACAAGAGAGGTGCACAAACAGGAAAGACAATACAAAAAGATGCATGAGGGTTACAGAAAGAAGCAAGGGAATTGTAGAAAGAAGCAACAGAGATATAGAAAGAGGCAACATGCTTGCAGGAGGAGGTAATAAAAGTCCAGAAACAAGCATGGTAAATGAGGAAACAGGCAAGAGAAGTGCAGAAAAAGGCAAGAGAAGTGCAGAAAGAAACAGGAGAAGTGCAGAAAGAAGCAGGAGATGTACAGAAAAAGGCAAGACAGGTGTAGAAAGAGGCAAGAGAAGTGCAGAAAGAGGGAACAGGGATGTAGAAAGAGGGAAGAGCGGTGCAGAAACAGGGAAGAGGAGTGCAGAAACAAGCAAGATAGGTGCAAAAGAGACAAGAGGGGCGCAGAAAGAAGAAAGTGAAGTACATAAAGAAGCAAAGGAAGTGCAGAAAGAAGCAACAAACATGCACAATGAGACAACAGTTGTGTAGAAAGAGGCAACGGGGTGAATAAAGAAGCAAGAGAGGTGCAGAAAGAACCAAGAGAAGTACAGAATAAAGCAACAAAGCTGCAGAAAGATGCAGGAAAAGTACAGAAAGATGCAAGAGAGTTGCAGAAACAGGCAAAAGAGGTGCAGAAAGAGGGAACGGGGTACAAAATGAACAAGAGAGGTGCATAAAAAGTGAACATGTGTACAGAAAGAAACAATGGAAGTGCAGAAAGAAACAACAGAAATGGAAAAAGAGGCAAGAGAACTGCAGAAAGAGGCAAGAGAATTGCAGAAACAGGCAAATGAGGTACAGAACAACAGAAGAGGGGTGTAGAAAGAGCCAAGAGGAGTACAGAAAGAAACCAGTGAGGTGCAGAAAGAGGCAACAGATGTGCAGAAAGAGCAAGAGAGAGACAGAAACAAACAAGAGAAGTGCACAAAGAGGCCAGAAAGATGCTGAAAGAGGGGAAAAGAGTAGTATGTGTATCGGTAGTTTCTCATTAGCCATATGACTGCATGGTATTGCCTAAGTAAAAAGATGAATGTAGAGTAATGGTAGAATAATTGGATGAGTTCATATGAAGTGCCTAACAAAATGCAACACTAAATGGCTATTGCCTAATTCAATAGTTCAGTGCTAGACTAGTGCCTCAATAATTGAATGAGTGCACCAATACTGCATGGGCGATTGCATCAATGCATGTAAAATACCTGAAAGAAACTACGAGAACAAGCCTAAAGCATGGTTTATTGCATGAGTGTATGGGTGAAGATTGAGATAATGCAGGAGTGCATGCATACTCGCTGTGTGATTCTTTCACTGTAGAGGTACTACCTTGTTAAATTTATGAATGTATGGAAAATACCTCTGAGGTAGTATCAGTATTCAGGTAATGCTTGGACCATTGCATAAGTGTATCAGTAGTGTCTGACTGAATACAGGGGTGCATAGGTACTGGCTGAATAAATGTTTGAATGCAATAGTAGTGTTCAGGTGATTATATACATATATGGTTAATGTCTAAGTGATTAAAACTGCGTATAAGCAGTGCCTCCTTGTTTGCATAACTAAATAAAAATGCCTAAGTGCATTCATGAGTCAAAGAGAGATGTGAACCCCTTTTCATCAGTGCACACCTAGCGCTTGAGTATATAGATGTAATTCTCACTATATTCCTAAAAACTAGCATGTATATACATGTACCTTTTCCTAATGGCATCATATGTAAAAGAAGTGTAAAAATACATATATATCAGTGTTTTATATCTCTTTCATCTCTATAGAAATAACACATATGAGAAAATATGTGCAAGCTGACGCATAATTGAGTCATAAGACTATAAAGTGCCTTAACCTTGCCAGAGTCCACTTTCCATTTTAAAGAGACACCTAAAATTATACGGCATATTTGAAGTATGCATTTCCATAGACCAATACAAACAAACCTAATCACTAATCCTTCTATCAACAAGTTTTAAACCTCACTTTTGGGCTGCAGCTTCACTATTCAACAACTACTCAGAGTGTTGGGCCTTCTAAACACAAAGCAGCACGTTTTCAATGTTTCTGTTAAAAGACCCACAATATTCCAGAGAGCATACATGCATGTATCAGTACCTTTTAATAGTGCCATCATATATCAAAGAAACATGCAAATAGATGGGTAGTGGGCAGTACTTGAGATAATAGACAACTAGATGGGTAGCGCCTGAGTGAATAGTTCAGTGCAAGAGTACTGCCTGGGTGATTGCATGAGAGCAGCAGTACTAAATGGGTGATTAGATTAGAGCAGGGGAAATACCTTAGACAAACTATGAGTGCAAGGCTAACACACAGTTGAAGACATGAGTGTTTGAGTATTGCTTGAAAGAATAAAAAACTGCATAGGTACTGCCTGAGTGAGTCTATGACAGCAGTGGTAGCAACTCGATGAGTGTATTACTGTATAGGAAGTAAATGGGAGAAAATAGGACTGTAAAGGTAATGCTTAGGACATTCTATCAGTGCATCATTAGTACCCGAGTGAGTAGATGAGATGAGTGGAATAGTAATGCCTGCATGATTGCACAAATCTATGGTTAAAGTCTGAGGGATTATATGACATTCATATGACTGTGCCTTTTTTTAGTGGCATTATATGTAAAAGAAATTTACAAATACATGTGTACCAGAGTTTTAAACATCTACCATCTATTTAATCATAAAACATGAGAGAATACATATGCACACTGACACATACCTCAGTCATAAGACTAAAAAGTCCCATAAACTTGAAAGACTGCACTTCCCATTTTAAAGAGACAGCTAATATTATGCAGCATACTTGAAGTGTACCTCTTTACAAACCAATACGTCATAGCCTAATCACTAATCCCTATGACAACAAATCTTAAACCTCACTTATGACATGTAGCTTCACTATACAGCAACTACTTAGAGTGTTGGGCTTAGGCAAAAACAAAGCAGCAACATTTGCATTCTATCTGTTAAAAGTCTCACACTATTCCAGAAAGCTCACTTGCATGTGTCTGTACCTTTTAAAAGTGGCTTACTGCATTTTGGAGACTTGTGCCTCCCTGTACCTGGAAGTCCGACCGTTGACCGGGATGCGAGGCTCTCGGCTCTGCGGCGTTTGAGAGAGTTGGAGAGATTTGGAGAGGTGGATTTGTCAGCGAATTTATCGTCTGCTGCTGGCTTTGCCACTCGGGCGGTGAAAGGAAGGGAAGAGAAGGGGGTGCTGCTCCGGTCCTGTTGAGCAGTTGGCCCACTGCGGCTGTGCTTATTGACAGACTTTCTTGCCGGCTGTGCAAAGGCTGGTGGACTGCATGTAAGCGGAGAGACCTGGGTGGTGACAGCTGGTGGGTTGCTCAATGAATTTTGATCTGCGTGGCTGACTGGCTGTCCAGGTGCTTTCGTCCGAAGCTGTTGCACAGGAGCTGGAATTCGGAGCTCCTCCCAGGAGACTTCTGAGTCTCTCTAAGAGCTCAGACCGCAGCTTGAATAATATTTCCCACATATCCGGTACAGTTATCCAGTGGGCCCGCAAAGTGCATGGACTATATGCCCCTCACACCAAGGAGTATCCCGATCCATCAGGAGGAAAAATCTGTCAACCCCGGGCGGTGTTATCGGCTCCGGCACAACTTACCAAGAGGAGACGGGTTTCGTGCGGTGCGCTACCCGGCGTTCAGCGACGATGCTCCGGGGTTGCAGAGACAGACCAGCAGGCCCAGACGGTGAATTGAGCCCAACCCAGACCCGACACATTTCTCGACACCCGGCCAGACTCCGGCTGCCTCTTACTGTCAGCTCCTGGTGAACTCCACGTGGCATATGATCGCTGTGTGGCACTGGGTGGGGTCCGGTGCGCGCAGCTCCTCCGAAGTGTTCTGTGTTGGCCTGATTGCTATCTCCTGAAGGTGAGTGGAGGGGTTCGGGACTTCCTTTACCCCCTCACCAGAGGGTAATATCCAGCAGTTGTGTGCGCGCCTGGTGGAATCTGCTGTTGCTGCGGGATGGGCTAGCACAATATCAAGACGCCTCATCCCTCCCCCATAACGACGGGTGACCTAGGACAGCGCCTTTCCATTGCACCTCGGAAGATGTGTGCATTGAAACTTTTGCTGATGGGCCTCCATGCTGTATTGTAGCGATTAAACGCCTCTGTGGGAAGGGACATTGACTATAGGAGCCACATCGTGTCTGCCTGACGCTTGGATATTGGGAATAATGAGGGACTCCAAGTCCTAGGAGTTGCCTGCATAACAGCCCTCACCTGTGCCTGCACCCAGGGGCAACAAACTACCTCACCGCTCCCGCTTCGCGGAACGCGTGACGGGCAAGGCCCGGGCCAAGGGCGGACCCGTCTGAGCCCGTCAGAGACCGGACGAGGCGAGGCCGGGCCGGGCCCCCCCCCCTCTAAATCAGCTCATCATGTAAGGTCAGTTTTTTTCCTTTTTTTTTCTTCTACTTTGCCAGTCCTTGGGAGATCTTTACAATTGCTAGCTGTTTACTTTAGGACTAGTTTTTACCGCCATATCAAGATGAGCAGACATGAAGGGTTCCCCCGCAATCTGCGTCTGGAACCCTGTCACGCCCTATTCCGAAAAAAACTAAAAACCTTTTTATTCCCCAAATAGTTCTCCGGCCCTTCCTCCTCCTGGTTCTTACAACTCTATAGCGCGGGGATGCCTACGGGTCACCAGGCGCTTTATAAATTTATAAATAAATAAATAAATAAATAAGAGGCTATGCACCGTCCAGGGCAGCAGTGTGACGGGGACGCTCGACAAGTTTATATTAAGAGCCACCTCTGTTCTGGAAAAGGAGATCCAGATATCCGAGCGTCGGTTATCTCTAGACCTGCAGTTAAATAAAAGCTCGTCCCTAGGTGCACTAGCTACAGCCTGTTCTCCTGTTCACCCGGCTGCAAATTGTATTATATTGCCAATTCACAATGTCGAGAGCAATGAGGTACCTACTCTTTCAGTGCTAATAGAGGACCCTGTAACTATACCATCAATTCAAGTGAACACTGTTGCCAGCATGTCCACACGAGCAACAGCCAGGTCTCTGGACAAAAATAGTAGTAACAACCAATTGACACAAGATCCGGCTGTGAAAAGGAAGCGGGAGGAGGTCCTCAAAGGCCCTGTATGGCAAAAGTGCCTAGGCCAAATAAAATCCATGGTCGTGCCATCGCCGATGAGGGCTGTATAATCGACACCGCCCAGGTTGACTCCCACTCTAATTTCACCCCCATGGGTGGAAGCAGTTTGAACTGCGATCAGGAATTTTGGAAGAAACTTGAGAACTCAATAAAAACCCTGCTAACCCCTATTTCACACAGACTGACCAGGATAGAGGAACGCCTGACTAATTACAAAATCTTGGCTAAGTCTGGACTTGCTACTCTTGAGGGTCTCCTAGTACATACGAAGCCTACCGGCGTAAATACAAAAAGCAATCAGGGGACTATGGTTTCTTCCTTGGACATATCCTATACACAGCCCCCAATTATAACAACCACAAAACCAAATGTGCCAGGATGTAACTAATACATCTGTAACAGCACTCATAAAGCCAGCCCGTCCACTCAGGTTTAATGATGACCCAGGGAATCAATCCAGCGAATGTGCTCAATCTATAATGACCACCCTGCGTTTTGGCAGAGATACGACAGCACTAGCTCCAAAGGGGATAACAATTCCAAAAAAACGCTCTACGGACCCACAAGCTTGTACTACTAGTGGAACATAGGGATTCAGAGGTGTGGGATATAATGCCGTACAAACCAACCCTCCAGTTTTTAACTTTTGCATTGGTTGAATAATCGTCTTGGGGAGGCGGGGTTCTTGGAAAGGGGTGTGGACAAATATATGATTATGGCTAGATGCACTCCGTGGATTGAACCCTCTTGGCAGGAAGGAAATGGTGACTGTGTTGTTGTCAACTTTAAAAATGTGCACATAACAACATTTTTACTGGATAAACTGGGTGGGATGATGAGTAACCACATGGAAAGAGTGACTGTGTTGCCATTAGGGTACTTTTATAAACCAGGGTACAATCCTATTAAGGCTTCGGATCGCCTGGAAATGGGATGGCGACCCCAGGTACCTTATGGATATGTTAATCAATTGCAGGAGGTCCCCCTGTCCAACAGATTCACCCCACTATCAGACTTGGACTCATGCGATTGACTACGAGCACCTACCCCAACACTGGTAGCATGTGTTATACATCCCCCCACTGATGACCTAGACCATGATAATGGAACCCATCGTATGGATGTTAAGAATCAGCTCAAGATTGTGCCATTAGCTCAAGTTGATACTGGGAGCCTTCATCTTTCTGCAATTTCTGTGATTTCTTGGAATACAGCAGGTTTATTCCACAAAACTGCGTCCTCTGATTGGTCACGTTTTGTTGAGGGGTACGACTTTATTGCTTTCCAGGAGACATGGTCATTAGAAACAATTTGTCGCCCAGGGTACTTGGCCTACGCTAAATCTGCTACTGCTAATAGAAAGGGGAGACCTAGTGGGGGTTTGACAATATAGGTAAAGCAACAGACATATGTCCAAATAAAGGAAATACCCATAGATAGCCCTGATATCCTCCTCATTACGATCTGCTCTGAGGGCAAGCCAGACTTGATACTAATCAATGTCTATGCGAGAGGGATACCCGGTGGGAAAGTCTCACCAATCCTCGCCCTCCTAGACATGTTTAACGATGGCCTACCAGGCTCAGGTGTTGTGGTTATAGTGGGTGACTAACTGCACTTTTGAGCTTTGGGATTGGATGACTGTAGCCTTAGCATGGGGGAGGATCAAAACTGGGGGATACCATCCCTTTCGTTGGCACCAATCAACAAATGGATGGAGGCAGCACTCCAATTGAAAAGTCTATCCCTAGGACTGGGTATTAGAGCTACGAATGGGAGATCTGCCTCAGATATGGAAGGTTGTGCCACATTTTCTAATTGGATCAGGAGTAGTAGGATCGATTACATATTTATAATTTTGGAGCTCTGGTCTAGATTAGTGGATATGGTGGTACTCCATAGACCGGAGATAGATCACGATCCTTTACTACTGACCCTAACTAGGATTGGTTTAGATCCCCTAACGACTGACATCGCCTCTGAGATAGGAGAGGTGATCCTGTCCCAAGACCACTTCCGGTTAAAATGGGCAGTGGTCCTAGAGGACGTAGATCTTCTAAAGCAGATCAAGTCAACCACGGAAGAGACTCTAGCACTGATGGGTTTATTAGAGACAAATGGCAATGGTCCCTTAGATCTTATGAAGGCCCATGAGGACCATTAAGCAACATTAAAGCTACTACTTACAAAGACTAGGAAGCCGCATAAGCCCCTCCTTAAAAAATCAGCTAAGTGGTATAATGAGGAATGTGGAGCAGCGTTCTGGCACCTCTCAAATGCAATTAGGCTTGGAGTCAACCTAGAGGTGAAATCAGCAAGGGCAGATTATAAGAAAGTCCAATTAAAGGTGAAAAAATATTTCGATGAAGATAGATGGGCTAGCCTAGCTAATGCCAGTAATGAGAAGAACTGGACTAATTTTTGGCATCTGGTCAAATGGGGTAGTAGTCCGTCTGGAACAGTTAATAACGTTCCTCCCGAACTCTGGGTCCAAAATTTTCAAGGTCAATTTGCTTGCCCTCATAGTATATGTTTTAAGTTTCCTGAGGCTATTACTGAGGCAGTTTTACTATTTAGTAAAGGAGAGATTAATAGAGTGTTAGATGGGGTCCCTGCAGGGAGGGCGCCTGGCCCAGATTGCATTCCAGTTGACCTCTATAAAACGGATAGGAAGACTTGGATTGAATATATTTTTATCATCGTAAACGCTATAGCCAGTGGTGTGTCAATACCTGAAACCTGGCGAGGGTATAACATTATTCACATATACAAAAAGGGAGACCGTCTCAGTCCCAGAAAATATAGGTCGATAAGCCTAATAGATACCTTACAAAAAATAGTTGCAAGACTTGTGCTAGGTAGAGTTAATGAATGGATTATAGACCAGGATGTTTTATCTACCTATCGAGCGGGCTTTCAACCCCACATCAGCACCATTGACCAAGTTTTCAGATTTATGATAATCTATTGGTCCACAGTGATTATAACAGGGGGAACCCTTTATGCAGCATTTGTTGACTTAAAATTGGCATTTGATTTAGTACCCCACCATAAGCTCTGGG
This sequence comes from Lissotriton vulgaris, assembly GCF_964263255.1. NCBI lineage: Eukaryota > Metazoa > Chordata > Amphibia > Caudata > Salamandridae > Lissotriton > Lissotriton vulgaris. Next base: position 883,927,358 of record NC_141694.1, read on the forward strand.
ACTCGCTAAAGGTGGCCGGGATGTCCAAAGAAATCCTCAGCTTCATTATTAAATTGCATGAGGCAAATTATGCTCAAGTAAGGTGGGGGCAGCAAGGTGAACTAACGGATTCCTTCCCAGTTAATAAGGGTATGCTGCAAGGGTGTGTCCTTTCCCCCACCCTATTCTCCCTATTCATAAATAAGGTCATCACGTATTATTCCAATTTCTCAAACGATGCACCATGTCTTGCCGGTTCAAGGGTACCATTACTAACGTTTGCAGACGACACATTAATTTTATCTAAAACCCAGTCAGGTCTGCAACATGCCCTTGATTGATTTGCAGTTTTCTGCAATGACCATGAGCTTGTGATAAACACTGACAAAACTAAGTACATGGTAATACATAGGCACAAATGTATCACAGGCAGGGTAGCACTGGACAATGTATTTTTCGGTCTTCCCGATACATTTACCTACCATGGGGTACCTATGGGTAGGAGGTTGAACTGGGTTTCCCAATTAGATGTCTTAGTTCTTAGGCATAATCAGTTAGCTGGAGTCATATTAAAGGGACACTAACTGTCACATACAAAACCTATAGGGCCAGCAGTAGACATATAATGGGAAAATTAAAGCATCCATTATTTACGGTGCCGAACTATGGGGGTTTGAAAATCTATTACCCTTAGTACAAGCACAAAATATGTTCCTGAGATCTCTGACTACCCTCCCACAATCTACACCCCTGAATCCTATGCTTTTAGATTTGGGCTGTACTGCCCTTGGCGAGGTTGCAGGTTTTAGACCCCTAGCTTATTGGAGGAGGCTTTGGACCACCCCTGAATTGGCACTGTATTCTAGTGCATTAATGCACATCAGGAGTGCTGATTTATCATCTAAAATCTAATGACTGCAGAAGATCAAGTACAATTTGAAGGAGATGGGGCTTAGTCATTTGTGAGACGACCCATCATGAAACACTTTTCCCAATAAAAATGATTTTAAAGTGCTTTTTTAAAAACTGTGTAAGCGCCACACCGACGGCAAGTAAATCTAAAACAACTTTGCAAAAACAATCAGTGGATTCTGTTACGGTGTTAAACTCTGTATTGAGAGATATTGAACCTGGTCTGGAGCAGGCAGCACAGGTGCATTCTGGGCTAGGTAGTGCGGGCACAGGTGCTGTACCTAAAATACCCAGGATGTTCTCGAAAAAGCCTCCTAACACAAATACAGTTAAAGGTGACAAAGGTGGTAATGGCGATCAATCTGTAGCTCAACAGCCAGCACAAATTAATGGTAACGACCTGGCAAATGCTGATAGGCCTCTGGGAGGCTTCAGCAGTGAGACTTTGGTTTCTGGCAGTGTGAGGCTCACTGTAACAGGAGAAGAATGTTTGTTGAATGCACCGCCACAAGGAGAGCTCAAGAGTAGTCCCATGGAAACACAGCAATCTGTAATAATTCACAACCCCTCCGCTCTGACTGAACATCCACAGTCAGAGGGGGTAATTTGGAAAAAAATCTGCACGAGGCTCTAGAGCCTTTGAATCTTTTGGAGGATGTGGATTCCACTGACTTTGCTGGGCAATTCTACTCAATATCAGATTTATCCACGGCTTTAGAAATCAGAAGCCTGGACCGTGATGCTGACAGAGATGGCGAATGAAGGGATGATGAGAGCAATAAGAGTTTGAATATCTCAATACATGACTCTGAGAGTGATGTAGATGGATCTCCTGACAGACCAGATTGGGGAGCAGAGGAGAACACTGTACCTACAATGCAGGGGGCTAGTGCTGGATTTTCTCCGACTCCTCCAGCATATGGTACGGAGGGGTCACCGACTCCTGAAATCACGCTAAATACTTTATATCATGTGATGTTACAACATAGGGAAGAAACAAGAGCAGAGAGCCTACGTACCCAGGGTGTGGTACGCCGACTGCAGAATAACCTACGCCGAGTGGGGAAAACATGTAATGAGGTTTCGGCTAGAGTGGTGGAAGCGGAAGCCCAGATTTCAGCAGTTGAAGACTCTATGACCCAGCAAAAATCTCAGCTATCATCATTAGAGGGCTTAAGAGAGGAGATCAATTGGAAGCTGGTGGACCTCGAAAATAGATCACAGAGGAACAACCTACGAATTTTAGGCATTCCCGAAGGGAGTGAGGGGGGAATGTCAGACAATTTGTTATTGATCTTTTTTCAGAGGCTTTCCCAGAACTTACCAAGTGGAAATGGGATACGGAATTTTAAAGGGTCCATAGATTTCCCTTCCAAAAGAATATCAGAAGTGAATCAAATACTAAGCCGAGAGCAATACTGATTTGTTTGAATAATTTCTTGTCTAGAGAGGCTTTATATGATCTAGCCAGACCAGATAAGAAACGTAGGGGGAAAGGCCTGGATTTCTTCATCCGCCCTGATTACTGTCATGCCACGGTATAACAGAGATGGCAATTTCGCCAACTGATTCCATCTTTTCAGGTGAAAGGCGCCCAGGCATTTCTTCTTAACACCTCTAAGTTGAAAGTAATTTTTAAAGAAAGATCATACTTTCTAACTTCAGAGGGAGCTGCGAAAAAATTGCTAAGCTCATTTTGATGTCCGATTGGCTATTTTTTCTCCTTCTTTTTCATGTATGGTGCTGTTGGGGGGATGTATTAGTGGATGCACTAGAGGATTCTTCTTTATGTTCCAGAAATTGATGGTTGCCTGCCACAGTAGACCTGTCTTCTCTTTTTTTTTCTTCTTCGTTATTTTGCTTATACAATTATTTATGGTCTAAAGGCTTGTGCAACAATTGGTTAACCTATAGGAGATTGAGTCGCGAGACACAAGGTGCTTCTCACATCATCGACTTGGGGGACTTCATAGTCCCTTTGCCCTTTTGTGGGGGGAAGGTGGGGGGCTGGGGGGGAGGGTGAAGGGCGGAAGGGATGGGGGCTGGGGGGGGCAAGCAAGGTCAGGAAACGTTTTGGAATCGAGGTAAAACTGAGAGTAATTTGCTTCATGCTTTTGTTTCTTATCTGAATACGAAGATGAATATTAAATGGAGGTTGAACACAATCAGAAATGGATCAATCTGCGAGTTTGGAGTTGCACAAGGGGTGCGCTACAGAAATAGTAATGGTGGGGGGACCAGGCGGGTATACAGGTTAAAATTAACATGTTGGGAAAACTGAGAAAACTGAGAATCTCGTGGAATATATGTGGTCTTAACCCCTTCCATGCTGCCGTCGGCCATTGGCCGACGGCAGCACTACCTCCCCAGTGCTGCCGTCGGCCAATGGCGGACGCGGCCCGCCCGTTTTGCGGAAGTGCCACACTGCCGCGAAATCGTGACAGCATGGAAGGGGTTAATAACAGAAAGAAAAGGGGGGTCTGTGCACAAATGATACAGAGCATGCACATAGATTTACTGTGTTTGCAAGAAACACATCTGACCTGGAAAGATAGGCATTTCTTTAAAGATATAGGTATGCATTTATTAGGATGTATTCGCCAAGGCACTACCACTAAAGGGGTGGCAATACTTATAAGAAGAGGGCTTGGGTGTCTTAAGCGCATTAAGGCTGATCAATATCGCAGATGGCTGATCCTCGAGATCAATATTGACAATAAAGCCTGGACAATCTGTTCAATCTATGCTTCTAATATAGATGACCCAGATATTCTGAATTTCTTAAGTCTAGAACTAGCTGAATGGCCATCTCCTTTAATATTGTGCAGTGATTTAAATATCCATTTGGGAGGTGGATTGGATATCCGTAGTAATACACCATACCCAGGTTTTAAGAAAAAGACATACAAGGCATTAAGAGGCTTAGTTTTGGAATTTGGGCTATCCAATGTGGGATATCTTAAAAACCCTGCCACACCGGGATTCACATTTTTTTCTGCTCCGCATCAAAAGCTGGTGTGGCTGGATTATTTATTTATAAATCTCCACTTATAAATGATACTTCGTTTGAAATCTTTCCTCGCATAATCTCGGACCACAACCCAATACTAATAGAGGTGAAAATTGAGGATGGGTCTGCCGCTAAGTCTATACCCTGGTCTTTCGATCGGAAACTTTTGGCTGATCCAACCTATATTGAAAAGATGGGGAAATGGATAAGAGAATTTTTTGAGTTTAATAGAGGAAGTGCATCCTTTCAAATAGTGTGGGATGCTTTCAAATCAGGGGTGCGCGGAGAGACACTAGCTTATTCGATTAAAAAGCAGAAAAATTTGCAGAACAAAATGGAGTCTTGTTATAAAGCAGTACAGGAGTGGGAGGAGAGGTTAGCTTTAGCTATTTCTTCAGCACAAGACACAGAACCTATCAAGACTACTCTTGATATTCACAAAGCAAGGCTTCTTGAAATTTTTGCAACAAAACTGGCAGAACAGGCGGCAATTTTCAGAACGCAGATTTATGAAATGGGAGAGAACTCCGGCAGGATATTGGCAAAAAAGATCAGGCAAAGAGCGGTGTCAAATGTTATTGATGCCATCCAGGATGAGGCAGGACAGATACATAGTAAATCTGAGGAGATTCTTGAGGTTTTTCGGCAATTTTACTGTAAGCTTTATGAGCAGGACGCCTCGGACTACTCAAGTGAATCATTTCTGAATTTCATCACTTGTGATAACGTCTCGAAACTATCCTTTGAGCAGTCTCAGACTTTAGATGCCGATATCACTTGGAAGAAATAGAGTCTGCTCTACTTTCTTTTGCAATTGGTAAAGCAATGGGACCTGATGGTATCCCCTTGGAGTTTTTCAGGATGTTTAGAAATATGTTAAAACAAGATCTATTGGCTACTTTTTGGGAGGCTCAGAAAGGGCTGGCCCCACCTTCTTGGGGACAATCAATAATAATGGCATTCATCAAAAAGGACAAACCCCCCTTAATCTGGCATCCTATCGTCCAATTTCACTTATCAATGCTGATAAGTGTTTTTTTATAAAATGTTAGCTTCACGCATCTCCTCGGTAATCCCTAGCATAGTCTCACAATGGCAATTGCGTTGCTGGATTGGGCGGAGTGCACGAATATAACCATCGGTGTCACCCTTTTGGATGCTGAGAAGGCATTCAACAGGGTGGCCTGGCACTATCTCTGGGATATACTGTCTTTTAAAGGTTCGGCTCAGGTATGATGTCGGCATTGAAATTCCTGTATAAAACACCAACATCCTGTATCAAAATTGGGGCAGATAAATCCACCTTGTTTCCTATCCACTGAGGCACAAGACAAGGGTGTCTGGTATCCCCACTCCTCTTCGCTATTTATATCGACGTCTTTCTCAATGAATTGAACCATGCGGATGACATTACACCAGTTACGCCTTACAGGGCACTGGCATATGCGGACGACGTGGTGGTTATCACCACGGATATTGTAAAAGCTATCCCAAAGATAGAGGAATTGGCCAAACAGTTTGGTGCCTTTTCAGGCTATAAATTGAATATGTCAAAAACACAAATACTAGTAGTTGGTCAGAATCCTACGGCTCTTCCTAATATAGTTCCCGTAGCGACTTATCTAGGAGTAAAGATTACATCTCCAGTGTTACAGATTCCAGAATTAAATTTTAATCCTACTCTGGAAAAGGCCAATTCCATGTTAGAGCGAATTAATCATCTTCATTTGTCTTTATACGGGAGGAATAATGTTCTGAAAATGTTAATACTACCGAAATTTCTTTATCTTTTTAGATCCATTCCTCTTGAGTTTCCTTTAACCTTTTTTAAACAGTTGGAAAGGATGTCAGGGAGATTTTTATGGGGATATAAAAGGCATCGGAGAGCTCATCAAAAAATGATACTTCCAAAAGCTAAGGGGGGATGGGGTATTCCACATTTCTATTTCTATTATCTGGCCTCAGTCTTGCAGTTCATAACCCCCCTAATAATTGGCGATAGGGCGCCGATTCTGGATGCATATACCCTGTCTATTTTTGAGTTTGCTCTAGGGGTAGAGGCTCTAGGGTGCTTGTTAAAACTTGTAGAGCCAAGCTACTACAAAAAAACAAAATTCAAGATCCTAAAATCAGCATTTCGGGCTTGGAAGTCAATTAGGCGAATTGCCAGTATTCCAAACCTGATGTCGAAACATATTTTTCCATCTGTTTTTAGAGATTCTATTATGGAAAGATGGCGCAACCGGGGTATCAGTTACCTCGGCGATGTATGGCCATATGGTATCTTTTTCAGAGCTCCAAAGTAAGTTCAATCTCACGAATTCTGACTACTTTAAATACATTCAGGTGCGCAGTTTTCTTAAAACTTTAATGCCTCGGGAATGTGTAGGCCTACAGCGGATCCCTTTGATGGATTCTTTTTTTAATAAAAGAAAAATTGGCTTTTTTTACAACCTATTGCTGTCGTTTCTCCCAGATGATTTATTATATGTCCAACAGAGAAGCTGGGCTCAAATGATATTAAGATTGTGGACTCCATATATTTGGCTAATTCTATCTCTTTATCCGGTAGAAGTCGGGCACATCACTATATGGTGTTGTTCGATTTATATTACACTCCAGCCAAAATATCTAAATGGGGAGTATCAGCCGGTACATCATGTAGCAGATGTGGGCTGCAAGCGGCAGATGAAGCCCATATGTTTTTTTTATGTTCGCAGTTATCTGTATTTATAGCTGATATTCAAACTTTTCTCTCTTTGATACTTGGTATTTCAGTAGAGCTAACCCTGGAGCTTGTATTGATTGGAGTCTCCTCGTTAGTATTAGCAGTTGAAAAAAGAAACCTGATATTTATTTCTATGGGAATTTTGCGTTCATGTGTTACTCAAGATTGGATCAGCCCAAATACGCCATCTTCTTTTTCATGGAGGGCCCGCCTTCTGGCTATGTATAATGTAGAACATGCCATATGTAGAACGAAATGTCATAAAAAAAGGATAATTGGTATGAAAATGTGGGCGCCAGTAGAAAGGTGGATTGAGGGGGAACTGGGGTGATGATTATTGAGCTCTCTGGCTTTCCTTTTTTTTGTTGGTTATTTTTTCTGTAGGTCAATCTCTCTGTGTAATTCTTCTTTAGAATTTTGTGTTATGTAATGTATTAAGTCTCTCAGTTAATTTCTGTTGAAAAATGTATGTAATCTGACCTGCTTGCAATAAACAATAAAAGTTTAAAAAAAAATAATAATAATAGTAAATAAAGTGCTTTACTGGGATATGATTACGTGAAAGACCCTGTCAGCGGTGTGTAGTACCTGGCTTACAGGTATCTTCTTAGATCACAAGTTTGCATCGAAAGCAGAACCATACTGGAATTTGATCACAAAAACTAGTGATCAGAAATTATATCACCAATTCCAAGTGGGTATTCTTCCCCTAAGATCTTTCGTTGCTAAATGGAAAAAGCCTGTGAATGCCAATTGCCGTTTTTGTCATATCCAGGACGAGTCAATAACCCACGTACTTTTTTGTGTGTCTGGCTTACAAAGGCCCCCGTTGTAGGTGGCTCAAACCATTGTGTTCCAATCTTGGCACTAGATCTTGTATGACAGCCATGCACATCCTGACAACGAACACACGTGCAGACATTGTTATTGCCATTGCGAAAATCTTGAGTTGGTCCTGGGCACTGAGGAGGAAAAAATTGGAGGCTGTTGGCGAATTAAACTTTAAGCCTGAGTGTCCTAATCAAAACTGGCCTTCCTCTAGAGATCAGTTGTAGGGAAACACTATATTTAATTGATTTTATCTATCTTAACTATTATAGATTTGTTAGGATTTCGATAATGTCGGTATTAATTTTGTATGTAATATATGTTTTTTGGGGTGTTACCCCTTTTATCGACACTTTTATGTATGTATTGTGTCTTTTATGATTGTAAATTATCAAATAAAGACTAATTGATGTTGATGATGATGATGATGATGAAGTGGCATCCTATATCAAAGAAACATACAAACAGATGGGTAGTGCGTGGTGCCTGAGAGAATGGATGACTAGATGGGTAGCATCTGAGTAAATAGTTCAGTACAACAGTACTGCCTGGGTGATTGCATGAGAACAGCAGTACTGAAAGAGTGATTAGATCAGTGCAGGGGAAATACCTTACACAAACAATGAGTCAAAGTCTTACGCATGGTTAAAGACAACAGTGCAAGAGTAGTGCTAGAAAGAATAATAAAGTGCATGGGTACTGCCGAGTGTTTCATTGACTGCAGTAATATTAACTAGATGATTGTATAACTGTATGGAAAGCACCTGAGAGAAAATGTGAGTGTAAGGATAATGCTTGGGACATTCTATCACTGCATCAGTAGTACCAGAGTGAGTAGATAAGAACATGGGTAGTGACTGAATGAATATTTAACTGGGATATTAGTGCCTGTCTGATTGCACAAATCTATAGTTAATTTCTGAGAGATTACATCACATGCATGTGTCTATGCCTTTTCCAAGTGGCATCATATATAAAAGACACATACAGATACATATATTCCAAAGTGTTATATCTGCACAATCTGTTTGGACATAACCCTTGAAAGAATACATGTGCACACAGACATTTAACTTACTCATAAAACTAAAAAGTCCCTTAAAAATGACAGACTACACTACCCATTTTAAAGAGACACCTAGAAGTATGCGGTATAAATGAAGTGTACATCTTCATAGACCAATACAAGCTAACCTAATCACTAATCCCTCTGCCAACATGTCTTAAACCTCATTATTGAGCTGCACGTTCACTATTCAGCAACTACTCAGAGTTTTGGGCCTAAGCAAATACAAAGCAGCAACGTTTTCAATGTGTCTGTTAAAAAACTCACAATATTCCAGAGAGCATACATGTGTCTGTACCTTTTAAAAGTGGCAATATATATCTAAGAAACTTACAAACAAATGGGTGTGGGTAGTTGCTGAGAGAATGGATGACTGAATGGGTAGTGCCTGAGTAAATAGTTCAGTGCAAAATCACTGCCTGGGGATTGCATAAGAGCAGCAGTACTGAATGGGTGATTAGATCAGTGCAGGGGAAATACCTTAGACAAACCATGCGTGCAAGGCTAATGCATTGTTGAAGTCAAGAGTGTATGAGTAGTGCTTGAAAGAAAAACGTGCATAGGTACTGTTCGAATGATTATATGACTGCAGTGGTAGTAACTGGAAAAATTGTATGGGTGTATGGAAAGCACCTGAGAGAAAATATGAATGTAAGATTAATGCTTGGGACATTGCATCAGTAGTACCTGAGTGAGTAGATGAGAGCAGGGGTAGTGCCTGACTGAATCTTTCAGTGGGATATTAGTGCCTAGCTCATTACATAAATCTATGGTTAATGTCTGAAGGATTACATATCATACATGTATCTGTGCTTTTGTCTAGTGGCTTTTTATGTAAAAGAAACATACAAATACATGTGTACCAGAGTTTTATACCTCTAAAATATATTTCGTCATAACACGTGAGAGACTACATGTGCACACAGACACATACTTCAGTCATAAGACTAAAATATTCATTAAACTTAAGAGTGCACTTCCCATTGTAAAAAGAGAATTACAATTATGCAGCATATTTGAAGTATACATCTCCACAGACCAATACAAGCTAAGCTAATCACTAATACCTCTGCCAACATGTCTTAAACCTCAGTTTTGGGCTGCAGCTTCACTATTCAGTAACTACTCAGAGTGTTGGACCTAAGCAAATACAAAGCAGCAACCTTTTCAATCTATCTGTTAAAAGTCTCAAAATATTCCAGAAAGCATGCATACATGTGTCTGTACCTTTTAAAAGTGGCATCATATATCAAAGAAACATACAAATAGATGGCAGTGGGTAGTGCCTGAGAGAATGCATGACTAGATGAGTCGTGCCTCAGTGAAAAGTTCAGTACAAGAGTACCGCCTGGATAATTTAAAAAAGCCAACACTGATCCTTCTATCATGTTACTATCTACAAACTATTTCACAACTCTTTCCATTACAATATTACAAAGTAAAATAGAGAGCGGTACATTTCATAACATATTCCATACATCACAATTGTTTTACAATTTCAACACTTGGATTTTTTTTAAAGTAAAAATATCACTAGAAACAATGAAGCAATGCTGAATAATATACAATACACTTTACAAATTGGTTACTCATGTTTTTGATGTAGTATTGCAGAATACCAAATATCAGAAACTCTTAACAGATTTTCTTTTCCACACAAGAAATGTTAGGCACCTCTTTCAGAAAAGTGAAACCAGAAATGGCAAACTTTCCCTCTCTTTTCGCACTCAAATAAATGTAAGTATCAAATCACATTGCTTCCATCATTATTTCAAAGTGTAAAACATGTTTATATTGGTTAGACATATTAACCCTTTCTAACTGTCTTCAAATAGCGCCCAAACTGTTTCTTTAATTTTCTGAAGTCGCGATCCCACCCAGATGGAGCAGTGAATATACCCAGGAGTTCAAAAACCTATTTTTAATAATACTAGTATAGATTTTCAGCAACACACTACTTCTCCGCATACTACTGTCTTAAAACACCTTAATTTACTAACGTTTCACTTATATTTAGGTATCCATTTCACATTTTAAGTCCACAGTTAAGTTTCAACCCTTCCCCCATTCTACTTTATGCCAGTTTCCATAGTAACAGTTCATGGAACATTCAACTGTACTGGCAGGTCACAAGTTCACTGTAGTTTCAAGTTCAGCACACAAGCTTACTAATGCAAACAGCAGGTGTGGTTGACTTTTGCAAAAGATTACCTTATATCAACTGTACCTTTCAAACATTTTCTAACAGAGAATCACAAATATGATACCTCAGCAAAGAAACAGGCATCCTTATTTTGAATGCACAATCTTGATGAACAGCCAATCACTTATCAACTTTTTTTTAGAAACATGTTCTTCATCATTTTAGATACCTCTCATTTTACCAACTGACTACCTCAGCTACAAACATCTTTTCATTCCTTCCAGACATCCCTTCAAGATGCTCACAGTGTGGAGTATAGGGCATAGCTATGTTCTCTAGTTCAAAAGGCTGAACGCAGAGGTATTGCCAAAGTCCTTGGTTTGGAAAATGTGGCCATTAAATGGATTGCACAGAGAGGATTAAAGTGGCACCAATAGTTGCCTTTGGTTAAAACCTTTTTGCATCTCCAACACCCTGACCACATGATTGTGCACTGTGGTGGCAATGACCAAGGCACATTGACTGAGGTAGGTCTGGAATGCTAATGAAGGATACCTTTGCACAATTTATGTTGTTTTTGCCTCAAACTGTCTTTGTGTACTCTATGTACTCTAATATATGCCAAAGGCAGAAATGGAAATGGTCAAATCAATTCTGTCCACAGTTTGAGAAAGCTAGGAAGAATGTCAATAAAGCTGTTTCTGCATACCTCAGAGGTCATAGAATGGGGTCCATCTACAAGAACAATCTATATTTTGATATGGACGATATCTACAGAAGTAATAGAGTGCACTTCACAGATCAAGGAAACAGAGTCTTCTTCAGCAACCTAAAGCGGTGCACCCGCACTTACATGTAGCTTCAACAAACTCTTAATGAAAACAAGGGCTCTTTTTAGAGCCACCCTATAACCCAACAGTTAATCTTATTCTTTTCAAAAACATACATACTCTTTTTTTAATTTTGCCTGGAGTCACGAACCCATCGCGGTTACATGGGTGGCCGTGCCGAGAGCCGTAATGAAGTCGCGACTCCAGGCCTCATCCCCCGAGGCCCAGCCATTTTATATATAAAAAATAACTACTACCCAGGACTTTTTTTATGCCCCGGGGACCCCATCCCCCGGGGTATGCCCTCACGTTGGGGACCGTGGAGGAGCCCTAATGCCCCCACGGTCCCAGCTAGCTCCCCACCTCCTGGAGAGCTGGCATTGCTTTTGGACTAGGGGAGCTGCTGACATGCAGCTCCCCTTATCCAAAAGCAATATGCTTCGCTTCATGGAAGAGAGAGCAGGTTTTCTGCTCTCGCTTCTATGAAGCAAAGCATAGTTTGCAATGACAGGGCGGGAGCCGTGCTCCCACCCTGTCATTGCAAACTGCAATGTCCCAGGGGTGGGGACCCTAGGACATTGCTGGAGCTTGCCCTGGGGTGTGTTGGTCCCCAGGGCCAAAAGTGCTCTAGGAGAGGGCCACAGGGCCCCCCCTCCAACATGTATGCAGCCCTGGGGAGGTGGTGGTCCATGGGGTAGCGGGTCCCATCACCGTCAGTCCGCAATGGACCCACCATTACAATAATTAGAGCCCCAGCGAGGTAGTGGTACCCAGAGCAGTGTAGGGGGACTTACTTACTATAAAAGCCCTGGGGAGGTGGCAGTCCTCTGGGCTTACAGGGGCCTACGAGGCAGCCCTAATTGTAAAAGCCCCATGAGGTGGCGGTCCCCAGGGCTTGGGGGGCCCATGAGGCCCCCACCCATAATAATGAAAAGCCCGAGGAGGTGGTTGGCCCCAGGGCTGCAGGGGCCCTCGCAGCCCACACATACATTTTACATATGGCCCCCGGGACCAGGCCCAACCGGGCGCTCACAAAAATGAAGTGCTATATATCGCGCTTCAGTTTTTGGGGGGGGGGTGGTTGGCAGGATTCGCGCATCCAGCGCAAATTCCACCATATATATATTCACTGAAAAAACCATAGGTTTCACACCTGTTATAGTTAGGAATTAGCATTTAAAAAACCTATTAAATTCACTGAAAAAACCATAGGTTTTACACCAGTTATAGTTAGCTGGAAATTTTACTGACATAAAACCATTGAAATTCCCACGTTATAGTTAGTTGGACTCACTATAACTTGCGCGCCTGCAATGCACTGCTGATGACGTCACATATTACATCACTCATGACATGGTCAGTGACATCACTCATGACATCACTGATGACACCATCCAGTGAATGTGTGTCTTTCTGTAAAATAAATATGTTCTACAAATGTATTTGTAAAGGTTGATGGAAGAATAAATATTTAAATAAGTGTCTAAATGGATGTTTAAAAAAAAAAATTGATTGGTTAACTGGCTTATTAAGTGTATCTTAGTGAATACATATATTAGCGAGTAATTTTTAAATATTTAAATATATGTATCAGTGTTTCACTTTGTGTATAAGTGGCTGCATGGGTTGGTGACTGACTCACTGTTTGTATGTGTTTTGAAGACAGCATATGTGCAGGACTGTATGGGTGGATGAGTGTGTATATGTGTGTGTTAGTGAGTGAATGCCTGCCTCACTAGTGTCTTTATGAGTAACTACATATGTTTTAATCTAAGTATATGTGAGTATTGATGTATATAAGTGAGTATATGTGAGAGTGGGAGATTGAAAGAGTTCCTCTTTTAAATAAGTATATGTTTCTATAAGTGATTGTTTAAGAGAGTAAGTATTTGTAAGTTTCCTTAGAAGTAATGAGCTTTTGTGTGTATAGTTGTATATGCAAATAAATGGATGTTCAATAGTTTATTTGCATGTGTGAGTATGTGTGTGAGTAAATTTTGGATGACTGTCGGTGTGTAACAGGATGTATATGTGTATCACTACATATAATGAGTGAGTATATGTATGAGTGACTATATAGAACTGTTGCTGAATGAGTGGATGTGTATATAGATGGTGGAATTACTGAATTGGTTGTTTTAACTGGTATGGGTATCTCCATTTTTTTAAAAATGTTAGTTTCTATTTTTGAATATGTGTTTCAAGGGTTACATTACACTGAAAGGAGGACTGTCAGTCTGTCACAAGGATGGTGTCATCAGTGATGTCATGAGTGATGTCACTGACCATGTCATGAGTGATGTAATATGTGACGTCATCAGCAGTGCATTGCAGGCGCGCAAGTTATAGTGAGTCCAACTAACTATAACGTGGGAATTTCAATGGTTTTATGTCAGTAAAATTTCCAGCTAATTATAACTGGTGTGAAACCTATGGTTTTTTCAGTGAATTTAATAGGTTTTTTAAATGCTAATTCCTAACTATAACTGGTGTGAAACCTATGTTTTTTTCAGTGAATTTCATAGGTTTTTTAAATGCTAATTCCTAACTATAACTGGTGTGAAACCTATGTTTTTTTCAGTGAATTTCATAGGTTTTTTTAAATGCTAATTCCTAACTATATATAGGGCCTCAAACCTATGTTTTTTTCAGTGAATTTCAAAGGTTTTTTAATATCAAATTTCTATAGGTATGAAATGTAATATTTTTTATAATGAATCCTATATTGTATATTTATGTAATACTATTTTTTTTGTGTATATTGTTCATGGGTTTTTTTTTTTGCCCTGGAGCGCTCCCGGTGCGCGTCCCGGTGAGCGCACCGGTAAGCGCAGTCTTCGGGCGTGCCCCGTGGCGCGTACCGGTGAGCATCCCGTTAGCGCTATTGCCGCAATCGAAAACATCATCGTGACGTATCGCGTAGCTGCGTCCGCGTGATACGCACGGCGTAAGCGCACCCGGAAGCACTCGAGCGCATACGATCGCGCTACGTAACCATGCGACGGGCTTAAGCGACGCGCCCCTGGGCGCGCCCCGGGGCACGCCCCGGGACGCGTAGCGTAAGCGCGTCGGGTCATGTGACCTAAAAATAACACTTTTTATTGGTTCAGGACAGTTTTGGTTTCCAAATGATGAAAGCCCTGGTCATGTGACCTGAAAATAACACTTTTCATTGGTCCAGGACAGTTTTTTTTTCCTAATGGTGAAAGCCCCCACCTTTTTTTCCTCATTCTCACTTTGTACTTTGAGTGAGGAAGACCTGTTTCCAGAGCTATTACTAATTTGTACTCAGAAATGGCTTCAGTAGCAGCAGCAGCAGGAGCATCTCAGCCACCACCACCACCACCACCACCAAGAGGACCACCACAACACCACAGTGGTGGAGATGAAGAAGAGGAGGAGGAGGAGGAGGAGGAGGAGGAGGAGGAGGAGGAGAGGAGGAGGTTCCTGCCGGAAGATAATACCCCATATAGGCCAAAGCAGCACATTATCTGGGAGTTTTTTTCAATCCCAAAGGACCTCAAAAAAGTAAATGCGCCAAGGGTTACTTGCCTAATCTGTGGCACTGAACTTTCAAGGGGGAACCCTAACAAAAAGTACTCTTTTGGCAATAACACCATGATTCGCCACATGCAACGCCGGCACCCTAACAACTATGCTGCGGCAGAGGTCAGAGAACTGGCCAGAAACCCTCCCCAATCTTCACCCAGCACCTCCAAAAGTAAGCAACCCACTCCATCGGGTCCAGAGGCAAGGGAGATGGTCCCAAACATACAACCCCAGTTTGGACAATATAAAATCAGTTGTTTATTTTGTGGTAAAACAATTACCTATGGTGAGCAAAGCATAAAACTCATCAACCGTGCTGGTGACAACCACAATTGCCCCAAAAAACCTTATTTTTTTCCTGATTTTTTTTTGCTCCAGTTGAGCCGTTTACAATTCCCTGTTTTTTGTTTCTCCCCATAAAAATAACAAAAAAATTATAAAATTGTTCATAAAAGCCAAAAAAAGTACAAAATGTTCAAAAAAACAATAAAAAAAATATAAAACAACAAAAAGAAGAAAAAAAACAGTTCTTTTTAGAACTACCTCCAATTTATAAAAAATGGCTAAATTTTTTAAAAACTCTGTCATTCTTTTTTCCCTATGGTACGCTCCCCGGTACGCTCCCCAGTGCGTGTACCGGGCGCACCCCCGGCGCAAATCGAAAAAAAATTTAAAAAAAGTTGTTTGCCCAACGGGGACCTTTTATTGCCCCCACATCAAACCTAGGGGGTCAGGGGGGGTCTACTCTGCCCCCTTTTGGTCATTTCCCCCTTTGTTTTTGCCACCTCTTGTGTCTCGATCCTACCAAGACACAAGATGGCAGCCGCTCCGGACTGTTTGGAATGTTGACAGACACCCGAGAGCCAATCAGCTTTCCGCGCGCGAACTCGCGTAGCGCGCTGGTACGCGCCCCGGTGCGCGTACCGGGGCGCGCTTATTGATATATATATTTTTTTTAACCTAAATTACTCAAAATCCACTGGAGCACATATCTAGAGACATAGCAAAGGCACATCGGGCTACCTGTCCCTACAATTTTGCCAAGTTTGGTGGAAATCCATTCAGCCGTTCGGGCTAAAAGTGAGTTCAACCACCCTATGGAAATTAACATGGGGAAAACACGTTTTGGGACCCCCCTTTTATTTCGGCCCCCGCTTGACAAATCCCCCCCAAACTTTCAGGGAAGGAGCGCCGTGCCGCGAGGCAAATTTGAGGAAAATTTCAGGCAGATTCCTCAACCAGCGCCAAAGTTATTCCCAATAGAATGTTGCAAAATATATATATATATATATGAATATATTCCCCAACTATATTGAAATTGAGGAGCCAGCACACGTTGTAATGGGAATTCTCTCATTTATTTCGTCAGTTACAGCATACACAGGAACAGGGACGTGTTTCAGCAGTCAAGCTGCCTTTATCAACCTGTGTTGCGCCATATTGGTGTTTCTTTTAAAGCTTACGTTTCATTAACACTGAAGATGCACTTCACTTTGCAGCGATTGGGTGGCCACAAGCATGTGAGAGAAAATGTCATACATATATATATATATATATCGCAACGCACTTCCAAACAATTGCGTTCAGAAAAACGGCAAGCACTCCGATGTCGTGATCACACAAGTAGATTTATTTCCAAACCCCCTACACCCCGACAAAAAAAAAGTTATATATATATATATATATATATATATATATATATATATATATATATTGTCGCTCCAAGGTTGTCCACCTTTGAGTAGCACACGAGCAGCAGCTTGATTTATGTGTAGGTGAGGACGGGGATCCGCTTGTAGATGCCGCTCTGTAATGGATCTGCCCGATGACTTTCGAAGCTCCATATGCTTCTTTTCAGGGGCTATAATGGAAGCGGTGTGCGCTTCTCCATTTTCCATATGACACACCCACCAATGGGTGGCTCAAATGAGACTGTGTATTATGGGAAGTGTGGTGCGGAAAGCACACAATCAAGTCATGTATGGACCCCGCAAGTGGGCCCGTCCTCGATGTCAACAACTTGCACAGTGCACTGTGGGACGTGTAGTTTGGTGATTGTAGTCATGTGACATAATTGTTTAAATCACGCCCGAGCGCACCTGTGCGTAATGCTTCAGTCTGTGATCAAGGCTACCCGCCGAAACGTTAGACTTATGGATGCAAGCGCTGCTGCGAACTTTGGAAAATAAAGTCACTTTCACGATATTGGGCCTCACCTTGGTTTGCTGTCCAGATTTCCAACGCACATGTCAACAACTTGCACAGTGCACTGTGGGACGTGTAGTTTGGTGATTGCAGTCATGTGACATAATTGTTTAAATCACGCCCGAGTGCACCTGTGCGTAACGCTCCAGTCTGTGATCAAGGCTACCCGCCGAAACGTTACTCTTATGGATGCAAGCGCTGCAACGAACTTTGGAAAATAAAGTCACTTTCACGATATTGGGCCTCACCTTGCTTTGCTGTCCAGTATGGTTAATGGGCTGCTCCGTGCCCATACTGTGAGGCTGCCCTGAAGAGTCTGGGGCTCCGGAAACGGGGGAACGCTTTTGCTTCTTTTTTCATGTAAATTGAGGCGCCTGACTCACACGCACCCCCCACCTACCAAGGATATGCCACTAGCGCAAAAAGGAAACAGCGCGTGGAAGGGATTCAGACAGGAGTTTCCTGTCATGATCGTGCTGTGAAAGTTGCCTTTGCCCGAGGTTAAGTACTTTTGTGAACATTTGCGGTAAGGGCAGAACTCACCTGACTGTGTGTAAATAGTTCCATGACATCAACAGTGCCTGTGCTACATAAAATCACCATCATGGTCTTTATCATCTTGGATTTCCAACGCACATGTCAACAACTTGCACAGTGCACTGTGGGACGTGTAGTTTGGTGATTGCAGTCATATGACATAATTGTTTAAATCACGCCCGAGCGCACCTGTGCGTAATGCTCCAGTCTGTGATCAAGGCTACCCGCCGAAACGTTAGACTTATGGATGCAAGCGCTGCAGCGAACTTTGGAAAATAAAGTCACTTTCACGATAGCAGAGTGAACAGAAAGCTAGAGGCCGCGCTGAGAACCGGCGGAGCCGTGAGTGAAGATCGAGTGGGATTCCAGGTGTAGGAGGTGAAGAACCGGGCTTTTAGAACCTAGCTGTGCCAGGGGCACGCCCAAAGTCTTCGGATTCACCTGTCTTGGTATACAGAGAAACGGTGGCGTCAGAGACCAAGTTTATTAGCTGCAGCCAGTAACAGTGATCCTAGAAATACAGCATGGTATATTTTCAGGAGACTGCACAAATTTGTAGAGCAAGACATCTCTTTTTATACACAATATTCACATTTAGAATGCACTCCCACTGCGCAAAATTCTAACCAATAGGGTACATTCTCAAACAAAGTATCACATGACGAAAAGCTCAGTTTGCAGTATCCCAACCCAAAGTTAATCATTGGGAATGTCCCAAATCCAATCTCCACAAGCCGGACAAACCCATAATTGGAAGGCACAATGCATGTAATAAAGAGCATAGAAAAGGAAACAATGACTGATAGCAAGCAAGATAAGGCATGTGTAAGGAGACTAAAAGTGAACGATGTCCTGAACAGTGATTGGCAATCTCAGACAACGATCAAACCAGGGAAATTGGCTCGGCAGGGTCAGTTTCGGGTGAAGGAATCAGATCCTTGCAATTCACCTTGGAGTCAAGAAAGACCCTGTTAATGTATACCAATACATGAAGGACAGGCCGCTTCGTTCGTTCGACCACATTTGTCGGCCTGCGTGATGGCAATACAAAATGAAGACTCAAACAAAATGGAACCCATGTTCGAAACAAAATCTCCAAATACGTAATGAACTCGCTAGCTAACGTGACAAATTCACTCCATATTGGCCGAACTTACTAAATACGGTTCGACATCACCAAAATCGTGACGGAACCATAACCTTACGAGACAAGGTCCGTTTTCACAGAACCACAGACCCTCCTTTTGCCATTACGTAGGCAATAACCTAATTTCACGTTAATCTGAATCCAGGTCTATATCAATCTTCATGAGACCATCAAGGTGGTGTTGGAGCATCATCCTATTACTTTCTACTTCTTTCAAGACAGGTCTCCGCACACACGTAGTAGCACAAAGACTACAAACGGTGGGAGCACACTGGATGCAAAGACAACAAGAGAAGAGAATAGCTAAAACCATACCCAGGAAAATCAGAACTTTCCATCCCCATTTGGACAGCAGTACCCAAAACCATCCAATCAACGACCAGTCTCCTTCGTCTACATATATAGACTCAGAAACCTTATGCAATTTAGAAATGGCTTGGTACACTGTAGGGGCATTATCTGGTATGTAAACACAGCAACTAGATTGGATCAAATTGCATACCCCTCCTTGATCTGGAGGTATGACATCTAACGCAATACGATTCTGCAATGTCATAAGATGATCAGCTTGAAGCTCTTCTGTAATATTACTGAGGGCACCTGCAGTTTCATTTATGGTGGCCTCAACCACTCTCGTAAGCTGTCGTATGTTCCTGCTATTGGCCATAGGACCCCAAAAGGGTAGGAAACCCTTGAAAAAGTCTCCTACTTCCTGTGCTGCGGTATCTTCCTGATAGACATCTCTAACATATCTTGTTCTGTGATAATCCATAGTAGCCGTGTATGTAGGGGGAAGCAAAAACGCCACGTAACATGTACCTGAAAAATCAGGTGGCAACCATGTGTAGGCTCTATCATGACAAACAAAATATGTACCTTTAGCTGGCACAAACGGAGGAGAAGTCTGAGATGCATAAACATAGGTTTGAGCACACACACTCTCACCTAGCTGAGCTCTCGGATTTCGACCATTACCTCGTAAACAAAAGTGGCCACGATGGGGTACGATCTAAATCGGGGGAGACTTTTTTCGTCTCTCTTTTTCTGTCAAACCAGTGCTATATTCAGTGACATTCCAACCAATATAAGCCTGCGCCTCATCCTTAGGGATAGCATTGTATGCATCAATATCTCTGATCTTATCTACTATTCCCTTTATCAAGGCACTATTGCTCGGATTATCTCTCATGGAATGCAAAGGATATACCTCATTCGCATAGATGAACATAGTCTGAAAAGCCCATACAGACCCATTGGAAGAAAAAGGCAAGACCAGATATGGAATACCTCTATCTGTCGTATGAGGCATAAGACCACATACCCAACAATTTGTAGTATTGACTACCAACTGATGCTGATGCAACAGCTGTATAAATGAGTTGTTAACAAATTCTGATCTCCTTGTCTGTTCATGTTCAGGCAACGTATAGAATTGGTGCAAAGAAACAGTAGTAGAAGAAAGCATAGGTTGGGTAGTGGGTGCAGATATCAGTGGTGTAGCATATACAATCCAACCCACACAAGCCAATGTGATACTTAAAAACACAAAAGAACACTATATAATAAAACATTTGTTACGGACCAATGTACACAATCTCATCTTAAAATTCATTTTCTCAACAACTCTATCAGTTACAAAAGACTCCATACTCTAACGTGCTGCTCACGGCAATTTTCCCTCTTCACTTAAGTGTGCGTCCAGGCGTCCTAGACTTCCCTAGAACCGCAGACCTTTTGCCAATATGCGGGTCACCCCATAAGAACTTATACCGTGAACCTGCAGCTGAACCTGGATGGTGGTTCGAAAAAGAAAAAGACAAAAAAGTCTCTTGTCTGATAGAGTATAGTTCACCAAAAAATATAAGCTTTATTTGTCCGTTTTAGTTGTAGGTTATAGCGTTCTTTACCAGACACGGTCTGATCCTGAAAAAGTGTCTCTGGGTGTGTAGTATCGAGTCTCAAATGCGGAGGCACAGCTTCTTGTAAAACTTTGTCATCCGCACATTCCGACTGAGTCCATTTCAAATGCGCATCACTAAAGGGGACAAACTCCACAACTCTCTCGCTTTCTGAATCGGCAACACCATCTCTAATCCACCGGTCATATGGAAGGGGCAGTGGATCTTTTTACAGTGGGTGGCATGCACCCAGTTCTTCTTGCCGAAAACTTTGACAGCAGTTCTGGTCGCTAGTAGAACTTGCAATGGTCCAATCCACCTCGGCTCAAGATTCTTCGTCCTTTGAAAATTCTTGACCAAGGTCCAGTCACCGGGTTGAATCGAGTGACCTGCATCCACAGAAGCTAAAGGCAAGGTATCGTGCACCTGTTGGTGAAGAACACGCAATTTAGCAGTCAAATCATGTAAATAGTCAACCAACATAGGGTACTCGATATCACTGTATTTATTTGGCCTCGGCACACCCCAAACATTCGCCGGGCAACCAAAGACAATTTCGTATGGGCTAAGTCCCACACGAGAATGTACTGTCGTTCTTGTGGACAAAAGTGCCAACGGCAAAGCATCGGGCCATGCAAGGCCAGAGCTCGCTTGTATTTTAGCCAATTTAAGCTTACGAGTGCCATTGTAGCATTCAACCAAACCAGCTGACTGGGGGTGATTCGCAGCATGAAATTTCTGCCTTATTCCCAAACCTGCACACACTTTCTTCATAATCTGACCCACAAATTCACTTCCGTTGTCACTCCATACCATTCTCAGCAATCCAAACCTAGGGAAAAACTCCTTCAACAAAACATTGGCTGTAGATAAAGCAGCATTATCCTTAGCACCTTGGCTGCTAGGGAGATTTTTCTCCTGTGCTGGTCCTCCTTATTTCTCATTGTTCATGACGAGCTCAGCTCGTCATAAGCACACGACCAGTGTACTGCATGACGAGCTGAGCTCGTCATGAGCAGAGAAGGGGTTAAGGGGGTAAGCCTCTATCCATCTTGAAAAGGCGCAAACAACCACAAGGACGTACTTTAGGTTGTTGCATCTCTCCATATGAATAAAGTCCAACTGTAGAACCTCAAACGGATACGTTGGAGGAGCAAAATGACCTGCTGGAGTAAGGGTTCCCTTGCCAGGGTTATGCATCAAGCAAATCATACAGTTTTTCACCAGATTCTCAGCACATTTAGGAATTCAAGCATTCTGCCATACTGGAGCCAACAACTTACATATCCCTTTCGAACTGATGTGAGCCAATCCATGTGCCATCGTAACCACCAGAAGCACATACGCATCAGGCAACAACCATCGCTGGTGTGCTGACAACTCAATCCAACAGCCAGTCGAATCCAACATTCCCGTAGTCTCTCTCCACACTCAATTCTTTCTCAGTAGCTTCAGCCTGAATTGATTTCACACTTTCTATTGTCTCTTCACACATTCCACTTTCCGGAACACATCTAGCAGGACCTGCAACATACATACGGCTCGTCACATCTCTCGCTACTTCCTCCGCAAACGCATTACCACGACCAACATCATCCGAAACCTTCTTATGTGCACTGCATTTCACAATCGCAACTTGTGTCGGCAAAGTAAGTGACTCAAGAAGTTCATTCACCAATTGTCCATGCTGAATCTTCGTACCATGGGAAGTAAGAAATACTCTCTCTCTCCACAAACGTCCAAAACTATGAGCAACACCAAACGCATATTGGCTATCGGTATAGACAGTCACTCTCTTTCCTTTCGACAACACACACACTCTCGTCAGTGCAATCAACTCTGCTGCTTGAGTGAATTCTGTGGAATACGTGCAGTTTCAATAATTGTGTGCAAAGTCGTAACCGCATACGCTGCAGTTGTATCGCCATTCGGAAGCTTAAAGCATGAACCATCTACCCATAAGGTACCATCAGAATTCGAAAGAGGTGTATCTTTCAGATCAATTCTACCCTTCGTTTCCTCCTCTGTTCGGTGAAAACAATCATGCTGTTCCTGAGCATCTGTCTCTACAGAAATCGGCAACAACGTAGCTGGATTCAATGTGTTGCACCGCTTTATATGCACATGACTAGCCAAAAGCATCAACTCATAACCTGACAAACGTGCACTAGTAAGATGTTGAGTCTTCGTTTTATTCAATAGGGTATCCACTGCATGTGGGACCATCACAATCAATGTATTATCCAATACCAGACCAGCAGACTGTCGGATAGAAACAGCCGCTGCCGCTGTAGCTCTCAGACAACTCGGCAACACCTTAGCTACCGGATCTAAAGTAGCTGAAAAATACACACACGGGCGTTGCTTGTCTCCAAACTGTTGTGTCAACGCTGACAACATACAACCTTCTTTCTCGTGCATGTAAAGCGTAAAAGGCTTACTGTAGTCGGGGGTACCCAACACCGGAGCAGAACACAACGCATCACGCAATTCAGAAAAACTTCTCAGACATTCGTCAGACCAAGGAAGAGGATTCGGTGTATCCTTAAGAGTAAGTGCCAACAGAGGTTTCGCCAACAAAGAAAAATTCGGAATCCACTGTCTACAAAACGAGGTGATACCCAAGAAAGCACGCACTTCTCTCTGTGTGGATGGTACAGTCATTTGTGCAATCACTTATATCCGTTCTGGGGTCAATCGTCTTCCCTCCTTCGACAAGAGATGACCTAAGTAGGTCACTTCTTGGCGGCAATATTGCAACTTCGAAAGTGACACTTTATGATGAAGGTCAGACAAATGCCGCAACAAAGAAAGAGTAACTTCTTTACAAGTCTCCTCATCATCAGCAGCAACCAACAAATCATCAACGTACTGAATAGGAGTCGCACCAGAAGGCAAAACAAAAGAATCAAGCTGAGTCTTCAAAGCCTGACTATGGATTGATGGACTCTCAAAGTAACCTTTAGGAGCACGTTTAAACCGGAAGCTTCGGTCTCCTAAAGAGAAGCCAAAAATATCTCTAGTCTCTTCAGCAATTGGAATACTAAAGAAAGCATTCTTCAGATCAATAACAGAAAACGAAGCAGCCGAAGCAGGGATCATAGTCAGTAAAGCAGTAATGTCCGGGACAACAGGATACTGTGGCACAACAATCTTATTGACCTCTCAAAAGTCGATCACAAACCGATACACAGGTGGCTGAGAAGAGTCAGTACGTTTAAGAACAGGCAAAACAGGACTGTTACACACATTACCTCTCGTTTCTTCAATCACATCTTT
This sequence comes from Lissotriton vulgaris, assembly GCF_964263255.1. Classification (NCBI taxonomy): domain Eukaryota; kingdom Metazoa; phylum Chordata; class Amphibia; order Caudata; family Salamandridae; genus Lissotriton; species Lissotriton vulgaris. The sequence goes on from NC_141694.1 coordinate 883,951,469, forward strand.
CTCAACCAAATCATAGATAATCGCTAAAAGAGCTCTTTCACCATCACTAGAGATTCGGTATTGTGGAATGCGAGGTAGCTTAGCATTCGATTTGAGGGTAACAACGTATGGTGGAATCTGCAAAAGGCCAACATCATTTGGACCCGTAGCCCAGAGAGTATCAGGGAGAGAACGCAATTCCAGTGGAAGCCGATCTTTAGACAAATACATCTGAGAAATCACTTTCTTACCCAACATAAGATGTACTCCCGAAAGAGAACAATATAATGTTGCATGCAATCTTTTCAACAAGTCCAAACCCAACAGATTCTCACCACAACCTGTCGTTAGAATAAGAGGTGCTTCCAATTCACAAGGCCCGACAGAAAGAGACAAAGGACAAGAAACCGGGTTACGAACTGGGGCGCCAGAAAATCCTACGGAAACATTCGTCAAGCCAGACAAAGGTGCGCCAGGGAGTTTAGAGTGCATAATAGAACACTTTGCGGCACCAGTATCCAAAAGAAAAGGTTCTGACACACCTGATGTAATCACTTCAACATAAGGTCCACTCTGGTCTACTGGAACTGACACTACTCCCTCTCTTTGTCTATGGCTGTCCTAGCTATCATTAAAATCAGCACTCTTGCTTTCAACATAATAATCATCAGTGGAATGGAATGGAAATTGCACTTGTATAGCGCGTAGCTACCCGGAGGCCTCGCAGCGCTTGTAATATATCAGTGTAATATTGAGCCGACTGACCAGACGGAACATTCTGTTGATCAAAACAATTCATAGAATTCTGAGGGGGAAAGGAATGTCCATTCTGGGGGAACACATCACGTCCCCTACCCCTAGGTACTTGCTGGACACCACGACCTCTCACACCAGACGCACCAGTCACACGTTGTAGCAGAATTGGGCAACTATGCTTGAAGTGACCTTCTTCCTTACAATAAGCGCACTGATTAGGGCCTATCGGGATTCGCTGAGGATTCTCAGCTAGAGCGGCACCCCTGTTGTAAGGTGGCTGATGCGCGTTTGTTGCTGTTTTAAACTGTGTGGAAGTGTATGGAGAGACTTTGTTTAATATCGAAAAGCTCGGCAGTGAACTAAAACTGTCCAAATTCTTCTTTACTTCGGGGCATTGCCTTTTAAATTGCATTTGTGCTATCGTGTGTTACCATGCTTGTGCATTTTAAAATATATCGTTTTTACCTGTGATTAGCAGTGAATACAACAGCAATCACTCTTATCTTTTCCGTGTACCATCTGCTGGTCCCCGGTCCGCCACGGCTTGTGCCGGTTGTTGCGGAGGGACACTCAGCACCGGAACCTACCTCAGCATCATTAGAGCTGCCCCCGCCCCTTCCTCCTACATATTCCCTTCCACAGCGCGGACGCGCGCAGCTAGAGCGGCACCCCGTTGTAAGGTGGCTGATGCACGTTTGTTGCTGTTTTAAACTGTGTGGAAGTGTATGGAGAGACTTTGTTTAATATCTAAAAGCTCGGCAGTGAACTAAAACTGTCCAAATTCTTCTTTACTTCGGGGCATTGCCTTTTAAATTGCATTTGTGCTATCGTGTGTTACCATGCTTGTGCATTTTAAAATATATCGTTTTTACCTGTGATTAGCAGTGAATACAACAGCAATCACTCTTATCTTTTCCGTGTACCATCTGCTGGTCCCCGGTCCGCCACGGCTTGTGCCGGTTGTTGCGGAGGATTCAAAAAAGGGGGTGGTGATGAACAGAGTGTCTGAATTAAGCAGACCACTCTTACCCAGTCAAAAGATCAGGGCTTGATCCATCACCGTTATTTATCTCACTGCACCATCCCAGATCAGAACCTGGCTATATGCAAATCAGTCTGTCCCTGGCCCAGTGCATCATGGGAACAGGGCAGACTAAACTACCAAGCCAATTCTTCACCAGAAAGGAGACAAGCTACCGGGGACCGGTTTCTGGCATTTCAGCCTTCTTCGGCCCGGCTTGCTTGAATCCTGATGGTGCAGTGAGAAAGGGACTCATGTCTGAGTATACCCTGCCACACCTATAGTGGCCAAAAACGATTCAAAAAAGGGGGTGGTGATGAACAGAGTGTCTGAATTAAGCAGACCACTCTTACCCAGTCCAAAGATCAGGGCTTGATCCATCACCGTTATTTATCTCACTGCACCATCCCAGATCAGAACCTGGCTATATGCAAATCAGTCTGTCCCTGGCCCAGTGCATCATGGGAACAGGGCAGACTAAACTACCAAGCCAATTCTTCACCAGAAAGGAGACAAGCTACCGGGGACCGGTTTCTGGCATTTCAGCCTTCTTCGGCCCGGCTTGCTTGAATCCTGATGGTGCAGTGAGAAAGGGACTCATGTCTGAGTATACCCTGCCACACCTATAGTGGCCAAAAACGATTCAAAAAAGGGGGTGGTGATGAACAGAGTGTCTGAATTAAGCAGACCACTCTTACCCAGTCCAAAGATCAGGGCTTGATCCATCACCGTTATTTATCTCACTGCACCATCCCAGATCAGAACCTGGCTATATGCAAATCAGTCTGTCCCTGGCCCAGTGCATCATGGGAACAGGGCAGACTAAACTACCAAGCCAATTCTTCACCAGAAAGGAGACAAGCTACCGGGGACCGGTTTCTGGCATTTCAGCCTTCTTCGGCCTGGCTTGCTTGAATCCTGATGGTGCAGTGAGAAAGGGACTCATGTCTGAGTATACCCTGCCACACCTATAGTGGCCAAAAACGATTCAAAAAAGGGGGTGGTGATGAACATAGTGTCTGAATTAAGCAGACCACTCTTACCCAGTCCAAAGATCAGGGCTTGATCCATCACCGTTATTTATCTCACTGCACCATCCCAGATCAGAACCTGGCTATATGCAAATCAGTCTGTCCCTGGCCCAGTGCATCATGGGAACAGGGCAGACTAAACTACCAAGCCAATTCTTCACCAGAAAGGAGACAAGCTACCGGGGACCGGTTTCTGGCATTTCAGGTTGTTGCGGAGGGACACTCAGCACCGGAACCTACCGCAGCGTCATTAGAGCTGCCCCTCCCCTTCCTCCTACATATTCCCTTCCACAGCGCGGACGCGCGCAGCGGCGCGCCGGCTGCGCCGGCTGTGCGCCAAAGGCGCGCCAAAGGCAATCCCGTCTGCGCCCGTCCGCACCAGGACGCCGCTCGTCGCCCCAACCCATGCATATCTCCTTAGCTGCCTAACGGTAAGCCTTTTTTTACGTGTCATCATGTTTCATTATTCCCGGGAGGAACTGTTTGCCCTTAATCCTAGATATCAGCCAGATGCCTATAAACCTTATGTCTCACAGAGCACAGTTAAGGACAGTACTTGCAAAACCGCCACTTCCTTTGTGTACTCACTTAGTCCTGACTGCCCTGCACCCACCAACTTGAATGCGACCAATAGATGTAATCATATATCAGCTCTTTACCTCAACACAAGATCTATACCCAAACACGCCCTTGAGGTTTGGAGCCTCTTAGATGCTGAGCGACCTGACATTTGTTTCTTTACTGAAACTTGGCTACACAGCCAAGCTTCGCCTGATGTGGCTATCGCCTTTCCCCAGGATTACCATCTTATTCGGCAGGACAGAGTTGGGAGTAGAGGTGGAGGCGTGGTGGTGGCAGCCAGATCACCTATCTCTATCACTCTGCTCGACTCTTTTGTCAGTCCTATGCTTGTAATGTTAATAGTAAATTTCCTGTACAATAAAACATCACTGGGTAGGGCTGCCTTAGTTTACAGACCCCCGAGAAACAAGACTAAATTTGTCAATGTTCTTCTTGACAGGATAGTCTCTCATGTACTGGCCTCAGATAATTTTATCCTGGTAGGCGATTTTAATTTTCATGCGGAAGCTCTCCATGATGAAGATACCTGCCACCTAATTTCTACCTTAGAAACGTTATCATTATTTCAAAGAGTTACTGGACCTACACATCAGGCTGGGCACACTCTCGATCTGATCTTCTCTAATTTCCCCAGCCTTAATTGTGAGCCTCCATTGCCTATGACTTGGACTGACCACCACCTTGTCAAGTTTAGTTTTTGTATACCAACTGACTCCAGGCCCTCCGCTTGCTCTGACACTAAACTAATACGGCCCTGGCGGAAGCCTACCCCAGAAGCATTTTCTTCTGTTTTTATACCCCCTAACCCCCATATCACAAACATCAAATCAACTGTAGCCCAACTAGAAGCATCAATTAGGGGCACTCTGGACACCATTATACCTGAAACCACAGTCAAGGTGAAATCAATAGCTTCGCTTTGGTGAACTCAAAGCGGATAAATCCGCGAGTAGGTCGTCGGAACGACTGTGGAGAAAGACTGGAACATCTGAAAATCGGTTGAACTATAAACGGGTTCATGCTAAATACTTAAAAAACATAAAAGCTGCAAAAAACACTTATCTCACCCTAAGGATTAATAAAGCCGCCCACTCGAGTATAGAACTATATAAAATAGTTAATGAGTTTACCTCTCCACAGGTGGAGCAGCCGGCATTTTTGCCCACTGCTCAGTGGGTTGACTCACTTGCAGTCTATTTTGATAATAAAATAAAGACTATCTACTCCACATTTGCTGTCCTTAAACAAGATATCCATCAAATTGGTAAAATTTCTCCCCGCCACCTCTCTTCCCCCTCCCACATTGAGTCTCCATCCATTGTGGAGTTTGAGCCCACTACCACGGCGGAAGTATTAGAAGCTTTTATGAAGGTGAAATCCGGTTCCCCCACAGATGCCTTGGTCCCGCGTAAGTGTGATAAGATTTTTCCGTCACTGGTTGGCCCCCTTACCAACATTTTCAATGCCTCTTTTAATTCAGCCTCATTTCCCAGTTGCTGGAAGGTGGCCCAGATTAAGCCTATTCTAAAAAAAAACAATAGTGACCCTACCACTCTGTCCAATTATAGGCCGATCTCGCTTCTGCCTTACTTCGGGAAGGTACTGGAACACCTTGTTAATAAGCGAGTTTCAACTTTTATAGAGGAGCAGGGTCTCTTTGATCCCTCGCAGTCAGGCTTCCGTCCTGCCCACGGGACCGAGACGGCTGTGATGGAGGTAGTGGACAACATTCGTCTCACTCTAGACAGGGGTGAGTCTGCAGTCCTTATCCTATTGGATTTATCGGCTGCCTTTGACACCGTCTCCCACAGCGTGCTCTGTCAACGACTGTGGGAGATTGGTGTCGGAGGCAAAGCCCGTGCTTGGTTTGAGAGTTATCTTGCAGACCGGCTCACCTATGTAAAGGTTGGCACCCTCGAATCCAGTAGGATCCCCCTCTCTGTAGGAGTCCCTCAGGGATCTATCCTAAGTCCCCTGCTTTTTAATCTTTATCTTACCCCCCTAGCCAACATAATAAAATCTTTTGGGTTTTCAACAGTGTCTTACGCAGATGACACTCAGGTGTTGATTACCTGCAGTTTGGAATTTCTTGATACCCGTTCCAGATTCCAGAAATGCATGATCGCGATTAAGGACTGGATGAGTGCCAATAAACTCCAACTGAACTACGGCAAGACAGAAATAGTGCTGTTTGGTAAAGCCAAGCTGATATGGCTAAAAGATTGGTGGCCGCCAGAAATGGGACTCTGCCTAGAGCCTAAGGAGGTGGTACGTGATCTAGGAATCATGATTGAATCTACCCTTTCTATGAAGTCCCACATCAATCTTGTGTCCCGTACCTGCTATGGCATCCTACGCAGGCTGCGTAAAATATTTAAGTGGCTTCCCCTTGAGTCTAGGAAACCTCTGATTCAGGGGCTCATTATCAGCCGTTTAGACTATGGTAATGCTTTGTTTGCCTCCATAAATGAATGCCTGTTGACCAAGCTACAAATGGTTCAGAATGCCGCAGCTCGTTTGGTGCTTGGCCTGGCCCCCAGGTCATCAGCCCTGCCTAGTCTCAGGGAACTACACTGGCTCCCGGTGCGCCAAAGAAGTCACTTTAAGATACTCAGTATCGTGCATAAGCTTCTTATGGGAATTGGCCCTTCCTACCTAGCAAATAAATTGGTTTGGTATAATCCTCCCAGACTACTAAGATCCAGTTCTAAATGCCTCCTGGTCCAGTCAAGGGTCAGAACCACGAGAAACGGCTGTCGGGCTTTTTCCTATATAGCCCCCCTACTTTGGAACAAACTGCCCCTCCATCTGTCATCCATATCCAATCATTCGGCATTTCAGAAGGCTCTGAAAACATGACTTTTCCCTAATTAACCTGTGTCACTTCCTTTAATTCATGGTTGCTGTCTCTCCCTGCTAGCTCCTTGAGACCTTTTTAGTGATATGTGCGCTATATAAGAATTTATGACTTATGACTTAAAAGACTCGGGTTTCTACAACAATCTCTGAAACTGTGGGGGTTGCTGAAACTGGTAAGGTTGCTGAAACTGACACTGATTAGGGCGAGGCGGATACGCCTGCTGTAGAAGAACCTTCGTCTTTAATTCTTTAGTCTTCTTCTCTGCTTTATCTTTCTCATCTTTATCTCTATTCTCGTAATATTGTGCAGTAGCCAATATCTGGGCCGAAGAAGAAACAGCCCATGAACTCTCAGAGTCCTTCAACTTATTAGAAAGCTCGGGGAGCAAATTATAGACAAACTTATCCACAAACAACCTTTGGCCACCTTCGGTACTCATATCCTGACCACTATGATCGATGAATGTTTTTTCAAACCTAGTGAAGAAATCAGACACACTCTCGTCTTTCTTCTGCTTGCATGCTGCTAACTTGTCCCAAGCCACTCGCATAGGAGGCATCAAAGTTTTCATCAAAGCAATAATCTTACCAGGGAGTTCTGTAACTAAAGGCTCAGGTTTGGCCCCTCCACCTTGTCGACCATCTGCAGCAACAATATTAACCCACGTATCTCCCAACTCTACTGCATGATCCTCGTGACGGATCTTCGCCCACAAAGGTTGAGGGACTACATTCCCCAACAACATATCTATGTCAGCTAAATTTATCACACACGCATCAACTGTCTGGGACAACTCTTTATAATAGCCTGCAGGATTTTTACGGGGGTCAGGCAAAGTCTGCTTAAGAGACAGAACTTCAGCTCTCTTCCAAGGGACATGTACCCACACGCGCTGAAAATGAGCCGGTACTGCAGCAATACCCTGAGCGGCATCACCCACAACTTCCTCTCTCATACAGGGGAAACCTCTCTCATCGGATACTGCTTCACTTTTCTCCTAACAGAAGGATCAGGTTCAAACAACAACTGAGAAGGAAGTCTACACCTAAACGTAAGAAGCGTCTCTACCGCTTCCTCAACATTGGGACCCACTATCGTCCCTTTAGCAAATTCCGACTGATTGTTAAGTAATTCTGATGGAATCGGACCCAATTTAATATCGTCCCATTCTTCACGGAGGAAAGTACACATAACATCAAAACATACCTTTCTTTTGGTGCTTCCCACTGTAGGAAAACATCCATAACCGTTTGCAGGTCATACCTGGAGGCATTCAAAACCCATCTACGAGCAAGGAGATCTAACATTGTCCGCTCCTCTGAACTAGGGAGCTGACTACATGTTTGTTTCCGTACAGAAACTGGGGTCATATTCAATGACCCAAAGAGAGGAGACAAAAGGCTAGTGACAGCCTCAGTCATTCGCTGTCGAGCAGAAGGAGAAGAAGTTGACATGAGGACAGGAAGACAAAGTGTTTTGAGGCAACAAAAGCGGTACAAAAGGGGGTGGTGATGGACGGAGCATCTGAATCAATCAAACACTCACACCCAGTCAAAAGATCTGGGTTTAATCCATCACCGTTCTTTAGCCCACTCTGCCACCCCAGTTCAGACATGGCTATATGCAAATCAGTCTAACCCTGTGCCTCATGGGAACAGTCCAGCCCGAACTGCCAAGCCATGTCTTCCCTGGACTGGAAACAAGCTTCCGAGGACCGGTTTCTGGCATTCCAGCCGTCTTCAGCCCGTCTTGCTTGAATCCAGTGGCAAAGTGAGCAAGGGACTCACGTCTGAGCATACCCTGCCACACTTATGGCGGCCAAAAGCGGTACAAAAGGGGCTGGTGATGGACGGAGCATCTAAATCAATCAAACACTCACACCCAGTCAAAAGATCTGGGTTTAATCCATCACCGTTATTTAGCCCACTCTGCCACCCCTGTTCAGACATGGCTATATGCAAATATGTCTGACCCTTTGCCTCATGGGAACAGTCCAGCCCGAACTGCCAAGCCATGTCTTCCCTGGACCTGAAACAAGCTTCCGAGGACTGGTTTCTGGCATTCCAGCCATCTGCAGCCCGTCTTGCTTGAATCCAGTGGTAAAGTGAGCAAGGGACTCACGTCTGAGCATACCCTGCCACACTTATGGCAGCCAAAAGCGGTACAAAAGGGGGTGGTGATGGAGGGAGCATCTGAATCAATCAAACACTCACACCCAGCCAAAAGATCTGGGTTTAATCCATCACCGTTCTTTAGCTCACTCTGCCACCCCAGTTCAGACATGGCTATATGCAAATCAGTCTGACCCTGTGCCTCACGGGAACAGTCCAGCCCGAACTGCCAAGCCATGTCTTTCCTGGACCGGAAACAAGCTTCCGAGGACCGGTTTCTGGCATTCCAGCCGTCTTCAGCCCGTCTTGCTTGAATCCAGTGGCAAAGTGAGCAAGGGACTCACGTCTGAGCATACCCTGCCACACTTATGGCGGCCAAAAGCGGTACAAAAGGGGGTGGTGATGGGCGGAGCATCTGAATCAATCAAACACTCACACCCAGTCAAAAGATCTAGGTTTAATCTATCATCGTTCTTTAGCCCACTCTGCCACCCCAGTTCAGACATGGCTATATGCAAATCAGTCTGACCCTTTGCCTCATGGGAACAGTCCAGCCCGAACTGCCAAGCCATGTCTTCCCTGGACCGGAAACAAGCTTCCGAGGACCGGTTTCTGGCATTCCCGCCGTCTTCAGCCCGTCTTGCTTGAATTCAGTAGCAAAGTGAGCAAGGGACTCACGTCTGAGCATACCCTGCCACACTTATGGCGGCCAAAAGCGGTACAAAAGGGGGTGGTGATGGACAGAGCATCTGAATCAATCAAACACTCACACCCAGTAAAAAGATCTGGGTTTAATCCATCACCGTTCTTTAGCCCACTCTGCCACCCCAGTTCAGACATGGCTATATGCAAATCAGTCTGACCCTGTGCCTCATGGGAACAGTCCAGCCCGAACTGCCGAGCCATGTCTTCCCTGGACCGGAAACAAGCTTCCGAGGACCGGTTTCTGGCATTCCAGACGTCTTCAGCCTGTCTTGCTTGAATCCAGTGGCAAAGTGAGCAAGGGACTCACGTCTGAGCATACCCTGCCACACTTATGGCGGCCAAAAGCGGTACAAAAGGGGGTGGTGATGGACGGAGCATCTGAATCAATCAAACACTCACACCCAGTCAAAAGATCTGGGTTTAATCCATCACCGTTCTTTAACCCACTCTGCCACCCCAGTTCAGACATGGCTATATGCAAATCAGTCTGACCCTGTGCCTCATGGGAACAGTCCAGCCCGAACTGCCAAGCAATGTCTTCTCTGGACCGGAAACAAGCTTCCGAGGACCGGTTTCTGGCATTCCAGCCGTCTTCAGCCCGTCTTGCTTGAATCCAGTGGCAAAGTGAGCAAGGGACTCACGTCTGAGCATACCCTGCCACACTTATGGCGGCCAAAAGCGGTAAAAAAGGGGGTGGTGATGGACGGAGCATCTGAATCAATCAAACACTCACACCCAGTCAAAAGATCTGGGTTTAATCCATCACCGTTCTTTAGCCCACTCTGCCACCCCAGTTCAGACATGGCTATATGCAAATCAGTCTGACCCTGTGCCTCATGGGAACAGTCCAGCCCGAACTGCCAAGCCATGTCTTCCCTGGACCGGAAACAAGCTTCCGAGGACCGGTTTCTGGCATTCCAGCCGTCTTCAGCCCGTCTTGCTTGAATCCAGTGGCAAAGTGAGCAAGGGACTCACGTCTGAGCATACCCTGCCACACTTATGGCGGCCATAAGCGGCAACAGCAATAGGGTCAGTAGTAAAGGAAGGTAAAGGCAAAGGAGAAGAAGGCAGGAGTGTGAGGCAGAGCTGTAAGCAAAGCTGGCGGCCCTAGAGAAGGCTGCGCCTGAGGAGGGAGAACCAATTGTGGAAGAACGGGTGGCTGAACAACAGCAGGGGGTTGAACAATTGGGGATTGCGGAGGTACATAAGGGGGTGGTAATCTCAACAAATGCGACATAAAAGGATCCTTTTCAGGGTCCTTTGTCACATTCGGAACAAGAGGTGGCTAAGCTGGATAACATTTATCAATGGCCATGCAATGTTGTCTATCTGACACCTCAATCGCACGATCTTCTTCATCTTCTTTAAACTGCCTAGCAGCTTGCAATATCGACATATTCTTTTCTTTCCTATCTCTTTTAGCTTGCTTAATTTCTCGCTGTTTGGCTTCCTTACGCCAGAGGCGGAAAGAGTCAAACATCGCCGGCCGGGCTTTCTTCCTAAATAGAGCAACTTCCAAATTATCTAAAACATCTGATTCGAAACTACCATGTTGTGGCCATCGTAAGACACCATCTTTCCTTGTATATCGGATCCATACTTCATTATACGTAATGAGACCCACACCATGCTTTGACTAGAGCTCACAAGTCGGAGTTCCAACCGTAGGTATCGGACACAAGTCCTCCAATCGGGAATCCATGTTACAACTACAAAAAAAACATTTCCTAAGTTTGCTAAGACCAGGCATTTTCGCTCACTAATCTAGCTTCAAACTTCAAGGGGTTATCAAAATTGATATACTCGCAAATGTACGAGCCCCTCGGCTTTGGTATTTGCAAAAACCAAATCAAAGAACCCAAGAAACAAAACCAAGTCGTGGGAGCGACCCCCTTATACTTCACCAAAATGTCTGTCACGCCACCAGAAGACCGTCTATCGTCTCGCTCTACAAATCGTCACAAAAGGGTCCAAGACAGGGCGACAGTCAGGGCAGCAGTCTTTTGTAGCCGTCGGAAAGGGGAAGCCTCGCAGCAAAAACCTTCAGTCCACATTCGACATGCAGGGGTCGATGAAGTGGGGGCCCTCTTCCAGAATTTCCTCATGAAGCTCCTCACAATCTTCGGGCTTGGACCGGTACCGCTGAAGTCGCCCCACGTTGGGCGCCAGTTGAAGAACCGGGCTTTTAGAACCCAGCGGGCCCTGGGGCTCGCCCAAAGTCTTCGGATTCACCTGTCTTGGTATACAGAGACACGGAATATTTCTGGGTGGCGTCAGAGACCAAGTTTATTAGCTGCAGCCAGTAACAGTGATCCTAGAAATACAGCATGGTATAATTTCAGGAGACTGCTCAAATTTGTAGAGCAAGACATCTCTTTTTATACACAATATTCACATTTAGAATGCACTCCCACTGCGCAAAATTCTAACCAATAGGGTACATTCTCAAACAAAGTATCACATGACGAAGAGCTCAGTTTGCAATATCCCAACCCAAAGTTAATCATTGGGAATGTCCCAAATCCAATCTCAACAAGCCGGACAAACCCATAATTGGAAGGCACAATGCATGTAATAAAGAGCATAGAAAAGGAAACAATGACTGATAGCGAGCAAGATAAGGCATGTGTAAGGAGACTAAAAGTTAACGATGTCCTGAACAGTGATTGGCAATCTCAGACAACGATCCAACCAGGGAAATTGTCTCGGCAGGGTCAGTTTCAGGTGAAGGATTCAGATCCTTGCAATTCACCTCGGAGTCAAGAAAGACCCTGTTAATGTATACCAATACATGAAGGCCAGGCCGCTTCGTTCGTTCGACCACATTCGTCGGCCTGCGTGATGGCAATACAAAATGGAGACTCAAACAAAATGGAACCCATGTTCGAAACAAAATCTCCAAATACGTAATGAACTCGCTAGCTAACGTGACGAATTCACTCCATATTGGCCGAACTTACTAAATACGGTTCGACATTACCAAAATTGTGACGGAACCATAACCTTACGAGACAAGGTCCGTTTTCACAGAACCACAGAGCACTCCGGGATACGTCTGGGTCTTTGCGAGAGGTGAGCCGAGTTATTAACCCCTTGCATGCTGATGATGGCCCCCAGCCGTCATGTACTACGGCGCTCGTGTGCTGATGACGGCTGGGGGCCGTCATAAACCCGCCCACTTGCGATTTTGCCACACAGGCGCAGAATTGCCGCCGCATGCAAGGGGTTAAGCGTGGTTAGCTGAGCATTTTTAAGTAGCTGGAGGGTGTAGTAGTAGGGTTATTAGCGATCAGTTAGATCAGTGCATTACAATAATTCTTAGAAGTTGCTATGGCATCCACAACAGACGTGCTACGGAACCACGAGGAAGCGGCGGATGCACTATTCTCGAACTTGCCTGTGCAAGCGGCAAAACAAAATATCTTGAATGACAATACTAACTATGGCAATGATGTTAAAACTATGCTGAAGAGACTTGAAAAACTACAACGCACCAAACTCACTAAATGGTGGGAAAAAAGTCTTTGGAGAAATACAAAGAGGTGGGCGATTACCTAGGGGGTTGCGGTTTCTTATAGCTCCATCTTTTGAGAACCCCAACCACTTAATGTTACAGGAATGGGCGCCAAACTACTTAAATGCATCAATGAATATGGTGTGCATCTTGATTAAGTATGTGGAAATTTATAGACACGATGTTGTGGGTCAAATTGACAAACTCAACTTGGAACTTGATGCTCTAAATCAAAAGGATTTGGTGAATAAGGCGAGAGAGGACATTTAAAAACGTCTGGAAAAACATGAGGAGGTGATCAAAAATTGGAAGGTGATCAAATTCGCCCACGATAAGTGGGACTATGAAACGGGACGTATTTTCACTTTCTCAAAGCGATTTGTTTAAGTTAAAAGGCAAGCGATAAGTGGGAAAGCACAACAAGTACAAGAGACTTTCAGCCAAAGTCATGTGGTGTCCTCTGACACAGAAGCCAGTTCATTTGTTAGCAGTGCGGAGTCCGAGGATAGTGGTGAGTCAATTCAACAACTGCAACCACAACCTCTATCTAGTTATAGCCCCTCAGAGGAATTCAGGTTCATAATCGAGGACCGCCGGCACACACTGAGGCCAAGAATACCCCAAAACCCAAATGCCGCTGGAGAAATGAGCAGCGCAAACAGAGGCGCAAAGCGCGGCGGTTTCAAGAAGAAAAGAAGTGGGATGGGGAACCAAAATCTGTAATTAACAGTAACTCGACCATAAATACTGTTATCAATTTGACTAACATAGACTTGAATGTGGCAGAGATGCAGCTTTTGGCTTTAGGACTCTCATTTTGTCCCGAATCAGGCTTCAAATTTGTTCAATCTCGAGTTGATGTTGTCAAGTTTATTAGAAAATGAAAGCTTTTAACTTTAAAAGTTGAATAATGCTAATGAAAAAGCTTTATCTATCATTGCTGAGAACCAACCTAGTTTACAGTTTCAAGTGTCTGATGTCCCTGTTTTGCGTACCGTTAATTTATTAGCAGGGTCTAATTTTGATAAACCTACTAATACTCCAGAGTATGGGTATTAACAGCACCAAGGCAGCTCTTACCCCTTTTTGCCCACCATCAACATTTTTTCCCCATGATGGCAAGAGATGCCATCAATATATTTGGGGATTTTTGATTGAAAATCTCAAAATTCTAAATAAATCATGTATGCAAAAGAACAAACATAGGCAATGTGTAGAGCAACAATATTCTCGCCTTATGAAGAAAATCAGTAATGATAAGAATATAATTGTAAACAAGGCAGATAAGGGCAGGAATATTGTTCTTTGGCCTCGCAAAGCATATATGGAAGAAGCCAAAAAACATTTAAGTGACATTTGTTGCTATAGAAAAGCGTCTTTCATTGAATTAGCTAAAGTTAAAGAACAGGAGTTCAAATTACTAGCTCAGTGGAAATGTGAGGGCTTAATCAGCAAGGAAGAACATGATTTTTTAAGAACTGAACATCCCATTATCCCTACTCTTTATCTAATTCCAAAAGTGCATAAGCAAATGACTCCGGTTCCGGGCTGGCCAATAATCTTCGCTGTTGGACAGGCCACGTGAAGGGCCGCTCCCCCTCTGCCCGACCAGGCACGAGCCCGGCCCCTCAAGTGTCACACACCACCACTTCACGTTTTCCGTCCCCTCCGGGACCCTTGCCTCTGAACATATCGACCTCGTGGGCCCGATCCACTACCGGCCCGCGCACCCAGCCTGGGCGCCATCTTGGACCCTCCACCACGAGGCCCCATGGCTCCCGATCGACCCCAACCCTGGGCCTGGCCAGGCCTCAGACATCCCGGCACCACCATCCACCCAGGAGGTGAGCGGACTACTTGGCAGGTCAATGGGAGAAAGAGGTGTCGATGGCTCTCCCCCGCCAGGTACCGCTCGCCCACAACCTCCCCGGGCGCTGGCTCCAACCCCCTGCTGGGTGTCTGGACTTCTACATCCCGGACCCCCCGACCTCCAAATGCGAGGGTCCGGACATCAAAGGGCACCAGCCCTATAACTGGGGCAGCTCCAGAGCAGGAAGGCAGTTGTATCTTGGAGTCGAGAGACGCAGAGAAGAACTCATCCTTGACGGGCTATTGGCGCTGCCGTAGCTCTGCCTTGCGAACTATCGTCCTGCCTGCTGGCGCTGCCGCAACCTTCGTAAACCTTCATCGTCGTCGGGACCTGCTGGCGTGGCCGCGGACCGTTTGTAACCTCCATCTTCATCGGGACCTGCTGGCTCCGCCGCGGACCGTCGCTTCCTTCGTCCATCTCGGGACCTGCTGGCTCCGCCGCGGCCCGTCCATCCAGAACGCCGAGCTCGAGGATTGAGAGCTATTCCATCTATTTGGTAACAAGACTGTCCCGCTACCCCGTTTCCCCATCCAGAGACCAGAATCGAGGGGACCCCTGAGTCCAGACCTCCTTGTATCATTTCACCGTACTTAGAGAATTGCTTATAAAGTATCGTTAAACCTTAACCTGGTGTGGTGTCCGTCTGTGGGGGGGAAGTTACTTGTCTGTATGATCGCTGGAGACGGCTCTCCCCGGAGACCTCTCCCCTTATCCTCGGCCGACCCTCCCGGTCCGTCTAACATTGGTGGCAGCGGTGGGATCCGAATCACCGCATAATCATACAGAAAGTAGCTCACCCCACGACGAAATCACGATGACAACCAAAGAAAGCGGATCCACCGAGAAATTTCAGATGGAAAAATTGGACGAGTACAGCCATCGCGAATTAAAACAATTCTGCATCGAACTAGGTATCGCTACCACCGGTCTCAGTACCAAAGATGATTTCAAGCATGCCCTAGAGTCCTGGGCAGAAACCGGGGCCATAGGAACCACCAACCAAAGCATCGCAGCAATAGAAAAAAACACCACGACCCCCGAAGCGCAAAGAGAGGGTCTCTCGCAAGACGAGATCCGGGAACGAGAGAAAACCCGGCTACATGAGCTAGAAATGGCCCGGCTCAAAATGGACGTTGAACTCAAGTTGGCCGAACAAAAGCTGAGCTTAGAGCACCTGCGTCTCCGAGAAGAAAGAGAGGAAAAACAGAGACAAAGGGAGCTCGAGGAAAAGAGACTGGCATATGAACACGAGCGCAAGTTAGCTGAGATAGACTTACGCAAGCAGAACAAAGAATTAGGAGTGCCCGAGCAACCCTCCACCCCAGGGCCAACAGTTAAGAAGGTACACATCCCCAAGGATGTCGTTCGAGAATACTTCCGAGAGGACGACATCCAGCAATGGTTCAAGGCCTACGAAATCGCTATGACCGCCCACCGGATCGATCGAAGCGACTGGGGAGCCGGTCTATGGGGGAGATTCCTCAATGAAGGCCGCGATGCCCTGCTACAGCTCCCGGACCACCAGATGACCTCCTATGACCACATGAAAGCTGCCCTCCTCACCCGCTATGGGCTCACACCCGAGATGTACCGTCAGAGGTTCCGAGACTGCACCCGCATCCCGGGTACAACTTGGGTGGACTACGTGAACTATTTTAGCCGAGCCTTCGAGGGCTGGATCAAAGGAAGCAATGTCACAACTTACGAACAACTATTCAATCTCATGGTGTGGGAGCATCTATCAAACAATTGCTTCATTGAGCTCCGGCAGCACCTCCTCGACACCAAATTGACTGATCCTCGGCAGCTCGCAGCCGAGGCTGACCGGTGGGAAATCACCAGAGTGGGCCGAAATGGATCCTATGAACAGAACCGGAACAACAACGGTCAGCACCGTCCCCGAGGAGGAGGAGGGGGCCAAGGACGAGGAAGAGACAACGCTCCGGTCGCCCCCGCTACCAGCACCACCCCCCCGGCCACCCGGGGCAGCACCCCGGCGCGACCGGGATACAGAGCCAATGTCACGTGTCACCGGTGCCAACGAATCGGCCACTATGCAAACGACCCAAATTGCCCACAGTACCAGAGCCCAAGACCCCGCCAGGTGGCCGCTGCTGCCCTGGGGGAAGAACAGATCTCCGAGGAACAGGAAGAATATGAGCAAGAGCATCAAGACTGGGAGCCCGCCGCCATGGCTCTAGCATGCTTAGGGGGGAAAGACATGGTCCCGCGGGTCCCCCTGCCCGCTAACACCCGGAAGTACAGCCAATGGGTGAGCATCAATGGACGCCAGGCCGAAGCTCTCCGTGACACCGGGGCCAGTGTAACAGCCGTCCGCTGTCACCTGGTGACCCCAGAACAGTTCCTACCAAACCTCCTCTGCCCTGTCCGTTCAGCCGATAACTCGGAAAGTCTGTGTCGGATGGCCTGCGTCCCTTTCGAATGGGGAGGGGTCTCCGGCATGTTGAAAGTGACGGTCCGGGATGATGCCCCCGTAGACTGCCTCCTGGGAAATGACCTTGAAAGTTCTCCGTGGGCAGCCGTAGAACGAAGAGAACACCTGGGGATGTTGGGCGTCCCGGACTGGGCGTGCGTCACCACCCGGTCCATGGCCGCCCGTGCCAACCCCCGACCGGAGGAACCCGAATGGCCGGCGCCTCCTCCCCCAGTCGCCCCAGTCGAAGACACCGACCGTGCCGTCCCCCCAGAACCAGCTCAGCCTCCGGACCTCACTGGCCTCGACCAGTGGCATCAAGAGGGGGGGCCCACTCAGGAGCAGTTTCGACAAGAGCAGAAGACCTGTCCCTCCCTCGAGGGACTCCGCCAACAAGCCCTCGCCCAGAGTGCCGGGGATACCTCCGGAACACATTGGATTTACTGGGACAATGATCTGCTATACAGTGAGCAAAGGATCGCGGAGCTGGGGGCCAGCCGAGTACTAGTGGTGCCCCTCCGTTTTAGAGACTTCCTGCTAAACCTGGCCCACGATGTCCCCCTGGCTGGACACCTGGGTCAGGATAAAACCTACAGCCGCCTAGTGACCCACTTCTTCTGGCCCAAAATGAGGAATGATGTACTCCAGCATTGCCGATCTTGCCCCACGTGCCAAGCCAGTGGAAAGAGCGGCCGCAAACTAAAAGCCCCCTTGCAAACATTTCCCGTGGTCACCACCCCGTTCGAGAGGGTCGGGATAGACATTGTGGGGCCCCTGGACCCCCGTACAAGACAAGGACATCGGTTCATCCTGGTACTGGTGGACCACGCCACCCGCTACCCCGAGGCTGTTCCCCTGCGAACCGTGACAGCCCCGGTGGTCGGCCGGGCCCTGATGGGGATCTTCTCCCGTGTGGGCTTCCCCCGAGAAGTCGTCAGCGACAGAGGCACAAACTTTATCTCTAAGTACATGAAGTCCCTCTGGCAACAGTGTGGGGTCACCTACCGATTCACGACCCCCTATCACCCTCAAGGGAACGGACTAGTTGAGCGGTTCAACCGCACGCTCAAAGGGATGATTGGGGGGTTGGAAGAGCCCCTCCGTCGCCAGTGGGATGTGCTGCTGCCGTGCCTCCTCTTCGCATATCGAGAGGTCCCCCAGAAGTCCCTCGGCTTCAGCCCGTTTGAGCTATTGTATGGACACCCCGTACGGGGGCCGCTCAGCCTAGTCAAGGAAGGCTGGGAAATGCCCCCTCTAAAGAACCCTCCAGATGTCTTCAAATACCTCCTAACCCTCCGCAACCAGACCCGCCGGTTCAGAGAGCTGGCAAAAGCAAACTTGGAGGCCAGTCAAGAGGACATGAAAAAGTGGTATGACCAAAATGCCTCCTCCATCGAATTTGAACCCGGACAACAGGTATGGGTGATGTCCCCCACCGAACCCTGCGCCTTGCAAGACAAATGGACGGGGCCCTTCAAAGTAGTCGAGCGCAAGGGTCCCGTCACCTATCTCATCGACATGGAATCTTCAAGGAACCCCCTCCGAGTCCTCCACGCTAACAGACTGAAACCCCACTTTGTACGTTCAGAACTCAGCCTCCTGATGGCCACAGACAATGGAGCCGAAGGAGACTCCGAACCCCTCCCTGACCTCCTACGGACTCGGGAGAAAGATGGCTCTGTGGATGGGGTCCGACTCTCAGAGGCCCTCACCCTGGAACAACGCCAAGAATGTCGAGACCTTCTGTGGCAGTTCGCCGACCTGTTTTCCCTCACCCCAGGTGTCACTTCCTGGTGTGTGCACGATGTGGACACGGGGGACAGCCCCCCTATCCGCCACCGGGCCTACCGCGTACCAGATCGGGTACGGGCCTGCATCCAGGAAGAAATAACCAAGATGCTCACGCTCGGGGTCATTGAGCCCTCAGACAGCCCCTGGGCTAGCCCAGTAGTACTGGTCCCCAAAGCAGCCCCTCCCGGCACCACACCGGAACTCCGGTTCTGCATCGACTACCGGGGCTTGAATGCGGTCACTAAAACGGATGCACACCCCATCCCCCGGGCAGACGAGCTAATCGACCGCATGGGAGCTGCCCGCTACCTCAGTATTTTCGACCTGACGGCGGGCTATTGGCAGATCGGCCTCACACCCCGGGCCCAAGAACGATCCGCATTTTCCACTCCTGATGGCCATTATCATTTCAAGGTCATGCCCTTCGGTATGAAGAATGCCCCAGCAACATTTCAGCGGCTCGTCAATCAGGTCTTGGCCGGGCTCGAAGGATTCAGCGCCGCCTACCTAGACGACATCGCTGTGTACAGCCACCACTGGTCCGACCACCTCCACCACCTCCGAACGGTGCTACAGGCCCTTCAGCACGCTGGCCTCACGATCAAGGCCAGCAAATGCCAAATTGGTCAGGGGTCCGTAACCTACCTCGGACACCAGGTGGGAAGCGGCCTGGTGGCCCCTCTGCAGCTCAAGGTTGCCGCCATCCAGTCCTGGCAGCCCCCCACCACCCAGACCGAGGTACGCGCCTTTCTGGGACTCACGGGCTATTACAGACGGTTCGTGAAAGACTATGGTACCATCGTGGGGCCTCTCACAGAACTCCCGTCCAAAAATCAACCCAAGAAGGTCAACTGGACCCCAGATTGTCAAACAGCCTTCGAACAACTAAAGGCCGCCATGTGCTCCGCTCCTGTGCTCCAGGCCCCCGACTACAGCCGGGAATTCGTCGTCCAGACGGATGCCTCCGACCACGGCATTGGGGCGGTCCTGTCTCAAGTGAACACCGAAGGCCTTGATCAGCCAGTGGCCTTCATCAGCCGGCGACTCCCACCTCGAGAACAACGCTGGAGCACCATCGAGAGGGAGGCCTTCGCTGTGGTGTGGGCCCTCAAGAAGCTCCGGCCCTACCTCTTTGGCACCCACTTCCGGGTGCAGACCGACCATCGACCCCTGCAGTGGCTGATGCAGATGCGGGGGGAGAACCCAAAACTACTACGTTGGTCCATCTCCCTACAAGGGATGGACTTCACTGTTGAACACCGGCCTGGGCTAGATCACGCCAACGCGGATGGCCTGTCCCGCTTTTTCCGCCTCGACGAGGAGAGTCCCCAAGAGGATGGGTGACTCTCCCCGCCTTCAGCTGGGGGGGACGCATGTTGGACAGGCCACGTGAAGGGCCGCTCCCCCTCTGCCCGACCAGGCACGAGCCCGGCCCCTCAAGTGTCACACACCACCACTTCACGTTTTCCGTCCCCTCCGGGACCCTTGCCTCTGAACATATCGACCTCGTGGGCCCGATCCACTACCGGCCCGCGCACCCAGCCTGGGCGCCATCTTGGACCCTCCACCACGAGGCCGCATGGCTCCCGATCGACCCCAACCCTGGGCCTGGCCAGGCCTCAGACATCCCGGCACCACCATCCACCCAGGAGGTGAGCGGACTACTTGGCAGGTCAATGGGAGAAAGAGGTGTCGATGGCTCTCCCCCGCCAGGTACCGCTCGCCCACAACCTCCCCGGGCGCTGGCTCCAACCCCCTGCTGGGTGTCTGGACTTCTACATCCCGGACCCCCCGACCTCCAAATGCGAGGGTCCGGACATCAAAGGGCCCCAGCCCTATAACTGGGGCAGCTCCAGAGCAGGAAGGCAGTTGTATCTTGGAGTCGAGAGACGCAGAGAAGAACTCATCCTTGACGGGCTATTGGCGCTGCCGTAGCTCTGCCTTGCGAACTATCGTCCTGCCTGCTGGCGCTGCCGCAACCTTCGTAAACCTTCATCGTCGTCGGGACCTGCTGGCGTGGCCGCGGACCGTTTGTAACCTCCATCTTCATCGGGACCTGCTGGCTCCGCCGCGGACCGTCGCTTCCTTCGTCCATCTCGGGACCTGCTGGCTCCGCCGCGGCCCGTCCATCCAGAACGCCGAGCTCGAGGATTGAGAGCTATTCCATCTATTTGGTAACAAGACTGTCCCGCTACCCCGTTTCCCCATCCAGAGACCAGAATCGAGGGGACCCCTGAGTCCAGACCTCCTTGTATCATTTCACCGTACTTAGAGAATTGCTTATAAAGTATTGTTAAACCTTAACCTGGTGTGGTGTCCGTCTGTGGGGGGGAAGTTACTTGTCTGTATGATCGCTGGAGACGGCTCTCCCCGGAGACCTCTCCCCTTATCCTCGGCCGACCCTCCCGGTCCGTCTAACATTCGCACAAGGAGATCTTTTGGAATCCATGTCCAAATATGTGGATTTTTTTCTCCATGGTTATGTTGAAAATCTCCCATCCTGTATCAGGAATACTAGCCAATTTCTGGAGAAATTGAGGGAGGTCACTTGGGAGGAGGACTACTGCTTACTAGTAATGGATATCTGTTCTCTCTATACCAGTACTAATCATCAGGACGGTTTGAATGCCATAAGTCATTTTATTTCCGATAGAGATGTGTGCTTTTATCATCACAATAAAATGTTGTTAAGAATGACAGAAATGTGTCTTACTAATAACTTTTTCCTTTTCAACAAGAAAATATTTCAACAATTGAAGGGTGTGGCTATGGGGACATGCTTCTCCTCTAGCTATGCATGTTTACATGTAAGGCTGGTGGGAGAAGCATGTCCTCCGCCACACCCATGCTGACACTGTCTCTGAGCACGTCATTAAATGGTGGAGATTCATAGATGACATGTGTGTAATATGGAAAGGTACGCAAGAGTCAGCATTGAAATTTGAAGCTGATATCAATGACAATACCCTGAATCTACAATTCATGGCCAATGTCAGCAGTTTTAAAGTGGAGATCTTGGATGTGGAAATTTATGTGGAGGCCAATGCCATTCAGACTAAGTTACATAGAAAGGCATTTCTGTACTGCATGCCAGTAGTGCCCACCCCAGACATCTGATCAGGAGTATCCCTTATGGGGAATTTTTAAGAATCAAAAGAATTTGCAGCAACATAGGAGATTTGGAAACATGTCTATCTGAATCAGTGGAAAGATTTAAGGCTCGAGTTACAGTTCAATTGATTTGCAGACTGCACTGACTAAAACACAGGATCAGGTCCCTAGGCAAGAAACAACCAGCGAGGCCAATACACAACTAGAAATTCCACAACAGTGTTTCAATAAAAAATCAGTGGTTAGACTCATCACCACATTTAGCAGTCATGAGAAGCAAGTCAGAAAGATAATCAACAAAAATTGGTCAATTCTGAAAACAGACATTACCCTGGCCCCTGAAATAGATACTTATCTGGCTATAACCTTTAGAAGAGCTTCCTCTATGAGGGACGCTCTGGTTAGAACTAGTCCGGAAGGGAGTGAGACTAGTAACTGGTTGACGAACTGAAAGGGTTTTTTTAAATGTAGCTCGTGCAGGGCTTGTAAATTTGGGGTAAATAAGTCTGAGTATGTTGATGCTTTCTCTTCTACACAGTATAAAATCCAGGGCTTATACTCATGTAAGACTGATCATGCAGTCTACGTGCTCACATGTACGTGCCAACTTTAATATGTGGGCAGTACAAAACTCCCTGTGTTTAAACGGATCTTGCAGCACTTACGGGCGATAGTTAATTTGGATTCTTCATATCCGGTCGCTCGTCATTTCAAATAAGTGCATCATAACAATCTTAATGACCTCAGTTATTTTGTGATCGATGCAGTCCCAAAGTCTATACGGGGAGGGAACAGAGAGAAGAAACTGCGCCAACTTGAGAGTCAGTACATCATACGGTTAGACACTAAGATGCCAAATGGCCTTAATACAGGAGAGGATTGTATAATTTCTTTCATGTGTGCATATATTCATATATCTGTATAGATATCTTTACTTCTTAAGCACTTTATTTGCTGCTAGTGATGAAATTAGGTTTTCTAATGAATGAATTTTTTCTACATATTCTTATGAATTTTTTCTATGTATTCTGATATATTTATGAGATCTATGTTTTCTTTTTATGTGTAGTGTTTGACTATTTATTGGATTTTAGCTTCACTTCTATCAGGGTTTTAACTGGTTTTACTAGTTTCCTGGTTTTACTGATTTTTCTTCCGGTGTCTGTGAGGTATTGGAGTCCTATGGTAGCGGACTTTGCACATCATTAAATACATATGTTTACTTCTGCAGTCCTTTTTCTCAATAGAGCTGATTTTTGGACGGATGTTATTTCGTGCATTGTATTGCAATTCTTATGAATTCAGTTTATTAGTTTATTAGGGTATAATAACTGCATCCGCCTTATTGGTTTCAACCTTTATAATTTTTTATCTTATCGTGTTCCCTATGACTTTAATAGTTTACTGATAAGAAATTGCACTTATTTTGATATTTTTTAATACTCAAGTTTACAATACCTTACATTTGCACTGATATCATTAGACAGGCAGTGTTGCACTTTGATTCTGGGCACTTTCCCTGTATTGCACCTTTTGCACATTTTGCACTGTTAACATTATTTAAATTTAGGTGGATACAATATGTATTCAAGAAAGTATAGTATTTGTATTTACTTTGAAAGCGTTGTTTAATAATAATTTTCCACAAAGTGTTCTCATATTATGTTACTTTGTGATTTAAAACTCGCTAACAGTATGATTTATTTATTTATTTATGGTTTTGTAACGCGCCGGAATCATACCCAAAGGTGTATCCCCGCGCAGTGCTGTCTGAGAGTGCAAGGAGAGGGAGGCTCTAGTACTGAAACAGAGTGGTCTTAAGACTCTTCCTGAAGATTGAGTGGCTGGTACATTGCCTAAGGGAAAAGGGAAGGCTGTTCCACAGACGTGGACCCATAACAGAGAGGGCACGTCCCCCCTGTCTGGTCTTGCTGAATCGGGGAATCTGCAGTAACAACTGGTTACTAGAGCGCAGGTTGCGTGAGGGGCAATGATGGACAAATTTTTCAGCTAGATAGGGCGGCCCTAGATTGTGCAGACTTTTGTGCACCACACAGCAGGTCTTAAATTCCACCCGTTTCCGAATGGGCAGCCAGTGGAGCAGTTTAAGAAGGGGCCGGTGTGAGAAGGTGGCCTGATATATAATGTTCACTATTCTAGTGAGCACTTTGTATCAGTCCAAACAACCCTTATGGTGATTGGTTGTAAGTCAACCTTATAGACCAGCTATCCTAGTAGCGTGGATACGAGCAGTCTTCGGGCTAAACTCTAGAGGGCGTGTTAAGCCAGCTGGTATACCATCACATATACCCCTTGAACACCAAGTGAAAGGAGACCACACAAGTGTTATGAAAATAAACAGTGTATTTATTTAGATCACAACAGCCCTGTACTCTTTATGAGGACAGGGTACTAAGCACACAACAAAACTCTTACGAAAATACTTTAAGTTGCACAATTTACACAAATGCCCGAGGGGCACGAAAAACCATATACTATGGAAGTGGAATGCGAAATTACTAGCAGGTAAGTACTGGACTAATAGGCTTTGGAATCGCTAGGACTACGTTACTGAACCTTCAGATTACTAGTAGGAGGCCTAGGGGACTCGGGTGCAGAGTGTGCACTCTCACGTGGGATGTGGGACAAAGTCAATGGGAGCTAGTAAATGCAAAGTTAGTGTTCTCGGGCGAACCCGATAAGGTAGGTCGAAAACGACAGTGGATCTGGACCCTTGGATAGTGAGGCTATGCTGGGGCACCAAAATGCCGAAGTTACCTAGCCCAGGGGCTGCAGCTGCATAGGTCTGAAAAGACGTCGGGAATCCTCGTTGACGAACCAGGATCCTGAAGAAAGAAGTTGCTGGCAGGCGACCAGTGAAGATTGTTCGAGTGATCCAAGCCTGGATCGAAGATGGATGACACCTGAAAGCAGAGGGGACCAAGTTCGTGACCACTAGCCAGCGATCAGATGGCACCAGGAGGGCACCGGATGGTAGTCACCTCGACCAGGTGAGTGGGCGACGCTGGGCTCTGCAGTCTCACGGACCAGGAGGCGTTGTCGGCGACCAGGATGGAGGTGCGAGCTGTCCCACGATGGTTGATGCTGTCGACGTCGCTGGACCCAGGATTGGGGCAACAAGTCTTGTCAAATTCAAGCCCACGCGGAGGACCTAAAATGGCGTCTGGAGTGGACCAGGAGGGTCCGGGGTGCTCTTCTTTTGGAAGGGAGCAAGGGCCAGTCTGGAGCAACCAGACCAGCAGCAGTGATGTCGTCGGGCGTCGTTAAGAAGGCCACAAGCCAGCGGGCTAGTAGCCAAACAACGCGGTGAGCAGCAAAAAGCAGAAGGGCCCCACGCAGATCGTGGAGATGCTGGGAGGCTGGACTTCGGTGCTGGAGCTGCTCAGGGTCGGGGCTTCTCGGACCCCAAAGCACTCACCAGAGGGTCCCTCGGCGGTCGTGCTGGATAGAAGTCGTGCAGTTCTGATGATGGCCGGTCCCTCGAGGTCTCATCGCACCTACGGTTCTCAGCTTAGCTGTAGAGGTAGGTAGAGGTCAGAGATGCCAGGGAAGCCGGGTCTTGTCATGCTGGTCGGTCGGATTCCTGAGGAAGGACGTGCAGCAAACCGCAGAGTTCTTAGATGGTGCCTGCGGATGCAGGGTGACTACTCCTTAGTCACAAGGGAGAATCTTGAGAAGAAGTCGAGAGTTCCTTTCGTAGAAAGTAGTTTCTTGATTCAAAGATGATCTAATTTGGAAGGGTCCCCGCTCCTGCCTTTATCCTAAAGAAAGGGGTGGGTACGCGACTAGGTCCTGCCCTAGGGGTGGGACCAGGAAGGGGGGTGGTTACACCCCTCTCCCATGCCGGACTTTCCCCAGGCCAGGGGCTGGTGTGCCCCTGGAACTGGTTCTAGCCGGCAGATGCGTAGTGAGCACCGGGGTGCCACTTGCAGTCACCTTCCTGTAAAGCCCTGCCTACCCAGGATACACAAAACCCTGTCTGGGATGGTGCTAGCACTGCCCCTGACAGGAAACCCTTTGTCCAAGCTCTCCTCGCTGGAAGGACTCCCAGCAGCAGGAGGTCAGACTCGTGTCTGTGGTGGCAGCATCCATTTTGTGGAGCTGAGGCTTGAGTTAACTTTAACCGGGGTTCACAGTTAGATACATGTCGTGTCCCTCTAGAAGGGTGGAATGCTAACCCCGTCGCCAGAATCGGCGAGGGGTTAGTATTCCAATTCGTATGACACCTTACTCGACATGTTTTGATAAAGCGATACCAAAGATAGCATTTAACCGCGAGGATTATAATGCACTTAAGAGTATATGGTATGCGTTTTCATGGAACAGCTATTAGGACTTGGTTCCGCACGCTGCAAACGGGCTCAGCTCATGCCAGAGCACCATCTCACACGATTCCAAGCACTCTGCCTTCAGGATTGTCAAGGCCTGCCATAGGAGTGACTGATAGGAATCTGTGTGTCCACTTTTAGGGTTAGATATAGGTATACTATATCTAAAGCAAAGGGTGATTACACCACCTTGCCCCAGCTGTCGTGCAGCCAGTTGTGTCAGATTTAGATGGCCATCCAGGGCTGGCATAATACATGCTTCAGCCCCTGGTAGGCCCTGGGTACACCTATGCCCTGAGTTACAGGGTCTGATAAGGTGGCCCAGTACCAATTGGAAATGTACCTAAGGTACATGGAATCCATTTTAGAGAGAGAGCAGTAGGCCTGGGGTCCTGATTGGCAGGGCCCCAGGTCAACTAAGTCGGAAAACCAGCAAAACACCAGGCAAAAAGTTGGGGGCAACCATAGTCAGGTATCCACCTTCCTACAGCCGGGATGGAGTTCTGGGGGGGGGCATTTGTCACCAGGCGTGCTGCGGTGTTCTGTACCACTTGGAGCTTGTTTAATACGCCTTCATTGGCCACTAGGAGAAGGCCGTTACAGTAGTCCAGGCGACTCAACACGAGGGCCTGAACCAAGGTCTTCCTCGAGCTGTCGGGGTGGAGAGGAAACACCTTCCGAAGGAGGCTGATGACATGGAAGCAAGACCCCACCGTGACGTTGTTGTGATGCACAAGTGTGAGGTCGTGGTCAAGGCGGACCCCCAGATTTTTCACCACCTGTTTAGGGGAGGGGGCCTCTCCCAAACTAGTAGGCCACCAGTCAGGGGTCCACTAGATTTTAGCTTCCCCAAACAACATGACTTCTGACTTTCCCACATTACACTGGAGAAAGTTATTGGCCATCCAACTGGCGACCGCCGTCGTGCCACTCGAGAAGGCCTGCCTTACCTCAGGGGTGAAGGTTTTAAAGGTAAACAACAACTGAGTGTCGTCTGCGTATGAAATGGGTACAAACCCGTACGACCTCATAATATTAGCCAAAGAGGCAACATAAACATTAAATAGCGTAGGGCTAAGACAGGAGCCCTGCGTGACTCCTCTAGTGATTTTAGAAGGATTGGAACTGAAGGTGCCCATGTTCACCTGCTGGGTACGTTCTGTAAGGAAGCTGGTGAACCACGCCAGGGCTGATTTTTCTAGGCCGATCTCCTCTAGTCTTCTTAGAAGAATGGTGTGTGATATGGTGTCGAATGCTGCGGACAAGTCCAACAGCACCAACACCACAGACAGACCCCTGTCCAAGGACATACGTATAGTATCCGTGACCGAAAGGAGAGCAGTCTCGGTACTATACTTTGGCCTGAACCCAGATTGAGAATGGTCCAGGCAACCGGTCCGCTCAATAAAACTGGAGAGGTGGAAGTTGACATGTTTCTCCATCAGTTTGCCGACAAACGGCAAAAGGGAGATGGGCCTCAAGTTGGACATATCAGACCAAGGAACAGAGGTGTTTTTCCTTATAGGCTTGACCAGGGCACTTTTCCACTCCAGTGGAACTAAGCCTTCAGATAACGAGCGGTTAATCAGGGTCTGAATAGTGGGACTAAGAACGTTCCCTATGAGATGCATCACTCGGGCAGGAACGAGGTCCGCCGGGCAACCTGATTTAATGGTGCCAATCAGTGAATTAACATCGTCCAAACTGATCTGAGGAATGCAGGACAGTTTAGTGGGGCCAGAATCAACAGTCTCGAGCTGAGGGCATGGAAAGGGATCACTAGTATCGACCAAATTAATAGATTGGG
Organism: Lissotriton vulgaris; assembly: GCF_964263255.1. Lineage (NCBI taxonomy): Eukaryota > Metazoa > Chordata > Amphibia > Caudata > Salamandridae > Lissotriton > Lissotriton vulgaris. The sequence goes on from NC_141694.1 coordinate 883,979,390, forward strand.
CAATTGTTTGGTAGATAGAGTCGGTCTTGTTCAAGAAGAACCCAGCAGTGTCATCACACAGTTGTTGGGACACCGTCTCTGGACTTTCACAAGCAACAGGCTTGGTAAAGGTTCGCAGAACCTGATAAAGTATTTTAGGGTCATTGCCTGCCTCAGATAGTTGAGAAATGATATGGATTTTACGGGCAGCTCTGATGTTTCTGTGATAAGATCTCATGGCAGAGTGGTAGCGAAATTTATCTGCTACAGTATGGGAGCTTCTCCAGGTCTTCTCCAACTTCCTACATACTTTCTTTTCTGCACGTAGTAGATCAGAGTACCATAATTCCTGCTTGCGGTTAGACTGCTGATTACAGACTCTTAGAGGGGCAATGAGATTAACTGCAGTATTCACAGCAGCATTGTATTTGGAAAGGGCCATGTCCGGGGTATCCAAAGTGGAAATGTCCGGGGGAACAAAGATGTCTTTAAAGGCCTCCACGGACACCTTGTGCCACTGCCTGCGCCATAAAGGAAGAGGGGCAGGTTGAGGGCCGTCCTCTGTAGGAGTGGGGAGGGAGAAACTTGATTTTAATATATTGTAAATAGGTACCTTTTCTAGCATATCGAAATCCCTATTTAAAGTTTGTCTTTCACCTCTTTACTGCTGAAAAAGCGGAGGGAAATCATTGTGAACTGAGTATTTAAACCACGAGGGAAGTGGAGCATGTCATGTGATCAAGACCGGGGAGACCCGGTCGAAACGCGTCATGTTGTGAAGAAAATAAACGCACCTTAGAAAATCTTTATCCTGTGTGGTGGTCCATTCCTGAAAACATTTGCTGGAGCAACTTTTGTGGACAGGATCTTGTATATATATGTATATATATATATATATATATATATATATATATATATATATATATATATATATATATATATATTTTGGGCTCATACTCCATTTCTTTCGCTGAGGTCGAGAAAGGCAGCGTGACTGCCGAAACGCGTCCCTCTTCTGTTCCACCTTGTGTCTGATGCAAATGATGCAATAAAACGGGAGAAATACCCACAACTACGTGTGCAGGCTCCTTAATCAGAAGACGGTTTGGGGGATTTTCTTCACATTTCAAGCGCTAGCGGTAGCGCCTTTCACTTTGCACCACCAGCGATCTGGCAGCACGCCAGCATCACCGCAATTACATTTTGAATATATATATATATATTACCTACTGGCGGTCGCCAGTAGGTATATATAGTTAGGATTTTTTCTCTATGGGATTTTTGAAAATTCTATGTCTAATAACTTTGGCGTTTGTGGACGGAATTGGCTGAAATTTTCAGGGAAATGGAACATTTTGTTTCTGAGCAGCCCCTGACAATTTGGGGGGGGTTTCTTCAAGGGGGGGCCGAGAAAAAAGGGGGGTCCCAAAACGCGTTTTTCCCATGTTAATTTCCATAGGGCGGTTGGCCTCACTTTTAGCTCGAACGGCTGAATGGATTTGCACGAAACTTGGCAAAATTGTAGGGACTGTTAGCCCGATGTGCCTTTGCTGGGTCTCAATATATGTGCTCCAGTGGGTTTTGAGTAATTTAGGTTCAAAAAAAGATATATATCTGGGCGGAGCCTAACCACACATCTGATCTGATTGGCTGTCAGCACTTCATCCAAGAAGTGTTGGCAGCCATCTTGGGACCAATATACATGATAGCACCTCATTAAAAAGCATTGTAGTTAATAGAGGGTTTTAGGACTTTAGTTACATTATAAATCATTTGTTGATGGTTCCATACTCGTTTTAGGAATTGTGGTGGGTTCTAAGGTGATTTTACCATGTGAAAAAACCTTCTGCTGTGATATCATGAATATTGTTTGAAAGAAAACTAATATCTCATGATTTTCCCACAGTGGTTTGGAAGGGGATCTATAAGCTAAACTGAAAGCATATTTTCTGTAAATTCACATTATCTTTCTCAGTCATGTGAAAATGAAGTCTGACATTCTCAGTAAAACATGTACATCCAACAAGGACAGAGACTGTCAGTTGATTCCTTTGTGTTCTACTGCAGCCTCCTAGAGTGTTCTAAAGAACAACTAGAGCGCTAACAGTCCTACTTATTACAAAGGTATGGCACACCTGAAGCCATCTTGATTGGAATAAAGTGGTAACTCTTAAAACATTTAATTTAAAAAGAAACAACATGAGGGGGTATATTTTGCCATAGAAAGTATGATTAGTGCTGCAGAATGAAAAATTAGGGCACATTTTGAGTGACTTCTCAAATCCTTTTCTATTTCATTAAAACATTCTGACATGCAGTCTCCCAAAATGGCCACCAGAGACAAAAGAGCCCAAATGTAGCCCAAATATCACCCAGATGTAGCCCAAGTATAGCCCAATGACAGAATGTCCCAGAGTGTTCTAAAGAACAACTAGAGCGCTAACAGTCCTACTTATTACAAAGGTATAGCACACCTGGAGCCATCGTGATGGGAATAAAGTGGTAACTCTTAAAACATTTAATTTAAAAAGGAACAAAATGAGGGTGTATATTATGCAATAGAAGGTATTATTAGTGCTGCAGAAAGAAAAATTAGGGCACATTTTGAGTGACTTTTCAAATCCTCTTCTATTTCATTAAAAAATTCTGACATGCAGTCTCCCAAAATGGCCACCAGAGACAAAAGAGCCCAAATGTAGCCCAAATATCACCCAGATGTAGCCCAAGTATAGCCCAATGACAGAATGTCCCAGAGTGTTCTAAAGAACAACTAGAGCGCTAACAGTCCTACTTATTACAAAGGTATGGCACACCTGAAGCCATCTCGATTGGAATAAAGTGGTAACTCTTAAAACATTTAATTTAAAAAGGAACAAAATGAGGGGGTATATTTTGCCATATGAATTATGATTAGTGCTGCAGAAAGAAAAATTAGGGCACATTTTGAGTGACTTCTCAAACCCTCTTCAATTTCATTAAAAAATTCTGACATACAGTCTCCCAAGATGGCCACCAGAGACAAAAGAGCCTAAATGTAGCCCAAATATCACCCAGATGTACCCCAAGTATAGCCCAATGACAGAATGTCCCAGAGTGTTCTAAAGAACAACTAGAGCGCTAACAGTCTTACTTATGACAAAAGTATGGCACACCAGAAGCCATCTTGATTGGAATGAAGTGGTAAGTCTGAAAACACTCAATTTAAAAAGGAACAACATGAGGGGGTTAATTTTGCCATAGAAAGTATGATTAGTGCTTCAGAAAGAAAAATTAGGGATCATTTTGAGTGACTTCTCAAATCCTCTTCTATTTCATTAAAAAAATTCTGACATGCAGACTGAAACATGCACTTTGAATACCAGCAGCAGACGTCCCTGGTGAGCAGTAGCTTTACTACAGTGATCTAATGTGCAACTAGAGTGCTAACATTCAGAATTTATGGCAAATGTGTGACACATCTGAATGCCTTCTTGATGGAACCAAAGTAAACAAGCATTGAAAATGCAATAGATCTCGCCCTCGTTTAAGTTAAAGCCATTCTGTTTGTAATGAGGTGGCTTTTTAGCTTTGCTTTTATTAGTGTTTTTTCAACTTTCATGTAAATAACATGCATCTGTATGCATATAAGTATATGTATGCATGCATTTATGTTTGTATTTATATAGATATACAGATGATATATGTTTATATATGTATGTATATATATATATTCACTGAAAAAACCATAGGCTATAGACCATATATAGTTAGGAATTAGCATTTACAAAACCTTGAAAATTCACTGAAAAAACCATAGGTTATAGACCATATATAGTTAGGAATTAGCATTTACAAAACCTTGAAAATTCACTGAAAAAACCATAGGTTATAGACCATATATAGTTAGGAATTCGCATTTACAAAACCTTATTTTACTCACAAAAAACCATTGAAATTCCATATATAGTTAGTTGCACTAACTATATATCGCGCACCCGCAATCCACTGCTGATGATGTCACATATTACATCATTCATGACATGGTCAGTGACATCACTGATGACAGCTCATTTAACATCAATGATCACACCACTGATGATATACTTCATGTGATAATACAATGCACCTCCTTACACTCTAATATAACCTCTGTTACACCTAGCGTAAAATACAGAGTATTATTTTTGAAACTATTAACACACCAATACCATTTACTACATACGCACTCACTGATTCCTACGTCTACATGCACATTCATTCATTCACCCATAAGGTCACTCGTACATACAGTCACTCATCATTACAACACTATCATATGCACTCATACACCTATGCAGACACTCACACACTGCCACTCATCCATGGAGTTACTCACACACCGAGTCAGTCCTGTAAAGAATCAATCACACTTTGATTTCTTCATCTATACAGTTAAACACAGAACAGCTTACATTTTCACAAATATACTAACACATACTTACTCACTTATACAATCAAATCCTTCATCCATACTCTTATACATCCACTCATTCTTCAATATGTCAAACATATTTAAACTTTACAAAAACACATAGTCACTGGATGATGTCATCAGTGATGTCATTTGAGATGTCATCAGTGATGTCATCAGTGATGTCACTGACCATGTCATGAATGATGTAATATGTGACATCATCAGCATTGGATTGCGGATGCGCGAAATATATAGTTAGTGCAACTAACTATATGTGGAATTTCATTGGTTTTATATCAATAAAATGTCCAGCTAACTATATAGGAGGAATTTCAATGGTTTTTTATATGTTAATTCCTAACTATATAAGGCCTAAAACCTATGGTTTTTTCAGTGAATTTCCAAGGTTTTTTAAAGGCTAATTCCTAACTATATATAGTCTATAACCTATGGTTTTTTCAGTGAATTTCATTGGTTTTTTAAAAGCTAATATATATATATAATATATATTTGTTTCCTGCTATTTTCCAAGTGTTTTCTTATCCTAGTGCAACCTCTATACAACAGTCTGACATTCCCTAGCAACACGTCCACACTACATAAAAACACAAAAATGTATATGCCTAACCCAAAAAATGGAGTAGTGGGTTTGTTTTCCTCTCTCAAAGTAAAACAAATGGTTTATGTGTGTGTATGTATATATCACTAAGGAAGCAAATTTTGTTTCAAAAATTCAGCAGAGGCTGGCAATCACTTATCCATCCAGCCATGCATGTGTCTGTACGTCCACAACCATGCTTCCACCTGCCTCCTACAGTTGAGTCATGCTATTTTTTAATTGAATCAGACTGTTGTGCAACACAGCGGTAAATTCCTTAATTAGTCAGGGCACCCTCTATCACTAGCCACTCACCGAAAAGAGCACGTAAGGCAGTAGGGTCTTTGCTCCCCCATTGCTCTCTCACTCCTGGGAGAGCTTCACTGTGGGAGCCAGTGTCGCCGCCCTCCTTCACCCGGTCACCATAGGCAGCGCTGAGGCTCCTTTCTTCGGGTGCCGGCTCCTGCCTTCCGCTCCCCGCCTCCTATGCAGTTCTCCGGCCTCGGGGGAAGCCCTCGCCGCCGGACCAATGGCAGGCGGGCACGGTGATGACGTGACGGGATTCCCGGGCAGCTGGAACCAATCCCTGTGCGGCCCTTGGGATGACGAGGAGGGAGTCCCGAACCAATCACCGCGCGCCCCAAGCGATGCAGCCTCGCTGCAGTTATTCTCTCAGGGTGAAATAACGAGGGGTCCGTTCGTCCTGGTGCCATCTTCCTTCTTCCCCCTCGCGGCGGGGGTGGGCATTCCCGGCCGGCCGCGCTGGGATTGGCCGGCCGGCCCCAGCACTTCCGGGTCGCCGCGGGCAGCGCGGTGGCCCGATTTCAGGCAGGCAGGCGGGGACAAAAACGAGGTGGGCACTCGTAGGTGCAAATGGCACTTGTCATACAGGTGGCAGGGCTCCCTCCCATCACGGGAGCCCTGCACAGTCAGCCGCCATCGTCCTTCTTCCCCCTTCCGGTGAGGGCGGGCATTTCCAGCCGGCCGCTCTGGGATTGGCCGGCCGGCCCCAGCACTTCCGGGTTGCCGCGGGCAGCGCGGCGGCCCGATTTCAGGCAGGCAGGCGGGGAGAGTGCGCGCACGCGTACGCGCCTATAGATATATAATTGATTTTAAATGCAATTTTCGCAGCAAATACTGGACGGATTTACACCATTTAAAGATAAGCGTAATCTGCGAACCAGTCTCTTCCATTTTACCAAATTTCAAATAATTCCGTTCAGCCGTTCGGGCTGTAGCCGAGTCTGAAGGTCCTACGGAAATTAACATGGGGAAAACTCGTTTTGGGACCCCCCTTTTTTCTCAGCCCCCACTTGACGAATCCCCCCCAAACTTTCAGGGAAGGAGAGGAGCGGAGCGAGCCATCTTCTTTGAGAAATTTGCGAAGATTCATCAACCAGCGCCAAAGTTATTCCCAATAGAATGTTGGGGATTTCCTATGGAAACTAGGTCCTAACTATATATACCTACTGGCTACCGCCAGTAGGTAATATATATATATATATATATATATATATATATATATATATATATATATATATATTCACTGAAAAAAACATAGGTTTCACACCAGTTATAGTTATCTGGAAATTTTACTGACATAAAACCATTGAAATTCCCACGTTATAGTTAGTTGGACTCACTATAACTTGCGCGTGTAATGCACCTCTGATAACATCACATATTACATCACTCATGACATGGTCAGTGACATCACTCATGACATCACTGATGACACCATCCAGTGAATGTGTGTCTTTCAGATAAATAAGTATGTTTTATATATGTATGTTAAGGTCGATGGAAGAATATTTGTTTAAATTATTGTCTTAATGGATGTTTTAAAAAAAAGAAATGATTGGATAACTGCCTTATTAAGTGTATCTTAGTGAATACATATATTAGCGAGTAATGTTTAAATATTTAAATATATGTATCAGTGTTTCACTTTCTGTATAAGTGACTGCATGGGTTGGTGAGTAGCTACATGTGTGTGTATATGGGTTATTAGATGTTTTTTTTAGTATCTTTATAATTGTCTGTTTGATTTGGTGGGGGTGTTACTTAGCACAAAGATGCATCAATGACTGACTCACTGTTTGTATGTGTTTTGAAGACAGCATATGTGTAGGATTGTAATGGTGAATGAGTGTGTATATGTATGTGTTAGTAAGTGAATGATTGTCTCACTAGTGTCTTTATTAGTAACTACATATGTTTTAATGTAGTATTTGTGAGTATTGGTGTATATAATTGAGTATATGTGAGAGTGAGAGATTGAAAGAGTTCTTGTTTTAATAAGTATGTGTTTCTATAAGTGATTGTTTAAGAGAGTAAGTATGTGTAAGTTTCCTTAGAAGTAAGGTGGTAGTGTATGTATAGCTGTATATGCAAATAAATGGATGTTCAATAGTTTATTTGCATGTGTGAGTATGTGTGTGAGCAACTTTTTGAAGACTGTCAGTGTGTTAACGGATGCATAGGTGTCTCACTACATATGATGAGTTAGTATATGTATGAGTGACTATATAGAAGTGTTGGTGAGCGAGTGGATGTGTATATAAATGGTGGAATTACTGAATTGGTTGTTGTATCTGGTATAGGTATGTCCACTTTTTTTAAATGTTATTTTTTATTTTTAAAAATGTGTTTTAAGGGTTACTTTACAGTGAAAGTAGGTCAGTCTCTCTGTCACAAGGATGGTGTCATCAGTTATGTCATGAGTGATGTCACTGACCATGTCATGAGTGATGTAATATGTGATGTCATCAACAGTGCATTACACGCGCAAGTTATAGTGAGTCCAACTAACTATAACGTGGGAATTTCAATGGTTTTATGTCAGTAAAATTCCCAGGTAACTATAACTGGTGTGAAACCTATGGTTTTTTCAGTGAATTTGATAGGTTTTTTAAATGCTAATTCCTAACTATAACTGGTGTGAAACCTATGGTTTTTTCAGTGAATTTGATAGGTTTTTTAAATGCTAATTCCTTTCTATATCGAGTTTCTAACCTTTTTTTTTTTTTTTTTACAATTTGCTGTTTTTTGTAAGTATTCATTTTTTTTTTTTTATATAATTTTTTTCTTTTGCGCTCTGGGTGCGCGCTCCGGGAAGCTTTCAGGTAAGCTCTCCGGTAAGCTTTCCGGTAAGCTAACCGGTGAGCTCACCTGAAAGTGCACCCAGAGCGCTACTTTCGTTCGTGAAAAAAAATATGAATGAAAAGTTAATAATAATGCAAAACATTTCGTACCATACAAATAAAATCAGTTTTTTTTTATAAGGAAAATGATTATGCATTTCTGTAAAAGTTTGATGACGTCACTTTGGCGCGCAGCGTAAGTGCCCTCGGAAGCGCCTACGTTCGCGCCGCGTAAACGCACCCAGAAGCGCCTACGTTCGCGCCACGTTTGCGCCCCGGAAGCGCCTACGTTCGCGCCGCGTAAATGCACCCTGAAGCGCTCTGTAGCGCGCAGCGTAAGCGCGTCGGGTCATGTGACCTTAAAATAACACTTTTCATTGGTTGCTAACAGTTTTTTTTACAAAGAATGAAATCCCCACCCATTTCCTTCACTTCTTCTTTCACTTTTGTGACTGAAAGACCTGCCTTTTTGCTCCAGGATATTTCTTGGTTTTACAATGGCTGCCAGACAATCCAGCAGTGAGGATGACCCAGAATTCATCAATGAAGAGCCTCCTCAATGAAAAGTTAAGGAACATTTCATTTGGAAATTTTTTGAAATCCCACCTGGACAAAAAAAGGTAAATGCTCCAAAAGTGCAGTGCAGGATCTGCAAAGAAGAGCTGTCACGAGGTACCCCTTTGAAAAAGTACTCTTTTGGAAACTTCACAATGATCCGGCATGTGCAGAGGAAGCACCCCCAGAATTTTGCCCGAGAAAGTGTCAGGGCTCAGGCACAAGAGGTTCCCAGTGATGGGGCCTCTACATCCACCGGAGGAGCAACTTCTTCTGGGAGGGGGCAATCACAGGAGCAGGTGCCAAACATTCAACCTGCATTTAACCATGGTGTCCTCAGATGCAGATACTGCAATCAACTCCTCACCTATGGGGAGCAAAGTGTCCAGCTCATGGTTCGAGCATTGGAGAACCATCGCTGCCCTTCCCACCGCTAATTTTTTTTGGTTTTTTTGCTCCTGTTGAGCAGTTTCCATTCCCTGTTTTTGTTCCTGTTTAGAAAAAAGAAGAAAACCAAAAGTTATTTTCAGAACTACCTCCAATTCTCATCAAAGAGCTATATTCTTAAAAAAATGAAAAAGAGTAAGTGAAATAGAGTGCATTGATAATGGAAAGGAGAATGAGTAAGAAAGAACATAAAGGTATGAGAGGAAAAAGGAAGTGAAGTAGGAGGACTGAAAGAAGGTGAGTGTTAGGAAAGAAAGTTATGAGAAGAAGAGTGAATATGGGGAATGTTGATATTCAATGAAAATGTTGAAAAGGAACAGGAGTGTTGAAGGATAAGAAAAGATGCATTGCTGGAGTTGAAGGTAGAAGGCCTCATTTATGAAGCCATGCGTCACTTTAACGCCACCAAAGCATCACTTTTTGTGACACAACAGTCCAATAAAAAATGCACCTTATTTATTCATATTTACGTTTGGCGTTTCTAGGTAAATACATCACTTTGTAAACCCCTGTGCCACATTATTCCTATGTCAGGTGTAATGTATGCAAAAGGGATGTATTGATGCAAGAAAGGGTCGTAGAGGTGACACAGTGAATAAACTGGAGGCCTCATTTCTGAAAAGTGACGCATCGCTACGTGAAAACAGCGATGCGTCACTTTTCTGGGCGCACTCCTTACGACATTCCAGATGTGTCATATTTAATATATGACGAATCATGTAGCAAGGAGTTATAGATACGTCAGTATTTCTGACGTATCTGTAAACACAAAAGTGACGCATTGCTGGAGTGCGTCACAAAAGTGACGCAACTCCAGTAATGCGTCCTTTCACATGGGGAAAGCACCATGTGAAAGGTCTTGCGTCAGTCTTACACCTGCTGTGAGGCAGGCGCAAGATTTTGACGCAACAGCATCCTAAAAGTGATGCAGTGAAATCTCATAGATTTCACTGCGTCGCTATTACCAAGCTTTTTGCGGGGGAACGCCCCCTCTGCATACATTATACCTGACGCAGATATAATGTGGCGCAGGGTTTTAAAAAGTGACCCATCTACCTAGATGCGTCACTTTTTAAATATAGCGCAACAAGGCGCATTTTTTTACACCGCTGGTGCGATGCGTCACTTTTCTGTGCGCACTCCTTACGACATTCCAGATATGTCATATTTAATGTATGACGAATCATGTCCCAAGGAGTTACAGATACGTCAGTATTTCTGACGTATCTGTAAACACAAAAGTGACGCATTGCTGGAGTGCGTCACAAAAGTGAAGCAACTCCAGTAATGCGTCCTTTCACATGGGGAAAGCACCATGTGAAAGGTCTTGCGTCAGTCTTACACCTGCTGTGAGGCAGGCGCAAGATTTTGACGCAACAGCATCCTAAAAGTGACGCAGTGAAATCTCATAGATTTCACTGCGTCGGTATTACCAAGCTTTTTGCAGGGGAACGCCCCCTCTGCATACATTATACCTGACGCAGGTATAATGTGGCACAGGGTTTTAAAAAGTGACCCATCTACCTAGATGGGTCACCTTTTAAATATAGCGCAATGAGGCACATTTTTTTACACCGCTGGTGCGATGCGTCACTTTTCTGTGCGCACTCCTTACGACATTCCAAATATGTTATATTTAATGTATGACGAATCATGTCGCAAGGAGTTACAGATACGTCAGTATTTCTGTGAGGCAGGCGCAAGATTTTGACGCAACAGCATCCTAAAAGTGATGCAGTGAAATCTCATAGATTTCACTGCGTCGCTATTAACAAGCTTTTTGCGAGGGAACGCCCCCTCTGCATACATTATACCTGACGCAGGTATAATGTGGCGCAGGGTTTTAAAAAGTGACCCATCTACCTATATGCGTCACTTTTTAAATATAGCGTAACAAGGCGCTTTTTTTTACACCGCTGGTGCGTCACAAAAAGTGACGCACAGGCGGCGCAAAACTGGCAGCGCAAGGCCTTCATAAATATGATCCTGGATTTTCCCCTTACTTCGCTCCCCGGTGCGCTTCCCGGTGCGCGTACCGGGCGCTTCCCCCGCGCAAATCGAAAAAAATATTTTTTTAAAATGTTCCGCGGGACCCTATTTTAGCCCCCACATTAAACCTAGGGGGTCAGGAGGGGGTCTACCCTGCCCCCTTATGGTCAATTCCCCCCTTTGTTTTTGCCACCTCTTGTGTCTCGATTTTACCGAGACACAAGATGGCGGACTGTTTAGAATGTTTACAGACACCCGAGAGCCAATCAGCTTTCTGCGCGCAAGTCGCGTGGCGCGCCCGGTGCGCTCCCCGGTGCGCGTACCGGAGCGCGCCTATAGATATATATATTTTTTTGAACCTAAATTACTCAAAATCCACTGGAGCACTGGAGCACATATCTTGAGACATAGCAAAGGCACATCGGGCTACTAGTCCCTACAATTTTGCCAAGTTTGGTGTAAATCCATTCAGTGAAATCGACCGCCCTATGGAAATTAACATGGGGAAAACGCGTTTTGGGACCCCCCTTTTATCTCGGCCCCCGCTTGACGAATCCCCCCCAAACTTCCAGGGAAGGACCGGGGCGCCGTGAGGCCATTTTGAGGAAATTTTCAGGCAGATTCGTCAACCGGCGCCAAAGTTATTCCAAATAGACTTTTGAGATTTAACATTGAAAAAAATCCTAACTATAACTACCTACTGGCGACTGCCAGTAGGTTATATATATATATATATATATATATATATATATATATATATATATATATATATATATATATATATATATATATATATATATATATATATATATATTCACTGAAAAAAACCATAGGTTTCACACCAGTTATAGTTAGCTGGAAATTTTACTGACATAATACATGAGTGATATAATATGTGACGTCATCAGCAGTGCATTGCAGGCGCGCAAGTTATAGTGAGTCTAACTAACTATAACGTGGGAATTTCAATGGTTTTATGTCAGTAAAATTTCCAGCTAACTATAACTGGTGTGAAACCTATGTTTTTTTCAGTGAATTTAATAGGTTTTTTAAATGCTAATTCCTAACTATAACTGGTGTGAAACCAATGGTTTTTTCAGTGAATTTCAAAGGTTTTTTAAATGCTAATTCCTAACTATAACTGGTGTGAAACCTATGTTTTTTTCAGTGAATTTCATAGGTTTTTTAAATGCTAATTCCTAACTATATATAGTGCCTCAAACCTATATTTTTTCAGTGAATTTCAAAGGTTTTTTAATAGCAAATTACTATAACTATGAAATGTAATATTTTTTATAATGAATCCTTTATTGTATATTTATGTAATACTATTTTCTTTATGTATATTGTTCATGTTTTTTTTTTTGCCCTGGAGCGCTCCCGTTGCGCGTACTGGTGAGCGCACCGGTAAGCGCAGTCTTACGGCGCGCCCGTTGCGCGTACCAGTGAGCGTCCCGTTAGCGCTAATGCCGCGAACAAAAACATCATCATGACGTATCGCGTAGCCGCGTCCGCGTGATACGCACGGAGTAAGCGCACCCGGAAGCACTCGAGCGCATACGATCGCGCAGCGTAAGAGCATCGGGTCATGTGACCTGAAAATAACACTTTTCATTGGTTCAGAACAGTTTTGGTTTCCAAATGATGAAAGCCCGGGTCATGTGACCTGAAAATAACACTTTTCATTGGTTCAGGACAGTTTTGTTTTCCAAATGATGAAAGCCCCCACCTTTTTTCCCTATTCTCACTTTGTCCTTTGACTGAGGAAGACCTGTTTGGAGACCTATTAGTACCAATTTGTACTGAAAAATGGCTACAGTAGCAGCAGCAGCAGGAGCATCTCAGCCACCACCACCACCACAAGGACCACCACAACACCACAGTGGTTGAGATGAAGAAGAGGAGGAGAAGGAGGAGGAGGAGGAGAGGAGGAGGTTCCTGCCTGAAAATACTACCCCATGTAAGCCAAAGGAGCACATTATCTGGGAGTTTTTTTCAATCCCAAAGGACCTCAAAAAGTAAATGCGCCAAAGGTTACTTGTCTAATCTGTGGCACTGTACTTTCCAGGGGGAACCCTAACAAAAAGTACTCTTTTGGCAATAACACCATGATTCGCCACATGCAACGCCGGCACCCTAACAACTATGCTGCGGCAGAGGTCAGAGAACTGACCAGAAATCTTCCCCAATCTTCTCCCAGCCCCTCCCAAAGTAAACAACCCACTCCATCGGGTCCAGAGACAAGGGAGATGATCCCAAACATCCAACCCAAGTTTGGAGAATTCAAAATCGTTTGTATATTTTGTGGAAAAACAATTACCTATGGTGAGCAAAGCATTAAACTCATCAACCGTGCTGGTGACAACCACAATTGCCCAAAAAAAACTTAATTTTTTCCTGATTTTGTTGCTCCAGTTGAGCTGTTTACAATTCCCTGTTTTTTGTTTGTCCCCATAAAAATAACAAAAAAATATAAAATTGTTCATAAAAGCCAAAAAAGTAAAAAATGTTCCAAAAAACAATAAAAAAATTATAAAACAACAAAAAGAATAAAAAAACTGTTCTTTTTAGAACTACCTCCAATTTATAAAAAAATGCTACTTTTTTTAAAAACTCTGTCATTCTTTTTTCCCCATGGTACGCTCCCCGGTGCGCGTACCGGGCACTCCCCCCACATCAAACCTAGGGGGTCACGGAGGGTCTACCCGGCCCCCTTTTGGTAATTTCCCCCTTTGTTTTTGCCACCTCTTGTGTCTCGATCCTACCGAGACACAAGATGGCGGCCGCTCCGGACTGTTTGGAATGTTGACAGACACCTGAGAGCCAATCAGCTTTCTGCTCGCGAACTCGCTTAGCGCGCTGGTGCGCGCCCCAGTGGGCGTACCGGGGCGCGCTTATAGATTAATATATTTTTTTGAACCTAAATTACTCAAAATCCACTAGAGCACATATCTTGAGACATAGCAAAGGCACATCAGGCTACCAGTCCCTACAATTTTGCCAAGTTTGGTGGAAATCCATTCCGCCGTTCGGGCTAAAAGTGAGTCCAACCGCCCCATGGAAATTAACATGGGGAAAACACGTTTTGGGACCCCCTTTTTTTCTCGGCCCCCACTTGACAAATCCCCCCCAAACTTTCAGGGATGGAGCGGAGCGCAGCAAGGCAAATTTGAGGAAAATTTCAGGCAGATTCCTCAACCGGCGCCAAAGTTATTCCCAATAGAATGTTGCGGATTCCCTATGGAAAACAATCCTAACTATAACTACCTACTGGCGACCGCCAGAAGGTAATATGTATATATATATATATATATATATATATATTCACAGAAAAAACCATAGGTTATAGACCATATATAGTTAGGAATTTGCATTTACAAAACCTTGAAAATTCAATGAAAAAACCATAGGTTATAGACCATATATAGTTAGGGATTAGCATTTAAAAAACCTTATTTTATTTGCACAAAACCATTGAAATTCCATATATAGTTAGTTGCACTAACTATATATCGCGGACCCGCAATCCACTGCTAATGATGTCACATATTACATCATTCATGACATGGTCAGTGACATCACTGATGACATCACTGATGACATCTCAAATGACATCACTGATGACATCACTGATGACAACACCCAGTGACTGTATGTTTCTGTAAAGTTAAAATATGTCTTACATATTGAAGAATGAGTGGATGTATAAGTGTCTGGATGAAGGATTTAGTAGGTGCATGACTGACTGTATGAGAGAATGATTAAATGTGTCTCACTGAGTGCATGGGTTAGTGATTAAAGTGTCTTAATTTGGCAATCATTATTTATGTTGTTCTGTAAACTTCTGCATGTTTAAATCAGTAGCTATATCAGAAACTATGTGGGTTATTGAATGGTTGCCCAAGTATTTGTATGGGAGACTGAGTATGTGTGTGGGTGGCTGGGAGGTGTATAACTCTGTGTATAGATGTGTGAGCAGTTGATTCCCTAGGTGTATGGGTTCAAAAGTGCATGTAGAAACAGCTGTATGGACAGTTGACTGTGTGCATGAGTATATTGGTGAGTGAATGGATATCTCAGTGCTACATGTCAAAGTAAGTACATATGTAAAACACACTCCATGTGAGAGTTGACATATATAAATAACTGAACATAAGAGCCAGTGAATGTGAGAGTGGCTGTATGAATCATTGTGAACTTGTATCAAGGATTGTATAAGAGAGTAAATATGTGTTAGTATATGTTTGAATAAGTAAGGTGTGTATAACTGTATAGTTGAGGAAATGGAGATGTGATTGATTCTTTGCATGACTGACTAGGTGTGTGAGTAACTCCATGGATGTGTGACAGTCTGTGAGTGCCTGTTTACACTGAGTGTATCTAAGGTTATATTAGAGTCTGAAGATGTATTATCACATAAATGATATCATCAGTGATGTAATCAGTAATGTCAAATGAGATGTCAGTGATGTCATCAGTGATGTCATTTGAGATGTCATCAGTGATGTCATCAGTGATGTCATTTGAGATGTCATCAGTGATGTCATCAGTGATGTCACTGACCATGTCATGAATGATGTAATATGTGACATCATTAGCAGTGGATTGCGGGTCCGCGATATATAGTTAGTGCAACTAACTATATATGGAATTTCAATGGTTTTGTGCAAATAAAATAAGGTTTTTTAAATGCTAATCCCTAACTATATATGGTCTATAACCTATGGTTTTTTCATTGAATTTTCAAGGTTTTGTAAATGCAAATTCCTAACTATATATGGTCTATAACCTATGGTTTTTTCTGTGAATTTCATTGGTTTTTTAAAAGCTAATATCTATAGCTGTAAAATATATTCTTTATTAAGTGACGTATCACGTAGCCCGTGAGACGCCTCATGATGCATCGCATAACCGTGACGTATCGTCTCTGCAGCGCAAACCAAACCCAAAACGTAAGCGTGCCAGAACACGCTTAAAGATATATATATTTTTTTTTAACCTTAATTAGACAAAATCCACACGTGCACATATCACAAACGTTCAAAAAACACAATATGTCGGACTCCCGTTACGCTGCCGGTTAGCTGCCCGGTTAACGTACCAGGAAGCACCTTTACCGCGAAAAATCACAATTTTTTTTTTCTTTTGCCCCGCAGGGAACTTTAATAGCCCCCTCATCAATCCTAGGGGTTCAGGAGGGGTCTGCCTTACCCCTTTCATTCATTTACACCTTTTTTTTTTCCACCTCTTGTCTCTCGATCCCACAGAGAGACAAGATGGCGGCCGCTCCAGACTGTTTACAATGATAACAGCCAATCAGCTTCTCCTCAGACTCCCGTTACACTGCCGGTTAGCTTCCCGGTTAGCTGCCCGGTTCGCGTACCAAGACGCGTCTCTACGGCAAAAAAATCGGATTTTTTTTTTTTTGGGCCCTGCGTGGCTTTATAATATCCCCCTCATCAATCCTAGGGGGTCAGAAGGGGTCTACCTTGCCCTCTTTCCTTCATTTCCCCCTTTGTTTTGGCCTCCTCTTGTCTCTTGATCCTACCGAGAGACAAGATGGCGGCCGCTCCGGACTGTTTACAATGTTGACAGCCAATCAGCTACTCCTCAGACTCCCGTTACACTGCCGGTTAGCTTCCCGGTTAGCTGCCCGGTTAGCTGCCCGGTTCGCGTACCAAGACGCGTCTCTACGGCGAAAAAATCGGAATTGTTTTTTTTTTTTTTTTTGGGCCCCTCGTGGCTCTATAATATCCCTCTCATCAATCCTAGGGGGTCAGAAGGGGTCTACCTTGCCCCCTTTCCTTCATTTCCCCATTTGTTTTAGCCTCCTCTTGTCTCTCGATCCTACCGAGAGACAAGATGGCGGCCGCTCCGGACTGTTTAGAATGTTGACAGACACCGGAGAGCCAATCAGCTTCGCATCGCAAAGTTCCGTTACGCGAAAAGTACGCGAACCGGAGCGCTGCCCGGAGCGCTGTTACAGATATATATCTTATTTTAAACGTTAATTTCTCAAAATCCACTGAAGCACATATATTGAGACCTACCAAAGGCACATCGGGCTAACAGTCCCTACAATTTTGCCAAGTTTCGTGCAAATCCATTCAGCCGTTCGAGCTAAAAGTGAGGCCAACCGCCCTATGGAAAAATGAATGGGAAAAACGCGTTTTGGGACCCCCCTTTTTTCTCGGCCCCCCCTTGACGACCCCCCCCAAATTTTCAGGGGCTGATCAGAAACAAAATGTGCCATTTTCCTGAAAATTTCAGCCAATTCCGTCCACAAACGCCAAAGTTATTAGACATAGAATTTTCAAAAGTTCCATAGAGAAAAAATCCTAACTATATATACCTACTGGCTATCGCCAGTAGGTAATATATATATATATATTACCTACTGGTGGTCGCCAGTAGGTAGTTATAGTTAGGATCTACTTTCCATAGGAAATCCGCAACATTCTATATAATAGTTATTTTGGCGCCGGTGGACGAATCTTCGCGAATTTCTCAAACTTCGTGGCCCGCTCCTCTCCGCTCCTTCCCTGAAAATGTGGGGGGGATTCTTCAAGCGGGGGCCGAGATAAAAGGGGGGTCCCAAAACGTGTTTTCCCCATGTTAATTTCTATAGGGCGGTCGGCCTCACTTTTAGCCCGAACGGCTGAATGGATTTCCACCAAACTTGGCAAAATTGTAGGGACTGGTAGCCCGATGTGCCTTTGCTATGTCTCAAGGTATGTTCTCCAGTGGATTTTGAGTAATTTAGGTTAAAAAAAATATATATATCTATTGCAGCGCCCCGGGACGCGCACCGGGGAGCGCTCTGGGCGCGCCACGTGAGGTGCGCACGGAAAGCTGATTGGCTCTCGGGTGTCTGTAAACATTCGAAACAGTCCGGAGCGGCCGCCATCTTGTGTCTCGGTAGGATCGAGACACAAGAGGTGGCAAAAACAAAGGGGGAATTGACCATAAGGGGGCAGGGTAGACCCCCCTGACCCCCTAGGTTTGATGTGGGGGCTATAAAAGGGCCCCGCGGTGCAAAACAAAAAAAATTTTGATTTGCGCGGGGGGAGCGCCCAGTACGCGCACCGGGTAGCGGACCGGGGAGCGGCCCATGGGGAAAGAAGAATGACAGAGTTATTAAAAAATGTAGCCTTTTTTTATAAATTGGAGGTAGTTCTAAAAAGAACTGTTTTTTCTTCTTTTTGTTGTTTTATATTTTTTTGTGTTTTTGGAACATTTTGTACTTTTTTTGGCTTTTATGAACTATTTTATATTTTTTTGGGTATTTTTATGGGGATAAACGAAAAAAGCAGGGAATTGAAAATGGCTCAACTGGAGCAGAAAAAAAATAAGAACAAATTAGGGTTTTTAGGGGCATTTGTGGTTGTCCCCAGCAAGGACGATGAGCTTTATGCTCAGTTCACCGTAGGAGATGGTCTTACCACAATGTATGCATGTTATACGGAAATCCGCAAACCGTGGCTGAATGCAAGGGATCGTCTCCCTTGCCTCTGGTCCCGTTGGAGTGGGTTGATTTCTTTGGGAGGTGGAGCTTGAAGATTGGGGAAGGTTACTGGCCAGTTCCCTCATCTCTGCAGCAGAATAGTTTATTGGATGCCTGCACTGCATGTGGTGAATCATGGTGTTGCTTCCGAAAGAGTATTTCTTATTAGGGTTTCCCCTGGAAAGTTCCACGCCACAGATTAGGCAAGTCACCTTGGCCGCATTTACTTTTTTCTTTCCCTCTGGGATCGAAAAAAACTCCAATACGATGTGTGGTTTTGGCTGGTATGGGGTATTGTGTACTTGCAGCCATCTTCTCCTCCCCTCCTCCTCCTCCTCCTCCTCCTCCTCTTGTTGACCACCAATGTAATCTTGTGGTGGTCCTCTTGGTGGTTGTGGTGGTGGTGGTGGTGCAGATGCTCCAACTGCTGCTGCTATTGAAGCCATTTCAAAGTACAAAATATACTTGAAAGATTGCCAAACAGGTCTTCCTAAGTCAAAGGACAAAGTCAGAATAAGGAAAAAAGGTGGGGTCTTTCATCATTTGGCCTGAACCAATGAGAAGTGTTATTTTCAGGTCACAAGACCAGGGATTTCATCATTATGAAACCAAAACTGTTCTGCACCAATAAAAAGTGTTATTTTCAGGTCACATGACCGATGCGCTTACGCGGCGCGCCCCTGGGCGCTTCACGTAAGCGCGTCACATGTTTACGTTGCGCGATCGTATTCGCTCGAGTGCTTCCGGGTGCGCTTACGCCGTGCGTATCACGTGGACGCGGCTACGCGATACGTCACAATGATGTTTTCGTTCGCGGCAATAGCGCTAACGGAACGCTTTCCAGAGCGCGCCCTGGGGCGCTTCAAAAGACTACGCTTTCCGGGGCGCTCACCGGGGCGCGCCCCGGGAGCGCTCCAGGGTAAAAAAGAAAAAAATATATATACATTCAAAAAATTGGTTTAAATACAAATAAAATATAGGATTCATTCTTTTTCAGAAATATTACATTTTATAGCTATAGACATTTGCTATTAACAACATTTTTAAATTCAAAGAAAAAAAAAGGCTTGGGGTCTTATATATAGTTAGGAATTAGCATTTAAAAAACCTATGAAATTCACTGAAAAAACCATAGGTTTCACATCCGTTATAGTTAGGAATTAGCATTTAAAAAACCTATGAAATTCACTGAAAAAACCATAGGTTTCACACCAGTTATAGTTAGGAATTAGCATTTAAAAAACCTATTAAATTCACTGAAAAAACCATAGGTTTCACACCAGTTATAGTTAGCTGGAAATTTTACTGACATAAAACCATTGAAATTCCCACGTTATAGTTAGTTGGACTCACTATAACTTGCGCTTGTAATGCACTGCTGATGACGTCACATATTACATCACTCATGACATGGTCAGTGACATCACTCATGACATCACTGATGATGCAGGGACATATCAGACAGTACACAACATAGGGGGTTTGGCATGTGATGAATTTAGTTATTTTTCTAGGTATTTGTAAACCACGAATATTGTATGTTAAGACCCGTTTGCTGTTTTCGCAGGCTTTACATTTGGCACATGGAAAGAATCCCTTCATGTCTTTAAGGGTATTGCTTCTCTTAGATTTATGGGGCATGAGATGACTTTGTACCAATTTGTCTTTTAAGGAAATTTGTTTTCGGAAGGTAATTAAAGGGCGGATGGGGACATCTTGTCCTATAATGGGATCCAAACGAAGTACATGCCAATTTTTGGTCAATATCTTTCTCAGATGATTAGCATCACTCGAGAAAGTTGTTACCATTCTGAATTTGTTGTTAAGCTCTGATTGGGCAATTTTTTCTTTAACATTTAATAGACTCCGTCTTGGTATTTTACGAACTTTCTCAAATGTTTTCTCAAGGAGAGTAGAATTATAGCCTCTAGTTTTAAATCTAACAATGGATTCATTGGCTGCATTGATAAAGTCAGAGTCCCTTGAGCAATTACTCAACAACTCGCTGTAAGGTATACTGCGAATTAAATTTCCAGGATGACTGCTTTTGGCATGTAATATGCTATTGCCCGAAGTGGGCTTCCTATATAACATCATTATATAGGAAGCCCACTTCGGGGAATAGCATATTACATGCCAAAAGCAGTCATCCTGGAAATTTAATTTGTTTGGTTTTAATATTCTATGTTGCATTGACTCACTGATATTGTATAGTATAAAAGTGTATGGATCTCTGTTTTCACTCTGACCACTAGCACTGTGTAGTACTTTAGGTATAAAACTCATTTTTAATAGGGACTTGTTTGATTTTTCAAGACTCGTAGGAGGGCACAGGTTGTCGGGGAACTCGAATTACATGAGCGAATGGTATGTTCAAACTCTTCCACCATGATTGGGGAGAACTTGAAAAAGTCACAGTCCCTAGTCCTACTGATAGTCTCCGTCCTCCTCCCTATGGTTAATGTAACTGGGTTAGGCTCAAAATCAGAAACAGTTTTAAGAATCTTGGCTTCAAAAAAAGTCAACTAACTAATGGCACAAATATGAGGTAGAAGAAACAGGCTGCATACAGGTCACAGAGTGAAGAATGTTCTTGACAATGTTGAAGGTTCTGTGTGGGTTGGTAACAGGCGTGGATATTTTATCCTCAAAATTTGCAGCATGTGCCTATTTGATCAATACATGATTATTCCTAATGGTCTTTCCGCACTTGCATTTATCCTCCATAGAATAATGCCTACACCAGAGCGCCTCCAGTTTCTTTCATTGTGTTTCTCTTCCTCAACACTGTGGAGAACGTAAAACAGAAGGACTACATCTCTGATTCACAGACTTTTTTGTGGGGGCCACCTTGCTTGCCATGTCTTGTAATCATGTGTTAGTGCCTTCAAAATCTTTTTTAATGTCTTAACAGAGCACAGGAACTTAACTGTCCAATAAATGCTCCATCTCAGAAGGCTTAACTTTTTTCCAAGCATGATCGGAAACTGGTTTGACCAATGACTCCCCTCTATTCAGGGTATTATGCTAGACCGAAGAGAAAGGGACTTTACTGTGTATGGACCAAGGGATAGGCAATACATCCATGACCAATATGAAGCTGTTAAAAAAAATAAGCTTGAGGATGTGGCCTGCCTGATGTGTTGGCAATGACATATTGAACCAGATTATATGAGGTCAACTTCCCAAGAAGAGCCACTGCCTGAGGATCAGCTGTATTATCAATATGCAGATAATAATATTATTAGAAAAAAATTAAATTTAGAAAATTAAAGAATACACTAGGGAATTGAGAAAACTGCATGCAGAGCCAGGGGGCTGATAAACAAAAGTCCCTGACGCAGATAGTTGTTCAGAACACATAATACAAAAACCCACAGCATTAACTCCTTTAAGGTCCGGTACAATGAAAGACAAGCACTTATAATATGTTTGAAAATAATGGCCACTCTCCCACCTCTATTACCAGATCAAATGAATAGGCCTCAGTTAGAGCAATTTACATTTCTGGGGCAGACAACTCATTCAATCATGTTTCTATTAAAAATAAGATGCCCATCTGTTTCTCCCTAACCAAATCATATATATGCAGAGCATTCTTGTGCAGTGAGCATACGTTGTTCAGTGTATATTCAGTCTAGGGAGCACCCACAGTGGACTTAATCTGATGTCCTAACACACTCATACTCCCTTCTGCCTTTTCCCTGATAGGGAGAGATACAGCACTCAACGCACAACAGGGCCGTCACGTAGCAATCTTTCACCAACTAGAACCCACAGGTCATCATGGGCCTTAAGTTATAGAGCTCATGAGAAGAGTATCTTATCCTAGAGTCAGAGTTGTATGCAAGCAACCAGCAGGGCTGGAACTGTTTGCGGAACGGGAGCGGATGGACATGCCTTTTGCGCACCAGTGGTGCGCTCACTGGGTGCATCGCTGTGCGTCAGCACTGTTGTCCTGCTTATAAGGGAAGTATTTTTGCCCTTACTTCAAACAACCAATTGAACCTCTCCGCATATTATAAGAGAAGAAAGGGCTGCCTAAACCTTAGTCACACTACCACCCCAAACAAGTTGAGTAGAGCGGGCAAACAGAAAAAGCAAAACCAATGTCCCCAACCATGACAAAAATACAGTACATTTAACATCAATCTTGAAAAATTGATTAAATACCCATTTCCTAAAAAAACAATTCCAACGAATTTCATAAAAATTCCGTTGAGCACCAATTTCAGGCAAAAGTAAAAACAATCTGCAATATAAGGGATAAAAGCAGGTATTGCCTCTTAGACGCACATACGGTCCATGGCCGTGCTTATATGAGGAATATTGTATTTCTGCCGCCCTCTGAATGACTGGAGCACTACAATAAACAAGCATTTACAATGCAATGGTCTCGGCATTGTTAAAGTTAGAGCTATTGGCATTGCTCATGACATTATTTTTATTTTTGTTTTTAAAACATATAAATAAATGGCATTGTCATTCAAAATGCCAATAGCTTAATCTCTCGCAAATGCGAGAACTGTTGCATTTGCACCCACACACAGAGCCACACACACAAAGCCACCCACACACACATACAGAGGCACCCACACAGTCACCCACACAGAGCCACCCACACAGAGCCACCCACACACACAGTCACCCACACTGAACCACCCACACAAACACAGAGCCACCTACACAGAGCCACCTACACACACACACAGCCACCCTCACACACACAGAGCCACCCCCACCCCCACAGAGCCACCCACACACAGAGCCACCCACACACAGAGCCACCTACAAACAAAAGCTACCCACACAGAGCCACACACACACAGAGAGCCACACACACACACACAGAGCCACACACACACACAGAGCCACACACACACACAGAGCCACACACACACAGACACAGCCAGACACACACACAGACACAGCCAGACACACACTGTCACAGCCAGACACACGAACATACATAGCCAGACACACACAAACACACAGCCAGACACACAGCCACACAGCCAAACACACACAGACACAGCCACACACACACACACACAGACACAGCCACACATACACACAGAGACAGCCACACACACACACGTCAAAAATACAATGCACATCGAAATGGCCTTTGCAAACAAGTCTATCACTCAAAATGTGGCAGATGTGGCGGACTAAAGTGTGAGTCTACAGAAAAAGAAATGGACTAAGCACTGCAATAAGTGAGACAAGCCCATGTGTGGTTACTCTGGGGGTGGCCTGCCAGGTAAGGCTGCCCACCTGTCAAACTGAAAAACAAGAGCAAATCGTGCAGGGTTTAAAGTATATTAAAGGGAAAAGCCATACTGACTTGGGACATATTTGTGATTTCACATCTGCAATGCAAAATAACCAGCTAAGGCCACTAAATGATAGCTTTTATGGACACAGGAGATCAGTTAATGATATAGAAAGTGAGAAATGTAGTCATCTACATCCAAACCAAAGCTCATACAGACCTTAACGAATATGTATGAATATGGGGTGCAGTACCTTACCACTCAGGTCACATTCAAAGACAAAAGAAAGCATTGCATCAACACAAAATGTCTGTGAAAATATTTCTAACATAGGCAGTGACTAGCACACTACTATGCTGTAACACAACTGAGATGCTGCAGTTTATATACTTTTGGTTAAGTACGCAAAGGTGAACTGAAGGACATACTTGGCACCAGCCAATTTTTAAAGGTATGGGGGTCCACAAGAGAAATAAGTTCAGTGCTCAGAGATAACTGCAAATTGTAGACATTTTCATTTATCTAACACTGACAGATAGCCTTCCATTCTTCCTCCTAAGCAAATAAATACTGCAGGGCAGCGGTACGATCAAAGTTGACACCTAAACTGTGACCATGATCATGGCAAGTAAGTATGATGGATGCCTTGTCATCCCTCTCTCTTCACTGTGATGGATAGCAAAGGCATTGTTATGCCCGCGGAATTGTTACCAACACCAGGAATGTCATTATTCAAACAAGCACAACCAACGAGGGTGAGGGGGGGGGTCAGGAGAGCAACACATAAACCGGATCACAAGCAGGGCACAGAGGCACAAGCAAGGTACAGAGGCACAAGCAAGGCACAGAGGCACAAGCAAGGCACAGAGGCACAAGCAGGGAACAGAAGCACAAGCAGGGCACAGAGGCACAAAAACCGGATCACAAACAAACACAACCAACGAGGGGGGGGGCAGGACAGCAAGCACAATGAACGAGGGGGGGGGCAGGACAGCAAGCACAACCAACGAGGGGGGGGGCAGGACAACAAGCACAACCAACGAGGGTGGGGGGGTCAGGAGATCAACACAAAAACCGGATCACAAGCAGGGCAGAGAGGCACAAGCAGGGAACAGAGGCATAAGCAGGGAGCAGAGGCACACGCAGGGAGCAGAGGCACAAGCAGGGAGCACAGGCACAAGCAGGGCGCAGAGGCACAGAAACTGGATCACAAGCAAGCACAAACAAAGAGGGGGAGGGGCAGGACAGCAAGCACAACCAACGAGGGGGGGGGGGCAGGACAGCAAGCACAACCAATGAGACCACACCAACAGGCTTCATACTGCACTCCCAAAGGTACTAATCATCAAGTGCTGAACTTCAGCAGCTGCGACCACATCACTACTGGCGTTTCTTGGACTGGCTCCCCGTGGCTAGAAGAATCTCATTTATAGTCCTGCATCGTCTACCGGGTGATCCATGGAACAGTAGCCATCTTTCTACAATCAAAACTCAGGCTCTACTACCAAATAAAAACCTCAGATATAGACAGGCTAGGCTCCTGGTTACTCCTGATGAAAAAATTAATAACTCAGCTCTTTATATATTAAATAAAACTCAATCTTGGCGATGATTATTCTACGTTTATCATACATGTAAGTTCAGGTTGACAATTAGCAAAGGTGGTATTTAGGAAAGAAAAGAATACTTTGGCCATGCACCTGGGAGGTACAAACACCCAAAGAGGAAATAAAACCAGCATGCGCTAACCTAGCAAAAATACGAAAATAAGAGCGACGATGAGAAGTCAACCAACTGTAAGCAATATGCGGGCATTAAGCCTCTTTGATTTAATAAAATGTCTCGCAAGCGACAACGCATGCAATGTCTCTGCCGAGGCCTGCAAATTATACTCCGCCGCTTCCAAAATGTGCCGAGGTGCCCATGAACGTTCAGCAGTAGCAAAGGGGTCTTCTGCACCACCCTTTACCGTAGTTTGTATTATTGTGATGTTCTCCTCATCACGAGATTTCACTATGAAACCAACAGCACAAATCACTGCTGTCAAATGAGCTACACAGTCATTTTGGCACAAGGTTCATTGGCTTTGAGTTTAAAATACAAGTTTCGGAGAAGTGCGGCACAATATACGTGGTAGATTAACAGGACAAGTCTGTCGTTATAGGCTACAGGAGCGACGGTTGACGCCATAGACCACTGTACAATAACTGCAAACTGCGTCCGACTGCTCTAAACATAAGCATCATGAAGGGCGCCCGGCAGAGACTACCGGGCTACGTCAGTTATGTTCCAGCAATTAATCACAGCCCCGTTTTACAAGTAGGGGTGCATGGGATTGCGCCCCCTGCGTTGGGAAACCATAAGACTTACCATGGTCGAAGATAAGCAAGACCACGGGCTCTCAGCGGAGATGGTTGATTACAGATATGCAGTTGCCATGGTGAATAAGACTCACGAGCTCTACTCCGGAGTTCCATTGGTGCATAGCTGACCAGTAGCCGGAAGTGACGACTTGGGATACAGCCGCTTTCTACTGACGTTTTAGATGCGTCGAGTTTCCACGGGATACGCAAGCTTTTCGTTGTTATTGGCTCCTGCTGGCATGGCAGCATAGACAAGGTTGGTAGGCGAGAAGTATTGCATTATAGCTCAACAGATTTTGCTGATTAGTAGAGAGCGCGCAGGAGCAGCAGCTGGAGGGATGAGCGCGACTTTACGGGGACAGTAACATCAAGATTTATCGATTTATTTTTACAACTTCATAAAGCCCGAACTCGTCACTAAGATTTTGGAGCGCTTTAAATGAGCACAAGATAATTTTATTTAGGTGCGTGGAGATAAGTGATTTGCCTAGAATAAGATGTTGTTGAGCCGACCCCAAGGCTCGAACCGGGAGCCCCAGTTCCAAACTCGACAGCTGTTGCATAATGCGGGTGATCCAGCGTGAGGTCGATACCTGATCAGGGCTCACCCGAGGACGACTTCTTCCGGCGGCGGTCGGGGGAAATGGAAACCAAAAGCGCCGGCAAAAAAAAAAAAAGTAAACGCCCACCTCCGAATGACGGAGAGAAAAGGGGCGGGACTTAAAAAAAGACAGAAAACGCCCACGAATCTGCTCCCGCAAAGATTGACACATCTCTCTTCCAATGGCTAGCCTCCATTTATGGAGCTAGCCAATGGAAGAGAGAGGCGGGATAAAGCCCAGTACTGTAAAACAAAATTTCAGTACAGTACAGTTTCAATTTCAGTGCACGCTAGGCCGAGACCTAAAAATGTGCACCTCTCAGTAGCACTACAAGGGTAGAAATGGCTCCTCAGATTAAAGTTCCACTGCTGCCCCCACCGAGCCGAGCAGAGTTGACAAAAAGAAAAAGCTAAGCCAATGCCCTCAGCCAGCACTGTTTTAACCCCACCAAAAATACAGTTAATTTAACACTAATCTTTGAAAATTCATTAAATACCCCTTTCATAAAATTAATTCACAACCATTTTCATAAAAATATAATGGAGCACAAATGTAAAAAACAATACAACAAAATAAGCAGCAGCGACTTCTGAATGAGAGTGCTGGTGTTCCGCCACACCCAGATGGCAGCTTTTTAAGCTTTGCGGAAGGTAATTGCTATGAGCATTTACCAGCTACATAAAATGTATTATTCCTAATAAAACAAAGCCTGTGCCTGCCCGGTGTTGCCCTCATTGCCTGTCTGCTTTTCCTTTCCTCCTTACAGGCACGAGTGTCAGGCAGGCGCGCAATGTCCCCTGTTGTGTGTCAGACAGGTCAGAGACAGCTTCCCGGGCTACACACAGACAGTTTTTGAGCTGCTGTAAGCATACTGGCTGGTCTGGCATCCGTCTTATAGCAGCCACTTGCGAGTACTTCACAGGGCCCTTATTTATGAGGCCTTGCGTCAGTTTTGCGCCGCCGGTGCGTCACTTTTTGTGACGCACCAGAGGCGTACAAAATGCGCCTTGTTGCGCCATATTTAAAAAGGGACGCATCTAGGTAGATGCGTCACTTTTTAAACCCCTGCGCCACATTATACCTGCGTCAGGTATAATGTATGCAGAGGGGGCGTTCCCCCGCAAAAAGCCTCGTAATAGTGACGCAGTGAAATCTATGAGATTTCACTGCGTCACTTTTAGGATGCTGTTGCGTCAAAATCTTGCACCTGCCTCACAGTAGGCGTAAGACTGACGCAAGCCCTTTCACATGGGGCTTTCCCCATGTGAAAGGACGCATTGCTGGAGTTGCGTCACTTTTGTGACACACTCCAGCAATGCGTCACTTTTGCGCTTACAGATGCGTCAGAAATACTGACGTATCTGTAAATTCTTGCGACATGATGCGTCATACATTAAATATGACGCATCATTGGTGTCGCAAGGAGTGCGCAGTGAAAAGTGACGCATCGCTGTTTTCACGCAGCGATGCGTCACTTTTCATAAATGAGGCCCCAGGTCTTTAAAGGACCATTTACTTGTTAACGAGGCTTAGTTGTTTTTCACCCCTTCTTAGAGCCCCTACACCACCACTCGGCCTATTGCTGGAAGAATCAGCACCCCCCCCCCCCCCCGAAATGTTTTGTAGCCCTCCCTGAAATTTTGCTCTAGTTGCGCTTCTGGTGTCAGGACAGGCAGCCAGGCACATTCCACTGAGGCATACGCACTAGTGCACATGTCTAACTCTTAATTATTTTCTTAAATTCAGCAGGCCAGGCTGACCTAGGGCCAGCCCTGGCCTCTAATTGTTAGGGGTCTCATGAGATGACCCTCTAATGATGCACGCCCTAGCATTTTTTTGAAGAAACCCTGTGTGTTTAGGGCAGCAGCTCTGTGTTTTTAGTGGGATGCTTGTCAATTACAGGATGTGGGCAAGCACCCACTAATTTCCAAGTTGTCACAGGGTGTGGTGGAGTCAACAAACAGTAAGGACCCCACACACCATGTAATGAGTTGGGAAATGGTGGAGCTACCTGGGTTTCTAAAAACTTGCATATTCTATCACTGCTAAATACAAGCTTTACAACAGGTATTGTATTATTGTTTTATTTTTTTCAAGTTACAACCTGGCTATTTACATTATTTCATTATCTCTTTTTGCTAATTAAAGCATCGAGGTTTCTCTGAATTGATATTTAATATGCGCTTTAAATAAGACATTACAAATCAAAGTTGCATACACCATGACTAAGGTTATTCAGCCTGTTTGGTTATTGTTACGTCAGCCTCTGTTGTTCAGTGAGATTTACTTTCAAAAGATCCTCAACGCTCTCATTTCCACTTATTTTGTCACATTTTGAATACACTCTGTGTCGTACTTAAGCAAACGTTTTAGTAAGCAAGTTACTCCACAAATTGCAAGAACACCCTTCCCGAGCCACAGATTAAAATTGTCCACATGCTCTTTGTCAATCTTTTTATATTGCTGCTCTTAGTGTTTAACTGTTATGCTAGTTTATGGGAAACTGAGGCAAAACTTCAGCAAGCGCTCTCATGATAGTCTCTCAAACGCAGGAACATCCCATTTCCCTTACCCAGTCACAGTTGGAGTAGCCTAATTTTAGCTCCACCCTGACACGTGACAGAAGTGCAATATTTATGTGAATTTAGCACCATATATTCTGTGTGACGACTTTATTAATGTAAAGAAAAGCACCAACCATACTGCTGGAGTTTTTTCACTGTAGAAAGTAGTCACTCATATAAGTATGTGCTCTAATACATTCATTATAATGTTACAAATTGTTCTCCTTCGCACTTATACTTCAGCACTTCAAGTTATACTGCTATTATTGGATTTTTATTTTTATGTACTCATGTATTTATTTATTAATGTTTTGCATGTATTACCTAATCGTAGGTGCATATATAATCATGTATTCAAAGTGTACACTGTCTTACTAAGTTAGCTTAACCAAAGTCCTTAAGCATTTGGGTCCCTAATGTTTATACTTCAACATGGAAGTTGTGCTTGTGCTGCAATGATTTTTCTTTGCAGGAGAGTTCACATAGTCAGTGAAAGGTATATTGGGGCACATTATCAAGGGGGGCGATTGGCAATTTTCGCCTCTTTAGCAGCCGTTTTTGGCTGCTAAGCGGCAATAATACTATCGCCCTATTAGCAAGCTGTCGCTAACAGCAGTTAGCGACAGCTTGTAGGCGATAGCGAGCGGTTTGGGGCACGCTTTGCATATCAGAGATATTTATCGCTAATGATATGCGAAGTGGGCGTACCCAACATGTTAGCGACTGAAAGCAGTCGCTAACATCGCTATCGCCTATTAGCAACACAGGCGTAACGATGGAAATATTTGCGCTAAGCACGAATATCTCCAAAAACTAACACCTGCTCAGACCAGTTCTTAGCCATTATATCCAATGGGAGGTGGATATAATGGCTAAGACCCTGTTAGCGATAATGCGTGAATATCGCTGTATTCTCAGCGATATTCACGGATTTTGCCGCTATCGCCGAGAATTTTATCGCTTTTGAGATAAACGTTGCTAATAGCACGTTATCTCAGCGATAAAATCCTGTGATGCGTGGCGATAAAAAAATTGCCGCTAACCCCACTTAGCGATAAATATCGCTATTTTTGATAATATGCCCCATTATGTATTCGAGATAGTGAGGTATGGGAGGAGAACTTTTGGCAAGAATGAGGTCACTAACGAACTAAGAGAAGACTCCTATTCATGTTGTATCAGGAGCAGGGAGACATCCAAGGTTGTCCTGATGTTAAAATTGTGAGATGGGAAAATCGAGTGAAGTTGCCAATTTCTACTTTGAGAAGGTGGAAAAATAATGGAGTTGATGATGTGGAATTCTTGGATGTTCTGTGGGTTTAATTGGTGTTCCCACTGTTAGTCTGGAGGGCAGATTTTCTTGGATTTTAAGGGGTACAGACCTCTCTAGTTTATTCTCTTTGTGTGGCTTTATGCTATGCATTGCTTCGATTTGGGGAACTTCTACTGAAGGCTTCACTATGCTGACACCTTCCTGCTATCCATGATTTAACTAGGTTTCCCCAGTTTTCCTAACTTTAGTTTAAGACTGGTTTAGGCGATTTTAGATTTATTCAAACATAGACAGGAGGATCAAAACCTGTACTCAGATCATCAAATCCTATTTCTTATCTTTTTTTATTGTTGCAACCAAATTTCTTGTATGCTTTATGCTACTACACTTAATTTCATTTCATGCTTTGGAATCCCCATGTTGGTTCTCTTTCTTTACAATATGTTTTTGAGATTTATATACATCAGTTTGACCCTTAATTTGTAATGAAACCTATGTAACCTTACTTACTGATTCCTGGTCCTTAATCTGTACCTAAATGGGCTACACTGTAAATTGAACTGCTTGATTGATATTAACTCTCCTTTACCTCTCAGGCAACGAAAAACGATTTATTGCAAGAGAAATGGTAAGACTGCCAAGTCCTTTAGCACAGATGAAATGGTTAGGCACTCCTCACACTAACCGCATGCATGAATATCAGTTTCCCTTTCGAAGGCAAAAATGAAAGTTTTGATTGCCGTTATTGGTTTCTATTCTTTAATGCTGCTATATTTATGTTCATTCAACTGGTGATGCTTTCTCCAGAGCACTCTGCTGGGTGTTTAAAATATAAACTTCACAGAGCGCAGGGACACATGGATTTCTTTGAAAATGAAATGTTAAACGCGCTCTTTGCTAACCCTTTTAATCTTGCTATGCTCTATGTCCGGGTGAAAACATATTTAAATTGGCGTTTCAGAAAGCTTTTAAAAGTAAATTTCACAGAACACTTGTTGCCATTTTCGAGTCAACACAATTTGAGAGTCACATTATTTGCAAGATTCTACCCAGAACTATTTTGCGGAAGTTTTTTATTTGTGTGGTGGAATATTTCTTTAGTCAGCCTGTGCAACATTTGATAACTTAGACAGACATTTCGGCAAATTGTATATCTTAAGCCTGATATGTGGGCAGATTGCTATGTTGTCTCTGATACCTGTTGACTAACAAAGTCGCCATTAATTCAGTGAGCCAAGAACAGTAACATATTAGTCCTGAGCTCACGTATTTCATGGCACTCTCATATGTGCTAATGGATTCTTTAGCACATATGAAAATGCCTTGACATTTTTGACCTCAGGACGTGCACAGTACAAAAAAAAGGAAGTAATATGTTACTCAGTGTCGCCAAGTTGTGTTCCTCGTTCACTGTATTGAAGCACCTTGCTTGGCAAACCAGAATTTGGAACTGGATTTTTGGTCCATTTATCACAGCAATAGTGCTGGATATTGTACCAATATAACCCAAGTTTTACATCCTGCTCAACCTCCCAGGGAAACGTGGAGCTCACTTGCGTGGCTAAATTTATTTGCCGCACCAATTTCAAATTCGAATAGCGGCCAAGAAAAATAACGAGTAAAAAAAGCAGGTACGGTCTCTGCGAGGCGCTCCCGCTCTTCGGCCTTGCTTTATCGGTATTAATGCCCATCCTCTGAACGACTAGAGCACTTTAGTCAAAAAGTGGTGCCTCTCGGTGCCGTTACAAGAGTTTGAAATGGTCTCATAAATGAAAGTCACACTGCCGCCCCAACCGAGCCAAGCAGAGCTGGCATAAAAAAAGTACATTCCCGCCAAAAACGCAGATCATTTAACACTAATTAATTTAACAGCCATGCATTCTGACAGGTGCTCAGTGTGAAAGACTGTGACAAAAACCGGGGGAGCACTTTTTATTCTTCTACCCTGCTTATCTCCTGCCAAGGAAGAAATGTATTGGATCAATTTGCTTGATTTTCTGCATAAGACATCATCAAACCGACTTAAATCACATCACATACCCAAGGTTTTATTGTTTTCGGATTTAGCAGATTTTTGCAAATGCCTGGTTCCCTGTGATCAAGAGAACTCGTGTACCAGTGTTTTAAAGCATGTATACTTTTAATGAGATAGATGAATTTCACTTCTTGTCTTTTTAATATTATATCTTGCAAATTGTGCATTACTTGTTTTATCTGATTGCTTTATGATGTATATCCCCCAAAAATAAACAGGATGATGACGATAATGTAGGCAAATAATTATCATTTTGGGATTTCTCTGCTTCCAATATTTACTTAATATTTAATATGTATTTATTTATATTTTATTATATAATTTTTTAATGTAATTATTTATCGCTGCTCTCAGATTTCTGCTATTCTGCAGTAGAGCCAAAATTCAAAACTGAGTTTTAACTCTCCTGCTTTACGACAGAGGGGGATAGTCTCAAGAACGTGTGCTAATTACAGCAAAATTAGCTTAACGCAACTCTTCTTATTGCAGTCTATCACGGGAAAATAAAGCTGTGTTAATTTAGTATTCACAACACGGTGGTACCGTGCGATAGGCCCACGATAACGCGTCAAACATCAGCGATAAAGTCAACGCGACGCCACAAAAAAGGCAAAACACGAACACAAAAAAAATTGCGATGAGGCCAATCGCAATACAAAAATCAGTGAAAACCAGCGGCAGGCCTGCAATACCCACGCGGCAAGTGGAAAAATACACCATAAAAGCCAAACGAAACAAAGGGAAACACAAAGAATCCACGTAGCACCATGGATGCACCCAGACCGAGTGCAGATGTCAACGAGAACCCCACAAGCACCACAGACCACCGGCAAGGAACAATGGAGTCGGGGAAGGCCAAGGAGAAGAGGGAGAGGAAGACGGGGAGCAGTCCGCAGGAAACCAGATCAGCGTCACAGAGGTGACAGAACACTACCATCAACTGAACTACAATCAGACAAACGTGAATGCAGTCAGAGTGTCGAAGAAGGTCAATGGAGGAGGCCAAGAGGCACTGGCATGATATGAAAAGGCATGCCAAGCACAACCCGCTGCCAACAGGAAGGCAGCAACAGCAACAGGAGGTGGGAGTCCTGTGCCACAGGAGGAGCTGAAGGAAACTGATGTCACAGTCATCAGTGTGGAGATGGTGCAAGGAGTTGGGAGTCCGGACACAGCTTGATAGGACCTGACTCAACAGCAACAGGGTGAGTAATGACAAGGGACTGTAGGGATGGGGGAGATGGGCACAATGGCACACATGCACAACGATGTGTAGCACATTGCACACCCACAATGACCCTGGATCAAGTCCCTGATCCCCGTGGCACACTGCAGCACACAGACATAGCAATAACAGCACATCTACATTGATAACAGTGTGGTACAATGTGCAACCCCTACTCTGCATAACAGAGGACACAACTGGGTCCGCTCATGTGCAGAAACAGGCCAATTACATCTAACATAGCAGGAAACTATGAGATGGAAGTGTACGCGTACAATCTCACATCCGTCATGTAGTCCAAATGTCCACTGTCCCTCATCAAGATCCAGCACCTCCCAAACAGTCACAATGTACATTGTCATACAGTCTGCATGTAAACAAGTACAATGCACCAACATACATGTCAACTCAATGTCAACATGCAACTCCCCTTCACATTGCAGAGGGTCAAACAACACCTCCAGCAGAGCAGACCAGACAACTCAGCGGTGATGCTGGAGAGGACCACCACACCTTCAACACCGATGCCCTACAACAGCACATGGACATCCCAGGCAACCCACCCCCAGGAGCAGGGCAGCTAAGCTACATAGAGGAGACCCCAGCCCCTACACAGACCACACAGCAGGAAGCACCTGCCACCATGGCTGGCTCCCAACACTTTACAGAGGCATACATGGCATTCCAATGCCAGGTGTCAGAAAGCCAAATAGAGGTGGCTGAACAGGTGCGGGGGTGTCAGAGCTCATAGAACCCGAACTAGATCACATATGTGGGTGTCTAATTCCCATCAGGGACCCCCCACAACCCCCAAAGGAGACCCACGCTGCGACAAAGACACATGAATTTGCACATTTCCAGTACGGAACCACGCACTGAGCCGCGCAATTATCATTCACACACCCAAACTGGACATGCGTACGCCGGCCAAGTCCACTCCTCTTATGTATTGAGTGGGTGACGACAAAGCTACATGTCCAAGGTCTTACCCGCTGCCTGCAGTGAAATGGTTGCAACCACTGTCCAATACAATCCATACACCAACTGTGTATGTCGTCATGGGTATGCGTGTGGTCTGCACACTGCAGTCTGGCCATCACATCCACACCACAAATGGCATTATGTACATTCTCATTCATGGGTCACTTACCTCCTTCGCACATGCTGGATTCCCATCTCTTCCCACAATCTGCTATTGTGTGGCTGGGGTGCCATGGCATTGATGGCTTATGTACATGGCTGGCCTTGGTTCCCACCGTAAGTTGTGCTGTTGTGTCCGGTGGGTGGGCATGTTGTTTGGCATGTTGTATGTGAGTTTGTAACATGTGCTTTCCTAGTATTGTGAGTTGCATGATTGTGGAGTTGTGGTGTTTGGTGTGTTCATTTGGTCCTTGCCAATGAGCAGTGCATTTCCATGGGTGCCATCCTGATAGCGCTGGTTGATGATGGACTGTCGGTAGATGTAGTAATCATGCACACACATTTGGGTAGCTGGCGACAGCATTGGTGAAGAGTCCCCAGTGGTTCACTATTGCCTACACATTGATGGAATGCGTGTGCTTTCTGTTGAGGTAATTGTGTGCAGTGTTGCCAGGGGGCAGTCAATTGCCCTCTGACACATGTGGGAAGCCAGCTATGATGTAGGCGCCTTGCTTGGTCTCCAGTTCCTGCCCAGTGTGGGGGAAGTATAGGTACTGGGGTACCAGGCTGATGATGGCATCCAAGACAGTTGCCTCTGTGGTGGTCCGGGGGGGGTGGATGGGGGTCTGTGGGGTGGGTCTCGGGGGGGGGGGTGGCAGTGGGTGTTGTGGTCTTGTTGGGGCTTCGAGCTGCATGATCAGTGGCTCCATGTCATCTGTTGCCCTTCAGGTGTGGCTCTGGCCTGGGCTCCCTTTTCTGATGCAGGCTGTCGTCTGACTTTACACCAGGTCAGTTATACAAACAAAATTGGTATCAAAGGAAACAATACAGGATACTTTAACCCCTTCCATGCTGCCGCGATTCTGCGCCTGTGTGGCAGAATCGCGAGTGGGCGGGTTTATGACGGCCCCCAGCCGTCATCTGCACACAAGCACCGTAGTGCATAACGGCTGGGGGCCGTCATCAGCATGGAAGGGGTTAAATGAGTAGAGTACATTTAATCTCTCTCTCAGTAATGACCATTTTTCATCATGTATATATCACAATCTTACATACACAAAGGGCACTAGCGCCTATCAGCAGTGGAATTGAAAACACAAATCACAATTATTTGTACATTACAAAAAACAAAAAAACAATATAACACATAACAATAACCCTACACAAATTAGACATACAAGTGTCCCTCCTATATTTCTAAGGGAACCACCCTGAAGAAATCTAACCAGAAATGCCAAAAATGGCAATTCACTAGATAAGCCTAACTCTATTGTAGCACACAACAATTCTAAACATTCTTTTTTTTTGCAAGATTCCTCCACATAAGTGTCGACGCAACCACGTTTCAGCCTTATCTTCTTTGGCCTCTTCAGGACAGGGTTACATACATTACTGCAAACAAAATCATCATTACAATATTACTTCTACCCCTATATATTCAGCGTGAGACATGCCGACACAAGTAGGTGACTTCCCCATGCCTAAAAATGACGCCAACGGGCACTATACCAATATCAAACCACTTAACAAACACAACTGCGGAAATAATGAAGACAAGTAACCTGCAAGTGAAGTGTCAGGGGGAGAAAGAAACTCCCCTCTGTGTAAAAATTACTGTGCCAAGTAGTCAAAGCATGCAATCATAGATTCCTCACCTCCAATCTTAAACCTTAAACCGTGGGGAAGGAAAGGACACATACTTCTAACCCTCAATAGGAATCATGCAGATCCATCACTGGTCATGGCAAGACAACACGACCACTTACATGGAAAGATCGGGAAGCAGACACAATCTCTCCTACACACTGGAAATCCACTAATGTCCGTGAAAGGTAACTACACCAGGTCAGAGCAGGTGTTGATTTCCTTCTGCTAACACGCCATATTGCCTGTTTTGGGCTCTTGTAGCTGATCTGTCTGGTCATTGAAAATGTTGCGGAGTGGTGTTGTCGTGGCTTTTTGCACGAGAATGCCTACTGTGCATCTCATTAGAGATAGTTGCTGGGGTCATTTGTGGCAGCGTTTTGCGGCTGCTATTGAAAACTGGTGATAATGGCTGTTATCACCAGCTTGTGAATGGAGAGATAACTTTATCGCAACTTTGGCTGCAATAAAGTTCCAATAACTCCACGATAAGTCCTTGAGAATATGCCCCAATGATTTCTAGAGGCAGACCATTCTAGATGGATATCCAGTATCTGTAACTCTAACCTGGTTGTGGGCTTCCGCTAAATTACCAAACAATTTCATTCCTCATAGCATAGAATAAAGGCGGACTCTAGTTATTTCACTCCTGCTGCAATATAACCTGAACAGGATCTGGGGGTAGCACTTTTATTTGGGGGAAATGCCCAGGCTACCACATCTGCAACAACAGCCCTAGGGCAGATTTCATTGCTAGCCTGCATGCCATTAAGGCAAAGACTGAAAAGAAATACAATTGGACTTGGCTAAAAGGCCCACAATGTAGTAACTCAGATTTGGGAGCCAAGATAGGTATCCTGTAGTCAGATGTAAACTTAATGTGTATGAGTGATAGAGATGGAGGTTATTTTGAGGTGGATATTCCACCAAAATTTTGTGGAAAAATGATGTGATGCAAGAATATTTTGTAAAACATGTCGTCAACTGAAAAATATTGTGGGGTAGAATATTGAAGGCAAGTATATCATTTTTAGACATATCATATTTTTAAAAATATTGTTGTGTATAATTTCGTTTTCTTTGCCATTGGTGTGTAAAATAAGATTGTTAATTTTTTATGCATATTAGTTATGCATTATTATTATAAGACACTTGTATTATACAATATTTGTACTTTGTTACTCTAGTTGCAATTTTAGTTTAAATAAAAAAATGTATTTAGTCATTTGTAATTTAGTAGTGGGTTGTTCTGCTTGTAGGGGTTTATGGTGGGAAGTTCTTAAAAATGCAAACTACTGTTTTTTGTTTCAATCTTTTTATATTAATTACATTATTACATGATAACTATTTAGGTATTATTTATTTGAGTACTTATTTAGAATTTTTTTTTATTTGCAATTACTTGTTAATTGGTTGAATCATTTATTTATACACTTTTGTAAAGGAATTTCATATTTAGTAATTATTTTAATTTGAATTATTTTATTTAATAATCATGTTATTAATAATAATGATTCATTGTTATTTTTTTTATACATTTCATTTGTTTTTGGGGGAATTAGAAGAAAGTGTATTTATTTTAAATATATATATATATTTTATTTCTATCATAAAATTAGTATTTATTAATTTAACATATTTTAATTTATCTTTAATGAATATATTTTGTAGTTAAAAGATGTTTAAACATAATATTTTGTTTTATATTTAAATGTATATTTAAAACAATTTGAATAGTAAATCTAGCCCCACCAAAGTACAACACTTTCTCTAACGTTCAGAATGGAGTGCAAATAATAAATCTCATCCCCCCAAAGTGCCACACTTTCCATATTTTTGCTTACATTGGAGTGAAAATAGTAAATGAGACCCTCCAAAGTTCAACACCTTTCCTCCTGTTGCTTAGATTGGAATGGTAAAAGTAAATATGAACCCATCCGAAATTCCACACTTTTTCTACTGCCTCTCAGATCATATTGAGAATAGTAAATCTACCCTTTCCAAAGTTAAACACTTTACCTGTTTTTACTTACATCTGAGTAGGAATATTACATTTTACCACTCCAAAGTCCAACACTTTCTCTGCTGTTGCTAAGATTGGAAAGGGAATAGTAAATATAAACACTAAAAAGTCCAGCACTAGCTCTTCTTCAGCTTACATTGTTGTGAGAATAGTCAATATGGCCCCTCCAAAGTCAAATGCTTTGCTTCTATTCCTCAGATTGGTGTAGAAATGGTAAGTTAAAACACTTTGAAGTCCAACCCCGTCATTGGAGTGGATTGGATTGGGAACAGTCAGGCCCACTGCAATTAAGCAATTATCTGGCTGTTGCTTTTTCATAGTATTATAGATATTCTACATTTGCCA
Source organism: Lissotriton vulgaris (assembly GCF_964263255.1). NCBI lineage: Eukaryota > Metazoa > Chordata > Amphibia > Caudata > Salamandridae > Lissotriton > Lissotriton vulgaris. Next base: position 884,018,527 of record NC_141694.1, read on the forward strand.
CATAATCCACCATCCTATGACTAATCTGCAAAGTTTAACAAAACAATATTGTTTGTAGCTTAAATAGACCAAATTGACCCAAACGTGGTGACTTGTTCGCACCAATTGAAGGCTCTTTGCAAAGGTTAAATGGTCATCTTTAAGTTGCTTACTTCTTAATTTGGTTGTTAAACTGATACTGATGAGGTGAAATATGTAAAAATTACTACCGTAAAAGAAATACTATCAAAAACTTTTATTCCTTTTTGCACCTTTTTATTTACCCAAAATTTAGTTAACCCAGTCGCACAATTTGGTTCTTCCCTTCCGCAGGCCCTGTGATTAATAAATCTAATCTCTCAAAGTCTAAAGCTTTCTCTACTAATGCTCAGATTGGAGTGGAAATAGATTCAACACTTTCATTTATTTTGCTTACTTTAGAATTGGAATAGTAATTTTTACCCCTCCACAGTCCAACAGTTTCCTTTCTGTTGCTCGGGTCGGAGTAGTAAAAAAGTACATCTAATCCCTCCAAAGTCCTGCAGTTTCCTTGCTTTTTCTAATGTTGGAGTAGGAAGAGTAAATTTAACCCCTTCAAAGTCTCACATATTTCCTGATTTTGCTTACGATGGAATGTTGATAATACATTTTAAATTATACATATATATGTTTTATTTGAGTTTTTTGTATTTATTTTCTAGGAGGACCTGGTTTGGCAGATCAGGCTGGACTGTTCCCATTGGAGCTGGGTCAAGAATGATTTGAAAATGGCGGGGTCCAAACTGAAGTGGTTTAGTGTGTAAAATAACAATGGATGGTGATGTAGCCTGAGTAGTTCACAGTTGCTAAGGTTAATTTAGGAGTTCCATCCATTACTTTTTGTATACTTTAGATGGGTAGGATGACATACTTTTTGAATGAGCCCTAGTGGAACATTGTTTTTCTATAAGTCTCCTCTTTGAGAGACATGTGTATGACCTGTGTTTGAATTAATAAACACCTAGGATTGACTGCTTTCCATTTCCCATATACCCCCACTCACTTTAATCCTTTCTTCTCACCAGAACTGATTAAGAGACCCTTGGATAGATAGAAATAAGGGAGACATATTATGGTATTGTACATTTTCATCAGGGGAATTTTGTACAAGTAAAGTGTTGGAGCTATATAATATAGATACAGTGAGGAGATTCTACTACCATCAGTTGAAACACTGCATGAAGGACCCTCGGGTACGCAAAGAACATATGAGAGATCGTACTCCTTCTCAGAAGTTCTTAGACACACCAATTGACTCACTAGTTACCATATTTAATTTCGAGTACATTCTATTAAATACAATCAAAGTCTGCCTGGAACTGCATGGTTAAATAGTATGTTAGAAATGGACGTATCAGGGATAAGTTGAGAGCACCAATGGCGTGGCTTGGAAAATGGTTCTGTAAATGAGGAGAAAGGCCCCCCTTAACATGATGTTTAATTGGTGTCTCAGTGAGACAAAACTTCACTCTCTCACCACAAACTTTATCCCAGTGTGTTGGCGTGGGCACCTTGGTGACACAGTAATGATGATAGAGCAAGGACTCGTGGAAAATAGACTTGCTCGAAAGCAATCCTCCCATTTAACTTCTAATAGTGCATTAATTACGTATTGTGTAAACTAATACGCACCACATTTAACATAAAAGACAGATAAGCTTGCCTACGTGTTTTACTATTAAGTAACGCAAGCAAAATTCTAAAATGGCTGCTAATGGGAAATCCTTATTGTGCATGTGTCAACTGTACCTACGCAGTATGACGAGCTGTTGCTTGGAGGGAATTTCTTGGGCATGAGCAGACGCTATTCAGATGGCGACTTGGAAGCTCACATGCTGAGCATCTGTTTTGCTGCGCATGCCTAGTGAAATTGAGCCGGAAGAGTGACGAGACTCTTGAACGCCATCCAAGGACACAAAAGATAAATACCCTGGGAACTAGCATCGAGAACTCCCGAATGTATGGACATGCATGAAAGTTTCAACATGTGTTTTTAATAAGATGTGAATATGGGTGGGAATAACGTTTTTTGAATAAAAATGAAGCAGTTGGATTTGTGAACAATAGTCAATAGACAACAATAGACTAATAGACTAAAATGATAAATAAGCATGATGTGATGATCATCCCTCCTTACCTGTCCAATCAGAGTTAGTATTTTTACGATATTGAAGCATTAATGGATGGTACATGAATCTCAAGAATATAATTGTGGTAGTCTTAGTTAGTTAGATAGACACTGATTTGCTGAATGCTGCAGAGCTCAGGATGCTATTGTAGTGACGAGGGATGCTGATAAAGATTCGAATGCAGAACCATTTATCCTAAAATAATTTGTTTAGAAGAAGATCGCTGAAGAATCTCGAGAAGGAAGAGAGTGTCAGAGAGGGGTGCTACGCAAGGGTCGATGGTAGAGAGGTCATCTTTCCTGTCTTGATTTCTGTCCTGAAGCCTTTGTCGCCTGATCTTTTCACACCATCCTAGGTAATATATTTTCTGTGTATGTGCCAATGTTCTTTTCTCTCTATCCTCTCCTTTCTGAGCATAAGTCATTGCTAGATTCCTTCCTATGAGTGACGGAAACTGTACTGTACTTTGTAATTTTGATAAAGATTTAAAATATTTCCTGAGTTTGTGGTAATTTCTTCAAAAGTAAGAAGATTATTTTATGTCATTTCACCAACAACTAGTTCAACTAATGATCCAATGACCAGAGGAAAGAACTTTTTGATCAGTGAAAGATTAGTTGAGAATAAGAACTGACTAATCTTGAAATGGTAGAAAATCATAAACATTGACTCCAGCAGTTTATTGCCAGGTTGTGTGTGTTGTTTAATGTGCCCAGGTGAGTATATGGTATTGGAGTAACTGTTGTTGGTGAGCCACTGGATGAATGGGATTGCCCACTTAATAAGCTGTACAAGGAAGAATATTGTTTGAAGAAGAGTGGCATCTTCACATATACTCCTTCCTATGTGGTTATTTAATAATCTGAGGATAAACAAATACATCATCAGCCAGATGATGATGATTACACAAAAAAGGAATATATGTGAAGATGTCACATGAAGTTAATTCTTAGGTGCTCATTGCCAAATGACCCAGCCTTGGTACCTTTACACCGACAGTACCCACTGCTAGAATATCAAATAAAAAAGGAAAGATTATTAATGTCCTGTAGTTTGGAGGCTGTGAAATTGTGTTTCGCCTTCAAATAGAAATAAAAAGCACCCCTCTTTTGCAGAGTGGCACCTACATTGTTGGATTATTATAGCTAGGGTGTTCCTTTTTTGCTTTAACTGATCTCTTTAATGATTTTGAGGCTATTTGGGGACTACTAATAAATTAACTTTTGACTTGTTTGCCCGAGCTTTTTATGCATACCCAGGTGAACAGCATTGACTTTATTAATGTATTGAGGCGGTGGTTGATGGGAAATCCTGAGTGAGAGGGTGAGTTGATCACTCCTGTAGTTATGCTCAACTACCTGCAAGAGTTTAGACCCCTTCAATATTGGCAGCATGGTATGCTTTGACAGCATTAAAGCTATTTGTAGATGCTTTGGAGGTAAAAGAGAGGAGTTTCAGGTCTCCGGGGACTTTGTTGTTACTGTCTTCTATATGAAAACTACATGCTGAAAAATCTATAAAAAAGAAGTGAATACAAAATATTGCTGCTAATAATTTTTTAGACTGTTATTTTCAGTCAGATTTTTTTTTAGCTTGCAGGCGTGGTATTCCCTCCCAAACCAGGCGAAACTTAACTTTGAGCTTTCTGCATCAGACAGGCATGCTTTTGTCAGTAGTGAGATGCCGGGTTGTAGGGATTAGAGGTACGAAAGTATATTCTTCCATTTGATTACATTTGTCATGCCATTGACATTGAGTGAGATCAGTTTGGGTATCTTCAATGTCAAGGTTGCATGCATTGACCATCCGAGGTGTCAAGGTCTGGAGGTGGTATTGATGGTGAGGGTGAGAGAAATGTATATTGGTCAGTGAGCTGTGTTTGCCAGTAGACAAATGTACCAGTGCCTATGTTGCATCTTTAGAGTTATCACTTAAGGAGTGATCAGACACCAAAGGGGGGGTGTGGCAACAGAGCGTGGTTTTATTAAGGTAGTTTTATATAGCGCAAACTAGACCAGAAGGTATCAAAGCGCTTTACATGACCACCAGTTATGTTGCAGATGGACACATACATTTATGTTAGGCACCTGGAGATCTAGTGATTTGCCCACTATCACAGAATGTTGAGCGTCCCTGTTGAGACTCGAACCCGGTTCCCTAGCTCTGAGGTCAACCGCCCGAGCTGTTAGGCCACATTCTCTGCCATGTGGTGGTGAGCTTTGGCATTTCACTTTATCTGCGTTGTAAGCAGCCCCTGAGGAGAGTGACCCCAAAGTTTACCTTGCACTGTCGTGGGCATCTCGGAGAAGTTGTTCCATCAGGTTGCACCCCGAGTGGTGCAGTGCGGTCAGAAACATAAGCGAATCAATGTGACAAGATTGGATCAGGAATCCTGGTCCGATTGTGTTGGAGGACAAGGAGTATGTGTGATAACTAGTCAACATCAACATTGCCATCAAATTATTACAGTTTAACAATCTTTAGAGTCAAAGCAGGCCCTTAGCTGGATATATAGTAGGTGCAAAATAATACATTGCATGGGTCCCGATTTAGAGCTGATATGCCCTTAACCTGAGGATTTAATGTATTGTGTTGAGTCTGTAGGCCTCAGGGGAAACAGTATTTATCCTGTGCCACATGCTGCCTGCCTTGGTGGTGTGCTTTCTTGCTGTCCATCCACTGGCGTACAATTCCTCCAGTCTGTCCCTTTCCATTCCTTTTCAGGAGTCCCCTCTCTCTAGGTTGGGCATTGAGGTGAGCGATGTGACTGCATCCCAATAGTGGCAGTAGCTATGTTTGTCTCCTCTTGGGAGTCCAGGAAGCCCTCCAGTTGGCCCAGGTCATCTTATTCCAGGGTTTTATTGTTGTTCATGACAACCATGATCTCCAGGTAAAGAAGATTATAGCCTATGTCCAGTTTTTTAAGACGTGGTAGGGAGATATAGGAACTCCTCCCCCTCTTGCTTCCCCCATTACACCATATTGTGGGAAAAGTTTGCGAAAATTATGTAGCGCATATCATAGGGGAGGTAATGATGAAGTTCTTTGCTTCCAGTATGATATGGTGTGCTTGTTGATGACAAAGAAAGCAGGTGATGATCTGTTAGGGTCCCCCAGTAACCATTGGCCCCTGGTCCTAATCCTGTATGCTCTTTGGTATTCCAATTGTGGTAAGAAATTATGAGCTGTGAGTTACGATAAGAAGGAGGTTCGGAATGTTATCTTGTCTGTGACTTCCAGGTGTTCTATGAAGTCTGAAATCGGAACCAGCGGGTGGTAGGGCCATCTGATGGGCACTGCAGGCTGTGGTAGTCCTGTGGGGGGTGGTCTATGTGTTTCGCTCTCCCGCTGGATGCCGCAGTGCTGCATGGCCTTGCCTGGACCATTTGGGGCTGGCGCCGGGGCCATCCACTGTGTGTGCAGAGCCATGGCCTGAAATCACCCTTTGTAGATGCCCAATCATCAGGGAATGTTCTTTCATGGGCCAACTCCATTTGCATACCTCTCAGATTTGCTGGGGCCCCCCACCAAGGCCTGTCTCATCGGAGCTCTACAGGGTTGCAGGCCATCTCCTTGGGTCTGTGGTTCTGCCCGGTCAAAAAATCTTAATAAACGTACTTAGATTTGTATCACCTGCCCTGAATCACAGATGTCAATGGCTGTTTTCAAAGTTTAAATCAGGTGGCCAAGGAACTGTGTGATGTGTAATATTCTCTTTATCGTTTCAAAGAGAGCACTTATTTATTAATTTAACATATTTTAATTTATCTTTAATGAATATATTTTGTAGTTAAAAGATGTTTAAACATAATATTTTGTTTTATATTTAAATGTATATTTAAAACAATTTGAATAGTAAATCTAGCCCCACCAAAGTACAACACTTTCTCTAACGTTCAGAATGGAGTGCAAATAATAAATCTCATCCCCCCAAAGTGCCACACTTTCCATATTTTTGCTTACATTGGAGTGAAAATAGTAAATGAGACCCTCCAAAGTTCAACACCTTTCCTCCTGTTGCTTAGATTGGAATGGTAAAAGTAAATATGAACCCATCCGAAATTCCACACTTTTTCTACTGCCTCTCAGATCATATTGAGAATAGTAAATCTACCCTTTCCAAAGTTAAACACTTTACCTGTTTTTACTTACATCTGAGTAGGAATATTACATTTTACCACTCCAAAGTCCAACACTTTCTCTGCTGTTGCTAAGATTGTAAAGGGAATAGTAAATATAAACACTAAAAAGTCCAGCACTAGCTCTTCTTCAGCTTACGTTGTTGTGAGAATAGTCAATATGGCCCCTCCAAAGTCAAATGCTTTGCTTCTATTCCTCAGATTGGTGTAAAAATGGTAAGTTAAAACACTTTGAAGTCCAACCCCGTCAATGGAGTGGATTGGATTGGGAACAGTCAGGCCCACTGCAATTAAGCAATTATCTGGCTGTTGCTTTTTCATAGTATTATAGATATTCTACATTTGCCACATAATCCACCATCTTATGACTAATCTGCAAAGTTTAACAAAACAATATTGTTTGTAGCTTAAATAGACCAAATTGACCCAAACGTGGTGACTTGTTCGCACCAATTGAAGGCTCTTTGCAAAGGTTAAATGGTCATCTTTAAGTTGCTTACTTCTTAATTTGGTTGTTAAACTGATACTGATGAGGTGAAATATGTAAAAATTACTACCGTAAAAGAAATACTATCAAAAACTTTTATTCCTTTTTGCACCTTTTTATTTACCCAAAATTTAGTTAACCCAGTCGCACAATTTGGTTCTTCCCTTCCGCAGGCCCTGTGATTAATAAATCTAATCTCTCAAAGTCTAAAGCTTTCTCTACTAATGCTCAGATTGGAGTGGAAATAGATTCAACACTTTCATTTATTTTGCTTACTTTAGAATTGGACTAGTAATTTTAACCCCTCCACAGTCCAACAGTTTCCTTTCTGTTGCTCGGGTCGGAGTAGTAAAAAAGTACATCTAATCCCTCCAAAGTCCTGCAGTTTCCTTGCTTTTTCTAATGTTGGAGTAGGAAGAGTAAATTTAACCCCTTCAAAGTCTCACATATTTCCTGATTTTGCTTACGATGGAATGTTGATAATACATTTTAAATTATACATATATATGTTTTATTTGAGTTTTTTGTATTTATTTTCTAGGAGGACCTGGTTTGGCAGATCAGGCTGGACTGTTCCCATTGGAGCTGGGTCAAGAATGATTTGAAAATGGCGGGGTCCAAACTGAAGTGGTTTAGTGTGTAAAATAACAATGGATGGTGATGTAGCCTGAGTAGTTCACAGTTGCTAAGGTTAATTTAGGAGTTCCATCCATTACTTTTTGTATACTTTAGATGGGTAGGATGACATACTTTTTGAATGAGCCCTAGTGAAACATTGTTTTTCTATAAGTCTCCTCTTTGAGAGACATGTGTATGACCTGTGTTTGAATTAATAAACACCTAGGATTGACTGCTTTCCATTTCCCATATACCCCCACTCACTTTAATCCTTTCTTCTCACCAGAACTGATTAAGAGACCCTTGGATAGATAGAAATAAGGGAGACATATTATGGTATTGTACATTTTCGTCAGGGGAATTTTGTACAAGTAAAGTGTTGGAGCTATATAATATAGATACAGTGAGGAGATTCTACTACCATCAGTTGAAACACTGCATGAAGGACCCTCGGGTACGCAAAGAACATATGAGAGATCGTACTCCTTCTCAGAAGTTCTTAGACACACCAATTGACTCACTAGTTACCATATTTAATTTCGAGTACATTCTATTAAATACAATCAAAGTCTGCCTGGAACTGCATGGTTAAATAGTATGTTAGAAATGGACGTATCAGGGATAAGTTGAGAGCACCAATGGCGTGGCTTGGAAAATGGTTCTGTAAATGAGGAGAAAGGCCCACCTTAACATGATGTTTAATTGGGGTCTCAGTGAGACAAAACTTCACTCTCTCACCACAAACTTTATCCCAGTGTGTTGGCGTGGGCACCTTGGTGACACAGTAATGATGATAGAGCAAGGACTCGTGGAAAATAGACTTGCTCGAAAGCAATCCTCCCATTTAACTTCTAATAGTGTATTAATTACGTATTGTGTAAACTAATACGCACCACATTTAACATAAAAGACAGATAAGCTTGCCTACGTGTTTTACTATTAAGTAACTCAAGCAAAATTCTAAAATGGCTGCTAATGGGAAATCCTTATTGTGCATGTGTCAACTGTACCTACGCAGTATGACGAGCTGTTGCTTGGAGGGAATTTCTTGGGCATGAGCAGACGCTATTCAGATGGCGACTTGGAAGCTCACATGCTGAGCATCTGTTTTGCTGCGCATGCCTAGTGAAATTGAGCCGGAAGAGTGACGAGACTCTTGAACGCCATCCAAGGACACAAAAGATACATACCCTGGGAACTAGCATCGAGAACTCCCGAATGTATGGACATGCATGAAAGTTTCAACATGTGTTTTTAATAAGATGTGAATATGGGTGGGGGGAATAACGTTTTTTGAATAAAAATGAAGCAGTTGGATTTGTGAAAAATAGTCAATAGACAACAATAGACTAATAGACTAAAATGAAAAATAAGCATGATGTGATGATCATCCCTCCTTACCTGTCCAATCAGAGTTAGTATTTTTACGATATTGAAGCATTAATGGATGGTACATGAATCTCAAGAATATAATTGTGGTAGTCTTAGTTAGTTAGATAGACACTGATTTGCTGAATGCTGCAGAGCTCAGGATGCTATTGTAGTGACGAGGGATGCTGATAAAGATTCGAATGCAGAACCATTTATCCTAAAATAATTTGTTTAGAAGAAGATCGCTGAAGAATCTCGAGAAGGAAGAGAGTGTCAGAGAGGGGTGCTACGCAAGGGTCGATGGTAGAGAGGTCATCTTTCCTGTCTTGATTTCTGTCCTGAAGCCTTTGTCGCTTGATCTTTTCACACCATCCTAGGTAATATATTTTCTGTGTATGTGCCAATGTTCTTTTCTCTCTATCCTCTCCTTTCTGAGCATAAGTCATTGCTAGATTCCTTCCTATGAGTGACGGAAACTGTACTGTACTTTGTAATTTTGATAAAGATTTAAAATATTTCCTGAGTTTGTGGTAATTTCTTCAAAAGTAAGAAGATTATTTTATGTCATTTCACCAACAACTAGTTCAACTAATGATCCAATGACCAGAGGAAAGAACTTTTTGATCAGTGAAAGATTAGTTGAGAATAAGAACTGACTAATCTTGAAATGGTAGAAAATCATAAACATTGACTCCAGCAGTTTATTGCCAGGTTGTGTGTGTTGTTTAATGTGCCGAGGTGAGTATATGGTATTGGAGTAACTGTTGTTGGTGAGCCACTGGATGAATGGGATTGCCCACTTAATAAGCTGTACAAGGAAGAATATTGTTTGAAGAAGAGTGGCATCTTCACATATACTCCTTCCTATGTGGTTATTTAATAATCTGAGGATAAACAAATACATCATCAGCCAGATGATGATGATTACACAAAAAAGGAATATATGTGAAGATGTCACATGAAGTTAATTCTTAGGTGCTCATTGCCAAATGACCCAGCCTTGGTACCTTTACACCGACAGTACCCACTGCTAGAATATCAAACAAAAAAGGAAAGATTATTAATGTCCTGTAGTTTGGAGGCTGTGAAATTGTGTTTCGCCTTCAAATAGAAATAAAAAGCACCCCTCTTTTGCACAGTGGCACCTACATTGTTGGATTATTATAGCTAGGGTGTTCCTTTTTTGCTTTAACTGATCTCTTTAATGATTTTGAGACTATTTGGGGACTACTAATAAATTAACTTTTGACTTGTTTGCCCGAGCTTTTTATGCATACCCAGGTGAACAGCATTGACTTTATTAATGTATTGAGGTGGTGGTTGATGGGAAATCCTGAGTGAGAGGGTGAGTTGATCACTCCTGTAGTTATGCTCAACTACCTGCAAGAGTTTAGACCCCTTCAATATTGGCAGCATGGTATGCTTTGACAGCATTAAAGCTATTTGTAGATGCTTTGGAGGTAAAAGAGGTCAGGTCTCCGGGGACTTTGTTGTTACTGTCTTCTATATGAAAACTACATGCTGAAAAATCTATAAAAAAGAAGTGAATACAAAATATTGCTGCTAATAATTTTTTAGACTGTTATTTTCAGTCAGATTTAATTTTAGCTTGCAGGCGTGGTATTCCCTCCCAAACCAGGCGAAACTTAACTTTGAGCTTTCTGCATCAGACAGGCATGCTTTTGTCAGTAGTGAGATGCCGGGTTGTAGGGATTAGAGGTACGAAAGTTTATTCTTCCATTTGATTACATTTGTCATGCCATTGACATTGAGTGAGATCAGTTTGGGTATCTTCAATGTCAAGGTTGCATGCATTGACCATCCGAGGTGTCAAGGTCTGGAGGTGGTATTGATGGTGAGGGTGAGAGAAATGTATATTGGTCAGTGAGCGGTGTTTGCCAGTAGACAAATGTGCCAGTGCCTATGTTGCATCTTTAGAGTTATCACTTAAGGAGTGATCAGACACCAAAGGGGGGGTGTGGCAACAGAGCGTGGTTTTATTAAGGGAGTTTTATATAGCGCAAACTAGACCAGAAGGTATCAAAGCGCTTTACATGACCACCAGTTATGTTGCAAATGGACACATACATTTATGTTAGGCACCTGGAGATCTAGTGATTTGCCCACTATCACAGAATGTTGAGCGTCCCTGTTGAGACTCGAACCCGGTTCCCTAGCTCTGAGGTCAACCGCCCGAGCTGTTAGGCCAAATTCTCTGCCATGTGGTGGTGAGCTTTGGCATTTCACTTTATCTGCGTTGTAAGCAGCCCCTGAGGAGAGTGACCCCAAAGTTTACCTTGCACTGTCGTGGGCATCTCGGAGAAGGTGTTCCATCAGGTTGCACCCCGAGTGGTGCAGTGCGGTCAGAAACATAAGCGAATCAATGTGACAAGATTGGATCAGGAATCCTGGTCCGATTGTGTTGGAGGACAAGGAGTATGTGTGATAACTAGTCAACATCAACATTGCCATCAAATTATTACAGTTTAACAATCTTTAGAGTCAAAGCAGGCCCTTAGCTGGATATATAGTAGGTGCAAAATAATACATTGCATGGGTCCCGATTTAGAGCTGATATGCCCTTAACCTGAGGATTTAATGTATTGTGTTCAGTCTGTAGGCCTCAGGGGAAACAGTATTTATCCTGTGCCACATGCTGCCTGCCTTGGTGGTGTGCTTTCTTGCTGTCCATCCACTGGCGTACAATTCCTCCAGTCTGTCCCTTTCCATTCCTTTTCAGGAGTCCCCTCTCTCTAGGTTGGGCATTGAGGTGAGCGATGTGACTGCATCCCAATAGTGGCAGTGGCTATGTTTGTCTCCTCTTGGGAGTCCAGGAAGCCCTCCAGTTGGCCCAGGTCATCATATTCCAGGGTTTTATTGTTGTTCATGACAACCATGATCTCCAGGTAAAGAAGATTATAGCCTATGTCCAGTTTTTTAAGACGTGGTAGGGAGATATAGGAACTCCTCCCCTTCTTGCTTCCCCCATTACACCATATTGTGGGAAAAGTTTGCGAAAATTATGTAGCGCATATCATAGGGGAGGTAATGATGAAGTTCTTTGCTTCCAGTATGATATGGTGTGCTTGTTGATGACAAAGAAAGCAGGTGATGATCTGTTAGGGTCCCCCAGTAACCATTGGCCCCTGGTCCTAATCCTGTATGCTCTTTGGTATTCCAATTGTGGTAAGAAATTATGAGCTGTGAGTTACGATAAGAAGGAGGTTCGGAATGTTATCTTGTCTGTGACTTCCAGGTGTTCTATGAAGTCTGAAATCGGAACCAGCGGGTGGTAGGGCCCTCTGATGGGCACTGCAGGCTGTGGTAGTCCTGTGGGGGGTGGTCTATGTGTTTCGCTCTCCCGCTGGATGCCGCAGTGCTGTATGGCCTTGCCTGGACCATTTGGGGCTGGCGCCGGGGCCATCCACTGTGTGTGCAGAGCCATGGCCTGAAATCACCCTTTGTAGATGCCCAATCATCAGGGAATGTTCTTTCATGGGCCAACTCCATTTGCATACCTCTCAGATTTGCTGGGGCCCCCCACCAAGGCCTGTCTCATCGGAGCTCTACAGGGTTGCAGGCCATCTCCTTGGGTCTGTGGTTCTGCCCTGTCAAAAAATCTTAATAAACGTACTTAGATTTGTATCACCTGCCCTGAATCACAAATGTCAATGGCTGTTTTCAAAGTTTAAATCAGGTGGCCAAGGAACTGTGTGATGTGTAATATTCTCTTTATCATTTCAAAGAGAGCACTTATTTGTTGTGCTCTTTACCGTATCAATGAGAGTACTTATTTTTTAATGGATGGACACACCATTAGACTGCCCCCCAAAAGAAGCTTACATTCTTTTTCTTTTTCTCCTTCATGTGAATGAGAATGGTTTCAAATATGTAGAATATTTGGGGTTCAATTTTTAGACGCTTTCAAAAACAGATATTGCTTATGTCTGGTGAAATATAGAATCATTTGTAATTCCCTACGATAAACTAGAGTTCCAAAAACGTAAATAGTCTGTCATAGATATCCCTGTTGGGCTAGCAGCTTTTAATTTCAGGAAAACAGTTCAGAAGGACCAACAGCAGAAGTTTCTGGCCCTTGACCTGCCTTTAACACTGCCCTGCTGTCTGTACCTGCAGGTAACGTGATGTCACAACACAGGTGTAATAGGTTGTTACAGTTGAGCAGCTATAATATATTTTTGTTACGTTTGGCTCTCATAGAGAGCCTCTATTGTTTATTTTAGTTACTGAAAGTCATATCTCCTTGCTATGACATCACAACTGTTGATAACAAAAGTGGTCCTAAACTGCCTTCCCGGCCAGATGACAGGGCACTCTGATAGCCTGTCAGGGCAGCTCTGCTTCTTTTCTTTGACTGAAAACACAAAGCACAGCTGCAGGAGGGTAAGGTTGGCAAGTATGGTGGTGGGTTTTCATTAAGAATAGCACATAAGAAATGTAGGGGCATATTATCAAGACAGGTGATAAAATTATCGCCGTTTTAGCTGCAGTTTTCTACCACTAAAACGGCGATAATTTTTAGTGGTAGAAAACTGCAGCTAAAACGGCGATAATGGGCTTGATAATATGCTCTATGGAATTCCAATTGAAGCCCATGTTAAATGTCCTTCACATTTAACATGGGCTTCAATTGGAATTCCATAGAGCATATTATGAAGCCCATATTGCCTTTTTAGCGGCAGTTTTCTGCCTCTAAAACGGCGATAATGTTGTCGCCTGTCTTGATAATATACCCCGTATTTTCCACATTTGCGTCAGGGATGAGAGGGCATGGTATGTATAGCTCTCCCATTAGGCTTTGACCTTGCACAGTAGTGGAAGGCAGTGTAGATAATTTTGGGGCCCATACATAGCATATTATTATGTGTGGATAAAAAGTGAATTACAAGGATGATTTGCACCACAGGGTTCTAAGTGACATCATAGACAACTCAAGCTTAACTCTCATTGTCTATTTGACATTACTCAGAAAAACATCCCCGTATTTCACTGTTATTGATCTGTAATTCTCTATATCATTTATAGAATTATAAAAACTGGCAGTGTGGACCTCTGACATTGACCTAGATAGGTCATAGTACTTGTTGTTCTGTGTCTCTGTCAAGGAGAATAGGCTCCCTTTTTAATGTTAAGTTGGGCGGAGTACAGTGCATTTGTCCCCTCATAAATTGTAGAGGACAGGAATAGGTAACAGTACATATTGACTGTCCTTGATTTAGTCACTGATATGCTTTGACGTCCGAGGACTGGGCCAGTTGTAAGGCACCTTCAGTGGCATAGTTCACTCGCCCCACTACACCATTACCAGGAGGAGGATAAAACAAGGTAATTTTCAATTTAATTCCAGTGCATTTCAAACATTCCCCCATCTCTCCCAGTATAAACCTCATTATCAGACATAATTGAACCCAGTAACCTCTCCCTAAGGAAAAGAGTATGTAAGAAACTTAAAACTCTCTAAGTGTCAGTTTTATCCTCAACTTGTATATTGATCCAGTGTTTAGACAAAATATCGAGTTCAATATTTCGGGAAACAGAAACATAGAAAATTAAACATCTTAATACACAAATATGGTGATGCACAAATATTTTTGACATGAACATTGTGTTTAGTAATTTTTAGTAATATAGTGGTTAAAATATACTTTGTTAATTATTTAATATTTTAATATGTTTTAGTTGATTTATTAATTTTATGTGTTAGTTGTTTATATACATGTTATACATTTTTTTTAATTATAGCTTGCAAATGTAAGTGATTTACACATTTTTATTACCTTTTTTTATAGTAATTTGTAATGCATAAGTAGGTTATTGGGAGATAGTGTGGAAGGCTAATTAGGTAACAATTAATTATGAATTATGTCTTACATTTTATTTAGTAATATGATTGATATTTATTATGAAAATTATTTAATATTGATTTATTTCACTTATATTTTAGTTATGGGATGCTAGATTTGTAGGGGTGTAGGGTTGTAAGTTAATTATGCAATATTTAATCAACTATTCATTAGTATTTGTAATTTAGTTGTTTTTTTATTGGATTTTAAATATTTAAATTATGGAATGCTTGCTTATTTTATTTATATTTCAGTTCCTAGAGCTATGTTTGTGGGTGTCTAGGGTGAGAAGTTAATTAAGTAGTAATTAATTAATGATTAATTGTAATGGCCCTCATTATGATGTCGGTTGGATGACCGTTTATGTGGATGATGTGGCACAGTGAGATTCCGACTGTCGAGTCCACGGTGTCTCCCTCCCACTGTATTATGAAATCTATTCTCCGACTGCGGTGGTCAAAGTCGACTTTGCATGGACTTCATTGGTCAGAAAGGCTTTCGATAGGCATTCCTACTCCGCTAATGCATCTGTTGTATTGTCGAGCAGTTTATGATACTTGCAACGCCTTGGCAGTTTAATGGCGGTTTGTAGGCCTCATGGCAAGTGTGCCTCTGAGCAACATATGCTAAGCATCACAACACTAACCATACTATGCGTTGACAAAACAACACAGCTGATGTCAATTTAAAGAGTAGACAGACCTACCAATCCAACTATAAAAACACCCCGTTAGAGACAATGATCCTATGCTACCATACTTCAGCAGAGCAGGACAGAACATGTTGCTTTCTTTAGTGTCACAGCAGCCAACCCTAACACACACTCATGCACTTTCATAGCTCTATTCACTGTGCATATTATTCATATTTAGTATCCTGTACACCCCTTTCATTACACACTCTCACTCACACACAATGTGAAAAGAAACAACCTCTCCTTTTTGACAACGAGTTGCCAGTGCTTGTGGATTAAATCATCACAGTTATTCGGATCCCAAGTCCAACAAACTTCTGTCACCAAGAAGAATCAGATGGGGGAAAGGATAGTCAACAAAGTGAAGGCTGTAGCCAGCACCCTGCGCACATAGGACAATATTAGAAAGAGGTGGCACGATATCAAGAAGAGGACCAAGGCCCTGGCCAACAAGAACCACCTGACCGCACAGAAGATTGGTGGTGGCCCTGCTGAGCCACTAATATAACTCACTGCCTGGAATGTGAAAGTGTATGCCATCCTACAACCGTACAGCTTGCTTGGAATACCTGAAGGAGTCAAGTCTGATAAGTTACATCTCAACATTTGCCTTAAGCTATCTATTTTACCGTAACAGACATTACTGAAATAGACAAGGTATTTTAAATCTATTCATTAAAAAACACAGGAGCAAAGTATATAATAAATGTAAGTAATGCTAACAATCTGTATACTTGAACACAAGGGGACAAATATCAAAATCAAAATTTTCACATGTGTACATGTAGGCTGTAAGTGCATACCCATTAAGCCATCATCCCAGTAACAATAATATTGGAGTAAGTAGTTACTAGGTATGTAATGCTAACCACTTAATCAAGTAATCAGATCTGCCGAATGGAAAGGACTACACCTAACATTATCAACTCAAGCTCAACCTAATAACAACATGCACCTGTGTCAGCTATCTCTCAATTGAACTTCCCCCTCAATGGCAAGGAGCTATTGGCCCAGGTAGGTGGGAGTGGGAGGAGTCGTCTTTACATTGACCACCAATACCATCATGCCTGGTACTCCAACTCCAAACTACAGGCACCTGTGTCAAACATCTCTCAAGTGAACCTACCCTCACTGACAGGGAGCAATTGGTCCGGGGGGTTGGGGGTGGGAGGAGGAGGCTTTAGACTGACCACAACTACTATCAGGCCTGCCCTCCAAGTCCAAGCTAGAGGCACCGGTGTCAGCCATCTCTTAAGTGAACTTCCCCTCACTGCCAGTGAGCTGTTGGTCCAGGGGGTGGGTGTGGGAGGAGGAGTCTTTACACTGAGCACAATTTACATCAGGCCTTGTGCTCCAACTCCAAACTACAGACACCTGTATTAGCTAGCTCTCAAGTTTACTTCCCCTCACTGGCAGGGAGCTTTCGGTTCAGGGGGCGAGGGTCGGAGAAGGAGTCTTTACACTGACCACAACTACCATCTGGCCTTGTAATCCATCTCTAAACTACAGGCACCTGTGTCATCCATCTCTCAACTGAACTTCTCCTCACTGGCAGGGAACTATTGGTCCAGGGGGTGGGAGAAGGAGGAGGAGTATTTACACTGACCACAACCATCATCAGCACACATAACATGAGCTCTCAAAAAACAGGCACCTGTGATGTTCTTCAACAATTATTTGTCAGCCATCTCAATATGGAGGGTAAGGTAAAAATTACTGAGCCATGTACGCCCAATGCTTTGCTCTGGCACATGTATGCCTACTTAGGCTGCGTTTATAACGGACTCCTGAGAAGGAAATAATGAATCAATTACGGACACCATACCAAATGTGTACACCAAAGCTCACAACTGCTTTGGGGTAAGGCTGTTACTTTAATGTACATAGTGATACATTGACACTGCACAGCACAAAGGAATAACAACAACTAAGTATTCCCTATTGATGTGTAAGTATGTCCTGGGTATAATTTGGAAATTTAATGTACTAATCCTCAATTGTCGTCTACAGGGTTTCAGGTTCACATCACTGGGATTAGATAAGCTCCATTCCATATTGAGACAATAACCATATCAGCACAGATAAGGAACAGGCCCACACTACTTATTGTGAAAATATGAAAATATAGTAATTAAAGGAATAATAAGATAATGAGGACATGTGACAATTTTTCCATCTAAATCTGCTTGCTTATCCAGGCAATTACTCATTGTGTTCCTGTTCAGGTACATAGTAGACCAACATAATTAACTGTGCAATCTCTGTACCTACATGGTGCTCTGGTAAGACATAAAGGCAGAATGAGGAAACCACAGCCTTAGGTTCCAACCTGGAATGAGCCCTCCAGATATGATGACTCTCCTGCAAACTTGGATGTTGAGGAGGAACATGGCCATTGGGTTTGGCTGGGCAGACACACCGGTGAGTCCAGCTGGATCCACTGCCATGTGGGCCCATGCCATCAAAGAGCTGGTGGCATGGATATCCAGGTCAACGTTTCCCGAGTCATTGGTACCTATGAGGTGTACCAGGGAGCTATGGTCCAGGTATATCAGGAACTACCCTCACTGACAGGGAGCAATTGGTCCGGGGGATTGAGGGTGGGAGGAGGAGGCTTTAGACTGACCACAACTACCATCAGGCCTTGCCCTCCAAGTCCAAGCTAGAGGCACCTGTGTCAGCCATCTCTCAAGTGAACTTCCCCTCACTGCCAGTGAGCTGTTGGTCCAGGAGGTGGGTGTGGGAGGAGGAGTCTTTACACTGACCACAACTTACATCAGGCCTTGTGCTCCAACTCCAAACTACAGACACCTGTGTTACCTAGCTCTCAAGTTAACTTCCCCTCACTGGCAGGGAGCTTTCGGTTCAGGGGGCGAGGGTCGGAGAAGGAGTCTTTACACTGACCACAACTACCATCTGGCCTTGTAATCCATCTCTAAACTACAGGCACCTGTGTCAGCCATCTCTCAACTGAACCTCTCTTCACTGGCAGGGAACTATTGGTCCAGGGGGTGGGAGAGGGAGGAGGAGTATTTACACTGACCACAACCATCATCAGCACTCATAACATGAGCTCTCAAAAAACAGGCACCTGTGATGTTCTTCAACAATTATTTGTCAGCCATCTCAATATGGAGGGTAAGGTAGAAATGACTGAGTCGTGTACGCCTAATGCTATGCTCTGGCACATGTATGCCTACTTAGGCTGCGTTTATAACGGACTCCTGAGAAGGAAATAATGAATCAATTACGGACACCATGCCAAATGTGTACACCAAAGCTCACAACTGCTTTGGGGTAAGGCTGTTACTTTAATGTACACAGTGATACATTGACACTGCGCAGCACACAGGAATAACAACAACTAAGTATTCCCTATTGATGTGTAAGTATGTCCTGGGTATAATTTGGAAATTTAATGTACTAATCCTCAATTGTCGTCTACAGGGTTTCAGGTTCACATCACTGGGATTAGATAAGCTCCATTCAATATTGAGACAATAACCATATCAGCACAGATAAGGAACAGGCCCACACTACTTATTGTGAAAATATGAAAATATAGTAGTTAAATGAATAATAAAATACTGAGGACAGGTGACAATTTTTCCATCTAAATCTGCTTGCTTATCCAGGCAATTACTCATTCATTGTGTTCCTGTTCAGGTACATAGTAGACCAACATAATTAACTGTGCAATCTCTGTACCAACAGGGTGCTCTGGTAAGACATAAAGGCAGAATGAGGAAACCACAGCCTTAGGTTCCAACCTGGAATGAGCCCTCCAGATATGATGACTTTCCTGCAAACTTGGATGTTGAGGAGGAACATGGCCATCAGGTTTGGCTGGGCAGACACACCGGTGAGTCCAGCTGGATCCACTGCAATGTGGGCCCATGCCATCAAAGAGCTGGTAGCATGGATATCCAGGTCAACCTTTCCAGAGTCATTGGTACCTATGAGGTGTACTAGAGAGCTATGGTCCAGGTATATCAGGAACTCTGGAACAATAAACAAATGCAGGTGTCCCTAGATCGCTGAGCACAAAGAAATAATGAGCAAATGTATGAGGTCATTGGGGTGCTGAGGGACATTAGTACCCACCCTCTGCCAGGCATTTGCAGAAGCAGCTATTCCTCTCTGTGGTAAAATTACATCTGTCCCTTCAACATCTGCTGCAGCCAGAGGGAGGGACACATGTCAGGCAGAGAATCCTCAGTAACCATTGAGTCAGCAGCTGTGGATCCACCTACCCGATGTGGGGTAGGATATCCAAGAAAACATCCAGGAGGGTTGGATAGCAAAGCAGACACCACCACCAGTAAGTAACGATTCTCCTGATTTCCTCAAATTCAAATTCAAAAGAGACTTTATTCGGTATATTTCAACCATAAAAGTGCATTAAAACATACAGTACATACATCAAATTTCATTAAACATTGCATACATTAATTCATTCATTGCTCCAGACAAAGTCGCAGTTTAAGAGCCAGTTTTAAAAATTCAAGAACTTGAAGGACACTATTACTGTGTAGCAGTTGTAAATATATAAAGGCTGGTCGAATCTGATTAAAATTCATTTTTTTTAAAAGAGCAATTAAAAAGCGTTTACGAGGGAATTCATAGAATCTGCATAAAAACATAAAGTGCATCATGTCCTGTGGAGACTTTCCGTCGCAGCCACAGGACAAAGGATTTTTACAGAAGCTCTCCTTTTTGGGTCTAATAAGCAGATGTTGAAACAGGTTAAATCTGAATCTTGTTAGCATGAACTTGTCGTGAGTACTGAAAGTGCCGAGTAGATAAGGCTCTGTTGTCAAACATGTTTTAACCATGATAAATTTCCTTACACTAACTTTTTGTAGCTCAGCACCCTCCCTCTCAGCCTTCTTACGCTGAAGGAACCCCTGCTTGACTAGATCAATGTCCGCCTTTCTAATTCCTGACGGGTGTTCAAACAGATCAGGGCGGCCCATCTCAGTAAAACAGGTTTTTAAGTACTTCAGCCAGGGAGTACCTGACGCATTCTCAAGAGCCATGAAGTCATTAACAATTAAATGTGTTAGGGGAATTTCTTCGCATAACCACATTTTCAGCCAGCATAGCAGAGGTCGTAGGGACAGGATATTGCTCAAATACCCCACTCCTAGTTCCTCATGTACCATGAAGTTGGAAGTGGAGGCCGGAACACACAAGAGCCGTTTGTAAAACGAATTTTCTGTGGTCTGAAGTTGTTCCCCAGCCATATAGCCCCAAAGCTCACTCCTGTATGCTGCGGTTGCTACAGATTTTGCGTCATATAGTTTAATCATAGCAGACGTAGGCTTTTTACCAAGCTTTGACGCAAAATTGAAAATGGAGGCATTAATCTTAGACACATCACATTTTTTCTTAGCAAGTTGCGGGCCCAAGATAATTTGGAGTCAAAGAGTACTCCTAGATAGGAGAATGTACTAGAAAATGGTATTGCTACCTTATCTAGTTTGAAGATATATTGTCTCTTTGGCTGTTTCACCACCTGCATAATGAAAGATTTGGAGTTGTTCACTAACAAATCTCTGTCTTCCATGAATTTTTTAAATGCATTAAGTAGCAATTGGAGGCCTTTTTCAGTTCTTGCTAACAACACCGCATCATCAGCGTATAGCAGAACGGGGATGCTTCTTTTCCCCACTCTTGGACTGTCTGATTTCACCTCCTGTAAGACACCATCCAGCTCATTTACATAAAAGTTAAAAAGGAAAGGGGCTAGTATGCAGCCTTGCCGCACCCCCTTCCCAGTTCTAAAATCATCAGTTACTGACAAGTCTTGGCAATACCTTATATTTGCACTTGTGTTGTTGTGGAGGTCAACCAGAAAGTTTATAATGCCATTATCTACTCCCTTGTCCCTCATGGACCCCCACAGCTTCCCCCTGTTGACACAGTCAAAAGCTGAGGATAGGTCCATGAAGGCCAAATGGACTGTGCCCTTTTGGGCAATGGTGTATTTACTGAGTATTAGAAAGAAATTCAGACATTGAGTTGTGGTCGAGCGGCCGTTACAAAAACCATATTGGGTGATAGACATAATATTGTTGTCCCGTGTCCACTCAGAGAGTCGCCGCAATACAATTCTCCCCACTAGTTTCGCCATGGAATTAATCAGGGAGATAGGCCTGTAACAGAGGTGGCTATCCCTATCCCCCTTTTTAAATAAAGGCACAATGGTGGAGAGCCCCCATGATGACGGGCATTCCACTATTGCGGCTGCGTTGATAACCGCCACAATAATCGGGGCCCCGAAATTAGGATCCGATTTAAAGAGATCCGGGGGTATCCCATCAGGGCCTGGTGATTTGCTCGCTGTGAGCCCCTCTATTCCCACCAGAACCTCTCCTATACTAACATTCATACAAGGACCCCCTTTGGTGCATACGAAGGGTACCGCATTAGTTTCACATCCCCCGTACAATTGTTTAAAATGTGCAACCCATTCATCTTTTGTTATAACACATTCTAACCCCTACCCCGGGTCTTTCACCAGGAAGGGTTTCTTAAGCGGCGCCCAAAATCTAGCACTATTTTTCAATGTTTGTGGTTCCAGGATCTCAGCCCACGCCTCATTCTTCAGTACCTCCTTTCGTGAAGCAATGACTGATTTATACTCTTTACGTGATCTCTGAACTAATTCCTTGTTTCTTGGTTTTAATGACAAGGCTGCTCTGAGATCACGGGCTGCTTTAGAGCATTCCTTATTGAACCACCTCGGACCCTCCCTCCCTCTGCACATTAGAGGTTCTGTCATTGAGGAAGCTATTTTATCAGTTAAGCTCTGAAAATCAGACAGAACCTGAGTTGGATCAGGGTCAACCTGAGTGCATCTAGCGATTATATCGCTACAGTTATTTTGGATGTTCTGGTATATGAGGGCCGGGGTGCACATGGACCATTTTAGGCGGCGTCTACCATCAATTGCTGTTACCCTACCCTTACCCAGGTTACGACTTACACTAGCCACCCATGGCCCCCTTAAGTGTATAGTCAGAGGGTTGTGGTCGCTAAGTGGGTTATTGTCTATGGAAAATGAACGCACAAACACCTGCATGGGCAAGGTTAACAGCATGTAATAAATGAACGTCCTCTTCCCATGCCCTTTAAAAGTTGGGGTAAGAAAGCGCTTTGAGGGGTCACATAATGCCATTGCAATAGTAAGACCATGATCATTAAGTAAGTTATTAAAACAGGCCCCCTCCACGGTATGTTCCAGATGTAAACCATTTATTCTGGGACAGTGCAGTTCCTGAAGGTTTTTCCCCAGGGGGTCACCACAGCGGTGAGTATTAAAATCGCCCATGATCAACAAGTTATGTGAGCAATCCCTCATTGAGGTACCTATATAATCACTTAAAATTTCTAAGTTGCCGTAACTTGTAGCATTGTTAGTAGAGTTATAAAAATTGATCAGACCAACCTTACAGTTGCCCGCAGATAAAACTAGACCTTGTATACCAAGATTGCTTGATGGCCTGCTAACAATTGTACATTTCAGCGCTACCGATATAAACATTACCAAACCCCCCTTTGGTCTTCCCCGGATTGCTGATACAGCAGGTACAAAATATGCCTTATAACCTTCAATATACATTTCACATTTTACTGACCAAGTCTCTTGTAAGCCGATAATCTGAAAGCCCCTAATGTATGCTAACCAGCTTTCATCCTGCATTTTGTTTTCTAAGCCCGCCACATTCCAACATATAACATTACTTTTTGGTGTTGTTGGTGAAATCACCTCTATCTGTTGTGCTGCAGGAGACTGTACGGTACACTGACCCTCCGAGACCCTCAGTCAGTCGCAGGCATCCAGCCCTGAGAACATTTCGAAACGATTATGTATGGGAACATTGTACCCTCTCATGTTCTGGTTGTCAGCATTAAAATTTGCTGCCGGTGTCCGCAAACCATTAGCGTTTGCTGCCGGAGTCTGCCAGCCATTCAGCCCATTGATATTATTATTATACATATATGGCGCTACCGGACTTGGGATCTGCGCTTGTGATATAGGTCTGTACCCACGAGGATTTTTAGGGGGATTTTTAGGGGAGTTCTGGTCAGGCGCATAGAAGTATCCCAGAGGGCGCACACAGACACTGTTTGCATTGTAAACTAGTGAGGATGCGCGCAATAGGACCGTGGCAACATGTTGGGGGTGCTGGAAGTTAACAATCACACAATCCCCCGTGGTTGATTTCCTCGAAGGGCCAACCCAATTGACTCTTTCAGTAGATATGATTTGGTCGTAATAGTGAGATGGGTAACCACAGTTTTTATTTAGCCACGCCACCGTTTTATTTTTTAGGGAGTCATGGGATTCTCCATGTGGTTGGGCTGGTACTTCCTCGTAACGTGGAACATTAGTTAGCACCACCACGTATGGGACACAATCAGGGGGGAGGTTTACATTCCTGAGTCTAGCCCTTTGTGGGGCCACTGCACAGGTACCTATTGGTACAGGGGCCTGTTGAATTGGCTGGTTTACTGGAGCTGTAGATGACACAGCCCCAGCGCCAACCAAGCTTTCAGGAATTGACTGCTGCTGCTGCACACTCTGTCCCCTGGCTACATTCTCCTTCCCACCCCTAACAGGGATAGTATTAGGGGTTGTGACTCCTGGGGCGGGGGTCAAATATACCGCCACCAAACTGCCCAGTCTTTCTACCTCAGAAGCTACTGTGTCCAATCTGGACATTATTGGGCTGATTTGATCTAAAATTTTGGCCTCTAGTTTTCCTACTATTGTATTTATTAGTGCTTCTAAGTTGGTGTCAGACAAGATCACACTTCCCTCATTATTACTGCCTTCTTGATTAGTTTCTACTAGGCCCTGGTTGCTTGTGCTATTAGTGTTAGTGGCTTTGGAGTTATTGGGTGGATTAGTGTGAGATTTAGTTTTTAAGGATTTTCCCCCACGCCTCCTCTGAGTCTTTCTGCACTTCCTCACTGGTCTTTGTGTAGAAGGGGCCTCTACTAGCTCTTCTACTGCTGAGTCTTCCTCCGAAGTATCAAGCAGGTCCACGGGCTTCTCAGAGTGAACCTGTGCCTGTACTGCTATGCTGGGGCCCTCTATACTGTGTGGGGCATGTTCTAAGGAGCCTTCTAATCCTTCTGCATTGTCATTGGACACAATATCCATGGCAGGGGGAAGACTTTTACTGCCTAGTGAGGCCCTGCGTTCCTTGTTTATTTGCGTAACTTTTTTTACCAGGAAATTATCCATGGTACGTAGGCCAGATGTCGCTGGGTCCATGGTAATTGTAGGCATGTTAGCAGGTAACAGGAAGGCTATATAACCTCAATGTGAGGCAACAAGTACCCTACAGCAGATGAATGAAATAAAATAAATTATGAGCAGTTCAATGTCTTACTTGAAAGTTCTAAGTCCTTGAGTTGGAGCCAGGGTCCGTTGCCCGTCCCGTCCTCTTCCGGCCACAGAGGGCCAAAGAGGGCCCGCCCTTTGCCCGGGCTTCGCCCGGCGTCCCGCTCGCATCCTGCGACGCAGGTAACTGCGCTGTTTAAATGCGCCTTCAGGCGCTCTGCTCCCGTGTAGAACGCGCGCCGCCACTTAGCCTGCCGGGTACTGTAGTTCCCCGGAGCGGCGGCGCGATGCTGTGGATATGGAGACTCCTGGCGGTGTCGGCGTCTCAACCTGGCCCCTCTCGTGACTCCTGGTGGTGTCGGCGTGTCAGGTAAGTTAGTTTGTAGGCCCCCCGCTCCTGCCGGTAACTGCGCTGTTTAAATGCGCCTTCAGGCGCTCTGCTCCCGTGTAGAACGCGCGCCGCCGCTTAGCCAGCCGGGTACTGTAGTTCCCCGGAGCGGCGGCGCGATGCTGTGGCTTCTACATCTCAGTCCACCACCACCCACCATCTCCACCCTAATTGCTGCTCCCCAGCCAGATGTCCATGGTCACTCCCCTAAAAGGTGAGGAATCTCCTTTGTGCCAGACACCTCACCCCTGACTCTGTCTCCCCTGCTGCTTTGAGTGTGGAGTCCATTGACTTCCTGAGGCAGATCACTGTGAGTCAGACAGCAGTGGTGAAT
This sequence comes from Lissotriton vulgaris, assembly GCF_964263255.1. Taxonomy (NCBI): domain Eukaryota; kingdom Metazoa; phylum Chordata; class Amphibia; order Caudata; family Salamandridae; genus Lissotriton; species Lissotriton vulgaris. The sequence continues at coordinate 884,043,927 of NC_141694.1, forward strand.
GCACTCCAGGTGCATATCAATCAGCAGACGTAGATGGTGTCCTACCTGGAGGGTATTCAATGTGAAATGTCTTCCCTTCAGAGATCGCTTCAGGCTACAGAATTCACACTCACTGCAGCCTTCACCCAATTCCAACTTTCCACCCACCATCCTGCCTCTTTCTCATCCATAATTCCTATTCCTGTACCTACCCAAATCAAACGCAAACATGACCACTCATCCACCTAAACATCCACATGCAGCACTCAAACATAAGGCAAAAGACAGACACACACCCAATCAGCAGACAAAAGACACCCTCACTACCATACCATATCCATTGACATATCCATTGCCTTCCCACCCACTGCGCCAAATACCTCCACTACAGACAAACATGCAGACACCACAGCAGCAGACGCATCCACTACAGACACCACACCAGCACACACAGACACATTACAAACATCACATCCCTCTACCTCCACGGCCCCACACATTGTCTCACCTCATCCCAGTCTGCCCGAAAACTCTGACTGATTGCCCTTGACCTCTTCCTGAGCATTGCTGATACATTAATATCAGACGATCTGCCAATGCCGCAACCTAACAAAAAGAAACAGAGTTTAAGATTAGGTCAAAATCCAAGTACCCCAACCAATGCTACTTTGCTTAATTAGTAAATGAAGAGAAAAAAAGCTCACCAAAGTTGCAAAGGGATCCCGTAGTATCCTTGATAACAAGGATCTTAGCCACAGCAAAGTGGCTTCCCTCCGACATGGTGAAAAGTGTAAGGCGGCGTGTTGTCGTCCATATAAGGGACTCCAAGGGGCTAGTCTGAAATATAGCAGGCCTACAATGCTGAGTGTGACTTCCTTTCAAAGCAGCTCAAATCTGCCGCCATATTGAGGGTGAAATAAGCCAGAACCAGGTTTAAAAAGTGTAGATAATTACTGGTATCCCAATAGCTTATAAAGAGGAGATGCCCTCAAAGGTGCTACCTTCATGTAAAAATGAAAGAAGTGAATGAATAAAGGCCAAACATTGCACCAAGAAGTCAATTAACACGTCAGCTGGGAGGGTGTCTGATATCAATAGAATATTTGATTTGCCTACTAATGAAAAAGATGATTGAATACTGTTGAGATAGGCCCCACCAACTCGAAAAAAGACACCCAAAGGAAGATGACAAGATATCCATTGTCATATCTAATATGGGAGGTGGCTAAACAATCCTCACCTGTATAGAGTAAAATCCCCTAAACAACTCTGTGTGACCTCTGCTTCCCTGCTTTCAGCTGTGGGGAGAGACAGGGATGTGCCAGGAGACTCCCGGACAGTTGTACTGGAGGCAGCAAGTCCAAAAGTAACCCAGGGAGCTGTGCAAATCTGCAACTTGTTTCTGTTAACCGTGCTGAAACAAACTATATTGACATCCCCCTCTGCGCCTTATAACGCATTGGCACAGTCAACGGGACAACAGCATGAAGGGGGGCCAGGAACGGACGTGGTAGAGGGGGTGGTGTTTAGTGGGGAGCATGACAACAGACCCGATGGAAACCCGTGCAGCACTGGAGCACACGCCCTGAGGATGGAGAGGAGTGCAGCAGCCCTTGGTAACCCGACCAGGGCGGATGAAACTAGCAAACAAGTGTGGGCCTCTGATGCACTCAAGTGAGGGCCTTCTTGTGCCCCGGGAGGACCGAGGAGAGCGCATTGCAATGTAAACACGCGTCAGGCTCTGATGCATTTGAGTGGATCCCTGCTGAATGTGCCCATGTGTAATGTAACTGGTGCTCATGTTGAGCACGTAAAGGTGAGATCACAATCACAAAGAACAACTGGTCTGCTGACAGAGTGCTCTGCATGTAAAATCTTTAGAAAATATTGTTCCACAAAAGCAGTACTTGGTTGCTGGGAAACTGTTAAGAGAAGCACAGGAAAAAGCATTGGTAAATGCAGGAACAAGTATGCTAGACCCAAAAGAAATGGAGGAAAAGTAAGCTGCAAGCACAGGGACCAATGAAAAGCAAGGAAAGTAATGAGGTGGAATGTAAGCTCCTTTCAAGATTTATATTAAATACAATCGGTTTCACACTGTGCAGGTGAAACATAAAGAAGACCTTGCCACCCCTACCATACCCTTGCACATAAAACCCAAAGAAATCAACGCACCCTCTACTAAAACCCAACCTAAAACCCAAGTTACAACAAAGAGGAAGTATACCTATCCTGCAAAACTGCCACCCCCTCCAAAAACACAAAAAACGTCTTCCCCACCCCATCCCAGTTCTTCCAAGAAGGAAAAAACTAGGCAGAAAGCAGTCCCCCTTCCTATTCTCTTCACCACCCTTCATGGGTACAAAATCCCTAACCTGTTGAAAGCCAGCTCCTCCTCCAACTGAATCCTGTTATCCCACTGATTCAACTGACCCTCCTAGTCCTGAGCCCAGAGATTCCAAGGACCAACCCGGCCCACCCTAGTTTCATCCTTTTGTTTCCTGGCCTGTTCCCTAGATGTCCCTTCTTGGGGAGAGGGGGTATCCCTGGCAGTGTTTCGGAAGTCAAGTTGGGATGACCAACAGTTTGCTGGGCCACAAGAGTTACATTTGCACAGGCTATTAGCCTTTGTTTCATGAAGTAACAATTTTCACATTAACCCCTTGCGAGCTGCCGTCAGCCGTTGACCGACGGCAACACTACCTGGCTAGTGGTGCTTGACGCGGCCCCGCCCATTTTGCGGAAGTGCCGCACTGCCGCGAAATCGCAGCCGTGGCAAAGCGTTAAATAAAGCACTTATTTTTGTATTTTTTAGTCCACTCATTGCTACTTATGCCAACCGTTTTTTTTAAGTAAATTGGGTTGGGTGACTACAGTTGCATTTGTTTAAGCATGGTAGTTTATGGTTCTTATGTAGGTAAGTCTATTGTGACCTTCTGTGGAAATATGTCCAAACAGTGGCTGAGGATCAATGTCCATAGGATGTATATGTAGGGGGTATACAGTCTAAATATCAAGTTTTTTTATCGAGTGGACATAATATCGAGTCAGGAATATCGAGTCTGCAATAATATCGAGGTAAGTAATATCGAGGTAAGTAATATTGTTTTTTATAGTAAAAAAAATATTGAAGGTAGTAATATCGAGTTGTTAATATCGAGTGTGCAAAATATTGTTTATGCTTGTAAGTAAATAATATCGAAAGTAAAAATATAGAGTGTCAGAATATCGAATGTAAAAATATAGTGTCAGAATATCGATTGTAAAAATATAGAGTGTTAGAATATCGAATGTAAAAATATAGAAAGTTAGAATATCGAAATTATAAATATAGAGTGCAAGAATATTTATATGTCGATTTTAGAATGTTAAATATGTTAGTTAAGTTATAAAAATATATATATTTTTAAATATAATTTTTAATAAATAATAAAAAAAATATTTATTTAAAAAAAATGTATAACAAAATTTAGGAGCTTTGGGTTTTTAGGGGAATAGGGTGGGGACTGTTTTAAAAAAGTGAATTTGGATTTTTTTTTTTTTATTTATTACATTTAAAAAAATAATATTTAAATAAATGTATAATAATATTTAGGAGCGGGATGTGGGTTTTTAGGGGAATAGGGTGGGGAGTGTTTTAAAAATGTGAATTTTGAAATTTAATTTTTTTATTTTTTATATAAAAAAAATATATTTAAATAAATGTATAATAAAATTTAGGAGCGGGATGTGGGTTTTCAGGGGAATAGGGTGGGGATTGTTTTGAAAATTTCAATTTGTAATATTTTTTTTTAATTTTAAAAAAAGTAACAAAAATAATTAAAAATTTTAAAAATGTATACATAAATTTAGGAAGTGGATGTGGGTTTTTAGGGGAATAGGGTGGGGATTGTTTTAAAAAATTCAATTTGTGATATTTCTTTTTGAATTTTAAAAACAATTATAAAAAATCATTTAAAATTTTAAAAATGTATACATAAATTTAGGAATGGGATGTGGGTTTTTAGGGGAATAGGGTAGGGATTGTTTTAAAATTTTCAATTTGCAATAAATTTTTTTTATGTAAAAAAAATAATGAAATATTAAAAATTCAAACAGAAATTTAGCAATGGGATGTGGGTTTTTAGGGGAATAGGGTGGGGAGTGTTTAAAAAATTTGAATTTTTAAAATGTTATATTATTTTTATAACAAAAAACAGTTAACATTTTTTATTATTTTTTTTAATAAATTTAGGAATGGGATGTGTGTTTTAATGGGAATAGGGTTGGTCGGTAGTTTTGTTAACATTTTTATTTATAAATTAAATTTTTTTTAATTTAATTTGTTCAAAAAAATATTAAAAATTAAAATTAAAATTTAGGAGTGGGATGTGAGTTTCTATGGGTATAGGGTGGGGATTGTTTTAAAAAATTGATTAAGAAAAATTTAAATGGGTCTTAATTATAAAATTGAGCCATTGTTCGACTGAACCTGTGCACCAAGCGGCGAGCAGCGAGCCAGGTGCTGCAGCGGGAGCCAGTGGGAAGCCAAGCCGAGCCGGAGCCGGAGCCGGAGTAGGGGGCAGCAGGTGGAGGTACCGGGTTTGCCAGCCAGCCGGCCGATCGCCCACGAGCACCCGAGACCGCAAATGACCGCGAGTGACCAGGTCTTGACTCCCAACTACCAACGGCCAGCGAGAGCGGAAGGAGCAGGACACAGGAGGCGAGACGACGAGGCGGGTTACGAGAGGCGGACACCCGGCGTGACCAGCGCGGGGGAGGTGAGCCTGCTCATAGTCCTGCCGTGGTCCCGCACTGCCTCTTCCATGCCTCTTTCCTGCCTTTCCTCACGGTGCCTGTGACCTGACCGGACCTCTGGTGTGCCTCCCGCCAAGCCAAGCCTTAGGGAAGCTCTCGGAGCACGAGGGGTAGCACAGTGGGGGGCAGTTACCAGAGAGTTATCAGAGAGTGGTGCAAGGCTCATCACTCCTACCGACCTTGCTTGCCTGGCTGCCCCTGTGCACCCTGCCTCCCACAAACCCTTGCCTAACTGATCCCAACCAGTTTTAAACCACGTTGTTTGTGAGGCTGTGGACTATATTCCTGACTACGAGGACCTTGAGCGGGAGCCCGGGACTGCGAGGACCAGCATTCCACTTACCATCAGCAGAGGATTTGCTCCAGAATCTTGGCTTGCAGCGCACTCCCTGAGGCAGAGTCGGCTGGTGGGAGCGCTACCGCATTCGGCGGTAAGATTACTCGCTCTCAGCGCGACCGCGCCCAGGTTGTAGTGTATTGAAAGGCTGACCCTTGGAAGAGCCTACCGGGGGACTGCGAGGCCCAGAAACCACCGCACCTTGCAGCTGGCGCCTCTTCCCCCGGCGGCCACGCCCATCCAATTGGCCTGACGCTATAACTTTTCGCGACACCCGCTGCGCGGGTGCCGCTCACTATCCCGGAATCTGATACACCAGAGGATTTGCTCTAGAATCTTGGCTTGCAGCGCACTCCCTGAGGCAGAGTCGGCTGGTGGGAGCGCTACCGCATTCGGCGGTAAGATTACTCGCTCTCAGCGCGACCGCGCCCAGGTTGTAGTGTATTGAAAGGCTGTCCCTTGGAAGAGCCTACCGGGGGACTGCGAGGCCCAGAAACCACCGCACCTTGCAGCTGGCGCCTCTTCCCCCGGCGGCCACGCCCCATTAACCAGCCCATTTAAGCAAAACATTCTTCAACGCGATGCGGGACGGAGCCCGGGGCGACTCGAGGACGTAAGAGACTGGACTGGGCCACTACTCTGTCACCTCCATCTGGATACACCCCATTCTTTTCCTAGTATCATTGTCTGTTTCACAGCTTAACAACAATGGTTCTTACTAGAGGATCCAAAACCAAAACAAAAGCCCCGAGCTCGGTGGGCAAATTGCTTGGCCCTATGGACGACTTTCTCACGAAGGCCAATACGTTCATAGACCAAAGCATTTCAATGATGGAAGAAAGGGTCTCCTTGGATCTGGCATTCGCCAAAAGATCCTCATTAGGGATCTTGGCGAATGCCAGATCCCCAGCTACGGGAGCTTTAAACGCTGAGGCAGTTCCAACCCGAGAGAGACGCAGCTTACCAAATATAGTGGATCTATCAGTGTCCCAACTTGCAGACTCACAGTTTAGTTTCGATTTAGAAAAAACACCGGACCTAGCCCCGCAAACCCCTCCACAAATCTCCTCCATAGATAAAAGAATAGAAAGGGGTAGGAGGGAGGGAGCTATAAGTAAGAAAAGGGTGTCCCCCAACCCCAAAATACTAAATAACCCGATGCAGCCACCTAGCGTCCCACAAGACCGACAGGATAGGGTAGAACAAATAGAAGTCCCAGTGACAGTGCATCAATCAGAGAAGGAAACACCGTTCCCGAGAATTCCGGACCCTCCTACTTCTACACAAACCCACGAGGGCTTGCGTGATATGGAGGTTCCCGAATTAACACTGACTAAGATAGCCATTATATTCAAACAAGCACTACAACCCCTAGAACAGCGATTAGCACATCTAGAGTTACAAATCTCTAAACTTATAAAAAATCAACAGCTGAACCACCCGTCAGGACCACAAAAAGCAGGAGGAAATAACATTAAACAGCCAGTTATCACTAAAACTGCCAATGCAAATCCACCCTCGCTTAATCTCCAACAAAAGACACTTCAGATAACAACGCCCACGGTCCCTACTACCAACAATGCATCAAATTTAGCTAGAACGTCAGAAAAAACTACTGCCCCGAGTATTCCTAACAACTCAAAACAGACCATCACATTGACCTCCCCAGGTGCGGCAATTACACCCGCCCCAAACCTTGAGGTAACCAATAAATCCGCGAACAAAACTCTCGGTAAAAATACAAATAAACCATCAACTAAACCACCGGTCCCTCAGGTTCCAGCTTCAAAAACCCCTTCGGACAGGCCCAAGAGAAACACTGCAAAGAATTTAGGCCCTCCTAGACTCCCAGCAGATTTTCCTCCTGAGGCTTCACCGTATGTGGTGGTCATGGCTGGTGTTCCTGAGCTAACTGACCTTAGCTCGGAACCTGGCTGGTCCCTAAAAAATAAGGCCCAGCATTGGCTCCAGACCAACCGACCGATCCCATCTACCTGGCGTGGAAGGATCAGATCTGTTGCTAGGGTCCCATGGGTGGGTAATACTAGAAAGACGATCCCCGGGGACTGTATAGTGATTACTTTTGAGGACCCACGCATAGCAGACTACGTCTGCGCTTGGGAAGACATTGCCTCAAATGGAGGTATTAAGATCAAGTCACTTTCCTTTTTCTATCCCTTTAGGCAACTGGATGGATTCATCCAGGAACAAGAGCCTCCCTGGACTGTTCCATTTCCCAGACAGGAGGACTTACCAAACCCCAGATATCATGGCCCCCCCAGCGCACATGACCCAGATTTTTCCTGGCATACTGTGAGACCACGCCACCAGGGGGGACGATGGGAAGATAGAAGACCCTACTCACAATGGCCGTTAATCAGGGACCAATCCCGGTGGGATCCTTGGCATAACATCCCGTTGTATAATAGGTATAGTGGCCTTGAAATGGTCGACTGACCACTAACAGAAAGCCGACCCAATGACCTGCACGTATCCCTTTCCCCGCAGACCTCGAATATCTCCTCTGGACCCATGAATGTTGAAGCCATAGCTTTAACAGAACAACTAAAAGATGAGCCCTCGCCAATCTCCATACTCTATTGGAACATCGCAGGCCTCCGATCCAAAATCGAGGACGGGGCTGCGCAAAGCTTCCTAAAACCCTACCAAATAATCTGTCTTCAAGAGACCTGGTTAATAGAAGAACTACACTTACAAGGTTATAAAACCTATTTTGTACCAGCACTAAGTAGTTTAATGGGAAGACCCAAAGGTGGGCTAGTAACTTATATAGCCAACACCCTAACCCTCACTAAAGTGGTCATAGTTTCCCAGGATTCTAATCATCAAATTCTCTCATTAACCTTTTCTAACAAAGAAACTATTTTTCTGACCAATGTTTACAATAACCTATTGGAAGAAAACTTTATAACTCTCCTCACAAATATGCATGAGAACTTAAAACAATTCTACCAATGGAGAACTGGCAAAGGGGCAACCCACATAATATGGGGAGGAGATTTCAACCTCCATCCTTGTTCAATGACTAACCCACTTTGTTGTGGGATGGCGGATGAAATCGGTGCCCCGTTAGCGCACTTTGAACATAATAAATTGGGAAATATTCTAAATGCTGTCCTTTCGGATCTGGATCTGCATATTGTTAATCATCATGACGCAGATCCTAACATATTCAGCCCGACCTACGTGGGTAGAGGCCATCAAACAACAGTTGATTTTATATTTCTTTCCCCTGGCCTGACAAACATAGCTAAAGATTTCGGGGTCATTGATAATCCGCTCAGTGACCATTCAGCCTTAACGATTAACCTTTATATGTCTGCAACCACCACCCACAATTCTGATATAGCGACCACCCTCGCACAGAATAAAATAGAGGTTGGTAAACACAATGGATTTACAATTAAATGGGCAAAAATTAATCCCACCGAAACCACAAAAAAATTAATAACTTTGGCTTATCCAAATATTTTAAAATGTCTGGACCTTTCATCAAGCCATAAGGAAGTCCTAACGAATTTTAAACAAATTCTGGTTTTCATAAAGGACTTACCTCAAAACCTAAACCAAATCACATTGCAAAACAGAAATGGTTCAATCATAACTGCACAGCTGCACTAACCAAACTAAAACTAGCCCTCCATAATAAACCGCGAGACGCAGCCCAAATTCAACTTTTAAGGCGCCAATACATAGGGGAACGGAAATTGAGAACTGCCCAACTCAAGCAGAAACTTTGGGACGACCTCCATAAGGGTGCCGTCTCAAAAAATAGTGAGCTTTTTTGGCGCACAGTCAGAGCTCCTTATCTCTCAGAAACTGGCATCCCTAAAATAGAAGTCGCTATTGATGAGAACACCTGGGTTACACATTTCTCGGAGATCTTTAAAAACACTTCACCCACAGACCCATTGCCCTTAAAAGCCCAGTACCCCATCCCGCTTCTTTTTGATATTCCAGACCTCTTGGAGGCATTGCAGAAAAGTAAATCAGGTAAAGCTCCAGGCCCTGATGGGGTCCCAGTGGACTTTTTTTAAAAACAACCTAGATCTCTGGGCCCCCATTCTAACGAGAGTCTGTACAGCGGCTGCGAATGAGGGAATCCTAAGCTCTTGGACTAAATCAATAATGGTCCCCATCTTCAAAAAAGGGGACCGTCAAGACGTGAAATGTTATCGGCCAATCTCACTGCTGGACTCGCTGGGGAAAGTAGTGGGGAGAGTCATCCTAGAGCGTCTCCAGCAGTGGAGTGAGGACCGAGGCATTATCTCTGATATTCAATTTGGTTTCCGTGAGGGCTTTGGTACATTAGAGCAGGTCCTCAATCTTACCCTAATAATGGGCAAATATACGCAGGCCATCCCAACTAAAATCTATATGGTCTTTGTCGACCTATCCGCAGCTTTTGACTGCGTTTCGCACGCAAAGCTGTGGAAAGTCCTAGCCCAATTGGGAGTAGACCTCCCTCTTTTGGACTTTCTGAGAGAGCTCTACACCGGGGCAACGGCTAGAGTGCGTTTTGGCCTAAACGGAGAGCTGACGTCTCCGTTTGGAGTAGGGCGTGGAGTCAGGCAGGGTTGTGTCCTGGCCCCCTTCCTCTTCTCACTCTACACTAACGGTCTGGAGGGGGAGATGTTGAGGGGGGCTCAGGACCTCCCGCGCATAAATCGACGCCTGATCCCCGCCCTGCTCTACGCGGACGACGCCGTCATCCTCGCACGAACTCCCCGTGAGCTCCAGCAATCATTGAACAGGTATACGACCTTTATGGGCAACCTTGATCTAAGGGTGAACGTGAAGAAAACGTTCATAATGACGGCAGGTAGGGGGCAAAAAAGAATAAAACCCATTCACCTTGATAATCAAAAGCTTGAAGCCACCCCTCAATACCCATATCTGGGTGTTATGATAGATGATCAACTGACCTGGAAGCCAGCAGTGAACACAAGGGCACACCTATTCAAGAGATCAATTGCCGCTCTAACGAGCTTCTCTCAGAGACTAGGAAAAAGGCCCCCAGTGGAGCTATTAAAGATCTACAATGCCAAATGCCAGGCTATCGCATTATACGGTGCGGGAGTCTGGGGTTACACTGACACTAGCTCTATTCAGAAGGCGGAAAACGTCTTTTTGAGATTCTTATTAGCTACTCCTAAAGGTACCTCAACATATGCAATGCATTTAGAATTAGGTATACCCTATATAGAGGACCTAATCAAAATAGAACCAGTGATGTTGTGGTGCCGTATCTGGAAATCCGAGAAAAACGCACTGACTCAATCCATTGTTGCTGATTCCATGAACCTGGACAAATCATCAAAAATAAAGTGGCTCCTCTATGTAAGGAATTTTTTTAAAGATCTAGGATTTGAGAACTATTACTTGGATCCAAAATCTATAACAGACATTTCTAAAAGAGATCTTAAACAATCAGCACTAAGTCATTTGGAATCCTTAAGACTTGCATCTAATTCAACTAAAACAGCAGTTGCACATGCTAACATGATCCAAATAGCCTATGGCATTCATCTGTACCTGACACTACAAATATCAAGTTACGAAAGAATGCTAATAACAAGATTTAGGCTAAATACTTTTTTTAGACTGGTCACATTCCCACTGAAAAACTGTTGGAATGCTACTCTTCCGCCCTGCCCGTGTGATGGTTTATCAACACAATCCAACTTGCATGTGATCATGCTCTGTAAATTCCATCAAGCCCACAGAAAGATTTGGCTACTACCAATACTAAGGTCCTGGGGGTTGAGACAATGCAGACCCGCCCTCTTAAGACTCCAAATGTTGGAAACTGAAAATGTCTGTTATTTTGTTAGCAATTTTTTAAAATGCATTATGAAACATAGAAAGAACCTGTAAAAGTCCTCACTAAGATCACCTTGAGCGGTTTCCTATATTTTAACTAACTCTTTTTTAATGTATCAGCTATTCTCGTATGAAATGTTATGAAATGCGTGTACTTTTTTAATAAGCAAAAATGCAATGTATGATATTATCTGTCTCTTTTATGGTTTTTCCATTGTGAATAAGCCGAATAAAGATCTTTATTATTATTATTATAAAATATTAAATTTGGAATACATTTTTTTTAATTTCTAATAAAAATCAGGAGTGGGATTTGGGTTTTTATGGGTATAGGGTGCGGAGTGTTTTAAAATTTTGAATTTGTTAATTTTATTTCAAGAATGTTATAATAATTTTTTTTTTTAAATAGTAAAATATATTGGTTTTGTGTACAGTACATTCCAAGAGTTTGTAGTTGGTGGAGTGGAATTAGTTAATTATATTGTTTGTTTCTCCAGCACCTTCCCTGAGTTTATACTTGGTGGAGTGGGAATAGTAAATTATATAGGTTGATTGTCCTGCACTTTCCCTGAGTTTGTACTTGGTGGAGTGGGAATAGTAAATTATATGGGTTTTGTGTCCAGCACCTTCCCTGACTTTGTACTTGGTGGAGTGGGAATAGTAATATATGGGTTTTGTGTCCAGCACCTTCCCTGACTTTGTACTTGGTGGAGTGTGAATAGTAAATTATATGGGTTTTGTGTCCAGCACCTTCCCTGACTTTGTACTTGGTGGAGTGGGAATAGTAAATTATATGGGAGTGGTATCCAGCACCTTCACTGAGTTAGTACTTGGTGGAGTGGGAATAGTAAATTATATTGTTTGAGTGTCCAGCACCTTCTCTGAGTTTATACATGGTGGAGTTGGAATAGTAAATTATGCGTGTTTTGTGTCCAGCACCTTCCCTGAATTAGTACTTGGTGGAGTGGGAATAGTAAATTATATTGGTTTTGTGTCCAGCACCTTCCCTGAGTTTGTACTTGGTGGGGTGGGAATAGTAAATTATATGGGTTTTGTGTCCAGCACCTTCCCTGAGTTAGTACTTGGTGGAGTGGGAATAGTAAATTATATTGTTTGAGTGTCCAGCACCTTCCATGAGTTTATAGTTGGTGGAGTTGGAATAGTAAATTATATGGGTTTTGTGCCCAGCACCTTCCCTGACTTTGTACTTGGTGGAGTGGGAATAGTAAATTATATCGGTTTTGTGTCCAGCACCTTCCCTGAGATTGTACTTGGTGGAGTGGGAATAGTAAATTATATGGGTTTGGTATCCAGCACCTTCCCTGAGTTAGTAGTTGGTGGAGTGGGAATAGTAAATTATATGGGTTGGGTATCTAGCACCTTCCCTGAGTTAGTACTTGGTGGAGTGGGAATAGTAAATTATATTGTTTGATTGTCCAGCACCTTACCTGAGTTTATAATTGGTGGAGTTGGAATAGTAAATTATATGGGTTTTGTGTCCAGCACCTTCTCTGACTTTGTACTTGGTGGAGTGGGAATAGTAAATGATATGGGTTTTGTGTCCAGCACCTTCCCTGAGTTTGTACTTGGTGGAGTGGGAATAGTAAATTATATGGGTTGGGTATCCAGCACCTTCCCTGAGTTAGTACTTGGTGGAGTGGGAATAGTAAATTATTTTGTTTGAGTGTTCAGCACCTTCCTTAACTTTATACTTGGTGGAGTGGGAATAGTAAATTATATGGGAGTGGTATCCAGCACCTTCACTGAGTTAGTACTTGGTGGAGTGGGAATAGTAAATTATATTGTTTGAGTGTCCAGCACCTTCTCTGAGTTTATACATGGTGGAGTTGGAATAGTAAATTATGCGTGTTTTGTGTCCAGCACCTTCCCTGAATTAGTATTCGGTGGAGTGGGAATAGTAAATTATATTGGTTTTGTGTCCAGCACCTTCCCTGAGTTTGTACTTGGTGGGGTGGAAATAGTAAATTATATGGGTTTTGTGTCCAGCACCTTCCCTGAGTTAGTACTTGGTGGAGTGGGAATAGTAAATTATATTGTTTGAGTGTTCAGCACCTTCCATGAGTTTATAGTTGGTGGAGTTGGAATAGTAAATTATATGGGTTTTGTGCCCAGCACCTTCCCTGACTTTGTACTTGGTGGAGTGGGAATAGTAAATTATATCGGTTTTGTGTCCAGCACCTTCCCTGAGATTGTACTTGGTGGAGTGGGAATAGTAAATTATATGGGTTTGGTATCCAGCACCTTCCCTGAGTTAGTAGTTGGTGGAGTGGGAATAGTAAATTATATGGGTTTGGTATCCAGCACCTTCCCGGAGTTAGTCCTTGGTGGAGTGGGAATAGTAAATTATTTTGTTTGAGTGTTCAGCACCTTCCCTGACTTTATACTTGGTGCAGTGGGAATAGTAAATTATATGTGTTTGGTATCCAGCACCTTCCCTGAGTTAGTACTTGGTGGAGTGGGAATAGTACATTATAATGTTTGAGTGTCCAGCACCTTCCATGAGTTTATAGTTGGTGGAGTTGTTATAGAAAATTATATGGGTTTTGTGTCCAGCACATATAGAATATATAGTTGATGGAGTGGGAATAGTAAATTATAATATATGAATGTTTAGTATTTTGCGAGAGTATATATAAGGATATTAACTAGGTTTAACTCATGTTGTATGGTAAAATTATGAAAACAATAGTAATTATTATTGTAATTGTTAGTAATTAAAAGTAAATTTATCAGAGTCACAGCATGTTTTAAATATTTTATTATTTTCAAAAAGTAGGTAATAAAATAAGAAATCAGAAAATAATTTTATTGACATTTTTAAATGTTATCTGTACATTTTTATTTTCATGAAATAAATTAAAAATATTTACATTCTCATAACAGTTGTACATTTGCCTCAAAAAATTATTATTGCAAACATAATTTATTACAATTATTTTTAAGTAAAGTAATATTTATTAAGTGTACATTTCTTTGTTTATTTCACAGTTTTCAATGTAAAAATAAAGATTTATTTGACAAGTCATATACAACAACTATTTTTATAATTATTTTTCACTGTGGTAGTATTTTTAAACATTTTTTGTAGTACACATATTTATAAACATTAATACAAAAAGGTAGGTTTTGTTAACATTAATAAAATATTTACATTTATGTTTTTTGAAATAAATTATTATTATTCATATATAAAATATTAATAATAATATTTTTTACAGATACATTGCTAATGTTTTTAAGTAAAATATTGGTTTATACAAACAGTAAATAATAGTAATATTAAAAACAGTATTGTATATTCATACAGTCATGTAAGTAATTTTTAATAAGGTAAATGTTTGTTTATTTAATGTACAGTCATTGAAAATAACATATAGTACATTGGAATAATTTTTATAACAATGTTACACTTTTGTTTAATTAAAAAAATACAATAGTTACATAATGTATATTGTAACATGTGTAAAATAATTTTAGAATGTTATTTAATGTTAATATAAATGGGACTATTTGTTTGTTTGGGACTATTTTGTAACCATGCCATGTTATTTTGGGTCATTTTGACTTGGAAGAGCTCGCGGTTGGAGGCTGCTTTGTGTGTGGAAGGGTAAGTTTAATTTTAAGTACTTTATTTAAGTTATATGTTTTGTTTGAGCGTTTGTGGAGTGTGTGTACGTTTTCAATTGTTTGGCAGTTGTAGGATGTGTGTGTTTTAGGCGGTAGTTACGGTTATCGTTTTGGTTCCGGTTTACTAGTTTTGGGTTAGTATGTTGATGAGGTAGGAATAGGGTTAGAAATGTAACTTAATGTTTTGTGTTATGTTTAATAATGATTTAAATTGTATGTTGGGGTGCATTGTGTGCGGTTGGGTATGTTTCTTTTCTATTTTACAGGTACTTCATGTGGATGTCGTTGTTGGGAGAAGATTGTGGTTTTTTTTCGTAAGAAGGGTCTCTATTATTTTTTAATATATTAGAGACACACTTTCTAACATTTTCAGTTTTTGCAGGAGCGTTTTTTATATTTTACACTATTTTCGGGTTTTTAATGGGTTATCGTTGGATCTATTATGGAGAAGAATCGTTATGGATGTACTTTTTTTATTTTATTTATATTATAATTCCATGGAGCGTTTTTTCTGTTTTTGTGAAATATTTTCGGGTTTTTAAGGGTTTTCGAGTGGATTGTGTTGGAGAAGACCTTTTGTGGATTTTGTGTTATTTTTGGATGATCTCGTTTGGATTGTTTGGGTGGATTACTTCTAAGGAATGATTTATTTTGTTACAAAGGTTTCTCTTCAGCAACAAAGTGAGTAAGTATTTTTCATTTCTTTTTGGGTGGGATTGTCATGTTATTTTTTATGTAATTTAATGGTGTATGTTAGAAATTGTAAGGAAATTATTTAGATATATTTAAATAAATATATTAAATATATTTAAATAATTTTGTTACAGTTTCTAACATGTGTTTAATATGTATATTTTATGTTTACTATTTGAATAGTGTAGGTATGTGAGTTATGATTAAGAATTGTTTTAGCTATTGTAGGTCTCTGGTAGTTGGGTATGAGGGTTACTTGGCTTTGTAAGGTGTTGTACATTTTTTTAGTTTCTTTAGTTAGTTTAGGGCCTACTTGTGTTATAGATTGCTCCATTCGGAGTTCCTGGTAGCTTTGCTCCTTTTGTAATGCTTGAAGGATTTTATGTACGGTTAGGGAACCTCTGCCTGTACCTGCTTGGAAAGCATTGTGCCATCCTTCGACAGCGTTGTTGCTTTTAGCTTGTTTATTTAGTGTACTTAGGTAGACGTTCCACCAGGGGATTTGGAATTTTGGTTGCCTTCTGTGTCCAGATCTGTGTAGTCTCCCTACCCATGTATCTTCGAAATAATCTAAGAGAGGGCTTAGTTTTGTTTCATTTTTTTTTATAATAGGGCTGTCTATTAATAGGTTGTAATGTTCCGCTACGTCTGTAACTGGAACTTAGGCCAGTGGAATTATTTTTTTTACCTGGTAGGCAAAAGTACTGTCAGTGCAGTATTGGGTGCTTAGGTCAGATTTTTGTATATGTTTCCATATACATTTGTTAAAGTGGTAGTAGCAACCTTGGATTGCTGTGTGAGGGTAGGTCTTTAGAATTGTATTTATCATTGCTTTCTCAAAGTCAATGATAATTTTTTGGGGGAAGTAATTATTTGTTAGGTCTTTTATTTTATTTAGTACCTCAGTATAGGTTGTTTGCTGTTTGTTGGGTAGTAGGGCATATATGAAGGGGATATTGCAGTTTTGATCGTGTCCATGGATGGTGTATAATTGGTAGAATGGTTTTGGGCACACTGAGAATGTGCCGTCCATCATCCATGTTTCGCATTGGTGTAATTTCACCCTATTGTCTGCTGTAGCAAACATTATAATTCTTTTTTCTTTAGATGCATTGTTATATATGATGAAAGGTTCGTTATCATGGGTTATTGTTAGTTCAGGGGGAATTTGGACATGCTCAAATGTTTTTGGGGCAGGTGGTGTAGCTGTAGTTGTTCTTTTTTGCCTAGCTATTGTCCTTTTTAGAGAATCTATAGAAGGGAGTTGGCTTGCTGCATGTTGGGGAGAGTTCTTAGATGGTCTTTAAGAATAGTTGTAGATGGCCGGTCTGTGTTAGTGCTTGCTTCTTTTAGTGCAGGGGTCTCCAAACCGGTCCTGGAGGGCCGGATCCATGCCAGATTTTTTGGATATCCCCATTGAGATACATGTAGTTATTTAAAAAATCTGGCATGGATCCGGCCCTCCAGGACCGGTTTGGAGACCCCTGTTTTAGTGAGTCAAGCATTTGTCTAATTTCTATTTCTGTCACGTTGGGAGGGTGGTTATGTTCTGTTGTGTTAATTACAGTTGTTTCCTGAGTTATAGCATGACCATAACATTTATTACTGTAATATTTGTTGCATTTCCAAAATACTTTCAATTGATGTTGTTTTTCTTCGGTATACGTATAGCCCATATAACAAAGAAGCATTTTGCCTTTCTGTGAAGTTACAGATTTAGTTTCTTCTGCCATTGTTCTGGTTTCTTTCTACAGTAAATAAATGTTACATAGAGAAATTTAGATTTTTTTTACGTTTATCATAACATTTATCACATTTTCACAGTATATTTACCAGTTTTTCAGTTGTTTGGAGGGCTGTGCTCTGTTTTTTGATGCTTTTCTTCTCTGTTTCTTTTGTTGATGGCTCTGTTGGTAAAAGTAAAATCATTTATTGTATATGTTTTGTTTACAATTATTGGATTCCTTTTTATTTGGACGTTTTCTTTCTAAGTTTCGTTTTATAAGTTGTCTCTGTTATTTTAGTTTGTATACCTACTTTGTTTTTAGAGTTGATAGGTTTGTAAATGTTGGCCTTTTTTTCTTTAATTGTGGTATATCTGCAATAAATGGTAAAAATGAAAGAAAATGATTAATTTATTGTTTAATTTATTATTTGTAGCTTGTAGTGCTAAGCCTAGTAGTTAATGTCAGGTACTTACTTTTGTTTTCTTTATCCTTTGTTTGATGGTAGCAGCTTTCTGTTCTGGTGAAAATTTGTCAGAGTTTCCCCTTCACGTTTTGTAGCACCAAGTGGCATCTAATTGTGTGTTTTCTTTCTTTATATAGTGTTTCAATTACGTGTTTGTTAATTTGATTGGTCTATTTAATTGTTTGGTGTTTTTTATTGGTTGTTTGAGGTATTTTGAATTTTTTTGGTAGTTATGTGATTCGTTTTGTAGATGCTAGGTAACGGTTTTATATTGTGGTGCATTTATTTTTCACCTTTTTTATTTAATATTGTTTTGTAATGTGAGCTGTATAATGTTTTATATGATTATATTATGTGAACCTATTGTATTATAAAAATGTTTTATATGTTATAAATGTTGCTGTTTATTTATTGTTTGATTGTAGTATGTTATATTTTATATAAGTATGTTGATTTATGTTATGATTTACTGTGTTTTTTTCCTGATATATTTGTATATTTATTATGTATAGTGAAGTCGATAATTTGAGTTAGCGATATTTTAGTTGTCTATATTTTTGTTTTCGATATTTTTGATTATGTCTTTATGAGTGTTGAAAGTCGATATATTTTATTTGCGATATTTTTTCGGGTCGATAATGTTGTTTTCAATGTTTTTTTGTTGCGATATTGTTGAGTCGATATTTGTGTAGTTTTATGTTTAAGTATTGGAAGTCGATATTTTTGTACTCGATATAATTACGTCGATAATTTCTGTACTCGATATTCGGTCCGTCGATATTGTTTCAGTGATTCTATGTAGGGGTGTGGGATCAATGGGCAGACATTGCATTGGATGTTCTATGCATTTATGGGTTTTGCACCTTCTTTTGGCTACTGGCAAGTTGGTGAACAGACAGAACTCCCAGAGATGTATGCTGCATAGAAATTTGATGTGTACAAAGTAGTAATTTGTTTCTGCACACTTGGCGGGGGGGTCTTGTGTTGCCATAAATAATAGGTACTTTAAATATACTTATACCCAATGCAATGTGAAGATATCAACATTTCTCTTACTAGATGTGGGTTAATTGTTGTTTCTTCTGTTGCTATTGTTACTAACTTCTAGTGCCACATTTGACACTTGTAGATGCCACTTTGTGACAAAACCCATGAGTCCCAGAGAAGACTAATTCTACATGTACTGTCCCCATGGTGACTAGGAGGTAGGTGTAATACAGACCGTGTCCTGGCCCCGTAGGCTTCCAGAACTCCCCCTATTTTCGGGAACCATTATAGGCAAGGAGCCTATGCACTGTGACCTTTTGATGTTTTTGAACTTAGATAGTTGGAATCCCCTTTTTTTTACTTGCCTATGTCATGTGGGTGATGTGTGTGGGCCTATTACAGTACTTTGCAAGTTAAGCTGTGTTTACTTAATAACAAATTCCATACAGATGTATATGTTAGTTGAAAGATGACCCAGCTTGTGGCAAAAGATTGTGGGGCATAGTCTCAAGGAGATATCGCTGAGTTAAAGGCACTTTATCGCAGCCAAAGTCATGATAAATGTATCGCCTCATTCACAAGCTTGTGCTAACAGCCCATAGCACCGGTTTACCTGCGACAGCAGTTGCAAAAAACATCACCACAGATGACCCCCGCAACTATCACTAATGAGATGCAGAGTAGGCGTTACCAAGCAAAAAGCCGCACCAACACCACTCTGCATCATTTTCAATGACCAGCCAGATTGGAGATAAGATCAAAAAACATGCGATAAGGCTTGTTAGCAGCAGGAAACTAACACCTGCTCTGACCTGGTGTAAAGTTGGACCAAAGCCTGCACCACAAACTGGAGCCAATGCCAGAGCCACACCTGAAGAACAACAGATGCCATGGAGCCTCAAAAGAGAGAGATAAACGGACAGAGGGGGGAGAGAGAGATAGACGGACAGAGAGGGGGAAAGTGAGATAAACGGACAGAGCGGGGAAGGGAGAGATAGACAGACAGAGAGGGGGAGAGAGAGATAGACAGACAGAGAGGGGGAGAGAAAGATAGAGGGACAGAGAAGGGGAGAGAGACACAGAGAAAAGAAGAGAGGGACAGGGAGAGAGAGTGCAGACACTGTGCACCCAGACCACACTGCCCACCTGCTGCCACCTGTGTGTCTCCAACCATGTGCCAGTTTGTAGTGCAGTTCACCAGGTCCCACATCTGAGACAGACTCGTGATCTGAAACAGAGTCCCGATACATGAATGGCAAAGTGCATACAATTGCACACAACATCATCACCTGTCTGCACTTGCGCACCCAGGCAGCTGCACCCCAGCCCCTCCCGCTGCCCAGCCGTGCATGCCTGCCCCAGCGCATCCAGGCAGCTACACCCCCAGCCCCTCCGACTGCCCAGAGGTGCATGCCCACCCCTGCAAATGCAGGCCTCACTGCTCACCTTCTGCCACCGGCGTGTAGAAAATAGGTGCCCACCACATGCCGCTGCACGCCACAAGCCCGGGGCCTGCGGACATGGAACCCTCCACATCATGCAGCCCCACTCCGCAGGCCATCAGGTCTCACATTTGGGGCTGGGTCTTGATTGCTCCATGGAAGAGGACATACCAGTGCACCCAGCATCATTGCAGGCTGCACACCAGCTCAGCCTCATAGGTGCCACTAACTCTTTGATCCAGGAGGCAACGCCAAGTGGCGGTGGGCCCGTGCTGCCCACTGGCTCAGGCCTATATTGCGGTCCAGTAGGGCACACAAAACCTGAACCATCCAGACCGCCGGGACGGGGTACATCGCAGGCTGCATACCTGCTTAGCACTTAAGGTGCCCCTAACTCAGTGCACCGAAAGTCACCGTCCTGTGGCGGTGTGCCTGTGCCAGCCGCAGTGTATCCAGTGCCACCAAGTCTGTGCCCCAAAAGTCATGGACCCTCTATGATAAGGTATTGTGGTGCGGATGCCATCATGTCACCTCAGGGCCTGCGGAATGTGATGTTGCAGGCCCCTGGGCCCCTATGCCTACATGCACACCACACGGATACGCCCAGAGAGTAGTTGGAAATGGCATCGTGCATGTGCGCCCGGCCCTTTTTATTGGCAGAGTCACATGTGCTGTAACGAGTGTCCTGGATGGGTGTGGTGTGGGTGTAAACCAGCCATGAGGGAGTGGCCGTGGCATGCTGACAACTAGATGTGTGAGCAGCAGATCACTACAGGAAAGTCCTGGCACATGTAGCGTTGTTTTCCCCCCCGGAGCGAAAGCGTAATGGGCTGACCTGGTGTATGCCAGTCCAGTGCAAGGGTTTGAACAATGACCCCGGGGCTCTGGGCGTGGTTCCGTACGGGGCTGGACAAGGAAGTAACTAATGCGTGTGTCACTGTTGTTGCGTTGGCGCCACCCAGACAACATTCGTCAATGTGTCACCCTCTGACCCAAGTCCAACGACATGAACCACATGGACGTAGAGGGAATTCACTGACCTTACATTCATCAATACTAGCACACATGAAAGACCATAGACATGACACATTTGTGTGATTCGGAATGTTTAATGCTCATTCATTGGAGTGTTGCATCTGGAGCAGTACAGTAATCAAAACCCAATCTAAAGACGCACATCAACAACTACAAGATTTAGCCCGTCCCCAACCCACTTGTGAATAATTCTCTACCTTCTTTAATCTAAAGACTGACAACATCAAGAAAGATCTCCTCAAGGACCTAATCTCACACTCTAGTCCTCACAACATAAGCTTACCACTAACCCCAACTGCGTCACAACACATCCCCTCAAAGTTTGTTCTAAAAAACGACGCTGCATGGTTGTGCTTTGATACCTATTTGGAAGAAGCTATTGGCAGGATTTTCAGGATTTTCAGGGTCCTGAAGCCTGCCAATCACCTCACCGAACCTGTCCCCACTAATGCGGTTAAAAACTTCACCCCATTGCTCCTACCTCTCTGGACCAAGATCATTAACAGTTCACTCCTACAAGGCTGCATCCCTGATACCCTCAAGGTGGGTCAGCTATCACCCATCCTAAAAAACCCACAGCGGTCCCCACAGACTACAGCCCCATCTCCAATATTCTGACCTTGGCTGAACGTCTGGAAAAATGTGTTCACCACCAACTCACTAAACATATTGACCACTTCAACCTTCTTAACAAACACTAATCAGGCTTCCGGTCAGGCCACAGCACGGAATCAGCCATGACTCACATAATTGATTATGCGCTACAAATACTTGATCAGAACGGCTCATGGCTTCTCATCCTGCTAGATCTCTCCTCAGCCTTTGATACGGTCAAAAACAACAACTTGATAGATCTGCTGAACCACAGAATGGGTATATCAGGGTCAGTGCTTAACTGGTTTACCTCTTTTCTGCAAAACCGGACTAAAAAATTCAAGATCAACAATACCCTGTCCAAACCCGTTCCAGTTACGCTGGGAGTCCCGCAATGGTCTTCGCAATCCTCGACTTTATTTAACCTATTCATGGAACCACTCATCGATTTGCTACAAGCATCTAACGTGCAATTCCACATGTACACAGACGATACCCAACTATACCTAAAGATCCACTCCATTGAAGACATTCAATTGCTCAATTCAATGCTTAAGAACACCCGGACAAACAGAATTCCTCCTAATAGCTCTACCGGCCAAAGCCCCCATGATAAATGAATGGATCAAACATCTTACTGCGCTCAATGTTCAACCAACCATTGCTGACTCAGCAAAATCATTGGGTATAACACTTGACTGCAACCTAAATATGCAGAAACACATTAGCATCGCCACTAAGGGAGCTAATTTCCAGAAAAATACACTGAGGAAGCTGAAAGTCTTTCTGCCCATCAATGACTTCAAGATGGCAGTGCAAGCTCTAGTTATCCCGCGGGTTGATTATGGAAGTGTTTCTCTTTGCGGCCTCCCCAAAGCTACTACAGCCCCCCTAAGAGCTTCCATTAATGCTGCAGCGAGACTCATCACTGGCTCGAAAAGAAGGTCCCACATCTCCCCAGACCTTAAATCCTTGAACTGGCTACCATTTGAAGCTACAATTCATCTGTAAATAGCATGCATGACGCATAAGGCCTTACATCACAATACACCCAGCTATCTCACACAGAAACTGACAATATCTGGTGGCATGAGATCTACTCAAAGTGCAGATAACCTAATACTGAAGCCACAAAGATATAACAAGCATAAAACTTATAACCGATCCTTCTCAGGAATGGCGCCTAGGATATGGAATGCACTACTCCCAGAAACAAGATTGAACCCCTCCACTGCATCCTTCAAAAAGGAAGTAAAAGCGATTCTTATGACTAAATTCACCTGAACACAGACTAAACATATTTGGTGATCGATCGTACCCGCTCCTTATGCCCGATTCTGACAAGGGTACAACTTGTCAACCCAATCATGGTATTTGACCGTGGCATGACGCACCCTGACTCAAATGTTTTCGAACCTTATTGCTTTGCTTTATGTCGCTCAAGTTGCTATGTATTTGTTCTACCAGCTTTCTTGTCCTATACAGTTTTCCTCATCTACTGTAAAGTGCTCTGATATCCACAAGGATCTTGTTCGCCCTCTATAAAACTTTCAAATAAATAAATAAATGTTGGCCCATGGAGGGCTAGCCAGAGTCCTTCAGGGAATGACAAGTCCAAAGGACGAGGAATAGTTCAGTCTGCAGTCTGTTTGCTGTGTCATTGGCGATCAAACAGAATATGGCAGTCCATTGCGAGGTCCAAGGTGAGTGTCGCAGAGTGTTTTGGGAGACAGTGGAAGGTGATGATGCAAAGGGCAGAACCACTCTTAAACCGGCCATATGGCGGAGATGAATGCTACTGCGACCTTCTTACCATGATGGCGCCTTCATATGCCTCTTCGTCCTCTGCTGTTCCATGTGCCTCACGTGTGGGTGGTGCTGGCCTTTCTCCAGCACTGTGTGGCAGGGACAACTCATGGGCCGGAGGTGGAATGTCTGCTGCACTGTGTGGCACTGGCACTTCAGTGGGCGGATATGTGGATGTAGTGGTAGCAGCAGCATGCATCAGCGACAAGCCTTGTGACAGCAATGCCATGAGGATGGTTTTGAGGTCATTGAGGAACCCAGCTACCACTCGCTGGTGTGCAGCCGTGGCAGCCATTCTTTCCGCATTGGCCCGCTCCATGGTCTCCATGAGCCTCCGCATGTTTCCTACCTCTTGGGTGAGCTCGATGGAGCCACTCTAACTAGTCAGTCGTTCTTGTCTCTGAGTCAGGACTCTGGCGATGTCAGCCATGGTTCATTGGAGAGCATGGAGCAGACTGGGTGTATCCGTTAGGGACTGTGAGTGGTCCCTGATGGGACTTAGACACCCACGTATGGCATCTAATTTGTCTGCCATGCTGTCAAAGCCCACCCACACCTGTTCAGCCAGCTGCTCCTGGCATCCCAACACAAGGCACTGGAAGGCCATGTGTTCTTCCTAAGGGGCCTGGGAGGCAGCATGGTGGTGGGTGCTGCCTGCTGTGTGGTCTGTGCAGGGGTTGGGGTGTCCTCATTGCAGCTGGGATGGCCTGCTCCTAGAGGTGGGCTGCGGAGGCTGTCAATGAACTCTTGGAGGGCGTCGAAGTCGAAGCTGTAGTGGTCCTCTTCATCATCAGAGAAGAGAGGGTCGGGCTGCTCTGCTGGAGGTGTTGATTGTCCCTCTGCAATGTGAAGGGGAGATGCAGTTTAACAATGTGTTCACATGTGTGTTGTCGCATTGTACATGTGTACATACAGACTGCATGACTGTGTACATCGTGGCTGTTTGGGAGGAGCTGGCTATTTGATGGGGAAGGTGGACATTTTCACAAGAGATGTGTGTGTCTGTACCTGTACATAGTCATCTCACATTTCCCTACAATACCACTTGTGATTGGCCACTGTCTACACCTAGTCAGCACCAGTTACGTTCTGTTTTCTGTTGTGGACGTGTTGCGGTTTGTGCCACATTGTTGCCAGTGTTGCTGTGCTCTGCATGTTATGTGTGTATGCTGCATTTTGGGGTGTGGCCCCTGCTGCTCTGTTTTGCTTCCCCTTCTCTATTTCATGCGATGTGCCTTTGCATTCTGTGCTTATACAGTGCTGAGATGTTGCATACTTGGGTGCATTGGTCTCTTGGTGGGAGTTGGGGTCTGGGGCAAGGGTTGTCCACAGATGTGCACAGCTCAATTGTGCATGTGTGCCATTGTCCCCCAGTCCCTGGTCATTACTCACCCTGTCGCTGTTGTGTCCGGTCATGTTGAGTAGTGTCAGGTCCCCCAACTTCAGTCACCGTCTCCTCTCTGATGACTGTGGACACCATTTCCTCCATGTCGTTCAGCTCCTCCTGTGGTGCAGGGCTGCCAGCTCCAGTCTGCATTGCTGCTTTCCGGTTGTTGGCGAGTTTCAGCTTGGTTTTGTGCTTGACGTCAGTCCAGCGCCTCTTGACCTCTTCCATTGTCCTCTTCATCACTCTCACTGCATTCACCTTGTCCACGATGGACTGCAGTAGTCCATGTTTGGTTGCCAATGACACAGTGGAGGTGATGAACAGTAGACAATGGTGTTTTACCACCTCCGTTATCAGGATCCTGTTTTCCTTCGGACTGAAGCGCTTCTTCCTACTCTTCTCTTTGGCCTTCCCTGAACCCGAGGTCCCAGGCAGGTCCTCCCGGGGGCCTGTGGGGTTCTGCTTCTCCTCCATACTTGCTTTGGTAACACCCATTGTGCTTCACTGTTGTTTGGCATTTGTTCATCAGGTTTTTTTTTACTTTTATGGTGGTTTTTCCCGCCTGACGTGTGTGGCTGGCAGGCCTGTTGCTGGTTTTCGCTGATTTCTGTGTCACGATTGGCCACATCACAGCTTTTTTTGCATTCGTGTTTCACATTTTTGCGGCATGGCGTTGTTTTTAACGTGGTCAGTTGGTGCAGTATCTGGAAACTATCGCATGGTATCGCTGTGTTGAGAATGCTTGGTTAACACAGCATAATATTCCTGCGATACACTGCGATGTTGGAAGTTGCGTAATGTAACTTTTACGATGGGCATCACACGTTCTTGAGAATATGTCCTTGTGTGTCACAGGAGTTTATAGCTATTTCAATCATGGTGGGATTGTCTTGAATGACACTTTTATTGAACACATATGTACAGCAGATTTTATTCTTGACTCACAGTTAACGGTTGTCAGTCTGTGCATGTACATTGTAAGTAACCTGGACATAGAGGGCATCAGGCAGATGTGATGGAGATTTACATTCTGTCTTGTTGCAAACATGGCCCACAAAAGATCATTCACACAGGGATAATATTCTCCTATCCTTTTCCTTACTCTCCAGCCTCCAAGGGATTTATATGCTGTCACAGGGACATGATTGTTGTAACTTGTGGGACATGGTTGTCAAGGAGTGCTTGTATATCAATTGATGTGGATATTGTGTATATGTCAAGCTAGGATGTGTCACCTGCAAACAATGACACATACACACACTCTCTGACTTCTGGGTTGTGGTAGAGTGGATCAGCTCAGTGATGTTTGGCTTTGAAACTAGTTTATCTTGGTCTTCATGACAGGAGTTTGAATGGCTTAAAATAACAGAGAAATAGGTGGGGGTCTCATAGCGGTGTATATCATGTCCATGTGGACATGTTAGCTACATAAATGTGATTTGCATTTAGTAGCACACATATGATATGTCATTACATTGTTGTAAGGATCCTGCTCACACACAGAACTGTGCACAGAGACCTAGGACATTACTGAATTGTGGGGTACCAAAAACTCACCTCAGTACCTAGAAAAAACCCCAACCAGCTAGCATCAGTGTCACATTAGCTCTTCGTCCTATAGCAAAGTAATCAATGATTAGACAACCTAGAACATGCAACTTAGTACGAACTCAGGAATGGTGAGAAGTGAGGACACTCTTTCGTTATACTCTCATACCAATCCACAACAGGAGTAAATAAGAGACACAGTAAGGTTAAAAGATTTATTTCAATGACGTACTCTCATGTGCAGTATCTTAGCCAACATAAGCAGACATATGATTAAAAATAATATGGTCAGCATTGTTACAATTCCGTAAAATACAAAGGGAGAAATCATATTACAATGATGGTGAAAACAGGTCCTGTAGCGCCTAGTTTAACACCCTCCCTATGTAGGAACTATGTATTTTAAACTAAAGAAGGTCTCTTAGGCTTGCTAGGGGGACCCCATTACCTTTCCGCTCAGTAAGAGTGAATCACATTTGGATCAGCTAAAGCTCTCTGCATCCCTGGAAACTGAAAATCTTCCAAGTGTGTGAAATCATGGCAAGTGTGTGATAATAAGGGCGCCAAAATCTTTATTGGCTCACAGCTGCCAAATTGTTGTGTCTAGAAAGCTTTACTCGAACATGTTGAAAAACAGCTAACATGTTTTGATAACCTTGACGGCTTCAGCACTCACTGTGCAGACTAGGGGCACGATGTAAGTCTAGAAATGTCGAAAACAAACCTTTTCTTATGTGTAGACCTTCGTGAAGGCTAACTTACAAAAACAGCTATGCGGTGTTGTGTGCAAAAGCAGCAAAAGGTAAATGGCGTTTAAACTTCTAATAAGCCATGCTAACATACCATGCGCGCAAAGCAGGCCTCAGGCCATACTAGACCCTCCCTTGATCGGATAACGCACAATAAAGGGAGCAAGATTCATAGACTGCAGAGTTCAAGTTAAATGTAGGGCTTTTATATAGTGCACAAATCCCCCCTGAAGGGGTCTCAAGGTGCTGTGCACATACTGCTGTGGAACCCTTCCTGGCTTTTCCCTGTGAAGTGCCCACTCCTGGGCACCACCAAGGTGAAGCCAGGCATCCTAGCGCTGTTGGGGCCGTTGTGGCGATTAAGCAAACTATTGCCCAGAGTTGCAGAGTGGGACCCATGATTAGAATAGGCACCGAGGCGAGAATTATCAGGTCCGGGGAAATTGAACCTAAGACCCACCGAGGCGGGAATTGAACCCTGGTCCGGGCCAGACCTCTGCATCAGGGTCTGCCGCTCTAACCATTGAGCCACACTTCTCCACTCCACAAGTTCAAATGAGACAGAACCAAGTTCAGGAATTTTACCAATAACGGGTGGTCATGGTGTGAAAAAGACTTCAAAAATTAAGAAAAAATTAAGGCAGCATACAAAAAAGAATTTTCACCAGTTAAATACGTGTTTATGAAGCAGAAAAAGTCACACTTCAATCCAACAGCATATATGCACTGTACGTTGCAACCGCCTCCAATAGGAAGTCATTGTCATCATCCATGAACATTTCAGCCATCCAATTAAGTAACTGAAATGAACATACATAAAATGCTGGGATCACACCAAATATAGTTTGGAATGAGGTCACAAGGCCAGAACTTACTACTTTAAAAAATTGTGCCAAGCCCGAGGTCGACGAAGCATTACAAATTGTGTGAATCAAAGCACCGAAATGCAGGGGCAGGTCTGCATTCACCTCAGTACGAGTTTTTGCAATGTGAAGGACGAATGTCTCAGGCACAGATGTAATGGGGACTTCCTTCTGGGACAAAAAAGAGCTCTTAATCTACTCATCTTGTTGTACTCTGCTTTGAAGGTCGGAATTGAAGGTCAGATGGAAACATCGAGCCTCCCATGTGGAGGAGGAAACAGAATATTCTTACAGCAAAGTACACGTTGGGAAACCGTAACAATATAGGGAATACCGGCAAGCATACCACAGCAATCTTCATTATTTAATAACAAAAACTACTGTTTGCAAGCAATGTAAAAGTTGGTGTAATAGCCGGGGTGGGGGTGCCTTTCAAAACTCACGCAAGATTCGGTGCTATAGCATTGCAAGAACCGTGCAATTGCAGGTTTCTACAGACTAAAGAGTGATCTGGTGTGGAAGTGCAATCTTCACCTTTTAGATAAACCTCTTTTCCTTCTCCCAAGCACCTATATGTAAACGGGAGATTCCACACTTCATGTAAAAAGGCAGGGGCATATTACCAAGCAATAGCGATAATTATCGCTATTGCTTGGTTAGAGACAAAAATTTACCGCAGCGCTGTGGCGATTTTTACCGCAAATAAACCTTGGTATTATCAAGGTTTAACGCAAATGCGGTAAAAATCGTCGCAAAGCATGAATATCGCTGAAAAGTCAGCGATATTCATGCATTAGCGAGCTAATGCTCTTAGCCATGTTATCCACCTCCCATTGGATAACATGGCTAAGAACTGCTCAGGGCAGGTGTTAGCTTTTGGAGATATTCCAGCTTAGCGCGAATATCTCCAAAAGTTGGTAATAGGAGATAGCGATGTTAGCGACTGTTTTCAGTCGCTAACATCTTGGCACGCCCACTTTGCATCTCATTAGTGATAAATATCACTGACATGCAAAGTGGGGCCCAAGATGGTCGCTATCTCCTACTAGCTGTCGCTAACTGGTGTTAGCAGCAGCTAGGTAATAGAGAGATAATTTTATCTCCGCTTTCTTGGCTTTTAAAGCCAAAAAAGCGGAGATAAACCCCCTTGATAATATGCCCCGCAGTGCCTAAAGGTTCAAATCTGCCTATGGCATAGTGTTTCATGCATGACTCAAATTTAAACAGGGGGAAAGATAGAGTTATTAACCCATGGATGAGCCAAACTGCAGAATTCGACTAAGCCACTGAAAACGGTAACGGTTCCAATTTTTCAATATGTAACAGTGAAAACGTGGCATCTTTCATTGACATAAATTGTTGTGTAACAGGCAACTTAAAAGGTAAAAATAACGATGGTGTGTTCATGTAAACCCAAGGCACTTTTCCAGATTTTAACGTTTGAAGAGTCCAAGTAAACTGCATTATAGAACGCAGTTGATTTTGTCCATGGTACAGAACTACAACATCATCTTGTACAATATCAACAACAGATGAAACAATGTTATCTAATGTGTAAATGTGGGAAGAGAGGTTATAAATGCTATTATCTACAACGGCAAGCACTTTTTCTAAATTGGCCTGATCAATAGCTCTAAGCCTAGAAGCAGTTTCCATCTGGGACAGTTTCCAAACTTCGTTGTATGCAGCATATATCCATCTTTTCGATCTGACAGCTGCAGGACTTTTGACAAAATCATTCAAATCAACTCCATCAGTCAGTTTGGACAAATGCAACTTAACTGATGCTAAGGTCGAGTGCCTGAGCCAATTCTTACACAATTTGCCTACAGAATAGGTAGTGACTGAATCTTGCATGAGATCAAGATTGGTGATTGTACACATTACATTGTACTTAAAATGCAAAAGTTGTTGTTATCGACAATGGGTGTTTCTTGAAATTCATTTTTGTGAAAAAAAATATGGCTTCATTACATAGGTGTTTGTAGTAGATTCATTTCTGAGGAGAATGTGATGTAGTATTAAGGATATCTCAGCTATTACGTCTGGGGCAGGGGTAGATGATGTAACTGCATAGTCAGCTTTCTGTCTGTTCCTGATGGTGCTGCACACAATACAGAGTAGGTGGAACCCTTCTGTGCAAACATTTTCCTACTGCCAATGCTATGCACTATGATTCACCAAACCGCTTAATGGCCTGCTAAACATCTGCCTGTGCTCACTCCCCCAATGCACCTTGCTGTCCCTTTATAGGGTACTTCTCAAATTATACCTTTTCACCCTGACACTGTGCAGCAACATCTTCCTTCATGGTGCCGAGCAGAAGCTCAGCTGGACTTGCAGTCCTTGCTCCCTGCAGTTGTGAGAAGGGTATTGGGCTCTGGGAGGATGTCGTGTGCCAGTGTGTCAGTGGGGCTTACGTCTGTGTGTGCATGTATGTTAGTTGCCATACCATGTGGCACATAAAGCAGTGGTGATCTCACAGTACATGTATCTTCATGTTTATATATAAATGCACATATTTATTCCTACCTCTATCTTGGGCCTGTCCCTGTATTTTATTTTAAAACTCTGGTCACCCGATGATGAGATTCCCTCCTCTCCCCATGCTAACCACGTCACTGAGCAGTTTTTCATTGGTGGACAATCGCTTTGTGGTCCCCTCAATGTCTACGGGTAGGTGTGTCACTTACAGATGATGTCGTCTGCGATGGATTTGATTTTGAAGATAATCAAGTAGGTAGAATAGAGGTAGGATAAGCACAATGGGCTCCCTGCCCGCACAGGAAGTGAGGAACTGTGTAGAGGTGTGTTTCAGCCTTACAGGCCTCCCCTCTCACCAGATCTGATGCAATGGTTGAACCGCCTCAGACAGGACGTCGGACATATAATCGTAATTGGGCAGGCAGTTTCTAGGAAGGACCACACTCTGAATGGCTCCATTGGTCCTTTCAGAGTCTTGTGCTGTCGGAAATTCTTGTCGAGTCGGAAGGACCATGGCAGCCGGAAAGCCATGTATTTGAATGCTTCATAATCCGGTGGTCGGTCGGTGCGACCGCTTCCGAAGAGACCTTCGGCGGTCTAACCACCTCTGACCAGACTGCAGAAGCCAGTCTGCCTGACATCGTAATAAGCCCAATGTGTTAATTTATTACTTAATAGATATTAAATATGTAAGTTATGGATTACATTTTTTTAAATTATATTTTAGCTGCAGAATGCTAGGTTTGTAGTGGTATTAGGTAGAAAGGTTGTAAATTAATTGAATAAAAATTATTTATCAATTGAGAATTATTTTATTTTATAGTGATTTATATAAATGTTTTTTTTATACATATATATAATTTTCATGTTAGTTATTCATTTTTATATTAAGAGTTTATTATTTTTTCTGCATTCATTGGGTTACTTGGATATGTAATGTGTTAGAATTGAAGCACTTTCCCTACTAGTGATTAGACTGTAGTAAGAATTGTAACATTCAACTCTTCGCAGTTCAACACTTTCCCTACTGTTGTGCTGTTTGGAGTGGAAATAGTGAATTGCACCCTCTGAAATCCAATGCTTTCCATACTGTTGCACTGTTTGGAGTGAGAATAGTATAAATTATGCTCCCCAAGCAAAAGCAGGGATCCCGCTCAAACTCCTGCTCTTAGCTCCCTCCTCAAACTCGTAGGCAACCAATACCATGACAGGGTGTTGTTTGCTTCTCTGGTTTCCTGCCAGGTTCTTTACTTACCCACTCATCTGCATGATCCTGTTCAAACATTTAATGTATGCGTTATTTTTTACATGGCATTCTGTCCCTTTGTTCTGATCATAGGTTAACCCATTATTTTCAGTTTCCAGCTAGCCTATTTCCCTCCTACCAACTCCTTTACGAGGGTTTGTGCGTTGAAACCTGTGAAAAGAAAATCAAATTGCCCTTTGGAAGAATTTTCAGCTTCGATGCCTCAACCAGAGAAACCTGAGTCCAGGCTGTATGAAACAGTGAGATCATAGTTGTACATTTCTTGCTCATTAGCCGGGTCTCAATAGTCATACCTGAATACAACTGGATAGAAAAATGATTCTGAACTGAGAAGGCCTTATCCTTAATGGCTTTTGCCAGAATCATCTCTTTGATCATGCAGTCTTCGATATTGACTAGATTTGAGAGATGAAATTTTGCATTGCATGCAATGTGTAATGGAACCCTATGCACTTGCATTACTGTCACATCTTGAGGAACTCCGGGAATATGTCAACAGTATTCGTAGGACCTAAGCAAGTGCATTGCTGAGACTTAGGGGCATATTATCAAGAAGGGCATTAATATTATAGCCGCTTTAGCGGCAGGAAACTGCTGCTAAAGCGGCGATAATGGGCTTGATAATATGCCCTTGAGAATTCCCATAGAAGCCCATGTTCACACCAGAACATGGGCTTCTATGGGAATTCACAACGGCATATTATTAAGTCCATTATCACCACTTTAGTGGCAGTTTCCTGCCGCTAAAGCGGCGATAATTTTAACTCAGTTTCTTGATAATATGCCCCTGAGTTCTTTTCTCAAGAGGCAAATTTAGCCTAGAAAACAAAAGAGTGTCAGTTTCAGCCGCTTTCCCTCCTACCATGACCCTTAGAGTAGCCACAGGAGAAGAACAAATAATGCCTATCATTTACTAGAAAGCATTAGCTGTATCTGTGCCCTGCTTGACTGGTTCTGATATACTCACTGCTACTTTTATTTATTGGAGCGGGTCAGTTGCATTGCAATAATTACTTGTTGAAGCGATAGTAAGAATGAGCATTGAGCCCAAAAAAGGGTCTTTTCAGCTCTGGTGCCTTTGGGATCTTTAGCAACCCCTCTCAAATGAAACACTGTCTCCGAGATGTCAGTGTGTATTGAAACTGAGGCTGAAATTGATGTATATTTGCCCATAAATTAAGGCAACTGTGGAAGCGGAATGAAGCAGTTAGTGCGATCTCCCTCTGGCCTTGTGATTGTTCCTGGAGCTCAAAGAAGATCAAGGCTGGCTTGGAGTAGTAGTAGTAATCTTTATTCAAATGCATAAAAACATCCAAAAAAGCATGACAAACATTGAAGCAGCATTGTAGAGTACATATCCAAAGATATAAATAACCTACTGCTGCTTTTGTTTCTGCCTGTTTGGAATCGCCTGCTGCCAGCCTACTTCTTGCGGAACCCGCTTCGCGGGTCCCGCTGCGTGAGGAGTGTCGACCGCAGCGCCTTGAAGGGGACACCGAGGGAAGTACTTGCACGGGGCTGCGAGCGAGTGCGTGAGCTCCTTTGGGACTGCATTTCCCAGGAGCACCCGCCAGCCCTGATCAGCTACACCTGGGCCGCTCTCCCCGACCCCTCCTACCCTTCCACCGAGCCCTTATCATCTGTCCTCGCTGAGACGGCGAGTGGGACGCCTTGCTGCTTTTGTTTCTGCCTGTTTGGAATCGCCTGCTGCCAGCCTACTTCTTGCGGAACCCGCTTCGCGGGTCCCGCTGCGTGAGGAGTGTCGACCGCAGCGCCTTGAAGGGGACACCGAGGGAAGTACTTGCACGGGGCTGCGAGCGAGTGCGTGAGCTCCTTTGGGACTGCATTTCCCAGGAGCACCCGCCAGCCCTGATCAGCTACACCTGGGCCGCTCTCCCCGACCCCTCCTACCCCTTCCACCTATTGTGTTCATACTCCTTATTAAGCCACTAGTACTCCCGCAGCGCGGGAGAGCGCGCGGGAGAAGCCCGGGACAAGGGCGGGACCGTCTGTGGCCGTCCGGGGCCGAAGGAGGCCGGGCTGGGCCACCCCCCTTACCAGTGACATATAGTATCACCTCCTGTAAGTGGCTTAGAAAAGTTGGATTTGTTTAGTGTTTGACATGGCTACGCCTACATTAACAAACTCTGTAAATAGCCACCAAATAACTCCTCCTGTAGAGTCTGGTCCACTGGCAATTGGCCCCTTAGATAAATTTTTCTTTAATCGTTCACTGGTAATAGACAAAGAGTTGACCCTGGCAGAGAAGCGCGCAGAGCGTAGGCTGTCAATCGAAATACTCAAGAATTCAACGGATAAGTTTTCAAATCTAGCCTACCCCACCCTGGTAACTCCTCTGTCATCAGTGAACCTGCCAGTTGCAAACGACCATTTTGAGGTCCAGGCCCAAAAACCAAACAAGGACGTTGTGACTGAACAAAATAATCCTTGTGGCGGCAAAATCCTACCAGCACCGCTCACTGATTCTGGAGCCCAGGTTATATTGGCCCAACCCAAAATTGGGTCCAAACGGAAACGACCAGCTTCTGTAAGAAAATGTAAAAGGGTGGTCAAACCCCCTCAAAAACTCAGGAAGTTACATAAACTCGTGAACATAGGAGAGGTAGCTACTAACGAAACTCAAAGTACAGAAAGCGTTACACCTACTAATCTTGTCTCCTTGAACAGCCAGGACGGAGATGATAATCCTTGCACCGACTCCATTGTACCATGTAAAGATAAGGAGCAATCACTTGCAAATGTTCTCCCTGAATTGGAAAAATTGTTTAGATCACTACTCACCCCTATTGAGGATAGAATTGCAAAGCTTGTAGATAGGCTAAACCATTTTGAACAGACTACCTTAGACAATTTTTATTCCACAAAATCACTGATTAAAGCGAATAGGGTGGAAGTAAGCACACACCCTCAGGTTCTAAACAACCCTGTTATTCAGGATAAGGGAAGTAACCCCCGAAATAGCACTCCTTTACCTCCCAAACAGAGCAAACCTACAGCTAAAGCCACTATAAAATCCTCAGACAGAACTGAGAGAGCAAACGTTGGCCCTGATTTACCTCAGTCGACCATAATACACCCTACACAACCCACAATCCCCCCGACACAAAATCCACCAATCACAACGAGTGCTGAGGCTACAGTGCGTCACCAAGCGGGAATAGTACCAACAACCGCAAACGTAACTAATAGCACGCAGAAAGCTCAGAATATTCCGGTGGGAGGGAATAGGGCTAATGCAGGTCTGTTGGTAGGTAAAACTCCAGTACCATCCCAAATAAATAACAAACAACAGGCGCCGAAGCCCGTCCCCCAATATGTCCCCCAAGTTCCCAAATCCATCCCACCGCCCGTGGCAAAGCCACCCCACAGAAAACCACCAATTAATCTCACCCCAGACTCCTTTCCCTATGTGGCAGTTCTTATAAACGTACCACCATTACCCCCAGGACAGAGAGAAACTTTCCAGATGCTCAAAAACAAGATCATGCACTGGCTAAAGGAAAACCGTCCTCTGCCTGGTGACATCGACGGGCTAATCATAGGGGTAAGGAGAATAGACTGGATGGGATATACATCGAAAACCTTGGGTGGGGACTGCATAGTGGTTAATTTTCAAGACCCAAGGGTGGCGGGATGGATAACAAGGCAGGGATGGGGAACAAACAAGGGAGGTATCGGAATTGTAGACCTTACCTTTTTTTACCCCCGACCGACTAGTGTAACGACTAGTTTACTCAATGAACCCCTTATTCCCCCTACTGTATCATGGCCAGTCAATCCCTTACCACCTCCTCCTGTTGGTCATAACCATACCACTTACACATATTACAACTCTCATGTAGGATGGCAGGAGCCGGGATGGGGATATTGACAAACCAGTATTGACAGTATTGGAGGGAATACTAACGAGCCAAAAGGGCAATGTGATGTTCATGGTAATACAAATGTTACAAACTTATTGGTCAATAACATCGAGATGGGGGGTTTGGTTGAAGAAGGTGGATTTAGACTGGAAACCCTAAATACAAATGCCAAGATAACACACCCAGCTACAGCCAATATGACAGTGGATCCAATAGATGACCAGGAAAGGCAGACTAATTCTACTGAAAGCCCTATGTTAGCCCAAGTGTTTCCATTGATTAACACCCGAGATGGGCTAGATGCTAGCACTGGTACGCTTTTATCTTGGAATGTTGCTGGGCTGGCAAGTAAATTGGATTCCCAATCCTGGGTGGACTTTATAAGTGGGTATGACATCTGTTGCTTCCAAGAAACCTGGGCTTGTGATCCCCTTTTCTGTCTTGGTTATTTGAACTATTGTATACCAGCGTCAAAAGGGGGAAGAGGGCGGCCCAAGGGAGGCTTAACTGTTTGGGTTAGACAGGACCTGCAGGTCACCATCAAAATGTTGGACCTGGGAAATTGTGATTTGCAATTATTAAGAATCTCCGTAGCAAAGGGTCAACTAATAGATTTGTACAATGTCTACGTGAGAGGTAGCAACGTAACCAATTTACCCACCATTGAGCTGTTGTCTAATGCCATTGAGACCAAGTCCCAGGAAAGTGCAACGATAATTGTAGGGGACCTCAACAGGACTTTTGAACCTCTGGACTGTACAAATGACCTCTTGGAGAGCGAAGAGGACAATCTCTGGGGAGTACCACCTCTATGCCTAAAATCCGTAAAGAGATGGACAAAAGAGATCTTACTACTGAATGGAATTTGTATGGAACATGGCTTAAGAGCACTGAACGGGAGGACACCTGGGGACAAGGAGGGCAGCTACACTTTTGACAATGGCATCAACAGGAGCCGAATCGATTATATTTTGTGCAGTCTCCAACTGTGGAAAGGGGTTGTTGATATGACAGTTAGGCCCCGAGTTGAAAGTGACCACAACCCCCTCTGTGTGACTCATAGGTGGTGGAATACTGGTGCGGGTAACCCTCTAGTGATATACGATGAAACCCCTGTTATGAGTAATGATGAACGCAGGTTAAAATGGCCCAAGGTACTGGCAAACGAGGCCACCATGACTTACATCAATAATGCTGTTGATTGTGCAATTTCCGCGATGGAAACAGCGGTTCCAGTGGTTCCAGGGGATAGTGGAATCACCGAAATCCACAATAAGTTATTCTCCCTCCTGAGACCATGCTTCTTCATTAAAAAAAGGAAAGGGAAGAAATCCAAAGAAGTGGGAAGGTGGTTTGATAGTCACTGTAGATCAGCACGATTAGCCCTGGGACAAGCCATAAGGAATAGGGACCGCGCCGCTGTGATAAAGAATAGGGAACTGTACAAGTTGGCCATCTATCGTGCAAAAAAGAATTGGGATGAAGGCCACTGGGCCGAACTAAAAGAGGCCTCTGATAGTAAAGACTCCAGGGCATTCTGGAAAATCATCAAGTGGGGTAGTGGAGCCGGTCCTGTGAAGCCAGACAACAATGTAACAGAGGAAGCTTGGGTTGATTACTTCAGACCTCAGTACGCGGAAGTTAACCATCCTGTGGCAGCTGATAGTATAACACCGGTTTATGCAACCGACGATTTGTTCTCCCTTAGAGAAGCGGAAATTGCCATTGGTTCCGCGAAATGTGGGAGGGCGCCAGGTCCAGATGGCATTCCACCTGATATTTTTAAACATGACACAACCAGATGGGCGAGATATACCCTCCTTGTAGCGAATGCCTTAGCCAAGGGGGAAGTGGTCCCAGACCTCTGGAAAGGCGCAACCATTATCCCCATCCACAAGAAGGGAGACCGTTCACTGCCTGCAAACTATAGGCCCATAAGCTTAATAGCCACCATACAGAAAGTAGTTGGGAGAATGGTAACAAACCAGCTTATGGACTGGGTTGAAGATAACAACGCCCTTTCTCCATACCAAGCGGGATTTAGGCGAGCAACCAGTACCATCGACCAGGTCTTCCGCTTTACCATATTACGGTGGAAGACCGTTGTACTGGGAAGGGGCTGCCTGTACGTCGCGTTCGTCGACCTGCGGGCGGCGTTCGACCTAGTCCCCCGGTTTAAGTTATGGTTGGTTTTGCAAAAGTTGGGGATCCCTGCTGATCTGCTAACATTAATTATGCGACTGCACGAATCCAACTTCGCTAGAGTCCAGTGGGGTGGAAGTGGGGAGACAACAGAGGACTTCCCAGTGGAAAGGGGTGTTCGACAGGGTTGTTCCATGGCCCCTTTACTTTTCTCGTTATTTATTAACGGAATCGTCGAGAGGATGTTGAAGGCTAGTGTTGATGCCCCATCGTTAGCGGACACCAGGGTTCCGATCCTGATGTTCGCTGACGACACTCTTATCCTGTCTAAGACCCCCATGGGGCTGCAACGTGCATTAAACATTTTTGATGCTTTTTGCACTGAGCATGGGCTAGAGGTAAATGTGGGAAAAACAAAACTAATGGTTTTTTCCCCCGGACGCAGGAATTACCCCAAGGTAACCTTAAACAGCAGTAGGTTAGACATTGTCAAAGAATTTACGTACCTGGGTGTACAGATCGCAGAGGGCATTGGCTGGACGCATCATGTGGATAAAGTGGTCTTAAAGCACCAGCAGCTTTCTGGTGCTTTGAGGGGGGAACACCGCAAATCCAAAACAAAACCCATAAAACCCGCATTAATAGTGTATGATGCGAAGGTTTTGGGTGCCACTTTATATGGCGCGGAGCTATGGGCCTGGGATGGTCTAGCGGCTCTCCAGACCTCAGAGAACAAGTTTATGCGAGGGATTACAGGACTCCCACAGAGTACCCCCTTAACCCCACTGTTTTTGGAGTTAGGTAGACGTACCATTGTAGATAGAGCCCGATTGCGCCCAGTTCTTTACTGGAGACGCCTCTGGACGACTCCAGAAATAAGACAATATGCGGAGGGTTTTCAATGGATAATCAAGGAAGATACCTTCCATAAGATAAAATGGCTAAAACATCTGAAGTCCATGTTAGTAAACTTAGGGTTTTCAAATCTTTGGAATAACCCTGAGGGAGAGATCTTCCCTAGCAAAGAAGCCCTTAAAGAACAATACTGGGATTGGGTTGGCGGAAAGATGCTGAATGATACCAGGGCCGACTCTATGTCTGGTCGCTTCCTGGAGATAAAATTTCCCTGCCCTGGAAAACTACTGGGACAACATCACGGTACCAATGGACAGGAAACTTGTATTTCAGTTAAGATCAGGCTCTATCCCCCTCAAGAAACTGACATCTGGCTGGCACAGACCCACCAATAATTTATGTCCAGCATGCGAAAATGCCGAGGAGAGCATAGGTCATTTTCTTTTCGTATGCCACGCTTATGCAAATCCGAGGAGAAAATGGCTCTCGCCGGTATGTAAAAACTTGGGGACACGAGACAGCGCAGTGGCTCTAAGAATCCTATGTACAACAACTCAGGATTCGATAGTCATAGGGGTAGCTAAATTCCTGGGTTGGGCATGGGCAATTAGACGACGGTCCCTGGGGGGAAGCAGGTAACAAGGCATTCCTTTCAACAATGATTAATGTAATACTATTTGTTAATATGGTTTTTATATGCAAATGTTGTATGAGCTGTACTCCATGTTTAATGACTTTTTAATACGTAATAATGTATTATTGTATAACTGTGTTGATTTTATGTGCTTTTATGAGAATTGTCTCGAATAAAGCTTATACAAACATAAATAACCTACTATAGTCAGTTAAAAACACACAGACGATGTTAAAACTTTAAAATTCCATTTATATTGGCATTTTATACTAATGTGCAAATCCTAAATCGCTATGGGGGCAGCTTCAGTGGCAAATATACCTGGCCAAGTTTTATAAAGTGCCTATGTGCTGTTGTTAGCTAAAAAAAGTTAAAAATATGACTATAGAATTGTTATATTAGGCAGCCCTTAATGCCGCTGAGTATTCATTTTAATAAAAACATTTGAAAATGTAATACAGCACAATCTATTTCAATCATGGTATTAACACCATATTCTTTCTGGTATAAAAATCCAACCATAAAAATGACACCATTCTGCGGCATATTTCTAAAGTGGGTAGTGTTTGCATGTATAAATATGTGGTCTGGCATTGGGTAAAGCCATGCTGTTTTAATATTGGGACAATGTTTTTTTTCTGTGGACAAGTGTAAAACTTGCAAATTTTCACAAGGGCAGTGAGTCAAATTTGCTGCCCAGTCATTCATCTTTGAAAAGCTGACTAGTCGATGGAAATGATCTAATCTTACGCAAGTTAAAACAAATCTATGTCTGCCATGCAAAATTGATTTAAGATAGGGTTGTGTATTGGAAGTAGTTAAAATTAGTTGGTTCCTTTGTGCACTCGGGTTAGGAGCTTTAAGTGTCCATCTTAGGGTCTCTAAATACATCAAGCCATTCTCTCTAAAGATTTTTTTACTCATGGTGCGTAGGGTTTTGGGTCTTTCGTAAGTCTCGCGACAACCCATGTCTTGAAAAAAATTGTTAACACACGCTAGCCAGCAAATTCTTGCATGCAAACTCAGTTTTAGACAGTCCCCAATGATTGCTTGGTTCAATGCTGTGTACTCGGAGGTCCAGATTTTGTGCCAAAGGAGTATTGGTTGTAACTTTATCGAGTCTGAACATGTTGTACCCCCAGTTCCGCATGGGTGACGTAGGCTGATGTACTTTTAGGGATGGCAAGTAAATATCGAAAAAAATAATTGTACACCGTTTGTAAATCTGTGCAATTTTTCTACCCCCACAAGCCCGCCCCATATCTCGCTATACTCAGGCACTTGGCTTTATATATTTTCATCATTTCCTCAGGGGGGATTTGTGCCCGAAGTTGGAGATCACCCCCTGCCCTTGTTTCCCACACTTCATTGTTTTAGATTTGGAAACCTTTGGTGGCATGGTTTGTACATAGGTTCTCCACCATATGAGCTATGTGGGAGGGGATTTCACATATTGACCACTTTTGTACAGGATACCCAGGGATGTGTTGACTGCCTGCCATTTTTGTTCTTAATTCAACCTCCAGGTCTGGCAGGATAGGTTAGGATAATTTTTAGCAATGTGGCAACATGTCAGAACCCAGTAATGACTGCAACAGATGGTAGACTGAGGCCTCCCCCAGTGAAAACTAGTAATGCTAGTGTGTGAACAGCAGTTTCACCAAAATCAACAATAGTATTGAGCATCTTGATCTCCTCTGTATATCCTAGTCATTGTCTATGTAACTGTAAATCTCTCCCAATTTTCTGCAAGTTTTTACATCAAACTACCAGTATCCTGGTGGTCCCCAGATCCTACCACAGTCCTGTCTGGCCCTCTTCCATGGCAGCTCCCACAGCTTCAGTCATCCACAGAGCTATCTCCAAGACTTTGGGCAGAGGATGGAGTGGGCTGCTAAAGAGCGAGAGAAGGGCAGTAGCATGAGGAGAAAGGCATGCTACTCAGTCCAACTCAAAAAGGGGCCTTAGATGATTGGTCTAACTTATAGCTCCCAATATAGCAGGTAAAACTTCAAGGAAAATGTATTTATGAGTTGCCTGGTGCATATATTCACCCAGTATTGAGTCATTACCTGAAAAGATCAGTTGTTTATCTGATGGGAAGCCTCCCTTATGCATTTTCTTAAATGTGTAAAGCAAAACCAGTCACATTACTGAAGATATATGAGAGGCTTCCCAACACAAGGATGTGCTCATTCCAGAAGTGCAAAGTCTGGATTAATATATTTATTCACACTTTCAACTGGTTATGAAAGCCCTTCCCATAACCATTAGGGTCATAAAGATATTCTTAAACCCCAGGCAAAACAATGGGAATTTGACTACCCTTTAGTAAAGTCAGCCCTTACACCTTAATTAGAAACATAAATTGAGTTCTAGTTAATAAACAAGCACTCTGAATTGGTTCTG
This sequence comes from Lissotriton vulgaris, assembly GCF_964263255.1. Taxonomy (NCBI): domain Eukaryota; kingdom Metazoa; phylum Chordata; class Amphibia; order Caudata; family Salamandridae; genus Lissotriton; species Lissotriton vulgaris. The sequence goes on from NC_141694.1 coordinate 884,085,501, forward strand.
CATGCTAGCGTGAGGAAAATCATGATACTGAAATGCTGGAGTCCCACTTCTGGAACAACGTTTTATCATTCACGATTGCGATGGAGGAAATTTGTTGCCATGCATGCCTGTATTTTTATGGGACATGCTGAAAGGATATAAATATGAGAGAGCAAGTTTACAGAATGTTCGTTGCACACAATATATTGGGGTTGCACCAACCACATCTTTCTTGTATGGCAAGGAGTCATTCAATCAATTAGAACCTACATGGACAAAACTAATCAAAATACCTTCTAAGGTTACTTATAATATTCCAAAACTTTAGTGGATTTCTGGCATTGCCAAGTGTAAAAAAGAAAATGAATTCCAAAGTAAACTGTACGGAAAACAAACAGCAGCCATTGTTACTCTTCATGCAACCAGCTGCCATCCAATATCAATGATCAGGTATATTGCTGAAGGTGAATTGAAGGAACTAGAATGACCTGCAGTGAAGACAACACCTCCCTCATGAAAGTGAAGGTCGCTATCAATAGCGTCATCAATCAAGGATACAGAAGGGACGTCTTGAAAATATTAGTTAACAAAGTAAAACAGTAGAAATAACATCACTACTGAAACTGAAATCTAAAACTTTCAGTGGAGATAATGTAATTTTTTTTACGTGAATTTATGAAGAACACTACTTTATATTAAGAAAGATTTGCAAAAACAAGTGTGTGTCCTCCAAGACAACTCCATCTTAGCAGGCTTCATAAAAGACAAGGCACAACTTTCATTCGAAATGGCAGAAAAGTACAAATGTTGCTCTACATTTCCGATTTTGAGAACCTAAAGTGTAAAGGTACAATATTCTTCTAAAAAACAAATGGATTCCACATGTGCCACAGATGTAACATCTATGAGCTAAGGATACATTAAAATAAATCATTCAGTTACATCAATAGACCAGGCAAGATTTGTTCTTTTCTTAACTACAACAGTACCCATCTGATCTATCTTATTAGATGCCCATGCCAATAAGCTTATATTGGGAACACAGCCAGGTCCTTGAAGGACAGAATACTAGAACATTACAGAAATATTCATTAAACTGCCTATAACCAAGTACTGTTTTAACACTTTAATCCACTCTACAGGCGTTGCCCTAACCTCTTTTATTTTGCATTTGACCATATCAAAACAAACTCTAGATGTATAGCTAGAGAACTTCATCTATGACAACAGGAACATCAGTGGCTATTAATGGCTTGAGCTTAAAATGCAGTTTTAGTCATTATAGGACTTCACATGTAGTTTTCAGGCATTTCCAATCAAGCAAATCAATCAAGATTAACCCCAAGCAAAGCAGACCTCAATGAGAAGTTTTTCAGATGCTAGTGGCAGATCAATTTTCCTTCCTAGTGGATCATCTGTTCTGTGGTTCTTCAACCAAAGCCTCAAGTCCAGACAAAGCATCCACTTTGGCATTTTTATTCCTGGTTGATAATGTATGACAAGGACAAACCCACTGAAATTCAACATTGAGCATAGTTATCTTGGAGACAATGTTCATAGCAGAACGTCAAGGTTTTTATTGTCCAAATAAATAGTCATAGTGTGTCAGGCTCCTAGGAGGTAATGCCTCCATCTTGAAATGCTGCTTTAATAGCTAGTAGCTTCTTTCCAGGATTGTATATTTCATTCAGCTGGAAGAGGATTTTTGGAAAAAACACCACAGGATGAAGTTGTCCAGTCTTGGTGGTGACATTGGGGCAATACTCAACCAATCATATATTGAGAAGCGTCAGACTCCACTACATATGGAAGTACATGGTTTAGGTGGCTGAGGACAGCTGTGGAGGTGAAATGCACTTTCAAACTTTGGAAGGCAGCTTCCAAATTTGGGGTCTAACAAAAACACTCTTCCCTTGAAGAAGACGGCTCATAAGAATTCCAGTGCTAGAGAAGTTAGCAGTAATCCACCTGTAGAAATTGGCAAACTTTAGAGAGCTGCCATTGGGAAATAGGGAGAAAGCCAGTTCAAAATAACATTGATCTTCCCAGATGGTGTGATAAACAAATGTGGACGTTCAACATTCATAGTGTGTACAATTTATTTATAAACCTTAGAAGAAAGATGGTGTTCATGAACACTTCAAAGGACATCCCACACCTGTTGCATATGCTCATCTTCACTATTGGAGTACGTTAAAAATATCTTCATGTAGACAACCATGCATACATTCAAGAAGTCCTGAAGGACCTACTTTATAAAAAAAAATGGGACATCACTGGAGTATTAAGGAGTCTGAAAGGGATAACAGTGAACTCACAGAGACTCTATTTCACACAAAGTGCACCCTACAACTCAACTACTTCTCAGACTCTGATTGTATGGTAGCCGCCACATAGATCCAGTTTTGTATAAATGGCTACCTGTCATAATTGGTCCTGGCGCAATGGGATCAAGGGTAACAACCACCTATCCTTTATTGTGACTTTGTTCAGGCAAGTGTATACAGAGCCAGACTGCTGTGGTTTTTTAGCACTAAAATGAGCGGCAAGGACACATGAGCACCTCAAAATATTCTTGTAGATGTTTGTTTTCTTTTTTGGTGAGGGCTCGGCTATGAAGATTTGCCCATGGTAACAGGCATATCTGGCTGTCAAAACTCCAGTGTGGGGGCAAGACATCAGCTTTTGGTATGCTGAATGCAACTTTGAAATCTGTGTACTGAGTTGGTATACAACCCTTCATAGTTGTTCCACTCCTGCACAAGACAACAGAATGACCGACCCTGCAGATTCCTCATACCAATTCTTGTTACATTGAATATAGTCAAGAGTAACCTCCAGCAATCATCAATAGATTTTTAGATTGATCTGCCTAGAACCAGGGTAATAGAGGAGAAAATACTATTTGGTTAATGTGCATGGAGTCTTTTAGGACCCCAAATAAGAGTGTCAATGAGATTTGCAATATGGCAATTATCACACTCATTGGTAATGGGTTGCATTTGATGATTAATTAACCTAGGGGACAATTCAGTGCTTTCTCTAGCTTGAACAGGTTCTGAGTGATCTTTCTTAAGAATGGGTATTCCTAAGGACTAAGCAAATGCAATGCCTATGAAATTACTCGCAGCTATTGAGTCCAGGAGGGCTTGTATTCTTACAAGTTGTTGGATACGTAGGGCCAATATTACAGAAATAGCCAGAGGATGGTATAATAAGGTAAAGATTATGGTTGGAACATGAAAGACCATATTTGGGTAGGCGCCCCATAGAGGGGTCTTCAGTACTATCAATCAGTCATGTTTTTCCTGACCCTCCAAGGTCCTACCTAGTGTCACTGCTTTTGCTGCTTTTGGCTTTGCTGGACATTTTTTTTTTTAAATTGAATGTTTTTGGTGTTAAGCATGAATTGTAATAGCATGGAACTTTAGGATAATGTCAGTATAACTTCAAATTCTCCTTATGGCATCAAGAACTTCCACATAATAGAGCATGCCAGCAAACTGACTACCTTGCATTCCAACTCCCTCTCAACAGACTATCATAACATAAGTGCCAGATTCAAAACTAAACTTGTGTAATAATATAGAATTCCAGACGTCTGTGGGCAACACATGGCCATTTTTCATGCAAAGAGGAGCTTGGCTGACATCTCACACCCATGTGACAACTTCTGGGACACAGCTATATTTGTCCTAGCTATAATCAGCTCCAAGTCAATGAATTTACCTTGCTCCCTAGTAGGTTTACATCTTGTAAACTGACCTGATAAGCATTGCCAGGGTTCCAGAGGAATCTCATAATCTGTGACCTCCTTAATTACCCCTAACATCTACCCTCAGTAGTTCTGTATAACTGCACAATCCCAGACCTGCAATAGAAGGATGCTTTCAAAAGCATCTGGGGCAAGTATCTGCAGCTCCAACATATACCATGGCAATTCTATATGAAGATAATTAGGTCAAGTGAAGGTAATTGACCTGTGTGAATTTAAATATGGCATTCAGAGAGACAGTTAGAGCAATTTCAAAATATTTTCCCAAACCCCATCCGTAAGTTCAGAACTCAAGGTACCTTCCCACGCCTGATGTTTCCTTGTTCTCTTAGCGTGAAAAGCAGGAAACAAAATGGCATTCATAATTATCTGCAGTTTCCGATAGTAAGAATATTTGAGAGCAGGTTGGGTTTCCTGAGCTCAGGCTCACTATTCTACCAAGTGAGTTTAGATGTTGCGACAGGGACGCATGCAGGGGCACCTGCATCATGAAGTACCCAATGGGCAATTAAGTTTGCTTTCAAACACACTGAGGGGTGGGAAGAAAACAAACAAAACCAAATGAAGACAATAAAAACAATTAATACTGAAAAAACTGCCCTCACTCACACACAAATGTGTGTGACATGCTTCATCATCGGGTCTGCTTACAATAGGCCCCCGCGTAGCCACGCAGGGGGCGGAGCATAGGGAGGGGGAACACTAAACACACATCACAACAAACATAAGGACAAACACAAAAATGACTCACAATAATCAAAAAGTGTTACCCTTACAAGACTGGGTTACAGATAGACAAACTAGTGCAGTAAGGAAGTGCTCATTAAAACTGGCTCGTGGATACCTAGTCAAACCCTTTATTAGTAGGTTCCCGGCCAGGATTAAAAATAAAGTGAAGGATGGACAGTGTTTAGGCAGGAAATTAAGATCCTAAAACAGTCCTCCTTTAAACTGCGGTGGTCAACATGTTTCGACCGTCTTGATGCGTCCGCTATTTAGTGGGTCACTGCGGTCTTCGTCAGGACAGTCAACCTGTGCCAGTCAAAATCCACCTCTTACCTCAATTAGGCCCATTTAGAGGCAGTCCTCATGGAGGGACTTCCACCAACATGGAACAATATTACTGTGAAGAAAAAAAGGGCAAGAATACAAGGCTCTGTCAAGATGCATCTACCCCTGATCGTATCACATATTAGGTATTTATTGCATTGTCTGTTCCGAGGCACTGCTCGATCTCTAGCACCCTACTCCCTCCTATTTCCCTAAATAGGGCGATTTTCTTTCTTTATATTTATTTAAAAAGAAAGCTAATATTCATACAGACTGGGCAGCTCCCCACTCACTTCTTTCCGTGAGGTTACATGCCCTTAAAGTCCGTAGTCACAACCGTTCAAAACCCACCATTGCGTGTTACAAAATAGCTGAAAAAATAATAACTGTGTGCACATATATTGGTAAAAATGCTAACATATCCCTACAAATTCGTTTGTAGTTAATGTGCATTTATCTCTCTGATCATATCGATAAACCCTTTGTGACCCACCACACCCAGTAAAAGTGCAACGATCTTACCAAGTCTATATAGTTATAAGGCTCGTACTGGCGTCGGGCGGGGGTCTCCCAAAGAACACAACCTGTGTTTAAAAGAGACAACGGCACATAAGACAGGTAAAGCAAACCTTCTGAATCCGCATGGTCTCCCCCTCACAATAGACACAGATGTTAGAGAGCGCACATGGAGCAATCAAAATCCTCGGCGCTTCCCACAGGTCTGTAAACAGATCGGCACTCTATGGCAAGAGGTAATGGAATCAGGTACCTCCCCGTCCCATAGAAACAAAACCCCGGGCCGTTAAATACTCCTTACTGTTCCGTCGGGTAAGACCGTCTCCTCTCGTGCCCGCTTTCTCAGACGCCGCGAAGGTGAGAGTGCTCCAATCCTATGGCCATTTAAAGCACCTCCTTCGACGGCGTTATGTATGCGTATAGTCACGTGGGCGCCAGTGTGTAAGTGCGCCCTGGTTAGAACGTCAGCTGACATGCAGAGGTGCTGGGAATTGTAGTTTTTCAGTGTTCGATTCCCATAATTAGTAAAACATGATTAGATGGACACTTCGCAGCCCTTCGACGGTGTTCTATTTGCGTATAGTCACGTGGGTGTCAGTGTGTAAGCGCGCTCTGGTTAGAACGTCAACTGTCGTGCAAAGATGTCGGAAATTGTAATATTTCAGTGTACGATTTCCATAGCCAGTTAAAAGAAATTAAATGGACACTTTGCAGCCCTTCATAAATACAGTTTTAATTTACATGGGCTAACTGTTGAGCTCTAATAAGAACCTGAGGCCCCTCGCATCAAAAAGCCCTAGATTCTGGAATGGGCCCATGATAGTAACAGCACTCAGGAGACCCCCCTAGAGTGCCCTGGCAAATAGACCTCTCCTACTCAAAGGCAGTAGATTTAATTTCGTAAGGGCGTGCCACGGTATGTCATTGTTTAAGCCTCGTTGGTCACTACGGAGGCGGTATATTCACTTCTGTTCTCTCATAAATAGGGCCCTGACATTCCCCTGACCCCTGACCCCGGGGACCTAGACTCGGTTTCTCTATGACCGTCCATCTTAGATCCTCAGCTGAGTGTTCTGCCTCAATGAAATGTGTGGTCAGCCTAGTGTTTGATTTTCCACATCTGATCATACTCTGATGTTCTGTGATACGGATCCGAACTTTCCTACTTATCATGCCCACGTATTGTTTCTCACACGGGCACGTGATTAGATAAATAACCCCTTGCGAATTGCAGTTTGTGTGAGATCTCTGCTCCCAAGGGGTTGTTAGACCCAGGTCGATTTCTTTAGTATTGATGGTCAAATGGCAAACGCAACAGGATCCGCAGCGGAAATGTCCCATTACAGGAGGCAGACCCAGAACCGACCTGTCCACATGGTATACAGGTGGAATTCTAGGTCTAGTATGAATTAGGAGATCCTTAAGATTTTGACTGCGTTTGAAGGAGAATAGAGATTGAGTCACTTGAAGGTTCCCTGAATTCAGAATTCTCCATTTCTTCAATATTGTCCGTCTAATCTGATTAGAGGCTGTGTTGAAGACCGAGACAAAGACTGGTTTGTTGATCGTAGGTCTATTTGTTTTTGATAGGAGTGCTTCACGGTTGACGTTCCATGCTCTCTTATTAGCCCGTTGGATGATTCTTTTCGGGTACCCCCTTTCCCGGAGTTTAGTGGACAGACGGTTAGCTTCCCCCAGAAAATCACTGCGCTCTGAGCAGTTCCGGCGGATCCGGAAAAACTGCCCCACCGGTAGATTTTCCCGCAATGAGCGGGGGTGGAAACTACTATAGGGTAGTAATGAGTTCTTGTCTGTTGCCTTATGCTATACCCTCATTTGTAGGACACCCTTTCCTGGTTCGATGACTAAATCCAGGAATGGTAGGCTGTTTCTGGTTACGGTAGAGGTAAAGTGTAGCAGCGGGTTTTTTTCATTCAGCCACTCCAAAAACAGGCCAACAGAGGTGGCATCACCCTGCCAGATGACTAGGACGTCATCGATGTATCGACGCCAAAGTTGGATGTTGGACTTCCATGGGCATGCTTCATGATAGATGATATTCTGTTCGAAGGCACCTACGTACAGACCCGCCAGGCTGGGAGCAAAGACACTTCCCATGGAGGTCCCATGGGTCTGTAAATACAGTTGGTTCTCGTATTCAAAAAAATTGCGGGTAAGTGCCATCTCCGTCAGATGAAGAATGAATGCTCATGGTGTCTGGTAAGGCCAATCTTCCAAAAATAGGATATCCTGCAACACCCCCAGGGTTTCTCTCTGCGGGATACTGGTAAATAACGCCTCAATATCGAGCCCAATGAAGCATTCTTGATCAGGGTCGAAAGGCATATTCTTCAACTGATTCAGGATATCGAGGGTGTCTCTCAGGTAGGCCGGAAGTTTTTGGACCAAAGGCTTCAAGTAGAAATCACAAAATTGTGAGAGGGATTCCAGTAATGAATCCATCCCGGAGACAATAGGTCTCCCGGGAGAGGGTCGTGCTGGCTTGTGTATTTTTGGGAGGACATAAAAATACGGTGTCTTTGGTTCTGTATTGACTAAGAAGTCTGCTTCCTTATCAGAGATCCAGTCATTGGATCTGGCCTCCTCCACCGCCGTCACTATCTCTAAAGTGATTGTCTTAGTAGGATCTTCTGAGAGCCTCTGGTAATTTCTCTCCTCAGATAATAGTCGAAGGCATTCATTGTTGTACATGCCTACATCCAGTAGTACCGTAGCACCGCCCTTATCTGCGGGTTTCAAGATAATCTCCTTACAGTCCATAAATTCCTTCAGCGCTAGTTTTTCCGCCTTAGAGAGATTAAAAAAGGGACGTGATTGAGATGTATTCAAGTTCTCTAGGTCATGTACCACGGCTTGTTCAAATGTCGCCACTTCAGGTGGAAGCAATGTGGAGTAAAGTTGGACTTAGGGCGAAAGGGCAATTCCCCTTCAAGGGAATCCTCTTTCTACTTGTCCTCAAAAAACACCCGTAATCTCAGGTTGCGGAAAAAGACAACCAAATCTTGCAGCAACCGGAAGGGGTCCAGGGGGTTAATGGGAACAAATCCTAACCCCTTATTCAACACACGTTCCTGGGTAGGTGAAAAGATGTAGGAAGAGAGGTTAACCACTAAGGAGGCTGGCAGCTGGTCCCGGGCGTGCTGCTCCAAGCCATGCTCCTGGTTATTCTCTGTGTGATTTCTGGGTCCTGATCTTCCCAGGGTACCCGTTGTTGTCCTCGTAATTTGCCCCTGCCCTTGTTTCGGCCCCTCCCTAAAAAAGGTCCCTGAAGGTTTTGAAATTGGGTAGTCTGAAAATGGGGAGGTGGTTGAAAACGGGGATTGTCAAAAGAGGAATTGGGAAAAGGGAGCTGGGGCGGGTAACCCATCATCGGCCAATTACAGCCGTGATTCTGATAAGGGTAAGCCCGTTGGTGGAACATGGGTGGTCTAGGTCCCCGCCAAATGCCCAGACCTCTACCTCGTCTTTTCTGTGGGTATTCATTCTCACTCCCCTCACTAGAACTACTTGTAGCATAGTGTCTCGGTCTCCCTTGTTGGTTTCCCTTAAGATTTTCTTGAATCTTTTGGCGGGCATACTCGTCAGTGGTATATGGATAAACCTTTTTCCTAGAGAAATTTTTTAGATCCTGTTGCAATTTGTTTATTTTTGAGTGCATGAGATAGTCTCTGTATTCTGTCAATTCTACATTCACCTGATACAACTTATGGTCAAACGAGGTCAGTACCACATCTGTCCTGAGTCCTGATTCAGATGTTTGAATTTCGATCAGGAGGGCATCTGATAGTCTCCTGGCTGTACTAATTATCAGGACTAGCCAGTCCCGGGTACATTTCCAAGCCACTAGGGCCCAATCTCTCGTAAAGGCCTCGTCCTCTAGGAAGATTAAAGGTTCGTTGGTAACCAGTAGTCCCCGTGGTGCGGCATTAACTCTCAGGTACTCTGTTAGTATGGCACCATGTACTATGGTCTTTACCTGTGTTTTCTTCAATTCCAAGAGGGTATCCCAACCCTCCCCTTGTGCCAGGACCTCAGTGACCGTTGCATCCCCCAATAGTGATGGTCCAGAGAGAATATCTGAAACAATGTCCTCCCCAAAGGAAATACCCGGAATCAAAGCCATATTCACCCCTAGAGGTCGTGTAAGTAGGGGGGCAAAGCTGAATGGAGAACAGATAGTAATGTGCAACACACAGAAAGAATAAAAAAGGTAAATGTAACACACAAACGGGTTTGCTCACATATAGTTGTGAAAGACTTCATAATTCCCTCACACACAAACGGGTTTGCTCACATATAGTTGTGAAAGACTTCATAATTCCCTCACAGAACAAATCACCCAATGTGACCAATCCAGTCTCACTCCAGATTGACCTAACATAGTAGGTGATTATGATGGTGGAGGGTCCGCTACCTGCAGCCGTGCCATGGCGGGCCCTCTGCCATCGGACGGTACAAAAGGGGGTGGTGATGGACGGAGCATATGAACCAATCAAACACTCACACCCAGTCAACAGATCTGGGTTTAATCTTTCACCGTTCTTTAGCCCACTCTGCCACCCCAGTTCAGACATGGCCATATGCAAATCAGTCTGATCCTGTGCCTCATGGGAAGTCCAGCCAGCCCGAACTGCCAAGCCATGCCTTCCCTGGACCGGAAACAAGCTTCCTAGGACCGGGTTCTGGCATTACAGCCATCTTCAGCCAGGCTTGCTTGAATCCAGTGGCAAAGTGAGCAAGGGCTCACGTCTGAGCTTACCCTGCCAACTTATGGTGAACAAAGCGGTACAAAAGGAGGTGGTGATGGACGGAGCATCTGAACCAATCAAACACTCACACCCAGTCAACCTCTGCCATCGGACAGCAATTTTCTCCCCTGCCATAATTTGATGGCGGGGGACTCGTCCTTTTTCCATGGCGGTCGCAAAGACCGCCAGCCACAGTTCTGCCACAGGCAATCATACGGATGTCCTGGCAGAGTGGGCAGCATGGGTAGAATGGTGGCAGTGCCTAGTGGCACCGTTTGCCAAATTACAATGTTGGCTACAGCCAGTCTTTCCACAGCGGGGAAACAGCCATATAAAGGCTGACGGGATTGGATTCAGGGGCCCGTTGCAGGCCCCCCTTGTTTTTGGGGGGGTGGTGCACTGGGGGGAACCCATGGTATCCCCCTACATATCCCTGCACTAAGTGACAGGCACTGCATGTGCCTGCCACGTAGTGCAGGGAAATGCACAACATGGCTTTTTAGCATTGCAGCGGGGGCTGCAGCCAGCAGCACCCACTGCAATGTTAAATGGCCTGGATGCGACCACCATGGTGGCGGTCACATCGTAATACTACGTGCGGGACTGCTGCCTTACAGGCGGGCGGTCCCAGTCACCGCAACAATGGAGGGCTTACTCGAGTCCACAGGCCATTGTAATCTTCCCAATAATGTCTAGAAAGTTGGTTACATTTCTGAAAACACCACAGTAGGACCTTAGTGGCATAATGTTCTTGGCCTCTTGTCTGTACATATTTTTGTCAGCAATACTCAAACTACACTTGGGTACTTTTAGAAATGTTACTATCTCCAGTTAATATAGCTAGCTTGGATGTCCCACGTACATATGCCACTATTTCCAAGGCATACCATTGATGCGGTCCGCCTATCCAGGGCATTGGCCAGATTAACTGTGCCACGAGATGACTTGACTCCATATTAAGCACTCTTATCCCTCTGATTTGTCATCTTATGTAAGGCGAATCTTTTTCTCGTCTCCCCCTACAAAGTCAGATAACAGACTATTGAACTCATTGAAAAAATATGCTTTAAAATCATCTGTATAGCCTGAAAAAAAGTACAGCAGCTGAGATGGATCTATCATTTTGATTATGGATACCATACCAAGCTGTGACAGACATACATTCCTCCAGAAGCAAATCGAGTTCACAGCTTTCCTGAGGTTGCCTCTCACTGTTGTTCTTCATCATGGTATATACCAGACAGCACAGTATTTGAATGTGTCATGGGTGAGCGGCATCCAAGTTCCTTATGTAATCTGACTATTCAGTTTGTTCCTTAGAATGTATGGAATTAAGATAGAACATACTCCAATTCACTCACAGGCCCACATTTGTTCCAAAGCCCGACAACAATGTCTGCAGGTCAGGCAGGGTCGCCCTCCGATCTCATAAGTATGTAGTACTACCAGTGCATCATCAGCATACAAGGAGACAATGTGTGGTTTCTGCTTTAAATATATCTCCAGTTCCAACCCCACACTATGCAGATTGCACGTCAATGGTTCAATTACTAATGCAAATAAAAATGGCGACAGAGGGCATCATGCCATACACCTCAAATAGTGTTCAATTACCTGGAAAACACATTCCCATTTCTCAACCTCATTACTAGGTTAGAGTAGAACAAATTTGACCATTTCAGAAAATGACTATCGTTCCTCAGTTTATGAAGAACTTTAAATAGAAAGAGCCCATATAAGAGGATTGAAGTCCTTCTCCATATCTAAAGAGGCTACCATGGCTCCAAATGGTAATTTGTGGGACCTTTCAAGCATACGATAGTGTGGACACAGGTTCATGTTTGTATTCCTGCCGGGTACAATGCCATTTAGGTTTTGGTGTATCACTGTTTTTGCTAGGGTGGCTAATCTGTCTGCTATAACCTGCCGAAAATCATGTACTCAGAATTTAATAAAAAAATGTCACATCTAACAGGTCCCTTCCAGCCTTCAACAGCACTAGGGACGTGATTGTCCTGGTGGATTATGGTAGTAAACCCCTATCCATAGCATCAAGACACACAACTACCAACTTAAATCACTGTAGACCTGTATGTAGCATTGAAGTCCATTAGGAGACTCTTGGCCAGTTAGTCTATGGCTATATTGATCTCGCCCGTATTCAAGTGCCCATCCTAGGCTTCTCTCAGGAGTACATTTAAAATGGGCATATTTACCTTCTCTTGGTATTGCCCTGCAGCCATTGCCTAACGGTGGTCAGAGGTTGAGTACAAAGTCTTGTGGTATTGTGCAAACATAGCTTTCACCTCACTTTGATTACACACAAATCCCCCTGCACATGTGCAGATAGCACATAACGGCTTTCTAAAACAAACAGAAGGAAAACATTCTAAATAACCAGTAATGACTGTATTATGTATTAGCAAATCAACATATTGCATTCATGGGGTGATGGTCACAGAGAAGCCCACATTCAGTTCATCAGTAACTTTAAGAAGGTCATCCAAGACAAACATGTTTTAAATTCTTTTATTCTTGCTTCTTCTTTGTAATGGCACTCACTAGATATGTTAGCACAACCAACATGCAACAAAACGTGCAAAATGTATTTACAAATCAACTTTTAAAACACCCCATCTCCTCAAACCCTTAAGTAATAAAAAGCAAGTGATTAAAATTCATAAACAAACTGAAGTGGTCGAACATGCTCAAAACTTTCACCTATTTATTAATGAAAGTTTATGACAACTTATTATCTAAACATCTTCAAAACTACTTCAATGAACATATATAATTTACAGTCTCATACATTATCCAGGGGACTGACCCTGTTTATGTCATCATGGTTCTTACATTTCTTTTAGTTTCCATATGTTATTATATCTTATTCCCTGGTTCAAACATCTAAATTCATTATCATTACTTACACTCACTCGGTTATGCATTTCATTACTGGCAGCACATGTTAATTCAATCAGTTTACCAACAATTTCATTTCTACTTTCATTTCTAAAAAGTAAAATAAAAAGAAACACCTGTATCGTGCAATGTTTTCATATTGATGTCATATCCACAGAGCTACCTCCATAAACTCAATCTAGAATGTACAAAGTGACCCAACTTCACAAAAACATCGCCATCTTAAAATAATATCCCCAGTATGTTGCTGACTCTTGTATATCCCATTCTGGCAACTCACATATTATTGATATGTTTGTATCAACAAATAGTACACATGAGAACCCCCCTCAAGAATTTACAGATAAAAACCCGATTGCCAATAGAAGCATCAGCTTGGATTTTCATTTTCTGTGTAGTTTTCAAACAAAAAGTACAAGCGAGAAAGTCACTCCCGAAAGTAAAGATGAGTCCACAATTTAAAACAGTAGCACCATCTTGAACTATAATTTTCCGTATAGTATTTGTAAACCTAACTTACACTATAGTTTCTCACAAATGTGCAGTGCACTAATAGAGTAAAATCCCTATCAGTGACAAAATGTATGTCATAGTCCCACCTCTAAAATATATAACAATGCGTGTAAGATACCACACTCTATGAATGTGTCGCCAACAAATTTAACATGTCCATGGCGTACTCTCATACCTACTGCTCTCCCTGGATCAACAAGAGGGAACGTCAACATATCAGATGCCTATAATGTTTTAAAATCCCAAGTCTCTCCAACCATAAGATAAACATCTATTATTGAGAATTTCCTCCTATTGTTTTAAAACATTTCTCTGCGATGCAAAACATAAAATAATCACAGATTTTTTTAAATCTCCCAAACATACCTGAATGTCCATACCACTTAAAGGTTCTGGGTGCATTCGCTAAACAAATTGGCAGCTAAATGCCACATTCGATGTGAGTGTCTTTTATAAAGACACCTCCCTTTTCAATTTGGATGGGCCCTCCTTCCAAGAAAATGACCTCCTACTCTCTGTCTTAAATGGAATAGGTAACATCCTCAAGGATTGATTAGCAGTACAATCTTTCATGTTTTAAGTCTCCAAAGCCCACATCACTCCAACTATTAGACAATCATTTCTTAGTGAGGATCACCTCCCATCCTATCAAAAAGTTTCACCCTAATTAGATTCATGAAATAATGCCACTTTCATTCATATCACCAACATGCCTACCTGCCCATATCAACAGAATGTTCCAGATGCATACCCTACATAACCAGTCATCAAAACAGCATTTTTGATATCCATGCCTTTTGTAATGAAACCATGCCATCCATTATTAATGACCCGTCCTTCTCGGAAAACACCCCCTTACCCTCTGCCTTAGTTCCACCATGATGGAACAGTTAGTTAAACTTCCCGAATGTGAGGATAACAGGCCATGCTATCGGACAATAAAACCCCAAAAGAGGAGAAAGTATTGAAATGAATCAATCTTCCAAACCCATTGCTACTATCAAACATTAGTAGACTGATGCCATTTAATGTAAACATCTACTAAATGGTTAACACAATATTTTATTGCTGCTGTCCTTGAGTACCCGGTCCTATCTTCACCCGTCTGTAGATTATTGTCTTAATGGTCAAAAGGATGTTACCATAAGCCATTTAAATTAGATCATGTTGCTAAAAAAACACCAAACGTTTTTATTTCGTTATTCTATTAATTTGCTCTTCGAAGTCCACAGCTTGTGACTTACACTAACACCACTCTATCCCTCTAAATTAGGCCTTATAAGTATAGCAATTTCCCAAAATCAAAGACAAATTAACTCACCTAAATGACTTGCAATCCCCAAAAGTCTTTACAAAGGGTGTTGTTTTATTTAAAGAAACTAATGTATTTCATTCTCTGTATTTAATCGTTCCATGAGTGACCTCAGTCTACTGATCCATCTTTGCTTTAGTCTAATTCAAGATTATTTCCTGATCATCACCGTTTAGGCTTGAAATTTAGTTGTTAAAATCCACGAAAATAAAAATCACAATTGTAATGATGACAATCCCTAATATGTTGAAATACAGGGTATCATGCATTTCCATTTTTAATGACTGCAACACTCTTGAAACCGATCCTAGGATGCTTGTTTTCGGTCCATGGAGCACCTGTCTTGGCAGTTCGGGCTGGACTGTTCCCATGAGGCACAGGGTCAATACTGATTTGCATATGGCCAGGTCTAAAACAGGGTGGCATGGTGAGAAAAAGAATGATGGCTTTAACCCAGATCTCTTGACTGGAGGTGAATGTCTTGATTTGTTCTGCATTCCGTCCATCAATTGTGTGCCCATCAATTTTGTGCCTTTTGCTTTCTCGCCATAAGTGCGCCAGGTATACCCAGACGTGGGTCCTGGGCTCACTGTGCCACTGGAATCAAGCTATCCTGGCTGAAGAGGGGTGAAACCCCGAAACCGGTCCTAGGATGCTTGTTTCCGGTCCAGGGAATACCTGTCTTGGCAGTTCGGGCTGGACTGTTCCCATAAGACACAGGGTCAAGCCTGATTTTCATATTGCCAGGTCTAAACAAGGGTGGCATGGTGAGCAAAAGAATGATGGATTTCACCCAAATCTCTTGATTGGGGGTGAATGTTTTGATTTGTTCTGCATTCCCTCCATCAATTGTGTGTCCTTTGCTTTCTCACCCTAAGTGTGCCAGGTATGCCCAGAAGTGAGTCCTGGGCTCACTGTGCCACTGGAATCAAGCTATTCTGGCTGAAGAGTGGTGAAACCCCGAAACCGGTCATAGGATGCTTGTTTACGATCCAGGGAGGACCTGGCCTGGCAGTTCGGGCTGGACTGAAATTTTGAAATTTAAACTTCATTGTTGAGTTAATTAAAGCCATAACAATTTAGAAGATAAAACACATCCATTATATAAAAAAATGTTTTGTTTTGTTTTGTAAAATACGATAAATTAGTAATAAAACGTCTATTATAAGGCAAAAAGTAAAAACTCAAAGATTTCCGATCAATATTTACATCATTGTGCAATAGTTCAAATCGTTAGCATTAGATATCTTCATGTTGTTTAATGGGTTTCTCAAATGCCTGCAAGAACTTCACCAGCTTACAATGTAACCGAGGAGCAGTTGTATCTAGGCATCCAATAATGGCAGATCTACATGTTCGCAACCTCTTGATCCGAAAACTATTCTTTAAATAATATGTCCGTTCTTTGGACAGCGTCTTACAATGGCAAATTATGTGTATAAGATCTTCTTTGGAGCTGCCACACAAACGACATAAGACAGCTGCCTGCTGTTTCCAGGCTGGTTCTTCAGCTAATGTTGGAAAGTTACCAAATCTCAATAACATCAGCTTCCTTTTCATAAAAATGGAGTAACTTGTTTCCAAGTACAGTGCCGGTGTCAGTGTCTTATAGCCATTTATTACAATCCAAGAGTGCGAACGATGCAAAAAAATCTCTTTATCCAAAACAAGTGAATGAAGTTTAGCTGCTTTATTTAAAATCTTTTTTAATAAAGCAAATGACAAATTTGTATCCCATAGAGTTTTTGAACTTGTGGCCTCCAAAGCATACGTAAGGAATTGATTGGCTTTGGATTTTTTTGGGGATTGAAGTTCTTGCCATAAATAGGTATTGAGATTGCTATTAACTGCTTTTTGCTTTATCTGAAACCACATCTTAATGTATGAGTATAGTCTGCCCAGGGCTTCATTTTTTAAACCAAATTCGAGTGACATTTGCGCTGGTGATGTCATACTGGGTAATCGTAAAACCTTTTTATAAATTTTGGTTGTTAAACTATTCAATAGATCCGCATCCGTTCCGTGCATTGCCACACTTGCATAGGTCAGGGTTGGGAGAACTTTGTTGGCCATCACAGTTAATAAAGGTTTGAGTGATGGACCTTCCAGTTTTTTTGTCAACGTACTTAAACCAAATATCAAGGCTCCCGCTCTTTGAGTCAGATATTTCATCTGTTCTTTTAAATTAAGCTTATCGTCAAGGTAGAAGCCCAAGTATTTGTATGCTGAAACTTTCTCTAATGGTTTTCCTTTTAACCAAATAGCATGATGTGATCCGCGGCGATTGGTTATCAGCATAGTTTTTGTTTTTGCGATGTTTAAAGCCAGTTTATTTGCCAGCAGGTAAACCGAAAGTTCGTTTACTAATCTGGTTAGACCCACCTTCGTTAAACTCATGAGCACTATGTCATCAGCATAGGCCAGATGGTTGAGCTGTAAATCACTTAGTTTCGGCGAGTAAGCATTGCAACTATTCAATTGCCCTGATAAATCCGAGATGAAGAGATTGAATAAATGAGGCGCAAGAACACATCCCTGTTTAAGACCAATCGTCGTAGGGACTTTTCTCGATAGCCGAGTGCCATCACCTATTTTCACTTGCGACCATGTATCCGAATAAAATAGGAGCAGACCCCTTAAAATGCTTTCCGGAATGGCCCATGCTCTCAGTTTTGTCCACAATAAATTACGATCGACACTGTCAAACGCCGCCTGAAGATCGACGAAACACATGTGTAGATCCTGCTTTTTACTCATACACTTCTCTGCAATCATGGTGATGGATAGGATGTTGGCAATAGTTCCAATCCCCTTCCTGAACCCCGTTTGATTAATGGGGATCAGTTCTTTTTCATTCAACCAGGTAACCAGATCGTTTAGAAGTAGTGTTGCAAAATATTTTGCCTCAACATCCTGCAGCGCTATTAGACGATAGTTGTTCGGTTTGGATCTTTCACCACCTTTATAAATTGGCATAAATATTGATCCTTGCCAGCTTTCTGGGATTTGGTTTAAATTATGGACATCTGAGTACAGTTCGGCCAGGCAAGGCCCCCAAAATTCTGGTGAATATTTGTACACAGCTTGTGGAATACCATTCGGGCCTGGAGCCCCATTTGATTTTGCTCTTTTAATAATTTTAATTATCTCTTCCGCTGTGTATAGATTGATCTGAAAGTCTGTACTCAGATCATTACTGTTTTTATTGGTCCTCGATTGGCTCACTTGATATTCCGTGGGGCATATTATTTTTAGACTTTTTGAACAAAGGTCACTACAATAGCTTTTTAACGTGATGTGCGTACATTTTGACGCAAGGAATGATGCCCACTCTGATTCCTGCACATTTGAAGTTAAGACGTTACAGGGTCTTGTTAATTGATTTATAGTTTGCCAAAATGTATGTGTGTTCTGTAATTTTGAACTATAAATTATTTTTGACCAAAAACTATCATTTGTTGACCTTTTAAGTTTCCAGATCATATTTTTATATTCCTTTCGCTGAGCACGGAAGCTGGCCCATTGGCTTGCACCATGGTCTGCCGACTTTAGCTTCTTTTGGGCTTTTTGGAGTTGTCTTCTAAGAGCTTGTAGCTCTTTCGGGAGCTTACTCCGTGGACCTTCAGTGCTGGATTTCATGACAGGCAGCTTCATTTTTTGTTTTAATTTTAACAGAAAAAGAGACCATCCTTGGATCGCATTTGGGACGTTCCCAATCTTTATCAATGTTTCCTTCATTGTTGAATCCCACTCTTGTTCATTTGTGTTGGACCAATTTATACGTTTCAAGTCAACAGAGTTTAGCTGACCTTTCAATATATATGACGATTGCAATCTTTCCTTGTTGAGGTTAAATATGATGTGCTGCATTGCATGGTCACTCAGCACTGTAAACTCGATTTGAAAGCTAGTTACCAAAGGAAAGATTGAAAGGCTAACCATTGTAAAGTCCGAGGTGGATTGGGAAAAAGGACCAACGTATGTTTTGCTGGGGGGTTGATCTTCTGGGAACCTCCCGTTCAGTACACGCAGCCCAAGGAACTCTAACTCGGTCACTAATTGTATTGCCTGTTTGTCCTTTCGCGTTCCTACGCTACTTTGTATCTGTTCGGGAACACCCCAGCATGCATTATCAATTGTTAGTTTATCATCCTCTACCAGTGTTAGGATCAGGTTAGACTTAAAGTCACCAGTGATTATTATATCAGCTAATGGTTCAGTCGAGCGTAAGTTCATGATGACTTTGCACAATATCTCGTTCTTTAACTTTTTTTCTTAATTTTCGGTTGTGTGTAATAATTTACAAGAACTATTGGATTGGTTTTACTGTGATCTGTTAGTTTGATTAGCTGAATACTAGAATCTGGTGACTGTAATTGTTCTGAATTAATCTTTAAGGATGAAGACACGTATACTGAAAGTCCACCAATGGCCCGGCCATAGATCTTACTTTTTTCCGCTGCTACACTATGGTGTATGAACCCGGCAAGGGCAATTTCTTCTCGTAGCCAGGTTTCTTGTAGAGCAATTATATCACAACCTTGCCATTCATTCAATGGAAAGCCTCCCTCCAGTAAACGTTTTGCACCAGCAATATTCCAGGATACCACATGTATATCCTTTTTGGTGTCATGTTTCAGTTTCCATTTAATTGGTCAGACCTTCCTTTTTTCATTTAACATACCAGGGAGCCATTTCCAATTATCTGTGGAATTGTCTGATTCCCCATTTCCCCGTTTTATTTCTTCATGTTCTGGCATGGGTTCACTCCTACCCTTAGCATTAAATAATATGGAATATACTGTTTTTTTATTTTATTTAAAGATACTTCGTCCATTTTCAGGGAATATTGAACTCCACCCTGCCTCTTCAATGGAGAAGGGTAGCGTGGGGAAATTTGGTGCGATATCTGGATGCCCCATGATTGAAAGATATCGACTTTCCCCATAATTGCTTCTGCTATTTGTGTTGATTTCCAAGTTGTCAAGGTTTGTTCTGCTGAGGCGTCAGAAATTCAACCCGCTCAAGATCGTCTGTACAAGTAACCTTTAGGTCTTCAAATTCCGTCAATAGCTTCAAAATGTTGCTCCTATTTAATATGTCATGTGCCCCCTGAGACTTATACTCTGGTGTCCAGATTATTTTGTGCAGCTCCAATCCAGCTTTGTGATTGACTGGCTGCTTAGGGATGCCTGATTCCATATTTACCTGAGTGCTCTCTGGATTCTTTACACAGAATTTCCATGTTTTCTCGGTCAGGGCACTATGCTCCGCATTCAGTCTTTGGCGCTCATGGATCAATCGATCCTCTCTAGGTACAGTCGCAAGCTCTGTTGATTGTATAGAGGAAGCTGGAATTGCCATTTGACATTCGTCACTATTCACTGACATTTGTGCGAGTTTATTTGAACCTTCTAGAAGAGTAATTTTGTCTGTCGGGTGACCATCATCCTGTAACTTAGCTGGTATAAATTTCACGGAGTAGCCATTAAGTTGTTGGCATCCTTCCTCTTCTCCCTTATCTGTGCCGTGGGCGATGGCTTCAATGGGCTTGATCTTATACTTTACTTCAGGCTGCATACACTTAGTACCCATAATATTGCACTGTATGTCTGGATCAGCGGTACGCGATTGATTTGTGCCATTCATCTTATAATGCTGTATTTTTTTAACTTGCAGAGATTTGGTAACAGTGACTGGTTGCTCAAGGTTTTTACACACTTTTTCGGACACTCAGTTACCTTTGGTATTCGTATCTTCTCTTACTGAGGTATCCATGTTACTTCCACCTTTGTCAACAATTTTTGATAGACCTTGATTCAAATTCGCAAAAATAGGATACACTCCATATCCCTTGTTTGACACCACCTCACTTTTCTTGTTTCGAGCTTTTCTCTCTTTTTTCCTTTGTCTCTTGGATAACCTTGGCTTTGTGATCTCGTTATTACTAGAGTCTAACAAAACCGTTTTATTTGCTACTTCATTAATTTTGATCCTGACCATGGCCTTTTTGTCCACATTGGGGCTCATCATGTTTGAGGGTTTTTCATCGATCAGTGAGTTTTCATCAAGTTGAGAGCTGCTTGCACTGTCCAGCGTCTGATCAGCATTAATCAAACCTTGGTTTAGGGTTAAAATCTGTTCGAGGATGATAGGGAGAGAGCTCAATTTGTCCAAAACAGGGCCACAAGGGCTGGTGGATTGTGACTGATAGGTATGAGCTTGTGCTCTTATAATCAGTTTATTCAAGTTGTCCAACTTTGTATTTATCCCTGCTATATTTGACGCTATAATATTCATTAAGTCGATTTGGATATCCAACTTATCAGATTGCATTATCATTGTTTTTGCCGATGTTTGCAAGGCTTTTAGAAGAGGGGCAACCAGATTCACAAAGGCCATATCCATTTGTGTTTTAGTCATGAGTTCCTCTTTTATTGGGTCCTTATTATTTGTATTGATTATTGTCAATGGGACCCCCCATGGCCCATTAATTTCTGTAAGTGTTCAGTAGGATACTCACTAGACAAGTACTTATTCTCATTCTCCCTCTCAATAACTCCATCCTCCTCTAACTCCCCTTTCTCCGAGAGGCAATTGGCCGGCTCATTCTCGCATTTGCTTTTGTCGCATGCCAACTCCATAAAATCAGTGTTTTTTAATTCCACCATCTTTGCAGACTCTTTTGTGGTTGGTAATGCTTGACTTGGATTAGTTGTTATTAACAGTTTTGGAGACTGCAGGTTTAGTGATGGCATTGGTTTAGTATGTACTAATGCTACTGTTAAGACTTCATGGGTTCTCCCACAGAGACTTTTAGTTTTTTCAGTGTGTCCTGGACTCTCCGTTAGACTAATATTTTTTTTAAAGGGTTCATCCGTATCACCAAGGATGGTTATTGTGTCTTGTGTCGAAACGGCTTTGATTGACATTGCTGCCGCTGCCGCTGGCCCCCCTGGGCTAATCTCCATTGCTGGCACTATAGGTGTTGATAGGCCCAGAACTCCTTCCGTTGATGAGAACAAAACACCCCCCGGATCTTTCAAAAACTGGAATCGCGTACTAGGCGAGTTTTTATTTTGAATTGACTTTTCAAAAAGGGAGGCAATGGTGAGATAAGTGGATTCTGTTTAGAACTATTTGCTTTGGTGGAGTTCAACTTTTCCAATCTTTTCCGTTTAAGAGCACTTCGAGAGGCTGGAATCTTGTCCCCCGGTGTCTTCCTCACTTTGCCAGACCTCATGGTGAAACCCAACGTTACTAAGCCTTGTGCTGTCTGGCTTATCAGAAACTTTATCAGTAACTTTGTCTCTGTCTTGTTTAGCCGTTTGTCCTAGACCCTTTTGGGGACCTTTTGGAGACAAAGGTTGCGTTTCACCTATTCATCTGCCACCTGTCATCCCCACAATCTTCATTCAGGCGTGTCCTGCCACTGCTGCAGCTCTCACTGTCACTGCTCTTTCACCACTAGGGCTCCCAAGGCACACGAGGGGCGGGGGGGGGACCAGGGCAGAACACAAGCGGAGCACTCAGGGGTTGCCACGAGCAAGAACAGACCTAGTCGGTTCTGCCTTGACAGTCCCCCGGGCTCTTACTCTGCAGCAGCCTCTAAAGGCGGCCGCACTCGTGCCCGTGCCTCAGTCAACCCCTCTCTACCCCCTGCTGCCTCTCTCACTCACTGACTGTCCGCTGCCACTGTGTATGTCTGACGCAGTTTTGTGAGGCTCTATGAGGCGTTGTGAGGCGTTATAAGGCGGGGGTGACCTGGGGGCCACGGAGATTCAGGATTACGGTCCTGCTGCTGCTGATTCCACCACTTCTCGCAGCCTTCCGCGATTTCCGCGATTACCCCCAACTGCGCCTTGGCGCCTCCCGCCTGTCACCTTTACCTTCTGCTTTCTGCTTTCCTGCTTTTCGCCTTACGCGGCGTCCCACAGCAGCGTCCCACAGCAGCGTCCCACAGCAGCGGCGGTAACGGAAGCGGTAACGGTAGCAGAGGAGCAGCCGCCTTCCCCGTTCTGCTGGTGCCGCTCGACTCCGCTCAACTCTGCTGCGACTCTGCTGCTGCTGGCGGACTGCAAAACCCGGACTGGCTCTTCGCGGCACTTCTCCCAACCTAACCAGGTGCAGGACTGTTCCCATGAGGCACAGGGTCAAGACTGATTTGCATATGGCCAGGTCTAAACTGGGGTGGCATGGTGAGCAAAAGAATGATGGAATTAACCCAGATCTTTTGACTAGGAGTGAATGTTTTGATTTGTTCTGCATTCCGTCCATCAATTGTGTGACAGAGTTACCTTTTGCATCATGGTAAATGTAGTTTTCAAAGTTGCTGGTTTATCATATTGCATGGCCAGTGCCCGTATCCCTATACACGTGTTTCGAACTTCTATTCTCTTCAGTAGGGAAAAGTTCAAAGGTTCCAGTGCATGCTGCCGTCATCTTATCAGGAATATTACCACTCTCAGCATGCGTCGTGCGCCCCTGAGCTCGTCCAGCTACTTTGAAAACTACATTTACCATGATGCAAAAGGTAACTCTGTTGTGCATGTCCGCGGCGTGCCCCACCCCCCTTGACTGTTTAAAAGGCTCCCATGAGCCACGAGCTGATGGCCACCTGAGGAACCTACACTGGCTCCCCGTCAACAAGAGGATCACGTTCAGGCTCCTCACCCACGCACACAAGTCTCTCCACGACCTGGGCCCCAAGTACCTCAACGACCGCCTGAGCTTCCACACGCCCACCCACCAGCTACGATCCGCCAGCCTCGCCCTCGCCGCCGTACCACGCATCCGAAGAGCCACCGCCGGAGGCAGACCCTTCTCCTACCTGGCTGCCAAGACATGGAACTCCCACCCCATCCACCTTCGGCTAACCCAGGACCACCTCGCCTTCAGGAGACAAATCAAGACCTGGCTGTTCGAGCAGTAGCGCCCCCCTCCCCCAAGCGCCTTGAGACCCTTCCGGGTGAGTAGCGCGCTATACAAGGGCTATGATTGATTGATTGATTGATTGAATTACCACTGGCAGGACGTCATGGGCAGGACAAGTTGTTTCCTAAATCTGTCACCCACTTTTATTGACATTGAATGACAATATCCTCAGACACATTTTGCAGGGCATGTCTCACCTGTCTGGACAGTACAGTGGGAAAATAGGGAAAAAGCTGAAGGCTTCCCTGAATCATTACCTGTACTTGCAAAACCCTTCGAATGGGTGGGCATCAACATTGCTGGACCTTTGGACCCCAAAACCTCCTTGGATAACAGGTTTATCATGGTATTGGTAGCCCATGCTACTAGATACTAAGTGGCAATCCATCTGAGGCCTGTGATTGCACCTGCAGTGGCTAGGGGCCTGAAGGGGTTCTTTACCGAGTAAGGTTCCCCAATGAAGTGGTGTCTGACAGGGGAAGAAACTTCATTCAGGTTACATGAAGTCAGTGTGGGAGCAATATGGAGTACAAGTTCTCCACACCCTATCATCGTCAGACCTTTGGGCTTTTGGAGAGATTCAATGAGATTCTAAAGGGCATGATTATGGGCCTATGAGGCAGAGCTGGGGCATCCTCTTGCAATGCCTGCTCTGTGCTAAGAGGGAGGTGCCTCAGAAAAGAGTTGGGTTTAGCCCATTCAAACTTTTTTATGGACACTCTGTTATGGGACATCTCAGTCTGGTAAAGGAGGAGTGGGTGCAAGCTCCCAAGAAGCGCCCCAGGATGTGGTTAGCTATATGCTAGCCCTCAGGAACGAGATTACAAAGTTCAGGATGAAGGCTTCTGAGAACTTGGAGGCTAGCCAGAAAGTCATGAAACTCTGGTATGACCAGAAGGCCACTCAAATAGAGATTCAGCCTGGCCGGAAAGTGTGTGTGATGGAGCCAGTGGAGCCCCTGAGACCCCCAAGACCATTTGACAAGGTCCTGTGAGGTGATTGAGAGGAAGGGGTAGGCCACCTACGTCATAGACCTCAAGTCCCCCAGACACTCCTTAAGGGTACCAAATATTGATTGCCTCAAACCACAATATGAAAGGTCTGAGATCACCATGTTGTTGGAGCGCAAGAGGAGAGTGAACACTTTCCTGACCTCCTGTAATTCAAAGAAAAGGATGGGCCAGTGAAAGGTGTCAAACTCTCTCTTATCCTGACCCCAGAGTAGTAGAGGGATTGATGCCATGTGTTGGAAGAGTTTGCATTTGCTGCTTTCCGACACTCCAGGGCTTAGACACCTGTGTACCCATGAACTAGATACTGGGAGAGCCAGCCTGTCAAAAATAAAATGTACAGGCTGTCATAGAAAGTTAAGCCATCCTTAAGGAAGAGGTGTTCAGGATGGTGGAATTAGGAGTGATTGGGCACTCTAGTAGTCCCTGGTCTAGCTCAGTAGTGCTGATACCCAAAGCTGCCCCATCGAGTACCACCCTAGAACCCAGGTACTGTGTTGACTATAGGAAGGTCAACTCAGTCACCAAGTCCCATTCTTATATCATCCCCTGAGCTGAAGAGCTCACTTACAGATTAGGGGCTGCCAAGTTCCTGAATACTTTCCAGCTGCTCTTTTTTAAACACATGATTTGCCATATAACCAGTGGCAGCTCCTCTGCTAAGGCAGAGGAGCTATGCCCCACTGGTCTGCAGCAGTAAAAGAAAGGAAAAAATAAAATGTTAATAATGTATTATTATTATTTTATTTTGTCGTCCTGCTGCAGCAGCTTTGCATGAGGGGGTGGGGCGGGCTGCAGGTGAAGAGTGGTAGAACCCTCCTAAGTGTGCAATGACTGTTTGGTTGGCCCTCTTAGCAACAAGTTGTTTAAAACAGACAGAGAGCGAAGACTGGCAGACAACAGAAAGGTCATGAGACAAGAAAGCTGCATCAGTAGGGATGTAGAACAATTATCTATTAATGCTAAGGTATGGGGTCTGCTGCCAAGTACTGAGATCAATAATCTATACTCATTTAGCTTTTGTAGTGAGGGTGGTTTTAGGCAAATCTGTCCGATAATGTGACATGACTCTTATTGTTTATGATCTAATAGCTGTGCTAATGACGTCACTTATCTGTATTTGTTTGCTATTTGAGTCACAACTATTGCAGATTAGAGCACAATAGTTTAAATAAACATCGACATTCCTTGTGTCTATTTTCTGTTTATTGTGGACAAGGAGTAAAAGGGGGTGACCTGCTACCACGATCCCGAGAGAGTCAGGAGTGTTGTGTTCTGAGGTTTCAAATCAGCTTTCTCTCTGGAATGGTTAGGAGGGCAAGTGAACGACTATGAGCTATTCAGATTCAAGCCCATAGTTGCAGAAGGGTATGTTGGCTCAGTCCCTACATGCTAGTGCTCTATGGTCCCAAGCATAGTTGTTTTCCTGAGCAAAATCCCTGCAATAGTTTTTTCATTGAATTTCAATGTTTTTGAAAGATATGTGATAACAATGTGTTTTAAATTGTGGATCCAGTAACACAAGTGGAGAGTTGTTATGTAGAGTGTCATACAGTACAGTGGAGAAGAGTACTGTAAAGTCTATTGTTATAGACTGGAGTACCATAGATTGGAATTGAGTAGAGTGTAGTACCATACAGTGTAGTAAAGTGTCATATAGTGTAGTGGCACAGTGTGTTATATGGTGGAGTTAAGTATCACAGACTGGAGCTGCGAGTCGTACACTGGAATGGCATGTTAAACAGTAGAGTAGGGTAATTTAAACTGTTGTAGAGTGGAGAAGTGTGAAGTAGAGTATCATTGAGTGGAGTAATGTGAAGTGGAGTACTGTAGAGTACAGTGAAGGAGAGAGTCATATAGTGTAGTGCCGTGTAATAGAGTGCAGGGGCGTATCGTAGAGGGAAGTTGTGTGACGTGTCATAGAGTGTAGTACAGTGGCGTAGAGTGGATGGGCATCGAGTGGAGTACAGTGTCATAGAGTGGCATAGAGTGGAGTACTGTGTTGTAAAGTGGATTTTCATACAGTGGAGTAGAGTGGCGAACACTGGAGTGGTGTAGCGTGAAGTATAGTACAGTGGCATAGAGTGGGAAGAAGTGTAGTAAATAGAAGTATGGTGGAGTGGAGTATACTGGAGTGGGATAGTGTAGAGTGGAGTAAAGTGTTGTGCAGAGGCATGCCGTTGACTATAGTGAAATGGAGTTCCGTAGAGTTGAGTGGCATAGCATATAGTTGAGTAAAGTGTCATAAATTGGAGTACTGTGTTGTACAGTAGAGGTTACTAAGGTTTCAAGCAGTATTGGAAAGTGATGTAGACTACAGCACATTAGAACGGCATACCGTTGAGTTGATTTTAGTAGAGCGGAGTGGCTTACATTATAGTACAGGGTTGTAGATCATGGTAGAGTGGATTGGCATACTGTGGTATAGAGTACAATGGCATTGAGTGGCATAGTGTAGAGTGGCATGCAGTGGAGTATTGGAGTAGAGGGGAGTACTGTGTCAAAGTAGAGTGAAGTAAAGTGGGGTGCAGTGGCATACTTAGGTTTGCAAACAGTGACATACAGTGGACTAAAGTATCGTAGAGTAGAGCTGAAAACATTGTTGTACAGTGGCATACGGTACAGTGTGGTAGTGTGGAGTGAAGGGGTATAGACATGAGGTTACAAAGAGCACAGTAGGGTATGAAACAGCGAAGCTGCATAGAGAGGATTATTGTACTGTAGCGTAGAGTGAGGTAAATTCTCATACAGGAGTAGAGTTGAGTGGCATAATATAGTGTGGAATAACGTACAATAGAGTGTATATTGGTGTGTCGTATAGTGGAGTGGCATAGAGGGGAGTGTACTGACGTAGTGTAGGTAGTAAACTGTATTGCAACTTACAGTACAGTGGAGTGCTGT
This sequence comes from Lissotriton vulgaris, assembly GCF_964263255.1. NCBI lineage: Eukaryota > Metazoa > Chordata > Amphibia > Caudata > Salamandridae > Lissotriton > Lissotriton vulgaris. Next base: position 884,113,179 of record NC_141694.1, read on the forward strand.
GTTACATAAAAAGTTGTAGTATAGTGGAATAAAGTGTTTTACATTAGAGTGTACGGGCATAAAGTGGAGTATGGAGTTGGGCAGTAGAGTGTATGGGCATAAGTGAAGTAGAATGTCGTAGATTGCAAGAAGTGTTATAAACCTTTATAAAGTGTTGTTATATAGAGTGGAGTAGAGTGTCATACAATTGAGCAGTGTAGAGTGGAATGGCTTACACTGTAGTAGCATACAGGCGATTACCATAAAGTGGAGCAACACACAGTAGAATAAAGTACAGTGCAATACTGTACAATGGAGTCTAGCAGAGTGGAGTGGCATAGAGTGAAACCCCGTAGAGTGGAGCGGTATACAGTGAGGTGGTGTAGGGTTCACTGATAGAATGTCGACACCCAAAACATCCCCATACCAAATATCGAGTTATAAATATCGACGTCAAAAATATTGACATCCTATATTTATAATGGTAACTACAAAAATATCGAAAAAATATAGATGTAAAAAATATAGTTGGACAAAATATTGAGTTTATAAATATAATGAAATAAAATGTATAAAACATGATATTAAATATATTAGATAATTAAATTAACTTTTAAAGAATACATTTGATTTAATATACATTTTAACAAATATAACAAAGAAATGTAATGTAACCCTTTGGGTGCTCATGACGTAATGGTTCAGTCATGAGCACCAGTCCTCCTGTGCTCATGACGCATCCATTCCGTCATGAGCACATGCTCAGAAAATCCCTCTGCTGCAGACAGCAGAGGGATTTCCCTTTTTTGGAAGAGCTTCCCCAACCTCCCCAGGCCTAGTTTTGTATTTCCTTGCTATGACGATTGAGCGCATGGCATGCTATCATCATTGCAACAAAAAACAAAACTGAAACTTAGTTTCAGTTTTTCAGTTTCGGTGCTTATAGGGCTATCTCAGCCCCGAGCACCAAAATAGATGGGAGAGGTATAGTTAGAAAGGGGGAGAATCTTCCCTTTCCAATAGTACCCCTCCCTAGTGGATCCCTACTTGGGGATCACCCAAGGAGGGTGATCCCCAAGCAGTAATCCACCCACTAGCACGAGGGAGGGGGGAGAGGCCCCTTAGGCAAGGGCCTTTGCTCCCCCATATTTTTTGGGGGCATAACAGTCTTTCTGCCCCACTGAGGGCAGAAAGCCCACTACCAACCAGGGATTTTTTTATTGATGTTGGGGTGGGGGCTGCTGAAGAAGTGCATGGCAAAGCCCTCACCCCCCAGAGAAATGTCAGTCTCACTGCCCCCCAGGGGGCAGATGGGGCATAAGCCCCCAATCTGCTCCGGGGGGGGCAAGAAGCACCCTAGAAATCAGGGATTTTATTAGTATTGATGTTGGGGTAGGGGCTGCCCAAAATGGGCATGACAAGGCACCCACCCCCAGTGAAATGCCAGTCTTTCTGCTTCCCCCGGGGGGCAGAAAGCCTATTAGAAACCAGGGATTTTTTTTATTGATGTAGGGGTGGGGGCCTCCCAAGATGGGCAGGCCAATGCCCCCATCCCCCCAAAAAATGCCACAATCTTTCTGTGCCCCCAGTGGCAGATGGAGGCAATAGCCCGCTAGACACAAGCGAATATGCTGGATTTTATTTATGCGTCAGGGCTGCCCAGAATGGCATACCAATGCCCACACCCCCCAAAAAATAGCCACAGTCTTTCTGCCCCCCTTTGGGGCATATCAGGGCAACCCCCCCCCCCCTGATTCCCCCCAGGCCGGCAGAAAGCCCACTAGGCACAGACTTGTTTTTAGCAATGTGGCTACCTGTGGATATTGGGCCCTAGCACAGGCAGCACATAGGGAAACCTACCAAACCTGTACATTTTTTTAAACTAGACACCAAGGGGAATCCAGGATGTGGTGACTTGTGTGCCTCTCACCAGGTTCTGTTACCCAGAATCCCTTGCAAACCTCAAATTTTGTTAAAAAAACACATTTTCCTCACATTTCATGATGATGAAAAGTTCTGGAAACTGCGTGAATCCCAAAAATTCCCCCCACCCCGCATTTCCCAAAGTCTTCATAGAAAAATGGTACCACACTTGTGTGGGTATGCCTTGAGCCCGCGACAGGAAACTACTCAAAACGCAACATGGACACACCACATTTTCACTGTGAAAACTGACACTATTTTTGTAAAGTGCCTAGCTGTAGATTTTTAACCCTAGCTCTGCCGGCCCCTAGGAAAACCTAGCAAACCAATAATTTTTTTTAAAAATAGACACCCAGGGGAATCCAGGATGGGGTGCCTTGTGTGGGTCTCACCAGGCTCTGTTTTCCAGAATCCCTTGCAAACCTCAAACTTTGTAAAAGAAACACTTTCTTCCCACATTTCTGTGGTGGAAAGTTCTGTGTGGATCCACACATTTTCTACCACCCAGCGTTCCCTCAGGTCTCCCGATAAAAATGGTACCTCACTTGCATGGGTGGGTCAAGTACCTGCGACAGGCAAGGACCCACAACCTATTGAGGAGATATCAAAATTACCGATCATAAAACGACCTGGTTTAGAAAGGGGGATGCCCTGGGTTTTTCTCCCCGGGCTCAGCCGCTATCATGGGAAACTACTAAACTCACACTTTTCTGAAAACTAGATACCCAGGGAAGTCCAGCAGGGTATGGCTTGTGTGAACCCCCCTAACGTTTTCCTACCCAGAATCCCCTGCAATCCTCATATTTAGCTGAAAAAAGCACTTTTGTCTCAAATTTCTTTGTGGGAAAGTTCTGGAATCTGCATGGATCCACAAATTTCCTATCAACCAGCATTACCCCAGGTCTCCCGATAAAGGTGGTACCTCACTCAGGTGGGTGGGTCAAGTACCCGCGACAGGCAAGGGCCCAAAACCTATTGAAGCGACATACAAATTACCTGTCACAAAACAATCTAGTTTTGCCAGGGCGGTCCTATGAGTTTTTGGCCCGGGGCTCGGCAGCCATCTAGGTAAACCTACCAAAGCCACACATGTCTGAAAACTAGACACCCAGGGGAGTCCAGGAAGGTATGACTTGCATGGATCTACCAACGTTTCCCCTGCAAACCTCAAATTTCACAGAAAAAATCAAATTTGTCACACATTTCTGTGTGGGAAAGTTGTAGGATCACTGGGCAGACACACATTTCCTACCACCCAGCGTTTCCCCAGGTCTCCCGATAAAAATGGTTCCTCACTTGTATGGGTAAGCATAGTGGCTGCAACAGGAAATGGCCCAAATCGTACAGTGAAGACTTCAAGATTACCTATCACAAAACAACCTGGGGGCATATTACCAATGTTAAGCGATATTTATCGCTAACGATACTTAGCAACACATTTTTTAACGCTAAGCATCGCCGGAAATTATCGCAGAGATAACTTGCTATTAGCAAGGTTTATCTCAGAAGTGATAAAAATCCTCACGCTAACTGCCAATTGAGAGATTATTGCTGGAAAACCAACAATAATCTCTCAAAGTTTGGTGTTAGCTTGATGATAGGGGCTCACAAACTTAGCCATGATATCCACCTTCCATAGGATATCATGGCTAAGTCAGGAAAATTCCTGGTGTAAAAAAAGCAGTGCTAACCGCGGTTAGCGCTGCTTTTTTTTAATCACTTACAGGGTTAGCGAAATCCTTGATAATAGGAGAAATGTCGCTTAACAACATTTCTCCTATTTTTTTTCTCTGAAACGCCCCCTTTGCATCTCATTAGAGATGCAAGGGGAAGCGTAGAGAAAAAGGGTGCTAACATGCGAATTTGCATGTTAGCACCCTGTTGCTGATAGGGAGATAATTTTATCTCTGCTTTCTTGACTTTTAAAGCCCAAAAAGCGGAGATAAATCCCTTGAAGTAGTGAAGTAGTGTGGCTCACTGGTTAGAGGCGGCAGACCCGAGAGCAGAGGACGGCCCGGGACCAGGGTTCGATTCCCGGCGCGGCAGGTTTCTGGACCAGGGTCAGCGGACTCGATAATTCTCTCGCCTCGGTGCCCACTCTGATCAGCGATCACACTCGGCAACTCTGGGCATTAGCTTGCCTCATCTTCACTAACGGCCCCACCAGACCGCCGGGGATGCCTGGTCTCACCCTGGAGATACCCATTAAGGGACCATCTCTCAGGGAAGCCAGGAAGGGTTTCGCAGCGGTCGAAGCGCCTTGGGACCCTATGGGTAAGTAGTGCGCTATATAAATGCCTATACATACATTTACATTTGATAATATGCCCCCTGGTTTTACAAGGGGGGTCACCTGGCTTTTCGGCATCAGGCTCAGTGGCCATCTTAGGAAACTACCAAACCCACACATTTCTGAAAACTAGACACCGGAGGAGTCCAGCGCCGCATGGCTTGCATGCATCCCCCAAAGTTTTCCTACCCAGAATCCCCTGAAAACCTCAAATGTAGCTGAAAAAAATCACGTTTTCTTCTCAAATTTCTGAGTGAGAAAGTTCAGACATAGCCATATCCAAATAAGTCTTGTGACTGGGGTGAATGTTTGACAATATTAAACATTCCGTCCATCATCTTTTTATTTTTTTAAAGTTTTATTGGTTTTATGCAAGGAAAAACAGAAAAAAGCAAACATATCATTGACAGAAAAAAATACAGTCAGGTGCCTGAGCTCATCAAAACATACTTATCACAATCCTGATCATACATAAAAGAGAAAAAGAAACTGAGAAATATGTCCTATTTAGAGCATCACAAAATCTATATCCATTCAGTAATTGGTGCCCATATCTTTGCATCAATATACCTCCTTTTCACCCCCTTAGTTTTATAAATAGCCAATTCTATGTTATACTTTGATAATAATCTTTCGCGCCAACTAAAAAAAGAAGGGGAATCAGGATTAATCCAATCTCTTGTTATACAGGCTCGTAATACAGCCATGCAAATAAAAAGAAAACAAGTTATAGCTTTTGGTCTAGGATAGCCCACATTATCTGAACTGCAGCCAATCAAAACCATCTCAGCAGTTATATTAACAGTGCGTTTGAGAATTACCCCCCCCAAAAATTCAATTTGCTGAAAAAATTCTGCAAGCTTAGGGCATTGGAAAAACATGTGTACCGCATCAGCGGCATGTACACCACATCTACTACACTTAGTCCCCGTTGGAGTGCTCCACTTAGAAATCTTGCTAGGGCTATAATATAAATCATGTATACATATGAAATATTGTGATTTCATCATCCCGGTAATTAAAACTCGATTGGCTAGCCTTACTGACCCGAGTACATCTATTTCCAATATCCCCAGCTTGTTAATCCATTTTAACTGGCAGTTTTCCAAATCATCAGGAAATTCCTGCATTAAACATGCATACAGAGTACTGATTGATGTCTTTTTTGTTACCAGATGCTCAATGAGGGGAATTTTACTCATTCGATAATCTAATGATTGCCCTGTATTCTGCAAAAAACTGCGAATTTGCAAGAACTTAAAAAAGTCATTTTTTGTTAAGGAAAACTTGATCTGCAGCTCATTAAAAGAGGCTAAACGCCCTTCTATGTACAAGTCCCCCAGATGGCGTATTCCTTTAGTCCCCCATCTAATAGCTACTACATCAAAAAAAATAGGAAGTAGTAAGCCAGGTGCAACAAAGGGTGTATATGTGTTCAGTTTTGCAATGCCCAGATGTCTGCAAACCATTTGCCAAGCCCCATATAATGCTTTTATAATCTTAAATTTTGTCTTCTTATAATAGCTAGGCTCGATTACCTTCAGAAAGCATGCTTTCATCTCTTCGCCGATAACTAGCACATAAATTGATGGAGTATTGCACAAAGGAGTGCTGGCTCTATCCCCCATTATGAGTGGGCTGATAAATTGAAGAGTCGCCGCAATATGATAGAAAAAGAAGTAAGGAATATTCCACCAGCCACATTCTTTTGGGAGAATCATCTTTTTGTAGGCTTTGCGTTGTCGTTTATAACCCCAGAGAAACCTCGAGCTTACCCTTTCTAATTTTTTAAAACAAGCAGAGGGAAATTCAATGGGAATTGTGCGAAACATGTACAAAAATGTGGGTAAAATTAACATTTTTAACACATTAGCTCTCCCATGCAAGGATAAATGAAGATGGTCTAATCTTTCTAATAAAGAGTTAATTTTGATCAGTGCTGGGTTAATGTTCACTTCAGGAATATTGGAAATCGGAAGTGAAATCTTAATTCCCAAGTAAGTTACTTCCGAAACCACTGGAATATTAGCAGATGGATCAACCCCAGAATATAAAATTTGAGTCTTTGAGAGATTCAACTTATACCCAGAAAAAATCCCAACCTGTAAAGCTAAATCATTTATGGCCAGCAATGAGGATTGAATATCAGTTGTAACGACCACAATGTCATCAGCATATGCTAGAGCCCAATAGTTTGTATGAGCTAAATAAATTGGCTGTATTCTTTCTTCCAAGTTTAAACGGTTAACAAAAGGATCAATATACAACGCAAAAAGTAAAGGAGAACACGGACACCCTTGGCGCGTGCCGCGAGTGATTGCAAATGGAGCGGAAATTTGGCCATTTAAAAGAATAGATGCCAGAGGGGCACCATACATGGTCCGCTGGGCAGTTAGAATAGCCCGGCCCAGTCCCTTTCTGGATAAGATATCCCACATATATGGCCAGGCCACCCTGTCGAATGCTTTCTCCGCATCCAACAGGGTTACACCGATATTCAAACATGTTGCCTGAGCCCAATCCAAAAAATGATCAGTCGACGGATATGGTCCGCTGTGTCGCTTGTAGGAATAAACCCATGCTGGTATTTCGAAACAAGCGGGGAAATAATGTTGGAGAGTCGTGAAGCTAAAATCTTGGAGTACACTTTGCTGTCGGCATTGATTAGCGAAATAGGGCAAAATGAGGACGGGGATATGTTATGTTATGTTATGTTATTGGTTCTTGTAACGCGCACAGCTGCCCCAACAAAGGGGCGTCCTGGCGCCAGGAGAGATAAACACAACATCACAGAACGCAGCAAAATCAGGAAAAATTAGTTAAAAAGAAAAGTTTTGATGGCACGTCTGAATAGCAGTAAATCCTCCATAGCTCGGATTTCACTGGGAAGAGAGTTCCACAATTTGGCCGCCACTACCCGGAAGGAGCGGCCACCCATCCTGCTCAGCAGAAAGCGTGGAACCACAGCCAAATTCTGACCCATCGATCTCAAGGATCGAGAAGGAACATATGGGGTCAGTAAATTCCTCAAAATAGGTGGAGCCATACCTTTCAAAATTTTAAAAGCTAGGCAGAGCACCTTGAACTCGATCCGGCGAGCGACAGGCAGCCAGTGGAGCGATTGCAATGCTCTAGACGCCGAGCAACGACGAGGCAATCCTAGTACCGCTCTTGCGGCGGCATTCTGCACTCGTTGTAGCCGCATGAGTTCTGCCTTGTTCGTACCTGCTAGTAAGACACTGGCATAATCTATCCTGGACAGGATCGAGGCCTGGACTACAAGCAGTCTAGTGGGGGCATCGAAAAATTTAAGCACCGGCCTGATACCCCTGATTATGCCGAAACAGGAGGCAGCCACCCTCTTAGTTTGGCAGATGAAGCTCAATGTAGGGTCCAGCCATACCCCGAGATTTTTTATCTCGATGGCAGGAGAAGGAATTGTTCCTAGCTCGGGGGGCCACCAGTTGTCATTCCACCATCCAGGTTGCTTACCCACCACCATCACCTCGGTCTTCTTTGTGTTCAATTGGAGGCAGTTTAGGTTCATCCAATTGGCCACGGCACATAGCCCCTCACAGAAGTTGTGGGCGTCCACAGCTGAGTCCCCACTTAGTGTGACCGCCAGCTGCGTGTCGTCCGCATAGGACACCATTGTCAGGCCCCAGCGTTTGACTACCGCAGCCAGCGGGCTCACATAAAGGTTAAAAAGCGTGGGGCTCAAAGATGAACCCTGTGGGACTCCCAGGGTGAGCGGGTGAGAGGTGGATTTGCCAGGTGGTATTGCAACCTGAAAGGATCTGTTGGTGAGAAAAGAGCGGAACCATCCTAGAGCCGAACCCCTAACCCCAGCTTCAGCTAATCTCCGCAATAGGATCTCGTGGGACACCGTATCGAAGGCGGCACTCAGGTCTAACAACAAGAGCGCCGCTGTTCATCCGGTGTCCAGCACGGAGCGCAGATGTTCAACCATGTATAACAAGGCAGTCTCCGTGCTGTGGCCTGCACGGAATCCATTTTGCGTGGGATCCAAGATGTTAGCTTTGGCGAGATGGTCGGCCAGGATCCTATTCACGTGGGCTTCGGTGATTTTAGCAGGCCACGGCAGCAGTGAGATGGGGCGATAGTTCTCGGGTTTTACCGGATCTAGGGTAGGCTTTTTTAGGATGGGGGTAACTACCGCTTGCTTCCACTTGGTGGGCACCATCCCTGAGGTCAGAGACGTGTTAATAAGGGCCAACAAAGGAGAACGACATGTTGCCTGCATGTTTTTGAACTGAGTCGGTATGAGGGGGTCTGCTGGGGAGCCAGATTTGATTTTTTTGCTCAATAGATCGAAACCCTCCTCAGAAAGGGGGGCCAGCATATCCAAAGTTGGAGCATTGCCCTTTGGACCGACACCTAAGTCCGAGTGGTGCACGGCAGTTGGGAAGGTGCGATAGATTGTATGCACCTTTTGGACAAAGAAAGAGGCCAGACTCTCACAATGAGAGTCTGTACAAATTTCTGCAGCAGAGGCCCTCTTTGTCGTCAGGTCTTTTAGGACCTTGAAGATAAGTTTAGAGGGGTTAGGGCTGTTCCGGAACTCCTGCGCATAATATGCAGCCCGCGTTCGGCAGACCGCTCTATGATATGCCTTGGATACGGTAAGGTAGCAGGATTTGCGCACGGGATCATAGGCTTTCCTCCATTGCCTTTCCGCTTGCCTGCACTCTCTCTTGAGAGACGCCAAGGTCTCATCATACCACGGGCTATGAGCCTTAGTACGGCACTTGGAACGTACCAAGGGGATAAGGGAATCCAGGGCGGTTTCAATCCAATTGCAGAAAGAGTCATACCCTCCGTCGACATCCGAAAAGGTAGGTAAGGGAGTCTTTCCAAGTAGGGAATGAAAATCTTCTAGTTTTAGTTTACTCCACTGACGAGAGAAAGAGGTTTTGTTCTGTGCCACAAAGATAGGGTCTGTCACAGGAATAGCTGCCTTCACCAGCATATGATCAGTCCATGTCAGCGGGACAGGTGGATACAAAATTATGTCCTCTAAGGTGGTAAAGAACGGGTCCAGAGTATGGCCGCCTGAATGGGTAGGGGATAACACTCTTTGTAGGAGCTGCAAGGCTTCTAGGTCGGCTAGGCAGCTCTTGATAGCAGGTTGGGAAGTGCAATCAAAATGCAGATTGAGATCATCTACCACATTAAAATTAGCACAGCCAAGCGCTTCTATGCTAATGACATCCGGGAGAGCGGCTCTAAAGGCGGCATCGCAGCCCGGAGGCCGGTATATTAGGAGACCTGAGAAGCTGTAACAATGGGAAAGAGAAATTCTAAAACGGGCACATTCGCAGCCCAGGAGTTTTAGTTCTTTCCATTCGCAGGGAAAACAACGTTTCACAGCCATCGCAATGCCACCCCCTCTTGAGCCGCGATTAAGAGTGGCCACAGTATATTCTGGGGGAAAGCGAGATTTAAAATCGCGATGTCAGCATCCTGAAGCCAGGTCTCGGTCAAGAAGAACACATCAGGGGAGTCGTTAGTCACAATATCAAAGATCTCCGCCTGGTGTTTGACCAGAGATCTGACATTTAAGCTATAAATACTCACAGTATTCACCCCAGACACGTTAGTCAGCCGGGCGGAAGTTTCTAGAGAGCGGCTGCGAGAAGGGGGGGGCAGACACCAACAACAGTGGGTGCACCGGTAAGGACCCCTTAACGGCGAAACAAGCGGAAGAGAGCAGATGGGAACTTGATATCGTAACGACAATAGATCTGTTCTACCATACCTGACGGGAGGGGAGGCCATGGCGAGATGAAAGTATTCTGCCGCAAGCCGCACTTCCTTAGCGCTGACGGGCGCAGAGGGGCAGACTCTGGCTCGACTCAGGCGCGAGTCAGGCGCTACCGCTGCGCGTCACCGCTGCGCGACGGAAGTGAGCTTTAAATGCCGCCTCACCTGGGCTCCAAACGGAGCACTAGAGCGCTGCTACAAGTGGCGCGCTAAGACCCAGCACCTCCAATATGGCGGCCAAGCGTCACCAATAAGGGAGGCAAGAACACGAAGAGCACGAAGAACTCCGCTCTAGAAGCGGTGGGGGGCCCAATTTATAGTGCAAGTCTGTGGCCAATGTGCTCAAGTTGAAAAGCAGAAGTAAACATTCGGGTAAGTTAAAATACACAGAAACGATTAACTTTTAAAAACACACTAGCGCCACAAGCATGTAATGCGAACAATCACCGAGCGCCTCAGTAAATGCGCGTTGTCTTTCCTTAGGTCGAGCTGCACTAAACGCTCGCCTTATATGCCGCCTCACCTGGGCTCCAAACGGAGCACTAGAGCGCTGCTACAAGTGGCGCGCTAAGACCCAGCACCTCCAATATGGCGGCCAAGCGTCACCAATAAGGGAGGCAAGAACACGAAGAGCACGAAGAACTCCGCTCTAGAAGCGGTGGGGGGCCCAATTTATAGTGCAAGTCTGTGGCCAATGTGCTCAAGTTGAAAAGCAGAAGTAAACATTCGGGTAAGTTAAAATACACAGAAACGATTAACTTTTAAAAACACACTAGCGCCACAAGCATGTAATGCGAACAATCACCGAGCGCCTCAGTAAATGCGCGTTGTCTTTCCTTAGGTCGAGCTGCACTAAACGCTCGCCTTATATGCCGCCTCACCTGGGCTCCAAACGGAGCACTAGAGCGCTGCTACAAGTGGCGCGCTAAGACCCAGCACCTCCAATATGGCGGCCAAGCGTCACCAATAAGGGAGGCAAGAACACGAAGAGCACGAAGAACTCCGCTCTAGAAGCGGTGGGGGGCCCAATTTATAGTGCAAGTCTGTGGCCAATGTGCTCAAGTTGAAAAGCAGAAGTAAATATTCGGGTAAGTAAAATACACAGAAACGATTAACTTTTAAAAACACACTAGCGCCACAAGCATGTAATGCGAACAATCACCGAGCGCCTCAGTAAATGCGCGTTGTCTTTCCTTAGGATAAAGGAGGTTTATCCTTTTTAAGAAAACTAGTGATAATTGATTCCTGCCAGGATGGCGGAGCAGTTCCATTTTGGGCCGCTATAAACAAATTAACTAGCTCCTGCTTTAAGCTATGACGGAACAACCTAAAAAACTCAAAAGGGATGGCATCAGGTCCAACAGCTTTACCAGAAGCTAGTGACAATAAGGACAATTCTATTTCTTCCCAGGTAATGGGAAGGTCCAGTTGTTCTGCCTCCTCCAGTCATAAAGTGGGATTAGATAGTGAATCCATAAAGTCAGTTACCTTTTGTTCAATGTCTCTAACAACATTGTCCATGTATAGTTTACTGTAGAACTCGCGAAAGACCAACAATATCTCTGCTGGGTTGTCATGTAGATTCCCTGAGTCATCCATTATTTTGTCTATGTTAGCAGATACCACCTTATGTCTTAGCCTTTTAGCCAAAAGCTTACCCGAGTTTTCCCCAACTTCGTAGACCTCCGATCTGTAAGCAGCTATTTGTTGAGCCAGTTTTGTAGCAAAGCCCTGATTAATCTTAGCTTTCTGTATCGTTAAATCCCTTAAAATCGTCTCTGTACAGGCCCCTCTACTACACGCCATCATTAATTCAATTTCAATATCTCGAAGCTTGGTCAACTCTCCTTCATCCGCCTTCCTGTTCTTCCTCTGCTTATTTATTGAATAGCTTAGGGTTTCCCCTCGAACACCTGATTTAAACGCATCCCATATAATCCCAATTGAAGCTGACCCTCTATTATTTTCAAAACATTCCGGGATCCATTTGCTTATATGTTCAATGTAGAGGGGGTCATAAAGAAGCTTCTGTTCGAAAGACCAAGGCTTTGGAGACTGCATAAAATTAATATCTGTACTAAGAATGATGAGATTATGATCAGAAATCAATGTAGGAATAATTTCAAATCCAAAATTTCTAGTAATACTAATAAGTCTAGCAGATACAAAAAAGTAATCTAATCAAAAATGCCTCTGATGTGGAGCACAAAAAAAAGTGCTCATAGAGGTACCCCCACCCTTTAAAAACCCAACCTCCACTATTCCAAATTCCTCAATAATACCTTTGGTGGCTTTAAACACATTTTTCTTCCGGCCTACATATGGGCTATTGCCTGATATATCATATGCCCCATCCAAATGTAGATTAAAATCTCCAGACAAAACTAATATAGGGGACCATAACGCTAGCTCAATGCTCAATTGATTCAATAAAGCCGGATCGTCAGCATTAGACCTGTATACAGAACATATGGTCACCACTGTAGAATCCAATCGTAATTCCATCAGGACCCAGAAACCCAAAGGATCTTCTTTAAGTCGTCTACATTGGCTCAGCCTGTACCGCTTAAGTATAGCTACTCCTCTTATACTAGATCCTTGTTGAGAGCAGCCAACCAGTTCTAATCCTAATTCTTTAAACCAGCTTCTATTCTTCCTAGGTATGTGGGTTTCCTGAATACACAGTACATCAATTCTCATGGTTTTCAATATTTGAGCCATTATACCCCTCTTTCTTTTATCATTAAGGCTGCTGACGTTCCATGAACAAATTGTGAATTTACCCATTTTTTATTCTAAACAACAATTCGGCAAAAGACGCGACACAGGCAGTGCCCATTACTAAAATAGTTGTATCAAAACAAAAGTACACAAAAGAAGAGCTCTTGACCCTGCTTTGCACATAACATACTTTTACTGTTTTTCCTTGCCCCCAGCACCAAACCCCTTCCCACCTCGTCCATCATCTTTTTGTGTTGCATTTTCACCCTAAGTGGGAAAGGTATGCCCAGACGTGGCTCATCAAGCCACTGGAGTCAAGCTATCCTGGCTGATGAGGGCTGAAAGCCCGAAACCGGTCCTAGGATGCTTGATTCCTGTCCAGGGAAGACATGGCCTGGCAGTGCGGTCTGGGCTGTTCCCACGAGGCACAGGCTCAAGACTGATTTGCATATGGCTATGTCTGAACTGGGGTGGCTTTGTGAGCAAAATAACAATGGATTAAAGCCAGATCTGTGACTGGGGGTGAATGTTTGACAATGTTCAACATTCCGTCCATCATCTTTTTGTGTTTCATTTTCACCCTAAGTGGGAAAGGTATGCCAAGACGTAGGTCCCATGCTCATCACGCCACTGGAGTTAAGCTATCCTGGCTGATGAGGGCTGAATGCCCGAAACCGGTCCTAGGATGCTTGATTCTGGTCCAGGGAAGACATGGCCTGACAGTTCGGTCTGGACTGTTCCCATGAGGCACAGGGTCAAGACTGATTTGCATATGGCTACGTCTGAGCGGGGGTGGCGTGGTGAGCAAAATAACGATGGATTAAACCCAGATCTGTGACTGGGGGTGAATGTTTGACAGTGTTCAACATTCTGTCCATCATCTTTTTGTGTTTCATTTTCACCTTAAGTGAGATGGGTATGCCCAGACGTAGGTCCCGTGCTCATCACGCCACTGGAGTCAAGCTATCCTGGCTGATGAGGGCTGAAAGCCCGAAACCGGTCCTAGGAGGCTTGATTCTGGTCCAGGGAAGACATGCCCTGGCAATTCGGTCTGGACTGTTCCCATGAGGCACAGGGTCAAGACTGATTTGCATATGGCTATGTCTGAACTGGGGTCGTGTGGTGAGCAAAATAACGATGGATTAAACTCAGATGTGTGACTGGGGGTGAATGCTTGACAATGTTCAACATTCCGCCCATCATCTTTTTGTGTTGCATTTTCACCCTAAGTGGGAAGGGTATGCCCAGACGTGGGTCCTGTGCTTACCACGCCACTGGAGTCAAGCTATCCTAGCTGAGGGCTGAAAGCCCAAAACCGGTCCTAGGATGCTTGATTCCGGTCCAGGGAAGACATGACCTGGCAGTTCGGTCTGGACTGTTCTGATGAGGCACAGGGTCAAGACTGATTTGCATATGGCTATGTCTGAACTGGGGTGGCGTGGTGAGCAAAATAACGATGGATTAAACTCAGATCTATGACTGGGGGTGAATATTTGACAATGTTCAACAATCCATCCATTATCGTTTTGTGTTGCGCCTGCATCGTTGTCACCATCGGACTCTCTGCAATTAGTTTTCACTGGTTAAAGTCACCTGCAGTATGCACACTCCAGGCGTACCAAGATTCTGACATTAAAACTGAGGTATTTCTTCATTTTAAATGCTATTAACTGTGCCTCAATTTAATTTCTATTAACTGCAACTTCATGCTCTAAGGCTGAGCACTAAGTGAACTGGTGTGCACTCGGCACATTCTGCAGCTTTTGCTGCAACAAATTTGAATATTTTCTGCACGCCAGTTAATTATATAAGCCTCCTGGAATCAACACTTTGTTGAGCACTGTGTGGAGGGAAGTGTTCTCAAGTAACATCTGATAACAGAGATAGTGGCTTCAACACTTTCTGTTAGAGGGAAGAAAATCATAGCCCATGTTTGTTTATTTAAGCGTTAAAACTGGTTCAGATTAGAAAAAGACGCACCAGTATTCATTTCCACCACAGGCTATGCACCCAGCGAATAAAAGTTTGAGAGCCACGTAGATAGTTTATGTAAACATAGTGTCATCATATGACTGAAACAACACACAGCTTTGACTGTGCAAAAGGCACTTCAAAACAGTCATGTTAGCTGTTAAAGGTGAAGCAGCAGAAGGGTAGTGTTGAAGAGCCAGTGCATTTGTAAACACACCCAAATTACAATATATGGAAAAACGGTTATTGAACCCAGCAGAGCAACATTGCCAGTATCAAGGAAAGAAAAACAGAAACATGACAGAGAGACCTAGCATTAGGAAAACCAGAACTAGGACCTAGAGATCTAGTACCAGGAAATACAAAATTAACGTGACTGACAGCCCAGAACTGGGAAAAAAAATTGAAAAACTAGACCAATGTCCCTCATAAATTTGGATTGTGAGATTTTTGCGAAATCCTTAGCCTGCAGACTAAACGCCGTCTTACCAACCCTAATCAATAACTCACAGGTGGGATTCCTAAAACACCGATTATCCAATGACAACACAAGACTCCTATGCCATGTGCTGGAGAAGTCAAAAATGTCAAATGCCACCGCAGTAGCAATCACCCTTGACGCGGAAAAGGCATTCGATAGGGAGTCGTGGCCCTTTCTGCGCCAATACATGCACATATTTAACCTGGGTGACGCATTTATAGATATGGTTATGGCGCTTTATGCCTGCCCCTCCGCTAGGATTGCCATTAACAGCTCGCTGTCAGAACCCTTCCAACTTGAACAAGGGGCGAGGCAGGGGTGCCCCCTATCTCCCGCTCTTTACCTACTGGCGTTAGAACCACTTCTTCGCGACATACAACAGAATAATGACATTAGTGGGATGGCTTTTGGCGATAAGAATGTAAAACTCGCTGCTTACGCGGACGACCTTTTGATAGTCACTGAACAACCAGATACCTCTATAGCTGCACTGATGGACTCTATAGAATCCTACTCAAAGCATTCGGGTTTCAAATTGAACCGTGATAAATCAGAAGTTAAACCCCTCAATATTTTCACTAACAAAGAATCTTTAGGCACATCGGGATTAGTCTGGCAAAACAGATACATCAAGTACTTAGGTATAGAGTTTGGCAGCTCCAGTATCGAGACCCTTCATCACAACAAAACCCTGACCCTAGAAAAAATAAAATAACACCTAGATGGCTGGTCACCCCGCTTCATCACTTGGTGGGGCAGACTCGAGACGGTCAAGATGATGATTACACCACTAGTAAATTACCTAGTCACCATGCTCCCCTTGCTGTTGTCCCAAGAGTTCCACACTAAATTTGACAAGAATCTCAATACTTTTATCTGGAAAGGAAAAAAACGCACGTATTAGGCTTCAGAAACTGAGACTAGACAAGTCCTTAGGTGGAGTCAATTTTCACGACTTTAAAAGATACCAAATAGCTTTTTTAGCTAAGCAAGGATCCTACTGGCTGTCCCCACCCGTGGATTATTCACCCGTGTGGCTGGATATTGAAAAAGCTCTCCTGGAAGGTATCCATCCCATTTCCATTCTATCAATGAAGGCGAACCAAATCCCCTGCTCGAAACCCATATTTATTAACACCAAGCTAGCTTTACTCAAAGTAAACAAATTGCTTGACAAGTCAATAAGGAAATCTAGATGGGAATCGATCTGGAGGAACCCCATAATCACATACAAAGGTAAGCCATTATACAACTTATCCTGGATAAAAAGGGGAATCCTTTTCCGCCACGAACTTTACGATGGTGCTTACCCTCTACCCTTCTCAGAAATCCAATCAAAATTTGGGATTGATGCTTCTAATTTTTATATATTCTTGAACATGAAAACAGTCATAACAAAGGCGGTATTATCCCCCACACCCGCAGCCCTTCCAACGTTTCGTCCCACCCTAACTAAATTAGGCCACCAGGTCTCAAGACTATATAAACTACTGAGTCCACAGTCCTCCAAACTGAATGCAAAAGCTACGCAGCTTTGGTCGTCTCTCGCCTCATTCACCATCTCTGAGCCGGAGTGGTCTACGTCATGGAGATCTTGTATGAGCCACAAAATAAGCCCTACATTATCACAAACCAAGTTCTGGCTCATGCACAGAGTCTTCTGGACGCCCGCTTGCCTTTATGCCCACAAACTCTGCCCTGACGCATTCTGCTGGAATTGCAAACGTGCGGAAGGAGATCTAGACCATATCATCCTCCAATGCGACTGCGTCTCAACCTATTGGGACAAAGGGGCAGATTTACAAGCCCCTTTCGCCTCTCTTATGCCGTCGTTGCGTCACTTTTGTGACGCAGCGGCGGAGCAAAAGATGCGCCATGGTGCGGGGTATTTACAACGTGACGCATCTGGGAGATACGTCACGTTGTAAAGCCCTGCGCCATAAGTAGGCGTGCCTACAAGATTTCACTCAGTCACTTTTAGGCAAATGCTGCGTCAAAACCCTGCGCCTGCTTGAAGGAGGCGTAAGGCTTGACGCAGCATTGGACAGATAGGGCACCTCAGAGCATTGCTGGAGCTGCGTCGCGCTTGCGACGCAACTCCAGCAATGCGTCGCCTTTACGGTACAGATGCGTCACGCATCTGTGCCGTTTTTGCCCCATGGGGCGCCGCATTGTAAATGCGGCGCACCATGGGTGGCGGAGCTGCGGCGCACAATAAGTGGTGCATCAGAAGTGTGGCTCACTGGTTAGAGGAGGCAGACCTGGAAGCAGAGGTCTGCCCGGGACCAGGGTTCAATTCCTGGCTCGGCGGGGTCTTGAGTCCTAAAATGTCCATGGACTCGACAGTTCTCGCTCCGGTGCCTACTCGATTCACGGGTTCACACTCTGCGACTCTGGGCAATAGCTTGCTTAGTCTCCACAACGGCCCCTCGCGGCGGAATGCCTGGCTTTCACCTTGCGGATACCCTGCCGGGGTTATCTCACAGGGGAATACCAGGACGGGTTCCCTAAGCAAGCGCTTAGAAACCGCTCGGTGATTTGCGCTATATAAATTCCTGTACATTTACATCCCTGGGGATGCGCCAGTTATTGTAAATCTGCCCCAAAGTGTTTAACTGCATCCACAAAGTATTTAATATCACACCTACCAAAGAGCTACCCTACCTTGTTTTTGGTTTTATTAAGGAAACCCAAATATCTGAATTGGACAGGGCCCTTCTAGACCTTCTACTCACGGCAGCTGTTAAGGTCGTCCTAAACAATTGCAAGGACACCAAAAAAGCTAGCTATCCTTGCTTGTTAAACTGGGCCGACAACATCACTCTCCAAAACACTCCATGGCGACCCTCACAAAGAAAAATATGGCACGCACTTGATATATACTTTAACACCCACAAACCTCCGTGAACCTACCAACTCCCCAAATCTCCAACAATTCACGGATTCCCGTTCCAACATACATAACACGTAACCCTCGGACTAAACCAGTAAAGTCAGAACTGAGCCGCCGCATCGTGGTACAACTTCTCCTCAACTTCTTCTTAACTTCTCCTTAGCCTATCTAGCTCATCCTTCTCTCTCTCCTCTCTGTTTCCTTTCCTCTTTCTCCTATCTATGTCTATTCTCTCTTCCTCCTCCGCTCTCTATATATTCTCTTAGGACTCGCTATAAGGCCTCAGGTATGAGTGTAGTACTCATATATCTCCCAGACTCACTTGATTGTAACACCCATCTTCATGAGCACCACTCTATTACCTTTGAATAACAAATTCTGAATACATGTTCGTATCTCTATACAAAGGTAGGCCCATATACATCTGTAATGTGTACACAGCATATTTAATTTGAATATTTAATTTGAATATCTGTAATTCTGAAATTTCCAATAAAAACATTTGAAATAAAAAAAAACTAGGGTCAAAGAATCAAAGGACCAGAACCGGGACTGAGAACTCAAAACGGGGACAAAGGTCCCAGAACTAGTACCAAGATGGGGCAAAAGTCCCAGAATCACAATAGAGAACCATGACATAGGGTCCAAAACGGCGATACAGGTCACAGAACCAGAACCGGGACAGATAGTTCAAAACTAGAACAGAGAGTACAAACTCCGAGAAAGGAAACCAAAGTCTGGACAGAGAGCCCAGAATGGGGACAAAGGTCCTGCAACTAGAACCGGGTCAGAGAGCGTACTGAACTAAGACAAAGCGCTCAAAAGAAAAACAAGGAAAACAATGGGCCACAGAGTCCACAATCAACAGAAAAAAAGAGGCCCAAAACCAGAGAAAGGGGCCCAGAACCGGAGAAAGAAGCCTAGAACCAGAGAAAGAGATTTAGAACCAGGACTGCTAGTCCAAAAAACAGGACAGAGAAAGAATTGACTTTATTGATTTCTTCAGGAACATTAAATCCAGATATTGGTAACCTAGCATGGAGGCATCTGTTGAGTTGTTCATCTTCAACTTGGAGCGGAAAGCGGTGGTGAACAGAAACAGATTGAAGGAAGTGAACTGTCTCTTCCTGTTTTTGCTGGACAAGGACAGAGTGAAGAAAGTGCACTGTCTTTTCCTGTTTTTGTCAGTCTAAGGGGAGTTGGTGGTGGTGATTAAGCATGGGCGAATTTTGCGAATCTCGCGTTCGCGAATTTTGCGGATTTGCGAACTCGCAATCCGCAAAATCCGCGAATTCTCGCGAATTTGCGGATTTTTTTTTGTGTTCGCGCTGGTTTCTGCCAGTTCGCGAGGGTTTTGTACAATTTCGCAAACGCGAACTTACCTGTCGGGTCGCAAGTTTTGCGAACTTGTTGTTTCTACGTGTCCAGCCTGTTTGGGACACTCTTCTTCATCACTGCCACTCTCTGTCACCACTGCCACTCTCTGACTACTCATGCCACCCTCTGGCCCACCCATGCCACCCTCTGTTTCATCACAGCACCCTCTGGTTGTCCAGTGTACATTATTGTGGCAAAGCAAAGCACACCTTCCCTGCCTCAAGTGACCTGAATTAATTTGGGGCTGATTAATGTGTCACAGAATATTTTTTTAGCTGGCACCTGCTTCCTTAGTGCTTCCTGATTAGTGATCTTTTGCACTTGCTAAGTGCTTTCATTGTTGCAAAATTAGTTACAACACCTGCCCTGCCCCAACTGACAATAATGAATTAGGGGCTGATTAATGTGTCACTGGATTTGAACTTCCAGCCTGGCTCCTGCTTGTCTCCCTTAGCTGTAATTCAGGACCTTTGTGTCATATGTGTAACTATTCTGAGGGTCAGAGCAGGGTCACATAATAGTTGCAAGTAGGCAACTGAACTCTGGAGGGCCCCCTCAGGAAGCACTACAGGAAATGGCTACTAATGATGAGCTTGAACTTTTGAACCTGGTAAGTAGTTTCAGTTTTGCTAAGATCGTATTTCTGCAATTTAGCGCTTATTCGCGGGGCGCGAAGTTGAACTGGGAAGCCGCGAACTCACGCGAACAGTGCGAGCAAGCCATAAAATCCGCTGCTCGCGGATTTGCGGATTTTGCGGGAAATTCGCGAATCTCGCGGATTGCGAATTTACCGAAAATCCGCAAAATCCGCGAGCGGAACGGATTTTCCGCCCATACTTAGTGGTGATGCCTGACCCCGAAAAGCTCCTTTGCCTTCGCGAAAAAGTTCAAGATGTCATAGGCCTTCTACCTGTCTTAATGCTTATTGCTGTTGTCTCACATACATTAAGCCTCATTTTTGTGATTTGTTTCTTTATTTCCTTTTTCTCTGTAAAGGAGGAAGATGTGTTGCATATTATGCTTCTCTCAACATGGCCACCTGTTGTCATTAGGCCTTTCTTTGTGTTTCTACTTCCCTAGTCTTTGAGAATACCTGTGAGTATTCTAGCTTGTATGTCAGTGTTCCACTTTTGTCAGTTGAAGGGTTTGGTCAGCTGGTGAAGTGTGTGCTCAGCTGGGCTCTACAATAAAGCAAACTGTAGCTTAACTAGAAGAGTCGTGAGTCATCCACAACACTTCCCTAGGTTCCAGCAGAGCTAGGGTTCAAAATCTACAGCTAGGCACTTTGCAGAAAAAGGGTCAGTTTTCACTATAAAAATAAAGTGTGTGCACGTTGCCTTTTGGGCTGTTTCCTGTTGCTGGCACTAGGCCTACCCACACAAGGGAGGTACCATTTTTATCGTATGACTTAGGGTAACACAGAATTGTAGAGCAACTGTTATTACCTATTGAGTTTCAATGCTTTTCCGCCTTCCAAATGAAAGTCAATGTGTAAAAAAGAAGTCTCTTTGAAAAATGTCCTATAATTCTCATGCTAGTATGAGTACTCACATTTTCGGAAATGTCCAAACATCTAATGTTTCTAAACTCTATATTTTGTTCCAATTTCAGAAATACACAGGTGTTTTTCATACCGATTTTTCCATGTATATATTTTCCCAATTTAATTGCTATATACCCGGTACATAATAAAAAACCATTGCAAGACGCTGCTCAGTTATTGGCTCTGGGTGCGTCAGGTTCTTTGTGAACCTACAAGTCCAATATATCCCCAAAACCAGAAAGGTCCAGCAGATATGGTATGTTGCTTTCAAAGAGCTGTCATAATTAGAAGAAGTTACAGGTGAAAACTTCGGCACAAGTGGCTGTTTTTTCAACTAATTTTAAATTTTTCCTGTATTCAACTGTTAGTTTCAATAAGGAAACCTTGAAGGATCACCACCAATGACCCCTTGCTGAATTCAGAATGTTGTCTTATTATCTAAAGTGTATAGCTTTTCAGGATCCATTATTGCTTTCATACCCATTTCTACCATTAACTGGAAGAAGGTTGAAACCACAAAAAATAGCAAAATAGGCTATGTCCCAGTAAAATGACAAAACTGTGAACAAATTTTGGTTTTCTGACAAAAGTCTGTCAGTCCTTAAAATCTGGGCAAATGCTGATTTCAGCCCCACAAACCTTTCATTGATACCATTTGCAGGGAAAAAACAGACACTTTCATTGACAGCACTTTTTTCCCATTTTTCCCAAAAAAAAAAAACATTTTGCTGTATTTTGGCGAATTTCTGGTCCCCTCCAGGGGAGTCCACAAATCTTGGGTACCTTTAGAATCCCCATGATGTCAGAAGAAAAGGACACAGATTTTAGTGTGGACACCTTATGTGGTCAAAAAGTTACAGGGGCCTATGCGCGAACTACACCAAATAGCCAAAAAAGGCTTAGAACAGGGGGGTGGGAAGGCCTAGCAACAAAGGGGTTAAAAAAATTAAATATGCGCATATGAAATTTAATATCTATATATATATATATGTATATTTACTTAGAAACAATTAATAAACTATTAATTTTAATTTATTTTATAATTGTATATATAAAAATGTACAAATATATTACCTACTGGCGGTCACCAGTAGGTAGTTATAGTTAGGACCTAGTTTCCATAGGAAAAACATTTTTTCTTTTCCTAATAACTTTGGCGCTGGTTGACGAATCTTCGCAAATTTTTCAAAACGAATGGGGTGCTCCGCTCCGCTCCTATGCCGCTCCCTAGCGCATACTGGAGGTACCTGTTGAGCTAGTTGGCCCCCAGAGACCCTCAGGATTGAAGAGGAACTAGTTCACCAACTTAAAATGCGCCACAGGGCGTTTGCACACTTGTCACCTCAGGCCCCATCCCCTTCCTTCACCACTTTGCAAACTCCCCCCGGTGAGATGTAGGTTGGGGAGTTAATTCCCCTTGAATACTGAGGGTCCCTGGGTGCCAATTAGTCTACCAGGTGCCGTAAGTATGCGCCAGGTAGCTGCGTTGCGGAGAGGTGTTCAGAGGTCACGTCACTTTTTACACCTTTCTTCAACGCAGCTCTGTGACTCTTACTGGAGGTACCTGGTGAGCTAGTTGGACCCCAGGGACCCTCAGGATTCAAGGGGAATTAATTGCCCAACCTACAACTCGCCAGGGGGGGAGTTTGCACAGTGGTGAAGGAATGGGGTGGGGCCTGAGGTGACATGTGTGCAAACACACCCTGTGGTGTGTTTTAAGTTGGGGAATTAATTCCTCTTCAATCCTGAGGGTCCCTGGGGGCCAACTAGCCCACCACTTACCTCCAGTAAATGCCACTGCACTGAGTTTCAGAGAGGTGGCCCAGGCCATGCCCCTTTTGACACCACTCTGCAACACAGCTCTGTGGCACTTACTGGAGGTAAGTGGTGGGCTAGTTGGCCCCCAGGGACACTCAGGACTCAAGGGGACATAATCCCCCAATTTACAAAGCACCAGGGGGTGCGTTTGCACAGTGGTGTAGGAAGAGGCGTGGCCTGATGTTACAAGTGTACAAACATGCCCTGAGGCGCGTTTTAAGTTGGGGAATTAAGTCCCCTTCAATCCTGGGGGCCCCTGGGTTCCAACTAGGCCACCAGGTACCTCCAGTAAGCACCCGAGGCCTGCATTGCAGATAGGTGGTCCAGGCAGCGCCCTTTTTTACACCTCTGTGCAACACAGCACTGTGGTGCTTACTGGAGGTACCTAGTGGGCTAGTTGGACCCTCAGGATTCATGGGGACTTAATCTCCCAACTTAAAACAGCCACAGAGCACCTGTGATGCAATTTAAGAGGTAGTTTTAATCCTCCTGCCCTTTTATGTACTAGGCCTTACCGAGGAGGCCATGCTAACCACAGGGGTACCCCAACGTATAGTGTTCCCTAGTGTATGTAGGTATTTTCACTGTATTCCCAGTGTCTTTTAGCATAGCACTGGTTCTAGGCCTGGTGAGTCAGAGCCAGTTACCACCAGTACCCATCTGAAATAGTTGTGGGTACAGGATGATTTTGCAACAAGGCCTTTTTCTGCTCCTCTGTTTGTTCTTTCTGCACATGTCTTGCTTCTTCCTGCACTTTTCTTCGTCTTTGTGTACTTTCTGCTTTTCTTTTGCTTCTTTCTGTGCATTTTTTCTTCTTTCCTCTCATGTTCAACCTCTGTAGACATAGTTAGAAATTTGCATTTAAAAAAACCTTTGAAATTCACTGAAAACACCATAGGTTTCAGGCATGTTATAGTTAGAAATTAGCATTTAAAAAACCTTAGAAATTCACTGAAAAAATCATAGGTTTTAGGGGCGTTATAGTTAGTTGGACATTTCACTCTTACAAAACCTTAGAAATTCCCCCATTATGGTTAGTTCAGCTAACTATAACTCGCGCGCCCGCAATGCACTGCTGATGACGTCACATATTACATCACTCATGACATGGTCAGTGACATCACGCATGACATCACTCATGACATCTCTAATGACATCACTGAAGACATCATCCTTGTGATAGAGTGGCACACCTCCTCTCACCCTAATATAACCTTTGATACACATACTCAAAAATACAAACTAACATTTTCAAAACAATGGATATACCAATACCAGTTACAACACACCTATTCAGTAGTTCCAAGATCTACACACACATCCACTCATTCATCAACACTCCTATACAGCCACTCATGCATGTACTCACCCATCATATCTACTCATACACCCATACATCCTGTTACACACCGCCACTCATACAGAGTTACTCACACACATAGTCACACATGCAAACAAAGTATCACACACCCATTTACTTTCATATACAGTTATACACACACCACCACACTTCCTGCTGCAGAAACTTACACATACTTACTTTCTTAAACCATCACTTATAAAAACACATACTTATTTATACAGGAACTCTTCCAAACTGTCATTCTCATATATACTCACTTATATACACAAATATTGACATATACTAGTTTAAACATATGTAGTTAGTGATAAAGACACTATTGAGACAGTAATTCACTCACTAACAGACCCATACACACACTCATCCACCCATACAGTCCTGCACACATACTGTCTTAAACACATACAAACAGTGACTCACTCATTCATGCATCTATGCACTAAGTAATACATTAACACCCCCAGCGAACCACAGACACTCACACACTCATACTGATACTCAAAAAACAACTACTAACCTATATAGAAACTCATGTAGCTACTCACCAACCCATGCAGTCACTTATACACAAAGTGAAAGACTGATACAGATATTTACATATTTCAACATTACTTACTAACCCATGTATTCACTAAGATACACCTAATTAGTCAGTTATACAATCAATTTTACAAAAAAATAAACATTTAGACACTTATATACCCATTTATTCTTCCATCAACCTTGGGATATACATATATAAAACATGTTGAATTTTCAGAAAAACACACGTTCACTGGATGATGTCATCAGTGATGTCATTTGAGATGTCATCAGTGATGTCATGAGTGATGTCACTGACCATGTCATGAGTGATGTAATATGTGATGTCATCAGCAGTGCATTGCGGGCACGCGAGGTATAGTTAGCTGAACTAACTATAACGTGGGAATTTCTATGGTTTTGTACGAGTGAAATGTCCAACTAACTATACCGCCCCTGAAACCTATGTTTTTTTCAGTGAATATACATATATATATATATATACATACATCAATAACATAAAAGCTAATTTAAAAAAAATGGTATTATAAATTAAAACATTAAGGGCCATATGTATCAAGCCAAATTGACTTCGCAAACGCCGAAATTCGCAGAATTTCGGCGTTTGCAAATGCAATTTGGACAAATGGTATGTATCAAGGAAATCTGCTTTAAAAATAAGGAATCGCAAAATTTGCGATTCCCTATTTTGCGATTGCATTTAAGGAATCGCAAATTTTGCGATTCCTCAAATGCAATGTAAGAAGCCAAAAAAATTCGCAAATTGGCCGTAAGGAATTGCAAATTACCACCAACTTCTAGTTGGTGGTAAGTTGCGAATTCCTTTAAAAATGCATATTTTTGCATTTTTCAAAGTGCCATGTGACGCACATACATGCCCTTAGGGCATTTATGTGCGCCACATGTGCACCCATGCATATTTCAGGGGTGCAACAGGGTGTCCTTTGGACACCCCTGCACCCTTGAAATTATTATTAATTTGCGATTAGCAAATTGCGAATCGCAAATTGAAAATTATTTCCCATTCATTCCTATGGGCCTAACGCAATTAAGGAATTCTAAGGAATCGCAAAAAAATTGCGATTTTGTACATACATACCCATTTGCGATTCTCAAATAGCGATTCCTTAAAAATCGCTATTTGAGAATCGCAAATGGGTATCTTGATACATATCGCCCAAGGCTATTTAAAAGTCTTTAAACCTTACATTTTCCACTTCAGTGAGTGCAACAGTAGGTAAAATGTTGGATAACGGAGGAGTAAAAATTACTATTCCCACTCCAGTTAGTGCAACAGTAGGAAAAGTAATGGATAGCGTAGGGGTAAAAATTACTATTCCCACGCCAGTTAGTGCAACAGTAGGGAATGTGTTGGATAGCGGAAGAGTAAACGCGACTTTTCCCAATCCAGTGAGTGCAGCAGTAGGGAAAGTGTTGGATAGTGAAGGGGTAAAAATTACTATTCCCACTACATTGAGTGCAACGGAAGGGAATGTGTTGGATAGCAGAGGGGTAGAAAATACTATTCCCACTCAATTCAGTTTAAAAATAAAAACAAACAAAAAAATATCACCAACACAAAATATTAATATTAAAAAATAAAGAAAATGAAAAAGACGTAAAAATATTTTTTAAAAATCTAAAAAATAGAAACGTATTATAATGTTAAATAGATATGACAAATACCTAGAAATATTATGTTAAATATATTTTAAAACAATTTACAAACAAATAACTATTTTTAATTATAAATTATTTATAAACAAAAACAATAAATATTACATAAATGTAATCTTTTTTATTTCATACCCTATAACACTGCACAATTCACAACACACATCTAAATTACATTTTGTTTTACCTCCATAATTAACATAATAAACTACCAATTAAAGAAATATTATTAATTAAAAAACAAACTAAAGGAGAGAAAAACTAATTTATGACCCAAACGTTACCACTATAAAACCACAAAGTCCTCACGCCACATGCTTATCTGAATAAGGGAATCAAACAGAAGATAAAAGAAAAGAAAAGTTTTTAAAGTTGCGTTTTGGTATTTTAACAATCCTCCCTCCTGGCACCTTGAAAAAGGAGACAAGAAGAACAGGCATCTTGTATCTGTAGAACAGGAAAAAAGGATCTACGACACATTATCTGTATTAGTCAAAGTTTGATGGACATAAGGTGTGCCTTACTTCGAGTATAAGTGGAACCAGAAGGGAATCAGGACCTGCAGGCAGTCTGTAAAACTGTGTTTTAACCAAGAAGAGATCCAGCTAAACTGCCGTCTTGCAAAGTACTTCGATTTAGTGGCTGGAAGACTAAAGCACCAGCAAGACACGGAAGCATAATAGCAGGCAGCTAACGCCAACAGTCAATCTAAAGCGGGATTGTTTGCCCAGGTTTTGGTACCTTGAAGCACAAGCAGTTTATTATGTCTTATTTCCTATTCATTTTTAAAGATGGTCTGAATAGGCAATCCAAAGCTCAACGGGCCTTGTCCATGACTTACACACATGACATATATTTGGAAGGACAGTATAGCTAATGAAGCTGGGACTCTTTGATTATAGTAAAACATCAACAAGCTAATCTGGAAGTGTGAATCTTAATCACCAATGTATAAAGAGAGACAAGGCTGATTTATGTATTTTAATGTTAGAATGTTTTAAATTGTGAGTTTTAAATTGTAAGTTTTAATTAACGGTACAATAAAGATTACCACAACTCCACAATTGCCATATTTACATTTTAAATAATTAACTAACATTAATTAACAAATAATTATTTATTAATTACAAATAAATTACTTCCCACCCTTTACCACTATAAGCCCCACAACCCGCTCCTAAAAAAATGACACAATTAACATAATTATTCACTAATTAATTAATTAATAATAACCAACAAACAATTAATAATTACTTAATAACAAATTACCTCCTACAATTAGCACTCTAAAGTCTAAATTAAATAAATATTAATACATTTTTAAACATCATCACTTTATGATCATTAAATTACTTCCCACCCTTTACCCATATAAACCCCACAAGCCACTCCTAAAAAAATAACAACATTACCATAATTAATTACAAATTCAAATAATTAATATTAATTAACAACCAATTAATATTTGAATAATACATTAATCCCCACAATTAACACTATAAATTCTAAATTAAATAAATATTACTAAATAAAAAATAATCATTAATTTTATATAATTAAATTACTTCCTACTTTACTCCCCTATAAACTCACAACCCGCTACAGAACTAAAAAATGCAACACTTAATTAAAATAAAATTGATAATTACAATAAAATGTAGCGCATATATTAAAAAACAAAAACAATAATTATACAAAAAATCACATACATTTACACAACATACTAAATTCATAACACTAATTACAAAATTGATATTTAAAACAACTATATTTTTGCAAATGATATTAATGTCTTCGATATTTTTAGAAATGATATTTCTTTCTGTCGATATTTCTGTATCACAATATTTCCAACTCGATAATTGTGTAAGTCGACATTTTACCTCGATATTCTGTCTGCATACTGTGGGGTAGAGTGACGTAGGGTGCAGGGGATTAGCATAGAGTAGAGTGGTACAAATTGAAGTGGCATAGAGTAGAGTTAAAAAACTGTTATAAATTGGAGTGGCATCTCATACAGTAACGGGAGTGCTGTGTCATACATTGTTGAAAACTGTCATAGAGTGCTGTGCAATAGATTGTACAGGCATAGAGTCAAGTACAAATTTGGACACTGAAGTGTACGGGATAGTAGCACAGGGTGTAGTTAAGTTTGATAGAGTGGATTTATATAGAGTGGAGAGAGTACACTGGAGTGGTGAAGAGAGGAATAGCTTCCAGTTGAGTGGCATAGAGCATAATAGCATATAGTGTAGTAGCATACAATGGGGTGGCATAAAGTGTAATAGCATATACTGTAGTAGTGTACAGTGGAGTAATGTACAGTGGAGTGGGGTAGAGTGGTATACATACAGTAGATGGGCAAATATTGAGGTTGCACACAGTATAATAAAGAAGAAGGGAGTGGCATAATGTGGAATAGCCTAGAATGGATTATTGTAGAGTAGAATAGCATAAAGTGGAGAGGCATATTGGGGAGTGGTGTAGACTGGAGTAGTGAACAGTAGAGTTGGATAGAGTGGAAAAGCATATAGCGAAGTGGCGTAGAGTAGAGTGGGGTCAAATGGACTACAGTAGAATGGAGTGGTATAGAGAGGTGTACACTGGAGTGGCATACAGTGGAATAGCGTAGAGTGGAGTGGTGTACAGTAGAGCAACATAGACGGGAAAAGCATGTAGTGGAGTAGCATACAGTACAATGGCATACAGTGAAGTGGTAAAGACTGGCTTGTCATCCAATGGAATAGGGTAGAGTGTACCTAGCATGCAGGGGAGTGGTGTACTTGAGAGTGGAGTCCAATGGAATAGTAGAGAATGGACTGGGGTAGAGTGGAGTGGCATACACTGGAGTGGCCAAAGGTGGAATAGCATAGAGTGGAGGTGCATGCAGTGGAATGGCATGTACTGGAATAGCATATAAAGGAGTGGCATACAGTGGAGTGGCATACACTGAAGAGACGTGGAATGGAGTTGCATATAGTGCAAAAGCATGGAGTGGACTGGTGTAGTGTGGAGTTGTGTACAGTGTAATAGCATGGAATAGAGTGGCATATAATGGAGTGGTGTAGACTGGAGTGGTGTAAAGTGGCATGGAGTAATGTGTAATAGCATGCAGTGGAGTGCTAAACATTGAAGTGGGTGTCCAATCGAATAGCGTAGAATGAAGTGGCGTGGAGTGGAGAGCCACACACTGGAGTGGCATATTGTGAAGAAGTGTACAGTGGAGTGGCATATAGGGGTAGCATAGAGTGGAGTGGCATACAGTGGAATGACAAAGAGTGGAATAGCATATACTGGAGTATATGCATATAGTGGAGTGGCATGCACTGAAGAGGCATAGAGTGGAGTTGCTTACAGTATATTAATGTAGAGTGGAGTTGTGTAGAGTGTAATAGCATTGAGTGGATTGGCCTACAGCGGAGTGTTGTACAGTGGAGTGGAGTAGGATGTAATAGTGTATAGGCAGTAGCATATAGTGGAGTGTCATATAACAGATTGGTGTAGACTGGAGTGGAATACAGTGGCATGAGATAGAGTTTAATAGCATACAGTGGTTGGCGTACATTAGAGTATGGTCCAGTCGAATCACATAGAATGAAGTGGCACAGAGAGGAGTGCCAGTCACTGAAGTGCCGTAGAGTGGGGTACCGTACAGTGGAATTGCCTACAGTGGAATAGCGTACAGTAGAGTAACGTACAATAGATAGCATATAGTGGAGCAGCATATAGGATATAGTAGAGTGGAGTTGAGTGGAGTGATGTAGACTGGAGTGGCGTACAGTGGCGTTGCGTATTGTATAACAGCATAGCATAAAGTGGCACAGAGTGGAGTATCTTACATGGCGAGGCGTAGAGTGAAGTAGTGTAGAGTTGAATAAGGTATAGTGGAGTGTCTACAGTGGTGTGGCATATGAAAGTATGTGACATTTAGCATCAAATCTCCCGCCTCCCAATTCCTGCATGCCAAAACCCAATTCCTGTGTGGGCTACAGCCAACAGGGACTGATCTTGTGTGATGTGGATTATGCACTGTCAGTAAACTGCTCCTGCAGGCCAGAGCACCACATTGTTGTCACTCTCTGTCTGCCTGCCATTGCACTTTCTATGTGCTCCTGACAGGTAATGAAACAATTTATATTTGTATTTCAGATATGCAATCCTGCAGCAGCACACTTGCAAGTCCCATACATGCCAAACCTGATGAATGTTGCAATAGAAGTTAATGGGAGAAATACATTCTCCTAATTATTTTTCTAAGATCTCCCACTTTCCTTACCTAAAATGTTTATTAGGGAGTTAATAGGTCGGAAATTTATTTATATTGTTTTATATATTTTCTAATACATTTACAGCCATTTCCGAGGTAGTTTCACAAAATGTTGTGAAATTCCGCAAAAAGTAAAGAGGCGACAAATATCACTAAGTTTGAATTCCTTACAACTTAAAAATATACAAACACAATAAAAAGGCAGTGGTGGCATATACAGTAGCACATCAATACTATTGAAAACCAAATATGTTTCAACAAGTAACAAATTCCGAGTTTTGATGCCTCTCAAATGCACAAAGACATCCCACTACCAAAAGATGTCACTACATGGTAGTTCATCAGAGCTTCCCTGTTCTTAATATTAGTAAACACTGTGCCTCGGCACTCTTAATGTCCTTATTTGAGTTTTAGCTAGTAAGCAAAAATCCTGGAACTAGTCATATGACTGCTCACAAACGTATAATAATCTTAGTAAATTATTACAAGTAATTTCTCTGGTCATTTACAAAGAAGTTTTAATTGTCTGATGACAGTGCTTCACTTAGCAATCAGAGGTCATATTTCAATGATTAAATAAATCAGTGCAGCATAGTAACAAGGATAATATTTAAACAGATGAAAGTCATGTTCCTGATGTTTTCTTGATGCTAAGAGATGATGGCTGCTACTCATTTATTTAATCATTGAAATATGACCTCTGATTGCTAAGTGAAGCACTTACCCTAATTAACTGCAGTACCCAAAAGCATAATCTCTGCACCATAATATAAAATCCTGCTAAATTTCATGTAAATCCATTCATCCGTTGGCGAGCCACGTCACATTCAATAGTCTATCGAAAATGCATTGGTAGAAAAACATGTTTTGTGACTCCCTTTTCTCTTTGCACTCCTTAACGATTCACCTAAAAAAAATTACTTCATCTTATAATGAAGAAAATGCTATAGCTCTGGAAAGTTTTGTGGTGATTCATCAAATGAGTGGGAAGTTATTGGGGAGCTAATATCCAAGAAATTTCCATCTTAGGGAATACTAACGTTAACTACAGAATGGCAGATTTATTGTGATTTTTTTCTTTTTATCTGTTGTGCTTGTTATATATTTTTTATTTGGTTATATAATCTTATGACTATATATGTGTCTTTTAGTTATTCATGTAACAATTATGAAACTTTACGTATGTAGTCTAGTTTATTTTTTTGGTTTCCTTGCTACTTTTACTAGGATTGTGCTACATAGGAAGATCAAAGTGAATAAAAACCAATCATTGTTGTTTCTTTTTTTTCCGAATTGACTAATTATCATGTCCTTCAAATAGTAGTTTGTGTAGCTCAATCCCAGGTCTCTTTTCCGTTTTGTTGCCCAGAAGTACTTTGGGGAGATGGTTTTGTTTGGGTTGTTGGGCACAGTGATATTTTGTGAGCCAGAGAGCATGGAAAGAAAACATTTGTAGATGAAGATGTATCCAACTTTTGATTCATGACCTTATAGATTTCGATTAAGATGTGACCATAAATGGGTTTACTGTGTGCTGCTGTATTGTTCCATTTTGTTGCACAGGAGTGTATAAGAAAGAAGTTTTTTTTTGGCTTGTTGGATCACATTTAATTTGTGAACAAGAGAGCATGCAAAGAAAACTTATGTAAATTAAGATGTATTCTTATTGTAATGTGTTTGTCTGTAGGGTTCCATAAGCATTTGACCATAAATTGGGCTTTGAGATGTTCGTGTAGTAAATCTGAAACTTTACATATGCAGTGAAGTTAATCTTTTGAGCTGCTAAGCTAATTTTAGTAACATTGTGCTACATATGAAGGCCAGAGTGCATTAAGGGCAATCATTGTTATTGTTATAAATATTAAGAGTATTTTTTTTTCCTAGTAGCCAATTATCATCGCCTATATATAGTAGTTGGTGTGGCTCACTTGTAGTTACATTTTTTATTTTGTTGCACAGGGGTGCAAAAAACATATGTTTTTTTTTTACTTGTTGGGACAGTTTTACTCTGTGAGCCAGAGAGAATGCAGGGAAAACGTATTTAAATTAAGATGTGTTCTA
The DNA here is from genome assembly GCF_964263255.1 of Lissotriton vulgaris. Taxonomy (NCBI): domain Eukaryota; kingdom Metazoa; phylum Chordata; class Amphibia; order Caudata; family Salamandridae; genus Lissotriton; species Lissotriton vulgaris. The sequence continues at coordinate 884,145,867 of NC_141694.1, forward strand.
TTCATTATGAAACTTTACATATGCAGTCTAGTTTATCTTTTTTGGCTTCCTTGCTACTCTTAGTAGTCTTGTGCTACAAGATATCACTAAGCCTAAGATTTAGCTTCACCATTTCGCTATTCAGAGCTATTCCATAGGTGCCATGTTTAAAATGAACAAGGGTCTCACCCTGCACGTCTACAATTCCTCAGATTGGTTTATCTAAAAAAATGCAGTAGTGTGTGTTAAAATCTCCCACGCAAATAATTCTCAAAAGCTTATAATGTGAGAACATGTCTGACTGGATGGCTAGCTCCAAAATCATCACTACATGGGATCTCAATTTGTCAAAATAATTATTATTAAAATAAACTAAAACTGTATCCCGTGACTTGCTCGCCTCACATACTAGTAAATAAAAATAAAAGGATTGATTAATACATTTCATGAAATTCCAAGGAATGGAGTTTAAAATATAAGTTGCAGGCCCCCCTTTTCCTGCCCATGGCCTAGGGTTTAGCCGGGGTATAAAATTCCCATACCCATCAATGGGGGTGTGCTATCGTCTCCCATCTTTCCTGTAGGCCCATAGATCAATCTATGCCAATCGGGTATTTCAATCTTATTTTTAAGCCCTGCCACATTCCATGATATAGGCCCAGCCCTGGCTGTTTAAATATATGATGTCCTTCTGTGTGACCTGCAATTTCCTCTGTCTCGAGGCATGCAGCGGACTAAAATTTTCTGATAGTATATACATGTTTTCCTCACAGATCTTGGGCACAGGCATTTTCATTTTCTCCTGGTCTTTCACAGCTATTAAAATACCCTTTTCTGGGTCACATCATTCCTGGCCATACAACTCAGGTAGGCACTCAAACTTTTTTCCCTTCCTCCATGACTCTTGTAGGCTGCCAGAAATCTATGACTGAGCCCCACCCCATACCCCAATCACCTAATTACTAATATCTGGGGGATCTGGGTGGCTAAAGATGCCCCTTTGGGTCTGTGGAAAAGAATGAGAGGGGCAGCTGAAATATTGTTTGGCGCCATAACATTGAAATTGTGGTGGACATCCTCTGTACCCTAATGACCAATAAATCCTTGATATCTCTATAGCTTATTACTACAGACTCAATCCCTCCTTGTGCATGCCCGGTGGGACTGCTCATCGTGTCAATAGCCCCCACTGGTCGTTGTACGGTCTCAATACCCATTTGAGTGGCAGAGAGCTGGGAATGGCCCATTACAGGAAAGCTGGGTGGTAGTGCGGGTTCACAGGGTGGGGTTCACTACTTAGAGCATTGAAGTTAAGCAGTCTACAGTCAGCCACCCAGCTGGTGGTCTTCTAATTTGGGTAACAAATACACAAGCCTGCAATATTAGGGTTTTAGACCTTGGTTCAGAAAAATTACTTGGGTTGGAATTGTGCTCTTTGAAAGGGAACATCCACGTTAGGTTATTTAACATCTACAATCGTTTCAGTAGTCCCCACAAGTTATCTGGCACAATAACAACGCTAATTTTCTTGATACAGCTGAGGGGAACTTATAGTTGCAGGCAACTTCAATATAACCTTTGTACCCATTGATTATGTAAAGGAACTAATATTAGATGAAGATATAGCTTGAGGGATTGCAAAGCTCCAGACTCTACCCATTAAGAAATATACTAGGGGGTCAGCAGGTCTTATCATTCACTATTATTTATGGGGTCCGAGCCTGCAATGGTCGGACACGTTCTGATAGAGAAGCATGCCACACATTCAAGAGGGGGCGTACTAAGACCAGGATTGACTATATTCTGGTCAATCGTGAACACTGGTCAAGTGTTAATGATATGGTCGCACTAATCTGGGAAGATAGCGACCATAACGTCTGGCACTTACGCTGTGTGGTCCAGCACTATTATATGGACAGCCCTGCCTTAAGAGCGCCCCAGTAATCACCAGTAATAACAATAAAAGAGTTAAATGGCCACTGATACTGGCTTATCCGACTGTTCTCCCCAAAATACACTCTGAGGTTGAGCAGATTCTCCCCGATTTGAGTAATACAGCTACCAGTATAGATGACCCCATGGCCATATTCCTGCAACTAACCACCACCATAAGACCATTCTTTAATAAACAGTGTAATAAAGACCTACTCACACAGAGAAGTGCTTGATGGTTCAATAAGGCTTGCAAAAAAGCCAAGGATGATCTAATTGTGGTGGTAAAGTTCAAATCTCCTATAGATATTAAAAACAGCAGGAAGTTGCATAAACTAGCACAAGACAAGGCAAAAAGGGACTGGGAGTCAGGAAATTGGCACCTACTTGTAGATGCTTTGAAGCAGAAGCAGAAGAATAGCCTATTGTTCTGGCATCCTTTGTCAAAAGGGTCACCTAAATTGAAAACAGAAACTGACTTCCATATACAGCCCAATGTGTGGGAGGAGTATTTCAAGCATTTATAAGCAAGCCAAAGGGCTGCCCTTGCTCCAGGCCCACAAATGAGATGTCTAGATATCACACCAACTAAGGAGACTGATATTACCCTAGAGGAAACTACCTCAGCTATAAAATCTTTACAGAATTGGAAAGCCCCATGTGAGAAGTTGGCCTGATAGGTAGTGTTTCCAATTCTGGAACCACTTGGTATCAGTCCAAACAAACCCCAAAGATGTCTGGTTGTAAGTCAACCTTGTTAGACAAGCTATCCTAGAGGTAGCATGGACTAAGCAGCCTTAAAGGCTTAACTTAAGAGGTCGTGTTAAGCGAGCTGTTTTACCACATACAATCCTGTAATCAAATGAAAGGGACACCACACAAGTATATATTGTAAAAATATATGTATTTATTTCTAAATTACTCCCCAGTACTCTTTATGAGGAAAGGGGCACAAGCGTTAAATCAAAAGCACAGTATAACATACAAAGTTGCACAATTATGGATGAGGGCGGGTGGCCACTCAAACCATATATTAAGAAAGTGGTATAAGAGATACCAATCGAACAGTGGTTAGGCCTAGGGCCTAGTGAATCGCTGGGAGCAGTCAGGACTAGCAATGCTGAAGTCGGGAGTAGCCCACGGAATTCGGGTGCAGCACGGAAAGTGCGGCTTACACCAATGCAATGTCAATGGTGCGTAAAAGTTACACAAAGTGAGTTAAAAGATACTTCCGCTGAACCTAGAGGGACGAAAATCAAGACACAGACCCTAGAGGTGTGTACCAGTGTGGGAACACTGGCGTTGCAATGTTACCTCACCCACAGGCCGTGGGTGCACAGGGTCGAAGTGGCGTCGGGTTTTGACACGCAGGCTCTTGGTGCTTGGAGCTGAAGAAGCTGCAGGCGATGTGAAGCAGAAGTGTCCGGTGTGATCCAAGGGTGGATCGAAGTCGAAAAGTACCTGAAAGCAGAGGGGACAGAGTCTGGGTCACTCAGCAGTGACCAGGGTGGAACCAGGACGGAACCAGGCAATGTCGGGCGCAATCAGGTGGTTGTTGATAGGCTTCTCTCCGTTGTCACGTGGGCTCGGGGGCATCTGCGACGTCCAGGAGCAGGTCACCATCTGTCCCACGTAGGCTCTCGCCGTCAGCACTGTCGGCTTCAAGATTGCAGCAAACAGCACTTGGCAAAAGCAATCCACGCGGAACCGGGAGATTGCTTATCACTCGAACCAGGAGGGTCAGAGTGGGGGCTCCTTTTTACAGGAGCTGGTGCAGATCTGGAGCAACCAGAAAAGAGAGTCGTATTTAGGTTTTCGTCGGCACAGGGGCCACAAGCCAGCTGGCAAGTGACCGGGCCAACGCGTCGAGCCAACACAAGCAGAAGGGCCCCACGCAGCACTCGTCGAGTGTGGAGGGGGTAGCTTTGGTGCAAGTGTAGCTCGGGGTGGGGGCTTCTCAAACCCCGGTGTACAGCTTCAAAGATCACTCGTGGGCTGCACGGTCAGCGTCTCATGGCCTTTTCAAGATGGCGTGCCCCACGCTTCCGGTCGCCTCCACTGGTCTCAGCTCTGCAGGGATTGTGGATCGGGCAGGGAGAAGGCAGGCAAGCTTGATCTCGTCGATCTCTGTCGCTCGAGTTCCGGCGGGAACTGCAACAAAGCAAGGGTCGAGGGCTGGATGGTGACTGTTTGCACAGGGTGGTCACTCCTTGACCACAAGGGAGATTCTTCCGTCTTCTATGTTGAATAGAATGTCGAAGGGTCCAGAATTCGTTTCTTATGTTTCTTCAGGATGATCTGAGTTGCATTGGCACTGCTCCCACTCTTATTCGAATCTGGTGGGCTGGACATCCTGCTAGGTCCCCTCCTATGGGTGGGACCCAGGAAGGGGGTGGTTACACCCCTTTCCTATGATCCAGGCCGCGCTGGGACGGGGGCTGGAAGGCCCCAGAACTGGTTTGGCCGGATTATGCAAGGGGCAGCCTTGTGCTCCCCAGGCAGTGTCTGGTTTCTTTGAAACCTCCCTACTACAATCCACTATCTCCTGTCTGGGGTGGTTTAACACCGCCCTGCGACAGGAAACCCTTTGTCCAGACCACCATTTGCTGAGTTTCGGTCAGCAGCAGGAGGCCAGACCCGTGTCTGTGGCAGGGGCATCCATTTTGTGGATCTGAGGCTCATTTTAAATCAACCGTGTTTCAGTAAAGTAACATGTCTTATCCCTCTAGAAGGGTGGAATGCTACCCCCGTCGCCAGAACTGGCGAGGGGGTAGTATTCCAATTCGTATGACACCTTACACGACACGTTTTGATAAAGCCAAACCAAAGTTGCTATATAACCGCGAGGATTATAAGGCGCTTAAGAGTATATGGTATGGCATTATCCCGGATCAGCTTAGGGAGTTGTTCCCGACAGCTGCAGACAGGCCCAGCTCATGCCAGAGCTCCATCTCACATAAAACCACGCACTCTGCCCCCAGGATTGATGAGGCCTTCCATAGGAGTGGCTTACAGGCTTATATATGTGTCCAGATATAGGTTTAGATATAGGTATACTATATCTAAGCAAGGGGTGATTACACCCACTTGCCCCAGCTGAGTGATCAGCCAGTTGTGTCAATTTAAGAACCAGCCAGGGGTGGCAAAAGATATGCTGCAGCCCCTGGTAGGCCTTGGATGCACCTATGCCCTGGGCACCTATAGTGCTCTGTACAGGGGCTGATAAGGTGACCCAAGCCAATCTAGTTATGCACCTAGGGTACATGGAATCCATTTTACAGAGAGAGCAGATGGCCTGGGGCCCTGATTAGCAGGGAACCAGGCCAACTAAGTCGAAAACCAGCTAAACACAAGGCAAAAAATCTGGGGTAACCATAGTCAGGTAGCCACCTTCCTACACAACCCCCCCCCCAAACGAAAGGAGATAAGGCTATCCTTGGCCAGGTAAGCCTATATTGCCTGAGTGGCCATATAAGGAAGTACCTGCACTAGCATGGTTACCCCCTGTCTCATGGTCCACTAAGCAGTCCCTCACCCTAGGGGTATTAGAGGGTCTCCACCATAGGGAATCACTACCTTGGGTGTGAGTGAAGTAGTGTGGCTCACTGGTTAGAGGCGGCAGACCCGAGAGCAGAGAACGGCCCGGGACCAGGGTTCGATTCCCGGCGCGGCAGGTTTCTGGACCAGGGTCAGCGGACTCGATAATTCTCTCGCCTCGGTGCCCACTCTGATCAGCAATCACACTCGGCAACTCTGGGCATTAGCTTGCCTCATCTTCACTAACGGCCCCACCAGACCGCCGGGGATGCCTGGTCTCACCCTGGAGATACCCATTAAGGGACCATCTCTCAGGGAAGCCAGGAAGGGTTTCGCAGCGGTCGAAGCGCCTTGGGACCCACCGGGTAAGTAGTGCGCTATATAAATGCCTATACATACATACATTTATGCAAAGTTAAAGGCTGGTTTGGATATGGAGTATTGAAGTGAGGCTCCACTAATTTTGGGCTCAACTTCCTCCAATTATCTTCCACCATGTGTGCCTTTCTTTCTTCAACTGAGTTGCACTGAGCTCTCAGGGTCAACCTCTGGCTACCTAAAGCTGGAGGCTGGGTCCCTCTGTTTGGCTTGCTGGAGGGACAGTTCAGGTTTGGGCCCTTTGGGTCCCAGGTTTGGCTGTACCCAACAGAATCCATCTGTGGGAGGTCCCTAACTACTTTTAAGGGGGCTCCCTCAGGAGTTTTTAAAGTTTTCACCTTACTAGGGCTACTAGTTTTGGTGCCCCTAATCTGTTGATGGGGGTGCTTTATTTGACAGGGGGCCCTCTGGGTCTCACTGTCCTTCTTGTCCTCTGCAGCCCTGGGCTGACTAAGGCAAGGTAGAGAGGGGCAGGTTACCTGCTCCAGACTGGATCCCACCTGAGAAGGGTCCACTGCCATCAGAGGCTCTGCCAGGCCAGGCCTAACAACCTCTGGGGCAGTTCCTTCATCAGGGGTAAGATCAGTTCCCTGAGGAGGCTGATCCTGTCCTACTGTCTGGTGAGGGGGAGATTTCTCTTCCTCCTCCATGCTCTCAGTTTGGGTGGAGTGATCCATCATTTCAGGCTTCACAACACACATATCTGTTTGAGTTTGGGCTGTGGCCATCACAGCCCCACCAACCTTTTCAGGAGGAGACTCAGTTTGGGTTTCTGCTGTTATCATAACAGCTTTGCTATTCTGTTTTGGAAGAGCTTCTGGTAAAGATGGGGCAGAGAGTTGCTCAGCCCTACCAACCTTTTCAGGAAGGACATCTTGGGTTAGGGCTATAGCCAGTACAGCCCCACTAACCTTTCCATTGGAGTTTACCATTCTAGAATGGATTTCCTGTTCAACCTCAGCCCAGGCTGAGATTTCTAAATCATTACCCAGTAGGCAGTCTACAGGCAAGTTTGGTGACACTGCCACTCTCTTTGGGCCAGTGACACCTCCCCAGCTGAGACTTACTACTGCCATGGGATGATTTGTTTGGATACCATCAATGTTTGTTACCTGGTTTGTGGCACCTGGTAAAAGTTGCTTAGAGGGGCCTATACAGTCAGCCACCATGGTGATGCTAGCCCCTGTGTCTCTAAAGGCTTCAACTTTCAAACCATTGATGATGGGTTCTTGTCTATATTTGCTCAAGGTATTTGGGCAAACAGAGAAGTTGGCAAACCCCATGCCAGTCTCATAAACAAGATCATTTGGGGATGGGGACCTGGATAGGCCAGGGTCCTCCTGGGCTCCAAAAGTAAACCCACCCAGATTCCTGGGTGTGCTCCCACCTCCAGGGGGATTACTGCTGACAGTAACAGGAGGTGTTGGAGCTGGCTTTGGAGGTATGTTTTCTTTATTGCCATTCTTGGGACAACAGCTGTCTGTTTTGTAATGCCCAACCTGTTTACAGGCATGACAATAAGGCTTTTTCTCAGTTGATGAAGTGTCTTGGGACCCACCCCCATTCTTGGAGTTTTGGGGCCCTGGGGAAGTATTTTCTTTACTTTTATCCCCACCCTTATCTTGAGGCTTGGTAGACTCCTTCTTCTGGTTACTGTCCTGATTCTTAGGCCTAATCCTGGTTCTGACCCATTTATCTGCCCTCTTTCCCAATTCTTGGGGAGAGGTCAAATCTGAGTCCACCAGGTGCTGGTGTAAGAGCTGGTTCTGACAATTACTTAGGATCTGCTCCCTCATAATCAAATTATACAATCCTGTGAAGTCATGTACTTTGCTGCCATTTAGCCAACCCTCCAGAGCCTTAGTTGCACAATCAACAAAATCAGTCCAGTCCTGAGTCTGTGTCTTCTGGGTGTCTCTGAACTTTAACCTGTACTGTTCAGTGGTTAAGCCAAACCCATCTATTAGAACACTCTTCAGGACTTTGTAATTGCTGGCATCCTCATGTCTGACAGTGAGGAGCCTATCTCTCCCCTTCTCTGAAAAGGAGTACCATAAGATTGCTGCCCACTGTTCCTCAGGAACCTGCTGTACCATGCAGGCTCTCTCAAGAGCAGTCATCCATTTGTGGATGTCATCCCCTTCCTTGTAGGGGGGCACAATCTTTGTCAGGTTTCTACTATCATAGGACCTGGGTTTCTCTTTAGGAATATTGCTGCCACCAGTGGAATCTAATCCACACATTTTTCTTTCTCTTGCTAAAGCAAGTTTAGCTTGAGCCAAGGCTATCTCTTCCCTCTCTATCTGGAGTTGGACAGCCCTCATCCTGGCCCTATGCTCTTTCCTCTGGGGGGAAGTCATTCCCCTTTGAGATTCTCTTGAGACACTAGAAACATGAGAGTCCCCTGATGGAGATCTCACCCTTCTGTTGCCTGGGAGAATTAGGCTATGAGATCTGGGGAGGTGCTGGCCCTCTCCATTCCCATGTAGGTCTAGGTTGGCCTGGTTAAGCCTGCCAACCTGTACCTGGGTCACCTTCTGATCCTGATCTTCAGGCTCTTCTACATCTGAGCCCTCCTCTTCCTCTTCCTCTTCCTCCTCCTCTTCTTCATCTGGAAGATCCTTATTCTCAGGGGAGTGTATCCCCTCACCTGAATCTAAGGGAGCCTGACTCACCTTATCTAAGTCATCCTTTTCTAGGATAGCTATCAGGGAAGGAATAGTAGGGCCTCTGCCCTTTTTTAGCCCCCTTGCTGTGCACAAGGCACTCAAGTCTTTGTGGCTAAGGTTGTCATATCTGGAAGTTGCCTTGGTAAGGTCAACTGCTACAGGAGCAGAGCCTGAGGCTCCACCTGTATCAGACATGACTGCTAGTGAGGTGTAAGTGATGCACTTACCTACACTAAGTGTTTTCCTACTGTACCTTGCTAGTGAGTTGTAGTCAGGGTGTGCTAATCCCTTTAATCTACAACTACTAAGTTCAGTAGAACTTAATATGCTAAGCTTTTGATTTATATGTACCTAAGGTACTTGATGTGATCTTTCAATTTGATGTAAAGATTGCAATGGTAAAACAACAGCAAGCTCAAATCCGCACCGCTGCACACCAATGTGAGAAGTTGGCCTGATAGGTAGTGTTTCCAATTCTGGAACCACTTGGTATCAGTCCAAACAAACCCCAAAGATGTCTGGTTGTAAGTCAACCTTGTTAGACAAGCTATCCTAGAGGTAGCATGGACTAAGCAGCCTTAAAGGCTTAACTTAAGAGGTCGTGTTAAGCGAGCTGTTTTACCACATACAATCCTGTAATCAAATGAAAGGGACACCACACAAGTATATATTGTAAAAATATATGTATTTATTTCTAAATTACTCCCCAGTACTCTTTATGAGGAAAGGGGCACAAGCGTTAAATCAAAAGCACAGTATAACATACAAAGTAGCACAATTATGGATGAGGGCGGGTGGCCACTCAAACCATATATTAAGAAAGTGGTATAAGAGATACCAATCGAACAGTGGTTAGGCCTAGGGCCTAGTGAATCGCTGGGAGCAGTCAGGACTAGCAATGCTGAAGTCGGGAGTAGCCCACGGAATTCGGGTGCAGCACGGAAAGTGCGGCTTACACCAATGCAATGTCAATGGTGCGTAAAAGTTACACAAAGTGAGTTAAAAGATACTTCCGCTGAACCTAGAGGGACGAAACTCAAGACACAGACCCTAGAGGTGTGTACCAGTGTGGGAACACCGGCGTTGCAATGTTACCTCACCCACAGGCCGTGGGTGCACAGGGTCGAAGTGGCGTCGGGTTTTGACACGCAGGCTCTTGGTGCTTGGAGCTGAAGAAGCTGCAGGCGATGTGAAGCAGAAGTGTCCGGTGTGATCCAAGGGTGGATCGAAGTCGAAAAGTACCTGAAAGCAGAGGGGACAGAGTCTGGGTCACTCAGCAGTGACCAGGGTGGAACCAGGACGGAACCAGGCAATGTCGGGCGCAATCAGGTGGTTGTCGATAGGCTTCTCTCCGTTGTCACGTGGGCTCGGGGGCATCTGCGACGTCCAGGAGCAGGTCACGATCTGTCCCACGTAGGCTCTCGCCGTCAGCACCATCGGCTTCAAGATTGCAGCAAACAGCACTTGGCAAAAGCAATCCACGCGGAACCGGGAGATTGTTTATCACTCAAACCAGGAGGGTCAGAGTGGGGGCTCCTTCTTACAGGAGCTGGTGCAGATCTGGAGCAACCAGAAAAGCGAGTCGTATTTAGGTTTTCGTCGGCACAGGGGCCACAAGCCAGCTGGCAAGTGACCGGGCCAACGCGTCAAGCCAACACAAGCAGAAGGGCCCCACGCAGCACTCGTCGAGTGTGGAGGGGGTAGCTTTGGTGCAAGTGTAGCTTGGGGTGGGGGCTTCTCAAACCCCGGTGTACAGCTTCGAGGATCACTCGTGGGCTGCACGGTCAGCGTCTTGTGGCCTTTTCAAGATGGCGTGCCCCACGCTTCCGGTCGCCTCCACTGGTCTCAGCTCTGCAGGGACTGTGGATCGGGCAGGGAGAAGGCAGGCAAGCTTGATCTCGTCGATCTCTGTCGCTCGAGTTCCGGCGGGAACTGCAACAAAGCAAGGGTCGAGGGCTGGATGGTGCCTGTTTGCACAGGGTGGTCACTCCTTGACCACAAGGGAGATTCTTCCGTCTTCTATGTTGAATAGAATGTCGAAGGGTCCAGAATTCGTTTCTTATGTTTCTTCAGGATGATCTGAGTTGCATTGGCACTGCTCCCACTCTTATTCGAATCTGGTGGGCTGGACATCCTGCTAGGTCCCCTCCTATGGGTGGGACCCAGGAAGGGGGTGGTTACACCCCTTTCCTTTGATCCAGGCCGCGCTGGGACGGGGGCTGGAAGGCCCCAGAACTGGTTTGGCCGGATTATGCAAGGGGCAGCCTTGTGCTCCCCAGGCAGTGTCTGGTTTCTTTGAAACCTCCCTACTACAATCCACTATCTCCTGTCTGGGGTGGTTTAACACCGCCCTGCGACAGGAAACCCTTTGTCCAGACCACCATTTGCTGAGTTTCGGTCAGCAGCAGGAGGCCAGACCCGTGTCTGTGGCAGAGGCATCCATTTTGTGGATCTGAGGCTCATTTTAAATCAACCGCGTTTCAGTAAAGTAACATGTCTTATCCCTCTAGAAGGGTGGAATGCTACCCCCGTTGCCAGAACTGGCGAGGGGGTAGTATTCCAATTCATATGACACCTTACACGACATGTTTTGATAAAGCCAAACCAAAGTTGCTATATAACCGCGAGGATTATAAGGCGCTTAAGAGTATATGGTATGGCATTATCCCGGATCAGCTTAGGGAGTTGTTCCCGACAGCTGCAGACAGGCCCAGCTCATGCCAGAGCTCCATCTCACATAAAACCACGCACTCTGCCCCCAGGATTGATGAGGCCTTCCATAGGAGTGGCTTACAGGCTTATATATGTGTCCAGATATAGGTTTAGATATATGGTATACTATATCTAAGCAAGGGGTGATTACACCCACTTGCCCCAGCTGAGTGATCAGCCAGTTGTGTCAATTTAAGAACCAGCCAGGGGTGGCAAAAGATATGCTGCAGCCCCTGGTAGGCCTTGGATGCACCTATGCCCTGGGCACCTATAGTGCTCTGTACAGGGCTGATAAGGTGACCCAAGCCAATCTAGTTATGCACCTAGGGTACATGGAATCCATTTTACAGAGAGAGCAGATAGCCTGGGGCCCTGATTAGCAGGGAACCAGGCCAACTAAGTCGAAAACCAGCTAAACACAAGGCAAAAAATCTGGGGTAACCATAGTCAGGTAGCCACCTTCCTACACCCCAGGTTTAGATAAGCTTCCAGGACATATGTATAAGGCTGAGCCTATATTATGGGGACCTCTGCCCCAAGTGGTTTTGAATGCCGTTTTGTGTGGTGTTGAAATTCCAGTGACCTGGAGAGATGCCGAAATCATCCCTATTTACAAAAAGGGAGAGAAAGTGTCTCCCCAAAACTACAGGCCTATCAGCCTTATAGCTGTCTCCCCGAACGTTTCTGTTAAATTATTCTAACCAGGATCCAAAACTGGATCGAGGAAAATAATGTTTTGTCAAATCTGCAGGCAGGATTTAGGGCCTCTACAAGCACCACAGACCACGTTTTTAGATTCATTCTGTTAATATGGAAGGAAGTGATCATTAGAGGAGGCCACCTGTATTTTGTGTTTGTGAACTTAAAAGCAGACTTCGATTCTATATATCGCATCCAACTTTGACTATCTTTAAGAGAACTAGGACTCCTATCATATCTACTCAATATTTTGATCCGCCTGCACCATGACACCTACGCAAAGGTCAGATGCAACTCTTTTGGTAGTCTTTCAAATGATATTCCAGTTCGCAAAGGTGTATGCCAAGGCTGTGCCCTTGCCCCGACATTATTCACACTCATGGATTAATAGGAGAGCTGTATAATTGTGGTGGCAATCCCCCAAAATTAGCAGGCAGTGTAGTGCCCTGTTTGCTTTTCGCAGACGATACGTTACTCATTGCCAGGACACCCAAGGAGGATTCAAAACATTTTGAATAAATTTGACAGAGCCTTTTATGATAGGGGCTATAAATAAACTGCCCCAAGACAAAATATATAACAGTTAAACCCTATAAATCCCACTAGGGTAAATTAATGCTGGGCACGCAAACCTTGGAGCAGGTCAAGGCATTTGGGAGTACGTATTAGCAACAGGCTGGTCTGGACACCACACATTTAAAAGAGTACTCTGACCCTTCAACATGCCGATTGTGCAATAGTCCGGAGGGCTACGGTGTCCCCTTATCGGCCGCTCTCGCCCATTATGGAACTTCATGGGGCTAAAGGTCTAAGAGCAGCCCTATATGGGGCTGAGCTATGGGGACTGGAAAACCAGAAGGATCTAGCCCTTGATGAAATTAAATTCATTAGAGTGATCCTGAACCTACCTGTGAATACTCCCCACCTGCAGCTCAGACTTGATGTTGGTCTTAAACCTATTAACCACTTTGCCATTCTTAGGGCTCCCCTGTTTTGGAAAAGAATATGGACTAGTAACACACAGGTCCCGGTGAAGGAGGCCCTGGAAGAGCTAATGACTCTGCAAAACAAACAGGTCAAATTAAGTGGTTTAATATGATCAAGGATTGGTTTTTAAAGCTAGGGTTGGGTTGTATCTGTGAGGAGCCAGGGTCTCTAACAAAATCAATGGTTTCCCTCCTTAAGAAAAGGTTTTGGGAGTATATGGACTTATAAAGTATTGAAGATAATGCACATGGCACTTTAACCTCTAGTTTTTCAAACATTAAAGGATGGTTTGGTTTCAAAATGTTTTTGGACGACATCGAACCCTCCCCAGACAACAGCTCTGTATATCCAATTTAGATATAGAGCTCTCCTTTTAAATTCAAGAAGAAGTACCTTGGAAAATGTATCTGTAACATCAATTTGCCCCACCTGTCATACTTTTCCCGAGACCCTTGATCACTTTCTCTTTTTTTGCCCCTCTTATGTTGACCTTCGGAAAACATGGATAATTCCTGCTTGCCGTTTATTATCTTTTACACGCCCTAGTGAATCTTTACGTATTTTTAGGTCACATACCATGAGGTGGCTAGTATTTGCAATCTCGATATTTCTGCTCTTTGCTTGGTGGAAGAGCTAAAAAATTATTAAAAATGTTTCTCATAATTTGATATGAAAATGTACACCAATTTCATCTCAAGGAATATAATAGAACTATGAATTTTGTGAACAAATTTTCTCAGGAACATGATAACAAGCTCACTTCAACTTACCCTGCAAGAGGTGGATTCAATGCAAATTGTAATACTGCTAGACCCTGTGATAGCTTGTTTTTAAAAAATAATCTTTTATGATGTATTGCAATGAACAATTTTACCTGTTTTTATGTTCATAAATTGTTTCTTTTTACGATGTAAATTATCATATTTTTGATAAAATAAAACAAAATATCAAATATCCGGGAGTTCTGGGGGGCTAAAGGTGCCCCTTTGGGTCTGTAGAAAAGAATGAGAGGGGCAGCTAAAATATTGTTTGCAACCGATTTTTCTCCTCTGCCCACCCAGCTCGCATGTCTAGTATTCATTCTAGCCTTTGCCCCTATTGATTGGACACATTTATATTTTAGTTCATTCCAAGTTTCAACCTTGCCTATGGGAATCAGGGAAACACCTACAAGAGTAACCACAAAAGGAACACGATTGGGCTGCAAATCCAAGGTCAACTATTACCTATTTCCTCCTGCTGCTTGAACATTGGCAAATATTTATTTGATTTGTCAATGTTTTCATCCATCCTGAAGTTTCTGGGTCCCTAAACTTAAATGATTGACCCCCCTTTTAGATCCCACAGCTACCTCGCCCGCTCTATTCACTTCTGACCCTATTTGGTTAGCTGCGACCTTGTTACAGAGAGTCTCCTTGAAAATCTGAGCCAAGTCTACACTACAAGACATAACATTGAAATCATGGTACGTAGGTGCTGCTAGTACAGTGGCTGACATTCTGGCAGCCGCTTTCAAATTTACTTCAAGTTTTGCCTCAGTGTGCTTTATCTCATCATTCAAAACTCTCATTGCTCCCATAAAAGGTCTTTGCAAAGGGTCGGTCCTCGGTCATATTAAGTTTCCTTTTTCCCATGACCACTAGACTCACCTGATCTCTCCGAAGCAATGAACTAGGCCCACTAATGAAATGATGGGCTGGGATCAGAAGCTACCAATATGTCAAGGGTTGAGACCAATGGGGGGTGGCCCAGCCTGGCCTCTTCAGGTCTTTTCCCGGCTGTGACCCACGTGCAACTCACATTATGCTGTGCTATATAGAGCCCTGATGTCAGCGCTCCTCCCCCTCATCTGACGTTCACCTCCTAACGCTGGTGTCTCTGGGTTATGGAGTCCAGCAGTGCAAGTCCCTTTTGAAACATGTCCCGCAGTGAGGGAGAGAGTGCAGTGCTATAAAGTGCCCTGATTTTAGCACTGCTCCACCACCTGTTAAGCTCGCCTCCTGGTGCGGTGTCTCTGGGGTATGGAGTCTGGACTCCATACCCTAGAGACACCGCACCAGGAGGTCCTTCAGAAACACGTCCCACATTGCAGGAGAGAGCACAGCACTATATAGCTATATATGATGTAGATTAAGATGTATCCACATTGCTATGCATTTGTTTTATACGTTTCCTTTAACATATGGGTCTTTCAGTTGTTCAAGTACGTTTGCAGGGGTACTTTGCAACTTTTGCACATGCCAGTAGGGAATTATTGTTGCATTTGTGGTGTTGAGAGGTAGTAGAACTTAATTACATCAGATATCTGACCTGTATTTTGCCTCTTTCTGCTAATTTCTGACCTTTATCTTGACTCTTTCTGCTCTTATCTAACCTTTATTTTGTCTCTTTCTCCCCGTTGCAGACCTTTATTTTGTCTCTTTCTGCACGATTCGGACTTCCATTTGGCCTCATTCAGCTCATTTCTGATCTATATTTTGCCTCTTTTTGCTCACTGCTCGCCTTTATTTGGTCTTTTTCTGCTTCTTGATGACAACTTTTTTGTCTATTTCTGCTTGTTTCTGACCTCTATTTTTCCTCTTTCTGTTTGTTGCTGGCCTTGGTTTACCTTTCTTCTCATTTCTGACCTCTATGTCGCCTCTTTTTGCTCTTTGTTGGCTTTTATTTTGTTTCTTTCTGCTCATTGCTGATCACTATTTTGACACTTTATGCTCTTTTCTGACCTTTATTTTAACTCATTCTGCTTGTTACTGATCTCTATTTTGCCTACTGTTAGTTGCTGGCTTCATGCTCATTTCCGATCTCTATTTTACCTCTTTATGCTTGTTGCTGGCCGCTGGTTTGCCACTTTCTGCTCTTTTTTACCTCTATTTTGCCCATCTCAGCTCATTCATTTCTGACCTCTATTTTGCCTCTTTCTGCTCATTGCTGGACTGTATTTTCCCTCTTTTTGCAAATTTTCTACCACCGTTTTTCCTCTTTCTGCTCATTGTTGCCATGCGTTTTGCCTCTTTCTGCTCATTTCTGATCTCTATTCTGCCTCTTTCTGATCTTTGTGGGCCTTTATTTTGCCTCTGTCTGCTTTTTGTTCACCATAATTTTGACTTTTTCTGCTCATTTCCGACCTCTATTTTACCTCTTTCTGCTTATTTCTGACCTTTATTAAGTCTCTTCCTGCTCCTTGCTGATCTCTATTTTGCCTCTTTCTGCTAATTTCTGACCTTCATTATGCTTCTTTCTGCTTGTTTCAGACCTTTATTCTGCCTCTTTTAGCTTGTTTCTGACCCTTATTTTACATCTTTCTTCTCTTCTGCCTGTATCGCGGGGGGAGCCTCAAGGTCCCCACGGTCCGAGATGGATCCCAACTGCTGTTGGAGCCGACATTGCTTTCCCAGACAGGCAAGTGCTGAAGATGCACCCCACTGTGTGTGACAGACATTTGTCTGTTTCCGTGCTTGCTTGAAAGCAGGCAGATGAAAACTCCACTTCCAGCAAATGAGAGCATTTTCAGAGCTCTCCCTTGTTGAAAGCGTAGTGTTTGCTGTGACTTGGCAGGAGCGGTTAAAGCTTCCACCAAGCCACAGCAAACAGCTATGTCCTGTGGGTGGACCCCACGGTCCGAGATGGATCCCAACTGCTGTTGGAGCCAACATTGCTTTCACAGACAGGCAAGTGCTGAAGATGCACCCCACTGTGGTTGACAGAAATTTTTCTGTTTCCCTGCTTGCTTGAAAGGTGGTGGTCCCTGGGGCTGTGAGGGGTCTGAACTTCCCCCAAAATTTGAATTAATTGCCCCAGGGAGGTGGTGTTCCGGAGGGCTGCGGGGGTGCCCCACGGGACCTGCATTAATTTCATGTTTAGCACTGGGGAGTTAGCAGTCTCTGGGGTGAGGGCGGGCCCAGCGGGTGCTCCCGGCATACATATTTCATTAGTGCCCCAGGCAGATGGTGGGTCCTTGGGCTACATAGAAGCCACAGGGGTCCCAACGCATTCCTTTTATAACATTTGTATGGGATGGTGGCCGGCGCTGGGGCATAGGGGTGCTGCTTGGCCACCCCCTCACATACTTAAAAAGCAATGTTCTGGAGAGGCTGAGGATGGGGACCTCGTGTGCCCCTTCCTATTTTTATGTTAATTCCCCCAGTACCTGGTCCGGGGGTAATTTGAAAACTTTGTAGCCCATGCTTGTTTTTTATACTGCCAAATTTGCATATATCGCGATTTTACAGCAATTAAAAAAAATATGCTTTTTTGGTATGACTTAGGGGTCAGGGTATTCCTACCCTGCACCCATTTCTTTTTTTTGCTTTTTTTGCTGGACACACCTGAAGCTGAGTCCCAAGATGACTGCCAACAGTTCCTTGTTTAAGTATTGGCAGCTAATAAGAGCTCTGCATTTCCCTGCACTAGCTTGCTATTTTTCATGAAATCTTCGCTGTCACTGATATCATTAACTGTATTTTCTTACATTTCTCAACAACTACTCAACAGATTTACACCAATTAACCAAAAACACAATATGCATAACCAAATATACCTTTCTGCAAAATTTGGTGTAATTCCGTCCAACAGATCGAGCTACAGGCATGTCGAGAGGTCATGTGGGAATTAAAATAGAAAAATGCACTTTTATTGACATCCCTTTTTCTTGGTCCCCATTTAACAGATCACCCTGAAACTTTTCAAGCACAACAAGACTCACTTTAGTACTCTCTGTGGAAAATGTCATGAAGATTTATCTAATACGGTGAAAGATATAGACAAGTCAAACAAATCTTTTTCTATGGAAACATGGTCCTAACTATACTCCCTATTGGCAACCGGCAGTAGTTATATATATATATATATATATATATATATATATATATATATATATATATATATATATATATATATATATATATTCACTGAAAAAACCATAGGTTTCACACCAGTTATAGATAGGAATTAGCATTTAAAAAACCTATTAAATTCACTGAAAAAACCTTAGGTTTCACTCATGACATGGTCAGTGACATCACTAATGACATCACTGATGACACCATCCAGTGAATGTGTGTCTTTCTGAAAAACACATTTGTTGTATATATGTATTTGTAAAGGTCAATGGAAGAATAAATGGTTCAATAAGTGTGTAAATGGATGTTTTTTTAAAAAAAACAATGATTTGTTAACTGCCTTATTTATTTATTTTTTTTTTTTGTCCTCATAAATGCCACCAGAAATTGTCAACTCTAGATAGGCTTTTCTCCTGGCCTTTGACACGGGCTAACTATTCCCGCCCTGGCTACCGTGTAGAGCCGACGGAGATCGCCCAGAGGTAGGTCGTTACCTTGTCCCACTCCCCTTCGTGACGTATCAGAACCTTTGGGAGGACAGGACCACAAAACCTCTGGCATAATCATTGGACATTTTGTGTACCTTGTCCGTTATCTCTCAGACCATGCAGTTAGTTGGGACCACATTTTTACAGCACTCTCTCCTCCACACAGTAAGTCTAAACGACTAACAGCCATGATGTTCTTAAGACAGTTTGCAAATCGGGGAGGATTTACCGATTTCCACTCCCTACATATCTCCCTTCTAGCAATAACAATAACATAAAAAATAAACTGTGTAGTGTTGTTACTGACATCATAGTCCGTAGGGAGACCAAAGAATATTAGTCTAGGGGAATAGGTGATTGGTATGGATAGAACCTCTTCTAAAAAACCACACACCTGATCCCAGTGGTTGGTGATTTCGGGACAGTCTACAAACATATGTCTATCATCCGCATCTGATGACCTGCATCTTAAACAGACATATTCTTTTGCCGAAATCCTAGACAATTTCACAGGAGTCCAGTAAGCCCTATAAGCTGTGAATAGATGATTCCTCCTGAGATTAGATGGTTTTATTATTTTTTGGGAAATTGTGAATGAGTCTATCCAGATCCTCAGCATCTCTTCGGAGTCCTGGGTAACAGTGTTAGTCCAAAGTTTGGTGGTGTCCACTCCTAGTTCATCTTTCGCCCCCACCAGTGCATTATACCAAAGTGACACCTCCCCTTTCCTCCCTATCGTCCTACTGATAAGTCCCAGAGTCGGAATTTCGTCCTCATTGGCCCAGCATTGACTGCTCCACCAGGAAGACAACTGGTAGAACTTAAACCTGGAGATAGAACCCCCAGTTAGATTTAAAAGAGATTCCCAGCCTAATAGTTTGGAATCAATAGACAAGTCCCCCCACTTGGTTAATCCTGCAGCTCTCAGAGGAAGAGCCAGCCGATCCAATAGGCAATCTGGTGTACCTGGAGAATCCCAAATGGGGGCTTGGGAATGATAGTAGGGTATGTTCAAAGTTCTACGTATTGCCCTCCAGATGTTGAGTGCTGTCCCGAGAAGCTTCAGTCGGACCTTCTTAAAAAACTTCCGGTCCCCGAATTTGTACAAAAAAAACTCCTGACCTTGTGGCAGGTCTGATAGCATGGCCTGAAAAAGTCTTCCGTGTGAGGAGAAATCTAATTTGTTTTGCCAGAAGTCTAAAGTTCTTGAATTGAAAAGCATAGCAGTAAAAAAGTAAATCGGGCAGAGCCAGTCCACCCAATTTTAACCCCTTTCTTAATTTCCGCCAGGCAATTCTAGGGGACTTAGTCGCCCAGATAAACGAGCCAATCCTTCCTTGAAGGTTATAAATATCCCTTTTGTTAAAATGCAAGGGGATGGAATTAAAAAGGAAGGTGACTTTTGGCAGTATTATCATCTTGACTAGATTAACTCTTCCATAGATGTTAAGGGGTAAGGTATTCCATCTAGTCAAGAGCCTCCTAATATCCTTGACCGCCATTTGCCAACTACTTTTAGTAATATCATCCAAATTGTGAGTAAGCTGAATACCCAGGTATCTAATTTTTGATTTGGCTCCCGGTATCGGGGACAGGTTATTCCAACTCATAATATCGGTTAACTGCCTTATTAAGTGTATCTTAGTGAATACATATATTAGCGAGTAACTTTTAAATATTGAAATATATATGTATCAGTATTTCACTTTGTGTATAAGTGGCTGCATGGGTTGGTGACTGACTCACTGTTTGTATGTGTTTTGAAGACAGCATATGTGCAGGACTGTATGGGTGGATGTGTGTGTATATATGTGTGTTAGTGAGTGAATGACTGTCTCACTAGTGTCTTTATCAGTAACTACATATGTTTTAATCTGTTATATGTTAGTATTGATGTATATAAGTGAGTATATGTGAGAGCGAGAGATTGTAAGAAGTTCCTGTTTAAATAAGTATGTGTTTCTATAAGTGATTGTTTAAGAGAGTAAGTATGTGTAAATTTCCATAGAAGTAAAGTGGTAGTGTGTGTATAGTTCTATATGAAAATGGATGTTCAATAGTTTATTTGCATGTGTGAGTATGTGTGTGAGTAACTTTTGGATGACTGTCGGTGTGTAACAGGATGTATAGGTATATCACTACATATGATGAGTGACTATATAGAACTGTCGGTGAATGAGTGGATGTGTATATAGATGGTGGAATTACTGAATTGTTTGTTGTAACTGGTATGGGTATCTCCATTTTTTGAAAATGTTAATTTCTATTTTTGAATATGTGTTTTAAGGGTTACATTACACCAGGGGTCTTCAAACTGTGGGGCGCGACCCCCAGGGGGGCCGTGGAGCGATGCAAAGGGGGTCGCGCCTTCACAGTGTCACTTCTGCCCTGGCCTCCAGGGCTTCAGCCCCCCTCCTCCCCCATCCTGTGTCTCAGCCCGGGCTGCTGCAGTGCAGCTCGCGCTCCTGGGGCCTTGGCTGGGCAGTGTCTGGAGTCTTATTTCCATCCCGAGTTTTTCACAGGTCTTTAAAGACCATTAGCATATTTACATGCCTTTGTTAACTGATTACCAAAGGTTAGTTTTTTTATGGTTCCAGGGCCCAGGGGGGACTGGAACCATAAAAAAACTAAGCTTTGGTAATCAGTTAACAAAGGCATGTAAATATGCTAATGGTCTTTAAAGACCTGCTGAAGCGTTTGAAGAGCAGCGCCTTTCTTTTTTTTAAACACAGAACAGCCACCTTACAAGCAGTGATGGGTGGGGAAGGCATAGCGAGGCGCCGAAGCTAAACACGCTCACATTAAACTATGCTTTAGGGGAGATGGAGTTAAATTGACCAGCAGGAAGTGGTGGTGAGGGGATGGCTAGGAGCAGACAAAGAAATGCGATTTCGGGGGATAGTTTTTAAAGAAGAAATGACTGCATGTATTTCTGCATTCTAAATGAAGATCGAGTTTGGGGGGAAACAAAAGTGCACATGATCTATGAGTGGAAACTCAGGAAGTGATATCACAGTCTGTTTATGTACCACTAATGCTTGTTGATTGAATCCTGCATTGGAGCCATCCACAGCTGCATGCGTGGGGGCGAAGTGTTAATAAATGAGTGGCACACATTGACTCCAGCTGTGCGGCGACCGCTGTTATCTGAGAGCTGAAAAGTGCCTCACCTGCATTGGGAATTAAGTTATATCATGATCGCTTTTAAGACGGCAGACACTCATTAAATGTGATCCCCCTGGTCCCCCACTCTGCCTATTCCTTACATTTGTATTTTTACACTTACTGCTGTAGTGTGAGAATGCATTTAATGAAAAGAAATATAAAGTTGGGTTGCCAAAAGAAACATCCCTGCTATGTGTTGTTTAAAGATACTGCAGAGACCTGCTCTTGACACTAAATTGAGTTATAAATAAAAAAGTATGTATTAATTAGTTATGTGACTTTTATGTCTTTATTCTCTTTAATTATTAGTCATGGATCATTGAGGCATCCCTAGAACACAATTAAAAGTGCTTTCTATTTATATTTGCTGTTCTAAGTATTCACAGATAAGTGAAAAAAATACAGCTGTAGGTGACTGTTTACTTCTGGGCCATCAAAATAATGAGCTGGTAACCCTAATCATTAGACTGGAAGTTTGTTGCAGGATCAGCACATTCTTTATTTCCTCCACCTTCGAACCCTGATTAATGCCATTATAGCAATGTTTTTAACTTATATCTGAAACCCTACGCTTCAAGTTTCTGGGAATGCACCCTGCTTTTAGACTACTCACTTCCATTCTCGCCTTCACTTTCACGTTCACCCTGCACTCCCAGCGATCACAATACACTCACACTGATCACAATGCACTCACACTGATCGCCATGCACTCACATCATTCACTGGCTCACCCTGCACTCACACCAATCACCATGCACTCACACCAATCACCCGCTCACCCTGCTCTCACAGTGATCACTGCACAAAAAATTTGCTTGCATTGTTCACTCTGTACCTCACCCTGCAGTCACACGAGCACACTTCTTACCCTGCACTCATGTGACACTTCACTCACCTGTCCCCCCTTACTGCTCAATCTGTAGCTAACTCAAACAAGGCCATCACTAACCATGCACTAATTTGTCCCACTCTGCACTTACCGCTGAACCCAAATTCATATGGTCACCTCACTCACCCTGCAGTCACTCCTTTTACCCTACTCTCACACTGTTGCATTGCTCACCGTGCAGTCACATGGGCACTCTTGTCACCCACACAGTGCAGAAGGTTAAAGTGCCTGGTACAAAGAAGATGTACCATGCACATCACAGAACTGAGTGTGAGTAAACTATGAGTAGCGCTATAAAAAAATGAAATGTTTGTCAGACAGGTGAATAGAGAGATGAGGTGTATTGTTGGTGAGTGGTAGTGAGGGAATTCATGGAGAAGGTGGAAAGACTGTTGCACCGTATGCTAACAGTGCTTGGACAAGCCCTGGCTGGGAGTGTTAAGCCCCCCCCCCTGAATTTCGGGTCTAGTGGATACCCTGCTTCTGCTTATTATTTACATTGTAGTGCGCTACTGTTACCAAAAGGTGTCCTGGGGCTAATAACCATCTGCCTGCAATGTGAGAGAAGGATCCGGGACCGGGAGAGGAGAGAAGAGAGGGATGGAAGGAAGTGGAAGGAAGGGGGTGAGAGGAAAGGGGCATGGGTAAACTGCTTAACTCTGCACAAGACCGCCACGGTTTGAATGCACCCTTGCTGCTCCCGGCCATGGCCAGGTGAGCTTCTAATGTGGCAGCGCGTATTCCTGCGGATTGGGAGGCCCTTCACAGAGGTTGACTAGACATCTTTCTGATGTTAATTGCTGTATTTTGGTTATAAACTGGTACTGGTGGGGTGAAATCTTTCCTCAGTATTACTGTGTTTAAAAAAATTCTAAATAAAGCAATGCTACCCCAAAATATGCAGCATCACAGAACATTATTTACATTTTCTACTCACACAATTTAGTCAAGCCTGTCGCATAATTTGGTCCTCACCATCCTCATAACCTAGACGTTTAGAAATTTTTGTCAGGAGGGGGTCCTTACGCTTGAAAATGTTGACAGGGGGGTCTCGGCATCCAAAAGTTTGAAGACCTCTG
Source organism: Lissotriton vulgaris (assembly GCF_964263255.1). NCBI lineage: Eukaryota > Metazoa > Chordata > Amphibia > Caudata > Salamandridae > Lissotriton > Lissotriton vulgaris. Next base: position 884,169,219 of record NC_141694.1, read on the forward strand.
CATTACACTGAAAGGAGGTCTGTCACTCTGCCACAAGGATGGTGTCATCAGTGATGTCATGAGTGATGTCACTGACCATGTCATGAGTGATGTAATATGTGACATCATCAGCAGTGCATTGCAGGCGCGCAAGTTATAGTGAGTCCAACTAACTATAACGTGGGAATTTCAATGGTTTTATGTCAGTAAAATTTCCAGGTAACTATAACTGGTGTGAAACCTATGGTTTTTTCAGTGAATTTAATAGGTTTTTAAATGCTAATTCCTAACTATAACTGGTGTGAAACCTATGGTTTTTTTCAGTGAATTTCATAGTTTTTTTATGCTAATTCGTTTCTATATCGAGTTTGTAACCTAGGATTTTTTTTAATTTGCTGATTTGTGTGAGTATTATTTAGTATATATTTTTTTTCTAATAATATATATATATATTTTTTTAATCATTTTTTTTTGGGGCGCTCTGGGTCCGCGCACCGGTAAGCTTTCCGGAAAGCGCACCCAGAGCGCTACTTGTGTTTGTGTAAAAAAATATGAATGAAAAGTAAATAATAACGCAAGACATTTAGTACCATACATATAAAAGCAGTTTTTTTGAATAAGGAAATGAAAATAATTCTGCATTTCCATGAAACTATCAAAACGTCACTTCGGCGCACCGCGTAAGCGCCCCCGGAAGCGCCTACGTTCGTGCCGCGTATGCGCCCCCGGAAGCGCCTACATTCGCGCCGCGAATGCGCACCCGGAAGCACTTTTTGTGACGCACCAGTGCTGCAAATAATGCACCTTATTCAGTCATATTTACAAAGTGACGCATCTAGGTAGATGTGTCACTTTGTTAGCCCCTGCGCCACATTATACCTACGTCAGGTGTAATGTATGCAAAAGGGACATATTGACGCAAGAAAGGGTCGTAGAGGTGACGCAGTGAAATCTATGAGATATCACTGCGTCACTTTTATGACGCTGTTGCGTCCAAATCTTATGCCTGTTTCACAGCAGGCGTGCAGGCCCTTTCACATGGGGCCTGGCCCCATGTGAAAGGATGCATTGCTGGAGTTGGATTCTTTTTTGAGACACACTCCAGCAATGCATCACTTTTGTGCTTACAGATACGTCTGAAATACTGATGTATCTGTAAAAACGTCCGACATAATACGTCATAAATTTAATATGACGCATGACTAGAAGACTGAAGGCCTCATTTATGAGGTCATGCGTCACTTTAACGCCACCGGAGCGTCACTTTTTTTGACGCACCAGTGCTGTAAATAATGCACCTTATTCAGTCATATTTACAAAGTGACGCATCTAGGTAGATGCGTCACTTTGTTAGCCCCTGCGCCACATTATACCTACGTCAGGTGTAATGTATGCAAAAGGGACGTATTGACGCAAGAAAGGGTCGTAGAGGTGACACAGTGAATAAACTGGGTTTTCCCCATGCTACGCTCCCCGGTCCGCTCCCCGGAGCGAGTACCGGGCGCTCCCCCCGCGCAAATCGATTTTTTTTCTTTTTGCCCCGCGGGACCCTATTTTAGCCCCCACATCAAACCTAGGGGGTCAGGGGGGTCTACCCTGCCCCCTTATGGTCATTTCCCCCCTTTTTTTTGCCACCTCTTGTGTCTCGATCCTACCGAGACACAAGATGGCGGGCGCTCCGGACTGTTTCGAATGTTTACAGACACCCGTGAGCCAATCAGCTTTCCGTGCGCAAGTCGCGTAGTACGCCCGGTGTGTTCCCCGGTGCGCGTACCGGGGCGCGCCTACAGATATATATATTTTTTTTAACCTAAATTACTCAAAATCCACTGGAGCACATATCTTGAGACATAGCAAAGGCATATCGGGCTACCAGTCCCTACAATTTTGCCAAGTTTAGTGGAAAGCCATTCAGCCGTTCGGTCTAAAAGTGAGTTTGACCGCCCTATGGAAATTAACATGGAGAAAACACGTTTTGGGACCCCCCTTTTATCTTGGCCCCCGCTTGACGAATCCCCCCGAAACTTCCAAGGAAGAACCGGAGCTCCGCGAGGCAAATTTGAGGAAATATTCAGGCAGATTCGTCAAACGGCGCCAAAGTTATTCCAAATAGAATTTTGAGATTTTGCATTGAAAAAAATCCTAACTATAACTACCTACTGGCGACTGCCAGTAGGTAATATATTTATGTATATATATATATATATATATATATATATATATATATATATATATATATATATATATATATATATATATATATCCAGTCTTGCCAAACTTGTACATTTTGAAGAAGGCGCTGACACCATGAATCTGAATCCAAACTCGATTTATTCGATCAGTATCTGCTTAGACGCGTTTCGGCGTTGCCGCCTTGTTCACTACATCTGCATTTACATTTCGTTTCTACATATATACAAGAAGAGAGTCATGGGCGTGTCTATTAATTAACATACAGGTTCAAACCAGATGTTGCCATGGTTACATTAAGGCTCACCTGTGTGTTAGAAAGGTCTTTCTTCAGTTTTTACACATTTGACACGTTTTACTTCAGAAATATATTTTAAACATGATTTAAATTCATAAAATCACCAAAACATGTGTAAAAAATAATAATATTAGCAACCTTGTTTGTCATGTAGCATGTTAATATTCACAGCTAACATTTAAGGTAAGTAAAAATACATGAGATTCTCGTGAGAGAAAAAATATATATTGATTAGCACACTTTGCTACTGGTTCCCCGTGTGCTTGCCATGGATGTTCCTAATAAAAGGTCCTGTTTTGGTAGGCCCTATGGTTTGCCTGTGTTAACATTGTATGTAGCCTCCAAACGTGACAGCATGTTTGTTTAAGCGTGCTCGCCAACCCGGTTAGCTGCGTCGTGTCACAGACTGAAAATACCGCAGTAAGTAGTGCGAGCGCTTGGGCTGCTATTGTGTTTACACGTGTATACATGCCCATTGATGCCGCTCGTGGTTAAGCGCCAGAGTTCTATGTAGTATTGCCCGAGTGGGCATAACTAATTGTTCAATATTATGTGATACTGACAGTGAAAAACACTTGTTACTGGCTTGTGCATTAATCACTGTTTGCTGGTTTATAGTCAGTAGCGTGTTTGGTATTGTAGAATGTATCACGTCTGGAGTTAGGCTTTGTATTTCACTAGCGCGTGTGTTTTTTAGCGCTAACCATCCAAAAGGTGTTTCTCTAAGTAGAGTGAGTGGACGGGGGGTACATGAAGCAAAGTGGCTACGTGTGAATCGTGAGGTGTAGAATATGGTGATAAGTGCTCTGTACTCGGACATATTATATGTTTAAAATGTGCTTGAATTGTGCCCATAGGTGACCCGTGAGTTGTGTCGTAGATGAACTGCAGATGTTTCACGAATGGTACTCGGGGAGAGGAGGATATAAACTAGATGTATCTTAGTTGGTTATAAGTGGACACTTAGGGCTTCGTCCGCATTCAGGCCGAATGGGATCTTGGAGTTAAGAAGTATAATATACCTTGACTCCAAGCGGCGCAAAGCTAGGGGGCGATTGCCTCCTCTCATGTTTTTCGGTATGCTATCAATTACAAAGTACTGGATGTTTTTAGCATTACCGTTGTGACTCTCATGTATATGTCTGGCTACGGGGTACGTAGGATCATTATTGGCGATTGCTCGCAAATGCTGTAAGATCCGTACGTGTGCTGGGTGAATCGTGGAACCTACATATTTTTTCCCACATGAACATAGTAGCACATAAACTGCGAAGTCTGTTTTGCATGTGAACGCGTCTCTTAGAACATATGGTTTAATCCTGAAAGGGACTTGTACTTTGGTAGTGTTCACACCATGGGTGCAGGCTTTACATTTTGAACACTTTTTAAAGCCCTTTTGTGAATCTAACCAGTTCTTGGTCTTTTTGAGAGCTGGCGCATTACATACCAGTTCTTCTCTCATAGATTTAGCTTTCCTGAATGTTATTAATGGGCTAGTGCCCACTGATTCACCTATATTAGGGTCTCCCCGAACTAGCGGCCAGTGTCTGGTCAGGATTTTGCGTAGGTTACTGTGGTATCTATTGTAACCTGTTATTAGTCTTGGAGGATCTTTACTGTTGGGCCCAGTTGTGGTTTTTGTGGTGGTCACAGGGAAAATTAGATCTTTCCTGTTTTTGCCACTACATTTGTCCTCGGCCCTTTGGCAAGTGCTGTTAGTGTACCCTCTTTTTCTTAGCCTGTTAAACAGCTCTAGTTTGGCATTGGAGAGTCCCTCATTGGTGCTACAGTTTCGTGTCATTCTCAAGCACTCTGCATAGGGAATCGACTGTTTTAATGGTGTTGGATGGAAGCTGTGCGCGTGTAACAGGGCATTACCTGCAGTGGGTTTTCTATATGTGCGTGTCTGTATTTTGTTGTCTTGCACATACAGTTCTAAGTCAAGGAATTGGATATTGTGAGCACTTGTGTTACATGTGAACTTTAGGTTCAGTACATTTTCATTTAGAGCCAGTGCAAATCTTTCTGCTTCTTCAACACTCCCTTGCCATAAAATAAAAATGTCGTCAATATATCTTTTGTACATCACAACATATATATATATATATATAATACGGGTTTCTGAGTAGATGTGTGGGTGAGTAACAAGCTATGTGAGTGGTGGTATTGGGGTATTGGTAAGTGGGTGTGTCAGGGGCTGTATGAGTGAGTAAGTGGCGGTGTGAGTGGCTCTATGGGTTGGTAAGTGGATGTGTAGTGACTGTGTGGTGAGTGAGTGGGTATCTGAATGGCAGTATGAGTGATTGAGTGTGTAAGTGGCTGTATGGGTGAGTGAGAGGCTGTTAGGGCGGGTGTTTGGTTAAGTAAGTTGGTATGTGAGTAGCTGTATTGGAGAGTGTGCGAATGGCTCTAAGGGTCAGTGAGTAGATATGTGAGTGCTTGTATGGACATATGAATGGGTATGTAAGTGGGTGTGTAAGTGTGTGAGTGGCTGTGTTAAGAGGCTGTATGGGTGAGTGAGTGGGTGTGAGTAACTGTATAGGTTAATAGGTGGGTGTGTCAGTAGCTGTATGGGTGAGTGTGTGGCTATGTGAATGGCTGTATGGGTGAGCGAAGGGTTGTATGACTCGCTGTTTGAGTTAGAGGTAGGCCATGTGACTATCTCTACGGAGGAATGAGTAGGTATATGAGTACTGGTATGGATCTGTAAATGGGTATGTGACTGGTTGTGTGGGAGTTTCAATGGGTGTAAAAGAGATTCTACAGGGGTGTGAGTGGGTATGTGAGTTGTTCTGTAGATGGTGTTATCAGTAATGTCATTTGAGATGTCATCAGTGATGCCACTGACCATGTCATAAGTTATGTAATATGCGAGGTCAGAAGAAGTGCATTGGGGGACAAAAGTTATATTTAGCCTAGGTAACTACAACTGCTGAATTTCTATGAGTGAAATCTCAGCCTAACTATTACTTCCCTGTAACCTTTGTTTTTTTCAGTGAATTTCTGAGGTTTTTTGAATTCTATTTCCTAATTATAATGTCCCTGTAACCTTTGGTTTTATCAGTGAATTTGTAAGAGTTTTCAAATTCTATTTCCTAAATGTAATATCTCAGAAACCTGTGTTTTTTAAGTGAATTTCTATGTTTTTTTAACAGGTAGTCATGTTTGGCGAGTGGTAGAGAAAGGGGGCAGTACCTCCGACCAGCTCTCAAGAATTCTGCTGTAAGGGACATACGGGAGGTAACCGGAGGGCTTCTTTGTCCCCAAGGTCCCTCAGCAGCCAAGAAGACTTCATCCCCCAAGATGTAGTGTGCCTGCAGGCATGTTTGCAGAGTGGTGGAGAAAGGGGGCATGGCCTTCGAAGTCCTTACAGCAATAGTGTTCTGTGGGATTACTGGAGGTAACAGGAAGGGAAGTTGGCTTCCAAACTCCTACTGGAACCAAGGAGACTGCATCCCCCGACCAGCAGTGTGCCAGGAGGCACATTTCAAGAGTATTGGAGAAAGGGGTGTGGCCTCCAATAGCCTCACAGCAACCCCCTGTGTTGGACTTACTGGCAGTAACAGGATGGGCAGTTGGCCCCCAAGGACCCTGTGGAGTTAAAGGGACTTCATCCTGCAACCAGTAGTGTGACATGTTTTCAGAGTGGTGGAGAAAGAATGTGTGACCTCCGAAGTCCTTTCAGCAATCAGGCTGTGTGGGACTTACTGGAGGTAGCAGGAGGGCTTATGGGTCCCCAAGGACACTATAGAGCCATGGAGACTTCATATCCTAACCAGCACTGCACATCGAAGTGCATTTGTAGAGTGTTGGAGAAAAGGGGCGCAGCATCTGAAGACCTCTAAGAAATCATACTGTGCGGGACTTACTGAAGGTAACAGGAGGGGTTGTTGGCCCCAAGGTCCCTCAGCAGCCAACGGGTCTTGATTCCCTAACCAGCAGCACATCAGTAGGTGTATTTGGAAAGTGGTGGAGAAAGGGGGCATGGCATCCAAAGACCTCTCAGCAATCCCGCTGCGATAGACTTACTGGAGGTAACAGACAGACTTGTTGTCCCCAAAGGACCCTCAGAAACTTATTGGCGGTAACTGGGCTTCATGGCCTCCCTAGAACCCTCTGGAGACTTGGGGACTTCATCCCCAAACAGCAGCACACTATTTATTATTTGGGAAGGGGGCCACAAGTTCCCCTTCCCTGCGCCAATTTCAGACCTGGGTACCCCATCTCCTGGGACCAGGCTGATTTTTAATAGGGGAGGGGGGCACGTGGCCCCATTGCTGTGCTGATTTTGGCCCCAGGACTCCATCCCCAGGGGATGGGGATTTTAACAAAATAAAAAAATAACTTAAAGAGATGGGGGTTGGAAGGGCCCCCCTCCTGGGCCTATTTTGGCACCAGGGACCCCATCCGCAAGGGCCCAGCCTCACTTATGGCTACCCTGGTCCAATCCAGGGTACCCACAGTCTAATGTTGGGGACTACAGGGGAGCCTGAATGCCCCAGTGGTCCCTATGGGCTCCCTTCCTCCTGCGGGAGCCGGCATTGCTTTTGGACAGAGGGAGCTGCTGAACATGCAGCTTTCTCTGTCTAAAAGTAATTCTGCTCCATTTTCAGCAAGCAAGAGCATTTTTAATGCCCTCGCTTGTTGAAAGCAGAGCAGCGACTGCTATGAATTAGCGGGAGCAGTAAAGCACCTACCAAGTCACAGCAAACAGATATGTCCTGGGGGTGGGCACCCCAGGACATAGCAGGAGCTGGCCCTGGAGGGTGGTGGTCCCCAGGCAGATATATGGCTACAGGAGTCAGGCCACGTGACCCCACTCAGTTAAGATAAACTGCCCCGGGGAGGTGGTGGTCCCCAGGGCTGTGGGGAGCCGCATCCCTTATGGAGCTCCTTGAAACCATTGGACTCAAACAACTGGCCACCTCCCAAAAGCACTCAAGAGGACCTCTCTGCTCCGCAAGCAACAACATCCCTGTCAGCCACACCTCTGAACTACATTGGACTTACACCCACTTCTCCTTCACCAACCCCACCGAACACCACCGCGCCCACCACTAGCCATGCAGATGCTGGAACAAGGTCTCCATAGACTAACTTATCAGCTCCCTCTGCAAAAAAATCCCACCGCCGACCTCCAAGGACACAAATACCTAAGCATGCAACCTCTACCTATGGATCTTCAACTGCACCCGTCATCCCCGAATGCTGCCACATATCAACTGCTTCATCAAGTCCACCACCTTCCCTGAAGATTGGAAACACAAGGAGATCAACCCCCTGCTGAAAAAACCCTCTGCCAACCCGACGGAATTCAAGAAATGTAGACCAATCTCTTGTCTCCCCTTCCCAGCCAAAATCATGGAGAAGGCTATTAACACTCAACTCAACAAATTCATCAAAACAAACCACATCCTGGAGTCCTCCTAATCCCGCTTCAGAAGCAACAACAGCACCGAGACTGCACACCTTTTTAAAAATGTTTTTATTAAATTTTTCAGAAAACATCTGGCAGTTGTTACATCAATAATAATACTCAGGATACATCATAACAGTAGCTCCTCGAAACACGTGCCCCACTGCCCTTCATCATTACAATTTTACAGCTCTCGTGTTTTGTAGCATTAGGCTATCTCCAACTAGCCATATATCACTGTCATCGACAGTTATATTGTAGAGGACCATTCTCTGCTAATATTCAAAGTGAGCCTCTGTTATTTTGAGTGCTTGACTCATCCATTGCTAATCAAGTCAGCCCACATCTTCCCCCCCACCCAACCCACCCTCTACCACCGGTGTGTCCAATCTACCTGCAGCTGGAAATGATTTATACTACTAAGCCCTTATTGTTGCCTGTCACAGTAATGTCAAGGCTGTTCTGCCCAGCTCTGTATCTTTCCATTTCTACAGATGCGCCACATGGTCAAGACCGGGGTCCTCCTATTGGTCCTGTGGCTCACGGAGTCCTTATCTAAGCTCTAATACCGAGCCCCCATCTGATTCAGCTGAGGGTTCCCGTAGTGACGTAACTATGGCCTCCCATACCCTTGCAGTCACTTATATAATATACAGTCACTTATATAATCCAACACTCACCTATACTGCCTTTTACATATGCAGTTACTCACCCATATACCACTGGCATACCATTCACTCACCAACATAGCCATATGCAAACTGACTCACCCATACAGCCCCTCACAGATGTACTCACAAACCAATACATCCACTAATTTACCCACTCACTCATCTATACAGGGAGTTACACCCCCTCACCCACCCACACAGACACTCATACACCCATACATGTACTTAGACAACCAATCAACTACCCACTCAGCCACTCATGTACCTACTCACCAACCCATACATCCACTTACACATTAACTGACCTACTGATAAAGATATTCACACAAATTAGTCACTCACCCATACATTCACTGAGACACATTTAATCACTCACTTATACAGTCACTAACACACCCACTAAATCATCCATACAGCCACTCATACACCAAGTGATTCATCAATACACCTTGGTCATGGGATGATGTCATTTGAGATGTCATCAGTGACGCCACTGACAATGTAGGCACTATGAGTCGGTCGAAGCTGATTCGTACAGCTCTACGGACCATGTTTCCGACCAATGTATTACGATGTCAGATTTTGGCAGTGGACTCTCCGAACCCGAGTCTGTCGGAACCAATTCCAACAAGGAGTCAGTTGCAATTCTTTCCGACCGACATCGTAAAGAGGCCCATGGTGCAGGTTGTAAACTCCCATTTCCCTATGGGAGCTTTTGCAGCTGTAGGAAACCAGCCGCAGCACAGGCTCCCATAGAGCAAATGGGAGTTCCTGTAAATCTTTGCACCTCATGGTGCCTGCTACACAGTGCAGGGACTTAAAGGTGCCCCCCAGGCCCCCAACCGGAGGCCGCATAAGCATGGGGGCCCTGCTAAAGGCCCCCAAAGTTGCTTTTTGACAGAGTTTTCATGTTGAAAAGCCCAACTTGAAAAGCCTGTCGGAAGTCAGAAATCTCCAGTGGGACAAACACTGTACTCTGTGGCCAACAAGGGTTCCATAAGGTCAAATACCCTTCCTGAGAGGAGCCACTGAACAGGATTACCTACTGCAGAAAAGAAAATAGCTGGACCTACTGTAAAGTCAGGCAGACCTGCGATGTACTTCAGAAGGATCGGCAAGCACATAGGTCCTGGTTTCTTGTTGTTCTTAGACCACTTAATGGTGGAAATGTTTTATGTCCCAAGTTTCAGTTTAGCTGTTTGAGCAACTTTAGCACCACTTCCAGGGTCCAGGACTAGTGAGGAACCACTTGGAGGACAGGACTCACTTCTCGCAGGGTCCAGGGCGTATTAGGTGTTGGGAGATTTTTGTGTCCTCGTAGCTCAGAACAGGAGGCCAGCCACCAAGACCTTCGAGCCACTCTGGTAGTCCTATGATCATGCAATAAGGTAGGCCTCAAGCAGTTAGGCATTCCTCTGTGGGTACAAGGCAGGATTAAAGCAGCAGGGCTGTCCTCTAATAGCAGCTGGGCAGTCCTCTGATGTTCTTCTGGGGATTCTGCTCATGCCTAGAAGTGAACTGAAGAGTTGGTCGGAGGGTCCAGTATTTATACCTGGTGCCAGCCTTTGAAGTGGTAGAAACATCTTGGGGCATATTATCAAGCCCCTTATCCCCGCATCATCAGCACTTTTCTGCCGATAACGCGGCGATATTTGGATTGCCCTATTATCAAGCCAGCGGTAAGTCTATTAACGTGGCTTAAAGCCACGTTAATTGACTTAACGCTGCCTTGGTAATAGGGCCCCTTTCACGATTAACTGATCGTGAAAGGGGGCGTGCAGTGGGTGTTGCGGTGGGCGTTCCACCGCAACACCCATTCACTTCGACGCTGCCACCTATTATCAAGAGAGGCGATAATAGGTGGCAGCTCCAAATTTAAGAACAGGAAAGACTTGTTCTTAAGGTGGCAACATGAGGAGAAATGCTTCATTTCTCCTCGTTTTTGCTTTTTCCATGTGTGCTGCCTTGTGCAGCACACATGGAAAAAGCAAAATGTCAAGGTTTGTTTATGTGCAGGAAGGTGTCCCTTCCTGTACATAAACAAACCTTTTTTTAAAAATGCCAATTTGTAACTTACATGTGTGCTGCATATAGCAGCACACATGTAAGTTACAAAATGGCATTCATGCTTTGTTTATGTGCAGGAAGGAACACCTTCCTGTACATAAACAAACTTTTCCTGCCTGCGCTGGTGTTAAGTTGTAAAACTTATCGCCATCGCAGGGGGAACTGCTAGGCTGCACCATATCCTTGGTAATATGATGCAGCCTAGCATTTCAGAAGTGGCGAAGAGAGGCGTTAAGCCAAAGCGGCTAACACCTCTCTCCGCCACTTTGTTGGTAATATGCCCCCTAGACCTTTCTATATCTGGTTCTGAAAATGTGACTCCTTCCCCTGCCCAGTCTACAAGAGGACTAGAGTGATAAAAGACTAGCATCAAGTCCTTTGTGAGTGTACTGGCGGTAGCTCCTTTGAATTGTAAGTGAGGCAGGGATTAGCTCCGCCTTTCCCATCCTGGCAGGATGCCATCCTGCCAACACATAGTCCCACTTTGTCTAACTGTTTGGGAGTAATACATAATAACTAACTGATGACTACACCCAGTCATGTGACCCAGCATACAGCCTACAGGCACCAAATGGTTAGGACAAGAAAATGCCAACTTTCTAAAGGTCAAATTTTCCGTATTCTGAGTTAAAATCTGACCTTACAATTAAAGAGGAATTGGAATCACAATTCTTTTGAGGCCAAATATGACATTTCTACCTGTTCCCAATCAAAATTAAGCACCTAATACATTTAATATGGTAATCCAGTGTTATACTATGGGAGAGGATGACCTCATGGTAGTGAAAAACAAACTTAGAAGTTGTTCGGTTCAAGGACATGTAAAACTTAAAAACACATGTCCTGATTTTTAAATAAGCTGTTCCCTGCCCTAGTGGCTGTTTAGGGCTTACCATTGGGTGGCTTATATGTATTAAAAAGGGAGGTTTAGGCCTGGCAATAGTACCATTTTGCCAGAAGGAATTGACAGATTAAAACTGCACAAAGACTGCAGTGGCAGACCTGAGATATTCTTTAAAGAGCTACTTAAGAGGGTGGCACAATAAGTACTGCAGACCCACTAGTAGCAACAATTAATAGACCCTGGGTACATATAGTACCACTTTAATAGGACTCACAAGTAAAATAAATGTGCCTATTGGATGTAAACCATTTTTGCCATGTTTGTAATAGTGTGCACATGCAAAGAGGGACAAGTCCACCAAAGGTAAAATACACAAAATACTCCTAAAAATGAAATAAATGATAATACTATAACACACACAAAATATTTTTAACACAGATATATAAAAATACTAAAAAGGCAGATAATCTTATCTATAATATTCTGGCCCACGATATATTCGAATTCAGAATTTTTATGACACAGTATTTGTGCCTTACAATATTCTTTGCAAAATATTTTGATGGAACACCATTTCAGACTTTTGTTCCTTAAAAGCTTGCCATTAACAAGAGTGCAGTCATACATGAAGTTCATAATGTGGATAAGAAGGCCGTTCCAGGACCTGGTGGCAAGGTAGGAGAAGGAACAGCTTCCACTGTAGATTTGGCGGATGAGTGGTGTTTGTGCGAGGGAGGAGGAGCATAGGTACCTGGAGGGTTGGTAGGGGTTCAGGCAGTGGTTGATACATGATAGTCCTTGGCCATGGAGGGTTTTGTAGGATTGCGTCGGCATCTTGAATTGGCATCTTTTCTGGATGGGGAGCTAGTGGAGGTTCTTGAGGTGTGGGTAATGTTGGTCTATTTTGTAAAGTTCAGGATGAGCCAAGATGCTGGGCTTTGTTTCGTCTGGAGTCTCTTCATGCGTTGGGTGGTGGTTCCTGCATACAGCGTGTTTTCGTAGCCCGCTGGCTGGTGACTAGGGCTTGAGTGATGGTTTTCCTGGTGGCAATAGAGAGCCATCCGAAGATCTTTTGAAGCATGGAGAAGGTGTGGAAGCAGGCAGATTGCGTTGATCTGTCATTTCATGGGGAGTTTGCTGTCCAGGATGATGCCAAGGTTGCAGGCGTGATCTTTCGGTGTGGATATGGGTCCCAATTTGGCAGGCCACCATATGGTGTTCCATGGGGAGGTGTTCCTACAGATTAACACTTTGGTTTTGTCAGTGTTGGGCTTCAGGCAGTTGGATTTCTTTAAGTCAGCAACACTCGTCATGCAGTTGTGGATGCTGGCCCTAGTGCTGGAGGGGTCCATTTAAAGCAAGAGGCTGAACTGGGTACCGTCAGCATAGTATATGATGTTGAGGTAATGGAATCTGATGATGTTGACCAGGGGTACATGTTGAAGAGGGCCGGACAGAGGGATTGACCTTGAGGGATGCCGCAAATGGTGCTGGTTGGTTCCGAGGGCAGGGGTTGTGGGTGGATTCTCTGAGTTTGCCCAATGAGGAAGGATGCGATCCATTTGAGGGCCTCTTCCTGGATCCTGATGTGGTGGATTCTCTTAAAGAGTGTGTGGTGGGATACGGTGTCGAAAGCTGCAGAGAGGTTGAGGAGGATCAGGACCGTCGATTATCCGTTGTCGAGGAAGGTTCGGATGTCATTGATGGCGGCAATCAGGGTGGTCTTGGTGCTGTGGTTGGCATGGAAACCAGTTTGCAAGGCATTGAGCAGGTTGTCAAGCAGGTTATTTTTCTCCTGGTGTTTGGTGAGCTGGCGGTTGATGGCCTTCTTGAGAACTTTGGCTGGGAATGGTAGCAGTTAGATGGGGCGGTAGTTCTTGAGTTCGCTGGGACTGGCATAGAGTTTCCATACATCAGGGAAGGTTGCTGTGCTGACGGTTGCTTTGAGGATGGGGGTGAGCTGACTGCTGAATTCCTTGCTTTTGAGGTTGAAGAGGCGGTGAGGCAAGGGGTCCATGGGAACTCCTGAGTAGATGGAGTTGATGATGGCTGTGGTTTTCTGTGTGTTGAGCTGTTCCCATGAGGTGAGCTGGCGGTTGGAGCAGCGTCCATTGGTGTGAGAAGATCGTAGAGGTCTTTGGGTTGGACTTGAAAGTTACTGTAGATAGTGGATATCTTGTTGTGAAAATAGGTCACCAGAGTGTTGCAGAGTTTCTGGGAAGGGGAGATCATGTTCTTGGTGGCTGCAGGACAGGAGAATTCTCTGATGATACTGAAGAGTTCCTTGATGTGGTTGGTGCTTGCTTCAAGGCAGTTTGCCAGGGTGACTCCTTTCGTGTCTTTAAGACGTTTGTATTTGTTAAGGGCTGACTTGAAGATGGCACAGTCTGTGGGGTCTCTGCTGATACACCAACTTCTCTCCAGTCGTTAGCAGGTTTGTTTCATTTTCCTGTGTTCTGCTTCCCTCTTGCCACTTCTGTTCCTTCTTTCTGTACTTCTTTGTTTCTTTCTGCAACTTTCTTGTTTCTTTCTGCACCCCTCTTGCCGCTTTCTCTCTCCTTCTTTCTGCACCTCTATTGCTTCTTTCTGCACCTCTCTTGCCCCTTTCTGCACCCCTCTTCCTTCTTTCTGCACCTCTGTTGTTTCTTTCAGCACTTCTCTTGCTTCTTTCTGCACCTCTCTTGTCTCTTGTGCACCTCTCCATACCCTTTCTGTAGCCCTCTTGCTTTTTTCTGCACCTCTGTTCCAAAGTTCTGCATCCCTGTTACTTCTTTCTGCACTTATCTTGCTTTTTTCTGCACCATTCTTTGTGCACCTCTCTTGTCTCTTTCTGCACCCTTTGTGCCTCTTTCACCATCTCTGTTGCTTCTTTCTGCAGCTCTCTTCTGTCTTTCTGTATGCCTCCTGCCTCTTTCTGTACCCCTATTGCCTCTTTTTGCACCTCTGTTGGTTCTTTCTGTACCTCTTTTGCTTCGTTCTGCACTTTACTTGCCTCTTTCTGTACCCCTTTTGCCTCTTTATGCACCTCTGTTTGTTCTTTCAGCACTGCTCTTGCCTCTCTCAGCAACTCTGTTCCGAATTTCTGCATCACTCTTGCCTTTTTCTGCACCCCTCTTCCTTCTTTCTGCGCATCTCTTGCCTCAGTCTGCCCACCTATTCCTTATTTCTGTATCCCTTTTGCATGTTTCTGCAACTCTCTTGCCTCTTTCTTTAGTTCTCTTGCCTCCTTCTGCACCTCACTTGCCTCCTTTTGCACCTCTGTTGGTTCTTTTGCACTGCTCCTGCTTCTTTCTGTACCTCTCATACATTTCTGCACCCCTCTTGCCTCTTTCTGCATCCCTCGTACCTGTTTCTGCACATGTCTTGCCTCTGTCTGTACCCCTGTTCCCTCTTTGTGTACTTCTTTTGCCTGTTTCTGCAACTCTCCTGCCTCTTACTGCAATTCTCTTGCCTCCTTCTGCACTTCTGTTGCTTCTTTCTGCACTTTCCTTGCTTCTTTCTGTACCCCGTTGTCTCTTTCTGCACTCGTCTTCCCTCTTTCTTTCAGCAATTCTCTTGCCTCTTTTTGCACCCTTTCCCCTCTTTCTGCAACTCGCTTGCCTCTTTCTGAACCTCTCTTGCCTCTTTCTGCACACACAGGGCTACTTTTAAACTGACCTCAGCAGTGCACACATGATAGTGCAGAAAGGGCTGCTGGCCTCTAAACTGCCATGCCCTATTATACGCTGGGGACTTAGAGGTAGTTCTAATCCCCCTGTCCTATTATGTACTAGGGCCTTACAGGGGAGGTCATTACAATCACAGGGTTACCCCAACCCACAGTGTACCCTAGTGTATTGTAGGTGTTTTCACTGTATTTTGAATGTTTTTTAGCATAGCACTGCTCCTGACCTGGTTAGGTAGAGCCCAGAGTCAGTCAGAGTCAGTTACCACCTGTACCAGTCAGCAAAAAGTTGGGAGTTGCCCAGGTCATAGGATGACTTTGCAACAAGGCCTCTTTCTGCACCTCTTTTGGTTCTTTCTGCATATCTCTTGCTTCATTGTGCACATGTTTCCTCTTTCTGGACTTCTGTTGGCTCTTTCAGCATTTATCTTGCTTGTTTGCAAAACAATTGAGTGAATGGGGCATCCAGGCCAGCCTTTACACCATCACCAACTACCCGACCTTTTTAAAAAACACTTCCGAATCCTTAACGACTGACAATAACAGATCAGAGTTAAACCAGGAGAGGAATAATCAGCAGTTACCCTTGATGCTACGCGGTCTCAGACAGGAATCAAAACCAGCACCCTGAATTGAGAACCCGCTTCAAGTAATAGCCACAAAAGCAGGAGGACCACGCAAATGCGTATTCAAGCCAAATAAATCCCAAGATTGGTCCTGGCTCTCCCAGGCATTAAGGTAGTGTACAGACAACCTCGCATGAAAACAAACCAAATCATGACATAGCCCACTATCTGAATATATGCTGCTGGAACATCCGGGGTCTAACAAAAGCGAAAATCGGACGACTAATCACTGACCTCTGGAAGACCCACGATATCTTCACCATTCAAGAGACCTGGGCCCTGGAGAACACCATCTGGGAAGATTTTACTGTAATCGAATCCTTCGCTATTCCATCTACAGCAGGTGGCCATGCATCCGGGGGTATGCTGATTGCTGTGAAGAACACATTGGTCGCAAAATTAGAAACACTCTACAACGGCGAGGGCGATTACATCTTCATCAGCATTGAGATTAAGAGCCACGAAAAGGGAAAAACAAAGCAAAAAATCATCCTCGGCTGTGTTTACTTACACCCAACAAAAACAAGACGAGAGTCTACTTTGAGTAATATGCTACCTATAATAAACTATCTTGAAGCCCTATTTCCAAACGATCTGTGGCTGATAACGGGCGACTTTAACTCCAACTTAATGGACATCGATCCCACCCAATCCTCTTAATTATTATCAGTTAATGAAATGTGGGCAATCCCAGAGATAAAATCTCAGTATCAACGAAAGGAAGCCAATGGAATAAAACTAGCAACAATACTAAATCAGTTCGGATTGCGCATCCTCAATAGAAGGATTGCCTCGGACAAACCAGCTGCATATACCCACATATCCCCCTCCCGAATGGCTACCTTAGACTATATATGGATATCACTTACTGCCTTCCACCTGGTACGCCAGCTCTCGGTAATACCATCCTCAGATA
Organism: Lissotriton vulgaris; assembly: GCF_964263255.1. Taxonomy (NCBI): domain Eukaryota; kingdom Metazoa; phylum Chordata; class Amphibia; order Caudata; family Salamandridae; genus Lissotriton; species Lissotriton vulgaris. The sequence continues at coordinate 884,185,890 of NC_141694.1, forward strand.
GCGATCATGCCATTCTAATGTGCAAGATTGCCCTTAGGCAGCTACACCGCCTGAATATCCCCCTGATTGGAACGGAATTGAACCTACAGATTGTAAGAAACCTGAGATGGTCTGAAGGAAACCGGGAAGTAATAGAAGCGGAAGTGGACAATCTTCTGACCAAATGGGCTTTGGCCGGCATTAGTCACTTGTCAGCATTCTCTTGGGAAATTACACTGACCAACTTCAGAGATCAATTAGCATTAAAACCAACAAATAGTCTTTCGAAGGACCTTCTGGCTGTGACTACTCTGTTAGAGCAAAAACAAGTTACAATCACTACAAAAAGTAAATTAAATAAGTTGCAACGTACCAACCCGAATAACGAAAGCGAATATAAATCTCTGAAGAGCGACATATCAGCCGCTGGAAAAGATTACATGAAGGCCAGGTTCATCTTAAAGAAACTGGAAGAAGAGCACCACGGGGCGACAGTTTTTGAGATCATAAAAACTAAAGACCAAAGAAAATTTTGGAACTGGGTAAAAAAGGCCACCCACCGCAACTAATATCTCTCCTGCCGATTGGGAGACTTACGTCAAAATACTTTATACAGCACCACACGCCTTAAATGGCAGTAGCCTGTCCTCTCCCGATCAATTAATCCCCCAGGATGATACAATCTCCTGCGTCAAGATAACAACAGACGAAATACCAGGAATAATAAAGAAAATTCGCTCAGGTGGCGCCCCCGGACCCAATGGACTCCCTACTCAAGTATTCAAAGCCTCTGCCCAGAAATGGGCCTTGATACTGACCCCCCTCTTTGAGGAGGCAATATTGGGAGGCCCCATCTCGGCCTCTTGGCAAGGATCACTTCTCATCCCCTTCCATAAAAAAGGCTTGCGCTCTAATCCCGATAATTATCGGATGATAGCCCTACTTGATGTGGACGGGAAGGCATACGCTAGCGTCCTTTTAACGGCACTTACAAAATAGGTGGAAAATAACAACCTAATCCCTTTCACCCAAACTGGCTTCCAAAGAGGCAGCCATATCGAAGACAATCTGATCTGTATGGCCCACTTGATGGAAACCACCCTAGTCGCAAAAGGTAAATCAATGCACCTGGGATTCATCGACTTTCTCAAAGCCTTCAACAGCGTGAGCCGGCCTAAACTGTGGGAAAAATTGGCAAGATGGGGCATCCCTAGGTCGTTATTGAAAGCACTAATAGCCCTATACACAGACACCTGGGTTAAAGTAAGAGTTACATCGAGATGGTCTACTTCTAACAAAATCTATACTAGCAGAGGCCTAAAACAAGGGTGCACCCTTGCACCATTACTCTTTAATCTGAATCTCGCAGATCTCCCTGAATGGCTGTCCCGCTCCAGAGCCTTTCCCCCAGGAATTGATCAAAGAAAAACCCAAATTCTGCAATACGCAGACGTTACCATTCTCTTAGACCAAACTCAGTTGGGCCTTCAAAGACTGCTTGACTCCCTCGCCCAGTACTGCAACATCAATATGCTAGAGATAAATGTTACTAAAACCAAAGCAATGGCAATATCTTCCGCGAAAATAAAAAAGACCATGTGGTTTATTGAAGGGAAGCCACTGGAAACTGTCACCGCATATAAGTATCTGGACGTTTGGATCAATCACAAAGGGAGGCCCTCTGTGCATACAACTGAGATGCAGGCAGTTGCTCGTAGCCTGGACGGGGCCTTCATAAGAACGAAAACGCTTTGCCCTCCCAGGACTTAATCCCGTTAATAAATTTTATTACTGCAAAATTCCTTCCTACAATCTCTTTTGGTGCAATAATCTTTAAAGACAAAATGAATAACTGGTTAGACAGAGCGCAATCGTCATGTTACCGCAGGGTTTTTTGATTGCCAAACTCGACCTCCTATGCCCAAATTCGGAAAGAATTTTCTCTATCCTCCATGCGTTGGATTATGAGCGCAAGATATATTGCCTAAAAACGAAACAAGCTAGCCCTCACACTTTAAAGAGCTGCATATGGTTACTGCTTAGCAACCCCAAAATATTGTGAATTAAATATTTGACATTCTGCCTCGAATCCCTAAAAGCAAAGGACATATGGTCAACTCCCTTGCCCATCGAGGTGAAATCAAAGCTTTTAACCAAGCAAGCAAAAATTCTATCAAATGACCTTGACGCGCAACAGGTACTCCAGCTCTTCCATGGCTCTTGGGCCTCCAAACTATATGCCCCGTAAACTCTACCGTCTTATCTTGCATCCTCCACGAAATCACATACAAAACTTCAACTAATGAGATTCCGCTTCGGCTTAATTCCGCTGAAGGCATATCAGTTTGGCCAAGGATATAAGAAAGAAGCCTCCTCCCAATGCCGTATTTGCAACCAGGAAGAGAAAAACCTCATTCATATCTTGTGTATCTGTCAACGCCTATGAGCCCAAAGAATTTTCTGGCTGAGACCAATTTGACTTCTTCTGAATATCAGGACATGCCAAGAAGCACTCGATGCTTGCATGAGGGGAGACTCACCTCAGATGGCGACACGTTTTGTAAAGTTTATTACAGAAATTAACTCCGTGATCTTACCATCTGATCAAGTCTGAGCTTTATCCCCTCTAAGTGACATTCCTCTCGTTCTTTTAACCAACAAACCCACTGTCTCTTTAATAGACTTGAATATTCTCTTTTTACTACGGTCAATTTTGAATGTGTATATTGCAATGATTTTAATTAATTGTGCAAATAAATTTTTACTTACTTACTCTGTGCCTTTCTTCCTCTTTTTGCACATGTCCTACCTCTGTAGGCATAGATAGAAATCAGCATTTAAAAACCATAGAAATTCACTGAAAATAACATAGGTTTCAGAGACGTTATAGTTAGAAATTAGCATTTAAAACACTTAGAAAATTCACTGAAATAAACATAGGTTTCAGGGACGTTATAGTTAGTTGGACATTTCACTTATAAAAACTGGAGAAATGTGGCCTTTATAGTTAGTTGAGCTAACTATAAGCCACGCCCCCGCAATGCACTGCTAAAGATGTCACATATTACATTACTCATGATATGGTCAGTGACATCACTGATGACATCTCAAATGACATCACTGATGACATCATCCACGTGATAATCTGATGCACCTCCTCACACCCTAATATAAGCTTTGATACACCCACTCTAAAATACAGACTACCATTTTCAAAACCATAGATACACCAATACCAGTTAGTACATACCCACTTCCTGATTCCTAGGTCTACACACACACATCCACTCATTGACCCATACAGTCACTCATACATGCAGACACTCATCAATACAGCAGTATCATTTGTACCTATACAGACACTCACATACCACCACTCATCCATAGTTATTCACACACCTACTCAGTCATGCAAAGAATCAATCATTTCTCACCTATACAGTTATACACGCACCACCTCTCTTTTCATTCAGATACTAAAACATACTTACTCTCTTATACAATCACAGATACAAGCACACAGTCATCCATAAAGCCACTCTCACAATCACTCACTCTCAAATATAGTCATTTATTTACTCCAACACTCATATATACTGCTTGTCACATATGTAGTTACTCACACATGTACCACTGAGACATCCATTCACTCACCAACACACCCATACACACACTCACCAACCCACATAGCGCTTTGCAGATGCACACTTGAACCCATACATCCAGTGAATCACCACTCACACATCTATACATAGAGTCATACACCCCCTACCCACCCATACAAACACTCCGACAACCAATCAATAACCCATATAGACACTCATGTAGCTAGTTACCAACCAATGCAGCTGCTTACACAGCAACTGACAGACTGATACAGACATTCACACAGTTTAGTCACTAACCCATGCATTCAGTAAGACACGTTTAATCACTCACTTATACAGTCAGTCGCGCACCTACAAAGTCATCTATTCAGACACTTATATACCTACTTATTCTTATGCCCCGTGCACATAATTTAAGTTATGCCCCTGGGAAGTGGCGGTTCCCACGGGGGCAGCGTGGAGAGCAGGAGCCCCCCATTTTTTCAATTAAATCCCCAGGAAAGTGGTGGTCCTTCAGGCTGCGGGGGCCCACATGCGTCCGTCAGTAGGTGTTATATCTATATCTATATCTATATATCTATATATCTATATCTATATCTATATATATATAGAGAGAGATTCAGCTGTTACAGTTAGTAGAGCTAACTATAACTCGCGCCCCTGCAATGCACTACTGAAGACGTCACATATTACATCACTCATGACATGCTCAGAGAGATCACTGATGACATCTCAAATGACATCACTCATGACATCACTGATGACATCATCCAGTGACTGTGTATTTCTAAAAATGTAAAGAACGTTATATCTATATATGCCAAGGTATATTGAAGAATGATTAGTTGTCTGAGTACCTGTATGGGTGCCTGACTGTCTGTATCGGTGGGGGGATGTGACTCCCTCCATGGATGTGTGAGTGGGTGATTAACTGGGTATATGCATTTATGAGTCTGTGTGTTAGGTAGTGTATTGGTGAGTGAGTGTACGTATAGATGTGTTGGTGAGTGAATGGATGTGTTAGTGGTATATGTGTAAGTTGATTGATTGATTGAATAGAGATTTGTCAAGCGCAACTTTGCCCGAAGGCGTCAATGCGCAAATGATGGAATAAAGCCAGGTACAGAAATAGAGATACAGCGTATAGAGACCTAGGAGTAGGCTTCAGTAAAGAGCAGAGTTTTAAGGCCTTTTCGGAAGAGAAGAAGAGATTCTTGGTCCCTGAGTTCCAAAGGGAGCTCGTTCCAGAGTCTAGGGGCGAGAGAGGAGAAAGTCTTACCTCCCCATCTCGCCTTAGCGACTCGGGGGACAGTCAACAAATTCTGGCCGGCAGAGAGCAAGGCTCTACCGGGGACATAGGTCGAGACTAGGGTCCTGATGCCCTCAGCACCAGCACCATGAAGAGCCCTGTAAGTGATGGTCAGAATTTTGAATTTTATCCTGGCATATACCGGGAGCCAGTGGAGATTTCTCCTGATCCTGGTACCTGAAGAACGTCTGGGGGCATTGACGACAAACCTCGCTGCCGCGTTCTGGACGACCTGCAAACGATGGAGTAGTTTATTGCTCATGCCAAGATATAGGTCATTACAGTAGTCCAGTCGCAAGGATAATAGGGCAACTGCAACCAGTTTCCGGGCATCAGGAGAGAGGTAGTGGGTGAGTTTTCTTAGCACCCTTAAAACCCCGCAGCAAGTTGAGACCGTTCTGTTTACTTGCCTGTCAAAAGCAAGTGAGGTGTCAAATATGGCCCCCAGGTTACGGGCGACGGAAGAAGGCTGGGGACAAGTTCCCAGTGTCTGGGGCCACCAATCAGCTGACCAGATCTCCTTGTTTCCACCAAAGACCAGGATCTCCGTCTTTTCCCCGTTTAATTTAAGGAAGTTCGAGGTCATCCAGCCTGCCACTGCTTCCATACAATTTCGAAAGTTTAGGGCTGTGGTCTCAACGGATTGGGACAGAGAGACCATGATCTGGGTGTCATCGGCGTACGAGAGCACTTCCAGTCCAAAGGTTCTAACAAGCCTAGCAAGTGGGGCCACATAAACGTTGAAGAGTGTAGGACTCAAAGCGGAGCCCTGCGGGACCCCACACTGCAAAGGCATGGCGTTGGATAGGAAGTCACCCAGTTTGACCCTTTGCTCACAATGGTTAAGGAAGGAAGTGAGCAGGCTCAGAGCCAGGCCCTTCACCCCCGTCTCACTGAGGCGGGAGGCCAGGATGGTAGGGGACAGGGTGTCAAATGCTGCTGTAAGGTCGAGCAGGATCATAAGAGTTGTCTGACCACTGTCAACCTTAGCGCGGATGTTGTTGACCACCACTGTGAGTAAGTATGGGCGAATTTTGCGAATCTCGCGTTCGCGAATTTTGCGGATTTGCGAACTCGCAATCCGCAAAATCCGCGAATTCCCGCGAATTTGCGGATTTTTAAATTTTTTTATGTTTGCACGGGTTTCTGCAAGTTCGCGAGGGTTTTGTACAATTTCGCAAATTGCGAAATTGTACAAAACGCGTGCGAACTTGCAGAAACCCGTGCGAACACAATGTGCCCAGTATGTGCCTCTTGTGTGAATAAAAGGTCAGAGAAAGATCAGTTCAGCAGATGAAGAGAAAGAAGCTCCTGGTCACAGGAACAGCACGGGTATTGCGCTCGTGAAAGTCAAGGATGCAAAGCCTATCCAGCATCACAGCTGATTTTCCACTGTAGATTTGGGAAGAAGGCACACCTGTCCAGCCTCGACGATGCTCACGATTGTTTTTGGGCTAATGAATGAGTCACTGAATTTGAGCATCAACTAGTTCGAGCGACCATGTGTGTGTTACTATGCAATCGCCCCGAAGGGCGCAGGGGTCCCTTGAGTGAGCTGTCCATCATAGTGGGTGAATGGCGGGAAGACGGTGCAAACCGCGAGTGTGTGGACGGGGCCAAACGGGCAGGGCTACCATGCGAGTTCACACATGCTTCTAGTGTGTATAAAAGGTCAGAGAAAGATCAGTTCAGCAGATGAAGAGAAAGAAACCCCTGGTCACAAGAACAGCACGGGTATTGTGCTCGTGAAAGTCAAGGATGCAAAAGCCTCTATCCAGCATCACAGCTGATTTTCCACTGTAGAGTTGGGAAGAAGGCACACCTGCCTCGACGACGCTCACGATTGTTTTTGGGCTAATGAATGAGTCTCTGAATTTGAGCATCAACTAGTTCAAGCGACCATGTGTGTGTTACTATGCAATCGCCCCAACGGGCGCAGGGGTCCCTTGAGTGAGCTGTCCATCATAGTGGGTGAATGGCGGGAAGATGGTGCAAACCGCGAGTGTGTGAGCGGGGCCAAACGGGCAGGGCTACCATGCGAGTTCACACATGCTTCTAGTGTGTATAAAAGGTCAGAGAAAGATCAGTTCAGCAGATGAAGAGAAGGAAACCCCTGGTCACAAGAACAGCACGGGTATTGTGCTCGTGAAAGTCAAGGATGCAAAAGCCTCTATCCAGCATCACCGCTGATTTTCCACGGTAGATTTGTGAAGAAGGCACACCTGCCTCGACGACGCTCATGATTGTTTTTGGGCTGATGAATGAGTCACAGGAAGGGCATGGTAAATATTTTAGGATGGCGCCGGCAAGCTGCCAGCGCCATCCTAAAATACTTACTAAATTAGCTTCAACAGGAAGCTCTAATAGATAAAATCGAGCACCTGCTTTATTTTATCTATTAGAGCTTCCTGTTGAAGCTAACTTAGTAACTATTTTAGGGTGGCGCTGGCAGCTTGTCGGCGCCATCGTAAAATAGTTACAACAGGCCAGGCTTCAACTTTTGCCCCCGGAAAAATCCGCCGCTCGCGGATTTGCGAATTCTTGGTAAATTCGCGGGAGTTCGCGGATCGCGAATTTACCGAAAATTCGCAAAATCCGCGAGCGGAACGGATTTTCCGCTCATACTTAACTGTGAGGTCTGACTCAGTTCTATGCGCCTATCGGAAGCCAAGCTGGGAGGGGTCAAGCAGGCAGGTCTTATCCAGAAAGGCGCTAAGATGGAAATTCAGATGAGCCTCCAACATCTTAGCTGGAGCGGGAAGAAGGGAAATGGGACGAAAGTTCTTCAGAATCCCAGGATCCAAGGAGGCCTTTTTTAAGAGGGGCTTAACGATGGCAGTCTTCCAGGAAGCAGGAAACTCACCACTGGAGATGGCCCTATTCATAACTTCCAGCAAAGGGGGAAGTAAAGTGTGCCTGCAGTTTTTTAGGATTTTAAGGGGACAGGGATCAAGGGGAGATCCTGACTTAATCGAATCTAGGAGTTTATCTAGGGCCTCAGTCGTGAGGAGGGGAAAATTGGAGTAAGTGTCATTGGGAGCTGAGGTGTAGTCTAGGCTGGGAGGGGGAGCATGAGTGAGATTGTGAGTCTGGAGAGCTGTGTAAATATCCAGGATTTTAGTATGGAAGAAGGTGGAGATCTGATCACAGAGTTCTTGAGAGGGAACTATGGGATCGGGATGTTGGAGAAGAGATAAGGTATCTACCACCTTAAAGAGATCACCCGGGGAGGTGAGGGATGAGGTTAACTTGGAAAAGTAGGTTTGTTTTTTGGCCAGCACCGCCGCTTTGTAGCTCTTAAGGAGATTTTTATGCTTGATCCGTAGGTCGGCATCTGGCTGAGCTCTCCAGAGCCTTTCTTGCCTCCTACACTCCTGTCTCCGTAGTCTAAGAGTTTCTGAGTACCAGGGCGCTGACGGGCGTTTCCTGGCACAATAGTTGGATTTAAGCGGGGCTAGGGTGTCCACGGCCCTAGAAATGGTACTTGCGAGCTCACGGGCAGTGGTATCAATATCCTGAGAGGGGGAGGCTTAAAGCTGGCAATAAGAGGGCCAAGTGATTCATTGGACAGGCCCCTATAGTTCCTCTTTAGAACCCAACAGTTCATGTCCATGGGAGGGGCAGGAAGAGAACCTGAAACAAATTCCAGGGGGACTGCTTTGTGATCCGACCAGGAGAGAGGCAAAGGGGAGCCAATCTCTAACCTGGGATCGTTAGTAAACACCCCATCTAAGATGTGGCCAGCAGTATGGGTAGGAGATAGCACTTTTTGGGAGAGGCTGAGAGAAGCAAGTGAGTCAACAAGGGATGTAGTGTCGGCCGAGTTGAGATTTTCTAATTGAAAATTAAAATCTTCAAGAATAGTCAGGGAAGGCCTATTAATGAATGGTTCGATTACTTCAAGTAGATCGGCGGCAAACAGAGACCTAGAGCCCGGGGGTCTGTAAATAAGGATACCGGCAAAGTTTTCTTTCGGGGAGGTACTAAGAGAGAAGAAAAGAGCCTGAAAGGACTTCTGGGGAGAGGGGAGGGGCTCCATGCAACAGGTAAAAGAGTTCTTATATACAATGCCTATTCCACCCCCTCTGCGATCCTCTCTATCCTGTCTCACCATGGCATAACCATCGGGGAGGGCGTTAATCAAGTCGGGCCAGCTGAATCCGAGCCCCATGTTTCGGTGACAAAGACCTAGGAAGGTTTTCTTTCTGAAACAAAATCTCAGAAGGCAAAGTTGGTACTAACCAAGGAACGAGCATTAATAAGGAAGCCCACTTCTTTAGGGGGGGGAGGGGAGTCCTGTATCCCCTCGATCCTAGATGACTTTGCGGCATAGTCACGATTTGACCAACTAGGATTGATCGTGCAGCTGCAAATAAAACCATGATGCAATTGCTCGGGAAGCAATGTATAATGGCACGCTTGCCGGGGGGGTCTGAGAGATATAAGAGAGCCAAACAGATCCCCATGGTCATCAGGAGAAGTAATAGGGGGCTGGGCAGCATGCCAGGCCCCTGGAGCCTCCTTGGCGCTGACAGGCACAGACGGGCAGGACACTGGCATGACTCCGGCTAGAGTCCGGCCCGTCCTATATGCGCGTCCGCTGCGCGGAGAAGACGGTCGTCCCCTTTTATGGCCAACTAGAGCGCATCCGAGCACTGGAATACCCCCAATATGGCCGCCAAAACCAAGTTCGCCTCCCCGGGGCCGTGCTCTCAGCGTCAATGCTCAGCTGAGAGCGGCCCGGGCAGCGGCCCGGGCAGCGACTGGTCGCGGAAGGTCCTTGGACAGGTAAAACAAGTGGTTACGAGATGTAACTGATGCTCCGCACCCAATGCACTTAATTAAGAAAGGCTTTCCAAATCGAGCCTAAATAAGCGTTTTAAATCAAGCAGAACACACAAAGTAAAACTGAATACATAAGTAACTACATATGTGAAAGGCAGTAGTTGTGAGTGTTGGAGTATATAAGTGAGTATATGTAACAGTGAGTGATTGTGACAACGATTGCATGGATAAGTGTGTGCTTATGTCAGTAATTGTTGAAGACAGTACTTGTCTGTATATTATGAATAAAAGACATGGTGTGTGTATAACTGTATAGTTGAGTAAATGGCAGTGGAATTACTTCTTTAGGTGACTGACTTGGTTTTTGAATAACTCTTTGGGTGAGTGGCAGTGTGTGAGTGCCTAAATGGGTGTATGCATGGATATATCAGTGGTTGTATTGATGAATGACTGCGTGTATGAGTGACTGTATGGGTTAGTTGGTGGATGTGTATGTAGACGTATGAATCACTGAGCGGGTATGTATCAACTGCTATTGGTGTGTCTATGGTTTCGATATTGGTAGTCTGTATTTTAGAGTGGGTGTATGAAAGCTTTTATTAGGCTGTGAGGAGGTACATCAGATGATCACATGAATGATGTCATTAGTCTTGTCATCTGTGATGTATTTTGAGATGTCATCAGTAATGTCATTAGTGATGTCACTGACCATGTCATGAGTGATGTACTATGTGACGTCATCAGCAGTGCATTGCGGGGCATGAGTTGTAGTTAGCTCTACTAACTATAACAGCTGAATTTCTCTGGTTGTGTACGAGTGAAATGTCCAACTAACTATAGCGTCGCTAAAACCTGTAGTTTTTTCAGTGAATTTTTAAGGTTATTTAAATGCTCATTTCTAACTATGACGTTCCTGAAACCTGTGATTTTTTTCAGTGAATTTCTAAGGTTTTTTAAATGCTAATATCTAACTATAACGTCCCTAAAACCTATGGTCATTTCAGTGAATTTCTAAAATCCACTCCACTCCAAAAAACATTAGTAAAAATTTTTTACATTTACAACGCCAATAGCTATAATTCTTGCAAATGCGAGACCTATTAAATTACAAATGCTTCTTTAACTAGTAGTCACGTTTGCAGAGTGGTGGAGAAAGCAGGCTGGCCCTCCAACCAGTGCTCAGGAATTCCGCTGCGTAGGACTTACAGGAGGTACCAGGAGGGCTTCTTGGTCCCCAAAGTCCCTCAGGAGTAAAGTGGACTTCATCCCCCAACCAGTACTGTGCCAGGAGGCGCGTTTGCAGAGTGGTGGAGAAAAGGGGTATGTGGCCTCCGAAGATCTTGTAGCTATCCCACTGTGTGGAACTTAGTAGAGGTAACAGGAGAGGTAGTTGGCCCCCAAGGATAACCTTGGGGGCCGAATACCCTTCCTCCTACCTCCAGTAAGTCCCACACAACATTGCTAAATTCTCATAGCAGGCCACGGACCCTTGCAAATGTACTCCCTGGTGCGCTCTTGGATGCGGATTAAAGTCCACTTCGCTGCTGGGGATTCCTTAGTGGTCAACTGATACCTCCAGTATGCTTCAGATAGTGGGATGTTTGATAGATGGACACAGGCCATGCCCCCTTTGTCCACCACTCTGTAAATACACCTTCTGGTGCACTCTTGGTTGGGGGATGAAGTCCCCTTGCCTCCTGAGGGTCCTTCAGTAGGTAATATATATATATATATATATATATATATATATATATATATATATATATATATATATATATATATATATATATATATATATATATATATATGAGAAAGACTCGTCCCAAAACCTCCAACACTGCCAGATATCGCGCAGTCCTGAAAAGACGAAGAGAGGAACCCAGAAATGGTGCCAAACAAAGTGCGTGTTTATTTAAGCTCAATTTTGCTCAGCATGCCCGCCATTACGCGTTTCGACAGTATCCACTGTCTTGATCACATGATGTGATCGCAAAGCCACATGGGAATTTATCCTCATTGTCAATGACACAAAAGGTGGACTAAAACTTGACCACCATAATCAAACACATAATGTTTACAAAGGGTTCATAGAAACAAACAGGGGACTAAACCAAAAATATGTAGTCCTACCTTGTCTTAAATACAACCCAAGTGGGTGAATAAACTGAAGTATATACATATATGTGCAATGTCACGCAAATAAATAAATATATACAAACAACTTCATGAATATATACATATAAATATATAAATATATAGATCATAAAAACATGGTGTTAATTTCATTTTTGTTAAAGACTATGTTTCCTGACCCTTAAAAAACATTTAGAAAATAGATCCCAAGTGGGAATTTCCACTAAAGTGTCAAGTGCTTCATGTAAACAAAATTTTATACACAGTTAATGCCATTTGATTCCCATAATGTGGCAAGGAGCAGCCATCATCGCAAAGTGCAAAAAAGAATAATCAAAGTGCTAAGTGCAAGTAAATTATAACCAAAAATTTTTAAAAAGGGAAGAGCCCCTCCCTTTTGAATTCATTTTGCTGACTGATGTTAACACACAGCTCTAACCGGAAATGCAAAACAGTTCTATTAACATCCTTCTTGTTTATCATACAGTGGCACGCAATTGCTGAACAGTATGTCATTTCTTACTGATAGGGTGTAACCACAAATAATAAGGAATCTGGAATCATAGACAGGTGTACAAATCCTCACTGGCGTTGAGACCTCCAGGAGTACGGCTATTTAATTCCAAAATATAACGAGTCTCAAGGACCCTGAGCAGCCCATCCCTATTCCCACCTCTTTTGAGGGGTAGAACACAGTCTATGACAAAATAGGTAAGGTGCTTGGGATCACTCCCATGAACAGCCTGAAAATGGCGTGCCACCGGATAGGATTGTTCATTGTTGGAGATTGCTCTCAAGTGCTGCAGTATTCTCCTGTGAACCGGAAGTCGGGTACTCCCTACATACCTGAGTTCACAGGGGCACTGCAGCACATAAACGGCAAATTCTGTCTTACAGGACAGCTGTTTTGTTATCAGTACAGGTTCATCCTTGAATGGAGTATTATAGCGTGTTTTATTACATCCATTCTTGCAGGCCTTGCAAATGGAACACTTCAGAAAACCCTTTCTCAGATTCATAAAGGTTTTTGATATCGGAGGTTCCAAATGGTTCTTAACCAGCCTATCTGACATAGAGGTAGATTTTCTAAAAGAAAATTCTGGCCTTCTACCTACTGAACCCCCAATGACGGGATCCCCCGTCACCAGGTTCCAGTTGTGGCTGAAAATCCGCCGGATCTCATTGTGTTGTTGGTTATATGTTACTATTACCCTATAGCATTCTGTGGAAGTTTCAGCCTGAACAGCTTCAGATCTTGGTTTAGGTGCCAAAATCTGTGTTCTTGTCATGTTATTAGTGCGCTCAATGGCCCTGGTGATTGTTTTCGCAGAATATCCGCGTGCCAGGAAGCGCAATTTGCTTTCCTCCATTGCTCTTGAACATTCTCTATCATCACTACAAATTCTTTTAATACGAAGCATCTCCCCATAGGGGATGCTCTGTATCAAGTGATGAGGGTGTTGACTTGCCGCGTGCAGGATAGTGTTACCTGCAGTCGGCTTTCTATATAACCTTGTGGCGAGATTACCTGCATTGATATAAACCTCTATGTCTAGGAAGCAAAGCTGTGATTTGCTTATAGTGGAAGTGAATTCCAAATTGAGATCATTACAGTTAAGTTTTTCTACAAATTCCTGGGCTTCTAGCATAGTACCCTGCCAGATAAAAAAGAGGTCGTCTATATATCTGAAATAGACTGGAACATGCCTCCTCATGATGGCCTGATGCTGTACCATAAGGACCTGCTCCTCCCACCAGCCCATGTGCAAACACGCTAGGCTGGGAGAAAAGCAGGCCCCCATAGCTACCCCTCTGATTTGCTGATACACTTGGCTGTTAAACAAAAAATAATTTTGCTCCAGACAAATCTTAATCATGGCAGTGAGCATGGAATTGTGAGCAGAAAAATTAATTGACCTCCTGTTCAGAAAATAATTCACTGCCCTAATACCGTCCATATGTCGTATAGACGTGTATAAAGATGTAACATCCAAACTCATAAGTACACAGTCTGCATTCCAAACAAAATCACCCAATTTTCTGACAAAGTCAGAAGAATCCTGCACATAAGACTCCAAGTTTTTGACATTGTCCTGCAAAAAATAGTCAATTTAGGTTGACATTTTTTCCGTGGAACTGTTAATCGCTGAAATTATGGGCCTCCCAGGAGGGATTTGTGTGTTCTTATGGATTTTTGGAAGCAAATAAAAAGAAGGGATGACCGGGAATTCCTTCTTCAAAAACCCCAGTTCCTCCTTAGTAATTAGGTTGCCACACTTCCATGCAACTAGCTTGGCATGTTGTTCTTCCCATGCCAGCCTTACTGCTCCCAAATTACTCTTTCTGTAACAAGAATGGTCCTGTAATTGCTTTTCCGCTTCTTGAATGTACATTTGACGAGGCCACAATACTATGTTTCCACCCTTATTCGCTTGACGGATCAAAATGGTGTTGTCTGATTCCAGTTTTTTCACAAGGGTATTGTAACTCTGATTCAAATTGTTAATCACTCTATGTCTTTTATTGGTGGTGATATAGAGCTGCTTTAAATCCTTGGTAATCAGATCTTGGTAGACATAAATGTTATCGTGAGGCATTATAGGGAGAAACACCGATTTAGGTTTGAAAGGAGTAACCCCCGATACCTGATCAACTCTCGACCTCACCAAAGGTATCATTGTTGAGCGGTTCGTCTCCTCCTGTAACTCCCATATCTCGTCAAAGTCCGCTCTGTCTCCTGCTTCCAAGGAGACCGAATCAGTTTCAATTGCCCCCAATTTTTTCTTCCTCATGGGTTGCATTTTGAAATATTTCTTAAGCTTTAGTTTTCTCACAAAGCGGAAAGCATCCATTCTTGTGTCCGCGTAATTAAAGTTACATGGAGGACAATAGGAAAGACCCAAACTTAGAATATTGGATTCCTTTTCAGTTAGTTTTATTGAGGTCAAATTCATTATTGAGCTGGGGCTGCCGCCTGTGTTTTTGCTGCTTTTTTGTTGTTCCAGCGGTTTTTCTTTTGATTGCTGTTTGTTTTTGCTTTTGTTGCACCTTCTCCTTTCGCCTCGTTTCCTGTTGGCCCTTTGGCGTTTTGACCGCCAGTCTGTCCTCTGGATCTCAATGTGTCTCGGCGGTCCTGACACATACAGCTCATTTCCTGGGCCTTGGAGAGTGCTGTAAACCCCAACGGCATACTTCTCGCCCCCTCATTCTCTGATTCGCTGCCAACCGAACTTGCATCTGAGGAAGAAGGAACACTGGGAACGCTATTGGGTGCAACAACACGAGTCTTTCTGGCTCTCGCTTTGATGTTTTCATAGCGCTTAGCATAAGTGAAGATTTGCCCGTGTAAATAGTCCAAGTGATCCCGCTCGAATTTATAGGCCTTGCAGTTTTTTATTATATCTTCCTCTTTGATTAGCCTAGTATTCATTTCTGCTCGCATCTTATCCGTCGCTTCACTCGTTCCCATACCTCCTATTTCCTCTTCCAGTGCTTCAATCTGCATCTGTAATTTACAACGGTCAGATTCTGCATATTTTACCAATATTCTCATCAATTTTGCAGATGACTCTAAGTTTGCTTCCGCCCACTCGGTGAGCATGTCCGGATCGGGTGTCTCATAACTAGGGGCAAGGCTGATTCGTAACCCTCTACGCACCCGTCCCTCCTGTAAGTACATAGTCAACGATTTGTTTTCCCACCATTTGGACTGTTCTTTGATTTTTAATTTCTCCAATTTCCTATACAAATCTTGAATTGTTGGATTTGCATTTGCAACGGTTGTTGGCCGTGTTGAGTCAGTTCCCCCAGCCGGGGGTTGTACAAATACGAGGCCAGCAGCCTCCTCTCTGCTCCGCAATACATCCACGGACATGCTTATGCTGTAACTTGTCAATTAGAGCCACACTTTGTTAGAATAGGAACCGCGTTCACAAAAGGCAAATTACTTCTTGCTGAATCGCGAACACAGCCCTCGGCACACTCCCCACCGGACAATCTCAC
Source organism: Lissotriton vulgaris (assembly GCF_964263255.1). NCBI lineage: Eukaryota > Metazoa > Chordata > Amphibia > Caudata > Salamandridae > Lissotriton > Lissotriton vulgaris. The sequence continues at coordinate 884,201,706 of NC_141694.1, forward strand.
TTCGCCTACCTCGTAGGATTACCGCTATGCAGTCAGCTCTCTCGAAACCAAAGGCTGCGATTCCAGAAGCCGAGGCAGGATTCTTCAGTGTACGGGGGTTCTCGGCGGCTAACTTCAAGCCGAAGTTTGTAAAGGCAGCTCCGTAAACGAAACTCTCCGCTTCCCGCCGCCAAACCACATCAAAGGGGGAGGGGTTCCTCTCGCACCAACGGAAGCCTCCAGGTGCAACACATAGGAGAAAGACTCGTCCCAAAACCTCCAACACTGCCAGATATCGCGCAGTCCTGAAAAGACGAAGAGAGGAACCCAGAAATGGTGCCAAACAAAGTGCGTGTTTATTTAAGCTCAATTTTGCTCAGCATGCCCGCCATTACGCGTTTCGACAGTATCCACTGTCTTGATCACATGATGTGATCGCAAAGCCACATGGGAATTTATCCTCATTGTCAATGACACAAAAGGTGGACTAAAACTTGACCACCATAATCAAACACATAATGTTTACAAAGGGTTCATAGAAACAAACAGGGGACTAAACCAATAATATGTAGTCCTACCTATATTTATTACCTACTGGCGGTCGCCAGTAGGTAGTTATAGTTAGGACCTCATTTCCATTCAAAAAGTGTTTTTTTCTTTTGCTAATATCTTTGGCCCCGTTTGACGAATCTTCTGACATGCAGCTCCCTTTGTGCAAAAGCAATCTGCTTTGGTTTTTGGAAGCAAGAGCAGGCTTCCTGCTCGAGCTTCCAAAAACCAAAGCAGTATTTGCTATGGCAGGGCGCGAGGTGTTTTTTTCTTTTGCCAATATCTTTGGCGCCAGATGATGAATCTTTGTGAAAATTTCAAAACTAATGGGGTGCTCCGGTCAGTTCCTGTCTTGAAATGTTTGGGGTGATTTGTCAAGACGGGACCAAGGAAAAAGGGGGGTCCCAAAGCACGTTTTCCCATTTTCATTTCCATAGGAACTTTAGACAAAGCTACAGCCCAAACTGCTGAATGGAATTACACCAAATTTGGCAGCAAGGTAGTTCTTGGTTCAGAAAGATCCCTCTTTTAAAATGGTGTAAATCCATTCAGTAGTTCCAGAGAATTTAGAAAAAGAAAAGTTTCGATATCTGAGCACCGAGGAGGGTTCGCGAACCCTCCCTGGCACGAGCTTCACTCTGATTGGCTGCAAACACTAATAGCCAGGAAGTTTTGGCAGCCATCTTGTGACTCTGTAACTGAGTCACAAGAAAAGAATAAATAAAAGGGTAAAAAACATGAAAAGGGGGCAGGGTACAAACACCCTGACCCCCTAGAGCTGCTCAGGGGGTACCATAAGACAACCAGGGCCAAAAACAGCATTAAAAAAATCACTCTGAGGTTGCGAATCCGGCTGAGAAAATAAAAAAATTAAGTGGGGGCTCCTGCGCTTCGTTGTATTTAGGCCCCCGGGTGGACCAGGTCCCAGGAGCATGCCTAATTATGTTGTGGGGGCCCGCTGGATCCCCCATAGCTCCGGGAACTGCCACCTACCAAGGGCTTAAATTATGATGTGTGGGGGCACTTGACCCTCCCACAGCCCCGGGGACTGCCTCCTCCCTGGGGCATAATGCAATAAGGGTGGGGGGTCTTGTGGCCCCCCCAAGCCCTGGGTACTGCCATCTACCTGGGGTATCCTTCAAATTAGGGAGGGGGACCTTGCCAGCTCCCGGGGGCTTTGAAAGTAATTAGTGTAGGGGGCACGAGCCCCACCACTCTGCACCGGGAACCACCACCTCTCCGGGGCATTGATTATAATATGGGTGTCCGTTATGGACCCCCAGGGACCACCACCCCCGAGGCTATCTAAATGAAGAGAGGGGGGCCGTGCGGCCCCTCTCCTTGAGCCCTTGATGATCCTGGGGAACACCACACCCCAGGGCCGACTCCTGTAATGTCCCGGGGTGCTCACCCCCGGGTCATTACTGTTTGCTATGGCAGGGCAGGAGCACACTTCCCGCCCTGCCATAGCAAACACTGCTTTGGTTTTTGGAAGCGACAGCAGGAAGCCTGCTCTCGCTTCCAAAAACCAAAGCAGATTGCTTTTGCACAAAGGGAGCTGCATGTCAGCAGCTCCCCTTGTGCAGAAGCAATGCCGGCTCCTGCAGGAGGCGGGGAACTGACAGGACCATGGGGGCATTGGATCTCCCCCAGTCCCCACAATGGAGGCCAGGCACCAAGGGATGGGGTCCCCGGGGTCAGGAGTGGCCTGAGAAGGGGGCCACGTGGCCCCCCTCCAAAGTATTAAATAAATACAATTTAAAAAAGACTGGCCATGGCCCGGGGTCCCTGGGGGGCCTAAATTGGCCGTGGGGGGATCACACAGCCCCCTTCTTGATACATTTTTTTTTTCTTTTTAGAAAAAGGGGTCTGGCCCTGGGGGATGGGGTCTCCTCAGGGCCCCAAAAAAAGTAAAACAAGGACCCCCGGGGAAAAGGGAAAGGCCGGCCCGGGGGATGAAGTCCCTAGAGCCATAATTGGATTGAGGAGGGTGGTCAGGCGGTCCACCTCCAAAGTATTAAATAAATAAAATTTTAAAAAAGACTGGCCATGCCCCGGGGATGGGGTCCCTGGGGGCCGAAATTGGCCTCAGGAGGGAGAGCACGAGGCACCCGCCCTGATTAAAAGAATAATACCTTTCAGAAAAAGTGGTCAGGCCCTGGGGGATGGGGTCCCCAGGGCCCCAAAAAAGTAAAAAAAGCGGGGCCACATAGTGCCCTTTGTAAAAAAAAAGCTGCCATTGTGCTAGAGGCCACGCCCCCTTTCTCCACCACTCTGCAACCACACACCCCTGGTGCTTAGTTAGTTGGTGAATTAATTCCCCTTGAATACTGAGGGTCTCTGGGGCCAATTAGCCCACCAGGTACTTCCAATATGCACCACAGAGCTGCGTGGCAGAGAGGTGGTTTGATGACACTCCCCTTTTTATGCCAATCTGCAAACATGCCTCTTGGCGCACTGCTGGTGGGGCGATGAGGTCTTAATTAAGTTTTCTTCCTACACCCCTACAAACCCAGCAGCTTGAACCTTATATATAACAGAAAAATATGAATATTACATGACTTCATAGTTAATAATCAATAAAGTAATCAATAATACATTAATAATTAATTACTTTTTAATTATCTTCCCACCCTATACCCTACCAACTCAGCAAACAAAACAAACATAACAAAAATATATCATTATTACACACTTTAAGTAATTAATATTGAATTAAAAAATGACTCATAAATTACTAATTAATTGTTAATTAATACCTAATTAACGTCCTACCTTTTACCCCTACAGACCTAGCAACCTCCACAACACTATAAATTACTGTTAGCAATTAAATGAAAAATTTGAAATCCTTTAAATTTACATACTACATTGAAAAATATTACTATTATAAAAACAATAATAAGACATAAAATGTTTGTTGTTCTTAAAAAATTATTTTTTGCAACTACATTATTGAAAATAGTATTAACAACAATGACATTCTTAACAACAATATTTTTTCCGCTATTAATGTGTTATGACATTTCCAATTTGATATTTTGTCCAAATGCCGGAACAACAGAACACAAGTGATTGAGCATGCTTTTTTGCATTTTCTTTCAGCGAAAAATGCATTTGTGCTTTGTTAATTACCATCATTTGTGTGGCATTCTCCCAAAATCTTGCCTTCTTTAACTAAAAATGTTTTGTTGGCCTGTTCATCAGAGATAAAGTGCTTATGCTCTCCCTTTTAAACATGGTAAAACTGCCAAATACCTAATTGACACATTTTATTTACAGTCCCTTGTAGATTAAACTTAATACATGATCAAGGACCTGTAAATTAAATGCTAGAAGTGGGCTGCAGAACTCATTGTGCCACCTACTAAAGTAACAAAAAAACATTTCTCCAGGCCTGCCCATGCAGCCTGTGTGTGCAGTTTCAAACTTCCGTTCAGACCCTGGCACAATAAACCTATTGCCAGGTCTAAACCATCCTTTTAAGTACTTCTAAGTCAGCGCTTAGGTAGCCTCTAAGCGCCCAAAGGGCCAGGTGCATGGTATTTACAAAGTAGAGGTCAGCAGAGTTCATGGATTTGTGACCTTGTGGAATTCTGTTCGAAGGAAAAAAACTCTCTGAAATTCCACGGAGTTCTACCCTGCACACCTGTACTGGTTACGGTAAAGTGTGTCCTACATATCCACTTTTCAATCAAAGTAGCGCACCTGGGATGTATGTAAGTATCGGTTGCTAGACAGTTGAGAGCTGTTTAGTGGTGGAGGTGTTACGTATTTTACTGGAGGTGAAGAGAGATTGTAATATGGTCCTGGGATGATGGGAAGGAGAAAGATAGAATATATGAGGAACGATGAGCAGCAGCGGGAAAGATGAGAGAAAACCTAAGGGGGTGAGGGGTTGGGAAAAGGTGAGGACTGTGAGGGGAGAAGTCCACATACTGAAAAAGTTCCAGCATCAGTTCCCAGGACCAACGAAAAAATGCCTGAGTGCCAGGGGACACCCTCTGGCAGCAGATGCACAAGCAGAGTGTGGAAGTGTAAGAGCAGGAGGGGCGAGAGGAGAGAACACTCCTGTCAGACCGGTAGGAAGGGCATGACACCAGCCTGAGACCCAGCCCAAGCACGAGCAAGCAGGGGCAGCTACAATGAGTGCAGAACTCAGGAAACTGAAGGACATTGAACTGTACCAACACAGTGCATTCTGAGTTTTAAAGGACACCCAAACTAATCATAGAGGGCCCTTTATACACTGCAATTAATTTAATTAAAAGCACTTACTCCACCATCCAAGTTCCCAGTGTATACCAGAGCCAAACCTGCAGCTGTAGTCCGAGCAACACCTGAAAAGGGTGGGGGGAAAAGCAGTGTGGGGAGAGCGTGTGCGTAACGGCTAGGGTGGCCGACAAGTTCCAGTTCTTGCAACTCTGCTTCATGGAATATGTAATTTAATTAATTGTCCCTAACATTTGAAATCATAGTAGGTTTCATTTTTTAGCTGGGTTTTGGGTTTCTCAGTTGTTTGGAATTGGTCATCCTGATCACTGCGGTCATATCAGTGGGGTGAGCGTGCTAGAAACTGACACATCTCCGCGAAGGGTGACAAGGTTTTTTTGCTGAACTTTAAGCTCCAAGTGGAGTGCGGAGCTCCAAAAGTCTGTGCACTCCTCCAGCAGAGCCGAGTTTGTCACACACCCTTATTAAAAAGTTGGGTATGTGCATTTGAGTGGTTATATGTCCTGCTGGTGAAATAGCTACAACGTTTTTTTTCAAAGTGGCAAGTCTGGTGATCCTAAATAAAAACACTGGGTTACACAATAACAACTTATAGTGCTTTCTTTCAGTTTTGGAACTGCTAGAAAGTGATTGAAGAACTCATTTTAATAGTAATTTAAAATTCTAAAGTCAGATTTTTATATTACTCTTTTGCAAATGACAGTTTTAGAAAGTTGACATTTTCCTGCCTAAATCTGAAAGGTGTTTTCTGCCAGTGTTCAGTGTCACCTGACCCCTGATCTTTTTCCCTGAAGAGATATGTGTATTACTCCCTGACAGTGAACAAAGAGCCCTGGGAGTGGGGAGTGGGACTTCTCCCTTGGCTGGGTGGCATGGGATCATCTGTGCCCATTCCCTTCCTGAGCTTCAAAGGATGGTAACCTTGTCAATGGCAGATGAAGCTGCTTCCCCTTAGACTTTCTAGTCAGGCCAATAGGGGGTAAAGGAACCAACCAGAATGTGCTTAGGGAGTGGACAAAGTCTTGCATCCCCATCCCAGGCTATCAATTGTCATATAATTGGACCCCACAGACCTCTCCTCAGAACACTCCTGGACCTGGGAAGAATCAAAAGAAAGACTGTCTTTCTGTCTGGAGTACCTGAAGGAAAATTGGCCCGCTTGCCCTGAATCCAGGCACTCGGAAGTGACTCTAAATTCGGTTGGATGACCTCCTGTTGGGCTGCAGGGACACAACAAGCTTCCGGAGGCCTGTCTGCCTGCAAATGCCTCACTGATGATTTCCAACTGTACCTGCCTAGGACCTTGTGTCTGGCCTTTGCTGGTGTGTGTCCTAACCACCAAGTGAAGCCCTCCAGGCTTTGGCTGGTGTTAAAGTGTACTCCTCCTGCTCTTAGTTTAAAAGCTAAGATTTGGAAACTTTTTTGCTAGTTTTTCCTCCAGAGAAATGACAGGAGACTAGCATCATTACAAAGCTGAAAACATCAGTATCAAATCACTGGTCGGATTCAGCTTACTGGTTTGCCCTACTGAAAGAAGATCTGACTTTCAGAAAATGATCTAAGTCTGAATGTAGAGGGCTTCAGTAGGACTGATGCCGATCAGCAATCCATTGAGGTGGAGGCTTTCCTGGTCACAGACTTTGAACTTTGCCCACTGTCATCAACAACCACACTGGGACCACGCTCTTCAGCAACTAATTGTCATCTAGTCCTTGTCTGGATGTAGCTTGTAGCGCTGCCAACTCATCAACTACCACTTTTCACCAACAAGTTTCTAAATCAGGAAGGTAAAGTTTCTGCTATTATGAACCTGGTCCCTGTATCCGACCCAATAACACTACTTAGCACACGTGTATCAATGATTGGAGTTCCAAAAGTACGCAATATAGGTAGTCTGTGAAGACATAAATAATAAACACAATTCTCTTTTCCTTCTTCTTAGTTGTTCTGTTTAATTTATGTAGATCTTCCATACTGCTCCCAACAGCCAACACGTGTTTCGTCAAAACCGGGAGGTTGGTCCGCGACTTTCTCAAGGCTATGTCTTCCGTGTAAAATACTTTAATTTGTGGTGATATTTCCAACCCACAGTGTGCTTCTGGTAAGGTGGCGTCAACACTTTGTAACTTCCCTGGTATCACAAGTTCTCTATGTAGTCATTCTTCAGAGAGCTAACTCCGAAGCTTTCTATCCCCTCAGCGACGCCACCCGTTTCCTCTAAGTTATCCCTTTCTGCTTTTGTACCAAGCTACAAGAGGGCTAAGCACAGGTATATTTAGTGACTTTGTGGTACAACCTGTGAAGGATTGTAATTATTATTTGAGGTGGGTTCTCAGCCCCTTAAATAATCTGCTAATTTCTTGCACATGTCAAAAATTGACAAAGAATGCATTTTCCACCAAAATAAAGCTCTAAATGACCAGCTTGCTTTTTATGTAAGGGAAAGTAAATTAATCTAGTTTTGTAGAAATTTCACATGATTACATGAAAGCATATCACGTTCTTTTTGCAAATCCCTAAATACAAGCATACTACAAACTTTGAGCCATCATGCACCTTCAAAAGCATAACAGTGATAATCTGCATGCAGCTGCCAGCATATTAATAGATTAAGGCCTTGATGTGCAAACGATACTAATAGCAATTACAAAATAGAGATTTTTTAGTTAATCGCTATTTGATAATCGCTATTACTAATGTACTATAGTAATCTCTAGCTCCTTATTTTTAAATTAACGATTCATATTGCTTTTTTAAATAGAACTACCTCAAGATTTAATGAGGCAGATCGCAATTTGTGACCCCCTAGAATTCGCTGTCATCACAGAGATGGCTGGCCTGCTGGGGTCAACAGAGAACCATGCCTGTGATTGCTTTTAAGTAAAGCAATCATATTTTTGCAAACACAGCCCGTTTTCCTACAAGGAAAATAAGATGCGTTTTAAAATAAAAATGAAACATTTCATTTTTATATTTCCAAGAAGGCAGTAGTACATGGGACCACTGCCTGCTTTTAAGAAACATTTTGTCAAACATTCTCAAAGGGGAAGGCATCTCAAGGGGCCCACTTTCCATTGGAGAATGGGTTACAACCAACTTTAAATTGGTGGTAAAGTGCAAATGTTTTGCAACTGCATTTCGGTTGCAAAACATTAGTACGTACCATTCAGATTCCCTATCTGGAAGGGACGCCCCGAACACTCCCCTTCCAAATAGCAATTCTGTTTTGAGTCACAAACCCAAACTGCGATTTGGTATTTTTACATTTTAAAAAGCATTTTTGTGGTTGCAAACAGACAGCTATTGTGAATTGAACCATTTGCGACAGAAAAAAATGCTTTGTACATCTAGCCCTAAAGGCCCCAATTATTTTTTGGAGAAGAATGGCATAATTCAGCTGACTTCTCACCCCTCTAATCCCTCAGATGCCATCCCTATTTAAAGATACCCACTGGGTAAACATCGGCCGAGTCTCAGCCGGCTCTGCTGACAGATGATCCCTGACATAGTGATCCCTCCCCGGGGTCCTAATAACAGTCAGGGACTTTTCCTGCTCGTGCCCATGAAGACCTAGCAGACATGTACAGGTGAAATATAATAGCCCTGCTGCACAGGGAGTAAACTCCCTGTGCATTGTGTACATTTGACCTCTGTAACCAGAAAAGTGTGTTGAGCAGATGTTTTAAACATGGCACCCATCGGGAAAACTTGCACTATTGTTAGGGAAGGTACCTCAGTGACAACTAACTTCACAGCAGAGAGATCACTGTCATGCAAGCATGGATATATAAATAGGATACAATGTCCACCATCAGGGTGATCAGAGATCATAGCCTCTGCCTCCCTATTGTACTGGCCAAATGCACAACAGGTTCTAAGTGACCCCGTTAAGGGTCTTCCACTCCTTCAAACCCTAATTGATGCCCTCAATTACCTTGGACCTCACTTTCAGGTCTATGTTGACCACTAAACAATTCATCAAAATGTCCATGCTTCCACTGCGGATCATAAACCAGTGCCTTATCCGGACTTAACCTCTAATGCTGGGTGAGAAGATTACTACTAAATTTCACTTCTTCAATCATCTAATTACATCCATTGCAAATATGAAACATGCTGTAAAACTTGATTTACCACACCAGCAATATCCGTGGATGGGACGTTAGTGCTTGCAGTGCCATTTATTTGACAGCCCATAATGTTCAGAAAACAATGTAGATTGTACTGAACTGTCTTAACCTACTGTACTCAAAAACCCGATGATTCTGACCACTTTTGATATTCAACATTATTTAGTAAACGTACTTAATGCCCAACACAGATTTGTATTGACACACTTCAGGCTGGATACTTTCGTTGTCTAATTAGTTTCTCTAACATCAACACTTGGTCACGTAACTTAATGTGCTGTCTCTGTGATAATCAATCCAAGCAGTCCACCATGCACATACTGATTTTTTGTAAATTTTATTTAGATATGAGGCGCTTCCTAATTAATCCACTGTTGGAATCTCTACATTTAAAGCAACATTGACCAGCCTTTTTATATTTACAACTACTTCCATATGTTTACAAATGTCAGGGGCGGCTCTAGGCTCATGGCGGACCTGGGCAGGGAGCGTAGGTAGGGGGCCCCAGAAGAGGGGGTCCGGGCGGGGAGGAGCATGGAGGCCAGTGAAGGGGGTGAGGGGGTCAGGGTTTTTGGAAGTGAAACGGAGCCGGAGGCCGCCAAATCCCTGCCAGGGGCCGCCACGCAAATATGTATCCATCCTCAGAGGATTATAATATTAAGGATATATATTGGCGTGGTGGCCCCTGGGGTTTTGTGGCCCTGTGCAGGTGCACAGCTTGCACATGCCCCTGCATATGTGCTGTTCTAATTCATTTTCGATGGGCGGGTATTACCCGGTGGAAGTTGTTATTGAGGAAGTTGACTATTGATGGTCCTTTTTAAAGTGTATCTGTTCCATTATTAATTATCCTCTTAACTGTTTTATTGTTTTTATCTTGAGCTTTGTGTCTTTTTGTGTATGCCTTTATGATTCACTATGTGTGATATCGAATAAAGCTTATTTTGACTTTGACTGTACTGCTTACTGAAAGCAAGTCAGTCCACAATTGTTGTGCTACCTTTCAAGTGCCCTGATCTCCAGTATTGTTTGGGCTGAAGCAAAGTGGTCCTTTGAGCATGTGTGGAGATCAGGTGAAACAAAGCCTTCTGCTGTGCTCCAATGCCTACTGATTCACACTGTAAGTCCAGGGCCAACAATTTCTGTCCTGCTTCATGCATGGGACTTCTGCTGCAGGCAGGGTTGCAAGGTCCCATTGATGGAGATGGTGCTTGCTGTGCTTCTGGTCGAGCCACTTTGTAAAAATGTGGGAAAAGCAGGGTTAAGGTCTCCAGTTCCACTCTCATCAATGTCTTGATCAAGTGGGTTCACATAGTGAGCAGATTTTTCCAGCTTAGAACCCTCTGACTGCTAGCCCCTGGCCAGTTATTCTTAGCTCTCTTACTTTACCCCATGCCATCAGACATGCTGGCACACTCCAATGTTTTTAGGTTTCTCTGTGGCTAAGGATATGGAGAGCTGGAGTGGTGAGTTGTTGACAGCCGTGCAAAAGAGAGGGCTAGTGCCACAAGGCTACGTCAGCACCTAGGACAGCAGTTCCCTACACCCACCACTCGTGGACATAACCTGACAGTTAGGTGGAGATATGAGCACATAGCAAAGAGAAACATTCTCAATCCATGGACTACCCGTGAGGGAATATGTGGTGAGGGCAGAAATAATTAGAGGAAAGGTTATACTTGTGTGAGCAAGAATGTACATGGGAATCTCTGTGTTTGTAAGCGTATGTGTAAGTATATTTCTTCTGTATATGTGTATAGTTGGTGGAGCCTTTAGATAGCCCTCTGGCCTCTGTAACAGTATATTGCCCCCTGTAATACTCCCCAGGCCGGGCGCTTTCGAAGGGGACAAATAAACGGGTGCAAGACCGTACGGGTCTTTGCTGGCTGAGAATCACAGTATGTGTGCTTCATGGATTGGAGGCAGGCGACCCCGGTGGCAGAGGGTTCGCGCCTGCAGTGGGACACGAGACTGTGCTTGCTGACGCCCTGCTGAACGAGAGCAGCGGCGCTGGATCATTGCTATTTCTTTTAAAATCTCCAGAGTCAACAGGAGACAAACTTTTTAACTTTATTCTTCAGGGCTCGGTGGAGTGTGGGCGCCATCTTTGCTTGGGCTGGTCAGGCGACCTAGCTCGGCGACACACCCCCCGCGCTCCGCCCCTATTTAGGAGCAGCTTCCTCAGCGCTCGACATTGGAGGCAGGCGACCCCGGTGGCAGAGGGTTCGCGCCTGCAGTGGGACACAAGACTGTGCTTGCTGACGCCCTGCTGAACGAGAGCAGCGGCGCTGGATCATTGCTATTTCTTTTAAAATCTCCAGAGTCAACAGGAGACAAACTTTTTAACTTTATTCTTCAGGGCTCGGTGGAGTGTGGGCGCCATCTTTGCTTGGGCTGGTCAGGCGACCTAGCTCGGCGACACACCCCCGCGCTCCGCCCCTATTTAAACGTCCTCCAATGAGGAAGCGCAGCGGACGAGCGCAGCGGGCGCGACGAAGGCGCGCCGAAGTCGAGCCTAAGTCAAGCCCGTCTGCGCCCGTCCGCGGCCGGACGGGGCTAGGGGCGCGTCCTCATGTCCCCTCTTATTCTTCTATGGACTTACTTGCTCTTCAGGGCCCTTGGCCCCTGGCTGCACCCATTGTCAGGCGCATCTCTGCTTGTGGCCTTGATCCCACTTCCCATTACCCTACTCCTACCAATATGATTCCTCTCTTGCCTCACTTCCCGGATCCTGGCCCCCCACCCCTCTCCCCTCCACTGTCCCTTATTTTACTCAACACTAGGTCGGCAGTAAAACACCACCAGGAGCTTTTTGTGCTGCTTGATACTCACCAGCCTGACATGTTACTGTTAACAGAGACATGTTTCTGTGACTCCTCCCTGCCCTCTCTGTTGGCTGCCCTCCCCCCTTCTTATGTGGCCCTCCGTGCCGACCGACCAGCGGGCAAGGCAGGAGGTGGTGTGGCTCTTATTGCCCGCTCAGAGTATAACTTTCAACTTCTTCCTTCCTCCACGATTAATCCTACCGAGCACCTGGTAGCTCGTTCACTCTCATTTCCCCCCCCGCTCACCTGTTTATTAATGTATCGCCCGCCCCAGCCATCCCACCTGTTTTTGCCGGCCTTTCAGGACCTTTTGGCCACTTTAGCGATTAATCACGCTTCAGTTTTGGTATTAGGGGATTTTAATTATTGGCCTCTAGACCCTCAAGAATGCACTGCTTCTAAACAATTCTCTGACTCACTTGCATCTTTTAATTTTATCTCCCATTTGCACTTCCCTACTCACATCCACGGCCATGTACTAGACCAGGTCTGGTCTCTCAATGCCTCGGTCTCTTCCATGATCGTGTCCCCGTGCCCTTGGTCAGACCATGCCCTGATCTCCTTCTCCCTCTGCCTTAAGTCGGCAATAAAGATTCCGCCTGCCAAAAACACCTGGGCGCGGAACTGGAATAGGGTAGACCTTCCTGCTTTGTCATCCTCGCTTTTGGCCTCCGCACCTAATTTAGAGGGCCTATCATCCATCTCTCAAGCCGCAGCGATTGACACCTGGCTTGCTGGAAGTTGTGATACGGTAGCCCCACTACGACGGATATCTACCCGAAGACCTAAGGAGTCAAATCGGTGGTTTGGCGACGACCTAAGGAGTCAAATCGGTGGTTTGGCGACGACCTGAAGGCAAAAAAACTGACCCTCCGGCGGGCCGAGAGACAATGGAGAAAGGACTATTGCCCTCTACAAAAAACTTGTTATTTGGCCTTGCTGAGTGACTATAAAAAGGCTATATTGAGTGCTAAAACCACACACTTCTCTGCAAAAATCCTGGCAGCGGAGAACAAATCCAGGGAGATTTTCTCCATTGTCCAGGAATTGGCCTATTCTGACAGGGCCATTCTCAAGCCCCCCCCTTCCCAGTCCCTCTGTGATTCTTTAAATACCTACTTTTTAGAAAAAACTACCAATATTAGAGCCAATATTTCACCTCCATCTTCTACTTTCTCTGAGCCTTCTCCCCCAACTGTTCATGGTTCTCTTTCTTTTATCCCTCCGATTACCGAAGAAGTATTCTTGGCAATACTTCCCAAAGTAAAATCTGGTTCCCCGGCTGACATCTGTCCAGCCCACATTCTGCAACAGATTTACTCTGTTTGTCCCAAACCTCCCATATCTCTTCTTAATAGCTCGCTGGCTCAGGGGGTGGTAATTCCAGCTCTTAAATCTGCCACCATAGTCCCCATCCTTAAGAAGCCTGGCGCGGACCCGTCCGCTCCAGCCAATTATCGTCCCATCTCTCTCTTGCCCTATTTAGGCAAGGTGCTGGAGCGGCACGTAACATCGGTCCTCAGTGCCCATGTAGAAGCCACTGGGGGCCTAGCGTCCCGCCAGGCAGGCTTTCGGCCTAGGCATTCCACCGAGTCCGTCGTGGTGTCGGTCCTGAACAATCTCAGGGAGGGCATGGACCAAAACAACTACCAGGCCCTGGTGCTCCTCGGTCTCTCCGCCGCCTTCGACACGGTGGATCATTCCATCTTACTCTCCCGTGTCGGAGCGGCGGGGGTCGAGGGCTCAGCCCTGGTCTGGCTATCGTCCTTCCTGAGGGACCGTACCCAGGCGGTGCGGTTGGGGTATTTTTCGGCCACCCAACTCAAAGTCACTTGTGGTGTCCCCCAGGGTTCTTCTCTGTCCCCTCTTTTGTTCAACCTTTATATCTATCCTCTAATCTTTGCACTGCAGCAACTGGAGGTCACTGTTTTTAATTATGCAGATGACCTCCAGCTTATTTTTAATTTGTCCTCTTCCCCTCATTCTATTTCTAATTTCCAGTCTATTATGATTTTTATCAGGGACTGGATGAACCACAACCATCTGAAGTTGAACCCAGATAAAACAGAATTGGTCCTTACGGGTGGTTCCTCCAGTCCCTGGAACTCTTCTTTTTGGCCTTCTTCTTTGGGACCCCCTCCTACACCTTCTTCCTCAGTTAAAACACTGGGCATCAAATTTAACAACCATCTCAACCTCCACTCACAAATCAGTTCTGTGGTTTCCTCTTGTTTTCTTGTTCTTCGAACTATCCGCTCTGTTTCTCGTTTTTTTTCTCCCCTCGCACTTAAGTTAATCATGTCCGCTCTGGTTATCTCCCGGCTGGACTACGCCAATGCCCTCTACAACGGCATCCCAGCGTATAGCCTGCGGAAACTCCAGCTGGTTCAAAACCAGGCGGCCAGACTGGTGTATGGCCTCCCCCGTTTCCATCACTCTACGCCCCTATTGAAAGCCCAACATTGGCTGCCTGTGAGGGAGCGATCCCTCTTTAAAACCGGATGCATGGTTTTTCAGGCGCGCCAAGGGACTGCCCCTGCCTTTATCTCTTCTTTACTTAAAGAGTATATTCCTGCCCGTGTGCTTCGCTCATCCACCCAATCACTCCTCCAGGTACCTCGGTACAGACGCAAGAAATGGGGCGGAGCCAATTTTTCTTGTCTGGCACCATCCTTTTGGAATTCCCTCCCCGACCACTTGCGACTGGCCACTCATTATTCTTCCTTCCGAAAAGACCTGAAGACCATCCTTTTTACCCAGGCCTTTCTTAATGTAAACTGATTTTAATCCTGACTCCCTCATTAGTTTTCTGTTTTTACTGCTAAAGTAGCCTCCACAGCGCCAAGAAACCGCATGGTGAATGTTGCGCTATACAAATATTTTAAATTCAAATTCAATTCAAATTCATGGTCAGCGCCAATGCTAGTAAGACCTAAGCAAGGCAGGGCAGCGGCAAGGACGGTGACAGTCTCAGCGCAGGGCAAGCTGACCACTGCAGCCTTTGCCTAGCACTCTGAAGTTGGGGAAACCCAAACTATTCAGTGCATCCACTGGGCTCACCTGGCATCACGAGGCTCAGGCTGATCCGTGCACTCGGTCCCTCAGCTCCGCAGCCATCAACGATGGTGGTAGGTGCCCGTCCGAAGGCCTGATCACCATCACACTCACTCCCCTTCCTGGGCACACTGCCTGCCAGCTGCCTGCAGCTGAGGCATTGAGGCTCACCACATGCCTGAGTCTATTTCTGAGGGAAACAAAAGGGGATGATGGACGGAGCGTTTGAGCAAATCAAACACTCACCCCCAGTCAACTGATCTGGGTTTAGTCCATCACCATTCTTTAGCTCACTCAGCCACCCCAGTTCCGACATGGCCATATGCAAATCAGTCTGACCCTGTGCCTCATGAGAACAGTCCAGCCCGAAATGCTAAGCCATGTCTTCCCTGGAACGGAAACAAGCATCCTGGGACTGGTTTCGGATTCATAATCCTCATCAGCCAGGCTATCTTGAATCCAGTGGCCAAGTGAGCAAGGGACTCACGTCTGAGCATACCCTGCCTACTTAGGGCGAGCAAAGCGAAACAAAAGGGGATGATGGACGGAGCGTGTGAGCAAATCAAACACTCACCCCCAGTCAACTGATCTGGGTTTAAGCCATCACCATTCTTTAGCTCACTCAGCCACCCCAGTTCAGACATGTTCAGACACGGCCATATGCAAAACATATCATGCAAATGACATCTGGATAGAACATCGGGACAACGAGATAGTTGTGTCCCTCTTTACCAAACCTACTGCAAGGAACACCTTAATTGCAGTATGGCAGCTTCCATCCCAGCTGCCAAAGGGACAGTATCCCCTACAGTCAGTTTCTCCGGATTCGGAGGAACTGTTCAGATATCAAAGACTTTCTCATCCAAGCCGCCATCCGTAAATAAAAGTTGGCATACCGCGGCTACCCCCACAAACTGATCAAAGAATCATTCAATCCTGAATCAATGTTCCTGCCCAGGGAAAGGGAGCATCAGGATAAACTGGTGTGTATCACCCGTCGTTCCAATCTAGATCACAAACTGAGACAGACCATAAACTCATGCTGGAATCTCCTGAATGTGGGCAACAGCGAGGAACACCTCCCTAAACCTATCTTTGCCTTTAGGAGAAACAAAAACTTGAAGAACCATCTGGTAAGAGGCAAGTTGCAGGAACCCCCGTGTTACAAAAAAAAGTGATTTGTGGTTTGAGCCCTGTCAATGGCAACCACTGATGTGGCAATTGCCATGCGTGCCCTAATGCTCTCATTGGAGACACGATTAGAACCAGTGAACGCACATCTCTTTGGCTAAAGCTAAAAAAATGACAAATTGCCGTACTTCAAAAGTGATATATATCATCTTATGTCCATGCAATCTCCCCTATGTGGGTGAAACTGGACGAGAATGTTGCGTTAGGATAGGGGCACAGGGTCAGAGCTGATTTGCATATCGCCATTGTCTAACCCAGGGTGGTGTGGAGTGCAAAAAAACGATGGATTTGGGCCCAGATCTTTGGACTGGGGTGAGTGTGTGACATTGATCCACATTCGGTCCATCACCTGTTGTGTTTGCATATTCCGCCCTAAGTGCGCTGGGGATGCCCAGACGTGGGTCCCAGGCACTCCACACCACTGGAGTCAAGCTAGCCGGGCTGATGAGAGGTGTTACCTCGAAACCGGTCCGGTCCTCGGATGCTTGATTCCGTTCTGGGAAGGACATGGCTTTTGTAGTTCAGACTGGACTGTTCCCATGGGGCACAGGGTCAGAGCTGATTTGCATATCGCCATTGTCTAACCCAGGGTGGTGTGGAGTGCAAAAAAACGATGGATTTGGGCCCAGATCTTTGGACTGGGGTGAGTGTGTGACATTGATCCACATTCGGTCCATCACCTGTTGTGTTTGCATATTCCGCCCTAAGTGCGCTGGGGATGCCCAGACGTGGGTCCCAGGCACTCCACACCACTGGAGTCAAGCTAGCCGGGCTGATGAGAGGTGTTACCTCGAAACCGGTCCGGTCCTCGGATGCTTGATTCCGTTCTGGGAAGGACATGGCTTTTGTAGTTCGGACAGGACTGTTCCCATGGGGCACAGGGTCAGAGCTGATTTGCATATCGCCATTGTCTAACCCAGGGTGGTGTGGAGTGCAAAAAAACGATGGATTTGGGCCCAGATCTTTGGACTGGGGTGAGTGTGTGACATTGATCCACATTCGGTCCATCACATGTTGTTTTTGCATATTCCGCCCTAAGTGCGCTGGGGATGCCCAGACGTGGGTCCCAGGCACTCCACACCACTGGAGTCAAGCTAGCCGGGCTGATGAGAGGTGTTACCTCGAAACCGGTCTGGTCCTCGGATGCTTGATTCCGTTCTGGGAAGGACATGGCTTTTGTAGTTCAGACTGGACTGTTCCCATGGGGCACAGGGTCAGAGCTGATTTGCATATCGCCATTGTCTAACCCAGGGTGGTGTGGAGTGCAAAAAAACGATGGATTTGGGCCCAGATCTTTGGACTGGGGTGAATGTGTGACATTGATCCACATTCTGTCCATCACCTGTTGTGTTTGCGTTAGGATAGGGGAACATAAGTCCAATATACGGACTAAAAAAACTTCATAATGCATAGTGATGCATTGGCTTGAGGAGAAGCACACTGAGAAGCACCTTAAATGGTCCATACTTGAAAAGATCCAGGTATCCCCCATATTGGATCCTGTTTCCATACGCAAAAAAAGAGAAGTCTTCTGGATCTATTTCTTAAACTCAGTTAAAAAAGGATTAAATGAAGACTGACCCCGGGAGAATGCCATATAAGATCGATCTCCGGCTGGGAGGTATGTTCTATCTATCCTGGGTTAGCTGCTTGTGTTCTGACCTCCCTAAGATGTCCCCTGTGTTTTTATGTGCGGATCCGAGAGCGAAGGGTGCCCTCTCCATTCTTGGGTTAGCTTACCTAAGATGGTGCTTTGCAATCTCGTTCTTCTTACCTAGTGGAGAAATACTGGTCCTCCTCTAAAAGAATTCCTATGCGTATTGTAGTTGCCGCCTTTATTGTGAGGTGCCAGCCTTTGCGTGTTACATTTATGGACCCTCTGTATCTCTCACTATTTATTATTTTTACATAGTGCTTCCCTACTAACCATGGGTTTAAGGTCTGCCTATGGGCTTTTTAGTGTGTTTGATCGCTCCCTTGGGCTTATGTCCTGTTCCAAGATGGCCACGACCATAGGAAGAGATATGCGGTAGTCTATCTTTTGTTATTCTAGCCGCCACTTGATTCATTTCAAATTACAGCCTCGCATTTAAATACTGGGCGATGGCAGGTCTCCCCGTGATGATCGTATCCAGTGAGGTTGGCGTCCCTAACCCGACTGACCAGACTTATCCTTTTGGCCACTAATACAGGTAATGTACTAACCCTAAATGGCAGCAATAACTGAGCTGCTTAGCACTATTATGTGTTTTAAATTTTATCTATAGCTTGGGCCCGCCTTCGCTCGCACTTTTCGAATTAGCCAGTTAAAGTTTTTTAGACTGGGACGGTTTGTTCTTTAACCTAAAATATTGGTCTAACCTAGTGCAATGTGCTATGTGCCGCAACCCCTTTTTTCCCGTCCCGCCTTAAATTTTAGCCACTCTATACCCCCAGCTTTTCTTCTTATCAGCTGCTAGCGTGTTTCCCCGTGGCGTATCTCTCCACATTGGCCATTCAAATATTTTCAGTATAATTGATGATTCCATTTCAGGGGCGACAAATATATGTAATTTTGCCTGTCTTTACATATACCATATCTTTAGGAACCCTATGCCCTTGCCTATACCCCTGCTCTTGATCAGGCGCGTTGGCGTGATGGTGCCGGAATGATGCTATAGTTGTGAGGAGGCGGAATTTTGTTTCATGGTTCAGTTACTTAGCTCAGCAACCTATTTTGAAAATTCAAAATAGATTTTTTTATAAATTTTTCCAGATTAACGTACCGCTCTACTCGAGGAACTACAGGTCCTATTTTGATATACTGAGGTTGGCCCTCTGTCCTGCATCGAGGATATTTCATTATGGGCCATGTTGAGAGCAGCCAGAGAGGATATCTGTCATCTTCTTTTGAAGATTAGCAGACTTGTCCTTGGTAAGTCTTTCTCGATCCTCTCCTTGAGCATGGGGGATCGTTAATGGGTTTTCTCACTATACGACTGTCTCGACATTTTTGACATATTTGAATGGATTCATTTTCCTGTTCTACATTCTTCTCATTCTCTAGAAAACTTCTGGGAAATATTTTTTAAAAATCTTTTCCGCCGGTATCTTCATATTTAACGGGGGCGAGGCTACATCATTCCCCTGGCTCGTGGTCCCAATTGGATTTTGGATATCGGGTAGGAATAACCCTGATACTCCTGTTTTTTCTTCCTTCTATCTCTGTGGGTAATGGTCTTGCATGTCTTCCTGCAACTTATGTGTCACATTTTTTCCCACTTATCACTTTCATATTCGGTTGTTTGTTACACTGGCTCGCCCTGGACACGTATGTGTGGCATACCTCTCTCTGGTTGATGGGGTCTTCTTTGATTTTTGTCCTTCATTTTTCTACGATATGAGTGTCTGCTTATGAGCTGATTGTTCTATTCATTTGTTTCATATTCTCCTTCGGTAAAACAATCTATTCCAGGCTCTTTATCCTATATATAAATATCTTATGAATATGTATTGGGCAGCTGTATTGGTCTCCATCTATACCTCTTCCCCCCTTGATGATTTATCTCCACCTTGTCATCTAATCATCTTGTGGCGCCTACGTACTATTGAGAATATTTGTGCATCTGATGTATGAGTTATGTTTAACTGTGGAATGTGTGTTGGTCTGATTGTGAGGTATGAGCTGTGTGTGTGGGACTTGATGTTTTGAGATATATTTCTTTGTTTTAAAGAAGACAACCATGACATGGCTGGATATTTATAATGTTTGTCTATGAATAAAGAACTGTTTTTGATAATAAAAATATTATATGTATTTTTTGATTTGATCATTTGACTTTGCCCTTGGTTGCTCCGGTGTTAATGCATGTACTTTAGGATCCTCTCCTAGGGCATCATTTAAAGGTACCTGGCAGGTATTTCCTTCGTTCTGGTTGTTCGTGATTTCCCCAGCTCACCTGCCTTTATCTATTTGGGGGTCCCCCTTCTTTATAGTTGCTCCACTTGCCCACCCTAGGAGACAAATTTCTGTCTGGCTAAATGTGTTTTATACCTCCTGTTGTCAATGAGTCAGCGTGTCACAAGAAAATCAGCTCTACAGTCCGCTGGAGCCTTCAGCGAGGCACGAGTCGGCAAGCAGCTTCTTAGCTGGAACGCTTTGTGCAGTTCAAGCCTAGTTTTCAGTCTGCAAGAGAAATTGGCAAATTGCAGATCAGCTTCTTGCTCCTGGACTGAAAACGAGGCTTGAACCACACAATGCGTTCCAGCTAAGATATTGTTATTTTTTTCTCTCCCCTGCAGCTGCCGTAAAGTAAGGGAAGCTGGCCTGCGGGTACTCCTGTGGAGAACCCACCACTACCGGCCAGCAGGGGGTCACCATGGGGCTACGCAGCAGCTCGACTGGTTCCGTGGGAACCGTCACTCTGGGCGTGGAATCTGCCAGGCCCTTCAGACTGTACTACAGGCGGGTGACAGAGGAGCGGTCTGGAATCCTGGAGGACCTTGTCGGGACTCTGGATGGGCTGCTTCATGCCCAATGGTTTGGCACCCACAATTGTAAGTGCTCTTCTGCCTATTAGAACTGGGTATCCTGAGGGATAGTTCTTCTGTCTGAGCCTGAGAACTTAGATTGTTAGCAATGAATTACCCGAGGGAGAGTTCTTATAGCCGCACACAGACACCACCATAACAGGCATGACTAGGCCCAGTACGAAATAGCGCTGTCATGCCTAGACCCTACAACCTTTTTAGTGTGGGGTTGAGGTCCTGGTGTGTGGGTGTACTATCCTAGACCAGGCTAGAGGTCTTCATGGGTATGTGTTGCCTGCACTGGGCCAAAATGTGTTTGGGCTCCTCTGCCAGGTTGGGGAGTTGTGGCTTGTTTGTGCCTGTCCTTGTCTAGTTTGGGGGGTATAGGGGGTTAGTGGTTTTGGTCTTTTGGCCCATGCCAGGGAGTGGGGTTGGTATATGACACGACCCCTATGTCAGGGTGAGGATCTATGATTGTAGGTTTCTCCCCCACAGCAGAAGGGGGTCTGGTGATCTTCAGAATAGCCAGGTGGTGGTTTAGAGCCTTCCACATGTTCAGGGTCACGGAGGGCTCTAACATGAGCAGGTACATTGCTTCAGGACAGAGCCAAACGCCTTTATTAATGCATGTGCAATGTATTTTGTATATACATTGAACTCGGACATGAGAGGCCACCCCTGCTCACTGTTTTAGAGCTGTGCAGTCTGCGGCTGCTGAACTAATAATAATGGTGGGCGGTGGTCTACTCTGTTACGCACGTAATCAGAGTTTTTTGCTGTATTCCGCACTCTGAGCCGAGTGTGGAGTCGCAAAAAGTCCTCCATCTCTGTCCGCGTAGCGCAGTTAACCACCCACTGTTAATTTGTAGTCTACATCTGTTGCAGTGAGAGCATTAGCCCATTGTATCCTACTTGAATGTAAAGATTTTGCATTTGAAACGCTTGCCATTGTAACAGTCTATAAGGCCAGTACTGGAGTTACAACAATTATTTGTTTCCCCTGAGCGAGTGCTCTTTCTCTCACTACAGAGTTCTGTACTGCTGTCAGTATTTTTTCTGTAAAAGCAAAATGCATTTCAGCTTTTGTGTACAAATGTGATAAGTATACCATGGGTACAATTCCTCCTTCATTCAAGGTTAGGTGAGCGTACCCAGATTGACTTGCGATTAAATGGATCAGCAGATATGTGGTATTTCCTCGTTGTGTAGGTGTTTGGAAGCTATCATGTCAGCTATTAAGGAACAAATGATGTTCTTGTATTCCTGTTTCCAATGTAGAATCAGAAAATCAGGTCTTAAATCGTAGAAAGGTTTAATTTGTTCTGCTTAATCCAAAATGTGTTTTCTGCCAAAATGTAGGTATCCTAAAATGGATTGTAGTTTTTCATAGTTTTTGGAGGTTGGAGCAGCGTGCACTTTTCTAAAAAGTTAGCTTCTAGGCTTTTCCTTCATTTGATAACTCGTATCCCAAAAATAGGACATTGAGATGGGCTATTTTTGATTTTTTTAAGTTGAATTTGTAGCCCTCAGAGACGAATCCCCAAATGATGGTGTTCACCCTGGTCAAATGATCGAATAAATCATAATTCATCAGATAACTTTCATCTACATAGGACAATGCCTCCTCATCGAAATGTTGAAGTAACTCTGTTACCCTTGCTGAGAACAACCCAAGGCTATTCATATACCCTTGGAGCAGTCGACAGAATTGACTCTGGGACCCCAGAGCTGAAAATGCTGTTAAATATCTGCTCTCAGGTGCTATATAGTGGCAGAAAAAAACATTTGAGATATTTAGTGCAGTTTTGTAGTTTTTTTCCGCACAATGTTGTTCATTAATACAGCACTGTGTGCATTCTGTGCTGCAAATGTCTTTGTGCATGTATTAAAATACCTGTCGTTTAAAACTAGATGGTAGGAATTGTCAGGCTTCATTACGGGAAACAAAGGATTATTGATTGAAGAGGTGCAATATTCTATTACACCTTCATATTCAAGTTGATCTAAGATCTCCCTGAGTTGTTTTTTCGCATCTTGTTTTATTAAGTACTGTCTCTGTGGAGTTGGAGTAATGTACTAGGATTTCATGGTGAGGTGACTCGACATCTCACCCTACATGATTGCGATATAATGCTTGGGCAAGTGCTACCGCCCACTCCTGTGCATATGAATATTAGTAATTTGGGAACAAGGTCAGAGAAAGCTGGTACAATGACAGTTTCTCCCTTTGGGCACTCCATAACGATCTCAGGTGGCCAAACATTTTCAGCCAAAAGTATGTCGTCTCCATAAGTCAGGTTCTCTCAAAAGAGACCTTTAATTTTTCTGTGTTTGTCCTCCTCCCTTGGGAGTGTTATTTCTTATAACTGGTGTGGGACATTTATCCTAGTATCAGCTGTTTCCGCCATGATATATTCATTCAACATCGCTGTCCCCAGAAATTCCATCAGGTTCTGGCAATCTATTGTTACTTCGGCTGCGCTGTCTAGCATCGTCAAAGCCCATTACCCATTGAGAAGTTGTGTCCTCAGCAGCCTGGGAATTACGTATTTTAAGGCCAGATACTTTATTTTTTTTAAATTGAGGTTTTGATTTTGGTTTATCTTCTTTTTTTGATATTATAGTTTGAAGTACGATGTGTATTTCTGGACTTTGTTCGTTCTTCTGATCTGTGTTCTGACTGTCCTTCCCTTTCTGAGTTTGTTGATGAACCCTGAAAAGAACAAGAGGAACGTGTATCAGTATCCTTATCACCTGTGAGGTTTTTTAATGTTATCATGATTCCTAAGGTTGAACCTCCTTTCGGAGGGCTCCTGTTGAGGATACTCACCCCTCAATTGTGATCTATTCTTTTGTTGTTTATAATACCATTCCTTTTTGGAAGAATCAGGTACTTGTTTGGGGTTATCCTTTTCGGGACCACCCATGAGTTGAGGTTTTGTTGTTCTAGCTCTCAAATTATCTCTTCCTAATTCGGCATATGTATCTTCAATAATTTTAGGTAATTCAAGCTCCTCTTGTGCAGGAGTGAAATCCCTCAGGTGTTGGTGTACTGCCACCGCTGCTGCCTCTCCTTTTATGTTTGCCAGCACAATCGTGGATACCTGGGCAGCCTTTCTTAACAATTTCATCGCTAAGTTCAGAGCAGGTTCTGTTCCATACTCAATCTGTATCCGTCTCAGTATGTCTGGTATCACTGCTATTGAAGGGATACCATGAGTTCCTGTGTAGATGGCAGCGAAAACTGTACCACAAGAAGTACAATTCTCTATCGGAGGAGCTATCCCCATTAGCAAACAAATTGTTAGCATTCTGGGTTTTTTCCTGAGGGCCTGTGTGCGGGAACACTGCCTCTAACTGTGATTTTCTGAGCTATGCAGAAGGGCATTTGCTTGCATGTAGTGGGAATTGTACCCATACCTGTGTTCAGTGTTTGCGGAGGTATTTCAGTTGAAGTTCCTTGTATTTGTCGTGCTGTTGTAACCCTTGAAGGTTGAAGTGTGAAATTTCATTTAACAACCTGTGTTACATTTCTGAAGAGTTTTATTTCTTTGTGTAGTGGACATAAGTGTGCTACTAATTGTGTCAATGTCTGGATGTGGTGTGTAAGCCGCTATGACTGCCCAAGTCACTCCGTCTCTGCTGAGCAGACAGAGTCTCACTTTATATGTTGTGTGTGGAAGGGCACCTTTAAACCAGTTTATGTGCTCCATGTAGGTGAGCAGAACTTCGAAGTCCTCGTATGGACAGTATTCTTCTGGTATTTTATCCGGAGTGTAAGTATGAAATGTATTTGTGCGTGCATCTGTCGGTGGGAATTGTACCCACAAATAGAATACCTCTGTCCTGTATGAATCGTTTGCCTCAGTCATGAAGGTACCAGTTCCACCTAAAACCGAGACTCCAAAATCTGCTAATTTTAAAGTAAGGGCAGTTCTGACATTTTCTGAAATGTTTATAGCACCTTCTTGTTCCCCTTCCCCATTTACACATAATGCTGGCACATTGTTGTCTTCTTCAGACGTTATAAGAGTTTCAAGGAAACTGAGATAAGGTTTATGCTAACTGTGGGTTGAGAGCTCTGCTCTACCCACGGAGTGTGCGGAGTTGTGCCTACTCTGCGTTCCGCGGAGAACGAGGAGTAGGCATAACTCGGCACAATCTGCGGCGGAGCAGAGTTGCCCTGCCCCCCCCTCTACCCCATGGAGAATTACATTAAATATACTCTAAAGGTTAAAAAAGCAACACTTAACTTAATTGCGGCGTCCCCGGGCTGCCGTCCTCCTCTTCCTTTGTTTCACAATGATCTGCTCATGCGCGCCCGTTTGTGCATGCGCATTCCTTGTGAGAAATGCGCATGCACAGATCATTGTGACCGAGGAAGAGGAGGACGGAAGCCTGGGGACGCTGCAGTTGAGGTAAGTGTGGATTTTTCTAACCTTTAAAGTACATTTAATGTAATTATTCCGGGGGGGTGGAGGCGGGCAGCGGAGTAGAGCGGAGTTTCCATGAAGTTGGTCCCCAACTCCGTGGACCTCTGCGTAGTTCCATCCCCCAGCTCTACCCAGGCTTAGTTTATGCACAATCGAGAACTATAATCTTTCAAGCTTGAATAAACCTACAGCCAATACATAGAATATGCCTACTCAGCTGCAGCGGTTTTCCCTTCCTACTCCAGACGTCTCTGGGTAGATGTGAGTAGGGATCTCTGAGAAAGCACGACTGAACTACTCTGATTTTACTTTTAAATAAGAACCAAAACAACATTGGCGGCGCCATGTTGTGTATTTCCTATAAATCTATATAGGATCTGCGCGTTTAGACAACATAAACTGTGGACTGGTGTCCAGACTGTTTCCAGACACTCCCACCGGATATGTTTGCCTGAATACCAGCTAGCTCAGAGTGCCACAATGAACTCTTCTTACCAAGGAGAAAATAGTGTATGGCAACTATAGAACATGACAACCCTGACCTCTAAGGGATCGTGGATCAGCACAGTACTTTTCACTGAGTCACTCGTGCTCAGTTTGTCTCAGGGAGATGCCCAGAATAAACAATGAGAACGTTTTTTAATTAGCATTTACTGAGCCAGCATCATTCTAGTATAAAATATGTGTGCTGCAACAATCATAGGACAGAAACAGATATAAGCAGTTAAAGGCATCAGAAGAGTAAATGGATGGTAGATGGCACCCATAGTGCTAAAACAATAGATATATGCAAGTATATAGATACATGACAGTAATAATGCATACTTCTACGATGTTCACCCTAACTAGATGTACCTGAATGTACCTAGCATATATGAAGGTGTAGAGCCAATAATCCCCCTAGGAAAGAACCAACACCATTACCCGGTGTGAGAGAATGAAGGACCTTGTCTTGGTTTCGAGATAGACTGCCCACGAGGGATGTCAGACCACTGCACGCTGGAGTGTCTCCATGCAGGAACCTCAGCATCTCGTGAAAGTATATCAGCATGGAAGTCTTTCCCCTCAGCCCACCCCAGCAAAGATATGGTTTTTATATACCCAAAAGTTACCATCAGGGGTTCTACCTTGCTGTGTCATTACGGCCGAGGATGACGAAAGGGATGACCCTTATACATAGTTTTTATGCAGAAGATGATAGTCCTGCTGTGATTTCGAGAATCTTCATGCATTATAAATAGAAAACCACACAACATTTATGCAGCAACTAACTAGGTAAAAGGTCAGTACAATGGTAAGGTTAATGTAGTTGAAAGGTTAGGTGACTACCCAAGCCTATATTGGGGTACATTATGAATCATAACAAAACACACACCCCAACCTGTTGAGACCAGTGCACCGCTTCACAGGCTTAGTCAACCATTAGCGTTCAGCAGCAGGCAGTGGCGGCTGCTCCCCTGGTAGACACCACACAGATCCTACAACATCATAGCCATGCAACAGTAATGCCACTTCCTCCACTGAGCAAGCTAGCAGACCCAGCGACTGCTGGTCCCCCGGTGGCAGTCATAGATAGGACACCTCAATCACTATTTCCGAGGCACAAGCTAGACAGAAGTTGCTGTCAATAGGTCACTGCTGATGTATTATGGGAGCGATTAACTATATGAATTGTTCGAAATGCTACCGGACACAGGTGAGGAGGACGACTTTGACGCAGCAGTAAGAGCCCTCAATAGCCATGCAGGTATTATTATTCAAATTATTAATTGATTTTTATATAAAGCTAATCACCAGCAGGTCTCTAAGCGCTTGAGAGAGAGTTGCCAGAGGTTGTCAATGGGTGAATGGCCGCATAGTGGGCCAGTTAAGAAGAAGCGTCTTAAGCTGTTTCCTGAATGGGAGGAGTGCCGGTTCCATGCGCAGGTAATCGGGCAGTTGGTTCCAAAGTTTTGGGAGCAAGTTGGAGAATGCTCGCCCCCCGTTGGATGCTCTATTGCATCCTGGAATGTCCAGGCGGCAAGTTTCAGAAGACCGCAGTGTGCGGCCCGGAACATAGTTCTTCAGGCGTTCTTTAATATAGGCTGGGGCTTTGCAGTGGATTGCTTTATGGGCGATACAAAGGCCCTTAAATTTAGCTCTCTGTTTGATTGGAAGCCAGTGCAATTTGCACAGGAGAGGGGAGGTGTGGGACTGTCTTGGCAGCCTAAAGGTCAATCTGGCTGTGTCGTTCAGCACCACTTGTAGTTTATTAGGCAACTTCTGAGGGAAGCCTATATATAGGGCATTGTCGTAATCCAATCCGGAGACAATTATGGCTGATACAATCCTTTGCAGTGAGACTGTTGAAAGGAAGGGGACACATTTCCGTAGCTGTCTCATGAACCCTATGCAGGTTCCGATCACTGTGGTGACTTGGTTGGCCATGGAGAGCTTTGAATCAATTTTTATACCAAGGCTTTTTATGGCATGTACTGGTGTGGAGGTGGCACCCAGCGCTTGGAGCCAGAAACGGTTGCTCCAGGGGTTGTCTTTCATGGGGATGACAAGTACTTCTGTTTTATCGGGATTGATTTTCAGTGAGTTGGCAGTCATCCAGTTTACCGTGAATCTCAGGATATTTTGTGCCATGACATGGGCATAGCTGGAATTGTCAATCGGGAGAATGAGCTGGGTGTCATCCGCATAGTTAAAAACTTTGAAGTCCATGTGGGCTAGGGCTGTCACCAGAGGCTGCAGGTAGAGAAGGGGGGGTCAGTGCGGAGCCTTGAGGTATGCCACAGGTGAGGGTGCCTCTGTCTGATACCCGCTCCCCTAACTGGATCCTCTGGGACCGCTTTGCCAGAATAGAAGCTAGCCACTGGTGTGCCGGCCCATGAATACCCAGGTCCTCAATTCGATCCAACAACCTGGTGTGGTTGACCGTATCCAATGCCGCTGATAGATCTAATAGAATCAGGGTGCTTGGTTTTTTATTGTCCACCATGATTCTAAGATCATCAAGGACCGACAAAATTACCAGTTCCATGCTGTGGTGGGCTCTAAACCCAGCTTCTCACTTCTGGAGCAGTTGGTTATCCTCCAGAAATTATGAAAGTGTTTTGAGAACCTGTTGTTCTATCACTTTCAACAAGAAAGGGAGCTGAGAGATGGGCCTATATTTCTTGAGGCTAGCGGCATCTGCTCCATGTTTCTTTAAGAGGGGGTTACCCTGGCTTCCTTCAGGTTGGAAGGTAGGTGGCCAGTCTCCAAGGAGTTACTCAGTAGGGCGAGGAGCTGCTTTTCCAGGCCGGGGTGGGCCATTCAGCAAATCCTTGGGTGGTGCGAGTCTGTGGGGAACCGATTTGGAGTGGTTCATCTGCTGTGTTAGTGACATAGAGTCCAGCATAGGGAAGGCGGAGAGTTGCATGCCGGAAGGGGGGGCCTGATTCTGGACTAGTGTACCTTGATTGATAGGGGTATTGTCAATCTCAGAGATGATGTTCCTGACCTTTTGGAGGAAGTAGGTCTGGACTGTGTTGCAATCTAGGGATATGGCTGCAGATTTCACCTCCGATTTTTGACTGAGTTCTTTCAGTATTCTGAAGGTCTCTTTCTGCTTATTGGGTGCGTCTGTGATTCTCGCCTCGTAGTATTCAGCTTTCCTGACAATTGATGGATTTTTTATACGTAGTAAGCATGAATTTATAGGTTGTCGGTTCCGCCGGGTCGTAAGCTTTCCTCCAACACCGCTCGGTGTGGCGTAGGTTTTGTTTCAATGCCCTCAGCGTCTCATTAAACCAAGGGGCCCCTTTGCCTTTATCTCTCACTCTATCTCTTTGATCCAGTGCCACTTTATCCATGGCACAGCGTAGTGTTTGTCAGGCCTTCACTCTCCTGGTCAAGATTCCCTGGTTTGAGTTTAGAGGGGGGAATCCTGAGTAGGGTTTCTACTAAGTTCTCAGCTTATATTTTTTTTCCAATTTCGCACCATCCTCCAATCTGGGGGTGGTTCAGACAATTGGCCATCTGTTGGAACCCAACAGCTGAGTAGTGCGTGGTCTGACCATGCACAGGGGCTGATGGCTATTAGCCTGGCCCACAGTTGCGAGGTCCAGATGGGATCCAGGATGTGCCCTTAAGTGAGATTCTGACCCCTAGTATATCTGCATTGTCAATGCTCTCTTCCACTACTTTGTTGGCCATTATCCGTTTATTAAACAGAATGGCTACACCCCCTCCCCGTGTCTTTCCTTGTCTGTTTTGCCAGAAAGCATCGAAGTTCCCTGGGAGGGTAGCGATAATGTCTGGAACCGAATTGTCACCCAACCATGTTTCAGTGAGTGCTAGGATGTCTACGTCTCCATCTTGGAGGAGTGAAAAGACTTCTAGGTAATGTTTCTGTAGGGAACACGTATTAAGGACTGCCACTTTCAAACCTAGTGGGTTGCTAGGTGTGGTGATAGTATGGGGGACAGTGCGCGAGGTGATAGGTCCTCCAGCCTCATTGCTTCTCAGCAGATTTTCAGCTCTTAGCTTCTCTACTACCTCTATGTTAAGGGCATGACTCCCTGAGGCTATAGTCTGCAATTCTGCTCTGTGTAAACCTGAATTTGACAAGGGGTTCTGGCACCTGGCCCCGGTCGGACGCGGACGGGCGCAGATGGGCTCAGCGGTGCACCCGCTGCGTGCATCTGATGCGCATCCACTCCAGCGTGGCTTTGAACTACTCCCCTTCCGCCCACCAACTAATCAGCTCTGCTTGGCAGCAGCTGTTCCCCCTCTGGGCACTAGACCGCTTTAGCAGAGCGGAGGTGTGAAGCCCTAGGAGGTGGTTTCGGCGGGGAGCAGGTAAAGCACGTTTTGTTTTTATAAAGTGCAAGTCAATTTTAAAAGCAGTAAAAAAGTTTCTCAACCAATTTTAAAAGGTGCTGTACAATGCTAAAAACAATTCCCTAGTTCCAGTCAGACACCAAGTCCGTCGACATGTTCTATGCAAGGCTGAGGAAGTTGGTAAACACATGCACCTTTCACAATTACCAGGAGGAGATCTGAGTGCAGGTCATCCAAGGGTGTCGTTCTGCAGTGCGCTGCTAGCTAAGACAACAGGAATATACTTAGATGACATTCTTATACTAGCTTGGTCCCATGCGCTGTCGAACACAAGAGCTGAAGAAATGGAAGCAGCCCTCAACAAACACCTGTCCACTCTGTGTTCCTCCAGGACCATCGTCCTGAAAGCCGAATAGATAGATGCCATACAAAGACACCCAGGCCCAACACGCCCAGCACAGCGACGGCCCTCAGGTAAGCCCTTTGGCAACTGTGGGCTAGAACCTGCCTTGCCATGTGTATGCCCTGCAAAGGCCAAGACATGCTCCAAATGTGGGAAGCCAAATCATTTTGCCAAAGTGTGCTGCTAGCAGAAAGCTTTGAACACCCTTTGGCAAATCGAGAGACACAGCAGCAGCCCTCAAGCACCTGTTGATGGATGACACACCAGATACCTGATGCTCCAGTGTGCACAGATCTGGGTTCAAAGCGAACAATGAAGAGGAAGACGTATATGCAGTGTAGTTCGCTGGATGAGCATATTGCAGGTGGCGGATGCCTCCCATGTGCACCATCAAAGTTACATACATGACTGTGAGAGCCTTCATAGACACAAGGGATTCTAAACATGATGGACTCTGAGCAGTATGAGCTACTCACACCATGCCCTCCCTTTGTTCATACCAAAGCAAAGATCTATACATACGGAGCAACAGAACCCCTGCCACTGTGAGGGGTGATCAAAGTGGATGTGACTAGTAACAAACAGACAACCCGAGCGAAGTTCCATGTCACTGAGGGCAACAAAGGCACGCTGTTAAGCTGCCACACTACTGTAGATCTGGAGTTAGTGTTTTTTGAT
The DNA here is from genome assembly GCF_964263255.1 of Lissotriton vulgaris. NCBI lineage: Eukaryota > Metazoa > Chordata > Amphibia > Caudata > Salamandridae > Lissotriton > Lissotriton vulgaris. The sequence goes on from NC_141694.1 coordinate 884,232,502, forward strand.
AACCAGATCCATGAATCCCATGCTGACTCCATCCTGGCCGAGTTCCCGCAACTGTTCAAAGGACTAGGCAAGCTAAAGCAAAAACAGTTCAAACTCCACATTGACACTGTCAACCCCACAGCTCTGTGACATAGAAGTGTCTCCTTCCACCTGAGGCCTCAGGTCAAATGAGAACTACAGGCGCTAGAGTATCTTGGGGTCATCGAGAAGGCTACCGGCCTTACACTCTGGGTGTCGCTTTCGGTTATCACGCCAAAGCAACAAGGAGCAATCAGGCTCTGCGTAGGCATGCGCCACCCAAACCAGGCTGTCAAGCGAGAGCACCATAAAGCACCCACGCTGGAAGATATCATGGCTGACCTCAAAGGGGCTAAGTGGTTTTACAAGCTTGACCTCAATTCCGTATACCATCAACTGTAGCTGGCCCCGAGAGCAGGTATATCACATCCTTCTCCAATCACGTAGACCTCAGAAGATACAAGATTCTGAGTTTCTACATTTCCTCAGTGGCGGAGGTCTTTGAAAACGCCATCAAGCAGATGCTGTCTGGCTTGATGGGAGTACTTAATTTGAGCGACAACATTCTGATATTCTCAAACAGCCTCGAAGAGCACCATGTTTGCCTTTGAGACACCCTGCACCGATTATCCAACTGTGGCCAAACCCTGAACAAAGCTAAGTGTTTGTTCTACCAAGACTCTATGTAATTCTTCAGGGGCCTATTCTCCTGTGAGGGTCTTTGTGTGGATGCGAAAAAAGTCACAGCATCCAAACCGCACCTTCTCTAAGGAACCCAACAGAGGTCTGCAGTTTTCTGGGAATGCCCACCTACTGTGGATATCTAATTCCTAATTTGGCCTCTCTGTTCTAGTCCCTGCTGGCTCTCGTGTGTCCCGGTATGTCTTGGGATTGGAGTCCACAAGCTACCAAGGCTTTTAAGGCGATCCAAGAGGTCTTCGTGGACAAAACCACCATGGCATATTTCCATCCAAGGAAAAGAACGGAGTTAATTGTTGACACCAGCCCCATTGGCCTGGGGGCTGTGCTCTTGCAAGAAAGCACCAACATGGACTTGTCACCCATCGCCTATGCCAGCAGAGCACTCTCTGAGATGAAAATTTGGTATTCCCAGATCGAAAGAGAGGCTCTGGCTATAAAGTGAGCTTGTCAACACTTCCACCTCTACCTCTATGGCCATGAGATCAGGGTCATGACCGACCACAAACCGCTGATCCCTCTGTTTGCAGGAACCACACGCCGAACTCCTGTCAGAATTGGGCAGTGCAATTGCAGGCATTCCATTTCGACGTTGTCTACTGCTCTGGTGCCAACAAACTTGACGACTATCTGTCTCGCCATCCCCTGCTGACAGGAACTCTGCAGCTAGACTAGGAAGAAGAACCAACTGAACAATTTGTTGAATTGGTCATCCAAGAAACCTGCCACTGACGCTGTAAGAACTCTACAAGGCAACCAACCAGGATGAGAACCTGCTAAGGGCAAAAGAATTGCAGTCCCAGAGAAAATAGCAACACTTCCTTAATGGGCCCCCAATGGCCGAAGTACAATTGTGATGATGGGCTCACACTCAAAGTTTCTCATTGTGGAGGTGGTGTCATCTACGGTGTTACCCCAAGTCAAGGCGGAGCGGGATAAGACATTTGTGATGTTGGGTCTCCCAGAGGAGATAAAGTCTGATAATGGTCCATTGTTTAAGGGCCAGAATTTCCAGGAGTACCTTGCCTCCCTTGCCGTCTGACATAGGAAGATCATGCCGCTGTGGCCCCAAGCAAATGGAGAAGTCAAACAGTTCTCGCGGACTCTCAACTGAGCCTTTTGGATGGGAGTGGAAATAGGCGAGGAGGCTGAAAGCAGCCACACAAATTCCTAAACGCATATCAACAGACCCCACACAGCACCACCAACTGTGCACCAGCCCCTCTGCTTTTTCTTATACCCTAGAGGGACAATATTACTGCCAGCCCAGGTTTGCACCCTGTGGAGTTCAACAGCAATGCCACTCAAGCAAAAAGGGAAGTCACTAACCGGAAGGCAAGCATAAGTCGGAGAGCACAGTGGGTGATCATGTCGTTGTCAAGGACCAGTGCCACAGAGGCAAATTCTGAGCACCCAATGAACTGGTGGTTTAGAGAATTGTCATGGTTAATGACACCATGATCACTGCGCAACAGGGTCCTCACAAATTCACCAGGAACAGTGTTGTGGTTTAGGAAGGTGGCAGGATACTCGCAGAGTGTCGTGAGGGAAGTTGAGTTGGCGGTTGGAGAAGAACCTACAAGCAAAAAAATTTGCTCTCCGGCGCGAAGCAGCGGATACCTTTTCCTGAGGGGGGGACACAAAGGCAGAAGCTATGGCCCGCAAAGTGGCAGGATTCCTGAAGAGGACACTGTGCATGACAGCCCATCAGAGCAGAGGCTTCAAAACAACTCCTGGAGCCAGATGTATAGTCTCCGGCCAAACCCTGCCCCTAGTCAGAGACTCAAAGACTTTGTGTGCTTTGTGCAACCTGAGCAGTTTATTTCACTAAAGAATAGGGGGGATGTAGAGAGCCACCTTGCCCCTCTAGCAATATGTTATCACTTGTAACACTCCTTGGGTCGGGCGCGGCCCAAGGTAATATATAAATGCGTGCAAGACCGCACAGGGTCTTCATCGGCTGTGAACCACAGTGTGTGCATGTTTCATGTTCAGCGCCAGTGCTAGTGAGGCCTAAGTGGGGGCAGAGCAGCGCCTCCCCCACTACAGAGCCTATCTGTGATATATTATGGCCATTCATGCTCATTCCTGCTAATATCCAGGCTATACCTGACATAATGATGACCCTTCAGTAGCATTTATTTATTTAGTTTGTTTTTGTTATGTGTATGCTTATTCTTGGCGAAATGTTTACTATCCATGACTAAATAATTGCACATCAGACACTTGTTTGTGGACATTTCTGGTGGGTTGTTGACATGGCTATTCATGATAAAAAAGTGTTCATCTCCTGCATATTTCTAGACATGCTGGTTACCTCAAATATAATGATCACCCGTTGGGGAAATATTTCTGGGCATTCTTGTGGATGTGCTATTCCTGACATAGTGATAGTCCTCCAACAAAGAGTTTTAGAGTATTCCTGGCAACATGTTACCTATCTTTATTTTATAGTGGTCCGCTACTGATTTTTATTTTCTCATTCTTGATGACATTTTAGCAAATTTTGGCATTACTGACAATATTCTTACTATCTCTGGTTTAAAAAGGCCCAATTCTATCTATCCTTGCATAGTGATGACTCATCAGTGACATATTATGGGCATTTCTGGGAACATGATGGTTATACCTGAGATACTGGTGTTCCATCAGTGAAAAATTTGTTGGAATTTTATTCAGTATATTGGCTATCGCTGAGCTAATGATGGCCCATCAGTGGCATGTTTCAGCATTCTTCAGGACATGCTGGCTATACTTGGGTTAATGTTGACCCATTAGTGACATACTTTTGAGCATTCTTGGTGACATGCTGGCTATCACTGAATGATATTGACCAATCAGTATCATAAGCATTATAGGGGCCAATCCTAGCCATCACATGGGTATTCCTGACAACATTCTCACTATTACTGGTACAACAGTGGCTTATTTGTTTCATTCTGTGACATTCTTAACAAAATTCTTGTTATCCCTGTCATAACAGGATCTCACCACCGTCTCAGGAATAATGTAAGTGGAAAATGTTGGCATGATTGACATCCTAGCGTTTGATAGTGATATATGGACATGAAAGGCAGAGTCTATTTGTGACCATAGTATGTGGAAGTGCTTGGTGAAAATAATAAGCTCACGTTTGGGGGTAAAAACGGATCAGTGAAAATGTAAATCAGGTATTTGTATACAAATACAAATTGCAATTTTTAATAAACATGAGGGTCAAGCTTCTAGTTGGGAAAAATGAACTACTTTATCCAAAATATACATTTAGCTATATATCCTTTATTTTGCAAGACAGATACGCATTGCGCCGCTGTCTAACATCAAGGGGTTTATTTACCAGCCCCCTGCACTACCACACCATCACGTTTTGTGATGCTCCAGCAGCACAAATTACTTAATCATATCTATGAGGCCATCAAAGCCAGTTTGCGTGACTTTTGATAGCCTCATAGATATGGAGTGAAGCAAGGCAGCACAAAGCACTGCACTGCCTTATCTGTACTCTAGAGGTATTCCATTGGCGTTAATGTGGGTTTTCCCAAGCAACACCCATGGATTTTGACACTGCCCCAGATTTGTAAATTCATGTAAACCTGGGAAAGCACCAAATCCTTATGCCTTCCGAGGTGAGGTGTAACTAGGGGAAATGTATTTATTTTTCCTCTTTTTTTCCTCTTTCTATGTGTGCTGCAGAATTTATAGAAAGAGAAAAACACCTCTTAGGATAGTTGTTGTGCCAGAAGGTGCCCCTTTTTTCACAGAAACAATCCTGCTGACAACAAAGGCACCCTTGCACAATGTTGCAAGGGTGCCTGCATAGGCTCTAGCAGTTGAAACTGCTCAAGGGCAAGGAGAAAGGACAGGAAAGCACCATAATTAGTAAATACAGTGCATTATTGACCTTTCAATTTGGTATAGGGCAGCACAGCAAGATGACCTGCTTCACTGCCCTATGCCAAATCACCATAAATAAGGGCCCTAGGGCCAGATGTAGGTAGGCATTTACCGGTCGGTAACGGCCGAATTCGGCCGTTACCGACCGGTAAATGCAATTTGAGATGTAGGGCCCTGTATTTTACAGAATCGGTAAATTTACAGATCGGTAAATTTACCGATTCTGTAAAATACCGAATCGGTATTTTTTCCGATTCGGTAAAATTGATATGTAGGTGGGACTCTTCTGAGTCCCACAAGCATTACAGAATCGGTATTTTACCATCAAATACTATTTGATGGTAAAATACCGATTCTGGTGTGCATGCACATGTGTGCATGCACACCTGTGCCATATGACAGGCAGACCTGCCCTTAGGGCAGGTATGCCTGCCACATGGCCCCCGAACCTTTTTTGGGGGTGCTAGAGGGTGTCAAAGTGACACCTCCTGCACCCTTGTCAGAATCGGTATTTACCGATTCGGTAAATACAGACCGGTAATGCCCCATTCATTCCTATGGGCTTCAAAGCCCATAGGAATGAATGGGGCATTACCGGTCGGTATTTACCGAATCGGTAAATACAGATATTTACCGATTCGGTAAAAGGAACATCTGGATGTTCCTACATATCCACCCCTCAGATTTACCGATTTTTAATTACCGAATCGGTAAAATTCGGTAATTAAAAATCGGTAAATCTCATTTACCTACATCTGGCCCTAAGTGCTTTGACATCACAATGTATTTGACCAACTCGTCAGTGGATAACCTCTTGCTCATAGGCACCTCAGTGTCAGGTAAAAATGTTTTAAAACAATAAAGGCACCAAAAAAGCTGGAAAGAATCAGGGAAATATTAGTTTGAAATAAAACCTCAAAGAAGTAGTAAAAACAATAGATTCTCCCCTCTAAAAAAATACACACCTTTAGACCCTCATTGCGAGTGACATGTAGACTGTGGCCCCTGCACAAACATGTGAAGTTTGTCAGGGGATAGTTACTGCACCGAGTAATTACAGAGTGCAATAAATTTCAAACCCCGGAATCAAATTTCAGTAGGTCACACCTTTAAAATCAGCATGTCCCAGTAACTCTGGGACATGTAGATTTTGGTGCAGAAGATATTTATAGAGTAGATAAATGCTGCTCATGAAGTAATCAGTATTTATTGGAACAAGTAAATAACATATTCCCCACCTCATCTCTCATAAAGATGGAAAGAGTCAGGATTAGGAAGCAAGTGAATGCAACTAAGGGCCTTATTACATGCCGTGGAAAAATCATGGGTACAAATTGCGTACTCACAAATTAACTGTTGAACTTGAGGTGGCAATTAGTGGGTGTACACTTTTCAACTAATTGCAAGTTGCACAGTTGTACATTACCTACAAATTGAGTATATTTTCATCCTGTGCATGCTACACAAAGTGATATTTCTCACTAGTTGCCACCGGGATTTGTGCCAGGTTTTACCAGCCAAATGTTTGCAGCACACTTGTAATGAAGATCTTAGGGGCGGATTTATATCTTGAAAGTATGTATACTTTGTCACCAAATCAAAACAGTATACATACCAACAAGATAAAGGTCCCCCCACCAAATTTTGATGTGAACAGACCTTAAGTTTGGCTACAGCGGTGACTACTTTGTCATCACCATGGACAAACTTCTCTAAAGGCCCGATGGAGTAAAGGCCAGGTGGCTATATGTCCGTCCACTGAACTAGGATGGCTGGACATATAGCCATTTTCTTAATGTCCACCATGCCAGGCAAACCCTGCTGGTGAGCGAAATTAAAAAAGGAACAATGCCCCCAATGCTATAGGAGATGGCTTCCAAGGTGAGTGGGGCATTTTCTTTTTTTTTCCAAAAAGAAAATCTAGCTTTATGATTCTCATTTTTTTTTTTAATAAAAAGGAATCTGTTTGGTGCAGGGCTCCATCATGTAGATGGAGCCCTGCACCAAACAGCGAAAAGCACTGATAGGAACCACTGTAACAGCGGTTCCTGTCAATACTTTATAAATGGCTGCCAGTGTGGCAGTCATTTATAAATGTGATGGGCAGTCATTCCACCATTGGGACAGAGTAATACATTCTGTATCCCATTCTCTGGCAGAACAAAAGACAATCTACCAAATTATGAATCTGGCCCCTAATCAGGGTTAGGTCGGAGACAGCACCACCAATGTTGCATCCAGCAATAGATCAGCAAGGCAAGAGCCTGGGAATTATTGCTAAGGGGATTTATAAAACTCTGCTCTCCATCTGACAAAATGTTGCATTGAATGGACACACTGAGAGTTAAAAAAAATTATTGGACGCTGCTGCCTCATGTAGAGCGGCAGCGGAAGAAAGTAAAATCTCAGTCTGCGCCCACAGAATGGTGAAAACAGTGGAAGGAATGGAACCATATCTCACTCTTATGCATTACGCCCAGGACAGATTTTTAATCACTCGTTTTAGGCTCAATCTTTTACACCACCTTCTGTCTGATCCACCAGGTTTTACCTCAACTGTTGAGCAGAAGGGTGCCTGCGGATGTAACAATAGGTCTCCGCAGGACACCCTTCATTTTGTGTTATTATGTCCATTTTATGTTTTACCTAGGCATAGCTTTTTAGTAGGAATTTTAAAACAGGCTAAGTTCAAACATGCCAAGGTTGCCTTGTTATTTTTGCAAAGGGCTAATGATACTTACACACTGTGTTGCATCATGAATTTTATTAAGGTTGCCGTAACGTTAAGGAACTCGAGAGGGTGGTGCTGAATGAATTGTTTGCTTAATTGTCTCCAATTACGTTTGCTTAATTGTCTCCAATTATGTGTCACAAACTGTATGTCATTGATTTTAACTGTTTTAAATGCACTTTTATGGTATTTTCTAAGTAGCGAATAAAGTACTATTGATTGATTGCATGGTAAAAGTGTGGTGTAAGGAGTACTTATTGTGCTGGCAGCTATATTAAGTTTTATGTTAGATTAATATTGTTAAATGGATTAAGAAGTGCTTCCAAAGCATAATTCATTTTTGGTAAAGTTTTCCTTCAAGCTGAAAGGCAGGTGTTCAAGTAGAAGGGTAGTCCTCTGGTAGCAGCAGGGTAGTCCTCTGGAGGTCCAGGAGGTCCATTTGATGTCTTCTACAGGTCCAGGAGTCTAATCAAGTGGCGTTCTTAGGGTCCAACTTTTATACATAGTGCCAGTCTTTGAAGTGGGGGGACATCTTTGTTAACTCCAAAATCTGGTTTAGGAAAGTTCTTCCTATTCCATGTCATGATTCCAAAAAGTCTGGGGTGATAAACTGCTAATGTCAGGGTCCTTTGTGCATGCTGAAGGAAGCACTTTGAAGTATAAGTGGGTCATTGAAGGGTTCTGCCACCAGCAGTCCTCGCAGGATGGCCCATTCTGTCTACACCCAGTCCGATTTGTCTCACTGTCTGACAGGAATTCACAAACACCAGCAGCAGAGTCATTCACAGTTTTCTGACCAAGGCACTAGCAGCAGAAACCAAATTGTTAAGACAGCAAAAGGCCAACGTTCTAAAAGTGACATTTTCAGAACTGTGACTTCAAAACCAACTTTACCATTAAAGAGTATTTTACATTAGAATTAATTCCAAACATGAGATGCCCACCTTCTCTCAGTCAAACGTTAGCAGTTGTTTTGTTAAATGTAATAAGGTACCCCAAAGTTACCCAATGGGAAAGATAGGCCTTTATGTGATGAAAAACAAATGTTGGTATTTTTCCTTACCAGCTCATCTAAAATGCAAACCCATATGTCCTACTTTTTAAATACAATGCACCCTGACCTATGGGCGTTTCGGGCCTACATTAGGGATGACGTATATTCATAGAAAAAGAAAGGTTTAGGCCTGCCAAAAGGTTTTATTGTGCCAGGACAAAATGGCAGTTTAAAACTGCCCTACAGGCTGCACAAACACTGGAACGTAACGATCAAGTGCACAGAGTCCTAAAACCAAAAATTCAGTATCAGTAAACAGGAGAGTTTGAGGGAAAACCTGTGGGGGTACACAGAGATGTCTCACTCTTTCAAGGTGGTTCAAGTCTGGAATTCTCTGCCCTACACACTACAGAACACTACTAACCCAAGGTTGTTCAGGAATTGTTAAAAACTTGGCTGTTTGCCTAATGTGCCCCTCTGTCCAGCTCCTTCCCTCCATCATTTGGCTTCCACACCAGGACACTCTTGAGTATGTTATTAAAAGTTATAAATGATATTAACATAACATAACATGTCAGGTCTAACACTAGGTCAGGGTAGAGGGCAGAGAAAGAGATGGACAGCTCATATGCCTCATTAGTTTTATGACTATATTTTGCGATGAAGAACAATTCCACAAACAGAAAATGCTTTCCTCCAATATAAATAAAGAATGCAAAGTCAGGTTTCCATTTATGACATAATAAAATTCCATTAGTGTAGCAAGATAAAATGAGGGTGAGGTTAATAAGAATGCTTCTGGCTTACTATCAGTGTGTGCAGGGAAACATTTAAACCGTGAACAAATTAAAAACCTGCTATATCCAATGAAGATTATGTAAATTTAAAGCATTGTTTGTAGGAATCCTGGGATTTTTCTGCTGAAACCTATGGGGTTCTCTGGGTGAAAGCGGAGGTTTTGCAGATAAAATCCGAAATCAATACTGTTTTTAGTTTCAGTTATAGGAAGGGGTGAATTATTTTCTGTTAGGTAATGTAAATCAGACCCTTCTCAAATGTATAAAGCATCTTAATAGAAATATGATGCTTTACAGGCGCTTGGCCTTGGACACTGCAGCTCGAACTCTATCTGACAATAAAGAGGGATACTTATGCATATTTTTATGGATATGAGGTGCCAATTGAAGAGAGCTGTGAAGGATCGACAGCAGGAAATAAATTACATTACAATGAAGTCTTGAGGGATATTGTAGATGTATTAGCATTAAAATGACAAACAACAAAGAATTAATCACAGAGATACTCTAAAGATGTCAATGAAGATAGGAAGGTGCTTAGAGAGGTGGAATGTATATGGCAGCCAGACCTATTTATAGTGAATTCAACTGCTGTACAATTTGAGCCATGCAAATATAAAACAGCATCTTCAAAGCAAAATACTCTTTTTTCACTGGACAATGGATCCCCAAAAGATATTTTGCGATTGCGAAACAATCTAGCTCTTCCTACCCTAGAACTGAAAAAGACAAATGAAAATAATGAAGAATTATGAGAATTATGTAGGGAAATCATTCATAAAATTGAACCTTTTCTACCCACACAATCAAATGACAAAAAACGTCACAGAAACAATGTGATATGAAGCAACTTCAAAGGAATTACAGAAATACTAGCTTGTGTTCTCACCTTGTAGTGTATTTCTTATTATCCCAATAGGCTCTGCGCATTGGAATAACATAAACGACAGTTTAGACGTAGGACTGAGGTCGACTAGGTCTCTATTGAATATGTTAGACTTAATTTAGGTTTGCCAGCTAGCTCAGAGGTCACTAGAAACGTTCTCGAATAAACAGGGAGGAGTGAACTTCCCTGATTAGACAAGAAGGGATTCAGCTTCACACAACCGCATAAACATGACAACTTTGCTCCCCCAGAATAAGGAGTATATCTCCAGAGTTGTGTGAAAACAAAAGATAGCTTTTTCACTCAGTCAGTTGTGCATACTTAGTTTCACCAGAATGCATAGAAATAGAGAGACGGGCGTTTTCAATAAAAGGTGTTATTTATTGAGCAGTCTTCCTTCTCATGCAAGAGAAATGAATTGCCACAATTGCAATACTTGTTATAAAGTAAAGTGCGTACAGTAAAAGGAGTATTATGAAATAATACTGTAAAAGCATTGATATGGTTTCTGAGCCATATGATATTTAAAAGGTATAAGATATATACAGTTACATACAATGATAAAAGTTTGACTAAACGTACTCAACTGGTGCTTCTAAGATACGCCTACCCTGGTGTACCTAACCTAAGCCTAGTACGTGGGAAGTAGTAAATGAGTTGCAGTTTAAGTTAAGCTAGTTTTTGCCAAGATTTTGACTCAAGAATTCTCTAGGGATCTAATCGGCTCCGTACCTTGGTTTTAGAATGGAGGAGGTCTTGTATCTCGCTTTCAGGACTCGATCTCCCAGTAACCCGCAAGGGTGGCTGGATACACCGGAGCTGGATTTTCTCGTCCGGAGAAAAAGACAGCGTCTTTCTCGGTGCGTCAAGTGGGATGGACGGCTTCCTTCGGCACTCGCATCAGCTGGGCTTCGGATAAGTAGATAGCCGCTCTGCTCCACACCACAGTGTGTTGCTTAAGGCAAACGCTGGTATATTTATACCTGGAAGGTGCCGTGTTTGACGTGAGGTTGGACATAAGAGGTCAATAAAAAGATGTCACTAAGAACTGGTCTTTCTTTTAGTGCTCACAGGAATTCTAGGACAAATCAAAACAAAAGCACGGGGAATTCCCAGGTTGCTGGAGGTTTGGTATGTTGTAAGAACTCGTTGTGCTTTCTAGGAGTCTAAGGAAGTAGCCTTGCTGCATTTGGTTTGCATTGGCTATTACTAAATATAAAATATTTAATTAGGGTCCTAGATAAAACCATAACAACCTCACTGATCCAATACCTGCCTTTATACAAAAAAGAACAGACCTTTCTGTTACACCTTCAGCCTTAGGGTGGTCTTCCCCCAAACGTTTTGCCTACCTCCCTCCATTCCTCCTTTCTGATCTCGCTTTGCTGGTCTTAAGACTCTGCATACCTTACCACAGCTAACCAGTGCTAAAGTACAAACTTTAAAATGTGGTAACATTGGCTCAAACCCAATTGCCATTTTTTATTTAATTGTAAGTCCCCGGTAAAGTGGCACTACATGCATCCAAGCCTGTAAATTAAACACTAGTAGTGGGCCTGCAGTACTGATTGAGCCACCTTCTTAGTTAGCCCTTTGAACGTGTCTCAGGGCTGCCATTGCAGGCTATGTATGTGCAGGTTTAAAACTGCTGTGTCAACCTGGCAAAATAAACCTTTTGCAAGACCTAAACTTTCCTTTTTAGGTCTCGCGCCTGCGATGCATATGGCGAAGCCATATGCCATCGCGCAGGCGCGATACTATTGCTGCCGGGTCTGCTTCCCAGGAGACAGGAGATGTCACGAGCACGCTCTGGAAAGCGATCGGCGCCGGCCGCGCGCGCGCTTCCCCATCTCCTGTCTCTCTGGGAAGCACACAAGCAAGCCCAGCAAGCCCCGCCAAGGTAACTTGAAATAATCTTTATTTCTTGTACAGACTGACGCTCGGAAACACTCGATGTGAAGTTCTCCTAAGTCATTTAACCTCGCTTATGGTGAGATTAATCTAGTGACTGGTGGGTGTGGGTGCTGGGCTAATCGCATCGGAGCTCCCTCTGGCGGCTTGTGATTGTAGTGTAGCCGGAGACTGAGCTCCCTCTATCGGCCGGCGCCCTTCGCTGTTGCTCTGAAGGAGCCCCCCTCAGATGCTGCGGCAGCCTCGAGTCGCGCAGTGTTGTCCCTGGACACCTGCGAGAGGAAACTCCAGACGCTATAATGTAATGCTGGCAAACAAAAAGTTTTCACTACGACGCGCTATATAAAGGTCTCATGTGGAAATATTTTACACCAAGGGTGACTTTGCAGAGAAAGGCCCACTATCCGTGGACTCTGTGCTTTCCATCCCCAACTTACAAACATATCACTGCACGAGCAGTAGCACAATTAAACAGAATAACCCAGCCCAAAGTAGCAGTTGCACACCATGGCATTATGGGTATGCAAATGAGCCCAGGAACGGCTTCTTTCTCCACATTGCAGTATGCGACCTGTAAAAATTGAAGGCAACATTTCAAGTCTCGTGGGAAAAAAATGTCAATTTTGCAGTGAATCTCGCGTTTATTCAAAGACAGTTAAATAAGTCGCACACACTTTCTTTGAGATATTCAGGACCGGCGCAAAATACAATTCAGTGTCAAAATTACATTCTGTTCGGTTTTCATAAGTAGACGTGCTTCGCTGGAATTCATTCGCCTTGACCCATCCCCGAGATGAAAGTTAACATTGAAGTGCTTAAAAATTATGACACAAAAAAGTAGTTTGTCAAAGGCCAGTGCTGCTGTACGGGGCGCACTTTATAGCCAGCCAGCAGACACCACTGATGTTTATTGTGGCCACGATCTGTATATTTCACAAAGTTTCCAGCAAGCAGAGCCTGTGACTCTGTACAGGGTCCTGAGATTGCTTGCACCCCACCTGCTAGGGCTTTAATCACAGAAATGTAGGGCCTCAGTCGCGGCAAGAAGGTGGGTGTGATCTGTTCTGTGTTGCCGACCAGCAGACCCTCTGAAGCTCATTGCTGCCCCCATCTGTACATTTCAAAGAGATGCCTGCCAACTGAGCACACAGTCTGCAGGGCTCGCGCCACATCTCTTACGACTTTAATCACAGAATACAACATCTCCAGTTCCCGCAAGATGGTCTCAATGGCACCCTGGGGGGCGCTGGGCATAATTTGGGTGTGGGGGTCATTGTCCCTCCTCAGTCTCCTGAAGGGGCAGGGCTCTCTTTGAGGGCAGCTGCGCGCCCTCCTGCCCTGTCTCTTCCCCATGGTTGGAAGTCTAGCTCCTTACAGATGACACTGCGCAGCGCGGCTCTAGGCGCTGCTTGGGTGAGGGCAGTTCTCTGCAGACTGCTGTTCCGATGACAGTTTGAAACCAGTGATTGACTCGGAGGCAGTTCTCGGTATTTTCCACAGGTACAACAGTAGTTGTGTGATTGTGTTAATAGATTTTCTTTTCCTTCAGGAGGTCGAAGTGAAGTTCTCGGGACTCACTGCTACAACACTAGTTGTGTGATTGTGTTAATAGATTTTCTTTTCCTTCAGGAGGTCGAAGTGAAGTTCTCGGGACTCACTGCTACAACAGTAGTTGTGTGATTGTGTTAATATATTTTCTTTTCCTTCAGGAGGTCGAAGTGAAGTTCTCGGGACTCACTGCTACAACAGTAGTTGTGTGATTGTGTTAATAGATTTTCTTTTTTTTCAGCAGGTCGAAGTGAAGTTCTCGGGACTCAGTGCTACAAAAGTAGTTGTGTGATTGTGTTAATAGATTTTCTTTTTTTTCAGCAGGTCGAAGTGAAGTTCTCGGGACTCAGTGCTACAAAAGTAATTGTGTGATTGTGTTAATAGATCTTCTTTTCCTTCAGCAGGTCGAAGTGAAGTTCTCGGGACTCACTGGGCACCTTCCTCAGTCATATGAGGGCCGGCCATTTTAACCTCACTTTTGGTGAGATTAATCTAGTGACTGGTGGGTTTAGATGAATCTATTGACTGCTGGGCAAATCGCATCGGAGCTCCCTCTGGCGGCTTGTGATTGTAGTCAGGAAAAGAAAATAGCCAGAGAACTGCCCTCACCCAAGCAGCACCTAGAGCCGCGCTGCGCAGTGTCTTCTGAGGAGGGACTATCACCCCCACACTCAAATTATGCCCAGCGGCCCCCCAGGGTGCCCTTGAGACCATCTTGCGGGAATGAAGGCCTGGACTCGACAAACTTAATGTGGAGAAAATGGAGGGGCATGATTGAAATAGAGAAGCCCGGGAAACGAGGCAGATTGATTGGAATGAGAGGATTCAAAGCGCAGTAAACTCCAAACCATTATGGATGTCCTGTAGCGCTTGAAACGGTGTAATCTTCATAGAAGCCACCAGTGAGCTTTGTGCAAGTTCAAATGAAGAACAGGGGGCAGAAAAACAGAAATCTAGGACAAAAGTTTGGGAAAGGATATTAAGAATGAGCAGAGTGGGAGGAAAGTGAAGGCAGGTTGGGGTGCTTGCTAGAATTTGAGGAAGAAGTAGACGTGTGGGTTGTAAAGAATAAAGGAAGGCAGGTATGTTGTACAGAAAAAAATACTTGGTATTGGCACTTCACAGCTCGCGTAATTATTAATGGTATTTGTGTTATTGCTCATGCTGAGTTCCTGGAGTAGCAGATGTAGATGTTTGATCACTGCCTGCATAGTTATGATATGCAGACTCAGGACTCGAATCCAAGCCCAGATCACCAGGATCCAACCTTCTCCGGAGTTGAAAACCCATGTATTCAAGCAACTTCCATAACTGTGTAGCCTCTTCAGTGCTATCTGCTCCTAAAAGGAGGAGGGGGTAGGGTAGACATGGTCCTTTCCAAGGGCAGTGGTGTTATGGGTTAGTCCACCGCTGTGCTCAAAGGCAGTGAGGTACATTTATTTTCCCCCACATTTTCAGTGGGTACTTGCTGTCCTGCAGCAACATTTGCAATTGTGAACTGGGCACCGGGGCAGTTGTCCTCTATACCACATTGAAAACAAAATGAGGTGAAGGGTCCTTGTGATAGCTGCAGTAGCACCCTCTCTGCTTCTGAATAGGGTGCTGGAGCATGTTTAGCTGTCCTGGTCCTTCTTGGCCTACAATTCTTTGAGGTATTGTCACCGTCTTCGAAATTTAGGGGCAATGGATTTCAGGACACTTGATAGTTATCAAACCAGTACCATAAGATCCAACATACATCCTTAGAAATAAATGACATTTCCTGAAAAAAACTAAAGTTTAAGACAAGACAAGGTTGAGCATGGTTTTAATAGTGGCTACAGTGCAAAACCAAATTGTCTGCCAGGGTTTCTGTTGCTTTGTCAAGCCTCGCCAAAGTTACCAGCAAATTAAACAAGCATTTGCAATGCTACAGGTGTCGCATTTACTAGAGTTTGAGTTATTGGCATTGTAGATTACAATGCCTTTTATTAATGTGTTGGTTTTTTAAACAAATAAATAAAAGGCATTGCCATTTACAATGGCAATAGCATAAACTCTCGCAAATGCGAGACCTATTGCATTGTAAATGCTTGTTAATACATATAATTCACCCTAGGATAGGCTCTTAACAGCCCATAAGGTAGGGTGCAATGTATTTAAAAAGCAGGACAGCTACCTTTATGTTTTATATGTCCTGGTAGGGAAAAACTCTTATATTTGTTTTTCAGTACTGCAAGGCCTACCTCTCCCATTGGATAACATTGAAGTTAACTTATTACTTTAATAAGCTGTAATTTCCACATGGAAACAGGTAACCAGGTTAGGTTTGGTGTCTTTGAAACTGGAATGAACAATCCTAACTTATGATGAAGTCATTTTTAAGTAACAATTTTGAAAATGCCACTTTTAGAAAGGTTGTATTTTCTAAAAGCCATTTCGTGCTTGTACCCTGTCTCTCGCACATGAATAGGTGTAGCTGGCAGTTGACCTTTGTGTATTCCTCCTAGACAGTAATACACAGTAAAGAGTAAAGAGATTAGGTGTCCCTGGATGGGCCATAAATGGCAGGATGGGCAGTGGAGCTGAACTTAGCCCTACTTAAATTTGAATAGGCTGTGTCCTGCCTCCACCAAAAGGGTTACAAACCCTTGTAGCTTGTCTGGAGACAGAGCAAGGGAGGCAGGATGCCTGGGGACTTCAAAAAGATATCTCTAGAAGCTTCTTCCTCACTTCAAATGCACTACTCCGTAATAACACTGAACTTCAGACACCAATTCTTCAGTATATGTCTGGACCTATGGATGCTCTGCCAGGACGAAGGACAGTTGAGCTACTGAAGGACTGCCACTCTGCCAGACTGCTGCCCTTCTGGATTACTACCTTGCTGTGCTGACCTACTGACCTTTTGCCTGGCTGAGAAGGACTAGACCTGCAACTATTGCTCCCAGAACCCCAAAAGGCTTCAAAGTCTAGTTGGGTGGCCTCCTGCCTTGAGCCTCAGGGACAAAAGGCTCACACAACATTCACCTAGCCCCTACACTCTGCTATCTGTGAGTCTACCATGCCAAGTGGGGCCAACCCAGTCCTGGACCCTTGCATGTGGGCCAAAGTTGGTCTGCCAGCCTCTGTGGATCCAGCGGAACCAACGTATCTCCTCTGCAGCGCAGCGCAACCCACAGCAGAACTGACGCATCACCGCTAAGGAATGGATTGGAAAAGCTGCAAAGACCGGCATCACATTGCAGCCCATCACCACATCAAAACCGCCACTGTGTGATGCATCCTCGACACAGGCGCTCACATCCTTCACGGATGGAAGCCTTGACAACAAGACCAGACTCCGCATCGCAGCTTTACAGTTCCTCGGACCTGAAGTATTGCTGTGTCTGCACGGCGCATCATCAACTCTGGACTTTGCAATGCAAGCTCTGGTAGACAGGATCCTCGATGATGATGCAGGACCTCACACAGCAGCCTCGCCACATCTCAGGAACCAATGCATCACTATGCTCCGCAAACCAGGATTTAAGGTACTCTTTTCAGCTGGCCTAACTGGGTAACTGTAGCCGGCCCACACTTCCAACAAAATCTTTAAATTGAATGTCTCTGGTTCCGTTAATTGGATTTTTGTCATTTTGGCCTGATTTTATTTATTAAAAAGAACTATTTTTCAACCTCTGTTGTGAGCTCTTTTTGTAGATTCTTTAAAATGTATTCCTCTTTAAAGTTTTGCACAAATACCTTACCCATTGCCTCTGAGTTATGCTAAGTGCCAAACTATCTTAGGGTCAAGCGCAGGTTAATTTAGGTTTTGCTTGAGTCTTTCAACCTGAGAAGAATTGTAGTTGTTGTTTGGGAAGGGTTTCACTCACCTCAACCATTAACCTAGTTTCTTACAATTTCCATGTTGAGCAACCCGTCACTGATTAAAGGTGAGGTCCTGAAACATCTTAAAATAGTTAGATAAATATTTTTTGCAAAAAGAATGAGTGAATAATTTAAATATGTTCATCCTGTGTCTAACCATTCATAGATGTTGAAAATCTTATAAAGTTGTGTAGTGTGACCTGCAGCTGGATTTAGATCTGAATATAGCACTGAAACAGAAACGTGCAAGTTGCAGGTGGCATACTTGTTTTACTACATTGAACAGGGGGGGGGGGGTGGGGGGGGTTTACCCAATAGAGTCACTAGGGATCTGGGTGCTGTATGATACAGAATGAGGGGTCCCAGTGAGAAAGTATGAAAACTACATAAACAAACACTTTCAAAAGTATATTTGGAGCCAAGAACAAATCTCAAACAAGTACTTCACCACACTGTTATTTAATCACAATGTGCTTATTCAAGTTACATATAACAAATTGATAACACAGTTGTCATAGTGCCCCAGGGAGAGGAAGGGTAAGGAACGGTGATAGTGTAAGAAGAGAGGGATGTGCAAAGTAGGTCAAAGTGCAAACAATAATATCAATACAAAATTCATAAACAAACGATACAACTGGCTTCAGAGCACTGAGCCAGTAACATAGGGGAGCAACTAATGCTCGGTAATTATAGGAAAACCATGCTAACAATGCTAATATTTAATATTTATAATGAAGATTGCATCAACTGGTGTGGAATAGTAGCCGTCAACGTTTCGACCCCAAGACTACAGTGGTAGGTATACGTCGCACCTTAAAGAGGGGTCTTCATCAGGACAAAAGAAACCCAGGGGGACACTGGTTTCTCATTGAAAGTCGGGCTGTTAAGCTCGCAACACGGACAGGAGAACGCAGAAAGGGTACATCCAAGTATCCGAATGCAATTCCAGGGATCAATATTTCCTGGAGCCATTAATACATTTGGAAATTCGGTATGTTGCCAAACTGGTCATCAAAGTTATGCACGGGTCAGATGAGATGTATCCGTGCCTCATCAAATTGGATTAACAGCAGCCTTGGTATTCATACGCTAATTGCTTCAGCGGATAAAAATCTCCGTTGTTCAACTGCGCAACTTCAATTGCCGAGGAGACTGTAATTACCACCGTGGTGTTCGTGCTCTGACTGCACACAAGAACACTTCCGCCCTTATTCTGGTGCCAACCCAAAACCGGAGGGGATGCGACCGCCCCTCAACCGGCAAATTCGTACCCTTGAGTATATGCTATAGAATCGCAGATTGCTCGATCTGCGTCTCAAGGCACAAACCGGCACTCAGTTGACCGGAAGAGACGTGCGCACTGACGTCACGTGAAAAATGAAATTTAAAACCAGTTTGGAACATAAAAAACAAGGAAGTAAATTTCTATTCTGTTGATAAAGCAGCATGGCAAAGTCCCATTCAATAATGATAGGGCTGTGTGATGCAATGTTAATTCTATTGTTTTTATCAGTGTCCCCCGGTGTCAGCATAAGATCACCCTGCATTGTCAACTCCCACACACCTCAAGTGGTGCAGCACAGGAAAAATATTCAGTGATGACGACCCAAAGTGAAGGGGGGCTTAGCCTCCCATCACATTGTTTTTAAACTGCAATTTATATTTATTTTGCTCCTCGAATTACTGTTTGTGTTTTTTAAAATACCTGCACTTTCTTGATCCTTTCATTCGAACCCGATCTCCGGCGCACACAATATGGTGTTGACGCTCTGGGAGAAAGGATTGCAGCCGCCATATTGAGCGGAGGAAAGGGTTGCGGTCCAGCTTTTGGCCGCATCCCGCCCTCCCAGGATACTTAAACAGCTTGAGAGCGCAGCGCGCTGACTCAATTTGTGTCTCTCCCCTGAGGCGGAAGCCGGGGGCTTAGCCTGCCATCACATTGTTTTTAAACTGCAATTTATTTTTATTTTGCGCCTCAAATTACTGTTTGTGTTTTTTAAAATACCTGCACTTTCTTGATCCTTTCATTCGAACCCGATCCCCGGCACCCGATTAGGTGTTGACGCTCTGGGAGAAAGGGTTGCAGCCGCCATATTGAGCGGAGGAAAGGGTTGCCGTCCAGCTGTTGGCCGCATCCTGCCCTCCTCACGACCGGATATAAGGACCATGACATCCCATCCGCGCAGCGGGCGCGCCGAAGGTGCACCAAAGGCAAGCTCGTCTGCGCCCGTCCGCACCGGTACCGGGCCCAGGGTCATGACCCCTGGTTAAACACAGGCCCGGATCCCCTATTCCAAAGCCGAGCTAATGCAATATCGACCTCGTCCAGTCAGTAACTGCTCAAAGCATGATCCAGACTTTATTCCTTTAATGACTATCATCAGTTGTCCTCATTGTAAATCCTCGCCACGTTTCCTCGCGAACACCGTCATTACTAGTACAAAGAGTGCCAAAACAAACATAAATATACCCATAGCACTTATCAATGCCCGATCATTAGGTAGACATAGACAGGATATATCAGACCTCATTACGGATAGGAAATCAGACATATTATTTGTCACAGAGACATGGATGGATAGCGCCTCAGATCCAGATCTAGTGGTTGCAGTTCCCCCTGGATATAAGGTCTATCGACAGGATAGACAAAGAAAGAAGGGTGGTGGTTTGGCAATAATTGCCCGCAACACTTTTACGGTGACGCTGTCTCCTATACTCTCGCCAACTTGTGAAGCTATTCTCTTTGCCATTATGCTGACACCCTCGCAAAATTTTAAAGGAATTCTCCTGTATAGACCGCCAGGAGCACGCGCAGAATTTCTCTCTAATCTGAATTTAATGCTTGAATCACTAGCAACAGAGGACTCCTTTATGGTCTAAGGTGACTTTAATTTCCATCTAGATAAGACAAGACAACAATGAAACACAAGCACTACTGCCTGACATGGAAACTCTAGGACTTCCCCAATTGGTTACCTCTTCCACACATGAGGCCGGTCATACTCTGGACGGCATTTTCTCCAATTTTAGGGGATCCATTTACAAGAAATCCTCCCGCTCCCCTGGTCTGACCATCATGCCATTCTTTGTGCCATTTCAATCAACGATGCCCCATTAGACAGACCGACTGATCCCTGTCGCATACCATTTAAAGCTTGGAACGACCTAAATAATGCAGACTTTAGAGAACTACTGGATAGCTCCTGCCCTATTATCTCTGCAGACCCAAACATAGCCATGAATCAATACTCAGACTGGTTAGGCAACGCCATAAAGGCATTGGTACCATATAAAACCCTATCTACAAATAGGACTGCCCCCTCTGCTCCATGGTTCTAGGAAGAGCTTAGGAAACAAAAACAAATCTGTAGGAACCGTGAGAGAATTTGGCGCAGATCCTATGACTTAGAAAGTAAATCCCGCTACAAGGAGACACTTGCCAACTATAGAAAAATGATAACTGAGGCAAAAAGGAAGTACTTTAGCGACCAAATAGAAAATGCAAAGAACTCCAATAAACAACTCTATGACGTAGTGAAGCAACTAGTGGGGAAAACCCCCGATCTGGCCCCTCCCCCGTCCCAATCTCTCTGTGACGCGCTGGCCAATTTCTTTTATACAAAGGTTAACGACATTTACCTAGCCTTCTCTTCCAAGGACAATTCCATCACACACCCCACCTGTACCATACCCTCTGTCTACTCCCTAACCCATTGTAAAGAAATAACAGAGCAACAAACAATGGACATCATTAAAACCATAAAAACAGGATCAGCCACCAACATTTTTTCCACCTGTCATGGACCTTCTAACACGTGTAATCAAGCAAATATGTAATTTCATGTTTAAATCAGGGATTTTTCCTAATGCCTTGAAAAACACCCTTCTAAAGCCACTTCTAAAAAAACAGCATCCGGCCAAAGACGAATTAAAAAACTATAGACCAATAGCTAGCCTTCCTTTCTTGGCCAAGGTGGTAGAGAAAGCTATGAACCACCAGCTGTCTGAATATATCGAGGAACACCGCCTGCTGGACAATATCCAGTTTGGGTTCCGCAAATTTCATGGCACTAAAACGGCCCTCATTAAAGCCGCCGACGACATTAGAGTCATCAGAGACCATGAAGGAACAGCAGTGCTTGTTCTACTGGACCTCTCCGCGGCTTTCGACACGGTCGATAACTCCATCTTGATCGACCGTGTCGGAAAGATGGGCATCCAACTGGGAGCAAAGAACCTACTTGCCTCTTTCTTATCTGGCAGGACTCAGGCAGTAACATTAGGACCATTTCAATCGGCTGAGCTGTCTCTACCATGTGGGGTTCGTCAAGGCTCATCCCTAAATCCGACACTCTTCAACATCTATGTGTCGGACCTAGCAAGAGTTATCAAACATTATTGGATGGGCCTTACTTCCTACGCCGATGACACCCAGCTAGTCCTCGCCATCAATAACGACGGAGAAGAGGTGGCTGAGCACTTCCAGGAAGGCATACTGGCAATTGGAGATTGGATGTCCTCTAGCTGCCTTAAACTTAACTCCGAGAAGACCGAGGCTGTCATCTTTGGGAAACTTTCCCCACGCTGGTCACCCGTCTGGTGGCCTTCATCTTTTGGAACTCTGCCCAACCCTGTCCCAAAGGTTAGGAATTTAGGAGTTGTTTTCGATGAACATCTTAATTTTTCCGCTCATGCCAATCAAATAGCAACAACTGATTTTCATAAGCTAAAACTCATTAAAAAAATCATCCCGTTCCTACCTGACAGTGCAGGCAAAACCCTGGTAAGCACACTTGTACTATCATCACTCGACTACTGCAATGGCTTGTTTGCCAATGCACAAATTCGGGTTGTTAACAAAATGCAATCGGTACAAAACGCTGCGGCAAGACTGCTTTCCAGAACCCCCAAATTTAATCCAATTGCCCAAACCATTCGGAATTTTAATTGGTTAACGATTCAAAATCGAATAAAATTCAAGACACTCTGCCTTGTATTCAAAGCATTGCATAATCTAGGTCTGCAGTTTCTCAGGAACCAGCTTATACCTTACTGTCCTCTAAGACAACTGAGATCGGTGACTCTGCACCAATTAACTGTGCCCCGCACAAAAACAGTCTCCTGGGGAGACAGATGGTTCCCAGTCACGGCAGCCTGACTTTGGAATTCCCTTCCTCTGTCGATCAGGTTAAGTCACTCTCTTTTCTCTTTTCGTAAAAGTTTAAAGACCTGGCTGTTTAACCAGTATCCCACCTCAGGAACTTATATCAGGAGAGCCACAAACTGAGTTTTCAACGCTGAGATGCCCATGGGCATTCGTTTGCGCTCTATAAATCTAAAAAATAAATAAATAAGGTGTTATAGGGAGATTTGTTGGCTCAGTCAGAGAAATCATGAAGAAATAATAAAGATGACAAAGAGGGAAGCACTGGTCATAAATACATTAGTGAAAAAAGTGACTAATAGGAGAGCTAAAGAAGTACATAAAGTTTGACAGATGCATTACATCAGCAAAACCTTCTGGATATTCCATCAGTCTAAATTAGATTGTTTGCCCATTTATACATTCTAAATAGAATAGAAATGAATACCTACGGCAGGGAAGTATCCAGGAAAGGGTCCATTTTTAACTTGATTTTGAAAAAAGCCAGCGAAAGATGTCCTACAAACTATAGATCAATCAGTTTGTTAGACAACTCAGAGAACGTTTTCTCAAAAATGCTATTAATTTAATTAGAGGAATGGGTTAGGTTTAATAACCTTCTCCCAATAGAACAAGGGGGTTTCGTGAAGGGCACTCCACCCGTGACCACTATTATGGGTGATTGTTAGGAAATCCATTTCTATTAACCAAAGGCTGTGCTGTTGTTCTGTTGATTACTGCCCAGCCTTTCACATGGTAGACATAGAGAAACTGTGGGCAAAGTTGAGGACCTGGAAGATCCGAGCAGAATTGCTCTCGGTACTCCAGGAACTTCACTTGCGAAATTGGGCTCAGGTAGAATTGGGCAAGAGTGGGAGACTATTAAAGAAAATAAACATAAGGATGGGTCTGAGGCAGGGATGCATCCTCACTCCCACTTTCTATAGTCTTTAAATGGCCGATTTACAAGCTACACTAAGAAAAAACTAAATAAATGTCTCCTAAAATAGGATCTAGTCAAATAACTTGTTTATTATGTACACATGGCTTGTTTTTTTTACATTACACACCTATTTGCCCACAGAGAAAACTAGATGCCTTAGGCCTTTATTGTATGGAAAATTCATTATTGATAGATGCAGAAAAAACAAAGCTAATGATTTTCGGAACAAAACACAGAATTTTAAATGGCACTTGAATGCCAATCAGATTGAGATTGTGAGACAAAATAAATATCTCGGGCTCACATTCATCAGTAATCCGAGGTCAGAGACCTACTTGGAATCCATAAAATCCAGGATCATGCTCCAAAGAGGGTTGCTGGTAAAATGTCATTTTACCTGTGGCGGATTCTCGTGGGCTCCGTAATTGTAAGAGAAAACAAAATAATGGGTCACTTGATCTAATACCTATTTTCTTTTAATCCTAGCCAGTGAATGCATTATTAAATTAGTTGACCTACATTGAACTAGTTTTAATCACTCTTACACTTTTCACTTAGGCCCCTCCTCACACCTTACGCATCTAGAGTTTTTGTTTACCTCACTCTTTCTCTCAAAACATCCCTGACCTCCTCCCTCTCAGTGAGGGGGTTGTGAGCATGGTGTGATGTTCATATTGCTCAGAACCTGGTGGAAGTGGCTTTTGTTTCTATTTCTCTACCTCTTACAACCACTGCTATGTGAAATATTAGCTCTGTTGTAAGAGCTTTTAGTCTTTCACAGTTTAATTGACACAATGTAATTCTTAGTGAGTTACATGCACCATTGCTTTTCGTGTTCATTGACTTGTGTGAAAACTACAACAGTCATTGTATACACGTTTTGAGATTATTATTGACAAAAATGTAGTCACTGTTTATCATCACCTTATATATATAGTTTTACAGGAACTGGATGCCTCCTTGAGTCGTTTGTACTGAGGGTAAGGTATTTCATGCATTCTTGTGATGATTTGGGTAAGATGCCACATGCTAATTTTGTAAACATTTACATAATATGCACTGTACCTTTAACTTTGACTAATAGGGGATGTGTGTTTGCTTGCTAAAACTCAATTTCTTTGTTTCCTTTTCTATGGAATTTGTTGACCAGCATGCCTAAAGCTTGTGTGATTCATCACTCCATCTCCTGGGTTGTTATAAAAGTTTTGATACCATTGTCTTTAGAGTACATAAGGGGCTTTTGGTACTCTATGTTCTGCACATTTTGGTCCTGATGAAGGCCGCTGCATCCTCAATGGAGCCTTAGGCAGAAACATCTCAACCTTTGTTCACTTAGTTTTGACAGATTGAATTCTCCACTGTCACACCTATTTTCTTTTAATCCTAGGCGGTGTATGCATTATTAAATTGGTTGGCCTACATTGAACTAGTTTAATCACCCTTACACTTTTCACTTAGGCCCCTCCTCACATCTTGCTTTTCTAGAGTTTTAGTTTACCTCATTCTCTCTCTCAAAACATCCCTGATCTCCTCCCTCTCAGTGAGGGGTTTGTCAGCATGGTGTGATGTTCCTATTGCTCAGAACATGGTGGAAGTGGCTTTTGTTTCTATTTCTCTACCTCGTTTCACCGCTGCCATGTGAAATATTAGCTCTGTTGTAAGAGCTTTTAGTCTTTCACAATTTAATTGACACAATGTAATTCTTAGTGAGTTACATGCACCATTGCTTTTTGTGTTCATTGACTTGTGTGACAGCTACAACAGCCATTGTATACACGTTGTGAGATTATTATTGACAGAAATGTAGTCACTGTTTATCACCACCTTATATATAGTTTTACAGGAACTGGATGCCTCCTTGAGTCGTTTGTACTGAGGGTAAGGTATTTCATGCATTCTTTTGATGATTTGGGTAAGATGCCACATGCTAATTTTGTAAACATTTACATAATATGCACTGTACCTTTAACTTTGACTAATAGGGGATGTGTGTTTGCTTGCTAAAACTCAATTTCTTTGTTTCCTTTTCTATGGAATTTGTTGACCAGCATGCCTAAAGCTTGTGTGATTCATCACTCCATCTCCTGGGGTGTTATAAAAGTTTTGATACCATTGTCTTTAGAGTACATAAGGGGCTTTTGGTACTCTATGTTCTGCACATTTTGGTCCTGATGAAGGCCGCTACATCCTTAATGGAGCCTTAGGCCGAAACATCTCAACCTTTGTTCACTTAGTTTTGACAGATTGAATTCTCCTCTGTCACACCTATTTTCTTTTAATCCTAGGCGGTGTATGCATTATTAAATTGGTTGGCCTAAATTGAACTAGTTTAATCACCTTACACTTTTCACTTAGGCCCCTCCTCACATCTTGCTTTTCTAGAGTTTTAGTTTACCTCATTCTCTCTCTCAAAACATCCCTGATCTCCTCCCTCTCAGTGAGGGGTTTGTCAGCATGGTGTGATGTTCCTATTGCTCAGAACATGGTGGAAGTGGCTTTTGTTTCTATTTCTCTACCTCGTTTCACCGCTGCCATGTGAAATATTAGCTCTGTTGTAAGAGCTTTTAGTCTTTCACAATTTAATTGACACAATGTAATTCTTAGTGAGTTACATGCACCATTGCTTTTTGTGTTCATTGACTTGTGTGACAACTACAACGGCCATTGTATACACGTTGTGAGATTATTATTGACAGAAATGTAGTCACTGTTTATCACCACCTTATATATAGTTTTACAGGAACTGGATGCCTCCTTGAGTCGTTTGTACTGAGGGTAAGGTATTTCATGCATTCTTGTGATGATTTGGGTAAGATGCCACATGCTAATTTTGTAAACATTTACATTATATGCACAGTACTTTTACCTTTGACTAATAGGGGATGTGTGTTTGCTTTCTAAAACACAATTTCTTTGTTTTCTTTTCTATGGAATTTGTTGACCAGTATGCCTAAAGCTTGTGTGATTCATCACTCCATATACTGGGGTGGTATAAAAGTTTTGATACCACTGTTTTTAGAGTACATAAGGGGCTTTTGGTACTCTATGTTCTGCACTTTTTGGTTCTGATGAAGGCTGCTGCATCCTTAATGGAGCCTTAGGCTGAAACATGTCAACCTTTGTTCACTTAGGTTCACAGTGGGAGGAGAGCCCCTATGATGAAGCATGCCACCCTCGGGTGGGGGAGGGGAATCGTCCTGAGAAAGGGATACCCCCATACATTGTTGATGTATTAGACCAAGAGACCCATTAATGTGTTTTCTAGTTATAGCGTGGGGGATCAGTCCCTTTTGGTCTACAAACATTTCCTAAGGTCCCCCTTCTTTTGTCTTTACTCCCTCATTGAAAGCCTATAGTAGCAAAAATTCTCACCTAGCCCTGTACGGGGCTGAGGTAATTCACTTGGATCCGAGGTACCCTTGGGACGCTCTCAAGGGAGCTGCCCTAAAATGATTACTGTGTCTGTCAAGGAGACAAGGTATTCGGGAGAATTTACCTTAACTGCAGAGCACCTAATGACCAGAGTTTGCCTCATAAGGTTTTTACATACCCTTTGGCCTACAGAGAAAACTAGTTGCCATAGCTCTTTATTGTAGGGAAAATGAATTATCGATAAATACAGAAAAAAACAAAGCTACTTATTTTCGGAATAAAAACACAGAATTTTAAGCCACACTTGGATGCCAACCAGATTGAGATTGTGAAACAAGGTTCATATCCAGGGCTTATTCATAACTATTGTCTTCAATAGCTGAAAATATGGCTTGGATGCAACCCAGTTTTTTCCTACCAAGGATAATGTAAAAGCTAGCAAGGGCATTAGGGAGTGAAATCAGTGCAAATTAAGTTTATAAAACCTTTATATATAAAATATTGGATTCGATCTAGACAAGGAGGAATTGCACTCTTGATGAATGTGATCTTTTTTGATGTAGCTTTAGACCTTGCATGTTTTTTTCTCTGTACCAAAATAAGAGGGGGTGAAATAAATCAATCAAGATGTATTTTTAATCAGATATGGGTCGATTATTTGTGGGTGTGGCTGTATTAGTTTTATGATGTTGTATTGTTTTACTTTGTTTTATGACCAAGATTACAGAATTTATTGAAGTTCACATTAGCGAACTGGCCTTTAAAGCTCAAGAAGAGAAGATGATGATTCATTACACCAGGTAACAATCATTAGTAAAGACAATAGGTATTGCCTTAAAATGCTTGTGCAATTGTGAATGTAAATTTTTTTATTGCAAGAATGTACCACAAAAGGAAAAGAAAAAAATCACATTTGCCACCACTTGAACATGGCTATCATATGTTTGAAAAACAGATATCCCTGAAATGGATGTTTTACTACTGAGGTGATTACTGTTCTTATTACTATTACTATCATTATTATTATTATTATTATTATTATTATTATTATTATTATTATTATTATTATTATTATTATTATTATTAATAATATTTTTGAATGAGAGATCAAATCACCACCTAACCAAGCACTCAAATTTCAGTCAGGAACAATATTACCATGTCAGGAAAATACTTTAAATGGGAGGCAGACAGTAATAAATTACCGAAGAGAAACGAACTAGTTTTAGGTGGTTGTGAACAATGTGCACAGGCTTTGTGCTGCCATTCAAAGTGAAGGGAACTAATGTCAAAAGTAGGTGACCCATTTCCCCATCCATACTCAGTGCCCGGGTGATTGGAAGCGAAATGTGAATGACATTTTAAGAGACCAATGTATGCAATGTAGTGATCTTAAACTCCAATTTCTTTTTCAATATTGCTTATAAAACAGTTTTTTTAAATAGTAGTCTGGCGAGACAGCTGAAGCTAAACTTAAGGGCTGCAAGCAAAGAAAAGGATTTACACTTTGAAGAAAGCAGTGGGGTGGCGGGGACTCCAGAAGGATTTGAGTAGAAAGTCTTGGCAGTACAATCGAGAGTCCAGAATAGAAAGCTGGGAGACAAAGGTCATGTGTGCATTTAAAGATAACACAAGAATGTATAATTGAAGCTAGAGAGGGGGAAGTGTCAGTGTGAGGAAATAAGGAGAGAGGAGAAATTAGTTGTTAGGAAGTGTGCTGAGATGGCAAATGGCAATGTTGAAGATAGACACAAGATTAGAGAGCCAATAGGCCAGATAGGACGAATGTCTTGGTGGCTTGCAGAATGTTGAGGTGAAATATTTGTGAAAGCTATACATTTGAAACCCGAATTCATGGGAGAGAGTTCAATATACAACTGGAGAAAAGGAGTTGAAGGATTCCAAATAACACCAGGCTTGTGCCTATAAGACATAAGCGGGCTTTGGGAAATGGTATGGATACGGAAGTGGCATTGAGGCAGTTACATAACCATGGAAGACAATTTGTTAGAGTTAAGAGGAAGGGAGTGAACGGCCATCTTGAGCACGAGGGCAAAAAAGACAAAGCAGCTGTGCATGCGCGTGCGCACACTGCCTCACTTTGGAAGTCCGACACAGTGTATTTGTAAAGCCCAGGTATAACCTGCAGGTCATCTTGGCACTCTATTACAGGTGTTTATTGCAGTCCTACTCAAAGATACTCATTTTATTGATCTAGGCAGGATGGGAGGCTGAGTAGTCCCACTGCCATTTGAACATGTAACCTTGAGGTTCCCACTGGGATTTGAACCTGTGACCATAAGGTCCAACAAAGATTCTTGCGGTGTATGATCTAGTCCTCAGAGATACCAAAGAAGAACCACGTGTATGGCAAGGCATAGGAATATACATCAGGTGACCTCAACTGACCTAACTCTTGACGCAAATAGGAGGTGAAATGCTGATTCTCAGGCACACCTCCTAATCAGGAAATTCCTTAAAACATATTGTTTATTTGTTCTCTCTTCCACCTTCCCTGTTCCATTAGGGCAACACTATTACCAGATGCTGGGTCACTTTAGCAGCTATGACCTGAAAGCTGAATTGCTTAATTAAACAGCTCTGTTTGACACTGGATACATTACCGATGGACGAACTGTCCAGAAAACCATGCTTGCTTACTGTAAACCACCTGGCACTGGTTGTCGTCGGGGTTGCTTTGTATTTTTTTCCTCAACATATAGTCTGCGTTTGCATGACTGTTCCCATTTTACATATACATTCCTGCACACTTTAATTGTCTTTCGAATTATTAATTTGAATTTCACATTGATTGTGCAGCTTGAATATTTGGTAATGTTTCAGCTTAGCTGATAACGTTGCCTCATCTCTTTTGCTGTGTTGTAATGTCTGCGGCTCTAGATGTCTCAGAGCCTTTGTTAGGTGGTTGTACAATGATACACCTTTCCTTTCTACTCTCTTTTATTACATAGGCTTGCTCTGAATAACGACTTCTCTTTTCATCGGCTCACTATCAGCTCACTATTGGCTCGCTGTGCACTCAGCTTTTGTTATCCTTTAGTCCTATGTGCCCCGCTGGGTTTCCCAATGATCTAAACCTTATGATCACATTAGGCCTCTGTGCCCTTCAGAGCCCTGCATACAACAGCCTTTATGTGTGTTTTGTTTCCAAATAGGGTGTATAACCAGAATATCGAATTTTAAATATATTGTAACAAAAGTAAATCAGCTGGAAAATCGGCTAACAAAATATCTTAAAGGTCAATGTATATGTTTAACTTAACTTACTTGTATCCTTATATGTCCACCTCCAAGGCAGGTAGACGTGGAATTAAGAATAGTACATTTATACTTACCTATATATAGTTCCCTCCCTTCTCGATACTTTGGAAATCAATATTATTGCTACAATATTTTTGGAGCATGATATTTTTGATCTCGCTGTTCTGACATACAACCTTTTCAGATAGCTTGTGTATGTCCATGCACAGCCATGTAGCCACCAGGCACCCGTGCACATGTGCCCATGCGGTTACACTGCTGTCTTCGATGTGATCCTGTCTTTCAACCTTACTTCTTATCCAATGACTAAAATAAAGATCACGGAAACATGACATAAATCCCCTATTGGCATCCTCTTTCACCTAAAAAAAAAAGTCTTTTCAGTTTTAGAAGATATTTGTCCACTTCAGATGCTTAAATGTTGACAAATCTACTAAATAAAAGTGATTTAGTTGATAAGAGGATGTAGTTACTTCTTCCTGTGGTTAATGATATACCACATTGACCTATTTGGCCTCTTTCATGATTCAAGATGCTATTCCCACTGTCTGTTCTTTTTCACAGCTTCTCACAACCTCATTCCTAAGGAAGCCTTATCACACTGGAGGATTTACTTATAATCCTTTAGCATTTCAAATATTTCTCTAGCTCGTTCAAAGATTTAACATGTGGCTGAAAAGCGTAAACATACTGCAATATTTGATGCTATTCATATTTAAGAGAATTGCATTTTAAATCTTTTAAATAATAAATATTTGTGCAATGATATAGTTCAGTGTGCTTTAGTTATTTTTCAAGGGCAGTGATCGCCAAACCAATACGGTTCATTCAGTTTGCATCATTACTCTGTTAGCATTCATTAAAAAAAGCATTATGGCATGTGAAAACATTCTGTGACTGAGAAATCCATATTGATCTCAATAAAATAAAAATATTTCCACATTGTACTATTGGGGTCATTTCGACCCTGGAGGATGGTCAGCGTGTCATCGCGGGTGGGAGGCTCTCTGTCCTATTAGAGAATCTCACCTACCCGGGTGAGATTTCGGAGCTTTTGAAGCAAAGCAGTCTCTAGTGTGGTGCAATCAGTGCCACCACACCGGGTGCTGACTTTAGATGGGGCGTCCTGTTTGCAGGTATAGCATGGTTTTGAACACTCCTGGTCTCATGTTCCTTAGCTCTAGCCAGGGCCGGCTTTAGCACTGGTGGCGCCCTGTGTGACAATGTTGGTTGGCGCCCACCAATTACCACATCTACCACGGAGTGGTGTGGCTCACTGGTTAGAGGCGGCAGACCCGGAAGCAGAGGACGGCCCGGGACCAGGGTTCAATTCCCGATGTGGCAGGGTTGTGGACCAGGGTCAGCGGACTTGATAATTCTTGCCTCAGGGCCTACTCTAACCAGGGATCACACTCGGCAACTCTGGGCATTAGCTTGCTTCATCTCCACAACGGCCCCCCACATACGCCGGGGAGGCCTGGTTTCATCCTGGAGATACCCAGTAGGGTCCATCTCACAGGGAAAGCCAGTACGGGTTCCCCAGCGGTCTACAGCGCGGAGATACCCCATGTGGGGTGATTCATGCGCTTTACAAGACATCATTACATTACATTCTCTCTCTACGACCATTTAAAAGTGCTCCTCAAGTATCTATAACCACACTCTGGGACTGATTTAGTATTATAGCGCCACTCATACCAGTGTAGAGTGTCAGAGCACTTCAAAGTCATCTCACACACATTGGCACAGAGATATTCATACATGTGTAGATCAGTGTATAGATAATGTTACATAAGACAGAGGACTACAAGTTGTAGGAGTCACAGTTCATCTACACTGGTAGGCAGTATAGTTTAGGAGTCCTTGGTCTGGAAAAGCACAAATTCAGAATTTAAAACACATCATTGTTAGGGGTTTTCTTTAATAATAAAAATTGATTTCTTCAACCCAAATTAACCCTTTCCCAAGTGTAGGGTAATTAAAGACAGGGCAAAAGGCATATAGCGCTAATACATATCTTGTAGTTTGCATGCAGCTCTTTGATGACAGTTAATAGTTCACTATGTAACCTTGAGGTTCCCACTAGGATATTTAACTTATAAACTGTAACAAAGGTAACAAAGTATCCCTGGGACACAAGCAGTAACCCACTGACCTATTTACATTATATGTACTCTGTGATCTGCATGGTACACATTCTTTGCAATAGGCACATTAACCCAATACACTACCTTACAATGAGTTAAAACCTCCACTAGACAAACCTACCATCTCTCTCTAGCAGGAACATTAATCACTAAAGTGATGTTGACGTTTTTATTGATGGCTGAAAATTGCTGGAAGCAAGGAACAGGAACATGGTAGCAGGTGCTTTTAAAAATGAAAATATGCTTGCAAACAGGGAGCCCCCACCCCAAGTCAGCGCCGGGTGCGGTGGCACCGATCGCACTGCCCTAGAGCTGGCCCTGGCTCTAGCAATTTTCAGGCAACAATAGAAAATGTCAAGATAACTCTGGTGATCAATGTTCTTGCTGGAGAGAGATTGGAGGTTTGTTTAGTGGAAGTTTTGACTCACTGTAAGATGGCGCAGCCTGCTGCAAAGAACGTGTACCATGCAGATCACAAAGTGCATATATATTGTAAATAGGTCAGTGGGTTTCTGCTTTGGTCAGAGATATCCTTCTGTTAATTGCAGTTTAGAAGTTAAAATTCCAACATAGAACAGTGAGCAATTAAATGTCAGTAAAGAGCTGCATGAAAACTGCAAGGTAAAGGTCAGAGCGTTATGATTTTTTTCCCTGCCTAATGTTGCAAAAGGGTTAATTTGGGTAGAACTATTTTTGTATTATTAAAGAGAACCTCCAACCATGGTGTTACAATTTAAATTCATAGTTTGTGCTTCTCCAGAACACTGAGATTCACCAAACTTTTTATTTTGAGAAAATAAACTATCAAAGCACAGTTGTGTTTTCTCAATATAAAAAGAAAACAAATTCCTAACCCTGGGCGGGTAACTCCGCTCTGCCAGTGGAGTTTGCGGAGATTTGCCTACTCCGTTTCAAATGCAGAGGTAGGCAAAACTCCAACTCCTTGGAAGAGTGGAGTTAGCCAGCCCCTCCCCCTCCCAAATTATTTAAAATGTAAAAAAGAAGGCACTTACCTGCGTGGCGCCCGCCTTTCTTGCTTGGCCGCTCTCCTTTCTGCTTCTCATGTCCATCTTCAATGAAAAAAAACCTACGTTGTACGTCTTGTACATGCACACATGCAAGACGTACAACATAGGAGTTTTTTCATTGAAGGGGCACAGAGTTTTCTCCTTACATATGGGGGCCATTATAGTTTCCCTTTCTGTGCGCCTGCAGAGAAAAGAAGTGATCCCCCTACCCAATTCCTCAGTCATGATTCCATGGATGCTAATGTGCCAAAATGTCTGCTGTAGGGACGTATCATCCTGTTCTTATGACTCCTTGATGACATTATCTCGTGACCTCAAGTGACGCCCTTAGTCCCTTCACTGCTCTGTAATTTGTGTTGATTGAAATCCGGAGAAGGGATGATCATCATAGTAAAAATGATGGGCCAAATTTACAAGAAAGTGACGCATCTGTTGAGATGCGTCACTTTCCCTGAGCCACCCTGAGAAACATTTGCGCCACTATGAATGTGCCGTAGTTACAATACGGCGCACCATGGCGCAAGAATTGATTGATGCATCAGAAATTTTGATGCATCTGTTGGGGCACGTATTGCTAGAGCTGTGTCGCAAGCACAATGCAACTCCAGCAATGCATTTTGGGGCCTATTCACACTACACTGCATCACTCCTTACACGTGCTTCACGCAGGCGTAAGGTTTTGACGCAGTGGCGTCCTAGAAGTGACGTAGTGAAAACTTGTAGATTTCACTGCGTCACTTTTACGAGGCATTCCTGCGTGGGAAGGCCCACCCTGCAAATATTATACCTGACGCAAGTATAATGTGACCCAGGGCTTTACAACGTGACGCATCTTCCTAGAAGTGTCACGTTGTAAATTGGCCGCATTTTTTACGTTGCTCCTGCATCACAAAAGTGATGAAATGGCAGCGCAAGAGTGTCGCAAGGGGCTTGTAAATCTGCTCCATAGGGTCTTAGTTTTCTGTTTCTACTGTCGACTTCATGACTCTCGAGATCTGGGGCAACAGAAACCAAATGCTGCTACTTTGGCTACCACAGCGTGTCATCCAATTATACTGCAAAAAACAGATAACTGTTCTTATGCTGCCAGCTACCCATGTTTTTGTTCTACCATCTTTTCTGCGGCCACTCTTTTTAGCTAACTTCCACCATTAAGAACATTTGATCTGCAGCTAATGGCACGTAAATCCTGTGGCATTAACCAAAGCTTGGATCTAGAATACAACTTCTGAGTTGTATTCCAGGCATTAGAGAATGAAACACAACTTATTCAATGAGTGTAATCAGACTTCCCTGTCTGTTGTTTTGTGCCCTGTGTGCTCCTCAGATTTATTTCTCTGCTGGGGCTTTACCCACCCATCTTGTGGTCTCCCCCTGTGCTTCCTAGACTCCCTGGTGGTGACTCATAAGTTAACTGCCCTCCCCCACCCTTAGGGGTCAGTGAGCTTGAGGCCCGCTGCTACCAGTAATGGGCCTGTATTTATGAGGCCTTGCGTCAGTTTTGCACCGCCGGTGCGTCACTTTTTGTGACGCACCAGCGGCGTACAAAATGCGCCTTGTTGCGCCATATTTAAAAAGTGACGCATCTAGGTAGATGCGTCACTTTTTAAACCCCTGCGTCACATTATACCTGCGTCAGGTATAATGTATGCAGAGGGGGCGTTCCCCCTCAAAAAGCCTCGTAATAGTGACGGAGTGAAATCTATGAGATTTCACTGCGTCACTTTTAGGATGCTGTTGCGTCAAAATCTTGCGCCTGCCTCACAGCAGGCGTAAGACTGACGCAAGCTCTTTCACATGGGGCTTTCCCCATGTGAAAGGACGCATTGCTGGAGTTGCGTCACTTTTGTGACACACTCCAGCAATGCGTCACTTTTGCGCTTACAGATGCGTCAGAAATACTGACGTATCTGTAAGTCCTTGCGACATGATCCGAAATACATTAAATATGACGCATCATTGGTGTCGCAAGGAGTGCGCAGTGAAAAGTGACGCATCGCTGTTTTCACGCAGCGATGCGTCACTTTTCATAAATGAGGCCCATAGTTTCTAAAACCCTTCCTAAAGGTGTACTCTTTCATTATCAGATTACAGTGTGCATCATAAATTTGATGCTTTGATTCCCTTCACGTAGTCATCCAGTGACAGTAATGAGGCATCCATAAATTCCTCCAATGAGAACTTTGGCTCAGTGAGGCTCATTATTGCACGAAATCCCATAAACACTGACAAAACAAACATATACAAAATTGTTAAACAACATCCATTAAAAAAATACTTCTGAAAAGAAGAATTCATTTTTGTATTCCTACTTAAAAAATGCCCTTCTCAAAACAAACAGTAATGGAAGGTAACATTTGTAAATATTAGAAAGCGGTCCTGTCCTTTCTAAATGTAAAGGATTTAAACAGCAGAACAAAATCCGTAAAGACGGCCGATTTATAAAAGTCACAATAAACATAAAGGTCAAAGCTAGCTTGCATGGAACATTCGTCACATGGGCACATAGTATCAGGAAGGAAACGTGACCAGCATTTTGGGAAAGAGAATGATGCAAAGTGTCATTTCCTAGCCCTCTTTATGTTGGTGTACATTCTCAACCCAATCAAGCAAAGGTTCCGGCTGAGACTCTGTGGGGGTGTGCAGTAACTCGTCGGGGAATATCCCCCGCGCAGCCCCACACACAATGAGCCAGGAAATCAATTGCGTTTCTGTTCATTAGTTATATTTCCCAACGCATAATTTATTCTCAATCCAAAATTTACATAATTCAGTTTTGAAGCTCAGTATCAAAATGTGCTTATGAACCATAACGGTTGCATACGTAGATTACATGTGAATCAATTTGCAATATAATCTCTCTATGATTTTTGGCGGAACATCCCTGTAAAAAAATGCTGAATGGAAATGCACCATATTTAGCATGACGCTTGAACTTTACCAGATATGTCCCTTTGCTTGGCTAATAGAAAATTGTTCAGTAGTTTCTGAGAAGCTGCTGTCACAAACGTGTGATGGGTGACCTTTGAATAAATTAATTATGGCGATAGCTAGAGCGTTCGGGAAACAAAAGTAAAAAATAAACAAAGCTAATTGTACATGGGAGCTTTTTTCCTGTTGTCAAAATTGGGTTCACAAGCGCAAAGCTAAGTCTGATGACCTGAGCGATCTAGTTGGTTCGCCGCAACAGGGACATTTCTGCTGTGGCTGACATTACAGGATGCAGGGTGTAATTCCCCACAGTCGGAAAAAAAGGGAAGGCCATTTGTTGGGAAGGTCGATATGGGGGAACCTTAAGAGAGCCCGCATCTTATTAAAAATAGAACATGATACCTTAATGGCAGATACTGTATTTGGGTAGCAGACTATGGCACTTAGCAGAGCTTCACAGATTTGAGCTTTCAGATGTGTAGGAGTCACCAACCAGTGGATTGCAAGAGTTGATATCTTCAGAGTAGCTCACAGCCAAGTTCATTTTTAAATCAGCACAGGGTCATATTTTGATTTTAAAGTTAAGGGAAGATTGTATTTATTTTAAATTATTATCTTCAAGCTGCAGATAACAGGGCATAATAATGAGCAGTGCTGGAGTCAGATTTATGACCAGGGCACAGAGGTGAAAAACTGAAGCAGTGAGGTAGGTAACTCTTAAATAAGTCCTTGTCAACTGAATATTGGAGTGTGAGAACAAAATAATCTTTCTTAATGCTTTTAAATGGTAGAAAATGTAAATGAAAAAGCAGCCAGTAGACCAGGTGTCTCCAACCAGTGGATCAAGCTACTACAAAATTAAAATAAAAAGTTACCTTAATGATTAAGTTAATTCTTCATTTTAATTTTCTCCCATGTCAAAGTGTGGCATTTACAAACTGCAGGCATCTTGCTCTTAGTAGCCAGTAGATACTGTGTCAGACGTATAACTGACAAATACATTCCTCTTTTTGAATTGGGAGAAATTTTAAGTGAAGAATATTTTTCTATGAAACATTGTCTTAATGTTTTTCTCCACTTTCAATTAAGACAAGTTTTTAAAATGTTTTATGAAGCATGTTTCTTCATTTCAAATTTCTCTCAGTTAAACTAATGACTACTATTCTGTAATAAAATGGAACCTTGTCTACGGGCCAGTGGGAACAAGATTCCTGGTGTTTGCAAATGTGACACTTGGAAATGGGATTACATTTAAATGATGAGTTTTATGGAATCCATATAAACATAAAGTTAACTCTTCAGTTTACTTTTTTCCCATTTCAAAGTGTCGCCTTTATAAACATCAGTCATCTTGCTCCCAGTGGCTGGTAGACATGGTGTCGCCTTTACAAACACCAGACATCTTGCTCCCAGTGGCTGGTAGACATGGTGCCATATTTATAACTGAAAAATACAGCCATTATTTTCAGTGGGAGAAATTGAAAGTGCAGAAAAATGTTCCATATCATGAACATTTTTGCGGAACGTTTTCTGCACTATAAATTTCTTCCATTTAAATAAATGTTTTTATGTTTGTATTATACATGCCACATATGATGAAAGGTTTTCAAGTGCCACAAGTACATATGACATAGCCTGTCAGTGACCCATACACATTTATCCCATTCATACGCACACATGTTCATACATCCCCAAAGACCACACTCTCATTGACAAACATAGAAGTCTTGTCATAGTGCCCCCTTGTCAAAGTATTTTGTTCAAACCATAGTATCTGGTTCTATAGATTTTAGGCTTCAAGTCAATGGAGCTTGACATGAGGGTGTGTAGTAATAATGTGCAAGCTGCTTAGCCTTCCGTTCCTCACAATGATTTTCATTGATCAGAAGTAGCTCTCACAGAAAAGGTTGGGGATCTCTGATCTAAAGCAAGCACTCATGGGCTATGTTTGATCCCCTTGTCTTAGTTTGTTGACCTGGTACTTGGGTCTGAAACCTACTTGAACTTTTGTATCCCTTTTTTTAGGTCTTGGTTCAAAGTGGTGTGTTGTATTTGATCTGTGGGCTTCAGCCTGCCACAGGCTTCGCACTTACTCGCTCCATCATGTGTCTCTTATTCTTTGTCAAAATTTGTACACGGCATGCATTCTCATGCCTCTTCATGTGTTTAGTCTTCCCCCAAATCATTGACCAAGTACTTGTAAACATCTACTGCTCCTGTTTTTGGGGCTATTTAGGACCTACTTTTTCTTTGTTTTTCAGCACTCTACAAAGTGCTAGTGCTTTTATCAGTTCCACCTACCCCAAATATTGTTCCAACTGTACGGAGCACTTTACTGTTTCCTTGATTTGCTTGTTTTTATTTTGATCGAGCACACCACAGGAATGTTGCTTCCGTGATATCTGGTAGCTATCTTTACAGTTCCAACTGTACTGTGCGCTTTACTGCTCCCATGACTTGCTCACCCTCCTTGATAACAGATGCACATGTGAAGGGACCATGACAATGCTGTGCCTCTGCAACAAGAGATGATGCAGCTCCAGCAAGCTATGTAAATATCTACTCCCAGGTGCATTGTTTTTACACAGTGTGTCCTTGAGATCACAATTACTTCTAATGTGCTAACCACGGCAGAGTCGGATTTCAATGCATGCTCTTTAACTCCAATTTAAGACCAATGTATGATTGCATCTACAATTCCATGTTCCACCAAGAGTTAAAAAAATGACTCGTTTGGCTGATGTGATTTTGTTATGTGTGTGGAATTGAAATGTTTGCACCCTAGTTTGTTAAAAGCTTTCCTCTTTACTGTTCCCTTATGCTTTCTTTTATAAGCACAGGGGGTGGATGTGGAGTAACTTTTTGATAGACCAACTTTGAAGCTGGGGAATCAGGTTTGAGCCTCAGCGGCACGCTCAACATCCTGTTAATCTGGGCAAATTCTGGATCATTTTATTCTTGCAAAGTTTGGTGCTTGCCACCGCCCATTTTTTTTTTCTCCTGACAGGTGCAGTGGAGAAGCTTGCCTCCTCCTTTGTTAAAAGCGTTCCTCTTTACTGTTCCACTATGCTTCAATTTACAAGTCTCAGCATCTGCTCAACATCCTGTAATTCTTGGCTAATCACTGTCTCCATTCCTAAAAATGAATTAAGGCAACTGGTGCTCATGTACTGCGTTCTAATACCTTAGGGTTGAGTTTGCGTCAGGTAAAACTGCAAAAAACAAAAAAGATGGGTTCTTGCTGAATACTATGGAATGCATTTTAAAATAGGAATTATCTTTTTATTTGTTGTAATGATTTTGCAATTAAAAAACTTGAAACACACACAGTTAATTTACTTGCTCACCATTCTACATGTCTACAGGCTCAGACTTCATGCTATGATTTCAGTCATGCTGAACAGCATATGTGCTGCTATTCAACATTGCCAAACAACATTAACATTGACCATGCCAATAGTTCTTTAATTGCCATCAGTCTTGTGACTGAAAGGAGGCCCCTGTAATTCACACAGAGCCTGATTTCTGGGGTATTGCTTAGTGGGACAGCCATAGGTACCAGCACCTTTGCTTGAGCAGGGACTTCATGAGGGCTTAATCACCCCCATATCCTGCATTTACAAAACCTCATCATTTATACTGGCCATCTTCTCAGATAGCCTTTAGATTTTGTTTTTGATGGGCATGCTGTCCCCAGTGTCAATATCAGGGGGAAGAAGACGGAGTTCCGCTGCACTCACGTTGTAATTAATTGTAATCTATAGGTGTGGTAAAGGTTCGAACAGTCGGGGTGCTCAGGAGGTGCACCTTCTGTCTGGGAGGTGCTGGCGTTAACTAGCGGAAAAACCTTACAAGGGTAAGGTGGGGGCTCTTGAGCACGCCAATAGAACGTGAGTATAAGTATCAACAGATAGGTAAATTCTTGTGGTCATCAATTTTATTCAAAGTGTCCACATATCAAATCATAAATGCGTTGTTTCAAAAGTAGTTCTTTGTCACAAACGTGTATCTCATAACAATTGCTCGAACGTGAGCTTAATTTTTAAAGCAGTACTGATTTACCCCAATGCATTTCGAGCCTGGAATGGCTCTTCTTCAGGGGCTCATATGTCTAAAGAAAAAAAGAACCATGTGTAAATAAAATGTGTCAGGAGACCGAGACATGTATAAAATATGGACTGAACGAAGGAACGTGCTGCATGCTTAGGAGCGTGCTGAGGAGGGATATAGGGGACATGCTGGGTGCCAAGTTGGAGTGCCGACCAGGGTTAAGAGGGAAAATAAAATTGTAGTGGGCATGGGAGATTGAAACAAGATGAGAGTGATCGGACTGTTGCTGATTTCTAAGAGTAAAACAGAATACTGGGAGCCGTCGTGAATGCCGTGAACGATCGGGAAAAATTGTGTGAGCTATGGATGGTGCTCGATACTACGTGTGGGAACAGGCGTGAATGGTAAACGCACTACTCGCGGTGTGAGAACATGGCTTACCAAAAAGAACAGGTCTACTGCTTTCAATACGTAATGCTCCGAACCACCAAGGGTGATGCCCGGTTCTGCGGTGGGTGTATGCGAGGAGCAACAGGAACGTGGATATAGAAATGGGACAGAGACGTCCGAACGTGTGACGAGCAGACGTTGCCAAAAGTGAAAGCGTACTATAGCCGTGCCATGTTGAGTGAGTGCGCAGAAAGGGGAAGTGCCGAGAAAGGAACTACAAAGAAAGATGGAAACTACAAAGATGGACGGAGAGTAAACAAGAATTGGAGCTTATGTGCGCCTAAACAAAGAAATCTGAAATGCAACTGAAGCATTGTGATCAAAAATGAACACAACGAAAATAAATACAACGTGTAAGGAAGAAATAGGATACATTGCCAAGTAAACTAAAAATAACGAAAAAGAGAATAGAGATGAACTCAAGGTAAAGGGAACTGCGAAACAGGGAATGGTGGGTGAACAAGTGTAGGGGATGTGAATAGAGGAACAGAGAAGTGGGAATAAAAGAGAGTCAAAGGATAAAAAAGAGCAAGAGGAGGAAGCATCAGAAAAGAAGGAATTAAAGACAGCCATAGAGAGAACAGAGGATCTTAGTCTGAACGAGAGTGTTCAATGAAAATTAGAAACAAGAGTAGAATTAAAGGCTGCCATAAAGGGAACAGAGGATCTTAGTCTGAGCAAGTACATATAATAAGGATTAGAGGAAGCTACTGTATTCCAGTCTTTCATTGAGTACTTTCGGAGTGGTCGCTTGCATCTTATGAATCTAAAATAGTTCCCTTTGTAAAAGATATTTCTTAGGGTCAATACCAGTAGGTTTGTTGACGACCTCCAAGATCTGGAAGTGGTTTTGACTGAGAGTGTGCTTTTGCTGGATGCGGTGAGCTGCTAAACTAGATTTTAAATTCTTTGTGCGAATGTTGCTGGGTGTTCAGTGAGTCTTATTTTCATCTTGCGCTCTGTTTTGCCACATATGGGAGACCACCTGGGCATTTTAAACGGTAAATCACATTGCTGTTATCTCAAGTTGCATTGACTTTCAAGTGGATTGGGGTCCCTTGAGAGGGATGTAAAGCAATATTTCCAAGGATAATGTTATTGCAATTCGAACAATTATGAAACAGAATCGTGCCTTTGTAAACTTTAGGTTCCTCTTGTCGTGATTTTAACATCTGTTGGAGATTCTTAGATCTTTGGTATGCAAATATCGGTTGCTGCTGGAAAATCTGGTTGAAGTCAGGTTCTAATTGTAGCACTTGCCAGTGGTTTTTGATAATGTGTTTAATCTTTTTACTCGCTGTAGAAAATTTGGATACAAACACACTGAGTGTTTCTGCTGTGTCTTTAGTGACTTTAGGCTTGAGCAAGGTGCTCCACTCAATTTTGGTTACTCTGTAGTGTTCTGTTTTTATGGTTTGAACCGGGTAGCCATGTTTTAAGAATTTATCTGTGATCATCTTGCTGTCTTGATTGTAATTGTCAACTGTAGAAGAAATTCTTTTGGCTCTTAATAATTGTGAAAATGGTAAATGCCTTTTAAGACTGGGTTGATGGAAACTTGTATGATGCAGAAAATTATTGCGATCAGTGGGTTTAGTGTAGATGGATGTTTCAAGAATATTGTCTTTCAATTTGATGTCAACATCGAGAAATGAGATTCTTGTGGGACTGATCGTGTGGGTCACTTGTATTCTGTCATTTACAGCATTCAGTGTTTGAATGGCGGAAACCAATTGTAATTCTGCGCCCGACCATATTAAAAAAATGTCATCAATGTACCTCCCATAAAATTTCAAATTGTTTTTCCAGTGTGGAGTGGTGAGCATGTTGGAAGTTTCGTATTCCTGCATGGATAGATTGGCATAGGCGGGTGCTGCACAATTTCCCATTGCTACTCCAGACAATTGGATATCAAATTTGTCTTCAAACTTAAAATATCTGTGAGGTAGGGTGAATTGAAGAAGTTCCATGAGGAACACTTGAAGATTTAAAGGTTTAGTCGACTGAACTAATGCTGTTTCAACTGCTTCCAAGCCGAGATCGTGAGGTATAGATGTATACAACGAATTGACATCGATGGTGCATAGCAAAACAGGTTCAGATGGGTAAAAAATCACAGTTTGTAGTTTGGTTAGGAAATCGGTGGTGTCTTGCAGATAGCTAGGCATTTGTTTGACTGCGGATTGAAGATGTCTGTCTAAGAAAGTGCCAATGGCATTGTGAATGGAATTTAAAGTACTTACTATAGGTCTGAATATAGGTTTGAGTAGATTTTTATGCACTTTAGGAACCATATAGAGATACGGAATTTGAGGGTGGGATTTGGATAAGTATCTTCTGTCTTTGTCTGTGATGGTTCCATCAGCGACAGCTTTGTCAATGGAAGACTGGAGGGTAGCGTTGTATTCCACAGTAGGATCATTATTGATTTGTAGATAAGTGTTGGTGTCTTGTAGATGAGCATAAACACTCTCTAGGTAGAATTGGGTGTCAAGGATGACTAGAGCACCACCCATATCTGCTTTGCAGATGGTAATTGCTGGATTATTAGCCAGTTGAGTTATGGCGATCTTCTCACTCTTAGTTAAATTCGATTTGTGTTGTTGGGTATGAACATTCACAGCTTGTAAGTCTTTTTGAACCAATATTTCAAATAGGTCAAGGGTTTTGTGGCTCACTGGCGCCAAGAAGGAACTTTGTGGGCGCAAGTCCATGATGGTGTTGTCATCTCTTGTTTGTTGTGGTTGACATACATTAGTGAAAAAATGTTTTAGGAGGAGGACCCGCATGAATTTATAGAAACTGACTTGGGTTTCTAAGTTGGTGGTAATGTATGTGGGAACGAAAGATGTACCCTTTTGTAAAACCTGCAGCTGTGTGGTAGAGATCTGAGTTTGTGAAATATTCATGACTAGACTCGGTGACTCCGTGTCGACTTGGCAATGGGTAATTGTGAGTCGTTTATTGTGGGTCCGCCTGGATCGCTGATTGCGGCGGTGCCTAACTCTAAAAAAGACGCCGAAGTGGTTTGATGTGGCTGTTGTCTTGCGTCT
Source organism: Lissotriton vulgaris (assembly GCF_964263255.1). NCBI lineage: Eukaryota > Metazoa > Chordata > Amphibia > Caudata > Salamandridae > Lissotriton > Lissotriton vulgaris. The sequence continues at coordinate 884,276,228 of NC_141694.1, forward strand.
TGTCTAGGGGGTCTTTGGCGATTTGACCCATGGGAAGATGAAGTGTCACCATCAGTCGATTTATTGAACTGTTGTCTTTGTTGTCGTCTGGCCGCATACATTTCGGCTCAGTTATAAACTTCTCCGAGTTTATAGTCGACTGTATCTCTTTTGAACTTTCTATGTTTGCTTTCATTAATCTCCTTGGTGTAGTAATCGAGTTGTCCATTAATGTCTATGAGTGTTTGTCTCAATTCCTCTGGCGTTAATTTAGTGCTCAACTCTTCTTTAAGTTGAGTCACTTCCGTAGTGAGGTCTTCCAGCATTTTAGATAGCTCCTCTACAATTAGTAAAATTAGATCTAATGAGCATTTGTTGAGAATGCCAAACTACCTTTCTGTAAATCGAATGTTATTCTTGCACAGAGTGGATTTCAGAGGAATGCGTAGTCCCCTGGGGATCCGCTGGACTTTATGGTATCTTATGAGCGTACTCGCATGTAGGCGTTGGTTAATTTCCCTTTTGGTAGCGAAAAGGACTTGTCGAATGTTGGATTGAACAGATCCTGTGCTGGTTGCTATGCACTCGGGCTCCTGAATAAGAGAGTAAATGCGATCGGTGTCTTCAACGGTAAACTCAAAGGTGTCTGCCTTACTACTGGTCAAATTAGCTATGTCGACATACGACATGATTGTTGCGTGTTGGGTGCAGGCAGAGAAGACAGAAGAAGATATCAACAAAGACGGAGTTCCGCAGCACTCACGTTGTAATTAAATGTAATCTATAGGTGTGGTAAAGGTTTGAACGGTCGGGGTGCTTAGGAGGTTCACCTTCTGTCTGGGAGGTGCAGGCGTTAACTAGCGGAAAAACCTTACAAGGGTAAGGTGGGGGCTCTTGAGCACGCCAATAGAACGTGAGTATAAGTATCAACAGATGTAGTCCATATGTATAGGTAAATTCTTGTGGTCATCAATTTTATTCAAAGTGTCCACATATCAAATCATAAATGCGTTGTTTCAAAAGTAGTTATTTGTCACAAAGGTGTATCTCATAACAACAATTGCTCGAACACTGAGCTTCATTTTTAAAGCAGTACTGATTTACCCCGATGCATTTCGAGCCTGGAATGGCTCTTCTTCAGGGGGTCATATGTCTAAAGAAAAAAAGAACCATGTGTAAATAAAATGTGTCAGGAGACCGAGACATGTATAAAATACGGACTGAACGAAGGAACGTGCTGCTTGCTTAGGAGCGTGCTGAGGAGGGATATAGGGGACATGCTGGGTGCCAAGTTGGAGTGCCGACCAGCGTTAAGAGGGAAAATAAAAGTGTAGTGGGCGTGGGAGATTGAAACAAGATGAGAGTGATCAGACTAGTGTTGATTACTAAGAGTGAAACGGAGTACTGAGGGCCTTAGTGAATGCCGTGAACGATCGGGAAAAATTGTGTGAGCTATGGATGGTGCTCGATACTACGTGTGGCAACAGGCGTGAATGGTAAACGCGCTACTCGCGGTGTGAGAACATGGCTTACCGAAAAGAACAGGTCTCCTGATTTCAATACATAATGCTCCGAACCGCCAAGGGTGATGCCCGGTTCTGCGGTCGGTGTATGGAAGGAGCAACAGGAACGTGGATATAGAATCCAACATTCGACAACTCCTTTTCGCTACCAAGAGGGAAATTAACCAACGCCTACATGCGAGTACGCTCATAAGATACCATAAAGTCGAGCGGATCCCCAGGGGACTACGCATTCCTCTGAAATCCACTCTGTGCAAGAATAACATTCGATTTACAGAAAAATGGTTTGGCATTCTCATCAAATGCTCATTAGATCTAATTTTACTAATTGTAGAGGAGCTATTTAAAATGCTGGAAGACCTCACTACAGAAGTGACTCAACTTAAAGAAGAGTTGAACACTAAATTAACGCCAGAGGAATTGAGACAAACACTCATAGACATCCTTGACACCCAATTCTACCTAGAGAGCGTTTATGATCATCTACAAGACACCAACACTTATCTACAAATCAATAACGATCCTACTGTGGAATACAACGCTACCCTCCAGTCTTCCATTGACAAAGCTGTCGCTGATGGAACCATCAGACAAAGACAGAAGATACTTATCCAAATCCCACCCTCAAATTCCGTATCTCTATATGGTTCCTAAAGTGCATAAAAATCCACTCAAACCTCCATTCAGACCTATAGTAAGTACTAGTAATTCCATTCACGAGCCGATTGGCACTTACTTGGACAGACATCTTCAATCCGCAGTCAAACAAATGCCTAGCTATCTGCAAGACACCACCGATTTCCTAACCAAACTACAAACTGTGATTTTTGACCTATCTGAACCTGTTTTGCTATGCACCATCGATGTCAATTTGTTGTATACATCTATACCTCACGATCTCGCCTTGCAAGCGGTTGAAACAGCATTAGTTCAGTTGACTAAACCTTTAAATCTTCAAGTGTTCCTCGTGGAACTTCTTCAATTCACCCCACTTGGCAGCTATTTTAAGTTTGAAGACAAAATTTATATCCAATTGTCTGGAGTAGCAATGGGAAATTGTGCAGCACCCGCCTAAGCCAATCTATTCATGCAGGAATACGAAACTTCCAACATCCTCACCATTCCACACTGGAAAAACAAATTGAAATTTTATGGAAGGTACATTGATGACAGTTTTTTAATATGGTCGGGCACAGAATTACAATTGGTTTCCGCCATTCAAACACTGAATGCTGTAAATGACAGAATACAAGTGACCAACACCATCAGTCCCACAAGAATCTAATTTCTCGAAGTTGACATCAAATTGAAAGACAATATCTTGAAACATCCATCTACATCAAACCCACTGATCGCAATAATTTTCTGCATCATACAAGTTTCCATCAACCCAGTCTTAAAAGGCATTTACCATGTTCACAATTATTAAGAGCCAAAAGAATTTCTTCTACAGTTGACAATTACAATCAAGACAGCAAGATGATCACAGATAAATTCCTAAAAGGTGGCTACCCGGTTCAAACCATAAAAACAGCAGACGACAGAGTAACCAAAATTAATCGGAGCACCTTGCTCAAGCCTAAAGTCACTAAAGACACAGCAGAAACACACAGTGTGTTTGCATCCACATTTTCTACAGCGAGTAAAAAGATTAACCACATTATCAAAAACCACTGGCAAGTGCTACAATTAGAACCTGACTTAAACCAGATTTTCCAGCAGCAACCGATATTTGCATACAAAAGATCTAAGAATCTCCAACAGAAGTTAAAACGACAAGAGGAACCTAAATTTTACAAAGGCACAATTCTGTGTCATAATTGTTCGACATGCAATAACATTATCCTTGGAAATATTGCTTTACATCTCTCTCAAGGGACCCCAATCCACTTGAAAGTCAATGCAACTTGCGATACCAGCAATGTGATTTACCTTTTAAAATGCCCATGTGGTCTCCCATATGTGGGCAAAACAGAGTGCAAGATCAAAATAAGACTCACTGAACACCGCAGCGACATTCGCACAAAGAATTTAAAATCCAGTTTAGCAGCTCACTACATCCAGCAAAAGCACACTCTCAGTCAAATCCGCTTCCAGATCTTGAAGGTCGTCAACAAACCTACTGGTATTGACCCTAAGAAATATCTTTTACAAAGGGAACTATTTTGGATTCATAAGATGCAAGCAACCACTCCTGAAGGACTCAATGAAAGACTGGAATACAGTAGCTTCCTCTAATCCTTATTATATTATATGTACTTGCTCAGACTAAGATCCTCTGTTCCCTTTATGGCAGCCTTTAATTCTACTCTTGTCTCTAATTTTCATTGAACACTCTCGTTCAGACTAAGATCCTCTGTTCCCTCTATGGCTGTCTTTAATTCCTTCTTTTCTGATTCTTCCTCCTCTTGCTCTTTTTTATCCTTTGACTCTCTTTTATTCCTACTTCTTTGTTCCTCTATTCACATCCCCTACACTCGTTCACCCACCATTCCCTGTTTCACAGTTCCCTTTACCTTGAGTTCATCTCTATTCTCTTTTTCGTTATTTTTAGTTTACTTGGCAATGTATCCTATTTCTTCCTTACACGTTGTGTTTGTTTTCGTTATGTTCATTTTTGATCACAATGCTTCAGTTGCATTTCAGATTTCTTTGTTTAGGCGCACATAAGCTCCAATTCTTGTTTACTCTCCGTCCATCTTTGTAGTTTCCATCTTTCTGTGTAGTTCCTTTCTCGGCACTCCCCCTTTCTGCGCACTCACTCAACATGGCACGGCTATAGTCCGCTTTCACTTTTGGCAACGTCTGCTCGTCACACGTTTGGACGTCTCTGTCCCATTTCTATATCCACGTTCCTGTTGCTCCTCGCATACACCCACCGCAGAACCGAGCATCACCCTTGGAGGTTCGGAGCATTACGTATTGAAAGCAGTAGACCTGTTCTTTTCGGTAAGCCATGTTCTCACACCGCGAGTAGCGCGTTTACCATTCACGCCTGTTACCACACGTACCATCGAGCACCATCCATAGCTCACACAATTTTTCCCGATCGTTCACTGAATTCACGACGGCTCCCAGAACTCCGTTTCACTCTTAGTAATCAGCACTAGTCCGATCACTCTCATCTTGTTTCAATCTCCCACACCCACTACACTTTTATTTTCCCTCTTAACCCTGGTCGGCACTACAACTTGGCACCCAGCATATCCCCATATCCCTCCTCAGCACGCTCCTAAGCATGCAGCACGTTCCTTCGTTCAGTCCATATTTCAAACATGTCTCGGTCTCCTGACCCATTTTATTTACACTTGGTTCTTTTTTTCTTTAGACACATGACCCCCTAAAGAAGAGCCATTCCAGGCTCGAAAGGCATCGGGGTAAATCAGTACTGCTTTAAAAATGAAGCTCACGTTCGAGCAATTGTTGTTATGAGATACACGTTTGTGACAAAGGACTACTTTTGAAACAACGCATTTATGATTTGATATGTGGACACTTTGAATAAAATTGATGACCACAAGAATTTACCTATACGTATGGACTACATCTGTTGATACTTATACTCACGTTCTATTGGCGTGCTCAAGAGCCCCCACCTTACCCTTGTAAGGTTTTTCCACTAATATCAGGGGGACACCAGTCAGTGAGCCCAGGGATAAGGAAGGAAAGAGAGGAGCAGTACCCCAATTACTGGGGACTGTCCCTTTTCTGCTCTGCTGTCAGTGTGGGGGAGAGGACAACACCTTCCACTGACCCATCCTGCTCCTTGGAAGTCTGGGAGGGTTTTTTTCTCCTGCTCCTCATCACCATCTGTCACCATGAATATTGTCAATTCAGACCTTACAAAGTGTGGCTTAAAATGATTCACATGCATTACTACTAAAGGGTTTCTGGACGTCTTGAGGTCCACCAGGTAGGTGACCGCACACATTTGCTCCCTGATCTCACAGGGCTCTGGTCATCAGTCCTTAAAGGCTTGGGTCATCACAATCTCTATAAGCAACACTTTTTAGCTAGGTTGGATATTCCATCAGAGTGGCCTTCTAGTCATACTCCTGTTTCAACATTTCCGGCTGGCCTAGAGTTTATCATTGGCCTCCTTCAGGAAATGCTACATCTGAGCTATGACAGATGAAATGTAACTCTTCACACCCTGTGGGCAGGTTCCTGAGAGCTTGCTCCAATCCCTCCTTAACAATACCGACAGGTCCTCTAAAAGTGTGGCGAAACAAAAGTTAGAATGGGCTGAAGCCCACTCCTTTTTGTGATACTTCTCTGTAGGCAAAGAACAGCAGGGATTGATATATCTCAGGGGCTGTAAGGTCTGTAATCATGTCTTTCAAGGTGCTTTTGAACATTTCAGGAACCCATTTTTGGGATTGGGATGGTGTGAATTATATGTAGCTTACCCCACACTCATCCCACATGGCCTTCATGTAGGCAGACATGAAGTAGATGCCCCTCTCAGATGCAACGTCATTGGGGAAACCCACACAGATATAGCTCCCCAAGAGTTCTCTGGATTCCAAGGGCTCAGTCACTGCTATTAGAGATATGGCCTTGGCATACCTAATGGCATGGTCCATGAAGACCAAGATAAACCTGTAGACTGAGGCTGTCTTGAAGCTATACCTGGCTGATGAGCTCAACTAAGAGGGAACCCGGTCTTGGGTCACTTGTGTTATGGTTCAGAGAGGACTTGGCCTGGCAGTTCAAACTGGACTGTTGCAATTGGAACATGGTCAAAAAAGATTTGCAAATAGCTGGGTCCAAACTTAGGTGGCATGGTGTGCAAAAAAGTACTGGATTGGGATGTGGCCTGAGTAATTGCCAGTAAAACAATTATTCAGTATGCGCTCCTTCATCAGCAAACTTTGAAGTCCATCATAATTCAATTTGCTGCCCTTCATTCAACCATCTAGAGCCTTCCTGATAGAATACACAAAATCCATCCATGACAGTGTGAAAGCTTGTGGCAACCCTAAACCTCAGGCAATACTTCCCAGGCATCAGATCAAACTTGGTGATAAGGGTTTCTTCATGGGGCATATCTCTTCTGGTCAGCTATCTGCAGGGTCAATGTGGAATCCCTGCCAACAATTGTCATGTGCTCCCACAGATTTGCCCCCAGTCCTCTTCTGGGAATGTATGTATGCATAAGGCCACCTCATATGCTAAAAAACACTTTTCAATGTCATCACCGACCACATAGCTAGGCACCAGGCAATTAGGGATGATGACTCTATGACCTCTCCTGGGCATTTGACTGCATATGCCATCATCTTAAATTAACTCATAGGGCCTCTTTGCCTTCAGGTCCAGTTCTTTCTGGGTTACTTTGAGAGCCAGCAGGGCCTTTTCAACTCCAAGGCCAAGTATTATTTATGTTTCTTCAATTCTGTCTTCTGTTCTTCCATGCCAAGGGTTGCCAGTTGTAGCTTTAGGTTTCTATCTGCTTGTCAGCCATCTATTTCTGACTGGGTCAGAATTGGGGAGGACACACAACTCCTTGCTCTAGACAAGGCAGGTGAACTGTATCCTATGTGATTCTCCTCATTTCTCTCGCGAGGGCCTCTATCAGGCCATTCTACTCTTCTTCTGCCACCTCGTCTTCATTCCCGGCCTCATCAACCCCTTGTTCCTGTGTGTTGGTCTGTAGCAGGTCGACATCCACCCCTGCTCTGAGGATTATTTGGAATTCTCCTTTTTTAGACTCCTTTGCCAGCTTTGGCTCCCTTTCTTGGCACAGCTTCCTCATATCTGATATGCTGATTGTAGGGCAGGAATGAAATTTACTTCAAATAAAAATGACCATTTAAAAATCAAAAGTCAATTTCAACTATAAAAAGTTGACCTTAATGTTAGATTACAAAAGGGAGTTTTGATTTTAACATAAATCACTGGGCGATACTGCAAGACACAAGTCCTGGATCCCATCGTCGAACAGCAACTTAAGAAATTGGCGTGCTAGTTCAGGGGGTTGAGTGCCCATCTCAAATATTAACCACAACCTTTGTCATTGTGAACCACTATGATTACTAAATAAACCTGGGCTCAACCCCCAGGTAGCAATGGCACAGACCATACAAGCTTAAATTAGCAATAAGCAATAAGCGCCAACCATGGTTTTCTAGTTGTACGCACAAGTTAAGCTCAACTGCGATGGAGTGCAGGTTGGAACAGAAACGGGATTTGACTCAGTCAGAAGTTTTACCTTCAGGCTTAGGGGCATAATTACAAGCACCTTGGGCCAGCAGAGCGCAACTTTTTGTTACGCTCTAGTGGTGCAGTGTGCTGGCCCATATTTACAAGGCTACGCAAAGCCACCGTGATGGCTTTTCATGACCTTGTAAATATTGCCTCTTTCACCCATAACTGTGCGTGAAAGAGTCATTCCATGGGTGTTGTTGTGGGTGTTCCCATGCATTACTCCACCGCCGGTCGGATACTTTTGGTGCCTTTGCCTGTTCAAGATTTCTACGTTTAGACTTTGTTACTTTTTGGATGCTCATATTCTTCCTGTGGGGCAAGGCTGCGGGCTACAGCTGAAGATTGCTCCTTGAGGCTGAATACCTTCACTGTAAGGTCCGGAAGAATTAGATTTGCTACTACAGAAAAGCTCAAGACTGGAACAACCTGAATCTTTGGGCTAGTGGCAACACACCACTCTGAGATCAGTTTGGCAGGTTGATCCTCATCCTCCAGAGATCATTCGAGTCACACGTTTCAGGAAATGTTAGTCAAAATCCATTTCAACATCAATCAATTGTTTAAGACTTTGGGGATAGCATTTAGGGGTCAAGACTGACTTCAGCAGAAGCCAATAGCAGGATCCAGGACAGATCCTGTTGGGTTTGGTCAGTTGGGCAGTTGCAGAAAAGCATTCTTGTAACTTGTTGTGTCTCTGTTGCTTGAACATGAGTTCAGTATGTTGACCCTTGCAGTCCATGTCTTTCCCCTCGGTACGTCAGGGAGAGGTCCCTTTCTTCAGGCTTCAGAAAGGAGTTCCAGTCCATTTGCATTCTTTCAAAGGTGGGTGCCTGGAAGTGCAACATTTATGCCTGGTCCCAGCTAGTTAGTGGGAGTGACTCATGGGCACTCTCTAATGGGATCAAATTTCCCAGGGACAACCCTAACCACTTTATCAGTGGTTTCTGTTTGCCTTTCTTCAAATTGGCTCAAAATGCCATGTGTCATAGCATTTCCAAGATTTCAAAATTCTTCGGCCACATTAAATGTGGGCTCTGGGGACTGGGTTTATTGTACCCACACCAAACCTAGAGAGAGATGCCAGGAAGCAAAAAAGCAGGCTACTTCAAAAACCAGAGAATAAACAAGAATTGTCTTGACATCCTGGTCTCTCCCTTTAATTTATGCTGCAAGTGTTACATGTGGTTCAACAGAGCAATCAAGCTGGATTTGTCAGTGTGGTGCAACAAGATGCCCACACCCACACTATGAATATTCAGAGGAATCATGCCCACTTATTGTTTGCTTCTGAAATGCATTTCACTCCTCTTTTACACCTATAAGGTTAATCATTGGCTAAAGAGCTACTGTTCAATTGCCTCCAGGAGCTTTAGGCAAGGAAAATATAATTGTTTGTAAAGTTATGTTTGCTTAGTATTTATTAAAAAACTGGCCACCATTGAATTGGATTTTCAATACCTATTAACAATAGTGATTTAATTATGTTTCTAGTTGGCCGCTTTCCCTATTTGCAGTATTAGCATTTAATCTGCATTCTGGTTTTCTATGGCTAGGCCTGCCACAATGAAAATCGCTTTTTGGGTCCTGCCACTTTAGGGACAAGGTAACATTAATTTTCTACATGTCCAACTTTTAAACACCATGCATCCTAGTTTGTGGGCGACAAAGCCTACATGGGAATGACTTTTAAAAAAGAGGGTTTACTTGTCAGAAATAGTTATTTTAACAGGTAGCTCTATAGGTTTTACACTGCTGCAGTCAGGCTGAACAGGTAGGCCTGCAGCCATGTCTGCACTGCCACTGTAGCAGATGGTTCAATAGACTCTGCACTTCACAAGTGGATTTTAAATACCAGGCTCTAGGTGCATTTTCTACAACATATACTACAGACTTTCATTCAAGTTAAGTGTGCAGATTAGAAACGAGTCAATATAATTATGTCTAAAGGGGGAGCACAGGTCCCCTATCCTGGAGAGCAGGACTAAAGGGCACACATTTCTAAACGAAACAAAGCTGATAGGTCAAAGATCTGGCAAAACCACACAGAAAAAAGGCAGATTTTCCACAGGAAGTATCCGAGATATGATTTAACAAACATTGACAATGCCAATAGATCTGGCTGTTAAGCATATTGAATGGTATTGAGAAGTATTACAAGTAAATAGCATAGGAATGAATATGTATTTGTGTGAAAGTAAAGAACAGTAGAACAGTAGAGCAATATTGGTGTAGGTTATTGACTGCCCTCGTTTCATCTATGCTGCTGCAAGAGAAAAACAACATACATTATCTAATTACTTAACCCCTTGGGTGCTCATGATGGCTCCACGCCGTCATGAGCCACGGGCGGTGTGAGCTCATGACGGCGTATAGCCGTCATGCCGCTGCCGCTCCGCCCACACGACAATAATTTCCCGCCTGTGCAGGTGAATTAATGAGCGGGCGCGGTATTGACGGAACCAACACGCCATGAGCACACGCCGCCCGTGACTCATGACGGTGTGGAGCCTTCATGAGCACTGAAGCACCGCGCTCACCCCCTAACCCCCCGCGCCGCAGTGGAATTCGCGGCACAGGGAAGGGGTTAATGTCATGTGTGTGCCTCTGAAAGTTCAAGCTTAGGCAGCTAGATAAACAAAATGATCGCACTGTGTGTGGAGGGCAAGCAATTCTTTGGTGGAAGTACACTACTTCTGCTCAATCCAAACAAGTATGCCTGCCTTTCAACGAGTATGTGGAATGAAAGCACCTCCCGAATAATGTTCACATAATTGTCTGTTGGCAGCTGTGCTGCCAAGGCACACCATGAAAAGGAAATGAAAAATTCTTATTTTACAGTTGGGAAATGAAAACCTATAATAAACCTTTCAAAGAAGCAGTCCACACCATGCTCACTATGCCATGTTCCTTTAGGCAGATGAAAAACCTCTATTCCCTTTCATTGATATGCACAGTCTCGTTTCCACTCTGTCAGATGAAAAGAGGTTTCAAATAGTATTTCGCACTATGCCATCTAGAAATGCATAAAAAAGATATAATTCAAAGGCGGTATCCAGCAAATTATATCACAATAGATTTTAAAATTCAGCCAGACAACATCAAACAAATGGACATTCAGGAACCGTTAGGAACCGTTAGGAACCGTTAGTGTTGGTGATTTTTGATGACATAAGGCACTGCTCTGCATCATCATCCTCACCACTTTATAAACCTGTAACATATGCTCATGTTTTGCGTCCTAATGTCTGATTTTTGGTCATTGATCTGTATTTCAGTCTTTGTGATGTTTGGCCTACGTGTATCTTGCCAGAAGAGCTTCCCATATCGGGCAGTCATTTTTCAACAAAATCTTCCATGAGGTCCTTCTATAAAATTGTTACAATTACTGAAGTGTAAACACTGGAATGTACCCAACCATTTTTAGGTCGAGCATTTGAGACCTCTTTTATATACTTTAGCATATACTTTAGTATATATACATTAGTATATACTTATATGTGTATATACTTTGTGGGCTCTGGAGATCAGCCCTAGGACTTGTCTGCTTCCGCTTATGGACTTTTTTTCTGTTCAACTGCCTCTATTTAACTGTTTTAATAGAAAACGACCAGCAGAGGTCAGAAAAAATACCAGAATAGCTTTCAGCTGAGGGGCTTTCTTTTTTTAATTTTTCTGGCAACTGCTTCTGTATAACTTTCTTGATAGAAAATGACCAGCAGAGATCAGTAAAATACAAGAATCACTTTAGCATTCTCTAGATTCGAGTCCATGTAAATTGTCTTCCACAAGCACCCGTAGACAATAATATTTTTTTTCAAATACCACCGAAGGCCCTGCTTTTATATTTAAAACAGAGCTTTGGACTACACAATTTCCTGCTGAAAGGCAATATTTCTCTCCATGTGTTCCCATACCTGGCGTGTCACGCAGTTTGGTGCTTACTTTCCCACCATGTTAAAGAACAGTAGATGTTCCAGCACCCAGGCTAATGTGCTGCATAGCTAACTAAATACATATAAGGTCCCAAAGGTAAGACCGATTGCATTGCAAATGCTTGTTTTCAAAACACTTTGTTTATTCTGATGAAACATGTCAGTTCTCACTCTTTTAATGTGCTTTTTATTATTACTATTTGTGAACTCATTCTAATGTTTTATACTATTTATCCCCTTTAAAAATGTATCATTTTAAGCTTGATTCATCAGTCTTCACGACTAAATAAACAGAATATTTTTTTTTTATTCTTCTTGGATGACAACTACTTGCATGCACGTTGTTGTTTCTATCCAAAACGTTCATCTTGTGTTAATCCGTCAATAAACTCATATTTCACCAAATGACCCAACCATAGTTACTGGGAATGGCGCTGTAATAAATAAGTTGCCTGAGGTTCGAAAATTGATTCTTGCACGAAACTATTAGGCTGAGTCATGGGTCTTCCATGTTTTTATGGAATGTTGGGAAACACTTTATTTGTAGTAAAAATCTCTGTTAATTTTTATCAATTTTCAGTTGTTTTGAGCATCCGAATTGAGGTATTCTTTAACGTCTGCTGTGAATCTCAAATTTGGGGGCATATTTGCAAGCTTATATCACTACTAGAATTTCACTTTTAGTGACGTTCTGGTGGCGCTATCCCCTTCTCCTTATTTACAAGGCAGCGTTAAGCCACTAAACATGGCTTAACGCCACCTTGTAAATAAGGCTCCCTTTCCTACTTCACTTAGCGTGAAAGGGGCATGCAATATGTGTTGCAGTGGGTGTTTCGCTGCAAGACCCATTGCTTTTTGACAAAGGCCCATATTTATAAGGATGGGGCAGCGCCGAATCTAAGGCCGGGCTGAACCTGGTCTTAGGATGGCAATACAAGGAGAAATTATTATTTTTTCTCCTCAGATTTTTCTCTTTCTATGTGTAACAGCAAATCGCCTTTAACGATTATTTATGAGCAGGAAAGTGTCCATTCCTGCACAAAAACAATCGCCCCTGCAGCTTAGGCTCCCTTGCAACATGGTGCAAGGGTGCTGCGCTGGCGCTTGGCGGCTTTTTTAGCTCCAGCGAAGAGAAAACTCAGGGGTGCACCATATTTTTGTAAATATGGTGCATCCATGCTTTTAAAAAATGTCGGAGTGTGGGGGTTCCAATTTTGGAGTAACACTATGCTCCGACATTTTACTGAAAACAACCCAACTTGGTCTTTATGCTGTTTGAACACTTCTATCCACTCAGGCTGATTTCTTAACTAGTGTCCTGACACTGGGACACTCTTCGTGACCTGAGATTTGTCGCTCTGACAGACAGTCGTAACAAGCATTGGCAATAGCAATTATTTTGGTATTAGTATTTTGAAAACGTGTGCAGCAGCTTGAAGTACACTGGAAATGTTGCACATTAGTAGCAGTACTGGATACCTTTTCTTACATACAGGTACTCTTGCACTGCTGATGCACATGATGTTCCTGTTTCATGTGTGAAGCAGCACAAACTACTGCAACCTGTATTGTAATTTGCTGTTTGTATTAAGGAAGATGGCACTGCTGCAGCCCATAGGGTATTTGTGTTATTTGTTAAGGAAGCTTTTAGACCACTTTTTGAGTACACAGGGCCTCATTTATGAGGCTGTGCACCACTTTTACGCCACCGGTGCGTCAGTTATTGTGACACACCAGTGGCGTAAAAAATTCGCCATATTTACAAAGTGACACATCTAGGTAGATGCGTCTCTTTGTAAACCCCTGCGCCAGATTATACCTGCGCCAGGTACAATGTATCCAAGGGGGGGCATTTTGACGTAAGAAAGGGTCATGGAAGTGACGCAGTGAAATCTATAAGATTTCACTGCGCCACTTCTAGGACACAAGTGCGTCAATTTCTTATGCCTGCCTCACAGCAGGCGTAAGACTGACGCAGGCCCTTTCACATGGGGCTTGCCCCATGTGAAAGGACACATTGCTGGAGTTGCATCACTTTTGTGACACACTCCAGCAATGCGTCACTTTTGCGCCATACAGATACGTCAGAAATACTGACGTATCTGTAACTCCTTGCGACTTGATGCGTTAGACTGTAAATATGACGCATCATTGGTGTCGCAAGGAGGGCGCATTGAAAAGTGACGCATCGCTGTTTTCACGCAGCGATGCGTCACTTTTCATAAATGAGGCCCACAGAATCTAAAATGATTGGCACTATTAGTGTAGTGAAGAATTCAAAGGGGGGGTAGTGCAAGATGCACAAGGAGAGAGCAGTGCTCAGCACCAGGGGCAAAGATTGCACAGCATTAGGGGAGGGCACAAACACAACGCCAATGCAAGCAGTGTACAGTGAAAGCTTCACTAGCACACACTACAGAGACAACAGAGGCAGCAGCAATGAATGCTTGTACCCACATACAAAACTGACACTACATGGTCATCAATAGTGCACATAGTGTACACCACACACACTCACACACTTAAACGGACACACACACTCACACACACATATAGTTAAGCTGAAGAACAGAAAGCAGCATTGCATACTTTTCCCCATATAAACAGAGCAGGAAGAATATCGTCATCCCTCACAAAACAACAGACAAGGCAAAGAACAAGTCATAGCTAAGCATGGGCGGAAAATCCGTTACGCTCGCGGATTTTGCGGATTTTCGGTAAATTCGCAATCCGCGAGATCCGCGAATTTCCCGCAAAATCCGCAAATTCGCATGCAGCGGATTTTTGGCTGCGTGCGGTGTAAGTTCGCAATTGCGAACTTACACAAAACCCTCGCGAACTGGCAGAAATCCTTGCGAACTGGCAGAAATCCTTGCGAACACAAAAAAAGCATTCAGCAGGTTCAAAAGTTCAAACTCATCATTAGTAACCATTCCCTGTAGTGCTTCCTGACAAGGGCCCCTCCAGAGTTCAGTTGCTAGTTGCAACAATTATATGACCCTGCTCTGACCCTCACAGCAGGCTCATAGAATAGCTACAAGTAGGCCTCAAAGGTCCTGGAAAAAAAATTGCACTGCAACAGAAAGCAAATTACAGATAAGGAAGCAGGTGCCAGACTGGAATTTTAAAACAGTGACACATTAATAAATCAACCCCAAATTAATTCATGTCAGTTGAAGCAGGCAGGTGTGCTTGCTTTTCCCCCCATAATCTACAGTGATGATGAACCAGAGGGTGGCATTGATGCACCAGAGGATGGCATGGGTAAAACAGAGGGTGGCAGGGGTGAAACAGAGGGTTCTGGGAACCTGTGATGATGAACCAGACGTAGAAACAACATAATCGTGACCGTTGCGAGCCGACATGTAAGTTCGCAATTGCGAACTGGTACAAAACCCTCGCGAACTGGCAGAAATCCTTGCGAACTGGCAGAAATCCTTGCGAACACAAAAAAAAAATCCGCAAATTCGCGAGAATTCGCGGATTTTGCGGATTGCGAGTTCGCAAATTCGCAAAATTCGCAAACGCCAAATTCGCAAAATTCGCCCATGCTTAGTCATAGCTATGCATGCTTTCCCTCACACAGTGAATTTTGACTATATGGAAAGATGTGTGGCGTCACATCTATATACTTTAAAAATAAATATATTGTTAATGTATATGTGTACTTTTAAGCATATTAAGGCCATACCTACTTACACATACTTGCATTCACAGTGTTTTGGTATGGTGCTCCATGTCTCAATCAATGATAGATATGTCTGGAATCCTGACATATCTGGCAGGGATAAAGTCACACATTGCTACAGTTGTGTCGCAAGCATGACGCAACTCCAGCAATGCATGGGCCCAGCCTATCCCTTAGGCACTGAGTCACCCTTATGCCTTCTATGAGGCAGGCGAAAGGTTTTGATGCAGTGGCATCCTAGAATTGTCGCAGTGAAATCTGAGGGACTTCACTGCGCCAATCCTAAGAGGATTTGTTGCATGGGAATGCCCAGCATGAATACATCATACCTGACGCAGGTTTAATGCGGCTCAGGGTTTCACAAGATCATGCATATGCCTAGTTGCGCCACTTTGTAATTATGCAAGACAACCTGCCGCACTGCATCAGAGCCTCTATGTGAGCTGGCATACTGTGTGCTGCCTAATGCCAACACAGGCCCCCTTGTGCCATGATGCAGCAGTGCCTCCCTTGCAGGCTGACTTGATGTTGTGCAGAAAGAGACACCTTACTGCAGAAAAGCAATCCCTAGAGGCATTTACTTCTTGTAAGTGTGCTGCAGACTGCAGCACACTTAGAAAGAGGAAAAAACAAGGAGAAATACAGATGTTTCTCCTTTTTCTATTCCCAGGTTTACCTGTCTTGGTAAACATGGAAATGCACCAAAATCCATGGGTGGATGAATGGAATCAGCCACTCTCCACCCATGTAAAGCCTTCCCAGTGCAGAGTAAAGCAAAGCAGTGAATTGCACTGCCTTGCGTTTCTCCAGATTTACCAACCCAAGCAAGGCGACGCAAGGTGTTCTTGCATGGCTTGGTAAATCTGACTTAAGGATAGTTTTGCCCTTGCATCACCCTGCGTGACACATGACAACCCAGTGATAAATCTGGGCCGTAGGCTCTATTACTAGGTGGCTTACAAGAGTTTAGGAGAGAATCTCAAACGTATCCAGAAACTTCATTTTGCATAAAGCTTGCTCCACTAAGGATGTCTCCACCTCAATATATTCTGACCTTTGTCCATCCCCTGCCCTGCTTCTTGTGCTATTCCTGACTGTAGCCATATGCTAGGAAGCTGACACTAATCACATATTAAATGTGCTTGACAAATTATATTTTATATCAATAGGTAAATGTCTTCATAGAAACGCTATAATGATTAGTCGAACTGTAATACTTAAAGTTACATTTTCTTATGTTAGCCATAATCGTAGGCCCAAAATACAAGTCCCTGACAACTGTCACTTTAGGATTCGTAGTTGAATTTAATTTGCATTGTAGAAATTGTTCTTTCTCACGTTCTCATTGCAGGTGGAGAAGCATTCTTTCGTGAAAAGTAATGTATTTGTTTTAGTAATTTAGGCAAGGAGAAAGAAAGTTACAATTCCATAAGTTGGAGGAGATAAACGTACCATGCACATAGTGGTAGAATGCGCTCCTCCTTCTGGGAAACATATTTAACATTGGCCACATATTATCTGGCATGCAAACTGATTCCGTGTCTGTCCCAAAAGCCATGAGTTTAATACAAAGAATTATCAGCTAGATTCATGAAGCCAAATTGCGATCGCAATAGCTGCGATTTAGCAATTGCGATCGCAATTTGAATGAAAGGAATTCATGATAGTGAAAATCTCAAAATTGCGAATTCGCAAAATAAAATTTGCGAGTCCGCAAATAAAATCGCAGAATCCTGGAACAAGCCCATTTGCAATTTTGAAATTGCGAGAAACCATGGATTCTGCTAAATCATTTGCGAACTCGCAAAATAATCGCAATCGCCATTCATGAAAAATCGCTGATTGCGAAAAACCCGAAAATCGCTATTTGCGACGCGCAATTTAAGGAGAACCCAAACCAGGTGGTAACCAGTAAGGAAAAAAACATTTTTTTTTTAAACTTTAGCAAACTACCAACAGGTGCAGGCCTGACCAAACACACTTAAGGTCATGCAGCTGGAGCCTGAGGACTCTCACAATGCCAGGACTCTACATGGTGGTCAGGCGGCGAAGGCTACAGCGAGCAGCACGGAACAGACGTAGGATCCAGGAGCGGATATTCCATCAGCGGGTCACCCTTCTGGGCCAAACCAGGGAGCAAATTTACGCTAAGTACCGCCTAAATGGGGCAATGATCATCAAGCTGATCCGGGACTAAGACCCCCTGATGCAGAACCCAACAAGGAGGACCAATGCCGTTCCCACCCATGTGCAGGTATTGTGCAGCCTGCACCTACTGGCCTCCGGAAGCTTCCAGGGGATAGTCGCTGTTGCAGGGGGGATATCCCAGCCAACCATGTCCCACTGCCTAAGGAGTTTCCTGGAGGCCATGCTGACCCGGCTACACCACTACATCTCATTCCCCACCAGCCAACAGGACTTGAATGACACCAAGCTGCAATTTTACAATGTAGCACAATTTCCACATATAATAGGATGCATTGACTGTACCCACATCCACATCTGCCCACCAGCACAAACGGAATACATGTATCGCAACCGCAAGTCCTACCACTCCCTCAATATCCAGATGGTGTGCAATGCAAAGACCATCATCACGGACATAGTGGCACAGTACCCGGGGAGCACACATGACTCCTTCATATTCCGGCACAGTGGCATTCACACACGACTGGCCAGGGGAGACTTTGGTGAAGGACACCTACTGGGTAAGTACACATGCCCCACAATATTACACTGTGATAATGTAGCTGCGCAGCACAGGCACTCACCCTCTGCTCCTATCATTCAGGTGACAGCGGCTACGCTCTCCGTGAGTACCTCCTCACACCATACCTCAACCCTGCAACACCACAGCAACGCCGTTACAATGCAGCACACATACGCACAAGAAATTGCATTGAGAGGACATTTGGACTTTTGAAGAGCAGATTCCGCATACTGCACAAGACTGGTGGGGCCATCAAATACGAGCTAGAGGTCTGCTGCCGCATTGTGGCCGTGTGTGCAATCCTCCACAACATTGCTACCAAGCGCAGGATACTTGTAGACATCTCTGGCAGTGAGTCGGAAGGGGACAAGCGACCACCTGCACATGTGCGTCACGCACGCGGTGAGAATCCTGCAGAAGGACACAGGCGCCGCAACCAAATCTGCATGAACTATTTCTAGTGCACCCACTCCCCAAACCCATTACTTAACTCATGCATGACAACATTAATAATGACATGAGTCAGATTAAGTTAGTCAGAATATTTGTAATTGTTACAGCACAATAAACTGGGCATTCCCCAAACTGGTACATGAATGACTTATTGCGTCATATGTCTGTTCTTCAGGAGGGCATGCTTGTAGCAGCAGCATGGCCCCTCATGTAAATGTTCTACTAAGCAATGCAGCCTCCGGGCAGATGCTCCCAACCTCCTTTCAACATCCTCCTCCTGATTAGGCCATGAGGCAGCAGAGGGCCTGCTGCTGAAGCGGGATGCTACCACCGGTGGAACGGACTGGCAGCTATTACCTGGATGTAGCCTCACTAGTGTCATCAGCCCCCCCACCTGGCCATGGCCGGTAGCCTGCATGCCCTGCTCTGCTGTTGACACCTGCTCCAGAGCTCTCGCAACGTCCTGGCAGCACTGGACCATTTGGACCTGCATGGCCAAGGAGCGTTGCGAGAGCTGGGAGGTCGTGTTCCCAATAATGTAGTTGGACCGCGTGTATGCTGACAGGCGGGTCAGCAGCTGGCGGTGTCTGCGGCGGTTGAGATCCCGCTGGCTGTACATGGCCTGTGTGTTGGCCTCCATAGCAGCTGTCATCCTCTCCATGCGGTCTGACATTTGTGCTACATTTCGGGCGGTCTTGTTCAGTTGGAGGTGGATAGCCGCAAGATGACGGGCCTGGATTTGATGCACATGTTGCATAAGGCGCTCAATGGAGAGCCCACCTGGTCGCATGTTTTGTCCCCTGCCAGCGCGGGAATTGTTAGTGCGCTGCTCCCTCACCAGTCCGCTTGACTGGCTCCTCACAGCCGCAGGGTGGCGGGTTGGTTGGCGAACTGCTGCTGGTGTTGCAAGCCCCACTGGTGGCCGTGTGACGCGCAGTGGTACTGCAGCGCCTGTTGGCACAGGGGTGGCACTTGCCACAGGGGCAGGTGGTGTAATGACCGCTGGTGCGGCAGCTTGCCCTGATGGTCCAGGCTGTGGGGATAGATGTGTGTCTCCCTCTGTGTCCTCCGTGATGTCCCCATCTCGCTGCTCCCGTTTCCGGCCAAAGTCATCGAGAAGACCGTCAACAAGCAGCTAGCCGCCTTCCTCGAGACGAATGGATCCCTCGACCCCTCACAGTCTGGCTTCCGGGCCAACCACAGCACCGAGACAGCCCTCATCGCTGCCACCGATGACATTCGAGCCCTGATGGACAACGGAGAAACAGCGGCCCTCATCCTCCTAGACCTCTCCGCGGCCTTCGACACCGTATGCCACCGCACCCTAGCACAGCGCCTCAACATCGTCGGAATCCAGGAGAAGGCACTGGAATGGATCATCTCCTTCCTCGACGGAAGGACACAGAGAGTCCGCCTACCACCGTACAAGTCAGAGGCCACCGAAGTCATCTGCGGCGTACCCCAAGGATCCTCGCTGAGCCCAACCCTCTTCAACGTCTACATGAGCCCCCTCGCGGCCATCGCACGCCAACACAACCTGAACATCATCTCCTACGCCGACAACACCCAGCCGATCCTCTCCCTGACCAACGACCCCGCCGCCGCCAGAGCCAACCTTCACGAAGGGATGAAAGAGGTAGCCGAGTGGATGTCGACCAGCCGCCTGAAGCTGAACTCGGACAAGACGGAATTTCTCCTCCTGGGAACCTCGCCCTCCGCCTGGGACGAATCCTGGTGGCCCCCCGCCCATGGGCACCGCACCCAAACCGACAGAACACGCACGCAACCTGGGCTTCATCCTGGACTCCTCCCTCTCCATGACCAAACAAGTCAACGCCGTCTCCTCGTCATGCTTCATCATCCTGCGCATGCTACGTAAGATCTTCCGGTGGATCCCCACCGAGACCAGGAAGACGGTCACCCAGGCCCTCGTCACCAGCCGACTGGACTACGGCAACGCCCTCTACGCCGGAAACACCGCCAAGCTCCAGAAGAGACTCCAACGGATCCAGAACGCCTCAGCCAGACTCATCCTCGACGTCCCACGACACAGCCACATCTCCGGACACCTGAGAGACCTGCACTGGCTCCCAGTCAACAAGAGAATCACCTTCCGTCTCCTCACCCACGCACACAAAGCCCTGCACGATCAAGGCCCGAGCTACCTCAACAACCGCATCAACTTCTACGCTCCCAAATGTCACCTCCGATCAGCCAGTCACGCCCTCGCCGCCGTCCCCCGCATCCGAAGAGCGACGACAGGAGGAAGGTCCTTCTCCTACCTGGCCGCAAAGACCTGGAACTCCCTCCCGACCGACCTGCGCCTGACCCAAGACCACCTCACCTTCAGGAAGAAGCTCAAGACCTGGCTGTTCGAGCAGTAGCAGCACCCCCCCCCCCCCTAGCGCCTTGAGACCCTCCGGGTAAGTAGAGCGCTCTATAAATGTCTATGATTGATTGATTGATTACCAGGGCATTGCTGTCTGTGCTGGGGACTTCTGCGCCACCTGTGATGTAAAGTGGACGTTGATTAGTGACATGTTTCTTACACATTTAGGCTTCCTACATGCATGCAGACTACCATTCCCTGACTCGCTGCAGGATTGACTCTCACTAAGCATGTCTGGTTTTATGGGGCAAGATGGTAATTGTGGTCAGACTACATGTCCCACAATGCAATAGCTCTTTAGTGGTGTGCTTTGGCTGCATGACTGGGGTTTGATATGGGATGCTCTGGAGTCATGGACATTGTTAGGGGACAAGGGGTCGCAGTCGCATGGCACTTACCTGGTGTGTCTTGGGTGGGTCGGGAGGAGTCCAGCTGGATCACACCCACGCATGCCTGCGGATTGATGGTGTCCTCCACTCGGTCCTCCAGTGGTGTGTTCGGTGGGACAGTGGGCTCCCCTCCACCTGTCGCCACACGCTCCCCGAGCATCTCCGCAATCTTCTCCTTTGCCCGCCCTCTGAGGTCATACCAGCGTTTTTTGAGCTCGTCCACGGAGCGCTGGGTCACCCCCACAGAGTTAACTTTTGCGCGGATGGGCAACCATATCCGCCTTTTATCGGCCTCAGGCACCCGTCTGGAGTCTTTACCTAAGAGCCGATTGTGGTCCTTGCAGACTTCTTCAATCAAAAATTCGAGCTCTTGCTCTGAAAATTTTATTTTCCTCTTTCTCCCAATGGAAGATCCACCTGCAGATTGCTGTGACATGCTTGCCACTGGGGTGTCTCCTGGTTTACTCCTGTAGGCACACTGGAGGGGAGCTCTGATAATGCTGCTTCCAGTTCAGGCTCTCACTGCTGAATGAGGGTGGAACCTGCCTACTTCCTGGTTGTGATGTCATCACTGTGCTCAGGATGCGACTTCCCGTTTTTGCGATCTCACATTTAGCGAGATCGCAATTTGCGATTTCGGTAATTGCGAGATCGCAATTTCAACACGGGTATCGGCCGATTATGCGAATATTTACCGAATTTCGGGGACTTGCAATCGGCGATTGCTGCCAATTGCGAATCGCTTTTTTTTCTCGCAAATATTCATGAATGCCATTCTGCGATTTCTTAATTGCGATTCGCATTTTCTCGCAATTTAGAAATCGCAGAATTTGACATTGATGAATCTGGCTGTATATCTGGCACAACCTTATGCGCCACTCAGTACACTGCCTATAGTGAGACACTATCTCTCCTCATAAACCAAAGTTCAATATGTTCTCCGTGTTTAATCCATATTTAACTTTTTTCTTGTTTTCTCAACTTCATCCATTTTTTTTATTCCTTCACTCCCATGGTAACGTTAATTCAAAATGACTCTTTTGCTCTTTTTGCCATCAACATGCCCATCCGGGCCTTTATCATGCCACATCGGAATTAAAAACGTATTCTAGGTGATTTCATCCTTCAAACCCAATGCATTTCGAGCCTAGGTTTTGTTCTTTGTCAGGGGTAACTGTTGAAATAAATAAATAAAACCTGTTAACATTCTACTCGTTGAGCTTCAAGATACCTTTCTTATCTAATAGTGCCTTGTTATGTTCAACGAATATCTTTCCTAGCAAAAATTCTCCCCGTTCAATTTTCATCTTCAAGAAAAGTTGTTGGGATACAAAATTATATGTACTCATGATTGGCCCACTATGTACCATATAACCGTATATGCATATGAATAATCATATAGTACCACGTAATCGGTGTATGCTTTGTGATTACTTTATGCAGGCCCATTCAGACCTATTGATATAACTATGGCAATCTTGTTTCGTTTCTCTGTGTTCATGTACTGCTTCCCAGAAGTCACATGAGTTAGCTTTTGGTACGAAACCATGTTGCCAGGCTTGGCCTCTTACTCTGATCTTTAGTGTGTAGCTCAGGGAAACTCAAGGTCACACCTGCCCCTCTTGTGGGATGGGCGCATTCTAGCAGAGCCCGTTCCTGTACTCCCCGGGCTCCAGATAGACAAGAGGGCAACTTACCGACCAGTGAATGGTGAGGAGGGCGCGCCCGCATGCAAGGAATGATTGCAATTTGTAAATAAGAATTGTGACATTATTATTGTTATGCCTTGTTTCAGCAAAATATGTTTCGGGTGCTGCTGTCGGCGAGGTGCTCGGCTGGAAGAAAGACAGCCTGCGCCTCCCGAGGGAAGCCCCAGTTTCGATATGTATGTCAAACATGGTCTTACACCGATCCTGTTTAATACCCTATGGCATAAGTACACCAATGACAATACAGACTTGCAATGGCCCCTAACCGGGTCATTTGACGAGAAAAGGAATAATTATCTTCAAAATAAAATGTTTATGAAGAAGAGCCGCCAGTCGATGTTTGACTCCTTGAACCTATGGTTAAAGGAGGCAAAACGGCGACGGATAAGGGAAGAGAAATTGGGAAAGATTAAATCTGGACAGACTGTTACTCAGAAAGCCATAGCTTATGATAAAGGAAAGGTAGAGGACAATATTGCACAGATGGACAGACAGTTCCGTCTGGAAACTGACAAAAGTTATGTGGCACGACCCGATACTGTAGATGAGCTGGAAGACTTATTAGAAGCCCGTCCACCTCCTCCTTACGCTCCTCAGGGGTTGTATCCAGCAGTGCCTTTGGCACAAACGGATCAACCTGGGGTTGCGTTGGCCATTAAAGACCCAGTGAGAGCAGTGGCCACAGCCCCGTCTGACGGGACTGTACGGAGTGCGCTACTTCCCCCTCCCTCTCTCGGATTGACTACCTCACCCCTGATTTAGTTACAACCGGACATGGTTGTTTCTTCCCCCTTTCATCCAGTATTCCTCTCCCCTCCGGCTCAAAGCGCTATAGATCCCCGAGCTTTGGCCACCTTAGATACCACGCCTAAGTGCCTTAAGTACGACTTGAGTGATCAACGGACTTTTACTTGGTCCTCGTTAGGTATGGAGGAAAGAAGGACTATAGTAAATCAGGCGTCCCAATGGATGCGGAATGCTATTTATACGATGGAGGACATTTGGAGTACCATGAAGGATTTTGAACCCGTCGCGCAACAACTAGCTCTAGAGAACATGGCGATTCAATTGATTTCGCTATGGGAACAGTGTTTCGAGGAAGGGCTCCCTCCTCAAATACTGAGGGACATTAGAGATCGAGCCCACAAGTTCCATTTGCAGTCTGATGAAGTATATCAGAATGTAGCAACTCTCCTGCATTATCGAGAACGTATGCATCGGAAATGCGCCAACTGGGGAACACAGAACCCCATGAGAGAAGTAAACCTCCTCTTTTACCCTGAATTGCCTGAAGTACGGGATGCTAATAATGTAGTGACACGAGCTCGCGTAGACGCAAGACTTCAGGAGCAATGGGTTTCTACCCCTTGCAAGCGAAGTGAAGTGCTCACTTTGAAGGCTCAACTTCCCGACCCTCGTAAAAATCCCACTGCTTATTACAAGGAGTTGACAGAAGCAGCTAATTCAGCCATTATGACGATACCTGATATCGAGTTATTCTTTGGTCTCCTGATTCCCGTGGATATTTGGAGACAAATACATGATACGTACCATGTCCCCAAGTTGGGAGGAACATGGGACCAATTAAAGACCTGGGATAAGGAACGAAAACCTGGAGAGAAACCCTGAGATGAAGTTTTAGCAGTGCCAGATAAAATAATTACATATATGCAGACCCTCCTCCCTCCTAAAAAAATAGATTGGGATAAATTAACGGCTTGTAAACAAAAGAAGGATGAAAGTGTGTCAGATTTCTTTACCAGGTTTGAGAAAACATTTATAGATTTCAGTGGGCAGGACCTATCCACAGATGGGGGGATACAACTGTTTGTGAACAGATTTGTTACGAATCTGCTTCCGGAGATTATGTCTCGTCTCCAAGCAGCCGAGAGTACGTGGACTACAGCCACCCCGTCCGTGATCCTCAGTATGGCTCAATATTATGAGCACCGTGAAAATGAAAGCAAGGAAAAGACTGAAAAGAAAACGAAAGATTCAAAGACTAGAGTCCTGCTACAGCAGGTTAGTAGAGGACAGAATGCTGGACGAGGTGGGCGTGGTTCCTCCCAAAGGGGTGTGACTACAGGCAGAGGAAGAGGAGGTCCCCCGAATATCGGTATTAATCAATGCTCATATTGTAAGCAGGAGGGGCACTGGAGAGCGGACTCTCCTTTGTTGTTGGCAAGAAATGGCCCCAGTAGGGGACGAGGACATGGCTGGGGAAATATGGATCGGAATAGTATGGGACGAGAAGAGGAGGATTCTCGAAAAAACTATTTTGATAACCCACAAAATAGGCAGTACTATAATTAGAATTATAGGGACGACGGATATGACGGACCAGATTATGCATGAGACAGCCAAGGACAGAGAGGGGGCCACATTACAGTACCAGTCGACCAAGAGGGACCTTGTGTACAAGGGGAACTGTTGGGCGCATCAGGAAAATTCCTATTGGATACTGGAGCAATGAATAGTTCAGTTGCTCGTCCAATGGTCCCAGGGGATGCTCTGTCTGGCCAAAATAACGTATCGGTAGGATTCTCCGGAATACCTGTGGTAAGCCCCGTTTCTAAGCCTTTGCCTTTTACTGTAGGTCCTATTTCTATACAGTCACCCTTTTTGTTGACATCAAATTGTGGTGAGAACCTTTTGGGTTTGGATATTCTAAAGAAATTACATGCTCGGATCTATTGTTCACCGGATGGTGTTTATTTGACAATGCAGAAACCTTCTTTGGCGGACGCTCAATACTTTGCAAAAAGTGAACGTCTTCCTCCTGAATTTTCTACAATTCCTCAGATGCTGTGGGCTACAGGAGACACTGATGTTGGTCTGTTAAGAATAGCCCCCGTGTCCATCACCTTGAAACCTAATACGCAGCTGCCTCGCATTCCACAGTATAAAATTTCACCAGAAGGTGAACGGGCTATGTTACACATTATTCGCAACCTTATTCAGAAGGGGGTGGTGGAAGAAACAGCATTTCGTTTTGTGATTGAACTCCGAGAGGTTAATAAAATAGTGGTTCCACAATATCCAGTGGTACCCGATATAACTGCTATTTTGACCATGATTCCCCCCACAGCTCAGTACTTCTCTGTGATCGATTTGAAGAATGCCTTCTTTAGTATCCCGATTCATCCTGATAGCAGGCATATCTTCGGATTCTCATTCGCTGGCCGAAGTTTTAGATTTACACGCGCCCCCCAAGGCTATACCGAAAGTCCTAGCATTTATAGTAAAGCGTTGAAAGCAGTTCTTGATGAGCTGATTTTGCCAGCAGGGAATACAATTATTCAGTATGTAGATGATATTTTGGTGGCCTCTGATACGAAGGAGGGATGCCATGAGGCTACGGTAAAATTGTTACACCATTTGGCTGAGAAAGGAAATAAAGTGTCCCTTTCTAAATGTCAATATTGTCGACAGGAAGTGACCTACTTAGGCCATTTCCTGTCAAAAGCGGGGAGGCGATTGACTCCTGAACGAATATCTGTTATAACTAACATGTCTGTACCTCGAACTCAGCGTGATGTTCGTGCTTTTCTTGGCATAACCTCTTACTGTCGCCAATGGATTCCTAACTATTCGCTTCTCTCTAAACCTTTGTTGCATTTGACAACCAAAAATGTGCATGAACCCCTGCCCTGGACGGATGAATGCCAAGAAGCCTTTGAATCTTTAAAGTCTGCTCTTTGTTCTGCACCTTTGTTGGGAACCCCAGATTACCGGAAGCCTTTTTCACTTTATGTGCACAAGGTAGACGGTTGTTCATTGTCAGTGTTAACACAGACTTTTGAAGGAAAACAAAGACCCTGTGCATTTTTCTCTTCGGTTTTAGATATTGTTGCTCGAGCCCTCCCAAGTTGTCTAAGGACCACTGCTGCAGTAGCACTGGCCATCAGACAATCAGAAGGAATAGTCCTGAACACTGACCTCACAGTCATGGTACCGCATGCTGTCGATATCCTTTTAAACAGAACTAAGACCCAACACCTGACGAGTGCTAGATTGACAGGATATGAGCTGACACTGTTTGCCCCCGACATTACTATGAAAAGATGTGCTACTTTGAACCCAGCCACACTGTTGCCTCTCCCTGAGAATGATAAAAGAGATGATGTCCATGATTGTATATTTAGAACTGAGGAAGAAACAAAGGGGCGTGTAGATTTATCTGACACCCCTTTACTTGAACCCCAAGGGGAGCTGTATGTGGATGGCTCTTGTTTTAAGTTACCAGATGGCACTGCAACAGCTGCATATGCCATTACGACTTTGAAGACAGTGGTGGAGACTGCAAGGATTTCACACCACTCAGCCCAGGCAGCTGAACTAATAGCCTTGTTAAAAGCATGTGAATTGAGTGAAGGGCTGAGGGTGAACATTTTTACAGACAGCCAATACGCCTTTGGCGTTGCCCATAGCTTCGGGAGTCTGTGGAGGGAGAGGGGCTTCTTCACTACACATGGCCAGAAAATTCAACATGGTCCTTTGATTGATCGATTATTATTTGCTCTGACATTACCAAAGAAGGTGGCCATTATCAAGTGCAGTGCCCACAAGAATGTTGTAGATTCTACTGGGAAGGGAAACGCCTTTGCCGATTCAGTAGCAAAGGAAACGGCTCAGGCTAAAGGGAGTCCTATGTTCCCTAGTACATCTGCCCGATGGACCACCGAAACATCCCTTTTTGACAATACCATTGAAAGTGTAAAACAGTTACACAAAAAGAAGCGACCATGGAAGAGATGCAGAGGTGGGAACGGGAGATTGGGAAACTAGATAAGAATGAATGTTGGATAAACGGATCTGAGAAACAGCGATGGTTGCTCCCTTATGCATTGGTATATGCAGTAGTGACCATGGCACATGGCCCGGCCCATATAAGTGCAAAAAGAATTAGTGCAGTATTAGACCCAGTATGGAATAATTCGAATATTTCCAAAACTGCCGCACACATTGTCAAATATTGCCCAGTGTGTTTACAGCACAATCCTGGAGGTAGGGAATCTGTTTTGTGTGGCAATTTTGCTTCGCCATCTTTGCCTTTTGAAGTCATACAGATGGATTATATACAGATGGAACGTGTGAATAACTTAAAGTATGTTTTGGTGGTGGTGTGTGCTATTAGTAAATGGGTTGAAGCCTACCCCACCAAAGATGCCACTGCAGTTGCCACTGCCAAGGTTCTGATTAAAGAATATTTCCCCCACTTTTGTTTGCCCCGAATTATTTGGTCGGACAACGGGCCCCATTTTAACGCCCTGTTGGTACAAACTGTTTGTGATGGACTAAAAATAAGACAAAAATTCCATGCCGCCAGACATCCTCAGTCAGCGGGCCTGGTTGAAAAATATAATGGTACCTTAAAATTGAAGATGGCCAAAATTTGTGCAAGCACTGGATTAAAGTGGCCAGATGCCCTCCCATTGGCCTTATTGTCTCTTAGAACGACCCCTCACACTAGAACCGGGCTGTCTCCTTATGAAGTAAATTTGGGCACCCCGCCAATGTGTGGGGAGTCCCTAGGCCCCGATCTTTTAGGGATATTGATTACCCGTTGATGACAGATTACCTGTATGCCTTGACTAAAGATCTGCGTTCTATTCATCAACAGGTAACGGACACATTGCAGCCACTACCGGAGGGTCCTGGACATCGTTTGGAGCCCGGCCAGTGGATCCTGGTGAAGAATTATCAACGGAAATCGAGTTTGGAGCCCAGGTGGTCCGAGCCCTACCAGATCATCTTGGCTACGAGGACGGCGGTGAAGGTGCATGGCCGGAAGCACTTGATCCATGAGAGCCATTTGAAGCACCTGCCGCTGCCCCTGCCTTCTGATCGGCGGAACAAAGACAGAGTGCCGAGCCAGAAAGGAGAGCTGATTAAAAGCTTTGTGCCCTTTTCAGATGCCCAGGAAATATTGCAATCAAGTGAAGTGTTGCCTGAAGGGGAAGGTGTGATAGCTCAGTCAGAAGCAGCCGCCAGTCCCAAGGCGCCACAAGGGGTGACCAAGTCTGTTGCCCATGACATCGAATTATTTTCTGACCAGGAGCAACCTGGCCGTCGTCGATACGATCTGTGGCCCCGAAAACAGTGCGGTACCCCACTCTCTAATGGAAGAAATTAGACCAAGACTTTGTGTTGAAAAACCTTGAGTAGAGTGATTGGAGTACTGAGCGGGACACTGGACTGAACTCGCAGAGAGCTTGGAACATTGTGTTAATTAGGCTCTGTTCAGAAAGAAAGACTGAATTAAGGGCCGCGATCATACCTTTGGAATCTGAAAGTTTGCTTTTTCGTTGTTGAATGAAAAGGGTCTGCCTGTGAGGCTCTAAAACGGACACAGGGAGAAGATCCCTTGGTGGGAAGAAGAAACCCTCTGGTGGTGTGCGTGCTTTGTGGATACAAAGATTAGTTTTGGACTCTTAGCAAGGGACCGAGATAGATTTAGACTTATAGAGAGTATGTTTCCTTTTGCTCGATTTATGATGGAAGATGAACGACCACTTGCCCCTCGGCGTCATATTAATGATATGCAATTATTTTCCGGATGGCCCACCAGAGTGAAGGTGGCATTTGTTGCTTTTATTGTTATGATTACTGTAATAATGATGTGTGTATTTGTATATTTGGAATTTCAGCATCCAATGCAGAAATTGTTGAGAACTACCCCTGCTCCAGAAGAGCACCTCTTTTATTCTTTGCCTCCGCACAAGGCTAGGCATAGGGAAACTTATTCGAAGAGTGTTTTTATTGAAATGTTGCACCTGACCCACAGTACCACAAACAAAACCAATTGTTGGGTTTGTGGGTTGCTACCGTCAGTCATGCACCAGCATGAGTTATTCATTTCCCTTCCTTTATCCCATCTAGCTAGCTGTGAAACATGGTTTCAATTATTATCGTTAATGTATTCACACTATGTCGAAAATCCTAAAATATATTCTGAAAGGGATTATGAAGCCATTTTGAAGTATATAGAGCAACACCAAGGATTTGATGCTGAAGGGAATGGAGGACAGGGATCTTTAGATCCAAATGCCTGCATGAATGTATATACTGATTATAAGAATGACACCTGGTTGCAGGAAGAAATGCAGGATTTTGAACTCTTCAATTCTACTATGTATTTTCAGAATTTCAAGGACCGCAACATTATGAATGATAAAGCCTTGCCAATCCCTATAATAAATGCTACCTCCCTATTTTGTATAAGGGGGCGAGGTCATATTAAGGTAGGGAGTAGCATATGTAATTATACCTATACATTGCAGACCGACAGTACTCCACCGATGATCACTCCCCCTAATGTATATTTTGTGTGCGGTGAAAATGCTTATACTTGGCTCCCTCGAGGGTGGGCAGGACGGTGTTACTTGTCCTTTCTCTATTCTCCTGTTTATATTACCGCTTCTGACTATCATAAGACCCATCGGTTAGTAAAGAGAGAGGTAGAATCTAATCGAACTATTCGGAGTTATGATACCGATAAGACTGATCAGACAGATACCTCGCTGCAGCAGTTTGAAGACATTTCCAAGGGTCTGTTCCCATTCTGGGGCCCGATTTTTAATAGTCGAAACATAAGACGCCTGTCTAGAATAGTGGAAAACGTGGTTGAAACCACGACTGAGATACTGACCAACCTTAATGTTGAGCTTCAGGCTACGAGACTTGTTTCACTTCAAAATCGGATGGTGTTAGACGTCATCCTGGCAGATAGGGGAGGAGCTTGCCCTGTGATCGGTAGCTCTTGCTGCGTTTTTATTCCCGATTCGGCCCCTACCATACATCTCGCTATTAAGAAATTACATCGATTAGCCAGCGAGCTTCATGTAGAGAACGGCACTTGGTCCCTCAGTGGATGGTTCCGGGGCCTCCTGGCTACCTGGGGTTGGAATATATTCATGATCTTAGCATGAGCCTTTGGAGGTATTTTCACTTGTTGTATATGCCTCCAATGTGGCCCAGCATGTTGCACTTTCTGTGCAACTAGGATAAAGTCTGCTCTGACCATTTCCCGGCAGGAAAAGATTGAGAAACAAATGATCCATAAGGAGGTAATAGACCTCATGCAAATTGATGAGGGTGTATTTGTGGAATGATGTAGTTATATTGGCCATAGTAGGCCAAAAGGGCCGTCTGTTGGATACGAAATTATATGTACTCATGATTGGCCCACTATGTACCATATAACCGTATATGCATAGGAATAATCATATAGTACCACTATATGTATGTTTTGCGATTACTTTATGCAGGCCCATTCAGACCTATTGATATAACTGTGGCCATCTTGTTTCGTTTCTCTGTGTTCATGTACTGCTTCCCAGAAGGTGCCGCTCGAGTCTGTCAGTGTCCCTGGTGAAGTCAAGCTCGCTACTGGAGTAGCTGGGAGCCAACGCGCTGTTTGGGGGCATTCTTCCTGGTGAATCCGGCCGCAGTGGAGGTGAGAGGCGCGGCGAGCGGGACTGCGAGGTCCAGCATCCCTTACAACATCGTCAGCTGGTTCCTCTTCCCGCCGCGCCGCGCCCCCTCCCAGTGCCACACCCCCCTGATATACTTAGGTGCACCTGGGTACGCGCATCGCGGGACGCGCGCGGGGCAATCCCCGGGGCGAAGACCGGGCAAAGAGCGGGCCGTTTTAGGCCGTTAGAGGCCGGCAGAGACCGGACCGGGCCACCCCTCTGACGCTCCCTGCCCCTCAGCCCCTCTTCACTTACTCCATAATGGCGACCAGAACTTCACAGAGTAAGTCTGCCCAACAAGGTTTAAGTACTTTGGAAAAATTCTTCCCAAAGGCGAGTATTCAAGCTAGCAAATGTCAATCAGTTACAGAAACGCACCTCGAGATGGGTCCCGAAAGCGTGTTTCTGGATCATGGGGATACCTTTTCAACAGATGTTAGCACATCCATTCCATTGGACGCCACTCATATGTCACTAATGGACAGTATTGATCAGACTATTGAGTTGGTCCTTCAGCAGCTAAGAACTCCTTTAACGCAGAGGGATAGGGACTCCTCCCGGCCATCTGGGACTTCTGACCACTCTGCCTTTCCGGATAACTTGGGAACAGTCTCGCAGGAAGCGGGACAGGCTGCCCTGCTCGCAGAGCCTGTAGGCAGCGGAATGGAACAACCCCCAAAAAGGAAAAGGTCCAGGAAACCAAAGAAGGCAAAAAGGGCCAAAGTTGATATAATTGAGCCAAACCAGGATGACAGTACAGACATTTCGGCTTTCCCTGAGCTTATCCTATCAGGGTCTAGGTCAGATCACATGGGCTCTCCAGCACCTGCGGCCCTACCATTGAACTCGGGCCCATTTATCTTTGGCGGGACAACTTCTAATAGCACTGATACAATAATTAATTCACTCACAGTAACCATTAAGAATTTGCTAACCCCCATCTCAGCTAAATTGGACGCCATAGAGAGTAGACTCAAGGCTTTGGAAAACAGTCATATAAGGAAAAGCCCTGGGTCAGCTACAAATGCTCCTGTAGCTCCCCGGGATCCTTCTGGGAATAGACCGCTGCCTTCTGCATTGTCCCAAGTCCCTCATACGGTTCTGCCGAGCACAAACGGTGCGTCTGCTTCTCTGACGCACCCCTTGCCACCTCCAGCATCTAGGTCCCCTGTCCCGGCCCCTAGGAGATCTAAGCAACCTCCTGCACCACAACCAGGGGGAGTAGTGAGCTCTACCAATGGCCCCACTGGTGATATCACTCCCCCCCTTGATAGGCGCAGGGTGGTCAATCTGCCCCCAGAAGCAGTCCCATACACGGCAATCATGGTGGGAGTACCTGAGTTAACTGGTGATACAAGGGAGCCTCAAGACTCTTTACGCAATAAGGTTATAAGCTGGCTTAGTATTAATAGGCCGCTGCCACCAAACCTGAAAGGTGAGGTTTTGATGGTTAGGAGGATCCCATGGATTGGCCTTACCCCAAAGAATAGGACAGGGGATTGTATCATTGTAAGTTTCAAAAGCCCACACGTTGCCAACTACATTTGCAATTGGCTTGTAAGGCCTGAAAAGTCCAATATTGAATTAGTACCCCTTTCACACTTCTACCCTAATGTTAGTAACACGGAGGTAGGGAGGGAGAAGGGGTGGACCAGAGTAGGCTTTGCTGTAGATGGCTCACGTTATAGACCAAGGCATTACTTACCACCTGTCCAGGCCAATTTTATACATCACAACAGATTTTCCTGTTTAGATCAGGTCGACTGACCACAAACCGGGGAGACTTCTTTTAGCCCTAGGAAGATGGTGGATGAGGTGCAAAGTTGGGTGGGATTGAGTACAGCCCCTGTAACTGAACACGGTCCGCAGGATACCGCTAAAGATCGTACGGTTATCACGGATGATAGTCTGGGTCAGCAGGGGCCCCCGCCTAACATAGGGTCTGACCATATCTTGCAACCTGGGGTGGCGGAGTTGGTTGGGCCATCCGCCATCGCGGTTTGCAACACTGCTTCGCCAGACACTTACCCATCCATAGCCGTTGTGCAACCTCCTATTGGAGGTCAAGGTACCCTACCACCAGATCCGGGGTTGAGAATTCTCTCCTGGAATGTGGCAGGAATTGCAAATAAGGAAGGCTCACCGGAGTGGGATCAGCTAGTAGGTAGCAGTGACATCCTCCTTTTTCAGGAAACATGGGCGAGGGACACCAAAATCAGGAGAGGGTTCGAAATATTTGAAATCCCTGCCAAATGGAGTGGGAGGGGGAGGCCGTCAGGCGGCTTAGCAATCTGGATTGCGAGTCACACTGGGTGCCAGGCGGAACAGGTGCATACGTTCTCGCAGGACATTCAGTGTGTGCGGCTCACATGGCCTGGCAAACCACCGTGGGCTATTGTTAATGTCTACTTGCGACCAGTTGCCGCGCCAAATGAATCACCGACCCTAAACGATTTATCCTCCTTCTTGGGTCAACTTCCGGGAGACTTCAAGGTGGTGCTTGGAGGAGACTTCAATTGCCACTTTGAGCCCCTGAAAGGCCTATTGGAGGGTGCCCTTACGGCCGAGGATGACTACTGGGGGGTCCCACCCTCGTCTTCCCCTCACCCCAAAGCCTGGTCCCCTTTAGCAATACAACTCATGTCCCTTACCCTGAACTACGCACTGAGGGCTTGTAATGGCCGTACCCCTTCCGATACCCCCTCAGTGTGTACTTTTAACAGAAGGGGCCATGAGTCGAGGCTAGATTATATCTTGTTAGATATTACACTCTGGCCAAAAGTCCTCGACTTTAGGGTAATAAATAGGTCAGATAGTGACCACAATGCCCTTTGTTTAAACATCCAGTGGCCTTTGCCTCCAGCGGGCACATTCATAGAAAGTGGAGGAGAAGACACGGGGGAATTGCTCCTTACAACAAACAGGCGCCGGGTTAAGTGGGGAAAGCTTGCGAGTTCAGAAGAGGCCATCAGCAAGCTATATGAGTTGGCACTTCCCAGACTCATGGAGGTGGATGTACTTCTAAATGAACCAAGAACCCCAGAATATAATCAGAAACTGGGTAACATACATCAGGATCTAGTGAGGGATTTGGCTGAGGTATTTCACCCGGTGGTGCCAACTAGAAAGAAAAAGACCCATGTTCCCACCTGGTATACCTCCTCTTGTAGGGCAGCAAAATCTGAGCTCATTGCTGCAATAAAAGAGGGGTCAAATAAGGTCAAGGTACGTGACCTTAGGAAGCATTACAAATCAGTGATGGCGATTGCTAGGACCGAGTGGGACTGGAACCACTGGCAGGATCTTCATGATGCCCTAAAAGTCAGGGACTCCCGGAAATTCTGGGCCCTTGTAAACAACCGGATAGGGGAACTCAAAAAAGCAATTGAACCCAACATCGCCCCCGTGGTCTGGGAGGCCCACTTTGGGGTACTTTACCAAGACACTAACTCCTGCCCTGATACAGCCTTGCTAGCGCCCTTAGGCTTCCATGACTCTCGCATGGAACTATCCCTGGGGGAAGTGGAGGTGGCCCTAGAGCATTTATCGCTGGGGAAGGCGCCAGGTCTGGATAGGTTACCCGGGGATCTTTTCAGGCACCACCTGGACATCTGGGGCCCATACCTTCTCATCCTTTTTAATGCCATTCTAGGAGGTATGGCAATCCCCGGGTCCTGGCTGGGGGCAGAGATTGTTCCGATCCACAAGAAAGGATCCACTCTGCTCCCCGCCAATTACAGGCCTATTAGCCTAATAGATGTACCCCAAAAGCTCTTTGCGCGCCTCATCCTTAACCATCTCCTGGACTGGGTGGAGGACAATGACATCATGAGCCCCCTCCAGGCTGGCTTCAGAAAGAACACGTCGACCATGGACCAGATCTTCCGCCTCCTTCTCCTATATTGGAAGACGGTAACGTTAGAGGGAGGAAGGCTGTACATGGTCTTCGTGGATCTGAGGTCAGCCTTTGACCTAGTCCCTAGAGGAAAACTATGGGAGGTTTTGCAAAAGCTAGGAGTACCCCCCCACCTCCTTAGCATTATCATCAGGTTGCATGAGAACAACTATGCACAAGTGAGGTGTGGGAGGGATGGTAAGCTCTCGGGCAAATTCCCGGTCCGTCGAGGAGTCAGACAGGGCTGTGTCTTGGCGCCGACCCTGTTCTGTCTTTTCACTAACAGTGTCATTCAACATCTTGACACTGTTAAGGACAATGATGCTCCGCTTTTGGCAGGCAGGAGGGTCCCGGCAATAATGTTTGCTGATGATACCCTCCTGCTTTCCAAATCCCCCATGGGGATTCAGAGGATTGTGGATGGTTTTGGCCTTTTCTGTCGCAAACATGGGCTGGAGGTGAACACGGAAAAAACTAAGTTCATGATCTTCAACCCCCCTACCAAAACTAGACCCAATCCTAAACTGGGGGAAGTTAGTCTTGAGAGGGTCTCAACTTTTATATACTTGGGGGTAACACTCCAAGAAAACTTATCATGGGACTGCCAGATAGCGAGATCCAGGCTGAAACTATCCCAGCTATCGGGCGCACTCCTGAAGGTGGCTAATAAGTCCACCTTTAAGCCTGTAAGCCCGGCCCTGGAAACATACAGGTCCCAAGCGAAGGCAGCAGCCATGTATGGTAGTGAGTTGTGGGGACACAAAGCAGGGAAGGTTCTGGCA
Source organism: Lissotriton vulgaris (assembly GCF_964263255.1). Classification (NCBI taxonomy): domain Eukaryota; kingdom Metazoa; phylum Chordata; class Amphibia; order Caudata; family Salamandridae; genus Lissotriton; species Lissotriton vulgaris. Next base: position 884,312,364 of record NC_141694.1, read on the forward strand.
GGTGTGGAAAATAGTTTTCTGAGACGCTTACTTGCTCTCCCACAAGGTACGCCACTCCTCCCCTTAAGACTCGACTTGGGCCTTCCCTCTATTGCTGAAGATCTCCAGTCGAAACCCGTGAAGTTTTGGCATCGGATATGGACCACCGAGGAACTGCATCACTACAGACAGGACCTTATTCATGTAATGAGGCTGAATGCCAACAGCAAAATTCCCTGGCTGGCTTTTATCAAGGCGGAACTGTTTAGCCTGAACTTGCCAGACTTATGGGATAATCCAGCCCAGGGCTGTCAAAGGATTACGCGTAAAACTCTTGCCCAGCTGTATAAAAACAAAAATCTCGCCGATGGTCAATGCTCATAATAGTGGCACCTTGATGGGACGTTTTATGGAATCCAAAAATTCTTATGTTTTTGAACCCTTTATGGATTTTATTTTCCCTCTTTTGGCAAGGAAACTGTTCCTGCAATGGAGGCTTGGTACACTCCCTACCAAAGTATTCAGCTTCAAATGGTCCTCTGGGGGTGACAAGCTTTGCCCATGCTGTAAAGCCCAGGATGAAGATGACCTACACATAATGTTTGTCTGCCACGCTTATCAGAGTCCCAGGAAGCGCTGGATAGCGCCGTTGTGTCGGAACCTGGGCTTCAGGAAGTACTTGCAGGCCTACAGGGTCATGAAAACTAACACCCTGGGCCATATTGTCTTTGCTGTTTCAAAATTCTTAATGGCAGCATGGATAATAAGGAAGAAAATGTCCCCCTGAACTGGTACTACCTTGCATTCCCTACCCCATGTGGGTCCAGTAGAATTTTTATATGTAAATATTGTGTTTTAAATATATGTACTGTATTTTATTGCATCTTTTATGGCCTATGTGGCCGAAATAAAGAATTTTTGGATTTGGATTTGGCTTCCCAGAAGTCACGTGAGTTAGCTTTCGGTACGAAACCATGTTGCCAGGCTTGGCCTCTTTCTCTGATCTTTAGTGTGTAACTCAGGGAAACTCAAGGTCACACCTGCCCCTCTTGTGGGATGCGCGCATTCTAGCAGAGCCCGTTCCTGTACTCCCCGGGCTCCAGATAGACAAGAGGGCATCTTACCGACCTGCCCCCGGAATAGCTCCGGCCTAACTACTAGCAATCAATAGTGCCTTATATGGGTCTTCCTGCTGGCTCACTGACAACTTGTACTTTTCTTTGTAGGGTGTTAACCTGAATGTGTGAAAACGTATATATGCTTTGTATCACTTGTACGTAGTCAGTCTCCTCTGCGCACCTCCATGGGTCGTGTAGACCGAGGCTCCCCTGTCAGGGTTTGCATTTGATTGAATAAACGACTGGACCTTCTCCATTGCCGACTGTTTCATTATTCTTTTATGATATATATGGGCTATTGGTAAGTATAGTCCGGTCTTGTAAAATTCGATTCCTTCAAAGTGTCCCCCACCACTGCATTCTACCACTAAGTGTATGGTACTTTTTCAATCTGTTCCTATGGCGGTTTGCCCCAGGCATAACACATTTGGAAAAACTGAGTCAAAATTCACTTCCTAGGCAGCTGTTTCTAGGAGAGAGCAGCCGCAGCCGGCAGTGGGAGTACCTGCAGGGCGGTGACGTGGGGAGGGGGAGTGGAAGGGTGGGGGGTAGTAATGTATGGATTATGGAGTTTTACAGGTAAGTAAACATTTAAATAAATAAAATGAATTTTGTGGCGCGCACTGCATCGCATTTGGGGATGCAGTGCACTCAACGAAATTTGCTTTATTTATTACATTGTTTACTTACCTGGGAAGCTCCGTAATCCACACATTACTTACCCCACCACCCTGCCCCTCCCCCTCCCCACGTCACCGCCCTGCAGGTACTCCCACTGCCGGCCGCGGCTGGGAGAGAGGTCATGTGGAAACGCACAAAAAAACAAAAAAATGGATGAACAGTAACAAAAAAATGGATGAACAGTAACACATTCACAATGGACATTTCAGACATATTCACTTGTATTCCAAACATTTTTGTATTCATTTCTGCATTGAATCAGCACATTGTAACTGGTTGAAATGCGGTAATGCATATCAGCAATATTTTGAACATGGTGGGGAGGAATCAACAAGCAATGGGGTACTTACGTGGGTGGGTTGAATAGGACATTTAGTGTTGTTTTGAATTAGGAGCACTTTATTTAGCCCAGTGGTGGGGAACACTTTTCATTAAGATGCAAATGAGAACTGTGTCACGGGGTCAGAGTCACGTTCTCAAAAAGGTGGTTTACACGTGCGATGTTGAGGTGAGGAAGGAAGCTAAAATGGAGGCAGGTGAAAAAGCGGAGAAGGTGAATGTTTTGTTTTTTATATTTTTTTCAAAAGGGCATTGAAGTATGGGTGTTTGTGACTATGGATTTTGTTAGAAGAAGAGAGGATGATGGGGTTGTGGTTATAATAATAGCTAAGCTTCATTTGGCCTGCACGCAACCACTTGTAAATATGGATATTTGTAACAGCTTTTCGGGTTTTAAACTGTTTTTTGGGTGCTCCCGGGGTGGCGTTTTCCGTCCTGAAGAACGTCACTATTGTAAATACTTTATTGTGCTCCCAAACACCATTGGTTGCTTCTCGCTAGGCACTCCTGAAATCCTGTGACAAGGAGTGATCATATTGTGTCGATTTGTAGTTTATATCACAATCAACATTGACTCTTGTGTCTTTTTTTCAATTGAATTATTTTCATTTTCACGTCAAAATTAATTTCATTTCAACTTGTGTTTACAGCATCTTAATTACAACATGCTTTCTTTGTGCTCCAATGCATTTCGGGCTACCCACCCTTCTTCAGGGGACATTACTGTAACAAAATCATAGCACACATTCAGTTCAGAGAATTTTTACAGTTAGATTGGTTACCCTATCCCCCCGTGTTTTCATATCATAATGATTAGTTGAGCTTAACATACTAACTTCAATGCTTGTGATGTTTATCATGCAGTTTTAAATATTTGTCTTCACCTATATTTCTTTATAAATAAATCAGTGCAGTGTGACAGTTTCATTTAAACGTTAAGTGAACTCGAAGTTTGTGCGCGCAATCATCGTTGTTGTTGGTTATAACAATAGAGCATTGTCACAGAATATAGGCTTGGAGAAGGTTAGGATGATTTATTATTTTAACACGATGGGCAGTGAATATGTTTGTCATTTTGTTACAAGGCACTTTTAGATGAGAAAAGTATCTTGAAGCGCAACAAGTAGAATGTTTACAGGTTTGATTTATTTGTGCCACATATGATACCTTTGATTAAACTTGTGGTTTTTGGGACAGCGCGGAATCAGTTGGCCTGCGAGATAAGATGTGGACAATGTTAAATATGATTACCATTAGGAGGAGTGCATTCTACCACTATGTGCATGGTACTTTTTCAATCCGTCCCTATAGCAGTTTGCACCGAGGCGTAACACATTTGGGAAAATGGAGAACAGACAATAAGGAAAATTCACTTCCTGGGCAGCAGTTTCTAGAAGAGAGGGCATGTGGACACGCACTAAAAAAAAATTCAAAATTGGATGAACAGTAACACATTCTACGATGGACATTTCAGACATATTCACTTGTATTCCACACTTTTTGTATTTATTTCTGCATTGAATCAGCACACTGTATCAGATAAATGAGGTAATGCATATCAGCAATATTTTTAACATGGTGGGGAGGAATCAACAAGCAATGGGGCACTTACGTGGGTTGGTTGAATAAGACGTTTAGTGATGTTTTGAATTAGGAGCACTTTATTGAGTCCAGGGGTGGGGAACACTTTTCTTGATGATGCAAATTAGAAGTGGGTCACATGGTCAGAGTCGCGTTCTCAAATGGATGGTTTACACATGCGATGTGGAGGTAAGGAAGGAAGCTACAATGGGGACAGGTGAAAATGCGCAGAAAGTGAATGTTTTAGTTTTAATTTTTTTTTAAAAGGGCATCAAAGTATGGGTGTTTGTGACTATGGATTTTGTTAGAAGAAGAGAGGATGATGGGGTGGTGGTTACAATAATAGAGCATTTGGGCTTGTAGAAAGTTAGAATGATTTAATATTTTAATACAATGGGCACTATATATGTTTGTATTTTTCTTTTGAAAACATACAGTGAGAATTTTTGTTCGAACAAACGTTCATTGAACATTACAAGGCACTATTAGGTAAGAAAGGTATCTTGAAGCGCAACAAGTAGAATGTTTACGAGTTTTATTTATTTATTCTTACAGTTACACCTGACAAGGAGCAAAAGATAGGCTCGAAATGCATTGAGTTTGAGGCATGAAATCACCTAGAATGAATAGCTAATTCCGAAGTGTCATCGATAAAGGCACTGATGCGCATGTTGATGGCAAAAAGAGCGCAAAAAGACATTTTGAATTAACGTTACCATGGAAGTGAATGAATAAAAAATAGATGAAGTTGTGAAAACAAGAAATAAAGCTAAATATGGTTTAAACAAGGAGATCATAAAGTACTTTGGTTTACGAGGAGAGATAGTATCTCACTATAGGCAGTGCAACTGAGTGGCTCATAAAGTCTAGCCACATATGATTGTTTTCGAGGAAATAAAGAGAGAGACGGTTGCCTCGAAGAAGGCTCATGGACAACAACTTGGAAAAGTACATTCAGAGCTGTAGCCAGAGTGGATGGCGTGGTGCGAGGTGCACCATGGGAATGCTAGCTCTGGATAATTGATTATTGGAACAAGGGAAACAGCCCACTTCTTTCTTGCCTTAGGAGAGAGTATCTCACAACGAGCTCTTTCTTTGCAATAGTGGCTTTATGCTACTTGACCCAAGGATGGTAAAGAAACTTCTCAGGAAGACTCTGCACACTGACACCTTTTCCTTTCCATTGAAGATGCCAATGTAGGGATGTCACCTTAGAGCTAGAGTTGGGATAGATTAGTGCTTTTTAATTATCAACCCTTGAAGCAGAGACATTTGGACTCATGCTTTGATTCTCTGAATCTTACTTCTTGAATAATAGTTCTGTTCATGTGTAAATTCAGCTTCAGGTAAATTTCTTTGTATTTCTGTACCCTCGTGTTGAGGTGCCTCTATGTCCAGTTATTTTTGGTTTTGCAATAAATTAACTAACTTCATCTCGTTGTCCGTGGATCAATATGTGGTAGGAAGAATTGTTAATTAATAGTTTTTTTTACGATTTTCTCCCCTTTACACTTTCATGCTGTGAAAAAGAACCATCACTTTGTGTCTCTAAAAGAGAATTAATGGGCCTGCCCTTTCAAGTTTGAGTGTGTTCTATTTCATCAGCCAAGGCCCTTAAGCACATAGTTGGGGCGAGCAGCTGTAACAGCAGGATGTCCCCCAAAACACAAAAGGACGTGTGAAAACATATAATACTTCTACAACAGGACATCTGATCTTATAATGCAAAGGGCTCTGCAAGCTGTAAGACAACACAGACCTAACGGTGGTCCCTACTATTTTCTGCAAGCTCTTATTCACTGAATGTCTATCAATCAATTAATCAATCTATCTAACAGGGTGTACAAAGCGTGGCTAATCACCTATGTGGGTGCTACACAGTACTGGGTGGAACCATGAAACATGGAAGGTGACATCCATACCACTTCACAGAATTTTAGACTAAGGAAGGTCTCTGTCACAGGCCTCATAGACAATACCTAACTGGCAGGTGTTTACCCATGCATTTCATGGCAAGCTTTAACAAAAATCAGCACACCTTCTTGAAACAAATAGAATACGTTTCCACCTAGCTAAATGGTTGTGCTCATGTGGGGTTCACAAACTCCAGCTGTGCTTGTCATAAGGACTGCAGGAAAGGGACTGGTGCACAATGTGCTGCATGCACCAATGTAGGCACCGTTGCGGCATGGTGCAAAGGAGTCTACATTGTAGGCAGGATTGTTTTTGTGCAGGAAGGGCCACCTTCCTGCAAAAAATAAATAATCTGAGGGTTTTTCCTCTTTATATGTGTGCATGATAATGCACGTATAAAGGGGAAAATCCAAGAGGATGCTTGCAATCCATGTGTGGATGAGCAGGAACACCTATGGTCCACCCATGGAATGCCTCCCGAGGACAGAGTAATACGAGGCAGCAACTTGAGCTGCCTTGCGTTACTCCAGATCTACCAAGCACTGAAGGCCATGCAAGGTGGCCTTGCATTGCTTAGCAAATATGACTTAGGTGTGGCATTGTCCTTGCGTTACCTTGCACAGCGTGTGGTGTTGCCCTTGCATCATGAAATGTAACGATAGGGCAACACAATACTGTGATAAATCTGGACCTTTGTTTGCAAGTGTGCTCCACTTTCTTTATAGGTCAAGGCTGTTCTTAGAGAAATTCACTATTTCAAGACATTAAAGAAGCCAATCAAATAGGGACAACAGAATTCTTGACTCGAGAATATGAGTATGGCACGTTTGGACTCCTAGGCAAAACACCATGACACACTCTTTCAGTGTAGATTCAAAATGTGATCCAGCTAAGGCCCTCCCTCACCATGTCACTAGCAATACATATTGTCATAGAGGCACCAATACCCACGTTCAACCACAAAAGTCAAAATGTCCTGAAACTCAGCTGTGGATGCAGCAGGTAACAGCGGTGGGGCAGTGGGGCCAGGTGAGGAGGGATTTCGAGAGACGACCTTGAGGGAAAATTAAATAAATAATGAATTTTCCCTTGTGGCCATCTTCCGAAATCCCCCTCACCTAGCCCCACTGCTCTTACCTGCAGCAGGCGCGGCTGCTGAAACACCTTCCTCTTCAAACAAAGTAAACACCACAGCAACATCGTACTTCACGGATAATCCTATACGCACTCTGTGGCTAAGACTTCTTTCGTTCTGTTCTATTAATAAAGAGTTGTCTCACCCTGATTGCAGTAACAAATTAATAATATAAAATGAAGCGTCCATGTGTGATGCAACTATTCCGTAACATTTTTACCAATTTTATATTTACTAAGCAATACACAAAAAAACACCAATTAACCCCTTTAGTGCTGCGAACGTCCAACGGTGGTCGCGTGCACTACCTTGCTAGTGCTGCACACGACCGTTGGACGTCCGAATCCCGTTAGCGCAATCGAACGTCCGCACTGGGGCGGAATGTTCGACGCGCTAAACGGGTTAAGCAAAATTAGCTGCTCTTAGTAAAACATTTCTTCCTATTAAATATGCAGTACAAATGGATATAATAGACAGATGTTTTCAGAGTTGTGCGAAAGGAATGATACTAGAAATTGTTTCCGAAATTGTGATTCCTAAAATAAACACTACAACATGTCATCAGGACAAAAAAGGTACGTTTGAAGTCCAGCATACAGCAGTAAAAACACACTCATTGGGGCATATTATCAAGGGATTTATCTCCGCTTTTTTGGCTTTAAAATCCAAGAAAGCAGAGATAAAATTTTCTTCCCATCAGCAACAGGGTGCTAACAAGCAAATTCGCATGTTAGTACCCTTTTTCTCTACCCTTCCCCTTGCATCTCTAATGAGATGCAAAGGGGGCGTTCCAGAGAAAAATAATAGGAGAAATGTTGTTAAGCGACATTTCTCCTAATATCAAGGATTTCGCTAACCCTGTTAGTGATAAAAAAAAGCAGCGCTAACCGCGGTTAGCACTGCTTTTTTTACACCTGGGGGCATATTACCAACAACTAGCGATAATTATCGCTATGTTGGCTTAGCAGCAATATTTTTATCGCTGAGCTGCGGCGATTTTTATCACTTAGGAACCTTGCTACTATCAAGGTTTATCTCCTAAGCGATAAAAATCGGCCGAAATGCATGAATATCGCAGAAAAGTCAGCGATATTCATGCATTACCGAGCTAATGCTCTTAGCCATGTTATCCACCTACCATTGGATAACATGGCTAAGAACTGCTCAGGGCAGGTGTTAGCTTTTGGAGATAATCGCGCTTAGCGCGAATATCTCTAAAAGTTGGTATTAGGAGATAGCGATGTTAGCGACTGTTTCCAGTCGCTAACATCTTCGCACGCCCACTTTGCATGTCATTAGTGATAAATATCACTGACATGCAAAGCGGGGCCCAAGATGGTCGCTATCTCCTATTAGCTGTCACTAACTGGTGTTAGCGACAGCTTGGTAATAGGGAGATAATTTTATCTCCGCTTTCTTGGCTTTTAAAGCCAGAAAAGTGGAGATAAACCCCCTTGATAATATGCCCCCTGGTATTTTCCTGACTTAGCCATGATATCCTATGGAAGGTGGATATCATGGCTAAGTTTGTGAGCCCCTATTATCAAGCTAACGCCAAACTTCGAGAGATTATCGATGGTTTTCCAGCGATAATCTCTCAATTGGCAGTTAGCGCAAGGATTTTTATCACTTCTGAGATAAACCTTGCTAATAGCAAGTTATCTCTGCGATAATTTCCGGCGATGCTTAGCGTTACAAAATTTGTTGCTAAGCATCGTTAGCGATAAATATCGCTATACGTTGGATATTATCAAGGGCCTTATCGCCGCTTTAGCGGGAATTATTCCCGCTAAAGCGGCGATAATTGTATTGCCCTATTACCTAGCTGTCGCTAACACCAGTTAGCGACAGCTTGTAGGAGATAGCGGGCATTTAGGTGCCCACTTTGCATGTCAGCGATAATTACCACTAATGACATGTAAAGTGGGCGTGCCAAGATGTTAGCGACTGGAAACAGTCGCTAACATCTCTATCTCCTATTACCAACTTTTGGAAATAATCGTGCTAAGCGCGAATATCTCCAAAAGCTAACGCCTGCCCAGAGCTGTTCTTAGCCATGTTATCCAATGGTAGGTGGATAACATGGCTAAGAGCATTTGCTCGGTAATGCATGAATATCGCTGACTTTACAGCGATATTCATGCATTTCGGCCGATTTTTATCGCTTAGGAGATAAACCTTGATAATAGCAAGGCTCCTAAGCGATAAAAATCGACAGAGCTCGGCGATATTAATATTGCCGCTAAACCAACATAGCGATAATCATCGCTAGTTGTTGGTAATATGCCCAATTATTTGTAAACATTTTCGTATTTTTAGTATATTCCTATCACGTATTATTCATTAGTTGCAGAAATTCTCCCCAAATAGAATTATATTTTTATTTCATTTGCCCTTTTTGATGTGACAAACCTTCCATGCCTGCTTGATTGGTTACATCAAATAATCATATACAAAGTGGAAAATGAAAACAAGAAAGGTGGATTATAGCAACTCAGTATGATCCTGGTTCCGAGAAGGTCAATAACATGGGAAAATATGAGTGGAAAACATTTGGTTTCATGTGGTGCAATCCTACATCCTTTAACACTTTAACTGTGCGCGGTGGCAATTCCACAAAACATGTAATTACCACCTTTCACAACTCCAAAAATGTACTGTATGCGCCACTGCTTAAAGCAATACTTCAGTTTTCAAATTGCTTTTAAGACCCTCTGCTACGATGATAACATGTTTACCTGTTTCTCGTGAGCTGTTCAATATATGCAGCATGATTTATGTTGTTTACCTTACCTCATCAAAGGTCACCGTCAAATATGACATCCATATGTATGTGCAGTGACTGGGTTTAGTTTACCGAGAAATTCAAGAAACGAGCAATAGCACGGGCTTGCCGAAGCCATAGCAGCCAAGGCCACCATGGACACAATGTTCAGTAACCAGAATCCAGCTAATTACAGCCTGTCATGTTCAATTACACTATCGCTTCCCGACCATATTTTTATACTGTACACCTTTATTGCCTCAGGCCCAGAAAGTGGCTCTACATATATCAGGGTGGCTATACAACACACATCTATTGCAACCTAATTCATGGAAACTGCCACGGCTGTGAAAATGATCAAGAAGAATTGATTTAAAAAAAAAATATCTTCAGGTAATCACTCGTATTTGCAGCACAATCTTTTTTTAAAATAAAGATGAGGTGTCTATTCAGAAACTGTAGTTCATAATCTTGTTAGACCTTATTCGGAGGGGGTACACAGGGCCAATGGGGACTACTGTGCCCCATCTATCGTGGTCGAGTTTTTTTGCCATTGGTGTCTTGGGGTCTATCCCTATCATCACTCCGCAAACTGGGCCAAGTGCAACCCTTTTTGCACTTGACTCTCGGGGTGGGGATGCCCAGCTGTCACAGGCTTCTCGGAGAGGTATTATCACATAAACAAGCTCACAACTCAACAATAAACCAACAGTCAAAATAACTTCAGTGTCCAGCCAGGTGAATTACAAAAACTACACAATTCAACTTAGTGTGAAGGGCAGTGATCGTTGTTATGATTCTACTTCGTGGTGCCGCACCAGCTTAATTCGCTCATGCTAATCTCAACTGGGTAACTCCTTAATGGCAACCCTGCCCAAGTAATTAGGGCAAAAGCATGAATCATGCTCAGGTCAAATGCGCAAACTGTTCACATTTTTTAAACATCCTGGTGGTGTATTGTGTACTGTGTCAATCCTTCCATGCTCCACTAGTAGGAGCCCACCTTCAGTAAAGACAGTCTCAAGGGCTGCCAGGTAGGCCAGACATGGCCCACATCTCCATTCACATGGCCACCTAGTTTTCATGTGCAGTAAAGCCACCCTGCCGCTGGAGTATAGATGCTAGCCTGACTGCTGCAGCTTTGTGATATAATTGGATTAGGGTTAGCCCTAATTGGCCAAATCGAAGCAGGCACCAGCCCCAACTGGGCCATCACAATTGCAGTCGCAGGTGTAGACCTGATTGGGTCAGCACAGTCACAAGGCAGATGCAGCCCCAAAAAGGCCAATGTAGGCAGTTGCAGCCCTGATTGGACTGATCCAGTCATCATGTCAGATGCAGCCCCCAACCAAGTTGATTCAGGTAGATGAAGTCCTGATCGTACTAATGCACTCGCCTCACAGCTCCAGTTTGGCCAATGCTGTCACCACTACTGATGTAGTCCCAGGTAGTTGCAGCCTTGTTCGGACCAACACATTTCTGTGGAAGATGCAGCTGTGACTGGGCTAATACAGGAAAGAGGACTTAAAGTGGCTCCTCCGAGATTCCATTTAGAGAGAGCAAGGGGGCCCTCCGCAGCGCAAGTCACTCCTACCTCACTCTCAAGTAGTCAGCTTTCATATAATGTTCCTTAGTCCCTGGGTCAAATTGTGGTTCTACTCCTTGACAGTCTCTCCCTGGAGAGCAGGACTGTGCAGCCACCTTCCCTCTATCAGAAAGCAGACACACTTCTAACCGAGTAGGCAGATAATCAGCTCTTCAGCAGAGCCTAAAGGATTTAGATAATGTGTGTTCATCCCTGGGAGACTGGCTGTCAGGTATACACCAATCCTAGTCTCACCGCAGCCTTTGAATATATTGTGGAGCACTTTCTTCCTTGATCATGAAAGACTTGGAGCTGGCTGAAAGTGGCATGGCTTGGGTTCCCATTTTATGCACATTTATCTAGAGGGGAGACATGGAACCACTATCTCAAACTTCAGAACCAATGTGGGGGAGGTTCTCTTTTCAAATGTCCTTCTCAGGCTGGTCTAGTCTTTTTGAAGAGAGATGCTTTTCTCAGCAGGTAGCAGCGAGACAGTCACTAAACTGTAACATTTACAACACAGGCAAAACGAAGTGACTAACCAAGGCTGTTATCAGCCTTGCTGAAGTAGCATTCAGGGATAAACAAAAGGGCAGGCCTCATGCAGAAACGTTCTCACCCAGCATAATTAAAACTGATATCCTATCCTCACACACCTACCATGAACCTAATGGCAGTACTTAGAAAGAACTAATCAGCTGCCCCATTCTAACAAAAGTCCTCATGAAATTCTGAAAGTGGCCCCATCTCTCTCCTCCTCATTTCAGTGTCTGGTTATCCAACCTCCAGCCACAGATATGCAGGCAGTACACTGTCTGGAAAGCTATTCTCATTTCTCATCCTCCATCTTGTGTCATGTCATGCCATGCCACGCCATGCCAAGGGCAACAGAAATGGATCCTAATGGCTTCTGCACTCACACACAGAGCCCTACAACCGTGTATATGATACACACAGCACCGACTCACACCCTCAACATACACACAGTTTGCCAGTATAAGATTTGTTGCATATACAAACAGTGGCACTTTACAAAAGAGGGCCATTTAATCTACCCACTCAGTAACACAGAAAAAAAGAAAGGTCTGGTCACACTATCAGTCTCAAAAGCGTGGTCTACTCCCACCACTTATTCATGTGTGAAGCCCAGGACAGGCATAGTATTCCATTATGAGGGCACACTCGGTGCATCCCTCCTGGACACAGTACCAGTCCAGGGCCTCACTGGGTTATCAGCATGACTAGCACTATGTGCACATGCTTAGGGTAATATGAAGTTAGGCCCAGATAAAGGCCATGACACCAGATATACATGGGGCACTCATTGGAAAATAAGACACCTAAATACCTGTTGCTTTGGGTGAACTTAGCCACCTCAGAAAAAGTACTCAAATATACAGTAGGTACAGTCAGACAAAACATAACCTCAGTTGAAAATGTATATTTTTTGATTTATCACAGGTTATAAATTCATATCACCAAAAGGTATGTTGGGGCAGTAACTACTGGACACTTTCCACAAATCACTGCATACACACAGAAGGTCTTGTCAAGGACGGTTGTCGAACGTATTGTACTCTGAATGGAGATGCCATTTGAATGAATTGTAGAATTGTCAATTCTTTAGTTGTCTATGATGAGGTCATTGTGCTACTCTGCTGTATCCACTTTTGTGAAATGCGTTGTTTATCCAGCACGATGGCGGTAAATCACTGTATATACAGAACATCAAGTTACTGTGTCCCGGGCATCTCATCATTGGTACAATTCCTCTTTAAGGAGGCCCTATTTCTGTGGTGAGATTAAATAATTGACTTTGTCTAGCTGAGCAACACAGATGACTTATTTACAGCAGGGGCCTCCTGAACTGTTCCATTTACTGAGGTAACCTCTGAGGATACTGTGGGTAGCTTTGTAAAAATATATGTGTTTGTCCTCACTCTAAAAGGTATGAAACAGATCAATTTGCCAAACATTCTAAGTACTTCCCAAGTCCAGAACTTCTGTTACGCATAAGTCAACCCTTAGGTCTGTGGAAGGTGCTCCAGGGTAGGTTGTCTTGTTATAATAAGCAGGGAAATAAAACAATATGTTTCATATTTCCTGGTGAGGGAAAAACAGCTAAAGTCATTTCTCCCCATTGTAGTGCTGTTAGCTGTGAAGGCTAGAATGGGAAGGCTGTATTAAACTTTAATGAAGTCTCACTTTTGATGTAAGTTTATTATCAACTTAATTCAAAGTATACAATTCAAAATAATAGTTACAATAAATTAAACAATTTACCATGGTCATATTTATAACTATTACAGTAAAGTAGTTTTAGAACTTACTGTCCTTAAGGTACCTAAAACAGCCCTATAGCAGTGTCTTCTGATTGTCCAGCCTCTGACAGCCAGAACCAAGCTGCTCCCTGACTATGTGTAAACCATACAGCCATTTGCTGGGAAGATATTTCTGTCCTGGAGAAGGCAGGGACAGGAAGGGGATTGGGGAGATACATTGGTCTTCAAAGGTAGAAGCACAGATGTCACAGGATCCAGGCCAGCCCCCACTTCCTTGATCCCCAGCCAGATAGGAGCCCCTATATTTAGATAATTAGATCAGGAGAGGGCTGGAAGGTGAGTGTAGAGAAAAACTAACCACACCTGTGGTTTGGGTCAGCCAGGCCTGAACTCCAAGGAGAGATATTTTTCAATTTGATTTTTAGAGAGAAATGCATTCTTGGTCAAAAATATGTCACGCTTCCCATGAAGTTGTCATGGCAGAGGGTGGCAACTTGAACTCCTTTGGTTGGAGGCCTTTCTCCCTCTTGCCAGCACAGAATGGGGAATGAATATGGGAGAGCTGCAGGAACACCACAGATCCCTGCTTGAAACGACTCAAGAAGAAGGACTACCCTGCTGGACCCATGGACTGCACAACAGAAGACTGAACTCAGAAATACTGCACCTGCTGCACTCTAAAGGCTTCACACAACAAGAAGGACGTTGCCTGTCTTCAAGGAAAAGGTATGGAATTTCTGAGCAGCAACAGGTAGAAAAGTGCTAGAAGAAGCCACCCCCAATTTCCACTAAGAGGACAACTCCAGCTAACCAGCTTCACCTGAATGTTCCTGGACTGACCAGGTATATTGTGGGAGGTGGAATCCCAGACCCCCAAGAGTCAAACCAGAGCTTCTGAACCTTGGCTTGTGCTGTGATCCTTTCTGACCGTCAAGGAACTGTTTAGAAGAAGATCAGAAAGTTTGGGAACTTTTTGCCAACTTTTGTGAAAAAGCTCTGGAAGAAGACAGGCCTTGCTGATGAGAAATGAAGCTGTCGATGCCGAACCATGGTTCGGTCTGACCGTGCAGGTTTGCCCCACTGAAAGCTATGGGAGTTCCTTGCCATCGAAGACAAAGACCTCCAGGACTCACCAAGGTATTGCCCTTATGCTGGCCGGGGTAATCGATTCAAAATCAGAATCCTAGGCTTCCATGTTTGATGTCAAGAGAAAAAGCTCAGAAAAAGTAACAGAGTCAGGAGGTAAAAACTTGACCGGACCAACCACTCTGTGTATCTGACCTGAGCTGCATCGCGGTCAGCCTGAAACTTTCTTTTCTCTCGAGCCAGTGCAACCAGAAAGCTGTGGTTACTGCTTCCCACTTTTTGGTGCTAGAAAGCACTTTTTATTAATATCTCTGGTTCCATACATTAGATTATTGTTGTTTTGATGTCATTTTAAAGATATAAATATTCTTAATTTTTATAAATTTGTTTCGGATTATGTTGTGTCTTTTACTTATTTACTGTTTTGGTGATAGTAATTGCTGTACATACCTTTCTCCTATGTAAAACCTGGCCTGAACCAAAAGGTCGATTTGGAATCCTTGATCACCACCCCCCACCCCAAATAAACGACCCTTATAATAAAAGATTTAAAGAATATTTAGTTCCAAGAAGACCTACCACACTGGTCTCTAGCTTGGAAGCACATTAGCCAGTGTTGTTTCAAAACATAGAACTGTTTTTCACTTTTTCCTTTGTTGTTTCTTCTATTTCACCTTGCACATGAGCACCCTAAGATAAACACTTCTCTATGCACTTTGTTTGAGCAACCTACAGAATTCATCATTCAGTGGACGTATACATTATTGTTTTTAACCCAGAAATATTAAGAATACTGATCTGATCTCTTCAATATTTTTTTTCTTTTTCCCATGGTGAAATATGTATTGGTATCTCTCTCGCACTATGACCAATTGATTTGGTAACTGGTACAACATATTTCTGTACTGTTCTCTCTCTGTGACTAAGATATGACCATTAGGACCACCTTTTTTCTGTATTAAACTGTACCCAGGTCCTTTGGTTTACCATGGGTTGCCTCATTGCTTTGTAATGACTGCCTAAGTATGAGGCAGTAATAAACAACACAGTACAGGGCAACAGAGAGCATCCCTGCTCCTATATAGCACACATATTGTGTGGGTCACAAAGGTACCGGGCAGCTTGCAGCTGAGTCAGCACACTGTTCAAAATTCAACTTCCTATGCCCATAACATGATGTGGGCCATGGAGAGCAGAACTGCTTAGACCTGCCTCTGGGATCTATTCACAGTTCTCAAAAAGGCACTGGGAAAAATCCCTGTCCTCATTTGCCTGCAGCAAATATTGGTTTATAGAGGCCCCGGTAAGTAAGAAGTTCCAATGCAAAGGGGGCAATGTATTATTGAACCTCCACTTTCTAATTCCCCCCCTTACTGTTGTGCAGTTCATGGAAGTGGGGAGAAAAGGGGTCAAGTTCAACCTATCCAGCATTTTGACAAAAATACCTGCAATGGTGATCTTATGCATTTTGAGAACCTCCCTCACCCTTGGGCAAGACAATGGTTAGGAGAAACTGATTGCTGCTTTCCCGTCCATGGCTAATGCTTGAGAGAGACTGAATGTAGGCCAACTGGGCCTTTTGACAATTTTGGGATGGAGAAATATACTGATCTGCCAGTCAGGGGTGATTACGAATCCTTCACTCAAAGGGGGGCAATGAATGAAATATCCCCACCATTGGGAAAGGCAGGGGGCAAACAAAAACACCCAAACCCATTGTTTTAAATGCACCTGTGTTTCGTAAACATAGAGGAATGATTTAAAACAGGAGTGCTACAACCCTTTAACCTTAGAAAAGACGAGGATGTTAAAATAAAATAAAAAACACTGCCCGTAGGCAAATGTGAAGCTGGAGTAATGCACACCTGCTAGACTTGGCCCTTTGTGCACGGTTATACCCAAACATGTTTCATTTTGCCTCCTATTTTTCAGAACCTGTTTTTGTTGGCATAAGGATCTTGGGCACTTTACCACTATTGATCAGTGCTAAAGTGCCTGCAGGGACACTACTGTGTGCAAAGTAAGTTTAGGTGCTGCACAAATGGAATCCACAGGTAAGGATGAAGGTTCCCCATGGATTAGCTTAGTGAACACTGAGAGTATGGACAGAGGGATCCAACTGGGTTCAGGAAGGAGTAGAACTGGAATGTGCCCCTACTGTAACGGGCCAGGGTCCATGTTCAATCACCCCAATCAGGGAAGCCCATCAAGGTATTGATTGGTCTCCCCAAGCAATAGGATGGTGGGGGGTTTTGTTAGACATGACCCTTTCTTCCGGTTTATCCCCAAACTTTTGACCTCTGCCTCCAAATATTCTGACCCTGTTTTTGTTGTTGTTAGGATTCTGGGCATTTTCCCACTGCTGATCAGGCCTCAAGTGCATATGCTCTTTGTGTAAATTGTGATTATAATTGGTGATCCATGATTGTCGTATTTGATTTACTGGAAAGTTCCCAGTAAAGTGTACTGAGGGAGCCAGGGCCTGTAAATGAAATGCTACTAGTCGGCTTATAGCACTGGTTGCGCCACCCACATAAGTATCCTTTTAAATGTGTCTCAGACCTGCCACTTCAGTGTCTGCAGATGCAGTTTTTAACTACCATGTGACCTGGTAAGAGCACCCAGTTGCCAGGCCCTAAACTTTTCTTTTCTTACATGATAGGCACCCCTCAGGTAGCCCAAGGTACCCTGGTGGGCAGGGTGCAGAGTATGGGAAAGGTAGGACATATACTAGTGTGTGCTACATGTCCTGATAGTGAGATACTGTGTATTTTGTTTTCACTATTGAAAGGCTGTCAGTCCCATAGGTTAAAATGGGAATTTCCTTGTAACATATTACAAGTGCAACTTCCCATTGGAACCAAATAGAGAAATGGAATTTAGACTCTCTGAACTCAGAACGTGATAACATACCTTTTAGTAAAGGTGGTTTTTAAATTGTGTGTTTGAAAATGCCACTTTTAGAAAAGTTCACTTTATGTGTTCCATAGGTTGACATAGGAGGTGCTTTATAACATCTGATCAGCCAAATATTCAATTGGGACAAGATAGAAAAGATAGAGTTTAGTATGCCTGTACTCAGGATTTATAAATACATCTTATAGTAAAGCCGATTTTTATATTATATATTTTATGTGTTTGAAAATACCCTTTTTAGAACGTAGGTATTTTCTTTGCTTACCATTCTGTGTGCCTCTTCTGGTTTGAGTATTGACTGCCTGGTTTTGGAGAAACAGGGGCTGGGGTGTGCACTCACTGTAGACAGTCACAAAGGGGCTTAGGTGTGTCCTGCCTCATAGTTAGGCTGAATAGGCCTGGTCTGCATTTAGAGTGGTGGGAGCAGTTTTCACTAGCACATGAATAGGCAGTGTCTCCTCTACACAATGCTGTCTCCACCTCATGTAGTGAAGCTGCGCCAGAGAGGGTAGAACTGGTTGGGACCGGACTCAGAGACCCTTGCCATAAAGAGGACAAAGAGAAATTGTGGTATAAATATTGGGGCCCTGCCCCAGGACTTTAGAACTCTTTTGAATCAAGGAACCTGCCATGAACAAAAGCGGGAGAAGCTGTGAGGAGGAACTACCACTTTGCTGTGTTCTTTGCTTCTTTGTCGGCAGTTGCTGCCTCTGTCTTGGGCAGAGAAAGGACTGAACTAGACTTTCTGCAAATTCTTTGTTTACGTTTCTCCAAGGACTTGAGGTAGAGCTTGTACCATGTTAAGGAAGTCTTATGAACAGCAAAGACTTCAAGTTCATCTGCTACCAGCACTGGGAACTGTTTGTTTTGTGCTGCAAGAGAAGAAAAAGCAACCCGATGCCGTCAATGATGCAGCTGCCGGCTCCATTCTCTGAAGGCACCACAGAGGTGACTGCTAGCTTTGGCAATGCAACCCTGGTCTCACCGCCACCGACGCCCGATGCTGCCACCAAGCTGCGGCTTGCACCGCGATCTGTAGGCACTGCACTTTGCACCACCCCGTTTCACACCGCCACCCTGGTATACCTGATGATACCGCTCCACTACAACATTGACTCTTCTGCTTGCATCGTGGTTTGAGAGCACCTCTCATAAGTTACACACCGCACCGCCCCTCCCACACCGCAGGTTTGGCCTACCAACCCAATCAACTCCGGTTCGTCAGCTGACACAGCGCTTCGGCAATACCGATGCTGCAGCTTTCACTGTGACCTGCCAGCACCACACCGAGCACTGCCTCACTTCGCACCACAGCCTTGATCTCACCAACGCGTTGGATGCAGTCACTGAGCCACTGCCTGCACCCCAATCTGAGGGCGCCGCATGCCGGACTGCTGCACATCTCACTGCAGTCCCAACGCCCATCGGCACCAGCGCATGGAGTTCGATCTGCAAAGAGTGTGACTTTAAAAGGCCCGATGACTTATGCACCGACCTCTGGAACCAAAGCATGCTGACGCCGACTCGTTGGAGCTCCTTGTGACATCACTGATGCCCTACAGTTCTAAACATACTGTTTTGTGTGCCTTCCCAACACCGTAGCTGGTCTGTGATGCTGCAGTCAGTCAGAACTATTTGAATTTGTTGTTCACGATGTTGTGATAGCCCTGATGGAGCTATCAATTTCAAGAAACTGAATTTTAAGTCTATTTTGCTTATCGATATTTCCAAAGAACTGCATGGTGGATTTTTATTGTTTTTGGTCTTGTTTCACACAGATAAAATATTGGATATTTTTTTTAACTGGTGTGGTGTCCTTTTGTATTGTTTTCACTGTATTACTGTTGTTTATGTGCAAATGCGTATACACTGACTCTGAGATAATCCTTGCTGCCAAGCTACGAAGGAGTGAGCAGGGGTTATTTTAGAAGGGTATCCCCTTATCCTGACTAGGAAGAAGGGTCCCTACTTGGACAGGGTAACAACCTGACAACTAGAGAGCCCCATTTCTAAAAGGAGCAGAGTAGGAAGGTCGCTGATTCCCTCCCCCTGAGGCCGCAGACGGCCCCTGGAAGCAGAAAGATACTGCAGTCTCCTGGTGGCTGCCAACAAGGAGCATGGACGCCCGTCAGGGACAGCCAGCCAGCCCCTGTAAGGAGAGATCCCTGCCTTGCCACAATGTGTGTGAGTTGCTCCTGAGAGGAGCGGATGAGCTTCTGGGGATTCTCCCAGAGATAGCAGGTGCAGCTCTCTCCCAGAGGAAGGTGCAGGATGAAGCCAGAAGCCCCATGATGCCACTGAAGTGGTGAGGGAGCATGAGGCAGACCTAGATGGTCCTAACGTGGTTGCTGGCCCTTCTCGCCATTAAGGGACAATCCTGGATTTCTTTCCCAACACAAAGTGGGGGAATGTTTTTGCAGCTGCCTTTTCTCTCCTGAAGCAGAGGGGCCCTGTGAGGTACCACCGCTGAGTGTGGTAGTGCATTTGTGCCCTCCTCCCATTCTGAGACATACCTGGGGTATTGTTCCTAGTTTGTTGGGACGTGTTGGAACCTCGATGGAGGACCCCGATTCCCTGTGAGAATTCACCACATTTTCCAGTATAAGCGCCCAGGTGCTGATGCGCCGAGGAGCCTTATGAAATTACTGTATAAAGTGTTGTAAGACCGCAGGGAAGCTGCACCCTATACGCTCATGGTGATATTTGGTCATTTATGTATGACTCATTTATGCTCTGCCTGTAACTATTTCATTTTTAAGTCCTGATGTAATCTATACTACTATTATAAAGAGAGAACACAAACCTTTGAGCCAGGTAAAGTAGAAAAGTAATGCACCAATCACTACACACAATACACCATTTGAAAGGGGAGATATAGCAGAAGGACATAGGCTATAGATATGTACACCATATACATTAAGAAAGAAAAACGCAAAAACTGTAAAAGTAGTCCCTTGGGGGCGTGGTCGTGTGTGGTCGTGTGTGGGCGTTTACAGGGACATGCCAACTGTTAACAACACCGTACATTGCACACATACAGCACAAATGCGGAATTATGTGCTTTCACTGAATTTAAAACGCAATAACAGCTTACATTGCACATATAGACCACAAATGCACAAATTATGCGCTTTCACAAAATTTATAATGCATTATATGCAGACCCGGTCATTATATGCAGACCCAGACCGAAATGCGCTTTCACACGATTTAAAAGTAAGACAAAACCATAAATCGGAAAATCTTTTTATACAGCGCAGGATCAGCGCGGTATAACAAATATTGTAATAGAAACACATTCCAAGTAGTTACCCTTGACGCCTTCGTCCCATTAGAATCAAAAGCGGCCGTGCCTTCCTTACACGATAACTCGAACATGACGTCACACAGGGGGCAGGCTGAATCACATTGTTGACAAATCACAACGCATCTACTGAAACACACACACGACTTCAATGTAAAAAAAAACACAACACGGTAACCATTGGCCAATGATGTCATAAAGGGGTCAAATAGGAAATAAACAAGGCGGCATTTCTTCGGAAATACAAACGCGAACAATGCTTCATTTATAACTTGGAAAAGAGCGCGGAAATCTCACGAACGCGTCTTTAGCCGTGCCTAAGTAGCGCAGAAATTAGCCGAAGGCGTCTTAGATAGCGCCAACCTTACACAAAGCCGTCAGAGCAAGTGGGCAGACCAAACGAACTACAATTACAAAGGCGTCAGAGCAAGTGTGCAGGTTAGGTAGCGCGGACCCGTTTCTACATAGCACACTAATTAGCCGAATGCGTCTTTACATAGCGCCGACCTAAACCAAAGGCATTTGAGCAAGTGTGCAGACCAAACGAAGTACAATTAGAGGTACAATACTGCAATATATGCTACACACTCTGGCACACAGCAAACAAAATGTGAGTGGTAGCATACTGTGTTACAAGGGAAAAGTGGTGTGTGCAAGTAACATAAGGAGCACATTACATGTGAAAAGCAGAGGTTAAAATACACATAAAAGTGATAATTCTGACCAAACAAAATACATAAGGTAACACTGACAGGAGGAAACAAGTCACAGGTTACAAAACAGGTTACAAGACAAAACAAAGTACAATAAGAGGTATAATACTGCAATATATGCAATGCACACTCAGGCACAACAATAAACGTTACGTAAGAAACAGTGACAAGTGTGCAGGTTACAAGACAGGTTACAAGACAGAAAAAATACAATAAGAGGTATAATACTGCAATATATGCTACACACTCAGGCACAACAATAAACGTTACGTAAGAAACAGTGACAAGTGTGCACGTTACAAGACAGGTTACAACACAAAAAAAAATACAATAAGAGGTATAATACTGCAATATATGCTACACACTCAGGCACAACAATAAACATTAAGTAGGCAATGGTGGCACTTGTGCAAGTATCAACAGCAAACAAAATGTGAGAGCTACCATACTGTCTGTTACAAGGGAAAACTGGTGTGTGCAACGAACAGAATTGAAACATAAGGAGCACATTACACGTGAACAGATTACTAAACCACACGTTAAGATACATGACAGAAAAGTGACAATTGGGACCAAACAAAATACATGAGGGAGCAAAAACTGCCAGCAGGAAACAGTGACAAGTGTGCAGGTTACAAGACAAAACAAAGTACAATTACAGGTATAATACGGCAATATATGCTACACACTCAGGCACTCAGCCACAACAATAAACGTTACGTAGGCAATGGTCGCACTTGTGCAACTATCAACAGCAAACAAAATGTGAGAGCTAGCATACTGTCTGTTACAAGGGAAAAGTGGTGTGTGCAACTAACAGAATTGAAACATAAGGAGCACATTACACGTGAACAAATTACAAAACCAGACTTTAACATACATGACAGAAAAATAAAAATTGTGACCAAACAAAATACATGAGGTAGCAAAAACTGCCAGGAGGAAACAGTGATAAGTGTGCAGGTTACAAGACAAAACAAAGTACAATTACAGGTATAATACTGCAATATATGCTACACACTCAGGCACAAGAATAAACGTTACGTAGGCAACGGTGGCACACACATTACTACTCAAAAACAATTAGGGAAAGCAACAGTGAAAATCAACGTAACTACATTACTCTCTCTTCTGAAAATATTTAAAACACATACATTTCAATATGGTGAAGAGGAAAACACATCTTTCACGGACTACATACAAAAAACGCGCAAACACAAACAAGCGCATAAGACTGACACAGACAAATCATGAGGAAACATTACATAACATCGATGCACCATCAACCTCACATCTTTCACAAACAAACAATATAATACATTCACAACGGCATCATAAGAGTACTCCACAGCCAACAACCTCTAATACCAGACACGTAGACAACACTAACAAGACCAACAAAGACACCACTCACATACAAAAACAGCAAACTTTAATAACTCCAAATATGCAATCACAACAAGAAGAACATACAGTACAACACACACACACTCTCAGATCTGCATTCAACTACAACCCACTTCATGACTACTGCAACAGTCCACATGTCAAAATTGGAGACATGGACAATGTCTGTACTCACTGCAACGCACTTAAATGGAAGGCAGAACCTAAAGGCCTTTGCTGCTCATCAGGAAAAGTACTTATTAACAACATTCAAGATCCACCGCCACTCATTAGACAACTACTAGATGGCACTCACACACTTTCAAATCACAAAGCTGTTACAATACTCTATTCCAAATGACATCCTTTGGTGCAAATGAAGTTAGGGAAGGCAATTTCATGCCAACTTTTAAAATACAGGGACAGTTATACCACTTGATTGGAAGTATGCTTCCAATGGAAGGGAAAGTGCCACAGTTCCTACAAATATATTTCCTATCTGAACAACAACAAATAGACGCACGCTCACACATGGTGCCAAATTTAAACACACACCTTATACAACTACTACAAGACACATTGCACCATCATAACGCATACATTCGTTCACTAAAGTACAACTATGAAATGAATTCACAAGAGGAAGCTTTGCGCATTATTATACACGCTGATAAACGGCCACCAAATACACATGCAGGAAGATATAATGCACCAACTACAGATGAAGTTGCAGTTCTTTTAGTCAACGAGAACAAGGGACCACGCGACATCGTATTACATACCCGAGAAGGAGTATTACGCAAAGTATCTGATTTACATAGATCCTATGATCCTTTACAATACCCCATCCTATTCCCTACAGGTGAAGATGGTTATTGTCTCAATATACCACAAACAAACTCTGCAACAAACAAAACAGTTACATGCATGCAGTACTATGCCTATACTCTTATGGTTAGAAATACAACTTTCAATAACTTGCATTGGTTCCGCAATCTCTTCAATCAATACATTGTAGATATGATGGCCAAAATGATCACAGAAAGACTAGACTTTATCAGGCACAATCAAAAACAACTACACGCAGACAACTACATCAATTTAAAAGATGCTGTCAATCAAGATCACAACATACAAGCTCAAGACATTGGACAGCACGTTATTTTACCAGCTACCTTCACTGGATCACCAAGGTACATGCACGAAAAAACACAAGATGTTATGACATACGTCAGGCACTATGGCAGACCGGATTTATTCATTACTTTCACATGCAATCCAGACTGGCAAGAAATTAAAGATCAATTGTTCCCAAAACAAAAACCATGCGATAGACATGACATAGTTGCACGGGTATTCAATTTTAAAGTTAAAACACTAATGAAACTATTAACACAACAGGGTATCTTTGGATCTACTAAAGCTTACATATTTACTATTGAATGGCAAAAGAGAGGACTACCTCATGTACACATACTATTATGGCTTGATCTAAAAATTAATGCCGATGACGTTGATCTCATTATCTCCGCAGAGCTGCCTGATCCTATTAACGATCCAAAACTATTTCTAATTGTCAAGAAAAACATGATACATGGTCCTTGTGGTGAACACAACATTCTTTCACCGTGTATGAAAAACGGGATTTGCACCAAAAAATACCCACGCCCTCTCATTAATGAAACTGAAACTGGGGTTAACGGCTACCCCATGTATCGTAGGAGGGACACCGAACATGGTGGACATACTGTCACAATGACGGTTAGAGGACAGGAAGTCACTGTCAATAATCAGTGGGTTGTTCCATATTCACCACTACTCTGTCGCACTTTCAATGCTCACATTAATATTGAATACTGCCAATCTGTTAAAGCAATCAAATATATTAACAAAGGCTCGGATCAAGCAACTGCTGCTATTGAAAATAAACACAATGAAATAGACACATATCTAAATGGACGGTATATTAGCGCTTCCGAAGCAGTGTGGCGCATTCTAGAGATTCACATTCATGAACGCCATCCCACTGTCACACATCTAGCTGTGCATCTTGAAAATGGTCAAAGAGTCTATTTCAATGACAAGAACATTCAACATGTAGCAGAGAACCCAACGCACACAACGCTTACTGCCTTCTTCCAATTGTGTGCCACCGACAATTTTGCAAAAACATTGCTATACCAAGAAGTACCACAATACTATACATGGTCAAAATCAAATTTTAAACGGCGAAAACGTGGACATCAAGTATTAGGACACCCTGGTGTAAAAAAAGACTCAGCTCTTGGTAGAATGTACACTATTCACCCAAACCAATCAGAGTGTTTCCACTTACGCATTCTTTTACAGCATGTTCGCGGACCTACAGGGTATGACACTCTTTTAACTGTTAACGGACAACTAATGCCTACCTATCAAGCAGCGTGTAAAGAACTTGGACTCGTTGAAGAAGACCAACATTGGAAACATACATTAGGTGATGTTGCACTTTCAAATTCCCCATCTAAGCTACGTGAATTGTTTGTTACTATTCTGCTATTTTGTAACCCATCTGATCCTCTTACTTTATGGGACCAATACAAAGAAGATTTGTGTGAAGATATACTACACAAAAGGCGACAACAAACAAATGATAAATCACTACCAATGACTAATGACATCTTTAACAAAGGTCTTATTGAAATTGAAGACTCGCTGTATGTACTAAGTGAAAAAACATTAAAAGACTTCAAACTACCCCAAACAAATAGAAATATACATACACCGTCCAATCATACTGATCTGCAAAATTCTACAGACAACCTAATGCATTACGTTGCACAACATTTACCAAACTTAGTGCACGATCAAACAATAGCATACAACACCATTGTTGAAAGTGTTGAAAAAAAAAGGGACAATTTTCTTCTTAGACGCACCAGGAGGGACTGGTAAAACGTACTTAATTAACCTAGTACTTGCAAAAGTACGGTCTTTAGGACTACTGGCTCTTGCAGTTGCATCTTCTGGAATAGCTGCCACTTTGCTAACTGGAGGAAAAACAGCACACTCCACCTTTAAACTATCTTTAACGGTTTCCATTGAAAAAGAATCCACTTGCTCAATACGCAAAAACGGACCCGTAGGCACCATGCTTCAAAGGGTGTCTCTTATTATGTGGGACGAATGCACTATGACACACCGCGCACATATAGACGCTGTACACCGAACTCTACAAGACATTCGAAATTCACATGTAATCATGGGTGGTGTCACTTTCGTCTTTGCAGGTGACTTCCGTCAGACTCTTCCTGTTGTCCCAAGAGGAACACGTGCCAATATACTTAAAGCATGTTTAAAAGCATCACACCTATGGGACTCCATACAAACTCTTACCTTACGCACTAACATGAGAACACATTTAGGAGGTGGAGATAATATGTTTGCTGATCTTCTACTACAAGTTGGTAATGGCAAATTCCCAAACATAAATGATAACATTAACATTGAGAAATTAGGAATGGCTGTCTCTACCTTACAAGAACTCATACAACATGTATACCCAGACGTTCAACAGATTATTAACAAACACTACCAATGGATTTGTGAAAGAGCTATAGTTGCACCCAGAAACACAAATGTCAACCACATCAATGAACATATACTCCAACAAGTCCCAGGTGAAAATAAAATATATAAATCCATTGACACAGTATTAGATACTGAAGACGCAGTACATTATCCTCAAGAATTCCTCAATTCGCTTAACCCTTCAGGACTTCCGCCTCATGTACTACAATTAAAAATAGGCATTCCAATCATCTTATTGCGCAACCTACATCCACCCAATCTATGCAATGGTGAAAGTCCAAGGTGAAAATAAAATATATAAATCCATTGACACAGTATTAGATACTGAAGACGCAGTACATTATCCTCAAGAATTCCTCAATTCGCTTAACCCTTCAGGACTTCGCCTCATGTACTACAATTAAAAATAGGCATTCCAATCATCTTATTGCGCAACTTACATCCACCCAATCTATGCAATGGAACACGACTACAATTTAAAAGTCTTTTACCTTATATCATTAAAGCAACTATTCTATCAGGACCTGCAGCAGGACAGTTAGCTCACATTCCACGCATACCCATGATCCCTACAGATCTACCTTTCCAATTTAAACGATTGCAATTCCCTATTAACATTGCCTTTGCATCTACCATTAACAAATCGCAAGGTCAAACATACAAAGTTATAGGTATCGACTTACGGGAAGACTGCTTCACTCATGGCCAGTTATATGTTGCACTCTCTCGCAACGGTAATGCCAAAAATCAATGTATTCTACATCCTCATTCAAATGAAACTAAAAATGTTGTTTACTGCAAAATCTTACAATAAGGTCACACTTCATCAGTAACAACATTACACACTTTACTTTTCATCCCCGGACAACGTCGGGACGGGCTGCTAGTTATTTATATTTGGATGGAATGACATGAACAGGAATGGTGCCTTTCATAATACTTTCATGACTCAAGCAGTCTATAAGTACTCTATAATCTATAAGTGCACTAACTGTAATATTATGACAATTGCCTAGTTGGCAAAGTGAGTTATGGTTTATATGAGTGTGGTCTATATGGTTTATATACAGTATATGAGATATTTTTATATAACATTGTGTTGAGGCTCTTTTGTGCTGTATGCATCTTTGTGTGTGTGTTGCGCAAATGCTTTACACATTGCCTCTGGGATACGCCTGACTGCTCTGCCGTGCTACCAAGGGGGTGAGCAAGGGTTAACTTGGGGATGTAAATCCTGTTCCCTTACTAGAGGGGTAGGTTCTGCCTGGCTTAGGTGCATACCCTAGCCCAGAAGAAATCCAATTTCTAACAACACCACTCCTGTCCCTAGAAACATGATGATGGAAGAAAATGTCTCACTCTGACCGTGGGAAAGATTTACTAATGCCACCCAATGCCCCCCCAAACAGGCAATACATGGACAAAAAAGACCCCAAGGGGAATGAACACCAATATCCACACCATTAGCAAAGCAAGTACAAACTAAAACAACCTTCCACCCTTGGGCATGGTGAAATTTTAACACATATGACCTTAGCCTTTTGATCTATATTTTAGAGTGAAACACAGCCTAACATGATGCTTTTTGCACTAAAACATAGGGCTAAATCCCAATAAATGTGAACAGCAGCCACTCGGGTTCTGTTTTTTCAAGTTGTTCCCATGGGACTATGTTATGATTTTTCTCAAAGCGGCAGCCTAATTACACAATATGGTGTAATGGGTAAGTTTGGGCATTTTGCATAACATGCATAATGTAAAATGCTGAAAATTCTATGAGATTAAACTGACGTAACAAATATTTCACCTGCTTCATCATTGATACTCACTCTGTGGAACTGTGTCTCTTGCCCTGGAATTATTAGTATTAAGAGAGAACTCTCTTGGCCATATATAGAAATCTATCTATAATCAAATATGCAATCAACCAGGTACGTTACCACATATACACTGTTTTATCACACATACAAATACATCCACATGATGCTCAAGAAGTAATCATTTTAGAGAAGCAAGAAATACCTACTGGCTGAACTTCAAAATAACTCTGTCATTGACAAGGCCAAGAAAACATTAGAAAAATTAGATACTGAAATTAATGGTCATAGAGACTATCTGATTAATAAAAAGACAAAATAACTGAGGAAGGACATCGAAAAATACAGTGTAGCAGCCAACTATCCGTATCTAGACAAGGATTACTACCAACAAGGAAGAGAGCAGAGTTGGGATAGACCTCACTAACAGAGACCCATATATCAGAGGGGGGGGGGGGTAGAAACCATATTACATTCTCAGAATCCTCAGGATCAGGATCGGATGAAGAAACTAATAACAGGGGTGGCACAGGTGGCCACTACTCAAATGGAGAATATGGAGGAGGCGCATCAATGTCCAATATGTCCTCCTCTGTCGGTCCTCCCTCTTCCTCTTCTTTTGTAGATCAGAGACCAAGGAGAGGACAGAGAACCAATCGAGGCTTAGAGAGAGGTCAATATATGAGGCATGCTCCTCAAGAGGAATACCTCGATACAAGGAATCGAAGATACTGGAGGTAACTACAGATAGATTCCCCATTGTTAATGTATCTAAACGTCCTCTGACACAGATAGAATTAGAAGTATTAGCAAAAGGCATTACTTTCGCACCCTCCACACAAGCTAATAAATTTCTATTGGAAAAGACCTTAAGTCTTTTTTCGTAAGATCAGACTCACCAGATTCTTTGAGAACAGGGAGTACAGTGAAGAAACAAATGTCTCGGGACTTAAACCAAAATCTACCTTCACCCCGCAGATTAGCCATGTAGAAAGGAAAATTGAGGTTTAAACAAGTTGTAGAGACAAAAATACGCAACATTTGGGAACATCAGCCTCCCATTACTCACAATATTAGTAAACAACATATCCAATCTTAAAAATGATCTGAATATAACGATCAAGCCCTCTGATAAGGGGGGCGGGGTTGTTGTATTTGATACTATGGACTATGAAAGTAGGGTCATGGAACTCCTCACCTTGGAGGCTCAATATCAACAGGTTCCAATGAATGAATGGCACCAAATGAATAAAGAAATTAAGACACTTCTATCTTTGGCAAAAGAAAATGATTGGATATTGGATAATGAGTTTAAGTTCCTATGGAATGACAGAGCCATAATCCCTGCAATATATTGCCTGACAAAAAAAGGACATTAGGAAACCACCCCTGAGACCTATTGTGAGCTGTATAAACTCTCCACTTGAACCACTGAGTAAATATGTGGACCATTGGTTCGGAAACAAAAATCCTATATTAAGGATTCTGCCCATATGATTACTACCATTGAAGGATACGGGTTTAATAGCAACACCCAACTCTTGTTCACATTAGATATAGAGGCACTGTGTACCAGTATACCCCAGGATGCCACACTTAGAGCCATCAGTGGCATCCTGGGTCCTGCAGAATGCAGAGGTGCCAATGCCGATTTCATTCTGGCATGTAGTACTGAAACAAACTTCTATCTCTTCAAGGAGGCTCTTTATCTCTAGCATAAGGGGACCAGTATGGGGACCACCTGTGCCACCTGTGCCCCCAACCTGGCATGCCCCTACATGGAACAATTTGAGGGGACCCATATTTTCAATGAATCTGCTCCTTTCTTCGAGAAAGTGAGGAAGTGGAGCAGATTCATTGACGACATCCTATTTATCTGGGAAGGCACTATTGATCATTTGGAGGAATTCTTAGAATGGTTACATTTGGGGGATGTCAACCTTAAGTTTACATCAGAGTATAGCAATCAGAGTGTGAATTTTCTGGATATAAAAATCAAAGAGATCACTGGGAAATTGGAAGTTGAATTGTTCTCCAAACCCACTGACAAGAACACCCTGTTGCATTATTCTAGTTTTCACCCCAAAGCACAAAAAGACAATATTCCCTTTGGGCAGGTCCTCCGGTTGAGGAGGAATTGTTCCTCTCTCAATAATTTGTATAAACATTCTAAGTTTTTAAAGGTCAAATTTAAGGATAGAGGTTATCCCAAGAAACCTATCTCACATTTTTTCAAACGTGCCCGGGAGAATATGTTAACAAACAGAGGTATTAGCAAACAAAGGCAGGCAGGGAAACAGAATTTAGTGTTTTTATTCAATACTCCTGTTGGATTAACAAAATTAAAAATATAATAAACTCAAACTGGAGCATTTTGAACAACATGGAATCATCAAGACTAGAGAAACCCCTATTTGCGCTTAAGCGTAACAATAACCTGAGGAGGGAATTAGTACATAGATACAGAGAAGATCCTACAATGCACTAACAGATTTTGATGGGTACCCAGGCCATCCGTAACTACAAGTGCATCCATTGCAACATGTGGGGACAATGTATAGAGGGGAAAGAGGTGGTTTATAATAAACATACCTTGACCTCGAAAACCTTAAACAATTGTAGAAGCAGGAAGATAGTATATCTGCTCCTATGCCCGTGCAAACGGGGATACGTTGGTGAGATGTCTAGAGAACTCCATACCCGGTTGGGGGAGCACAAGTCCGCCATTAAAAATCAAAAAGAAAATGCTCCACTCGTTAGCCATTTTATGAAGGAAGTTCACACATTTATGGATTTTAGGTGGTTCATTATCGAGTAAATAGGAAATAAAAGATTAGGGGATTTAACTCTTAAATGTAAGAACAGTGAGCAATGGTATATTTCAATTTTAGATACCATTCGTACAGGCCTGAACACAAAGGAGGACTGGATGAGACTAATTGAGTAAAAAAAGCGATAATTATCGCCACAGTGTCCTTGGCTTACATTAGGTTAACTGTTAAGTTATTGTTGGGTCTCTGTGTCACCCCCGTCTGTTGACATTAGCGGTGTACCGGTAGCCCCCTATTTTGGGAGCGGTGGCTACACTCTGGTTTTACAACATAATCCTTGTGTCTGTATGTAAACCCAGGATAGTGGTTGGGTGTGACAGTATTTTGTTGTCGCACTGTGTTGATTTCAAATGATGGTGTCACACATTCTTAACCTTATATGTACATTCAAGTAGGAAGAATCCACTTATGAAAACGGCAACATCAATGTATTCTAATGAGCTCCTTCTATGCACCAAATATTGAGGCATATCTAGTTGTTCTAAATGAATAAGATGTCTCAAGGGAGAATATAGGTGAATTCACTGTTAGTCATAGGAATAAGCGTTTTGTATTAGAGCATCGAGAATGCAAATATTTTAAACGTACAAAATGATTTAATGTATTCTAATGAGTTCCGTCTATGTACCCATCATTGAGGCATATCTAGTAGTTCTAAATTACTAAAATGTCCCGAGGAAGAACACAAATGAACTTACTGTTAGTCATAGGAATAAGCGTTCTGCATTACAAAGTCTAGAATGTATATATTTGAAACGTACAACATTATTTAATTGGTCAAAGACTTGCTGATCCTATTGTTATCGCAATGAGTTGAAAACACTTGGGTGGAACCCACTAGTGCCTATTGCAGTTCACGGCTGCCTTAGGGAGAACAGGACGCATCTGAGTGACGTAATACTCACAGGTGAAATCCATCGCGGCTTACGCTGTGTATAAAAGGCACACAGCGAAATGGTCCGTCAGTTGGTTTGAATTCTGCATACGAGAAGCTAGAGGATGATTGTTTGACACACGGCTATCTATTTTCAATATAGTTTTTAAGGTAAACTCAAATGCGGTGTTATTGTAGGATTGTTTCTAGACGGCTTAATACTCTGTATACAATCTAGTGTGTATATTATTAGAAGGCGCGGGATAGAGTACGATACACCATCATGAGTCTCAGATACTGGGCGATGGGAAGAGTCCTGTGAGACTTAATAAATAGTGATATGGAGAAAGGAATAATAGGTAGGGGGCTCGCTACTGCTGGCGTCTTTAGTCCACGGAGTGAAGGGGCAGAATTCGAAGATGGGAATAATTAAGGAGAATATTGTTTTTCCAATAAAAAAAGTATTTTGCCCGTACTATGAAGGGGCCTATTTCGAATCCAGGTTATTTGCATTACTATCAAACAGCATAAGAGCAGATTTTGAACCCGGCCTAAATATTTGTGTGAGAGAATAATCGGTATACTATATAGGGTATTATTTCGACAAAGGGGCAGTTTGGCTGATATCTCCTTATTCTTCATATAATGATGACTATAGGCCTGCAATAAGCAGCAGACACAATATAGATCAGTCATCAGATATAATTGATATAAATGTATCCGTCATTAATGAACAATTGAAGATGAAAGAGCAGTAGTAGCACAAAATAGGATAACAATAATTATAATAAATATATAATGTTGTCATTTTAGGTGTGAAGCCTGTGTGCCACTTTTGGAATATAGTAACGGATTCTAAACATTAAGCTCCGTTACATACTTCCTTTGAAAGCCTGACCCTCGGAGATATGTCAAAATATACACGAACCAACTGAGGTGAGTGGGTGACCGTATTGTCTGAATGGAGGGACATTAGATCACTATAGATCAGATATGGGCTAGATTGGATTGTAACTTTATTGTTTTTCCATTAGGACCCTAATCACCGATAAGGTGAAGTCACAGTGGATCTAAATAGACCAGGTTTCAATTTTAAAGACATTCTGGAAGGATCGGTTTTGTAATCATCGCCCCCTTTTTTTATACATGATTAGCTGTATGTATTTTTTTTGCAAACGATTGATGAGTCATATGAGTGTTTGAATGAGTGTGGATATATGCACGACGCAGAGCGATGAGGTTAGGGGTGGTATATGGATTGAGCATGATGCACGTTCATGTGATAAAAAGGGCCATAAGGGACTATGTGGCAATGTTGAACCGCTGAAGCAATTGTGTGGACACGTTGATAACAGACTTTTAGACAATGGTAATGAAGTTTGTTGTTTCTTATATATATGTGTTATTTGTTTTATTGGACTCTTGATTAATAAATTGGATGATGAATAAAAGAAACTATAGTCTGCGTCTAGCTGTGGCAGATAGTCCAGGAGGCAGAGTCAGCACAAGACGCGGAACACGCTTCCAACGCGGCCTGGGACTAATGTCCGTACCTCCTGAGGGAACCTTGTAGAAATTACCTTAAGGTTCACTCCATGTACACCCAACCTAGAGGTGACTCTTAAGAACCTTAATGGGTAAGACTACTATGTTGAATTGACCCATCTACGTCACAAATAGTGAAAGTAGTTTTATACTGTGTTTGTTTGTTTATATGTCCTGACGAATGCTCTTAGACCCACGGGCCAAGAGAGCAAAAACATGTTGACGTTTTTTGTCCTAATGACATATGCTAAGGATTCCTAATTATCCCCAGAGCATACCTATATACCTTTTAATTAGTGGTCCAGCGATTTGAATAAATAGTACTTAATCGCCTGGAAACTATTTTATTTATATTTTCACTTTCAGTGGGGTGACTCAAACTTTCTCTGGATACTGCCACGATAAAACCAGAGATTGCCTCGGGTGAGGCTGGCAAGATACTAATTGTAAAACCCAATGACTGTTGCCATAACGTCTGTGTGGGGCGGAGAACAAGATATACCGCTTCTCGAAAAACACAACGTTTATGAGGGTTTTTCAATATATCTCTTGGTATAAGTGGTCACAAGTGTCCTCTCCATTTTTGATAAAATCTACCTAGTTCTGGGGAACAGATAGGACAGCCATTCCTCTTCCCTCACATTGATAAAAACTCAAATAAATTTGGTGACCATATTGGATTGGTAAGCATCTGGAGACAGCATGTTTCTTCTGGATTTTATTAGAAAAATCCATTATTACCTGCCAGCTTTTTATAGACTATCCCCAAATTAGAAAAGTCTGTTCCCTGAGTTTGCTTATTTCTAGATACATCTTCAATCATGACTACAAGTGGGTGAATTTGCTTTCATATGCAAAAAGCTTTAAGGACGCAAACCGTGCAGTTGTTAAAATCACAGGATTTGCGACCATAATTTGGTGTTTGGCCATGTATTAAACCCCATTTGTACGCTAGGAAGGCTTTCCAACTTGCAAGAGGGTTTCTCTTTACTCATTCCAAATGTGGCTTAGGAGGGGGCATGCAAAGGGGGTTCTCTCCTAGGTGCATTTCGGAAAGGTATTTCACAATCGTTGGTGACCATAATTGGATCACAATACATTGAAAAGTTACTGTCAACACAAAGGAGATGGTCTCTGATTCTCAAAGAGGAATTTGTCTGCCATGGTAGCTTCCCCTTCGAAAATCATGGCCGGTGTAAGCAGGGGACCCAGGCAGTGGTCCATAGAATGTGAAACTTCCCAGAGTCTTTAAAGAATGCTGAAAGCTCAAAAACATATTTATTTCCTGTTTATGATAATGAAGGTGGAGGTCTACGTTCCCATCCAACATACAAAAGCCACTTACTTCTCCGCAAAGATCCTGAACTCTACCAATAAATCAAAAGAAATATTTACAATTGCACTGAGCTATCCATCCCCAACAGAGTTAGCTCCCTCCCAGTTGCTCTGTAACTCCCTGAATGCCTTCTTAATCGACCAAATCACTATGATTAAAGCCAGAATCCCCATTAACCCTGTATATGAGACTTTACCAACGACATTGATAAACCCTTAGTCTCTATATCTATTTCCTGAAATCAGCAGAGGAGCTGTTTTGGAATTTTTGATCAGAGTTAAGTCTGGATCCTCTGCTGACAGCTGTCTCCCTTATATTTTAAGAGGAGCTTTCACTGCAAACCCTGACCCTGCCCTCCCTCTTCTGAACAACTCATTAATACAGGGTTGCGTTCCAAGAGCCTTTTAAAAAGTTTTCATAGTTTCCCTTATAAAATAAATCTGGGGCAGATCACCTGATCCCACTAAACATTGAACAGTCTCAATTCCTTGATCCCCACCAAGCAGGTTTTCGTCCCTCTCATTTAACTGAGGCAGTAATACTGGAAGGAAGGAAGACAGCAAAGGGAACATCTCAGGCCTTGGTGCACTTAGATCTAGCCTCAGCCTTTGACACAGTCAGCCATTGAATTCTGGTGAACCGTGTCAGAAACGCTGGATTCCAGGGTCTGGCTCTCAGATGGATTATTTTCTTCTTGGAGGACTGTTCCCAGTCTGTCCACTTCTCCCACTTCACAGCGCCTAATGTCAAATCAA
Source organism: Lissotriton vulgaris (assembly GCF_964263255.1). NCBI lineage: Eukaryota > Metazoa > Chordata > Amphibia > Caudata > Salamandridae > Lissotriton > Lissotriton vulgaris. Next base: position 884,347,875 of record NC_141694.1, read on the forward strand.
CTTGCAGAGTGCCACAGGGATCCTCACTATCCCCGCACCTGTTCAATATGTACCTAATCCCTCTGATTCAATCCCTAAGAGAAAGAAACGTGTGCACGTTTAACTATGCAGATGACTTGCAACTGATCTTTACCATCAAAAGCATGTCTCATTCTATTCTCAATTTCCAATCCACTATGCTGCACATATGCAACTGGATTAACAGCAACCATCTAAAACTGAACCTGCATAAAACTGAACTGATCTTGATAGGCCGTGCCCGGAACCCTTGGAGCCCAAACTTCTGGCCAATTGAGCTCCTCCAGTTCCATCTTATTCAGCTAAGAGCATTGGGGTCACAATCAACTGCGACCCATTCATGAAGTCCCAGATTGGGACGGTAGTCTCAACCTGATTCTTCTAGCTGCGGAAGATAAGGAAAATCAGCAGACTCCTCACTAAGGAAGCATTGGTTGAAGCTGTCTTATCTTTTATTTTTTATTTTTTTTATTGGTATTTACAAATTGTACGGTACATCTACTGACAGATATATAATTGCAAAGCTGTCTTATCTTTGGTCATTTCTCATATTGACTATGCCAATTTACTTTATTTCGGTCTTCCATCATATCTAGTCAAAAGACTGCAACTGGTGCAAAATCAGGCTGCCTGACGGATTTTCTATCAGCCCAGAGGGCAAAGCGCTTCCCCCTTATGAGGGTGCTGCATTGGCCCCTATATCACAACGCTGTGCTTTCAAAATCGAGTGTCTCGTTTTAAAATCTCTGCTTGGTGCCTGTATGAAGTTTGTTTCCAATCTTATCCATAGATGTAGACCTGCCCGCAATTTGTGTTTAGCCTATATGTACCTCCTGGTCACACCGTCCTACAAACTGAAGAGTCTAGGCGGTGGTAGATTTACAGTGGTGGCCCCACTTTTGGAACGCCCTCCCCCAGGACATCAGATCCTGCACAGACTTTTTGACATTCAGGAGACTTCTTAAGACCTGGCTGTATATCCAGGCATAAGTATAAACTACCAGGACCCTGGCTACCCCTATATTTAGGGCCATGAAACCAACCAGTGTACGTGCTTTTAACATAACATAACACAACTGACTTCCTTACGTTGGTAGCCAATCACTCCATTATTAATAAGCATTAGCCAGGTCATTTTGCAAAATTTTGCAAATAGTCATTTTGTGATGCAACTTATTACTACATAGGTTGCTAGCAAAATGATGTATTAACTGTAAAATTAGGTGCACAATTTGTGCCCACTACTTGACACCTACCTGTTTTAGATACCTAATCCTTGCGAAAACTATAGGTTGTTCATGTGGTACTAATGGGCAGGTATCAAATTGAAAGATGGTACTTTAGCAATGCTTTTCTTTGCACTGTCTGCCCATCTGTTTGCAAACATAAATGACCTTGCATACTCTTTCCTTCTGACTGTCCAGTTTCTATCAGTTGTGCAGTGAAGTATACCACGATAGAGAGCTACACGGTCAACAAAGGTGTCAGGTAGAAGGAAAATATGCAAGCAATGGGTAGCTCAATAATCTGGATGGATGTAAGATTATTCATCCATGATCAAAAACACACACTAGCCCAATCATGATGAACCTTATAGCATTATGGATGATTAAAGTTTTTTGCTGAATGGTAGACTAGAGGAGAAATCCCAATTTCATTAAACAGAGTTCCTTTGAGGTACTGGACATGTGAAAAAGCTATTGTTTTTTTTGTTGTAAAAATAATAGTCATTTATTTCAGTATTCAATGACAACTAACAACCTTGTTGCAAGGCAGCTACAGGTGTAACATGGGCATGTTTTAGAGCAGTTTTTTTTAAAGGTTTTAATGTTTTTGTATTGAAATTTTGTAAGTATATGATAAGGCGAGCATACCTACGAGCAGTAAACTTCTCAGTACAAGTGCCAACATCCTCCTTGCTCTCAGCTTGTAGTTCGGTGTCTGTAGGCAACCTTGGAAATTGGGGTCCAGTTTTGAGTTTTGGCTTCAGCTCAACATCCTGTGATTCTGGGCAAATAATTTAGGGCCTTATTAGGGGCACGTAGCACAAGTGGTCCAACCAACCATTAAAAACTTTATGAGGCGAAAAACTAAATAGACGGACACCCCACAATGATTGAATGGAACAATGACCAGGTTGACTTGAATATCAGAAGAAGGTTTATATTATGAATTAATCACAAGTTCACAATCTCAATGATCGCTCCAAAGTGGGACAGGTGAATAAAGTGCTCGAGGTAGTGCTTGTGAAGAGATGGGGGTGTGATAATAAAATTTGATGTCTTTGATGTAAATTATGTGTATATATATGAAATGTGTTCTTAACTTCAAAATGGATTTTAATGTTTTTTCTTGTGTTTTAACATGTACTTTTATGGCCCACTGTGGTTGAAATAAAGTTATCAATGATGATGATGATGATAATAAAATTAACAGTATTTACAATATGTTACAAGGTTGAACACGACCTGTCTAACAATGTATTAGTATCTGACTAGGACAACTCAAATATTGCGATGCAATGAATGCATAATAAATTTTCCGCTTCTGGGCTGAATAGGTAAGTATGGGTCTAATTGTAAGCAAAGACGACAATTCGACCCCATGCACTAGAAGAAGGTGATTCTGTTCTTACAATGGGGTCTTCATCAGGACCATAGTGTATGGGGTTGAAATGTCGACTTTGCTTACAAGTGGACCTTGAAACAGAATATAAATATTAATCCTCTCTGTTACACAAAAGACTGCTAGATGACCATTCCGAAAAGAAGACGATCTCTCTAGTATACCGTAAGATTATGAACAATTCCCCAGATCCCCTGACAGACCTCTGTGCTCACTTGGAAAAAAATCCGGACAGATAGATGACAACGAATGGCAGGAGACCTTGGCTTCCCCCAAATAAGTGGCCATATGTTCGCTTTTTAGATTGGTGCAGCTGAAGATACTGCACAGAACGTACTTCACGTGCACAACACTAGTAAAAATGGGAAGGGCCAATTGCCAGATGAGCATGAAGAGCTGTAGGCATGAAGGCACATTTTGCCACATTATATGAGAATGCCAAGAGCTGCAGGTATATTGGGAGGCGGTACTGTCCTGCATGCATGAGGCTTTTAGCATAGACACAACTAAGTCAACAAAGTGGTGCCTGCTGAACTTATGGTGGGGTGAAGTAAAGAATGTTTCTGGGTGACTTAAGAGTTATTTATTGGATCACAATAGATGTTACCTCCTCTTTGTCCGACTGTATTGCAAAACTTTATGTATGTGAATGAATTGCCATCACTCTGGTAATTTTCAATTTTATGTGATAAAATGATTTATAAAAAAAATAATGTCAATTCCAACCAGACCAAATGGTATCAAGGGAGCCTTTGGCTTGTTCCCTGTCTTGTCACTGGCCTGACAGGTGACATAGGATTTGCAGAACTCCTTAACTTTGGCAGACATGTCAGGCTAGTAGAAATGGCTGACCAACCTGTTCCATGTATGATCTGACCCAAATGTCCTGCCAAGGGGAGGTCATGGCCCAATGTGAGGAGGAAATCTCTGTACTTCTGGGGGACCGCCCCTCATTTTGGGTAACTTGTCTCAGTGTAGAGGACTCCAACCTTCCAGTAGACCCTGCAAAATCCACTGACATTACCCTTCTCTTACCTAGAAGCAGTCTGCCTCAGGCCCTCAAGAGTGGGACAATCTCTTTGCCCCTGGCTCACCTATTCTCTGGTGGGTCCGCAGGCTTTTTGTAATGCTGCCAAGTCAATCAATCAATCAATCAGTGACACTTATAGAGTGCGCTACATACCCGTAGGGTCTCAAGGCGCTGGGGGGGGGGGGTGCCGCTACTGCTCGAACAGCCAGGTCTTCAGCTTCTTCCTGAAGGAGAGGTGGTCTTGGGTCAGGCGCAGGTCGGTCGGGAGGGAGTTCCAGGTCTTGGCGGCCAGGTAGGAGAAGGACCTTCCTCCTGTAGTCGCTCTTCGGATGCGGGGGACGGCGGCGAGGGCGTGGTTGGCTGATCGGAGGTGGCGTTTGGGAGCGTAGAAGTTGATCCGGCTGTTGAGGTAGCTCGGGCCTTGGTCGTGTAGGGCTTTGTGTGCGTGGGTGAGGAGGCGGAAGGTGATTCTTTTGTTGACGGGGAGCCAGTGAAGGTCTCCCAGGTGTCCGGTAATGTGGATGGTTCGTGGGATGTCGAGGATGAGTCTGGCTGAGGCGTTCTGGATCCGCTGGAGTCTCTTCTGGAGCTTGGCGGTGGTACCGGCGTAGAGGGCGTTGCCGTAGTCCAGTCGGCTGGTGACGAGGGCCTGGGTGACGGTCTTCCTGGTCTCGGTGGGGATCCACCGGAAGATCTTCCGTAGCATGCGTAGGATGTTGAAGCACGCCGAGGAGACGTTGTTGACTTGCCTGGTCATGGAGAGGGAGGAGTCCAGGATGAAGCCCAGGTTGCGTGCATGGTCTGTCGGTTTGGGTGCGGTGCCCAGGGCTGGAGGCCACCAGGAGTCGTCCCAGGCGGAGGGGGAAGAGCCAAGTCAGACAGGGATGGAGTTCCTACCGCAGAGGCAAGATCCTCCCCCTCAGGGTTGGATTTCTCCTGGTCCTCTTTAGCTGTTTGGGCTGTCTCACCAGACCCTGTGCCCTATCTCTGGATTCTGGAGGCTTGACCCATTGTGCCAGGGTTCAAGTATCCAGCACTCCCATAATGTGCATTAAGTGACCTAGTCAAAGAACACACCCACTCAGGGAGGTCCAGCATATGCGCATTGACCTTCCTTTCCAATCCTGAGCAGTCAGAATCTTCAAGATCATTTACCAGTAGACACTCTACTGGGAGGTCAGGAGACACAGCAACCTTCTTAAGGCCAGTCACATCTCCCCTTTCCATGCTCACCATTGTCACGGACTGGAGCTTGGCTCTACTGTCTGTATAGGTAATTTGATGAAATACAGCAGGTAGGATCTGCTCTGCTGAAACCAGTTTGTTCACACCATGGTAACATTGGCCCCTGCATTCCTCAGGGCCCCAACCTCAATCCATTGATTTTAGGCCTCTGCCTGTACTTCTCCATGTTTGGAGGGAAGGCTGCCAGGGCTGCAACTTCCACCACACACACAGAAGATAAAGTCACCTCTGTATACCCCTTTCACATCTCTGGGACAACCTCTACCCCCACATCTACACTGGAAATCCCCTGGGACTGCCCACTAGTGGGGGCTTCTTTGAGAATACTGCATCTCCCCTTTTGTGCCCTGGCTGCAAAGCCACTTTGTAGGGTCAAAGAACTTCCCTTGAAACCTGTTTCCATTGAGAGTGGAAAGGCTCAGGGACCCACCTTCGTGTGCAGGTGTTTTAGGACTTTAGAGGACTCTTTTTGTTTTTCATCAGAGTTACACAGAGCTTTCCCCTAAGAGGGGACCTGTCCTCCTTTTATTCTGATCGACTCCATGGTTCTTCTTGGTCCCCCTGGTGAGAACCTACTCTTCTGCTGTCTTACCCAGTTCCCTAGAATTAGACAGTTTAAAGTCAACTAGATACTGGTGTAACTTGTCATGGGGGCAATTAGTGAATATGTGCTCCTTCAAGAACAAATTGTAAAGCCCCTAATAGGTACTTACCTTATTACCCTGTATTCAGCCCTCTAATGCCTTCACAACGTCAACCCAGGATTGAGTACTGACCTTCTGGGTGACCCTAAAGATTGTCGTATACTGCTCACGGTTAAGAGCAAATTTCCTAATTAAACTTTGTTTCATGTGGAAGCAGGATGCAGTTCCTTTCCCTCTAGGGTCAAGAGCCTGTCTCTCCCAGAAACTTTAATCAACTCCCACTAGAGTGAACCCCAGTATTGAGAGCTCACCCTCGTCATCTTAAGGGCCCTCTAAAAAGCTATCAGCAACTTGTTGATGTATTCACCTTCCTGATATTTAAGGACAATCTCCCTTGGGAGTATTGGGTCATACCCACCACCCCTAGGCACCTCTGCTGCTTCTTCACTGCCACCATCTCTCTTTTCATCACTTGCCCACTTCCTTTTGGCCAGGGCCAACTTCTCTGCCTCTAGAGCTATATATGCTAACTGGGCCTCAAGTTCTCTCATTCTCTTAGGGACATTCCTGCTCATCCTGTGGTGGACCCTCTGCCCCCACACTCTTTAGGCAGGGCCCCGGTTACTGTATATGTGGACAGGCGTTCTTCCTCATCATCACTAAGGTTTAACGGGGCTATCTCATCCTCTCCTATCTCTGGAGCCTCCTCTGTGTCAAACACTTGATCTACTAGCTGGCACTCTGCTCAGGCAGAAAGGGCATTATCAGCTCCAACTACCTAGTACAGAAAAGTGTTGGTAGTTTCCTAGCCCTACACAACCCCCTAAACTCTACTATTGTGAGAGTGGGTAGGCTAGCCAGATCTAGCTCATGATATCTCTTAGTTTTGTGTCACACACAAAAAAATATGTGGCAATAATTGAAGTTAGAATAATTTAGAAAACATTTAAAAAAATAATTAATTAATATTAGTCCAAGTTAAAAATATTAAACATTATTAATGCACTAGGTCAATTTAATTGCCTCACTTAAATACTGAATGATGTTATCAGACAACATCTTGTATCCCACCAGTGCACACCAAATGTTGGAAGGTGGCTTATTAGGTGGAGCAGGTAGGTACCTACTACTAGTAATAACACCACAATCATGAATATGGTCAAGTGAAGTCTCAATAAATTAATCCTTGCTCAACCCTTGGTAGCTTGGCAGATAAGTCGTCAGGTTTAACATGAGATAGGTGTGTACAGCATTTAATATCACTAAAACACATAAGTTAAAGACATAGCACAATAGAAAGCCAAAACCAATTTATGAAAATAGAAAATATTTTATCTTTGAAATGACAGCAAAACAACAAAAAGCCAATGTAAGAAACAGGAGATAGGAATTTTTAAAGTTTAAATAAAGAGTGCTTTCTAGAAACTAAAAGTGGACAGTCCCAACTGCAGCTATCTGGTTGTGCTGGACCAGGACAAAGTAAAGTTTCAGGCTGACTGCAATGCAGCACAGTTGAGATATGATGAGTGGGTGGGACTGGTAAAGTTTTTACCTCCTGACTTAGACACTTTTCAGAGCTTTTTCTCTCGACGTCAAATGAGCAGATCCTAGGATCTGGATTTTTGACGACCCTGGACTGCTTCAGGGCAGTGAATTGGTGAGTCCTTGAGGTCTTTGACTCAGTCTTTGATGGCGAGGAGCTTCCATAGCCTTCAGTGGGGCAAACCTGCACAGTCAGGCTGAGTCGCTGTTCAACGTTGCCAACTTCATTTCTCATCGTTGATGCTGGTCTTCTTCTGGAGCTATTTCACAAAAGTTGTCAAAAAGTTCCCAAACTTTCAGGTCTTCTTCTGACAGGTTCCTTGACGGCCAGGAAGGGTCCATGGCACCAGTCAAGGTTAAGAAGCTCTGGTTTGCCTCTTGGGAGTCTGGGTCTCCAAATCCCAAAATGTACCTAGTCAGTCCAGGTGAAGCTGGTCAGCTAGAGTTGTCCTCTTAGTGGATGTTGCAGGTGGCTTCTTCTAGCACTTTTCTAACTGTTGCTGCTTAGTGATTCCACTCCTTTTCCTTGATGACAGGCACAGTCCTTCGTGTGAGAAGCCCTTAGAGTACAAGTACAGCAGGTGCAGTCCTTCTGAGTGCAGTCCTCTCTTGTGCAGTCCAAGGGTCCAGCAGGGCAGTCCTTCTTCCTGAGATATTTCAATCAGGGATCTGAAGTGCTCCTGTGGCTCTCCCATATTTATTCCCCATTCTGAGGTGGCAAGCGGGAAGAAGACCCCCAAACAATGGGGTTCAAGTTGCCACCCTCTGCCAGGACAACTTCCTGGGAAGTGTGCCATATTTTCGTCCCAGAATGCACATCTCTTTAAAAATAAAAATGGAGAAAATCTCCCCTTGGAGTTTAGAGATGGCTAACCCAATCCACTGGTGTGGGTGACATTTCTCTACACTCCTCTTTTAGCCTCTCTCCTAATCTAATTAGAAGGGCTCCCATCTGGCTAGGGCTGCTTTAGGTAACGTCAGGAAAGTAAGTTCTAAAATGACTTTCCTGCACTAGTTATAAGAAATCAGACCATGGCAAGTTGTTGGATTTATTCAAACTATTATGTTGATACTTTGAATTATGTTGCTAGCTCACTCCTGTCAAAAGTTAGACTTTATTAAAGTTTAAAAAAGCCTCCCTATGTTAGCCTATGGAGCTTGCAGCCCTCCAATTTAGAAAAAAAATACTTTGGATGTTTATCTCGCACCTAGGCACATGAAGCATATTTTATATTGGCGCTGCTTTTTTATAGCAATTGCAAAAAACACAGTTGATGGACAGAATGTAGAACCATGTCATACATTCACCCCAGTACAAGGATCTGGGCCTAAATCCATCGTTTTTTTGTACTCCACACCACCCTGGGTTAGACACTGGCTATATGCAAATCAGCTCTGACCCTGTGCCCCATGGGAACAGTCCAGTCCGAACTACCAAGCCATGTCTTTCCCAGACCGGAATCAAGCATCCAATGACCGGTTTCTGGCTATCAGCCTTCATTCAGCCTGGATAGCTTGACTCCAGTGGTGTGGAGAGCCTGGGACTCACGTCTGAGTATACCCAGCACACTCGGGGTGAAAATTGCAAAAAACACAGTTGATGGACAGAATGTAGAACAATGTCATACATTCACCCCAGTACAAGGATCTGGGCCTAAATCCATCGTTTTTTTGCACTCCACACCACCCTGGGTTAGACACTGGCTATATGCAAATCAGCTCTGACCCTGTGCCCCATGGGAACAGTCCAGTCCGAACTACCAAGCCATGTCTTTCCCAGACCGGAATCAAGCATCCAAGGACCGGTTTCTGGCTATCAGCCTTCATTCAGCCTGGATAGCTTGACTCCGGGTCAGAGTCAGAGCTGATTTGCATATAGCCAGTGTCTAACCCAGGGTGGTGTGGAGTGCAAAAAAACGATGGATTTAGGCCCAGATCCTTGTACTGGGGTGAATGTATGACATTGTTCTACATTCTGTCCATCAACTGCGTTTTTTGCAATTTTCACCCCGAGTGTGCTGGGTATACTCAGACGTGAGTCCCAGGCTCTCCACACCACTGGAGTCAAGCTATCCAGGCTGAAGAAGGCTGATAGCCAGAAACCGGTCCTTGGATGCTTGATTCCGGTCTGGGAAAGACATGGCTTGGTAGTTCGGACTGGACTGTTCCCATGAGGCACAGGGTCAGAGCTGATTTGCATATAGCCAGTGTCTAACCCAGGGTGGTGTGGAGTGCAAAAAAACGATGGATTTAGGCCCAGATCCTTGTACTGGGGTGAATGTATGACATTCTTCTACATTCTGTCCATCAACTGTGTTTTTTGCTTTTTTATAGCAAGGCACCCTACATTTGGGGCACCTCTGGCAGACCTTATGGGTGACATATGTAATAAAAGGTAGTTTTAGGCTTTGGAATTACTTTTAATTCCAAGGTCGAATTTGGACACAGTTTTATTTCAAACCCAGCCTGCAAGGCAGGACTGGCTTTACAGTGACACAAGAAACCAGCACAGTGCATACTTAGGTGCATTGAGTCCACTGGGGTCTCTAAACCTTCATGCCCTACCATATACTAAGGACTTACTGCTAGGTTGTCTTAGCCAATTGTAATTACATCAATTACCATATACATTTTAAAGACAGAGCACTGGTCCTGGGCCCAGTTAGCAGAGATCAGGGCACTTTCAGAGGCATTAACCATCAGTAAAAGTCAAAAAATGGGAGTGATCAGGACAAAAAGGATGACTTTACTACAGTGGGTCCTATTAAACTCTTACTCAGCAACATTTTCTCTAAAGCGAATCACAGCAGATGGGCTTGAAAGTCAATCAAAGCGCTGAATGTTCTAAGACCATCTTTGGTTTGTTAGATGGTAATGGAAGAAACACCTTCGTCGTCTTCCCACTGATTTCAAAATTAGTCTACTTGCAACCATTTTTCTTCAATAAATGAAATCACAATATGTCTAAACCTGCATTTAGCTATCGCAAATATCTGCCTTGTTTACTCCCAGGCAAATGACCCTGCTTTGACAAGATTTTCTTTAAATTGACTCTTTGACGGTACACAAAAAGTTAGATATTTTTACAAATACATAACGCACAATAATACTGGCAGACTTAGTTGAAATTTCATTCCTTTGCAAAACACCCCTGGGGAAATGGAAAATTGTATATCTCGTGAAAAACACTTCATGATGATGATGATGATTATGGTGATTATATCTTTATGTGATACTGCTGTACTGGAATCGGTACATAATGTGCATGGGTGGTTGTAGGTGGTAGGCACCTGAACTAATCTTTGGGTATGAGAACTTATTTTTCATCATCAGACTTGATCCAGACCAAGAGAAAAAAAAAGAGAAAAGGGAGGTAAAAGGAGAAAAAGAGAAGCAGAAAAAGGTAGTGAAAGACTGACGAAGGGAGAATTGAGTGATAAAAAGAGCCTCCAAGAGTGAGCTCAAGAAGAGACAGGAAGTGTAGCATGCGGAAGAACGAGGTCTGGGGGGAATCAAAACTAGAGCACCTTACTACTTGGTACCCCTAACGCATCGCATTCACCAGTAACTATAGCACCTGTTCACTGGATGGAGAGAGTACTGAAAGGGGAGGTGACAGCAAGGCCCCCTGCGCCAGGTTCTTCACCTCGTCGCCAGTGTTGTAAAGTAATAACTCTTGATGCAATAAAAGGTAAGAACGTGTCTTTATTCGTCACCCACGCTCCTGGACTGCCTGAGAGATGCCAACATTCCAAGGCAAGCTCTCACGGAACATACCAACAGGGAAGGGACAAACAGGGGGAGGCGGAGTGCACCAAGTGAATATATAAACAAGAAGAAAGATTACAACACAGGGCTACTAAGAAAAATTGTGAGCCCCACATTTATTTTTTGTTCTTTGTTTTTCACAAACCAAGCACTACTTGGAGCTAGAATTTGCAAATAAAAACTAGAGAGATAATCACCCTAGAGAGCGCACGAGATTTAAAACTGAAAATGAGGGTAAGACTGTGCAGGTACAGGAAGGGATATACAGCCACAGCCCGTGCAAGTAAGAACAGTGGGGCGCTGGGGCCAGGTGAGGGGGGATTTCGACGGACGATGACGAGGAAAAATTAAATAAATCATACGTTTTCCCTCTTTATCATCCTTCAAAATCCCCTCTCAACTGGCCTCACTGCTCTTATTCGCACGGGCCGCAGCTGGCGATATCCAGCCTTGGTATCAATGAACAAAAAATGTCTACCCCTCCAAATGAATATCTTTTTTTCAGAAGCTCAGAAATCAGCATACAAAATACCCACAAATCATTCCCCTAGTGTAAATGTCAAAATAGAAGGCTCGGAAGGTGTATTAAATTTGAGCAAAAACAACGTTGTTTTTTTTTCCTACCACCATTGGCGATGAAATATAAACTATTGTTCAATGCACTGGATAGCACAAGTTTTTCAAGGCACTTTCTTGCAGCAAAGCCCTCCAAAAAATAATAGAGAGAGGCTCTCTCGCCCCAAGGTTGCCATGGATAATAACAGGTAGCAACCACATTCGAATCCATAAAAGAAAATGATGCAACAGCCTTGAGAACACATAACAACTGCAACTGGATGAGATTTTTATGACCAAATTTATTTTGGATGGAAAAGCATTCTAAAAATAATGAAGTGCGCGATGCGTGCAATACATACATGTTTTACTTACTTTCCTGATATTGCAAATGTTTTTTTTTTACTTCCAATAGCTAAATTGTAGAGCAAGATTGGGTACAAAATGTTATTCTGAATGTTTGTGTGATGGTTTCTGATGAGATTTCTGATTAAATAACTCAATCCTACTAAGCGTTCTTGGAACTGAGGCCTTTTTACAAAGTAAACAAACCGTGGATGCATTTACAAAACATGTAATACTGTAGGTTTGACATCTTCTAGGGTTGCTTTTAAAAATGCCGGAATTTCTTATTTATTTCTCCCATTCTTTATGCAGCAGAAACATTTAAAACCATTCCTAATGTTAAAAAAAATGTTGATAGCAGTACTCCTACTAGTACCGAGAGAAGAAAGTTACACAACTTTGAGAGACAGGGGCGATTTATAATCTTCAAAACTGAAGAGTTGAGTTAGGTCTGTAGTAATGGAAAGTCCCTCACTGTATCAAAATCAATCTGGAACAATGCTACTATATTGTCATTACATACGGTCCTGTTTGCAGAAGTGTTTTCAGCCCTCAAATTCATAAAAATTGCCACAAAGACCAATTTAATCCTGTCCAGAACTCACAAAGGGACTTCAGGCAGGAATGCATTTACATCTGAGAAATTCTCCGCCAAGAGTGTGGAGGAATCAACAGTAGTAAATCACACTAAAATGGTAGGAATTGGACCATCTAAGGCATGCTTTGCCTTAAGAATCTGGGAAGGCCCACAAACATCTATGTTTGTGGGCATTCTCAAAGTTTGATCTGAATTTTCCCCACTCTGGAAATTGTCAGAGATTTACTACAGCCAAGGGGCAGAGTAGAAACTGATCACCCCACATGTGATGCTGATATAGGGAAAGAGTTCTCTTCGTGGGTAAGATATTTTCCCCACAGCGAAAAAAAAAAGCATGCATTCGCACGGTAGGCCCCCTACCCATGTATGCAATTCTGTCCCGCGTACTATTCTGCACATGAGCAAAAGGTGCCTGTACAGGAGATGTCACATGACATTCCCAGTAGTACACCTGGCACAGCTTTCCAGGTGCACAGCTAGGAAAGTTTGTGAAAAGAAAAAAAGTAACAATACATTCAGGTAGAGATGTAAATTTCCACCGGTATAAACTAAGTCGTTTAATGATTTATATACACTTTAAGCAGCTGTATATTACGAATCCTTATTTCTTTCTAATCCCTTGTTCCGAAAAACCCTTAAATTCTTGTGTTGCTCATTATACCTAGAGGGGCAGATTTATGTTAACTGGCGCATCCCCAGGGATGCGCCAGTTAACGTGCGCCACAGTGCCCCACAGCTCCGCCACCCATGGTGCGCCGCATTTAAAATGCGGCGCACCATGGTGCAAAAACGGCACAGATGCGTGACGCATCTGTGCCGGAAATGTGCCGCATTGCTGGAGTTGCGTCGCAAGCGTGACGCAGCTCCAGCAAGGCTCGGGGTGCCCCATCTACACAATGCTGCATCAAGACCTACGCCTGCTTCAAGCAGGCGCAGGGTTTTGACGCAGCATTGGCCTGAAAGTGACTGAGTGAAATCTCATAGATTTCACTCAGCCACTTTCAGGAGGTTCCTGCGCAGGAACCCCCCCCCCCCCTGCGCAGGAACGCCTCCTTATGGTGCAGGACTTTACAACGTGACGCATCTCCTAGATGCGTCACGTTGTAAATAGGGTGCATTGTTTGCGCCGCAGTTGCGTCACATAGAGTGACGCAATTGCGGCGCAAGGGCATCATAAATCTGCCCCTAAGTGTCTAACTTATTTCCCTACCTTCAGTGTAGGTCCACCGCTTAGTCCCCTTTCCTGCAGCAGATCATTTTTCATAAATTTTCTCTGACCTCCCTATTGAGGGCCGCCTCAGTTAATACGCGATGATGTCATCACCTTTAGATCTGGTGAGCCTGTCAATGATGGGATTCCTTCTGATATACAAATTGGAACTGGACCACATATCGATTCAAAGCCATAAGTTCATAGAAGCTTGTTACGTGCAGGTTTGTCCATGATGTTCCACAGATGTGGGGGACAGGGCATGATGAGTGGGGTTCTTTCTTCTTCCAGTTTGTTGCTACCACTGTTTTTGCAGTCCCCAAACAGGTAGGTTGTAGACAAGAGCACTATCCAGTTTAGAGCATATGTCAGTAGATAAGTGAGAACGCATTGATTAATGGAGGGTACATGAAAGGAGTTAAAATAAGTAAAAGTAAGGTGGAGTGCATTTGAAGGGTGAAAGGTAAGCACATGACTCAGACCGGGTTAAACGCCAAGAGTTAAACGCATTGATGAAAGGAGTGCATGAAAATGTTGTTTAAAGTGGAAAGTAAGTGAGGGTTATATGATAAGAAGGAAAAGGTTAAATATTGTTTGTCATTTGAAAACGGAGAAAATAGGGGAGTTTACAAAGAAATAATTCACACGTACAATGGCAGTAAGCATGGATGGATGAGGTTCGAAGGATTATTAAGGATATTTGGGATAAAATCAGCCGAATGACTTAGTTGAGATATTGTTGCGCCATGTGCACAGTGGGAAACCAGTGTTTTGTGGAAAAGATGAGCTCATGATGGAAAATGTCGGGAATATAAAGCAATGCAGCAATGTTGTAAATTATATCGAAATCAAGCAATGCAAAACGATGAACAGTAATTTGTGAATGTATTTTATGATTATTTACAGTGACCCCTGAAGAAGGGCATCTTTGCCCGAAATGCATTGGGTATTTTATTAAATAACCGCTGCCTTCAATAAAGTTTGCTCTAGTCGTGTTTTTTCAAGAGGTCCGGATGGGCACAGATGGAACATTAGAAGTTTGGGAAATGGCATTTACACTCAGCATGCAGATTCAAGTAAATAGTTGGAGATAAATTGAGTGAAAAGTGATTAGACAAAATGTTTTGGATGAAAACAATGAGTACTTTGATTACTATCAATGACTATAGTAATGCCAAGTTGGCGCAACTCTAGCAGTGCGACTGGTGGGGACGAGATGAAGCCCCATCTCAGAAGGTTATAGAAACCTTCCCACTTTTGTCTGCCTTTTATGAGCACGTTTTGGTTATTTTGGTTTGGGGTTACCCAATATATCCCTACATGCTGTGCATGTTTCACTCCTGAACGTTTTGAATTTGGGGCATTGCCACAAGATATAGGACAGTTTTGCATCTCTTTACAATCCCCTATAGCACAGCGGGGTAAGCAAAGGGTGGAGCTTGTGAAGTTTAACTGGATATAGGTGTCAATCATATATAGGCTTATAATGCACTCTGATTCGTGCAGGCTGTTTCATCTGACTAATACAGTTAAATGTCCAGGTATTTGCTAGCTTGAGGGGCTCTTGTCATCTGCATGTCCAGGCAAATGTGTTTTAGGTGTCCTCTGAGGGTGAGGGTCTGTCTCTCCATGCTCTTCTAGAGCTCAAGCGTGGCAGGCAAACATGACAGTCTGCTCCGATACCCTATAGGAGGACCTGCTGCACAAGGATTCAAGGGGCAGCCTATCACATTGAATCATCACCCCCATCGCTACTGCTTCATCAACTTGCATCTAGCAGCCCCTCCTCACCCTTCTGTTTCTCCACGCCTAGTCTGTCTTCATCAGAAGCTGCGGCCCTTCACTATCCCAGTCAATCACTAGGTCTAAGGTAAGTGGCGGAGCTCTTCTGTGCTGTTTAAATGTTTCAGAGCCAGAGGGGCATCTCTTGACTTCCACCTCCCTGGATGGTGCTGTCTCTCAACATCTGAGTCGGGCCTCATGGGCAATGGTCTCCATCTTTACTTTTGTCACTTCTAGTCTCTTTGCTCCACAGTTGGAACTAGCAGCAGGGCCCACCACCACTCCATCTTAAGGTTCACAAGTCAGGGAGAGGCTTCTCAGTCCTCTCTATGTTTTAAATTTGCTTCCCATGCCAGAGTCCACAGGTGATGGGCAGTATTTTGTCTCTTGGTCCGTCAGGTCTACAGGCACCAACATTCATCTTTATAGCACCCTACTCAACTCTCTCCCTTTTTCCAGCTTTTCTCTTGGTCTCCACATCTCTGGTGGTAAATCAGGGAGGGTTAATGGAATTTGTCTGCACATTTAGCTTATTTTCCAGGAGGCCAATGTGGAGCTTTTTTTCAGGCCATGACCATCATTGTTCGTATCACAACTCTGTCTTTCTCATTTATTTTTCTAGCTTATGCCCTTAAAATAATATCCGAATAAGATAGCAACTCCATTAACCAATAACGACAAAGAAAACATTAATAGCTGCTTTCTAGAAAGATTTACCTCACCGCTCATGACTAGATTGCAGAACTAGTAAACAAATCTTATGCAATCACCTTGAGGAAACAGTAACACCCTTACTAAAACTGTATTCAAGTTGCTTGATAATCATTATCTCGATGTCCAGTAACTGAGAATATACAGGCTAAAATATCTCGTGTCCATACTCTAGGATAAAATACTTCAAATACTTTCTCCAGAAATCAACTTTTAAGGGATAAGCTTAGTAAGAGTCAGAGCAAGAGATTTGAAACGTCAAAGGAATCATCCTTAATAACCACTCCTTGTTAGGGATGGACATTATCTACTCGCAATCGACTGTTCTTCAATAACCTGTTTAAATTTGTATATTATTAAATTTTGTGCGAAAGTATTTGTAATGCTTTAGACTCCATTGAAAAGTAGCATTTATTCTATGAATATTGTAGTGTCGCTGCAAACAGAAGCTACGTGGAGGTAGGTAGGTAGGTGATTTTGCTTTATTCTGTTTCTTCTTCTCATGCCCACATGCACATCTGTCCCCGTGCCCTCATTGTCCTTGAATGCCCTCCCCACTCCCTGACCTGAAGTGGTGCCCGGTTGCTGTCCCCTCCAACATTTGGGTGCAGCATCCTAGTGCCCTCTGACCCAGGTCACTACATCTCGCCTTTGTGGAAAGAAAATGACGAAGATGAGAGAGAGAGAGAGAGAGACAGAGAGAGGATGGTCCCTGATTCCCATCATTATATTTCCTCAATCCATCTTATTGGTCTTTTGCTCACTCTTCTTGGATATGCTCCTTCTGTGATCCCTCTTCTTGTCTCTCACCGTTGTGTGTGCTTCTTCCCTTGCTGTCCATACCTTCCTCTTTTCCATGTGTTTCGTTGTTCTTTGCTGCTGTGTCATCTGTCTTCATCTAGTGTCTTTAGTCCTTTGAAGTGAGAACTATTTCTGGTGATCTGGTAGGGCCCTGACGCAGCTGTTATCTTTGGCCCCTTGACAGTTATTATTGTCAGTGGTTCATCTGAGAATGGACTGTCTGATTTTCTTGATTGTCACGGGTGCATCAACAGTGAGCCGCCTAGCTTCAGGCGCAATGGAGTGGTATGTCTCATGACGTCCGCATTAACTTTCATCTTGTTTTTCTCCTCCTGGTCTCTAACTGCAATGCTGTTGTGCGCTGGTGGCGCTTTAGCCTTTAGTTGGGGCAATCTTGTCCTGCTTGTCCTTCCCAGCACAAGTTCTGCTGCACATCGTCCCTTGGAGCTTTGGGGGGTGTTTTGATAGTAGTCTCTTAGTATTTGATAGAGTGCTTGTGCTATCGAGATCTGCACTAGCTTTGCTCTTTGGACTGCTTTCTTTATGTTCTCCATGAACCTCTCCACCATGCCGTTTGCTTGTGGCCACAGAGGTGTTATTTTCCGGTGGTGAATGCCTAGGTAGTCCATGAACTTTCGAAACTCCTCTGCTGAGAAGGTAGGACCGCTGTCTGTCTTCACTGTTTGTGGGGAACACCAGGCTGCAAATATGTCATCAAGTATCGGCAACGTTGCGGTCGCTGATGTTGACGAGACATGTCACATTATGAGAAATCTTGAGTACTCATCAATGATCACTAGCAAGTAATTGCCCATGTCCAATGGCCCATAGAAGTCTGCCGCCAACGTTGTCCACATTGTCCCTGGAAGCTCGACATCTGTAGCTGTTCTTGCTTTGCTGGTCGTCCTGTTATTTGGCATAGGTGACAGTTCATGATAGTGTTCTCCACCAGTCGATCCAGGCCTGGGAACCATACTTTCTCCTGTAACATCGTTTTTGTTGCCACCATGCCTCTGTGGGACTCATGTGCCAAGTTTACAGTCTGCCGGCGTAGTGCATTTGGCATGACTATCCTTGTTCCTCGTGGTATTATTCCTTTTTCTGTCTCTGAGAGTTCCTCGTGTATGTTTTTGAATGCCAGCATTTCTTCCCTGTTAACTCTTTCTCCCATGATCCTGTCGCTTTTTAACTTGTCTCCATCTTTGCTGTCGTGTTGTCATTTTGACTTCCTGCATTGTGGCATCCCTAGCTGTCTCCTGTTCTAGCTCTGCGATTGTTATTGGTGCAGGAGTGTTCTCCCTTAACAAACAATTGAGGTAATCCTCTGCCATTGATGTGTTCTCTGGTGCCTGTGGTAGGGGATATTGTGACATGTAGTCAGCTGGGTTGTGTTCTTGTCCCAGCTTGTGCACAATCTTGAAATCATAATCCATCAGTCTTATTCCCCATCTTTCAATGCGTAGCGGTATCTTTGCGTTCGGGTTTCCATATATTGTCTCTAGGACCTAATGGTCTGTTACAATGGTAAATCTTTTACTGTAGAACATCTGGGAGTGTTCACACATAAATACCACTGCTAGGCTTTTCTTCTCTGGCTGGGAGTATGCCCTTTCAATGTCAGACAAACTTTTGCTCGCATATGCAACAATTATCCTGGGAAAATCTCTTCCAGGCATGTGTTGTCCAAGGATTACTTCTAAAGCTGCTGAGCTGGCATCCACAGTCAGCTCAGTGCATAGCGATGGATCAAAATAGGCAAGATGATCTACAGCCATTACTGTGTGTCTAATGGCCTCAAATGCCCTATTCCATTACTGTGTCCAGAGAAATTTTTGACCCTGCTTTTTTAGGTCCCGAAGATGTGTGCTCACTGTGGCAATGTCTTTTATGTAGCCAGCACAGTAGCTTGATGGACCAAAAAATTACCTCACTTGCGCTATTCCTCTTGAAGGTTTTGCTGGGGTCTGGCTTCATTCCTTTTTTTAAAAAAGATGTGGCCAAAAAATACTAATTCCTTTGTCCCCAGTTCGCACTTGTCTTCATTAAGCGCTAGGCCTGCTTTTTCCAACTGATTGCAGACCTCACGTAGGACCTTGTCTTGCTCTTCATCTGAACGACCAAACACCAGGATGTCATCATTGTAGTTCAAACTGTAGTTCAAACTGTTCTTCACCGGCCTTATTACTTGCCTTATGATCTCTTGAACTATCTCTGCTGCTGATGATATTCCAAAGCTGAGTAGTTTGTAGAGAAAGAGACCCATGTGAGTGGGGAAGGTAGTGATGTACCTTGATTGCGGGTCAAGCTCCAGTTGATGGTATCCTTTGCACAGGTCTAGCTTTGAAAATCGTCATGTGCCAGTGAGACAACTGATCATGTCATTTAGGTGAGGTCCATGGTGCTTTTCCCTCTCAATTCCCGTGTTTGGTACTCTCATGTCAAAGCATATGTGAATCTTTGAGGTGTTCTTCTTTGGCACTGCTACTATTGGAGACACTCCGGGGGGGGGGGGCGGTATTGGTCCTTTGGCTGGATCGATAATATCCTGTGCCAGCAGGCATTGTATTTTTCATTCTACCTGTGATTGCAGATGTATGACCACTGTTCGGTGATGCTGAGCCACAGGTTTTGTCGCTTCATTGATAGGCAGTGTTATTTGTTTTTCCTTTAGTTTGACTACCCCTTGTGGTATGGCCGGATGTTCTCTCAGAATGTTCTGTCTTTCTGACATGTTGTAGGTCGTTGCTAGGAGACACATCACCTGGTTGGTGATGTTGCTTAGCAGACAGGGTGCTGGAATGTCTCCTCGTAGTACATGTATTTCCTCTTTGCTTGACCTTTCTTTGTAAGTTAGTGTCTCTGTGAACTTCCCCAGGTTCACTACTGGTTGTCTCGAGCCCCAGATGAATACATCAACAGTGGACAGTTATAGGGGTGGTTTCAACCTCATCTTCTCATGTTCTGACATGCACATGATGTTGCATGTAGCACTACTGTCTAATACGAAGCTTGTGCTGTGACTTCCTACTTCAATGTTCACTGTCGCTGTTTTCTTTATCTGGTGTTTTTCTACCAGATGAATGTGTTCTGGTTTGTGGTCTTCCACCGGGGCATATGACATCTGATACAGTCGTTCCGCAGCCTCTGGCACGTTTGCTCTATCCGATTCAGCTGAGGGACCGCAATTTTCTGTTTACATGTACCTTGCGTATCTGCTCATCACTGTCCGTGGTCTTGCTGGTCTTCCTTGCTCACTTTTAAATTGTCCACTCATGCAGGCGCTTGCGAAATGTTTTTTGTTTGTTGCATTTCCTGCATCTGTGGCCCATTGCTGGGCACCCGCTGGTATGTGGAAACTCAAGTCCGTATGGATAGCACGTTCTTTTTTGCTTCTTTCTTGGTGGTGGTGTATTGTCTCTCTTCTTGACATTTCCAGTAATGCAGTTCGCTTGTTCCACTCTTCTTGCCTTTCCCAGTTCCATCTGTCTTGCATGTGTTGTTGCTCTGCAAAAGACACAAGATGATAGACGGAATGATGCACATTGGCAAAACATTCACCCCCAGTCACAGATCTGGATTTAATCCATCATTATTTTGCTCACCACGCCACCCCAGTTCAGACATGGCCATATGCAAATCAGTCTTGACCCTGTGCCTCATGGGAACAGTCCAGTCCGATCTGCCAAGCCATGTCTTCCCTGGACCGGAATCAAGCATCCTAGGACCGGTTCATGGCTATCAGCCGTCATCAGCCAGGATATCTTGACTCCAGTGGCGTAGTGAGCACGGGACCTACGTCTGGGCATACCCTTCCCACATAGGGCAAACAGCAAAACACACAAGATGATGGACGGAATGTTGCACATTGGCAAAACATTCACCCCCAGTCACAGATCTGGGTTTAATCCATCATTATTTTGCTCACAACGCCACCCCAGTTCAGACATGGCAATATGGAAATCAGTCTTGACCCTGCTCCTCATGGGAACAGTCCAGTCCGAACTGCCTAGCTATGTCTTCCCTGGACCGGAATCAAGCATCCTAGGACCGGATTCTGGCTATCAGCCATCATCAGCCAGGATAGCTTGACTCCAGTGTCTCCACTCAGGCCATGATCAGTATTTTCTCGAGCGAGGACAGTTCCTTCAGAATTCGTGCGGGGAACTCCACTAACTGACTGCCTTCAATGATGCACAGTCATATTGCTTGTTCGCTGTCAAACTTGTTGAATTCGCAATGTGTTACTAGTTTCAGCAGTCTGGTTGCAAAATCGTCGAGGGACTCCTCTGCTAGTTGACACGTGGTGTTGACCGTGGACCTCTCGAAATCTACATTTCTTTGTAGGTCAAATTTGTCTGTGAGGCACTTCATCAGTCCCTTGTATATTGCTGTGTGATCTCAGGAAAATGTTATTATCAGGTCCTCAACCTGATCTCCTACAAGGTTTAGGAACATGCCTATGTTCTGGTCATCTGTGTATGCCTTGCATGTGACACGCATGCAGCATTTGAATTGCCTTATCCATCTTTCCCACCAAATGCCTGTTTGTGGTTCTGACAAGCTGAACGGTAGTGGTCTGCAGAAGATTGCATTTGTGATATTCTTGATTCTTGTCACTTGCGTCTTCTGTCATTTTGTTTTGGTGCCATCTTTTCTTTCTTTATATCTCCTTTGTATTGTTGTAATTTCCTTTCTATTTCTACCTTTCTTCCTTTGTTTCACTTTATTTCATTGTTCTTTCCTTTGTTTTTACCCTTTTTCCCTTCCTAGTGCTTTTTTTTTTTCGCCTGACCTTGAAATGTCTACCGGAAACTTTTAGCCTAATAGTGGCTCTCCCGCCTGACCTTAAGATGGCCGCTGGGATCTCTGTGGGGCGAGATTTGCATTTGTTCGAAAGGCCATAACCTTAATATCACTGCCGGGCCTTCCGTAGCCTCCTATTGGCTCTTCCGCCTGACTTCAAGATGGTTGCCAAACTTTCGTGAGACGCGGGAGGCTCAGGCTGTCTTTTCAGTCAGCGGTTGGCTGTGGTCACGGCCGGGTGCACCGCTTCATCTCTGCTCACCTTCTTGTCTTGATGCGGCCGGGGTGGGCTCCCGATGTTGCGCAGTCCCCTGTACGTGGACCAGGGTGGGCTCCTGGCTCCGCTCTCCTCGCGATCGGGGTAGGCTCCTGATTTCACGTTTTTCCTTTTAGGGGCATGACGGAGCTGGGTATGCTCCTGGTTTTGTTTCCTCGTGACTGGGGTGGACTCCCGCGGTCTCATTTCCACCCCTTGTTGTCGGCGGACCAGAGTGTGCTCCTGGCTTAGTCTGGACATGGTAGGGGGGGGGCGCACGCTTCTGGTTGCTTCTGGATTTCTTGATCCCACCTCGTCGTCGCCAGTTGTCATGTTGCTGCAAACAGAAGCTACGCGGAGACAGGTAGGTTTGTATCTTTGCTTTATTTCTTTCTTCTTCTCGTGCCCACATGCAAGTCTGTCCACGTGCACTCATTGCCTTTGAATGCCCTTCCCACTCCCTGACGGAAGTGGTGTTCAGTTGCTATCCCCTCCCAACATTCGGGTGAAGGGTCCTAGTGGCCTCTGACCCAGGTCACTACAAATATGCTCCCAACAAGTTTCCAAAATCTTCCCAAATAAAACATATTTTTTTAACAAATAACATTTTGTATTGTCTGAGTTTCTCATTCTCTCAACTCCACTCACTGTGAGGGGACTGAAGTGATGCCTTGTACTGGGATTCTGGGTTGATTAGAAACAAGCCTTACGTCTTTCAATTGAGTTTCACGATTTCACCAGGCTCTTGGTAATGAGTTTACTAGGAATTAATTATTTTAATGCCTTTCACTATTTATTTGGTCTACGACTCTAATACGCGGTATGTGGAAGAATCACGCCTATATTTGGCTCTGCCTCTCACAACAAAATTAAGTTTTTAGGGAATGCTTGAAATGAATTCAAGAAGGACAAAGCGTGTAGAAAGGTCACACCCACGCCTGTCAAACTTGGAAGAAGCTAGCAATGATGGCTAAACCGAAAACTATTTAAACGCTCTCTGTGGAGAAAATAACTACTCAAAGGAAATATTAGTCAGCTGGCTTCGATAGTTATCTAGGCTACAACACTATTGGACACATTCTATCTTACAATAAAGCTCAAAGAATTTTACTCTCAGAACTTATTTAACATTAGCTATGTCTTTTAAACACTAACCTGATTCTGTGAGGAAATAAGTGTTCCGACGAAGCCAACCCCGATTTTACCACAACTACCCTGACTGACTTCCACGATGCTGGGGAAACAGGTGCTCTTCCATTAAATTCTTCAGTGAAGTGCGCAGTGGAATGTTGAAGCTCACTCCACCAGACTGTTGTTAAACCGAAATGACTAGACTGCTAAACAGCGGTGTGCTGTTGCAGTATCAGAATGTTGGCAGCCATGATGGAGTTCCTGTGGTGCCAACTATCACTCCAATTTAAGGGATCAACTAACTTTTGGTGAGTTTGTAGGGGAAAATAGTATCCAGAGTTAAGTTAGAAGGAGGAAACCTCCTGTGAGTCCTGACATCTGCCTATGATTTATAGATTTAGAGCCTCATTACAAGTAGGCCGGCACAAAAGGATGTTGATATCATGCATGGGTTTACACTACCTGGTGGTAGTACCATCCCATGTACTGCCTATTACAACAGTAGGCCAGACTTGGAGTTCATTGTCCTTTATGTGATCACTAGGAAATGTACTGCAAGTTTTCTTTGAATTCTGGACCCTTTTCAACTCACATTCTTTTTACTGCTTATTATAGTGGAAAATGAGCTGAAGAGCCGAAAAGCAGGTGATATCGCCAAATGAAATTCGACACCTCGAGAAACTTACAACAGTGTGAGTGGATAATTCCACAGAAAATCTTTGGAGCTACATTCTGCACAATTTGTAATGAGATACAGGTGTATTTTGTATTTCAACCAACTCTTTTCATGCCAACCAACTGAGATCTTTCTTAAGCTCAGTCTATTTATGACAACAAACTGAACTCTTAACCTTCTCTGCCACTCACTGATGAATTTTTTATGTTCCATACCCTCTAGAAAATTATACAAAAAATAGTTCCATTCTTAAGAGCAGACACTGCTTAAGTTACATGGGAAGTCGTATTTGACAGTGACAACATTGGATGATTGCATTTAAACATCATGAAACTTTTTCAAATGGACATTGCAAATCTGAAAGATCTTCAAATAGCTCCCAGTCTCCACCGGACACATTGCCACTCAAGCTCTCATCACCAGCAGCTTGGACAACAGCAACTCAGTTTACGCAGGAATTACCACACACCTCCCAAAGAGACTGCAGACCATTCAGAACTCGGTGGCCAGACTCATCCTCGACCTCCTAAGGTGAATCCACTTAACTTGAGAAAAATCCTATGGCTCGCCGTCCACAAGCCATGCCAATTCTGGATTGTTACTCACGCCTACAAAGCCCTGAAAACCAAGGACCAGCATACATTGACAATGGCCTGCGCTTCCACCAACCCTCCAGACTCCTGCAATCTACCTCCCTCCCTCTCCCTCTCTCACCCCCCACATCTGCCAAAGCAAAAGTGGAGGACGCTTCTTCTCTGAAACTCGCCCCGAAATCCTGGAACACCTTCCCCCTCCATCTCCGGCTTCACCCTACCTTCAGGAATTCAGAAGGGGACTCAAGAACTGGCTATTCAACTGATGCCACCCAAACAGCCTCACGGGTGATTAGCTGTACTTTATAAATCCTGTGTGATTGATTGATTGATTGAATCCTCCTCTCATATTCTCTGCTGAAAAAAGGTTAGCCACTATTGTGCCATTTATTTGTCCAATCCACAATAGTTCAAGCTATGATAAACATTTTTTAATGAAAATAAGTGTAAATATAAGATAGATGTGCCTTTCTCCAAGTGTATTTATTGTGAGTGCTGTTCACAATTAGAGGTTTTATAGTAGAAAGTTCAAAACAAAGAAGGATAGTGCAGGAATAGAGCAACACTATAACAGCAAAGACAAGGATTTACACTAAAAAGGGGAAATGTGCTAGAGTGAAGCTCACACCGAAGGAAGGAAATAAAAGACTGACAAAGCTGTCAGTGGAGGCGTGTGGTGGAATGGGAAAGGGTGAGGGTGTGAACTCTTTAGGTAGCTAGGTTATGGCATTTCATGCTGCGCGGGAGTACCGGGAGAAGCCCGGGACAACGGCGGGCCGTCTGTGGCCGTCAGGGGCCAAAGGAGGCCGGGCCGGGCCACCCCTCTAAATCCCTGGACTTTGTAACCAACATAGTTCAGGTGATATTGATCCTGTTATTGTAACTAATTGTTTAAGTAATTACTGACTGTCGGACATTGTTATAACAGTCTCTCCTTAGTTTATAGATTCCCCCAAGATAGACCATGGCCCGTATTAATGAAAACGGGGGATCATTACCGTCCAAACTTAGTGGGGGAAACATCATTGGTACACTAGATGGTTATTTCACCAGGGCAGTAGCCGTCCTGGAACGAGAAATAGCAATGACCGAGGAAAGGTTATCATCCGAATTTCCTAGCGCCAAAAGATCATACCCTGGGCAGTATTCTGAATAGTGTAACCCCCGAGAGGCGAGTTAGTCAACGTCTCATTGATTTAGGGCTACCAGGAACTAGTATCGTCTCGGAAGAGCAAAGCATTATCACACTGGGAAATAGCACACAGGATAGCATAAACTGCAAAGTTGACAAAAAACAGGGTAACACACCCCCCATAAAGACCAAAGTATGCCCCGTAGTTGAGACAACGTCAACCCGCAGCAAACCACCAGGGAAAAGAAAACGGTGTGGGGGTGGCCCAAGATGCAAACGGGCAAAAATCCCTAAGCTTATGGCTAAAAAGACCAGCTCCCCAGGAATCAACAGTCAAAACAAGCTCCTATCCAGAATACTAGTGCTCCAGCTCCTCTTAATACTAGGAACCATCCCCTGCCAAAAAGACCATCACTGATTACTCAGGGAGAAACTAGCCTGATTGGACAGGTAGAACACCTGGTAAGGTCGCTCACACCCCCTCTTACAGAGAGACTTAGAGTGGTTAACGCAAATTTAGAAAAGCTACAACAAATCATTATAGATAACAATCACTTGCTTCAAAAGTTAGCGGGTAGCAAGAGGTCATCAGGTAATGAACAACACCTAAGCTTAGGGAATGGTACCAACAATTTAACTAAATTTTACTATGAAAAGCAGAGATGGTGACTGCACAGTAGTAAATTTTAATAGCACGCTACCTGTGGAAAGGCTTTTGAAGGCTGAGACATGTATTGCACCGGGAGGACAAGGCATAGAAATTCTACCCCTGGGTTTTTTTTATAGACCAGGGGAAGCTCAAGCCATTAATAACAGGAATAGGATGTACCCTACTAGTTATAGAAAAGGAATAGATGGTTGGAACACAATTCCGGTCAGGTCGATTAGAGGAGAAATGAGGGGTGGATCGGAAACTATCTCACATATGGAGGTCAAAAATAGATTTACCATCCTTTCAGGTCTAATGACTGTGACTGACTGAGTGGTTCCGCTGCCTACCCCATCTCTCTCTATGGCCCTGGTCCTCAGCTTGACTGTCCCGCATTACCCAGGGGCAGCGCGGCGTCAACCGCTGATACTGCTTCGGATAATGCGGGCTCAATGGGTTTATCAACGGGAGCAGGCAATTTATCTATTGGCACAGGGAGTACAACTACCCAAGTTGGTCAAGCTGACCAATTACCATTAAAACTAAGCGGAAATTTGGAAGTTAAATTGATGTCCTGGAATATAGCAGGTTTAACCAGGAATCTCCAGGATAACATCTGGTCTAATTACCTTGAGGAATATGATATAATACTCTTAGAGGAGACCTGGTCCTTGGGCACTCCACATAGGCTAGGATATAAAACCTTCTGCTGTGAAGCTATTCCGTCTGTAAGAGGAAGGGCCTCTGGGGGATTGGTGATTTGGATAAGAATCACCTTGGAAATTGAAGTCATTTCACTCTCTATTCCATCCCAAGACCTTTTGGGCATAAAATGAGTGACCAGAGAGAAAGAGGCCATGTATTTAATAAACGTATACAATAGGCCAAGCCCATTAAATAAGGAATCTCGGGTGATAGATCAACTTGATTCCTATCTTGACACACTAGGCTCTAATTTGCAGATAATTATAGGTGGGGACTTTAATTGCAAATATTGGCCTTTATTGGGCCTGGATGGTTTATTTGATGAGCAGGATAAGGCTAATAATATCTCTGCCCTAGATAGTACTGGGGAGGTAAAATGCACGGTTGCGGCAACTCAAATTTTACAACTAACTGTAGGACACGACCTAAGGGCATGCAATGGTCGCTTCCAGTCAGATAGACCATCGGCTCCTACATTTTGTAGAGGAACCTCCAAATCTCATATAGATTTTATATTGGTCTCCATAAGTCTGTGGTATTTAATTGTTGATTTCAAAGTTGATTCCAGGACGGAGAGTGATCACCTGCCGTTACAATTAATTTTAGAACCTCAGCCCTTTATAACTAACATAGCTGAAGAAGCAGCGTCTAATGGGAATGATGGTGAACTTCAGATAAGCAATAATAGGCGCGCTTTAAAATGGCCATATATTTTAGCCAAGGAAGCTACTATGGTAAGCATCTACAATACTTTTGCAGACATTGTTGCAATTTATCAGGATCTCCCATTAGGTGACCATGGTGTATTAGATATGCACTATCAATTGGTTGACGCTCTAACACCTCTCTTGAGTAAAATCTATGAGAAGGATGAAAGCCCTAACATTATTAACTTAGAATTAGGTAATCCATGGTATAACAAAGAGTGCCCTTTAGCTAAGACTCTTTTGATTCAGGCAGTAAAGACCAAGAATTCAAAGGGAATAAGAGATAGTGGACATGCTTATAAAAAAATCCTTTCCCAATCAAAAAAGCATGGGAGGAGGAAATCTGGGCTGATTTAGTCACGGCAGCTAAAATGAGGGACCAATGCACCTTCTGGAGTCTAATATCCAAGAGGAATAAGACCGGTAGAACCTCTAACGATCTCTACTTAGATGAAAAAACGTGAAGTGATCATTTTTCCAAGTTATATTTGCAAAATGAGGAGGGTTCGTGCATAGCAGAACAAGAGGTTGTAATAGCACCAAGGCCAGCTAATTCATACTTTAGTTGAGAGGAGACTGTTCAGGCGATGCAGGCCTTTAAAGCAGGGAAATCCCCAGGACCTGACAAGATTCCTGGTGATCTACTAAAACACAACATAGAAGTCTGGGGTCCATACATAAACTTTTTATGTAATTCCATAGTAGCAGGCACTCCGATTCCTGAGACTTGGAAAGGGGCAGAAATCGTAACAATTTTTAAAAAAGAGGATCGTTATGACCCAGCGAATTATCGCCCAATTAGTTTAGTTGATCTCATACAAAAAGTGTTTGCCAGACACATTTTAAATAGACTCTTAGAATGGATGGAAGAAACCCAGGGATTGTCTAAATATCAGGCAGGGTTCAGAACAAAAACTAGCACTATAGACCAAGTATTCAGGTTTACATGTATTTGCTGGAAGTACATCAATATAAGGAAGGGCAGTCTGTATGTTGCTTTTATGGATCTGAGGGCTGCCTTCGACCTTGTCCCTCGTACCCTTTTATGGGAAACATTAAAAAACATAGGGGTTCCAGGCGTATTACTTGTAGAACTAATCAGACTTCATACAGGAAATTACGCCAAAGTAAGATGGGGGAAGGGAGGGGAGGTAACAAAGGCCATACCGGTGAGACGGGGCGTAAGCCAAGGCTGCCTGTTGGCACCAACGCTCTTCTCACTGTATGTTAATGATATACCAATGTATTTGGGGAATTGTGATCATTATTCTCCAAAACTTGGGGGCGAAGCGATCTCAGCATTATTATTTGCTGATGACACCATCCTCATTTCACAGACCCCAAAGGGACTCCAGAATCTGGTGAATTCCTTCTATAGTTACTGCGTGGAAAATGGACTAGAAATTAATTCATCAAAAACCAAATACATGTCCATAAACCCTCAAAAATCTTTTAAGAAAAATCTGGCCTTAAATAACCAAAAACTGAAATATGTGGGGAGTTGTAATTATTTGGGAATTATGCTGGATGGTAAGTTATCTTGGAAGGGGCATCTAGAAAGGAGCAGGATAGCTTTTCGCCAAAATTCGATGCCTGTCCTAAAAGTACATGGTGGTAGCCAATCTAAGGCTATCACACCAGCATTGGAAGTATTTAAAGCAAAGGCCCAATCAGCCGGACTTTATGGGGCTGAGATTTGGGGGCCATCCTGTAAAAAGAATTTTGAACGGGATGAAAATAATTTTATACGTAGATTGCTTAAAATACCGTCTAGAACTCCCCTAGTACCTGTGTTCCTGGATCTTGCTATCAAACGTACAGATCACCAAGCTATTTTAAGGCCTTTGTTGTATTGGGTTAGGATATGGACTACCCCAGAGCTGATTAATTATAGAAGTGGTTTGATAGAAAATATGCAGAATGATGGACACAAGAACATTGCCTGGTTAAAACATATTTCATTCTGGGCAAATAGGCTAGGGTTATGCCATTATTGGGAAGAGCCCTTGAGCCTGACACCTTCTTTTAAAAAGCTTTTAAAGTCTGCTTTTTGGTCTTATATTAATAATACATCACTACACAGTTCATCGACTGGTCCATTAACCTAGAAGTTCCTAACCTTTAAGGATGTTGTTTCCTTTGAACCCTTTATGGACGAGATAGGTCAACCATTAGCAAAAACTTTATACCTGCAATTTAGATTTGGGGTCCTGCAGATAAATGCAAATACGTCCAGGTGGGGGGGAAACAAGGGAATTGACTTGTGCACTCTTTGTACACAGCAAGCGAAAGAGGATGATGTTCATTTACTCTTCTTTTGCACGGTATACAAGTCACCAAGGGTTCGCTGGATTAGATCTTTATGTAGAAATATGGGTGTTAGGTCATGCAATGAAGCCGAACGCATATTGAAGTCCAACACTTCTCAGGTGGTGGTGTTCTGCATAACTAGGTTTCTATACAATGTTTACCTGATTAGGAAGAAGGCTAGGTTAAAACTATAATGCAACTGACTAGATTTTAAGATTTTAAGATTGTAATGACCTCCGTTTTATATTTTGTATACATTAATTGTTGGGTAACGTGTTCAAATCATTTTATGCTCTGGCTTTTAGACTCATTTTTATCTTATTTATGTAAGTAGATTGTAGGTTTTAGGGCGTAATTCATAAAGTGGACAAATTGTATATCTGTTTCTGCCCTAAACTATTGTAACCTGCCCATGGGATTACTTGTTATGTAGTGTTTTTATCTTGGTGCTTTTATGGCTAAAGATAGCCGAAATAAAGTTGAAAGAAACAACAAACAAACAAACATCATTCAAGGTATCCCAGTTAATTGAGCGCTCAAAACAAGCTGAGCACCGTAAATGATCTACAACTTGCATTTTTACTCAGCTCTTTATACTTCTAAGGTAATGATAATTGTGTATAAACATGTTTAATTGTAAAGAACTTTGGTAAAAGCATGATATTAATAACGTTACTGTCATTTGACTTCAGAGTTGTAGGCAAAACGAAATTTATGGAGTGAACATTATATATCAATTGCTTTTACCAGGCCTGAGAAAATAATTTAACTCCAAATTAGGAAGAAATAAGATTGCAATTTAGCGTGGCTTTCAACATACCTAGGGGCAGATTTACAAGCCCCTTGCGCCACTTTTATGTCACTTTTAACATGGGAAAAGTGACGTAAAAGTGACGCAAGGGTCTTGTAAATCTGCCGCCTAGACTTTTAAGAAAAAGAATACAGACATATGCATCTCACCCTGCAGACCAATAACTTAATGTATTTATAAATGTTCAGACCTTCTGCAGTAGTACAGTTATTTCAACATATTTAGATTATTCACAATATTAACCTCTTATTGCCATGTTCGTGTCCTCATCCAGCTCAGATCAGTTCCACAGTAAGAGGGTGGCACAAAGCAAACAACGTCAGAGGTCTGTTTCTAAGTCCCTGCCCCAAAGAAGGGGTAAATATCCAAAGGTGCAAAAAGGATTTTTTTTTAATTCTACCAGACAAATAATGTTTCATACAGGGGACTTCTATCCCAACTAAGATCTGTTCTCTGAGGTTAGGCACTAAAAAATATACATTACAGCTGCAATAAAGTTGAATTCAAAACCTCTCAGAAGAGGACTTTTTTCAATATTTATTTATATTCTGCAAAATGCTTAGTACTTCCTGCAGGGGGAGATAATATGGAAGAGGCATGCAATACTGCAGGACAGATAACTTTTATCTGCTGACCTCCAAATAGGACAAATCCGCGCCATCATGCAGACACCTTAGCATTTCTAATAGTTGTGCTCCTTGAATATATTTTCTATTCATTGAGTGATCAGCATCTGTCCCAGAAAAAGATTTGTTTCTAATCTGTAAGGAACCAGCATACATTGTCAGAATATTGCCGGACATAAATATTGAATCCTAAATATAGTTTACAGAAATATTGATCCATTGGAGTTAATGATAGACAATTTGCAAGAAATGAGAAGAAGATTTGTTTTACTCACTTTTAATGTGCAATCAAGGTTGGCCAGGTGCTCAGGTAATATGGTCGTCATGATAGGTCCTGACATAAATATTGTGCCCTAAATATTGTTCACCGGAATATTGCACCTTTGGAGTTAATTATAGAAAGTATATACCCAATGAGATGATATTTTATAATCTATACTTAGAACACAATATTATGTCTGGTGATAGCTCTGTATAGGGTACTTCGAATTACATCCCTCCCGGATATGAACCAGATTCTCCTAAACTGAATGTCATCTGAACTAAACAACATGTCCTAACTATTGTTTACAAACATATCTCCCCATTGAAGAAAATATACACTGACTGGAATGACATTTTTGAAAACGATCTTTAGGAGACAATGTTTGTAACAGGCGATATTTCTGACTATGACATACACTACGTTCTCCTTAAAAGGCAGCGTCATCCATTACATGGAAACAACTCTACTGCCATGGCAACATTGTCACATTGTGGTTGACCTTCCACTGCCAGTATGGCTGTAATGGTTCATCCAGTACACCCCCCCCCACCCCACCCTCCCCATAAGCACAACCAGGGAATGATATTACATAAGGTGCTTCGGATATTTAATTGTTATTTTTTATAAATCTCAATAGCAAATATTAGCTCGAAAAATCACACACTGTTCAAGTCAAGTTATATATAGTAAACGAGGCAGTGGTTTAGGATAATGAGCATAGGCTGCTACCAATTAATACCAGGACTGAGGACTTGATTGCCTTCAGCGTCAAAGCCATAGTACGAAAGTAGATAGGCCAAAAAACATTGTTTTTGAATAAAAAAATTGTGACCTACTGTAGAATTACACTTCTCTCAAAATTTAATTTGCGAAAGATATGTACCTGTATTAAGTACATTTGCAATGTTTTACTCATAAAGTAAGTAATTAATCAGATGAGTGTGTCAATAAGGCAAAATACCTAACCACCTCTATATATTAATTATGCAGACGGTATGTGCTATATAATTAACAAGAGTACTTCAAGGCACAGAATGTTATTTCCTAATTGGTCTGGAACTGAAAAGAAGTATTTTGTAATGTCCATACATTGGGAACTTAAGTTTCAGTTGCTACTTTTAGTGAACAACTATTTTTAGCCCCACTCCATGCGAAGTAGTGTGGCTCACTGGTTAGAGGCTGCAGACCTGAGAGCAGAGGACCGCCCGGGACCAGGGTTCAATTCCCGGCGCGGCAGGTTTCTGGACCAGGGTCAGCGGACTCGATAATTCTCTCGCCTCGGTGCCCACTCTGATCAGTGATCACACTCGGCAACTCTGGGCATTAGCTTGCCTCATCTTCACTAACGGCCCCACCAGACCGCTGGGGATGCCTGGTCTCACCCTTGAGATACCCATTAAGGGACCATCTCTCAGGGAAGCCAGGAAGGGTTTCGCAGTGGTCGAAGCGCCTTGGGACCCTCCGGGTAAGTAGTGCGCTATATAAATGCCTATACATTTACATACATTTACATACTTAGACAGGCATTTTTGTTGAACAATTTTCGTTAGATTCTTACGGTTTAGACGACGGAAACCTTTTCAGTAGGCTTTCAAATGAGTTGCAAACGTTTCCTAAAATATGTTAATTTTACTTTTTAAATTCTACCTCTAATGGTTTCTTAGTGCTTTTAGTTATCAATTGTGACTTCTGTGCTATTAAAATCACAGACCTGAATCAGAATATTTTTGGATGTCTACGATTAGGATGTGACATGCACATGAAACCTTACTGGAATGCCGCCCCGAACTGCAACACCAAAGAAGGAAGCTCTCATTGTCGTAATCCATGTGACAGGGTAAATAAGACCAAAGTCTCAATGATTTGCCTAGAGTTAGGTAGGGTGGGGTTAGATACCCCGAACCCCTATGTGCCAGCCTTAATTAAACTGTACCCATCCGGAATTTCGCCCAATTTTTCAGAGCATGAAATTGCAGAGAACTGCCCCCTAGTGGGTAGAGGTTCTACGTCCCCGAGTAAGCAACCGAATGAAATAAATATACAGAGGGCCTGATTTTGAGTTTTGCGGTCCTGGGACCTCCAAACTCACGGTTGCAGTCTGACCGCCGTGACCTCGGCAGTCCGACCACCCGATTCCAACCCTTGCAGTCGGACCACCACAAGCTTGCAGGTGACCCAAAGCCTCAACTGGGATCCTGGATCTTGCGACAGCCATGTGGTCGAGAGGGGCAAGAATTGGTGGTGGTGTCAAAGTAGGCATATTACAACCTGCCTTTCAAGCACCCATTTCATATTGGGGACCCCGCCATGAAAAGGGTGTCTGAAAGGCAGGGAAAGGGGCCCAAACAGGGCTCCTGGGCAAATCTGTCCATGTTGTGCCCCCCTGGAATTGCACTATGTTGCATGCAATACATGGTGCATGCCAGAAGACAGTGAACCTGAAGTGGCAGTGGTCCCACTGCAGCGGCATGACTGCTGGCTGTCATTCTCAGCCGAAGCATGCCGCTGCTGTGGGCCTGCTAGCCCAGAGAAAAACGAATAAATAGGTGAGCGAGAAGCAGCAGGCTCGGCGGCCTTCCTCAGACCGCCACGATGGTGGTCCAGGTGGAAAAGCACCAAACCCATAATCTGGTCCTAAATCAGTCAATGAAAAAGAATATTGGACTCCTCTGTGGATCAAAAGATTCTAATTATTCAATTGGCATTTTATTCAAACATAATCAATTTGTCAATACACTTCGACAATTGTAGCATTCCAACTTTAGAATTAGAATGCAGAATGTATCTCAGCACCTTTCCCACCTCTCTCACTGTCCGCCCACCTTCCGCATATATTTCTATCACTGCCCTTCCCATATGTAACACACAAATTAATGAATGGTCAGGACTGGTGTTCAGTGGTGGCCCATCCACATACGTCTTACAGTATATTAGAACATTGGAAGTTTGAGAGCCTCATTGAAAACAATGGAGTAGCCATGGGCTTATCATGGGGGGTATAAGCCTTCTGCTCCAACAATCCAATGTTTGTCTTCCTGTTTCCCCGTTTTTAATTTAGAACATTCTACTCTTAATGGGTGGAATGTTCTAATAGCCTTATAGCCCTTCTGCCTCTTGCTATTCTGGCTGCTAAAAGCCCGTTCACTCGTTATAGGCCCTCACCTGTGGCTCATGCCTCTAATTTGGGTTCAGGTGGTTTAAGTTTAACAACTGGCATAGACCTCGGCATCAGGGTATAAGGCTATAGTAAACTAATCACGCTATACCCCTGGCCCCTCCTGTGCCATACACAAATCCATGTCCTTCAGGCACTCCCTTATCACTGTAGCTTCAGTCTCCCAACAATGTTTTCTCTAACTTGTTTGGTGATTACCAAGCAACCAGTTTAGCAAGGTGTTTGCACTTTTGTACAATTAAATGTTTTTGACAAGGCTCCAAACAAGTTTCTTTAGCTTCATGTGTAAATAACAGCCAAGCACACCAGCTAGGACATTAGAGATAACTCCAGTACCTTGGGATCACTCCTCAGCTTCCAATTGTTTAGAAAGTTTCCCCCTCTCCCCTCTTCAGTTAGGTATGATGGGCAATTTGGGTGCTGACCCGTGGACATATAGTAATATGTTTCTATATACGGAGTAGGAGCAATGGAGATAATTGAATTCAATCAATTGAAGGTAATCTAAAAATATTACCTCTGTAGCTGTTTTCATGACAACTATCCACTAATCTTCAGTCATTTGGCTCATAGGAAGGTCATGCAATGAGCCAATCACTGGTGATTGCTGTCATCATCCATCATGCTTCAGGTAAGCGGATTCAGCAGCAAATTGTTGGACACTGTTTCTTATGTACATGACCACAGCTAAAATAATAAAAATACAAATTATAAAATTTTTATTTTTCTTATTTTTAAATGCATGTTTTTCAAGCACAAAAAAGGAAACACTGCAGAGCACTGCGGCTACCTCTGACAAATAGCAAGCATAAATATTGTGCTGAACATAAAATATCAAATGAACATGTGATCAGTGGTACTGGAACAAACTACAAAGTGGGGTACTGCCATGAATCTCTCTGACCTCAGAGGGATTGTGAAAAATCTAAGCCTCACACAAAGAACGTGAAGCAAATGTACTCAGTGGGACACCAGGTAAGAGTGTAGTTTGTAGTTATTGGAGTGTTTAGAGAACATTTTTGCAAATATATTACATTAGCATGGTTGAACAGTATTATTTACAGAGAGTGCATTTTCCATTAAGTGGCATCTAAATTTACTCAGACAACCAGGGGTGTATTTACAAGCCCCTTCCTCCACTTTTGTGTAATTTTTAACATGGGAAAAGTGACGTACGGCTGGTGCAAGGAGCTTGTATAAAATCTTGCTTTCCAGTTAGAATGTAAACCCACTCTCTTAGTTAAAAACATACACAGCCATTTTCCAGAATGTATTGCTGCAACTTGGGCAAAGGCCTTTGCTCCCCCTATTAGTTTAGGCAACTACAATCTTTCTGCCCCCCTGGGGCAGATGGGGGCAGTAGCCCATAAGCTGCTCCGGGGGGCCGAAAGCCGACTAGAAACCAGGTTTTTTTTTATTTCATGTACTGGTGGGGGCTGCCCAAAATGGGCATGCCAACGCCTTCCCAGAGAAATTCCAGTCTTTCAGCCCCCCCCGGGGGCAGATGGGAGCAGTATCTCCCAATCTGACCTGGGTGGGCAGAAGTCCACCTGAAACCAGGATTTCCTTTTTTTTAAAATGTAGGGGTGGGGGCTGCCCAAAATGGGCATGACAATGCAACCCACGTGAGAAATTCCAGTCATTCTGATGCCCTGGGGGGCAGACGGAGGCAGTAGTACCCAATCTAACCCCCGGGGAGACAGAAAGCCCACTAGAAGCCAGGGATTTTGTTTACACTTGATTTAGGGATGGGGGCTGCCCAAGTTGGGCAGGCCAATGCAACCACACCATCAAAAAAATGCAGCAGTCTGTCTGTTCCCCCCCGGGGCAGATGCAGTTTCATTTTACTCGGTAAAGCTGTGAGGTAATGCTGTGAGGAAGGACATTTGTGCCGGCACTGCGATTTTGCCCAAACATATTTGGAAAATGTGTTTTTTTTCCAGCTAAATTGGAAGTATGTAGGGTATGTAGGGTATTCTGGGTAGGAAAATGGTGGGGGATCCACGCAAGCCATACCTCCCTAGGCTCCCACAGCCATCGGGCCTGGGGCCAAAAATCCAGGTGACCCCCTTTGCAAAACCAGGGTGATTTTGTGATAGGTCATTTTGATGTCTCCTCAATAAGTTTTGGGCCCTTGCCTGTTGGGGGTACTTGACCCACCCACGCGAGTGAGGTACCATTTTTATGGGGAGACCTGAAGAAAGGATGCGGGGTAGAAAATTTGTGGATCCCTGCAGATTCCAGAACTTTCCCACACAGAAATTTGAGAAATATTAGATTTTTTCAGCTACATTTCAGGTTTGCAGGGGATTCTGGGTAGGAAAACTTTGGGGGGTCCATGCAAGTCATACCTCGCTGGACTCCCTCAGGTGTATAGTTTTCAGAAATGTGTGGGTTTGGTAGGTTCCCCAAGATGGCCGCAGAGCCCGGTGCCAAAAACCCTAGTGACCCTCCTTGCAAAACCAGGATGTTTTGTGATAGGTAATTTTGATGGCCCTGGGTCTCTAGTTTTCAGAAATATTTAAGTTTGGTAGGTTTCCCTAGATGGCCGCCAAGTCCGGTACCAAAAACTCACGTGACCCCCCTTGCAAAAGCAGATTGTTTTGTGATAGGTAATTTTTAGGTCTTCGCAATTTGTTTTGGGCCATTGCCTGCCGCGGGTACCTAACCCACCCACAAGAGTGAGGTGCCATTTTTATTGGGAGACCTGGGGAAATGCTGGGTGGTAGGAAATATGTGTCAGCCCGGTGATCCTAAAACTTTCTCACACAGAAATTTGAGAAAAGTTAGATTTTTTCTGCTAAATCTGAGGTTTGCAGGGGATTCTGGTTAGGGAAACGTTGGGGATCCATGCAAGCCATACCTCCCTGGACTCCCCTGGGTCTCTAGTTTTCAGAAATGTGTGGGTTTAGTAGGTTTCCCTAGATGGCGGCCAAGCCCGGGAGCAAAATCTTTTGTGTCCTCCCTTGCAAAACAAGCTAATTTTCAGATACATAGGGGGCATCTGTGTTTTTGGTCCGAAACTTGGCAGCCATCTAGAGAAAACCACCAAATCCACATATTTACGAAAACTAGAGACTCAGGGAAGTCCAGTGAGGTATGGCTTTTCTTGGATCCCCCAATGTTTCCCTACCCAGAATCCCCTGCAAACCTCAAATTTTAATGAAAAAATAAAATATTTCTAAAATTTCTATGTGCGAAAGATGTGGGATCACCGGGCTGACACAAATTTCCTACCACCCAGCATTCCCCCAGGCCTCCAGATAAAAATGGTACCTCACTCTTGTGGGTGGGTCAAGTACCCACGACAGGCCTAAAACCTATTGTGGAGACATATTTACCTATCACAAAACAACCTGGTTTTGCAAGGGGGGTCACCTGGGTTTTTGGCCCCGGGCTCGGTGGCCATCTTGGGAAACCTACCAAACCTACAAATTTCTGAAATCTGGACACCCGGGGGAGTCAGGCAAGGTAAGAATTGCATGGGACCCCAACGTTTTCCTACCCAGAATCCCCTGCAAACCTGAAATTTAGCTGAAAAAAATCTAATTTTTTTCAAATTTCTTTGTGGGAAAGTTCTGGAATTTGCATGGATCCTCGAATTTCCTACCTTCAGCATTCCCCCCGATCTCCTGTTAAAAATATGTTTTCCTAGGTGTCGGTTAAAGCTAGGGTTCAAAATCTACAGCTAGGCAATTTGCAAAAAGGGGTCAGTTTTCACTGTGAAAATGTAGTGTGTTCAAGTTGCGTTTTGGGCCGTTTCCTGTCACGGGCACTAGACCTACCCACACAAGCGAGGCACCATTTTTCTTGGAAGACTTTAAGGAATGCGGGGTGGGTATAATTTTGTGGATTCAAGCAGATTCCAGAACTTTTTGTCACAGATATGTGAGAAATATGTGTTTTTTTGACAAAGTTTGAAGTTTGCAAGGGATTCTGGCTAGATCCTGGTGAGAGCCAGACAAGTCCCCCTTTCCTATATTCCTCTGGGTGTCTAATTTTAAAAATGGTATAGATCTGTTAGGTTTCCCTAGATGCCAGCAGAGATAGGGTTTAAAATCTGCTGCTAGGCACCTTGCAAAAAAAGGGTCAGTTTTCACTGTGAAAACGTGGTCTCCACGTTCGTTTTGGGCCTTTACACATCACAGGCACTAGGCCTACCCACTCAAGTGAGGTACCATTTCTATTGGGAGACTTAGGGTAACACAGAATTGAAAAGCAACTGTTATTATCTATTAACTTTCAATGAATTTCTGTCTTCCAATTGAAAGACAATGTGTAAAAATGAATTCACTTTGAAAAATGTCCTATCATTCTCATGCTAGTATGGATACTCACAATTTCGGAAATATGCAAATAGCTACGGTTTCTAAACTCCATATTTTGTTCTGATTTTAGAAATACATAGGTGTCTTTCATCCCAATTTTTCACTGTATATATTTTCCCAAATACCCGGTACATAATAAAAAAACATTGCAAGACGCAGCTCAGTTATTGGCTCTAGGTTCGTTGGGTTCTTGGTGAGCCTACATGTCCTATATATCCCCAAAACCAAAATTGGCCAGCAGACGTAACGGTATATTGATTTCAAACATCTGTCATAATTAGAAGAAGTTGCAGGTGAAAACGTTGGCACAAATGGCTGTTTTTTTCAACTCATTTATAATTTTCCCTATTTTCAACTGTTAGTTTCTATAAAGAAACCTAGAAGGATCTACACCAATGACCCATGCTGATATTAAAAAAATGGCTACTTTTCTAAAATGTATAGCTTTTCAGGATCCATTATTTCTTTCATACCAATTTCTACCAATAGCTGGAAGAAGGTTGAAAGCAAAAAAAAATAGCAAAAATAGACTATGTTCCAGTAAAATGCCAAAACTGTGTAAAAAATGCTGGTTTTCTCACAAACGTCTGTCAGTCCCTGAAAGCTGGGAAAATTATGAATTCAGCCCCATAAACTCTTTATTGATACCATTAGCAGGGAAAAAAAAGACGCTTTCATTTGCAGCACTTTTTCCCATTTCTCCCCCAAAAAACAAAATTTTGCTGGATTTTGGCTAATTTCCGGGTCCCTTCAAGGGGAATCCACAAACCTTGGGAAACTTTAGAATCCCCATAATGTTGGAAGAAAAGGTCTCACATTTGGCATGGATACCTTATGTGGTCAAAAAGTTACAGGGGCCTAAGCGCAAATTACCTCAAATAGCCAAAAAAGGCTTAGCGCAAGGGGGAAAGGTCTAGCAGCAAAGGGATTAAAAGTATTACTCAAATATGGATTGCTGTAAGAAGTACTTTGCTGTAATGCAGACACCATGTTCATATAATTGTATAATACCCAACTAGCATACCTGTGTATGTCAAGCCTAATACAGAGTTACAACCCAACTGATCAAAATGCCTCACAGACATAATGTTAAATGCAGTACCTAATTATATGCAACATTATCATGAAACTGATCAATACAATGCAAATGTTCACCTTAAGCATTACAACTGCCTCAGAACATTTATATTTGACATTTATTACAGTAAAACAAAAGAGAAATATTTTAAAGTACCTTATAAGACTTCTGTCACAGGCAAATGTTAGCTAACACATGGGCACAACCACTCTTTTTTCGCCCAGCTAGACAGACGTCAAGCCCAGTAGGAGAGGAGCGGCACTAGAACTAGTTTAAAGAAACAACACATGAGGACATTATCATTTACATGACCACACCACTGGGATGGGCACACAGGCTCTGCACAAGGGGAGGAAGGTTTCAACATCTTGTTAATTTACGCAGAGAGGGGCACTATGGGATTGCTTGCAGTAGGGCACACAAGAACTGCTGAAATGTTTGTAGTGTTACACCAGGAAACATATTTCCTATTTGCTAGGGCTGGGCAGGAGTCACCTGAACCCACATGCTAGTGTGGGGCATTATTGTGGCCCCCATGGGCACCCTATTCAAAACACTATTGAACCTGTGAATGACAGAAAGAGGAGTGCACCTGGAATTGACACCAGTGAGGAGACCTAAAAACTGAACCTGCTCCTACTTGTACCCAGGATAAAAGAAGTAGAATTCAAGGGTTAGTTGGTTGACCACCAGTTAAGCTTCAGGGACATACGAACTGCAAGATGCCCTTTTGATAAAGAGCCCCAGCTAGACCTGTCTTAGACCCTTTAGGGCGCTTTTGCTAGAGTGAGCCTTGACCTGCAATGGTACTTTCTGAGTTCCTTGGACCCTTGGCTATGTCAAAGTATACTCCTAATACCCTGAGAAACCTGGGACTTAGAACATTTTGGCTTCACATATCTCCAGGTAATTCTGTCAAAGGTGTGTTGCCTCTGGTGTTGTAAATACAACAGCGATAATGTTAAGCATTAGCTAAAGACATGATATCATGACCTTCTTGTTGCGTTTCCCGCTCTAACTCTCGTAATGGTCAGACTCCATCTTGTTTTCATGTCCTCCATCTTGTATGCTACATATTGCCATGTGCCCGCCATGTGACGAGTCCTACCTCTTCGCTAGTCGCCCTTAAGGTCTGCCCAGCAACAACCTATAAATAGACCCCTTTGTGCGTCTAGCGCATGCTCAGTAGGAATCACATCTGTCTTTGATCAGTGTAGATAGGAATGTGCTTTTCGTGGGCCTCGAGAACCGTTAACTCCACCCATGTATTGATCATGTTCAGAAATGTCCATATATGGTCGTAAATCATGCTCTGTGTTGTACCCACCTACTTATGAACCCCTTCTTTGTGTATAAAAAGGGGGCTATGTGCTTGAGTTCTGTGTGCTACCCTGAACAATGCTGTATAGTGTTGTGTAGGCTGTAGGACCACCTTTAAAGGTTTATTAAACTATGTTTTTGTATTTCCAGCTTCCGTGCCAATTTCTTTCTATAGTCTGAGGACTTCGTGCACAGAAGGGCAAACCCTTTGCACTGACGGGCCTTGTACTGAGACAAAGATTAAGGTTTTTCCACAACAGCAAATCTGTTTCAGCGCATGACCATGGTTAGCGCTAAAAGCTTTTTGGCTCTAAAGCCAATCACCATTTACTTTTAGGTGTACTTTGTAATTTTGTTTATTAAATTATTCTCTATTTGTATAAATTGTGGAAGTTTCTTTTCTGTTGTGGTTTTTGTTTTTGTCATTTTGTCATTTTTTAAACTGTTTTGGTATTTCTAAATGCAGTACACATTTTCTTAAGTTAAGCCTGTCTGCTCTGTGTGATAACTACCAAGGGCAGGGCTCAGGTTTAAATTACTGAAATGTTACTGGATCAAAAAAGAATTGTGCCATTTTCACTTGTGGTGTATTACCATCCACCCATCTATTAATCCACTTTCTCACAGCCACTGCTCTACTCTACCTCATGGCCATTGAGATCTGGCTGAGAACTAACTCAATGACCTAGGTTTAATGGAAAATTTCAAGAAGTCATTTTGCACTTTGTCTAAGTCAATCTGTCACATAACGCACAGCAAATTTCCATTTAGCGCTCCTTGTAGAAAAATTCACAATAATATAAAACTAAGAATTGCTTTAAGAAACCCTCATCTCTATTAAATACCAGTGAAGACGATGGTCCTGCATGCATTCTTCATTTACTTCCTTTTTCTGGAGTCTACTATTAAGACATTAGAAGATTTTAATGTAATTGTCATGAGCAAGCTAATGCAAGATGTGATTGTTGTTTGTCTTACAATATTGTTATTAAGTCAGACACAAGTGTAAGCAGCTGTGGAAATAACGTATACAAGGTTGCATAGGGATGGAGGTGGTTGCAGGAAGAATTGTACATCCACATCAACTAGCTGGGGTTGCTGGCCATCACCCATAATGGTCTGCTGACTTGTATGTCATGTAGCTTCGTTCACCTCTAGGTGGAAAACAGTGCTTTGAAACTACTGCCTGGAGAGGAAGTGGTGCTGAAAGGACTTTGGTCCCCTCCAGCTCATATGTGACCAAGCCCTATTGGCATCATAGGGGCACCAGAGACTGAACTAGAAACCATTTTGTGATCACAGTCTTTGCAGACCCAAACGTGATCTCTTAAGTGAACAGAAAATTCAAAAATCTTGTAAGCTAGAAATCGATGTATTTTCACCATAGTGAACCAATCTGAAAAGCTATGCTCTGCATAGGTCTTGTGAAAGCCAAGACCTTTTGATTTTACTAAACCTGCATGTATACTATACTTATTTATTGGTGCATTTAGGCTGCATTTTTCATCAAGTCAGAGTGTGTTGGACTTGGTCCTTTTTGCAGGGTCATTGCCAAAATATTTGTTTTCACCATTCTGTTTCCTGAGCCAGTTTCTGTTGGCTTTTAGGACTCTGCAGACTTCACCACTGCTAACCAGTGCTAAAGTGTTTGTGCTCTCTCCTTTAAACATGATAATACTGGCTTACACCCAATTGACACATTTAACTTATTTATAAGTCCCTAGTAGAGTGGTCCTACATGTACCTAAGGCTTGTAAATTAAACGCTACTACTGGCCCTGTAGCACTGATTGTGCTACTGACTTAAGGGGCTCTTTTACACATGTCTGAGGCCTGCCATTGCAACCAGTGTGCACAGTTTTAAACAGCCATTTCAACATGGCGTAATAAACCTTTTGCCAGGCCTAAACCTTCCTTTTTAAAAGATATGTGACCCCTAGGGTGGGCCCTAAACAGCCAACAGGGCAGAGTGCAACGTATTTTGAAAAAGATAGACATGTACTTTTAAGTTTTACATATCCTGGGAATGAAAAACACTTAAACTTACATCTCAAAACTGCAAGGTCTGCCTCTCCCATATGATAAGATTGGGTTCCCTTATTACATTTAATGAGTGATATGTTTTAATTGGGAGTAGGGAGAAATGTTGAGTTTGGTGTCTAAATAATTGTAATTTAAAACCCTTTTTAAAAGTAAGGTTTCATTTTAAGTCACAATTGTGAAAATGCTACTTTTAGGAAGTTGGCACTCTTTTGTCCCGCAGCCTTCATTCTGGGCCACATGGTTAGGTGTAGCTGGCAGTTTGGCTTTTCATATTGCTTCCAGACAGTAAAACAAAGTAGAATAGTTGTTGGAAGGGTGGGCCAACTCAAACTAATCGAGGGGGAGGAGCTGTCACTAATCACACTAGCACATCACATAATATCTGCCTGAGCAAACTCTTTAAGAGTTCGACACTAGTCTTTTGTGACTCCAGACAAGTGGGAGCCAGTGTAGAGAGGGAGGAAATTCTAAACAACTCTGGGGGTGGAAACCTTCAGGACCTTTTCCTACTTCAACGTGGGCACCAGGTATAAATAGTGGATCCTCAGACTCATCTCCTTGGCACACCTCTGGATCTGTAGAAGACTTAGAAAGACTGATGTGCTGCTCTGTAAGAAGGACTGCTACTATGGTAATATGTTGCCATGCTGCCCTGCTTTCTGAGTGAAAAGTACTGAACCAACATCTTGAACCCAGGACCTCCAGAGTAACTCCAAGTGCTAGTTGGCTGGCCATCTGATCTGAGCCTCAGGGAGAGAAAAGTCTCAATCCACCTTGACCCCTTCACCTGGAATCTGTCTGCTGTGAGTTCTACCCCCAAAAAATGGAAAAATGCTGACATTCCTCAGATGCTAGATTCCCTTGCCTCCTCCCTTCCTCAAGGAGGGAACTCTTCAGCATTTTCAGCTACCGATCTCCAAGATT
This sequence comes from Lissotriton vulgaris, assembly GCF_964263255.1. Taxonomy (NCBI): domain Eukaryota; kingdom Metazoa; phylum Chordata; class Amphibia; order Caudata; family Salamandridae; genus Lissotriton; species Lissotriton vulgaris. Next base: position 884,392,280 of record NC_141694.1, read on the forward strand.
GGATCCGAAGTGCCGCCGATCTAGTGGCCCCGGAGAAACTTTCGAGACCTAACAGAGCATCGCCTTCGGCTGCCTGGTATAATGAAGATTTAAGACTTCATCGCCAACATTGCAGGAATCTAGAGAGGCGTTGGAGGAAAGCCTACTGCCCCATAGCTAGACAAATTTATAAAGATGCCCTTGCGACCTATAAAAAAGCAATTGTGGCCCGGAAAACGGTTTTCTTTTCGGCTCAAATTGAAACCGCTGCCAACTCTGCCAGAGAGCTGTTCTCCGTTGTTACGACTCTATCGACCCCCCCCCGCTGGTCCTGGGGTAGAGCCCTCACAGACCTTTTGTAACGATTTATCCACCTTCTTCACCACAAAGGTGGCAGATATATATGCTTCATTTGAAGGGGACACCAAAACTGAACACAGAGGTGGTAGTATGAAAGAGGTACTTTCTCATCATAATGACGACTCTTTTTTATGTTTCTCACCAGCATCACTTGATGACGTTATCACCCTCGTCTCATTCACTAAATCGGGTTCCCCTCTGGACCCTTGCCCCCCTTCTGTCATGCAAAAACTCACTGAGGTGATCTCTTGCCCTCTCATGCAGATTTGCAATACTGCATTCCAGACAGGTCAATTTCCTAGCATATGGAAGAAGGCTGTTATAAAACCCCTTCTAAAAAAACCCTCCCTAGACCCCACAGCCGTTGTCAGCTATAGACCCATTGCCTGTCTACCCTTCGCCGCCAAAATATGTGAATCCATTATGAACAGACAGCTCTCAGAGTTCGTTGAGACCCACCAACTTCTCGACGAAACGCAGTTCGGCTTCAGGAAAGGGCATGGGACAGAGACCGCCCTGATTAAGGCCTCTGACGAGATCAGGGCAATTATGGATCAGGGGGGGGCGGCCGTCCTCATCCTTTTGGATTTGTCAGCGGCCTTTGACACGGTCGACCATGTCACCTTAGTCGACCATGTCACAGCTCTGGGTATAAACGGTCCGGCCAAGGACCTTATTTCATCTTTCCTGGCAGACCGTACCCAGACTGTAAGGCTGGGAGATTTTTATTCACCCATCTCTGCACTTCCTTGTGGAGTTCCACAAGGTTCCGCGCTAAGCCCCATGTTATTTAACATTTATGTAGCGGACTTAGCGAGGGTAATAAAGGAATATGGAATACGGTTAACATCTTATGCAGATGATACCCAGCTGGTCCTGGGCATCCACAAAGACGGCCACACAGTGGCAGCCAACTTTCAGAAAGCTATGCTTGAGGTCAGTACCTGGATGGCCTCTAATTGTCTTAGACTCAACTCGGACAAGACCGAGGTTATGACCTTCGGAAAACTCTCTCCAGAATGGTCGCCTAACTGGTGGCCGGAAAAGCTTGGCCATCCACCTGTCCCAGTGGAAAAAGCCAGAAACCTGGGAGTCATTTTTGACAGCAAGCTGGTATTCGACCTTCATACAAATAAGGTTGTGTCGTCTTCTTTCTTTATCCTGAAAAAGATTAAGAAGTTGCTGCCTTACCTCCCTCCCTCAGCTGGGAAGACTTTGGTCTCCACCTTAGTCTTCTCCAAAATGGATTACGGAAACGCTCTCCTTCTTCACGCCCAGAAGCGTGTCATAACAAAGCTGCAATCCATTCAGAATGCGGCTGCCAGGATCCTCCTTAGCATTCCTCGCCGCAATTCTACCACTCTTGGCATTCGTCAACTTCATTGGCTGAGAGTTGAGAGCCGCATCAAATTCAAGGCTCTCTGTATTGCATACAAGGCAGTACACGACATAGGACCCAGGTTCCTGACGGAAGCCTTTCAACCATACACTCCTAGAAGGCAACTAAGATCGGCCAATACCAACCTCCTCACTGTGCCACGTACAAGAACCGTCACTTGGGGAGATAGACGTTTCTTGGTGGCCACCCCAAAACTCTGGAATCTTTTGCCACAGTCTATCAAATCTGCCCCCAACCTGATGAGCTTTCGCAGGTTACTAAAGACTTGGTTATTTAACCAGTAAAAGGATGACTGACCCCAGTAGCTCCACAGCGCCGAGACACCCCAGGGTATTTGTTGCGCTATAAAAATTACGTAAATAAATAAATAAAATAAACAAGTGGTGCAACCCCAGTTCTGAACCCTTGGAAGTGGGCCCAGATGTGCTCTGCTAGCCTAGCTGTGGTCCTGTGAGAAGAACAGACGCAATGTGATGCATCTCCCTGCAACAGCATTGGAACTGCTGCTGTGTGACTCATCCCAATGTAGAACCTCATATCCCAACCCACAGGTTCCTCATAAACGCCACTGAGTGACGTATCCTCGATGCAGGCCTTTGCATCACAAGCCCCTCATTGACAGCATCCTTGAAGAAGATGCAGGACCTTGCATCACAGTCCCACAGCTTCTTCGGCACTGCCTCTGCATGAAGCAGCCACAAAGCAGGACCTCGCTATGATGTGCACCCAGGATTTAAGGTACTTTGTTCAGGGGGCCTAACTTGGTCTATTTATACAACCGCCACTTCATCGTGGTTGGCCTGAACTTTAAAATTTGTTCTGGCCGATTGTGACCAGATAACCACAGCTGGCGTTTTTTGCTTTTAGGCTCTACTTTTACCTAAAACTATGAAATTTAGTATTTCTGGTGCTACCAATTGGATTTTTCTTGTTGTGTCTCAAATAATGTATTAACTTATTCAATTGTACTCTATTTGTCTCAATAAGTGTGGGATTTTTCTTGTATTGTGTTTTCACTTCATTACTGTTTGAATTGCTGCATAAATACTTGACACATTGTTTCTAAGTTAAGCCTGATTGCTTTGTGCCAAGCTTGTGACCCTGACAGAAATCAAGGCATCGGCTTGGGTAGGGGTTCTCCCCCTTCTCAACCAGCAACCCAATTTCCTATAGGCTGCTATTGTGTTATTCCCATTTTTTGTCCACTCCAGCTTACAGCATGGAGGCATGGATCAGTCCATTTCAGCCATTTGCTAACTTCTCAATGAGTGACAACATTCTGCCTTTTCAAATATAGCACACCCTCATACAAAGTAATTCCCTTCCTTGGCAACATTTCTTGCTGTTATTTATTTCTTTTAAATTCAGGAGGTTTTGTCATATACTCAATTATATAGTTTTGCAGTACACAATTAAAAAAGAAAACAAAAATTGACAAAGGCAAAGGGCTGGTAGCTAATATCAGACTCTTTGGGTTTGCTAATGCTACCTAAGCTATATGAGCATGTCACATGGTCTTTTTTTACACATAAACACGAGAACACGATATTTAGTTTAATTGAGTCTATTTTTTTTGTGTTTAGTTTAATTTCCTTCAGTTTAATGAAGTTTGCTGTGGTTTAGAGAACGGTGCACTCTTCAGACCTAACTCTTTTTTGGTCATACAATTCATTCCATTTGACCAGTAAAAATGGCTACAAACCATTATGTGTAGGTTTTAAAGGCTTCTACATTTTGCAGGTGAAATAACCATACATTTTAGTCATACCAATGTATGGCACAAACAGCCAGAAGTACTAATATTCTGTGACTGCTTTTATATAAATAATTTTTTTTGTTTAAACTTGTTGAAATTCTCTAAGGGGAAACAGGGTAGGCACACAAAATATCAATTTTTAAATATTGACATACAATAATGTCGATGTTTAAATATCAAAGGGACAGAATATAGAAGTTAAGTAATATCAATATTTTTAATATCGATGGGACAGAATTTGGAAGGTAAGATATATCGATTTTGTTAATATCGATGTTAGTAATATTGATTTTAGTAATATCGATGTTACTAATATCGATTTTTATATGCTTTTTATGTATATTATCATGTATTTAAAATGTATTTTTATTTTTTTAATGTAATTTTATTACATTTTGTATTTTAGTACCATAGCGCGTTGTGGGTTTATAGGTGAATAGAGTGGGAAGTAATTTAATTATACTAAATTAATTATTATTCTTTAGGAATTATAAATTAATTTAAATTAATTGGTAATTAAGTTTTATTAATTGATAATTAATTTAAATTAATTGATTAATTGGTAATTATGTTCTGGAGCGGGTTGTGGGTTTATAGGGGAACAGGGTGGGAAGTAATTTAATGATACTAAATTAATTATTAATTTTTATGAATTGTAATTTAACTTTATTAATTTGGTACTTAATTTTTATTAATTGTTAATTAATTTACATTAATTGATAATTGAATAATTATGTTCTGTAGCAGGTTATGGTTTATAGGGGAATAGGGTGGGAAGTAATTTAAATGTAATTAAGTAGTTTTTTTAATTAATTGTTTTTGTTAATTATATTATGGTTAATTAATTATTAATTTGTAATTAATGTTTATTAATTGATTAATAGATAATTATGTTCTGTAGTGGCTTCTGAGATTATAGCGGAGTAGTGTGGGATGTAATTTAAATGTAATTAAGTAATACTTTATTTTAATTAATTATTTTTGTTAATTATATTATTGGTGATTAATTAATAAATGGTAATTATTATTTTTAATTGGTATTTATTATTCATTTATTTGTACTTATTTATTCCTTGGCAATTATGGTTTTAATATTTATGTATTGATATTTGTAAATAGTTTCGATTTATTTAATCATAATTTTTTTAATATTCTAAAATATTAATTTATTTATAAGTATGATATTTTTAACTTCTAAGCTATCCAACACTTTCCCTACTGTTGCACTCTCTGGAGTTGGAAAAGTAATTTTTACCCCTACGCTATCCAACACTTTCCCCACTGTTGCTCTCTTTGGAGTGGGAATAGTAATTTCCACCCCTACGATATCCAACACTTTCCCTACTGTTGCACTCTCTGGAGTGGGAATAGTAATTTTTACCCCTACGCTATCCAACACTTTCCCTACTGTTGCACTCTCTGGAGTGGGAATAGTTCATTTTTACCCCTACGCTATCCAACACTTTCCCTACTGTTGCACTCACTGGAGTGGGAATAGTAATTGTCACCCCTACACTCTCCAACACTTTCCCTACTGTTGCACTCTCTGGAGTTGGAGTAGTAATTTTTACTCCTACGCTATTTAACACTTTCCCAACTGTTGCACTCTCTGGAGTGGGAATAGTATTTTTTACGCCTACGCTATCCAACACTTTCCCTACTGTTACACTCTTTGGAGTGGGAATATTAATTTTTAGCCCGACGCTATCCAATACTTTCCCTACTGTTGCACTCTTTGGAGTGGGAATAGTAATGTTTAACTTTACGCTATCCAACATTTTACTTACAGTTGTTTTTTTGGAGTTATAATAGTGTTTTATTCCCTCTGTTATTTAATATATTTTGTATAGTTTTAGCTAATGTAGTATGATTTAAATTTGTTTTGCATAATTATTTAATTTTTATATATGTATGTTAATATTTTATATGTATAGATGAATTTGTGATTTATAATATTTTTAAATATTTATAATTTATGAAAATAATTGTTAAAACTGATTTTTAAGTATATATATTATATAATATATGTATATGTTTATTTTTTTAAATTAAATTATGAATATTATGTATTAAATTTTAATATTTTAAAATCATTTTAACTATGTTTTATTATATTTGTAAGTATTATTTAATTTATTTTACATATTTTTTATCATTTTAAAAAACGATATTTTTTTTTAAACAATATTTTTGACATTGATATTTGTTTTTTCGATATTTTTGTACTTACCTTGTTGTAGATAGGATGTTGATATTGTTGACATTGATATTAATGCTCCGATATTTTTGCAGATCGATATTTTGTCTTTCTATATTTTGTCAGACATTCCTCTTTTTCAAACTTTTACCTCAGTTACCAAAATGGAAGAAACTCAAAGGGAGCCACTACTCTTGGGACAATCAGCTACTACCCGAACTTGGGGGCTGGTAACTTTGCAAATGTTTTTGACCGAAATTACATTGGTAAACCACCGATACATATCGTTTGGAATTAGAATTTGGAAGGGGCGCTGACAAAACGCCCTTTTTAAATTGCGATTCGTAATCGGTTTCTAAATCCATTTTTCGAGTTGGTAAAACTTTACTGATACCTTAAGTGGATTTAGTATATGCTATAAAACATTTTAGTGATCACAAACTGACAAACTTAGCGAATCTCCGGTTTTGCAACCACTAAGAAGTTTAGCACATCTGGCTCCAACTTTCTCTATTTGCCAACTGCATTTATGAAAAAACAACCATATCCGTGAGCCCACAGGATTGAGATTTTTTTTTACTATCAGCGCCTCCAGCCTGGGAAAAATGTAAAATGTACCAGAGGTAATGTTATCACTAATGGGTATTCTTTTGTAAATGCAGCTTTCATGCATCAAAGAAATTGGATTATTGAAGGCTTTTACAGCATCTATCACAAGTATGTTGCAAATGAAACCTTAAATTGGGAAATTAATGGACACATTGACAAATCACACAAAATGCAGGTTTTATTACTCTGCATATAGTACTAGTGTGATGCTTTTGAGACTTAGACAATCTTCATTCAGGGAGGCCTCTAAGTAGAGTCTGAAAGATATTCTTACACCATATTCGGTAAGAGAATAATAAGATGGTATTGAAAACCAAGCACTGTCAAATACATTAAGCCCAGCTTTAATGAGATATCCCGTGCCAAAACCTGCATGCACTTATGCACACATGCTATGCCCTGTGTCCATTGAGAGGACCTGTGCGCAGCCACACTTCATAGAGTGACCCAGTTCGGTGGACCCAGGATAAACACATGCGTCACACTGTAGAAGAAAGACCATGAGATGTTGGCCAAATATACAGCCAAGAGAGAAACTAATGCAAAAATAAAACCGTTTGTAATGTATTATTTGTAACGCTTCTTATTTTTAGAATTATGTTCTGACAATGGATTTCAGGACTCGTGCACAACAATTTCTTTCATAATTGATATCTGGAATATTTAATGAATGGAGGCAATGAAGACAACTAAGCAGCAAATGACCTGTGAACTGAGGAGTATAAACACTTTTTCATCATGTCACGCACTGCGCTCCCACGAAAATGAAGATCCCAATCACGATGAACCCTCAAAAGTACAAGTGTATATTTTACATTAGCACGGGAAGCCCCCGATTAGGAGTTTGACATCTCAGAATGGGAAATAATGCTTCAATAGTGCACGGTGTTCTCCATTCAGAAGGCTTAAACAGTGCATAGGCGTTATTTTCTTAAACAATGTGTAGCAGTTTAAAATGTATAAGACAGGAGCATCATATTTAAGTCAGTACATTGCATGCCCTTCCTTTCCTCTTGCGCTTGCCCCCTTTTGGTAGCCTAGTGCCAATGCAGGCACCATTGCAAAATGGTGCAAGGCTGCCTGTGTGTTCAACTGTGGGAGGCATATTCTTCCTTCACACTGAGAAAGAGCAGCCGTGGTCTGTAGTGGAATGACCTGCAGGGCGGTGACGTGGGGAGGGGGAGGGGGAGGGGCAGGGTGTGGTGTAGTAATGTATGGATAATGGAGTTTTACCAAATGCGATGCAGTGCGCGCAACAAAATTAATTTTATTTATTTATATGTTTACTTACCTGTAATACTCCATAATCCATACATTACTACCCCCCTCCCTGCCCCTCCCCCTCCCCACGTCACCGCCCTGCAGGTCATGCCACTACCGACCGCGGCTGAGAAAGAGGAAGAAAGGAGTAAAAATAGAGATATTTCTCTTCGTTATGCCTCCCCTGGGAAGGTGTGAGATTTTTGATCATTCCCAGGTTTACAAGTTCTTCTCAATCTGGGATACATCAACATCCATGGGAGTTGCGTGGGAACACCCACACAATGCCCATTGATTGCCTCCCCAGGGCAGAATAACGAAACACAGCGATTTACCCTGTGTTGTGTTACTCCAGATTTTTTAAGCCACTTAGGATCAGGCAAAGTGGCTTTGCTTGGTTTTAAAAATATGACTTAGAGGATTGCATCAAGCATGTGCCACACTACATTGTGCAAACGTGATGCATCCCTCTCATATATCAGCCCTACAGTTTTTTCCAATTGGCAATGCCGTTTTGGTCACAACCCTCTGTTCGAATACAAAAGAGGATTTTCCTTGTCGTCATAATGGGCCCCGATATTCTTACAGTACAAACTCAAATAAAATAGTGAATGTGTGATATATGTGCATTTCAACACCACTATTGTGAATGAACTACACTTACTCAAAACAGGAGTGTGCTCACTTATTCAACAAACAAGTATGTGAGTGAAAAAACTCACCATAAAAGGTTTTCTCGTGTCAGGCAATTCACTGAAAATGCAACTCAGAGCCCTCAGTGGACCACTCTTGAACCGTCCTTCGGTATCACACATTCAAACATACATGTTCACTGATACAACACACATGACACCACCTGTTTGACTCGGACAGGACACTCCTAAAGAGAAATGGGGAGCCAGCAGTAGCACAATAAAGTGATTGGCACAATCACTGGATGAAGAAAACAACAACTCTGATACAGCAATCCTAATGAAACCGGAGGAAAATACCCTTAACTGACATGCTGGATTAGGTATACACTAACACGTTCTCTACAATCAATGAAGATGAACAACAGATAACACTTATTGTGGTTAGGTTTAGGGTGAAAGGACACATCCTCTCTCTACCTACAAAGTGCCTCAATGTGAACAACAGACAGTTCAATTAAGGCGGGAGCCTCAGCCACCTAAGTGCAGCAACTAAGCTAATCCCAACTCAGATCAGACATAGTAAACTACAGTGCGCATTGGGTATTGCGTGAAGGCATGCCTGTCCCAATGAAATCCCATGATAGGGTCAGGCATGCCTTTGCGCGATAAACCTTGCACATTCCAGTTCTTGCTGTCTGAGTTGGGGGTTAGCTTAGCTGCTGTACTAAGGTGGCTAAGGTTCCTGCCTTAATTGAATTTCCCCTGCATTGGAGGCTCAGGCTTCTAAGTGGAGTCACAAGTGCAGCAGGTCCAGCTGCAGGAGCAGGAAGGCAGCAGCGGCTAGGAGACTGGTGGCCAGGCTGCACTGCCGTGGACAGCCGGCGCCGCCATATCCACCCACCATGGAGGAGGCTCTGGTAAGGTAGGTTAAGCCTTACTATCTGAGGAGAGGGGGGTCAATGAATGGTGCAAAAGTTACTCTGCCAGTGCACGGAACTCTACAGAATTTCACTGAGTGTTCCAGTGACTCCGTGAAATTCCATGGAGTAAAACTCTGCAAGCTTCGCCCTGGCCTGGCTTTGATTTACATTAACAGAAATGTGCATACTGACAGTAAATGGGCGCTCCACACTCAATAACAATGGGATAGTACCTAGAATACTAAGTCAATGGTTGGTGCTTCTAAAGGGAGGGCGCGCATCCACCACCCTTAACTTATGTAAAAAACAGAACCAAAATGTTTTGTGTCCCCCTGAGCACACAAATAGTAATATCAATGTAAGTCTTTACAATATTATAGTTACACGAATTGTAAATACTTGGCAAGCCACAAGGTATCAAATGAATTAAGTCCATTCATCAGTAGTTGCAGTCACTTTGTATCTTCGAAATGTATTCCAATCCAATGTTTCTGTACATTCAGTACAACAGTCCAGTGTATAGATGGTACATCAGCCAACACGTGTTTCGTCGTGTATTTATACAACACTTAGACTTCCTCAGGGCTGTAACCAAAAAAATATAAAGAATGCCCATATTTTAACATAGAACCTCTATATGTTTGAAAAATGAAGGAAAATTATAGTAACCTCCACCAAGAAAAATAAATATCACCATTAGCTAGTGTCAGTGTAGGTACTCTTCGTGAGAAAGACAGAGACTGGATAACCATTCAGTTATTTACAAAAAGGTTTATGTTCCGTGAATACCTTATAACCCAGACACTGTCAACATCTAGTTGATATAGAATAATTACCTCGGACATAATCTTGTATCCTGGAGTATAAAGCTTCCAAGTCTTTTACCACGTTATAGCTCTATATAACAAAATGAGCGTAAACCAAATCACCAAACATGTCCTATATGTAGCTTCATCGTAATAATTCAATCACCTACGAGATACTTTATCAGAAGTCTAACACCCATAATTTGAATGCTATCAACAACAAATGATAATTTGTATTTTTTTTGGTTAAAGCCCTGAGGAAGTCTAAGGGTTGTATAAATACACGACGAAACACGTGTTGGTTGATTTACATTAGGTGGGCCTCTATCTAGAGTGGCATAGTAGACGAAGAAAACAATGAGTTGGAATGTTACCCTGAGTGATTGCCACTGGTTAGACTATTGGCCTCCATTCCTCCATCACATTTTGGGTGTTTAATTGCTAGCAGTATGCCTGAAAACCAGGGAGGACCTGGATTGGCAGTTCGGGCTGGACTGTTCCCATGAGGCACAGGGTCAAGACTGATTTGCATATGGCTGGGTTCAAACTGGAATTGCATGGTGGGCAAAGAAACAATGGATTTAGGCCCAGATCTCTGTACTGGGGTGAATGTATGGCATTTTTCTGCATGCTATCCATCAACTGTTGTTTTTGCATTTGCCTCCCGAGTGGGACGGGAATGCCCAGACGTGGGTCCTGTGCTCTCCATGCCTCTGGAATCAGGCTATCCTGGCTGAAGAGGGGTGAAACCATGAAACCAGTCCTAGGATGCTTGTTACCAGTCCAGGGAGGACCTGGCTTATCTGTTCTGATGAGGCACAGGGTCAAGACTGATTTGCCTATGGCTGGGTTCAAACTGGAATGGCATGGTGGGCAAAAAAACAATGGATTTAGGCCCAGATCTCTAGACTGGAGTGAATTTATGACATTGTTCTACATTCTGTCCATCAACTGTTGTTTTTGCATTTGTAAACCTGAGGCTGGCACAGCTTTTCAAGCCTATTACTGCCAATGCTTGTGAATTCCAAAAAGAAGTACATTTGCCCCATTCAAGGTATATTTATATGGGTACAGGTTTACTATTGTTTTTAATAAACTGGTCACTATACACATTTAAGTTTCTACATCAAAAAATGAACACGTTTAAAGCTCTTAGCAAAATGACAACAATAAGAAAGGCCTACTGACATAGCAAACCTGACCCAGGGCTCCAGACTTAATTGCCAAGCCATGTATGCATTTGGGAGGTGTCAAACTCAAAACATCCCCCCAACCTGAGGCCACCCTCCTGCCTGTCCCACCTGAGCGTGGTACTGGAAACTCATTACTATATTCACATGCAACACAAAGACATGGAGTCCCTGCCATGCGAGCACTTATTTTAAATAGATTTTCACTTTACACACTCTTCTTTGCGCTGCTTTGCAATACATTGAGGTGACTTTCCAGTGTAAAACAAGTGTTGGGTTAGAAAGTTGTTTTCTTGCTATGCTGACCTGCTATCTGCCTGCTGTAATATCATTAAGACGCTGAAAAATATTGCCCCATATTTGTCCCTCGACGCCCGCAAACAGTCAACAGTTGCCCTGGTCTCTTCCAGGCTTGACTATTGTAATGCGCTCTATGGTGGCATAAATAAGAAATCTCTCCATCGTCTCCAGATTGTCCAAAATGCTGCAGGCAGGATGGTCCTGAACCTGCCCAGACTCTCATCTGCAATCCAGGCTAGGAAGGGTCTCCATTGGTCACCAATACAGGCCAGGATCTCCTTCAAGCTTATCTGCCTGGCCCACAGGGCTGTGTTTGGATCTGGCCCTGAAGGTATCAGGACCCTTGTTTGCCCCTACACTCCAAACAGAACCCTTTGCTCGGCCTCCAGAAATCTCCTTTCTATCCCCAGATTCAAAAAGGCAAAATGGGGAGGAAGAGCCTTCTCTATTATGGCCCCGAAACTATGGAACACTCTCCCTCCCGAACTCTCCAGCCAACCCTTCCTGGGGATTTTTCGCAAACTTTTAAAGACTTGGCTTTTTTCTCAGGCTTACTAACTCAGTACTATCAGTATCTTCGACTCTCTTAGTATGTCTGTCTTTTGCGCCTTGATACCCTTTGGGTTAAGTTTGCGCATTATAAGATCCCATTCATTCATTCATTCATTCATTCATTCAGGGGCACATAAATAGGTGGGAGACCAGGAAAAATGGGAAGATGCTTATATCAAATGCAGTTGATAAGCAAATTCAAAGGGGATAGCATAGGACCAAAGTGTGGAGAGCACAACCACAAATGTAATCGAAGCATTCTGTTGCATAAAAATGGGTCAGAACTCTGCAGACGCTTGGTGGCCATGCAGGAGGAGATGACCCAATGCAGCCGTGACGTGGCAAGGGGGTTGGTCACAGTGACCAGTGCACTGGAAGTGCTACAAACAAACCAGATAGCTAATACAGGTGCAGGTGATGGGGGAGATTGTAGAGAGGCAACTAGCCGCAGTAGCATCACGCACCCGATAACCGTGGCCAGGAGGCGCAGCAAGCGACACAGCTCTGCCACAGGACAGACCACCAGTGAGGACAGTGTGCCCAGGGAATGCAGCAGTGCTGCGCCTGGGCACAGGAAATAATGCCAACCATCACCTGATATTGTTAAATGGGTGATGTAACACATTTCGCCTTTGCAATGGCCATAGCATATTAGCCTGGCATGTTGAGGCCTTCATGTTGTGGCAGTGTGATATGCTATTGCCTGAGTCAAGGTTATTAAAACACCGTCACTGAATTACAGTAACTGGCTGTGTCTCCTTACTTACTCAGAAATAGTTGTGTGTGATCTCAGCCCATCTGTGTCTCCCATCTGGTGCTGCTGGGCTGTGCTCTGGCTGTGGACAATTCTCACTCTAGTCCTCGGAGTCAGTCAGTTCCACTGCTGTTCCCTTCTTTGTGGCAAGGTTATGCAGCACGGCACATGTTGCTATTATTTTAACAGCAGATGATGGGGCTGTACTGATGTGCACCTCCACCTTTGTGGAGGCAGCGGAACCTGCTTTTTAAGAGTCCAAATGTGCGCTCCACAACATTGCACATAGATTTATGTGCCACATTGTATCTTATCTCACACCACCAGCGAGGTGGAAGCCACCCCCAGTAGGGATTCTGTGACCACCTGGAGACAGACAAGATCTGCCAGAAAAAGGCTCAAGGCACAGGCTGAGGAGGCAACTCAGGAGAATGGAGGCTATGGACACCACCAGCCAGGAGGAGGCTCCTCCAGGCTTTGAATAGTGTTTGACAAACAGCCCAACCAACATCTAAATCTACACCCAGCCCCCTATTATTGTCAGAGACCCCCATTTCATTGGGGCTTTAGCTGCACCCCTCTACAGTCATCACCTACTCCTTCCAGGGTCTGCACAAAACAACACCAACAGCTGAGGGACACTTCAGTTTATGACACCCTACAACCCTCTTGTGCAGCCAACTTCCTTCCACCTGTATATATGTCTTAGGCTGCCTTCAAGAAGATCCTGGGGTCACCCTCATAGGTTCGGGGCATGATCTTTCAGGATATTTAACACTCAGGGCCCGATTACGATGCTGTTACGAAACTGTTCCGAACAAATCAGTATTGAACTAGTTTCCAAACAAATTTGATCCTGTGAGTCTGTACAGCCGATTATGATGCTTCCCAACATCACTCTGTAGCACTCGCAATGGCTTCAATGGGAGTCTTCGTTCCGAATGAGAACACAGGCTCCCACTGAAGAAAAGGGGTGGTTGGGAAAACCACGCACCCTGTGGCGGGCTCCCCATGGTACCTGCCACATTGTGCATGGTTGGGAAGAGGGGTATCCTGTGTACCCCTACAGGCCCCATTCAAATGCCTCTGGGTGAAGGGGGGCCCGCAACAGGCCTCCAAAGACAGATTCCAACACCTGTTTCATTTTGCACAGGCTGAATCGGAACAGCTGTCCGAATTGGTCATTGATATTGCTCATCTGGAAACCATCTACATTGACTGTACGAATCATCTGTGAAAGCCTCTGGCTGTCCAAATGCCTTTTGGAACCGATTCAGACTGCTCAAAAGGTTTTCAGGCATTGTAATCGGTCATTGGTAAATGTGTAAGATTCGTTCAGAAACAAGGGTTCAGAAACGGATTCTGCAAAACCGAATCTCATTCGGAGCCTTTCCTAATGACATCATAATCGGGCCCCAAGTTGGAGAATTCCAGATACTCCAAGAGATGGTCACTGAACAGAACAGTTCTAAAACTTTATGTGGCTTCATGACCTTGTGGTCTGACTGCCGAACACACCCTGTCCGGCACTACCCGGCCCCACCCCACCTCCTGTTGTCCTATTTCCCAGTTCCTCTAGGATTCTTGTTTCTCTTGGTACTCCTGTGTTCAATTCTTCGCGTGGGGTGTCTGGACCGGCCACCACAAACCACTTAATGTCTACATCAGAGGAGGACTTCAACATAATTCTGGTGAAGGCAGAGTGTGAAGGATGGCCAGGGACTTTGCCTCAAGTCAGGAATGGTATTTGGACACCTCCTTTTGTATAGGAAAATGACTTTATTAGAATTTTGGACAGTAGACTCATTTCTTTTACAATTTATGGACATTAGAATTTGTTTTACCCCTTTGTACAGAGGATGAATCCCTAGATGTTTCATGATGTTTTTTGTGACTTGTCCACCCTCTCCAAGTTCCAATTCCCCTCTGCTTTAAGACTCACTTCATTTCATAAAGCTTTATTCGGAGCATAGAAAACATGTCCATAAAAGCACACACAGTTATAAATACAGAACATTTGATCGATTTAAAAAGGAAACACAAAATGCATTATTATCCAGAAGGGGATGGAATAAATAATTAAAATGATTAAAAACACATACTTTTCCTAGCACCAATTGCCTTAAGCAGGAAAGTAGCCGTAAAAAAGCAGATGTCGGGTGGTGCAGATTAAAAAGCAGTTTCATAGAGTCATTAATTGTTCTTACTCCAAATCTTTTCAACATAGGCTTTAGGAAGATGTTCCGTAGCTCACTATACAATTGACACAATAAAAGAAAGTGCATAGTGCTTTGCTCAGCATTATTATCACAAGCACAGGGTCCGGATGGGCGCATTTTTACATTGGGACATGCTACCAGATAATGTACTGTTCCCATCCTCATCCTGGTCAGCACAAACTGATGCGAGACTCTGGTCACCTGTGTCAAGTACGGTTGTAGTCCAATAAAATCATTCATACTGTTATACAGCATGCAAGTAGAGAGATTTAATTCCTCCAAAGCATGCCTCTCTGCACAATAGTTCAAGAAAGTGACTTTCAAATTAGACTTGGAGATGTCAGAGGCACAATATCGATCATTGGACATATTAAACCCAAAAACCTTTTGAAAGCTATCAATAATATATTTGATCCAGGGGATCTTTATATGCTGATCCAAAGTAAGGCAATCATCGATGATGGCTCTGTTCAGGGAAGTACCATCATTTAGCCATACAGAGCGCCACAATAATAGGGGTCTTAACATGATCATATCATTCAGGAATTGAATCCCCATTTCCTTATGAACCAAGTTGTTGGAGGTAGATTTGGGTAAACACAGGAGCCTTTTCAGAAAATTATTCTCCTCTACCTGCAGACTCCCGGCTGGTGACACACCCCATACTCCAGCCCCATAGAGGGCCGCAGAAAGGCATCTAGATTGAAAAATATTTAACATGTCTTTAATGCGCCTATTCCCCAACTTCTTGGCGAATACAAATACCCCATTAGCACTCCTCATCATCTTTGTTTAAACAGCTTTATGTTCTGTATCCCAGCAGCCGTTTTTAGAGAATGTAATCCCCAAGTAGCAAAAGTTATCAACTTTTTGAACCGGTTAACCTTCTATGGAATAATGGGAATTAATTTTCGTTTTAGATCGTCCTGACCCACACTCCATAACATAAGTTTTAGTCCTATTAATCACCAGCTTCCTACTTTTGATGAACTGTACAAACCTGTCCATCAAACGTTGAAGACCCAATGGGGTCCTGGACAGCAGCACGGCGTCATCCGCATAGAGTAACACAGGGATGTTAAGGTTGTTAGCTCTCGGGACGTCTGCCGTAACTGTCTGTAGAACAGAATCCACCTCATTAATGAAGAGTGTGAAGAGCAGGGGTGCTAAAACACACCCCTGCCTTATTCCCCTCCCGATCCTGAACTTGCTCGTACACTCCCCGTTAGGTCCATACCGAACACTGTTGCATAATTTTTCATACAGGCGGGCCAAGAAGTAAACTATACTTTTGGGAGCTCCCATTTCAATCAGTTTAGCCCAGAGTATAGCGTGGTCTACCATATCAAAAGCGCTGCTTAGGTCAGCGAAACATAAATAAATAGACCCTTTTTTGGCCTGGGTATATTTCCCTACCAAAAGTTCTAAATTCAAGCATTGCTCTATGGTACCACGACCCCTCCTGAACCCAAACTGACTGTGGGTTAAGATCACTTAATTTGATTTCACTTTGCACCTTCCCAAGGACAGTTTTCAGTTTCCCAAAAATATTTTCTTTTTGCAAATAATTCAGTTTTTATTATCAATATAAAAATATAGTAAACTCAAACACCTATCTTTTTCTTCTTGCTTATTCATTTTGCAGATTTATGAATTTCATGTAAGCCAAAAGAAAAACTTAGTTAAACGCTGTTTTCAATAGCGTGATTCTTAACGCACAAGGCACTGGAGAAGGTCAAGCTGCTGCACATTTGTGGAAAATGTATTCTTTATCCTGACACTCGCTCAGCCATTTTGTACTCTGTGGAAAAGTATGTCTGTTATCTTGCCAATCGCTATGCTATTTTGCGCTTCACCCTTCATTATTGACCTTCTCTCTGCACCACGAATGCTCTGGAGCTTCACTCTGGGCTTGCCTCATTCCTGAAAGGACATACACACCCTGTTCGTGCTCTGGCCTGACCACATACTCACCAACACATGCTTAACCAGTCAGGCAGGGAGTTTCCCTGATGCTTATCGTCTTCACCTTGTGCACTATGCCCTGCAGGTGCCCAACAACTACCATCTGCTGACTTATCAGATTGACCTCTATCTGTTGTATAAACATGCTTTAAACATGCTTTTCACATATGCCCTGCAGGGGCCCAACAGTGACCATCTGCTAACTTATCAGATTGACCTGTAATGAAGGTGTACATTGTTTTACTGTACACGTCTCCCTTTGTATAATTATGGTGTTCATTGTTTACTGTATACATCCCCCCTTTTGCATAATCATGGTGTTCTTTCTTTACTGTACACGCGAGGGTGGGGATGAAGGATATATAAGACATGGAACCAAAGTGCTTGGCAGACTGCCTCCTCAGACAGCTATGGGTGTCTGTTGTTTCTCTCTCATGAGATTATAATAAATATCCTTTCTCTTCGTAATCCAGTGTTGGTCTCAGTTTGTATTTCAGACCTATGGACTATAGGGTGACCCTGCACCTTTGGGTGGTCCCCCAAAAGACCACCAAATCCACAATTGGCGCCCAACACGGGACCCATCAGTGACGCGGCTGCCCGGTCGAGGGGTCCCAACAAAGTTTGAACGGACGGTGGTGGGGTATACCTACGCAAAGAGACCCTCATCTTTGTAGCCACCACCTGACCTTCACTGCATCTGAGGAGACACCCGCAAGTGGCGCCGGTCCTGACTGGGGCCCCAGATAGACTTGGATGAGCTTTGCAGTAAAGAGACCGCCTGGAGAACGAGACAAAGGATTCTCGTAGGATCGCCGGATGGCGAGCGATACCTTTTCTTTGTTAGGTCATCTGGCTTTTGTTCACTCTTTGCAAACAGCTAAGGTAAATGGGTAATGTGGACTTTTTGTCCGGCCTAGAAACTTGTAAAGATGTTTTTTAATATTATAAACATGGCCGTCTGTAGTAAATTTGTAGGATATGCTGTTGTATATCTCAGTCCAATGTTTTGGAAGAAAGTCAACTAGCCCCTCCGGAGGGTACCCCGAATAAAGAAATGTTACATAAAATACGGTATTTCTCCCATTATGTACAGCACATTATGGAACAAATACATGTCAAAGGATAGGGATAATACCTGGCAAAAATCTTTTTGACCCTCAGAAAATAGAGGCAGTTGAAGCCTAATTGCATAGGAACAGATCTAGACAATCCATGTTTCATTCCTTGGGGTTATGTAAGAAGGACATTTTTAGAAAGGGGGAAGAGAGCTCAGGCTTGATCCCAGAAGGCAGTATGGAAATCAGAGAAACAAAAATTGGCGGAATTACTACAAGAAAAGGTGGCTTCAAATATTCCCTATCTAGATAGAGAACACCGGATAAATGCCTCTGGCCACTATCCAATGTGATATACCCCCTTAGCACAGTCAGACCCCCATGAGGACGAATTACTCCTACCCCCCGCCACCACCATATCACGTACCTCCCCCTCTACTTGCCACTGACAGACAACTCCCCGACACTAACGGACAACAACCTCCCAGTCCAGACTTGCGTCCCGACCCTACAGCTCCACCCCCATCTCTCTCTGGTCCTGAACCGGGTTGATTGGAGAGTGATACGTTTGTCCAAAGTGCGGAGAGACGGACGCTCCCACATTCACTTGGTGAGGTTGCTCTAAATGCATGTGCAATTGATTGAATCAGAGACACTTGTCATTTTGGGAGATTGGAGACTGGGATTTTTAGTTTTCTCATTTATTGAGGGGCTCCAATTTTAGGAGACATTGAGTAAACTAAGAAAATGCATTCCTCATTGTTATGTTGTTTTGGAAGGAAAAAGAAGGTAGATAAATGGGAAAGCTTTCGAAAATGGGAAGAATATGCACCCCTTTAGCAGGGCTTGAAAAAAAAAAACTGACAACGTCGAGCAAGATTTAATATGGACAAGCTATTTTTGGGATTACTATAGCGAGGTGACAATGGGTGTTCTGCTTACTCAGCAAACTGAATAAGAAATAACAATGGTTTTAAATATTGTTATCTTGCATCATTTCCTCAGCTTTCAGAAACAGAGGTCAAAAGTCAGTTTGTTTTCTGTGACTGAAATTAAAGGATTTTGTAAAGTACACTGTGTTAGGATTGCACTGTGCAAAACATGTGAAATGAAAGGCTGTAAAATTCCAGGTTTCGTTCTTTTTCTCCAACACAGCACTGAATTAGCTAATAAGTGAATGTTTCAAACATTTCAAATATGCTTCATCAATTATGAAGACACACTTTTGTAAATTGCTATTGAGAGAAAAAAAAAGATATAAATTTGTATAGGATCAGAACAAATTAGAATGGTTTGCTTGGTGATGTGCAACTTTTAGGTATTCTTGCTGAATGCTGATTTCCAAACATCGGGGCTGATAAGGATGGAGGATTTTCTGCATCCTCCGGGCCGGCGGAAGCCACCGCCGGCCTGGAGGATGCGGAAAATCCTCTGCGGACCCACCAACACCCACCGCCACATTAGGATGGCTGGTGGGTCCTGGTTTCCGTCCGCAGCTTTTCCGCCGCGGTTGGCTTACAACCGCGGCGGAAAAGCACTAATATGGTGACGGTGTCTCTCAGACACCGTCAGCCAGATTAGGATGTGCTCGGAAACATGCTTTTCTGCGGCGGCTTTTCCGCTGTGGAAAAGCATGTGTAACTTCACTGCGGGGGCCCGTTGCGGGCCCCCTAGGTGAAGGGGGGGAGGAGGGTGCACATGGGAGGTACCTATGGTACCCCCCTTCATTTGTATGCACTAAGCGGCAGGCACCGCGCGGTGCCTGCCACTTTCTACATATAAATGCAATGCGTGCATTTTTAACATTGCTCCGGGTGCAGCTTGAAGCTCCACCCGCCGCAATGTTAAAAATAGAGGATGTGACCACCACCCTGGCGGTCAGATCCTAATCTGCACAGAGGGAACGCCGCAGCCCATGCGGACGTTCCCTCCTACTCAGGCGTCGCGGACGGACTCAAGTCCGTCCGCGATCCTAATGACCCCCTTAGTTTGTGCACTGTGTATCTTTATCAATAAATCTACATATTAGTGGGAAACTTTAGTGGCCATTTCAATAGAGAATATGCGATCTGTAATGACAGTGCACTCCTACAGTATGCTTTATTTTACTAAACAATTTGTGATCGCAGAGTATTCAATTATTACTATTCCTGCCCAGATGACAATGCTATTATGAAGTCAACCACCACAAGGTCCAGCTAGTGAACAGCCTGACGCACCCCTTGCTCAGGATGCGCAAAACATTGTGCAAATGCTAGCCCATTCAATTGGGCCCTTTGTTTCAGTGAAGGTGCATTCCACCCCAGGTTCACCGCCTGTTCGAACAAGCTTTCAGGGGACCAGGGCTCTCAGGGGTCACCATGCTCCAATTGCATCAACTGGAGTGTTCCCTACTCATTTGGACTCTTAGGATAGCAAGATAGGGCAGTCCAAGGCTTACTCAAAGAGGTGAGGTGCGGTTAGACATTCAGAATACAGCGCACAGCTGATGAACTCTATGTCCAGTCAGTGCTTAACTTTTTATTTAAAAAAGCACTTTATTACACCAAAGAGTATCATATTGCACATAAAATTTGGACACACAGTGAAAACCAGATGTCTCTACAATCCTCTGGGCCAGAGTTCTGACCCCAGACAGTATTATAGGGCCTAGATGCTAACCACTATAAAAACACAGTTAACATGAAAAAGTACAATTAGCATTGTCTTTTACAGACCATGTTGCAAAGGGTTGTCTCTTTATACATATTCTTATTACTAAAGTTATTTTAAATTGAACAAAGAAAATCCTGATAGAGTGTTATTGCAACAGGTTTTTGTAGGGGAGACAGATATTAATGGGAAATTTTCAGAAGAGGAGAAGGACAATCGAACAGGGGCTGGTCAACCTTCACTGGATCCGCCGCAGCAACGTAGTGGAGGATTAGGCCAAAATGAGTGTGCCTACTGCTTACAGGAATGGTCATTGAAAGGATGAATGCCTAATTTACAGGGTCAAACAACGGTGACGAGAGGAAGGGGTAATTTATTCACAAGGAGTACAAGCAGAAGTGGTGCAATCACACTTCTCAAACTAAGACTTCGATGTAGAAATGAAGGAAGCAGAGTTGAGAACAGATGCAGAAGAGGAGAGGGCAGATTTTGATGAAAGTGCAGAACAGATTACGATGAAGCCGAACAGAGGGAGGTAGATTTAGCTAGGATGGGGACAGATTAGATGAAGGCTATGTATTACATTTTGACTTTTTATTGAAAACACCAAGCTCTATGTTTTTACAAACAGCTTTTGCCAAGGCGTATTTGCTTGGCCTTGGATTCTATGAGAGAATCTAAGAATCAAAATATGGTAGCAAAGATTTTTGCACTATAAGCACACAAACAGACAGAAGCTTTTATAATGATGACTTCTGACATTTGATTATAATACCTTTGAATACCCTCCATAGGGCAGTCTAGGAAGGGCAGAAGAAGGTTCCTGATACCGATTAATAAAGCTGGCCCCTATGTTACTGTACCACTGGGGGAGGGGGGACATGAGTTTCTGGTGCATGCCGGTGCTACTTGTACCTCTCTAGTTCATAATCCCTTTCCTAGGTCTCCCCTCTAAGGTAAATTACATACATCTGTGGGATTTTCTGGCATCCCTGTTCAAAGTACTATTTTATATATATACCTAAAAGAATTAATGCGTATGTATATTAATGTTTTTATTTCTAGATTCTTCAGAGTTGAAGAGAATATTGTTGTAACAAATTACATTGTAAGGTGGAATGTGCTCAAATGCATTCTAAATGCAGTACATTTACCAGGGACTACAAAGGATGGATAATATATAGTAGGAATACATTTATGTATTGAGGATTAGTAATGAAAATAGGAGTATATGTAAATACGGAAGGACAGTGTGCATCAAATAACTGTGTTTCATATTATACTGTTTTGGGATACATTGAGTATAGATTTAATATGTCTTTCTGTATACAGGTGCTCTCTTTAAATGTGTTTGCAATTGGATTAAAAGGTATAAAGGATTGGCACAGTTTGACAACTACGAGTATTTTGATTCCCAGAGGTGTTACTATGACAGAGATTTTCAATTGTATTTGCTGTTGGGACAAGCTATAGCACAATGTTTTAATCCTTCTTTTGCTTTTGGAGATAATGGATTTCTTTTTAAGCCAACACATACGGCATGCACCATTAAAAGCACAATCTATTACATGCCTGTTTCTACCAAAGTTTCAATTGTAAAATGTGCTGCACCCACCTCCTCTGAGGACTATGTTATCATGGCTGTGAGTACACAATGATTCAGGTTTCTTCTATTACACATGATATCATGATATAAAGGTAAAATGTACTATGACCCTAAGTATATTATTGAAAGGGCTGGGTGGAAGAAAAGGAAGAAGGGAACAGGGGAGGATGTATGCAAACAGAAAAGGAATATGGGTAGGCCCAGACAGAAAGCTATGTTTACCTACGATGATGCTTGCTCCCAAGACCCGACTTTTTCATGGTTCATCACTGTTAGTACATGATGGAATGATCAGACTACTTTCTCAAATGTTGGTACAAAGTTTAAATTGGAAAGGGTACTTCCACTGCCCCAGGCCACTTCTCTTATCTGCATTAAATGGACTTCCTCAGCATGCTCCCTAAAAACAAGTGAGATGGTTATTTAGAACAATGGCTCACACCGTCTCAATAATTAGGTCAACATGTTTCTACCCTTTTCAATAGCCCTAACTGGTCAGGGGTATTCTTAAGTGCCAAGGATCCCTAAATTCTTCCCATTGGCCACTATGCCAAATATTGTGATATCAAAAAAGGAAAAAATAATATACTCAGGTGAGTCGTACCTGAGTTGAACAGATCAGCCATTAACCTTTTGAAATGAAGAGGTAAATCATTATAACCTTCCTGGGTAAATATACTTGGACTATTCTGATGTGGGCATACAAGTGACACTGCACTCTTCACACACATGATATGTGACAAAACACATGCAAGGACGAATCACATACACTATGCATGGTATTATGCTAAAGTCAACAGTAATAAAAAATCCTGATATATCATAACCACTTCCTAAAATGTCTCATGGAGAATATCTGTTACCCTAGACTTTAGGAAATACAAGCTTCCTGCTCAAAGACAGGGACAATGCCCTTTATAGTCACACACTGGTGAACTAAAACATGAGATGAGGTAGGAGATGTAACTTTTAACCATAAGATAAATAAATGGGTTCCCTGATTACCAAACACAGGTATGTTAAGACAGTTCATTCAGTATACATCTACTTCCACAGAACTCTAGAAAAGTGGTAGCTCTTCTGGCCTCATCAGAAGAGGTCCTCTGACCACCTCATAGGGTTGCACGTAAGGCAGTAGAGTCAAGAGAGGGGCCTTGTACTTACTCCATTCTGGTAAAAGTTAAATTCATGATATTAAGGTATGTATGCTTCCAAACCCCACAGTCAGGGAATCTGAGGGGAAGGGCTTGTTTATCAAGTTCCAGCCTGGAGGCCTGGTATGGTGCATGGTAAGTCAGGGTCATTTGCTATTTATTTGCAGACTTCGCAAGCCATTAACGCCTTTCAAAGTAGCAGCTACGTGAATCATACAGCTTCCAACATGTAGTCACTCATGAGCAGAGAAATATCATTAGGCCCAATGGTGGAGATCGAGAAGCACATCTTCAAGTTCAGCGTGCTCATGTGACATACAATTGTTATAAGGCCCATCATGTGAAAGGGACAAGAGAAAAGAGGAAACACCTCCATGCCTCAGCTCACTGAGGCATAGGTTGTCTAGTACATTAAGCCCCTCTGTCTCAATTATTCAAAAGTCTCAATCAGACTACACACATCCTCCATATCACAATAAACCATTTCTCATTACTCCCCATCGACTCACCATGCAATTGTCCCAAAAAGATAGGTATCAGCTGAAACCGTTGCACTAGTGTCTAAAAGCACACCCCCCCATTGGGGATGCCACACCCACTTACTACATCAAAAGGGAAACAGGGCATAATATCGATTCCAAAATATCGAATGGGCTAAATATCGAGTCAATAATATCGCATGTAGAGAAATATCGAATGAAAGTATATTGATGTAATAAATATCGTTTCAGTTTTCACTAATAAAATATCAAAGTAAAAAATATCGAATCAAAAATATTGTGTAGTGTTAATATTGTGTTGTTAATGTAGTTAAAAATATCGAAATCACATATATAGAATGTAAATAATATCGAAAAAAAATATCGATAGTATAAAATGTATTTAATGTTAATAATATAGGTATAAAAAAAGTGTTAATATTGAAAAATGTGTTATAAAATGTGTTATTAAATATGTTTTTTGCAATAAATGTTTAATTGTGCGTTTTTTTTTTAGGAGTGGGATGTTGGGTTATTAGGCGATAAGGGTGGGGAGTGTTTTAAACTAATAATTTGTAAAATGTAAAATTTACAATATTTTTGAATTTTTTTTTCTAAATTTTAGGAGCAGGATGCTGGGTTATTAGGGAATAAGGGTGGGGAGTGTTTTAAAAAAAATAATTTAAACTTTGTAAATATGCAATGAAATAAAAAAAATAAAAAATGTTTATATTTCTTACATATTTCATGTTATTTTAGGAGCGGGATATTGGGTTAATAGAGGATAAGGGTGGGGAGTATTTTAAAATACTTAATAACATTTCCAAATGTT
Organism: Lissotriton vulgaris; assembly: GCF_964263255.1. Classification (NCBI taxonomy): domain Eukaryota; kingdom Metazoa; phylum Chordata; class Amphibia; order Caudata; family Salamandridae; genus Lissotriton; species Lissotriton vulgaris. The sequence continues at coordinate 884,416,962 of NC_141694.1, forward strand.
ATGCAAAAATATATTTTTTAATTATATGCAAAATTAAAATTTCAAATTTTAAATTTGAAAATAAATTTTCAAATTAAAAAAAATATATATATATATATATATTACATTTCATTTATTCTGTGTAATGGTGATATTTTTAACTTATAAAATATAAATATCATGCATGTAAATACCATTTAAATGTTGGGTGCATTTACACAATTTTAACTTTTAACTGAAATTTTAGATTTGAATTACATTTTTCAAATTGTTTCTTTTGAAATCAAAAAATGTTTAAGAAATGTATTCTGAATTTTTTTTAAAATAGAAAATAAAAAAATTTATACAAATATTAAAATAAATGATGAGAATTGTATTACACAAATGAACATTTTTAGAATTTTACACATAAATTCAAATAAAAAAAATATAATAATATTTTGATGGGAGGATATTTTAATATGGGTTATGTGATATATATATATTAACATTTAAATTTTGAAGTAGGAATAGTAACGTTGATATGAATATTATCCAGCAAATTATGTTAAAGTTATCTTATTGGAGTTGGAATAGTAAATTATATTGGGCCAGTGTCCAGCACCTTCCCTGACATTTGTCAGACTGGAGTTGGAATGGTAAATTATATTGGGTCAGTGTCCAGCACCTTCCCTGACATTTGTTAGACTGGAGTTGGAATAGTAAATTATATTGAGTCAGTGTCCAGCATCTTCCATGACATTTGTCAGACTGGAATTGGAATAGTACATTATATTGGGTCAGTGTCCAGCACCTTCCTTGACATTTGTCGGACTGGAGTTGGAATAGTAAATTATATTGGGTCAGTGTCCAACACCTTCTCTGATATTTGTCAGACTGGAGTTCGAATAGTACATTATATTGGGTCAGTGTCCAGCACCTTCCCTGACATTTGTCAGACTGGAGTTGGAATAGTAAATTATATTGGGTCAGTGTCCAACACCTTCTCTGATATTTGTCATACTGGAGTTGGAACAGTAAAATATATTGGGTCAGTGTCCAGCACCGTCCCTGACATTTGTCAGACTGGAGTTGGAATAGTAAATTATATTGGGTCAGTGTCCAGCACCTTCCCTGACATTTGTTAGACTGGAGTTGGAATAGTAAATTATATTGGGTCAGTGTCCAGCACCTTCCCTGACATTTATTTGACTGGAGTTGGAATAGTAAATTATATTGGGTCAGTGTCCAGCACCTTCCCTGACATTTGTCAGACTGGAGATGGAATAGTAAATTATATTGGGTCAGTGTCCAGCACCTTCCCTGACATTTGTTAGAGTTGGAATAGTAAATTATATTGGGTCAGTGTCCAGCATCTTCCATGACATTTGTCAGACTGGAGTTGGAATAGTACATTATACTGGGGCAGTGTCCAGCACCTTCCCTGACATTTATTTGACTGGAGTTGGAATAGTAATTTATATTAGGTCCGTGTCCACCACCTTCTCTGACATTTGTCAGACTTGAGTTGGAATAGTAAATTATATTGGGTCAGTGTCCAGCACCTTCTCTGATATTTCTCAGATTGGAGTTGGAATAGTAAATTATATTGGGTCAGTGTCCAGCACCTTCCCTGACATTTATTTGACTGGAGGTGGAATAGTAAATTATATTGGGTCAGTGTCCAGCACCTTCCCTGACATTTATTTGACTGGAGTTGGAACAGTAAATTATATTGGGTCAGTCTCCAGCACCTTCCCTGACATTTGTCAGACTGGAGTTGGAATAGTAAATTATATTGGGTCAGTGTCCAACACCTTCTCTGATATTTGTCAGACTGGAGTTAGAATAGTACATTATATTGGGTCAGTGTCCAGCACCTTCCCTGACATTTATTTGACTGGAGTTGGAACAGTAAATTATATTGGGTCAGTCTCCAGCACCTTCCCTGACATTTGTCAGACTGGAGTTGGAATAGTAAATTATATTGGGTCAGTGTCCAACACCTTCTCTGATATTTGTCAGACTGGAGTTGGAATAGTACATTATATTGGGTCAGTGTCCAGCATCTTCCCTGACATTTGTCAGACTGGAGTTGGAATAGTAAATTATATTGGGTCAGTGTCCAACACCTTCTCTGATATATGTCATACTGGAGTTGGAATAGTAAATTATATTGGGTCAGTGTCCAGCACCTTCCCTGACATTTGTTAGACTGGAGTTAGAATAGTAAATTATATTGGGTCAGTGTCCAGCACCTTCCCTGACATTTATTTCACTGGAGTTTGAATAGTAAATTATATTGGGGCAGTGCCCAGCACCTTCCCTGACATTTGTAAGACTGGAGTTGGAATAGTAAATTATATTGGGTCAGTGTCCAGCACCTTCCCTGACATTTGTTAGAGTTGGAATAGTAAATTATATTGGGTCAGTGTCCAGCACCTTCCCTGACATTTGTCAGAATGGGGTTGGAATAGTAAATTATATTGGGTCAGTGTCCAGCATCTTCCATGACATTTGTCAGACTGGAGTTGGAATAGTACATTATATTGGGTCAGTGTCCAGCATCTTTCCTGACATTTATTTGACTGGAGTTGGAATAGTAATTTATATTAGGTCAGTGTCCACCACCTTCTCTGAAATTTGTCAGACTTGAGTTGGAATAGTAAAATATATTGGGTCAGTGTCCAGCACCTTCTCTGATATTTCTCAGATTGGAGTTGGAATAGTAAATTATATTGGGTCAGTGTCCAGCACCTTCCCTGACATTTATTTGACTGGAGTTGGAATAGTAAATTATATTGGGTCAGTGTCCAGCACCTTCCCTGACATTTGTCAGACTGTTGGAATAGTAAATTATATTGGGTCGGTGTCCAGCACCTTCCCTGACATTTGTCAGACTGGAGTTGGAATAGTAAATTATATGGGGTCAGTGTCCAGCATCTTCCATGACATTTGTCAGACTGGAGTTGGAATAGTAAATTATATTGGGTCAGTGTCCAACACCTTCCCTGACATTTGTCAGACTGGAGTTGGAATAGTAAATTATATTGGGTCAGTGTCCAACACCTTCTCTGATATTTGTCAGACTGGAGTTGGAATAGTACATTATATTGGGTCAGTGTCCAGCATCTTCCCTGACATTTGTCAGACTGGAGTTGGAATAGTAAATTATATTGGGTCAGTGTCCAACACCTTCTCTGATATATGTCATACTGGAGTTGGAATAGTAAATTATATTGGGTCAGTGTCCAGCACCTTCCCTGACATTTGTTAGACTGGAGTTAGAATAGTAAATTATATTGGGTCAGTGTCCAGCACCTTCCCTGACATTTATTTCACTGGAGTTTGAATAGTAAATTATATTGGGTCAGTGTCCAGCACCTTCCCTGACATTTGTAAGACTGGAGTTGGAATAGTAAATTATATTGGGTCAGTGTCCAGCACCTTCCCTGACATTTGTTAGAGTTGGAATAGTAAATTATATTGGGTCAGTGTCCAGCACCTTCCCTGACATTTGTCAGAATGGAGTTGGAATAGTAAATTATATTGGGTCAGTGTCCAGCATCTTCCATGACATTTGTCAGACTGGAGTTGGAATAGTACATTATATTGGGTCAGTGTCCAGCATCTTTCCTGACATTTATTTGACTGGAGTTGGAATAGTAATTTATATTAGGTCAGTGTCCACCACCTTCTCTGAAATTTGTCAGACTTGAGTTGGAATAGTAAAATATATTGGGTCAGTGTCCAGCACCTTCTCTGATATTTCTCAGATTGGAGTTGGAATAGTAAATTATATTGGGTCAGTGTCCAGCACCTTCCCTGACATTTATTTGACTGGAGTTGGAATAGTAAATTATATTGGGTCAGTGTCCAGCACCTTCCCTGACATTTGTCAGACTGTTGGAATAGTAAATTATATTGGGTCAGTGTCCAGCACCTTCCCTGACATTTGTCAGACTGGAGTTGGAATAGTAAATTATATGGGGTCAGTGTCCAGCATCTTCCATGACATTTGTCAGACTGGAGTTGGAATAGTAAATTATATTGGGTCAGTGTCCAACACCTTCTCTGATATTTGTTAGACTGGAGTTGGAATAGTAAATTATATTGGGTCAGTGTCCAGCACCTTCCCTGACATTTATTTTACTGGAGTTGGAATAGTAAATTATATTGGGTCAGTGTCCAGCACCTTCCCTGACATTTGTCAGACTGGAGTTGGAATAGTAAATTATATTGGGTCAGTGTCCAGCACCTTCCCTGACATTTGTCAGACTGGTGTTGGAATAGTAAATTATATTGAGTCAGTATCCAGCACCTTCCCTGACATTTGTCAGACTGGAGTTGGAATAGTAAATTATATTGGGTCAGTGTCCAGCACCTTCCCTGACATTTATTTGACTGGAGTTGGAACAGTAAATTATTTTGGGTCAGTGTCCAGCACCTTCCCTGACATTTGTCAGACTGGAGTTGGAATAGTAAATTATATTGGGTCAGTGTCCAACACCTTCTCTGATATATGTCATACTGGAGTTGGAATAGTAAATTATATTGGGCCAGTGTCCAGCACCTTCCCTGACATTTGTCAGACTGGAGTTGGAATAGTAAATTATATTGGGTCAGTGTCCAGCGCCTTCCCTGACATTTGTTAGACTGGAGTTAGAATAGTAAATTATATTGGGTCAGTGTCCAGCACCTTCCCTGACATTTATTTGACTGGAGTTTGAATAGTAAATTATATTGGGTCAGTGCTCAGCACCTTCCCTGACCTTTGTCAGACTGGAGTTGGAATAGTAAATTATATTGGGTCAGTGTCCAGCACCTTCCCTGACATTTGTTAGAGTTGGAATACTAAATTATATTGGGTCAGTGTCCAGCACCTTCCCTGACATTTGTCAGAATGGAGTTGGAATAGTAAATTATATTGGGTCAATGTCCAGCATCTTCCATGACATTTGTCAGACTGGAGTTGGAATAGTACATTATATTGGGTCAGTGTCCAGCACCTTTCCTGACATTTATTTGACTGGAGTTGGAATAGTAATTTATATTAGGTCAGTGTCCACCACCTTCTCTGAAATTTGTCAGACTTGAGTTGGAATAGTAAATTATATTGGGTCAGTGTCCAGCACCTTCTCTGATATTTCTCAGATTGGAGTTGGAATAGTAAATTATATTGGGTCAGTGTCCAGCACCTTCCCTGACATTTATTTGACTGGAGTTGGAATAGTAAATTATATTGAATCAGTGTCCAGCACCTTCCCTGACATTTGTCAGACTGGAGTTGGAATAGTAAATTATATTGAGTCAGTATCCAGCACCTTCCCTGACATTTGTCAGACTGGAGTTGGAATAGTAAATTATATTGGGTCAGTATCCAGCACCTTCTTCACTGTTATTTGAATGGAGTGGGAATAGTAACTTATATATGCTTTATAATTATTTCTGAAAAGGCTTGTAAAAATATATTCTAATTGTAGAATAAATATTTGTAATGGAAAAGGAAGATGTACATTTATAAGATTATTATAATAATAACATTTTAAAAATAACATTTTAATAGTCTTTGAAAAATAAGTAGACATGAAGTTTTAGCAATTTTTTATTGACAGATTGTATTCATATTATCTACAATACAGTATAAAATAATTCTAATGTTTTGATTACAAAGTTAGGTAAATAGAATGTATTACATTACATTTATTTGTATTCATAAATGTTTTACATTTCCACAAAAAATATTGTAAACAGTATTTCTAAAAAAACATATACAGTGTTGTTTTTGAGATTTTTGAAAACAATTTGTAACATTAATTACATTTTTACAAACATTTTGTTTTTCTTTCTAATACATATTTAATAATTAATGTTAATATATAATATATTAATATTATTGAATATATATTTATAATATTTACATACACAGAAAGTAATAAACAGGTAAGTATATATTTGCATCATGTACATGCAAATATGTTTATTATAACATCTATACATAATAAATACAATGTTCTCTAATATACTTGTGTTTTGACCAAAAAAATAATTTATAATATAGAATGAAAAGTAAATTATTTATACAGTTGGATACAATGTTTGATATGTATTTTTAAATTATTTACATAGATAGATATGTATTTTTAAATTATTTAAATAGATAGATATAATTAATAACAATAATTAATGTATTGTATTAATTATTATTATTAATTTACAAATGTTAATTAATTATTACATATATTTAAAAATAACATAAATATATTTTGAAAATATTAACTCAAGTGTACATTTAGTTTTGTACTTATTTACAGTTTAGATACATAATTATGAATAATATTAATAATAAATATAATTTTATATTTATTATTATTATTAATTTACAAATGATAAATCATTGTCTAGAAAACTTCACAAATATTTTATAAATGTAAATTATATATAAACTCCAATTAAATTTGTTCTATGTATTTATTATAATGTTTACATATTTAATGAAGTATTAATAATAATTAATAATATATTATTATTATGTATTATTAATTTACTAAGGAGAATACATCGAATATTATATTTATAAGTGTTAGAAAAAAAATGTATTACATTTTAAGTCTAGTACTGTATTTTATTTTTACTTAGAACATTGTATTAAAAATGTTTAAGTTTCTATTATTGTTTAAATGGGACTATTTTTTTACCGCGTAACGTTATTTAGCTTCATTCCGGACTGGAGAAGCTCGCGGTTGGATGCGGCGTCGGGTTCGGAAAGGTAAGGTGTGTTTTAATTATTATATGTTATAGAGTAGTAGTGTTTGAGTGTATTTTTGAGGTGTGTAGTGTTTTTGTGTGGTTTTAGTCGTGGTTTTGGTATGTTTTAGGCGTTAGTTGGTTTTTACGGAAGTGTTGTGAGTGTTTAAGGCCTAGTGTATTTTCTGAGGTTAATATTATAATATGTTTATTTTAATGTTTTATAGTGATGATTATGTATATTTTGAAATGTTTGGGGGTTTGTATGGGTGGTTTATTTGTGACAATTTTTTACAGGTTCCGGGATTTCACGGTTTCGTTCCGAAAATGGATGCGTTTTTTGGGGGGAGAAAAGAGTGTATTATTTTATTAAAGTAAAGTTTTAAACTCTCCTTTTCTCATGGTTTCATGGAGCGATTTTTAATCTTTTTGTATAATTTTCATGTTTTTAAGGGTATCGATTTGGATTTGGAGAAGCCTAAGCGTTTTTTTACAACAAAAAAAGTGTGTGTTTGTTACTTTTATTATTAAACTTAACACACTTACTTTTGTACGGGTTTCCTGGAACGATTTTTCTATTTTCAAACTATTTTTCGTGTTTGAGAGTATCCCGTTGGATTTGGAGAAGATTATGCGTTTTATTTTTAACCAAAGTGTGTGTATGTCACTTTAATTAATAAAGTTACCACACTTGCTTTTATCGGGATTTCCTGGAGAGTTTTTTCATATTTTTACTTATTTTCGGGTTTTTGAGGGTTTTGTCAATTGGATTTGTAATGGATTGCCAGTGGAGTACACGGATAACAAGTGGCTGGAATACGTATTCTTCAGCACCATAAATTGTAAGTGTTTTCAGTTTATATTATTTGGGTGGGAAATGTCATTGTTATTATTGTTGGTATATTTGATATCATAATAAATATTTCGCAATTGTCTTGAAAAAGTTTTTTAAATTGAAATAAATATGTACGACAATTATGGAATATTTTTTATGATACAATATTATTAAGTTAATTATAAAAAAAAATGTTGATAAGATATTGTTTTTTTGGTTCACATAATTCACAGTAGGCTTTTTGCTATTAGGGATAGGTAGTCTAGGCCTCTTGTAGAAGGATATAGGGTGACTTGGCTTTGGAGTAGTGTAAACATTTGTTTTGTTTGTTTAGTTAGTTTTGGTCCTATTTGGGTTACTGATTGTTCAATGCGTAGCTCTTGGTAGCTTTGTTCTTTTTGTAAAGCTTCAATTAGTTTCTGTACGGTGGGTTTTCCTCTGCTAGTGGTAGCTTGAAATGCATTGTGCCATCCTTCAACACTGTTGCTTGTTTTAGCTTCTTGATTCAGTGTACTTAAATATACATTCCACCAAGCGATGTGAAATTTAGGTTGGCGTCTGTGTCCTGATCTATGTAGCCTTCCCACCCATGTATCTTCAAAGTAGTCTAGGAGTGGGGCTAGTTTTTCCTCATATTTTCTGTAGTATGGGCTGTCAATTAGTATGTCATAATTTTCTGCTACATCTGTAACAGGGACATAGGATAGTGAAATTATTTTTTTAATTTGGTACGCAAAAGTGCTATCGGTAGCATATTGAACGCTTAAGGTAGATTTTTGGAGATGTCTCCAAATGCTCTGATTAAAATGATAATAGCAACCTTGTATTGCTGTGTGGGGAAATGTTTTTAATATGCTATTAATCATTGCTACCTCGAAATCAATAATTATTTTTTGTGGAAAATAATTGTTGATTTCTTGTTTAATTGTATTCAGGACTTCTGTGTACGTATTTTGTAATTTGTTGGGTAACAAACAGTAAATAAATGGGATGTGGGAATGATGGTACAATCCATGTATGCTGTAGAGTTGGTAAAATGGTTTAGGACATGTTTTAAAAGTACCATCCATCATCCAGTGTTCGCACTCCTGGAGTTTTCTTAGATTGTTTGCAGTAGCATACATTATAATTTGGTTGGAAGGGCTTTTGTCATCAAATAGTACAAATGGTTCTTTATTATGTGTTATACTCAATTCAGCTGGAATGAAAACTTCTTCAAACGTTTTGGGATTAGGTTGAGTCGTTGTTGTGACTCTTTTTTGTCTGGCAATTGTGCGTTTTAGAGAGTCAATTGAGGGTAGTTGACCAGAAGCATGGTGAGGAACTTTTAAAAGTTCCTCTTTCAGTATTTGGGTAGTTGGTTTGCCAGTCCCTGTACTTGCTTCTTTTACGCTTTCAAGAGTATCCCTGACCTCAATTTCAGTTACATTAGGGGGGTGATTGTGTTCTTTGGTAAATAATACATTAGCTTCTTCAGTTGTAGCCCTACCATAACATTTATTAGAGTAGTGTTTACTACATTTCCAAAATACTTTGCGTCCTGATTGTTTTTCTTGCGTATACACATACCCCATATAACACAGTAAAAGCTTGTTTTTCTGAGACATAACAAACTCAGCACCTTCAGTCATTTTTCTATTTGTTGTGCTGGGAAAAATTAGAAAGAAATATATTTTAAGTTTAAATATTGCTATACATGTTTTTTATACATTCCTCTTTCAATGATTATACTTACATGTATTCTGTGTTGTAATTTGAAATGTTGAGAAGGTGTTTTCAAGCTTTTTCTTGTATTTCCTTGCTTTATTTCTGTTGGTAGAAAAAAAAATTAATTTGAAAATCCATTCTTTTATTACACTTTGAGCCTTCTCTAGGGAGAAGCTATCTTCTAGTTAGAAGCTTTCTTTTAGTTAGGATTTAATTACATTTATTCTGTGTTGTAATGTGAAATGTTGAGAAGGTGTTTTCAAGCTTTTTCTTGTAGTGCCTTGTTTTACTTCTGTTGGTAGAAAATAAAAAAAAATTGAAAATCTATTCTTTTATTACACTTTGAGCCTTCTCTAGGGGGAAGCTATCTTCTAGTTAGCATTTTAGTTTTTTTTGTAATTTAACAAATATACTCACTTGTTTAAATTGTCTAGTCTTTAGCTTTGATGGAGTAGTTTTTAGATGTCTTCTAAATTTCTGTAAAGAAGATAGAATAAAGATCAAATGTGTATTAGAAACTTGGGTTTAATAAATGCAGTTAGTTTGTCAGACAACATTTAAATATACTTACAATAAGGAATTTCTAGTGAATAATCTGTTAAGTGTTTTTTGTTGTGTTTTGGAGATGTCTGTGGAAGAAATGTAAAAGCAAAAAAAGAACTTACTTAAATTGTTTAGAGAAATAGTTACACTTTTAGTCTACTACTTTTGTGTTAATTAAAAAATAGTTTAACTTACTTGAATTATTTCTGTAGGAGTCTTGGTTGGAAAAGTAGTTTTCTCGGTCAGAGTGTCACCTTCTTCTTTCTTTAGAGTTAGAATCAGGAAATAGCAGTTGGAAAATAATCCTTTTATACTGTGTATTTGATTAGTTCTTTCATTTAATTGGATGTTTTAAGAATGGGACCTTTTTATTGGTTGGTTTGAATTTTTTTTTATTTAATTGCTATGTTTGTTGTTGTGGAAATGCTATTTTTTTAGACTTCTGTAGTAAACCTGGTTTGTATTTTGTTCTATTTTAAATATATGTAATTATAATTTGCGAATATATGTTAAAAGTATTGTATTTATTTGTTATTTCACTGCACTGTTTGGATTATATGTGGCTAAAATGTTTATTTTTTTATGTGTTTAAAAAAATGTTTATTCTGTATTTTATACGTATTTTGGATTGTATTATATATTTTAAAAATATAGTTGTATTGTATTAAAAATGTTTTAGGTATATTTTATAGTGTCGATATTCCTTTATTTTCGATATTAGTGTTATCTATATATTTGGTTTCTATATTTTTGTTGTTTACTGTTTATTTTTTGACAACACGATATTTTGTTATTCTATATTTTGTCTTTCGATATTGGTGTTTTCGATAATTAATTAACTCAATATTTTGTAGTCGATATTTTTGTAGTTTCTTAATTAAGTATTGGATTTCGATATATTTGTAGTCGATATTATATCGCCGATATTTTGGTAACTCGATATTGTGCTCGTCAATATTATGTCAGTGATGCCATCAAAAGGTACACCATGCCCGCCCCCCTGTATGTGCCTGCTATTTGCCACTGGTATGAGCAGCGGGCAGAATGCAGGCGCTTTTAAACTCTGCCCGCCTCCTACTGAATCATGGGCAACCGCGTCATGTGTTCAATCACAAGACTCCACTGTAGCGCGTAGGGGAGTTCTGGGAAACATGGCCTGTTCCCCATCATGCAGTGATTACAGATTGAGAAAGGAGATCAATTAAAAGCCAGCTTGAAATGCACATCAACTAACTGTGAGATACATTACTTTATCATGAGATGTCAGTAAAAGCGGGACATGGAAAGAATACATGTCCACAGGAGGAGGCAAGATGGTATTGCTGAGGAATGTCAGTTCATTCAGGTTAATGTTTCACAAGTTTCTTTTCTAGTGTTTGGGTTTCTTTCGATGAGCTTTGGTAATTTTTTCACAGATTCTGAGATTAGGAAGGTGATGGAATAGTGGTCTGTCCAGTCACAAAGGACGATAGATTCAAGGTAAATGGAATTGACCTTTGCAGTGATTAGATGTAAGGATGCTCTCTTGTTGTGCGTAGAGCTGTCACACATTTGGATCAGGTGGAGGTCAGTTATAAAGGTTTTAAGGCCATTGACTGCAGGGCCATTCCAGTGGACGTTGACCGTATTAAGAGGTCAGGCTGGTGTGTGAGGATGAGGTCAGTGATGTCCGCCGCATGTCTTACTACCGATCTGCTGTTGAGCAGCATGCATTTCAGTGGAGGTGTGGTGCCAGCTGGGATAGTTTGTATGGTGGTAACGTACAGGTTATGCTTGTTTATTGATCCAGAGTTTAGCCTATGTTCTCTGTGAGAGTCCGTATGAATTGTTTTGATCTGACACAGATTATCTGAGTTAACAGAGTAAATTGGATCAGATGAGAGGAGGAGGGAGTAAATATCCCTGACGGACAGTGAATCTTTCAATCTCGTGGGCTGAGTAGTGGTGTTAGTTTAGGGTAAAGTTTTTCAACTTGGGTGGGGAGAAGCCTGGATTGATAAGATCAAGGTGGTTGGGGGTGTGCTTGAAGCCTAGTGCAGTAGTTAGTGGGTTAGGCATGGTTTTCACTATTTGTCTTCAAAGTCCTGCTTGGCCAGCGACTGTTGACCAGATCTTTGGTGATGTGTAATAGGCTTTGTAAATCAGTCTTGAGATGTTGAAGGTATAGAGTCATCTAATCTACTCTGGATTCTAGTGAGGTGTGGGAGCGGATATGTAAGTCTTCGAACAGGGGGCTAGGTGGAAAGAGTGTGCTCAGGAATGTGGTTTTAGAAAACTGCTGGCATGAGAGAACCAAAGGAGGTGTGGTTCAACCAATGCATCTCCCTCTGTTATGTTATGTTATGTTATCAGTTTTGTAAAGCGCAAACAGCTGCCCCCGCAACGGGGCGTCCCGGCGCTGGAACCATAACACAACCAACTGAAACAAGGGGAAGGGAGGGACCTAACAGGGGGGGAAGAGATAGGTTTTAGTTGCTCTGCGGAAAGCTAGGATGTTGTCAATGCATCGAATATTGAGGGGAAGGGAGTTCCATAATTTGGCCCCCAGTAGATGCGGCAGAACTTAGTGTGGGGTACCATTGCTAGGTGTTGCCCCATGGACCTGAGGTTCCGTTTGGGAGTGTAGGGGGTCAACAGCGAGCGGAGTAGCTCCGGGCCTTCGTTCTTCATGATTTTAAAGGCGAATATGAGGGCCTTGAACTGGATGCGGGCTTCCATGGGTAACCAATGTAATCTGTGAATGGTCGCTCTCGCCGAGCATCTTTTTGGGAGACCTACTATAGCCCTTGCCGCCGAATTTTGTATCCGTTGGAGTCTCTTAACTTCAGTTTTATTAGCTCCTAGCAACAAGACACTCGCGTAGTCCAGTCTGGACAGAATGGTAGATTGTACGATGAGTTGTCGAGTTTTGGAGTCAAAATAGCCTAAGATGGGGGAGAGGCTTCTCAGTAAGCCAATGCAGGTTGCGGCAACTTTTTTTGTGTGCGACTGGAGGCTAAGAGCAGAGTCCAGCCACACTCCCAGGTTTTTAGCTAGAGTCTTTGGGGGGGTGCTGGGCCCAGTGATTGGGGCCACCAGAGGTCATTCCAGTTGTCACTATTTTTCCCCATTATCAGCACCTCTGTTTTGCCGCCGTTGAGTTGAAGGCAATTAGCCGTCATCCATTTAGCAACGGCAGTCAGACCATCCCTGAATCTAGTGGCATCGGGAGAGGGGGCCTGGTTGAGGCTGATGACCAACTGGGTGTCGTCGGCGTACGACACCATTGTGAGGCCCCATTTCTTGGCAACCTCCGCCAGGGGTTGCATGTATAGGTTAAACAAGGAGGGACTGAGGGCAGAGCCCTGTGGAACTCCTTGTCCTATGTTTTGAGGTTGGGAGATAAACGGAGGGGCAGATACCCTAAACGATCTTTTGGTTAGGAATGATCTAAACCATTGAAGTGCCGAGTCTACAATACCTATGTTTTCAAGGCGTTTCAATAGGATGGCATGGGAGACCGTGTCAAAGGCCGCGCTGAGATCGAGTAATATCAGCGCGGCACTTTTGCCGGAGTCCATCATTTCCCGTAAGCTTTCTGTGGAAGTTAGGAGCGCGGATTCCGTGCTATGGCCCGGCCTGAACCCGTGCTGGGAGGGGTCCAGGATGTTGTTTTTCGCCATGTGCTCACTTAGAATTTTGTTAGCGTGAGCTTCCGCAAGTTTCGCGACCCATGGGAGCAGAGAAACGGGCCGGTAGTTCTCAGGTTTAGCGGGGTCTAGGGAGGGTTTTTTTATGATCGGTGTTACCCAGGCCTGTTTCCAGCAGGTGGGGACCGTAGCTGTGGCAAATGAAAGATTAAGGAGTGAGGTCAAGGGTGGGAGGAAGAATTCCAAGGCTTCCAGAAAATGAGTAGGCCTCATCGGATCTGTGGGTGCGCCCGATTTCACCTTCCTACAAAGTTTAGAGAGTTCTTCACCGGAGATGGCGGGTATGCGTGTGAGACTAGAGTCTCCGAGGATGGTAATGGGAGGGTTGATGTCCTCTGGACTATCCTGGGTGAAGGCGTTGTAAATTTTTTTCACTTTATCCGTGAAGAAGGTAGCTAGGTCTTCACATTGTTGCGTGGAGGTAATGTGAGAAGCCGGCTTGTTTCCGTTTTGTAGTTTTTGCACGATTTGGAAGATAGTTTTCGTGGGGTTAGGGCTAGCATTTATCTCAGTGGCGTAGAAGGCAGCACGGGCTACCCGGATTGCCTTGTGATACGTTCTGAGAGTGGTCAGATATGCGTTTTTGTCCTCCTGTTTGTACTCCTTTCTCCATTGTCGCTCCATTTTTTTACAGACTTTCCTCATTGTTTTGAGGTTCTCATTGTACCAGGGATTGGAAGGGGTGTTACGCCCTTTGGTCCACTTCGCTGGTATAATGTCGTCCAGTCCCTTGGTAATCCAGTTCTGGAAGGACATATATGATTTTTCAATGTCATCTATATCCTCCAGGTTAGGTCTCCCCAAACTAGCTGCTAGGTCACATTGTTGGAGTTTGTGCCAAGGTCGTTTTAGGCAGGAAGTTGGAGACTTTTTTATGGTGGGATGGTTATTAGGGATGGAGAAGGTTACTAGTGAGTGGTCCGTCCAGGCCATGGGTATAGGATCATCCGCTCTGGCCTCTGGAATGTTCGTAAATACTGGGTCCAGCAGATGGCCCGCAACATGTGTTGGGGTTTGGACGAGCTGAATTAGCTGAAGAGCAGCTAGGTCTGCTGTAAAGTTGCTGATTTTAGCATCCGATGAATTGTCTATATGGAGATTGAGATCTCCTAAGATTGTGAAGTTGGCCGAGTCAGTAATCATAGCGTGTGTTACCTCAATGAGCTCTTCAGTGAATTTCGTGGAAGGCCCCGGCGGTCTGTAGATGAACAGGCCTGAAAAAGTGCAATTTGGATTAGTGGAGATTTTGAAGCGAGCGCATTCACAGTCCCCAATGCTTTCCTTTAGAAAGGAGCAGGTAAAGGAGGATCTGTGGATGGCGGCGATGCCCCCTCCTCTTGAGTCTCTATTGATACAGGTCATAGCGAACCCATCCGGTATAGCTAGATTGGGAATACTGGTTAGGTCATCTTTAAGCCAGGTTTCACTCAGAAACATTATATCTGGGTTCTCATCCATTAATAGCGTTCTTACCTCCGCATGGTGTTTGACCAGGGATCTGACATTCAGCTGCATGATGGTAAGTGACGTTTCCTTCCTTTTGTTCTCTTTCTGGCTGATATGGCGTGGTACAGGTAAGACCAGGTTACAGCTTTTACAGTGGAGGGTAGTACGACCAATGCAGCCCTCTAGCTTGTCGCATCTCAGGCCAGGGTTGAGTGACCACAGTGTATTACTGTCGTATACGTATGACTTTTGGGCAGGGGGTCTGGCGAGAGGCGAGGACTTGGCGAGGACGGGCGAAGACGGGCTTGCCTTAGGCGCGCCTTCGGCGCGCAAACGGCGCGCCCGCTGCGCCCGTCCGCTGCGCGTCCGGTGATTGCACATCCTTAAAGGTGGGAGAGGGGGAGGGTGGGCGTGTCCTGCAGGTAGGCGTGGCCTCTGTTCCTCGCCGGCAATGGCGGCAGAACAGTTTGTTTTGGCGGAATCGGTGCAGCGAAGGGGTCGCTGTTTAGGCGTACTTCTAGCCCAAAAGGAGGTGCCTGAAGGGTGAGTGCGCAGTTAAAATGCAATTTTTTATCAAGTGACACAATATACAAATTTTAAAAATATTCCGTCCTCTCCCGGCTTCCGCCTCAGGAGATTGCGAAGTTCTGGCTAGGTCGCGCTGTCGGCAGCGTTTTATACAAAGGTGAGTGGGCGTGGCCTGCAGGTAGGCGTGGCCTCTGTTCCTCGCCGGCAATGGCGGCAGAACAGTTTGTTTTGGCGGAATCGGTGCAGCGAAGGGGTCGCTGTTTAGGCGTACTTCTAGCCCAAAAGGAGGTGCCTGAAGGGTGAGTGCGCAGTTAAAATGCAATTTTTTATCAAGTGACACAATATACAAATTTTAAAAATATTCCGTCCTCTCCCGGCTTCCGCCTCAGGAGATTGCGAAGTTCTGGCTAGGTCGCGCTGTCGGCAGCGTTTTATACAAAGGTGAGTGGGCGTGGCCAGCAGGTAGGCGTGGCCTCTGTTCCTCGCCGGCAATGGCGGCAGAACAGTTTGTTTTGGCAGAATCGGTGCAGCGAAGGGGTCGCTGTTTAGGCGTACTTCTAGCCCAAAAGGAGGTGCCTGAAGGGTGAGTGCGCAGTTAAAATGCAATTTTTTATCAAGTGACACAAAATACAAATTTTAAAAATATTCCGTCCTCTCCCGGCTTCCGCCTCAGGAGATTGCGAAGTTCTGGCTAGGTCGCGCTGTCGGCAGCGTTTTATACAAAGGTGAGTGGGCGTGGCCTGCAGGTAGGCGTGGCCTCTGTTCCTCGCCGGCAATGGCGGCAGAACAGTTTGTTTTGGCGGAATCGGTGCAGCGAAGGGGTCGCTGTTTAGGCGTACTTCTAGCCCAAAAGGAGGTGCCTGAAGGGTGAGTGCGCAGTTAAAATGCAATTTTTTATCAAGTGACACAATATACAAATTTTAAAAATATTCCGTCCTCTCCCGGCTTCCGCCTCAGGAGATTGCGAAGTTCTGGCTAGGTCGCGCTGTCGGCAGCGTTTTATACAAAGGTGAGTGGGCGTGGCCTGCAGGTAGGCGTGGCCTCTGTTCCTCGCCGGCAATGGCGGCAGAACAGTTTGTTTTGGCGGAATCGGTGCAGCGAAGGGGTCGCTGTTTAGGCGTACTTCTAGCCCAAAAGGAGGTGCCTGAAGGGTGAGTGAGCCTTTTGTTTGTTTTACGTTACGCTTCCAGGTACTTTTGTGAGAACTGTGTTGCATTTATCACCAACTTGTACTAAGTAACTTCTACCATCTTTAAGTCAATTTTGAGTACAGTATTGAGGATTTCTGTTGTTTGTGGTCTTGTGTTAAGTCTATATAAAGATGAATTATTTTTAGCAAACCTGTTTGGTGTCTATCTGTAGTGTTTTCACTGTATTGCTGTATGCTTCTGAGATAAGCCTGTCTGCTCGTGCCAAGCTACCAAGGGGGTGAGCAGGGGTCATCCAGTAGTGTAATCCCCTTTCCCTGATTTGGAAACAAGGGTCCCTATTAGGTCAAAGGTTTATACCATTGCCAACTAGAGACCCCCAGTTCTAACAGAGGGCATGTATTTTAGGGTGTTTTTGAGCAGTTTATATGTAATATATATCTAGCAATGAAGGCTAGGACAGATATTGGTAAGTGACTGTAGGTTTGTTTTTGCAGAGATAGAAAGAGAGGGGGATTTTGAATCGTATCTGGCACTCAACAGAGTTGTCGGAAAGAGGCAGCCTATATTGCAGGAGGTGTTGCAATGTGGAGAGGACAGCCTTCTGGAGGGGGTGAGATAGGACAGTATCAAGGTGCCCTTTCAGGAAGAACTTCGGGCAGCCTATTCCAGGAGAATTTCTCTCTTATCCACCACCTCTCATCTTGCCATTTCTTTTTAATATGCAGAGAATGTGTACCACCTTGACCAGTGCATTAGCAAAGTCTGTCTTCTCCTGCCACAAGACTGGCTTCTGTGTTTCACTGAGGGTAAAGGGAGGTAGCCCATGTAATGTGAAATGTTTTACCACATATTTGACTACAACACCTCACTCCTCCTCAGTGCAATTTATTTTCCTCATTCAAAAAATGATGACTGCAGGATCTCAATGCTGAGGAGCAAAACAAATCCTTTGAGGAGGACAGTATTTATATTGTTGGAAGGCAATTGCTGTCAAGTTGATATGATTTCCTTCTGGTGTATAGAAATCACCTAATCCCTCCCATGTGGTAAATCCACCCCTACTGCCGAGGACCCTCTAAGAATGGAACATACTTGTAAGACGTTTATGGTTGTAAAATTTGCCAATAAGCATTGTACTCTGAACATGTCAGTACCAAATGATAAGATTTTACTACATACTCCCATGGTGGGTCAGTATACAAATAACAGGATCTTGCAAACCTTGAGAGATCTGACAGTCGTAGCCCATACAGCAAGGAACAAGCACTGAAGAATTGGCAAGAGCCATTATAAAGCACCTGCATTGGTACTCGTACTGGTGCTAATATCATTGACCTCTACATAAGAATATCAAGATACACTGTACCTTCATTTCTTTATTTTTTCACTGCAGAATAAAAGGCACTGCAGCCACGTATGGATACATTTTGCTCTCACGGTATCAAGCAGAGCAGAAAGTTCTACTTTTCTATCAACTTTAAATGTCAAAATAAACTCTACCCTTACTGGAAGAGATGTCATAATTCTTGCAATGAAGAAGACGATTCTTGGTCAAACATCTGTACTGAGGTGGCTAAATCTGTGATTTGCAAAATACACAATCTGGTGAATATTACTTAAGAAATTCCCATAATATGGGTTGGTATTTCTACAATTATTCTTTAAAAATGCATATTTATAAATGTACCCAATAAATTTAATTTATTTTTGCATTTAATACACATTTTTTGAGATGGTATTGTACTGTAAAACTTCATTTTATTATCTCACATTAGTGACAAGTATTTTAAAGTATTTTACATTTATAGTTAACTTTACTAAATTTCTCTTTCTTTCTTTAATAACGTTATTTGGAAGCATAAAACATCCATAAAAGCATTGCACAGAACAAACATCAACATGCAGTGCACACTGTGAGCCAAAAGTATGCATACAAGGTAATACAGTATAAAAACAAGCTAAAATTGTTATATCATATAGCTGCCAAATTTCAAAGAGCATAGACTTAAATATGTGTCCTACCCAGATTTTTCAAAAAGCCCACTCTATAGAACTCTTTCCTTAATAATTGGTTGCTAAGAAAAAAGTATTTAAACCAGTCTACATCAATCAGTGTTAGAAACATACAAAATCTATTACAGATTTCACCGAGTGTCAGTAATAGAGGAATTAATACAAAACTGTTGAGGAAGAAATTGTAGCTAAAACAAGATTCATTCATATGTGCCTAAATAGAATCGTCAATTTCATCTTGTGTTCAAGATAAGAACCCAAAGCAACTTAGATCTAGTTACATTAAAAGAGTGCAAAATGTGATGTGTTACACATTCAATACCAATTTCTCTTGGTCACATTGATCTCACTGCCTAGATCCATTGAGAATTGTACCCTATGCCCTATTCCCATCATCATTAAAACTTTATTAGGTCATGAGACCATAAAGTACAATACATAATATTACAGAACAAGGATTTAAAATTGATATATAAAAATGTAGATCTTCACATGTTTGGAACACAACAGTTCATCTGTGCAGACTTAATCTCCCTATAGCAGGATTTGCAAAAATGGCATATAACCGCCTGCAGTTCTGTTCATAATGCCTGGTGTAGAGATACAGCAAACCTTCTTAAAAATTGTTATTTAGAGTGCAAAAGAGAGCTATTTTCATTAAAAATGGAATGTAGTCAGCAGACCTTAAAATAAACAGTGTAAAAAAAAAAGGCCATCCCAAAAGCATCAGTTCCTTCACCAGCTCGGTCCAAGCATCTCAAGAATGAGTTGGGGCTACTGTCAAGGCCTTCCTTCTAATCCCCCAAGAATGGCCCAGGAACTTCAAAGTTGCGCACACAAATAGTGGTTATGTGTCAGATGTTAATATGCACAGGGCTACTCTAAAGTCATAAGTTCCAAGTTGTCTGCAAACAAGGATTAGCCATTTACCCCTTGGTTTTGTATATGCAGTAAACTCAAAAAGAACGTGACCAATTGATTCGTTGAAGGCAGGGCAGCAAAGGCAACGTTTGGGTTGGGCCTCATTGCATAGTCAAGTGTTTGTAAATGTATTAACCAGCAGACTGCCATGGCTAAATTGTATACAGAGCTTCCTGTCAGCCACCACCTTGATAAAATCGAGATAGCTTTCTAAGGAGCGACTGGCCTTGAGGTCTCTAAATTCTTCGGTTAATCTGCCCTGTTTACTATTGCAACACTCACTCTGCTCAGCTCATTCACAGTGCAGCATTTTAATTTGTTTTTTGGAAAGAGCTGGTGGAAAATTGATGCTGTGCTCTGTTTGTCCAATACTAGACATGAGGTTTTTAATGTGTTTAATCCAGCCTATTTTGTTCATGGAGTCTAGAGCACAAACCCCATGAAAGCAACTGTGTATGATGTCAGCTGTGGGTTCATGACGAGCCTCTGCCATAATTAGAGGGGGCGGAGCTTTGCTAGATCATTAATTGGTTTAATGCCCATATTGAGCTTCAGTGGACAAAGTGGATGCTTTGCGGAAGGGGCACCAGGTTCCTAGGGAGCTACTTCTCAGATGCTGTGAGATTGCTTACTTTTTCCATGTCCCAGAACTCAGCCCTATACACAGCACTACTCACGGCCCTGCAATTATATAAATTCAGGGCCTGTGCGATTGGTTTTGTATGGGTGAGACATTGTTCCTTCCTTTCTTTATGGCCCGGTTTCCTGTGAAAACTTGAGGTAGGCCTTATTAAGATGTTGTTTCCTGGCCATACCTTCCGACAATTTAATTCCCAGGTAATCAAAGCAGCTCACTCTCTCCAAGGGCATGTTTTCTAGGGTCAAGCTTCCTTTGAAGGATTTGTGGGTGTTCAGCAGCATCAGTTTTGTCTTTGAGGTGTTTATTTCAAGGCCCCTTTCACCACAAAATAACTTAAACTTATTTTGTTATTTTTACAGGCCCATAGGTGTTTTAGAAACGAGGAGGGTATCATCTGCGAATAATAGAGTGGTGATTTTCTGATTTGCTAAAGAGGGAGCATCCGCTGGATAAGAATTCAACTACTTTTATGATATATAGCCCTATTCTAAACAAGGACTCGTGAAATATTCTTCCTGGCATAAACTGTCCATAAAAAGATTACATTCAACAACAAATCTCTAGGGTAGGCAGTGACTGGAAAAATAGATATGCAGGGCGGCACTGTGGAAACCAGAGTGATCTAATTATCGGCAGGATGTATTCTAAACAAGGACTAGTGAAATATTCTTCTTGGCATAAAAAACTGTCCATAAAAAATTACATTCAACAACAAATCTCTAGGGTAGGCAGTGACTGAAAAAATTGATATGCAGGGCTGCATTGTGGAAACCGGAGTGATCTAATTATTGGTAGGATGTAATGTCTCCTAAGTTGACTATAGCATTTACAGAAGAGAACCACATGCATAGTGTTCTGGTGCATCGTGTTGTCGCAGGGGCAATTAGACAAATTTATAGACCAGTTTTTCATTTTTGGGAAGCTAATTAGTCGATGAAATATGTCCAGTCTTAGGCAGGTCAAGACAAACCTATGCCTCAATAAATTTCTCTATACTTTCATGTAGAGCAAAGGTCTTCAAACTGTGGGGCGCGCCCCCCTGAAGGGGTGTGGAGGGGATCCCAGGGGGGCGCTAATACCTCTGCAGATGCATGTAAATGAAGATGACCTGGATGTGCGGCGATCTTTAATTGCCGCATTTCAAGACTGTCTTAATTTACTCTGGAGTACAGTGAGGGCAGGGGTGAGTAAATGTGCTGGCAGGGTCAAGGAGGTTGCCTAATGAAATCTGATGAGTGCGAGGCACAGTTCACGCAGTGCGTGTCACTTATTAAGTCATCCCCGATGGCTCTGAGGCGCAGAGATTTTATCACGGGCGTGTGCAGCAGGGCCGGTTCTAGGATTCTAGGGCCCTGGGCAGAAAGGGAATTTGTTAGGCCCCTCTAATTTTCATAGACGTGACACATTCAGGGCTGCCTGCATCTCAATAGATGCCCCTGCTTCTGAAGATGCAGCCCATTCCTCTCCTTAAGTGCCTCTTAACAGCTCATAAAGGGCTGGAGGTGTGAGGGATGCTTATCTGCGCAGACTGCAAGGGAGCTAAACAGAGAGACAATAGCAATCACACTGTGCCTCTGCATGGTTGGGGGTGGAGACCTAATTGCCAGACAAAAATGAGTAATGTGTTTTCCTGCAACTGGTACTGCCCCCCACCCTTCATCCCCCACAGGTTCGCTTCCCTACACCAAAGCATTGAGGCCAGGGCAGGGGGCTCCCTAAGGTGGGGGCGGCATACTTGCAATGTTGCATCTTTAATGCCATAACCTGGCTGTGTCTCATTGGTGCAAGGCCCCAAGTTGGAGGGCTGACTACGGGGCCCTGGGCAGCTGCTCACACTGCCCATGCTTAGCGCCGCCCTAGATGTGCAGTGGTTCAGTCAAAGGCCTCTGCCCTGGTAACACCATAATGCATACCATTGTATGCATTGTATTTTCAGTTGAGGACCATATAGCAGTGACCGTCTTGCAAGCTGTTGGGACAGAATGTTCAGCTATGTCAGTCAAGCTATGAACACAGAAATGTGATAGACAGAAACCCCCTCGATACAGGGTTCAGGTACCGCTCAAACAGTAAAACAGCTCAAACGGGGATTATCACTGGTGTCATTTGTATACAGAGAGGAGCCACATGCAAGCGAGCACGGCTGCCTGGGAGTTTCTGTCAGGTGTTCGCATTTCATACACACGAGAACCGATGTAAGTAAGTGTTTTGTGTTTTTCAAGTAAAGGTCTGGCATTTGAAAAAATTCAAGCTATTGGCGTCATAAATTGTTATGTTTGTTATTTACTTTATGGGTCTGTAGTGGAGTGATTGTTTAAGGAACAAAGTGCACGTGATTCTATATTACTAGAATTAGTTGGGGCGTTAAGGAGTTGTGGGGTTGAGAGCTAAGAAGACAGGAAGAGAAGGAAAGTGGACAAAGGTTTAGGTGGAAAAAGATGAGGCATGAGATAGAATAGTAAGATGAACTGAACATGCTATGGATGGAAAATGCAAATAGAAAATTGCAAGAGGATATGGAAATCAAAAATGGTGGACGGTCGGTAGGTATGTCAGAGCAACAGGGAAATAAATGAGCGAATGTGGGTAAAATGGAGATACATTTCCAAGTAGCATACTCCTGCGCATGAGTGTTTCTCAAATGGAACAACTACAAGAAGTCATCTTTAGCAGTCTACTGGCCTTAATGTTAGTTTCAATGTCCCCATGTTGTTAGTTTGCTTGTTAAAGTTGCAGACGGTAAAATATGTTGTTTTCTTTTCCTTGTGGTTCTGTTTCAGTGGGGACACTTTGCTAGTTTTTTATTATGTACAGTGAATCAAGTGTTTCATTTGTCTGTTATTGTGCAATAAGGAAATTGAAAAATGTTCTCAAAAACACATATGGTGGACTTATTAGTGACTCATTGTGGACAGCATTAATTGCATGTGGCGGCTAATTAAGTCTTTGAGTATTTGAATTTTTTTCTGAATGGTACCTAGGAGTGCCATTGGTTTGTTAGATTATCAGTACCTACTGAGGCACAAGTATTGTAAATATGGTTTATTTAGCTCTGTCATTGATTGTTTGTGGGGGGAGGGTGCCTGCCCTGAACATAGCCTTGTCCCTCCCGGTCCCCCAATCAATACATAAAGTTTTGGAGGGGGGCCCGACCTTAAAACATTTTGCTTAAGGGGGGCTCAGAGCAAAAAAGTTTGAAGACCTTTTTATAAACACAAGGTATCAAATATAATGGCATGACATGGAGGAGACACTCTCCCTTATTGCATAGTGTCTAACAGGAGGGGGGGAGACACAGTAAACAATTATAAACATTACAGAGAGGTAGGAATATCAACGGGTGCATCAACAGGTGGCACACAGATGTCTCCCCTGTAGCAATTCCACAGCCCCCAAACAGGTGCCCACTTACAAGAGCGGCCCCTAGCTATATAAACATTTTTTTTCGCGGAACATACACCAATCCATGATTTCCATCCATTCTTCGACGGTCGGTAACCTCTCAGACCCCCAACGCTGTGCTATATTCCTTTTTGCTATCATATTACCTAGAGTTACCCATTTGGTCTGCGCTATATTTAGATCAGTGGGTTCCCAAATATTCAGGAGGCATCTCCGCGCTTCATTTCACACAATCTTTAAAACTCCCTGAGGTAATATTCTCCCTTAAGCTGATGAATCACAGAGACTTTCAGGCTTCTCAACTGTGCTCCAGTGTTCCCTAAATTGACATCAATTATTTACAACTAGGGCAGCAGCTGCTAATCCGTGCTTACTCTGTGGTACTCCTAGCACTGTTCTTGCTACTGCTGGCCTCATGTGTCATAAAACCATGAGGCAGAAACTCACCTTTTCTCACTTTCACACTTCCTTCAAAGCAAATCCACCCCATCGTGGCCGGAATTGAAGGTAGGCTCCTCTTTTACCAATTGCCTTTTGATTTGTTGATTAACATTTGGACTGTACTTGAGTATTTTTAAATCGCTCCTATAAGCAATTGCATACCAATGTGCAATGCATAAGTGTGTAATGTTGATGTTTAGGAAATGTAAAGAAACACACCTGTATGATTACATTAAATTTCTAAATGCGGTGCAAGCAAGCTTTAAAATAAATTGAGAAATTATACAAAAAATTAATCAACCCAGAAATTTAAAAGTGACAATACAGGTGTGCTTAATAAATTGTGTACATTTTCAGATTAAAAACATGCGCATTAAACTTCATCAGGATAAGTGAAAGGTAACATAATGTAGAAATTGCATGAGACAAGGGGTAACGTTTATTTTTTAACTACCTGCAGAATCAATGTCAGCCGCAAACTTGAATGGGTTAACAATATTAATCCATGTAACATTTCCCCTTGTCTAGTGCAGTTTCTGTATTTAATCAACTTTCAATTGCCACATTATTTTTTAAGATGTAATGCATATGTGTTTATTTTTTTCACTTACCAAGTACCTGTCTTAATATTTTAAAAAAATAAAAACTTATATGTGTTGGTGTGCCCATTATCATGATGGAACCTTGCACCTAAATTAAAATGACCATTTAACCAGTGTATGCAACTAAAAAAATAGACATTGAAAAATCTGTTGTACTTTCTGCCATACTGATAAAGAAATGTGCTTCACATTTTAGTCATAAACATTTCTTGGAATTAAAAAATTGCAAATGAAAATTAATGTCAAGACAAACTTGTTGAAAATAAAATAGTGGTTTTATTATCCAGATGAGATGCTTCTTTAAAAAATAACTTGAATATAATAAATAGCAAGAAAACCAATAGTCTCTGATGCCAAGGGAAACCTCCTCAGGAAGGGGCATCTAGTGGGCAAAGAACAGGCACCCTAATGATTGTTCTTTGGAGGGGGAGGTATGGCAGGGGTGAGTTTGGGAGGGGTGGGTTCGAATATGGTGGGAGAGTGGGTTTGGGTTTTGGGAGGGTAGATTTTTGTTTGGGAGCGGTGGTTTTTGCGTTTGGAAGGGGTGAAGGTCAGGGCATAAATAAAAGCAGAACTAGGATAAAGGGTAGGACAGGTGGGAGACGATTGGATTTTGGAGGCAGAGGGAGCTGGAGTATGTGATGGGCCTGTGTCTGTCTGTTGTGCAGTTGCATGTGGGTCTGGTGTATTTTTTGCATATTTGGGTGTGCGTTGTTTTGGCAGGTGTGTGGTGTTTGGGTAAGTGTGTGCATTTGGTTTTGGTTGCTGTTGTTTTGGGGGTAAGTGTGGTTTTATGAGTGTGCTTGTTTAGATGAGTTTACTGTTGAGGTAGTTGGTCTGATTGTGGAACCTGTGGGTGTGTTTGTGGGCGTGGGTGTGATAGTTGTTGGGCTGGTGGTTGTGGGTGTGCTGGTGCTTTTGCTTGTGCATGTGGGTGTCCTGGTGGTTGTGGGGTGCTAGTGGTTGTGGGGTGCTAGTAGTTGTGGGGGTTCTGGTGGTTGTGGTGGGGTAGGTGTGGGGCTGCTAGCTATTGTGGGAGTGGTTGTGGCAGAGATAGAGGTGCTGGTGGTTGTGGGTGAGGTAGTGACACTGGTGGGTATGGTGGCTGTGGTTGTGTTGGCTGTGGGTGTGGTGTTGGAAGTGGTAGTGGTGGGCACATTGGTGGGTGTGGTGGTAGTGGGTGTTGTGGTGGGGGTGGGTGTGGTGGTAGTGGTGGGGGTGGGTGCATGTTGTTTAGGTGTGTGCTTGTGGTTCTGGGGTGTTTATGAGTGGGTATGCTGCTTGTGTCTGGTGAAGTAGGTGCATGCAAAGGAGTACTTGGGGCAGGGCTGGGAAAAGAGAATTGGGATGGGGAGTTTGGGCACAAGGTTGGACTGCTTGGGAGACTACTGTCAGTGAGGAGGCTAGTCCTGTAAATGATCTCCACAGGCTAGACATAGAACTATGAATGCCTTCCAAGTATGCTAGCATTTGTAGCGTATAGCAACTAAGGCCTTGAATGGCATTCTGGAGTGCCATCTGGCCAACAGATATGATACATAGAAGGTCAGTGGCCTCCTCAATCAGCACAGCCAGGGTGGTGAGGGCAGGGGTGAGGTCCCTGCAGCAAAGGAGACCCCAGCCCTTTTAGGGGGGGCATGGTAGGCCACCTCGAGTGGGAGCAAGGAGGAGGGTGGAGGTGACTCTCTGGGTGGCAGATAAGGATACAGGTGGAACAGTTGCTGTAGGGTTTGCTACAACTAGGGACTGGTCGCTTATGGAGGCCTCTGAAAATGATGTAGAGCTGCAGACTTCCGTGCCAGTCCCCTCACCCTCCATACCACTCTGTTCATCAGTGTTGGTCATCTCATCAGCTGAAACACAGTGGCCAGCTTCTTCCCCGCCTACGTGGCCTATTTCTCCTTTGCCTGCTCCTGATAATGATGAAAAGACATATAAAATAGATTTATTGTATCTGGGTAAGTAGAACTGATCATGAGCTGTGATCTCAAACATTTTCCACGTTTTCATATATCGCCTGCATCAAGGTTCTCAAACGTTGGTTCATTATTGTCAATATCTCATGTATGTAAGGAACATCTTCAGTAACCATTTGGTCACAGTTTTGTAATTTCCCATGGCAGATCCTATATAATTTATGATCTTGTCTCTTATCCATTTTTATTTCTCTCCAGGAACTGTTTACCACATCTAAGTGGCTGGGCTTTGTTGTTCAGAATTGTGAACTTATGTCACCAAAAAGGATATTCACCAAAAATAACTTAATACAGTCTGTGCAAAAGGATAAAAAAAGCTGCATTATTTTCATTTATAAAAAATAAAATATATGAATAAGTGAGTGTCAACAAATACTGCAATGTTGCACCAATATTTGTATAAACTGAAAGCCTGTTTTCTTTGTTTGGACATCTCACAATGGTAATACTTACTTGAAGTAACTAAAGTATATTTCAAATGTAAAAAATATTTTATGGATACAGCATAAGTAAATACATGGGGTTTGATACATTTTTAGACCACTTTAGTATAGAGCAAAAAAAAATCTATATTCAACTCCTAAATATCTCAAGCAATTTAAAGTTTGTTTTACCATTGTAAAAATGTTGTACAAAATAAGCTGCCTTACACTTTAGTCAAACATTGGTACAACATTACAGTAAATATTATATACACTGATTCATATATAACTTATACATCACAAAATAATATGCAATTCATAATACGCAACAGATTACACCTCAATGCATTTCTACATTTTCCTGATACAAGAGTTGGGCCTGAATTTGAGTTTTCCAGATGTGATACTCCATCATATATGGGATGGAACATTCCATCTGCAAAAGTCCCTTTAAGTATCCCATTTTTGTCCATCATTAATTTATTATCACAACATAACAAAGAACATTGAAAAAAGATTTCGGATATGTGTTACTCTGTCATCAAGGTGTATACATTCCTGTCTCTGCTTTCCCAAAAAGTGAATGCCTATCACAAATATTTTCTAAAACACAGACTGGATTACATGCACATGCAAATCTGTCACTTTTAACATTAATAAAACATTGTGTAATCAAAACACATTTAGGATATGTTTTGAATCTAAAATATAGCGATTTAGTCTGATGTTACTAGTCATTTTGGCTCACTTGCTCACTCGTATTTGTGTATAAATCCAACTTCCGAATGTGATGTTTGTAACATCCACTGTATCATAAGTGCATTTTGTGCTTTGTCACATAAAATAGGGCTAACCTTAAGTCATTCACAATAGTGAAGGAGCATCACACCTTACACAATGAAGACTAGTGGCCTATTTGGTACTATTGTCCCTTATAACATCAAACGACCTGATGTATATTTGTTGTTTAGGCTGGCATGTCTCTGCAGAAACCAATCCTTTGGCATTTAACAGAAATCAGGTAGTATCCTTGCCAACAAATCCATATATAAAACACATCATCATATACCAGGTGCAAAATATACACCTTCAAGAACCCTTCTTGTGCATTGGACGTGTCAACCTTAATTTAGTTAGTTAACATGTTTACCTCAAACTAGAACTTACCCCTTTGATGCTGCTGTTGGGTTCCCAATTTCCTTTCAAGACACGGAAAGGCTGCTGCTAGTATGTGGGCCATTGGGAGAGGAGAGGTCAGCCAGTGACGCACCTGCTTCTCACATTGGGAGGGTTTTCCAAGCTGGATTTATGAGGACTTCTTGATTCAGTGTCGTAGGTCCTCCCACATCTTCCGAAAATGAATGCTGCACAGCTTGTAGACCCCCAGGGTCAGCTCCTTGTTGGCGATGGCCTTCCAAATGTTTTTTCTAATGTGTGTTGACCTGCATGGATACTAGAAATGAAAGAAAAAATAATTGTTATGTGACTTGTCTGTATTGGTGTTGCACAATTCACACTTCATATCATGGAATATTTTTCTGTTAAAAAGGCTGCATTTTTCTTATATACTTATGGCACATTGTACACTGCCAAGTGGGCGTAAGGGGCCTGCTGTTTTCAATGCAACTCTTTGAAATGGGAGAAAATAGAAATGAAGTGTTAATTCAATAATTAAGGTAACTCTCAATTTAATTTTTCTTCCATTTAAAAGCATTCAGAAGCATCATTTTGTCTACAACTTCAATTTCGAGTTGACAAAGAATTTATTCACCTCAGTGACTAATACCCAGCCTGGCCCACAAATCTGACTGAGCACTACTCATTGTCAGGCCCTGCTCTCTGCAGCCATGAACAAATCCTTCCCATAACTTTGAAATGAAAATATGACCTTGTGCTATTTGAAAATAGAAATCAAGGCTGTGCGCTACTCTGAAAGTGTCAAAGAGCTAATTGTAGCTCCCAAACGATGGTTGGAGACACCTGATCTAGGTTGGGTGATTTGTGGGATAATACGCATAGCAAACATTATTTGTATTTGGTATGGAAAAAAGTACATATATATGTACAGTAAATTTACATAATGTGAAATTTCTACATTTCACATGAAATTCATGCATATACATAGATATATCTAAGAATACACACCTAATGTAGTTTTCTCTTATCATAAAGTGTTTAAAAAATCACACCATCATTGTTCTATGTAATGTAAAAATAAATAACACTACCCTTCAATCTCTACACTTCACTCGGAACATTTAAGCCTGTGTATAAAAAAAAAACATTAGACAGGTTTACAAATACATTTTAAACATGTACCTTCTCTGGAGAGCCAAAGAGTTGGCTGTACAGGGACAGAACCTCTGTTGGCAGCAACTCCGGCTCCTATGGGGAATAAGTTGAGATCCTGTCACCTGTTCTTCCTGACATTGTGGCTGCCAGAGGTTGGAAACAGCAGCAAAAGTTGAGGAGGTCTTGCTGCTGCAGTGTTAGGAGGCAATTGAGCTTTTTTTAAAATTCTGCGTAAATGTACAATGCCTATGTGATCGGAAACAGAGACGGGCATTGTCTAGAGCTTTCATACGTTGCTTTCACACACATTAGCCTATGGCTCTGTCCGTCATGGAGTTTCCCACCCACAACCCAGTCAACTTCTGCCGCGGTTGTCTAATTCCAGATATACAGACGGCAAGATCAGACGCCCACCTTTTTAGATAGTCAAATTGTGGTTTTTTTTCATGTTTTGTGCGTCACCACCACTCAAAATGGTTGCTAGTTTGTTTACATATACAATATGCTAATGTCGCTCAATATTTGAAAAATAATCATATATATGTAATGTGTTACTGTGGTTAGATGTGATAGTTGTGTAGTATGGGTAACACTTCAGTTGACGGTATTTTGGTTGAAAAAATGTATAAAAAAAATATGAGTAAATAATACATTTAAAATGTATTATCTAGTCAATCTAGTTTTAAGAATAGACTGGTAAAAAAAAGTGAAAACACTTTTTATTTATTGTAGAGAACATATCGATGCAAGTTTGTACATCACATTCAAATCAATGACCGGAGATTACAATCCAATACTCAATATTCCACCTATGCCCCTTCCCCCTTTTCCCCCATGTCAGGATTTTGACACACATCTGACCAACCCAACCCATGCCTCCGCTCGGAGGGGGAGGAACAAATGTCACCTTCATATGGGTTCCATTTCCCCCATATCTTATCCCATTTTTTGGGGCAGTCTCTATTCATTTTGACTGCTCGTTCCGCCAACATCCACCAATCAACATCCTGTTTCCAATCTGCAGTCGTTGGTGGGTCTGGAATTCCTATTTGCAAGCGATGTCACGCTTTGCAATTGTGAAGCCATTGGCCGCCCACAGTTGATCCGTAAGATTGAGGTCAGTGGTGTCTCAATTGTTTAGGAGACATGTCTTAGGAGATAATGTTAGAACATTTCCACTCACCTCATTCACAATGTGGTTAACTGCCTCCTAGTAACTCTGTATCAAGGGACATTCCCCCGAGTATGTGGTTAAATGAACCCTCCTCCATGCAACGCCTTCTATAGTCTTTCAAGTTACAGCAGCCCATTTTGACAATTGTTGTGCATGTAATATATGTGCGTCCTCTAAATCTCTCACGTTAGTCTGCCAACGAGTGCTCAGGTGAGTCATTGGGTCTGGTATATTATTAATTATCTTACAATACGTGAGGGAGATTGCCTTACTCAGCATGGGATCTGCCAGTAATCTGTCCTCCAGTGGGGCACTTCCGGGATCCCATTTACTTCTATAGTTGCTTCTAGTAGGGCATGGCGTATTTTTAAATATTGTAAGGCCTTGGTCACGGATAGTTTGTACTCTGTTTTTCGGCGAAGGTCAGTATTTTACCCTTCTTAATTAAGTCACTAACTTGTGATATGCCAATGGTGTCCCATTTAGCAAACCCACTACATCTACTTAAATTGCCCAATATGGCAGCGTGCCATAGTGGTCATTTGTGTCAATTTATTTTTCCAGTCCAATTTAGCAGTGGTAGTGTGCCATATGGCGACTGTAAGAGCAGTGGACCCGTGAGCCGCTTCCCACTTGATTTTGTATACAATGCATCTCTTTACCCTCCGTGGCCCATCAGCGATTTATCCATCTGATATGCTGGGTCCTGTTGTGGTCCATATACCCATTTATTTATGATTGACAGGTGGGTGGCCCAATAATAACATCAGATGTCTCAAATGGCAATCCCCATCATACCACCCATGGACCAGTTTGGTCCCAGAGATATGTGGAGGTTTCCCGACCCAGAGCAGATTTGTAATTTCTCCTTCGATTGATTTAAAATACGTGTCGGGAATGCTATATGGGGTGTTTTGTAATGCATATAGGAGCCAGGGAAGGGCCATAATTTTGTAGAGAATTGCACGTACTGCTAACGAGACCGGTAGTACACGCCAATGTCGCACATCACTTTGTAAGTGAGTTAATGGGCCTAGAATATTCCGTTCATAAAAGAGCGAAGGGTCTGCTGATGCAACTACACCTAGGTATTTGAATCCATCCTCCACAATTGTGACTTCACAAGTGGCTGGAAGGGCTGGCCCAGACCCATGTAGTACATCTAGTACCGACTTAGACCAATTTTGTATTGTAGCCAGAGAATTTGCCGTGGTTAGTGCAGATTTGAAGGACTCTGTTAATTGAGGCACCTGGGAAGGCGACGTAAAGAAGGATGTCTTCCGCATAGAGCTAGATTCTGTCTCCCACTTGTTTGCTCACTTCAGCCAACGGATCAATGGGTCTCGATGTATCCAACATGCAAGGGGTTCTAGGATGAGAGCAAATATCAGAGGAGATAGTGGACAACCCTGTCTCATCCCACGGCGCAGGTTGACCGTGGTGGGCACATGTCCATTTACTACCACCTGATCCAGTGGTTCAGCATACAGAATTTACACCCAATCAAAATATTCCTTACCCAGGCCCATCCGCTCGAGCATAGCAAACATATATGGCCTCTCCACAGTATCAAAGGCAATACGTGCATCCAAAGAATGTATGGCCACACCTTCCCTAACTGTGTTCTTCCTGGCAAGTATACCATTTAGAGAATGCAAATTCATAGCTGTGTTGCGGCCAGGCATGAACCCGGATTGGTCTGGGTGGACCAATTTTGTAATAACCAGGAGTAACTAATTAGCTAGTACACTTGCGAGACTACATTTAACAGGGACATTGGTCTGTATGAAGCCGAGTCTTCCGCCAATTTCCCTGGCTTATGTAAGACATTGATAGGCGCCAGTCTCTGGTCTTTGGGGAATGTTCCAATAGACTAGCTCTCAAGGTACATATCAAGGAGATACGGAGCAACCTTATTCAGTGTTACTTTGAGGATTTTGACAGGGAGACTATTGGGGCCCCCTGCTTTATCTGACTGTATATTGAGTATGGCATTTGTTAACTCCTCCACCATAATGTAGTTGCTGGTCTTCTGGGGTTAACAATGGGACTTGAATATCGGTTATTTTCTCCCATATTTCTTCATTAGTATCTGCAGCTACCGATGAATAAATTTGAGTACAATAATCTGCAAATCCCTCTGCTATGTGATGTGTGTCACGCAGACAGTTCCAGCTCCGATCATATAATACCCTTATCCATCGGTCTGCCCTTTCCTTTCTATGCAACCATGCTAGGAGTTTACTAGCTCTGTCTCCCTGCTCGTATATTTTAAATAGCGTGGCACAATGTTTATCCTTAGCCATTTCAGTGGCCAGGTCTCTATGTTCTTTTCTTTTAAGTTCCAGGATGTGAGTCTCGGTCTCATCATGGCTGCCCCATAACGTGCACTCCCATGCCAGGATGTCCTGCTCCAATTCAATAAATTGTATGTCCTTCTCTTTCCAATGAGCAACTGAGAGTGACAGTACCTGACACTTAATTACT
Organism: Lissotriton vulgaris; assembly: GCF_964263255.1. NCBI lineage: Eukaryota > Metazoa > Chordata > Amphibia > Caudata > Salamandridae > Lissotriton > Lissotriton vulgaris. The sequence continues at coordinate 884,449,936 of NC_141694.1, forward strand.
GCCTTATAGCTTCCCACAAAATCTGAACCAACTGAACTGTCCCCACATTTTCAGTGAAGTAGTATTCTGTGTCATGGATCAGTGCGTCTTTGAAGTGAGGGATCAGAAGGCACAGTGGATTAATGGTGTCCTGCGGGTAGGGGTGGTTAATGTGTATTGAGCCTTTATGGGAGCATGGGCAGAAATGCCCCTTGCCAAATGTTGAACCTCAAAGAAGAGCTGCGGTGTAGGCTAAAGTCAGAATATAGTCAGTATGGTAGTGACTTTTGTGAGTGGCCGAATGATATGTATACTGCCATAACTGTGGGTATGTTGCCCGCCATATATTCGTCAGGCCCAGAGCTGCCTCGAATTCAGCCAATGTGTTTTGTATCCGTGCGGTGCCTTTCAGGGGTATCTGTCAGCTTGGTCGCAAAGTGTCATGTTGAATTCACCACCCACTATTTTTTCACTGTCCTGCAACTTGAGAATCATACTGCTCAGTTCTGGAAAAGCCAACTTATGCTAAAAGGGGGTATATACACTGAGAGGAAATTCATAGTCCTACCCTCACAAGACCCGGATATCCCATCAAAGCATCTATAGTTATCTGTATTTGTCTGAGATACCACAAATGGGAGATTTTTCTTCATGAGGATCCCCACTCCTCTGGATCCAGTAGTGAATCCTGCATGTGTGACAAGTTTGTATCCCCATCTGTTGAGTGCCTTGCAGGTGTGCCAATATGATGGGTCTCCTGCAACAAGATCATGTCTGCAGCCTATATTTTGATATATTGAAATACTACTCCACTCTTGATCCTATCTCCCAGCCCATTGATGTTTCAGGAGGGCAGGGTTAATGTTGCTAGAGTCTCATGTTTCCAGGGGTATTATCAGTTGCCATTCCGGTTGTATTGGGTGCCCCCTATTCTCCCCACCTCTAAGGCACGGTGCGGTTGAAACCACCCCATGTGTACACTTAACAAGGTATGTGCTTTGTAGGCAGCAGCATGTATATACAAGACAAAACGACTGGGATTCAGTAGCTACTGTGTGTAGGGATGCAAGAATAATCGCTGTAACACATGAACAACAATGGACGTCCTATAACTTGTCCCAACCCCCCACCCTGCCCCCCTGCAAGACAGACTTCAAACTACCTGCCACCCCAAAATTGCAGAGTACCCTCCGTCCACCCATCCCTATTTCGGAGGGGATGTGAACCAACAAGACTAAACCCTCCCCCCCACTTCAAATATATGTATTGTAAACCGTCTCAGATTATATTAAATGCATGTACTCAGCCATTTCCAGTCCAGGGCGCTACTTCCGCGACTCCTCAGAATAGGCCATTGAACATTTCTGTAGTAGATCACATATTCAACAGTCTGATGGGGGGCCACGAACGGCACACAGCCAGCAACTTTATGTCCCTAGGACTGCATTTAATGTGACCCTACTCTCATTCCATTACGTAGGACCAACTCCGCCAGTCTCTGTTCGCTCTGTATCTCAGGTGTCACCTTCCTCACACTCTGACGTGGTCACCCTACAGTCCTTTCTCATCCATCTTTGATGTCTGTTGTTATTCAAGCCTCCGACCTGTCACCAGCCCTCCAGCCACTTCCAGAATGCCTCCAGCTCTGTAAAGAACCATGCTCTGCCCTCAGCCTCCACCATAAGCCTCGCAGGGAACAGCATTGCATATGGCAGCTCTCTGTCTCTCAGGACCTTCTTGACTTCCAGGAAACTTCTGCGCTGTCTTTGGACCTTCAGGGTGAAATTCAGGAAAAACATGAAGGTGCTACTGTCAACCTTGATCGGGGGAGTTCATCGGGGTAGAACATTGCACAGTTTGCAGGATTATGTCCCTGTCACAATAGTTAAACCCCCTAGCCACTATGGGCTGGGGGGCTGCCCCGGCTTAGGTTTACCGCCCGGCACCCGGTGAGCACGTTCAATCGACAAGTACTTGGAGAGAGTCTTAGGCTGGAGCCGCAGTGTGATTAGGTCCTCCACAAATAAGTCCATTGTCTGGCACTCTGCCTTCTTGGGAACTGCAGTAATGCACACGTTGTTCCTCCTGGCTTTCCCTTCGTAATCATCCTACTAGTATTCTGCAGTCCCTGTACCTGCTTCCCTAAACTCTTGGAGGTAGTGACTAGGCTCTGCATTACTTCTTCCACTTTGGTCACTCGATTGCTCATTTAGCAAAAGTCTGCCTGGATGAGGCCGAGCTCGATGGAGATGGAATCATTGAGTGATTCTAGGGAAGTATGTAACCCTGTGACAGCTGTAAGAATATCATGTAGGGTAGGGTCTGTCTGTGCTGGTGGCGTATCACGTTTCCAGGTGGCGTATCAACTTGCATCTCGGGTCTCTCCTGATTCTTGAGCCATGCCATTTTATCCAGTTTGGGCTGATGAGAGTCATGACTGCTTTTGGTGCTGGATACAAAGGACCCAGTCTGGGATCCAGGTTGTTACCACAGGAGGAGGAGGGGGTGTTTAAGGTGTCCCAGTGCTTCACCACTACCTTCCCCGTGTCAATCCCATGTCGGCCTGTTGGCTTACCTGCCAGGTCACCAATCCCCCAGTGATATTGGCAGTGTATCCAATTATCTGGTAACGAAGGTGCCACTTCCAGCCTGTGTCAATTTTCTCTGCACCTTCTTCAAGGACCGCTCAGTAGGGGGTTTAATGTATGTGTGCCTGTCAACTTCATGCAGAGAGATAAGCACATGCAAGATGGAGGTTCTTCGTGTAGGCCAGGCACTACAAAGAAAATGAAGCTGGCTGTATGCAATGTTATGGAGAGCCTCAATTGATCTTTGGCCCAACTGCCTGCCTTGGTCTGGCTCTAAAGGTAATTATTGCAGGCCCGCACGAAAGTCTCCACCATGCCTCACAATGGAAAAAGCCATAGATCTCTCTGCTGTGCAAGCGCAGCTCGCATTCCAGACGAGGCTCGCACTCTTGGTGTCTCGGGCACCAAGAGCCTCTCCCGTCGTGGACGGGCTACACCTTACCTCCAGGCGCATTTGCAGTGTTCGTCGCCTGTCAGTAGCTTGAAGTGCACCTTGCTGCGGGGAGCCCCCGCAATGCATTGTCTTATGGTGTCTTTGTTCCCCGATTCCACATGGGGCATTTACTTTCGCTTTCGGTAGTGATCTACGTGGTCACGCAAGGATGGGCTCCACGAGTTCAAGCAGGCCGTAAATCTCAGAGAGGCGCTGGTATCCCTCCAGTCTCAGTTAAACAATGGATTTCAAACATTGACCCCTACGCCTCCAGTTACAACAGAAACGCCCTTGCAGAAACTGATATGTGAGTGGAGATTCAGGGGTTTAATGGGGATTAGGGCTGGAGCTATGCTACAGTGAGGCCATCATCACCGGCAGTTGGCCACGCCCCGACTGGTAAAAATTGTATTAAAAAAAAAAATTCAATATTACATGTGTTAAATTATGTTAGGAAACCATATCTATCTATCTATCTATCTATCTATCTATCTATCTATCTATCTATCTATCTATCTATCTATCTATCTATCTATCTATCTATCTATCTATCTATCTATCTATCTATCTATCTATCTATCTATCTATATATTCACTGAAAAAACCATTGGTTATAGACCATATATAGTTAGGAATTAGCATTTACAAAACCTTAATTTACTCGCACAAAACCATTGAAATTCGCATATATAGTTATTTGCAATAACTATATATCGCACACCCGCAATCCACTGCTGATGATGTCACATATTACATCATTCATGACATGGTCAGTGACATCACTGATGACATCACTGATGACATCATCCAGTGACTGTATGTTTCTGTAAAGTTAAAATATGTCTTACATATTGAAGAATGAGTGGATGTATAAGTGTCTGGATGAAGGATTTAGTAGGTGCATGACTGACTGTATGAGAGAAAGATTAAATGTGTCTCACTGAGTGCATGGGTTAGTGACTAAACTGTCTTAATTTGTGCATCATTATATATGTTGTTCTGTAAACTGCTGCATGTGTTGATCAGTAGCTATATGAGTAACAATATGGGTTATTGATTGGTTGCCCAAGTATTTGTATGGGAGAGTGAGTGTGTGTGTGGGGGTGGTTGGGAGGTGTGTGACTCTGTGCATAGATGTGTGAGCAGTTGATTCACTAGATGTATGGGTTCAAAAGTACATGTGGAAACAGCTGTATGGGCGGTTGACTGTGTGCATGAGTGTATTGGTGAGTGAATGGGTATCTCAGTGCTACATGTCAAAGTAAGTACATATGTAAAACACAGTACATGTGAGAGTTGACATATATAAATAACTGTGCATAAGAGCCAGTGATGTGTGAGTGGCTGTATGGATCATTGTAAACTTGTATCAGTGATTGTATAAGACAGTAAATATGTGTTAGAATATGTTTGAATAAGTAAGGTGTGTATAACTGTATAGTTGAGGAAATGGAGGTGTGATTGATTCTTTGCATGACTGACTAGGTGTGTGAGTAACTCCATGGATGAGTGACAATCTGTGAATGTCTGTTTACTATGAGTCTATCTAAGGTTATATTAGAGTCTGAAGAGGTTAATCGTATTATCACATGATTGATGTCATCAGTGATGTTGTCTGTGATGTCATTTGAGATATCACTGATGACATTTGAGATGTCCGTGATGTCATCAGTGATGTCATTTGAGATGTCATCAGTGATGTCATCAGTGATGTCATTTGAGATGTCATCAGTGATGTCATCAGTGATGTCACTGACCATGTCATGAATGATGTAATATGTGACATCATCAGCAGTGGATTGCGGGTGCGCGATATATAGTTATTGCAAATAACTATATATGCGAATTTCTATGGTTTTGTGCGAGTAAATTAAGGTTTTGTAAATGCTAATTCCTAACTATATATGGTCTATAACCAATGTTTTTTTCAGTGAATTTGCAAGGTTTTGTAAATGCTAATTCCTAACTATATATGGTCTATAACCTATGGTTTTTTCAGTGAATTTCAATATTTTTTTTAAAAGCAAATATCAAAAGCTGTCAAATGTGAAGTACGTGGTAGGTAAAAACATTTTCGTGTTTATGCACGCTGATGTGCTTTGAACGCTGCCCCCCCTCCCCCTCCTCTTTTCTCTTTGCAGATAGTGAAGGGTAGTTAACGCAGGCCTTTGCCCCCGTTGTAATCCGACGTGCCTGCTTCTCTCTCTATTTGATTGATTGTTATCCAAGCATTTACTGTTTTAGAATTGGTTCTCTTTGGTTCATTCTCTATTTACAAACAAGCACAGAGTCGCAATACTCTGTTTAGTCTTCGCAGATAGTAAAAAATTGTTTAAAAAAAACAAAAGGAATCGAGCAAAATCAGTAGGCCACTAATGGGATCTCTTTTTGACCTCGCTAAAATAGAAACATTAAGAACAACCCCTCATGAGAAATACGAAACTAGTGAGATGAACTGAGCTCCACACCATGATGGCTGCAAGACAGCTCGGCTCCGCCACCCACCCCACCCAAAATACCAATAAACCCTATGCAAATATTATAAATATATATAACACACCAGCAAAGTAACAGGGTAAAACATTTTATTAAATAACTATTTACATAACTATTTTATACTTTTTATTGCCCGATCCGGCTAGCTCAATCGATCGAGCATGAGACTCATGCACTCTGATCTCCTTGGCCTCAGTCAAGCATTAATAGTAAGATTTTCATACATGAGTGTACTTTTTTCCTTTTGGTGACTCTTCCATTTTGAACATTTTTCCACAATCCGGTTGACCTGAAACGATTACACAAATAAAACATTTGTGAGTTTTAAATTTCCGGAGAAGTATAATTCACCAATAGCTTTCTCTGTAGATCTTTTTCCATTAACAATCCCAGTTCCATCACCCGCCAAGGTTATCACTACTGTTAGTTGTCATTTTTGCTTCTGTTTTAATAAAAAATGTTTTAAGGTGTTTATTGTTTTTGTTGCGATGTATATATTTATAAGTTATTAAAGTGTTATAATCCTACTAATTTTTTATCGATTATTGCTCTTTGAGATATTCCCTGTCTACAAACAGAGAAGAATAGGAATATTCTGTCTCCCTTTGCAGATAGTGAAGGATAGGTAATGCGGACTTTTGTCCCCCGTTGTAATCCGTCATGCCTGTTTTTCTCCCCACTGATTGATTGATTGGCTGGACATTTATTGTTCAAGGAATAGTTCTTTCGAGGTATTCACTGTTTGCAAATAACGTGGAATAGAAATATTCTGTCTAGTCTTTGCAAGTAGTGAAGGGTGGGTAATGCGGACCTTTGTCCCCCGTTGTAATCTGTCATGCCCATCTACTCCCCACTGATTGAGAAACTAGTTCCACCCGGACCATTTATTAGAGGTACATCATCTGGCTCAACCGGAGGGTACCCCTAATAAAGAAGACATATGTAAAATACGAAGTAATCACTGTATCCTGTTAAACAGAAACTTTAGCATGAAACACACTTGAAAAGGAAGGGAAAGAAATCGAACAAAATCAGTAGGCCACTGATGAGTTTTTGACTTCGCTAGAAATAAGAAACATGGAAGTGGTGAAAGAAGCCAAGCTTGACGTTACTGCAGCCATGAGGTAGCTAGGCTCCGCCACCCCCCCACTGCTCTAAGCATGTCTGTCCCACCGCCCGCCACGCCCAATAACGGTAACATGAAATAGATACAAATCAGCAGATACCTACCCCCATTCCGGAAACTCCCGAAGTGCAACAGGTTCGCGGCTACGCCAATCCGGAAGACGAGGCCTTCGGCACGTGTAGGGCGAGTCCTGCTGGCAGCCGTCGGCCGGGGAGGTCGTCGCCTAAGGTGGGCCAGGAGAGGAGCCGAGGCCGACGGGATCCCTCTTCTTTTTTCAATAATGGCTGCGACAACGGGGGGGGGATGTCTTGCATATGCCACCGACCCCCCCCCCCCGGGCCAGGAGAGGAGCCGAGGCCGACGGGATCTTCTTCTTTCTTCAATAATGGCTGTGACAACACTGGGGGGGGGATGTCTTGCACATGCCACCGACCCCCCCCCCCCGGGCCAGGAGAGCAGCCGAGGCCGACGGGATCCCTCTTCTTTCTTCAATAATGTCTGTGACAACGGGGGGGGGATGTCTTGCACATGCCACCGACCCCCCCCCCGGGCCAGGAGAGGAGCCGAGGCCGACGGGATCCCTCTTCTTTCTTTAATAATGGCTGCGACAACAAGGGGGGGGATGTCTTGCACATGCCACTGACCCCCCCCTCCTATCTCCTGGTCTTGCCTCCCCGTTCCGTCCTTAAGCTGCACCCTGCAGGCCACGGGGGGGGGGATGTCTTGCCTCTGCCTCCGACCCCCCCCTCTTATCGCCTGGTCCGGACATCACGGATATCAATGCCAGGTGTCGGCGTGCGGTGCGCTGGGAGGGAGAGGCGGCGCGAACGAGCCTCTCCCACCCCCCCAGGTGGGGGCCCCTCAGCTGCACCCCTAACGCTCCACTCACCCAACAAAAGGTCTCTTCCACTATTGCGAGGCAATGATGCTCCGCTTACCCAGCCAATGACTGCCATGATCACCCACGGAACGACCACGACGTAGCCGAGGGACGTCGGCGCGCTCATGCCGGCGCCGGCCTCAGTCTTGAAATGACCAAAATCCTGCAAGACTACCAACTTGATCAGTTCCGGTGGGACACCAGTATGACCCGGTAGGAGAGATTGTTGCCTCCCACCCCACTTTGACTGATGGTTCATGTCGCCAGTCCCCTCTGCTACCCTTCAATGAAAACTTTTGGACTGCCGAAAGAGGTCCCGGTCCAACCACGAGTTGGTGGAGACATTTTGACTATACTTGGACCTTCCTGACCTCACCCAAAATGGCGCCGGTACAAATGAAACTCTCAACTCCTTGTTGTGCTCAGCCTTGATATCATGAGATATGTATGCAGTTTTTAGCACATGAATTGATATGGGATAAGACTGATTATATGTTCGGACAATGAATTGATCCAGGTTGGATATTGATTATACGTTCGAACAATGAATTGACATGGGACGGGTACTGATTACAGTTCGGACAATGAATTGATATTAAGTTCTAATGCATCATTGATTACTGTATTTATTGAAAGTTCGAATTGTCGACACTTTTGGTACTTGCTCACAATGAATTATCGATATGATTTTGTTGCACTTGTCGCACTTTTTACTGATTATATGTTCGAACAATGAATTGATCCGGGATGGGTATTGATTATACGTTCGAACAATGAATTGACATGGGACGGGTACTGATTACACGTTCGGACAATGAATTGATATTAAGTTCTAATGCATCATGGATTACTGTATTTATTATTGAAGGTTCGAATTGTCGACATTTTTGGTACTTGCTCACAATGAATTATCGATATGATTTTGTTACACTTGTCGCACTTTTTACTATGAAATCAACGACCACTGACTCTGTTATGTTTTCCACAAATAAATACCCCCCCCCCCCCCATTTACAGTTCCAGCCTGCTCCGTGGCCGGCCCACAGGGTTGTAGGCCCGTATTTGTGCACCAACATTTTTATTAAAGGTTTTTGAAAAAGCAAACGTAGTTGTAACGCGTAGATTGGTAAGTTTCGAATAAATGGCCACTGTTTCCGTTTTAAATAAAAAGCAAAAAAAAAAAGCAGGGGAAATGAAGCAGCTCGATTAGTTAAGGGTTAAAAAGTATAGTACGCAGAAACATTGCAAATATGAATGGTCCAGGTTTGTAGTATGTGTTTTTCATTTTTGTACAGCATAAAGCAATCGATAAAGATCCTGGTATTTAGCCTCTACTTTATATGCTACCTGTATCAGGGAAGTTCTTTTAAATGCCCCTAAGCCACCCCGAAGGAATGTCACCTGGCCCCCCTAGTACGAACGAAAACGACCCCGTACCACTGTAGGTTATCTCTCTTCCTCAAAGGAGAGCACAAGCTCGCCCCCACTTTACACCGACTGCCCTTATTTTTGACCCTCCCCTGCACACGATCCGTAATGCCACACTTGGGCGACCTATGCTATCCACAGGCCTCCGATAATTATCTCTCCCACATTACCGGTCCCCCCTGGGCTTAAACGCCGAGATGGTAGGGACTGCATCCCGTGGAGATAGGCCGAGTATGTAGTAAGTAAAAGCCTTTTCAGGTTTATGCGCGCTGATGTGTTTTAAACGCTGCCCCCGCCCCTTCTTTTTCCCTCTTTTCTGCAGGTCACTTCGGAACGTCGATTAAAGTACGGAAAAATGGTGACTTAACGGCCGATGGGATGAGAAAAAGGGTTTGAATATGGTGCCTATACACGACGAGCAAACAATGACTATGTCTCTCTCTGAACCCAGCGCTTGGGAGGGCAGCCTGAAGCAGAAACTTGACGGGTTATTACAGAATGACAAAATATGACTTCGCTTGGCACCCCGAATAATACAACCAAGAATGGCGTGCACCGATGAATAAATTCCTACGTTTAACTAAATAGGGAAAGTTTAAGGAATATTCCGAGGTGAGGTTTACCCAAGTACCCTCCGTCTGGAGGACTAGGAATGTTGCCAATCTTTAAGATTTACCACCTCCTTCTCGCACCCTCATAGACATGAAACTCAAAGCTGCCCCATTGTTCTCCGGACTGACACCTACCGTTGCCTCAGCCTGGAAACCCATTCGCTAAAAATGATTCGAAGATCCCCCCTCAGTATTAGCCCGACCAGGTTAGTTCCCGACCAATTGGCAAAGGTGTAAGTAGTTGCAACCAAAGCCACCAGCGATGGCAGCCGACGATAAGAGAGAAGAAAAAGGTAAAAAGAGCTCAGCCCCCAGATGAATTAAGTAGGATGCTAAGGATGCGCAGCATACAGGAAGAGATCTTTTTGGCCAGCAACTGTTCTATGTTTTGTCTTGGATTTTTGTATATAATACATGTACTGTCTCCCCCCGCCCGAGTTTGTGTGTATGTATGTATGTTTTGAAATGACAGGCTCTCCTCATGAGAAATAAAACTCTGTTCTTGTGTTCCTGCTTCCAGCGCCCGTCTCTTTATTTGGTGACCGTTCAAGACGGGAACTAAGTGGCGTCTTGTGCCAGCAGCCTGGGCATCGGTTGTAATCTGGGCTGAATTTTCCTCAGCACGGGGTGTGATTCTCAGGGAAGAGCAGCGCATATGGGAGGAGGTTTATGGCCCATGCATGAGAGAGAGAGCGCGGGTGACCAGTGCATGGGGGAGATGCTTGCGAAGGTGGGGAGCCATGCTGAGGATCGGCGGCGTGCAGAGAGTGGGTCTGGTCAAGGCATCTAAAATGGCTGCCGTGCATGACAAAAGTGTGGCATTGTTAAAAAAGCAAGATGGCGCAGACAATGTTTATCAATACGGATTAATTTATAACAATTATTTTTAACAATATATTTACTCGCACTGTCAAAATGGCGGTCAACACTTCCTGATTTCCTTCGAATCGAACGTTAACAGACGTCACGATCGGCGGGAAGCGCTTCTACCGCGAAAAATTATTTTTTTTTTATTTGCCCCACGGGACCCTTTAATAACCCCAACATCATTCCTAGGGGGTCAAGAGGGGTCTACCTTGCCCCCTTTCATTAAATTCCCCCTTCGTTTTTCTCCTCCTCTTGTCTCTCGATCCTACCGAGAGACAAGATGGCGGCCGCACCGGACTGTTTAGAATGTTGACAGACACCGGAGAGCCAATCAGCTTCGCTTCGCAAAGCTCCGTTACGCGAAAAGTACGCGATCTGGAGCGCTATCCGGGACGCTGTCACAGATATATCTGTTTTTTTAAACGTTAATTTCTCAAAATCCACTGGAGCACATATATTGAGACCCAGCAAAGGCACATCGGGCTAACAGTCCCTACAATTTTGCCAAGTTTCGTGTAAATCCATTCAGCCGTTCGAGCTAAAAGTGAGGCCAAACGCCCTATGGAAAACTCAATGTTAAAAACGCGTTTTGGGACCCCCCTTTTTTCTCGGCTCCCCCCTTGACGAAACCCCCCCAAATTTTCAGGGGCTGCTCAGAAACAAAATGTGCCATTTTCCTGAAAATTTCAGCCGATTCCGTCCACAAACGCCAAAGTTATTAGACATAGAATTTTCAAAAGTTCCATAGAGAAAAAATCTTAACTATATATACCTACTGGCGACCGCCAGTAGGTAATATATATGTATATATATATATTCACTGAAAAAAACATAGGTTTCAGGGGCGTTATAGTTAGTTGGACATTTCACTCGTACAAAACCATAGAAATCCCCCCGTTATGGTTAGTTCAGCTAACTATAACTTGCTCGCCCGCAATGCACTGCTGATGATGTCACATATTACTTCACTCATGACATGGTCAGTAACATCACCCATGGGCCACCTCTCTGCAACACAGGCCTCTGGCACTTTTGGAGGTACCTGATAGGCTTTTCGTCCCCAAGGGGCCCTCAGGATTGAAGGGGAATTAATCACCCAACTTGAAACGCGCCACAGGGCATGTTTGTCACCTTAGGCCAAGCCCCCTCCCTTTACCACTGTGCAAACGCGCCCCATGGTGCATTTTAAGTTGGGGAATTACGTCCCCTTGAATCCTGAGGCTCCCTGGATTCCAACTAGCCCACAGGTACCGCCAGTATGTGCCACAGAGCTGCATTGCAGAGGTGTAAAAAGGGGCGTGGCCTGGACCACCTCTCTGCAACACAGGCCTCTGGTGCTTTTTGGAGGTACCTGATGGGCTTGTTGGCCCCCAGGGGCCCTCAGGATTGAAGGGGAATTCATTCCCCAACTTAAAATGCACCACAGGGCGTATTTGCACACATGTCACCTCAGGCCCCATCCCCTCCCTTCACCACTGTGCAAACATGCCCTGTGGTGCTTTTTAAGTTGGGGGATTAAGTCCCCAAGCATCCTGAGGGTCCCTGGGGTCCAACTAGCCCACCAGGTACCTTAAGTAAGCACCCTAGAGCTGCGTTGCAGAGAGGTGTAAAAAGGGGCATAACTTCTGAACACCTCTTTGCAACGCAGCTCTCTGGCACATACTGGAGGTACCTGGTGGGCTAGTAGGCCCAAGGGACCCCCAGTATTCAAGGGGAATTACTTTCCTATCTGAAAACGAGCCAGGTGGAGTTCGCCAGTAGGTTGTTTTAGTTAGGACTGTTTTTCTATTAAAAAAAATTGTTTTTTCTTTTCACAAAAACTTTACGCTTGATAAATCTTCATGACATTTTTAAAACTAGTGGGGCGCTCCGGTCTGCTCCTGTCTTTTAAAGTTTCGGGGTGATTCCTCCAGTGGGTGCTGAGAAAAAAAAGGGGTCCCAAAATGCTTTTTCCTCATGTTATTTTCCTTAGGAAACTTTAGACAAAGCTACAGCCTGAACTGCCAAACAGAATTACACCACATTTGGCACAAAGGTAGGATTTGGTCCAGAAAAGTCCCCCTTTTCAAATGTTGTAAATCTATTGAGTAGTTACTGAGAAATTAAAAAAGAATGAGTTTGATATCTGTCCTCCATAGGAAACCTAGACAAAGCTACAGCCCAAACTGCTGAACGGAATTACAACAAATTTGGCAAAAAGGTTGGTTCAGAAAGAGCCCCTTTTTTAAATGGTGTAAATCTGTTAAGTAGTTCCTTAGAAAATCAAAAAAGAAAGTTTCCATATCTATGAGCACAGTGGATTCGCGAACCCTCCCAACCACGGGCTTCATTCTAATTGACTGCCAGCACTCCAAACCAGGAAGTGTTGGCAGCCATCTTGTGACTCGGTAGAACTGAGTCACAAGAAAACAGAAAAAAGAGGTTAAAAACAATAAGAGGGGGCAGAGTAGAAACACCCTGACCCCCTAGGCCCCCAGGGCCCCCAACATTTAAAAAAATAATAATTTCAGGGGAAAGCGCAATGGGCTCATGAAGCCCGCCGAAATTATTTTAAAAAAATGAAGCGCTGTCTCCTGTGCTTTGTTTTCAAAAAGCCCCGGGTAGGCCAAGTGCCGGGGGCACTGCAAATAATTAGCAGGGCCCCCCGGGGACCGCCACTTCCCCAGGGGTATATAAATTATGTGGGGAGGGCATGTGGCCCTCCCACAGCCCCAGAGGCTCTTTAATAAAAAAAATTAAAACATGTGTGGGGACAAGAGCCCCTCACACCCTCCGGGGACCACCACCTTCCCGGGGCACATAATCATAGCAATTTGGGGGTCCGTTACAGACCCCCAGCCCTAGGGACAACCTAGGGAGGGGGACAGTGTGGTCCCCGTCCAGGAGCCCTTAATGTCCCTGCATGTGCACCCCCGGGACACTGCTGTTTGCTATGGCAGGTCGGGAGCAGTGCGGCTCCCGCCCTGCCGTAGCAAACTGTGCTTTGGATTTTGAGAGCAAGAGCAGGTTTCCTGCTCTCGCTTCTAAAATTAAAAGCAGATTGATTTTCCACAATGGGAGCTGCATGTCAGCAGCTCCCCTTGTGGAAAAGCAATGCCGGCTCCCGCAGCAGGCGGGGAGCCGGCTGGGACCCTGGGGGCATTGGGGCTCCCTCCACAGTCCCCAACAGTGAGGCCATGTCCTAGGGGATGGGGTCCCTGGGGTCACAAATGGCCTGGGAGGGGGGCCGCGCAGTTCCTCTCCTCACTAATTATAATAATAAAAAATAAACAGACAGGCCGGGCCGCGCAGTTCCTCTCCTCACTAATTATAATAATAAAAAATAAACAGACAGGCCGGGCCCGGGGAAAAAAATTGCCCGGGAGGGGGGCCGTGATGTATCCCTCCCTTTAAAAAAAAATAATAATAGATTTGGGCAAGCCCCGGGGGATGGGGTCCCGGGTGATTATAAATTAATGGAAGTGGACGTTCTTTTTTTTGCCAAAGTTTGGAGTCATGACCCTAGCGCAGCACTCAGCGCGGCCCCCTGGTGTGAACGCGAGGGGTACACGGCTCCCAGCGCAGCCCCCTGGTGTGAATGCAAAGCGCGCGCAGCTCCTTCAGTTGCGCTGGGTGCATGACTCCAAGCGAAAATAATTAAGATTTTTTTATATAAACCTAGGTTACATGTTGGGTTATTGGGTGGCTCTAAAAGGAGCCCTTGTGTTTATTATGAGATTATTGTAGTTACATGTAAGTGCAGATGCAGAGCTTTAGGCTGTTGAGAGAGACTCTGTTTCCATCATCTGTAAAGTGTACTCCGTCACTCCTGTAGATGCCTTCCATATGGAAACGTAGATTGTTGTTATATATGGGGCTCATTCTACAGTCTCTGATGTAAGCAGAAACAGCTTTATTGACATTTTTTCTATCTTTCTCAATCTGAGGGCAAAATTGATTGGACCACTTCCATTTCTGTCTTTGGCATATGTTAGAGTATACAAAGGCAGTTTGGGGGAAAAGCAAAATCAATTCTGCAAAGGTGTCCTTCATTAGCATTTCCAGACCTACCCCAGTCAATGTGCCAAGGTCATTGCCACCACAGTGCACAATCATGAGGTCAGGGAGTTGGAGATGCAAAAAGGTTTTAACCAAAGGCATCAATTGGTGCCGCTTTAATCCTCTCTGTCCAATTTATTTAATGTCTACATTTTGCAAAGCTAGGTCTTTGTCAATACCTCTGCTTTCAGCATACCTTTTGCACCAGAAAACATAACTGTGTCCCACAATCCATACTCCAAGCATCTTGAAAGGAAATCTGGATGTAATGAGAAGATGTCTTAAGCTGAGGTACTCAGTTGATAGAATGAGAGATTTGTAAAATGGTGGTCAAGATGCAGTTTTAAAAAAAAGAAGAGAATTGATTGGCTGCTTAAGAACATTCCATATTCAAAAATAGGATGCAGTCTTCTTTTTTTTTTAAATAATTGTTCTCATTGGTTAGTAAAACATGTTTGAAAGGCACAACATAAAGGATTAGATCAAATGTTGCCAAGTCAATCACACCTGATGTTTGTATTTGCAACATTGTGAGGTGAACTTGAAAATATGGTGAAATTGTGACCTGTGAGCTCAGTTGAATGTTCCATGAACTGTTGCTATGGAAACTGGCATTAAGCAGAATGGGGGTAGGGTTAAGAGTTAACTGTTCCTTTAAAATATTAAATTTTAATATATATATATATATATATATATATATATATATATATTCACAGAAAAAACCATAGGTTATAGTGGATATATAGTTAGGAATTTGCATTTACAAAACCTTGAAAATTCAATGAAAAAACCATTGGTTTTAGGCCATATATAGTTAGGGATTTGCATTTACAAAACCTTATTTTACTCGCATAAAACCATTGAAATTCCATATATAGTTATAAGCGCTAACTATATATCGCGCACCCGCAATCCACTGCTGATGATGTCACATATTACATCATTCATGACATGGTTAGTGACATCACTGATGACATCATTCATGTGATAATACCATGAACCTCTTCAGACTCTAATATAACCTTAGATACAATCAGTGTAAACAGACAGTCACTCATCCATGGAGTTACTCACACACCTAGTCAGTTATGCCAAAAATCAATCACACCTCCATTTTCTCAACTATACAGTTATACACACCTTACTTATTCAAACATATACTAACACATATTTACTTTACTCTCTTATACAATCTCTGATACATGTTCACAATGATCCATACAGCCACTCACACATTCACTGGCTCTTATGCACAGTTATTTATAGATGTCAACTCTCACATGTACTGTGTTTTACATATGTACTTAATTTGACATGTAGCACTGAGATATCCATTCACTCACTAATACACTCATGCACAGTCAACCGCCCATACAGCTGTTTGCACATGCACTTTTGAATCTATACATATAGTGAATCAACTACTCACACATCTATGTACAGAGTCACACACCTTCCAGCCACCCATACACACACACTCAGTTTCCCATACAAATACTTGGACAACCAATCAATAACCCATACAGTTACTCATATAGCTACTGATCAACATATGCAGCACTTTGTAGAACAACAGATATAATGATGCACAAATTAAAACAGTTTAGTCACTAACCCATGCACTCAGTGAGACACATTTAATCACTCACTCAATCAGTCAGTCAGTCATGCACCTAGTAAATCCTTCATCCAGACACTTATATATCCACTCATTCTTCAATATGTAAAACATATTTTAACTTTACAGAAACATACAGTCACTGGATGTTGTAATCAGTGATGTCATCAGTGATGTCATTTGAGATGTCATCAGTGATGTCATCAGTGATGTCACTAACCATGTCATGAATGATGTAATATGTGACATCATCAGCAGTGGATTGCGGGTGCGCGATATATAGTTAGCGCTTATAACTATATATGGAATTTCAATGGTTTTATGCGAGTAAAATAAGGTTTTGTAAATGCAAATCCCTAACTATATATGGCCTAAAACCAATGGTTTTTTCATTGAATTTTCAAGGTTTTGTAAATGCAAATTCCTAACTATATATCCACTATAACCTATGGTTTTTTCTGTGAATTTCATTGGTTTTTTGATAGCAAATATGAAAAGCTTTAAAATGTCAAGTACGTGATAGGTAAAAACGTTTTCGTGTTTATTCACGCTGATGTGCTTTGAACGCTGCCCCCCCCCCACTCCCCTCTTTTCTCTTAGTAGTACTCTCTCTTTGCAGATAGTGAACGGTAGTTAACGCAGGCCTTTGCCCCCGTTGTAATCCGTCGTGCCTGCTTGTCTCTCCATTTGATTGATTGTTATCCAAGCATTTACTGTTTTACAATTGGTTCTCTTTGGATCATTCTCTATTTACAAACAAGCACAAAGTCGCAATACTCTGTTCAGTCTTTGCAAATAGTGAAAAATCGTGTAAAAAAATAAAAGTAATCGAGCAAAATCAGTAGACCACTAATTCGATCTCTTTTTAACCTCGGTAAAATACAAACATTAGGAATAACCCTTCATGAGAAATACGAAAATAGTGAAATGAATTGAGCTCCACACCATGAGGGCTGCAAAACAGCTCGACTCCGCCACCCACACCGCCCAAAATAACGGCAAACCCTATGGTTGGTGGAGACATTTTGACTATATTCTGCACCTGCATTGTCGCGTAATGCGTCATATGACGCGACGCGTTAGCGCACCCGGATGTGCTCCGGTGCGCAAGGCGCAGCTTCCCGGAAACGATCCAGAGCGCGCCGCGCAGCGCGTAACGTAAGCATAACAGGTCATGTGACTTGTTAATAAAACTTTTCATTGGTTCATTTTACTTTTCTTTTACTAATTATGTAAGACTAGGTCATGTGACCTAAAATTAACACTTTTCATTGGATTAAAACATTTTTTTTCCCCAAACGATGAAAGCCCCACCTTCTTTCTGGATGTTTCAGACTGAAGCTGGCGTCACCATGAGAGCACCACCATCTCGTAGCTCCGTCGTGGCCATTCCGCAAGCAATCATGGCAGCCGCTCCCCACCGGAAGCCTGCGGGAGTCGAGGGCCCCCAAGACTTTTGTACAATCTTCAAGGCTGAGGGGACGCTTTCGAGAATGGAACCCAAGCCCTGGCAGACAAGCGTCCGAGTTCCAAGGTGTCCCAGGGCCATTTTACTGGACCAGGCCCAAATCCGAAGAGCCGGCCGCCATTTTAAGAGTCCTGTGGAAGCCGCCTACCGCTGCACCGCAAGAGTGGGAGCAACTCAACTACATGGTGAGCGAGACGCTGTAGCCGTAAGAGCGGGCGGTAAACAGCTGAATGGCGGATGAGGCACAGTGTAGCAAAAGCGGGCGGAATGGCGACTGAAACGATAAAGGGGCGCCCCACTACAGCAGACAAGCCTCCGCCATGTGCTTCAAAACTGCATATGTATCTCGTGATATCAAGGTTGGGCAACCAGTACAGAACAAGCAGTTACGAGTCCCATTTACACCGGCGCCATTTTGGGCGCGGCCGGGCAGGTCCAGGATCTACTGAAACATAAAAAATGAGGCTGACGTCTCTGAAGCAGTTCACGAACAGCAGGACATAGCAAATAAACATGAACTCTCTAAAGCTGTTAACTCACTGCAGAACAAAACAAGTGAACCTGAAACCTCTGGAATAATTGTCGCTCAAAAGAACAACACACAAAACTCTGTAGAGCCTGAAGAAAAAAAAACAGAAGGGCACTGTAGTTTCAGACACACTTAACACTAATGACGAAACAAAGATATCGTCTGTTTATAAAGCAGTTATCATCTTGACAGAATTGACAAAGAAGTGTACAGACACCAATGCATCAGCATTCTCGGAGATAACATCTTAAGGAACAAAGAAAGACCTGTTCACTCTTGACACCCCAGGTGCTGTGTATATTGCACTATACTGCTGCATCGACAAAACGGGCAACCCTATTGATGTGGATTTTTCATTATTGATTATTGTAAAGAAATGGCGACTCCCCCCTTTAGCAGATTAGCTAAATGTTTCCGTAATTTAGGCATAAAAGTTATATTATTGTTGTTGTTGTTGTTATCGTTATAGTTCTGGTTAATTTCAAAAAATGGTTAAATATATTTACAGTTTTTGTTGCGTTCGTTATATTTAAATATTAATAAAGTTTTAAAATGTAACTGTCTTGGAGTACTATATTTTTTTAAAAAAATCGGGTGAATGGGGCCTTGAATCGGGTTATTGTCATGTGTGGGCTTTGCAAGTGTACTGCTACAAGATCGGACATTTCAAACTCAAATGCACGTTCTTTTTCTTACCTTTCCGAAGCATGGAGCGCAATAGCAGGCAGAGAAAGGGTGATGCACGTGTTGAACACTGCCTGGCCTGCAAATTGCTGCCAATGCCCCCCCCCCCGCCCCGAGTACTTCACAAATCTTTAAAAGACCATGCCCTTGTTCAATGGGAAGTGGATAACATGGCTAAGAGCATTTGCTGACTAATGCATGAATATCGCTGACTTTTCAGCGATATTCATGCATTGCGGCCATTTTTTATCGTATTTGCGATAAACCTTGCTAATAGCAAGGTTTATGTGCGATAAAATTCGCCGAAGTGCGGCGATAATTATTGTCTCTAAACAAGTTAGAGACAAAAATTACCGCTACTTGTTGGAAATATGCCCCCGGGTTTTTCCTTGCAGGAATCGGGAAACGAAAGACTAGCACTGAAATCAGTAGTCTCACACCTGAATCGGGAAGGTTGGCATGTCTGGATACTCTACAGCTGGAGCCATACACTACATCCGCAGGGCTAGGTGATAGCCTAGGTCCGGCCTGGACAATCGGACACAGAGGAAGAGGAGTGTCAGAGGGTGCGGTAGTGAATAGGGTGAAAGGGAGGTGTCGGGCGGGCACAGGGTGTGATTCTCAGAGAAGAGCAGCGCAGATGGGGGAAGTATATGGCCCATGCATGAGAGAGAGAGCGGGGGTGACCATTGCGTGGGGGAGATGCGTGCGAGGGTGGGGAGCCATGCTGAGAATCGACGGCGTGCAGAGAGTGGCCCTGGTCAAGGCATCTAAAATGGCTGCCGTGCACAACAAAATTGTGGCATTGGACAAAAACGCAAGATGGCGCAGACAATGTTTATCAATAAGGATTCATTTATAACAAAATATTTACTCGCAGTGACAAAATGGTGTTCAACACTTCCTGATTTCCATCGAATCGAACGTTAACAAACGTCACGCAGCAAAAAAAAAAAAAAAAAAAAAAAAGCTCACGCACAGAGCGGTTTTTAGCCATGTTATCCAATGGAAGGTGGATAACATGGCTAAGAGCATTTGCTGGATAATGCATGAATATCGCTGACTTTTCAGCGATATTGATGCATTGTGGCCGATGTGCGATGATAATTTTTGTCTCTAAACAATTAAAACGAAGCACAAAATGGCGAATTCCCGTTTCGCTACCAGTTTGCGGCCCAGTTCGCGGCCCGTGAAGCGCTTCTACCGTGAAAAATATTTTTTTTTTTATTTTCCCCACGGGACCCTTTAATAACCCCAACAACATTCCTAGGGGGTCAAGAGGGGTATACCTTGCCCCCTTTCAATAAATTCCCCCTTCGTTTTTCACTTCTTCTTCTCTCTCGATCCTACCGAGAGACAAGATGGCGGCCGCTCCGGACTGTCACGCAGCAAAAAAAAAAAAAAGCTCACGCACAGCCGCTGGAAGAGATGTATCAACATATATCAGCCTCCTCAGCCACCCTCAGGAAACAAAGGGGATTAGGATACGTCTCCCGCACCCACTTATAACTAGTAATTTAATTAACGAAGCACAAAATGGTGAATTCCCGTTTCGCTACCAGTTCGCGGCCGCGCTTCTACCGTGAAAAATCATTTTTTTTTTATTTTCCCCACGGGACCCTTTAATAACCCCAACAACATTCCTAGGGGGTCAAGAGGGGGATACCTTGCCCCCTTTCATTAAATTCCCCTTTCGTTTTCCACCTCTTCTTCTCTCTCGATCCTACCGAGAGACAAGATGGCGTCCGCTCCGGACTGTTTAGAATGTTGACAGACACCGGAGAGCCAATCAGCTTTCTGCGCGCAAAGTTCCGATAAGCGAAAAGTAAGCGGACCGGATCGCTGCCCAGAGCGCTGTTACAGATATATATCTTGGTTTGAACGTTAATTTCTCAAAAACTACTGGAGCACATATATTGAGACCTAGCAAAGGCACATCGGGCTAACAGTCCCTACAATTTTGCCAAGTTTCGTGCAAATCCATTCAGCCGTTCGAGCTAAAAGTGAGTCCAACCGCCCTATGGAAATTAACATGGGAAAAACGCGTTTTGGGACCCCCCTTTTTTCTCAGCCCCCCCTTGACGAAACTCCACCAAATTTTCAGGGGCTGCTCAGAATCAAAATGTGCCATTTTCCTGAAAATTTCAGCCGATTCCGTCCACAAACGCCAAAGTTATTAGACATAGAATTTTCAGAAGTCCCATAGAGAAAAAATTCTAACTATATATACCTACTGGCTATCGCCAGTAGGTAATATATATTACCTACTGGCTATCGCCAGTAGGTATATATAGTTAGAATTTTTTCCCTATGGGACTTTTGAAAATTCTATGTCTAATAACTTTGGCGTTTGTGGACGGAATCGGCTGAAATTTTCAGGAAAATGGCACATTTTGTTTCTGAGCAGCCCCTGAAAATTTGGTGGGGTTTCGTCAAGGGGGGGCTGAGAAAAAAGGGGGGTCCCAAAACGCGTTTTTCCCATTCATTTTTCCATAGGGCGGTTGGACTCACTTTTAGCTCGAACGGCTGAATGGATTTGCACGAAACTTGGCAAAATTGTAGGGACTGTTAGCCCGATGTGCCTTTGCTAGGTCTCAATATATGTGCTCCAGTAGTTTTTGAGAAATTAACGTTCAAACCAAGATATATATCTGTAACAGCGCTCTGGGCAGCGATCCGGTCCGCTTACTTTTCGCTTATCGGAACTTTGCGCGCAGAAAGCTGATTGGCTCTCCGGTGTCTGTCAACATTCTAAACAGTCCGGAGCGGACGCCATCTTGTCTCTCGGTAGGATCGAGAGAGAAGAAGAGGTGGAAAACGAAGGGGGAATTTAATGAAAGGGGGCAAGGTATCCCCCTCTTGACCCCCTAGGAATGTTGTTGGGGTTATTAAAGGGTCCCGTGGGGAAAATAAAAAAAAAATGATTTTTCACGGTAGAAGCGCGGCCGCGAACTGGTAGCGAAACGGGAATTCGCCATTTTGTGCTTCGTAAATTAAATTACTAGTTATAAGTGGGTGCGGGAGACGTATCCTAATCCCCTATGTTTCCTGAGGGTGGGTGAGGAGGCTGATATATGTTGATACATCTCTTCCAGCGGCTGTGCGTGAGCTTTTTTTTTTTTTTTGCTGCGTGACAGTCCGGAGCGGCCGCCATCTTGTCTCTCGGTAGGATCGAGAGAGAAGAAAAGGTGAAAAACTAAGGGGGAATTTAATGAAAGGGGGCAAGGTATCCCCCTCTTGACCCCCTAGGAATGTTGTTGGGGTTATTAAAGGGTCCCGTGGGGAAAATAAAAAAAAAATGATTTTTCACGGTAGAAGCGCTTCACGGGCCGCGAACTGGGCCGCAAACTGGTAGCGAAACGGGAATTCGCCATTTTGTGCTTCGTTAATTAAAGTACTAGGTATAAGGGGGTGCGGGAGACATATCCTAATCCCCTATGTTTCCTGAGGGTGGCTGAGGAGGCTGATATATGTTGATACATCTCTTCCAGCGGCTGCGCCATCTTGCCTTTTTTCGAATGCCACAATTTTGTCGTGCACGGCAGCCATTTTAGATGCCAGGCTGGTTCCAGGCTATCACCTAACCCTGCGGATGTAGTTTATGGCCCCAGCTGTAGAGAATTCAGACATGCCAATCCTCCTGATTCAGGCGTGTGAGTACTGATTTCAGTGCTAGTCTCCCGCCTCCCGATTTCTGCAAGCAAAAACCCGGGGGCATATTACGAACAACTAGCGATAATTTTTGTCTCTAACTTGTTTAGAGACAAAAATTATCGCCGCACATCGGCGATTTTTATCGCAGATAAACCTTGCTATTATCGCAGAAAAGTCAGCGATATTCATGTATTATCGACCTAATGCTCTTAGCCATGTTATCCACCTCCCATTGGATAACATGGCTAAGAACTGCTCAGGGCAGGTGTTAGATTTTGGAGATATTCGCGCTTAGCGCGAATATCTCCAAAAGTTGGTAATAGAAGGTAGCGATGTTAGGGACTGTTTCCAGTCGCTAACATCTTGGCACGCCACTTTGCATGTCATTAGTGATAAGTATCACTGACATGCAAAGCGGGGCCCAAGATGGTCGCTATCTCCTTTTAGCTGTCACTAACTGGTGTTAGCGACAGCTTGATAATAGGGAAATAATTTTATCTCCGCTTTCATGGTTTTTAAAGCCAAAAAAGCGGAGATAAACCCCCTTGATAATATGCCCCACGATTCCTTGGGGGTTTCAGCTGACAGGGCTTGGTATTGTGTTACATGGTAATTTTTCCATGAAACGTCAGAGGGTCGATGCAGGGGTTCTAGAAGAGGTGATAAACCATTTAAGCCTCATGAACAAGCGCATGGTCTTTTAAAGATTTGTGAAGTACTCGGGGCGGCGGTGTGTGTGTGCCCTCTTTCAGGAGCGGGCGGGGGGGCACTGCCAGCAACTTGCCAGGTCAGGTAGTGTTCAACACGTGCATCACCCTTTCTCTGCCTGCTATTGCGCTCCATGCTTCGGAAAGGTAAGAAAAAGAACGTGCATTTGAGTTTGAAATGTCCGATCCTGCAGCAGCACACTTCCAAAGCCCACACATGACAATAACCCGATTCAAGGCCCCATTCACCCGTTTTTAAAAAAATAGATAACACTCCAACAAAGTAAGGTTATAAAACTTTATTAACTACTAACTTTAACAAACGGAACAAAAACTAAAAACATTTAAACATTTCTCAACACAAAAAGCAACAATGGTTAGAAGCTGTCTTTTGTGCGAATAGTCCCAAGGCAGCACAACGTGCAGAGTTCTGGACGGCACCCAGGTGATGTCGCCTGGGTGCCGCACTGGTTTAGGGATCCTACAATGCTGCTCCGAAAATTGGCGTGGGGCGTCCCGGGTGGGGCGGGGGGAGGCCTCGTCAGTAGCGGTCTGTTGTGCGAATAGTCCCAAGGCAGCACAACGTGCAGAGTTCTGGACGGCACCCAGGTGATGTCGCCTGGGTGCCGCACTGGTTTAGGGATCCTACAATGCAGCACAGAAAAACAGCGTGGGGCGTCCCGGGTGGTGCGGGGGGAGGCCTCGTCAGTAGCGGTCTGTGTCCAGTGTCACATGGCTGACACAACATGTACGACAGGCACCCAGGTGATGTCCAGTAAACTGCCGCACTGGTTTTGGTATCCTACAATGCTGCTCCGAAAATTGGCGTGCGGCGGCTCGGGGGGGGGCGTGGGGGAGCCGGCGTGAACGGGCCTCCCCAGGTGGCGGCCATCTAGCTGAGTTGCGCTCGCTCTTGCGGCCACAGTGTCTCGCTCACCATGTTGTTGAGTTGCTCCCACTCTTGCAGTGCAGCGATAGGCGGCTGCCACATGGCTCTTAAAATGGCGGACAGCTCCTCGGTTTTAGGCCTGGTCCACTGAAATGGCCCTGGGACACTTTGGAACTCGGACGCTTGCCTGCTAGGGCTTGGGCTCCATTCTCGAAAAGCGTCCGCTCAGCCGTGAAGATTGTATAAAAGTCTTGGGGGCCCCCGACTCCCGCAGGCTTCCGGTGGGGAGCGGCTGCCATGATTGCTCGCGGAATGACCACGACGGAGCCACGAGATGGTGGTGCTCTCATGCTGACGCCAGCTTCAGTCTGAATGATCCAGAAACAAGGTGGGGCTTTCATCGTTTGGGAAAAAAAAATGTTCTAAACCAATGAAAAGTGTTATTTTTAGGTCATATGACCAAGCCTTCCATCTTTAGGAAACCAAAAGTAAAATGAACCAATGAAAAGTTTTATAAACAAGTCACATGACCTGTTATGCGACATAGGGCTACAAAAAGCGTAGAAAATCCGTTGGCACGTGAGGCGGCGTCAGTAGCGGACCGATGTGCGAATAGGCCGAAGGCAGCACAACGCGCCGAGATCCGGATGGCACAGAGGCGGTGTCCAGCAAATTGCCGCACTGGTGTGGCCATCCTACAATGCTGCGCCGAAAGACGGCGTGTCCAGCTGAATTGCGGTCACTGTTGCGGTACAGTGACTCGAACGCGCCGAGATCCGGATGGCACCGAGGTGGTGTCCAGCAAATTGCCGCACTGGTGTGGCCATCCTACAATGCTGCGCCGAAAGACGGCGTGTCCAGCTGAATTGCGGTCACTGTTGCGGTACAGTGACTCGAACGCGCCGAGATCCGGATGGCGCCGAGGTGGTGTCCAGCAAATTGCCGTACTGGTGTGGCCATCCTACAATGCTGCGCCGAAAGACGGCGTGTTCAGCTGAGTTCCGGTCACTCTTCCGGCACAGTGACTCGAACGCGCTGAGATCCGGATGGCACCGAGGTGGTGTCCAGCAAGTGGCTGCACTGGTGTGGCCATCCTACAATGCTGCGCCGAAAGTCGGCGTGGGGTGCCCCGTTGGCTTATGAGGTGATGTCAGTAGTGGACTGATGTGTGAATAGGTCGGAACCAGCACAAGGCGCCAAGATCCGAATGGCAAGTCCTGGATGTTGAGTGCCTCAGTTGAGATTTCTGAGCAGTGCTTGTAGGACTGTCTGAAGCTTATTTGCACCTGCTGCAGCTTCACTAGGTCCGGCGGAACTTTTTGCCTTTTCCTTTCTGCTTCTTTTCCTACAATGCGTTTCATCTGAAGACACGACCAGGTCCCTGAATGTGTGCAGGGGGACGCTATTGATTGAATGAACGCGCCGAGATCTGGATGGCACCGAGGTGGTGTCCAGCAAATTGCCGCACTGGTGTGGCCATCCTACAATGCTGCGCCGAAAGTCGGCGTGGGGTGCCCCGTTGGTTTATGAGGTGATGTCAGTAGTGGACCGATGTGTGAATAGGTCGGAACCAGCACAAGGCGCCCTGCACTGTTGAGCCTTTTTCAATGCCTGTTTTTTGTTGTTTCCCCTCCATCAAAAACAAAACAAAAATACAAGGCGCCAAGATCCGAATGGCAAGTCCTGGATGTTGAGTGCCTCAGTTGAGAGTTCTGAGCAGTGCTTGTAAGACTGTCTGAAGCTTATTTGCACCTGCTGCAGCTTCACTAGGTCCGGCGGAACTTTTTTCCTTTTCCTTTCTGCTTCTTTTCCTACAATGCGTTTCATCTGAAGACACGACCAGGTCCCTGAATGTGTGCAGGGGGACGCTATTGATTGAATGAAAATGGCGGCTTGACACAAAGCTGACTCAAGCGTTACTGTTGGTGCTATACAGACAAAAATTGGTTTTCAGTTTGTACATTCTTCAGGTTTTTTTTTTCCATCCAAGTCTGATTGAGAGTTTGTAGAAAAATGGCTTCAGATTTTCCACATACTACTCTTCAACATTCTTCCTAAATGTAACAATGTGAAACTCACTAGGAGAACGGCTGTTTCTGTTTCCTTTCAAAATGCTGCCACCAATATTTTCTGAATGGAAGACACCATCTTGTAGCATAAAGGGCCGAAAGGGGTTCTGGTCTGGCCGATGGTTGGTGGAGACATTTTGACTATATCTTGGACCTGCCCGGCCTCGCCCAAAATGGCGCCGGTATAAATGGGACTCGTAACTCTTTGCCCGCAAATGTATATCTAGAAAATGTTATTGTAAGTGGCCCTGTCGTATTTTAATTACAAAATGTACGTCCACCGATTCCGCAACTGTTAGACACCTTTGTTCTTGTCACCTAATGGCCCGCTCGTTACGTTCTTCTACAGTGTAAATGTCTCCTCATCATATACGATTTCAGTTTGCTCCGTGGCCGGCCCACGTGGTTATAGGCCCGTATTTGTATACTGACATTTTCACAATAAAGGTTTTTAAAACAAAACACGGTAGTAGTATTTTCATTTGTAAAGTTTTTACTTTTAGTGACTGTTTTCGAATCAGTAAAAGGCAAGTGAAATAAAGCAGTCCAATTACATGACGGATAAAAGGTATAATATGTAGGAACGCAGTAAAGATAAATGGTCAAGGGCAGTTGTGTTTTTCATGTCTGCAACATAAAGTGATCGATAAGAATCTGATAATCAGGCGTATCGGCGACTAAGACAGCAGGCCGAATCTCTTTTACTCAACGGCTCCGTCATGGAAGGAAGAAACGCCCTTTTTCTCGAAAAAGGAATATATTTTACTTGCAAGACAGTTGTAAATTTTCCGGGAAAGTACATTAGCCTGGAATATTATAACATATGTTTGAAAAAAAAATATTGTTCGAAAATAATAAAAAGCGTAATTTTTAGGTCATATGACCAAGCTTTTCATCATTAAATTAACAAAAGTAAAATGAACCAATGAAAAGTTTTATTAACAAGTCACATGACCTGTTATGCTTACGTTACGCGCTGCGCGCCGCGCCTCGGATCACTTCCGGGTGCGCTAACGCGGCGTGTCATAAAACGCATTACGCGACAACGTAGGTCAAGAATATAGTCTAAATGTCTCCACCAACCAGCGTTCAGAACACAACCCCTTTCAGCAGTCCAAAAAGTTCTGTTAAATGACAACAGAGGGGACAGGCAACAAGAACCATCAGTCAAAGAGGGGAGGGCAAGTTCTTCTCTTCCGGGTCATGTTGGGGCGCTACCGGAACTGATCGAATTGGTAGTCTACAGTGTTTCTGGATGTTTCAGACTAAAGCTGGCGTCAGCATGAGACCACTACCATCTCGTAGCTCCGTCGTGGCCATTCCACGAGCAATCATGGCAGCCGCTCCCCACCAGAAGCCTGCGGGAGTCGGAGGCCCCCAAGACTTTTGTAGAATCTTCACGGCTGAGGGGACGCTTTTCGAGAATGGGACCCAAGCCCTAGCAGACAAGCGTCCGAGTTCCAAGGTGTCCCAGGGCCATTTTAGTGGACCAGGCCCAAAACCGAAGAGCCGGCCGCCATTTTGAGAGTCCTGTGGCAGCCGCCTATCGCTGCACCGCAAGAGCGGGCGCATCTCAACTACATGGTGAGCGAGACGCTGTAGTCGCAAGAGCGGGCGGAAAACAGCTGAATGGCGGAAGAGGCACAGTGTAGCAAAAGCGGGCGGAATGGCAACTAAAACGATAAAGGGGCGCCCCACTACAGCTTGTCTTCAGGTCAAACGGATTGTGGGACAAGGTCCAGAATTGAAGAGTCATCAAAAGGCAAAAAGGTCCGCCGGACCCCGGGAGCCGGCCGCCTATGTCGGGGGCGATCTCAGGCTACACCAGTGCTATAAGACTTGGGGAGGGTGTCGGAGCCAAGCGTCTTCTCCGAGTCCATGGCCATCACACCGCCCCTCAGGGGCCTCCGTCAAGCTGTTTAGGAAGGTAACATATCACATTGTTTTCTAATGCAGTCAGGTCCACAAACGACACTCACTTACTTTGAGAATAGTGAAGCTGCAGTAGGTGGAAATAAGCTTCAGACAGTGTTACAAGCACTGCTCAGAACTCTTAACTATGGCACCCAACATCCAGAACTTATGCTATTTGAGAATGGTAGTGACATCGAAGCATCTCAGGGACCAAAACCATTAACGTACTTTCACGTATGAAAATCTTACTTGGGGAGGGGGCAGGAGCGAAGCGCCCCCTCCCAGTCAGCGCCACCACACCGTATGTTGAAAATCTGAAGCCATCGTTCTACAAAGTCAACCAAACTTGGATTGAAAAATCTAGAAAAATGTACAAACTGAAAACCAGTTTTGGTCTGCATAGCATCAGTAACAACGCTTGAGTCAGCTTTGTGTCAAGCCGCCATTTTGATTCAACAAAGCACAGGCATTGAAAAAGGCTGAAATTCAGAACTCTAAACTATGGCACCCAACATCCAGGAGCTTGCTATCCGGATCTTGGAGCCTTGTGCTGTTTTCGATCTATTCACACATCGGTCCACTACTGACATCATCTTATAAACCAACGTTATGTAAATAGTTTTTTAATAAAATGTTTTACCCTGTTTCTTTGCTGGTGTGTTGTCTATATTTTTAATATTTGCATAGGGTTTGTCGTTATTTTGTGCGGGATGGGTGATGGAGCCGAGCTGTCTTGCAGCCCTCATGGTGTGGAGCTCAGTTCATCTCACTATTTTCGTATTTCTCAAGAAGGGTTGTTCCTAATATTTCTATTTTAGCGAGGTCAAAAAGAGATCCAATTAGTGGCCTACTGATTTTGCTCGATTACTTTTATTTTTTTACACGATTTTTCACTATCTGCAAAGACTAAACAGAGTATTGCGACTTTGTGCTTGTTTGTAAATAGAGAATGATCCAAAGAGAACCAATTCTAAAACAGTAAATGCTTGGACAACAATCAATCAAATGGAGAGACAAGGAGGCACGACGGATTACAACGGGGGTAAAGGCCTGCGTTAACTACCCTTCAGTATCTGCAAAGAGAGAGTACTACTAAGGCAAAAGAGGGGAGGGGGGGGGGCAGCGTTCAAAGCACATCAGCGTGCATAAATACGAAAATGTTTTTATCTATCACGTACTTGACATTTTAAAGCTTTTCATATTTGCTATTAAAAAACCAATGAAATTCACAGAAAAAACCATAGGTTATAGTGGATATATAGTTAGGAATTTGCATTTACAAAACCTTGAAAATTCAATGAAAAAACCATAGGTTATAGGCCATATATAGTTAGGAATTAGCATTTACAAAACCTTATTTTACTCGCATAAAACCATTGAAATTCCATATATAGTTAGCTAACTATAAGCGCTAACTATATATCGCGCACCCGCAATCCACTGCTGATGATGTCACATATTACATCATTCATGACATGGTCAGTGACATCACTGATGACATCACTGATGACATCTCAAATGACATCACTGATGACAACTCAAATGATATCAATGATGACATCTCAAATGACATCACTGATGACATCACTGATGACAACTCAAATGACATCAATGATGACATCTCATTTGTCATCACTGATCACATCACTCATGTGATAATACAATGAACCTCTTCAGACTCTAATATAACCTTACATACACTCAGTATAAACAGACACTCACAGACTGTCACTCATCCATGGAGTTACTCACACACCTAGTCAGTCATGCAAAGAATCAATCACACCTCCATTTCCTCAACTATACAGTTATACACATCTTACTTATTCAAACATATAATAACACATATTTACTCTCTTATATAATCCCTGATACAAGCTCACAGTGATCGATACAGCCACTCACACATTCACTGGCTCTTATGTTCAGTTATTTATATATCTCAACTCTCACATGTATTGTGTTTTACATACGTACTTACTTGCACATGTAGCAATGAGAAATCCATTCACTCACCAACACACCCATGCACAGTCAACCGCCCATATAGCTGTTTCCACATGCACTCTTGAACTCATACTCCTAGTGAATCAACTGCTTACACATCTATGCACAGAGTCACGCACCTCCCAGCCACCCACACACACACTCAGCCTCCCATTCAAATACTTGGGCAACCAATCAATAACCCATATGGCCACTCTTATAGCTACTGATCAACACATGCAGCAGCTTACACAACAACAAACATACTGATGCACGAATTAAGACAGTTTAGTCACTAACCCATGTACTCAGTGAGACACATTTAATCACTCACTCATACAGTCAGTCATGCACCTACTAAATTCTTCATCCAGACACTTATACATCCACTCATTCTTCAATATGTGAAACATATTTAAACTTTACAGACACATACAATCACTGGATGTTGTGATCAGTGATGTCATCAGTGATGTCATTTGAGATGTCATCAGTGATGTCATCAGTGATGTCACTGACCATGTCATGAATGATGTAATATGTGACATCATCAGCAGTGGATTGCGGGTGCGCGATATATAGTTAGCGCTTATAGTTAGCTAACTATATATGGAATTTCAATGGTTTTATGCGAGTAAAATAAGGTTTTGTAAATGCTAATTCCTAACTATATATGGCCTATAACCTATGGTTTTTTCATTGAATTTTCAAGGTTTTGTAAATGCAAATTCCTAACTATATATCCACTATAACCTATGGTTTTTTCTGTGAATATATATATATATATATATATATATATATATATATATATATATATATATATATATATATATATATATATATATATATATATATATATATATAAATATATATATATATTACCTACTGGCGGTCGCCAGTAGGTATATATAGTTAGGATTTTTTCTCTATGGGATTTTTGAAAATTCTATGTCTAATAACTTTGGCGTTTGTGGACGGAATTGGCTGAAATTTTCAGGAAAATGGAACATTTTGTTTCTGAGCAGCCCCTGACAATTTGGGGGGGTGTCATCAAGGGGGGGCCGAGAAAAAAGGGGGGTCCCAAAACGCGTTTTTCCCATGTTAATTTCCATAGGGCGGTTGGCCTCACTTTTAGCTCAAACGGCTGAATGGATTTGCACGAAACTTGGCAAAATTGTAGGGACTGTTAGCCCGATGTGCCTTTGCTAGGTCTCAATATATGTGCTCCAGTGGATTTTGAGTAATTTAGGTTCAAAAAAAGATATATATCTGGGCGGAGCCTAACCACACATCTGATCTGATTGGCTGTCAGCACTTCATCCAAGAAGTGTTGGCAGCCATCTTGGGACCAATATACATGATAGCACCTCATTAAAAAGCATTGTAGTTAATAGAGGGTTTTAGGACTTTAGTTACATTATAAATCATTTGTTGATGGTACCATACTCGTTTTAGGAATTGTGGTGGGTTCTAAGGTGATTTTACCATGTGAAAAAACCTTCTGCTGTGATATCATGAATATTGTTTGAAAGAAAACTAATATCTCATGATTTTCCCACAGTGGTTTGGAAGGGGATCTATAAGCTAAACTGAAAGCATATTTTCTGTAAATTCACATTATCTTTCTCAGTCATGTGAAAATGAAGTCTGACATTCTCAGTAAAACATGTACATCCAACAAGGACAGAGACTGTCAGTTGATTCCTTTGTGTTCTACTGCAGCCTCCTAGAGTGTTCTAAAGAACAACTAGAGCGCTAACAGTCCTACTTATTACAAAGGTATGGCACACCTGAAGCCATCTTGATTGGAATAAAGTGGTAACTCTTAAAACATTTAATTTAAAAAGAAACAACATGAGGGGGTATATTTTGCCATAGAAAGTATGATTAGTGCTGCAGAATGAAAAATTAGGGCACATTTTGAGTGACTTCTCAAATCCTTTTCTATTTCATTAAAACATTCTGACATGCAGTCTCCCAAAATGGCCACCAGAGACAAAAGAGCCCAAATGTAGCCCAAATATCACCCAGATGTAGCCCAAGTATAGCCCAATGACAGAATGTCCCAGAGTGTTCTAAAGAACAACTAGAGCGCTAACAGTCCTACTTATTACAAAGGTATGGCACACCTGAAGCCATCTTGATTGGAATAAAGTGGTAACTCTTAAAACATTTAATTTAAAAAGAAACAACATGAGGGGGTATATTTTGCCATAGAAAGTATGATTAGTGCTGCAGAATGAAAAATTAGGGCACATTTTGAGTGACTTCTCAAATCCTTTTCTATTTCATTAAAACATTCTGACATGCAGTCTCCCAAAATGGCCACCAGAGACAAAAGAGCCCAAATGTAGCCCAAATATCACCCAGATGTAGCCCAAGTATAGCCCAATGACAGAATGTCCCAGAGTGTTCTAAAGAACAACTAGAGCGCTAACAGTCCTACTTATTACAAAGGTATGGCACACCTGAAGCCATCTTGATTGGAATAAAGTGGTAACTCTTAAAACATTTAATTTAAAAAGAAACAACATGAGGGGGTATATTTTGCCATAGAAAGTATGATTAGTGCTGCAGAATGAAAAATTAGGGCACATTTTGAGTGACTTCTCAAATCCTTTTCTATTTCATTAAAACATTCTGGCATGCAGTCTCCCAAAATGGCCACCAGAGACAAAAGAGCCCAAATGTAGCCCAAATATCACCCAGATGTAGCCCAAGTATAGCCCAATGACAGAATGTCCCAGAGTGTTCTAAAGAACAACTAGAGCGCTAACAGTCCTACTTATTACAAAGGTATAGCACACCTGGAGCCATCGTGATGGGAATAAAGTGGTAACTCTTAAAACATTTAATTTAAAAAGGAACAAAATGAGGGGGTATATTTTGCCATATGAATTATGATTAGTGCTGCAGAAAGAAAAATTAGGGCACATTTTGAGGGACTTCTCAAACCCTCTTCAATTTCATTAAACAATTCTGACATACAGTCTCCCAAGATGGCCACCAGAGACAAAAGAGCCTAAATGTAGCCCAAATATCACCCAGATGTACCCCAAGTATAGCCCAATGACAGAATGTCCCAGAGTGTTCTAAAGAACAACTAGAGCGCTAACAGTCTTACTTATGACAAAAGTATGGCACACCAGAAGCCATCTTGATTGGAATGAAGTGGTAAGTCTGAAAACACTCAATTTAAAAAGGAACAACATGAGGGGGTTAATTTTGCCATAGAAAGTATGATTAGTGCTCCAGAAAGAAAAATTAGGGATCATTTTGAGTGACTTCTTAAATCCTCTTCTGTTTCATTAAAAAAATTCTGACATGCAGACTGAAACATGCACTTTGAATACCAGCAGCAGACGTCCCTGGTGAGCAGTAGCTTTACTACAGTGATCTAATGTGCAACTAGAGTGCTAACATTCAGAATTTATGGCAAATGTGTGACACATCTGAATGCCTTCGTGATGAAACCAAAGTAAACAAGCATTGAAAATGCAATAGATCTCGCCCTCGTTTAAGTTAAAGCCATTCTGTTTGTAATGAGGTGGCTTTTTAGCTTTGCTTTTATTAGTGTTTTTTCAACTTTCATGTAAATAACATGCATCTGTATGCATATAAGTATATGTATGCATGCATTTATGTTTGTATTTATATAGATATACAGATGATATATGTTTATATATGTATGTATATATATATATTCACTGAAAAAACCATAGGCTATAGACCATATATAGTTAGGAATTAGCATTTACAAAACCTTGAAAATTCACTGAAAAAAACATAGGTTATAGACCATATATAGTTAGGAATTAGCATTTACAAAACCTTGAAAATTCACTGAAAAAACCATAGGTTATAGACCATATATAGTTAGGAATTCGCATTTACAAAACCTTATTTTACTCACACAAAACCATTGAAATTCCATATATAGTTAGTTGCACTAACTATATATCGCGCACCCGCAATCCACTGCTGATGATGTCACATATTACATCATTCATGACATGGTCAGTGACATCACTGATGACATCACTGATGACATCTCAAATGACATCACTGATGACATCACTGATGACAACATCCAGTGACTGTATGTTTCTGTAAAGTTAAAATATGTCTTACATATTGAAGAATGAGTGGATGTATAAGTGTCTGGATGAAGGATTTAGTAGGTGCATGACTGACTGTATGAGTGAGAGATTAAATGTGTCTCACTGAGTGCATGGGTTAGTGACTAAACTGTCTTAATTTGTGCATCATTATGTCTGTTGTTCTGTAAACTGTTGCATGTGTTGATAAGTAGCTATATGAGTAACTATATGGGTTATTGATTGGTTGCCCAAGTATTTGTATGGGAGACTGAGTGTGTGTGTGTGTGGGTGGGAGGTGTATGACTCTGTGCATAGATGTGTGAGCAGTTGATTCACTAGATGTATGGTTTCAAAAGTGCATGTGGAAACAGCTGTATGGGCGGTTGACTGTGTGCATGAGTGTTTTGGTGAGTGAATGGATATCTCAGTGCTACATGTCAAAGTAAGTACATATGTAAAACACAGTACATGTGAGAGTTGACATATATAAATAACTGTGCATAAGAGCCAGGGAATGTGTGAGTGGCTGTATGGATCATTGTGAACTTGTATCAGGGATTGTATAAGAGAGTAAATATGTGTTAGTATATGTTTGAATAAGTAAAGTTTGTATAACTGTATAGTTGAGGAAATGGAGGTGTGATTGATTCTTTGCATGACTGACTAGGTGTGTGAGTAACTCCATGGATGAGTGACAGTCTGTGAGTGTCTGTTTACACTGATTGTATCTAAGGTTATATTAGAGTCTGAAGAGGTTCATCGTATTATCACATGAATGATATCATCAGTGATGTGATCAGTAATGTCAAATGAGATGTCATCAGTGATGTCATTTGAGATGTCATCAGTGATGTCATTTGAGATGTCATCAGTGATGTCATCAGTGATGTCACTGACCATGTTATGAATGATGTAATATGTGACATCATCAGCAGTGGATTGCGGGTGCGCGATATATAGTTAGTGCAACTAACTATATATGGAATTTCAATGGTTTTGTGTGAGTAAAATAAGGTTTTGTAAATGCGAATTCCTAACTATATATGGTCTATAACCTATGGTTTTTTCAGTGAATATATATATATATATATATATATATATATATATATATATATATATATATATATATATATATATATATATATATATATATATATATATATATATTTATTTCCTGCTCTCGCTTCTAAAATTAAAAGCAGATTGATTTTCCACAATGGGAGCTGCATGTCAGCAGCTCCCCTTGTGGAAAAGCAATGCCGGCTCCCGCAGGAGGCGGGGAGCCGGCTGGGACCCTGGGGGCATTGGGGCTCCCTCCACGGTCCCCAACAGTGAGGCCATGTCCTAGGGGATGGGGTCCCTGGGGTCACAAATGGCCTGGGAGGGGGGCCGCGCAGTTCCTCTCCTCACTAATTATAATAATAAAAAATAAACAGACAGGCCGGGCCGCGCAGTTCCTCTCCTCACTAATTATAATAATAAAAAATAAACAGACAGGCCGGGCCCGGGGAAAAAAATTGCCCGGGAGGGGGGCCGTGATGTATCCCTCCCTTTAAAAAAAAATAATAATAGATTTGGGCAAGCCCCGGGGGATGGGGTCCCGGGTGATTATAAATTAATGGAAGTGGACGTTCTTTTTTTTGCCAAAGTTTGGAGTCATGACCCTAGCGCAGCACTCAGCGCGGCCCCCTGGTGTGAACGCGAGGGGTACACGGCTCCCAGCGCTGCCCCCTGGTGTGAATGCAAAGCGCGCGCAGCTCCTTCAGTTGCGCTGGGTGCATGACTCCAAGCGAAAATAATTAAGATTTTTTTATATAAACCTAGGTTACATGTTGGGTTATTGGGTGGCTCTAAAAGGAGCCCTTGTGTTTATTATGAGATTATTGTAGTTACATGTAAGTGCAGATGCAGAGCTTTAGGTTGTTGAGAGAGACTCTGTTTCCATCATCTGTAAAGTGTACTCCGTCACTCCTGTAGATGCCTTCCATATGGAAACGTAGATTGTTGTTATATATGGGGCTCATTCTACAGTCTCTGATGTAAGCAGAAACAGCTTTATTGACATTTTTTCTATCTTTCTCAATCTGAGGGCAAAATTGATTGGACCACTTCCATTTCTGTCTTTGGCATATGTTAGAGTATACAAAGGCAGTTTGGGGGAAAAGCAAAATCAATTCTGCAAAGGTGTCCTTCATTAGCATTTCCAGACCTACCCCAGTCAATGTGCCAAGGTCATTGCCACCACAGTGCACAATCATGAGGTCAGGGAGTTGGAGATGCAAAAAGTTTTTAACCAAAGGCATCAATTGGTGCCGCTTTAATCCTCTCTGTCCAATTTATTTAATGTCTACATTTTGCAAAGCTAGGTCTTTGTCAATACCTCTGCTTTCAGCATACCTTTTGCACCAGAAAACATAACTGTGTCCCACAATCCATACTCCAAGCATCTTGAAAGGAAATCTGGATGTAATGAGAAGATGTCTTAAGCTGAGGTACTCAGTTGATAGAATGAGAGATTTGTAAAATGGTGGTCAAGATGCAGTTTTAAAAAAAAGAAGAGAATTGATTGGCTGTTTAAGAACATTCCATATTCAAAAATAGGATGCAGTCTTCTTTTTTTTTAAATAATTGTTCTCATTGGTTAGTAAAACATGTTTGAAAGGCACAACATAAAGGATTAGATCAAATGTTGCCAAGTCAATCACACCTGATGTTTGTATTTGCAACATTGTGAGGTGAACTTGAAAATATGGTGAAATTGTGACCTGTGAGCTCAGTTGAATGTTCCATGAACTGTTGCTATGGAAACTGGCATTAAGCAGAATGGGGGTATGGTTAAGAGTTAACTGTTCCTTTAAAATATTACATTTTAATATATATATATATATATATATATATTCAATGAAAAAACCATAGGTTATAGTCCATATATAGTTAGGAATTTGCATTTACAAAACCTTGAAAATTCAATGAAAAAACCATTGGTTATAGAACATATATAGTTAGGAATTTGCATTTACAAAACCTTATTTTACTCGCATAAAACCATTGAAATTCCATATATAGTTAGATGCGCTAACTATATATCGCGCACCCGCAATCCACTGCTGATGATGTCACATATTACATCATTCATGACATGGTCAGTGACATCACTGATGACATCACTCATCTCATTTGACATGACTGATCATATCTCTGATGATATCATTCATGTGATAATACCACGAACCTCTTCAGACTCTAATATAACCTTAGATACAATCAGTGTAAACAGACAGTCACAGACTGTCACTCATCCATGGAGTTACTCACACACCTAGTCAGTTATGCAAAAAATCAATCACACCTCCATTTTCTCAACTATACAGTTATACACACCTTACTAATTCAAACATATAATAACACATATTTACTCTCTTATACAATCCCTGATACTTATTCACAATGATCCATACAGCCACTCACACATTCACTGGCTCTTATGTACAGTTATTTATATATGTCAACTCTCACATGTACTGTGTTTTACATATGTACTTACTTTGACATGTAGCAATGAGATATCCATTCACTCACTAATACTCTCATGCACAGTCAACCGCCCATACAGCTGTTTCCACATGCACTTTTGAAACCATACATCTAGTGAATCAACTGCTCACACATCTATGCACAGAGTCATATACCTCCCAGCCACCCACACACACACCCAGTCTCCCATACAAATACTTGGGCAACCAATCAATAATCCATATAGTTACTCATATAGCTACTTATCAACACATGCAACAGTTTACAGAACAACAGACATAATGATGCACAAATTAAGACAGTTTAGTCACTAACCCATGCACTCAGTGAGACACATTTAATCACTCACTCATACAGTCAGTCATGCACCTACTAAATCCTTCATCCAGACACTTATACATCCACTCATTCTTCAATATGTAAGACATATTTTAACTTTACAGAATCATACAGTCACTGGATGTTGTCATCAGTGATGTCATCAGTGATGTCATTTGAGATGTCATCAGTGATGTCATCAGTGATGTCACTGACCATGTCATGAATGATGTAATATGTGACATCATCAGCAGTGGATTGCGGGTGCGCGATATATAGTTAGCGCATCTAACTATATATGGAATTTCAATGGTTTTATGCGAGTAAAATAAGGTTTTGTAAATGCAAATTCCTAACTATATATGTTCTATAACCAATGGTTTTTTCATTGAATTTTCAAGGTTTTGTAAATGCAAATTCCTAACTATATATGGACTATAACCTGTGGTTTTTTCATTGAATTTCAATGGTTTTTTGAAAGCTAATATCTGTAGCTGTAAAATCTATTCTTTTTTAAATCTTTAAATATATTTTACATGTTTTTAATACATGTTTTTAAAAAATATTTTTTTGTTCCGCTCCCAGTTCGCGAACCGGTCTGCTTTCCGTTAGCTCATTTTAAAGCCGCTCCTAGTCCGCGAACCGGTAAACGTTCTTTCAGCGTAACTGTTACGTTAGAATGACGTTTTGCGTTGTCGCGTAATACGTCACTGGACGCGCCAAGTTAGCGGACCCGGAAGCGGACTGAAAGCGGCGCAAAGCGCGAAACGTAAACACAGCAGGTCATGTGACTCGGTAATAACACTTTTCATTGGTTCATTTCACTTTTGGTTTCCTAATGATGTAATACTAGGTCATGTGATCTAAAATTAACACTTTTCATTGGTTTAGAACTTTGGCTTTTCCCAAATGATGAAAACCCCTCCTTCTTTCCTCACTCTGACTTTCATCTTGGTGAGAGAAAGACCTTTGTACAATCCAGAGAAATGGCTTCTATTGTTGCTTCTGGTAGTGTTCCCCCACCACCACCTACACCTCCTCATGGAAAGAAAGGACCACCAACTCAACCAATCTTTCAAGAAGAGGAAGAGCAGGAAGAGGAGGAAGAGCCTGAATATTTGCCTGAGGAGCCCAGGAGGTACAACAGGAAGGAAAATTTCATTTGGCAATTTTTTAAATTTCCACCAGGGCAAAAGAAAGTGAACGCCAGGTATGTCTTTTGCCGAATCTGTGATGATCGTCTTTCTAGAGGCACGGACAAAAAATATAGTTATGGGAATTTCACTATGCACAGACACATGAGCAGGTGGCACCCAAATAACTATAGTGCAGCTCAGCTTCGAGACGAACAACAGAATTCACCAGCAATAGCCAGAAGATCGGTTGTGCCAGAAGTTACGGGACCTGAAGCAAGGGAGCTGATCCCAAATATTCAAATGGACATGGGGGAAGTGAAACAAGTTTGTGTGAGGTGCAATCAAATATTATGCTACCGCGAAAGTAGCATAACTCTTATAATTAGAGCCATCCAAAATCATGTATGTCCAAAACGCCCCCAAAAGTAAATTCTTCTTTTTTTTGTTGCTCCTGTTGAGCCCTCTTCGATGAGTCATTTTTGTTTCCCCCCTCCCCCCAAAAAATAAAAAAAAATACAAAATGTTCAGAAAAAAACAAAAAAATATAAAAAATGTTCAGAAAACTAATAAAAAAATTTAAAACAACAAAAACAAAAAAAAAAGTTCTTTTCAGAACTACCTCCCCATTATTAAAAAAAATTGGTAGAATTCTTTGAACTCTGCCAAGCTCTATTTCTATTAGTTCGCTCCCAGTTCGCACTCCGGTACGCGAACTTTGAGCGAACCAAAAAAATTTTTTTAAAAAAAGAACAGTAAGTATAAGGAAAGGAAACAGACAGTTATGTTACAAAAAAGACAGCTATAGGGAGTAAAGAAAAGATACTGTTACCCGCAATTCACTTCTGATCATGTCATATATTACATAATTTTTGACATGGTCAGTGACATCATCAGCAGTGGATTGCGAGTAACAGTTTTTTTTGTTTACTTCCTATAGCTGTCTTTCTTGTAACATAAATGTCTTTTCCTATCCTTATACTTACTGTTCTTGTTTTAAAAATTTTTGGAGATCATTCAGAAACAGTAACATTAATAGAGACAGAATTAGTGAATAATAATGAAGAAGTATGAGAAGAGAGGGAGTGAGAAAAATACTGGAAGGAGTAGAAATATTAAGTAATAGAGAAAGGAATGAGAGAAGTAGCAAACACAGGAAAGTAAAGATTAAAGAAATGAAGCAGTAGAACTAATAGATGTTAAATGTGATAGATTAAATGATTGATTGAGGGTGACGATAAGGTGTGTCCTCTCTAAAAGTTTGTTTAAGGTGAACCGTACTCTGGGTTGCATATCAAATTTATGCTTGTTGAAGAATACAGAGGAGATAATAGATGTGAAGACCTACCATTGTAGTAAAACATGCCCACTTATTACATCATCCATAACATAGTCAGTGACATCATCAGCAGTGGAATGCGGGTTAAAAAAGTAGAAAACATTTACCTTATAATTCTTGTTAACTTTTAAAGAAAATTTTTCATACATTCAATCTGTAAAAGAGAGAACAAACATTTCCAAAAATATTAAAACATGTATTTAAAAATTAGAAAAAAGAAGGGAAAAGGTTCAAGAAGAAACAGTTTTTAAACAACTTTGACACTTACAGAAACCTCTACTTCTCTCAACCCGTACACAATCCTAAAGGTATTTATTTTAAACAAACAGTATCTTCATGCTGATGAAATGAGGCCTATTTTGAAACATAATGCTTCTTTTGCATTGCCTATGTCTCACAATAGTGATGCAATAGCAGCGCAAAAGAGATGTAAAGCCATCATAAAATTGTGTCTAACATTTTAAATGATTGTTTCAGGATGCAAATAAGATGTGTGCTTTCAAGAGCTTTCTTTGAAGTGAGGCCTATTTCTTTTTTTTCAAAAAAAACAGTATCCAGAAGTACAGCACTGTAAGCATTAGAATTGACACTTACAGAAGACTCAGTTTTTCCATATCTACCTCACATTTCTAAATGTATATCATAAGTACAAAAAGCAGAACATTAATTATACATGTTAAATGGTTTATTTTTGCTGTTCTCAGAATGTATCAAATTTCACTTAAATCAGTGATTTGAAGGTATTCATCATGTAACAGCGGGGAAAAAAAAACACAATCAAAATGATTGTGTTTAAAAAACCCATACAACCTAAGAAATCTGAATTCAAAACTCCTTAAAATTAACTTACTTTCAATGACGTCGAAGGATCTCCTATGAACAGCTTCCACTCTGTTGTGCTATAAATATTTTCAGCCCGCCACTTTCTGAAAGAAAACCTCGATCGATTCGAAAAATATGTTACATACAAGAAAAGACTTCTCTCATTCTATCACATGTTTCCATTAGGCCAAATCATGTTGCCGCGATTCTCAAGTCTTGTAATTCTTCCAATCAAATCCCGACATTTTCTGTTTTCGCAACTTTCAAAAAGAAAACATTTAAGATTATTTTCACAATCCTGGACTACTAATATCTTACTCTTCTTTGTCACTCATGTTCTCCTTTTCTTATGACACTGATACTGCTTAGTATGAAACAGACTTACTTGCATCAGGTTTATATAGTTAGATTTTAAAATTGACATTATAATTAAAAGTTTTGGACCAATAATCTAGACAACATTGCAGACTTACATTCCCTCTACTTGATGAACAATTTCCAATTCCTCACAGGAAATCCCAAAATTCTTTCTTTAAAATTTGGGTTTTAAAAACACCAGGTAAGAATTTTTAAGGTCAAACGGCAATTTTTTTTTGAAAGTTACAACAGAATCATTGCAGAATGACCAGCCGTTTCGAGACTTTAAGTAAGCTGTATAATGTCCTGATGTTGTTGAAGGACCATCGTGATAGATAATTGCTACAGTTACAAAAGTCCTCCCTGATATTGACAGCTGAGATGCCACAAAATTTTTTATTAAAGTTGACAATTTTGATCCATCAGGCCTACATCGTTGGATCATTAAAATGACATACTGGCCATATCTACGTATAAATAATGTTGACATCATATCACATTTACATTGGCTACACTCCATGTTGTGATCCGCTGCATTTACTAGCTTATTAAAGGACACTGATTTACTGTCTGGCAAAGTTAAATATATAAATCTTTCTGAGTCTACACTAGTAGTACTTGATACCATACAGTTCTCGCAGTCATGCTGCCATTGATAAGAAAGCCCAAACAGGTGATCTACATCTACACCCTCATCTTGCAATACATCAAGCATATACATTAAAAACTCCTGACAATCTTGCTGATTATTTTCAGAGAAGTCTGTTTGACCTGAACATTCATCTAACAGATAACGAACTTCAGACACACTTTCTACTTTTGTTCGATCAGTGCTACATTTCTCGAAAACAGAATTCAACAAACAGCATAAAATTTGTTCTGAATTCAACAGAATCTGTTCTTTTAAACTCTCTAGTGAAAAGAGAACATTAACCACTACATTTGCATAGCAGTTGACACCAGAACTGTTTTCAAATTGAAAACCGACAACATCTTCAACAGAATCCACTTTCTTTCTGCTAACAATTTTCGGTTCATTGACTTTTAGTCTTTTTGCAACAACCTCCCTACTATTACTGATATTTCTACGTTTCCAGCCTACCACACGTTTCTCAAACAAAGGATATTGAGGCAAATTAACCTATTGTATTCCTTAACACAATCTAGATCCGCACAAATGTTTGTGACATCACAGTCAATCAAGTACAATCCCGATAAAGTTCTAACTCGTGACAATGCCACATATGCCATACCCTCCTTGAACACAGAACTGCCAATATTCACCAATGCACTGTCTACACTTAAACCTTGCGATTTATGGATTGTCACCGCATATGCCAAGCAAACAGGAAACTGTTTACGGCGAACATATAAGTCTTTAACAAGCAAAAACCTAGCAGAACAACGACCAATTAGCTGTACTTCCTCAATGCCATCAAATTTAATTCTTAAAAATTCTATTCCATCTCTATTTCTGTATTTCTCAAAATCAACAACATTACCCATTGATCCATTCACCAGACCTCTTTCTACATGTAAATTCCTTCTCAAAATGATTCGGCAATTTAAACACACATTCAAAGTCTTTTCAAAACCCGCTGTTTTAGATATAGACTTCTCTAATGAATCCAATTTTGATTTCAAATTGTCTGACAAAATAATTGTTGATCCCATATGCTCTATTTTGTCGATAGCTTCAAGTTTCACAATCTCTTGCTTTTCTAAATTCAACATTTTGTTGTTGAAGATGGCACATTCTGCAAGAGTTGGCATCAAACATATCCCGGATTTCTTCTCAGTAATTTTCTGAAAAATATTCTCAGGCACAATCTCTTGTTTGGGATATAAATTTGACAGTAATCGTGCATTTAAAGCTTCTTTCCCATGTTCGGTCACTTTTCCAATTCTAATATCTTGTAGAATATTCTTGTAATCTTCATCCTTTGCCTGACGCATATTTTCATGCAGTTCAGCATAATTGAAGTTTAACCATATATTGACGTTGCCAATGCTCCCTAGGCACTTCCTGGTATCTTCATGCGTGAGTATTTTGAACACAGGTTGACCTTTTACTGGTGTCAGCTGCAGAAGATCTCCAAAAACAATGATGTGTTTGCCACCAAATAACACATCATATTCAGTTTTAAGTACTTCTTGCATTCTCAAATGCACAAAGGCAAGCATGACATTGGAAACCATGCTTACTTCGTCAATGATAAGTAGTTTCATTTTCCTCAAAACTCTTGAAACTTCACAGCAAGCATCCCCAGATAACTTGTGGTATTGTAATTTGTTGTCATGCTCCACTGGCAGCATCAGTAGACGATGCAAAGTAATACCTTTAATGTTATGTGCTGCCAGTCCAGTAGGAGCGGTGACAACACAAGACAGCGATGACTCAGTCCTTTCCTGCAAATAACAAGAAATTGCTTTAATGAGGAAACTTTTTCCAGTTCCCGCTTCTCCACTCACGTACAGTCGGACAGGCTTCAACGATGTACATGAGCACTCTTTCTTCTCATGACTTAATCCGTGCTCAATTTCCTTGGTAACTTCATCATATATTTTCCTCTGCTCAACGTTGAGTTGTTTTTCCAAGTCTTCTAAGTTAACTGAATCCTCCTGAGCATGTGCCATGGCTCTTTCCACTTCATTCATAGCAGTGGCAGCTTCATTTTCGATAATAGGTCCTCCAAGTGGATCTTGACTCAATGAAACAGAACTCTGACTGTCCTGAGAACTGTCTCTGGCAATCTCGGCTGCAATCGTTGCTTCCTGCTCAATTTCCAAAGTTAGCATTTCTTGATATTTAGGAAAAGCAGGACATTCTATGGACTCCTTGGCTGCATTGAAAGAGTCTTCGTAACAGAGGAAATCTCCAAGCAGTTCCTCTTCTGCACGCCAAGGCTTGAAAAGTTGCAAAAGTGCTAAATAGAAAAACTCCTTTTTTTCTGGAGATTCACCACTCAATTTTCGATGGTTTACTAATTGGCATTTTCTTTGCTTGACCAGGCATCCCTCACTTCCAATTACAGCATACACTCCTTTCTCAATATCTTCTTTGATGTTCCTCTTGAATATATAATTTTGGAGAACCTCATATAGACAAACATTCTCAAGGTGACTGCTTCGATTTGGATAATATGTATCCAACATGTTGGTCTTCAAAATGTCGGTACTGTTTGGTTCCTTTTCTGCCAAATACTCAATTTCCCGGACAGGTTTTAGAACTCGATTTCGCGTTGCAGCAAGACCAAGACTCGCCCAAACGATACTCCTGGATTTGGCATAGAGACTTGCTGAAGACAATCGATCAGAACATTCGTAAGCTCCGATTTCTCGATGCGACAACATCTTCAGACTGAAACTGTACAACTTCTTGCTGAGGCTCTTTTCA
The DNA here is from genome assembly GCF_964263255.1 of Lissotriton vulgaris. Lineage (NCBI taxonomy): Eukaryota > Metazoa > Chordata > Amphibia > Caudata > Salamandridae > Lissotriton > Lissotriton vulgaris. Next base: position 884,494,900 of record NC_141694.1, read on the forward strand.
TGGGAAATGTCCTCCCACATATCCTTCAGTTCTGTCTTTTCTTTTTTGGTGATGTAAGATGTCACATACCGAGCCACAGCCATACAGTTGTCAGCCACAAACTGTATATCCATGTTAGCATTCCACATGGACAAAATCACTGGGTTGTAGTCATTGATGTACTTGGACTCTTCGTTCCTTTTCAAATTGTATGTATTCTTGGGTGATTTCCTCGTCACATTATGTCGCAGCGAAGACATCAAACTGTTCACTCTTCCTTTAGAAATCACCGGTCGTGGAAAGTTGAAACGACATTTGATGTAGAACTTGTCCTTGTTTCTGAATTTACGACGACAGTACTTTCCACAACGATGGCTTTGGAAACGTAGAACTTGTTCTCTTAGGCTTTTCTTCTCCATTGCGTTTGGAACAGTACACGTAGAATACTGTTCTATGAAATTCATCACTAAGTCATCCGGATCTGTTCCAAATTTAGGTGCATCCTTGATCCACAACAACATATGTATATGAGGGGCACCTCTTGCTTGGTACTCCTTTCTCCAGAAGAAATCCAACACCTCTGCAAGAGGTGGATTCTTCCTATTTGTGATGAAAGACATCATAGCTTCAAATCTATGATTGAAGTACCTGCATACATTCACTGGATCCAAAGAACACAGTTCTCCAGGTGTCTTGAATTCAATGTTTTCAATATTTCCATTTGCCTCTCGTAGAAATTCAAGTAAGTCTTCCCAGCCATACTCGGCACAGCTCAGAGTGAGGAACCATGTCGGAGTTCCTAAGTTCCTCAGCATACATTTTAAATCACCATGACGACGGTACCAGTACTCATTAGTACCACGCTGACACGCCATGAGATTAATTAAGTGAGAATCCAAAATACTGTCTTGGACATTGATTTTATGCATAAAATCACTTGCCGAGATGTTTCGCATCTGTATACCACTTTTTAAAATGTGGTTCACTGCATATGACAGTCCTGACAGATCGCTTTCAAACAGGAGATGAAACAAATAGGGAATGCATTGACGAAACCTAGGATCTTCTGCATACAATCGTAAAGTCCGGTATTCAGACGCAGGAATTTGATGAGGTCGCTCATCATATCTTCCTCCTTGACCTGTGGGAAATAGCTGTGGGAAACACCGAGCTTCCAAACTTTCCTCCCAAACACTAATGGGACTCCCTTTGGCTTGTTTCATTTGAAACAACTCAATAGCATTCCCCATGACTTCCTTGGAATGCAAAGGATGAACACTATAATGTTCATATATTTCTTCACTATTAGACACCTCTACTTTCTCAATTTGGCCAGCACACAAAACGCTATCCTCTTCATCACTTACTTCCTCTTCTGCTACATATACATTCTTATAGTACTTATTATTTTTCTTCAAATACAAAGTTGCATTTTTCACTTTCCTAACATCCACTAAATCTTGCCATATTTTCTTATTCTTTGTTGGAACCCCATTAACCAAGATAACCAGAGGTTCCTCTTCCACTTTTTCAACTCCAATTGTGTTAATGTTTTTGTTTAAATCTAGAGGCAAATAAACAACTCTTCCCTTTAATCCTCTCTGTAAATCTGTTGGAGGCAACTTCCCTGTCTTTGGCTCCATTCTTACAATAGCCTGAAAGGGATGGATACTTTGAATCAAAATAGATTCATAAGTATTTAAATCCTTCAATTCTGAAGGAATCTCAACCAATTCCAGATTATTATGAACTGCCCTAGCAGGCATCTGGTTTTGATTTAATTTATTACAACAATAAGTACACACACGTTGGTCCACTCCCAAATCAAAACAATTTTCTACCATCAAGTATGTGGCAAAATCCTTCCATTCACTATTATTTTCCCTTTCAGTTTTTGCATATAAATCCACTAACTTAGTCTGATTCTTATAATAAGTGCGTCGACAACATACACACGTGAAATTAGGCCTCTCACTTGATTTCATCTGAAACGTGGCAATTTCCTTCTGAAAATTATCTGAACTAGAAACCTGTATATTATCTTCAACATAACCCTCTACTTCTGGGTCAATTTGAACATTCTCATCTCTACTACCAAAGTAACAAAACTCAATTTCTTCACAAATATTCTTCACATCTATTTCAGAACCATGCAAAAGAGCAGCACATAATTGTTTAAGCATAATTGCTGGACTCTTAGCATAATACAACATTCTCACTAATTTTCTCACTTTATTATGATGCACTGCTAGCATCCTGAAATGATGAAAAACACTCTGGCATACTCTCCTGGAAAGACAAGCCAGTGAATGACCACGCAAACCTGTCATTTGTCTCACTCTGCAAGGATCTAAATCTTGCAACAACTTTATTTTCTGCTTCAAACTTTTCTTATTAAATGTCCGTATAAAATCACAAAGCAAATTGATGGAAACCTGTCGCACACTGCAAATAGAACTACACTTCCAAATGTACACAGGACCCTTAGGACGTCTTCCTAAAACCTCATCACTTAGCGCCTCTTCTGTCTCTGTTGTCACAAGTTGTTCTTTTTCAACTGGACAACCATCCTTCACTTCATAAGCTCGACCACTGGTGTCAACTGCAAACACCAAATCATTATCCTGAAAATAACTCTCCTCATTAAAAAATGCCTCACAACTTGAACTATGCATCCATTCTCCGGAAAAAACTTCACAAAAGTTAGTACGATTTACTACTCTCTTCCATCTACTTTTTGTTTTGAAATCAGAAATTACCTTGCTTAGTTTCCTAATTCTATTGATTACCAAAATAAATAACTTTCGCTTAATTTTAAAAGCATGATCAATAATTTTCTCTACATTTTTCTTCTTCTTATAAAATGCCGCTTTCTGTTGGCCTTTTTTTTAATATTTTTCAATAAATTAACTATTATTCTGTTACGGAACATTCGATTTCGAATGTCCCTAAACTGTTGTTTCCTTCTACTATCATGCACAGAGTTATCTCTTCCTCTACCAGTAACATTTTTGATGGGTCTCTCCTTTCCATTTAAATTGCTTTTCTTTTTGTGGACTGAAACATTTTTTGGAGAAATACTTTTTTTACTACAAATATTTCTTAAGAATGATTTCGTGCTCTTACCCGGACCTTTCTTGGTGTTTTGACAAGTATTTGGGGAAGAGGACTGCTGCAATAAAACATCATCCTGCTGTCTTTGACGTTTTCTAGCCTTTCTAATTCTATTTTTTGTAGGCATTTTCCAAACTATGAAAGAATCTGCAGTTGAATCTGTGGAAAAATATAATAAAAAATGTTATTAACCACTATTACCAAACAGTAAATGAATAACAGTCATCTAAAACTTAATGCCCTACTAATTATTTAACATAGCAAATCTTTTGCACCAGCACTGCATCACAAAAATGACACTCAATGGTACAAAACAGGCATAGAACAATCATAAATCACTCCCTAATATTTTAAATGATTAATTCAGGATGACGATAAGATGTAGCCTATCTAAAGGTTTGTTTAGGCCCAGATCTTTGGACTGGGGTGAATGTGTGTCATTGATCCACATTCGGTCCATCACCTGTTTTGTTTATTTGAGGTGAGGCCAACACATGGTTGCAGATAAGATTTTCACTGAAAAAAACCAAGGAGAAAATACATGTAAAGACCTACCAATGAAGTAAGTCATTATTTGAAAACCATTACATTTCTGGAAATATGCACTGCTAGTGCTTCATAAGTTGTTTTGGGTCATATTTATAAGGCATTTGAGTGTCTATTATGCTATTTTACGTTCTTCATGGTGCAAATGTCTTGTAAATACGCTCCCACCTGCGGTTGGCAAATTCAGATTTTGATTATGGGAGTTACATAGGCATGTTAATAATTTCCCAAAAATGGTGTATGACCCCAAACAACCTATGAAGCTCTAGTAGTACATATTCAGAAATTTAATTGATTTCAAAATTCGTTTTTAAACACAGCATATAAATCAATTGTATACCTGCATTCAAGAGGAAATGACTGAAAATGTCCTTGAGACACATGAAAGCGTTTTCTGGAATGCCCTAGCACCATTTTTGGGACAGTATTAACATGGCTATGTAACTCCCATAATCAAAATCTAAATTTGCCAAGCGCAGGTGAGAGCGTATTTACAAGACACTTGCCCCATGAGGAATGCTTGCCATTTAAAAAGGAAAAATAACATCAAAGACACTCAAATGCCTTATAAATATGACCCAAAACAACCTATGAACCTCTAGCAGTACATATCCAGAAATGTAATTGATTTCAAAAATGGTTTTTAAAAACAACATATCTGTTTCAGCTTACATAAGAGACCATGGAATGGGCTTCATATACAACAATAACTTGTGTTACTGCATGCCAGAATGGTACACCGAATATGCAATTACAATTTCTCAAAGAAACAAAATCTATTTCTATATCACTACAGACAAAGCCACAGTTTAAAAACACAGCTTTCTTCATCATTTTCTCCTTAGCAAGATTTATCGCAAATGCGATAAAAAACGGCCGCAATGCATGAATATCGCTGAAAAGTCAGCGATATTCATGCATTATTCAGCAAATGCTCTTAAACATGTTATCCACCTCCCATTGGATAACATGGCTAAGAACTGCTCGCAAATGTGAAAAAAAACGGCCGCAATGCATGAATATCGCTGATAAGTCAGCGATATTCATGCATTTTCCAGCAAATGCTCTTAGCCATGTTATCCACTTCCCATTAAATAACATGGCTAAGAACTGCTCAGGGCCCCATGAGGAAGGCTTTCCATTTAAAAAGGTAAACATAACATCAAAGACACTAAAATGCCTTCTAAATATGACCCCAAACAACCTATGAAGCTCTAACAGCACATATCCAGAAATTTAATTGATTTCAAAATTCGTTTTTAAACACAGCATATAAATCAATTGTATACCTGCATTCATGAAGAAATGACTGAAAATGTCCTTGAGACACATGAAAGTGTTTTCTGGAATGCCCTAGCACCATTTTTGGGACAGTATTAACATGGCTAGGTAACTCCCATAATCAAAATCTAAATTTGCCAAGCGCAAGTGGGAGCGTATTTACAAGACACTTGCCCCATGAGGAACGCTTTCCATTTAAAAAGGTAAACATAACATCAAAGACACTAAAATGCCTTCTAAATATGACCCCAAACAACCTATGAAGCTCTAACAGTACATATCCAGAAATGTAATTGATTTCAAAATTCGTTTTTAAACACAGCATATAAATCAATTGTATACCTGCATTCATGAAGAAATGACTGAAAATGTCCTTGAGACACATGAAAGTGTTTCTTGAATGCCCTAGCACCATTTTTGGGACACTATTAACATGGCTAGGTAACTCCCATAATCAAAATCAAAATTTGCCAAGCGCAAGTGGGAGCGTATTTACAAGACACTTGCCCCATGAGGAACGCTTTCCATTTTAAAAGGAAAACATAACATCAAAGACACTCAAATGCCTTATAAATATGGCCCAAAACAACCTATGAAGCTCTAGCAGTACATATCCAGAAATGTAATTGATTTCTAAAATCGTTTTTAAAAACAACATATCTGTTTCAGCTTACATAACAGACCATGGAATGGGCTCCATGTACCACAATAACTTGTGTTACTGCATGCCAGAATGCTACACCGAATATGCAATTACAATTTCTCAAAGAAACTAATTCTATTTGTATATCACTAGAGACAAAACCACATTTTAAAAACACAGCTTTCTTCATCATTTTCTCCTTAAATCATACTATTCTCTATCTAAATTAAATAAATCTTTTCTCACCTTAGCAAATATTTTTTGAGTTTTGAAAACAGTCTCAGAAATACACCAAATTGTCTTCAGCAGAAGAAAAAGGATGCACTCCAGGGGCTGCAGCTATTGAAAGCACAGAAATACAGATATTCATTTCACATATCTCTCATATTAGCCAATCATAACTCTTCCCTCACTTTTTTCAAATCAAAACCCTTCCACCCTCTGCCCTCTCTGCCTTTTTTCCATAGCAACCACCTCCTGGAAGACCTCTCATGTTTGCAAATTCACACAACAATGTTTCAATTGAACTCTGAACTCTCAGTGCACCTGCGTATCCAGTGCAATCTTTCATGAAATGTTTCTTCCTTGACCATTCAAATTACATCTTTCAAAGAACACATCCATGCACCCTAACTTTCTGTTTTCAGAAATGGAAATGCACCAATCACTGCTAATGATTCATTAGCATTGGAAATCCACAGTTTTTTTTCTTTACAAACTCCTACTGTTTCAACTGCCCTTTCATTACCACACTTCATCTGACTGCAGAACAACCTTCTCCCACCATGTTTAAGGTCTGGATTGTTGGACATAGTTACATCCACTGGGCTCAAAGGTATGCTGAGAACAGAAATTTACCTAACCTCAATTTACAGGATGTGGAAATTAAGTGGTTGGGCCAAAGAGGATTAAAATGTCACCAATTGATACCATTGGTGAAAACCTTTATGCATTTGCCAAAACCTGACCTGTTAATAGTGCACTGTGGAGGTAATGATTTGGGCACTTTGACAGGGGTAGGTCTGGAAATGCTTTTAAAGGACACCTTTGAGCAATTAATGGCACTTTTTCCTCAAACTGCCTTGGTATATTCCAATATATGCCAAAGACATAAATGGAGGTGGTCCAACCAATTTTGTCCACAAATTGAGAAAGCGAGGAAGCATGTAAACAAATCTGTGTCAGCTTTCATGAGAGACCATGGAATGGGCTCTCTGTACAACAATAACTTGCGTTACTACATGCAAGATATCTACAGAGGAGATGGAGTTCACTTCTCAGATGAGGGCAACAGAATTTTCATTCTGAATTTAAGACTGTGCATTGGTACCTACTTATAAGTACCTAAATGTACCATAAACCCAAAAGCTCTTCTCAGAGCTACCCTTCATCTGATCACACACTTTTATTATTTTTTTTCTAACTTTTTTCTGTAATTTTCAACAAACTACGCTCAAAGAGCGCTATCCGGTACGCGAACTGGAAGCTAACCGCGCAAAATTTCAAAAAAAAAGTTTTTTCTTCGCACATATAGTCCTCCTCAGCCACCCTCAGAAAACGTAGGGGGGCAAAATACTTGTACCATGCCCCCTTCTACCCATTCAGAACATTATTTACCCTCCATTTTATACCTTGATTCGACCGAAACACAAAATGGTGGACTCCCGTTACGCTCCTAGTTCGCGGACCGGACCGCTTTCCGGGAAGTACGCGAACTGGAAGCTAACTGCGCAAAATTTTAAAAAAAAAGTTTTTTCTTCGCACATATAGTCCTCCTCAGCCACCCTCAGAAAACGTAGGGGGGCAAAATACTTGTACCATGCCCCCTTCTACCCATTCAGAACATTATTTACCCTCCATTTTATACCTTGATTCGACCGAAACACAAAATGGTGGACTCCCGTTACGCTCCTAGTTCGCGGACCGGACCGCTTTCCGGGAAGCGGTCCAAAAAAAAGGTGGGAAAGTAATTTACAGAAAAACGACTACAGACACTCTCACCAAATATAAATTAGCTCATACTACATAACAATCCCTTTCATTCTCACAAATTTGATTGAAATTTCATTTAGCCATTTAGCCTTTAGACCTCTCCAAGTACCGTGAGGTAAATTACTTCACAAAACACATCTGAACTGTTGGAATTGACAACCAATGAAAATGTTACTTTCATTTTCTACTTTTATTACCTGACATTTGATTGGTTATATACTTGAATATATATAAAGGAAGAGAAGAAAACACAGCCATTTTGACTACTACTTCTTGTTGTACATCACATTTCAATAGCTTCCAAAAACTTCAACTTCTTTGTGAAGGTAAGTTATAATTTTTAAAAACGAAATATATTGTGCACTATAACTTAATATAATAGAATTTTTCTGCTAGATATACACTATCCCTCTGTAGTAGTAATGTATTTAGATAGACTTCTCTGTTATAGTTATGAATGGAGTTAGGCTTGTCTTGGTTAAATCACATACACTTTTTTATAGTCCTATTTCCACTCTGATACTATACACTGCCAAAAGATAAATTCACTGATAAAAACTGCCTATCTAAAATTAATCCCAACAGTGCCCTATCTCTACTAATATATATTTTTTTAATCCAAATTTCAGGCAAAATGGAAGGCGAAAACCAAGTTTCTTTTGAAATGGACCTGCAAGAGAGCAGCCAGGAATTGATTGACAAATTGACATGGAATTTATGGATGAAAGCTTGGATAATGAACTGCTGCAATGTGTCCAAGCAGTAGATGCCCTCCTTGCAAATGAGGACATTTTACAACCTCACAGATTGCAAACAATATTTCAAGAAAATAATGACATTTCAGACACTGAAATGTTAGAAAGTTTAATAAATTATGAAAAACAATCAAAATAAAAAAAAACTTTAAAAATAAAGAAAACAAAAAAAAAACAACAAAAACAACAAACAATTAACATACAGTCTTTGAAAAGTGTATCATTCTATTATCCTTATAGTACGCTGCCTAGAACGCTTTCCGGTTCGCGTACTAGGCGCTCATCGCGCAAAAAAAAAAAAATAATAATAATTTTTTGACCCTGCTGGGCCCTTTTAAAACCTCCACATAAAACCTAGGGGGTCAGGGAGGATCTACTATGCCCCCTTATGGAAATTTCCCCCTTTGTTTTGGCCTCCTCTTGTCTCTCGATCCTACCGAGAGACAAGATGGCGGCCGCTCCGGACTGTTTAGAATGTTGACAGACACAGGAGAGCCAATCAGCTTTCCGTGCGCAAAGTTCCGTTACGCGAAAAGTACGCGAACCGGATCGCTGCCCGGACCGCTGTTACAGATGTATATCTTGATTTAAACGTTAATTTCTCAAAATCCACTGAAGCACATATATTGAGACCTAGCAAAGGCACATCGGGCTAACAGTCCCTACAATTTTGCCAAGTTTCGTGGAAATCCATTCAGCCGTTCGGGCTAAAAGTGAGTCCAACCGCCCTATGGAAATTAACATGGGAAAAACGCGTTTTGGGACCCCCCTTTTTTATCGGCCCCCCCTTGACGACCCCCCCCCAAATTTCCAGGAGCTGCTCAGAAACAAAATGTGCAATTTTCCTGAAAATTTCAGCCAATTCCGTCCACAAACGCCAAAGTTATTAGACATAGAATTTTCAGAAATCCCATAGGGAAAAAATCCTAACTATATATACCTACTGGCGACCGCCAGTAGGTAATCTATATATATATATATATGTCTATATATATATATATAGATATATATATATATATATATATTACCTACTGGCGGTCGCCAGTAGGTATATATAGTTAGGATTTTTTCTCTATGGAACTTTTGAAAGTTCTATGTCTAATAACTTTGGCGTTTGTGGACGGAATTGGCTGAAATTTTCAGGAAAATGGCATATTTTGTTTCTGAGCAGCCCCTGAAAATTTGGGGGGGTTATGTCAAGGGGGGGCCGATAAAAAAGGGGGGTCCCAAAACACGTTTTCCCATTCATTTTTCCATAGGGCCTTTGGCCTCACTTTTAGCTCGAACGGCTGAATGGATTTACACGAAACTTGGCAAAATTATAGGGACTGTTAGCCGGATGTGCCTTTGCTGGGTCTCAATATATGTGCTCCAGTGGATTTTGAGAAATTAACGTTTAAAAAAACAGATATATCTGTGACAGCGTCCCAGATAGCGCACCAGATCGCGTACTTTTCGTGTAACGGAGCTTTGCATAGCGAAGCTGATTGGCTCTCCGGTGTCTGTCAACATTCTAAACAGTCCGGTGCGGCCGCCATCTTGTCTCTCGGTAGGATCGAGAGACAAGAGGAGGAGAAAAACGAAGGGGGAATTTAATTAAAGGGGGCAAGGTAGATCCCTCTTGACCCCCTAGGAATGATGTTGGGGTTATTAAAGGGTCCCGTGGGGCAAATAATAAAAATTAGATTTTTCGCGGTAGAAGCGCTTCTCGGTTCGCGAACCGGGTCGCAAACTGGTAGCAAAACGTGAATTCGCCATTTTGTGTTTCGATTTAATTAAATTACTAGGTATAAGGGGGTACGGGAGACGTATCCTGACCCCTTATGTTTTCTGAGGGTGGCTGAGGAGGCTCGTATATGTTGATACATGTCTTCCAGCGGCTGTGCGTGAGCGTTTTTTTTTTGCTGCGTGACGTCTGTTAACGTTCGATTCGATGGAAATCAGGAACTGTTGACCGCCATTTTGTCACTGCGAGTAAATATTTTGTTAAAAATAATTGTTATAAATTAATCCTTATTGATAAACATTGTCTGCGCCATCTTGCCTTTTTTGCAATGCCACACTTTTGTTGAGCACGGCAGCCATTTTAGATGCCTTGACCAGACCCACTCTCTGCACGCCGCCGATCATCAGCATGGCTCCCCACCCTCGCAAGCATCTCCCCCACGCACTGGTCACCCCCGCTCTCTCTCTCATGCATGGGCCAGAAACCTCCTCCCATCTGCGCTGTTCGTGAGTGTTTTTTTTTTTGCTGCGTGACGTCTGTTAACGTTCGATTCGATGGAAATCAGGAACTGTTGACCGCCATTTTGTCACTGCGATTAAATATTTTGTTAAAAATAATTGTTATAAATTAATCCTTATTGATAAACATTGTCTGCACCATCTTGCCTTTTTTGCAATGCCACACTTTTGTTGAGCACGGCAGCCATTTTAGATGCCTTGACCAGACCCACTCTCTGCACACCGCCGATCCTCAGCATGGCTCCCCACCCTCGCAAGCATCTCCCCCACGCACTGGTCACCCCCGCTCTCTTTCTCATGCATGGGCCAGAAACCTCCTCCCATCTGCACTGTTCTTCTCTGAGAATCACACCCTGTGCCCGCCCGACACCTCTCTTTCACCCTATTCACTACCGCACCCTCTGACACTCCTCTTCCTCTGTGTCCGATTGTCCAGGCCGGTCCCAGGCTATCACCTAGCCCTGCAGATGTAGTTTATGGCCCCAGCTGTAGAGAATCACCCCTCTTCAAAGGAGTTACAGTAGATCAAGGCCCCCACCCGATGAGATCCGTCACACTACACGCGTTCCTACTATCTGATAACCATCCTGTATTGTGCTTGGGGAGGGGATTCTCACTGTGAGGGTGTGTGGGTCAGAGCCTGAAGCGGAAAATTCCAGGGAAGCCTCTTTGTACATCAAAGTTTTTACAATTATGTGTCACATTAAAAATATATAGCACTCCAACAAAGTAGTAGGATTATAACATTTTAATAACTTATAAATATATACAACGCAACAAAAACAGTAAATACATTTAAACATTTTTTTAAAAAAGAAGCAACAATGGTCAGTAGCTGTGTTTTGTGCGAATAGTCCCAAGGCAGCACAACGTGCTGAGTTCTGGACGGCACCCAGGTGATGTTACCTGGGTGCCGCACTGGTTTTTGGTATCCTACAATGCAGCTCCGAAAAACAGCGTGGGGCGTCCCGGGTGGTGCGGGGGGAGGCCTCGTCAGTAGCGGTCTGTTGTGCGAATAGTCCCAAGGCAGCAGAACGCGCTGAGATGTGGATGGCACCCAGGTGATGTCCAGTAAGTTGCCGCACTGGTTTTGGCATCCTACAATGCTGCTCCGAAAAACGGCGTGGGGCGCCCCGGGGGGGGGGGGGGGAAGGCGGCGTGAACGGGCCTTCCCAGGTGGAGGCTCGTCTGCTGTACTGGGGCGCCCCTTTACCGTTTCAGTTGCCATTCCGCCGCTTTTGCTACACTGTGCCTCATCCTCCATTCAGCTGTTTATCGCCCGCTCTTGCGGCTACAGCGTCTCGCTCACCATGTAGTTGAGTTGCGCCCACTCTTGCGGTGCAGCGATAGGCGGCTGCCACGGGACTCTTAAAATGGCGGACGGCTCTTCGGATTTGGGCCTGGTCCACTAAAATGGCCCTGGGACACCTTGGAACTCAGATGTCCCCTGAGCCTTGAAGATTTTACAAAAGTCTTGGGGGCCCCCGACTCCTGCAGGCTTCCGGTGGGGAGCGGCTGCCATAATTGCTCGCGGAATGACCACGACGGAGCCACGAGATGGTGGTGCTCTCATGCTGACGCCAGCTTCAGTCTGAAACATCCAGAAACAAGGTGGGGCTTTCATCGTTTGGGAAAAAAAAATTTTTTTAATCCAATGAAAAGTGTTATTTTTAGGTCATATGATCAAGCCTTCCATCATTAGGTAACCAAAAGTAAAATGAACCAATGAAAAGTTTTATAAACAAGTCACATGACCTGTTATGCTTACGTTACGCGCTGCTATAAAAAGCGTAGAAAATCCGTTGGCACGTGAGGCGGCGTCAGTAGCGGACCAATGTGCGAATAGGCCGAAGGCAGCACAACGCGCCAAGATCCGGATGGCACCGAGGTGGTGTTCAGCAAGTTGCCGCACTGGTGTGGCCATCCTACAATGCTGCGCCGAAAGTCGGCGTGGGGCGCCCCGTTGGCCTGTGAGGTTGCGTCAGTCAGTGGGGGCTGTTTGAGGATCTGACTGCATTGGAAAGCGATGTGATGCTGTGCGTCGCCCCCAAGATGGAGGCTCCTCGGCTGCAGTTGGGCGCCCCTTGGTGTTTCACTCGCTATCCAGCTGAGTTGCGTCCGCACTTGCGGCTACAGTAGGCCGAAGGCAGCACAACGCGCCGAGATCTGGATGGCACTGAGGTGGTGTCTAGCAAGTTGCCGCACTGGTGTGGCCATCCTACAATGCTGCGCCGAAAGTCGGCGTGGGGTGCCCCGTTGGCCTATGAGGTGGTGTCAGTAGCAGACCGATGTGTGAATAGGCCGGAACCAGCACAAGGCGCCAAGATCCGGATGGCACGGACGTGGTGTCATAGTTGAGAGTTCTGAGCAGCGCTTGTAACACTGTCTGAAGATTATTTGCACCTGCTGCAGCTTCACTATTGCCCTGGTGTGGCCAAAGATCGCCCATGACATAGGCGGCCGGCTCCCGGGGTCCGGCGGAACTTTTTTCCTTTTCCTTTCTGCATCTTGTCCCACAATCCGTTTGACCTGAAGACACGACCAGGTCCCTGAATGTGTGCAGGGGGACGCTATTGATTGAATCAAAATGGCGGCTTCACACAAAGCTGACTCAAGCGTTGCTGCTGATGCTATACAGACAAAAACTGGTTTTCAGTTTGTACATTCTTCAGGATTTTTCCATTCAAGGCTGGTTGAGAGTTTGTAGAACAATGGCTTCAGATCTTGCCCTACCCTCTTTTGACTGATGGTTCTTGTTGCCTATCTCTTCAGTTGTCATTTAACTGAACCTTTTTTGACTGCCGAAAGGGGTTCTGGTCCGACCGCTGGTTGGTGGAGACATTTTGACTATATCCTGGACCTGCCCGGCCTCGCCCAAAATGGCGCCGGTATAAATGGACTCGTAACTCCTTGTTGTGTACTGGTTGCTCAACCTTGATATCACGAGATACGTATGCAGTTTTGAAGCACATGGCGGGCGGGGACGAGAATTGATTGAATATTTCGACATCCTTATTGATATTAAGTTCTGATGTGTTATTGATTACTGTACTATTGAAAGTTCGAATTAACGTCACCCATGGTACTTGCCCGCAAATGTATATCTAGAAAATTTTATTGTAAGTGGCCCTGTCGTATTTTGATTACAAAATGTACGTCCACCAATTCCGCAACTGTTAGACACCTTAGTTCTTGCAACCTAATGGCCCGCTCGTTACGTTCCTCTACAGTGTAAGAGGTGGTGTAGTCGTTCGGCGTGGAGCTTGTCTCCTACGCCGACGACACGCAACTTCTCATATCTCTGACCCAAGCCCCTTCTAAGGTAGCTGATAACTTCAATGCCTGCATGTCCAAACTGGCTATGTGGATGAATGAACACTGTTTGAAACTTAATGGGACAAAAACAGAGGTCCTCATTATTGGAGGCAATGAGGTCAAATGGACGACAGAGTGGTGGCCCAGTTGCCTGGGTCCTCTGCCCTCGCCTGCACGAGAGGCGAAGAATCTAGGTGTATGGGTGGACAATAAACTGTCCTTTGATAGCCACGTAAAGAAGACTGTTGGCAAATGTTTTGGGGTGATGAAAACCCTCAACCGCACCCTCGACCTGTTACCCATTAACTTCAGGCGTACCATGACGCAGGCACTGATTACGTCCCGTATTGATTACGGAAACGTGCTGCTCATGGGGACATCAGAGAAAAACATAAAAAAAGCTACAGGTTCTACAAAATTCGGCAGCTCGCCTGGTGCTAAGGCTTCCCCGCCGAGCTCCTTCACGCCCTTCTCTAGCAGCCCTCCACTGGCTACCGATCAGTAAGAGGATTGCCTTTAAAGCTATGCTCTGGTGCCATAAAATAATTCATCACAGAGCACCGGCATATATGTCTGATTTGGCGTCTGTGTATGAACCTAATAGATCTCTTAGATCCAAAGGAATGGGCCTGCTCAGAACTACCTGCCCCAAAAAAGCTAGAATGGGAGGCAGATCATTCCGCACCTTAGCTGCCAAGCAATGGAACCTCCTGCCTCTGGATATCAGGTTGGAGAGTAATGAAATCATGTTTAGGAAGAAGTTGAAAACCTGCCTCTTCACTGTGTGATTGGATTTTTCTCTGCTGTTGCATTCTCTCTCCACAGCGCGGGGACACGCCGGGAGGTGTTACCAAGCGCTCTACAAACTCCTTTAAACTTAAACTAAATGTCTCCTCATCATATACGATTCCAGTTTGCTCCGTGGCCGGCCCACGTGGTTATAGGCCCGTATTTGTATACTGACATTTTCACAATAAAGGTTTTTAAAACAAAACATGGTAGTAGTATTTACATTGGTAAAGTTTTTAATTTTAGTCACTGTTTTCGAATCAGTAAAAGGCAAGTGAAATAAAGCAGTCCAATTACATGACGGATAAAAGGTATAATACGCAGGAACGCAGTAAAGATAAATGGTCAAGGGCTGTTGTGTTTTCTACTCCTGCAACATAAAGTGATCGATAAGAATCTGATATTCAGGCGTATCGGCGACTAAGACAGCAGGCCGAGCATCTTTTGCTCATCGGCTCCGTCATGGGACGAAGAAACGCCCTTTTGCTAGAAAAAGGAATATATTTTACTTGCAGGACAGTTGTAAATTTTCCGGGAAAGTACATTAGCCTGGAACATTATAACATATATGTTTAAGAAAAAATAATGTTTGAAAGCAATAAAAAGCGTAATTATTAGGTCATATGACCAAGCCTTTCATCATTAGAATAACAAAAGTAAAATGAACCAATGAAAAGTTTTATTAACAAGTCACATGACCTGTTATGCTTACGTTACGCGCTGCGCGCCGCGCCCCGGATCGCTTCCGGGAAGCTGCGCTTCGCGCACCGGAGCACTTCCGGGTGCGCTAACGCGGCGTGTCATATAACGCATTACGCGACAACGTAGGTCCAGAATATAGTCAAAATGTCTCCACCAACCAGCGGTCAGAACACAACCTCTTTCAGCAGTCTAAAAAGTTCTGTTAAATGAGAACAGAAGGGACAGGCAACAAGAACCATCAGTCAAAGAGGGGAGGGCAAGTTCTTCCCCACCGGGTCACGTTGGGGCGCTACGGGAACTGATCGAATTGGTAGTCTACAGTGTTTCTGGATGTTTCAGACTGAAGCTGGCGTCAGCATGTTGTAACTGTTATAATTGCTAGTATGCACAGCATGAGAGCACCACCATCTCGTAGCTCAGTCGTGGCCATTCCACTAGCAATCATGGCAGCTGCTCCCCACCAGAAGCCTGCGGGAGTCGGGGGCCCCCAAGACTTTTGTAGAATCTTCAAGGCTCAGTGGACGCTTTCGAGAATGGGGCCCAAGCCCTAGCAGACAAGCGTCCGAGTTCAAAGGTGTCCCAGGGCCATTTTAGTGGACCACGCCCAAATCTGAAGAGCCGGCCGCCATTTTGAGAGTCCTGTGGCAGCCGCCTATCGCTGCATCGCAAGAGCGGGAGCAACTCAACTACATGGTGAGCGAGACGCTGTAGTCGCAAGAGCGGGCGGTAAACAGCTGAATGGCGGAAGAGGCACAGTGTAGCAAAAGCGGGCGGAATGGCAACTGAAACGGTAAAGGGGCGCCCTACTACAGCGTGTCTTCAGGTCAAACGGATTGTGGGACAAGGTCCAGAATGGAAGAGTCATCAAAAGGTAAAAAGTTCCGCCGGACCCCGGGAGTTGGCCGCCTATGTCGGGGGCGATCTAAGGCCACACCAGGGCAACACGACTTGGGGAGGGGGCAGGAGCCAAGCGCCCCCTCCCAGTCCGCGCCACCACACCGTATGTTGAAAATCTGAAGCCATCGTTCTACAAACTCTCAACCAGCCTTGGATGGAAAAATCTTGAAGAATGTACAACCTGAAAACCAGTTTTTGTCTGCATAGCATCAGCAGCAACGCTTGCTATCAGAGTGCATGAGTTTCATGCTCGATCGATTGAGCTAGCCGGATCAGGCAACAAAAAGTATAAAATAGTTATGTAAATAGGTATTTAATAAAATGTTTTACCCTGTTACTTTGCTGGTGTGTTGTATATATTTATAATATTTGCATAGAGTTTATCGTTATTTTGGGCGGGGTGGGTGGCGGAGCCGAGCTGTCTTGCAGTCATCATGGTGTGGAGCTCAGTTCATCTCACAAGTTTCGTATTTCTCATGAAGGGTTGTTCCTAATGTTTCTATTTTAGCGAGGTCAAAAAGAGATCCCATTAGTGGCCTACTGATTTTGCTCGATTACTTTTGTTTTTTTACACGATTTTTCACTATCTGCAAAGACTAAACAGAGTATTGCGACTTTGTGCTTGTTTGTAAATAGAGAATGAACCAAAGAGAATCAATTCTAAAACAGTAAATGCTTGGATAACAATCAATCAAATGGAGAGACAAGCAGGCACGACGGATTACAATGGGGGCAAAGGCCTGCATTAACTACCCTTCACTATCTGCAAAGAGAGAGTACTAATAAGAGAAAAGAGGGGGGGCAGCGTTCAAAGCACATCAGCGTGCATAAACACGAAAATGTTTTTACCTATCACATACTTGACATTTGACTGCTTTTGATATTTGCTATTAAAAAACCATTGAAATTCACTGAAAAAACCATAGGTTTTAGCCCATATATAGTTAGGGATTAGCATTTACAAAACCTTAATTTACTCGCACAAAACCATAGAAATTCGCATATATAGTTAGATGCAATAACTATATATCGCGCACCCGCAACCCACTGCTGATGATGTCACATATTACATCATTCATGACATGGTCAGTGACATCACTGATGACATCACTGATGACATCTCAAATGACATCACTGATGACATCTCAAATGACATAACTGATAACATCACTGATAAAATCACTGATAACATCTCATTTGTCATTACTGATCACATCACTGATGATATCATTCATGTGATAATACGATCAACCTCTTCAGACTCTAATATAACCTTAGATACAATCAGTGTAAACAGACTCTCACAGACTGTCACTCATCCTTGGAGTTACTCACACAGCTAGTCAGTCATGCAAAGAATCAATCACACCTCCATTTCCTCAACTATACAGTTATACACACCTTACTTAATCAAACATATACTAACACATATTTACTCTCTTATACAATCCCTGATACAAGTTCACAATGATCCATACAGCCACTCACACATTCACTGGCTCTTATGCACAGTTATTTATATATGTCAACTCTTACATGTACTGTGTTTTACATATGTTCTTACTTTGACATGTAGCACTGAGAAATCCAATTACTCACCAATGCACTCATACAGATAGTCAACCGCCCATACAGCTGTTTCCACATGCACTTTTGAACCCATACATCTACTAAATCAACTGCTCACACATCTATGCACAGAGTCACACACCTCCCAGCCACCCCCACACACACACTCACTCTCCCATATAAATATTTGGGCAACCAATAAATAACCCATATAGTTACTCATATAGCTACTGATCAACACATGCAGCAGTTTACAGAACTACAGTAATAATGACGCACAAATTAAGACAGTTTAGTTACTAACCCATGCACTCAGTGAGACACATTTAATCATTCTCTCATACAGTCAGTCATGCACCTACTAAATCCTTCATCCAAACACTTATACATCCACTCATTCTTCAATATGTAAGACATATTTTAACTTTACAGAAACATACAGTCACTGGATGTTGTCATTTGAGATGTCATCAGTGATGTCATCAGTGATGTCATTTGAGATGTCATCAGTGATGTCATCAGTGATGTCACTGACCATGTCATGAATGATGTAATATGTGACATCATCAGCAGTGGGTTGCGGGTGCGCGATATATAGTTATTGCATCTAACTATATATGCGAATTTCTATGGTTTTGTGCGAGTAAATTGAGGTTTTGTAAATGCTAATCCCTAACTATATATGGGCTAAAACCTATGGTTTTTTCAGTGAATATATATATATATATATATATATATATATATATATATATATATATATATATATATATATATATATATATATATATATATATATGTAAGTGATATTTTTTTATGCTTTTTCCTTAGCCAATTCTATCTTTAGAAGTGGTGTGTTATTAAAAAATAGTGTTACATTTATTTGCTATAGGTTTTTGAACTCCCGTCCGAATTCGCGACTCCATCGCGGTGGTGCATGATGGGGTCACAACTTCAAAAAAAATGTAGAAACAGTTTGGACAACATCAGAAGTCAGTTTGTAAAGGTTATTATGTGTACCCAATAGAAATATGTTTAACAATTAAAAAAAAATCTGGGAAGCAATGTGATTTTTTACTTATGTGCATTTGTGTGGAGAAAGAGAGGGAAAACTTGCCATTACTGGTTTTATGTTGCTGAGTCTGGTGAATTATATTTATTGTGTGTAAAAGAAAATCCTCTCAGAGTTTGTAAGATTTTTCATTCAACACATTTATTTGCAAGGTGAGTTATTAATTTGTGAGGTTTATTTATAAAATGTGTCATTATTCTAAAACTGTTGTTTGAAATATATAATTAAGATTGATGTATATTGGAGTTTGTTTCATTGTAGTTAGATATTGTTTAAAAAAGAGTCTGTACAGTAATATGTGTTTTTATTAAGATTATTACTGATGTTATTAATTAAGCTTTTTTTAGGTCTGTAGAAATGTATAGTTGAATGATGCCATATATTTTTAGATAGTTGGTTGAAGATGCAGTACACATGTGTAGTATGAAAGATGTTTATTTAAGGTGTAGTTTATTAGGCTTCATTTATCTCTTCAACGTTATACTTGAATGATACTGAATAATTATAGATAGTTTGGTAAAGATGCAGCACAACTGTGCTGTTTGAAAGATGATTATATAAGGTGTTAATAATTAGGTTTCCATTATTAGTTTGCACAAAGGTAAAGTCAAACGATGCTACATATTTTAGGATAGAATGGTAAAATAAAGTACTGTTAATTAGGCTTCTTTTTGTAGTCTGAACAAAGGTATAGTTAATGATGCCACTTAATTTTAGATACAAAGGTGAAGCTGTAGAATAAAAGTGTGGTTTTGAAAAATTTCATAAAAGTTGTTGTTAATAAGCCTTCTTTCTTAAGTCTGTTGAGAGGTATTGTTTAATGATGTCTCATATTTGTGGATAGACGGTCAAGATGTAGCTCAAAATTAAAGCACCGCATTTTACCCTTGCAGGCATGTTGTACTTATCTACTTAACTAGATAATATGCAATCAGTCATCTATGTGTTCAGATTGTATTTATACTATTGTATGTATGCTTAGTGAACTATTGAGAGGTGCCTGACCAATTACAGGAGAGCAAAGGTACTGACTAGGTGATTTTAAAACTACATGAGTAATGATTGACTGATTCAATATTCGGCAATAACCCAGTTAGTATTCAAGCACTCATGAAATCTCTCTGCCAATACCCAAACACTTATAAAATCACCCAGGCACTATCCATGCTCTCTCCCAATCAGTACCCAGGTACTCATGCAATGACCTATGTAATAAGTCATGCATTGCTGCAATCCCCTGAGCACTACCCATGGAGTCCAGCCATCGCCCTGTCACTACCCATGCACTTCTCCAATCACCCAGCCAGCACCATGTACTTATCCAATCACTTTGCCAAAACCCAAGCACTTATAAATTCACCACGCACTCTCCTTGCAGTACTACAATCATGCAGGCACTACCCATTTACTAATGCAATGACCCAGGCACTAACTCATGTTCAGCTACAATCCCCTGAGCACTACCCATGCAAACCTTCAACTACCTACATACTACTGATTCAGTCCTTCAATTACCCAGATAGTATCCATGCAGTCCAGCAATACCCCTGTCACTACCCATGTACTCCTTCAATCAATAGTCCAGTACCATGTACTTATCCAGTCACTCTGCAAAAACATAAGCACTTATAAATTCACCATGCACTCTCCTTGCAGCACTCAAATCATGCAGTCACTACCCATGCACTCATGCAATGACCTATGCACTAACGCATGCACTGCTACAACACCCTGAGAACTACCCATGCAGGCCAGGCATCGCGCTGTCACTACCCATGCACTCCTTCAATCACCCAGTAGGCACCATGTACTTATCCAATCATTCCACCAAATCCTAAGCACTTACAAATTCACCATGCACTCTTCTTGCAGTACTCTAATCAATCAGGCACTACCCATATACTCATGCAGTGACCAAGACACTATCTCATGTACTGCTACAATCTCATGAGCTCTAGCCATGCAGACCTCTAACCACCTACACACTACTGATTTACTCCTCCAATTACCCAGGTAGTATCCATGCAGTCCAGCAATTCCCCTGTCACTACCCATGCACTCTTCCAATCACCCATCCAGCATCATGTACTTATCCAATAACTCAACCAAAACCCAGGCACTTATAAATTCACCATGCAGTCTCCTTGCAGCACTCTAATCATCCAGTCACTAGCCATGCACTCATGCAATGATCTACGCACTAACTCATGCACAGCTACAATCCCCTGAGCACTATCCATGCAGTCCAGCCATCACCCTGTCACTATCCATGCACTCCTTTAATCACCCAGTGAGCACCATGTACTTATACCATCACTCTGCCAAAACCTAAGCACTTATAAATTCACATGCACTCTCCTTGCAGTACTCTAATCATCCAGTCACTACCCATGTATTCATACAATGACCCACACACTAACTCATGCACTGCTACAATCCCCTGAGCACTATTCATTCAGTCCAGCCATCTCCCTATCACTGCCTATGGACTCCTCCAATCTCCTAGTCAGCACCATGTACTTATCCAATCTCTCTGCCAAAACCCAAGCAGTTATAAAATCACCATGTACTCTCCTTGTAGTACCGTAATCATTCGGTAACTACTCATGCACTCAAGCAATGACCAAGGTACTGACACATGCAGTGGTACAATCACCTGTGCACTGCCCATGCACTCCTCTAATCACCCAGCCAGCACCCTGTAGTTATCCAATCACTCGTCCAAAACCCAAGCATTTATAAATTCACCCTGTACTCCCCTTGGAGTACTCTAATCATCCATTCACTACCTATGTTCTCATGCAATGACAGAAGCACTAAATCATGCACTGCTACAATCCCCTGAGCACTACCCATGTAGTCCAGCCATCGTCCTGTCAGCACTCTGCCAATCACCCAGTCAGCACCATGTACTTATCCCAATCACTTTGCCAAAACCCAAGCAGTTATAAATTCACCATGCACTCTCCTTGCGGTACTCTAATCATTCAGTTACTGCCCATGCACTCATGCAATGAGCCATGCACTAACAGTTGCAGTGCTATATTCCACTACACACTGTCCATGCAATCCTCTAAACACCTAAATACTATTCATCCACTCCTTTAATTACCCAAAAAGTACCCATATAGTGCAGCAAACCTCATGTGATTTCAAAAGGAAGGATTTAATTGTTTTTTATATAGAACGTGTTTCTTTAGTAATAGAATAGTATATTTGTATATAGTTATATTAATAATATTACATTTATTATAAAAAAAATCAGATATTCATCATCATCATTAAGAAAGACTTACCATAACCAAAAAAACAGAAAAGAGAAAAGAACAAAAGAAACATTACTATTTAAAGAAAAGACAACAGCAAGAATTAGATGCAATACAACATGTGGGAAAACTGAAAAAGTCTTGCAGTAGGAGAACAAAAGAATTTATTAAAAAACTTTCAAGGAGTAGAAAGGGTTTTGAGAATGTAGAAAATAGAAAGAATTCCTCAAGAACAAAGAAGAATGAAATTAAAAAAGGACAAATTATTGGCAAATCACGTTCTGAAAAAACAATCTATGCTAAAAGAAGAATAAATCAATTTTGTGAAATTAGGAAAGGCATGTTTCAAACTAGAGTAGTACAACATGTATTAAAATATGGCAAGAAATATAAAAGAAGATCAGCATTTTATAAAAAGAAAAAACAGATTGAAACTTTTGTTGAAAAGGCTTTTGAATTAAAAGAAAATGATAGTTTTAACAGAAGTCGATCATTAGATAAACCAATGCATGTTATGAAGGACAAAAGTAAAAAGATGAGACTAATTAACAGAACTAACTTTTGTGATTTTTTTTGGGTGAATGGAAGCACACTTCAAGCTCAGAGACTTTTTTTTAATGAAGAGAGCTATTTTCAAACCAATACATTAGTTCATGCAGTTGATACCAGTGGTCGTGCTTATGAAGTGAAAAACGGTTCTGCAATTGAAAAAGAAAAGATGGTTCCTAGAAATATAGAAGAAGTCATAGCTGATGAAGTTCTAGGTAGTTGTACTAAAGCCCCAGTATATAATTGGGATTCTGGTAGTATTTGCAGTATACGACAGGAGTTTATTGATATTTTCCGGCATTTCTTACAAGAGCATAGTAAAAAAAAGTGTTAAAAGATTAAGATGCTGCATGGACTAGATCCTTGCAAACTGAGAAAAAATACTGGTTTGCAAGGTCATTCTCTGGCTTGTCTTTCTAGAAAAGTGTGTCAAAGTGTTTTTTGTCATTTGAGAATGTTAGCAGTACATCACTCTCAAATGCGGAAGTTAGTAAAAAAATTGTACTATGTAAAAAGTCCTGCAATAATTCTAAGTGACTTAAACAGTGCTCTTTTGCATGGGTCTGTATCAGATGTGAAAAAAGTTTGTGAAGAAATAGAGTTTTGGTACTTTGGTCCTGAACAAGAGTGTATAGAAAGTGAGAGATTGATAGAAGTAGGTGTTGAAAAAGACGTGGACGTTAGAAGTACTAAGAGGTTTGAAGAAGAAATCACAAACTTTAAGGTAATTTGTTGTGAAAGACCAAACAAACTATGGGGCATATTATCAAGACAGGCGATAAAATAATTGCCATTTTAGCTGCAGAAAATTGCCTCTAAAACAGCGATAATGGGCTTGATTATATGCTCTATGGAATTCCAATTGAAGCCCATGTTAGATGTCCTTCACGTTTAACATGGGCTTCAATTGGAATTCCATCGATTATATTATCAAGCCCATTATCGCCATTTTAGCGGCAGTTTTCTGCCGTTAAAACAGCGATATTTTATCGCATGTCTTGATAATTTGCCCCTATGTATGTATTTGTTGTCGACAAACTCACTATAAAAATCAAACTAGGAATGCTGATCCGTATTTAAAAAGTGAAAAAGAAAACAATGATAAGTGGAAGGAATTTGCAACTTATTTGTTGGTTGAAGATTGCTTTGATTTGGGTAGTGATCAATGTATCTGTAAATATTGATATACCAAATTAAAGGACAACAAAATGCAAGCTAGAGCTGTGCATAATAACCTAGAGTTGGTAGTTATTCCTGCAGAGCTGGTAGATTTAAATACTTATGAGTCCATTCTGATTCAATCTGTGCACCCGTTTCAGGCTATTGTTCGTATGGAGCCTAAAACAGGTAAGTTGCCTCCCACAGATTTACAAAGAGGATTAAAAGGAAGAGTTGTGTATTTACCTTCAGATTTAAAGAAAAATATTGAAACTGTTGGTGTAGAGAAAGAGTGAACTGAAGCTGTAGTTATTCTAGTTAATGGTGTTCCTACAAAGAGTCGGAAAAATTGCAAGTATTAGGAGATGTCAGGAAAGTGCAAAACGGCTATGCTATATCTCATAAAAAAAGAGTGTTTACTACAAAATATGTATGTGGAAGAAGAAGAAATAGTTTTTAGAGATGATAGCGAAATTTCAAGTGGCCAAATTGAAAAAGTGGACATCTGCAAAAGTGAAGACATTTATGAGCATTATAGTGTACATCCTTTACATTCAAAGGAAGTGCTTGAAAATATTATTGAATTATTTCAAATGAAGAAAGCAAAGGTGACTCCCATGAGTGTTTGGGAAAAAAGTTTGGAAGCTCGTAGTTTTCCACAGCTCTTCCGCACTGGCAAAGGTGGACACTATGACGAACGACCAGTGCAGATTGCGGAATCAGAATATCGAACAACAAGATTGTACTTAGAAGATCCAAGATTTTGACAATGTATCCCATATACATTTCATCTTTTGTTTGAAAGTGACTTGTCATATGCAGTCAACCGCATATTAAAAATAGGAGTTCATCTTCAAAATTTTTCTGCGAAGGAGCTCATGGACAAAGTACAACAGAGAGAAAATCATTTACAATCTCAATTGATTAATTTTATGGCGTGTCAACGTGGTACTAATGAGCATTGGTATCGTCGTCATGGTGGACTTAAATGTATGTTAAGGAACATAGGAACCCCTACATGGTTTGTTACGTTAAGCTGTGCTGAATACGCATGAGACGATTTACTTGAATTTCTTCGAGAAGCAAATTCAAATATTAAAAACATTGAATTAAAGACACCTGGAGAACTGTGTTCCTTTGATCCAGTAAATGTGTGCAGATATTTTAATCATAGGTTTCAAGCTATGATGTCTTTTATCTGCAATAAAAACAATCCACCTCTTGGAGAAGTTATTGATTTCTTTTGGAGAAAGGAGTATCAAGCTAGAGTGCTCCTCATATACATATGCTTTTATGGATCAAGGATGCACCCAGATTTGGAACTGATTTGGATGAGACTGTTTTATCTTTTACTGAAGACTATGTAATATGTGCTATGCCAAAAACAAGGGAAGAAAATTCCTTAGGACAACAAGTTTACAGTTTCAAACTCATCGATGTGGCAAATACTGTCAACGGAAATACAAATGAAAGGAAATGTTTTATACCAAATGTCGTTTTGGATTTCCACGTCTAGTAATATCCGAGGGAAGAGTCAACAGTTTCATGTCAGCAGTGAGGCATGCTATCACTAGAAAATCTCCCAAAAATACTTACAATTTAAAAAGAAGAGAACAATAAACGTATATTTATGATTATAATCCAGTGATTTTGTTGATGTGGAATGCAAATATGGATATCCAGTATGTTGCGGATAATTCTATTGCTGTTGCTCGGTATGCAATGTCATACATAACAAAATCTGAAAAGACAGAGTTGAAATAAATGAGGGAATACATTTCCCAAGAGTAAACTTTTGGTAAGAAATCGTACAGCTGTGGTTTGAAGAAGCTGTCCCATCGAGAGTTTGGATCCTATGAATGTTTGGATCGGTTGACTTCTGCATTTTTATATTCAAAGTCAAGAGGAATCATTTGGGTAAGTCTAGGTCTTGCTGCAACACGAAATTGAGTACTTAAATCTATAAAAGAAATTGAATATTTAGCATTAAATGAACCAGAAAGCACATATTTTGTTAAAACAAACATGTTGGATACTTATAATCCTAAAGGAAGTCCCTATCTTGAAAACATATGTCTCTATGAAGTCCTGCAATGCTACAGCTTTAAAAGAAATATTACAAAGAACATAAATTAAGAGAAATATACAGTGATTGGTTCTAATCGATGTTTGGTGAGACCTAGTAAAGGAAATCTCATTTATCATAGGAAACTGAGTTGCGATACTCCATATAAAAGGGAATTTTACTATTTAGCACTTCTGCAACTCTTCAAGCCTTGGCGTACTGAAATTGAATTACTTGGCTATTTTCAGTCATATGAAAATTATTTTAATGCATGTAAAGATAGTATTGTATGCACAGTTTTTCAGAATCATCTACAAATGTTGAATGAAGAGATTCAACAAGAAGCTACTATCATTATTATTATTATTATTAATGCTTTCTTGATATAGTGCATGGCTACCCTTGGACATCACAGCGCTCAGCGCCTATCTTCATTCCAAACAGGAGACTCATTGCAAGTTCATAAAGTGCCAGGTATTTAGCTTCTTCCTGAATTCGAGGAGATTGTACAACTAGCGGAGCTGGGTTGGGAGGGTATTCCAAAGAGCAGAGGCATTAAGTCAGAACTGGTGGCCACCCGCTCTTGCCCTCTTGATCTTAGGGACCCGGGCTTGATAAAGATTAGAAGATCTCAGGTTTCGGGTTGGTAGGTAGAAGGATAGTAAATTCTGTAGGATTTTAGGACCCGTACCCCACAAAGTTGTGTGTGCTATGCATAGTGATTTAAACTTTATTCGATCTAAGATCAGTAGCCAGTGCAAAGCCCTAAGAGATGTCTTGGCCGATTGTTTCCTGGGGACATTATGGAGGAGTCTGGCAGCACAATTCTGTACCACCTGCAATCTCCTCATAGTAGCCATGGGGGGCCCAGATATAAGGAGATGCACTAGTCCAGTCGCGGCAATACCAGTGTTTGGACTAAGGTTCTGCGAGTTCAGTCTGGGAGCAAAGGCAGGATTTTCCGTAGTTGCCTTAGAATTCAAAAGCAGGTGGCCGCCCGCAACCTGTACTGCTTGATATTCAAGATTTAGGGATTTGTCCAACTATATTCCTATGTTTTAATTCTCTCTTTCAAAATGGGGGGATCTCCTTAACTGCTGGGCCATTTCAGTTGGGAAGGGCTATTATTATTGTTCCCTAGGATCATTAGCTCAGTTTTTTCCCCATTCAATTTGAGGAAGGAGTGGTCCATCCAAGTGGCTACTGAACTCAGACATGTTTCTAGGTCAATCTTGTGTTTTTTTGGATGATTAAGGGACAGTACAAGCTGTGTGTGGTCTGCGTACAATATGATCTGCACCCCAAAAGGAAGGATCAGGTCTGTCAGGGATTTAGGATACACATCAAACAGGGTTGGGCTTAGTGAGGAAGCCTGCAGGATGCCACACAGCAGTGGGATGGAGTTAGATGAATAGTTCTCTCCATCAGGAAGGATCAGAAGCAGGAGAGAGCATTGCCTGCCACTCCTACAGCTTTGAGTAGGTCTATTAAAGTGTTATGATTTACAGTGTCAAAAGTGGCACTTAAGTCTAACAGGATGATTGCCACCATACCTCCCTGATCGAGCAGTTGGCATGCCTCTTCAGTCACTATGAGCAGCGTGGTTTCCATCCCATGATTGGGGCGAAAACCAGTCTGGGAGGTGTGCAGAATTGCGTGGGATTCTAGAGAATCAGTAAGAGTTTTATTGACATGTTTTTCCAGGAATTTGCTTGTCTTGGGAAGAAGGGAGATTGGGCAATAATTGCTTTATACCTCTTGGTCTAAATCGTTTTTTTTAAAGTGCTTTGACCATGGGCTGTTTCCATGTTTTGGGCACTCGTGAGGTGAGGATGGAGGCATTAAGAACATCTGACAGAGGAGGGGAAATGGCACTTTTTACTGTGCTCAGCAAGTGTACTAGGGTTAGGTCACAGGGGTAACCTGATTTAATTGAGTTCCAAAGTAGGGACAGAGTGGAGGGATTTATCAAGGGAAACTCTGCAAGAACTGCGGAGTGCTTTTCTACCGTCACTTGAGCTGAGAACAAGTTATCGAGTTCAGTGAACGGAGGCAAGGCATTATATGTCTTGAAAATCTTATTGTTGAGGAACTCTGCCAGTTCTGTGCATCTTTGTGGTGAGGACTTAGATGGAGTGTCAGGCTGAGGGGGACTCATACGTTTTTTAACAATCCTAGCAATTTCCTTGGGTGCATTAGTGGACCCCTTAACTTTCTCCTCAGAATATAGTGCCTGTACTTTTTTAATCTCAGTTTGATATTGTTTAATAGTTTCTTTATATATCTTTTTCTTATCGGGACTGTAGTCTTTCCTCCAGGCCCACTCAAGCCTTTTGCATTTTTGTTTGACTTCTCTAATTATCGGGGTAAACCAAGAAGATTGGTTTTCTCTAGGTATATTAGTTCTCCATTTATGTGGGATGATAGTGTCTAAGGAATATGCGATCCAATCATTGAAGTTTTGAGAGGAAATCTGGGGGTTAAGATTTCCTGTTGGGCTCGTTTTAACTAGTGTAGCTACCTAGCGTTCAGGGTCAAGTTTGGGCCACAAACGGTCCCAGTGTTTTGTAGTTTGGTTGTGGATTTTTGGAGATGACGATGTCCAGGTGATTGGTATTATAAAGTGCTCCGACCAAGGAATGGGGGTAGGACGGTCGGTTGCCAGGTTGGAGAATATCAGGTCTAAAATATGGCCTTTCTCATGTGTGGGACCAGTAATCTTTTGATGTGACTGGAGGGCCTGTAGATATTGTGTACCATTGTGTCCATCCCCTTTTGAGTGGTATCCAAAGTGGAGGTTAAGATCTCTGAGAATAATAAAAAATTAGATGCTGAGCAAGCCAAGGATGCTGCCGTGTCCGTAAGGGATTCAATAAACATCCCAGAGGGGCCCGGGGACAATATATCAGGATACCTGACAGTGTACAGGTTGGGGAGAAGGAGAGAGAAAAGCTGAGGCTTTTGCAATCCTGTAGCACATCAGGGGTTATTCGCCGGTTGATACTTTTTTCAAAATGATTGAGATCCCTCCCCCCTTCTTTTCTCTCCTGTCCCTCCTAAGGATAAAATATCCTGGTGGTAGTGCCTGCACCACATCTGGGTCTGCATATTTATGTAGCCAGGTTTCAGTCAGGAATAGTACCTATGGCTGTTCCTCGATGAGTAGTAGATGAATTTCTGTCATGTGCTTTGTCAAGGACCTACAGTTCAGGAGGAGCATTTTCAGCTCCATGGTATGTTGCACTTTGACTGAGCCCCACTGAGGGTGTTCAACTTTAAAGGGGCAGTTTGGACAGGATATATGTCCCTGTGATCCATTTATACTATGGGTGCAATTCCTCTTGTAGGGCAAGAAGCTGTGGTCCTGTGTATTGGGGCTTCTTCGCATTAGAAACAGGGTACCTGGCCCCTGGTCCTGGTCATGCATGGACGGGCGCAGACAGATTTGCCTTAGGCACGCCTTTGGCGTGCCAGCGGCGCGTCTGCGCTGGCAGGGGAGTCATACTCAAGAGCTCTGCCTCCCAACCTGAAGATCGAATGCCTGCCCCGCCTTCTGCCTCAATTCCCTCCACACAATCAAACACTCCGTGGTGGACCAGGAAAGTGGCAGTAATGGCGGAGCAGGTAACAGTGCAAATTAAGGCGAGACAGTATATTATTTAAAAACGAGTGTCATTAAAACCAGCTTCCGGCAATCTTGGCCCGATAATCCGAAACAGGAAGGACAGCAATGTAACAGCAGTCACAAATGCACTTCAATATACAACAATGCTAGACTCGGTGACCAATTGCTGAGCTAAAAGAAAGGGGAGAGGAGCTCCTACATACCGTTGCAGCAGTCTTAGTTTAAAAAAGATTGTAGGTAGCTGCGCGTCCGCACTGGCAGCTGAGTCATATACTCAATGGCTCTGCCTCCTAACCTGCTGATCGAATGCCTGCCCCCGCCTTCTGCCTCAATTCCATCCACACAATCGGAACACTCCGTGGTGGACCAGGGAAGTGGCAGTAATGGCGAAGCAGGTAACAGTGCCAATTAAGGTGAGACAGTGTATTATTTAAAAACGAGTGTCATTAAAACAGGTTTACGGCAATCTTGGCCCGATAATCTGAAACTGGAAGGACTCCAATTTAATAGCAGTTACAAATGCACTTCAATATACAACAGCGCTGGACTCGGTGACCAATTGCAGAGATATAAGAAAGGGGAATGGAGCTCCTGCATACCGTTGCAGCAGTCTTAGAGTAAAAAAGGTTGTACTATTGCAGCTGAGATTGCTAGAAACAGTTCTCAAGACAGTCAAAGTTCTACTCCACTGAGCCAAGATCCACTGGGAGAACCAATTCTTGTAAATGAAGCAGCAATTACTATGATTAAAGTAGAAACAGCAGTGCATCAAGCTCAACAGGATATTATGAAGTTGGTAAACTTGGAAGAGTAACTAAATATTGAAGAGAAAGAAATATATCAGCAATTTACAGAACGGATCGACCATGGTTTACATCATGAAAATAAAGAATGCAACTGCACATCATTTCAACCTATCTGAATGTATATCAGTGGTCAAGCTGGTACAGGAAAAAGTGTCTTAATTAAAGTTTTGACCAGTTATTTACAGGAAACCACTGAATCACATTTATCTTGTGTTGTAACCCCTCCAACTGGGTTAGCAGCACACAACATTAAAGGGATCACATTACACCATTTACTAATGCAATCTGTTGAACATGAAAACATGTTGGAATATCACAAGCTTTCTGGAGAAGCTTGTTTGGAAGTTTCAAGAGTACTAAAGAAAATGAAACTTCTGATAATTGATGAGGTGAGCATGGTCTCAAACATAATGCTTGCCTTTGTACATTTACGAAGGCAGCAAACTTACTCCTGTAAAAGGGGAACCAGTTTTTAAAACATTTCTGCATGAAGACACAAGGAAATATTTGGGAAGTATTGGAAATGTTAACATTTGGCTATATTTTCAATACAAAGAACTTGTTAAAAATATTCGACAGGCAGGTGATGAAGATTATGGAAGCATCCTTCAAGATATAAGAATTGTTGTTTTGACAGAACATGGAAAAGAACCTTTGCAAATTCAGGTACTTACAAACTTGTTTCCGAATGAAAATGTCGCTCCGGAAATAGAATACAAAAAAAATTGGAGAAAAGAAATCTATAATCTGCCTAATGCCAACACTGCAAGAGTGTTCTAAATTATATGAAGAACTTTTAAAGCTGTAAAAACAACAAATAATAAAAATGGAAGCTATTGATAAAATTGAACACGAAGGAATTACTATTATTTTGACCGAAAAATTAAAAATAAAATTTGATTCTTTGGAAAAATCCATATCTAAAACTGCTGGTTTAGAAAATAATTTATATGTTTGTGAAAACTGTCGGGTATCCTTCAAGATATAAGAATTGTTGTTTTGACAGAACATGGAAAAGAACCTTTGCAAATTCAGGTACTTACAAACTTGTTTCCAAATGAAAATGTTGCTCTGGAAATAGAATACAAAAAAAATTGAAAAAAGAAATCTATAATCTGCCTAATGCCAACACTGCAAGAGTGTTCTACATTCTATGAAGAACTTTTAAAGCTGTAAAAACAACAAATAATAAAAATGGAAGTGAATGATAAAATTGAACACGAAGGAATTACTATTATTTTGACCGAAAAATTTAAAATAAAATTGGATTCTTTGGAAAAATCCATATCTAAAACTGCTGGTTTAGAAAATAATTTATATGTTTGTGAAAACTGTCGGGTATCCTTCAAGATATAAGAACTGTTGTTTTGACAGAACATGGAAAAGAACCTTTGCAAATTCAGGTACTTACAAACTTGTTTCCAAATGAAAATGTTGCTCTGGAAATAGAATACAAAAAAAATTAGAGAAAAGAAATCTATAATCTGCCTAATGCCAACACTGCAAGAGTGTTCTACATTCAATGAAGAACATTTAAAGCTGGAAAAACAACAAATAATAAAAATGAAAGCTATTGATAAAATTGAACACAAAGGAATTACTATTATTTTGATCGAAAAATTTAAAATAAAATTGGATTCTTTGGAAAAATCCATATCTAAAACTGCTGGTTTAGAAAATAATTTATATGTATGTGAAAACTGTCGGGTAATCTTATGGCGTAATTTGGATGTGGAAAAAGGTTTAGTAAATGGAGCAATGGGAAAAGTTGTTGATTTTGTTAATTATCAAAATTGAGATGGAATTGAAATTTTGAAGATCAATTTTGATCAGATTGAAGAAATAAAACAGATTAGACATTGTGCTGTTAATTTTTTACTTGTTAAAGACGTGTATGTTCGTAGAAAACAGTTTCCTCTTTCTTTGGCATATGTGGTGACTATTCATAAATCTCAGGGCTTAAGTGTAGATAGTGCTTTGGTAAACATTGGAAGTACCATGTTTAAAGAGGGTATGGCATATGTTGCATTGTCCTGAGTTAGAACTTTATCTGGATTGTATTTGATTGATTTTGATGAGAGAAAGGTTAGTAGCGATGCAAATTGTGTAAGAATTAAGTTAAGAAGACTGTATGCTCCCAACTTAGGTGAATATTCTGTATATGAAAAGTACGTAGTAGGTCGAAAACAAACATATGAGAAACTCTGTAGTGAGGTTGGAAATAAGAAAAAAAACAAGAGAATGTTGAGGTTCCGATAAAAAAAATGGACAGTGTTGAAGATATTGTAGGATATCAGTTAAAAAATAGTTCAGGTATCAACTGCTATGCTAATGTGGTTCTGAACATCGTATTTTTTCTAGAAAATCTCCAACAACAAATTATGGAAAATTGAGAAAAAAGGTTTTGTTGTTTGTTGCATTCTATTTTTCAAAACTTGACAACTGATAAAACTAAAATCCAAAGTGTTTCTGGCATTTGGAGTCTCTGGATATATGTTCTGGTTCTTTCAAATTTAAACTTAATGTACAGCAAGATGCTTAAGAATTTCTTATGTTTATGGTTGCAGTATTGGAAGATGAAGGAATACAAATTGAAAATCTGTTTGGACTACGTTACAAATGGGAACATGAATGTGAAGATTGTATATTTACTTCTACCACTAACATAAACACTGAAAGATTCATGTATTTGACAATACCAGATTGTAAAACAGTGTCTTTTAACTAATTAGTACAATCAGCTAATCAAAATATGGAGTGTAGTCAGAGCAAATCAGAAACGTTATCAACATTATTTATAGAAAGATTTGTACAATATATCATTTTAGTGATACAACATTGTAGATCAGATGGAAAAAAACTGGAAACTACCCATGCAGTCCAGCAACCACCCTGTCACTCCCCGTGCACTCCTCCAATCAGCCAGCAAGTATCATGTACTAATCCAAACACTCTGTTACTACCCAATCACTTATAAATTCACCATGAACTCTCCTTGCAGTACTCTAACCATCCAGTCACTACATATGTAACCATGCAATGACCCAGACGCCAACACATGCAGTGCTATAATCACAAGTGCCCTGCCGATGCAGTCCTCTAACCATAACAGACTTCTCATTCACCATGATCTTATCCAATCACTGCACCAAAAGTCAAGCACTTATAAATTCATCATGCACTCTCCTTGCAGTACTCTAACCATCCAGTCACTACCTATTTACTCATGCAATGACCCAGCCAGTAACACATGACATGCACTGCTACAATCACATGATGCAAATTCTGGCGGGCTCTCAGCGCCGGTGGCTCTCTCTTAGCTGCAGCGGCCCACACAGTTTCAGTGAAGTTGCAAAGGTTCAAATTCAGACGGGCTCTCAGCGGTGGCAGCGCTCTCTTAGCTGCAGCAGCCCACACAGATTCAGAGAAGTAGCAAAGGTTCAAATTCAGGTGGGCTCCCATCGGCGGCAGCTCTCTCTGAGCTGCAGTGGCCCGCACGGATTCAGTGGAGTTGCAAAGGTTCAATTTCAGCGTTACTCACAGTAGAACCAGAGGCTACGGATTACTCGAAGGAGGCCTCACCTGCAAGCAGAATTCCTCATGCAGGAATTCCGACGGCTGACGGGGTGAAGTCTAATGTCCCTGAGACTTCAGTAGGAGGCGCTCTCGACTCAGGCCCTTGGGTGGTTTCTTTGGCAAGCTTGGTGAAAGTTTCAAAGTTCTTTCCTCTGTTCACTTGGACAGAGTTTTGTCTTGACATCCAGAAGGAACATACCTGAACAAAGTTCCAGCGCATCATTTAATATACCTAAAATGTCAGAACCAGTTTGGTGGTGTCGGGGAGCACTTGGTTTACAAGGGGATATCCTGCCCTTTCAGAATGAGGGGGCCTGCTATCAGATACCTGGGTCGTTTCACAGTAGTAACCGTGAAATGGAGGGTAACTCGCTATTAGAGCATGCTACACAGATCGAGGCATTATGGTTATCCTAATTCATACAGTCATCTTTACACATCATCCAAAAAGAAAGGCTAAAAGAAATCATGATGTAAAGTCTATAAACAGAACAGCCATTGGACTAGTGACTGTAATAAGTATAAAATTGCCAAACTGATGTAGCAGCATGATTGCCTGCTCCTAAAAGATGAAAGGCTGGGCGCTAGAACACGTGGTCTCTGCAGCAAGGTTTCTTAACACTGAGCTGTCCGTCCATGTGGGCCTGTGCCATAGCATCAATACACTCGCCGATTTGTGTGTTGTGTGTTATAAAACAGAAACAGCATATTCCCTAAAGAGTCTGTTACACAGCACGCCCAAAGAGCAAGTGCTAATGATTAAGTGCCCATGTGCACACTGGTAGACTCCGGCACAAATTAAACAAAAGTTTAAAGTCTAATGTGCCAAACTGATATAGCAGCATGGTTGCCTGAGTTCTAGAACACGTGGTCTCTGCAGCAGGCTCTCTTCACACTGACCTGTCTATCCATGTGGGCTTGTACCATAGCATCACTACACTTGCCGGTTTTTGTGTTGTGTGTTATACACAGCACGCCCAAAGAGCAAGTGCTAATTTTTAAGTGCCCATGTGCGCAGTGGGAGGCCACGGCACAAATTAAGCAGTAGTTTAAAGTCTAAAATTGCCAAACTGATGTAGCAGCATGGTTGCCTACTCCTAAAAGATGAAAGGCTGAGCGCTCGAACACGTGGTCTCTGCAGCAAGCTCTCTTCGCACTGAGCTGTTTGTCCATGTGGGCTTGTGTCGTAGCATCATTACACTTGCTGGTTTGTGTGTTGTGTATTATAAAGAGAAACAGCATATTCCCTAACGAGTCTGTTACACAGCATGCCCAAAGAGCAAGTGCTAATGAATAAGTGCCCATGTTTGCACTGGTAGACCCCGGCTCAAATTAAGCAGTAGTTTAAAGTCTAAAATTGCCAAAATGATGTAGAAGCATGGTTGCCTGCTCCTAAAAGATGAAAGGCTGAGTGCTAGAACACTTGGTCTTTTTTATTTATTTACAGGATGGTGCCACGTGGCCCCCCTTCCCTAGGCCACTTCTAGCCCAGGGACCCCATCACCCGGGGCCTGGCTTCACTGTTGGGGAGCCCAGTTGCCCACAAGGTCCCGCCGGCTCCCCGCCACCTGCGGGAGCCAGCATCACTTTTGCACAATGGGAGCTGCTAACATGTAGCTTCCCTTGTGCAAAAGCAATTCTGCTTTGGTTTTTACTCACCTATACAGTTATACACACACCACCTGAATTATTCATACAGATACTAACACATCCTTACTTTCTTATACAATCACTGACACAAGCACATACTTATCTATACAGCCACTCTCACAATCACTTACTCTCACATATAGTCATTTATATAGTCTAACTCTCACATATTCTGCTTTTCACATATGTAGTTACTCAAACATATACCACTGAGACATCCTTTGACTCACCAACATACCCATACACACACTTACTCACCCATACAGCCCTTCACACATGCACTCTTCAATCCATATACCCAGGGAATCACCCACTCACACATCTATGCACACAGTCACCGACCCCCCACCCACCCACACAGACACTCAGGCACTCATACAGATATACAAACAACCAATCCATAACCCATATAGACACTCAAGTGCCTAATTACCAACCCATGCAGCCGCTTACACACCAACTGACAGACTGATACAGGCATTCACACAGTTTAGTCACTAATCCATGCATTCAGTAAGACACCTTTAATCACTCACTTATACAGTACGTCACACACCTACTAAATCATCCATACGGACACTGATACACCCACTCATTCCTCAACACACCTTGGCATATAATTATATAAAACAAATTTAAACTTTTTAGAAACACCAAGTCACTGGATGATGTCATCAGTGATGTCATCAGTGACGTTATTTGAGATGTCATCAGTGATGTCAGCAATAATGTCACTGACCATGTCATTAGTGAAGTATTATGTGATGGCATCAGCAATGCATTGCGGGGGCGCAAGTTATAGTTAGCTAAACTAACTATAATGGCCACATTTCTCTGGTTTTGTATGAGTGAAATGTCCGACTAACTATAACATCACTGAAACCTGTGTTTTTTTGTGTGGATTTCTAAGGTTTTTTAAAAGCTAATTCCTAACTATATTGTCCCTGAAACCTATGATTTTTTTAATGAAAATATATATATATATATATATTCAATGAAAAAACCATTGGTTATAGAACATATATAGTTAGGAATTTGCATTTACAAAACCTTATTTTACTCGCATAAAACCATTGAAATTCCATATATAGTTAGATGCGCTAACTATATATCGCGCACCCGCAATCCACTGCTGATGATGTCACATATTACATCATTCATGACATGGTCAGTGACATCACTGATGACATCACTGATCACAACATCCAGTGACTGTATGTTTCTGTAAAGTTAAAATATGTCTTACATATTGAAGAATGAGTGGATGTATAAATGTCTGGATGAAGGATTTAGTAGGTGCATGACTGATTGTATGAGGGAGTGATTAAATGTGTCTCACTGAGTGCATGGGTTAGTGAATAAACTATATTAGTTTGTGCATCATTATATCTGTTGTTCTGTAAACTGCTGCATGTGTTGATCAGTAGCTATATGAATAACTATATGGGTTATTGATTGGTTGCTCAAGTATTTGTATGGGAGACTGAGTATATGTGTGAGTGGCTGGGAGGTGTGTGACTCTGTGCATAGATGTGTGAGCAGTTGATTCACTAGATGTATGGTTTCAAAAGTGCATGTGGAAACAGCTGTATGGGCGGTTGACTGTGTGCATGAGTGTATTGGTGAGTGAATGGATATCTCAGTGCTACATGTCAAAGTAAGTACATATGTAAAACACAGTACATGTGAGAGTTAACATATATAAATAACTCTGCATTAGAGCCAGTGAATGTGTGAGTGGCTGTATGGATCATTGTGAACTTTTATTAGGGATTATATAAGAGAGTAAATATGTGTTAGAATATGTTTCAATAAGTAAGGTGTGTATAACTGTATAGTTGAGGAATTGGAGGTGTGATTGATTCTTTGCATGACTGTCTAGGTGTATGAGTAACTCCATGGATGAGTGACAATCTGTGAGTGTCTGTTTTCACTGAGTGTATCTAAGGATATATCAGAGTCTGTAGAGGTTCATCGTATTAACACATGAATGATGTCATCTGTGATGTTGTCAGTGATGTCATTTGAGTTGTCATCAGTGATGTCATCAGTGATGTCATTTAAGATGTCATCAGTGATGTCATTTGAGTTGTTATCAGTGATGTCATCAGTGATGTCACTGACCATGTCATGAATGATGTAATATGTGACATCATCAGCAGTGGATTGCGGGTGCGCGATATATAGTTAGCGCATCTAACTATATATGGAATTTCAATGGTTTTATGCGAGTAAAATAAGGTTTTGTAAATGCAAATTCCTAACTATATATGTTCTATAACCAATGGTTTTTTCATTGAATTTTCAAGGTTTTGTAAATGCAAATTCCTAACTATATATGGACTATAACCTATGGTTTTTTCTGTGAATTTCAATGGTTTTTTAATAGCAAATATCAAAAGCTGTCAAATGTCAAGTACGTGATAGGTAAAAACGTTTTCGTGTTTATGCACGCTGATGTGCTTTGAACGCTGCCCCCCCTCCCCTCTTTTCTCTTAGTAGTACTCTCTCTTTGCAGATAGTGAACGGTAGTTAACGCAGACCTTTACCCCCGTTGTAATCCGTCGTACCTGCTTGTCTCTCCATTTGATTGATTGTTATCCAAGCATTTACTGTTTTAAAATTGGTTCTCTTTGGATCATTCTCTATTTACAAACAAGCACAAAGTCGCAATACTCTGTTTAGTCTTTGCAGATAGTGAAAAATCGTGCAAAAAAAATAAAAGTAATCGAGCAAAATCAGTAGACCACTAATTCGATCTCTTTTTGACCTCGATAAAATACAAACATTAGGAACAACCCTTCATGAGAAATACGAAAATAGTGAAATTAACTGAGCTCCACACCATGAGGGCTGCAAGACAGCTCGACTCCGCCACCCACCCCGCCCAAAATAACGACAAACCCTATGCAAATATTATAAATATAGACAACACACCAGCAAAGAAACAGGGTAAAACATTTTATTAAATAACTATTTACATAACTATTTTATACTTTTTATTGCCCGATCCGGCTAGCTCAATCGATCGAGCATGAAACTCATGCACTGATAGCAAGCGTTGAGAGTTTGTAGATCGATGGCTTCAGATTTTCCACATACAGTGTAGTGGCGCGAACTGGGAGGGGGCGTTTGGATCCTGCCCCTTCCCCAAATAAGATTTTCATACGTGAATGTTCGTTCATGCTTTTTGTCCCTGAGTTGCTTCGATGTCACTGCCTTACACAAATGGCATAAGTCCTGGATGTTGAGTGCCATACTTCAGAGTTCTAAGCAGCGCTTGTAACACTGTTTAAACCTTATTTGCACCTGCTGCAGCTTCACTATTCAAAGTAAGTAGGGTCCGTTTGTGGACCTGACTGCATTGGAAAACAATGTGATACGGTGCCTCCCTAAACCGCTTGACGGAGGCCCCCGAGGGGCGGTGAGATGGCGCGGACTGAGAGGGGGCGCTTGGCTCCTGCCCCCTCCCCAAGTCGTGTTGCCCTGATGTGGCCTGAGATCGCCCCCGACATAGGCGGCCGGCTCCCGGGGTCCGGCGGAATTTTTTCCCTTTTGATGACTCTTCCATTCTGGACCTTGTCCCACAATCCGTTTGACCTGAAGACACGCTGTAGTGGGGCGCCCCTTTACTGTTTTAGTTGCCATTCCGCCCGCTTTTGGTACTCTGTGCCTCTTCCGCCATTCAGCTGTTTACCGCCCGCTCTTGCGACTACAGCGTCTCGCTCACCATGTAGTTGAGTTGCTCCCGCTCTTAAGATTTAACCGAACTTTTTGGACTGCTGAAAGCGGTTGTATTCCGACCGCTGGTTGGTGGAGACATTTTGACTATATTCTGGACCTGCGTTGTCGCGTAATGCGTCATATGACGCGCCGCGTTAGCGCACCCGGAAGTGCTCCGGTGCGCAAGGCGCAGCTTCCCGGAAACGATCCAGAGCGCGCCGCGCAGCGCGTAACGTAAGCATAACAGGTCATGTGACTTGTTAATAAAACTTTTCATTGGTTCATTTTACTTTTGTTTTCCTAATGATGTAAGACTAGGTCATGTGACCTAAAAATAACACTTTTCATTGGATTAAAACATTTTTTTTCCCAAACGATGAAAGCCCCACCTTGTTTCTGGATGTTTCAGACTGAAGCTGGCGTCACCATGAGAGCACCACAATCTCGTAGCTCCGTCGTGGCCATTCCGCAAGCAATCATGGCAGCCGCTCCCCACCGGAAGCCTGCGGGAGTCGAGGGCCCCCAAGACTTTTGTACAATCTTCAAGGCTGAGGGGACGCTTTCGAGAATGGAACCCAAGCCCTGGCAGACAAGCGTACGAGTTCCAAGGTGTCCCAGGGCCATTTTACTGGACCAGGCCCAAGTCCGAAGAGCCGGCCGCCATTTTAAGAGTCCTGTGGCAGCCGCCTATCGCTGCACCGCAAGAGTGGGAGCAACTCAACTACATGGTGAGCGAGACGCTGTAGCCGTAAGAGCGGTCGGTAAACAGCTGAATGGCGGAAAAGGCACAGTGTAGCAAAAGCGGGCGGAATGGCGAATGAAACGATAAGGGGCGCCCCACTACAGCAGACGAGCCTCCGCCATGTGCTTCAAAACTGCATACGTATCTCGTGATATCAAGGTTGGGCAACCAGTACACAACAAGCAGTTACGAGTCCCATTTACACCGGCGCCATTTTGGGCGCGGCCGGGCAGGTCCAGGATCTAGTCAAACATAACAAATGAGGCTGACGTCTCTGAAGCAGTTGACGAACAGCAGGACATAGCAAATAAACATGAAGTCTCTAAAGCTGTTAACTCACTGCAAGACAAAACAAGTGAACTTGAAACCTCTGGAATAATTGTCGCTCAAAAGAACAACACACAAAACTCTGTAGAGCCTGAAGAAAGAAAAACAGAAGGGCACTGTAGTTTCAGACACACTTAACACTAATGACTTAACAAAGATATCGTCTGTCTATGAAGCAGTTATCATGTTCACAGAATTGACAAAGAAGTGTGCAGACACCAATGCTATTAAGAAACACAAGGAAATCCCTAACGCATTTGTCAGTCATTGGTTAAGCAGCTAGGACCTGTTCACTCTTGACACCCCAGGTGCTGTGTATGTTGCACTATAGTGCTGCATCGGGAATACGGACAACCCTATTGATGTTGATTTTTCATTATTGATTATTGTAAAGAAATGGCGACTCCCCACTTTAGCAGATTAGCTAAATGTTTGCGTAATTTAGGCATAAAAGTTATATTATTGTTGTTGTTGTTGTTATCATTATAGTTCTGGTTAATTTCAAAAAATGTTTAAATATATTTACAGTTTTTGTTGCGTTCGTTATATTTAAAAGTTAATAAAGTTTTATAATCCTACTTTGTTGGAGTGCTATATATTTTTAAAAAATCGGGTGAATGGGGCCTTGAATCGGGTTATTGTCATGTGTGGGCTTTGCAAGTGTACTGCTAGAGGATCGGACATTTCAAACTCAAATGCACGTTCTTTTTCTTACCTTTCCGAAGCATGGAGCGCAATAGCAGGCAGAGAAAGGGTGATGCACGTGTTGAACACTACCTGGCCTGGCAAGTTGCTGGCAGTGCCCCCCCCGCCCGCTCCTGAAAGAGGGCACACACACACCGCCGCCCCGAGTACTTCACAAATCTTTAAAAGACCATGCGCTTGTTCATGAGGCTTAAATGGTTTATCACCCCTTCTAGAACCCCTGCATCGACCCTCTGACGTTTCCTGGAAGAATTAGCACGTAACACAATACCAAGCCCTGTCAGCTGAAACCCCCGAGGAATCATGGGGCATATTATCAAGGGGGTTTATTACCGCTTTTTTGGCTTTAAAAGCCAAAAAAAAGGAGATAAAATCATCTCCCTATTACCAAGCTGTCGCTAACACCAGTTAGTGACAGCTAAAAGGAGATAGCGACCATCTTGGGCCCCGCTTTGCATGTCAGTGATATTTATCACTAATGACATGCAAAGTGGGCGTGCCAAGATGTTAGCAACTGGAAACAGTCCCTAACCATCGCTATCTCCTATTACCAACTTTTGGAGATATTCGCGCTAAGCGCGAATATCTCCAAAAGCTAACACCTGCCCTGAGCAGTTTTTAGCCATGTTATCCAATGGAAGGTGGATAACATGGCTAAGAGCATTTGCTGGATAATGCGTGAATATCGCTGACTTTTCAGCGATATT
Source organism: Lissotriton vulgaris (assembly GCF_964263255.1). Lineage (NCBI taxonomy): Eukaryota > Metazoa > Chordata > Amphibia > Caudata > Salamandridae > Lissotriton > Lissotriton vulgaris. The sequence continues at coordinate 884,536,694 of NC_141694.1, forward strand.
CATGCATTGCGGCCGTTTTTTATCGCATTTGCGATAAACCTTGCTAACAGCAAGGTTTATCTGCGATAAAATTCGCCGATGTGCGGCGATAATTTTTGTCTCTAAACAAGTTAGAGACAAAAATTATCGCTAGTTGTTGGTAATATGCCCCCGGATTTTTCCTTGCAGGAATCGGGAGGCGGAAGACTAGCACTGAAATCAGTAGTCTCACGCCTCAATCGGGAGGGTTGGCATGTCTGGATTCTCTACAGCTGGGGCCATAAACTACATCCGCAGGGCTAGGTGATAGCCTGGGTCCGGCCTGGACAATCGGACACAGAGGAAGAGGAGTGTCGAAGGGTGCGGTAGTGAATAGGGTGAAAGGGAGGTGTCGGGCGAGCACAGAGTGTGATTCTCAGGGAAGAGCAGCGCAGATGGGGGGAAGTATATGGCCGATGCATGAGAGAGAGAGCGGGGGTGACCAGTGCGTGGGGGAGATGCTTGCGAGGGTGGGGAGCCGTGCTGAGAATCGACGGCGTGCAGAGAGTGGGTCTGGTCAAGGCATCTAAAATGGCTGCCGTGCACGACAAAATTGTGGCATTGGACAAAAAGGCAAGATGGCGCAGACAATGTTTATCAATAAGGATTCATTTATAACAAAATATTTACTCGCAGTGACAAAATGGTGGTCAACACTTCCTGATTTCCATCGAATCGAACGTTAACAGACGTCACGCAGCAAAAAAAAAAAAAAGCCCACGCACAGCCGCTGGAAGACATGTATCAACATATATGAGCCTCCTCAGCCACCCTCAGAAAACATAAGGGGTCAGGATACGTCTCCCGCACCCCCTTATACCTAGTAATTTAATTAAAACGAAACACAAAATGGCGAATTCCCGTTTCGCTACCAGTTTGCGGCCCAGTTCGCGGCCCGGGAAGCGCTTCTACTGTGAAAAATATTTTTTTATTTATTTTCCCCACGAGACCCTTTAATAACCCCAACATCATTCCTAGAGGGTCAAGAGAGGTATACCTTGCCCCCTTTCATTAAATTCCCCATTCGTTTTTCACCTCTTCTTCTCTCTCGATCCTACCGAGAGATAAGATGGCGGCTGCTCCGGACTGTTTAGAATGTTGACAGACACCGGAGAGCCAATCAGCTTTCTGCGCGCAAAGTTCCGTTTCGCGAAAAGTAAGCGAACTGGAGCGCAGCCCGGAGCGCTGTTACAGATATATATCTTGTTTTGAACGTTAATTTCTCAAAAACTACTGGAGCACATATATTGAGACCTAGCAAAGGCACATCGGGCTAACAGTCCCTACAATTTTGCCAAGTTTCGTGCAAATCCATTCAGCCGTTCGAGCTAAAAGTGAGTCCAACCGCCCTATGGAAATTAACATGGGAAAAACGCGTTTTGGGACCCCCCTTTTTTCTCGGCCCCCCCTCGACAAAACCCCCCCAAATTTTCAAGGGCTGCTCAGAAACAAAATGTGCCATTTTCCTGAAAATTTCAGCCGATTCCGTCCACAAACGCCAAAGTTATTAGACATAGAATTTTCAAAAGTTCCATAGAGAATTAATCCTAACTATATATACCTACTGGCGATAGCCAGTAGGTAATATATATATATATATATATATATATATATATATATATATATATATATATATATATATATATATATATATATATATATATATATATATATATTCACAGAAAAAACCATAGGTTATAGTGGATATATAGTTAGGAATTTGCATTTACAAAACCTTGAAAATTCAATGAAAAAACCATTGGTTTTAGGCCATATATAGTTAGGGATTTGCATTTACAAAACCTTATTTTACTCGCATAAAACCATTGAAATTCCATATATAGTTATAAGCGCTAACTATATATCGCGCACCCGCAATCCACTGCTGATGATGTCACATATTACATCATTCATGACATGGTTAGTGACATCACTGATGACATCACTGATGACATCTCAAATGACATCACTGATGACATCACTGATGACATCTCAAATGACATCACTGATGACATCACTGATGACATCATCCAGTGACTGTATGTTTCTGTAAAGTTAAAATATCTCTTACATATTGAAGAATGAGTGGATATATAAGTGTCTGGATGAAGGATTTAGTAGGTGCATGACTGACTGTATGAGTGAGTGATTAAATGTGTCTCACTGAGTGCATGGGTTAATGACTAAACTGTCTTAATTTGTGCATCATTATGTCTGTTGTTCTGTCAACTGTTCCATGTGTTGATAAGTAGCTATATGAGTAACTATATGGGTTATTGATTGGTTGCCCAAGTATTTGTATGGGATACTGAGTGTGTGTGTGGGTAGCTGGGAGGTGTGTGACTCTGTGCATAGATGTGTGAGCAGTTGATTCACTAGATGTATGGTTTCAAAAGTGCATGTGGAAACAGCTGTATGGGCGGTTGACTGTGTGCATGAGTGTATTGGTGAGTGAATGGATATCTCAGTGCTACATGTCAAAGTAAGTACATATGTAAAACACAGTACATGTGAGAGTTGACATATATAAATAACTGTGCATAAGAGCCAGTGAATGTGTGAGTGGCTGTATGGATCATTGTGAACTTGTATCCGGGATTGTATAAGAGAGTAAATATGTGTTAGTATATGTTTGAATAAGTAAAGTTTGTATAACTGTATATTTGAGGAAATGGAGGTGTGATTGATTCTTTGCATGACTGACTAGGTGTGTGAGTAACTCCATGGATGAGTGACAGTCTGTGAGTGTCTGTTTACACTGATTGTATCTAAGGTTATATTAGAGTCTGAAGAGGTTCATCGTATTATCACATGAATGATATCATCAGTGATGTTATCAGTCATGTCAAATGAGATGTTTTCAGTGATGTCATCAGTGATGTCATTTGAGATGTCATCAGTGATGTCATCAGTGATGTCACTAACCATGTCATGAATGATGTAATATGTGACATCATCAGCAGTGGATTGCGGGTGCGCGATATATAGTTAGCGCTTATAACTATATATGGAATTTCAATGGTTTTATGCGAGTAAAATAAGGTTTTGTAAATGCAAATCCCTAACTATATATGGCCTAAAACCAATGGTTTTTTCATTGAATTTTCAAGGTTTTGTAAATGCAAATTCCTAACTATATATCCACTATAACCTATGGTTTTTTCTGTGAATTTCATTGGTTTTTTAATAGCAAATATGAAAAGCTTAAAAATGTCAAGTACGTGATAAATAAAAACATTTTCGTATTTATGCACGCTGATGTGCTTTGAACGCTGCACCCCCCCCCTCCCCTCTTTTGTCTTAGTAGTACTCTCTCTTTGCAGATACTGAAGGGTAGTTAACGCAGGCCTTTACCCCCGTTGTAATCCGTCGTGGCTGCTTGTCTCTCCATTTGATTGATTGTTGTCCAAGCATTTACTGTTTTAGAATTGGTTCTCTTTGGATCATTCTCTATTTACAAACAAGCACAAAGTCGCAATACTCTGTTTAGTCTTTGCAGATAGTGAAAAATCGTGTAAAAAAAATAAAAGTAATCGAGCAAAATCAGTAGGCCACTAATTGGATCTCTTTTTGATCTCGCTAAAATAGAAATATTAGGAACAACCCTTCATGAGAAATACGAAAATAGTGAGATGAACTGAGCTCCACACCATGAGGGCTGCAAGACAGCTCGGCTCCATCACCCATCCCGCACAAAATAACGACAAACCCTATGCAAATATTAAAAATATAGACAACACACCAGCAAAGAAACAGGGTAAAACATTTTATTAAAAAACTATTTACATAACGTTGGTTTATAAGTTGATGTCAGTAGTGGACCGATGTGTGAATAGATCGAAAGCAGCACAAGGCTCCAAGATCCGGATGGCAAGCTCCTGGATGTTGGGTGCCATAGTTTAGAGTTCTGAATTTGAGCCTTTTTCAATGTCTGTGCTTTGTTGAATCAAATTTGCGGCTTGACACAAAGCTGACTCAAGCGTTGCTACTGATGCTATGCAGACCAAAACTGGTTTTCAGTTTGTACATTTTTCTAGATTTTTAATCCAAGTTTGGTTGACTTTGTAGAACGATGGCTTCAAATTTTCAACATACGGTGTGGTGGCGCTGACTGGGAGGGGGCGCTTCGCTCCTGCCCCCTCCCCAAGTAAGATTTTCATACGTGAAAGTACGTTAATGGTTTTGGTCCCTGAGATGCTTCGATGTCACTGCCATTCTCAAATAGCATAAGTTCTGGATGTTGGGTGCCATAGTTAAGAGTTCTGAGCAGCGCTTGTAACACTGTCTGAAGCTTATTTCCACCTACTGCAGCTTCACTATTCTCAAAGTAAGTGAGTGTCGTTTGTGGACCTGACTGCATTAGAAAACAATGTGATATGTTACCTTCCTAAACAGCTTGACGGAGGCCCCTGAGGGGCGGTGTGATGGCCATGGACTCGGAGAAGACGCTTGGCTCCGACACCCTCCCCAAGTCTTATAGCACTGGTGTAGCCTGAGATCGCCCCCGACATAGGCGGCCGGCTCCCGGGATCCGGCGGAACTTTTTGCCTTTTGATGACTCTTCAATTCTGAACCTTGTCCCATCTAGCTGAGTTGCGCCCACTCTTGCGGCTACAGCGTCTTGCCCACCATCCAGCTGAATTGCGCCCACTCTTGCGGTGCAGCGATAGGCCGCTGCCACAGGACTCTCAAAATGGCGGCCGGCTCTTCGGTTTTGGGCCTGGTCCACTAAAATGGCCCTGGGACACCTTTGAACTCGGACGCTTCCCTGATAGGGCTTGGGTCCCATCCTCAAAAAGCGTCCCCTCAGCCGTGAAGATTCTACAAAAGTCTTGGGGGCCTCCGACTCCCGCAGGCTTCTGGTGGGGAGCGGCTGCCATGATTGCTCGTGGAATGGCCACAACGGAGCTACGAGATGGTAGTGGTCTCATGCTGACGCCAGCTTTAGTCTGAAACATCCAGAAACACTGTAGACTACCAATTCGATCAGTTCCGGTAGCGCCCCAACATGACCCGGAAGAGAAGAACTTGCCCTCCCCTCTTTGACTGATGGTTCTTGTTGCCTGTCCCCTCTGTTGTCATTTAACAGAACTTTTTGGACTGCTGAAAGGAGTTGTGTTCCGAACGCTGGTTGGTGGAGACATTTTGACTATATTCTTGACCTACGTTGTCGCGTAATGCGTTATATGACACGCCGCGTTACCGCACCCGGAAGTGATCCGCGGCGCGGCGCGCAGCGCGTAACGTAAGCATAACAGGACATGTGACTTGTTAATAAAACTTTTCATTGGTTCATTTTACTTTTGTTAATTTAATGATGAAAAGCTTGGTCATATGACCTAAAAATTACGCTTTTTATTGTTTTCGAACAATATTTTTTTTTCAAACATATGTTATAATATTCCAGGCTAATGTACTTTCCCGGAAAATTTACAACTATCTTGTAAGTAAAATATATTCCTTTTTCGAGAAAAAGGGCGTTTCTTCCTTCCATGACGGAGCCGTTGAGTAAAAGAGATTCGGCCTGCTATCTTAGTCGCCGATACGCCTGATTATCAGATTCTTATCGATCACTTTATATTGCAGACATGAAAAACACAACTGCTATTAAGCATTTATCTTTACTGCGTTCCTACATATTATACCTTTTATCCGTCATGTAATTGGACTGCTTTATTTCACTTGCCTTTACTGATTCGAAAACAGTGACTAAAAGTAAAAACTTTACCAATGTAAATACTACTACCGTGTTTTGTTTTAAAAACCTTTATTGTGAAAATGTCAGTATACAAATACGGGCCTATAACCACGTGGGCCGGCCACGGAGCAAACTGAAATCGTATATGATGAGGAGACATTTACACTGTAGAGGAACGTAACGAGCGGGCCATTAGGTTGCAAGAACTAAGGTGTCTAACAATTGCGGAATCGGTGGACGTACATTTTGTAATTAAAATAAGACACGGCCACTTACAATAACATTTTCTAGATATACATTTGCGGGCAAGGAGTTACGAGTCCCATTTATACCGGCGCCATTTTGGGCGAGGCCGGGCAGGTCCAAGATATAGTCAAAATGTCTCCACCAACCATCGGCCAGACCAGAACCCCTTTCGGCCCTTTATGCTACAAGATGGTGTCTTCCATTCAGAAAATAGTGTTGGCAGCATTTTGAAAGGAAACAGAAACAGCCATTCTCCTAGTGAGTTTCACATTGTTACATTTAGGAAGAATGTTGAAGAGTAGTATGTGGAAAATCTGAAGCCATTTTTCTACAAACTCTCAATCAGACTTGGATGGAAAAAAAAAACCTGAAGAATGTACAAACTGAAAACCAATTTTTGTCTGTATAGCATCAACAGTAACGCTTGAGTCAGCTTTGTGTCAAGCCGCCATTTTCATTCAATCAATAGCGTCCCGCTGCACACATTCAGGGACCTGGTCGTGTCTTCAGATGAAACGGATTGTAGGAAAAGAAGCAGAAAGGAAAAGGAAAAAAGTTCCGCCGCACCTCGGGAGCCGGCCGCCTATGTCATGTGCCACCTTTGGCCACACCAGGGCAATAGTGAAGCTGCAGCAGGTGCAAATAAGCTTCAGACAGTCTTACAAGCACTGCTCAGAACTCTCAACTGAGGCACTCAACATCCAGGACTTGCCATTCGGATCTTGGCGCCTTGTGCTGGTTCCGACCTATTCACACATCAGTCCAGTACTGACATCACGTCATAAGCCAACGGGGCACCCCACGCCGACTTTCGGCGCAGCATTGTAGGATGGCCACACCAGTGCGGCAACTTGCTGGACACAACATCGGGGCCATCCAGATCTCGGCGCGTTCGACTCACTGTACCGCAACAGTGACCGCAACTCAGCTGGACACGCCGTCTTTTGGCGCAGCATTGTAGGATGGCCACACCAGTGCGGCAATTTGCTGGACACCACCTCGGTGCCATCCGGATCTCGGCGCGTTCGAGTCACTGTACCGCAACAGTGACCGCAATTCAGCTGGACACGCCGTCTTTTGGCGCAGCATTGTAGGATGGCCACACCAGTGCGGCAATTTGCTGGACACCACCTCGGTGCCATCCGGATCTCGGCGCGTTCGAGTCACTGTACCGCAACAGTGACCGCAACTCAGCTGGACACGCCGTCTTTCGGCGCAGCATTGTAGGATGGCCACACCAGTGCGGCAATTTGCTGGACACCACCTCGGTGCCATCCGGATCTCGGCGCGTTCGAGTCACTGTACCGCAACAGTGACCGCAACTCAGCTGGACACGCCGTCTTTCGGCGCAGCATTGTAGGATGGCCACACCAGTGCGGCAATTTGCTGGACACCACCTCGGTGCCATCCGGATCTCGGCGCGTTGTGCTGCCTTCGGCCTATTCGCACATCGGTCCGCTACTGACGCCGCCTCACGTGCCAACGGATTTTCTACGCTTTTTGTAGCCCTATGCCGCATAACAGGTCATGTGACTTGTTTATAAAACTTTTCATTGGTTCATTTTACTTTTGGTTTCCTAAAGATGGAAGGCTTGGTCATATGACCTAAAAATAACACTTTTCATTGGTTTAGAACATTTTTTTTTCCCAAACGATGAAAGCCCCACCTTGTTTCTGGATCATTCAGACTGAAGCTGGCGTCAGCATGAGAGCACCACCATCTCGTGGCTGCGTCGTGGTCATTCCGCGAGCAATCATGGCAGCCGCTCCCCACCGGAAGCCTGCGGGAGTCGGGGGCCCCCAAGACTTTTGTACAATCTTAACGGCTGAGGGGACGCTTTTCGAGAATGGAGCCCAAGCCCTAGCAGGCAAGCGTCCGAGTTCCAAAGTGTCCCAGGGCCATTTCAGTGGACCAGGCCCAAAACCGAGGAGCCGTCCGCCATTTTAAGAGCCATGTGGCAGCCGCCTATCGCTGCACTGCAAGAGTGGGAGCAACTCAACAACATGGTGAGCGAGATGCTGTAGCCGCAGGAGCGGGCACAACTCAGCTAGATGGCCGCCACCTGGGGAGGCCCGTTCACGCCGCCTCCCCCACGCCCCCCCCCCCGGGCCGCCGCACGCCAATTTTCGGAGCAGCATTGTAGGATACCAAAACCAGTGCGGCAGTTTACTGGACATCACCTGGGTGCCTGTCGTACATGTTGTGTCAGCCATGTGACACTGGACACAGTCCCATCAACATCTCAACGCGTTCTGCTGCCTTGGGACTATTCGCACAACAGACCGCTACTGACGAGGCCTCCCCCCGCACCACCCGGGACGCCCCACGCTGTTTTTCTGTGCTGCATTGTAGGATCCCTAAACCAGTGCGGCACCCATGCGACATCACCTGGGTGCCGTCCAGAACTCTGCACGTTGTGCTGCCTTGGGACTATTCGCACAAAAGACAGCTTCTAACCATTGTTGCTTTTTGTGTTGAGAAATGTTTAAATGTTTTTAGTTTTTGTTCCGTTCGTTAAAGTTAATAGTTAATAAAGTTTTATAACCTTACTTTGTTGGAGTGTTATCTATTTTTTTAAAAACGGGTGAATGGGGCCTTGAATCGGGTTATTGTCATGTGTGGGCTTTGGAAGTGTGCTGCTGCAGGATCGGACATTTCAAACTCAAATGCACGTTCTTTTTCTTACCTTTCCGAAGCATGGAGCGCAATAGCAAGCAGAGAAAGGGTGATGCACGTGTTGAACACTACCTGACCTGGCAAGTTGCTGGCAGTGCCCCCCCGCCCGCTCCTGAAAGAGGAAACACACACACCGCCGCTCCGAGTACTTCACAAATCTTTAAAAGACCATGCGCTTGTTCATGAGGCTTAAATGGTTTATCACCTCTTCTAGAACCCCTGCATCGACCCTCTGACGTTTCCTGGAAAAATTACCATGTAACACAATACCAAGCCCTGTCAGCTGAAACCCCCAAGGAATTGTGGGGCATATTATCAAGGGGGTTTATCTCCGCTTTTTTGGCTTTAAAAGCCTTGAAAGCGGAGATAAAATTATCTCCCTATTACCAAGCTGTCGCTAACACCAGTTAGTGACAGCTAAAAGGAGATAGCGCCCATCTTGGGCCCCGCTTTGCATGTCAGTGATACTTATCACTAATGACATGCAAAGTGGCGTGCCAAGATGTTAGCGACTGGATACAGTCCCTAACATCGCTACCTTCTATTACCAACTTTTGGAGATATTCGCGCTAAGCGCGAATATCTCCAAAATCTAACACCTGCCCTGAGCAGTTCTTAGCCATGTTATCCAATGGGAGGTGGATAACATGGCTAAGAGCATTTGCTCGATAATACATGAATATCACTGACTTTTCTGCGATAATAGCAAGGTTTATCTGCGATAAAAATCGCCGATGTACGGCGATAATTTTTGTCTCTAAACAAGTTAGAGACAAAAATTATCGCTAGTTGTTCGTAATATGCCCCCGGGTTTTTGCTTGCAGAAATCGGGAGGCGGGAGACTAGCACTGAAATCAGTAGTCACACGCCTGAATCGGGAGGATTGGCATGTCTGAATTCTCTACAGCTGGGGCCATAAACTACATCCGCAGGGTTAGGTGATAGCCTGGGACCAGCCTGGCATCTAAAATGGCTGCCGTGCACGACAAAATTGTGGCATTGGAAAAAAGGCAAGATGGCGCAGCCGCTGGAAGAGATGTATCAACATATATCAGCCTCCTCAGCCACCCTCAGGAAACATAGGGGATTAGGATACGTCTCCCGCACCCCCTTATACCTAGTACTTTAATTAACGAAGCACAAAATGGCGAATTCCCGTTTCGCTACCAGTTTGCGGCCCAGTTCGTGAAGCGCTTCTACCGTGAAAAATCATTTTTTTTTATTTTCCCCACGGGACCCTTTAATAACCCCAACAACATTCCTAGGGGGTCAAGAGGGGGATACCTTGCCCCCTTTCATTAAATTCCCCCTTAGTTTTTCACCTTTTCTTCTCTCTCGATCCTACCGAGAGACAAGATGGCGGCCGCTCCGGACTGTCACGCAGCAAAAAAAAAAAAAAGCTCACGCACAGCCGCTGGAAGAGATGTATCAACATATATCAGCCTCCTCAGCCACCCTCAGGAAACATAGGGGATTAGGATACGTCTCCCGCACCCACTTATACCTAGTAATTTAATTAACGAAGCACAAAATGGCGAATTCCCGTTTCGCTACCAGTTTGCGGCCCAGTTCGCGGCCCGTGAAGCGCTTCTACCGTGAAAAATCATTTTTTTTTTTTCCCCACGGGACCCTTTAATAACCCCAACAACATTCCTAGGGGGTCAAGAGGGGGATACCTTGCCCCCTTTCATTAAATTCCCCTTTCGTTTTTCACCTCTTCTTCTCTCTCGATCCTACCGAGAGACAAGATGGCGGCCGCTCCGGACTGTTTAGAATGTTGACAGACACCGGAGAGCCAATCAGCTTTCTGCGCGCAAAGTTCCGTTTCGCGAAAAGTAAGCGGACCGGATCGCTGCCCAGAGCGCTGTTACAGATATATATCTTGATTTGAACGTTAATTTCTCAAAATCCACTGAAGCACATATATTGAGACCTAGCAAAGGCACATCGGGCTAACAGTCCCTACAATTTTGCCAAGTTTCGTGCAAATCCATTCAGCCGTTCGAGCTAAAAGTGAGTCCAACCGCCCTATGGAAATTAACATGGGAAAAACGCGTTTTGGGACCCCCCTTTTTTCTCGGCCCCCCCTTGACGAAACCCCCCCAAATTTTTAGGGGCTGCTCAGAAACAAAATGTGCCATTTTCCTGAAAATTTCAGCCGATTCCGTCCACAAACACCAAAGTTATTAGACATAGAATTTTCAGAAATGCCATAGGGAATTAATCCTAACTATATATACCTACTGGCGATAGCCAGTAGGTAATTTCAGCTGGTTCATTATATATATATATATATATATATATATATATATATATATATATATATATATATATATATATATATATATATATATATATATATTACCTACTGGCGGTCGCCAGTAGGTATATACAGTTAGGATTTTTTCCCTATGGGATTTCTGAAAATTCTATGTCTAATAACTTTGGCGTTTGTGGACGGAATCGGCTGAAATTTTCAGGAAAATGGCACATTTTGTTTCTGAGCAGCTCCTGGAAATTTGGGGGGGTTTCGTCAAGGGGGGGCTGAGAAAAAAGGGGGGTCCCAAAACGCGTTTTTAACATTGAGTTTTCCATAGGGCGGTTGGACTCACTTTTAGCTCGAACGGCTGAATGGATTTGCACGAAACTTGGCAAAATTGTAGGGACTGGTAGCCCGATGTGCCTTTGCTAGGTCTCAATATATGTGCTTCAGTGGATTTTGAGAAATTAACGTTTAAATCAAGATATATATCTGTAACAGCGCTCCGGGCAGCGATCCGGTTCGCGTACTTTTCGCTTATCGGAACTTTGCGAAGCGAAGCTGATTGGCTCTCCGGTGTCTGTCAACATTCTAAACAGTCCGGTGCGGCCGCCATCTTGTCTCTTGGTAGGATCGAGAGACAAGAGGAGGCCAAAACAAAGGAGGAAATAAAGGAAAGGGGGCAAGGTAGACCCCTTCTGACCCCCTAGGATTGATGAGGGGATATTATAGAGCCACGCTGGGCCCAAAAAAAAAAAAAAAAGAAAAATCCGTTTTTTTCGCCGTAGAGACGCGTCTTGGTACGCGAACCGGGCAGCTAACCGGGAAGCTAACCGGCAGTGTAACGGGAGTCTGACGAGTAGCTGATTGGCTGTCAACATTGTAAACAGTTCGGAGCGGCCGCCATCTTGTCTCTCGGTAGGATCGAGAGACAAGAGGAGGCCAAAACAAAGGGGGAAATGAAGGAAAGGGGCAAGGTAGACCCCTTCTGACCCCCTAGGATTGATGAGGGGATATTATAGAGCCACGCTGGGCCCAAAAAAAAAAATTCCGATTTTTTCGCCGTAGAGACGCGTCTTGGTACGCGAACCGGGCAGCTAACCGGCAGTGTAACGGGAGTCTGAGGAGAAGCTGATTGGCTGTTATCATTGTAAACAGTCTGGAGCGGCCGCCATCTTGTCTCTCTGTGGGATCGAGAGACAAGAGGTGGAAAAAAGGTGTAAATGAATGAAAGGGGTAAGGCAGACCGCTCCTGAACCCCTAGGATTGATGAGGGGGCTATTAAAGTTCCCTGGGGGGTGAAAAAAAAAATGCGATTTTTCGCGGTAAAGGTGCTTCCTGGTACGTTAACCGGGCAGCTAACCGGCAGCGTAACGGGAGTCCGTTATATTGTGTTTTTTGAACGTTTGTGATATGTGCACGTGTGGATTTTGTCTAATTAAGGTTAAAAAAATATATATATATCTTTAAGCGTGTTTTGGCGCGCTTACGTTTTGGGTTTGGTTTGCGCTGCAGAGACGATACGTCACGGTTATGCGATGCATCATGAGGCGTCTCACGGGATACGTGATACGTCACTTAATAAAGAATATATTTTACAGCTATAGATATTAGCTTTTAAAAAACCAATGAAATTCACAGAAAAAACCATAGGTTATAGACCATATATAGTTAGGAATTTGCATTTACAAAACCTTGAAAATTCACTGAAAAAACCATAGGTTATAGACCATATATAGTTAGGGATTAGCATTTAAAAAACCTTATTTTATTTGCACAAAACCATTGAAATTCCATATATAGTTAGTTGCACTAACTATATATCGCGGACCCGCAATCCACTGCTAATGATGTCACATATTACATCATTCATGACATGGTCAGTGACATCACTGATGACATCACTGATGACATCTCAAATGACATCACTGATGACATCACTGATGACAACACCCAGTGACTGTATGTTTCTGTAAAGTTCAAATATGTCTTACATATTGAAGAATGAGTGGATGTATAAGTGTCTGGATGAAGGATTTAGTAGGTGCATGACTGACTGTATGAGAGAATGATTAAATGTGTCTCACTGAGTGCATGGGTTAGTGATTAAAGTGTCTTAATTTGTCAATCATTATTTATGTTCTTCTGTAAACTGCTGCATGTTTAAATCAGTAGCTATATCAGTAACTATATGGGTTATTGAATGGTTGCCCAAGTATTTGTATGGGAGACTGAGTATGTGTGTGGGTGGCTGGGAGGTGTATAACTCTGTGCATAGATGTGTGAGCAGTTGATTCCCTAGGTGTATGGCTTCAAAAGTGCATGTAGAAACAGCTGTATGGGCAGTTGACTGTGTGCATGAGTATATTGGTGAGTGAATGGATATCTCAGTTCTACATGTCAAAGTAAGTACATATGTAAAACACACTCCATGTGAGAGTTGACATATATAAATAACTGAACATAAGAGCCAGTGAATGTGAGAGTGGCTGTATGAATCATTGTGAACTTGTATCAAGGATTGTATAAGAGAGTAAATATGTGTTAGTATATGTTTGAATAAGTAAGGTGTGTATAACTGTATAGTTGAGGAAATGGAGGTGTGATTGATTCTTTGCATGACTGACTAGGTGTGTGAGTAACTCCATGGATGTGTGACAGTCTGTGAGTGCCTGTTTACACTGAGTGTATCTAAGGTTATATTAGAGTCTGAAGATGTATTATCACATAAATGATATCATCAGTGATGTAATCAGTAATGTCAAATGAGATGTCAGTGATGTCATCAGTGATGTCATTTGAGATGTCATCAGTGATGTCATCAGTGATGTCATTTGAGATGTCATCAGTGATGTCATCAGTGATGTCACTGACCATGTCATGAAAATGTAATATGTGACATCATTAGCAGTGGATTGCGGGTCCGCGATATATAGTTAGTGCAACTAACTATATATGGAATTTCAATGGTTTTGTGCAAATAAAATAAGGTTTTTTAAATGCTAATCCCTAACTATATATGGTCTATAACCTATGGTTTTTTCAGTGAATATATATATATATATATATATATATATATATATATATATATATATATATATATATATATATATATATATATATATATATATATATATATATATATATATATATGTATATATATATTACCTACTGGCGTCTCGCCAGTAGGTATATATAGTTAGGATTAATTCTCTATGGAACTTTTGAAAATTCTATGTCTAATAACTTTGGCGTTTGTGGACGGAATCGGCTGAAATTTTCAGGAAAATGGCACATTTTGTTTCTGAGCAGCCCTTGAAAATTTGGGGGGGGGGTTTGTCAAGGGGGGGGCCGAGAAAAAAGGGGGGTCCCAAAACGCGTTTTTCCCATGTTAATTTCCATAGGGCGGTTGGCCTCACTTTTAGCTCGAACGGCTGAATGGATTTCCACGAAACTTGGCAAAATTGTAGGGACTGTTAGCCCAATGTGCCTTTGCTAGGTCTCAATATATGTGCTTCAGTGGATTTTGAGAAATTAACGTTTAAATCAAGATATATATCTGTAACAGCGCTCCGGGCAGCTATCCGGTTAGCGAACTTTTCGCGTATAGGAACTTTGCGATGCGAAGCTGATTGGCCCTCCGGTGTCTGTCAACATTCTAAACAGTCCGGAGCGGCCGCCATCTTATCTCTCGGTAGGATCGTGAGAGAAGAAGAGGTGAAAAACGAAGGGGGAATTTAATGAAAGGGGGCAAGGTATACCTCTCTTGACCCCCTAGGAATGATGTTGGGGTTATTAAAGGGTCTCGTGGGGAAAATAAAAAAATATATATTTTTCACGGTAGAAGCGCTTCCCGAGCCGCGAACTGGGCCGCAAACTGGTAGCGAAACGGGAATTCGCCATTTTGTGTTTCGTTTTAATTAAATTACTAGGTATAAGGGGGTGCGGGAGACGTATCCTGACCCCTTATGTTTTCTGAATATGTTGATACATGTCTTCCAGCGGCTGTGCGTGAGCTTTTTTTTTTTTTTTGCTGCGTGACGTCTGTTAACGTTCGATTCGATGGAAATCAGGAAGTGTTGACCGCCAATTTGTCACTGCGATAAAATATTTTGTTATAAATGAATCCTTATTGATAAACATTGTCTGCGCCATCTTGCCTTTTTTGTCCAATGCCACAATTTTGTCGTGCACGGCAGCCATTTTAGATGCCTTGACCAGGCCCACTCTCTGCACGCCGTCGATTCTCAGCACGGCTCCGCACCCTCGCAAGCATCTCCCCCACGCACTGGTCACCCCCGCTCTCTCTCTCATGCATGGGCCATATACTTCCCCCCATCTGCGCTGCTCTTCTCTGAGAATCACACCCTGTGCCCGCCCGACACCTCCCTTTCACCCTATTCACTACCGCACCCTCTGACACTCCTCTTCCTCTGTGTCCGATTGTCCAGGCCGGACCCAGGCTATCACCTAGCCCTGCGGATGTAGTTTATGGCCCCAGCTGTAGAGAATCCAGACATGCCAACCCTCCCGATTCAGGCGTGAGACTACTGATTTCAGTGCTAGTCTTTCGCCTCCCGATTCCTGCAAGGAAAAATCCGGGGGCATATTACCAACAACTAGCGATAATTTTTGTCTCTAACTTGTTTAGAGACAAAAATTATCGCCGCACATCGGCGAATTTTATCGCACATAAACCTTGCTATTAGCAAGGTTTATCGCAAATGCGATAAAAAACGGCCGCAATGCATGAATATCGCTGAAAAGTCAGCGATATTCATGCATTAGCGAGCTAATGCTCTTAGCCATGTTATCCACCTCCCATTGGATAACATGGCTAAGAACTGCTCAGGGCAGGTGTTAGCTTTTGGAGATATTCCCGCTTAGCGCGAATATCTCCAAAAGTTGGTAATAGGAGATAGCGTAGTTAGGGACTGTTTCCAGTCGATAAAATCTTGGCACGCCCACTTTGCATGTCATTAGTGATAAATATCACTGACATGCAAAGCGGGGCCCAAGATGGTCACTATCTCCTTTTTGCTGTCACTAACTGGTGTTAGCGACAGCTTGGTAATAGGGAGATAATTTTATCTCTTTTTTTTTGGCTTTTAAAGCCAAAAAAGCGGAAATAAACCCCCTTGATAATATGCCCCACGATTTCTCGGGGGTTTCAGCTGACAGGGCTTGGTATTGTGTTACGTGCTAATTCTTCCAGGAAACGTCAGAGGGTCGATGCAGGGGTTCTAGAAGGGGTGATAAACCATTTAAGCCTCATGAACAAGCGCATGGTCTTTTAAAGATTTGTGAAGTACTCGGGGCGGCGGTGTGTGTGTGCCCTCTTTCAGGACCGGGCGGGGGGGGCACTGCCAGCAACTTGCCAGGTCAGGTAGTGTTCAACACGTGCATCACCCTTTCTCTGCCTGCTATTGCGCTCCATGCTTCGGAAAGGTAAGAAAAAGAACGTGCATTTGAGTTTGAAATGTCCGATCCTGTAGCAGTACACTTGCAAAGCCCACACATGACAATAACCCGATTCAAGGCCCCATTCACCCGATTTTTTAAAAATATATAGCACTCCAACAAAGTTGGATTTTAAAACTTTATTAACTTTTAAATATAACGAACGCAACAAAAACTGTGAATATATTTAACCATTTTTTGAAATTAACCAGAACTATAACGATAACAACAACAACAACAATAATATAACTTTTATGCCTAAATTACGCAAACATTTAGCTAATCTGCTAAAGGGGGGAGTCGCCATTTCTTTACAATAATCAATAATGAAAAATCCACATCAATAGGGTTGTCCGTTTTCTCGATGCAGCACTATAGTGCAACATACACAGCACCTGGGGTGTCAAGAGTGAACAGGTCTTTCTTTGTTCCTTAAGATGTTATCTGTGTCAACCTCTTCCGAGAATGCTGATGCGTTAGGATTTCCTTGTGTTTCTTAATAGCATTGGTGTCTGCACACTTCTTTGTCAATTCTGTGAAGATGATAACTGCTTCATAAACAGACGATATCTTTGTTTAGTCATTAGTGTTAAGTGTGTCTGAAACTACAGTGCCCTTCTGTTTTTTTTTCTTCAGGCTCTACAGAGTTTTGTGTGTTGTTCTTTTGAGCGACAATTATTCCAGAGGTTTCAGGTTTACTTGTTTTGTCCTGCTGTTCGTCAACTGCTTCAGAGACGTCAGCCTCATTTGTTATGTTTGACTAGATCCTGGACCTGCCCGGCCGCGCCCAAAATGGTGCCGGTGTAAATGGGACTCGTAACTGCTTGTTGTGTACTGGTTGCCCAACCTTGATATCACGAGATACATTTGCAGTTTTGAAGCACATGGCGGAGGCTTGTCTGCTGTAGTGGGGCGCCCCTTTATCGTTTCAGTCGCCATTCCGCCCGCTTTTGCTACACTGTGCCTTTTCCGCCATTCAGCTGTTTAGCGCCCGCTCTTACGGCTACAGCGTCTCGCTCACCATGTAGTTGAGTTGCTCCCACTCTTGCAGTGCAGCGATAGGCGGCTTCCACAGGACCCTTAAAATGGTGGCCGGCTCTTCGGATTTGGGCCTGGTCCAGTAAAATGGCCCTGGGACACCTTGGAACTCGGACGCTTGTCTGCCAGGGCTTGGGTTCCATTCTCGAAAGCGTCCCCTCAGCCTTGAAGATTGTACAAAAGTCTTGGGGGCCGTCGACTCCCGCAGGCTTCCGGTGGGGAGCGGCTGCCATGATTGCTTGCGGAATGGCCACGACGGAGCTACGAGATGGTGGTGCTCTCATGGTGACGCCAGCTTCAGTCTGAAACATCCAGAAACAAGGTGGGGCTTTCATCGTTTGGGAAAAAAAATGTTTTAATCCAATGAAAAGTGTTATTTTTAGGTCACATGACCTAGTCTTACATCATTAGGAAAACAAAAGTAAAATGAACCAATGAAAAGTTTTATTAACAAGTCACATGACCTGTTATGCTTACATTACGCGCTGCGCGGCGCGCTCTGGATCGTTTCCGGGAAGCTGCGCCTTGCGCACCGGAGCACTTCCGGGTGCGCTAACGCGTCGCGTCATATGACGCATTACGCGACAATGCAGGTCCAGAATATAGTCAAAATGTCTCCACCAACCAGCGGTCGGAATACAACCGCTTTCAGCAGTCCAAAAAGTTCGGTTAAATCTTAAGAGCGGGAGCAACTCAACTACATGGTGAGCGAGATGTTGTAGTCGCAAGAGCGGGCGGTAAACAGCTGAATGGCGGAAGAGGCACAGAGTACCAAAAGCGGGCGAAATGGCAACTAAAACGGTAAAGGGGCGCCCCACGACAGCGTGTCTTCAGGTCAAACGGATTGTGGGACAAGGTCCAGAATGGAAGAGTCATCAAAAGGGAAAAAATTCCGCCGGACCCTGGGAGCCGGCCGCCTATGCCGGGGGCGATCTCAGGCCACACCAGGGCAACACGACTTGGGGAGGGGGCAGGAGCCAAGCGCCCCCTCTCAGTCCGCGCCATCTCACCGCCCCTCGGGGGCCTCCGTCAAGCGGTTTAGGGAGGCACCGTATCACATTGTTTTCCAATGCAGTCAGGACCACAAATGGACCCCACTTACTTTGAATAGTGAAGCTGCAGCAGGTGCAAATAAGGTTTAAACAGTGTTACAAGAGCTGCTTAGAACTCTGAAGTATGGCACTCAACAACCAGGACTTATGCCATTTGTGTAAGGCAGTGACATGGAAGCAACTCAGGGACAAAAAGCATGAACGAACATTCACGTATGAAAATCTTATTTGGGGAAGGGGTAGAATCCAAACGCCCCCTCCCAGTTCGCGCCACTACACCGTATGTGGAAAATCTGAAGCCATCGTTCTACAAACTCTCAACGCTTGCTATCAGTGCATGAGTTTCATGCTCGATCGATTGAGCTAGCCGGATCGGGCAATAAAAAGTATAAAATAGTTATGTAAATAGTTATTTAATAAAATGTTTTACCCTGTTTCTTTGCTGGTGTGTTGTCTATATTTATAATATTTGCATAGGGTTTGTCGTTATTTTGGGCGGGGTGGGTGGCGGAGTCGAGCTGTTTTGCAGCCCTCATGGTGTGGAGCTCAGTTCATTTCACTATTTTCGTATTTCTCATGAAGGGTTGTTCCTAATGTTTGTATTTTACCGAGGTCAAAAAGAGATCGAATTAGTGGTCTACTGATTTTGCTCGATTACTTTTATTTTTTTACACGATTTTTCACTATCTGCAAAGACTAAACAGAGTATTGCGACTTTGTGCTTGTTTGTAAATAGAGAATGATCCAAAGAGAACCAATTCTAAAACAGTAAATGCTTGGATAACAATCAATCAAATGGAGAGACAAGCAGGTACGACGGATTACAACAGGGGTAAAGGTCTGCGTTAACTACCGTTCACTATCTGCAAAGAGAGAGTACTACTAAGAGAAAAGAGGGGAGGGGGGGGGCAGCGTTCAAAGCACATCAGCGTGCATAAACACGAAAACGTTTTTACCTATCACGTACTTGACATGTGACAGCTTTTGATATTTGCTATTAAAAAACCATTGAAATTCACAGAAAAAACCATAGGTTATAGTCGATATATAGTTAGGAATTTGCATTTACAAAACCTTGAAAATTCAATGAAAAAACCATTGGTTTTAGGCCATATATAGTTAGGGATTTGCATTTACAAAACCTTATTTTACTCACATAAAACCATTGAAATTCCATATATAGTTAGATGCGCTAACTATATATCGCGCACCCGCAATCCACTGCTGATGATGTCACATATTACATCATTCATGACATGGTCAGTGACATCACTGATGACATCACTGATGACAACTCAAATGACATCACTGACAACATCACAGATGACATCATTCATGTGTTAATACGATGAACATCTACAGACTCTGATATAACCTTAGATACACTCAGTGAAAACAGACACTCACAGATTGTCACTCATCCATGGAGTTACTCATACACCTAGACAGTCATGCAAAGAATCAATCACACCTCCATTTCCTCAACTATACAGTTATACACACCTTACTTATTGAAACATATTCTAACACATATTTACTCTCTTATACAATCACTGATACAAGTTTTCAATGATCCATGCAGCCACTCACACATTCACTGGCTCTTAAACACAGTAATTTATATATGTCAACTCTCGCATGTACTGTGTTTTACATATGTACTTACTTTGACATGTGGCATTGAGATATCCAATCACTCACCAATACACTCATGCACACAGTCAACCACCCATACAGCTGTTTCCACATGCAGTTTTGAACCCATACATCTAGTGAATCAGCTGTTCACACATCTATGCACAGAGTCACACACCTCCCAGCCACTCACACACATACTCAGTCTCCCATACAAATACTTGGGCAACCAATCAATAATCCATATCGTTACTCATATAGCTACTGATCAACACATGCAGCAGTTTACAGAACAACAGATATAATGATGCACAAATTAATACAGTTTAATCACTAACCCATGCACTCAGTGAGACACATTTAATCACTCCCTCATACAATCAGTCATGTACCTACTAAATCCTTCATCCAGACACTTATACATCCACTCATTCTTCAATATGTAAGACATATTTTAACTTTACAGAAACATACAGTCACTGGATGTTGTCATCAGTGATGTCATTTGAGTTGTCATCAGTGATGTCATCAGTGATGTCACTGACCATGTCATGAATGATGTAAAATGTGACATCATCAGCAGTGGATTGCGGGTGCGCGATATATAGTTAGCGCATCTAACTATATATGGAATTTCAATGGTTTTATGCGAGTAAAATAAGGTTTTGTAAATGCAAAACCCTAACTATATATGGCCTAAAACCAATGGTTTTTTCATTGAATTTTCAAGGTTTTGTAAATGCAAATTCCTAACTATATATCGACTATAACCTATGGTTTTTTCTGTGAATATATATATATATATATATATTCACTGAAAAAACCATAGGTTTCACACCAGTTATAGTTAGGAATTAGCATTTAAAAAACCTATTAAATTCACTGAAAAAACCATAGGTTTGACCCCAGTTATAGTTAGCTGGAAATTTTACTGATATAAAACCATTGAAATTCACACGTTATAGTTAGTCGGACTCACTATAACTTGCGCGTGCAATGCACTGCTGATGACATCACATATTACATCACTCATGACATGGTCAGTGACATCACTCATGACACCATCCTTGTGACATAGTGACAGACCTCCTTTCACTATAATGTAACCCTTGAGACACATATTCAAAAATAGAAACTGAAATTTTTTTAAAAAATGGAGATACCTATATCAGTTACAACAAGTAATTCAGTAATTCCACCATCTATATACACATCCACTCATACATATACTCACTCATCATATGAAGTGATACACCTATACATCCTGTTACACACCGACAATCATTGAAAAGTTACTCACACACATACTCACACGTGCAAATAAACTATTGAACATCCATTTATTTGAATATAGAGTTATACACACACTTCCACCTTACTTCTATTGAAAATTACACATATTTATTCTCTTAAACAATCACTTATAGAAACACATACTTATTTAAACAGGAACTCTTTCAATCTCTTACTCTCACATATACTCACTTATATACATCAATATTCACATATACTAGATTAAAACATATGTCGTTACTGATAAAGACACTAGTGAGACAGTCATTCACTCACTAACAAACACATATACACACTCATCCGCCCATACAGTCCTGCACATATGCTGTCTTCAAAACACATAGAAACAGAGAGTCAGTCACTCATGCATCTATGTGCTAAGTAATACCCCCACCAAACCATATAGACACTCATACTGATACTAAGAGAAACATCTAATAACCCATATACATACGCATGTAGCTACTTACCAACACATGTAGCCACTTATACACAAAGTGAAACACTAATATATATATTTAAATATTTAAACATTACTCACTAATATTTACTTTTTCAGAAAGGCACATATTCACTGGATGGTGTCATCAGTGATGTCATGAGTGATGTCACTGACCATGTCATGAGTGATGTAATATGTGATGTCATCAGCAGTGCATTGCACGCGCAAGTTATAGTGAGTCCGACTAACTATAACGTGTGAATTTCAATGGTTTTATATCAGTAAAATTTCCAGCTAACTATAACTGGGGTCAAACCTATGGTTTTTTCAGTGAATTTAATAGGTTTTTTAAATGCTAATTCCTAACTATAACTGGTGTGAAACCTATGGTTTTTTCAGTGAATTTCATAGGTTTTTTAAATGCTAATTCCTTTCTATATCGAGTTTGTATCCTTTTTTTTTTTACAATTTGCTGTTTTTTTGTAAGTATTCTTTTTTTTATATATTTTTTTCTTGTGCGCTCTTGGTGCGCGCTCCGGGAAGCTTTCAGCTAAGCGCTCCCGTAAGCTTTCCGGTGAGCTTAGCAAAAAGCGCACCCGGAGCGCTATTGTCGTTCGTGAAAAAAAAATATGAATGAAAAGTTAATAATAATGCAAAACTTTTCGTACTATACAAATAAAATCAGTTTTTTTTAATAAGGAAAATGATTAGGCATTTCTGTAAAAGTTTGATGACATCACTTCGGCGCGCAACGTAAGTGCCCTCGGAAGCGCCTACGCTCGCGCCTCGTAAACGCACGCAGAAGCGCCTACGGTCGCGTCATATGTGCGCCCCGGAAGCGCCTTAGATCGCGCCGCGTAAACGCACCCGGAAGCGCCTACGATCGCGCCACGTTTGCGCCCCGGAAGCGCCTCCGTTCGCGCCGCGTAAACGCACCGGAAGTGCTCCGAAGCGCGCAGCGTAAGCGCGTCGGGTCATGTGACCCTAAAATAACACTTTTCATTGGTTGCTAACAGTTTTTTTTACAAAGAATGAAATCCCCACCCATTTCCTTCACTATTGCTTTGTACTTGGAGAGAGCAAGAGCTGTTCTGTGTACTATCTTCATCTCCTACTTTCCTGATCTACAGCAATGGCTGCAAGAGAGTCATCCAGCAGTGATTCAGATGCATTTGTAGATGAGGACCCTCCTACGGAGAAGAAAAAAATCCATTTCATCTGGAAATTTTATAACATCCCTGAAGGTGAAAAAAAAGTCAACGCTCCAAAAGTAACCTGCAAAATATGTGGTAGTACTTTATCCAGAGGCAATCCTCTGAAAAAATATAGTTTTGGTAATGCCAATTTAATCAGGCATGTCAAAAGAAGACACCCAAACAACTTTGCGAGGGAGAGTGTCAGAGACCTGGCACGGAAATTACCCACAGATGGCGGCAGCACCTCCACTGGTGGAGCAACACCTTCGGGACCATCCCGTAGAAGAATGGTCCCTAACATACAGCCAGAGTTTGCAGGCATCAAATTTCTGTGCACGGAGTGTAACGAACTGCTCTGCTATGGGGAGCAGAGTGTTGAACTTATTGCCCTAAAGAAACAGCAACACCGCTGCCCTGACAGTCCCTAAATTTTCACATTTTTTTGCTCCTGTTGAGCCGTTTTTGAATTCCTGTTTTTTGTTTTTCCCTTGACAAAAATCCAAAAAAATTATAAAATTGTTTTAAAAAGCCAAAAAAAGTTCAAAAAGTTCAAAAAACACAAAAAAATATAAAACAACAAAAAGAAGAAAAAAAAAAGTTCTTTTCAGAACTACCTCTAATTTATAAAAAAATGCATTTTTTTGTGAAAAAAATCTGTCATTTTTTATCTCCTTAGTACGCTCCTCAGTAAGCTCCCCGGTACGCGTACCGGGTGCGCCCCCCGCGGAAATCGAAAAAAAATAATTTTTTTTTGAGGCCCCGCGGGGCCCTTTAATGGCCCCCACATCAAAACTAGGGGGTCAGAGGGGGTGTACTCTTCCCCCTTATTGTCATTTCCCCCTTTCTTTTAGCCACCTCTTGTGTCTCGATTTTACCGAGACACAAGATGGCGGCCGCTCCAGACTGTTTAGAATGTTTACAGACAACTGAGATCCAATCAGCTTCCTGCGCGCAAGTCGCGTGTCGCGCCTGGAGCGCTCACCGGTGCGCGTACAGGAGCGCTGCTCTAGATATATATATTTTTTTGAACCTAAATTACTCAAAATCCACTGGAGCACATATCTTGAGACATAGCAAAGGCACATCGGGCTACCAGTCCCTACAATTTTGCCAAGTTTGGTGGAAATCCATTCAGCCGTTCGGGCTAAAAGTGAAATCGACCGCCCTATGGAAATTAACATGGGGAAAACGCGTTTTGGGACCCCCCTTTTATCTCGGCCCCCGCTTGACGTATCCCCCCCAAACTTTCAGGGAAGGACCGGACCGCCATGAGACCATTTTCCTGAAAATTTCAGGCAGATTCGTCAACCGGCGCCAAAGTTATTCAAAATAGAATGTTGAGATTTAACATTGAAAATTATCCTAACTATAACTACCTACTGGCGACCGCCAGTAGGTAATATATATATATATATATATATATATATATATATATATATATATATATTCCCACGTTATAGTTAGTCGGACTCACTATAACTTGCGCGTGCAATGCACTGCTGATGACATCACATATTACATCACTCATGACATGGTCAGTGACATCACTCATGACATCACTGATGACATCTCAAATGACATCACTCATGACATCGTCCAGTGAATGTGTATCTTTCTGAAAAATAAATATATTTTATATATGTATATGTTAAGGTCGATGGAAGAATAAATGTTTAAATAAGTGTCTAAATGGATGTTTTAAAAAAAAAAAATTGATTGGTTAACTGGCTTATTAAGTGTATCTTAGTGGATACATATATTAGCGAATAATGTTTAAATATTTAAATATATGTATCAGTGTTTTACTTTGTGTACAAGTGGCTGCATGGGTTGGTGAGTAGCTACATGTGTGTGTATATGGGTTATTAGATGTTTTTTTAGTATCAGTATGAGTCTCTGTATGGTTTGGTGGGGTGTTACTTACCACATAGATGCATGAATGCAAAACTCATTATTTATATGTGTTTTGAAGACAGCATATGTGCAGGACTGTATGGGTGGATGAGTGTGTATATGTGTGTGTTAGTGAGTGAATGCCTCTCTCACTAGTGTCTTTATGAGTAACTACATATGTTTTAATCTTGTATATATGAGCATTGATGTATATAAGTAAGTATATGTGAGAGTGAGAGATTGAAAGAGTTCCTGTTTAAATAAGTATGTGTTTCTGTAAGTCATTGTTTAAGAGAGTAAGTATGTGTAAGTTTCCTTAGAAGTAATGTGCTAATGTGTGTATAGTTGTATATGCAAATAAATGGATGTTTATTAGTTTATTTGCATGTGTGAGTATATGTATGAGTAAGTTTTTGATGACTGTCGGTGTGTAACAGAATGAATAGGGGTATCACTACATATAATGAATGAGTATATGTATGAGTGAATACATAAAACTGTTGGTGAATGTATGAATTTGTATATAGATGGTGAAATTACTGAATTGGTTGTTGTAACTGGTATGGGTATATGCAATTTTTTGAAAATGTTAGTTTCTATTTTTCAATATGTGTTTCAAAGGTTACTTTACAGTGAGAGGAGGTCTGTCACTGTGTCACAAGGATGGTGTCATCAGTGATGTCATGAGTGATGTCACTGACCATGTCATGAGTGATGTAATATGTGATGTCATCAGCAGTGCATTGCACGCGCAAGTTATAGTGAGTCCGACTAACTATAACGTGGGAATTTCAATGGTTTTATATCAGTTAAATTTCCAGCTAACTATAACTGGTGTTAAACCTATGGTTTTTTCAGTGAATTTAATAGGTTTTTTAAATGCTAATTCCTAACTATAACTGGGGTGAAACCTATGGTTTTTTCAGTGAATTTCATAGGTTTTGTAAATGCTAATTCCTAACTATAACTGGTGTGAAACCTATGGTTTTTTCAGTGAATTTCATAGGTTTTTTTAATGCTAATTTTTAACTTTTTGTAGGGCTTCATACCTATGTACTTTTTATTGAATTTCTGAGCTTATTTTTTCGCAAATGTCTTTAGCTGAGAAAGGTATGTTTTTCTAAAATAGAACCCTATAATGTATATTAAGATACTATTTTTATTTTAAAAGAGTATTTTACTTTTTTTTTTTAAATTTGACTTTGGAGCGCTCCCGGTGCGCGCACCAGTGAACGCCCTGGTGCGCGTACCGTCAGCGCTCCAACAAAAAAAAAGAAAAAAAAATTAATGAAGGAGTGACCATAAGGAATGGGGACAGAGAGAGTGGTGTTAAGAGAAGGAGAACTAAAGGGAGGAACACAGAGGGACTGTGTAATAGATAGTAAGACAGATAAAAAGTGTAAGAGGAAGTAACTGAGAAAAGAAAAATGAATAAGGGAGCAAAAGAAGAGAAGAAATAGGAAGAAGACTAAAGCAGAGGTTCTGGGAGAATGTAAATGGATGATGAAAGTAAAAGGAAGGACAGTTAAGCATGTGAATGACAGGTAGTGACGGAATGAGAGGAAAGGAATAGTAGTGATGGAGGGAAAGTAAATAGCAGTGAATATAAGCAAAGAGGGGTGAAACAGGGTACATGTAAGTGAATAAGGGTAAGACATGGGGAATAATAGAGCGAAAGAAGAGAGAGAGTAAAAGAAGGAGTGTCACAAAGGGACTAAGTGAACCAGTAAAAAAGGTAAGTGAAGGAGTGTGCATAGACAGAGGTACTGAAAGAAGTTGAATGTGGTAGGAAGTAAACATGGAAGAAAAGAATAAGTGAGAAAAGCAAAGTAAGGAAACAGGGGTGAGGTAGGGTGAGAGAAAAATAGTGAAAATAAAACCAAAGGTGATAACAAAAAAGATTTTGTAAACACACTTACCATATAATCAATGCAAACTTGTATCTGTGAAAGATAAAAGAAAAAACACGTTATAATTACTTAAAAATATATAATAAAATAGAAGCAACAGTTCATGAGGTTTAAAAATCTACAAAAGTTTACTAAGAAATGAAGCAATAGTGAAGGATACAAAAACAGAAAGAAAGTAATGTAGAAAGAGAAAAAAAAAGGAAAAAGAAATAGAAAGAAAACAAATTCCTAAAGATAAATAAGATACTAAAAGAATGTAAGATATCAAAACAAAATCAGTAAAGATAAGGAAATAAAAGAAAAATGAGTGAAAAGGAGAGAAGTCTGATTGAGAAACTATAAATAAAAAAGAGGAATAGAAGATGATTGAGAGTGAGTGAAGTGAAGTCACAGAGTGAAGGGATGAAAGGAATGAGGTTATTATAGAACGATGGATAAAACAGGAGTGACAGAGTAAGTACACAGAAAAACAAAAGGAAGAACTAAGTGAACTACAGTACAATGAGTGCAAAAGAAAAAAAAATGGAGAAAAAGAAAGAGAGGGTTAGGAAAATAAAGCAGTGGTACTGAGAGAATATGAAAAAGATAAAAAGTGGTGGAAGGAACAGAGGAAATGCAGACAGTTCCTATTAGATTGAGAAGTTGTGAATGAAGTGCACTAAAGAAACAGCGATGAAAAAAGAGTGTAAATTAGTAAAGAAAGGTAAATAAGGGTGAAAAAGAAAATGAGTGTAAGACAATGTGAACACAATATAAATTACACAATGCAAACTACACAATAACTTCTACAATATGTTACATTATTTATTTTTGCTGTTCTCAGAATATATTGAATTTCACTTAAATTAGTGAGATCAAAGTCTTCATCATATAACAGCGGGAAAAAAAAACACAATCTAAAAGATTGTGTTTAAAAAAAACCATTCAAACATACATCTCATATATGTACACTAATCTTTGATTCACTTACTTTTCCATGAGGCCAAATTGCAGATAGTGAAGGTCCTTTTGGTGGAAAAAAAGTCTGCTGTGCTCTATAACTTCCATTTCATCGACTTCCTATGAAAAAAGATCTAACAACATCATATCTTACACTTTCCTCACGGCCAATTTGTGTCAGATATATCAGTATTTTTTACTTTGAGATCCACTTAAAGTATCTACATGAGATAAATAATTTAAAATATTAGATTAACTAACTAACTAACTAACTTTTATTATCTATTCCCGTCTTCAAAGGCCAATTCCCTTTACTAAAACTTTGGTTTTAAAAACACTAGATAAGAATTTGTAGAGTCATAAGGCAAACGTTGTTTATAAGTTAAATGAGAATCATTGCAGTAACTCCATCCATTTTCAGATTTTAAGTAGCATGTATAATGTCCTGAGGTTGTCGAAGATCCATCATGATAAATAATAGCTTCAGTTGTAAAGGTTCTTCCTGAAATTGATAACTGAGAAGCTACATAATTTTTAATAGAAGTTGTCAATTTAGTTCCATCAGGTCTACGTCGTTGGAAAACTAAAATGATATACTGACCATAACTTTGTATAAATAATGTGGATACCATTGGATAGTTACATTGGGTACACACCATATTATGATCTGCTGCTTTAACTAGATTTTTAAATGACACTGATTTACAGTCTGGTAAAGTCAAATATATAAATCTTTCAGTGTCTATTCTAGTAGTACTTGATGAACTACAATTGTGGCAGTCATGCTGCCATTGATAAGAAAGACTGAAAAGATTATCTACATCTACACCTTCATCTTCCAAAACACCAAACATATACATTAAAAATTCCTGACAATCCTGCTGAATGTTCTGTGAAAATTTATCTTGACCAGAACACATATCTAAAATATTTCGAATTTCTGTTACACTTTCTATTTGTGCTGTACCACTGCTACATTTCTCAAACACAGAATTCAATAAACCACACAATCTTTGATCCCGATTTTCAACAATCTGTTCTTGTAAACTTTTAAGAAAAAAAACAACATTAATCACTACATTAGCATAGCAGTTGACACCAGAACTATTTTCAAACTGAAATCCAACAACATTTTCACCACAATTCTTTTTCTTCCTGTTTTCAATTACAGTTTTCTCTACTTTTTGTCTTTTTGCAACTACCTCACTACAATTATCCTCATTTCTTCTTTTTCGGCCTACCACACGTTTTTCAAACAGAGGATATTGAGGCAAATGTGGAGCATATTCTCTTCTTAATCTATTGTATTCTTTAACACAATCTAGATCTGCAGAAATCTTTGTCTCATCACACGCAATCAAGTACAATCCTGATAAAGTTCTGACTCGTGATAATGCCACATATGCCATACCCTCTTTAAACACAGATCTTCCAATGTTCACTAAAGCACCATCTACACTTAAACCTTGAGATTTATGAATTGTCACCGCATACGCCAAACAAACAGGAAACTGTTTTCGGCGAACATATAAGTCTTTTACAAGTAAAAATCTAGCAGAACAACGACTTATTTGTTGTACTTGTTCAATGCCATCAAATTTTATTTTTAAAAATTCAATTCCATCTCTATTTCTGTAATTCACAAAATCAACAACATAACCCATTGCTCCATTTACCAGACCTCTTTCAACATTTAAATTCCTTCTCAAAATGATACGACAATTTAAACACACATTCAGAGTCTTTTCAAAACCAGCTGTTTTTGAAATACTTTTCTCCAATGAATCCAATTTAGTTTTCAAATTTTCAGACAAAACAATTGTTGCACCCATATGCTCTATTTTATCTATTGCTTCCAGTTTCACAATCTCTTCATTTTCTAACTCTAACATTTTGTTGTTGAAGATGGAACATTCTTGCAGAGTTGGCATCAAACATATCCCAGATTTCTTCTCAGTCATTTTTTAAAAAATATTCTCTGGAAGAATGTTTTCATTTGGATACAAATTTGAAATTAATCGACTATGCAAAGCTTTTTTCCCAAGCTCAGTCACTTTTCCAATTCTTACATCTTGTAGAATATTTTTATAATCTTCATCCTTGGCCTGTCGCATATTTTGAACCAGTTCAGCATATTTAAAATTTAGCCATATATTAACATTTCCAATGCTTCCAAGGGACTTCCTGGTATCTTCATGTGTGAGCATTTTAAACACTGGTTGTCCTTTTACTGGAGTCAACTGCAATAGATCTCCAAAAACAATAATGTGTTTTCCTCCAAATAACACATCATACTCTGTTTTAAGAATTTCTTGCATTCTCAAATGCACAAAAGCAAGCATTAGATTTGAGACCATGCTTACTTCATCAATGATAAGAAGTTTCATTTTCTTCAAGACTCTTGAAACTTCAGAACACGCATCTCCAGATAACTTGTTGTAATGCAATTTATTATCATGTTCAACTGGCAGCATCAATAAACGATGTAGAGTAATCCCTTTAATGTTATGTGCTGCCAGACCAGTTGGAGCAGTTACAACACAAGACAGTGGTGAATCAGTCCTTTTCTGCAGATAACTTGCAATGGCTTTAATTAGAAAACTTTTTCCTGTCCCCGCTTCTCCACTTACGTACAGTCGGACAGGGTCAAACGATATACATGAGCACTCTTTTTCCTCATGTCTGAATCCATGTTCAATCTGCTCTGTGACTTCATCATATATCTTTTTCTGCTCAATGTTTAGTTGCTTTACCAAATCTTCTAAGTTAACTCCATCCTCTTGAGCTTGTTCCATAGCTCTTTCCACCTCATCCATGGCAGTGGCAGCTTCATTTTGGATAATTGGTCCTCCTAGTGGATCCTGGCTCAATGAAGTAGAACTCTGATTATCTTGAGAACTGTTTCTAGCTATCTCTTCAGCAATTGTGGTTTCTTGCTCCATTTCTGCATTCAACATTTGCAGATAATTTAGAAAAATAGGACATTCTATGGTAGCCTTA
Source organism: Lissotriton vulgaris (assembly GCF_964263255.1). NCBI lineage: Eukaryota > Metazoa > Chordata > Amphibia > Caudata > Salamandridae > Lissotriton > Lissotriton vulgaris. Next base: position 884,567,451 of record NC_141694.1, read on the forward strand.
GTTGCATTAAAAGAGTCTTCATAACAGAGAAAATCTCCAAGTAGTTCCTCTTCTGTACGCCATGGCTTAAAGAGTTGCAAAAGAGCTAAATAGTAAAACTCTCTTTTGTCTGGAACTTCACAACTCAATTTTCGATGATTAATCAAATGGCCTTTTTTCTGCTTTACTAGACATCCTTCATAGCCAATGAGTGCATATTTTCCATTATTGATATCTTCTGTGATGTTCCTCTTATAACTGTAGTTTTGAAGAACTTCATACAAACAAGTGTTCTCAAGGTGAGTACTTCTATTTGGATAGTATGTATCCAACATATTTGTCTTCAAAATATCTGTACTGTTTGGTTCTTTCTCCGCCAAATATTCAATTTCTTGTACAGATTTCAAAACTCGGTTTCGTGTTGCAGCAAGACCAAGACTCACCCAAATGATTGTTCTTGATTTGGCATAGAGACTTGCTGATGATAACCGATCAGAACATTCATATGCTCCAATTTCTCGATGCGACAACATCTTCAGACTGAAACTGTATAATTTCTTGCTTAGACTCTTTTCATGTGAAATGTCCTCCCACATTTCCTTCAGTTCTGTCTTTTCTTTTTTTGTGATGTAAGATGTCACATATCGAGCCACAGCAATAGAGTTGTCAGCAACGAACTGAATATCCATGTTAGCATTCCACATGGACAAAATCACTGGGTTGTAATCGTTGATGTACTTAGATTCTTCATTTCTTTTCAAATTATATGTATTTTTGGGAGATTTCCTTGTCACAGTATGTCGTAGAGATGACATTAAATTATTTACTCTTCCCTTAGAAATCACTGGTCGAGGAAATGCAAAACGACATTTCGTGTAGTACTTTTCCTTGTTTTTAAATTTTCGACGACAGTACTTTCCACAACGATGAGATTGAAAACGTAAAACTTGTTGCCTTAAATTGTTTTCTTCAGTAGATTTTGGAACAGCACATGTTGAATACTCTTCAATGAAACTCATCACTGTTTCATCTGAATCTGATCCAAATTTGGGTGCATCTTTAATCCACAACAACATATGTATATGAGGAGCACCTCTCGCTTGATATTCCTTCCTCCAAAAGAAATCCAAAACCTCTCCAAGGGGAGGATTTTTTTTGTTGGTAATAAAAGACATCATAGCTTCAAATCTATGATTAAAATATCTGCAAACATTCACTGGATCTAAAGAACACAGTTCTCCTGGTGTTTTCAATTCTATATTTCGTATGTTTTCATTTGCCTCCCGTAGAAATTGAAGTAAATCGTCCCATGCATACTCAGCACAGCTAAGAGTGAGGAACCATGTAGGAGTTCCTAAGTTTCTTAGCATACATTTCAATTCTCCATGACGACGAAACCAATACTCGTTGGTTCCACGTTGACATGCCATGAGATTGATTAGCTGAGATTCCAAAATACTGTCTTGCAGATTAACTTTCTCCATAAAGTCCCTTGCACAAACATTTTGAAAATGAGCTCCACTTTTCAATATATGATTAACTGCATAAGAAAGCCCAGACAAATCACTTTCAAACAGAAGATGAAATAAATATGGAATACATTGACGAAACCTTGGATCTTCAGCATATAATCTTAGAGTCCGGTATTCAGCTGCAGGAATTTGAACTGGTCGATCATCATATCGTCCACCACAACCTGTTGGAAATAATTGTGGAAAACAACGAGCTTCCAAACTTTCTTCCCATACACTAATGGGACTTCCTTTTGCTGCTTTCATTTGAAACAAGTCAATTGCATTTCCCATTACTTCTTTTGAATGCAAAGGATGAACAGTATAATGTTCATATATTTCTTCAGTTCTAGACACATCAACTTTTTCAATTTGACCAACTGAAGAATCACTATCTTCTTCTATAGCTGTTTCCTCTGCTCCAACACTTACATCTTTGTAGTACTCATTGTTTTTGACCAAATACAACGTTGCCTTTTTGACTTTTTTAACATCCACTAAATCTTGCCAGATTTTCTTACTCTTTGTTGGAACTCCATTAACTAGAATAACTAAAGGATCTTCTTCTACTCTTTCTACACCAATTGTATCAATATCTTTCTTTACATCTAGAGGCAAATAAACAACTCTTCCCTTTAATCCTCTCAGTAAATCTGATGGAGGCAATTTCCCTGTCTTAGGCTCCATGCGTACAATAGCCTGAAAAGGATGGACACATTGAATCAAAATAGATTCATAAGTATTTAGATCCATCAATTCAGAAGGAATATCTATCAACTGAAGATTATTATAAACTGCTCTAGCAGGCATTTTATTTTCATTTAATTTATTTAAACAATAATTACAAATACGCTGATCCAAACTCAAATCAAATGTATTCTCCACCAACAAATAACTTACAAAATCCTTCCATTCACTAATATTTTCCAATTCACTTTTTGCATATAAATCAACTAACCTAGTCTGAATTTTATAATGAGTCCGTCGACAACACACACAAGTTAAATTAGGCCTTTCACTTGCTTTCACCTTAAACTTGATAATTTCCTCATCAAACTTTTCAATACTTGAAATCTGTCCATTATCTTCTGCATTACCATCCATTACTATATCTATTTCTACACTGTCCTCTTTGTTCCCAAAATAACAAAACTCAATTTCTTCACAAATAGTCTTCACATCCACTTCAGATCCATGCAAAAGAGCACTGTTTAACTGTTTAAGCTTAAGTGCGGGACTTTTTGCATAATACAACTTTCTCACTAATTTCCTCACGTTATTATGATGCACTGCTAACATCCTAAAATGATGAAAAACACTCCGACAAACTTTTCTAGAAAGACAAGCTAGTGAATGCCCATGCAAACCTGTGCTTTCTCTCACTGTACAAGGATCTAACTCTTGCAGGATCTTCATTTTTTGTTTGAGACTTTTCTTACTATATGTACGTAAGAAATTTCTAAGCAAATCGATTGATTCCTGTCGCACACTACAAATACTACTGCATTTCCATGTGTACACTGGACCCTTAGTACGTCTCCCTAAAACTTCATCAGCTAACACCTCTTCTGTATCTCTAGATACAAGTTTCTCTTTTTCCATCACACAACCATCTTTCACCTCATATGCTCGACCACTGGTGTCAACTGCATGCACCAAATCATTTTCCTGAAAGTAACTCTCCTCATTGAAAAAAGGCTCAGAACTTGAACTATGCATCCATTCACCAGAAAATACTTCACAAAAATTACTCCGATTAATAATTCTTTTCCATCTACTGTTCGATTTGAAAACATCAATGGCCTTATTAAGTATCCTAATTCTATTGATTATTAAAATAAATAATTTTTTCTTAACTTCAAAAGCCTGATCAACAATCTTTTCTACACTTTTCTTTTTCTTGTAAAAAGCAGCTCTCAGTTTACTTTTCCTATCATTTTTTAGCAAATTTAAAACTACCCTATTGCGAAACATTCGCCTACGAATGTCCCTAAAAAGATTTACCCTTCTATTGCTATCCATTCTCTTCTCTCCTGCTCCAATCGAGACATTTTTTGTGGGCCTCTCCTTCCTTTTTAGATTTGTTGACTTTTTCTGTATATTCACATTAGCAATATCATTTTTTTTTCTACGACATATGTTGCGAAGAAAAGACTTAATTGGCTTACCAGAAACTTTTCTGGTGTTTTTTGAAGTAGTTGTTGAAGAGGATTCCATAAACTCTGTTGTTGATGTTCTCCTTTTCCGTATGGTATTTTTGATAATTCTTTGCCTTGAAGGCTTTTTTGCTTGCTTTTCAGAAGTTGATTTGAATCTGTTGTTCTGTTAAAAACACACATGAAAGACCACTATTAGTAAACAACAAAGTAATGTTAAAAAGCAAACAATATAAACAATAAATTGCAACATATTTAAGTTTATACAATAGCAACTCAGGGCCTTATTTATAAAGGCCTTGCGCCACCAGTGCGTCACTTATTACCCATGTTTAAAGTGATGCATCAGCTGCACAAGGCAATCATAAAAAAGGGCCAAATGCAAATACCAATCAATTGCACCCCAAAATCGATTTTTGAATAACATGAAAGAAACACTGCGCAGAACCTATCTACAACCACTCAATATCAGCAAACAAAGTCAAGGCCTCATTTATAAAGGCCTTGCGCCACCAGTGCGTCACTTATTACCCATGTTTAAAGTGATGCATCAGCTGCACAAGGCAATCATAAAAAAGGGCCAAATGCAAATACCAATCAATTGCACCCAAAAATCGATTTTTGAATAACATGTAAGAATCACTGCGCAGAACCTATGTACAACCACTCAATATCAGCAAACAAAGTCAGGGCCTTATTTATAAAGGCCTTGCGCCACCAGTGCGTCACTTATTACCCATGTTTAAAGTGATGCATCAGCTGCACAAGGCAATCATAAAAAAGGGCCAAATGCAAATTCCAATCAATTGCACCCAAAAATCGATTTTTGAATAACATGTAAAAATCACTGCGTAGAACCTATATACAACCACTCAATATCAGCAAACAAAGTCAGGGCCTTATTTATAAAGGCCTTGCGCCACCAGTGCGTCACTTATTACCCATGTTTAAAGTGATGCATCAGCTGCACAAGGCAATCATAAAAAAGAGCCAAATGCAAATACCAATCAATTGCACCCAAAAATCGATTTTTGAATAACATGTAAGAATCACTGCGCAGAACCTATGTACAACCACTCAATATCAGCAAACAAAGTCAGGGCCTTATTTATAAAGGCCTTGCGCCACCAGTGCGTCACTTATTACCCATATATAAAATGATGCACCAGTAGCACAAGGCAATCATAAAAAAGGGCCAAATGCAAATACCAATCAATTGCACCCAAAAATCGATTTTTGAATAACATGAAAGATACACTGCGCAGAACTTATGTACAATCACTCAATATCAGCAAACAAAGTCAGGGCCTTATTTATAAAGGCCTTGCGCCACCAGTGCGTCACTTATTACCCATGTTTAAAGTGATGCATCAGCTGCACAAGGCAATCATAAAAAAGGGCCAAATGCAAATACCAATCAATTGCACCCAAAAATCGATTTTTGAATAACATGTAAGAATCACTGCGCAGAACCTATGTACAACCACTCAATATCAGCAAACAAAGTCAGGGCCTTATTTATAAAGGCCTTGCGCCACCAGTGCGTCACTTATTACCCATGTTTAAAGTGATGCATCAGCTGCACAAGGCAATCATAAAAAAGGGCCAAATGCAAATTCCAATCAATTGCACCCAAAAATCGATTTTTGAATAACATGTAAGAATCACTGCGCAGAACCTATGTACAACCACTCAATATCAGCAAACAAAGTCAGGGCCTTATTTATAAAGGCCTTGCGCCACCAGTGCGTCACTTATTACCCATGTATAAAATGATGCACCAGTTGCACAAGGCAATCATAAAAAAGGGCCAAATGCAAATACCAATCAATTGCACCCAAAAATCGATTTTTGAATAACATGTAAGAATCACTGCGCAGAACCTATGTACAACCACTCAATATCAGCAAACAAAGTCAGGGCCTTATTTATAAAGGCCTTGCGCCACCAGTGCGTCACTTATTACCCATGTATAAAATGATGCACCAGTTGCACAAGGCAATCATAAAAAAGGGCCAAATGCAAATACCAATCAATTGCACCTAAAAATCGATTTTTGAATAACATGAAAGAAACACTGCGCAGAACCTATCTACAACCACTCAATATCAGCAAACAAAGTCAGGGCCTTATTTATAAAGGCCTTGCGCCACCAGTGCGTCACTTATTACCCATGTTTAAAGTGATGCATCAGCTGCACAAGGCAATCATAAAAAAGGGCCAAATGCAAATTCCAATCAATTGCACCCAAAAATCGATTTTTGAATAACATCTAAAAGAATCACTGCGCAGAACCTATGTACAACCACTCAATATCAGCAAACAAAGTCAGGGCCTTATTTATAAAGGCCTTGCGCCACCAGTGCGTCACTTATTACCCATGTATAAAATGATGCACCAGTTGCACAAGGCAATCATAAAAAAGGGCCAAATGCAAATACCAATCAATTGCACCCAAAAATCGATTTTTGAATAACATGAAAGAAACACTGCGCAGAACCTATGTACAACCACTCAATATCATCAAACAAAGTCAGGGCCTTATTTATAAAGGCCATGCGCCACCAGTGCGTCACTTATTACCCATGTATAAAATGATGCACCAGTAGCACAAGGCAATCATAAAAAAGGGCCAAATGCAAATACCAATCAATTGTACCCAAAAATCGATTTTTGAATAACATGAAAGAAACACTGCGCAGAACCTATCTACAACCACTCAATATGAGCAAACAAAGTCAGGGCCTTATTTATAAAGGCCTTGCGCCACCAGTGCGTCACTTATTACCCATGTTTAAAGTGATGCATCAGCTGCACAAGGCAATCATAAAAAAGGGCCAAATGCAAATTCCAATCAATTGCACCCAAAAATCGATTTTTGAATAACATGTAAGAATCACTGCGCAGAACCTATGTACAACCACTCAATATCAGCAAACAAAGTCAGGGCCTTATTTATAAAGGCCTTGCGCCACCAGTGCGTCACTTATTACCCATGTATAAAATGATGCACCAGTTGCACAAGGCAATCATAAAAAAGGGCCAAATGCAAATACCAATCAATTGCACCCAAAAATCGATTTTTGAATAACATGAAAGAAACACTGCGCAGAACCTATGTACAACCACTCAATATCAGCAAACAAAGTCAGGGCCTTATTTATGAAGGTCTTGCGCCACCAGTGCGTCACTTATTACCCATGTTTAAAGTGATGCATCAGCTGCACAAGGCAATCATAAAAAAGGGCCAAATGCAAATACCAATCAATTGCACCCCAAAATCGATTTTTGAATAACATTTAAAAATGACTGCGCACAACCTATGTACAAGCACAGAATATCACTTTTGAAACATCACTGTTTCCCCAAAAACAAATCCTTTATCTTTCAAATGTTGATATCAAGCATTATCAAAAATCCAAAATCAAATCAACAGCAAACAAAGTCAGAGCCTTATTTATGAAGGCCTTGCTCCACCAGTGCATGACTTATTACCCATGTTTAAAGTGATGCATCAGCTGCACAAGGCAATCATAAAAAAGGGCCAAATGCAAATACCAATCAATTACACCCAAAAATTGATTTTTCAATAACATATAAGAAACACAACACAGAACTTATATACTAGCATACCATTTGACTTCTAAAACATAACTATCTGCTTATAAATATTCTCCATAGAGCAAACAAGTCTCTATGTAAATTAAATAAATCATTACTTACCTTTACAAAAGCTTTGGAAGATTGAAAACAGTGTCAGACACACACACCAATTTCTCTTTAACAGAGCAAAAAGTGTGCACTCAATACACTGAAACCACAGACTGGCATAGAAAATCTCTAACTTTGTACACATATGCCTTAATTCAACCAATCAAAAGTTTTCCCTCACTATTTTCAAACCAACACCCTTCCCCCTCTCAGATCTTTCTATCTGTTTCCATAGCAACTCCCTCCTAACTGAACTCTCAGGTTCAAAAGTTTATTGTACAATGTTGCAAATTAACTCAGCAAGGCTGTTTGACCTCTCAATACACCAGCCTATCCAGAGTATTTTAGCTTTTAGTGACTTTTTTTTAACCATTCAAATTGCTTCTTTAACACAACACAACCATGCACCCTAACTTTAAGTTTTCAACTATCTGAATCCACCAATCATTGCTTCTGATTCAAAAGCAGTGAAACTCCACAATTATTTTTTTGTAAACTCCTACTGTTCCAACTGACATTTCATTCCCACACATCATCTGACTGCATCAGAACCATCTCTCGTCATGTTTTCTGTCTGGATCCTTGGACACAGCTACATCCACTGGGCTCAAAGGTATGCAGATAGCAGACATTTTCACAACCTTGATTTATCAAATGTGGAAATCAAGTGGATTGGCCAGAGAGGATTAAAATGTCACCAATTGATACCATTGGTGAAAACCTTTATGCATTTGCCAATACCTGACCTCTTAATAGTGCACTGTGGAGGAAATGATTTAGGCACTATGACTGGGGTTGGTCTGGAAATGCTTTTAAAGGACACTTTTGATCAATTAATGACACTCTTTCCACAAACTGCCTTGGTATTTTCTAATATATGCCAAAGACAGAAATGGAACTGGTCCAACCAATTTTGTCCACAATTTGAGAAAGCACGGAAACATGTGAATAAATCTGTTTCTGCTTACATGAGAGACTATGGAATGGGTTCAATATACAATAATAACTTGCGTTACAACATGCAAGACATCTACAGAGGAGATGGTGTGCACTTCTCAGATGAAGGGAATAGAATATTCCTCCTGAATTTAAGAATGTGCATTGGAACCTACTTGTAGGTACCTAAATCAACCACAAAACCCAAAAGCTCTTTTCAGAGCTACCCTACCTCTGATCATTCAAAACGTTTATCTTTTTCTAACTTTTTTCACTATTTTTCACCAAATTACGCTTTCCGGTACGCTTAAAGGTGCGCGTACCAGGCGCTCCCCCCGTGGAAAATGAAATAATTTTTTTTTTTAACCTTTATGAGCCTCCTAAGCCCCCCTCAGAAAACCTAGAGGGTCAAAAAGTCTCTACCGTGCCCCCTTCTACCCATACCGAACATTGTTTACCCTCCATCTTGTGTCTCGATTGTACCGAAACACAAAATGGAGGACTCCCGTAACGCTGCCGGTGCGCGTAAAGGAGCGCGCACCAGTAAGCGCTCGATAAAAAAAGGTGGGAAAGCAATTTACAAAAAAACCACTAGAGACACTTTCATCAAATATAGAATAGGCCCTACTACATAGCAGTCCCTACCATTTACCCAAATTTGAAGGAATTCCATTGAGAAAATTATGCTGTAGGCCTGACTAAATATCCTGAGGTAAATTACATGACAAAAACACATATGAAATGTTAGAATTTACAACCAATTAAAAACTTTCTTTCATTTTCTACGACTATTTCCTGACGTTTCATTGGTTAAGTACAAGAATATATATAAAAGAAGAGAGGGAAACACAGCCATTTTGACTACTGCTTCCAGAAGTACATTTGAGAACAAATTACACTGACAACTTCACCTGATTTCTCCAAGGTAAATTGTTATTATGGAAGTATATTGTACACTTTAAGTTAATTTCAGAAAAAATATTCTGTTAGTTATATACTATCCCTCTGTAAAAATTATAGATAGAGATAGACTTCTCTGTAATAGTTATGGATTGAGTTAGGCTTCTCTGGTATACAGTACCCTAACTCTACTAATATAGTTAATTTGTATGCAATTTTCAGAAAGAAAATGGAAGGAGAAAATCAAGGAAATGTTACTTCTATCAAAATAAAGGTAGAAAAACCAGAAGACCAAAAAGATGAAGTAGATTTCATGGATGACTCTTTGGATGAACAGTTAATAGAATGTTTGGAAGAAATGGAATCATGTACTTATAATTATGAGGAAATTCCGGACAATATTATGTTAGAAATTTTATTAAATTATGAAAAAGAATCAGAGGAATAAATTTATATTTAATAATTTCAAATTGTTTGAGACAATATTCATTTTTATATGTAATTCATAAAGTATTACCAAAAATGTTTAAAATATAAAGGGAGACTTATAGTATACTGTTCAACTATTTTTCTGTTACATAGTAAGTTTACTCATAGTTACTACCTTTCTCCCACTATATTATCTCCTATGAATATTTTACACCTCATTTTCATAAGGGAGCAGGATAGACTACTCATGATCCCCTAGAAATTCGCAGGGAGTGCTTATAAGATCTGTTTCTCCTTTCCAGACAGACTATGTTATGAATTCCATATACCACAAAAAATACAATAACAACATGCAAGATGTCTACAAAGAAAATGGTGAACATTAAATTTAAGTCTCTTCATTAGTACCTACATGTAGGTACTTACATAAAATAAAAAAATTTAAAAAAAACATAAACATACAATTTTTTGAAGTCATTATTTTTCCATAGTACCCTCCTCGATACGCTCCCCGGTGCGCGTTCCAGGCGCTTCCCCCGCGAAAATTGAAAAAAAAAAAAAAAGGTGAGACCCCGCGGGGCCCTTTAATGGCCCCCACATCAAACCTAGGGGTAGAGGGGGTATCTACTCTGCCCCCTTATGGTCATTTCCCCCTTTGTTTTGGCCACCTCTCGTGTCTCGATCCTACCGAGACACAAGATGGCGGCCGCTCCGGACTGTTTAGAATGTTTACAGACAACTGAGAGCCAATCAGCTTCCTGCGCGCAAGTCGCGTGGCGCGCCTGGAGCGCTCTCCGGTGCGCGCACCGGAGAGCGCCTATAGATATATATATTTTTTGAAACCTAAATTACTCAAAATCCACTGGAGCACATATCTTGAGACATAGCAAAGGCACATCGGGCTACCAGTCCCTACAATTTTGCCAAGTTTGGTGGAAATCCATTCAGCCGTTCGGGCTAAAAGTGAAATCGACCGCCCTATGGAAATTAACATGGGGAAAACGCGTTTTGGGACCCCCCTTTTATCTCTCGCCCCCGCTTGACGAATCCCCCCCAAACTTTCAAGGAAGGACCGGAGCTCGACGAGGCCATTTTCAGGAAATTTTCAGGCAGATTCGTCAACCGGTGCCAAAGTTATTCCAAATAGAATTTTGAGATTTAACATTGAAAAAAATCCTAACTATAACTACCTACTGGCGACCGCCAGTAGGTAATATATCTATATATATATTACCTACTGGCGGTCGCCAGTAGGTATATATAGTTAGGACGGTTTCTCATAGGAAATCCCCAACATTCTATTGGGAATAACTTTGGCCCTGGTTGATGAATCTTCGCAAATTTCTCAAAGAAGATGGCTCGCCCGCTCCGCTCCTTCCCTGAAAATTTGGGGGGGATTCGTCAAGTGGGGGCTGAGAAAAAAGGGGGGTCCCAAAACGTGTTTTCCCCATGTTAATTTCCATAGGACCTTTAGACTCAGCTACAGCTTGAACCGCTGAAGGGAATTAGACCAAACTTGTCAAAATGGTACTGTCTGGTATGCAGATCACGCTTTTGGTAAAATCGTGTAAATCCCTCCAGTGGTTCCTGAGAAAATTAGAAGAGAAATCAATTATATATCTATAAGCGCGAACGCGTGCGCGCACCCCGCGATTTTTCGCGATTTTTTTGTTTTTGGGGAGGGCTTGGGGGGGGGATTGGGGGGCTTCTCTCTTTCATTTTATTGTTTTTTATTTAATTTCGAGGGTGCCCACCCCTCGTTTTGCCCCCCGAGATCACCGCCGCCGCCCGAGCTGCCTTAAGATGGCCGCCGCCTGGTTGTGGGCGGGGCCCGGGAGGACGTGGATTCCGCTTCCCCCTGCGTGGGGGAAGCCTTTGCTGTGCCCGTCCGGTCTCCTGTGCCGAGGGGAGACCGGGTGATGTTGGCGACCAAAACCATTTAAATAAAAGTTTACACCTTACTAAGATGGTGCCGACTTTGGGGGTTCACAATAAATACATATAGACATGCGCGAGTTACAACTTAGGAGGAAAACATAACAGCTCGCAGCATGCATAAAATATGTTCGGAAATGAAAAATCTCAAAGAAGTCATCTTAAAAACAAACCTGCTCGGAGTAGCAAATATAATTATAATAACTGATTATACAATAAGAATAAGAGCATACAATAGAAGGTCGAGCGCTAACTTACAAACGCCCCACATATAAATCAATAAAACTACACACCATACTAAGATGGCGCCGACGTTAGAGTCCAATAACAAAACAAAACCAGGCATGCGCGAGTTATACCTGAGCGCAGCTGAGAGCAATCAGTAATCGGCCCGCATTATAAAAACAACACGCATACAGCGTGTGTCCACAGAGGGAGAAGAACGCGGCAGAGGCACTATGAAATCCCACATACAGGTAAGCGGAGGCGGGAGGCTTCCATTAACGGTCCCCGATGTTAGAGTGAAAGGGAAGGGCTTAGCAATCGGCAATCGGCCCGCATTATAAAAACAACACGCATACAGCGTGTGTCCACAGAGGGAGAAGAACGCGGCAGAGGCACTACGAAAACCCACATACAGGTAAGCGGAGGCGGGAGGCTTCCATTAAGGGTCCCCGATGTTAGAGTGAAAGGGAAGGGCTCGAGAACGGAGGCAGGCACAACCCTCGTAGAAAGCACCAAGTAATACGAAGGTAAATAGATAGGTGACCATCCTGAAAAACTATACTAATAAGTTACAAAGTTGAGGTAATAGAGGATATCTCAGGATATTGTTGTGTATATAAACACTACTTCCATAAATAGATCATGCAGCATCATAAAGGACCCTGTCAGATAACTGGACCTTATAGAATATAGGGAAATTAGCAAATAGAGTGCAGATTAGCCCAGCCATAAGATCTGAATGAGCAAGGAGGTATATATAACGAGTAAAACAGGACTGGAGGTCTGTCACAGTCAGAGACACCAAAATCAGCACTATTTAATGTTATTAGTTAGAAAAAGATTAGAAGACCATAAACTGATAAACTGATAAAGTATCTTTATTTACTTAGAGGACATATCCAGTCCCTAAGTGAGAGAAAATAATCCTCATATGCCCGTTCACGAGAACTTTTTAACTCATAGGAAGGTAAGAAGCAAGGAGACCTGTGAACTAAACCAGACAGACAGAGAACCGCACAGGGACAATGGCTAATTATAATCATTTTTGCCTACGCAGATATCGTCCAAAATACATGCATCAAAAATTGGATCCCTAGGGCTGCTCAGGTGGTCCCACAAACATATTAACATATTTCAACGTAATCCGCTAATAGAATTATCTAGGGCATCCCATGTGTGAATTTATGAAACTCCCTCTGTGCCATTTATTGTTAGTAATTGCGCCTCCCCACCCGCCCGCTGATGCTTGCAACGTCTGTGATTTTATTAATCTGAATAATTACATTTTAATAGTAAATGTTACTGGGAAATCAAATGCCACAGCCCACATCCATCCATCCACCCACCCATCCATCCATCCTGCATCCATCCATCATTCATGCATCCATTCACCCATCTATCATGCATGCATCCATCCATGCATCCACCCAACAATCATTCATCCATCATGCATCCAACCATCGTTCATGCATCAAAAATCGGATCCCTAGGGCTGCTCAGGTGGTCCCACAAGGATAGTAACATATTTAAACGTTATCCGCTAATAGAATTAGCATTTTCAAAACCTTGCAAATTCACTGAAAAAACCATAGGTTTCTGCCCTTACATATCTATATATTAGCATTTAAAAAACCAATGAAATTCACTGAAAAAACCATAGGTTATACACTATATATAGTTAGGAATTAGCCTCTAAAAAAACAATGAAATTCACTAAAAAAACCATAGGTTTTAGACCTTGTATAGTTAGGAATTAACATATAAAAAACCATTGAAATTCCTCCTATATAGTTAGCTGGACATTTTATTGACATAAAACCCAATGAAATTCCATATATAGTTAGTTGCAATAACTATATATCGCGCACCCGCAATCCACTGCTGATGATGTCACATATTACATCATTCATGACATGGTCAGTGACATCACTGATGACATCACTGATGACATCTCAAATGACATCACTGATGACATAACTGATGACATCTCAAATGACATCACTGATGACATCATGACACACCAATACCAGTTACTACATACGCACTCACTGATTCCTACGTCTACGCACACATTCACTCATTCACCCATACAATCACTCGTACATACAGTCACTCATTTTTACAACACTGTCATATGCACTCATACACCTATGCAGACACTCACACACTGCCACTCATCCATGGAGTTACTCACACACCTAGTGAGTCCTGTAAAGAATCAATCACACTTCGATTTCCTCATCTATACAGTTAAACACAGAACACCTTACTTTTCCAAACATATACTAACACATACTTACTCTCCTATACAATTACTTATACAAGTACACATTGATCTGCACATAGTCACTCGCCTCCCAGCCAGTTACACACACACTCAGTCTTCCATACAAATATTTGGGCAACCAATCAATAAGCTATATAGCCACTCATATAGCTACTGATCAACACATGCAGCAGCTTGCACAACAACAGACATATTGATGCACACTTTCAGACAGTTTAGTCATTAACCCATGCATTCAGTAAGACACATTCATTCACTCGCTCAGTCAGTCACGCACCTACTAAATCCTTCATCCAGACACTTATACATTCACTCATTCTTCAATATGTAAAACATATTTAAACTTTACAGAAACACACAGTCACTGGATGATGTCATCAGTGATGTCATCAGTGATGTCACTGACCATGTCATGAATGATGTAATATGTGACATCATCAGCAGTGGATTGCGGGTGCGCGATATATAGTTATTGCAACTAACTATATATGGAATTTCATTGGGTTTTATGTCAATAAAATGTCCAGCTAACTATATAGGAGGAATTTCAATGGTTTTTTATATGTTAATTCCTAACTATATAAGGTCTAAAACCTATGTTTTTTTTTTGTGAATATATATATATATATATATATATATATATATATATATATATATATATATATATATATATATATATATATATATATATATATTACCTACTGGCTATCGCCAGTAGGTATATATAGTTAGGATTAATTCCCTATGGGATTTCTGAAAATTCTATGTCTAATAACTTTGGCGTTTGAGGACGGAATCGGCTGAAATTTACAGGAAAATGGCACATTTTGTTTCTGAGCAGCCCCTGAAAATGTGGTGGAGTTTCGTCAAGGGGGGGCTGAGAAAAAAGGGGGGTCCCAAAACGCGTTTTTTCCATTCATTTTTCCATAGGGCGGTTGGACTCACTTTTAGCTCGAACGGCTGAATGGATTTGCACGAAACTTGGCAAAATTGTAGGGACTGTTAGCCCGATGTGCCTTTGCTAGGTCTCAATATATGTGCTCCAGTAGTTTTTGAGAAATTAACGTTCAAACCAAGATATATATCTGTAACAGCGCTCTGGGCAGCGATCCGGTCCGCTTACTTTTCGCGAAACGGAACTTTGCGCGCAGAAAGCTGATTGGCTCTCCGGTGTCTGTCAACATTCTAAACAGTCCGGAGCGGCCGCCATCTTATCTCTCGGTAGGATCGAGAGAGAAGAGGTGAAAAACGAAGGGGGAATTTATTGAAAGGGTGCATGGTAGAAGCGTTTCCCGGGCCGCGAACTGGGCCGCAAACTGGTAGCGAAACGGGAATTCGCCATTTTGTGCTTCGTTTTAATTGTTTAGAGACAAAAATTATCGCCGCACATCGGCCACAATGCATGAATATCGTTGAAAAGTCAGCGATATTCATGCATTATCCAGCAAATGCTCTTAGCCATGTTATCCACCTTCCATTGGATAACAGAAAGCTGATTGGCTCTCCGGTGTCTGTCAACATTCTAAATAGTCCGGAGCGGCCGCCATCTTATCTCTCGGTAGGATCGAGAGAGAAGAAGAGGTGAAAAACGAAGGGGGAATTTATTGAAAGGGGGCAAGGTATACCCCTCTTGACCCCCTAGGAATGTTGTTGGGGTTATTAAAGGGTCCCGTGGGGAAAATAAAAAAAAAAATATTTTTCACGGTAGAAGCGCTTCACGGGCCGCGAACTGGGCCGCAAACTGGTAGCGAAACGGGAATTCGCCATTTTGTGCTTCGTTTTAATTGTTTAGAGACAAAAATTATCGCCGCACATCGGCCACAATGCATGAATATCGCTGAAAAGTCAGCGATATTCATGCATTATCCAGCAAATGCTCTTAGCCATGTTATCCACCTTCCATTGGATAACAGAAAGCTGATTGGCTCTCCGGTGTCTGTCAACATTCTAAATAGTCCGGAGCGGCCGCCATCTTATCTCTCGGTAGGATCGAGAGAGAAGAAGAGGTGAAAAACGAAGGGGGAATTTATTGAAAGGGGGCAAGGTATACCCCTCTTGACCCCCTAGGAATGTTGTTGGGGTTATTAAAGGGTCCCGTGGGGAAAATAAAAAAAAAATTATTTTTCACGGTAGAAGCGCTTCACGGGCCGCGAACTGGGCCGCAAACTGGTAGCGAAACGGGAATTCGCCATTTTGTGCTTCGTTTTAATTAAATTACTAGGTATAAGGGGGTGCGGGAGATGTATCCTAATCCCTTATGTTTTCTGAGGGTGGCTGAGGAGGCTGATATATGTTGATACATCTCTTCCAGCGGCTGCGCCATCTTGCCTTTTTTCCAATGTCACAATTTTGTCGTGCACGGCAGCCATTTTAGATGACTTGACCAGGCCCACTCTCTGCACGCCGCCGATTCTCAGCATGGCTCCCCACCCTCGCACGCATCTCCCCCACGCAATGGTCACCCCCGCTCTCTCTCTCATGCATGGGCCATATACTTCCCCCATCTGCGCTGCTCTTCTCTGAGAATCACACCCTGTGCCCGTTCGACACCTCCCTTTCACCCTATTCACTACCGCACCCTCTGACACTTCTCTTCCTCTGTGTCCGATTGTCCAGGCCGGACCTAGGCTATCACCTAGCCCTGCGGATGTAGTGTATGGCTCCAGCTGTAGAGTATCCAGACATGCCAACCCTCCCGATTCAGGTGTGAGACTACTGATTTCAGTGCTAGTCTTTCGTTTCCCGATTCCTGCAAGGAAAAACCCGGGGGCATATTTCCAACAACTAGCGGTAATTTTTGTCTCTAACTTGTTTAGAGACAATAATTATCGCCGCACTTCGGCGAATTTTATCGCACATAAACCTTGCTATTAGCAAGGTTTATCGCAAATGCGATAAAAAACGGCCGCAATGCATGAATATCGCTGAAAAGTCAGCGATATTCATGCATTAGTCAGCAAATGCTCTTAGCCATGTTATCCACTTCCCATTGAACAAGCGCATGGTCTTTTAAAGATTTGTGAAGTACTCGGGGCGGCGGTGTGTGTGTGTCCTCTTTCAGGAGCGGGCGGGGGGGCACTGGCAGCAATTTGCAGGCCAGGCAGTGTTCAACACGTGCATCACCCTTTCTCTGCCTGCTATTGCGCTCCATGCTTCGGAAAAGTAAGAAAAAGAACGTGCATTTGAGTTTGAAATGTCCGATCTTGTAGCAGTACACTTGCTAAGCCCACACATGACAATAACCCGATTCAAGGCCCCATTCACCCGATTTTTAAAAAAAATATAGTACTCCAAGACAGTTACATTTTAAAACTTTATTAATATTTAAATATAACGAACGCAACAAAAACTGTAAATATATTTAACCATTTTTTGAAATTAACCAGAACTATAACGATAACAACAACAACAACAACAATATAACTTTTATGCCTAAATTACGCAAACATTTAGCTAATCTGCTAAAGGGGGGAGTCGCCATTTCTTTACAATAATCAATAATGAAAAATCCACATCAATAGGGTTGCCCGTTTTCTCGATGCAGCACTATAGTGCAATATACACAGCACCTGGGGTGTCAAGAGTGAACAGGTCTTTCTTTGTTCCTTAAGATTCTCCGAGAATGCTGATGCATTGGTGTCTGTACACTTCTTTGTCAATTGTGTCAAGATGATAACTGCTTTATAAACAGACGATATCTTTGTTTCGTCATTAGTGTTAAGTGTGTCTGAAACTACAGTGCCCTTCTGTTTTTTTTTCTTCAGGCTCTACAGAGTTTTGTGTGTTGTTCTTTTGAGCGACAATTATTCCAGAGGTTTCAGGTTCACTTGTTTTGTTCTGCAGTGAGTTAACAGCTTTAGAGAGTTCATGTTTATTTGCTATGTCCTGCTGTTCGTGAACTGCTTCAGAGACGTCAGCCTCATTTTTTATGTTTCAGTAGATCCTGGACCTGCCCGGCCGCGCCCAAAATGGCGCCGGTGTAAATGGGACTCGTAACTGCTTGTTCTGTACTGGTTGCCCAACCTTGATATCACGAGATACATATGCAGTTTTGAAGCACATGGCGGAGGCTTGTCTGCTGTAGTGGGGCGCCCCTTTATCGTTTCAGTCGCCATTCCGCCCGCTTTTGCTACACTGTGCCTCATCCGCCATTCAGCTGTTTACCGCCCGCTCTTACGGCTACAGCGTCTCGCTCACCATGTAGTTGAGTTGCTCCCACTCTTGTGGTGCAGCGGTAGGCGGCTTCCACAGGACTCTTAAAATGGCGGCCGGCTCTTCGGATTTGGGCCTGGTCCAGTAAAATGGCCCTGGGACACCTTGGAACTCGGACGCTTGTCTGCCAGGGCTTGGGTTCCATTCTCGAAAGCGTCCCCTCAGCCTTGAAGATTGTACAAAAGTCTTGGGGGCCCTCGACTCCCGCAGGCTTCCGGTGGGGAGCGGCTGCCATGATTGCTTGCGGAATGGCCACGACGGAGCTACGAGATGGTGGTGCTCTCATGGTGACGCCAGCTTCAGTCTGAAACATCCAGAAACAAGGTGGGGCTTTCATCGTTTGGGGAAAAAAAATGTTTTAATCCAATGAAAAGTGTTATTTTTAGGTCACATGACCTAGTCTTACATAATTAGGAAAAGAAAAGTAAAATGAACCAATGAAAAGTTTTATTAACAAGTCACATGACCTGTTATGCTTACGTTACGCGCTGCGCGGCGCGCTCTGGATCGTTTCCGGGAAGCTGCGCCTTGCGCACCGGAGCACATCCGGGTGCGCTAACGCGTCGCGTCATATGACGCATTACGCGACAATGCAGGTGCAGAATATAGTCAAAATGTCTCCACCAACCAGCGGTCGGAATTCCACCGCTTTCAGCAGTCCAAAAAGTTCGGTCAAATCTTAAGAGCGGGAGCAACTCAACTACATGGTGAGCGAGACGTTGTAGTCGCAAGAGCGAGCGGTAAACAGCTGAATGGCGGAAGAGGCACAGAGTACCAAAAGCGGGCGGAATGGCAACTAAAACGGTAAAGGGGCGCCCTACGACAGCGTATCTTCAGGTGAAACGGATTGTGGGACAAGGTCCAGAATGAAAGATTCTTCAAAAGGGAAAAAATTCCGCCGGACCCCGGGAGCCGGCCACCTATGCCGGGGGCGATCTCAGGCCTCACCAGGGCAACACGACTTGGGGAGGGGGCAGGAGCCAAGCGCCCCCTCTCAGTCCGCGCCATCTCACCGCCCCTCAGGAGCCTCCGTCAAGCGGTTTAGGGAGGCACCGTATCACATTGTTTTCCAATGCAGTCAGGTCCACAAATGGACCCCACTACTTTGAATAGTGAAGCTGCAGCAGGTGCAAATAAGGTTTAAACAGTGTTACAAGAACTGCTTAGAACTCTGAAGTATGGCACTCAATAACCAGGACTTATGCCATTTATGTAAGGCAGTGACATGGAAGCAACTTAGGGACAAAAAGCATGAACGAACATTCACGTATGAAAATCTTATTTGGAGAAGGGGTAGAATCCAAACGCCCCCTGCCAGTTCGCGCCACTACACTGTATGTGGAAAATCTGAAGCCATCATTCTACAAACTCTCAACGCTTGTTATCAGTGCATGACTTTCATGCTCGATCGATTGAGCTAGCCGGATCGGGCAATAAAAAGTATAAAATAGTTATGTAAATAGTTATTTAATAAAATGTTTTATTCTGTTTCTTTGGTGGTGTGTTGTGTATATTTATAATATTTGCATAGGGTTTGCCGTTATTTTGGGCGGTGTGGGTGGCGGAGTCGAGCTGTTTTGCAGCCCTCATGGTGTGGAGCTCAATTCATTTCACTATTTTCGTATTTCTCATGAAGGGTTGTTCCTAATGTTTGTATTTTACCGAGGTTAAAAAGAGATCGAATTAGTGGTCTACTGATTTTGCTCGATTACTTTTATTTTTTTACACGATTTTTCACTATCTGCAAAGACTAAACAGAGTATTGCGACTTTGTGCTTGTTTGTAAATAGAGAATGATCCAAAGAGAACCAATTGTAAAACAGTAAATGCTTGGATAATAATCAATCAAATGGAGAGACAAGCAGGTACGACGGATTACAACAGGGGTAAAGGTCTGCGTTAACTACCGTTCACTATCTGCAAAGAGAGAGTACTACTAAGAGAAAAGAGGGGAGTGGGGGGGGGGCAGCGTTCAAAGCACATCAGCGTGCATAAACACGAAAACGTTTTTACCTATCACGTACTTGACATTTGACAGCTTTTGATGTTTGCTATTAAAAAACCATTGAAATTCACAGAAAAAACCATAGGTTATACTCCATATATAGTTAGGAATTTGCATTTACAAAACCTTGAAAATTCAATGAAAAAACCATTGGTTTTAGGCCATATATAGTTAGGGATTTGCATTTACAAAACCTTGAAAATTCAATGAAAAAACCATAGGTTATACTCCATATATAGTTAGGAATTAGCATTTACAAAACCTTATTTTACTCGCATAAAACCATTGAAATTCCATATATAGTTAGATGCGCTAACTATATATCGCGCACCCGCAATCCACTGCTGATGATGTCACATATTACATCATTCATGACATGGTCAGTGACATCACTGATGACATCACTGATGACATCTCAAATGACATCACTGATGACATCACTGATGACATCTCATTTGACATGACTGATCACATCACTGATGATATCATTCATGTGATAATACGATGAACCTCTTCAGACTCTAATATAACCTTAGATACAATCAGTGTAAACAGACACTCAGAGACTGCCACTCATCCATGGAGTTACTCACACACCTAGTCAGTCATGCAAAGAATCAATCACACCTCCATTTCCTCAACTATACAGTTATACAAACTTTACTTATTCAAACATATACTAACACATATTTACTCTCTTATACAATCCCTGATACAAGTTCACAATGATCCATACAGCCACTCACACATTCACTGGCTCTTATGCACAGTTATTTATATATGTCAACTCTCACATGTACTGTGTTTTACATATGTACTTACTTTGACATGTAGCACTGAGATATCCATTCACTCACCAATACACTCATGCACACAGTCAACCGCCCATACAGCTGTTTCCACATGCACTTTTGAACCCATACATCTAGTGTATCAACTGCTCACACATCTATGCACAGAGTCACACACCTCCCAGCCACCCACACACACACTCAGTCTCCCATACATATACTTGGGCAACCAATCAATAATCCATATAGTTACTCATATAGCTACTGATCAACACATGGAACAGTTTACAGAACAACAGACATAATGATGCACAAATTGAGACAGTTTAGTCATTAACCCATGCACTCAGTGAGACACATTTAATCACTCACTCATATAGTCAGTCATGCACCTACTAAATCCTTCATCCAGACACTTATATATCCACTCATTCTTCAATATGTAAGAGATATTTTAACTTTACAGAAACATACAGTCACTGGATGATGTCATTTGAGATGTCATCAGTGATGTCATCAGTGATGTCACTGACCATGTCATGAATGATGTAATATGTGACATCATCAGCAGTGGATTGCGGGTGCGCGATATATAGTTAGCGCATCTAACTATATATGGAATTTCAATGGTTTTATGCGAGTAAAATAAGGTTTTGTAAATGCTAATTCCTAACTATATATGGAGTATAACCTATGGTTTTTTCATTGAATTTTCAAGGTTTTGTAAATGCAAATCCCTAACTATATATGGCCTAAAACCAATGGTTTTTTCATTGAATATATATATATATATATATATATATATATATATATATATATATATATATTCACTGAAAAAACCATAGGTTTCACACCAGTTATAGTTAGGAATTAGCATTTAAAAAACCTATTAAATTCACTGACAAAACCATAGATTTCACACCATTTATAGTTAGCTGGAAATTTTACTGACATAAAACCATTGAAATTCCCACGTTATAGTTAGTTGGACTCACTATAACTTGCGCGCCTGTAATGCACTGCTGATGACGTCACATATTACATCACTCATGACATGGTCAGTGACATCACTCATGACATCACTGATGACACCATCCAGTGAATGTGTGTCTTTCTGAAAAATAAATTTGTTTTATATATGTATTTGTAAAGGTCGATGGAAGAATAAATGTTTAAATAAGTGTGTAAATGGATGTTTTTTTAAACAAAATTGGTTGGTTAACTGGCTTATTAAGTGTATCTTAGTGAATACATATATTAGCGAGTATTGTTTAAATATTTAAATGTTTGTATCAGTGTTTCTCTTTGTGTATAAGTGGCTGCAGGGGTTGGTGACTGACTCACTGTTTGTATGTGTTTTGAAGACAGCATATGTGCAGGACTGTATGGGTGGATGAGTGTCTATATGTGTGTGTTAGTGAGTGAATGACTGTCTCACTAGTGTCTTCATTAGTAACGACATATGTTTTAATCTAGTATATGTGAGTATTGATGTATATAAGTGAGTATAGTATATATAGTGAGAGATTGTAGGAGTTCCTGTTTAAATAAGTATGTGTTTCTATAAGTGATTGTTTAAGAGAGTAAGTATGGGTAAGTTTCCTTAGAAGTAAGGTGGTAGTGTGTGTATAAATGTATATGCAAATAAATGGATGTTCAATAGTTTATTTGCATGTGTGAGTATGTGTGTGAGTAACTTTTGGATGACTGCTGATGTGTAACAGGATGTATAGGTGTATCACTACATATGATGAGTGAGTATATATATGAGTGACTATATAGAACTGTTGGTGAATGAGTGGATGTGTATATAGATGGTGGAATTACTGAATTGGTTGTTGTTACTGGTTTGGGTATCTCCATTTTTTTGAAAATGTTTGTTTCTATTTTTGAATATGTGTTTCAAGCGTTACATTACACTGAAATTAGGTCTGTCACTCTGTCACAAGGATGGTGTCATCAGTGATGTCATGAGTGATGTCACTGACCATGTCATGAGTGATGTAATATGTGACGTCATCAGCAGTGCATTACAGGCGCGCAAGTTATAGTGAGTCCAACTAACTATAACGTGGGAATTTCAATGGTTTTATGTCAGTAAAATT
The DNA here is from genome assembly GCF_964263255.1 of Lissotriton vulgaris. Classification (NCBI taxonomy): domain Eukaryota; kingdom Metazoa; phylum Chordata; class Amphibia; order Caudata; family Salamandridae; genus Lissotriton; species Lissotriton vulgaris. The sequence continues at coordinate 884,590,633 of NC_141694.1, forward strand.
TCCAGCTAACTATAAATGGTGTGAAATCTATGGTTTTGTCAGTGAATTTAATAGGTTTTTTAAATGCTAATTCCTAACTATAACTGGTGTGAAACCTATGGTTTTTTCAGTGAATTTCAAAGGTTTTTTAAATGCTAATTCCTAACTATAACTGGTGTGAAACCTATGTTTTTTTCAGTGAATTTCAAAGGTTTTTTTAATGCTAATTCCTAACTATATAAGACCTGAAAGCCCACCAGGAATCTCCAGTATGAGCCAGGGGACTGCATTGCAGAGAGGTGTAATGAAGCCACAACCCTTTTTACACCTCTCTGCAACGCAGCCCCCGTGCATGTTTGAAGAGGGGGAACTAATTCCCCTTGCATACTGGGGGCCCCTGGGGGCCAATTAGCCCACCTGGAACTTCCAGTATGCGCCAGGGGCTGCATTGCAGAGGTGTAATGAGACTATGCCCCTTGTTACACCTCTCTGCAACGCAGCCCACTGCCGCGTTTGCAGAGGGGGAACTAATTCCCCTTGCATACTGGGGGTCCCTGGGGTCAACTGGTCCACCAGGAGCCTCCAGTATGCGCGAGGGAGCTGCATTGCAGAGAAGTGTAATGAGGCCACACCCTTGTTACACCTCTCTGCAATGCAGGCCACTGGCGCGTTTGTAGAGGGGGGACTAATTCCCCTTGCATACTGGGGGTCCCTGGATCATATCTGCCCAAACACCGATATTCCGAACGATTGTAAATTACTTTTACTACTCTCTACTACTCACTCTACTATTCACTCTACTACTCTCTACTACTCACTCTCTGCTACTCTCTCTACTGCTCTCTACTACTCTCTACTACTCACTCTCTACTCTCTATTACTCACTCTCTACTCTCTACCTCTCTACCTCTCTCTTCTTCTCTCTCTACTAATCTCTACCTCTCTACCGCTACCTCTCTACCTCTCTACCTCTACACCTCTACCTCTCTACCTCTCTCTACACGCACACATATACACATATATGCATATATATATATGCATATGCATTTATATATATGTATGTGTATGTATAAAAAAAACAACAAAACATTTTTTTTTTAAACAGCTACTTTTAAAACTGTCATTCTTTTTCCCCATGGTACACTCCCCGGTACGCTTACCGGTGCGCGTACCGGTGCGCGTACCGGGCGCTCACCCCGCGAAAATCAAATTTTTTTTACATTTTTTTTTTGCTCCGCGGGGCCCTTTTATGGCCCCCACATCAAACCTAGGGGGTCAAGGGGGTCTACTCTGCCCCCTTATGGTCATTTCCCTCTTTGTTTTGGCCACCTCTCGTGTCTCGATCCTACCGAGACACAAGATGGCGGCCGCTCCGGACTGTTTAGAATGTTTACAGACACCCCAGAGCCAATCAGCTTTCTGCGCGCAAGTCGCGGTAAGCGCCCGGTGCGCGTACCGGTGCGCGTACCGGAGCGCTGCTATAGATATATATTTTTTTTTGAACCTTAATTACTCAAAATCCACTGGAGGACATATCTTGAGACATAGCAAAGGCACATCGGGCTACCAGTCCCTACAATTTTGCCAAGTTTGGTGGAAATCCATTCAGCCGTTCGGGCTAAAAGTGAAATCGACCGCCCTATGGAAATTAACATGGGGAAAACGCGTTTTGGGACCCCCCTTTTATCTCGGCCCCCGCTTGACGAATCCCCCCAAACTTTCAGGGAAGGACCGGAACGCCGCGAGGCCATTTTGAGGAAATTTTGAGGCAGATTCGTCAACCGGCGCCAAAGTTATTCCAAATAGAATTTTGAGATTTAACATTGAAAAAAATCCTAACTATAACTACCTACTGGCGACCGCCAGTAGGTAATATATATATATATATATATATATATATATATATATATATATATATATATATATATATATATATATATATATATATATATATATATATACATTACCTACTGGCGGTCGCCAGTAGGTATATATAGTTAGGATTTTTTTGAATAGGGATTTCTGAAAATTCTATGTTGAATAACTTTGGCGTTGATGGACGGAATTGGCTGAAATGTTCAGGAAAATGGCACATTTTGTTTCTGAGCGTCCCCTGAAAGTTTGAGAGGGTTTCGTCATGCGGGGGCTGAGAAAAAAGGGGGGTCCCAAAACGTGTTTTTAACATTGAGTTTTCCATAGGGCGGTTGGACTCACTTTTAGCTTGAACGGCTGAATGGATTTCTATGAAACTTGGCAAAATTGTAGAGACTGTTTGCCCGATGTGCCTTTGCTAGGTCTCAAGATATGTGTTCCAGTGTATTTTGAGAAATTAACGTTCAAAAAAATATACATATCTGTGACAGCGTCCCGGTTAGCGCCCCGGTTCGCGTACCAGACGCGTAACGGAACTTCGTGAGGAGAAGCGGATTGGCTCTCAACATTCTAAACAGTCCCGAGCGGCCGCCATCTTGTCTCTCGGTAGGATCGAGAGACAAGAGGTGGAAATAAATGAAGGGGGAAATGAATGAAAGGGGCAAGGTAGACCCCTCCTGACCCCCCAGGATTGATGTGGGGGCTATTAAAGGGCCCCGCGGGGCAAAAAAATTAAATACATTTTTATTTGATTTTTCGCGGTGGAAGCGCTACCCGGTACGCGAACCAGGTAGCTCACCGGTAGCGTAACGAGAGTCCACCATCTTGTGTTTCGGACGAATTTAGTCACAAGATGGAGGATAAACAATGTTGGGAATGGGTATAAGGGGGCACGGGAGACATATCCTGACCCCCTAGGTTTTCTGAGGGTGGCTGAGGAGGCCCATATATGTAAAAAGAAAAAACTTTTTTTTTCAAATTTTCGCATGGTTAGCGCCCGGTCCGCGCACCAAGGGGAAAACCAAGGGAAATAGTAACATAATATTTTGGAGTGCTTTGAGGTAGGGTAGCTCTGAATAGAGCTGTTGTGTTGTGTGGGTGATGTAAGTACCAACATGTAGGTACCAATGAAGAGTCTGAAATTCAATGTACACCGTCTCCTCTGTAGATATTTTGTATGTTCTGATATGGGTTATTTAAATGTAAATGTGTGGAAAAGCACTTCATGCTTTAAAGCAATTGTAATTTTGAACTGACTGTTCTTTCCTCTTAGTCCTCCTCTTTGTTTTTTTTTCCCCACACTCTTCTTCAGCATGATAGTTGATAAATTCGTTCCCTCAAAAACTTTATATACATAAAAAAAATATATTAAATACATATAAAATATATTTTTCCTTTAAAAGAAGAATACATTTTACAGCTTTTGCTATTTGCTATTAAAAAAACCATTGAAATTCACTGAAAAAAACATAGGTTATAGACCATATATAGTTAGGAATTAAGAAAAAGCAATAAAGACTTTCACACAGTTTAGTAACTACACATTATATGTAGTGAGACTCTACAAATTAGTCAAGGAAACAATCAGTGACACTGTTACTAAATCCACCATGCACTCATTTATATTTATATATCCACTCATTCTTCATTGCAAAGTAGTGTATTTATAATACATATTTAAATATCAAAGCAAACCACATTCACTGGATGATGTCATTTGAGATGTCATCAGTGATGTCACTTACCATGTCATAAATGATGTAATATGTGACACCATCAGCAGTGGATTGCGGGCGCGCAAGTTATAGTGAGTACAACTAACTATAACAGGGGAATTTCAATGGTTTTGTATGAGTAAAATGTCCAGCTAACTATAACTGGTGTGAAACCTATGGTTTTTTCAGTGAATTTCAAAGGTTTTTTAAATGCTAATTCCTAACTATAACCAGTGTGAAACCTATGGGGCCTTTTTTACGAGCCCCTTGCGCCTCCGGAACGTCACTTTTTGTGACGTTCCGGTGGCGCCGAAGACTGAGTGATATTTATCAGGCAGGACTAGGCCACTTTTTGTGGCGTAATCCTGCCTGATAAATATCAGTCCCTTTAACGCAGTGTCCTGCATTAAAGGGGCATGCAATGGGTGTTGCTGGGGGCGTTCCCAGCAGCATCCATGGACTTGAGTAATTTATAGCATCCTCAAAGTCAGCCTTTCAAAAATTCCAAAGTAGAGGACATGAAAATCCAAATCCAAATCTTTCTCAAGAAAAGTCATAAACTGTGTCTGAGGGTCATATTTGCCAAAACGCCGATATTCCGAACGATTGAAAATGACTTTTCTTGAGAAACATTTGGATTTGGATTATCATGTCCTATACTTTGGAATTTTTGAAAGACTGACTTTGAGGATGCTATAAATTACTCAAGTCTGCCCGAATTGTGTGGGTAAAATTGATACCTAGTCACTTTTAATAAGAATGTACTTACGTTTCGTCTAACATTTGGAAGAAATATCTTGTTATATGACAACAGGATACCAACATACCTTGAAGAAAATAAGAACGCCCTGAAGAAGTTCTGTCGTACAGAACGAAACGCGTCGGCTGGCTGTGGTACATAAACTTAAGGAAAATAAAAGCATTTGAATATACACCAAGATTCAGCGCTTCAATAAGGACTCTAAGTGATATGATTTGATTGGACTTGTTGTGCAAGTGGTGCTGTGCCAAACTTTGGAATATTCTCCACTACTCTCTACTACTCACTCTCTACTACTCCACTACTCTCTAATACTCACTCTCTACTACTCATTCTCTACTAGTCTACTACTCTCTACTACTCTCCCTCTACTACTCACTCCCTACTACTCACTATCTACTACTCACTTTCTGCTACTCTCTACTCTCTACTACTCACTCTCTACTACTCTCTCTCTACAACTCACTCTTTACTACTCACTCTCTACTACTCTCTACTACTCACTCCCTACTTCTCACTCTCTACTACTCTCTACTACTCACTCTCTACTACTCTCTCTCTACTACTCTCTACTACTCACTCTCTACTACTCACTATCGACTACTCTCTACTACTCACTCTCTACTACTCACTCTACTACTCACTCTACTACACACTCTCTACTACTCACTCTCTACTACTCTCCACTACTCACTCTCCACTACTCTATCTCTACTACTCTCTCCTACGCACTCTAGTACTCACTCTCTACTACTCTACTATTCTCTCTCTCTGCTACTCACTCTCTACAACTCACTCTCTACTACTCTCTACTACTCACTCTCTACTACTCTCTTCTACTCTTTATTTACTACTCTCTACTACTCACTCTCTACTGCTCTCTACTACTCTCTCTACTACTTACTCTCTACTACTCTCTACTACTCACTCTCTACTACTCACTCTCTACTACTCACTCTACTATTCACTCTACTACTCTCTACTGCTCACTCTCTGCTACTCTCTCTACTGCTCTCTACTACTCTCCACTACTCACTCTCTACTATCTATTACTCACTCTCTACCTCTCTCTACTTCTCTCTCTACTAGTCTCTACCTCTCTACCTCTACACCTCTACCTCTCTCTACACGCACATATATACACATATATATGCATATATATGCATAAGCATTTATATATATGTATGTGTATATTACCTACTGGCGGTCGCCAGTGGGTATATATAGTTAGGATTTTTTCACTATGGAACTTTTGAAAATTCTATGTCTAATATCTTTGGCGTTTGTGGACGGAATCGGCTGAAATTTTCGGGACAAATGGCACATTTTGTTTCTGAGCAGCCCCTGAAAATTAGGGGGGGTTTCGTCAAGGGGGGGCCGAGAAAAAAGGGGGGTCCCAAAACGCGTTTTTAACATTGAGTTTTCCATAGGGCATTTGGCCTCACTTTTAGCTCGAACGGCTGAATGGATTTGCACGAAACTTGGCAAAATTGTAGGGACTGTTAGCCCGAAGTGCCTTTGCTGGGTCTCAATATATGTGCTCCAGTGGATTTTGAGAAAAAAACGTTTAAAAAAACAGATATATCTGTGACAGCGTCCCGGGTAGCGCACCAGTTCGCGTACTTTTCGCGTAACGGAGCTTTGCGAAGCGATGCTGATTGGCTCTCCGGTGTCTGTCAACATTCTAAACAGTCCGTAGCGGCCACCATCTTGTCTCTCGGTAGGATCGAGAGACAAGAGGAGGCCAAAACAAAGGGGCAAATGACCATAAGGGGGCATAGTAGATCCTCCCTGACCCCTTATGTTTGATGTGGAGGCTTTAAAAGGGCCCCGCGGGGCCCAAAAAAAAAAAAAGTTTTTTTTCGTGGGGTGCGCCTGGTACGCGCACCGGAAAGCGGTCCGAGGAGCGTACTATAAGGAAACAAGAATGATTGACTTTTAACTTATTGTATGTTTATTGATTGTTCGTTTTGTTGTTTTTTTTAGTTTTTTTTTATTTACGTAGCAACATGTAGGTACCAATGCAGAGTCTAAAAATCAATAAACGCCGTCTCCTTTGTCGATATCTTGCAAGTTGTTTCTGAAGTTTTTGTGGTATATGGAATTCATACCATAGTCTGTCTGGAAAGCCGAAACAATATGGAGGTAGGAGATGATAAAGAGATGTTAAATACACATTGGAGATAATATAGTGGAAGAAAGGAAGTAACTATGAGCAAACTTAGTATGTAACACAAGAAAGTTGCACAGTATATTTAAAGTCTGACTTCACATTATAATCAATTTGCTACTAGTTGACAATATACATATAAAAATGAATAATGTGTCAAACAATTTTTGAATTATGAAATAAAAATTTATTATTCTGATTCTTTTTCAAAATTTAAAAGAAATTCTAAAAATTCATTATCATTTTTTTTTTCATTTTCCAGTAGGAAATCTACTGCTTCCACACATTGCAGAAGTTCATTGTTCTGTGAATCATCATTGAATTCATGGTCAATTTCTGACTCTTTTTTGTTCCTGCTTCAATTTCCAAGTTATTTTTCTGTTGTCCTTCCATTTTGTAGGCTGAAAAATGAATTTTTAACAAAATATATCAGTACAGATAGGGCACTGTTGGGTTTAAGTACATACAGGTAGTTTGGTTTTTTAAACAGTGATTTTTTCGTTGGGCAGTGCATGGTATCAAACTGGAAGTAGAAATATGAAAAAAATTATCAAATAAACTCTTAGTCAATTCTGAATTATAGAAGACAAGTCTAACTCCATCCATAACTAAAACAGAGAAGTCTATTTTATTCTATAAGTATTACAGAGTGATAGAATATAACTATCAGAAAATGTTTTTCTAATTAGCTTACAGTACAGAACATACTTCAGTTTTTAAAATAATATCTTACCTTTTAAATACAACTTGAAGTTATCAGTTGAAATGTAGTGGATATGCACTTCAAGAAGTAGTAGTCAAAATGGCTGTGTTTCTTTCTCTTTCTTTATATATATTCAGGTACATAACCAATCAAATGTCATGATATAATAGTAGAAATTGAAAGTAATATTTTAATTGGTTGTCAATTCCAACACTTTCGATATGTTTTGTGAAGTAATTTACCTCAGGGATTTTAGAGAGTTCTACATGCTAAATGGCTAAATGGAATTCCAACGAAATTTGTGAAAATGGTAGGGATTGGTATGTAGTATGAGCTAATGTTTAATTGGTGAAAGTGTCTCCAGTGGTTTTTATGTAAATTACTTTCCCACCTTTTTTGAGCGAGTGCTTGTCAGTGCGTGTCCCGGTACGCGAACCTGCAGCGTTTCGGGAGTCCTCCATTTTGTGTTTCGGTAGAATTGAGATACAAGATGGAGGGTAAATAATGTTCAGAATGAGTAGAAGGGGGTACTTTAGACGTATCCTGACCCCCTAGGTTTTCTGAGGGTGGCTGAGGAGGCTCATATATGTCGAGAAAAAAAATTGAATTTTTCGCGCGGTGAGCTGCCGGTACGCGAACTGGGTAGCGACCCGGGAAGCGGACATAAGTGAAAATTAGTGAAAAAAGGTACATTCGAAATTTCAAAAGAGTAAATAAAGTTAAGGTAGCTCTGAAAAGAGCTTTTGGGTTCTGTGTAAGTTCTAGGTACTTATAAGTAGGAACCAATACACATTCTTAAATTTAGTATGAAAACTCTGTTCCCCTCATCTGAGAAATGCACGCCATCTCCTCTGTAGATATCTTGCATATAGTAACGCAAGTTATTGTTGTAGATAGCACCCATTCCATGGTCTCTCATGTAAGCTGAAACAGACTTATTTAAATGCTTCCTCGATTTTTCAATTTGTGGACAAAATTGATTGGACCACCTCCATTTTTGTCTTTGGCATATATTGGAATATACCAAGGCAGTTTGAGGAAAAAGTGTCATCAATTGCTCAAAGGTGTCTTTTAGGAGCATTTCCAGACCTACCCCCAGTCAAAGTGCCCAAATCATTTCCTCCACAGTGCACTATTATGAGGTCAGGGTTTGGCAAATGTAAAAAGGTTTTCACCAATGGTATCAATTGGTGACATTTCAATCCTCTTCGGCCAATCCATTTGATTTCCACATTTTGTAAATTGAGGTTGTGTAAATTTCTGTTATCAGCATACCTGTGAGCCCAGTGGATGTAGCTATGTCCAAGAATCCAGACTGAAAACATGGCTAGAGGAGTTTTTGCTGCAGTCAGATGAAGTGTGGGAATGAAATGGCAGTTGAAATAGTGAAGTTTGTAATGAAAAAAAACTGTGGAGTTTGAGTGCAAATGATTCATTAGTAGTGATTGGTGTATTTCCATTGCTGAAAACAGAAAGTTAGGGTGCATGGATGTGTTCTTTGAAAGATGTAATTTGAATGGTTATTTAAAAATGTTGTTATGAAACATTGCAGTGGATTAGCAGGTGTACTGAGAGTTCAGAGTTCATTTGAAACATTGTTGTGTGAACTTGTAAACATGAGAGGTCTGGCAGGCGGTAGTTGCTATGGAAAAAGGGCAGAAAGAGCAGAGGGGAGAAGCCTGTTGATTTGAAAATAGTGAGGGAAGAGTTTTGATTGGCTGACATGAGAGATATGTGTGATGAATATCAGCGTTTCAGTGGCTTTGTTGGTTCCAGCCTCTGGAGTGCATACCTTTAATTCTGCTAAAGAAAAATTGGTGTGTTTCTGAGACTGTTTTGAAATTCAAAAAGAATTTGTAAAGGTGAGTTATCGTTTCTATATTTTAGATAAAGACTAGTATGCTTTTTTGCGTAAATAAGAAAGCCAGCTGTGTATTTAAAATAATGTTTTGCGTCAAGTGTTTGCATTATGCTTTCAAAGACGATTTTGCATTCTTTTACCAATTGTAATTGCAGATAATGTAAAGTATTAGTACTGACAAGGTGTGTATGTACATAGGAGCTGTGCTGTGTTTTCAAACTATGATCAGAAAATCGTTTTTAAGGAAAAGGCATGCTTTAAAAAATTATGAGAATTTATTTACTTGTGATGTGACTCCTGCAATGCGTCGCTTTTGCGGAACAGATGCATGATGCATCTGTGTTGTTATTGCCCCATGCTGCTCTACAGTGTACATGTAAAAAATGATGCATAAGTGTTGCACGGGCATTGTAAATACTCTCCTATGTGTGCTTAGCCATTTCAAGCCACTTCCCCCTGGTTCAAGGGCCTTGTAAATACGTCCCCATGTGTGTCTGGTCATTTGTAGTCACTTTCCCTGTGGTGCAAGGCCCTTGTAAATACGCCCCCATGTGTGCTTGAAAAATTTTGATTTTGATTGTTTGAGTTACATAGCCATGTTAAAAGGTATTGAAAAAAAGTGCAAGTACCTTAAAAAAACGTTTTCATGTTTATTAGGGCATTTTAAGTCAGTTCCCCATGAATGTAGGTATATCATTGTTTTACATAAAAGGTTTAAAAACGTTTTTTGAAATCAATTGCATGCACACCAGAATCGGTATTTTGCCATCAAATTGGTTTTGATGGTAAAATACCGATTCGTTAAGGCTCCTGGGACTCTGAAGAGTCCCACCTACATATGGGTGGCTTCAAATCGGTATATTTACCGATGTTTTATTTTACCGAATCGGTAAAATTACCGGTTTGGTAATTTTACTGATTCAGTAAAATATTGCCCCCTACATGCCAAATTTTGTAAACCGGTCGGTAACGGCCAAAAATACCGTTTTTCGGCCGTTACCGACCGACCTACAGCTGGCCCTTAAAATCTTAGGGGCAGATTTATGATGGTTGTGCGCCTCTTTTGTGCTGCTGTTGCGTCACTTTTATAATGCAGGAGAGATTTACAAGATGCACCATGTTGCAAGATAGCAGCCGCGGGTCGTGGAGGGAGTTACGGTGGGGCAGGCAGGCGGGGAGGGGGAGGGGCAGGGTGGAGGGACCTAAACACTGGCATATGGATTATTGCAGGTAAGTACACAATTTAATGTGCGTAAAGTTTCATGTAGGCTTTTTGTTGCAGGGTGGGCAGTCATTTGCATGAAAGCCCTATAATACTATCACTATCAAAGTAAAATTAAAAACATTTTATTGAATCATCTTTATAGCATTGCTGAATCAAATTCTTTCTGTTATTGATTTACTGTTTGGTAATAGTGGTTAATAACATTTTTAATTATATTTTACCACAGATTCAACTGCAGATTATTTAGAAATTAGACTGTCTAAGGATAGAATCCGAAAGGCTACGAAACGTCAAAGACAGCAGATTACTAAATGCTTGCAGCAGTCCTCTACATTATAATCACCTCAACGCACGAAGAAAGCTCCGGGTAAGAGAACAAAATCATTCCTTAGAAACATTTGTAGAAACAAAAGTATAACTACAGAACAAGTTTTAGTCCAGAAAAAGAGAGCCAATTTAAATGGAAAGGAAAGGCCCGTCAAAAAAGTTGAAGGGAAAATACATTCAGGGACATTCGTAGGCGAATGTTCCGCAACAGGGTAATTGTCAATTTGCTAAAACAATTTAAGAAAGGTCAACAGAAAGTGGCATTTTATCAGAAAAAGAAAAATCTAGAGAAAAATATTGATCAGGCTTTCGAAATTAAGCGAAAGTTATTTATTTTGGTAATTAATAGAATTAGGAAACTAAACAAGGTAATCTATGTTTTCAAATCAAATAGTAGATGGAAGAGAGAAGTTAATCAAAATAATTTTTGTGAAGTTTTCTTAGGAGAATGGATGCGTAGTTCAACTAGTGAGGCATTTTTTAATGAGGAGAGTTATTTTCAGGACAATGATTTGGTGCATGCAGTTGACAGCAGTGGTCGAGCATATGAGGTAAAAGATGGTCGTTCGGTTGAAAAAGAAATACTTGTGTCTGCAGATGCAGAAGAGGTGTTAAGTGATGAGGTTTTAGGGAGACGTCCTAAGGGACCAGTGTACACCTGGAAGTGTAGTTCTATTTGCAGTGTGCGACAGGATTCCATCAATTTGCTTTGTGATTTTATACGGACATTTAATAAGAAAAGTTTAAAACAAAAAATAAAGTTGTTGCAAGAATTATATCCTTGCAGAGTGAGATAAGTGACAGGTTTGCATGGTCATTCACTGGCTTGTCTTTCTAGTAGAGTATGCCAGAGTGTTTTTCATCATTTCAGGATGCTAGCAGTGCATCATAATAAAGTGAGGAAATTAGTTAGAATGTTGTATTATGCTAAAAGTCCAGCAATTATGCTTACAAAATTAAGCAGAGCTCTTTTGCATGGTTCTGAAGTAGATGTGAACAATATTTGTCAAGAAATTGAGTTCTGTTACTTTGCTGGTAAAGAGAACAATGTTGATATTGAACCACTAGAAGAAGGTAATGTGGAAGACAGTGTACAGATTTTCAGTACACATAAGTTTCACAAGGAAATTTCCACGTTTATGGTGAAAACATGTGAGAGGCCTAATTTCACTTGTGTGTGTTGTCGACGGACTTATTATAAGAATCAGACTAAGTTAGTGGATTTACATGCAAAAAGTGATATGGAAAACAATAGTGAATGGAAGGATTTTGTCACATACTTGATGGTAGAAAATTGTTTTGATTTGGGAGCAGAGCAACGTATGTGTACTTATTGCTATAACAAATTAAACCAAAACCAGATGCCTGCTAGAGCGGTTTATAATAATCTGGAATTAGTTGACATTCCTTCTGAATTGAAGGATTTAAATACTTATGAATCTATTTTGATTCAAAGTGTCCATCCCTTTCAGGCTATTGTACGAATGGAGCCAAAGACAGGGAAGTTGCCTCCATCAGATTTACAGAGAGGATTGAAGGGAAGGGTTGTTTATTTGCCTTTGGATTTGAAGAAAAACATTAATACAATTGGAGTAGAGAAAGTGGAAGAGGAACCTCTGGTTATCATAGTTAATGGTGTTCCGACAAAGAGTAAGAAAATCTGGCAAGATTTAGTGGATGTTAGGAAAGTCAAAAAGGCAACATTGTATTTGATAAAAAATAATGAGTTCTACAAGAATGTATGTGTTGCAGAAGAGGAAGTAAGTGAAGAAGAGGACAGTGATTTGTGTCCTGGACAAATTGAGAAAGTAGAAGCCTCTAAAAAGGAAGAAATATATGAACATTATAGTGTTCATCCTTTGCATTCCAAGGAAGTCATGGGGAATGCTATTGAGTTGTTTCAAATTAAACAAGCCAAAGGGAGTCCCATTAGTGTTTGGGAGGAAAGTTTGGAAGCTCGATGTTTCCCACAGTTATTTCACACAGGTCGAGGAGGACGATATGATGAGCGACCTGTTCAAATTCCTGCTTCAGAATACCGGACTTTACGATTGTATGCAGAAGATCCTAGGTTTCGTCAATGCATTCCCTATTTATTTCATCTACTGTTTGAAAGTGATCTCTCTGGATTGTCTTATGCAGTGAACCACATCTTGAAAAGTGGTGTACAACTGCGAAATATCTCGGCAAGGGACTTTATGAATAAAGTCAATGTGCAAGACAGTATTTTGGATTCTCACCTGATTAATCTGATGGCATGTCAGCGTGGTACTAATGAGTATTGGTACCGTCATCATGGTGACTTAAAATGTATGCTGAGGAACTTAGGAACTCCCACATGGTTCCTCACTCTCAGCTGTGCTGAGTATTGCTGGGAAGACTTACTTGAATTTCTACGAGAGGCAAATGGAAACATTGAAAATATTGAATTCAAGACACCCGGAGAACTGTGCTCTTTGGATCCTGCGAATGTATGCAGGTACTTCAATCATAGATTTGAAGCTATGATGTCTTTCATCACGAACAAGAAAAATCCACCTCTTGGAGAGGTGTTGGATTTCTTCTGGAGAAAGGAGTATCAAGCAAGAGGAGCTCCTCATATACATATGCTGCTATGGATCAAAGATGCACCCAAATTTGGAACAGATCCGGATGACTTAGTGATGAGTTTCATAGAACAGTATGCTACATGTGCTGTTCCAAAGACAAATGAAGACAAAAGTCTAAGAGAACAAGTTTTACGGTTTCAAAGCCATCGTTGTGGAAAGTACTGTCGCCGTAAATTCAGAAACAAGGACAAGTACTACACCAAATGTCGTTTTGCATTTCCACGGTCGGTGATATCAAAAGGAAGAGTTAACAATTTGATGTCATCGCTGCGACATAATGTGACAAGGAAATCACCCAAAAACACATACAATTTGAAAAGAAACGAAGAGTCCAAGTACATTAACGACTACAACCCAGTGATTTTGTCCATGTGGAATGCTAACATGGATATACAGTTTGTGGCTGACAACTGTATGGCTGTGGCTCGGTATGTGACGTCTTACAAAAAGAAAAGACAGAACTCAAGGATATGTGGGAGGATATTTCCCATGAAAAGAGCCTCAGTAAGAAGTTGTACAGTTTCAGTCTGAAGATGTTGTCGCATCGAGAAATCAGAGCTTACGAATGTTCTGACCGGTTATCTTCAGCAAGTCTCTATGCCAAATCTAGGAGTATCATTTGGGCGAGTCTTGGTCTTGCTGCAACGCGTAATCGAGTTCTGAAACCTGTATGGGAAATTGAGTATTTGGCGGAGAAGGAGCCAAACAGTACAGATATTTTGAAGACCAACATGTTGGATACATATTATCCAAATAGAAGCAGTCACCTGGAGAATATTTGTCTGTATGATGTTCTTCAAAATTACGTTTTCAAGAGGAACATCAAAGAAGATATTGATAAAGGAGTGTATGCTGTAATTGGAAGTGAGGGATGTCTGGTCAAGCAAAAAAAATGTCAATTGATTAACCATCGAAAATTGGATTGCGAATCTCCAGAAAGAAAAGAGTTTTTCTATTTAGCTCTTTTGCAACTTTTCAAGCCTTGGCGTGCAGAAGAGGAACTGCTTGGGGATTTCCTCTGTTACGAAGACTCTTTCAATGCAGCCAAGGAGTCCATAGAATGTCCTGTTTTTCCAAAATATCTAGAAATGTTGAATGCAGAAATTGAGCAGGAAGCAACAATTGCAGCCGAGATTGCTAGAGACAGTTCTCAGGACAGTCAGAGTTCTGTTTCATTGAGTCAGGATCCACTAGGAGGACCAGTTATCGAAAATGAAGCTGCCACTGCCATGATTGAAGTGGAAAGAGCCATGGCACATGCTCAGGAGGATGCGGTTAACTTAGAAGATTTGGAAAGACAACTCAACGTTGAGCAGAGGAAAATATATGACAAAGTTACCAACCAAATTGAGCATGGATTAAGTCATGAGAAGAAAGAGTGCTCATGTACGTCGTTGAAGCCTGTCCGACTATACGTGAGTGGAGAAGCAGGAACTGGAAAAAGTTTCCTTATTAAAGCAATTTCATGTTATCTGCAGAAAAGGACTGAGTCATCGCTGTCTTGTGTTGTGACCGCTCCAACTGGACTGGCAGCTCATAACATTAATGGGATTACTTTGCATCGGTTACTGATGCTGCCAGTGGAGCATGATAACAAATTACAATACCACAAGCTATCTGGGGATGCTTGTTGTGAAGTATCTAGAGTGTTGAAGAAGATGAAACTTCTTATCATTGACGAAGTAAGCATGGTTTCCAATGTCATGCTTGCCTTTGTGCATTTGAGAATGCAGGAAGTTCTTAAAACAGAGTATGATGTGTTATTCGGTGGCAAACACATCATTGTTTTTGGTGTCCTTCTGCAGCTGACACCAGTGAAAGGACAACCAGTGTTTAAACTGCTTACACATGAAGATACCAAGAAATGCCTAGGGAGCATTGGCAACGTTAACATATGGTTAAACTTCAGTTATGCTGAGCTGCGTGAAAATATGCGTCAGGCGAAGGACGAAGATTACAAGAATATTCTACAAGATGTTAGAATCGGGAAAGTGACTGAGCGTGGTAAAGAAGCTTTACATGCACGATTACTGTCAAATTTATATCCAGAAGAAGATGTTTTGCCAGAGGATATTTTTCAGAAAATTACTGTGAAGAAATCTGGAATATGTTTGATGCCAACTCTTGCAGAATGTTCCATCTTCAACAACAAAATGTTGAATTTAGAAAAACAAGAGATTGTGAAACTGGAAGCTATTGACAAAATAGAGCATATGGGAGCAACAATTATTTTGTCTGAGAATTTGAAATCTAAATTGGATTCATTAGAGAAGACTATATCTAAAACTGCTGGTTTTGAAAAGACTCTGAATGTGTGCTTAAATTGCCGTATCATTTTGAGAAGGAATTTACATGTTGAAAGAGGTCTGGTAAATGGATCAATGGGTAATGTTGTTGATTTTGAGAAATACAGAAGTAGAGATGGAATTGAATTTTTAAAAATTAAATTTGATGGTATTGAGGAAGTACAGCTAATTGGTCGTTGCACAGCAAGGTTTTTGCTTGTAAAAGACTTATATGTTCGCCGTGAGCAGTTTCCTGTTTGCTTGGCATATGCTGTGACAATTCATAAATCGCAAGGTTTAAGTGTAGACACTGCTTTAGTGAATATTGGCAGTTCTGTGTTCAAAGAGGATATGGCTTATGTAGCATTGTCACGAGTCAGAACTTTATCGGGATTGTACTTGATTGACTGTGATGTCACAAACATTTGTGCGGATCTAGATTGTGTTAAGGAATACAATAGGTTAAGAAGAGAGTATGCGCCACATTCGCCTCAATATCCTTTGTTTGAGAAACGTGTGGTAGGCCGGAAACGAAGAAATATCAGTAATAGTAGGGAGGTTGAAGCAAAAAGACCAAAAGTCGATGATCCAAAAATTGTAAGCAGGAATAAAATGAATTCTGTTGAAAATGTTGTTGGTTTTCAATTTGAAAATAGTTCTGGTGTCAACTGCTATGCTAATGTAGTTGTTAATGTTCTCTTTTCACTACAGACTTTAAAAGAACAGATTGTGATCAATTCGGAACAAAGTTTATGCTGTTTCTTGAATTCTGTGTTAGAGAAATGTAGTGCTGATAGAACGAGAGTAGAAAGTGTGTCTGAAATTCGTTTTCTGTTAGACGAATGTTCAGGTCAAACAAAATTCTCTGAAAATATTCAGCAGGATTGTCAGGAGTTTTTAATGTATATGCTTGATGTATTGCAAGATGAGGGTGTAGATGTAGATTATCTGTTTGGCCTTTCTTATCTATGGCAGCATGACTGCGAGAACTGTAGGCTATCAAGTACTACTAGTGTAGACTCAGAAAGATTTATATATTTAACTTTGCCTGACAGTAAATCAGTATCCTTCAATAAGCTAGTAAAGGCAGCCGATCAAAACATGGAGTCTAACCAATGTAAGTCTGCAATGCTGTCCACGTTAATTTTACGAAGTTATGGCCAGTATGTCATTTTAATGTTCCAACGATGTAGGCCTGATGGAATTAAATTGACAACTTTAATTAATAATTTTGTGGCTTCGCAGTTGTCAATATCAGGAAGGACTTTTATAACTACTGCAATTATATATCATGACGGTCCTTCAACTAATTCAGGACATTATACAGCTTATTTAAAATCTGGAAACGGCTGGTCATTCTGCAAGGATTCTGTTTTAACTTTCAAAAAAAGATTGCCTTTCCACCTTCAAAATTCTTACCTGGTGTTCTTACAACCAAAATTTTAGGAAAGGAATCTTGGGATTTGTTTAGAGGAATTTTCAGAGGTTCTAATGGCTCCTACTCTATATGGCCTTGTGGATAATTGTAGTACAGAGCGAAAACTGTTTGTGTTTATAAGCTAAGTCAAGCAGCAGATCAAAATAAGGAGTAGAGGAAATGTAAGTCTGCAATGCTGTCCATATTTTTTATGGAAACTTATGGGTGAAATGTCATTTTACAATTTGAACTACATAAACTGGATGAAAAAAATTTGTTAAGTCTAATTAAAAATGTTTTGGCTACACAGTCATCGATTTCAGGAAGAACATTTGCAACTGCAGCTATTATATATTATGATGGTCCTTTGACAACATCTGGATATTACACAGCTTATTTGAAATATAAAAAAGGCTAGTCTTTCAGCAAACATTACCAATTGAGTACGAAGCAATGTTGCCTTTTGACTTGATTACTGAAGTGAGAATTTAGGGTAGGTAATTGGACTATAATGATTCTAGGTGTTGCTGTAATTTAGTGTGCTGTTTTAAATTGCTTTGTATGTCTCAGTTTTCTTAAAACGATGGAGTTTATCTTTCAGAAAGTGGCGGGCAGAAAATAGTAACAGCACAACAGAGTATAAGCTGTTCATAGGACATCCTTTGACGTCATAGAAAGTAAGTTACTTTTGAGGAGTTCTGATTTCTGCTTAGTTATATTATTTGGGTTTTTTAAACACAATCATTTTGATTGTGGTTTTTTTTTCCCCGCTGTTATATGATGAATACCTTCAACTCACTGTTTTCAGTGAAATTTGATATTTTCTGATAACAGCAAAAATAAACCATTAAATATGTATAATTAATTTTGTACTTTGAATTGTGATTTATATTATGTATTCATTTTGTCTCATGCTCACTCTTTTTTTTACTACCTTGTATTAATTTACATTTTTTTGTTCTTTCTTACCTAGATTAAAAGTATAAAAATGATAATTGACTACGTTAATGACAATTATAAGGTAAGTGTTTAGTACTCTTTACGTTACATGTCTATCAGATTTAACTTTTATTAGTTCCACTGCTTCATTTCTTTAACCCTTAGTTTCCTGCCTTTGCTACTTCCTTCATTTCTTTTTCTATTACTTATTTATACTACTCTTTTCACTCCTTTTATCAGTCCCTCTTTCAACAGTAACTGTGTGTTACTCCCTCTATTTGTCTTTCTTTTCACATTACTCTCTGTTTATTTACTCGTCTTTTTAAAAAAAATAAAAAAAATTTAGTTCGCTCCCGGTTCGCGTACCGGAGCGCTAACCGGGAAGCGAATCAAAAGAAATAGAGGATGCTAGAGTGCTAAACATTCTAGCAATTTTTTTTAAAAGGGAAGGTAGTTCTGAAAAGAACTTTTTTTTATTATTTTTGTTGTTTTATATTTTTTTTGTGTTTTTTTAGAGGAAGGGGAAACAAAAATGATTCACTACAAAGGGCTCAACAGGAGCAACAAAAAAAAAGAAAATTTACTTTCTTGGACGTTTTGGACATTGATGATGTTCATATGCTCTATTTATTAGAGTAACACTCCTCTCTCCACATGAAATTAATTTGCCACAAGCTATACATGTCATTTTCATCTGTCCAAAGTTCTTCTGAAGATTTGGGACCGTTTCCCTTGCCTCTGATTCTGTTATTGCTAGTTCATTGGTGGATGTACTGGCAGGCCGGGGGTTATCCAACAAATCTTGAATTTGTGCAGCACTATAATTAATCGGGTGCCACCTCTCCATGTGTCGATGCATGGTATGATTACCATAACTATATTTTTTTTCGGTACCTCTGGAGAGTACATCGTGGCAGATGAGGCAGGTAACCTACCTGGCATTTGCTTTTTTTTCATGTGGAGGAAAAGAAAAAAATTGCAAAATAAAATTTTCTTTAACATGGGACGTCCTTGGCATTTCTTTCAAAAACCCCCTTGTCCCTTGCTCCTGTTCCTCGTCTTCCTCTTCTTCCTCCTCTTGTTGGAAGATGATCTGTGGAGTTGGTCCTCTCTTCCTTGGTGGTGATGGTGGTGGTGGGGATCCACCAGCTGCAGCTACTACAGATGCCATGACTAAACAAGCAAAAACAGGTCTTTCTCTCATAAAAATGAAAGTCAGAGTGAGGAAAAAAGGTGGGACTTTCATCATTTGGGAAAAAAAAATGTTCTAAACCAATGAAAAGTGTTTATTTTACGTCATATGATCAAGCGTTCCATCATTAGGAAACTAAAAGTAAAATGAACCAATGAAAATTTTTATGAACTAGTCACATGACCTGTTATGCTTATGTTACGCGCTCCGCGCCGCGCCTCGGATCGTTTCCGGGGCTCTGCGTTTCGCGCCTTGGTTCGCGTTCCAGAACGCTTCCGGGTACGCTAACACGGCGCGTCATAAGGCGCATTACACAGTAACCCAAAACGTTGCGATTAAGTGACGCGTCACGATGTGGCTTTCTAACGCGGTACTTGCACTGACGGAACGTTTACCGGTTCGCGGACCGGCAGCGAAACAAGAAAAAATTATTTAAACTATAATATAAATTAAATTAAAAAAATATAATACAAAAATATATAAAATATATTTGTGAATTAGAATAAGAATACATTTTACAGCTTTTGATATTTGCTATTAAAAAACCATTGAAATTCACTGAAAAAACCATAGGTTATAGACCATATATAGTTAGGGATTAGCATTTACAAAACCTTGAACATTCACTGAAAAAAACATAGGTTATAGACCATATATAGTTAGGGATTAGCATTTACAAAACCTTAATTTACTCGCACAAAACCATTGAAATTCGCATATATAGTTAGTTGCAATAACTATATATTGCGCACCCGCAATCCACTGCTGATGATGTCCCTTATTACATCATTCATGACATGGTCAGTGACATCACTGATGACATCACTGATGACATCTCAAATGACATCACTGATGACATCTCAAATGACATCACTGATGACATCACTGATGACATCTCAAATGACATCACGGATGACATCACTGATGACATCTCATTTGACATTACTGATCACATCACTGATGACATCATTCATGTGATAATACGATGAACCTCTTCAGACTCTAATATAACCTTAGATACAATCAGTGTAAACAGACACTCACAGACTGTCACTCATCCATGGAGTTACTCACACACCTAGTCAGTCATGCAAAGAATCAATCACACCTCCATTTCCTCAACTATACAGTTATACACACCTTACTTATTCAAACATATACTAACACATATTTACTCTCTTATACAATCCCTGATACAAGTTCACAATGATCCATACAGCCACTCACACATTCACTGGCTCTTATGCACAGTTATTTATATATGTCAACTCTCACATGTACTGTGTTTTACATATGTACTTACTTTGACATGTAGCACTGAGATATCCATTCACTCACCAATACACTCATGCAGACAGTCAACAGCCCATACAGCTGTTTCCACATGCACTTTTGAACCCATAAATCTAGTGAATCAACTGCTCACACATCTATGCACAGAGTCACACACCTCCCAGCCACCCACACACACACTCAGTCTCCCATACAAATACTTGGGCAACCAATCAATAACCCATATAGTTACTCATATAGCTACTGATCAACACATGCAGCAGTTTACAGAACAACAGACATAATGATGCACAAATTAAGACAGTTTAGTCACTAACCCATGCACTCAGTGAGACACATTAAATCACTCACTCATACAGTCAGTCATGCACCTACTAAATCCTTCATCCAGACACTTATACATCCACTCATTCTTCAATATGTAAGACATATTTTAACTTTACAGAAACATACAGTCACTGGGTGTTGTCATCAGTGATGTCATCAGTGATGTCATTTGAGATGTCATCAGTGATGTCATCAGTGATGTCACTGACCATGTCATGAATGATGTAATATGTGACATCATCAGCAGTGGATTGCGGGTGCGCGATATATAGTTATTGCAACTAACTATATATGCGAATTTCAATGGTTTTGTGCGAGTAAATTAAGGTTTTGTAAATGCTAATCCCTAACTATATATGGTCTATAACCTATGGTTTTTTCAGTGAATATATATATACATATATAAACATATATAATCTGCATATTTATATAAATACAAATATAAATGCATGCATACATATACATATATGCATACATATGCATGTTATTTACATGAAAGTTTGAAAAACACTAATAAAAGCAAAGCTAAAAAGCCACCTCATTATAGACAGAATAGCCTTAACTTAAACCAGGGCGAGCTTTATTGCATTTTCAATGCTTGTTTACTTTGGTTCCATCAAGAAGGCATTCATATGTGTCTCACATTTGCCATAAATTCTGAATGTTAGCACTCTATTTGCTCATTAGATCACTGTAGTAAAGCTACTGCTCACCAGGGAAGTCTGCTGCTGGCATTCCAAGTGCATGTCTCTGTCTGCATGTCAGAATTTTTTTAATGAAAAAGAAGAGGATTTGAGAAGTCAAAATGTGCCCTAATTTTTCTTTCTTCAGCACTAATCATAATTTCTATGGCAAAATGAACCCCCTCATTTTGTTCCTTTGCAAAATAAATGTTTTAAGTGTTAACACTTTATTCCAATCAAGATAACTTCAGGTGTGCCATACTTTTGTCATAAGTAAGACTATTAGCGCCCTAGTTGTTCTTTAGAACACTCTGGGACATTCTGTCATTGGGCTATACTTGGGCTACATCTGGGGGATATTTGTGCTACATGTGGGCTCTTTTGTCTCTGGTGGCCATCTTGGGAGACTTGTTTGTTATGAAGTTTCTGAATTTCCTCATTTACTACAGTCTCCTCAGTAGGAAATACTTTCAGTTTTCTACTTTGATTCCATAAAGAAGGCATTCAGATGTGACACACATTTGCCATAAATTCAGAATGTTAGTGTGCTAGTTGCTTATTAGATTACTGTAGTAAAGCTACTGCTCACCAGGGAAGTCTGCTGCTGGTATTGAAAGTGCATGTTTCAGTCTGCATGCCAGAATTTTTTAATGAAATAGAAGAGGATTTGAGAAGTGACTCAAACTGTGACCTAATTCTTCTTTATGAAGCACTAATCATACTTTCTATGGCAAAATGAACCCCCTCATTTTGTTCCTTTTTAAATTAAATGTTTTCAGACTTACCACTTCATTCCAATCAAGATAGCTTCTGGTGTGCCATATTTTTGTCATAAGTAAGACTGTTAGCGCTCTAGTTGTTCTTTAGAACATTCTGGGACATTCTGTCATTGGGCTTTACTTGGGCTACATCTGGGTGATATTTGGGCTACATTTGGGCTCTTTTGTCTCTAGTGGCCATCTTGGGAGACTGCATGTCAGAATTGTTTAATGAAATAGAAGAGGATTTGAGAAGTCACTCAAAATGTGCCCTAATTTTTCTTTCAGCAGCACTAATCATACTTTCTATAGCAAAATATACCTGCTCTCATTAAATGTTTTAAGAGTTACCACCTTATTCCAATCAAGATGGCTTCAGGTGTGCCATACCTTTGTAATAAGTAGGACTGTTAGCGCTCTAGTTGTTCTTTAGAACACTCTGGGAAGCTGCAGTAGAACACAAAGGAATCAACTGACAGTCTCTGTCCTTGTTGGATGTACATGGTTTACTGAGAATGTCAGACTTCATTCTCACATGACTGAGAAAGATAATGTGAATTTACAGAAAATATGCTTTCAGTTTAGCTTATAGATCCCCTTCCAAACCACTGTGGGAAAAGCATGAGATAATAGTTTTCTTTCAAACATGATTCATGATATCCCAGCAGAAGTCTTTTTCACATGGTAAAATCACCTTAGAACACACCACAATTCCTAAAATGAGTATGGTACCATCAACAAATGATTTATAATGTAACTAAAGTCCTAAAACCTTCTATTAACTGCAATGCTTTTTAAGGAGGTGCTATCATGTATATAGGCCCCAAGATGGCTGCCAACACTTCTTGGATGAAGTGCTAACAGCCAATCAGATCTCACGATGAGATGTGTGGTTAGGCTCCGCCCAGATATTTATATATATATTTATATATATATTTTTTTTCTTATTATTTTCTCAGGAACTACTGGAGGTATTTACACCATTTAACCAAAAGTGTGATCTGCATACCAGACCCTACCATTTTCCCAAATTTGATGTAATTCCGTTCAGCGGTTCAGGCTGTAGCCGTGTCTAATCGTCCTATCGAAATTTACATGGGGAAAACACGTTTTGGGACCCCCCTTTTTTCTCGGCCCCCGCTTAACGAATCATCGCGAGACTTTCAGGGACGGAGCAGGCCATCTTCTTTGAGAAATTCGCGAAGATTCAACAACCGCCGCCAAAGTTATTCCCAATAGAATGTTGCGGATTTCCTATGGAAACTAGGTCCTAACTATATCTACCTACTGCGCGACTGCCAGTAGGTAATATATATATATTTTACCTACTGGCGGTCGCCAGTAGGTATATATAGTTAGGATTTTTTTCCTATGGGATTTTTGAAAATGTTATGTCGAATAACTTTGGCGTTTGTGGACGGAATTGGTTGAATTTATCAGGAAAATGGCACATTTTGTTTCTGAGCAGCCCCTTAAAATGTGGGGGGGTTTCGTCAAGGGGGGGCCGAGAAAAAAGGGGGGTCCCAAAACGCGTTTTTAACATTGAGTTTTCCTTAGGGCGGTTGGACTCACTTTTAGCTCGAACGGCTGAATGGATTTACACAAAACTTGGCAAAATTGTAGATATGGTTTGCCCGACGTGCCTTTGCTATGTCTCAATATATGTGCTCCAGTGGATTTTGAGAAATTAACGTTTTAAAAAACAGATATATCTGTGACAGCGCTCCGGTTCGCGCTCCGGTTCGCGTACCTGACGCGTAACGGAACTTCGCGAAGAGAAGCTGATTGGCTCTCCGGTGTCTGTCAACATTCTAAACAGTCCGGACCGGCCGCCATCTTGTCTCTCGGTAGGATCGAGAGACAAGAGGAGGAGAAAAACTAAGGGGGAATTTAATGAAAGGGGGAAAGGTAGACCCCTCTTGACCCCGTAGGAATGATGTTGGGGTTATTTAAGGGTCCAGTGGGGCAAATAAAAAAATTTGATTTTTCGCGGTAGAAGCGCTTCCCGGTACGCGAACCGGGTCGCTCACCGGTAGCGTAACGGGAGTTCGCCATTTTGTGTTTCGTTTGAATTAAATCACAAGATGGAGGAAAAACAATGTGGGAAATGGGTATAAGGGGGCACGGGAGACGTATCCTGACCCCCTAGGTTTTCTGAGGGTGGCTGAGGAGGCTCATATATGTTGGAATAAAAAAAAATCGAATTTTTCGCGCGGTTAGCTGCCGGTACGCGAACCGGGTAGCGAACTGGGAAGCGAACATAAGTGAAAATTAGTGAAAAAGGGTACATTCAAAATTTGGAAAGACTAATTATAGTTAAGGTAGCTCTGAAAAGAGCTTTTGTGTTCTGTGTAAGTTCTAGGTACTTATAAGTAGGTACCAATACACAGTCTCAAATTTTGTATGAAAACTCTGTTGCCCTCATCTGAGAAGTGCACACCATCTCCTCTGTAGATATCTTGCATGTAGTAACGCAAGTTATTGTTGTAGATGGCGCCCATTCCATGGTCTCTCATATAAGCTGAAACAGACCTATTTACATGCTTCCTCGCTTTCTCAATTTGTGGACAAAATTGATTGGACCACCTCTATTTCTGTCTTTGGCATATATTGGAATATACCAAGGCAGTTTGAGGGAAAAGTGCCATCAATTGCTCAAAGGTGTCCTTTAAGAGCATTTCCAGACCTACCCCAGTCAAAGTGCCCAAATAATTTCCTCCACAGTGCACTATTATGAGGTCAGGGTTTGGCAAATGCAAAAAGGTTTTCACCAATGGTATCAATTGGTGACATCTCAATCCTCTTTGCCCAATCCATTTGATATCCACATTTTGAAAATTGAGGTTGTGTAAATTTCTGTTATCAGCATACTTGTGAGCCCAGTGGATATAGCTACGTCCAAGAATCCAGACAGAAAACATGGCGAGAGGAGGTTCTGCTGCAGTCAGATGAAGTGTGGGAATGAAATGGCAGTTGAAACAGTAGGAGTTTGTAAAGAAAAAAAACTGTGGCGTTTCAGTGCTAATGGTTCATTAGCAATGATTGGCTGATTTCCATTGCTGAAAACAGAAAGTTAGGGTGCATGGATGTGTTCTTTGAAGGATGTAATTTGAATGGTTAAGAAAAAATTATTTTATGAAAGATTGCAGTGGATTAGCAGGTGTACTGAGAGTTCAGAGTTCATTTGAAATATTGTTGTGTGAACTTGTAAACATGAGAGGTCTGGCAGTAGGTAGTTGCTATGGAAAAAGGGCAGAAAGGGCAGAGGGGGGAAGGGTGTTGATTTGAAAAAAGTGAGGGAAGAGTTTTGATTGGCTGACATGAGAGATATGTGTGATGAATATCAGCATTTATGTGCCTTTCTTGGTTGCAGCCTCTGGAGTGCATACCTTTTGTTCTGCTAAAGAAAAATTGGTGTGTTTCTGAGACTGTTTTGAAATTCAAAAAGCATTTGCTAAGGTGAGATATGGTTTCTTTATTTTAGATAGAGACTAGTATGCTTTTTGGAGAAAATAAGAAAGCCAGCTGTGTATTTAAAATGATGTTTTGAGTCAAGTGTTTGCATTATGTTTTCCAAGAAGATTTTGCATTCTTTTACAAATTGTAATTGCAGATAATGTTAAGTATTAGTACTGACAAGGTGTGGTTGTACATTGGAGCTGTGCTGTGTTTTCTAATTATGATCAGAAAATCGTTTTTAAGGAAAAGGAATGCTTTTTAAATTTATAAGAATTTATTTACTTTCGAGGTGACTCTTGCAATGCGTGTTTTTTATGGAATAGATGCATGATGCATCTGTGCTGTTTATGCCTCATGGTGCTCCACAGTGTCAATGTAAAAAGCGATGCATAAGTGGTGCAAGGGCCTTCTAAATACGCCTCCATGTGTGCTTGGCAATTTTAAGTCACTTGCTCCTGGTGCAAGGGCCTTGTAAATACCCCCCCCATGTGTGCTTGGCACTTTTAAGTCACTTCCCCCTGGTGCAAAGGCCTCTGAGACTGTTTTTAAAATCAAAAAGCATTTGGTAAGGTCAGATATGGTTCCTTTATTTTAGAAAGAGACTAGTATGCTTTTTGGAGAAAATAAGGAAGGCAGTTGTGCATTTAAAATGATGTTTTGTGTGAAGTGTTTGCATTATGTTTTCCAAAAAGCTATTGCATTCTTTTACAAATTGTAATTGTAGATAATGTGAAGTATTAGTACTGACAAGGTGTGCTTCTACATAGGAGCTGTGCTGTGTTTTCAAATTATGATCAGAAAATCGTTTTTAAGGAAAAGGAATACTTTTTAAATTTATAAGAATTTATTTACTTGCGATGTGAGTCCTGCATTGCGTCGCTTTTGTTGAATAGATGCATGATGCATCTGTACTGTTTTTGCCCCATGGTGCTCCACATTGTAAATGTTAAAAACGATGCATAAGTGGTGTATAGGCCTTGTAAATACTCTCCTATGTGTGTGCATGGCCATTTTAAGTCACTTACCCCTGGTGCAAGGGTCTTCTAAATATGTCCTCATGTGTGCTTGGCATTTTTAAATCACTTATCCCTGGTGCAAGTTCCTTGTAAATACGCCGTCATGTGTGCTTGCACATTTCAAATCACTTCCCCGTGGTGCAAGGGCCTTGTAAATACGCCCCCATGTGTGCTTGGCCATTTCAAGTCACTTCCCCCTGGTGCAAAGGCCTTGTAAATACGTCCCCATGTGTGCTTGGCCATTTTAAGTGACTTCCTCCTGGTGCAAGTGCCTTTTAAATACGCCCCATGTGTGCTTGGCCATTTTAAGTCACTTCTCCCTGGTGCAAGGGCCTTGTAAATACGCCCTCATATGTACTTGGCCATTTTAAGTCACTTCCCCCTGGTGCAAGGGCCTTGTCAATACGGCCCCATGTGTGGTTGGCATTTTTATGTGACTTCCCCCTGGTGCTGTGTTTTCAAATTATGATCAGAAAATCGTTTTTAAGGAAAAGGAATGCTTTTTAAATTTATAAGAATTTATTTACTTGCGATGTGACTCTTGCAATGCTTGTTTTTTATGGAATAGATGCATGATGCATCTGTGCTGTTTATGCCCCATGGTGCTCCACAGTGTCAATGTCAAAAGCGATGCATAAGTGGTGCAAGGGCCTTCTAAATACGCCTCCATGTGTGCTTGGCCATTTTAAGTCACTTCCCCCTGGTGTAAGGGCCTTGTACATACGCCCCCATGTGTGCTTGGCTATTTCATATGACTTCCCCCTGGTGCAAGGGCCTTGTAAATACGCCCCCATGTGTGCTTGTCTATTTCAAGTCATTTCCCCCTGCTGCAAGGGCCTTGTAAATACGTCCTCATGTGTGCTTGGCCAGTTAAAGTCACTTCCCCCTGGTGCAAGGGCCTTGTAAATACGCACCCCATGTGTGCTTGGCCATTTCAAGTCACTTCCCCCTGGTGCAAGGGCCTTGTAAATATGTCCTCATGTGTGTTTGGCAATTTTAAGTCACTTCCCCCTGGTGCAAGGGCCCTCTAATTATGTCCCCATGTGTGCTTGGCCATTTTAAGTCACTTCCCCCTGGTGTAAGGGCCTTGAAAATACGCCCCCATGTGTGCTTGGCAATTTCATATGACTTCCCCCTGGTGCAAGGGCGTTGTAAATACGCCCCCATGTGTGCTTGGCTATTTGAAGTCACTTCCCCCTGGTGCAAGGGCCTTGTAAATACGCCCTCATGTGTGCTTGGTAATTTTAAGTCACTTCCCCCTGATGCAAGGGTCTAGTAAATATGCCTTCATGTGTGAAGCAAAGAGACTTATACCGCACCTTAAAAAAAATGGAGATAATGGACCTTTGCAGCAGTCCTCTAGAATTAAAAGTTGTGAAGTCACCAAAAAAATTCCGGGTAAGACAACAAAATCTTTTTTAAGAAACATTTTCCGACGAAAAAGTATCACTAGAGAACATGTTTTAGTTCAGAAGAAGAGAGACAATTTAAACGGGAAGGAAAGGTCCCTCAAAAATGTAACTGCTAGAGCAGGAGATAACTCTGTGCATGGTAGTAGAAGGAAAAATTTGTTTAGAGACATTCGTAGACGAATGTTCCGCAACAGGATAATTGGCAATTTGTTAAAATTTTTTAAGAAAGGTCAACAGAAAGTGGCTTTTTATAAGAGAAAGAAAAATGTAGAGATAAGTATTGATCAGGCTTTCGAAATTAAGTGAAAGTTATTTATTTTGGTAATCAATAGAATTAGGAAACTAAACAAGGTAATTTATGATTTCAAATCAAATAGTAGATGGAAGAGAGTAGTTAATAGAAGTAATTTTTGTGAAGTTTTCTTAGGAGAATGGATGCATAGTTCAAGTTGTGAGGCATTTTTCAATGAGGAGAGTTACTTCCAGGACAATGATTTGGTGCATGCAGTTGACACCAGTGGTCGAGCATATGAGGTAAAAGATGGTTGTCCGGTTGAAAAAGAAAAACTTGTGTCTGCAGATGCAGAAGAGGTGTTAGGTGATGAGGTTTTAGGGAGACGTCCTAAGGGACCAGTGTACATCTGGAAGTGTAGTTCTATTTGCAGTGTGCGACAGGATTCCATCAGTTTGTTTTGTGATTTTGTTCGTACATTTAATAAGAAAAGTTTAAATCAGAAAATGAAGTTGCTGCAAGAATTAGATCCTTGCAGAGTGAGAGAAGTGACAGGTTTGCGTGGTCATTCACTGGCTTGTCTTTCCAGGAGAGTATGCCAGAGTGTTTTTCATCATTTCAGGATGCTAGCAGTGCATCATAATAAAGTGAGGAAATTAGTTAGAATGTTGTATTATGCTAAGAGTCCGGCAATTATGCTTAAACAATTAAGCACTGCTCTTTTGCATGGTTCTGAAGTAGATGTGAAGAATATTTGTGAAGAAATTGAGTTCTGTTACTTTGCTGGTGAAGAGAACACTGTTGAAATTGACCCAGTAGAAGTAGGTAATGTGGAAGAGAGTGTACAGATTTTCAGTACAGATAAGTTTCACAAGAACATTTCCACGTTTATGGTGAAATCAAGTGAGAGGCCTAATTTCACTTGTGTGTGTTGTCGACGGACTTATTATAAGAATCAGACTAAGTTAGTGGATTTATATGCAAAATGTGAAATGGAAAACAATAGTGAATGGAAGGATTTTGCCACATACTTGATGGTAGAAAATCGTTTTGATTTGGGATCGGACCAACGTATGTGTACTTATTGTTTAAAGAAATTAAACCAAAACCGGATGCCTGCTAGAGCGGTTTATAATAATCTGGAATTGGTTGACATTCCTTCTGAATTGAAGGATTTAAATACTTATGAATCTATTTTGAATCAAAGTGTTCATCCCTTTCAGGCTATTGTACGAATGGAGCCAAAGACAGGGAAATTGCCTCCATCAGATTTACAGAGAGGATTAAAGGGAAGAGTTGTTTATTTGCCTTTAGATTTGAAGAAAAACATTAATACAATTGCAGTAGAGAAAGTGGAAGAGGAACCTCTAGTTATCCTAGTTAATGGGGTTCCGACAAAGAGTAAGAAAATCTGGCAAGATTTAGTGGATGTTAGGAAAGTCAAAAAGGCAACATTGTATTTGATAAAAAATAATGAGTACTACAAGAATGTATGTACTGCAGAAGAGGAAGTAAGTGAAGAAGAGGACAGTGAATTGTGTGCTGGGCAAATTGAGAAAATAGAAGCTTTTAAAAATGAAGAAATATATGAACATTATAGTGTTCATTCTTTGCATTCCAAGGAAGTCATGGGGAATCCTATTGAGTTGTTTCAAATGAAACAAGCCAAAGGGAGTCCCTTTAGTGTTTGGGAGGAAAGTTTGGAAGCTCAGTGTTTCCCACAGTTATTTCCCACAGGTCGAGGAGGACGATATGATGAGCGACCTGATCAAATTCCTGCTTCTGAATACCGGACTTTACGATTGTATGCAGAAGATCCTAGGTTTCGTCAATGCATTCCCTATTTGTTTCATCTAGTGTTTGAAAGTGATCTGTCTGGACTGTCTTATGCAGTGAACCACATCCTGAAAAGTGGTCTACAACTGCGAAATATCTCAGCAAGGGACTTTATGGATAAAGTCAATGTGCAAGACAGTATTTTGGATTCTCACCTGATTATTCTGATGGCATGTCAGCTTGGTACTAATGAGTATTGGTACCGTCGCCATGGTGACTTAAAATGTATGCTGAGGAACTTAGGAACTCCCACATGGTTCCTCCCTCTCAGCTGTGCTGAGTATGGCTGGGAAGACTTACTTGAATTTCTACGAGAGGCAAATGGAAACATTGAAAATATTGAATTCAAGACACCCGGAGAACTGTGCTCTTTGGATCCAGTGAATGTATGCAGGTACTTCAATCATAGATTTGAAGCTATGATGTCTTTTATCACGAACAAGAAAAATCCACCTCTTGGAGAGGTGTTGGATTTCTTCTGGAGAAAGGAGTATCAAGCACGAGGTACTCCTCATATACATATGCTACTATGGATCAAAGATGCACCCAAATTTGGAACAGATCCGATGACTTAGTGATGAATTTCATAGAACAGTATGCTACATGTGCTGTTCCAAAGACAAACGAAGATAAAAGTCTAAGAGAACAAGTTTTACGGTTTCAAACCCATCGTTGTGGAAAGTACTGTCGTCGTAAATTCAGAAACAAGGACAAGTACTACACCAAATGTCGTTTTGCATTTCCACGATCGGTGATATCTAAAGGAAGAGTGAACAATTTGATGTCTTCGCTGCGACATAATGTGACGAGGAAATCACCCAAAACCACATACAATTTGAAAAGAAACGAAGAGTCAAAGTACATTAACGACTACAACCCAGTGATTTTGTCCATGTGGAATGATAACATGGATATACAGTTTGTGGCTGACAACTGTATGGCTGTGGCTCGGTATGTGACATCTTACATCACAAAAAAAGAAAAGACAGAACTCAAGGATATGTGGGAGGATATTTCCCATGAAAAGAGCCTCAGTAAGAAGTTGTACAGTTGCAGTCTGAAGATGTTGTCGCATCGAGAAATCGGAGCTTTCGAATGTTCTGACCGGTTATCTTCAGCAAGTCTCTATGCCAAATCTAGGAGTATCATTTGGGCGAGTCTTGGTCTTGCTGCAACGCGTAATCGAGTTCTGAAACCTGTACGGGAAATTGAGTATTTGGCAGAGAAGGAGCCAAGCAGTACAGATATTTTGAAGACCAACATGTTGGATACATATTATCCAAATAGAAGCAGTCACCTGTAGAATGTTTGTCTGTATGAGGTTCTACAAAATTACATTTTCAAGAGGAACATCAAAGAAGATATTGATAAAGGAGTGTATGCTGTAATTGGAAGTGAGGGATGTCTGGTCAAGCAAAGAAAATGTCAATTGGTAAATCATCGAAAATTGAATTGCGAATCTCCAGAAAGAAGAGAGTTTTTCTATTTAGCTCTTTTGTAACTTTTCAAGCCTTGGCGTGCAGAAGAGGAACTGCTTGGAGATTTCCTCTGTTACGAAGACTCTTTCAATGCAGCTAAGGAGTCCATAGAATGTCCTGTTTTTCCAAAATATCTAGAAATGTTGAATGCAGAAATCGAGCAGGAATCAACAATTGCAGCTTAGATTGCTAGAGACAGTTCTCAGGACAGTCAGAGTTCTGTTTCATTGAGTCAGGATCCACTAGGAGAACCAGTTATCGAAAATGAAGCTGCCACTGCCATGATTGAAGTGGAAAGAGCCATGGCACATGCTCAGGAGGATGCTGTTAACTTAGAAGATTTGGAAAGACAACTCAACGTTGAGCAGAGGAAAATATATGACAAAGTTACCAAACAAATTGAGCATGGATTAAGTCATGAGAAGAAAGAGTGCTCATGTACGTCATTGAAGCCTGTCAAACTGTACGTGAGTGGAGAAGCAGGAACTGGAAAAAGTTTCCTCATTAAAACAATTTCATGTTATCTGCAGAAAAGGACTGAGTCATCGCTGTCTTGTGTTGTGACCGCTCCGACTGGTCTGGCAGCACATAATATTAAAGGTATTACTTTGCATCGGCTACTGATGCTGCCAGTGGAGCATGATAACAAATTACAATACCACAAGTTATCTGGAGATGCTTGTTGTGAAGTATCTAGAGTCCTTAAGAAGATGAAACTTCTTATCATTGACGAAGTAAGCATGGTTTCCAATGTCATGCTTGCCTTTGTGCATTTGAGAATGCAGGAAGTTCTTAAAACAGAGTATGATGTGTTATTTGGTGGCAAACACATCATTGTTTTCGGTGATCTTCTGCAGCTGACACCAGTGAAAGGACAACCAGTGTTTAAACTGCTTACGCATGAAGATACCAGGAAGTGCCTAGGGAGCATTGGCAACGTTAACATATGGTTAAACTTCAATTATGCTGAGTTGCATGAAAATATGCGTCAGGCGAAGGATGAAGATTACAAGAATATTCTACAAGATGTTAGAATTGGGAAAGTGACCGAGCGTGGGAAAGAAGCTTTCCATGCACGATTACTGTCAAATTTGTATCCAGAAGAAGACGTTCTGCCAGAGGATATTTTTCAGAAAATTACTGAGAAGAAATGTGGAATATGTTTGATGCCAACTCTTGCAGAATGTTCCATCTTCAACAACAAAATGTTGAATTTAGAAAACCAAGAGATTGTGAAACTGGAAGCTATTGACAGAATAGAGCATATGGGAGCAACAACTATTTTGTCTGAGAATTTGAAATCTAAATTGGATTCATTAGAGAAGACTATATCTAAAACTGCTGGTTTTAAAAATACTCTGAATGTGTGCTTAAATTGCCGTATCATTTTGAGAAGGAATTTACATGTTGAAAGAGGTCTGGTAAATGGATCAATGGGTAATGTTGTTGATTTTGAGAAATACAGAAATAGAGATGGAATTGAATTTTTAAAAATTAAATTTGATGGCATTGAGGAAGTACAGCTAATTGGTCGTTGCACAGCTAGGTTTTTGCTTGTAAAAGACTTATATGTTCGCCGTAAGCAGTTTCCTGTTTGCTTGGCATATACGGTGACAATCCATAAATCACAAGGTTTAAGTGTAGACACTGCTTTAGTGAATATTGGCAGTTCTGTGTTCAAAGAGGGTATGGCTTATGTAGCATTGTCACGAGTCAGAACTTTATCGGGATTGTACTTGATTGACTGTGATGTCACCAACATTTGTGCGGATATAGATTGTGTTAAGGAATACAATAGGTTAAGAAGAGAGTATGCACCACATTTGCCTCAATATCCTTTGTTTGAGAAACGTGTTGTAGGCCGGAAATGAAGAAATATCAGTAATAGTAGGGAGGTTGTAGCAAAAAGACCAAAAGTCGATGAACTGAAAATTCTAAGCAGAAAGAAAATGAATTCTGTTGAAGATGTTGTTGGTTTTCAATTTGAAAATAGTTCTGGTGTCAACTGCTATGCTAATGTAGTGGTTAATGTTGTCTTTTCACTAGAGACTTTAAAAGAACAGATTGTGATGATTGTGATGAATTCGGAACAAAGTTTATGCTGTTTGTTGAATTCTGTGTTAGAGAAATGTAGCGCTGATAGAAGAAGAGTAGAAAGTGTGTCTGAAATTCGTAATCTGTTAGACAAATGTTCAGGTCAAACGCAATTCCCTCAAAATATTCAGCAGGATTGTCAGGAGTTTTTAATGTATATGCTTGATGTACTGCAAGTAAGCATGGGCGAATTTTGCGAATCTCGCGTTCGCGAATTTTGCGGATTTGCGATTTTTTTTGTGTGTTTGCGCGGGTTTCTGCCAGTTCGCGAGGGTTTTGTACAATTTCGCAAATTGCAAACTTACCTGTCGGGTGGCAAGTTTCGCAAACTTGTTGTTTCTACGTGTCCAGCCTGTTTGGGACACTCTTCTTCATCACTGCCACTCTCTGTCACCACTGCCACTCTCTGACTACTCATGCCACCCTCTGGCCCACCCATGCCACCCTCTGTTTCATCACAGCACCCTCTGGTTGTCCAGTCAGTGTACATTATTGTGGCAACGCAAGCACACCTTCCCTGCCTCAAGTGACCTGAATTAATTTGGGGCTGATTAATGTGTCACAGAATATTTTTTTAGCTGGCACCTGCTTCCTTAGTGCTTCCTGATTAGTGATCTTTTGCACTTGCTAAGTGCTTTCATTGTTGCAAAATTAGTTACAACACCTGCCCTGCCCCAACTGACAATAATGAATTAGGGGCTGATTAATGGATTTGAACTTCCAGCCTGGCTCCTGCTTGTCTCCCTTAGCTGTAATTCAGGACCTTTGTGGCATATGTGTAACTATTCTGAGGTTCAGAGCAGGGTCACATAATAGTTGCAACTGGCAACTGAACTCTGGAGGGGCCCCTCAGGAAGCACTACAGGAAAAGGCTACTAATGATGAGCCTGAACTTTTGAACCTGGTAAGTAGTTTCAGTTTTGCTAAGATCGTATTTCTGCAATTTTGCACTTATTCGCGGGGCGCGAAGTTGTACTGGGAAGCCGCGAACTCACGCGAACAGTGCGAGCAGTGCGAGAAAAATCCGCTGCTCGCGGATTTGCGGATTTTTCGGGAGATTCGCGAATCTCGCGGATTGCGAATTTACCGAAAATCCGCAAAATCCGCGAGCGAAACGGATTTTCCGCCCATGCTTAATTGCAAGATGAAGGTGTAGATGTAGATTATCTGTTTGGCCTTTCTTATTAATGGCAGCATGACTGCGAGAACTGTAGGCTATCAAGTACTACTAGTGTAGACTCAGAAAGATTTATATATTTAACTTTGCCTGACAGTAAATCAGTATCCTTCAATAAGCTAGTAAAAGCAGCCGATCAAAACATGGAGTGTAGCCAATGTAAGTCTGCAATGCTGTCCACGTTAATTATAAGAAGTTATGGCCAGTATGTCATTTTAATGTTCCAACGATGTAGGTTTGATGGAACTAAATTGACAACTTTAATTAATGATTTTGTGGCTTCGCAGTTGTCAATATCAGGAAGGACTTTTGTAACTAGAGCAATTATATATCATGACGGTCCATCAACAACTTCAGGACATTACACAGCTTATTTAAAATCTGGAAACGGCTGGTCATTCTGCAATGATTCTGTTTTAACTTTCAAAAAAAGATTTCCTTTCCACCTTCAAAATTCTTACCTGGTGTTTTTACAACCAACATTTTAGGGATGGAATCTTGGGATTTGTTCTGAGGAATTTCAAGAGGTTATAATGGCTCCTACTCTATATGGCCTTGTGGATAACTGTAGTGCAGAGCGAAAACTATTTGTGTTTATAAGCTAATTCAAGCAGTAGATCAAAACAAGGAGTAGAGGAAATGTAAGTCTGCAATGCTGTCCACAAATTAAAAAAAGGCTGCTCTTTCGGCAATGATTAGAATTTGACTATGAAGCAATGTTGCCTTTTGACTTGTTTTCAGTAGTGAGAATTTAGGGTAGAAAACTGAATTATAATGATTCTAGGTGTTGTTGTAATTTAGTGTGCTGTTTTAAATTGCTTTGTATGTCTCATTTTTCTTAACACGATAGAGCTTATCTTTCAGAAAGTGGCGGGCAGAAAATAATAACAGCACAACAGAGTATAAGCTGTTCACAGGACATCCTTTGACGTCATGGAAAGTAAGTTACTTTTGAGGAGTTCTGATTTCTAATTGATAATATTATATGGGTTTTTTAAACACAATCATTTTGATCGTGTTTTTTTCCCCGCTGTTATATGATGAATACCTTCAACTCACTGTTATCAGTGAAATTTGATATATTCTGAGAACAGCAAAAATAAACCATTTAATATGTATAATTAATTCTGTACTTTGAATTGTGATTTTTGATATGTACTTATCTTGTCTCATGCTCACTCATCTTTTACTACTTTCTATCAATTTTAAAATTTGTGTTCTCTCATTCACAGATTGAGCGTATAAAAATAACACATGACTAAGTTAACGGTAATTATAAGGTAAGTGTTTAGTACTCATTCTGTTACATCTCTTTTACATTTAAGTTTTATTAGTTCCACTGCTTCATTTCTTTAACCCTCAGTTTCCTGCCTTTGTTACTTCCTTCATTCCTTTTTCTATTACTTTTTTTTACTCTACTCTTTCCACTCCTGTTCTCAGTCCCTCTTTAAACAGTATCTCTGTGTTACTCCCTCTAACTGTCTTTCTTTTAACATTACTTTCAGTTTACTTACTCTTCTTTTTTAAAAAAAAAAAAAATTTGAGTTCGCTCCCGGCTCGCGTACCGGCGCGCGAACCGGGAAGCGAACCAAAATAAATAGAGGTTGTCAGAGTGCTAAACATTTTAGCAATTTCTTATAAAGGGGAGGTAGTTCTGAAAATAACTTTTTTTTAATTATTTTTGTTGTTTTATATTTTTTTATTATTTTTCTGAACTTTTTTTTTTTTTTTTTTGAACAGTTTTATATATTTTTTGTTTTTTTGATGGGGGAGAAACAAAAATGATTCAATATGAAGGGCTCAACAGGAGCAACAAAAAAAAGATAATTTATTTCTTGGGACGTTTTGCACATTAGTGATTTTCAATTGCTTTATTAATTAAGTTTATGCTGCTCTCTCTGAAGCAAATGAGTTGTCCACAAAAAATGCAAACATGCTTCACACTTGCAAATTTCATTTGAATATTTGGGACCATCTCCCACGCCTCTGGTCCCGACACTGCCTCTTCATTGG
This sequence comes from Lissotriton vulgaris, assembly GCF_964263255.1. Classification (NCBI taxonomy): domain Eukaryota; kingdom Metazoa; phylum Chordata; class Amphibia; order Caudata; family Salamandridae; genus Lissotriton; species Lissotriton vulgaris. The sequence continues at coordinate 884,627,465 of NC_141694.1, forward strand.
TGGATGTACTGGCCACAGGTTGGGGATTATCCACCAGATCACGAAGTTGTGAAGCACTGTAATTTATAGGGTGCCACCTTTCCATATGGCGATGCATTGTATAATTACCAAAACTGTATTTCTTGTCTGTTCCTCTAGACAGTTCATCTTGCTCTCAGCAAGGCACTCGAAGCATGATACAGCAGCGCTGCCTCAAGAAAACAGCAGACCCAAAAGCATTCCGTGAGTTGTTTTTTTATTCCGCAACGAACAGCAGCATAACGTTTCGGCCTCTCAAAGGCCTTGGTCACATGGTGTTACACATTTACATGGCAGAATTTAAAGTGCAAGTGCATTTAGTGGTAACCAACCAAATTGGCAAAAAATTGCAGCAGTATGATAAACATAGTAAAAATACTATGCGTCGACCACATTTCAGACATTGAATATTTGCTTAACTTTCTTGTCATTATTAACAGTTTGCCGGTGTTGGGATAAATCCCTAAAACTCCACCTTCTCCCCCGCATGTATGTGCAAAAGAATAGATACATTGTGCTATGTCCGGTTAAATCCATTGATGACTTATGGTTCAAAAGAGTATAATGACAACTCAGTAAAAAACGACCCATGCATCTATTGCTCAATACCACCTTATGGTCTAAGTATGCAACATTATGTCTATATATGGCTAAATCCATATTAATGCTAGGGCAACACCGGATATAATAAAAGTCCAATCATTAAGACCATTATAAATGCACATACAAAGCCCATCCCGGGGAACAATAACGTATAATACATTCTGCTCTGTTTTAAACCGGCAAACAAAACTCATAAATACGCTGCATTGGTTGCATTACTGAAGTGTGAACATAGAATATAAAGTGAATGTGATTAAAATCATGAGACAGACACATCAATCTGATTACAAATATGACCATGATGTTAAACTAATTGTAGTCAGATCTGTCAAACTTGATGATAGGATCACTGAGCATATCCTACAGACGAATGGACAACACGTAGGTCAGCAGACCTCACTGGCCAAGCTGGAATTACATATACATAGCCATACTGTGGGATCTTTTAAATATGACATATAGTGTTGTCGTTAAGGAAACAGATATTCAAATATACAACAAACATACAGAAGAGAAACATCGTCTACAGACAGGTATAAAAATCCTCCGAAGAGTTAAGCCCATTGAGTGATTTGCTGTCTAACATGAGGATGTATCTCGTTTCTAACCTCCTCAACGCAGCTTCCCTGTTACCACCCCTTCTCATTGGTGCAATGGAATCTATGGCATAGTACTTCAGTAACGCACTGTTGCTGTCGTGCCTTTCCCTGAAGTGCCTAGCCACTGGGTACGCTGGGTCATTGGTTTTTATGGCCCTTAGGTGTTGTAAGACCCTTTTATGCACCTGCAGTTTTGAGCTGCCCACGTATCCTAATCCACATGGGCATTCCAAAACATACACTGAGAATTCACTTTTGCAGGTAAGTTTCTTCTTAATCCTGCATGGGGCATCTGAGAAGGGAATACAATACTCTGTCTTGTTAACCCCTTGTATGCAGGCCTTACACGAAGCGCATTTTCTAAAGCCTCTACTACCCGCCAACCAGTCTTGTCTAGCTGCTAGTTCGGGACTGGAAGTCACCAGTGCGTCCTTCAATGAAAAGGCTTTTCTATATGTTATTGCCGGTTTAGCGGGCATATCATTGCCTATGATTGGATCACACTTAACTAGGCCCCAATGCTTATTCACGATCTTACGTAAAGCGCCATGTTGGCTGTTAAAAGACCAGATGAGTCTGACAGGTTGTTGGACTGGAGTCAAGATGGAATTGCGTGACCCCCTATGTACTAAGGCTTCAGACCGAGGTATGGCATTAGCTTTCCTGATGGCTGCTGAAACTACCCTTTCATCATAGCCTCGAGCTAGGAATCGCTGTCTGCAAGCTTCTTGCGCTATTTTAATTTGGGCTTCCGTGCTGCACGCTCTTCTAATCCTCAACATTTCCCCGTAGGGAATGCTGCGGATTAGATGCGGTGGATGATGGCTCTGGGCATGCAGCACCGTGTTGCCTGCCGTGGGTTTTCTGTACAATGATGTTTGAATCTCTCCATTGATGATGTCAATTGCTACATCTAAGAAGGTGGCGTGTATATTGCTGATGTCTGAGGTAAATGACAAGTTATAGTTATTAACATTTAACTTGGCGATAAATTCTGTTGCTTGTTCAGTGGTTCCCTTCCAGATCATACAAACATCATCGATGTATCTGAACCACCGAACTATATGATCCCTGCAGATAACAGCGTATTCACCACTGAGGACCTGTCTCTCCCAGTACCCCATATGAAGACAGGCGTAACTGGGAGAGAAACAGGCCCCCATGGCTACCCCTCTGACCTGCTGGAAATGCTGTTTGTTAAACATAAAATAATTGTTGTTTAAACAGAAATTTATCATAGACAACAGCATCTTATTGTGTTCCACTAATGCAATTGGACGATACCCCAAATAATGTGCCACAGCCCTGAGTCCATCCGCATGGATGATGCTGGTGTATAGGGCGGTGACTTCAAGTGTGATCAGAAGGTAAGATAGATCCCAATCAACAGTACTTAGCTTTCCTAGAAAGTCACTTGAGTCCTGAACGTACGAGGGTAATCCCCCAACATACTCCTGCAAGAATGAATCCACATAGATCGTAGTTTTTTCTAGCAAACCCGAACATGCAGAGATGATGGGTCTGCCTGGGGGCTTTTCCGAATTCTTGTGAATTTTGGGGATCAAATAGAGGACAGGCATTATGGGGAAATCGTTCTTGAGGTATTTGAGTTCATCCATGCTGATGAGTCCTGATGATCTCCACCCCATGAGCATGGAATAAAATGTACTTTGGGCTTTTTTGATGACCGCCAAATCACAATGTCTGTAACAAGTGGTGTCATTCAGCTGTGCAGCTGCCTCCTCTAAGTACAGTTCCCTCGCCCATAACACAATATTGCCCCGCTTGTCCGATTGGCGGACAATCACATTGCCGTTCTTCTGGATCTTAGCCACTAGGTCAGTGTATTTTTTGTTGCAATTGTTCTTGCGTTTGTTGTTCCTTAATGTCTGTGAATATAGTGCCTTGATGTCTTTCACTGCAGCCTCTTGGAAGATGTCAATATTATCGTGCAACAACTGGGGTGTATAGGTGGATTTGGGTTTGAATTTTGTGAGGCTACTCATAGAGGTAGTAGGAGAAGTATCAGACAAATCAGTGTTTTGTGTCAAAGATTGTTCATATCTCAAGCTCTCCAAGTCTTGAATCAATGGCAAATCGTGTCCAATGAGTGTTGGACTATTGGAGATGATAGAATCAGTTCTAACCTCAGGCTTCCGAGACTTGTTATTCACAAAATGCTTTTTCAGTTTTAATTTTCTTGTGAATTTAAACAGGTCGATACGAGTATCCACATAATTAAAATTGCGAGGGGGACAGAAAGATAAGACCATGGATAATGTTTTTGTTTCGGAATCTGACAATTTCATTGAGGTTAGATTAATGATAGAAAAGTTTGGCACACCTGATAACTCTACTATTGCTTCTTCTTTTTGCTCCACTGCCTCTTGTATGGTTTGCGTTTTGGAGCGTCGTCTTGCCCTGGCTTCTCGGCGTTGTCTTCGTTTGATGCTGGGGGTTTTGAAACCTTTTGACGATCGACTCTGGGGCGCAATATATCCCTGTTGTCCTGGTTCACTAATTCCAACTCCTGCGCCATAGTGAACCGGGTAAACCCCAAACCCGAACGGGTTCTGCCTCCTTCATACTCCGAACCACTATCAATATTCGAGCTCAGATCTGCATTTGAAGAGCTCGCTGGCGAAGTTGCACGTTGGGCCCCTCGTTCTTTCGGAGGCCCCTGATTTTTGGGTGGTTGGGACAATTTCCTGGCGTCATATTTACGCGCAAACGTAAAAATGCGCCCTTCTAGGTAGTCAGTTTTGTCCCGCTGGAACTTGTACTGTTTTCTTTTAATGATGATATCCTCCTCCTTTTGCACTCGGGCCATCATCTCCTCTCGGAGTTTCACACTTTCCGCCACTTTATCAGCACCAAGACTCTCAATCTCAAGGTTCAGTTCATCTATTTGAGATTGTATTTTAATCCGGTCCGACTCTGCGTAATGTACTAGTATCTGTACTAATCTCTTTGAGGATTCCAAGTTACACTCAGCCCACTCTCTGAGCATCTCTGGGTCAGGTTGATCATATATATATATATATATATATATATATATATATATATATATATATATATATTCACTGAAAAAACCATAGGTTATAGACCATATATAGTTAGGAATTCGCATTTACAAAACCGTATTTTACTCAGACAAAACCATTGAAATTCCATATATAGTTAGTTGCACTAACTATATATCGCGCACCCGCAATCCACTGCTGATGATGTCACATATTACATCATTCATGACATGGTCAGTGACATCACTGATGACATCACTGATGACATCTCAAATGACATCACTGATGACATCTCAAATGACATCACTGATGACATCACTGATGACATCTTATTTGACATTACTGATCACATCACTGATGATATCATTCATGTGATAATACGATGAACCTCTTCAGACTCTAATATAACCTTAGATACAATCAGTGTAAACAGACACTCACAGACTGTCACTCATCCATGGAGTTACTCACACACCTAGTCAGTCATGCAAAGAATCAATCACACCTCCGTTTCCTCAACTATACAGTTATACAAACTTTACTTATTCAAACATATACTAGCACATATTTACTCTCTTATACAATCCCTGATACAAGTTCACAATGATCCATACAGCCACTCACACATTCACTGGCTCTTATGCACAGTTATTTATATATGTCAACTCTCACATGTACTGTGTTTTACATATGTACTTACTTTGACATGTAGCACTGAGATATCCATTCACTCACCAATACACTCATGCACACAGTCAACCGCCCATACAGCTGTTTCCACATGCACTTTTGAAACCATACATCTAGTGAATCAACTGCTCACACATCTATGCACAGAGTCATACACCTCCCAGCCACCCACACACACACTCAGTCTCCCATACAAATACTTGGGCAACCAATCAATAACCCATATAGTTACTCATATAGCTACTTATCAACACATGCAACAGTTTACAGAACAACAGACATAATGATGCACAGATTAAGACAGTTTAGTCACTAACCCATGCACTCAGTGAGACACATTTAATCACTCACTCATACAGTCAGTCATGCACCTACTAAATCCTTCATCCAGACACTTATACATCCACTCATTCTTCAATATGTAAGACATATTTTAACTTTACAGAAACATACAGTCACTGGATGTTGTCATCAGTGATGTCATCAGTGATGTCATTTGAGATGTCATCAGTGATGTCATCAGTGATGTCACTGACCATGTCATGAATGATGTAATATGTGACATCATCAGCAGTGGATTGCGGGTGCGCGATATATAGTTAGTGCAACTAACTATATATGGAATTTCAATGGTTTTGTGTGAGTAAAATAAGGTTTTGTAAATGCGAATTCCTGACTATATATGGTCTATAACCTATGGTTTTTTCAGTGAATTTTCAAGGTTTTGTAAATGCTAATTCCTAACTATATATGGTCTATAACCTATGGTTTTTTCAGTGAATTTTCAAGGTTTTGTAAATGCTAATTCCTAACTATATATGGTCTATAGCCTATGGTTTTTTCAGTGAATATATATATATATACATACATATATAAACATCTATCATCTGTATATCTATATAAATACAAACATAAATGCATGCATACATATACTTATATGCATACAGATGCATGTTATTTACATGAAAGTTGAAAAAACACTAATAAAAGCAAAGCTAAAAAGCCACCTCATTACAAACAGAATGGCTTTAACTTAAACGAGGGCGAGATCTATTGCATTTTCAATGCTTGTTTACTTTGGTTCCATCAAGAAGGCATTCAGATGTGTCACACATTTGCCATAAATTCTGAATGCTAGCACTCTAGTTGCACATTAGATCACTGTAGTAAAGCTACTGCTCACCAGGGACGTCTGCTGCTGGTATTCAAAGTGCATGTTTCAGTCTGCATGTCAGAATTTTTTTAATGAAATAGAAGAGGATTTGAGAAGTCACTCAAAATGATCCCTAATTTTTCTTTCTGAAGCACTAATCATACTTTCTATGGCAAAATTAACCCCCTCATGTTGTTCCTTTTTAAATTGAGTGTTTTCAGACTTACCACTTCATTCCAATCAAGATGGCTTCTGGTGTGCCATACTTTTGTCATAAGTAAGACTGTTAGCGCTCTAGTTGTTCTTTAGAACACTCTGGGACATTCTGTCATTGGGCTATACTTGGGGTACATTTGGGTAATATTTGGGCTACATTTAGGCTCTTTTGTCTCTGGTGGCCATCTTGGGAGACTGTATGTCAGAATTTTTTAATGAAATTGAAGAGGGTTTGAGAAGTCACTCAAAATGTGCCCTAATTTTTCTTTCTGCAGCACTAATCATAATTCATATGGCAAAATATACCCCCTCATTTTGTTCCTTTTTAAATTAAATGTTTTAAGAGTTACCACTTTATTCCAATCAAGATGGCTTCAGGTGTGCCATACCTTTGTAATAAGTAGGACTGTTAGCGCTCTAGTTGTTCTTTAGAACACTCTGGGACATTCTGTCATTGGGCTATACTTAGGCTACATCTGGGTGATATTTGGGCTACATTTGGGCTCTTTTGTCTCTGGTGGCCATTTTGGGAGACTGCATGTCAGAATTTTTTAATGAAATAGAAGAGGATTTGAAAAGTCACTCAAAATGTGCCCTAATTTTTCATTCTGCAGCACTAATCATACTTTCTATGGCAAAATATACCCCCTCATGTTGTTTTTTTTAAATTAAATGTTTTAAGAGTTACCACTTTATTCCAATCAAGATGGCTTCAGGTGTGCCATACCTTTGTAATAAGTAGGACTGTTAGCGCTCTAGTTGTTCTTTAGAACACTCTAGAAGGCTGCAGTAGAACACAAAGGAATCAACTGACAGTCTCTGTCCTTGTTGGATGTACATGTTTTACTGAGAATGTCAGACTTCATTTTCACATGACTGAGAAAGATAATGTGAATTTACAGAAAATATGCTTTCAGTTTAGCTTATAGATCCCCTTCCAAACCACTGTGGGAAAATCATGAGATATTAGTTTTCTTTCAAACAATATTCATGATATCACAGCAGAAGGTTTTTTCACATGGTAAATCACCTTAGAACCCACCACAATTCCTAAAACGAGTATGGTACCATCAACAAATGATTTATAATGTAACTAAAGTCCTAAAACCCTCTATTAACTACAATGCTTTTTAATGAGGTGCTATCATGTATATTGGTCCCAAGATGGCTGCCAACACTTCTTGGATGAAGTGCTGACAGCCAATCAGATCAGATGTGTGGTTAGGCTCCGCCCAGATATATATCTTTTTTTGAACCTAAATTACTCAAAATCCCCTGGAGCACATATATTGAGACCTAGCAAAGGCACATTGGGCTAACAGTCCCTACAATTTTGCCAAGTTTCGTGCAATTCCATTCAGCCATTCGAGCTAAAAGTGAGGCCAACCGCCCTATGGAAATTAACATGGGAAAAATGCGTTTTGGGACCCCCCTTTTTTATCGGCCCCCCCTTGATGAAACCCCCCCCAAATTGTCAGGGGCTGCTCAGAAACAAAATGTTCCATTTTCCTGAAAATTTCAGCCAATTCCGTCCACAAACCCCAAAGTTAATAGACATAGAATTTTCAAAAATCCCATAGAGAAAAAATCCTAACTATATATACCTACTGGCGACCGCCAGTAGGTAATATATATATATATATATTCACTGAAAAAACCATAGGTTATAGACCATATATAGTTAGGAATTCGCATTTACAAAACCTTATTTTACTCACACAAAACCATTGAAATTCCATATATAGTTAGTTGCACTAACTATATATCGCGCACCCGCAATCCACTGCTGATGATGTCACATATTACATCATTCGTGACATGGTCAGTGACATCACTGATGACATCACTGATGACATCTCAAATGACATCACTGATGACATCACTGATGACATCTCATTTGACATTACTGATCACATCACTGATGATATAATTCATGTGATAATACGATGAACCTCTTCAGACTCTAATATAACCTTAGATACAATCAGTGTAAACAGACACTCACAGACTGTCACTCATCCATGGAGTTACTCACACACCTAGTCAGTCATGCAAAGAATCAATCACACCTCCATTTCCTCAACTATACAGTTATGCAAACTTTACTTATTCAAACATATACTAACACATATTTAGTCTCTTATACAATCCCTGATACAAGTTCACAATGATCCATACAGCCACTCACACATTCACTGGCTCTTATGCACAGTTATTTATATATGTCAACTCTCACATGTACTGTGTTTTACATATGTACTTACTTTGACATGTAGCACTGAGATATCCATTCACTCACCAATACACTCATGCACACAGTCAACCGCCCATACAGCTGTTTCCACATGCACTTTTGAAACCATACATCTAGTGAATCAACTGCTCACACATCTATGCACAGAGTCATACACCTCCCAGCCACCCACACACACACTCAGTCTCCCATACAAATACTTGGGCAACCAATCAATAACCCATATAGTTACTCATATAGCTACTTATCAACACATGCAACAGTTTACAGAACAACAGACATAATGATGCACAAATTAAGACAGTTTAGTCACTAACCCATGCACTCAGTGAGACACATTTAATCACTCACTCATACAGTCAGTCATGCACCTACTAAATCCTTCATCCAGACACTTATACATCCACTCATTCTTCAATATGTAAGACATATTTTAACTTTACAGAAACATACAGTCACTGGATGCTGTCATCAGTGATGTCATCAGTGATGTCATTTGAGATGTCATCAGTGATGTCATCAGTGATGTCACTGACCATGTCATGAATGATGTAATATGTGACATCATCAGCAGTGGATTGCGGGTGCGCGATATATAGTTAGTGCAACTAACTATATATGGAATTTCAATGGTTTTGTGTGAGTAAAATAAGGTTTTGTAAATGCGAATTCCTAACTATATATGGTCTATAACCTATGGTTTTTTCAGTGAATTTTCAAGGTTTTGTAAATGCTAATTCCTAACTATATATGGTCTATAACCTATGGTTTTTTCAGTGAATTTTCAAGGTTTTGTAAATGCTAATTCCTAACTATATATGGTCTATAGCCTATGGTTTTTTCAGTGAATATATATATATACATACATATATAACATATATCATCTGTATATCTATATAAATACAAACATAAATGCATGCATACATATACTTATATGCATACAGATGCATGTTATTTACATGAAAGTTGAAAAAACACTAATAAAAGCAAAGCTAAAAAGCCACCTCATTACAAACAGAATGGCTTTAACTTAAACGAGGGCGAGATCTATTGCATTTTCAATGCTTGTTTACTTTGGTTCCATCAAGAAGGCATTCAGATGTGTCACACATTTGCCATAAATTCTGAATGTTAGCACTCTAGTTGCACATTAGATCACTGTAGTAAAGCTACTGCTCACCAGGGACGTCTGCTGCTGGTATTCAAAGTGCATGTTTCAGTCTGCATGTCAGAATTTTTTTAATGAAATAGAAGAGGATTTGAGAAGTCACTCAAAATGATCCCTAATTTTTCTTTCTGAAGCACTAATCATACTTTCTATGGCAAAATTAACCCCCTCATGTTGTTCCTTTTTAAATTGAGTGTTTTCAGACTTACCACTTCATTCCAATCAAGATGGCTTCTGGTGTGCCATACTTTTGTCATAAGTAAGACTGTTAGCGCTCTAGTTGTTCTTTAGAACACTCTGGGACATTCTGTCATTGGGCTATACTTGGGGTACATCTGGGTGATGATATTTGGGCTACATTTAGGCTCTTTTGTCTCCGGTGGCCATCTTGGGAGACTGTATGTCAGAATTTTTTAATGAAATTGAAGAGGGATTGAGAAGTCACTCAAAATGTGCCCTAATTTTTCTTTCTGCAGCACTAATCATAATTCATATGGCAAAATATACCCCCTCATTTTGTTCCTTTTTAAATTAAATGTTTTAAGAGTTACCACTTTATTCCAATCAAGATGGCTTCAGGTGTGCCATACCTTTGGAATAAGTAGGACTGTTAGCGCTCTAGTTGTTCTTTAGAACACTCTGGGACATTCTGTCATTGGGCTATACTTGGGCTACATCTGGGTGATATTTGGGCTACATTTGGGCTCTTTTGTCTCTGGTGGCCATTTTGGGAGACTGCATATCAGAATTTTTTAATGAAATAGAAGAGGATTTGAAAAGTCACTCAAAATGTGCCCTAATTTTTCTTTCTGCAGCACTAATTATACCTTCTATTGCATAATATACCCCCTCATTTTGTTCCTTTTTAAATTAAATGTTTTAAGAGTTACCACTTTATTCCCATCACAATGGCTCCAGGTGTGCTATACCTTTGTAATAAGTAGGACTGTTAGCGCTCTAGTTGTTCTTTAGAACACTCTGGGACATTCTGCCATTGGGCTATACTTGGGCTACATCTGGGTGATATTTGGGCTACATTTGGGCTCTTTTGTCTCTGGTGGCCATTTTGGGAGACTGCATGTCAGAATGTTTTAATGAAATAGAAAAGGATTTGAGAAGTCACTCAAAATGTGCCCTAATTTTTCATTCTGCAGCACTAATCATACGTTCTATGGCAAAATATACCCCCTCATGTTGTTTCTTTTTAAATTAAATGTTTTAAGAGTTACCACTTTATTCCAATCAAGATGGCTTCAGGTGTGCCATACCTTTGTAATAAGTAGGACTGTTAGCGCTCTAGTTGTTCTTTAGAACACTCTGGGACATTCTGTCATTGGGCTATACTTGGGCTACATCTGGGTGATATTTGGGCTACATTTGGGCTCTTTTGTCTCTGGTGGCCATTTTGGGAGACTGCATGTCAGAATGTTTTAATGAAATAGAAAAGGATTTGAGAAGTCACTCAAAATGTGCCCTAATTTTTCATTCTGCAGCACTAATCATACTTTCTATGGCAAAATATACCCCCTCCTGTTGTTTCTTTTTAAATTAAATGTTTTAAGAGTTACCACTTTATTCCAATCAAGATGGCTTCAGGTGTGCCATACCTTTGTAATAAGTAGGACTGTTAGCGCTCTAGTTGTTCTTTAGAACACTCTAGGAGGCTGCAGTAGAACACAAAGGAATCAACTGACAGTCTCTGTCCTTGTTGGATGTACATGTTTTACTGAGAATGTCAGACTTCATTTTCACATGACTGAGAAAGATAATGTGAATTTACAGAAAATATGCTTTCAGTTTAGCTTATAGATCCCCTTCCAAACCACTGTGGGAAAATCTTGAGATATTAGTTTTCTTTCAAACAATATTCATGATATCACAGCAGAAGGTTTTTTCACATGGTAAAATCACCTTAGAACCCACCACAATTCCTAAAACGAGTATGGTACCATCAACAAATGATTTATAATGTAACTAAAGTCCTAAAACCCTCTATTAACTACAATGCTTTTTAATGAGGTGCTATCATGTATATTGGTCCCAAGATGGCTGCCAACACTTCTTGGATGAAGTGCTGACAGCCAATCAGATCAGATGTGTGGTTAGGCTCCGCCCAGATATATATCTTTTTTTGAACCTAAATTACTCAAAATCCACTGGAGCACATATATTGAGACCTAGCAAAGGCACATCGGGCTAACAGTCCCTACAATTTTGCCAAGTTTCGTGCAAATCTATTCAGCCGTTCGAGCTAAAAGTGAGGCCAACCGCCCTATGGAAATTAACATGGGAAAAACGCGTTTTGGGACCCCCCTTTTTTCTCGGCCCCCCCTTGATGAAACCCCCCCAAATTGTCAGGGGCTGCTCAGAAACAAAATGTTCCATTTTCCTGAAAATTTCAGCCAATTCCGTCCACACACGCCAAAGTTATTAGACATAGAATTTTCAAAAATCCCATAGAGAAAAAATCCTAACTATATATACCTACTGGCGACCGCCAGTAGGTAATATATATATATATATATATATATATATATATATTACCTACTGGCGGTCGCCAGTAGGTATATATAGTTAGGATTTTTTCTCTATGGGATTTTTGAAAATTCTATGTCTAATAACTTTGGCGTTTGTGGACGGAATTGGCTGAAATTTTCAGGAAAATGGAACATTTTGTTTCTGAGCAGCCCCTGATAATTTGGGGGGGTTTCATCAAGGGGGGGCCGAGAAAAAAGGGGGGTCCCAAAACGCCTTTTTCCCATGTTAATTTCCATAGGGCGGTTGGCCTCACTTTTAGCTCGAACGGCTGAATGGATTTGCACGAAACTTGGCAAAATTGTAGGGACTGTTAGCCCGATGTGCCTTTGCTAGGTCTCAATATATGTGCTCCAGTGGATTTTGAGTCATTTAGGTTCAAAAAAAGATATATATCTGGGCGGAGCCTAACCACACATCTGATCTGATTGGCTGTCAGCACTTTATCCAAGAAGTGTTGGCAGCCATCTTGGGACCAATATACATGATAGCACCTCATTAAAAAGCATTGTAGTTAATAGAGGGTTTTAGGACTTTAGTTACATTATAATTCATTTGTTGATGGTACCATACTCGTTTTAGGAATTGTGGTGGGTTCTAAGGTGATTTTACCATGTGAAAAAACCTTCTGCTGTGATATCATGAATATTGTTTGAAAGAAAACTAATATCTCATGATTTTCCCACAGTGGTTTGGAAGGGGATCTATAAGCTAAACTGAAAGCATATTTTCTGTAAATTCACATTATCTTTCCCAGTCATGTGAAAATGAAGTCTGACATTCTCAGTAAAACATGTACATCCAACAAGGACAGAGACTGTCAGTTGATTCCTTTGTGTTCTACTGCAGCCTCCTAGAGTGTTCTAAAGAACAACTAGAGCGCTAACAGTCCTACTTATTACAAAGGTATGGCACACCTGAAGCCATCTTGATTGGAATAAAGTGGTAACTCTTAAAACATTTAATTTAAAAAGAAACAACAGGAGGGGGTATATTTTGCCATAGAAAGTATGATTAGTGCTGCAGAATGAAAAATTAGGGCACATTTTGAGTGACTTCTCAAATCCTTTTCTATTTCATTAAAACATTCTGACATGCAGTCTCCCAAAATGGCCACCAGAGACAAAAGAGCCCAAATGTAGCCCAAATATCACCCAGATGTAGCCCAAGTATAGCCCAATGACAGAATGTCCCAGAGTGTTCTAAAGAACAACTAGAGCGCTAACAGTCCTACTTATTACAAAGGTATGGCACACCTGAAGCCATCTTGATTGGAATAAAGTGGTAACTCTTAAAACATTTAATTTAAAAAGAAACAACATGAGGGGGTATATTTTGCCATAGAAAGTATGATTAGTGCTGCAGAATGAAAAATTAGGGCACATTTTGAGTGACTTCTCCAATCCTTTTCTATTTCATTAAAACATTCTGACATGCAGTCTCCCAAAATGGCCACCAGAGACAAAAGAGCCCAAATGTAGCCCAAATATCACCCAGATGTAGCCCAAGTATAGCCCAATGACAGAATGTCCCAGAGTGTTCTAAAGAACAACTAGAGCGCTAACAGTCCTACTTATTACAAAGGTATAGCACACCTGGAGCCATCGTGATGGGAATAAAGTGGTAACTCTTAAAACATTTAATTTAAAAAGGAACAAAATGAGGGGGTATATTTTGCCATATGAATTATGATTAGTGCTGCAGAAAGAAAAATTAGGGCACATTTTGAGTGACTTCTCAAACCCTCTTCAATTTCATTAAAAAATTCTGACATACAGTCTCCCAAGATGGCCACCAGAGACAAAAGAGCCTAAATGTAGCCCAAATATCACCCAGATGTACCCCAAGTATAGCCCAATGACAGAATGTCCCAGAGTGTTCTAAAGAACAACTAGAGCGCTAACAGTCTTACTTATGACAAAAGTATGGCACACCAGAAGCCATCTTGATTGGAATGAAGTGGTAAGTCTGAAAACATTTAATTTAAAAAGGAACAACATGAGGGGGTTAATTTTGCCATAGAAAGTATGATTAGTGCTTCAGAAAGAAAAATTAGGGATCATTTTGAGTGACTTCTCAAATCCTCTTCTATTTCATTAAAAAAATTCTGACATGCAGACTGAAACATGCCCTTTGAATACCAGCAGCAGACGTCCCTGGTGAGCAGTAGCTTTACTACAGTGATCTAATGTGCAACTAGAGTGCTAACATTCAGAATTTATGGCAAATGTGTGACACATCTGAATGCCTTCTTGATGGAACCAAAGTAAACAAGCATTGAAAATGCAATAGATCTCGCCCTCGTTTAAGTTAAAGCCATTCTGTTTGTAATGAGGTGGCTTTTTAGCTTTGCTTTTATTAGTGTTTTTTCAACTTTCATGTAAATAACATGCATCTGTATGCATATAAGTATATGTATGCATGCATTTATGTTTGTATTTATATAGACATACAGATGATATATGTTTATATATGTATGTATATATATATATTCCCTGAAAAAACCATAGGCTATAGACCATATATACTTAGGAATTAGCATTTACAAAACCTTGAAAATTCACTGAAAAAACCATAGGTTATAGACCATATATAGTTAGGAATTCGCATTTACAAAACCTTATTTTACTCACACAAAACCATTGAAATTCCATATATAGTTAGTTGCACTAACTATATATCGCGCACCCGCAATCCACTGCTGATGATGTCACATATTACATCATTCATGACATGGTCAGTGACATCACTGATGACATCACTGATGACATCTCAAATGACATCACTGATGACATCTCAAATGACATCACTGATGACATCACTGATGACATCTCATTTGACATTACTGATCACATCACTGATGATATCATTCATGTGATAATACGATGAACCTCTTCAGACTCTAATATAACCTTAGATACAATCAGTGTAAACAGACACTCACAGACTGTCACTCATCCATGGAGTTACTCACACACCTAGTCAGTCATGCAAAGAATCAATCACACCTCCATTTCCTCAACTATACAGTTATACAAACTTTACTTATTCAAACATATACTAACACATATTTACTCTCTTATACAATCCCTGATACAAGTTAACAATGATCCATACAGCCACTCACACATTCACTGGCTCTTATGCACAGTTATTTATATATGTCAACTCTCACATGTACTGTGTTTTACATATGTACTTACTTTGACATGTAGCACTGAGATATCCATTCACTCACCAATACACTCATGCACACAGTCAACCGCCCATACAGCTGTTTCCACATGCACTTTTGAAACCATACATCTAGTGAATCAACTGCTCACACATCTATGCACAGAGTCATACACCTCCCAGCCACCCACACACACACTCAGTCTCCCATACAAATACTTGGGCAACCAATCAATAACCCATATAGTTACTCATATAGCTACTTATCAACACATGCAACAGTTTACAGAACAACAGACATAATGATGCACAAATTAAGACAGTTTAGTCACTAACCCATGCACTCAGTGAGACACATTTAATCACTCACTCATACAGTCAGTCATGCACCTACTAAATCCTTCATCCAGACACTTATACATCCACTCATTCTTCAATATGTAAGACATATTTTAACTTTACAGAAACATACAGTCACTGGATGTTGTCATCAGTGATGTCATCAGTGATGTCATTTGAGATGTCATCAGTGATGTCATCAGTGATGTCACTGACCATGTCATGAATGATGTAATATGTGACATCATCAGCAGTGGATTGCGGGTGCGCGATATATAGTTAGTGCAACTAACTATATATGGAATTTCAATGGTTTTGTGTGAGTAAAATAAGGTTTTGTAAATGCGAATTCCTAACTATATATGGTCTATAACCTATGGTTTTTTCAGTGAATATATATATATATATATATATATATATATATATATATATATATATATATATATATATATATATATATATATATATATATATATATATATATATATATATATATATATATATTGTGTGTGTGTGGGTGTATGTTAGGGCAATGGTCATTTTAGGGTTTAGGTAAATAGAGGTTTTTGGGAGGCAAGGGTATTTTAGGGTTTATGGTCGGCATAGGTTTTGGGTGGCAAGGGCATTTTTAGGATTTAAAGTGGGTATGGTTTTTGAGAGGCAAGGGTATTTTTTAGGGTTTACGCTAGGCGTAGGTTTTTGGGTGGTAAGGGTATTTTTAGGGATTAGGTGAGTATGGGTTTTTAAGTGGCAAGGGCAGTTTTAGGGTTAAATGTGGGTGTAGGTTTTTGGGTGGTAAAGGTAGTTTAGGTGTTTAGAGAGGGTGTGGGTTTAGGGGTTTATATGTTAATAAGGCAAGATATATAATGTACCTCATCCCCAAATACTTAAAGATCCCAAGCAACTATCAGGAAGGCCGAACACCCCTGCCAACTAAAAGTCTTTTTGAAAACACTTCAAAATACGTAGATTATTTTCTGCAAGGATGTGTTAGAAATCTACCCTCATTTATTAAGGACACTGGTGACTTTTTAAAGAGAGTGAATGATATTCCACGGAGTGATAAGTACTTGTTGATCATGGTTGACGTTTCCTCTTTATATACAACTATCAATCATGATGATGGAATTCGTGCAATGGGGCACTGTTTGAAAAGTAGACCATTGAATTTGTATAAAAATACAATGATGTTGATCTCTATGATGAAGTGGTGCTTAAATTACGACTTTCTTTTCAATAATCAGGTTTACAGGCAGTTCATGGTACCGGAATGGGTATGGAGTTTGCCCCAGCTATGCTTGTTTGCATATGGGCTGGTGGGAGGAACAGGTATTCATCAATGACCATGGGAATGTAATAAATCAGCATGTCATTTGTTGGTTATGATTTATTGATGGCCTCTTCATGACATGGAGGGGATCATTCCAGTCTGTCTCTGAATTCATAGAAGCCATCGGCCAACATTGTCTTAATTTGCATTTCTCTTGCAATATAAGTACTACTCAAATAGAATTCCTTGACCTAAGTGTTTATAAGAGGGGGCAGATTAAAGACAAGACTATACTTCTTGTCTTTTTCCAGTAACAAGGAGGACAAGTACCTGTTAAAGGACTCCCGGCTTATTTGACTTATATTTAAAGTAAGGTTTTCATTTTATTTTCACTTCTCTTTCTGAGACTAAGCAGTAGCGAGACTGGTCCTGAAGAAAGCAGCTGGACACCTGCCTTGGATCCAAAGTCTGCAGAAACATACCGACCATTTAAATCATAGTAGTTATTTGTTATCACCTACTATATTTCCGCACTGGTTTTTAACTTTGGAAACGTAATACATCTAGACCCACAGTTACTCTTGGTGATGTATCTGGTTCTTGCGGGGTATGTGACTGTGCTGGTCTTTAAACTTACCCTCGGAACCTCTTTCTTACTGTAGTGCTATATACAAAAAAGACATCAGGCAACTCGACTTTGCATGCACGTAGTTTTCATCCTCATCATTTAAAGGCTAGCATCCCCTATGGGGAATTGCTCAGGTTAAGGAGGAACTGCAGTTGCATAGACAATTGACATGTAGAAAAGGATGAGATGTTGGAAAGAATCTTGTAGCATGTTTATACTAAGGTGTCTTTGTCTTTAGCCATAGCCAAAGTAGAATCGAAGAAGAGGGAGTCTTTACTATTCCCAAGTAGGTAAAAACAGAAACAGGAATCTGCCATCAGACTGATAACAACTTTCACTAGGCAAGAAATATATTTGCGAGGCATACTATGGAAACATTGGTACTTGGTGAGGCGGGTTTACATTTCTAGGCCCATGATACCCCAAATCCCCGCAGATAGCTTTTTGATTGGCGTATTACGTGAGGGATGCCTTGGTAAAGAGTCATCCTGAAGTAATTAAGTAAAAACTGCTGGTTGCAGGGAACCAATGGTGTATATAAATGTCATAAGTGCAAATCATGTGCCTAAGGAATCAATACTAAAGAAAATATGACACTATTCAGTGATCAACCAAGCAAGATTAAAGGTACAGTCAACTGCAAATCAGAGTTTGCAGTATATGCGTTGGTTTGTAATATGGCATGCGGTACATTGGCAGGACTATTTTATAGGTTCATCACAGAATATTGCAACTTTTAAGAGCAGTAAAGAACAAAGATTGGATGTACCTAGTGGCACAACATGTTTGCGGTTTACATGTTCAAGACACCATGTGTCTAACCCATTTTGCAATTGATACAATTCCAAGATACCCTGCGGGGGCAATCGAGAAAGAGCATTGAGACAATTAGGGAGCAAATACATTGTAAATTTATACACTTAATTTCCCAACAGTCTGAACACTAAAGAGGAACTGTATTAATTTCTATAATACTATTGGTCAGTAACTGGCTTCACATAGCACACATTTCATTGATATCCATGATCTTATTTAAAGTATGGTAAATTAATTTGAACTGAAAGAATTAAATGTTTTGGTGCAATATGAATTATCAAAAATAGTAACTGGGATGTAATAAGAGTACTCCATGTCAAGGGGTGTATGTATTTTTTATCAGTTTTTGTATCGGAAGTATATATATGAAGGTCCGACTTTTATGATACAGAAATTGCCCACTAGGGCTAAATTAGGTATCATGCATTCACAGCAAAAAGTTTGGTCTGTGTCTACTTTGGAATGCATTTATGCAGGAGAAGTACATTCAGGAAAATAATCTATTTGCAAAATCCAATAAAAAACTTGGTGCTGCATTGATGGAACCATATCCTTTACGTTATAATGATTACTGTGCCCAATGCATTATGCAAAATTACCAACTGCAATTTATTTATGTATTCATTTGTTGTATGAAATTCAGGGAATTCCTAATTGTTGGGTAATACATTTATAAATGTGAAATAAAAAACGATTTATGTTTGAATCTAATTTTGTATTGTTACAATGAAATGAAGGCAGACTATGAAATAATGTAGTAGAATATAATTTAGAAGGTAGTGTTGTATTTGGAAAATTGTTTTAAAGAGGTAGTGTGATTGAAGTTAATGACAAGATTAAAATTGATAGATGTTAAAAATATATAAAATTAAAAATAATAGTTAAACCAGAAAAGTGTATTGTGTTGTAGTACATTGCATTCATGCTTTTACAGATTCACATTGGGTGCTCAAATCCACAAAATATATATTTTTTTGAATATGTTTGTAAAAAAAAATTGATTCACTATTGTGTTATAGGGTGGCTCAAAAAGAAGCTCATGTTTTCATTATGAGTTTGTTGTAGCTACATGTAAGTGCGGATGCACAACTTTAGGTTGTTGAAAAAGTCTCTATTTCCTTAATCTGCGAAGTGTACTCCATCACGTCTGTATATGTCATCCATATCAAAATGTAGATTGTAGCCCATCCTATGGTCTCTGAGGTAAGCAGCAACAGCTTTATTGACATTCTTTCTAGCGTACTCAATCTGTGGACAAAATTAATTTTACCACTTCCATTTCTGTCTTTGGCATATATTGTAGTATACAAAGACAGTTTGAGGTAAAAGCAACATCAATTGTGCAAAGGCGTCCTTCATTAGCATTTTCAGACCTACCCCAGTCAATGTGCCAAGTCACTGCCACCACAGTGCACAACCATGAGGTCAGGATGTTGGAGATGCAAAAAGATTTTAACCAAAGGCATCAATTGGTGCCAATTTAATCCTCTCTGTGCAGTCCATTTAATATTCACATTTTGCAAAGCTAGGTCTTTGTCAATATCTCTGCGTTCAGCATACCTTTTGTACCAGAAAACATAGCTGTGCCCAACAATCCACACTGTAAGCATCTTGAAGGGATGTCTGGAAGTAATAAAAATATCTGTAGCTGAGGTAGTCAGTTGGCAGAATGAAAGGTGACTAAAATGGTGGACAAGATTCTGTTTAAAAAAAATAAGAAATCTGATTGGCTGCTTAAGAACATTGTACATTCAAAAATAGGGTGCATGTTGCTTTCTTTAAAAAGCATGTTTCTTATTGGTTAGTAATTTGTTTTTAAAAAGTACAGTAGATAGGATAAGGTGATATTTTGCAAACGTTAACCACACCTACTGTTTGCATTTGTATCCTTGTGTGCTGAACTTGAAAATAGGGTGAACTTGTGAACTGTCAGTTCAATTTAATGTT
Organism: Lissotriton vulgaris; assembly: GCF_964263255.1. Lineage (NCBI taxonomy): Eukaryota > Metazoa > Chordata > Amphibia > Caudata > Salamandridae > Lissotriton > Lissotriton vulgaris. The sequence goes on from NC_141694.1 coordinate 884,647,898, forward strand.
CCATGAACTGTTACAATAGAAACTGGTATTAAGCAGAACTGGGGAAGGGTTGAAATTTAACTGCGGCCTTAACATGTGAAATTGTAATTTATATATAAGTGATATGTTATTAAAGTATAATTTCCCAAGTCTGTACTATCTTTAGAAGTGGTTTGTTCTTAAAAAATAGTGGTATTTTTATTTGTAATATATTTTTGAACTCCCATATGGGAAGCACAAAAAAGAAAGAGAGTTGCAGAAGCAGATGAAAGAGGTGCAAAAAGAAGGAGGAGCAGTACAGAAAGAACCAACAGAGGTGTAGATGTAGGCAAGAGGGGTACAGATATTTACAAGAGATGTACAGAAAGAGATAGGAGCATTGCAGAAAGAAACAACAGAAATGCAGAAAGAGGCAAGAGGGTTGCAGAAAGAGGCAAGAGAACTTCAGAAACTGAAGAAGGATGTACAAAGAGGCAAAAGGGGTACAGAAGGAGTAACAGAAATATAGAAAGAAGCAACAAAAGTGCAGAAAGAAAGAAGAGGGGTACAGCAAAGAGACAAGAGGGGTGCACAAAGGGGCAGGAGAATTTCAAAAAGAAGCAAGATATAGAAAGAGGCAAGAGGGGTAAAGAAAGAGGTAAGAGAGTTGCAGAAAGAAGCAACAGAGGTGCAAAAGGTGAGAAGAGAACTACAGAAAGAGGCAAGAGAGGTGCAGAAAAGGGGAACAGGGGTGCAGAAAGAGGCAAGCGAGGTGGAGAAAGAAAAACCAAGGGTGCAGAAAGAGGTAATATGGATGAAAAAACAAGCGAGAGGTACAGAAAGAAGTAAGAGAAGTACAAAAAGAAGCAATAGAGGTACAGAAAGAGGCAAGAGGGATGCCGAAACAGGCAAGAGAATTACAGAAACAGGCAAAGGAGGAGCATAAAGAAGGAAGAGCAGTACAGAAAGAATCAACGAAGGATAAGAAGTAGGGAAGTGGGGTTCAGAAATGTACATGAGATGTACAGAAAGAAACAAGAGCATTGTAGAAAGAAACAACAGAAATGCAGAAAAAGGGAAGAAGGCTGTAGCTGGAAGCAAGGGTAGTGCAGGACGCAACAAAAGAAGTGCAGAAAGAAACAAGAGGGGTCCAGGAAAAGGCAACTGAGGTGCAGAAGGAGGGAAGAAGTGTGTAGAAGGAGGCAACAGGGACACAGAAAGAAGAAAGAGAGGTGCAGAAAGAAGCAAGAGAGGTACAGAAGGAGGTAAGAGGGGTACAGAAAGAGGCAAGAGGAGATCGGAAAGCAGTAACAAAGCTGTAGAAAGAGACAAGAGATGTACAGAAAGAGGCAAGAGAGTTACAGAAACTGACAAAAGTAGTACAGAAACATTCAAGGTGCAGAACGAGTGAAGAGGAGTGCAGAAAGAAGGAACAGGGGTGGTGAAATAAGAAAGAGATGTGTAGAAAGAGGGAAGAAGGATACAGAGGGGGCAATAGTTAGGTATTAAGTATAGGCAAAAACAAAGCAGCAGCCCTTCACATATTTCTGCTGTAAGTTTCACCATCTTTTTGAAACCATGCTTGCATGAGTTTGTACTGTTTGCTAGTGTGCTATAAATAAAAGATGCATACAAATATATGTATACTTCTGTTTTATATGTAAGCATATTGAAATGATTGACACATATGAGAATACATGTGCAAGTAGAGACATATCTCAATCACAACACTATGTAGGTCTTAAAACTTGACAGACTGCACTTTACATTTGATTTGGGTAGCAGTAGAAAAATCCTGTAGATGTGCTCTGTGATTGTGTTGTAGAGCTTGTGATGTCTTCTAATTGTAAGAATTGTGCTGTGTCTGACATAGATTTGCAATGCTACAAAAATATTTATTTATTTATTGATAAGAATATTTGTATAAAATTATTTTATTAATATAACATTATTTGACAAAACTATTAAAACTTTTCTTTGTTTTTAGATATCCATCGTTCTTAGTAATAAAGATTGAGTAAGGCATGAAAAGAAAAGAAAAGAAAAAAACAGTACCATTTAGAGGATAGAGAAAAGCAGAAATTAGATGTGAAGTACAACATGTGACATTGAAGAAAAAGACTTCTTGAAAGAGAACTAAAGTATTTGTTAAAAGAACTTTTAAAGAATGTTAATAATTTTTAAAATGGGGACACGAGAAAGAAAAGTACTACAGCCAATCAGAAGGAAATGAAAAAAAGGACAAATTAATGGAAAATCAGGTTATGGAAACACACTCTATGTAGAAAGAAGGACAAAAGAATATAAAGACATTAGGAGAAGAATGTAAAAAAGTAGAGTACTACAAAAGGTATTGAAAGATTGCAAAAAATATAAAAGAAGATCAGCATTTTACAAGAAAAAACAACAGATTAAAAGTGTAGTCGAAAAGGCTTTTGAATTGAAAAGAAGATTGTTTATATTAGTATTGAAGAGAATCAAAACATTGAATAAAACAATGCAATTTATGAAGGAGAAAAGTAGAAGAAAATGACTGGTTATTAGAACTAACCTGTGCAAAACAAATTCAGAAGAATGGAAGCACACTTCTTGTACTGAACCTTTTTTTTAATGAAGAAAGATATTTTCCACAAAATACAATAGTTCATGCAGTTGATACCAGTGATCGTTGTTATGAGGTCAAAATGGTTGTCCAATTGAAAAAGAAAAGATGGTACCTAGAAATGTGGAAGAAGTAATAGCTGAATAAGTTTAAGGGAGACATACACAAGCTCCAGTGTATAAGGGGGGACTGTCATAATATTTGTAGTATACGATAGGAATCTATTGATATAGTACGAAATTTTTTACTAGATTGTGGTAAAAACAAGAGTTAAAAAGAAGATTAAGATGTTGCAAGGACTAGATCTCTGTAAAGTGAAAAAATATACTAACTTACAAGGTCATTCTCTGGCTTATCTTTCAAGAAAAGTGTGTTGAAGTACTTTTCATCATTTAAGAATGTTAGCAGTACATCACTCAGAAATGCGGAAGTGAGTAAGAAGATTGCACTATGTGAAAAGTCCTGTGTTATCTTTAAGTGAAATAAAGACAGCTCTTTTGCATGGTTCAGTATTCAATTTAAAATAAGTTTCTGATGATATACAGTTTTTTTTATTTGGTCCCCAAGAGGAGTGTACAGAAAGTGAGAGCTTGATAAGTGTAGGTGTTGAAGAAGAGGTGCAGGATAGTACTACTGAGAAGTTTCTAGAAGAACTTACAAAGGTTTAGGTACTTTCTTGTAAAAAACCAAACTATGTTTGTATTTGTTGTTGACGTACTCACTATAGAAGTCAAACTAGGAATGTTGATGTGTATTTAAAAAGTGAAAAGGAAAACTATGATAAGTGGGGCTTTTTGGTGCTTATTGGTTGGTGGAAGGTCGTTTTGTGTTGGGTAGTGATCAACATATTTGGAAATACTGTTACAACAAATTAGAAGAGAACAAAATGTCAGCTAGAGCTGTACATAACAACCTAGAGTTGGCAGCTATTCCTCTGGAACCGGTAGATTTAAATATGTGTGAGTCCATTCTTATTTAATCTCTGCATCCGTTTCAGGCTATATTTCGTATGAAGCCTAAAACAGGCAAGTTGCCTCCATCAGATTTACAAAGAGGTTTAAAAGGAAGAGTTATGTATTTACCTTTAGATTTTAAGAAAAATATGGAAACTGTTGGTATAGAGAGAGAGGAAAGTGAACCTGTAGGTTTTCTAGTTAATGGTGTACCAACAAAGAGTCGGAAAACATGGCAAGAATTAGTAGATGTCACCAAACTTTAAAAGGCTACAATATATCTTGTACAAAACAATATTTGTTATAAAATGTATATGGGGTGAACAAGAAATATGTTTAGAAGATGGTAGAGAAATTTCAACTGGCTAAATAGAAAAAGTGGACAACTCCAGGAGTGAAGAAATTCATGAACATTACAGCATACATCCTCTACATTCAGAAGAAGTTATAGGAAATACTATTGAATTATTCTAAATGAAGAAATCAAAGGGAGCTCCCATGAGTTTATGCAAAAAAAGTTTAGAAGCTTGTAGTTTTAACAGCTGTTCTCACTGGAAAAGGTGGACGATATGATGAAAGACCAGTACAGGAGTGAACCACATATTAAAAACAGAAGTTCATCTTACACATGTTTCTGCAAAAGAATTTTTGGACAAAGTTCAACAAAGAGACGATTATTTAGAATCTCAGTTAATTAATTTGATGGTATGTCAATGTGGTACTAATGAGCATTGGTATCGGCGTCCCAGAGAACGTAAATATATGTTAAGAAACTTAGGAACCCCTACATGGTTTGTTACGCTTAGCTGTGCTGAATATGCATGGGACGATTTACTTGAATTTCTACGACATGCAAATTCAAATGTAAAAAACATTGAATTGAAGATAACTGAAGAACTGTGTTTTTGGATCCTATAAATATGTGCAGATATTTTAATCATAGGTTTCAAGCTGTGGTGTCTTTTATGTGCAATACAAAATAATCCACATCTTGGAGAAGTTATTGAATTATTTTGGCGAAAGGAGTACCAAGCCAGAGGTGCTCCTCATATACACATGCAATTATGGATTAAGAATGCACCTACATTTGAAACCAATTCTGATGAAACTTTTTGTCTTTCATTAAATACTATGTTACCTGCTGCCATTCCTAAAAAGGGAGAAAAAAACAGCTTAAGACAACAAGTTTTACGGTTTCAAAGTCATCGATGTGGAAAATATTGCCAATGAAAATACACGTCAAAGGGAAAATATTATACTAAGTGTCATTTTGGATTTCCAAGTCCAGTAATTTCAAAAGGAAGAGTCAGTCGTTTCCTGTCAGCAGTAAGGCACACTATAACTCAATAATATCTGAAGAATACGTACAACATAAAAAGAGCTGAAGATTCAAAGTGTATTAATGACTACAATCCAGTGATTTTGACAATGAGGAATGCAAACATGGATATCCAGTATGTGGCAGATAATTTGATTGCTGTTGCTCGCTATGTTAGGTCATATATAACAAAATCTGAAAAGATAGAATTAAAAGAAATGTGGGAAGAAATTTCACAAGACAAGGCACTCAGTAACAAGTTGTACAGCGTTAGTTTGAACATGCTTTACCATTGAGATTGAGAGATTGGATCCTACGAATGGGGAACTGGGTTTGAGTCTCGGTAATGACGCTAAACATCCTGTGATTCTGGGCAAATCACTTAATCTCCCTGTGCCTAACAAAAATGAATGTGTGTCCTCATGTAACATAACTGGTGCTATGTAAAGCGCTCTGATACCCGATTCGGATCCGGGTCAAGTTTGTGCTATATAAAACTGAAAAAAAGAGGATTCATTTAGGTATGTCTAGGTCTTGCTGTAACACGAAATCGAGTATTGAAATCTCTAAAAGAAATTGAATGAACCAGAAAGTACAGATATTGTTGAAACTAATATGTTGGATACGTACTTTTCCCAAAAGGAGCCCACATCTGGAAAACATATGTCTCTATGAAGTACTGCAACAATACAGTTTTTAGAGAAATGTTACAGAAAATATAAATTAAGAAAGAAATGCAGTTATTGGATGTAATGGATGTTTGGTAAAACATGCCAGAGGAAATCTTATTAACCAGAGGAAACTCACAGGAAACTCAGTTGCACTTCTGCAACTCTTCAAGCCTTGGGGCAGTGAAATGGAATTACTTGGAGACTTTGAGTGCTATGAAGATTCTTTTAATGCATGTAAAGATATCATTCAATGCATCATTTTTCCAACTTATCTACACATGTGAAATGAAGAGATTGAACAAGAATTTACTATTGCAGCTGAAATAGCTAGAAACAGTTCTTAAGATAGTTAAAGTTCTGCTCCACTAAGGCAAGATCCACTAGGACAACCAATCCTTGAAAATGAAGCAGCAGTAGCCATGAATGAAGTAGAAACAGCAATGCAGCAAGCACACCAGGATATTATTGAGTTGGGAAACTTAAAAGAAAAACTAAATATTTAACAAAAAGAAATATATCAGCAAGTGACACAACAGATACTAGCATGGTGTGCTGCATGAATTATTGTGCCAATGCTCTTCATTTAAACCTATTCAAATGTACATCAGTGGGCAAGGAAAAAAAAGTTTTTTAAATAAAGTTTTGGCCAGTTATCTGTTCATAACCACTGAATCACATTTATCTTGGATTGTAACCGCTCCAACTGGGTTAGCAGCACACACCATTAAATGGATTACATTACATTGATTACTCATCCTACCAGTTGAACATGAAAATAAGTTGGATTATCACAAGCTATCTGGAGAAGCTTGTTATGAAGTTTCAAGAGTACTCAGGAAAATGAAACTTCAAATCATTAATGAGGTGAGCATGGTCTCAAACGTAATGCTTGCCTTTGTACATTTAAGAATACAACAGATTTCAAAAACAGATTATGATGCTCTATTTGGAGGAAAACATGTCATTCTATTCAGCAAGCTACTACTACTTACTCCTCTAAAAGGACAACCTGCTTTTAAGACACTTCTCCATGAAGACAGTAATACATCTTTGGGAAGTATTGGTAATGTCACCATTTGGTCTTATTTTGAATATTGAATATTAAGAATATGAGACAAGCAACTGATGAGCATTATGGAAACATTCTTCAAGAGATAAGAATTTGAGTTTGAGTAAAGATGGTAAAGAAGCTTTACAAAGTCAGCTTAAAAAAAAAAGATTAGTGCATAATTCAACAATAATATATGCAATAAATTACAAATCGTTATCACACAAACAATAAAACGGACAGAAATATGAAAAAAGGAGAGAAAAGGAAATTATGCACTTTTTTTTACTTCCCTCGCACAATTAAATCCCACCCCTCCCTCCCAACCCACCCCACCCACAAGGAGTTGGACTCACTCAATTGTCTTAGTTTTTGTGCAAAAAAGAAAACTAGAAAAGAAAAATAATGAAAATGGACATTTGGAGTTTACCTATTCTTTTCAATCCATCTAGACAGTGGTGCCCACTGTTTGAGCCTTTAATTCGAGACCGCAAACCCCTTTTTTCATAAATAGCTTTTTCAAAATGATAATTGGCCAGTAGACGAGAAAGCCACTGGTGAAAACAGTTTGCTTTTAATGAACTTGTTTCCAAATGAAAACATAGCACCAGAAATAATATAAGAAAAAATTGGAGAATAGAAATCTTTAGTTTGCCTAATGCCAACACTGCAAGAGTGTTCTACATTCAATCAAGAACCTTTAAAATTAGAAAAACAACCAATAGTGAACATGGAAGCCATTGATAATATGAAAGACAATGGAGTTACCATTCTTCTCACAGAGAAATTACAGTCAGAATTGGATTCTTTGGAAAAGTCTGTATCTAAGAATGCTGGTTTAGAAAAGACTTTATATGTATGTGTAAACTGTCGGGTAATTTTACAGTGTAATTTGGATGCAGAAAAAGGTTTAGTAAATGGAGCAATGGAAAAAGTCGTTGATTTTGTTAATTATCAGAACAGAGAAGTAATTGAATTTTTGGAAGATTACATTTCATCAGATTGATGAGGTCAAACAGATTGGACATTTCGCTGTTCGTTTTTTGCTTGTAAAAGACTTGTCTGGTCATAAAAAACTGTTTCCTCTTTCTTTAGCATATGCAGTAACCATTCATAAAGTGTAGACAGTGCTTTGGTAAATATTGGAAGTATGGAGTTTAAAGAAGGCATGGCATATGTTGCATTGTCTCGAGTAACAACATTATCTGGTTTGTATTTGATTGATTTTGATGAGAAAAAGATTAGTGCGGATGCAAATTGTGTAAGAGAGTACAATCGGTTAAGAAGACTTTATGCTCCTAACCAAAAGTGAATATCCTGTATATGAGAAACCTGCAGTGTGTCTAAAATGGAAATATGACAAACATTCTACTGAGATTCAAAAAAAGAAAACAATTCAAGAGAATCATGAAGGTGCAAAAAAATATTCAAATGGACACTGTTGATGATAGTGTAGGATACCAGTTAGAAAATAGTTCAGGTATCAACTGCTATGCTAATGTAATTGTGAATGTAGTATTTTATCTAGATCTTCATTATGAAATTATGGAAAATCGAGAAAAAGATTCTGTTCTTTATTACATTACATTTTTCAAAAGATGGTAACTGATAGAACTAAAAACCATACTGTTTCTGGCATTCGGCATCTTTTGGATATATGTACGGGTTCTTCACAATTTACACTTAATATACAATAAGATGTACAAGAATATCTAATGTTTAAGCTTGCAGTATTGGAAGATAAAGGAATAGGAATTTAACATTTATTTGGACTAAGTTACAGATGGGCTCATGAATGTGAAGAGTGTTCATTTTCATCTCCCACTGAAATAGACACTGAACGTTTCATATACTTGACGATACCAGCTTGCAAATCAGTGTCTTCTAACAAATTAGTAAAAATAGCTAATCAAGATATGAAATGTTCCCATTAAAAACCAGAAATGTTGTCAACATTATATATAGAATTATTTGGAAAATATGTCATTTAATGTTGCAACGTTGTAGAGCAAATGGAACAAAATTGGAAACCAAAATTAAAAAGTTTGCGGCAAGTCCAGTATCAATTTCAGGAAAAACTTTTAAAGCAGTGGTTATTATTTTCAATGTTGGACCCACTACAACACCTGGACCCACTACAACATCTGGACACTATACTGTGTATTTGAAGTGCAATAAAGGATGGACACATTGCAATGATGCTCATTTGGAATTAAAATGTAGGTTGCCATTCGAATTACCAGATTCATATCTGATATTTTTTATGCCAAAGTTTTGAAAACATAATTCGGTCTATTGGGAAGATGTAAACAGAAATAAATGAGTTTATTTAGGATATTTTCAATGCAATTGATTTGAAAACATTATTCTGCCTTAGTGTTTGGATTATTGTTTGTGCTAATTCATGTTGCTTTTGGAAAATTGTGTTTGAAACAAGTGGTTTATATATTTGAGCATTATATTATGCGCAATGTAAAAAATGTACTTGAAAGAAATAAAAGACTTAATGTCGTTGAATAATGTAATGTAGAAACTATAGATAGGTAAACACATAGTTACACATGTTCTAAATAATAGTCAATGCTGATTTGTTTTTTTTAACAATCTCATTGATTGTTCGTTTTCCCCGCTGTTTATGATGATCTACATTGAAATCATGGTGTATGGTGACATTTAGAAGAATCTGAGAACAGCAAAAAAGAAAAACTGAAAATGGTATGTAATTCTGAAATTATATTGTGTTCTTAAAACTATAACATTATATTCGATACTAGTTTTTCTTCTTCTCTTTCACAAAAGGTAAAGGTGAAGTTTGAAAATACTCTAAATTCAATTTACAATAAAATCACTGTAAAATAGTTCCATTGAGTAGTGTATCCACATTAATAAAAAAGGTAAGAAGAAATAATGTAATAAGCATGATAATGTGAAATAATGTTTAGATACACTTTTACTGCACTCATCCATTCACTCAAACACTACCCATGCACTAATCTAAGCACTCCGGCACTAGTCCCACACTCATTCAATCACCCAGGTACTATCCATGCTCTTCCACAATCACCTAGCCAGTACCCATACACTTATAATATCACCCAGACACTACCTATGCACTCTCCCAATCACCCAGGTAGTACCCCTACACTCATGCAATCATCCAGGCATTAGATATGCAGTCCTCCAATCACCCAGACATTACCCCTACACTAAGGCAATCGCCTATGCATTAGCTTTGCACTCCTCAAATCACCCAGGCACTACCCTTGCACTCCTCCAATCACTCAGACAGTAAATATGCACTCCTATAATCACCCAGACATTACCCCTGCATACATGCAATCACTATGGATTGCTTGTGCACTCCTTCAAACACTCAAGCAGTACCCATGCCCTCCTCCAATCACCCACACATTATCTCTGCACTCATGCAATCACCCAGTCATTACCCATGCATACCTTCAGTCACCCAGGCACTACAGATGCACTTATACATTCAACCATGCACTACCCTTGCACTCCTCCAATCATCCAAGCACTACCCTTATACTCAAGCAATCACCTGGGCACTACCCCTGCACTCATGCAATCACCCAGGCAGTACCCCTGCACTCATGCAATCACCCATGCACTCATAAAATCCCCCAGGCACTATCTATACACTCATGCAATCAGCTAGAAATTACCCGTACACTTCTGCAATCACCCAAGTATTGCCTATACACTTCTCCAATCCCCTAAACATCATCCCTGCCCTCATGCAATCACCAAGACAGTATCATTGCACTCTGGTAATCATCCAGGCAGTATCTATGCACTCCTCTATTCATTCAGGCAGTACACGTGCACTTATAAAATGACCCAGTCACTATCTATGATCTCCTCCAATCACCCAGCCAGAACAATTCAAGTTATAAAATGACCCAGGTACTACCTATGCACTCCTCCAATCACCCAGGCACTACCCCTACATTCACACAATCAGCAAGACATTACCCCTAAACTCATGCAATTGCCCAGGCATTACCTATGCATTCCCCTAATCCTCAGCCATTGCACTTACAATCATGCAATTACTCAGACATTATCCCTGCAGTCATGCAATCACCCAAACATTACTCATGCACACCTTCAAACACTCACACATTATCCTTGCACTCATACAATCAGCCAGGCATTACCCAAGCATTCCTTCAATCACCCAGGCTCTACCCTTCCACTCTTCCAAACACGCAGGCACTACTCCTGTACTCATGCAACTACCCAGCCAAAACCTATGCATTTATAAAATCACCTAGGCACTACCCTTACACTCATGTAATCAGCTAGACATTACCCCTACACTCATGTAATTCCCCAGGCATTACCTATGCACACATCTAATCCCCCAGATATTACCCCTGCACTCATGCAATCACTTAGGCATTTTCCATGCACTCCTTCAATTACCTACACATTTCCTGTGCACTCACGCAATCACTTAGTCATTACCTATGCATTCCTCCAATGACCCAGACATTACCCTTGCACTCATGCAATCACCTAAGCATTACCCATGCAGTCCTTCAATCACTCAGGCAGTACCCATGCACTTATAAAATCAACCAGGCACTACCTATGCACTCACACAATCACCCAGACACTACTTATGTACTCCTGCAATCACCCAGGAACTACCACTACACATGCAACGACCAAGACATTACTCTTCCACTTATGCATTCACCCAGGCACTAGCTATGCACTCATAGAATAACTCAGGCACTACCCTTGCACTGCTGCAATCCTGCAGGCACTATCCATGCACTCCTCAAATCATCCAGCCAGTACCTATGCACTTAAAAAATCACCCAGGCACTAGGTGGTATAAAGAAAAAGGCCCAAACAATACTCTCATATCTCATCTTCACTGGTTCTTCCAGGTCTTCTTCTTCTTCGGGTGGAAGTTGCTGTGATGGTTTGGAAGCAGCCATTTTCTGATGGAAAAAAACTCCAAAGAAAGCAAAAGAAGAAGAGCAACACACAACAGGTGTGTCTCCTGAGATGCACTTGAAAGAATTAACAAAATGGGTGGGGTCCTTTAGGTTCTAGAATTAAAAGCTTCTTAACCAATGAAATTATTTCTTTTGAAGTCACAATGGATTCAAGCACCGGGCGCACAAGCAGCGCTCACCCGACGCAATTTCCGAAAACTATATTTAACAATAATAATATATCTTTTTTACAGTTACAAATATATGATATTTACAATTATGTTAAATAATCTCTTGGTATAATATACATATTAAAGTTATATACATATACTTTAATAAAAAACAATTTGCAGTGGATTTGCGCACCTGGCGTGACCCCCAGAAATATGTAAGTGACGTTACACGGACCGAGAATCGCACACCCTTCTCATACTGAATGCGCATCGTACACAACTTTACCAATATGGCGGCAACATTCTTGGATTTGTGCACCCACAGTGACTTGTACACAATCGGTACGTGAATCCACTTTAAAAATAAATTACATTCATATTTTAGAAAAGACAAAACATCACATTATTTTTATAAAAGTTTAAAAACTAAGCAAAAGTATTTTGTAACATTGTAGTTAGAAATTAGCAGTTAAAAGCCTTTGAAATTTACTATAAAAACATAGGTTTCAGGGATGTTATAGTAAAAAATTTGCATTTAAAAAACCTTGAAAATTCACTGAAAAAACATAGGTTTCAGGGACATTATAGTTAGAAATTAGCATTTAAAAACCTTACAAACTCACTGGAAAAACTATAGATTTCAGGGACGTTATAGTTAGAAATTATCCTTTAACCCCTTCCATGCTGATGACGGCCCCCATCCGTCATGCATTACAGTGCTCGTGTGCTGATGACGGCTGGGGGCCGTCATAAAGCCATTGATTCTTTAAAAGCCTAGCACACGAGGAAAATCGGCCCAGCATGAAAGGGGTTAAAAAGCCTTTGAAATTCACTGACAAAACCATAGGTTTTGGGAACCTTATAGTTAAAAATTATCCTTTAAAAAGGCTTTGAAATTCACTGAAAAACACATAAGTTTCAGGGACATTATATTTAGAAATGATCCTTCCTAAAACCTTTGTAATTCACTGAAAAAACCATAGGTTTCGGGGACGTTATAGTTAAAAATTTGCATTTAAAATACCATAAAAATTCAAAGATAAAAACACAGGTTTCAGGGTCGTTATAGTTAGTTTAACATTTCACTCATATAAAACCAGAGAAATTCGGCTGTTATAGGTAGTTGATCTAAATATAACTCATGTCCCTGCAATGCACTGATGATGATATCACATATTACATCACTCATCATATTGTCAGTGACATTACTGATGACATCACTGATGACATCTCAAATGACATCACTGATTACATCATCCATGTGCTAATCTGATACACCTCCTCACACCCTAATATAACCTTTCATACCCCCACTCTAAATTACAGACTGCCATTCTCAAAACCATAGACACACCAATACCAATAACTACATACCCACTCACTGATTCCTAGGTCTATATATACATCCACTCACTCACCCATACAATCACTCATACATGCAGTCACTCATCAATACAGCAACTATCATATGCACTTATATAACTATAAAGACAGTCACACACCGCCACTCACCTATAGAGTTACAAACACAGCTACTCAGTCATGCAAAGAATCAATCACACTGGCATTTACTCACCTATGTAGTTATTCACACACCTTCTCACTTATGCATACAGATACTAAGACATACTCTCTAATACAATCACTGACACAAGCACACACTCATCCATGCAGCAACTCGCACAATCACTCACTCTCACATACAGTAACTTATATACTCTAACATTCACATATACTGCCTTACACATATGCAGTTACTCATATATATACCACTGAGACATCCATTCACTCACAGACACAGTCATATGCACACTCACTCACCCATACAGTCCCTCACAGATGCACTTATGAACCCATACACCCAGAGATTCACCCATTCGAACATCCATGCAGGGAGTCACACTCCCCCTCACCCACCCACACAGACACTCAGGCACCTATACAGGTACCAGTCTACTAATCAATAACTCATATAGACACTCATGTACCTACTCACCAACCCATGCAGCCACTTACACACCAACTGACAGACTGATACAAACATTCACACAGATTAGTAATTCGCCCATGCATTCAGTAGGACATGTTTAATTAATCACGTCTACACTACTCACTTATACAGTCAGTCATATACTCACTAAACAATCCATGTATACACCATGACGTATATATTTCCCCAGATTGAAGCCCGCATCCTGACTCATACCCCGACGCTGATGGAGCCGATACAGACTCCGAAATGCATTCGCCATACCGGGTGTGTTGCTGCTAATAAAGGTGCCTCCACTGTTTCCCCTGATGTGGCCTCTCTTCTTCTTTGCTTGGACGAGTTATTTATATATGTGTGTGTATATATATATATATATATATATATATATATATATATATATATATATATATATATATATATATATATATATATATATATATATATATATGGAGAACATCACTTACAACGCATTTTTTACAACGCACTACCATTACATCGCAACCATTACAACGCAAACCATTACAACGCATTGCGCTGGGGGGCGCTCTAGGATAGGGAATATATTTAATTTACTATCCAACACCTTCCCTGCTATCCACGGGGACTGGAGTTGGAATAGTAAATTAAATAATTCACTATCCAGCGCCTAAAAGCATTATGCGTTGTAATGGACTGCGTGGTAAAAACCGCGTTGTAAAGGCATGCGATGTAAAAGCATGCGTTGTAGTGACACCAATCCATATATATATATATATATATATATATATATATATATATATATATATATATATATATATATATATATATATATATATATATATCCACACAGAAAGGTTACCTCTACGGAGAAGCCCAAAACAAGGTGAGTAATGCTTAAGTCCATTTATTAGTTCAGAGGCTGCCAGCATGGAGTGTGAAAGCATCGCAGCAAAATGTGCAGCCTTACGCGTTTCGGGCCAACGCCCTTTGTCAAAGGCTCAATCCAACATCAACTCACAGCGTGATGTCCATTAAATATTCACCAGTACTTGTCCAAGTGGGCGTGGCTGTTTCGCACAGCCTTCTGGTACCTGTAGTTGTATTCCCCAAGTGAGGTGCTGTGAGATGAACAGATACGGAAAATTTAAACCACAGTGGGTGCTCTGACTGTTTTCAAAAACACCATGTCAGCATGTGATAGTCTCTGGCAAGCTCCTTGTTCCTATTCACTAGCGCACACTTGTTAGCGTCACCTCAGGACCGCTACTGCAGCTGGGCTTCCTCCACGACCGGGTCGGCCGTAAACATATCCACACAGAAAGGTTACCTCTACGGAGGAGCCCAAAACAAGGTGAGTAATGCTTAAGTCCATTTATTAGTTCAGAGGCTGCCAGCATGAAGTGTGAAAGCATCACAGCAAAATGTGCAGCCTTACGCGTTTCGGGTCATCGCCCTTTGTCAAAGGCTCAATCCAACATCAACTCACAGCGTGATGTCCATTAAATATTCACCGGTACTTGTCCAAGTGGGCATGACTGTTTCGCACAGCCTTCTGGTACCTGTAGTTGTATTCCCCAAGTGAGGCGCTGTGAGATGAACAGATACGGAAAAATTAAAACCACAGAGGGAGCTCTGACTGTTTTCAAAAACACCATGTCAGCATGTGATAGTCTCTGGCAAGCTCCTTGTTCCTATTCACTAGCGCACGCTGGTTAGCGTCGCCTCAGGACCGCTCCTGCAGCTGGGCTTCCTCCACGACCGGGTCGGCCGTAAACATATCCACACAGAAAGGTTACCCCTACGGAGGAGCCCAAAACAAGGTGAGTAATGCTTAAGTCCATTTATCAGTTCAGAGGCTGCCAGCATGGAGTGTGAAAGCATCGCAGCAAAATGTGCAGCCTTACGCGTTTCGAGCCAACGCTCTTTGTCAAAGGCTCAATTCAACATCAACTCACAGCGTGATGTCCATTAAATATTCACTGGTACTTGTCCAAGTGGGCGTGGCTGTTTCGCACAGCCTTCTGGTACCTGTAGTTGTATTCCCCAAGTGAGGCGCTGTGAGATGAACAGATACGGAAAATTAAAACCACAGTGGGTGCTCTGACTGTTTTCAAAAACACCATGTCAGCATGTGATACTCTCTGGCAAGCTCCTTGTTCCTATTCACTAGCGCACGCTGGTTAGCGTCGCCTCAGGACCGCTACTGCAGCTGGGCTTCCTCCACGACCGGGTCGACCGTAAACATATCCACACAGAAAGGCTACCCCTACGGAGGAGCCCAAAACAAGGTGAGTAATGCTTAAGTCCATTTATTAGTTCATAGTGAATCCAAATGAAGAAAAGTCGTATTGATAATCATGTGACTTGAAACAAACATGTGCATTACCTTGTTTATGTTTATTTAACATGCCGGATCAGTTGGAGTTTATCGTGTGACCAAGACACATTTCTGTGTCGAAATGCGTAGCTTATTTGGGAATAAAAGAAAATCTTAAAAGCAACCTGCTTCTGAGTGCGCATTGCTTTTAGAGCACTTGATGAAACTGAATATTTATATATTCACTGAAAAAACCATAGGTTTCATATCGGTTATAGTTAGGAATTAGCATTTAAAAAACCTATTAAATACACTGAAAAAACCATAGGTTTCACACCAGTTATAGTTAGGTGGAAATTCTACTGATATAAAACCAATGAAATTCCCACGTTATAGTTAGTTGGACTCACTATAACTTGCGCGTGTAATGCACTGCTGATGACATCACATATTACATCACTCTTGACATGGTCTGTGACATCACTCATGACATCACTGATGACACCATCCAGTGAATGTTTGTATTTCTGAAAAATTAATATGTTTTATATATGTATATGTAAAGGTCGATGGAAGAATACATGTTTTAATAACTGTCTTAATGGATGTTTTTTTAAAAAAAAAATTGATTGGTTAACTGACTTATTAAGTGTATTTTAGTGAATACATATATTAGCGAGTATTGTTTAAATATTTAAATGTTTGTATCAGTGTTTCAATTTGTGTATAATTGGCTGCATGGGTTTGTGAGTAGCTATATTTGTGTTTATATGGGTTATTAGATGTTTTTTTAAGTATCTTTATAATTGTCTGTTTGATTTGTTGGGGGTGTTACTTAGCACATAGATGCATCAATGACTGACTCACTGTTTGTATGTGTTTTGAAGACAGCATATGTGTCGGACTGTATGGGTGAATGAGTGTGTATATGTATGTGTTAGTAAGTGAATAACTGTCTCACTAGTGTCTTTATCAGTAACTACATATGTTTTAATCTAGTATATGTGAGTATTGATGTATATAAGTGAGTATATGTGAGAGTGAGATATTAGAAGAGTTCTTGTTTTAATAAATATGTGTTTCTATAAGTGATTGTTTAAGAGAGTAAGTATGTGTAAGTTTCCTTAGAAGTAAGGTGGTAATGTGTGTATAGCTGTATATGCAAAAAAATGGATGTTCAATAGTTTATTTGCATGTGTGAGTATGTGTGTGAGCAAGTTTTGGAAGACTGTCGGTGTGTTAACAGATGTAAAGGTGTCTCACTACATATGATAAGTGAGTATATGTATGAATGACTATATAGAACTGTTGGTGAATGAGTGGATGTGTATATAGATGGTGGAATTACTGAATTGGTTGTTGTAACTGGTATAGGTATCTCCACTTTTTTGTAAATTTTAGTTTCTATTTTTGAATATGTGTTTCAAGGGTTACTTTACAGTGAAAGGAGGTCAGTCACTCTGTCACAAGGATGGTGTCATCAGTGATGTCATGAGTGATGTCACTGACCATGTCATGAGTGATGTAATATGTGATGTCATCAGCAGTGCATTACACGCGCAAGTTATAGTGAGTCCAACTAACTATAACATGGAAATTTCATTGGTTTTATATCAGTAAAATTTCCACCTAACTATAACTGGTGTGAAACCTATGGTTTTTTCAGTGAATTTAATAGGTTTTTTAAATGCTAATTCCTAATTATAACTGGTATGAAACCTATGGTTTTTTCAGTGAATTTCATAGATTTTTTAAATGCTAATTCCTAACTATAACTGGTGTGAAACCTATGGTTTTTTCAGTAAATTTCATAGGTTTTTTAACTGCTAATTCCTAACTTTTTATATGGACTCATACCTATGTGTTTTTTAGTGAATTTCTAAGGTTATTTTTTCGCAAATATATATAGCTTAGAAAGTTATGTTTTTCTAAAAAGGAATCCTATATTGTATATTAATATAATATTTTTTTTTTAAAAGAAGTATATATTTTTTTTTATATTTCACTCAGGAGCGCTCCCGGTGCCCGTACCGGTCAGCGCCCCGGTGCGCGTACCGGGCCACGTCCCGTCAGCGCACCACCAAAAAAACAGGAGTGAGCATGAGGAATGGGGAAAAAAAGAGAGTGGTGTAAAGAGAAAGAGAGCTAGAGGGAGAAACACAGAGGGACTGTGTAAGAGATAGTAAAACAGAGAAAAGGTATAAGAGGAAGTAACTGAGAAAAGGAAAATGAATAAGGGAGCAAAAGAAGAGAAGAAAGAGGAAGAAAACTAAAGCAGATGTTCTAGGAGAATGTGAATGGGTGATGACAGTAAAAGGAAGGAGAGTAAAGGATGAGGAATGAAAGGTAGTGACGGAACCAGAGAAAAGGAACAATGGTGATGGAGGGAAAGAAAATAGCAGTGAGTGTAAGTAAAGAGGAGTGATAAAAGTGGATAAAAGTGAAAAAGGGTAAGACATGGGGAGTGACAGAAAGAAAGAACAGAGAGAGTAAAGGAAGGAGTGTCAGAAAGGGACAACGTGAAGCAGAAAAAAAAGGAAAGAGAGGGAGTGTGGGTGAGCAGGGGCACTGAAAGAAGTTGAATGTGGTAGGAAAGAAAGGAAAAGAGAGGTAAATATGGAGGATAAGAATAAGTGAGGGAAGCAGAGTAAGAAAACAGGGGTGAGGTAGGGTGACAGAAAAGTAGTAAGGTTAAAACAAAGGGTGATGATAAATTACATTTTGTAGTCACACTTACCATATAATTAATGAAAATGTACTTGCATCTTTAAACTACACTTTGTATCTGTGAAAGACAAAAGAAAAAACAAGTTATACTTAGTAAAATATATATTTTAAAATAGAAGAAACAGGTCAAGAGGTAAAAAATCTAAAAAAGTTGACTAAGAAATAAAGCAATAGTGAAGGATACAAAAACAGAAATAAAGTAATGTAGAAAGAGAAAAAAGAGGGAAAAAGAAATAGAAAGAGAACAAATTACTGAAGATAAGTAAGATACTAAAAGAATGCGATATACCAAAACGAAATCAGGAAAGATAAGAAAGTAAAAGGAAAATGAGTGAAAAAGGAGAGGAGTCTAAATGAGGAACTAATAATAGGAAAGAGGAATGAAAGATGACTGAGAGTGAGGGAAGGGGAGTCACAGAGGGAAGGGATGAAGGGAATGAGGTTAATATAGAACGATGGAGGAAAAAGGAGTGAGAGAGTAAGTACACAGAAAGACAAAGGGAAGGACTGAGTGAACTGCAGTACGATGAGTGAGAAAGGAAAAAGAGTAAAGGAGCAAAAGAAAGAAAGAGAGGGGAGGAGAACTAAAGCAGTAGTACTGAGAGAAAGTGAGAAAGATGAAAAGTGGTGGAAGGGAGAGAGGAAATGCAGACAGTTGAAATTGGATTGAGGAGTTGTGAATGAAGTGGAGTAAAGGAACAGCGATGAAACAAAGTTAAAAAAGGCAGTGTAAGTGAGTAAAGAGAGCTAAATAAGGGTGGAAAAAGGAAAATGAGTGTGAGACAATGGGAATACAATATACATTACACAATGCAAACTATAGAATAACTTATACAATATGTTACATTGTTTATTTTTGCTGTTCTCAGAAAATATTGAATTTCACTTAAATTAGTGAGTTCAAACTCTTCATCATATAACAGCGGGAAAAAAAAACCACAATCTAAAAGATTGTGTTAAAAAAAAACATAAAAACGTACAACTCATATATGTACACTAATCTTTGATTCACTTACTTTTCCGTGAGGCCAAATAGAAGATAGTGAAGGTCCTTTTGGTGGAAAAAAAGTCTGCTGTTCTCTATAACTTCCGTTTCATCGACTTCCTATGAAAAAAGATCTAAGAACATCATACCTTACACTTTACTTACGTGTCAGATATATGAGTATTTTTTACTATGAGATCCACTTACAGTACCTATATGAGATAAATAATTTTAAACATTAGATTAACTAACTAACTAACTTTTATTAACTATTCCCGTCTTCAAAGGCAAATTACCTTTACTAAAACTTTGGTATTAAAAACATTAGGTAAGAATTTTTAAAGTCATAAGGCAAACGTTGTTTATAAGTCAAATGAGAATCATTGCAGTAACTCCAACCTTTTTTACATTTTAAGTAGCATGTATAATGTCCTGATGTTGTCGAAGAACCGTCATGATAAATAATAGCTTCAGTTGTAAAGGTTCTTCATGAAATTGATAACTGAGAAGCCACACAATTTTTGATACAAGTTGTCAATTTAGTTCCATTAGGTCTACATCGTTGGAAAACTAAAATGATATACTGACCATAACTTTGTATAAATAATGTGGATAGCATTGGACACTTACATTGGGTACAGACCATATTATGATCTGCTGCTTTAACTAGATTTTTAAATGACACTGATTTACAGTCTGGTAAAGTCAAATATATAAATCTTTCAGTGTCTATTCTAGTATTACTTGATGAACTACAATTGTGGCAGTCATGCTGCCATTGATAAGAAAGGCTGAAAAGATTATCTACATCTACACCTTCATCTTCCAAAACACCAAACATATACATTAAAAATTCCTGACAATCCTGCTGAATGTTCTGTGAAAATGTATCTTGACCAGAACACATATCTAAAATATTTCGAATTTCGGTTACACTTTCTATTTTTGCTCTATCACTGCTACATTTCTCAAACACAGAATTCAATAAACCACACAATCTTTGATCCCGATTTTCAACAATCTGTTCTTGTAAAGTTTGAAGAAAAAAACAACATTAACTACTACATTAGCATAGCAGTTGACACCAGAACTATTTTCAAACTGAAACCCAACAACATTTTCATCAGAATCCTTTTTCTTTCTGTTTTGAATTACAGTTTCATCTACTTTTTGTCTTTTTGCTACTACCTCACTGCAATTATTCTCATTTCTTATTTTTCGGCCTACCACACGTTTTTCAAACAGAGGATATTGAGGCAAATGTGGAGCATACTCTCTTCTTAACCTATTGTATTCTTTAACACAATCTAGATCTGCACAAATCTTTGTCTCATCACACTCAATCAAGTACAATCCTGATAAAGTTCTGACTCGTGATAATGCCACATATGCCATACCCTCTTTAAACACAGATCTTCCAATGTTCACCAAAGCACTATCTACACTTAAACCTTGAGATTTATGAATTGTTACTGCATATGCCAAACAAACAGGAAACTGTTTTTGGCGCACATATAAGTCTTTTACAAGTAAAAATCTAGCAAAACAACGACTGATTTGTTGTACTTGCTCAATACCATCAAATTTTATTTTTAAAAATTCAATTCCATCTCTATTTCTATAATTCACAAAATCAACAACATAACCCATTGCTCCATTTACCAGACCTCTTTCAACATTTAAATTCCTTCTCAAAATGATCCGACAATTTAAGCACACATTCAGAGTCTTTTCAAAACCAGCTGTTTTAGAAATACTTTTCTCTAATGAATCCAATTTTGTTTTCAAATTTTCTGACAAAACAATTGTTGCACCCATATGCTCTATTTTATCTATTGCTTCCAGTTTCACAATCTCTTCATTTTCTAACTTTAACATTTTGTTGTTGAAGATGGAACATTCTTGCAGAGTTGGCATCAAACATATCCCAGATTTCTTCTCAGTCATTTTTTAATAAATATTCTCTGGAAGAATGTTTTCATTTAGATACAAATTTGAAATTAATCGAGCATGTAAAGCTTCTTTCCCATGCTCACTTACTTTTCCGATTCTTACATCTTGTAGAACATTTTTATAATCTTCATCCTTTGCCTGTTGCATATTTTGAAGCAGTTCTGCATATTTGGAATTTAACCATATATTAACGTTTCAAATGCTTCCTAGGGACTTCCTGGTATCTTCATGCGTGAGCATTGTAAACACTGGTTGTCCTTTTACTGGAGTCAACTGCAGTAGATCTCCAAAAACAATAATGTGTTTCCCTCCAAATAACACATCATACTCTGTTCTAAGAATTTCTTGCATTCTCAAATGCACAAAAGCAAGCATTAGATTTGAGACCATGCTTACTTCATCAATGATAAGAAGTTTCATTTTCTTCAGGACTCTGGAAACTTCAGAACACGCATTTCCAGATAGCTTGTTGTAATGCAATTTATTATCATGCTCAACTGGCAGCATCAGTAAACGATGTAGAGTAATCCCTTTAATGTTATGTGCTGCCAGTTCAGTTGGAGCGGTTACAACACAAGACAGCGGTTATTCAGTCCTTTTTTGCAGATAAGTTGCAATTGCTTTAATCAGAAAAAGTTTTCCTGTTCCCGCTTCTCCACTTACGTACAGTCGGACAGGCTTACATGATGTACATGAGCACTCTTTTTTCTCATGTCTGAATCCATGTTCAATCTGTTCTGTGACTTCGTCATATATATTTTTCTGCTCAACGTTTAGTTGCTTTACCAAATCTTCTAAGTTAACTACATCCTCTTGAGCTTGTTCCATAACTCTTTCCACCTCATCCATGGCAGTGGCAGCTTCATTTTGGATAATTGGTCCTCCTAGTGGATCCTGACTCAATGAAGGAGAACTCTGACTGTCTTGAGAACTGTCTCTAGCAATCTCTTCAGCAATTGTGGCTTCTTGCTCTATTTCTTCGTTCAACATTTGCAGATAATTTGGAAAAACAGGACATTCTATGGTATCCTTGGTTGCATTAAAAGAATCTTGGTAACAGAGAAAATCTCCAAGTAGTTTCTCTTCTTTACGCCATGGCTTAAAGAGTTGCAAAAGAGCTGAATAGTAAAATTCTCCTTTGTCTGGAGATTCGCAACTCAATTTTCGATGATTAATCAAATGGCTTTTTCTCTGCTTCACTAGACATCCTTCATACCCAATGACAGCATATTTTCCATTAATGATATTTTCTGTGATGTTCCTCTTATAACTATAGTTTTGCAGAACTTCATACAAACAAGTGTTCTCAAGGTGAGTACTTCTATTTGGATAGTATGTATCCAACATGTTTGTCTTCAAAATATCTGTACTGTTTGGTTCTTTCTCCGCCAAATACTCAATTTCTTGTACAGATTTCAAAACTCGGTTTCGTGTTGCAGCAAGACCTAGACTCGCCCAAATGATTGTTCTAGATTTGGCATAGAGACTTGCTGATGATAACCGATCAGAACATTCATATGCTCCAATTTCTCGATGCGACAACATCTTCAGACTGAAACTGTATAATTTTTTACTTATACTCTTCATGTGAAATGTCCTCCCACATTTCCTTCAATTCTGTCTTTTCTTTTTTTGTGATGTAAGACCTAACATATCGAGCCACAGCAATAGAGTTGTTAGCAACGAACTGAATATTCATGTTAGCATTTCACATGGACAAAATCACTGGGTTGTAGTCGTTAATGTACTTGGACTCTTCGTTTCTTTTTAAAGTGTATGTATTTTTTGGTGATTTCCTCGTCACAGTATGTCGCAGAGAAGACATCAAATTATTTACTCTTCCTTTAGAAATCACTGGTCGTGGAAACAACATTTTGTGTAGAACTTGTCCTTGTTTCTGAATTTTCGACGACAGTACTTTCCACAACAATGGGATTGAAAGCGTAAACCTTGTTGCCTTAAATTGTTTTCTTCAGTAGTTTTCGGAACAGCACATGTTGAATACTCTTCAATGAAACTCATCACTGTGTCATCCGAATCAGTTCCAAATTTGGGTGCATCTTTAATCCATAACAACATATGTATGTGAGGAGCACCTCTCGCTTGATACTCCTTCCTCCAAAAGAAATTCAAAACCTCTCCAAGGGGAAGATTTTATTTGTTGGTAATAAAAGACATCATAGCTTCAAATCTATGATTGAAATATCTGCATACATTCATTGGATCCAAAGAACACAGTTCTCCAAGTGTTTTGAATTCTATATTTTGTATGTTTCCATTTGCCTCTCGTAGAAATTGAAGTAAGTCGTCCCATGCATACTCAGCACAGCTAAGAGTGAGGAACCATGTAGGAGTTCCTAAGTTTCTTAGCATACATTTCAATTCCCCATGATGACGGAACTAATACTCATTTGTACCACATGAGATTGATTAGCTGAGATTCCAAAATACTGTCTTGCAGATTGACTTTCTCCATAAAGTCCCTCGCCGAAACATTTTGCAGATGTGTTCCACTTTTCAGTATATGATTAACTGCATAAGAAAGCCCAGACAAGTCACTTTCATACAGTAGATTAAACAAATACGGAATGCATTGACGAAACCTTCGATCTTCAGCATATAATCTTAAAGTCCGGTATTCAGCTGCAGGAATTTGAACTGGTCGATCGTCATATCGTCCACCTCGACCTGTTGGAAATAACTGTGGAAAACAACGAGCTTCCAAACTTTCTTCCCATACACTAATGGGACTTCCTTTTGCTGCTTTCATTTGAAACAAGTCAATTGCATTCCCCATTACTTCTTTGGAATGCAAAGGATGAACAGTATAATGTTCATATATTTCTTCACTTCTAGACACATCAACTTTTTCAATTTGGCTGATTGAACAATCACTGTCTTCTTCTGTAGCTGTTTCCTCTGTTCCAACACATACATGTTTGTAGTACTCATTGTTTTTGACCAAATACAACGTTGCCTTTTTGACTTTCCTAACATCCACTAAATCTTGCCAGATTTTCTTACTCTTTGTCGGAACCCCATGAACTAGAATAACCAGAGGATCCTCTTCTACTCTTTTTACACCCATTGTATCAATATTTTTCTTGACATCTAGAGTCAAATAAACAACTCTTCCCTTTAATCCTCATTGTAAATCTGAAGGCGGCAATTTCCCTATCTTAGGCTCCATGCGAACAATAGCCTGAAAAGGATGGACACATTGAATCAAAATAGATTCATAAGTATTTAAATCAATCAATTCAGAAGGAATATCTACCAACTGAAGATTATTATGAACAGCTCTAGCAGGCATTCTGTTTTCATTTAATTTTTTAAAACAATAATTACAAATACGCTGATCAGAACTCAAATCAAAAGAATTCTCCACCAACAAATAAGTTACAAAATCCTTCCATTCACTATTGTTTTCCATTTCACTTTTTGCATATAAATCAACTAACATAGTCTGAATCTCATAATGAGTCCGTCAACAACACACACAAGTAAAATTAGGCCTTTCACTTGATTTCACCTTAAACTTGATAATTTCCTCGTCAAACTTTTCTGTACGTGAAATCTATACATTGTCTTCCACATTACCATCTATTACTATATCCATTTCTACACTGTCCTCTTTGTCCCCAAAATAACAAAACTCAATTTCTTCACAAATGCTCTTCACATCTAATTCAGATCCATGCAAAAGAGCACTGTTTAACTGTTTAGGCTTAAGTGCTGGACTTTTTGCATAATACAACCTTCTCACTAATTTCCTCTCTTTATTATGATGCACTGCTAACATCCTAAAATGATGAAAAACACTCTGACATACTTTTCTAGAAAGACAAGCCAGTGAATGCCCATACAAACCTGTGTTTTCTCTTACTCTGCAAGGATCTAACTCTTGCAATTTCTTCATTTTCTGTTTTACACTTTTCTTACTATATGTACGTAAGAAATTACAAAGCAAATCGATTGAATCCTGTTGCACACTACAAATACTACTACACTTCCATGTGTACACTGGACGCTTAGTACGTCTCCCTAAAACTTCATCAGCTAACACCTCTTCTGCATCTCTAGACACAAGTTTCTCTTTTTCCATCGGACAACCGTCTTTCATCTCATATACTCGACCACTGGTGTCAACTGCATGCACCAAATCATTCTCCTGGAAGTAACTCTCCTCATTAAAAAATGGCTCAGAACTTGAACTATGCATCCATTCTCCAGAAAATACTTCACAAAAATTAGTCCGATTAATTATTCTTTTCCATCTACTGTTCGATTTGAAAACATCAATTGCCTTGTTAAGTATCCTAATTCTATTGATTACTAAAATAAATATTTTTTCTTAACTTCGAAAGCCTGATCAACAATCTTCTCTACACTTTTCTTTTTCTTGTAGAAAGCAGCTCTCTGTTTACCTTTCTTCATATTTTTTAACAAATTTAAAACTACCCTATTGCGAAACATGCGTCTACGTTTGTCCCTGAATTGGTTTTGCCTTCTATTACTATACATACTGGTCTCTCCTGGTCCAGTAGTAACACTTTTGGGGGGCCTCTCCTTCCTTTTCAAATTTGCTCTCTCCTTCTGTATATTCACATTCCCATTAACATTTTTTTTTGCTCTACATATGTTCCGAAAAAAAGACTTAGTTGTCTTACCAGGAGCTTTTTTTGTGTTTTTTGAAGTACTTGTCGTGGGGGAGTGCTTTAATTTTGTTGCTGTTTTTGATTTTTTCCTTATGGCATCTTTCCTTCTCCTCTGCCTTGAAGGCATATTTCCTTACTTTTGAATTGTTGATTTCAATCTGTGGTAAAGACCATTATTAGCAAACAACAAAGGAATGACAATAAGCAAACAATATAAACACTAGTTTACAACATATCTAAGTTTATACCACAGCAACTATATAACTAGGAGTAAGACAGAGAAAAACAGCTAGACGGAGTAACACAAAGAGACAGACAGAGTCAGACAAAGAAACAGGTAGAGGGAGTAAAACATAGAGAAGGAGTAAGACAGAGAGAGTGTATATTATTTTGTAAGACAGAGAAAGGATGTAATAGGGAGAGGGAGTAAGTCAAAGAAAGGGAGAAAAAGAGTAAATCCGAAAAAGGGTGTAACAGGGTGTAAGACAGAGAGAGGGTGTTAGAAGGGAAGAGGAAGTAAAAGAGACTTAAACAGAGAGAGCCTGTAAAGGGGAGAGAGAGAGTAAGCTTGAGAGAGGGTGTAAGAGGAAGTAAAAAAAGAGAGAGGATATAACAAGAAATAGTTCAGACAGAGGATGTAACAGGAAGAAAGGAGGAGAATTAAAAAGTCAGAAAGAGGGAGAGAGGGTGTAAAACAGACAAAAGGTGTAATAGGGAGTAAGACAGGGAGAGAATGTTACAAAGTAAAATGTTGTAAGACGGAGTAAATGAGGAAGAGGATGTAAGAGAGAGTATGATTTGGAAATTGCTGTAAAAAAGAGAGAGAGGGAATAAATCAGAGACAGGGTGTAACAGAAAGTAAGTCAAAGAGAGAGTGTAAGAGAGTGTAACACAGAATCAGGATATAAAAAGGAATAAGTCAGAGAGAGGGTGTTAGAAGGGGACAGGTGGAAAAATAATAAAAATGCTTGGTAAAGAAATGTTGATGCATAATGGAATTGTATTTTGAAAATAAGTGACGTTTCAGTAGTGTAATAAAATGCTTGTACATATGACCTGTGCTCTGTTTTTTTTATGTTATTTTAAAAAAGATTTCTGGCACATGAATTGGTTTTACATTATTGACAAAGATTAGATAGTATCTGCATGATTAAAAAATATATATTAGCACATTTCACAATCATGTCACCTGTGTTTCCTCAGATTAGTAAACAGATTGAGCAGATGAGGTGAGGCCTATCCAGGGGTGCAGAGGAGGTGAGGACTGTGTCCAATACTGCAATGGACAAGACTCACCTCCTCTGACCCTTGGGCAAGCCTCACCTCCTCTGTGCCCCCTGGACAGGCCTCAATGTATTGGGTATAATTGATGGTGACAGGGTGCATATGAGGTGAGGCCTGACCAGGAGTGCAGATGAGGTGATGCCTGTCCAGGAGAACATAGGAGGTGAGGACTGTGTCCAAGAGTGCAATGGACAGGACTTCATAAAGCCTCTCCCCCACTGCACTCTGAGACACAGGCCTCACCTCCTCAGCACCTTTCACAATCATAAAAGGCATTTGGGCTTTCCTCACCTTCTCTGCACCTTTCGCAATCATGTCAGGTGTATTTCCTTAGATTAGGAATCAGATTGTGTTTTTTTTATTGTTGCTTTCTGTTATGTTTTTTGTTAATGCTTGATACCATTTTTTTGCTGCATAGAGAAATTGTATTTTGTAAAAAACTGAGGTTTCAGTAGTGAAATTGTTTGCTTGTACATATGACCTGTGCTCAGTTTATCTTAATGTTAATTTATAAATGATTAAGGGGCAAATGAATGGCTTTAGCATTTTTCAGAAGGATTAGAAAGTGTCTGCATGATTAAATAAATATATTTGCAATTTTCCAAAACTTGTCTGCTGTGTTTCCTAAGATTAGGAAGCACATTAAGCTTTTTTATTCTTCCTTCGTGTCATATTTCTTGAGAATACTTGGTAAAGAAATGTAATTGCATAGAGGAATTGTATTTTGTAAAAAAGTGAGGTTTCAGTAGTGTAATGAAATGCTTGTATATATGACCTGTGCTCTGTTTTGTAAATGTTATGTAAAAATTGATTTACAGCACATAAATTGGTTTTACATTATTCACAAGGTTTAAATACTGTGTACATGATTGCACGTTTCACCTGTGTTTCCTCAGATTAGGAAGCAGATTGTGCAGATGAGGTGAGGCCTCTCCAGAAGCGCAGAGGAGGTGAGGCCTGTCCAGGGGAGCAGAGGTGGTGAGGCCTGTGTCTAGAATGCAGTGGACTGGACTTCAGACACAGGCCTCACCTCCTTTGCACCCCTGGACAGGCTTCTCTCCCACTACACGCTTGAACACAGGCCTCGCCTCCTCTGCACCCCTGTACAAGCCTCACCTCATCTGCAACCCTGAACAGGCTTCACCTCATCTGCACCCCTGGACAGGCCTCACCTCATCTACACCCTTGGACAGGCCTCACCTCATCTACACTATTTATTCCTTCTCAAAAATGTTAAAACCATTCATTTGCCCCAAAATCGTTTTTCGCATCACATTTAGGAAACACAGCACAGGTCCTATGTACAAGCATACAATTTCACTACTGAAACCTCACCATTTCACAAAAGACAATTCCTCTATCTTGCATATGTTGATATTAAGCATTTCCAAAAAACATGCCACAAACCAACAAGAAAGAACCTCAATCTGCTTCCTAATATGAGGTAACGCAGGTGACATCATTCTAAAATGTTCAAATATATTTATTTAATGAGGCAAACACTATTAATTCCTTCTCAAAAATATAAAAGCGATTCATTTACCCCAAAATCATTTTTTACATAACATTTTAGAAACACAGCACAGGTCCTATTTACAAGCATTCCATGTCACTAGTGAAACTTCTCAATTTTACATAATACAATTCCTCTATGCAGCAAAATCTATTTACCAAGCATTATCAAAACACATGACACAAACCAACAAGAAAGAAGCTCAATCTGCTTCCTAATCTGAGGTAATGCAGGTGACATCATTGTAAAAGGTTAAATATATATTTATTTAATGAGGCAAACACTATTAATTTCTTCTCAAAAATATAAAAGCCATTCATTTACCCCAAAATCGTTTTTTCAATAACATTTTACGAACACAGCACAGTAAGGTTCAAATATATTTATTTAATGAGGCAGACACTATTAATTCCTTCTCAAAAATATAAAAGCCATTCATTTACCCCAAAATCGTTTTTTAAATAACATTTTAGAAACACAGCACAGGTCCTATATACAAGCATTCCATGTCACTACTGAAACTTCTCAATTTTACATAATACAATTCCTCTATGCAGCAAAATCTTTTTACCAAGCATTATCAAAAAACATGACACAAAGCAACATTTAAAAAACACAATCTGCTTCCAAATCTTCTCCATAGAGCATACAAGTCTCTATCTAAATTAAATGAATCATTACTCACCTTTACAAATGCTCTGGGAAATTGAGAACAGTGTCAGACACACCAA
Source organism: Lissotriton vulgaris (assembly GCF_964263255.1). Lineage (NCBI taxonomy): Eukaryota > Metazoa > Chordata > Amphibia > Caudata > Salamandridae > Lissotriton > Lissotriton vulgaris. The sequence continues at coordinate 884,677,728 of NC_141694.1, forward strand.
TTTTTCTTTAGCAGAGCAAAAGGTATACACTCCAGACACTGCAACCATGACTGGCACAGAAAACCTCTAATTCTACACACATATGCCTCATTTCAACCAATTAAAACTCTTCCCTCACTATTTTCAAACCAACACCCTTCCCCCCTCAGCCCTTTCAACCTGTTTCCATAGCAACTCCCTCCTCACTGAACTCTCAGGTTCAAAAGTTTATTCTACAATGTTGCAAATCAACTCAGCAAGGATGTTTGACCTCTCAATACACCTGCTTATCCGGTGCAATCTTTCTTTAAATGACTTTTTCTTAACCATACAAATTGCATCTTTCACAGAACACAACCATGCACCCTAACTTGCATTTTTCAACTATCTGATTCCACCAATCATTGCTTGTGATTCTGCACTGAAACTCCACAGTTATTTTTTTGTAAACTCCTACTGTTCTAACTTCCCACACTTCATCTAACTGCACCAGAACCTTCTCTCACCATGTATTCTGTCTGGATTATTGGACATAGCTACATCCACTGGGCTCAACGGTATGCAGCTATCAGAAATTTTCACAACCTTGATTTACCAAATGTGGACATCAAATTGATTGGCCAGAGAGGATTGAGATGTCACCAATTGATACCATTGGTGAAAACCTTTTTGCATCTGCCACACCCTGACCTCTTAATTGTGCACTGTGGTTGAAATGACTTGGGCACTTTGACTGGGGTAGGTCTGGAAATGCTTTTAAAGGACACCTTTGGTCATTTGATGGCACTTTTTCCCGAAACTGCCTTGGTATATTCCAATATATGTCAAAGACAGAAATGGAAGTGGTCTAACCAATTTTGTCCACAATTTGAGATAGCACGGAAACATGTGAATAAATCTGTTTCTGCTTACATGAGAGACTATGGAATGGGTTCAATATACAACAATAACGCGCGTTACAGCATGCAAGATATCTACAGAGGAGATGGTGTGCACTTCTCAGATGAGGGGAATAGAATATTCCTCCTGAATTTAAGACTGTGCATTGGAACCTACTTGTAGGTACCTAAATCAGCCACAGAACCCAAAAGCTCTTTTCAGTGCTTCCCTACCTCTGATCACTCAAAATGATTATCTTATTCTAGCTTTTTTCACTATTTTTCACCAAAGTACGCTCCCGGTACGCTCCCCAGTGCGCGTACCGGGCGCTCCCCCCGCGAAAAATTATTATTATTTTTTTGCATATATGTACCTCCTAAACTCCTCTCAGAAAACCTAGAGGGTCAGGGTGTGTCTACCGTGCCCCCTTTTACCCATTCACAACATTGTTTGTCCTCCATCTTGTGTCTCAATTCTACCGAAACATAAAATGGCGGACTCCTGTAGCGCTCCCGGTGCGCGTACCGGAGCCCGCACCGGTAAGCGCTCCCAAAAAATGTGGGAAGTTAATTTTCTTAAAAACCACTGGAGACACTTTCACCAAATATAGAATAGGCCCTACTACATAGCAGTCCCTACCATTTTCCCAAATTTGATGGTATTCCATTGAGCCATTTAGGCTGTAGCCCTGTCTAAATATCCTGAGGTAAATTACATGACAAAAACACATATAAAAGTGTTAGAATTTACAACCAATTAAAATGTTACTTACATTTTGTACTTTTATATGCTGAGATTTGATTGGTTATGTACACGAATATATATGAAAAATGAGAGGGAAACACAGCCATTTTGACTAATACTACCTTAGGTACATTTGAAAAGAATTTTCACAGAAAACTTCAACTGCTTTGAAAAAGGTAAGTTGTTAATTTGGAAGGGGAACTATGTTGTACACTTTAAGTTAATTTGGGAAAACGTTTTCTGATAGTTATATACTGTCCCTCTGTAATAGTTATAGATTGAGATAGGCTTCTCTGTTATAATTATGGATTGAGTTAGGCTTCTCTGGAATAATTATGAATTTACTTAGGCTTCATCACATGCACTTTTTAATAGTTCTACTTCCTGCCTGAAACCATACACTACCCAAAAATTATTTCACTGTAAAAAACTCAGAAGTACCTGTCTGAACTTAAACCCAAAAGTACCCTAACTCTACTGATATAGTTATTTTTTATGCAATTTACAGAAAGAAAATGGAAGGAAAACAACAATCAAATGTTATTTCTTTCAAAGTAAAGGTTGAAAATCCAGAAGAAAAAAAAGATGAATTGGATTTCATGGATGACTCTTTGGACCAACAAATAATAGACTATTTGGAACAAATTGAATCATGTAATAATAATTATGAGGAAATTCCGGACAATATAATGTTGGAAGTTTTATTAAATTTTGAAAAAGAATCAGAAGAATAAATTTATATTTAATAATTTAATATTGTTTGAGACATTATTAATTTTATATGTAATTCATGAAGTAGTACCAAAATGATTATAATATAAAGTGAGACTTATAGTATACTGTGTAACATAGTAACTTTGCTCATAGTGACTTCCTTTCTCTCACTATATTATCTCCAATGTGTATTTTACATCTCTTTTTCATCATAAGGGAGCAGGATAGACTACCCATGATCCCCTAGGCCTTCTCAGGGAGTGCTTAAAGTATCTGTTTCTGCTTTTCTGACAGACTATGGTATGGATTCCATATACCACAATAACTTCTGTAACAACATGCACGATATCTACAGAGGAGACAGTGTACATTAAATTTAAGTCGCAACATTGGTACCTACATGTAGGTACTTAAATAAAAATTAAAAAAACAACAAGATTTTTTTTTTATACAGCTACTTTTTTTAAAACTGTCATTCTTTTTCGCCATGGTACGCCCCCCGGTACGCTCCTCGGTGCGCGTACCGGGCGCTCCCCCCGCGCAAATCGAAATAAAAAATAATTTTGTTTTTTTTGCCCCGCGGGGCTCTTTTATGGCCCCCACATCAAACCTAGGGGGTCAGGGGGGGTCTACCCTGCCCCCTTTTGGTCATTTCCCCCTTTGTTTTTGCCACCTCTTGTGTCTCGATCCTACCAAGACAAAAGATGGCGGCCGCTCCGGACTGTTTGGAATGTTTACAGACACCCGAGTGCCAATCAGGTTTCCGCGCGCAAACTTGCGTAGCGCGCTGGTACGGGCCCCAGTGCGCGTACCGGGGCGCGCTTATAGATATATATATATTTTTTAACCTAAATTACTCAAAATCCACTGGAGCACATATCTTTAGGCATAGCAAAGGCACATCGGGCTACCAGTCCCTACAATTTTGCCAAGTTTGGTGGAAATCCATTCAGCCGTTCGGGCTAAAAGTGAGGTTGACCGCCCTATGGAAATTAACAGGGGGAAAACATGTTTTGGGACCCCCCTTTTATCTTGGCCCCTGCTTGACGAATCCCCCCCAAACTTTCAGGGAAGGACCGGAGCGCGGCGAGGCAAATTTTAGGAAATTTTCAGGCAGATTCCTCAACCGGCGCCAAAGTTATTCCCAATAGAATGTTGCAATTTCCCTATTGAAAATAATCCTAACTATAACTACCAGTAGGATATATATATATATATATATATATATATATATATATATATATATATATATATATATATATATATATATATATATATATATATATATATATATATATATATATATATATATATATATATATATATATATATATATATATATATATATATATATATATATATATATATATATATATATATTCACAGAAAAAACCATAGGTTATAGACCATATATAGTTAGGAATTTGCATTTACAAAACCTTGAAAATTCACTGAAAAAACCATAGGTTATAAACCATATATAGTTAGGGATTAGCATTTACAAAACCTTATTTTACTCGCATAAAACCATTGAAATTCCATATATAGTTAGATGCGCTAACTATATATCGCGCACCCGCAATCCACTGCTGATGATGTCACATATTACATCATTCATGACATGGTTAGTGACATCACTGATGACATCACTGATGACAACACCCAGTGACTGTATGTTTCTGTAAAGTTAAAATATGTCTTACATATTGAAGAATGAGTGGATGTATAAGTGTCTGGATGAAGGATTTAGTAGCTGCATGACTGACTGTATGAGTGAGTGATTAAATGTGTCTCACTGAGTGCATGGGTTAGTGACTAAACTGTCTGAATGTGTGCATTATTATGTCTGTTGTTCTGTAAACTGTTGCATGTGTTGATAAGTAGCTATGTGAGTAACTATATGGATTATTGATTGGTTGCCCAAGTATTTGTATGGGAGACTGGGTGTGTGTGTGGGTGGCTGGGAGGTGTATGTCTCTGTGCATAGATGTGTGAGCAGTTGATTCACTAGATCTATGGGTTTAAAACTGCATGTGGAAACAGCTGTATGGGCCCTTGACTGTGTGCATAAGTGTATTGGTGAGTGAATGGATATCTCAGTGCTACATGTCAAAGTAAGTACATATGTAAAACACAGTACATGTGAGAGTTGACATATATAAATAACTGTGCATAAGAGCCAGTGAATGTGTGAGTGGCTGTATGGATCATTGTGAACTTGTATCAGGGATTGTATAAGAGAGTAAATATGTGTTAGTATATGTTTGAATAAGTAAAGTTTGTATAACTGTATATTTGAGGAAATGGAGGTGTGATTGATTCTCTGCATGACTGACTAGGTGTGTGAGTAACTCCATGGACGAGTGACAGTCTGTGAGTGTCTGTTTACACTGATTGTATCTAAGGTTATATTAGAGTCTGAAGAGGTTCATCGTATTATCACATGAATGATATCATCAGTGATGTTATCAGTCATGTCAAATGAGATGTTTTCAGTGATGTCATCAGTGATGTCATTTGAGATGTCATCAGTGATGTCATCAGTGATGTCACTAACCATGTCATGAATGATGTAATATGTGACATCATCAGCAGTGGATTGCGGGTGCGCGATATATAGTTAGCGCATCTAACTATATATGGAATTTCAATGGTTTTATGCGAGTAAAATAAGGTTTTGTAAATGCTAATCCCTAACTATATATGGTTTATAACCTATGGTTTTTTCAGTGAATTTTCAAGGTTTTGTAAATGCAAATTCCTAACTATATATGGTCTATAACCTATGGTTTTTTCTGTGAATTTCATTGGTTTTTTAAAAGCTAACATTTGTAGCTGTAAAATGTATTCTTCTTTAAATCCAAAAATATATTTTAGATGTCTATTGATAATTTTTTTTTTTATATTTTTTTTCTCCGCTTCCGGTAAGCGAACCGGGAAGCTTTCCGTTAGCTCATCTTGATGCCGCGATCTAGTACGCGAACCGGTAAACGTTTCGTTAGCGCAACTGTGACGCGTCGCGGAAGCGCGACGTATCACGTTGTCGCGTAATGCGTCTTATGACGCGCCGCGTTAGCGCTCCCGGAAGTGCTCCGGACCGCGAACCGGAAGCGATCCGAGGCGCGGCGCGCTCCGCGTAACGTGAGCGGAACAGGTCATGTGACTTGTTTATTAAAGTTTTCATTGGTTCATTTCACTTTCGGTTTCCTAATGATGTAAAACTAGGTCATGTGACCTAAAAATAACACTTTTCATTGGTTTAGAACTATTTCTTTTCCCAAATGATGAAAGCCCCCACCTTTTTTCTCACTCTGACTTTCAACTTTGTGAAAGGAAGACCTGATTTTTTTCTGTGATGGCTTCAATAGTAGCTTCAGCTTCTGCACCCCCAACACCACCACCCCCATCTCCTAATAGGAAGAGAGGACCCCCTCCACAATTTATTGGAAACATAGAGGAGGAAGAGGAAGAAGAAGACGGAGAGGAAGAAGAGGGACCACAATTTGTCCAAGAGTTACCCCGGGTATCTCATCGGAAAGAAAGCTTTATATGGCAATTTTTTAGCATTCCTTCTGGAGAAAAAAAAGTCAATGCACGATATGCTAAGTGCCTTATCTGCAAAAAAAAATTATCCAGAGGAACAAATAAAAAATACAGCTTTGGAAATCACACAATGCACCGACATATGCAGAGGTGGCATCCAATGAACTACAGTCGTGGAGAGATGCGTGAACTGCAACAAAACCCCCCAACAATGAACTACAGTTGTGGAGAGATGCGTGAACTGCAACAAAACCCCCCAACTGTGCCTTCAACATCTTCTGATCTGTCTCTGTCAGTGGCCGAGGCGAACGAAACAGTGCCCAACATACAAAAAAATTTTGTGCATCTAAAGCTGACATGCTTGTATTGTGGAACACTAATTTCATGCGCTAACATGAGTGTGAAATTGATTAATCTGGCTTTCGAGAAACACCAATGTTCCAAACGCAAGAATTTTTAATTTTTTTTTTTGCTCCTGTTGAGCCATTTTCAATACCTCTTTCTGTTCATTCCCTTTAAAAAAACAACAAAAAAAACAAAAAAGTGTTCAAAAAATCCAAAAAAATGAAATAATGTTCAAAAAAGTAAAAAAAAAAAAAAAATAAAAAAAAAAAAAGTTCTTTTCAGAACTACCTCCCCTTTTTACAAAAATTGCTAGAAAGTGTAACACTCTTGCAAGCTGTTTTTTTTTAGTTCGCTTTCCGGTTAGCTCTCCGGTACGCGAACCGGGAGCTAACCCCAAATTTTTTTTTTTTTTAAAAAAGGAGTAATTACAAGAGAACATGGCTAAGAACTGCTCACAAATGAGGCCTATTTTGAAACATGATGCTTCTTTTGCATTGCTTATGTCTCACAATAGTGATGCAATAACAGCGCAAAAGAGATGTAAAACCATCATAAAATTGTGTCAAACATTTTAAATGATTGTTATAGGATGCAAATAAGATGTGTGCTTTCAAGAGCTTTCTTTGAGGTGAGGCCTATTTCTTTTTTTTTTTAAAAAACAGTACCCAGAAGTACAGCACTGTAAGCATTAAAATTGACACTTACAGAAGACTCAGCTTCTCCATATCTACCTCACATTTCTAAATGTATATCATAAGTACAAAAAGCATAACATTAATTATACATGTTAAATTGTTTATTTTTGCTGTTCTCAGAATGTATCAAATTTCACTTAAATCAGTGACTTGAAGGTATTCATCATGTAACAGCGGGGAAAAAAAAACACAATCAAAATGACTGTGTTTAAAAAACCCATACAAGCTAAGAAATCTGATTTCAAAACTCCTTAAAATTAACTTACTTTCAATAAAGTCGAAGGATCTCCTATGTACAGCGTCCACTCTGTTGTGCTATAAATATTTTCAGCCCGCCACTTTCTGAAAGAAAACCTCCATCGATACGAAAAATATGTTACATAGAAAAAAAGACTTCTCTCATTCTATCACATGTTTCCACTAGGCCAAATCATGTTGCCGCGATTCGCAAGTCTTGTTATTCTTCCAATCAAATCCCGACATTTTCTATTTTTGCAACTTTCAAAAAGAAAACATTTGAGATTATTTTCACAATCCTGGACTACTAATAACTTACTCTTCTTTGTCACTCATGTTCTCCTTTTCCTATGACACTGATACTGCTTACTATGAAGCAGACTTACTTGCATCAAGTTTATATAGTTGGATTTTTAATCTAGACAGCATTGCAGACTTACATTCCCTCTACTTAAAATTTTGGTTTTAAAAACACCAGGTAAGAATTTTTATGGTCAAACGGCAATTTTTTTTTGAAAGTTACAGCGGAATCATTACAGAATGACCAGCCGTTTCCAGACTTTAAGTAAGCTGTATAATGTCCTGATGTTGTTGATGGACCATTGTGATAGATAATTGCTACAGTTACAAAAGTCCTCCCTGATATTGACAGCTGAGAAGCCACACATTTTTTATTAAAGTTGACAATTTTGATCCATCAGGCCTACATCGTTGGATCATTAAAATGACATACTGGCCATATCTACGTATAAATAATGTTGACATCATATCACATTTACATTGGCTACACTCCATGTTGTGATCCGCTGCATTTACTAGCTTATTAAAGGACACTGATTTACTGTCTGGCAAAGTTAAATATATAAATCTTTCTGAGTCTACACTAGTAGTACTTGATGCCATACAGTTCTCGCAGTCATGCTGCCATTGATAAGAAAGCCCAAACAGGTGATCTACATCTACACCCTCATCTTGCAATACATCAAGCATATACATTAAAAACTCCTGACAATCTTGCTGATTATTTTCAGAGAAGTCTGTTTGACCTGAACATTCATCTAACAGATAACGAACTTCAGACACACTTTCTACTTTTGTTCGATCAGTGCTACATTTCTCGAAAACAGAATTCAACAAACAGCATAAAATTTGTTCTGAATTCAACAGAATCTGTTCTCTTAAACTCTCTAGTGAAAAGAGAACATTAACCACTACATTTGCATAGCAGTTGACACCAGAACTGTTTTCAAATTGAAAACCGACAACATCTTCAACAGAATCCACTTTCTTTCTGGTAACAATTTTCGGTTCATTGACTTTTAGTCTTTTTGCAACAACCTCCCTACTATTACTGATATTTCTACGTTTCCGGCCTACCACATGTTTCTCAAACAAAGGATATTGAGGCAAATGTGGCGCATACTCTCTTCTTAACCTATTGTATTCCTTAACACAATCTAGATCCGCACAAATGTTTGTGACATCACAGTCAATCAAGTACAATCCCGATAAAGTTCTAACTCGTGACAATGCCACATATGCCATACCCTCCTTGAACACAGAACTGCCAATATTCACCAATGCACAGTCTACACTTAAACCTTGCGATTTATGGATTGTCACCGCATATGCCAAGCAAACAGGAAACTGTTTACGGCGAACATATAAGTCTTTAACAAGCAAAAACCTAGCAGAACAACGACCAATTTGCTGTACTTCCTCAATGCCATCAAATTTAATTCTTAAAAATTCTATTCCATCTCTATTTCTGTATTTCTCAAAATCAACAACATTACCCATTGATCCATTTACCAGACCTCTTTCTACATGTAAATTCCTTCTCAAAATGATTCGGCAATTTAAACACACATTCAAAGTCTTTTCAAAACCCGCTGTTTTAGATATAGTCTTCTCTAATGAATCCAATTTTGATTTCAAATTGTCTGATAAAATAATTGTTGATCCCATATGCTCTAATTTGTCGATAGCTTCAAGTTTCACAATCTCTTGCTTTTCTAAATTCAACATTTTGTTGTTGAAAATGGCACATTCTGAAAGAGTTGGCATCAAACATATCCCGGATTTCTTCTCAGTAATTTTCTGAAAAATATTCTCAGGCACAATCTCTTGTTTGGGATATAAATTTGTCAGTAATCGTGCATTTAAAGCTTCTTTCCCATGCTCGGTCACTTTTCCAATTCTAATATCTTGTAGAATATTCTTGTAATCTTCATCCTTTGCCTGACGCATATTTTCATGCAGTTCAGCATAATTGAAGTTTAACCATATATTGACGTTGCCAATGCTCCCTAGGCACTTCCTGGTATCTTCATGCGTGAGTATTTTGAACACAGGTTGACCTTTTACTGGTGTCAGCTGCAGAAGATCTCCGAAAACAATGATGTGTTTGCCACCAAATAACACATCATATTCAGTTTTAAGTACTTCTTGCATTCTCAAATGCACAAAGGCAAGCATGACATTGGAAACCATGCTTACTTCGTCAATGATAAGTAGTTTCATTTTCCTCAAGACTCTTGAAACTTCACAGCAAGCATCCCCAGATAACTTGTTGTATTGTAATTTGTTGTCATGCTCCACCGGCAGCATCAGTAGACGATGCAAAGTAATACCTTTAATGTTATGTGCTGCCAGTCCAGTAGGAGCGGTGACAACACAAGACAACGATGACTCAGTCCTTTCCTGCAAATAACAAGAAATTGCTTTAATGAGGAAACTTTTTCCAGTTCCCGCTTCTCCACTCACGTACAGTCGGACAGGCTTCAACGATGTACATGAGCACTCGTTCTTCTCATGACTTAATCCGTGCTCAATTTCCTTGGTAACTTCATCATATATTTTCCTCTGCTCAACGTTGAGTTGTTTTTCCAAGTCTTCTAAGTTAACTGAATCCTCCTGAGCATGTGCCATGGCTCTTTCTACTTCATTCATAGCAGTGGCAGCTTCATTTTTGATAATAGGTCCTCCAAGTGGATCTTGACTCAATGAAACAGAACTCTGACTGTCCTGAGAACTGTCTCTGGCAATCTCGGCTGCAATCGTTGCTTCCTGCTCAATTTCCAAAGTAAGCATTTCTTGATATTTAGGAAAAGCAGGACATTCTATGGACTCCTTGGCTGCATTGAAAGAGTCTTCGTAACAGAGGAAATCTCCAAGCAGTTCCTCTTCTGCACGCCAAGGCTTGAAAAGTTGCAAAAGTGCTAAATAGAAAAACTCCTTTTTTTCTGGAGATTCGCCACTCAATTTTCGATGGTTTACTAATTGGCATTTTCTTTGCTTGACCAGACATCCCTCACTTCCAATTACAGCATACACTCCTTTCTCAATATCTTCTTTGATGTTCCTCTTGAATATATAATTTTGTAGAACCTCATATAGACAAACATTCTCAAGGTGACTGCTTCGATTTGGATAATATGTATCCAACATGTTGGTCTTCAAAATGTCGGTACTGTTTGGCTCCTTTTCCGCCAAATACTCAATTTCCCGGACAGGTTTTAGAACTCGATTTCGCGTTGCAGCAAGACCAAGACTTGCCCAAACGATACTCCTGGATTTGGCATAGAGACTTGCTGAAGACAAGCGGTCAGAACATTCGTAAGCTCCGATTTCTCGATGCGACAACATCTTCAGACTGAAACTGTACAACTTCTTGCTGAGGCTCTTTTCATGGGAAATGTCCTCCCACATATCCTTCAGTTATGTCTTTTCTTTTTTGGTGATGTAAGATGTCACATACCGAGCCACAGCCATACAGTTGTCAGCCACAAACTGTATATCCATGTTAGCATTCCACATGGACAAAATCACTGGGTTGTAGTCATTGATGTACTTGGACTCTTCGTTCCTTTTCAAATTGTATGTATTCTTGGGTGATTTCCTAGTCACATTATGTCGCAGCGAGGACATCAAACTGTTCACTCTTCCTTTAGAAATCACCGGTCGTGGAAAGTTGAAACGACATTTGGTGTAGAACTTGTCCTTGTTTCTGAATTTACGACGACAGTACTTTCCACAACGATGGCTTTGGAAACGTAGAACTTGTTCTCTTAGGCTTTTCTTCTCCGTTGCATTTGGAACAGCACACGTAGAATACTGTTCTATGAAATTCATCACTAAGTCATCCGGATCTGTTCCAAATTTAGGTGCATCCTTGATCCACAACAACATATGTATATGAGGGGCACCTCTTGCTTGGTACTCCTTTCTCCAGAAGAAATCCAACACCTCTCCAAGAGGTGGATTCTTTTTATTTGTGATGAAAGACATCATAGCTTCAAATCTATGATTGAAGTACCTGCATACATTCACTGGATCCAAAGAACACAGTTCTCCAGGTGTCTTGAATTCAATGTTTTCAATATTTCCATTTGCCTCTCGTAGAAATTCATGTAAGTCTTCCCAGCCATACTCGGCACAGCTCAGAGTGAGGAACCATGTCGGAGTTCCTAAGTTCCTCAACATACATTTTAAATCACCATGACGACGGTACCAGTACTCATTAGTACCACGCTGACACGCCATGAGATTAATTACGTGAGAATCCAAAATACTGTCTTGGACATTGACTTTATGCATAAAGTCACTTGCCGAGATGTTTCGCATCTGTATACCACTTTTTAAGATGTGGTTCACTGCATATGACAGTCCAGACAGATCGCTTTCAAACAGGAGATGAAACAAATAGGGAATGCATTGACGAAACCTAGCATCTTCTGCATACAATCGTAAAGTCCGGTATTCAGACGCAGGAATTTGACGAGGTCGCTCATCATATCTTCCTCCTTGACCTGTGGGAAATAGCTGTGGGAAACACCGAGCTTCCAAACTTTCCTCCCAAACACTAATGGGACTCCCTTTGGCTTGTTTCATTTGAAACAACTCAATAGCATTCCCCATGACTTCCTTGGAATGCAAAGGATGAACACTATAATGTTCATATATTTCTTCACTATTAGACACCTCTACTTTCTCAATTTGGCCAGCACACAAAACGCTATCCTCTTCATCACTTACTTCCTCTTCTGCAACATATACATTCTTATAGTACTTATTATTTTTCTTCAAATACAAAGTTGCATTTTTCACTTTCCTAACATCCACTAAATCTTGCCATATTTTCTTATTCTTTGTCGGAACCCCATTAACCAAGATAACCAGAGGTTCCTCTTCCACTTTCTCAACTCCAATTGTGTTAATGTTTTTGTTCAAATCTAGAGGCAAATAAACAACTCTTCCCTTTAATCCTCTCTGTAAATCTGCTGGAGGCAACTTCCCTGTCTTGGGCTCCATTCTTACAATAGCCTGAAAGGGATGGATACTTTGAATCAAAATAGATTCATAAGTATTTAAATCCTTCAATTCTGAAGGTATCTCAACCAATTCCAGATTATTATGAACTGCCCTAGCAGGCATCTGGTTTTGATTTAATTTATTACAACAATAAGTACACACACGTTGATCCACTCCCAAATCAAAACAATTTTCTACCATCAAGTATGTGGCAAAATCCTTCCATTCACTATTATTTTCCCTTTCAGTTTTTGCATATAAATCCACTAACTTAGTCTGATTCTTATAATAAGTGCGTCGACAACATACACAAGTGAAATTAGGCCTCTCACTTGATTTCATCTGAAACGTGGCAATTTCCTTCTGAAAATTATCTGAACTAGAAACCTGTATATTATCTTCAACATAACCCTCTACTTCTGGGTCAATTTGAACATTCTCATCTCTACTACCAAAGTAACAAAAGTCAATTTCTTCACAAATATTCTTCACATCTATTTCAGAACCATGCAAAAGAGCAGCACATAATTGTTTAAGCATAATTGCTGGACTCTTAGCATAATACAACATTCTCACTAATTTTCTCACTTTATTATGATGCACTGCTAGCATCCTGAAATGATGAAAAACACTCTGGCATACTCTCCTGGAAAGACAAGCCAGTGAATGACCACGCAAACCTGTCATTTGTCTCACTCTGCAAGGATCTAAATCTTGCAACAACTTCATTTTCTGCTTCAAACTTTTCTTATTAAATGTCCGTATAAAATCACAAAGCAAATTGATGGAAACCTGTCGCACACTGCAAATAGAACTACACTTCCAAATGTACACAGGACCCTTAGGACGTCTTCCTAAAACCTCATCACTTAGCGCCTCTTCTGTCTCTGTTGTCACAAGTTGTTCTTTTTCAACTGGACAACCATCCTTCACTTCATAAGCTCGACCACTGGTGTCAACTGCAAACACCAAATCATTATCCTGAAAATAACTCTCCTCATTAAAAAATGCCTCACAACTAGAACTATGCATCCATTCTCCGGAAAAAACTTCACAAAAGTTAGTACGATTTACTACTCTCTTCCATCTACTTTTAGTTTTGAAATCAGAAATTACCTTGCTTAGTTTCCTAATTCTATTGATTACCAAAATAAACAACTTTCGCTTAATTTCAAAAGCATGATCAATAATTTTCTCTACATTTTTCTTCTTCTTATAAAATGCCGCTTTCTGTTGGCCTTTTTTTTTAATATTTTTCAATAAATTAACTATTATCCTATTACGGAACATTCGATATCGAATGTCCCTAAACTGTTGTTTCCTTCTACTATCATGCACAGAGTTATCTCTTCCTCTACCAGTAACATTTTTGATGGGTCTCTCCTTTCCATTTAAATTGCTTTTCTTTTTGAGGACTGAAACATTTTTTGGAGAAATACTTTTTTTATGACAAATATTTCTTAAGAATGATTTCGTGCTCTTACCCGGACCTTTCTTGGTGTTTTGACAAGTATTTGGGGAAGAGGACTGCTGCAATAAAACATCATCCTGCTGTCTTTGACGTTTTCTCGCCTTTCTAATTCTATTTTTGGTAGGCATTTTCCAAACTATGAAAGAATCTGCAGTTGAATCTGTGGAAAAATGTATTAAAAAATGTTATTAACCACTATTACCAAACAGTAAATGAATAACAGTCATCTAAAACTTAATGCCCTACTAATTATTTAACATAGCAACAGAGCTTTACCTAACCTTACCTGCCGTGAGGGGAACGGCTGAGAGCAGCAACGTCGGGTCCCGCACCCCAGCGCCAGTATCCACGCCGTGAGGGAAACGGCAGTCAAAGCAGCGGGTCCTGCAGCCTACAGTCGCCGCGAGGGCTGGGACTTCAATCCCCTGGTGCCCCGGCGGCTGTGGCGCGAAACTGACGACAGCAGAGCGCCCGGAGGCGCGTAAAGGGAGAGGAGCGGCGAGCGCTCCCTGGGAGCTTTACCTAACCTTACCTGCCGTGAGGGGAACGGCTGAGAGCAGCAACGTCGGGTCCCGCACCCCAGCGCCAGTATCCACGCCGTGAGGGAAACGGCAGTCAAAGCAGCGGGTCCTGCAGCCTACAGTCGCCGAGAGGGCCGGGACATCAATCCCCAGGTGCCCCGGTGGCTGTGGCGCGAAACTGACGACAGCAGAGCGCCCGGAGGCGCGTAAAGGGAGAGGAGCGGCGAGCGCTCCCTGGGAGCTTTACCTAACCTTACCTGCCGTGAGGGGAACGGCTGAGAGCAGCAACGTCGGGTCCCGCACCCCAGCGCCAGTATCCACGCCGTGAGGGAAACGGCAGTCAAAGCAGCGGGTCCTGCAGCCTACAGTCGCCGCGAGGGCTGGGACTTCAATCCCCAGGTGCCCCGGCGGCTGTGGCGCGAAACTGACGACAGCAGAGCGCCCGGAGGCGCGTAAAGGGAGAGGAGCGGCGAGCGCTCCCTGGGAGCTTTACCTAACCTTACCTGCCGTGAGGGGAACGGCTGAGAGCAGCAACGTCGGGTCCCGCACCCCAGCGCCAGTATCCACGCCGTGAGGGAAACGGCAGTCAAAGCAGCGGGTCCTGCAGCCTACAGTCGCCGCGAGGGCTGGGACTTCAATCCCCAGGTGCCCCGGCGGCTGTGGCGCGAAACTGACGACAGCAGAGCGCCCGGAGGCGCGTAAAGGGAGAGGAGCGGCGAGCGCTCCCTGGGAGCTTTACCTAACCTTACCTGCCGTGAGGGGAACGGCTGAGAGCAGCAACGTCGGGTCCCGCACCCCAGCGCCAGTATCCACGCCGTGAGGGAAACGGCAGTCAAAGCAGCGGGTCCTGCAGCCTACAGTCGCCGCGAGGGCTGGGACTTCAATCCCCAGGTGCCCCGGCGGCTGTGGCGCGAAACTGACGACAGCAGAGCGCCCGGAGGCACGTAAAGGGAGAGGAACGCCTCTCGCCCCGCGAGTCGCGCGCGCGGGAGAAGCCCGGGACAAGGGCGGGCCCTCTGTGGCCCTCAGTGGTCAGCAGTGGTCGGGCGGGCCACACCACCAACACTTGCGAGGAAGGTTAGTTCCTAATTAGTTTCTCCAATAATGGCTGATTGTACCGCTAAATGCATAAATGTTGACACCCTTACTCAGGATGCAGAGTCCCCTGTAACACTATTATCGTCGTTTGAGGCATTGATAGACACTGCATTCAACGAGATTGTTGAGACTGAAAGGAGATTTTCTATGGGTCCATTGAGTATAAATCAACCACATGCCACGAGCAGTCTCAATGGCAATACCCATACCCATATAAATCCTGAAATAATTGTTGTAAAACCCTCACATCCCATTGTTGAAGTACCAATTGTCCTAGACGATGAGGACACCGTCACGTACATAGCACCAGAAGTGACTCTTGGCCATGCCCTAGAAACAACACCTATCGAGGCTGCTAACAAGGTATCGGGCAAAGTTGCAGCAAAGAGAAAGAGGGGCCCTGCTAAAATAATCCATAATAAACGGAAGCAGCCACTAAGGACTGTCAACCAACCAACTCCACAAAGCATGTGGAATAAGGGGAAGAGTCAGAAGTTGGTCCAACACATAGCACCTACACAGGATCAACCGCATCTGGGTGATGTGGTCGTTATAAATAACGAGGGGTCAAATCATATATCTATCTCCACCCAGACTGAGTCCCCCCACGGAAATGACAAACCTAGTCATTATGCTAAGTCAGAGGGGAACCTTATCGAAACTATTGCAGAGACAATTTTTAAAAATTTGGAAGGTCAAATGATCAAACAATTTAATAATATTTTTAAAAGACTTGATAAATTGGAGAATTTAATTAAAAACGAGGTCAGCGATATTCATGCATTTTCCAGCAAATGCTCTTAGCCATGTTATCCACCTTCCATTGGATAACATGGCTAAGAACTGCTCGCAAATGCAAAAAAAAACCGGCCGCAATGCATGAATATCGCTGAACAGTCAGCGATATTCAAGCATTTTCCAGCAAATGCTCTTAGCCATGTTATCCACCTTCCATTGGATAACATGGCTAAGAACTGCTCGCAAATGCAAAAAAAAACGGCCGCAATGCATGAATATCGCTGAACAGTCAGCGATATTCATGCATTTTCCAGCAAATGCTCTTAGCCATGTTATCCACTTCCCATTAAATAACATGGCTATGAACTGCTCAGGGCCCCATGAGGAACCCTATCCATTTTAAAAGGAAAACATAACATCAAAGACACTCAAATGCCTTATAAATATGGCCCAAAACAACCTATGAAGCTCTAACAGTACATATCTAGAAATGTAATTGATTTCAAAATTCGTTTTTAAACACAGCATATAAATCAATTGTATACCTGCATTCATGAAGAAATGACTGAAAATGTCCTTCAGACACATGAAAGTGTTTTCTGGAATGCCCTAGCACCATTTTTGGGACACTATTAACATGGCTAGGTAACTCCCATAATCAAAATCTAAATTTGCCAAGCGCAAGTGGGAGCGTATTTACAAGACACTTGCCCCATGAAGAACACTTTCCATTTAAAAAGGTAAACATAACATCAAAGACACTAAAATGCATTCTAAATATGACCCCAAACAACCTATGAAGCTCTAGCAGTACATATCCAGAAATGTAATTGATTTCAAAATTCGTTTTTAAACACAGCATATAAATCAATTGTATACCTGTTTTCAAGAGGAAAGGACTGAAAATGTCCTAGAGACACAGGAAAGCGTTTTCTTGAATGCCCTACCACCATTGTTTGGACATTATTAACATGGCTATGTAACTCCCATAATCAAAATCTAAATTTGCAAAGCACAAGTGGCAGCGTATTTACAAGAAATTTGCACCATGAAGAACGTAAAAAAGCATAATAGACACTCAAATGCCTTATAAATATGACCCAAAACAACCTATGAAGCTCTAGCAGTACATATCCAGAAATGTAATTGATTTCTAAATTCGTTTTTAAAAACAACATATCTGTTTCAGCTTACATAACAGACCATGGAATGGGCTCCATGTACCACAATAACTTGTGTTACTGCATGCCAGAATGCTACACCGAATATGCAATTACAATTTCTCAAAGTAACAAAATCTATTTCTATATCACTACAGACAAAGCCACAGTTTAAAAACACAGCTTTCTTCATCATTTTCTCCTTAATTCATACTATTCTCTCTCTAAAATAAATAAATCTTTTCTCACCTTAGCAAATACTTTTTAAGTTTTGAAAACAGTCTCAGAAATACACCAAATTGTCTTCAGCAGAAGAAAAACGATGCACTCCAGAGGCTGCAGCTATTGAAAGCACAGAAAAACAGATATTCATTTCATATATCTCTCATATTAGCCAATCATAACTCTTCCCTCACTTTTTTCAAATCAAAACCCTTCCCCCCTCTGCCCTCTCTGCCTTTTTTCCATAGCAACCACCTCCTGGAAGACCTCTCATGTTTGCAAATTCACACAACAATGTTTCAATTGAACTCTGAACTCTCAGTGCACCTGCGTATCCAGTGCAATCTTTCATTAAATGTTTCTTCCTTGACCATTCAAATTACATCTTTCAAAGAACACATCCATGCACCCTAACTTTCTGTTTTCAGAAATGGAAATGCACCAATCACTGCTAATGATTCATTAGCATTGGAAATCCACAGTTTTTTTTCTTTACAAACTCCTACTGTTTCAACTGCCCTTTCATTACCACACTTCATCTGACTGCAGAACAACCTTCTCCCACCATGTTTAAGGTCTGGATTGTTGGACATAGTTACATCCACTGGGCTCAAAGGTATGCTGAGAACAGAAATTTACACAACCTCAATTTACAGGATGTGGAAATTAAGTGGTTGGGCCAAAGAGGATTAAAATGTCACCAATTGATACCATTGGTGAAAACCTTTATGCATTTGCCAAAACCTGACCTGTTAATAGTGCACTGTGGAGGTAATGATTTGGGCACTTTGACAGGGGTAGGTCTGGAAATGCTTTTAAAGGACACCTTGGAGCAATTAATGGCACTTTTTCCTCAAACTGCTTTGGTATATTCCAATATATGCCAAAGACAGAAATGGAGGTGGTCCAACCAATTTTCTCCACAAATTGAGAAAGCGAGGAAGCATGTAAACAAATCTGTTCCAGCTTTCATGAGAGACCATGGAATGGGCTCTCTGTACAACAATAACTTGCATTACTACATGCAAGATATCTACAGAGGAGATGGAGTTCACTTCTCAGATGAGGGCAACAGAATTTTCATTCTGAATTTAAGACTGTGCATTGGTACCTACTTATAAGTACCTAAATGTACCATAAACCCAAAAGCTCTTCTCAGAGCTACCCTTCATCTGATCACACACTTTTATTTTTTTTTTTCTAACTTTTTTCAGTAATTTTCAACAAACTACGCTCAAAGAGCGCTATCCGGTACGCGAACTGGAAGCTAACCGCGCAAAATTTCAAAAAAAAAGTTTTTTCTTCGCACATATAGTCCTCCTCAGCCACCCTCAGAAAACGTAGGGGGGCAAACTACTTGTACCATGCCCCCTTCTACCCATTCAGAACATTATTTACCCTCCATTTTATACCTTGATTCGACCGAAACACAAAATGGTGGACTCCCGTTACGCTCCTAGTTCGCGGACCGGACCGCTTTCCGGGAAGCGGTCCAAAAAAAAGGTGGGAAAGTAATTTATAGAAAAACGACTGGAGATACTCTCACCAAATATAAATTAGCTCATACTACATAACAATCCCTTTCATTCTCACAAATTTGATTGAAATTTAATTTAGCCATTTAGCCTGTAGACCTCTCCAAGTACCGTGAGGTAAATTACTTCACAAAACACATCTGAAGTGTTGGAATTGACAACCAATGAAAATGTTACTTTCATTTTCTACTTTTATTACCTGACATTTGATTGGTTATATACTTGAATATATATAAAGGAAGAGAAGGAAACACAGCCATTTTGACTGATACTTCTTGTTGTACATTACAATTGAATTATCACTAAACTCTTCAACTTGTTTGTAAAGGTAAGTTGTTATTTTTAAAACTGAAGTATATTGTACACTATAACTTAATATAGTAGACTTTTTCTGCTAGATATACACTATCCCTCTGTACTAGTAATGTATTTAGATAGACTTCTCTGTTATAGTTATGAATGGAGTTAGACTTGTCTTGGTTAAATCACATACACTTTTTTATAGTCCTATTTCCACTCTGATACTATACACTGCCAAAAGATAAATTCACTGATAAAAAATGACTATCTAAAATTAATCCCAACAGTGCCCTATCTCTACTAATATATATTGTTTTAATCCAAATTTCAGGCAAAATGGAAGGCGAAAACCAAGTTTCTTTTGAAATGGACCTGCAAGAGAGCAGCCAGGAATTGATTGAACAAATTGACATGGAATTTATGGATCAAAGCATGGATAATGAACTGCTGCAATGTGTCCAAGCAGTAGATGCCCTCCTTGCAAATGAGGACATTTTACAACCTCACAGCTTGCAAACAATATTTCAAGAAAATAATGACATTTCAGACACTGAAATGTTAGAAAGTTTAATAAATTATGAAAAACAATAAAAATTAAAAAAAAAATTAAAAAAAAAGAAAACAAAAAAAAACAAAAACAACAAACAAAACAACAAACAATTAACATTTAGTCTTTGAAAAGTATATCATTCTATTATCCTTAAAGTACGCTGCCTAGAACGCTTTCCGGTTCGCGTACTAGGCGCTCATCGCGAAAAAAAAAAAAAGAAAACATTTTTTTGAACCCTGCTGGGCCCTTTTAAAACCTCCACATAAAACCTAGGGGGTCAGGGAGGATCTACTATGCCCCCTTATGGAAATTTCCCCCTTTGTTTTGGCCTCCTCTTATCTCTCGATCCTACCGAGAGACAAGATGGCGGCCGCACCGGACTGTTTAGAATGTTGACAGACACCGAAGAGCCAATCAGCTTTCCGTGCGCAAAGTTCCGTTACGCGAAAAGTACGCGAACCAGATCGCTGCCCGGAGCGCTGTTACAGATATATATCTTGATTTAAACGTTAATTTCTCAAAATCCACTGGAGCACATATATTGAGACCTAGCAAAGGCACATCGGCCTAACAGTCCCTACAATTTTGCCAAGTTTCGTGCAAATCCATTCAGCCGTTCGAGCTAAAAGTGAGTCCAACCGCCCTATGGAAAACTCAATGTTAAAAACGCGTTTTGGGACCCCCCTTTTTTCTCAACTCCCCCTTGACGACCCCCCCCCAAAATTTCCTGGAGCTGCTCAGAAACAAAATGTGCCATTTTCCTGAAAATTTCAACCGATTCCGCCCACAAACGCCAAAGTTATTAGACATAGAATTTTCAGAAATCCCATAGGGAAAAAATCCTAACTATATATACCTACTGGCGACCGCCAGTAGGTAATATATATATATATATATACTGAAAAAACCATAGGTTTCAGGCCTTATATAGTTAGGAATTAGCATTTAAAAAACCTTTAAAATTCACTCCAAAAACTATAAGTTTTAGGGGTGTTATAGTTAGCTGGACATTTCACTCATACAAAACCATTGAAATTGCTCCTATATAGTTAGTTGTACTAACTATATTTTGCGCACCCGCAATCCACTGCTGATGATGTCACATATTACATCATTCATGACATGGTCAGTGACATCACTGATGACAACTTATAGTTTTTTGAGTGAATTTTTAAAGTTTTTTAAATGCTAATTCCTAACTATATAAGACCTGAAACCTATGGTTTTTTCAGTGAATTTCAAAGGTTTATTAAGTGTTAATTCCTAACTATATAAGGCCTGAAACCTATGGTTTTTTCAGTGAATTTGCAAGTTTTTTTAAATGCTAATTCCTAACTATATAAGGCCTGAAACCTATGTTTTTTTCAGTGAATTTCAAAGTTTTTTTTTAATGCTAATTCCTAACTATATAAGACCTGAAAGCCCACCAGGAATCTCCAGTATGCGCCAGGGGACTACATTGCAGAGAGGTGTAATGAAGCCATGCCCCTTTTTACACCTCTCTGCCACGCAGCCCCGGGCGGGGGAACTAATTCCCCTTGCATACTGGGGGTCCCTGGGGGCCAACTAGCCCACCTTGAACCTGCAGTATGGGCCAGGGGGCTGCATTGCAGAGAGGTGTAATGAGGCCACACCCTTTTTTACACCTCTCTGCACCGCAGCCCCTGTGCATGGTTGAAGAGGGGGAACTAATTCCCCTTGCATACTGGGGGCCCCTGGGGGCCAACTATGCCACCTGGAACCTCCAGTATGCGCCAGGGGGCTGCATTGCACAGAGGTGAAATGAGGCTATGCCCCTTGTTACACCTCTCTGCAACGCAGCCCCCTGGCGCGTTTGCAGAGGGGGAACTAATCCCCTTGCATACTGGGGGTCCCTGGGGGCCAAATAGCCCACCAGGAGCCTCCAGTATGCGCCAGGGGGCTGCATTGCAGAGAGGTGTAATGAGGCCACACCCTTTTATACACGTCTCTGCAACGCAGCCCCTGTGCATGTTTGAAGAGGGGGAACTAATTCCCCTTGCATACTGGGGGTCCCTGGGGGCCACTAGCCCACCAGGAGCCTCCAGTATGCGCCAGGGGCTGTGTTGCTTTGCCCCGGAGGGCGGCGGTCTCCGGGGCAGTGTGGGGGGATTGGGCACCCCCACACTTCTTTATCACTATGCCCCCGCGATTTGGTCCCCCTGGGGGGTAATTTTTTAAAAAACATACTGGGTTTAAAAAAAAATGGCCTTGGGGGTCTTTGTGGGACCACCGTAACAGGTCTAGGGGGTCAGGGTGTTTCTACTCTGCCCCCTTTTTGTGTTCTACACATTTTTTTCTGCTTTCTTGTGCCTCAGTCTAATGAGCACAAGATGGCTGTCAACACTTCCTGGTTGGGAGTGTTGATAGCCAATAAGAATGCAGCTTTCTCGGAAAGGTACGTGCACCGTCTGCGTACTGTACGCATACATACGCGGACCCGTGCGCGCACGGTACGCGCACCCCACGATTTTTTTTTTGATTTTTATTTTTTTTTTTTGCCTTGGGGGTACTAGTTGGACCCCCTGAGCAGGCCTAGGGGGTCAGGGTGCTTCTAGCCTGCCCCCTTTTTGAGTTCTACACATTTGGTTTTCTGCTTTCTTCTGCCTCAGGCAAACATGTTTTGCATCCAGCCATTAGTCACGCACCACGCCGGACCCGCCGCGATGAGGCTCTGAAAGCCGAATACCGAGAGGCTCTTGACCGAACCACACAATTACAAAACGTCCAGGAAACCGATCCTTTATCACGAAATCGAGCCTCTCGGCCGACTTAAAAACAGACTGCCTAGAGCACTTCTATCACAAGAAAAGACTACAAGAAGTACAATATAAACAGATAGATGCCACCAGTAATAAAAGACGATATCCTATGAATTATATACTACAAAGACAGAGCGATATCGGAACATCAATCCCAACATCCCAACATCGGGACGGCTACTTACTTACAAACATTTCGGCAGACTCTTAACTACGGTTACGAAATTATGACACAAACTTAGAAAACGCGACCATTAGAAAATCATAGCTATTTGAAGACCACTTGTGTTACATCCAATGTTACAATCAAGAGCTGGCGAATATAATAAATACCTACTCTAGTTTGCATATCAAGGTCTGGATACCTTTGGTTATAGCAATACACGGCCACCTGAGGAAGGCTACACTGGCCGAAACGCGCGTTGTGAACCATCTTGCCGTATTGCTAACACTATTTGTTCTATTTTCACTCACTGTCTGTTTATAACTGTTTTAACAATTTATGTATGAGATCTATCAATTATTTCCTGCTATGTAATAATATGGAAAAAAAAGAATTTTATACGCAATAAGAACATTAACAAAAGATATATAAAAAAAGAAAAAAAAACCTTATAATAAATAAATGAAACAATCTTTCTCTAAACTGGTTTATTGGGTGACTTTTTCACTTAAACACTGGGTATTGACAAACATAACTTGCGCAATGTTTGACATTAATGCTAGTATAGAGATAGTGTAATGGTTTCATTGGCATATTTACAAGCCCCTTGTGCAATGTCTAACATTAATGCTGGTATAGAGATAGTGTAATGGTTTCATTGGCATATTTACAAGCCCCTTGCGCAATGTTTGACATTAATGCTGGTATACAGATAGTGTAATGGTTTCATTGGCATATTTACAAGCCCCTTGCGCAATGTTTGTCATTAATGCTGGTATAGAGATAGTGTAATGGTTTCATTGGCATGTTTACAAGCCCCTTGCGCAATGTTTAACATTAATGCTGGTATAGAGATAGTGTCATGGTTTCATTGGCATATTTACAAGCCCCTTGCGCAATGTTTGACATTAATGCTGGTATAGAGATAGTGTAATGGTTTCATTGGCATATTTACAAGCCCCTTGCGCAATGTTTAACATTAATGCTGGTATAGAGATAGTGTAATGGTTTCATTGGCATATTTACAAGCCCCTTGCGCAATGTTTAACATTAATGCTGGTATAGAGATAGTGTAATGGTTTCATTGGCATATTTACAAGCCCCTTTGAGCAATGTTTGACATGGGTGCCAGCAGAAAATGCATGCAGAGTAATAAAATTGGCACACAGACAAGAATATAAAATGCTTTGAGAGATCTGTAAAGGATTTTACTAATGGCATAAATTGAGATGGAATATACAAAAAAGAGAGGCATATTTACAAGCCCCTTGCGCAATGTTTGACATAGGTGCAAGCAGAAAATGCATTCAGAGTAATACAATCGGCACACAGACAAGAATATGAAATGCTTTGAGAGATCTGTAAAGGATTTTACTAACGGCATAAATTGAGATAGAATATACAAAAAAGAGAGGCATATTTACAAGCCCATTGCGCAATGTTTGACATGGGTGCAAGCAGAAAATGCATGCAGGGTAATAAAATTGCCACACAGACAAGAATATGAAATGCTGTGAGAGATGCATAAAGGATTTTACTAATGGCATACATTGAGATACAATATACAAAAAAGAGGGGCATATTTACAAGCCTCTTGCGCAATGTTTAACATGGGTGCAAGCAGAAAATGCATGCAGAGTAATAAAATTGGCACACAGACAAGAATATGAAATGCTGTGAGAGATGCGTAAAGGATTTTACTAATGGAAAAAATTGAGATAGAATATACAAAAAATAGGCATATTTACAAGCCCCTTGCGCAATGATTTACATTAATGCTGGTATAGAGATAGTGTAATGGTTTCATTGGCATATTTACAAACCCCTTGCGTAATGTATATTATTGTCTGTGTGCCAGTTTTATTACTTTGCATGCATTTTCTGCTTGCATCCATGTTAAACATTGCACAAGAGGCTTGTAAATATGCCCCTCTTTTTTGTATATTGTATCTCAATTTATGCCATTAGTAAAATCCTTTACGCATCTCTCACACCATTTCATATGGTTTTCTATCTGCTATTCCTATCCCTCTCCATACATTCACTGCTTCCACCCATGTTAAAGATTGCACAAGGCACTTCTAAAAAAGGAGCATATTTACAAGCCAAATTAAACTATTAGCACTATCTCTGTACCAGCATTGAATTAAAGCATGATAAACACTTTAAAAAGAAGGCTACCCTGTAAGCTAAAAGATACAAATTGTGAGCACACACAGCAAACATTATGGAAAAAGATGAAAATATTATTCCTTAATTCACATACACACTCAGTGTGTTCCTTGTCAAAAAACTTAAAGCCAGACATTTCAACAAAAAACATTTATTATGGTAAATCGTTTTCGACAGAGAAAGTGAGATGAGACACACACACAAACAGACAGATGGTGTAGGCAGAGATTGAGATGACACACATATGCAAACAGAGAGATGGTGGAAGGAGAGAGTGAGATGAGGCATGCAAAGACGGAGATGGTGCAGGCAGAGAGTGATATGAGACACACAAAGAGAGATGTGAAGTAGTGTTTATATTGTTTAGTTAATGTAATTGCTATGTGCTATGTTGGTAGTGGTCTATAATATGTCATATTTTTCTTTTCAACAGATTGTAAATATCTACAGAATCATAATAGGTTATGCCTACCAAGAACCGCAAACAAAGACTTTGTAAGCAAGTTTTATCAATCAAGAGGACTCAATTAGAAGATTCATCCAGAATACAATCTTCAGAGAAAAGAAAAAATGCTCCTGGTAATGCACCTGTGCTTCCTGCTTTTTTGCAGGATAACTTGAATGGACTCTTGTGCAAAGGTTATTAGTTTCTGGCAACAAATGCATTACATCATCAAATTCTTAAGTTCAGGTGGGATATTTGCAACCATTGATGCTTACATTGGTGGTGCTGTTGCTTTAGAAGAAGTGCTGGGAGTAGAGCACTGCTCCTCTGATGATCTTTTAATTACAGCTTTACTCCAATTGTTTGGGTGTATATTCTGGACATGGCATTCCATGCTATAAGTTCCAAAGCTGTACTGTTTCTGTGGATGCCCTCTTGAAAGTACTGTGTGACAGATTTTACATGTGACAAAAGGCGCATTTACCTTTTTCTCTCTTTCTGTTTTTTTTTTAAATTTCCGTACTATGGACTCTCTCTGTGTTCTAGGGGTTTCAGGAACAAACTCTTCTGAAGATGAAGTAGAAGAATTAACTTTTTACACAAAACAATTGTTGCATCTGTGGTTCCTGTTCTTCTGCAAAATTACAATGGACTGTTGTCCGAAGACTACTAATTTATTGCAAAGTATGCATTGCATCATTAAATTTTTCAGTTCTAGCTGAATGTTCGCCACCATTGAAGATGGCATTGGTGGTACTCTGGTTCTTGCTGTAGATGTACTAGGAGAAGAGTCCTGCTCCTGACATCTTTGCACCACAGCTCTACTCCAATTGTTGGGGTGTATATTTTTTACATGGCGTTCCATGCTGTGGGTTCCGAATGAATATTTCTTATTAGGATTTCCTCTAGATAACACTGTGTCACAGATCTTGCAGGTGACCAGTGGTGCATTTACTTTCTTCTGATGTTCTGGAAAGCTGAAAAATTTCCAGACTAGAAAAAAGGTGTTGCTTCGCTGAAAGCCAAGGAAGAATGATGAACATGGGAGGGGTCTTTCAAGAATTAGAGTAGGAAGTATTATAAACCAATAAAATATTTTGGTATAAGGTCACATGGTTGGATGTAAGCTTACGGAGTGTTTATGGAGCGTTTACGGAGTGCTCACGTAAGCTTATGTTGCGTTTACATTTTATTTACGGAGCGCTTACGTCATCTTATGATGTGCTTACGTGGTATGCACCCTCGTGACATTTATAATTGTTTAAATAAAGTTATATATGTTGTTTAAAAGTGTAAAATAAACATGTTCTTTATTATCCCAGTTAATATGTTCATTTATTTAGTTCTTTTTTTAACCAGTAGAGGTAGTTGTAAAAAGAACTGTTTGGTACGCACCCTTACAAGATTTGTAATTGTTTAAATAAAGTTATATATGTTTTTTAAAAGTTGCTTAAATAAGTTATAAATGTTGTTTAAAAGTTGATTAAATAAAGTTATATATGTTGTTTAAAAATTAAAATAAACATGTTCTTTATTATCCCAGATAATGTGTACTTTTATATTGTACAATGAATATGTAGATATAACGATAAAACTTTTGGGGGTAAATAATGAATTGCTGTGAACATGCACATCTGTGCATGTACATTTGTGCCATGTGGCACACATACATGTCGTAAGACCATGTATGTGTGTGACATGGCACACAAGTCAGAATCAGGGGTGCAACAGACTGTCAAAGTGACAACCTGTCCCCTTTGACAATTCGGTAATTTTACCGAATCGGTATTTACTGATTCAGTAATTGCCATTGATTCCTATTGGCCTCAAGGCCCATAGGAATCAATGGCAATTACCGATTCGGTAAAATGACTGAATTAAACAGATTCGGTAATTTCAAAAGACAAATTACCTACATCCCATTTACTTACTGTTAAATATTGAAGTGGTATGATTTGGGACGCGATGCAGGTAGGCATTTACCGGTCGGTAACGGCTGAATTTGGCCGTTGCTGACCGGTAAATGCCTTTTCCTATGTAGGAGGCATTTATTTACAGATTTGGTATTTTTACCGATTCTGTATTTACCGAACCAGTAAAATTACTGAATCGGTAAATACAGACTCGGTAAAAATACCAAATCTGTCAATTCTAATGTAGGTAGCACTGTTGACAGTGCTAGAGGCGTCTAAGAATTTGTTATTTACCACCCAATACAATTGGGTGGTAAATAAGGAATTCCTGTGTACATGCACATCTGTGCATGTACACCTGTGCCATGTGGCACACATATGTGCCTAGGGCATGTATATGTGTCACATTGCACACAAGCCAAAAACAGGGGTGCTACAGGGTGTCAAAGTGACACCCTGTTCCCCCTGGCAGGATTCGGTATTTACTGATTCGGTAATTAGCGAATCGATATTTGCCATCGATTCCTATGGGCTTCAAGGTCCATAGGAATCAATGGAAAATACAGATTCGGTAATTATCGAATCGGTAATTACCAAATTTTACCAAATTGGTAATTAATTTGGTAAAAATACCTACATTCCCATTGCCAGTTTTTAAATACCGAATTGGTATGATTCGGTATTTAAGAAGTCGTAATTTGGGATTACCTATATCAGGCCCTCGGTATTAATGAGTAGGTAAATCGAGATTACATACATCTGGCCCATTGATTTGTAACATATTTATATACGTATGTTACATTTCAGTGCTTTGGAAGTAGTACTGTATACTATAGGTAAAAACCTTATAGGTTTATGCTGTACCACATCCTTATAGTTTTGCACTTTGACATTCACAATGACAAACTTTTACATACAAACATAGAAATGTAGTTCTTTCTTTAACCAGTAGAGGTAGTTCTAAAATGAACTGTTATTTTTTTTTGTTTGCTTGAAAAACGTAGCAAAATTAACTTTTTACACAAAATAATTGTTCAACAGGAACAAACTATGAAATTGAAAGAAAAAAATTACTTGCTGCATCTGTGGTTCCTGTTCTTCTATAAAATTACTTCAATGGACTGTTGTCCGAAGGCTACTAGTTTACTGCAATGTATGCATTGCATCATTAAATTTTTCAGTTCTGGCTGAATGTTCGCCACCATTGAAGATGGCATTGGTGGTACTCAGGTTCTTGCTGTAGATGTACTAGGAGAAGATTCCTCCTCCTGAGATCTTTGCACCACAGCTGTACTCCAATTGTTGGGGTGTATATTTTTTTCATGGCATTCCATGGTGTGGGTTCCAAATGAATATTTCTTATTTTGATTTCCTCTTGATAACACTGTGTCACAGATCTTGCAGGTGACCAGTGGTGCATTTACCTTCTTTTGATGTTCTGGAAAGCTGAAAGATTTCCAGACTATGGACTCCTTCTTCTTACTTGGGCGAGGGTCCTCTTCAACAAAGTCTTCATTAGAAGAATGGTCAGACTCTGGATGTTCAGCCATTTGGAAGTATTTTTCTGTAGCTAGGAGCTGCAGAAAAAAGGTGTTGCTTCTCTGAAAGAACATGAACATGGGAGGGGTTTTTCAACAATTGGAGTAGGAAGTATTATAAACCAATTAAATCTTTTGGTTTGAGGTCACATGGTTGGACGTAAGCTTACGGAGCGCTTACGGAGCATTTACGGAGCGCTTACGTAAGCTTACGTTGCGTTTACGCTCTATTTACGGAGCGCTAACGTAATCTTACGATGCGTTTACGTAGGACGCACCCTCAGGAGATTTATAATTGCTTAAATAAAGTTATATATGGTCTTTAAAAGTTTAAATTAACATGTTCTTTATTATCCCAGATAATGTGTACCTTTATATTGTGCAATGAATACGTAGATAAAACGATTTAAAGTTTATAAAACTTTCGGGGGTAAGATCTCGAAGCTTTCACGGTGCGCGGACGGAGCTCTTACGTTGCGTGCACGTGTGACCTACCCTCGCGAGATTTGTTACTACTTTAAAAAGTAATATACTGTTGTTAAAAGTTTAAAAAAACATTTTCTACATTAAAGCAGATATTGTCTACCATTAAAATCTACGTTAAAAACGTATATATTATGTTTTAGAAACGTAAAAAATTTTGTTGGGGTAAGAGCTCAGAGCGCTTACGGAGTGCGGACCCTGTAATCATATAAAAAAAAACTTGAAAATAAAAATATATATATATTATATGAAATAGATATTTTCACTAAAAAAAAATAGGTTTCAAGCCTTACATAGTTAGGTATTATTTAAAAAACCTTGCAAATTCACAAAAAAATAGGTTTTACGTCATATATAGTTAGGTATTAACATTTAAAAAACCTTGCAAATTCACTGAAAAAACCATAGGTTTCAGGTCATATACAGTTAGGAATTAGCATTTAAAAAACCTTGCAAATTCACTGAAGAAACCATAGGTTTCAGGTCATATAAAGTTAGGAATTAGCAATTAAAAAACCATTGAAATTGCTCCTATATAGTTAGTTGTGTTAACTATAATTCGCGCACCCGCAATCCACTGCTGATGATGTCACATATTACATAATTCATGACATGGTCAGTGACATCACTGATGACATCACTGATGACATCTCAAATGACATCACTGATGACATCACTGTTGACATCTCATTTAACATCACTGATCACATCACTGATGATATCATTCATGTGATAATACGATGCACCTCCTCACACTCTAATATAACCTTTAATACACCCAGTGTTAAACACAGACTACCATTCTTGAAACCATTGACACACCAATACCAGTTACTACATACGCACACACTGATTGTTAGCTCTATACACACATCCAGGTATTTATTTACCCAAAGATTCACTCATACATACAGTCACTCATCAATACAACACTATCATCTGCACTCAAACACCTATACAGACACTCACACTCTGCCACTCATACATGGAGTTACTCACACATCTAGTCAGTCATGCAAAGAAACAATCACCCTTTCATTTCTTCAACTATACAGGTATACACACAACAACCTTACTTATTCAAACATATACAAACACATACTTTGTTATACAATTACTGATACAAGTACACAATGATCCATAAAGCCACTCGCACAATCAGTTGCTCTTATGTATACTCATTTATGTAAGCCAGCTACCCACACACACACTCAGTCTCCCATACAAATACTCGGGCAACCAATCAATAACACATATAGCCACTCATATAGCTACTGATCAACACATGCAGTAGCTTACACAACAACAGACATACTGATGCACACATTCAGACAGTTTAGTCACTAACCCATGCATTCAGTAAGAAAACTTATTTAAACTTTATAGAAACACACAGTCACTGGATGATGCATCAGTGATGTCATCAGTGATGTCACTGACCATGTCATGAATGATGTAATATGTGACATCATCAGCAGTGGATTGCGGGTGTACGAAATATAGTTAGTACAACTGACTATATAGGAGCAATTTCAAAGGGTTTTTAAATGCTAATTCCTAACTATATATGACCTGAAACCTATGGTTTTTTCAGTGAATTTGCAAGGTTTTTTAAATGCTAATTCCTAACTGTATATGACCTGAAACCTATGTTTTTTTCAGTGAATATATATATATACATACATATATAAACATATATAATCTACATATCTATATAAATACAAATATAAATGCATGCATACATATACATGTATGCATACATATGCATGTTATTTACATGAAAGTTTGAAAAACACTAATAAAAGCAAAGCTAAAAAGCCACCTCATTACAAACAGAATGGCTTTAACTTAAACGAGGGCGAGATCTATTGCATTTTCAATGCTTTTTTACTGTGGTTCCATCAAGAAGGCATTCAAATGTGTCACATATTTGCCATAAATTCTGAATGTTAGCACTCTAGTTGCTCATTAGATCACTGTAGTAAAGCTACTGCTCACCAGGGAAGTCTGCTGCTGGTATTCAAAGTGCATGTTTCAGTCTGTATGTCAGAATTTTTTTAATGAAAAAGAAGAGGATTTGAGAAGTCACTCAAAATGTGCCCTAATTTTTCTTTCTGAAGCACTAATCATACTTTCTATGGCAAAATGAACCCCCCTCATTTTGTTCCTTTTTAAATTAAATGTTTTCAGACTTACCACTTCATTCCAATCAGGATGGCTTCTGGTGTGCCATACTTTTGTCATAAGTAAGACTGTTAGCGCTCTAGTTGTTCTTTAGAACACTCTGGGACATTCTGTCATTGGGCTATACTTGGGCTACATCTGGGTGATATTTGGGCTACATTTGGGCTCTTTTGTCTCTGGTGGCCATCTTGGGAGACTGCATGTCAGAATTTTTTAATGAAAGAGAAGAGGATTTGAGAACTCACTCAAAATGTGCCCTCATTTTTCTTTCTGCAGCACTAATCATACTTTCTATGGCAAAATGAACCCCCTGATTTTGTTCCTTTTTAAATTAAATGTTTTCAGACTAACCACTTAATTCCAATCAAGATGGCTTCTGGTGTGCCATACTTTTGTCATAAGTAAGACTGTTAGCGCTCTAGTTGTTCTTTAGAACACTCTGGGACATTCTGTCATTGGGCTATACTTGGGCTACATCTAGGTGATATTTGGGCTACATTTGTGCTCTTTTGTCTCCGGTGGCCATCTTGGGAGACTGCATGTCAGAATGTTTTAATGAAATAGAAGAGGATTTGAGAAGTCACTTAAAATGTCCCCTCATTTTTCTTTCTACAGCACTAATCATACTTTCTATGGCAAAATATACCCCCTCATTTTGTTCCTTTTTAAATTAAATGTTTTAAGAGTTACCACTTTATTCCAATCAAGATGGCTTCAGGTGTGCCATACCTTTGTAATAAGTAGGACTGTTAGCGCTCTAGTTGTTCTATAGAAAACTCTAGGAGGCTGCAGTAGAACACAAAGGAATCAACTGACCGTCTCTGTCCTTTTTGGATGTACGTGTTTTACTGAGAATGTCAGACTTCATTCTCACATGATTGAGAAAGATAATGTGAATTTACAGAAAATATGCTTTCAGTTTAGCTTATAGATCCCCTTCCAAACCATTGTGGGAAAAGCATTAGATTATAGTTTTCTTTCAAACATGATTCATGATATCCCAGCAGATGGCTTTTTCACATGGTAAAATCACCTTAGAACACACCACAATTCCTAAAATGAGTATGGTACCATCAACAAATGATTTATAATGTAACTAAAGTCTTAAAACCTTCTATTAACTGCAATGCTTTTTAACGAGGTGCTATCATGTACGCGTACCCCGCGATTTAAAAAATATATATATATATTTTTGGGCCTGGGGGTCCTTGTGGGTTCCCCTGAGCAGGCCTAGGGGGTCGGGGTGCTTCTACCCTGCTCCCTTTGCGTGTTTTGCACCTTTGTTTTTCTGCTTTCCTGTGCCTCAGTCTACCGAGGCACAAGATGGCTGCCAAAACTTTCTGGTTTGGAGTGTTGACAGACATTGGCAGCCAATCAGCATGCAGCTTGTGCTCGGAATGGTACAGAGTACAGTAAGCTTACAGTAAGCTTAAAGTAAGCTGCTATATATATATATATTTTTTCTCTTTTGATTTTCCCAGGAACTACTGGAGGGATTTACACCATTTAAACAAAAGGCACGTCTGCGTACCAGTCCCTACAATTTTGCAAAGTTTGGTGTAATTCCATTCAGCGGTTCGAGCTGTAGCCGTGTCTAAACGTCCTATGAAAATTAACATGGGGAAAACATGTTTTGGGACCCCCCTTTTTTCTCAGCCCCCGTTTGACGAATTCCCCCAAACCTTTAAGGGAAGGAGCAGAACTGAACTGGCCAACATTTTGGAAAATTGCACGCAAATTCTTCAATCGACGCCAAAGTTATTCCAAATAGAATGTTGCAGATTTCCTATGGAAACTAGGTCCTAACTATATATACCTACTGGCGAGTGCCAGTAGGTAATATATATATTTCATTGTAAAAACCATGGGGTTTAGGCACTCGTACAAAACCATTGAAATTCCTCTGTTATAGTTAGTTCTGCTAACTATAACAGTCAGTTATAACAGGTGTCCCACAGGGCTCCTCCCTTAGTCCCCTTTTATTTAATATCTACATGACTCCCCTTCTATATTTAACTGAGGCAATGTGGGTTAAGGTGTTGACCTATGCGGACGACAGCTAGCTGCTTTTCACCTGGGCAAAGGGGGAAGTTTCTGTGCTCCGGGCCGAACTCTGCCTGTCATCTATTTTTAAATGTATGGCAGAGGCACAGCTCAAATGTAATGAGGGAAAATCAGATATCTTACTCTTTGGCACATTTCCTCTAAATTTCTGAGAACAGCTTTGGCCCCCTGAGTTTTCATGCCCCACCTCTATTGGGCAGCCAGCTAAAAATCTCGGGGTCTGGTTCGAAGAAGATCTTTCGCGGACCGCATCAAGAAGCTGGCCGGCGACTGCTTTGCCCTACTGAAATCTTTTAGATGTTTTTTTCCCCTCCTGCCTCCGGCGGCAAGGCAAACAATTCCTTGAGCATTGATCCTGTCACGGCTGGATTACGCGAAGGCCCTTTTTGCCAGCATTCCTAGCTACCGGCTGAGGAGGCTTCAGGTGGTGCAGAATACTGCAGCCAGACTTTTATCGGGCCTGTCATCCAGGGATAGTGTCAATCTCCAGCTGCGATTGTGTCATTGGCTGCCCCTGGCTGTTACGGTGAAATTTATGATATTGGTCATGGCACAACGTGCGCCCAGGTAATTTTAAGCATCAGAGGATAGGGGGCTGCTCCTTCTCAGTCAAAGCGGCAGTTGCTTGGAATGCCCTTCCTCTGGGTATGCGTACCATCCAAGACCTTGGTGTATATAAGAAAAAATTGAAGACACATTTGTTTATGTGAAGCCCTCTGCTATCCCCCTTGGTTCCGCGCCGGGACACTTACGAGTAGCTGAGCGCATTACAAATTTTTCTAACGTAACATAACATATAGCTCACGCACCCTCAATCAACTGCTGATGATGTCACATATTACATCATTCATGACATGGTCAGTGACATCACTGATGACATCTCAAATGACATCACTGATGACATCACTGATGACATCATCCAGTGAAAGTGGTTTGGTTTGTTATTTAAATATGTATTATGTATATAGCAATCTGCATTGAAGAATGAGTGAATATATAAATATACAACAACAAAAGAGAGGTTACATGTGTCTCATAAGCCCAGAGACGGAGCCATGTAAAGAACAAGTTGGCCAACCCAATTTGGGAGGATAGGAAAGCCCTCACACACCGACCTAGTCAGTGTCATGCTTCATCATAGGGCCCCACCTCGGAGGCCGAGTGCCTCCTCGGTGTGCTACGACGCCAGAAGACTGCGGAGCAGGTTGTGTGATAGGGCGTGCAGTGAGGAAGATAAAATAAAAGTGTCTAAAGGGTATCTCAAAAAATACTTCATTGGTAGATCCCTATAACACAGTTAAAATTGGTCTTATGTGTCTGAATTTACAGCCAAAGGTAATGAATTGGTTTAATTCAGAATATTTAGTCAGTCAACATGTTTCAGCCTGTTAAGTGGTTTTAATTTACCTAGGCATTCATCAGGACTAGTGTAACCCCGGCGGTATGGACTCTCTAATCGTCCACCCTAACCTGAGGACGTGAAAGTGAAAAAAGAAAAATTAGTGAAAAAAAGTGCAAAAAGAAAGGGAGGACAAATGTTCAGACCCAAAAATCCTGATTTAGGATGTTATCTGCACCTGTGGAAAGGAAAAAACAAAGACAGACACAAACAAACATACAAGATAGACACAATGTCAATGGTAAGTATGAGTTCGAGAGTCTGTCCAACGTGCTCCAAACTGTGGCAAGCCAGTGTCAGTTGCTAAACACTAACATTATCACCATCCATATAACCCTGAAGAGGATTATACTACTAACACTAGGAAGTGGAGTGCATAACAGTGCTAAAAATGTGTAAAGTTACACAAACAGGGGAGGGGGGGGGTTAAAATATCACTGTGATAGTTCTCAATAGGAGTGATCAATGGACCAAGGGTCAGTGACCTCCTCATGTACACATCGTGATCTCAAAATATCATCTCACTTTAAAATGTGGCGCTAAATGCACCATGGGTCTCGGGAGGGGGGGTAGGAGCGTCTCTGGCACATCCTGTAAGGAAAAATGAAGCAGATGTTGGGAATGATCGATATCATTTTTACTTAGCTCAAAGGTTGCAGTAGCGTGACCCTGGAGTCAGAGAAGCGAACTCACGCCCTCAGCGCTCGCCACCCGTAACAGCACCTAGCTTCTCCTCATAACCGGACCCCGAAGATATAAAGCCGGGTCGGTCGGTGTATTTTAAACGGAGTAAACGCTGATCAGCGAGCTTCCGGGTGGGCGTTGATCGTTCCAGAAGGAGGCTTGGAACGCACGCATCACGCCATTGGGAGGCGATGATCGTGATGGTATCAAGGCTTGGATTTGAGAGCCAATCAGGGCTAGCAGTTGAATGTTGCTAGGGCGACCTGCTCCGAAATGCTGGATAAACAAAGAGCTCGCAAAGAGGCGAGTAGTCTTTACTCACTGAAGTAAGGAAAAGGGTACGCCGTAAGTTGTTTGCAAACGGCCTACCTTTCATTATGTCGATGTTGGGTGAGACAATACATTAGATAGACTCATTTGTTCGGATTGAGATCCCAATGCATTAGGTGCCATACGTGAGGGTACAGATGACTAGAGTTCAGAACAAGTTGCTCTATTTAGCAACGCGAGAAAGATCTGGACTAGGTTATTAGAAGATGGCAAAGTTTAACTAACTCAAGGTGCTTAGTGTGCCAATGATGCAATAGAACTATTTATGCAGATACTTTGGGAGTTTAGAGAACACTATGCACGAACAGCGTGCTGTATTGATCATCATTGCAGTTAAGAGGTGATGCATAGAGAAATTGAATACTGTGTCCATCACCAATTCAATTCAATAGATAAAGGACAGAATTCTGTTAGTGGATTCACTTAATTATCATCTCAGTACTGTATTCCACGGGATATCATCGCTCAATCCTACCACATTTGTACCCAGACGATAAATCCACCGCTGTTCCTTTTCAAACAGCCTGTTTGTTATGTTATTTGTGCCAGTGACTGTTTTTATGACTGTCCATATCATATCGTTGGTCGTATGATTGTTGGATAGAAAATGTCTGCTTAGCTTCGTGGTTGTTTTTTTACACCTGATATTGCTCCGGTGCTCACAGATACGCTGTTTGATTTTGCGAGTGGTCATACGCATATACCGGAGGGCACAGGGGCATGTGATTAAGTACACAACATTGGATTGAGTTGCAGTTCGTGTGTGAAACCTGCGTCCATATCTTCCCTTGTTCCAGATTGAGAGTTTTAGATGTCTCAGTCAGATGGCATACACTACAATATGTGCAGGGGTAGTGTCCTGTGACTTGAGGTAAGCCCCATGCCTCTGTGACTGAAGGGGTTCTTGGAGGGATTCTTTCCTTAGGACGGGTATGGACCAAGGCGTCCTTGAGACTCCGACCTTTTTTGAAAGAAAACAAGGGCTTTTCCCAGTCTTTTTTGGCAGATTTAATGATCTTCCAGTGCTTGTTGATTGTCTTTTTCATAATGTTCGATAAACTATTGAAGGTGGTCACACATGTGAGTGGAATTTCATCCTGGGTATCTGGTTTGTCCTCCAACAAAGCACTTCTGGGCTGATTTCGTGCTCTCTTGAATCCTTTATCGAGAATTGAGGTAGGATAACCCCTATCTTTTAGTTTAGCCATTAGTTCAGAGGCTTGCTCCTTGAAGTTGTCAAGGGTACTACAGTTTCGTCTCAGTCTTAAGTATTGCCCGTATGGGAGATTCTCCTTAAGGGGGCGGGGTGGAAGCTGGTGAACTCAAGTAAATTGTTTTTGGCAGTTGGTTTACAATGAGTTCTTGTAATAAGGCTTGTACTAGAAACAGAGATCACGACATCCAGAAAAACAATTTCGGTTTTACTAGAGGAATGAGTAAATCTGAGTTTGTGATCAAGGGTGTTGATCCAGACTAAGAACGATTGGAGGTCTCTGTCACTACCTGTCCACAATAACAGAATGTCATCAATATAGCGCTTCCATAACAATATGGAAGCAGCAAAGTTAGTGGAGGCAGGTAAGATATGTTTGGACTCAAAATCTGCCACATAGAGTCCGGCCACACTAGAGGCAAATGTACTGCCCATCGAAGTACCTGAGCATTGGAGGAACAGTTGGTTCTTGAAGGAAAAATAATTCTCCTTAAGCGCTATAATTGCGCACTGGATGATAAATGCCTTCGGAGTTTGGTAATTCCAATCAATGGAGTCGAGTGATGCCTCCAGGACCCTGATGGTGTCGTCCTGGGGGATGCTGGTATAAAGGCTCTCAACATCCAATGTTACCAGTGTGATGGAGTTCTCTGCAAAGGTAACATCAATTAGAAGTTGTAACAGGCTTTTGGTGTCTTTTAGATAGGTAGGTGTGGATTGCACAATAGGTTTAAGAAATTGGTCACAAAACCTAGACAGGGGTTCCAGCAGCGAACCAATTCCTGATACTATGGGACGTCCAGGAGGTGGAAGTTTGTTTTTGTGGATCTTTGGCAGTGTGTAAAAATAGGGGATTACATCACTGCTGCTATCCAGAGAGTCTGCCTCATTCTTAGAAATATGACCGTTTTCCTCTGCCTGTCTTACTAGAGTGGTGATCTTCCTAGTAAGATTGGTGGTCGGGTCTGTGGTTAGAGGAGTGTAATTCCTGCTGTCTCGTAGTAGGTCCTCGCAAACCTTTTCATAGTCTGCGGTATTTTGTAACACTATACCCCCACCCTTGTCAGCCGGTTTTATGGTAATGGTTGTGTCATTCTGTCAGACAGGTTGGTCACTAGACTTACATCCCGCTCGTTCCTGGTTGTGGGTTGTTGCTGCGCGTGTGATTCGCTACAGGATCTTCCTCTTCCCAGGAGACCTGGTTGTTGCCCCGCCTTCTCCCTCTCCCCCTCCGGCCGCTCTCTAAAAAACGCGGCCGGTATTGGTTTTGGAAGTTCATTGGAGGCATAAAGCCAGGATTCCAACCCATAAAAGGGTATAGTGGTTGTTGAAATGGGTAGGAGTGGGGATTCATTCCCATCTGGGGTGGTGATAGCCTTCCTCTGTTGGTCCTGTTGCCACGATTGCCTCTCTTTTTCCTCGAGTTGGAGGAATCAAGGCTTGATCCACTACTGTTGGAAGAATCTTCATCCGAGTAGTCGGTTTTACTTGTATTTTTGGTAGGGGCAGTATAAGATGCTGCGGAGTATGGGTAAACTTTTTCAAAATCAAATTTCTTTTGATCTTTCTGCAGTTTGGTGGCTTTTGATTGCATTAGGTTGTCTTTGTATTCATTGAGTTCTTTATTTAACTCATCCAACCTCTTTTTATATCCTGTCATTGTGGCTTTGAATTGTGATTCTGTTTCTCTGATTTCAATCATTAAAGCTTCAGAAAGTCTGAGCGCTGTTTTTATAATAAGGACGAGCCAATCACGTGTGCAGTGCCACGCGATCATGGCCCAGTCATTTCTGAATGTGGCATCATTCAGAAAAATCCGAGGGGCGTTGGTGACAAGCAAGCCCCTTGGTGCTGTATTAGAAATCAGGTACTGTTTAAGAATAGTGCCATGTAGGATGGTACGTATATGTTCCCGTTTTTTCTCTGAAAGGGTTTCCCATTCAGTGGTATTTGCTATGGCTTGGGATATGTGTGGATCTGCGAATAAGGAGGAGTCAGACATGAGTGCTTCTATTTCTGATTCAGAATATGTCAGGCCCAAGTTCGCCATGGTGATAGCCAAAGTGAGAGATAGGTGTACTTTAATAAAACAAGAAATGGTGATGGGAGGATTCGCCACGTCAAAGGATTAAGAACAAACTCTCACAGCTGTGCGCTGCTGAATATAAAGAAACAAAGGGAGAGACAGGGAGATTGAGAAACACTCTCTTGGTCCCCGGTTAAGGATATACAACAACAAAAGAGAGGTTATATGTGTCTCAAAAGCCACAGAGACGGAGCCATGTAAAGAACAAGTTGGCCAACCCAATTTGGGAGGATAGGAAAGCCCTCACACACCGACCTAGTCAGTGTCATGCTACATCATAGGGCCCCACCTCGGAGGCCGAGTGCCTCCTCGGTGTGCTACAACGCCAGAAGACTGCGGAGCAGGTTGTGTGATAGGGCGTGCAGTGAGGAAGATAAAATAAAAGTGTCTAAAGGGTATCTCAAAAAATACTTTATTGGTAGATCCCTATAACACAGTTAAAATTAGTCTTATGTGTCTTAATTTACAGCCAAAGGTGATGAATTGGATATATAAATATAAATATCTGGATGGAGGATTTAGTAGCAGCGTGATTGACTGTTTACTTGACTAATTTATATTGTCTCGCTAAATATATTAGATAGTGACTAAACTGTGTGAATATCCGTGTCACTCTGTCAGTTGTTGTTTAAACTGCTGCACCAGTTGGTTACTAGCTATGTGAAAGTCTACATTAGTTATTAATTTGTTAACTGAGTATTTGTATGGGAGAGTGAATGTGTGTGTGGTTCGGTGGGGTGTGTGTGACTGCCCAAAGATGTGTGAACAGTTGTTTCAGTAGGTATATGAGGTTAAGACTGCATGTGGAAATAGTTGTTTGGGTGAGTGAATATCTTTATGGGTGTGGTGATGAGCAAACACATCTCTCAATGGTACATGTCCAACAAACTAGAAAAATAAAAGGCAGTGTAGGTGTCAGTTGTTGTATATAAATAAGTATACATAAGACTCATTGATTGCATGAATGAATGACTGTATAGATAACTGTATACTTGTAATAGTGATTTCATAACACACTAAGTATGAGTTACTATCTATATGAATAAATTAAGTGCTATTTGTATAAGTGTGTAGCTGAGTAAATGTAAATATGATACATTGTTTGCAAAAGCGAGTAGGATGACTGCATAAGTGAATAGGATGTGTGCTGGTGTGTTCTGTCAATATAGGTGTCTAAGTATATTTGATAGTGTTCTATTGATCTTTGTTAGCATGTATGACTAAATCTATAGATAATTGATTAGATGTGTGTGTAGATCTAGGAATCACTGAGTGGGTTTTAGATACTTGTATTGCTGTGTCAATGGATTCAAAAATGGTACTCTTTATTTTACAGTGAGTGATGAAAGGTTACACTAGTGTATGATGAGGTGTTACTCATTGTCACGTGGATGATGTCATCAGTAATGTCATTTGAGATGTCATCAGTGATGTCATCAGTGATGTCACTGACCATGTCATGAATGATGTAATATGTGAAATCATCAGCAGTGGATTGCGGACGTGTGAGTTATAGTTAGCAGAACTAACTTTAACAGAGGAATTTCAATGGTTTTGTAGGAGTGAAATTTCCAGCTAACTATAACACTCCGAAAACCTATGGTTTTTTCAGTGAATTTCTAAGGTTTTTTAAATGCTAATTCCTAACTATAACATGTCTGAAACCTATGTTTTTTTCAGTGAATTTCAAAGGTTTTGTAAATGACAATTTTTAAATGTATTAATTGTTATATTTATTTTTTTATACTGATTTACTACACTTTTTTAAACTATTTATTTTTAGATATTTTATGTTTTAAATTACATTATAATTATATAATACATTACATTACAAAATATTCTTTCTCAGAATGAATTACTTTAGTTGAAATACTTTGCAAATAGGCAATAGACTTTTAAGTGCAGTAGTTACAGTTGTTGCAACGGGCAACACAATTTCAAACTCAATGCAACATTGAGCTCAATGGGAATTTCTAGCTAAAGGCAATTACTTACTTTATGTATTACTTTTGTAACCTCAGGACTGGATCCTAGATTGAGTCCTGGGACATATCCTGTAAACAGTTGAGTAAAACCGTTTTGGTTCCAGTAGTGATTTTTAAGGAATGTTATTGTATTTTAAAAGTTGACACTTAGAAACATTTTCATAGAAACACCAATGTTATTCTATGGAAGGAAATGTACTTAGCAAGTAAGTAGTGTTATTGTTACTTTTTATTACTCAGTGGTGGGTCCTGGATCTAGCACTGATGCATCTCCTTTAAACAGTTAAAGAATGCATTTAAGTTATACAGGTGATTTTTTAGGAGTATTTGTACTTTGTAAAAATCGACGCTTAGAAACTTTTCTTGTGAATACCAGACAATGGATACCTAGGGAAAGAAATACAAGTTACTAGAAAGTACACTTAGAATTACTTTTCAGGGTCAGTGCTGGGCTAAAAGATGCAGCACTGGGTTCTCTCCTGATAACAGGTGAGTAAATCGGAATTCGTTGTTCGAATGATTTTAGGTGAATATTTTAAAGTTCGAAAACTCCACACTTAGAAAAATTTCCAAGTAAAAAGAGTCAATGTTAGTCTATCGAATGAAATTCAATTTACTGGTAAGTATAGTTAGAATAACATTCAGGATCAGTACTGGGTTCAAAGATGCAGCACTGAGATATCTCCTAATAAAAGGTGAGTAAAACGGAATTCGTAGTTCGGCTGATTTTAGAGTGTCCCTAGGGTCAAACTAGCCCACTAGGTACCTCCAATAAGCGCCACAGAGCTGTGTTGCAGAGAGGTGTAAAAAGGGGCATGGCCTCTGAACACCTGTTTGCAACGCATCTCCCTGGCACATACTGGTGATCCCTGTCGGGCTATTTGGCCCTCAGGGACCCTCAGTATTGAAAGATAATTAATTCCCCAACTTAAAACCCGCAACGGGGTACAGTGGTGAAGGAAGGGGACGTGGCCTGAGGTGACATGTCTGCAACCACGCCCTGTGGCGTGTTTTAAGTCAGATAATTAATTCTTCCTCAATCCTGTGGGTCCCTGGGGGCCAAGTAGCCCACAAGGTACCTCCAGATGTTCAGGGATGTGGCAATCAACTGTGTACAAGGGAATGAACTTGCACATCAACAGTAATGTATTTATTTTAATACTCGAATAAATAAATAAAAAACGAATAGCACCTTTTAAAAAAAATAAGGATAATAGATGTTTTGGATGAGGAAGTGTATTAAAATTGTGGACAGAAACTGTACACAGTAACTAATAAATATACTTGTTTTGAAAAATAAATACAAAGGTATTTATTTTAATATTCATATAATAAAAGAGAGAAAGAATTAAAAGAAAAAGAAAGAGCGAATACGTATGAGGATATAAAACAAAACTGTTTAACAAGTTTTACTTTTACAAAAACATGTGCACAAGTTAAACAGTGGAAATGTGAGCATGTGTCAACTGAAAAACATGACAAAAAATGGGAGAAGCACTAAATTGGTTACATAGTGACTTCAATAACTAAAACATATATAAGCCACACCTGTAGGATGATAACTTTTGTTTCTGTGATTTAATTACGGGTGACCAAACTACGAGCAAGATAAAGTTTACGATCGTCGGATACATCTCAGTTTATCGTCCATTTCCTCAGAGGGAACATAAAGTTAATGCATATATTGTAATATATAAAACATTATGATCCCTCGAGAGGAGTTGGATGTATGTCGACGGAAGGAGGAATTAATTTTAAAGAGAGGTAAATTAATAGTATAAGTTTAAGCTTTATATATTTTTCTAATGCAAGTATATTATTATGATTTCTAAATGTAGTATGTAAAAGTATAATTGTACTTTAGAACCAAAATGACATAAGAACAGTTCATGTATTATCGTCGCAAATTGAAAATACTACAAAGACGCAGAAAAAAGAAGGTTTGAAATATGTACAAATCAAAAAAATTATCAAGTAATTCTCTTTTTCTTCTAGAGTGAAAATGGGTTTATCAGTACGTATATTGTGTAGTACTGTGACGTATTTTCACTCATGAAGAACTGGAGGTTTATCATTGAATGCTGTAGAAATGGAAAAAATATTAATGTCAATTAAGAAATATTAAAGTAATCCAGTCACAATGTTTTCATAAAGAGTAATTGAAAAGAAATGTACAAAAACAAAAAAAGAAAGATGAAGTAGTGAGGGAGTGTTTGTAGTAGTACTTTTATTCTACTTTATCTGAAAGTAAATCATGCCCTCTTATATTAATAAGAATTTGGGGCAACACTTTAAAAAAGATTTGAATAGAAAATAGTGTTTGTGGAGAAAAAAGGGAGTGTGTGCATATTTATATAGCGCTAAGTCGACCTAAAACTATATCAGCAAT
This sequence comes from Lissotriton vulgaris, assembly GCF_964263255.1. Lineage (NCBI taxonomy): Eukaryota > Metazoa > Chordata > Amphibia > Caudata > Salamandridae > Lissotriton > Lissotriton vulgaris. The sequence goes on from NC_141694.1 coordinate 884,721,600, forward strand.
TTACACGAGCACTGTATTTACACTGCATTTTCAGGCAGGCATAGATTACGTCATTTCTCTTCAATAACAGGATGCGGACGCGACTCAGAGGCTCAAACAGTGATTTCCAGCACCAAGTTCAACAGTGTACCTGAATGACCACATACGTACATATATTAGCTGCCCTTCATGTGCCAAAAACTACATCCTAAAGCTTTCATAGCCCTGTATTACTACAGCTACAACACTCCACTGAATGTACAACAAACATTCATATTCGCAGAACTAGGTCATGTCTACCATCTTTTATGTGTGCAACTATGGATGAATATAGGGTCAGTGATACCCCGTACCTTCCATGTTGGCCATGAGGTAAAACTTTACAGATATAATGCCACATTTGCGTTTAAAACCGGGGTGACATCAGCACTACAACACAGACATCCTAATAAGTTGATTTCTCATGTAGCTCACGACGGAACCACACCCATAGCTCTGGAATCATGGTTCACAGCCTCGCGCAGCACTGGCATTAGTCAGTCCAGCCCACTCCGCTTATGCTTCCAGGAAACCACAACAAATTTAACAACACTTTCCTAAAGCTAAAGTGATGATAATTTTAATGCTGTCCTTGTAAATATGCCCCCAATATTGCGAGAAATACAGCGAAAATTCATGCTCGCAAGTGAAAACCTTGTTAATGTAAGAATGTGCACTTAACATATCAATCCACCTCGCATATTAAACATGTTTAAGTCTACTTCAGAACACATGTTAGGATCCGACATAAACCGCAATTAGCGAGAGTTTTCCTACCGGTCCTCAAATCCAGGGACGCCTTGTAAATACAACGCTGTTGTCATACCTCCCTCATATTTATTATATTCTCATAGAAACACCTACCTTCCCACTGAGAACACCTACATTGCAACTCATTGGAGATATGAGGCGACCCCTTAGCAAACCGTCTGCTAACATGCATTAATGCATCTTAGCATCACCTACTTAATAGGGCTATATCAATTTCACTATATTTTTGGCTTTTTTTTTAAATTGCGGCAAAATGCCACTTGTTAATATGCCTTCAAGTTTGCTATGACACAGAGAGAACCTCCACCCCCGCCCTTCCATAGCAAACATCAGTGTCCCGGGGGTAGACACCCCTAGACACAGCACGAGCCGCTCCTGGGGGGTGGTGTTCCCCAAGGCTTTCCACTGCTTCAGAATGGAGACCACGTGGCCCCCTCCCAAAATATAAAAAGCCCTGGAGAGTGGTATTCCCTGGGGCTTACATGGACCTTTGAGCTCCCTCACCCAATTATTTTGTAGCACTGAGGAATGACGGTCCCTGGGCTACAGGGCCCCTCTGGACCACCATCAAATGTAGTATTTTAGAACCTGAGATTTGACCATCCCAGGTAGCTAATTTTTAAACAAGCACAGGAGCCTGCGCTTCATTTTTATTTTTTTTACAGCGGATCCATGCACCCAGTGCACATTTCTCAGTTTAAAAAAAAATAATAATAATAATTTGGGGGGCCCTAGGGATCCATGTGGGACCTCCTGAGCAGGTCTAGAGGGTCAACATATTTCGTATCTGCCCCCTTTATACATTTTGAACACTTGTTCCACTAATTTCCAGACCCTCGCTTCTACTGAGGAACAAAATGGCTGCCAACACTTCCTGGTTTTGAATGTTGACAACCACTTGACAGCCAATTAGCATTCAGCGAGTGATTGGGACGGTGCGTTTAGCGTGAGCGCAAGATACGCGCATCCACCGAGACCATAGATATATATGTACTTTTACTTGTAATTTTTCCGAAACTACTGAACGTATTTACACCATTTAAGCAAAAGGCATGAGTCTGAACCGAGGACTATCTCTTTGCCACATTTGGTATAATTCTGTTCAACCGTTTGGGCTGTAGCCACAATGAACGGTTCCTATGGAAAATTGCATGGGGAAAACATGTTTTGGGACCCCGCCTTTTTTCTATGCCCCTGCTTCAAATGCAATATTTTAGACCAAGGGATTGGTCCTTCCCAGGTAGCTATTTTTTAAACAAGCACAGGAGTCTGCGCTTCGTTTTTATTTTTTTTATGGAGGATCCCTGCACCCAGCACACATTTCTCCGTTAAAAAAAAAAAGAAATTTTGGGCCCTAGGGCTCCTTGTGGTACACCCTGAGCAGGCAAAGAGGGTAAACATATTTCTTACCTGCCCCCTTTATACATTTTGAACACTTGTTCCACTAATTTTAGATCCTCGATTATACCGAGGACAAAATGGCTGCCAACACTTCCTGGTTTCGAATGTTGACAACCACTTGACAGCCAATCAGCATTCAGCGCGTGATCGGGAGGGTGCGCTTATAGTCCGCGCAAGAACCGCGCATCCACCAAGGCTATATATATATATATATGTACTTTTAATTATCATTTTCTCAGGAACTACTGAACAAATTGACATCATATTAGCAAAAGGCACTAATCTGAAACATGGACCACAACTTTGCCAAATTAGGTGTAATTCGGTTCAGCCGTTCGGGCTGTAGCCACGATGATCAGTACCTATGGAAAATTGCATGGGGAAAACACGTTTTCGGACCCCCATTTTTTCTCAGCCCCTGCTTAACGAATCACCCCAAGACTTTCAGGATAGGAGCGGACCGGAGCGCCCTACCAGTTTTAAAAATTTCACGAAGATTTGTCAACCAGCGCCAAAGTTATTCTAAATAGAATGTTGCGGATTTCCTATGGAAAATAGGTCCGAACTATAACTACCAACTGGCGACCAGTAGGTAATTCATATATATATATATATATATATATATATATATATATATATATATATATATATATATATATATATATATATATATAATTTCCAAGCAATTCAAAAAATACACCGCACTCTTCTCGGATGATTAAAGCAAGTTAATCCAGCTCAGTAAAACTTCCTTCACCTACGCGTTCCGAACAATAAATGTTCCTGATCACGGTAGTAACAAGTCCGTTTTTACTTTTTGTTAAACCCTCCTGCCCACTTTAACAATTAGGATGCATTGTGGGAGGGGTAGTTTGTGCTTAGTTCTATTAAAACCATTTATCATTTTCCTTCTACATATTGACAAGCCACAAGTTTTGTTCTCGACATGCTTAAAGCTTGGGTCAGGCTTTTATAATGTTGAAGGGCTGAGTGCCCTGTTTGATAGAAGAATTGGTTTAAATTCTTCTAAGTTATGTATATATATATATACATAACTTAGAAGAATTTAAACCAATAGGTTTCACAAACGTTATAGTTAGGAATTAGCATTTAAAAAACCTTGCAAATTCATTGAAAAAACCATAGGTTTCACACACGTTATTGTTAGGAATTAGCATTTAAAAACCATGCATATTCATTGAAAAAACCCTAGTTTTCACACGCTCTAGTTAGCTGAGCATTTCTCTCATACAACACCTATGAAATTCCTCCGTTATAGCTTGCGCGCCCGCAATTCACTGCTGATGATGTCACATATAACATCACTCATGACATGGTCAGGGACATCACTCATGACATTACTGATGACATCTCAAATGACATCACTGATGACATCATCCACTGAATGTGTGTCTTTCTGAAAAAATCAATATTTTTATATATGTTTATCTAAAGGTCGATGGAAGAATAAATGGGTAAGTAAGTGTCTAAATTGATGTTTTCTTTGTAAATTTCATTGTATAACTGACTTCTTAAGTGTATCTCAGTGAATACATGTATTAGCGAGTAATGTTTAAATATGTAAATATCTGTATCAGTGTCTCACTTTGTGTATAAGTGGCTGCATGGGTTGGTGAGTAGCTACACAAGTGTCTATATGAGTTATTAGTTGGTTTTTTTAGTATCAGAATGACTGTCTGTATGGTTTGGTGGCGGGTATTACTTAGAGGACTGATGCATGAATGACTGACTCACTGTTTGTATGTGTTTTGAAGACAGCATGTGTGCAGGACTGCACAGGTGGATGATTGTGTGTATGGGTGTGCTAGTGAGTGAATGACTGCCTCAATTGTGTCTTTATGAGTAAGTACATATGTTTTAAACATGTGTGAGTATCGATGTATATAAGTAAGGATATATGACAGTGACAGATTCAAAAAGTTCCTGTATAAATAAGTATGTGTTTCTATCACTGATTGTTTAAGAGAGTAAGTATGTGTACGTTTCTGTAAAAGTAAGTGTAGTGGTGTGTGTATAGCTGTATATGCAAACAAATGGATGTTTGATAGTTTATTTGTGTGTGAGTATGAGTGTGAGTAACTGTATGAATGAGTGTCGGTGTGTAACAGTATTTATAAGTATATGTGTACATATGATGAGTGATTATGTAGAACTGTTGGTGAATGAGTGCATGGGTATGTAGATGGTGGAATTACTGAATTGTTTGTTGGTAAGTGGTACTGTTATCTCCATTTTTTTAAAACATTTTTACTTTCTATTTCTGAAGATGTGTATCAAAGGTTATATTATGCCAAAAAGAGGTCTGCCATTCTTTCACAAGGATGATGTCATCAGTGATGTCATTTAAGATGTCATCAGTGATGTCATGAGTGATGTCACTGACCATGTCATGAGTGATGTTATATGTGACATCATCAGCAGTGCATTGCGGGCGTGCAAGTTATAGTTAGCTGAGCTAACTATAACAGAGGAATTTCAAAGGTTTTGTATGAGATAAATGTTCAGCTAACTATAACGTGTGAAAACTAGGGTTTTTTCAATGAATTTACATGGTTTTTTAAATGCTAATTCCTAACTATAATGTGTGTGAAACCTATGGTTTTTTCAATGAATTTGCAAGGTTTTTTAAATGCTAATTCCTAACTATAACGTTTGTGAAACCTATGGCTTTTTCAGTGAATTTCAAAGGTATTGTAAATGATAAGTTATAAATGTATTAATTATTATGTCTGTCTTTTTACACTAATTTCTTATATTTTTAATATACATATTTATATGTATTTAATTTTTAAGATTATATTTCATATTCTTATTATAAAATAATAACAAACCTAAATTGCGAAGTAATTTTTGGATTAATTATTGCTTCACTTCGGTTGCAAGTAAAACACAACTCCAGCAATGCTCTGGGGCCCTATGCTCACAAACCTGTATCAATCCTTACACCTGCTTCAAGCATGTGCAACGTTTTGACGCAGCATAACCTCAAAAGTGACTGAATTAAATGTTATACATCTCACTTAGTCACTTTAGGAGGAGTTGCTGCACCCCCTTCTGCACAGGAAAGCCTCTTCTGGAGCACAGCTTTACAATGTAATGCACCCTCCAGATGTGTCACATTGTTAATAGCACATACCATGGCACATCTTTTGTACCACTGCTGTGTCACAAAAATGAGGCAACGGCTGTGTAAAAGAGGCACAAGGGAATTGTAAATCCGCCCCTAACACATACAAATTCACCCAGGCAGTTTCACCAGCAGAGCATATTGAAGCATAGACTTCTAACATATTTATGTACATATGTTACATTCAAGTGCTTCGCACATACTACATTATACTATAGGTAAACACCTTATAGATTTATGCTGTAGCACTTCCTTATATTTCTGCACTTTCACATTCTCCATACACTAGTGTTATATTAATTCATTCATTTATGAACTACACATTCATTCTGACAAACTTTTACACACTAACATAGAAATATAGTTCTTTCTTCGACCAATGAAGGTAGTTCTAAAAAGAACAGTTTTTTTGTTTTGTATCTTTTTTGTGTTTTCTGAACAAATTGGTGATCTTCCTTCTATTTGAGAAGATTCTCACAGCAAATGCATCTTCTTAGAAAGTCAAAGTTGAATAATTAAAATGAGATGGAACTTTCAACACTCGCAATAGGAAAAGTTACGACCCAATCAAATCTCTACTTTTAAAGTCACATGGCTTTGCGTACGCTTATGATGCGCTTGCGCAGCTCTTTCAATATGAGTACGCTTGATCTTCTACCTCGATTTGTGTAATTATTTTTAAAAGTAATATAGGATTATTAAAAGTATTTTAAAAAATCATAGTTATCCCAAATGTCTGCCCTTAGTATCTACAATAAATACATAAATAAATGTTTTAAACCAAGTAGAAACATTGCCCCCTTTCGCGTACAGAACGCCGGACATGACGTCCCACCAAAGCTTTAATGCGACGCGTAACGTCAAAGCATATTCGTACTGTATGTGCGGGTACACACTGAGTATGATAAGCATTACAAACTATGGTGCGATCACCCTCTCAGTGACAAATCAGAGCTCAGGGTGCGCTAAGGAGAATGATTAGAAGTGCAGACTCATTGCAGATCTGATTCTGGGCCTGACTCTGCATACATTATAACACCGCCCCCATCTCTCTCTGTTGTTAATTGTTAGTGCACACACTCATACTTGCACATGCGCGGTCCACGCCCACCCACACTACCCACATGCCACCACCCAGGCATGCTTGCAATCATTTAGCCTAGAAACCAATACATTAGCCAATGTGATCTCCCCCAGGGCCATCATTCTTATAGACCGTGAAAATGCTACCAATGACGGCCCTGGGCTTGGTTTGGTCAGCCCCCGCGGTTCCCATATAATGCGGGCACTGACGTGAGCATGCTCTCTTTTGCCTGCCTCTGCTGCGATGAGACACAGACTGTCGAAAACACCCCAGACTCAGCGAAACCACAGCCTTTCAGGACACGACAAAAGACGACAGAAACAAAGGTAAGAGAAGACATCACAACATCAGCCTCCACTGTGAATTGTATATGCATAATACTATTTTTTATCCTTCATATGGCTTTCCTACCCCTCAATGGTTTTAAATTGTACTTACATAATTGAAATATTTTTTTATAGGTCACGAGGTCCTATACACCTCTAATCTTAAAAATTGTGCGTGCATACATATCTGTGTCCTATTTCTGTACTGCGCCATGTGCCTAGGCGTCTATTATTATTAATTATGCATCCATGATAGTATTTTTTTTCTGCGTCATGACGCCATCACAGGCCTTTATTAACTTATTGTTCTTCCTTTGTTTGCTGGAGCTGCAACAGTCTTAACTACGGAATATTAAGAACCCACATTAAAATTCACTTTTGATAGTAGTTACGCAACTCAGTTTCAATGACTAATCAAAATCTCCTTTTGTTTCCTTCACCAAACATCGTTCAGAAGCAACTACGGCCTATCGAGCAACAGCAATGGAATTCTCTGCAACTTATTGAATATACTTTGACGTATAGAAGCAGAGTTCAAGTGGACTGGTGAACTCCGGTGGCCGCACTCTTTATACAAGGTAAGCACAGCAGCCTAGATCTCCAAAGCCTTCATAGGAATGCATTAGAAATAAGTTGGCATAACGGGCGTCAGTAACGCAGTAGGCACTTCCATATAGACACCACTTGAACGCGGCACTATAACAAGTAAAATGCACCAGGTACACTGCACTCGTAAAACTGTAGTGTAACTTTTATTTATGAAAGGAGAGAGGGCCATATTATCAAACCTTGGCAACAGAATTATCGTCACTTTATTGTCAGGAAAGTGGCGATAATGGGTTTGATAATATATTCTATGGTATTCCAATCGAAGCTCATGTTAGATGTGAAGGACATCTGACATGAGTTTCGATTGGAATTCCATAGAGCATATTATCAAACCCATTATCGCCACTTTAGCGACACTTTACTGCTGATAAAGTGGCAATAATTTTTGTCACCCAGCCTTGATATTATTTCCCAGAGTGCGTACTGTACAGCAGCTTCCTTGTAAAATGTATAATGACCTCCGAGCAGTGACAACAGATAGGTTACAACAGTCTGACAAACAGATCATCAACCTTATTACTCCACGTTTGAGTCATTTTTAACATGGGTAAAGTTATGCAAAGAGCTAGTAAATCTACGTCTGGTTCAACAAAAAATCTCAACTCCAGACTCTGCGACACAGTTTTAATGTTGTTTCCTCTCTCTGTCACTCTCTGTAACATAATTTCTCTGTCTCTCTTAATAGAGATACTGCTGTCTGCTTGGACGTCTAGAAGATCAGCCCACCTGAAGTTGTCCATCCCAGTGCCTGCAGTGTTTGGCCGCAAGCTTTGCACAATGGTAAGCACACAGGCCTACATCTACACATCCTTCATAGGAATGCATTAGAAATAAGTCACCATAACGGGCGTCAGTAACGCGGTAGTCACTTCCATATAGACATCACTTGAACGCAGCACTATAACAGAACTGGAATGTACGAGTCACACTGCACACGTAAAACTGTAGAGTTACCACAACTTGTAATGCTTCAGCTCATTTACTCACATCAACATAATTCTAAACTCTAATTTTCTTTTTCTTTTGCAGATTACCAATCGGACACCTTTTGGAATCCATTTCACAATTTCTTTATAACATTGTTTAAATTATTTTGCCAGTTCTAATATAGTTATAATTGAGTTTCATTTATATTTATTGTTTAATAAAAGTTAATAAAAATAACTACATACTTCTTTTATTTTGTGGGGGAGGGGTATGACGGTCCACAATAAAAAATAATGTTGAAATACTATAGGAAGATATTCAAGACTAGGATTGAAAACTACTGAGTTCTAACTAACTGATATAATAAATACAACGGTGAGAAACTACCAAAATGGCGGTGGATGGAGTACGTAATCAACGTTTGGCTCCACGGCACTGCCTTTCAAATAAATATATAAAAAATATGACTATTAATACTGTACAAAATTACAGCACCGGATGAATCACACGAACCAGGAAAAGAAAGCAACAGATTTACTAACTGATATAAAGAAAGGTTTGCTCGTTGAACTTGAAGAAAAAAACGTGAACTTCAAAACGATGCTGATCATAAGAAGAGAGTACAACTGCTGCATCAAAAAAAGGAAAGCTTTACAAACGAAAAGCAATACATTATCGCCACTTTTTTCGACAGGAAACTGCTGATAAAGCAGTGATAATGTGTTTGATAATATGCCCTTGTAACTTCCCATACCAGCCCAGGTTCTAATCCTAACCTAGGCTGCTATGGTTATTCACAAGTACATATTATCAAGCCCATTATCGTCGCTTTATCGGCAGTTTCCTGCCAATAATGTGACGATAATGTATCGCCTTTTGTTGATAATATGGACCATTGCTCTTTTTTTTGACCAGTAAACTTAGGTGCATATTATTAAAGACCGGTGTTAAAATTCAGCACCGGATAAATCACAAGAACCGGGAAAAGAAAGCGACGGATTTACTAACTGATATAAAGAGAGGTTTCCTTGTTGAACTTGAAGAAAAAGAAAACATGGGCTTCGAAACAACGCTGAGCATGCGAAGAGAGTACAACTGCTACACCAAAAAAAAGGAAAGCTCTGCATACAAAAGGCGATACATTATCGCCGCTTTTATCGACAGGAAACTGCCAATAATGCGACGATAATGTGCTTGATAATAGGCCCTTGTAACTTCCCATAGCAGCCCAGAGTCTGATCCTAACCTAGGCTGCTATGGTTATTCACAAGTACATATTATCAAGCCCATTATCTCCGCTTTATCAGCAGTTTCCTGCCAATAAATGCGACGATAATATATCGCCTTTTGTTGATAATATGGACCGTTGCTTTTTTTTTACCAGTAAACTTAGGTGCATATTATCAAGGACCGGTGTTAAAATTATCGCAGTTTTATTGGCAAGAAACTGCTGATAAAACGGCGATAATGAGCTTTATAATAGGGCCTTGTTATTTCCCATAGAACCCCATGATAGCACCAGACCATAGGCTTCTATGGGACTTAAGAAGGACGTATTGTCAAGCCCACCCTCTCAACATTAAGAAAAATTTCAGACAATGCAGATACCCGGAGCTAGAAGGTCATTTTACATATCACTGCCCCAGAAATGTGGCGTTCCCCGCGACGTGTACCGGGACAGAGCGAGAGAGCTCAAAACATATTTTATTTTTAAAAAGACCCAAGGGGTGCCGCTCACGGAGACTGTGGGGAGTAGGACTGTAACCCCCTGCATACTTCAAAATAAAACTAGAGTAGTGCTGTTCCCCAGTGCTCGGGGCACCTTACAAGCCCCCATTATGCAGAAAAATTGCCCCTGTAAATTACTCCCGGGACCTAATTAATAAAACAGACTTCTACTTTTTTTCACCTTTTCTACTGCGTACAAGTACTGCACGAGTAACCCACCATTTTTTATTATTTTTTAAATACAAATTGACCCTAAAGATCCATGTACCACCCCCTGCCAAGGACTATAGGCTCAGAATGTTTCTACCCTGCCCCCTTTCCTTATTTCTCAACTTTGTTTAACTGTTTTCTTGTGACTCTGCTCTTCCGACAAACAACATGGCTGCCAATACTTCCTGGTTTGGAGTATTGACAGCCAATCAGCATGCAGCTCCTGCTCGTAATTGTAGGTATTTACATACGCGTATGCCGTGATTTTTCTTAAAAAAAATTAAATAAAAAATAGAGCCTAAATATCCATATACAACCCCCTAAGCATGCCTAGAGGGTCAGAATATCTCTAACCTACCAACTTCCCCTATTTCTCAACTTTGTTTTACTGTTTTCTACTGCCTCGGCTCTAGCAAGGCACAACATAGCCGCCAACACTTCCTGGTTTCGAGTGTTGACAGACAGTTCACAGCTAATCAGCATTCAGCTCGCGCTCGTAATTGAACAGATTTCAGTACGCATACTCTAGATATCGCTATGAATTTACTTGCAATTTTCTCAAAAACTACTTAACGAATTTACACCATTTAACAAAAAGCACAATCCACGAACAGAACTCTATCTCTCAGCCAGATTTTGTGTAATTCGGTTCAGCCGTTCGGGCGGTAGCTCTGGCTAAAGGTCCCTATGGAAAATTGCATGGGGAAAACACGTTTTGGGACCCCCCTTTTTTCTCGGCCCCCGCTTGACGAATCACAAAACTTTCAGGGACGGAGCGGAACTGAGCAGGCCATTTTCTTGGAGAAATTTGCGAAGATTCGTCCACCGACGCCAAAGTTATTCCAAATAGAATGTTGTGGATTTCCTACGGGAACTAGGTCCTAACTATAACTACCTACTGGCGACCGCTGATGTTTAAAAGGACATTGGTAAGGGTTTCCGGATCGGCACAGGAGGCTAAAACTTTGAATGCAGCACGCACTGGAGGTTACAGCGCACTACATGACCCAGCATGCAGCAAGTGAAAACAACAGCTGAAATGCGACGCCCAACAGAGGGTTAAAAAATGGAAGCACCAACACATCGAGGGTCGTGTAGGTGAGCTGTGATTACCTGAACCTGCGGCGCCTCTTCTCCTCTCTGACGAAGCTCACAGTGGTGAGCGAAATGCATTAGAGCCTAAACAGAAGATGCTGTTTTTAAAAGGACAATAAATATTTTTGTAAAACCGGAAAGAGTCTGCGACTCATTCCCACTCTCGTGTAGAGAGGTTTGTTTGAATATGAATGTGGCAAGGTCCAGCCCAAGAGTCACGCACCGCCCGCCAAGAGTGCCAGAAAGACCCAAAACCGGACCACCTTGTTTTGGAACGTGGAGACACGAAGGGTGCGGGTTGCCGCCACAGACTGGACTGTGGTTAGGGTCCCTGCTGATGTTTAAAAGGACATTTGTAAGAGTTTCCGGATCGGCACAGGAGGCAAAAACTTTGAATGCAGCACGCACTGGAGGTTACAGCGCACTACATGACCCAGCATGCAGCAAGTGAAAACAACAGCTGAAATGCGACGCCCAACAGAGGGTTAAAAAATGGAAGCAGCAACACATCGAGGGTCGTGTAGGTGAGCTGTGATTACCTGAACCTGCGGCGCCTCTTCTCCTCTCTGACGAAGCTCACAGTGGTGAGCGAAATGCATTAGAGCCTAAACAGAAGATGCCGTTTTTTAAAGGACAATAAATATTTTTGTAAAACCGGAAAGAGTCTGCGACTCATTCCCTCTCTCGTGTAGAGAGGTTTGTTTGAATATAAATGTGGCAAGGTCCAGCCCAAGAGTCACGCACCGCCCGCCAAGAGCGCCAGAAACACCCGAAACCGGACCACCTTGTTTTGGAACGTGGAGACACGAAGGGTGCGGGTTGCCACCACAGACTGGACTGTGGTTAGGGTCCCTGCTGATGTTTAAAAGGACATTTGTAAGGGTTTCCGGATCGGCACAGGAGGCAAAAACTTTGAATGCAGCACGCACTGGAGGTTACAGCGCACTACATGACCCAGCATGCAGCAAGTGAAAACAACAGCTGAAATGCGACGCCCAACAGAGGGTTAAAAAATGGAAGCACCAACACATCGAGGGTCGTGTAGGTGAGCTGTGATTACCTGAACCTGCGGCGCCTCTTCTCCTCTCTGACGAAGCTCACAGTGGTGAGCGAAATGCATTAGAGCCTAAACAGAAGATGCCGTTTTTAAAAGGACAATAAATATTTTTGTAAAACCGGAAAGAGTCTGCGACTCATTCCCTCTCTTGTGTAGAGAGGTTTGTTTGAATATATATATATATATATATATATATATATATATATATATATATATTCCAAGAACATAGAAAAATTCCAATGCGCACTCAAAGAAGGAAAGGATTTCACCAGTTTATTCCAAAATTATCGCTACGCGTTTCGACACCCGGCGGTGTCTTGATCACACGATCAACTGGTGAAATCCTTTCCTTCTCTGAGTGCGCATTGGAATTTTTCTATGTTCTTGGAGTTAATGTCTACCGGCGTTGGGGCTCTGCCGGCTCTTTGCGCCACCTGACTTTGGGAGTGATTCAGGAAGGACCCTGTTTTGGCTTGATTTGGACATATATATATATATATATATATATATTCACTGAAAAAAACATAGGTTTCACACCAGTTATAGTTAGGAATTAACATTTAAAAAACCTATTAAATTCACTGAAAGAACCATAGGTTTCACACCAGGTATAGTTAGCTGGAAATTTTACTGACATAAAACCATAGAAATTCCAACGTTATAGTTAGTTGGACTCACTATAACAAGCGCACCTGCAATGCACTGCTGATGACGTCACATATTACATCACTTATGACATCGTCAGTGACGAGTCAGAAAGCAATCCCATGGCAGATATTTTAGCCTTAGGGGCTACATAAAGAGACTGTAAAGCAACAATACATTTCTGACCAAAACCATAAGTCTCCACATATAGCTCAAAACATATTTTTTTTATAAAAAGACCGAGGTGTGCCGCTCATGGAGACTGCGGGGGGTAGGACCGTAATCCCCCCCCCCCGCATGTTCCCCAGTGCTCGGGGCACCATACAAGCCCCCATTATGCAGAAAAATTGCCCCCGTAATTTACCCCCCGGGACCTAATGAATAAAACAGACTTCTACTTTTTTTTCGCCTTTTCCACCGCGTACAAGTACTGCATGAGTAACCCGCCATTTTTTATTGTTTTTTAAAATAAAAATTTACCCTAAAGATCCATGTACCACCCCCTGACCAAGACTATAGGCTCAGAATGTTTGTATTTTACACAAAAAGGGAAATGACCGGTCACGGATATGTTGCTATACTAGAACCTGAGAAACAGAGGAGTCATGCAAAATAGTGGAGAGTTACAGATGGCTGAGATATTCCCATCAGACCACCCTTTGGCGGAGTCTCATCATATGGGATGTTTGTATTTTATCCAATCCGCCGCCCAAACCATCAGATGACGGTGCGGATATGGATATGGAATTAGAAGAACAATTTCTGCGGACTCTCAGAAATTGTCCTACGGGCAGATTCGCCCGCAAAGACCTGGGATGGTGGCTAGTAAAGGCTAAGAGGGAGTTTCTAGACATTGGTTTTTTGTAGAGTTCGCATTCCAATTTGCCATCCTTGGGAAAGATAAGAATGTCCAAAAAAGGCAATTCTACCCGGCTAAATTCGATGGTGAATTTCAGATATTGGTTTTGATGGTTCAACCAATTGTGATATGACTGAACCTCCGATGGGGTGCCTCGCCAAACCAGAAAAATGTCATCTATGTATCTCTTCCATAGCACCACCTGATGGAAATAGGGATCCGCAGAAATTGTTCTTCTAAACCCCTTTTTGACAAACACGCCTGCATCCTCTCTAGACAACTGCAGGATCGGCAATATCCTAGTCACCTGGTACAAAAGCCTGGAAACGCGCCTCCAACAACAACAGGGAGGCACTGCTTGAAAGAAAACCTGAAAAGGCTCCTATGGATAGACTCACCTTTGTTAGCACTTTTAGTGTCCTTTCCAATAAAATCCAAACAACAGTGCGAAAACATTGGGACATTCTGAACATAGCCCAAACAAACATCCCTCCGCCTCTGTTCTCCTTTAAAAAGGCCTGCAGTATACGATACAGCCTGGTCCATACTAGACCCAGAGTAAGAACAACAGAAACATTGAATACACTATGGAATACTCAACCAGTACGCGGCCATTTTCCATGTGGCTCTTGTAGCGCATGTGCTCAGACATACAAAGCTGACCAAGTGGACATAGGTACAGGTAATCCATGGCTACTCCGCAAACATACCAACTGTAACACTGAAGGAGGTATTTACATGATTGCCTGTCCGTGTTCTCTTCAGTATATTGGCCATACCACGCGTAAAATGAAGGTTTGCATCAGCGAACATAAAAGTACAATTCGTTGTCATAAGCAATCCACTTGTCTCACCAATCACTTTTTGACTATGAATCATCGAGCAGAGGACTTGAAGTGGGTGATCTTAGAACACCCATATATTCCACCCCATATCAGTGACAAAACCAGATTCCTATTTATCAAGGAGCAAAAATGGATCTTTAAGCTCCGCAGTGACATTGCGGGATTAAACGATTCTATCCCGTGGGTCTCGATTTGAATGTCTGATGTCTGTCTTAATATGACTCGCTGACACAACTGTAATGTCTCTATGTTGAGATTCTACATATTTTTACATACATAATTACATGAGAAAGAATATATATAGTGGCCCCTTGCAGTATCCCGGCCATTATATATATATATACATATAATGAAGGATTTATTCTTTCCACCCCTTGGTTATGCCTCAGTATCCCTATGAACATAAGACATAGGTAAAATCTTCCCCTTTTCTTTACATCGTTCACCAGTAGAGGTATGACTCCCTGGAATCGATGTTCTGTTAAAATACATTAAGACGTTTTCATGAAAATGCACTGGACTGTAATGACCTCTCCTGCCCTCGCCGAATCAGCTGCGATTTCTGCCCATGCCAGTTCATCCCTTTTGTAAACATCAGTGTTACCAATTAAGTCCTCAGTTGGGCTCATTTAATAAAGAGATTGCTTTGTTTACCATTATGACAGCGTGACGACTGCCTCGTCATGCGCATGCGCGAACGATTAGCGTATAACTATAAACATCAGCCGCTACATATGCCAAACTGCCAATTTGACGAATTGACCTGTCAATTGTTTGTTTGTTTACATGCCACCATAGCAATATACTATTCATTTGTACTCAGCGCTATCGCCAAAGCGAGATACTCTGGCGGCTGCGCGAGGGAGTAGTGTGGTAGCTTTCCTTCACACGCATGCGCGGCTGACTCGCGCATGACGTATGACGCTTGCACCGTCGCACGCATGCGCGGTCGATTAGTGCATATCCCTGCATTAATCTAACAATCTGTTTCAGTCAACGATCATGCGCGTTAGACAAGCGCTGTGATTTACCAATTACTCCGGTTTTCTGGCGGGTAATCTGCGGCCTAATTAATCACTTTACCAATTGGCTGTAGTATAAATAGGAGGAGCCTGGTCCTAGTCAATACCTCCACTTCCTCTTGGACGACAGAGAGAGGTACAGACGGACAGGTAAGGCAGCCTCCCAGCTAGATCATGGGCAAAAGTGCTTTTGATGGTCTTTTTTATCTTAAGATTTTAGAATACCTAGCATGGTGTGCATTTTGTCACTGGCCTAGACCTATGGGGTCTTCTCAGGTTCTGATGGCACTGCCTGCATTTAGAGAGTTAGATATACAAATGCTATAGCTATAAAGCCTGGGGCATTTGAATTTCAGTACTTATGCCCTTCTTTTTCATGCACCTTAGAGAGGGGCCTCATATTCCCGAGCGGATGCCGGGTGAGGTGAGGTCTTTTCCCACGCAGAGCGCGGTGAGTAGTCACAGTTTAAGTTACTCCCCTTTTTCTGTGAATAAGTGAGTCTACTGTTTGAATAAACAGAGTACATTTGACTTCTGTTTTATATGTTGTCTGTTCAGGTTCTTGTGAATATTTGGTTATACATGCGAAAATGAATTTTTTCATGTGCTTTTTTCTTTTTAGGATTAAAGTAGAATGCACTTCTTCCTTGTGAACATTGGGGCTCCAAGTTCCGGGTAGATATAAGTATTCCCTGATATATTTTGGCACTTAATTTCTTTTCACTTAAGCACTTTCACTACTATCTTGTTGCAGTAGCTTAGTTACCAGGTCCTGACGAAAGCCGGATAAATATCTCCAATTTGGCTGAAACACGTTGACCGTCCTGCACAGCGCCACAGTATAGTTATATATTCAGACTGCCTGGCGCGATTTTAACCTTGACACTCAGACAAATCCTATTAAAAATTATTTTCATGTCTGAGTCGTTAATTTTAAGTTTTCAGCACAGCACTGCACACCTTGAGCACTACTCTTTGAGTAACAGTTTGGCTAGAGTTTCTATTCCATATCCATATCCGCACCGTCATCTGATGGTTTGGGCGGCTGATTGAATAAAATACAAACATCCCATATGATGAGACTCCGCCAAAGGGTGGTCTGATGGGAATATCTCAGCCATCTGTAACTCTCTACTATTTTGCATGACTCCTCAGTTTCTCAGGTTCTAGTACAGCAACATATACGTGACCGGTCATTTCCCTTTTGGTGTAAAATGTCTAGGTATGGGGAAATGAAATGACAGGTCGTTAAATATATCCCCTTGACCCCTTTCAAATTTAGTTTTTCAGAATGTTTGTACCCTGCCCGCTTTCCTTATTTCTCAACTTTGTTTTACTGTTTTCTTGTGACTCTGCTCTTCCGACAAACAACATGGCTGCCAATACTTTCTGGTTTGGAGTATTGACAGCCAATCAGCATGCAGCTCCTGCTCATAATTGCAGGTATTTACATACGAGTACGCTGCGATTTTTCTTAAAAAAAAAATAAAATAAAAAATAGAGCCTAAACATCCATATACGACCCCCTAAGCAAGCCTAGAGGGTCAGAATATCTCTACCCTACCCCCTTCCCTTATTTCTCAACTTTGTTTTACTGTTTTCTTCTGACTCGGTTCTAGTGAGGCACAACATGGCCGCCAACACTTCCTGGTTTCGAGTGTTGACAGACAGTTCACAGCCAATCAGCATGCAGCTCGCGCTCGTAATTGAACAGATTTTAGTACGTGTACTGAACTCCGACTCTAGAAATCGCTATGATTTTACTTGCAATTTTCTCAAAAACTACTGAACGGATTTACACCATTTAACAAAAAGCACAGTCTGCGAACAGAACTCTACCTCTCTGCCAAATTTCGTGTAATTCCGTTCAGCCGTTCGGGCTGTAGCCCTGGATAAAGGTCCCTATGGAAAATTGCATGGGGAATTCACGTTTTGGGACCCCTCCTTTTTTCTCGGCCCCTGCTTGACGAATCACCCCCAAACTTTCAGGGAAGGAGCGGAACTGAGCAGGCCATTTTCTTGGAGAAATTTGCGAAGATTTGTCCACCAACGCCAAAGGTATTCCAAATACAATGTTATGGATTTCCTATAGAAACTAAGTCCTAACTATAACTACCTACTGGCGACCGCCAGTAGGTAATTATATATATGTATATTACCTACTGGCGGTCGCCAGTAGGTATATATAGTTAGGATTTTTTCTCTATGGGACTTTTGAAAATTCTATGTCTAATAACTTTGGCGTTTGTGGACGGAATCGGCTGACATTTTCAGGAAAATGGCACATTTTGTTTCTGAGCAGCCCCTGAAAATTTGGGGGGGTTTCGTCAAGGGGGGGGCGAGAAATAAAGGGGGGTCCCAAAACGCGTTTTTCCCATTCATTTTTCTATAGGGCGTTTGGCCTCACTTTTAGCTCGAACGGCTGAATGGATTTGCACGAAACTTGGCAAAATTGTAGGGACTGTTAGCCCGATGTGCCTTTGCTGGGTCTCAATATATGTGCTCCTGTGGATTTTGAGAAATTAACGTTTTAAAAAACAGATATATTTGTGACAGCGTCCCGGGTAGCGCTCCGGTTCGCGTACTTTTCGCGTTACGGAACTTTGCGAAGCGAAGCTGATTGGCTCTCCGGTGTCTGTCAACATTCTAAACAGTCCGGAACGGCCGCCATCTTGTCTCTCGGTAGGATCGAGAGACAAGAGGAGGAGAAAAACGAAGGGGGAATTTAATGAAAGGGGGGCAAGGTAGACCCCTCTTGACCCCCTAGGAATGATGTTGGGGTTATTAAAGGGTCCAGTGGGGCAAATAAAAAAAAATTGATTTTTCGCGGTAGAAGCGCTTCCCGGTTCGCGAACCGGGTCGCGAAACGGGAATTCACCATTTTGTGTTTCGTTTTAATTAAATTACAAGATGGAGGAAAAACAATGTGAGAAATGGGTATAAGGGGGTACGGGAGACGTATCCTGACCCCCTATGTTTTCTGAGGGTGGCTGAGGATGCTCATATATGTTGATACATGTCTTCCAGCGGCTGCGCGTGAGCGTTTTTTTTTTTTGCCTGGGTGACGTCTGTTAACGTTCGATTCGAAGGAAATCAGGAAGTGTTGACCGCCATTTTGTCACTGCGAGTAAATATATTGTTAAAAATAATTGTTATAAATTAATCCGTATTGATAAACATTGTCTGCGCCATCTTGCCTTTTTTCGAATGCCACACTTTTGTCGTGCACGGCAGCCATTTTAGATGCCTTGACCAGACCCACTCTGCACGCCGCCGATTCTCCGCATGGCTCCCCACCCTCGCAAGCATCTCCCCCACGCACTGGTCACCCCCGCTCTCTCTCTCATGCATGGGCCATAAACCTCCCCCCATCTGCGCTGCTCTTCCCTGAGAATCACACCCTGTGCCCGCCCGACACCTCCCTTTCACCCTATTCACTACCGCACCCTCTGACACTCCTCTTCCTCTGTGTCTGATTGTCCAGGCCGGTCCCAGGCTATCACCTAGCCCTGCGGATGTAGTTTATGGCCCCAACTGTAAAGAATCACCCCTCTTCAAAGGAGTTACAGTAGATCAAGGCCCCCACCCCATGAGATCCGTCACACCACACGCGTTCCTACTATCTGATAACGATCCTGTATTGTGATTGGGGAGGGGATTCTCACTGTAAGGGTGTGTGGGACCGAGCCTGAAGCGGAAGATTCCAGGGATGCCTTTTTGTACATCAAAGTCTTCACAATTATGTGTCACAATATATAGCACTCCAACAAAGTAGTAGGATTATAACACTTTAATAACTTATAAATATATACAACGCTCCAACAAAGTAAACACGTTAAAAAAAAAAAAAATTAAACAACTATTTACATGGCAGCCTGCTGCAACATCCATCTCAAAGCAACAATGGGCTGCTTTGGTCTGTCTTTTAGTCGGCAAAATCCGTTGGCCTGTGAGGTGGCGTCAGTAGCGGTCCGTTGTGCGAATAGGCCGAAGGCAGCACAACGCGCCGAGATCCGGACGGCACCCAGGTGGTGTCCAGTAAGTTGCCACAGTGGTCTGGCCATCCTACAATGCTGCGCCAAAAAACGGCGTGGGGCGCCCCGGGGGGGGGGGGGGGGGGCGGCGCGAACGGGCCTCCCCCGCCTCCCCAGGTGGAGGCTCCTCTGCTGCAGTGGGGCGCCCTTTAGCGTTTCAGTCGCCATTCAGCTGTTTAGTGCCCGCTTTTGCGGCACTGTGCCTCATCCGCCATTCAGCTGAGTTGCGCCCGCTCTTGCGGCTACAGCGTCTCGCCCACCATCCAGTTGAATTGCGCCCACTCTTGCGGTGCAGCGATAGGCGGCTGCCACAGGTCTCTTAAAATGGTGGCCGGCTCTTCGGATTTGGGCCTGGTCCACTAAAATGGCCCTGGGACACATTTGAATTCGGACATTTGCCTGCTAGGGCTTGGGCCCCATTCCCGAAAGCGTCCCCTCAGCCTTGAAGATTCTACAAAAGTCATCGGGGCCCCCGACTCCCGCAGGCTTCCGGTGGGGAGCAGCTGCCATGATTGCTTGCAGAATGGCCACGACGGAGCTACGAGATGGTGGTGCTCTCATGCTGACGCCAGCTTCAGTCTGAAACATCCAGAAACACTGTAGACTACCAATTCGATCAGTTCCGGTGGAGCCCCAACGTGACCCGGTAGGGAAGAACTTGCCCTCGCCTCTTTTGACTGATGGTTCTTGTTGCCTATCTCTTCTGTTGCCATTTAACGGAACCTTTTTGGACTGCCGAAAGGGGTTCTGGTCCAACCGCTGGTTGGTGGAGACATTTTGACTATATCCTGGACCTGCCCGGCCTCGCCCAAAATGGCGCCGGTATAAATGGGACTCGTAACTCCTTGTTGTGTACTGGTTGCCCAACCTTGATATCACGAGATACGTATGCAGTTTTGAAGCACATGGCGGGCGGGGAAAAGTACTGATTGAACATTTGGACATCCCTATTGATATTAAGTTTTGATGTGTTATTGATTACTGTACTATTGAAAGTTCGAATTAACGTCACCCATGGTACTTGCCCGCAAATGTATATCTAGATAATTTTATTGTAACTGGCCCTGTCGTACTTTAATTATAAAATGTACGTCCACCGATTCCGCAACTGTTAGACACCTTAGTTCTTGCAACCTAATGGCCCGCCCGTTACGTTCTTCTACAGTGTAAATGTCCCCTCATCAAATACGATTCCAGTTTGCTCCGTGGCCGGCCCACGTGGTTATAGGCCCGTATTTGTATACTGACATTTTCACAATAAAGGTTTTTAAAACAAAACATGGTAGTAGTACCTAGATTGGTAAAGTTTTGAATAATAGCCACTGTTTTCGAATCAGTAAAAGGCAAGTGAAATAAAGCAGCCCGATTACATGACGGTTAAAAGGTATAATACGCAGGAACGCAGTAAAGATAAATGGTCAAGGGCTGTTGTGTTTTCCACTCCTGCAACATAAAGTGATCGATAAGAATCCGATATTCATGCCTATCAGCGACTAAGACAGCAGGCCGAGCCTCTTTTGTTCAACGGCTCCCTCATGGGACATAGAAACGCCCTTTTTCTCGAAATAGGAATATTTTACTTGCAGGACAGTTGTAAATTTCCCGGGAAAATACATTAGCCTGGAACATTGTTAGTGATAAACTGTAAATGCATCTGGGTCCTTTGCTTTACAAGTCAGAGTGAGAAAAAAAAAGGTGGGGCTTTCATCATTTGGGAAAAAAAAATGTTCGAAAGCAATGAAAAGTGTTATTTTTAGGTCATATGACCAAGCCTTCCATCATTAGAAAAACAAAAGTAAAATGAACCAATGAAAAGTTTTATTAACAAGTCACATGACCTGTTATGCTTACGTTACGCGCTGCGCTCTGGATCGCTTCCGGGAAGCTGCGCCTCGCGCACCGGAGCACTTCCGGGTGCGCTCACGCGGCGCGTCATATGACGCATTACGCGACAACGCAGGTCCAGAATGTAGTCAAAATGTCTCCACCAACCAGCGGTCGTAACACAACCCCTTTCAGTAGTCAAAAACGTTCTGTTAAATGACAACAGAAGGGACAGGCAACAAGAACCATCAGTCAAAGAGGTGAGGGCAAGTTCTTCTCTACCGGGTCACGTTGGGGCTCCACCGGAAGTGATCGAATTGGTAGTCTACAGTGTTTCTGGATGTTTCAGACTGACGCTGGCGTCAGCATGAGAGCACCACCATCTCGTGGCTACGTCGTGGCCATTCCGTGAGCAATCATGGCAGTCGCTCCCCACCGGAAGTCTACGGGAGTTGGGGGTCCCGGTGACTGTTGTAGAATCTTCAAGGCTGAGGGGACTCTTTTGGGAATGGGGCCCATGCCCTAGAAGTCAAGCTTCTGAGTTCCACGGTTGCCCAGAGCCATCTTTAAAACACGAAAATGTTTTTACCTACCACGTACTTGACATTTTAAAGCTTATGATATTTGCTATTAAAAAACCATTGAAATTCACTGAAAAAACCATAGGTTATAGACCATATATAGTTAGGAATTAGCATTTACAAAACCTTGAAAATTCACTGAAAAAACCATGGGTTATAGACCATATATAGTTAGGAATTAGCATTTACAAAACCTTATTTTACTCACACAAAACCATTGAAATTTGCATATATAGTTAGTTGCACTAACTATATATCGCGCACCCGCAATCCACTGCTGATGATGTCACATATTACATCATTCATGACATGGTCAGTGACATCACTGATGACATCACTGATGACATCTCAAATGACATCACTGATGACATCACTGATGACATCTCAAATGACATCAGTGAATCAATTGTAAATAAATTCTGTGGTCACAGTCTCTACATTAATAAAGCCAAATACTGTGGATTTAAAAACAATGATATGGGCAATTTTCCAAACAATATATATATATGTGTGTGCCAAGGTGCATTGAAGACTGAGTGGGTGTATAAGTGTCTGAATGGATGATTTAGTAGGTGGGTGACTGACTGTATAAGTGAGTGATTAATCGTGTCTTACTGAATGCATGGGTTACTGACTAAACTGTGTGAATGTCTGTATTAGTCTGTCAGTTTGTGTGTAAGTGGCTGCATGGGTTGGTGAGTAGCTACATGAGTGCCTGTATGGGTTATTGATTGGTTGTCTGAGTATCTGTATAGGAGCCTGAGTGTCTGTGTGGGTTGGTGGGGGTATATGTGCATAGATGTGTGAGTGGGTAATTCACTGGGTGTATGGGTTCAAGAGTGTATCAGTGAAGGGCTTTAGGGGTGGGTGAGTGTATGTATGGGTGTGTTGGTGAGTGAATGGTTGTCTCAGTGGTACATGTATGAGTAACTATATATGTGAAAGGCAGTATATGTGAGTGTTGGGTATATAAATCATTATATGTGAGAGTGGGTAATTTTGAGAGTGTCTGTATGGATGGGTATGTGCTTGTATCAGTGAATGTATAATAGAGTAAGTATGTATTAGTATCTGTATGAATAAGTGGGTGGTGTATGTATAACTGCATAGGTGAGTAAATGGGAGTGTGAATGATTCCTTGCATGATTGACTAGGTGTGTAAGTAACTATGGATGAGTGGCAATGTGTGAGTGTCTGTATAGGTGTATGAGTACACTGATAGTGCTGTATTGATAAGTGACTGCATGTATGGGTGACTGTATGGGTGAAGGAGTGGACATGTGTGTAGACCTAGAAATTAGTGAGTGGGTATGTAGTAACTGGTGTTGGTTTTTTCTACGGTTTTGAAAATGGTAGTCTGTAACCTTTCTTCTACGGCCCATGACCATGCATGCCCCCTGGTACCTTTTAACCATTGGAACACGACTCCACAGGATTACCAACATTATCCTCAGAATCCTTTATTAGGATCTTGTCAGGGTCCCAAGAGAGGAAGATTTCAGAAGCAAAATCAAGTACACTAGGCAACAGACAATGAGCAGCCGATGGGTTGCAAACAGGAACATGACCAGTACACAGACCAACCAGGCCACAACCAGCAGACAAGTAGTTTAGTGGTCAACCTCACTAACCATGATCTATCACATACACAAGTGGAGATTCTGAAAAAAGGATTTAGGTTTTGTCCCCACTGAGAAAATCAACAAATTTAAATTGTGCAGAGAAGTAAATTCATTTATCAGAAAACTGAAGCTGAGGGCATAATTTGCCAACAAGGAACCCAGCCCAGAATCTCAAGATGACACAGGGCTCAAATGTGACATTGCCAGTTGAAATGTTGGCCTCTGAGAAGGCAGTGTTGAAGGAACTCGAAGGAATCCAACCAGAAAACACAAGTAAGTAATCATCAACTTTTGTCTATTTTCATTTGTATGCATACACAGTATTTCTATTTAACAAGCTACCATAGACGAGCGGACTTATCAAGGTCTTACCCACATATCTTTTCCTGTTTCTAATGAAAATAGACAGGAGTTGAAGATTGTTTACTAGTAATGTCCATGACTGGGACATTCAGGAAAGTTTTATCCTACATCTAAACATTTACGAGACGGAATCTCTGGGGAGATTTTATATACTCACAGGTGTTCTATGCTTTTTAGCCTTGGAGAAGTCCAGGGGGACAAAACACATGTCAGCTGCAGTGTTATGGATTTCTATATCTGTGACTCTGAATTTGAAGTAAAGGAGGAACTCAACTTCAGTGGATTGGATTTATTTGTTGTCAATGGCCTTTCACTCATTACAAGTTTGATTGTTATTGATTGGACTAGTGTATGCTTGAGTGCTTGATTTTTCTCTGGACATTGCTAACATACCCTGAGGGGTTTGTTAAATTAGCACCTAAGGTAACTTGGTGCTGAGCAAGACAGCACCACTTGAACATTGTTTGCTTATAAATAATGTGCTTTTTACTACAACCTATGATTTGTAATAGATGTTCTGTCACTCAGGCATAGTCACCAATGTTATAGTTAGGAATTAACATTTAAAAGTCCTAAGAAACTCAATAAAAAATAAAAAGGTTCCAGGGACGTTATAGTTAGGAAATGGAGTAAAAAAAACTCAGAAATGCACTGAAAAAAACAAAGCCTACAGGGACATTATAATTAGTCTCAGGTTTCATTCGTACAAAACCAGTGAAATTCAGCAGGTATAATTAACTGAGCTAACTATAACTCGCGCCCCCAATGCACTGCTTATGACCTCACATAATACATCACTCATGACATGGCCAGTGATATCACTGATGACATCATCCTCATAATCAACAACAAACTCATTCATACCCCTGTAGAACCTTTCATACACCCACTCCCACACAAACATTCCTAAACCCATTCACTGATCCATTCCAGTGCTTACATGCCCACTCATGGATTCATTAATCTACAGGCACATTTACTCACTCACCATTACAGCCACTCATACACCTACTCACTCACTAATACAGCCACTGGCATATATACTCACACACCCATACACAATGAGTCAGACACCCTTCGATCTACTCACACACCTACTCACTCACCCTCAATCCCACAGCCACTTACTCATATATATAGTTATACATACACCCACTCATTTACCCATATAGATACTAACAAGTACTCACTCACCTATACAGTCAGTGACACAAGCACCCACTCACCCATACAGCTACTCTCACATTTACTCACTACCCCATACAGTCACTTATATACCTAATGACTCACATTTACTGATTGTCACATATCCAGTTACTCACCTATATACCATTGACACATCTACTCACTCACCCACATAGCCATATACACATTCACTCACACATACAGCTCCTCACATACACACACTCACGAACCCATACAGCAGCTGAATCTCCCACTCACTCATCTATACACACCGTCCTGCACCCACTCATCCACCCACACAGTCACCCATACAGTTACTCAGACAACCAATCACTCACCCAACCAGCCACTCATGTACCTACTCACTCACCCATACAGCCACATAGACAGCAACTGACAGACTGATACAGACATTCACACAACCAGCTGTTCACCCATACCTTCCGTGAGACACCTAATTACTCACTTTTATAGTCAGTCACACACCCTCTGAATCATCCATACAGGCACTCTTACACCCACTGATTCATCAATACACCTTGGTATATATATTTAACATTCATAAACATTTTTAAAACACTTGCAGTCACTGGATGATATAATCAGTGATGTCATCATTGATGTAATTTGAGATGTCATGAGCCATGTCATTTGTGATGTCACTTATACAGTCAGTCACGCACCCATTGAATCATCCATGTAGGCACTCATACACCCACTTATTCACCAGTACGTCTTGGTATAAATATTAACATCCATAAACCTTTCAAAAACACTCATAGTCACTTGATGATGTCATCAGTGATGTCACTGACAATGTCATGAGTGATGTAATTTGTGACATCATCAGCAGGGCATTGCAGGTGCACGAGTTATAACTGCTGAATTTTTCTGGTTTTGTACGGGTGAAATGTCAGCCTAACTATAATGTCAGTGTAACCTTTGTTTTTTACCAGTGAATGTATATATATTCATTCACTGGAAAAAAGCAAAGGTAATGTTGAGGTTTGATATAATTATCTCAAGTAACTATACCTCATTCCCTAAAGAAACTATAACTCACTCCTCTGCCATGCACAACCTTGTCATCAATAATGCAAATTCAGATATTGCAGTTATGCTGTCAATGATGTTGATGATGTTTAGTGCAGGGCAGTGAAAACAAATTTGTATGACAGATTTTGGCTTTAGGGGTGGTACTGGTAGTAGGAATGGGTAATATGAGTATTTTAGGGTTTAGGGGTGGGCACTGATAAAGGCAGGTTTAATGACACATTAAAAAAGGGAATTTAATGAGTTTCCCCCAAAAAGTGAAAAAGAAGGAAGAAAATGATAGGAATGAAATTCAATATTAATATAGTTCATGTAGAGTGGCGAGTGAGGTGAAAAGACTGTGCGGAGGTGGGTGAGTTATATTAATTTTAAGGTGTACATAAGTATAAATGTGGGTTATAAGTATTGTTTATATTAATATTGAAAGTGGTGCAAAAATTATAGATTAAAAATGTAACTATACCTTTAGAATGTCTAATGTTTGCGTTGTTTAAGTTGGGTTTGTACAGCAAACATAAATAACGTTTTGCTAACTTTAACATATCTTTAACCTTGTTTTTTGTGTGAATTTCAATGTTTTTTCTAATCTCAGTTACAAATTTAAAGTAGTCGTCCAGTTTAGTTTTGTGGAGTGGAGTGGAGTGCTATTTAGTGGAGCGTAGCACATGATACTGGAGGAGAGTTTTGTAAAGTCTACTATGGTACTGTATATAATTATTTGGTGGAGTGGAGTACAGTGAAGTGGCATACAGTAAATTTGGATGCTGTACAGTGTTGTATATTGGAGTGGTATGGAATGTAGTGGCATACACTACCGTGGTATACAGTGGGATAGCAGAGTGTGGAGTGTGGTGAATTACAGTTATATTTTGTAAATACTGTAGAGTGTATTTGTGTCCACTGTGCTGGTATACAATGCAGTGCTAAGACTGGAGTTTTGCACAGTGTAAGAGCATATATTGGAATATTATATACTGAAAGAGCCTGCAGTTGAGTGGCATGCAGTAAATTCTGGTTCAGTGGAGTTGTGTAAATTGAAATAGCGTACACTAGAGTGGAGTACAGTGGAGTACCATATAGTGGAGTGTCATACAGCTTAGTTATTTTTAGTGGGCTTACGTAAAGTTGAGTATGGTACAGTGTTCTAAAATAAATGTCCGTAAAGTGCACTGGCATATATTGGAGTGCCAAGCAGTGAAGTTGTGCAGAGCGGAATACCGTACACAACAGTGAGGTACAGTGCAATAGGGTACCATTCTGTGATGTATACTTGGATAGCATAAAATGTAGTGCCATACAGTGTTGTAGTATAGAATTGAGTAGTCTTCAGTGTAATAAAGTTTAGTTTAGTGGTGGGAACTCTTTAAACGTATATTGGTGTGGAATATACTGGAGTACTGGAGTGTTGTAAAATTGAAGAGGGTTAATTTTTTAAGCATATATTCTTGTCATATACAGTGAAGTGTTTTTTAGTGCAGTGACGTTGAATGTAGTCTTTCAAAGTGTAATAGCATACAGTGGATTTTAGTAAAGTACAGTGGCGTATACTGCATTTCAGTACAATGGAGTGCAATAGAGTTGACTAGCATCCACTGAAATCATGTACACTCCAGTACTGTACTATGAAGTGGGGCACAGTCAAATAGGATATAGTGGAATAGCGCAAACTAGAGTTGCGTTCAATGAAAAGCACATATTTGTGAGCAGTACACTGTAGGTGTGTCCAGAAACTATCATATACAAAAGCATAATAAAATACAGTGGTGAGCCCTTTAATAGATTAGAGTATATTGTTGTCGACTGGAGTGGTGTACAGTCGAGTCTGGTGCAGTAGAGTGGGTTAATGTACAGTGTATTAGCATACAATATAGTTGACCAGAGTGTCGTAAAGGGAAGTGGCATACTTTAAATAGTGTACAGTGGAGCGCCGTAAAGTGAATTGTTGAACAGTAGAGTGGCGTAAAGTCGAGTGTGTAAATGAAAGGAAACATAGGGTTAAAGTGTGTGCAAAAATGTCAATTTTATATCTACAAAATATATATTATATATGTTAATGTGCATTTTCTAGCTGTATATGAAATAGTGTAAATAATGCTAAACATATATGTTATGTAAAACAGACTTATATACTGTGCTATGGTTCATGCCATACCACGTTACACAGGGCTCAAAACTGGATTGGTCATTGGACACTATAAGGCTGATTTTTACCTTTGTGTTTACGAAAGGTGAACACAAAACTGTGTCTATCAAAGGTAAAAATCAGCCTTATAGTTTTTATCACACATTCCCATTATTGTACGGTCAGTGCTTTGTTGACTTTTGGCTTAGAGTGTTATATATTTAAGGAACCATAAGTTTAATTGTTATTAACAACCGATTCCCTTTATTTCAGTGGTAAAATGTTACCGTACTTATTTAAAAATATGTAGATATTATCAACACATGGATCTTTAAACATTTTCTCCCTTAATAATTTTGGACTTGTTTGCAGAACATCAGTGAAATTTAGCATACTTGTTCTACCTGTTTCATTGTGGAAGGAGTTAACGTTTTGCAGGGCTTAGTCAATGAGATCCAAAGGAAAAAGGGGGTCCCAAAACGTGCTTAGTTCTAATGTATTTCACATACAAATGTGTATTTTCCATGCAGTGAAAACCATCAATCGCATTTTGTTCGAATATGGCAGGATTACATGATTATTTTGTGTAGTTTAGGTATGTAGTGCAACTAATTTATCATTTTTAAGGTATTTAAAGTTAGTGATATTTGTTGCTGCATTATTGTAGCGAAATAGGGGGTATTTAACAATACTACCACTGTGCATAGTGATTAAAAGTGATTGTCTAATCATTGGCTTTAGAAAAATTGAACGCAGTTATGTTGTTTTTAGCTACAGTTTGCCCATGTTCTGCATTACGCTTTTTCTATATAGGTAGGTATTAGGTGTGCTACTGTTGCCCTCACTATAACCACTTTAGTAAAGTAGTAAGACCCAGCATGATTGGATAGAATGCAGATAGACGGAGAGAAGCAGTGCGGCATGTTATGCAAGGGGAGGAGCTGCGCAAAGCCTGGCCTGCCAGACGGAGCGGAGACAGTTGTAGTGTGCATTGTGGAGTGAACCGCCTAACAATGCCTGCGCACTGCTAGGACCATAACACCGTAACTCTGTAGTTAAATGCCATCTTCTCCGCAGTGCCCCGCAGTACCACTGACTTCTATCGCCGTTGCGGTTATTTGCGCATTTGTCACCACTGCCAAAATGTCACTGTAGGGGTACCGAGGGCTGGTTGGTGCAGCGGCTGCTGCCGTTACAGCCTGCGGAGACCGCGCCCCTATTCCTTAGCTCACTAACTGACTTATTGAATGCATTGTGGGTGGCTGCAGTGTCATTTTGGTACTCTGCTGCTGCTCTATCATCTTGTCCAGCTTGTCGGACACGATGCAGGCACTGAGTTGAGGTGGAATGTGGTGGAATTCTGTGTGCAGTGGAAGGGTTACCTACGCCCCCAGCCTCCTGGCCAGATTTGACTTGATTTAGGGCCAGGAGCCTTTCTTCTCCTTTTCAAGCAGCACATGGAGTAACAAGCAAAGCTGTGGCCGGAGAATGAGTACCTCCAAGTTTCCTGATGAATTGGGATCAAGTCTCTCCGAAGAAGAAGGTGAGGAGGCTGAAAGGAGGCTGAGAATGGAGGACGTAGTGACCCTCTGGAAAGAGCATAGCCTGCCCCTCCCTGCAGACATGGCCCAGATAGGACTGGGTGCGGTTTGTGGGGTGGTTCTGTGAACTCGACTCAGTCTCGGTTTGCCCATCTTGCACGTTCGTAGGCACACTTGTTTTCCTGATTACCTCCTGTTTTAACTGCTTACATGTTTTTCACTTTTCAGCTTGGTTTCTCCAATGTCATATATTTTACATCTTCCTGAAGGACGCATTTGACTGTAAGCGAGATGCAATAGGGGGTCCTACAATATTTCCCCTTTTAATGTGCCACCTTATGTGCTAATGACACCCAGCATTCTCTAGCGTTCACTAGTGACCCCAGTGTCGTGACATTTCTCCCCGCCGGGGGTTTTCCTTTTCCCTTTTGGAAGCCATTCGCACTAGAAACTCCTGCGCTACTGTAGAAATCTGTGGTCCAACAAATAGTCACATCAGGGCTACAGAACATTCCCCGCCCCCACATACCCAAACCCGCAAAGGAAACACAGACAATTTAGTAAGTTTGGGTAAAAATTGCTGCAGGATTTATTTACATACAACATATGTAAAGATGGTGGGTTAGCTTACGGGCGATCCAGGACAGGCCGCATTCTCGCCACCTGCCCGCCTGTTTGAGCCAAACAGCACAGTGGCGAACCACCCAACTGCTGTACAATAGAATTAATTACTGACACGCCCATTGCTGGGCGTGACTAGGCAAACCCCCGGTTGCACAGGCCCACAACCGCCCGAAGGACTACTGGGGCGCCGACACGAATTCCTGCACCTCCCATGAGGTTACAGGTTAGGCTCTGGCACCCCTATGTGCCCGCTGAAGTACATCATTTGCACCTCTCCTCTTCCGGATCGCCCCGTAACTCCGCCTGCAACGAAAAACAAACACATTAAAATGCCCCCCAACCCCTACTACTGACACTCTGGGTAAGAGGAAGGGAGGGAAAAGAGTGTCCCGCAAGTTCACGACGGTGTCCGGGCGGCAAAGAGGCTCTACAGAAGGGCACCGTGGCTTAAGTACCCTGGAAGCCCCTCCCCGCCGCCCGGACGAGATTCACGGCCAGCCGCCTCCTCCAACCGGTGAGGCGGATGCGCCGGACATACAGCTGGGGGCGGGACCGCCCTCCGTGACTAGGTGCCCGCCCTCTTAATGGCCACTGCGTGGCCTCGGGCAGGCGCATAGTCACATCAGGGCTACAGAACATTCCCCGCCCCCACATACCCAAACCCGCAAAGGAAACACAGACAATTTAGTAAGTTTGGGTAAAAATTGCTGCAGGATTTATTTACATACAACATATGTAAAGATGGTGGGTTAGCTTACGGGCGATCAAGGACAGGCCGCATTCTCGCCACCTGCCCGCCTGTTTGAGCCAAACAGCACAGTGGCGAACCACCCAACTGCTGTACAATAGAATTAATTACTGACACGCCCATTGCTGGGCGTGACTAGGCAAACCCCCGGTTGCACAGGCCCACAACCGCCCGAAGGACTACTGGGGTGCCGACACAAATTCCTGCACCTCCCATGAGGTTACAGGTTAGGCTCTGGCACCCCTATGTGCCCGCTGAAGTACATCATTTGCACCTCTCTTCTTCCGGATCGCCCCGTAACTCCGCCACAGCCTGTGCGGTGGTAACCGCTGCCGCACATGCCCCCCACCATTGTTACCTATTCTACCTGCAACCTCTGCTCATGAGTGCTTCTTTTAAGTCCAGCAGGAAGAGGTCTAAGCCTACGGGCGTGAGGTGAACACCATCCTCCTCGAAGTACCCCTTCACCTTTTCCTGAATCAAATCATGTTTGATGAAACCCAGCCCTCTGCGCTGCGTAAATTTTTTCATGGCCGCATTTATGCGCCTTCTTGCTCTCTCGATTGCCTCGCTGGACTTAGCACCCCGCCAGTGTCTCCTAGGCACTATTTCGGACCACCAGACCTCGCATTCACGCAACAGGCTGCCAATGATGCCCAGGTCGGTCTTCATTTTGAGAAGTAGAGCGGATTTCCCCACGGAGGTAATGTCATTGCCACCCAAGTGGATTATTAAATGATGGGGAAGAGGTCCACCCTGGGCAAGGGCCTCCCGCAGTCGAAAGAGTAGGCTATGCCAACGCATGCCCGGGAATCCCCACCACACGCATTCTATCTCTGAAAAGGTACCAGTCCACTGCCTGATGGCAGCCCATCGTGCCAATCTGCTGACCATAGAGTGCCCCAAGACCCACACACGTGAACCTGTCAAAGAAAGACGCGATATGTTCAAGGGTGTTTATTCAAGATTCACATGTTATACACAAATATCACGAAGCACAGCAAACAAAATCAAACACAAAACTGAAATGGGATCAAGGCCTAACATAACGCTTATAACAAGCTGATTCCCAGCGCCCAACAGACTGTACCTGCCCTGGAGACATCCCAGCGCGGAAGGCCGATGTGGCCGCCCCTATACGGAAGGAGTGACTAGAGAACTTCTTCCCTTGAACCAACAAACCAGCCCTGTCAAGGCAAGCCAACATGATCTTGTCCATCTGGTATTTCGTTAAGGGGCTGAGGTCGGCATGCACTAGGAGGTAACCTGGCCCAGCAGGGCGCAATGCGAGGAAGGCTCGTAGGACTGCCACCGGGCAGAAACGAAAATCCCCAAGGGGGGAGAGTCTGATAAGAGACCCTTTCCCAGACTGATCCGTCTTAGACCTCCTCAGCGTAATAGACAACCCACTCTCGAAATTGATATCCTCCACACCCAGAGCATCCCGAGAGGTATCAGACTTAGAACGAGCCACCAGCTCACTACTCCTAAAAGCCCCGAAGAAAGCTAGGACAAAGGCAGTAGAAAAAAGGGCCGCCTCATACCGAGAGTGCACAACTGCCTGCAACACCTGTAACATGGCCTGGAGAGAAGGGAAATCAATGGGAGACCTGTCATCCGGGGCCCTAGGATCCTCCCGCGCCCAACCTTTCAAGGCAGCCCTAATCACAAAGGACGAGGTGGGATCCTGCCCCCCACCCAATCTAGCCTCATGACCAATGGCCGCTAGGTGGCCGCAAACCCAGGAATGAGATTTCTTCTGCTTCTTGGCCCATACTATAAAGGCATGAACTCTCTTCTCTATTGGCAACGCTTGCAAGCCCAGGTCAGTGATAACTTTAATGAACGTAGCACGATGACTTGCGTAGCGTTTACGTGTACTCAACGCTAAGGATTTCTCTCCTAGTTCCCTCATGTGCTGCTCCACTCCAAGATGTGCCAAAGCCTTGGCGCAAAGGGGGTCATCTCCTCTCTCGCCTGAGGGCAAACTGCCCAGAAACGATCCAGCTGCAAACGAGAGAGAGCGTCAGCTGCGACATTGGTGACCCCTGCAATGTGTCTGGCTCTAAATTCAACATTGCAATACAGGCACCTGCTAGCCAGTTCCCGGAGTAGAGACAGCACTAACGGGCAGCTGGCAGACAACCAGTTGATAGCCTGTACCACCGCCATGTTATCTGACCAAAACAAGACCTTTCTGTTGGACAGGACCTCCGGCCACAGGTGTAGGGAAATGACAATGGGGAAGAGTTCCAGGACAGCAATGTTAGCAGTAATACCCCGCTTGCGCCAAGAATTGGGCCAACCCTGCGCGCACCACTGCTCTCCCAGAATGGCCCCGAAGCCCTCGCGGCCCGAGGCGTCCGTGAACATGTTCAACTCAGGACTCTCCACCCACGGGGACCTCCATATCACAGTCCCATTAAAATCTGACAAGAAAACATCCCACATCTGCAGATCCTTCTTGAGACCAGAGGTCAACCTAACAAAATGGTACTGTTTGTTGATCTTAGCGGTAGCCTTGGCTAAGCGTCTTGCAAAAACGCGCCCCACAGGAATCACTCTAGCAGCAAAATTCAGTTTACCTAGCAGGCTCTGAATGACCCCCAGAGGTGCTTTATCTCTGCCTAGCAAAGCTTGAATGTCATTCTTCAAGGCCACCACCTTCTCTGCCGGGAGACGAGACACTCCCTGGACCGTGTCAAGCTCAATCCCCAGGAAGGTCAGCACCTGAGCAGGGCCCTCGGTCTTACCTGGCGCCAGTGGCACACCCAAACGACTTGCAAGCTCAATGAAACAGTCCAGGCCCTCCTGACACTCCTGCGTGCCCTCCCTCCCAATGAAAAGGAAATCGTCTAGGTAGTGAGACACCGCTGCCACTTTATATTCCTCTGTGAGGGCCCACTGAAGGAAGGTGCTGAAGGCTTCAAAGAAGGCACACGAGACAGCGCAACCCATTGGCATACACTTGTCGAAGTAGTATCCCCCATTCCACTTGAAGCCCAAGAGGTGCTGGCTGTCAGGATGGACCAGTAACAAACGGAAAGCTGCCTCTATGTCTGCCTTAGCCAGCCAGGCCCCCTCCCCTGCTCTCCTCACTAAGTCTATGGCCATGTCAAGGGAACAGTAAGAGACAGAGCAGGCCTCTTCGGGCAGCCAGGAGTTGACAGAGTTCCCCTCTGGGAAGGACAAGTTATGTATCAACCTGAAAGCCCCAGGTTCTTTTTTGGGGACAACACCCAAAGGGGACACGACAAAGTCCGGAAGGGGGGGGGCAGGAAAGGCCCAGCCACCCTCCCCAAGGCTACCTCCTTGATGATCTTTTTGTCAACAACCTCCGGGAGCTCCCTCACAGATTTTTGGTTTTCAGCATCTCTGCTGACTCTAGGACCCTGATAGGGGATCTTGAAGCCCTCGAGGAAACTTTGAGTCAGGACATCCCTATCTTTCACATTGGGGTATTGGTGAAGGAGGGCAACCAGCCTAGGTAAAATGATTGGAGATGGGCCTTTGGACCTAAGATGGGGGGGTCCCTAGCGGGCAGCACAGGTGGGCCAAGAGGAGTGGGGAGCGGGATTGGCTGCAGGGGCACCTCAATATGGGGGAGGGGAGGGAATGTCCTTGGAGATACTACTTGTCCTTGCTGGCAGCGTTGGCGGCGGGGGACCTCTTCTCACAGGACGACTCGGGGTGGGAACCACCGCATTTGCTGCAAACGCGGGAGAATCTACATGCTTTCCCCCAGGTGCAGTTCCCAGCATTGAACATCCTGCAAGAGGGGGAAACATTCTTCTTGGCATACTGTTTGTTAAAACTGCCCCCCCCGCGCCCCCCTCGAAAGGACTGTCTAAAATTGCTCTTCTTCTGCGAGAACTGCTTATCATTTTCCGTCTTCCTAACCTGGACCACACTGTTGACACCACTCTCTACTTTTCCTTTGCCCATGTGGACCATCCACAGTCTCACTTCAACCTGGTCCCATTCTAGCTCCGGGCAGACAGACATCTTTTTGCGGAACTCGCAATCATACAAGTACCACCCCATCCCCGATGTTGCTTCCGCTTCGTTAATTATTACACTATTGTATTGGAAAAGTCCCTGCGCCTGCTCTGGGAAACGCTCAGTTATTACAGCCGCCAGGATGGCAAATGCCTGGCGCCAGTTTTTTATTGTCTTCTCGGGCCAGGTTTGGAAGCGTGCTTTCTTCTCTTCGTCCTTCGAACCCATCCTTCTCACATCCACCCCATCCGCCCCCAGCATGAGGAGGGAGAAAATGTCTATGAATTCCCTACGCCAGATGCCCTCCTTAGCTGCCTGTGGAACTTGCCAGGCTAGGGAACATTTACCAGACAAAAGAGGTGCCATAGTCATCAGAGCAGTGGGCGCAGGGATGGTCACCGCAGCTGGCGGGGGGGCCACAGAACTGATAGCTGGCAGGGGTGGAGGAGCAGCTGATGTACCCACCTGGGGCAGGGCCGGGACCACCGCGGGCGGGAGGGCCTCCTGGGACACACTCGGCGCCGGCAGCAAAACCTGTGGGAGAAGCGCTCCAGACGCCAGACCAGGAGCAGGGCTGACAGGGGGAGCAATAACAACGTTGCTGAGACCAGCATGTTCCCCCCCTAGGGTGGAAGAACCCCCCCACACTTGCACCACGTCAGCCTCCTCAGTGGGAAGGAATGGTGCCGCTACCGGCGGAGTCATAGGATGAGATTGCATTGCAGGTGACCGTGCGATGGCAGGGGACAAGCTGGCTCTGATTTCTGACATAAACAACGCCAGCGAGTCTGTAATCTTACCCAGATCTTCCCGGGTAGCAAATTCCACACTTGAAGCCGCCGTGCGAGGGGGCGAGGGGGGCACACCCGGACCACCGCCGGGGGGATGCCGGGGCGTGCACTATCACATTTCTGACCGGGTCAGCCGCCCTGGTCTTAGAGGGGGGCTCCGCTGGGAAGTCCTTGACTGTTGGCTTCCTCGTGCGCTTGGACCTCACTGTGGCTGTGTCCTCTGCTACCTCTATTTCAGTTATTTGTGAGGCAGGGGCCGGCCCGGGGGGTTTAGGGGGGTTTGCCAGTAAAAGTCCACTGGCCCACGCCACCCCATTAACCTTTATCATATCCAAAAGGGCTTTCATCTGGGGGTCCTGAGACGGTCCTAGCCCGAATCCTCAACCTGGGACGTCTGCGTAAAAAGAGTGGGGGACCCCTGACTCTCCATGGTGCCTTCGGATGTAACCTGCAAAAGAGATAACCATGAGCCACTGCATTCTGACGACTTTCTACAAAGCCAGCACGCACGTACCACCCCATGTAGGCCAACTGCCACACACATCCCCTTGTCACAGTACATGTGGAGGGAAAAGAACCAATGCACCACTGGGGTGGATAACCGACCGAGGGCACCCCCCCCCCCCCTAGCGTAGTCCAACTCTTCGCCAGTACATACCTCAGCTACTGATCCTGAGAAAGCTAGGGAAAATCCGAGACTATTGTGCGGACCCGATGCTGTTCCACGACTGTGCGCAACTGCGAGGAACAAAAGAAAATTAGCTACTGTCACACCCATTGCCGGGCGAGAAACAACTTATCCTAAAACAACTCAACCGGCAAAAAACCCGGAATGCAAAAACATCACAATGTCCACATTAGTCAATTGGTGGCCTCGGAGCACCAGCCCACGAAACGCAGGCAGCTGGCACCCCGGGATACAACACATTAAAGATAAAGCCCCCCCTCTCCCGATGGTACATGCCTAGGGGGGGGAGAAAGAGCGGGGGGAGGGCGGGGCAATATGCGGGCCGAAGAACGGGTCTTAGAGGCGAAATTGCCCGGCAAGGCGTAATCTGAAAGAAAGAATATAAAATGTTATAACTAGGCCGGCGGCCGGCGAACCATGGCCAGCGCTGTGCACCATAGGTGAAGCAAAGCATCACTCCGAGGCCCCAGCCGTATGCAGCACCACAGATGACTGTGCCATACACGAAGGCGGCTCCTACGAAAAGAGCAGCGACATTAGTCCAACCACGCCACCACGCGAGGGAAGGGCGGGAATGGGGGGGGGGGGAAAGGGTACGGGAGGAGCGAAAGCGGGAAGCACCGGAACCCGCGCAGGCCCGTTCCCCAGCCCCGTGCTTGCACCCCCCCGAAAGGTATCAAATATACACACAACAGATGCGCAGAAATTCAAAATTGTTATAACTGTTCAAGTGATTCATATATTTCGAGGCCCCCGACATGCGGAGCGTGCGTCCAGCCACAGAGCTACTGTTGTTTAAATCGGCAATGCAGGATACGAACATAACCGGTAGAGGGAGACACGCTGGGCGCCCGTCGGGTCCCGCGCCCACGAGGACCGGACTCCGGAAAGCAACGCGCTCCGCCCCCTACCGCTTTTCCGACCTGGTGCTGACAAAAGCGCGAGTACCATACATAAATATCCACATCGCCAAGAAGACATCCGCAAATGAACAAGAAATCAACAAGTGGATCAAACAATGGCAGGCAAAGCGAATAGAACTGTGAATCAAAACCTGACGTACAAACAAATACAGGTATGCGGTGGCGGGTGTTCTTTAACTAGATAATCTCATCGGGATCTACGCCCACGTGGACCGGGCACCGGCAAAGTCAACGTCCCGCCCCTTCCCGCTAACAGACCAAACATATTACGGAAAGGCGCTAGCGCCCGTATTTCAAACAGTAGAAATAGAACAAAACCATACACAAGTGTTGCAATAATGACATGAAATACAATTGTAAGGAAGCGGCCGTGAATCACGCATAGCGCTCGTCGGGTCCCGCGCCCACGTGGACCGGACTCCGACATGCACCACGTTTTTGCACCCTGTTGCTAAAAACCTTCCCGCTCACCCTTGCTTATGCCACAAATACAGAAGGAACATTTCCGCCCACGCATATATGCAACCAACCACCACAGCAACCTTAAATGGCCGCCGGACACAACCCCCGACCCAATATGGCCACCGGAAGTGCCGGGAGGGAAGGTAGGAAGGAAAGACTCTGCGAAGCTACGAGACAAGACTTCGATATTCCTGCAATCCCCCCCTCCCAAGGACCAATGTATGCGTCGTGAAAGCGGCATAGAATGGGACAGGCAGGATGCACGGCTGCCGCGGCAGGGCCCGACAGGTACAGGCCGGACCCGCCCAGCACCCAACACCAAAGCAGACAAGGGGACCCGATTAGGCAACTGGACGTCCCCCCCCAACAGCAGCCCGCGTGAGAGGGCCGCCTCGCCAGGCTCACACCTTCGAGGAGGGAGCAGGCGGACAAAAAGGGGGGGGAAGGGCAGGCCCGAGGCCTCGCTCACCTTATCTGACGAAAATAGTAAAAGAGTGTCCCGCAAGTTCACGACGGCGTCCGGGCGGCAAAGAGGCTCTACAGAAGGGCACCGTGGCTTAAGTACCCTGGAAGCCCCTCCCCGCCGCCCGGACGAGATTCACGGCCAGCCTCCTCCTCCAACCGGTGAGGCGGATGCGCCGGACATACAGCTGGGGGCGGGACCGCCCTCCGTGACTAGGTGCCCGCCCTCTTAATGGCCACTGCGTGGCCTCGGGCAGGCGCAGAGTAAAGAGGCAAACTTTTGTTTGCAAGCCCGCAAACCAAAAATCATTTGTTGGTGATGCCCTCCTGGTGCTTGCGCTCAGGGCATTCAGGGCACTCAATCCCTCCTTCAGGATCACCCAAAGCGTCGCCA
This sequence comes from Lissotriton vulgaris, assembly GCF_964263255.1. Classification (NCBI taxonomy): domain Eukaryota; kingdom Metazoa; phylum Chordata; class Amphibia; order Caudata; family Salamandridae; genus Lissotriton; species Lissotriton vulgaris. The sequence goes on from NC_141694.1 coordinate 884,760,761, forward strand.
GGGGCCAAAACAGGGCAAGCTAGTTGCACCTCTGATCACACCAGTCCCCTCAAGTTACTAAAAACGATCAGGCAAAGTAAACCCCAGGGTCATCTGTTACACCTGAATTCTCATCACACTGTGTTGTTGATGTTCTTGAAGGGTGTGAGGGCATAGTGGTAAAGGATAAGGACCAAAGAGTGGCTCCCGGTGTAGTTAGTGAGTGTGAGGTGGGTCCCTGCCCTGCTCTTTCTGAGCTGAATGTTACACATTTACCTAAGTTTACCTATAAGAATATTGGGGGAGTAACTTTATTACCTCTATTAACACAGGTCACTGATGCGTGCACTGTACCGTAAGTGGGTGAAGGTGCCGAGATGGAAATAGACATACTTGTTGAAAATATTGAGGTTCAAACTGAAATAAATGTTGCTGATAAGTTGATGTCCTTATCTGAGGGGCCAGTGTCCTTGGTTGATAAATCTGGCCCTTTGAACAATATAGAGCAATCTCACAGTCATCTTTCCCTCAAAATGACCCTGCATATGCCACATATTGTAGACTGCAACCTCGAACCGGGGGATTTGGAGGATTATACTATGCCAGACATCGTCATACCAATGAAAAAATAATAATATTGGAGGCCAACTTGAAACCTCCAGTTGCCAAGGAGTTTGCACTGAGACTGTCATTGGATATTCATGCTAGTTGCCCCGTATGCCAACTTTGTAGATTAGCATCCCCTCTAGTGTGTCCTGTGTGCAATCATTAGATTTGTCAAATATGGAGGCGTCAGAGGCATCTCCAAATAAAGGGGTACATGATTTTTGGCAAATATTAAACATAGCAGATAACAGATTGGGGGAGGGGCAATCTTGAGATACTTTATGTTTTAAAGAGTGTTGGACCCGGCCCTTTTTGGCAGGTTCACCCTGAAACGTTTTGCTTTTTCCTAGCCTGTTTCTGTAACCTGGTGTTGGTGATTTTAGGTCTCTGTGCACTTTTTCACTGTGGTCCAGTGTAAAGTGTGTGCGCTCTCTGTGTGTGTGGTGAGAGTGACCTGCCCTCCCATAGGAATGCATGGGGAATATGTGTGACCATGGTAGTTCCTGATGTGTGGGGAGTGCAGGGTCGAGTTTGGTATGTGCAAACTCGTGAGATTGAATGCTGCGTAATGATGTATATGGCATGAATGTGTCTAGTGTGGAAGTGCCACTTCTAGACATGGGTGTGCGTGTGTAGTGAGGGTGCTGACATGTGATTGGCTGGAGCCGGGCTCCTGGATGTCTGGATGGGTCTGCCCAGTGATGAGTGGTGAGATTAGCATGCTGATATGAGGGAAGGAGAGACCCTTCACCACGGGAGGTTGAGCGCACGTTTACGATGCCACAATACACAACCTAACTACTACATGGAGTCATAAACAGAAGGCTGGTTTACTCATGAGGATTACAAAATTGAGTCTGACCAGAGGCTCTCCAGATTTCTCAGAGGAGAAACGACATCTAATTATTTCTTCTCACACGATATTACTGAGAGGATCACACAGTTTATTATAAGCCCTGAAGAAGTCTCTAGAAAAAGAGACAAAACGCGTTGGCTATGTGTTGGATGTTTTTATCGAATGGAAGAATTCTCTTAATCTGAGTAATAAAGGCAGAAAAGGATTTGAAAAAAGAACATCGACTGCATTTTGACAATTTTTTATGTGTCCATTTGGAATACATGTTGAAATATAATTGTGCATAAGAACTTGTATTTAATAGTACTGATTAGTTATCAGTGTGCTGAAACCACCCTTTGTTGTGTCAAGTATTTGTAGGTTGTTGTTAACAACTTGAGGGGAGTGGAGGGGGAAGCGCTCCCAGGTTTCATGCACCTAGTCACAAAACGACACTACCGCTTACGTAGAGTGCAGGTTTTATTGGCCTCTGCCCTCTGTAGTTTGTTAGTGAGGGGAGGAGTGCACCTGGGTCCTGAATGGGGCTGGGTTTTCCCCACACAATGCTGGCTCCGCCCCCTGTGGTGTGACTGATTACCCCTAGCCTGACAAGTGAATGGGAGGGGTGGCTGAGCTCATCAAGGGGGCTCCCAAACCAGCTGCGCCTGGTTTTTCCCCACCCTACACCTTTAGACAAAGGAATTCACTGTATAAAAAGGGGCTGTGTCCCCTTCCAAAATGTTCTTGTTTCTGACTTGAATCCTGCCAGGGGCGTGCTGCTGCTTTGGCCCAGGGGAAGACTTGCCTCCCTGGGCCCTGCCCAGCCCCTGGATACCTGATGGACTTTCCTTTTCTGGGAGCTGCTGTGCTCCACCTTATGTCCTGGACTGCTGAGGTCCTGGACTCCTGAAGGACTTGTTGCTGGACTCTGGGGCATCATTGCTCTGGGGAGTGCTTTGCCCTTGTTCCTAAATCCCTAAGCGCTTGGTAGCGCTTTATTTCTCCCCTAGGCGCCTGGGAGCGCTTTATTTGTCTTGCTAGCGCTTGGGAGCACTCTACTGGCTCAGCCGGTGCCCACCCGGTGAATGTCCCGTTTATTTGCTGATTTTGCACCCCTGGCAGATGCCCACCCCACCAGGGACCTGGTGCCGTTGTTTTGGCCCCAAGCGAGTGCCCATCTCGCGTCACGATTTAATTCCCGAGGGAGCCTACTCCTCGAAAATCACAGCCACCGGCCTGTGGATCTGCTGTAAGGCGCTGTCCCGCCTCCATCCCCCCAGGGCCGCGCTGCCATTGGCGGCCCCGGAGAAAGGATTGCCGCGCTGTGATTGGTCCCCGGCCGCAGGGACTCCCTTCGCGTCATCTTGGGGCCGCGCAGGGATTGGCCCGACCTTGAGGGCTTCCCCATGCGCACCCGGAAGTACTGAGAGCGGACAGGAGGCCACCCCGCGCTCCTGCCTTGCAAAGAAGCAGCATCTGTCCATGAGGCTCCCCCAGCGAGAGGAGAGCCCCGACGCGGAAGGAGAACGGCTGGGAGTGCCAGGTGGGGCTCCGGTGGGTGTTGAAGAGTAGCCCCGCGCTGCCTGACAGAAGAGACCGGCAGTGTTTCCGGCCCCCGCAGCACCAGTGAAGTCCCGGTGAGTGCGGGGGCAGTTGCTTCTTTCTCCCCAGAGCGGCCCGGTTGCTAGAGGGCCGCTCCAACGAGTGGGGCATTGCTTGTTTTAGAGCCCTGAGAGGGCTCCGGGGTTATTTGTCTTCTTGAATCCCTAGGAGGGGGACTCCAACGACGGCGCATTGGTGCGGAGAGCCACGAGAGGCTCACGGCGCCACCTTTGTATTTACAAGCCTGCGAGGCTCGAGGCGGCATTTCTCTTGTCTTAGAGTCCCCAGGAGGGGAACTCCAATGAAGGCCCATTTGTTTAGTTAGAGCTTGAAGGGCTCATGGGATCATATTTGTTGAGCCCTGCGAGGCTCCCAGCCCACAGTTGTTTTAGAACCCCAGAGAGGCTCTGGAGCGCCATACTGTTTGTTTAGAGCCACAAGGCTCTTGGGGGACACAAGTGTTTTGGCCAGAGCCTGCGAGGCTCCAGCGGTGGCCCATCCTTGTCTTCACAGCTGCCCAGCACTTAGTGGGCAGCTGCTACGTTTACGCCCCCCTGACATTGGACACAGGGCGTATTAGCCCCAACAAGGCCGGAGGGCCTAGGGACAGTCACAGATGGTGACTTATGTGAGTTTGGCGCAATTGTGTTTTCTTACACCTCTGAATGTGTTGGTTATACATCATGTGTTTTTCCTGTGTTGCACCTCTGAATGTTTTTAGGCATCATGTGTTTTCCTTCCCTGCACCTCTGAATGTGTTTTGATGCATTGTGTGCCTTGTTCTTACACCGCTGAATGTATGTTTATGCATCATGTGTTTTCCTTCCCTATACCTCTAAATGTTGTGATGCATCATGTGTAATGTGTTCTTGCTTATACCCCTATATGTATTGTGATACTTAGGTGGTTGTTCTTGCTAGTACAGGTGTTGCTAGTGAGGTCCTGGTTCCCTGCGTGACATTTTCCTAAGGTGGTTAGGGTTGCGTAGGTGGTACCTACCTGTTACCAGTGGTTACTGGTTGTGATCTATAATTGTTATTATGTGAGTTACGCCCCTAAAAATGATGTATTCTTAGGAGGCAGAGTCTAATGTGTTTAGACTAGTGAGGAGATTGCCTACTGTCGTTTTTACTGGTTAGGCCTAAGCATGGGCGAATTTTGCGAATCTGGCGTTCGCAAATTTGCGTATTTGCAAACTCGCAAAATCCGCGAATTCTCGCGAATTTGCGGATTTTTTTGTTTTTATAGTGTTCGCAAGGGTTTCTGCCAGTTCGCGAGGATTTTGTACCAGTTCGCAATTGCGAACTTACTTGTCGGCACGCAACGGTCGTGACTATGTTGTTTCTACGTCTGGTTCATCATCATAGGTTCACAGCACCCTCTGTTTCAACACTGCCACCCTCTGTTTCACCCATGCTACCCTCTGGTACATCAATGCCACCCTCTGGTTCATCATCATCACTGTAGATTATGGGGGGGAAAAGCAAGCACACCTGCCCTGCTTCAACTCACATGAATTAATTTGGGGTTGATTTATTAATGTGTCACTGTTTTAAAATTCCAGTCTGGTACCTGCTTCCTTATCTGTAATTTGCTTTCTGTTGCAGTGCAATTTTTTTTTCCAGGACCTTTGTGGCCTACTTGTAGCTATTCTATGATCCGGCTGTGAGGGTCAGAGCAGGGTCATACAATTGTTGCAACTAGCAACTGAACTCTGGAGGAGCCCCAGTCAGGAAGCACTACAGGGAATGGTTACTAATGATGAATTTGAACTTTTGCACCTGCTGAGTGCTTTCAGTTTAGCAAAACTCGTTTTTCTGCAGAACAGCAAATGTAATGCCCCAAACAAACTTACTTGTGAAAGTTGATTTCTAATCCAAAAGTGATCCAAAGAAAGTCAAAAGGCCTCAAATCCAAAAAAGGGCAGGCAAATGTCAACCTGAGGAGTTATTCTGATAAAAATCATCATTTTCAGAAGGTCTATGCTGCTTGCTAGTGGATTTCTTGTGCATAATTGCAAATTTTGTAATTTCGCGAGTGCGAGATTGTTGCTGCCCGCCGCACCTACATGTTCGCAATTGCGAACTTACGCCGCACGCCGCAAAATTGTATCACCAAGAAAAAAAAATCCGCTGCGTGCGAATTTGCGGATTTTCGGTAAATTCGCGAGCGTTCGCGGATCACGAATTTACTGAAAATCCGCAAAATCCGCGAGCGGAACGGATTTTCCGCCCATGCTTAGTTAGGCCCAAATGTGAGTTATGCGTAATGTGCTATGCCATTATGCCTGTGACACCTCTGAATGTGTTTTATGCATTATGTGTCCTTCTCCACACCTCTGAATGTTTTTATGCATCATTTGTTTTCCTGTGTTGCACCTCTGAATGTGTTTTGATGCGTCATGTGCCTTGTTCTTACACTGCTGAATGTATGTTTATACATCATGTGTCTTTCCTACACCTCTGAATGTCCTATGCATCATGTGTGAAACTTCTGATTGTTATTTGTTCAAAGTGCTATTTCTAACAGTATTTCTAGTTCTAAAAGTGTTGATTCTGACAGTGGCCCATGTGGCCCTGTCCTGTAAATAATCCCTTGTGAATATTGCCCGTGCCAGTTGGCACAATGTATATTGTGTGATTACTATCTGATGTGTTTTGACAATACAAAAGTTATTTTTATATAACCTTGTGTGTAGTTCCTTTTGTGGTGTGCCTAGGATGTTGTTGCTGTTGTGTGCGTGCCCAAATGCTTTACACATTGCCTCCGGGATAAGTATGTCTGCTTGTGCCAAGCTACCAAGGGGGTGAGCAGGGGTTATCTTGGTGTGTGACTCCCTTGCCCTGACTAGAATGGTGGTTTCTGCCTGGCTTTGGTGTCAGCCCTAGCCAGCCAGAATAGCCAGTTCTAACAAAGAGGATTCTGTCATCAATTTTATCCTTGCTGGAGATAACCACTATCAATTCTGATCAAATACTGGATGTCCTTTCACCACTTTTAATGGGGGTTCAGAAGCTCAATTCTAATAGTCCCAGCACAATTAAGATAGAAAAGGACATTGAAGTAAAATACCAGACATGCCAGACATGCATAGGGGTGTCTGAGTTGAGGTTCCGGAATACAAGGGGTCTCTCCCACTATACCATTTAGAGGTAGTCCTACGCTATGCTCTACCCCTAAAAAAAATTGATATTGGATCATTTGTACGTCAGTCCCGGGGGAAACACAAATGCAACTGCATCTATGAATCCATTACAGGTTTACCCTATTTTTAGGTTTAAATCTTTTTAATTGAGATTCATAAACAGATAAGAAAGGCCCAACACTGCAATACATACATTATCTCTTGGGCGAAACAGGCCCTGGATGTCTATCGTGCTGATGGGGGAAAGAAGGAACCAAACACAAAATATAAAGGAAATGAAACTTATTCTACCCTTCCCCACCACCCCCCTCCCCAACCCTCGTCCACTGGTCGGACTGTCGATGAAAGACCCCTCTAAGCCACCTTGTGCAACTGTGTGTCCTGTCTCTCTACTGTGAGCAGTTCAGAAAGGCGCAAGAGGCGTAGGTACCTTGGACATGTGAGTTTGTGGAACTCAGAGGCCAGGAGAGATAGGAATGGTTGCCAAAGATCAACAAAGGTGGATCCCCTCCTGGCCAGGGTAAGAGTAATCTTTTTTATCCTTGGACATGCCACAGGCGCTGCAGACAACCCCTGAAGGTGTGGGTGCGAGGGGTCCTCCAGTGGAGCAGGATGTTTTGTGTAGCAGAGCCCAGGGCAATCACAATCTGACGGCCCTGTCAAGATTTGAGCAGATATGTCAAGGGGTTTGGTAGGCCTAAGAGGACATAAGCAGGAAACCTCTGGATTTGGGTATCGAGGTGCTTATCTATCTAATCAAGGATTTGGGACCAATAGGGCTGTATATGCTCACAGTCCCAAAGGAGATGCACTAGGGTGCCCAGCTTCCAGCAATCCCACCAACAGTCGGGGCTCTGTTGAGGATCCGTCTTGTGAATGCGTACAGGTGTGTAGTACCAATAGGTGGTCACCTTTCTCAGTGTTTCAATCAGCCCCTTGTTGCGTGCCGAATGATGTGTCCTGCAATACACACCCTCCCCCACTTTATGGCTTAGGTTCCGACCAAGATCTCGCTCCCAGAGCGCGCAGCCTGCATTATACATGTGTGTGTGCCAGGAGTGCAGTGTCTTATAAAGGGCTGAAATTAGTTTCTTATCTGTCGTGCGTGTGATGAGCCATTTTTCATGGGGAGTAAGGTGGAGCTGGGCATGCGGTCTAATATATGGGTGTAGTGCCCAGTGACGGAGCTGCAAGTACTGTAACCTTTCACACTCGGGACTCCATAGACTGCTCTAATCTGAGGGAAAGTTAGAATAACCTCCACATCAAATAAGTGCCTCAGTGAGCGACATTCCATGGGGCGCCAGCGCGCAAAAGCAGTCTCGCCAATACCCGGTTGGAAGTCGGGATTGTCATAGAGTGGGTGAGTGGGGAAGGGAAGATAGTCAATTTATGTTTGCGTTTAGTCTGGTCCCAGGTTTCCAGGTTAATCCTAGTAATATGGGATGCATAGAGGTTGGGGACCTGTGCGCCTTGCGAAAGAAGGCGATCTTTTGTAAAGGTGTGCCCGCTAACGCCTGGTCCTGAAACAAACAGTGCTTCTCGGACTCAGTGCTGCTCCACTCGACCAGATGCCGTAACTGTGCTGCCTGGTAAGAGAGCTGTAGATCAGGGACACCTAGCCCACCCTCCTCAGTGGGTAATGTAGAGATGGTTCCCTTCATTTGGGGTCTGTGGCCCACCAAAAAAACAAATATAGTATTTGGGGCAGTACCGTCATTTTAGTAACAGCTACCCGACCTAACCAGGAAATCGGGTAGTGCTTCCACCGCCGCAGTTCTGAGTGTATCTGTGCCCGTAGCCTGGTATAGTTGGTAGAAACCACCGCCGGCAACGTGGATGCCAGCTGAATGACGAGATAGGGGACAGTATCTTCTGTCCATTGAATGGGGTGCTGAGTCCTGAGGCGCGCCAGGGTTGGAAGCAACAAAAAAAGATTAAGCGCAACCTACTTTTCTACATTAACCTTAAAGCCCGAGGCCTGCGCGAAGAAGTCCAGTTCCACCAGTGCTGGGACAGGGTCCAAGAGTATTACCAGGACGTCATCCACGTAGAGGCTGATGGTATGAATGTCGCTTCCAAATTTAATCCCAGTAATGAGAGAGTTATGTTGGACTTGTTGAGCCAAGGACTCCATGTAGAGTGCGAAGAGCAGGGGAAAAAGAGGACACCCCTGTCTTGTGCCCCTACCAACAGTAAAGCAAGTTGATGTATGCCCGTTAACCGGACGGCTGCTGTGGGAAAGCGATAGCAATTTAAGATGTGGGTTCGAAGCTTGCCCCCCATCCCGACACGCATTAGTACTTGTTCTAGATAGGGTCAGTGGACCCTATCAAATGCCTTCTCTGTGTCAATGGTAAGGAGCATATACTCTCCTTGCGTCTTAGAGGCCTTCTCTATCAGATGGAGAACCCGTTCAGTGTTGTCACTTGTCTGGCACTGGGGGATAAATTCCACCTGGTCAGGGTCAATCAGCCCCGGCATGTAGGGCGCCAGCTGAGAAGCGAGGATCCCATTGTTGAGCTTGAGATCAATGTTGAGAAGGGATATAGGCCGGCATGCCCCACAGCTAGCTTTGTCCTTTCCGGGTTTCGGAATAACAACTATGGCTGCCCTAGCGAGTGCAAAGGAATTGAAGAGCTGGGTTAAGAAGGGCGTCACTGTCTGGCAAAATGTTTTGTAAAAAGCCACCGAATAGCTGTTGGGCCCGGGCGATTTGGCAAGTTTGAGGTGCGCGATGGTAGCTATGACTTCCTCGACTCAAATATCTCTGTCTAAATGGTCTGCTTGATCCTGCGTTTTGGAGGGAAGCTGGCTTCCACTATGTAGGCGTCACCAAAGGGACCATCCAGTGATTGCCCTGTATAAAGCTGCGCATAAAAATCACGGAAAGTCTCGGCTATAACCGCATCATCTGTCACCGTCTGACCAGCAGTGTAGCGCAGCTCGTGAACCCCCTGTTTCTGTCTGGACTCTCATAGCTTCTGTGCCAAGAGGCGGCCGCATCTGTCTCCCTGGTGTAAAAGGCCTTTCCTGATCGACAGCTACCAGCTGTGCACGCATCACACGCAGTTGACGCCAGACCCTGAGCACCCCGGTCCGCTGGTGCATTTGCTCAAACTCTTTGGTTCGTTGTGTAAGGTCTTCCCTCTTCCGCTGGTGCACAGCATTGTCTGCCGTCGAGATCACTATGAATTCCTCCCGAATTACTGCCCTGAGCCCTACCCATTTCGTGAAGATGAGGGTGTCCTGATTATCGTTGTGTGTAAGTATGAGCGGGAAATCCGTTACGCTCGCGGATTTTGCGGATTTTTGGGAAATCCGCAATCCGCGAATTTTGCGGATTTCCCGCAAAATCCGCAAAAAAAATCCGCGAAAGTAACGGGTTCAAAAGTTGAACCCCCACTCATGCAACTATTTTACAATGGCGCCAGCAAGCTGCCAGCGCCGTTGTAAAAAAGTTAGCTTGCACAGGAACCACTAGATAAAACGAAGCAGGTGCTGCTTTATTTTATCTAAGTGCTTCCTGTGCAAGCTAACTTTGTAACTATTTTACAACGGCGCTGGCAGCTTGCTGGTGCCATTGTAAAATAGTTACATCCTTACACAGGTCACTCAAGGGACCCCTGCGCCCTTCAGGGTGATTGCATAGTAACACACACATGGTCACTCGAACTAGTTGATGCTCAAATTCAGTGACTCATTCATTAACCCAAAAACAATCATGAGCGTCTTCGAGGCTGGACAGGTGTGCCTCTTCCCAAATCTACCGTGGAAAATCAGCTGTGATGCTGGGTAGAGGGCGGCCTTTGCATGTTCGCTCGAACTAGTTGATGCTCAAAATCAGCGACTCATTCATTAGCCCAAAAACAATCATGAGCGTCTTCGAGGCTGGACAGGTGTGCCTCTTCCCAAATCTACTGTGGAAAATCAGCTGTGATGCTGGGTAGAGGCCTTTGCATCCTTGACTTTCATGAGCGCAATCCCCGTGCTGTTCCTGTGACCAGGAGCTTCTTTCTCTTCATATAATTGTGTTCACCCGGGTTGCTGCAAGTTCGCACGCATTTTGTACAATTTCGCAATTCGCGAAATTGTACAAAACCCTCGCGAACTTGCAGAAACCCGTGCGAACATTAAAAAAATCCGCAAATTCGCAAATCTGCAAATTCGCGGATTGCCAATCCGCAAAATCCGCTCATGCCTAGTTGTGTGTTAAGTAATCCTCTATGGCGTGCTGTACTTGAGTGACCACTTCTGGGCGGTGTAAGAGGGAATCTCACAGGCGCCACTGATGGGAGGGTCGCTACAGTGGGGGAAGTGTGAATGTAGCTTTGACTGGGGCGTAATCTGATAGGAAGGTGACCAGTATCTCCACATCGGTGGCTAGAGTACGGATGGACTCCGAGCCCAGAAGAGATTCAAGCCTAGCATAGGTTTTATGTGCACTCAAGAAGAAGGAATAGTTGCAGTTGTGAGGGTGGAAGCAATACCAGAGGTCAACCATACCCAAGTCCCTCAGTCTGTCCAGGCCTGTCAGGGAGAGCACCTCCATCTGGTCCGATCTCTGGGCCGACCTGTCCATAGTGTTGTCAAATTCTAGATTTAAGTAGCCTCCAAGCAGGATTCAACGTTCTACTGTCACTGTTTCTACTGTCGCTGTGACTTCTATCAGTGCTTCATGGAAAAATCTCTCCTGCCCCTCGTTGGGAGCGTAGATGGACCCAACTACAAACATCTGACCCCCTATAGAAAACCGTTAGGTAAGTAGCCTCCCCTTAATATCGGCCTCCTTCTGGAGGACTCTGCCCTGAAAAGCACAGGAGACTAAGATTGCTACCCCAGCAGTTTTAGTAGAGCTGGATGAAAAGAGTTGTGTCGGGAACATGCAAGACTTTAAGCTGTGACAGTCTAGTAAGTGTGTCTCTTGTAGGAGGCAAATGTCAGCCTTAGAACGCTCCAAGTATGAAACTACTGCTTTGCATTTAACAGGGTTCTTGAGTCCCAGCACATTCAGGGTAAAGACACACAGCTCAATGGGGTTAATCTAGGGACCAGGGAACCATGAATACAGCTAAGTATATAGGCTGGGACTGCAAAAAGAGGCAAGCGCTAGAAGCATCCCAGTGGTGTCGATGGGCATCTGGTGGATTAAGAATGGTGGACGAGGGACCCCAAAAAAGGACTGAAAAAGGAACCCTAAACAAACAATAACAACAATGAGAATAGTAAGAACCAGGGATGACCAGAAAAACGTTGCTGTGGGTTCTATAATGTGGCCAAGTATTGTCTCCACCCTCCCGCCCGCCACCTGCCCCAGAAGCAATGATGGAACGCGGGGTAACCATCCCCAGTTCGATGCTTTAAGAATGCATCTTCGCCAGAGCCTCGGTCTTGGACTCCAAGACCGTCTGCTGGCCCTTCGTGGTTTCCGCTAGGTCCGGGCACCTCGCTCTTTGCCTGGGGCCTTGTCACTGCCAGCCCTATGGGGAGACATTAGATTCGGCTGTAGAACTTTGCTGTTCATCCTCGTCTTGTGGAAGCTCGACTCCCAGTAGCCGGCCGGCTTCCTGAGGGAACGCAGCTGAAGTAGCTTGCCATTGTATCTGAAGATGAGTTGAAACGGATGACCTGAGGATTAGGAGATGCCCAGTTGGCGTAGGTGGGTTGTGATTGTACGGAACTGCCACAGTTTCTGGAGGGTAAGAAGGGTGAGATCCTGGAATAGCACAGGTGACTGGCCTTTGAAGGTAATGGGGTGCATGGACCTGGCTTTGTTTAAGATTGCTTACTTAGTCCTGAAGTCTTGGACACAGACCATGATGTCTGCAGGAGGGGCATTGCTAGAACGGGGTGGTCTGACTCTGTGAGCACGGTTCAATGTGATGGCTGCATTTGGAGGGTTACCATGGACAAGATTGAAGAGCTCACTGGTGAAAGCGATAAGCTCATCTGTGTCCGGTGTGACTGTTACTCCCCAGATCCTGATGTTATGCCTTTGGGAGCAATTTTCCAAGTCCTCCAGGTGAGTCTGTAGATCCATGTGTTGGGCCTGGAGTTGTGTGACCTCTTGCTCTAAGGTGGCTAGTACTATGTCCCTGCTGTCGCCTCTGTCTTCCATGGTGCCCACCCGCTTGCCTATACTGTCCATGTCCCTCCGGACATCTTTAATCTCGGATGTGAGGTCTATTTTAACAGTTTGGAGGTCCTCACGCAATGTCAGAAAGAGCAATTCCAGGAAGGCCCGGGTCAAAGGCTCCTCAGCAGGGTCGTCGGCTTTTGTGTGGGTGGCATCTGCCAGGTTCGAATGCTCAACTGCGCTACTACTTTGTTAATGAGAAAAAAGGTCTTTCAGATCTATCCTTTCTCCCAATCGTGGAGGACATAGTCTCACGCCCTCCCCCTTTGAAGTGGTTCGCTTGGGCTAAGGCAAAGCGGGCGACAGGCATTTCGATTCATAGGGGCTGAGGACAGCTCACACCAGACATGCCTATGGGGGTTGGCCTCCTGGTCGAAGTAGCGCTAGCCCATAAGGATCTCAATGGCACCCCTGGGCAGATCCACCCAGCGGGTCAAGCCAGTCTACTCTCCTGCTCCGTATCTGGGGGCAAAATCCTGGAACTTATGAGGAGGGGGCGGATGATGGTGCGCAGCAGGGGGCAACAGAGGTCTGCTCCACTGTAGTCGGCCTCCCAGGTCGGATAGCCATGCCCGGAACGGTGCGGGCCCTGGAAGTGTGCTATGTGCTGGGTTGTGTGGCAGACTGCCCAGGTGAATATATAGGGACGGACACCTGATAGAGGGCCGCACCAGTAGCCAGGGAGGCCCCCCAGTTCTGGGGCGGTCCGCTGTGTTAAGCCGCTGCCGCGCCTCACCCAATGTGTGCTATGCCCACGTACCTGTCGCCTTGAGAAGCAGTGGAGCGGTCTAGGAAGATGTCGCAGTCCATGGCGTGCTGGGATCCACAGCGGGAAGCAGGTTGAGAGGAGCGGAGTGCAGGTACTGTCCATAAAGATGGCGGAGCAAGCTAGATAGCACAGCAGGCCCACAAGCTGCACCCAGGCCTAGCTGGGTTGCTTCTGTGAACCGCTGCGTCCTGCTCTCGGCTGCCTCCACTTAACAAAGGTCATGCTTGCTCATCCCTAGTTGTGCTGGGCCCACATAGATGGGGCCTCGGGATCCGGGTCCCTGCATCAGCAATCCCAGGAATCAGCGGCAGTCACAGTCGTGTAACTCCGCAGAGGATCTCCCTTGATGCTGGATGCTCTTCTCCAGCCGGAGTCGCGGCGGTTGCCCCGGGTGACTCTGGGGCTGGCTGGGGAGAGGGAAATCCCTGCGTCTGGCCAGTGTTCGGGGGGACTCGTTTCTAACAGCAAGTGCTTGCAGGGGCAGTGCATGCAGAGCCCATCCCGAACTTCAGCCCGAGGCCCTTTACGCCCACCGGGCACTGCCACCACTCGAGGCTGGGGATGAGCATGGGACCCGCCATGGCACACAAGCTCTGTTGGTTGGCGATGCTGGCCCAAAGTACCAGTGGGTCGCTGGGTGGTGGCGAAGGGACTTGGACCGATGTCTCTTGGGGCTAGCCTCGGGAGAACCGCTCACACACGGGTCTCTCACTCTATGCGGCCCACCGCCTCGTTGGTTCCCGACAATCACTCAGCTCCATGACCCACAGCTCCAGATGGGGCCTGAACTCCAGAAACCCCAGGCAGGTGCACCGCCACTCCCCACCGAAGACACAGCAGTCGATGGAGAGCTATGCGCCGACAGGACACCGGGAAACACAGTTCTTGGCAGACAATGGGTAGGAGCTCAAGAAGCAGCGACCCACCTCGCCGCCATCTTGGCCACACCCCCTTACCCTATTTTAAAAAAAGGTAACACTAACATGTCCTGTATCACTGAATCATTAATTGACTAACTCCTCGTTAAATGGCCCACAGATAACTTAAATGCTGTTCTCCTTTAGGAGGGTGCCCCTCCCACTACTATTGTAGTTGACCCTTTATGGAAGGGATCAGGGGAGTTGGAAGGACAGGAAGATAGAGGGATACACAAATTTAACGAGGGGGAAGCTGGAAATATATGGTAGAATTTTAAGGTACATATCAACCTGGATGTAGCACCCTGAGGAATCAGGAAAGACCATGATTCAGTGAGCTTAACAGTACAAACTCATGTTGCTGTGCCAGATTTAAGTTTGGCCATGGATAACATCCCCCCATCCTTCCTGGCCCGAGTACTTTCCAAGCACATATTGATCCCGGCCAAGGGAAGTTCCTGGGGGGCGGGGGGGGGGGGTCTGACCTTGATTCTCGCACAGGGCAGTGTCAGTGTTGTGGTCTAAAGTTATGCAATAATGTATGAGCAGGACATAGATCTGGGCAAGCATCTAAAATTCTGATCTTTGCTTCCCTGTTTGATACAGAAACAGCTCTAGCTCTCAGCTGCATTTACTATCAGAAATAGAGGACGTGAGATTAGTCATAAGCAAAGATATTGAGCAGATTTACTTAGATTTTAGTAGTGGTCCTCCAAACACTAGTGTCACATTTAGTTCAGGGATAATCACAATGTTAGTGATGTCTAACACTGATTATTTTAGGGAAAAAAATCACTGTGTTTCCATATGTGGACCATTCTGTGGCTCTGCTCGAATCCCATAAGAAAGACTGCCAGGCACTAGGTAGTACGTTATCCAGAATAAGGGGTGTCATAAACCTGAAAGATATTAACATTTCGGTGGGTAGCTCCTCAGGAAAAAGAGAGATTACCATTATGTGCCCTGAGGTTCAAAGGGCCATCAAACATATAGGGAATAAAAAGATGGCCGAGTGGAGTTGGGTAGCTGGCTCACTGAATGACTTGAAAGAAAACACAAAACTCCTTATGCTGCGGAGGTATCCCACTGTGAAAAATCTTGTCCTGGAACCTAGCAGGTGTTGGAAATTCAAATTTTAAGTTAAACTAGTGCATGATCATAAAATATTTTTTCATCGGGAAACATGGAGCTGTGCAGATTTCAACTTTGAGAACTTTATTATCTTAAAGGTCATGAAAGTGGTGGCTTAGCTATTTTACTCAGCTGCACCATAAATTGGAATCCTGTGGTTTTTCTCCACCCTTCTAAGTTTTGCATGTTTTTTTTGGGTAAATGTATATATTCCGCCAGGGAGAGAAACTGATGAACTGGTTGAATCTATTTTTTCCTTTGTACCTAAGACTCGCATCTCCGAAGAGTACACATTGATATTGATGGTGGGTAATTGTAATGCTAAAATTTCAAACTGCTACTCTATGGCCTTTTTAACCTTGAGTTGGAGGACGTATGGTACATTCCTAAATCATCATTGACTGGCCATATTGCATCTGAAAGGCGGGGCTTGTCTTTTTAGCATAATCTGAGAATGAGTGATTTTGTGATATTGCATGGTACATTCCCAGACGATTCTCCTGCCTCTTTTACCTTTCATGGTCCAGGTGGGCATTCACTGATTGACTATATGCTAGTATTCTATCATTTCTTTGGTGCATGTAGCAATTTAAGGTACTGCCAACAAACTTGAGCGATCACAGTGGTCTGTCAGTGGATGACAACATGGAACTTTAGTTGCTGGAACTATGGAAGTGAAGGGATTACAGCATTTTTTAGAACAGAACTAATGGGTGTACTTTTTGGTCTAATACAAACCTCTCATGTCTTAGGAGGATTGTTAAAAAAGCGAGCCCTGGCCCTAGTCAGGAAAATCCCATCTCCAGGTTTGAGAAGATACTGGCCCTAATTAGAACACGCTGAAGTAAAAAGCAAGTTGGCAGCATTAATCCCTGAGTGGCTAAATCATGGGAGGTGAAAAAACTAAATTGTGAGATCAGTGCCCTAATGAGGAAAAAATGTAAGCAGCTTCCGATATCCAGACAAAGGGTAATTAGATGAAAACTGGCAGGAAAAAGAAAGCTGGCATCAGAGAGCAGAGGGGTGGAAGATGCGAATTGGATTACATTAAGAGAGTTTGCACAGTCCATGATACACATAAATATTGGGCTTTAATATCCATTTTTTTTTTAATGGCAGAACTAAGGCAAAAGCCAATATAATATATGACGTAGAATGGACCTTATACATCTCTCTGTTATATGCATTAAATCCCTTGGCTGGGTCGAATCCAGATTTTGCCTTTGATTCCCCTGTGGGGGGAGCGATTATGGCCCCCCTCATGTAATGAAATAGATGGTTCCATTAAAGGTGCAAGGTATTCAGGTGTGCTGGGCCCTGATGATTTACTAATTGCTATAGTCAAACAAGCCAGCGCAGCATGGGCACAATTCCTGTGTCTGGAATGTTCTTACTGCAATGCACATGGGACTATTCCGTCATCCTGGAAGGGAAGTATTGTGGTCCCATTATACAAAAAGGGTCCCAAAAAATTCCCCTGCTAGCTTTAGGCAGCTCGCAGTATTGTATGTGACTTGAAAATTGT
This sequence comes from Lissotriton vulgaris, assembly GCF_964263255.1. Classification (NCBI taxonomy): domain Eukaryota; kingdom Metazoa; phylum Chordata; class Amphibia; order Caudata; family Salamandridae; genus Lissotriton; species Lissotriton vulgaris. The sequence goes on from NC_141694.1 coordinate 884,777,406, forward strand.
TTGCCAAGAGCATACCACCTTCAAGACTGGGCTTTTGGAAACAGTTTTGTCCCTACAAAGCAAACCGGGTTCCGAAAACATAGTAGTACCCTAGATAATATTACTGCTCTTCAAACTTTAATTTAAAAATACCCAATGAGCAGGGGTATGGCCTTATATGCAGCCTTTATATATTTCTCCATGGCTTTTGACCGGGTTGACAGGGGAACACTGTGGAGAAAACTAGCCGCAATGGAGAATCCCTTGCACCTGCTCAGATTAATCATCGATTTGCACTCCTCCACTTGGACTCAGGTACTGATTGGAGGGACCCAAGTCCTGTCAAGTGAAATAGAGACTCACAACGGGCTGAAGCAAGGGTGCCTACTGGGTCTTCTTCTTTTCTCTCTTTACATTAAGGATTTGCTGAATAGGGTAGGGCTTTTCCAAAGGAGACCCCCCAAAACAAGGAACCATGAAGCTGAGCTGCCTGCTATATGCGGATGATGCCATTCTGTTAGACCTAACTCCAATTGGATTACAAAGGCGACTTATTGAGTGAGCATTTTATTCAGACGATAATTTTTTTAAAATACATATTTCAAAAAATAAAATTATGTTTATTAGATATTGGAGATGCCAAGTAAGGAAAAATATGCACTGGTTCTTGGGGAAAGACAAACTTGCTGTGGCGAAATTATACCTGTACTTAGGGAGACTTTTCACAAGTAAGTGCTCCAGTAGCGATCACACTGACCAATGCAGAAGTAAGGCAATCTCTCTGGCTTCTGCAATTGGCAGACTCTATAAACATTGTGGGAAAAGTCGTTTTGCACACTTTCTATCAGGTTATAAAATTAAAATCCCTCCTGTGTAGAGTTACGCCTGTGAAACAGTAGATGAACAGCAGTGGGATAATTTTGAGAAAGTAGAGGGGAGTATTTGGCGCCAAATGTGTAAGCTGAACTACACAGCCCCCATAGCGGCGATTTGGTTCGAATTTGCGCTACATTCCAATTATGTGTTCTCTATGGCTGCGTGCTTAAGATAGAGCAATACACTACTGAAAAGTGTTGATAACCCATTACGGTAAACAATGCAAGAGGACATTTTTTCCACCCTGAAGGGAAAAAGTGTTCTTTGTGTAGTTACGAGAAAGCTGTTTACTTGTTTGATTTTGAGAATAGTGGCATGGGCTCTCTTCCTAAACAAGTTCTGGAAACTCAAATTAAAAAACTTTTTACTTAGTCTCGCCTAAAAGACAAACTGCGCTGTGTGCAGCACATTCCAATAATGACATAATAGTGGGGAATAGTATTTATAAACAGCCACAACCTTATGCTATATGGAGACTCCCCCACGGAGTGCACAGAACTATCTTGTTGCTCTGGTTACATTTGATTCCCTTGAAAATATTAACAGGAGCTTGGGAGGGTCTTCCTAGGCAGGATAGACTTTGTCACCTATGTGGTACCAGTGTGCAAGACTTAAATAACGTCTTATTTGTCTTTCCCCTACTTCAACCTTCATGTCATTGTATCTAATACCAATGTTTTTAAAGTATAACATTGCTACAGCAGAGGAGGCCCGGACCTGTCTTCTGCCCCCCCGAACCAGTTTGCCTCCAAATCTTTTGCTTTTTAAAACAATTTCTAAATATATTTTAGAGAAGGACTATATTGCTCCATTTGTGAGTAGTGTCCAGGAGTTCCGATCACGTGCCAGAGGTGGAGGTGGAGCAAGAGAGTAGCCGGTGGAGAAGGCGAAGGCGAAGGCGAAAGAAAGGCGGCGGCGGACTTGCCGACAGCTTTTCCAGTGTCTTCAGCTTCCAGCGTTTCTTGCCGAGGGGGAGAGGTTGCACCCCCTCGCGTGCCGCACATCCAGCTGCTCGGCCAAAAGAGGTGAGGCCGCAAAATTAGCACAAGGCGCAGGAACCAGGATGCGAGCGCGGCTGCCGGTAGAGCCAGCCGCTAAGTTAGAGCCCGGGGAGCTGACCGGGAAGGCAATCTGACTAGGTCTGACTTGCCTGCGGTCTCCCTCGTGTGCTCCGCTCGCAGGTCAGGACCCTCGTAAGCTGCTCCGCCCTGCTGCTGCTGCCGCGGCTCCGGCTGTTGCTGTCTCATCTGGCTCATAACTCAGCCTCAGCTCCAGAAAGACAGAGAGACATAGAGACACCTACGTGCATGACTCATCCCGCCCCATCGGATACTTACACTTGCAATTCGCTGAATTTACAGCATACACTGAGAATTATAGAATACTCTCAGAAAAAAAACACTGCAGTCTCATAAACTGGACAAAACTGGTAAAAATCTCCTGCCTTAGATTATAGATTACAGGAGCCAGTAACCAGGGATCAGGATGTTCCAGGAGCCTTACTGCAGAGCTCAACAAGCCTCCTAGTCATAATCCTACCAGCTACGAGCTCGCTAGTTTCTCACACTCCCTAACTGCCAGCGCAAAATAGCAAATAGCTGGCGGTGCAGTAATGAGAACAAGAAATTCGACGCTCCTACAGCGCCAAGAGGTACCCCGCCCTCATAAGACAGCAAAGCGCCTTAAAGAAAAAATGCTGTACCCCTTTGGTCGAGGGGCCTCTAATATGGGATTGGATTATAGAGAAGAAGCAGAAGCGGAGGCGGTGGCAACAGTAATCTACAACGGAGACATTTCACCAACAACTCCACAGGCAAACAAGCTCCAACAGCGTCAGCCTTCGCCCCCATGCGGGTCAATGCCAGGACTAGACAAGGGCTCACCACCAAGTAGTCATAGAAAAATAATCGTCAATACTGCTAATAACAACAGAGACATACAGGACTTTTTTCCTCACAAAACTTCTAAATGTACATATCTGTACGTAGACCAAGACAATGATACAACAAATACGGACACAGCCGCTAAATCACCAGGAAACAAAATTCTTTTGTGCCCAGCAATCCGGCTATCTCCACAAATAACCATAACACCGGGCGGTCAACCGGTACAAACATAATCTGCATCGACCTTGCCTAATAACAACGCCGGTTTAGCTAGTCCCCACATAATAGTAGCTCAACAGACCTGGGACAACCAAAGGCTCTCTCCAGCTGACGGAGCAATCAATGTACAGCTGGCAGCAGGTCTGTCCCATAATAAGGGGGCGGGCAAAATTCGCATCTCAGCACTCAGTGCACATGCAGAGCCTTTCCAATATTCTACAACAATCCTAGTTAGCCCTGGACCTCATCATAATGGCATTAGTCATAGTCAGCAAGCCCAGGGGGACCATATATCGGACCATATATCGGAGAAGCAGCCGGCTAAACTGGACCATCATCTTGTACTGATCAATGACGTTTTGGCCTCGATAGTAAACACAGCCATAATGCACGCCGACAAGTTAGACGTCCAGATAAGCCTACTGCACACAGTTGCCGGCCTGATATCAGGCATAGATTTAAAACTAGAAGCCTTGAACTCTTTAATACAACGCGCCCAGGCAACTACCACAACCACATTTAAACCACAGGATTGTGGATGTAGCCCGGTGCTGCTCTGCTTGGAAAAATTGCCGGCAATAATGAATACACTGGTTGAAGATCTAAAAGCAGAAACGAGCAGGTACAAGAGCAATGAAAATACGAAGTCGGCAAATATAGACAACAGTCCACCTAGGACACAGACGATTATCGACTTTAACGGCAAAGAATCCCAGCAGGACATCCCAAAGACGTCGGCAGCTGAACTGAGTAGGGCTACAAGTAGGTCATTCAAAACCACCTTAGGCGAATACAGCACAGCTGTTAAAGAACAAGCAAACTTAATCAGCTTGAAGGCGACAAGCCCTGAAACCGGCCACCTATCCCGGAAAAATAATAAAAAATTAAAATAGTTAAACAAACAAAGACGAAGCAATCAGACTCAAAATGGTTCAATTAGGTTGTGGTTGCAGCCAGAAACTAATGAAAACCCTGTGGTCAGTATAACCAATGGCGTGCCTACCACACAGCAAAATCCCCCAACTCCAGACGGGAAAGATATTTGGCCGGACAACTCAACTAAAATGAGTCTAGCGGGCGGGCATCTCGAACTCCATGAGGAACAATCTACCCGTGCAGGCAGCCAGGGACCGTCTGTATTCCTGGCACCTTATCGAGACAGCCCAACGCCGATTAACGCAACAGACAAAGCTTTACACAGCAAAACCAGAATTCCAACAAAGGAAAACAACCAGAGAACACACGGGAAGGTCTTCAATGACTCCAGTAAGATAGCGTCAAACAAAACAAGCGAAGCTTTGCCGCTGATAACAAAAATGGGTCTCACAAACCACGCAAACAATGACGTAAATGCTGGGTCACGGCAAACCCGTCAGGATTTAATTTGCCAAGACCCTCCCATAAAAGGGACACATAAGCGACAAATCCCATATACACAGGAAGATCTGAAACTATGCCTCCAGCCAGAGTATGCCTCACAGGGCAAGTAGGACATACTCAACCGTAGCAATCTATTAAAACTCTTTGCGAACATCCCAGGCCTGGAAAATATAACATCAACTGACATCGACACAGTTTCCTTTTTCACGCAAGGTTCAGGTGACATCAACGAAACTACAGAATTGCTTTTCTCAAACCCAGACATAATCTATACATTAAAAAGAAACCACCAAATACTAGAAGATTTGGGCATAAAGATCACGAGTCGGCCGACAATAAAATACCCTATGCCTTTGAAACACGCCCACCTGCAGTACAAAATTGACCCCAGAACACTGGATAAACAAAGAGAGAACCCGAAGGTAGAGTTGTCACTTCCACCCTTAAAAACACTCTCTATACTCCATGGGAGCAAAAGTGGAACAAATATAAAATTGACAAGCGATGGGTTGCTTAAGGTCACTACAAACATTAGTAAAGGCACCCGGAGCTGCTCAATTCAGAACATCTCACATGAAGACTGGTCTTGGGTGCCTCGTGTCCTAACTTGTAATTCCTAAACTCTGTACTGTTGTAACTAAGACCACACTACCACACTGGCAGGCAGACTTACCAGTTATAGCACAGAAAAGGGAGATAACTGGGGAACAAAATGTATCCATCATGTCCTGGAATGTAGCTGGGATACTAAAACTAACACAAAATCCCACTACATCCCAACTCTTCACTGACATAGACATAATCTGCATGCAAGAAACGTGGGCTATTAAACCAGTTTCAATCAGGGGATTTGCGGACTATCATAAACCGGCTGTTAAAGAGAATATCTTCGGCAGACCGTCTGGAGGTATCTTCACTTATATTAGGCTTTCACGGAAGTTACAATTTAGGGAAATCCCAACAACGTCAAACTTGTACATGGCCGGCATCTTGAAATGCCTCTCATCAAGTAAGGGCACATTGTCTATATTATTGATTATTGCTTAATATAACCCTAATGGACAGGAAAACAAAAGAAAAACACTCTGAGTTACTAGAAGACATCGAAAATCTTCTCCTACAATTTGCCCAGATGGACTCAATAATACTCGGGGATTTCAACACACACAATATTGGAGACGAATTAGTAAAAAGCCACACTTCTCCCGCGACGGAAGCATTCAACGTCCTCTTGCATGCCTACCAGTTGGAATCAGCCCACTCCCTATCCTTAAAGGCTTCCCCAGGAAACCTCTGCCTGCCAACGTACAACAATCTTACCACAATTGACTATATACTTTTAAGTTCTCGGTTACAGAGCCTGATGACAGGGTACAAAGTTGCGCAACGGAAGGAAAGGGATCATGCGGCTCTAATAACAACTTTAAATCTGACAGCGGACAGCCACTATATACCTAATCTACTGGGATCGACAACTGGCATTGAACAGCACAAATTGGCAAGAAGGAATAAATGGGACGCAGGCCCTACACATAAGTTTGATGAATGGAAAAAAGTTTGGGTGGACGGCACTTTAAAGGAAACAAACAGGGGCACAATTAAAGACTGGGACCAGCTTGCCCACAATCTGGTTACACACCTACAAGAAGGGAAAATAAGAAAGACCAACTATCACCCGAGACAAAACCTCGGTGACATATCTGCAATCAGAAAAAGCGCGAAATTAGTGCGCAACATCCGAAAGACTTATCTGAAAACCGGTTAAATTAAAGATAAACAACTCCTGCAGGAAACAGTGAAACTACATTCAAAGCAAGTTTGGGCGGAAAAACGGAAACAAACTGAAGCAAAATGGCTAAAAATCTTCGGACTGCTGAGTCCCAGCAAAACGCAAGAGTTCTGGCAATACCTCAATACTCTAAATCAAGGGAATACGCAGAGAGAAAACTCAATTGACTCCAACACCTGGATAGCCCACGTGACATCTTTATATAAGGAGGAAGGCATCCAAAACCAATCAAAAACAGAATTAGACAACGCAACACAACTGTCTAACCCTAAAAATTCATACATAGTGGAAAAAAAGCTAGTTAACACAATACTAAAAAAAATCAGACCCAATGGAGCGCCAGGACTCAACGGTTTGCCGGGCTCCCTTTTTAGACAAGACACAGACTTTTGGTCCGAAAAACTGTCCGTGTTATATGCGGAATGTCGATTAGTAGGCAATGTACCAGATTCTTGGCGCGGGTCGCTCCTACATCCCATCTATAAGAAAGGGTCGAAATCAAATCCACAAAATTACCAGATGATTGCTCTCCTTGACATCGAGGGAAAAGCCTACGCCAATATCCTATTAATAGAACTTTCAACTTGGGTCAGTGAGGAAGGCCTCCTGCCATTCTATCAAACAGGGTTCAGACCAGGTGCTTCAACAGTGGATAACATCATAGCGCTCTCATACCTAACACATAAGGCAGTGGCACGTAAATCTCTCCCCATCTTTGCATGCTTTATCGACTATACTGCGGCCTTTGATGGTGTTGACCGCTCTATTCTTTGGCAAAAACTGGCTACCTGGAATATCGACCCACAATTACTTAAAGCAATTATATCTTTATATTCAAGCACATGGGTCAGAATCAAACTGTCAACCACGTCAGCTTCAGAGAAAATTGACACCAATCGTGGCTTGAAGCAAGGATGCATACTTGCCCCAATGGTATTCAATTTATACACCACAGACATGGGCAAAGCCTTGATGGGAGCATCACTAGTAACTCCCCGCCTTGGGCATACCAAGATTCAATTACTGCAGTACGCTGATGATCTGGTATTACTAGACCACACTAAAATTGGGCTACAAAAAGCGCTAATGGCATTGGGCACCTATAATGCAAAAAACAAACTGATCGTGAATGCAACCAAATCAAAAATATTATTATTTGGCCCTTTTCTGAAAAAAAATCATAAAATGGAAGATAGGACAATTGATGTTGGACTGCACACGACAATACAACTACCTGGGAGTTTGGTTTTGTGAAACAGGGCGACCAGGAACACACCTCGAGAAAATACGGGAAAAAGGGAAAAGTATCTCGTACGCCCAGGGGAAGCTGCATGCAACTCTACACAGCCCTACAACAACAGCAATTAAAAGAGTATTAAAGGCGAAACTAATACCATCATTAAATTACGCGCAGCAGGCCTTTCGAGCCAAAATATCAAGCACCCTGGAAAAAATCCACTGCTCGACCTACAAAAAATTATTCCACCTACCATCTAGCACCAGAAACACTCTGATACGGTCTCGAATTCGGCTTGACACAACAAAAGCCTGAGGAATTGGCCGCAATTAGTAAATATTTCTACCTCAACACTGCAGCCCCAGAAAACTCGCTGAAATCCAGCATAAAGAGTATTTTTCTGGAAAAAGAGAACCCGTGGTCAAATATACTCGCCTCTGCAAAAGAAACTCTGAACCTTGCTGTGAATAACTGGGACCCTAAGTTACTTAATTATGCCACCATTAAAAGCGCAACGAAACGACAAGTCCGGCTCTGCTCGCGCATCACTGACCTGGAAGCATTGGAATTAAGAGGCTTACACGAATCGCTAACACTCCCGCAGCGGGCACAGTCCTCGAAACAGCACCTTATCTAAGCTGTGGGCAAGGTGGCAGTCAATAGGATTTTAGCATTTCGATTACACCCGCTGCCCCTTAAAGAGCTTTACGCCACGAATAGACTTGAGACAACACATTCTGAATGCCGCTTATGCAAGTATAAACAAGAGAGCTTCACTCACATCCTGTTTTGCTGCCCGGGGCTGTCTGTCGAGCGTAACCGCTATCTAAAGCCAATTCTACTCAGACAAGGAATTAGAACGACAAAGGAGGCGGTGACCTACCTATTCACAATGGATATAGTGAAAGATATGGCTGTGTTCAGTAAATTTATACAACAGATACGTGGGAAGCTGATGGCCCAGCCTAACTTAGGCCGCGGGCGTTATCTGTTATGAGACATTTCAGCCTACGATGAAATGGACTAACGAATTTAGCTCTTTTAACTATGTTTTTACTCATTATTAAGTTTTTTGTTTTTTTCCTCTTTTCTTTTTCACTATTTTATTTCTGACATGAAAACAATGCTCACCAAAGTTTGTCTTCTTTAATGGTTTTGAGTAACCAAATAAAGTTTTTTTTATTCATTCATTCATTCATATATTGCTCCATTTAGTCGTAGGTGGCCGCATAGGTTTCCTTCTGAGCAAAAATTAATGAATCTTATAAGTAGTACTTTTCAGGTTCTTTCTATTAGAAGGTCATAATTATTAGTGAGTTTAAGGGTATGATATGTTTTATATTGACTATGTTATGGTTGCACTTTAAAGCGTTTTTTTAAATGGTGCTATAGTTGTGCTCTTTCACTTCTATCTCTTCATATGCTGCTATGAATACTATCATTTATAATTGAATATCTATTAGCCAGGAAATCTGCTTTGTGTATATAAACTAAATATTAATTCAATGTTTTTAAAGGATTTTGACATTTGTTACTATGCACTAGCACTCACACTTTTTGTCATCATTTATGGTGCTTGTTTCTGTGTATTGTGTACTGAAATTTGATTTTTTTAAATCATTTTGCATCTTAATCCTCATTGAACGAAATGTACTTTAGAAAATATATTTTAGCATCATCGTAAATGCACAGCTGAAGTTGCTTAAGAATCTAACAGTATAATTTGCTTTGCCCCACCTGTTTTAGTTTTGTATTTGAAAGGATTCAAAATCAATGTTGTGCCCACATCGCACCGTCTTGCAATTTACATGCAGTTCTGAATTTCGTACTATTTTATGAAATCTGTTACTCGTGATGCCTTGTGCTGTTAGCTTGGACCCCTTCACATTTGTGAGTGGCTTGCCACCATTTTAGGTCTCGCCTAGGCAGCGCATGTGCTGTCTCGTCGAGAGATGCTGTATACAGCATAGCGAGGGGAAGCTCCGTCCACTTTCCGGCCATATTTTTGATTGGCTTCAATTATAAATTCTGCATTTTGATTGATTTTCAGAATGTTAGTCCCTTCTCCTGACAGCCATGCCGCCATTTTTCTCCTTCCAGGGCTATCTGCCCCTTTACTTTCAAAACTCTTTTGTTCCCCTGCCTCCCCCATTCCCTCCCGCAGTCTGTAAATTCTCTGCACACCACCACCACCCACCCACTCCCGCTTGTGCCTTTTTGAACGCCCGCACTTTTGTTTACAAAGCAATAGGTCTCAAATAAATACGAATCCTATTGCATTTGTAAATGCTTGTCTTCTCCTCTGATTGGGTCAGTGAATGCACACTTTTTTTTGCCTGACCTGTCCAGACTCCCGCATGCGCATGATACTTTACATCGTACGTACGCACACCAAACAAGCATGCTGAAATTTGCAGTGAGGTGGTGATTTTAAAGTAAATAGTTATTTTTTCTCTCTCGAGAATAAGTTATGCAAGGGATTGTGTGATTAATGCAGTGAGTGAGTTGCTTATTATGGACTTTGCCCAACTCTACTCGGACATATTCCTTTTCCCTGCACTGGAGACGGCCGCGCCTATGGGTGGAAAGATATCGGGTGGACCTCGCTCCGCGCCACAGCTTTGTTGCTGTTAGAGAGCTGTGAGGTGGTGAGTATTAGGTAAGGCTTACACTACAGTGTGAGGATGGTCAGATTCTGTTTACTCGCCGAGCGCTGATGGGAACATTCTTTGCAACACCAACCAGCCATGACGCCCCCTGCCTCGGCCCATCTAATAAATATCGGTCGAAAATAAAAACGCGTCCGTCATATTTGGTAGAGCATACTTCACCATGTTGGGTGCATTACCTTAACGACAGGGAGGGAGCTTTTCTCAAAGCCTGCCCTGCACCTCTAGCTGGTCAGCCGAGCGCTCATAAATAGTATGGCAAACTAAGGGCAGCGCCATTGAGTATGGGCCGGAGGCAGGCACCATGACGATTGGTGAGAGAAGACTCCCTTATTTTCATTCTTAACTCACCATGTGGATCGCGGCGGGCCCATGGTTTCTCCTGCGATAGGCTGGCAATGGGGGGTGTGAGAGAGACAGGTGCTGAAGGGCCCACACCGTTCTGCAAGAAATTAGACCTGGTGGGCAGCTGCACCTGTTGCGTGTTTGGACAAGTGGCTCAAGTCACACAGTGATACCTAATGCACATTTGTTAATGTCAGCAAGCCTGCCCTCATACGACACAAATGTAAATTAACTCACAAACTCCAGGTACCCTGCAGAATATAAAGTCCGCAGTTTCGGCCTTTCGGGGAAGTCCTCACCCTCGAGGTCGCTAGCATGGGCCCCTGATCTTCTTTGCTGGCATCAAGGTGCTCGTAATTAGGGTGATGAAAATGCAGTGACTGAAACGTCAGAAGATATGGCGAGTGCCCAGCCTCCTAACTTTGAAGGCCCTGGCACCGCACCAGTGCACACGCCTAGACTGCTTAATTATGTGGGAATCACATTCTTTTCATGGGAAAGCTGTCATTTTCAAATTCTGCTCCAATACAAGTTTAACAGGCTGCAAGGCATGGGTGTACTATAGGGGCACCCTGCCCCATAAGTTGATATTGAGCCAGGCTCGAGGGCAGGGCTGCAGCTAATCTTAACCTGAACCTTACTGTGTCAGAGGTAGTGTGAAAACGCTGAGGCACATACTGTGAGACCCGCAGGAGGTGACTCTCACTTCTAAAGGAAGGAGAAAATGTAGATCAGCTGTGTCTTTTCCCTATTTAAAAACGCAGTGAAAAAGACAGAAAAAATCGCTTTAATTTAGCACCAAATCAGGCAATATATTTTAAACAATGTACACCTGTCAAATTGCTAGCAATATTTGGGTGTCATGCAAGATTTGGTTTTAACACTAGCATAATATGCATCTCACCCGCAAATGCACTGTCTGGCCTCCCCGTGAGTGTAATTTGATGAGAAACACTTCTCTTGCGGCTGTGAGAGAACTCTCACTTGCACAGCACTATGAGTTAGCAAAAGTGGACTGTCACTTCAATGTCTTTGTATTTGTAACATCACCACTAACCACCATGCAAGAGGCTGATACAGTGCCCACACCACAGCGCCCCAGTACAGTGGGTAGGTTTGTATAGCAGTGTTGCACTTGCAGGCTTCAGTAAAAGCCCTGATAACGTGATTCATATAGTCACCCAAATAATGCCTGTCCGACTGGCCTCCCGCATTTGAGCTGTTTTTCTGTGCCCCCATCATGCTACTACTTAATTTCACCTGCAGCGCAAACCAGTCTTTAAGCAAACTCTACCTAGGCCTGCCTGTCCCACTTACCTGTGCCAGTACTCCGACTGTACCTTGCAGACCCAGCTCCAATACTGCTCAAGGCTCCCAGCCTTGTGCACCTCCTTCCTTCCTCAATCTGGCATCTCTTTTACTCTCTTTAACTTCCTATGACCAGTTTCTTGTAACTCTTGCTCTCTCACTTTTTGCTCTACTTTTTGTCCTGCTCTGTGACTGCTTTCCTAATACTTTTTAATTATGGCTTTTAGTCATTCTACACAGCAGCCACAAAGTCCATCTGCACATGTGGTATAAAGATGAACCTTTTTCATTTATACAAGGCAATGAGACTCACTGATTTCATCCACATTGGGTGTACTAGAGCTATGTTTCTCGCATATCGTGGATCATGGTGTAATTAAATTACAACATTCCTCTATATTTGCATATGTATGTGCGTATGTGAGTGTCTCATAAAAACTGTGTTTTTAAGTGTCTCAGTGTGATCAATGGTGGAAATTGTATAATGGACTACACAAAATATCACTAGGCAGCCCAGGTATGGGGCAGTAAGGAACCCTGTAACAAAGAGCAAGGGACATGGCTAAATTCTTATAAGGTCCAAAAAGCGAGACCGATTTGCATTGCAAATGCTTGTTGGAATGGGTGGTTGTAGGAAAGTGGGTTTCTGTTGCAGTAACCCCCCCACTTTTTGCCAGACTACTGATGCACTTTCATTTGATGTGCCCTGGATCCCTGACAATCAGGTTCCCAGGGCCTGTGTTCTTTCCCGAAAACTAAACCAATTGGCATCTCTGACCAGGCCACAAGTCAGCCCCTGGTAAATGGTACCCCAGGTACCCAGGGCACTGCGACCAGGGAAGACCTCTGAGGGCTGCAGTACTTATTGTGCCACCCTTAGAGGCCCTGTACCTTTACATACACACACTGCCTTTGCAGGCTGCATGTTTTGGTAAGGAACAAAGTGAAGATTCGAATTGGCACATATCCCTGTGTGCCATGCCTACAACACACTACCCTTGCATAGACACTGTCTTAAACTTTGGGTCCTGAATAAATATTGTAGGAACATTTCAGTAGGTCTGAGAAAGTGCTAACTTTTCATACGTTTTCACAAATTATATAGCTGATGGCTGAATTTAATTTGGGAATTCTCTATATTTACAGAATTCCGACAGTTTATGTAAATACCCATGAAGTTTATTGCATAACATGAATACAAGTCCGGAACAATCTTTGAGTAAGTGATATACTTTGTTCTCTCCTCCTGAACTGATTAAACAGCAATTATCTAAATGAAATGAAATGAAATGAAAATAAATTTGTTAAGCGCGGTTGCTGCCCACGGGCGTCCAAGCGCTGAGTTAAAGCAGAGATGTGACGGAACAGGGGAGATTAGGACTAGGAGGGTTTGGTGAACAGTAGGGTTTTCAGCTTTTTCCGGAATGAGAGCAAGTCAGGAGTGGACCGAAGTGAGAGGGGGAGAGCATTCCAGAGTTTAGCGGTGTTCAACGAGAACAGCCTACCCCCGGTCCTGGCTCTCTTCACTCTGGGAACAACTGCCAGGAAAGCCTCCGTAGACCGAAGGTTCCTGTTAGGGTGGTAGGGGGTGACAAGGTTGTTATTAATTGCTGATCCCGTCTTCCAAAAGGCCCGATGCGCAATACACAGCGCCTTAAAAGCCACTCTATGCCTCACTGGCAGCCAGTGCAGGCTTTTCAGTCCAGGTCTGGCTGACTGGGTTCGCGGAATCTGGAGTAAGGTACGTGCAGCGCAGTTTTGTACCACCTGCAGCTTCCGAAGAGTCATCTCAGGGGCCCTACGTATAGAGCGTTGTTTGGGTCCAGGCGGGACTGGATGAGGCCTTGTACTGCCACTTTTTTGGCCTCTAGAGGCAGAAGTGGGAGGACCTTCCTCAAGGTTCTGAGTAGGCCAAAACAGGTGGCGGACAGCTTGGTGGCCTGAGTGGAGAAGGAGAGCTTTTTATCTAACCATACTCCCAGGCTCTTGACACTTTCCTTGGGGGTGGGGGGAGCGCCCAGACCGCAGGGCCACAAGGAAGTGAAAGGAACTGGCGAGGCTGGGCCTAGGAGCATGAGCTCTGTTTTTTCTCCATTCAGCTTGAGGGAGGAGTTGGTCATCCACTCCTTGACGTCCTTTAAGCATTTCAGCAGACCTACCGGGGGTTGCCTGTTGTTCTCTTGGGCCAATGAAACCACTAGCTGAGTGTCGTCGGCGTACAACACGATTTTCATGCCGTACGGTTCGACTACCCCAGCCAGCGGTTTCATGTATACATTAAATAGCACAGGGCTCAGGGAAGAGCCCTGCGGAACTCCGCAGCTGAGAGGTTTGCTGGATGACATTGTGTCGCCGTCGAAGATCTGAAAAGATCTGTCAGACAGGAAGGAGTCGAACCACCTTAATGCGTCACCTGAAACTCCGATGTCATAGAGACGGTTCAGCAAGGTGGCATAGCTGACCGTATCGAAGGCGGCACTTAGATCAAGGAGGATCACTGCCACTGATGCTCCCTGATCCAGTATCCTTCGAGATTCTTCGGTGACTGCTAATAAGGCGGTTTCAGTCCCATGCTTTGGTCTGAAGCCTGTCTGGGACGTGTGTAATAGGGAGTGGTTCTCTAGGAACTGGACCAACTGGGCATTTATATATTTCTCCAGCACCTTGCTAGCCCAAGGGAGGAGTGAAATGGGGCGGTAGCTGGAGTGGTCATCAGGGTCCAGGTTAGGTTTTTTCAACAGCGCCCGCACCATGGCTTGCTTCCAAGTTGTGGGGAATGAGCATGCGGATATGGACGAGTTTAGAAGTTCCAAGATTACAGGCAGGGTAGCTTCGCCTGCCTGCATCAGGACTTCTGGAGGAGCTGGGTCACGTGGAGAGCCCGACTTAACTTGGCGTGCCATTTTGCCAAGGGTGTCAAGGTCCATAAGAGGGAAATGATCAAGAGTTGGCTGGTCTTGGGAAAGAGGGATTCTAGGGGGGAGTAGATTAGTTGCATCCGGGGTTGAGGCTATTGTTGGGAAGGTGGAGTAGATTTTCAAAACTTTATTATGGAAAAATTCCGCCAGCTCATTACATTGGTCCTGAGTCTTGATCGGAGGGGGGGCAGTGATGACACTGGTGCATTGTTTTATTATGTGGAAGATTTCCTTGGGCTTTGATTTTGCTTCCAGGATTTTATCAGAGTAGTAGGTTGCCTGGGCCGTCCTGACCCCTTCTCTGTAGGCTTTGATCGCCTCTTTGTAGGATGCCTTTTTTTCCGGGAGAAAGTCTAATCGCCAGGCTCTCTCTCGTTGCCTACAAAGGCGTTTTAGCTCTCGTAGCGAGTCGGAGAACCAGGGAGCTGATTTCTGCGTTCTCTTTGAGGAGGATCTGCGGAGAGGGAGGATCGTATCTAGTGAGTTCGTGATCCAACCTACATAGTTTCCGTTTGCCACGTTGGGGTCTGGGCAGGGTGGCGGACGGGTGGAGTCCAGGTTGTGCATCCAGGATTCCACGGGGAGTTTTGACCAGTTTCTCCTCATTGTGACTTGAGGGGGTAGCTGGGGGGCTTTGTGGGTAGTCCATGTAAACGGAACCAAAAAATGGTCCGACCATGGGAGGGGGGTGGGTTGGTCAACAGTCAGATTAATGCAGTTGCTAAAAATAGGGTCGAGTAGATTGCCCTTTTCATGGGTCGGGGGTGTGACCAATTGGGCCAGTTGAAGAGCTCCAAGGTCATCTATTAGCTCCTTAGCAATGTGGTCTGAGGGGGAGTTAAAGTGGAAATTGAGGTCCCCTAAAACCGTATGATTAGCAGAAGATAAAATTCTTTTTGCTATAATCTCTGGGAGAGACCTATGGAACAATTTTGCAGGCTCGGGGGGGCGATAGATCAAAGTGCCGGAGAATGAACTATTTGCGTGGAACTCTATGCAGAATTCTACACTCTCGCATTCAGGGATAGATTCTGCTGTAGTACGGCAACGGTACTGGTCCTTTAATATGATGGCCAGACCTCCGCCTCTCCCTTCCGGTCTGTCTAATCTGAAGATGTGGTAACCAGCGGGTAAGGCTGAGACTATATCAGGCTCCGATTGAGCAGTGAGCCAGGTTTCTGTCAAGAAAATAGCGTCGGGCTTGTGTTCCTCGAGCAGCATGGCAATTTGTGTGCTATGCTTTGGCAGTGATCGACAGTTTAACGCATACATGCAATATTTCTGGGCTGTGGCCAACGGGGAGGTGTTACGAAAGGAGTGTTTGCAGTCCGAGCAGCGGGGGGGAGCTCTGTAGGAGCATAGATATGCATGCACTGGACAGCAGCTGTGCTTCCTATGCTGTGTAAGGCTGTCGAGCTATATGTCCTGCTCTGGAACGTGAGGGAGCCAGGGTTTGTGGCCCCTGGTCCCGTCTGGTCGCGGACGGGCGCAGACGGGCTTGCCTTTGGCGCGCCTTCGGCGCACCGCCGGCGCGCCCGCTGCGCCCGTCCGCTGCGCCTCCGAAACCAGCACATCCTTATATGACGATATAAGGGGGGTGTGGCCTATTCCAATGGGCGTGGCCCTGGTGTCCCGGCGATTCGCCTGCGACCCGCTGCAGCGCCTGACTCGGCTGCGCGGGGAGGGAGTCACGTGGGGAGCCAAGAGGTAGACTGTAGTTGTTGTTTTTAAAAAGCACAATATCACAATAACAAATTTTTAAAATTAGTCTTTAAAAATCCTGCTCTCGGCTTTCCGCCTCAAGAGC
The DNA here is from genome assembly GCF_964263255.1 of Lissotriton vulgaris. Classification (NCBI taxonomy): domain Eukaryota; kingdom Metazoa; phylum Chordata; class Amphibia; order Caudata; family Salamandridae; genus Lissotriton; species Lissotriton vulgaris. Next base: position 884,793,819 of record NC_141694.1, read on the forward strand.
TCTACTTACACCCAGCGCTGGCGAGGAGGGCGCGCTTTTGTAGTGCAAAGGGGGCGTGGCCTATTCCAATGGGCGTGGCCCTGGTGTCCCGGCGATTTGCCTGCGACCCGCTGCAGCGCCTGACTCGGCTGCGCGGGGAGGGAGTCACGTGGGGAGCCAAGAGGTAGACTGTAGTTGTTGTTTTTAAAAAAAGCACAATATCACAATAACAAATTTTTAGGTTTCGAAACCTGGCGAGGGGCGAAGCCCCTCCCAGATCGAAATCTATTGTTTTCAATAGTGAGGTTAGGACAGCCTCTGTTTCCAATTGGTTAGCTCCATAAATGGAGACTAGCCATTGGGAGACAGAGGCTGTCAATCGCGCTTTCTCACGAAAACGCGATTCGGGGGCGTTTCTGGTGCTTTTTTTAAGCCCCGCCCCTTTGTCCCGGGCCGCGCTGCGATTGGCTGCCGGCCCGGGACACCCCCGTGACGTCATTCCCGGGCCGCGCTGTGATTGGCTGCCGGCCGGGAAACCCCCGTGACGTCAGCCAATCACAGCGCGGCCCGGGACCTGACTTGTTTTCTATCTGTATCTGGATTTCCTCGGCTCCCAAGAGCCCCTGCCGCCCAAGATCTGTAACGCGTTTTTTTTTTTTTTTACTACTAATATACTATTAAAGTTACCCATTCCCTCCGGAGGTCGAGCAAGGCGACGGCTGCAGAAGAGGGGCGGGGCCAGGTTTTGACAGCGCGGACTTCATTTCCCTGCATGCACGAGGTACGAGGCACTGGCGTAGCTAGGGGGGGGGGCGAGGGGGGCGGTCCGCCCCAGGCGGCACTATTTTGGGGCGGCAGATGCATGGCACTGGTGGCCCATGCTGCGGCCTTTATAATTTATTTGGGGACACTCAAGTGTCATTACAATAATGTCAGTGTCCCCAAATAAATAATAACAGCCGCTGCAATGGTCCGTCAGCGCCGCGCGCCCCCCGTGTAAAGTGCAAGCAGCACACCTACTTGTTAAATGCTGCCTGCAGTGCACGTACGGTGCGCAATGTAAACGTTTGTGGATCCCGTGACCGTCCCAGGGCCGTCAATCTTGTAGCGCGCGAAAGCGCTACCAATGACGGCCCTGGACCCAATGTTTGGCCAGCCCTCGCGCTGAAATTACAGTGCCAAGGGAAGGACAACACTGAAGTCCCAGTACTGCCTGGCAAATGAATGGGAAAAGTAAAGTGGCACACCTGCCTTGTGTTGACTGCAGCTGGTAAATCTGCAAAGACGCTGCAGCCCAGGAACAGATGCAGGCACGCGGGAAACGGCGGCACAGGTACTGCGCCATGCTGCCCCCACCTGCCCTCGGTGCGTGTGTCACTAGCGGAAGCGGTAATAAAGAGGGAAAAAGAAGCCGAGACAGCAGCAACCCGCCCGCAGCTCCAGCCATTTCCCCAGCCCACCGGGCTGCGAGGTCGCCTACATCAAGTACCAACTGCACGGAAGCGAGCGGCGGTCATTTTTACTGAAGCACTTCTGGCATGATGGTAAACTATATTATTTTTACTTAGAGAGCCATGTACACTCTTTACTCAGCCTTGTTAATAGCAAGCGGTATCTCATGCTGGACGACCCCGGGCCGGTGTGCTCAGCTAACCGTTTTTAATTATAATACTGCTCAATACTGTCACTTAAGTAAGAGGCCTGAGTGAGCGGCGGTTTTTTGTCTTAAAGCAGTGCACTTGTGTGGTACAATTTGTTTGCTAAAATGTGCGAAGACATATTTTATACAGAAAATTATGGACGTTGGGGCAAGTGGGGCAAATCCATAGTTGTACAGGAAAGCACAAAGCCACAGAATCATATATTTCCAGTGGCCCTGCCCTTGACTCACATTTTACTTAGTGCTTCTCGAAAGGTAGTCATTTTATCTCTACAAGGATTAGAACCTTCAGAATCTGAACACAGGGTCGACTCTTCGACTGAACTGCAGAAACTCTGCACCCTTCCCCGGGCGTGCCTTGAAACCCTAAGTGGTGATTAGCCCCGCTCTTAATTGAATACAGCATTGAACAGCTGAATGGTGGACATCAGCGTTCCAAGAAGTTTCTGTATTGCAGCTCATATGCACCTTTTAAAAAAACTTGATGCATTCGAGCAACGCGCTATTTTTCTGAAATACACAGAATCTGTGCAGAATATGGATTGTGAGGCAAACACAATAAATCACTTTTCAGTTGTATTAAAGTAAACACACATGTTTGCTAACTTTATCTGCTGCGCACTAAAGGCTGACTGGCAGCTGTGAGGTCTGTGTTGGGGCCTCTCACATCCTGTTTGACTCCTTGGCCCCGAGTGTCCCATATGGACCTCAGCGATGTTCCTGTGCATAATTGCCAAGGAGGAGCCGGGGCCCAGCAGTCAATGTTACAGTACAATAAGGTTACAAGGGCACTAAATTAGTGAATTGTGCTCCGTCACTGGTGCTTTGTAGCGTTTCTTTAAGGATCTTCTTAGAGTTTCTCATCAAATGGGTGTAATTTCTGATATTTATGTTTCACTGGTCTTTGCTTGATTTTGTTTGCAAGGAAGTGTCACTCGTAGTCGTTCATATGTCACTCATAATTACACAGAAATTATGAAAATTTCACACCAATCTGAAACCTTGGCAGCTATACTGTTAATCGGTATTCACGGAGCACGGTGCGTCTACTCGGGGTTCAACATGTCGGTGTAACATTCTGCGTGAAACGAGCCCTTAGCCTGACAAACTTCGCCACCAAGGAGCGGCCCCCCTCAACCCTGATTACGGGGTTCAACCTAGAAAAATCATATGTACACCAAGGCCCATTCTAAAGTCCCACCACGCACGTCTGTGCGTAGATAGTTTTATCTGAATGCACAAATTTAATCCTGTAGGTTAACTTTAAAAAAAAATGTTATGCTGTTTGTTAACTCAAAGTAGAATGATTTTTTTCTGTCTTAGGCACATTAGGTGTGTATACGTGAATGTGATATACACACTTATCATTACCCGAAGCCACACCTCCCACGTTCCCCTGTCAGTCAGCACATTATGTATAGGGGTTTAGTTGCCAAATGAAGTGGCTGCTAGGTGTCCTCAATCAACAGGACCACTCATATTCCACATCTAGCACTCCCTGGACTCCAGAATTGTGACCCTTCTGTTGCTCTGTAGTCTGTGGATGGCATTTCTCCATAACCCTTTTGCTGAAAGTTGCTGGCTTGTGGCAGTGGTTATGGGCCTACAGAATGTCTGTAGCCAGACTCCCCTGTGTAGATGTCAAGCTATTCTTGGAGAGAGCCAAATAATAAACTAGAAGAGAAGAATCACTAAACTCTATGCTGCTCTCGCTGTCACCTGGGCCCAGACTATTAACAGGATATCAGAGGCCCTAACACAAATCTCAGTTGTCTCAGGCCTATACCATAAACTCATTAGAGTCAGCTGACTCACGGACTCCGGCCGCCACAGTGAGAATGTGTGTGTTAGCATGATTGCTGGGCAAGGCTCGGGAGAGCCTGTGAGACACACATAGCGGTTAAGCGAGTGACCCCAGGGTACTTGATACTGCATTTGTTTATCCACTTAATCTTGCCCTGAGTGACCCCAGGGTGCTGTGCGCATCCCTCTTCAACTGCGAGTTCACGTAGTTAACACTTACTTGCACTAGTTAATAGACCAATCTTAAACTAGCATTCCAATGATACATGTGAGAAATATTTGTGCCTGAAATTTGACATTGAGGTGAGATTCAAAGTTCCTCACACAATCACAGGACTGCGGATGCCATGGGCGGCAATCTGAGGGATAGCCCCGGGCGCCACAAGCTCTAGCTACGCCCCTGGTACGAGGTCAAGCAGCCTATAAGTAAAAGCGGAAACAAAAGACGACAAGAGTGCCGGGCTGCTCCGGATAACGCCCCGTGTCAGTGAGTCAGGGGAATCTGCCGAAACTGAAAGAGGAGGAGCCGGTGAGTCACCGATCCTCCATTCCAGTACCGGCGACAGCAGGTCCCGTCTCCAGCGCGTCCCGCCGCCGCACAGTCTGCCGGCCTCTCCCATGGCCCTCAAGCGGATACATAAGGTGGGCATTGCAAACATCCTAACAAAAGAGGCGCCAGGGCGAGCTCACTGCCCAACTCTGCGCCTCTTCCGGGCAGATCGCTAGTGTTGCTTACAAGGCCGCTGTGGATTTAGACCGTGATCACACATCTATGAGTCCCGGACCAACACGTTGCCAGGTTCCCCCGTTAAAGTATCTTAGTCCCCTGTTTCTGGTTATTGGGTTGGGTTGCGCGGTTACAACGTCACCGATTTGTGTTCGAGGGTACCTTCCTGACTTGGTCCATCCCTCCCATTCGCCCGCCATATCTCTTGCTTCCGCCTCTCGCAGCCTTGAGGACGCGGCCTTGAAGTTGAAACAAGTAAATCAACGCTACCTTGCTCTTTTAGGCTTCACTGGCATGTGCTATACTTCTTTATCTGACTATCCCATATACCTTCAGATATAACCCATAAAGCATGAACTAATAAAAAGTGCACTCGCCCCAAACGCACCCCATATATGGTAGTGGTCTAATAAATAAATCGCACAGGAAGCTGGAATAAGACCTGAATGCCTTAAGTAGGGGCGGCATTCGTCTACCTGCCTGTACTTACTAGACTGTAGGAAAGCCGAGATCTATCGGCGCCTAAAAGCCGTGTAAATGGCAGATTTGCTATATGTAAACTGTGTAACATAAAACCCAAACATTGGGAGTAATCTTTTGTTAATGCCTTTTAGCGTGTCATACCTTTTGAGCAATCACATGTTGGTTTTCTGGTTCTGTGTGTTTCACTATTCACATCCTGTAATGGCTTATATTTGCTCGCATGCAAAGTCTTGTTTGGTTGAATAGCCTTGACTGCATGGAAATGAGACATGTCGTGAAACCACTTGGACTACATATTTCTATGAGGCATCTTATATGTCTGCTTTAAACAACATTTAAAGGGCGCTCTAATAATATGTATTTGACGCATTCTTACTTACTAATTTGCCTTATCACGTAGTGGGCGAATTAGTTTGGATTTGCCACGAAGTGTAATTCGTGTTTAGTTGATATCACGGAAGAATGGATCTTAGTGCCTTGCTTAGGTCGTTCGTGAGCTCACTATGTGTTTATATAGCTCATCACTAAATCACAACACTGCTTTCTACAGGGACAAAGTAGGTGCTGCTGTTGGCCAGAGCTTTGCATCTTCCTCTCCACATGCACAGTTTGAAGACCACTGTTTAGAGGAGGGAGTGTCACTGTTAAGCTGTTGGGCCCCTTAAAATGAGGATTTTTAGCAAAACATGCACTTTAATCAATGGAAATATATAATTTCTAGTCACACAGGCAAGGTTGCTATGTGAAGAAATATTTTTGGTTTCTAGGTGGCTAATTATGAACTCCATCCCAGATTATGTTCGTGACATTTATTGTTTTTTAATCTAATCTCTTGATTTATGTTCGGTTTCTGATGAACGTTATTTCTGTCTGTAGCCCAAATGATTTTTACTCCATAGTTTTTCAAACCAGGAGTCGAAAGGACAAGTAGACACTGCACAAGTAAATTACTGTGTTACAGTGCATGAAAGTTAATTTTAAAACTGGCATTCTTAGAAAGTTTCGAAGTGCATGGATTCGATGAGAAACATTAAGGGCCTCGGATATTTTATTCCCTCCTCTGATGGCAATATTCGTAAACTATCTGCTGCCTGTCTTTTTCCTAATGCTTTTTAGTGGAAGGACCAGTTTGTTTGCCCCTAATCTCTTCTCTCGCTAGCTGAGAATGTACAAATCATTGTTCGAGATTCAGAACTGTTAATTGAGACTGATTTATGAAGAATTGTGAGACCCTTGAATTGAATCCATGGGGTCAGTGAAGAACTAGAGACCAGCAGTCCTTACTGGATTCGTGATTGCACTAGATACTTTATTCTATATGACTTGCAGTTTATCTTCAGTGACTGTGAATGATTCATGAAAAAGGGAATCCCTAATATTGCATTGTCGCGAAAATGGCCTTGGCAGTTCTAGACTGATCTGCTTCAGAGTAAAGGCGACAAGACCTGCTTAGCAGCCTCAGGGTATAGTGGGAGAAAGATAGTTATGGCTTTTCATAGACATCTTGAAATTCATGTTCTGATGAGTTGATCCAGGGACTGGGCAAGAATGCTGCTTAACTTTAGAAAAACGCAATAAAGATCCACTTTAGTACTTTATATCAAATATTTATTGTATTTGCTCTTTCCATTCACAGCCAGAGCCTTTCTCTTGGACAATATTGGCTCTTAGAGCCTCTTGATACCAACCTACACACTGCTGAACAGGGTGGGGTGCTCAGAGGCGTGTTAATCAGCTGACAAATTGAACACAATAAAGTGGGCCACCTACATCCGCAATATAGGGAATGGCTGTTTGGAAAGCGAAGAAAAAAGCTGCCTTGATGCTTCTGAGATTGAAATCCTGACTTAGGCTCTGAATTTTATTGTTCGTCATAAATGCTTGCAGTTGGAAAGAGGGCACCTTCCCTAATGTTTTTACCAAAAAATATTTAAAATTGGGTGTTATTTCATATGCAATAACTAGATTATTTTAACTAATTTTGAATAACGTTTTTTTTTTTAAATATTTGACTTTGGCTTATTATTTTAATTCCATGTGTTTTCATTTCATTTTATTGTGTTATCTTTCATGATTTAAACGAAAACAGAAATAAGATTGACTTATTTTTCCAAAGAAGACCTACTCGATTTCCTTCATAACATTGGAGATGCACCAAAATATTAAACATACACTGGGTGGGGTGTGTCCAAGATGGCAACGGAGTAGGAGCCTTGCATCCCCGCTCTGCACCCAAGAAAAGTCTCCCTCATGTCTTCCTGCCCGGGCTCTCATAGTTACTATTGGGCTGCAGATGTTGAGCGAGCGATTTCGAGGTCTGTGTCTGAAGAGCTAGGGCCTGCAGCTGCAGTTCGGGGACCTGGAGCTGGGTAGGTGCATGGTGCTCTGGGGTGGGCGACAGATTACTGCCATCTCATCCCCCAGCTATGAAGAGGAGCGGCACTGCTGCCACAGGGCCTACACTGCAAGTTCCTGCAGCAAGGAAATGTGTAACATTCATAAAAATAAAGATGATGAGTCTTGGGTTGGTAGGTCCAGATGTAGGTTTAATCTTGGAATCAAAGGTTGATGTACAGGATAAAAGCAGGAATGTAATTCAGTAAAATCCCCAGTTTAGACCCCACCGGGAGCAGCTGCACTGCTGCTCAGCCTAAGATGTAACTGACAATCATCTCAAGCAGACACAAAAAGAACTCTAGGTGACATAGATGTAGGCTGAGCAGCTTAGAACAAACACTAAACAAGGATTTACAATGCAACGGTTTCGCCTTTGGAAATGTTAAAGCTATTTGCAATGTAAATGACTGCCATTTATTTATCTGTTTTCAAAACCAACACATAAATACAAATGTTGTCATTTACAATGCCAATAGCTCAAACTTTTCCAAAGTCGAAACCGTTGCATTGTAAATGCTTGTTTAAATTAGTCTTTAAAAATCCTGCTCTCGGCTTTCCGCCTCAAGAGCTCTACTTACACCCAGCGCTGGCGAGGAGGGCGCGCTTTTGTAGTGCAAAGGGGGGCGTGGCCTATTCCAATGGGCGTGGCCCTGGTGTCCCGGCGATTCGCCTACAACCCGCTGCAGCCCCTGACTCGGCTGCGCGGGGAGGGAGTCACGTGGGGAGCCAAGAGGTAGACTGTAGTTGTTGTTTTTAAAAAGCACAATATCACAATAACAAATTTTTAAAATTAGTCTTTAAAAATCCTGCTCTCGGCTTTCCGCCTCAAGAACTCTACTTACACCCAGCGCTGGCGAGGAGGGCGCGCTTTTGTAGTGCAAAGGGGGCGTGGCCTATTCCAATGGGCGTGGCCCTGGTGTCCCGGCGATTCGCCTGCGACCCGCTGCAGCGCCTGACTCGGCTGCGCGGGGAGGGAGTCACGTGGGGAGCAAAGAGGTAGACTGTAGTTGTTGTTTTAAAAAGCACAATATCACAATAACAAATTTTTAAAATTAGTCTTTAAAAATCCTGCTCTCGGCTTTCCGCCTCAAGAGCTCTACTTACACCCAGCGCTGGCGAGGAGGGCGCGCTTTTGTAGTGCAAAGGGGGGCGTGGCCTATTCCAATGGGCGTGGCCCTGGTGTCCCGGCGATTCGCCTGCGACCCGCTGCAGCGCCTGACTCGGCTGCGCGGGGAGGGAGTCACGTGGGGAGCCAAGAGGTAGACTGTAGTTGTTGTTTTTAAAAAGCACAATATCACAATAACACATTTTTAAAATTAGTCTTTAAAAATCCTGCTCTCGGCTTTCCGCCTCAAGAGCTCTACTGCGCTCTTCATAAAATTCTTGTCGCTAACATGAAGATAAAAAACAAACTGTTTACCCAAGCGCGTAATACACAGTTGATTTTAAAACCCTGTTATTAACGTATACTGTGCATGCATTATTTTCATGCCACTGGGAGCACTAAAAATCACGTATCTATAATGCGATATGTAGGACCTTTTTTAATATTATTTACCTTGTTATAGTTTCAGGAAGCTCATTTCCGTCCTGATGATTATCTAAATTTATGTAGATCGAAACGTCGTCGACTTACACAAGAAAATTCCCTTGTTTTATAGTATATTTATGTGGACCTTTCTTGTTGTTATGTGATGTCTTGTTTCACTTTTGGTCACTTATGTCACCTCCTGCACACTGTCACTTATGTGAGCACCTGAAACGTTTTCTATGAAAAGTTAAAACTATAAATAAATTAACATTGTACAAATTCCCTACGCATTTAGCTCCTTAGCGTGAATTTACTAAACGCTTCTGCTTTTTTTCATATGGGACCTTGTTTGGCCACTGTTGAACCACTGTTTCTTTAAAATATATGTTAACCCCAGGTTCTATTTATGGGGTACCCTTGTTCTTAGAACTATACCTGAGGCGTATCCAGGCATACTACTCTGAGTAAGAAAAGTAATCCAAAACGTAACTTACCTGGTATTTTACTGAAAATCCCATTCAAGTCTACTTATTGTACTTACAAATCATTGCATTTCTCTGAAACAATACTGTAAGTCAAATCTAAGTACATTTATTATTGCAATCCAAACTGTTTCCAAACTGCATTACTACTGTGAAGTATTTATTGCGTACCTGTGCCAGGCTTGCTTAGTTCTAGAAAATAAATAACTATCAGATTATTTGTATACAAAAACAATTGGTCTGAAGTTCAGTCTTTGAGTGTATGAATTCATTTGCTGATTGAGTGTGTACAACAATTGCTTACCACTGTCCTCTGAAACTACCTTACTGCTCAACCACACTACCACACTAACACAAATAGAGGGTAAGGTTCTATCTAACTTTTATCTCTGCCTACCTTTGGGATTCCACTGAACTCTGTGCACATTATACCTCACTTTGGTATAGTATATGTTAGGTTTCAAATTCCCATCCCTGCAACACATTTGTTTCGTGCTATATTAGGTTAACAATGTGTGGCTAAATAGATGCCATTTGTATTTATGTATGCAGCCCACTGAGTTACCCTCGTAATGTGCAGGGTTTCGTTAGTGAGTGTGACTCCATTTTGCATTTCATAATCCCTATTAGGCTGCTTAGACTGTGCCTGAGTAAGACCTCATGCCTCGTATTGTTGCTTCAGCAGAACACTGAATTTTGTTATTATTTTCTCTTCTGTTCAAGGCTGTTTCCAGAATTACTAAATATTAGGCCATTCTGCCCTCGCATGCCTATCTGAATGTGTAGTTTCTGCTCCCACTTTAGGAGAAACTGAGACCCAGAACTATGGCCTTGGATTCCTGATAGTATGTACCCATCTGGCAGGTGTTAGCTCATCCTACTGTGCCTCTTTGTTCATGTTCGGCCCAGGCTGGTAGTTTTCCATTGTGGGCGTGGTTGAAGTCTTCTCTGGATGAATTAGTATTCACTGTAGAAGTTTGGGTGGTCAGTCCCTCGGCAGACATCTTAGGGTGCAGGTCATGATGGACTCCTCTGCAGATAATTGCCAATAAAATGTAAGTTTGTATTCTCTACTGCCCGTAATTCGGTTGTCGGGTCGGGGGTGCGTTTGGTTAGTTGGGCGGATTGGGGTACCCAACATAAGACCAAGCTTTGTTCTCACAGCTGCCCTGTCTGGCTGATTGGGTGCCTCCTTGCCTAGTGGTCACCGGCTGGGGTCCTGAGAAGGTGCAACCTTGGAGTTGACCATTTGGTCCAAAGAGTCAGCAGTGAAGAATAATTTGATTCGACCTGAGTGCACCAGGTGAGTGATTTGAATCTTGGAAAAGGGCGCAATTCTTGGATGGCACAAGTCTATGGGCTGTGTCTTGAGACAGACTCCGGACTGTTTTGTCTGCAGTTTTCGTACTGCCTTGCTTGAATGACATGGTCTCTGGACTGTCTTGTCTCGAACTTGGTGGGTTTGCGGACCCTTGAAAAGACACAGTGTTTGCGAGCAGTTTACCGGACCACCTGGAAATTTGGCCCACGTTTGAAAAGGTCAAGGACTGTTCGCAAATATTCTGCCAGACCAACTGGTAATTTGGCTAATGCTTGAAAATGTCTGGGCCTGGAGCCAGTCTACTTGAATTTGGTACAGTCCCCGGACAGTAGGGAGTGGTCTCTGGACCGTTTGGTTTAGTTTGTGAATAATATTTGTTATTTTATCTTCTCTTTACTTACCGTTGCTGGAGTTATACTTGTCCGTTAGGGACGGTGCATGTGTCTTCTATTACGATGCCTTGTTTAAGCAAATTGGGGTGTTTTGGATGTCGATGTTGTTCTACTGATGCTCGATTGGAAGAGAGCCAGCCTGCGCCTCCTGAGGGTTCTCCAAATTTCGACGTTTACGTCAAACATGGTATTGGCCCTATTATGTTTAGCACATTCTGGCATAAATATACAAGGGACAATGCTGAGTTACAGTGGCCATTTACCAACTCATTTGATGAACAGAAATTGAATTTCTTGCAGGACAAATTGTTCGAAAAAAGAGCAGGCAGTCGATGTTTGATTCTCTGTGAGTATGGCAGAAGGAGGCGAAGCAATGGCGTATGAGAGCGGAGAAAGAGGCTTGGAAGAGACAGATGCAAACTATAATGCAGAAAGCAGTAGCCTATGAGAGAGGAAAGATAGACAAGGGCATAGAATGTGCAGATAGAAAGTTTCTGTTACAGACAGATAAATGTTATGTTACTAGAGAGGAAGGTGACGATTTTGTCAGCGAGCTATTCGATTCTCGCCCTCCTCCTCTTTATGCCCCTGAACGGATATACCCGACAGTCCTGACATCTCAGCCCTCCGCCTCTAGTGCAGCCCCTACTAGTGATTATGTTTCTAGCACTACCACCTCAGTCCCAGCCCACTTGCTTCTCCTCTACTCACACCAGTCACCGGAGAGGGTTCTGTTAGCTCCCCCGTCCTGTCTATTGGTTCTGTATCAACTACTATTCCACCTTTTACCCCTGTAACTCTGCCTCCCTACATCATGGTACCTGTCTCTGCGTCTGCTCTTTCCCCCGTGAGTGTGACACCCCATGGACTGTTGAATGTTGAAACTCCTGCGCATGGGATACATGAAGTGAGTTGGGCAGCAGTGGGACACCGAATGGAGAAAGTGTTGGTGCCCTCGGCTGTGGGTGATGAGGAAAAGCAAATGGTGGTGAATAAGGCAGCTCAGTGGGCACGGAACCCGATCTATAATGTGGAGGATATGTGGAGTGTGATGAAAGATTATGAGCTGTTTATACAGCAGCACACCCTTAAGCTGATGTCAGCCACGCTGCTAGGGTTGTGGGAACAGTGTTTTCAAGGTGTTGCACATCAAATAATCTACGACATACAAGACAGGGTCTATGCTACAGGTATGGCTCCCAATTAGGTTTTTAGCAATGTAACAACACTAGTGAGCTACCAAGGCAGATTGCTTCAGAAGGTTCCAATGATAGGGACACAGCATCCCATGAGGGAAGTCCATCCCATTTATCACCCTGAAGTACCAGAATTGCGTGATTCCACTGACACTGTGATTCAACCAAAAGTCGACACTCAGTTTCAGGAGCAGTGGATCTATACTCCTTTGAAGAGGAGTGAGGTCGGATCCCTAAAACGCCAGCTGCTGGATCCCCCAAAAAACTCCACTGCATATTATAAAGAATTGACGGAGGCGGCCTCCTACACAGTGATGACACTAGATGATATAGAGTTGTTTTTTGGTCTGTTGGTACCAGTGGTTATAAGAAGCCAGGTTCATACGCAGGATCATGTACGAGAGCTGGGTGGCACATGGGATGAGATCAAGGCAAGGGGTAAGAAACGTAAGCCTGGCGACAAGCTGAAAGCGGAGCTCCTAGCTCTGCCTGGGCGTATCATAACTTACATGGATTCCACCAAAGAGAGTGGACTTGGGATAAGTTGACTGCGTGTTGTCAAAAGAAGGATGAAAGTGTGTTGGGTTTCTTTACCAGATTTAAAGGGGTGTTTTCGATTTTAGTGGTCATGACCTGTCACAGGAGGGGGGTGTTTGTTTGTTTGTTAACAGATTTGTCACTAACTTGCTTCCCGCGATTGCGACACAGTTGCAGGCTTCGGAAAGCACTTGGACTACCTTGTCTCCGTCAGTGATACTGAGTATGGCACAGTATTATGAACATAGAGAGAATGAAGACAAATAAAGGGTAGAGAAAATGTCAGAGGATATTGATGCAGCAATTTGCAAGGGGAAGTGGACAAGGGCGAGGGTTGGGTTTGGCTCAACGGCTGGCCTGGTCTGGCAGGGGTGGTGCTTCAAGTCAAGTGCAACCCTCGGGCTCAATCCATGTGCGTACTGTAAGCAGGAGGGACATTGGCGGAATGAGTGTCCGGAGTTGTTGCAGAAAGGTGAGGCCGAGAGGTTGGGGATTTCCAGGACGCAGGCGGGGAGGAAGAGATAGAGGGGGGATGGGCAGAGCGGGAATTATTTAGATGACCCCCAAGGAAGACAGTACTATCATGACGACTATGACATGGATGAAGTAACAGGGTTGTCTCACAACTAGGACAGCCAAGGACAGGGTAGGGGAACAGTTCTGGTGCCTATAGATCAGCACGGGCCTTACATCACTGCTGATTTACAGGGTACGACTGAAATATTTTTAGTTGATACAGGGGCTATGAATAGCTCTGTTTCCCGTTCACTGGTCCTGGGGGCAGGTCTGTCCAGCTAGACAATGTTTTGGTGGGTTTCTCAGGTGTGCCGGTTGTTAGCTCCATTTCCAAGCCCCTTGCTTTGACTATTGGCCCCTTTACGGTTGACTCACCATTTTTACTGACGTCCAACTGTGGGGAAAATTTGTTAGGACTGGATTTGTTAAAAAGGTTGCATCCAACAAGTGTTTGTTCTCCAGATGGTGTTTACATGACTGTTGGACCGCAGGTGGCCCATGCCAAACAGTGCTTCACAAAGGATGCCACCTTCCTGCTAAGTTCAAAGATGTGCCACATACACTATGGGCTACAGGAGACACAGATGCGGGGTTACTCCAGATTCCACCGGTATCTATATAGAACAAAGACAATGCTAAATTGCCACGTATTCCCCAGTACATGATATCCCCGGCAAGAGAAAAGGCCCTGTTGCAAATAATTCAGGATTTGATCAGGTCCAGTATGGTCGAAGAGATAGTGGCGAACATGTATAATAGCCCTTTTCCTCCTATTCTTAAAAAGACACCCTTGGATTCTTCTGATGCCCACCCTGATGTTGACCTCTTTGTGATCGACCTTAGAGAGGTAAATAAGATTGTGGTTCCCCAAAACCCTGTGGTCCCCGACATTGCCATGATTCTGACAATTATTCCCCCATCAGCAAAATTATTTTCCGTAACTGACTTAAAGAATGCTTTCTTCAGGATACCAATCCATACAGATATCTGTTTGGATTTCCAAAAGCCGGTCGGAGCTTTAGATTCTATCATGCTCCACAAGGCTATACAGAAAGCATAAGTATTTACAGCCAAGCCTTGAAAGGTCAATTTGATTCTTTGGAGCTTCACCCGTAATGTGCTGTTAAAGTACGTTGACGACCTCCTTGTGGCTTCGGACACTGAGGATGGTTACAAAGAAGCCACAGTTAAATTACTGTTGCATTTGGCACATCGTGGACACAAGGTGTCACTCTTGAAATTTCAAAATTGTCGACAGGAGGTTACCTATTTAGATTACCTACTGGTGAAGGAGGGTTGCAGACTAACACCTGAGCGCATAGCTGCTATTACTAATATGCCTTTTCCTAAGACCCAACACTAGGTACGTGCGTTTATTGGGATAACTTCGTATTGTCGGCATTGGATCCCTAACTATTCTCTAATAACAAAACCCCTTCTTTACCTGACCAACAAAGATGTGCATGAACCCCTGACTTGGACATCTCCATGCCTACAAGCTTTTAAACAATTAAAGGTTGTGCTTTGCTCTGCTCCTGTGCTTGGTACTCCTGATTACCAGAAGCCTTTTATGTTCAATGTGCATGAGGGAGAGGTTGCGCGCGTTCTGTTCTAACTCAGGGTTTCGGTGGTAGCAGAGATCCTGTGCCTATTTCTCTGCCATGCTCGATAATGTTGCCAGAGCTCTCCCAAACTGTCTGAGAGCTGCTGCGGTGGTGGAAGTTTCTATCAGCCAATCCACAGGGCTCATCCTTGATACTGATCTCACATAAATGGTACCTCATGCTATTGAGTAAGACAAAGACGCAGCACCTTACTAGTACAAGTTTGACTGGCTATGAATTGACCTTGTTTGCTCCGCACATTACCATCAAATGATGTGCTACTGTGAACCCAGCCATGTTACTACTCCTCCCTTCGGAAGAAAAGGACAGTGATGTCCATGATTGAATATTTCGAACTGAGGAAGAAACGAAAGGACAGGTAGACCTGACTGATGTTTCCTTATCTGACCCCAAGGGGAACTATATGTTGATGGCTCTTGTTTAAAACTATCAGATGGGACCACCACTGCAGCCTATGCAATCACAAAGTTACACACTGTAGTTGAGACATTCCGTAACCCGCACCAATCGGCCCAAACTGCAGAGTTGGTTGCCCTCCTCAGGGCTTGTGATATGAGTGAGAGACTGGCTGTTAATATCTAAACTCACAGCCAGTACGCCTTTGGGGTGGCCCATAATTTTGGGTGCCTCTGGGCAGAGAGAGGGTTTTAGACCTCGAACGAACTGTGGATACAGAATGGCCCATTGATACACAGATTGCTGTCCGCATTGACACTTCCCAATAAGTTAGCAACAGTGAAATGTAATGCTCATAAAGCCATTACAGATGATGTTGGGAGGGGAAATGTGTTCTCAGACCAGACAGCTAAGGAGACAGCTTGATCAAGGATGAGAAAGATGTTGGTGGCAGGTCCCGCTAGGTGGGTACCAGACAATGGAATGTTCGAGGACAAACTGGAAAATGTCAGAGAAATTCAGGGTGAGGTGAATCTAGATGAAATGGCAATGTGGGAGGAAAGAACAGGTTGTTTGTACAAGGACGGGTATTAGACTGACTTGTCTGGAAAAAAGCGATGGTTGCCTCCAAATGCATTTGTGCTCATTGTTGTCACCAGGCCCATGGCCCAGCATATTTCAGTGTCAAAGGAATATGCAAGCTGCTGAACCCAGTATGGCAGAATGATAATATCGCTAAGGTAGCCACACATCTAGTTAAGCATTGTATCATTTGTTTGAAGCGTAACCCTGGGAAAGGTACTCCTACACCCACTGGTTACTTTGCACCGCCTTCCTTCCCTTTCGAGGGTCTCCAAATGGATTCCATCAAAATGGAACGAGTGAGCAACGTTAAGTATGTGCCAGTAGTGATTTGGGCATTCAGTAAATGGATTGAGGCTTACCCCACTAAAGAGAATACAGCTATGGCAACGGTGAAGGCACTTTTAAAAGAGATCTTCCCGCGTTATGGATTGCCACTCCTGATTTGGAGTGACAACGGAAGTTACTTTAATTCAAAAGTCATTGCTTTGGTGTGCACAGGTTTGCATATTTAGCAGAAGTTTCATCCAGCGAATCTCCCCCAGTCAGCAGACTTGGTTGAGAAGTACAATGGTATTCTCAAATTGAAGCTAAAAAAGATTCAAGAAATCACAGGACTGTGATGGTCAGATGCGATACCATTGGCTTTATTTTCTGCCAGAGCAACAGCGCATCCTAGAACAGGGTTGTCTCCGTACGAAGTAGTCTTCGGATGCCCTGCTAATGTCTGGGGCATCCCAAGACCTAAGTGCTTTTCCGAGAAAGAATACTGCCTGCTTGTACACTATCTGTATGAGTTGTATAAAGATCTTTGGGGCATATTACCAAGCAATAGCGATAATTATCGCTATTGCTTGGTTAGAGACAAAAATTTACCGCTGAGCTGCGGCGATTTTTATCGCAGATAAACCTTGGTATTATCAAGGTTTATCGCAAATGCGATAAAAATCGGCCCCAATGCATGAATATCGCTGAAAAGTCTGCGATATTCATGCATTACCGAGCTAATGCTCTTAGCCATGTTATCCACCTCCCATTGGATAACATGGCTAAGAACTGCTCAGGGCAGGTGTTAGCTTTTGGAGATATTTGCGCTTAGCACGAATATCTCCAAAAGTTGATAATAGGAGATAGCCGTGCTCCACCCTGCCGGTCGTCCGCGACCTCCATGATCTGTTGTTTGTTTGTCACTGCATATTCAATCGTTGCAGCTCATGGCGCTTTTCCGGCACATTCGACAGATTAATAACCCCTCCGAAGCTGATACACTGTAGCCAGGACTGGGGCTAATGCGAATCCGTCACTGAGGCACACCGCAAAGATCCACCGGGAACGCCGAGCAGGAGCCTCTCACTCACGCGTCTGAACAGGAGGGAGGAGCCAGCATAGCAACAAACAAACTTGCCTGACTTGACATAAGCTTCCGCTTTCCAACCAGGAATCATATCCTGATAGACTGCCTTGCTTTGCCACCTTGTTTTTGGTACTGTGCAGTATCGGAGGATAGGTAATAGGAGATAGCGATGTTAGCGACTGTTTCCAGTCGCTAACATCTTGGCACGCCCACTTTGCATGTCATTAGTGATAAATATCACTGACATGCAAAGTGGGGCCCAAGATGGTCGCTATCTCCTACTAGCTGTCGCTAACTGGTGTTAGCGACAGCTAGGTAATAGGGAGATAATTTTATCTCCGCTTTCTTGCCTTTTAAAGCCAAAAAAGCGGAGATAAACCCCCTTGATAATATGCCCCTGTGTTCTCTTCTCCAACAGATACATACCATGCTGCAACAAGTACCAGAGGGGCTTGGGCACCAAATAAAGCCCTGAGAATTTGTGCTTATCAGAAATCTTCACAGAAAAGCTGTTTGGAGCAGAGGTGGAAAGGGCCTCTCCTTATCCGTCTTGCCACCCGCACAGCAGTAAAAGTAGACGGCAGAAAATAGTGGATCCACGGTTCACATGTTAAACGGATACCTCTACCGCTCCCGTAGTACTGTTGGGTCAATGAAGGCATCGCTGATCAGATTGGCGAGAGGGTGCCAAGCTTCGTTCCCTTCTCTGATGCCTGATTGAGGTGGACGCAGACGGACAAAGAAAGCGACGCAGTCCTATTCGAGGCGATCCCACTAGAGATAAGAGCCGCCCCGGATAACACCATTTCTAATACACCAGAATCTGAGTCTCGATTCCCACTTGGCTGTGAGTTTCTACCCCTTTTCGTTGATGAATGACAAAATATAATTTGCGGCCCGAAAGAAGGACGGTGCACCAGCCGAACATTCTAGGAGTTAGGGAAGGACTTAAGCTTAGGGCGCAGGTGCTGTGCCTAAGGTACCTGTATTAGACTAGAGTGCGCTACACTGGTGCACTGTCCTGGACACAGGACAGGATAGTTGAGGGTACTTGACCAGGAGGGAGGGTGCCCTATCCTGAGAGAAGAGGATCTATTTTGTCTGCAAGGGCTGCAATCATTCAGCTCCTCTGTGGGAGTGCTTTATAGCACGCTCGTTGATGAAAGATAAGAGCCTTCCAGCAAGGATCTAAACGTACGCTGGGCGATTTGTGCCCCCCTGGTGCTGTTGTTGTAATAGTGGCTCCAATTTGTCATTTTCTTCCTTGTGAAACATATAAGTTGCCCTTGAAGTTTTATAAATGTATCCCTTTGGTGGTCCTATCCATGATGAAACAGCCCTATGTGGCTCAGCGACCAACTTCAAATGGGGCTGTTTGGTCCACAAGGTCCACTAAGAGTAAAATTGTGTTTGTTGCAATAATTTTAGTTTCCCAGCTACTTGTATTTGGGGTGTTGTTCTTCCAAGAAGAGAAATATCCTGTGCATGCTTGGATAAGAACTACCAAACCCCTCCTGAACATACTTTTGGTACTTTAGCATCTCACAAAGAAGAACACCGGAAGTCCTAAAAGGACAATGTTTTTCTCCAGACGTTGCAACATACACATGCTGTTTATAATACGACAAAAAGTTGGGTGTGTGGTTTGCTACCTTCTGTCATGCATCGAAGTGAGAACTTGCTGCCTATGCCATTATCCTATGCTAATAGTTGTGAAGGATGGTTTACCTTACTTAGTTTGATCCACTCATTCACTCAAGTTGACTCCTTGGAACAAAGAGGCACCAGTTCCCATTCTTTGACTATGAATGTGTATTCCCAGCATAGGTCCCCACCTGGTGTTTCCCCTGGAGATGGGCGGTTTGATTGAGTATTCTTAGGTTCTTGCCTCAGGTTGGCAGATTGATGTAGAAATAGGTCTTGGCGTAGGACTGCGCTACGCTTGCATAGTTTGTGCAACTACGAGCTACGCGAATTGCACGTAGCACCGTGCAAAAACACGTAGCAGGCATTTTTTGCTTGCTCGCGGTCCTCAACGTCAAGTTGGCGACTGTGAGCGAGCAAAATAACATCCCGGCAAGACTTTTTCCTGGTTCGCAATCAGTAATACCAAGTTGCCGATCGGGAGCTTGGAAAATAAACCTCCCGTTGAGATTCTCAACGCGGGGAGGTCAGGTTTCTCATTGCGAGTGGTCGCGTATGCTCGCAATGACAAACTACCAGTCCATGTTGAGAAATATGCTGCTCGAGTACAAATCTACTCGAGCAGCAGAAAATGACCGCTTGCACTGTGCAAGACGCGGTTTGCACTGATTTCACAGTGCGGAGAAGCATCCAGCACTGTGCAATCAGTGCAAACAGCATCTTGCCTAACGCCACTACGCAAACTATGCCCAGGGTTAGGTAGAAAGGCCAACAGAACAGGGATGGCTAGAGCTAGGTTTTTGCAGTTCAATGTATCAGAATATTACCAATCCTTCCGAGCCCTCAATGTCACTGAAGATAAGCCCATACACCTGGCAGTGGTAGATGTACTGGCTCCTTTTTGTGTTCAAGGGGCAGGAGACAAAGAGTTTGGGGACAGTAAATGCAACCCCACTTCCAAATTGAGGATGCCTAAGAGTCCGCCCTTGATCCTGCCACCTGTTTATTTTGCTTGTGGTGCTCGTGGTTATGTATGGTTCCCTGAGGGATGGTCCAGGCGGTACTACTTTTCTTACCTCCTTCCCCCACTTTATATAGCCCGTTTAAGGGGCACCTTCCTGCACAAAAACAATAAAGTGCTCTGATTTCTTCTTCCAATGTGTACTGTAGAATGCAGCATGCATTGAAAGAGGATCAAAAACCCTGGAGATAGGAAAACATTTCTCCTTGTTGCACCTTGCTGTGACACCCCTAGGGTGGCGTATCATTCTGACACATTTCCAGATTTACGATTTCAGTGGACATGGGTGTTGTGTGAAAACAGCTACAGGAACACCCATGTCACATGACATCCCTAGCACGCAAAGTGTTGCGTGAACAGGGGTGATATTTACAGGCACAGGTTAAGTCACACAGGGGGACTTTACCTGTGCTTGTAATTATCACTCGTGCAAAAGAAACAATTGATGGCCGGAATGCTGGTCAATGCAAAAATTCATCCCTAGTCACAAAGATATGTGTTAAATCCATCATACTTTTGCTTACCACACCACCCCAATTCAAACATTCACCCCCAGTCACAAAGACTAGGGTTAAATCCATCATGCTTTTGCTCACCACACTACCCCAGTTTTGACCCAGCCATATGTAAATCAGTCTTGACCCTGTTCGTTGTAGGAACAGTCCAGCCCGAACTGCCAAGCCAGGTCCTCCCTGGTCCAGAAACAAGCATCCTGGGACCGGTTTCAGGGCATCAATCTTAGTCAGCCAGGCTAGATTGAATCCAGTGGTGTAGTGAGCACGGGACCCATATCTGGGCATACCCTTCCCACTTAGGGCAACATATGCAAAAGAAACAAATGATGGACAGAATGCTGGGCAATGCAAACATTTACCCCCAGTCACAGAGATCTGGGTTAAATCCATCATTATTTTGCTCACCACACCACCCCAGTTTTGACCCAGCCATATGCAAATCAGTCTGGACCCTGTTCCTTGTGGTAACAGTCCAGCGCGAACTGCCAAGCCATGTCCACCCTGGACCGGAAACAAGCATCCTGGGACCAGTTTCAGGGCATCACCCTTTATCAGCCAGGCTAGCTTGATTCCAGTGGTAAGTGCGCACAGGACCATTGTGTGTGCATACCCTTCCCACTTAGGACGACATATGCAATAGAAACAATTGATCGACAGAATGCTGGACAATGCAAACATTTACCCCCAGTCAAAAAGATCTGGGTTAAATCATTCATTCTTTTGCTCACCACCCCGGTTTAGACCCAGCAATATGCAAATCAGTCTTGATCCTATTCCTTGTGGGAACAGTCCAGCCCAAAATGCCAAGCCAGGTCCTCCCTGGACTGGAAACAAGCATTCTGGGACCAGTTTCAGGGCATCACCCTTAAACAGCCAGGCTAGCTTGAATCCAGTGGTGTAGTGTGTACAGGACCCACGTGTGGGCATACCCTTCCCACTTAGGACAACATATTCAAAAGAAACAATTGATGGACGGAATGCAGCACAATGCAAACATTCACCCCCAGGCCTTAGTCCTGTCTCACAAAGCTCTCCATGGGCCCTGTCCAGCCTACTTGAGAGCCAGGTTTAAATTCTACCAGCCACCGCGACAATTATGCTCGGCTGCACTTAGAAACCTGGTTGTCCCTAGATTTCGGAAAACTCGCCTTGGGGGCCAATCCTTGGCGGTCAGAGCGGCCATTATGTGGAACAGCCTGCCAAACCAATTACGGCATACGACGGATTTAGCCATTTTTAAAAAACTACTAAAAACACATCTGTTTAAACAAGCTTTCTAGATTGCTGGTGTACGCTGCCTTTGTTTCCTCTACGCGCCAGGAAAGTCTCGACTAAGAGTGCGCGATACAAATCAGCCTATAACATAACATAACATAACAACAAAGATCTTGGTTGAACCCATAATTATTTTGCTTACCACACAACCCCAGTTTGGACCCAGCCATTAGCAAATCAGTCTGGACCTTGTTCCATGTGGGAACAGTCCAGCCCAAACTGCCAAGCCAGGTCCTCCCTGGACTTGAAACAAGCATCCTGGGACCTGTTTCAGGGCATCACCTTTCATCAGCAAGGTTAGCTTGAATCCAGTGGTGTAGTGCGTACGGGACCTATGTCTGGGCATACCCTTCCCACTTAGGGAACCATATGCAAAATAAACTATTAATGAACGTATTGCTGGACAATGCAAACATTTACCCCCAGTCACAAAGATCTGGGTTAAATCCATCATTCGTTTGCTCACCACACCACCCCAGTTTGGACCCAGCTATATGCAAATCAGACATGAGCATGCTCCTTGGGGGAACAGTCCAGCCCGAACTGCCAAGCCAGGTCCTCCCTGTACGGGAACCAAGCATCCTGGGACTGGTTTCAGGGCATCACCCTTTATCAGCCAGGCTAGCTTGAATCCAGTGGTATAGTGAGCACGAGACTCACGTCTGGGCATAACCTTCCCACTTAGGGCAACATATTGAAAAAGAAAAATTTGATGGACGGAATGCTGGGGCTGGGCAATGCAAACATTCACCCTCAGTCACAGATTTCTGGGTTAAAACAATCATTCTTTTGCTCATCACACCACCCTAGTTTGGACCCAACCATATGCAAATCAGTCTTGACCCTGTTCCTTGTGTGAACAGGCCAGCCCAAACTGCTAAGCCAGACCCTCTCCTGTTTGCAACCGCAAAAAACTGTCATACAGCTGGCCCTCTATTGATAAAATATAGGGCAGATTGTACAAACCATTTTTCCAGTAACAAACAGGCAAATTTGCAGAATCTAGCCATTTGCAACTGGAAAAATGCTTTTTTAAATGTACAAAATGCAATTCAGTAACTTGTTACCAAATCACATTTTGCGTTTGCGATTTGGTATTTGGAAGGGGAGTGCTTAGGGTTTCCCTTCTAAATTACCAAATATGATGGAAAATGCAAAGTTTCATTTTTTTCTCAAATGATGCCCGTTTTTCCTTTAGTAAAACAGGCTGAATTAAAAAAAGAAAGATTGCTTTATCAAAATCCATTAATAGACATGGTGGTTTGCTACCCTCAGCAGGCCATCATCCCTGTGATGGCTGCGATTCCTAATGGGCCACACATTGCGAACTAGCTCATAAATATGTATAAGAAGAGGTAGGTCTAGTTGCAACCTACTAGGAATCACTAATGAAACTCAAAAGAGTTTCAAACATTAGGAATACTGATTCCAAATTGCGATTCAGAGAGAATGACAACTTGGAAATCTGTATTTCTAACGTTAGTACATCTAGCCCATAGTGTCTTATAGTATATATGCTATTTTTTCTTTTTAAATTTCCATGGTAGTCCCTATTTGTTTTAAATATATGTAAAATACTAAATATTCTTTCCTACCTATTAACACTAAAGTGGTAATGGGTATGGAAAAAAAAAACATAATACTTACCTACACTGAATGGAGTAACGCAGAACACAGGAAAACTCAAACTTAAAACAAAATGCCTGCCTTTAACTTTTGTAAAGGTAGTCATTAGCCAATCAGCTGATGACTTGCCATCTCTATATACCTTGGGAGCACCACAATACTACCGCGGCTATAGAGATAGCTAAATCAAAAAAACTTACAAGATATAAAAAATTTACCCTACTGTAAAGAAGTCCTCTACTTCAGTTTTCCTCAAAACATCTTTATTTTTTCAATCATCTTCAGTGTAGAGAGATACATCAAATTCTTCCCAGCATTTTCAGTAACTGCCACCCATAACATTCTCTTCATCATGGGTTTCTAGCAGTCCACAAGGCAACTTTCAAGATGACATCTTCACACATCTCCCCCTTACCATAATTATAGTAACATGCAAAGTTTAACATAACTATATCAACAATTTCAGAGAAATGTGAAATACAATATGAAGAATACATAAAATATGACATGACAAAAACACAATGCTCCTAGAAGAATCTTACCCTTCACACCATGTATTTGATACAAATTCTATACTACACAAAAAATGTCATAAAATGTTATTTTCACATGCCGACACACATAAACTATCAATGATTTTACCTATGGATTGTACATTTTGCGTACGTTACCTCTACTCCAATTAGTGCCTTTCTCTAACACTACTACATTTTATTTAACTTCTCTGACCAGAAATGGTCCAATATTCTTGCTCTTACCCTTATAAATCCACTCATTCTCCCGCACCATCACCCAGTCACCACTCTGAATGAACTCATAACTTTTTCACACCTTTCCTCATTTTGTATGCTTCTTCTATCTTCTTTAGCACCTGTCCACTTTTTTTTCATTTCCTCTCTATCTGCCCAAACCTTATCATTATTGCTCAACTAAACATGACACACATTCTTGCTTGGTTCTCCTCCTTTTAAAGACACAAAGGGAGGCACTTCTGTCTCAGAATGAGAAGTGGTTCTGTGTGCCATGTCATCCTTCTCAAATCTTTTTTCCATTAAAACCCATGTGCAAGAACCAACTGAATATTTTCCTTCACAAGGTGATTGATTCTTCAACTAAACCATAGGCCTGCGGTATAATAATAGCTACTTAATCATGTTTGGTCCCCATCCTTCTGAGTTAACTTTTAATCTCTATAGAGACAAATTGTACCCCATTGTAAAACACAATAGTTTACGGAAGACCAGCATCCAGAATTCTTTTTCTCCAAAAATTGTATCACATTTGCAGTATTGATTTCACCCATCATCTTGATCACAAACCACTTGGGGTGATAATCAACTATTATCAAAATATATTTATGTCTCTAGCTAAATTTCTCCACAGGTCCAATAAAAACAATCACATGTCTTTCCCAGGGTCTTTCAGGAAAGTTAGTACAGCCCAATGGAAGTTGTCTCATTACTTTAGTTTGTCAGTGTTAGCACATATGTAACAATCCTTCACTATTTCCTGTATCTCACTAGCTGTGCCAAAACAACTGTCTAATCTTTGTAGTCATGCTTTGCACTGGATGTCCCTCATGAGCAATGCCCATTATCCATTTATGAACTTTACTTGCAGGTACAATCTGTTGTCTCATTTTAATTTTTCCTTCACAAACAACTAATTCATCTTTCACCTTAAAGAACTACTCTACGTCTTTGTCCACACTATCTGCATTATTCTGAATAATTTTCCCTTCCACCATTTTCTACACAGATTCACTCTCTCTGGCATAATTTCCCTCCTCGCTACACAAAGTATATTCACCACTATCTCCATCCTTCACAATGTCATTGCATATTTCTTCAGTACCGCTCTCCGCTAGCATTCTCAACAAACAATGTGCAATTATATTTTTGCCACCCCTTAAATAGTCCACTTCAAAATTATACTCCAACACAGATTACAGCCAACTCAATATGTGTGGGGTTATACTTTCTTCCAACCCACTCCCTCCTTCGAACACATAAGTTAACGTTTTTGATCTGTACGGATTTAAATGAAAGGCCCCACACATAGAACCTAAAGTGATTTATTCCCCCAAAACAAGCTAAAGCCTCCCTTTCAATGACCGAAGAGGTACACTCTGCTCCCTATAACCGTCTACACGCAAATCTAAAGATACATTACTTTCATCCTCAATTTGCATCAATACAACTCCGATACCCACTCCATTAGCATTAGTATTCACATACTTTTTACCTGATATATCAAAACGTCCCAGTCTGGGTGCTTAGCTGATACTCTTCCTAATCATCTGAAACACTTCCTGACATTCTTTATCCTGTGTTAACACTACATTTTTTCTTCATTATTTTCCTTAATGTTTCCACTATAGCCAAGAAATTATTTACATACTTAGCACAATATTCTGTTAATCTTAAAAAATATCTTAACTCATCTTTAATTTATTTGATGGTTCAGGTGCCATGCCCACAGTGATCACAATGTTTTTCTTTGGGCTTATACCATCAGGAGTTATCTCATGTCCCAAATAATCCACACATTCTTTCCTCAACTGACATTTGTCCTTTTTTATTGTTTAACCATGTTTTTCCAATTGCTCTATTACTTCTTGAAATGTCTTATCATGGTCACACACATCATTTCCCATAATCAATATATCATTCTGGAAACACCACACCTGTCTCATGTCACCAAAAAAGTTCTTCATTACCCTTTGAAATGAGGCAGGAGCTGAAGCTAATCCAAATGGCATTGTTCTAAACCTAAATATACCCAAAGGTGTAGGAAAAGAGGTTGAATATATCGAATCTTCATGAAGGTCAATCTGATGATAGGCAGCAGACATGCCCAGCACACTAAAAATGTGCCCATGCCCCATGGTTGACAACATCTCGAATATATTAGAGAGGGATTTCCTATCAACCCAAATGTTCTTATTCAAATCCCACAAGTCTATGCATTAGCGAAACTTTCCACCCTCGTTTGGGACTATTACAATTGGGGCCAACCACTCTGATGCCTTAATAGTTTCAATAGTCTCTTGTTGCAACAAACTTTTCAATACTTGGTGTAATGGTTTACCCATCATGTTGGGAATGTTCCTTATCTTAAGGACCACCAGCCTGGTTTGATTCTTCAGGATTTTTTTGCGTGAAAATCCTTTCAATGGGGCAAATGGTCGACTGAATAGTTTATGATACTTCCTTCCCACCACACTCCAATCATTCCCCATTTTTTTTCTGTTACCATCACCAGCTCTTTTGCGTTAGGATTTATCACAATGTTCAAATCCTTTTGGTGGCTCCATCCCAAAAGATCTGACCCACAATTTGTCACATGAACTCTTCCTCTCATGGTTTCACCATTACATCCTTTTGTCACCCAACACATCCCCAATATCTCTATTCTTTTACCAGTGTAGCCCACTGTTCTTATGTCAGGATCAGTTAATGATGGGCCACCACCCATTGGCCACTTCTCCTCGCAAGTCTTATTGGATGCAAGTATATACACTTCCAGAATCTGCTAATACTCTTATTAGTTTCCCTTCAAAGGACAGATCAAATTGTGGTTTGTCCAACTTGTCCATTTTTATACATGGCATATTTGACACATCAATTTCTTCACCTGTGTCCTCCCTTTGGATTCCCTTTTTCCTCTACCCTTTTCCTTTCCAGCATTTTAGCTCTACAAACATTCTCAACTTGACCCCTTGCAACACAGTTCCTACATAATACATTTCTCGCAATACAATTTAAACTGCAAGCAATGCGCACCACAATGAAAACACTAAGGGTCTGATTATAATATCGGTTGGAGGGTATCCGACGGACATCATTGCGCAATCGGGACCACCCAACCTCTGTTCTGCGATCAAAACCTCAGAATTACGATGGGACCCCACATGGTGCAGTCACATACTCCAATTTCCCTATGGGAGCTTGTGCTGCAGCTATAAACCGGCCGTAGCACAAGCTCCCGTTGAGAAATGGGAGATTGTGTTCACCCTGCCACATGGTGCATGGATGAACGTGCCCCCTTGGCCCCAAACTGGAGGCAGTAATGAGAAGAGGGCCCTGCTAGGGGCCCCCTTACTCGCTTTCTGAGATGCTTTCCATGTCAGAAAGCACAACATGGAAAGCCTGTGGGAAACAGAGCATCATAATCCGAACAATGGAAACGCCATCCATTGGGATTACGGTCCGGTCTCTGACTTTTGAACGGGCTCCTTGAGCCCATCAGAATCCAGTCGGAATTACCAGCTGGTGTCAATTCTGACCGTCTGGATTGTAATCAAGCGGTCAGAATTGAAACTAACGATTCCGGTTGAAAAGCATCCGACCTCGGGTCGGAGGCTTTCCAAACGAGATCGTAATAGACCCCTTAATTTCTCTGAATGGTATACTTTTTTTGCATCTTTGTATTTTTTGCAAGTCATTATTCATTTCCATTCCTTTCTTTTTTCTTCCCTTCAAGTTCCTTTATGTTGCTTTCCTCCCACTTGACTTCCATCAAGCCGCATGACCGACACGCCTAGAAAACAGGGACCTGAAGCAATAGAGATCTCCGCGACCGACACGTATGAAACACAAAAGAAAGTCAGTGTAAAAGACTCAGAGAAGACTCCACGAGCCAACAGCAGCGTCCAACTCAGTCAGAAGAACGTCTCCTTCATGCCAAAAAACACTAAGGAAAAAACACCAAAAAACACAGAACAAGCAATGACAAAGTCAATAAATATCTACAAAAAAAACTTGGAACAAAGACACACCAACAACTCCACCTATATAAAGGTCAGACATCACTACCATGATCTTTTGTAAATCCAACAGATTAGTACGCAGAGAACACCATCAGACAGCAACCACAGACACACTCACAACTCTCCCATCACACAACCTTCACACCATTAGCACCTCTCCAAAAGAACTCTCACATACACACAGCAAAACTGATACTCACCCTCCCTCACTTGCACTCTCACACACACATCACTCCCCACCACCACCCATCACCATGCCCTCAAAGAAGAATCCAAAGTTCACAGATAGGGAGTTATAAGTCCTGGTAGATGAAATCCTCAGAGTAGAGCCACATTTGTTTGGTACATTGGTCCAAAGGACCCCCATGTCACAGAAAACAAAGATGTGGGTGAGGATTGTGAACAAGGTCAACGCACAAGTACCAACGTTGCGTACAAAGGACAACAACCAGTACAGGTGGTATGATGTCTGCAGGAGGGTCAAGAAGCTCCTCAAGAAGGATCACGCCTTGAGTCAGGGTACTGGCGGTAGCCCTCCTGCCAAACCAGTATACTTCAGGTCCTGGGAGGAGAAGGTGTGGGACATTCTACCACCAGAGAGCATCCATGGTCTAGCAGAAATACCAGAGTCTGGTGAGTACACAACCAATATATTCAATATTGTGTGGCAATACATACACATCACTATCAAGGGGACAGTGAAACCATGCACCGTTAGCAATGCCACAGTAACCACAAGATAATCATCCCAAGATGTGTATGCTAGTCAAACACAATACCTGCCATCTCATAGTGATCTGTAACTGTGTCATGACATGTACAAACCTACCAACAAATAAACAAATAGAGCAAGGCAGTGGCACAAATCTAAGTACACACAGTCAGACATTTTGCCACCACAAACACACTACCTCACAGTGAAGTTGACTGACAGGGAGGAAAAGTGGGTATGCTGGTGAAGTGAGTGTATCCAAAAGCATGATGGGGTTCGTAGCCACAGATAATGCTCCCCCTCCCAATTGGCCCATCACGACCTCTCTGAACCATGCTGATATCACAGGGAGTGGAAAATACCTGACAAGATGGCTGACACTGGGTTCTGTTGTGGGGAGCACAAGGCCCTGGTAGGGGTGTGTTCAAATCAGAAGCAAGACACCACTGCCTGACATCCTGAAAGCCAACTTGCACGCCCTGCAATGGAAGCACGTTTCATGGTGGGATGACTGGCCGGGTGGGAAGGAGGACTGACAGCTCTGATGATACCTACCAGCATGTTTCGTCCCACACACCCCTCAACACAAACTCCACACAACTCACCGGGGATAATGCATTGCCTCACACTCGATTGAAATATCACACAAAGATCCACCAGACTGGGTTCTGCTGTGTGCCCCTTTTCTGTATCGTTTTTGGCCACTATAGGTGTGGCAGGGTATACTCAAACATGAGTCCCTTTCTCACTGCACCATCAGGATTCAAGCAAGCCGGGCCGAAGACGGCTGAAATGCCAGAAACCGGTCCCCGGTAGCTTGTCTCCTTTCTGGTGAAGAATTGGCTTGGTAGTTTAGTCTGCCCTGTTCCCATGATGCACTGGGCCAGGGACAGACTGATTTGCATATAGCCAGGTTCTGAGCTGGGATGGTGCAGTGAGATAAATAACGGTGATGGATCAAGCCCTGATCTTTGGACTGGGTAAGAGTGGTCTGCTTAATTCAGACACTCTGTTCATCACCACCCCCTTTTCTGTATCGTTTTTGGCCACTATAGGTGTGGCAGGGTATACTCAGACATGAGTCCCTTTCTCACTGCACCATCAGGATTCAAGCAAGCCGGGCCGAAGACGGCTGAAATGCCAGAAACCGGTCCCCGGTAGCTTGTCTCCTTTCTGGTGAAGAATTGGCTTGGTAGTTTAGTCTGCCCTGTTCCCATGATGCACTGGGCCAGGGACAGACTGATTTGCATATAGCCAGGTTCTGAGCTGGGATGGTGCAGTGAGATAAATAACGGTGATGGATCAAGCCCTGATCTTTGGACTGGGTAAGAGTGGTCTGCTTAATTCAGACACTCTGTTCATCACCACCCCCTTTTCTGTATCGTTTTTGGCCACTATAGGTGTGGCAGGGTATACTCAGACATGAGTCCCTTTCTCACTGCACCATCAGGATTCAAGCAAGCCGGGCCGAAGACGGCTGAAATGCCAGAAACCGGTCCCCGGTAGCTTGTCTCCTTTCTGGTGAAGAATTGGCTTGGTAGTTTCGTCTGCCCTGTTCCCATGATGCACTGGGCCAGGGACAGACTGATTTGCATATAGCCAGGTTCTGAGCTGGGATGGTGCAGTGAGATAAATAACGGTGATGGATCAAGCCCTGATCTTTGGACTGGGTAAGAGTGGTCTGCTTAATTCAGACACTCTGTTCATCACCACCCCCTTTTCTGTATCGTTTTTGGCCACTATAGGTGTGGCAGGGTATACTCAGACATGAGTCCCTTTCTCACTGCACCATCAGGATTCAAGCAAGCCGGGCCGAAGACGGCTGAAATGCCAGAAACCGGTCCCCGGTAGCTTGTCTCCTTTCTGGTGAAGAATTGGCTTGGTAGTTTAGTCTGCCCTGTTCCCATGATGCACTGGGCCAGGGACAGACTGATTTGCATATAGCCAGGTTCTGAGCTGGGATGGTGCAGTGAGATAAATAACGGTGATGGATCAAGCCCTGATCTTTGGACTGGGTAAGAGTGGTCTGCTTAATTCAGACACTCTGTTCATCACCACCCCCTTTTCTGTATCGTGTGAAGCACGGGGGATCTTTTTGGACTTGTAGCCAAACAAACACCAGGACTGCACTGTCAGCCATCTTGTCAGCACAAGTACACTCCCTCACAGGGAAGCAGAGTCAAAAGGAACGAAGTATGGCCATGCAGGGAAGGTGGGTGTATCCAAAAGCATGATGGTAGTTGCAGTCACAGACAATCCCTCCCACCTACATGGCCCAGCAAGCTCACACTGAACCATGCTCACCTCACAGGGAGTGGAAATGGACTGACAAGATGTCCGACACTGGGCTCTGTTGTGGGGATCACAGGGCCCTTCTGGGAACTGTGCACCAATAAAACAACAGGACTACACAGTCAGCCATCTTGTCAGCACATGTAATCTCCCTAGCAGGGAAGCAGAGTCAAAAGGAAGGAAGTATGGGCATGCTGGGAAGGGGGTGTAGCCAAGAGCATGATGGGAGTTGCAGTCACAAACAATCCTCACCCACCTACATGGCCCAGCAAGCTCACACTGAACAATGCTCACCTCACAGGGAGTGGAAATGGACCGACAAGATGTCTGACACTGGGCTCTGTTGTGGGGAGCACAATGCCCTGCTGGAAACTGTGCACCAACAAACACTGTCAGCCATCCTGAAAGATAACCTGCACCCTCTGCAATGGTGGCACGCTTCATTGTGGGATGTCTGGCCGGGTCGGCAGGAGGACTGACACACTGTCAGACATTTTGCCACCACAAACACACTACCTCACAGTGAAGTTGACTGACAGGGAGGAAAAGTGGGTATGCTGGTGAAGTGAGTGTATCCAAACGCATGATGGGGTTCGTAGTCACAGATAATGCTCCCCCTCCCAATTGGCCCATCACGACCTCTCTGAACCATGCTGATATCACAGGGAGTGGAAAATACCTGACAAGATGGCTGACACTGGGTTCTGTTGTGGGGAGCACAAGGCCCTGGTAGGGGATGTGTTCAAATCAGAAGCAAGACACCACTGCCTGACATCCTGAAAGCCAACTTGCACGCCCTGCAATGGAAGCACGTTTCATGGTGGGATGACTGGCCGGGTGGGAAGGAGGACTGACAGCTCTGACCATACCTACCAGCATGCACACACCCCTCAACACAAACTCCACACAACTCACCGGGGATAATGCATTGCCTCACACTCGATTGAAATATCACACAAAGATCCACCAGACTGGGTTCTGCTGTGTGAAGCATGGGGGCTCTTTTTGGACTTGTAGCCAAACAA
The DNA here is from genome assembly GCF_964263255.1 of Lissotriton vulgaris. Lineage (NCBI taxonomy): Eukaryota > Metazoa > Chordata > Amphibia > Caudata > Salamandridae > Lissotriton > Lissotriton vulgaris. The sequence continues at coordinate 884,825,681 of NC_141694.1, forward strand.
ACACCAGGACTGCACTGTCAGCCATCTTGTCAGCACAAGTACACTCCCTCACAGGGAAGCAGAGTCAAAAGGAACGAAGTATGGCCATGCAGGGAAGGGGGGTGTATCCAAAGCATGATGGTAGTTGCAGTCACAGACAATCCCTCCCACCTACATGGCCCAGCAAGCTCACACTGAACCATGCTCACCTCACAGGGAGTGGAAATGGACTGACAAGATGTCCGACACTGGGCTCTGTTGTGGGGAGCACAATGCCCTGCTGGGAACTGTGCACCAACAAACACTGTCAGCCATCCTGAAAGATAACCTGCACCCTCTGCAATGGTGGCACGCTTCATTGTGGGATGTCTGGCCGGGTCGGCAGGAAGACTGACAGCTCTGACCATACCTACCAGCATGTTTCGTCACACACAACCCTCAACGCAAACTCCACACGACTCACTGGGGATAATACATTGCCTAACACTCAATTGAAATATCACACAAAGATCCACCACACTGGGTTCTGCTGTGTGAAGCACATGGGCTCTTTTTGGACTTGTAGCCAAACAAAAACCAGGGCTGCACTGTGAGCCATCTTGTCAGCACAGGCAAACTGCCTCACAGGAAATCAGAGTCAAAAGGAGGGAAGTATGGGCATGCTGGGAAGGTGGGTATAGCCAAGAGCATGATGGGAGTTGCAGTCACAGACAATCCTCACCCACCTACATGGCCCAGCAGGTTCACACTGAACCATTCTCACCTCACAGGGAGTGGAAATGGAGTGACATGATGTCTGACACTGGGCTCTGTTGTGGGGAGCACAAGGTCCAGCTTGGAACTGTGCACCAACAAACAACAGGACAACACTGTCAGCCATCCTGAAAATAACCTGCACCCACTGCAATGATGGCATGCTTCATGATGGGATAACTGGCCTGGGTGAGAAGGAGGTCCTGATTTAAAACAAACAGCCACGGTCAGTAGTAGGAGTACCTGTCGGGCGGTGACGTGGGGAGGGGGAGGGGCAGGGTGGGGGTAGTAAACGATTGATTATGGAGGGTTACAGGTAAGTAAACATAGAAATTAAAAAAATGAATTTTGTTGTGCCCATTGCATCGCATTTGGGGATGCAGTGCACGCAACAAAATACCACTGATGCTGCTAAAACACATTGCACACATGGTACCAGTCACTCACAAAGTAAATGCACAGGCAAGATGTCTGACACATGGGCCTGATAAATGATGTGGCTGCAAATCACACATATGCACTGGCCAACCCAAACACGTTCGCATTCACAGCCATTGCAACCGTACGTTTGAACTCACTGTCTGGGGATGCAGTGTTCAGGGGTGCCCCCTGGCCTGGCTGTGAAGGTGTGTCTTGCAGATGACAAGTGTGGGGTTCCATATATAGTACTTGGCACAAAACACACAGGAACTCACATATACATCATTGACAGGGGACACTTGACAGGGAATGGAATGGACACACCAATATAGTTGACACTGTAGCATGGTCTCATTCACACTAGGTGTTGTTGTGAGCTGCATTCCACTCCTACATCGTTCTGTAACATATGCATCCTTCACACATCACACCACTCACTGTCATAGACAATGTAGATACAAGGGCTAAACTGGACTGCATTGCTAAAACACATTGCACATGTGGTACCAGTCACTCACAAAGTAAATGCACAGGCAAGATGTCTGACACATGGGCCTGATAAATGATGTGGCTGCAAATCACACATAGGCACCTTCCAACCCAAACACGTTTGCACTCACAGCCATTACACCTGTACGTTTGAACTCACTCTCTGGGGCTGCAGTGTCCAGGGGTGCCCCCTGGCCTGGCTGTGAAGGGGTGTCTTGCTGATTACAAGTGTAGAGATCCATATATAGTACATAGCACAAAATACACAGGAACGCACACATCATTGACAGGGGACACCTAACAGTGAATGGAACGGAGACACCAATACAGCTGACACTGTAGCATGGTCTCATTCACACTAGGTGCTGTTGTGAGCTGCTCCTACATAGTTCTGTAACATATGCATCCTTCACACAACACACCAATCACTGTCATAGACACTGTAGACACAAAGACTAACCTGGACTGCATTGGAGGAGACATGCTACTCACAGCAGCAAAACAGCAACACACACAACACTGGGTATCACTGTCATGAGCATGGAAAAGCCCAAGAGCTGCCGTGCTCAATCCACATCACCATGGAGAACATTGACAAGAACAAACACTTTTGCACGTACAAAACTGTGCACCAGCATCATTAGCTATGGTGATATCATCACTTCTATGAAATGAGATGGGAACTAGGAACCCAGAAAAATAAAACAGATTCGGCCCAGAGATCTTAGGCATACCAGACTGTGACCATGTTGTACCGACCCACCAATGTGGCGCACAAAGACTAGTAAAAACTGCTACCACACATGCCCCAATATTGTAATATATCCTAAGTGAAATTGGACGCATTGTTGTGTAGTTCCTATATTCTCAATAGGTTCTGCGCGTTGCAATAATATATCCTATAGATATGACGTAGGACTTAGGTCACTAGGTCTCTATCGAATATACTAAACTTAATTGTGAGTGCCAGCTATCTCAGAGGTCCCTAGAAACTTTCTCGAATACACAAGAAGGGATTAGTTTCTGACAACCGCATAAACATGACAACTTTGTTTCCCTAGGACTGGAAAATATCCTCAGAGTCATGGAAACAATAGATAAGTATTTCACTCAGCCAATCGTGCATGCTTCGTTTCTACAGAGGGTGCTCTGAAATAGAGAGACGGCCGTTTCAATAAAAGGTTTATTGAACAGTCTTCTTGGTCATGCAAGAGAGGAGAACTGCTACAATCGTTAGGCAGAATGCAAAGTATAATGCGTACAGCGGGAATAGTATTATAAAATAATACTGTAATAGCATTATATGGTTTCTAAGCCATATAAAAATACATACATAAATAACATAGGCTAAAATACTCAACTGGTGCTTCTAAAATACGCCTACCCCAATGTACCTAACCTAGGACTAGTATGAGGGAAGAAGTAAGTATTGTTTACCCTGGGTTTTAGTTCTGCCAAGAATTGCCAAAGGTTTCTCTAGGTTCTAATCAGCTCCATACCTTAGAATGAAGGAGGTCTGGTATCTCTGACTCAGGACTCGATTTCCCAACACCCAACAAGGGGAGTCAGAAACACTGGAGCTGGGTTTCTCAGCAGAGGAGGGCAGCTTCCTGATCTGTGCGTCAGCTTGGAGAGTCGGCTTCCTTCTGCACTTGCTGTAGCGAGCTGTGTTGGACAAGTAGGTCGTCGAACTGCACCGAACCACCATACTTTGCTATAGCAAGTGAAGGTATATTTATACCTTGAAGGTGTGTAGGAATGCCATGTTTGACTTAGAGTCGGGCATATGAACATCACAAATGAACCCCTAGGGAATAGTTGTTCATTGTAAAGTAACTGAGTTCTTGGGGAAATCAATATTCAAGCAAGGGGATGTCCCTAACGGCTTAAGCTGGTTTTCAAAGAAATAGTTGTGACATTTGGTGAACGGATGGAAGTAGACATGCCTGTATTTGGGTAGCATGGGTTATGCCTAAATAAGGGCTTAATTTCTATGCCTATATAAGGGCAACGCGAATTGTTCATATATAGGGCCATGAATCAGGAAAAGTCATTATGAATCTAAAACGCCATACAACGGTATGTCCTCGTCAAAGGTCAAATGTGAAAAGGGATGACACACCTGTGTCAGCCACGTGATGGCCCTTGAGTAGCAATGGCCATGTACAGTCAAATCTATACATGAGCTGGTCATGCACACACTTCGACATGCACATTGAAATGCTTCATGTTGGCTGGACAATGTGCCACAACAATATCAATCTCTGTCCGTGACAACTTAGGACAATACAGTATACAGGCACACATCCTGATGTACAGTTGCAAATATCATGTATGTGAACCATTGATGGCTGTAGAAACATAATTTACACTGTGTGTCTCTTCCAAACACAGGTGGTGCACGGGACACAGCAGCAAATTAATAGGAGTCCCTGTCCCAGACTCCGGTGGACCCTGAGCTCTCTGGTGTGGATCAGTCTCTGTCCTCTTCAGATGATGAAGAACAACCTGGCACCTCCGGTGAGTCATCATGCAGCACCAACAGTACAAACATCTGCACCCCCTGCACCCACACCTCCAACATCTGGCAACAGACGTAGCACCCCCGCCAACATGGACAGACTGAGGACACATTATTCAAACAGCACAGGGCCACCGGCCACCCAGGAAGCTACGGACAACACCAGTAACAACACCCAAGGGGGCCCAGGGTCACCTGTGCGTGCCACCGCAGGTCCTGCCCATGTGACTAGGGGTGGTTGGAGGGGTGGTAGGCTGAGGTCACAGCTTGCAGAGGGGTCTGGACTGCATGATGACCCCCACCTGCTATGCATCAAGGTTGCAGGATAGGGGCGGACGATTCTGCCATGTAGTGGGGATCCTCAAGAACATTCAACAGGAGCAGCCTGCCCATCATGTTCGCGTGGAGTCCAAGTGGGATGGACTTACTGTGGTGCATAGGGACATACTGACATGCCTCTGCCAGATCAGCACCAACATGTCCACACCTCCCTCTGTGCCCACAACATCTGCTGCTGCAAGATCTGCAAATGCCACAGGGAGGGAGGATGACTCTCGTGGAGAGTCCTCTGCACCGCAGATGCCTGCACCTGAGGATCCCCCCCTGAAGAAGAAGAGGGGTCATCCGAAGAAGGACAAGTAAGACACAGATGGACATACACATCACCCAGGAACACAAAACCTGTTCTGGAATTTGTTCTTTGTGTGCAAACTGTACACCTTGTTGTATATAACCCAACTCGCACACATGACATGTAGGGTTCATGTTGGTCTAATGTAGCAGATGACTGTGGACTTTACTCTGGATATTTCAGCTACCAAGACTTCAAACTCATCTGTGAACTTTGGATTCCAAACCTAATGTACAGCACCCACAATCCTGTGCACTATCTTCACACATGTATGTTATTCCAACTTGGTATGTGTCATGGAGATGATGATCTGTCAAAGGACACAGTGCATGCTAACTACTACGGCAATGTGATTACCGTAATGTGATTCATGGTGATTTCACACATATGAGGGAGACACACCAATAGGGCACCACAACACATACTCACCATGGCCATATAACTCATCGCCTACAAAGATGTTGACTAGAAATACAGTGGAATGCACAGACACCGCACCTATCCACAGTCAGTGGTAATGAGCCCACAGGTGACTTAATCACATGTCAGTCAGATGTGTGAAGACAGACAACGCACATAACAAAGTGAAGCACAGGTTCATTACAGATCACTGACTAAATATCAAGGGACAAAATATAGACTACCCAAAATAAAGATTCCAAAATATCGACGGACAAAATATTGAATTCCTATCTAGAAACAGGTAAGTACCAAAATATCGACCCCAAAATATTGTTTATATATATATATATAAATTATAAAAATATCGAATTTCTTAAAATAATGTAAAATTAAAAAAATATTAAAAATAAATAGCTAAAATATACTTAAAAATACTTAAAAAACCTTAAAACTATTAAATAACTAATTTAAGTTATAAAAAAAATACAATCATATCTGTTAAAACATATATATATATATTAACAAAATATTAATAAAAATACACAATATTATTACCGTAGGATAGCGGAGGTGTAAAAATTACTATTCCCACTCCTGGATGTGCAACAGTAGGGAAAGCGTTGGATAGCGTAGGGGTAAAAATTACTATTCCCACTCCAAAGAGTGCAACAGTAGGGAAAGCGTTGGATAGCGTAGGGGTAAAAATTACTATTCCCACTCCAGAGAGTGCAACAGTAGAGAAAGCGTTGGATACCGTAGGGGTAAAAATTACTATTCCCACTCCAGAGAGTGCAACAGTAGGGAAAGCGTTTGATAGCGCAGGGGTAAAAATTACTATTCCCACTCCAGAGAGTGCAACAGTAGGGAAAGCGTTGGATAGCGTAGAGGTAAAAATTACTATTCCTACTCCAGAGAGTGCAACAGTAGGGAAAGCGTTGGATAGCGTAGGGGTAAAAATTACTATTCCCATTCCAGAGAGTGCAACAGTAGGGAAAGCGTTGGTTAGCGCAGGGGTAAAAACTACTATTCCCACTCCAGAGAGTGCAACAGTAGGGAAAGCATTGGATAGCGTAGGGGTAAAAATTACTATTCCCACTCCAGAGAGTGCAACAGTAGGGAAAGTGTTGGATAGCGTAGGGGTAAAAATTACTATTCCCACTCCAAAGAGTGCAACAGTAGGGAAAGCGTTGGATAGGGTAGGGGTAAAAATTACTATTCCCACTGCAGAGAGTACAACAGTAGGGAAAGTGTTGGATAGCATAGAGGTAAAAATTACTATTCCCACTCCAAAGAGTGCAACAGTAGGGAAAGCGTTGGATTGCGTAGGAGTAAAAATTACTATTCCCACTCCAGAGAGTGCAACAGTAGGGAAAGCGTTGGATAGCGTAGGGGTAAAAATGACTATTCCCACTCCAGAGAGTGCAACAGTAGGGAAAGCGTTGGATATCGTAGATGGAAAAATTACTATTCCCACTCCTGGGAGTGCAACAGTAGAGAAAGCGTTGGATAGCGTAGGGGTAAAAATTACTATTCCCACTCCAGAGAGTGCAACATTAGGGAAAGCGTTGGATAGCGTAGGGGTAAAAATTACTATTCCCACTCCAGAGAGTGCAACAGTAGGGAAAGCGTTGGATAGCGTAGGACTAAAAATTACTATTCCCACTCCAGAAAGTGCAACAGTAGGGAAAGCGTTGGATAGCGCAGGGGTAACATTTACTATTCCCACTCCAGAGAGTGCTACAGTAGGGAAAGCGTTGGATAGCGCAGGGGTAAAATTTACTATTCCCACTCCAGAGAGTGCAACAGTAGGGAAAGCGTTGGATAGCGTAGGGGTAAAAATTACTATTCGCACTCCAGAGAGTGCAACAGTAGGGAAAGCGTTGGATAGCGTAGAGGTAAAAATTACTATTCCTACTCCAGAGAGTGCAACAGTAGGGAAAGCGTTGGATAGCATTGGGGTACATTTTACTATTCCCACTCTAGTGAAAATAAAATAATATCATTCACATAATTTTCAATTAATCAATAATTAAAATTTAATTATCAATAAAGAATTAATTATCAATTAAAACGTAATTAACAATTTGTTCTAAATAAATACCAATAAACTAATTAACATATTTAATTAATTATAATTACATTCCTTCCCAGCCTATTCCCCTATAAACCTACAACCCGCTACAGAAAATAAATTAATATTATTCACATAATTATCATTTAATCAATTAATTAAAAATAATCATTTAAGAATTAACTAATTACCAATTAAATATTATTTAACAATTTATTCAAAATAAATACCAATTAATTAATTAACATATTTAATTAATTATAATTAAATTACTTCCCACCCTATTCCCCTATAAACTCACAATCCGCTACAGAAAATAAATTAATATTATTCACATAATTATCAATTAATCAATTAATAAAAAATAATCATTTAAGAATTAATTAATTACCAATGATAAATTAATTAACAAGTTAATCAAAATAAATACCAATTAATTATTTAACATATTTCATTAATTATAATTAAATTACTTCCCACCCTATTCCCCTATAAACCCACAACCCGCTATAGAAAATAAATTAATTAAATTCACATGATTATCAATTAATCAGACTTGTGCCCCACAGTTGTGATGGCACCCACTATGTCAGACACCTCCACTGCAGTTGCCAGTGACCTTCCTGCACCCACCATCCCTTCACTGCCTCCTTCTGGTGAGCCCTGATCCTGTCCCTGTGGTGCCTGGTCTGCCCCTATGTATGCCCCTCTGAGTGAATGTCTCCTCTTCTTAGCAGTGCAGGCAAGTAACGGGTGACAGTTGTCATTCACACCCTATTTGGACTTTAGCTATGGACTGGACATGGACCTTTGTTATTTTCTGGACTTTACATTTGATTTTCCAATTTGCTGAATAAAGCATTTGTTGTTGACCTTGTGAATGTGATTTAACTGTACATTATGTTGATGAGGTTTACAATGACCTTGCTGTTATAATGCTGTTTTTTTCAATGTTAAATAATGAGGTGTTCATGTGATGTACTCCGTGAGATATGTATCCTATTCTGGTCGGTATCCATATCATCCTTTGCAGTAAACTGGTTGTGTCATGATTAACTAATATTGCACAGGATTGCTAACATTTCATTTGCATGGTCACATCTGTGGCTTGCACCCATGCACATATGATGTGCTTTCCATTGTCCAATTTGTCTATTTCCCTGAGCTTACACAGGAGTTGAATCCCCTCAAGTAAATGTGTTGTTCTGTGACATTGCCTGGGCCCATGGTGTGTGTTGTGTGGGCATGTCTGTGTGTGTGTTCCCATTCCTTTTTCTACACAGGATGTGTTCCCTTAATATGTGTTTGTTGTGTTAGTGATGCTTGCTGAGTTTTCCTGTGGTCATCCCACATCTTTGTCCTTGGCTTCCAGATATGTGTGTGCATGACACACTACCATTCATTTGTGTGTCATCATTGGGATTTGTCAGTTCTGAGTGGTGATAATGTGGTCAGACGCAGATGGGACACAGTCAGGGCTCACAAGGGCACTTGTTTGTTTGAAATATCATGTAGTTGTTCATAGGTGTTACCTTTCAGTGATTGAGACATGTGTATGTGTGTGTGACTGGCTGCTCCCACTCATCAGGTTCAGAGGTGCAATGTTGGCAGGTGTCAGCATGTGTGCCTTGTGGGTCTCCTTGGCTTCTGCATTGTCCTGGGACTGTGGCAGGGATTCCAAAGTTTACGGGAGCTTTGACGTCATGGCCATGTACCACATACTGAGCTGTATGTCTGTCATTCACGGTGGTTGTAGACTGTCCTTGTGTGATAAGTCTGTGCACCTTAGATCTTCCCAACATTACTGTGTTTGTCACAGGTGCCTTTGCGATGTCACCAGTCCATGTGGGCTTCACTGATGCACATTGGTGCAGTTCAGGGTGTGTGGTGTTGAGGGTGGACAGATGTGAATGTTTGCATGGCTCGGCCCCTACCTACCTTTTGTCCCTGGTTGACGGGCCATGCTGTGTGATTTGTGTTTATCTAGGTGCGATGTACGTTTGTGGTACAGGACACATGTCCGAGTTTCCCAGTTTGAACGACATATACCTTTGGCATCACAGTGGATGTATCATGCAGGCTTGTGTCACCTCAATGTATGGTCCCTGGGGGTAGTGTGTTGTGGGTCTGTCTCTTGCTGTTTTAGTTGCTGTTCATTCCAGCTTGTGTCACATGTGTCTGTTGGGATCCCTCTCATCTTACAATGCCTGATTGCCCACTAAGGGGTGCCCAATTCATGGGTTACTTTTGTATGGCACTGTGCCAACATCTGTGTCATTGTGATTCAGCCCCCCTCATGTGTTGTGTAGTTGCCTGGGGATACTGAGACACACACAAACACATGTCGTGTCAGATGTGCAGTGTGAGGTTGCCTGTTTGTGTTTGTGCATCTGCACCAGTGTATTGTTATTGTTGTTGCGGGCCATTGGCTGGGTGTTATTTGGGTGATTTCCCTTGCTGTCCCTGTGAGTCATATCTCATCATTCTGCACATTCATCCTGGTTGTTATGTCCCATTGCTGCCATGGGATGTGAATTTGTGACCTGACACCTACATTCTATACAGGATGTATTGATTTGTGTGTCTATTTTCGAGATGTGTGTATGCATTGTGATAGTCACTTCTGCTTTTGTGTCATTGTACACTGTATGCAATGTCAGCCCCCATGGGTGGTGCTTGTCTGCACATGGCCTAGAGTATGTTCATATTTTCACAGCACTGTTTGCCTCACCAAATCTCTGTGGGTATGTGACACAACCACTACTTTGTCACAAAAGTGTGTCACATGTTGGTACCAGGAATCATACATGCTGTTTGGCATTTGCAGCTTTTACCAAGATGACACTTACCTTTTGGTCAGTGTGATGATAGGGGTTTAGACCCCATTACCACAATGCTCAACATTTGCTGCAGTTTAAAACCCCATACTTTACTTTTCTTCTACACAGTGATGGGGGTTAGGGCACATTGGCACAGTGCTCATGTGTTTCTTGACTTGTGTAGCCCACACTCAGTTCTTGGTCACACATGTGATGGGAGTTACATTGTATGTTCGAAGTCATAATCACTGTTGTGGGCATTTGTCACAGACTACACACTGTTGTCATGATGTTAGAGGGGATGTATTTTGCTGACGTACCTAATGTTGGTGTATGATGGATATGTGGCGCATCACCCATCCTATGGGTGTGGGTGTTGATATTAATAGTCACACAGCCCCCTATGAGTGAGGGTGGCATTATTGATAGGCAACATACCCTCAATGAGTGGGGGTGGCATTAGTGATAGGCAACATATCCCCTATGAGTGGGGGTGACATTAGTGACAGTCACACAGCCCCCTATGAGTGGGGGTGACATTAGTGACAATCACACAGCCCCCTATGACTGGGGGTGGCATTAGTGATGGGCAACATACACCCTATGAGTGGAGGTGGCATTTGTGATGGGCAACATACGCCCTATGAGTGGGGGTGGCATTAGTGATAGGCAACATACCCCCAATGAGTGGGGGTGGCATTAGTGATGGGCAACATACCCCCTATGAGTGCGGGTGGCATTTGTGATGGACAACATACCCCCTATAAGTGGGGGTGGCATTAGTGATAGGCAACATACCCCCTATGAGTGGGGGTTGCATTAGTGATAGTCACACAACCCCCTCTCAGTGGGGGTGGCATTAGTGATAGTCACACAGCACCCTATGAATGGGGGTGGCATTATTGATAGGCAACATACCCACTATGAGTGGGGGTGGCATTAGTGATAGGCACCATACGCCATATGAATGGGGGTGACATTAGTGATAGTCACACAGCCCCCTATGAGTGAGGGTGGCATTAGTGATGGGCACCATACCCCCTATGAGTGAGGGTGGCATTTGTAATGGGCAACATACCCCCTATGAGTGGGGGTGGCATAAGTGATAGGCAACATACCCCCTATGAGTGGGGGTGGCATTAGTGATAGTCACACAGCCCCCTCTGAGTGGGGTTAGCATTAGGGATAGTCACACTGCCCCCTATGAGTGGGGGTGGCATTATTAATAGGCAACATACCCCCTATGAGTGGGGGTGGCATTAGTGATAGGCAACATTCCCCCTATGAGTGGGGGTGACACTAGTGATAGTCACTCAGCCCCCTATGAGTGGGGGTGGCATTAGTGATGGGCAACATACCCCCTATGAATGGGGGTGGCATTTGTGATGGGAAACTTACCCCCTATGAGTGGGGGTGGCATTAGTGATAGGCAACATACCCCCTATGAGTGGGGATGGCATTAGTGATAGGCAACATACCCCCTATGAGTGGGGGTGGCATTGGTAATGGGCTACATACCCCCTCTGAGTGGGGGTGGCATTTGTAATGGACAAAATACCCCCTATGAATGGGTGTGGCATTAGTTTTAGGCAACATACCCACTATGAGTGGGTGTGGCATTAGTGATGGGCGACATACCCCCTATGAGTGGAGGTGGGATTTGCGATGGGCAACATATCCCCTATGAGTGAGGGTGGCATTTGTGATAAGCAACATACCCCCTATGAGTGGGGGTGGCATTAGTGATAGGCAACATATCCCCTATGAGTGGGGGGTGGCATTAGTGATAGGCAACATAGCCCCTGTGGTGGGGGGTGACATTAGTGATAGTCACACAGCCCCCTATGAGTGGGGGTGGCAGTAGTGATGGGCAACATACCCCCTATGAGTGGGGGTGGCATTAATGATGGGCAACATACCCCCTATGAGTGGGGGTGGTTGTAGTGTTAGCCATGCAACCCCTATGGTGACCTGTTTCTAGTGTACAGGATATGGACCCCTGGGTATGTATGACATTTGGCGGGTATGTGTAGTTTGTTTGTGTGGTGGGTGTCTGACTTACTGGCTGCGCCATCCCCGTCTGTTCTTGATCTGGTCATAGATGTACAGTATTGGTATGACCTGCGTGATGGGATTCAAGATGTGTTCTTCTCGTACACGCTGCTTGTTGCTCCGTCTCGTATCCGTTGCTAGCTGGTCCGTCTTGTAGAAGTGGATTGCGTTCTGGCACGAATCGTACCTGATAGGTAGCTTTCCCGGATGCTGTGACATGCTGTACGTGGCGACCCGTACGGCACGTAGGAAGTACGCATCATACTTGACCGCCTGGTAAATGCAGGGAAAATGGTCTTGTGCGACTCGATTTGGCGTTTACGGATCCCGCTCGTACAGAAATTGTGGATGGCGTCATAGCGTACGTGTCGGTCCGGAATTTGGCACTTTTCCGTATCGTACTTCTTTGCACGGACGGTCCGGCACCTGGAACGATTTGGGCGTAAGGTAAGGCTACGGACAGCTCTCGGTGAGCTGTCCGACCGAGATCAGAATCAAGCCCTTAATATTAATAATGAACTAATAATTAATTATTATATTTCATTACCTGCCAACTATTAACCCCTACAAACACAACTCACACATATAACCTAAACAATATTTTAATTACATAGTTACATAATTAATTATAATTTAAACAATTATAAAAAATTAACAATGTTTAATAATTCTTATATTTTCCTACACACCCTTTTCCATACAAAAACCACAACATACCCCCCAAAAATATATAATACACAATTTACATAATTACTTATCAATTAAATAATAATAAATAATGTTTAAATAATAATAATGAATTTACTTCCCACACTATACCCATACAAAACCCACAACCCACACATTAAATGTAACTTAAAAATATATTTTATATAATTAACATACATAATTATCAATTACATATTTTTACAAATATTTAAAAATGTATTATGAATAAATTATAATTAATTAACTTCCCACTCTATACCCCGCTGAACACAGAGACCACATCACAAACCTAAAACAAAAGGCATTAATTAGACTATTAATTTAAATAATTATCATTAAAAAAAATAATGGTAATTAAAAAATAATTGTAAATTAATTATAATTCATTTACTTTCCAACCTAGTCCACTGAACACCCTCACCTAAAACTTAAAAACAAAAAAATACTAATGATACAATTAACATAAATAATTATCAACTAACTAATTAAATCTAATTTAAAAATATTAATTAATTAATTCACTTACCACCCTATACCCCTACAAAACCCATAACCCACACCTGAAACTTAACAAAAAAAGTATACATTTTACAATTAACATAAATAATTATCAATTAAAGAATTAATATTAATTTTAAAATGTTGACAATTATTTTTTATTAATTTACTTCCCACCATTTTCCCCTATAAACTCCACAACTCGCTTGGTACTAAAAATAACAAAAAACAATTACATTAAATGTAAAAAATACTATAAATTTACAAACTATATTAACAAACCTAACAATATTTAAACAACATGTTAAAAACTTATACAATTAACATATATATTAAAATACACAAAAAGAATAAAAAATCGATATATTAACAACAATATTTTAAACATCGATATTACTTACCTTAAAATCAATATTCTTGTCCACGACATTCTTGATCATGATATTTCTGTGTCACAATATTTCCAACTCAACATTTGTGTCAGTCGATATTACTAACTCGTTATTTTGTCTGAACACCAAGTTTTTCCACTATTTACAAGAAATGATGGGATCACCAGGCATCATACAGAAGACATACTCTGGTATTCCATTGTACCTGCAAAGAATCCTAAAATAAGAATCTAAAATAAAAATCAATAGTAATAAATCAAAACAAACTCAACTAAAACAAATAACGGAGAAATGTTTTGCAGTCCACTCTCTAGTCTTCCATTTTTCCTTTTTCTTCTTCCTTAACTTGATAGAAATAGTCTTTCTTCTATTGCTGTAGTTATTCTGTGAGTACTTCCTGTTTCCTGTAACTTGTTGAATGTTCTATTGTAGCCAAGTATGGAATTGAAAGTCTCAGGTAAACGCTTTATACATCACCTATGGTTTGGGATTATTTGGATCGGTATTTGAACTAAAACAGAAGAAATGCGCTATACTGACATTTTGAAATGCTATGTGCTTCAGGAATTTACAAGAAAATGTATCATGTGGCCCATTCGCATCTTCTGCTACAAGTTTAATTCAATTTCTGGCTCTCGACTCAGTGCACAAGGTTGCTGATCATGTTAAAATGCACGCACTGTAGCCCAATTCATTTATCTTTCATTGGTGCTCACTGCTACTTGTGTCAAAACAGGTTGCCTAGCAACTTAAAATGCATGCGCTGTCGCACGATTGGAATTTCCTTCTTGGAGCGCACTGCTGCTTGTCTGGAACAGGTTGCTAGCCAGCTTTCATGCTTTCTGAATCTTGAAAATTATAAGTGCACTGACTTTCTCGTGAACAGAGTAACACAGAGCTTTGAAGACGACTACAATCCGAACCGCTGGATGGAATTACACCAAATTTGGCAGGTAGGTAGATTTTGGCATGCAGATTACACTTTTAGTTATTTGATGTAAATCTGTTTGGTAGTTGCTGTGAAATTTGGGGGTAAGCAAATAAGGATATCTGGGTGGAGCCTAGGTACAGATCTCAAGGTGAGATCTGAATGGCTGTCAGCACTTCAACCAGAAAATGCTGGCAGCCATCTTGGTTCCTATATACATAATAGCACATCATTGCAATGAATTGCAGGGTTAGAGGGTCACTAAAAGGAGAAGTAATTTTAAATAGTACAATACTCATTTTGGGAATTGTGGTGTGTTCTGATATGATTTTACAGTGTACAAAAAAGCCTTCTGCTAGAAGTACATTCATCATTTTTGAGAGAAAACAGTTTTCTCCTATTTTTCCCATAGAGGTTGTAGAAAGTGCTCCAGAAGCTAAAATGAGAGCATATTTTCTGTAAACTCACACAAGTGACCTGATAATGATGTCAGTCGGAGATGCCTCTGACCAACATCATCGCGAATTGGGACCAACCGACCTCCAGTCGGCGGTCCAGACCACAGAATTACAATGTGATCTCACACAGTGCGGTCACATACTCCCATTTCCCCATGGGAGCTTGTGCTGCAGCCATAAACAGGCTCAAGCTCCAATAGAGAAATGTGAGATTGTGTTCATCCATGCACTGTAGACACCTCACGGTGCCCAAATGTGGTGCAGGGATAAACAGGGTACCATTGCTGCTAACCAGAGGCCACATAGAGAAGGAGGCCATGCAGGGGCCCCCAAACTCGCTTTCTGACAGGCTTTCCATGTTGGAAAGCCCAGCATGAAAACCGAGCATTGTAATCCTAATGGCAGAAATGCTATCCTTTGGGATTATGAGCAGGCCTCCAACTAGCCGACGGGCTCCTTGAGCCCATCAGAATCCAGCCAGAATAACCCGCCAGTTTAAATGCCGACTGCCTATATGCTAATTAGGCAGTCTGAATTGAAACTGACAATCTTGGTCGGAGGTTTTCTGACCAAGATCGTAACAGGCCCCTATGTTTCTCAGCCATATGAGAATAAAGTCTGATAATCTCAGTAAAACATAAACTTCCAACAAGAGCAGCCTGTCTGTTGATTCCTGTGTGTTCTACTGCTGCCTCCCACAGTGTTCTAAAGAATAACTTGAGCACTAACAGTCTTACTTATCACAAAAGTATGACACACTTGAAGTTATCTTGATTGCATCAAACTGGTAAAAATGTTTAACATTTAGCGGCTTTTGTCATCTATCAGCCTGCAAGCAGCCAAACTTAGATTGCCGGTTCCGACTTCTGGCTTAGGATGCAATTAGGGCAGTCACAAACACCCATTTTCCAACGGACATCAGTGCAGCGGGCGTAATAGGCCAGCAGCACAAGCTTCCAGAGAAAAATGCATGCCTCCCACACGCTGCAGGGATTTTTAGGAGGGTACCATAGGTGCCCCCCAGTCTCCATAGTGGAGGGCGAAGGGGGAAAGGGGCACTGCTAGGGGCCCCCAGTTAATTTTCTGACAGCCTTTCCATGTCAGAAAGACTGACATGGAAAGGCTATTGGAAAATGATATCATGATCCCAACGGCGATGCCTCCATCATTAAGGGATCATGAGCATATCTGATACTCTGACGGGATCAAAGAGCCCATCAGAACAGCAGTGGACGGTCCCTCCCCCAGATGCCTCTGCCTGCTGCATCGTGATGCAGGGGCAGGTATTGGTGGGACCAACACCGACGTGCCATCAGTGTCGGTCCCACCGACATCGTAATTCGTCCCTATATTTAAAAAGAAACACATTTACGGGGCTCCTTTTGTCATAGAAATTTTGGTTAGTGTTGTTAAAAGAAAAATTAGGGCACGTTTTTAGTGAGATCTCAAATATCTTTCTCTTCTATTTCATTAAAACATTCTCAATTGGACTCAAATATGCACTTTCAACACGAGCAGCAGACTGCCAGTTAGCTCCTTGGTGATCATCAGTTTACTGCAGTATTCTGATGAGGAACTAGAGTGCTTACATTCTGAACTCATGCCAAAAGTGTGTGTGGCACATGTGACCGCCATCGTGATGGAATTGAATTGGAAAACTGAAAGCATTTTCTACTGAGGATACTGCAGTCAATGAGGAGATTAGGGAGCTTCATAGCAAATAACTCTCTAAGATGGTCACCAGAGGGAAAATAACCCAAATGTAGCACAAATATCACCAAAATGTAGGCCAAGTATAGCCTACTTTCTGAAGTGTGCAAAACACCCACACATATTAGGCTTCTTTATGAAAGTGCAGGAAAGGGTTAACACATACTAACCACTCAGGAATGGAGTGACAAAATAAAATAAATTATAAAGATATGTTTTTATTTGCTACCTTCCGCATTATCAGAGGATGCAAAGTTGAAAATACTGCCATTTAGGGTGGCTTTGTGTGAGAGTGGTGTGCCATTCAATGCTAAGGGCCCAATTACGATGGCGGGTGGACTTTGTCTGCCTGCAACCATAACAGTAAACGGAACCGACCGCCAGAGGTGCGATAATCCTGCAAGGCCCATTAGGATTCGACCACCACCCTGGCGGTTGCATACTGCATATTTTACATTGTGGCGGGAGGTGCTGTAAGCAGCACCCGCCACAATGTAAAATATGCATGTTGTGCATTGGCATGCACAACTTGACAGGCACACGCAGTGCCTGCCACCTTGTGTATGCCAATGAAAGGGGGTATCATAGGTAACATGCCCCCAAAGCATTTTCCACTGGCCTTTCCAATGGCACATGATAATATGAATCAGGCACAGCCACCATATTATCTACCTTTTCCTCCTGGCAGGTAAACTGACTGGTGGAAAAGCGTCGGATGGTCTTTCCGTCCACCGC
This sequence comes from Lissotriton vulgaris, assembly GCF_964263255.1. NCBI lineage: Eukaryota > Metazoa > Chordata > Amphibia > Caudata > Salamandridae > Lissotriton > Lissotriton vulgaris. The sequence continues at coordinate 884,843,247 of NC_141694.1, forward strand.
GGTGCCCCTCGCCATACTAATATGGTGGGGGGTGTCTCAGGGACATATGGTGGGCAGATCGCCACCGCCGGGCTGGTGGTGGCGATCCGCCCGGGATCATAGTAGGCCCTTTAGTGTTTACATTTTCCTGACAGTATTGTATCTATCTGAAAAGACCAAAAAAGTATATTTGCTCAATTAACTCAATGTTCAGGTATGTGAATTAGTTTGAATTAGGAGAAAAAAATTTGAAAATGTATATATGTATGTAAGACTATTATAAGAAGGTTTAAAATATTTTTGAGAAATTATTGGAACCATATGAGGAGATGTATGAGTGGTTTTGTGAGTGGCTTTGTATGTTTAATAGCAGGTGAGTAACATGCTTTATGAGTGTATGACAATGTGACAGTTTGTCTGAGTTGTAGGCTGGTGTGTGAGAAGTTGGTTCACAATCTGTTGCTTTGAATTAGCATGTTGAACATTTTCTGATTAGCATGGTGTAATTGGTAGTAAAACAAACTGTTGATTAAGAGTTAAACTGCTAGTTAGCAAGGCATTAGAGTATCTGGAAATATTTACATGTGTATAAATAATGTGTTGTTCTCAAAGAGTGTTTTTCTTTGAATTCTGGGTGTTATACTTCTGTTACACTGCTTTGTCAGACAACTACAGAAGCATATATACATTTAGTCACTTACCCAGAAACTACTTCTGCATGCAGCAGATTCAAACACAGTTGTAGTCATATCTATATTGCTCTCTAGTTTGTAACACAGGCACTGAGGTATAGCCACTTACATAGACATTTATAGTCATAGTGATACTTAAAATAGTCTGTCATATTCTGACACATGTACTTAAATGTCTCGTGGCACTGCTGCAGGTGTACTCCTACAATAGCTCAGATATGTTGTCAAGTACTGAAACAACCTTCTCATTTATGTAGAGAAATACTCTTTCAAACATGAATGATAATTAGTAGTGTAGGTCCTGTGTGTGCATTTTCACTTGGTGCTTGATTAGCCATGTAAAAGCTGTTTGTCAAGTCTTAAATCCAAGTTTCAGTATGCACAAGTCACATACGAGAGATTCTGTAGATGTGCTACAAAGCATGCTGGTTTGTGCTTAAAAGATGGGAGATGTTATATTCATTTCATTAAGTTACTTGTGCGCTTGCATGCCCAATGCCAAGTACTACATAGAGTATGTCATTCCTAAAGAAACTGACATGCATGTTCAGAAAAATATGAACATACATGTTCCGAAAAACATAAAGCCTCTGTTTCAGCTATTGAGAGAGCTACAGAAGCACGTATAACTTCAGCCACTCACCAAAAACTATTAATACATACAGCAGACTCAAAGATAATTGCAGTCACGTCTACGTGGCTCTGTCTTGCCTAACACGAGCTCTGAACTATTTGTGTAGCCACTTACACACATTTAGACAGTGATGGAGGCATTATAGCAGGGAGTTACATACCAGAACATTTACATAAACATCTCATGGCACTGATTGAGGTGTACTCCGAAACTCTCTCAGATATGTAGGCAAGTACTGTCACAACCTTGTCAACCATGTACAGAAATAGTATTTCAAAATGGTTGATGGCTCTATACTCTCTCACTCCAAGCTTCGGTTGGCATGTTATAGGTGTTTCTGAAATGTCAAACCCGCGTTTTAGTACACATAACACACTTCTAAGAATTGCTGTAGGTATGCCATAAAGCATCTACATATGCCCTTTTGTGTTGAATAAGTTACTTGGGCACTTGCCGGCCTCTATGCCAAGTACAACATAGAGTATGCCATCTCTAAAACAATTAACATAGATGTTCACAAAAGCTTAGAGCCTCTCTTTTAGTCACAGAGACAGCTACAGAGGCACTTATACATTCAGCCACTCACCAGAAATTATTTATGAATGCAGCAGACTCAAAATTAGTTGCAGTGACACCTACATAGCTCTCTATTGCCTAACACAGGCACTGATGTATTTGTGCAGCCACTTACATACACTGTTTGGCAGTCATTAAAGTATTATATCAGGCAGTTACATACCATCACATTTACTTAATCATCTCATGGCACTGATAGAGGTGTACTCCTACACTCTCTGAGATATGTAGGCAAATAATGGCACAACCTTCTCAACCATGTACAGAAATAGCCCTTTAAACTTGGATGATGGATACTAGTGAACCCCTGTTCTGTGTTCTCTCACTGGAAGCATCACTTGGCATGTTATATGTCTTTCTTAAGTGTCAAAACCACTCAAAAACTCATGCATCCTGTCACTGACCCATTCAGACACCCATGCTCTCACTTAGACATCTACTCAGTCAGAGACTCATTCAGACAGTGATGCACCCACACACACCTCCAGCGAGACACTTATGCAGGTAGTCCCAGACCCACTAAAATGCACACACATCCAGTCTCACACCTATTGAGACACACACACTCATACACGCAGTGACACCCACTGAGGCACTCTTCACTCACCCACACACTCATTTTTAAAGTTTACAGGTAGGACATAGAAGTTAAAAAACATTAGAGATTCCCTGAAAAAAACTAATTTTTACAGGGACGTTATAGTTAGGAAATTGATTTTTTTTTTAACATAGAGATTACAGGGACGTAATATTGAGGCTCACATTTCACTTGTACAAAACCAGTGAGATTCAACAGTTATAGTTACATGAGCTAATTATAACTTATGCCCCCACAATGCACTGCTTATGACCTCACATGTAACATCATTCATGACATTGTCAATGACATCACTGAAGACATCTCATCAGATAAAATCTGCCAATATCTGTGTTGTCTTTAAATGTATTGTAACTGATTTAACTACTGTAAATAGGTTAACACTAGTGCATGCATTATTTTTGCTCTTTTCGTTGATCTGATGATATATGACATGCACAAGGGTGGAAATAGTCAATGCTTAATTTGAGAATGGTGTTTGTCAGTTCTCTGCCCCAACACTTAATTTCAACATCAGCCCCTATGACAGTTCACTACATGGTGGGGATGCTTGTCTAATTCTCAAGTGAGCACACCAACAGAGTTCTAACTAATTTAATTTACATTGAAAAGTAATAATACCTGCTGCACAGACCATTCTTCTAGCTTTGAGTGGACTGAAATAGTTTTAATTATCCCACTTGTGAGAGAGTGAAGGTTAGTGGTTGTGTTGATAGTGGTATTGGCAGCGCTAGCAGTGTCATTGGGTGGTACATGTTGCAGTGGCATCTTGAGAAGGGCTCTGACACTTAGATTTTTACAAATTAAGCACTAAGTGCTCCTCTAAGCCCTTATAAGTTTGCCTATATCAATCTATCTAGTCTGAATAATATGCTTGGGGCGGAGGGAGGTGATTTTCAGAATGTTGGGTACACCATTTATACCCTTTTGTGAAGTAGGCTGCTCTCTCTGTGGCAGTCTTTCCAGGGCCAGCCCCTTTATATGTTGAGGTAAGACAGTAGCTCTAGATGCCCTACATTAAATAGTAACACACTACAAAAAGGTGGGAATATATCAGCCCTTTATTAGTGCATGGGAAGTGATCTAGCAGTAAAATGAAATTTTTATTGGAGAATGTAATATCCACATACCACTAATGAGTCTTTTATCGAGTCAACCCTGCCCTATGTGGTGGCAGTCACACTAGATCAGGGGTACTCATAGTACGGCCCGCGGGCCGCTGGCGACCCGGCAAGTCTTCCTTGGCGGCCCGCGGACCTTGCAGCCATCCTACCTGTGTCTTTTTTTTTTTTTTTTTAAAGTGTCCTGTGTCCACAAACTCTGCCGGTGGCAGCAGCGCTCTATGCGGCCGGGCGAATGCAGGGAAGGTCAGAGCGGAGATGGAGATGCAGGGGCGCCAAGAGGTGAAACATATCAAAGCCTAATTAACAAGTAAGTGGTCTTTTAAAGACCTCTGTGAAGTGCTCGGGTGCGGCCTGGAAGCTGTCTTGTCTCAGCCCCGGCTGACACACACACGCACGCCAGGTGAGGTGACAGAGGGAGGGAGAGGGAGAGAGAGAGGGAGGCAGACAGAGGGAGGGAGACACGGGGTTGCCTGCTTGTTGAATCCTTTTCCCATCAATAACCTCATATTTGTTGCTGACTGACAAAGGCAAGAAGTAAAAAAGCAGAAAGTAAACAGGGGTTTTAGGTAGTTTTTTTTTATTTGCAAAGTTTAACATAGCGCGAACAAGATCCCGAAGTATATCAGAGCGCTTTACAATAGGTTGGCATTTCCTCTTCATAATCCAACTATTTAAAATACCAATTACATTGAATTAGTGAGCTTTACAATGCTCTTCCGCCTTCCTGTCTCAACTTGACACAATTTAAGATGTTAGGAAAGCTAATATTTCCCAAATGCTAGATGTGCACATTAATTAACTGGACAAAAACGTAAATTAATTTTTATTGAAAATTTCATTTCCATACCTGAACAACAGTAACGATTTCTGTTACTACAATTCTAAAAGAGTAATATGAATGCATTAAAACATGTCTTGAACCAATGCTAAACCTAAGCCTAACACAAACCCGTGCCTTTGTGTTTATAAAATAGAATATTTCATAGTGAAAGGTTTTCATCTTAACACTTTCGGTATGTATTTAGGGCACCGATTTTTTATTTTTATATCCCAAACAGCAAACCGCCCGATTATGTTTTCTGAACACACAAGCAGATATTTTTAGGTTTGGTGAACTTCAAGCTTAATGAAGTCCTCTGCATTACTCATGTTGTATCATTGTTCACTTAAAACCATGAGTAATATCAAGATCACTCAGACTTTAAGTTGAGTATTAATACTTAGGAGCTTAGTGCCCACTCTGATTTTTCCCACTCAGATTTGATCCTCTGGTACCTTCTTGGATCCAAACTTCTACAACAGACCAGTGGTGTTGCAGAAATATGCAGAATCTTAGCGCTGTCTTCCCCTGCTGAATCACACTACCCCTGTGCACCACAACACTTTATGGTGGGTGACCCAGTAGTTCCAGGACATCAGACTAAAGCAGACTAGTGAGATCAGTTTTCGGGTGTAGACGTGTAGTCGGTACAGAGACAGAGGGAGAGTGAGACAGAGGGAGAGTGAGACAGAGGGAGATTGAGACAGAGGGAGAGGGAGACAGAGGGAGAGGGAGACAGAGGGATAGGGAGACAGAGGGAGGGAGACAGAGAGAGGGAGACAGAGGGAGGGAGACAGAGGGAGGGAGACAGAGGGAGGGAGACAGAGGGAGGGAGACAGACAGAGGGAGGGAGGGAAACAGAGGGAGGGAGGGAGAGAGGGAAACAGAGGGAGGTAAGGAGACGGAGGGAGGGAAGGAGACAGCGGGAGGGAGACAGAGGGGAGAGAGAGGCAGACAGAGGGGAGAGAGAGGCAGACAGAGGGAGAGAGAGACAGAGAGAGGAAGGCAGACAGAGGGAGGGAGACGAGAGGGAGGGAGACAGACAGAAGAAGGGGGAGACAGAGGGAGGGAGGGGGAGACAGAGGGAGGGAGGGGGAGACAGAGGGAGGGAGGGGGAGACAGAGGGAGGGAAACAGAGGGAGGGATACAGATGGTGGCAGACAGAGGGAGACAGAGGAGACAGTGTGAGGGAGGGAGACCGGGAGAGGGAGGGAGAGAGAGTGAGGAGGGTGACAGAGGGAGGGTGACAGAGGGAGGGTGACAGAGGGAAGGAGACAGACGGAGACAGACAGAGGGAAGGAGACAAAGGTAGACAGGGAGGGAGACAAAGGGAAGGGCAGAGGGAGGGAGGGGGAGACAGAGGGAGGGAAACAGAGGGAGGGAGACAGAGAGAGGGAGGGAAACAGAAGGAGGGAGACAGAAAGAGGGAGGGAGACAGCGAGAGAAAGGAGGGTGGCAGAGAGAAGGACACAGAGGGAGGGAGAAAGAGGGAAGGAGGGAGACAGAGGGAAGGAGGGAGACAGAGGGAAGGAGGGAGACAGAGGGAAGGAGGGAGATAGACAGAGGGAGGGAGACAGACAGAGGGAGGGAGACAGACAGAGGGAGACAGATAGAGGGAGGAAGATAGAGGGAGGAAGAGGGAGGGAGGGAGACAGAGAGAGAGAGAGAGAGAGAGAGACAGTCAGAGTGAGGGTGACAGAGGGTGGGTGAGAGAGAGAGAGAGGCGTGTGTGTGTGTGTCGAGTCTGGTGGCTCAGTGGATGAAGGCATCCGCTGCAGGGACCTGTGTTCAACCTCATGGTCACAGTTTTTCTGGCTCTAGCCCCGCCCCTGACACCTGACCCCGCCCCCACCAGTGCGGCCCTCGGACACAAACCACACTGTAAATTTGGCCCCCGAGAGAAAGTTTGCGAGTACCCATGCACTAGATGAAGTTGTTGATTGGTCACTATTCCCATAAGACATATGTCTGAATCTAGGAAGAGCAGGTACTAGACCTGGAGGAATCATGTTGCCATTGAATGTCTGCAATCCACAAAGCTCAAGATTTCTGGTTATAATGCTTCCTCGATCCCACTAAATGAATCGATTTCTGACAGATTTACTAATACCACCCTCAGCTAAACCAAGCCCTCATTTCCGCACACACTCTTGAACAAGTTGATTTCTCTATCAATGCGCTGGATGGATTCTTTAGGCATAACGCTTCCCACAATGCTTTGTACTGGCAGGCACTGTCGCTTTAAAAAGAAATGTAAATATAAATGTAGCTAACTTAAAAGCACATTTTTATTGATTCCGGCAAATGTGTTTATTTTACTATCATTTCTTCTTTAACAATGCACTTAGAATGCATACAGACAGAGGGCCATTTTAAACAAGCAATGTAATGTTTACACTCCGCATTGTGATCACTGCTTGTAACACTGCTCGAGTTGTCTTATTCAGCTGTAAACGTGTTTTTGATCATTTGTCAGTTGAACTTTAAGGCTATTGTACCCCAAATGTCACAAGCAGTTGCCTATGTCTTTTTTCAACTGCCATTAATTTGAGACTTTTGTTTGGGTAAATAGCTCTAACTCATCCCTCAATTTCCAATAAAGTTTAACTTGAAAGCAAACTATTCTAAACAAGCGCCCTTTCTATCTCTAGTGCAGTAATGGAAAGATGTTCAGAATCCTGCCCACAGATCCAGCTTTCTCATGGGAAGGAGACCAGGAAGTAGAATTTTGATGAAAAGCACGCTGTCGCGCGCAAGGTCAACGGCAACCACGTCAATGCAACGTTAGCAGGAAACGGGAAAGCGAAAAGAAATGTTTCAGTGAGCCAGATTTTATATCAGCGCAAATTGGACCGAAGTGACCGAAAACGTCTTCTGCAACCAATTAACAACTGCCTTCATTTTACTACACTTCTGCACGTTTCGAGCTCATAAAGTCCCATGGCAGCCGTCAACCAAAGGCAGCGACGGTATACCGAATGCGGTGGCCACAGAAAACATAGAAAGGAGATAATACATGAAACACCTGCATGCAGGTGACGGTTTCTGAGTACTGGCAGGCCTCATGAGGGAGAAACTGCAACCTGTGCTGCACCTGTTCACCACAGGGCACTTTACAGCGGCTAGGGATAGGCTTCGGAAGAGGGCCACCCCGACATTGCTTTTCTTTTATTGCGTTCTTTAGACATTACCCGGCTGCTGCAACACGAATAATAATCACATAAGTGGGTGTGGGTAGGGGGTAAAAGTGATGATACGTGATTACAACAACCAGAATGTATGAGGCGACCACACTAAATGCCGGGCCTGTAATCCGTGCCCACAATTGATGCATGGAGGTGGCCACCAATATGAGTGTTAAAGTTCGGCCATTAACGGTGTGATGACTACATCTCTGCTTGAAAGGCCGCCTTCACTCTTTCTCCCATTAGCCTGCTTAACCTTTAGTTGCCCCCGCGTGGAAAAAGGCTAGACAATGACAAACAGTTTTTATAGTGCTTTTAGTAAGACTGCCAACTGGCTCAATATCATGAAACTCAGTCAGCCAATCCTGGCTTTTCAGCCAACAACATATTGCAATCTGGTGCATACAGCGCTGCTTTTAACTTTAAACCACCACATAAATTGACGGCCGCTTAAAAGCTAGGATTGTCCAAAGGTGGCACGTATGACATGGAGCCACTTGGCAGCAATGCTTTACAATTTTACAAGGTGATCTAGTCCTTTTACAAAAATGTGCTTGGTATGCATCCAAACTGATAGTAAGCCCTGATCTCATATTTTCTGAGGATTTACTGTTTAATTTGAATCATGCATTACAAATTAAAAGTTTTAATCTAAGTTCCTCTAACATCTAGCACATTTAATACTTCGGCAACACCAGTCCAACTTCCTCAAAAGCAAACAAGCATTGGCGATGCTAAAAGGTTTGGCATTAGTGTGCTGTACCTTGCACTCTCACAGGCACACTGCACACCGATGAGAAGAGTCTTTCGCCTCCTGTTAACCGGGATAAGGAAGAACCAAGAAATAGAGTATGTCTGCTTTAGTTTGATGGAATATGAGCCCAATCAAGAGTGCATGAAACGGGGAACAGAGCACATGAGTGTATGTGGAGCTAAAAGTAAGAAATGAGATATTCAGGACAAGTCATCAACTAACATAGTCCCATGACATTGAAAAATTCAGTGCAGACATGTAGTGAGGTATATTAAAAATATACACCGATTTTTCCTTATCAACAAAGAAAATTAGAGGCTTTCAGATTTAAAATAATCTATTTAGTTGAGCACCCCGGCGTAATGAAAAAGCCAGCACTCTTTTTTGTGGGGCACTGGTGGATGTAACGGAATACATCTCCCATGATCCTTTGAGAGACGTGGCTGACACAAGAAAGATACCACACTCCTACCTACAGTGGAAGGCAGAGGGGAACTGCATCCCTGAAGACCCCAACACCTTGAAATGACCGTTGCCTACAGCATGATGTGCCATCACAGGCAGTGGGGAGATAATGAGGATATGTGCAACACACATCCTGGGTCCAGCGTGGAAAAGGAGAGCAAACATAGATGTGGAAACGAGGCATTGTACACTTCAATCAATCAATCAATCACTGCATTTCTAAAGCGCGCTTCATACTTGTATGGGTCTCAAGGCACTGGGGGGGAGCTGCTACTGATCGAAGAGCCAGGTCTTGAGAAGTCTTCTGAATGCCAGCAGGTCCTGGGTCTGTCGTAGGCTGGTAGGGAGAGCGTTCCAGGTCTTGGCAGCAAGGTAGCAGAAGGATCTGCCGCCGGCTGTGGTTTTCCGGATACGAGGAACTGAGGGGAGGGCGAGGCTGGCAGAGTGGAGGTTGCGGGTGGGGGTGTGGAAGCTGAGTCGGTCGTTGAGGTATGCAGGTCCGGTGTTGTGTAGCACGTTGTGTGCGTGGATGAGGAGTTTGAAGGTGATCCTCTTGTTGACCTGAAGCCAGTGTAGACTTCTCAGATGTGGTGTGATGTGGCTGCGTCGGGGGACGTTGAGGATTAGTCGTGCCGAGATGTTCTGGATTCGTTGTAGTCGTCTCAGGAGCTTGGATTTTGTTCCTGAGTAGAGGGCGTTCCCGTAGTCGAGTCTGCTGGTGACGAGGGCCTGGGTGACGGTTTTTCTCGTGTCGGGGGGATCCATTTGAAGATTCTGCGGAGCATTCGGAGGGTGTTGAAGCAGGACGCGGAGACAGCGTTGACTTGCTTGGTCATGGAGAGGGCGGAGTCGAGGATGATCCCCATGTTGCGTGCATGATCGGTGGGTTCCGGGACGGTGCCTGGCAATGTGGGCCACCAGGAGTCGTTCCAGGCTGATGGGGTGGGTCCGAGGATGAGGAACTCCATCTTGTCTGAATTAAGCTTCAGCCTGCTGTCCTTCATCCAGTCGGCGACGGCCTTCATTCCTCTGTGGAGATTGGCTTTGGCGGTGTGGGGGTCTTCGGTGAGGGAGATAATCAGCTGGGATGTCTTCAGCGTAGGAGATGATGTTGAGGCTATGTTGTCGTGCGATGTGGGCGAGAGGTGCCATGTAGATATTGAACAGCGTTGGGCTGAGGGTGGATCCATGAGGGATGCCGCAGAAGATCTTGGTGGTTTTTGAGCAGAAGGGGGGAGGCGGACGCTCTGGGTTCTGCCGGAGAGGAAGGATGTGGCCCAAGCCAGGACCTTCTCTTGGATTCCGGCGTCTTGGAGGCGTGCTGATAGGGTGCGGTGGCAGAACGTGTCAAAGGCGGCTGACAGGTCCAGGAGGATGAGGGCGGCTGTTTCTCCTTTGTCCATCAGGATCCTGATGTCGTCGGTAGCAGCGATGAGGGCGGTCTCGGTGCTGTGGTTGCTGCGAAAACCAGATTGGGAAGGGTCCAGGATGTTGTTTTCTTTGAGGTAGCGGGTTAGCTGTTTGTTGACAATCTTCTCTGTCACTTTTGCCGGGAACGGGAGCAGGGAGATGGGCCAGAAGTTGGGGTCTGCCTTAGGTTTCTTCAGTAGGGCGTTGATCTCTGCGTGTTTCCAACTTTCTGGGAAGGTTGCTGTTTCGAAGGAGATGTTGATTGCTTTCCGGAGGTGGGGTGCAATGGTTGTGCTGGCTGTGTTGAAGACGTGGTGGGGACAGGGATCGGATGGGGACCTGGAGTGAATGGAGTTCATGGTCTTGATGGTGTCTTCGTTGCTGACGGTGGATCAGGCGGTCAGGCGGCTGGTGTGGATGGAGGTTGTGGGGGTGGTGGTCTCAGTGGTGGGTGTGGGGGTGTCGGAGTTTGTTAGACCTGTCTGGCCTTTTGCGTAGTCCCTCCAATTTATTATTTATTTTGTCCCCTTTTTGCCCCTCATACCCTTATTCATTTTTTGTGTCCACTAGATTTTTCAAGGTGTTGGTCTGGGGGATAGGTGCTCTTTCGCCCTCATAGCTTTTACCTCAGGCCTAGAGGCCTTTCCTGACAGGAATTTCCTTGGAGTCACAAAATGGTGGCTACCAACTGTCACAACTGTCATACCTGGAACCTGTCCCATAGGCTAGAGTAGGGCATTCCAGAACCTTCTGGTCCCTTCTGGACCTCTGAGGGTCAGCCTATATAAGGTGGAATGCTGGTCAGCCATTTTGTCTTGCAGTGTAGGCTGGCTGGAGTTAAGGCTGGAGTATAAGACGGGGGTAGGATCATCAGAGGGTTGACCTCCCAGTGTTGGGACGCTCCTTACTGGTTCACCACCCTTCTACCCTTATAGTTGTTGTCCTGACCCTGCCTGTAGGAAATCCTGAAGACCCTGGGCACCTGTTCTCATCTGGTCCCAGTGAAAGGCGTGGGTGAGGGAGGTTGTACCTGTGGGAAGCCCCCTGCCCAGTGAGGACAGAGGCTCTAGTGCAGAATTTGAGGAAAGGGGACTCCTGGATACTTCCATCGGTAGCCAAGGGGACTGTGCGCAGAAGAGGAGTCATCAGACATTCTAATCAAACCTTTCTTCCCCCACCTCCCCGTTACCTGGGGTAGCCCCTTGCCAAGGAGTAGTCGGATTGACTGGATTGGGGCTAAAATCGAGGGCCTGGGGAGGCGTCTCCGAGTGTACTGGCCGCCTGGTAAAGTCTGCCCTCATTGCCCTGGGTCCGGTGTCTGTGGCGGTGACATTGTGTGAGGAGAATCATCATTTCCTTTCCTGCTTCTGATCAGCGCCGGCCCTGCTGACTGAACGCGTCAGTCGGCGCGTGTGGGCGGGACCGGAGGAGGTAGTCCGACGAAGCTGAGCAGGCTCTGGCCTGAGCCGCTACTCTCCCGCGCATGCCCGGTTGTGCCGCTTCCCTCCAGGAAGGCGGAGGCGGGACCGGACAGGGAAGCGCCTGGAGTGTAGCAGCGGCTCGTGGTTAGTGTTGTGCCTTCTTTCCCCCGCTCGAGCGCCACACGGAGAAGCTGGCTTGAGCGGGAGGGGAGAGCCGACGAGCCCCCAAGGGCTTGTGAGCCACAGTGTGGTTCGGTTCCTTTACCTCGCCGCCCCCCCCCCCCCGGTGATCAAAGACACCGACAACAGCGGATACTCTACAAGTAAGGAGGAGGTCGAGTGGGAGAAGTTGTCCTCTTTTAGTAAACAAAAACGAGGGCAGATAAGCAAGGCATAGTATTTATTTGAACAAAGGATCAAGCCCAAATCGTGCAGCGCCCATAAAGACTTCCATAGGGGTCGTCACAGATTGTTTGTTTTTCCACTGGATATCTAAATATTGGTTCATTGCCTGCCTTGTGACAGTTCTCCAGAAGAGCAAATCCAGAAATAAGGGAAGTGTGAAGGGTTAGCCAGTACTTCCTGATGTCAATGGTGGAGAGGGAGTAAATGTGTTAACCATTTTTAGAGGAGTGCAGTTACTGCTCCCTGGGAACTACTGTAATGTGATGTAAAGTTAGAAAGCCAAATAGTGAGCAAGTTTTGGCAACTTTGAGGAACTTAATAATCTCATGATTAAATGTAATGTACTGAACTGCAATTTCTGAAGACAAGAGAGCAGAGAATATTTTTATAAAACAGCTCATATTTTTACACAAATTTTGGTGTAGTGTCATTTTTGCGTGCTATTGCATTGAATTACTGCTGGGTGGTCTGCAACCTTTACACATGTGCCTCTAGTGATATTGTCTTACCCTAGGCCAGGCTACCCTAGGTGACCTGACATATTTAGGTTCCAACAAGTTGGTGTCTAGCGGTGGGATGTTGACTGTGGTTGCAGCTACTTTGCAGTAATTGAGTGTAATCCACTAGCCTACACCTGGACTTTTCTCCTAGCGGCCCTCCTAATTTTTACTTTTGTTTTTTCCAAATTTGTTTCTGGTGGTGGGGTGGAGGTAGCTTCAGGTTGCCCTTGTAACTCAATTTTCCTTGTGTGTCTAACTTTGAATTGCCTTTTGCAAAATGGAATTTGCACTGGAAAAACTGGACACTTATTCTGTGGCTCAGCTGAAAGATTTCTGCCAACAAATGGGGGTATTTTTTAAGCATTGTGCCAGGAAGGGGGAACTCCAGACCAGTTTAAGGGCTTGGGTGGAAGCTCACAAAGAAGGGAAGGAGGAGGATGAAGGGACAGACCGGGACACGGTTGTGGAGATAGATGGATTATTCCACTCAGAGGGGGAAAACCTACTCCCAGGACCAGTGTCCTACTCTAGGAGGGGCAGTAGTGTCTCCGGGGGAAGCTTGACCGAAGCAGAGCTCACTGACAGGAGGGAAATCAGGCAATTAAAATGGGAGTTGGCTAAGCTGGAGCAGGAGAAGGAAGAGCGGAGGATGGCTCATGAATTTAGGTTGAAAGAGTTAGAACTCCAGACCCTGCAACGGGGATCCTCTCCTGTTATGAATGGTGGCAGCGAATCCAGAGAAACAGCCAGGGAGTCCAGACCCTATTTTCCTAAAGACCTAATTGCTAGCTATAGACAAGGGGATGATATAGCCAAATGGTTGGCTGCCTATGAGGTCTCCTTAAGAGCCCATGGGGTGCAGGAGAAGCACTGGGGGGGGTGGTTTGTACAAGTACATGCCTCCTACTGGTCGGGACACCTTGCTGGCCTTGGAACCAGAGGAGCAGACCAACTACCCCACCATGAAGCTAGCATTGGTCAGGAAGTTTGGGCTAACCCCAGAAAGGTATCACCAGAAGTTCAGGGGGAGCCACAAGTTGAGCACCCAGAACTGGGTGGACTTCCTAGATTATGCAAGAAAGGCATTGGAGGGCTGGGTAAAGGGCAGTGAGGTGAAGGATTATGAGGGGTTGTATGATCTATTTTTGAAAGAGCATCTACTCGAGAAATGCTTTCCCGAGCTGCGCCAACACCTGGTGGACAGCAAGCTGACCAATCCCCGGAAGCTTGCAGAGGAGGCGGACATCTGGGCAAGTACCCGGGTGTCCTCAAAGGGGACTGGAGGGGATTCCCAAAAGGCCGGACAGGGCGCCCCCCAGAAGAAGGAGGGGGGAGATAAAAAGCGGGAGTTCTCTAAAGGTCCCCAAAACAGTCTTCAGGGAAAGGGAACAGGTTTCACCCCTAAGGCTAACCCGCCCAGAAACCCTAATCCTGGCCAAAGCCAGCAGCCAAGGGTTCTCCACTGCTTTGAGTGTGGTGGTGTTGGACATTATAAGGGAGATGTCAGATGCCCAAAGTGACCGCCCCCTCCCACCGGAGGAAAACCCCCGGGAGTAGCTAGTGTAGTGCTCGGGGAGGAGGTACCCTTACATAAGGGGGGTGAGTGGGTAGGTGTCACCTTAGTGTCCCTGGGAGAACGGGAGATGGTTCCTAAGATCCAGGTGCCCCCAAATACTGCTAAGTATGGGCAATGGGTCACCATCAATGGCCAGAGAGGGGAGGCTCTGAGAGATACAGGAGCCAGTATGACTATGGTGAGAAGTGAACTGGTGTCTCCAGAGCAGGTGGTTCCCAATGTACTCCACCCCGCCGCGATGGCTGACGGCAGAATGGGCCACTATCCAGTGGCTGAGGTTCCCTTTGAGTGGGAAGGGGTTGCAGGTTCACTTCGAGTTGCCGTAAGCCCTGCCGTGCCCGTTGATTGTCTGCTGGGGAATGATATGGAGCACAACGCTTGGAGAGAGGTGGAATACCGGACGCACTCTGCGATGCTGGGTACACCTGACTGGGCCTGTGTGAGCACAAGGTCTGCGACTGCCCGGAGAGGGAGTTCGCCGGGGTTGGAGCCTGGAACAATGGCCCAACCCGCTGCCAAAAAGGGACAGACCCGAAATCAGGAAGAGCCTGCTTCGGCTTCCACACCCCATGTGACAGATCGGCCACCTGCGGTGGTGGACCAGGAGTCTGTGGAGGGGGAAGTAGTCTCTCTGGAGGACCTACCCATCCCTGCTGATTGGCATGTGGAGGGAGGGCCTACCAGAGAGGAATTCTGTAAGGGTCAGAGGGAGTGCCCTACTCTTGAGGGACTGAGGCGACAGGCTGAAGTCCAGGCAGCAGGAGACGTTGCGGGACACTACCACATTTACTGGGAGGATGGACTCCTCTACAGTGAACCCAAGGTACCCTTACCTGGTTCATCAAGGGCCTTGGTAGTCCCGCAACAATACCGAGCCTTTCTGCTGGAATTGGCTCATGCCATACCCTTGGCAGGACACTTAGGTCAGGACAAGACCTTTGCTCGGCTTGTCCTCCACTTTTACTGGCCTCAGATGAAAGTGGCGTCCAACACCTATTGTCGGACATGTGTATCCTGCCAGGCCAGTGGGAAAACAGGGGTGAAGCTGAAAGCTCCTCTGGAACCACTTCCCGTTGTTAGCACCCCCCTTGAAAGGGTGGGCATCGACATTGTAGGGCCATTGGATCCACCGACAACAGCTGGTCACAGGTTTATCCTGGTTCTGGTGGATCATGCCACACGGTATCCAGAGGCAATCCCTCTGAGGACTGTCACTGCACCTGTGGTGGCTAGGGCCCTAATGGGGATCTTTACCCGAGTGAGTTTCCCCAAAGAAGTTGTGTCTGACAGGGGGACCAACTTTATGTCAGCATACATGCGGGCAATGTGGAAGGAGTGTGGAGTGACCTACCGGTTCACCACTCCTTATCACCCCCAGTCAAATGGACTGGTGGAAAGGTTCAACAAGACCTTGAAGGGCATGATCAGAAGTCTGCCTGAAAGCCTGCGGAGGAAATGGGACGTCCTCCTACCCTGTTTGCTATTTTCCTACAGGGAAGTGCCACAGAAGGGAGTGGGCTTCAGCCCCTTCGAACTTCTGTATGGGCACCCTGTACGCGGTCCTCTCAGCCTGGTGAAGGATGGTTGGGAAAAGTCTCCCAGGAAACCCCCCCAGGATGTGATGAGCTACATGCTGGCCTTCAGGAGCCAAATGGCGAAGTTGTGGAAGCAAGCTTCTGACAACTTGGAGGCCAGCCAGGCAGTCATGAAAGAGTGGTATGACCACAATGCTCACCAGGTGGAATTGGAGCCTGGCCAGAAAGTGTGGGTGATGGAGCCTGGAGAGCTTAGTGCCCTCCAGGATCGCTGGACAGGCCCATTTGAAGTGTTGGAAAAGAAGGGTAAGGCCACATACCTGGTGGACCTTAAGACCCCTCGGCAGCCCCTGCGGGTGCTTCATGCCAACCGACTCAAACCCCACCATGAGAGGCCCGAGGTCATCTTAATGATGGTGACTGATGGGGGAGAGGAAGCGGAAAGCGAACCTCTCCCAGATTTGTTCTCGTCTCAAGAAAAGGATGGGTCAGTGGAGGGAGTGATTCTCTCTCCCACCCTAACTCCTGAACAGCGGGAAGACTGTCGCCAGATACTGGAGCAGTACTCTACGCTGTTCTCCCTTGTCCCGGGAAGGACTCACCTGTGGACCCATGATGTGGACACTGGGGACAGCCCACCAGTGAAGTCAAAGACCTACCGGCTGTCCGACAAGGTGAAGGCTAGCATCCATGGAGAGGTTGCCAAGATGCTAGAGCTAGGAGTTATAGAACCTTCCAACAGCCCTTGGTCCAGTCCGGTGGTGCTAGTGCCAAAAGCCGCTCCACCGGGCACCACGCCAGAACTGAGGTTCTGTGTGGATTACCGGGGACTGAACTCAGTTACAAAAACTGATGCCCATCCGATCCCTAGGGCGGATGAGTTAATTGACCGGCTAGGAGCTGCCCAATACCTAAGTACCTTTGACCTCACTTCAGGGTACTGGCAGATCTCCTTGACAGATGGAGCAAAGGAAAGGTCAGCCTTCTCCACGCCTGAGGGACACTTCCAATTTTGTGTGATGCCCTTTGGGCTCAAAAATGCCCCTGCCACTTTTCAGCGGCTGGTGAATCAGGTCCTCTCCGGAATGGAGGGTTTCTCTGCTGCTTACCTGGATGACATTGCTGTCTTCAGTAGCAGTTGGGAGGACCATTTGCAACATTTGCAAGCAGTTCTCCAGGCCCTGGAACAAGCTGGATTGACAATCAAAGCCAGCAAATGTCAGATTGGGCAGGGGTCGGTTGTGTACCTTGGACACTTGGTGGGTAGGGGGACAGTGCAGCCCCTGCAGGCAAAGATTGAGGCAATCATGGCCTGGGAACCCCCCAAGACACAGACTGAGGTCCGAGCTTTCCTGGGCCTCACAGGCTACTACCGTCGCTTTGTGAAGGAGTATGGCACTATTGTAGCGCCCCTCACAGAGCTCACCTCCAAGAAACAACCTCGACAGGTAGTTTGGACGGAAGCTTGTCAGCAAGCTTTTGAGAAACTGAAGCAGGCAATGTGTGCAGCACCGGTTCTGAGGGCCCCAGACTTCTCCAGGGAGTTCATTGACCAGACAGATGCATCAGAACATGGCATTGGGGCAGTGTTATCGCAACTGAATGAAGAGGGCCTGGATCAGCCTGTAGTCTTCCTATCCAGGAGACTGCTTCCCCGGGAACAGAAGTGGAGTGCAATTGAGAGGGAAGCTTTCGCGGTGGTGTGGGCTCTGAAGAAGCTGCGGCCATACCTGTTTGGCTCGCACTTCCTGGTTCAGACTGACCACCGACCCCTTCGTTGGCTAATGCAGATGAAGGGGGAGAATCCCAAGCTGTTGAGGTGGTCCATCTCCCTACAGGGAATGGACTTCCGGGTGGAACATCAGCCTGGAGTGGACCACGCCAATGCAGACAGTCTCTCTAGGTATTTCCGCCTTAGTGATGAGGACTCCCAAGGGGTTGGGTAGCTCTCCCCACTTTCAGTTGGAGGGGGAAGCGTGTTAGACCTGTCTGGCCTTTTGCGTAGTCCCTCCAATTTCTTATTTATTTTGTCCCCTTTTTGCCCCTCATACCCTTATTCATTTTTTGTGTCCACTAGATTTTTCAAAGTGTTGGTCTGGGGATAGGTGCTCTTTCGCCCTCATAGCTTTTACCTCAGGCCTAGAGGCCTTTCCTGACAGGAATTTCCTTGGAGTCACAAAATGGTGGCTACCAACTGTCACAACTGTCATACCTGGAACCTGTCCCATAGGCTAGAGTAGGGCATTCCAGAACCTTCTGGTCCCTTCTGGACCTCTGAGGGTCAGCCTATATAAGGCGGAATGCTGGTCAGCCATTTTGTCTTGCAGTGTAGGCTGGCTGGAGTTAAGGCTGGAGTATAAGACGGGGGTAGGATCATCAGAGGGTTGACCTCCCAGTGTAGGGATGCTCCTTACTGGTTCACCACCCTTCTACCCTTATAGTTGTTGTCCTGACACTGCCTGTAGGAAATCCTGAAGACCCTGGGCACCTGTTCTCATCTGGTCCCAGTGAAAGGCGTGGGTGAGGGAGGTTGTACCTGTGGGAAGCCCCCTGCCCAGTGAGGAAAGAGGCTCTAGTGCAGAATTTGAGGAAAGGGGACTCCTGGATACTTCCATCGGTAGCCAATGGGACTGTGCGCAGAAGAGGAGTCATCAGACATTCTAATCAAACCTGGGGTAGCCCCTTGCCAAGGAGTAGTCGGATTGACTGGATTGGGGCTAAAATCGAGGGCCTGGCGAGGCGTCTCCGAGTGTACTGGCCGCCTGGTAAAGTCTGCCCTCATTGCCCTGGGTCCGGTGTCTGTGGCGGTGACATTGTGTGAGGAGAATCATCCTTTCCTTTCCTGCTTCTGATCAGCGCCGGCCCTGCTGACTGAACGCGTCAGTCGGCGCGTGTGGGCGGGACCGGAGGAGGTAGTCCGACGAAGCCGAGCAGGCTCTGGCCTGAGCCGCTACTCTCCCGCGCATGCCCGGTTGTGCCGCTTCCCTCCAGGAAGGCGGAGGCGGGACCGGACAGGGAAGCGCCTGGAGTGTAGCAGCGGCTCGTGGTTAGTGTTGTGCCTTCTTTCCCCCGCTCGAGCGCCACACGGAGGAGCTGGCTTGAGCGGGAGGGGAGAGTCGAGGAGCCCCCAAGGGCTTGTGAGCCACAGTGTGGTTCGGTTCCTTTACCTCGCCGCCCCCCCCCGACAACAGCGGACACTCTACAAGTAAGGAGGAGGTCGAGTGGGGGAAGTTGTCCTCTTTTAGTAAACAAAGACGAGGGCAGATAAGCAAGGCATAGTATTTTTTTGAACAAAGGATCAAGCCCAAATCGTGCAGCGCCCATAAAGACTTCCATAGGGGTCTACACAGATTGTTTGTTTTTCCACTGGATATCTAAATATTGGTTCATTGCCTGCCTTGTGACAGTTCTCCAGAAGAGCAAATCCAGAAATAAGGGAAGTGTGAAGGGATAGCCAGTACTTCCTGATGTCAATGGTGGAGAGGGAGTAAATGTGTTAACCATTTTTAGAGGAGTGCAGTTACTGCTCCCTGGGAACTACTGTAATGTGATGTAAAGTTAGAAAGCCAAATAGTGAGCAAGTTTTGGCAACTTTGAGGAACTTAATAATCTCATGATTAAATGTAATGTACTGAACTGCAATTTCTGAAGACAAGAGAGCAGAGAATATTTTTATAAAACAGCTCATATTTTTACACAAATTTTGGTGTAGTGTCATTTTTGCGTGCTATTGCATTGAATTACTGCTGGGTGGTCTGCAACCTTTACACATGTGCCTCTAGTGATATTGTCTTACCCTAGGCCAGGCTACCCTAGGTGACCTGACATATTTAGGTTCCAACAGAGTTGAAGCTGTCGTGGATGTCAATGATCTTGCAGTGAAAGAAGTTGGCCAGGGAGTCGCACAGGTCCTGTGATGGTGGAATGTCATTGGCGTTGGAGCTGGGGTTGGAGAGTTCTTTCACAATGCTTGGAGTATTGGAGTCAATTTGAGACCCCATGATGGTGATGAAGGAATTTAAACTTAGATTGAAATTAAGGCTAGGGGTGTGGAAAAGTGTAAATTCTATGTTAGCATATGCGGCAGCCATTTTGACTATCACATCCATTTCGTTTCTATCATATTCATTTTGCTCTCTGCTGTTTGCCTTTTCATCCAGCCTGTGTCTTTAACTTTAGCTGACCTCTCTGACATGGTCAAATTGGTGTATGTGCTGGGGGGCTGCAGTTGCCAGTGCACCTGTCTCAGATGTTATCAAATGATTGCTTATTGCTGCCATAAACATTCCTTACTCCCCCTCCTCGTCTCCTGACCACCTGGTCACCTTCTGCTCTTGTTTGCCTATAGCTATTTCCGTGCTTAAACTTGTTTCCTCAAGTTTTCCTTCTCATGCCATTACACTGCAACAAACAGTATATAAGGGTGTTGGTTTTTGCATTCAATATACTTCCTCTCACGACACTTGTGGGTGTTGTTCGAATGCAGTCCATGAGCGTTTAATAGACTTTGGGGCATGTTAACAAGGCGGTGCTATAGTATTATCGCCGTTTTTGCAGCCATTTTCGGCCGAAAAGCGGCGATAATTTTATCGCCTTATCAGCAAAGACACTCTATTATGTGTTTTGCTGACTTAGCGCCCATTTCCAGCACGCCTAACTTTGCATCGCTAATGAGATGCAAAGTAGGCGTGGCTGTGAAACCAACCAGGGAAAATATCACGAAGGCAGCTTTGCGATATTAACAAGGAAGGGTAGCGATTATTTAAATCGCGTTAAGTATGCCTTAACACAGGAATTTTACGTCTGTTAAATTCCTGACTAAGGCATACTTAACATGGAGGGTGGATTCTGTGGCTAAGACCACAGGCCCTATTATCTAGGATATCGCCGTTTTCCACACTATCTCTGGAATTTTTATCGCCTCAGCGATGTGCGTTGTTGATAACGCGCTAAACCGAGCGATAAATTCCAGAGATAGCCGGCGATGAATATGCAAGCACTAAGCGCGCTTTGCAATATTTATCGCCGGCCCTTGTTAATATGCCCCTTGGATTGTTCACTACAGTGCCGATCTCTCTTTTGTACATTTCCACAGTGGATACAGGAGCAGAATAACCAAACAACATCATCCCTTAATGAATAATGCATAGATACATATGTCTCAGGTGAATCCCGGCACAACGGAGGCACAAGCTTGCGGTCACATGAAGGACACGCTTGGCAAATAGGAGTGAAGTGTGTGAGATTTAAAAGAGGCAAATTACAATCTGGGACTATGTATTGATAAATCCAAATACTGAGAAGGAGTGCAAAAGGAGGTAGCACATACCCAGCAGTATGAATTATGTGTGTAACTGGTTTCAATCTGTAAATAAGTTAAAAACTATATGTAATCTAGATGTATGCTATATGTGGTGTGTCATGTCATTTATTACTTTTGAGGAGCATACACTGCACTAAGATTGATCACCAGGATTCTTACTACACAGTCTGATGATACCATGGATAAGATGATTGTGCAGCCTGCACAAGCCACCTAAGCGTGAGCCATAAACATAACACCCTCCTTTAGGGTGGCAGATTAAACAAGATTCAATTCACACACTCCTAAGAAATATCACAAAGGAGATATAGCTCTTTAAATGGTATCTCTATCTCCTAACATTATCTGTGACCCATCATTTGGCAATTGGGACACTAGCAGGCTTTAATACTGACCAAAGCAATACTACTAGTCCCAAAGCAGTTTATGTTGAAAAAAGCTGTGTCTCTGACATGCAGGATGTTTTCTTCCTGTATGCTGGGGCCTCTGATTGTTTCTACTGCCCAGCACCACCATGCTTCACATGGCGATCACAGACAGGGAAATATAATGACAGTGACAGTTGGTCTAGAATACACAGCAGTTTGACTGTCACCATATTCTGAACATTCTGTGTCATACTGACAGTCAAGTTCAAAGATATTCAATGGCAAAGCCAGATAAGGCTCCAGCATCAAAAACGGGAAGCCACAAGTTCACAATGTAACTAAAAACTAAAAGCCCACTCATATTTTATTTACAGATGGTTTGCAATGAAAAAACCCTTGCCATTCCTTTTATCAAAATGTAAAACCCATTCATATTGTATATGTCAAATAGTTCAAAATGTGAAGTCTCTCCCAATGGTGTTGGTAAAACAGTTTACCACATGAAATTCCTTATTGTTGCATTTCTTGGATTTCACAATGTAAAACCTCTTCTTATTGCATATGACATAGGGCTCATAATAAGAAGCCATTGTCTATGGTGTTCGGAAATAATTCACATTGGGAATATCCTTCTTTAGAAGGTACACAGTCAAAATATCGAGTAGGAAATATCGACCTACCATAATATCGAGTATGAAATATCGAAGGAGCATAATATCGAAGTCAAGAATATCGTAGGACAGAATATCGACCCTAAGGTAAGTAATATCGAAATTCTTAATATCGATGTTAGTAATATCGAAGTTAGTAATATCGATAGCATATATATCGATGTTACTAATTTCGATGACACTAATATCGATATTTGTATTATTTTATAGTTTTTTATTATGTATGTGTTATATGTTTAACTTAAGTATTTAAAATAATTACTATTATATGTGTATTATTTTATATAATAATAAATTAATTTATAATAAAATTGTATGTTTTAGTACCGGAGCGGGTTGTGGGTTTATAGGGGAATAGGGTGGGAAGTAATTTGATTATGGTAAAGTGATTATTAATTAGTAGGATTTATTAATGAATTATAATTAATTGGTAATTATTTGTTAATAATTGGAAAATAATTTTAATTAATTTATTAATTGATATATATGTTCTGTAGCGGGTTGTGGGTTTATAGGGGAATAGGGTGGGAAGTAATTTAATTATGGTAAGTTGATTAATAATTAGTAGGATTAATTAATTAATTATAATTATTTGCTAATTATTTTTTAATTAATTGGAAAAAAAATAAAAATAATTGATTAATTGATATATATGTTCTGTAGCGGGATGTGGGTTTATAGGGGAATAGGGTGGGAAGTAATTTAATTATGGTTAATTAATTAATAATTAGTAGGAATTATAACATAAATTTAATTAATTGGTAATTATTTTTAATTAATATTTAATTAATTTTAATTATTTGCTAATTAATTTTCATTAATTCATAAATGGATAAATGTGTTATGTTGTGGGTAGTGGTTTTATAGGGAAATATGGTGGGAAGTAATGTAAATTTAATTAATTAATAATGTATTAAAAATAATTGTATTGTTAGTAATATAATTGTTAATTAATTATTAATTGGTAATAAAATCTTATTAAATGGTATTATTTAAAATTTATTTCAGGTTAAATATATTTCGCTAAGCATGTATTTTATAATTATGTATAGGTATTGTATATGGTTTATATTTATTTAATAGTTTATATTTTTATAATTACAAAAATGTTTTATTTATAAGTATGTTATTTTAACCCTTATACTATCCAACGCTTTCCCTACTGTTGCACTCTCTGGAGTGGGAATAGTAATTTTTACCCCTACGCTATCCAATGCTTTCCCTACTGTTGCACTCTCTGGAATGGAAATAGTAATTTTTACCCCTACGCTATCCAACGTTTTCCCTACTGTTGCACTCTCTGGTGTGGGAATAGTAATTTTTACTCCTACGCTATCCCACGCTTTCCCTACTGTTGCACTCTCTGGAGTGGGAATAGTAATTTATACTACTACGCTATCCAACGCTTTCCCTACTGTTGCACTCTCTGGAGTGGGAATAGTAATTTTTACCCCTACGCTATCCAACGCTTTCCCTACTGTTCAACTCTCTGGAGTGGGAATAGTAATTTTTACCCCTACGCTATCCAACGCTTTCCCTACTGTTGCACTCTCTGGAGTGGGAATAGTAATTTTTACCCCTACGCTATCCAATGCTTTCCCTACTGTTGCACTCTCTGGAGTGGGAATAGTAATTTTTACCCCTACGCTATCCAACGCTTTCCTTACTGTTGCACTCTCTGGAGTGGGAATAGTAATTTTTACCCCTACGCTATCCAACGCTTTCCCTACTGTTGCACTCTCTGGAGTGGGAATAGTAATTTTTACCCCTACGCTATCCAACGCTTTCCCTACTGTTGCACTCTCTGGAGTGGGAATAGTAATTTTTACCCCTACGCTATCCAACGCTTTCCCTACTGTTGCACTCTCTGGAGTGGGAATAGTAATTTTTACCCCTACGCTATCCAACGCTTTCCCTACTGTTGCACTCTCTGGAGTGGGAATAGTAATTTTTACCCCTACGCTATCCAATGCTTTCCCTACTGTTGCACTCTCTGGAGTGGGAATAGTAATTTTTACCCCTACGCTATCCAACGCTTTCCCTACTGTTGCACTCTCTGGAGTGGGAATAGTAATTTTTACCCCTACGCTATCCAACGCTTTCCCTACTGTTGCACTCTCTGGAGTGGGAATAGTAATTTTTACTCCTACGCTATCCAACGCTTTCCCTACTGTTGCATTCTCTGGAGTGGGAATAGTAATTTTTACCCCTATGCTATCCAACGCTTTCCCTACTGTTGCACTCTCTGGAGTGGGAATAGTAATTTTTACCCTTACGCTAATCAACGTTTTATATAATTAATTGTAAAAAATTAAATGTTTATTTTATTTTTTATATTAGTTACATTTTATTTATGTTATTGTTTTATGTTTGTAAATGTATTAGTAATTTAGAATATATTTTATTAATTTATAAATTAGTAAAATAATTATTAATACTTATTGTTCAGTACAGATATATTATATATTTACTGTATATATTTAATTAATGTATTATTAATATATATGTATTATTTATTAATTTTAAACATTATTAGATACTTTTAACTATGTAGATTTTATTTATTAGTGTTATATACTTTATTTTACATTTATATATTAAAAGAAAAAAACCCGATATTTTTAACATCGATATTTTTTACATCTATATTATTTTTTCGATATTTTTGTACTTACCATGTTGTAGATAGGATGTCGATATTCTTGCCATCGTTATTGTTGATTCGATATTCCTGTAGGTCGATATTTAGGAGGTCGAAATTCTGTCAGTGATCCCTTTAGAAACTGTAATAGTGTTCACAATGTGAAAAGGCTTCCTAATGATTTGGTCATGGAGTTGCACCATGCAAAGCCCACACTTTTTGACCTGGTATCTGTGTAAGAAAATACGTTTGTATAGTGCAAGTTTCGGTTATGAAACAGACAGCCACATAGAACCGCCAGGGCACACAGAGCCACTGTGTGTCTCGGGATATTTGCTCTCTTTAAACTCTCACCACCCTGTGAGAGCTAATATCACAGGATGAGCCACAGTGAGCTGGAAACCCTGCAGAGAGCAAGTATACAGCTCATTGTGAGAAGGCTCAGCACAGCCAATGTCCTTCAGGGGATTTAAAATCTCCCTAGGGCGTAGGTAGCAGCCCCAAAACCTTAGGTAACTGGCTTTAAACAAGTGTAGAGAGGGATGGGCTCGAATAGTGCTGGCTGTAAGCCTCATACTCTCACCTTGGGCCTGATCTCCTCCATGGTTGATCATGGGCAATAACCTCAAAGCCCCACCCCATCAGCAGACCGCACCCTTTAAAGGCCAGACCCTCCTCACACGATAAAGTAAATTTCTAAATTGGCAGGTCTAGGTAGACCACGTGTGGCAACAGGTAAGGTTTCCATTCGTCACAGAGTACACACAGCATTACCCGCACATGTTTCATTTCCTCACAGAGCAGGTATAGATGTGGCTGAAACATTGCTTTTTCACAGAACTCGTACAACAGACCACCTTCACCCAATCTGCGTTGAATTGTTCTCCTACATATGGGAAATCCTGGGATATGGAATAGTTGATTAGAAATCCGAACTGCAGTTGTAACCACAGACATCCAAATTGGCTTCCTGTGACACAATAATATGCGTCGTCAGATATCACAAGCTGAATACAACACGTGCTGTGGAGATCAGGTGCACCAATCCTATAGAAAACACACTGCCTTGGAACCAGGAAAAAGGAAGGTAAATAATATTGGGTGCTGTCCTGAACCATAGCAACCTCACCAATTGGCCTTCAATGCAGATTCAAAAAATTGAAGGCACCAGTTCTGCTGGTTTACTTTTAAAGTAGAATGCAAAAGTTTGTCAAGGGTTATTCAAAAGACCCTAATTAGACATGCTTCATTCAGTAAGCCAACAGCCTTACCCTTGCAGGAACTCATGGCCTCAAATATTTAGACTTGTGAATATCTTCCAAGCACTAGGCTCGAAAAAAAAATGAAGAAATAAAGGTGGGTTCCCCGATGGAGATGTCCACACGATAGATCCAAAATTAAGAGTCACTTATTGGAGGAGTGTTTTATAGAGGGTTGTCTAGGAGCTTATTGTCTTTTTATGTCATCGTCATAGACAGTGCCAGTAAATGAGTTTCATACACCTCAAGACAGTGAGAACTGGGAGGAGGAGGTGGGTAAAGATGCCATAGAGACATGCACTTCAGACAGATTAATTTGGGAAAACCCACTGCTGAATACCTGACCACTGCTAAAGTGAGAATGTATTTGAATTACAGATAAGCGGACCTTGCTACATCTTCTGTAATGTTAAACTGCTTACCTACGGGGTAACCAATATTTTGTGGCAGTTGTGCAGGGGTCAAAGTAGTTGTCATGCTACTCCCGAAGTTTCTTAGGTTGATTTCCTCCATTGACAAGTCTACGTCCTTAAGCCAATAAGAAGCTTTAGGGAGTGAGAGGCAGATGTGCAAAGAATGTTCACAAGATGCCAATATTCCAAAGTATGCATCTAAGCATAAAACATGCATAATCCTTAAATGTATAGAGGGAGAAGCATATTTTTCAGAGGTTGGAACCTGTGTGCATTGCAACATCGCTGGTATCTTCATAAACAGCACTTTGAAAATAGCATTTTTGTAAACTCACTAGAAAGGGTATAACAATATGGAGTATTTCGGATCATGCTTGGTCTATTCACAGTTCCACAGCACGAATTGCAAACAAAGAGATATAACTATTAGCCATTGAGTGGCACAAGTGATGACACCATGCAGGTGATTTGCATCTGTGAGACACTCCTTGGTGATTCACGGATGTCCATAAATTTGGAGACCAAACTGCAGTTATTGGTCCTTTCAGGGTGAGAGTTAGACAATAATGACAGTTCAATGTGGCATAAGAGGTGAAATGACCAGTTTCTAGATCTATACATTTTTTAAACATACTGTCCATCCATCCGTATAATCCTCCTCTACCTTTTCACTGCATTTATCAAACAATCAATTATTTCGATCCAGCCATTAATCCAACCTTCCATCTACTGATCATTCACCCATCAATTCATTTAGCCTCACCATCAGCAGCAAGAGACGTACATTGCCCAGAGAGCAAACTCACTTTCATTTGCTTTTAGATCTTTAGCTAAAAAGCTTACAGGGCCATCATATAAACCTTTATTGGCAATGATAAAAGCAAAAGTGCTTCCCACCCTGTCATACGGCAGCTTTGGATTGCACGGGAAAGACGCGGAACTGCTCAACAAAATGCAGACAGCCATCTTTAAATCCACCTTCCAAATTCAACGGGGAGCTTCACCAGCTCGGACGAGATTAAAATTTGGAATAATAAATGAAATAGTGGGAAGAAAGTACGCAAATATCAAGTACTGGTACAGCTTGAAACAGAACATGGCAAACTCAGAACTGCACCAAGCACTGTGGGAAGAAATAAAAGCTGATGTTAAATCCCCACACAACCAGTACCTAGAGAAGGCCATAGCTGAGACTGGAACAAGAAATCTTTGGGAACTCAATCTGCCTTACCCAGCGTTCAAACAAGCCATAAACAAGTCAACAAAATTCCATTCTCTTCTACTTGATAAATCCACCTTCAGCACAAGAAAACACGCTTGGATGGTCATATCAAACTACAAAAAGCTCACTGCATCCCCATATCTAACAACTACATTCCCAGCTCATAGAAAGCAAAAGTTAATGGTGCTCCGTCTGGGAAATTTTCCATCAGCCATGGACCAACCAATTTGGGTGCACGACGGACCTAAAATCTGTAGACTATGTGGGAGCAGCAAGGAGGACTGCATTCATCTTGTTTGTATCTGCCCGAATCTAGCCCAAGCACGAGCCGCCTTCCTAAAAAAGGCTATGAACGAGCGAGGCATAAGAACTTGTAGATGGGCGATTATGTCAACTCTGAACCCAATAGACACCCGTTTGAACTGCCTATTATTAAAGTTCCTCGTGGCTCACGCCCAAGCGCTGAAACACAACTTGGCACCCTGCCCACAAAAGGATAACATAACTGCGGTTGTTTTGGAAGAGGGCTCTTTTGAACTTAATAATGCATAATATCAGAACTCTTGGAACTATAAACTATATGGATTGCTTGATCGTTTTTAAATAAAAAATTCTTGCACTAGACTCAGAATGTTTTAGAAAGAATTAACAGAGAATGTATCCATACACAAGGAAATTTTAAATGCAGTAGTTGATTTTACAAAATGTATTGTTATGGTTTTAATTAACTGAAACAATAAAAATTTGTAATTTTCATTTAGCCTCACTCATGTTCATAAATACCACATTATTAATAGGGTTCATGTAGTTAACAACATTTGTGGAAAATTAAGCACAATTACTCATATTTACAATGCATGCAAAGCTGTTGTTTAGCACTATATGTTAGCATGAATAGATACTTGCGTAAATTATTGATGTAGAGACACATTTCATGCTTAACAAATTATAGCAACATACACAATTCCTGCGATCAAACAGCCTGTCCCGTTCTGGTTGAATATTGCATAATAACATTAATGCCTTATTACTTACTGGTAATCTTCATTACTCCTGGTCCTGTTGTCTTCTCCCATTCATGATGTATGGAGATGACTATCTCCCAGACAGAAAAAAGAACAGAGGAATGCTAAGACCGCTACCCCACCCCCTCCCAGTCGGAGTACCTAACCAATACTTACCCAGCATGCCTCCTATACTACCAAGCCCCCAATGGGAAGGTTGCCGCCCCAGGAGGGAGGGGTGTCATGAAGGGGATGATGACAACGGCACCAGGAGTAATGAATATTACCAGTAAGTAATAAGGCATTTTTCCTTAGGTCCCTCCAGTGCTTGTCCCGTTCATGACGTATGGAGAATACCGAAGACAGAAACCGGTTATCCGAACCCCCAAAGAAATTCGCAAACACCATACCAAAGTAGCAGCCCAAGGGAAGCAAATGGGGGAACCACATGAAAAAAACAGCAGGAGCACACAGCCTGCATTGCACCCAACCAAAAAAGGGCAGACACATGAGCAAAGCCAGAGACAAACCAAAAGGGACACAACAAAGGCCCAGAATGTTATGTTATGTTATGTTATGTTATAACAATTTATTATGCGCACAGCGACTCCAGCGAAGGAGCATCCCGGCGCAGAGACACTAAGCAGTCATAACACAGCATGGAGACAATGCTACAGAAAAGTACTAAAACAGGGAAGCTAAAATAGGAAGGTTTTTATGGCTCTACGAAACGACAGCAAGTCCTCTATCAGCCGAATTTCAACTGGGAGGGTGTTCCAGATTGACGCGGCTCTCACCCTGAAGGAACGGCCCCCCATCCTGCTGAGCCTAAATCTGGGGACAACAGCACGGGCCTGCCCTTGAGATCGAAGATTGCGGGTAGGGACATAGAAGGAAATGGAGTTGGCCAGGATCTCGGGGCCTGGCCAACTCCAGTGCCAGGACCCAACACTACAGCTGGAAACACCAGCCCTAGAGACAAACAGAATGGAGAAGCCACCACTTGTGGTGGCACAAAGAAAGCACCCCACCACAGAAAAAGACAAGCAGAGCACCCAGGCCCCCAGAACCCTCAAACCCCTAAAACCACTGAGGGGAAGAGAGCCAACCCAGAAAACCAAGACAAAGGCAACAAGGCAAGAACAATCAAACCCAAGGCCATAAAAGAGGTACACAACAGAGACCACAAGCTTAAAGGCCAATCCTCAGAAGAGAAAAAGTGAGGCAATGGCTACGTGACCCACGCACATAGCCGTTAGCGTCTTCTGGTTCACCGTAGTACTGCAGACAAGACGAGCTGCTGGGGAATGGTTGCTGCTCTCTTGGAGCTCCGATGGTTCTGAGTTCTGTCCTGGGGTTTCTTGTGGCTGAAGCTGAAGCTGGAGGACGGAGGCTTGGAAGCTTCACTGTATCTCTCTTTCATACTGAAAAATCAACATAGGCGCACTTGAGCTCTGTGTAAAGCTCGGGAGGCGCTTCAAGAAGGGAGAAGGTAGGCGCTCTGAGTAGCAAGGCTGCACTGGCTGTGCTACACTGGTGAGACATCGACGCTAATGCCGAGCTGCGGAGTGCAAAGGGAGTGAAGGGACCCAGAAGAGAAGCGTGGTGTCCTGTAGAGGTACCGCTTATGTCAGAACAGCTGGAGCGCTAGGTGAGAGCTTTCGCATTTTTATTGATTGCTGTCTGCCATCTGTCATCTGTTATCTACGGCTGCCAAACCCACTGCGCTCCTGGACCCTGTGTCTCAGTCCGTCTCTCTACCTCCTCTGGAGCCTGGAAGTTTTTAGTCATTTCCATTATCTATTTATGGCATTTCCAATACCTCCAATACCTCAAGCATTGAAAAACCTGCTCTGCAGCGTCATAGCTTATATGCTGTTACCACCTGACTGTCTGCCTGCCCTCTTGCCTCTAAACCTGCCTGCAATTCCTCAACTCAGCGAACTCCTTCCATTAGAGTTCCAGTGCTGGGCACCAGGAGGTGATTGCCTTATACATTCCTGTTGGTTCAGTGACTTAATATCGGGGGACATATTATAGAATGCACAAAATATCGACTCCAAAATATCGAAGTACAGAATATAGAATCCCTATCTACAAACAGGTAAGTACTAAAATATCAAATCCAAAATATAGAAGGCTAAAATATAGTTACCAAAATATAGAATTTTTTTATGTATTAAAAATAATATAAAAGTAATTCAATATTAAAAACAATTAAATAAAACATACTTAAAATAATGTAAAAAAGCTTAAAATGTAAAATTAATAAATGTAATATAAAAAAAGTCGAGATTTTGTTGGATAGTGAGAGTGTAAAAATTACTATTCCCACTCCAGTGATTGCAAAAGTAGAGAAAGCGTTGGATAGCGTAGGGGTAACCATTACTATTCCCACTCCAGTGAGTGCAACAGTAGGGAAAACATTGGATAGCGTAGGGGTAAAAACTTACTATTCCCACTCCAAAGAGTGCAACAGTAGGGAAAGCGTTGAATTGCGGGAGGGTAGAATTACTATTCCCACTCCAGTGAGTGCAACAGTAGGGAAAGCGTTGGATAGCGGAAGGGTAGAAATTACTATTCCCACTCCAGAGAGTGCAACAGTAGGGAAAGCGTTGGATATCGTACGAGTAAAAATTACTATTTCCACTCCAGTGAGTGCAACAGTAGGAAAAGCATTGAATAGGGTAGGGGTAAAAATTACTATTCCCTCTCCAAAGAGTGCAACAGTAGGGAAATCGTTGGTTTGGGGGAGGGTACAAATTACTATTCCCACTCCAGTGAATGCAACAGTAGGGAAAGCGTTGGATAGCAGGAGGGTAAAAATTACTATTCCCACTCCAGTGAGTCCAACAGTAGGGAAAGTGTTGGATAGCGTAGGGGTAACAATTACTATTCCCAATCCAGTGAGTGCAACAGTAGGGAAAGCATTGGATAGCGTAGAGGTAAACATTACTATTCCCACTCCAGTGAGTGCAACAGTAGGCAAAGCGTTGGATAGCGTACGGGTAAAAATGACTATTTCCACTCCAGTGAGTGCGACAGTAGGTAAAGCTTTGGATAGCGTAGGGGTAAATATTACTATTCCCACTCCAAAGAGTACAACTTTAGGGAAAGCATTGGTTAGCGGGAGGGTAAAAATTACTATTTCCACTCCAGTGAGTGCAACAGTAGGGAAAGCGTTGGATAGCGGGAGGGTAAAAATTACTATTCCCACTCCAGTGAGTGCAACATTAGAGAAAGCATTGATAGCGGGAGGGTAAAAATTACTATTCCCACTCCAGTGAGTGCAACAGTAGGGAAAGCGTTGGATAGCGTAGGGGTAACAATTACTATTCCCACTCCAGTGAGTGCAACAGTAGGGAAAGCATTGAATAGCGTAGGGGTAACAATTACTATTCCCACTCCAGTGAGTGCAACAGTCCGGAAAGCGTTGGATAGCGTAGGGGTAACCATTACTATTCCCACTCCAGTGAGTGAAACAGACGGGAAAACGTTGGATAGCGGGAGGGTAGAAATTACTATTTCTACTCCAGTGAGTGCAACAGTCCGGAAAGCGTTGGATAGCGGAAGGGTAAAAATTACTATTCCAACTCCAGTGAGTTCAACAGTAGGGAAAGCGTTGGATAGCGTATGGGTAAAAATGACTATTTCCACTCCAGTGAGTGCAACAGTAGGAAAAACATTGGATAGCGTAGGGGTAAAAATTACTATTCCCACTCCAAAGAGTGCAATAGTTCGGAAATCGATGGTTTGCGGAAGGGTAAAAATTACTATTCCCACCCCAGTGAATGCAACAGTAGGGAAAGTGTTGGATAGCGGGAGGGTAAAAATGACTATTCCCACTCCAGCAAGTGCAACAGTAGGGAAAGCGTTGGATAGCGTAGGGGTAACAATTACTATTCCCACTACAGTGAGTGCAACAGTAGGGAAAGTGTTGGATAGCGTATGGGTAAAAATTACTATTTCCACTCCAGTGAGTGCAACAGTAGCAAAAGCATTGGATAGCGTAGGGGTAAAAATTACTATTCCCACTCCAAAGAGTGCAATAGTTGAGGAAATCGATGGTTTGCGGAAGGGTAAAAATTACTATTCCCACCCCAGTGAATGCAACAGTAGGGAAAGCGTTGGATAGCGGGAGGGTAAAAATGACTATTCCCACTCCAGCAAGTGCAACAGTAGGGAAAGCGTTGGATAGCGTAGGGGTAACAATTACTATTCCCACTACAGTGAGTGCAACAGTAGGGAAAGTGTTGGATAGCGTAGGGTTAAACATGACTATTCCCACTCCAGTGATTGCAACAGTAGGGAAAGCGTTGGATAGCATACGGGTAAAAATTACTATTTCCACTCAAGTGAGTGCAACAGTAGAAAAGCATTGGATAGCGTAGCGGTAAAAATTACTATTCCCACTCCAAAGAGTGCAACAGTAGGGAAAGCTTTGGTTAGCAGGAGGGTAAAAATTACTATTCCCACTCCAGTGAGTGCAACAGTAGGGAAAGCGTTGGATAGAGTACGGGTGAAAATTACTATTTCCACTCCAGTGAGTGCGACAGTAGGTAAAGCTTTGGATAGCGTAGGGGTAAATATTACTATTCCCACTCCAAAGAGTACAACTTTAGGGAAAGCGTTGGTTAGCGGGAGGGTAAAAATTACTATTTCAACTCCAGTGAGTGCAACAGTAGGGAAAGCGTTGGATAGCGGGGGGGTAAAAATTACTATTCCCACTCCAGTGAGTGCAACATAAGAGAAAGCATTGGAAAAGTGGAGGGTAAAAATTACTATTCCCACTCCAGTGAGTGCAACAGTAGGGAAAGCGTTGGATAGCGTAGGGGTAACAATTACTATTCCCACTCCAGTGAGTGCAACAGTAGGGAAAGCGTTGAATAGCGTAGGGGTAACAATTACTATTCCCACTCCAGTGAGTGCAACAGTAGGGAAAGCGTTGGATAGCGTAGGGGTAACCATTACTATTCCCACTCCAGTGAGTGAAACAGACGGGAAAACGTTGGATAGCGGGAGGGTAGAAATTACTATTTCTACTCCAGTGAGTGCAACAGTCCGGAAAGCGTTGGATAGCGGAAGGGTAAAAATTACTATTACAACTCCAGTGAGTGCAACAGTAGGGAAAGCGTTGGATAGCTTATGGGTAAAAATTACTATTTCCACTCCAGTGAGTGCAACAGTAGGAAAAGCATTGGATAGCGTAGGGGTAAAAATTACTATTCCCACTGCAAAGAGTGCAATAGTAGGGAAATCGATGGTTTGCGGAAGGGTAAAAATTACTATTCCCACCCCAGTGAATGCAACTGTAGGGAAAGTGTTGGATAGCGGGAGGGTAAAAATGACTATTCCCACTCCAGTAAGTGCAACAGTAGGGAAAGCGTTGGATAGCGTAGGGGTAACACTTACTATTCCCACTACAGTGAGTGCAACACTAGGGAAAGTGTTGGATAGCGTAGGGTTAAACATGACGATTCCCACTCCAGTGATTGCAACAGTAGGGAAAGCGTTGGATAGCGTACGGGTAAAAATTACTATTTCCACTCAAGTGAGTGCAACAGTAGGAAAAGCATTGGATAGCGTACGGGTAAAAATTACTATTCCCACTCCAAAGAGTGCAATAGTAGGGAAAGGGTTGGTTAGCGGGAGGGTAAAAATTACTATTCCCACTCCAGTGAGTGCAACAGTGGGGAAAGCGTTTGATAGCGGGAGGGTAAAAATTACTATTCCCACTCCAGTGAATGCAACAGTAGGGAAAGCGTTGGATAGCGGGAGGGTAAAAATTACTGTTCCCACTCCAGTGAGTGCAACTGTAGGGAAAGCGTTGGATAGCCTAGGGGTAACAATTACTATTCCCACTCCAGTGAGTGCAACAGTAGGGAAAGCATTGAATAGCGTAGGGGTAACAATTACTATTCCCACTCCAGTGAGTGCAACAGTCCGGAAAGCGTTGGATAGCGTAGGGGTAACCATTACTATTCCCACTCCAGTGAGTGAAACAGACGGGAAAACGTTGGATAGCGGGAGGGTAGAAATTACTATTTCTACTCCAGTGAGTGCAACAGTCCGGAAAGCGTTGGATAGCGGAAGGGTAAAAATTACTATTCCAACTCCAGTGAGTGCAACAGTAGGGAAAGCGTTGGATAGCTTATGGGTAAAAATGACTATTTCCACTCCAGTGAGTGCAACAGTAGGAAAAACATTGGATAGCGTAGGGGTAAAAATTACTATTCCCACTCCAAAGAGTGCAATAGTTCGGAAATCGATGGTTTGCGGAAGGGTAAAAATTACTATTCCCACCCCAGTGAATGCAACAGTAGGGAAAGTGTTGGATAGCGGGAGGGTAAAAATGACTATTCCCACTCCAGCAAGTGCAACAGTAGGGAAAGCGTTGGATAGCGTAGGGGTAACAATTACTATTCCCACTACAGTGAGTGCAACAGTAGGGAAAGTGTTGGATAGCGTATGGGTAAAAATTACTATTTCCACTCCAGTGAGTGCAACAGTAGCAAAAGCATTGGATAGCGTAGGGGTAAAAATTACTATTCCCACTCCAAAGAGTGCAATAGTTGAGGAAATCGATGGTTTGCGGAAGGGTAAAAATTACTATTCCCACCCCAGTGAATGCAACAGTAGGGAAAGCGTTGGATAGCGGGAGGGTAAAAATGACTATTCCCACTCCAGCAAGTGCAACAGTAGGGAAAGCGTTGGATAGCGTAGGGGTAACAATTACTATTCCCACTACAGTGAGTGCAACAGTAGGGAAAGTGTTGGATAGCGTAGGGTTAAACATGACTATTCCCACTCCAGTGATTGCAACAGTAGGGAAAGCGTTGGATAGCATACGGGTAAAAATTACTATTTCCACTCAAGTGAGTGCAACAGTAGAAAAGCATTGGATAGCGTAGCGGTAAAAATTACTATTCCCACTCCAAAGAGTGCAACAGTAGGGAAAGGGTTGGTTAGCAGGAGGGTAAAAATTACTATTCCCACTCCAGTGAGTGCAACAGTAGGGAAAGCGTTGGATAGAGTACGGGTGAAAATTACTATTTCCACTCCAGTGAGTGCGACAGTAGGTAAAGCTTTGGATAGCGTAGGGGTAAATATTACTATTCCCACTCCAAAGAGTACAACTTTAGGGAAAGCGTTGGTTAGCGGGAGGGTAAAAATTACTATTTCAACTCCAGTGAGTGCAACAGTAGGGAAAGCGTTGGATAGCGGGGGGGTAAAAATTACTATTCCCACTCCAGTGAGTGCAACATTAGAGAAAGCATTGGAAAAGTGGAGGGTAAAAATTACTATTCCCACTCCAGTGAGTGCAACAGTAGGGAAAGCGTTGGATAGCGTAGGGGTAACAATTACTATTCCCACTCCAGTGAGTGCAACAGTAGGGAAAGCGTTGAATAGCGTAGGGGTAACAATTACTATTCCCACTCCAGTGAGTGCAACAGTAGGGAAAGCGCTGGATAGCGTAGGGGTAACCATTACTATTCCCACTCCAGTGAGTGAAACAGACGGGAAAACGTTGGATAGCGGGAGGGTAGAAATTACTATTTCTACTCCAGTGAGTGCAACAGTCCGGAAAGCGTTGGATAGCGGAAGGGTAAAAATTACTATTACAACTCCAGTGAGTGCAACAGTAGGGAAAGCGTTGGATAGCGTATGGGTAAAAATTACTATTTCCACTCCAGTGAGTGCAACAGTAGGAAAAGCATTGGATAGCGTAGGGGTAAAAATTACTATTCCCACTGCAAAGAGTGCAATAGTAGGGAAATCGATGGTTTGCGGAAGGGTAAAAATTACTATTCCCACCCCAGTGAATGCAACTGTAGGGAAAGTGTTGGATAGCGGGAGGGTAAAAATGACTATTCCCACTCCAGTAAGTGCAACAGTAGGGAAAGCGTTGGATAGCGTAGGGGTAACACTTACTATTCCCACTACAGTGAGTGCAACACTAGGGAAAGTGTTGGATAGCGTAGGGTTAAACATGACGATTCCCACTCCAGTGATTGCAACAGTAGGGAAAGCGTTGGATAGCGTACGGGTAAAAATTACTATTTCCACTCAAGTGAGTGCAACAGTAGGAAAAGCATTGGATAGCGTACGGGTAAAAATTACTATTCCCACTCCAAAGAGTGCAATAGTAGGGAAAGGGTTGGTTAGCGGGAGGGTAAAAATTACTATTCCCACTTCAGTGAGTGCAACAGTGGGGAAAGCGTTTGATAGCGGGAGGGTAAAAATTACTATTCCCACTCCAGTGAATGCAACAGTAGGGAAAGCGTTGGATAGCGGGAGGGTAAAAATTACTGTTCCCACTCCAGTGAGTGCAACTGTAGGGAAAGCGTTGGATAGCGTAGGGGTAACAATAACTATTCCCACTCCACTGAGTGCAATAGTGGGAAAGCATTGAATAGCATAGGGGTAACAATTACTATTCCCACTCCAGTGAGTGCAACAGTAGGGAAAGCGTTGGATAGCGTAGGGATAAAAAATTACTATTCCCACTCCAGTGAGTGCAACAGTAGGCAAAGCGTTGGATAGCGGGAGGGTAAAAATGACTATTCCCACTCCATTGAGTGCAACAGTAGTGAAAACATTGGATAGCGTTGGGGTAAACATTACTATTCCCGCTCCTGCAACAGTAGGGAAAGTAATGATTTAATATTAAAAGATTAAATTATTATCAATACCACTAAAAAAATATTTAAAAAGAATTACCAATTAATAAAAATTAATTACCAATTAAAACAATTCCAATTAATAATTAATTATCGATTAAATATTGATACATATAAATAAAAATAAATATTTACTTTATGACAATTAAATTACTTCCCACTCTATTCCCCTATAAACCCACAACCCTCTCCAAATAATAAATAATACAATTAACATAATTATCAATTATTCAATTAATAAAAATGAATTGCCAATTAATAGAAATTAATTACCAATGAATAAAAATGATTTACCAATTAATAAAAATTATTTCCCAATTAATAATTAATGATCAAGCAATGAATTATCAACACATATAAATAAAAATAAATATTGAATTTACTATGATTAAATTACTTCCCACCCTTTTCCCCTATAAACCAACAACCTGCTATGGAATTAAATTACGCACAAATCAAATTACATAACATTAATTACTTTAAAAAAATTAAACATACATTACAAAATTAATACATAATTTTAACACATATACCACCATACATAACAACTACTTTTTTTTTGATATTATGGAAATCGATATTTTAAAGTCGATATTATCTAAATCGATATTTCTTACCCCAAATAGGATATTCTGACTAACTATATTTTGGTAATTCAATATTCTGTCCTATCTATATTTTGGAGTTGATATTCTGTCTTGCCTATATTTTGTATTCTATATTTTGGTCGTTCACCATTCCTGTTGTCTTCTTGCCTTCCTTTCTGCCCTCTCACCTCTAACCCTGTGTGTAACTCTTGAGCCTCAGCCTCAGTGAATTTCTTCCATTTGCGCTCCAGCACCAGGCAGTGAGAGCAGTGAGAACACCAACTATGCTCCTTTTTACAGTTGCATGGTCAGCAATCGGTAATAACTGGTCAGGGGTGTGAAGAAGGAGCACAGAGGAGTGCAGAGGTGGCGAGTTGGGAAAATGTCTGTGGGGGCTTCCATTTCAGCTTGCTCAGATTGCCCAGCATGTTTAAGGCTAGTGAGGCGCCCACCCTTCTCTTTTTTTTTTAGCTCAGACCCAGAGGAAAATTTCCATAGTACTGGAACTTTGGAGTACTGGGCATTGGGGGCGCTTCGTGCACTTGTGCATCCAGCACTCAGGACTCTAGGGTACACAGGGCGGCAGATGGCAATAAAAGAACTAACAAAGTTTGCAGCAAACAAAATAAAGTAGGCACCGGAAAAGAACCTCCAGAGCAATCAGGGCACCTACCGCAAACACCGTCACCTTCCCCTAGAGGTGTACGGAAGGGGCAAAGAAACGGGCAGCAAAGAATGGAGTTAAAAGCAAAGGCTTTGGCTCTGGCTGAAAAAGATAAGCAGTCCCACCCCTCGGATGAAGATGACAGTTTATCTGAAAATAATCCAAGCTCGCTACCTAGAGGTGCAGAAAGCAGAATGTTTGATGAGCCTAATAGGGGAGATGATAACTTGCTAAGTCCTAAGCAATATCCTCTTTTAGCAAGCATCCTTCCGCACAGTGTAAGCCACAAAAATTCCCACACGCTAGCACTGAGAGCCTACGTTTTGAGGACCCAATAGACCGACTAGATCAGCACACCTCACAACTTCAACTAGGTCAGCCTCAATCATATCTGCAATCCGAGATACCTCTCTTAGAAACAGCTCTTTTAGAAACGTTGTCTCTTAACCCTTCATCTCTTCAAGTTGATCAAGAACTCCCACAGACAATTCAGGAAGGGGCAAGAGATATGCAAACCAGGACTGATGTCTCAGTGTCTGAGTCCTCATCTGAGTCAGAACAGGATGCTCGATTGACTGCAGGAGAGGAAATTAAAAGTCCTAAAAGAGATTTTTCAATAAATAAATGCTTGCAACCATTCTACAAGGCTTAAACAATTCCCAAGCACTTGAAATTTCACACTTGCATGATAGATTGATGAAGCTTGAGGAAAGTCTATCAAATGTCCCTAACAGAATCACAGAAGTGGAAGATCATGTTTCAGCCTTGGAGGATATCTCTGTGGGTATGCAAATGGAGCTTCGAGCATTAAAAAAAAATAAACACCAGATGGAGCTAAAACGCCAAGATCTTGAGAACTCCAACAGACGATCTAATTTGCACCTGGTTGGAATTCCGGAGGGTACAGAAAGGACTGACATGGTAAAGTGGTCTGAGTCGCACTTGAAAACGACAATACCAGAGCTGCAAGAGATCTTACAATCACCAGGGCTCATAGAGTTCCCGCACAGAGAAATCCGAATGCTAAATATCCATGGACAATATTATTGAACTTCTTGGATTATAGAGATAAGAAGACAAGTTTAAGGACAGCAATAACAAAGAGATCTGTTATATCCTAAGGTTTACATTCATATGTGAATCAGCCTAGGTCCTCCTAGCTGCTCAGCCAGAGTGAGAGATGGTGACGGAATGTTGGTGTGACTGTGATGAATCGAATGCCTGGGTGCCTGTGTGGATGAGTGGTGACAGTTGGAGATGGGCTGAGCAGCTAGGCAGGCTGCTCCTGGTGGGGCTGGCGTAGGAGATATGGGAGCTGGGTTAAGAGCTGTTACATGGCTGATCCTTGTTTGATACCACTTGACATGGATTATTAAAGTAGACTTTAAGAACTTACAACCTGGCTACCAGTGTCTTCATGAACAAAGTACAACAAGATCATTCTCCACTTACCAGGTTCAAAACTTCAACATTTTCCCCGATATGTTTGCAGCCTCCGCTCACAGACTAAAGGACTTCATTAAATTGACTGACTCCTTTAAGGCTAAAGGAGCGCAATCATCAATGGTCCAACAGTCCAAATTGAAAGTCCAGGCTAAAGGATTTTTTTTTATTTTCACAGACATATTGGATGCTCAAACTTTTTTGAAAGAACTGAGGGCTGTGTAAAAAAAAGAGGGGATTTTGTAGTTTAAATCGCCTTCTGTTCTGAAATCAGTGTAGAATCGTGACTGATAGGAAGGCAAGGGCAGTTACGAGGTGAATCAGGAGTCGTATAAGGATGTACCAAGATGGCATCCAGGAAAAAAAAGGGAGAAGGAGGGAATAGTGGGACTAGCGGAGGTTTCTTTCCTTCGGGGGGGGGGGAGCATCTAGAAAAAAAGAGAGTTCTTGGAAAATGTTTCACTGTGTCAGAATATGGATAGATTTTGCAGAGAAATACATTATACATCTTAGTCTGAGAATATTGTTAGGCACTCTAAGCCTTGTGGGGGCTCTTTTTCAGAACTTTTAAAGTTCGCTGCTATTACAAACTGCTGCTATTGGCTAAATTTGTACATTAGGTGAGTAATTTTAAAGGAGTGGTTTTACAGTATGCTAAAGGATAATTGCAGAATAAAATACAGGTATCCATGCTTTAATACATGTCATGTTTTAGCCGTCATTGAACGTTTTTGCTCAATCATAGTTTGCACAATTTGCGTAATTTGCACTTTAGCTGCTGCAGGTATTGATGCTCTACTGCATGCTGTGCTTTCTGACGCGGCCGTGGACTGTAGCATGAATTATAGCCTGCAAATTTTGCATAATTTGCACTGCTGTTGCAGGAACTTATGTCTTACTGCATCCTATGTTTTGCTGCTATTAGGAGCTGCTGTTAATTACATAAATTTGCACTATTCGTACAATTCTGCACTTTAGGTGTTGTAGGTATTCATGCTTTATTGCATGCTTTGTTTATGTTGTTATCAAAAGCAGTTGTTTATTTCATAAATTGCACAATTTGCACTTTACTTGGTCAATTTCCAGGAAGAGATGTTATTGAAAATGTTCTTTGTGTCTCATAACAATACTTTAATCAGGGTCAGAATTAAGAACAGAACCAAGGCCAGGGAGGTTTGCTTAACTTGCCATGAGGAGTTATGCGTCTTGTAACCTTTCTGATGATTTTAAAATATTTCATATAGCACAAGAATAATGAATAGTAATACATTAACAATCCTGTCCCTTAATGCTAATGGTCTTCACAACAAACGCAAAACCTATGCAGAAGAAAGTAGGCTCAGAGGGCATAACCCCGATGGAATTTTTCTTCAAGAGACACATTTTCGAAGTTTGTCAGATGTTAGTAAAATTTTTAAGTCTTTGGCAGGCTTCTATTGCTCATCTGCTTTGGGTACTGCGCAAAGGGGTGTGGGTATCCTTTTAGGTAAGTACGTTTAATTCCATGTCAATGGATCATACTGTGATCCAGGTGGACGTTTGTGAATCGAAAATTAAATCAGCTAAATCTCATACTGGCTACGATCTATGCACCAGTTATTAACAATCCACTCCCTATCTTACAATTAAAACAAGCTATATTGTGCATACCCGGACAGATCATATGGGAGGAGATTTTAATTTCTTACAGGACCCCTCAGATGACTCAACAAAATTAGAGCATAAACAAAACAAACCACAAGTTGCTACTGCTCTGCCTAATTGTAAAACTGACCTAGATATCATAGATAAATAGCGATTTAACAACCCAGTTAAACGTGGTTATTTGTGCTACTCAGCTAAATACGATACAGCATCAAGAAAATACTTTTTCCTGACCTCCCACAATCTTGAAGTTAGCAGTTATGAACACATTTCAAATGCCTTTTCGGATCATGTCTTAATTAAAATAGAAATTGATGGAGGGAATATGGATAAAGGTCCAGCAAGAAGATTGTATTTCAATAAACGTAATTTATCAAATACTTTATGGTGCACAGAAAAAGATAATGAGATTAGGGCCTTCTTTTACATAAACAAAGATTCAGCCCCCATCAATGTGACCTGGGATGCTTTTAAGGCTAAGTTAAGAGGCACAATCACCTCAAAAGATAACCCCCAACAAAGGGCGAAAAAAGAGGAGAGAATCATGTTGGAAACAAGACTTGCTCATGCAAATCAGGAACATATTATGAACAGGGGCCCAAACATTAAGCAAGAATTATCTGAAGCCAAAACTCAAATGAGAGAATGTTATAATGGTTTAGGCGATATGGCGAGCAGGACTTACCTGCAGACAGTCTATGAAGACACTGAGTACACAGGGAAACTGTTAGCCTGGCAGGCAAAAGAGAATCAGGTACGCAATAGGATCGAGAGCATCTGGAA
This sequence comes from Lissotriton vulgaris, assembly GCF_964263255.1. NCBI lineage: Eukaryota > Metazoa > Chordata > Amphibia > Caudata > Salamandridae > Lissotriton > Lissotriton vulgaris. The sequence goes on from NC_141694.1 coordinate 884,885,624, forward strand.
TGTAGAAACTAAAACACACTCTATTAGGACACCGGGTATAGGTGAAGTTTTCCTCGGGCATTATAAATGAATTTATCAATCAGACTATAACGCATCTTCTGAATTGATTCTTGTTTTTTTTCGCGACCTGCCATTTCCTATTTTAAATATGATTTTTTTCGGAGGGAATTATTAGCTAATTTCACTAAAGAAAACTTGAATTACTCATAAGCTCCTTGCCCAACTGTAAAGCGACGGAGGAAGACGGCTTTCCCAAAGAATTTTTTAAAAAAATTTGCCCCAACTCAAAATACTGAAATCTTAAATTTAGCGAACTATTCATTACAAAGGGGCGACCCACCGTTATCTTTTTGCACAACAGTAGTAGTCAGCATTTTAAAGAAGGATAAAGATAGTGAAAATATAAACTCCTATTGGCCTATAAGTCTTTTAAATGCTGACTATAAAATATTTACAAAACTCCTCACTAATAGGTTCAATAGAATGGTAGGTTCACTTATTGAGAGGGACCAGTGTGGTCATGTAGTTGGGAGACAGCTACATACCAACAGAAATTTTTTATTGGAAGCATTGGATTTTTTTCACATAAATAAGACTGAGGTGCAGATCTGGTTTGTAGACACCGAAAAAGCGTTTGATTTAGTATCATGTGATTGTCTGTTTTTAATTTTTGAAAAATGTGGCTTTCCAAAGGAGTTTATTCATTTAATAAGACAGCTTTACACAGATCTGGCAGGCGCAAATGTGTATTAATTCGGTGAATACAGGTACATGTCAAATAAATAGAGGCACAAGGCATGGGTGCCCTCTTTCTCTGATTTTATTTGCATTTCATTTCATTTTGTTTGTCTTTATTTCAACCAGAATGGTCATAAAAGACACAAATATTTACATCATCACATAATACATATATTAAATCCATTTCACATCAAGACTATACAAATACAAGTTAAAAAGATAACAAAAACATCTGCTAAAAAAGTGATTAATATAGTTTCCTTGTAAAAGGTTAAAAAATGATACAGGCTAAAAAGAAAACGATTCATATAATGATCCATACTATCTGGCCCCTATACAAATATACAAATATAAAAGATGTATGAATATATGTAAAACTGTGTGTAACCGAACTGGAAAACTAAGCAGAAGACAGAGCATTAGTAAATAATGTCGCAGTCTGCTTGTTTTTAGCCTTTTGTCTTATTCTCCGGGCCCATTCCAAAAACTTCGCTATAGCAAGCACAGTTGCCTCTTGGGTGCTAGTCTTTAGTAATCTTAGCGCAGTATCACTCAGCCTAGTTTCAAGATTCTGACAAATTGGTTTGAGCCATTTTCTCTGTGGAGAACAATATGCTGGACAAGAAAAAAATATATTGGGGATTGTTTCATCCATACTCTGGCAAAATTGACATTTGCTATCTGCATTATTTATTACATTATTTATTGAGCCACTCACAATTGCAATTAGACAAAAAAAAGGTGCCTGCGGCCCGCTTCAAGGCATGACCAATATAAAACTTTATGCCGACGATATAGTTCTTTACTTAGACTCAAAAACAGACACTCAGTTAGAAATTATTCATTTTTTGTCAGATTTTCAAGCAATAGCAGGTTTCAAAATAAATAAGACTAAAACAATTTATATTGTGTAACTGTTCTGTTAACTCTCTATTGAAAGAATTTAGGCATGTGTGTAGGAGAGTAGGATCTGCTTACTATGGTTACCCCCACTTTTTGCTGGTGTTTCACTGTTTTTCGACTTTAGTCTGGCTGGGGCCCTTCTAACAAGGACCCCAACCTAGCTGCTTCCTCTCTAAATTGATTGCATGTACTTTAGGTACACTCCAGATTGGTTACCGGGTTACCCTTGTGAGTCCCTAGTATATGGTACCTTAGGTACTAAGTGCATAGGTACCCCAGAGGCCTACCAGGGGCTGAAGCATGTATTGTGCCACCCCTGGGAAGCCTTCCAAAATGGCACCAAAGGTCTGCTACTGCAGCCTGGGTAAGGTGGTGCATTCACCCCTCACTAAGATATAGGCTACCTATATCTATCTTATATCACTGACACATATAAACCTATAAGTCACTCCTATGGCAGGCCTTACCAATCCTGAAGGCAGAGTGCTTGGTTTTGTGTGAGAGGGTGCCCAAGCATGCGCTGAGCCCCTCTGAAGCTTTCGGAATCTCTTCTCTATAGCTGTCCTGTGATGTAACCAAACCATATGCTCTTAAGAGCATTATAAACTTGCTGTAAATGCTAACTTTGGAATGGCTGAATGGAAACATGTCATGTTTGGTGTCAAAAACTTTGCAATCCTACCCCCCCCCTCCCATTAGTCCTGGTGGCGTGGGTAGAATTCCACCCTTCTAGAGGGAGAGGTCATGTACATACTTACTTAACCAGTAATAGTTTTAAAGAGTCCTGGCGTCACAAAATGGATGCCACAGACACAGTTCTGACCTCCTGCTGCTAGACAAACTCCGGGGAGAACTGGACAATAGGTTTCCTGTCACAGGGAGGGGTAACCACCTCCCAGACAGGCTTTTGTATATTGGTGCTGGGTGAGTGCATTCATAGAATGCTTTTTCAGACAGTGCTGAGGGCACACTTGGTGTCCCTGTGCACACCCCAGTTCAACCTGGTTGCAGGGGCACTCAGCCCCTGCTCTGGCATGAAGCTGGAGAAAGGGAAAGGGGTGTAACCACCCCCACCCTGGGTCCTCCCATAGGTGGGACCCTAGAGTAAGTCCAAACCCTAAACTTAGCATAAGTATAGGAATCCAGTCCTTAGGACTTTAGATTACCCTGTAAAAAACTCTGAAGCATATATCCTGGAACTTCGACATTCTATTTTGACTAGAAGATGGGAATGATCTCGCTTAGGGTCAAGTTGTTACTCCCATGTTCAAACAGGCACCAAAGAAGCATCTTGCTGGTCCTACATTTCCAAGCGCCCGTCAGATCCCGACAGATTTACGACACAGGACCCAGACTTCCATACTTCTTCAAGGCGACACGAGATCCCAGCAAAGCTGAGACCTGCAGCCCTCACGAGTGATGTGGAACTAGAACCCCTGAACACCATGCACATTTGCTAGTACATCAACTACTGAGCTTTTCTGAAGTTGTGCATTGGGCTACTTGTAGTCCAAACCCGAGCACAATTTGCACCAAAGATTGTGGGCCTACACTCCACGAGTGTTCCATGGGCCCACTTCTAGCATTCAGCTCGATGTTCTTTTGTGATTCCTTGTCCGTCGACTGGTGGATCCCCACGAAGGTAACCCTTCTGTTTCTTGGGCTTTCCTGGTTGTTCCAGATGTGCCCTGACTCCCCTCCAAACGGTGAGTCCCACAGACCTTGCTGGTCTGCACGGAAGACAATCATTTATTTCTGCATGGGTTGCTGTTTCCAAGGCTTTGTGCATCCAATCTAGATACTGATGCCGCAGCACTCGACATCCTTCATGGGACTGCTTGAATCCAGCTCCTGGTTGTTGTCAACGCCTCCTGGTCCTCGTGGCTGAAGAGTCAAGCTTCACCTTCTTCACCTGAAATCACCCGACATTGGTTGGCATCTTCTCATCGCCTTCCTGGTCACTGGCTAGTGACCCAGACTCTGTCCCCTATGCTTTCAGATTCTTTAGACCTTCAATCCTCCCGTGGGTATTGACTCTAGAACTGCCTAGTTCTAAAGGGGTTTGCTCCAAGTCATCTTCTAAGTGTCCTTTATGTGTAATTTTCCTACCGCGACTATCTCCATAGAAGTTAATGGTGATTTGTGGCTATGTTTAGACTCTGCATGAGTCTCCCGTGGGTCCCCAGTGTCACTACCTTAGGTGGTTCCTAATGGCCTCAGCTGTTCTAAAGGCTCTAGGCCTTGTATCTATGTCAATCGTGGTTCTTATACTACTTTCTTAGTATATGGTTTGTGACGCCCCTAGGGCTAATCATATATTGTGCTAATTTACTGTGTGCTAAATAAGTTTACTTGTGTACTTTTGCCTCTAGCCTAATAAAGAGACTAGAGGGATGTGTTTAGAATAAATACATATATTTTATATATATATACCTGGTGTGGTTCTCCTTTCATTTGGTCATTACATAAGATAATAGAGTGGTAAAACAAGCTGCTTTACATTCCTTCAAGACTTAGCCTGAAGGCTGCTCTCCACAGCTACCACTAGGATAGCTTTCTATAAGGTTGTCTTTAACCTACCATCAATAAGGGGTTGTTTGGACTGGTGCAAGGTGCCCACGAGAATAGTGGACAGCATATGCCAGGCAAACTTCTCACATTGGTGTGCAGCATGTGGGATTCCAGCTTGCCATTGTTTTACCAGATAATCTCAAGTGTGTGATCATTTGAAAACCACTAAAGGTACCAGAGGTAAATATAATACAAGCTTAAACACAGTAAGTTCTACTGAACTTAGAGTTGTGTGTCAAGGGCTTAAGCACACCCTTTATACAACTCAAGAAAGGTTTGGTAGGTAAATAACTAGAGTAGGTAGTGCATACACCACAACTCACTAGTTATGTCTTTAGTGGCAGGAACCAGTGGCTCCTTGCCAGATGTCAGTATGGTACATACATCCAAGTATGACACATTCCCTTTTCTAGAGTTAAGGGCTCTGTATACTATGAGGAAACTAAAGACACCAAAAAATGCAACCACCCAACATCTCAGAAAGGTTTTAGTTTAGGATGACCTTAGAAAGGCTGCAGAGCCTGAGGGGGTAGCCAGTGGGTAGAATGCAAAAGAAGGGGAAGAGGCCAGTGATGCCAATACACAGGACTCAGACTCTGAAGTTGACCAGGAAGGTGACAATGGCCTAGACCTGGAGAACCCAGCTCCATATGGAGAGGAAGAAGGCCAAAATGGCCCTGTCTTTGTCCCCCAGGAAGAGTTGGTGGTGTGCCTACGAGACCCAGATCACCTTCAGTGTAATCTGATCATCCTGACACATCAGTAGGAACTTCTATTTCCTCTCATAGGAGGGACACCTCCCAGGAGAGGAGAGAGAAACAGCTGAGGTTTGAACAAGCCCAGCTGGAGATAAGGAAACAGACAGTTGCCTTAGAAAGGGAGTTCCTAGACCTTGAAAGACAAAGGAAAAAGATGGGACTAGAGTCCCATGGTGGCAGCAATGTCCCTAGAGTTAGGGATAAGTCTTATGACCATAACAACTTAAGCAAGATTGTCCCTCCCTACAACAGTGGGGATGACATTTACAAATGGATAACTGCACTGGAGAGGGCCTGCAAAGTACCGAAGGTACTCCAGGTGCAGTGGGCAGCAATCTTGTGTCTCTCCTTTGAAGACAAAGGCAGAGACAAGCTCCTCACGGTCGGAGAAGAGGATGCTGATAATTACAAAGTCCTGAAGAGTGCATTTATAGATGGGTTTGGCCTAACCACTGAGCAGTATAGGATACAGTTCAGAGATACCCAAACAGCACAGACTCAGGACTGGGTTGACTTTTTTTGATTGTGTTACTAAGGCTCTGGAGGAGTAGTTACTGGGCAGTAAAGTGTGTGATTATACAGGATTGTATAACTTGTTCATGAGGGAGCAGATTTTTAATAACTGTCCAAGAATTGGGAAAGAAGGCAGACAAATGGGTCAGAACCAGGGTGAAGAAGAAGGTACAGAACCAAGGTGGTGACCAGAAGAAGCAAGATCCTAATAAGGGTAGGGAGAAGGGTAAAGACCAGAAGTCTTCACAAGGCCCCCAAAAATCTTCTACTGGTGGGGATTTCCAATCTTCTAAGAAAGGAAAAGGCCAAAGGAAACCATGGTGCAAAATCTGTAAGCAGAATAGGCATTGGAAAAGTGATTGCACCTAGAAGGATGCAACTCCAGCCACCATTGCCCCTAAGGCAAATCTTCCCCCTAGTTCAGCTTCAAGTGGTGGTACGCAGCAGAAGGGTGTAGTAGGGTTAACCCTGGGTACAGAGATGGGCTCTGTCCTAATCAGAGTTCCAACTCAGGCTGTGTTCGTCTGTGATGGAGGCATAGATATGTCCTCCTCTGTGAACCCAACAACGGTCTTTGATTAATGGAAAATGGCCAACAGGGAAACAGGGGCAAGTGTCACAATAGTGACACAAGACTCTGTGGACCCTGGACAGATCATACTTGGTGAGGCTTACCAAGTGACCAATGCTAGCAATGTCAGGACCAATCATGCCCTGGCTGTTGTTCGTTTCTACAGAGGATGGGTAACTGGCCTCAAGAAAGTTGTGGTAAGTGTAGACCTCCCTGTTGAATGCTTGCTTGGAAATGATTTAGAGACTTCAGCCTGGTCTGGACTGGAGTTTAAGACCCAGGCAGAAATGTTAGGGATCTCCACACATGTGTTGGCTGTGACTAGGTCACAGGTCAAAAATCTAACACTGAACAGGCCCTGGATTCTGGGATAATGGACCAGGTGCCTTACAAGAAAAGGAGCAGTAGGGTTAAGGCAGTGCCTCTCCCCCTGACTCAGAGTGAGGATCAGTCTCTTGAGGGAGCTGATCATGAGCCTGAAGAAGGAACTGTCCCAGAGGAACTTGAGCCTGATCAGGTTGAGTTCTTGGGGACAGGGGGCCCTTCCGGGGCAGATCTGAGCCAGGAGCAGTTGAGCTGCCCTTCTCTTGAACCCTTCAGACAGCAAGCTGCTGCTGAGGCTGCTGGAAATGCTAGTGGAACCATCCGATTTATTGGGATGATGGACTCCTGTAATCAGAGATTAGAGACCCCAAGCCTGATGCAGCCAGGAGGTTGGTTATATCTCTGAAATTCAGGGGCTTCCTATTGACACTAGCCCATGATATTCCTTTAGCAGATCACCTGGGCCAGAACAAGACTTCACACTGAATTGTCCCTCACTTTCACTGGCCCCACATGTCTGAAGACACAAAGGAGTTTTGTTGCTTCTGTGTCACCTGTCAAGCCAGTGGCAAAGCAGGTGGCACTATAAAGGCCCCCTGATACCACTACCTGTGGTAGGGGTTCCCTTTGAGAGAGTGGGGATTGACATTGTTAGACCAATGAATCCTCATAGAGCATCTGGGCACAGGTTTATCCTAGTGTTGGTGGACCTTGCCACTAGGTACCCAGAGGCTATTCCCCTTAGGATAACTATAGCACCTGTTGTGGTAAGAGCCCTCTTGGGAGTGTTCTCAAGAGTGGGTTTCCCCAAGGAGGTAGTATCTGACAGAGGTGCACACTTTATGTCTAGCTACTTGACTGCAATGCTGAAGGAGTTTGGAGAGAACTACAAATTCACCACACCCTATCACCCACAATGCAATGGTTTAGTTGAAAGATTCAACAAAACCTTAAAGAGTATGATCAAGGGTCTCCCAGAAAAGCTCAGGCAGAGATGGGACATCCTAATACCCTGTCTTTTGTTTGCATACAGGGAGGTTCCTCAGAAGGGGGTTGGCTACAGCCCTTTTGAACTTCTGTTTGGGCATCCTGTAAGAGGACCATTATGTCTGGTGAAGGAGGGATGGGGGTTACCTCTCAAGCCCCCTAAACAGGACATTGTGGACTATGTACTTGGTCTCTACTCCAGGATGGCTGAGTACATGAAAAAGGCAACTAAAAACCTTGAGGCTATCCAGGAATTACAGAAAGCCTGGCATGACCAAAAGGCTGAACTGACTGTTTATGTTTATTTATTTATTTATTGAATTTATAAGGCGCGCAGCTACCCAAAAAGGGTTTCCCGGGACCAGGACAGAGCATACAATGGAGCAGAACCTTACGTAGATGTTATTGATCAAACAGCCAGGTTTTTACATTTTTCCGGAGACCAGAATAATTGTCTTCTTTCCGTATGAGGCTAGGAAGAGTGTTCCAGATAGATGGACCTAAATAGGAAAAGATCTTCCTCCTACTCTGGAGAGTTTAAACCTAGGTACACAGAAGTTTGCTGCGGTTTGAGATCGTAGGTGACGGGCGGGTAAGGAGGGACTCACCAACGCTTGAAGATATTTGTGAGCAGTGCCAGTTTTTATCCTAAACATATAGCTCAGGGCTTTAAACTTAATGTGGTTCTCCACCCTGAGCCAATGTAGATCATATAGGTAGCCGGAAATACTGGAGGTTCAGGGAACCCTACAGAGCAACCTGGCAGCGGAGTTCTGGATAAGCTGCAATCTGTGTACCATGGCCTTGTTTGAACCAAGATAAAGAATGTTATCGTAGTCAAGTCGCACCGTAATGAGAGCATTGACTACGATCTTTTGGGTGGAGACAGGCAGCATCCAAAGGATTTTCTTTAGACATTTTAAAATGGTGAAACATAGAGCAGCTACTTTTCCAGTTTGTTGTTTCATCGACAGTGTACTGTCCACAATGACACCCAGGTTACAGACATGGCTAGACGAAACAGGGAGATTGCCCATTTGGGTGCACCAGTTGGAGGACTTCCAAAGATCTTTATGTTGTCCTAATATGAGAACCTTCATTCAACTTCAACTGGTTGGTGGTCATCCAGTTGGAGATATCGATAAGGCCCTGTTTAAGATGGGAAGGAGCCGATGGACTGGAATCAGAAAGGGAAAATATGATTTGGGAATCATCTGCGTGTGTCATGAGAGTGAGACCAGCTTGGTCTGCTATGTGTGCTAAGGGTTTAACGTACAGGTTAAATAGCAATGGGCTAAGAATTGAGCCCTGTGGTACTCCATGGGGTGAGGTAAAACGTTTGGAACAAGCCGAAACTGACATGAATTGAAAAGTGCGGTTTTCTAGAAAAGAACAAATCCATTCAAGTGCAGCTCCATGTATGCCAGTTTTTTTCCGGTGTAGTTATCAGTCTTTTGTGCGAGATGGTATCAAAAGCTGCACTAAGGTCTAATAGAATGAGGGCAACTGTTTGGCCATCATCAAGGAGCTTGCAGATCTGTTCGGTGACTCCCAGTAGAGCCGTTTCAGTGGAGTAACCGGCACGAAAGCCAGATTGAGAAGAATGGAGGGAGTTGTTAATTTCTGTAAAATGTGTTGGGAGAGAGTGGACTGTCTTTCTAGAATTTTTGAAAATACGGGCAAAAGAGAGATGGGTCTATAATTAGATAACACTTCTGGATCAGCCATAGTTTTTTTTAGTAAGGGAGTCACCATTACGTGTTTCCAGAAGGCAGGTACGGTCGCTTGCGAGAAAGAAGTATTCAGTACATCGAGAATCACTTGCAGATGAGAAGATTCCAGTTGTTTAAGGATATTAATGGGAACTGGATCCATGGGAGATCCTGCTTTTATACTATTTAGAATGGTCTTAAAGTCGTCCATTGTAATGGGAGGCCAACAATCTAAGGTGCTTGTAGGGGTGGGGCTAGTTACAGTAGCTTCTTGACCGATGATGTCGGGGTTAGAGCTATTCATTTCTAAAATGAGATTGTCAATTTTACTTATGAAGAATTGGGCAAGATTGTCACACTGTAATTCATTCAGAAGTTAAGAAGTTGCAACTGTTTGGGAGCCTGCCGATTCTTTAACCATGCTGAACAAGGTTTTGGAGCAGTTGGTGGCTTCTGTAATGATTGTTGAGACGTACAAGGCTTTAGTTTTTATGCAGGAGGTATGGTAATTATTTCTCGCTTTGGTATATATGGCTTTCTTCCCCGGTGAGTAGTTTTTACGCCATTGTCTCTCTAGTGCTTTACATTTTGACTTCTCAGTTTTTAATAAGTCGTTATACCAGGGGGCTGGGGGCCGATGATTATTGAATTTGATGTGTGGTGAGGGAAGACATGATTCAACAGCTTCAGAAAGCCAAGTTTGAGTGGCCCTAGCAACACTTTTCATGTTGGAGTCATTAGGAGGGAGATTTCTATAGAGAGCTTTATTTAGAGCCGGAAGATCTAACTTTTTCCAGTTCTTCCTCAACGTAGTCTGTAAAACGGGAGGAGGAGCTGATGGGGCTGGTAGTTCTAGAGTAAATTTGGCTAGGAAGTGGTCTGACCAACATATAGGGGTTGCAGGATAACATACCAGCTCTGCTATACTAGAAAAAATAGGGTCTAGTAAATGTCCCGCTCTATAGGTGGGGCCCGAATTTAGAAGCTTTATATTCAGGGCTGCCAAATCATCAATAAGGTTGGGGCAGATAGTGTTTTAAAGGTCTTCTAGATGAATATAAAAGTCCCCTATAAGAGAGAAATCTTTGGAGCCCAGGTGAAGCGGAGTAATATGATTGGCTAAGGTGGTCGCCCACTGAGTAGAATTTCCTGGAGGCCGATATATCAGCATGCCAGATAGAGTGAAATTGGGAGTCAGAGTCAATTTAAAAGCGGCTGCTTCACAGTCCGGGATGTTCATGGGATCAAAACTACATTTGAGATAATTTTAAAAAATGATGGCAATACCATCTCCTGTTTTCAAAGTCCTATCACTTTGCATAATAGCATAATTAGTAGGGAGAGCTGTCGCTACATCAGGGTTAGCACTATCATGCAGCCACGTTTCCGTCAGGAAAAGAGCGTCGGACTGCTCATCCCATAGAAGATTAAATATGTCCAATTTATGTTTAGGCAGAGAGCGACAATTTAAACTGAAAAAAAGAAAATTATCGGTTTTGATGGGGGGATAGGGTTGGATATTTAGGAGTGAAAATTAGCAAATTGGGCAAATAGCCCCAAGTGTTGTACAGCCTTGCTGTATGTGGGGACGTGAAGCCAGTATTTGGTTAGATGACAATACCTGAGAGGTTGAGACTGTTGAGGACGGGCTCTAGGTCAGGTGACCGTCTGTGCTCCGCCTCACTACTCAAGCCTAATTTCGTCAGTCCCAAGAGAAGGTACCGCCCTGCACCCTCCACAACAAACAAGCCTAGCGCTTGCGGTGGACCGGGGTAGCAGAGGCGAAGGGTTTAAAATGCCAGTAAATGCAAGAATTTACTTTTTAAAAGCAGTCAAAATACAATTCCTTAAAAATAGCAGCACACAGATTGAAACAGCACTCACAAGGTTGCGTTGCCGTGTGGAAAATAATGCGTGCGTCAGCAGCGCGTGTGTCCTGACATCAGGTTTAAGTAATGAACGGGCTCTAGGTCAGGTGACCGTCTGAGCTTCACCTCACCACTCAAGCCCAATTTCGTGAGTCCCAAGAGAAGGTACCGCCCTGCACCCTCCACAACAAACAAGCCTAGCGCTTGCGGTGGACCGGGGTTGCAGAGGCGAAAGGTTTAAAATGCCAGTAAATGCAAGAATTTACTTTTTAAAAACAGTCAAAATACATTTCCTTAAAAATAGCAGCACACAGTTTGAAACAGCACTCACAAGGTCGCGTTGCCATGTGGAAAATAATGGGCACGTCAGCAGCGCGGGTGTCCTGACATCAGGTTTAAGTAATGGTTGGGCTCTAGGTCAGGTGACCGTCTGAGCTCCGCCTCACTACTCAAGCCCAATTTCGTCAGTCCCAAGAGAAGGTCCCGCCCTGCACCCTCCACAACAAACAAGCCTAGCGCTTGCAGTGGACCATGGTAGCAGAGGCAAAGGGTTTAAAATGCCAGTAAGTGCAAGAATTTACTTTTTAAAAACAGTCAAAATAAGTTTCCTTAAAAATAGCAGCACACAGTTTGAAACAGCCCTCACAATGTCACGTTGCCGTGTGGAAAATAATGCGCACGTCAGCAGCGCGTGTGTCCTGACATCAGGTTTAAGTAATGGAAAGGTCAGGTGACCGTCTGATCTCCGCCATACTACTCAAGCCCAATTTCGTCAGTCCCAAGAGAAGGTACTGCCCTGCACCCTCCACAACAAACAAGCCTAGCTCTTGCGGTGGACCGGGGTAGCAGAGGCGAAGGGTTTAAAATGCCAGTAAGTGCAAGAATTTACTTTTTAAAAACAGACAAAATACGTTTCCTTAAAAATAGCAGCACACAGTTTGAAACAGCACTCACAAGGTTGCGTTGCCGTGTGGGAAATAATGTGCGCGTCAACCAGGACAGAAAGTGTGGGTGTTGGAGCCTGTGGCCCCGGCAGCTCTCCAAGACAAGTGGAGTGGACCCCACACTATTGTTGAACAGAAGGGAGAGGTTACCTATTTGGTAGATCTTGGGACTCCCAAGAGCCCCCATAGGGTGCCCCCATAGTCAACAGACTGAAACAATATGTTGACAGGGCAGACATGGGCTTGCTCATGGCTACTGATGAGGGACAGGAGGAAGAGAGTGACCTTCCCCAGACCTGCTATCCCAGAACCCTGATGATGGATCAGTAGATGGAGTAGCCTTGGCAGGCAGCCTCACTGACCAGCAGCAAACTGATTGCAGACAAGTTCTCAATCAGTTCAGACATATGTTTTCTCTGACTCCAAGTCAGACCACCTGGTGCACTCATGAGGTGGACACTGGGGACAGTCTGCCTGTTAAGAATAAGATTTACAGGCAGCCTGATCATGTCAGGGACTGTATCAGGACTGAAGTCCAGAAAATGTTGGATTTGGGAGTTATTGACTCCTCAGATAGCCCTTGGGCTAGTCCAGTAGTCTTGGTAGCTAAACCTCACACCCAGGGTGGTAAGAGAGAGACAAGGTTTTGTGTTGACTACAGGGGTCTCAATGCAGTCACTAGGACTGATGCCCATCCAATACCAAAAGCAGATGAGCTTATAGATATGTTGGCATCAGCCACATTTCTGAGCACATTTGATCTTATAGCTGGCTACTGGCAGATCAGATTAGCTGTTAATGCAGAGCCAAAGACCGCATTTTCAACCCCTAGTGGCACTATCAATTTGTGGTAATGCCCTTTGGTCTGAGGAATGCACCTGACACTTTTCAAAGGTTTGTGAATTCAGTCCTAACAGGCCTGGAAGACTATAGTGCAGCATATCTAGATGATATTGCTGTCTTTACCTCCACCTGGGAGGATCACCTGTTCCACCTGAGAAATGGTTTTGAGGCCCTGCAGAAAGCAGGCCTAGCTATCAAGGCTACTTAGTGCCAGATCGGGCAGAGTCAGGTTGTGTACTTGGGCCACCTTGTAGGTGGAGGCCAGGTTCAACCATTGCAGAGCAAATTCCAAACCATCATGGAATGGGTTGCTCCCACTACCCAGACTCACGTCAGAGCTTTCTTTGGTCCGACTGGGTATTACAGGAGATTGGTCAAGGGGTATGGTTCCATTGTGACACCCCTAAATGGCTTAACTTCTAAAAGAATGCCTAAGAACCCCAAACGTTTGAGGTGGTCCATTTCCCTACAGGGGATGGACGATACAGTGGAACATAGACCTGGGAGTAACCATGGCAATGCAGATGGACTCTCCAGATATTCACACTTAAAACATGAAGACTCAACTGGTCAAGGTTAGTTTAATGTCCCTGCATTTGTGTGGTTGGGGGGGTGTAGGAGAGTAGGATCTGCTTACTCTGGTTACTCTCACTTTTTGCTGGTGTTTCACTGGTTTTTTACTTTATCTGGCTCGGGCCCTGCTAATCAGGACCCGAGCCTAGCTGCTTCCTCTCTAACTTAATTGCATGTACTTAAGGTACACTCCAGATTGGTTACTGGCTTACCCTTGTGAGTCCTTGGTATATGGTACCTTAGGTACTAAGGGCATAGGTACCCCAGAGACCTTCCAGGTGCTGAAGCATGTATTATGCCACCCCTGGGAAGCCTTCCAAATTGGCACCACAGGTCTGCTACTGCAGCCTCGGTAAGGGGGTGCATGCACCCCTTATTAAGATATAGGCTACCTAAATCTACCTTATATCACTGACACATATAAACCTTAAAGTCACATAAGTCACTCCTATGGCAGACCTTACCAATCCTGAAGGCAGAGTACTTGGCTTTGTGTGAGAGGGTGCCCATGCATGAGCTGAGCCCCTCTGCAGCTTTCGGAATCACTTCTCTGTAGCTGTTCTGTAATGCAGTCAGACCATATACTCTTAGGTGCATTATAACCTCGCAGTAAATGCTAACTTTTGAATGGCTGCATGGAAACATGTTGTGTTTGGTGTCAAACACTTTGGAATCCTAGCCCCCCCGCCAGTCCACCCTTCTAGAGGGAGAAGACATGTACATACTTACTTAACCCGTAATAGTTTTAAAGAGCCCTGGCATCACAAAATGAATGCCACAGACACGAGTCTGACCTCCTGCTGCTGGACGAAACTCCGGCATGGGAGGCCTGGACCTCCCAGACACGCTTTAGTGTATTGGGGTTGGGTGGGTGCATTCCTAGAATGCTTTTTCAGACAGTGCTGGGGGCACACTTGGTGTCCCTGTGTATACCCCAGGTCAAACTGGTTGCTGGCGCACTCAGCCCCTGCTCTGGCATGAAACTGGCCAAAGGGAAAGGAGTGTAACCACCCACACCCTGGGTCCTCACATAGGTGAGACCCTAGAGTAAGTCCAACCCCTAAACTTAGTATAAATATAGGAACCCAGTCCTTAGGACTTTAGATTACCCTGTACGAAACTCTGCAACATATATCCTGGAACTTCGACATTACATTTCGACTAAAAGATGGAAGAATCTCCCTTGGGGTCAATGAGTGACTCCCCTGTTCAAACAGGCACCAAAGAAGCATCTTGCCGTCTGTATTTCCAAGGCTTCCCCTGGATCCCGATGGATTTGTGACACAGGACCCAGACTTCCAGACTTCTCTGAGGACGACACGAGATCCCAGCAAACCTGAGACCACAGCCCTCACAAGTGTTGTGGAACAGGAACCTCGGGACACCGTGCACATTTGCTAGTGCATCAACTTCCCGAGATTTCCTGAAATTGTGATTTGGGCTACTTGTAGCCAAGCCCCGAGCACCATTTGCACCGAAGATTGAGAGCCTACACTCCACGAGTGTTTCGTGGGCCCGCATCAAGCATTTCAGTTGTGGCTCCGTTGCGATCCCTTGTCCATTAACTGGTGGGTCCCCTCGAAGGTAACGCTTCTGTTTCTTGGGCTTTCCTGCTTGCTGCAGACATGCCCTGACTCCCCTCTAAAAGGGTGAGTCCCACAGACCTTGCTGGTCTGGACCAAATCCAATCTTTGATTTCTGCGTGGGTTGCTGTTGCCAAGGCTTGTTGGGTCTAATCTGGATACCGAACCTGCAGCACTCGACATCCTTTGAGGTACAGATTGAATCCAGCTCCTGGTTGTTGTTGACGCCTCCTGGTCCTTGTGGCTGAAGAGTCAAGCTTCACCTTCTTCACCTGAAATCACCCGGCATTGGCTGGTCTCTTCTCATCGCCTTCCTGGTCACTGGCTAGTGACTCAGACTCTGTCCCCTCTGCTTTCAGGTTCTTCAGACTTTCGATCCATCCTTCGATCTATCCAGACACTTTCCACTTTCACTCCTGCAGCACTTTTCAGCAGCTCACCATTGAAAACGACGATGAAACCAGACACCAAATGAGACCTATGCACCCGGCTTCCCTGGGTGAGGTAACTCGTGTACTCCGGTGCTCCTGTGGGTATTGACTCTAAAACTGCCTAGTTCTAAAGGGGTTTTCTCCAAGTCTTCTTCTACTTATCCTTTTCAGTAATTTTCCTACTGCGACTTTCCCCATAGAAGTTAATAGTGATTAGCGGCTGTGTTTAGACACTGCACGGGTCCCCCTGGGTCCGCTGTGTCACTACCTTGGGTGGTTCCTCATGGCCCCAGCGGTTCTAAAGGCTCTAGGCCTTGTATCTATGTCAGTCATGGTTCTTATACCACATTCTTAGCATATGGTTTGTGACGTCACTAGGGCTAATCATATATTGTGCTAATTTACTGTGTGCTAAATAAGTTTACTTGTGTACTTTTGCCTCTAGCCTCATAAAGAGTCTAGAGGGATGTGTTTAGAATAAATACATATATTTTATATATATACCTGGTGTGATTCTCCTTTCATTTGGTCATTAGAAAAGATGATAAACTGGTAAAACAAGCTGCTTTACATTCCTTCAAGACCTTGCCTGAAGGCTGCTCTCCACAGCTAATACTAGGACAGATTTCTGTAAGGTTGTCTTTAACCTACCATCAATAATTGGTTGTTTGGACTGGTGCAAGGTGCCCACTAGAATAGTGGACAGCATATGCCAGGCCAACTTCTCACAATGTATACAACACTCACCCAAAGAGATATCTAGGGATCTTTTTCACAGAGAGAATTGAAGATATATTTCAATTGAATTACACTCCATTGTTGAAAAAAGTGAAAAGCATGTTAATATGATGGAATCAGCTCCCACTATCAATAATTGGTCGAGTAGCATTCATTCAGATGTCTATTCTTCCACTTTTCAATTTTCTCTTTAGTGCTGCCCTGTGCCCGTTGCAAGCAGCCTATTTTAAAGAGATAGATATCATGTTTTCCTCTTTCTTATGGTCCAATAAGATACAGAGATTGGCACTTGGCACTTTAAGGTACTCTGTTGCAGAAGGAGGACTGTCCCTTGCAAATATTAGGAATTATTAACACTCGACTTTTGCACATCACATTTTTAGAATTTTTTACATTGGACCCCCAGAAGGCAGACAATTTTTGGGGAAAAAGATCTTAAAGGAATATAATATTATTGATCCTATTAGAATAACTAAGTTCCCTAAAAAAGTACGCTATAAGACCCTACAATGGACACTGAAACAAAAAACTCAATTTTTAGCATTTTATAACATCCCGATATTTAATAATTTAACTAGATTGTCCCATCTTTTTACAGGGGAAAGGTATTTTTTAGAGCCTAATATTTTAAGGATGTGGGAAGAAAATGGATTCCTGCATATTCGGGTTTTTACTACAGGAAACTCCTGGAAGTCATTGCCAGAGATTGAATCGGGACTTTTACACTCTAAAACAATCTTAAAGTGGTCATTTATCAGAATAAAACCTTTGTTACAAAAATTTGACATTAAAAATGCATCCGTAAGATTAAGTGAAGCTTTCGATTCCCCGATTCAACAGAAGATTAGTGCCTGGGTAAAAATTATTGATGAGAATAACCCTTTACTGATATATGAAAAAATCTGGGATAGATGGTGGAGAAGGGAAGGGATGCAGGTACCTGGGATAGAATAAATAAACTGAATGCATCAACACTCAGGGGTGCAAACTTCAAACGCATGCAGTTCTATTCAAAATGGTTGATCTATAGAACCACTTCCTTTCTTCACAAGATATACCCACAGATTGAGGACAAGTGTTTCCGATGTGCGAAAGAGGGTGGTGGCACCTGTCTACATATTGTTTGGGAATGTCCAAAGATTAGCAGTTTTTTAGAAAGGAATAGAAACTTACCTCAGAACTATTTTGGACTCTTCAATCACGCTAGATGCAGATATTGTGGTTCTGGGATGCTCGCCTAATATTTCAGCACAAGAAGAATTCCTGTATATTGCAGCATTGGTAGCAAAATCTTTAATTTTACAATGCTGGCAATCCGGTAATGTACCCTCTTTGCATGCGTGGAGAGTGAAGGTAACTAAAATCAAAGAACTGGAAAAAAATATGCAATAAGATCAGGTTCCACAAAACATTATGAGAAACGCTGGTGTCTATTAGGGACTTAGAGTATAGTCAGGGTCAGTTTCTGAACACTGGGTCATCCTCATCTCCTAGGAGTGAAGGTATATATCTCTGTATTAAGTGATGTAGTACATTATTTTATAAGTTTGCTTTATCTTTCATAGGCTTATACCTAACTGTCCAGCTTGTCGCATCCTTTAGATAGTACTTCTCTTTCGCAACTGGGTGCTGTGAGAGTCCGACGAGATATGTTCATTTTTAAATATTTAGCACTTAGCACTTTGAACTTTTGAAGGTATTTATCTCTGTATTAAATAATGCATATGTGAGTATTATGATGATTTTCTATCATGTATTTGTATCCAACAGTCATGTAACTTTGTAATTTGCATGAACACTTAATAAAAAAAAAAACGGTGGCTGAAGCAACCACATCACCAGAACCACAGGCACAAGGAGGACCAAAAGAAACCGATCACCCCTCAGGTCATGAAAAGGGCTCACAGAGGGCCACAAGTCCGCCAACGCCAAGTGCCCCCCAAGCAGTCCCAGACAAAATGGCAGTAGAACCGACAGAGATCATTCCAAAGCAACCGAAGAAACGGCCAACAATGCCAAAATCTCACAAAACCGAACCCAGAAGAGGGGAGTTAGGGAAACCCAAAAGCCACCCGCTCCAAGTAGGAAACGAAGATTGACAGCCCAAAAATGGGAACAACCCCACCACCACCAGGGAGACTCACTGCAGACCAGCCCAAAAAAAGGCATGAAGGGACCACCACCAGGGCCAAGGCACACACCCATAGGACCAGGCAAGGACAGGACCACACAGGCCAAACCAAGAAGGCAGAATGCACCGACCAAGGAGCAAGCCCTCACCAACCTGAAGGACCTGGTCACCATAGAGCACAGAGGACACCACTGCACAGAAACCCCAGAGAACGATCAGGCCCGGTGGCAGGAACGTCCAACACTAACCACCAGCGCCAAAACAGGACGGTTGCCAAAGCACCCAGACCAGGAGTAGGAGCCGGAACCAAGGCACAGGGACAAGGCAATAGGCCAAGACTGAGGCACTCACAAAAAACGCAGAGTGCACAGGGACCCAACCACCAGAACCCTGCCCAACAAAGTCACAGCCCCCTCCCCCCACAGCCTGGAGGAAGCAGGCCCAATGAGCGCTAGCACTCCAGCTGCCCGAAAACCAACTAGGAGGACCTGGAAGCCAGAACCAATGCCCTGCCTGTACAGAAAAAACAGGGGGAGAGCCAGAAGCCAGAACCCAGTAAAGTACAACACCCCACCAGGAAAAGAAGTCAACCACAGGACCCCAACCAAGGAAAGACACCCCCAAGGGGGCAGACACCACAGAATCCAGAACAGGACCGAACAGGACCAGGACCCAGAAACCAGTGAGAACCGAGGGCAGAGCGAGGCAAACCCCCAAGGCCATGCCACCAGGGGAAACTAAACATCAAACTGGCACACCAGGGATGACCCTGCCACAAACAACAGACCCCAAGGATGACACCCCAATCACAAACCTGGGGCTTAATCTAAGATGGACAAAACAGACCCAGAGAAAGACAAACCCAGTGGCTGTGTGCCACACACCAACAAACAGCGACCAGCCGCCATACACCCCAGATCGAACAACCGGGACAAGAGCAGCGATCCAGAAAGCACCCCAGAAAAGTTGGACTGCCACCAGTCCAACGCCACTGACAGCTGCAGAGGCACCAGAAAAACCAGAAGAGTGAAACATAGACCAGCCAGCAGAAACAGGAGAAGGAACCCCCTACCAGCCACCAGAAAGCCAGGCAGCAATACAGGAAGGCCAAAGCAGCCAAGGAGGGCCTGATGTAGAAGGACCCAGTGCAACCCAAAAATATGGTACTAGAACAACTGACTCCAAAAGGCTGGACATAACTGCCCCCAGAATGGGAGCAAGGAGGTCCCCAAAATGGCACCCCCACCAACCCAGAAAGTGTGACACAGGGACACCAAAAACAACCACACCGCAGAACTATACCACCCCCTAGGGCAGAAAGAATGCCCAAAGGAACCAGTCACAACCAATGCCACAACGGCCACCTCATGCAAGAAGAGGCTGGGAAGCCAGGGAAGAAGCACACAACCATACACAGGTAAAGAAGCCATCATGGCCCAGCCCACACGGAAGAAAGGCCCATCAGGAAGGACTGGGAGGCCAACCTGGACCCCAGCAATGCCCAGCACAGAATATTGGACCCAAAGAATAGCCCACGACAGACACCCAAAAAGCCAGCCCCCCAAGACCCCCAAAGGCCAGGTCCAGACTTTCCACCTGATGGCCAGCCCCCTGAAACCAGGAAGCACCACAACCAGGAGACTCATACAGCCACAACTATGCAGCAAGGCTGCAATAAACAGAGGCCGAGCCAAAGCCTCACAATGCAGACTGGAAGGACTGCCCAAGGAAGGCCAAGGCCGCATGACCCATTGTGCAGACAGAGGCAGAAAGAGGCAGAGCCCACAAATGGTACCCAAACCAACACAACTACAGCAGGGCAACTAAATTCCCCGCACCCAACTAACCTACACCCCCGCCCTGCTGGAACACTGGCGAGGGCAGGAAAACAGGCGCCCAGATAAGACAACAAGTGAAGAACACGAAACAAAGGACTGATAAAACAGGGTGCAGGTGTCATCCGTACTCCACACAGCAATGCAAATGAAATCAGCAGACTACACAAGCAACGGACAGTTGACCGTTTACAGTGCAGCCTCAAAAGGGGAGGAACATTGTCATTACAGAGATGAGGCAGTGCACAATAAATGTGAAGATCTAGGACATGTATGGCAAATGCCCCGAATGAAAAGCAGGGAGAAGGAAAACTGTGATGTGGTACTCACCCCCGGGGCTGTCAGACTTCTGCATGCATCATCTGCCACAACAATGCCCCCACCAGCCATAGTAGCCAATTGAGCACACAGTTGAAAAAGAAAAGGGAAACCGCTATGCAGTACACACCATGAGGCAGAAAGACTTAGCACAAAAGAAAACTGCTCCCCGGCAAGCCCATCAGTCCAGCTCTGAGACACCCAGAAGCCAGGCACACTTGCAGCACCCCCCAATCCAGCTCAGACGAGCCTCGCAGTCACAGCTTACGACTGCCAAAAGGGACGCACCGGCAGCCACCGCAAAAGGGAGAGGCAGGCCTCGGGAGAGCCCCATAAAAATGCCCCTTAAGCCCGCCAGGAAAAAGCCATGGCAATACGCCTTCCCAATCAATCCCAGCCCCAGGAAGACGCACTGCCGCAAACTGAAACTGCTCAGAAGACCCAGCACACCAGCCGTAAAGAGTCGGCAGCTAACAACCGTGCCTCCCAAAAAGCCCGGCCGGCCAGGAGGCACAACCAAGCCCCTTCAAGGAAAGTCCATCATACTGACGGGCACAACAGAGAAGAAGCCACTCCTGCCTGGCAGGAGCAACAACCAGCAACCCACGTGCAATTCTGTCAGCTGGGTAAGTACTGGTCAAGTACTCTCAGTGCGAGGGGGTGGGGTAGGGGACCCCAGCAATCCTCTATTATTGTCTCTGTCTGGGAGATGGGCATCTCCATACGTCATGAACAGGAGGCGGAATAGAGGGACCTGGGGGTCATGTGAAATACACACAATTAGAAAAATTGCACTAGGTTAATAAAAATGAAACTTTAATCAAGGGCTAATTATTAATCACAATGTTTAAATATACCACAAATATAATCACCTGATTCACGTACATTAGACTTTGAAATCATTGTTTATAGATAAAAACAGTTGCTTTCAAACCATTCTTCCAGCTAATTGATTGTCAATTAAACAGAAATATGGATCATATCTCATGGCCAGCCCACTGCAAGATGCAGTGTATTTATTCATTTAAAAAATAAATATATTAGTCTTTTTACGAGCTTAGGCAGCTAGACAAAGTCCCTACAAAGTATTGCAGAAGAGTGCAAGAAGATGGAAGGAAAAATGGGACGGGTGAGAAGTAGCCAAATAATTGAACATTGGTTTTGAGTTTTTTTTAGAGTGGTGCAGGTAGACAGTTCCTTAACCTTGGAGTCATCAAGGTGGACACTTAGGTCTACTGGGATGGTAGAGTTTGGTAGAGTTTGGTAGCATAGTAAAATGCTCGCTGTTGAAATGTGCTGTGGCCAGTAAGCCACTAAGGAGCATATTTGCAAGACAATGGTGCAGCAAAGGTGCCGCAAGCAATTTCGCTGCACCGAGCTGCATCATGGTCTAAGTGCAGTAATGCACTGTATTTACAAGAATATGGTGCATTTCTGTACTCACACCTGTGCCAGTGCACAAACAGCAGCCGTACGGTAATGCAGACACCAGGTCCCTGCATTGCGTGGTTGAATGCTGTTGTGTAGGAAGGGACTCCTTCCTGCACAAAAACAATCAATAAAGACATTTTTTGCTCCATCTACGTATACTGCAGAATGCAGCACACATACAAAGAACAAGGAGAAATAAAACGATTTCTCCTTGTTGCACCTGTCTTACGCGACCCCCGAGAGGTGTAATTTCTTAGCACTGCCTCAGGTTTACAATTCTGTGTAAATCTGTGGCAGTGTCAAAAAGCCATGGGTATTGCTGGAAACGCCCACTGCATTACCAATTTCATGCCCCTTTAACATAGAAAACTACATCAAGGGAAAAGATTTTTACAAGGCCGTGTGAAGCAACACAAAGTGGCTTAGCACTGCCTTGTAAGTATGGAGCAGGACACAGCGCCGACGGAGCACTGCAAAAAGTGATGCTCCCAAGACGCAGGGCCCTGTAATTGAGGCCCTAAGTTCACCCCCTTAATGCAAACTCAGGGCCTCATTTACAATATTTTGGCTTAGGGCAGCACCTCAAGCCTTCCTGCTGAGCTGCCCTACGTCAAAAGAAAAGGGCAAGAATGTTCTGTATCTATCAGATACAGCACATTCCTGTCCTCCATCCCTATGCTGGTGTTCAATTGGCTGTCTGGTGACAACGCAGGCACACTTGCACTATGGTGCCATGGTATCGGAATTGTTGGGATGATTGTTTTTTTTGCAGGAAGAGACACCTTCCTGAACAGAACAATCAATGGAGGCTATTTCCCTTTTCTATATGTTCTGATGAATGCAGCACACATAGAAAGAGAAAAAAACGAGGAGAAATGAAGTTATTTCTCTTTTAATGCCTCCCCTGGGAAGGTGTAGGCTTTTGCCGCATTTCCAGGTTTACAGCTTGTTGTAATTTTGGGAATGTGTCAAATGCCATGGGTGTTATATGAGAACATCCACCAGAACACCCATGGTTGGGATCACTGACACAATTTCGACCTCCAAAATATCGACCTGCAAGAATATCGAGTCAACAATATCGAGGGCAAGAATATCGACATCCTATCTACAACATGGTAAGTACAAAAATATCGAAAAAATAATATAGATGTTAAAAATATCGATGTTAAAAATATCGTTTTTTTTTACTTATAAATGTAACATTAAGTAAATAACACTAATAAATAAATTCTACATAGTTAAAAGTATCTAATAATGTATAACATTAATAAATAATACATATATAATAATAAAACATTATTTAAATATATACAGTAAATATATCATACATATGTACTGAACAATAAGTTGTAATATTTATTTTACTAATTTATAAATTAATAAAATATATTCTACATTACAAATACATTTACAAACATAAAACAATAACATAAATAAAATGTAAAAAACATACAAAATTATATTTAATTCTAATATTTTTAAAATTAATTATATAAAATGTTGGATTGCGTAAGGGTAAAAATTACTATTCCCACTCCAGAGAGTGCAACAGTAGGGAAAGCGTTGGATAGCGTAGGAGTATAAATTACTATTCCCACTCCAGAGAGTGCAACAGTAGGGAAAGCGTTGGATAGCGTTGGGGTACAATTTACTATTCCCACTCCAGAGAGTGCAACAGTAGGGAAAACGTTGGATATCGTAGGGCTAACAATTACTATTCCAACTCCAGAGAGTGCAACAGTAGGGAAAGCATTGGATAGTGTAGGGGTACAATTTACTATTCCCACTTCAGAGAGTGCAACAGTAGGGAAAGCGTTGGATAGCGTAGGGGTAAAAATTACTATTCCCACTCCAGAAAATGCAACAGTAGGGAAAGCGTTGGATAGCATAGGGGTAAAAATTACTATTCCCACTCCACAGAGTGCAACAGTAAGGAAAGCGTTGGATAGCGTAGGGGTAAAAATTACTATTCCTACTCCAGAGAGTGCAACAGTAGGGAAAGCGTTGGATAGCATAGAGGTACAAATTACTATTCCCACTCCAGAGAGTGCAACAGTAGGGAAAGTGTTGGATAGCGTAGGGCTAAAAATTACTATTCCCACTCCAGAGAGTGCAACAGTAGGGAAAGCTTTGGGTAGCGTAGGGGTTAAAATTACTATTCCCACTCCAGAGAGTGCAACAGTAGGGAAAGCGTTGGATAGCGTATGAGTACAAATTACTATTCCCACTCCAGAGAGTAAAACAGTAGGGAAAGCGTTGGATAGCGTAGGGGTAAAAATTACTATTCCCACTCCTGAGAGTGCAACAGTAGGGAAAGCGTTGGATAGCGTAGGAGTATAAATTACTATTCCCACTCCAGATAGTGCAACAGTAGGGGAAGCGTTGGATAGCGTAGGGGTAAAAATTACTATTCCCACTCCAGAAAGTGCAACAGTAAGGAAAGCGTTGGATAGCGTAGGGGTAACAATTACTATTCCCACTCCAGAGAGTGCAACAGTAGGGAAAGCGTTGGATAGCGTAGGGGTAAAAATTACTATTCCCACTCCTGAGAGTGCAACAGTAGGGAAAGCGTTGGATAGCGTAGGAATATAAATTACTATTCCCACTCCAGAGAGTGCAACAGTAGGGGAAGCATTGGATAGCGTAGGGGTACAATTTACTATTCCCACTCCAGAGAGTGCAACAGTAGGGAAAGCGTTATATAGCGTAGGGGTAACAATTACTATTCCAATTCCAGAGAGTGCAACAGTAGGGAAAGCGTTGGATAGCGTAGGGGTAAATTTACTATTCCCACTCCAGAGAGTGCAACAGTAGGGAAAGCGTTGGATAGCGTAGGGGTAACAATTACTATTCCAACTCCAGAGAGTGCAACAGTAGGGAAAGTGTTGGATAGCGTAGGAGTATAAATTACTATTCCCACTCCAGAGAGTGCAACAGTAGGGAAAGCGTTGGATAGCGTAGGGGTAAAAATTACTATTCCCACTCCAGAGAGTGCAACAGTAGGGAAAGTGTTGGATAAGCGTAGGGGTTAAAAAAACATACTTATAAATAAAAAAATGTTTTAGTAATAAAAATGTAAACTATTAAATATATATAAACCATACACAATGCCTATACATAATTATTAAATACATGATTATTAAATTATATTTAGCCCAAATTAAATATTAAATAATACCAATGTATATTATTTAATGACCAATTAATAATTAATTATCAATTATATTATTAACAAAACAATTAATTTAACTAAATTATAATTTTTTTACATTTAAATTACTTCCCTCCATATTCCCCTATTAACCCACTACCCGCAACTGAACACATTTATCTATTTATAAATTAATGAAAATTATTTACCAATTAATTAAAATTAATAACCAATTAATTATTATTCATTAGCAATTATTTAACATTATTTTATAATTCCAACTAATTAATAAATATTTAAACTTAATTAATTTACTTCCCACCCTATTCCCCTATAAACCCACAACCCGCTACAAAACAAATTTTTCAATTAATCAATTAATTTAAAATAATTTCCAATTAATTAATATTAATTAGCAATTAATGAAAATTAACTTATAACTCCTACTAATTAATAATTATTTAAACATAATTAAATTACTTCCCACCCTGTTCCCCTATAAACCCACAACCCGCTACAGAACATATTTATCAATTAATTAAAATTAATTTCCAATTAATACAAATGAATTATCAATTAATTAAAATTAATTTATAACTCCTAATAATTAATAATTAATTATACATAATTAAATTACTTCCCACCCTATTCCCCTATAAACCCACAACCCGCTACAGAACATATTTATCAATTAATTAAAATTAATTTCCAATTAATAAAAATTATTTATCAATTAATTAAAAATTAATTTATAACTCCTACTAATTAATAATTAATTAAACATAATTAAATTACTTCCCACCCTATTCCCCTATAAACCCACTACCTGCTCCGGTACTAAAAAATATAATTTGCTTATAAATAAATGTATTAATATATAAAATTAATACACATATAATATTATTTATTTTAAATACTTAAGTAACACATATAACACATACATAATAAAAAACAAAAATATCATACAAATATCGATATTAGTGTCATCGAAATTAGTGACATCGATATATATGCTATCGATATTACTAACTTCGATATTACTTACATCGATATAAATAATTTCGATATTACTTACCTTTGGGTGGATATTCTGTCCAACGATATTCTTGACATCGATATTCTATACCTTCGAAATTTACAACACGATATTTTGGTAGGTCGAAATTTGCAACTCGATATTTTGACTGTGTACCCCATGGGACACCTCCCCATTGTAATGTGAGCAATGCAATGACCGGCCCTATGTTGCCTCACTCTAGTGCTTTTTTACCAGCCCCTTGTGCCACTGGTACATCACTTTTTCCCATACTAAAAGTGACGCAGTGGCAGTTGCAAGGGGGTTGTAAATAAGCCCCTCCATATCTAGAAGGCTATGAAAAGCCACACAGGGTGGCTTTGTGTGGTCTTGTAGATATGACTAAGCCCTGTGTGCCACTGGAACTTCACTAAAAGTAATGTTCAAGGCGCACAGAGCTTGTAAATAAGCCCCTCAGTCTTCCATCCTTTCGTGTTTGGAAAATGAGCTCCATGAAATTGGCTAACTGTTACACCTGGTATTTACAGCCCTTCGAGATCAGTAACACCTATTATGAAGCACTATGATAAAAACCAAGGAACTTATATACAAGCCCATTGTGCCGCCGGTGATCCATTTTTTTTGACACACCAGCAGCACAGTGTGCTGGCCCCTATTTCCAAGGCCACGCAAAGGCAACCTGCGTGGCTTTTCATGACCCTGTAAATTCTGCCCCTTTTCACTCATCACTTTGCGTGAAAGGTGCATGCGATGGGTATTGCTGTGGGGGTTCCCATGCAACACCCATGGATTCTGCCGCATTCCCAGATGTACGTTTCGTAAACCTGGGAATGTGTCACAATCCTAAGCCTCCCCATGGGAGGCATAAGAAGGTGCAGTGAGTAGAAATACTTTAGTGTCTCCTCTTTTTTTCCTCTTTCAATGCATGCTGCATTCAGCAGCACTCATAGAAAGAGGAAAACAATATCAATATCCTGCACTACAACAATCATCCTCACAATGCAGGCACCCTTAGATCATGGTGCAACGTGTGCAAGCATTGTCACATGGCAGTCAAGTGTGTGCCAGTGCAGGGGAAAGCACGGGTATGCATTGTATTGTTGTAAAAACGATGCATCTTTGTCCTTTTGAAATGATGCACCTCGGCACAGCTAAATATTTGTTCTTGTAAATGAGACCCCCTGGGGCATATTTACAAGCCCCTTTTGCTGCTTTTACATAAAAGTACTAGTGCTTTTAAATAAGCCCCCAAGTTATTTTAAATAGTGTGTGTTCAGTGAGTCTGTCGCTAATTAAAAGAATATCGATTTGAAAGGAGCCTGCAAGGCAAGCAGTGAAGATCTTTCAATCGCACTGGTTCTGCCAGTGCTGACAAAAGAGAATCACCCTCAAAACAGCACTACAGTTTGCAACCGGAAAATCAAGCCAATAAATCCTACAATTGAGAGTAAACAAAACAAGCATTTGCAATGCAATAGGTCTTGTCCTTGGGACCTTATAGTATTTAGCTATGTAGCACATTAGCTTGGGTGCTGAAACATCTACTGGTCTTTAACTTGGAGGGAAAGTAAGCACCTAACTGTGTAACACACCAGGTATGGGAACACACGGAGAGAAATATTGCCTTTCAGCAGGAAATGGTATAGTCCAAAGCTCTGTTTTTAATATAAAGTCAGAGACCTTTGGTGGTCATATCACTGAAAATACAAGATTTAAAAAAAACAATATTGCCTTCGGGTGTTTGTGGAAGACAATTTCTAGCGGCTGGATTCTAGAGAATGCTAAAGTGATTCTGGTATTTTACCGACCTCTGCCGGTCATTTTCTATCAAGAAAGTTAAACAGAGGCAGTTGGCAGAAAAATAAAAAAAAAGAAAGTCCCTCAGCAGAAATCAACTCTGATATTTTACTGGCCTCTACTAGTTGTTTTCTATTAAGACAGTGAAATAGAGGCAGTTGAACATGTAGAAAGCAATTCTGGTATTTTACTGACCTTCTGGTCGTTTTCTATCAAGACAGTTAAATAGAGGGAGTTCATCAGAAAAAAGTCCCTAAGCAGAAGCAGACAAGTCCTAGGGCTTATCTCCAGAGCCCACAAAGTACATAAACATATAAGTATATACTAACGTATATACAAGAGGTCTTGAACGGTCGACCTAAAAATAAAGTGCAAGTCAATGAGTTTTGCAAATGTAAATGGTCCAGTAAAAATTAGTCTGTTTTCAAAAGAAAGATAAGGGCATGCAAATATATGGAAGAAACATCTAACGTAGTGGACTTACACAGGGCAAAGGACACAATTAGAATTTAGATCCCTTTTGGATAATTTTCAGGTCAGTATGAACCATCACGAAAAAAGATCACAATTAAATGTATTAATCATGCGCGGACAGTATGAAAATACAAATTCCTGCACTGTTAAATCAGTTGAAAATGTGCATACTTTAGCAACAACAAAGCCAAGTTCCACTGTAACAATATGCGGAATAATACTTTATAAGAAAGTGAACAGCATGACAGCTACAACAATATATATTATTAGGTAGAAGTGGGGAATGGTCAAAACCAAAAATACCATGCTGCATGCAAGTCTTGTGTGGCAGACAGTAGCAAATACTAAGAATATTGAAGAACCAGTGGCACAAACTAATGAATGGTAAATAAATATGCAACTGTATGCAGTAAGTTCAAAAGTTGCCAGCAGGGAATTTATTTAAACTGATAATTTGCCAGAAATCGGATTAAGCTCTTATTTATATTGATAAATCCGGCCCAACTTAATTGGTATCTGATAATGATTCGTTTCACCTCTATATGAGAGAGAACAATCATATAAATGAAGAAAGAACAGTAACACAGGAAATCTTTTTATCAAAAAGTTATTATTTATTTTTATATATCTCATTGTGCAAAAAGTTTTTTTATAAGGGTACATATCAATTCTTACAGTTGATCAAAATGCAATCAGATAAAAAAGGACTCAAACAATTTTTCCCATAATACATCAGAATAAAAAGTCCAAAGTAAAACAAATATTTGAGAGACTACTAATTTTCACTAAACGATAGTCTCTTCTGTAGTCAATAACAAATACACAATGGGACTTTGTGGTCGACGTTTCGGTCTTTTTGTATTACTCGTCAAGACCTTCTTCAGCACAAAATAAATTTGCATCTAACGATGACCCCCTAAAGAAATAAAGTGTAACATATTACTGTCAAATCCATCTTATGTTACAGTTAGTTTAAAAAGACATATATAACCCGTGTGCAAATAATAACTCTTTAGATTTCAAAGTGAATCAAATCCCATAAATTCATTTGATTTATGTACAAAAAGGGCCTCCAGTACTATAAACATGAACATTCTATTCCATTGAAAAGAGCCGGTGTTGGTGACCTGTTAACCTCTTGGCTGCTAATGACAAGGGTAACTCGTCATGCACTTTTCATTGATTTCAATGGAAATTAGATGAATAGTAAAATATTGCCTTAGCAGCCAAGAGGTTAATGAATCTCAGGTATTTTCACACTGTGGGACAATGCATTGTTGTCAATTGAGCTCAACTCACAATTTGTCTACATATTGACATTCTGTTCTTTTGAGGAGAGCCAGTAAAGGTGACTTGACAATGAACTTCACATATTTTTATACTGTGGGGAACGCATTGTTGTACATTTGAGCTCAACTCACAGTTTAAGTGGTATTTCAGAGTAGCCCGTTTAGATTCCCTTTATGCACTCTTGACAATGTCACCTATCTATGGAAAACTTACTTGTATAACTGATTCCAGCTGAGATTCAACAACGCCTCTATCGGTTGTAGTTTTATATAAATGAAAATTAATGTGTCAAAACTTTTGTCAAGAACAGGATTCGCACTCGCCTGAACCCCACTTAATTGTGTGTTTACCTGAGTGTATATCGCGCACTGGTCGAAGCACTCATGCATTTTCTTCCTCGGTTAAAATTTATTCTGTTTTCCTTCTTCAATAATAAGGATCTGCAAAATTAAATATTCGTGCTGACTCAATGGCTGTTGAAGAGGTGTACTACTAATTGAACAAGCTAAACAGCGACCTACAATTCGTTACTTGATGTAATGAATGCGATTACAAAAGTGTAATCAGCGTGTTTTCCACCAACAGGCTACCTTGTAATTAAAATCGGCCTGTGGTCATAATCGTTAATACTTGACACTTGGAAAGCTGCGTGTTGCAGGATCATGAATGACCGGATCCGCATTATTGGCTTTAGACAGAAAACGTAAAAACCAATCAGCGTGACGTAACCGAAAACTCAAAACTCAAACGTCTTTATCCTTCAAGCAATTCTGTCCCCAGTATTAAAACTAACGGGTGATTCCGTGACACATTTGGAATTGCTATATTGTGAACGCTATTAGTGGCAAGATGGTATGTTGAACTAGAGTGCATTAATACTCCAGCGTTGTTAAAAAAATTAAACAAACCCGTATTCTGCTAGTATTAAGATGCAATGTAGCATTAGTCTGACCAAAAGGCAGTGAAATGTTGTACAGGGTCAAAGGCAACATACAGTCAAAGAGTGATAGGAGATATAGCTTGATTCTGGGAGCAGAAGTGTACTATTACTACCTTGTGATGTATTGTTCTTTAAAGAGGTGTCTTAAACTATTTTCTCAATTGAAGAAGTTTTAAGGAGGTCCTGATGGATATGGGGATGCTGTTCCAAATCCCAGGTGTACAAATGGAAATGGCCTTCAGTCTTCTTTTTCTATTTTGTAACACTGTGTTGTATCCAGTCTGATGGCATGCTGTGGGTCTGAAGTGAACTACCAGAAATTGTGAGTTTGTCTGTAATAGAAAATGGGGTTTTAGTGGTGATGGATCTGTAAAGAATTAAGCTGGATTTGAAAATTGTGGAAGCCAACAAAAGGAGCCAATTGAGTTCAATCAGGATTGGGGTGATGTGATCATATTTCTTCAGTCCCTGGATGAGACATATTATGGAGTGTAGGGTGAGCTTAAGGGAGGGACCAATATGGACCACTGTGGAGTTCAAGAGGCCATTGGGCAGGAAATTACCACCATTTAGTGCAAGAGCATGAGGGGAGTACAGAAGTTGCTTTCTGGAAGAAATGAGTTCTCTTTCTTTAGAAATGTGAGCTGTTACAAGGTCATCTTTGTTTTTTTGTTTTATTTAGCAATGTACTCCTTGGGAATGAAGTGGGGTAGATTGGGATATGTTTTAGGGTAGTGGAGTTGGGTAGAATGGAGTGAAGTGGAGTGGATTGGGAAGACTGGGGTATATTGGAGTGGATTGGGGTAGATTGGTGTGGAGTGGGGTAGATTGGAGTCGAGTGAGGTGTAGCTGTGGCTGTTAGGCTACATCTCCTGCACCTAAGTGCATATGACTGTAGGGCACCTGAAAGTGCTTTTGTGCAATGCATATGAGAATGTGGCCTTAGGCACAGGTTTAAAGGCAAAATTGAATAGTTATTGCGCTGGGCAGGACTGAAGCCTTTAAACAGACATATACTTTGTATTAGCAGTGAAGAGGCACAGCCTACAAACACATGCAGTCACACAGACTGCCTAATATTCCATGCCATTTGTTTAGTGCTATAAAGGAAGCTCCAAACTGTAAAACAAATTCACACATTTCTTTAATAGTCTGTTCTATTATTTTGTGCTGTAAAAGGAAGCGCCGAATGCCAAAACAAATTATGGAAACAACAAACAAATCTGTACGATGGAAATTAAAAGAAGTCAAAAAGTGTAGCATGGAAGTAGAAATGAAGTTTAGAACAACAAAAAGAATTACCCTCACTCACAGCCCAATCAGCAGAAGAACACCAGAAGGACACTAGTTAAATGAAAACAATTAGTTGTTGGTCTTTCGATGTGAATAAATAGGAGGTAGTGACTTGAGGCAAAGGTGGCTGTGGTGATTAAATCCAGGTAGACGCGATAGGTTTCAGGAGGATTTATTCAGAATAGTTACAGGATACAAAGATGAGTAGTACAAACCCCACCAGGAGCAGCCATCAAGCTGCTCAGCCCACTCAACTGTGACTTCTCATTCTGAACAGCATCATCACAGCAACATTCCACTGGTGGTAAATTGGCAATGCATTTACAAGTGCAGAATACAACAGTGGCCAATTAGGATGCAGCTAAAAAGAATGACAATCAAGCCAACAAATAGTAAGTAATGGGCAGGCTTCAATCTCTTTATTTTATACTAGCAGCCCGTCCCGACGTTGTCCGGGTATGAATTACTGCCAGCCAGTAGTATATTGTTTTGTAGGATTTCATTTTGATAGCATTTCTTATCTGTGACAGGCCTGTGAAACGCTCCGATTCACAGTGCACTGCTGATGCACTTAAGAGTGCGCGTTCAGTAGTGTGTGAACTCAAGTTTCCCTACTTTATTTTTCCTTGCAATATTATATAGCGCGAACTCGACAACATGGCATGAGCACAATTTACATTACAGAAGAACACATTAATTTGTGGTAGGCACGGGGAGACAAAGCGATTTGCCTGGAAACAGAGGATGTTGAGCTGATGCCGAGATTCAAACGTAGCTCCCCAGCTCTAAAGTTCGCAATTCTAGAACTTGTGGCAGGAGGTGTGTCTAAAAGTGTATGTCGGTGCTGGCCATCAATGAGAGAGACCTGTGCATTTTTCAAATCGGTGGTGAAAAAATATGAGTATGTTGCTGGAGATGTGGGCCGCCGTGCCACCAATGTACTTACCGGGAGAGGGTAAACACCCATTATTCCGCAACTTTCTTTCCGCATACCATCACTCCGCATACTTTCATTACGAAAGTACCATGACTCCGCAATTCCATTATAACGCATGCCATTACATTTTATATGCTTTTACCATGCATACATTTACAACGAAATGCGTTGTAAATGCATGAATGGTAAAAGCATGTTTTTTTTAAATGTTTGGATAAGGTAAGTATGGGTATAGGGGTATATGTTTTGGGGTAATGAGGTATATGTTTTGGGGTGTTTGGGTATTTTAAGGGTTCAGATATAGTTTTGGGTTATGGGGTACAGGGGTAGTTTTAGGGTTTAGGGATAGGTATGGGTTTTGGGGTACAGGGGTATTTTTAGGGTTCAGGGCCAGGTTTGGGTTTTGGGGTATAGTAGTATTTTTAGGGCTCAGCGGTAGGTTTGGGTTTTGGGGTACAGAGGTATTTTAAGGGTTCATGGCTAGGTTTGGGTTTTGGGGTACAAGAGTATTTTTAGGGTTCAGGGCTAGGTTTGGATTTTGGGGTACGGGGGTATTTTAGGGTTCAGGGGTAGGTTTGGGGTTTGGGGTACAGGGGTATTTTTAGGGTTCAGGACTAGGTTTAAGTTTTGGGGTACAGGGGTATTTTTTTATGGTTCAGGGGTAGGTTTGGGTTTTGAGGTACAGGGGTATTTATAGGGTTCAGGGCTAGGTTTGGGTTTTGGGGTACAGGAGTATTTTTAGGGTTTAGGGATAGGTTTGGGTTTTGGGGTTCAGGGTATATTTATAGGGTTAAGATGGGTTAGTGTTTAAGGGTGTTGGGGTATTTTAAGGAGTAAGGGTGGGTTATGAATATGGGGTCCAGGGGTATTTAAAGGGAGCAGGGTGGGATTAGCACACAATAAAAGACATGGCATGAAGGGCGGCACGCCCCCAGCGTTTGTCACGCCCCCAGCACACGCCAACAGCACAACGCAGACACGCCCACATGGACTACTTTACTGGCACGGTTCTTTTACCTTTTAAATGTATATGGTGGGCGACTGCATAGCCTATGTCCTTCTGCTGCAACTGCCCTTTCCAACGCTGTATT
Organism: Lissotriton vulgaris; assembly: GCF_964263255.1. Classification (NCBI taxonomy): domain Eukaryota; kingdom Metazoa; phylum Chordata; class Amphibia; order Caudata; family Salamandridae; genus Lissotriton; species Lissotriton vulgaris. Next base: position 884,919,408 of record NC_141694.1, read on the forward strand.
GGGTGTTGTGATTCGTGCTGTACTTTTTGAGTTTACTCGCCTCAAAGGTTTAGGCTGTCTCTTTATATTAGTAGTATGGATGAAACCCCTTGCAGCAAACGCACATGAACATTGTTAGGAGAGTCCTGAAAAGCATAGTCACAGTTCTCAGTGTGATCATTATAATTATCATTAGTAACAATAACAACAACAATCATTGTTATTTTTATATGGCTTTATGCCCTGAAGTATCTGAGGTGTGATACATAATTCAATGTGCAAATTATCAACATCTTAGTGTCCAAAAAAATTATTAAAATAGACAATAATATCAAACCACACACGAAAAATGGACATGAAGTTGACACCCACAGACTGCTTACAGTAGCCAGCACCATGTAATTGTGGACAGAGCTAAGAAAAGTCAAGATTGTTGTTGATAGAGTAGCATCTTTCAAAGGTACAGTTTTATAAAAGTGTCACTCAATGTAGCAGCCAAAAATGCTGCACTGCGCTGCATGACAGGGTGGGAGCTGGAGTGTGCGATATCTATAGAGATAAGGCACTCTCCTCCCCTCTACCTAGTGCCTGTTTTTAACTCTGTCCGGGTGTCCTTTGAAAATAAAATTAGCCCATCTGGACACCCTAGAATATTTTTAATCTAGGATCCACCCAATAACTAAAGAGCTCCCTTGGCTACCTAGATTGAGCACATCCAGATGCACTATGTATCTGGACGTTGACTCTATCATAAAGCATGCCAATTGGAATCCCCGTGGGTGAGATTTCTTTTAATACAATAGGGTGATCCCCAAGGCTGGGGTTGAGAGATAGGCTAAGCATGGTAGGGGTTCCCTCCTGTGTTTTTGTGTGTTGCAGGAGCGGCATAACCTCACACCAGCTACTCATTGCAGTGATTGTGAGAAGCTGGCCTGGTATATGCCGTCCACTAAATAAAGTGGGCACTTTTCACCAGTCCAAACAACCCTTATGGTGATGCAGATAAACACAAATCACACAATATTGTAGCACAGAAACAATTGTAAGTACCACTATTACACAGTGGGCTCCGGGGGGAGATTAAACCATATACTAAAATTGTGGTATAGGAACCATCACTCAAGTCAAGACAGTGCCTAAAGGATATAGAATCACTGGGACCCCAAGGAACCACCCAAGGTGAATAAGTAGGGACCCCACAGAGGACGGGTGCAGTCTTAGAACACAACCATATGCTACGTACAATTCAATGGCAGAGTTGCAGTGGCAGTTTTACAGCTTAAGGACCCTTCCCTGTAGATTACGAGGAAACCCTTTGGAACTAAGAAGGTTGGAGAGCCACCCCACCGATGGTACCAATGCACCAGAGTTACCTATCCCAGGAAAGCCGGGTGCATAGGGTCGAAGTGACATCAGAAACCACAGTCGTTCTCAATGGGAGTCCTAATAGAAACGCCACTGTTGGAAAGAAAAAAACTGTCCAGTGGAACCCAAAGGTAGATTCTTGATGGAAGGAACCTGAATACAGAGGAGACAGAGTCTGGGTCACTCAGGAGTGACCAGGGGCTCGGTATACGAATGCCCAGCAATGTCGGGTGCTTCAGGTGTGAGGATAGAGAACGTGATTCTACTTCTGCAGGGACCAGGAGATGTCAAGGACAATCACGAGCGGGATACGAGCTGTCCCACAAAGGATGACAAGTGCTGAGGGGTTGGTGTCCAGCAGGATCACCAACAAGCCTTGGTAGCGGCAACCCACAAAGAAGGTCAAAGAAGGTTATGGTTTGGCCCAACAAGGACCGGGGGACAAACTACAGTAAGGGGAGTCAGGGCAGGCCTGGAGCAACCAGGGGAGGCCAAGAAAAGCAGTATTGTCCCTCTAATGGACCCACAGGCCAAAGGCACAGGAGTCACGAGGGGACCTCTAGCAGTTTCACAAAGTAACAGCTTGCAGGGCACAGAGTATGAGGAGGCCAAAGTCGTTTGTGCAAAAGGTGTGCAGAGACTGTGGTTATTGCTATCCCAATGCACTTAGTTGGGACATACCAACAAGCATATGCACTTACAAAAGTACACAATGCACAGGGGTTCAGGTTATTCGGTCCCCACAAGGGAGACTGGCTTCAAACTTGGCGAGAGAGCAGCTGAAACTCAAGGAACATAGTAAACCACCTCATGTGTTGCTGGAGCCTTCAGAGTCTGCAGGAGCTCAGGATCAGCAGACAAGTCAGTTGTGTTACAGTGCCTGCGAATGCAAGGAGTGACTCTTTCACCCCAAGGGAGATACTTCAGTTGTACTTGATGCTCCATAGGTCCTGCACAGAGCCTTTATGGTGCACGGGCACAGACAATGCTTTGGACGGAGAGGGAGATGAAATCAGGCCCAGTCGAAATCCAGCAAAGTCCAGAGTGTCCAGACAGTCGAAGGTCAGTGGTTTCTTGTCCATGTAGAATCTAGGGTCCTATAGCCAGGTAAGCCCTTTTGTACCCATGGGAGAGGGTTGGACAGATTCAGGGGACCCTCCCAGGGGAGGGTCAGGACAGTGGGGAGGTTACTCCTATGTCCTTTGTCCAGTTTCGCACCAGGGCAGGAGCTAACGACTCCCAGATTTGGTTTGAACCGAGCTATGCACAGGGACACCAACTGTGCCCCTCATGCAGCCTTTCAGGCACTTTGGAAGTGCACCCTCCCAGCCCCAATACACTAAATCCTGTCTGGGAGGTAGTCAAACCTCCCTGTGACAGGATGCCTATTGTGCTGCCTTCCTCTGCTCGAGCCTGGCTCAGCAGCAGGAGGGCAGTAATGTGTCTCTGGTTGGCAGCAACCATTTTGTGCTGTCTGGGCCGAGAAGGCTGATACCAGGAAGAGCAGGGACCCACATGAAGCTCACTTCAGAAGGGTGGAATCATACCTCTCACACTGGTTACCAGTGTGGAGGTATGATTTCAAGGTTTTTTAAACCAAACACGACATGGTTTGTTGCAGCCGTTTTCGAGATAGCATTTCACACGAGCATATAATGCACCTCTACCTATATATCTGGATGCGTCACCGACAACCCGGGACAATGATCTTCGAAGGCTGCAGGGGTACTCTGCTCATGCAGGAGCACTCTCTCATGTAAAACCAAGCACTCTGCCTTCAGGATTGTCAAGGCCTGCTATAGGGGTGACTTATAGGTCTTAAGTGTACTGACCTAAAGATATAGCAAACCTATATCTAAAGTAAGTGGTGCATGTACCATCTTACACAGGCTGCAATGGCAGGCCTGTAGTTCAATTTTGCATGGCCTCTCATGGGTGGCATTATACATGCTTCAGCCATGGGAGGCTTCTGGGGTACCTATGCCCTGGGTACATGTGTATCATATACTAGGGACTGACAAGGGTACCCCAGTATCCAATCTGGAGTGTAGCTAAGTACATGGCATAACATTTTAGGGAGAAACAAGACAGACTGGGGTCCTGATTAGCAGGATCCCAGTTAGACTAGTCAAAAACAGTGTAATAACAAGCAAAAAGTGGGGGTAACCATAAGGAGCAGATCCTACTTTCCTACAGTGATAAAGGATGAGGGAGTGAGTGGCTGGCATGGCCACTAACTCCAACTGGAAGAAACTGCACGAATCAGGCTTATCATAATCGGAATGGGGACACGATTTCCCCAATAATGGCCAAAGGTGCACTTTGCTGGAAATTAAGTGACTGGGGAAGACCAGTGACAACTCCTTGTACCACTATGCTTTCAGTTCTACAGGGGCTAAAACTGCAGCACCGTAAGTCCCAATCTCCTGTCTTCCTGTTATGCTTCTGTTGAGCTTCATGTCTCCTTATGCTCCTACCCACAGGTTTCTCTTGTTGATGGTCCTTCAGTACCTGACCACCTGCTGCCCATTCCACAGTGCAGTTGCTCACCCTGACCCTTGATGAGGATATCCTGCTGCAGTGGGACACTCAATACTACCTAACAGCCTGCTGCCTGGGCTTCACCTGCTTGTGAAAAGAAAACAAAATCAGAGTGCCTACTGCCGTCTAGCTACTGATATCCCGCTCCAAGAGCCATCCTCTAGCCCTTTGTGCAGCGCCATAGAGCAGCTATTATGTAAGACAAGGGCTGGCACTTTCCTCAGTACTAGAGAGCTGCTATTCTGCACTGTTCCTTCTAACCTCTTTTAAGTTGGCAGAAGAGCACAAAAGCTTCCTGCTATGGTTAAAGAGGCTAGCAGCAATGTCTATTCAGAGAGTGCTAAAGACAGGCAAAGCAGAGCAATGGTTGTAAGCAGCAGGGGAGCCATCAGATGCTCTGGTTTTTAAATAAACACCGGCAGCAGAGCCACAGATGGGACTAAATGCAAGTTCTAAATGGGAAGAATGTAAACATTTGCAAAATGCCATGAGTTGACCAAAAACATGCTAAGAACATCATAGATGCAATAGCTGACAGGGCCTCAATCCATAAAGCAAATCCGTCTCTGGATACGATTATTCATTTGTTGTTTGTTGCATTGACATAATCTCTGATAGACAGCTAAAGCGCCCTCTCTCCAGATGTAAATAAGCAAAAAATATAATAAGTAACACCAGTATTCACAGTAACAAAAATATGCTGCAGAAGGGTATATTTAGGAACGGGAAAAGAGCCTAATATCAACCAGGCCAGGTAAGCAGGCCTATCTAAATTAATGTAGTGTATTTAGAGCAGGAATCTCCATCCTTTTCTGAAATAAGAGCTACTTATCTTCAATAAAAACCTTCCCGAGCTACTAATGTTATTAGGGATGTAGTAGTAACTACATAAGACAATATTACATTATGGCTACCATATTCAAGATTACCAGCAGTGATCACTTCAGTACATCGGGGATGGTAGCCAGCAATGATGAAAAAAAAACATGTCAATGTGGAATGTCTCTGCAATTGAAACAAATAGCAACCATTGCTGCAATGCTGATTGCACCTAGTTAATAATAGGTATAAGTCTTTCCAACACTGTTTGATTTTTATCACTCAAATATAAGCTTTATGTGTATTTTGGATAAGCAAACATTTTTCCCCAAACACCAGCATATGAGTTCAGAAAATAAACACATTGTCATCTCAAAATACATGCCTTTCTATTTTGGCATACATATACTATTTCAACCAAGCAAAAGCTTCTAATTTAGTTCATTAAGCTGCCCACAGGGCAGCTACTCACAGGTAGCTGGAGAGCTACCGATAGTTTATTAGCTACTTGTTGGAGAAGCCTAAGTTGAGGATTGTAACTCCATGTCAGAGGAAAAGAAGTATTATTATTTGGATCAGGATGTACCCTAGCTACGTCCAGAGATGAAACATACAATACAAAGATTGAAAACGTGATACAGTATAAAATGCAGTGTTACTTCATAAAGTAAGTTAAAGGATGCATTTTAAAATTAATTTAAAGGAATAGAGGTAGAAAAAAAAGTCAATATCAAAGAGGTGAGTGCAATAATACAGGGGTTAAGGGTTGCACATTTGTTTAGAGGCCATTGCTGAAATACATTGGTCAAGAGTGTATTTACAATAACTTGTGGAAGAACACAACATAACAGGTGTATTTGTAAAGCGCACGATTACCCGTAGGTGTCTTGGCGCTGAATAACAGATGTTTATTGTTACCCAACTCAATGGTACTCATTTTATCGACCTCAGAGGGATGAAAGGCTGAGTGGACCCGCCGGGATTTGAACTTGTGCCCATGAGGTAGAAGACAGGCCCCTGCAATGGACGCATTAGTCCACTGAGCCACAAGACCCGACACAAGATTGCTTAATAGATCAGAGGAGGGAAGCCAATATAAAAAGCCTAATCTTTTTAGACTCTATGGTTCAAAACAGGAATTTGGGTTCACTTTGGGAAATGCGGGTAGAGTTTAGAGGAATTTAATGAACTTTATAATTTGAAATAAGCCAGATGTAACACTGCTTACAGGGAGGGTTGGAGGGGCCTTACATGAGAGAATGGGAAAGGTCGATTGGGAGAAACTCCAATTCAACATTTGGGATTGAATATAAAAACTAATGATGAAATGATAGACTTAAGATATAGGCGTAGGCTGACACTTAAAAACTATGTGTTATTATATATTTATTCATTTGTAGAATATGCCCATTGTAGACCTAGCGACAGGCCAGTCTAGTATTTTGCAAGTAGCATATTACAGAGTAACATAGGAGACACCAAAAAAGAGGTGCTTATATGTAGACATTAATCAGCGAGGCATAGTTTGAAGAGGTGTGGTTTTAGTACAGAAAGCCAATAGATCTGTATTTTGCACCCAATAGTGAGTTCAAAGAAAGGCACTCCATCCATCAGAGTGGCAGAGGACATTATCTCCACCTTCCTGATTGTCTACCCTCCTTCAAATGTGATGATGGTCATCAGCCTCGAGGTCATCCCTGCACATTCAAAGGAACTGCCGTAAGGGGGGGTAATTTCAATGTACAAAAAGTTTGACAACCATTCAGCAAACTTTTGCCACTTTTTCCTTTCGCAGAAACAAACTCACACTTGATTTTAGACAAAACACAAAATTAATGACCCCCCCCACCACACACATACTCTGAGAGTGTTTTCCCAGGTTGTGAGGTCATTATTTTTTTTTCAGTTCCTTACCATCAGGTGTTTCCTGGGAGAGACGGACAGGAAAAAAAATACATTACAGTGCCCACCCTAAGTGGGTAGGGGGCGGTATAATGTCCCTACTCCACTGGGCCATCAGAGGAAATTTTTGGTTAACGGAGTCAACTCAAAATGTAAGCTGTTGGTATAAGCACCTTAGGGACCTCACACCCATGGACCTGCCTGAGCACCTGGATACCCTCTCAGGTGATTAGTGCACTATAGAAATCAATCTAACATTGCATAACATGCTGAAAAAAATGTATTCTTGCCCTCTTGTGATCCTGCTTAGGATTGCTTTGTATGAAGTCTGCTCAATCACGATTGGGCCTGTGATTGAAGGCAATAACCTTGACTTTCCTAGAGTGGCTCAGGTTGTTTCCCCTTCAGACATACTTTGAAAAAAACAGGCAAAACTGTACATTTTCCACATAAATTGGTAATCCACATTAATTGAAGTGGACAACGGTAGCAAAACTGGGCATTTTACAAACAAGTTTCCTTTAAAATTGTTTAAAATGCTATGGGCCATGTGTACAAGGACTGGCGAAAACTACCCCTACATGGCGATAGTTTCAGGGATCAGCGGTGAAAACTGATGCTACCATTAGCATAGTGGCGATAGGAATTCCGGCGTTAGTGGGCGAAAACCAATGAAAGGCCCATTAGCGGCAAAAAACACACGTTAGTCAGCCCACATGATTTTTTTTGCCTCTATTGGAAAAATAACCTATCAGTCGACCTCCAATACAAAATAGGCACAAAAACAATGAAATGCAGAATGGAGCAGCCAGGGTCAAGTGCAGCACACATAAACAACCCCCTCAAGCCACCCAACATTCAGGATTTGGCCAGGATGAGAGCCTGCATACCTCGCTGGACCTGCGCCTGGAGTCTGGATGCCTCAATGGACCTGCGCCTGGGTCCTGGATGCCTCGCTGGGCCTGAGTCTGGAGCCTGGATGCCTCGCTGGAACTGCGCCTGGATCCTGGATGCCTCGCTGGACCTGCTCCTGGCATTTGATGTGGAGGAGTTGGGGAGTTGATGAGCAGTGGCGGTAGACATTGAGGATAGGCAATCGCCTGTACCTGGTGGTGAAGTCTGGTTGGTTCCATGGAGACATGGTGCTGACCTGTCTGAGAAGGCCGCTGTGCGCCCCTTGGAGCTGTGAATGTTAGATGCGCTCCTACGCACCAATGTAGGGAGGTCTGCATTGCATACTACGATCCACCACTACACCGGGGTGCACGGAGGGGATTACCAGCGGTGGGCGGCACCTCTCCACATCACAGGCCACATGATGTTGTACTGGCCGGACGCTGTGGAGGTTGAGGCCACTGAGCTGTGCCAAACGTTCGTGGGGGGAGCGCTACAACATCACGCTTAAGGGAGCCCTGCTGCATCAACTGCATTAGGAGGTTAACCAGCGGACTTGGTGGTGAATGCTTTACCCAGGCTTGTGATATACCACCTGGCTGAGGCTTGTGCTGGCTGAGTCACAGATTTCGAGAGAGTGCAGCGGATTGTGCCACAGTGTCAATTCCCAGGTAAGGAGAAAGTGGGACGCATAGCGGAAGAGGCCCAGAGGTTGAGTCACCCGGGCCTAGCACATGTAGATGTTGCACCCCCAGTGGCGGCTCATCCACCACTGGGGGTGCAACTGGTGTCACCCCACTGCTTTCAAGCAGTGCAAGAAGAGGAACAATCATCACATGATGACAACGTCCTGATGTAATCGTGCCATGTTTCCTTTGCGGGCTGCTCCACTTATGGTTAAGGGCAGGGGTGAAGGGGCATGCCCACTCAAGTGCCCAGTGATTGTTTGGCCAGCCCGCTCATGCCGCCCAAAGCAGTCAAGCGCACTGTCTTGTTCCCAAAGCAGGCTGGATGCCTCGTCCTGGCGCCAATGACCAATCTCAATGCCACATTGCAGCGTTGTTATTGGCTTAGGGGAGGGAGCCTGGCTGCCTACTTCCTGTTCCTGGAAGCAGCCTGGCTCACACACACACCCTGCATCCACACCCCATCCAGTGTTCTTTCCAGCATTTCTGACCTCCCAGCTGTCCAGTAGACCCCCGTAGCACTTCTCAAATGGCAGCCGCTTTGCGGCCATGTGCAGCGGGCATACCACTAGTCTGCCAAAGGTATATATGTGGTTATGACACATATCATTACATTGCATTCTATTACAATGCATACTAATACTAGACATATTGTCACAGTAGGGACGGTGTTGGGTTGCGGAGATGCAAACATTAATATTCCCACTTCAGTGAGTGCATCCCTAAAACTAACCCTTGCACCCCAAAGCAAACCCTAAACCCTAAACTTCATCTTTGAGCACACCCTAAAAATCATATTTGACCCAAAATGCTCTACCCAATTTTCGATTGACCTCTAAACACACCCCAATTTTTAAATGTTACCCCGTAAGACACCCCAAATTTCATCTCCGACACCCGAAACCCATTCACACCCTAAAACTTAAAAATACCCCATTACTGACCTCACAATGCATTGTAATGGAATGCGATGTAAAGGCACCTGGGTTGTTAGAGTTGCATTGTAAAGGTATTACGATGTAATGCCTGTTTTGTAATGGACGTCTCACCTGCAAAAGGCAAGCCATAGGCAAGCCCATCTGCACCCGTCTGCCCCTGGACAGAACTCAGCACCAAGGACCCTTCCTCTCGAACATTCTACCACTACAGCGCCAGCACCCTCCTCGCCATCAACCCTGGATGCCATATCACCTGCCAGGACCAACATCTGCTCCGGACTGGACATCGCCATCATTGACTACTACTAAATCACCCACAAGGACCACCCTCACTGTGCAGGAGGAGACATTGCCATCACCTACACAAGCACAGTCCGACTGACGACGCACTCTAATGACCCAACGATGACCATGGAACATCTCAACTTCCAGAACCGGACCAACTCCATCCTCTGTGGCACCATCATCTGCAGGCACTCTAGATCATGGACACCCATTCTCTGATACCATTGTAGACCTCATTGCACACCAGGCTCTCCAATCCATCGACGACATCCTACTTGGCGAACTCAAGTTCCACCTGGACAACCGCATTGACCAGAACACCAGGCCCTCCTGGGGAAGCTCAACCAACATCACAGCTTTCACTGTATCAGTTAGACATACGTAAAAATTGTAGTAAAGGGTGTGATTACAGGAATTTAACATTACGACAAACGGATATCCTCATTAGGAAAAAGAATTTCATTATCAATAATGAATGATACAATATTTATTTTGATCAAAATAGTTACATTTAATTTTAATTTTTTTATTTTCATTCCAATAGCAGCAAAAATATAGATTAATAGGAAAATAATTGCTATAAGAGATACACAATATGAAGCTTTTAGATGAGAATAGGTCTACAATATAGTCTAACTTTAGGTTGTTTGGCCCAATAAAGTTAAAAAACAAAAAAAAGATGGGCCAATTAATAAACCCTGATACAATGCTCACATCCTGAGATCAGCGTCATTAGCAAGAAATCCCAGTACCCACAAATAGGTTTACATTCTAGCCTAAATCTCCCTAGTTCCCCTTCCGTAAATGTTGTGTACCAATGGGCAAGGGAGTTCGTCATGACGGGTACGTAAGAACGCCATGCTGCCAAGGTCATGTGATCTCATTGAAAGGGACAGTCTAGTACTTAAAATCATAGAGTACGCGCTTCAGTTTGATGCCAGAAATGCGATCGAGGGGAAGCCTGTAGCTATTCAGCACGGCACCCCGGCACAAAGACGTACTAATAAGAAGGTAAGACAACACTAAGAAAGGGCTATACATCCAAACATTAAGTAATATTGAGATACTTTAAACTATAAATTAGGGAATATTAATAATTTTGGCCGCATTGCCTGCTTTCTCGTTTCTTAGGAATTATACTTCATTTCACAGGTGTTCGCCATTCATCTGGCCTGCCCTGATCCAATTTTATTGGGATTTTAATTTTATATCAGGTAATGCATCCCAAAAAAATTGTTCATTTTATAAGTAAAAAGTATTATGCAGGCAATCATGATTAATTGAAGCCCTTATATTCCTCAGATAAATCACCATGTGCATATATTGAGTGTGAAAAGCGAGAGAGACTTTTAATTCACATCAGGTAAAAAAACTGTTAAATGCATTTAGTGTATAACAAATTAACACTGTAATGTGACCAAAATTAGTAGAAATCTTCTTGTTTTTATTTTTAGAATCAACTAAATTAAACGTATTGTAGTGTAGTTCCTATATTCCCAATAGGCTCTGTGCATTGGAGGTCAACTAGGTCTCTATTGAATATTTTAGACTTAATTATGAAATGCCAGCTAGCTCAGAGGTCACTAGAAAGGTTCTCAAGTAAACAAGAAGGTGTTAACTTTCTTGAATAGACAAGAAGGGATTAGTTTCTGACAACCGCATAAACATGACAACTTTGCTCCCCCAGAATAAGGAGTATATCTCCGGAGTCGAGGAAACAATAGATAGCTATTTCACTCAGTCAATCGTGCATGCTTAGTTTCACCAGGAGTGCAGAGAAATAGAGAGACCGGCGTTTTCAATAAAAAGGTTATTTATTGAGCAGTCTACTTTCTCATGCAAGATAAGTGAATTGCCACAATTGCAATACTTGTAATAAAGTAAAGTGCGTACAGTAAAATGAGTATTATGAAATAATACTGTAAAAGCATTTTTATGGTTTCTAAGCCATAGATACTTAAAATGGATAAAATGCATACAATGATAAAATAATGACTAAACGTACTCAACTGGTGTTTCTAAGATACGCCTACCTCGATGTACCTAACCTAAGCCTAGTACAGGGAAGGAGTAGATGAGTTATCGGTTTTTGCCAAGAATCTAAATCAAGAATTCTCTGTGGGTCTAATCAGCTCCGTACCTTGGTTATAGAATGAAGGAGATCTTGTATCTCTTTCTCAGGGCTCGATCTCCCAGCAACCAGCAAGGGTGACAGGGAAACACTGGAGCTGGATTTCTCAGCAGGAGAAAAGACAGCGTCTCTTTCAGTGCGTCAGCAAGGAGGGTCGGCTTCCTTCGGCACTCGCATCAGCAGGGGGTCGGGCAAGTAGATAGCCGATCTGCTCCAAACCACTGTGTGTTGCTTAAGGCAGATGCTGGTATATTTATACCTGGAAGGTGCCGAGTTGACGTAAGGTTGGACATAAGACGTCACTAAGAACTCGCAGTTCTTTCAGGACTCCAGGAGTTCTAGTACAAATCAATACAGAAGCAGGGGGGATTTCCAGGAGTCTATGGGAGTAGCCTTGCCGTATTTGGATTGTATTGGCTATGTCTTAATATGGGTATGATTCTTATGCCTGTATAAGGGTATGATTTGATATAACCAGATAAGGGCATGAAATCGGAAATATTTACTAGAGTCCTAGAATCATCTACAACAGTATTCGTATTAGAATATAATAAAGAATTATTAGAAAATAAATTTCCCCGGGAAGTAATTGGGAGTCTTAGAACTCAAAGGTATTAACCCTATTTTCTGATTTATAAACGTTTACTTAAATCTAGTTTGCCAAATAATGTCTGATATTGCCATATGGATTATAGCAGATTTTAACATATAAAAAATAAAGAAACGTATCCACGCCATTCTTATCCCGTCCTGTGCCATCCACCAATCGCCTAAATGTAGTCATATGTATAAGGATCTGACACTCAGGTGATATATAGTTAATATTGAGATTTTCTTATCTTATTTTTCCTACACCCTATTTCATTTTCTATCTTTAAACTGTTTTGTTCAATTCCTATGAATATTAGTCTGCTAGTATGAAGGCACAGACAACATTTTGTAACAGATCATGATTATGAATATGTATCTCAGTGTAAATGTTCATTAATTATAATATGAAATTGTTTGTATTTCAACATGTTATGTTGTTTCTTAGTATATATTTTTATTGTTTTCAGATTAAGTTGTGGCATTTCTTGACAATGGCATATATCGCGCCAAAAAGCGCATCAAAGACTTAGCTTCTGCCACATTTTGGGTCTTCTTATCGTATTTTTATGAAATTCAATTATGCTTTGAATAAATATGTTTTTATGTTACTAAATTGGTATTTTATAATAATGAATGTGTTAATATGAATTTAAAAATTGAACATTAAAATATTTCCATCTAAATACATTGGGTAAAAGGAAAGAGTTAACAGCTGCCCTGCTCAAAAAAAATCCCTCACTAGTTAGAGCGGCTAGGAAGGATTATTTGAGGGTTGTAGCAGCTGCCAAACGAGAGTGGGAGGAAAAATATTGGCAGGATCTAAATGGTGCTGTGTTCATGAGGAACTCAAGGCTATTCTGGGACCTAATTAACAAAGCTAGGCAACAGAGTACACAACCACTAGCCACCCATATAACAAGTCAGCAATGGGTTGACCACTTTTCTGCAGTATATGGCGGAAATGAAGCTGACCCTTCCTTAACGGTCGCCACGGGTACAGAAGGGGGATACACAAGGGAGCTTGAGGAACCATTCCTGCCCTTAGAGGTACTAGCGGCAATTAGACACCTGACCCCGGGGAAGGCGGCTGGCCCAGATGGGATAGCGGGGGATCTTCTGATAAAGGAACCCAAGGCTTGGGCAGAATTAATTGCCCTCATAATGAATTGCATCGCCAGGGGGCACCCCGTGCCTGACTCTTGAAAGGGCGCTGAGGTGGTTACGGTGTTTAAAAAAGGGGCTAGAGAGGACCCTGCCAATTACAGACCCATCAGTCTGATAGATGTGATCCGGAAAGTGGTTGGCAGGGTCATTATCTCAAGGGTTGGAGCCTGGATGGAAGAGGAACAAATCCTCTCCCACCTTCAAGCAGGATTTTGTCAGAGGGTGGGGACGATGGACCAGGTCTTTCGCTTCTTTGGGATCTATTGGAAGTCAGTTACCATCACGGAGGCAGCCTCTATATGGCTTTCATAGATCTCAGGATGGCTTTCGACCTGGTCCCTCGAGTAAGGCTGTGGGAGACACTAGAGAGGATGGGCTTCCCAGGTCCCCTTTTGAGTTTCATCGTAAGGCTCCACGAGGGAAACTACGCAAAGATCAGATAGGGCTCTCAGGGCCAGTTAACTGAAAGGGTGCCCGTGAGGAGGGGAGTGCGCCAGGGATGTGTCATGGCACCGACCCTCTTCTCCCTGTTTGTGAATGGGGTGGTGGATCATCTGAGAGGGGAAGAGGTGGACGCACCATCCCTGGCGGGGGAACGAATCCCCACTCTACTCTTCGCGGACGACACCTTACTGATCTCCAAATCCCCGGTGGGACTCCAAAGGCTTTTAAATCGCTTTAGCACCTTCTGTACAGATAGAGGACTCACCATCAATACCTCGAAAACTAAGCTCATGGCCTTCTCACCCTCTAAAAGATTTAGAAACAACCTCACACTTAATGGGGCACCCTTGGAGTTGGTAGAATCATTTGACTATTTGGGGATACCGGTAAATAGTCGGATGAATTGGAAGGACCACCTGGCTAAAATGTTACTTAGCCATAAAAGAGTGTCAGGGGTGACCCTGAGAGAGCATCAGGAATCAACAAGCAAACCCGTGGCTCCAGTTATGGCGATTTATGAGGGCCAGATACTCCCGGCTGCACTATACGGCTCCGAGCTGTGGGGGTTCGAAAACGTGTCAGAGCTAGTATCAGCGGAAAATACGTTTTTTAGGGATTTGGTGGCTCTCCCCGCTTCCACTCCGCTAATTCCCCTGCGGCTTGATCTAGGCAAGAGATCCATTAAAGAGCTAGTGCGGCTGCGCCCCTTACTGTTTTGGGCGAGGCTGAGAAGGACCGAGGAGCTCGCTAACTATGCTGCCGTATTGGATGAATTAATTTTGTTAGACACCGGTAATAAGATCAGGTGGCTGTATAATGTGAGACAGCTGGTGATGCAATTGGGTTTAAGGGATGTGTGGAAGAGCCAAATGCCACCTCCCAAACCCGTGATCAAGAAGATATACTGGGATTAGGTGCAGGCAGAGGCAATACGCAATGAGGTTGGGGGCCCACTTACTGAGCGGTTCTTAAAGGTAAAGTGGTCCAGGAAGCTGGAACCTTTCCTCGACCTTATAACCAAGCCTTTAGACAGAGCCCTTTATTTGAAGTTGAGGTATGGGACCCTTCCGGTACATGAGTTTACCTCGGGGTGGTCTAATGCTGATGGCCCACCGCGCCCATGCCCTGGGTGCGCGGCCCCGAAGGAGTCTGTGGCACACTTATTGTTTGCCTGCCCCGCATATAAAACTGCTAGGAAGGTATGGTTAAAACCAGTATGCAAGGAGCTGGGTTTGAGGTGCCATAGAATGGCTCTACGAGTCCTCTCCACTGACTCAACTTCCACTGTCATGGTATGCGGGGTGGCCAAATTTCTGGGCAGTGCATGGCTGACCCGTATTAGGAGGTTAAAGCAGCAAACCCCGCCCTTGTCAAACAGATAGTCGGCACCCATTGGCCGTGTGTAAAGCTGAGTTAGAGTAGCTTGATGTTATCCAATCAATTAGATAACAACGTATTGTTGAGAAGGTTGGAATTGGGCCCCATAGTAAACACCCAATGTACTGTAAATATGTAGGGTTTCATTTTAATTAGAAATGTTATTGTGCCAGGTTTTATCTAATGTTCTTATTCCTTTCTTTTATTGGAATGTAATGTATAACTGTTGGAAATGTATTCTTTTATGGTGAAATTTTTTACCGAATAAAGATTATACTACTACATTGTGCAAACTTGATCTTTTTACACCATCAATATTAGTTTAATTATTAAACCTTCAGGTTGCCTAGGAATTTATTTTCTAATGTATATTTACCCTGTCCTAGGAATTGTTTCACCAATTTGTCACGGGGTCCTTGTTACTTACATTTATTTCTATGACTGAGAGTCTACATTGAAGAGGAAAGTTGTTCAAGTAGAACTCACAGGGATATTACACTCTTAGCCAGTAGAGAGTAAAGCTATCCATCAGCTTAGAGAGATCTCACACTGCTTAGTACATACCCTATGCTTAGTACATGCAAAGTGCTGACTGTGCACAAGGTTAACAGATGCTCTCCTTTCTAGAGCACCATCTTCTTTACTAATTTGAAAACTCATTTAGATAATTGAAGTGGCCAGCTGTCAGGAATCAGCGCACATCATCTAGTATTATTTCTTGTTTGGTTTGTTTGTATGCTCAAAACAAATACATTAATCATATCCACATCCCTAACATGTCAATTTAAAGCTGCATTGTAATCTGTCTATTAAAAGCTGTATTGTAATCCTTTTTATTTGGCATTCTATATTTAACTTGCTCTTTAAATCCAGGTGTTAGTGTTGTGTTTGTTTTCACACGCTGTCAGAAGCGCAAGCAAAGACTTCCCCTGGTTGCCAGGAAAACAACCGGCTGGCAGATAAACACGTGTGTTGACACTCGCTTGGTTACGCGGTTGACAACGTCCTACCTCAGGCTATAAATAGCCGCGAAACAAGGATTCCTTGCTTTACTTTGTTTACTTCCTTCTGAAAACCAGATCGAGTCATCTCCAAGCAACAGACCATGAAGAAACCTCCTGACCTCCGTGAGCCGGCTCCAATGCGGGACAAGAGACATTTACAGAGCTAAGTCCTGAACGTTAACGGCAATGCTTAATGCTATTTAATGGCGGAGGACTTGAAATTTCTGAACATTTTTAAATATTTGAACTTGGATAGTGATGTGGAAAGCGTTCTTGTTGGTTCTTCAGGTTATTAGTCAAGTTGAGACTGACATCTGATTGCACTTTGTTTTTAGTCTCTGATCTGTTATTCATTTTTAAACTGCTTATAATTATTTCACTTTTGGAAAGAGAGAGTGATTGTTTCATCAGGATTAAGAAACTGGGAGTACTAAATGTTGTTAAGACTGTGAATACTGAGCATATTTATTTTTTACTCTCATGCTCTCACTATACATATTCAAGAGTTGAACCTTGAAGGAAATCAAAGTTGGCGCGACACAAGTAACATTTAGGTGAGAGACAAATCACAAATAGTTTAATGTAAGATTCAGATGGACATACTCATTGGTATTTCACAGCATATGTGTTCTATCCTTGTCTTTCCTAGCTTGATTCTAGAGTGATGATGCTATATTACGCTTAGAGGAACAAGATTTCAACATAGCGCACGTACGACTCTCGTGCCTAAGGCAGGTGATAATCGTAATTAATATAGTTGATTCCTCCTTTACCCAGATATATTTCCAAGCACATTGATGTGTTGTTTTTTATGTTGAACAACCAGAAGTAAATGACTCTGCGCTTAAGAACCCAGCTGGTCTAGAATGCAGAGGTTGCTGCATCTTTCCTCTCTGTGTTTTGTTTTTCTTCCCAAACCACTTCCCTCTTAGAATATTGATCAGGATCACTTTTTCTTTAAATCAGTGAGGCTGGTCATAATCTGGGCGGGTTGGGGACTGATCATCACCCCTGTCGACAGCCTGGTTTGAAGGTGAGTGGTAAGACCATCACAACAGAAAGTCAAGCCACAAAATTTAAAGTCAGCCTGGGTGATGGATACCTCTACCATTGATCCCGTAGCTCTGGGGCAAAACCTCTCTTTCTATGCAGGATTTATCCAGGCTACTCGCTGATTTACAACAGGAGGTTGTAGCATTAAAGCAAGAAAACACCATCCTGAAAACTGATTTACAATGAAATAAACCATGTGATTACCCTTGGGATGATCTGGAAGGCCCAAAGTTGTTGTTCAGCCTCCCCGTTTTACTTTGCATTCAGCCCACTCTGAGTCTCCTGTGCCCCAACCAGTCAATGTCTCCGTTGTCACCCCTACACTGGATCCCTTGGCTCCCCCAGAACATTTTTCCGGAGACCATAGTAAATTCAATATATTCATGAACCAGTGTCGATTGCACTTTTTATGTCGACCAGAAGCATTCTTCCAATGATGGGACTAAGGTGGCTTTTGTTTTTTCCTACTTGAGCAGAGAAGCCGCCCCATGGTCTATTCCTTTCATTGAAAGAGACGATCCCATGTTACACGACTTTCCACGATTCAAAGCAGAGATGCTGAAGTTATTTGCCAGACATCAGTTTGTTCAGGCTAGTGATAATGAGCTCTTGAACTTGCGTCAAGGTACTAAAGAATTACTGACGTATATAACATCCTTTAATCGTCTTATTGCTGAAACCAAAATGCCTAACAAAAAAAGGACTTCTTTGTTTTACAGGGGGCTCAAAGACGAGCTTAAGGACATTCTTGCCCTAATTGTTGACTTTCCCACTCACTGTACTGAATTTATTGATCTAGTGGTTCATTTAGACCATAGGTTAGGAGAACGTAAATGAGAAAGGAGCCGGAGTGACATTCCTAGGTTACTGTTCTTGAAACAAGAGAAAAAGGAAACCACACATTCTTCTGTAGATAACACTGAACCAATGCAAATTGGTGGGATCAGAGGACCACTGACGTCGACTAAGATTATTTTTGTATTGTGGGAAACCCGGACACTTCGCCCGGGATTGTCCTGCAAAACCAACCACACCTCGTAAGGCAGTAGGTTGTAATGACTCGTTTAGAGTTGAGACTAATCAGTCAGGAAATGTTTAAGCCCGGTAAGGAGAGGGACCTCCGTATCAAGCACATCAGATCCAAGGGTCTATTTTCATCAGTTAGCCAATATAATTTCCATCGTTCCCCGACATTTGACTCTCATTGTAACCTTCCTTTTGGCAACCCAAACCAGAAAAGAACCGTTACTCTCGATTCTACTTACTGTCCTCAGTCTTGGTATCAACAACGCCAAAAACCCATCACACCATTACACTGCGCTTCTGTTTGTGCAAACGCTGACACACAAGAGTCTAGTATTCCACAATCTTATGAAGATTTTCACAACGTTTTCTCTGAAGTTGAAGCTACCCAGCTTCCCCCACATCGGTCTTACGACTGTCACATCGATCTACTTCCTGGGGCCAGCCTGCCTTGTAGCAGAGTATATGCCTTATCTGATCCAGAGACGCGTTATCTCAGAGAATATCTTGAGGATTTGTTGATGAAGGAGTTTATTCATCCCTCCACTTCCCCTGTGAGCTCTCCTTTGTTCTTCATGGCCAAGAAGTACGGGGAACTTCGTGCCTACATCAACTATTTAGCCATCAACAAGGTAAAAATAAAAAATAGGTACCCTCTTTCACTCATACCTGTCTTATTAGATCAAGTACGTAACTCCACCATCTTTACAAAACTGGACCTAAGAGCTGCTTATCACCTTATCAGGGTGAAAGATGGGGATGAGTGGAAAACAGCATTTAGTACAAAATTGGGCCTGTTTGAGTACACTGTGATGCAGTTTGGACTGTGTAACACTCCAGCAGGGTTCCAGTTTTTTATAAACAAAGTCCTACAAGAATTCCTAGACATCTGTGTCATCTGCTACATCGATGATATTCTGATTTATTCCACCTTCACTGATGAGCATATTGGTCATGTGAGGGCTGTGTTACAATGTCTGAGAGAACATCTGCTGTTTCTCCAGTTAGACAAATGTGTGTTTCATGCCACTACTGGTGAGTTCTTGGGTCATGTTCTTTCCCCATATGGCATAGCTATGGACCAATCTAAAGTGCAGGCCATTTTACGTTGTGATACCCCAGGTTCTATCAAAGACATTCAAAGATTTTTGGGGTTTGACAATTTTTACTGGCGCTTCATCCCAAATTACTCTACTATAGTGGATCCTATTATGTACTTACTAAAGAAAGGAGTCCTATTTAATTGGTCTACAGAAGCATAAAAAGCTTTTCAACACCTCAAAAGGGCTTTCACTAAAGCTCCAATCTTGCACCACCCTGATCCGACACACCCATTTTATGTTGAGGCAGACGCTTCCTTGGTGGCTGTAGGAGCTCTTCTCTCCCAAGGAGATCCTGGCTCTGGTCACCTACATCCTGTGGGGTATTTTTCTAAAAGTCTGTTACCCTCAGAGCAGAATTACACAGTGGCAGAACACGAGTTGCTCGCCATCATATTGGCTTTTCAAGAATAGCGTCACCACTTGTTGGGGGCTCGTCACACTGTAACCATTTATTCAGCCCATTGCAACTTGCAGTTCTATCAAAGTGTGAAAGCCCTGACACCACACCAACTTTGTTGGCTTCTGTTTTTTAATGAATATGATTTTATTATCACCTATACACCAGGCAAGGAACAACAGGAGGCAGACACATTGTCCCGTCTGAGTTATCATAGTCCAGAAGTGGATAATGAACAGCTAAAACCCATAATCCCAGAAAGCAAAATTGTTGCTCTCTGTCTTCCACAAGAGTTTTTGACACACATACCAGAAGCACAAGACAAGGCCTTAGTATTACCTGGGTTAGTTGAAAAAGTAAATTTCTTGTATGACAATGATCGTTTATATGTGCCAACCCAAGAATTACAACAGACGTTTTTATCGTGGACTCATGACTCGGTTTTTGTAGGACATCCTGATATTAAAAAGAATATTGAATTATGTCAAAGACAGTTTTGGTGGCCTACACTCATTGATGATGTCAAAAAATACGCTCAAACCTGTCCTGTTTGTGTACAATCAAAAACCCCTCATCTTGCTCCAGCTGGTTATCTTCACCCAAAGTGGATACCACCTGCACCGTGGCGTACTTTAATCATAGATTTCATCACTGATCTCCCTGTCTCCAACGGTTACCATATCATTTGGGTGGGTATTGATTATTTGACTAAGATGGCTCATTTTGTTCCACTTAAACACATTCCTTCTGCAAAGCAACTCACTGAACTTTTCATCCAACATATTGTCAGGTTACATGGACTACCGACTACTATCATTTCCGTTTGTTGCCCTCAATTTGTTTCTAAGTTCTGGCATAGCTTTTGTTCATCAATTAGCGTAGGTGTACGTCTGTCCTCCGCTTATCACCCACAAACAGATGGGCAGATGGAACGCCTCAATCAGACTATGGAACAACTCCTGCGTTGCTTCTCTTCTATGTGGTCCACGGAATGGGATAAATCCCTGCCTTTAGTCGAACTTGTTTATAATAACTCTGTTCACTCTGCTACTGATGTTTACCCTTTTTACTGTTTGTTGGGTTATCATCCACGCATGTTACCGATACCACAGACTGCACTTCTTGAAGTAATTCCAGCTGTTTCTTACCATCATTCACAACTCTATAAAATACAGGACCAAGTACGATCCCATCTACAACACTACCAACAGCAGGTCAAAAAACAAGTAGACAGGCGTTGAAGACCCACTACTCAATATGCTATAGGAGACATGGTCTGGTTGTCATCTACAAATTTGCGGTTAGATGGGTCTAGAAAACTTCAACCCAGGTTTTTGGGTCCATTTCCCATTAAGAAAGTCATCAATCCAGTCACAATGGAATTATCCTTGCCCAGTGATTATCGGATTTACCCAGCATTCCATGTTTCACTGTTACAACCCTATGTTCTACATACCAGAGCAGGCCCATCTCCTCCTCCAGTAAAGAGAAATGGTCAATGGGAATATGAGGTCGCCAAGGTTTTGGATTAGAAAAGAGACCATGGTGTATTGTATTATTTGTTAGGATGGAAAGGTTATGGAGCAGAAGAAAACTCTTGGGAATCGGTGTCCTCAGTCCACGCTCCTTGTTTGATAAGACAATTCCATCAGCAACATCCCCTAAAGCCACGTCCAGTATCAGGTGTTTTGCGGGGGAGGACTGTCAGGAATCAGCGCACAGCAGCTAGTATTACTTCCTGTTTGGTTTGATTGTATGTTCAAAACAAATACATTAATCATGTCCACATCCCTAACATGTCTATATAAAGCTGCATTATAATGTGTCTATTAAAAGCTGTATTGTAATCCTTTGATTTGGCATTCCATGTTTAACTTGCCCTTTAAATCCAAGTGTTAGCATCATGTTTGTTTTCATGCGCTATCAGAAGCGCAATCAAAGGCTTCCCCTGGTTGCCAGGAAACCAACCTGCTGGCAGATAAACATGTGTTGTTGACGCGTTAGGTTACGCGGTCGACAACGCCTTACCTCAGGCTGTAAATAGACGCAAGACAAGGATTTCTTGCTTGACTTCGTTTACTTCCTTCTGAAAACCGGATATAGTCATCTCCTAGCAATGGACCGTGAGGAAGCCTCCTGATCTCGGTGAGCCGGCTCCAACGCGGGACAAGAGACATTTACAGAGCTAAGTCCTGAATGTTAACGGCAATGCTTAATGGTATTTAAAGGCGGAAGACGTATATTTTCTGGACACTTGTTTAATTATTTATTTTTGGAACATTTGCACTTGGATAGCGATGCGGAAAGCGTTCTTGTTGGTTCTACAGATTATTAGTCAAGTTGAGACTGACCTCTGATTGCGCTTTGTTTTTTAGTATCTGATCTGACATTCATTTTTAAGCTGCTTATAATTATTTCACGTTTGGAAAGAGAAAGTGATTGTTTCACTAGGATTAAAAACAGGGAGTACTAAATGTTGTTAAGACTGTGAATACTGTGCATATTTAATTTCTACTTTCATGCGCTCACTATACATATTCAAGAGTTAAACCTTGAAGGAAAACAAAGTTGGCGCAGCACAAGTAACATTTAGGTGAGAGACAAATCACACGCAGATTCATGGAAGATTCAGGTGGACATAATCATTGGTTTCACGGCATAAGTGTTCTATCCTTGTCTTTCCTAGCTTGATTCTAGAGTGATGTTGCTATATTACGCTTAGAGGAACAAGAAGTTCAACATAGCGCACATGTGACTTTGGTGCCTAAGACAGGTGATGACCATAATTAATATAGTTGCTTCCTTCTTTACCCCAGATATATTTCCAAGTACATTGATGTGTTGTTGTTTATGTTGAACAGACAGAAGTAGATGACTCTGCGCTCAAGAAACCGGTTTGTCCAAGAAGCAGAGGTTGCTGCATCTTTTCTCTCTGTGTTTTGTTTTTCTTCCCAAACCCCTTCCCTCTTAGAATATTGATCAGGATCACTGTTTCTTTAAATCAGTGAGGCTGGGACATATTCTGGGTGGGTTGGGGACTGATCATCACCCCTGTCAACAGCCTAGTTTTCAGGTGAGTGGTAAGACCATCACAACACCAGCTCCCTTAGTTGATGGCTTCTTCATCTTGTAAGATTTCAGTTATCTGGTGGGAGAAGGAGTTGTGACCAAGGCCAATTTTCCTGGGACAAAAGGCTTGGAAATTGTATGTGCTGGTTCTAGGACTTTTCACTAGGGAAAAGTCACAGGCACATGGTGAATGTCAATGACTGTCCCACAGTGAATATGCAGATTTATTTTATAGAAAGTTTAAGAATAAATGGTTGAGGACCAATTTCCTAGTCTTCTGTTTTGTTTCAATCAATCAACCAGGGGCTTGTATAGCACAGCTCCTCACCCGTGAGGGTCTCAAGGTGCTGGGGGGCTGCTGGTTGCACTGGCTGAAGGATCATTCGATGAGCCAGGTCTTGAGGTCCTTTTTGAATTGGGACAGCGACGTGGATTGCCTCAGGTGGAAGGGCAGGGTGCTCCAGGTCTTGGCAGTGAGGTGGGAGAACAAACTTCCTACAGTTCTGGTATTGTGGATCCTGGGGACGGAAGCAAGGATGAGTTGAGCGTATTTATCTGGCGGGTAAGTGGATTGCGAGGCGGTGGTTCAAGTATGCTGGTCCTTCATCATGTAGAGCTTTGGAGGTATGAGTGAGGTGATTATATTGTTGACTGGGAGCCAGTGGTGATATCAGAGGTATTGCGGGATGTGGCTATGGATGTTAAGGACCAGTCTGCCTGCGGCATTTTGAACATTCTGTAGTTTCTTGAGCTGTTTCTGGGTGATGCCAGCATAGAGTGCGTTGCCTCAGTTGAATCTGCTGGTGATTAGTGCATGGGTGACCATCTTTCCGAATTCTGTGGCAATCCATCTGCATGTCTTTCGAAGCAGGCTGAGTATGTGAAAGCAGGCTAAGGAAACTGCGTTGCATTTAGTGGTTCATTATGAGAGATGAGTCCAGTATGATGCTGACATTGACTACGTGGTGCGTTGGTGTGAGGGGGATCCCAGATCAGCTGGCCACCAGAAGTCATCCTAGTCTGAAGGGGTGGGTCCCAGGATGAGTACTATGGTCTTCTCTGAGGTTAGCTTGAGGCAGCTGTCTTTCAACTAGGTTTGCAAATGTCTTCATTCCGCTGTGGAAGATGGTTCTGGTGGTTGTGGGTTTGTTGGTGAGGGAGAGGATTAGCTGGGTATCGTTGGCGTAGGAGAGGATGTTGAGTCCATGGCTTCTGACGATAGCTGTAAGGGGGGCCATATAGATGTTGAAGAGGGTGGCGTTCAGGGGGTAACCCTTGGGAACTTCATAGCTGACCTCTCTGGGTTCTGAGAGCAACGGCGGCAGTCTAACTCACTGAGTCTGGCCGGTGAGGAAGGAGTGGATCCAATCCAGTGCGGCGTCATGAAGTCTCATGATTAGGGTGCAGTGGGAGATGGTGTCGAAGGCAGACGAGAGGTCCAGTAGAAAAAGGGCTGTGGTCTCGCCCCAGTCCAGGAGGGAGTGGATGTCATCAGTGGTGGAGAGGAGTGCGGTCTCCGTGCTGTGGTTGCATTGGAAGCTGGATTGGGAGTTGTCCAGGGCATGGTTCACCTTGATGAACTCGGAGAGTTGGACATTGATGGCCTTCTTGATGACCTTGGCTTGGAAGGGGAGGAGAGAGAGTGTCTGAATTTTTTGCGGTCCGTCATGTCTGAGGACCACTTCTTCAGCAGGAGGTTGATCTCGGCATGTTTCCAGTCATCAGGGAAAGCGGTGGTTTTAATGGAGCAGTTGATGGTGCAGTGAAGCTGGGTGGGGCGAGGGTGGCAGCTGCTCTGTGGATGATGTGGTAAAGGCAAAGATCCATCTGGGCTCCTTAGTGAATGCACTTCATGGTCTTGTGTGTGTCCTCTGTTGTGAGTGGAGTTCAGCAGAGCACGGCCTGTTGGGGTGTGGTGGGCTTGTGTGTGATGGTGGCGGGCATAGTGGCAGGGTCCAGGGTGTCAAAGCTGTCATAGTTCTTCCTGATCTTGTGGTAGAAGAAGGTGCCGAGTTTGTTGCAAAGGTCTTGAGAGGGAGAAACGTCTGTGGTCTCGCAGTTGGGCCTGGCAAACTCCTTGATGATGGCCAGTAAGTCAGTCAAAACTCTTTATTTCGATTAATTAAAATCATAAAAGAAGCAGCGAACCATACGTTCATTTATACATAAAATCAATTAAAAATTAAAGGAGTTGGTGCAATAAATAAATATATATACACTTATGAACAGTCATGTAATTATACTATTTACAGATCATGAGTTATGCAAAACAATACATGAGTTGTGCAAAACAATACATTATTTATATAACCACACTGTGTATAGTACTAAAAATATAAAAACCCCAGTTCATATTACGAAATAAAAGGACTCGATGCCCCCTCCTCTTCTCAGACTACGTTGCTTTGCTTAGTGCATGTCAATATCTTTTTTGTTATTTATTCTGGCTGCAGCTACGAGAAAACTGGCTACGCTGAAGATGATACGCACGCTGCTCAGCAATTGCAAGTGTAGAAGTGCGGGTCTGACCTGCAGGAACCCCGCTTCACGCAGTATTGGATATAAGAATCTTTTACGTGCAATGGAGAATTTACCGCAGAACATAATCACATGGAGAGTGTCCTGAGTGGAGAAATTGTCACAGGAGCAGGTGGGGAGACCTCTGGTTTTCCCCAATGTGGGAAACTTCCTAAAGTAAAATGAATTAAATTAAACCTAAATCTTGTCAACAAGAAGCGATGGGAAGGCTTAGTGACAATCTTAAGGTAGGGTTCCATGTCTGGGGAGGACTGTAAAACATAAATGGTTCTAACTCCTAATTTTTTCAGCTCCAATTCTTCCCTCTCTGCCTCTAGCATAGATCGAAAAGTATGTTTGATCCACGCCAAGTCCTCTTTCCTTATACCCTCCGGGATTGTAAATAGTTCAGGGCGTCCCAGTCTGGCACACGCCGCTCTAACGTATGCCAGCCAAGGGATACTATCTGCTCTATCAAGGGCCAAGCAATCTTTGAGGATTAGGTGATTAAGGGTAATTTCCTCATTGAGCCCCGTCTTGGCCCAACAGATCAATGGAGCTGCTTTTAGGTCATCTGATATATAACCCAGACCTAATTCAGAATGAACAGACAAAGTCGGCGACGACTGAGGTACCGCCAGTAATGTTCTAAGGAACCTATTTTCAGCTATTTGTATTTTGTCCACAGGCCCGTACCCCCATATTGATGCCCCATAGGAGGCTATTGCACAGCACTTAGATTTGTATATTTTCAACATAGCCTCCATGGGCCTCGATCCCAACCTTTTAGCGAAACTAAGGAGGGCTGTTGTTGATCTTGCTACAGCATTACTTTTATATTTCTGCTGAGGTCCCCAGTTACTCTTCTCGTCGAAGAGTACCCCCAAGTAAGTGAACACCGGAACTCTTGAGACCTCCTCACCTAGGCATCTAAATGTTTTAACCTTTGGGATCTTTCTACGGGCCCCGGCGATCATTACATGGGATTTTTTGCTATTTACTTTTAAGTCTAGGGACTCCATGAATGTACCAAAATTGTCCAATAGCCTCTGTAGGCCCAGGCCTGTGCGTGCGATCAGTACGGCATCGTCCGCATACAGGAGGACCGGTATGTCCGTTCCCCCTGCTCGCGGAATATCCATACTTACCCCAACCAAACATTTTTTCAGGCCATTGATGTAAATCGTAAATAGTAAAGGGGCTAGAATGCAGCTTGTCTTACCCCGCGCTTGGAACTGAATTGGTCTGTGCATCTGCCCTCCTGCGTGACCCTAACAGCAGCCACTAAATCTTGGTGAAGATCGCTAAGGAAGTACACCAAGGCTGCGTCTACTCCCAATTCCAGCAGAATAGACCACAATTTGGAACGATTCACCAAATCGAAGGCTGATGATAAGTCCATGAACCCAAGATATAAAAATCCCTCTTTTGCAACAGTGTACTTATTATTCAAGAGATGTAAATTTAGGCTTTGGTCCATGGTGCTTCTATGGTGCCTGAAGCCATACTGGAGGTTCGAGAGGACCCCCTTGTCCTTCGTCCAATCTCCCAGTTTCTGCAAGATGACTCTGCCCATGATCTTGACGGCAGAGTCCAACAGAGAGATTGGTCTGTAGCAAGCGGGGTCCCCTCTGCTCCCCTTTTTGAAAATAGGCACAATAATGGAAGAGGCCCATGAAACGGGGCAACTCTCTTTCGATGCGGCATTAAACACGTTGGTCAGAATCTTTGCCCAAAAATTAGGGTACATAATATATAGGTCAGCCTGGACCCCATCTGGTCCAGGCGCCTTGTTTTTTAACGTGTCTCTAATGGCCCTTTCCACTTCCCCCGGGGCAAAGTTAATGCCGGTTACAGGGCCCGCAGAACTGCCTGAACCCGGGGTTATCTTAAGGTGATCATTGTCTCCATAAATGCTCTTAAAATGCTTGAGCCAGGTATCATCTGGTATGACACATTCTGTGTCCGAATTATCACTCTCTGAAAAGAACGGCTGATTTATTGTGGCCCAAAACTTTTGACTGTCCCTTAGTACATCAGTTGACCGCAAGTTGTCCCATGCCTCTTCTTTGATTTTGAGTTTCCGCCTATTGATTGTTTGTTTACATATTTTGCGGAGAGAGGATACTAGGATCCTGTCTCTCGGGGACCTCTTCAGAGCATTTAGGAGAGCCTCATGGGCCCTGGAGCATTGGGAATCAAACCATCTATGTGCTTTCCTGGGGTGGGACCTACCCCCCTTGTGTAGGTTTACAGCAACTTGCTTGCAAATTGCAGTGAAGGCGGTAATTGTTCCTGTTCCCACAGCGAGCTCGTCTAGGCAGATACCGATATTTGTTTCTGCCTTGGCAACCAGGTCCTCAAAAAAGGACTCAGGGACAACCCCCTCCCACTTTAACCGTCTACCTTGATCTTTTGTAATTAGGTCCCTTGCTGACTCTAGTCTTTGATCAGTGCCGATTGACTTGCACCCCAGATCTACTACCAGTTCCAGGGGGTTATGGTCGCTAAATGGTGACATCAACACTTTGTAAGTCAGGGTTTTAGTCAAAACAGAGGGGGATAGAAAAATGTAGTCAATAATGGAATTGGTGCCTCGGCCTATAAAGGTTGGAGTGCTCTTGTTATCGCTTTCTTTGCCTGGTTCCAATAAATTTAGATTAGAGAGTAATTCTTCCAAATCATCGCCCTGTTTGCCATGTTCAAAGTGGGGAGCCCTCCCAAGCATATATCCATCCAGGCCATCCCCGTGGCAATCATATAAACATGGATATGTATAAAAATCTCCCATTAATAAAATCTCTGCCACAAAAGAGTTATTGAGCTTATAGACTGACAAAAATTCTTCTAATACATTAAAACGCTCCTTCTGTGTGGAGCCTTCCATAGCATTGTATAGGTTAATCAGCAGGTAATGTTTATTACTGACACGCCATTCCAGTATGAGGAAATTATCTGAGGCCCCCATTAGTTTCCTAAATGTTCCAGCCAGGTTTAAAGAAATAAGGAAGAGTAATCCCCCCTTTGACCTTCCCGCAGTGCCTCGAACAGCCGGGATAGTGAAACTATAATATCCATCCAGGGCAAAGTTATGCTCCGGGTCCCATGTTTCCTGGAGGGATAGGATGTCATATTGTTGAATAAATTGCAGCCAAATGGGGTCAGTATTTTTAGATTTAATTCCTGCCACATTCCAGCTTAAGATTTTACAAGCATCTGGGTGGTTATTTTTTATATAGTTATCCCCACCTGACCCAAGCCCCTGTGCTGTAATTTCGGGGCCAAGCCAATCATTCCATTCCATTTGGGACAGGGGGGAAAATCGGTTGCAAAGATCTACCTCCCCCCTTGATTGATAGAGTACCGGAGATACCACTGGAATAAGTGTAGGTGCAGTAACTCCTCCCTGAGCATGTCCCTCTGACCTTCTATTCTGTGCGCTCATCATGGCTTGATATGATAGGGTACTGTTGTTATGTGGGTGGGTAAGAGTCCTAGTGGGAGGCTGCGGGTTTCTATAAGCCCTGGCTGGGGGGTAAAAGAATCCCAAAGGTAATGGTCTTATGCCTTTGTTATCTAAATCCGAACTATCCCAAAATAGTCTGTCAGCCACATGCATGTTATTGAAATTCACCACCACACAATCACCCGGAATGTTCTTGTGACGTCGCCCAACCCAGCGGACCCTCCTTGCCATGGTAACAGTACTAGCAATGCCACCTCCTCCTGAGCTGAACTGTTCACACCACTGTCTGGCCAAGATCATCAAGTCGATCGAGGTCTCGCGACGGCCCCCTCTAACAGGGGGGACCCCAGTGAAGACCGCCACCAAAGGGGCAGCTTCTGGAGGTAAGTCCAGAGTGTAGCCAGGGTATCGAGTGCGTATATTAGTGTCATCTGCTTGATGCATAATAGAATTTACTTCAAACGTAGTGCTCCCGGTTTCCCCCCTTGACTGTCCTATTATGGTTGAAGGCCCCTCCCGGTCGTGGGGTTGTCTGGAACTATAGTTTGTTTTCCCACTGTCATCTCTTGGACGAGTGTCAACGGGGCCAGCTGTGGGGCTCAGGGCCTCATTTGGGGCTCTATGTTGTTTAATTAATTCGTCAATTTTCGCACATTTATATAAAAGCCCCGCTACACAGGTATTTAGACTGTCTACAATGTCCTTGGCAATGGAAACAAGTGCTGGTTCCAGATGCGATACAAATAAATATTCAATTATTCTTCCAATTTGCCCCTTAAGTCGCTGGTCGGATCGATTAGTCAGTATTAAGTCTTTTCTCAACCTGCTCATTGTGTTTATCCACTTTCGTTTCTTATGTGGTTTCGCGTTGCTGTCCGCTTGTGTAATGGGCAAAAGGTGAGATGGGGGCTCTTGGGGAGTGATGGAGGCAGTATGTATTGGGCTCGCTTTCCGATTAATAATCACAATGTCAGGTTCCAATGGTGTCACCCTACTATGCTCTACAGCTGAGACCGTGTCAGCTTCCCCGGAGTTCAAACCCAGCTCTTTCTCCGCAATCGCAATCTCTTGTGTCAAGGCCCCTACTGCTGAGGTTAGGTATGAGATGATGGAATCTGACTTTCTGGGGTGTTTAGATTTAGACCCCCCATCGTCCTTGGCACATACCTGTTTCCTCTTGCCCATTGTAGATGTAAGGGGGGTAGCCCAGCCCGGCCTCCTTCGGCCCCGGATGGCCACAGATGGCCCCGCCCTTGTCCCGGGTTTAGCCCGGCGCGTCCCGCGCGCGTCCTCGCGGGACGAGAGGCGTTCCGCTGTTTAGTAGCGCCCCCGGGCGCAGACTGTGATGTCACCGGTGCGCCGGTGATCCCCGGGGCACCTGGGAAGTGGAGTCTTTGGCCGTTGCCCTCACGGCGATGCGGGGAAAGCTGCGGTGTTTCGGCCGTTTCCCTCACGGCGGTCGGTGAGTGCACTGAGTTAATTAAGCCGTTCCCCTCACGGCGCGGTCTTCAGGAGCTGTGGATAGACGTGCCTCTCCCCCCACAGAGCGCTCGGCGCTCCGCTGTTTAGTAGCGCCCCCGGGCGCAGGCTGTGATATCACCGGTGCGCCGGTGATCCCCGGGGCACCTGGGAAGTGGAGTCTTTGGCCGTTGCCCTCACGGCGATGCGGGGAAAGCTGCGGTGTTTCGGCCGTTTCCCTCACAGCGGTCGGTGAGTGCACTGAGTTAATTAAGCTGTTCCCCTCACGGCCCGGTCTTCAGTAGCTGTGGATAGACGTGCCTCTCCCCCCCTTGATGATGGCAAAAGTTCTTTCCTGTTATGTGCGTTAGCATTGATTCTGTCTTGAAGGGCCATTTTCTTTGTGGTTTTGAGGAAGAGGTGAGCTGCGTTGAGGACGGATTTGAAGGTTGCATGAGTTTCTGGGGTTTTGGTGTTCCTCCATATCTTCTCAAGTCGTCTAGAGGTGCATTTGGAGTTTTGCTTGCCTGGTCTTTTGTTGAGGGGTGCCGGGTGTTGGCGCAGTTGGAGATCCATTTGTTCGACATTGTTGTAGGTTGCCTGCTGTGGTGTTAGCGTCCATTGGCATAGGCGGAGTGGTTGTGCTGAGTTAATGAGAAGTATTACAGTGGCCTTGATCCAGTTGTGATGGGAGGTGATGAGGGTGGTGGTGTACGGTGGACAAGGAGAAGGCGAGATGCACGTAGGGGTGGTCGGTCCAGGAGAGTTCGGTGGTGTGACTGTATCTGATCCTCCCTCTGGTGGAGAAGATAGGGTCGAGCGTGTGTGCAGCTGTGTGGATCGGTGTGGTGACTAGCTGCTATAGTCTGATGGTGGGTTGTGAATAGGGTGGCGTTGTTCTGGTCACTGGGGTTGTCCATATAAGAGTTGGGGTCTCCAAGTAGAATACAGCCAGTGGGTGTGAGAGCCTGGGGTGTGATGGGGTCTACGATGGCATCAGTGAAGGGTGGTCAGGGACCAAAGGCCTGCAGACGAGGGTGGTTTTGGGGTTGGTACGTATCTGGAAGTGGAGGTTTTCCATGGTAGTCGTTGGATCATTAGAGTGCATGGCCAGTCAGAGTGTGTTCTTGTGGATGATGGCGATGCCTCCTAATGGATGGTCAGGGTGGTCATTGCGGGTGATTTTATGGCCATCTGGGATGGCAATATCTAGACTGGAGCAGAGGTTAGTCCAATTTTCTTGTGAAGAATGTGTTGTCATCTAAGAGGTCCCAGGTTTCTGTGGCGTGTTTAAGGAGGGATCGCACATTGAGGAGGATGCAATTGAACCAGGTGGGTGCGCTGTTAGTCGGTTGGGTGGCGAAAGAGCTGGCGTGTTGACGCAGGTGAAGGTGAGGTTGCCGTTCCAAGAGGCAAAGGGTCCATGGGTCTTCTTCAGTGATGTTAGATGGCAGGCGAGCTGGCATCCAGGGTTGAGGGTGAGGAGGGTGCTGGCATTGTAGCGGTGGAATTTCCGAAAAGCACAGTTCAGGGCGCGGTCCATGTGTGGACGAGCATTGACAGTCTTGCCTTTGGTGCACCAGCTGTGTGCACGCTGCGCACGGCCGCCATTGAGTTGTGCTGTGGAGACTGGACAGCTGGGAGGCAGGAAAGCGCAGGAGTGGGAAGGAACACTGGAGGGAGGTGGGGCCGCAGTGATTGCAGTGGCAGGGGCGATGAGGGGCAAAAGGAAAGAAAACTAGCCAACGGCAGAGGCAGAAATAAAAAGAGAGAGAGAAACCCAGAAAGAGAGACAGAAAAAGTGGAAAGAGAGACAGAAAGGCAGTCAAGCAGCAGAGAGGTGACGCTCTACCACTGGACCACCAGACATGAAGCTCAGGCAGGAGTCTGCAGGTGGAGGAGGGCCTCGACCTCCTGACCTCTGGGTCAGCAGCAGCAGATCAGGACAGCCTCAGCTACAAGACGGTGCTGTGCTGTGGAAGGAGCAAGCCCACTTAAGGATTTGACTTGGGAAAATTATATGGAAAAATATCAACATAAACACAAAAATTTGAAAATGTTATAAAAACAAATTATCCTCAAGAAATCTCTGAAGTAGTATTAATAATCAATGAAGGGTCAGATTTAATTTTCTTATGTTGCATACAACTCCTGAACTTGTACTAGCATGAATTGGCCTGTAGCAGATTTAGATGTACCCATGACCCTCATTCAGGAAAAGATGTACTACTGTTTTTAGCAGTGGTAAATGAAGAATTTGGCCATTTGTGACACATAAAATGGCTTTTAGCATGTACCAACCTTCTTTTGTGAGCCAGTAACCTATTACCAACTCTTAAAATAGCATTTGCACATTGGTATCAGGAAGAAGTGTGCCAAGGGCATCCCTACCTAATAGTGAGTTGCAGGGGCATGAATAAATGTTTTGTGACAAGAATGTGGTTTCAAAACTTTCATATTTTACCGACTCCTTGAAAGAGGTGGTAACCCATTCACCAAAGGTGAAGGATATCCAAGGGACGCTTTCCCCTTTGTGAATGTGGATGTCAACATCTTTTAAGAGCAGGCAGTGGTCCTACGGACTAATACCTACTCTTCAAAAATGAAAAGGTAGCTTTTCATTTTTATTTTTGAAATGCATCCTGTTTCCCTTTAAGGAAATCGGGCTATATTTGAATAAAAAAAGTGCTTTATTTAAAAAACATTTACAGAAGTGGTGGTCTGCTGACTCCAGGCCACCGTCCCTGTAAATGAAGACCATTTCCAATAGGTCGCAAATTGCTACCTACCTCATGAATATTGATGAGACAGTTCAAAACTCGAAATGTGTCTGAGACACATTAGTATATTTAGGGGCAGATTTACAAGCCTCTTGCGCTGCCAGTATGTCACTTTTTGTGAAGCACTGGCAGAGCATTTCTCTGCCCCATATTTATAAGGACCAGAAAAGCCACCTTGCATGGCTTTTCCTTTCCTTGTAAATACGGCCCCTTTACACGCAGCACTTTGTGTGACAGGACACATTTCCAGATTTACGAGGATTTGTAAACCAAGAAATGCGTCAGTATGCTACGGCACCATAGGCATGGCGAAGCAAGGCACAACGACGAGAAATATTTTTCATTTCTCCTCGTTTATTTCCTCTTTAAATGTGTGCTGCATTCTAGGATTGTATCTAACACTTGGTTTGTCAGTGGCTCCCCGTTGGCGAGAGCCCAACATTGTCCTCCGCTGTCTACTAACGGTCTGTGTACTAGGAATTGCCCTGGGGAGAGGTCGTAGTCGTTCTGCTTTTGGGCATATGTTTTCAACTGTCCATCCTCAAACAGAACGTCCGTCTCTGCCACCTCGTGCTCAGTTCATATCCGGAGGGTTCCGGATGTGTAATAGTTCTCTTTCTGTGGGAATCCCACTAACGGGAGTAATGTGGAGTAAAGGGCCATACCCCTTGACATACAGTGTATGCGCATCATGCATTTGTGCGCAATCACCACCTGTAGGGGTTGTGTACTCATTGGCCTGGTTCCCGGCATCAGCAGTCTTCGGATAGCCGGGAGAGGTATCCGACCGTCGTTAGTAAATGTCTCTTCTATGTGGCGCTCTGCTGTCCAATGGAATAGCCACTGAATCTGTGCCGCCAAGAAATCAGCTTCTATGGAGGGGGCCCCTAAACTTCCTTGTGTTGTAGGTAAGTAGAGGGTTCATAAGGATACTCTGTGCTGACCTCCCCCCATATCAGCGTCGTGAGTAGTGTGTTAAGTTCTTGAAAAAAAGAGCGAGGGGGTATCACCGGGAGATTAGTAAAGGAGTAGAGTAGTCTGGGCACCATAATCATTTTTGCTAGGGCTACCCACCCTATGGGGTCCAAGGACAGGGTTTTCCAGAAGGTAACTGCCGCTCGAAGCCCTGCCAATACTTTGCAAAGGTTCCCCTCATAGAGGTCTTCAGGCGAGTGGTACAGTCTCACTCCCAGGTATCGGGGTGCCGTAGCACTCCAACCAAGTGTCTGGGGTCCTATCCTGATCTCTGAGGTAGCTAGGTGAGGGTTGAGCAGAAAAATCATTGTTTTTCCCCAATTAACTTTGAGCCCGGAGACCTCTGCAAAGTTCTGTAGTATTGTCCATATTGGCGTGAGATCTCTTGTGACGTCTTGCACATAGATTAAGAAATCATCTGCGTACAGCGATACACAATGGACCGTGCCCGCAATTGGGATACCCCAGTCGTCACCCTCCTGCCATATACGGATGGCCAGAGGATCCACTGCCAAGGCGAACAGCAGGGGGGACAAGGGGCACCCCTGTCTTGTCCCCTACTCCATCCAAAGCGTAAATGAAATGTACTTCCCCACTCTCACCCTGGTGGTGAGGCCCTTGTGGAGAAGTTGTGTATATGCCAGTAGGGTCGGGCCGACATGTACTTTACGGAGGGTTGCGGCATATGGGAAGTGGTCCCATGCTCTGTCTTGTGTATGGAAGAGTCTACATATGTTTTGTGACACGTTGCATCTGGGGAGAAAGCCATTTTGGTTTGGGTGTTTCAAGAGGAAAATGCCTGTAGTGATTGTTTTTGTGCAGGAAGGTGCCCATTCCTGCACAAAAACAATCTTCCCATGACGCAGGCATCCTTGCACCTTAGTGCAAGGGTGCCTGCGCCTGCCCATGGCAGCTGTTTGTGTGCCAGTGCAGAGGAGAGCACAGGAATGCGACATATCATTGTAAATATGTCACATTCCTGTGCTCTGAAAGTGCCACAACATGGCGCAGCCAAAGGGCTTGCGGTGCCACGCTGCAGCACATTCTCGTAAATCTGCAGCTTAGTTTCGCAAGTCCCTAATTGTGAGTCACAAAAAGAAATCACAATTAGAGACTCGCTAAATGAAATGCTTGTACATCTGGGCCTCAGTGCTTAATTTCAACTGGTAGTTGAAGATGGGGCCCAAAGCCACTGATTTTTAGGGAACAACAAGACTTACTTTTTATCCCTAGGCTTTGACCCAGTGCAAGAGAGAGAAAGGCTGAAAAGGTGCAAAGAAGAAGGAAAAGAAAGAAAGGAAACAGTGACAAAGGGAGAGAAAAAGACTAAGAGCCTGATTTATATCTTGGCGGACTGGTTACTCCATCATAACGGTGATGGATATCCAGTCCACTGAAATATAAATCCCATTATATCCTATGAGATTTATATTTCAGCAGATGCCCATTGTGATGGAGTAACTCGTCCACAGAGATCTAAATCAGGCCATAATATAGAACCTGCAAGAATGAGAAAACGCGTATAGGTAGGTGAATGAAAGAGGCATGAGATGGAGACAAAACTTGTCAACCCTGAAATTTGGAAACCCCACTATTCGTCAGTGCCATTGGCAGGCGCCAGAGAAAAACTTTGGACTCTTGCATTGATTTGTTCGCAAATTAAGCAACTTCCTCATTCAGTAAGGGAAGAGGTGAAATCAGTGGATTTGCTCATCAAATTTTACTACAGCAATCTTACATAGTGCACGTGCTCCATTGCTTATGTGTTCACACATTTTCATGGCATACTCTACCTTACACAAACATGCAGCCATGTTTTAATGAATTCCGCTCACAATTTTTTAAAATTATAAGTATGTTTCGTCTACAGCTACAAAATGGTTTGAATTCTGACAATACCTGAAAGACTAGAGGCTAGACTTTTACAGTTCTTGTGTACTCTGTGCAAGGCAGATATTTGGGGTGCAGCAAATTATAATATCTTTCTGAATTTGGGTGTCACCAGAATATGCCACACTTATCCCATGGAAGAAAGACTTGAGGTGAGATCTATTTTTAACAACGTATCTTTAATGTAGTCCCAAGTAAAGTTTTCGCTAAGCCAGCATAATCGTATGCACTTTCTGGCATTTTGGGTTGCCTTTCTTAAGTGAAATGCACAAAATTACACCATTACGCCGGGTTGCATAATTAGGCTGACGTTTGGGGAGACATACTAACCTGAATCACATGAACAATGCAAGCAAACTGAACACTAGCAGCTCATTCACATGATGTACGATTGAGCCAGTGGCGTAGCTAGGCCTTAGGTCGCCCTTGGCAGCCACTGCATCTGCCACCCGCGGCCTATCAAAGAGCGGGGGAGAGGGAGATGCTGGCACTTCATGCAGCCGCGATGGCCGCACATAAGAGCGGGAGCTGGGGGTGGCTTAATGCTGATTCTTAGAACCGCAAGTAAGAGCGGTTGAAGGTGCCCGGCCGCCGACTAAAAGCCTGTGCTGTCTGGGGCGGTCCGCCCCCACCGTCCCCCCTAGCTACGCCACTGGGTTTAGCGCTTCTTTTAGGATGAAATGCCTCTCTGTACTCAAAATGGACGCATATAGGCATTTTGCTTCAAAATATACAGCCAACTGCCAGATTTGGCCTCTCGTGTAATTTCATGTCATGTTTCTGGAATTTCACACAATTGTACGAGGAATTTTCGCAAATTTTGCATGCACCTACTTTAACATTGACTCTGCTTTTAGTGAGAGTGCCGCCAAATCCTACTGCTAGAGTTGACCCAGGAGGTATAAGAAATGTTTGAAGTGAGAGCAATACATCATCCAGGAATATTTTACGCTAAACGCAAACACAGCATCATCCAGATCAGTAGAATGGGACACATTCAAGGCCGAGGCAAGGGTACACTGTATTCAACACATAGTAGGGGTGCGACAAGTGCTGGAGCAGTCACTACAAACTGCAGAAACACAACTAGCGGACCTAACGAAAAAACTAGAGAAGGGGGACGTAACTCCCGAACAGGTGGCGACAGCAAAAACAGTCTATGCGGAAACCATGGGTGATCTCCGCAAATATAATTTTAGAACGTATGCTGCCCGAGTACATCGAGAGGGAAATAGGGCGTGCATACTTCTCGTCCGGCTAGCAAAGCAAGACACGTACATGTCACCTATCATGACATTGGAAGATGAGACTGGTGCCCTTAGACAATCACAGGTGGATATACTACGCATCTTTCACAACTATTATATGAGCATCTATCGAGCCCCACTACAGCTTTCACACCTGGCATTAACCAAATTTTTCCAATCCATGCCCCTACCCAGCATTCCACTAGCAGACGGAAAGACACTAGATACAAAGATAAACTCTCCGGACATCACCCACACAATCAGACCACTGGCGTGGAGGAAGTCACCGGGAATGGATGGCATTCCCCTCGAATAATATACACCTTTCTGGGACAGTTGTCCCTGCACCTCATGTCTATGTACGACGATGCACTAAAATGAGGCGAACTCCCTAGCTTTGTCAGGGAATCCACCATGGTAACCTTCTTGAAACCGAACAGAGATCCCATGCTCCCGTCCTTATACAGGCCCATAACCTTACTCAACGCAGACTGTAAAATTTTAGGGAAAATACTGGCAGATTGGTATATTCAGGTTCTCCCACAATTGATACACCCAAACCAAAATGGCTTTCTCCCCAGATGCAACGTGTCACAAAACATATGTAGACTCTTCCATACACAAGACAGAGCGCGGGACCACTTCCCACATGCCGCATGCCTAATTCTATAACTTAAAAAGGCCTTCGACAAACTCTTATGGCCATATCTATTTGCAACCCTTCGTAAAGTACATGTCGGCCCGACCCTACTGGCATATACACAACTTCTCCACAAGAGCCTCACCACCAGGGTGAGAGTGGGGAAGTACATTTCATCTCCGCTTTGGGTGGAGTAGGGGACAAGACAGGGGTGCCCCTTGTCCCTCCTGCTGTTCGCCTTGGCAGTGGATCCTCTGGCCATCCGTATATGGCAGGAGGGTGACGACTGGGGTATCCCAATTGCGGGCACGGTCCATTGTGTATCGCTGTACGCAGATGATTTCTTAATCTATGTGCAGGACGTCACAAGAGATCTCACGCCAATATGGACAATACTACAGAACTTTGCAGAGGTCTCCGGGCTCAAAGTTAATTCGGGAAAAACAATGATTTTTCCTCTCAACCCTCACCTAGCTCCCTCAGAGATCAGGATAGGACCCCAGACACTTGGTTGGAGTGCTACGGCACCCGGATACCTGGGAGTGAGACTGTACCACTCGCCTGAAGACCTCTATGAGCTGAACCTTTGCAAAGTAATGGCAGGGCTTCGAGCGGCAGTTACCTCCTGGAAAACCCTGTCCTTGGACCCCCATAGGGCGGATAGCCTTAGCAAAAATTATTATGGTGCCCAGACTACTCTACTCCTTTACTAATCTCCCGGTGATACCCCCTGGCTCTTTTTCAAGAACTTAACACACTGCTCACGACGCTGATATGGGGGAGGTCAGCACAGAGTAGCCTTATGAACACTCTACTTACCTACAACACAAGGAAGTTTAGGGTCCCCCTCCTTAGAAGCTGATTTCTTGGCGGCACAGATTCAGTGGCTATTCCATTGGACAGCAGAGCGCCACATAGAAGAGACATTTACTAACGACGGTCGGATACCTCTCCCGGCTATCCGAAGACTGCTGATGCCGGGAACCAGGCCAATGAGTACACAACCCCTACAGGTAGTGATTGCGCACAAATGCATGATGCGCATAAACCGTATGTCAAGGGGTCTGGCCCTTTACTCCGCATTACTCCCGTTAGTGGGTTTCCCACAGAAAGAGAACTATTACACATCCGGAACCCTACGGATATGAACTGAGCACGAGATGGCAGAGACGGACGTGCTGTTTGAGGATGGACAGTTGAAAACATATGCCCAAAAGCAGAACGACTACAACCTCCCCCCAGGGCAATTCCTAGTACACAGACGGTTAGTAGACAGCGGACGACAATGTTGGGATCTCGCCGACGGGGAGCCACAGACACACCCAGTGTTAGATACAATCCTACTTATGGGCAGGGGCAGACATTTAGTCACTTGGCATTATAAGGCACTAAAGGAACTGATTATAGCCCCACTGCTGGCCCTCAATCAAAGATGGGAAGATGAGATAGGACGCATGCTTAATGATGAGGAATGGGGAAAGCCTTAGAGTACCCAAAGAAGGTTTCACGGAATGCACGGTTCAAAAACATTCAATTCAATATTTTACACAGCACATATTTAACACCTCATAAGCTCCACCGCTTCTACCCTGACACAAATTTTGCATGCCCTAGATGCCAAGCACCCGATGCGAACTCCAAACACATGTTTTGGGATTGTCCCGTAATCCTGCCATACTGGGGTAGGGTACATCGGGCTATGGTGGCGAAGGCCCACCTCATGCATATCGCCTCTTGGGAAGCTGATGCCTTGGGGATCTTCAGCAGGGGGAATACAGAAAAGGTACAGTGCAGGTTTGCGTCCTTTGCCATACTCCTGGAGAAACGGGGAATAGCCATGTATTGGAGAGCACCAGCAGGACCCCCAGAGGCAGCCTGGATAGGCGCAGTTAACAAATGGGGATTAGCGGAGGAAGCAACATTGAGGGAGGCAAAGGTGAAGGGGACTCGCAAACATCCCATCTCTATGGAATAGGCACAACTCCTGTTCCAGGTCGCACAAGAGACAACACATGAAGTCTCACCCGGGGCTACCCCATCCCAGTCTCAGACCCCACCCCTGCACAAGCAACTGCTACGAGGCAATAGCTGTGTCAAAGGGAAGACCGTGCATGTACTAGAGCCCCACCAGACTAGTACCCCGACTGCTGACGGGGGATGCAGCCCCCCTTGTACGTCCCTCTCCCCCGGTTCTGATGCTGCAGATATCTCGCAGATGAAATGGAAATAACCATACAACAGATACTTACCATAAAATATTCTTTTAGCTGACCCCTGGATCCCTCCAAACCCCCCCGACCCCCTTCAGTTCATAGTTACATGTTTACCGTCTGACACAAGAGAGCAAGCTCCTATATATTAGGAGAACAAACAAGGGCATTAACCAAAGAAGTACACCAGAATAGAGTGAGGGGACGTCATATCAACCCGCACCCTTGAGGTAACCCACCTATGCAGGCACTCTGCATTAGTCAGTCTACCACATCTCATGCCAGATCATCAGAGGGATGGCATCCACACACAAGTTGTTGTTTCTTACTTGAACTATAGGAATTTATGTGTTGGATGATCCACAATGTGCTTAAATTTAATGAGTGCCTATGTACACCTGACATAATGTTTTACTGGCAAATATACAATTATGTACCATGGAACATAAAACTCTCAATAAAGAAATTTTAAACAAAAAAAAAATCTGCCATCAGAAAAATCACCATTAAACACTCAAAGATGAAACATACAAGTTAGTACTGGACTAGGCAGCAGTTAAAAAAACTCATGTTCTCATAAGCACAGCAAGAACATGATAACTGTAAACCAAAGGTATGAGTGGAATGGAACCATACTTGGACTTGTGCTTTTTCAGCCACATCACAGTACTCTTCACATTAAATTCATGTTAGGTACTGTGCCTTTAAAACTATTTACAGGAACATGTGGTGAAAATAATCGTAGTATGTTTGGTAAAAATGAGCCAAGAATGAGTTGCTCTTTCACACTTCCTGTCCATTTTTCAAAAACTTAGGTTCAATTGGCTCTGAGAGTATGGGACCCAAACAATGAAGGATGGGCTGAGTTTGAGCAAAACATAAGGACTGTGAAAAATGATCTGTTGTGGGCCTGAGGCTTAATGAAAAAATGTTTCCCTCTATGTTTAGGTCAAAGAGAAAACGTAAATCTTATTATCCATTCCGTTAGGGGGGAAACAATTTTCTGAAATAAGAATTTCATAATGTGTGTCCATCTGGCCCGATATGTAAAATGGCATCATATATATTTCATTATGTCACATGGAATGCAAATCCTGTTTCGGTCAGATTATATTTACCACACTCTTGATGGCTCTTAGATACTTGGGGCCTCATTTATGAGAAGGTTGCATCACGTTTGCAGAATGCATTGTGGTACATGCTTGACGTAAACCTCTTTTAAGATTTGTCAAGCCATGCAAAACAACTTTGCTTGGAAATGAGTAGCTTAAAAATCCTGGAGTAACTCAGTTTAAGCTTTATTTCGATATAAAAACATATCATAAAAGCTGCACATCACATCAGTAAAAACATTATTGGCACAGGCAGTAAGATAACCAACATAATTAACAATATACATTATAAAAACAGTCAAAATAGTTTTTAAGAGGGAGCAAAAAAGGGAAAAAAGCATACTACTGTATCAACAACAATTTTTTTGCCGTTCTTAGGCGCCAGGCCCAGCCTAAGAATTTTGCCAAACAGCAGGCAAAAAAGGGTCTCGCATGAGAGCACAATATGCGCAGGGCTTCCAGATGAGATCTTGTTCCCAAACTCCTACATAAGGGTCTCAGCCACATCTTTCTAGGAGCTACATAGGTATTACATTCAAACAACAGGTGTGCGACAGACTCAACCCTTATATCACAAAAAGGACAAAATGGCACAGTTTGTAAGGGCGGCTTCCAGGTTGAGGTAAATTGGCCAAGAGGGAGTACACCTAACCTGAATTTGATGTACAGTGCTCTGTCACCTGAATTGTGGATAGAATCCAAATAGGGTTCCCTAAAAGGGAGTTCTTTAATTAACAGAAACTGGGCGACTGATTTACAATGATTAGAGTTGCACATTCTTTCGTTGTCCACCCAAGACCAGTAAGCCTTTTTTAGTAATTGTTTTGGGGGAGCTGATTTATTGTCCCAAGCTTCTCCTAACCCCAATTTGTAAAGAAGGCACTTAACATCCCTAAGCCAGGTAATCTTGTAACATCCTGGAAGGGACAGAAGGTCTTCCAGAGCATCTGCGTAACTGTGGAGTTCAGGGACATTCCATATTCTGGACCATAGTAAAAGAGGGCGTAATTTTGCTTGGTCACATATTGGGCGGGAGCCCCCATCTAGCAAAATGGGGATTGTGGGAGTACTGTGGGGTAGCCTCATAAGATCTTTATGAAAATTATTATCAAGAGAGGCCAAGGTATCAATTTTCTGCGAACCCCACAGTTCCGCGCCATATAGTGCTGCGCTTACAACCCTTGCCCTATAGATATCTAGGACAGCCCCAATGGGTTTCAATGGTGAGGCACGCTGTTGTTTAAGCAGGGCTCCAGCTACCCTCTTGTGAGCAAGAAACACCTTCTGATGGTGTGCCCTCCAGCTCATAGAGTCGGATAATCGTATGCCCAAATAGTCGAATTCCTTGACTCTCTCTAGATGGACGGAGTCTAGAACGGGGGGAACAACAGCTTTTTTGGGGGGGGTTGAGGACAAGGAACTTGGTCTTGCCTATATTTATGGCCAGACCTTTATCATCACAGAAGGACTTAAAGCTGGATAGCAATTTTTGGATGCCCACTGGGGACTTAGAAATTAGAAGGGTGTCATCCGCGAACAGGAGCGTCGGAATTTTCTTCCCCGCCAGGGTCGGTGCAGCAGATGGATGTTGTAAAAGATGCTCCACCACTCCGTTAACATAAAGAGAAAACAGAGTGGGGGCAAGCACACAACCCTGGCGGACGCCCCTGTTCACCGGAATGCGAGGTGTTTTTTCGCCCTGAGAACCCCATCTAATTTGGGCAAAATTACTATCGTGGAATTTTATGAGTAAGGCTAACAGGTAGGGTGGTAAGCCTAACTCATTAAGGACATTCCACAATAAAGCTCGTGGGACCAGGTCGAACGCTGTGCGTAGGTCTATGAAGACCAAGTACAAACTGCCCCCTCCCAGCACCACAACTTTCCAATAGAGCATGAGGAGGCGAAATGTCTGCTCAATGGTGCCAGTCCCCGTTCTAAAACCTGCTTGAAGGTTGGACAGGATCTGATTTTCCTCTGCCCACTGCAATATCCTGGTCAAAACAACTTTGCCCGCCACCTTTTGGGTTGAATCCAGCAAGCTGATGGGGCGATAATTTGCCGGATCGTCTCTGGAGCCTTTCTTAAAAATAGGAACCACTTCCGCACCCCTCCAAGAATCAGGGAAGGAGCCTCCCAACAGGGCCTCATTTAGGAGGGAAGTGATCAGTCTGCTCCACCACGCCGGATAGGTTTTCAGCAAATCGCCCGGAATCCCGTCAGGGCCAGCAGCCTTATTGGAAACAATGCCCTTAATTGCATTTTCTACCTCCTGCCTGGAAAATGGACCATCACTGCTTGTGAGATCAGCTGTAGGGCAAGGTAAAGGAGCTAAGATATAGTGGCAACCCCCCAGTGGAATGGAGTACAATTTAGAAAAATGTTCCAACCATACAGCACCGGAGATGTTGCAGGTTAGTTGCTGATCAATAGGCTTTTCCCTGGCTCTTAACAGATCCCAGAACTCCTTGGCATTTTTCCTTTTGCTTGCTTCTGCTAAGTCCCGCCAGAAATTTAGATCATGTGCCTCTTTTGCTTCTGCCACAACTTTTTTATAAATCTTCCTTGCAGCTCTTATTTTGTCTGGCTCTTTA
Source organism: Lissotriton vulgaris (assembly GCF_964263255.1). Taxonomy (NCBI): domain Eukaryota; kingdom Metazoa; phylum Chordata; class Amphibia; order Caudata; family Salamandridae; genus Lissotriton; species Lissotriton vulgaris. The sequence continues at coordinate 884,963,062 of NC_141694.1, forward strand.
TTTTTTACTGCAAAGATGAGAGCCCCCTTCGCTGCCCGGCATTTCGAGGAGTACCACTTGCCTCTGGTCATGGAAGCACCTTTTGGACCCACCTTGGTGCTTGATTGGGAGATAATAAACAAATCACTCAAAGCCACTATGGTCTCTGTAAACAGTGGTAAGGTCTTTTTACCAGTGGGGCTTAGTGTATCAAGCTTGGAATCAGCCTCTAGCAGAATAGACCCAGCTTGTACTAACCTCTCTTCGTCTGCCGCGACTCTTGCCCACTTCAAGCGCCTACTACAGTTAGAGGGAGCGATTTCACGTGAGGTTTTCCACTTATGGTCTGAGGTAACATGAATCCCATCTTGCCATGGAGAGGTGATCAGAAGAGAAAGTGGGTTATGGTCACTGTCACAAGATACAATGACCTCCATGTCTTGGTGGAAGGGCCAAAGATTAAAATTAAGCATGACAAAGTCAATTCTGGAGGTTCGCCCCGTCCTGTTATATGTATGGGCTCCCATAGAGTCTGATTTGGAACGGCCATTGGCTGGTCTCAGATTGTGTTCCAGACAAAGGGCATTAATGTCTATTGCGCTTTGCGTCCATTTAGGGATCGGGTCAATGGTTAAAATAGGGATACCTCTCCTTGAGTCCTCTTCAAAAGTATCCAGAATGTCTTCCCTGGACAATGGCTCAAAGCAACAATTAAAATCGCCCGCAAGAAGGACATAAGAATCAATGTTACAGGAGGCTAGCTCACTGCTTAGACCTGTTGATGTTAGACGTGAAGCCCCACCATTAGAACCCCTCAAGTAGATGTTAAAGACTTCTAGGGTCCTCCCTCCTTTGCGTTGTAGTGATATCCATTGTAGGTCTGGTGATTTAGTGGACCTTTGGGTAACACCTAGCCTTAGAGCGATGCTGATCCAAATCAGAAGACCGCCAGAAGGGCGACCTTTAGAGCCAACTTGTTGAACGGCTGGGACAAAGTGGGTCGTAAACCCCACTCTGTGCCTTGGTTCTTGGCACCAGGTTTCCTGTAGAAGGCAGATACTGTAGGGTTCTAGGAAGGCAATCCATTCAGGATTCTCAAAGTTACGGGCAAGCCCAGCCACATTCCAACTCAGAATCTTCATTAACGGCGCGCCAGAGGTGGGCTGTGGGAAGGGATTAGTTGGTGGGGAAAATTTAGATGCAGCCCCTCTAAAAACATTTACACAGGGGTCAGAATGCTGTGGTGTAGGAGCCTTGGTTGTATTAATCCGGTTCACCTCTGCTGCGCCCCATCGGATTAGTGGTCGGGGAGTCATACTAGGTGAAACTGAACAGCCTTCCAGAACAAGTAGGTCAGAAATAACAGGAGGCATCAACCCTTCCTCAGTATCTAGGTTATTTGCAAATCCTACTGGGACCAATGGGGGCTCTGGGGGTACATGCTCAGCTGGCCTTGGCGTATGCAGAGAAGAGGAATTTTCTAGATTATGTTGAGTGTGCTGGCTAGAAAGTCAATCCACCTCCTCCAGGCCACCATATCTATTTGAAATTGGGAAGCCGTTCCAATGTGGTTGGATTTGATTGTAGGTTTTAGGGTGGCTCTTCCATGGTTGGTGCTGAACTAAGGACCAATCGTCCGCCGGAGTATGTTGGAAACGCGGTGGATAGAAAAAAGACAGAGGTCTGGGTATGACCGAGGAACCTTCAGAGCCAGGCCAGGAGCAGATGAATTGTGCCGTATGTGGATCCTCAAAGGTCACCACTATACAGTCCCCAGGACTAGATTTCTTTGTAGGGCCCACCCAGCGAGTTCTACGAACCATCAGGACTCTGCTTCTCCGGCCATTAGGGATAGGTCTATTTATATTTAACCAATACATTATTTTATTTTTGAGCGACCAGTGGTTCTCATGCTGGTCTACACCAATCTGGGGAACACCTGTTAGTACCACCACATAGTTATTGGCCTCAGGGGGAAGGTCGATGTACCCCCCTCTAAAGTTATCCTTTATGGGTGGATCCTGTACGGTACTCGGGGTAGGTTTGGGCTGGGCGCCAGGTTTAGGCTTACCTAGTTGGGGATTAGGGGCTCGTTGGGGAGCCTTAGGTTTAGTGGCAAGGGGAATTTGGTCCACCGCCACAGACCTTGGCTTAGGAGTCGGCCGAAAATTGGCTGGGGCTGGGGGCGGGACATCCTGCACTTGGGTGGTAGGAATTGGTGGTGTTACATCTGGTACAGGGTGGCCCTGGGTTTCAAGAGTTCTCAAACCAAGAGTGGCCAAGGCAATAATACTTTTTTCCATCTCGAGCAGATTATTTTCTATTCTCGAGAGTCTAAGGTCGAGAGGGCAAAGAAGTTTCTTTAGGGTTGCCCAGACCAGATCTATAAATTCCCTTTCATTATTACCCAACCCTTCAGTCTGCAAGTCCTCGGTCTTTTGGGCGGTGCTAGGTGGACTGGCGTCTGTTTCCACATTACCTCCCTCACTAAGGGGTTGAGACCCTGTGCTTTTTTCTTGGGTTACATTATGTAACAGTACTCCTGTGGAGGGTAGGTGTTGCGGAATCGCAATTTTCGCAATTTTCGCTTTTTTACGGGCATAAGCAGAACCTGTTCGGCGCTTCCTTTTAGGTGGTTTACCAATAGAGGAGTTTGGGAATGACTGAGGGTTAGGGGACGGATTCTGGGCGCAAAATGAAGCTGGAAAGTTGGCTTCATCTGCGTTGGAATACCGCTTTAGCGATGGAGAGGGGATGGAGTTAATCGAAGTCCGATGGACATCAGCCTGTGTAACTACACATTGGGGAATGGTAGGGCGTTCCGGTGTAACCGAAGTGGCTATATGGCCTAGAGAGGATTTTTTTGAGAGCGCTATCACTTGTGACAGTCTTCTGGCAGCTCCCAGTTCTAAGGACACCCGGGTTTGTAATTTAGATATTTCATTGTCAATGGCTATATTAGTGCGGGTGATGAAATCGTCCATAGGGCCACTGATTTGCGGGGCTGCCTTGGAGGCCTTGGAGGTCTTACTCCGAGTGGCCCTGGTGCTCATATTTTGTGGAACAAGGAATGTTCACCTGTGAGTCAAGGGCGAAAGGGGGTGGGTCAGTCCAGCCCTCTCCGTCCTCGAACGGCCTCAAACGGCCCGCTCTTAGCCCGGTCTTCGCCCTGTGCTGCGTCCCGCGCTGCGGGAGTGTTGTGCCGTGATATAGTGGGCGTGGTAGGCGGGGGGCGGGCCGGCGGGGAGAGCGGACCGGATGGTCAGTCCGTGGTCTCGCAGGGACTCCTGGATGTTGGAGTCCCTGCACACTCGCAGCCCACGCCTTGCCTCACGCCCTTACCTCCGCCTAAAGTGTCCAGGTGCAGTTGGTTAACTGGAAGCGCACTCCTGTGCGAAGCGGCTCCCGCGGAGCGGGAGCGGCGAGCCGTGTATGCGGAACTGCCCTTAAAATCCTCGGTGTGGAAGATGTGCCTCTGCCTGCGAGATTGTAAGTCCCAACAAGTGGCGAGGGAAAGCGCCTTTTGCAACCTCAGGCGGGCGGGGGGCGGGCCGGCGGGGAGAGCGGACCGGATGGTCAGTCCGTGGTCTCGCAGGGACTCCTGGATGTTGGAGTCCCTGCACACTCGCAGCCCACGCCTTGCCTCACGCCCTTACCTCCGCCTAAAGTGTCCAGGTGCAGTTGGTTAACTGGAAGCGCACTCCTGTGCGAAGCGGCTCCCGCGGAGCGGGAGCGGCGAGCCGTGTATGCGGAACTGCCCTTAAAATCCTCGGTGTGGAAGATGTGCCTCTGCCTGCGAGATTGTAAGTCCCAACAAGTGGCGAGGGAAAGCGCCTTTTGCAACCTCAGGCGGGCGGGGGGCGGGCCGGCGGGGAGAGCGGACCGGATGGTCAGTCCGTGGTCTCGCAGGGACTCCTGGATGTTGGAGTCCCTGCACACTCGCAGCCCACACCTTGCCTCACGCCCTTACCTCCGCCTAAAGTGTCCAGGTGCAGTTGGTTAACTGGAAGCGCACTCCTGTGCGAAGCGGCTCCCGCGGAGCGGGATCGGCGATCCGTGTATGCGGAACTGCCCTTAAAATCCTCGGTGTGGAAGATGTGCCTCTGCCTGCGAGATTGTAAGTCCCAACAAGTGGCGAGGGAAAGCGCCTTTTGCAACCTCAGGCAGGCGGGGGGCGGGCCGGCGGGGAGAGCGGACCGAATGGTCAGTCCGTGGTCTCGCAGGGACTCCTGGATGTTGGAGTCCCTGCACACTCGCAGCCCACGCCTTGCCTCACGCCCTTACCTCCGCCTAAAGTGTCCAGGTGCAGTTGGTTAACTGGAAGCGCACTCCTGTGCGAAGCGGCTCCCGCGGAGCGGGAGCGGCGAGCCGTGTATGCAGAACTGCCCTTAAAATCCTCGGTGTGGAAGATGTGCCTCTGCCTGCGAGATTGTAAGTCCCAACAAGTGGCGAGGGAAAGCGCCTTTTGCAACCTCAGGAGGGCGGGGGGCGGGCCGGCGGGGAGAGCGGACCGGATGGTCAGTCCGTGGTCTCGCAGGGACTCCTGGATGTTGGAGTCCCTGCACACTCGCAGCCCACGCCTTGCCTCACGCCCTTACCTCCGCCTAAAGTGTCCAGGTGCAGTTGGTTAACTGGAAGCGCACTCCTGTGCGAAGCGGCTCCCGCGGAGCGGGAGCGGCGAGCCGTGTATGCGGAACTGCCCTTAAAATCCTCGGTGTGGAAGATGTGCCTCTGCCTGCGAGATTGTAAGTCAACACTGGAGTACTGGAGTAACTCAACACTGCACACATTGCTGCCTTTGGTTACTCTGCCCAGAGTAGGTGTTCCATGGGCGTTGCGTGGGTGTTCCAACGCAACGCATATATTTTGACACTTCCCCACATTTACAAGGGGTTGTGCACCTGAGGATGCACTAAAATGTACACCTTCCCAGGGGAGGTGGTGCAATGAGCAGAAATATATCAATTTCTCCTCATTTTTCCTCTTTCTATGTATGCTGCATTGTGCAGCACACATAAAAAGAGGAACTGCCTCCTAGGACTGGAAGTTGCATTTTCCTGAACAAAAACCATCCTGCATGCAACACAGGCACCCTTGCACCATGGTGCAAGGATGCCTAAGTTGGTGCTTGGCTGCCAAAAGGGCAACATTGCAAGGGAAAGGACAGGAATGCTCCATATTGCCTTAAAGTCAGCACATTCTTCCCTTTCCTTATCCTGCAGTGCTGCATATCAAGGTCACTTGCTGCGCTTCGCTGCATGACTTCCTCATAAATGAGGCCCTTGTTATTGTATAAGAGATTCATTATTGATATTTGCTAAAAAGGTTGAGAAGTTTAATTTTTTGATTGTTTCTTGAGCGAGATTGCTAGTGAGATGTATTATGCATGAAACTACTATAGGAATGTAATACTTCTTAATTTTATTTATAACTATGTTTGTTGTATGGATGATGATTCAGGGTGAAGGAACTTAATGGAGTATTGCTAATGTATCTCTTCCATGTTTTTACCAGTAAATATGAAATTAAACTTTATGGAAATCCTTATTCCTTCACTCTGGCAGCTGCTACTTTTGGAAAACAGCCTGTACAACACAGCCTTTACAACACATACCTTCAATTGGCAGGTAAGCTTTTGTGCCTTTGCCACCTAGTATTGTTATGGTAAAAGTGAATAAATACATTTAAAAAAAAAAAATATATATATATATATATATATATATATATATTACCTACTGGCTATCGCCAGTAGGTATATATAGTTAGGATTTTTTCCCTATGGGATTTCTGAAAATTCTATGCCTAATAACTTTGGCGTTTGAGGACGGAATCGGCTGAAATTTTCAGGAAAATGGCACATTTTGTTTCTGAGCAGCCCCTGAAAATTTGGTGGAGTTTCGTCAAGGGGGGGCTGAGAAAAAAGGGGGGTCCCAAAACGCGTTTTTTCCATTCATTTTTCCATAGGGCGGTTGGACTCACTTTTAGCTCGAACGGCTGAATGGATTTGCACGAAACTTGGCAAAATTGTAGGGACTGTTAGCCCGATGTGCCTTTGCTAGGTCTCAATATATGTGCTCCAGTAGTTTTTGAGAAATTAACGTTCAAACCAAGATATATATCTGTAACAGCGCTCCGGGCAGCGATCCGGTCCGCTTACTTTTCGCGAAACGGAACTTTGCGCGCAGAAAGCTGATTGGCTCTCCGGTGTCTGTCAACATTCTAAACAGTCCGGAGCGGCCGCCATCTTATCTCTCGGTAGGATCGAGAGAGAAGAGGTGAAAAACGAAGGGGGAATTTATTGAAAGGGTGCAAGGTATACCCCTCTTGACCCCCTAGGATTGTTGTTGGGGTTATTAAAGGGTCCCGTGGGGAAAATAAAAAAGAATGATTTTTCACGGTAGAAGCGTTTCCCGGGCCGCGAACTGGGCCGCAAACTGGTAGCGAAACGGGAATTCGCCATTTTGTGCTTCGTTTTAATTGTTTAGAGACAAAAATTATCGCCGCACATCGGCCACAATGCATGAATATCGTTGAAAAGTCAGCGATATTCATGCATTATCGAGCAAATGCTCTTAGCCATGTTATCCACCTTCCATTGGATAACAGAAAGCTGATTGGCTCTCCGGTGTCTGTCAACATTCTAAATAGTCCGGAGCGGCCGCCATCTTATCTCTCGGTAGGATCGAGAGAGAAGAAGAGGTGAAAAACGAAGGGGGAATTTATTGAAAGGGGGCAAGGTATACCCCTCTTGACCCCCTAGGAATGTTGTTGAGGTTATTAAAGGGTCCCGTGGGGAAAATAAAAAAAAAATTATTTTTCACGGTAGAAGCGCTTCTCGGGCCGCGAACTGGGCCGCAAACTGGTAGCGAAACGGGAATTTGCCATTTTGTGCTTCGTTTTAATTGTTTAGAGTCAAAAATTATCGCCGCACATCGGCCACAATGCATGAATATCGCTGAAAAGTCAGCGATATTCATGCATTATCCAGCAAATGCTCTTAGCCATGTTATCCACCTTCCATTGGATAACATGGCTAAAAACCGCTCTGTGCGTGGTTTTTTTTTTTTTTTTTTTTTTTGCTGCGTGACGTTTGTTAACGTTCGATTCGATGGAAATCAGGAAGTGTTGAACACCATTTTGTCACTGCGAGTAAATATTTTGTTATAAATGAATCCTTATTGATAAACATTGTCTGCGCCATCTTGCGTTTTTGTCCAATGCCACAATTTTGTCGTGCACGGCAGCTATTTTAGATGCCTTGACCAGACCCACTCTCTGCACGCCGTCGATTCTCAGCATGGCTCCCCACCCTCGCACGCATCTCCCCCACGCAATGGTCACCCCCGCTCTCTCTCTCTCATGCATGGGCCATATACTTCCCCCATCTGCGCTGCTCTTCTCTGAGAATCACACCCTGTGCCCGTTCGACACCTCCCTTTCACCCTATTCACTACCGCACCCTCTGACACTTCTCTTCCTCTGTGTCCGATTGTCCAGGCCGGACCTAGGCTATCACCTAGCCCTGCGGATGTAGTGTATGGCTCCAGCTGTAGAGTATCCAGACATGCCAACCCTCCCGATTCAGGTGTGAGACTACTGATTTCAGTGCTAGTCTTTCGCTTCTCGATTCCTGCAAGGAAAAATGCGGGGGCATATTACCAACAACTAGCGGTAATTTTTGTCTCTAACTTGTTTAGAGAAGAGGCGAATTTTATCGCACATAAACCTTGCTATTAGCAAGGTTTATCGCAAATGCGATAAAAAACGGCCGCAATGCATGAATATCGCTGAGAAGTCAGCGATATTCATGCATTAGACAGCAAATGCTCTTAGCCATGTTATCCACTTCCCATTGAACAAGCGCATGGTCTTTTAAAGATTTGTGAAGTACTCGGGGCGGGGGGGGGCACTGGCACAATTTGCAGGCCAGGCAGTGTTCAACACGTGCATCACCCTTTCTCTGCCTGCTATTGCGCTCCATGTTTCGGAAAGGTAAGAAAATGAACGTGCATTTGAGTTTGAAATGTCCGATCTTGTAGCAGTACACTTGCAAAGCCCACACATGACAATAACCCGATTCAAGGCCCCATTCACCCGATTTTTTAAAAAAATATAGTACTCCAAGACAGTTACATTTTAAAACTTTATTAATATTTAAATATAACGAACGCAACAAAAACTGTAAATATATTTAACCATTTTTTTAAATTAACCAGAACTATAACGATAACAACAACAACAACAATAATATAACTTTTATGTCTAAATTACGCAAACATTTAGCTAATCTGCTAAAGGGGGGAGTCGCCATTTCTTTACAATAATCAATAATGAAAAATCCACATCAATAGGGTTGCCCGTTTTGTCGATGCAGCACTATAGTGCAATATACACAGCACCTGGGGTGTCAAGAGTGAACAGGTCTTTCTTTGTTCCTTAAGATGTTATCTCCGAGAATGCTGATGCATTGGTGTCTGTACACTTCTTTGTCAATTCTGTCAAGATGATAACTGCTTTATAAACAGACGATATCTTTGTTTCGTCATTAGTGTTAAGTGTGTCTGAAACTACAGTGCCCTTCTGGTTTTTTTTCTTCAGGCTCTACAGAGTTTTGTGTGTTGTTCTTTTGAGCGACAATTATTCCAGAGGTTTCAGGTTCACTTGATTTGTTCTGCAGTGAGTTAACAGCTTTAGAGAGTTCATGTTTATTTGCTATGTCCTGCTGTTCGTGAACTGCTTCAGAGACGTCAGCCTCATTTTTTATGTTTCAGTAGATCCTGGACCTGCCCGGCCGCGCCCAAAATGGCGCCGGTGTAAATGGGACTCGTAACTGCTTGTTGTGTACTGGTTGCCCAACCTTGATATCACGAGATACATATGCAGTTTTGAAGCACATGGCGGAGGCTTGTCTGCTGTAGTGGGGCGCCCCTTTATCGTTTCAGTCGCCATTCCGCCCGCTTTTGCTACACTGTGCCTCATCCGCCATTCAGCTGTTTACCGCCCGCTCTTACGGCTACAGCGTCTCGCTCACCATGTAGTTGAGTTGCTCCCACTCTTGCGGTGCAGCGGTAGGCGGCTTCCACAGGACTCTTAAAATGGCGGCCGGCTCTTCGGATTTGGGCCTGGTCCAGTAAAATGGCCCTGGGACACCTTGGAACTCGGTCGCTTGTCTGCCAGGGCTTGGGTTCCATTCTCGAAAGCGTCCCCTTAGCCTTGAAGATTGTACAAAAGTCTTGGGGGCCCTCGACTCCCGCAGGCTTCCGGTGGGGAGCGGCTGCCATGATTGCTTGCGGAATGGCCACGACGGAGCTACGAGATGGTGGTGCTCTCATGGTGACGCCAGCTTCAGTCTGAAACATCCAGAAACAAGGTGGGGCTTTTATCGTTTGGGGAAAAAAAATGTTTTAATCCAATGAAAAGTGTTATTTTTAGGTCACATGACCTAGTCTTACATAATTAGGAAAAGAAAAGTAAAATGAACCAATGAAAAGTTTTATTAACAAGTCACATGACCTGTTATGCTTACGTTACGCGCTGCGCGGCGCGCTCTGGATCGTTTCCGGGAAGCTGCGCCTTGCGCACCGGAGCACATCCGGGTGCGCTAACGCGTCGCGTCATATGACGCATTACGCGACAATGCAGGTGCAGAATATAGTCAAAATGTCTCCACCAACCAGCGGTCGGAATTCCACCGCTTTCAGCAGTCCAAAAAGTTCGGTCAAATCTTAAGAGCGGGAGCACCTCAACTACATGGTGAGCGAGACGTTGTAGTCGCAAGAGCGAGCGGTAAAGAGCTGAATGGCGGAAGAGGCACAGAGTACCAAAAGCGGGCGGAATGGCAACTAAAACGGTAAAGGGGCGCCCTGCGACAGCGTGTCTTCAGGTGAAACGGATTGTGGGACAAGGTCCAGAATGAAAGATTCTTCAAAAGGGAAAAAATTCCGCCGGACCCCGGGAGCCGGCCACCTATGCCGGGGGCGATCTCAGGCCTCACCAGGGCAACACGACTTGGGGAGGGGGCAGGAGCCAAGCGCCCCCTCTCAGTCCGCGCCATCTCACCGCCCCTCGGGAGCCTCCGTCAAGCGGTTTAGGGAGGCACCGTATCACATTGTTTTCCAATGCAGTCAGGTCCACAAATGGACCCCACTACTTTGAATAGTGAAGCTGCAGCAGGTGCAAATAAGGTTTAAACAGTGTTACAAGAACTGCTTAGAACTCTGAAGTATGGCACTCAATAACCAGGACTTATGCCATTTATTTAAGGCAGTGACATGGAAGCAACTCTGGGACAAAAAGCATGAACGAACATTCACGTATGAAAATCTTATTTGGAGAAGGGGTAGAATCCAAACGCCCCCTGCCAGTTCGCGCCACTAAACTGTATGTGGAAAATCTGAAGACATCATTCTACAAACTCTCAACGCTTGTTATCAGTGCATGACTTTCATGCTCGATCGATTGAGCTAGCCGGATCGGGCAATAAAAAGTATAAAATAGTTATGTAAATAGTTATTTAATAAAATGTTTTATTCTGTTTCTTTGGTGGTGTGTTGTGTATATTTATAATATTTGCATAGGGTTTGCCGTTATTTTTGGCGGTGTGGGTGGCGGAGTCGAGCTGTTTTGCAGCCCTCATGGTGTGGAGCTCAATTCATTTCACTATTTTCGTATTTCTCATGAAGGGTTATTCCTAATGTTTGTATTTTACCGAGGTTAAAAAGAGATCGAATTAGTGGTCTACTGATTTTGCTCGATTACTTTTATTTTTTTACACGATTTTTCACTATCTGCAAAGACTAAACAGAGTATTGCGACTTTGTGCTTGTTTGTAAATAGAGAATGATCCAAAGAGAACCAATTGTAAAACAGTAAATGCTTGGATAATAATCAATCAAATGGAGAGACAAGCAGGTACGACGGATTACAACAGGGGTAAAGGTCTGCGTTAACTACCGTTCACTATCTGCAAAGAGAGAGTACTACTAAGAGAAAAGAGGGGAGTGGGGGGGGGGCAGCGTTCAAAGCACATCAGCGTGCATAAACACGAAAACGTTTTTACCTATCACGTACTTGACATTTGACAGCTTTTGATGTTTGCTATTAAAAAACCATTGAAATTCACAGAAAAAACCATAGGTTATACTCGATATATAGTTAGGAATTTGCATTTACAAAACCTTGAATATTCAATGAAAAAACCATTGGTTTTAGGCCATATATAGTTAGGGATTTGCATTTAGAAAACCTTATTTTACTCGCATAAAACCATTGAAATTCCATATATAGTTATAAGCGCTAACTATATATCGCGCACCCGCAATCCACTGCTGATGATGTCACATATTACATCATTCATGACATGGTTAGTGACATCACTGATGACATCACTGATGACATCTCAAATGACATCACTGATGACATCACTGATAACATCTCATTTGACATGACTGATCACATCACTGATGATATCATTCATGTGATAATACCATGAACCTCTTCAGACTCTAATATAACCTTAGATACAATCAGTGTAAACAGACAGTCACTCATCCATGGAGTTACTCACACACCTAGTCAGTTATGCCAAAAATCAATCACACCTCCATTTTCTCAACTATACAGTTATACACACCTTACTTATTCAAACATATACTAACACATATTTACTTTACTCTCTTATACAATCTCTGATACATGTTCACAATGATCCATACAGCCACTCACACATTCACTGGCTCTTATGCACAGTTATTTATAGATGTCAACTCTCACATGTACTGTGTTTTACATATGTACTTAATTTGACATGTAGCACTGAGATATCCATTCACTCACTAATACACTCATGCACAGTCAACCGCCCATACAGCTGTTTGCACATGCACTTTTGAATCTATACATATAGTCAATCAACTACTCACACATCTATGTACAGAGTCACACACCTCCCAGCCACCCATACACACACACTCAGTTTCCCATACAAATACTTGGACAACCAATCAATAACCCATACAGTTACTCATATAGCTACTGATCAACATATGCAGCAGTTTGTAGAACAACAGATATAATGATGCACAAATTAAAACAGTTTAGTCATTAACCCATGCACTCAGTGAGACACATTTAATCACTCACTCAATCAGTCAGTCATGCACCTAGTAAATCCTTCATCCAGACACTTATATATCCACTCATTCTTCAATAAGTAAAACATATTTTAACTTTACAGAAACATACAGTCACTGGATGTTGTCATCAGTGATGTCATCAGTGATGTCATTTGAGATGTCATCAGTGATGTCATCAGTGATGTCACTAACCATGTCATGAATGATGTAATATGTGACATCATCAGCAGTGGATTGCGGGTGCGCGATATATAGTTAGCGCTTATAACTATATATGGAATTTCAATGGTTTTATGCGAGTAAAATAAGGTTTTCTAAATGCAAATCCCTAACTATATATGGCCTAAAACCAATGGTTTTTTCATTGAATATTCAAGGTTTTGTAAATGCAAATTCCTAACTATATATCGAGTATAACCTATGGTTTTTTCTGTGAATATATATATATATATATATATATATATATATATATATATATATATATATATATATATATATATATATATATATATATATATATATATATATATTATATATAATTCCTAACTATATATGGTCTATAACCTATGGTTTTTTCAGTGAATATATATATATAAATATATATATATATATATATATATATATATATATATATATATATATATATATATATATATATATATATATATATATATATATATATATATATATATATATATATATATATATATATATATATATTCACTGAAAAAACCATAGGTTATAGACCACATATAGTTAGGAATTCGCATTTACAAAACCTTATTTTACTCACACAAAACCATTGAAATTCCATATATAGTTAGTTGCACTAACTATATATCGCGCACCCGCAATCCACTGCTGATGATGTCACATATTACATCATTCATGACATGGTCAGTGACATCACTGATGACATCACTGATGACATCTCAAATGACATCACTGATGACATCTCATTTGACATTACTGATCACATCACTGATGATATCATTCATGTGATAATACGATGAACCTCTTCAGACTCTAATATAACCTTAGATACAATCAGTGTAAACAGACACTCACAGACTGTCACTCATCCATGGAGTTACTCACACACCTAGTCAGTCATGCAAAGAATCAATCACACCTCCATTTCCTCAACTATACAGTTATACAAACTTTACTTATTCAAACATATACTAACACATATTTACTCTCTTATACAATCCCTGATACAAGTTCACAATGATCCATACAGCCACTCACACATTCACTGGCTCTTATGCACAGTTATTTATATATGTCAACTCTCACATGTACTGTGTTTTACATATGTACTTACTTTGACATGTAGCACTGAGATATCCATTCACTCACCAATACACTCATGCACACAGTCAACCGCCCATACAGCTGTTTCCACATGCACTTTTGAAACCATACATCTAGTGAATCAACTGCTCACACATCTATGCACAGAGTCATACACCTCCCAGCCACCCACACACACACTCAGTCTCCCATACAAATACTTGGGCAACCAATCAATAACCCATATAGTTACTCATATAGCTACTTATCAACACATGCAACAGTTTACAGAACAACAGACATAATGATGCACAAATTAAGACAGTTTAGTCACTAACCCATGCACTCAGTGAGACACATTTAATCACTCACTCATACAGTCAGTCATGCACCTACTAAATCCTTCATCCAGACACTTATACATCCACTCATTCTTCAATATGTAAGACATATTTTAACTTTACAGAAACATACAGTCACTGGATGTTGTCATCAGTGATGTCATCAGTGATGTCATTTGAGATGTCATCAGTGATGTCATCAGTGATGTCACTGACCATGTCATGAATGATGTAATATGTGACATCATCAGCAGTGGATTGCGGGTGCGCGATATATAGTTAGTGCAACTAACTATATATGGAATATATATATATATATATATATATATATATATATATATATATATATATATATATATATATATATATATATATATATATATATATATATATATATATATTACCTACTGGCTGTCGCCAGTAGGTATATATAGTTAGGATTTTTTCCCTATGGGATTTTTGAAAATTCTATGTCTAATAACTTTGGCGTTTGTGGACAGAATCGGCTGAAATTTTCAGGAAAATGGCACATTTTGTTTCTGAGCGTCCCTTGAAAATTTGGGGGGGTTTCGTCAAGGGGGGGCCGAGAAAAAAGGGGGGTCCCAAAATGCGTTTTTAACATTGAGTTTTCCATAGGGCGGTTGGCCTCACTTTTAGCTCGAACGGCTGAATGGATTTGCACGAAACTTGGCAAAATTGTAGGGACTGTTAGCCCGATGTGCCTTTGCTAGGTCTCAATATATGTGCTCCAGTGGATTTTGAGAAATTAACGTTCAAAACAAGATATATATCTGTAACAGCGCTCCGGGCTGCGCTCCGGTCCGCTTACTTTTCGCGAAACGGAACTTTGCGATGCGAAGCTGATTGGCTTTCCGGTGTCTGTCAACATTCTAAACAGTCCGGAGCGGCCGCCATCTTATCTCTCGGTAGGATCGAGAGAGAAGAAGAGGTGAAAAACGAAGGGGGAATTTAATGAAAGGGGGCAAGGTAGACCCTTCTTGACCCCCTAGGAATGATGTTGGAGTTATTAAAGGGTCCCGTGGGGAAAATAAAAAAAAATTGATTTTTCACGGTAGAAGCGCTTCTCGGGCCGCGAACTGGGCAGCAAACTGGCAGCGAAACGGGAATTCGCCATTTTGTGTTTCGTTTTAATTAAATTACTAGGTATAAGGGGGTGCGGGAGACGTATCCTGATCCCTTATGTTTTCTGAGGGTGGCTGAGGAGGCTCATATATGTATCAAGCGATGCAAAGTGGCCCCATGGTACTCCCCCACCTTGAGATCCATGAAACAATTGTGTCGCAAGCTGGAGAGAGCCTGGAGGCGAGAATACTCACAATCTAAGAAATCCGAGTATAGAGCTGCGATTAAATTATATAAGAGAGAAATGAAAAGCGCACAAATCCAATTCTATGACTCTAAAATCAAGTCAGCTGCCAACTCACCTAGAGAAATATTTAAAATAGCTAAGTCACTAATCTCCCCTCCCCCTGAGTGCGTCTCCTCTGCTGGGGCACTAGCTCGTTGCAATAATTTGGCAACTTTTTTCTCTCAAAAAATTTTGACCATCTACTCCTCCTTTCCCTCCGATACAGAGAAGCGGGACATTACTGATGACCCTAAAGTGGACACTCCGGTCCACAGTTCGCTTGAGGAGTTTCCTCTTCTTGATCCAACTGCATTGAAGAAAATTTTTTCTAAAGTCACCTCAGGATCTCCCAACGATCCTGCACCTCCTCAGACCCTCCTTAAGGTCAGCGAGGCAATATGTCCTGTTATCGTAGATGTCCTAAATTCATCCATTGTTTCCAGCTTGGTCCCTGTCCAGTGGAAATGTGCAATGGTTAGGGCCCTTCTAAAAAAACCTTTGTTAGACCAGAACAACCTGGCTAACTTCCGCCCCATCTCCCTTCTCCCTTGGATGAGTAAGTTGCTGGAGAGGCACATCAATAACATCTTGGTAGAGTATCTGGAGTCCAACGACCTACTCTGTGCCTCCCAGACGGGATTCCGCCCCCAACATGGCACCGAAACTGCCTTACTTGCAGTAACGGAAGAAACAAGATCTGTGCTGGACCAGGGAGGGAAGGCAGCCATTATATTACTAGATCTTAGTGCCGCGTTCGACACGGTTAACCATGCCACATTATTACATCGTCTAAAAGGCATGGCGTGTCGGGCGCGGCCCTGAAATGGCTGACCTCCTTCCTGGATGAGCGCTTCTTCCAGGTGTTCGAGGGCGAGGTAGCCTCCTCGAAAAACCCTCTGAGCTGTGGGGTTCCTCAGGGCTCGGCCCTGAGCCCCACGCTCTTTAATGTCTACATGAGTCCTCTGGCAGGGATAGTACAGCCCTTCGGTGTGCGTATTATCACCTACGCGGATGATACCCAACTTGTGGTCTCCCTGGATCACACGGAGGGTTCATCCAACACCTTAGGGCCCTGTCTAGAGGCAGTAGCCAAGTGGATGCACTCCTCATGTCTCAGACTCAACGGGGAGAAGACGGAGATTATGCTACTGGGCAATCCCGCACCGACCATTCTGGCTCCCATCTGGCCCGCCTGTCTTGGTGCTCCCCCCTTGCCAAAACCCCACATCAAAAGCCTCGGAGTCTGGCTGGATAAATCATTGGACTTTTCTGTACAGGCTACCAAAACTGCTTCCATCTGCATTGGTCTATTGAGAATGCTCCGGAAGATTCTCCCATTGCTTCCTTTCCAGGCGAGGAGAATCATGGTTCAGGCCCTGATACTCTCCCGCCTGGATTATGGAAATGCATTATATCTGGGTGCTCCGGCAGCAGTGATCAATAGACTCCAAGTTACGCAGAACTGTGCTGCTCGACTCCTGTTTGGCATCCCCCGTGGCCAATCAGCAAGGAAGGCTTTAAAAGAACTCCACTGGCTCCCAATAGCTGCCAGAATGCATTTTAAAGCTATGTGCATTGTGCACAAAGCTTTTCATCGAACAGGTCCAGCCATTTTGCGCCCTCTGGTTGTACCTTATGTTCCATCGAGAACCCTTCGTTCCAGCACCCTTCATTTTGCCACGACAACTAAAGTCAATAGGGCTCGCTGGGGAGGTCGGGCGTTTTCACACTTAGCAGCTAAGATGTGGAACTCACTCCCGCCAAACATGCGTGAAATCAGCAATTTGATGGTCTTTAGGAAGACTTTAAAAACTTACCTGTTCGCTAAAATGTGTTAACCATGCTATCTGCTCACCACACTTATCAGTTCAAGCGCCGCGAGGCCTTAGGGTATGTGCGCGCTATATAAATATAATTTTTCATTTCATTTCATTTCATTTATATGTCTTCCAGCGGCTGTGCGGCCGCCATCTTGTCTCTCGGTAGGATCGAGAGAGAAGAAGAGGTGAAAAACGAAGGGGGAATTTAATGAAAGGGGGCAAGGTAGACCCCTCTTGACCCCCTAGGAATGATGTTGGGGTTATTAAAGGGTCCCGTGGGGAAAATAAAAAAAAATTGATTTTTCACGGTAGAAGTGCTTCTCGGGCCGCGAACTGGGCCGCAAACTGGTAGCGAAACGGGAATTCGTCATTTTGTGTTTCGTTTTAATTAAATTACTAGGTATAAGGGGGTGCGGGAGACGTATCCTGATCCCTTATGTTTTCTGAGGGTGGCTGAGGAGGCTCATATATGTTGATACATGTCTTCCAGCGGCTGTGCGTGAGAGTTTTTTTTTTTTTTGCTGCTTGACGTCTGTTAACGTTCGATTCGATGGAAATCAGGAAGTGTTGACCGCCAATTTGTCACTGCGATAAAATATTTTGTTATAAATGAATCCTTATTGATAAACATTGTCTGCGCCATCTTGCCTTTTTTCCAATGCCACAATTTTGTCGTGCACGGCAGCCATTTTAGATGCCTTGACCAGACCCACTCGCTCGCTCCCCACCCTCGCAAGCATCTCCCCCACGCACTGGTCACCCCCGCTCTCTCCCTCATGCATGGGCCATAAACTTCCCCCCATCTGCGCTGCTCTTCCCTGAGAATCACACCCTGTGCCCGCCCGACACCTCCCTTTCACCCTATTCACTACCGCACCCTCTGACACTCCTCTTCCTCTGTGTCCGATTGTCCAGGCCGGTCCCAGGCTATCACCTAGCCCTGCGGATGTAGTTTATGGCCCCAGCTGCAGAGAATCCAGACATGCCAACCCTCCCGATTCAGGCGTGAGACTACCGATTTCAGTGCTAGTCTCCCGCCTCCCGATTCCTGCAAGCAAAAACCCGATTCCTCGGGGGTTTCAGCTGACAGGGCTTGGTATTGTGTTACGTGCTAATTCTTCCAGGAAACGTCAGAGGGCCGATGCAGGGGCTCTAGAAGGGGTGATAAACCATTTAAGCCTCATTAACAAGCGCATGGTCTTTTAAAGATATGTGAAGTACTCGGGGGGCGGCGGTGTGTGTGTGCCCTCTTTCAGGAGCGGGCGGAGGGGGGGAACTGCCAGCAACTTGCCAGGCCAGGCAGTGTTCAACACTTGCATCACCCTTTCTCTGCCTGCTATTGCGCTCCATGCTTCGGAAAGGTAAGAAAAAGAACGTGCATTTGAGTTTGAAATGTCCGATCCTGTAGCAGCACACTTCCAAAGCCCACACATGACAATAACCCGATTCAAGGCCCCATTCACCCGATTTTTTAAAAATATATAGTACTCCAACAAAGTAGGATTATAAAACTTTATTAACTTTATAAATATATCGAACACAACAAAAACTGTAAATACATTTAAACATTTTTTGGCAAAAAGAAGCAACAATGGTCAGTAGCTGTCTTTTGTGCGAATAGTCCCAAGGCAGCACAACGTGCTGAGTTCTGGACGGCACCCAGGTGATGTTACCTGGGTGCCGCACTGGTTTTTGGTTTCCTACAATGCAGCTCAGAAAAACAGCGTGGGGCGTCCCGGGTGGTGCGGGGGGAGGCCTCGTCAGTAGCGGTCTGTTGTGCGAATAGTCCCAAGGCAGCAGAACGCGCTGAGATGTGGATGGCACCCAGGTGATGTCCAGTAACTTGCCGCACTGGTTTTGGTATCCTACAATGCTGCTCCGAAAAACGGCGTGGGGCGCCCCGGGGGGGGGGGGGGGCGTGGGGGAGGCGGCGTGAACGGCCGTCCCCAGGTGGAGGCTCGTCTGCTGTACTGGGGCGCCCCTTTACCGTTTCAGTTGCCATTCCGCTCGCTTTTGCTACACTGTGCCTCATCCTCCATTCAGCTGTTTATCGCCCGCTCTTGCGGCTACAGCGTCTCGCTCACCATGTAGTTGAGTTGCGCCCACTCTTGCGGTGCAGCGATAGGCGGCTGCCATTGGATTCCTAAAATGGCGGCTCTTCGGATTTGGGCCTGGTCCACTAAAATGGCCCTGGGACACCTTGGAACTCGGACGCTTGCCTGCTAGGGCTTGGGCTCCATTCTCGAAAGCGTCTCCTCAGCCGTGAAGATTCTACATAAGTCTTGGGGGCCCTCGACTCCTGCAGGCTTCCGGTGGGGAGCGGCTGCCATGATTGCTCGCGGAATGACCACGACGGAGCCACGAGATGGTGGTGCTCTCATGCTGACGCCAGCTTCAGTCTGAAACATCCAGAAACAAGGTGGGGCTTTCATCGTTTGTGAAAAAAAAATGTTCTAAACCAATGAAAAGTGTTATTTTTAGGTCATATGACCAAGCCTTCCATCATTAGGAAACCAAAAGTAAAATGAACCAATGAAAAGTTTAATAAACAAGTCACATGACCTGTTATGCGGCATAGGGCTACAAAAAGCGTAGAAAATCTGTTGGCACGTGAGGCGGCGTCAGTAGCGGACCAATGTGCGAATAGGCCGAAGGCAGCACAACGCGCCGAGATCCGGATGGCACCGAGTTGTTGTCCAGCAAGTTGCTGCACTGGTGTGGCTATCCTACAATGCTGCGCCGAAAGTCGGCGTGGGGCGCCCCGTTGGCCTGTAAGGTCGCGTCAGTCAGTGGGGGCTGTGCGTCTCCCCCAAGATGGAGGCTCCTCGGCTGCAGTGCGGCGCCCCTTATCTTTTCACTCGCCGTCCAACTGAGTTGCGTCCGCACTTGCGGCTACAGTAGGCCGAAGGCAGCATAGCGCGCCGAGATCCGGATGGCACCGAGGTGGTGTCCAGCAAGTTGCCGCACTGGTGTGGCCATCCTACAATGCTGCGCCGAAAGACGGCGTGTCCAGCTGAGTTCCGGTCACTCTTGCAGTACAGTGACTCGAACGCGCCGAGATCCGGATGGCACCGAGGTGGTGTCCAGCAAGTTGCTGCACTGGTGTGGCCATCCTACAATGCTGCGCCGAAAGTCGGCGTGGGGTGCCCCGTTGGCTTATGAGGTGATGTCAGTAGTGGACCGATGTGTGAATATGTCGGAACCAGCACAAGGCGCCAAGATCCGGATGGCAAGTCCTGGATGTTGAGTGCCATAGTTGAGAGTTCTGAGCAGTGCTTGTAAGACTATCTGAAGCTTATTTGCACCTGCTGCAGCTTCACTATTGCCCGAGGTGGTGTCCAGCGAATTGCTGCACTGGTGTGG
This sequence comes from Lissotriton vulgaris, assembly GCF_964263255.1. Taxonomy (NCBI): domain Eukaryota; kingdom Metazoa; phylum Chordata; class Amphibia; order Caudata; family Salamandridae; genus Lissotriton; species Lissotriton vulgaris. The sequence goes on from NC_141694.1 coordinate 884,983,364, forward strand.
CCATCCTACAATGCTGCGCCGAAAGACGGCGTGTCCAGCTGAGTTCCGGTCACTCCTGCGGTACAGTGACTCGAACGCGCCGAGATCCGGATGGCACCGAGGTGGTGTCCAGCAAGTTGCCGCACTGGTGTGGCCATCCTACAATGCTGCGCCGAAAGTCGGCGTGGGGTGCCCCGTTGGCTTATGAGGTGATGTCAGTAGTGGACCGATGTGTGAATAGGTCGGAACCAGCACAAGGCGCCAAGATCCGGATGGCAAGTCCTGGATGTTGAGTGCCATAGTTGAGAGTTCTGAGCAGTGCTTGTAAGACTATCTGAAGCTTATTTGCACCTGCTGCAGCTTCACTATTGCCCTGGTGTGGCCAAAGATCGCCCATGACATAGGCGGCCGGCTCCCGAGGTCCGGCTGAACTTTTTTCCTTTTCCTTTCTGCATCTTGTCCCACAATCCGTTTGACCTGAAGACACGACCAGGTCCCTGAATGTGTGCAGGGGGACGTTATTGATTGAATCAAAATGGCGGCTTCACACAAAGCTGACTCAAGCGTTGCTGTTGATGCTATACAGACAAAAATTGGTTTTCAGTTTGTACATTCTTCAGAATTTTTTTTTCCATCCAAGGCTGATTGAGAGTTTGTAGAAAAATGGCTTCAGATTTTCAACATACTACTCTTCAACATTCTTCCTAAATGTAACAATGTGAGACTCACTAGGAGAACGGCTGTTTATCTTTCCTTTCAAAATGCTGCCAACAATATTTTCTGAATGGAAGACACCATCTTGTAGCATAAAGGGCCGAAAGGGGTTCTGGTCTGGCCGATGGTTGGTGGAGACATTTTGACTATATCTTGGACCTGCCCGGCCTCGCCCAAAATGGCGCCGGTATAAATGGGACTCGTAACTCCTTGTTGTGTACTGGTTGAACAACCTTGATATCACGAGATATGAATGCAGTTTTGATGCTCATGGCGGGCGGGGACGAGAATTGATTGAATATTTCGACATCCGTATTGATATTAAGTTCTGATGTGTTATTGATTACTGTACTATTGAAAGTTCGAATTAACGTCACCCATGGTACTTGCCCGCAAATGTATATCTAGATGATTTTTTTGTAAGTGGCTTTGTCGTATTTTAATTACAAAATGTACGTCCACCGATTCCGCAACTGTTAGACACCTTAGTTCTTGCAACCTAATGGCCCGCTCGTTACGTTCCTCTACAGTGTAAATGTCTCCTCATCATATACGTTTCCAGTTTGCTCCGTGGCCGGCCCACGTGGTTATAGGCCCGTATTTGTATACTGACATTTTCACAATAAAGGTTTTTAAAACAAAACATGGTAGTAGTATTTACATTGGTAAAGTTTTTACTTTTAGTCACTGTTTTCGAATCAGGAAAAGGCAAGTGAAATAAAGCAGTCCAATTACATGACGGATAAAAGGTATAATACGTAGGAACGCAGTAAAGATAAATGGTCAAGGGCAGTTGTGTTTTCCACTCCTGCAACATAAAGTGATCGATAAGAATCTGATAATCAGGCGTATCGGCGAGTAAGACAGCAGGCTGAGCCTCTTTTACTCAACGGCCCCGTCATGGGACGAAGAAACGCCCTTTTTCTCGAAAAAGGAATATATTTTACTTGCAGGACAGTTGTAAATTTTCCGGGAAAGTACATTAGCCTGGAACATTATAACATATATGTTTAAAAAAAAAAATGTTCGAAATCAATAAAAAGCGTATTTTTTAGGTCATATGACCAAGCTTTTCATTATTAAAATAACAAAAGTAAAATGAAACAATAAAAAGTTTTATTAACAAGTCACATGACCTGTTATGCTTACGTTACGCGCTGCGCGCCGCGCCCCGGATCACTTCCGGGTGCGCTAACGCAGCGTGTCATATAACGCATTACGCGACAACGTAGGTCAAGAATATAGTCAAAATGTCTCCACCAACCAGCGTTCGGAACACAACCCCTTTCAGCAGTCCAAAAAGTTCTGTTAAATGACAACACAGGGGACAGGCAACAAGAACCATCAGTCAAAGAGGGGAGGGCAAGTTCTTCTCTACCGGGTCATGTTGGGGCGCTACCGCAACTGATCGAATTGGTAGTCTACAGTGTTTCTGGATGTTTCAGACTAAAGCTGGCGTCAGCATGAGAGCACCACCATCTCGTAGCTCCGTCGTGGCCATTCCACGAGCAAACATGGCAGCCGCTCCCCACCAGAAGCCTGCGGGAGTCAGGGGCCCCCAAGACTTTTGTAGAATCTTCACGGCTGAGGGGACGCTTTCGAGAATGGGACCCAAGCCCTATCAGGGAAGCGTCCGAGTTCCAAGGTGTCCCAGGGCCATTTTAGTGGACCACGCCCAAATCTGAAGAGCCGGCCGCCATTTTGAGAGTCCTGTGGCAGTCGCTTATCGTTGCATCGCAAGAGCGGGAGCAACTCAACTACATGGTGAGCGAGACGCTGTAGTCGCAAGAGCGGGCGGTAAACAGCTGAATGGCGGAAGAGGCACAGTGTAGCAAAAGTGGGCGGAATGGCAACTAAAATGGTAAAGGGGCGCCCCACTACAGCGTGTCTTCAGGTCAAATGGATTGTGGGACAAGGTCCAGAATAGAAGAGTCATCAAAAGGCAAAAAGTTCCGCCGGACCCCGGGAGCCGGCCGCCTATGTCGGGGGCGATCTCAGGCTACACCAGTGCTATAAGACTTGGGGAGGGGGTCGGAGCCAAGCGTCTTCTCCGAGTCCGTGCCATCACACCGCCCCTCGGGGGCCTCCGTCAAGCGGTTTAGGGAGGTACCATATCACATTGTTTTCAAATGCAGTCAGGTCCACAAACGACCCTCACTTACTTTGAGAATAGTGAAGCTGCAGTAGGTGGAAATAAGCTTCAGACAGTGTTACAAGCGCTGCTCAGAACTCTGAACTATGGCACCCAACATCCAGAACTTATGCCATTTGAGAATGGCAGTGACATCGAAGCAACTCAGGGACCAAAACCATTAACGTACTTTCACGTATGAAAATCTTACTTGGGGAGGGGGCAGGAGCGAAGCGCCCCCTCCCAGTCCGCGCCACCACACCGTATGTGGAAAATCTGAAGCCATCGTTCTACAAACTCAACCAACCTCGGATGGAAAAATCTCGAAAAATGTACAAACTGAAAACCAGTTTTGGTCTGCATAGCATCAGTAGCAACGCTTGCTATCAGAGTGCATGAGTTTCATGCTCGATCGATTGAGCTAGCCGGATCGGGCAACAAAAAGTATAAAATAGTTATGTAAATAGTTATTTAATAAAATGTTTTACCCTGTTACTTTGCTGGTGTGTTGTATATATTTTTAATATTTGCATAGGGTTTGTCGTTATTTTGGGCGGGGTGGGTGACGGAGCCGAGCTGTCTTGCAGCCCTCATGGTGTGGAGCTCAGTTCATCTCACTATTTTCGTATTTCTCATGAAGGGTTGTTCCTAATATTTCTATTTTAGTGAGGTCAAAAAGAGATCCAATTAGTGGCCTACTGATTTTGCTCGATTACTTTTATTTTTTTACACGATTTTTCACGATTTTTCACTATCTGTAAAGACTAAACAGAGTATTGCGACTTTGTGCTTGTTTGTAAATAGAGAATGAACCAAAGAGAATCAATTGTAAAACAGTAAATGCTTGGATAACAATCAATCAAATTGAGAGACAAGCAGGCACGACGGATTACAACGGGGTTAAAGGCCTGCGTTAACTACCCTTCATTATCTGCAAAGAGAGAGTACTACTAAGAGAAAAGAGAGGAGGGGGGGGCAGCGTTCAAAGCACATCAGCGTGCATAAACACGAAAAAGTTTTTACCTATCACGTACTTGACATTTGACAGCTTTTGATATTTGCTATTAAAAAACCATTGAAATTCACAGAAAAAACCATAGGTTTTAGGCCATATATAGTTAGGAATTTGCATTTACAAAACCTTGAAAATTCACTGAAAAAACCATTGGTTATAGACCATATATAGTTAGGGATTAGCCTTTTCAAAACCTTATTTTACTCACACAAAACCATTGAAATTTCATATATAGTTAGTTGCACTAACTATATATCGCGCACCCGCAATCCACTGCTGATGATGTCACATATTACATCATTCATGACATGGTTAGTGACATCACTGATGACATCACTGATGACATCTCAAATGACATCACTGATGACATCTCAAATGACATCACTGATGACATCTCAAATGACATAACTGATAAAATCACTGATAACATCTCATTTGACATGACTGATCACATCACTGATGATATCATTCATGTGATAATACCATGAACCTTTTCAGACTCTAATATAACCTTAGATACAATCAGTGTAAACAGACAGTCACAGACTGTCACTCATCCATGGAGTTACTCACACACCTAGTCAGTTATGCAAAAAATCAATCACACCTCCATTTTCTCAACTATACAGTTATACACACCTTACTTATTCAAACATATACTAACACATATTTACTCTCTTATACAATCCCTGATACATGTTCACAATGATCCATACAGCCACTCACACATTCACTGGCTCTTATGCACAGTTATTTATATATGTCAACTCTCACATGTACTGTGTTTTACATATGTACTTACTTTGACATGTAGCACTGAGATATCCATTCACTCACCAATACACTCATGCACAGTCAACCGCCCATACAGCTGTTTCCACATGCACTTTTGAACCCATACATATAGTGAATCAACTACTCACACATCTATGTACAGAGTCACACACCTCCCAGCCACCCATACACACACACTCAGTTTCCCATACAAATACTTGGACAACCAATGAATAACCCATACAGTTACTCATATAGCTACTGATCAACACATGCAGCAGTTTGTAGAACAACAGATATAATGATGCACAAATTAAGACAGTTTAGTCACTAACCCATGCACTCAGTAAGACACATTTAATCATTCTCTCATACAGTCAGTCATGCACCTACTAAATCCTTCATCCAGACACTTGTACATCCACTCATTCTTCAATATGTAAGACATATTTTAACTTTACAGAAACATACAGTCACTGGATATTGTCATCAGTGATGTCATCAGTGATGTCATTTGAGATGTCATCAGTGATGTCATCAGTGATGTCACTAACCATGTCATGAATGATGTAATATGTGACATCATCAGCAGTGGATTGCGGGTGCGCGATATATAGTTAGTGCAACTAACTATATATGAAATTTCAATGGTTTTGTGTGAGTAAAATAAGGTTTTGAAAAGGCTAATCCGTAACTATATATGGTCTATAACCAATGTTTTTTTCAGTGAATATATATATATATATATATATATATATATATATATATATATATATATATATATATATATATATATATATGTATATATATATATATATATATGTGTGTGTGTGTGTATATAACCTACTGGCGGTCGCCAGTAGGTATATATGGTTAGGACCTAGTTACCATAGGAAATCCCCAACATTCTATTGGGAATAACTTTGACGCCGATTGAGGAATCTGCATGTAATTTTCCTTAAAATTGCTTCGCTCCACTCCGCTCCTTCCCTGAAAGTTTCGGGGGGATTCGTCAAGCGGGGGCCGAGATAAAAGGGGGGTCCCAAAACGTGTTTTCCCCATGTTAATTTCCATAGAGACATTTAGACATGGCTACAGCCCGAACGGCTGAATGGAATTACACCAAACCTGGCAAAATGGTAGGGCCTGGTATGCAGATGTGCCTTTGCTATGTTTCGTGAAAATCCCTCCAGTAGTTCTTGAGAAAATGTAATTTGAAATTTTTCAAATGCCATTTTCTATGGGAACTTTAGACACGGCTAAAGCCCAAACGGCTGAACGGAATTACACCAAACTTGGCAAAATGGTAGGGACAGGTATGCAGTAGTGCATTTTCTATATTTGGTGAAAATCCCACCAGTAGTTGTTGAGAAAATTGAATTTGAGCAAATTATATATCCATATACGCTCAACATTCTATTTGGAATAACTTTAGCGCTGATTGAGGAATCTGTGTGTAATTTTCCAGAATTTTGCCCAGCTCCGCTCCGCTCCTTCCCTGAAAGTTTTGGGGGGATTCGTCAAGCGGGGGCCAAAAGGAGGGTCCCAAAATGTGTTTTCGATTGTTAATTTCCATAGGGACATTTAGACACGGCTACAGCCCGAACGGCTGAATAGAATTACACCAAACTTGGCAAAATGGTAGGGCCTGGTATGCAGATGTGCCTTTGCTATATATGGTGAAAATCCCTCCAGTAGTTCTTGAGAAAATTAAATTTGAAATTTTTCAAATGGCATTTTCTATGGGACCTTTAGACACGGCTACAGCCCGAACGGCTGAACAGAATTACACCAAACTTGGCAAAATGGTAGGGACCGGTATGCAGTAGTGCCTTTTCTATATTTGGTGGAAATCCCTCCAGTAGTTGTTGAGAAAATTGAATTTAAGCAAATTATATATCTATATGCACTCACCGTTCGTGCACCGTACGCGTACCGTACGCGTACGTGCGCGTACCCTTACGTGCGTGAACGAGTTTCTGATTGGCTGGCAGTCGACTGTCAACATTCCAAACTGTCCAAACCAGGAAGTGTTGGCCACCATCTTGTTTTTCAGGAGAACTGAGGCACAAGAGAGCCCAAAACAAGAGTGGAAAACACGAAAAGGGGGCAGGGTAGAGACCCCCCAACACTCTAGCCCTTCTCAGGGGGTCCCAGAAGGACCAAAAAAAAATCAAAATAATCGCGGGGTATGCGTACCGTGCGCGTACAGCGATTTAAAAAAAAAAAACATTGCCCTTGGTGGTCCTTCTGGGACCCCCTGAGAAGGGCTAGGGGGTCAGTGGGTCTCAACCCTGCCCCCTTTTCGCGTTTTCCACTCTTGCTTTGTGCTCTCTTGTGCCTCACTTCTCCTGAGAAACAAGATGGCTACTCAGGTGGTCCCAGAAGGATAATAACATATATAAACGTTATCCGCTAATAGAATTAGCATTTACAAAACCTTTGAAATTTATTGAAAAAAAATATAGGTTTCACGCCTGATATAGTTAGGAATTAGCATTTAAAAAACCTTGCAAATTCACTGAAAAAACCATAGATTTCAAACCTTATTTAGTTAGGAATTAGCATTTAAAAAACCTTGCAAATTCACTTAAAAAACCATAGGTTTCAGGCCTTATATAGTAAGGAATTAGCATTTAAAAAACCATTGAAATTGCTCCTATATAGTTAGTTGTGCTAACTATATTTCGCGCACCCGCAATCCACTGCTGATGATGTCACATATTACATCAATCATGACATGGTCAGTGACATCACTGATGACATCTCAAATGACAGGCCTTATATAGTTAGGAATTAGCATTTTAAAATATGAACATGCCCTGCAGAAAGCCCTTTTAAACCAGCTTCAACTTTTTTACCGATCATGCCACGTGATGCTATTGATATTTTCAGTGAGGTCGTCATTGATGACCTCAAGCAACTAAACAGAGACATGAGCAACAGAAAACCCAACAGAAGTTTTAAAGAACAACAATACACCAAACTGATGAAAAAATTAAGGATGCAGACAACATCATCATAAAAAATGCGGACAAGGGTGAAAACATAGTCCTCTGGCCAAGAACTATGTACATTGACGAGGCCAACAAACACTTAAATGATGTGGGCTGCTATAAAAAAGCCACCTTTAGAGAACTTACATCTGTAAAAGATCTACTATTTAAAGAACTAGCCCATTGGAAAAGGAGAGGTCTCATCAACAAAGAGGAATATAATTTTCTAAAAACAGATTTTCCGATTACTCCAACTTTATATTTCATACACAAGGTTCATAAACAGGTCAACCCATTGCCAGGGCGCCCTATTATATCTGCCCAGGGGGGATTGATGGAACCTATCTCTAAATATGTGGATTTTTTAATCAGAAACTATGTGGAAGCCCTTGACTCATATATCAACGATACGGGTCATTTTGTGGGAAAGCTCAGTAAAATAGCATGGTGTGACCAATACTGTTTTATTGTCATGGATATTTGTGCCCTGTATACTAGTATTGAGGACAAACAGGGTCTAGCAGGAGTAAGTTTTTACCTGTCTAAACGTGAGATTAAATTCCATGAGCACAACAAAATGATCCTAAAAATGATTGAAATGTGTCTTAAACATAATTATTTTTTGTTTAATGCAGTGGTGTACCAACAACTGAGGGGTGTGGCGATGGGGGCATGCTTCTCTCCCAGTTTTGCATGTTTACATGTAGGATGGTGGGAGGAGCATGTCCTTAAGCCCATACTGGAAGAACACTTCTCAAATAAGGTAGTTGCCTGGTGACGATTTATTGATGATGTCTGTGCCATTTGGCAGGGCTCTGTAGAATCAGCACAGACTTTTATTGATGAAATTAATGTTAATAAATTGAATCTCAAATTTACTGCCAACATAAGCAAGGAAAGAGTGGAGTTCCTAGATGTAGAGATTTATATTTCAGAAGGTCTAATAAACACCAAATTACATAGGAAAATCACGGCTGGTAACTCCATCCTACATGCCAGCAGTACCCACCCTAGACACCTTATTAAAAGCATCCCATATGGGGAATTTTTGAGGATCAAGAGAATTTGCAGTAATACTGAGGATTTGAAAATGTGCCTAGATCAAGCAGTGCAAAGATTTCTAATTAGAGGATATAAAATGGAAGACCTTAAGAAAGCATTACACAAACTAGAGACACCGACAACCATACCCAATGAAACCCTGTTGGAAGGTAATATTGAAACTACCAGTGAGAAAGCACCTATCAGATTGATCACGACCTATAACTGTCAACATAAGAAAGTGAGAAAGATAATAGTTAAAAACTGGCCTATTCTCAAATCTGATATAACCCTGGCATCTGAAATTGAAGCTGTTCCTAGCATTACTTATAGAAGAGCACCCTCCATGCAGGACGCTTTAGTTAAAACTATGCCGGAGGTAGCCACTAAAATCAACATCAAGAATGACTGGCTAACCAACAGGAAAGGTTTTTATAAATGCAGCTCATGCAGAGCCTGCAAATTTGGTATTAATACAAGAGAGGTTCAAGATGCTTTTTCCACAGAGCTATACCAATTGAAAGGTCTTTTTTCATGCAAAACTGAATTTGCTGTTTATGTCCTTGAATGCACTTGCAAACTTAAATACATAGGCAGTACAAAATTACCTGTGGCCAATCGTATCTTACAACAATTATGAGCTATTGTCAATTCTGACGCCAGTTACCCTGTGGCCCGCCATTTTAAACTTGCACATAATATTAATCTTAATGATTTAACCTATTTTGTACTAGATGCGGTGCCAAAAGAATTGAGAGGAGGAAACAGGGATAAAAAACGTAGACAACTGGAAAGTCGATACATTATGCAATTTGACACTAAGATACCGAATGGATTAAACACAGGGGAAGATTTATACAATTTCTTATAAAAATGTTTTTGAGCGGAACTTTTGGAGATATTATAAATCTGTTGTATATTTGCTGCTAGTTTGCACTCAAATTTACCGCATTATGGATGATTTTTATAACCTGATTTTATAATTGTCTTTTAAACCTTTTATGTGTGTAGGTAGTATTGTGTGGATAATTTTGCCTTTTTTTATATTGGTTTTTAACGAGTTTTAGCAATGTTCTTTGGTTTTACTGGTTTTTATCTGGTGTTTATTGGGTGGAATGTTTACCCTTTGCTATTTGCACATATATGGACATTCATGTCATTTGAATTTGAGATTCGGACATAATATAAGCTAGTAACGCTGGTTCAATAATTGCCATGCTCTGATTCACTTTTTCATTGCACTTGTCACTTTATATCTCTGATGCCTCGCTGTTTACACATTTAACATTATGACATTATATAACTGAACAAATCGCATTTATGCATATGAATTAGTGTCATACATTATTATTTAATATAATGTGTAACTTTGAAGGGTTTTTGCTTTTTCAATTATAAAGGATTCGAATCAAGACTATATTTTTCTTTTTGCACTATATGAAATTGAAATATTTTACTGTTTTCTCTTTTTATAAAGGCTCCTTATTGTTGTTAATTACTGGCTTTGGAATACATGCTAATATGTAGGGATCTGGTACCATGTATATTCGTTGTGGTAAGATGATATCTGATTCACAAACCAGAATGTTATGATACCCATTTTTGATTATGGGCACTTGCCCAGTATATCTGTAGTACCCTGAAATGTATATATGTCCAACATTTTACGCTCTGTTTTGTTCATAGTTATGGAGTGATAAACTGACATATTTAGACATATTTATACATTTAACCAATTGCATATATTTATTCAACATTGTATTTATACATGAATTAATGTCAAAGTCTTTTCTTCATATCCTTTGTAAAAGAAGGGAGGAGCCGATGCTAATCGGAAACAGTATATATGCACTGTGGTGGTCACGACATGTCATGTGATCAAGTCCGGGCTAACCGGACGAAACGCGTCATGTCTGTTTGGATGGGAAAATAAAAGCACTTTAAAAACGTAACTTGCCGTGTGGTCCGTGTCCTGGTTGGAGTCCGTCTTTATGGTGAATACTGGGAATTGTTTGGTATATATATATATATATATATATATATATTACCTACTGGCGGTCGCCAGTAGGTAGTTATAGTTAGGATAATTTTCAATGTTAAATCTCAACATTCTATTTTGAATAACTTTGGCGCCGGTTGACGAATCTGCCTGAAATTTTCAGGAAAATGGTCTCATGGCGGTCCGGTCCTTCCCTGAAAGTTTGGGGGGGATTCGTCAAGCGGGGGCCGAGATAAAAGGGGGGTCCCAAAACGCGTTTTCCCCATGTTAATTTCCATAGGGCGGTCGATTTCACTTTTAGCCCGAACGGCTGAATGGATTTCCACCAAACTTGGCAAAATTGTAGGGACTGGTAGCCCGATGTGCCTTTGCTATGTCTCAAGATATGTGCTCCAGTGGATTTTGAGTAATTAAGGTTCAAAAAAATATATATATCTATAGCAGCGCTCCGGTAAGCGCACCGGTACGCGCACCGGGCGCGTCACGCGACTTGCGCGGAGAAAGCTGATTGGCTCTGGGGTGTCTGTAAACATTCTAAACCGTCCGGAGCGGCCGCCATCTTGTGTCTCGGTAGGATCGAGACACAAGAGGTGGCCAAAACAAAGGGGGAAATGACCATAAGGGGGCAGAGTAGACCCCCCTTGACCCCCTAGGTTTGATGTGGGGGCCATAAAAGGGCCGCGCACCGGTAAGCGTACCGGGGAGTGTACCATGGGGAAAAAGAATGACAGTTTTAAAAGTAGCTGATTAGAAAAAAAAATGTTTAGTTGTTTTTTTTATATATACACATACATATATATAAATGCATATGCACATATATATATGCATATATGTCTATATGTGTGCGTGTAGAGAGAGGTAGAGAGGTAGAGGTGTAGAGGTAGAGAGGTAGAGAGGTAGAGAGTAGAGAGTGAGTAATAGAGAGTAGAGAGTGAGTAGTAGAGAGTAGTAGAGAGCAGTAGAGAGAGTAGCAGAGTGAGTAGTAGAGAGTAGTAGAGTGAATAGTAGAGTGGTAGTAGAGAGTAGTAGAGAGTGAGTAGTAGAGACTGAGTAGTAGAGAGTAGTAGAGAGTAAGTAGTAGAGTGAGTAGTAGAGAGCAGTAGAGAGTGAGTAGTAGAGAGTGGGAGAGAGTAAGTAGTAGAGAGTAGTGGAGAATATTCCAAAGTTTGGCACAGCACCACTTTCACAATGAGTCCAATCAAATCATATCACTTAGAGTACTTATTGAAGCGCTGAATCTTGGTGTATATTCAAATGCTTTTATTTTCCTTAAGTTTATGTACCACAGCCAGCCGAAACGTTTCGTTCTGTACAACAGAACTTCTTCAGGGCGTTCTTATTTCCTTCAAGTTATGTCGGTATCCCGTTGTCATATAACTAGATATTTCTTCCAAATGTTAGACGAGACATAAGTATATTCTTATTAAAAGTGACTAGGTATCAATTTTACCCACACAATTCGGGCAGACTTGAGTAATTTATAGCATCCTCAAAGTCAGTCTTTCAAAAATTCCAAAGTATAGGACATGATAATCCAAATCCAAATGTTTCTCAAGAAAAGTCATTTACAATCGTTCGGAATATCGGTGTTTGGGCAGATATGATCCAGGGACCCCCAGTATGCAAGGGGAATTAGTCCCCCCTCTGCAAAGGCGCCAGTGGCCTGCATTGCAGAGAGGTGTAACAAGGGTGTGGCCTCATTACACTTCTCTGCAATGCAGCTCCCTCGTGCATACTGGAGGCTCCTGGTGGACTAGTTGACCCCAGGGACCCCCAGTATGCAAGGGGAATTAGTTCCCCCTCTGCAAACGCGGCAGTGGGCTGCGTTGCAGAGAGGTGTAACAAGGGGCATAGTCTCATTACACCTCTGCAATGCAGCCCCAGGCGCATACTGGAGGTTCCAGGTGGGCTAATAGGCCCCCAGGGGCCCCCAGTATGCAAGGGGAATTAGTTTCCCCTCTTCAAACATGCACGGGGGCTGCGTTGCAGAGAGGTGTAAAAAGGGTTGTGGCTTCATTACACCTCTCTGCAATGCAGTCCCCTGGCGCATACTGGAGATTCCTGGTGGGCTTTCAGGTCTTATATAGTTAGGAATTAGCATTAAAAAAACCTTTGAAATTCACTGAAAAAACCACAGGTTTCACACCAGTTATAGTTAGGAATTAGCATTTAAAAAACCTTTGAAATTCACTGAAAAAACCATAGGTTTCACACCAGTTATAGTTAGGAATTAGCATTTAAAAAACCTATTAAATTCACTGACAAAACCAGTTATAGTTAGCTGGAAATTTTACTGATATAAAACCAATGAAATTCCACGTTATAGTTAGTTGGACTCACTATAACTTGCGCGTGCAATGCACTGCTGATGACGTCACATATTACATCACTCATGACATGGTCAGTGACATCACTCATGACATCACTGATGACACCATCCTTGTGACATAGTGACAGACCTCCTTTCAGTGTAATGTAACCCTTGAAACACATATTCAAAAATAGAAACTGAAATTTAAAAAAAAATGGAGATACCCATATCAGTTACAACAAGCAATTCAGTAATTCCACCATCTATATGCACATCCAGTCATTCACCAACAGTTCTATATAGTCACTCATACATATACTCACTTATCATATGAAGTGATACACCTATACATCCTGTTACACACCGACAGTCATCCAAAAGTTACTCACACACATACTCACACGTGCAAATAAACTATTGAACATCCATTTATTTGAATATAGAGTTATACACACACTTCCACCTTACTTGTATTGAAAATTACACATATTTATTCTCTTAAACAATCACTTATAGAAACACATACTTATTTAAACAGGAACTCTTACAATCTCTTACTCTCACATATACTCACTTATATACATCAATATTCACATATACTAGATTAAAACATATGTAGTTACTGATAAAGACACTAGTGAGACAGTCATTCACTCACTAACAAACACATATACACACTCATCCATCCATACAGTCCTGCACATATGCTGTCTTCAAAACACATACAAACAGCGAGTCAGTCACTCATGCATCTATGTGCTAAGTAATACCCCCACCAAACCATATAGACACTCATACTGATACTAAGAGAAACATCTAATAACCCATATACATACGCATGTAGCTACTTACCAACACATGTAGCCACTTATAAACAAAGTGAAACAATAATATATATATTTAAATATTTAAACATTACTCACTAATATTTATTTTTCAGAAAGACACATATTCACTGGATGGTGTCATCAGTGATGTCATGAGTGATGTCACTGACCATGTCATGAGTGATGTAATATGTGACGTCATCAGCAGTGCATTGCACGCGCAAGTTATAGTGAGTCCAACTAACTATAACGTGGAATTTCATTGGTTTTATATCAGTAAAATTTCCAGCTAACTATAACTGGTTTTGTCAGTGAATTTAATAGGTTTTTTAAATGCTAATTCCTAACTATAACTGGTGTGAAACCTATGGTTTTTTCAGTGAATATATATATATATATATATATATATATATATATATATTTTTTTTTTTTTTTTTGATCTTTGCTAGACGGATTTATCCTGGAATTGAGTTTATGAAATTGTCACAAATAATACTTGTGGGACGATATTGTACAATTATTGAATAGTGTTGTATTTCACTGTATCTAGAATGAGTGTTTATTTGATATACACACTATCTGCTAAATGTAAAAAGTCTGTATGTAGCACTACACTCCCACAGACAGGAGTAGTATGTCTTTCATTTCTTTGACATTCTGACATCATGTGACTGGGCGGGCTGATTGGGTGTGCACTGCATTATAAAATTAAAAAATTCTAACTGGCTCACTTGCATGTGAACAAGGGCTTTTCAAGCCCGAAACGCGTAGTGCCCTCTTGCCTACCGACTATCTTGCAATAAAGAACCTGTGAAGCGCATTTTGATGGTCCGTCTCCTATGTTTCCTCGCCGATCTGACTCCCGTCTGACTCGGAAGTGGTGTTTGGAGTTTCCGCGTATATATATATATGGGAACTTTGCCATGCACAGAATTACCTTCTACCTTGTTGACTGTTCTTACGGACCTCCATGCCCAGAACCGCACGGATTTTTCACAAGCATCTTTTGACAGCCAAACTCCAAGCTCAACGAATAAACCTATCACCACCACTCCTTTCAAAAACAAATCTAGGTTCAATCCAATCATGCCACGTGATGGTATCGACATCTATAATGAACATGTGACTAATGAATTGAAAAAATTGAACTTCAAAACTTGCGCAATGAAAAACAAAATATCCAGGCGTAACAGAACATATGACAATCTGGTAACCAAACTTCAACAAAACAACCAGATAATCATTCGAAACTCTGATAAAGGAGGTAACGTGGTACTTTGGGACAGAAACCAATACATGAGTGAGGCTATGCTGCAACTAAATGACCGTAGTTGCTACAAATTAAGCAGCGCTGCAGCAGTGAAGGAAACATCAAACTCCTTTTTTCTTAAACTACTTGCTTGGAAGAGTGCGGGCCTAATCACCAAGGATGAATATCTGTACATGAAAAACAACTATCCAACTATTCCCAACATTTACTTTATTCCCAAAGTACACAAGGACCCTTTACATCCCCCGGGAAGGCCCATCATTTCCGGGAGAAACAGCCTGTTGGAACATACTTCAAATTACATTGATTTTTTTTTGCAGGACTGTGTAACTGGGTTGGCTTCATATCTCAGGGATACTAGTGACTTTCTGGACAAAATTAGGGATTTTCCTTGGAATCCGGGGTTTCTCCTGCTTACCCTAGATGTTTCATCCCTGTACACTTGTATTGACCATAAGGATGGCATAAGGGCTTTGGATTATTTTCTCACCAAAAATAGACCTGCATGCCCGGAACATAACATCATGTTGTTGGATATGGTGACTTTTTGCCTTCATCACAATCTGTTCACCTTTAACCAAACTTTCTACCAAAAGGTGCGGGGGGTAGCAATGGGGGCCAGCTTCTCCCCCAGTTATGCCTGCATCTTCATGGGCTGGTGGGAGGAGCTGGTCCTAAAAGGGACCCTTGGTGAGTGGTTTGAAAAACATGTTAGAATGTACTACAGGTATATTGATGACCTTATCTTTGTCTGGGATGGTACAAGGGAAGAGGCCCTTGAGTGGGTCAACATTTTAAATATCAATAACATCAATCTGAATTTCACCTGTACCGTCAGCTCAACAAATATCTATTTTCTAGACGTAGAACTGTACATTTCCAACAACACAATAGAAACCAAGCTCTACAGAAAAGAAACGGCTGGCAATTCCATCCTTCACTACACCAGCTTCCATCCTAAACATCGTATTCGAAGCATTCCCTACGGGGAAATGCTGAGAATAAAAAGGATTTGCAGCAACCCCACAGATCTAATCATGGCCCAAAGAGAATGCAAAGAGCGATTCCTCGCCCGAGGATATCCCATGCATATTATTCAAACTGCCATCAACAAAACAATGGAACTGGATAGAAACCTTCTTCTCGTTCCAAGATCCATCAGACATCCCTTAACCTCTGCTTTGACCAAATCAGTTGAACCAGAAAGTGCCAGACTCATTGTGCCGTACAGCATTCAAAAAGGCGCGATCAGTAAAATAATTAACCAGAATTGGTCACTTATACGCTCTGATCCAATAATAGGCCACAAAATGCCAGCTAAACCCAGCATCACCTACAAGAGAGCAATTTCTCTTCATAACAGTCTAGTTTCCAGTTGTCCAGAAGTCGTCCCATCCAAGGACTGGCTAAAAAATTCCCGGGGTTTTACCAAATGTCACACATGTAAAGCCTGTACTTACGGTATAAACAAAACCAGTTACCGTACAGCCTTCAGGAACAGGGAAATCAAGATTTCCAAATCCCTCCATTGCAAAACAGAGTACGCCATCTACATCTTGGAGTGTACTTGTCCCTTACGGTATGTAGGGAGCACAAAATTACCAGCGAGTGCAAGGGTATTACAACATATCAGAGCGATTACCAACTCTGACCCCACCTACCCAGTGGCGAGACATTTTCGTGAGGTCCACAACAACAACTTGAAGGACCTCAAATACTATGTCATCGACACCATTCCCAAAACAAAACAGGGAGGTGATAGGGAACGCAAGATGCGCATGTTGGAGACCAGATATATCTTGAACTTCAACAGTAAAAGCCCCGGAGGATTGAATAATACTGACAACTTACACACATGTTTATGACTTAATCTATCTGTCTTCTACTACCCCCTCAATGAAATGAATGAATTTTTTCTGACATTTTTCTGCTTCTCCCGATACATTTTGTTAACCAGCCCCCTGTATCCTTTTCCATTTTGTCCTCATGAACTATATCAGCAATCTGGTGCATCCAATTGAATGTTTGTGCCAGATAATCAAGTCTATATTTCATTCTACCTATATATAGAATTTGAAAATTAGCCTAATGCAACTGCCTCAAGCTTCTCACTCAATCCTGCCTACTCAGGATTTTTTACACTTAGGATTATCCTCACCTCAACTTTCGGGCACTTAAAGCACTTTACTCACTTTTTCAAGCATTATCCAACTGTGTTTCGCAATTGATTGTTTAGCAACACATAGAAGGGTTTTTCACCAAATGGCATTCAGGCCGATATTATAAAATGACCAGTAATTATTAATATGCATTGTGTAAATACATGAACTATAAATGTTTGTAACTATATGAATCATATATTTTTGTACATATATACATATGCCAAAGAAATTATTTTTCTATCCATATATATATATATTTTTTTTCACGGTGGTACATATATACCCTTTTATAATGTGTGATTTTTCTACTTAGTTTTGTGGAAAAAATTACTTTAATTTTGTATTAGAGAATGTTATGCAATGCAGGTATTCATACTGACATTTGTGCATTTATGCGTACACATTTTCGAAATCATGTTTTCGTTTCAATGTAAATCTTTTTAAATTTAAGATATTACTGGCATTTTAGTATAAATCTAACTGCTCCTCCCTTCTATCAGTTGGTAAAAGCAACATTACTCTAACATTCTTTTGTATTTTACAAAGCGTAGTCTCTCTTCTAAATAGCGCCAAATGTTGCTTGTTCACTTTTCCTTTATGTCACTTACACTTGTAATCACGTGTTTGGAGTGCTCGCTGTTTTAAAGGTCCAGTAAAAAATGCTAACGTTGTCATGTGATCAAGCCACTCCGGTGGTGAAACGCGTTATGGCGGACTTATGAAAAAATAAACGCTACTTGCTTTTTGCACATACTTTGGGCTCGTGTCTGCTTCCTGGATGCTGGCTGGGAACTCGTTGCTGCACCCGATCTTTGCAAGCAGTCTTTTGGATATATATATATATATATATATATATATATATATATATATATATATATATATATATATATATATATATATATATATATATATATATATATATATATATATTACCTACTGGCGGTCGCCAGTAGGTATATATAGTTAGGATTTTTTCTCTATGGGATTTTTGAAAATTCTATGTCTAATAACTTTGGCGTTTGTGGACGGAATTGGCTGAAATTTTCAGAAAAATGGAACATTTTGTTTCTGAGCAGCCCCTGACAATTTGGGGGGATTTCATTAAGGGGGGGCCGAGAAAAAAGGGGGGTCCCAAAACGCGTTTTTCCCATGTTAATTTCCATAGGGCGGTTGGCCTCACTTTTAGCTCGAACGGCTGAATGGATTTGCACGAAACTTGGCAAAATTGTAGGGACTGTTAGCCCGATGTGCCTTTGCTAGGTCTCAATATATGTGCTCCAGTGGATTTTGAGTAATTTAGGTTCAAAAAAAGATATATATCTGGACGGAGCCTAACCCCACATCTGATCTGATTGGCTGTCAGCACTTCATCCAAGAAGTGTTGGCAGCCATCTTGGGACCAATATACATGATAGCACCTCATTAAAAAGCATTGTAGTTAATAGAGGGTTTTAGGACTTTAGTTACATTATAAATCATTTGTTGATGGTACCATACTCGTTTTAGGAATTGTGGTGGGTTCTAAGGTGATTTTACCATGTGAAAAAACCTTCTGCTGTGATATCATGAATATTGTTTGAAAGAAAACTAATATCTCATGATTTTCCCACAGTGGTTTGGAAGGGGATCTATAAGCTAAACTGAAAGCATATTTCCTGTAAATTCACATTATCTTTCTCAGTCATGTGAAAATGAAGTCTGACATTCTCAGTAAAACATGTACATCCAACAAGGACAGAGACTGTCAGTTGATTCCTTTGTGTTCTACTGCAGCCTCCTAGAGTGTTCTAAAGAACAACTAGAGCGCTAACAGTCCTACTTATTACAAAGGTATGGCACACCTGAAGCCATCTTGATTGGAATAAAGTGGTAACTCTTAAAACATTTAATTTAAAAAGAAACAACATGAGGGGGTATATTTTGCCATAGAAAGTATGATTAGTGCTGCAGAATGAAAAATTAGGGCACATTTTGAGTGACTTCTCAAATCCTTTTCTATTTCATTAAAACATTCTGACATGCAGTCTCCCAAAATGGCCACCAGAGACAAAAGAGCCCAAATGTAGCCCAAATATCACCCAGATGTAGCCCAAGTATAGCCCAATGACAGAATGTCCCAGAGTGTTCTAAAGAACAACTAGAGCGCTAACAGTCCTACTTATTACAAAGGTATGGCACACCTGAAGCCATCTTGATTGGAATAAAGTGGTAACTCTTAAAACATTTAATTTAAAAAGAAACAACATGAGGGGGTATATTTTGCCATAGAAAGTATGATTAGTGCTGCAGAATGAAAAATTAGGGCACATTTTGAGTGACTTCTCAAATCCTTTTCTATTTCATTAAAACATTCTGACATGCAGTCTCCCAAAATGGCCACCAGAGACAAAAGAGCCCAAATGTAGCCCAAATATCACCCAGATGTAGCCCAAGTATAGCCCAATGACAGAATGTCCCAGAGTGTTCTAAAGAACAACTAGAGCGCTACTAGTCCTACTTATTACAAAGGTATGGCACACCTGAAGCCATCTTGATTGGAATAAAGTGGTAACTCTTAAAACATTTAATTTAAAAAGGAACAAAATGAGGGGGTATATTTTGCCATATGAATTATGATTAGTGCTGCAGAAAGAAAAATTAGGGCACATTTTGAGTGACTTCTCAAACCCTCTTCAATTTCATTAAAAAATTCTGACCTACAGTCTCCCAAGATGGCCACCAGAGACAAAAGAGCCTAAATGTAGCCCAAATATCACCCAGATGTACCCCAAGTATAGCCCAATGACAGAATGTCCCAGAGTGTTCTAAAGAACAACTAGAGCGCTAACAGTCTTACTTATGACAAAAGTATGGCACACCAGAAGCCATCTTGATTGGAATGAAGTGGTAAGTCTGAAAACACTCAATTTAAAAAGGAACAACATGAGGGGGTTAATTTTGCCATAGAAAGTATGATTAGTGCTTCAGAAAGAAAAATTAGGGATCATTTTGAGTGACTTCTCAAATCCTCTTCTATTTCATTAAAAAAATTCTGACATGCAGACTGAAACATGCACTTTGAATACCAGCAGCAGACGTCCCTGGTGAGCAGTAGCTTTACTACAGTGATCTAATGTGCAACTAGAGTGCTAACATTCAGAATTTATGGCAAATGTGTGACACATCTGAATGCCTTCTTGATGGAACCAAAGTAAACAAGCATTGAAAATGCAATAGATCTCGCCCTCGTTTAAGTTAAAGCCATTCTGTTTGTAATGAGGTGGCTTTTTAGCTTTGCTTTTATTAGTGTTTTTTCAACTTTCATGTAAATAACATGCATCTGTTGTTGAGTGCTTATCTAGGTTCCTGATTGATACTGTGACCTTATGCCCCTATTCGGCTATAAATCCATTTATTCCCTATATTGGCATAACCGTTCAAGTGCGATTTTCTGAAAAGTCATCTCTGGCCTCACACGAACAGAGCCACATTCCAGCATGACTCTCTGCTACTTCCTTTGCGACCAATTAGTGCAATGACAGAGCAGCAGTCACTATCTGATATTCCTAGATAACACTCCGAGTTCTTCAACAAGATAAAAACTCAGCAAACCTGGAAATCCCCGCTTGCTATGTTTTGATTAGTAATGGAACTCTAATGAGCAACTGATAACTGTCACTTCCTAGTGACATCTTTAATTGACGTCTTATGTCCAGCAAACTTGCGTCAAACCCGGCACCTGTCAGGTATAAATATTACCAACGTTGCCTTAAGCAATGTGAGCTGAGAGAGATACGAGCTGTGAGTTCGTTCCCTGTTGCTGATGCCAGCTGCCTGCATGACCCTGTGTTGGTAAAAACTAGCACTCTGTCGCTGCAGCCTGCTATCCTGTGGTGGTGAAGCTGCTGATTACCATTATCGCCGCTACAGCGCGACCTATGGTGCAGTACGCTTAAGGAGCTGAGCAGCCGTCCTCTGCGAAGACATCCAGCCGATTCCAGCTGCCCGCGGACGCTGTCACCCCTCCTTCCTCGACGCGCTGAGAGAAGCCGCTGCATTTCTCGTGCAGAGAAATCCAGTCCCGGCGCTTCCGGTTTACCCTCGCGGGTGACTGGGATATCGAGAGAGACCCCTGAAGGAGATACCAATCCTCCATCATTCTATTCAGAGGTATGGTGTTGACTAAACCCTTAGACGAGAATTCTTGAAACAAACCTTGGCAAAACCAACTTAACTTAAAGCTACTTACTTACTCCCCTTCTCACGTGTTAGGCTTAGGTCAGGCACACTGGGGTAGGCTTAGTTAGAAGCACCAGTTGAGTATGTTAGCCTAATGTATATATGACTGTATATATGTTTTATTACTTTTAAACCATTGTATGGCTAAGAAACCATATCAATGCTTTTACAGTTCTATTGAAAGGTTAAAATCCGCCCGACCTTAGTAGGAAGAGATTCCTATGTAAAGCTCTGGTTTATTCAACGTTGAAGGATACAGTGTTCCAAAATATTGTGCATCTAATCTTTGTCTCCTTGGAGACCTACTCTGCAAAAACTGCATTTTTAAAATGTCAGACAATGAAGAAGCAGCTAGGCTGGCTTCCATACTAATAGAGGAGGACTCGAGTCTCCTACAGGCAGACCCGGATGCTATTATCATCCCGGTCCAGTTAAGAAGATCTATAACTTTAAAACTTATAGAAAACGGACTGACACCTCAAGGTGGTACAGTCATTTTCGTGATAGAGGCTCACGAGTATCGGCAGACAGAGGTATTCTATTCATGGATAAACTTTCCAGCGGTAAACGCTATAACACAAGAGTTTCACTATTACAAAATAGAGGAACCTCCGGGAGAGTACGCTCCTTTCGAGGAGATTGAAATCCCACTTAAATTTCAAGAGCACCTGCTCTGGTTTAATGGCGCCCTAAAACATAATGATCACATTACCAGGCTCGGTCCACTAGGTAGACCAGGAGCCACGTGGCCGGTTCTAGCCAGCTACACACCACATCCTGACATTGCAAGAATGTCTAGAGAAGAGCTGTTAGCACAGCTAAACACATTAATAAAAATACATAGGCAATTAGTCCAATATGTAATACGGACTGCAACAGTCCAGCCAGCTGTTAATACACCACAGCTGACCCCTCATCAGGGGAACACAAATAAAATCACACCACAGAACATACAGTCATGTCTTGGTAAAACACCCGTAAAACGGGAACAAATTCCTTTCTGGTTAGCCCAGAAAATCACTCAAATAGAGGCAGTATTTCCTGATACTACCCCTATTGAGAAACACAGAATCTTGACCATCTGCCTTCCTATGGGAATCGCACCACACGTGGAGGACTGCGACACTTGGGGTACAGTCTTTGCTTCCATTTACACAAAAACACACGGTGTTCCGTCTATGGCGGTAATACCAGAAGTGCTAAAACAGATTCAAAATGAATTCGGTCCAGAGCCCGCTTTAAATCTAGGTATGAAATTACTGAAAGATTTCAAGCAGGTCACGGCTATATTATTAGCCAACAAAAAAGGGAGAAGCAGCATCTGTGGCGATTCGCCAGAAGTTGAGGGAAACAGATATAAAAGATCCTGTTGAGCTTGCAAAAATCATAGAAAAATGCTATGAAGAATTAGGTAGAGACAGCTTGGGTGGGAAACCAGTAAAGCCCCAACTGCTCGAAAATCCTGAAAAATTATTTATTAAAAATAATTCAAACACTCCTAAAAAGAGCTGGGATGGAAATAAACAATCCACTCCCAAGGAAAAAGTTTTCCAGTCCAGAGGAAGGTCTCCTCGACGGAGGGAACGAACTCCGACTCGAGAACGCCAGTCTCCCCAGAGGGAGCCCTCTGAGAAGAGATATAACCTTAGAAATAGGGCTAATCTGAAAAAACCTGATAGATATCAAAGTATTGATACACGTCCCTCTCGATCTCTTCCACAGAATTCGGAAAGAAGAGGACGGTCAAATCCAGGAGAGCACACCAAGTCCAAAGACAAGGAACCTGCTCAAAATAAGAAAGCTCAATTTCAGAAAAAGAAGGTAGCCAGTATTAGAGTAATCAACCATGCCGAGAATACTGAGGACACAGTTGAGAAACGGGGAGTGGGCATTGACAATGTTGGACAGTGCAGCAGAAATCAGTATAGCGCGCAAGATCTTGATGAGTCATCTGGAGACAGTGGACACGAATGAATGCATTCAGGTTGAAACTGCCGACGCCAGGCTTAGCGAGCCCCATAAAATATACGAAATAACATTGCGTATAGAGGGTGATAAGACTAGGAAAATTAAGGGTCTATTTTGGGATAAGCTCTCAAAAGGCTATGATATTCTGTTAGCTGAAAAAGATTGGCCCCCGGAGTTTGTCAGGGAGTGCCCTCGTGGCGAAGAAGTGATTATGCCTGCCTTCTCGAATCATATACCGATTCACAAAAAATACACATATGCAAGGAAATGGGCAGTGGCCCAGGCACCTGCATTGTATAAAAATCATGTAGGATGGGATGAGGATTCACCGCCTCACAAAATCCAACTAAAAAGTGAACCAACTGCCCAACGGCAGTATCCCATAAAGCAAGAAGCTAAAAAACAGGTCAGGGAGATCTTAGATCAACTTGAGTACCAGGGGGTGATTGAAACATGCACCTCTCAAATGAACAATCCTTTGTTTCCTGTCTCCAAGCCAGACAATTCATATCGTCTAGTTTTGGACTACAGACATCTTAATACATGTTGCAAAAATTTTGCAGTACAAAACTCGCATAGTGCAGCCCTAATGAATAATATAGTTAGGAAAAAATACAAAACGACATTAGACATTTCTAATGGTTTCTTTGTCAGAACATTGCACCAGAAAGCAGATATTTGACCGCTTTCTCCGCATTTGGGTCACAGAAAAAATTCTGTCGACTCCCACAGGGGTTCAAGAACAGCCCAGGACTATTCTCAGCCAGGGTAACAGAGTTACTACAAATCTATGATGATGAAGCATTATCTTACGTAGATGATATTTATCTCACAGACGACGACTTGGATACTGACTTGAAAAGAGTGAACACCATTATACTTGGGTTCGCAGCAGAGGGTTACAAATTCAACTTTAAAAAGTCTCGAATTGCCCATCTGACAGTACTGTTCTTAGGGTACGAATTATCAAGTGAAGGGAAAAGCCTAGCGGACAACTTCTTAGAGAAGTGCGCTGTACTCCAAGCTCCAAAAACGCTGAAGAATTTACAATCCATACTAGGTTTTCTGAATTTCGGAAGAACTTACATACTAAATTACGCAGAGAGGGTTAAACCTCTCTACGAACTAATAAAACCTGATTTAAAACAAATCAATTGGACTCAAAAACACACAGAAATTTTGAGATCACTGCAAACAGACATGTTAGCAAAAACAAAATTAGATACACGTGACAACACGATCGATCTTGTAATCCGAGTCATCCCAGGAAGATGCGGATTCACGTACCTGACCTCTAATGAGGGAGAAAAGGTACCTATTTCAATTAAATCTCACTTGTACACGCAAGCAGAAAAAACATTCAGTCACACAGTAAGAACTGTGAACGCAGTGCAAATCACATTAGCAAATGAACGAGAACTAGCACACGGCAAACGGATTAATATCCTTACAGCGGAATCCGCCTTCGAGGCGCTATTCAGCCCAGTAAACCTGCCTACACTGTCACTGGATCCGAAATGGATACAGTGCATAGATTCTCTTGGAGCGGAAGACGTGAAATACTATTTCGCCCCGCAATACACAGAACTGAATGATTTAGAATATGAAGAAGAATATCCTCTGCCAATCGAAATTCTGCCTCTCCCACAATACGCCTGTATAATCTATACAGATAGCTTTGTACAGCATTTTAATGTAGAGAGCAAATCCTACAATGCAGCATGTGCGATTATTAAAGGTCGTTGGCTGTGCGGTAAATTCAGACCGAAAATAACAAAAACTGAAAGTGTAAGAAACTGTTCGGTTCAGAGAACTGAAATCAGATCTTTAAAGATGGCGCTCGAAAATGCAGAACGCGAATTCCCCACACTTATAGTGTGCGATTCTCATTTTTGCGTCAATTCTTACAACAATAAACTGCAGAGTTGGATCGAAAACGACTACAAAGATGACACAGGTGCCACAATAAAGCATAAATTGCTCTGGAACGAGGTAGCTCTTTTACACAAAGAACTACAAAAGACTCACGTGATTCACGCACAGATTCTTCAACGTGATGGCGTTCACGTTGCAGGGAATTCATTGGCTAATACAGCCACCGCGGAAGCAACTAACCCGGCTTCCGTAGCCACAAAAAAGCGTACAGATAAGTACATAGACGGGGAAACCATGCTGGCAGTAAAAACGACCGTAAAAGGCGACTGTGCAGAACTACCCGTAAACTATCCACTCAATTATGCATACATAATCGATGCAAACTCCGTTCCTTTTGCTCGAATCCCTGGAGTGGGGGACAGAGTAATTCCAAACAGGAGCAGGAGGGGCTTCCTCTTACTGGAAGCACACATGGGATTGGGTCTGAGACACCAAACAATTAAAGCCTCTCTGAAAGAATTGCAATCAGAGTACTGGTGGCCGGACATGAGTGAAGGAATTCATGACTTCGCAAAGAACTGTCCAAACTGCAACAGAGATCGCAGTTATGAACCGGCAAGTATAGTTTCAGAAATCCTGATAGACTGCATAACGCGATCTATCTGCGCAATCAAAGAAGAGAAGCGCGTCCCAGTGTACACAGTTAAGACAAAAAGCACTTAAAAAAAATGAGGCTCCCAGCGCTCGGCTGACGCTAGAACGGTTATAAAAGATTTGCGAGTCTTTATCGGCACATACGCAATTACCACGTTCCATTCTGACCAGGATCCTGCTTTCAGCTCTCGAGCCTATAAGGAGGCCATGGCCAGCATGGGAATTGGGTTGCGGTATTCTTGTCCATCGCACCCCGAAGGGAATAGTGTGGTAGAAAGAAAAAACCGTGACATAAAGCAATCTATAACAGCGAAGGTATTAGGTTCAGGCGCTGGATGGGTCAAACATTTAATAAGTGTCCAGACTAGTCTTAACAACATGCCAAGAAATTCTCTAAAAGGTTTCAGCCCATACGAACTACTGTTCGGAATTAGAATGAACGTTCAGGACCTCGATAGTCAGATGTCAGTGGTACAAGAAGAAACAACGCAGTTTGATGTAAAAGACCGTTTGGCTGTTTTACAGGAACTGAATGAAACAAGAAAATCATTAAGCAACATAAAGTTAAAGCAACAGCCAAGTACCACTGACGAGGCACCACCCGCAATAGCCCCAGCAAGGCCTGTCTGGATTCCAAAGATTGGGGATCTAGTCAGAGAAAAGAACGCGGTTAAGAAGGAATTTGGGCCTTCTTACAGAAAAGCAGTACCTGTCTTAGCAGTCAACGGAACAAGATCAGTTGTGCTACCGCCCCTTGCTGGTAAAAAGGAGAACAGAGTCGTGTCTATCGATCTGGTAAAACCACAAGCATGTGGCCTATAATCAACAGTAGGCCCAGTGGACTCCCAAGAAACAACAGAATACTCAAACTTGCAACAATCCAAGAGGTTCAAACTGAAAGACTCATCACATTCGATCAGCCTGCAGTGCACAATGAAGGACTATGCAATAATGCCATGGAACTCGTGCCTCTTAAAACACAGATTGAAACAGTTCGTCAAGAAACAACACCAGTCTACAATGATGTGGCATCAGAAAGTGCTACCGAGAGACAGATTGAAAGAACAATCCCATCAATTGACAGAACTGCCTCTGGTTATTTCATCAACTTCGACAACTTCTCTGAAGATTTAAACGATCCCGAAGTGATGCCAGAAACAAAAAAGTCTTTTAAAGAAAAAGCAACGCAACTCTTTCATCAACTGAAGGAAATCTACCTTGTTTCACCTTGGCTAGAGTTCTGGTTTGGTCTAGGTGTATTTTTCCTCCTGCTTTGGCTCATCATGGTACTGTGTTTGGGAAAATTCATTGAAGGAAAATATATTACAATGGACACAGCAAGTCAGAACATCAACCTAGTCCTGAAACCACACAGATCATCCCACGTGAAGAAAAGAGAACTGTCAACAGTAAATGTCACAGCAATTCCAATACCTGGTGGGGTAGTATGGGAGAAAACAGACTATGAGATCTATGGTCCGGTCGAAATCCTGAAGTATCCTCATCAACTAAAGGTTTCCTTAAGTGACTTTGTGACACCAAGCACATTCTCTGATGATTGGGACTTTAACAGTATTAATGACATGATGTCTGATTTAGTAATGTCAGCTAGATTCACAGATCATGATTATTTACAAGGTTCATCTAGTTATGAGCAGTTATTCTGTTACACCCATTATGGGGATCATTACTTGCATAAATCTGCACAGCCTAGAAATGTTTTTATGTATAATCAATGGGAACATTGTGCTACACCACCTAAAAGCAGTTCTAAAGCATTTTTTGAGAAATTCAAATACTTCTCAGGGTTTAACACCAGTGATGCAGAAACGTTTTATTACAAACTGTTAGATAAAACAGGAATGAAAACAATGCTGACAAATTCTAAATTGATATATTCAGAAGCATTTTATGACAAAATGATGACATTTGGTTTTGATTATTGGAAAAATAATATTGAAACGAAAACAATTTGGGGTACAAAAGATTGGCAGGTGCAAGGCATTGAAGCACTATTTAGAACCTGCATGATACCTGAACAAATGTTATTTTTAAATGACACAATACACCAAACATCTTGTCTTGGCCTAGCTAAGATCAAAGACCTTAAAACACCGTCTATACCAAAGCCAATACCTGAGAATACGACTACAGATATTGAGTTAGACGTGTCACAAATTTTACATTTCAACAGAATACATCCTGATTGGAAAAAGTGGTTAATCTGGCCTACAGACACAAATAGCTGTCAAGATAGATTCCTGAATAAAACACAGGGGTTAAAAATGACCAGATTAGACCCTAGATACTCCCAGAGACAACATCCAGGGATTATAACAACATACAGTGTAGGGAAACTCTGCCTAGAATGGCTAACTACATCCACACTGGCTGAAATTAAGCAACACTTGTCTTTATTAAAAGATGGTGCTGATTTGCGCGATTTCATTCTTGGACCACGCAAACAGCGTCAAAAGCGTTTCATAGCGACCAGTATCTATGCTGCTTACAACGAGGCTTGGAAAGTAAAGCAAATTGAAACTGCTGAAAAAATACGAGAAATTGATCGTATTAATTTGGAGAAATCACTTTCTGTGGTAGACAATGGGTTAATAACTCTGTCTTCCAGAATATATTCTTTGGACAATATTGTATCCTCTGCCTTTGATGTGATAGACAGAGATTTGCTAATGTTACAACATGGCCAGTCTCAATTACGCTCTATTATAGAACTAGGCTGGACGCTGCAAAATCTTCGTTCAGGCTATGTGCCTTGGCGTTTAATCAACACGACGTCATTATTTTCCAGTTTTAACCTTACTGATAAACAGATCAGTTTGGCACAGAAAGGAGCAGACTATACAATCCTGAGCATCGAAAAACTCGAGAGATTACCATTGACAATGTCAGAGAGTCCTGTCATTGAATGGATAATACACGGAATTATCACAATTCCGATAACAACTTTCCGATTTCATAAATGCCTTGAGTACATACCTGCTGGCCAATATGAACAATTGGGTAAGGGATATGTAAAATCCGAATGGAAATTACCATACACTCGTTCTTGCTATAGTGACAGCGAAAAAAATGTATTTCTTAGTGGTGAGAACTGTAAACACTCACTAAGCGGTATACTTTTGTGTCAGGGTATTAATTTACACGGAGCATGTGATGGAAATTCAAACAACCTTTCATGCCACCAGCTAGTCACACCTGCAACTCAGATAGAGCCCTTCTTTATGCAACTCGCAAACGGGAGTTACATTCTTAGAACGGATCACAGGTGTTGTGGCCTCGCGCCAGGGAAAAGTTATCTAGTACAAGTAACATCCATGGTCAAATGTTGTATGCAAGCATTGTTTCCGAGCGGGCCTCCAGACATAGTGACTCCCCTCTGGCCTCGTCTGAATCTCTATTCTATACGAATTGATACATTAAGCAAAATGAAATCTGTGCTTTTACAGACAACAGTGCCTATAACGTCATCTAAAGAGACGTATGATCTTCTAGTCGCAAGGACGGCTACTGAAGTCCATGACCTTTTATCAACAAATTGCCCCGTGCATTTCGTAGAAAGGTTCAGCCAACTCCTTAACATGTCTAGTGCAACAAGCATCCCAGGCATATTTAAGACAGTCTTTACGGGACTGCTAACACCCTTCCAGGCAAT
This sequence comes from Lissotriton vulgaris, assembly GCF_964263255.1. Lineage (NCBI taxonomy): Eukaryota > Metazoa > Chordata > Amphibia > Caudata > Salamandridae > Lissotriton > Lissotriton vulgaris. The sequence continues at coordinate 885,012,971 of NC_141694.1, forward strand.
TTTGGGAATCTTTCCTAATTTTGTGCACTCCATCTTTGGCGGCATACCACTATTTTTGGGACTCGTTGCAGGGATTCTATTTTTGACCATCCTGCTACGTTATGGCAAGCCTCGGCTCAGACATAGCTCCCATGGGAATGGAAGAGACAATCCTAGCAATGCGCTACAGGGACAGGATAACTAACGTCCTCGGATTGGCCAGGCTGAGAGATCTAAACATGACCTGGTTCCTTTCATTCAGACCGATATGGCAAAATTGCATTTTACCTGTGCTACGGTGTATGCTTTGCGGCGATGAATGCGTGTTGGACATCTGTCTTTCACTTCCATCAGCAGTACCAATGGACGTCGATACTTTGCTCAGTCCAATAACGGCTCACGCATTGTGTTGTCCCCAGCGGCTACCAATCCTGATGACGGCATTCGTGGAGACTCCTGTACTACAGCCAAGTGGTAACAGTGGAGCGAGTGACAAAAGCAACATCATCCAGGTACAACGTTCTGTGAGCATTGCTGGTCCTGCCTTCGATGACAGCAATCATTCTCACACCTGCCAAGTTACAGCGCTATCTAATTTGGTTGAACTATCACCTGATTTTGTAGACCAATTCTTTGCGAGCCTGTCTGATACGATGTTCTCACCCATAGAGAAACAATAACTTTTGAAAAGCTTTCCGACACACAGCGTTCCCTTGAACTCTGAATTCGGCCTTCAGTTTTGATCAACAAAAACTGCCAGGAGCTTTGGAAATTTATTTTCTTTGAATTGGACAATTTTTTTTAATAATTCACCCTTTTTGGCACGAACAATTCTTTGCTTAACGTAAAAACTATTCTTAGAGAACAGAAGCTTCACACTTCTATTTCTAAACACATCTAGAGACATAACAACATAACACCAGCCTCTAGCACACATGTTATTACAATGCATTTTTATGTGATGATTTATCTCGCCTTTCTTCTGTCAGAGATACTTCATGTGTAATTCTTTATGCATAATCGTTCATTGATTTCATATGCAATAATTTTTTGAATGATTACTATGCTTTAAAAAACGTACAGTACCTAAATTCCATGTATTACAAGTACGCCTATTTCGAATGCATTTATGTATTTTGGGGTGGGCAATGTTACACATGCATCTAATTGCTTAGTTTTAGTAATTTTGATGGACATGAAAACGTGGAGTGGGTGTTGCGTGCTTATCTAGGTTCCTGATCGATACTGTGACCTTATGCCCCTATTCGGCTATAAATCCATTTATTCCCTATATTGGCATAACCGTTCAAGTGCGATTTTCTGAAAAGTCATCTCTGGCCTCACACGAACAGAGCCACATTCCAGCATGACTCTCTGCTACTTCCTTTGCGACCAATTAGTGCAATGACAGAGCAGCAGTCACTATCTGATATTCCTAGATAACACTCCGAGTTCTTCAACAAGATAAAAACTCAGCAAACCTGGAAATCCCTGCTTGCTATGTTTTGATTAGTAATGGAACTCTAATGAGCAACTGATAACTGTCACTTCCTAGTGACCTCTTTAATTGACGTCTTATGTCCAGCAAACTTGCGTCAAACCCGGCACCTGTCAGGTATAAATATTACCAACGTTGCCTTAAGCAATGTGAGCTGAGAGAGATACGAGCTGTGATTTCGTTCCCTGTTGCTGATGCCAGCTGCCTGCATGACCCTGTGTTGGTAAAAACTAGCACTCTGTCGCTGCAGCCTGCTATCCTGTGGTGGTGAAGCTGCTGATTACCATTATCGCCGCTACAGCGCGACCTATGGTGCAGTACGCTTAAGGAGCTGAGCAGCCGTCCTCTGCGAAGACATCCAGCTGATTCCAGCTGCCCGCGGACGCTGTCACCCCTCCTTCCTCGACGCGCTGAGAGAAGCCGCTGCATTTCTCGTGCAGAGAAATCCAGTCCCGGCGCTTCCGGTTTACCCTCGCGGGTGACTGGGATATCGAGAGAGACCCCTGAAGGAGATACCAATCCTCCATCATTCTATTCAGAGGTATGGTGTTGACTAAACCCTTAGACGAGAATTCTTGAAACAAACCTTGGCAAAACCAACTTACACTTAAAGCTACTTACTTACTCCCCTTCTCACGTGTTAGGCTTAGGTCAGGCACACTGGGGTAGGCTTAGTTAGAAGCACCAGTTGAGTATGTTAGCCTAATGTATATATGACTGTATATATGTTTTATTACTTTTAAACCATTGTATGGCTAAGAAACCATATCAATGCTTTTGCAGTTCTATTTCGCAATACTTATCTTACTGTACGTACTTTTTATAATAACAGTTATTGCAATTGTGGCAATACATTTCTCTTGTACGAGAAGAAAGACTGTTCAATAAATGTTAACCCTTTATTGATAAACGCCCGTCTCTCTATTCTCTACATACTGTGAAAGTAAACTGCACTAGACTGACTGAGTGAAATCTATGTCTATTGTTTCACATGACCCTAGAGATCGACTCTTGATCTGAGGAGCAAAGTTGTCATGTTGCACGGTTGTTGGAAAACTGAATCCCTTCTTGTCTGTGCCAAGGAAGCTGATCACTTCCTATGCAGAGAAGAAAGTTTCCAGTGACCTCTGAGCTAGTTGGTAACACAACCCAATTAAGTTTAGAATAGTCAGTAGAGGCCTGGAATATCCGCAGTTCCACGTCGATACTACTGTTTATGTTATTCCAATGCGCAGGGCCTAGTGGGAAACTAGGAACTACACTACACTGTATGCATATAAGTATATGTATGCATGCATTTATGTTTGTATTTATATAGATATACAGATGATATATGTTTATATATGTATGTATATATATATATTCACTGAAAAAACCATAGGTTATAGACCATATATAGTTTGGAATTAGCATTTACAAAACCTTGAAAATTCACTGAAAAAACCATAGGTTATAGACCATATATAGTTAGGAATTCGCATTTACAAAACCTTATTTTACTCACACAAAACCATTGAAATTCCATATATAGTTAGTTGCGCTAACTATATATCGCGCACCCGCAATCCACTGCTGATGATGTCACATATTACATCATTCATGACATGGTCAGTGACATCACTGATGACATCACTGATGACATCTCAAATGACATCACTGATGACATCACTGATGACAACATCCAGTGACTGTTTGTTTCTGTAAAGTTAAAATATGTCTTACATATTGAAGAATGAGTGGATGTATAAGTGTCTGGATGAAGGGTTTAGTAGGTGCATGACTGACTGTATGAGTGAGTGATTAAATGTGTCTCACTGAGTGCATGGGTTAGTGACTAAACTGTCTTAATTTGTGCATCATTATGTCTGTTGTTCTGTAAACTGTTGCATGTGTTGATAAGTAGCTATATGAGTAACTATATGGGTTATTGATTGGTTGCCCAAGTATTTGTATGGGAGACTGAGTGTGTGTGTGGGTGGCTGGGAGGTGTATGACTCTGTGCATAGATGTGTGAGCAGTTGATTCACTAGATGTATGGTTTCAAAAGTGCATGTGGAAACAGCTGTATGGGCGGTTGACTGTGTGCATGAGTGTATTGGTGAGTGAATGGATATCTCAGTGCTACATGTCAAAGTAAGTACATATGTAAAACACAGTACATGTGAGAGTTGACATATATAAATAACTGTGCATAAGAGCCAGTGAATGTGTGAGTGGCTGTATGGATCATTGTGAACTTGTATCAGGGATTGTATAAGAGAGTAAATGTGTGTTAGCATATGTTTGAATAAGTAAAGTTTGTATAACTGTATAGTTGAGGAAATGGAGGTGTGATTGATTCTTTGCATGACTGACTAGGTGTGTGAGTAACTCCATGGATGAGTGACAGTCTGTGAGTGTCTGTTTACACTGATTGTATCTAAGGTTATATTAGAGTCTGAAGAGGTTCATCGTATTATCACATGAATGATATCATCAGTGATGTGATCAGTAATGTCAAATGAGATGTCATCAGTGATGTCATCAGTGATGTCATTTGAGATGTCATCAGTGATGTCATTTGAGATGTCATCAGTGATGTCATCAGTGATGTGACTGACCATGTCATGAATGATGTAATATGTGACATCATCAGCAGTGGATTGCGGGTGCGCGATATATAGTTAGTGCAACTAACTATATATGGAATTTCAATGGTTTTGTGTGAGTAAAATAAGGTTTTGTAAATGCGAATTCCTAACTATATATGGTCTATAACCTATGGTTTTTTCAGTGAATATATATATATTACCTACTGGCTATCGCCAGTAGGTATATATAGTTAGGATTTTTTCCCTATGGGATTTCTGAAAATTCTATGCCTAATAACTTTGGCGTTTGTGGACGGAAACGGTTGAAATTTTCAGGAAAATGGCACATTTTGTTTCTGAGCAGCTCCTGGAAATTTGGGGGGGGTTCGTCAAGGGGGGGCTGAGAAAAAAGGGGGGTCCCAAAACGCGTTTTTCCCATGTTAATTTCCATAGGGCGGTTGGCCTCACTTTTAGCTCGAACGGCTGAATGGATTTGCACGAAACTTGGCAAAATTGTAGGGACTGTTAGCCCGATGTGCCTTTGCTAGGTCTCAATATATGTGCTCCAGTAGTTTTTGAGAAATTAACGTTCAAAACAAGATATATATCTGTAACAGCGCTCCGGGCAGCGATCCGGTCCGCTTACTTTTCGCGAAACGGAACTTTGCGCGCAGAAAGCTGATTGGCTCTCCAGTGTCTGTCAACATTCTAAACAGTCCGGAGCGGCCGCCATCTTATCTCTCGGTAGGATCGAGAGAGAAGAAGATGTGAAAAACGAAGGGGGAATTTATTGAAAGGGGGCAAGGTTTACCCCTCTTGACCCCCTAGGAATGTTGTTGGGGTTATTAAAGGGTCCCGTGGGGAAAATAAAAAAAAAAATATTTTTCACGGTAGAAGCGTTTCCCGGGCCGCGAACTGGGCCGCAAACTGGTAGCGAAATGGGAATTCGCCATTTTGTGCTTCGTTTTAATTGTTTAGAGACAAAAATTATCGCCGCACATCGGCCACAATGCATGAATATCGTTGAAAAGTCAGCGATATTCATGCATTATCCAGCAAATGCTCTTAGCCATGTTATCCACCTTCCATTGGATAACAGAAAGCTGATTGGCTCTCCGGTGTCTGTCAACATTCTAAACAGTCCGGAGCGGCCGCCATCTTATCTCTCGGTAGGATCGAGAGAGAAGAGGTGAAAAACGAAGGGGGAATTTATTGAAAGGGTGCAAGGTATACCCCTCTTGACCCCCTAGGATTGTTGTTGGGGTTATTAAAGGGTCCCGTGGGGAAAATAAAAAAAAAATTATTTTTCACGGTAGAAGCGTTTCCCGGGCCGCGAACTGGGCCGCAAACTGGTAGCGAAACGGGAATTTGCCATTTTGTGCTTCGTTTTAATTGTTTAGAGACAAAAATTATCGCCGCACATCGGCCACAATGCATGAATATCGTTGAAAAGTCAGCGATATTCATGCATTATCCAGCAAATGCTCTTAGCCATGTTATCCACCTTCCATTGGATAACAGAAAGCTGATTGGCTCTCCGGTGTCTGTCAACATTCTAAATAGTCCGGAGCGGCCGCCATCTTATCTCTTGGTAGGATCGAGAGAGAAGAAGAGGTGAAAAACGAAGGGGGAATTTATTGAAAGGGGGCAAGGTATACCCCTCTTGACCCCCTAGGATTGTTGTTGGGGTTATTAAAGGGTCCCGTGGGGAAAATAAAAAAAAAATTATTTTTCACGGTAGAAGCGTTTCCCGGGCCGCGAACTGGGCCGCAAACTGGTAGCGAAACGGGAATTCGCCATTTTGTGCTTCGTTTTAATTGTTTAGAGACAAAAATTATCGCCCCACATCGGCCACAATGCATGAATATCGTTGAAAAGTCAGCGATATTCATGCATTATCCAGCAAATGCTCTTAGCCATGTTATCCACCTTCCATTGGATAACAGAAAGCTGATTGGCTCTCCGGTGTCTGTCAACATTCTAAATAGTCCGGAGCGGCCGCCATCTTATCTCTCGGTAGGATCGAGAGAGAAGAAGAGGTGAAAAACGAAGGGGGAATTTATTGAAAGGGGGCAAGGTATACCCCTCTTGACCCCCTAGGAATGTTGTTGGGGTTATTAAAGGGTCCCGTGGGGAAAATAAAAAAAAATTGATTTTTCACGGTAGAAGCGCTTCACGGGCCGCAAACTGGGCCGCAAACTGGTAGCGAAACGGGAATTCGCCATTTTGTGCTTCGTTTTAATTGTTTAGAGACAAAAATTATCGCCGCACATCGGCCACAATGCATGAATATCGCTGAAAAGTCAGCGATATTCATGCATTATCCAGCAAATGCTCTTAGCCATGTTATCCACCTTCCATTGGATAACATGGCTAAAAACCGCTCTGTGCGTGAGCTTTTTTTTTTGCTGCGTGACGTTTGTTAACGTTCGATTCGATGGAAATCAGGAAGTGTTGAACACCATTTTGTCACTGCGAGTGAATATTTTGTTATAAATGAATCCTTATTGATAAACATTGTCTGCGCCATCTTGCGTTTTTGTCCAATGCCACAATTTTGTCGTGCACGGCAGCCATTTTAGATGCCTTGACCAGGGCCACTCTCTGCACGCCGTCGATTCTCAGCATGGCTCCCCACCCTCGCACGCATCTCCCCCACGCAATGGTCACCCCCGCTCTCTCTCTCATGCATGGGCCATATACTTCCCCCATCTGCGCTGCTCTTCTCTGAGAATCACACCCTGTGCCCGTTCGACACCTCCCTTTCACCCTATTCACTACCGCACCCTCTGACACTTCTCTTCCTCTGTGTCCGATTGTCCAGGCCGGACCTAGGCTATCACCTAGCCCTGCGGATGTAGTTTATGGCTCCAGCTGTAGAGTATCCAGACATGCCAACCCTCCCGATTCAGGTGTGAGACTACTGATTTCAGTGCTAGTCTTTCGCTTCCCGATTCCTGCAAGGAGAAACCCGGGGGCATATTTCCAACAACTAGCGGTAATTTTTGTCTCTAACTTGTTTAGAGACAATAATTATCGCCGCACTTCGGCGAATTTTATCGCACATAAACCTTGCTATTAGCAAGGTTTATCGCAAATGCGATAAAAAACGGCCGCAATGCATGAATATCGCTGAAAAGTCAGCGATATTCATGCATTAGTCAGCAAATGCTCTTAGCCATGTTATCCACTTCCCATTGAACAAGCGCATGGTCTTTTAAAGATTTGTGAAGTACTCGGGGCGGCGGTGTGTGTGTGTCCTCTTTCAGGAGCGGGCGGGGGGGCACTGGCAGCAATTTGCAGGCCAGGCAGTGTTCAACACGTGCATCACCCTTTCTCTGCCTGCTATTGCGCTCCATGCTTCGGAAAGGTAAGAAAAAGAACGTGCATTTGAGTTTGAAATGTCCGATCTTGTAGCAGTACACTTGCAAAGCCCACACATGACAATAACCCGATTCAAGGCCCCATTCACCCGATTTTAAAAAAAAATATAGTACTCCAAGACAGTTACATTTTAAAACTTTATTAATATTTAAATATAACGAACGCAACAAAAACTGTAAATATATTTAACCATTTTTTTAAATTAACCAGAACTATAACGATAACAACAACAACAACAATAATATAACTTTTATGCCTAAATTACGCAAACATTTAGCTAATCTGCTAAAGGGGGGAGTCACCATTTCTTTACAATAATCAATAATGAAAAATCCACATCAATAGGGTTGCCCGTTTTCTCGATGCAGCACTATAGTGCAATATACACAGCACCTGGGCTGTCAAGAGTGAACAGGTCTTTCTTTGTTCCTTAAGATGTTATCTCCGAGAATGCTGATGCATGGGTGTCTGTACACTTCTTTGTCAATTCTGTCAAGATGATAACTGCTTTATAAACAGACGATATCTTTGTTTCGTCATTAGTGTTAAGTGTGTCTGAAACTACAGTGCCCTTCTGTTTTTTTTTCTTCAGGCTCTACAGAGTTTTGTGTGTTGTTCTTTTGAGCGACAATTATTCCAGAGGTTTCAGGTTCACTTGTTTTGTTCTGCAGTGAGTTAACAGCTTTAGAGAGTTCATGTTTATTTGCTATGTCCTGCTGTTCGTGAACTGCTTCAGAGACGTCAGCCTCATTTTTTATGTTTCAGTAGATCCTGGACCTGCCCGGCCGCGCCCAAAATGGCGCCGGTGTAAATGGGACTCGTAACTGCTTGTTCTGTACTGGTTGCCCAACCTTGATATCACGAGATACATATGCAGTTTTGAAGCACATGGCGGAGGCTTGTCTGCTGTAGTGGGGCGCCCCTTTATCGTTTCAGTCGCCATTCCGCCCGCTTTTGCTACACTGTGCCTCATCCGCCATTCAGCTGTTTACCGCCCGCTCTTACGGCTACAGCGTCTCGCTCACCATGTAGTTGAGTTGTTCCCACTCTTGCGGTGCAGCGGTAGGCGGCTGCCACAGGACTCTTAAAATGGCGGCCGGCTCTTCGGATTTGGGCCTGGTCCAGTAAAATGGCCCTGGGACACCTTGGAACTCGGACGCTTGTCTGCCAGGGCTTGGGTCCCATTCTCGAAAGCGTCCCCTCAGCCTTGAAGATTGTACAAAAGTCTTGGGGGCCCTCGACTCCCGCAGGCTTCCGGTGGGGAGCGGCTGCCATGATTGCTTGCGGAATGGCCACGACGGAGCTACGAGATGGTGGTGCTCTCATGGTGACGCCAGCTTCAGTCTGAAACATCCAGAAACAAGGTGGGGCTTTCACCGTTTGGGGAAAAAAAATGTTTTAATCCAATGAAAAGTGTTATTTTTAGGTCACATGACCTAGTCTTACATAATTAGGAAAAGAAAAGTAAAATGAACCAATGAAAAGTTTTATTAACAAGTCACATGACCTGTTATGCTTACGTTACGCGCTGCGCGGCGCGCTCTGGATCGTTTCCGGGAAGCTGCGCCTTGCGCACCGGAGCACTTCCGGGTGCGCTAACGCGTCGCGTCATATGACGCATTACGCGACAATGCAGGTGCAGAATATAGTCAAAATGTCTCCACCAACCAGCGGTCGGAATTCCACCGCTTTCAGCAGTCCAAAAAGTTCGGTCAAATCTTAAGAGCGGGAGCAACTCAACTACATGGTGAGCGAGACGTTGTAGTCGCAAGAGCGAGCGGTAAACAGCTGAATGGCGGAAGAGGCACAGAGTACCAAAAGCGGGCGGAATGGCAACTAAAACGGTAAAGGGGCGCCCTACGACAGCGTGTCTTCAGGTGAAACGGATTGTGGGACAAGGTCCAGAATGAAAGATTCTTCAAAAGGGAAAAAATTCCGCCGGACCCCGGGAGCCGGCCGCCTATGCCGGGGGCGATCTCAGGCCTCACCAGGGCAACACGACTTGGGGAGGGGGCAGGAGCCAAGCGCCCCCTCTCAGTCCGCGCCATCTCACCGCCCCTCGGGGGCCTCCGTCAAGCGGTTTAGGGAGGCACCGTATCACATTGTTTTCCAATGCAGTCAGGTCCACAAATGGACCCCACTTACTTTGAATAGTGAAGCTGCAGCAGGTGCAAATAAGGTTTAAACAGTGTTACAAGAACTGCTTAGAACTCTGAAGTATGGCACTCAATAACCAAGACTTATGCCATTTATGTAAGGCAGTGACATGGAAGCAACTCAGGGACAAAAAGCATGAACGAACATTCACGTATGAAAATCTTATTTGGAGAAGGGGTAGAATCCAAACGCCCCCTGCCAGTTCGCGCCACTACACCGTATGTGGAAAATCTGAAGCCATCATTCTGCAAACTCTCAACGCTTGTTATCAGTGCATGAGTTTCATGCTCGATCGATTGAGCTAGCCGGATCGGGCAATAAAAAGTATAAAATAGTTATGTAAATAGTTATTTAATAAAATGTTTTATTCTGTTTCTTTGGTGGTGTGTTGTGTATATTTATAATATTTGCATAGGGTTTGCCGTTATTTTGGGCGGTGTGGGTGGCGGAGTCGAGCTGTTTTGCAGCCCTCATGGTGTGGAGCTCAATTCATTTCACTATTTTCGTATTTCTCATGAAGGGTTATTCCTAATGTTTGTATTTTACCGAGGTTAAAAAGAGATCGAATTAGTGGTCTACTGATTTTGCTCGATTACTTTTATTTTTTTACACGATTTTTCACTATCTGCAAAGACTAAACAGAGTATTGCGACTTTGTGCTTGTTTGTAAATAGAGAATGATCCAAAGAGAACCAATTGTAAAACAATAAATGCTTGGATAATAATCAATCAAATGGAGAGACAAGCAGGTACGACGGATTACAACAGGGGTAAAGGTCTGCGTTAACTACCGTTCACTATCTGCAAAGAGAGAGTACTACTAAGAGAAAAGAGGGGAGTGGGGGGGGGCAGCGTTCAAAGCACATCAGCGTGCATAAACACGAAAACGTTTTTACCTATCACGTACTTGACATTTGACAGCTTTTGATGTTTGCTATTAAAAAACCATTGAAATTCACAAAAAAAAACATAGGTTATACTCCATATATAGTTAGGAATTTGCATTTACAAAACCTTGAAAATTCAATGAAAAAACCATTGGTTTTAGGCCATATATAGTTAGGGATTTGCATTTAGAAAACCTTATTTTACTCGCATAAAACCATTGAAATTCCATATATAGTTATAAGCGCTAACTATATATCGCGCACCCGCAATCCACTGCTGATGATGTCACATATTACATCATTCATGACATGGTTAGTGACATCACTGATGACATCACTGATGACATCTCAAATGACATCACTGATGACATCACTGATAACATCTCATTTGACATGACTGATCACATCACTGATGATATCATTCATGTGATAATACCATGAACCTCTTCAGACTCTAATATAACCTTAGATACAATCAGTGTAAACAGACAGTCACTCATCCATGGAGTTACTCACACACCTAGTCAGTTATGCCAAAAATCAATCACACCTCCATTTTCTCAACTATACAGTTATACACACCTTACTTATTCAAACATATACTAACACATATTTACTTTACTCTCTTATACAATCTCTGATACATGTTCACAATGATCCATACAGCCACTCACACATTCACTAGCTCTTATGCACAGTTATTTATAGATGTCAACTCTCACATGTACTGTGTTTTACATATGTACTTAATTTGACATGTAGCACTGAGATATCCATTCACTCACTAATACACTCATGCACAGTCAACCGCCCATACAGCTGTTTCCACATGCAGTTTTGAATCTATACATATAGTGAATCAACTACTCACACATCTATGTACAGAGTCACACACCTCCCAGCCACCCATACACACACACTCAGTTTCCCATACAAATACTTGGACAACCAATCAATAACCCATACAGTTACTCATATAGCTACTGATCAACATATGCAGCAGTTTGTAGAACAACAGATATAATGATGCACAAATTAAAACAGTTTAGTCACTAACCCATGCACTCAGTGAGACACATTTAATCACTCACTCATACAGTCAGTCTTGCACCTACTAAATCCTTCATCCAGACACTTATACATCCACTCATTCTTCAATATGTAAGACATATTTTAACTTTACAGAAACATACAGTCACTGGATGTTGTAATCAGTGATGTCATCAGTGATGTCATTTGAGATGTCATCAGTGATGTCATCAGTGATGTCACTAACCATGTCATGAATGATGTAATATGTGACATCATCAGCAGTGGATTGCGGGTGCGCGATATATAGTTAGCGCTTATAACTATATATGGAATTTCAATGGTTTTATGCGAGTAAAATAAGGTTTTCTAAATGCAAATCCCTAACTATATATGGCCTAAAACCAATGGTTTTTTCATTGGATATATATATATATATATATATATATATTTGATCTTTGCTAGAAGTACCAGGTAAAACAAGAGACCTCTCTGCTCAGAATGCAGCGGGAGGTCATATCCACACACATTAGAACTAATGCAGGTTTTAGCATTATAGTGACCCCCATTATATCCTTTAAAAATTTCTCAATGTCCTCCCAAAACACATTGATACCAGGGCAAGTGAAAAAGACATGATCATCATTAGCTCTTAAAAACACATATTCTACATCTCGGGGTTGGCTGCAGTACAAACCTTGCAATCTTTTGGGGGGTCCAATATAATCTATTGATAGTGAAAAAATGATTTCATTTTAGTTTTGTTGACTTACCACTGATACAATAATTTCTCTGAATTTTGTCATATTGATTGTAGGCCCATCCCCTGAAAAGTACCTTTCCACACCAAATATGGTGCCATCATCTTCTTGTCTTCAGCCTCGAGAAATCTCCAGTAAATTGTAGCAACCTCCTCACTTTTAGATCTGACATCCTGGAATGTGTACTCAGTTTACCAGTACCCCCACTCCAGTCTCCTGAGTCACACTTACAAGCCAAGTAAACAGCTGTACATATTTAAATCTTGATAGAGAATCTCCAGTCTTAGCTCTTAAGATATTCCAGGGTAATATACCCTGCACTGTCATGAATTCCCCCAAGGTAACAGTTTCAGCCCACCTTAATGTAAGACTCAGCTGTCCTTCAGGCACTCTGGGGTACCAGGTTAATCCCAGATTGGTGCAAAGTCAGAATAATAACCAATACCCAAGGTCTTCCCCACTTCTGAACCATAGACTTAGTGCTGCCTTTACAACCTTCAGTCGTAGTTTTAGAAAGTATTAAAGGGCTCACAACTTATATAAGAACCAGTGGTTCCAGACTCCCTAATCATTTCTTTTATTAGGATAGCAAACCTCATGTTGAACGATTGAGGTCAGGGATGGAGAGGCCACCCTTCTCAAGCCTGTGCCTCAACTTTTTCCACGCCAGCCTTGCCCCACGAGAAGCCCATTAAAATGATTGTTTCCCCTGGATCTTATCAAGCTGATCTTGGAAATATGATGGAAATACAATTAATAAAGTACAGCAGTTTGGGGAGGATCGACATCTTAATCAAATTCACACGCCCATAGATTGTCAGTAGGACATCCACCTCCTTTGCCGCCCTTTTTAAATTGTGTAGTGGTAGTTCATTCACATGGTTGACTAGGACAATACCTAAATATTTATTTTCTACCCATGCCTCCCCTTCCAACCTTCCACATTCAAACACAGTACATCTGACTTAGAGTTATTCACTGAATATCTAAAATAGGTCCCAAACTCCGCTGTTAAACTCTTCACCCTAGGAATAGATTGAACAGGGTCTGATGTATAAATGACCAGGTCATCTTCATATAACACACTCTTATTGAACAAATAAGATGTCAAACAATAAAGAAGATAAGGGTCAGCCTTGACAACAGTCCCTTGCACACGCCAACAGTATATATTATGTATCATTGACAATAATAAAAAAACTCTCTTGTTACTCTGTTGAAACAGTCACTTCAGTTTAATCTTGAGATCCTTAGCCAACACATGTTTTGTTGTGCTTAATTGTTGTGTACAGCGACTTCTTCAGAGCTCTAATTTCTTCGCATGGATCCTCAGTTCTGGTTGTATTTCCGACCCGGAAAGGGTTGTAGTTGTCCAGTGATATTTGCACAGTAAAGGGCAACAGTGATTACTGTGGCCAAGATTTAGTGTATTCCAGAATTCTTTTCTTAAGTGTGGATTGTGTGTGTATAAGTCATACGAAGAGATTAAAGCCCTGAAGAAGTTGCTGTACACAACAATTATGCGCAACGAAACACATGTTGGCTAAGATCTCAGGATTAAACTGAAGTGACTGTTTCAATAGAGGAACATGAGTGGTTTTTACCATTGTCAATGATACATAGTATATGCTGTTGGTGTGTGAAAGAGACTGTTGTTTTGGTTTATCAGTGGTTATCGACAAATTGGGGAGGAGGGCGGCTCTTCCCACCCTTATGCACTGCAATCATAATTGTACACTAGTATATACTCACAGCCTATTTCCCAAGAGCACCATTATCCTAAACAATCCACTAACCAAGAAAGTCCCAGGGAAAAGCCTTGTCTTGTCCCACTATGGATGCTGAAACTCCTAGTCAATGACCCACTAAGGAAGATTCTAGCTGACGAATTCCCATAAAGCTCCCGAAGTGTGGTGATAAAACAAGGACTAAACCCCAATACTTCCAATTCACCAGACAAATATGCCCAACATACTTGGTGGAATGCCTTGGCTGTATCTATCGTAACCACAGCCAGGGGAATGAAGCGAACAGTGGCTAGGTCAATGGATTCGATCAACTGATAAGCGAGTTCTTGGATTTGCCTCTTTGGCACAAAGCCCTTCTGATGTGGGTGTTTTAACTTGGAGGGTTAACTTAACCAATCTTTGTGCCACAATGCTCATGAAAACCTTATAATCTGCATTCAGCAGGGAGATTGGATGCTAGGAATCTTCCTTCCTGGTATCCTTAGCACATTTTTAAACCAAAACAAATGTGGCTTCTTTCCACAAATTTGGAGTCTGCCCACCCTTTCATACATTGAATTAAACAATGTCTCCCATTCTGGAACACTCTTCTCTACTAAGAGCTTATAGAGTTCTGATGGAGTGGTATCTGGATGGCAACTTTCTCATTTTTTAATATGTGACAGGTGCTCCCTGATTTCCCCTTGTTAATTGGTGCTTCAAAATAATCTTTGTCCTACACTTTAAGCCCCGAGAGCTCAATACTCTTCAACCAATCTCTAAGCCTATCCAGATCGGGAAAACTTTTCTGAATATAGTTAAGAGAATAAGGAGTGCAAAAGTGCCTGCATATCCTGAACCTGATTTGAGACATCTCCCTGTAGATTGACAACCAGTCAAATCCTTTCCTTCCAGCCAAGCAATACTCAAATTATTTCATGTACTTAGTTTGCCACCATTCATATCCAACTTGATTTGTAATCTAACTATGTTTCCTCCAATTTCTTAAAGAACCTTTCCCTAAGGGGCCCGTACTTTCCCGCAGTATACCAGCCGCTAATTGCCCCACTTTTTGCTCTAGTCTATCAAGGTCTGCTCTTTCTTGCCTTATTTTTAAAGTGTCCCCGGCTTTGCAAAAACCTCTCTGGTGTATTACCTTAAGTGAATCTGAGCCTGCATTATCAAGTAAAAAGTCAGTACAGGCTTTTTTCACAATGGAGACAATCCCAGGGTCAAGGAGGATAGCCCTGTTAACATCCACCTTGAATTTTGATTGTCTCCCAAAAAGTTAACAGACATAAGAAATGTTGCTTAATCTGAGATATTCCCAGTCACCTCGTTGACCTCTTGTATTTTACCTGCCAAAACGCTATGCACAAAGAAATAATCCAACCTGGAAAAATTCCCATATTTTTTACTATGAAAAGTGTAGCTCCTCATTGGGCCCTTCAGATATCTCCATGCATCAACCAGACCAACATCCTGGAGCATACTTTAGAGAGCCTGTTTCATCCTAGGGGCTTGAGCACAATTCCTCAAGGTGGATCTATCTAAAAAGGGGTCCAAAGGAGTATTAAAATCACCTCCAATAACCAATGGGGCTATAACCTCAACTAAATTCTACTCAGAATTAACAATATAGAGGGGGGTCATCCAAATTCGGACCATTAAATCCAACACACACCAACTCTGAACTGGCCCACCTCATAGTTGCCAGGACCCACCTACCTGAACTATCAGTTTTTGAAGATATTATCTTGACCCCGGAGCCCCTCCTTACCAAGATTGCCAACCCCCTTACAATATTTTGCCTGGTCCGAAGTTACATAACTCTCCACCCACCTGAAAATAGAAAAAAGAGCCTTACTCACACTGGCAGTCAAAAGAGTCTCTTGCATTATAATAATGTGAGCCAGACTTTCTTCTGAATAACGCATCACCCATCTCTGTCTGCCTCGGGTTCTAAGACCATTATCATTCCATGTTAAGAAAGATAACTCCTTGCTACCTCCTATAATTTTAAACTATATCAAAGTCCTTCTTTAAAAGCATTATCCAAGGCCTGCAAACATTAAGGCGATTAATGTGATGGCATGATGATATTGAGGACATGTTTTTTTAATCTTTCCACTGCTCCTCACCCAGTCCCCAATCCCTAACCCCTACCCAGACCCACCCCTTCATCCAACCCTGGGGAACCCTCCCATGGCTAGCAGGCATAAGGATGCCTTGAGAGCTTTCCTAGGAAAGTCTTAAGTATACTCCCTCATCTCCCCGCCCAAACCTCACAACCCGGCAATCATGTCCTCCCTAACAAGTAAGATGCAGCATCCTTTCTAATAGTTTCAATCAATGCATCTACATCCTCCACAGCTCAGTAATGCACTGAAAAAACAAAGGTTACAGGGACGTCATGTGTAGGCTCACATTTCACTCGTATAAAACCTGTGAAATTCACAAAGGTTACAGGGACGTCATGTGTAGGCTCACATTTCACTCGTATAAAACCTGTGAAATGCAGCTGGTATAGTTACCTGAGCTAACTATAACTTACGCCCCTGAAATGCACTGCTTATACCATCACATATAACATCCAGACACTAACACACCCACTCATTCATCCATACAGCCACTCACACACTGAGTTAGTTACCCATACAGCTACTCGCATACCTACTCACTCATCCATGCAGTTACTTAAACACCCACTAACTTACTCATAGACATTCTAACACATGTACTCACTCAGCTATACAATCACTGTATAAGCACACACTAAGACATAAAGGGCTCGATTCACAGAATGAACTCAAGACTCAATCCTAAACTTACTACTATTTTGGTATTCACAGAATGCACTTACTACTTTTGGCATTCACAGAATGAACTTACTACTTTTGGTATTCACAGAAGTTAGGATTTTGTCTTAAGACAGACTTAAGACAGACTTAAGACAGACTTACAACAGACTCAAAACAGAATTAAGACAAAATCCTAACTTAAGTCTGTCTTAAGTCTGTCCTAAGTTTGTCTTAAGACAAACTTAAGACAAAATCCTAACTTCTGTGAATACCAAAATAGTAAGTTTATTCTGTGAATACCAAAAGTAGTAAGTGCATTCTGTGAATGCTGAAAATAGTAAGTGCATTCTGTGAATACCAAAATAGTCATAAGTTTAGGAATGAGTCTTAAGTTCATTCTGTGAATCGGGCCCACTGCCACTCTCACATTCCCTCACTCATCCATACTGCCACTCACACACTCCATCACTCACCTATACAGCCTCTGGCATACCCACTCATTCACCCATACAACCCATCACTCACTAATACAATCATTCACACACCCATCAAGCTACTCAGACACCTACTCACACATGGATACACACAGTCACACAGCCACTCATATAATATGTGCTACAAATAGTATTACTCTTTAGTAGCACACAAACTATCCTTATTCATGTTTTGTATTATCTTAGTATATGTATTTAACATACTTTAGAAAACACCCACACTTACTGGATGATGTCATCAGTGATGTCATTTGATATGTCATCAGTGATGTCACTGACCATGTCATGAGTGATATAATATGTGAGGTCGTAAGCAGTGTATTGTGGGAGCGTAAGGTATAGTTAGCTCAGCTAATTATACCTGCTGAATTTCACTGGTTTTGTATGAGTGAAATGTGAGACTAAATATAACGTCCCTGTAACCTTTGTTTTTGTTCAATCTAGGTAGTCCTTGGCATTGAAGCCTGCAAGTGCACAAGTAACACATTCAACTCAAAACAGGACACCTGTCAATGTCTCAATCACAAAACTGCATCCTTTATTGCATACCTACAGCATATCTAGAAGTGTGTTATGTGCACTATTATGTGGACTTGGTACTTCAGAAACAGATAAAACATGGCAATTGAAGCAAGCAGTGACAGTGCACATTCAGGGTCTGCACTAGTAGCCATCACCCATTTTGAAATACTATTTCTCTGCATGATTGAGAAGATTGTGTCAGTACTTGCCTATATATCTGAGAGATTGTAGAAGTAAATCTCTATCAGTTCCATGAGATGTTTAAGTAAATATGCTGGGATGTAACTGCCTGTTATAATACCTCTATGGCTGTCTGAATGTGTATGTAAGTGGCTACAGAAATACTTCAGAGCCTGTGGTAAGCAAAATAGAGCTGCGTAGGTGTGAGCGCAACTACCTTTGAGTCTGCTACATGTATTGATAGTTTCTAGAGAGTTATTGAATCTATATGTGGTTCTGTAGCTGTGCCAATAGCTGAAACATAGGCTTTATTTTTTTCTGAACATGTATGTCATGTATGTATAGATACCCTGTCCCCTAAGCCCTATAGGGATAACAAAGAGGGACCCCCCAAGGCCAAAATAATAAAAACGTTGTCAGTTTCTGCCACAACCCTCTGGACTCCCGCAGGATCAGAAAATATAAAAAAAACAAAATGGCAGATGGGGCCACCTGCATTATGTAAATAAGGGGACTGTTGCATGTGACCCCCTCCAGAGCAGCATTCGACCCCGGGGATTCCATCCCCCAGGGCCCCATTGTTAATATGGGGAGAGGGGCTGTGCAGCCCCATCCCCCAGCAGTATGTGGCCCCAGGGACCCCATCCCCTGGTGCCTGAATCATCAAATTATAGGCCCCTGTGAGAGCATCCCCAGGGCCAAATTCTATAAGAGGAGGTGGGCATGCTGCCCCCTCCCTGAGCATTATAGCCCCGAAGGGAGCCCACCCCTGGGACTGGAATTTACTAAAAAGGAGGAAGAGGTTGGGTGGCCCCCTACCGAGCCTGGTGATCCCATCAGGGCAGCTAACTTTCTAAAAAAGGAAGGGGGGCATGCTACCCCCTGCCTATACCATTAATGGAGTTGGGGACCAATCCCCTGGGGTCAGTTCACTAGCTGCATCCCAGGTAGCCCACCCGAGAGACACTGTGGTTTTCCTGCCGGCACTGGCATGGGCAGGGAAACCTATGTTTGCGCCTGCCTGACAGAGGCCTTTTTAAATCTCCAAACACATGGATGCAAACACAATGCCTGCTCCCAGGGGTGGGGGCATTGAAAATGCTCCCACCAGCTACGAGAAGAACTTTGATCTGTGTCCCTGCTCACACTGATTCGGGCAGGGAAATAGATCCTGATATTGCTCCTACCCAGAGGGAGCAGCACAAATAGCTGTTCCCTTTTGGGATGAGCAATATGTGTTCTGAGATATATGATTTCCTATGTCATCATTGATGTCACTGACCATGTCAAGAGTGATGTAATATGTAAGGTCATAAGAGGTGCATTGACGGGGCATAAGTTATAGTTAGCTCAGGTCAACTATAACTGCTGAATTTCTGTGGCTTTGTGTGTGTTAAATCTGAACCTACCTATAACATCCCTGTAACCTTTGGTATTTTTAGTGAATTTCTAAGGTTTTTTTAAACTCTGTTTCCTAACTATAACATCCGTGTATCCTTTTTTCAGGGAGTTTTATGTTTTTTTAATTGGTAGATCTTAACTATAACATCCCTGTAACCTTTGGTTTTTAAATACAAATTGTACTACAATTTGGCCCATAAATTACATTTACTAATAAACATTTTGACAGGTTTATAAATATATTTTATTCGCACATTCATTCTAATCATATATTTTAAAAATATGAAGATTATGGTGAATTAACTGGTGTAGTCTTTCTATAAAAGCATTGCACCAAGTCTTTCTTTTTTTATTCATTTCATGGAGCTGCAGGTCCATTCCCAACCAAAAGTACACATTCATTACTAAAAATAATAAGACATTTCATATAAGATTATGCTATTGCAATTTCTATAAGTGTATTGCTGCTTGTGTATGGGTTTGTGAGTGGTTGTGTAAGTGATGGCGTGGGTGTGAGAGTGGCTATATGGGTGTGTGAGTGACTGTATTGCTGTGTAGGTGGGTATGGGAGTGGCTCTCTGGGTGTGTGAGGGGTTTTGTGGGTCTATAAGCAGGTGTGTGTGTGGCTTTATGGGTGTATGAGTGGTTGTATGGGTGTATAAACAGGTGTGAGTGGTTGTGTGAGTGCTTATGTGAGTGGCTGGGTGGGTCTGTGCATGAGTGTGTGAGTGGTGTTTTAGGTCTGTGAGCAGCTATATGGGTGTTTGAGTGGTTGTGTGGGTATATAAGTGGGTGGATGAGTAGGTATGTGAGTGCTTGTTTGAGTGGCTGTGTGGGTATATCAGTAGGTATGTGAGTGGTTTTGTGGGTCTGTGGATGGGTGTGTGAAAACCTGTCTTGGGACTCTGCTTTTTCTCGGCCCCCACTTGACAGATCACTCCAAACCCTTCCAGCCAGCAGCTGAAGTGACTAGCGAACTAGTTTGGAAAGTTTCATGAAGATTCATAAAACTGTGCCAAAGTTATTACCAAAACAGAAAAATGCTCTTCCTATGGAAGCTAGATCCTAACTATAGCTACCTACTTTTTAGGAGCGCACACAGAAACGAGTGAACCAGATGTTTTTCTCCCCTCAGGAAACTTGCATCTTTATTTTAGGAAAAAACCGTCTGGTTCACTCGTTTCTGTGTGCACTCCTAAAAAGCTTCTGGGCATCTGTTGGACAACATTAAGGACATGGCGCCCTGCCGTGGGGAGTTGCACCATCCGTGAAAATGCCAAGGAGGCTGCAGAGATGGAACTGTTCTGACTCGACGTGCAGCAGAGCGAGTGTGGTGAATTTAATTTGCACCTGGATTTGGGACCTACTAAGGGAAGTTCAAGTTCAAGTTCAAGTTCAAGAATTTATATAGCGCACTACTCACCCAGAGAGTCTCAAGGTGCTTGGGGAGGGGGATCATTATTTATCAAACAGCCAGGTTTTAAGTTCTTTTCTGAAGGAGATGTGGTTCTGTGTAAGGCGGAGGTAAGTGGGGAGTGAGTTCCAGGTCTTGGCCGCCAAGTAGGAGAAGGATCTACCTCCCATGGTGGATCTTTGGATACGCGGGACTGCGGCGAGGCCTTGCCTGGAGGATCTTAGTTGGCAGGTGGGTGTGTAGAAGGATAGTCGAGTGTTGAGGCATTCGGGCCCTAGTTTGTAGAGGGCCTTGTGTGCGTGGGTGAGGAGACGGAATGTTATTCTTTTGTTGACGGGAAGCCAGTGGAGGTCTTTCAGGTGTCCGGTAATGTGCTCTTGGCGAGGGATGTCCAAAATTAGTCTCACTGATGCGTTTTGGATGCGTTGGAGTTTTTTCTGTAATTTGGCTGTGATTCCGGCGTAGAGGGTCTTTCCGTAGTCTAGTCGACTCGTAACCAGTGCGTGGGTGACAGTCTTTCCTGTCTCGGTGGGGATCCAGTGGAAGATTTTTTTGAGCATACGGAGTACGTTGAAGCAGGAGGATGAGACTGCGTTGACTTGTCTGGTCATCGAGAGTGAGGAGTCTAGAATAAAGCCAAGGTTGCGTGTGTGGTCTGTGGGTATGGGTGCTGAGCCCAGATCCGAAGGCCACCATGAGTCGTCCCAGGCAGAGGGGGATGATCCTAGGATGAGTACCTCCGTTTTGTCTGAATTAAGTTTTAGTCGGCTGTGTTTCATCCATACGGCTACTTCTTTTATGCCTTCGTGAAGATTGATTTTGGCGGTGTTGGAGTCTTTGGTGAGGGAAAGGATCAGCTGGGTGTCGTCAGCGTAGGAGATGATGTTAAGGTTGTGTTGACGCGCGATGGAAGCGAGTGGACTCATGTAAACATTGAAGAGAGTGGGACTGAGTGATGATCCTTGTGGTACACCGCAGATGACTTCGGTGGCCTCTGATTTGAAAGGGGGAAGTCGGACTCTCTGAGTTCTCCCAGCTAGGAACAAGATGATCCAGTCCAAGGCTTTTCCTTTTATGCCGATGTTGCTGAGGCGTTGTATGAGGGTGCTGTGACAGACAGTGTCGAAGGCGGCGGAGAGGTCGAGTAGAATGAGGGCCACTGTTTCTCCGTTGTCCAGTAGTATTTGGATGTCGTCTGTTGCTGCGATGAGGGCGGTCTCGGTGCTGTGTTTGGCTCAAAATCCCGACTGTGAGGGATCGAGGGAGTTGTTGGTTTCTCCGTTGTCCAGTAGTGTTCGGATGTTGTCTGTTGCTGCGATGAGGGCGGTCTCGGTGCTGTGTTTAGATGTGTGTGTAGATCTAGGAATCACTGAGTGGGTTTTTAGAAAATTGTATTGGTGTGTCAATGGTTTCAAATATGGTACTTCATATTTTATAATGAGTGTTAAAAAGTTATACTAGTGTTTGATGAGGTGTATCAGATTGCCACGTGGATGATGTCGTCAGTGATGTTATTTGAGATGTCATCAGTGATGTCACTGACCATGTCATGAATGATGTAATATGTGACATCATCAGCAGTGGATCGCGAGGGCGCGAGTTATATTTAGGAATTTCACTGGTTTTGTACAAGTAAAATGTCCAGCTAACTATAACACCCCTGAAACCTATGGTTTTTTCAGTGAATTTCTAAGATTTTTTAAATGCTAATTCCTAACTATAACATGTCTGAAACCTTGGGTTTTTTCAGTGAATTTCAAAGGTTTTTAAATGCTAATTCCTAACTATAACGTGCTTGAAACCTATGGTTTTTTCAGTAAATTTCAAAGTTTTTTTAAATGACAATTTTTAAATGTAATAATTGTTATATTTACTTTTTTGCTACTGATTTTCTACATTTTTTTAACTATTTATTTTTACATAATTTATTTTTTAACTTACATTACATCATTACATATTTTTAATATAAATGGAAAAAAAATGTTTTTTAAATATTAAAATTCTATTTTTTTTGTTTTATATTTTTTTAATACATTAATATTAATAATTTTGTTTTCTTTTTTTTTTGGAGTCGCGCACCCAAAGCGTACCTTTCTCGATCACTGCGCAGAACTTAGCCGCCATTTTAGGATTGTTGTGTAGGATGTGCGATGGGTGCGTATTTTCCTGCGCAATCGATATGCGACCGGTAATAATTTTGATAACATTTCTGATTCGCATTGGCTACACTCCATGTTTTTATTTGCTGCTTTAACAAGTTTGTTGAAATACACTGATTTACAGTCTGGCAATGTCAAATATATAAATCTTTCAGTGTCTATATTAGTGCTACATTTAAACATACAATTTTCACATTGATGTTCCCATTTATAACAAAGGTCAAAAAGATTTTCAATTTCTATGCCTTCATTTTCCAATACGGTAAGCATATACATTAGAAATTCCTGAACATCTTGTTGGATATTCTGCGTAAATTGTGTAGAACCAGATCATATATCCAAAAGATTACGAATATCAGAAACGCTTTGCATTTTACTTTTATCAGTTCTCAATTTTTCATAAACAGAATGCTACAAGGAACAAAATCTTTTTTCCTGATTGTCCATAATTTGCTGTTACAAACTTTAAAGAAAAAAACAACACTGACCACTACACTAGCATAGCAGTTGATACCTGAACTATTTTCAAACTGATAACCAACAATCTCTTCAACAGTATCCTTTATCTTTTTGCTCGCAATCACAACATTATCTTTTTTTCCCTTATCTATAACTTTACTACAGATATTCTCATATTTTCTTTTTCGACCTACCACACGCTTTTCAAATACAGGATATTGACCTAAATTGGGAGCATACGCTCTTCTTAACCTAATATACTCTTTTACACAGTTTGCATCTACAGTAACCTTTGTATCATCAAAATCAGTCAAAAACAAACCAGATAAAGTTTTGACTCGAGACAAAGCAACATATGCCATACCCTCTTTAAACACTGTACTTCCAATGTTCACCAAAGCACTGTCTACACTTAAACCTTTATATTTATGAATAGTCACTGCATGTGGAAGCTGTTTTCTACGGACATATAAATCTTTAACTAGCAAAAAATGAACTGAACAACAACCAATTTGTTTTACTTCTTCAATCTGATCAAATTTAAATTTAAAAATTCAATTCCATCTTTATTCTGATAATTAACAAAATCCACAACTTTACCCATTGCTCCATTAAATTAACCTTTTTCTACATCCAAATTACGCCTTAAAATTACCCGAGAGTTTATACATGCATATAGATTCTTTTCTAAACCAGCAATTTCAGATATCGATTTTTCTAAAGAATCCAATTTTGTTTTCAATTTTCTGTCAAAATAATAGTGATTCCTTCATGCTCTATTTTATTGATGGTTTCCATTTTTATTATTTCTTCCTTTTTTAGGTTCAAAAGTTGTTCATTGAATATAGAACACTCGCGCAGTGTTGGCATTAAGCAGATTATAGATTTATTTTCTGCAATTTTCATATATATTTACTCAGGAACTATATTTTCATTTGGAAACAAATTGGAAAGTAATCAATTTTGCAAAGCTTGTTTGCCATGTTCTGTCAGTACTCCAATTCTTATATCTTGAAGAATGGTTCCATAACCAGCATCATTTGCCTGTCGCATATTTGTAATGAGTCCTTTGTATTCAAAATATGACCAAATATTAATGTTTCCAACACTACCCAAAGACTTTCTGGTGTCTTCATGCGCAAGCATTTTAAATACTGGTTGTCCTTTTACGGGAGTAAGTTGCACTAGATCTCCAAAAACTATTACATAGTTTCCTCCAAATAAGACACGTACTCTGTTTTAAGAATTTGCTGTATTCTTAAATGCACAAAAGCAAGCATTACGTTTGATACCATGCTTACCTCATCAATAATCCAAAGTGTAATTTTCTTTAGCACTCTTGAAACTTCTTAACAAGCTTCTCCAGATAGCTAGTGATATTTCAATGTGTTTTCATGCTCCACAGGTAGCATAAGTAAATGATGCAATGTAATTCCTTTAATGTTGTGTACTGCCAACCCATTTAGAGCAGTTACAACACAAGACAAATGTGAGTCTGTTGTTTTATATAGATAGCTGGTCAATACTTTATTTAAGAAACTTTTTCCTGTTCCAGCTTGACCACTCACATAGATTTGCATAGGCTAAAATGATGTGCATGTGCATTCTTTCTTTTCATGAAGAAATCCGTAGTCAATCTGTTGTCTCACTTGCTGATATATTTCTTTCTGTTCAACATTTAGTTGTTCTTCAAAGTTTCCTAGGTCCATAATATCTTCTTGAGCTTAATGCATTGCTGTTTCCAACTCATTCATGGCGTTTGCTGCTTCATTTTCAAGCATTTATTGTCCTAGTGGATCTTGACTCAGTGGAGCAGAACTTTGACTGGCTTGAGAACTGTCTCTAGCAATCTCAGCTGCAATAGTAGCTTCTTCTTCAATTTCATTGTTCAACATTTTCACATAATTTGCAAAAATAGTACATTCTATGGTATCTTTACAAGCATTGAAGGAATCTTCATAACTCTGAGAATGGATGTATGACGTTACAATGCATGATTTTACCACGCATGCTTTTACAACGCAAGTATTACAACGAAAACCTTTACAACGCATTACACTTGAGAGTGCTGAATAGTGAATAGTTTAATTTACTATTCCAACTCCAGTCCCCGTGGACACTAGGGAAGGTGTTGAATAGTAAATTAAAACTATTCCTTATCCTAGAGCGCCCCCAGTGTAATGCGTTGGAATGGTTTTCGTTGTAATACATGCGTTGTAACAGCACTGCGTGGTAAAAGTTGCGTTGTAAAGGTTGCATACCCTGAGAATCTCTGAATAATTCACAATTCTGAACGCCACGGTTTGAACAGTTGTAAAAGTGCTAAATAGTAAAATTCTCTTTTATCAGGAGTGTCGCAAGTCAGTTTTCTGTGATTAATCAAATTTCCTTTCCTTTTTTTTCACCAAACATCCTTCGGAACCAATCACTTCATATTTTCCATCATTGATGTTTTCTGTAGTATTCAGTTTAAAAGTGTAGTTTGCAGCACTTCATAGAGACATATGTTCTCAAGATGATGACTTCTATTTGGATAGTATGTATCCAACATGTTTGTTTTCACAATGTCTGTGCTTTCCGGATCTTTTTCTGATAAATATTTGATTTCTTGAACAGATTTAAGTACTTGATTTTGTGTTGTGTGCGTGGGTGAGGAGACGGAATGTTATTCTTTTGTTGACGGGAAGCCAGTGGAGGTCTTTCAGGTGTCCGGTAATGTGCTCTTGGCGAGGGATGTCCAAAATGAGTCTCACTGATGCGTTTTGGATGCATTGGAGTTTTTTCTGTAATTTGGCTGTGATTCCGGCGTAGAGGGTCTTTCCGTAGTCTAGTCGACTCGTAACCAGTGCGTGGGTGACAGTCTTTCCTGTCTCGGTGGGGATCCAGTGGAAGATTTTTTTGAGCATACGGAGTACGTTGAAGCAGGAGGATGAGACTGCGTTGACTTGTCTGGTCATCGAGAGCGAGGAGTCTAGAATAAAGCCAAGGTTGCGTGCGTGGTCTGTGGGTATGGGTGCTGAGCCCCGATCCGAAGGCCACCATGAGTCGTCCCAGGCAGAGGGGGATGATCCTAGGATGAGTACCTCCGTTTTGTCTGAATTAAGTTTTAGTCGGCTGTGTTTCATCCATACGGCTACTTCTTTTATGCCTTCGTGAAGATCGATGTTGGCGGTGTTGGGGTCTTTGGTGAGGGAAAGGATCAGCTGGGTGTCGTCAGCGTAGGAGATGATGTTAAGGTTGTGTTGACGCGTGATGGAAGCGAGTGGACACATGTAAACGTTGAAGAGGGTGGGACTGAGTGATGATCCTTGTGGTACACCGCAGATGACTTCGGTGGCCTCTGATTTGAAAGGGGGAAGTCGGACTCTCTGAGTTCTCCCAGCTAGGAACAAGATGATCCAGTCCAAGGCTTTTCCTTTTATGCCGATGTTGCTGAGGCGTTGTATGAGGGTGCTGTGACAGACAGTGTCGAAGGCGGCGGAGAGGTCGAGTAGAATGAGGGCCACTGTTTCTCCGTTGTCCAGTAGTATTCGGATGTCGTCTGTTGCTGCGATGAGGGCGGTCTCGGTGCTGTGTTTGGCTCAAAATCCGGACTGTGAGGGATCAAGGGAGTTGTTGGTTTCTCCATTGTCCAGTAGTGTTCGGATGTCGTCTGTTGCTGCGATGAGGGCGGTCTCGGTGCTGTGTTTGGCTCGAAATCCAGACTGTGAGGGATCGAGGGAGTTGTTGGATTCGAGGAAGGCGGCGAGTTGACTATTAACGGCTTTCTCAATGACTTTGGCCGGGAATGGGAGGAGGGATATGGGGCGGTAGTTTTTAAGTTCAGAGGGGTCTGCTGTGGGTTTCTTCAGGAGGGCGCTGACTTCTGCATGTTTCCAGCTTTCTGGGAAGGTGGCAGAGTTGAAGGAGCAGTTTATGACATCCCGGAGATGGGGTGCGATGATGGAGTCTGCTTTGTTGAAGATGTGGTGGGGACAGGGGTCGGTTGGTGAGCCGGAGTGGATGGAATTCATTAGGCGTATAGTGTCTTCAGTGTTGATTGGGTTCCGGGCTCTGAGGTTGTTAGAGGGCGGTTTAGGTTCAGAGGGGGGTGGAGAGGATTGTTTGTTGGAACTGTTTTCGGAGCTGTTATGTATGTCAGCAATTTTGTTGTAGGAGAAGGAGGATAATGAGTCGCAGAGGTCTTGGGAGGGAGTGATGTCGTTTGAGGCTGCGGTGGGGTTGGTGAATTATTTGACGATGTTGAATAGTTCCTTGCTGTTATGGGCGTTGTTGTCGAGTCGATTCTTGAATGCTGATTTCTTGGTGGATCGAATCAGCTGGTGGTGTTTGCGGGTGGCTAAAGAAGGGAATAAAGAAGGCTTATATAAGGTATGGACCAGCAGACCTACTTAAGAGAAATAATTGTTCCAAACGGGACTTCAAGTCCTAGCATGCTTGAATCAAATGTGCACTGAGCGAATGTATGAAGTAGCATGCAGAATATGCTAATGGTGACCTTTGAGGAAGAGGATAACACCTCGAAATGCGTCATATCTGAGAAAATAACAATCCTAAAATAAATATGCAAGTTTCCTGAGAGGAGAAATGGGATAGTGATTAAACCGTGTGAATATCTGTATCACTCTGTTCTCTTGTTGGTTACTGGCTATGTGAAAGTCTACATTAGTTATTGATTAGTTAACTGAGTATTTGTATGAAAGAGCGAATGTGTGTGTGGTTTGGTGGGAGGTGTGTGACTGACAAAGATGTGTAAATAGTTGATTTAGTAGGTATTTGAGGTTAATACTGCATATGGAAACAGTTGCTTGGGTGAGTGAATGTCTTTATGGGTGTAGTGATGAGTAAATATATTTCTCAATGATACATGTCCCACAAAGTAGAAATATAAAAGGCAGTGTATGTGACAGTTGTAAATAAATAAGTATACATAAGACACAAGAGTATCAGTGCTCCGCAGGCAGACGCCGGGAGACACGCTTTTTAAAATCTTGTGGAAAATTTGTTTTTATCTGTTTACATTGCACTAGAAGCCTGTAGCTTCACTCACCAGAAACTGAGCACAAACAGCGTCCCTCGTGACGGCTGCAACGACCCCCCAGCTCGCCTCCCCGGCGACGCACAGGCCACGCCCACTTTCTAGGCCACGCCCCCTCTGGGACATCATTTAAAAGCGCGCGCGCCGTGCGCCGCCTCCTGAAGTATCAGTGCTCCGCAGGCAGACGCCGGGAGACACGCTTTTTAAAATCTTGTGGAAAATTTGTTTTTATCTGTTTACATTGCACTAGAAGCCTGTAGCTTCACTCACCAGAAACTGAGCACAAACAGCGTCCCTCGTGACGGCTGCAACGACCCCCCAGCTCGCCTCCCCGGCGACGCACAGGCCACGCCCACTTTCTAGGCCACGCCCCCTCTGGGACATCATTTAAAAGCGCGCGCGCCGTGCGCCGCCTCCTGAAGTATCAGTGCTCCGCAGGCAGACGCCGGGAGACACGCTTTTTAAAATCTTGTGGAAAATTTGTTTTTATCTGTTTACATTGCACTAGAAGCCTGTAGCTTCACTCACCAGAAACTGAGCACAAACAGCGTCCCTCGTGACGGCTGCAACGACCCCCCAGCTCGCCTCCCCGGCGACGCACAGGCCACGCCCACTTTCTAGACCACGCCCCCTCTGGGACATCATTTAAAAGCGCGCGCGCCGTGCGCCGCCTCCTGAAGTATCAGTGCTCCGCAGGCAGACGCCGGGAGACACGCTTTTTAAAATCTTGTGGAAAATTTGTTTTTATCTGTTTACATTGCACTAGAAGCCTGTAGCTTCACTCACCAGAAACTGAGCACAAACAGCGTCCCTCGTGACGGCTGCAACGACCCCCCAGCTCGCCTCCCCGGCGACGCACAGGCCACGCCCACTTTCTAGGCCACGCCCCCTCTGGGACATCATTTAAAAGCGCGCGCGCCGTGCGCCGCCTCCTGAAGTATCAGTGCTCCGCAGGCAGACGCCGGGAGACACGCTTTTTAAAATCTTGTGGAAAATTTGTTTTTATCTGTTTACATTGCACTAGAAGCCTGTAGCTTCACTCACCAGAAACTGAGCACAAACAGCGTCCCTCGTGACGGCTGCAACGACCCCCCAGCTCGCCTCCCCGGCGACGCACAGGCCACGCCCACTTTCTAGGCCACGCCCCCTCTGGGACATCATTTAAAAGCGCGCGCGCCGTGCGCCGCCTCCTGAAGTATCAGTGCTCCGCAGGCAGACGCCGGGAGACACGCTTTTTAAAATCTTGTGGAAAATTTGTTTTTATCTGTTTACATTGCACTAGATGCCTGTAGCTTCACTCACCAGAAACTGAGCACAAACAGCGTCCCTCGTGACGGCTGCAACGACCCCCCAGCTCGCCTCCCCGGCGGCAACACATGATATGGGCGGGGGAGGGCGTGGCCTAGAAAGCGTGCGCCGCCTCCTGAAGTATCAGTGCTCCGCAGGCAGACGCCGGGAGACACGCTTTTTAAAATCTTGTGGAAAATTTGTTTTTATCTGTTTACATTGCACTAGAAGCCTGTAGCTTCACTCACCAGAAACTGAGCACAAACAGCGTCCCTCGTGACGGCTGCAACGACCCCCCAGCTCGCCTCCCCGGCGACGCACAGGCCACGCCCACTTTCTAGGCCACGCCCTCCCCCGCCCATATCATGTGTTGCCAGCGGAAGCGCAGCGGACGAGCGCAGCGGGAGCGCGTTTGCGCGCCGAAGGCGCGCCTAAGGCAAGCCCGTCTGCGCCCGTCCGCGGCAGACCGGGGCACGGGGCCAGACCCTCTGGTCCGCACCCCCCAGATAACCGATACGACAAAGAGGAGCTACTCAGCCTTCGTAACAAATACTTAAAGGTATGTGAGCACAGTATTGATCTCAGTATAGGTAGTCCTACTAATCCCTGCGAACACTGTGGCTTCATCTTTAATAAGCATCCTAAAACAAGTACGCCCAACGACAACGTTCAACCAGAGCACAGTAGGAAAATCAGTGGTGCACTGCTTAACTGTCGCTCCCTCAAAAAGCACAAACTAGAAGTATACGACCTCATCACAGACAACAAATGGGACATACTATGTCTCACGGAAACCTGGCTGGACGAAGACTCAGACCCTGAAGTCAGGGAGGCCCTTCCCCCTGGATATGCAATTTGCAGGCAGGATAGACCTAAGGGAAGGGGAGGTGGCATCGCCATTATCTATAGAGTAAATATGACATGCTCCCTCGAACCTGCAAATATATCAGATAGCGAAACCGGAGCATTCTCCATCGATATCGACAAAAATACGGTAATTAAAGGCCTACTAATCTATAGACCCCCGGGAGGTAGCAGGAAATTTGCGGATAGTCTCATCCAGAACGTTACCCCATTGGCTATGAGATACAGGAAGTTCCTAGTACTAGGGGATCTGAATCTCCACTTTGAAGACCTCAATAATTCAGCTGCTCAAGAATTGTGCCAAGAGCTGCAAACCTTACAATTAGGAACAGCCTCCCTCCTCCCCACCCATCGTCAGGGGCACCTACTTGACCCCATTTTCAACAATTTGGAGGATCTGAAGCAGGACCTTCCCATTCCTTTGCTGTGGACCGACCACTTCCTTGTCCCCTTTCACTTCCTAATCCAGACTCATCATAAAAAAACCTACCATAGCGCCAATAAACAACAGAGGAAATGGGCCCGTTTCTCCATGGACTCTTTCGAACATCACTTCCTATTAAACGGTTCTCCCATTGACCTAGGAGTAGAGGTTGACAGGGCTTGTACGGCTTCGGACGGAAACATCACTAAAGCCCTGGACATCACTGCCCCTTGGGCCAATAAGGGCCCGGAGCGACAAACTAAAACTGCACCTTGGTTCAGCATAGCTCTTAAAGAAACCAAGGCAGCCTGTAAGAGGCTCGAACGCGCCTGGAGAAAGAACTATTCACCAGAGGCCAGAGATGTGTACAAAGCTAGCTTAAAAGAATATCACCTCCAAATCAGGAAAACCAAAGCGATCTTCTACGCTGATCGAATAGATAGTGCTAACTGCTCATCCAAGGAACTCTTTAGGATCTATAAAGAGATCACTACACCCCCCCCCCTCCTCAGAGCAGGCTGACACCTCAGCACAATCTTGTAACGCCATCGCGGAATTTTTTTACAAAAAAGTACGCGACATTTACACCAGTTTCCCGGAGGATGCCAGAACGGGCTCCAACCTTCTTCCTCCTCAGGAAGAAGCAACTTGGGAGGCAAAGATCGAAGACTGCCTCACAGTATTCCAGGTTCCGACGGAGGACCTCCTGACAGCCATGGCTAAAGGAATAAAATCAGGCTCCCCTAACGATCCGGCCCCTGCCAAATTCCTGGCCAGTGCCATGAGTCTTCTGGCACCCTATGTTGGCCATATATTGTCTATCTCTTTTAACACTGGCAAGGTCCCTCACGGGTGGAAACAGGCAGTCGTGCTACCTCTTAAGAAAAAACCCCACATCAGTGCGTCCCAGCTTAGCAACCTGCGCCCCATTTCTCTTTTACCCTTCTTTTCTAAACTGGCGGAAAAACTGGTCAACCAACAACTCACAGCACACATAGAGTCCAGAGGCCTCCTGCATACTAACCAATCGGGCTTCCAGGCCCGCCATTCTACAGAATCAGCCCTCCTTTTTTCGACTGAGGCACTGAGGAAGCACGTGGACGCCGGGCATGTGGCATCACTAGTGCTCCTGGACCTCAGCGCAGCTTTCGACACTGTGGCACATCATACGTTGCTACAGTGTCTGAAGAAAGGAGGAGTGACAGGCATGGCCTGGTTATGGCTGGAATCTTTTCTTACCAACCGTAGCTTCTCGGTGCAGCAAGGAGGAGCTCGATCCGACACCTTTGACCTCGGTCAAAGAGTGCCGCAGGGATCAAGCCTCAGTCCAACACTTTTTAATTTATATGTCACCCCCGTGGCCACTACTGCGGAACGCTATGGGGTGGAAGTAGTAACATACGCAGACGACACCCAGCTGGTGGTCGCTCTGACACAACCTGCTGAACAAGCCGCCGCGAACTTCTCAGCATGCCTCCAGGAGATGGCTGGATGGATGGCAAAGAATTGCCTCTGTCTTAACGGTGACAAGACTGAGGTGTTGATCGTGGGAAAACCCCCCTCAGTCTGGTCATCTGCCTGGTGGCCGCAGACCTTGGGGCCCCTTCCTACCCCCAGTGATCAGGTCAAGAATCTTGGAGTATGGGTGGACTCAAAGCTTGACTACGACTACCACACCAGACGGGTAGCTGGCACTTGCTTTTCGATTCTACGGAAACTCCGCAAAACCATCGACTTGCTCCCAGAATCCTCAAGGAAGACCCTGGTCCATGCTCTTGTTACGTCAAGATTGGACTACGGCAATGCCCTGTATCTAGGTGCCAACGCCTCTAGTCGGCGGCGACTGCAGACCATCCAGAATGCTGCCGCTCGCCTGGTCCTCCGGCTGCCCAGAAGAGCCTCCTCAAAAAAATCCCTACAAACATTACATTGGCTCCCGATCAATGAAAGGATCGACTTCAAGGCCCTCTGTATTGGCCACAGGATCGTACATGGCAAGGGCCCGGCCTTCCTTCGGAACCTGCTATGCCCCTATACGCCTACCCGTCAACTCCGCTCATTAGGAGCAGGCCTTCTCGCTGTCCCCAGACACAAGAAAGCCAGAATGGGAGGCAGATCCTTTCGTACTTTGGCGGCACACAAATGGAACTCTCTCCCCCTGAGCTTAAGAGTTGAAACATCGGAGCTCATCTTCCGCAGGAAACTGAAAACATTTCTCTTTCCTAAAGACTAAGCCCGTATTGTTCTGACTGACGGAGCAACTGACTCTTCGGACAGCGCGGGGACACACTGACAGTGTAACCAGGCGCTATACAAATTCAGAAATAATAATAATAATGAGTGACTGTATGGATAAATGTATACTTGTAATAGTGATTTTACAACACACTAAGTATGAGTTACTATCTATATGAATACATTAAGTGGTGTTTGTATAAGTGTGTAGCTGAGTAAATGTAAGTATGATCAATTGTTTGTATAAGTGAGTAGGATGACGGTATACATGAATAGGATGTATGCTGGTGTGCAATGTGGATGTGGGTGTATAAGTATATTTGATAGTGTTAAACTGATCTTTGTCAGCATGTATGAGTGAATCTATAGGTAAGTGTTTAGATGTGTGTGTAGATCTAGGAATCACTGAGTGGGTTTTTAGAAAATTGTATTGGTGTGTCAATGGTTTCAAATATGGTACTCCATATTTTATAATGAGTGTTAAAAAGCTATACTAGTGTATGATGAGGTGTATCAGATTGCCACGTGGATGATGTCGTCAGTGATGTTATTTGAGATGTCATCAGTGATGTCACTGACCATGTCATGAATGATGTAATATGTGACATCATCAGCAGTGGATTGCGAGGGCGCGAGTTATAGTTACGAATTTCACTGGTTTTGTACAAGTAAAATGTCTAGCTAACTATAACACCCCTGAAACCTATGGTTTTTTCAGTGAATTTCAAAGGTTTTTTAAATGCTAATTCCTAACTATAACATGTCTGAAACCTTTGGTTTTTTCAGTGAATTTCAAAGGTTTTTTAAATGCTAATTCCTAACTATAACGTGCTTGAAACCTATGGTTTTTTCAGTAAATTTCAAAGTTTTTTTAAATGACAATTTTTAAATGTAATAATTGTTATATTTACTTTTTTGCTACTGATTTTCTACATTTTTTTAACTATTTATTTTTACATAATTTATTTTTTAACTTACATTACATCATTACATATTTTTAATATAAATGGAAAAAAAATGTTTTTTAAATATTAAAATTCTATTTTTTTTGTTTTATATTTTTTTAATACATTAATATTAATAATTTTGTTTTCTTTTTTTTTGGAGTCGCGCACCCAAAGCGTACCTTTCTCGATCACTGCGCAGAACTTAGCCGCCATTTTAGGATTGTTGTGTAGGATGTGCGATGGGTGCGTATTTTCCTGCGCAATCGATATGCGACCGGTACGCTACTCCAGGCGCATACGAGACACATATGTATTGCTTTATGTTTCGCTCATGCGCTTCCGCGTGACATCATATACGTGTTCGACGCGGAGGGTGCGCGACTCCTGCGAAATTTTTTTATGTCAAAAATTATATATATATTTAATATACATATTAGGGCAAGACATTATCTATGCTAATCGTAAAAATAATATACTTTTACTTTTAATAAACTTATATTACTTTCAAATCCAATTTTCTGAAGTCGCGTTGGGTGCGTGCTGCCTGTGCGCATGGTACGCGGACCCCATGTGACCTGAAAAAAAAACATTTGATTGGTTCATAACATTTCCTATTGTAACTATCGAAGGACCCCACCAATTTCAATCATTCTTCTTAGATCTTCTTTGGAGGAACAACTCTCTACTGAGAAGAACCTTTTTCGATTGCATTCTTTTGTGCTCTTTTTTCAAAAAGTGCAAAAAATGACTTCAGGACAGCAGCCATTATCAGACTCGGACCACTCTTCGGATCATGAATTTATTCCTGAGCCTCCATGTCCAGAAAGATATACATCAGTTGTCTGGAAAAAATTTCAACCCCAGAAGGCCAGAAAAAAGTTAATGCAACTAAAGTGACCTGCAGGATTTGTAAGAGGGTGCTTTCCAGAGGAGATCCTACAAAACAATACTCCTGTGGAACAACCAGCATGATGAAGCACCTGAAGACACTGCATCCCGTGAACCTGGCTCATGAAGAGTGCAGAAGATTCCGTTAAAACCCTCCACCTGCAGTGCCAAGTACATCTGTGACGTCTTCTTCACTGCAACATCTGGACATACGTCCACAATTTGGCCACCTGAAGGTGCACTGCATTAAGTGCAACAAATTACTGTGTTATGGAGAACAGTCCGTAGATTTGATCTGCAGAGCACAAGAGAATCATCAGTGCTAGACTTTTTTTTCTTCCTGAAGTTCATTGTTCTGTTCCTCTAGTTTTCATTTTTCCTTTTGAAAAAAAACCCCCCAAAAATCACAAAATTGTTGAAAAAAGCACAAAAAAATAAATAACAAAATAAATGAAAAGGTTATTTTCAGAACAAACTTCTCTGGTTAAAAAATGAGCTATATTTGTATGATAGTGTGTGAAAGTTTGGTTGAATGTACGCGTAGTGTATAATTGACTGAAAAAATGCATTAGTAGTGTATGGTGAATGTATAAGCGCAGAACTATAAGGAAGTGCTGCAGCATGACACTGTAACCGCTATAGTTGCAGTGTGCTGTGGTACTTCCGAAGCACAGGGATGCAACATATGTCCATAAATATGTTGCAAGTCTATGCTTCCCTCTCCACAGCTGTTTAAACTGTAGCCATGCGGTGACACAGGCACCCTTGCACCATGGTGCAAGGATATCTGTGTTGTGCTGAGTTTGTTTTTGTGTAGGAAGACACACCTTCCTGCACAAAAACAGTGAAGGCATTTTCCTCCTTCAATGTATGCTGTGCAATGTAGCATATATTAAAAGAGAAAACATGAGGAGAAATGAAAATAATTCTCCTTGTTGTGCCTTGCTACACCAATTGGAGGATGGTGCAGCATTCATACATATGTCCAGATTTATGATTTCTGATGAATCTGGAGATGTGTCTTGTTGTATAAGTGTTCAGTGCAAACAGGCACAGTAACACCTATAGAATGCCCTTTCAACGCAAAGTGGTGTGTATGATGGGGTCGTATTTACATGGTGAAGTAAAAGGTACACAGAGTGCCTTTTCCTCTGTTTGTGAATTTGAAAGAGTGTCTTGTGCTATCACTATGTTACAACAAGTGACATATTGTTAGCACAGGATGCTTCTAAATTTGCCCATAAGTGCTTAGGTATTGGCAGACTGTTACAATAAGAACATATTATAAGCTCATTGTTTGAAAAATTGCATAAGTGTGACAGGAGGTAAGCACAGAGTTATCTCTCCAAAGATGCTCAAAGAAAAATGATTGAAATGGCTGCGGTCCTTGAATAGGTAAAGTGGGAAATATTATGAACCAATCAAATCTTTTTTTTCAGTTCACATGATATCCTATGACAGGGAGATTCCAAAACTACATAGGTATAAACTGGGTGTTTTGAAGACTGTATTAATACTTTGTAGCTTTTTGCAGATGTGCTTGCATAGTATATACAGAAATTAACTTGTACTAGGGTTAATGGCTAGGCCAATACTTAACTAAATGACTAATACGTAGAGAAATGTCAGTACTGCAAAGAGAGAACAAGATACATTTATAACTACTTAAGTTTTGGGAAAGTGAAAGGACATGTTTATAGAGTGGTGAAGAGAAGAGATGGGGCCTAATGTGACATGTGCAAACACACTCTGTGACGTGTTCTAAGTTGAGGAATTTAGTTTCTTTTAATTCTAAAAGCCCCTGGGTCCTACTAACCACCATGTGTCTCTATTGAACACCATACTGCTGCGTTGCAGAGAGGTGTTCCGAAGCAATGTCCCATTTTATACCCCTCTGCAATGCAACTCTCTGGCACTTTTTACACATATCTGGTGGGTTAGTTGGCCCCCAGGGACACTCAGTATTTAAGGCAACTTTATCCCATAACTTAAAACGCCCGTAGAGCATCTTTCCACACATATCTACTCCGTCCATCGCCCATTTCTTCACCACTGTTGAAACACAGCCCATTGTGCGAATTAATACTTACTTAATCTTACCTTCACAGTAATAGAAATAAAAAATGCTGCACATTTTTTTCAGTTGTTTTTTATAATTAAAATTTCGGAAAATTTCATATTTTAGAATTAGGATCTGTGCAAGAGAAGAAAAAATACAGGTATAATATATAATATCAAATATCATATTTTTTACAACACAACATAATTTTAACATTTTATAAATTATTTTCTTTGCCTTTTTTGCTGTTTTCAGAATATATTGTATTTCACTACAAACAGTGATTTCAATCGTACTCATCACATAACAGCGGGCAAAAAAAACAATCAATAAGATTGTTTAAAAAAAAAACTATGTGTTACATATTTATAACATACCCAACTATTTCAGAACATTCCACAAAAAATACATCCTCAATAACAAACCATATAATACAAATCAGACATATATAAAATGCTTTCTTCTAAGAGAAATTTCTTACTTGAGTATGAAAGAACTCAAATAATAATACGATGAACATTTATTTTTAATTTTCATACACTGTAAATAATGATCTTTTACAATGTATGCTGACAGAATGTGCAAGAAAAAGTCCTTAATTCAAATATATACTTTTCCTCTAGGCCAAGAAGTATTCTTGAAATCCTTTATATTGTAATTGTATAGTAATCGTATTAATACATATTAATAAATTCCTCGGAGGCCGAATTATGTTCCTAAAACTTTGGCTTTAAAAATATTAGGTAGGAATTTCGTAATTCGCTAGGCAGACGTTGTTTAAAAAACAATTGAGCATCATTACAATATGTCTATCCTTTATCACATTTTAAATAGGCAGTGTAATGTCCAGATGTTGTAGAAGGACCATCAGCTGTACTATGTTACATCATTAAAATTATATATTTCCATGTCTTTGTATAAATAATTTTGATAACATTTCTGATTCGCATTGGCTACACTCCATGTTTTTATTTGCTGCTTTAACAAGTTTGTTGAAATACACTGATTTACAGTCTGGCAATGTCAAATATATAAATCTTTCAGTGTCTATATTAGTGCTACATTTAAACATACAATTTTCACATTGATGTTCCCATTTATAACAAAGGTCAAAAAGATTTTCAATTTCTATGCCTTCATTTTCCAATACGGTAAGCATATACATTAGAAATTCCTGAACATCTTGTTGGATATTCTGTGTAAATTGTGTAGAACCAGATCATATATCCAAAAGATTACGAATATCAGAAACGCTTTGCATTTTACTTTTATCAGTTCTCAATTTTTCATAAACAGAATGCTACAAGGAACAAAATCTTTTTTCCTGATTCTCCATAATTTGCTGTTACAAACTTTAAAGAAAAAAACAACACTGACCACTACACTAGCATAGCAGTTGATACCTGAACTATTTTCAAACTAATAACCAACAATCTCTTCAACAGTATCCTTTATCTTTTTGCTTGCAATCACAACATTATCTTTTTTTCCCTTATCTATAACTTTACTACAGATATTCTCATATTTTCTTTTTCGACCTACCACACGCTTTTCAAATACAGGATATTGGCCTAAATTGGGAGCATACACTCTTCTTAACCTAATATACTCTTTTACACAGTTTGCATCTACAGTAACCTTTGTATCATCAAAATCAATCAAAAACAAACCAGATAAAGTTTTGACTCGAGACAAAGCAACATATGCCATACCCTCTTTAAACACTGTACTTCCAATGTTCACCAAAGCACTGTCTACACTTAAACCTTTATATTTATGAATAGTCACTGCATGTGGAAGCTGTTTTCTACGGACATATAAATCTTTAACTAGCAAAAAATGAACTGAACAACAACCAATTTGTTTTACTTCTTCAATCTGATCAAATTTAAATTTAAAAATTCAATTCCATCTTTATTCTGATAATTAACAAAATCCACAACTTTACCCATTGCTCCATTAAATTAACCTTTTTCTACATCCAAATTACGCCTTAAAATTACCCGAGAGTTTATACATGCATATAGATTCTTTTCTAAACCAGCAATTTCAGATATCGATTTTTCTAAAGAATCCAATTTTGTTTTCAATTTTTCTGTCAAAATAATAGTGATTCCTTCATGCTCTATTTTATTGATGGTTTCCATTTTTATTATTTCTTCCTTTTTTAGGTTCAAAAGTTGTTCATTGAATATAGAACACTCGCGCAGTGTTGGCATTAAGCAGATTATAGATTTATTTTCTGCAATTTTCATATATATTTACTCAGGAACTATATTTTCATTTGGAAACAAATTGGAAAGTAATCAATTTTGCAAAGCTTGTTTGCCATGTTCTGTCAGTACTCCAATTCTTATATCTTGAAGAATGGTTCCATAATCAGCATCATTTGCCTGTCGCATATTTGTAATGAGTCCTTTG
The DNA here is from genome assembly GCF_964263255.1 of Lissotriton vulgaris. NCBI lineage: Eukaryota > Metazoa > Chordata > Amphibia > Caudata > Salamandridae > Lissotriton > Lissotriton vulgaris. The sequence goes on from NC_141694.1 coordinate 885,052,556, forward strand.
TATTCAAAATATGACCAAATATTAATGTTTCCAACACTACCCAAAGACTTTCTGGTGTCTTCATGCGCAAGCGTTTTAAATACTGGTTGTCCTTTTACGGGAGTAAGTTGCACTAGATCTCCAAAAACTATTACATAGTTTCCTCCAAATAAGACACGTACTCTGTTTTAAGAATTTGCTGTATTCTTAAATGCACAAAAGCAAGCATTACGTTTGATACCATGCTTACCTCATCAATAATCCAAAGTGTAATTTTCTTTAGCACTCTTGAAACTTCTTAACAAGCTTCTCCAGATAGCTAGTGATATTTCAATGTGTTTTCATGCTCCCCAGGTAGCATAATTAAATGATGCAATGTAATTCCTTTAATGTTGTGTACTGCCAACCCATTTAGAGCAGTTACAACACAAGACAAATGTGAGTCGGTTGTTTTATATAGATAGCTGGTCAATACTTTATTTAAGAAACTTTTTCCTGTTCCAGCTTGACCACTCACATAGATTTGGATAGGCTAAAATGATGTGCATGTGCATTCTTTCTTTTCATGAAGAAATCCGTAGTCAATCTGTTGTCTCACTTGCTGATATATTTCTTTCTGTTCAACATTTAGTTGTTCTTCAAAGTTTCCTAGGTCCATAATATCTTCTTGAGCTTAATGCATTGCTGTTTCCAACTCATTCATGGCGTTTGCTGCTTCATTTTCAAGAATTTATTGTCCTAGTGGATCTTGACTCAGTGGAGCAGAACTTTGACTGGCTTGAGAACTGTCTCTAGCAATCTCAGCTGCAATAGTAGCTTCTTCTTCAATTTAACATAATTTGCAAAAATAGTACATTCTATGGTATCTTTACAAGCATTGAAGGAATCTTCATAACTCTGAGAATGGATGTATGACGTTACAACGCATGATTTTACCACGCATGCTTTTACAACGCATGTATTACAACGAAAACCTTTACAACGCATTACACTTGAGAGTGCTGGATAGTGAATAGTTTAATTTACTATTCCAACTCCAGTCCCCGTGGACACTAGGGAAGGTGTTGAATAGTAAATTAAAACTATTCCTTATCCTAGAGCGCCCCCAGTGTAATGTGTTGGAATGGTTTTCGTTGTAATACATGCGTTGTAACAGCACTGCGTGGTAAAAGTTGCGTTGTAAAGGTTGCATACCCTGAGAATCTCTGAATAATTCACAATTCTGAACGCCACGGTTTGAACAGTTGTAAAAGTGCTAAATAGTAAAATTCCCTTTTATCAGGAGTGTCGCAAGTCAGTTTTCTGTGATTAATCAAATTTCCTTTCCTTTTTTTTCACCAAACATCCTTCGGAACCAATCACTCCATATTTTCCATCATTGATGTTTTCTGTAGTATTCCGTTTAAAAGTGTAGTTTGCAGCACTTTATAGAGACATATGTTCTCAAGATGATGACTTCTATTTGGATAGTATGTATCCAACATGTTTGTTTTCACAATGTCTGTGCTTTCCGGATCTTTTTCTGATAAATATTTGATTTCTTGAACAGATTTAAGTACTTGATTTCGTGTTGCAGCAAGACCTAGACTCACCCAAATGATTCTTCTAGATTTTGAGTATAAACTTGCAGATGATAACCAATCTGAGCATTCATACACTCCAATTTCTCGATGGGATAACATCTTCAAATTGAAACAGTATAATTTCTTACTTAGACTCTTCTCGTGAGAAATCTCTTCCCACATTTCTTTCAATTCCGTCTTTTCTGACTTTGTAATGTAGGATGTTACATACAGAGTGACTGCAATGGAATTATCTGCTACGTACTGAATATCCATGTTAGCATTCCACATAGAGAGAATAACCGGATTGTAATCATTTATTTATTTTGATTTTTGACTTCTTCTCAAATTGTAGGTTTTTTTTGGAGACTTCTACTGATGGTATGTCTCATAGCTGACATAAAACTGTTTACTCTTCCTTTGGATATTACAGGACATGGAAATCCAAAACGACATTTGGTATCAAACTTTTCGTTAGACTTGTACTTTCATCAACAGTATTTTCCACATCGATGGCTTTGGAATCGTAAGACTTGTTGTCTTAAGTTGTTTTCTTCTGTTCTTTTGGGTATACCACATGTGGCATATTCTTCAGTAAAAGACAAAACAGTATCATCGGAATCAGTTCCAAATTTTGGGGACATTCTTGATCCATATCAGCATATGTATATGAGGAGCACCTCTAGCTTGATACTCCTTTCTCCAAAAGAAATCCACAACTTCTCCAAGAGGAGGATTCTTTTTATTGCATATAAAAGACATCATAGCTTCAAATCTATGATTTAAATACCTGAATACATTAACAGGATCCAAAGAGCACAATTCTCCAGGTGTCTTGTATTCAATGTTTTTTATAATCAAATTTGCCTCTCGAAGAAATTCAAGTAAATCATCCCAAGCCCATTCAGCACAGTTTAGGGTAAGGAACCACGTAGGAGTTCCTAAGTTTCTTAGCATACATTTAAGTTCTCCATGATAACGGTACCAAACCTTGTTAGTGCCACGCTGTCATGCCATCAGATTAATCAGCTGAGATTCTAAATGATCATCTCTCTGGTGTACTTTATCCATGAATACCTTTGCAGAAAGATTTTGAAGATGTACGCCTGTTTTCAATATGTGATTGACTGCATACGAAAGTCCAGACTAGTCACTCTCAAATAGGAGATGAAATAAATATGGAATACATTGTCGAAATTTTGGATCTTCTGCATACAATCTTGTTGTCCGATATTCAGATGCAGGAATCTGCACAGGTTGTTTATCATATCGTCCACCTTTTCCTGTTGGGAACAACTGCGGAAAACAACGAGCTTCCAAGCTTTTTTCCCATACACTCATGTGACATCCCTTTGCTTTTTTCATTTGGAATAACTCAATAGTATTTCCCATCACTTCTTTTGAATGAAGTGGATGTACACTATAATGTTCAAAGATTTCTTTACTATTAGACATGTCCACTTTTCAATTTGTCCACTTGATGTTTCTGTATCTTCCGCTAAAACTATTTCTTCTTCTCCCACATACACATTTTTATAGTGCTCATTGTTTTTTTATCAGATACAATGTTGCCTTTTGCACTTTCCTAACATCCACTAAGTCTTGCCAGATTTTCTTACTCTTAGTAGGAACGCCATTAACTGGAATAACTAGTAGTTAATTTTCTACATTCTCTACACCAATAGTTTTAATAGTTTTCTTTAAATCAAGAGGTAAATATACAACTCTTCCTTTTAATCCTCTCTGTAAATCTGAAGGAGGCAATTTACCTGTTTTAGGCTTCATACAAACAATAGCTTGAGATGGGTGCACACATCGAATGAGAATTGACTCATAGGTATTTAAATCTATCAGTTGTGGAGGAATAGTTACCAACTCTAGATTACAATGGACAGCTCTAGCGGGCATTTTATTCTCATCTAATTTGTTATAACAATATTTACAAATACGCTGATCAGAACCCAAATCAAAACAATTCTCTACCAACAAATAAGTTGCACATTCCTTCCACTTATCATTATTTTCTCTTTCACTTTTTAAATACAGATCAACAGTCCTAGTCTGATTTTTATAGTGAGTTCACCGGCAACAAATACAAGAATAATTTGGCCTTTCACCTGAAATCACCTTAAACTTTGTAATTTGTTCCTCAACATTTTTTGTAGTAGTATGTTGCACACTCTCTTCAACATTTTCTTCTATTAATGTCTTAGTTTCTGCACTCTCTTGTTCAGGACCAAAGTAACAAAACTCAATATCATCACAAACCTTCTTCACATCTGATACTGACCCACGCAAAAGAGCACTGTACAACTTATTGAATTTAAGGGCTGGACTTTTTGCTAAAATCCTAAAATGATGAAAAAAACTTTGCATACCTTTCTAGAAAGACAAGCCAGAGAATGACCTTAGTATTTTTTCTCACTCTGCAAGGGTCTAGTCCTTGCAACATCCTAATCTTTTGTTTAACATTTTTTTTACTGTATTGTCGTTAGAAATTGCACAAAATATCAATAGATTCTTGTTGTACACTACAAATACTACTGCAATCCCAAGTGTACACTGGGGCTTTAGGACGACTTCCTAGAACTTTGTCAACTAACACTTCTTCTGCATTTCTGGGAACCATCTTCTCTTTATCAATTGGACAACTACTTCTAACCTCATAAGCTCGACCTCTGGTATCAACTGCATGCAATAAATTATTGGTCTGAAAATAACTCTCTTCATGAAAGAGAGGCTCTGAACTTGAACTGTGTTTCTATTCTCCCAAACAAATATCACAGAATTTAGTTCTGTTAATTACTCATTTCCTCTTATTTTTGGCCTTCATAAAAGGGAACTAAAATAAACCATTTCCTTTTTAATTCAAAAGCTTTTTGAACAACTGATTCAATATGCTTTTTCTTTTCATAAAATAGTGTTTTTTTTAAATATTTCTTCACATCTTTGAGCAAGTTAAAACCACTCTATTATAAAAAAGCTCTTTCCTGATTACTTGATACTGATTTTGCCTTCTTTTACCATTCATTGTGTCTTGTGAATATAACTTTCCATTTCCTCCTTTTTTTTTTTACTCATAATCTTTTTTCTGGTCGAAACATTATTATTTAGTTTGTACAATCTGCACACTATTTCTAGGCTCTGAAAGTTTTTTAATGAATTCTTTAGTTGTCTTACCGGAGGACTTTTTCTTTTTACACACATGATGTTGGTCATCCAATACTTGTTCTGTAATATTCTTCAAATAATTGTCCTTTTGCTGTTGTTTTCTCTTACTTGATTTTTCAGGCATGATAACTTTATTTTAATGATGATACACAATATCTGTAAAAAATAATTATAAATACAGTTATTTTAATAAAAGTATAAATTATACTTTCCAATTACTATACAAACACATTGCATGTGCTAAGGCCTAGCTCACTGTATGAGTAGTTGATTAGCAAAACAATCATTAGAGTACTACAAAGACAGTGAATTATGTAAAATGTGTGCAATCACCTTAACCCCTCGAAACTAGTGAATGTGTTTTGGTAAAGTCCTAAAGCTACTACTCCTAAAGTGAGAAAAATCCTAACTTTGAGACTTTTGGTATTCACAGAAGACATTTAGGAGTCCTAACTTCTGTGAATACCAAAATGAGTAAGTGCCTTCTGGGAATACCAAAATGAGTAAGGGCCAGATGTAGGTGGGCCAATACCGGTCGGTAACGGCCGAAAATACCGATTTTTGGCCGTTATCGACCGGTATTGAGCCATTGTGATGTAGGAGTCCGAAAACCCTCTGATTCGGTAGGTAAATTTACCCAATGGGTAAAGTTACCGAATCGGTAAAATACCGAATCGGAAAAATTACAGAATCGGTAAAGTTACCGAATCGGTAAAATACCGAATCGGTAAAAATACAGAATCGGTATATTTACCGATTCGGAAAATAAGAAGTGGTAAAAATGAATATTGAGATGTAGGTAAGCACAGAAATATCGAATTTGGCTCAAATTCGGTATTTAAGAGTCTGTATTTACCATGGATTGGAATCAGGTGGTAACCAGCTGCAGCCCATAAAAATGGACCCAAAATGCAATTCTGCTTGCACAATGGTGGCATTTTATGTCATTGCAAGACGGCTACGGCTACAGCAGGAAGGAGAGAGGGAACGGCAGAGAGAGAGGAGCAGGTCTACAGAGAGAGGATCACCCTGTTCATGCTCACATAGGCAGAGATCCTCCAGAGGTACAGGTTGGACTCAGACACCATCTGGGACCTCATCAGGGACCTCCAACCACTGTTGGAGCACACCACCCCAAGGGCACACGCTATCCCACCACACGTGCAGGTGCTATGCAGCCTACACCTGCTTGCGTCTGGTAGCTACCAGAGTGTGGTTGCTGTGGTAGGTGGGGTGACCAAGAGCAGCCTGTCAAGGTTTTTCCACAAATTCCTTGACACCGTGTTACAGAGGATGGACCAATACATTTCTTTTCCTGCAACCCATGCAGAACTTGTCCAAACAAAATCAGACTTCTACCAAATGGCACGATTCCCCAATATCATTGGCTGCATTGCTGGCACGCACATTCCCATTTGTCCCCCTGCTGCCACCGAATACATATACCGCAATAGGAAGTCTACGCACACCATCAATGTGCAGGTGATTTGCAATGCAAAGTGCGCCATCACTGACCTTGTGGCAAAATTCCCTGGAAGTACCCACGACTCCTATATATTTCAAAACAGCGGCATCTATGAACGGCTGACTGCAGGGGAATTTGGTGAAGGATACCTCCTAGGTAAGACACACTGTCTGACCCCCATAATACCTATTGCAGTAAGAAGTACACATATGCATGTGAGTAATGTATTCCCTTTTCCTTTTAGGAGACAGTGCATATGCCCTTCACTCTTTTATACTCACCCCCTACCTCAACCCCTCAACACCCAGCCAAAGGAGGTATAACCAGGCCCACAAAAGCACAAGGAATGTGGTCGAACGGACCTTGGGCATCTGGAAAAGCAGATTCAGATGCTTGCACAAGAGTGGAGGTGCAAGGCAGTATACCCCCATCACCTGCTGTAAGATTATTGCTGCCTGTGCCATGTTGCACAACCTTGCGGTGAAGAAGGGTACTGAGGTGGAGTTGTCAGACTAGGAGGATCATGACGACGACATTGCTGTGCCTGAAACAAAACCTGCTGGAGTGTCGACACCAAGTGATGGCAGATACAGACGTGAGGAGATTACACACAACTATTTCTGAGTGAGTAATGAGACTAAGCATGGGCGAATTTTGCGAATCTGGCGTTCGCGAATTTACGTAATTGCGAACTCGCAATCCGCGAATTTTTGCAAATTTGCGGATTTTTTTGTTTTTATAGTGTTCGCAAGGGTTTCTGCCAGTTCGCAAGGATTTTGTACCAGTTCGCGATTGCGAACTTACTTGTCGGCACGCAACGGTCGCGACTATGTTGTTTCTACGTCTGGTTCATCATCACAGGTTCACAGCACCCTCTGTTTCAACACTGCCACCCTCTGTTTCACCCATGCCACCCTCTGGTACATCAATGCCACCCTCTGGTTCATCATCATCACTGTAGATTATGGGGGGAAAAAGCAAGCACACCTGCCCTGCTTTAACTGACATGAATTAATTTGGGGTTGATTTATTAATGTGTCACTGTTTAAAAATTCCAGTCTGGCACCTGCTTCCTTATCTGTAATTTGCTTTCTGTTGCAGTGCAATTTTTTTTTCCAGGACCTTTGTGGCCTACTTGTAGCTATTCTATGATCCGGCTGTGAGGGTCAGAGCAGGGTCATACAATTGTTGCAACTAGCAACTGAACTCTGGAGGGGCCCCAGTCAGGAAGCACTACAGGGAATGGTTACTAATGATGAATTTGAACTTTTGCACCTGCTGCTGAGTGCTTTCAGTTTAGCAACACTCGTTTTTCTGCAGAACAGCAAATGTAATGCCCCAAACAAACTTACGTGTGAAAGTTTATTTCGAATCCAAAAGTGATCCAAAGAAAGTCAAAAGGCCTCAAATCCAAAAAAGGGCAGGCAAATGTCAACCTGAGGAGTTATTCTGATAAAAATCATCATTTTCAGAAGGTCTATGCTGCTTGCTAGTGGATTTCTTGTGCAGAATTGCAAATTTTGTAATTTCGCGAGTGCAAGATTGTTGCTGCCCGCCGCACCTACAAGTTCGCAATTGCGAACTTACACCGCACACCGCAAAATTGTATCACCAAGAAAAAAAAATCTGCTGCGTGCGGATTTTCGGTAAATTCGCGAGCGTTCGCGGATCGCAAATTTACCGAAAATCCGCAAAATCCGCGAGCGTAACAGATTTTCCGCCCATGCTTAAATGAGACACAGACAGGTTGTGAATGAGAAGAAAATAATTTAATGTTGTCACAACGTTCATGCACTGATGTGCAACAAAAAAAAAGAAAATAAACGTGGGGACTGTATGTCCCGGGTTTCCTCACCCACACCATGCAATGTCATATGCGTCCGCGCTTCCCAGAGCCACTGGGATGTTGCTCGCTGCTTTTTGCATGGCCTGCAGGCTCAGCTGAGCGCCTGGTGCTCTTACGTGGCCCAACTACAGCGCTTGCCAAGCTGCTGTGGCTACTGCTGTTGTCTGCCTCTGACACATCCAGGGCAGGATTTACAGCAGTATGTGAAATTATCATCGCCTCCAGGGCACTAGTGATCCTGGCCATGCCCCTGGTGACCTCTGCCATGTTCTGTGTGAGGCTCTCCTGCATATTGACACCTCTACGGCATAGCTGGGATGTGGCAGTGGCCAGCCAATTTATGGCCCTATTGTGAACACGCGCATCCCTGCGCCTTGTGTGTTCCAGGCTGTCCATTTTTGCGCAGAGCTGGGTGATGGCATTGCTCATTTGCTGCATTCCTATTGCAATGTCTGCATTTGTCTTTGCTACCTCCCTATTACTGTCTACAATGTCACTGATGCCCTTCCCTATGTCTCCTATTTGTTGGTTTAGGACTCTGAATTGGCGGTGGCAGGCCTGTATAGATTTTCCCTGCATGCGCTGTATGCGCACCATGCTCCCCTCCAGGCCACGTAACACAGTGCCATCTCCAGGTGCACCTGCACTGCTGGGTCTGCGTTGGCGTCTGCGCAAGGTGCTTGACTGATTGGTGGACTGCAGTGCAGCAGGAGTGACTTGTACAGTTGCTGGAGCCTCACCCTCTGCTCCCTCCATTACTGGCAGTGGGGCCACGATTCTCCTTCGTGCTGGTGAGGTTGCAGGTGTAGACAGGGACATTGATGGCGAGTTCTCTGGTGAGAAAACCAATGGAGGGGATTGTGAAAGGTGTGGGGAGTGGGGAAACTCGAGGGACTGTACTGTATCATCCTCATTGAAGAGGGCAGTGGTGTCTTCTTCCTCCTGCGAGGCTTGTACATTGCTTGGCCCTGCCTCCACATTCTCCTCCCTCGCTGGTGCAGTCCCTTCTGATGCTGAGGCTCGACTACCTGATGTTGCCCCTAGGTATAAAGAAGCGTATGTCAACTGAGTGCTACTGTGTCACAGTCACTACAATAAATGCTTTGCACATTTGACTTTCATTTATCTGATTTACTTTCAGTGCCTTGCTGATGTCTGTGCACTTACACATGGTCCTACATTTGCTGACTACATTTCCCATAATGCATTGCTCCTGTATAGTGCTAGCAGTACTGGATTGGGGTTGGCCTGTACACAATGGCTAAAGGGAAGCTGGTTGCTATGGGGTGTCATGCTGCGCATGCCTCTTACCTTTTCTTGTAGCTCTGGCTGAGCTGTCCACATCTCCTAGTCCCACAACACTGTCAGGCTCGATGGCTGAGGCTCCAATTCCTCCAGGTCAGTCAGGGGGGGCGCGGAGTTCCTGCATCCACTGGTGACACCAGCCTGCTTATGGATTTCTGCCATCTTCTTTTTTGTGAGGCTCCTGATATCATAGAAGCGTTTCTTCAGGTCCTCAATGTTCCTGCTTGTGACACCCACTGCATTGACCTTTTCTCCTATAGCAAGCCACATTTTCCTTTTAGCAGACTCAGGTACAGTGGGGGACTGCCTGCCAAATAGCTCCTTGTGGACTCTCACAACTTCCTCCACCAGTACCTGCAGCTCCATGCTGCTGAACTTTATTTTTCTTTTCCTCTCTGCCTTCTGACTCTCAGTGCTGCTTGCCATTTTTCTTGTATTACACTCCAAACAAACTCTCCCTGCTGCTCTGTCTCTCTGCTCAGCTCTGACTGCCTCTCCAGAACCTTCTAATGAGTTGCAGCTGCCTGGGTAGCCACTTCCTGGTAGGGAGGGGGAGGGTGGTAGCACCTGATCGGCTGTTTTCATTAGTTTCACTTTTGCTTGCTTTCCGAATCGGTATTTACCGATTCGGTATTTACCGATTCGGTATTTCCAATGCATTCCTATGGGCCTTTGGGCCCATAGGGATGAATGGGAATTACCGATTCGGTAATTACCGATTTGGTAAATACCGATTCGGTAAATACCGAAAGTCCGATACCAATTTTTACCGATTCGGTATTTGATACCGATTTTTTAACTACATCTCATTTACCGATTCTTGAATACCGATTTGGTAAAATTTGGTATTTAAGAATCGGTAAATTACTTTTACCTACATCTGGCCCTAAGTGCCTTCTGTGAATACCTAAATGGTAGTAAGTTTAGGATTTTGTTTTAAGTTAGTTCTGTGAATAGGGCCCTCTGCCCCATCTGTCTCCCTCCGTCTCCCTCTCTGTCTCTGTCTCTCTCCCTCTCTGTCTCCATCTCTGCCTCTATCTGTCTGTCTGTCCCTGTATGTCCCTGTCTCCCTCCCTCTGTCTCCCTCTCCGTCTCTCGGTCTCTGTCTGTCTCTGCCTCTATCTGTCTCTGTCTGTTCCTGTCTCTGTATCTATCTCTGTCTGTCTCTGTCTCCCTCTGTCTCTGTCTCCCTCTCTATGTCTCCCTCCCTCTCTCTCCCTCTCTCTCCCTCCCTCTCTCTCCCTCCCTCTGTCTCCTTCCCTATGTTTGTCTCCCTCTTGCCTGTCACCCTCTTGTCTGTCTCCCTCTTGTCTGTCTCCCTCAATCTGTCTCCCTCTATCTGTCTGCCTCTATCTTTCCCCCTCTATCTATCTCCCTCCCGCTGACTCCATCCCTCTGTCACCCTCCTCCCTCTGTCTGTCTCCCTCTGTCATGCTCCTCCCTTTGTCTGTCTCCCTCTGTCCGTCTCCCTCTGTCGCCCTCTGTTTCCCTCTCTCTGTCTCCGTCCCTCTGTCTCTATTCCTCTGTCTCCGTCCTTATGTCTCCCTCCCTCTGTCTCTCTCTCTCTCTCCCTCTTTCTCCCTATGTCTGTGCCCCTCTCTCTCTGTCTCCCTCTCTCTCTGTCTCCCTCTCCCTCTCCCTCTCCCTCTGTCTCCCTCTCCTTCAGTCTCCATCTCCCTCTGTCTCCCTCTGTGTCTCTCTGCCTCTCTGTCTCTGTCTGTCTTAGACTCTGCCTTTATCTGTCTGTCTCTGTCTCTGCCTCTATCTGTCTGTCTGTCCTTGTATCTGTCTGTCCCTGTCTCCCTCCCTCTGTCTCCCTCTCCGTCCCTCGGTCTCTGTCTGTCTCTGCCTCTATCTGTCTCTGTCTGTCCCTGTCTCTGTCTGTCTCTGTCTCTATCTCTACCTGTCTCTGTCTCCCTCTCTCTGTCTCCCTCTCCATGTCTCCCTCCCTCTCTCTCCCTCCCTCTGTCTCCCTCCCTCTGTCTCCTTCCCTCTGTCTGTCTCCCTCTTGTCTGTCTCCCTCTTGTCTGTCTCCCTCCATCTGTCTCCCTCTATCTGTCTACCTCTATTTTTCTCCCTCTATCTGTCTCCCTCCCTCTGTCTCCATCCTTCTGTCACCCTCCTCCCTCTGTCTGTCTCCCTCTGTCACCCTCCTCCCTCTGTCTGTCTCCCTCTCTCTGTCTCCCTCTGTCGCACTCTGTCTCCATTCCTCTGTCTCTGTCCCTCTGTCTCCCTGTCTATCCCCCTCTCTCTCTGTCTCCCTCACTCTCTGTATCCCTCTCTCTCTGTCTCCCTCTCCCTTTGTCTCCCTCTGTCTCTTCCCTCTGCCTCCCTCCCTCTGTCGTCTCCCTCTATCCGTCTCCCTCTCTCTGTCTCCCTCTCCCTCCCTCTGTCTACCCTGGACTCCCTACTTCTGTCTCCCTGTCTCTCTCCCTCTGTCTCCCTCTCCCTCTGCATCTCTCTCTGTCTCTCTGCCTCTCTGTTTGTCACAGTCTCTGCCTCTATCTGTCTGTCTCTGTCTCTGCCTTTATATGTCTGTCTGTCCCTGTCTCTGTCTTTCCCTGTATGTCCCTGCCTCCCTCCCTCTGTCGCCCTCTCTGTCTCTGTCTCTGCCTCTATCTGTCTGCCCCTGTCCCTGTCTTTGCCTCTATCTGTCTCTGTCTGTCCCTGTCTATCTCTGTCTCTATCTCTGTCTGTCTCCCTCCCTCTCTCTGTTTCCTTCCCCTCTCTCTCTGTCTCCCTCCCTCCCTCTCTCTATCTCTCTCGTCTCCCTCTCTCTCCCTCTCTCTCTCTCCCTCACTCTATCTGTCTCCCTCTCTCTCTGTCTCCCTCTCTCTGTTTCCTTACCTCTCTCTCTGTCCCTCTCCCTCCCTCTGTCTATTTCTGTCTGTCTCCCTCCCTCTGTCTCCTTCCATCTGTCTCACTCCCTCTGTTGTTCTCCTCCCTCTGTCTGTCTCCCTCTGTCTGTGTCCCTCCCTCTGTCTGTCTCCTTCTGTCTGTCGCCCTCTGTCTCTGTCCCTCTGTCTCCCTCCCTCTGTCTCCCTCCCTCTCTCTCCCTCTGTCTGTCTCCCTCTCTCTCTCTGTCTCCTCTCTGTCTCCTCTCTCCGTCTCTTGCTCTCTCTCTGTCTCCCTCCCTCTCTCTCTGTCTCCCTCTCCATCTGTCTTCCTCCCTCTTTCTCCCTCCCTCTGTCTGTCTCCCTCTGTCTGTCTCCCGCTGTCTCCCTTTCTCTGTCACCCTCTCTCTGTCTCCCCCTCGTTCCCTCTGTCTACCTTGGACTCCCTCACTCTGTCTCCCTCTGTCTCCCTCCCTCTGTCTCCCTCTCTCTGTGTCTCCCATGGTTTCCCTCCCCCTCTGTATCCCTCCGTCTGTCTGTCTCCCTCTATCTGTCTCCCTTCCTCCCTCTGTCTGTCTCCCTCTCTCTGTCACCCGCCTCCCTCTGTCAGTCTCTCTCTCTCTGTCACCCTTTGTCTTCCTCGCTGTCTCCCTCTGGCTCAGTTCCTCTGTCTCCTTCCCTCTGTGTCCCTCCCTCTCCCCCTCCCTCTCTCTGTCTCCCTCCCTCTATCTCCCTCTCTCTCTGTCTCCCCTTCTCTCTGTCTCCCTCCCTATGTCTCCCTCTGTCTCCCTCCCTCTGTCTTCCTCCCTCTATCTCCCTCTGTCCGTCTCCCTCTGTCTGTCGCCCTCTGTCTGTCGCCCTCGTTCTCCCTCCCTCTCTCCCTCTCTGTATCCCTCCCTCTGTCTCCCTATCTCTCTGTCTCCCTCCCTCTGTCTCCCTCCCTCTATCTTCCTCCCTCTATCTCCCTCTGTCTGTCACCCTCTGTCACCTCACATCAGCTTCCCGGGCACCCGAGTACTTTGCAGGTCTTTAAAAGAACATTTTCTAGGAGACGTTATGCAATAGATGAGGCATAGTGAGAACAAAGATTTCAAAGGAATGCCTCTTAATTAGCAGCAGTGATGTGCTAGGTGCCCGTTAATACCAGTGTCATCCCGTGACACACCCACCATTTGCAGGCGCACAGTACTGTGTCGGGACACACAGTTTGGAAAGCTCTGTGATAGATGGTCTTTTTGGTAATAGTGAGCCTATAACTGGGTCACTGAGAACGATTAGCCAATTGCGAGTGATGATGGATTGGAGCTGTTTATATGGTTAGCTATATTGAATGATTATTCTAAACTCTCAATCAATCAATCAATCACTGCATTTATAAAGCGCGATACTGATCGAAGAGCCAGGTCTTGAGGAGTCTTTTAAAGGCCAGCAGGTCCTGAGTCTGTTGTAGGCTGGTGAGGAGAGTGTTCCAGGTCTTGGCGGTGAGGTAGGAGAAGGATCTGCCGCCGGTGGTGGTTTTCCGGTGTAGCGAGGGCGAGGTTGGCTGAGCGGAGGGTTCGGGTGGGGGTGTGGAAGCTGAGTTGGTCGTTGAGGTATGTAGGTCTGGCGTTGTGTAGGGCTTTGTGTACCTGGATGAGGAGTTAGAAGGTGATCCTCTTGTTGACGGGGAGCCAGTGCAGGCCTATCAGGTGGGGTGTGATGTGGCTGCATCGGGGGACGTTGAGGATCAGTCGTGCCGAGGCGTTCCGGATACGTTGTAATCGGCTCAGGACCTGGGTTTTTGTTCCTGAGTAGAGGGCGTTACCATAGTCGAGTCTGCTGGTGATGAGGTCCTGGGTGACGGTTTTTCTCGTGTCAGGAGGGATCCATTTGAAGATTCTGCGGAGCATGCAGAGGGTGCTGAAGCAGGACACGGAGACGGCGTTGACTTGCCTGGTCATGGAGAGGGTGGAGTCGAGGATGACCCCCCAGGTTGCATGCGTGGTCTGTGGGTTCCGGGGCTGTGCCTAGTGATGTGGGCCACCAAGAGTCATCCCCGGCTGATGGGGTGGGTCCAAGAATGAGGACCTCCGTCTTGTCTGAGTTCAGCTTCAGTCTGCTGTCCTACATCCAGTCGGCTACGGCCTTCATTCCTCTGTGGAGGTTGGCTTCAGTGGTGTGGGGGTCTTCGGTGAGGGATATGATCAGCTGGGTGTCGTCGGCGTAGAAGATGATGTTGAGGTTATGTTGTTGTGCGACGTGGGGGAGTGGTGCCATGTAGATATTGAACAGCGTCGGGCTAAGGGAGGATCCCTGTGGGACGCCGCAGATGATCTCAGTGGATTTTGAGCGGAAGGGTGGGAGGCGGATGCTCTGGGTTCTGCCGGAGAGGAAGGATGTGGTCAATGCCAGGGCCTTCTTTTGAATTCCGTCGTCATGGAGGCGTGCTGATAGGGTGCGGTGGCAGACTGTGTCAAAGGCTGCTGATAGGTCCAGGAGGATGAGGGCGGCTGTTTCTCCTTTGTCCATCAGAATCCTGATGTCGTCAGTGGCGGCAATGAGGGAGGTCTCAGTGCTGTGGTTGCTGCAAAAGCCGGATTGGGAAGGGTCCAGGATGTTGTTGTCTTTGAGGTAGCGGTTTAGCTGTTTGTTGACAATCTTCTCTGTCACTTTTGCCGGGAACGGGAGCAGGGAGATGGGCCGGAAGTTCTTGAGGTCCTTGGGGTCCGCCTTGGGCTTCTTCAGAAGGGTGTTGATCTCGGGGTGCTTCCAGCTTTCCGGGAAGGTTGCTGTCTCGAAAGAACTGTTGATTGTTTTCCGGAGGTGGGGTGCGATGGTTGTGCTGGCTTTGTTGAAGACGTGGTGAGGGTAGGGGTCATATGGGGATCCGGAGTGGATGGAGTTCATAGTTTTAATGGTGTCTTTGTTGCTGACGTTGGACCAGGCGGCTGGTCCGGGTGGTGGTTGCAGGGGTGGTGGACTTGGTGGTGGGTGCGGGGGTGTCGGAGTTGAAGCTGTTGTGGATGTTGGTGATCTTGTGGTGAAAGAAGGTGGCCAGGGAGTCGCACAGGTCTTGTGATGGTGGGATGTCATTGGTGTTGGAGCTGGGGTTGGAGAGTTCTTTCACAATGCTGAAGAGCTCTTTGGTGTGGTGTCCGTTGTTGTCTAAGCGGTCCTTGAAGGCGGTCCTCTTGGCGGCCCTTATGAGTTGGTGGTGTCTACGGGTGGCGTTCTTGTGGGCTGTGTGGCTGTCAGGTGTTCGGTCGTGGAGCCATTCCTTCTCCAGCTTCCGACAGGTGCGCTTGGTGATCCGGAGGTCTTCGGTGAACCAGGCAGCTTTCTTGTTGGTGTGGTTGGTTGTGGGGGTCTTGAGAGGGGCGAGGGTGTTGGCGCAGTCGTTGATCCACTGTTTGAGGTTGGTCGCCGCGGCATCTGGGTCAGTGGGGTCGGCGGGTGGTCTCATGGTGAGGGTGGTAGTCAGTTGGTCCTTGGTGACTTTGCCCCAGCAGCGGCGCGGCAACTGTTGGGTCCGGTGGTGTGTGGTGGGTTTCCTGAAGGTGAAGTTGACACATCTGTGGTCGGTCCAGTGGGGTTCGGTGGTGTGGTTGAAGGAGACGTGGGGGCTTGTGGAGAAGATGGGGCCCAGCTGCGTGGGTGGGTGTCATCACGAGCTGTTTGAGTCCGAGATTGGCGAGGTTGTCGATCAGGGCGGTGGAGTTGGCGTCGTTGTTGTTCTCAAGGTGGAAGTTTAGGTCCCCGAGGAGGATGTAGCCCATGGAGGCGGGGGCGTGGGTGCTGACGAGGTCTGCAATGGTGTCGCTGAACGGTGGTTGTGGTCCGGGAGGTCTGTAGACGAGTGTTCCTCTCAGGGTAGTCTTGGGGTCGGTGTGGATCTGGAAGTGCATGTGCTCGGCGGTGGTGAGGGTGTCGTTGTGTTGGTCAAGATTCTGAGGGTGTCTTTGTGGATGATTGTGATTCCCCCTCCCACTCCGTTGGTGCGGTCTCTGTGGGAGATCTTGTAGCCATGTGGGATGGCTATGGCGATGTCTGGTGCTGAGGTGGCGTTCAGTCAGGTCTCGGTCAGGAAGGCGACGTAGGGGGCGGTAGAGTCTAGGAGGTCCCAGAGTTCGATGGCGTGTTTGCGAGCTGAGCGAGTGTTGAGGAGGATGCAGCGGAGGTGGTTGGGTTCTCTGGTTGGTGGTTTGGTGGGCTGGATGCTGGTGAATCTGCAGTTCCGTTAGGCAAAGGGCCCTTGGGTGTGCTTCGGGGTGGCCCGGTAGCAGGGGTGGTCTCGTCCGGTGTTGAGTGCGTGGAGGGTGCTGGAGTTGTAGTGCAGTCTGGCGTTGCGGGGGGTGCGGGTTCCAGGGGTTCTGGTGCTGGCCGCGGTCCAGGCATGGACGGGCGCAGATGGGCTTGCCTTTGGTGCGCCTTCGGCGCGCCAGTGGCGCACCCGCTGCGCGGCCTCCATGAGAGGCAAAGTGGGAATGAGGAGCAGCTGGGAGGCGGGAGCGGGTGGCCAATGGGCCAGGGCGTGGGATACAGAAGGAAAAAGGGGGCAGGCCACGGGGGAGCAGCGGGGGTAAGCGGGGAGTGGGGGAGCACAGAGGGCATGGGCGCAAAAGGAGAGCCTAAAAAAAAACAGTAGACAGTAAACAAACTACAAGTTACAAGGACAAATGCACAGTTGGGGAAAGAAAAAGTTTAGCAGTGCAGAGGGGAAAAACACAGTTACCAGGGGCACACCAGTGGGGAACCCTCAGCAGCGGCGGCACAGTGGGTCAGAGACTCGGGCACCCAGGAGGAGCCGTGCGGTGTGGGGAGTGACCTGAGGTCAGGTCACACTCACCTTCACTGAGCAGCCTCCATAAGAGGCCAAGTGGGAGGGAGGAGCAGCTGGGAGGCGGAAGCAGGGCGGCCAATGGGCGAGGGCGCGGGATAAAGAAGGAAAAAGGGGGCGGGGGCACGGGGGAGCAGCGGTGAGAAGCGGGGAGCGGGGGGGCACATAGGGCAGGGGCGCAAAAGGGGCGCCTAAAAAATACAGTAAACAGTAAACAAACTACAAGTTACAAGGATAAAAGCACAGTCGGTGAAAGAAAAAGGTTAGCAGTGCAGAGGTGAAAAAATCAGTTACCACACCAGCGGCGAACCCTCGGCAGCGGCGGCACAGTGGGGCAGAGACTCGGGCACCCAGGAGAAGCCGTGCGGCGTGGGGAGTGACCTGGGGTCACTCCCCAACTCTTTTTTAGTTTCCTCCATCATAGAGTCTATTTCGGGCAAAGTTTTGTTTTGTGCTATTTCTTGTCACTTCTTGAGTTAGCAGGTCATGTCTATACTTGCGCATGGATTTTAAAATAGCGTTATCAATTACTTTTCTACAGTATCCCCTATCTAGGAAGCGTGCCTTGCTCAGCGATTGAGCCTCCATTAACTCCTTTTCATTACTATGGATTTGCCTCAACCGCAGCATTTCCCTACAGAGGATACTTGTCACTAGATGTTTGACATGAGCACTGCTTGCATGGAGTGTCGAGTTCCCTGCGGTTTCTTTTTGATAAAGTTTAGTTTCAATTTTATCGCTCGCTATATAGACATTGGTGTCTTGAAAACTGACTTGAGTTTTACTGACATTAGCTGTGAAGTGCAGATTTAAGTTGTTTATATTTATTGCTTGTACAAAATCATCAGCCTCGCTGACTTCACCGTCCCATATAACAAACAAATCATCAATAAAATGTAACCATAGTTTTACCTTGGTTATCATTATCACATGATGCTCGGTCCTGAGGACCAGCTCCTCCCACCAGCCCATGTGCAAACATGCATAGCTGGGAGAGAAGCTAGCCCCCCATCAACACACCTCTGATTTGGCTGTATAACAGGTTGTTAAACATAAATACTTTGTCATTAAACAGAATTCTACCATCTCAATTAGCATAATTTTGTGTTCAACCGTACTGTCCAATTGTCTACCACGTAATGGCCTAAAGCTCGCAGTCCATCTACATGTTGGATGTTAGTATGTAGCAAACTTACATCAAGTGCTATATACAAATAGTTCTGTTGCCATTCAAAGTCTTTAAGTTTTCCCAAAAAGTCACTAGTGTCCCTGGCATATGAAGGCAACGCTTTGACCATGTCTTGAAGAAAATGATCCACATATTGGGAGATGTGTGCAAGTAGACTTTTTTTGGCAGATATGATGGGCCTGCTTGGTGGATTTAATGCATTTTTATGGACTTTCGGTATATAATATATTGTTGGAACAACCGGATGGTCATTCTTTAAAAATTTGAACTCCTGTACAGTAATCAGATTGCTGTTTTTCCATGTTGCCAATTTCTTGTGAAAACTTGCATACACAATTTTCAGTCCAGATGCATTGCTCTTCATATAGCATGTTCTGTCATTAAGTTGGTTGTAGGCTTCCTTGGTGTAATTTTACTTGGACATAAGAACAATATTCCCACCTTTGTCTGAGTTGCGAATTACGATCTTATTGTTAGCTTTTAATTTTATCATGAGTTCAATGTAATCATGATTTTGTTTGTTAAATTTGAATCACATATTTTTGTCTTAATATTCAATTCCTTCAATTGCTCAGTTGTCCACTTATGAAATATATCAATAGAATCACGTACCATAATCGGAATAAATGTCGATTTCGGTTTAAATTGGGTTGATGGGATCTTTGTCCCTACATTGCCATACTGTTGGGGGTGATTGACCTGCCACAGATAACGATATATTTGATGTATCTTCCTCAAAACTTCCTATTGTTTCGTTATCCTCCAATAAGTCAGTTTAAGTTAATGGGTTCAAATCCAAATTTTGTGTATTAATTTCCCCACTTGTTGGATTTTTTTTATTATCCTATTTTTTGTTCATCAAATGGAATTTTTTAAGTTTCAGTTTTCCTGAATCTAGTTCTTGAATCATTGAAATTTCTTGCCGGGCAATATGTCAAGCCCAGATTTAAAACTTTTTTGTCATTATCACTCAATTTCACATTTGACAAATTCATGATTGCTTTATTAATGGTCTCCATATCCATTATTTTCCTTTCCTTCTTCGCCCTCTTTTCCCTTGATTGTTTCCCGTTTCTGTTGGCCTTCCTTCTTTGTTTGCGTTTGTAGTTTTTGTTTGGCCATAATTTGTTCTTTGTGCACATGGGCTGAGGGTTTGCCTCCTGTCCTCGCATAAAAAACTTAATTCTTCATCCAATATACGTTTTTGTCTTGTTTGATTGGGTTCTCGTTCAGATTTGTTACGCGGAACAGAGGTTAAATCAGACTGTGTAGTGCTTGAGGTAGCTTCACCTGTTCTTAATGTGTTCGGTCTCATTGTGACAATTTGTTTTTCCTTCATAGATCTTAAAGCTTCATATTTTTTTCACGAGGTAAAGATTTGCCCTACCTCATAGTCAGTTTTGTCCCGATGAAATTTATAAGTCTTACGCTCCTTTATTTTTTCCTCCTCTTTGCTTAGTATGAATGTCATTTCCTGGTGTAATTTTTTCATTTCTTCAGTCTGTCCCATGTTTTCCAATTCCTCATTAATTTTGGTTATCTCCTCTAAGAAAGCTGCCTGGTCAATGTCAGCATATTTGAATAAAATTCTCATTAACCATTTTGAGGACTCCAAATTGCACAGGCCCATTCTCACATAATTGATGGATTTGGTGATTCATAACTAGGCGCTAGGAGATTCCTTAGTCCCTGTGGAACCCTATCAACATCAAGGTATCTCTGCAAGGAATGTGATTGCCACCATTTGGTCTGCTCAGAGCGCATTTTCTTTTCTAATTTTTAAATTTCTCTTTAATGAAAAAATTGTGCTCAGTAGTTGCTGTAGCTGTACTTGTCTTCGTGTTCGTCACTGTTAGGCAGTCATCGAACATTTCTAGAGCTGCTGCTTCCCTTTTCCTCACTATCTGAGAAAATAACAAGCCTAAACTAAAGATGCAAGGGGCATATTATCAACAACTAGCGATATTTATCGCTAAATAAGCTCAGCGACATTTTTCTTTATCGCCACGCATCGCCGGATTTTATCACAGAGATAACGTGCTATTAGTAACGTTTATCTCCAAAGCGATTAAATATCCAGCGATAGCGGCGAACTGCATGAATATCGCTGGAAATTCAGCGATATTCAGGCATTATCGCTAATAGGGGCTTAACCTGAATATCCACCCCCCATTGGATATACAGACTAAGAAGTGGTCTGAGCAGGTGTTACGATTTGGCGATATTCGCGCTTAGCGCGAATATTTTAATCGCTATGCCTGTGTTGAAAATAGGCGATAGCGATGTTTGCCACTGCTTTCAGTAGCTAACAGGTTGCCTACGCCCACTTTGCATGTCATTAGCGATAAATATCGCTGATATGCAAAGCGGACCCAAACCGCACGCTATCATCTAAAAGCTGTCTCTAAATGAAGTTAGCAACAGCTTGCTAATAGGGCGATTAAATTATCGCCGCTTTGCGGCTGAAAACTACTGCAAAAGCGGCGATAATTTCATTTCGCCTGCCTTCATAAAATGTCCCCCAGTTTCCTAAGAGGAGAAAGCCGTCAGGTTCACTTGTTTCTGTGTGCGCTCCTAAAAAGCTTCTGGGCATTTGTTGGACAACATTAGGGACATGGCGCCCTGCCATGGGGAGCTGCACCATCTGTGAAAATGCCAGCGAAGCTGTAGAGATGGAACTGTTCTGACGAGTGTGTAAAATTGAACTTGCACCTGGATATGGGACCTACCAAGGAAATAAAGAAGGTTCATATAATATATGGACCCGTCGACCTACTTAAGGGAAATAATTGTTCCAAACGGGCCTACAAGTCCCAGCATGCTTGAATCAAATGCGCACTGAGTGGATGTATAGTAAAGTAGCATGCAGAACTTCCTACGAGTCGTATATGCTGATGGTGACCTTTGAGGAAGAGGTCAACACCTCGATACGCGTCAGGTCTGAGAAAATAACAAGCATAAAATGAAGATGCAAGTTTCCTGAGAGGAGAAAACCGTATGGTACACTCGTTTCTGTGTGCGCTCCTAAAAACCTTCTGGGCATTTGTTGGACAATATATATATATATATATTCAATGAAAAAACCATAGGTTATAGACCATATATAGTTAGGAATTCGCATTTACAAAACCATATTTTACTCGCACAAAACCATTGAAATTCCATATATAGTTAGTTGCACTAACTATATATCGCGCACCCGCAATCCACTGCTGATGATGTCACATATTACATCATTCATGACATGGTCAGTGACATCACTGATGACATCACTGATGACATCATCCAGTGTTTGTATGTTTCTGTAAAGTTAAAATATGTCTTACATATTGAAGAATGAGTGGATGTATAAGTGTCTGGATGAAGGATTTAGTAGGTGCATGACTGACTGTATGAGTGAGTGATTAAATGTGTCTCACTGAGTGCATGGGTTAGTGACTAAACTGTCTTAATTTGTGCATCATTATGTCTGTTGTTCTGTAAACTGCTGCATGTGTTGATCAGTAGCTATATGAGTAACTATATGGATTATTGATTGGTTGCCCAAGTATTTGTATGGGAGACTGAGTGTGTGTGTGGGTGGCTGGGAGGTGTATGACTCTGTGCATAGATGTGTGAGCAGTTGATACACTAGATGTATGGGTTCAAAAGTGCATGTGGAAACAGCTGTATGGGCGGTTGACTGTGTGCATGAGTGTATTGGTGAGTGAATGGATATCTCAGTGCTACATGTCAAAGTAAGTACATATGTAAAACACAGTACATGTGAGAGTTGACATATATAAATAACTGTGCATAAGAGCCAGTGAATGTGTGAGTGGCTGTATTGATCATTGTGAACTTGTATCAGGGATTGTATAAGAGAGTAAATATGTGTTAGTATATGTTTGAATAAGTAAGGTGTGTATAACTGTATAGTTGAGGAATTGGAGGTGTGATTGATTCTTTGCATGACTGTCTAGGTGTATGAGTAACTCCATGGATGAGTGACAATCTGTGAGTGTCTGTTTTCACTGAGTGTATCTAAGGTTATATCAGAGTCTGTAGAGGTTCATCGTATTAACACATGAATGATGTCATCTGTGATGTTGTCAGGGATGTCATTTGAGTTGTCATCAGTGATGTCATCAGTGATGTCACTGACCATGTCATGAATGATGTAATATGTGACATCATCAGCAGTGGATTGCGGGTGCGCGATATATAGTTAGTGCAACTAACTATATATGGAATTTCAATGGTTTTGTGCGAGTAAAATATGGTTTTGTAAATGCGAATTCCTAACTATATATGGTCTATAACCTATGGTTTTTTCATTGAATTTCAATGGTTTTTTAAATGCAAATTTCTAACTATATATGGTCTATAACCTATGGTTTTTTCAGTGAATTTCATTGGTTTTTTAAAAGCTAACATCTGTATCTGTAAAATGTATTATTCTTTAAATCCCAAAATATATTTAGATATTTATTGATAATTTTTTTTTAATATTTTTTTCTTCGCTTCTAGTTCGCGAACCGGGAAGCTTTCCGTTAGCTCATTTTGATGCCGCGATCTAGTCCGCGAACCGGTCAACGTTACGTTAGCGGAACAGTGACGCGTCGCGGAAGCGCGACGTATCACGTTATCGCGTAATGCGTCTAATGACGCGTCGCGTTAGCGCTCCCGGAAGTGCTCCGGACCGCGAACCGGAAGCGATCTGGGACGCGGCGCGCGCCGCGTAACGTAAGCGGAACAGGTCATGTGACTTGTTTATCAAACTTCTCATTGGTTCATTTCACTTTTGGTTTCCAAATGATGTATGACTAGGTCATGTGACCTAAAAATAACACTTTTCATTGGCTCAGAACTTTTGTTTTCCCCAAATCATGTAAACCCCTCCTTATTTCCTCACTCTGACTTTCATCTTGGTGAGAGAAAGACCATTTATCTGAAGTTCCACAATGGCTTCCATTCTTGCTGCAGCTGGTGCACCCCCACCACCACCTCCACCTCCTCATAAGAAGAGAGGACCACCTAGTCAAATTATGACTAACAGAGAGGAGGAAGATGAGGAAGAAGAAGAAGAGGAGAGAGAGGAACAACAATTTGTCGATGAGTTGCCCCGGGTTTCTAAACGAAAAACCAGTTTCATCTGGCAGTTTTTCTCCATCCCTCCTGGATCAAAGAAAGTGAATGCAAAATATGCCACCTGCCTCATCTGTGATTACAGATTGTCGAGAGGCACAGAAAAGAAGTACAGTATGGGGAACTATACCATGCATCGTCACATGAGCAGGTGGCATCCCTTGAACTACAGCCGGGCTGAGTTAAGGGATCTTGAAGACAATCCGACGGCAACTCCTGTGGCAAGATCTACATCCACATTGTCTTTGACGGGAAGAGAGGCACAAGAGACTGTGCCAAACATCCAACCCAACTTCCAGCATATGAAGTTATCTTGTATTTACTGTGGTGCTATGCTGTCATATGGCAACATGAGTGTCAACCTGATGAACATTGCATATGAAAATCATAAATGCCCTAATGCACCCAAAAAGTAATTTTTTTTTTTTTGCTCCAGTTGAGCCATTTTGAAAGCCTGTTTTTTGTTGTCTCCCCTCCATAAAAAACACAAAAAAAACATAAAACAGTTCTAAAAATACAAAAAAATCAAAAAATGTTCAAAAAATAAAAAAAAAATATAAAACAACAAAAACAAAAAAAAACAGTTCTTTTCAGAACTACCTCCCCTTTCAAACAAAATTGCTAGAATGTTTATCACTCTGGCAAGCTCTATTTCTTTTGGTTCGCTTCAAGTTCGCTGACCGGTTCGCGAACTTTAAGCGAACTAAAAAAATATTTTTTTAAAAAAAAGAAGAGTTAGTATAAGGGAAGTAAACAGAGAATAATGTAAAAAGAAAGACAGCTATAGAGAGTAAATGAGAGATACTGTCAATGACATCATCAGCAGTGCATTGCGGGTAAAAAGAGTAGAAAACATTTACCTTATAATTCTTGTTACCTTTTTTTAAATATTTTTTCATACTTTCAATCTGTAAAAAAAAGAACAAACATTTCCAAAAATATTAAAACATGTATTTAAAAATTAGAAAAGACAAGGGAAAAGGTTCAAAAACAAACAGTTTTTCAACAACTTTGACATTTACAGAAGTCTCTGCTTCTCTACGTCCCCTACACAATCCTAAAGATATATATTCTAAAGAAACTGTATCTTGATGTTGATGAACTGAGCCCTATTTTGGAACATGATGTTTTTCTTGCACTGCTAATGTCTCACAATAGTGATGCAATAGCAGCGCAAAAAAGATGTAAAGCCATCATAAAATTGTGTCTAACATTGTAAATGCTTGATTTAGGATGCAAATAAGATGTGTGCTTTCAAGAGCTTTCTTTGAGGTGAGGCCTCTTTTCTTTTTTAAAAAAAAACACTACCCAGAAGTACAGCACTGAAAGCATTAAAATTGATATTTACAGAACTCAGCTTACCCATATGTACCTCACATTTCTAAATGTATATCATAAGGACAAAAAGCATAACATTAATTATACATGTTAAATGGTTTCTTTTTGCTGTTCTCAGAATGTATCAAATTTCACTTAAATCAGTGACTTGAAGGTATTCATCATGTAACAGCGGGGAAAAAAAAACACAATCAAAATGACTGTGTTTAAAAAACCCATACAACCTAAGAAATCTGATTTCAAAACTTCTTAAAATTAACTTACTTTCAATGACGTCAAACGATCTCCTATAAACAGCATCCACTCTGTTGTGCTTTAAATATTTTCAGCCCGCCACTTTCTGAAAGAAAACCTCCATCGATACGTGAAATATGTTACATAGAAAAAAAACTTCTCTCATTATATCACATGTTTCCACTAGGCCAAATCATGTTGCCGCGATTCGCAAGTCTTGTAATTCTTCCAATCAAATCCCGACATTTTCTATTTTCGCAACTTTCAAAAATAAAATATTTGAGATTATTTTCACAATCCTGGACTACTAATATCTTACTCTTCTTTGTCACTCATGTTCTCCTTTTCCTATGACACTGATACTGCTTACTATGAAGCAGACTTACTTGCATCAGGTTTATATAGTTGGATTTTTAATCGAGACAGCATTGCAGACTTACATTCCCTCTACTTAAAATTTAGGTTTTAAAAACACCAGGTAAGAATTTTTAAGGTCAAACGGCAATTTTTTTTTGAAAGTTACAACAGAATCATTACAGAATGACCAGCCGTTTCCAGACTTTAAGTAAGCTGTATAATGTCCTGATGTTGTTGATGGACCATCGTGATAGATAATTGCTACAGTAACAAAAGTCCTCCCTGATATTGACAGCTGAGAAGCCACAAAATTTTTTATTAAAGTTGACAATTTTGATCCATCAGGCCTACATCGTTGCATCATTAAAATGACATACTGGCCATATCTACGTATAAATAATGTTGACATCATATCACATTTACATTGGCTACACTCCATGTTGTGATCCGCTGCATTTACTAGCTTATTAAAGGACACTGATTTACTGTCTGGCAAAGTTAAATATATAAATCTTTCTGAGTCTACACTAGTAGTACTTGATAGCATACAGTTCTCGCAGTCATGCTGCCATTGATAAGAAAGCCCAAACAGGTGATCTACATCTACACCCTCATCTTGCAATATATCAAGCATATACATTAAAAACTCCTGACAATCTTGCTGATTATTTTCAGAGAAGTCTGTTTGACCTGAACATTCATCTAACAGATAACGAACTTCAGACACACTTTCTACTTTTGTTCGATCAGTGCTACATTTCTCTAACACAGAATTCAACAAGCAGCATAAACTTTGTTCTGAATTGAACACAATCTGTTCTTTTAAACTCTCTAGTGAAAAGAGAACATTAACAACGACATTTGCATAGCAGTTGACACCAGAACTGTTTTCAAATTGAAAACCAACAATCTCTTCAACAGTATCCACTTTCTTTCTGCTAACAACTTTCGGTTCATTGACTTTTAGTCTTTTTGCAACAACCTCCCTACTATTACTGCTATTTCTACGTTTCCGGCCTACCACCCGTTTCTCAAACAAAGGATATTGAGGCAAATGTGGCGCATACTCTCTTCTTAACCTATTGTATTCCTTAACACAATCTAGATCCGCACAAATGTTTGTGACATCACAGTCAATCAAGTACAATCCCGATAAAGTTCTAACTCGTGACAATGCCACATATGCCATACCCTCCTTGAACACTGAACTGCCAATATTCACCAATGCACAGTCGACACTTAAACCTTGCGATTTATGGATTGTCACCGCATATGCCAAGCAAACAGGAAACTGTTTACGGCGAACATATAAGTCTTTAACAAGCAAAAACCTAGCAGAACAACGAGCAATTATCTGTACTTCCTCAATGCCATCAAATTTAATTCTTAAAAATTCTATTCCATCTCTATTTCTGTATTTCTCAAAATCAACAACATTACCCATTGATCCATTTACCAGACCTCTTTCTACATGTAAATTCCGTCTCAAAATGATTCGGCAATTTAAACACACATTCAGAGTCTTTTCAAAACCCGCTGTCTTAGATATAGTCTTCTCTAATGAATCCAATTTTGATTTCAAATTATCTGACAAAATAATTGTTGATCCCATATGCTCTAATTTGTCGATAGCTTCCAGTTTCACAATGTCTTGCTTTTCTAAATTCAACATTTTGTTGTTGAAGATGGCACATTCTGCAAGAGTTGGCATGAGACATATCCCGGATTTCTTCTCAGTAATTTTCTGAAAAATATTCTCAGGCACAATCTCTTGTTTGGGATACAAATTTGACAGTAACCGTGCATTTAAAGCTTCTTTCCCATGCTCGGTCACTTTTCCAATTCTAATATCTTGTAGAATATTCTTGTAATCTTCATCCTTTGCCTGACGCATATTTTGATGCAGTTCTGCATAATTGAAGTTTAACCATATATTGACGTTGCCAATGCTCCCTAGGCACTTCCTGGTATCTTCATGCGTGAGTATTTTGAACACAGGTTGACCTTTTACTGGTGTCAGCTGTAGAAGATCTCCGAAAACAATAATGTGTTTCCCACCAAATAAGACATCATATTCAGTTTTAAGTACTTCTTGCATTCTCAAATGCACAAAGGCAAGCATGACATTGGAAACCATGCTTACTTCGTCAATGATAAGTAGTTTCATTTTCCTCAAAACTCTTGAAACTTCACAGCAAGCATCTCCAGATAACTTGTTGTATTGTAATTTGTTGTCATGCTCCACCGGCAGCATCAGTAGACGATGCAAAGTAATACCTTTAATATTATGTGCTGCCAGTCCAGTAGGAGCGGTGACAACACAAGACAGCGATGACTCAGTCCTTTCCTGCAAATAACAAGAGATTGCTTTAATGAGGAAACTTTTTCCAGTTCCCGCTTCTCCACTCACATACAGTCGGACAGGCTTCAACGACGTACACGAGCACTCTTTCTTCTCATGACTTAATCCGTGCTCAATTTCCTTGGTAACTTCATCATATATTTTCCTCTGCTCAACGTTGAGTTGTTTTTCCAAGTCTTGTAAGTTAACTGAATCCTCCTGAGCATGTGCCATGGCTCTTTCTACTTCATTCATAGCAGTGGCAGCTTCATTTTCGATAATAGGTCCTCCAAGTGGATCTTGACTCAATGAAACAGAACTCTGACTGTCCTGAGAACTGTCTCTGGCAATCTCGGCTGCAATCGTTGCTTCCTGCTCAATTTCCAAAGTTAGCATTTCTTGATATTTAGAAAAAGCAGGACATTCTATGGACTCCTTGGCTGCATTGAAAGAGTCTTCGTAACAGAGGAAATCTCCAAGCAGTTCCTCTTCTGCACGCCAAGGCTTGAAAAGTTGCAAAAGTGCTAAATAGAAAAACTCCTTTTTTTCAGGAGATTCGCCACTTAATTTTCGATGGTTTACTAATTGGCATTTTCTTTGCTTGACCAGGCATCCCTCACTTCCAATTACAGCATACACTCCTTTCTCAATATCTTCTTTGATGTTCCTCTTGAATATATAATTTTGGAGAACCTCATATAGACAAACATTCTCAAGGTGACTGCTTCGATTTGGATAATATGTATCCAACATGTTGGTCTTCAAAATGTCGGTACTGTTTGGTTCCTTTTCTGCCAAATACTCAATTTCCCGAACAGGTTTTAGAACTCGATTTCGCGTTGCAGCAAGACCAAGACTCGCCCAAACGAGACTCCTGGATTTGGCATAGAGACTTGCTGAAGACAATCGATCAGAACATTCGTAAGCTCCGATTTCTCGATGCGACAACATCTTCAGACTGAAACTGTACAACTTCTTGCTGAGGCTCTTTTCATGGGAAATGTCCTCCCACATATCCTTCAGTTCGGTCTTTTCTTTTTTGGTGATGTAAGATGTCACATACCGAGCCACAGCCATACAGTTGTCAGCCACAAACTGTATATCCATGTTGGCATTCCACATGGACAAAATCACTGGGTTGTAGTCATTGATGTACTTGGACTCTTCGTTCCTTTTCAAATTGTATGTATTCTTGGGTGATTTCCTCGTCACATTATGTCGCAGCGAAGACATCAAACTGTTCACTCTTCCTTTAGAAATCACCGGTCGTGGAAAGTTGAAACGACATTTGGTGTAGAACTTGTCCTTGTTTCTGAATTTACGACGACAGTACTTTCCACAACGATGGCTTTGGAAACGTAGAACTTGTTCTCTTAGACTTTTCTTCTCCGTTGCGTTTGGAACAGCACACGTAGAATACTGTTCGATGAAATTCATCACTAAGTCATCCGGATCTGTTCCAAATTTAGGTGCATCCTTGATCCACAGCAACATATGTATATGAGGGGCACCTCTTGCTTGGTACTCCTTTCTCCAGAAGAAATCCAACACCTCTCCAAGAGGTGGATTCTTTTTATTTGTGATGAAAGACATCATAGCTTCAAATCTATGATTGAAGTACCTGCATACATTCACAGGATCCAAAGAACACAGTTCTCCAGGTGTCTTGAATTCAATGTTTTCAATATTTCCATTTGCCTCTCGTAGAAATTCAAGTAAGTCATCCCAGCCATACTCGGCACAGCTCAGAGTGAGGAACCATGTCGGAGTTCCTAAGTTCCTCAGCATACATTTTAAATCACCATGACGACGGTACCAGTACTCATTAGTACCACGCTGACACGCCATGAGATTAATTAAGTGAGAATCCAAAATACTGTCTTGGACATTGACTTTATGCATAAAGTCACTTGCCGAGATGTTTCGCATCTGTATACCACTTTTTAAGATGTGGTTCACTGCATATGACAGTCCAGACAGATCGCTTTCAAACAGGAGATGAAACAAATAGGGAATGCATTGCCGAAACCTAGGATCTTCTGCATACAATCGTAAAGTCCGGTATTCAGACGCAGGAATTTCACGAGGTCGCTCATCATATCTTCCTCCTTGACCTGTGGGAAATAGCTGTGGGAAACACCGAGCTTCCAAACTTTCCTCCCAAACACTAATGGGACTCCCTTTGGCTTGTTTCATTTGAAACAACTCAATAGCATTCCCCATGACTTCCTTGGAATGCAAAGGATGAACACTATAATGTTCATATATTTCTTCACTTTTAGAGGCCTCTACTTTCTCAATTTGGCCAGCACACAAATCGCTATCCTCTTCATCACTTACTTCCTCTTCTGCAACATATACATTCTTATAGTACTTATTATTTTTCTTCAAATACACTGTTGCCTTTTTGACTTTCCTAACATCCACTAAATCTTGCCATATTTTCTTATTCTTTGTCGGAACCCCATTAACCAAGATAACCAGAGGTTCCTCTTCCACTTTTTCTATTCCAATTGTGTTAATGTTTTTGTTCAAATCTAGAGGCAAATAAACAACTCTTCCCTTTAATCCTCTCTGTAAATCTGCTGGAGGCAACTTCCCTGTCTTTGGCTCCATTCTTACAATAGCCTGAAAGGGATGGATACTTTGAATCAAAATAGATTCATAAGTATTTAAATCCTTCAATTCAGAAGGAATCTCAACCAATTCCAGATTATTATGAACTGCCCTAGCAGGCATCTGGTTTTGGTTTAATTTATTACAACAATAAGTACACACACGTTGATCCGATCCCAAATCAAAATAATTTTCTACCATCAAGTATGTGGCTAAATCCTTCCATTCACTATTATTTTCCCTTTCACTTTTTGCATATAAATCCACTACCTTAGTCTGATTCTTATAATAAGTGCGTCGACAACATACACAAGTGAAATTAGGCCTCTCACTTGATTTCATCTGAAACGTGGCAATTTCCTTCTGAAAATTATCTGTACTGGAAACCTGTACATTATCTTCCACATTACCCTCTACTTCAGGGTCAATTTGAACATTCTCATCTTTACTACCAAAGTAACAAAACTCAATTTCTTCACAAAGATTCTTCACATCTATTTCAGAACCATGCAAAAGAGCAGCACATAACTGTTTAAGCATAATTGCTGGACTCTTAGCATAATACAACATTCTCACTAATTTTCTCACTTTATTATGATGCACTGCTAGCATCCTGAAATGATGAAAACACTCTGGCATACTCTCCTGGAAAGACAAGCCAGTGAATGACCACGCAAACCTGTCATTTGTCTCACTCTGCAAGGATCTAAATCTTGCAACAACTTCATTTTCTGCTTCAAACTTTTCTTATTAAATGTCCGTATAAAATCACAAAGCAAATTGATGGAAACCTGTCGCACACTGCAAATAGAACTACACTTCCAAATGTACACAGGACCCTTAGGACGTCTTCCTAAAACCTCATCACTTAGCGCCTCTTCTGTCTCTGTTGTCACAAGTTGTTCTTTTTCAACTGGACAACCATCCTTCACTTCATAAGCTCGACCACTGATGTCAACTGCATGCACCAAATCATTATCCTGAAAACAAGTCTCCTCATTAAAAAATGCCTCAGAACTTGAACTATGCATCCATTCTCCAGAAAAAACTTCACAAAAGTTAGTACGATTTACTACTCTCTTCCATCTACTTTTTGTTTTGAAATCAGAAATTACCTTGCTTAGTTTCCTAATTCTATTGATTACCAAAATAAACAACTTTCGCTTGATTTCAAAAGCATGATCAATAATTTTCTCTACATTTTTCTTCTTCCTATAAAATGCCGCTTTCTGTTGGCCTTTCTTTTTAATATTTTTCAATAAATTAACTAATATCCTATTACGGAACATTCGTTGTCGAATGTCCCTAAACTGTTGTTTCCTTCTACTATCATGCACAGAGTTATCTCTTCCTCTACCAGTAACATTTGTGATGGGTCTCTCCTTTCCATTTAAATTACTTTTCTTTTTGTGAACAGAAACATTTTTTTGAGCAAAATTTTTTTTACTACAAATATTTCTTAAGAATGATTTCGTGCTCTTACCCGGACCTTTCTTGGTGTTTTGACAAGTATTTGGGGAAGAGGACTGCTGCAATAAAACATCATCCTGCTGTCTTTGACGTTTTCTAGCCTTTCGTATTCGACTTCTGGAAGGCATTTTCCAAACTATGAAAGAATCTGCAGTTGAATCTGTGAAAAAATATAATATAAAATGTTATTAACCACTATTACCAAACAATAAATAAATAACAGTCATCTAAAACTTAATGCCGTACTAATTATTTAACATAGCAAATATTTTCCACCAGCACTGCATCACAAAAATGACACTCAATGGTACAAAACAGGCATACAACACTCATAAATCACTCCCTAATATTTTAAATCATTAATTCAGGATGACGATAAGATGTAGCCTATCTAAAGGTTTGTTTAGGCCCAGATCTTTGGACTGGGGTGAATGTGTGTCATTGATCCACATTCAGTCCATCACCTGTTTTGTTTATTTGAGGTGAGGCCAACACATGGTTGCAGATAAGATTTTCACTGAAAAAAACCAAGGTAAAAAAACATGTGAAGGCCTACCAATGAAGTAAATCATTAAATGAAAACCAATACATTTCTGGAAATATGCACTACTAGTGCTTCATAAGATGTTTTGGGTCATATTTATAAGTTATTTGAGTATCTAGTATGCTATTTTACATTCTTCATGGTGCAAATTTATTGTAAATACGCTCCCACCTGAGGTTGGCAAATTTAGATTTTGATTATGGGAGTTAGATAGGCATGTTAATAATTTCCCAAAAATGGTATATAACCCCAAACAACCTTTGAAGCAAATGCTCTTAGCCATGTTATCCACCTCCCATTGGATAACATGGCTAAGAAGTGCTTGCAAATGTGATAAAAAAAGGCCGCAATGCATGAATATCGCAGAAAAATCAGCGATATTCATGCATTTTCCAACAAATGCTCTTAGCCATGTTATCCACTTCCTATTAAATAACATGGCTAAGAACTGCTCAGGGCACCATGAGGAACGCTTTCCATTTAAAAAGGG
Source organism: Lissotriton vulgaris (assembly GCF_964263255.1). NCBI lineage: Eukaryota > Metazoa > Chordata > Amphibia > Caudata > Salamandridae > Lissotriton > Lissotriton vulgaris. The sequence continues at coordinate 885,085,240 of NC_141694.1, forward strand.
AAAAATAACATCAAAGACACTAAAATGCCTTCTAAATATGAACCCAAACAACCTATGAAGCAATGTGGAAAAAACTGCCGCAATGCATGAATATAGCAGAAAAATCAGCGATATTCATGCATTTTCCAGCAAATGCTCTTAGCCATGTTATCCACTTCCAATTAAATAACATGGCTAAGAACTGCTCAGGGCCCCATGAGGAACGCTTTCCATTTAAAAAGGGAAAAATAACATCAAAGACACTAAAATGCCTTCTAAATATGAACCCAAACAACCTATGAAGCAATGTGAAAAAAAACGGCCACAATGCATGAATATAGCAGAAAAATCAGCGATATTCATGCATTTTCCAGCAAATGCTCTTAGCCATGTTATCCACTTCCTATTAAATAACATGGCTAATAACTGCTCAGGGCCCCATGAGGAACGCTTTCCATTTAAAAAGGGAAAAATAACATCAAAGACACTAAAATGCCTTCTAAATATGAACCCAAACAACCTATGAAGCAATGTGAAAAAAAACGGCCACAATGCATGAATATAGCAGAAAAATCAGCGATATTCATGCATTTTCCAGCAAATGCTCTTAGCCATGTTATCCACTTCCTATTAAATAACATGGCTAAGAACTGCTCAGGGCCCCATGAGGAACGCTTTCCATTTAAAAAGGGAAAAATAACATCAAAGACACTAAAATGCCTTCTAAATATGACCCCAAACAACCTATGAAGCTCTAACAGTACATATCCTGAAATTTAATTCATTTCAAAATTCGTTTTTAAACACAGCATATAAATCAATTGTATACCTGCAGTCATGAAGAAATGACTAAAAATGTCCTTGAGACACATGATTGTGTTTTCTGGAATGCCCTTGCACCATTTTTGGGACACTATTAATATGGCTAGGTAACTCCCATAATCAAAATCTAAATTTGCCAAGCACAAGTGGGACCGTATTTACAAGACACTTGCCCCATGAGGAACACTTTACATTTTAAAAGGCGAACATAACATCTTAGACACTCAAATACCTTATAAATATGGCCCAAAACAACCTATGAAGCTCTAGCAGTACATATCCAGAAATGTAATTGATTTCTTAAATCGTTTTTAAAAGCAACATATCTGTTTCAGCTTACATAACAGACCATGAAATGGGCTCCATGTATCACAATATCTTATGTTACTGCATGCCAGAATGTTACACCAAATATGCAATTATAATTTCTCTATGAAACTAATTCTATTAGTATATCACTAGAGACAAAACCACATTTTAAAAACACAGCTTTCTTCATCATTTTCTCCTTAAATCATACTATTCTCTATCTAAATTAAATAAATCTTTTCTCACCTTAGCAAATATTTTTTGAGTTTTGAAAACAGTCTCAGAAATACACCAAATTGTCTTCAGCAGAAGAAAAAGGATGCACTCCAAAGGCTGCAGCTATTGAAAGCACAGAAATACAGATATTCTTTTCACATATCTCTCATATTAGCCAATCATACCTCTTCCCTCACTTTTTTCAAATCAAAACCCTTCCCCCCTCTGCCCTGTCTGCCTTGTTTCCATAGCAACCACCTCCTGGAAGACCTCTCATGTTTGCAAATTCACACAACAATGTTTCAATTGAACTCTGAACTCTCAGTGCACCTGCGTATCCAGTGCAATCTTTCATTAAATGTTTCTTCCTTGACCATTCAAATTACATCTTTCAAAGAACACATCCATGCACCCTAACTTTCTGTTTTCAGAAATGGAAATGCACCAATCACTGCTAATGAATCATTAGCATTGTAAATCCACAGTTTTTTTTCTTTAGAAACTCCTACTGTTTCAACTGCCCTTTCATTACCACACTTCATCTGACTGCAGAACAACCTTCTTCCACCATGTTTAACGTCTGGATTGTTGGACATAGTTACATCCACTGGGCTCAAAGTTATGCTGAGAGCAGAAATTTACACAACCTCAATTTACAAGATGTGGAAATTAAGTGGTTGGGCCAAAGAGGATTAAAATGTCACCAATTTATACCATTGGTGAAAACCTTTATGCATTTGCCAAAACCTGACCTGTTAATAGTGCACTGTGGAGGTAATGATTTGGGCACTTTGTCAGGGGTAGGTCTGGAAATGCTTTTAAAGGACACCTTGGAGCAATTAATGGCACTTTTTCCTCAAACTGCCTTGGTATATTCCAATATATGCCAAAGACAGAAATGGAGGTGGTCCAACCAATTTTGTCCACAAATTGAGAAAGCGAGGAAGCATGTAAACAAATCTGTTTCAGCTTACATGAGAGACCATGGAATGGGCTCTCTTTACAACAATAACTTGCGTTACTACATGCAAGATATCTACAGAGGAGATGGAGTTCACTTCTCAGATGAGGGCAACAGAATTTTCATTCTGAATTTAAGACTGTGCATTGGTACCTACTTATAAGTACCTAAATGTACCATAAACCCAAAAGCTCTTCTCAGAGCTACCCTACATCTGATCACTCACAATTATTATTTTTCTCTAACTTTTTTCACTAATTTTCCACAAAATTCGCTCCCCGGAGCGCTACCCGGTTCGCTAACCGAAAGCTAACCTCGCGGAATTTTTTAAAAAAAAGTTTTTTTTTCCGCACATATAAGCCTCCTCAGCCACGCTCAGAAAACCTAGGGGGTCAAGATAAGTCTACCATGACCCCTTCTACCCATTCTAAACATTATTTGCCCTCCATCTTGTATCTTAATGCGACCGATACACAAAATGGTGGACTCCCGTGACGCTTAAGGTTCGCTAACCGGGCCGCTTCCCGGAAAGCGGTCCAAAAAAAAGGTGGGAAAGTAATTTACAGAAAAACGACTAGAGACACTCTCACCAAATATAGATTAGCTCATACTACATAACAATCCCTTCCATTCTCACAAATTTCATTGAAATTTCATTTAGCCATTTAGCCTGTAGACCTCTCCAAGTACCGTGAGGTAAATTACTTCACAAAACACATCTGAAGTGTTGGAATTGACAACCAATGAAAATGTTACTTTCATTTTCTACTTTTATTACCTGACATTTGATTGGTTATATACCTGTATATATATAAAGGGAGAGAAGGAAACACAGCCATTTTGACTACTACTTGTTGTTGTATATATCATTTAGAATATCAATAATAACATCAACTTGTTTCTAAAGGTAAGTTGTTATTTTTAAAACTGAAGTATATTGTGTACTATAAGTAAATATGGTAAACTTTTTCAGATAGTTATATACTATCCCTCTGTAAGAGTTAGACATTGAGAAAGGCTTCTTTATTATAATTATGGACTGATTTAGGTTTCTGTGGTATAATTATAAATTTACTTAGGCTTCTTCACAGGCACTTTTTAATAGTACTAATTCACGCCTGAAACCATACAGTGCCCATAGATTACTTCTCTGGTATAAACTCACAAGTGCCTGTCTGAACTTAAACCCAACAGTGCCCTATCTCTACTTATATATTTATTTTTTATGCAAATTACAGCAAAAAAATGGAAGGTGAGCAGAATGTTTCCTTCGAAATTGTTCTGGAGACCAACACACAAAAAGAAATTGAGGACAATGAAGACTCTGATTTCATGGATCAATCACGGGACCATGAATTAGTTCAATGTGTGGAATCAGTGGATCATTTACTTCATTATGATGACGGTCAAATGTTTGAACTTATGTTCACTGAACAAGAACACATATCAGACAGTGAAATGCTAGACGTTCTATTAAATTTCGAAAAACAATCCGAAAAATAAAATTATATGTAATATTAAAAAATTGTTTGAGTCTTTAATCATTTTTATATGTAATTCATAAAGTAGTTAAATGTAAGAAATGTTATTAAATTTTGAAACACAATCACAACAATAAAAAATTGCTGAAAAAATAAAAATATTAAAAAAAAATCAACAAAACCAACAAATAATTAACATACAGTATTAGAAAAGTCTTTCATTCTTTTATCCATAAAGTTCACTGCCCAGAACGCTTTCCGGTTCGCGAACTTGGCGCTTACCACGCAAAAAAAAAAATTTTAATTTTTTTTTTTGGACCCTCCTAGGCCCTTTTAAAACCTCCACATAAAACCTAGGGGGTCAACGAGGATCTACTATGCCCCCTTATGGTAATTTCCCCCTTTGTTTTGGCCTCCTCTTGTCTCTCGATCCTACCGAGAGACAAGATGGCGGCCGCTCCGGACTGTTTAGAATGTTGACAGACACCGGAGGGCCAATCAGCTTCGCATCGCAAAGTTCCGATACGCGAAAGGTTCGCTAACCGGATCGCTGCCCGGAGCGCTGTTACAGATATATATCTTGATTTAAACGTTAATTTCTCAAAATCCACTGAAGCACATATATTGAGACCTAGCAAAGGCACATCGGGCTAACAGTCCCTACAATTTTGCCAAGTTTCGTGAAAATCCATTCAGCCGTTCGGGCTAAAAGTGAGTCCAACCGCCCTATGGAAATTAACATGGGAAAAAGGCGTTTTGGGACCCCCCTTTTTTCTCGGCCCCCCCTCCACAAACCCCCCCCAAATTTTCAAGGGCTGCTCAGAAACAAAATGTGCCATTTTCCTGAAAATTTCAGCCAATTCCGTCCACAAACGCAAACGTTATTAGGCATAGAATTTTCAGAAATCCCATAGGGAAAAAATCCTAACTATATATACCTACTGGCGACCGCCAGTAGGTAATATATATATATATATATTTTTTTTTTTTAAATAAATTTATTTATTTAAACTTTATTCGGCTTCAAAAAATAAGAACCATAAAAGTTACATTTACATAAGTGAGCATACAAGTTTAAAAATGGGCATCACGAATCAGGTTACATGAGTTCAATAGGGTTGATACACATTTAGTAATGGCATAAAAGGCAATATATAACGTTAAAAACAATTCATAATAATACATTTTATCCTAGTCAATTAAAATCCAGACGTTTCCTGTATCTTAAAGGGCATTTTAAAAACCCTACAATCATCGGTAGGCAGTCGGGTTTTAACAATTGCAGGTAAAACAAAGCTGGGCGTGCCTGTGAGAAATTTAGCTTTTTTAAAAGGGATTTTAAAAACAATCTGCGGGGGGCCATATAAAAGTCACAAAAAAGGACAAAGTGTAACAGATCCTGTGGAGACAGATTGTCGCAGCCACAGGGTGCTAACACCTGTCCATTATGGCTCCCCCTAGGTACTGCCAGTAAGAGGTGAAAATAGTCCAATTTAAACCTTTCTAGCAGAAATCTTTGGTGCATTGATAGAGGCCATACTAGGTAGTCCTCCATTCCTGGGGAGGTTTTGAGCATCAGAAGTCTGCGTGCTCCAGATTTCTGGAGTTCCTGCTCCTCACGCTTGATCTGCTTACGCTCTAAATAAGATTCCTTTACAAAGGCCACATCTTCCTTTGTCATGCACTCTGGGGTTAAGAAAAGATCCCGGCATCCCAGCTCGTTAAAGGATCTCATTAAGTGTTTGAACCATGGTATTACAGACATGTGGTCCAAGTTCAACAGATCCCTGTATATTTTGTGTGTAAGAACAAGATCTTTATTTAGCCAGCTTTTTAGCCAGAAGAGCATTGGGCGCAAGCCAAGGGTGTCGCTGATGTATTGAATACCAGTTTCTTCATGGACGGAGAAGTTTGATGTCCCTCGGGGGACCCCCAGTAGTTTTTTTAAGAAGGTATTTTCGGCCACCTGAATCCCTTCCGCTCTGGTGTACCCCCACAACTCACTCCCATATGTGGCTATAGCTACACTCCTGGCTTGGTAAATTTTTAACATTGCCGCAACCGGGCGATTGCCCATCTTGCCCGCAAAGTTAAGAATTGCAGCATTGCTCCTGGTCACCTCCCCCCGCTTCTTCTTAATCAAGGGGGCCCAGTTTTGTCCCTCGTCTAGAAGAACGCCCAGGTACGAAAAGGTAGAGGTTGTTGGCACTCTCAATCCATTTACCATTAATGGGTATTGGCGTTTAGATCCAGGCCCTACCTGCATTATAAATGATTTTGCATTGTTTATGGCCAGATCTCTTTCTGCCATGAAACCCCGAAATGTGTTTAGCAGAACTTGAAGGCTTTTAGGGGTGCGTGGTAGGAGAAACGCATTGTCTGCGTATAGCAAGATGGGCAGCCCCCTGTCGCCCACATACGGATAGTCCACCCCAGTTGCCTGCAAGGTTCGGTCCAAATCATTTATATAAAGGTTAAAAAGAAAGGGGGCTAAGATACAGCACTGACGTACCCCCCTTTCTACGTTAAAATCCCTCGATACCCTTAAGTCCTGCGAATACCTAACGTTTGCCTTTGTCTCTTTGTGGAGATCTCTCAGGAAATCCACCAGGTTAGCATCGACCCCCATGGCATTCATGGATTAATGTACTATGATCGATGCACGTTGGGAGAATCACTGACTGTGCTTTCTTTGGTCTCTTTATATGTATCTACAAATCTCCCCTGCTGAACACCTGGATTTAAAGTCAGGAGGATGAATGTATATCGGACTCTTCAGGTGATATCTTTTTATTTCTAAAACAAAAACATAGCAGTAGCACTAATGGACCTGCGGAAGCAGCAGGAGACCGGGTGGCTCCAGTGACTGCAGAAACATGTCGACCTAACATTCTTGTTCGTAGTCATTTGTTACACTACTACTTGCACTGTTTTTATTGATTTGGGAGTGAAGGGGTGCATATTAAAAGTTGGTTTTCCCCATCACTATCCAATTTTAGAGCAATTCTTCTTTTTTCTTTTCACTTTAACACGTTCACTTTTAGCACTGCTATTCAGTTCCCCACAAGACACACCCTGTTCACATCTGAGTTAGTGTGCCCGGTATACCCTAGATTCAGTTAACAACATCTGCCGGTCTGTTGTGGTTTAGCAGTTCTCCAAACGAGTAAGAAATCCCAGATGATGAAGGGCGGTCTCGATGGTGGACTGATGGGAACTCGCTCACACTGATTGGCTTCCCTTCACAACTTCCTTTCCTTGTTTATCAACACTTTGGTTGTTTTTCTGTTAGATGCATAATTTAGTTGGCCTTCTGACTCACTGCTATTCTTTGTTGGTTTCATTGTCAGATAGGCGGCATAGCAGTTAGGGTCGTTAAAACTCCCCTGGGACCTTCTTTTGGTGTTCTAGTATTCATGGACCCCCACAGCCCCTCCCGGTTGACACAGTCAAAGGCTGAGGATAGGTCCATGAATGCCATGTAGATTGTTCCCCCTCAAGCTACATTGTATTTTCCCAGTATGAGATGTAGATTGATGCATTGGGCCACGGTAGATCTTCCCGGGCAAAACCGATACTGTACTTCTGATATAATGTTATTTTCTTCGGTCTAAGCACTCAATCTGTTCAACACTATTCCCCCTACAACTTTGAAAACTGAATCGATCAGGGAGATGGGTCTGTAATTCATAGTACAATTTCTGTCCCCCTTTTTAAACACAGGGACTATTGTAGACAATCCCCAAGATTCAGGGCATCCAGCCTTTACTGCTGCATTCAACACTGCCACCAAGACTTGCACCCACAGGGATAAGTTTGATTTGTAGAGATCAGGTGGAACACCTTCAGGGCCTGGAGCCTTTTCACAGGTAAGGTTATTAATGCTGTTTTCCACGCTCTGGGTTTATTTGAGTCATGGGGACAGATGTTGTGCATTTAAAGATAGCCCTGAAATGGTCCACCCATTCCTCCTCTGTTATGTTAGTTTCTAGATCTTCAGATTTTTCAGATGGAAAAAATGGACCATTAATAATGTTCCAGAATATGGAGCTACTTGATAAAGTCTGGGGTTCTAAGAGTTCCCGCCATATGTCCTCCTTCACCTCCCTCTTACGAAGACCTAGCTGTTTTTTATATGCAGCTCGAGCAGAGCGGATTAACACATGGTCCCTAGGGGTACTCTTTAAAGCTTCTTTTAGGTCCCTGCCAGATTTTGAGCATCTGTGATCGAACCATTTTGGATCGTCATTGGTTTTATTCTGACCACCAACGGTTAACAGGGTCCCAACTTTGCTAATTATACCGTTAAAGGCATTTATTGTGCCCATGGCAGAGGACTCTGGATCTAAACAATACAGGAATTCTGCCTTACATGATTCTTGCAGTTTTTCATAGAACAATGGGGGAGTTACTTGGGTCCACTTAAGGCGCCGCCTGCTATTAGTTGTTTTAAGGGTCCCGCTGCCTGCACAAGCTCCTTCCTGTGCAAAAGATTATTACTTATTCTCGTGCAGACGGGGTTGTGATCACTATAGGGGCTTTCCAAGGTTGTGTAACCCATTATCGAGGTGTGGAAATTAGTTTACAATTAATATATGGTCAATAAATGACCCACCATGACCTCCTTTAAAAGTAGGTACCTTTTGTGTACTCATTGGGGGTAACAGACTGGAGGCTAGGAAAAGATCAAGCTCATCTAGCATATCATTTAATGCATCACCTTGTGTTGAGTGCTCGAAGTGTAAGCCCTTCACCTTCGGGCAACCCATTTAATTCATTTTGGGAAGCCCGGGCGTTCCACATGGGTGAGTATTAAAATCCCCCATTATCATTATACTCTTTCTCTGTAGGCCACAGTGTAGCTTAACAAATTTATCCAACTCCTTGATCTTGCTGCCTTCTTCCCTATTAACAGCATTATAAAAATGTATTAGGCATAGGCTAAGGTTTCCCCGTTCAAGAAAAATGGCCTGTATGTCACTGTTCATAGAGGGAATAGACCTGATTTTACAGTTTAATGCCAGGGAGGTAAAAAATACCAGACCTCCCCTGGCTCTCCCTCTAACTGCGCGAACTGCAGGAACAAAGAAGGCTTTATACCCTTCAAGGGAAAGGTTACAGTCAACTAGCCAAGTCTCCTGTAGTGTAAACATATAATTAAAAAAATACTAATAAACTGAGTCCAAATGGGGTCAGTGATCTTATCAGCGACCCCATACCATATACCATATATATATATATTGGAATCCACATTCCATAGTGAAAAAGTTCACGGACAGCAGGTACAGACCACTCAAGTGCAGTTTGAAGTGAAAAAAAGTGCTTTATTCCTCCTTGACTGGCAGCAAGACGCGTTTTGACAGGGGGAACCCGGTCTTCATCACACGATGAGATCACAAACCAGCGAAATGTAATGCAGATAGTGAACAATAACTCCACCCAATGAAGCATAAACATGAAAAACATACTAATAGCGATAGTGACCTTTCCAGAAACTGCTAAGGGCTAAATTTAGCAGAATTACATAAAAAAACGTGAATAAGTACGCATTAATAAATAAATATGCAGTAAAGACTATAAATATTCACAATTTAAACCATATAAAAATGGAACTCAATCAAGGGCGAGTGCCCACATTAATACAACATTGGAGCGTTGCAATAATAGAAACATTCCAATAGGTATTAGCTACTCATACATATGATTCATAGCGACTGTTGACAAATTCATTCTAGAAACCGAACATCTAAGTATAACCTTGCATTTGACAAAATGATGGCAAGGTTAGAGTCCATGAATATAGGTTCTGTTCTTAATGAAACTAATACAATCCACTCTGTATCTTGGAGCAACTTGGACTGATCCAATTTGTTTTAAGATTTGTATACATATAAAACAATGTCTCTATGTAAATAGTTTATATTTGTACATATATGTGAATTTGTAATATTTTGTATGTTTTATCTGTAGCCCTGAAGAAGTTTCATTCTTGAGACGAAACGCGTTGGCTAAAAAAGAGGCTAAAAAGAAAAATCTGATGTGATATTGGATCGTTTTTCTACTGTTGAATACCATAATAAAGAATTGCAAGCATACTACTATCAAGTTCGGACCTGCTCATTTGAAATGAATTCTAATTATTGATTGAAGGACACTAAATACTATGGAGGATACTTCTTGATGGGTGCTGATTCCACATTCTGTGAGTTTTCCTTGAGTAGGGTCCTGACTCATATGCACATTTCTCCATAATTAATATCCTTGAGTTGGAATGGGTATGGGAAACAAACCTGCCTTCATTGTTCTGGAACGTCGAGTCGAGCGGCAGAGAACCGTTCTGAGCCACGACTTTTCAGCGTTGCAGTGTCGTCTACTGACAACCGAAAATGGTGCTCCTCCGCAAGGCCAGGAGCAGCCGTGTAAGGTACATATTTAGGCAAAGCGCTCTTGCGCTTTCGAGGGGCACTCACAGCATTCCTGCCCATCCGGGTTTTTTGGCCTCTTAGCAGTTCTGTTGCCCTTCCACCTATAAAATTCGTTCCATGCCCGACACGTTTCAAAGCCACAAGCCTCTTCTTCATGGGGTCTCAGTAAAGAGGCAGGAGTCACTTCACCTTTGCAATCAGTTACTTTATTCAGATCACACCACCCTAAGTGGGTGTGGCTTTCCAGCTTGTTGGTTCTTGTAGTCCATAAGGTGAGTGTAGTTTTCCTTGAGTAGGGTCCTGACTCATATGCACATTTCTCCGTAATTAATATCCTTGAGTAGGAATGGGTATGGGAAACAAAGCTGCCTTCATTGTTCTGGAACGTCGAGTCGAGCGGCAGAGAACCGTTCTGAGCCACGACTTTTCCGCGTTGCAGTGTCGTCTACTGACAACCGGAAATGGTGCTCCTCCGCACGGCCAGGAGCAGCCGTGTAAGGTACATAGCTAAGCAATGCGCTCTTGCGCTTTCGGGGGGCACTCACAGCATTCCTGCCCATGCGGGTTTTTTTGCCTCTTAGCAGTTCTGTTGCCCTTCCACCTATAAAATTCTTTCCATGCCCGACGCGTTTTGAGGCCACATGCCTCTTCTTCATGGGGTCTCAGTATAGAGGCAGGAGTCACTTCACCTTTGCAATCAGTTACTTTATTCAGATCGCACCGCTCTAAGTGGGCGTGGCTTTCCAGCATGTTGGTTCTTGTAGTCCATAAGGTGAGGGTAGTTTTCCTTGAGTAGGGTCCTGACTCATATGCACATTTCTCCATAATTAATATCCTTGAGTAGGAATGGGTATGGGAAACAAAGCTGCCTTCATTGTTCTGGAACGTCGAGTCGAGCGGCAGAGAACCGTTCTGAGCCACGACTTTTCCGCGTTGCAGTGTCGTCTACTGACAACCAGAAATGGTGCTCCTCCGCACGGCCAGGAGCAGCCGTGTAAGGTACATAGTTAAGCAAAGCGCTCTTGCGCTTTCGGAGGGCACTCACAGCATTCCTGCCCATGCAGGTTTTTTTTGCCTCCTAGCAGATCTGTTGCCCTTCCACCTATAAAATTCTTTCCATGCCCGACGCGTTTCGAGGCCACAAGCCTCTTCTTCATGGGGTCTCAGTAAAGAGGCAGGAGTCACTTCACCTTTGCAATCAGTTACTTTATTCAGATCGCACCGCCCTAAGTGGTCGTGGCTTTCCAGCATGTTGGTTCTTGTATTCCACAAGGTGAGTGTAGTTTTACTTGAGTAGGGTCCTGACTCATATGCACATTTCTCCGTAATTAATATCCTTGAGTAGGAATGGGTATGGGAAATAAAGCTGCCTTCATTGTTCTGGAACGTCGAGTGGAGCGGCAGAGAACCGTTCTGAGCCACGACTTTTCCGCGTTGCAGTGTCGTCTACTGACAACTGGAAATGGTGCTCCTCCGCACGGCCAGGAGCAGCCGTGTAAGGTACATAGTTAAGCAAAGCGCTTTTGCGCTTTCGGAGGGCACTCACAGCATTCCTACTCATCCGGGTTTTTAGGCCTCTTAGCAGATCTGTTGCCCTTCCACCGATAAAATTCTTTCCATGCCCGACGCGTTTCGAGCCAAAAGCCTCTTCTTCATGTGGTCTCAGTAAAGAGGCAGGAGTCACTTCACCTTTGCAATCAGTTACTTCATTCAGATCGCACCGCCCTAAGTGGGCGTGGCTTTCCAGCATGTTGGTTCTTGTAGTCCATAAGGTGAGTGTAGTTTTCCTTGAGTAGGGTCCTGACACATATGCACATTTCTCCATAATTAATATCCTTGAGTAGGAATGGGTGTGGGACACAAAGCTGCCTTCATTGTTATGGAACGTCGAGTCGAACGGCAGAGAACCGTTCTGAGCATCAACTTTTCCGCGTTGCAGTGTCGTCTACTGACAACCGGAAATGGTGCTCCTCCGCACGGCCAGGAGCAGCTGTGTAAGGTACATAGCTAAGCAATGCGCTCTTGCGCTTTCGGGAGGCACTCACAGCATTCCTGCCCATCCAGGTTTTTTGGCCTCTTAGCAGTTCTGTTGCCCTTCCACCTATAAAATTCTTTCCATGCCCGATGCGTTTCGAGGCTACATGCCTCTTCTTCATGGGGTCTCAGAAAAGAGGCAGGAGTCACTTCACCTTTGCAATCAGTTATTTGATTCAGATCGCACCGCCCTTAGTGGGCATGGCTTTCCAGGATTTTGGTTCTTGTAGTCCATAAGGTGAGGGTAGTTTTCCTTGAGTAGGGTCCTGACTCATATGCACATTTCTCCATAATTATTATCCTTGAGTAGGAATCGGTATGGGAAACAAAGCTGCCTTCATTTTTCTGGAACGTCGAGACGAGGGGCAGAGAACCGTTCTGAGCCACGACTTTTCCGCGTTGCAGCGTCGTCTACTGAAAACCGGAAATGGTGCTCCTCCGCACGGCCAGGAGCAGCTGTGTAAGGTACATAGTTAAGCAATGCGCTCTTGCGCTTTCGGGGGGCACTCACAGCATTCCTGAACAAACAGTTTTTTTGGCCTCTTAGCAGTTCTGTTGCCCTTCCACATATAAAATTCTTTCCATGCCCCGACGCGTTTCGAGGCCACACGCCTCTTCTTCATGGGGTCTCAGTAAAGAGGCAGGAGTCACTTCACCTTTGCAAACAGTTACTTTATTCAGATCACACCGCCCTAAGTGGGCGTGGCTTTCCAGCATGTTGGTTCTTGTAGTCCATAAGGTCAGTGTAGTTTTCCTTGAGTAGGGTCCTGACTCATATGCACATTTCTCCGTAATTAATATCCTTGAGTAGGAATGGGTATGGGAAACAAAGCTGCCTTCATTGTTCTGGAACGTCGAATCGAGCGGCAGAGAACCGTTCTGAGCCACGACTTTTCCGCATTGCAGTGTCATCTACTGACAACCGGAAATAGTGCTCCTCCGCACGGCCAGGAGCAGCTGTGTAAGGTACATAGTTAAGCAATGCGCTCTTGCGCTTTCGGGGGCACTCACAGCATTCCTGCCAATCTGGGTTTTTTGGCCTCTTAGCAGTTCTGTTGTCATTCCACCTATAAAATTCTTTCCATGCCCCGACGCGTTTCGAGGCCACACGCCTCTTCTTCATGGGGTCTCAGTAAAGAGGCAGGAGTCACTTTACCTTTGCAATCAGTTACTTTATTCAGATCGCACAACCCTAAGTGGGCGTGGCTTTCCAGCATGTTGGTTCTTGTAGTCCATAAGGTGAGTGTAGTTTTCCTTGAGTAGGGTCCTGACTCACATGCACATTTCTCCGTAATTATTATCCTTGAGTAGGAATGGGTATGGGAAACAAAGCTGCCTTCATTGTTCTGGAACCTCGAGTCGAGCGGCAGAGAACCGTTCTGAGCCACGAATTTTCCGCGTTGCAGTGTCGTCTACTGACAACCGGAAATGGTGCTCCTCCGCACGGCCAGGAGCAGCCGTGTAAGATACATAGCTAAGCAATGCACTCTTGCGCTTTCGGGGGGCATTCATAGCATTCCTGCCCATCCAGGTTTTTTGGCCTCTTAGCAGTTCTGTTGCCCTTCGACCTGAAAAATTCTTTCATTGCCCGACGCGTTTCGAGGCCACATGCCTCTTCTTCACGGGGTCTCAGTAAAGAGGCAGGAGTCACTTCACCTTTGCAATCAGTTACTTTATTCAGATCGCACCACCCTAAGTGGGCGTGGCTTTCCAGCATGTTGGTTCTTGTAGTCCATAAGGTGAGTGTAGTTTTCCTTGAGTAGGGTCCTGACTCATATGCACATTTCTCAATAATTAATATCCTTGAGTAGGAATGGGTATGGGAAACAAAGCTGCCTTCATTGTTCTGGAACGTCGAGTATTGCGGCAGAGAACCGTTCTGAGCCACGACTTTTCCGCGTTGCAGTGTTGTCTACTGACAACCGGAAATAGTGCTCCTCGCACGGCCAGGAGCAGCCGTGTAAGGTACATAGTTAAGCAGTGCGCTCTTGCGCTTTCGGGGGGCACTCACAGCATTCCTGCCCATCCGGGTTTTTTGGCCTCTTAGCAGTTCTGTTGCCCTTCCACCTATAAAATACTTTCCATGCCCCGAAGCGTTTTGAGGCCACACGCCTCTTCTTCCTGGGGTCTCAGTAAAGAGGCAGGAGTCACTTCACCTTTGCAATCAGTTACTTTATTCAGATCGCACCGCCCGAAGTGGGCGTGGCTTTCCAGCATGTTGGTTCTTGTAGTCCATAAGGTGAGTGTAGTTTTCCTTGAGTAGGGTCCTGACTCATATGCACATTTCTCCTTAATTAATATCCTTGAGTAGGAATGGGTATGGGAAACAAAGCTGCCTTCATTGTTCTGGAACGTCGAGTCGAGCGGCAGAGTACCGTTCTGAGCCACGACTTTTCCGCGTTGCAGTGTCGTCTACTGACAACCGGAAATGGTGCTCCTCCGCACGGTCAGGAGCAGCCGTGTAAGATACATAGCTAAGCAATGCACTCTTGCGCTTTCGGGGGGCACTCATAGCATTCCTGCCCATCCAGGTTTTTTGGCCTCTTAGCAGTTCTGTTGCCCTTCGACCTGAAAAATTCTTTCATTGCCCGACGCGTTTCGAGGCCACATGCCTCTTCTTCACGGGGTCTCAGTAAAGAGGCAGGAGTCACTTCACCTTTGCAATCAGTTACTTTCTTCAGATCGCACCACCCTAAGTGGGCGTGGCTTTCCAGCATGTTGGTTCTTGTAGTCCATAAGGTGAGTGTAGTTTTCCTTGAGTAGGGTCCTGACTCATATGCACATTTCTCCATAATTAATATCCTTGAGTAGGAATGGGTATGGGAAACAAAGCTGCCTTCATTGTTCTGGAACGTCGAGTATTGCGGCAGAGAACCGTTCTGAGCCACGACTTTTCCGCGTTGCAGTGTTGTCTACTGACAACCGGAAATAGTGCTCCTCGCACGGCCAGGAGCAGCCGTGTAAGGTACATAGTTAAGCAGTGCGCTCTTGCGCTTTCGGGGGGCACTCACAGCATTCCTGCCCATCCGGGTTTTTTGGCCTCTTAGCAGTTCTGTTGCCCTTCCACCTGTAAAATACTTTCCATGCCCCGAAGCGTTTCGAGGCCACACGCCTCTTCTTCCTGGGGTCTCAGTAAAGAGGCAGGAGTCACTTCACCTTTGCAATCAGTTACTTTATTCAGATCGCACCACCCGAAGTGGGCGTGGCTTTCCAGCATGTTGTTCTTGTAGTCCATAAGGTGAGTGTAGTTTTCCTTGAGTAGGGTCCTGGCTCATATGCACATTTCTCCTTAATTAATATCCTTGAGTAGGAATGGGTATGGGAAACAAAGCTGCCTTCATTGTTCTGGAACGTCGAGTCGAGCGGCAGAGTACCGTTCTGAGCCACGACTTTTCCGCGTTGCAATGTTGTCTACTGACAACCGGAAATGGTGCTCCTCTGCACGGTCAGGAGCAGCCGTGTAAGGTACATAGTTAAGCAATGCGCTCTCGCGCTTTCGGGGGGCACTCACAGCATTCCTCCCCATCCGGGTTTTTCGGCCTCTTAGCAGTTCTGTTGCCCTTCCACCTATAGAATTCTTTCCATGCCCTGACGCGTTTCGAGGCCACAAGCCTCTTCTTCATGGGGTCTCAGTAAAGAGGCAGGAGTCACTTCACCTTTGCAATCAGTTACTTTATTCAGATCGCACCGCCCTAAGTGGGTGTGGCTTTCCAGCATGTTGGTTCTTGTTGTCCATAAGGTGAGTGTAGTTTTCCTTGAGTAGGGTCCTGACTCATATGCACATTTCTCCGTAATAAATATCCTTGAGTAGGAATGGGTATGGGAAACAAAGCTGCCTTCCTTGTTCTGGAACGTTGAGTCGAGCGTCAGAGAACTGTTCTGAGCCACGACTTTTCCGCTTTGCAGTGTCGTCTACTGACAACCGGAAATGGTGCTCCTCAGCACGGCCAGGAGCAGCCGTGTAAGGCACATAGTTAAGCAATGCGCTCTTGCGCTTTCGGGGGGCACTCACAGCATTCCTGCCCATCCGGGTTTTTTGGCCTCTTAGCAGTTCTGTTGCCTTTCCACTTATAAAATTGTTTCCATGACCTGACGCGTTTCGAGGCCACACACCGCTTCTTCATGGGGTCTAAGTAAAGAGGCAGGAGTCAATTCACCTTTGCAATCAGTTACTTTATTCAGCTCGCACAGCCCTAAGTGGGTGTGGCTTTCCAGCATGTTGGTTCTTGTAGTCCATAAGGTGAGTGTAGTTTTCCTTGGGCAGGGTCCTGACTCATATGCACATTTCTCCGTAATTAATATCCTTGAGTAGGAATGGGTATGGGAAACAAAGCTGCCTTCATTGTTCTGGAACGTCGAGTCGACCGGCAGAGAAGCGTTCTGAGCCACGAATTTTACGCATTGCTGTGTCGTCTACTGACAACCGGAAATGGTGCTCCTCCGTATGGCCAGGAGCAGCTGTGTAAGGTACATAGTTAAGCAATGTGCTCTTGCGCTTTCGGGGGGCAGTCACAGCATTCCTGCCCATCCGGGTTTTTTGGCCTCTTAGCAGTTCTGTTGCCCTTCCACCTATAAAATACTTTCCATGCCTGACGCGTTTCGAGGCCACACGCCTCTTCTTCCTGGGGTCTCAGTAAAGAGGCAGGAGTCACTTCACCTTTGCAATCAGTTACTTTATTCAGATCGCACCGCCCGAAGTGGGCGTGGCTTTCCAGCATTTTTGTTCTTGTAGTCCATAAGGTGAGTGTAGTTTTCCTTGAGTAGGGTCCTGACTCATATGCACATTTCTCCATAATTAATATCCTTGAGTTGGAATGGGTATGGGAAACAAAGCTGCCTTCATTGTTCTGGAACGTCGAGTCGAGCGGCAGAGAACCGTTCTGAGCCACGACTTTTCTGCGGTGCAGTGTCGTCTACTGACAACCGAAAATGGTGCTCCTCCGCAAGGCCAGGAGCAGCCGTGTAAGGTACATAGTTAAGCAAAGCGCTCTTGCGCTTTCGGGGGGCACTCACAGCATTCCTCCCCATCCGGGTTTTTCGGCCTCTTAGCAGTTCTGTTGCCCTTCCACCTATAGAATTCTTTCCATGCCCTGACGCGTTTCGAGGCCACAAGCCTCTTCTTCATGGGGTCTCAGTAAAGAGGCAGGAGTCACTTCACCTTTGCAATAGGTTACTTTATTCAGATCGCACCGCCCTAAGTGGGTGTGGCTTTCCAGCATGTTGGTTCTTGTAGTCCATAAGGTGAGTGTAGTTTTCCTTGAGTAGGGTCCTGACTCATATGCACATTTCTCTGTAATTAATATCCTTGAGTAGGAATGGGTATGGGAAACAAAGCTGCCTTAATTGTTCTGGAACGTTGAGTTGAGCGTCAGAGAACCGTTCTGAGCCACGACTTTTCCGCGTTGCAGTGTCGTCTACTGACAACCGGAAATGGTGCTCCTCAGCACGGCCAGGAGCAGCCGTGTAAGGTACATAGCTAAGCAATGCGCTCTTGCGCTTTCGGGGGGCACTCACAGCATTCCTGCCGAAGCGTTTTTTTTTGCCTCTTAGCAGTTCTGTTGCCTTTCCACTTATAAAATTGTTTCCATGACCTGACGCGTTTCGAGGCCACACGCCGCTTCTTCATGGGGTCTCACTAAAGAGGCAGGAGTCAATTCACCTTTGCAATCAGTTACTTTATTCAGCTCGCACAGCCCTAAGTGGGTGTGGCTTTCCAGCATGTTGGTTCTTGTAGTCCATAAGGTGAGTGTAGTTTTCCTTGAGCAGGGTCCTGACTCATATGCACATTTCTCCGTAATTAATATCCTTGAGTAGGAATGGGTATGGGAAATAAAGCTGCCTTCATTGTTCTGGAACGTCGAGTCGAGCGGCAGAGAACCGTTCTGAGCCACGAATTTTCCGCGTTGCTGTGCCGTCTACTGACAACCGGAAGTGGTGCTCCTCCGTACGGCCAGGAGCAGCCGTGTAAGGTACATAGTTAAGCAATGTGCTCTTGCGCTTTCGGGGGGCACTCACAGCATTCCTGCCCATCCAGGTTTTTTGGCCTCTTAGCAGTTCTGTTGCCCTTCCACCTATAAAATTATTTCCATGCCCGACGCGTTTCGAGGCTACATGCCTCTTCTTCATGGGGTCTCAGAAAAGAGGCAGGAGTCACTTCACCTTTGCAATCAGTTATTTGATTCAGATCGCACCGCCCTTAGTGGGCGTGGCTTTCCAGCATTTTGGTTCTTGTAGTCCATAAGGTGAGGGTAGTTTTCCTTGAGTAGGGTCCTGACTCATATGCACATTTCTCCATAATTAATATCCTTGAGTAGGAATCGGTATGGGAAACAAAGCTGCCTTCATTTTTCTGGAACGTCGAGTCGAGGGGCAGAGAACCGTTCTGAGCCACGACTTTTCCGCGTTGCAGCGTCGTCTACTGAAAACTGGAAATGGTGCTCCTCCGCACGGCCAGGAGCAGCTGTGTAAGGTACATAGTTAAGCAATGCGCTCTTGCGCTTTCGGGGGGCACTCACAGCATTCCTGAACAAACGGGTTTCTTGGCCTCTTAGCAGTTCTGTTGCCCTTCCACCTATAAAATTCTTTCCATGCCCGACGCGTTTCGAGGCCACACGCCTCTTCTTCATGGGGTCTCAGTAAAGAGGCTGGAGTCACTTCACCTTTGCAAACAGTTACTTTATTCAGATCGCACCGCCCTAAGTGGGCGTGGCTTTCCAGCATGTTGGTTCTTGTAGTCCATAAGGTCAGTGCAGTTTTCCTTGAGTAGGGTCCTGACTCATATGCACATTTCTCCGTAATTAATATCCTTGAGTAGGAATGGGTATGGGAAACAAAGCTGCCTTCATTGTTCTGGAACGTCGAATCGAGCGGCAGAGAACCGTTCTGAGCCACAACTTTTCCGCATTGCAGTGTCATCTACTGACAACCGGAAATAGTGCTCCTCCGCACGGCCAGGAGCAGCTGTGTAAGGTACATAGTTAAGTAATGCGCTCTTGCGCTTTCGGGGGGCACTCACAGCATTCCTGCCCATCCGGGTTTTTTGGCCTCTTAGCAGTCCTGTTGCCCTTCCACTTATAAAATTCTTTCCATGCCCGAAGCGTTTCGAGGCCACATGCCTCTTCTTCACCGGGTCTCAGTAAAGAGGCAGGAGTCACTTCACCTTTGCAATCAGTTACTTTATTCAGATCGCACCACCCTAAGTGGGTGTGGCTTTCCAGCATGTTGGTTCTTGTAGTCCATAAGGTGAGTGTAGTTTTCCTTGAGTAGGGTCCTGACTCATATGCACATTTCTCCATAATTAATATCCTTGAGTAGGAATGGGTATGGGAAACAAAGCTGCCTTCATTGTTCTGGAACGTTGAGTATTGCGGCAGAGAACCGTTCTGAGCCACGACTTTTCCGCGTTGCAGTGTTGTCTACTGACAACCGGAAATAGTGCTCCTCGCACGGCCAGGAGCAGCCGTGTAAGGTACATAGTTAAGCAGTGCGCTCTTGCGCTTTCGGGGGGCACTCACAGCATTCCTGCCCATCCGGGTTTTTTGGCCTCTTAGCAGTTCTGTTGCCCTTCCACCTATAAAATACTTTCCATGCCCCGAAGCGTTTCGAGGCCACACGCCTCTTCTTCCTGGGGTCTCAGTAAAGAGGCAGGAGTCACTTCACCTTTGCAATCAGTTACTTTATTCAGATCGCACCGCCCGAAGTGGGCGTGGCTTTCCAGCATGTTGGTTCTTGTAGTCCATAAGGTGAGTGTAGTTTTCCTTGAGTAGGGTCCTGACTCATATGCACATTTCTCCTTAATTAATATCCTTGAGTAGGAATGGGTATGGGAAACAAAGCTGCCTTCATTGTTCTGGAACGTCGAGTCGAGCGGCAGAGTACCGTTCTGAGCCACGACTTTTCCGCGTTGCAGTGTCGTCTACTGACAACCGGAAATGGTGCTCCTCCGCACGGTCAGGAGCAGCCGTGTAAGATACATAGCTAAGCAATGCACTCTTGCGCTTTCGGGGGGCACTCATAGCATTCCTGCCCATCCAGGTTTTTTGGCCTCTTAGCAGTTCTGTTGCCCTTCGACCTGAAAAATTCTTTCATTGCCCGACACGTTTCGAGGCCACATGCCTCTTCTTCACGGGGTCTCAGTAAAGAGGCAGGAGTCACTTCACCTTTGCAATCAGTTACTTTCTTCAGATCGCACCACCCTAAGTGGGCGTGGCTTTCCAGCATGTTGGTTCTTGTAGTCCATAAGGTGAGTGTAGTTTTCCTTGAGTAGGGTCCTGACTCATATGCACATTTCTCCATAATTAATATCCTTGAGTAGGAATGGGTATGGGAAACAAAGCTGCCTTCATTGTTCTGGAACGTCGAGTATTGCAGCAGAGAATCGTTCTGAGCCACGACTTTTCCGCGTTGCAGTGTTGTCTACTGACAACCGGAAATAGTGCTCCTCGCACGGCCAGGAGCAGCCGTGTAAGGTACATAGTTAAGCAGTGCGCTCTTGCGCTTTCGGGGGGCACTCACAGCATTCCTGCCCATCCGGGTTTTTTGGCCTCTTAGCAGTTCTGTTGCCCTTCCACCTATAAAATACTTTCCATGCCCCGAAGCGTTTCGAGGCCACACGCCGCTTCTTCATGGGGTCTAAGTAAAGAGGCAGGAGTCAATTCACCTTTGCAATCAGTTACTTTATTCAGCTCGCACAGCCCTAAGTGGGTGTGGCTTTCCAGCATGTTGGTTCTTGTAGTCCATAAGGTGAGTGTAGTTTTCCTTGGGCAGGGTCCTGACTCATATGCACATTTCTCCGTAATTAATATCCTTGAGTAGGAATGGGTATGGGAAACAAAGCTGCCTTCATTGTTCTGGAACGTCGAGTCGAGCGGCAGAGAACCGTTCTGAGCCACGAATTTTACGCATTGCTGTGTCGTCTACTGACAACCGGAAATGGTGCTCCTCCGTACGGCCAGGAGCAGCTGTGTAAGGTACATAGTTAAGCAATGTGCTCTTGCGCTTTCGGGGGGCAGTCACAGCATTCCTGCCCATCCGGGTTTTTTGGCCTCTTAGCAGTTCTGTTGCCCTTCCACCTATAAAATACTTTCCATGCCCGACGCGTTTCGAGGCCACACGCCTCTTCTTCACCGGGTCTCAGTAAAGAGGCAGGAGTCACTTCACCTTTGCAATCAGTTACTTTATTCAGATCGCACCGCCCTAAGTGGGCGTGGCTTTCCAGCATATTGGTTCTTGTAGTCCATAAGGTGAGTGTAGTTTTCCTTGAGTAGGTTCCTGACTCATATGCACATTTCTCCATAATTAATATCCTTGAGTAGGAATGGGTATGGGAAACAAATCTTCCTTCATTGTTCTGGAACGTCGAGTCGAGCGGCAGAGAACCGTTCTGAGCCACGACTTTTCCGCGTTGCAGTGTCGTCTACTGACAACCGGAAATGGTGATCCTCTGCACGGCCAGGAGCAGCCGTGTAAGGTACATAGTTAAGCAATGCGCTCTTGCGCTTTCGGGGGGCACTCACAGCATTCCTGCCCATCTGGGTTTTTTGGACTCTTAGCAGTTCTTTTGCCCTTCCACCTATAAAATTCTTTCCATATCTGACGCGTTTCGAGGCCACACGCCTCTTCTTCATGGGGTCTCAGTAAAGAGGCAGGAGTCAATTCACCTTTGCAATCAGTTACTTTATTCAGCTCGCACAGCCCTAAGTGGGTGTGGCTTTCCAGCATGTTGGTTCTTGTAGTCCATAAGGTGAGTGTAGTTTTCCTTGAGCAGGGTCCTGACTCATATGCACATTTCTCCGTAATTAATATCCTTGAGTAGGAATGGGTATGGGAAATAAAGCTGCCTTCATTGTTCTGGAACGTCGAGTCGAGCGGCAGAGAACCGTTCTGAGCCACGAATTTTCCGCGTTGCTGTGCCGTCTACTGACAACCGGAAGTGGTGCTCCTCCGTACGGCCAGGAGCAGCCGTGTAAGGTACATAGTTAAGCAATGTGCTCTTGCGCTTTCGGGGGGCACTCACAGCATTCCTTCCCATCCAGGTTTTTTGGCCTCTTAGCAGTTCTGTTGCCCTTCCACCTATAAAATTATTTCCATGCCCGACGCGTTTCGAGGCTACATGCCTCTTCTTCATGGGGTCTCAGAAAAGAGGCAGGAGTCACTTCACCTTTGCAATCAGTTATTTGATTCAGATCGCACCGCCCTTAGTGGGCGTGGCTTTCCAGCATTTTGGTTCTTGTAGTCCATAAGGTGAGGGTAGTTTTCCTTGAGTAGGGTCCTGACTCATATGCACATTTCTCCATAATTAATATCCTTGAGTAGGAATCGGTATGGGAAACAAAGCTGCCTTCATTTTTCTGGAACGTCGAGTCGAGGGGCAGAGAACCGTTCTGAGCCACGACTTTTCCGCGTTGCAGCGTCGTCTACTGAAAACTGGAAATGGTGCTCCTCCGCACGGCCAGGAGCAGCTGTGTAAGGTACATAGTTAAGCAATGCGCTCTTGCGCTTTCGGGGGGCACTCACAGCATTCCTGAACAAACGGGTTTTTTGGCCTCTTAGCAGTTCTGTTGCCCTTCCACCTATAAAATTCTTTCCATGCCCGACGCGTTTCGAGGCCACACGCCTCTTCTTCATGGGGTCTCAGTAAAGAGGCAGGAGTCACTTCACCTTTGCAAACAGTTACTTTATTCAGATCGCACCGCCCTAAGTGGGCGTGGCTTTCCAGCATGTTGGTTCTTGTAGTCCATAAGGTCAGTGCAGTTTTCCTTGAGTAGGGTCCTGACTCATATGCACATTTCTCCGTAATTAATATCCTTGAGTAGGAATGGGTATGGGAAACAAAGCTGCCTTCATTGTTCTGGAACGTCGAATCGAGCGGCAGAGAACCGTTCTGAGCCACGACTTTTCCGCATTGCAGTGTCATCTACTGACAACCGGAAATAGTGCTCCTCCGCACGGCCAGGAGCAGCTGTGTAAGGTACATAGTTAAGCAATGCGCTCTTGCGCTTTCGGGGGGCACTCACAGCATTCCTGCCCATCCGGGTTTTTTGGCCTCTTAGCAGTCCTGTTGCCCTTCCACTTATAAAATTCTTTCCATGCCCGAAGCGTTTCGAGGCCACATGCCTCTTCTTCACCGGGTCTCAGTAAAGAGGCAGGAGTCACTTCACCTTTGCAATCAGTTACTTTATTCAGATCGCACCACCCTAAGTGGGTGTGGCTTTCCAGCATGTTGGTTCTTGTAGTCCATAAGGTGAGTGTAGTTTTCCTTGAGTAGGGTCCTGACTCATATGCACATTTCTCCATAATTAATATCCTTGAGTAGGAATGGGTATGGGAAACAAAGCTGCCTTCATTGTTCTGTAACGTTGAGTATTGCGGCAGAGAACCGTTCTGAGCCACGACTTTTCCGCGTTGCAGTGTTGTCTACTGACAACCGGAAATAGTGCTCCTCGCACGGCCAGGAGCAGCCGTGTAAGGTACATAGTTAAGCAGTGCGCTCTTGCGCTTTCGGGGGGCACTCACAGCATTCCTGCCCATCCGGGTTTTTTGGCCTCTTAGCAGTTCTGTTGCCCTTCCACCTATAAAATACTTTCCATGCCCCGAAGCGTTTCGAGGCCACACGCCTCTTCTTCCTGGGGTCTCAGTAAAGAGGCAGGAGTCACTTCACCTTTGCAATCAGTTACTTTATTCAGATCGCACCGCCCGAAGTGGGCGTGGCTTTCCAGCATATTGGTTCTTGTAGTCCATAAGGTGAGTGTAGTTTTCCTTGAGTAGGGTCCTGACTCATATGCACATTTCTCCTTAATTAATATCCTTGAGTAGGAATGGGTATGGGAAACAAAGCTGCCTTCATTGTTCTGGAACGTCGAGTCGAGCGGCAGAGTACCGTTCTGAGCCACGACTTTTCCGCGTTGCAGTGTCGTCTACTGACAACCGGAAATGGTGCTCCTCCGCACGGTCAGGAGCAGCCGTGTAAGATACATAGCTAAGCAATGCACTCTTGCGCTTTCGGGGGGCACTCATAGCATTCCTGCCCATCCAGGTTTTTTGGCCTCTTAGCAGTTCTGTTGCCCTTCGACCTGAAAAATTCTTTCATTGCCCGACGCGTTTCGAGGCCACATGCCTCTTCTTCACGGGGTCTCAGTAAAGAGGCAGGAGTCACTTCACCTTTGCAGTCAGTTACTTTCTTCAGATCGCACCACCCTAAGTGGGCGTGGCTTTCCAGCATGTTGGTTCTTGTAGTCCATAAGGTGAGTGTAGTTTTCCTTGAGTAGGGTCCTGACTCATATGCACATTTCTCCATAATTAATATCCTTGAGTAGGAATGGGTATGGGAAACAAAGCTGCCTTCATTGTTCTGGAACGTCGAGTATTGCAGCAGAGAACCGTTCTGAGCCACGACTTTTCCGCGTTGCAGTGTTGTCTACTGACAACCGGAAATAGTGCTCCTCGCACGGCCAGGAGCAGCCGTGTAAGGTACATAGTTAAGCAGTGCGCTCTTGCGCTTTCGGGGGGCACTCACAGCATTCCTGCCCATCCGGGTTTTTTGGCCTCTTAGCAGTTCTGTTGCCCTTCCACCTATAAAATACTTTCCATGCCCCGAAGCGTTTCGAGGCCACACGCCGCTTCTTCATGGGGTCTAAGTAAAGAGGCAGGAGTCAATTCACCTTTGCAATCAGTTACTTTATTCAGCTCGCACAGCCCTAAGTGGGTGTGGCTTTCCAGCATGTTGGTTCTTGTAGTCCATAAGGTGAGTGTAGTTTTCCTTGGGCAGGGTCCTGACTCATATGCACATTTCTCCGTAATTAATATCCTTGAGTAGGAATGGGTATGGGAAACAAAGCTGCCTTCATTGTTCTGGAACGTCGAGTCGAGCGGCAGAGAACCGTTCTGAGCCACGAATTTTACGCATTGCTGTGTCGTCTACTGACAACCGGAAATGGTGCTCCTCCGTACGGCCAGGAGCAGCTGTGTAAGGTACATAGTTAAGCAATGTGCTCTTGCGCTTTCGGGGGGCAGTCACAGCATTCCTGCCCATCCGGGTTTTTTGGCCTCTTAGCAGTTCTGTTGCCCTTCCACCTATAAAATACTTTCCATGCCCGACGCGTTTCGAGGCCACACGCCTCTTCTTCACCGGGTCTCAGTAAAGAGGCAGGAGTCACTTCACCTTTGCAATCAGTTACTTTATTCAGATCGCACCGCCCTAAGTGGGCGTGGCTATCCAGCATATTGGTTCTTGTAGTCCATAAGGTGAGTGTAGTTTTCCTTGAGTAGGTTCCTGACTCATATGCACATTTCTCCATAATTAATATCCTTGAGTAGGAATGGGTATGGGAAACAAATCTTCCTTCATTGTTCTGGAACGTCGAGTCGAGCGGCAGAGAACCGTTCTGAGCCACGACTTTTCCGCGTTGCAGTGTCGTCTACTGACAACCGGAAATGGTGATCCTCTGCACGGCCAGGAGCAGCCGTGTAAGGTACATAGTTAAGCAATGCGCTCTTGCGCTTTCGGGGGGCACTCACAGCATTCCTGCCCATCTGGGTTTTTTGGACTCTTAGCAGTTCTTTTGCCCTTCCACCTATAAAATTCTTTCCATATCTGACGCGTTTCGAGGCCACACGCCACTTCTTCATGGGGTCTCAGTAAAGAGCCAGGAGTCACTACACCTTTGCAATCAGTTACTTCATTCTGATCGAACCGCCCTAAGTGGGCGTGGCTTTCCAGCATGTTGGTTCTTGTAGTCCATAAGGTGAGTGTAGTTTTTCTTGAGTAGGGTCCTGACTCATATGCACATTTCTCCGTAATTAATATCCTTGAGTAGGAATGGGTATGGGAAACAAAGCTGCCTTCATTGTTCTAGAACGTCGAGTCGAGCGGCAGAGAACCGTTCTGAGCCACGACTTTTCCGCGTTGCAGTGTCGTCTACTGACAACCGGAAATGGTGCTCCTCCGCACGGCCAGGAGCAGCCGTGTAAGGTACATAGTTAAGCAATGCGCTCTTGCGCTTTCGGGGGGCACTCACAGCATTCCTGCCCATCCGGGTTTTTTGGCCTCTTAGGAGTTCTGTTGCCCTTCCACCTATAATATTCTTTCCATGCCCTGATGCGTTTCGAGGCCACACACCTCTTCTTCATGGGGTCTCAGTAAAGAGGCAGGAGTCACTTCACCTTTGCAATCAGTAAATTTATTCAGCTCGCACAGCCCTAAGTCGGCGTGGCTTTCTAGCATGTTTGTTCTTGTAGTCCATAAGGTATGTGTAGTTTTCCTTGAGCAGGGTCCTGACTCATATGCACATTTCTCCGTAATTAATATCCTTGAATAGGAATGGGTATGGGAAACAAAGCTGCCTTCATTGTCCTGGAACATCGAGTCGAGCGGCAGAGAACCGTTCTGAGCCACGACTTTTCCGCGTTGCAGTGTCGTCTACTGACAACCGGAAATGGTGCTCCTCCGTACGGCCAGGAGCAGCTGTGTAAGGTACATAGTTAAGCAATGTGCTCTTGCGCTTTCGGGGGGCAGTCACAGCATTCCTGCCCATCCGGGTTTTTTGGCCTCTTAGCAGTTCTGTTGCCCTTCCACCTATAAAATACTTTCCATGCCCGACGCGTTTCGAGGCCACACGCCTCTTCTTCACCGGGTCTCAGTAAAGAGGCAGGAGTCACTTCACCTTTGCAATCAGTTACTTTATTCAGATCGCACCGCCCTAAGTGGGCGTGGCTTTCCAGCATATTGGTTCTTGTAGTCCATAAGGTGAGTGTAGTTTTCCTTGAGTAGGTTCCTGACTCATATGCACATTTCTCCATAATTAATATCCTTGAGTAGGAATGGGTATGGGAAACAAATCTTCCTTCATTGTTCTGGAACGTCGAGTCGAGCGGCAGAGAACCGTTCTGAGCCACGACTTTTCCGCGTTGCAGTGTCGTCTACTGACAACCGGAAATGGTGATCCTCTGCACGGCCAGGAGCAGCCGTGTAAGGTACATAGTTAAGCAATGCGCTCTTGCGCTTTCGGGGGGCACTCACAGCATTCCTGCCCATCTGGGTTTTTTGGACTCTTAGCAGTTCTTTTGCCCTTCCACCTATAAAATTCTTTCCATATCTGACGCGTTTCGAGGCCACACGCCTCTTCTTCATGGGGTCTCAGTAAAGAGCCAGGAGTCACTACACCTTTGCAATCAGTTACTTCATTCTGATCGAACCGCCCTAAGTGGGCGTGGCTTTCCAGCATGTTGGTTCTTGTAGTCCATAAGGTGAGTGTAGTTTTTCTTGAGTAGGGTCCTGACTCATATGCACATTTCTCCGTAATTAATATCCTTGAGTAGGAATGGGTATGGGAAACAAAGCTGCCTTCATTGTTCTAGAACGTCGAGTCGAGCGGCAGAGAACCGTTCTGAGCCACGACTTTTCCGCGTTGCAGTGTCGTCTACTGACAACCGGAAATGGTGCTCCTCCGCACGGCCAGGAGCAGCCGTGTAAGGTACATAGTTAAGCAATGCGCTCTTGCGCTTTCGGGGGGCACTCACAGCATTCCTGCCCGTCCGGGTTTTTTGGCCTCTTAGGAGTTCTGTTGCCCTTCCACCTATAATATTCTTTCCATGCCCTGATGCGTTTCGAGGCCACACACCTCTTCTTCATGGGGTCTCAGTAAAGAGGCAGGAGTCACTTCACCTTTGCAATCAGTAAATTTATTCAGCTCGCACAGCCCTAAGTCGGCGTGGCTTTCTAGCATGTTGGTTCTTGTAGTCCATAAGGTATGTGTAGTTTTCCTTGAGCAGGGTCCTGACTCATATGCACATTTCTCCGTAATTAATATCCTTGAATAGGAATGGGTATGGGAAACAAAGCTGCCTTCATTGTCCTGGAACATCGAGTCGAGCGGCAGAGAACCGTTCTGAGCCACGACTTTTCCGCGTTGCAGTGTCGTCTACTGACAACCGGAAATGGTGCTCCCCTGTACGGCCAGGAACAGCCTTGTAAGGTACATAGTTAAGCAATGCACTCTTGCGCTTTCGGGGGGCACTCACAGCATTCCTGCCCATCCGGGGTTTTTAACCTATTAGCAGACCTGTTGCCCTTCCACCTATAAAATTCTTTCCATGCCCGACGCGTTTCGAGGCCACATGCCTCTTCTTCACGGGGTCTCAGTAAAGAGGCAGGAGTCACTTCACCTTTGCAATCAGTTGCTTTATTCAGATCGCACCACCCTAAGTGGGCGTGGCTTTCCAGCATGTTGGTTCTTGTAGTCCATAAGGTGAGTGTAGTTTTCCTTGAGTAGGTTCCTGACTCATATGCACATTTCTCCATAGTTAATATCCTTGAGTAGGAATGGGTATGGGAAACAAATCTGCCATCATTGTTCTGGAACGTCGAGTCGAGCGGCAGAGAACCGTTCTGAGCCACGACTTTTCCGTGTTGCAGTGTTGTCTACTGACAACCGGAAATGGTGATCCTCCGCACGGCCAGGAGCAGCCGTGTAAGGTACATAGTTAAGCAATGCGCTCTTGCGCTTTCGGGGGGCACTCACAGCATTCCTGCCCATCCGGGTTTTTTGGCCTCTTAGCAGTTCTGTTGCTCTTCCACCTATAAAATTATTTCCATATCTGACGCGTTTCGAGGCCACACGCCTCTTCATTTATGGGGTCTCAGTAAAGAGCCAGGAGTCACTACACCTTTGCAATCAGTTACTTTATTCTGATCGAACCGCCCTAAGTGGGCGTGGCTTTCCAGCATGTTGGTTCTTGTAGTCCATAAGGTGAGTGTAGTTTTCCTTGAGTAGGGTCCTGACTCATATGCACATTTCTCCGTAATTAATATCCTTGAGTAGGAATGGGTATGGGAAACAAATCTGCCTTCATTGTTCTGGAACGTCGAGTCGAGCGGCAGAGAACCGTTCTGAGCCACGACTTTTCCACGTTGCAGTGTTGTCTACTGACAACCGGAAATGGTGATCCTCCGCACGGCCAGGAGCAGCCGTGTAAGGTACATAGTTAAGCAATGTGCTCTTGCGCTTTCGGGGGGCACTCACAGCCTTCCTGCCCATCCGGGTTTTTCGGCCTCTTAGCAGTTCTGTTGCCCTTCCACCTATAAAATTCTTTCCATGCCCCGACGCGTTTCGAGTCCACACGCCTCTTCTTCATGGGGTCTCAGTAAAGAGGCAGGAGTCACTTCAGCTTTGCAATCAGTTACTTTATTCAGATCACACCACCCTAAGTGGGTGTGGCTTTCCAGCTTGTTGGTTCTTGTAGTCCATAAGGTGAGTGTAGTTTTCCTTGAGTAGGGTCCTGACTCATATGCACATTTCTCCGTAATTAATATCCTTGAGTAGGAATGGGTATGGGAAACAAAGCTACCTTCATTGTTCTGGAACGTCGAGTCGAGCGACAGAGAACCGTTCTGAGCCATGACTTTTCCGCATTGCAGTGTCATCTACTGACAACGGGAAATGGTGCTCCTCCACACGGCCAGGAGCAGCCGTGTAAGGTACATAGTTAAGCAATGCGCTCTTGCGCTTTCGGGGGGCACTCACAGCATTTCTGCCCATCGGCGTTTTTTGGCCTCTTAGCCGTTCTGTTGCCCTTCCACCTATAAAATTCTTTCCATGCCCGACGCGTTTCGAGGCCACACGCATCTTCTTCATGGGGTCTCAGTAAAGAGGCAGGAGTCACTTCACTTTTCCAATCAGTTACTTTATTCAGATTGCACCGTCCTAAGTGGAAGTGGCTTTCCAACATGTTGGTTCTTGTAGTCCATAAGGTGAGTGTAGTTTTCCTTGAGTAGGGTCCTGACTCATATGCACATTTCGCCGTAATTAATATCCTTGAGTAGGAATGGGTATGGGAAACAAAGCTGCCTTCATTGTTCTGGAACGTCGAGTTGAGCGGCAGAGAACCGTACTGAGCCACGACTTTTCAGCATTGCAGTGTTGTCTACTGACAACCGGAAACGGTGCTCCTCCGCACGGCCAGGTGCAGCCATGTAAGGTACATAGTTAAGCAATGCACTCTTGCGCTTTCGGGGGGCACTCACGGCATTCCTGCCCATCCAGGTTTTTTGGCCTCTTAGCAGTTCTGTTGCCCTTCCACCTAGAAAATTCTTTCCATGCCCCAACGTGTTTCGAGGCCACACGCCTCTTCTACATGGGGTCTCAGTAAAGAGGCAGGAGTCACTTCACCTTTGCAATCAGTTACGTTATTCAGATCGCACCGCCCTAAGTGGGCGTGACTTTCCAGCATGTTGGTTCTTGTATTCCATAAGGTGAGTGTAGTTTTCCTTGAGTAGGGTCCTGACTCATATGCACATTTCTCCGTAATTAATATCCTTGAGTAGGAATGGGTATGGGAAACAAAGCTGACTTCATTGTTCTGGAACGTCGAGTTGAGCGGCAGAGAACCGTTCTAAACCACAACTTTTCCGCGTTGCAGTGTTGTCTACTGACAACCGGAAATGGTGCTCCTCCGCACGGCCAGGAGCAGCCGTGTAAGGTACATAGTTAAGCAATGCATTCTTGCGCTTTCGGGGGGCACTCACAGCATTCCTGCCCATCCAGGTTTTTTGGCCTCTTAGCAGTTCTGTTGCCCTTCCACCTAGAAAATTCTTTCCATTCCCGACGTGTTTCGAGGCCACACGCCTCTTCTACATGGGGTCTCAGTAAAGAGGCAGGAGTCACTTCACCTTTGCAATCAGTTACGTTATTCAGATCGCACCGCCCTAAGTGGGCGTGACTTTCCAGCATGTTGATTCTTGTATTCCATAAGGTGAGTGTAGTTTACCTTGAGTAGGGTCCTGACTCATATGCACATTTCTCAGTAGTTAATATCCTTGAGTAGGAATGGGTAAGGAAAAAAAGCTGCCTTCATTGTTCTTGAATGTCAGGTGAGAGCGGCAGAGAACCGTTCTGAGCCACGACTTTTCCACATTGCAGTGTCGTCTACTGACAACTGGAAATGGTGCTTCTCCGCACGGCCAGGAGCAGCCATGTAAGGTACATAGTTAAGCAATGCGCTCTTGCACTTTAGGGGGGCACTCACAGCATTCCTGCCCATCCAGGTTTTTTGGCTTCTTAGCAGTTCTGTTGCCCTTCCACCTATAAAATTCTTTCCATGCCCGACGTGTTTCGAGGCCACACGCCTCATCTTCATGGGGTCTCAGTAAAGAAGCAGGATTCACTTCACCTTTGCAATCAGTTACTTTATTCAGAATGCACCACCCTAAGTGGGCGTGGCTTTCCAGCAGGTGGGTTCTTGTAGTCCATAAGATGAGGGTAGTTTTCCTTGAGTAGGGTCCTGACTCATATGCACATTTCTCGTAATTAATATCCTTGAGTAGGAATGGGTATGGGAAACAAAGCTGCCTTCATTGTTCTGGAATGTCGAGTCGAGCGGCAGAGAACTGTTCTGAGCCACGACTTTTCCGCGTTGCAGTGTCGTCTACTGACAACCGGAAATGGTGCTCCTCCGCACGGCCAGGATCAGCCGTGTAAGGCAGATAGTTAAGCAATGCGCTCTTGCGCTTTCGGGGGGCACTCACAGCATTCCTGCCCATCCGGGTTTTTTGGCCTCTTAGCAGTTCTGTTGCCCTTCCACCTAGAAAATTCTTTCCATGCCCCAACGCGTTTCGAGGCCACACGCCTCTTCTACATGGGGTCTCAGTAAAGAGGCAGGAGTCACTTCACCTTTGCAATCAGTTACGTTATTCAGATCGCACCGCCTTAAGTGGGCGTGGCTTTCCAGCATGTTGGTTCTTGTAGTCCATAAGGTGAGTGTAGTTTTCCTTGAGCAGGGTCCTGACTCATATGCACATTTCTCCGTAATTAATATCCTTGAATAGGAATGGGTATGGGAAACAAAGCTGCCTTCATTGTTCTGCAACGTCGAGTTGAGCGGCAGAGAACCGTTCTGAGCCACAACTTTTCCGCGTTGCAGTGTTGTCTACTGACAACCGGAAATGGTGCTCCTCCGCACGGCCAGGAGCAGCCGTGTAAGGTACACAGTTAACTAATGCACTCTTGCGCTTTCGGGGGGCACTCACAGCATTCCTGAACATCCAGGTTTTTTGGCCTCTTAGCAGTTCTGTTGCCCTTCCACCTAGAAAATTCTTTCCATGCCCGACGTGTTTCGAGGCCACACGCCTCTTCTACATGGGGTCTCAGTAAAGAGGCAGGAGTCACTTCACCTTTGCAATCAGTTACGTTATTCAGATCGCACTGCCCTAAGTGGGCGTGACTTTCCAGCATGTTGGTTCTTGTATTCCATAAGATGAGTGTAGTTTTCCTTGAGTAGGGTCCTGACTCATATGCACATTTCTCCGTAATTAATATCCTTGAGTAGGAATGGGTATGGGAAACAAATCTGACTTCATTGTTCCGTAACGTCGAGTTGAGCGGCAGAGAACCGTTCTGAGCCACAACTTTTCCACGTTGCAGTGTAGTCTACTGACAACCGGAAATGGTGCTCCTCCGCACAGCCAGGAGCAGCCGTGTAAGGTACATAGTTAAGCAATGCACTCTTGCACTTTCGGGGGGCACTCACAGCATTCCTGCCCATCCAGGTTTTTTGGCCTCTTAGCAGTTCTGTTGCCCTTCCACCTAGAAAATTATTTCCATGCCCGACGTGTTTCGAGGCCACACGCCTCTTCTACACGGGGTCTCAGTAAAGAGGCAGGAGTCACTTCACCTTTGCAATCAGTTACAATATTCAGATCGCACCGCCCTAAGTGGGCGTGACTTTCCAGCATGTTGGTTCTTGTATTCCATAAGGTGAGTGTAGTTTTCCTTGAGTAGGGTCCTGACTCATATGCACATTTGTCCGTAATTAATATCCTTGAGTAGGAATGGGTATGGGAAACAAAGCTGTCTTCATTGTTCTGGAATGTCGAGTTGAGCGGCAGAGAACTGTTCTGAGCCACGACTTTTCCGCGTTGCAGTGTCGTCTATTGACAACCAGAAATGGTGCTCCTCCGCACAGCCAGGATCAGCCGTGTATGGTACATCGTTAAGCAATGCGCTCTTGCGCTTTCGGGGGCACTCACAACATTCCTGCCCATCTGTGTTTTTTGGCCTCTTAGCCGTTCTGCGGCCCATCCACCTAAAAAATTATTTCCTTGCCCGACGCGTTTCGAGGCCACACGCCTCTTCTTCATGGGGTCTCAGTAAAGAGGCAGGAGTGACTTCACCTTTGCAATCAGATACTTTATTCAGATCGCACCGCCCTAAGTGGGCGTGGCTTTCCAGCATGTTGGTTCTTGTAGTCCATAAGGTGAGTGTAGTTTTCCTTGAGTAGGGTCCTGACTCATATGCACATTTCTCCGTAATTATTATCCTTGAGTAGGAATGGGTATGGGAAAAAAAGCTGCCTTCATTGTTCTTGAATGTCAGGTGAGAGCGGCAGAGAACAGTTCTGAGCCACGACTTTTCCCCATTGCAGTGTCGTCTACTGACAACTGGAAATGGTGCTTCTCCGCACGGCCAGGAGCAGCCATGTAAGGTACATAGTTAAGCAATGCGCTCTTGCACTTTAGGGGGGCACTCACAGCATTCCTGCCCATCCGTTTTTTTTGGCCTCTTAGCAGTTCTGTTGCCCTTCCACCTATAAAATTCTTTCCATGCCTGACGTGTTTCGAGGCCACACGCCTCATCTTCATGGGGTCTCAGTAAAGAGGCAGGAGTCACTTCACCTTTACAATCAGTTACTTTATTCAGAACGCACCACCCTAAGTGGGCGTGGCTTTCCAACAGGTGGGTTCTTGTAGTCCATAAGATGAGGGTAGTTTTCCTTGAGTAGGGTCCTGACTCATATGCACATTTCTCGTAATTAATATCCTTGAGTAGAAATGGGTATGGGAAACAAAGCTGCCTTCATTGTTCTGGAACGTCGAGTCGAGCGGCAGAGAACTGTTCTGAGCCACGACTTTTCAGCGTTGCAGGGTCGTCTACTGACAACCGGAAATGGTGCTCCTCCGCACGGCCAGGATCAGCCGTGTAAGGCACATAGTTAAGCAATGCGCTCTTGCGCTTTCGGGGGGCACTCACAGCATTCCTGCCCATCCGGGTTTTTTGGCCTCTTAGCAGTTCTATTGCCCTTTCACCTATAATCTTCTTTCCATGCCGCAAAGCGTTTCGAGGCCACACGCCTCTTCTTCATGGCGTCTCAGTAAAGAGGCAGGAGTCACTTCACCTTTGCAATCAGTTACTTTATTCAGATCGCACCGCCCTAAGTGGGCGTGGCTTTCCAGCATGTTGGTTCTTGTAGTCCATAACGTGAGTGTAGTTTTCCTTGAGTAGGGTCCTGACTCATATGCACATTTCTCCGTAATTAATATCCTTGAGTAGGAATGGGTATGGGAAACAAAGCTGCCTTCATTGTTCTGGAACGTCGAGTCAAGCGGCAGAGAACCGTTCTGAGCCACAACTTTTCCACGTTGCAGTGTGGTCTACTGACAATCGGAAATGGTGCTCCTCCGCACGGCCAGGAGCAGCCGTGTAAGGTACATAGTTAAGCAATGCACTCTTGCGCTTTCGGGGGGCACTCACAGCATTCCTGCCCATCCAGGTTTTTTGGCCTCTTAGCAGTTCTGTTGCCCTTCCACCTAGAAAATTCTTTCCATGCCCGACGTGTTTCGAGGCCACACGCCTCTTCTACATGGGGTCTCAGTAAAGAGGCAGGAGTCACTTCACCTTTGCAATCAGTTACAATATTCAGATCGCACCGCCCTAAGTGGGCGTGACTTTCCAGCATGTTGGATCTTGTATTCCATAAGGTGAGTGTAGTTTTCCTTGAGTAGGGTCCTGACTCATATGCACATTTCTCCGTAATTAATATCCTTGAGTAGGAATGGGTATGGGAAACAAAGCTGCCTTCATTGTTCTGGAACGTCGAGTTGAGCGGCAGAGAACTGTTCTGAGCCACGACTTTTCCGAGTTGCAGTGTCGTCTATTGACAACCAGAAATGGTGCTCCTCCGCACAGCCAGGAACAGCCGTGTATGGTACATCGTTAAGCAATGCGCTCTTGCGCTTTCGGGGGCACTCACAGCATTCCTGCCCATCTGTGTTTTTTGGCCTCTTAGCCGTTCGCTGCCCTTCCACCTCAAAATTTTTTCCTTGCCCGACGCGTTTCGAGGCCACACGCCTCTTCTTCATGGGGTCTCAGTAAAGAGGCAGGAGTCACTTCACCTTTGCAATCAGATACTTTATTCAGATCGCACCGCCCTAAGTGGGCGTGGCTTTCCAGCATGTTGGTTCTTGTAGTCCATAAGGTGAGTGTAGTTTTCCTTGAGTAGGGTCCTGACTCATATGCACATTTCTCCGTAATTATTATCCTTGAGTAGGAATGGGTATGGGAAAAAAAGCTGCCTTCATTGTTCTTGAATGTCAGGTGAGAGCGGCAGAGAACAGTTCTGAGCCACGACTTTTCCCCATTGCAGTGTCGTCTACTGACAACTGGAAATGGTGCTTCTCCGCACGGCCAGGAGCAGCCATGTAAGGTACATAGTTAAGCAATGCGCTCTTGCACTTTAGGGGGGCACTCACAGCATTCCTGCCCATCCGTTTTTTTTGGCCTCTTAGCAGTTCTGTTGCCCTTCCACCTATAAAATTCTTTCCATGCCTGACGTGTTTCGAGGCCACACGCCTCATCTTCATGGGGTCTCAGTAAAGAGGCAGGAGTCATTTCACCTTTACAATCAGTTACTTTATTCAGAACGCACCACCCTAAGTGGGCGTGGCTTTCCAGCAGGTGGGTTCTTGTAGTCCATAAGATTAGGGTAGTTTTCCTTGAGTAGGGTCCTGACTCATGTGCACATTTCTCGTAATTAATATCCTTGAGTAGAAATGGGTATGGGAAACAAAGCTGCCTTCATTGTTCTGGAACGTCGAGTCGAGCGGCAGAGAACTGTTCTGAGCCACGACTTTTCCGCGTTGCAGTGTCGTCTACTGACAACCGGAAATGGTGCTCCTCCGCACGGCCAGGATCAGCCTTGTAAGGCACATAGTTAAGCAATGCGCTCTTGCGCTTTCGGGGGGCACTCACAGCATTCCTGCCCATCTGGGTTTTTTGGCCTCTTAGCAGTTCTATTGCCCTTCCACCTATAATCTTCTTTCCATGCCGCAAAGCGTTTCGAGGCCACACGCCTCTTCTTCATGGCGTCTCAGTAAAGAGGCAGGAGTCACTTCACCTTTGCAATCAGTTACTTTATTCAGATCGCACCGCCCTAAGTGGGCGTGGCTTTCCAGCAGGTGGGTTCTTGTAGTCCATAAGATTAGGGTAGTTTTCCTTGAGTAGGGTCCTGACTCATGTGCACATTTCTCGTAATTAATATCCTTGAGTAGGAATGGGTATGGGAAACAAAGCTGCCTTCATTGTTCTGGAACGTCGAGTCAAGCGGCAGAGAACCGTTCTGAGCCACGACTTTTCAGCGTTGCAGTGTCGTCTACTGACAACCGGAAATGGTGCTTCTCCGCACGGCCAGGAGCAGCCGTGTAAGGTACATAGTTAAGCAATGCGCTCTTGCGCTTTCGGGGGGCACTCACAGCATTCCAGCCCATTCGGGTTTTTTTGGCCTCTTAGCCATTCTGTTGCCCTTCCACCTATAAAATTCTTTCCATGCCCGACCCGTTTCGATGCCACACGCCTCTTCTTCATGGGGTCTCAGTAAAGAGGCAGGAGTCACTTCACCTTTTCAATCAGTTACTTTATTCAGATTGCACCGCCCTAAGTGGGCGTGGCTTTCCAGCATGTTGGTTCTTGTAGTCCATAAGGTGAGTGTAGTTTTCCTTGAGTAGGGTCCTGACTGATATGCACATTTCTCCGTAATTATTATCCTTGAGTAGGAATGGGTATGGGAAACAAAGCTGCCTTCATTGTTCTGGAACGTCAAGTTGAGCAGCAGAGAACCGTTCTGAGCCACGACTTTTCCGCGTTGCAGTGTCGTCTAGTGACAACCGGAAATGGTGCTCCTCCGCACGGCCAGGAGCAGCCGTGTAAGGTACATAGTTAAGCAATGCACTCTTGCGCTTTCGGGGGGCACTCACAGCATTCCTGCCCATCCAGGTTTTTTGGCCTCTTAGCAGCTCTGTTGTCCTTCCATGTAGAAAATTATTTCCATGCCCAACGCGTTTTGAGGCCGCACGCCTCTTCTTCATGGGGTCTCAGTAAAGAGGCAGGAGTAGCTTCACCTTTGCAATCAGTTACTTTATTCAGATCGCACCGCCCTAAGTTGGTGTGGCTTTCCAGCATGTTGGTTCTCGTAGTCCATAAGGTGAGTGTAGTTTTCCTTGAGTAGGGTCCTGACTCATATGCACATTTCTCCGTAATTAATATCCTTGAGTAGGAATGGGTATGGGAAACAAAGCTGCCTTCATTGTTCTGGAACGTCGATTTGAGCGGCAGAGAACCGTTCTGAGCCACGACTTTTCCGCGTTGCAGTGTCGTCTACTGACAACTGGAAATGGTGCTCCTCCGCACGGCCAGGAGCAGCAGTGTAAGGTACATAGTTAAGCAATGCGCTCTTGCGCTTTTGGGGGGCACTTACAGCATTCCTGCCCAGCTGGGTTTTTTGTCCTCTTAGCCGTTCTGTTGCCCTTCCTCCTATAAAATTCTTTCCATGCCCAGACGCGTTTCGAGGACACACGCCTCTTCTTTATGGGGTCTCTGTAAAGAGGCAGGAGTCACTTCACCTTTGCAATCAGTTACGTTATTCAGATCTCATCGCCCTAAGTGGGTGTGGCTTTCCAGCATGTTTGTTCTTGTAGCCCATAAGGTGAGTGTAGTTTTCCTTGAGTAGGGTCCTGACTCATATGCATATTCTCCGTAATTAATATCCTTGAGTAGGAATGGGTATGGGAAACAAAGCTGCCTTCATTGTTCTGGAACGTCGAGTTGAGCGGCAGAGAACTATTCTGAGCCACGACTTTTCCGCGTTGCAGTGTCGTCTACTGACAACCGGAAATGGTGCTCCTCCGCACGGCCTGGATCAGCCATGTACGGTACATAGTTAAGCAATGCGCTCTTGCGCTTTCGGGGGGCACTCACAGCATTCCTGCCCATCTGGGTTTTTTGGCCTCTTAGCCGTTCTGTTGTCCTTACACCTATAAAAATTCTTTCCATGCCCGACGCATTTCGAGGCTACACGCCTCTTCTTCATGGGGTCTCAGTAAAGAGGCAGGAGTCACTTCACCTTTGCAATCAGTTACTTTTTTCAGATCGCACCGCCCTAAGTGGGCGTGGCTTTCCAGCATGTAGGTTCTTGTAGTCCATAAGGTGAGTGTAGTTTTTCTTGAGTAGGGTCCTGACTCATATGCACATTTCTCCATAATTAATATCCTTGAGTAGAAATGGGTATGGGAAACAAAGCTGCCTTCATTGTTCTTGAATGTCAGGTGAGAGCGGCAGAGAACCATTCTAAGCCACGACTTTTCCCCATTGCAGTATCATCTACTGACAACTGGAAATGGTGCTCCTCTGCACGGCCAGGAGCATCCATGTAAGGTACATAGTTAAGCAATGCGCTATTGCACTTTAGGGGGGCACTCACAGCATTCCTGCCCATCCGGGTTTTTTGGCCTCTTAGCAGTTCTGTTGCCCTTCTACCTATAAAAATCTTTCCATGCCCCGATGCGTTTCGAGGCCACACGCCACTTCTTCATGGGTTCTCAGTAAAGAGGCAGGAGTCACTTCACCTTTGCAATCAGTTACTTTATTTATTTATTTATTTATTTATTTATTTATAGGTGTATTTATAGAGCGCAAACCTGTCACCCAAAGGGCATCCTGGCGCTTACAATTCGGACAACCATGCTTTCACTGCTCAGACATTTCTAGGGAAAAGGGGAGTTTTTAACGCCTTCCTAAATGGGAGGTAGTCCCTATGGCTTCTCAGCGAGAGTGGCAGAGAGTTCCAGAGTTTGGCCGCTGCTACACTAAACGAACGGCCACCCATCCTAACTCTCTGGAACCTCGGAACCACAAGCAGTCGCGCCGAAGAGGAGCGAAGGAGCCGCGGGGCTGAGTACCAAACGAACATATTCTGTAAGGGCACTGGGTCCTGTTGATGAACCGCCTTAAACACCAGGCATGCCGCTTTATACAGTACATGCGAATATACTGGCAGCCAATGTAGGTCCATTAGAGCCTGAGTGGAGGAGCTAAAATTTGGGCGAGAAAGAGCCAGCTTGGCGGCCATATTCTGCACCCGTTGTAACTTCCCCAACAGATTTTTTGGTGCTTCCAGAAGTAGCGCATTACAGTAGTCTATACGACTCAGTATGATCCCGCGAACTACTTCTGGTCTGGCTTGGGCGGGGAGGAAGAGCAGAACTTTACGCAGCATGCGTAGCAGCATGCATGAAGCGATGGTCTTATGGACATGCAAGACAAGTTGTAAATTTGGGCCGAAAATCACCCACAGATTGCGGGCTGACTCCGCAGCTGATACTGGCTCAGGGAAAGTAGCAGGCCAAAACTTCTCTGGAAGTGTCCGCGGGATCCGATCCATGGAGCAGTAAAGCACCTCGGTCTTTGTGCTATTAAATTGTAGAGAGTTGGCCCGCAGCCAATCCGCTGTAGCTGCCATACAGCAGTGAAATGTCTCCAGCGGCACCGCGTTACTACCTTCCAGGGAAAAGACCAGCTGGGTGTCATCGGCGTAATTACAAGCCGAGATGCCGAAAGATTTTATAGCCGGACCAAAGGGCGGAGGTACAGATTAAAAAGTATAGGGCTGATGGCCGAGCCCTGTGGAACCCCCTTTCCTACTTTCCATGGCTCCCATTGAAATGGAGGAAGCGCGACCAGCTGCTGCCGGTTGCTAAGGTAAGATGCCAGCCAATCTCTAGCCCTCTCTGTGACCCCGCACTCCTCAAGCCTCCTGATGAGGGTCCGATGGCACACCGTATCGAACGCGGCCAACATGTCGAGCAGCACCAAAAAGGCTGCCCGACCACTGTTGACACGCGAGCGAAGATTGTCCAGTACGGTGACCAGTGCGGACTCCATCACATGCCCAGGGCGGAAACCAAACTGGGACTCATCAAACCATCCAATTTCTTCCAGGAAGCCAGACAAGGAGCGGGTCACCCATTTTTCCACGATCTTAATAGGAAAAGGGAGTAAAGAGATAGGCCTATAATTGGAAAGACAGGCAGGGTCCAGCGTTCAGATCCCAATGCCCTAAGTGGGCGTGGCTTTCCAGCATGTTGGTTCTTGTAGTCCATAAGATGAGTGTAGTTTCCTTGAGTAGGATCCTGACTCATATGCACATTTCTCCGTAATTAATATCCTTGAGTAGGAATGGGTATGGGAAACAAAGCTGCCTTCATTGTTCTTGAATGTCAGGTGAGAGCGGCAGAGAACTGTACTGAGCCACGACTTTTCCCCATTGCAGTGTCATCAACTGACAACTGGAAATGGTGCTCCTCCACAAGGCCAGGAGCAGCCAAGTATGGTACATAGTTAAGCAATGCGCTCTTGCACTTTAGGGGGGAACTCACAACATTCCTGCCCATCCGGGTTTTTTGGCCTCTTAGCAGTTCTGTTGCCCTTCCACCTATAACATTCTTTCCATGCCTGACGTGTTTCGAGGCCACACGCCTCTTCTTCATGGGGTCTCAGTAAAGAGGCAGGAGTCACTTCACCTTTGCAATCAGTTACTTTATTCAGATCACACCGCCCTAAGTGGGCGTTGCTTTCCAGCATGTTGGTTCTTGTAGTCCATAAGGTGAGTGTAGTTTTCATTGAGTAGGCTCCTGACTCATATGCACATTTCTCCGTAATTAATATCCTTGAGTAGGAATGGGTATAGGAAACAAAGCTGCCTTCATTGTTCTGGAACGTTGAGTCGAGCGGCAGAGAACCGTTCTGAGCCACGACTTTTCCGCGTTGCAGTGTCGTCTACTGACAACCGGAAATGGTGCTCCTCCGCATGGCCAGGATCAGCCATGTAAGGTACATAGTTAAGCAATGCGCTCTTGTGCTTTCGGGGGCACTCACAGCATTCCTGCCCATCTGGGTTTATTGGCCTGATAGCAGTTCTGTTGCCCTTACACCTATAAAATTCTTTCCATGCCCCAACGCGTTTCGAGGCCACACGCCTCTTCTTCATGGGTTCTCAGAAAAGAGGAAGGAGTCACTTCACTCTTGCAATCAGTTACTTTATTCAGATCGCACCGCCCTAAGTGGGCGTGGCTTTCCAGCATGTTGGTTCTTGTAGTCCATAAGGTGAGTGTAGTTTTCCTTGAATAGGGTCCTGACTCATATGCACATTTCTCCGTAATTAATATCCTTGAGTAGGAATGGGTATGGGAAACAAAGCTGCCTTCATTGTTCTGGAACGTCGAGTCAAGCGGCAGAGAACTGTTCTGAGCCACGACTTTTCCGCGTTGCAGTGTCATCTACTGACAACCGGAAATGGTGCTCCTCCGCACGGCCAGGAGCAGCCGTGTAAGGTACCTAGTTAAGCAATGCGCTCTTGCGCTTTTGGGGGGCACTCACAGCATTCCTGCCCATCTGGGTTTTTTGGCCTCTTAGCAGTTCTGTTGCCCTTCCACCTAGAAAATTCTTTCCATGCCCCAACGCGTTTCGAGGCCACATGCCTCTTCTTCATGGGGTCTCAGTAAAGAGGCAGGAGTCACTTCACCTTTGCAATCAGTTACGTTATTCAGATCGCACCGCCCTAAGTGGGTGTGGCTTTCCAGCATGTTAGTTCTTGTAGTCCATAAGGTGAGTGTAGTTTTCCTTGAGTAGGGTCCTGACTCATATGCACATTTCTCCGTAATTAATATCCTTGAGTAGGAATGGGTATGGGAAACAAAGCTGCCTTCATTGTTCTTGAATGTCAGGTGAGAGCGGCAGAGAACCGTTCTGAGCCACGACTTTTCCCCATTTCAGTGTCGTCAACTTACAACTGGAAATGGTTCTCCTCCGCACGGCCAGGAGCAGCCATGTAAGGTACATAGTTAAGCAATGCGCTCTTGCACTTTAGGGGGGCACTCACAGCATTCCTGCCCATCCGGGTTTTTTGGCCTCTTAGCAGTTCTGTTGCCCTTC
The DNA here is from genome assembly GCF_964263255.1 of Lissotriton vulgaris. Taxonomy (NCBI): domain Eukaryota; kingdom Metazoa; phylum Chordata; class Amphibia; order Caudata; family Salamandridae; genus Lissotriton; species Lissotriton vulgaris. The sequence goes on from NC_141694.1 coordinate 885,127,496, forward strand.
CACCTATAAAATTCTTTCCATGCCCGACGTGTTTCGAGGCCACAGGCCTCTTCTTCATGGGGTCTCAGTAAAGAGGCAGGAGTCACTTCACCTTTGCAATCAGTTACTTTATTCAGATCGCACCGCCCTAAGTGGGCATTGCTTTCCAGCATGTTGGTTCTTGTAGTCCATAAGGTGAGTGTAGTTTTCCTTGAGTAGGCTCCTGACTCATATGCACATTTCTCCATAATTATTATCCTTGAGTAGGAATGGGTATAGGAAACAAAGCTGCCTTCATTGTTCTGGAACTTCGAGTCGAGCGGCAGAGAACCATTCTGAGCCACGACTTTTCCGCGTTGCAGTGTCGTCTACTGAAAAACGGAAATGGTGCTCCTCCGCATGGCCAGGACAGCCAGGTAAGGTACATAGTTAAGCAATGCGCTCTTGTGCTTTCCGGGGCACTCACAGCATTCCTGCCCATCCGGGTTTATTGGCCTCTTAGCAGTTCTGTTGCCCTTCCACCTATAAAATTCTTTCCATGCCCCAACGCGTTTCGAGGCCACACGCCTCTTCTTCATGGGTTCTCAGTAAAGAGGCAGGAGTCACTTCACTCTTGCAATCAGTTACTTTATTCAGATTGCACCGCCCTAAGTGGGCGTGGCTTTCCAGCATGTTGGTTCTTGTAGTCCATACGGTGAGTGTAGTTTTCCTTGAGTAGGGTCCTGACTCATATGCACATTTCTCCGTAATTAATATCCTTGAGTAGGAATGGGTATGGTAAACAAAGCTGCCTTCTTTGTTCCGGAACGTCGAGTCGAGCGGCAGAGAACCGTTCTGAGCCACGACTTTTCCGCGTTGCAGTGTCGTCTACTGACAACCGGAAATGGTGCTCCTCCGCACGGCCAGGAGCAGCTGTGTAAGGTACATAGTTAAGCAATGCGCTCTTGCGCTTTCGGGGGGCACTCACAGCATTCCTGCCCATCTGGGTTTTTTGGCCTCTTAGCAGTTCTTTTGCCCTTCCACCTATAAACTTCTTTCCATGCCCGACGCGTTTCGAGGCCACACGCCTCTTCTTCATGGGGTCTCAGTAAAGAGGCAGGAGTCACTTTGCCTTTGCAATCAGTTGCTTTTTTCAGATCGCACCGCCCTAAGTGGTTGTGGCTTTCCAGCATGTTGGTTCTTGTAGTCCATAAGGTGAGTGTAGTTTTCCTTGAGTAGGGTCCTGACTCATATGCACATTTCTCCGTCATTAATACCCTTGAGTAGAAATGGGTATGGGAAACAAAGCTGCCTTCATTGTTCTGGAACGCCGAATTGAGCGGCAGAGAACCGTTCTGAGCCACGACTTTTCCACGTTGCAGTGTCGTCTACTGACAACCGGAAATGGTGCTCCTCCACACGGCCAGGAGCAGCCATGTAAGGTACATAGTTAAGCAATGCGCTCTTGCACTTTCGGGGGGCACTCACAGCATTCCTGCCCATCTGGGTTTTTTGGCCTCTTAGCAGTTCTGTTGCCCTTCCACCTATAAACTTCTTTCCATGCCCGACGCGTTTCGAGGCCACACTCCTCTTCTTCATGGGGTCTCAGTAAAGAGGCAGGAGTCACTCCACCTTTGCAATCAGTTACTTTATTCAGATCGCACTGCCCTAAGTCGGCGTGGCTTTCCAGCATGTTGGTTCTTGTAGTCCATAAGGTGAGTGTAGTTTTCCTTGAGTAGGGTCCTGACTCATATGCACATTTCTCCGTAATTAATATCCTTGAGTAGGAATGGGTATGGGAAACAAAGCTGCCTTCATTGTTTTTGAATGTCAGGTGAGAACCGCAGAGAACCGTTCTGAGCCACGACTTTTCCCCATTGCAGTGTCGTCTACTGATAACTGGAAATGGTGCTCCTCCGCACGGCCAGGAGCAGCCATGTAAGGTACATAGTTAAGCAATGCGCTCTTGCACTTTAGGGGGGCACTCACAGCATTCCTGCCCATCCGGGCTTTTTGGCCTCTTAGCAGTTCTGTTGCCCTTCCACCTATAAATTTCTTTCCATGCCCGACGTGTTTCGAGGCCACACGCCTCTTCTTCATGGGGTCTCAGTAAAGAGGCAGGAGTCACTTCACCTTTGCAATCAGTTACTTTATTCAGATCGCACCGCCCTAAGTGGCAGGAGTCACTTCACATCAGTGATGTCATTTGAGATGTCATGAATGATGTAATATGTGACATCATCAGCAGTGGATTGCGGGCGCGCGAGTTACAGTTAGTACAACTAACTACAACGGAGGAATTTCAATGGTTTTGTTTGAGTGAAATGTCCAGCTAACTATAACACCCTTAAAACCTATGGTTTTTTTCAATTAATTTTTAAGGTTTTTTAAATGATAACTCCTAACTATAACTTACCTGAAACCTATGGTTTTTTCAGTGAATTTCAAAGGTTTTTTAAATGATAATTCCTAACTATAGCATACCTGAAACCTATGGTTTTTCAGTGAATTTCAAAGGTTTTTTAAATACTAATTTCTAATTATAATGTTCATTAAGCATATCTGCTTTTTTCTGTCTTTTTGAATTATCATCCCATTCTCAACCTAGTAAAAATGCAAATATCACCACTCTTCCATTGATACCTTACGCCAACAAAATCGCCACAAACCTGAACCACAACTAATTTAAATAATACACAAACTAGGCGTTCCCGTAGAAAATACCCCTAAAAACACCTCTTCCCCATATTTTCAACAAGCCAAATTTGCAATGCTACCTAAAAAAACAAGTGATAGTCCCACTTACCACTAACAAATCAACATCAACATTTAACTAGTGGAAGGAGGTCGACTATGTACTGCGTAAATTGCATTCAACTCACACCCATATTTAAAGACAAATATGTGATAGAGGTACTAATTATGCACCTCCAACACCCAACAAATTCACAACACCCAGCACCACCACCACTACAACCAGCCCTCGTGACCCCTCCCCCTCTACTACCTCAGAGGCAGCACAAAACAGGACAACGAACCTTCCCAAAATAATATATCCCCTCAACAGCACATTAACTGAATGTTCAGAGATGTGGTAACCAACTATGTATAAGGGAGGGAACTCGCACATCAACAATAATTTACACAATGCCAAGACTACCGGTGATATGCTATATACAACTCACTATACAAACCAAAAACTTTTCTGTGTGTAGATATAGTATTGATATGTGCAGTGTACTGCACAGTGGACACAAGCATATTATCTCAGACAGTGGGGAATATTTTGGTCATGTAGCTGTGTTGTCCCCCCCTTGAAGCAGAAGTGGAGTGGGCTGGTCCAACATACGCAACCCCTGCATAGGAGTATAAAAACATAGGCTACGCCTTGGGCGTGGTTCACTTGTGCGAAGACAAAAGACTCTGTCACAGCGAAGGTCCTCAGCCTGCCACATGGCTGCCGCCATGACCACATGCATCCTCGATACTGGCCCATTGCGAACTCCGTGCCACAGCACCGCAGACTTATGTCTGTATCGACTACTGCCTTCGATCTACACTGCGGACAGCAGGGTTCACAACTTGAATTCAGATTTGGATCTACACTACAGACAACATTGAATTAAGCCTTTCTTTATTTAAGGCAGAGACAATTGTACTATATGTCTTCAGATTTTGTTAAAGGATGTGACAAAAAGCATTCCACGATGTCTGTGTCAACTACTGCCTTCGATCTACACTGCGGAAAGCAGGGTTCACAACTTGAATTCAGTTTTGCATCTACACTACGAGCAACATTGAATTTAGCCTTGCTTTTTTTAAGGCAGAGACAATTGTACTATATGTCTTCAGATTTTGTTGAAGGATGTGACAAAAAGCATTCCTCGATGTCTGTCCTGACTACTGCCTTCGATCTACACTACAAACAGCAGGGTTTACAACTTGAATTCAGCTTTGGATCTACACTACAGACAACATTGAATTAAGCCTTTCTATATTTAATGCAGAGACAATTGTACTATATGTCTTCAGATTTTGTTAATATAAGTGACAAAAAGCATTCCTCGATGTCTGTGTCGACTACTGCCTTCGATCTACACTGCTGACAGCAGGGTTCACAACTTGAATTCAGCTTTGCATCTACACTACAGACAGTAGGGAATTTAGCCTTGCTTTATTTAATGTAGAGACAATTGTACTCTATGTCCTCAGATTTTGTTAAAAATGTGACAAAAAACATTCCTCAATGTCTGTACTGACTACTGCCTTCGATCTACATTGTGAGGGCTCACGATTCAGGCGGAATAGCGATTGCACATGACGCATTCCAGTAAGCAAGAGACATTGTACCAGTGCGACCCGCCCGAAACACAGATCATCGCAGGGTACGCACAAGGTGAGTTCTTCAGGTACTACTAACTCACTGCACCACAAGTCATCTTCATGCGGCCTTATTAAGGCAGAACTCACAAAGCAAAAAACATTGCTACCAGTGGGGCCCTCCCCGGACCACGCATCATCGCAGGTTACGTACACACTCAGTGCCAAAGGTACTACTAACTCAGTGCACCATAAGTCATTGCCACGTGCCCGTATTCAGCCAGAATTCAACAGACAAAAGACATTGGTCAGAATGCGGCCCCCCTGGACCAGGCATTATCGCAGGGTATGTACAAGCTCAGCGCCAAAGATACTACCAACTCAGTGCACCATAAATCATCGCAAATAAGAGTTTTATGTCAGCAATGAGGCATACTATCACTTTTAAATCAATTTGATGCTGAATTCAATAGTCAAAAGACATTAGTTCAATTTCTGTGCCTTCCCCTACCACGCATCATCGCAGGGTATGTACACGCTAAGCGCCAAAGGTACTACTAAATCAGTGCACAGTAGATCATCACCACGTAGCATTATTAAGACAGAATTCAGTAGGAAAAAGGCATTGCTACCAGTGCGATTTGGTTGGAGCACGCATCATGGCAGGCTCCACACAAACCGCCCCTACCTCGGTGCACCACAACTCATGAACCCTTTACTATAGAATCTTCTGTGTATTATTTCACATGTAGTGCTCCTACCTTTGTACAGCAGAAGTCATAAGCTGTTTATGATGGAATATATGTGTATGATATGATGATTACTTGTTACCAACAGCAACGTAATAAAAAGGTGTCGAGCGCATGTGCCCGTACCCACTTCATCTATCTATCTGTGTCTGTGTATTCATTATGTTTGTAAAATGCTGTTCCTGGGCCCTACCACATTATATTGTGCTGTAAACAGCCTATGCAACCATCTTACCTCTGGCAGTATCAAAAACTTCGGTTATATAACTTTCTCTCCCTCATTCTACAAATACAAACGTAGAAATTGGATCCTTACAATACTGCAATCAAAGTGTATAGTAAATTTATAAGTGTGTGCTATTTCTCGAGTTTTTTTTTTTAGCATATTTATATAACGCGAAGTCAATCCAAAAATATGTCAGCGATTTACATGAGCACCGTATTTACAGTACATTTTCAGGCACGTGTAGATTATCGCATTTGTCTAAAATAACAGGATGTGGACGCGACTCCGAAGCTCAAACACTGATTTCCAGCACCAAGTTCAACAATATACCCGAATGACCACATAGGTATATATATTAGCTGCTCTTCATGTGTCAAAAACTGCAACCTAAAGCTTTCATAGCACTGTATTACGACAGCTACAACACTCTACTGAATGTACAGCAAACATTCATATACGCAGAAATGCGTCATGTCCATCAACTTTTATGTGTGGAACTATGGATGAATGTAAGATCAGTGATTCCCCGTACCTTCCATGTTGGCCACGTTGTGAGACTTCACAGACATAATGACACATTTGAGTTTAAGTCCCGGGTGACGGCAGCACTACAACACAGACACCCAAATCAGTTGATTTCACATGTAGCTCACGACGGAACCACGCCCATAGCTCATTGTTCACAACCTTGTGCAACACTGGCATACGTCAGGCCAGCAAACTCCACTTACGTTTCCAGGAAAACACAACGCGCTACATGGCCCAGATTTACATTGTAGTGATTTCTTAGTTCCAGGTCTAGTTGTCAGAACGGCACACACACACACTCCCTCATGGCTGGTATACACCCACACCACACCCGTCCAGGACAGGCGTTACAACACACGTGACTATACAAATATAAAAGACCGGGTGCACATGCTCTATGCCATTTTAGAGTTGCTCCCATCGCAAGCGCTGTGATGGCCCGACCTGGTGGTTCGGATGCCTCATGTAGGCCCGAGCTACCGAACAGGGGGTTCCACTATCACGTGCGTGGCCTCTTTGGTCACTGAGTTGGTGATACTGCAAGGACTGAGTGGGTGAGAAACCTGCGATGAGGATGGGTGCACAAGTATGTCCTTTGCCATAGCGATATCAAGACTCAGCAACAAATGTGAGACTGCTTGGTAGCAGAGCGGGACTGCATGATGTAGAAGGTGCTCTGTCCACAAAAAGGTGAGCAGTGAGGCCTAGGTGCACTCCGGAGGGAGTAGATGCGATACAGCAGACTAAATACAAAAAAGCGACGCAGCGATTTAGGCGTACGCAGTCCTACATACCCTATCTTATTTCATTTGTATTTTTTTTTCTATAGCAGGAAAGTTTTATAGTCGGTCAAAAGTATTTTTTTTTATACTATGTACACTAAAATGTATCATCTTATTTTGACAACCTTTCCTTTCTCAATTTCTCAAAAAAACAGGAATATGAACCTAACCTACGAATCGTGTGTGTCTGTTTCCTTCCGTTCTAAACCATTGGCCTTTGCGTGCAAGTTTTTCTAAAAGACTGCATGCAATTGGCCAGAGACGGGCACATTGCTCCATCCATGGTCTATTGGTATCTATTACGTGCCTGCTGCTCGTAATAGACTCCAATAGCACATGAGGTTTCAATTATCGTGCCCAGACATGGGCCTGATGATTGAATCCACGTGTATGACTGCGCACCACTTGTTTTCTATAACCGGATGGAAAACATTACTACTCTACTAATTGTTCATAAATCGAAGCCCATTAAACAAGTTGGAACCGTACAAATGGTTGTATTTTTAATGGGGGAGGGAAGGTGTGTGAAAGGGCGATGTTCTTCTACTCCACATTAAGATAGTGGCAATTATCAAGCATACCATCTTTCTTTTACTATCTTTTAGATGGCCCACAAAAATCTAAAAAGAGCTCTTTCCAATAAACCAAGAAATCAGGAAAAAATAAAACTGTTAAGAAGGGCCTATAGATTAGCCTGTAAGGAAAGAAAACTAGAACTGAAACAAGCCTTGTGGAACCAACTGCATGAAAGCTCCCTAAGTAAAAATAGCGAGGCTTTTTGGAAAGTGATCAGAGCCCCATTTCTAGCAGACAAAAAAAATCAACCATCAATAGAGGTGGCTATAGACGGATACACATGGGTAAATCACTTTTCAAAAATCTTTAGTAAAAACTCAGAAACAGATCTTATAGGGGGATAAATAGCAATAGTAACATCCGGCAGCCAAACTCTTTTCCCATTCCACTAGTATTTTCACTAACTGAAGTTATTGGTGCAGTAACGGCCAGTAAAAGCGGGAAAGCCCCTGGCCCAGATGGGGTACCAGTGGACTTTTTTAAATATAAATTAGATTTATGGGCCCTAATTCTAAAAAGGGTATTTGATTCCACTATGAAGTGTGGCCTACTAAAATCTTGGAATCAATCTATTATGGTCCCTATCTTTAAGAAGGGCGAAAGACACAGTGTTACTTGTTACCATCCAATTTCACTCCTGGATTCGCTGGGGAAAGTACTGGGCAGAGTGGTTCCCCAGCGTTTACAGGAGTGGGTTGAGGATAGGGAGATTCTGTCCGATATCCAGTTTGGTTTCTGAGAGGGCTTCGGAACCACAGAACAAGCTTTAAATCTGTCTTTGATGATGGGTAAATATGTTTCAGCCAAGCGGGGTAGGTTATATATGGTCTATGTCGACCTTTCCGCAGCGTTCGACTGCGTTTCCCATTCAAAATTATGGTCTATCCTCACGGAGATGGGGATGGAGCAGGCCCTTGTAACCTTCTTGAGAGAACTCTATACAGACGCCTCTGCAAGAGTTCGTTTTGGAGTACAAGGCAAACTATCCGATCCATTCAAAGTAAAGCGTGGGGTTAGGCAGGGCTGTGTCCTGGCCCCCTTCCTCTTTTCCCTCTACACTAATGGCCTCAAGGTTGAAATGCTGAGGGGGGGCCAGGATCTTCCTCGAGTAAGAAACCGCCTAATTCCCGCTCTATTATACGCAGATGACGCCGTGATTCTCGCAAGAACACCGCAGGAATTACAGAAGGCACTAGATAGGTATGCAAGGTTCATGGGAAGTTTGGATCTTCACATAAACATAAAAAAGACCTACGTCATGGTGGCAGGAATGAAGAAAAAAGGGGGAAAAGGCATTTTCCTTGATAACGAAAGGATTGAAACAACTGCCCAATACCCATATCTTGGCATCATGATGGATGAAAAGTTTAATTGGAAACCAGCAATAGAAGCCAGAAAGCATCAGTTCCTATGAGCAATTGCGGCTCTTATAAAATGTTCTCAAAAATTAGGAAAGAGACCACCAATGGAACTGCTTCATATTTATAAAGCAAAATGTCAATCTACTGCACTATATGGGGCTGGACTCTGGGGACATAAAAACACTAACTCCTTACAGGTTGCACAGAACACCTTTTTAAGATTTTTGCTGGCAGTCCCGAGAAGTACATCTACTTATGCCTCGCACATGGAGCTAGGCATTTCGCATATAGCGGATCTGGCCAAAATACAACCGCTCATGCTCTGGCGACTTATCTGGACTACAACGACAAAAACCCTATCTAAACAGATAATAATGGATTGTATGTTGTTGGATCATGTGGGAAGAATTGAATGGCTCAAGTATGTAAAGAACTTCCTCACAGATCTGGGACTTAGCAAATACTATTCCGCCCCAGAGTCAATTTGCGAAATTTCCAGAAAAGACTTAAAAAAAAGGGCACTGAGTCATATGGAAGAGCTACGATTTTGCACTGAGGCAAGAAAAGCTTTGGTTCAACATTTAATGGCAGTTATGACCACCCTGGAGATAGAGCCTTACTTGACCTATGTTGAGTCACAATTTGAGCGCTTCCTCTTGACAAGATTTAGAATGAACATCTTTCATAGACTGGTGGCATTTCTGACAAAAAATAGTTGGGAAGAGTGTTTAACAGTGTGCCCATGTGACGATAAGTCAGAACAATCCACCATGCACATGTTTTTGTTCTGTAGTTTCTATTCTGCACACCGTAAACTTCGGTTAATCCCGCTCCTAAGAAAAATGGGCTTAAGAAGATGTAGCCCTGCCATGTTACGTCTCCAATTTATTGAATCAGAAATAGTTTGTAAATATATAGCCTCTTTTTTAAAATGTATTTTTAAACATAGAGTAAATCTTTGACCAAACCATACTGCAAACTGTATGAAAAATGAGATGTTTTAGAAAATTGCTTGATTAGTCTAAATTTATTTTAAAAAACTATTTTATATTAAAACTGACTTAGGGGAATGCCGAAAGTTTTATCCCATATTGAATATTAATGTGTTGATTGTAATGTAATGATATATTTGCTGAAATTCTTTTATGGTTTTTTATGTACCTTAAAAATCGAATAAAGATTAAATTACTTACTTACTTTAGATGTGGAGTATCAAGGTACACTATGTACCAGCAATTGGTAGAAGACACACCGGTGACAGAAAGGTGAGCTGCAAATATTCTTTTCAGTCACTCTCTCACTTCCTCTCTCCTTTGATGAACAAATGATGCACAATCTTATCTTCCTTTTTATCTAACAGGTTGTGTTTCACAAATTGGCGTGCCCCCCAACACCTCCAAAGCGCAACGTTTGAGGATTCTGCGATGATGTGTGGCCATCTTAACAAAGCGTAGTAAGGTTGCTTCGACATGTGGTGGACCCTCTTTGAAACACGTCAATGGCACAAGGTGAGCAGAGAAGCTTGTTTTCGAAGCAACAAGAAGTCACCTGTAAGCAGAGAGAGTGGATAGTGTGCAGCAACTTGAGTGCGTAGGAATGAACAATCACCTCCGGGTAGTGGGAGTGGATAGGCTGCAACAGTCTGGGTCCGCAGGAAAGGGCACTCAACTCCAGACACTTGGAGTCAATGGGGTACAGCAGTCTAGGTGCACAGTAATGAGAACTCACCGCTATGCAGTGGGAGTGCATGGGATATAGTACCCTGGGAGGAAAAGAGCGCACAGACACCTCCTTGCAGTGGAAGTTGATGTAATACAGTACCCTCGGTGTGCAAAGGCGTAACACAGTAATATACGTGTGCAGTTGTTTGTACTTTGCAATTACTAATGCTATACTATCTTTCAGATTACTAAACTTGAGGGTGCACTATGAACTGGCACGTGGTTGGACACACACCGGAGGCAAAAAGGTGAGCTACGAAGATTTTCTCCAGTATCAACACTACCTCTCCTGCTCCATCTATTACTTTCTCTCTCTCACACTCAATGTCTTTCTTTCTCTCTTTCTCTCTCGTCCTCTCTCTCACACTTTTTCTCTTTCTCTTTTCAAGTTATGAACGCTGCTGTTCACACTGCAGATAAATCAAGGTTGAATTCAACATTGTCTGAAGCATAGATCCAAAGCAGAATTCAAGTTGTGAGCTCTGCTAAAAGCAGTGTTTGCAAAAGGTAAGCAGAGCGGCCTAGATACATAATGCCTCCAATCAAACGCGCTACGAACAAACGATATTGTCCTGCATAATGACGTGATCTCTCACCTCATTCTGTCTCATCTCTGAATCATTTTAAAGACCTGCTGGACCATACTGTTGATCTGAGCCAGCAGGCACTTCCCTACAGGCACAATAATTGCACAGTTAATAGTTCTCCTACTATTTATATTTATTTTATTGTTCAGTTAATTAAAACCTTAACAAAATTTCCTTATCGGTCTTAAGCATAATTAAAATGTGATCAATAAATAAGGACAAATACAACACATTTCCATTTTCATCTCAACTTAAATTAAAACTTTGATCATTGAATTTGGTCTTCTATTTAAAACCTAATAATTATATTTAAACAAATAACTGGAAATATTAAAGAAATAAAACAAAAACTTAGTATTTACATTGCGTTCACAAGTTTTTCGAAAGTCCTCATGAACTTTACAGTCTTGCAATTTGATTGTGGTGACGTTGCGTCCAGACAACCAATTACAGCAGTCCTACAAGTACGTAGTTTCCTTGCTAGGAATATGTTCCTTAAATAGCGCCTTCGCTCCATTGTCAACGGTTTACAGATACATATTATATGAGTAAGATCTTCTTTTACATGCCCACAGAGGCGGCAGGAGACGGATTCTGTATGTTTCCAGGCTGGCTCGTCGGCCAATGTTGGAAATTTACCGAACCTCAATGCCATCAGCTTTCTTTTGATAGTTCTCCTACTATTTCTCACCTGCATTGTGTTTTTTTTATTTGGCACTCCCCGGTCCACCGCAGCAATCTTGTGCTGTTTGTGTGGAGGGAGCCACGCCATACCTTGATTATACCGGCATTTCACTCACTTCCTGGTGAACCCTTGCAGAGCGACCATTGTGGCAGGGTGACGCTCTAGCGCTCCACCAGCAGCAGGCTACATTTGCACAGCATGGTGCAGCCGCGCAGCAGATGCGCCTAAGGCACGCCAAGGGCAAGCCTGTCTGCGCCCGTCTGTGCCAGGCCGGGACCCGGGGCCCAAATCCCTGCCCCTTTGCACAGCAACTTAATAAGAATTCACCCCCACTAAGCTGTTGAACCTCCGTATAAATCCCCAGACTAACTGTACTCGCCTTACTGCAAAGGGAACCATCGCCGCCTGTCTGGCTGCAATTTCTCAGTTAACACAGATCTCAAAGGACTAGGTAATGCCATAGGATCCTCCACTACTGCCCCTCAGCACATACAAGGCCACTTGAAACCCAAGCAAACCCCCTCAAACAACTTCTTTTTCTACAACATCAATTGTTGCTCCCTCCCTAAACACCAGGCAGACATTTTTGACTTCTTGGTGGACCAACAACCAGACGCCATCTTCCTTACCGAGACATGGCTTAACGTCTGCTCTGGTCCTGACGTAGCCAGAGCCTTGCCATATAATGATGCTATTGTCAGGAAATACAGAGAAGATACGCTGGGTGGTGGGATCACAATTATTTTTAAAAACACCTTTAGTAGTAAGTTCGATGAGTTACTTATCCCCGGCTGTGAAGCAGCAGTTTTTAAACTGATCCTAACTCCTCACTTCACCCCCCCCGGGCCTGCTAGCTCGTGGGCTACAAACTTCCCCGATCTTGTCACTCCTTTTCTGTTCGGTTCAGCCAACTTTACAATTGTACGAGATCTCAATCTCCATCTAGAGGACTCCCCCTGTACTACCAGCAATACTTCATAATAGCCGGCCTACTCACAAAGCAGGTCATCTTCTCAACCCCATTTTTTCTAATCTATCCTCCTTACATTGTCCAGTAGCCACCCAATTGTGCTGGACTGACCACTTTCTGGTGGGTTTTAGCTTTGAGGCTCCTTGTCTCTCCCATGTGATGAGCGATTGTGTTGCTAAACCTTCCAGAAATTGGAAAAATCTTGACATTGTTGAATTCAATCAGTTTCTTTCCATTAATGCCCCTATCTTTAAAAATAATTTTGTCTTGGACCTTGTGGCATTTCATGACTGTATTCAGTCGGCACTGGACATTTGCCTTCCTATCACAGTTAGGAAGCTAAATAGTCATCGCCCCCCTGCCCCTTGGTTCTCCGAAGATCTAAAAAAGGAAAAAACAAATGTTAAAACTTGGTGCGCCCGAAGCTAAAACCGCCTATCTTATTTTATCTAAAAGGGCTTATCATTTCCACTGCAGGTCCGCACAAGCTAATTTTGTCTCCTTAACCATCACTCAGGCTACAAATTGCCCTAAAACTTAATTCAAGATGGTCAAAGAACTATCCAATTCAGCAAGCACACAGGCATCCCCCAGTCTGAATATAACTCAATGCGAGGATCTTTCCCAATTCTTCTTAAATAAAGTGGAAACAATATACTCTGCATTGGCTAGAACTATTCCTCCTTCCACTCTCTTGCCTATTGCGACTTCTGCCCGACCTGGCCCTATATCCGAATGTTGCACTACTTCTGCTTCGGACCACACACATAAGAATATCCTTGATGCCTGGCCACTCCTGGACATGGTGACATTTATACAACAACTCAGTAAAATTAAATCGGGATCCCCCTGCGATTTACTTCCCATCAAGGTACCACAGCAGATTGAACAACCATCACTTTGTTACATCCTTGATCTTCTTAATGCATCTCTTATGGAGTCCCTTGTCCCTCCTAACTGGAAACCTGCAATGGTCGTCCCACTATTAAAAAAAAAACAACTCTGACCCTGCGCTTCCTTCAAATTACCAACCAATTTTGCCACTTCCTGTTCTCTCTAAAATTTTGGAGAGACACATAAATGGCCATCTATCCAGGTTCATCAAAACCAATGGGCTCTTACATCCTTCCCAATCCGGTTTTAGGACCGGTTATTCCACTGAGTCCACACTCTTAGGTGTTACTGAAAGGCTTTGACAGAACCTGGATGCAGGTGAAACAATAGCCCCGGCAGCGCTTGATATAAGCGCGGCCTTTGATACGGTCTCTCATACCGTACTCATAGAGGCCCGGCAATCTTCTGGGGTCACTGGGGCGGCCCTAAATTGGCTTGTGTCCTTTCTTTCTAATCGCACCTTCCAGGTTTTTTCATCCACCGCTAAATCCAAGACATATTCTTCACCTTATGGGTTTCCCACAGGGTTCAATTCTTAGCCCCCTGCCATTTAACATTCATGTTAGACCCCTGGTAGTGATGGTAGAGGAATCTGAGTTGTCGTTATTTTCATACGCCAACGACACCCAGATTATCTTCTCTCTTTCAGCAGGTAAGACGTCTGAGCCTTCTGCGCGCAGGACAGGTCTCAGCAAAGTTATGGCCTGGATGAACGCCAACCTTTTAATACTTAATGGCGAAAAAAAGGAGGTGCCGGTTCTGGGCAAAGATAGAGATCTCTGGGGCCCCCAACATTGGCCCTCAGAAATGGGTATGTTCCCTCAACCCTCTACCCAGGTACGCAACCTTGGCTTTATCATCGACGATTCACTATCCATGCATCAACGAGTTACCAAGGTTGCCATCACCTGTTTTACCATTTTGAAATGGTTGAGGAAGATTGTGTGGATGCTTCCAGCCCATACCCAGTGTACCGTAGTCCAGGCCCTCGTTACATCTAGGCTGGATTACGGAAATATCCTCTATCTGGGAGTCAATAAAGATGTAATGCGTAAGCTGCAGCGAGTGCAAAACTCTGCTGTCAGATTACTTTGCCGGGCTTTCAGAACCGCATCGGCCTCCAGGCTGCTGGGGAACCTCCACTGGCTTTTGGTGGATAAACAGGTTGTGTTCAAGGCCCTTACCTACATGTTTCGCATCAAGCATGCAATGTCTCCCCTTTACGTACAATGCCTATCCTGCCTCTATGTCCTCACACATACTCGTCGGTCTTCCACACAAGCTAAATTCCAAGTCCCTAAGGTCAGACTGACCCGTATGGGAGGGCGCTCCTTTGCATACTTGGGTCCTGTTTTATGGAATGCTCTGCCTTTATCTCTTTGCACGCAATCCAATCTCCTTCTGTTCCGCAAGTCTCTTAAGACGGCTTTTTAGCCAGTAGTTCTCTCCCTTTTTGCATTCCCTTTACGGCATCGGGAAACCCTTTTTGGGTAGCTGTTGCGCTGCCACATAAATTTAACTAAATAAATAAAATAAGCACTGCACACGTGCGAATAAGCAATATTGGCAAGTGTTATGTTAATCTGTGATCTTTGACTTCATTCAGTCACATCTCTGTCTCATTTTAAATACCATCTATACCATAAGATAGGCCTAAGCCTACAAGCAGCGCTGCCCTACAGACTCCTGTTGAGTGTGATTCTGAGGGAGGGGTGGGGTGCACTACCCTCAATCAATCAATCAATCAATCATAAAATTTGTATAGTGCGCCACTCACCCGTAAGGGTCTCAAGGCGCTGAGGGTCGCTACTGCTCGAACAGCCAGGTCTTGAGCTGTTTCCTGAAGGAGAGATGGTCCGGGGTCAGCCGTAGGTGAGTGGGGAGGGAGTTCCATGTCTTGGCTGCCAGGTAGGAGAAGGATCTACCTCCGACGCCCTGAGTGTGTATGTGAAAAAAAATGATCTTGCCTTTTGTAATGATGTAATCTCTCACCTCATTCAATCACATTGATCTAATTTTAAGGACTTATGTTTTATTTTTGTTTTGCAGGTTACCTACGCTGCTACCACTGGAGCCCATTACACATTTTGTTTATTATACTCTTATATTAAAGTTAGGTTTCTATTTGTTTATTTCTGTTTTAATAAAAGTTAATTAAAAAAGAGTGTCTACGTCTTCTTTTTCTGACAACATTTGACTAATATTTAGTGTGATAAACATCTGCTTAAAGAAGATTTTAAAATGAAAACTATTTAACATTACAGTGCACCTACAAAAAATAATCTAAGTAACTCTTAGGCACATAAATCCTGAGTAATCATACAACTACAAGAGTTCTATGAGTGTATCACTTTATAACAACATAAGTACTGTCCGTCTGATTACAAAACAAATAAGGCACTACCTAGCACCACCGAGGCTTCAGAGACTGCCGAGGAACACCCTGCATATTAAAATAAAGATTCTGAGTATGACAATTCCCGGACTTAAGTTGCCTCGAACTCCTCGAACAATTAGTAAATAATTCTCAGGAAGGTGGCTGTCTCCTAGATTACAAAACTTCTCTGTACACTTTCGCGCCCAATTCACATGTGACATTAACACAGTACTTGGGGGCATATTTACAAGGAAGCCGTTAAAATTATACCCCTTAATTTGTAAAAGAATAACTGATGGGGCTCAAAGTTTTACTAAGAAAAGAATGATGTTTATAACTAAAAGTGTAATACCGAAGCTAACTCTTTACCAACTCTTTACCAGAGGCTGAAGCTGCAATTAACTGTTCCTATGGAAAAATCTTAAAAATCCAGCACACTAGCTGTTTGGATTAGTAACATTGTGTGCTGAACTTGTGACCTGTGTGCTCAGTTGAGTGTTCCATGAACTGTTACTAAGCATGGGCGAATTTTGCGAATCTCGCGTTCGCGAATTTTGCGGATTTGCGAATTGGCAATCCGCAAAATCCGCGAATTCTCGCGAATTTGCGGATTTTTTTTTTTTGTGTTCGCAAGTGTTTCTACCAGTTCGCAAGGATTTGGTACTAGTTCGCAATTGCGAACTTACTTGTCGGCTCGCAACAATCGCGACTATGTTGTTTCTACGTCTGGTTCATCATCACAGCCTCCCAGCACCCTCTGTTTCACCACTGGCACCCTCTCTTTGACCCATGCCACCCTCTGTTACATCAATGCCACCCTCTGGTTCATCATCACTGTAGAAGATGGGGGGGGAAAAGCAAGCCCACCTGCCCTGCTTGAACTGACATGAATTAATTTGGGGTTAGTTTATTAACAACACCTGCCCTGCCCCAACTGACAATAATGAATTAGGGGCTAGTTAATGTGTCACTGAAAGAATTTCAAGTTCCAGCCTGGCACCTGCTTGTCTGCTCCTTTAGCTGTAAATCAGGACCTTTGTGGCATACAGTTAAGGTCAGAGCAGGGTCACACAATAGTTGCAAGCAGGCAACCGAATTCTGGAGGGCCCCCTCAGGAAGCACTACAGAGAATCGTTACAAATCATGAGGTTGACCTTTTGCACCTGCTCATTGCTTTTGCTTTTGCTGAAATCGTTTTTCGGTTTTTTCGCGCTATTCGCGGGGCGCGGCGTCGTGCGAAACCGACCGCGGAAGCCGCCAATTCGTGCGAATGAGCATTTTATTTTTTTGCGGCTTGTTGTTTCGCGAGTTTTTTTGCAGTATTCCCGAGCCGCTTGCAGCGCAACACGCAAATTTACCCCAAGGTCGAGTACGGGCGCGGCCATTTTGTTTGCGTGACGTATTTCCGTTTCCGCCCGCTATGTATAATCTCGCGCAGTAAGCGCATTGCGAGTAGAGGTTCGCACGAGATCACGCGGGAAATCTAGAGGTTCGCATGAGATCGCGAGGAAAATCTCGCGCGAACTTACTTTCGCGCTCGTGAACGGGCGCCGGCCATCTTGTTTTTCATTCATTTCCTGTGTCTGGGCATGGTGTTTAATCCTCTTGGTATCTTTGCCATCCTTTGCTTGTTTTCAGTTTTTTTTTTACGATTTTGCTTCTTATCTATCCCTCTCTTTTCCTAGCTGTATATTTTTGTCTTTTCTGCTATTTTTCTTTACTTTTAAACTACTTTTTTAAACTCTTTTCTTTTCTTCTTCCCTATCCTATTCTTTCTTAATTTTCTACTTCTTCCTACCTTACCTGCCCAGACCATGGTCAAGCCAGGCGCCGTGAAGCTGCCCAGGCACTTGAGGGCCGCAGCGGCGGCGGGGAGTAGTGCTGGACCCAGTGCCAGGACAGCATGCGGGAGATTGAGGGGGGAGCAGGTGACGCGACGGGAGATATTCAGCCCGGAGGAAGTGGGCGCGCTGGTCTACTTCGTCCAGCGCCGCCTGCCCAGGACCATCGCGGGAGGCGGCAGGATCGCGGCCGGCGGCTACAACATGCGGGAGCGCCGGAAGCGGTGGGAGAAGGTGTGCTGGGCCATATCCCACCTCTACGGGGTCCAGCGCACCTACAGCCAGGTCACCCATCGCTGGACGGACCTCCTGGACCGCGAGCGCGACCTGCTGGACCAGCTCGGCTTGGAGATCCCCGGGCTTGGTGAGTAGTAGTAGCCATTTAATCACTCACTACTATGATGTTTTCTCCTGCTCTGTGTTGTTGTATTGCAAATATTTGTTTTTTACATGGAGCAAGCCAATAATGCCGCTGATGACGATTACATTGTAGTTAAATTATATTTCAAAATCTTCTGTGCATTTCAGGTGCACTGCTCTCCTTCTCAGTGGCGTTGCTACTATGCTTATTTGTTTTCTATTTCGTGGTCTCATTGGCCTGAGTAACTATTATGTATGAGTGTACTTTACAGAACTGCGTAATGCTAGACACTAGGGGGCAGATTACATTTACAAGCCCCTTGCGCCACGTTTACGTTGCCTTGCGTGACGCAACAGCGGCGTAAACGTGCCGCATCCCTGCGAGTCATTTACGACATGACGCATCTAGGGAGATGCGTCACGTTATAAAGCCATGGGCCTGCACCACAATGGGTGCGTTCCTAGTACGCAGGGTGGGCGGTCCGGCGGCTGTGCGCCTCGCAAAATTGCCTGCGTGAAATCTACAAGATTTAACGCAGGCACTTCTGCGACGCTGCTACGTCAATTCAATTCCTTATGTCTGCTCGAAGCAGGCGAAAGGACTGACACAGCATGTTAAGTATTGGGTGGCCCTGAGCATTACTGGAGTTGCATTGCGTTGGCGACGTGACTCCAGCGATGCGCCGCTCTTACGTGACGAGATGCGTCACGCAAGTGCCTACCCTTGCGCCAGGGTGCGCCGCATTGTAAATGAGGCGCATCTGCCGTGTCGCAAGGGTAGTTTTGCGTGACGCATTTGATCTGGCGCATCTCTGGAGATGCGCCAGAACGCGTAAGTAAGTATGCCCCTAAGGGGCAGAATTGCAATTACCGTCGCATCCCTGCAAAGTAGCAGGGATGCGCCATTAATTGTGCGGCCCGCTACCACCACCAAACATGGTGCGCCGTATTTTCAATGCGGCGCACCATGGGCCCAAAACGTCACCGAAGCTTTACTGCTGGAGTTGCGTCGCAACGATGGCGCAGCTCCAGCAATGCTCTGGGGTACCCTATCTCCCCAATGCTGGGTCAAGCCGTACGTCTGCTTCAAGCAGGTGCAGGGTTTGTGTGACGCATCATTGTCCTAAAGGTGACGGATTGAAATTTTGTAGATTTCCCTCAGCCACTATTAGGATGTGTTCCAGCGCAGGAATGCCCTCCCTTGCGCCGGAATGCCCCCTGATGGCGCAGGGCTTTATAACGGGATGCATCTCCCAAATGCGTCAGGTTGTTATAATATTATACGCCGCACCATGGCGCCCTTTTTTGTTTAGCTGCTGCGTCACAAAAGTCACGCAAGAACGGCGCAAAAGAGCCGCAAGGGGCTTAAATCTGCCCCTTCCTTTGTACCCCTGACAATAAGAAAAATAGTGGCGGTGGATTGATAGTTTGACTATTTAAATGACTGGTAATGTAGCAGGCAACTGTTAGTGTTGTCACTGATCTGACTGAAATCACAATGGAGTTTGTCTGTCACTTTGCGTCTTGCCTGCGGACTGCTGCCTGCCAGTCCTAGGTGAACGTTTCAGTACTTTGTTTAGTGAGTTACGTGACTTTCGAAGTCACAGGTCCGCAAATGAATGAAAACTAACCCTAATCAATATAATTTCGCGGAAATATTTTGTTATTGTTCTTTTGAAATGTTTGATTTGGTTGACATTGACAAGCAACAATCATCCATGTTTTCTGTTCTTTCTTTCATGTTGTACGTCAGCTCCCCCCAGGGGCGAGAGGAGGACACAGGAGCAGCAGGCGGCGGATGCTGTTCAACAGGGCCAGGATCGGGCAGGCGAGGGCTCCTCTGCTGGCCCCAGTAAGTTTTCATTTTAGACTAGTACCTATTTTTCCTAGCGTTCCTCATTTGACTTTTTTCAAAATTGTCTTTGCTCTTCTTGTAGACTGTATCTAAATTCTTATCCTGCCTCTACTATGACTCCCTGTGGTATTACTAGATTATTCTTATTAGTCTGTCTGTGTAGCTAACTAAGATTGCACGGTTGGCGAAACTCCCATGATTCTAGTCAGCAATAGCTCTATCAACTTAGTGCAGTCCTCTGGGATTGTCCATAATGTCTTTTGAAGTGTTCTATCTGGACTCATGCTTGCAAAAATTGCAAAACCTTTCACTCAGTCACTCTAGTCTGGACCAAAATACACAGATTGTATTTAAGTTTAAAAGCTTTATTAAAAGTAAACACATTTATTAAAATGAAGTCATAATAAAACTAAACGTTTAACTGATAATGGAAAAGTGGTTAGTGCTGACGATTAATTGAAGACATTTCTTGTGGTCGAGCCGAGCTCTCACCTGGTTTCAACTTGATCTTGTTGTTAGAAGTCCATCTTCTGTCTGTGTGGAGAAAAATGGTGCGTGTTAAAAAAACAGCCTTTATCAGTTGTGCCAAAAAGTGCAGCAAGACAACCTTCCCTGGAAAAAGGGACATTTTTTTTAACTTTAACGTAGACAGTCACAAATTACATTGTTTTCACATGTCTTCATTCCTAGACCAAAGACTAGTGAGTGCTTTATTCTAACATTCTTAAATGTACTTTGTAGGTGGAACATCTGGTGGCGGGGCCAGTGTGGAGGTGGTGGTGCTCGACACGGAGGCGGAGGGCGATTCTTCAGGGGAGGAGGCGGCGGCTGTGAGAGTTGAGACGGTGGTGGTGGCGGCCAGAGGTAAGCTCTTATATATTCCTTACTTATTGAGATTGAAGACTAGCTGGGAAGGCAAGAATATGAGATGCATGGCTGCGTGAATGATGAAGCAATGATGGGTGGAAGGACAACAGCCTGGGTGGGTGACACAGAAACTGTATGTGTCCATATACCTGGATCATGCTACTATCTGACTCTTAGATAGCATATGAGTATCTAGAGCAGGGGTACTCATAGTACGGCCCGCGGGCCGGTGGTGGCCCGGCAAGCCTTCCTTGGCGGTGCGCAGACCTTGCAGACAATCACTGCTCCCCCGGCCCCCACAGAGCAGAGGCTTTTTTGTATTTCACCTGTTAGCGCCCCTGCATCTCCACTCTGACAATCACTGCTCCCCCGGCCCCCACAGAGCAGAGTGGAGATGCAAGGCCACAAAGAGGTGAAATAGAACAAAGCCTCTGTGGGGCTGGGCAAGCAGTGATTGTCAGGGTGGAGAAGCAGGGGCGCTACAACAAACAAAGCCTCAATAATATGTTAATGGTCTTTTAAAGACCTGTTAAGTACTTTGGTGTTGTTGTCTGTGTGTGCGCGTTGAGGAAGCGGTCTCAACCCGGGCTGAAGGCTGACACAGATAGACACACACACAGTAAGATGACAGAGGGGGAGGTAGAGGGAGGGCAGGAGGGAGAGAGAGATGGAGAGGGAGGGCAGGAGGGAGAGCAGGAGGGAGAGAGATGTATGTAAATGCTGGGTCTGGTGGCTCAGTGGGTGAGGGCATCTGCTGCAGGGACCTGTATGCAACCTCATGGTCACAAGTTATCGTTTTGCTTTAGCCCCGCCCCCTCTGACTCCGCCCCCACCAGTGCGGCCCTCGGCCCCAAACTACACTGTAAATGTAGCCCCTGAGAGAAAGTTTGTGAGTACCCATGATCTAGAGAGAGTAGACAGTCAGTGGATGAACTAAGTGTAACTTTGAAGAGCATGTAACACTGCACCCGCACGTCCGTTCCAGTGTAGGAAAGGCAAGGAAAAGAACTTTTAATTTTGTCCAAATACTACCATCAATAGTAGCAGTAGTTTGTATTGCAAGCACTGCATAGATCTGGTTATTACGGTGGCCACTCCCTACCTCTCTTAATAAGTTTAGTAGTACTCAGTCATTCATGTGTGGATGTATCACTGGTCACTCAATAAAAAGCACCTAAAGTCATCCCATATATAAGCAAAAACATCCCATGTGAAGTGATAGATAATCAGATTATTTATCTTCTTCAATTTTCCATTTCTAGTACTCATTTCCACTGTAGGGTGAAAGTTAAATTAATTAAGCAGTAGCCCTTGAGTTGTAACAGAGTATTCTCAGTGCCACCCGTAATAGAAAAGTAAGAGCTTCACCACCTGCATGTACTGGACGGGTACAGTAACGCAACGCAAGTCTAGGTCACTCCTCATGGCGTGCGTCTCTTTTTCTCGGGTGCAAGTTTACTGCGCTGGCATTATGCCGGCTTGCAGAAGATAACGTACCAATTTTCCAAAACAAGAGACAAGAAGAAGAATAAGACTGGTGTACTTTCATATTCGACTCCAATGGAAGTCCATAGTGCTCGTAGAATTTGTTCCTTAAACTCCCACTAATGTTAGAGCAAGGATGAAGAAGTGTGAGGTTAGATAGATACTGGCCTCAATAGTTATGTAATGCGTTTGCAAGTTGCTAGTTGTAGTGCAACACAAATTTCTGCTGAATGATTGAGTTAATCTTAAGGAGCATTGGTTACAGACTATGTCTTTCTTTCTTCATATAGGTTCTCCTTCCAAACGAACAAGGAGGAAGGAGCTGGCTAGAGCGGCCCGGCAACGGAGGATCGATGCCACTGTGGCCGAATATCGGCGGCTGGTGGCCCTGGAGGACGAAGAAAGTGTGCAGTCGACCACAACAACTACGTCGTCTGCATCGGCCTCCGTTCCCCCACGGGCTGCCAGTGCCACCCAGCACAGTGGTCCACCCAGACTGAGCCGGGCTGCCAAAGCCAAACGCCACCGCCGAGTAGCAAGGACAACAGCTACAGCTTCCTCTCACAGCCGTTGCACCTACAAGGCATTGAAGGCACGCCTGCGCCGCAGTACCCTGATGGTGTCCCGCCTCCAGCAGGAGCTCCACCACTTTTCCAACCAGTTGGAGGGGCTCCGCGTAGAGCACGCCTTGCTCCGCCAGGAGCATGGTGCCCTGGCCCAAAAAGTTGACAGCATCCGCCCATAGTGTCCCTTGCCCCTTTTTTAGAGACTTTTGGGGGGTGGGAATTGGGAGTTGGGTTTTTGGGGACTTTTGAAGGACAATCGTTGGGGTTAGGGAGGGTCTTGCGGGAGATTATTTTGTTAGGGATATAAATATACTTTTTCAAACTTTATCTGAGCATACCCGTTTCTTACTGCTTGCCTGGTGGGTGGGGGTTTAACGTTGACTTTGTTTTCCTGAAAGTTTAGTTCCATTTTCTTCCTTTAAGTGTAAATGCCCAAATGTTTTCAACACTAACTGCCTCTCACAGACGAAGTGAATCCAAGAGTCCTAGGACTTTAGTAGTACTACCTTCAGTCTCTCGTCTCTCGTACTAATACTCCATTATACCCCCAAACCACCAAACGCTTATCTTACCTGTAATTTGTGTTTGAAAGTAGGGCTAGACCCAGGGCTGGCTCCACGGGAAACAGCGAATATAGTTGGCAATCTTGGTCGGTACTAGTGGTGTGACACAGTGGCAGTTGCATGCCTATGAAAAAAAAGAAAATGAAATCTGGTTTGTCCTCCTGAGCAATTCAACGGTACAACTGAGAATATAGCAGGTGACAGAAGTACAGTAGAACAGTGCCACATTGTAGCCTAACAAATGGTAAAGTATAACTACTAATTCGGTTGAAGTTCTTTCACATTAGCAATGGTTCTTTGTCAAGCAGAGTAAGAATATATCCTCGGATTTCTTCACCAGCCTGTTGCTATCACCTTATCCTCCCCAGCAAGTGTGTGGATTTATTGCTGTCATTTAGTCACACATCAATCAAAACCACACAGCCCGGGGGAAGAGGGTTAGGGTTTGAAAAATGGATGGGTACGGGGGTTTTTGGGAAAGGTTTTGGGAGACAAGAAAAAATAGCACAGCATAGACAAACAATTGTGAACATAAACAAATCTTTGGGTACAAACCTATCCATCAATCTTTGAAAGTGCATGCACTACTGCATACATGTCAGTGAAAAGTAAGTAGTACATTCGACAACTGTGGAAGAAAGAATGCGACAGTACAGGGCCTGTGTGGAATTATTGATAACGATATTCAACATAAGGTCTCTGTACTTAGCCAGATACCTGAGAGCCTTGCTGGTCACTATAAATCCATTCACAACAACACTCAATGGGGTTGGTCTGGAAGGTATAGTAGATAGAAAAGGAGAAATTGCTTTTTTTCTAGGTGTCCCCTCACTCACCAGGGTTGCCCCTTGGTGACATGCTTCATCATTGGGGCCATCCCAGTCCTCTACGGCCTGGGGCGTGCTGCGACTTGCGAATTACGTAGGAGCACTTACAAATGACTATGTGTGGTGCAGATGTGATAGTGGAGTGGACTAAGTGATGTGTTAAGGGATCAATTTAGAAGCAGAGAGAGATCCAAGAAATGCAGTCACAGTCAGAGAAAAAGGCAAGGGATACTGTATCTAGGTGGTTGTAGTGGTCCTGTTGGAAGTGGTAAGTAAGTTGCCTGCAGAAAAGAAATCCTCCTTTTAGCGGCACTCCTCCATTGCAGCCGACGCTTCGTCCATCGATGTTGGTCACCAGAAGACACCCTGTAAAAAAAAGCACAGCATAGACAAACAATGGAACATAAACAATTCTTTGGGTACAAACCTATCCATCAATCTTTGAAAGTGCATGCATACTGCATGCATGTCAGTGAAAAGTAAGTAGTACATTCGACAACTGTGGAAGAAAGAATGCGACAGTACAGGGCCTGTGTGGAATTATTGATAACGATATTCAACATAAGGTCTCTGTACTTAGCCAGATACCCGAGAGCCTTGCTGGTCACTATAAATCCATTCACAACAACACTCAGTGGGGTTGGTCTGGAAGGTATAGTAGATAGAAAAGGAGAAATTGCTTTTTTTCTAGGTGTCCCCTCACTCACCAGGGTTGCCCCTTGGTGACATGCTTCATCATTGGGGCCATCCCAGTCCTCTACGGCCTGGGGCGTGCTGCGACTTGCGAATTACGTAGGAGCACTTACAAATGACTATGTGTGGTGCAGATGTGATAGTGGAGTGGACTAAGTGATGTGTTAAGAGATCAATTTAGAAGCAGAGAGAGATCCAAGAAATGCAGTCACAGTCAGAGAAAAAGGCAAGGGATACTGTATCTATGTGGTTGTAGTGGTCCTGTTGGAAGTGGTAAGTAAGTTGCCTGCAGAAAAGAGATCCTCCTTTTAGCGGCACTCCTCCATTGCAGCCAACGCTTCGTCCATCGATGTTGGTCACCAGAAGACACCCTGTAAAAAAAAGCACAGCATAGACAAACAATGGAACATAAACAATTCTTTGGGTACAAACCTATCCATCAATCTTTGAAAGTGCATGCACTACTGCATGCATGTCAGTGAAAAGTAAGTAGTACATTCGACAACTGTGGAAGAAAGAATGCGACAGTACAGGGCCTGTGTGGAATTATTGATAACGATATTCAACATAAGGTCTCTGTACTTAGCCAGATACCCGAGAGCCTTGCTGGTCACTATAAATCCATTCACAACAACACTCAGTGGGGTTGGTCTGGAAGGTATAGTAGATAGAAAAGGAGAAATTGCTTTTTTTCTAGGTGTCCCCTCACTCACCAGGGTTGCCCCTTGGTGACATGCTTCATCATTGGGGCCATCCCAGTCCTCTACGGCCTGGGGCGTGCTGCGACTTGCGAATTACGTAGGAGCACTTACAAATGACTATGTGTGGTGCAGATGTGATAGTGGAGTGGACTAAGTGATGTGTTAAGGGATCAATTTAGAAGCAGAGAGAGATCCAAGAAATGCAGTCACACTCAGAGAAAAAGGCAAGGGATACTGTATCTATGTGGTTGTAGTGGTCCTGTTGGAAGTGGTAAGTAAGTTGCCTGCAGAAAAAAAATCCTCCTATTAGCGGCACTCCTCCATTGCAGCCGACGCTTCGTCCATCGATGTTGGTCACCAGAAGACACCCTGTCCACTGCCTGCCTGATGCTGAATTGTGGCTCGCTACTGTGAAGCCTGACTCCATCCTTTTTTCCCCATTGCAGACTGAAACCCGGCCTGTAATTATTCAACGAAAAACAGGAAGTGATATAATATTACAACACCACTGATAAATAAATATAAGGTATGTAGGCTGTGGAGTGCAAAAAGTCACAATTTGATTTTCCTAGTAGACAGTACTATATTTTTGAAAGTGCGTACTCTGAGTCACCTTTTGAAGGATAAATAAGTATGGGCAAATTAATGTAGCGGATCTTGCCCCTCAAGCTAGGTGTACTGTAAACTGTGTTTTAGAACAAAATTAGATCTTCCTAGCAGTGCTCCCACCCAGACCCTTACTAAAGCCAGTCGCAAAAATGTAGAAGACCCCCAATCAAATCTCAAAAAACGAGGCCTAGCAGAAAACTGGTGACAAAACTTACTTTGAAAGTAAAAGTAGGCCGAAGTAGTACCCCCTTCCTAATTACCCCTTACCCACCGTGGATTGCATTCAAACCACTTGCAAGCAACCAAGCAAAAGTAGCCATAGCCAGCATCGCTCCAAGACTCGAAATCCCCCCCACTCAAACACATGCAATAGAAATACTGCTAACCCTAACAAACCCTAAGTTAAGAATAGTGGCAAAGGCTTTCTTTTACTATGCCAAATCCCCCCTTTCCCACCATGGATTTTCTTCAAATGACTTGCAACCAAAATTACACATTCTCACGAGTGCTCTAAGACCCCAGAACTCAGTTGCAAAAATCTAGAACACCCCGAAACACATGCAATCCTGCTGCTAGGGCTAACCCTAACGAACCCTAAGTTACAAAAAGTGCCAAAAGGCTTTTCCGCGAGGAT
Organism: Lissotriton vulgaris; assembly: GCF_964263255.1. Taxonomy (NCBI): domain Eukaryota; kingdom Metazoa; phylum Chordata; class Amphibia; order Caudata; family Salamandridae; genus Lissotriton; species Lissotriton vulgaris. Next base: position 885,154,231 of record NC_141694.1, read on the forward strand.
TTTGTCCCAACCACTTCTACCCGGTATTAGACCTTCCCAGGAATGCCCCAAGACACGCCAACCCACCCGCCAAGAAGCATAACACCCCCAAACAGGCCAAAAGCATAATCTCATACTTGCAATATTTCTCGGCCTTCGGTCCAAACGCGCTGCGTAGCTAGGCCATAAGTCGGGGTTGCCACCACGGATTTCCTGAAAAGCAAATGCAATCAAGATTAGAGTGTCCCAGCAGTGCTCCCAGACCACGAAACTCACCCACAAACACCAGGAAGCCCCCCAAACAGGCCCCCGAAAACGCTACATTGAGCAAAATGTCAGAAATAGCCAAAAAAAAATCGGCCTGGATTTTGTCCCAACCACTTCTACCCGGTATTAGACCTTCCCAGGAATGCCCCAAGACACGCCAACCCACCCGCCAAGAAGCATAACACCCCCAAACAGGCCAAAAGCAAAATCTCATACTTGCAATATTTCTCGGCCTTCGGTCCAAACGCACTGCGTAGCTAGGCCATAAGTCGGGGTTGCCACGACGGATTTCCTGAAAAGCAAATGCAATCAAGATTAGAGTGTCCCAGCAGTGCTCCCAGACCACGAAACTCACCCACAAACAGACGGAACCCCCCCTAAGAGCACCTCAAAGGCAAGCAAGTCATCAAAAACACAAAAAATGTTCCGCCTGGGATTTGGTCCAAAACACTTTTATCCGGTATTAGAGCTTCCCAGCAATGGCCCCAGAGCCATCAACCCAGGAGAAAACGAGTAGAAGACCCCCAAACAGCCAAAGAGCAAAAGTACAGAAAATGGGGACTTAGTCAATTTTTCACAAATTTCCCAAATCACTCCGCGCGCGCTCTGCAGCTAGGCCCTAACTCCCCTCTGCCACCATGGATTTGCTTCAAACCTCTTGCAAAGTAAAGTATATATAGCCAGCAGTGCGCCCAGACCCCGAAACCCACCCACAAACACCAGGAAGCCCCCCAAACAGGCCCCCGAAAACGCTACATTGAGCAAAATGTCAGAAATAGCCAAAAAAAAATCGGCCTGGATTTTGTCCCAACCACTTCTACCCGGTGTTAGACCTTCCCAGGAATGCCCCAAGACCCGCCAACCCACCCGCCAAGAAGCATAACACCCCCAAACAGGCCAAAAGCAAAATCTCATACTTGCAATATTTCTCGGCCTTCGGTCCAAACGCGCTGCGTAGCTAGGCCATAAGTCGGGGTTGCCACCACGGATTTCCTGAAAAGCAAATGCAATCAAGATTAGAGTGTCCCAGCAGTGCTCCCAGACCACGAAACTCACCCACAAACACCAGGAAGCCCCCCAAACAGGCCCCCGAAAACGCTACATTGAGCAAAATGTCAGAAATAGCCAAAAAAAAATCAGCCTGGATTTTGTCCCAACCACTTCTACCCGGTATTAGACCTTCCCAGGAATGCCCCAAGACACGCCAACCCACCCGCCAAGAAGCATAACACCCCCAAACAGGCCAAAAGCAAAATCTCATACTTGCAATATTTCTCGGCCTTCGGTCCAAACGCACTGCGTAGCTAGGCCATAAGTCGGGGTTGCCACGACGGATTTCCTGAAAAGCAAATGCAATCAAGATTAGAGTGTCCCAGCAGTGCTCCCAGACCACGAAACTCACCCACAAACAGACGGAACCCCCCCTAAGAGCACCTCAAATGCAAGCAAGTCATCAAAAACACAAAAAAATTTCCGGCTGGGATTTGGTCCAAAACACTTTTATCCGGTATTAGAGCTTCCCAGCAATGGCCCCAGAGCCGTCAACCCAGGAGAAAACGAGTAGAAGACCCCCAAACAGCCAAAGAGCAAAAGTACAAAAATGGGGACTTAGTCAATTTTTCACAAATTTCCCAAATCACTCCGCGCGCGCTCTGCAGCTAGGCCCTAACTCCCCTCTGCCACCATGGATTTGCTTCAAACCTCTTGCAAAGTAAAGTATATATAGCCAGCAGTGCGCCCAGACCCCGAAACCCACCCACAAACACCAGGAAGCCCCCCAAACAGGCCCCCGAAAACGCTACATTGAGCAAAATGTCAGAAATAGCCACAAAAAAAATCGGCCTGGATTTTGTCCCAACCACTTCTACCCGGTATTAGACCTTCACAGGAATGCCCCAAGACCCGCCAACCCACCCGCCAAGAAGCATAACACCCCCAAACAGGCCAAAAGCAAAATCTCATACTTGCAATATTTCTCGGCCTTCGGTCCAAACGCGCTGCGTAGCTAGGCCATAAGTCGGGGTTGCCACCACGGATTTCCTGAAAAGCAAATGCAATCAAGATTAGAGTGTCCCAGCAGTGCTCCCAGACCACGAAACTCACCCACAAACACCAGGAAGCCCCCCAAACAGGCCCCCGAAAACGCTACATTGAGCAAAATGTCAGAAATAGCCAAAAATAAATCGGCCTGGATTTTGTCCCAACCACTTCTACCCGGTATTAGACCTTCCCAGGAATGCCCCAAGACATGCCAACCCACCCGCCAAGAAGCATAACACCCCCAAACAGGCCAAAAGCAAAATCTCATACTTGCAATATTTCTCGGCCTTCGGTCCAAACGCACTGCGTAGCTAGGCCATAAGTCGGGGTTGCCACGACGGATTTCCTGAAAAGCAAATGCAATCAAGATTAGAGTGTCCCAGCAGTGCTCCCAGACCACGAAACTCACCCACAAACAGACGGAACCCCCCCTAAGAGCACCTCAAAGGCAAGCAAGTCATCAAAAACACAAAAAAATTTCCGCCTGGGATTTGGTCCAAAACACTTTTATCCGGTATTAGAGCTTCCCAACAATGGTCCCAGAGCCGTCAACTCACCTGCAAAGAGGTACAACAACACCCCCACAAGTGCTGAGTCTTTCTTCATTGGGCGTAAACCAGCCCTCTGGTTTGATGGAAATAGGAGTCTGGAGGAGGAGGATAGAGGAGCATGTTCTTCTGAACTTGTGAACCTGAGGAATGCAGACTGCGGCAACTTCAAATCAATTAGCAAACCAGCGAAGACAGTTCTGCTGATGGGCTTGATTTTGTGATTATCTGATTAAAGTTTGAAATATATTAACTGTGCACAACAAAGAAAGACAGACACACAGGAATAAAAGTGAATAGGGACGAAAAAGAAAGTTATTGATTCGTTGTCTCATTTTCAGGGCTCGGTATCACGGTCCAGGAATGAGAATAAGGCTTCGTCATCATACTCTGCGAATTCAGGCAGGGTGAGCTCAGTGTCACCTGACAGAGTAGAAATTCCCTCATCTATGTTGCAGGCCACCTCCTCTTCATCCGGCACGCTCTCTCGTACTCTGAAATCTGGTGGTATGAGGTGCTGATTCATCTTGATCATTGTTAACCTCTCCACATTTTTGGGCGAGAGGCGGCTCCGTTTGGGAGTTACAATGCACCAGCAGCACTGAAAACCCGTTCAGAAGACACGCTTGCGAGTGGGCAAGACAAGTAGTTTAAAGCCAGGTTGGTGAGCTGTGGCCACAATTCTTTTTTCCCATGCCAATACGCCAATGGGTCAGAATTAACATAGACCTCTGTTGAGTCATTCAGATAGTCCTTCACCATCGACTCAAGGTCCTCATCCAAGGTTCCTCCACTTTGCTTAGCTCTTGCTGTGCCTCTGACCTTTTGAGAACCAAACCCACGCAGAGCTAGCCAATCCTCTTCAGCCTCCAATGTTTCTGTTGTGTTTCGTGCAGATGATCTGGTTGCCGGTGTCTTTAACGGCTGAGAGGTCACTTGTGCCACAGCCACAGGTGCAGAAGTGGATTGTTTTGACTGGGGATGGCCTGCTGATGTACTGCCATTTCCTTCAATTTCCAGCCGTTCTGTTTCAAACCTCTTGGCTGACAAGGCTAGCCAACGTTTGTACTTTGGAACATGTTCATCATCAAAAGGAAAGAATGCTTGGCCTGCCAGCGCCTTTTTGTAGCGTGGATCCAGAATAGTAGCACAAATGTAATGCTGTTCTGAGTGGATCTTTTTAAGACGTTCATCACCTTGTAGGAGCTCTAATAATTGCTCAGCCAGAAGCAAAGAGTCTTGGTTTTTGTCATCTTTTTCAAACACAGAACACACCTCCTTCAGTTGGTCCTCCAGCATGTACAACAATGGGATAGCTTTTCCCAAATTAGAGTCCTCCTTGCTGACTGCACGCGTGAAGAACTCAAAAGGACGAAGCATGCGTGTCAGGCTTTGAACTATGTTCCATTGCGGCCCACCCATCCTCAGCTCCTCTGTACCCTCTGTAAGGAAATATTGATCGAGTTCCGTATACTGCTCATACAGACGCTCAAGCATGTAGAAGGTTGAGTTCCAACGTGTTACCACCTCCTGGATGAGTGCTTTCACTGGCATTTTACGTTGATATAGCAGGCTCCTCAGCTGCTTCCGGGCCTTAAAAGAATGGCTGAAATGCTTGCACATTTTTCGGCAGTTGTCCAATACACTGTACGCTGCACTGGCTTTATTAGCCAAGAATTTTTGGACAACCAGGTTTATACAGTGCGCCAAACACGGCACTCTGAAATAGTAACCGTCCCTCATGGCCTTAACTATATTGGCGCCATTGTCCGTGGAAACATAACCAACCCGGCGTTTTAGTGGGGACAGCCAGTTAAGGACCTTTGTGTTAAAGACATCCAAAATGTTTTCTGCTGTGTGACGTTTCTCCAAACCAAACATGGCTAGTGTTGCATGTTTCCGAGCAGCTTTAAAAACAATGTTCGTGTCAACACCTGTGTTTAGCTTTGCTTTAGCCCCTGAAAAAGAGACCCAGTGTGCAGTGATGCACATGTAATCAGCGCCTGCGCCACTGGTCCACATGTCTGTTGTCAGATGTATAGTGTGAACAGCACTCTTCTGCAAAGCTGCCCCAATCACCTTCAGAACATCTTCATGTAGTGCTGGAACCGCAACTCGGGCAAAATAGAACCGGCTAGGAACCTTCCATTTAGGGCAGAGCGCTGCCACTAATTCTAGAAAACCAACCCCTTCTACAAAAGAAAAAGGGAGAAGGTCCAGAGCTAGCATTTTAGCCAGCTTAGTGTTATACAGACGCGTCATTGGGTGGTTGCGTTCATATTGCGCTTCTGTAAACAACATCTTTTTAATGTTGCCCTGGACCAAGGATTTACGGGATGATGATGATATCTTCGACCCAGTTACGCTCGCTGATGAACTTTTCCGCATTGATGTCTCACTCTCTCCCACACTCTTAGTGTGGCTCACATGGGGTGTGCTGCTGACAGGGGTACTGGGTGTAAGTGAAGTGTTTGAATCGTCTTCTTCCTCCTCGTCATCATCAGATGAAAAATCAACGTTTTCATTGCGTGCAATTCGGGCTTCCTTGATCGCGTGTAGCTGCGCAAACCATTGGACATCGTGCGTTCTCCTAAGATGACCTCTCTGGCCTCCGGTACCATAGTTGGTACCAAACTTACCACGACTAACTCGAAGCTTACAAATGCTACAAATGGCTACGTTTTCCTTTTTTGGGCAAACACTAAAGAAGTCCCAAACTGGAGACTTGAAATGTCTTTGGGGGCCGGAGGAGGCGGCGATACTGGTGGTGGTGGTCCTGCTGCTAATGCCAGATGAAGTGGAGGATGTGGATTGCCGAACTTCAGTACGTTTTGCACTTTCACCACCACGAATTGAGGTCGAGGACGAGGTGGGTACCTTCTTGCGAGGAAGAAATATGGAAGCGGTAGGTTTTGGTGTACTACTTAACTCCAAATCTAATGATTCCATTTCCATTGCCTCCTCGTCGACATCATCATCACGCTCAGCAGCTTCTCGGGATAGGGTCAAAATGTCTCTTTGCTGCATGCCCGGTGGGGCTGCAGTGACCTTTGTGATGACTGGCTCGTCATCATCGTGAGAGGCTTCATCACCAGCAGTATCTGTCACTTCTTGTTGAGCCTCATCACACTCCATAGGTTTGAGTTTTTGGACGACCTTCCTTTTACGCTTAGGTACCGGTGTCAGATCATGGTGTGCCTCACTGTCAGACCGCAGTTGTGGTTCCCAAGACAGATCACTTGCATCAGAACGAGGTGGGCTTGAAGAAGATGTAGACACCCCCCTTGATCTTTTCCTTGCTAGGGATGTGGAAGACAATGAATGATCATCAGGAGGAGTGGCTTCCAATGATACCTCGGCTTCATTTTCGATTTCCTGATGTGCCCCTACTTCGGGAGGAACAACTATTGTGGGCACTTGTGAACCTCCATGCACCTTTGCTTGCGCATCTCCTTTTGCTGCCTCTCCTTCCACATGTACTTGGGCGTGTACCTGCACATGGTGTTGTTGTTGCGGCTGTGGTTGTTCAACACTTGTCAGATGAGTTACAACAACCTGTGTTGATTCAGGGACATTGCTGCTACTTTATTGCGATGAGCCAACATCACTGGTCGATGGTGATTGGAGAAGTACACTGACTGCCTCTGAAGCACTCAAGGGCTTTGACTTAAGTTGGCGTGGTGGTGGAGGCACTGAACCCAATGGAGCAGGGGTGCTGCTCCCAGCTTGGTCCCCAGCAGATCCTGCTGCTGCAGGCGTACTTTTTTTTTTTCTCCCAAAAAACGTGGCGGGTGGCACACCAGCCTCCTTGGTAACTTGCTTCTTCTGCTCCTTACTAGCAACTTTCTTGCTAGAGGAGCTACGGAGACCTTTCTTTGGGGCCATCTTCTTCAGAGCAGGTCAGACAGCAGGCCGCAGTTGCACGAATTGTAGAGTTGTCTGAGGCCAGACGTGACGTCGCGTGACGTTATGCTGCACACACACACCGCTGCAGGACTTCTTCCTGGCACTGGTGGTTCTCTTGAGTCTTGTGCACCTAAAAAAAATGGAAGACAGAGGAACATCAGTTCAGTTATACAGCACAAAAAAATCGAAAAACACTGCAAAATCAGCACAATCCCAATCCATCCATGCCCTCCATAATGTTTAAATTCAAGACAACCCACAGAAAGACTAGGCCCATGCAAGACTCACTACCCCTGGGCATAAATAAAGGTTGAAAAGTAGGCAAAATGGTTGGAGGCCTAACAACAAAGCCTGCATTAAAAATGGCCACTTGCCTGCCAGCACATGGCCAGTGCCTGTAGCTGCACTCAAAATGGCCACCAGCCACATGGCCTGTCCCTCCCCATGAACACCCCCAAAAATCGAAAAACACTGCAAAATCAGCACAATCCCATTCCATCCATGCCCTCCATGATGTTTAAGTTCAAGACAGCCCACAGAAAAACTAGGCCCATGCTAGACTCACTACCCCTGGGCATAAATAAAGGTTGAAAAGTAGGCAAAATGGTTGGAGGCCTAACAACAAAGCCTGCATTCAAAATGGCCACTTGCCTGCGGGCACATGGCCAGTGCCTGTAGCTGCACTCAAAATGGCCACCAGCCACATGGCCTGTCCCTCCCCATGAACACCCCCAAAAATCGAAAAACACTGCAAAATCAGCACAATCCCATTCCATCCATGCCCTCCATGATGTTTAAGTTCAAGACAGCCCACAGAAAGACTAGGCCCATGCTAGACTCAAATACCCCTGGTGAAAAGGCCACAAGTACAGGCCCAAAAAACGAAAATCACTGAAAAATCAGCACAATCCCATTCCATCCATGGCCTCCATGATGTTTAAATTCAAGACAACCCACAGAAAGACTAGGCCCATGCAAGACTCACTACCCCTGGGCATAAATAAAGGCTGAAAAGTAGGCAAAATGGTTGGAGGCCTAACAACAAAGCCTGCATTCAAAATGGCCACTTGCCTGCCAGCACATGGCCAGTGCCTGTAGCTGCACTCAAAATGGCCACCAGCCACATGGCCTGTCCCTCCCCATGAACACCCCCAAAAATCGAAAAACACTGCAAAATCAGCACAATCCCATTCCATCCATGCCCTCCATGATGTTTAAGTTCAAGACAGCCCACAGAAAGACTAGGCCCATGCTAGACTCAAATACCCCTGGTGAAAAGGCCACAAGTACAGGCCCAAAAAACGAAAATCACTGAAAAATCAGCACAATCCCATTCCATCCATGGCCTCCATGATGTTTAAATTCAAGACAACCCACAGAAAGACTAGGCCCATGCAAGACTCACTACCCCTGGGCATAAATAAAGGTTGAAAAGTAGGCAAAATCGTTGGAGGCCTAACAACAAAGCCTGCATTCAAAATGGCCACTTGCCTGCCAGCACATGGCCAGTGCCTGTAGCTGCACTCAAAATGGCCACCAGCCACATGGCCTGTCCCTCCCCATGAACACCCCCAAAAATCGAAAAACACTGCAAAATCAGCACAATCCCATTCCATCCATGCCCTCCATGATGTTTAAGTTCAAGACAGCCCACAGAAAGACTAGGCCCATGCTAGACTCAAATACCCCTGGTGAAAAGGCCACAAGTACAGGCCCAAAAAACGAAAATCACTGAAAAATCAGCACAATCCCATTCCATCCATGGCCTCCATGATTTTTAAATTCAAGACAACCCACAGAAAGACTAGGCCCATGCAAGACTCACTACCCCTGGGCATAAATAAAGGTTGAAAAGTAGGCAAAATGGTTGGAGGCCTAACAACAAAGCCTGCATTCAAAATGGCCACTTGCCTGCCAGCACATGGCCAGTGCCTGTAGCTGCACTCAAAATGGCCACCCGCCACATGGCCTGTCCCTCCCCATGAACACCCCCAAAAATCGAAAAACACTGCAAAATCAGCACAATCCCATTCCATCCATGCCCTCCATGATGTTTAAGTTCAAGACAGCCCACAGAAAGACTAGGCCCATGCTAGACTCAAATACCCCTGGTGAAAAGGCCACAAGTACAGGCCCAAAAAACGAAAATCACTGAAAAATCAGCACAATCCCATTCCATCCATGGCCTCCATGATGTTTAAATTCAAGACAACCCACAGAAAGACTAGGCCCATGCAAGACTCACTACCCCTGGGCATAAATAAAGGTTGAAAAGTAGGCAAAATGGTTGGAGGCCTAACAACAAAGCCTGCATTCAAAATGGCCACTTGCCTGCCAGCACATGGCCAGTGCCTGTAGCTGCACTCAAAATGGCCACCAGCCACATGGCCTGTCCCTCCCCATGAACACCCCCAAAAATCGAAAAACACTGCAAAATCAGCACAATCCCATTCCATCCATGGCCTCCATGATGTTTAAATTCAAGACAACCCACAGAAAGACTAGGCCCATGCAAGACTCACTACCCCTGGGCATAAATAAAGGTTGAAAAGTAGGCAAAATGGTTGGAGGCCTAACAACAAAGCCTGCATTCAAAATGGCCACTTGCCTGCCAGCACATGGCCAGTGCCTGTAGCTGCACTCAAAATGGCCACCAGCCACATGGCCTGTCCCTCCCCATGAACACCCCCAAAAATCGAAAAACACTGCAAAATCAGCACAATCCCATTCCATCCATGGCCTCCATGATGTTTAAATTCAAGACAACCCACAGAAAGACTAGGCCCATGCAAGACTCACTACCCCTGGGCATAAATAAAGGTTGAAAAGTAGGCAAAATGGTTGGAGGCCTAACAACAAAGCCTGCATTCAAAATGGCCACTTGCCTGCCAGCACATGGCCAGTGCCTGTAGCTGCACTCAAAATGGCCACCAGCCACATGGCCTGTCCCTCCCCATGAACACCCCCAAAAATCGAAAAACACTGCAAAATCAGCACAATCCCATTCCATCCATGCCCTCCATGATGTTTAAGTTCAAGACAGCCCACAGAAAGACTAGGCCCATGCTAGACTCAAATACCCCTGGTGAAAAGGCCACAAGTACAGGCCCAAAAAACGAAAATCACTGAAAAATCAGCACAATCCCATTCCATCCATGGCCTCCATGATGTTTAAATTCAAGACAACCCACAGAAAGACTAGGCCCATGCAAGACTCACTACCCCTGGGCATAAATAAAGGTTGAAAAGTAGGCAAAATGGTTGGAGGCCTAACAACAAAGCCTGCATTCAAAATGGCCACTTGCCTGCCAGCACATGGCCAGTGCCTGTAGCTGCACTCAAAATGGCCACCAGCCACATGGCCTGTCCCTCCCCATGAACACCCCCAAAAATCGAAAAACACTGCAAAATCAGCACAATCCCATTCCATCCATGGCCTCCATGATGTTTAAATTCAAGACAACCCACAGAAAGACTAGGCCCATGCAAGACTCACTACCCCTGGGCATAAATAAAGGTTGAAAAGTAGGCAAAATGGTTGGAGGCCTAACAACAAAGCCTGCATTCAAAATGGCCACTTGCCTGCCAGCACATGGCCAGTGCCTGTAGCTGCACTCAAAATGGCCACCAGCCACATGGCCTGTCCCTCCCCATGAACACCCCCAAAAATCGAAAAACACTGCAAATCAGCACAATCCCATTCCATCCATGCCCTCCACGATGTTTAAGTTCAAGACAGCCCACAGAAAGACTAGGCCCATGCTAGACTCAAATACCCCTGGTGAAAAGGCCACAAGTACAGGCCCAAAAAACGAAAATCACTGAAAAATCAGCACAATCCCATTCCATCCGTGCCCTCCATGATGTTTAAATTCAAGACAACCTACAGAAAGACTAGGCCCATGCTAGACTCAAATACCCCTGGTGAAAAGGCCACAAGTACAGCCCCAAAAAAAGAAAATCACTGAAAAATCAGCACAATCCCAATCCATCCATGGCCTCCATGATGTTTAAGTTCAAGACAACCCACAGAAAGACTCAGTCCACCCACCACTGAGTACCCCTGGGCAAAAGGCCCCAAAACAGCCCAAAAATCGAAAATTCGAAAACTTTAATTGCAGCAACTGTAATGCCCCAAACAAACTTACTTGTAAAATTTCTAATCCAACAGTGATCCAAAGAAAGTCAAAAAGGCCTCAAATCCAAATATCCAGCAGCATCCACAAAAAGTAATCCTTCCAGCTCCAGACCCAAATGAAAAGTGACCAGGAGATGGACAAAGCACTGGGAGGAGCCTGCTGAACAGGAACAGGAAGTTGAAGACTGTGGGGCACTTCCTTCCTCCCACCCCCCTGCCCCCCTCCCCAAAATGGACTCCTCGCTAAAAAAGTGCAGGCAAATGTCAAACTAAGGAGTTATTCAGATAAAAATCATCATTTCTAGAAGGTTTATGCTGCTTGCTGGTGGATTTCTTGTGCAGAATTGCAAATTTTATATTTTCGCTCGCCGCATCTCAAATCTCGCAATTGCGAAGTACCGCGAGACGTGATCTCGCCGTACTCGCGTTGACAAACTATCGCTGGCAAGCCGTGATGACGTAATCGCGCTCGCCAATTCCCGCGGGATCACACAGCAAGGTCCAAAATGGCGCAGCACTCGCAAACTATCGAGAAAAACAACTCGGCAAACGATGATAAACGCCGCGCGCCGCAAAAATTGTATCACCAACGCCGCGCGCCGCCAAAAAAATCCCCTGCGTGCGAATTTGCGGATTTTGCGGGAAATTCGCAAATCTCGCGGATTGCGAATTTCCCAAAAATCCGCAAAATCCGCAAGCGTAACGGATTTTCCGCCCATGCTTAACTGTTACTATGGTAACAGGCAGGAAGCAGTTTGGGGGTAGAGTTCAAAGGTGCTGGATGTACAGAAACAGTCATATTTACCCAAAGCCCTCTACATAACACAGCAGAAAGCAAACATAGACGACAGAACACTGTGTACATTAGGAGGAAAAGAAGTACACAACTCTTCAAATTAACATCAAGAGAGGACACGAGCAATACCAACTGGCGTTACAAAACCCCATATACAATTTGCCTACTCTGTACTCAATATTGGGAAATTCTTTATCGATCCCAATCAGACACTGCTGCTTCACCTTTCACAGTCTGCACTTCACCCAATACTTTGTGGCTATTTAAAAGGAAGATGGGATCGTCAACATTCCAAAACTTATGGGCATATTTTGAAGGACGGCGTTAAAATTATCGCTGCTTTAGCGGCAGAAAACTGTAGCTAAAATGGCAATAATGCACTGGAAAATCCTGTTGTCTTACCGGAAGATTTTTTCTACACGGCTGTTCGATATGGCACGGTGTGAGCCGAAGCTCCCGCCCTGTCATATCAAACTTGGTTTGGATTTTGAAAGAGAGAACAGGGAAACCTGCTCACTCTTTCAAAATGCAAAGCAGATTGGTTTTCCCCACGGGGAGCGCATATTAGCAAGTCCCCGTGTAGAAAAGTGATGACGGCTTCAAAAGGATGCAGGACCATAGAGACATTGGGGCTCCACCCACGGTCCCCAACGTTGTATATACGTCTAAACAATAAACAAGGCGATATATTTTCACCACATTTTTGCCTTTTTTTGTAAAATGCAGCGAAATGGTCCTTGTTAATATGCCCTCAAGTTTTCTATAACAGAGCGGGAACTCCGGCTCCCGCCCTGCCATATCAAACAGCAGTGTCCTGGGGGTACGCATCCCGTACGCACCAGAGACACAGCAGTAGCCGATCTTAGGGAGTGGTGTTCTCCAGGGCCCTCGACTGCTCCAGAATGGCAGCCAGAACTGGGGTGCAGAGTGGGCTAAAGAACGGTGATGGATTAAACCCAGATCTGTTGACTGGGTGTTTGATTGGTTCAGATGCTCCTTCCATCACCACCCCCTTTTGTACTGCTTTGTTCGCCATAAGTTGGCAGGGTATGCTCAGATGTGAGCCCCTTGCTCACTTTGCCACTGGATTCAAGCAAGCCTGGCTGAAGACGGCTGTAATGCCAGAAACCGGTCCTAGGAAGCTTGTTTCCGGTCCAGGGAAGGCATGGCTTGGCAGTTCGGGCTGGGCTGTTCCCATGAGGCACAGGGTCAGACTGATTTGCATATGGCCATGTCTGAACTGGGGTGGCAGAGTGGGCTAAAGAACGGTGATGGATTAAACCCAGATCTGTTGACTGGGTGTGAGTGTTTGATTGGTTCAGATGCTCCGTCCATCACCACCCCCTTTTTTACCGCTTTGTTCGCCATAAGTTGGCAGGGTATGCTCAGACGTGAGTCCTTTGCTCACTTTGCCACTGGATTCAAGCAAGCCTGGCTGAAGACGGCTGCTATGCCAGAACCTGGTCCTAGGAAGCTTGTTTATGGTCCAGAGAAGGCATGGCTTGGCAGTTTGGGCTGGACTGTTCAAATGAGGCAAAGGGGCAGACTGATTTGCATATGGCCATGTCTGAACTGGGGTGGCAGAGTGGGCTAAAGAACGGTGATGGATTAAACCCAGATCTGTTGACTGGGTGTGTTTGATTGGAACGAAAGGTCCGTCCATCACCATCCCCTTTTGTACCGCTTTGTTCGCCATAATTTGGCAGGGTATGCTCAGACGTGAGTCCCTTGCTCACTTTGCCACTGGATTCAAGCAAGCCTAGCTGAAGACGGCTGTAATGCAAGAAAACGGTCCAAGAAAGCTTGTTTAGGGTCCAGGGAAGGCATGGCTTGGCAGTTCGGGCTGGACTGTTCCCATGAGGCACAGGGTCAGACTGATTTGCACATGGCCATGTCTGAACTGGGGTGGCAGAGTGGGCTAAAGAACAATGATGGATTAAACCCAGATATGTTGACTGGGTTTCAGTGTTTGGTTGGTTCAGATACTCCGTCCATCACCACCCCATATTGTACCGCTTTGTTCGCCATAAGCTGGCAGGGTATGCTCAGACGTGAGTCCCTTGCTCACTTTGCCACTGGATTCAAGCAAGCCAGGCTGAAAATGGCTGTAATGCAAGAAACCGGTCCAAGAAAGCTTGTTTAGGGTCCAGGGAAGGCATGGCTTGGCAGTTTGGGCTGGACTGTTCAAATGAGGCAAAGGGGCAGACTGATTTGCATATGGCCATGTCTGAACTGGGGTGGCAGAGTGGGCTAAAGAACGGTGATGGATTAAACCCAGATCTGTTGACTGGGTGTGTTTGATTGGAACGAAAGGTCCGTCCATCACCATCCCCTTTTGTACCGCTTTGTTCGCCATAATTTGGCAGGGTATGCTCAGACGTGAGTCCCTTGCTCACTTTGCCACTGGATTCAAGCAAGCCTAGCTGAAGACGGCTGTAATGCAAGAAAACGGTCCAAGAAAGCTTGTTTAGGGTCCAGGGAAGGCATGGCTTGGCAGTTCGGGCTGGACTGTTCCCATGAGGCACAGGGTCAGACTGATTTGCACATGGCCATGTCTGAACTGGGGTGGCAGAGTGGGCTAAAGAACAATGATGGATTAAACCCAGATATGTTGACTGGGTTTCAGTGTTTGGTTGGTTCAGATACTCCGTCCATCACCACCCCATATTGTACCGCTTTGTTCGCCATAAGCTGGCAGGGTATGCTCAGACGTGAGTCCCTTGCTCACTTTGCCACTGGATTCAAGCAAGCCAGGCTGAAAATGGCTGTAATGCAAGAAACCGGTCCAAGAAAGCTTGTTTAGGGTCCAGGGAAGGCATGGCTTGGCAGTTCGGGCTGGACTGTTCCCATGAGGCACAGGGTCAGACTGATTTGCGTATGGCCATGTCTGAACTGGGGTGGCAGAGTGGGCTAAAGAAAGGTGATGGATTAAACCCAGATCTGTTGACTGGGTGTGAGTGTTTGATTGGTTTAGATGGTCCATGCATCACCACCCCATTTTGAACCGGTCTGCCATATCAAACAGTAGTGTCCTGGGGGTATGCATCCCTACGCACCCCGAGACACAGCAGTAGGCGATCCTAGGGAGTGGTGTTCTCCAGGGCCCCTGACTGCTCCAGAATAGCAGCCACGCGACCCCGTTCCCACAATTTAAAAGACCCGGAGGGTGGTGATCCCCGGAGCTTAGAGGGACCTTTGAGCCCCCCCCACCCATTTTATTGAAAGCCCCAAAGAGTAGCGGTCCCCGGGGCTGGAGAGGGCCTATAAGCCCCCCTACCCAAGTATTTTACTGAGGGAGTACCTTTGAGCCCCCCCACCCATTTATTTTGTAGTACAGAGGGATGGCGGTCCCCGGGCTACACAGCCCTTCTGGATTCCATCAAATTTAATATTTTGCACCCCGGGATTTAATTTTTAAACAAGCACAGGAGCCTGTGCTTTGTTTTTATTTTTTTAACAGCGGATCCATGCACCCAGCACACATTTCTCAGTTTAAAAAAATAAAATAAAATGGGGGGGCCTAGAGGTCCTTGTGCGACCCCCTAAGCAGGTCTAGAAGGTCAAAATATTTCTAACCTGCCCCCTTTATACATTTTGAACACTTATTCCACTGATTTCTAGACCCTCGCTTCTACCGAGGCACAAAATGGCTCCCAACACTTCCTGGTTTCGAATATTGACAACCACTTGACAGCCAATTAGCATTCAGTGCATGATGGGGATGGTGCGCTTAGGGTGCGCTCAGGATACGCAGATCCACCGCGGCCATAGATATATATGTACATTTGATTGTGATTTTCTCAGGAACTACTAAACGGATTTACACCATTCAATCAAAAGGCACGAGTCTGAACCAAGGACTCCCTCTTTGCCAAATTTGGTGTAATTCCGTTCAGCAAATTGAGCTGTAGCTGCGATGAAAGGTTCCTATGGAAAATTGCATGAGGAAAACACATTTTGGGACCCCCTTTTTTCTCGGCCCCCGCTTCACGAATCACCCCGAGACTTTCAGGATAGGAGCGTACCGGAGCGCCCCACTCGTTTTGAAAATTTCTCGAAGATTCGCCAAAGTTATTCCAAATAGAATGTTGCAGATGTCCTATGGAATATAGGTCCTAACTATAACTACCTACTGGCAGTCGCCACTAGGTAGTTATAGTTAGGACCTAGTTTCCATAGGAAATCCTCAACATTCTATTTGGAATAACTTTGGCCCTGGTTGAAGAATCTTAGCGAATTTCTCAAAGAAGATGGCTCGGTCCGCTGCGCTCCTTCCCTAAAAGTTTGGGGGGGATTGGTCAAGTGGGGGCTGAGATAAAAGGGGGGTCCCAAAACGTGTTTTCTCCATGTTATTTTCCATAGGACCTTTAGACTCGGCTACAGGTCGAACGGGTGAATGGATTTATAAGAAATTTGGCAAAACTGTACAGTCCGGCTTGCAGATTATGCTTTTTTTGGAATGGTGTAAATCCGTTCAGTAGTTGCTGAGGAAATTAAAGTTAAAGTCAATTATATATCTATACGCGCGCACATGTGCGCGCACCCAAACGGCTGCGCGCGCGAGCGGAATTTTGTTGCGTGACGTCTGTTAACGTTCGATTCGAAGGAAATCAGGAAGTGTTGACCGCCATTTTGTCATTGCGAGTAAATATATTGTTGATTTCAAAGCGTTGGAATATGGAAAGGGGAGAAGGTAGAGATTGTTTTGCTGCGTAGGTTTTCTCAGGGTGTGCAGTAAGGCCCTTAAAGACGAAAATATATATATTTTTTTTTTTTTAAAGTTGCGTGGTGCGCGCACTCGGTCGCGCACACCTTTTTACAAGAGTGTGAAAATGGAGATAAATCAGAAGTTTGAGTGCTTAGATATAAGGTGGCTCTGAAAAGAGCCATTGTGTTAATTGAGTGTTTTCTGCATTTATAAGTAAGTACAGATGCAGAGCCTGATGTTGCAGAGGAAGATTCTGTTTCCCTCATTCGTGAAATGAACACCGTCTCTCCTATAGACGTCTTGCATGTGGTATCGCAAGTTGTTGTGGTAAATAGAACCCATGCTATAATCTCTGAGGAACGCAGAAACAGATTTATTTACATGTCTCCTTGCTTTCTCAAATTGTGCACAATGGTGATTGGACCAATTCCATTTCTGTCTTTGGCATATATTGGAATATACCAAGGCAGATCAAGGAAAAAGTGTCATCAATTGTCGAAAGGTGTCTTTTAGAAGCATTTCCAGACCTACCCCAGTGATTGTGCCTAGATCGTTCCCACCACAGTGCACAATTATAAGGTCTGGTTCTGGGAGATGCATAAAAGTTTTCACCAATGGAATCAATTGGTGACATTTCAATCCTCTTTTGGAAATCCATGTTATGTGTACATTTGGTAAGCTGAGGTTGCAAATTCGTCTGCTTACTGCATATTTTTCACTCCAGTGAATATAACTGTGTCCTATTAGCCAGACCTTCATTTTCAAGGGATTTGTAGTCGTCCTCCGATCGGTTCTGGAAGTGGAATGGTAGTTAGAAGTTGAAATTCTAAATAAAGAAAAAGGAAGAGGCTGGGTGTGGTTTAAAAAATAAAAATGATTGGTTGATTGTAAGAAGTGGAGATTGAACAGTACGTTGCATGTTAATGTTTATGTTAAACGAAAAGTACTATTGGGTGTGAAAAAAAAAGACATGTAACAGAGCTGTGGATTGGCAGGTGTTTCTGGAGGGAAAACAGTGTTGTTACTTTGCTGTAGAACGTTGAGATATGAACTTTTGACCTGTGCCTTCAGCCAGGTGCAGAATGAGGTGTTACCATGGAAACAGCCAGAGATGGCAGTGGGTGATGGGTGACTTTTATGTGACATTGAAAATATTGTGAGGGAGAACCAACTGAAATGTAATTGCTTACGTTACGCGCTCCGCATTGCTTCCGGGAAGCTGCGCTTCGCGCCTCGCGCACCGGAGCACTTCCGGGTGCGCTAACGCGGCGCGTCATATGACGGATTACGCAAGAACGCGATACGTCGTTGGGGCTCCACCGGAACTGATCGAATTGGTAGTCTACAGTGTTTCTGGATGTTTCAGACTGAAGCTGGCGTCAGCATGAGAGCACCCCGTGGCTACGTCGTGGCCATTCCGCGAGCAATCATGGCAGTCGCTCCCCACCGGAAGTCTGCAGGAGTCGGGGGCCTCGGTGACTCTTGTAGAATCTTCAAGGCTGACGGGACGCTTTTGGGAATGGGGCTCATGCCCTAGCAGTCAAGCGTCCGAGTTCCAGGGTTGCCCAGAGCCATCCTTGCAGGCCAGGCCCAAGTCTGTGGAGCCGACCGCCATTTCCTGAGCTCCGTGGCAGCCGCCTGTCGCTGTATCGGAAGAGTGGGTGCAATTCAGCCGGATGGCGGGTGAGACGGTGTAAATGTGATGGTTGGACCAGGGCACCGCAGGACGTGTCTTCAGGTCAAACGGATTGTGGGACAAGGTCCAGAATGGAAGAGGCATCAAAAGGCAAGAAGTTCCGCCTGACCCCGGGAGCCGGCCGCCTATGTCGGGGGCGATCTTAGGCCATACCAGGGGAACAAGACTTGGGGAGGGGGCAGGAGCCAAGCGCCCCCTCCGAGTCCGCGTTTCTTGGACCCTGAAGTATGGCACTCAACATTCAGAACTTATGACATTTGTGCAAGGCAGGGACATCGAAGCCTCTCAGGGACCAAGTATATCCAGAGTCCTTCCTACAGAAGGTGGTGGGGGTGGCGGCATTAGCAAGGCATCCCCCCACACAACTTGTCGGACCCTGAAGTATGGCTCTCAACATCCAGAACTTATGACATTTGTGCAAGGCAGGGACATCGAAGCCTCTCAGGGACCAAGGATATCCAGAGTCCTTCCTACAGAAGGTGGTGGGGGTGGCGGCATTAGCAAGGCATCCCCCCACACAACTTGTCGGACATGACCTCTGGATGTACTGGGTGTTCAATTTCAGAATTGAAACTACTAAGAAGCAATTAGAAGTGTTGTTTTCATGTTGCAGTAGGTTCCATGTAAATAGTTATTTAATAAAACGTTTTATCCTGTTACTTTGCTGGTGTGTTGTATATATTTATAATATTTGCATAGTGTTTGTCGTTATTTTCGGCGGGGTGGGTGGCGGAGCCGAGCTGTCTTGCAGCCATCATGGCGTCGAGCTCGGTTCCTCTCTCTAGTTTCATGTTTTTTCTAACGATTTATATGTTATAGTTTGCTAGCACGATACAGCGGATAGTCCGCATTTTATATATATGTCCTTTTTATTAGGGGGGTCCTCCGGTGGAGTCGGACGATCTACCTCTAATAAACGGTCCGGGTTAAACCAACTATCAACAAACGGGGCAGAGATAGGCATGACGGGTTGCAAAGGGGACAAAAGTGTGCACTACCTATCCTTCACTATCTGCAAAAACTAAATAGAGTATTGCGACTTTATGCTTATTTGTGAACAGAGAATGACCCAAAGAGAACCAATTTCGAACAATCATAGGCTATTGGCAGTGGGCAGAGAGGTCATGACACAGAAAATGGCTGTTACTTACGTGCATGATGGGGCCTAAAAGGGACTAGATGGCGTGGCCACTGTTTCGCGACTTTCACTTTACTTTTAACAATGGCTGTGGTGAACATAAATGAACGCCGCTTATGTATACCTAATTTTAGTCATTTTCCACAAAAAAGCTTTTGATATTTGCTATTAAAAAACCAAAGAAAATCACTGAAAAAACCATAGGTTATAGACCATATATAGTTAATTATCTGAAGTCCATCTCTGCACTCGATAGAGATACAGGTCGTCGATCAGAAGATGTGCTGGCCACCTCTAATGGTAATAGCGTGGCCAGGGCTCTTGTCGTTGCCTCTGCAAATTGCAGAGGGTGCACTTGTTTGACATGCCGCACCATGGTATGTATGGAAAAGGAATATTTTTTTGCTGGATTTCTTCTTGAGAGAACCAAGTCACATATCGTGCTGGTTACTTTTGGTGCATTCACTTTCTTTTGATCTTCAGGATAAGTGAAAAATTGCCAGATGAAAGATTTGTTTTTTCTTATTAAAGGTAGTCGATCATTTTGGTCAGATTCGGAAGATGAATGAGATACGGTAGCCATTTCACCAAAGTCTTCCGAAAGATGTAGGACGTTGTTGTCTCTTGAGAGTAGAAAAGATAGTGAGGGAAGTGGGTGGAGTGCTGCGTGTAAATTCCAGAATTGAAACTATTAAGAACCAATTGAAAGTGTTGTTTTCATGTTGCAGTAGGCTGCCATGTAAATAGTTATTTAATAAAACGTTTTACCCTGTTACTTTGCTGGTGTGTTGTGTATCTTTATAATATTTGTCGTTATTTTGGGTGGGGTGGGCGGCGGAGCCGAGCTGTCTTTCAGCCATCATGGCGTCGAGCTCGGTTTCTCTCACTAGTTTCATATTTCTCATGAGGGGTTGTTCCTAATTTTTCTATTTTAGCGAGGTCAAAAAAGATCTCATCAGTGGCCTACTGATTTTGCTCGATTCCTTTTGTTTTTTCTAACGATTTATATGTTATAGTTTGCTAGCACGATACAGTGGCTAGTCCGCATTTTATATATATGTCCTTTTTATTAGGAGTGTCTTCCGGTGGAGTCGGACGATCTACCTCTAATAAACGGTCCGGGTTGAACCAACTACCATCCTGATTTTGTATATCTTCTGAGCTGGATTTAAGCACACAATTGTTAAAGTATGAAACGTTTTATATTTCTAAAAAAAATACCAAGGTGTGTACATCCGGTAACGCACGAAAGTTTAAAAAGACATTCGGCTCCATTTACTGAAAAGTTTCATAAGAATAAAAAAGAAGTCTAGGTACAGTCTCTTTGACGTACTATAAGTTCTTTGAGGGGTGTATGAAGAAATTCAATAAGTTCAAATCGCAAGGTTTTCACGAAATATATAGGCCTGTGCGCGCACTCGGTCGCGCACGAAAGCCTGGAAATGCGATATCCATTTTATTGACAACTGTTGCCGAGAGTGCGCACACCGGGTCGCGCACGAAAGTTTAGTAAGGCTATTTTTATATACAGACAAATTTTAATGTGTTTAAAAAAAGGCAAGGTACAGACTTTCGAATTCTGTATTGCTTTACAAGGAGTCTCTATGCAACTTGAACAGTGAAGAAAACGGCTTGTTTTCGAAAAAAATATTGCCAGAACTTTATTGCCAAAAGTATAGGTTGCATACACGACATTTTTCTGAATTAGCATTTTAAAAACCAATGAAATTCACAGAAAAAACCATAGGTTTTACACACGTTATAGTTAGGAAGTAGCATTTAAAAAACCTATGAAATTCACTGAAAAAACCATAGGTTTGACACATGTTATAGTTAGCTGGAAATTTTACTGACATAAAACCAATGAAATTCCACGTTATAGTTAGTTGGACTCACTATAACTTGCGCGTGCAATGCACTGCTGATGACGTCACATATTACATCACTCATGACATGGTCAGTGACATCACTGATGACACCATCCTTGTGACATAGTGACAGACCTCCTTTCACTGTAATGTAACCCTTGAAACACATATTCAAAAATAGAAACTGAAATTTAAAAAAAATGCAGATACCCATATCAGTTACAACAAGTAATTCAGTAATTCCACCATCTATATACACATCCACTCATACATATACTCACTCATCATATGAAATGATACACCTATACATCCTGTTACACACCGACAATCATCGAAAAGTTACTCACAGACATACTCACACGTGCAAATAAACTATTGAACATCCATTTATTGAATATAGAGTTATACACACACTTCCACCTTACTTCTATTGAAAATTACACATATTTATTCTCTTAAACAATCACTTATAGAAACACATACTTATTTAAACAGGAACTCTTTCAATCTCTTACTCTCACATATACTCACTTATATACATCAATATTCACATATACTAGATTAAAACATATGTCGTTACTGATAAAGACACTAGTGAGACAGTCATTCACTCACTAACAAACACATATACACACTCATCCACCCATACAGTCCTGCACATATGCTGTCTTAAAAACACATACAAACAGAGAGTCAGTCACTCATGCATCTATGTGCTAAGTAATACCCCCACCAAACCATATAGACACTCATACTGATACTAAGAGAAACATCTAATAACCCATATACATACGCATGTAGCTACTTACCAACACATGTAGCCACTTATACACAAAGTGAAACACTAATATATATATTTAAATATTTAAACATTACTCACTAATATTTATTTTTCAGAAAGACACATATTCACTGAATGGTGTCATCAGTGATGTCATGAGTGATGTCACTGACCATGTCATGAGTGATGTAATATGTGACGTCATCAGCAGTGCATTGCACGCGCAAGTTATAGTGAGTCCAACTAACTATAACGTGGAATTTCATTGGTTTTATGTCAGTAAAATTTCCAGCTAACTATAACATGTGTCAAACCTATGGTTTTTTCAGTGAATTTCATAGGTTTTTTAAATGCTACTTCCTAATTATAACGTGTGTAAAACCTATGGTTTTTTCTGTGAATATATATATATATATATATATATATATATATATATATATATATATATATATCCCAACCAGAGTATTCGATACAGGTTCCGGGTCACCCGATACCTAATGACGGATGTATGTCAGTACAACGCGGTTGTTTTCAACGCTGTACTTTACATCGCAGATTTTACAATGCAAGTCGTTACAACGACTTGCGTTGGAGGGTGCGGATTTCGGAATCTTATAATTTTATATTCCAACACCAGTCCCCGTAACAGTAGGGAAGGTGTTGGAATATAAAATTACAAGATTCCTTATCCCACAGCGCCATCCAGCGCAAGTTGTAGTAACGACTTGCGTTGTAAAAGACGCGTCGTAACTGTACTGCGGGGTAACATCCGCGTTGTAAATGATATTCCCCCCTAATGACTTCCTGTTGCGGCGCCCAAATAGGGGAGGGGTTCGACTTATTACCGCTGAAGACCTTCGGTAAGATAAATGTATTCAAATCGTTGCTGTTCACCGTCTTGGATTCCAGGCAAGAAACGAAAAAGTAGACCCACAGTTCTGGTGACAATCACATTTTTATTGTGCGAATCTTCTGACCAGCCAGTCCGCCATGACGCGCTTCGACCCCCACTGGGTCTTTATCACAGTGCGATTTCAAAGGCGATCCATCACAACAGTTTTGGCCTAAACTGTTGTGATGTCATCAGTGATGTCACTGACCATGTCATGAATGATGTAATATGTGACATCTTCACCAGTAGAATTCGGGTGCAAGAGTTACTGTTAGTACCACTAACTATAACAGTGGAATTTCAATGGTTTTGTATGAGTGAAATGTCCAGCTAACTATAACACCCCTGAAACCTATGGTTTTTTCAATGAATTTCTAAGGTTTTTTTAAAGGATAATTCCTAACTATAACCTGCTTGAAACCTATGTTTTTTTCAGTCAATTTCAAAGGTTTTTTAAATGATAATTTCCAACTATAACCTGCCTGAAACCTATAATTTTTTCAGTGAATTTCAAAATTCCTAATTATAATATTGATCACTTCCCCATATTTTCAACAAGAAACCAAATCTGCAATGCTACCTAAAAAAACAGGCAATAGTTTCACTTACCACTAACAAATTAACACCAACATTTAACTAGTGTAAGGACATCGACTAGTGAATTACATCCAACTCACACCCATATTTAAAGACAAATATGTTATAAAGGTACTAATTATGCACCTCCGACACCCAACAAAATCACAACACCCAGCGCCACCACCACTACAACCACCCACCCGGACCCCCCTACTACCTCAGAGGCAGCGCAAAACAGGACAACGGACCTTCCCAAGATACCATATCCTCTCAACCACACAATAGCTGAATGTTCAGAGATGTGGCAACCAACTATGTATAAGGAAAGGAACTTGCGCATCAACAATAATTTACACAATGCCAAGACAACAGGTTAAATGCTATACACAACTCACTATAGAAACCAAAAACTTTTCCATGTGTAGATATACTATTGATACGTGTAGTGTACTGCATAGTGGACACAATCATATTATCTCAGACACTGGGGAATATTTTGGTCATGTAGCTGTGTCCCCCCCTTGAAGCAGAAGCGGAGTGGGCTGGTCAAACGTACACAATGTCAGCATGAGACTATAAATAATTAGGCTACACCTTGGGCGTGGTTCATTTCTGCAAAGAGAAGAGACTCCACCACAGAGAAGGTCCTCACCCTGTCACGTGGCTGCCGCCATGACCACTTGCCTCCTCGATACAGGCACATTGTGAACTCAGCGCCACAGTACTGCAGACTTATGTTTGTATCGACTACTGCCTTCGATCGACAACGCGGACAGCAGGGTTCACAACTTAAATTCAGCTTTGGATCTACACTACGGATAGCATTGAAGTTAGCCTTGATTTATGTAAGTCAGAGACAATGATACACTATATCCTCAGACTTTGTTCAAATAAGTGACAAAAATTATTCGTCAATATCTGTGCTGACTACTGCCTTCCATCTACAGTGCAGTCAGTAGAGTTTACAACTTGATACCAGTTGCGGATATGCACTACAGACAGCATTGAATTCAGTCTTGATTTATTTAAGGAAGAGAGATTGTGTTAAAGTATGTGACAAAAAAGCATTCCTCGATATCTGTGTCAACTACTGCCTTTGATCTACACTGGGGACAGCAGGGTTCACAACTTGAATTCAGCTTTCCATCTACACTATGGAGAGCATTGAAGTTAGCCTTGATTTACGTAAGGCAAAGACAATTTTGTTAAAGTATGTGACAAAAAATCATTCCTCAATGTCTGTACTGAGTACTGCCTTCAAATGTACACTGCGATCAACAGAGTTCACTACTTGATACCAGCTGGGCATAAGCTCAACAGACAATAATAAATTAATTCTCGATTTATTTAAGGCAGAGACTATTGTACTGTGTCCTCAGATTTTGTTAACTGTGACAAAAAAGCATTCATAGATGTTTGTGTTGACTACTGCCTTTGATGTAAACTGCGGACAGCAGGGTTTACAACTTGAATTCAACTTTGCATCTACACTACGGACAGTAGGGAATTCACCCTTCATTTATTTAATGCAGAGACAATTGTACTGTATGTGTTCAGCTTTTGTTAAAATAAGAGACAAAAATCATTCGTCCATATCTGTGCTCAGTACTGCCTTCGATCTACAGAGCGGACAGCAGGGTTCACAACTTCAATTCAGCTTTGAATCTATACTACGGACAACATGAAATTTAGCCTTGATTTATTTAAGGTAAAGATAATTGTACTTTATGTCCTGAGATTTTGTTAAAGGATATGGCTAAAAGAATTTCTTGATGTTTGTGATGACTACTGCCTTCGATCTACATTGTGAGGGCTCACGATTCAGGTGGAATGGCGATTGAATATGATACATTCCAGTAGGCAAGAGACATTGTACCAGTGCGACACACCCGAACCACAAATCATCCCAGGGTGCGCACACGCTGAGTTCTTCAGGTACCACTAACTCACTGCACCACAAATCATCTCCCCGTGGCCTTATTAAGGCAGAATTCACTAAGCAAAAAACATTGCTCCTAGTGCGGCCTGCCCGGACCACGCATCATCGCAGATTACGTACACGCTCAGTGCCAAACCTACTACTAACTCAGTGCACCATAATTCATTGCCACGTGACCGTATTGAGTCAGATGTCTTATTTTGAAGAAAACATATCATAGTTTTTGGAGATCTACTGCAATTTACTGCCGTAAAAGGACAACCAGTATTTATAAGAAAACTTGATTTTAAAGAGTTTGCTACTAGTGCATCCTGCTCGGACCACGCATCATCGCAGGCTCCACAGAACATTGTTGCTTCAGGTGCCACTAACTATGTGCACCACTTATCATCGTTGGTTGCAGACACGCTAACTTACCAATACTGTGCAGCTCTACTCAATGCCACTTGGCCCTGGGCTCTTGCTAACCGCTGGCTCCTGCCAACACTGCGGTCATCAGAGCTCACAATTAATTAGACAGTTGATTCATTATTTGCAGAGTACATTACCAAACTAAGTATATCATTTATCAAACCCTATACAATATCCCTTTAGTATGCTTCCTTTAAGAACTTCTTTTATATCACTTATAAATGTAGTTGAATAATGAAATTCACGTTGTAAGAGCAAAGGCCTACTTAATGACAATCTACAATGTGGACAGCATATGTCACAATATGAACCTCACTTTTTCTTCATTGGAAACCTGAATTTCTTTTTTGGAGACAAAAATGGCGACATTACTGGAAGAAGCATCTGATTCTGATCATTTTGTTGCTGAAGAATTGATAACCATCCATGGTATTTTTGTTTCCACTCAAAGTGCATGCAGTCCAGTATGAAACAGTCAATACTTTGAGTGCATCCCGTTCAGACCACGCATCATCGCAGGGTGAGCACATGCACTAACTCAGTACACCATAAATAATCACCACAAGGCTTTATTAAGGCAAAATTCAGTAGTCAAAAAACATTATCCCCAGTGCGGCCTGCCTGGACTACGCATCATCACAGGTTATGTACATGCTCAGTCCCAAAGTTAATACTAACTCAGTGCACCATAATTCATCGCCACATGGCCGTATTCCGGCAGAATTCAACTGATTCTTAATTCATTATTTATAGAGTGCAGTATAATGTCCCTCAAACTTACCCAATATCCCTTTAGTAACCTTCCTTTAAAAAATTATTTTATATCAGTTCTAGGTTTAGTTGAAAAAAACAAAATTCACGCTGCAAGTGCAAAGGCACACTCAATGGTAGTGTACACTGCAGACAGCACAGGTCACAACTTGAACTATAATATCTCTAAAACATACCTATTTCGACAATGTATTCCATACATGTTTCATCTTTTATTTCAATCATGATTACGGATCATGCAGTCCAGTAGGCATCATGCTGAGTACCATACGTACCACTAACTCAGTGCATCATAAATAATCGCCACGTGGCCTTATTAAGGCAAAATTCAGTAGCCAAAAGAGATTCTTACCAGTGCGGTCTGCCTGAACCACGCATCATCGCAGGTTTCACACAAAACAACCCTAACTTAGTGCACCACAACTCATGAACCCTTTAAGATAGAATCTTCTGTGTATTAATTCACATGTAGTGCTCCTACCTTTGTTACAGCAGAAATCATAAACCGTTTACGATTGAATATCTATGTATGATATCATGATTACTATTCTACTTGTTACCAACAGCAACGTAATAAAATGGAGTCGATCACACATGCCCGTACGCACTTCAACTATCTATCTGTGTCTGTGTATTTATTATGTTTGTAAAATGCTGCTCCTGCGCCCTACCACATTATATTGTGCTATAAATAGCGTACACAACCATCTTACCTCTGACATTAAGTGTGGGCTATTCCTCCATTTAAAATTTGTTTTTAGCATATTTACATAGCGCAAAGTCAACCCAAAACTATATCAACAATTTACATGAGCACCGTATTTACAGTACATTTTCAGGCACGCGTAGATTACATCATTTCTCTACAATAACAGGATGTGGACGCACCTCAAACACTGATTTCCAGGACCAAGTTCGACAGCATACCTGAATGACCACATACATATATATATTATCTGCTTTTCATGTGCCAAAAAATGCAACTTAAACCTTTCACAGCCATGTATTATTACAGCTACAACACTCCACTGAGTGTACAACAAACCTTCATATTCGCAGAAATATGTCATGTCCACTATCTTTTATGTGTGCAACTATGAATGAATTTAGGGTTAGTGATACCCTGTACCTTCCATGTTAGACATATTGTGGGACTTTGTAGACATAATGACACATTTGAGTGTAAGACCCGGGTAACGGCAGCACTACAAAAACGGATACCCGAATCAGTTGATTTCTCATATAGCTCACAATGGAACCATGCCCATAGCTCCGAAATCATCGTTCACAGCTTCGCGGAGCACTGGCATATGTCAGGCCAGCCAACTCTGCTTATGCTACCAGGAAAACACAACAACGGTACGTACATGGCCCAGATTTCCATTGTAGTGATTTCTTACTTCCAGGTCTCGTTGTCACAACGGCACACACACACTCCCTCATGGCTGGTATATACCCACACCACACCTATCCAGCACATACGTCACTACACACGTGACCCTACCAATATAAAAGACAGGGCGCACGTGCTCTACGCCATTTTAGAGTTGCTCCCATTGCAAGCGCTAGTGGTTCGGACGCCTCATGTAGGTCAGTGTTGCTTCATGATTCACAATGCACTTCACTAAATACTTCGTGCCTATTTCAATGGGAGACGGGATTGTCTACATTACAAAACTAAGGGGCATATTTACAAGGATGGCGTTAAAATTGTTGCTGCTTTAACAGCAGCAAACTAAAACGGTGATAATGGACTTCAAAATCCTTTGTTATCTTACCAGAAGATTTTTTCAACATTGCTGTTTGCTATGCAAGAGTGAGAGCCGAGGCTCTCGACCTGCCACAGCAAACTTGGGGGCATATTATCAAGGACAGCATTAAAATGTTCTGGAGTAAACCTGGGCTTCTATTGGAATTCTCATGATTTTTCAAAAGCCTAGTATTAAGCCATTATGGTCGCTTCAACTGCACTTTCCTAACGCTAAAGCGACGATAACTTTAACGCTGTCCTTGTAAATATGCCCCCAATATCGCGAGAAATACAGCAATAATTTATGTACGCAAGTAAAAAGCCTATTATTATAAGACTGTGGACTTAACATATCAATCCACCTCGCATATTAATCATGCTTAAGTCTACTTCAGAACAGATGTTAGGATCCTACATAAACCACAATTAGCGAGAGTTTTGCTATCGGTCCTCAAATCCAGGGCCGCCTTGTAAATACAACGCTGTTGTCATACCTCCCTCTAACTTTTTCTATTCTCAGAGAAACACCTACCTTGCCACTGAGAAGACCTACATTGCAATTCATTGGAGATACGAGGCGAGCCCTTAGCAAACCGGCTGCTAACATGCATTAATGCATCTTAGCGTCACCTAGTAAATAGGGCAATATAATTGTCACCACATTTTTGGCTTTTTTTTATAAATTGCGGCGAAATGGCACCTTTTAATATGCCCTCAAGTTTGGTATGACACAACGGGAACCTCGACTTCCGCCCTGCCATACCAATTAGCAGTATCCCAGGGATAGTCACCCCAAGACACAGCAGGAGCTGCTCCTGGGGGGTGATATTCCCCAAGGCTTTCGACTGCTCGAGAATGGAGACCACGCGGCCCCCCTCTCAAAATATAAAAACCCCCAGAGGGTGGTAATCCTCAGGTCTTAGATGAACCTTTTGAAGACACTACAAGCTCCCTCACCCATTTATTTTGTAGCACCGTAGAATGGCGGTCCCAGGGCTACAGGGCCCCTCTGGACCCCATCAAATGTAAAATTTTAGACCCCGGGATTTGGCCTTCCCAGGTAGCTAATGCTTAAACAAGTACAGGAGCCCCGTCTTCCTTTTTATTTATTTTTTAATGCGGATCCATGCACCCAACGCACATTTCTGTTTTTTACCAAAAAACAAAACATTTTTGGGGGACCCTAGGGGTCTGTGTGGGATCCCATAAGCAGATCTAGAGGATCAAAATATTTCTTACATGCCCCATTTATACCATTTAAACACTTGTCCCACTATTTTCTAGATCTTCGCTTCTACCGAGGCACAAAATGGCTGCCAACAATTCCTGGTTTCGAATGTTAACAACCACTTGACAGCCAATTAGCATTTAGTGAGTCATCGGGACGGTGCGCTTAGAGTGCACGCAAGATGCGCGGATCCACTGAGGTCATAGATATATATGTATTTTTAATTGTAATTTTCCCAGGAACTACTGAACAGATTTACACCATTTAAGCAAATGGCACTAGTCTGAACCAAGGACTACCACTTTGCCAAATTTGGTGTAATTCCGTTCAGCCGTTCGGGCTGTAGCCGTGATGAACAGTTCCTATGGAAAATTGCATGGGGAAAACACGTTTTGGGACCCCTCTGTTTTCTCGTTCCCCGCTTCAAATGCAACATTTTAGATGCTGGGATTTCTCCTTCCCACGTAGCTAATTTTTAAACAAGCACAGGAGCCCACGCTTTGTTTTTATTTTTTTACGGCAGATCCATGCACCCACCGCACATTTCTCCGATTTAAAAAAAAGAAAAAACGTTTTTGGGCCCTAGGGGTTCTTGTGGGACCCCCTACGCAGGTCTAGAGAGTAAAAATATTTCTTACCTGCCCCCTTTATATGTTTTAAACACTTGTTCCACTAATATCTAGATCTTCGTTTCTACCGAGGCACTAAATGGCTGCCAACACTTCCTGGTTTCGAATATTAACAACCACTTGACAGCAAATCAGCATTCAGCACGTGATCGGGACGGTGCGCTTATAATCCGCCCATCCAACGAGGCCATAGACATATATGTACTTTTAATTGTAATGTTCTCAGGAACTACTGAACAGATTTACACCATATAAGCGAAAGGCACGAGTCTGAACCAAGGATTACAACTTTGCCATATTTGGTGTAATTCCGTTCAGCCGTTCGGGCTGTAGCCGCGATGAATGGTACCTATGAGAAATTGCATGGTGAAGACACGTTTTGGGACCCCCTTTTTTCTCAGCCCCCGCTTCACGAATCACCCCAAGACTTTCAGGATAGGAGCGGACCGGAGCGCCCCACCAGTTTGGAAATTTCGCAAAGATTCGTCGACGGCCGCCAAAGTTATTCCAAATAGAATGTTGTGGATTTCCTATGGAAAATAGGTCCTAACTATAACTACCTACTATATATATATATATTACCAGTCCTGGCAACAGCAAATGACAGGCGCTGACTCTGTGAGAATTTGACAAAGAAAATTCAATCCAACAACGACCTAGACGCGTTACGACGGCGGACCGCCTTTATCACTACACCAGGTACATTTCAAATGTCACTTTTTATGCTCCACACTCAGATTTGGTTGTTACAGCAACCTGCCTTCAGCAATGGACATAGAAGTTACTATATGCAGACACATACATGACATTGCAAAAAACGTTTTTGTACATGAAAGATATATATATATATATATATATATATTCCAAACAGCTTGGCAAAAATCATGCCCGCGCCTCTTCGCTTGTGGCGGGCCTCGACGGGGTTTCGCCTCGCCCCGTTAAATCCAAACAGTTTACCATCTTTGCTAGTAGACAGAGAGTCGAGGCCCAGATTAGCTTATTTCAAGTGCTTTTATTCAGCAACACTAGCACTCAACGCGTTTCGCAGCCTCCGCCGCTTTCTCACGAGTGAATAGCAGTGTTCATTCAATAAAGTTTTATACAATAACAAAAAGGGCTGATCATGTGACTCATCGAGTGAAAGTGAAAACATACTCTCTTATTGATACGTCTCATTTCATACATTGCATACTTGGTCACGAGTTACCTAAATTTACTAAACATAAACGTAAAACATATTTAGGTATTAGCAGTACATTTTGGGAAATTCTGTCCGTTTAACATTCACGGACTACTGCTCCCACAAGTCTGTGTCTCAGAGGTCAACTCGCAATACATAATGATTACCATTTCTGAATTGCCTCATTCAGAAGTACAACTGT
This sequence comes from Lissotriton vulgaris, assembly GCF_964263255.1. NCBI lineage: Eukaryota > Metazoa > Chordata > Amphibia > Caudata > Salamandridae > Lissotriton > Lissotriton vulgaris. Next base: position 885,185,677 of record NC_141694.1, read on the forward strand.
ATGCTTTTAAGTTTAAACAAAACTGCATCCTACCGGTTTAGTGCATTCATTTACGCAGTGCTGTGTTAAATCATTCAGCATGTTTTAAATAATAACCTCACTGATATTCTCCTTAGCGGGTGAACAGTTCAGGAATTCATTTGCTCATGATAGCATCATCAACGTTAGACGCGTTCATTCACGCAGTGCTGGATTGAGTTATTCCGCTAATTATAACTACTGCACGCACTAAAACCTCACTGATAAATCGCCTCAGTGGGTTAACAGTTCAAGATCTCACATTCATGTGATAGTGTCCTCTTACATAAAGCCCCAGTGGGCATAATCCGCTAATTATAACTACTGCTCGCACTTAGACCTCACTGATAAATCGCCTCAGTGGGTTAACAGTTCAAGATCTCACATTCATGTGATAGTGTCCTCTTACATAAAGCCCTAGTGGGCATAATCCATTGCTATACTGCTTGTTTCATTTAATGCTTGAATCATTCCGTGTCTTGCTTGTGACTTTCATTTCATTCATGCATTTAGTTCACCCTCGTGACCTGCAAAATAAGAGAGCATATTCATTAAAATAATAGCCTCAGTTATCATAAGTGCATTAAAACAAACATATTTCTTAGAATTCTATGTAGGCATTAAGTTTAGGTTATACATCAGTTTCAACTAGACGCTTCTTATTGTCCCAGGTGAGATGCCAGTCCCTCATCGATATTGTGCCCTAAAGGAGACAATGTTTGGAATCCAATTATAAATCTGGATTCGAGTCTGCATAATTCCTTTACTCTGTCTCCCCCTCTCTCTCTTTTAGGAACACAGTCCAACACCACAAATGACAAAAGGTTCGTGTTTTGGTTGTGCTCACTAAAAAAGTGACGGGCAATAGGGTATTGTTGGTCGTGGTGGTTGATGGCCCTCAGGTGTTCCAGTACTCTTTTCTTCGCTTTGTGTACTGTACTCCCTATGTAAAATAATTCACATGGGCATTTGAGGGCATACACTGCGTATTCTGTCTCGCATGATAGATGTTTCTGAATTTTGAATGGCTTAGTTTTCGTGGATAACCTGACTGTTTTACAATTCTTGCTGTTTTTACAGGCTTTACATTTGCCACAAATGTAAAACCCCTGAACTGGATTCATTTTTTTAGGCACTAATTTGGGCAGGTTTGCTGGGCTTACTAGGTCCCTGATAGATTTTCCTTTTCTGAAGGTGATTTGAGGATAATCCCTCAATGACTTCCCAATCTCAAGGTCAGTTTGTAAAATACTCCAATGTTTTTCAAGGCATTTCCTAACCTCATGGGACTTGTTACTATATGTGGTAACAAATCTGATTGTTTCTTCACTGGGTATGCTGCCTACTGCTGACTCTCCTGTCAATAAATCATTTCTAGTTATTAGTTTTACCTTGGAGCAGGCTGTAGATATGTTCTGATCACTATATCCTCTTTCTTTAAATCTTTGGGTCATCACTCTGCACTCTTTTTCATATCCCTCATTCGTGCTGCAGTTGCGTTTAGCACGCAGTAACTCTCCATATGGGATACTTTCTATTAGGCTTTTAGGGTGACAGCTCCACGCATGCAACATGCTGTTGCCAGCCGTGGCTTTGCGATGTAGTATGGTCTCAATATTGCCATTCTGTACTTTCAACAACACATCTAGAAATTCCATCTGGGTTGGGTGCACCTGATGTGTGAATGATAGGTTCAATTGGTTATCATTCAAATTTTTCACAAAGTTGTCCGCCTCTTCTTTTGTACCTTCCCACACACAGAACACGTCATCAATAAATCTTGCCCATTGTTTGACATGTTTTTTATATAGGGTGTGGGGTCTGACAAATTGTTCCTCCCACCATCCTAAGAAAAGACAGGCAAAACTCGGGGCAAAACAAGTGCCCATCGAAGTCCCCATCAGTTGTCTGTACACCTGATTGTCAAACAGAAAATAGTTTTCGGTCAAGCATGTGTTTATCATGCTTAACAGAACCTCTGTGTGCATCAGGTAGGAAATGGATCTTTCATTCAAATAGTGTCTGCAGGCCTGCAACCCTAGATCATGGGGGATGCTGGTGTAAAGACTGGTAACGTCTAAACTTAACATCAAATAGTTGTCCTTCCACACAAACTCATTCATCATTCTCAGGAAATCGCCTGTGTCCTTAATATATGAAGGTAATTCTTTCATATATTGTTGCAAGAAATAGTCTGCATACCTTGACGTATTCTCAAGGCTGGACCCTCTGGATGACACTATAGGTCTCCCTGGTGGATTGTCCTTATCTTTGTGGACTTTTGGTAACAGATACAGTACCGGCAGTTTTGGATATTTGCAAAATAAATAATCATATTCATTCTGCTCTAGCAAGCCCTTTTGTTTCCATTCAAATAATTCATCAAAATATTTTTTGTTAGACTCTTCAAAACATTTCTTGGAACTTTTTTCATATTGATTTACATTGCTCAGTTGTCTCAAACCCTCATTCACATACCTGTCTCTCCCCCATACCACCACATTACCCCCCTTATCAGATTTTTTTATCACAATGTTACGGTCATTCTGCAATGTCTCGATGGCTGAGGTCTGTTCCTTAGTCAGGTTTCTCCTTACTTTGGAGGTCATGCCGCTTATTCTTTTGAGGCCATTTTTAACTCCTTTCTCAAAGACATCTAATGCCTCATTCATTATTTGCGGCATGAATATGGATGTGGGTTTAAAATGACTTTTACTGCTCAGGTCTGTTGCAATATCATCATTGAGCAAATTCAGTATCGGATCGCTATTAAAATTGGCTTGGTCCCCCAATTCATTCAATAAGTGCAGTGTCTTAATGTCACTGATACACAAATTACTAACCTCTTCTCTGCTGGTCTTCTCTTTCTCCAGAACCGCCTTAGTGGAAAACCATTTCTTAAGGCGCAGTTTCCTTGTAAAATAGAAGAGGTCAATTCTTGTTTGGGTGTAGTCATATTCATTGGTAGGGACAAACGTTAATCCCCTGGATAGGACGTCAATTTCAATGTTTGTCAGTTCGCGATTTGATAAATTCAATACTGTCTTAGTTTTCATTTCGGTTTGCTCCATTCTTTTGTTCTTTTTTGCCAACGTGTGCGAGATCCCACCGGACTCCCCATTGCTTCCTTTGGCGTATTCTGAAACCTTTCTACGCCTCTTCCTGCGCGTCCACGACCTCGTCCTCTTTGGTTGCTCGGTTCGACGGTCTCCGGTGCTGTTAGCCTGTCTTGTGCTAACATTGAGAACTCCATTAAAATTTTGTCTTTTACTGACATGTTAGGATTTTGGGCTTGTTCACTGGTTGTGGCTCTGGATTCCGGTGTTTTATCCACAAAACTTGCTCCATTCACTTGGTCAGCATTATCCAATACTGTTTTGGCATTCATGCCTTGGCCTCTTAGCCGATCGAATTTTTTGGCAAAGGTTAATATCTGTCCTTTCTCATAGTCAACGAAGTCACGTAGAAATTTCCTCTGCTTTTTTTCTTTGATATCTTTTTCAATTCGTTCCAGCTTGGTTTCAAGTTTTGCCATATCTTGGTTGAATTCTTCCGTATCACAGAGTGCCTTTAATTTAGCTGTTACCTCTTCGATTTTGCCACTCAACGTTTCACAGTCACGGTTGGCATATTTAACCAGTAGTTTTAACATCACCATTGAACAATGGTGATTATTTTCAGCCCACTCGCCGATCAAGTCAGGGTCTGGGTCACTGAATGTGGGAGTGATAAAGATCCGGAGTCCTCGAGGCACTCTCCCTGCCTCTATGTACTTTTGCAGTGTAGTCGCCTCCCACCATTTATTTTGCTCTGCTTTCATATGTTTCCAAAGCAGGTCCCATTGTGCTTTTTTCGACATATTTTCACCCACAGAGGGCGCAGCATTGCTCCCTTCGCTTGGCGCCAGTGTAGATGTCTCAAACATTCTGCTTGCTGCCTCACAGCGTTTCTCATTTCTCGATGTTGCCATACTGATTACGTGAGTTCAGTAATCTCATCATCTTCATCACTTCGGCGGAATTCCACTTGCCTTGTTGTCTGTTTGGATTTAACGGGGCGAGGCGAAACCCCGTCGAGGCCCGCCACAAGCGAAGAGGCGCGGGCATGATTTTCGCCAAGCTGTTTGGATTACAAGTTTCAAAGCCAGCGCCCGCCTGTAACTGACTCGGAAACGGCATCTGAGGATTTCGACCTTTCTGCGCAACAACACAAACGGAGGAACGTTGTGAAGGTGAACCTCTGAAATCATCATCAACACGTAAATGTAAACGTGTCCGAGCCGAGCCGAGCAAAGACAAACAGACAACAAGGCAAGTGGAATTCCGCCGAAGTGATGAAAACATTACAGTAAGCGGCAAGCATAACAAGTGCAATTTATACTGAACTCACGTAATCAGTATGGCAACATCGAGAAATGAGAAACGCTGTGAGGCAGCAAGCAGAATGTTTGAGACATCTACACTGGCGCCAAGCGAAGGGAGCAATGCTGCGCCCTCTGTGGGTGAAAATATGTCGAAAAAAGCACAATGGGACCTGCTTTGGAAACATATGAAAGCAGAGCAAAATAAATGGTGGGAGGCGACTACACTGCAAAAGTACATAGAGGCAGGGAGAGTGCCTCGAGGACTCCGGATCTTTATCACTCCCACATTCAGTGACCCAGACCCTGACTTGATCGGCGAGTGGGCTGAAAATAATCACCATTGTTCAATGGTGATGTTAAAACTACTGGTTAAATATGCCAACCGTGACTGTGAAACGTTGAGTGGCAAAATCGAAGAGGTAACAGCTAAATTAAAGGCACTCTGTGATACGGAAGAATTCAACCAAGATATGGCAAAACTTGAAACCAAGCTGGAACGAATTGAAAAAGATATCAAAGAAAAAAAGCAGAGGAAATTTCTACGTGACTTCGTTGACTATGAGAAAGGACAGATATTAACCTTTGCCAAAAAATTCGATCGGCTAAGAGGCCAAGGCATGAATGCCAAAACAGTATTGGATAATGCTGACCAAGTGAATGGAGCAAGTTTTGTGGATAAAACACCGGAATCCAGAGCCACAACCAGTGAACAAGCCCAAAATCCTAACATGTCAGTAAAAGACAAAATTTTAATGGAGTTCTCAATGTTAGCACAAGACAGGCTAACAGCACCGGAGACCGTCGAACCGAGCAACCAAAGAGGACGAGGTCGTGGACGCGCAGGAAGAGGCGTAGAAAGGCTGCAGAATACGCCAAAGGAAGCAATGGGGAGTCCGGTGGGATCTCGCACACGTTGGCAAAAAAGAACAAAAGAATGGAGCAAACCGAAATGAAAACTAAGACAGTATTGAATTTATCAAATCGCGAACTGACAAACATTGAAATTGACGTCCTATCCAGGGGATTAACGTTTGTCCCTACCAATGAATATGACTACACCCAAACAAGAATTGACCTCTTCTATTTTACAAGGAAACTGCGCCTTAAGAAATGGTTTTCCACTAAGGCGGTTCTGGAGAAAGAGAAGACCAGCAGAGAAGAGGTTAGTAATTTGTGTATCAGTGACATTAAGACACTGCACTTATTGAATGAATTGGGGGACCAAGCCAATTTTAATAGCGATCCGATACTGAATTTGCTCAATGATGATATTGCAACAGACCTGAGCAGTAAAAGTCATTTTAAACCCACATCCATATTCATGCCGCAAATAATGAATGAGGCATTAGATGTCTTTGAGAAAGGAGTTAAAAATGGCCTCAAAAGAATAAGCGGCATGACCTCCAAAGTAAGGAGAAACCTGACTAAGGAACAGACCTCAGCCATCGAGACATTGCAGAATGACCGTAACATTGTGATAAAAAAATCTGATAAGGGGGTAATGTGGTGGTATGGGGGAGAGACAGGTATGTGAATGAGGGTTTGAGACAACTGAGCAATGTAAATCAATATGAAAAAAGTTCCAAGAAATGTTTTGAAGAGTCTAACAAAAAATATTTTGATGAATTATTTGAATGGAAACAAAAGGGCTTGCTAGAGCAGAATGAATATGATTATTTATTTTGCAAATATCCAAAACTGCCGGTACTGTATCTGTTACCAAAAGTTCACAAAGATAAGGACAATCCACCAGGGAGACCTATAGTGTCATCCAGAGGGTCCAGCCTTGAGAATACGTCAAGGTATGCAGACTATTTCTTGCAACAATATATGAAAGAATTACCTTCATATATTAAGGACACAGGCGATTTCCTGAGAATGATGAATGAGTTTGTGTGGAAGGACAACTATTTGATGTTAAGTTTAGACGTTACCAGTCTTTACACCAGCATCCCCCATGATCTAGGGTTGCAGGCCTGCAGACACTATTTGAATGAAAGATCCATTTCCTACCTGATGCACACAGAGGTTCTGTTAAGCATGATAAACACATGCTTGACCGAAAACTATTTTCTGTTTGACAATCAGGTGTACAGACAACTGATGGGGACTTCGATGGGCACTTGTTTTGCCCCGAGTTTTGCCTGTCTTTTCTTAGGATGGTGGGAGGAACAATTTGTCAGACCCCACACCCTATATAAAAAACATGTCAAAAAATGGGCAAGATTTATTGATGACGTGTTCTGTGTGTGGGAAGGTACAAAAGAAGAGGCGGACAACTTTGTGAAAAATTTGAATGATAACCAATTGAACCTATCATTCACACATCAGGTGCACCCAACCCAGATGGAATTTCTAGATGTGTTGTTGAAAGTACAGAATGGCAATATTGAGACCATACTACATCGCAAAGCCACGGCTGGCAACAGCATGTTGCATGCGTGGAGCTGTCACCCTAAAAGCCTAATAGAAAGTATCCCATATGGAGAGTTACTGCGTGCTAAACGCAACTGGAGCACGAATGAGGGATATGAAAAAGAGTGCAGAGTGATGACCCAAAGATTTAAAGAAAGAGGATATAGTGATCAGAACATATCTACAGCCTGCTCCAAGGTAAAACTAAGAACTAGAAATGATTTATTGACAGGAGAGTCAGCAGTAGGCAGCATACCCAGTGAAGAAACAATCAGATTTGTTACCACATATAGTAACAAGTCCCATGAGGTTAGGAAATGCCTTGAAAAACATTGGAGTATTTTACAAACTGACCTTGAGATTGGGAAGTCATTGAGGGATTATCCTCAAATCACCTTCAGAAAAGGAAAATCTATCAGGGACCTAGTAAGCCCAGCAAACCTGCCCAAATTAGTGCCTAAAAAAATGAATCCAGTTCAGGGGTTTTACATTTGTGGCAAATGTAAAGCCTGTAAAAACAGCAAGAATTGTAAAACAGTCAGGTTATCCACGAAAACTAAGCCATTCAAAATTCAGAAACATCTATCATGCGAGACAGAATACGCAGTGTATGCCCTCAAATGCCCATGTGAATTATTTTACATAGGGAGTACAGTACACAAAGCGAAGAAAAGAGTACTGGAACACCTGAGGGCCATCAACCACCACGACCAACAATACCCTATTGCCCGTCACTTTTTTAGTGAGCACAACCAAAACACGAACCTTTTGTCATTTGTGGTGTTGGACTGTGTTCCTAAAAGAGAGAGAGGGGGAGACAGAGTAAAGGAATTACGCAGACTCGAATCCAGATTTATAATTGGATTCCAAACATTGTCTCCTTTAGGGCACAATATCGATGAGGGACTGGCATCTCACCTGGGACAATAAGAAGCGTCTAGTTGAAACTGATGTATAACCTAAACTTAATGCCTACATAGAATTCTAAGAAATATGTTTGTTTTAATGCACTTATGATAACTGAGGCTATTATTTTAATGAATATGCTCTCTTATTTTGCAGGTCACGAGGGGTGAACTAAATGCATGAATGAAATGAAAGTCACAAGCAAGACACGGAATGATTCAAGCATTAAATGAAACAAGCAGTATAGCAATGGATTATGCCCACTAGGGCTTTATGTAAGAGGACACTATCACATGAATGTGAGATCTTGAACTGTTAACCCACTGAGGCGATTTATCAGTGAGGTCTAAGTGCGAGCAGTAGTTATAATTAGCGGATTATGCCCACTGGGGCTTTATGTAAGAGGACACTATCACATGAATGTGAGATCTTGAACTGTTAACCCACTGAGGCGATTTATCAGTGAGGTTTTAGTGCGTGCAGTAGTTATAATTAGCGGAATAACTCAATCCAGCACTGCGTGAATGAACGCGTCTAACGTTGATGATGCTATCATGAGCAAATGAATTCCTGAACTGTTCACCCGCTAAGGAGAATATCAGTGAGGTTATTATTTAAAACATGCTGAATGATTTAACACAGCACTGCGTAAATGAATGCACTAAACCGGTAGGATGCAGTTTTGTTTAAACTTAAAAGCATACAGTTGTACTTCTGAATGAGGCAATTCAGAAATGGTAATCATTATGTATTGCGAGTTGACCTCTGAGACACAGACTTGTGGGAGCAGTAGTCCGTGAATGTTAAATGGACAGAATTTCCCAAAATGTACTGCTAATACCTAAATATGTTTTACGTTTATGTTTAGTAAATTTAGGTAACTCGTGACCAAGTATGCAATGTATGAAATGAGACGTATCAATAAGAGAGTATGTTTTCACTTTCACTCGATGAGTCACATGATCAGCCCTTTTTTGTTATTGTATAAAACTTTATTGAATGAACACTGCTATTCACTCGTGAGAAAGCGGCGGAGGCTGCGAAACGCGTTGAGTGCTAGTGTTGCTGAATAAAAGCACTTGAAATAAGCTAATCTGGGCCTCGACTCTCTGTCTACTAGCAAAGACGGTAAACTGTTTGGATATACATATATATATATATATATATATATATATATATATATTACCTACTGGCGATAGCCAGTAGGTATATATAGTTAGGATTTTTTCTCTATGGAACTTTTGAAAATTCTATGTCTAATAACTTTGGCGTTTGTGGACGGAATTGGCTGAAATTTTCAGGAAAATGGCACATTTTGTTTCTGAGCAGCCCCCGAAAATTTGGGGGGGGGTCGTCAAGGGGGGGCCGAGAAAAAAGGGGGGTCCCAAAACGCGTTTTTCCCATTCATTTTTCCATAGGGCGGTTGGCCTCACTTTTAGCTCGAACGGCTGAATGGATTTGCACGAAACTTGGCAAAATTGTAGGGACTGTTAGCCCGATGTGCCTTTGCTAGGTCTCAATATATGTGCTTCAGTGGATTTTGAGAAATTAACGTTTAAAATAAGATATATATCTGTAACAGCGCTCCGGGCAGCGCTCCGGTTCGCGTACTTTTCGCGTAACGGAACTTTGCGATGCGAAGCTGATTGGCTCTCCGGTGTCTGTCAACATTCTAAACAGTCCGGAGCGGCCGCCATCTTGTCTCTCGGTAGGATCGAGAGACAAGAGGAGGCCAAAACAAAGGGGGAAATGAAGGAAAGGGGGCAAGGTAGACCCCTTCTGACCCCCTAGGATTGATGAGGGGGATATTATAGAGCCACGCGGGGCCCAAAAAAAAAAAGAAAATTCCGATTTTTTCGCCGTCGAGACGCGTCTTGGTACGCGAACCGGGCAGCTAACCGGGCAGCTAACCGGGAAGCTAACCGGCAGTGTAACGGGAGTCTGAGGAGTAGCTGATTGGCTGTCAACATTGTAAACAGTCCGGAGCGGCCGCCATCTTGTCTCTCTGTGGGATCGAGAGACAAGAGGTGTAAATGAATGAAAGGGGTAAGGCAGACCCCTCCTGCTGAACCCCTAGGATTGATGAGGGGGCTATTAAAGTTCCCTGCGGGGCAAAAGAAAAAAATTTTTTCGATTTTTCGCAGTAAAAGGTGCTTCCTGGTACGTTAACTGGGCAGCTAACCGGCAGCGTAACGGGAGTCCGACATATTGTGTTTTTTGAACGTTTGTGATATGTGCACGTGTGGATTTTGTCTAATTAAGGTAAAAAAAAATATATATATATCTTTAAGCGTGTTCTGCCGCGCTTACGTTTTGGGTTTGGTTTGCGCTGCAGAGACGATAGGTCACGTTATGCGATGCATCATGAGGCGTCTCACGGGCTACGTGATACGTCACTTAATAAAGAATATATTTTACAGCTATAGATATTAGCTTTTAAAAAACCAATGAAATTCACAGAAAAAACCATAGGTTATAGACCATATATAGTTAGGAATTTGCATTTACAAAACCTTGAGAATTCACTGAAAAAACCATAGGTTATAGACCATATATAGTTAGGGATTAGCATTTAAAAAACCTTATTTTATTTGCAAAAAACCATTGAAATTCCATATATAGTTAGTTGCACTAACTATATATCGCGGACCCGCAATCCACTGCTAATGATGTCACATATTACTTCATTCATGACATGGTCAGTGACATCACTGATGACATCACTGATGACATCTCAAATGACATCACTGATGACATCACTGATGACATCTCAAATGACATCACTGATGACATCACTGACATCTGATTTGACATTACTGATTACATCACTGATGATATCATTTATGTGATAATACATCTTCAGACTCTAATATAACCTTAGATACACTCAGTGTAAACAGGCACTCACAGACTGTCACACATCCATGGAGTTACTCACACACCTAGTCAGTCATGCAAAGAATCAATCACATCTCCATTTCCTCAACTATACAGTTATACACACCTTACTTATTCAAACATATACTAACACATATTTACTCTCTTATACAATCCTTGATACAAGTTCACAATGATTCATACAGCCACTCTCACATTCACTGGCTCTTATGTTCAGTTATTTATATATGTCAACTCTCACATGGAGTGTGTTTTACATATGTACTTACTTTGACATGTAGCACTGAGATATCCATTCACTCACCAATATACTCATGCACACAGTCAACTGTCCATACAGCTGTTTCTACATGCACTTTTGAACCCATACACCTAGGGAATCAACTGCTCACACATCTATGCACAGAGTTATACACCTCCCAGCCACCCACACACATACTCAGTCTCCCATACAAATACTTGGGCAACCATTCAATAACCCATATAGTTACTGATATAGCTACTGATTTAAACATGCAGCAGTTTACAGAACAACATAAATAATGATTGCCAAATTAGTACACTTTAATCACTAACCCATGCACTCAGTGAGACACATTTAATCATTCTCTCATACAGTCAGTCATGCACCTACTAAATCCTTCATCCAGACACTTATACATCCACTCATTCTTCAATATGTAAGACATATTTTAACTTTACAGAAACATACAGTCACTGGGTGTTGTCATCAGTGATGTCATCAGTGATGTCATCAGTGATGTCATTTGAGATGTCATCAGTGATGTCATCAGTGATGTCACTGACCATGTCATGAATGATGTAATATGTGACATCATTAGCAGTGGATTGCGGGTCCGCGATATATAGATAGTGCAACTAACTATATATGGAATTTCAATGGTTTTGTGCAAATAAAATAAGGTTTTTTAAATGCTAATCCCTAACTATATATGGTCTATAACCTATGGTTTTTTCAGTGAATATATATATATATATATATATATATATATATATATATATATATATATATATATATATATATATATATATATATATATATATATATATATATATATATATAAAACCAAATCCTTGTTGAATCGAATATGGTGTAATCTGCACTCCTAATGTTCTTTACTCCAATTATATTGTTGCTTGAGTGACACAATCATCTACACATTTTGGCTACCAATTCAATTCAATACCACTTTATTTTGATTAATTAAAATCATAAAAAGTACAGTATACAAATCGATTTGGGGGTAGGTAAAACACATTAAAAGGACACAATTTTAGGACATTTTTTAAAATAATTACATTACAGGTTTAAAACATTATATTGTCAGTATGAATTCATTTATCTACACCAACAGTGTTATTAAGGCCCGTCATGATACGTTTCCTGCGGCGAATGGAAGCTACAAAGAAATTTGCCACTCCAAACATTATAAACGGGGACTCCATTAGCTTTAGGAATAGCAACGCAGGTTTGGCTTGCTCAAATCCCTTACCCTTTAGTAAAGGAATAATTAACTTTTTCCTGGGCAAACTGTAATGGGAACAAAAACAAAAAAAAGTAAAGTGCATTGTGTTCTGCAGGGAATAACCATCAAACTTACATGGGGCCGTATCCACCGGCCTACACCAGCCATTAGAGTCGGTTAGCAGCAACTGGATTTGATTGAATCTGAATTTGGTCAAAACCCAACGATGGAACGGGACCGTCACAACTGTGAGGTATGGTTGAATGAATAAGGATGAAGTAAATAAGTAGTGTTCCCTTACCGAGGACTTCCTTAGTTGTACCGCCTCCCGCTCCAATTCTCTATTCTTAATAAAGTTGGTTTTGACCCAGCCCAGATCGGCTTTTACCAGGCCCTCTGGATTAGTGAAGATTTCTGGGCGCCCCAGTTCCCTAGAAATGTTTTTAATATAGGACATCCACTGAATACTTTTCATATTCTCCAAGTTCATACAGTCCTTTAGAATCGCATGATTAAGAGAGAGGTGAGGATTCAGCCAAGTTTTTATCCACAGCCGGATAGGGGCCATATTTATAATGTCTCTAATGTAACCCATCCCAAGCTCCTGATGGGTGGCGAAAGTGTCTGCCGATTGGGGTAAACCTAGGAGTGCGCATAGGAATTTATTCTCCTCTCTTTGAATAGCTTCAGGATGTTTATATCCCCATATAGTGGCCCCATATCTTGCAATTGCAACTGTTTTGGCTCTGTATATGGATAAAAAGGCTTCGGTTGGTTTCTCCCCTAGATGTTTAGCAAAGCCCAATATGGCAGCTGAGGATCTTTTCATCGCATTAAACTTTGCCAAAAGTTGGGGGGCCCAGGTACCTCTATCATCAAATACCACCCCTAAGTAGGTGAAGACCTTAACTCTCGAAATTGCTGACTCATTACAGTAAAAGGTGTTGACATTGTTTGTCATTCCACCCACTACCATAACATGCAACTTTCCAGTATTTATCATTAGATCAAGTGAAGACATAAAGTACCAAAATAGATCAACAATCTTTGTAAGCCTAAGGGAGTTTGTGCCAGTAAAACGGCATCATCCGCGTAGAGGAGTACTGGTGTCGGACTTCTTCCAAAGCGCGGTATATCTAGAGTAGCCTTGCCCAAAGATTCTTCCAGGTTGTTTATATAAAGCGTAAATAGCATCGGGGCTAAAATACACCCTTGGCGTACCCCTCTACCGGACTTGAACTTTGCAGTACAAACACCCTCTTGTGTCATTCTTATTGAAGCATGTAAATCCCGGTGTACCTCAGCCAGAAAGTGCACCAAGGGTTGGTCTAGCCCTAGGTCCAGGAGCATAGTCCACAGCCTGGTCTGATTTACAAGATCAAAGGCTGTGGACAGGTCCATGAACCCAAGGTAGACCGATCCCCTTGATGCCACCGTATATTTATTCAAGATAAGGTGTAGATTGAGACACTGGTCTTCCGTCCCTCTACCCGCTCTAAACCCATATTGGGCATTTGAAAGAATATTATTTTTCCCAGCCCAATCGTCTATTCTAGCTAAAATCACCTTCCCTAGTATTTTGACAGATGAATCTAGGAGCGATATGGGCCTATAGCACCTGGGATCTCCTCTTTGACCCTTCTTGAATACAGTATGATAGTTGAACGGGACCATGATTCTGGGAGCCCAGATGTTATGGAGGCATTAAAAACATTAGTTAGTAATTTGGCCCAAAAACTAGCATTAGCTTTGTACATGTCTGCCAGGACACCGTCGGGTCCTGGAGCTTTTTTCCCTGCTGTGTTTTCTATTGCCTTCCTAACTTCTTCTAATGAAAAGAGAAGTACCGGGCAGCCAGAATCTAATTCTAATGGTACAAAGGGTTCTAGTTCCAAATTACTCCCATATATATCTTTAAAATGGGTCAACCAATCTTTCTCACTAATATTGACTTCTAAAGTGTCGTTCTCAATACCAAAGAACAGGGGGTTGTTAACGATAGCCCAGAAACTAGAACTGTCCTTCAATGTCGCCTTGTCCATTAGGGCTGTCCAGGCATCCTTTTTTAAAGCACCTTTACGCGCCTGCAATATAGCTTTATATTCCCTGCTGAGACTTATGACTTCACTTTTATCCCTGGGGGACTTTTTAAAATCCCCCAGAAGAATATTATGGGCTCTGGAGCACTTATTATCAAACCACCCCCTAGCTAGGGAATTCTTTTTCTGGGTATTAATAGTTAATTCTTTTGCCACGATGGTACACATTTTTTCAAATGAAGTGATCATTTCCACCCCCGTCTTTGAGGAATCCACACAGATGTCTAGTTCATGACTAGCTTTCATTTTTAGAGTATTAAAAAAGTCTGGTGGGGTTACTTTGCTCCACTTTAACCTCCTCCCTTGGTCTTTCGCTAATGTTGCAGTTTCTGCCACTGGATTAACCTGACTATTTAGAAATGTAATACTATTATCCAGTTCAAGGATTACCGGGTTGTGATCACTAAAAGCAGATACCACTGCATTATAGAAGATCACAAAACCAAGCAATCCGGGCGAGATGAATATATAATCAATTATTGATTCCGAGTTCCTCGCACAATAGGTCACAATTCGGTCATTCCTGTCCTGGAACCCAGGTTCATAAAGATCAGCATTTGAGAGAAGAGCCTCCAAAGCTTCTCCTTTAGGACTATGTTCAAAGTGTTGGTGAACTGCATTTACTGGACCATCCCTATCTTTATACTGACAATGTAAGTTACATAGATGAGTATTAAAATCCCCCATCAAAATGAAATGTACAAAAGTGGATTGTTGCTCCTTGTATTTCAAAAGTACATTTTCCAAAGAGCAAAGATGCTCATTATGTGAGCCATCTAACATGGAGTTATAAAAATTTATAATTAATAATTTAGTGTCGTTCGTCAAACTGATCTCCACTATTAAATGGTTTAGAGAGGGAGAGACTATCTGTTTGGCTAGCCCGCTATTTTTACAGATACCAAAAGCATAAGGCCCCCTTTATCTCTTCCTGCTATTGTGCCACTTGCTGGAACAAAGAATGATGAGTAGCCTGTAACCCAAAAATCACACCCTCTGTCCCATGTCTCTTGGAGTGCTACGATGTCATAATGCTTTATGTAACTTAGCCAGATATTATCATCTCTTTTGGAGCGTAACCCCGCAATATTCCAACTCATTAATTTTACCTTTCTATTTAGTGTACCAGAATTCGTTTCTTCAGTTTGGTGTGGTGTTTGGGGTTCCCCAAAAGAATCTATAAGTAAATCCGTCTCTCCCACTTGTGATAAAGGTGAGAACCTATTTTGCAGAGACAAAGCCTCCCTCTTTCTAGTACCGGGGTCTGAACATTGTTTCGGGCGTAAAGCTGTATTAATCGTAGTCCAACTATATACCAGCTCCTGTTTTGTGTTGGGTAATGAAATACGTGAAGAGTCCCTCCAGCTAGAATCTTTTCTTGAAAGTGTACCCCTGTCTTCTAGAGAGGGAGGTCTAATGTTTGGGTAAAAGAATCCTAGTGGGAGTGCACGGATCCCTAGGTCTGCCCTATCCAAGCTTGTTGTGTCCCAGAAGAGTCGGGAAGCCTCCTTCGGGTTGTCAAACTTTATGATCACGCAATCCCCTTTCAGGGATTTTTTTGTTCAACCCAGCCATTCCACCCGTCTACCTGTTAGGATTCTGGTTGCTATATCTTTCTCCCCTGTACAGTTTTCATTACATCAGGTTTTAATATTAGTTAATAGTGACTGTGATGATTCCCTCTCTCTTAACCCTAACTGAGGGACATTAACTATAATAGCAACAAAGGGAGCAGCCTCTGGGGGAAGATTAATAATTGGCTGGTTGGTGAATTTAACCTTCGTGGGGTCCTTCCTATTGACTGTTTCTAGGTCAAGGGGAGGAGATATCACCCCCCGATCCTCTGTGATAGAATCAGCCTGTTGATGAACCGAACAACTAGGAAGTACAGTCAATTCTCTTTCCTTACTAACCGGTTGCTTAGAGTTCCTTTTCCTCCCGCTTATAAACTGATTTTTCTCAAGCCCCTGAACTGTCGGGGTGTCGCCTCTAAACTCAGAAGTGGGTGACTCTTTAGCGGCTAAGAATGTGTTCAATCGTTCACATTTTTTTAAAATCCCAGCAACACATTCATTTAATAAGTCAATTATGTCTTTGGCAATTGATGTCAGTTTGGATTCCACTTTTTCTGTAAGGATATTCTCCACCATGTCCCTAATCGTGGACTCCAGTGGACTCAATGTTCCTTTATCCACCTGGTCAATTTTTTGAGTCTTCCCTCTTTTGTATTGTCTCTTTCCTTGTTTTGTATTGAGGTTTGGCCTGACCCCTGGAGAGGGGATCACTGGAGTTGTGGTCTCCGTGTTTTCCCGGCCCGGGACATTTTGACTTATAGAATTAACTGAAATGAGAGCCTTAGAAGGCTTGATTATAATCCTGGGTTCCAGGGGTATATGGGTTGCGGGTTGCCTCGTTGTAACTTCACCCTCAGTGTTATCTTTAGAGGCCTCCAACCCCAGTTTACGTTCAGTGTTAGCTATTTCTGTGCTAAGCGCCCCCACTGCATTAGTCAGGTACGGTATGATACTCTCGGAGTTGCGTGGAACTTTAGCCTTTAGAGCCCCACCGGCGGTAGGAGAGTTCAGTTTGTGCTTACCCATGTTGCTTGACCGTGAATGTAAGAGGGATGGCCCGTCCTGTCCCTCGTCGTCCCCGGACGGCCACAGATGGCCCGCCCTTTGCCCGGGCTTCGCCTGGCGTCCGCGACGCGGAGGGAGCTTCCTCAATTTAAGAGCCTCCGGGCGTGCTAGTCCTCGGGATGCGTGGGTGGTGCAGGATGTTGTCCCAGGGCTTGCTGGGAGCTGTAGTTCCCCCCAGCTGCAGCCGTTAAGCTGGAAACAACGGCGGCAGGGGGAACAAGCAGCGTCAGAGCCCCAGCAGCAGGTGAGGGAAGGTGTGTCCGCCTGCTCCCCTCCTCAGCCCGATATGAATTAAAAACAGGTCCACGCTCCTTAGTGGGAGCTTCCTCAATTTAAGCGCCTCCGGGCAGCTAGTCCTCGGGATGCGTGGGCGATGCAGGATGTTGTCCCATGGCTTGCTGGGAGCTGTAGTTCCCCCCAACTGCAGCCGTGAAGCTGGAAACAACGGCGGCAGGGGGAACAAGCAGCGTCAGAGCCCCAGCAGCAGGTGAGGGAAGGTGTGTCCGCCTGCTCCCCTCCTCAGCCCGATATGAATTAAAAACAGGTCCCCCAGATGTAGCCTTGTTCAGGATGATAAGCACCATTCATAATTTACTTAAATACAATCTACATTTACTCAAACATAGAAAAAAGACAGCATTAGCATTTTCATACCCATGTATCCAGGATACATGGGTGCCATCTTAGAACATGTCCATATGTATAGTTATATTGTACTTTCTTAAATATAAAACAACTTCACAATAGTTTAATTAAAAATTTAAAGCAACAATGTTAAGTCCAACTTTTAAGTTGAATTTATAATTGTAATTAGGCAAGTACATATTGGTTCCTGACTGCCACCTTCCACTGTCGTTTTACTAAAGGAATAACCACTCAGAGGTTTGTTAATGTGCAAAACATGCTAAAGTGCTAATATTTTTCTTAAGATTTTTGTGAAAGAAAAAGTGCTTAAATTCTCTTACAATGCAAATCCATCCCTCTATTCTAACCGTTTACATTCTGAGTACTGGTAGAGAAGTAGTAAACTGTTTTATTATTGATTAAAAATAATGTTCATAGAGTACCGTGGTAATCTCACAAATACATATTGAAAGTACCACTGTACTTACTGAAATAAAAAATAATATATATATATATATATATATATATATATATATATATATATATATATATATATATATATATATATATATATATATATATATATATATATATATATATATATATATATATATCACTGAAAAAACCATAGGTTTGACACATGTTATAGTTAGCTGGAAATTTTACTGACATAAAACCAATGAAATTCCACGTTATAGTTAGTTGGACTCACTATAACTTGCGCGTGCAATGCACTGCTGATGACGTCACATATTACATCACTCATGACATGGTCAGTGACATCACTCATGACATCACTGATGACACCATCCAGTGAATATGTGTCTTTCTGAAAAATAAATATTAGTGAGTAATGTTTAAATATTTAAATATATATATTAGTGTTTCACTTTGTGTATAAGTGGCTACATGTGTTGGTAAGTAGCTACATGAGTATGTATATGGGTTATTAGATGTTTCTCTTAGTATCAGTATGAGTGTCTATATGGTTTGGTGGGGGTATTACTTAGCACATAGATGCATGAGTGACTGACTCTCTGTTTGTATGTGTTTTGAAGACAGCATATGTGCAGGACTGTATGGGTGGATGAGTGTGTATATGTGTTTGTTAGTGAGTGAATGACTGTCTCACTAGTGTCTTTATCAGTAACGACATATGTTTTAATCTAGTATATGTGAATATTGATGTATATAAGTGAGTATATGTGAGAGTAAGAGATTGAAAGAGTTCCTGTTTAAATAAGTATGTGTTTCTATAAGTGATTGTTTAAGAGAATAAATATGTGTAATTTTCAATAGAAGTAAGGTGGAAGTGTGTGTATAACTCTATATTCAAATAAATGGATGTTCAATAGTTTATTTGCACGTGTGAGTATGTCTGTGAGTAACTTTTCGATGATTGTCGGTGTGTAACAGGATGTATAGGTGTATCATT
Source organism: Lissotriton vulgaris (assembly GCF_964263255.1). NCBI lineage: Eukaryota > Metazoa > Chordata > Amphibia > Caudata > Salamandridae > Lissotriton > Lissotriton vulgaris. Next base: position 885,204,561 of record NC_141694.1, read on the forward strand.
TCATATGATGAGTGAGTATATGTATGAGTGGATGTGTATATAGATGGTGGAATTACTGAATTACTTGTTGTAACTGATATGGGTATCTGCATTTTTTTTTAAATTTCAGTTTCTATTTTTGAATATGTGTTTCAAGGGTTACATTACAGTGAAAGGAGGTCTGTCACTATGTCACAAGGATGGTGTCATCAGTGATGTCACTGACCATGTCATGAGTGATGTAATATGTAACGTCATCAGCAGTGCATTGCACGCGCAAGTTATAGTGAGTCCAACTAACTATAACGTGGAATTTCATTGGTTTTATGTCAGTAAAATTTCCAGCTAACTATAACATGTGTCAAACCTATGTTTTTTTCAGTGAATTTCATAGGTTTTTTAAATGCTACTTCCTAACTATAACGTGTGTAAAACCTATGGTTTTTTCTGTGAATTTCATTGGTTTTTAAAATGCTAATTCAGAAGAATGTTGTGTATGCAACCTATACTTTTGGCAATAAAGTTCTGGCAATATTTTTTTCGAAAACAAGCCGTTTTCTTCACTGTTCAAGTTGCATAGAGACTCCTTGTAAAGCAATACAGAATTCGAAAGTCTGTACCTTGCCTTTTTTTAAACACATTAAAATTTGTCTGTAAATAAAAATAGCCTCACTAAACTTTCGTGCGCGACCCGGTGTGCGCACTCTCGGCAACAGTTGTCAATAAAATGGATATCGCATTTCCAGGCTTTCGTGCACGACCGAGTGCGCGCACAGGCCTATATATTTCGTAAAAACCTTGCAATTTGAACTTATTGAATTTCTTCATACACCCCTCAAAGAACTTATAGTACGTCAAAGAGACTGTACCTAGACTTCTTTTTTATTTCTATGAAACTTTTCAGTAAATGGAGCCGAATGTCTTTTTAAACTTTCGTGCGTTACCGGATGTACACACCTTGGTATTTTTTTTAGAAATATAAAACGTTTCATACTTTAACAATTGTGTGCTTAAATCCAGCTCAGAAGATATACAAAATCATGATGGTAGTTGGTTCAACCCGGACCGTTTATTAGAGGTAGATCGTCCGACTCCACCGGAAGACACCCCTAATAAAAAGGACATATATATAAAATGCGGACTAGCCGCTGTATCGTGCTAGCAAACTATAACATATAAATCGTTAGAAAAAACAAAAGGAATCGAGCAAAATCAGTAGGCCACTGATGAGATCTTTTTTTGACCTCACTAAAATAGAAAAATTAGGAACAACCCTTCATGAGAAATATGAAACTAGTGAGAGAAACCGAGCTCGACGCCATGATGGCTGCAAGACAGCTCGGCTCCGCCGCCCACCCCACCCAAAATAACGACAAATATTATAAAGATACACAACACACCAGCAAAGTAACAGGGTAAAACATTTTATTAAATAACTATTTACATGGCAGCCTACTGCAACATGAAAACAACACTTTCAATTGGTTCTTAATAGTTTCAATTCTGGAATTTACACGCAGCACTCCACCCACTTCCCTCACTATCTTTTCTACTCTCAAGAGACAACAACGTCCTACATCTTTCGGAAGACTTTGGTGAAATGGCTACCGTATCTCATTCATCTTCCGAATCTGACCAAAATGATCGACTACCTTTAATAAGAAAAAATAAATCTTTCATCTGGCAATTTTTCACTTATCCTGAAGATCAAAAGAAAGTGAATGCACCAAAAGTAACCTGCACGATATGTGACTTGGTTCTCTCAAGAAGAAATCCAGCAAAAAAATATTCCTTTTCCATACATACCATGGTGCGGCATGTCAAACAAGTGCACCCTCTGCAATTTGCAGAGGCAACGACAAGAGCCCTGGCCACGCTATTACCATTAGAGGTGGCCAGCACATCTTCTGATCGACGACCTGTATCTCCATGGAGTGCAGAGATGGACTTCAGATATTTAACTATATATGGTCCATAACCTATGGTTTTTTCAGTGATTTTCTTTGGTTTTTTAATAGCAAATATCAAAAGCTTTTTTGTGGAAAATGACTAAAATTAGGTATACATAAGCGGCGTTCATTTATGTTCACCACAGCCATTGTTAAAAGTAAAGTGAAAGTCGCGAAACAGTGGCCACGCCATCTAGTCCCTTTTAGGCCCCATCATGCACGTAAGTAACAGCCATTTTCTGTGTCATGGCCTCTCTGCCCACTGCCAATAGCCTATGATTGTTCGAAATTGGTTCTCTTTGGGTCATTCTCTGTTCACAAATATGCATAAAGTCGCAATACTCTATTTAGTTTTTGCAGATAGTGAAGGATAGGTAGTGCACACTTTTGTCCCCTTTGTAACCCGTCATGCCTATCTCTGCCCCGTTTGTTGGTAGTTGGTTCAACCCGGACCGTTTATTAGAGGTAGATCGTCCGACTCCACCGGAGGACCCCCCTAATAAAAAGGACATATATATAAAATGCGGACTATCCGCTGTATCGTGCTAGCAAACTATAACATATAAATCGTTAGAAAAAACATGAAACTAGAGAGAGGAACCGAGCTCGACGCCATGATGGCTGCAAGACAGCTCGGCTCCGCCACCCACCCCGCCCAAAATAACGACAAACACTATGCAAATATTATAAATATATACAACACACCAGCAAAGTAACAGGATAAAACGTTTTATTAAATAACTATTTACATGGCAGCCTACTGCAACATGAAAACAACACTTCTAATTGCTTCTTAGTAGTTTCAATTCTGAAATTGAACACCCAGTACATCCAGAGGTCATGTCTGACAAGTTGTGTGGGGGGATGCCTTGCTAATGCCGCCACCCCCACCAACTTCTGTAGGAAGGACTCTGGATATCCTTGGTCCCTGAGAGGCTTCGATGTCCCTGCCTTGCACAAATGTCATAAGTTCTGGATGTTGAGAGCCAGATTTCAGGGTCCGACAAGTTGTGTGGGGGGATGCCTTGCTAATGCCGCCACCCCCACCACCTTCTGTAGGAAGTACTCTGGATATACTTGGTCCCTGAGAGGCTTCGATGTCCCTGCCTTGCACAAATGTCATAAGTTCTGAATGTTGAGTGCCATACTTCAGGGTCCAAGAAACGCGGACTCGGAGGGGGCGCTTGGCTCCTGCCCCCTCCCCAAGTCTTGTTCCCCTGGTATGGCCTGAGATCGCCCCCGACATAGGCGGCCGGCTCCCGGGGTCAGGCGGAACTTCTTGCCTTTTGATGCCTCTTCCATTCTGGACCTTGTCCCACAATCCGTTTGACCTGAAGACACGTCCTGCGGTGCCCTGGTCCGACCATCACATTTACACCGTCTCACCCGCCATCCGGCTGAATTGCACCCACTCTTCCGATACAGCGACAGGCGGCTGCCACGGAGCTCAGGAAATGGCGGTCGGCTCCACAGACTTGGGCCTGGCCTGCAAGGATGGCTCTGGGCAACCCTGGAACTCGGACGCTTGACTGCTAGGGCATGAGCCCCATTCCCAAAAGCGTCCCCTCAGCCTTGAAGATTCTACAAGAGTCACCGAGGCCCCCGACTCCTGCAGACTTCCGGTGGGGAGCGACTGCCATGATTGCTCGCGGAATGGCCACGACGTAGCCACGGGGTGCTCTCATGCTGACGCCAGCTTCAGTCTGAAACATCCAGAAACACTGTAGACTACCAATTCGATCAGTTCCGGTGGAGCCCCAACGGCGTATCACGTTCTTGCGTAATCCGTCATATGACGCGCCGCGTTAGCGCACCCGGAAGTGCTCCGGTGCGCGAGGCGCAAAGCGCAGCTTCCCGGAAGCAATGCGGAGCGCGTAACGTAAGCATTTACATTTCAGTTGGTTCTCCCTCACAATATTTTCAATGTCACATAAAAGTCACCCATCACCCACTGCCATCTCTGGCTGTTTCCATGGTAACACCTCATTCTGCACCTGGCTGAAGGCACAGGTCAAAAGTTCATATCTCAACGTTCTACAGCAAAGTAACAACACTGTTTTCCCTCCAGAAACACCTGCCAATCCACAGCTCTGTTACATGTCTTTTTTTTTCACACCCAATAGTACTTTTCTTTTAACATAAACATTAACATGCAACGTACTGTTCAATCTCCACTTCTTACAATCAACCAATCATTTTTATTTTTTAAACCACACCCAACCTCTTCCTTTTTCTTTATTTAGAATTTCAACTTCTAACTACCATTCCACTTCCAGAACCGATCGGAGGACGACTACAAATCCCTTGAAAATGAAGGTCTGGCTAATAGGACACAGTTATATTCACTCGAGTGAAAAATATGCAGTAAGCAGACGAATTTGCAACCTCAGCTTACCAAATGTACACATAACATGGATTTCCAAAAGAGGATTGAAATGTCACCAATTGATTCCATTGGTGAAAACTTTTATGCATCTCCCAGAACCAGACCTTATAATTGTGCACTGTGGTGGGAACGATCTAGGCACAATCACTGGGGTAGGTCTGGAAATGCTTCTAAAAGACACCTTTTGACAATTGATGACACTTTTTCCTCGATCTGCCTTGGTATATTCCAATATATGCCAAAGACAGAAATGGAATTGGTCCAATCACCATTGTGCACAATTTGAGAAAGCAAGGAGACATGTAAATAAATCTGTTTCTGCGTTCCTCAGAGATTATAGCATGGGTTCTATTTACCACAACAACTTGCGATACCACATGCAAGACGTCGATAGGAGAGACGGTGTTCATTTCACGAATGAGGGAAACAGAATCTTCCTCTGCAACATCAGGCTCTGCATCGGTACTTACTTATAAATGCAGAAAACACTCAATTAACACAATGGCTCTTTTCAGAGCCACCTTATATCTAAGCACTCAAACTTCTGATTTATCTCCATTTTCACACTCTTGTAAAAAGGTGTGCGCGACCGAGTGCGCGCACCACGCAACTTTACAAAAAAAAAATATATATATATTTTCGCCTTTAAGGGCCTTACTGCACATCCTGAGAAAACCTACGCAGCAAAACAATCTCTACCTTCTCCCCTTTCCATATTCCAACGCTTTGAAATCAACAATATATTTACTCGCAATGACAAAATGGCGGTCAACACTTTCTGATTTCCTTCGAATCGAACGTTAACAGACGTCACGCAGCAAAATTCCGCTCGCGCGCGCAGCCGTTTGGGTGCGCGCACGTGTGCGCGCGTATAGATATATAATTGACTTTAACTTTAATTTCCTCAGCAACTACTGAACGGATTTACACCATTCCAAAAAAAGCGTAATCTGCGAGCCGGACTGTACAGTTTTGCCAAATTTCTTATAAATCCATTCACCCGTTCGACCTGTAGCCGAGTCTAAAGGTCCTATGGAAAATAACATGGAGAAAGCACGTTTTGGGACCCCCTTTTATCTCAGCCCCCACTTGACCAATCCCCCCCAAACTTTTAGGGAAGGAGCGCAGCAGACCGAGCCATCTTCTTTGAGAAATTCGCTAAGATTCTTCAACCAGGGCCAAAGTTATTCCAAATAGAATGTTGAGGATTTCCTATGGAAACTAGGTCCTAACTATAACTACCTACTGGCGACCGCCAGTAGGTAATATATATATACATATATACATATATATATATTCACTGAAAAAACCATAGGTTATAGACCATATATAGTTAGGAATTAGCATTTACAAACCTTGAAAATTCACTGAAAAAACCATAGGTTATAGACCATATATAGTTAGGGATTAGCATTTACAAAACCTTATTTTACTCGCAGAAAACCATTGAAATTCGCATATATAGTTAGTTGCACTAACTATATATCGCGCACCCGCAATCCACTGCTGATGATGTCACATATTATATAATTCATGACATGGTCAGTGACATCACTGATGACATCACTGATGACATCTCAAATGACATCACTGATGACATCACTGATGACATCATCCAGTGACTGTGTGTTTCTGTAAAGTTTAAATATGTTTTACATATTGAAGAATGAGTAGATGTAGAAGTGTCTGGATGAAGGATTTAGTAGGTGCGTGACTGACTGTATGAGTGAATGATTAAATGTGTCTCACTGAGTGCATGGGTTAGTGACTAAACTGTCTTAATTTGTGCATCATTATGTCTGTTGTTCTGTAAACTGCTGCATGTGTTGATCAGTAGCTATATGAGTAACTATATGGGTTATTGATTGGTTGGCCAAGTATTTGTATGGGAGAGTGAGTGTGTGTGTGTGGGTGACTGGGAGGTGTGTAACTCTGTGCATAGATGTGTGAGCAGTTGATTCACTAGATGTATGGGTTCAAAAGTGCATGTGGAAACAGCTGTATGGGCGGTTGACTGTGTGCATGAGTGTATTGGTGAGTGAAAGGATATCTCAGTGCTACATGTCAAAGTAAGTACATATGTAAAACACAGTCCATGTGAGAGTTGACATATCTAAATAACTGTGCATAAGAGCCAGTGAATGTGTGAGTGGCTGTATGGATCATTGTGAACTTGTATCAAGGATTGTATAAGAGAGTAAATATGTGTTAGTATATGTTTGAATAAGTAAGGTGTGTATAACTGTATAGTTGAGGAAATGGAGGTGTGATTGATTCTTTGCATGACTGACTAGGTGTATGAGTAACTCCATGGATGAGTGACAGTCTGTGAGTGTCTGTTTACACTGATTGTATCCAAGGTTATATTAGAGTCTGAAGAGGTTCATCGTATTATCACATGAAGGATGTCATCAGTGATGTGATAAGTAATGTCAAATGAGATGTCACCAGTGATGTCATTTGAGATGTCTTCAGTGATGTCATCAGTGATGTCATTTAAGATGTCATCAGTGATGTCATCAGTGATGCCACTGACCATGTCATGAATGATGTAATATGTGACATCATCAGCAGTGGATTGCGGGTGCGCGATATATAGTTAGTGCAACTAACTATATATGCGAATTTCAATGGTTTTGTGCGAGTAAAATAAGGTTTTGTAAATGCTAATCCCTAACTATATATGGTCTATAACCGATGGTTTTTTCAGTGAATTTTCAAGGTTTTGTAAATGCTAATTCCTAACTATATATCGTCTATAACCTATGGTTTTTTCAGTGAATTTCAATGGTTTTTTAATAGCAAATATCAAAAGCTTTAAAATGTCAAGTACGTGGTAGGTAAAAACATTTTCGTGTTTATGCACGCTGATGTGCTTTGAACGCTGCCCCCCCCTCCTCTTTTCTTTTAGGAGTATTCTCTTTTTGCAGATAGTGAAGGGTAGGTAACACAGGCCTTTGCCCCCGTTGTAACCTGTCGTGCCTGCTTCCCTCTCCATTTGATTGATTGTTATCCTAGCATTTATTGTTTTGGAATTGGTTCTCTTTGGTTCATTCTCTATTTACAAACAAGCACAGAGTCGCAATACTCTGTTTAGTCTTTGCATATAGTGAAAAATCGTTAAAAAAACAAAAGGAATCAAGCAAAATCAGTAGGCCACTAATGGGATCTCTTTTTGACCTCGCTAAAATAGAAACATTATGAACAACCCCTTTTGAGAAATACGAAACTAGTGAGAGGGACTGAGCTCGACACCATGATGGCTGCAAGACAGCTCGGCTCCGCTGCCCACCCCACCCAAAATAACGACAAACCCTATGCAAATATTATAAATATATACAACACACCAGCAAAGTAACAGGGTAAAACGTTTTATTAAATAACTATTTACATGGCAGCCTGCTGCAACATCGATCCAAACAAGCCTTTGTATTTGGGGCTCAAAATCAACAAGTAATAGGGTAAAACGTTTTATTAAATAACTATTTACATGGCAGCCTGCTGCAACATCGATCCAAACAAGCCTTTGTATTTGGGGCTCAAAATAAACCATCAATAGTAAGATTTTCATAGGTGAGTGTAGGTTCATGATTTTCCATCCACAGACTAAAAGCCTGGAGTGGGAGTGAAAGAACAATAACTAGGTAAGAAGGAAAGCAGAGGCTGTGGGAAGGACTCTGGATATGTTGCTTGGTCCCTGAGATGCTTCGATGTCACTGCCTTGCACAAATGGCATGAGTCCTGGATGTTGGGTGCCATAGTTGAGGGTTCCGAGCAGCGCTTGTAACACTGTCCGAAGCTTATTTGCACCTGCTGCAGCTTCACTATTCTCAAAGTAAGTGGGGGCTGTTTGTGGACCTGACTGCATTGGAAAACAATGTGATGCGGTGCCTCCCTGAACCGCTTGATGGAGGCCCTCGAGATAATTGCGCCTGCTCCACACCTTGTCCCACAATCTGTTTGACCTGAAGACACGTCCTGCGGTGCCCTAGTCCGACCATCACATATACCTGCGCCAGGAAACGGCGTGGGGTGCACTAGAAGGGAGAGGCGGCGCCGCGAACGAGCCTCCCTAACCTCCCCAGGTGAAAGTTTCTCAGCTACACCCCAGCGCTTCACTCGACCAGCTGACTTGCGCCCGCTCTTGCGACACAGTGCCTCGCTCGGCCAGCTGAATTGCGCCTGCTCTTGCTATTACAATGTCTCACCCGCCATCCAACGGAATTGCACCCAATCTTGCGGTACAGCGACAGGCGGCTGCTACGGAGCTCACGAAATGGCGGTCGGCTCCACAGACTTGGGCCTGGCCTGCAAAGATGGCTCTGGGCAACCGTGGAACTCTGACGCTTGACTGCTAGGGCATGGGCCCCATTCCCAAAAGAGTCCCCTCAGCCTTGAAGATTCTACAACAGTCACCGGGACCCCCGACTCCCGCAGGCTTCCGGTGGGGAGCGGCTGCCATGATTGCTCGCGGAATGGCCACGACGGAGCCATGAGATGGTGGTGCTCTCATGCTGACGCCAGCTTCAGTCTGAAACATCCAGAAACACTGTAGACTACCAATTCGATGACTTCCGGTGGAGCCCCAAAGTGACCCGGTAAGGAAGAACTTGCCCTCCCCTCTTTTGACTGATGGTTCTTGTTGCCTGTCCCCTCTGTTGTTATCTAACGGAACTTTTTTGGATTGCCGAGTGAGAAAAAAAAAGGTGGGGCTTTCATCATTTGGGAAAAAAAAATGTTTCAATCCAATGAAAAGTGTTATTTTTAGGTCATATGATCAAGCCTTCCATCATTAGGAAACCAAAAGTAAAATGAACCAATGAAAAGTTTTATAAACAAGTCACATGACCTGTTATGCGGCTTTGGGCTATAAAAAGTCTACAAAATCCGTTGGCCTGTGAGGCGGCGTCAGTAGCGGACCGATGTGCGAATAGGCCGAAGGCAGCACAACGCGCCGAGATCCGGATGGCACCGAGGTGGTGTCCAGCAAGTTGCACTGGTGTGGCCATCCTACAATGCTGCGCCGAAAGTCGGCGTGGGGTGCCGGGGGGGGGGAGGCGGTGCGAACTGGCCTCTCCCGCCTATCCAGGTGGAGGCACCTCATCTGCAGTGTCAGCATGAGAGCACCACCATCTCGTGGCTCCGTCGTGGCCATTCCGCAAGCAATCATGGCAGCCGCTCCCCACCGTAAGCCTGCGGGAGTCGGGGACCCCGATGACTTTTGTAGAATCTTCAAGGCTGAGGGGACGCTTTCGAGAATGGGGCCCAAGCCCTAGCAAGCAAATGTCCGAGTTCAAATGTGTCCCAGGGCCATTTTAGTGGACCAGGCCCAAATCCGAAGAGCCGGCCGCCATTTTAAGAGTCCTGTGGCAGCCGCCTATCGCTGCACCGCAAGAGTGGGCGCAGTTCAACTGGATGGTGGGCAAGACGCTGTAGCCTTGAGAGCGGGCCCAACTCAACTGGATGGTGGGCGAGACGCTGTAGCCGCAAGAGCGGGCGCAACTCAGCTGAATGGCGGATGAGGCACAGTGCAGCAAAAGCGGGCGGTAAACAGCTGAATTCCGACTGAAATGGTAAAGGGGCGCCCCACTGCAGCAGAGGAGCCTCCAGCTGGGGAGGCGGGGGAGGCCCGTTCGTTCCGCCTCCCCCCCCGGGGCGCCCCACGCCGTTTTTCGGCACAGCATTGTAGGATGCCAAGACCAGTGCGACAACTTACTGGACATCACCTGGGTGCCGTCCGAATCTCGGCGCGTTGTGCTGCCTTCGGCCTATTCGCACAAAGGACCGCTACTGACGCCACCTCACAGCAGCCCATTGTTGCTTTGTTTAAAATGTTTTTTTTAACGTGTTTACTTTGTTGGAGCGTTGTATATATTTATAAGTTATTAAAGTGTTATAATCCTACTACTTTGTTGGAGTGCTATATATTTTTAATGTGACACATAATTGTGAAGACTTTAATGTACAAAAAGGCATCCCTGGAATCTTCCGCTTCAGGCTCGATCCCACACACCCTCACAGTGAGAATCCCCTCCCCAATCACAATACAAGATCATTATCAGATAGTAGGAACGCGTGTGGTGTGACGGATCTCATGGGGTGGGGGCCTTGATCTACTGTAACTCCTTTGAAGTGGGGTGATTCTTTACAGTTGGGGCCATAAACTACATCCGCAGGGCTAGGTGATAGCCTGGGACCGGCCTGGACAATCAGACACAGAGGAAGAGGAGTGTCAGAGGGTGCGGTAGTGAATAGGGTGAAAGGGAGGTGTTGGGCGGGCACAGGGTGTGATTCTCAGGGAATAGCAGCGCAGATGGGGGGAGGTTTATGGCCCATGCATGAGAGAGAGAGCGGGGGTGACCAGTGCGTGGGGGAGATGCTTGCGAGGGTGGGGAGCCATGCTGAGGATCGGCGACATGCAGAGAGTGGGTCTGGTCAAGGCATCTAAAATAACTGCCGTGCACGACAAAAGTGTGGCATTGGAAAAAAGGCAAGATGGCGCAGACAATGTTTATCAATACGGATTAATTTATAACAATTATTTTTAACAATATATTTACTCGCAGTGACAAAATGGTGGTCAACACTTCCTGATTTCCTTCAAATCGAACGTTAACAGACGTCACGCAGCAAAAAAATAAAAATCCGCTCACGCGCAGCCGCTGGAAGACATGTATCAACATATATGAGCATCCTCAGCCACCCTCAGAAAACATAGGGGGTCAGGATACGTCTCCCGTACCCCCAGAGGGTGCGGTAGTGAATAGGGTGAAAGGGAGGTGTCGGGCGGGCACATGGTGTGATTCTCAGGGAAGAGCAGCGCAGATGGGGGGAGGTTTATGGCCCATGCATGAGAGAGAGAGCGGGGGTGACCAGTGCGTGGGGGAGATGCTTGCGAGGGTGGGGAGCCATGCTGAGGATCGGCGGCGTGCAGAGAGTGGGTCGGGTCAAAGCATCTAAAATGGCTGCCGTGCACGACAAAAGTGTGGCATTGGAAAAAAGGCAAAATGGCGCAAACAATGTTTATCAATACGGATTAATTTATAACAATTATTTTTAACAATATATTTACTCGCAGTGACAAAATGGCGGTCAACACTTCCTGATTTCCTTCGAATCGAACGTTAACAGACATCATGCAGCAACAACAAAAAATTCCGCTCACGCGCAGCCGCTGGAAGACATGTATCAACATATATGAGCATCATCAGCCACCCTCAGAAAACATAGGGGGTCAGGATATGTCTCCCGTACCCCCTTATACCCATTTCTCACATTGTTTTTCCTCCATCTTGTAATTTAAATGGCGAATTTCCATTTCGCTACCGGTTCGCAAACCGGAAAGCGCTTCTACCGCGAAAAATCAATTTTTTTTTATTTGCCCCACGGGACCCTTTAATAACTCCAACATCATTCCTAGGGGGTCAAGAGGGGTCTACCTTGCCCCCTTTCATTAAATTCCCCCTTCGTTTTTCTCCTCCTCTTGTCTCTCGATCCTACCGAGAGACAAGATGGCGGCCGTTCCGGACTGTTTAGAATGTTGACAGACACCGGAGAGCCAATCAGGTTCGCTTCGCAAAGTTCCGTAACGCGAAAAGTACGGGAACCGGATCGCTACCCGGGACGCTGTCACAGATATATCTGTTTTTTAAAACGTTAATTTCTCAAAATCCACTGGAGCACATATATTGAGACCCAGCAAAGGCACATCGGGCTAACAGTCCCTACAATTTTGCCAAGTTTCGTGCAAATCCATTCAGCCGTTCGAGCTAAAAGTGAGGCCAAACGCCCTATGGAAAAATGAATGGGAAAAATGCTTTTTGGGACCCCCCTTTTTTCTCGGCCCCCCCTTGACGAAACCCCCCCAAATTTTCAGGAGCTGCTCAGAAACAGAATGTGCCATTTTCCTGACAATTTCAGCCGATTCCGTCCACAAACGACAAAGTTTTTAGACATAGAATTTTCAAAAGTCCCATAGAGAAAAAATCCTAACTATATATACCTACTGGCGACCGCCAGTAGGTTATATATATATATATATATATATATATATATATATATATATATATGGAGCAATTTCTGTTCCCAGTTGAGACCACAGAAGTAACGGACCACCACACGACTTGCAGAGTGTCACAGCGAACTTTTATTATCCATTTTGTCAGCAGTTCAGGTAGGCATGACGCGTTTCGGGCAGGGACTGCCCTTGATCACATAACGGAAATGCAGTTAGTGTCACTTTAAATAGAGCACACACTCGTTTTTTTCTTTCTATAATAACACCACGTGTTCTAGTAATCAAAAACATAGAAAACAGACTTTTTTAACGTGTTGGGTGTTTTACATGTGCACAAGAAATTGCAACTTTGCCAGCATAGATATAAATTATAGCAGCATGATTCATATTGCACTTAAAATAGAAATTCTTTCAATGTAGTTCAATTTGCAACGAACATATGACCGCTTCAATGCGTATTGACGTGTACCAATATTAAACCAACAGCATAATACTTGAAAACCATACAATGCAACTATCGTATCTTATAAATAGTGATCCAGTTAGTAAAACCTTTGCAATCAATAAATAACATATAAATATGTTAAAATAGTAAAAAGTACCTTCAATGAATAAAAGGTCAATTAATAATTTACATAAATAAACATTATGTTAAAATGATTGTGCAAATGGCAATTTACCTTATGACTGGCTATAACGTAGCTGATATGTAATTAAGTAAATACACTGGCTCATAAAAATGGCACGCCTTAAGGTCACGTTGCTTGTAAAAAAGATTACTATTTATAAAGTGCTAGTGCTGAACTAATACAATAAGGATAGAGCCTCTACCCTTGAGCCGCTGGTTCCTAAAGAGATAGATGACCAGATGTATTTAAAGTCAACTTCCAATTATAAAGTGAAATGAGTGCAACCCAGATAGTGTGAAAGGTTTAAAAACATAGTGATACTAGGGAGAGATAACAAATCACAGGTTCAATAAATATCGCTCAAGGACATTGGTAAATAGTTCCAAAGGGTAAAGGGTTCCAAAGCTAGATTAAACAAAAAGGGAGATAGGGGACAGCCCTGTTTAACACCTCTACCCAAATTGAAATATGAAGAGGTGAGGCCATTAGCAAATAAAGCTGCTCTAGGATTTGAATATAAAAGGGAAATTAACTTACTAATTTTAGGGCCAAAACCAAATCACCTAAGTGTTGAAAAAAAAAAGGCCAATAAACTCTGTCAAAAGCTTTTTCCGCATCTAAAGCTATAGACGCCAGAGATGTGGAAGAATGAAATGATTTGGAGAGTATATCAAAGAATAGACTTGTGTTGTCAGTAAGAAAACGACCCTTCACAAAACCTGATTGTTTTATGCCTAGAAGATCTGGAAGAAACGATTCTAATCGTAGGGCCAAGGATTTGGAGAACGGTCTGTAATTTTTACAAAAGCTTGGATCTTTATTGTCCTTAGGAATAAGGCAAATAAGGGCTTCTAGAAAAGAACCTGAAGAAGTTCCTGTTAAGAAAAAGGATGTCAAAAGTTTATACAATTTAGGAAGAAGGAGCTGGGAAAAATGGGAAAAGAATTCAACAGTTAGACCGTCTGGAACTGGGGCTTTGTCTTTTTTAAGAGTAAGCAAGGCAGTGCGTAGCTCTTATACAGAAACATCAGGTTCTAAAGAGTCCAAATCTGAAGGGATATCAGAGGGTTTAACAATAGAAGAGAGATAGTCCATAATAGACTCATCCGTGGGGTAGTTTAAGGCATATATTTAAAGAGTTGCAGAACGTATGGAATTCTTGCAAAATTTCTGAGTCTTTAAATCTGGGTGTCTGTTGATCATCAAGGATTGAATCAATGATAAATATATTCTTTTTGGATTTAAGATAATTAGCCAATAATTTGCCAGACTTATTTTGTCCGCCATAAAACTTTTCACTGGATTTAAGTAAGTATAAAGAAGCATTTTCAGTAGATTCTTTATTAAATTTAAAGTTTGGCAGCTATTAGATCTGTTAAACAATCTTTAGATTTGGTAGCATATTAAGAATGTTCCATATTTTTTATCTTAGCAAAGAGAGCCAAGGCTGTTTTTCGAGTATTATGACACGTCTTGGAAACGTAATTGATAATAAAGTCCGTGCAGCGGCCTTAAAAGCACCCCATATGACATGAAAACAGAAGGTATCTGATTAATTGAAGGTAAAATACTCATTAAAAAAAGAAGTGAAAGAGGATGTAAAAACAGGATCATGCAACAAGGAATAATTAAAACGCCAGTGTCTAGGGGCAGAATATTTATGGAGTATATCTAGAGAAAGTGATACCGGGGCATAATCAGAAATTAGGATAGAGCCAATACCAGCAGATCTAATGGACTGGGAGAGGACATGGGAGATAAAAATATGATCAATGCGTGACTGTGTATGATGAACTGGAGAAAAGAATGTGTACTCCCTCAAAGTGGGATTGCACAGTCTCCATTACGATCTATGAAGGGATCAATAATTTGATTACAGTTTCCGGCTACAATCAGATTGTCATGAGGGAATTGCGATTCAGAAAAGGGGGTGGTGATGAACAGAGTGTCTGAATTAAGCAGACCACTCTTACCCAGTCCAAAGATCAGGGCTTGATCCATCACCGTTATTTATCTCACTGCACCATCCCAGCTCAGAACCTGGCTATATGCAAATCAGTCTGTCCCTGGCCCAGTGCATCATGGGAACAGGGCAGACTAAACTACCAAGCCAATTCTTCACCAGAAAGGAGACAAGCTACCGGGGACCGGTTTCTGGCATTTCAGCCTTCTTCGGCCCAGCTTGCTTGAATCCTGATGGTGCAGTGAGCAAGGGACTCATGTCTGAGTAAACCCTGCCACACCTATAGTGGCCAAAAACGATTCAGAAAAGGGGGTGGTGATGAACAGAGTGTCTGAAAATTCTATGCCTAATAACTTTGGCGTTTGTGGACGGAATTGGCTGAAATTTTCAGGAAAATTGAACATTTTGTTTCTGAGCAGCCCCTGACAATTTGGGGGGGGTTTCATCAAGGGGGGGCCGAGAAAAAAGGGGGGTCCCAAAACGCGTTTTTCCCATGTTAATTTCCATAGGGCGGTTGGCCTCACTTTTAGCTCGAACGGCTCAATGGATTTGCACGAAACTTGGCAAAATTGTAGGGACTGTTAGCCCGATGTGCCTTTGCTAGGTCTCAATATATGTGCTCCAGTGGATTTTGAGTAGTTTAGGTTCAAAAAAAGATATATATCTGGGCGGAGCCTAACCACACATCTGATCTGATTGGCTGTCAGCACTTCATCCAAGAAGTGTTGGCAGCCATCTTGGGACCAATATACATGATAGCACCTCATTAAAAAGCATTGTAGTTAATAGAGGGTTTTAGGACTTTAGTTACATTATAAATCATTTGTTGATGGTACCATACTCGTTTTAGGAATTGTGGTGGGTTCTAAGGTGATTTTACCATGTGAAAAAACCTTCTGCTGTGATATCATGAATATTGTTTGAAAGAAAACTAATATCTCATGATTTTCCCACAGTGGTTTGGAAGGGGATCTATAAGCTAAACTGAAAGCATATTTTCTGTAAATTCACATTATCTTTCTCAGTCATGTGAAAATGAAGTCTGTCATTCTCAGTAAAACATGTACATCCAAGAAGGACAGAGACTGTCAGTTGATTCCTTTGTGTTCTACTGCAGCCTCCTAGAGTGTTCTAAAGAACAACTAGAGCACTAACAGTCCTACTTATTACAAAGGTATGGCACACCTGAAGCCATCTTGATTGGAATAAAGTGGTAACTCTTAAAACATTTAATTTAAAAAGAAACAACATGAGGGGGTATATTTTGCCATAGAAAGGATGATTAGTGCTGCAGAATGAAAAATTAGGGCACATTTTGAGTGACTTCTCTTTTTTTATTTAAATTTTTATTGTTAGCAGGCTGAAGAGGAAAATAGACAACAAAAAAAAGATAATAACAGTACATAAAACACAATACATATATATAATGACTGTCATGCATAACAGATACACAATTAGGTCGGTATTGCAGTTGAGGGCAAAAGGAAGGCAAGAAGGGAGAGGAAAAAAAAAAAAAAAAAGGGAATAGTAATTTCATGTTAACAATCTCCAAGCACTATGAAAGTTGTCAAATAATACAGCTTTTCCAAAAGTGTGATGTCAGCGTTCTATAAAAGTACCCCAGTTTTTTTCATAGTTTTTCATTGCTTTTGTGCCCCTAATGTTTGCTAAAGCAAGCTCCATTGAGTGTATTTCTGTTACCAGTGCCCACCAGTCCCAGATGTTTGGTGTTTCTGAGCTAATCCAAGCTCTTGCCACCGTTAGTTTGGCACAGGATATTAATATTGTGATCAGGGCGGCGTGTGGGAGTGGATCTGGATAAATGTCTA
This sequence comes from Lissotriton vulgaris, assembly GCF_964263255.1. Classification (NCBI taxonomy): domain Eukaryota; kingdom Metazoa; phylum Chordata; class Amphibia; order Caudata; family Salamandridae; genus Lissotriton; species Lissotriton vulgaris. Next base: position 885,221,313 of record NC_141694.1, read on the forward strand.
ATAGAACTGACACAGCTGTTAGAGCCGGTATCTGTATCTGCTTCATATGCAAGATTTTTTCCACTTCGCACCAGAAGATTTTCAAGTTCGGGCATGAGAACAGCATATGTGTCAGATCTGCCGCCTCAGTAGAGCATTTAGGGCATTTAGTTCGATCACTATGAGTGTTGTTATGAGACCATTTTGAGATTTTTTCGGGGGTATAATATAGCATACATGTTGTTCTAAATTGTTGGAGCCTTAAGCTGGATGATCTTGCTCGTTTATTAATATTCATTAAAGAGTTTGTTATCTGTGTAGGAGTTATATTTGATCCCAATGTTCTGCTCCATTTATCAGCGAGCTTGTTGCAATCGTTAGGTTTGACAGCAATAAGAGTGCTATATGTCTCACTTATAACAGATTTATTATTTTATGAGTGTAAACAAGTCCAAATATCAGATTCTGGGGGTTCTGGAACTTCCAAGATTTGTTTTTTATTGATCAGGAAATCATGTATCTGTAGGAATTTGTATCTCATGTTTTCGGATAAGCCGTATAGTTGTTTAAGAGTATCAAATTCCATGAAGCCCTGTGCGTTATATAAGTCCCCTAAGGTATTAATACCTAGTCTAGACCATCGGTGACCAGTATTGTCATTAAAAACATTTGGCAGGCCTGGATTTCCCCAGAGTGGTAGATTTGAATAGAAGAAGTTAGTATCACAAAAAGATAAAATATTACCCCATATCTTTGTTATATCTCTAGCTGTCTTAAATTTGACTCTTTTGTAGTAATTGGGATCATTAGTTCTAAATAAGAATAAATTTGAATCAGATTTTAACATGAAATAATGAAAAAATAAAACCCTTCCTTCGTTAAGTAATGAACGTAACCGATTAGTGAAGGCAGACCAAAAATATAATTTAACGTCAGGAAAATTAAGCCCACCTTCAGATATGTCGTTTTTCATAAGGTTCAATGATCTTCTCGCCTTTTTATACCCCCATATAAAACTGCTAAATATTCCATCCAATTTCTTAAAGAATTGATTATTTAGTGCTAGTGGTATAGATCGAAATAGGTATAGGAATTTAGGTAGTACCTTCATTTTAATCAAATTAATTCTGCCAATTATATTGAGAGGTAGCCTGTGCCATTTCTTTAATAGTAACCTAGTAGCTTTAATTAATTCATCGTAATTTATTTTATTGATGTCTTGTATATTAGCTGTTATTCTTATTCCCAAATAAGTGGCTATTTTGCATATCTCAGGCATTACCACAGGAGGGGCATAATTAACTATTATTTGTGTTTTTTGCAGATTTAATTTATAGCCCGCTACTTTACCATATTTCTCAGCTTCTAAGATTATTCCTTTTTGAGCCTCTACAGCATCTTCCGTGTAGACCGCTATGTCGTCGGCATATGCTGTTATTTTTAGTTCTTGGTGTCCTGATTTAAACGGTATGATCTGGGTTTGAGATTGAAGAGCTAGCAGAAAAGGTTCCAAAGAAAGTGCAGATAAAAGAGGTGAAAGAGGGCAGCCTTGTCTAGTTCCTCGTAAAATCCTGAAATCTGAAGATGCCAACCCCCCATAGCTAGTGAATGCAGTTGGTTTGTCATATAATGCTTTAATGCATTTCAAGAATTCCCCGCCAAACCTTAATTTAGATAGTACGCACCAGAGAAACTCCCATCCCACTCGGTCGAAAGCTTTCTCAGCATCTAACAAAATCATACCGAGTGGGATGGAGTCAGTCTCCGCGACATCAAATGCTGTTATGGCCGTGTTGACGTGTATGGTAGTGTCTCTCCCAATAATAAAGCCATGTTGCTGTGGGTGGATAATCATGGGCATAATGGGGGCCAGTCTTAGGGCTAAAATTTTGGCGAAAATGTTGGCATCTGTATTTATCAATGAAATAGGGCGATAAGACCCTCTTTCTTCTTTTGGTTTGCCCTTCTTCAGAAAAAATATTATTTTAGCTCTGTTCCAAGACGGTGGTGTTTTCCCTTCAAGGCCTACCAATTGAATTACTTTCAGCAAGGGTTGTTCGAGCTCTTTTAAGCATATTTTGTATATTTCTAATGGTATAGTATCTTCCCCTGCTGCTTTTCCTGAAGGTAATGAGGTAATATCTTGATGAAGTTCTAGCATAGTAATCTCATCAGACAGCGAGTCTATTTCAGTGATATTTTGAGTGTCTATAGTATGCTTTTCAATATATTTCTGTATATCATCTATGCTGGGGGTTGCTTCTGGGGTATATAGATTCTTATAGTAGTCAGCAAATTGTTCTAAGATGTCTTGAGGTTTATTGTATATTTTGTTCCCTCTTCCCCGAATACTAGTGATTGCAGCACTTGCTCTGTCTTCCGCTGTTTTATAGGCCAAAATTTTCCCAATTTTATCCCCCCCTTCATATTGATTTATTTTGAATTTATGTAGGCTGTTAATGCTCTTTTTAATAAATTTGGATTTTGCTTCATTCTTTAGTGACGTAAGTTTAAGCCCTATTTCTATGCTTGATGTCAAATTGGCCTGGAGGGATGATGACAAAAGTTCTTCTTGGATGGTTATTTTTTACATCAAAGTTTCATTCTTTTTTTTTAATTCTATATTCTGTCTAATCACATAAGTTTGAGTGTAACCTCTAATGCTAGCTTTACAAGCATCCCAAACTATTGCTGGTGATGCTGTATTTAAGTTTATGTTCATAAATTCTGTAAGATGTAGTTTTAGTTGTGTTGTGTATTCTATATCTGATATAAGGTGTCTTGGGAAGGAAAAGGGCCTAGGCGTGACTCTGTTCTCTGCTGTTTTAAATGATAAAATTATGGCATTGTGGTCGGAGGAGATGCGTGGACATAAGATCATAGAGCTTGTATTCAGTAAGTTGTCGCTTATAAATGCCATATCGATCCTTGAACATAGTTTATGGGGTGCCGAATAGTACGTATATCCTGGCTTGCTAGCATATAAGTATCGCCAAGCATCTTTTAAGTTATGTATACGGCAAATATCCAATATGGAAGCCCTTGTTTTATGCATCCTTTGATGTCCCCCAGATCTAGTAGTGTCTATTCTATAATCCATGATGCAATTAAAGTCTCCCATAACAATAAGTTCTCCCGTCCAGTCTAGAAGTTTAATGTTTAGTTCGTCAAAGACAGTAGGCTCATCTACATTGCTTCCATAGACCACACACAAAACATAATAGGCATTCTCCAATCGTATCTGAGCAATAGCCCATCTGCCATTTTTGTCACAAGATGTTTGAATTGTCTCGGCCTTAAATCATTTATCTTTAAGTATAGCTACTCCTCTAATAGGTTGGCAATAGGATGAGCTGATGATAACTTCATATCCAAGATGATTGAGTAGTTTTCTATCCTTCCCTGTAATATGTGTCTCAGATAGAAGAGCAACATGTGAGTTATGTAGTTTTAATTCTTCTTTTATCAGCATTCGTTTATTCTTGCTATTTAGCCCAGCAACATTCCAGGCTAGGCATTTTATTTCATACATCTATATCTCAGTTTAACCCAGAAAAGAAACAAAATTAAGGCTCTGCTCTTGAGGTTTAACTTATATTTATCGAAGCATTGGTTTGGTCTCCTGTTTTGTGTTCTACTAATTCGTTTGATATACAAAAAAGTTCCAATATCATTGTTTAGTTCCTCCCCTTCAACCTGCAAACTATTTTCTTTATTTTTACCTCCCCCACCCTCAACCCCCCAGAGTGCGGAGAACACCCTCCCACAGCCCCCCACCCCCCTAGCTCTTACCCCAGCCGGAGTAGAGCCGTCCCCCAGCATCTGCTGCCGCTGGATGGGCAGCTGGTTGGCAGGTCATCTCCGGAGCCCCCCCCCCTCTACACTTAAACAATCCATGAATCCATATGTCCACCGAAAAGAAAGTAGATTAATATTAATCTTGAGTGTTGCGAGCACACTACCTAAACAAATTTATAGCCTTGAAAGCCAGAAGAAGAAAAAAAAAAAAAAAAATGGGGAAAGGCTCTTAGCAAAAAGAAAAAAAATTCTTTTTACAATGTCTCTGTTATAGTACTTAATTTTTCGTTTTAGAGTTGGTCTTGCTTGAGCCAGCAGTAGTGTCAGCTAAATATGCTTCTGCTTCTTTTATATCCGTAAAAAAGTGGGTGCGGCCCCCTTTTATTACCTTTAAGCGTGCAGGTTCCTGAAGAAATACTTGGGCACCGCTTGACTTAATTGGATCTATCAGCTTGCGTAGCGACCACCGCCTGTCCATGGTTTCTTTACTGAGGTCAGAGCGGACAAAGATCGATATCGCACCAATAGTTACCGGGGTGTTAGGACGGGCTCTGTGCCAAATTGCTTGGCGAAGTAGAAAGTTGCCAAAAAAAACCAGGAAGGGGCGAGGGAACTGGCCCCCTCTGTTTCGCTGTATTATAGGAAGGCGATGTGCTCTCTGGATTTGTGAGTCCCAGTCCCAGTCCGCTAAATCAGGAAAAGCTTTCTGAAGTAGCCCCACTAAATAAGCCCTTGGATCAGATCCCTCTGTTCCTTCCGGTATGCCAAAAATTCTTAAATTCGAGCGTCTCTGTCTGTTCTCCAAATCCTCCACTTTTTGCTGTAGAGTCGCAATCTGTGTTTCGTGTTTATCGGATGAGGATGCAGTTCTAGAGCTTGTTTCTTCCACATCGGCAACTCTTTGCTGTAGTTCCGCGATATCCTGTGAGATTCCTCCAAATTTCCCAGTCAATTCTTGTATAGCTATCTGTACTTTGTTGTTATCTTCCCTCAGTTGTAAATAATGTGCTTGAGCCGAAGTCCGTTGATTGCTTAATATCTGAAGTATTATATCCAGCGGGGAGGCATCGGTTGAGTCTCGCGAGTTTGGCTCCTCTTCAGGGGCAGTCGTATAAGCTGTTGTATGACTATTACTCTCCAAGATATTATCAGATAGTGAGAGTTCATAGGAGGGGTTCAGAGTGGATATGGACAGAGCATCATTCTCTGTTGTATTTGCATTTGTTACATCTAAGGAGCATGTTTGTGACTCACACATCTCGCTCTCTATCGCAGGAGTTTCTATGATAGAGTCTTGCGGTTCGAACAACATTGATATGGGCATTTGTTCAGAGATAGTGTCTGATGCATTATTATCTGATGTGTTAGATAAGTTAGGTAGAGCAGTTGAGGGATCACTTTTTCCGTTATTGGCATCATCATTATTAGTATCGTTGGTAGTTCTTTGTGCGGCTTTTGATAATATTTCTGTAGGGCTTGCTCCAGACAGTCTTTGAGTCATATTTTTAACAAGCCCCTTTGTCACCATCCATCTTATTAGCGGGCTTTTATCTTGTAGAGTTTTTGTCGAGGTCTGGCTGTTATTTATCATAGAGCTGTTTATCAATAAGCTTGGTTTATTACTTTTTTTTTTGCCTTGGATTTATTTCTTTGTGTACGTCCTTTCTTAGTTTTTGACTTTATAGTTTTACCAACATTGTTCTCTTTCTCCCCTAGTTCATCTTCTGTTTCAGCGTCACAATCTTCAAAAGAGCTTAGTTCCATGATGTCTGTCTGTTCTGTTATCAATTCTCCCATTAGCCCATCTTCAACTAAGTCTGTTATGGGAGCCATGGCCATATTTCCTTGATCAGTACTAGCTACTGAGCCTGTTAAATCAGCATCTGCACCGCCAATATTGTTTTTTAATATCTGTGCGTGAATTGAAGCTTGACTTACTTGAGTTTTCCGTTTCTGTTACTATTTCTGTTACTTTGGTTGTAGCTAAATCTTGGACCCCATTTGAGATATTCACCAGAGCTTCCTTGTCTGCCCTTACTTTTGTCATAATATCGTTTTTAGCATCGTTTTTAACAGTAGTTTTAACAGCCACTTCCCCCAGATGCCCAGTTTTTTCCCAACTGCTGCCAAAGAAATATTAGAGATGTTAGTCTTTTTCAGTACCTGTTTTGTGATGTTGCCGTCCTCCTGTCGTTGAGCTCCCATCATGCCCAAGGCTTCATTCGTCTCTGTGTATTCTGTAAGTGCGGGAAGTTTAGTTTTTTTCCTTTTCTCCCCTTCCTTACTGGCAGCTGAAGCATTTGACATGGTTGAAGCTGCAGAGGTGAGCGCTTTCCGAGAAGTATTATCTGGCACAGACTGTGGGGTCGAAGGGTTAACAGACACCTTTACTGTTGTCAGGTTAGGCGCGCTGCTCTGTAGCTGTAATTGTATAGGTGAGTGAGGAGAGAGTGGAGAGGGTGGCAGTTTACTCACTGTATTTTTGCTGTTCCTCGTAGTTCTAGGAGGGTGCTTTGGTGACATTCTTCTCTGTTTCAAAAAATTCGAAACTTGGTGACTCAGGAGTGCCAGCCCAGATGAGTGGAGCCCAGAGCCTTTGAACAGACCAAAAATCGTCTGCCGAAGGAGCGCGGTTGTGGCAGCAAGGTAGAGCATCTATGCCGAGTTGTCACTTCTAATCAACACCTCACAGTTTTCCTCAGGTTAGTGATAGCCACAAGCCATTGCCGTTTCTTTTCTCTGTGCAGCGCGGCACTGTTTCCTCAGATCGGTGTCCGCTGCTGCTGCTGCTGATCTGCTCTCAGCCTCGCGTTCGTTATTAATTTGGTGCACCGATGCAGAACAGCCGGCTCTGCTTCCTTCCTCCAGCAACCAGCAACCAGTGCCACGGAACATAAGCCCCCTTGAACTCGCGCTGATATCGGTTTCAGCTCTGTGGTTTAAAGTTGTCTCGCCCGCGTTTCAATCATTGGGCTGCCGCTGCCGATTCTGCTCTCAGCATAGCGCGTCTGCCTCGCGTTCGTTGTCCGCGTCCACGTTCAATTATTGGGCTGCAAGCACCGTGCAGCAAAAGATCCCTTACGCTCGCCGGTTTCAGCTCTGTAGGTTAAATTTTGTCTCGTTTCGGTGATTAAGGCATCTCGCAAGTGAAGAGAGGGTAGACTCCGGGTGAGCTGCTGGCGTTGATCCTCACTCCGCCATCTTGGATCCGCCTCCAGTCTCTTTGAGTGACTTCTCAAATCCTTTTCTATTTCATTAAAACATTCTGACATGCAGTCTCCCAAAATGGCCACCAGAGACAAAAGAGCCCAAATGTAGCCCAAATATCACCCAGATGTAGCCCAAGTATAGCCCAGTGACAGAATGTCCCAGAGTGTTCTAAAGAACAACTAGAGCGCTAACAGTCCTACTTATTACAAAGGTATGGCACACCTGAAGCCATCTTGATTGGAATAAAGTGGTAACTCTTAAAACATTTAATTTAAAAAGAAACAACATGAGGGGGTATATTTTGCCATAGAAAGTATGATTAGTGCTGCAGAATGAAAAATTAGGGCACATTTTGAGTGACTTCTCAAATCCTTTTCTATTTCATTAAAACATTCTGACATGCAGTCTCCCAAAATGGCCACCAGAGACAAAAGAGCCCAAATGTAGCCCAAATATCACCCAGATGTAGCCCAAGTATAGCCCAATGACAGAATGTCCCAGAGTGTTCTAAAGAACAACTAGAGCGCTAACAGTCCTACTTATTGCAAAGGTATAGCACACCTGGAGCAATCGTGATGGGAATAAAGTGGTAACTCTTAAAACATTTAATTTAAAAAGGAACAAAATGAGGGGGTATATTATGCAATAGAAGGTATTATTAGTGCTGCAGAAAGAAAAATTAGGGCACATTTTGAGTGACTTTTCAAATCCTCTTCTATTTCATTAAAAAATTCTGACATGCAGTCTCTCAAAATGGCCACCAGAGACAAAAGAGCCCAAATGTAGCCCAAATATCACCCAGATGTAGCCCAAGTATAGCCCAATGACAGAATGTCCCAGAGTGTTCTAAAGAACAACTAGAGCGCTAACAGTCCTACTTATTACAAAGGTATGGCACACCTGAAGCCATCTTGATTGGAATAAAGTGGTAACTCTTAAAACATTTAATTTAAAAAGGAACAAAATGAGGGGGTATATTTTGCCATATGAATTATGATTAGTGCTGCAGAAAGAAAAATTAGGGCACATTTTGAGTGACTTCTCAAACCCTCTTCAATTTCATTAAAAAATCCTGACATACAGTCTCCCAAGATGGCCACCAGAGACAAAAGAGCCTAAATGTAGCCCAAATATCACCCAGATGTACCCCAAGTATAGCCCAATGACAGAATGTCCCAGAGTGTTCTAAAGAACAACTAGAGCGCTAACAGTCTTACTTATGACAAAAGTATGGCACACCAGAAGCCATCTTGATTGGAATGAAGTGGTAAGTCTGAAAACACTCAATTTAAAAAGGAACAACATGAGGGGGTTAATTTTGCCATAGAAAGTATGATTAGTGCTTCAGAAAGAAAAATTAGGGATCATTTTGAGTGACTTCTCAAATCCTCTTCTATTTCATTAAAAAAATTCTGACATGCAGACTGAAACATGCACTTTGAATACCAGCAGCAGACGTCCCTGGTGAGCAGTAGCTTTACTACAGTGATCTAATGTGCAACTAGAGTGCTAACATTCAGAATTTATGGCAAATGTGTGACACATCTGAATGCCTTCTTGATGGAACCAAAGTAAACAAGCATAGAAAATGCAATAGATATCGCCCTCGTTTAAGTTAAAGCCATTCTGTTTGTAATGAGGTGGCTTTTTCGCTTTGCTTTTATTAGTGTTTTTTCAACTTTCATGTAAATAACATGCATCTGTATGCATATAAGTATATGTATGCATGCATTTATGTTTGTATTTATATAGATATACAGATGATATATGTTTATATATGTATGTATATATATATATTCACTGAAAAAACCATAGGTTATAGACCATATATAGTTAGGAATTAGCATTTACAAAACCTTGAAAATTCACAGAAAAAACCATAGGTTATAGACCATATATAGTTAGGAATTAGCATTTACAAAACCTTGAAAATTCACTGAAAAAACCATAGGTTATAGACCATATATAGTTAGGAATTCGCATTTACAAAACCTTATTTTACTCACACAAAACCATTGAAATTCCATATATAGTTAGTTGCACTAACTATATATCGCGCACCCGCAATCCACTGCTGATGATGTCACATATTACATCATTCATGACATGGTCAGTGACATCACTGATGACATCACTGATGACATCTCAAATGACATCACTGATGACATCACTGATGACAACATCCAGTGACTGTATGTTTCTGTAAAGTTAAAATATGTCTTACATACTGAAGAATGAGTGGATGTATAAGTGTCTGGATGAAGGATTTAGTAGGTGCATGACTGACTGTATGAGTGAGTGATTAAATGTGTCTCACTGAGTGCATGGGTTAGTGACTAAACTGTCTTAATTTGTGCATCATTATGTCTGTTGTTCTGTAAACTGTTGCATGTGTTGATAAGTAGCTATATGAGTAACTATATGGGTTATTGATTGGTTGCCCAAGTATTTGTATGGGAGAGTGAGTGTGTGTGTGTGGGTGACTGGGAGGTGTGTAACTCTGTGCATAGATGTGTGAGCAGTTGATTCACTAGATGTATGGTTTCAAAAGTGCATGTGGAAACAGCTGTATGGGCGGTTGACTGTGTGCATGAGTGTATTGGTGAGTGAAAGGATATCTCAGTGCTACATGTCAAAGTAAGTACATATGTAAAACACAGTACATGTGAGAGTTGACATATATAAATAACTGTGCATAAGAGCCAGTGAATGTGTGAGTGGTTGTATGGATCATTGTGAACTTGTATCAGGGATTGTATAAGAGAGTAAATATGTGTTAGTATATGTTTGAATAAGTAAAGTTTGTATAACTGTATAGTTGAGGAAATGGAGGTGTGATTGATTCTTTGCATGACTGACTAGGTGTGTGAGTAACTCCATGGATGAGTGACAGTCTGTGAGTGTCTGTTTACACTGATTGTATCTAAGGTTATATTAGAGTCTGAAGAGGTTCATCGTATTATCACATGAATGATATCATCAGTGATGTGATCAGTAATGTCAAATGAGATGTCATCAGTGATGTCATCAGTGATGTCATTTGAGATGTCATCAGTGATGTCATTTGAGATGTCATCAGTGATGTCATCAGTGATGTCACTGACCATGTCATGAATGATGTAATATGTGACATCATCAGCAGTGGATTGCGGGTGCGCGATATATAGTTAGTGCAACTAACTATATATGGAATTTCAATGGTTTTGTGTGAGTAAAATAAGGTTTTGTAAATGCGAATTCCTAACTATATATGGTCTATAACCTATGGTTTTTTCAGTGAATATATATATATATATATAATATATTTAGAACAAAATACAACTAGATGTAATATAGGGTGGCTCTTTGTGGGTTTTTTTAAGTAACATTTGGAAATACAGAATTTTGGGACTGGTTAATAACACTAGTGGGCTATGTACATATCCCAATACTACTACATATTGCCATCAACAAACATAGAGAGTCTGCTGACTGTTGGAAAGTATCACAAAATGCTCTATAAAAACATCCTAAAACTACTAACTAGAACCAACAACCCTGGAGACACTGACTGCTGATACCATCAACAGCCATAGAGACTCTGTTGACTTTTAGAAAGAAATAGAAGGACATAACTGAACAGTGAAAAGGAGGACTTCCAAATACAAACACCAACACTGGAAAGACTACCAAAACTTTTGTACACATCATAATGTTAGTAGTGAAAAGGTTAACAGAAAGCGTTAAGAAAAATAGCCCCTTCAATAGTTAGCTATTCCAACGCCACTAGAGTCAAGCTATCCTGGCTGATGAAGGCTGATAGCCAGAAACCGGTCCTAGGATGCTTGATTCTGGTCCAGGAAAGACATGGCTTGGCAGTTCGGTCTGGACTGTTCCCATGAGGCACAAGGTCAAGACTGATTTGCATATGGCCATGTCTGAACTGAGGTGGCTTGGTGAGCAAAATAACGATGGATTAAACCCAGATCTGTGACTGGGGGTGAATGTTTTGCCATTGTGCAACATTCCGTCCTTCATCATGTGTGTTTTGCTTTACTGAGAATGAAACAGGAAATGCATTAACGGACTTAGGCAATTGCAAAATATCTTGAATTTCAAGACATTTCTGAAATCCCTAATCAGATTTGCATTTGTTGTAAAAGAGCACATCAAAACACATTAGAACACATTAAAAGAAGCAAGTAAAACTGATAGAACTTCTTGAAAAACATCTTTGAGATTACCATGTAATTTGCAATTGCTGCCTTGAAAAACTAGACCATAACTTTAAGTTTTCACATGCAATTCATATTATTTGGAAATATATCTTCTCCCTTTAGCACTTAATCGACTGAATTTGTGTGAAAGCAAGTTAATTCAAACCATAGTCAGATTGCAACCCAAATTGGGAAAAATTCAGCCACATGAGGTAGTAGGAGCACTGAAAGGAAAAGTTATCTTTTGCTCATTAGATTTTCAGAACAACATGACCACTCTTAGAAGTGATGTGAAATAGAGGAACGTTTAGTTAAGACACATTTTATTGCGTCAATTATCACATACAATGCAGAGCCCTGCAAACCAAAGATCATCTGCTACAGTTGTGTGAGTAGCCCAGTTTAAAGTACAACAGATCGGCATTGACATTTTAATTATATGCTTTCCCCGAAGAAAAGGAAAAATAACCAAATGAAGCCCATTTAACTCCCCCCATTGCACTGTTGTAATAATGCATCTAAAGCACCACTTCACTCCAATTTGCCGAGCAGCAATACCCCTTTAACTACTTGTTTCATGTATCTCAGGCCTGTGCTATCATTTCTAGACTGTATCGTCCCTAGATGGGATGGGCTCTAAGTATAGGCCTCCATATACCACCCACCGCTTCCAGATCTTTGGATGGTTTTGCAAGCAACCCTGTGCTTTAAAAACTGGGTGTCTCCAACCCCATGTTAAAATGAAAACCGTTTTCCATGCAGATAAGGAGGGCGGGGCTTCAGCCTTCCAGTTACGCGTTATATCTCGTTTTGCAAATACGAGGCCCAATAGCAGTAGATGACATTTATAGATATTCCCGCCAATCCCCTCCATGATATGTAGAAGTACTAATTTAAGCGAGGAAGGGAGCTCCCACCCCAACACCTCCGTCAAACAAGCCAATATCTCCCCTGAGAACCTCATGAGACATGTACACTGCAGCACTGTGTGAACGAAATGTTTAGTGGTTTTAGTCAATTGAGTCCCTACAAAAGACAAAATAAATTGTTAAGAATTAATTTGCATTATAAAGTCCAAAAAGCACTTCATTACCTTAAGGAAAACAACATATACTATAAAGATGTTGACATTGATAACTGCATCTCTTCTACATGCTTGTAATTTGGATAAGATAATCAAATAGCTCTATTTCAACAGATTAGGGAACAGCAAGCAGTACAAATATATGAAAATTATACTATATTCCCACTGTACTCAAAAGACATGATGGGTAATGCTTGAGAACTGTTTCAGATGAAGGAAGCTGAGGAAGACCTTTTAGTGCGTTGGAAAAAACAATAGAAGCAAGATGGTGTCCTCATTTATTTTACACTGGAAAAGGTGGACAATATGTTGGTCGTCCAGTACAAATTTCAACATGTGACTAGACCTACAAGATTATATTCAGAGGAGCCACGCTTTCAATAAGATATTCCTTTCACTTTCACACCAATATATGACAGTGAATTTTCTGTCACTTCTTATGCTACGGCATATGTTATGCAGTCTGGAACTGGCTTCAATACAGCACAGGATTTTGTTGAAAAGGTTCATGAAAAAGATGAAAATATTTACTATAACTTAATCAACATTATGGCATGTCAAGGATGGGAACATTAGTATTGGTGTCAAAGACATAGAGAATTGAAATGTAAGCTCAGAAATGAAGGACCACTTAAGTGGTTGAATACTTTAAGTAGTCCCGTTTGGTAAAATCCGTTCTGCTCGCTGAGTCTGCTGAATTATGGCACTCTGCGGTGGAGCATGAAGTTCCTGAATTCTGCCTTCCGGACGCAAAGCAGAAGTTTTTTTTCCATACGCATGCTCGAGGCTTGTTTTGGAGCAAGAGTCATAATATTCTCGGCCGAACTAGTAAGCACATGCAGGACTTTGCTCCTGCTTGCAAGGCTTCCGGCTTTCTATGGCACCAAAATAGTTCCGCTTGCAGTCGCAAGCGCAACACTGAAGGTGCTTTTGAGCTCGAGAAGCAGCTAAAGAGGTTTTTGAGTGGATTTTCTTCTCCAACACCCCTTTGGAGTTATTTTTTGGGGCAAGAAGCCAATTTTAAATCTTTTTTCCAACACGAAAGAAGTGCCCCAGAGACGCCACATTTTTGTTCCTGTCCAGCAGGCTCCTCCCATAGCTTTGTCCATTTTCTGGTCACTTTTCATTTGAATTTAGAGCTGTAAGGATTCTTTCCTTGTCTGCTGCATATATACCATTGGGTTAAAGGACTTTGTATTTGAGATTTTAAGTAAGTTCAAAAACTTTTGTATCAGGGTGTTGTTTGTTTAATAGAGGGCATGCACCAGTAGTTACTTGTACTTAAGGTTGGAATTTCGAAGTTATTGTGGTGGGTGGCTTGCATGTTCAGTAGGGGTCTAGTTATATTTTTGTGTTTAATTTTTCTTCTTTTGTAAAGGAACAAAGTTGCTCAGTTCAGTACATTTTCTCTATGTGTGTTAAATTTGCAATATTTAATTATTTTACTATGTGGCCTAGTCTTCAAAGGGGTCATCTAGTAGGCCTTGGCCAGTGCTAGTAATAGTTGCACGAAACAAGTGTTTCTGTGGTATATGTTATTTTAAAACATCATTTAGGGCTCTGATGGCTGTTTATTTTTGTATTTCACTTTTTTTATGTACAGAAAATGTGTATGTAGGGTAGTATTTGATGCCTTGGGAGGATGTGTGTTGTTGTAAACTTTTTATATCTCAGCTAATTTTTGTTTTTGGCATTGCTGAATTATTGGTAGTGTTTCCTTCAGTGTTACCATGTCTCCTTTGTCTGTCCAGTGTGTGTGTGTGTTTGCCATAGGCCACCATTGATTTGTCTTTGTTCTCCATGCCATGTGGCTGGGAGCCATTTTGTGGAGTCTGTGTCCGTAGGCATAAATATGTTCTCTTTGCTCTCTATGCCTTCCTTGTTTGCAGTCGCTGTTTGGCAATGTGGCAGGCAGCTATGTGTGCATCTAACCAGTGTGCCTGTGCCATTGACCTCAATGAATTATCTTAGTTCACTATGCCTTCTTGCTTGCTGCTGTTTGCCATGTGACTGGCACTCAATTTGTGCCTCCAGCCAGTGTGCATTTGCCATAGGTATGTATGGTTTCTTTGTTCCTCACATCTCCTTGACTGCTGTTGTTGTTTGACCATGTTGTGCTGGCTGGCAGCCATTTTGTGCATCCAGCCAGTGAGCCTTTGCCATAGGCTTGCATGTGTTCTTTGCTCCCTATGCCTGCTTGCTCGCTGTTGTTGTTTGACCCTGTTGCTCTGGGTGGCAGCCATTTTGTGCATCAAGCCAGTGTGCCTTGTCCATAGGCTTACAAGGATGGAGGTGACATCAGTTTAATAATATGCTTGAGGATAATTGTAGTATGTATATTAAGAATAAGATTTTGACAACCAGTGCTTATATATTACATGCTTGTTTTGCATTTTTATTTATTTTGCACCTCTTTGCCTCACAATAGGTTTCTCCTCTTCCTACCATGCAAACATTGGCAATCATTGATAGTTTTTTATAATGTTAAATAAAAAATGTATTTTATTGGTTTACTTTGCTTTATTTCATATTTTCTTTATTTCTTCATTTAAATGTTTTTCTTTTTAATGTTTTTTAAATTTCATATGAAATGTTTTTTTATATTTTAATTTACATTTTTTACATTTTGCCTCCATCGATCCAACAATTCACCCATACATCCATCCATCTATCCATCCATCCATCCATTCACCATAAGTGCACAGCCGCACAACAGCATTCAGTTTTTTAGGTATAATTACATTTCCTCCTGGACTCCCTGGCTAAGGTCCACAGCAGACTCATCAGCATCATTTATTTTGTTAATGACTATTCCATTTCCCCCTGGATCACACTGCCTGCCATATATGTACAAAGGTATCTGCGTTTTGCCCATACAGTTCCCTGCGTACTAAAGGTGTCTCCTTTAGAATATATGGACATAAAGGAAAGAGCTCTATCTGTATATTTTGGGGCGATTACGATGTCGTTGGAAGTGCCTCTGCAGTCCTGTCGGAGGCGGTCGGACCAACCAATCTCGCTTTGGATGCAGTCTAAAACACATTGCATACTGACAGACTCGGTTTCTCCAACTCTGACTAAAAATTCCAACCGTGCAGCTCTCAGAAACACTGAATAGAGCCTCAATAAGAACAACTTTCAACCCCAGTACCGCCCACCCTATTTCAATGAGTATTTCAATGCGCTGTCTCTGTTGGTCCAACTAGCTTGTCTAAGCAGGTGAGAGGGGATTATATCAAGTCTGAAAATTGGCACAACGCGCCTCCTACGAAATCTGCAGAGGAAATATGGAGTCCATCACGGATGTCATCCCTTTACTATACTTCCTCGATGGATATGAGAATCCAAACAGATGCGGACGTTGCTGCAGGTAATTTACACAAATACCCCTCCACATGAACGTAACTACCAAGCAAAAGTCAATAGAGCCTAACGTGTCCTGTAGCATGTTTAGCATGACAAAAGAAGGAATGTCATCATCAGGTATCTACAGTCTGACTAGGAAATACTGGGAGAAACACAAATTTAAGATTAGATCAGAAATGGTTATAGCTACATATGTTTATGTATACCTACATGAATGGATGAGTACCACCACACAAAATGCAATAGTTAATGGCAATAGTACATCAATGCACTCACAAAGGTATGTTCACAGAAACATATGCACTTGCACCAAGGCCACACCTAGATTCATCATCTACCCGGGCAGAACCTAAATATATGAAATGCATAAAAATACTATAAGATGTCATTAGATAGGAAGTCACATTACAGGAAGTGACATCAAGTTACCATATTTACCCTGTTATTGTGCAACCAGCTTTGCAATAAGCAATTTATATAGTGTGGATATCTGGAAATTGGGCAACAATACGTGTAAACACCACATTAAATTGATGTCAAAAGATAGGGCAGATCTGCCAAGTGTCAATACAATACATTCACCTAATTGGATGGAAAAGCTATGCCTAACTCATTTGCAATCTCACATCTTACCTGATGCACCAATTGTTGACAGATGAATACATGACTCTAAACTGACTATTAGAGACTAATAGAGACCACCCTGGTCTGCCACGCATCATCAGCCCAAATGTGCAGTCCCACATCCTTTGTCCTGATGAGTACAGTAGTGTTGGGGCAGGCATCCACCAGAGCCTCTGCTCTCCATGATCCAAGCCTCACCATGAGGCAGGAGCCAGGTCACTAAAGGGAGTCACAACCAACATGGGATGTTGTATGGACAGTAATAACAACATTTGAAGGATCCAGCACATATCCAGAGCAGGACTCAGACATTTGAATTCCTTCCATACAATCCATAGCATGCATGCACACCTCCTTCCAATACATTGGGCCACAACTATCTTGGGGCCCAGTATGCTTAGTCAGGCCAGGTTTGCATGAACCTGGTAGACCTGTGGAATTCCCTCACCACTGTATACTGAGGCCAGCCAGCAGGGCATGAGTTAGGATCCCTACCTGTCCAGTCAGGATATGGTCTCAAAATGTCCCACTTGGAGTCACATTTCTCAATATGGTCTAGAGTAATAAAGAGTCCACACTCAGAACGCTTGAATTGTGCAGGCACATAAAGGATCGTTCAAGATGCAAAACTTTGGGAAAGCAAGACACACATCTTAAAACTACCACAATTTCTCACATACAAAATAAAGACACAAGGAATTGCGTTTGGTGGTATATGGGTCAATGTATGTAGCTGCACATAAGTTACAAGACATTTCAACAGCAAAACCAATCTCTTACTCTCATCTCATTGTCATGTCTTGGGAACAAATTAGTATGGATGTAAATCATCATTAGCCCTTTTGGTGCTTGCATCGGCCAATGGCCGACGCAAGCACTACCTCTCTGGTGTTTCTTTTTTTTAAAACTTAAAACACCCTGTGGCGCGTTTTAAATTGGGGAATTAATTCCTCTTCAATCGTGAGGTCCTCTGGGGGCTCACTAGCCCACCAGGTACTGTAGCAGGGATTCTGCTCATACACAGAACTGTGCATAGAGACTTGGAACCTCAGTGAATTAGGGTGTACCAAAACTAACCTAGTAGCCAAAATCCCCTACCAGACTAGCAATCAATATCTCATTGGTTATTCCATACCACCAATGATAAGACAACCTAGAACATGGAACTTAGAATCCCTCAGGTAATGTGGAACACATGAACACTCTTTCGTTATACTCTCATACCAGTCCAAAACGGGGAGTAAATAAGGACATGTGCAAGTTTGAAATATTTATTTCTAATGCCGTGTTCTCAGGCGCAGTATCTTAGCTAATACAAGCAGACATATTATAAGCAACAAGATTATCAGCATAGTTATTATTCCATAAAAATCCGGTAAAAGTACTACAGAAAGACTTCAGTAATGAAAGGAAAGTATTTTTTATAACAAAGCACAAGGAAATGAAGAATTGTAATAGAAAAAAAGATTAATTTTTGGAAAAACAACAGGTCACAAAAAGACAAAAACATTTTAAAGAGATACTTGTACAATTACTTTGAAATAGAGTAATTCACAATGTATAAAAGATTGTAAAAATTATAAAAGGAGATTGGCAGTGTATAAGAAGAAACAACACATTGAAAGTGTAGTAGATACTGCTTTTGAATTGAAACAAAAAATATTTATATTAGTATTGAAAAGAATGAAATAATTGAATAAAACAATGCACTTTATGAAGGAAAAAAGCAAAAGAAAAAGACTGGTTAATAGAAGTAACTTTAAAAAAAACATTTACTGGTGAATGGAAGCACACTTCCAGTACTGAGCCTTTCTGTAATGAAGAAAGCTATTTTCAACAAAACACTTTATTGCATGCAGTTCATACTAGTGGTCAATGATATAGCTGAAGTAGTTCAAGGGAAGCGTACACAAGCTCCTGTACATAAGTGGGATTGTGGCAGTACTTGCAGTATTTGACAGGAATCTATTGACATATTACGAATTGTTTTATGAGAATATGCAAAAAAATGAGTTAAACAGAAGATTAAAATGTTACATGGACTAGTTCCATGTAAAATACGGAAATATACTAACTTGCAGGGTCATTCACTGGCTTGTCTTTCAAGAAAAGTGTGTTGAAGTACTTTTCATCATTTAGGAATGTTAGCAGTACATCACTCAGAAATGTAGAAGTTAGTAAGGAGATGCTGTCTTCAGCCAGCCCTTCCGTGGCAGGTAAAGCGCCATTGAAAGGCTGGTGGGGATTGGTTTTGGGTGCATGTTGTGGGCCCCCCTTGTGTTTGGGAGTGGTCTTCGTGCACTGGGAGTACCATGGTACCCCCTACATTTCACTGCACTAAACGGCAGACACCATGTGGTGCCTGCCACGTAGTGTAGTGAAATGCACAATATGCATTTTTAACATCATAACGGGTGCTGCAGTCAGCCGCACACACCGCAATGTTAAAGTGCAAATGTGACCGCCATGGTGGGGGTCGCATTCTAATTGGTTGTGCAGGACAGCCGCATGCATGGCAGGTGGTCCCGTTTCCCACCACGACAGCAGGCGGACCTAGGTCCGCCCACCATCGTAATGACCCCCTATGTTTGTATTTGTTGTCGATGTATACCCACTATACAAGTCAAACTAGGAATGCTGATTTATATAAGTGAAAAGGAAAGCCATGATAAGTGGCAGCAATTTGGTGTTTATTTGTTAGTAGAAGGTTGGTTTGAGTTGGCTACTGATAAACTTATTTGTAAATATTGTTACAGCAAATTAGAAAAGAACAAAATGCCAGCTAGTGCAGTACATAACAACTTAGAGTTGGTAGCTATTTCTCAGAAACTGGCAGATTTGAATGCATATTCGTCCATTCTCATTCAATCTGTGCACCCATGTCAGGCTATAGTTTGTATGGAGTCTAAAGCAGGTAAGCTGCCACCAACAGATTTACAAAGAGGTCTGAAAGAAAGAGTTGTGTACTTACCTTTAGATTTTAAGAAAAATATTGAAACTGTTGGTGTAGACAGGGAGGAAAATGAGCCATTAGTTATTCTAGTAAATGGTGCACTAACAAAGAGTCGAAAAATCTGGGAAGAGTTTGTAGATGTTAATAAACTTCAAAAGGCTACATTATACCTAGTACAAAACAATATTTATTATAAGAATGCAAACGTTGATGAACAGGTAATCTTATTTGAAGATGAAACAGAAATTTGAAGTGGCCAAATAGAAAAAGTGGACAAGTCCAAGTGTAAAGAGATTTATGAATAGTACACTATACATCCTCTACATTCAAAGGAAATGATTGGAAACAGTATTGCATTATTTCAAATAAAGGAAGCAAAGGGAACTCCCATGAGTGTATAGGAAAAAAGTTTAGAAGCTCTTTATTTCCACAGCTATTCCCTGCAGGAGAAGGTGGACAATTTGATGAGTGAGCTGTACGGATTCCAGCTTTAGAATACCGGTCGACAAGATTGTACTCTGAATATCCAAGATTTCAACAGTGTATTCCATATATATTTCATTTGATGGCGTGCAAACATGGCACCAATGAGTATTGGTATTGTCGTCATGGAGAACTTAAATGTATGTTAAGAAACTTAGGTACACCTACATGGTTTATATCACTTAGCTGTGCAGAATATGCACGGGAATATTTACTTGAATTTCTACTAGAAGCAAATTCAAATGTTAAACACATTCAATTGAAGACAGCTAGAGAACTGTATTCCTTGGATCCTGTAAATGTGTGCAGATATTTTAATCACAGGTTCCAAGCTATGATGCCATTTATCCGCAATAAAAATAATCCACCTCTTGGAGAGGTAACAGATTTCTTTTGGAGAAAGGAGTACCAAGCCAAAGGTGCTCCTTATACACACATGCTATTATGGATAAAGAATGCACCACAATTTGGGACTGATACTGATGAAACTGTTTTGTCTTTCATCGAACAGTGTGTTACATGTGCAATTCCAAGAGATGGAGGAGAAAAGAGCTTGAGACAAGAAGCTTTACAGTTTCAAAGTCATCGATGTGGGAAATACTGCAGACAAATATACAAATTTAAATGGCAATTTTATAGAAAATTTTATTTTGGATTCCCAAGTATAACTCGGAAATCTCCCAAAAATACTTACAACAAAAAGAACAGAAGCTTCAAAGTTCATTACTGACTATAATCCAGTTATTTTGAAAATGTGGAATGCAAACATGGATATACAGTATATTGCAGATAATTCAATTGTTGTAGCTCGCTATGTTACATCATATATAACTAAATCTGAAAAGACAGAGATGAAAGAAATGTGGGTAGAAATTTCACAAGAGAAAAGTCTTAGCAAGAAATTGTACAGCTTCAGCTTGAAAATGCTTTCCCATCGAGCAATTGGATCCTATAAAAGTTTGGATCGCTGAAGCTCATCCAGTTTATGTTCAAAGTCAAGAGGAATCATTTGGATAAGTCTAGGTCCTGCGGCCACATGAACTAGAGTATTGAAATCACTACAAGAAATATCATACTTAGCACAGAATGAACCCAAAAGTTCAGATATTGTTAAAACTAATATGTTGGATACATCCTATCCCAAAAGGAGTCCACATCTCGAAAACCTATGGGGTCGATCACGATGGCGGAAGGCCCACCACCACCAGCCGTGCGGTGGTCGGCCCCCCGCCATCTGACAACGATTTTCCCCAGCCATATTACGATGATGGGGGAATCCTCAGTGAAGTGTGGCAATTGCAAACACCACCCGCCACTGTTCTGCAAGGCAGTATTTTCCCGCCCACCATGCAGACCCAAAACATAGGGATTCAATGCAGGGCACCACCTTAGGGATTGCGATATTCCTTCCCGTCTGTCATTTTGCAGAGGTCATACCGTCACAAAAAGACAAGTGGAAATGGATTTGGGGGCCTGTTGCGGGCCCCCTTGTGTTGGGAGGATGTGATGGTGCATTGGGGGTACCCCTGCATTTCCCTGCACTGAGTGGCAGGCACGGTATGGTGCCTGCCAGGTAGTGCAGAGAAAGGTACTACATGCATTTTTACTTTAGCGGCAGGTGCTGTAGCCAGTAGCACCTGCTGTAATGGTAAACATGCAAGATGCGACCGCCACGGTGGCAGTCAAATCATAATTGCACGTGCAGGACCGCCACCATACAGGCGGGCGGTCCCAATCACCACATCGATGGCTTGCGGACTCAAGTCCGCATGCCATCGTAATGACCCCCTATGTCTGTATTACATTTTTCTTACAAACAAAATGGAACGTGGTCTGGTCCCCATTCAAGGTACACAGCCACAAGTACGAATAAATCAAATGAATCAAAATCTCAATTTTATCTCTGTTTATCACTGTTTTATCCATTTCTTTTCACCTTTTTCTATGATGTTTTCAATTCATTTAATACATTTATATTACCCTGCAAGGGTTTTTTTGGTAGCATAGGAGAGTAAACGTTTTCACAAGTCATGATTTAAAAGTACCCAATGCATTTCAGGAATGATCCCTTCATCCGGTGTATCTAAAATATAAAAATGATACAGAGACCATCAGCATCATAATTTCACTCATAGCTCACTAAACAAAGCATATGATGCTCCATAATTAGGGGTCTATTATGATGGCGGGCGGATGCCCGCCACCGCAATGGCTAAAGGGACCATCCGCCATGGGTACGGCAGTCACACTGTACCCATTAGGATGCCCCCACCACACTGACGGGCTCATCCCGCATTTCTAACATTGCGGTGGGTGGTGCTGTCAGCAGCACTGCCGTAATGTCAGAAATGCATGTTGTGCATTTGCATGCAGAATGTGACAGGCACCACGAGGTGCCTGCCACCTTGTGCATGCAAATGCACGGGTGTACCATAGGTATCCCCCATGTGGACACCCCCCCAACACCCTTGGGGCCCGCAACGGGCCCCAAATACCAAAGACCGCATGCCTTTCCATGGCGATATTTCAAATGCATTGGTAATGTTGCTACAGATAAACATAAGTGTGTAACGGATTGGGCGCTCAATATAAATTGTGTTGTTGTCAAGGCATCTTTTAGAAAACATTAGTTGGGTATAAACACACATTGTTTTTCAGGCAGAATATATATTTGTTAACACATGAGGCATAGTCCACACTAAGGGGCTTATTACGATGGTGGGTGGATCACCACCGCCGGGCCCGTGGTGTCCTCCGCACCGCGATCATAACCTTGAAAACCGCAGGTCAGATTATGATGGCGGTGGTGACCACGGCGGTGTGAAAACCCATCTGCCGCTTTTCTGCCGTTAGCAATCATCCCGATGGCCTGGCGGGCGGAGCTGGACTGCTAAAGTTGTGCCAGTGCCTAGCTTGTTCGGCCGTCCGCATTAGGATGCATCCGGAAGCCAGCTTTTCGACTGCGGTCTATCCGCTATGGACAGGCCGGTGGGGATTGTGTTTGGGGGCCCGTTGCAGGGCCCTCTCATGTTGGGTGGGTGTGGGTGCACTGGACTGCACCAAGTAGCAAGCACAGTCAGTGCCTGCCACGTTGTGCAGTGAAATGCACAACATGCTTGTTTTTGCAACGCAGCGGTGCTGCTGCTAGCAGTGCTCACCACAATGTTAAAGCTGCAAAACCCGACCGCTTCGGTGGTGGTCCCATCATAATACAATGGGCGGGACTACTGGAAGCATGGCGGACAGACCCAATCACCGCCATGCTTGTGTCGGTCACATCATAATACCATGGGCGGGACCACCACATGCATGGTGGTAGGACCTAATCTCCGTTATTGTGGCGGCCGGAAAAAATCAGACTGCCATCGTAATGAGCCCCTAAGTATGTAGTGTCATATGGTTTGTTTAGTGAGCTAATAGTGAAATTATGATGATGATGGTTACTTTATAATTTTTGTATTTTAGATACCCCTGATGAAGGGATCATTCCCAAAATGCATTGAGTACTTTTAAATCGTAACTTGTGGAAACGTTTACTCTCCTATGCTACCAAAAAAACCCTTGCAGGGCAATATGAATGTATAAAACAAATTGTACGTTGTAAAATTCAAGGAGGACCCCGCACAGACTTATAGGGGACTGGAGGGAAGAAAGTTTTTAAAAGTGAAGGCGTCCCCACTAGAAATGGACAGACACAAGGTGTCCAATTGCAATGAGTGATCACTCAAGTAGAACTATTTATCTGAACAACAGCATGCCATCAATTGGGCAGGAAGGGCAAAGGTACAAGGCTATATCATAGATTTCTCGTGAGAGGTTAAGAGTTAAAACTAGACACCCTCAACAAATTGTACTCCAATTATTGCTATAGTATGACGCAAAAACCAAAAAGTGAAATTTTAAAAGACCAAAAGTGAAATTTTTAAAAAAACATATACATAAGTCCAGAAAAGAGAGATGTTTTCCACACTATACGTTTGGTAAAAACTCTGTTACACTTTATTCTATTACAGCAATTTCTCATTATTACAAAAAAAAATTAAAAAACACATATTATACATTTTATTATAAAAAAATTTTGATTAAAAACAAAGAATCAAGACAGTCGACGCGGCGTTTCGGTATTTTTGATAGTAGACCTTCTTCAGGACTGATTCTAAATGAATTTAAAAACACAGAGTTACCATTCTTTTTTGGTACAGATTCAACATGCATCTCTCTTCTATCTGGAATGTCTCATCATCTCTTACATAACATTTCATACTATACTTTTTTCTTATTTCTTATAGTCCCTTTGTTTTGTATCCTTTAGTCTTTCCTACTACAACAAGGTGCTATACAGTATAGGTCTGATTTTTCTAGCATCTTCTATACATGATATTATTACAACCTATTAATCACTCTGCCTCCACATTACTACACTCCTTACAAAACTATTAAGGTTTACCTTTCCCTTGGACTTTTTGTCCACTGCTGTTGTCCACTTCTCTTGCACATAATGCGAGCATATGTATAAGGTTCTTATTTTACTATGTACCTTATTCATGGTAGATGTTATGTCTCCATTTAGTGATTATGTTCTCTTCCCATGTACACCCTATGGGCTTCGGAATATTAGACCGGTCCCTGGGGTTTCTACGTATTTATTCAAGTTGCGATGTCACTGTATGGAATAAACATTATTGATGGAGTTGCTTATTGCAGGGCAAATCTATGGACTCTTTGCTTAATCTCTTGGGTGTTTCTGATCGAGAAATAATACCTTATTGGATGAAGGAATGTTCTCAATATTTCTTTGGGTTGTTGGGTCTATTGTTCCTTCTTCTACCCATCAAGTTTCTTTCTGTTACAGAAGGCAAAATAAATAAAACTCATTGTGTAGCTATCAGTTTGCTAATAGTTTGTTAGTAACACGGTTTTAGTATAAAAAGATAAGGGGAAAGTTAAACTGTTAATTAGATGACTAACAATAAGTAGAAGATACCAATTATGCGTATTTGTCTTTTTTATCGCCAAAATACAGAACGGACCGAATTAAAAACGGACCATATTTTATTGAAACCATACTCGACACCTAAATTAAATAGGTAAAGAGACGGCAACCAGAAATTATAGAACGGTGGCTCCTCCTGGTGGTTAAATACACTGCAAATTCATGTGACATAACCAGGTATATAAATAGTTTAAATATCAAAGAAACTAAATAATAAGCAAACTGATAGCTACACAAATGAGTTTTATTTATTTTGCCTTATGTAACAGAAAGAAACTTAATAGGTAGAAGAAGGAACAATAGACCCAACAACCCAAAGAAATATTGAGAACATTCCTTCATCCAATAAGGTATTATTTCTCGATCAGAAACACCCAAGAGATTAACCCCTTTACTGCTAAGGCAATATTTGAAGGCCCCTTTGTTTTCCATTGAAATCAATGGAAAGTCCATGACGAGTTACCCTTGTCATTAGCAGCCAAGAGGTTAAGCAAAGAGTCCATAGATTTGCCCTGCAATAAGCAACTACATCAATAATGTTTATTCCATACGGTGACATCGCAACTTGAATAAATACGTAGAAACCCCAGGGACCGGTCTATTATTCCGAAGCCCATAGTGTGTACATGGGAAGAGAACATCATCACTAAATGGAGACATAACATCTACCATGAATAAGGTACACAGTAAAATAAGAACCTTATACATATGCTCGCATTATGTGCAAGAGAAGTGGACAACAGCAGTGGACAAAAAGTCCAAGGGAAAGGTAAACCTTAATAGTTTTGTAAGGAGTGTAGTAATGTGGAGGCAGAGTGATTAATAGGTTGTAATAATATCATGTATAGAAGATGCTCGAAAAATCAGACCTATACTGTATAGCACCTTGTTGTAGTAGGAAAGACTAAAGGATACAAAACAAAGGGACTATAAGAAGTAAGAAAAAAGTATAGTATGAAATGTTATGTAAGAGATGATGAGACATTCCAGATAGAAGAGAGATGCATGTTGAATCTGTACCAAAAAAGAATGGTAACTCTGTGTTTTTAAATTCATTTAGAATCAGTCCTGAAGAAGGTCTACTATCAAAAATACCGAAACGCCTCGTCGACTGTCTTGATTCTTTGTTTTTAATCAAAAATGTTTTATAATAAAATGTATAATATGTGTTTTTTTTGAAAAATTTGTAATAATGAGAAATTGCTGTAATAGAATAAAGTGTAACAGAGTTTTTACCAAACGTATAGTGTGGAAAACATCTCTCTTTTCTGGACTTATGTATATGTTTTTTTAAAAATTTCACTTTTGGTCTTTTAAAATTTCACTTTTTGGTTTTTGCGTCATACTATAGCAATAATTGGAGTACAATTTGTTGAGGGTGTCTAGTTTTAACTCTTAACCTCTCACGAGAAATCTATGATATAGCCTTGTACCTTTGCCTTTCCCGCCCAATTGATGGCATGCTGTTGTTCAGATAAATAGTTCTACTTGAGTGATCACTCATTGCAATTGGACACCTTGTGTCTGTCCATTTCTAGTGGGGACGCCTTCACTTTTAAAACAAATTGTAAACATTGTGAAAAAGGTGAAAAGAAATGGATAATAATGTGATAAACAGAGATGAAATCGAGATTTTGATTCATTTGATTAATTCATACGTGTGTCTGTGCAGCTTGAACGGGGACCGGACCAGGTTCCCTTTTGTTTGCATAAACTTTCTAGCGCACTGGGCAGAGCGCGATGAAGCTTGCATGCCATTACAGCTCTGAAATAGTTGAGCATCTAAGCTTGGAATAAATTGTGTACATTGGTGTGCAGTCCAACACCATAAAAGGTTCACATTTCATGTATTAAA
The DNA here is from genome assembly GCF_964263255.1 of Lissotriton vulgaris. Classification (NCBI taxonomy): domain Eukaryota; kingdom Metazoa; phylum Chordata; class Amphibia; order Caudata; family Salamandridae; genus Lissotriton; species Lissotriton vulgaris. The sequence continues at coordinate 885,247,854 of NC_141694.1, forward strand.
TACAGCTTTAAAAGAAAAGTTACAAAAAATATAATAGAAGAAAAGTAGGCAGTAATTGGATGTGAATGATGTTTGGTAAAACAAGCCAATGGAAATCATATTAACCACCGAAAACTCAGTTGCGAAGGACCAGATAAAAGAGAATTTTTCTATTTAGCACTTCTGCAACTATTCAAGCCTTGGCGTAGTGAAGCAGAATTTCTTGGAGATTTTGACTGCTTTGAAGATTCTTTAAATGCAAGTAAGGATAGTATTCAGTGCACAATTTTCCCTACATATTTAAAAATGTTAAATAATGAGCTAGAACAAGAAAATACTATTGTAGCAGAAATAACTACAGAAAGTTCTCAAGATAGTCAAAGTTCTAGTCCACTCAGTCAGGATCCACTGGGACAACCAAACATTGAAAATGAAGCAGCAATAGCCATGAATGAGATAGATACTGCAATGCAACAAGCACACCAGGATATTATTCAGTTGAAAACTTTAGAAGAACAACTAAATATGGAACAGCTAGAAATATATCTACAAGTCAAACAACAGATACAACATGATTTGCTGCACACAAAAAAATAATGCCAATGCTCATCATTTGAACCTATTCTAATGTACATCAGCGGTCAAGCTGGAACAAGAAAACATTTTTTAATTAAAGCTTTGACCATTTATCAACACAAAACTACAGAATCACATTTATCTTGTGTTGTAACAGCTCCAACTTGATTAGCAGCACACAACATTAAAGTGATTACTTCACATTGCTTACTTATGCTACCAGTTGAGCATGATAATAAATTGTTATATCAGAAGCTATCTGGAGATGCTTGTTATGAAGTCTCAACAGTTCTGAAGAAAATTAAACTTTTAATCATTGATGAGTTGAGCATGGTCTCAAACTTAATTCTTCCATTTGTACATTTAAGAATGCAACAGATTTTAAAATCAGATTACAATATTCTGTTTGGAAGAAAACATTTAGGGCCCGAATATGATGCGGTTAGAAAATCTTCCTGATTAAATCGGTTTGGAAATGGTTTCCGACCGACTCGGATCGGGCGTGTCCGACCGACTGAGTATGATGCATCCGGATGCTTCCAGATACGATTTGGTTGGACTCCCATTGACTTCTATGGGAGCCTATGTTCCTAAAAAAAAACACACAAAAGAAGTGGGGTAGGGTCTGAGGCCAGGGTTTAAAGACCAACTGGAATATGCAGCCCCAAACTAACATGTAAATACAGAGTATATAACAGCGTCTATAGAAAACAGAGAACAAAGGGAGAAAATCCTTGACAAGACTCAAAATTGTGGTATGACAAAGTGACATATAAGTTTATGTGTGCGGATTCCCATCATTCACCAAGCCTGGTGATCAGCTTCATCATTTGGGTACCCTTTTGTACAGTATGACAATCCAGTTCTATATATATATCAGAGCTCTCGAGTGTCAATATTTTGGTTGTTTGGAGAGGGGATACCAATAGCGTGCACTAGTTCCTAGAGTGGTTAAACAGCAGGAAAAACTTTTTGAAATTTACAGTAGAGATGGATAAACATAAGCTGCCTTTCTGGACCTTCTGATCACTGCCTCTCCTGATGGCCATGAAACTGAACTCTATACAAAAGCTATGGCAAGGAACTCCCTATTGAGCTACAATAGTCACCATCCGGTAGCTCTTAGGGACAACTTGCCATATGGTCAGTTACTTCGTATGGAGGAACTGTTCAACCGAAGAGAGTTTTTTGAAGCATGCTAAAACCCTTTCATCTAATCTGATTGATAGAAACTATCCGAAAAAAGTTGTTAGACAAGCGGTCAAACGGGCTAGCAACAACAATCGGGATAGTCTTCTTGAAGTCAATACTAAACAGACACTGACTCCAAGGTTGACATTTGTTAACACATACAGTACAGTGTCTAATGATGTTAAAAAATCCATTCTAAAAAATTGGAAAATTCTAAACCTTGATGGTGACCATCTACCTGCCCCTCTTTTTGCTTTTAAAAGAAACAGCAACTTGCGTGATAAATTGGTGCACACCAGACAACGTGCCATTGAAGCAGCAACACAAGACACAATCTGGGGTACACCGAGCCTACAGGGACATTTCCCTTGTGGTACCTGTAAGGTGTGTCCTATGACGAAGAAATCTAAAACAATAGACCAGGGAGTGACTATGGTTCTTACAGAGAAACAACAGGCTAAATTGGATACTTTGGAAAAGTCTGTATGTATAAACTGTCATGTAATTCTACAGCATTATTTGAATATAGAAGAATGTCTAATTAGTGGAACAATGGGAAAAATTGTTGATTTTGAAAAATTTCAGAACAGAGATGGAACAGAATTTTTAATTATAACATTTGATCAGATTAAAAAGGTGAGACAGATAGGGCATTGTTTTGTACATGTTTTGCTTGTAAAATATGTGTATGTTCCTAGACAACAGTTTCCTCTGTCTTTAGCACATGCAGTAACTATTCATAAATCTCAAGGTTTAAGCATAGACTGTGCTTTTGTAAATATTGGAAGCACAGTGTTCAAAGAGGGAATAGCGTCTGTTGCATTGTCTCGTGTAAGAACATTGTATGGTTTGTATTTGATAGACTTTGATGATGAAAAGTTTAGTGCTGATGCAAATTGTGCAAGAGAGTACAATCGTTTAAGAAGACTTTATGCTCCTGATTTAGGTGAATATCCCATATATGAGAAACGAATGGTGTGTCCAAAACGGAAATAAGTCAAAGATGCAATTGAGGTTCAAAAAAAGAAAACAAATGAAGAGAAACTTTAAGGTGTACAGAAAAAGAAAATGGAAACTGTTGATGACATTGTAGGATACCATTTGGAAAATAGTTTAGGTATAAACTGTTATGCTAATGTGATTCTGAATGTTGTGTATTATCTACAAGATCTTCATTATGAAGTCATGGGAAATCGTATAAAAAAATTCTGTTCTTTACTACATCATGTATTTCAACAGTTGGTAACTGACAGAAGTAAAATCCATACTGCTTTTGGTATTCTGCATATTCTGGATATATGTACTGGTTCTTTGACATTTACTCTTAATATACAACAAGATGCAAAAGAATTTCTAATCCTTATGCTTGGAGTATTCGAACATGAAGGAATACAGATTGAAAATATATTTCCACTAAGTTACAGATGGGATCATAAATGTGAAGAGTGTTGATTTACTTCTACCACTGCAACACAAACAGAACGATTCATATACTTGATGATACCAGACTGCAAATCAGTAACTTTTAACAAATTGATTAAACAGCCAATCAGGATATGATATGTTCGCAATGTAGATAAGAGATGTTCTCTACAATACATGTAGAAAGATTTGGAAAATATCTAATTTTAATGCTACAATGTTCTAGAACAAATAGAAGAAAACTGGAAAAGAAAATACATGTTTTTAATTCAAGTCAAATATCTATTTCAGGAAGAACTTTTATAGCAGTGGTATTATTTTCCATGATAGACCTACTACACCATCTAGACACTATACTGTGTATTTAAAGTGTAATAAAGTTTGGACACATTGCAATGATGCCCACTTGGAATTAAAACCTAGAATGCTGAATGAATTACAAATTCATATTTGTTATTTTTGAAGCCAAAGTTTTGAGTACATCATTCAGCCTATTGGGAAGATTTGAACAGAAAGAATACAGGAGTGCAAACTCCTAGTATTTATAATTGGTAAGTAGACATAATATCAAGTTGAAAATATTGTTATATTTTAATATCGTGTTTTTAATGTTGATAGTCAATAATATTGTGGTATGTATTATCGATGTCAAGAATATGGATTTGGTGTGTTGTTTAAAATATTATTAATATAGATTTTGAAAATATTGTTCTCCAAAAATATCAATTTTTTAAATGTAGTGTATTTTTTATAGTATATATTTGTAAACATATTAATATTTTAATAATCCATGGTTCGATTTCCCCCGTAATGGCGCTTCTCAGCGGTGCGTCGCTCACCGCGGCTGAACCAAGCCGCCAATTATTCCGACACCGTCGATCCCTTCAATCAACAAAGTGAGCCGCCACTGCCAGCCAGTAAATTTGCCAAAAGGTTTTTAATTTGCACAGAAATCCAACGCGTTTCGGTAGTTACATCTACCTTGCTCAATATTAATATTTTAAAATACATTAGATATGCTTTATTGAAAAAATGTTTTAGGAGCGGCATGGTGGGTTTATAGGGGATAAGAGTGGGGAGTGTTTTAAAGTTTTGTAATTGTCTTTGAAAAAATGTAAGTAATAATAAAGAAATGTAAAAATATTTTTTAGGAGTGGGATGTTGGATTTATAGAGGATAAGGAGGATAAGGGTGGGGAGTGCTTTAATTTTTTTAAATAATTTATTTTAACTATTTATGTAATAATAAAGTAATTTATACATTTTTTTAGGAGTGGGATGTTGGGTTTATAGGGGATAATGGTGGGAAGTGATTTAAAAATATTTTTTCATTTATAAAAAATAATGGACTAATAATATAGAAAATTATTTTTAGAAACTTATGTGTGTAATAAAGTGTTTATAGGGGATAAGGGTAGGGAGTGTTTGTAAATATTAAAACAATATTTTCAATAATAATATTTTAATAATAATAAAAAAAGTGGTAGGATGTTGCGTTTATAGATGATGGGTGTGGGAAGATTTCAGATTTTTTTTAAATAGAAATAAAATTTTTAAACGCTTTGAAAAATCTGTTAAGAGTGGGATTTTAAGCTTATTGCAAATACGTTTGTGGAGTAATTTTTTAAATGTACATACTTTTTAAAAATAATTCATTAAAACAAAAATGTTAGACAAAATGTAAACATTTTTTTATAGGTGATAAGAATAGTGATTAAAAAAATAATTAAATACAATATTATACATTTTAGGGAGAGGTGTATTGTGTTGAGATGGATTAGTGTCTTCTTTTTTTCAAAAAATGTGTAATATTATATTTAATTTTAATTTTTTTGTTTGTTTCAATTTTCAGGATGTTGAATATTTACATTTTTTATTATTAATTTTATCAAAAGCAAAAGTAAAAATGTGTTGTGATGGTTAATATTTTATATACAATTTTGTCAATGACAATGTAATTTAAAAAAAATAGAAAATTTGTATTAGAATCCAATTTCAAATTTACATTTTTTTATATATATAGTTTTTTAAAAAGCATACATTTGTTCTCGATATGTTTTTAAAAGTGAGAATAGGATAATATATATGTGTAGTGTGTAGCATTTTTTATGTGGTTATGTAGTTTTGAAAGGAAATATTACATTTTATGAGTTTATTGTCTAGCATTTTCCATGTGTTAATGTTGTTCGGAGTAGGAATACTATATTATATATGTTTTGTGACCAGCACATTCCCTGTTTTGTTGTAGTTTGGAGTGAGAATAGTAAATTACACATGTTTAGTGTCCAACACCTTCCCTGAGTTTTTGAAGTTTTGATTGAGAATATTAAATTATATATGTTTACTGTATAGCACTTTTCCTGAGTTGACATTGGGGATCATTAGGATGGTGGACGGACTTCATGGTGGTGACAGGAACCATCCGCCATGCATGCGGCGGTCCTGCACACTAAATTAGGATGCGACCACTACCATGGTGCTCGCATCTTGCCATTTAACATTGTGGTGGGTGCTGCTGACTGCAGCATCCACTGCGATGCCAAAAAAGGCAGGATGTGCATTTCATTGCACTATGTAGCAGGCACCACATGGTGCCTGTCACTTAGTGCTCTGAAACATAGGGGGTACCATGGGTCCCCCCCAGTGCACCCACACCTCCCCACAACTGGCCCCATAACAAATCCCTGCCAGCCTTTCCATGATGGTATGACCGCCATGGAAAGGCCAGCTGTAGCCAGCATCCTAATTTGGTGGACAGTGCCTAGTAGGCACTGCCACTATTTTAGGGTAGGTGGACCATCCGCTGGGCAATCTGTATGACTGCTTGTGGTGGTTCTGTGGCGGACGGTATTTGCGTCTACCACGGTCTATGTGTGGATCTGCCCGCCATCCTAATATGGCAGGCGAGAAATCCACGTTTGATAGCGGACGGATCATTCCATAATCTCAATGACCCCCTAAGGGTAGATTTTTTAAGATGTCTCCAAATGCATTGATTAAAGTGGTAATAGCCACCTTGTATTGCTATGTGAGGGTAGTTTTTAAGGATGGCTTATATCATTGACTGTTCGAAGTCTATGATCATTTTTTGCGGGTAGTAGTTATTAGTTTTTTGCTTTACTTTTGTTAGGATTTGTTTGTTTGGTAACAGGGCACATATAAAGGGGATGTTGCTATTTTGATACTGTCCATGGATTGTGTATAATTGGTAAAATGGTTTGGGACATATTTCAAATGTTCCATCAATCATTCATGTCTCACAAGTTTGAAGTTTAGGTAGGTTTGTAGGAGTTTTAAATATTATAATCCTTTTTTCATTAGATTTATTTTCATAAAGAAGGAATTGTTCTTCATTATGAGTTAGAGTTAGTTCAGGTGGTATTTGAACTTCACTGACATTTTTGGTGGCAGGTGGGGTGTTCATAGCTGATCTATGTGTTCTAGCTATTATTCTTTTCAACATTGGGATGGAGGGTAATTGGCCAGTTACATATTCTGGAACTCGGGGTAGTATGTCTTTTAGTATTTCAGTAGTAGGTTTTAGAGAGCTAGTGCTAGCTTCCTTAAGAGTCTCCAAAGTATCACTTACTTCTATTTCTGCTATGTTAGGGGGTGGTTATGTTTTTTAACATTTAATACAGTAGTTTCTTTTGTTGTAGGCCTCCCATACATACAGTAGCATAATATTTGCTGCATTTCTTATTAATTTTGTCGCCTGTGTGCTTTTCTTGTGTGTAGATTTATCCCATATAGCACAATAAACGTTTTCCTTTCTGTGAAGTAATGAATTTTGCACCCTTAGTCATTTTGATGTTTCCTTTTTATTTTTATTTCTGTAATCCTCATATCACCAGAAAAAAGTGTCTGCAACACTTTGTGAAACCGCCCACTGAACTATCCGCCCTGCGGTCACTGCATTTGCTTTGGTATATAAGTCTTACTAGACCAACACTTTTGTTGGTGTCTTGGTGTAATCATTGGACTGAAAGGGAATCAAAACCCAGGGATCTGCCCTATATCAAAAAGTCAAGCCAAATTTCATGCTTAGTCCCCCTCTCCACTGCATGGTCCAGATGTGCGATTTTAATGGCTGCCTTGACCCAATCCCCCACCTTCGGGGGCAGAGGGTCCCTCCATTTCATATAGATTTACCTTCAGGCAATCAGGATCAGATATAATAACAGCTATGCGGGCTCTTTAACCACTTACTAACTGCACCATCTTCTCAAAAGAAGACAAGAGCCATGTTCAGCATAATGTCTCTGCCAAAGATACCCCTAAAGGCAATCTCAATTCCACCCCAGTAGTCTCTCAGCTTCGAGCATTCAAAAAAATATGAAGATCCTTAGCTCTTATACAATCACATCTTGAGCACTTGAGGGGGCGGGGGGGGGTTGGGACAAACTTTGCAATCTTAGCTGGACCAATACAGACCATTTATTGATCTTCAGATTAGCTGGCACCACAAAGCTGTAGAGGAGCCTCAAGGAATTGTCCTAGACCGTCTTGATGTCACACTCAATGGAAGTCCCATTCCAGACTGAATGTGGTGGTACACACTCCATCTCATCTGCCTCCAAGAGCTTCTCATGCCACTTAGATACTTCATTATTCTTAAGACTAACATCTTGAAGAGATAGCTCCAGTTCCCAGTTCCCAGTCACCACGAACTTCCTTTTCGGCAGCTATAAACCAGGAAGTAAATTGAATGAACTCGAAACTGGGGAAATCATTCCCAATCTTTGCTTTTAGAACCTCCCATAGAAACACGCCCTCTGATGACATCAGGTCTGATCATTTTATAATACCTACCTCTAATTAGTACACTCAAGCTATTTTTTAAGCACAGCAGGGTCCCGGGAGAATCCCAGATTGGGGCTAAATCAGAATAGTAACCTAGACCCCACCTTCTCCTGACCTTATACCACAAGCAAAGGGCCTACTTCAATATTTTTAGGCAGACTTTCTTGAAGTAACTGGGGGCATCATATGTATATGGAAACCCATTCCCGCCCCCATCCTCACCATTTTGCCCAAGAGCCTCCCCCAAGTAGAATCATCCACCTTCCCAGGGAGCATCCGGATGTTTTTGAATTGAAAGGCTGCACAGTACCAATTAATATATGGGAGAGCCAATCCTCCCTTAGCAAGCCTACTTCTAAGTTTTTTCTATGCCAACCTTGCATCCTTATAAGCTCATATGAAGCTTATGATTTCCCCCTGGATTTTATCTATGCCTGACTTGGGGAAATCAAGGGGTATGGCATTAAAGAGGTAGGTTAATTTGGGGAGTATGACCATTTTTGTTATAGTGACCCTCCCAAATATGGTTAGAGGGAGATTTTTCCACATCGCTAGCAGTGGGTCTATTTCTCTTGCTACCCTGTCTAAATTAATCTGTGGGATCTTATCTATCTCTTTAAAAATGATAATACCCAGACATTCAAAATGGTGGCTAACGTTCCCATCCAAGTCTTCGATGTTCCAGAACATCACCTCAGGTTTTGATGAGTTGACTGAGTATTCTGATAAGAACCCAAATTCCTTTAGGAGATATTCAACCCTCTGGATTGTATACAACAGCAGATTGTCTGCATAAAGCACGACCTTACTGGTAATAGGATTGAGATCTGAAGGGAGTTACAGAGGCATAGGATTTCAGCACCAGGGCCAATGGCTCTCTGTATATATCAAATAACAAAGGTGAGAGAGGAAAGCCCTGTCGTGTCCCACTTGATATATTAAAGCTAGGTTTTAAAGCCCCATTTAACAAAATTCTAGTCGAGGCACCATCGTAACTCATTTTTATGTATGTATGTAGTAAAATGGGTCCAAAGCTAATTGTTCTCATCACTTCCCACAGGTATTCCCGGCACACTCTATTGAATGCCTGTCAAGGGCAACCATCGCCAAGGGCTCGATACGTTCAGTGGCAAGATCCATAGTACCAATGAGCTGCTGGGTCTGCTCCTGAATATACCTTTTGGGGATGACTCTCTTCTGGTCAGGATGTATTAGTTGTGGGGCGAGTTTGGCCAATCTCCCTGCTAAAATGCCCATAAAGATCTTATAGTCACGTTTAACAGGGAGATTGGTCAATAGGAATCTGCCCTCGAGGGATCCTTAGAGGGTTACAGGATGAGTACAATTGTTGCCTCTTTCCAGGACCTAGGACCTTGGCCCCCTGGTTGAAAGATCGAATTGAACAGAGTTTTTAGCATCCGGAACAGTGCCTCTATCAAGAGTTTATACAACTCATTGTGAAGTGCATCTTTGCCTGCCGCTTTGACATTCTTGCTTTTGCCAAGACTTAGGAAAATCTCTTCCTTTGTTATCGGAGCATCTAGGAAATCATGGCTGGATGATGTTAAACATGGTAGGGGGGGTTTTCTTAGACAGGCTTTAAGGGCCTGCGGGTTCAGGAGACATTCTTCCCTATGTAACAGAGAGAATAGTGAGACTAGGCAGGATTGCATATCCTCCATTTTATTGGAGCTATCCCCGTTTTCATTTACAACTAGTTGGCTTATATAGTTCCTAGACCTATCTACTCTAGCCTTCCAATCCAGCAGCACACTCGATTTTTCACCATACTCAAAATTATGCATTGATCTTGCATACCATTGTGCTTTACACTTCTGGTCTAACTTGACCCTATAATCCTGACGTGCCTCATCTAACAATTTCTGCATCCGTGTCTTAGCTTCAACCATCACCGGATTCATATGGGAATATCTGCCTCTAATGAGCCTACTTTGTCCTCCAATTTTTTTTAATTGCGCTCTATTTTTGGCACATGTAAAACTGTGTAGAGTGCCCCTTAAGAGCATGCCATACAATGTCTAGGCAAGTTGACCAAATCTTAACTGCAAAGTAGTCAACACATGCTAGTTTAAGTGCTTCTGCTATCTCTGGATCAGTCTACATTACTCTCTTTAGAGTCCATCTTGGCCTTGATGGTCAACTACAGCCTACAAGGGAGATGCTGTTTGCGGCATGGTCTGAGATATGACTTGGGTGAATATTGATAGAGGTTATGGATTCTATAATGGATCTATCTGCTAAAAGGTAGTTTATTCTTGAGAAGTGTCCGTGTTATAGACAGCCCTGATTAGGATGCAACCTCCACCCTGGTGGTCGCATCCTTCATATTCAACATTGCGGCGGGTGCTGCGTACAGTACCACCCGCTGCAATGTCAAAATGGCATGTTGTGCATTTGCATGCATTACGTGGCAGGCACTGCGCAGTGCCTGCCACGTTGTTTAAGCAAATGGTGGTGGGTACCCCCCAAGTGCACCCCCATTCCTGACCCCCCGGCGCCCGCATTGGGCCCCCAAAGGTCATCCCCACCAGCCTTTCCATGGCGGTTTTCCGGTGCCTGCTAGGCACCGTCACCATATTAGGCACCAATTCCGCCCGGCCTGCAATCGAAAAAGTGGCGGACGCACTTTGCATTCGCCGCGAAAGCCCCCGCCATTGTAATATTACGGGAATTTTACTTGTTACGATGTCGTGGCGGTCGCCACTGCCGGATCGGCTGAGGGGAGTGTAGCAATCATAATGAGCCCACTTGTTCCTGGAAAGTAAGACAAATAGATTACAAAATAGAAAGGTAGGAGTGAAAAAAATGAGGACTGCTAAATGAAAGTAAAAAAAAAAGACTAGATCTCCATAGAAATGTATGGAAAATAATGTTAGAATGTAGAAACTGTAGAGAAAAGCTAAACAACTTTTAAACATGTAAAACATGTCAAAGAATGTTGTAAAAAATGTTAAGCAACTGCAAAGTATAATACAATAGTATAAAATAATTACAATTATTTAATGTATACTGGCAAAACATATTTTACAATGATGTTGATAATATGTAAATAAAAATGTTTAAAGTTTAGAACAGTGTTGAACAATGGGGAAAAAAGTGCAAAATCTACAACATATAGTAGTGTTTAAAATTAACTTACAATATTTATTTAATAAAAAAAAAGAAATGACATTGTTTTATTTAGTTAACTATATGAATGCCTATTTTTAATTTGAAATATTTATGTTTAGAAATGTAAAAATATGCACTAAATAAAGTTTGAAAACATAAATAAAATTAGGAAAATGTTTTACATGTCTATATTGCATAAAAATGCAGGTAAAGACATTATTGCTTACATATTCAACTAACTATTTTTTAATCATATTTCTAAACACCAACAATACTAGGGCCATAACACAAACTATTTCTCCTACATATAAATAAAAGGAGAGTTACGGATTTCAGACTAAACTTTTTTAATTAAATTATCACACTGCAAAATAAATAATTTTTAAGAAAGTGTGGGATACTAAAAGGTGATATTTACTATTCCCTCTCCAATCTAAACCAATTTGGGGACGGTGTTGGACACTAAAAGGGTGTAATACTATTCCTACTCCAATCTATACCAATTTGAGGAAGGTGTTGGTCACTAAAAGGTAACATTTACTATTCCCACTACAATCTATGCCGAGGTGAAGAAAATGTTGGGACACTAAAGAGTGGAAAAACGCTATTCCCACTTCACTCTAAACCAATTTGGGGACAGGTTTGTACACTTAAGGTGTGGCAATGATTATTCCCAGTCCAATCTAAACCAATTTGGGAAAAGTGTTGGACACTAAGATTGTGTCTTTTGCATTTCCCACTCCACCCTATACCAATTTGCAGAGGGTGTTGGATGCTAAAAAGGTAAAATAAACTATTCCCACTCCAATCTATACCAATTTGAAGAAGGCATTCGACACTGAAGGGGTGAGAAATACAAATCCCATTCCAATATAACCAATTTGGGAACCGTGTTGGACACTAAAGGACTGACATTTACTATTCACAGTCCAATCTAACTATATCAGGGGAAGTTGTTGGACACTAAATAGCTGACATTTACTATTCCCACTGCAATCTAAGCTTATTTGACATAGTTGTTGGATACTAAAGAGGAGGAATTTACAAATTCCACTGCAATCAAAAACATTTTATACAAGGTGATACAAATTTGAACATTTTATGCACACAATCAATCCTCCATACTTACACGCAATTTGTTAACTATAAAATAAACAACATTTTTATTTAAATAACAGTAACATAAACTACAAGCCTATATATTTATATTTAAACATTAACATATAATACAAAATAATCTTTTTTTTAAATATTTGCTATCATTCCAAAAACTTAAACCATTAACTAAAAAATATAAAACCAATTTTTAAATTACAAAAATTAAGAATTTATTTTTAATATGAAACTTTAATTTTAAAATGAAAATATTAAATTATTTGTAATATTCGAATGCATTTTTTTAATCTGTAAAATGTAAAACCTTTATATGTACACATTTCTAATTATATTGGTATATTAAAATGCATTTTTATATGTTTCATTTTATTATTCCAGTTAAGTATTTTTTTAATATTTCAATTTTTTAACTGTAATACAGTATATATATATATATATATATATATATATATATATATATATATATATATATATATATATATATATATATATATATATATATATATATATATAAAAAGTCTCCTCTCACAGAAAGAAGCGGGAGCCTCAGAGGGGATTGACGAAGCAACACACTTTATTCTTGAAGAAATGGCGAATGCATTTCGGCCGGATTGGCCTTCGTCAGCGCCTGCAATGTGTGTAATAGGAAGTCCCAGAAGTCCTGCAGTGAAAATACACCCCACCGCACACTGATAGGTGCAAAATATTAGCTCCGCCCCTCACAAGTGAAGTTTTCAGCCGGTCCGGGGAAGTCCACGGACTACGTGACCCAGGATGCACTGGTTGTTCCCAGGTAAGTGTGGCTGAGGGGCGTTGATGCAAATGTCCAAAATAGCGAGGGTTGGGGTCAATGCAGGACAAGACATGCACAAGAAGTTGAAGGTGCTGCCTCGCGTCCCCACCCCACAAACCGGAGACCACGAAGCAAAGTTGCAGGGGCGGGAGAACAATGTAACCCGCCCGGCGGAGGCAAGATGCCTCATTAAGCCGCATCAATTCACCTGGACATCCGGCGAGCTTGGAGATTTTCACTACCGTGAAGAAACAGAAACAGCCGAGACTGGGTCCAGATTCTCCAAGCCACAGATAGTGGGTGGGCTCCTGAACGCGCTTCTGGCACACGCGTGGATTTAGATAAAAAAAGTCTCCTCTCACAGAAAGAAGCGGGAGCCTCAGAGGGGATTGACGAAGCAACACACTTTATTCTTGAAGAAATGGCGAATGCATTTCGGCCGGATTGGCCTTCGTCAGCGCCTGCAATGTGTGTAATAGGAAGTCCCAGAAGTCCTGCAGTGAAAATACACCCCACCGCACACTGATAGGTGCAAAATATTAGCTCCGCCCCTCACAAGTGAAGTTTTCAGCCGGTCCGGGGAAGTCCACGGACTACGTGACCCAGGATGCACTGGTTGTATATATATATTCACTGAAAAAACCATAGGTTATAGACCATATATAGTTAGGGATTAGCATTTACAAAACCTTATTTTACTCGCACAAAACCATAGAAATTCGCATATATAGTTAGTTGCAATAACTATATATCGCGCACCCGCATTCCACTGCTGATGATGTCACATATTACATCATTCATGACATGGTCAGTGACATCACTGATGACATCACTGATGACATCATCCAGTGACTGTATGTTTCTGTAAAGTTAAAATATGTCTTACATATTAAAGAATGAGTGGATGTATAAGTGTCTGGATGAAGCATTTAGTAGGTGCATGACTGACTGTATGAGAGAGTGATTAAATGAGTCTCACTGAGTGCATGGGTTGGTGACTAAACTGTCTTAATTTGTGCATCATTATAGCTGTTGTTCTGTAAACTGCTGCATGTGTTGATCAATAGCTATATGGGTTATTGATTGGTTGCCCAAGTATTTGTATGGGAGAGTGAGTGTGTGTGTGTGGGTGGCTGGGAGGTGTGTGACTCTGTGCATAGATGTGTCAACAGTTGATTCACTAGATGTATGGGTTCAAAACTGAATGTGGAAACAACTGTATGGGTTGTTGACTGTGTGCATGGGTGTATTGGTGAGTGAATGTATATCTCAGTGCTACATGTCAAAGTAAGTACATATGTAAAACACAGTACATGTGAGAGTTGACATATATAAATTACTGTGTATAAGAGCCAGTGAATGTGTGAGTGGCTGCATGGATCATTGTAAACTTGTATCAGTGATTGTATAAGAGAGTAAAAATGTGTTAGAATATGTTTGAATAAGTAAGGTGTGTATAACTGTATAGTTAAGGAAATAGAGGTGTGATTGATTCAGTGCATGACTGACTAGGTGTGTGAGTAACTCCATGGCTGAGTGACAGTCTGTAAGTGTCTGTTTACACCGAGTGTATCTAAGGTTATATTAGAGTCTGAAGAGGTTAATCGTATTATCACATGATTGATGTCATCAGTGATGTTTTCTGTGATGTCATTTGAGATATCAGTGATGACATTTGAGATGTCAGTGATGTCATCAGTGATGTTATTTGAGATGTCATCAGTGATGTCATCAGTGATGTCACTGACCATGTCATGAATGATGTAATATGTGACATCATCAGCAGTGGATTGCGGGTGCGCGATATATAGTTATTGAAACTAACTATATATGCGAATTTCTATGGTTTTGTGCGAGTAAAATGAGGTTTTGTAAATGCTAATCCCTAACTATATATGGTCTATAACCTATGGTTTTTTCAGTGAATTTTCAAGGTTTTGTAAATGCTAATTCCTAACTATATATGGTCTCTAACCTATGTTTTTTTCAGTGAATTTCAATGGTTTTTTAATAGCAAATATCATAAGCTGTCAAATGTCAAGTACGTGATAGATAAAAACATTTTTGTATTTATGCACGCTGATGTGCTTTGAACGCTGCCCCCCCCCTCATTTCTATTAGGAGTACTCTCTCTTTGCAGATAGTGAAGGGTAGTTAACGCACGCCTTTGCCCCCGTTGTAATCCGTTGTGCCTGCTTCTCTCTCCATTTGATTGATTGTTATCCAACCATTTACTGTTTTAGAATTGGTTCTCTTTAGTTCATTCTCTATTTACAAACAAGCACAGAGTCGCAATACTCTGTTTATTCTTTGCAGATAGTGAAAAATCGTGTAAAAAAACAAAAGGAATCGAGCAAAATCAGTAGGCCACTAATGGGATCTCTTTTTGACCTCGCTAAAATAGAAACATTAGGAACAACCCCTCATGAGAAATACGAAACTAGTGAGATGATTTGAGCTCCACACCATGATGGCTGCAAGACAGCTCGGCTCCGCCACCCACCCCGCCCAAAATAACGACAAACTCTATGCAAATATTATAAATATATACAACACACCAGCAAAGTAACAGGGTAAAACATTTTATTAAATAACTATTTACATAACTATTTTATACTTTTTGTTGCCCGATCCGGCTAGCTCAATCGATTGAGCATGAAACTCATGCACTCTGATAGTTCAAAGTTTTGAGGAGTGCTTGTTAGACTGTCTGAAGCTTATTTGCACCTGCTGCAGCTTCACTATTCTCAATGTAAGTGGGGGCTGTTTGAGGACGTGACTGCATTTGAAAACAATGTGATGCGGTGCCTCCCTGAACCGCTTGACGGAGGCCCCCGAGGGACGGTATGATGGCGCGGACTCGGAGGGAGCGCTTGACTCCGGCCCCCTCCCCAAATCGTGTTACCCTGTTGTGGCCTGAGATCGCCCGCGACATAGGCGGCCGGCTCCCAGGGTCAAGCGGAACTTTTTGCCTGTTGGTGACTCTTCTATTCTGGATCTTGTCCCACAATCCGTTTGACCTGAAGACACGCTGTAGTGGGGCGCTTCTTTACCGTTTCAGTTGCCATTCCCCCCGCTTTTGCTACACTTTGCCTCTTCCGCCATTCAGCTGTTTACCGCCCGCTCTTGCGACTACAGCGTCTCGCTCACAATGTAGTTGAATTGCTCCCGCTCTTGCGGTGCAGCGATAGGCGGCTGCCACAGGACTCTCAAAATGGTGGCCGGCTCTTCAGATTTGGGCGTGGTCCACTAAAATGGCCCTGGGACACCTTGGAACTCGGACGCTTGTCTGCTAGGGCTTGGGCTCCATTCTCGAAAGCATCCCCTCAGCCTTGAAGATTCTACAAAAGTCTTGGGGACCCCCGACTCCCGCTCGCTTCTGGTGGGGAGCGGCTGCCATGATTGCTCGTGGAATGGCCACAACGGAGCTACGAGATGGTGGTGCTCTCATGCTGTCACCAGCTTCAATCTGAAACATCCGGAAACACTGTAGACTACCAATTCGATCAGTTCCGATAACGCCCCAACGTGACCCGGTAGAGAAGAACTTGCCCTCCCCTCTTTGACTGATGGTTCTTGTTGCCTGTCCCTTCTGTTGTCATTTAACAAAACTTTTTAGACTGCTGGAAGGGGTTGTGTTCCGACCGCTGGTTGGTGGAAACATTTTGACTATATTCTGGACCTACGTTGTCGAGTAATGCGTCATATGACACGCCGCGTTAGCGCACCCGGAAGTGCTCCGGTGCGCGAAGCGCAGCTTCTCTCAAGCGATCCGGGGCGCGGCGCGCAGCGCGTAACGTAAGCATAACAGGTCATGTGACTTGTTAATAAAACTTTTCATTGGTTCATTTTACTTTTGTTATTCTAATGATGAAAGGCTTGGTCATATGACCTAAAAATTACATTTTTTATTGCTTTCGAACATTATTTTTTCTTAAACATATATGTTATAATGTTCCAGGCTAATGTACTTTCCCGGAAAATTTACAACTGTCCTGCAAGTAAAATATATTCCGTTTTCGAGAAAAAGGGCGTTTCTTCGTCCCATGACGGAGCCGTTGAGCAAAAGAGGCTCGGCCTGCTGTCTTAGTCGCCGATACGCCTGAATATCAGATTGTTATCGATCACTTTATGTTGCAGGAGTAGAAAACACAACAGCCCTTGACCATTTATCTTTACTTCGTTCCTGCGTATTATACCTTTTATCCGTCATGTAATTGGACTGCTTTATTTCACTTGCCTTTTACTGATTCGAAAACAGTGACTAAAATTAAAAACTTTACCAATGTAAATACTACTACCATGTTTTGTTTTAAAAACATTTATTGTGAAAATGTCAGTATACAAATACGGGCCTATAACCACGTGGGCCGGCCACGGAGCAAACTGTAATCGTATATGATGAGGAGACATTTACACTGTAGAGGAACGTAATGGGCGGGCCATTAGGTTGCAAGAACTAAGGTGTCTAACAGTTGCGAAATCGGTGGACGTACATTTTGTAATTAAAATACGACAGGGCCACTTACAATAAAATTATCTAGATATACATTTGCGGGCAAGTACCATGGATGACGTTAATTCGAACTTTCAATAGTACAGTAATCAATAACACATCAGAACTTAATATCAATAGGGATGTCGAAATATTCAAACAATTCTCGTCCCCGCCCGCCATGTGCTTCAAAACTGCATACGTATCTCATGATATCAAGGTTATGCAACCAGTACACAACAAGGAATTACGAGTCCCATTTATACCGGTGCCATTTTGGGCGAGGCCGGGCAGGTCCAGGATATAGTCAAAATGTTTCCACCAACCATCGACTATGATGATGTTCATAAGCTCTATTGATTAGACTAACACTCCTCTCTCCACATGAAATTAATTTGCCGCAAGTTAAACATGTCATTTTCGTTTGTCCAAAGTTCTTCTGCTCGTTTGCGCCGCCTCCCCCCCCCCCCTTCGAGCACCCCACGCCGACTTTCGGCGCAGCATTGTAGGATGGCCACACCAGTGCGGCAACTTGCTGGACAACACCTAGGTGCCAACCGGATCTCAGCGCCTTGTGGTGTCTTCCATTCAGAAAATATTGTTGGCAGCATTTTGAAAGGAAAGACAGACAGCCGTTCTCCTAGTGAGTCTCACATTGTTACATTTAGGAAGAATGTTGAAGAGTAGTATGTTGAAAATCTAAAGCCATTGTTCTACAAACTCTCAACCAGCCTTGGATGGAAAAATCCTGAAGAATATACAAACTGAAAACCAGTTTTTGTCTGTATAGCATCAGCAGGAACGCTTGAGTCAGCTTTGTGTGAAGCCGCCATTTTGATTCAATCAATAGCGTCCCCCTGCACACATTCAGGGACCTGGCCGTGTCTTCAGGTCAAACGGATTGTGGGACAAGATGCAGAAAGGAAAAGGAAAAACTTACGCCGGACCCCAGGAGCCGGCCGCCTATGTCCTGGGCGATCTTTGGCCACACCAAGGCAATAGTGAAGCTGCAGCAGGTGCAAATAAGCTTCAGACAGTGTTACAAGCGCTGCTCAGAACTCTCAACTATGACACCACCTCGGTGCCATCCGGATCCTGGCGCCTTGTGCTGGTTCCGGCCTATTCACACATCGGTCCGCTACTGACACCATCTCACAGGACCCCACACCGACTTTCGGCGCAGCATTGTAGGATGGCCACACCAGTGCGGAAACTTGCTGGACACCACCTCGGTGCCATCCGGATCTCTTCGCGTTGGGCTGCCTTCGGCCTACTGTAGCAGCAAGTGCGGACCCAACTCTGTTGGCCGGCGTGTGAAACGCTAAGGGGCGCCGCACTGCAGATGAGGTGCCTCCACCTGGAGAGGCGGAAGAGGGCTGTTCGCGCCGCCTCCCCCTGGGCACCCCATGCTGTCTTTCAGCGCAGCATTGTAGGATAGCCATACCAGTGCAGCAACTTGCTGGACACCACCTCGGTGCCATCCGGATCTCGGCGCGTTGTGCTGCCTTCGGCCTATTCGCACATCGGTCCGCTACTGACGCCGCCTCACGTGCCAACGGATTTTCTACGCTTTTTATAGCCCTATGCCGCATAACAGGTCATGTGACTTGTTTATAAAACTTTTCATTGGTTCATTTTACTTTTGGTTTCCTAATGATGGAAGGCTTGGTCATATGACCTAAAAATAACACTTTTCATTGGTTTAGAACATTTTTTTTTCCCAAACGATGAAAGCCCCACCTTGTTTCTGGATGTTTCAGACTGAAGCTGGCGTCAGCATGAAAGCACCACCATCTCGTGGCTCCGTCGTGGTCATTCCGCGAGCAATCATGGCAGCCGCTCCCCACCGGAAGCCTGCAGGAGTCGAGGGCCCCCAAGACTTTTGTAAAATCTTCACGGCTGAGGGGACGCTTTCAAGACCTAGCAGACAAGCGTCCGAGTTCAGAGGTGTCCCAGGGCCATTTTAGTGGACCAGGCCCAAAAAGGAAAGAGCCTGCCACCATTTTGAGAGTCCTGTGGCAGCCGCCTATCGCTGAACCGCAAGAGTGGGCGCAACTCAGCTGAATGGCGGATTTTGGCACAGTGTACCAAAAGCGGGCGGAATGGCAACTGAAACGGTAAAGGGGCGCCCCACTACAGCACACGAGCCGCCACCTGGGGAGGCCCGTTCACGCCGCCCCCCCCCCCCCCCTCCCGGGGCGCCCCACGCCGTTTTTCGGAGCAGCATTATAGGATACCAAAACCAGTGCGGCAGTTTACTGGGCATCACCTGGGTGCCATCCACATCTCAGCGCGTTCTGCTGCCTTGGAACTATTCGCACAACAGACCGCTACTGACAAGGCCTCCCCCGGGACGCCCCACGCCATTTTTCAGAGCTGCATTGTAGGATACCAAAAACCAGTGCGGCACCCAGGTGACATCACCTGGGTGCCGTCCAGAACTCAGCTCGTTGTGCTGCCTTGGGACTATTCGCACAAAACACAGCTACTGACCATTGTTGCTTCTTTTTTCCAAAAAATGTTTAAATGTGTTTACTGTTTTTGTTGCGTTGTATATATTTAAAAGTTATTAACGTTTTATAATCCTACTACTTTGTTGGAGTGCTATATATTTTTAATGTGACACAAAATTGTAAAAACTTTGATGTACAAAGAGGCATCCCTGGAATCTTCCGCTTCAGGCTCGGTCCCACACACCCTCACAGTGAGAATCCCCTCCCCAAGCACAATACAGGATGGTTATCAGATAGTAGGAACGCGTATGGTGTGACGGATCTCATGGGGTGGGGGCCTTGATCTACTGTAACTCCTTTGAAGAGGGGTGATTCTTTACAGCTGGGGCCATAAACTACATCTGCAGGGCTAGGTGATAGCCTAGGACCGGCCTGGACAATCGGACACAGAGAAAGAGGAGTGTCAGAGGGTGCGGTAGTAAATAGGGTGAAAGGGAGGTGTCAGGCGGGCACGGGGTGTGATTTTCAGGGAAGAGCAGCGCAGATGGGGGGAGGTTTATGGCCCATGCATGAGAGAGAGAGCAGGGGTGACCAGTGCGTGGGGGAGATGCTTGCGAGGGTGGGGAGCCGTGCTGAGGATCGACGGCGTGCAGAGAGTGGGTCTGGTCAAGGCATCTAAAATGGCTGCCGTGCACGACAAAATTGTGGCATTGGAAAAAAGGCAAGATGGCGCAGACAATGTTTATCAATAAGGATTAATTTATAACAAAATATTTTATCGCAGTGACAAAATGGCGGTCAACAGTTCCTGATTTCCATTGAATCGAACGTTAACAGACGTCATGCAGCAAAAAAAAAAAAACGCTCACGCACAGCCGCTGGAAGACATGTATCAACATATATGAGCCTCCTCAGCCAACCTCAGAAAACATAAGGGGTCAGGATACGTCTCCCGTCCCCCCTTATACCCTGTAATTTAATTAAAACGAAACACAAAATGGCGAATTCCCGTTTCGCTACCAGTTTGTGGCCCAGTTCGTGGCCCGGGAAGCGCTTCTACCGTGAAAAATCAATTTTTTTTTATTTTCCCCACGGGACCCTTTAATAACCCCAACATCATTCCTAGGGGGTCAAGAGGGGTCTACCTTGCCCCCTTTCATTAAATTCCCCCTTCGTTTTTCTCCTCCTCTTGTCTCTCGATCCTACCGACAGACAAGATGGCGGCCGCTCCGGACTGTTTAGAATGTTGACAGACACCGGAGAGCCAATCAGCTTCGCGTAGCAAAGCTCCGTTACGCGAAAAGTACGCGATCTGGAGCGCTATCTGGGACGCTGTCACAGATATATAAATTTTTTAAAATGTTAATTTCTCAAAATCCACTGGAGCACATATATTGAGACCCAGCAAAGGCACATCGGGCTAACAGTCCCTACAATTTTGCCAAGTTTCGTGTAAATCCATTCAGCCGTTCGAGCTAAAAGTGAGGCCAAACGCCCTATGGAAATTAACATGGGAAAAACGCGTTTTGGGACCCCCCTTTTTTCTCGGCCCCCCCTTAACGAAACCCCCCCAAATTTTTAGGGGCTGCTCAGGAACAAATTGTGCCATTTTCCTGACAATTTCAGCTGATTCCGTCCACAAACGCCAAAGTTATTAGACATAGAATTTTCAAAAGTTCCATAGAGAAAAAATCCTAACTATATATACCTACTGGCGACCGCCAGTAGGTAATATATATATATATATATATATATATATATATATATATATATATATATATATATATATATATATATATATATATATATATATATATATATATATATATATGTTTATATACATATATATTACCTACTGGCGGTCGCCATTAGGTATATATCGTCAGGACCTAGTTTCCATAGGAAATCCGCAACATTCTATTGGGAATAACTTTGGCGCCGGTTTTTGAATCTTCGCAAATTTCTCAAAAAAGGATGGTCCGTTCCGCTCCGCTTCTTTCCTGAAAGTCTCGGGTAGATTTGTCAAGTGGGGGCCGAGAAAAAAGGGAGGTCCCAAAACATGTTTTCCCATGTTAATTTCCATAGGACCTTTAGACACAGCTACAACCCGAACCTCTTAACGGAATTACACCAAATTTGGCAAAATGGTAGAGTCTGATTCGCAGATCACGCTTTGGCTTCAATGGTGTAAACCCCGCCATTAGTTCCTGAGAAAATCAAAAGAGAAAAAAAATATATATATCTATAAGCGTGCACCGTGCGTGCACCTTTCCGTGCACGAGCTGCATGCTGATTGGCTGCCACTGTCTGTCAACACTCCAAAACAGAAATTGATGGCAGCCATTTTGTGCCTCAGTAGACTGAGGCACAAGAAAACAGAAAAACAAACGTGTAGAATTCAAAAAGGGGGCAGGGTAGAAGCACCCTGTCCCCCTAGGCCTGCTCAGGGGGACCCCCAAGGCAATTTTTTTTTCAAAAATCGCGGGGTAGGCAAACCGTACGCGCAACCCGCGATTTTCCAAAAAAATAATAATTTTTTTTGGGCCTTGGGGGTCCTTGTGGGACCCCCTGAGCAGGCCTAGGGGGTCAGGGTGCTTCTACCCTGCCCCCGTTTTGAGTTCTAAAACTTTCCGAGTAGGAGCTGCATGCTCATTGGCTTTCAACACTTCAAACCAGGAAGTGTTGGCAGCCATCTTCTGCTCGGTAGACCGAGGTACAAGAAAGCAGAAAAACAAACATGTAGAACACAAAAAGGGGGCAGGGTAGAAACACTCTGAGCCCCTAGGCCTGCCCAGATGGTCCCACAAGGACCCCCAAGGCCAAATTACCCCCAGGGGAAAAAATCGCGGGGGCATAGTGATAAAGAAGTATGGGGGGAGCCCCAATCCCCCCCTACACTGTCCCGGGGACCGCTGCCCTGGGGAAAAGCAACGCAGCCCCCTGGAGCATAATGGAGGCTCATGGTGGGCTAGTTGGCCCCATGGGACCCTCAGTATGCAAGGGAACTTAATCCCCCAATTTAGAACACTCTACAGGGCGCGTTTGCACAGTTTAAGTTGGAGAATTAATTCCTGTTCAATCCAGAGGTCCACTAGAGGGAACTAGTCCAACAGTTAAATTGTCATTTAAAAAAACATTGAAATTCACTGAAAAAACCATAGGTTTCAGGCCTTATATAGTTAGGAATTAGCATTTAAAAAACCTTTGAAATTCACTGAAAAAACATAGGTTTCAGGCCTTATATAGTTAGGAATTAGCATTTAAAAAACCTTTGAAATTCACTCAACAAACTATAAGTTTTAGGGGTGTTATAGTTAGCTGGACATTTCACTCATACAAAACCATTGAAATTGCTCCTATATAGTTAGTTGTACTAACTATATTTCGCACACCCGCAATCCACTTTCATACACTAGTAAAATCTTTCATCACTCTTTGTAAAATACAGAGTATCATATTTGAATCCATTAACACAGCAACACAAGTATCTAAAAACCCACTCAGTGATTCCTAGATGTATACACACATCTAATCACTTACCTGTAGATTCACTCATACATGCTGTCAATGAACAATAGAACACTATCAAAAAAAATTATACACCTATATCGACATTACACACAGCACACAACCTATTCACATATGAAGTTATCCTACTCACTTATTCAAACAATGGATCTACTTACATACTTACTTAGCTACACACTTATACAAACACCACTTCATCTATTCATTTAGATAGTAAGTCATACTTAGTGTATTATAAAATCATTATTACAAGTATACAGTTATCCATACAGTCACTCACACAATCATTGAGTCTTATGTATACGTATTTATATACAACAACCGACACATACACTGCCTTTTATTTTTCTAGTTTGTTGGACATGTACCATTGAGAAATATATTTCCTCATCACCACACTCATAAAGATATTCACTCACCCAAACAACTGTTAGAAAATGTAGCTTTAACTTCATATATCTACTGATTCAACTATTCACACATCTTTGGGCAGTCACGCCCCCCCCCCACCGAACCACACACACATTCACTCTCCCATACAAATACTCAGTTAACTAATCAATAACTAATATAGACTTTCACATAGCTAGTAACCAACTGGAGAACCACTTTACACAACAACTGACAAAGTGATACAGATATTCACACAGTTTGGTCACTGTCCCCTATATTTAGTGAGACACTATAAATTGTTAAAGTAAACAGTCATTTACACTGCTACTAAATCCTCCATCCAAATATTTATTTTGATATATCCACTCATTCTTCAATGCAAATTGCTATATATATAATGCATATTTAAATAACGAAGCAAACCACATTCACTGGAAGATGTCATCAGTGATGTCATCTGAGATGTCATCAGTGATGTCACTGACCATGTCATGAATGATGTAATATGTGACATCATCAGCAGTGGCTTGCGGGTGCGCGAAATATAGTTAGTACAACTAACTATATAGGAGCAATTTCAATGGTTTTGTATGAGTGAAATGTCCAGCTAATTATAACACCCCTAAAACTTATAATTTTTTGAGTGAATTTCAAAGGTTTTTTAAATGCTAATTCCTAACTATATATATATATATATATATATATATATATATCCTCCATGCTAACTAGTTACGCGACCCCCAGCGCGATTATCAAAGAATAAACTTGGTGTTATCTACCTTCACTCTGAGTGCGCATTGAATCCTTTCTGGGAACCTTTGAAACTTGAGCAAAAAGTTACCGGCTCTGGGGTCCTGCCGGCATATGCGCCACCTGACTACGGGAACCATTCAGGAAGGATCCCTTTTGGATTAGGGATATATATATATATATATATATATATATATATATATATATATATATATATATATATATATATATATATATATATATATATATATATATATATATATATATATATATATATTCAAAAAAAAACCATTGGTTTTAGGCCATATATAGTTAGGGATTTGCATTTACAAAACCTTATTTTACTCGCATAAAACCATTGAAATTCCATATATAGTTATAAGCGCTAACTATATATCGCGCACCCGCAATCCACTGCTGATGATGTCACATATTACATCATTCATGACATGGTTAGTGACATCACTGATGACATCACTGATGACATCTCAAATGACATCATCCAGTGTTTGTATGTTTCTGTAAAGTTAAAATATGTCTTACATATTGAAGAATGAGTGGATGTATAAGTGTCTGGATGAAGGATTTAGTAGGTGCATGACTGACTGTATGAGAGAGTGATTAAATGTGTTTCACTGAGTGCATGGGTTAGTGACTAAACTGTCTTAATTTGTGCATCATTATGTCTGTTGTTCTGTAAACTGTTGCATGTGTTGATAAGTAGCTATATGAGTAACTATATGGGTTATTGATTGGTTGCCCAAGTATTTGTATGGGATACTGAGTGAGTGTGTGTGGGTAGCTGGGAGGTGTGTGACTCTGTGCATAGATGTGTGAGCAGTTGATTCACTAGATGTATGGTTTCAAAAGTGCATGTGGAAACAGCTGTATGGGCGGCTGACTGTGTGCATGAGTGTATTGGTGAGTGAATGGATATCTCAGTGCTACATGTCAAAGTAAGTACATATGTAAAACACAGTACATGTGAGAGTTGACATATATAAATAACTGTGCATAAGAGCCAGTGAATGTGTGAGTGGCTGTATGGATCATTGTGAACTTGTATCAGGGATTGTATAAGAGAGTAAATATGTGTTAGTATATGTTTGAATAAGTAAAGTTTGTATAACTGTATATTTGAGGAAATGGAGGTGTGATTGATTCTTTGCATGACTGACTAGGTGTGTGAGTAACTCCATGGATGAGTGACAGTCTGTGAGTGTCTGTTTACACTGATTGTATCTAAGGTTATATTAGAGTCTGAAGAGGTTCATCGTATTATCACATGAATGATATCATCAGTGATGTTATCAGTCATGTCAAATGAGATGTTTTCAGTGATGTCATCAGTGATGTCATTTGAGATGTCATCAGTGATGTCATCAGTGATGTCACTAACCATGTCATGAATGATGTAATATGTGACATCATCAGCAGTGGATTGCGGGTGCGCGATATATAGTTAGCGCTTATAACTATATATGGAATTTCAATGGTTTTATGCGAGTAAAATAAGGTTTTGTAAATGCAAATCCCTAACTATATATGGCCTAAAACCAATGGTTTTTTCATTGAATTTTCAAGGTTTTGTAAATGCAAATTCCTAACTATATATCCACTATAACCTATGGTTTTTTCTGTGAATTTCATTGGTTTTTTAATAGCAAATATGAAAAGCTTAAAAATGTCAAGTACGTGATAAATAAAAACATTTTCGTATTTATGCACGCTGATGTGCTTTGAACGCTGCACCCCCCCCCCTCCCCTCTTTTGTCTTAGTAGTACTCTCTCTTTGCAGATACTGAAGGGTAGTTAACGCAGGCCTTTACCCCCGTTGTAATCCGTCGTGGCTGCTTGTCTCTCCATTTGATTGATTGTTGTCCAAGCATTTACTGTTTTAGAATTGGTTCTCTTTGGATCATTCTCTATTTACAAACAAGCACAAAGTCGCAATACTCTGTTTAGTCTTTGCAGATAGTGAAAAATCGTGTAAAAAAAATAAAAGTAATCGAGCAAAATCAGTAGGCCACTAATTGGATCTCTTTTTGACCTCGCTAAAATAGAAATATTAGGAACAACCCTTCATGAGAAATACGAAAATAGTGAGATGAACTGAGCTCCACACCATGAGGGCTGCAAGACAGCTCGGCTCCATCACCCATCCCGCACAAAATAACGACAAACCGTATGCAAATATTAAAAATATAGACAACACACCAGCAAAGAAACAGGGTAAAACATTTTATTAAAAAACTATTTACATAACGTTGGTTTATAAGATGATGTCAGTAGTGGACCGATGTGTGAATAGATCGAAAGCAGCACAAGGCTCCAAGATCCGGATGGCAAGCTCCTGGATGTTGGGTGCCATAGTTTAGAGTTCTGAATTTGAGCCTTTTTGAATGTCTGTGCTTTGTTGAATCAAATTTGCGGCTTGACACAAAGCTGACTCAAGCGTTGCTACTGATGCTATGCAGACCAAAACTGGTTTTCAGTTTGTACATTTTTCTAGATTTTTAATCCAAGTTTGGTTGACTTTGTAGAACGATGGCTTCAAATTTTCAACATACGGTGTGGTGGCGCTGACTGGGAGGGGGCGCTTCGCTCCTGCCCCCTCCCCAAGTAAGATTTTCATACGTGAAAGTACGTTAATGGTTTTGGTCCCTGAGATGCTTCGATGTCACTGCCATTCTCAAATAACATAAGTTCTGGATGTTGGGTGCCATAGTTAAGAGTTCTGAGCAGCGCTTGTAACACTGTCTGAAGCTTATTTCCACCTACTGCAGCTTCACTATTCTCAAAGTAAGTGAATGTCGTTTGTGGACCTGACTGCATTAGAAAACAATGTGATATGTTACCTTCCTAAACAGCTTGACGGAGGCCCCTGAGGGGCGGTGTGATGGCCATGGACTCGGAGAAGACGCTTGGCTCCGACACCCTCCCCAAGTCTTATAGCACTGGTGTAGCCTGAGATTGCCCCCGACATAGGCGGCCGGCTCCCGGGATCCGGCGGAACTTTTTGCCTTTTGATGACTCTTCAATTCTGAACCTTGTCCCATCCAGCTGAGTTGCGCCCACTCTTGCGGCTACAGCGTCTTGCCCACCATCCAGCTGAATTGCGCCCACTCTTGCGGTGCAGCGATAGGCGACTGCCACAGGACTCTCAAAATGGCGGCCGGCTCTTCGGTTTTGGGCCTGGTCCACTAAAATGGCCCTGGGACACCTTTGAACTCGGACGCTTCCCTGATAGGGCTTGGGTCCCATTCTCGAAAAGCGTCCCCTCAGCCGTGAAGATTCTACAAAAGTCTTGGGGGCCTCCGACTCCCGCAGGCTTCTGGTGGGGAGCGGCTGCCATGATTGCTCGTGGAATGGCCACGACGGAGCTACGAGATGGTAGTGGTCTCATGCTGACGCCAGCTTTAGTCTGAAACATCCAGAAACACTGTAGACTACCAATTCGATCAGTTCCGGTAGCGCCCCAACGTGACCCGGAAGAGAAGAACTTGCCCTCCCCTCTTTGACTGATGGTTCTTGTTGCCTGTCCCCTCTGTTGTCATTTAACAGAACTTTTTGGACTGCTGAAAGGAGTTGTGTTCCGAACGCTGGTTGGTGGAGACATTTTGACTATATTCTTGACCTACGTTGTCGCGTAATGCGTTATATGACACGCCGCGTTACCGCACCCGGAAGTGATCCGCGGCGCGGCGCGCAGCGCGCAACGTAAGCATAACAGGACATGTGACTTGTTAATAAAACTTTTCATTGGTTCATTTTACTTTTGTTAATTTAATGATGAAAAGCTTGGTCATATGACCTAAAAATTACGCTTTTTATTGTTTTCGAACAATATTTTTTTTTCAAACATATGTTATAATATTCCAGGCTAATGTACTTTTCCGGAAAATTTACAACTGTCTTGTAAGTAAAATATATTCCTTTTTCGAGAAAAAGGGCGTTTCTTCCTTCCATAACAGAGCCGTTGAGTAAAAGAGATTCGGCCTGCTATCTTAGTCGCCGATACGCCTGATTATCAGATTCTTATCGATCACTTTATATTGCAGACATGAAAAACACAACTGCCCTTAAGCATTTATCTTTACTGCGTTCCTACATATTATACCTTTTATCCGTCATGTAATTGGACTGCTTTATTTCACTTGCCTTTACTGATTCGAAAACAGTGACTAAAAGTAAAAACTTTACCAATGTAAATACTACTACCGTGTTTTGTTTTAAAAACCTTTATTGTGAAAATGTCAGTATACAAATACGGGCCTATAACCACGTGGGCCGGCCACGGAGCAAACTGAAATCGTATATGATGAGGAGACATTTACACTGTAGAAGAACGTAACGAGCGGGCCATTAGGTTGCAAGAACAAAGGTGTCTAACAGTTGCGGAATCGGTGGACGTACATTTTGTAATTAAAATACAATACAGCCACTTACAATAACATTTTCTAGATATACATTTGCGGGCAAGGAGTTACGAGTCCCATTTATACCGGCGCCATTTTGGGCGAGGCCGGGCAGGTCCAAGATATAGTCAAAATGTCTCCACCAACCATCGGCCAGACCAGAACCCCTTTCGGCCCTTTATGCTACAAGATGGTGTCTTCCATTCAGAAAATAGTGTTGGCAGCATTTTGAAAGGAAACAGAAACAGCCATTCTCCTAGTGAGTTTCACATTGTTACATTTAGGAAGAATGTTGAAGAGTAGTATGTGGAAAATCTGAAGCCATTTTTCTACAAACTCTCAATCAGACTTGGATGGAAAAAAAAAACCTGAAGAATGTACAAACTGAAAACCAATTTTTGTCTGTATAGCATCAACAGTAACGCTTGAGTCAGCTTTGTGTCAAGCCGCCATTTTCATTCAATCAATAGCGTCCCGCTGCACACATTCAGGGACCTGGTCGTGTCTTCAGATGAAACGGATTGTAGGAAAAGAAGCAGAAAGGAAAAGGAAAAAAGTTCCGCCGCACCTCGGGAGCCGGCCGCTTATGTCATGTGCCACCTTTGGCCACACCAGGGCAATAGTGAAGCTGCAGCAGGTGCAAATAAGCTTCAGACAGTCTTACAAGCACTGCTCAGAACTCTCAACTGAGGCACTCAACATCCAGGACTTGCCATTCGGATCTTGGCGCCTTGTGCTGGTTCCGACCTATTCACACATCAGTCCACTACTGACATCACCTCATAAGCCAACGGGGCACCCCACGCCGACTTTCGGCGCAGCATTGCAGGATGGCCACACCAGTGCGGCCACTTGCTGGACACCACCCCGGTGCCATCCGGATCTCGGCGCGTTCGAGTCACTGTGCCGGAAGAGTGACCGGAACTCAGCTGAAAACGCCGTCTTTCGGCGCAGCATTGTAGGATGGCCACACCAGTACGGCAACTTGCTGGACACCACCTCGGTGCCATCCGGATCTCGGCGCGTTCGAGTCACTGTGCCGGAAGAGTTTCCGCAACTCAGCTGGACACGCCGTCTTTCGGCGCAGTATTGTAGGATGGCCACACCAGTGCGGCAATTTGCTGGACACCACCTCGGTGCCATCCGGATCTCGGCGCGTTCGAGTCACTGTACCGCAACAGTGACCGCAACTCAGCTGGACACGCCGTCTTTCGGCGCAGCATTGTAGGATGGCCACACCAGTGCGGCAATTTGCTGGACACCACCTCGGTGCCATCCGGATCTCGGCGCGTTGTGCTGCCTTCGGCCTATTCGCACATCGGTCCGCTACTGACGCCGCCTCACGTGCCAACGGATTTTCTACGCTTTTTGTAGCCCTATGCCGCATAACAGGTCATGTGACTTGTTTATAAAACTTTTCATTGGTTCATTTTACTTTTGGTTTCCTAAAGATGGAAGGCTTGGTCATATGACCTAAAAATAACACTTTTCATTGGTTTAGAACATTTTTTTTTCCCAAACGATGAAAGCCCCACCTTGTTTCTGGATCATTCAGACTGAAGCTGGCGTCAGCATGAGAGCACCACCATCTCGTGGCTCCGTCATGGTCATTCCGCGAGCAATCATGGCAGCCGCTCCCCACCGGAAGCCTGCGGGAGTCGGGGGCCCCCAAGACTTTTGTAGAATCTTCACGGCTGAGGGGACGCTTTTCGAGAATGGAGCCCAAGCCCTAGCAGGCAAGCGTCCGAGTTCCAAGGTGTCCCAGGGCCATTTCAGTGGACCAGGCCCAAAACCGAGGAGCCGTCCGCCATTTTAAGAGCCATGTGGCAGCCGCCTATCGCTGCACTGCAAGAGTGGGAGCAACTCAACAACATGGTGAGCGAGACGCTGTAGCCGCAAGAGCGGGCGCAACTCAGCTAGATGGCCGCCACCTGGGGAGGCCCGTTCACGCCGCCTCCCCCACGCCCGGGCCGCCGCACGCCAATTTTCGGAGCAGCATTGTAGGATACCAAAACCAGTGCGGCAGTTTACTGGACATCACCTGGGTGCCTGTCGTACATGTTGTGTCAGCCATGTGACACTGGACACAGTCCCATCAACATCTCAACGCGTTCTGCTGCCTTGGGACTATTCGCACAACAGACCGCTACTGACGAGGCCTCCCCCCGCACCACCCGGGACGCCCCACGCTGTTTTTCTGTGCTGCATTGTAGGATCCCAAAACCAGTGCGGCACCCAGGCGACATCACCTGGGTGCCGTCCAGAACTCTGCACGTTGTGCTGCCTTGGGACTATTCGCACAAAAGACAGCTTCTAACCATTGTTGCTTTTTGTGTTGAAAAATGTTTAAATGTTTTTAGTTTTTGTTCCGTTCGTTATAGTTAATAGTTAATAAAGTTTTATAATCTTACTTTGTTGGAGTGTTATCTATTTTTTTTAAAACGGGTGAATGGGGCCTTGAATCGGGTTATTGTCATGTGTGGGCTTTGGAAGTGTGCTGCTGCAGGATCGGACATTTCAAACTCAAATGCACGTTCTTTTTCTTACCTTTCCGAAGCATGGAGCGCAATAGCAGGCAGAGAAAGGGTGATGCACGTGTTGAACACTACCTGACCTGGCAAGTTGCTGGCAGTGCCCCCCCGCCCGCTCCTAAAAGAGGGCACACACACACCGCCGCCCCGAGTACTTCACAAATCTTTAAAAGACCATGCGCTTGTTCATGAGGCTTAAATGGTTCATCACCTCTTCTAGAACCCCTGCATCGACCCTCTGACGTTTCCTGGAAAAATTACCATGTAACACAATACCAAGCCCTGTCAGCTGAAACCCCCAAGGAATCGTGGGGCATATTATCAAGGGGGTTTATCTCCGCTTTTTTGGCTTTAAAAGCCATGAAAGCGGAGATAAAATTATCTCCCTATTACCAAGCTGTCGCTAACACCAGTTAGTGACAGCTAAAAGGAGATAGCGACCATCTTGGGCCCCGCTTTGCATGTCAGTGATACTTATCACTAATGACATGCAAAGTGGCGTACCAAGATGTTAGCGACTGGAAACAGTTCCTAACATCGCTATCTTCTATTACCAACTTTTGGAGATATTCGCGCTAAGCGCGAATATCTCCAAAATCTAACACCTGCCCTGAGCAGTTCTTAGCCATGTTATCCAATGGGAGGTGGATAACATGGCTAAGAGCATTTGCTCGATAATACATGAATATCGCTGACTTTTCTGCGATAATAGCAAGGTTTATCTGCGATAAAAATCGCCGATGTGCAGCGATAATTTTTGTCTCTAAACAAGTTAGAGACAAAAATGATCGCTAGTTGTTCGTAATATGCCCCCGGGTTTTTGCTTGCAGAAATCGGGAGGCGGGAGACTAGCACTGAAATCAGTAGTCACACGCCTGAATCAGGAGGGTTGGCATGTCTGAATTCTCTACAGCTGGGGCCATAAACTACATCCGCAGGGGTAGGTGATAGCCTGGGACCAGCCTGGCATCTAAAATGGCTGCCGTGCACGACAAAATTGTGGCATTGGAAAAAAGGCAAGATGGCGCAGCCGCTGGAAGACATGTATCAACATATATGAGCCTCCTCAGCCAACCTCAGAAAACATAAGGGGTCAGGATACGTCTCCCGTCCCCCCTTATACCCTGTAATTTAATTAAAACGAAACACAAAATGGCGAATTCCCGTTTCGCTACCAGTTTGTGGCCCAGTTCGTGGCCCGGGAAGCGCTTCTACCGTGAAAAATCATTTTTTTTTTATTTTCCCCACGGGACCCTTTAATAACCCCAACATCATTCCTAGGGGGTCAAGAGGGGTCTACCTTGCCCCCTTTCATTAAATTCCCCCTTCGTTTTTCTCCTCCTCTTGTCTCTCGATCCTACCGAGAGACAAGATGGCGGCCGCTCCGGACTGTTTAGAATGTTGACAGACACCGGAGAGCCAATCAGCTTCGCGTAGCAAAGCTCCGTTACGCGAAAAGTACGCGATCTGGAGCGCTATCTGGGACGCTGTCACAGATATATAAATTTTTTAAAACGTTAATTTCTCAAAATCCACTGGAGCACATATATTGAGACCCAGCAAAGGCACATCGGGCTAACAGTCCCTACAATTTTGCCAAGTTTCGTGTAAATCCATTCAGCCGTTCGAGCTAAAAGTGAGGCCAAACGCCCTATTGAAATTAACATGGGAAAAACGCGTTTTGGGACCCCCCTTTTTTCTCGGCCCCCCCTTAACGAAACCCCCCCAAATTTTTAGGGGCTGCTCAGAAACAAATTGTGCCATTTTCCTGACAATTTCAGCTGATTCCGTCCACAAACGCCAAAGTTATTAGACATAGAATTTTCAAAAGTTCCATAGAGAAAAAATCCTAACTATATATACTTACTGGCGACCGCCAGTAGGTAATATATATATATATATATATATATATATATATATATATATATGTGTTTATATACATATATATTACCTACTGGCGGTCGCCATTAGGTATATATCGTCAGGACCTAGTTTCCATAGGAAATCCGCAACATTCTATTGGGAATAACTTTGGCGCCGGTTTTTGAATCTTCGCAAATTTCTCAAAGAAGATGGTCCGTTCCGCTCCGCTTCTTTCCTGAAAGTCTCGGGTAGATTTGTCAAGTGGGGGCCGAGAAAAAAGGGAGGTCCCAAAACATGTTTTCCCATGTTAATTTCCATAGGACCTTTAGACACGGCTACAACCCGAACCTCTTAACCGAATTACACCAAATTTGGCAAAATGGTAGAGTCTGATTCGCAGATCACGCTTTGGCTTCAATGGTGTAAACCCCGCCATTAGTTCCTGAGAAAATCAAAAGAGAAAAAAAAAATATATATCTATAGGCGTGCACCGTGCGCGCACCTTTCCGTGCACGAGCTGCATGCTGATTGGCTGCCACTGTCTGTCAACACTCCAAAACAGAAATTGATGGCAGCCATTTTGTGCCTCAGTAGACTGAGGCACAAGAAAACAGAAAAACAAACGTGTAGAATTCAAAAAGGGGGCAGGGTAGAAGCACCCTGACCCCCTAGGCCTGCTCAGGGGGACCCCCAAGGCAATTTTTTTTTTCAAAAATCGCGGGGTAGGCAAACCGTACGCGCAACCCGCGATTTTCCCAAAAAATAATAATTTTTTTTGGGCCTTGGGGGTCCTTGTGGGACCCCCTGAGCAGGCCTAGGGGGTCAGGGTGCTTCTACCCTGCCCCCATTTTGAGTTCTAAAACTTTCCGAGTAGGAGCTGCATGCTCATTGGCTTTCAACACTTCAAACCAGGAAGTGTTGGCAGCCATCTTCTGCTCGGTAGACCGAGGTACAAGAAAGCAGAAAAACAAACATGTAAAACACAAAAAGGGGGCAGGGTAGAAACACTCTGAGCCCCTAGGCCTGCCCAGATGGTCCCACAAGGACCCCCAAGGCCAAATTACCCCCAGGGGAAAAAATCGCGGGGGCATAGTTATAAAGAAGTATGGGGGGAGCCCCAATCCCCCCCTACACTGTCCCAGGGACCGCTGCCCTGGGGAAAAGCAACGCAGCCCCCTGGAGCATAATGGAGGCTCATGGTGGGCTAGTTGGCCCCATGGGACCCTCAGTATGCAAGGGAACTTAATCCCCCAATTTAGAACACTCTACAGGGCGCGTTTGCACAGTTTAAGTTGGAGAATTAATTCCTGTTCAATCCAGAGGTCCACTAGAGGGAACTAGTCCAACAGTTAAATTGTCATTTAAAAAAACATTGAAATTCACTGAAAAAACCATAGGTTTCAGGCCTTATATAGTTAGGAATTAGCATTTAAAAAACCTTTGAAATTCACTGAAAAAACATAGGTTTCAGGCCTTATATAGTTAGGAATTAGCATTTAAAAAACCTTTGAAATTCACTCAAAAAACTATAAGTTTTAGGGGTGTTATAGTTAGCTGGACATTTCACTCATACAAAACCATTGAAATTGCTCCTATATAGTTAGTTGTACTAACTATATTTCGCACACCCGCAATCCACTTTCATACACTAGTAAAATCTTTCATCACTCTTTGTAAAATACAGAGTATCATATTTGAATCCATTAACACAGCAACACAAGTATCTAAAAACCCACTCAGTGATTCCTAGATGTATACACACATCTAATCACTTACCTGTAGATTCACTCATACATGCTGTCAATGAACAAGAGAACACTATCAAAAAAAATTATACACCTATATCGACATTACACACAGCACACAACCTATTCACATATGAAGTTATCCTACTCACTTATTCAAACAATGGATCTACTTACATACTTACTTAGCTACACACTTATACAAACACCACTTCATCTATTCATTTAGATAGTAAGTCATACTTAGTGTATTATAAAATCATTATTACAAGTATACAGTTATCCATACAGTCACTCACACAATCATTGAGTCTTATGTATACGTATTTATATACAACAACCGACACATACACTGCCTTTTATTTTTCTAGTTTGTTGGACATGTACCATTGAGAAATATATTTCCTCATCACCACACTCATAAAGATATTCACTCACCCAAACAACTGTTAGAAAATGTAGCTTTAACTTCATATATCTACTGATTCAACTATTCACACATCTTTGGGCAGTCACGCCCCCCCCCCACCGAACCACACACACATTCACTCTCCCATACAAATACTCAGTTAACTAATCAATAACTAATATAGACTTTCACATAGCTAGTAACCAACTGGAGAACCACTTTACACAACAACTGACAAAGTGATACAGATATTCACACAGTTTGGTCACTGTCCCCTATATTTAGTGAGACACTATAAATTGTTAAAGTAAACAGTCATTTACACTGCTACTAAATCCTCCATCCAAGTATTTATTTTGATATATCCACTCATTCTTCAATGCAAATTGCTATATATATAATGCATATTTAAATAACGAAGCAAACCACATTCACTGGAAGATGTCATCAGTGATGTCATCTGAGATGTCATCAGTGATGTCACTGACCATGTCATGAATGATGTAATATGTGACATCATCAGCAGTGGCTTGCGGGTGCGCGAAATATAGTTAGTACAACTAACTATATAGGAGCAATTTCAATGGTTTTGTATGAGTGAAATGTCCAGCTAATTATAACACCCCTAAAACTTATAGTTTTTTGAGTGAATTTCAAAGGTTTTTTAAATGCTAATTCCTAACTATATATATATATATATATATATATATATGTATATATATATATATATATATATATATATATATATCCTCCATGCTAACTAGTTACGCGACCCCCAGCGCGATTATCAAAGAATAAACTTGGTGTTATCTACCTTCACTCTGAGTGCGCATTGAATCCTTTCTGGGAACCTTTGAAACTTGAGCAAAAAGTTACCGGCTCTGGGGTCCTGACGGCATATGCGCCACCTGACTACGGGAACCATTCAGGAAGGATCCCTTTTGGATTAGGGATATATATATATTACCTACTGGCTATCGCCAGTAGGTATATATAGTTAGGATTAATTCCCTATGGGACTTTTGAAAATTCTATGTCTAATAACTTTGGCGTTTGTGGATGGAATCGGCTGAAATTTTCAGGAAAATGGCACATTTTGTTTCTGAGCAGCTCCTGAAAATTCGGTGGGGTTTCGTCAAGGGGGGGCTGAGAAAAAAGGGGGGTCCCAAAACGCGTTTTTTGCATTGAGTTTTCCATAGGGCGGTTGGACTCACTTTTAGCTCGAACGGCTGAATGGATTTGCACGAAACTTGGCAAAATTGTAGGGACTGTTAGCCCGATGTGCCTTTGCTAGGTCTCAATATATGTGCTCCAGTAGTTTTTGAGAAATTAACGTTTAAATCAAGATATATATCTGTAACAGCGCTCTGGGCAGCGATCCGGTCCGCTTACTTTTCGCTTATCGGAACTTTGCGCGCAGAAAGCTGATTGGCTCTCCGGTGTCTGTCAACATTCTAAACAGTCCGGAGCGGCCGCCATCTTGTCTCTCGGTAGGATCGAGAGAGAAGAAGAGGTGAAAAACGAAGGGTGAATTTAATGAAAGGGGGCAAGGTATCCTCCTTTTGACCCCCTAGGAATGCTGTTGGGGTTATTAAAGGGACCCGTGGGGAAAAGAAAAAAAAAATGATTTTTCACGGTAGAAGCGCTTCACGGGCCGCGAACTGGGCCGCAAACTGGTAGCGAAACGGGAATTCGCCATTTTGTGCTTCGTAAATTAAATTACTAGTTATAAGTGGGTACGGGAGACGTATCCTAATCCCCTATGTTTCCTGAGGGTGGGTGAGGAGGCTGATATATGTTGATACATCTCTTCCAGCGGCTGTGCGTGAGCTTTTTTTTTTTTTTTGCTGCGTGACAGTCCGGAGCGGCCGCCATCTTGTCTCTCGGTAGGATCGAGAGAGAAGAAAAGGTGAAAAACTAAGGGGGAATTTAATGAAAGGGGGCAAGGTATCTCTCTCTTGACCCCCTAGGAATGTTGTTGGGGTTATTAAAGGGTCCCGTGGGGAAAATAAAAAAAAAAATGATTTTTCACGGTAGAAGCGCTTCACGGGCCGCGAACTGGGCCGCAAACTGGTAGCGAAACGGGAATTCGCCATTTTGTGCTTCGTTAATTAAAGTACTAGGTATAAGGGGGTGCGGGAGACATATCCTAATCCCCTATGTTTCCTGAGGGTGGCTGAGGAGGCTGATATATGTTGATATATCTCTTCCAGCGGCTGCTCCATCTTGCCTTTTTTCGAATGCCACAATTTTGTCGTGCACGGCAGCCATTTTAGATGCCAGGCTGGTCCCAGGCTATCACCTACCCCTGCGGATGTAGTTTATGGCCCCAGCTGTAGAGAATTCAGACATGGCAATCCTCCTGATTCAGGCGTGTGAGTACTGATTTCAGTGCTAGTCTCCCGCCTCCCGATTTCTGCAAGCAAAAACCCGGGGGCATATTACTAACAACTAGCGATAATTTTTGTCTATAACTTGTTTAGAGACAAAAATTATTGCCGCACATCGGCGATTTTTATCGCAGATAAACCTTGCTATTATCGCAGAAAAGTCAGCGATATTCATGTATTATCGACCTAATGCTCTTAGCCATGTTATCCACCTCCCATTGGATAACATGGCTAAGAACTGCTCAGGGCAGGTGTTAGATTTTGGAGATATTCGCGCTTAGCGCGAATATCTCCAAAAGTTGGTAATAGAAGGTAGCGATGTTAGGGACTGTTTCCAGTCGCTAACATCTTGGCACGCCACTTTGCATGTCATTAGTGATAAGTATCACTGACATGCAAAGCCGGGCCCAAGATGGTCGCTATCTCCTTTTAGGTGTCACTAACTGGTGTTAGCGACAGCTTGATAATAGGGAAATAATTTTATCTCCGCTTTCATGGTTTTTAAAGCCAAAAAAGCGGAGATAAACCCCCTTGATAATATGCCCCACGATTCCTTGGGGGTTTCAGCTGACAGGGCTTGGTATTGTGTTACATGGTAATTTTTCCATGAAACGTCAGAGGGTCGATGTAGGGGTTCTAGAAGAGGTGATAAACCATTTAAGCCTCATGAACAAGCGCATGGTCTTTTAAAGATTTGTGAAGTACTCGGGGCGGCGGTGTGTGTGTGCCCTCTTTCAGGAGCGGGCGGGGGGGCACTGCCAGCAACTTGCCAGGTCAGGTAGTGTTCAACACGTGCATCACTCTTTCTCTGCTTGCTATTGCGCTCCATGCTTCGGAAAGGTAAGAAAAAGAACGTGCATTTGAGTTTGAAATGTCCGATCCTGCAGCAGCACACTTCCAAAGCCCACACATGACAATAACCCGATTCAAGGCCCCATTCACCCGTTTTTCAAAAAATAGATAACACTCCAACAAATTAAGGTTATAAAACTTTATTAACTTTTAACGATAATGAACAGAACAAAAACTAAAAACATTTAAACATTTATTAACACAAAAAGCAACAATGGTTAGAAGCTGTCTTTTGTGCGAATAGTCCCAAGGCAGCACAACGTGCAGAGTTCTGGACGGCACCCAGGTGATGTCGCCTGGGTGCCGCACTGGTTTAGGGATCCTACAATGCTGCTCCGAAAATTGGCGTGGGGCGTCCCGGGTGGGGTGGGGGGAGGCCTCGTCAGTAGCGGTCTGTTGTGCAAATAGTCCCAAGGCAGCACAACGTGCAGAGTTCTGGACGGCACCCAGGTGATGTCGCCTGGGTGCCGCACTGGTTTAGGGATCCTACAATGCAGCACAGAAAAACAGCGTGGGGCGTCCCGGGTGGTGCGGGGGGAGGCCTCGTCAGTAGCGGTCTGTGTCCAGTGTCACATGGCTGACACAACATGTACGACAGGCACCCAGGTGATGTCCAGTAAACTGCCGCACTGGTTTTGGTATCCTACAATGCTGCTCCGAAAATTGGCGAGCGGCGGCCCGGGGGGGGGGGGGGGGAGGCGGCGTGAACGGGTCTCCCCAGGTGGCGGCCATCTAGCTGAGTTGCGCTCGCTCTTGCGGCCACAGCGTCTCGCTCACCATGTTGTGGAGTTGCTCCCACTCTTGCAGTGCAGCGATAGGCGGCTGCCACATGGCTGTCAAAATGGCGGACGGCTCTTCGGTTTTGGGCCTGGTCCACTGAAATGGCCCTGGGACACCTTGGAAGTCGGACGCTTGCCTGCTAGGGCTTGGGCTCCATTCTCGAAAAGCGTCCCCTCAGCCGTGAAGATTGTATAAAAGTCTTGGGGGCCCCCGACTCCCGCAGGCTTCCGGTGGGGAGCGGCTGCCATGATTGCTCGCGGAATGACCACGACGGAGCCACGAGATGGTGGTGCTCTCATGCTGACGCCAGCTTCAGTCTGAATGATCCAGAAACAAGGTGGGGCTTTCATCGTTTGGGAAAAAAAAATGTTCTAAACCAATGAAAAGTGTTATTTTTAGGTCATATGACCAAGCCTTCCATCTTTAGGAAACCAAAAGTAAAATGAACCAATGAAAAGTTTTATAAACAAGTCACATGACCTGTTATGCGACATAGGGCTACAAAAAGCGTAGAAAATCCGTTGGCACGTGAGGCGGCGTCAGTAGCGGACCGATGTGCGAATAGGCCGAAGGCAGCACAACGCGCCGAGATCCGGATGGCACCGAGGTGGTGTCCAGCAAATTGCCGCACTGGTGTGGCCATCCTACAATGCTGCGCCGAAAGACGGCGTGTCCAGCTGAATTGCGGTCACTGTTGCGGTACAGTGACTCGAACGCGCCGAGATCCGGATGGCGCCGAGGTGGTGTCCAGCAAATTGCCGTACTGGTGTGGCTATCCTACAATGCTGCGCCGAAAGACGGCGTGTTCAGCTGAGTTCCGGTTACTCTTCCGGCACAGTGACTCGAACGCGCTGAGATCCGGATGGCACCGAGGTGGTGTCCAGCAAGTGGCTGCACTGGTGTGGCCATCCTACAATGCTGCGCCGGAAGTCGGCGTGGGGTGCCCCGTTGGCTTATGAGGTGATGTCAGTAGTGGACTGATGTGTCAATAGGTCGGAACCAGCACAAGGCGCCAAGATCCGAATGGCAAGTCCTGGATGTTGAGTGCCTCAGTTGAGATTTCTGAGAAGTGCTTGTAGAACTGTCTGAAGCTTATTTGCACCTGCTGCAGCTTCACTAGGTCCGGCGGAACTTGTTGCCTTTTCCTTTGTGCTTCTTTTCCTACAATGCGTTTCTTCTGAAGACACGACCAGGTCCCTGAATGTGTGCAGGGGGACGCTATTGAATGAATGAACGCGCCGAGATCTGGATGGCACCGAGGTGGTGTCCAGCAAATTGCCGCACTGGTGTGGCCATCCTACAATGCTGCGCCGAAAGTCGGCGTGGGGTGCCCCGTTGGTTTATGAGGTGATGTCAGTAGCGGACCGATGTGTGAATAGGTCGGAACCAGCACAAGGCGCCCTGCACTGTTGAGCCTTTTTCAATGTCTGTTTTTTGTTCTTTCCCCTCCATCAAAAACAAAACAAAAATACAAGGCGCCAAGATCCGAATGGCAAGTCCTGGATGTTGAGTGCCTCAGTTGAGAGTTCTGAGCAGTGCTTGTAAGACTGTCTGAAGCTTATTTGCACCTGCTGCAGCTTCACTAGGTCCGGCGGAACATTTTTCCTTTTCCTTTCTGCTTCTTTTCCTACAATGCGTTTCATCTGAAGACACGACCAGGTCCCTGAATGTGTGCAGGGGGACGCTATTGATTGAATGAAAATGGCGGCTTGACACAAAGCTGACTCAAGCGTTACTGTTGGTGCTATACAGACAAAAATTGGTTTTCAGTTTGTACATTCTTCAGGTTTTTTTTTCCATCCAAGTCTGATTGAGAGTTTGTAGAAAAATGGCTTCAGATTTTCCACATACTACTCTTCAACATTCTTCCTAAATGTAACAATGTGAAACTCACTAGGAGAACGGCTGTTTCTGTTTCCTTTCAAAATGCTGCCACCAATATTTTCTGAATAGAAGACACCATCTTGTAACATAAAGGGCCGAAAGGGGT
Source organism: Lissotriton vulgaris (assembly GCF_964263255.1). Taxonomy (NCBI): domain Eukaryota; kingdom Metazoa; phylum Chordata; class Amphibia; order Caudata; family Salamandridae; genus Lissotriton; species Lissotriton vulgaris. The sequence goes on from NC_141694.1 coordinate 885,289,462, forward strand.
TCTGGTCTGGCCGATGGTTGGTGGAGACATTTTGACTATATCTTGGACCTGCCCGGCCTCGCCCAAAATGGCGCCGGTATAAATGGGACTCGTAACTCTTTGCCCGCAAATGTATATCTAGAAAATGTTATTGTAAGTGGCCCTGTCGTATTTTAATTACAAAATGTACGTCCACCGATTCCGCAACTGTTAGACACCTTTGTTCTTGTCACCTAATGGCCCGCTCGTTACGTTCTTCTACAGTGTAAATGTCTCCTCATCATATACGATTTGAGTTTGCTCCGTGGCCGGCCCACGTGGTTATAGGCCCGTATTTGTATACTGACATTTTCACAATAAAGGTTTTTAAAACAAAACACGGTAGTAGTATTTTCATTTGTAAAGTTTTTACTTTTAGTGACTGTTTTCGAATCAGTAAAAGGCAAGTGAAATAAAGCAGTCCAATTACATGACGGATAAAAGGTATAATATGTAGGAACGCAGTAAAGATAAATGGTCAAGGGCAGTTGTGTTTTTCATGTCTGCAACATAAAGTGATCGATAAGAATCTGATAATCAGGCGTATCGGCGACTAAGACAGCAGGCCGAATCTCTTTTACTCAACGGCTCCGTCATGGAAGGAAGAAACGCCCTTTTTCTCGAAAAAGGAATATATTTTACTTGCAAGACAGTTGTAAATTTTCCGGGAAAGTACATTAGCCTGGAATATTATAACATATGTTTGGAAAAAAAATATTGTTCGAAAATAATAAAAACCGTAATTTTTAGGTCATAAGACCAAGCTTTTCATCATTAAATTAACAAAAGTAAAATGAACCAATGAAAAGTTTTATTAACAAGTCACATGACCTGTTATGCTTACGTTACGCGCTGCGCGCCGCGCCTCGGATCACTTCCGGGTGCGCTAACGCGGCGTGTCATAAAACGCATTACGCGACAACGTAGGTCAAGAATATAGTCTAAATGTCTCCACCAACCAGCGTTCAGAACACAACCCCTTTCAGCAGTCCAAAAAGTTCTGTTAAATGACAACAGAGGGGACAGGCAACAAGAACCATCAGTCAAAGAGGGGAGGGCAAGTTCTTCTCTTCCGGGTCATGTTGGGGCGCTATCGGAACTGATCGAATTGGTAGTCTACAGTGTTTCTGGATGTTTCAGACTAAAGCTGGCGTCAGCATGAGACCACTACCATCTCGTAGCTCCGTCGTGGCCATTCCACGAGCAATCATGGCAGCCGCTCCCCACCAGAAGCCTGCGGGAGTCGGAGGCCCCCAAGACTTTTGTAGAATCTTCACGGCTGAGGGGACGCTTTTCGAGAATGGGACCCAAGCCCTAGCAGACAAGCGTCCGAGTTCCAAGGTGTCCCAGGGCCATTTTAGTGGACCAGGCCCAAAACCGAAGAGCCGGCCGCCATTTTGAGAGTCCTGTGGCAGCCGCCTATCGCTGCACCGCAAGAGCGGGCGCATCTCAACTACATGGTGAGCGAGACGCTGTAGTCGCAAGAGCGGGCGGAAAACAGCTGAATGGCGGAAGAGGCACAGTGTAGCAAAAGCGGGCGGAATGGCAACTAAAACGATAAAGGGGCGCCCCACTACAGCTTGTCTTCAGGTCAAACGGATTGTGGGACAAGGTCCAGAATTGAAGAGTCATCAAAAGGCAAAAAGTACCGCCGGACCCCGGGAGCCGGCCGCCTATGTCGGGGGCGATCTCAGGCTACACCAGTGCTATAAGACTTGGGGAGGGTGTCGGAGCCAAGCGTCTTCTCCGAGTCCATGGCCATCACAGCGTCCCTCAGGGGCCTCTGTCAAGCTGTTTAGGAAGGTAACATATTACATTGTTTTCTAATGCAGTCAGGTCCACAAACGACACTCACTTACTTTGAGAATAGTGAAGCTGCAGTAGGTGGAAATAAGCTTCAGACAGTGTTACAAGCGCTGCTCAGAACTCTTAACTATGGCACCCAACATCTAGAACGTATGCTATTTGAGAATGGTAGTGACATCGAAGCATCTCAGGGACCAAAACCATTAACGTACTTTCACGTATGAAAATCTTACTTGGGGAGGGGGCAGGAGCGAAGCGCCCCCTCCCAGTCAGCGCCACCACACCGTATGTTGAAAATCTGAAGCCATCGTTCTACAAAGTCAACCAAACTTGGATTGAAAAATCTAGAAAAATGTACAAACTGAAAACCAGTTTTGGTCTGCATAGCATCAGTAGCAACGCTTGAGTCAGCTTTGTGTCAAGCCGCCATTTTGATTCAACAAAGCACAGGCATTGAAAAAGGCTGAAATTCAGAACTCTAAACTATGGCACCCAACATCCAGGAGCTTGCTATCCGGATCTTGGAGCCTTGTGCTGTTTTCGATCTATTCACACATCGGTCCACTACTGACATCATCTTATAAACCAACGTTATGTAAATAGTTTTTTAATAAAATGTTTTACCCTGTTTCTTTGCTGGTGTGTTGTCTATATTTTTAATATTTGCATAGGGTTTGTCATTATTTTGTGCGGGATGGGTGATGGAGCCGAGCTGTCTTGCAGCCCTCATGGTGTGGAGCTCAGTTCATCTCACTATTTTCGTATTTCTCAAGAAGGGTTGTTCCTAATATTTCTATTTTAGCGAGGTCAAAAAGAGATCCAATTAGTGGCCTACTGATTTTGCTCGATTACTTTTATTTTTTTTACACGATTTTTCACTATCTGCAAAGACTAAACAGAGTATTGCGACTTTGTGCTTGTTTGTAAATAGAGAATGATCCAAAGAGAACCAATTCTAAAACAGTAAATGCTTGGACAACAATCAATCAAATGGAGAGACAAGGAGGTACGACGGATTACAACGGAGGGGAGGGGGGGGGCAGCGTTCAAAGCACATCAGCGTGCATAAATACGAAAATGTTTTTATCTATCACGTACTTGACATTTTAAAGCTTTTCATATTTGCTATTAAAAAACCAATGAAATTCACAGAAAAAACCATAGGTTATAGTGGATATATAGTTAGGAATTTGCATTTACAAAACCTTGAAAATTCAATGAAAAAACCATAGGTTATAGGCCATATATAGTTAGGAATTAGCATTTACAAAACCTTATTTTACTCGCATAAAACCATTGAAATTCCATATATAGTTAGCTAACTATAAGCGCTAACTATATATCGCGCACCCGCAATCCACTGCTGATGATGTCACATATTACATCATTCATGACATGGTCAGTGACATCACTGATGACATCACTGATGACATCTCAAATGACATCACTGATGACAACTCAAATGATATCAATGATGACATCTCAAATGACATCACTGATGACAACTCAAATGACATCACTGATGACATCTCATTTGTCATCACTGATCACATCACTCATGTGATAATACAATGAACCTCTTCAGACTCTAATATAACCTTACATACACTCAGTATAAACAGACACTCACATACTGTCACTCATCCATGGAGTTACTCACACACCTAGTCAGTCATGCAAAGAATCAATCACACCTCCATTTCCTCAACTATACAGTTATACACATCTTACTTATTCAAACATATAATAACACATATTTACTCTCTTATATAATCCCTGATACAAGCTCACAGTGATCGATACAGCCACTCACACATTCACTGGCTCTTATGTTCAGTTATTTATATATCTCAACTCTCACATGTATTGTGTTTTACATACGTACTTACTTGCACATGTAGCAATGAGAAATCCATTCACTCACCAACACACCCATGCACAGTCAACCGCCCATATAGCTGTTTCCACGTGCACTTTTGAAACCATACATCTAGTGAATCAACTGCTCACACATCTATGCACAGAGTCACGCACCTCCCAGCCACCCACACACACACTCAGCCTCCCATTCAAATATTTGGGCAACCAATCAATAACCCATATGGCCACTCTTATAGCTACTGATCAACACATGCAGCAGCTTACACAACAACAAACATACTGATGCACGAATTAAGACAGTTTACTCACTAACCCATGTACTCAGTGAGACACATTTAATCACTCACTCATACAGTCAGTCATGCACCTACTAAATTCTTCATCCAGACACTTATACATCCACTCATTCTTCAATATGTGAAACATATTTAAACTTTACAGACACATACAATCACTGGATGTTGTGATCAGTGATGTCATCAGTGATGTCACTGACCATGTCATGAATGATGTAATATGTGACATCATCAGCAGTGGATTGCGGGTGCGCGATATATAGTTAGCGCTTATAGTTAGCTAACTATATATGGAATTTCAATGGTTTTATGCGAGTAAAATAAGGTTTTGTAAATGCTAATTCCTAACTATATATGGCCTATAACCTATGGTTTTTTCATTGAATTTTCAAGGTTTTGTAAATGCAAATTCCTAACTATATATCCACTATAACCTATGGTTTTTTCTGTGAATATATATATATATATATATATATATATATATATATATACATATATTCACTGAAAAAATCATAGGTTTCACACCAGTTATAGTTAGGAATTAGCATTTAAAAAACCTATTAAATTCACTGAAAAAAACATAGGTTTCACACCAGTTATAGTTAGGAATTAGCATTTAAAAAACCTATTAAATTCACTGAAAAAAACATAGGTTTCACACCAGTTATAGTTAGCTGGAAATTTTACTGACATAAAACCATTGAAATTCCCACATTATAGTTAGTCGGACTCACTATAACTTGCGCGTATAATGCACTGCTGATGACGTTACATATTACATCACTCATGACATGGTCAGTGACATCACTCATGACATCTCTGATGACACCATCCTTGTGACAGAGTGACAGACCTCCTTTCAGTGTAATGTAACCCTTAAAACACATATTCGAAAATAGAAATTAACATTTTCAAAAAAATGGAGATATGCATACCAGTTACAACAACCAATTCAGTAATACCACCATCTATATACACATCCACTAATTCACCAACAGTTCTATATAGTCACTCATACATATACTCACTCATCATATGTAGTGATACACCTATACATCCTGTTACACACCGACAGTCATCCAAAAGTTACTCATACACATACTCACACATGAAAATAAACTATTGAACATCCATTTATTTGCATATACAACTATGCACACACTACCACCTTACGTCTAAGGAAACTTACACATACTTACTCTCTTAAACAATCACTTATAGAAACACATACTTATTTAAACAGGAACTCTTACAGTCTCACATATACTCACTTATATACATCAATACTCACATATACAAGATTAAAACATATGTCGTTACTGATAAAGACACTAGTGAGACAGTCATTCACTCACTAACACACGCATATACACACTCATCCACCCATACAGTCCTGCACATATGCTGTCTTCAAAACACATACAAACAGTGAGTCAGTCATTGATGCATCTATGTGCTAAGTAATACCCCCACCAAACCATACAGACACTCATACTGATACTAAAAAAACATCTAATAACCCATATACACACACATGTAGCTACTCACCAACCCATTCAGACAATTATACAAAAAATGAAATACAGATACATAAATTTAAAAAATTTAAACATTACTCGCTAATATATGTATTCACTAAGATACACTTAATAAGCCAATTAACCAATCAATTTTTTTTTTAAAACATCCATTTAGACACTTATTTTAACAATTTATTCTTCCATCGAACTTTACATATACATATATATTTGGCTTGAGAGCAGCCAACGGGAGAACAAGGTCAGACCTAGAGGGGGCACACACGTATAATAGGGTGGGTCACTCATCTAGGATAGATTACATCCTTTTAAACTTTTCCTTGTGGGCCTACATGGAGGATATGATAGTTCTGCCTTCTTTGGAAAGCGATCACAACGCACTCTCATTATCCCTAACATATTGGTGGAGGGACAGCGGATCATTTCTTGGAGCTCCTGACGTATCTGAACAGAGGTCATTGGGGGGGGGTGGTCCCCTCAAATTGCCTCAGACGTCTAAAATGGGACAAAGTGGCAATCGATGAAGAAAAACTATCCTGTATCAGAGCCGTTATCACCGCAGCTTCTGAAATTTTGGAAAGTCATCCCCCTAGCCCGCACAAGATTTCAGCTATGTTTAGCGAGTTTTCGACATCGATAGGGGACTTGTTCATGGTTAAACTAAAATCTAAGGGAAACAAAAACCATGATAAGCGACAGGACAAATCAGGCTGGTATTCATCGGAGTGCCGTGCTGGAAAGAGAGCTCTAATCATGGCAGTAAAGAGTGGTGATGCATTAACAATAGCTGCTAAACGCAAGTCCTACAAATCTGTAATAAAGGCAGCCAGGAGAGACTGGGAAGATGCATTCTGGCAGGAGCTTCGTGCAGCTAGTGCAGAAAAAAATGCAAAAGGTTTTTGGGACTTGTTACGAAAGAAACACAGACCTGTGGACACCGTCATTACATGTAATATAACCGAAGATCTGTGGCACTCACACTTCTCAAAAATGTACACTGCACCTGCTGCAGAAGCGATGGACTTCCCACTACCTCAGATCCTTCAAGGTGATGGCAGCTATGAGGAGAGCTTATTTTCCAGGAAAGAGGCTGAAACTGCCATAAAATCTCTGGTACCCCGCAAAGCAGCCGGACCTGATGGCCTACCTGGGGACCTTCTCCGCATGAACATAAGCGAATGGGGCACGCTGATTGCATCGCTACTGAACGCAGCTATGGCAGGCGCCCCCCTCCCTGCTTCCTGGATGGCAGCCAAGGTGGTCCCCCTGCACAAGAAAGGCTCAAGAGATGACCCAGCTAATTATAGACCGATTAGCTTAATAGATTGTTCCCAAAAAGTGGCGGGTAAGGTCCTCTTATCTAGGGCCCAACAGTGGGCAGACGAGAATAAGATACTCTCGGACTTTCAGGCTGGGTTCAGAGCCGGTACAGGGACAATAGAACAATCGTTAAGGCTACTCATGATCTACTGGAAGGTCGTCACGATTGGGAAGGGTACCTTATATCTGGCCTTCATCGACCTCCGGACGGCCTTTGATTTGGTGCCAAGAAACAACTTGTGGAAGGTGCTGTGTGACCTCGGCATGCCACCCTACTTGCTCCATCTGATCATGAGGTTCCACGAAAATAACTACGCCCAAATACGTTGGGGGCCAAATGGTCAAAAGACCCCAAGAATAGAGGTGAATAGAGGTGTACGGCAAGGCTGTGTACTTGCCCCAACCCTATTCTCCCTATATGTAAATGGGGTGGTGGACTTCTTGACTCAGATACCAGCAGATGCGCCCCGTCTGGCAGGTCGCTTAATCCCCACCTTGCTCTTTGCTGACGATACTTTACTTTTGTCAAAATCTCCAATGGGCCTCCAGCAGCTTCTTTCCGGATTTGACAACTTCTGCAAGCAGAGAGGTCTCTGTATCAATACAGACAAAACTAAGTATCTTATTTTGAACCCCCCACAAAAGCCCGGCCCCCCTCCAACATTGGGACCTGTTGCACTAGAAAGAACTAAGATGTTTGACTACCTGGGCATCCGCTTGGTGGATTCTATGAAATGGGACTGCCATTTGACCAAAATGTTGCTGAGCCTAAAAAGAGTGACTGGGGCCCTGTTGAAAGAGCAGAGAGCAGCATCTACAAAACCAATAGCGGCAGTAATGGATATTTACTCCGCCAGAGGAGTGAGTGCAGCAATTTATGGGGCAGAGCTCTGGGGGATGTCAAACACGAAAGAGCTAACTCGAGCCGAGAACGCCTTCCTGAGAAGCCTAATGTCTCTTGGCCCTTCTGTCCCTATTCTACCCTTGCAACTGGACATGGGCTGCCGGGCGATAGAAGATCAGGCACAATTACGCCCCCTGCTACTGTGGGCCCGCATCTGGAGAGTGCCAGAGCTCTCAAGCTATGCGGAGGGCCTACGGGAGATAATTAATTCCACTAGTTGGGCAAAAATAAAATGGCTAAGGGACATTAAGGCTCTACTTGTCAATCTGGGGCTGGAAGAAGCATGGCACCAACAGTCATCCCCGCCTAAATCTATGCTAAAACAACTCTATTGGTCATGGGTGGCAAGTAAAAGAAACTCTTCCTCAACGACCTGTAAGTCCACCAGAAATTTCTTGGAGGTTAAAGATGTCCCCATCAGAGAATTGTACCTGGACATTATTACTGCCCCATGGGATAGGTCCCTGTATTTTAAATTTAGAATAGGTCTTCTCCCAGTCATGGAGCTCACATGCCACTGGAAAATTCCACACCAGACTGCGCCATGGTGCCCATTCTGCCCTCAGCGTCGTGAATCTGTCCCCCATCTGTTATTCGAGTGCCCTGCCTATAAGGTTCCTCGCGTGAAATGGATAAAACCAATGTGCCTCACCTTGGGCACCAGACATTGTAACGTGGCACTACAAATTTTACTTACAGACACTCGTTCATTCTTCGCATGCGCCACCTCGAAGTACCTAGGTTGGGCATGGCGAATATGGTCAAAAAGACTTAGGCAAATTGTTTAATTATGATTTTAATATATGGTCTGTTTCTGTCCTATTTTCTCTCTTAGTTAATTTAATTAACTTCCCCCCCAGAAATTGCGGAAACAACACCGAGTCTTAGTATATTAAGGGCTTTTAACGTTTTTAACCTAGTAATGTTTTAAATGAATTTATCATGTATGTACGCTTTTTAAGATATTTTTATGTCGAAATAAAGCCTATTTGACTTTGACTTTGATATACATATATAAAACATATTTATTTTTCAGAAAAACACACATTCACTGGATGGTGTCATCAATGATGTCATGAGTGATGTCACTGACCATGTCATGAATGATGTAATATGTGACGTCATCAGCAGTGCATTACACGCGCAAGTTATAGTGAGTTCAACTAACTATAACATGGAATTTCAATGGTTTTATGTCAGTATAATTTCCAGCTAACTATAACTGGTGTGAAACCTATGGTTTTTTCAGTGAATTTAATAGGTTTTTTAAATGCTAATTCCTAACTATAACTGGTGTGAAACCTATGGTTTTTTCAGTGAATTTCAAGGGTTTTTTAATAGCAAATCTCTATAGGTATGAAAAGTATTATTTTTTATAACGAATTTTATATTGTATAATTATGTAATATTATTTTTTATATTTTTACTTTTTAATTTTTTTTTTATTTTTTTGCCCCGTAGCGCTCCCGGGGCACGTACCGGGGAGTGCCCCGGTCAGCGCAATTTTGCCACGCGCCCCGGGGCGCATACCGGGGAGGGTCCCGTTAGCGCTATTGCCGCGAACGAAAACAACATCGTGACGTTTTGCGCAGTCGCGTGATGCGTCATATGACGAACTGCGTAAGCGCATCCGGAAGCACGCGATCGCATACGATCGCGCAACGTCTCGACGGGCTTAGGCCGCGCGCCCCGGGGCGCGCCCCGGGGCGCGTAGCGTAAGCGTGTCAGGTCATGTGATCTGAAAATAACACTTTTCATTGGTGCAGATCAGTTTTGGTTTCCAAATGATGAAAGCCTGGGTCATGTGACTTGAAAATAACACTTTTCATTGGTCCAGAACAGTTTTGTTTTCCAAATGATGAAAGCCCCCACCTTTTTCCTTATTCTGACTTTGTCCTTTGACTTAGGAAGACCTTTTTGGAGTTCTATCTCTACTCTTTACTAGTTTGAAATGGCTACATTCGCAGCAGCAGCTGGAGGATCTGCCCCACCACCACCACCATCTAAAAGACCACCAGAAGATTACATTGGTGGTCAAGAGGATGAGGAGGAGAATGATGAAGATGAGGAACAGAGAAGGGAATTCCTGCCTGAAAATAAACAGCCTTACCAACCAAAAGAGCACTTTATTTGGGAGTTCTTCAAAATCCCAAGGGGTTTTAAAAAAGTAAACGCTGCTAAGGTGACTTGTTTAATTTGTGATGCTCAGTTGTCCAGGGGGAACTCTAACAAAAAGTATTCCTTCGGGAATCATACAATGATTCGCCACATGATGCGTTTGCATCCAAACAATTATTCTAATGCAGAGTTAAGGGACCTCTGCAGTAAGCTACCCCCATCAACGTCTAGACCCTCAACATCAAAACAACCCACTCCATCGGGTCCGGGGGCAAGAGACACATTGGCTACTATTCAACCTAGGTTTGCCGATTACAAAATCGTGTGCAAATATTGTAACAAGACACTTTGCTATGGTGAGCAAAGTATCGAACTTATCATGGTTGCTGGTGATAACCATAAGTGTCCAAGAAAACCCTAAATGTTCCTGATTTTTTTTTTGCTCCAGTTGAGCCATTTACAATTCCCTGTTTTTTGTTTCTCCCCATAAAAAATACAAAAAAAATATAAAAGTGTTCAGAAAAGCCAAAAAAATAAAAAAAGTTCCAAAAAACAATAAAAAATATAAAACAACAAAAAGAAAAAAAACAGTTCTTTTTAGAACTACCTCCAATTTGTAAAAAAAGGCTAAATTTTTTAAAAACTCTGTCATTCTTTTTTCCCCATGGTCCGCTCCCCGGTGCGCTCCCGGTGCGCGTACCGGGCGCTCCCCCCGCGCAAATCAAAAAAAAAATTTTTTTTTTGCCCCGCTGGGCCCTTTTATGGCCCCCACATCAAACCTAGGGGGTCAGGGGGGTCTATCCCTGCCCCCTTATGGTCATTTCCCCCCTTTTTTTCCACCTCTTGTGTCTCTTTCCTACCGAGACACAAGATCGCGGCCGGTCCGGACTGTTTCGAATGTTTACAGACACCCGAGAGCCAATAAGCTTTTCGTGCGCATGCCGCATGGCGCGCCCAGAGCGCTCCCAGTGCGCGTACCGGGGCGCTGCCATAGATATATATTTTTTTGAACCTAAATTACTCAAAATCCACTGGAGCACATATCTTGAGACATAGCAAAGGCACATCGGGCTACCAGTCCCTACAATTTTGCCAAGTTTGGTGGAAATCCATTCAGCCGTTCGGGCTAAAAGTGAGTTTGACCGCCCTATGGAAATTAACATGGGGAAAACACGTTTTGGGACCCCCCTTTTATCTCGGCCCCCACTTGAGGAATCCCCCCCACATTTTCAGGGAAGGAGCGGAGCGGAGCTGGCCACGAACTTTGAGAAATTCGCGAAGATTCGTCCACCGGCGCCAAAGTTATTCCCAATAGAATGTTGCGGATTTCCTATGGAAAGTACATCCTAACTATAACTACCTACTGGCGACCGCCAGTAGGTAATATATATATATATATCCATCAACGCAGGAGCCCCAAATTTGAAGACAGGCCACAGGAAGGTAAATCTTATGCTTTTTATTTGTAGCTGTACAGCGTCCTGGGATCTGTAGTGCGTAGGCGTTTTCCCAAGTGGGCGCGGTATTTGTTGCTATATCATTTTATTAGGCATGAAGGAATAGCGCGCCCACTTGGTAAACGCCTACGCACTACAGATCCCAGGAGGCTTGTGAACAGCCACGCCTACCAGGGCAAGGATCTACAAGAGAAGCAAGTGCGTAAGGAACAGTGCTTTCACGACTGCCTTGCACAAATGCCACTGATGAAGGGAGTGCAAACACCTGAAATGCATATGGCATCTTATTTGTGATGTGTCTTCGTGAACGTGACGTCTGCCAGCAAGCTGTACAGCTACAAATAAAGAGGATAAGATTTACCTTCCTGTGGCCTGTCTTCAAATTTGGGGCTCCTGCGTTGATGGATATATATATATATATATATATATATATATATATATATATATATATATATATATATATATATATATATATATATATATATATATTCACTGAAAAAACCATAGGTTTCACACCAGTTATAGTTAGGAATTAGCATTTAAAAAACCTATTAAATTCACTGAAAAAACCATAGGTTTCACACCAGTTATAGTTAGCTGGAAATTTTACTGATATAAAACCATTGAAATTCCCACGTTATAGTTAGATGGACTCACTATAACTTGCGCGTGCAATGCACTGCTGATGACATCACATATTATACATCACTCATGACATGGTCAGTGACATCACTCATGACATCACTGATGACACCATCCAGTGAATGTGTGTCTTTCTGAAAAATAAATATATTTTATATATGTATATGTAAAAGTTGATGGAAGAATAAATGTTTAAATAAGTGTCTAAATGGATGGTTTTTAAAAATTGATTGGTTAACTGGCTTAATAAGGCATCATCAGCAGTGCATTGCACGCGCAAGTTATAGTGAGTCCATCTAACTATAACGTGGGAATTTCAATGGTTTTATATCAGTAAAATTTCCAGCTAACTATAACTGGTGTGAAACCTATGGTTTTTTCAGTGAATTTAATAGGTTTTTTAAATGCTAATTCCTAACTATAACTGGTGTGAAACCTATGGTTTTTTCAGTGAATTTCATAGGTTTTTTAAATGCTAATTCCTTTGTATATCGAGTTTCTAACTTTTTTTTTTTTACAATTTGCTGTTTTTTTTAAAGTATTCATTTTTTTTTATATAATTTTTTTCTTTTGCGCTCTGGGTGCGCGCTCCGGGAAGCTTTCAGCTAAGCTCTCCTGTAAGCTTTTCCGTGAGCTCATCTGAAAGCGCACCCAGAGCGCAACTGTCGTTCGTGAAAAAAAATATGAATGAAAAGTTAATAATAATGCAAAACATTTTGTACCATACAAATAAAATTAGTTTTTTTTAATAAGGAAAATGATTATGCATTTCTGTAAAAGTTTGATGACGTCACTTCGGTGCGCAACGTAAGTGCCCTCGGAAGCGCCTACGTTCGCGGCGCGTAAACGCACGCAAAAGCGCCTACGATCGCGTCACGTTTGCGCCCCGGAAGCGCCTACGATCGCGCTGCGTAAACGCACCGGAAGTGCTCCGGAGCGCGCAGTGTAAACGCGTCGGGTCATGTGACCCTAAAATAACACTTTTCATTGGTTGCTAACAGTTTTTTTTTACAATGAATGAAATCCCCACCCATTTCCTTCACTTCTTCTTTCACTTTTGTGACTGAAAGACCTGCCTTTTTGCTCTTGCTTATTTCTTGGATAATCATGGCTGCCAGACCATCCAGCAGTGAAGATGACTCCAATGATTTCATTGATGAAGAGCCTCCTCAGCCGAAGGTCAAAGAGCATTTCATCTGGAAATTGTTTAAGTTTCCAACAGACCAGAAAAAGGTGAATGCACCAAAAGTAGAGTGCAGGATCTGCAAACAGGTCCTGTCACGGGGTAACCCCCAAAAAAAGTATTCTTTTGGCAACTTCACCATCATTCGCCATGTGGAGAGGAGGCACCCCCAGAATTTTGCCCGGGAAAGTGTCAGGGCTCTGGCACAAGAGGTTCCCAGAGATGGGGCCTCTACATCAACAGGAGGAGCAACTTCTTCTGGGAGAGAGCAATCGCAGGAGCAGGTGGCAAACATACAACCTGCATTTAACCATGGGGTCGTCAAATGCAGATACTGCAATCAACTCCTCACCTATGGGGAGCAAAGTGTCCTGCTCATGGTTCGAGCATTGGAGAACCATCGCTGCCCTTCCCACCCCTAATTTTTTTCTTTTCTTTTTGCTCCTGTTGAGCAGTTTCCATTCCCTGATTTTTGTTCCTGTTCAGTTAAAAGAAGAAAACCAAAAGTTCTTTCCAGAACTACCTCCAATTCTCATCAAAGAGCTATATTCTTAAAAAAATGAAGAGTAAGTGAAATATAGTGCATTGATAATTGAAAGGAGAATGAGTAAGAAAGAACAGAAAGGTATGAGAGGTGAAAGGAAGTGAAGTAGGAGGAATGAAAGAAGGTGAGTGTTAGAAAAGAAAGTTATGACACAGTGAATAAACTGGAGGCCTCATTTCTGAAAAGTGACGCATCGCTACGTGAAAACAGCGATGCGTCACTTTTCTGGACGCACTCCTTATGACATTCCAGATATGTCATATTTAATATATGACTAATCAATTCGCAAGGAGTTACAGATATGTCAGTATTTCTGACGTATCTGTAAACACAAAAGTAACGCATTGCTGGAGTGCGTCACAAAAGTGACGCAACTCCAGTAATGTGTCCTTTCACATGGAAAAAGCACCATGTGAAAGGTTTGCTGTGAAGCAGGCGCAAGATTTTGGCGCAACAGCATCCTAAAAGTGACGCACTGCGTCATTATTACCAAGCTTTTTGCAGGGGAACACCCCCTCTGCATGCATTATACCTGACACTATTTTTAAAAAGTGACGCATCTAGGTACATGGGTCACTTTTTAAAACTCTGCGCCACATTATATCTGCATCAGGTATAATGTATGCAGAGGGGGCAATCCCTCGCAAAAAGCTTGGTAATAACAACGTACTGAAATCTATGAGATTTCTCTGCGTCACTTTTAGGGTGCTGTTGCGTCAAAATCTTGCGCCTGCCTCGCGTCACTTTCATGTTTACAGATATGTGAGAAATACTGACGTATCTGTAACTCCTTGCAACATGATTCGTCATACATTAAATATGACACATCTGGAATGTCATAAGGAGTGCGCACAGAAAAGTGACGCATCACACCAGCAGTATAATAAAATGTGCCTCGTTGCACTATATTTAAAGGATGCAACAGCATCCTAAAAGTGACGCAGTGAAATCTCAAACATTTCACTGCGTCGCTATTACAAAGCTTTTTGCGGGGGAACACCCCCTCTGCATGCATTATACCTCACGCAGATATAATGTGGCGCTTGATTTTAAAAAGTGACCCATCTACCTAGATACGTCACTTTTTAAATATAACGCAACGAGGCACATTTTTTTACACCACTGGTGCGATGCGTTACTTTTCTGTGCGCACTCCTTATGACATTCCAAGTAACGCATTGCTGGAGTGCGTCACAAAAGTGACGCAACTCCAGTAATGTGTCCTTTCACATGGAAAAAGCACCATGTGAAAGGGCTTGCGTCAGTCTGACACCTGCTGTAAAGCAGGCACAAGATTTTGACGCAACAGCATCCTAAAAGTGACGCAGTGAAATCTCAAAGATTTCACTGCGTCGCTATTACAAAGCTTTTTGCGGGAGAACACCCCCTCTGCATGCATTATACCTGACGCTATTTTTAAAAAGTGACGCATCTAGGTACATGGGTCACTTTTTAAAACTCTGCGCCACATTATATCTGCGTCAGGTATAATGTATGCAAAGGGGGCATTCCCCCGCAAAAAGCTTGGTAATAACGACGTACTGAAATCTATAAGATTTCTCTGCGTCACTTTTAGGATGCTGTTGCGTCAAAATCTTGCACCTGCCTCGCATCACTTTTATGTTTACAGATATGTCAGAAATACTGATGTATCTGTAACTCCTTGCAACATGATTCGTCATACATTAAATATGACACATCTGGAATGTCATAAGGAGTGCGCACAGAAAAGTGACGCATCACAACAGCAGTGTAAAAAAATGTGCCTCATTGCACTATATTTAAAAAGTGACGCATCTAGATAGATGCGTCACTTTTTAAATATTGCATAACAATGCGCATTTTTTTACACCGCTGGTGCCTCACAAAAATTGACGCACAGGAGGCGCAAAACTAGCAGCGCAAGGCCTTCATAAATATTGTCCTGGATTTTCCCCGTGCTTCGCCGGTGCGCGTACCATGCGCTTCCCCCGCGCAAAACGAAAAAAAAAAAAAAAAATTTAATGCCCTGCAGGACCCTATTTTAGCCCCTACATCAAACCTAGGGGGTCAGAGGGGGTCTACTCTTCCCCCTTATGGTCATTTGCCCCTTTTTTTTTCAAACCCCTTGTGTCTCGATTTTACCGAGACACAAGATGGCGGCCGCTCCAGAATGTTTAGAATGTTTACAGACACCCAAGAGCCAATCAGCTTTCTGCGCGCAAGTCGCGTGTCGCGCCGGGAGCGCACTCCGGTGCGCGCACCGGAGAGCGCATATAGATATATATATTTTTTTGAACCTAAATTACTCAAAATCCACTGCAGCACATATCTTGAGACATAGCAAAGGCACATCGGGCTACCAGTCCCTTCAATTTTGCCAAGTTTGCTGGAAATCCATTCAGCCGTTCGGGCTAAAAGTGAAATCGACCGCCCTATGGAAATTTACATGGGGAAAACGCGTTTTGGGACCCCCCTTTTATCTCGGCCCCCGCTTGACGTATCCCCCCCAAACTTTCAAGGAAGGACCCGAGCTCGACGAGGCCATTTTCAGGAAATTTTCAGGCAGATTCGTCAACCGTTGCCAAAGTTATTCCAAATAGAATTTTGAGATTTAACATTGAAAAAAATCCTAACTATAACTACCTACTGGCGACCGCCAGTAGGTAATATATATATATATATACTTTTCGTGACGTACTGGTGGCGCAGGGGGCTCCTCCATATTTACAAGGAGAGGAAACACCACCCTGCGTGACTGTTCCTCTCCTCATAAATATGGCCCCTTCACACGCAGCACTGTGCGTGGAAGGGGAGTTACATGGGTGTTGCTCTGGGTGTTCCCACGCAACACCCATGGAAAAAGACACATCTCTAGATTTACAATAAATCGTAAATCTGGATATGCGTGTGAATGCTACGCCACCCTAGAGGTGGTATAGCGAGTCGCAACAAGGAGAAATTTTTTATTTCTCCTTGTTTTTTCCTCTTTCAATGCGTGCTGTAGAATGCAGCACGCATTGAAAGAGGAAAAAGCCTCTTGTGATTGTTTTTGTGCAGGAAGTTGTGCCTTCCTGCACAAAAACAATCTCCCCACGACGCAGGCATCCTTGCACCATGGTGCAAGGGTGCCTGCGCCGGCGCATGGCTGCAGTTTGTGCGCCAGCGCAGGGGAAGCACAGAGATGCAACATATTCTTGTAAATATGTCGCATCTCTGTGCTTTCCAAACTAACGCAGCACGGCGCAGAAAAATGACTTGCTGCACCGTGCTGCGTTACTTTGTTGTAAATCTGCCTCCAACTGGGTATTTAAAAGACTGCATCAATGCTATGTAGCTGATTAGTGGTCTGCATGCATAGTGCACAGAATATTGTAGCTGTTCTAGTTTTACTGGCTAGGCCATTCCTTAGGTACATGACTAGTGACTAGAATAATTTCAGTGCTGCAAAGAGAGTACATATTGAATTTATAAGTGCTTAGGTCTTGTGGTGTAATAGGATACGTAGATAGTGCTGGAGGGGGGATAGGAGAAGTGCATTGGACATACAGGAGGATTCCTAGGTTGCATGGGTAGTACTTTACTAAGTAGCTGGCTAGACGTTTATATATTTATAGTGCACAGCTGAATGTAGTTTTGCATTGATAGTGTTTGGATTACTTAATCTTACCTTGACAGTAGTACATATCAAAAAATGCTAAATATTTTTTTCAGTTATTATAAGTGCTTAGGTATTGGTGGAGTAATAGGATACGTTGCTAGTGATGGTTGGGTGATTGGAGAAATGCATGGGACTGACAGGAGGATTCCTACACTGCATTGGTATTAACTGGATATTTAGAAGAGCGTTTCAATAGTATGTAGCAGGTTACAGGTCTGCATGCATAGTGTACAAAATATTGTATCTGTACTTGTATTAGTGGCTAGGCCATTCTTTAAGTATATGACTAATAACTGGAGTAATTTCAGTGCTGCAAAGAGAGTGCATGCACAATTTATAAGTGCTTAGGTATTGGTGAAGTGATAGGATACACGGATAGTGTTGGATGGATGCATGGAGAACTGCATGGGACAAACCGAAGGATTCCTAGTCTGTATAGGTACTAACTGAGTATTTAAAAGACTGTATCAATGCTATGTAGCTGATTAGAGGACTGCATGCATACTGCACAGAATATTGTAGCTGCACTAGTTGTTCTGGCTAGGCCATTCCTTAGGTACATGACTAGTAACTAGAATAATTTCAGTGCTACAAAGAGAGTACATGTTGAATGTATAAGTGCTTAGGTATTGGGGGAGTGATAGGATATGTAAATAGTGCTGGATGGATCATTGGAGAAATACATGGCACAGGCAGAAGGATTCCAACGCTGCATAGGTATTAACTGGGCATTTAGAAGAGCGTATTAATAGTATGTAGCTTGTTAGAGATCTGCATGCATAGTGTACAAAACATTTTACCTGTACTTGGGTTAGTGGCTGTCATTCCTTAAGTATATGACTAATAACAGGAGTAGTTTCAGTGCTGCAAAGAGAGTGCATGCTAATATTATAAGTGCTTAGGTATTGCCAGAGTGATAGGATACATACATAGTGCTGAATGGGTGAATGGACAAGTGCATGGGAAAGACAGAAGGATTCCTAGACTGCATAGGTACTAACTGAGTATTTAAAAGACTGTATCAATGCTATATAGCTGATTAGAGGTCTACATGCATAGTGCACAGAATATTGTAGCTGTACTAGTATTGGTGTGTCTATGGTTTCGAGAATGGTAGTCTGTATTTTAGGGTGTAAGGAGGTTCATCAGATGATCAAGTGAATGATGTCATCAGTGATGTAATTTGAGGTGTCATCAATGATGTCACTGACCATGTCATGGATGATTTAATATGTGACGTCATCAGCAGTGCATTGCGGGGGCGCGAGTTATAGTTAGCACAACTAACTATAACCGCCGAATTGCTCTTGTTTTGTACGAGTGAAATGTCCAACTAACTATGACATCCATGAAACCTGTCGTTTTTTCAGTGAATTTCTGAGGTTTTTTAAATGCTAATTTCTAACTATAATGTCCCTGAAACTTGTGTTTTTTCAGTGAATTTTATATATATGCATTCAATCTCCTCTCACTCTTACAAGGGAGAAATCAGCACTCAAGTTGTAGTTTGGAATTATTTAATCTGCAAAGGCAGTGATCCACGCGTTTTGGCTCGTCCGAACCTTGATAATGATACACAACGTCATTGTAGCATCCTCATTTAAATGTGCAAATGCCTCCAGTTGCCAACATTAACAAAGGACTACATATTACTTTAATCCAAAAAGCTGGCGGCCATATTGGCCTGGTCACGATGTATAAATTCAGGAATTGATACAATAAAGAAAAGAAAACAAGTGTTAATATGCACACAATGTCATTTCAGCATATCTTGCCCCGTGACCGCCATACCTGTATGTTCGTCAACGTGACTAATTCATAATAAACATACTTAGGATTGCAAACATCAACATAAACAATGGACTACACATTACTTTAAAGTGAAAGGCTATCGGCCATATTAATCTGGGCACGTTACGTATTATAATGGTTCTTACATGAAAGAAAAGAAGGGGTGTTAATATACACACACTATCCCTTAATAATGCTCTAGCGATTATAGTTTCATTCCATTCACAGCTCATTTGAGATGTCATGAGTGATGTCATGAGTGATGTAACTGACCATGTCATGAATGATCTAATGTCTGAGGTCATTAGCAGTACATTGCAGGGGCCTAAGTTACACTTCGCTCAGGTAACTATAACTGATGACTTTCACTAGTTGTGTATGAGTGAAATCTGAGTCCGCCTATACCGTCTCTGTATTCTTTGTTTTTTCCAGCAAATTTCTAGTTTTTTCAACAATAAATAAGATACATATAACAATGGATGGTGGGGGGTTGGAAGTAGGGCCTGGCATTGTGCTGCCCCGACCCAAGCTTGCTTCTCCTGCTTTCCCTCTTCCTAGCCATCCATTGTTCAAGTCCATGTCCCTGCTCCCTCATTACAGCCCTGTGTGGCCGTTGTTCTGCCACTGGCCTTCCCGCCTTCTCTGAACAGTTGGCTTGCTGCCCCATCCACCTTCTCCCTATCCTCTGTTGTCTGAATCCATGGACTAGCCTCCTCCCTCCTGCCATGCATGATCTGATGTGCTGCCACTGCCCTCCATTTAGCATGATGTACCAGTCCACTCCTCCTGCCCTCCATTGCCCAATTCTATGCCCCATCATTGTCCTCCTGCTTAGCCTCTGTGCTTGCCCCTATTCTGCTTCCCCCTGCCCTCCAATGTCTGTGTGCATGCCCCTGCTCCTTCCTGTTTGCCCACCATGTTCCATGGACCTGCCACTCCTATGTACTCTGAGTGTTATGTTGATCCTACACTCCCCTCCCACCTACCTAGAATTGTCAGATGACTGTACCCTGTCCCTGCCAACTCCACCCTGCCTGTCCACATTCCATCCCCCTATCCCCTTCCTCCTGTCCTCCATGATTCAATGTACCATGCTTGCTAACATTTTGAACTTGGTAAGAGGGAGATTTTGAAAAAGAACTGGGGTATTGATTTTCCCCTTTGACTTACATTGAAAAATAGGAGATTGTAGACAGGAGCCAGATCAAATAACGCCCATTTGGGCTTGAAAACATTGGACGTTTCCTGGCTGAATTGGGTCTGTTGACATGTATGGTTGAACTACCACTGCCTCTTCCTTCTGCCCACAGTGGTCTATTATTTTGCCACAGCCTCTCTTACCAGTCCTGTATTGTTGGTTTGTTGCCCCTGCCCCCTTTCCACTGCCCTCCATAGTCTGTTGTGCTGCCACTGACCTTTCTGCCTGCCCAGTGTGGTCAAATTGTTGCCTCTGCACCATCCTACCTGCCTTCAATTTTCAGAGTCCGTGCCCCTGGCCTCTGCCTCTCAACAGTATCCTAATGAACAATTATATTGCTAACATTCTATATTTATTACAAAAGTGTGGAACACCTGACGTCATCTTGATGTAATCAAAACTGTAATACCTAGAGCATTTCCGTTAGAAATTACATTTATGAGAGGGTCTTCTTTGCATCAAAATTATGGTTAGTGCTCTAAAAAACTTAAATGAGGACATATTTTCGGAGTTTTCAAATAGCGACAAAGCACTTTTAAATTATTTGTTATCTTTATGTTTTTTTATCCAGTTGACCACTTGATTAAATGTTGCACTTAGGGGAGAGGATGCGGTGTTACTTCCAGAACTACATACTTTGCAACTGGAGAACCAGGTTGGAGTTTCTGCTTAGCTCGACATTCTGTGATTCTGGTCAAATCACTTTCAGCCTGATTCATGTACGGGCCGTTTTGCGAGGCTCAAATAGCGAATCATAAGGAATCGCTATTTGAGACTCGCAAAACGGTATTCATGTGGGAATCGCAATAGTAATTGCGATTCCCACTGATTCCTTATTTGCGATTAGCTAATTGCTAATCGCAAATAAGGAATAACTCCCCATGCATTCCTATGGGCCAAAAGGCCCATAGGAATGCATGGGGAGTCATTCCTCATTTGCGATTAGCAATTAGCTAATCGCAAATGAGATTGCGAGTACAAGGGTGCCAGGGGTGTCCAAAGGACACCGTGTAGCACCCCTGCATGGAAAATACCACAGGTGTTGCACACACACATGTCCTTTGGACATGTGTGTGTGTAACGTGCAACTCAGAAAAATGCATTTAAATGCATTTTTCTGAGTTTTCGCAATTTACCGCGAGGTCTGACCTCGCGGTAAATTGCGCCTAGAAATAGCGAAATCGCAAATTGAAATAGGATGTTGAATAGCATTTAAGGAATCTCAAATAGAGATTCCTTAAATGTCATTTCCTCGCACATTTGCGACATCGCAATTAGCGATTTTTGCTTTTGGGATGCTGAATCCCAAAAGCAAAAATCGCACTCGCAAAGGGCCGGATTCTCAGAATCCGGCCCTTTGCGAGCCGATTTAGCCTTCATGAATAAGGCTGTTAATCTCCCCATGTCTACAACCAAAATGAATGTTCTTGTGTGATGTAATCAATGCTCATGTAAATCACTCCAAAACCTGACAAGTCTGCACTATATAAAACTGCACAAACACAAAAAATAAAAAGTGTTTGCACACTTCTGTCATTAGGCTACATGTGGGCTATATATGGGTGATATGTGTGCTACATTTTGGCTCTTTTGTCTCTGTTGGCCATCTTGGGAGATTTATTTGTTTCCTAATTTCCTCATTTACTACAGTCTCCTCAGTAGTAAATGATTTCAGTTTTTCACTTTGATTCCATCAAGAAGGTATTCAGATATGTCACACTTTTGCCATAAATTCTGAATGTTAGCAGTCTAGTTGCTCATTAGATCACTGTAGTAAAGCTACTGCTCACCACAGAAGTCTGCTGCTGGTATTAAAAGTGCATGTTTCAGTCTGCATGTCAGAATTTTTTAATGAAATAGAAGAGGATTTGATAAGTCACTCAAAATGTGCCCTAATTTGTCTTTCTTCAGCACTAATCATAATTTATATGGCAAAATGAACCCCCTCATTGTGTTCCTTTTTCAATTAAATGTTTTAAATGTTACCAGTTTATTCCAATCAAGATGGCTTCAGGTGTGCCATACTTTTGTCATAAGTAAGACTGTTAGCGCTCTAGTTGTTCTTTAGAACACTTTTGGACATTCTGTCATTGATCTATACGTGGGCTACATCTGGATGATATGTGTGCTACATTTGGGCTCTTTTGTCTCTTGTGGCCATCTTGGGGGACTTATTTGTTATGAAGTTTCCTAATTTCCTCATTTACTGCAGTCTCCTCAGTAGAAAATACTTTCAGTTTTTTACTTTGGTTCCATCAAGAAGGCATTCAGATGTGTCACACATTTGCCATAAATTCTGAATGTTATCACTTTAGTTGCTCATTAGATCACTATAGTAAAGTGACTGCTCTCCAGGGAAGTCTGCTGCTGGTACATGTTTCAGTCTGCATGTCAGAATGTTTAATGAAATAGAAGATGATTTGAGAAGTCACTCAAAATGTGCCCAAATGTTTCTTTCTGCAGCACTAATCATACTTTCTATCGCAAAATGAACCCCTCATTTTGTTCCTTTTAAAATTAAATGTTTTAAGAGTTACTGCTTTTTTCCAATCAAGATGGCTTAAGGTGTGCCATACTTTTGTCATAAGGAGGACTGTTAGCGCTCTAGTTGTTCTATAAAACACTCTGGGAAGCTGCAGTAGAACACAAAGGAATAAACTGACAGTCTCTGCCCTTGTTGGATGTACATGTTTGACTGAGAATGCCAGACTTCATTCTCACATGACTGAGACATGACTGAGAAAGATAATGTGAATGCACTGAAAATATGCTCTTAGTTTAGCTTATAGATCACCTTCCAAACCTCTGTGGGAAAGGCATGAGAAAATAGTTTTCTCTCAAACATGATTCATGATATCCCAGCAGAAGGCTTTTTCACAGGGTAAAATCACCTTGGAACACACCACAATTCCGAAAATGAATATGGTACCATCAATAAATGATTTATAATGTAACTAAAGTCTTAAAACCTTCTATTAACTGCAATACTTTTTAATGAGGTGCTATCATGTATATTGGTCCCAAGATGGCTGCCAGCACTTCTTGGATGAAGTGCTGACAGCCAATCAGATCTCGCGAAGAGATGTGTGGTTAGACTCCGCCCAGATATTTATTTATTTTTCCATTAATATTTAAAAAACTACTGAATGGCTTTACACCATTTAAAAAAAAGGTCGCTTTCTGAACCAAGCACTACCTTTTTCCAACTTTGGTGTAATTCCGTTTAGCAGTTCGGGCTGTAGCTGTGTCTTAAGTTTCCTATGGAAAATAACATGGAGAAAACACGTTTTGGGACTCCCCTTTTTTCTCAGCCCCCGCTTGCCGAATCAACCTGGAACTTTTCAGGATAGGAGCGAATCAGAGCGCCCCACGAATTTTGAAAATTTTGCGAAGATTCGTCATCCGGCGACAAAGTTATTGGGAACAGAATGTTCTGGTTTTTCTATGGTAACTATCGGCGACCGCCAGTAGGTTATACATATATATATATATATATATATATATATATATATATATATATATATATATATATATATATATATATATATATATATATATATATATTCACAGAAAAAACCATAGGTTATACTCCATATATAGTTAGGAATTTGCATTTACAAAACCTTGAAAATTCAATGAAAAAACCATTGGTTTTAGGCCATATATAGTTAGGGATTTGCATTTAGAAAACCTTATTTTACTCGCATAAAACCATTGAAATTCCATATATAGTTATAAGCGCTAACTATATATCGCGCACCCGCAATCCACTGCTGATGATGTCACATATTACATCATTCATGACATGGTTAGTGACATCACTGATGTCATCACTGATGACAACATCCAGTGACTGTATGTTTCTGTAAAGTTAAAACATGTCTTACATATTGAAGAATGAGTGGATGTATAAGTGTCTGGATGAAGGATTTAGTAGGTGCATGACTGACTGTATGAGTGAGTGATTAAATGTGTCTCACTGAGTGCATGGGTTAGTGACTAAACTGTCTTAATTTGTGCATCATTATGTCTGTTGTTCTGTAAACTGTTGCATGTGTTGATAAGTAGCTATATGAGTAACTATATGGGTTATTGATTGGTTGCCCAAGTATTTGTATGGGAGACTGAGTGTGTGTGTGGGTGGCTGGGAGGTGTATGACTCTGTGCATAGATGTGTGAGCAGTTGATTCACTAGATGTATGATTCAAAACTGCATGTGGAAACAGCTGTATGGGCGGTTGACTGTGCATGAGTGTATTAGTGAGTGAATGGATATCTCAGTGCTACATGTCAAATTAAGTACATATGTAAAACACAGTACATGTGAGAGTTGACATCTATAAATAACTGTGCATAAGAGCTAGTGAATGTGTGAGTGGCTGTATGGATCATTGTGAACATGTATCAGAGATTGTATAAGAGAGTAAAGTAAATATGTGTTAGTATATGTTTGAATAAGTAAGGTGTGTATAACTGTATAGTTGAGAAAATGGAGGTGTGATTGATTTTTGGCATAACTGACTAGGTGTGTGAGTAACTCCATGGATGAGTGACTGTCTGTTTACACTGATTGTATCTAAGGTTATATTAGAGTCTGAAGAGGTTCATGGTATTATCACATGAATGATATCATCAGTGATGTGATCAGTCATGTCAAATGAGATGTTATCAGTGATGTCATCAGTGATGTCATTTGAGATGTCATCAGTGATGTCATCAGTGATGTCACTAACCATGTCATGAATGATGTAATATGTGACATCATCAGCAGTGGATTGCGGGTGCGCGATATATAGTTAGCGCTTATAACTATATATGGAATTTCAATTGTTTTATGCGAGTAAAATAAGGTTTTCTAAATGCAAATCCCTAACTATATATGGCCTAAAACCAATGGTTTTTTCATTGAATTTTCAAGGTTTTGTAAATGCAAATTCCTAACTATATATGGAGTATAACCTATGGTTTTTTCTGTGAATTTCAATGGTTTTTTAATAGCAAATATCAAAAGCTGTCAAATGTCAAGTACGTGATAGGTAAAAACGTTTTCGTGTTTATGCACGCTGATGTGCTTTGAACGCTGCCCCCCCCCCCACTCCCCTCTTTTCTCTTAGTAGTACTCTCTCTTTGCAGATAGTGAACGGTAGTTAACTCAGACCTTTACCCCTGTTGTAATCCGTCGTACCTGCTTGTCTCTCCATTTGATTAATTATTATCCAAGCATTTACTGTTTTACAATTGGTTCTCTTTGGATCATTCTCTATTTACAAACAAGCACAAAGTCGCAATACTCTGTTTAGTCTTTGCAGATAGTGAAAAATCGTGTAAAAAAATAAAAGTAATCGAGCAAAATCAGTAGACCACTAATTCGATCTCTTTTTAACCTCGGTAAAATACAAACATTAGGAATAACCCTTCATGAGAAATACGAAAATAGTGAAATGAATTGAGCTCCACACCATGAGGGCTGCAAAACAGCTCGACTCCGCCACCCACACCGCCCAAAATAACGGCAAACCCTATGCAAATATTATAAATATACACAACACACCACCAAAGAAACAGAGTAAAACATTTTATTGAATAACTATTTACATAACTATTTTATACTTTTTATTGCCCGATCCGGCTAGCTCAATCGATCGAGCATGAAAGTCATGCACTGATAACAAGCGTTGAGAGTTTGTAGAATGATGGCTTCAGATTTTCCACATACGGTGTAGTGGCGCGAACTGGCAGGGGGCGTTTGGATTCTACCCCTTCTCCAAATAAGATTTTCATACGTGAATGTTCGTTCATGCTTTTTGTCCCTGAGTTGCTTCCATGTCACTGCCTTACATAAATGGCATAAGTCCTGGTTGTTGAGTGCCATACTTCAGAGTTCTAAGCAGCTCTTGTAACACTGTTTAAACCTTATTTGCACCTGCTGCAGCTTCACTATTCAAAGTAAGTGGGGTCCATTTGTGGACCTGACTGCATTGGAAAACAATGTGATACGGTGCCTCCCTAAACAGCTTGACGGAGGCCCCCGAGGGGCGGTGAGATGGCGCGGACTGAGAGGGGGCGCTTGGCTCCTGCCCCCTCCCCAAGTCGTGTTGCCCTGGTGAGGCCTGAGATCGCCCCCGGCATAGGCGGCCGGCTCCCGGGGTCCGGCGGAATTTTTTCCCTTTTGAAGAATCTTTCATTCTGGACCTTGTCCCACAATCCGTTTCACCTGAAGACACGCTGTCGTAGGGCGCCCCTTTACCGTTTTAGTTGCCATTCCGCCCGCTTTTGGTACTCTGTGCCTCTTCCGCCATTCAGCTGTTTACCGCTCGCTCTTGCGACTACAACGTCTCGCTCACCATGTAGTTGAGTTGCTCCCGCTCTTAAGATTTGACCGAACTTTTTGGACTGCTGAAAGCGGTGGAATTCCGACCGCTGGTTGGTGGAGACATTTTGACTATATTCTGCACCTGCATTGTCGCGTAATGCGTCATATGACGCGACGCGTTAGCGCACCCGGAAGTGCTCCGGTGCGCAAGGCGCAGCTTCCCGGAAATGATCCAGAGCGCGCCGCGCAGCGCGTAACGTAAGCATAACAGGTCATGTGACTTGTTAATACAACTTTTCATTGGTTCATTTTACTTTTCTTTTCCTAATTATGTAAGACTAGGTCATGTGACCTAAAAATAACACTTTTCATTGGATTAAAACATTTTTTTTCCCCAAACGATGAAAGCCCCACCTTGTTTCTGGATGTTTCAGACTGAAGCTGGCGTCACCATGAGAGCACCACCATCTCGTAGCTCCGTCGTGGCCATTCCGCAAGCAATCATGGCAGCCGCTCCCCACCGGAAGCCTGCGGGAGTCGAGGGCCCCCAAGACTTTTGTACAATCTTCAAGGCTGAGGGGACGCTTTCGAGAATGGAACCCAAGCCCTGGCAGACAAGCGTCCGAGTTCCAAGGTGTCCCAGGGCCATTTTACTGGACCAGGCCCAAATCCGAAGAGCCGGCCGCCATTTTAAGAGTCCTGTGGCAGCCGCCTACCGCTGCACCGCAAGAGTGGGAGCAACTCAACTACATGGTGAGCGAGACGCTGTAGCCGTAAGAGCGGGCACTAAACAGCTGAATGGCGGAAAAGGCACAGTGTAGCAAAAGCGGGTGGAATGGCGACTGAAACGATAAAGGGGCGCCCCACTACAGCAGACAAGCCTCCGCCATGTGCTTCAAAACTGCATATGTATCTCGTGATATCAAGGTTGGGCAACCAGTACAGAACAAGCAGTTACGAGTCCCATTTACACCGGCGCCATTTTGGGCGCGGCCGGGCAGGTCCAGGATCTACTGAAACATAAAAAATGAGGCTGACGTCTCTGAAGAAGTTGACGAACAGCAGGACATAGCAAATAAACATGAACTCTCTAAAGCTGTTAACTCACTGCAGAACAAAACAAGTGAACCTGAAACCTCTGGAATAATTGTCGCTCAAAAGAACAACACACAAAACTCTGTAGAGCCTGAAGAAAAAAAAACAGAAGGGCACTGTAGTTTCAGACACACTTAACACTAATGACTAAACAAAGATATCGTCTGTTTATAAAGCAGTTATCATCTTGACAGAATTGACAAAGAAGTGTACAGACACCAATGCATCAGCATTCTCGGAGATAACATCTTAAGGAACAAAGAAAGACCTGTTCACTCTTGACACCCCAGGTGCTGTGTATATTGCACTATAGTGCTGCATCGAGAAAACGGGCAACCCTATTGATGTGGATTTTTCATTATTGATTATTGTAAAGAAATGGCGACTCCCCCCTTTAGCAGATTAGCTAAATGTTTGCGTAATTTAGGCATAAAAGTTATATTATTGTTGTTGTTGTTGTTATCGTTATAGTTCTGGTTAATTTCAAAAAATGGTTAAATATATTTACAGTTTTTGTTGCGTTCGTTATATTTAAATATTAATAAAGTTTTAAAATGTAACTGTCTTGGAGTACTATATTTTTTTAAAAAATCGGGTGAATGGGGCCTTGAATCGGGTTATTGTCATGTGTGGGCTTTGCAAGTGTACTGCTACAAGATCGGACATTTCAAACTCAAATGCACGTTCTTTTTCTTACCTTTCCAAAGCATGGAGCGCAATAGCAGGCAGAGAAAGGGTGATGCACGTGTTGAACACTGCCTGGCCTGCAAATTGCTGGCAGTGCCCGACCGCCCGCTCCTGAAAGAGGGCACACACACACCGCCGCCCCGAGTACTTCACAAATCTTTAAAAGACCATGCGCTTGTTCAATGGGAAGTGGATAACATGGCTAAGAGCATTTGCTGACTAATGCATGAATATCGCTGACTTTTCAGCGATATTCAAGCATTGCGGCCGTTTTTTATCGCATTTGCGATAAACCTTGCTAATAGCAAGGTTTATGTGCGATAAAATTCGCCGAAGTGCGGCGATAATTATTGTCTCTAAACAAGTTAGAGACAAAAATTACCGCTAGTTGTTGGAAATATGCCCCCGGGTTTTTCCTTGCAGGAATCGGGGAGCGAAAGACTAGCACTGAAATCAGTAGTCTCACACCTGAATCGGGAGGGTTGGCATGTCTGGATACTCTACAGCTGGGGCCATAAACTACATCCGCAGGGCTAGGTGATAGCCTAGGTCCGGCCTGGACAATCGGACACAGAGGAAGAGGAGTGTCAGAGGGTGCGGTAGTGAATAGGGTGAAAGGGAGGTGTCGAGCGGGCACAGGGTGTGATTCTCAGAGAAGAGCAGCGCAGATGGGGGAAGTATATGGCCCATGCATGAGAGAGAGAGCGGGGGTGACCATTGCGTGGGGGAGATGCGTGCGAGGGTGGGGAGCCATGCTGAGAATCGGCGGCGTGCATAGAGTGGCCCTGGTCAAGGCATCTAAAATGGCTGCCGTGCACGACAAAATTGTGGCATTGGACAAAAACGCAAGATGGCGCAGACAATGTTTATCAATAAGGATTCATTTATAACAAAATATTTACTCGCAGTGACAAAATGGTGTTCAACACTTCCTGATTTCCATCGAATCGAACGTTAACAAACGTCACGCAGCAAAAAAAAAAAAAAAAAAAAGCTCACGCACAGAGCAGTTTTTAGCCATGTTATCCAATGGAAGGTGGATAACATGGCTAAGAGCATTTGCTGGATAATGCATGAATATCGCTGACTTTTCAAAGATATTCATGCATTGTGGCCGATGTGCGGCGATAATTTTTGTCTCTAAACAATTAAAACGAAGCAAAAAATGGCGAATTCCCGTTTCGCTACCAGTTTGCGGCCCAGTTCGCGGCCCGTGAAGCGCTTCTACCGTGAAAAATCATTTTTTTTTTATTTTCCCCACGGGACCCTTTAATAACCCCAACAACATTCCTAGGGGGTCAAGAGGGGTATACCTTGCCCCCTTTCAATAAATTCCCCCTTCGTTTTTCACCTCTTCTTCTCTCTCGATCCTACCGAGAGATAAGATGGCGGCCGCTCCGGACTATTTAGAATGTTGACAGACACCGGAGAGCCAATCAGCTTTCTGTTATCCAATGGAAGGTGGATAACATGGCTAAGAGCATTTGCTGGATAATGCATGAATATCGCTGACTTTTCAACGATATTCATGCATTGTGGCCGATGTGCGGCGATAATTTTTGTCTCTAAACAATTAAAACGAAGCACAAAATGGCGAATTCCCGTTTCGCTACCAGTTTGCGGCCCAGTTCGCGGCCCGGGAAACGCTTCTACCGTGAAAAATAATTTTTTTGTTATTTTCCCCACGGGACCCTTTAATAACCCCAACAACAATCCTAGGGGGTCAAGAGGGGTATACCTTGCACCCTTTCAATAAATTCCCCCTTCGTTTTTCACCTCTTCTCTCTCGATCCTACCGAGAGATAAGATGGCGGCCGCTCCGGACTGTTTAGAATGTTGACAGACACCGGAGAGCCAATCAGCTTTCTGCGCGCAAAGTTCCGTTTCGCGAAAAGTAAGCGGACCGGATCGCTGCCCGGAGCGCTGTTACAGATATATATCTTGTTTTGAACGTTAATTTCTCAAAAACTACTGGAGCACATATATTGAGACCTAGCAAAGGCACATCGGGCTAACAGTCCCTACAATTTTGCCAAGTTTCGTGCAAATCCATTCAGCCGTTCGAGCTAAAAGTGAGTCCAACCGCCCTATGGAAAAATGAATGGGAAAAACGCGTTTTGGGACCCCCCTTTTTTCTCAGCCCCCCCTTGACGAAACTCCACCAAATTTTCAGGGGCTGCTCAGAAACAAAATGTGCCATTTTCCTGAAAATTTCAGCCGATTCCGTCCTCAAACGCCAAAGTTATTAGACATAGAATTTTCAAAAATCCCATAGGGAATTAATCCTAACTATATATACCTACTGGCGATAGCCAGTAGGTAATATATATATATATATATATATTCACTGAAAAAACAGAGGTTTCACACCAGTTATAGTTAGGAATTAGCATTTAAAAAAACTATTAAATTCACTGAAAAAAACAGAGGTTTCACACCAGTTATAGTTAGCTGGAAATTTTACTGACATAAAACCATTGAAATTCCCACATTATAGTTAGTCGGACTCACTATAACTTGCGCGTGCAATGCACTGCTGATGACATCACACATTACATCACTCATGACATGGTCAGTGACATCACTCATGACATCACTGATGACACCATCCAGTGAATGTGTGTCTTTCTGAAAAATAAATATGTTTTATATATTTATATGTAAAGGTGGATGGAAGAATAAATGTTTAAATTATTGTCTTAATTAATGTTTTTTTTTTTTTTTAATTGATTGGTTAACTGGCTTATTAAGTGTATCTTAGTGAATACATATATTAACGAGTAATTTTTAAATATTTAAATATATGTATCAGTGTTTCACTTTGTGTATAAGTTGCTGCATGGGTTGGTGAGTAGCTACATGTGTGTGTATATAGATTATTAGATGTTTTTTTAGTATCAGTATGAGTGTCTGTATGGTTTGGTGGGAGTGTTACTTAGCACATAGATGCATCAATGACTGACTCACTGTTTGTATGTGTTTTGAAGACGGCATATGTGCAGGACTGTATGGGTGGATGAGTGTGTATATGCGTGTGTTAGTGAGTGAATGACTGTCTCACTAGTGTGTTTATCAGTAACAAGATATATTTTAATCTAGTATATGTGAGTATTGATGTTTATAAGTCAGTATATGTTAGAGTGAGAGATTGTAAGAGTTTCTGTTTAAATAAGTATGTGTTTCTATAAGTGATTGTTTAAGAGAGTACATATGTGTAAGTTTCCTTAGAAGTAAGTTGGTAGTGTGTGTAAATCTGTATATGCAAATAAATGGATGTTTATTAGTTTATTTGCATGTGTGAGTATATGTGTGAGTAACTTTTTGATGACTGTCGGTGTGTTACAGGATGAATAGGGGTATCACTATATATGATGAGTGAGTATATGTATGAGTGACTATATAAAACTGTTGGTGAATGAGTGGATGTGTATATAGATGGTGGAATTACAGAATTGGTTGTTGTAACTGGTATGAGTATATCCACTTTTTTGAAAATGTTAGTTTCTATTTTTGAATATGTGTTTCAAAGGTTACTTTACAGTGAAAGGAGGTCTGTCAGTGTGTCACAAGGATGGTGTCATCAGTGATGTCATGAGTGATGTCACTGACCATGTCATGAGTGATGTAATGTGTGATGTCATCAGCAGTGCATTGCACGCGCAAGTTATAGTGAGTCCGACTAACTATAACGTGGGAATTTCAATGGTTTTATGTCAGTAAAATTTCCAGCTAACTATAACTGGTGTGAAACCTCTGTTTTTTTCAGTGAATTTAATAGGTTTTTTAAATGCTAATTCCTAACTATAACTGGTGTGAAACCTCTGGTTTTTTCAGTGAATTTCATAGGTTTTTTTCATGCTAATTTCTAACTATAACTGGTGTGGAACCTTTGTTTTTTTCTGTGAATTTCATAGGTTTTTAACTGCTAATTTTTAACTTTTTATAGGGCTTTATACCTATGTACTTTGTAGTGAATTTCTAAGCTTATTTTTTCGCAAATGTCTATAGCTGAGAAAGGTATGTTTTTCTATAAATGAACCCTTTATTGCGTCCCGTCAGCGCACCAACAAAAAAAAAAAAATAATAATGAAGGAGTGAGCATGAGGAATGGGGACAGAGAGAGTGGTGTTAAGAGAAAGAGAGCTAGAGGGAGGCACACAGAGGGATTGTGTAATAGATAGTAAGACAGAGAAAAGGTGTAAGAGGAAATAACTGAGAAAAAGAAAATGAATAAGAGAGCAAAAGAAGAGAAGAAAGAGGAAGAAGACTAAAGCAGAGGTTCTGGGAAAATGTGAATGGGTGATGAAAGTAAAATGAAGGAGACTTAAGTATGGGGAATGACAGATAGTGACGGAACCAGAGAAAAATTACAGTAGTGACGGAGGGAAAGAAAATAGCAGTGAGTGTAAGTTAAGAGGAGTGAAAGAGGGTGGATATAAGTGAATAAGGGTAAGACATGGGGAGTGACAGAGAGAAAGAAGAGAGAGAGTAAAGGAAGGAGTGTCAAAAAGGGGCTAAGTGAACCAGTAAAAAAGGTAAGTGAAGGAGTGTGGATAAGCATAGGTAATGAAAGAAGTTGAATGTGGTAGGAAGTAAACATGGAGGATAAGAATAAGTGTGGGAAGCAAAGTAAGGAAACAGGGGTGAGGTAGAGTGAGAGAAAAGTAGTGAGGTTAACCCCTTCCATGCTGGGCCGATTCTGCTCGTGTGCTAGGCTTTTAATGAATCAATGGCTTTATGACGGCCCCCAGCCGTCATGAGCACACGAGCACCGTGATGCATGACGGATGGGGGCCGTCATCAGCATGGAAGGGGTTAAAGCAAAGGGTGATAAGAAAGTACATTTTGTAAACACACTTACCATATAATTAATGAAAACTTGTTTCTGTGAAAGACAAAAGAAAAAACCCGTTATAATTAGTTAAAAATATATATTAAAATAGAAGAAACAGTTCAAGAGGTTAAAAAATCGAAAAAAGTTTACTAAGAAATAAAGCAATAGTGAAGGATACAAAAAGAAATAAAGTAATGTAGAAAGAAAAAAAAGAAGGAATAAGAAATAGAAAGGGAACAAATTACTGAAGGTAAGTAAGATACTAAAAGAATGTGAGATACTAAAACGAAATCAGGAAAGATAAGAAAGTAAAAGGAAAATGAGTGAAAAGGAGAAGAGTCTGAATGAGGAACTATTAATAAAAAAGAGGAATAGAAGATGACTGAGAGTGAGTGAAGGGGAGTCACAGAGTGAAGGGATGAAGGGAATGAGGTTAATATAGAACGATGGATGAAACAGGAGTGAGAGAGTAAGTACACAGAAAAACAAAGGGAAGGACTAACTGAACTACAGTACAATGAGTGCGAAAGAAAAAAAATGGAGAAAAAGAAAGAAAGAGAGGGGAAGAAAACTAAAGCAGTGGTACTGAGAGAATGTGAAAAATATAAAAAGTGGTGGAAGGAAGAGAGGAAATGCAGACACTTCAAATTGGATTGAGAAGTTGTGAATGAACTGCAGTAAAGGAACAGCGATGAAACAAAGTTAAAAAAGCAGTGTAAATGAGTAAAGAGAGGTAAATAAGGGTGAAAAAGGAAAATGAGTGTGAGACAATGTGAATACAATATAAATTACACAATGAAAACTATACAATAACTTCTACAATATGTTACATTATTTATTTTTGCTGTTCTCAGAATATATTGAATTTCACTTAAATTAGTGAGTTCAAAGTCTTCATCATATAACAGCGGGGAAAAAAAACACAATCTAAAAGATTGTCTTAAAAAAAAACATTCAAACATACATTTCATATTGGTACACTAATTTTTCATTCACTTACTTTTCCGTGAGGCCAAATAAAAGATAGTGAAGGTCCTTTTGGTGGAAAAAAAGTCTGCTGTGCTCTATAACTTCCATTTCATCGACTTCCTATGAAAAAGATCTAAGAACATCATACCTTACACTTTCCTCATGGCCAATTTGTGTCAGATATATCAGTATTTTTTACTTTGAGATCCACTTAAAGTATCTATATGAGATAAATAATTTAAAACATTAGATTAACTAACTAACTAACTAACTAACTTTTATTATCTATTCCCGTCTTCAAAGGCCAATTCCCTTTACTAAAACGTTGGTTTTAAAAACACTAGATAAGAATTTGTAGAGTCATAAGGCAAACGTTGTTTATAAGTTAAATGAGAATCATTGCAGTAACTCCATCCTTTTTCACATTTTAAGTAGCATGTATAATGTCCTGAGGTTGTCGAAGAACCGTAATGATAAATAATAGCTTCAGTTGTAAAGGTTCTTCCTGAAATTGATAACTGAGAAGCCACAACATTTTTGATAGAAGTTGTCAATTTAGTTCCATCAGGTCTACATCGTTGGAAAACTAAAATGATATACTGCCCATAACTTTGTATAATTAATGTGGATAGCATTGGATAGTTACATTGAGTACACACCATATTATGATCTGCTGCTTTAACTAGATTTTTAAATGACACTGATTTACAGTCAGGTAAAGTCAAATATATAAATCTTTCAGTGTCTATTCTAGTAGTACTTGATGAACTACAAGTGTGGCAGTCATGCTGCCATTGTTAAGAAAGCCTGAAAAGATTATTTATATCTACATCTTCATCTTCCAAAACACCAAACATATACATTAAAAATTCCTGACAATCCTGCTGAATGTTCTGTGAAAATTTATCTTGACCAGAACATATATCTAAAATATTTTGAATTTCTGTTACACTTTCTATTTTTGCTCTATCACTGCTACATTTCTGAAACACATAATTCAATAAACCACACAATCTTTGATCCCGATTTTCAACAATCTGTTCTTGTAAAGTTTGAAGAAAAAAAACAACATTAACCACTACATTAGCATAGCAGTTAGCACCAGAACTATTTTCAAACTGAAATCCAACAACATTTTCTTCACAATTCTTTTTCTTCCTGTTTTCAATTACAGTTTTGTCTACTTTTTGTCTTTTTGCTACTACCTCACTGCAATTATCCTCATTTCTTCTTTTTCGGCCTACCACACGTTTTTCAAACAGAGGATATTGAGGCAAATGTGGAGCATACTCTCTTCTTAACCTATTGTATTCTTTAACACAATCTAGATCTGCACAAATTTTTCTCTCATCACACTCAATCAAGTACAATCCTGATAAAGTTCTGACTCGGGATAATGCCACATATGCCATACCCTCTTTAAACACAGATCTTCCAATGTTCACTAAAGCATTATCTACACTTAAACCTTGAGATTTATGAATTGTTACTGCATATGCCAAACAAACAGGAAACTGTTTTCGGCGAACATATAAGTCTTTTACAAGTAAAAATCTAGCAGAACAACGACTGATTTGTTGTACTTGCTCAATGCCATCAAATTTTATTTTTTAAAATTCAATTCCATCTCTATTTCTATAATTCACAAAATCAACAACATAACCCATTGCTCCATTTACCAGACCTCTTTCAACATTTAAATTCCTTCTCAAAATGATACGACAATTTAAACACACATTCAGAGTCTTTTCAAAACCAGCTGTTTTAGAAATACTTTTCTCTAATGAATCCAATTTAGTTTTCAAATTTTCAGACAAAACAATTGTTGCACCCATATGCTCTATTTTATCTATTGCTTCCAGTTTCACAATCTCTTCATTTTCTAACTCTAACATTTTGTTGTTGAAGATGGAACATTCTTGCAGAGTTGGCATCAAACATATCCCAGATTTCTTCTCAGTCATTTTTTAAAAAATATTCTCTGGAAGAATGTTTTCATTTGGATACAAATTTGAAATTAATTGATCATGTAAAGCTTCTTTCCCAAGCTCGCTTACTTTTCCAATTCTTACATCTTGTAGAATATTTTTATAATCTTCATCCTTTGCCTGTCGCATATTTTGAAGCAGTTCAGCATATTTAAAATGTAACCATATATTAACGTTTCCAATGCTTCCAAGGGACTTCCTAGTATCTTCATGTGTGAGCATTTTAAACACTGGTTGTCTTTTTACTGGAGTCAACTGCAATAGATCTCCAAAAACAATAATGTGTTTTCCTCCAAATAACACATCATACTCTTCTCAAATGCACAAAAGCAAGCATTAGATTTGAGACCATGCTTACTTCATCAATAATAATAAGTTTCATTTTCTTCAAGACTCTTGAAACTTCAGAACACGCATCTCCAGATAACTTGTTGTAATGCAATTTATTATCATGCTCAACTGGCAGCATCAGTAAACGATGTAGAGTAATCCCTTTAATGTTATGTGCTGCCAGACCAGTTGGAGCAGTTACAACACAAGACAGCGGTGAATCAGTCCTTTTCTGCAGATAACTTGCAATGGCTTTAATCAGAAAACTTTTTCCTGTCCCCGCTTCTCCACTTACATACAGTCGGACAGGGTCAAATGATGTACATGAGCACTCTTTCTTCTCATGTCTGAATCCATGTTCAATCTGCTCTGTGACTTTATCATATATCTTTTTCTGCTCAACGTTTAGTTGCTTTACCAAATCTTCTAAGTTAACTCCATCCTCTTGAGCTTGTTCCATAGCTCTTTCCACCTCATCCATGGCAGTGGCAGCTTCATTTTGGATAATAGGTCCTCCTAGTGGATCCTGACTCAATGAAGTGGAACTCTGACTATCTTGAGAACTGTCTCTAGCTATCTCTTCAGCAATTGTGGTTTCTTGCTCTATTTCTTCGTTCAACATTTGCAGATAATTTAGAAAAATAGGACATTCTATGGTATCCTTAGTTGCATTAAAAGAGTCTTCATAACAGAGAAAATCTCCAAGTAGTTCCTCTTCTGTACGCCATGGCTTAAAGAGTTGCAAAAGAGCTAAATAGTAAAATTCTCTTTTGTCTGGAGCTTCACAACTCAATTTTCGATGATTAATCAAATGGCCTTTTTTCTGCTTCACTAGACATCCTTCATAGCCAATGACTGCATATTTTCCATTATTGATATCTTCTGTGATGTTCCTCTTATAACTGTAGTTTTGCAGAACTTCATACAAACAAGTGTTCTCAAGGTGAGTACTTCTATTTGGATAGTATGTATCCATATTTGTCTTCAAAATATCTGTACTGTTTGGTTCTTTCTCCGCCAAATATTCAATTTCTTGTACAGATTTCAAAACTCGGTTTCGTGTTGCAGCAAGACCTAGACTCACCCAAATGATTGTTCTTGATTTGGCATAGAGACTTGCTGATGATAACCGATCAGAACATTCATATGCTCCAATTTCTCGATGCGACAACATCTTCAGACTGAAACTGTATAATTTCTTGCTTAGACTCTTTTCATGTGAAATGTCCTCCCACATTTCCTTCAGTTCTGTCTTTTCTTTTTTTAGTAATGTAAGATGTCACATATCGAGCCACAGCAGTAGAATTGTCAGCAACAAACTGAATATCCATGTTAGGATTCCACATGGACAAAATCACTGGGTTGTAATCGTTGATGTACTTAGATTCTTCATTTCTTTTCAAATTGTATGTATTTTTGGGAGATTTCCTCGTCACAGTATGTCGTAGAGATGACATCAAATTATTTACTCTTCCCTTAGAAATCACTGGTCGTGGAAACGCAAAACGACATTTTGTGTAGTACTTTTCCTTGTTTTTAAATTTTCGACGACAGTACTTTCCACAACGATGAGATTGAAAATGTAAAACTTGTTGCCTTAAACTGTTTTCTTCAGTAGATTTCGGAACAGCACATGTTGAATATTCTTCAATGAAACTCATCACTGTTTCATCCGAATCAGTTCCAAATTTGGGTGCATCT
Organism: Lissotriton vulgaris; assembly: GCF_964263255.1. Classification (NCBI taxonomy): domain Eukaryota; kingdom Metazoa; phylum Chordata; class Amphibia; order Caudata; family Salamandridae; genus Lissotriton; species Lissotriton vulgaris. The sequence continues at coordinate 885,327,715 of NC_141694.1, forward strand.
TTAATCCATAACAACATATGTATATGAGGAGCACCTCTCGCTTGATATTCCTTCCTCCAAAAGAAATCCAAAACCTCTCCAAGGGGAGGATTTTTTTGTTGGTAATAAAAGACAAAATAGCTTCAAATCTATGATTAAAATATCTGCAAACATTCACTGGATCCAAAGAACACAGTTCTCCAGGTGTTTTCAATTCTATATTTTGTATGTTTCCATTTGCCTCTCGTAGAAATTGAAGTAAGTCGTCCCATGCATACTCAGCACAGCTAAGAGTAAGGAACCATGTAGGAGCTCCTAAGTTTCTTAGCATACATTTCAATTCTCCATGACGACGGAACCAATACTCATTGGTTCCACGTTGACATGCCATGAGATTGATTAGCTGAGATTCCAAAATACTATCTTGAAGATTGACTTTCTCCATAAAGTCCCTTGCAGAAACATTTTGCAGATGAGCTCCACTCTTCAGTATATGATTAACTGCATAAGAAAGACCAGACAAATCACTTTCATACAGTAGATGAAACAAATACGGAATACATTGAAGAAACCTTGGATCTTCAGCATATAATCTTAAAGTCCGGTATTCAGCTGCAGGAATTTGAACTGGTCGATCGTCATATCGTCCACCACGACCTGTTGGAAATAACTGTGGAAAACAACGAGCTTCCAAACTTTCTTCCCATACACTAATAGGACTTCCTTTTGCTGCTTTCATTTGAAACAAGTCAATTGCATTCCCCATTACTTCTTTGGAATGCAAAGGATGAACAGTATAATGTTCATATATTTCTTCATTTCTAGACACATCAACTTTTTCAATTTGGCCAACTGAACAATCACTATCTTCTTCTGTAGCTGTTTCCTCTGCTCCAACACCTACATCTTTATAGTACTCATTGTTTTTGACCAAATACAACGTTGCCTTTTTGACTTTCCTAACATCCACTAAATCTTGCCAGATTTTCTTACTCTTTGTCGGAACCCCATTAACTAGAATAACCAGAGGATCCTCTTCTACTCTTTCTACACCAATTGTAGCAATATTTTTCTTCACATCTAGAGGCAAATAAACAACTCTTCCCTTTAATCCTCTTTGTAAATCTGTAGGAGGTAATTTCTCTATCTTAGGCTCCATGCGAACAATAGCTTGAAAAGGATGGACACATTGAATCAAAATTGATTCATAAGTATTTAAATCCATCAATTCATAAGGAATATCTATCAACTGAAGATTATTATAAACTGCTCTAGCAGGCATTCTATTTTCATTTAATTTTTTCAAACAATAATTACAAATACGCTGATCAAAACTCAAATCAAAAGAATTCTCCACCAACAAATAACTTACAATATCCTTCCATTCACTATTATTTTCAAATTCACATTTCGCATATAAATCAACTAACCTAGTCTGAATCTTATATTGAGTCCGTCGACAACACACACAAGTTAAATTAGGCCTTTCACTTGATTTCACCTTAAACTTGGTAATTTCCTCGTCAAACTTTTCTGTACTTGAAATCTGTCCATTATCTTCCACATTACCATCCATTACTATATCCATTTCTACACTGTCCTCTTTGTTCCCAAAATAACAAAACTCAATTTCTTCACAAATAGTCTTCACATCCACTTCAGATCCATGCAAAAGAGCACTGTTTAACTGTTTAAGCTTAAGTGCTGGACTTTTTGCATAATACAACTTTCTCACTAATTTCCTTGCCTTATTATGATGCACTGCTAACATCCTAAAATGATGAAAAACACTCTGACATACTTTTCTAGAAAGACAAGATAGTGAATGCCCATGCAAACCTGTGCTTTCTCTCACTCTGCAAGGATCTAACTCTTGCAAGATCTTCATTTTTTGTTTGAGACTTTTCTTACTATATGTACGTAAGAAATTTCGAAGCAAATCAATTGAATCCTGTCGCACACTACAAATACTACTGCACTTCCATGTGTACACTGGACCCTTAGTACATCTCCCTAAAACTTCATGTGCTAACACCTCTTCTGCATCTCTAGACACAAGTTTCTCTTTTTCCATCACACAACCATTTTTCACCTCATATGCTCGACCACTGGTGTCAACTGCATGAACCAAATCATTTTCCTGAAAGTAACTCTCCTCATTAAAAAATGGCTCAGAACTTGAACTATGCATCCATTCGCCAGAAAATACTTCACAAAAATGTGCCCGATTAATAATTCTTTTCCATCTACTGTTCGATTTGAAAACATCAATTGCCTTATTAAGTATCCTAATTCTATTAATTACTAAAATAAATAATTTTTTCTTAATTTCAAAAGCCTGATCCACAATCTTCTCTACACTTTTCTTTTTTTTGTAAAAAGCAGTTCTCTGTTTACCTTTCTTATCATTTTTTAGCAAATTTAAAACTACCCTATTGCGAAACATTCGCCTACGAATGTCCCTAAATTTATTTACCCTTCTATTGCTATCCATTCTCTTCTCTCATGCTCCAATCGAGACAGTTTTTGTGGGCCTCTCCTTCCTTTTTACATTTGCTGTCTCCTTCTGAATATTCACATTTCCAATATTTTTTTTTTTTGTACGACATATGTTGCGAAGAAAAGACTTAATTGGCTTACCAGGAGCTTTTCTGGTGTTTTTTGAAGTAGTTGTTGTAGAGGATTCTATACATTCTGTTGCTGATATTCTCCTTTTACGTATGGTATTTTTGATACTTCTTTGCCTTGAAGGCATTTTTGCTTGCTTTTCAGAATTTGATTTGAATCAGTTGTTCTGAAAAAAAAACATGAAAGACCACTATTAGCAAACAACAAAGTAATGACAAAAAGCAAAGAATACAAACAATAAATTGCAACATATTTAAGTTTATACAACATCAACTCAGCGTTTTATTTATGAATACCTTGCACCACCAGTGCAACACATGTTGCATTCCAAAAATACAAATCCTCTACCTTGCAAATATTGATATCAAGCATTATCAAAAAGCAGAACACCAACCAAGAGCAAAGAAACTCAAGGCCTTATTTATGAAAGCCTTGCGCCAGAAGAGCGTCACTTATTTCCCTTGTATAAAGGGATGCACCGGCTGCACAAGGCAATCATAAATAAGGGCCAAATGAAAATACCATTCATTTGCCCCCAAAATCGTTTTTTGAATAACATTTAAAAAACACTGCCCAGAACCTATGTATAACCACTCAATATCACTTTTGAAACGTCACTGTTTCCCAAAATACAAATCCTCTACTTTGCAAATGTTGATATCAAGCATTATCAAAATGCAGAACACAAACCAAGAGCAAAGACATTCAGGGCCTTATTTATGAAAGCCTTGCGCCACCAGTGCGTCACTTTCTTCCCATGTTAAAAGTGACATACCTACGCCACAAGACAATCATAAATTAGACCCCAATATAAATACCATTGATTGGCACCAAAAATCGTTTTTTGAATAATATTTAAAAAACACAGGGCAGAACCTATGTACAAGCACAGAATTTCACTTTTGAAACCTCACTGTTTCCCAAAACACAAATCCTCTACCTTGCAAATGTTGATAGCAAACATTATCAAAAAGCAGAACACAAACCAAAAGCAAAGAAACTCAGGGCCTTATTTATGAAGACCTTGCACCAGAAGAGCGTCACTTATTTCCCATGTATAAAGTGATGCATCGGTTGCACAAGGCAATCATAAATAAGGGCCAAATGAAAATACCATTGATTTGCCACCAAAATCGTTTTTTGAATAACATTTTAAAAACACTGCACAAAACCTATGTATAACCACTCAAAATCACTTTTGAAACGTCACTGTTTCCCAAAATACAAATCCTCTACTTTGCAAATGTTGATATCAAGCATTATCGAAAAGCAGAACACAAACCAAGAGCAAAGAAACTCAGGGCCTTATTTATGAAAGCCTTGCGCCACCAGTGCGTCACTTTCTTCCCAGCTTAAAAGTGACATACCTACGCCACAAGACAATCATAAATAAGACCCAAATATAAATACCAATGATTGGCACCAAAAATCGTTTTTTGATTAACATTTAAAAAACTCAGGGCAGAACTTATGTACAAGCACTAAATTTCACTTTTGAAATATCACTGTTTCCTAAAATACAAATCCTCTACCTTGCAAATGTTGATAGCAAGCATTATTAAAAAGCAGAACACAAACAAAGAGCAAAAAATCTCAGGGCCTTATTTATCAAAGCCTTGCGCCACCAGTGCGTCACTTTCTTCCCATGGTAAAAGTGACATACCTATGCCACAAGACAATCATAAATAACAGCCAAATATAAATTCCATTGATTTGCTCCCAAAATCGTTTTTTGATTAACATTTAAAAAACACAGGGCAGAACCTATGTACAAGCACAACATTTCACTTTTGAAACATTACTGTTTCCCAAAATACAAATTGTCTACCTTGCAAATGTTGATATCAAGCATTATCAAAAAGCAGAACACAAACCAAGAGCAAAGAAACTCAAAGCCTTATTTATGAAGACCTTGCGTCAGAAGAGCGTCACTTATTTCCCATGTATAAAGTGATGGACCGGTTGCACAAGGCAATCATAAATAAGGGCCAAATGAAAATACCACTCATTTGCCCCCAAAATCATTTTTTGAATAACATTTAAAAAACACTGCCCAGAACCTATGTATAACCACTCAATATCACTTTTGAAACGTCACTGTTTCCCAAAATACAATTCCTCTACTTTGCAAATGTTGATATCAAGCATTATCAAAAAGCAGAACACAAACCAAGAGCAAAGAAATTCAGGACCCTAATTATGAAAGCCTTGCGCCACCAGTGCGCCACTTTCTTCCCATGTTAAAAGTGACATACCTACGCCACAAGACAATCATAAAATAGACCCAAATATAAATACCATTGATTGGCACCAAAAATCGTTTTTTGAATAATATTTTAAAAACACAGGGCAGAACCTATGTACAAGCACTGAATTTCACTTTTGAAACCTCACTGTTTCCCAAAATACAAATCCTCTACCTTGCAAATGTTGATAGCAAGCATTATCAAAAAGCAGAACACAAACCAAGAGCAAAGAAACTCAGGGCCTTATTTATGAAGACCTTGCGCCAGAAGAGCATCACTTATTTCCCATGTATAAAGTGATGCACCGGTTGCACAAGCCAATCATAAATAAGGGCCAAATGAAAATACTATTGATTTGCCCCCAAAATCGTTTTTTGAAAAACACTTAAAAAACACTGCCCAGAACCTATGTATAACCACTCAATATCACTTTTGAAACGTCACTGTTTCCCAAAATACAAATCCTCTACTTTGCAAATGTTGATATCAAGCATTATCAAAAAGCAGAACACAAACCGAGAGCAAAGAAATTCAGGACCTTAATTATGAAAGCCTTGCGCCACCAGTGCGTCACTTTCTTCCCATGTTAAAAGTGACATACCTACGCCACAAGACAATCATAAATAAGACCCAAATATAAATACCAATGATTAGCACCAAAAATCGTTTTTTGATTAACATTTAAAAAACCCAGGGCAGAACATATGTACAAGCACTGAATTTCACTTTTAAAACCTCACTGTTTCCCAAAATACAAATCCTCTACCTTGCAAATGTTGATATCAAGCATTATCAAAAAGCAGAACACAAACCAAGAGCAAAGAAATTCATGGCCCTATTTATGAAGACCTTGCGCCAGAAGAGCGTCACTTATTTCCCATGTATAAAGTGATGCACCAGTTGCACAAGGCAATCATAAATAAGGGCCAAATAAAAATACCATCGTTTTTTGAATAACATTTAAGAAACACTGCGCAGAACCTATGTTCAGGCATTCAATTTCACTACTAAAACTTAACTATCTGCTTCCAAATATTCTTCATACAGCAAACAAGTCTCTATCTAAATTAAATAAATCATTACTTACCTTTACAAATGCTTTGGGAGATTGAAAACAGTGTCAGACAAACACACCAATTTTTCTTTAGCAGAGCAAAAGGTGTGCACTCAAAACACTGAAACCAAGACTGGCATAGAAAATCTCTATCTTTACACACAAATGCCTTTTTTCAACCAATCAAAAGTCTTCCCTCACTATTTTCAAACCAACACCCTTCCCCCTCTCAGATCTTTCTATCTGTTACCATAGCAACTCCCTCTTAACTGAACTCTCAGGTTCAAAAGTTTATTCTAAAATGTTGCAAATTAAGTCAGCAAGGATGTTTGACCTCTCAATACACCAGCATATCCAGGGCATTATTGCTTTTAGTGACTTTTTCTTAACCATTCAAATTGCTTGTTTCACACAACACAACCATGCACCCTAACTTTCAGTTTTCAACTAACTGAATCCACCAATCATTGCTTGTGATTCAAGAGCAGGGAAACTCCACACTTATTTTTTTGTAAACTCCTACTGTTCCAACTGCTATTTCATTCCCACACTTCATCTGACTGCACCAGAACCTTCTCATATCATGTATTCTGTATGGATTATTGGACATAGCTACATCCACTGGGCTCAAAGGTATGCAGCTAACAGAAATTATCACAACCTTGATTTATCAAATCTGGAAATCAAGTGGATTGGCCAAAGAGGAGTGAGATGTCATCAATTGATACCATTGGTGAAAACCTTTTTGCATCTGCCAAACCCTGACCTCTTAATAGTGCACTGTGGTGGAAATGATTTGGGCACTTTGACTGGGGTTGGTCTGGAAATGCTTTTAAAGGACACCTTTGATCAATTGATGACACTTTTTCCACAAACTGCCTTGGTATATTCCAATATATGCCAAAGACAGAAATGGAACTGGTCAAACCAATTTTGTCCACAATTTGAAAAAGCACGGAAACATGTGAATAAATCTGTTTCTGCTTACATGAGAGACTGTGGAATGGGTTCAATATACAATAATAACTTGCGTTACATCATGCAAGACATCTACAGAGGAGACGGTGTGCACTTCTCAGGTGAGGGAAATAGAATTTTCCTCCTGAATTTAAGACTGTGCATTGGAACCTACTTGTAGGTACCTAAATCAATCACAGAACCCAAAAGCTCTTTTCAGAGCTACCCTACCTCTGATCATTTAAAACGTTTATCTTTTTCTAACATTTTTGACTATTTTTCACCAAACTACGCTTCCCGGTACGCCCACCGGTGCGCGTACCGGGCGCTTCCCCCGCGGAAAATTCAAGAATTTTTTTTTTTTTTTAGCCTTTATGAGCCTCCTAAGCCCCCCTCAGAAAACCTAGAGGGTTAGAAAGTGTCAACTGTGCCCCCTTCTACCAAATCCCAACGTTGTTTGTCCTCCATCTTGTGTCTCGATTGTACCGAAACACAAAATGGAGGACTCCCGTAACGCTGCCGGTGCGCGTACCGGGGCGCGCACCGGTAAGCGCTCCCTAAAAAAAGGTGGGAAAGTAATTTACAGAAAAACCACTGGAGACACTTTCATCAAATATAGAATAGGCCCTACTACATAGCAGTCCCTACCATTTGCCTAAATTTGGTGGAATTCCATTGAGACATTTAGGCTACAGCCTGTCTAAATATCCTGAGGTAAATTACATGACCAAAACACATATGAAGTGTGAGAATTTACAACCAATTCAAAAGTTTCTTTCATTTTCTACGATTATATCCTGACATTTGATTGGTTATGTACATGAATAAATAAAAAAAAAGAGAAGGAAACACAGCCATTTTGACTACTACTTCCTGAAGTACATTTGAAGACAACTTCAACTGCTTTCTCAAAGGTAAGTTGTTATTTTGGAAAGTGAAGTATGTTGTGCACTTTAAGTTAATTTGAGAAAAAATATTCTGTTAGTTATATACTATCCCTTTGTAATAGTTATAGATTAAGATAGGCTTCTCTGTTATAGTTATGGATTGAGTTAGACTTCCCTTGTATTATTATAAATTTACTTAGGCTTCATCACATACTCTTTGTTATATTTCTAATTCCAACCTGATACCATACACTGCCCAAAGATAACTTCACCGTTAAAAAATCCAAACAACATGTCTGAACTTAAACCCAACAGTGCCCTATCTCTACTGATATAATTATTTTTTATGCAATTTACAGCAACAAAATGGAAGGAGAAAAGAATATATCTTTTGAAATTGTTTTGAACAACAACCAGGATGGAAAAAATGCTGAAAATGATAACATTGACTTTATGGATGAGTCTCTGGACCTTGAATTACTTGAGTGTGTGGAATCAATGGAAACACAGAATGTAAATGAAGAGATTCCAGACAACATTTTATTAGAAGTTTTATTAAATTATGAAAAAGAATCAGAAGAATAAATTTATATTTAATAATCAAAAATTGTTCGAGCCATTATTCATTTTTATATGTAATTCATCAAGTAGATCAAAAATGTTTAAAATATAAAGTGAGACTTATAATATACTGTGCAACTTTATTGTGTTACATAGAAAGTTTGCTCATAGTTACTTCCTTTCTCCCACTATATTATCTCCAATGTGTATTTAACATCTCTTTATCATCTCCTGCCTCCATGTTGTTTCTGCTTTCCTGACAGACTATGTTATGAATTCCATATACCACAATAACTTCTGAAACAACATGCAAGATATCTACAAAGGAGACAGTGTATATTTAATTAGAGACTCTGCATTGATACCTACATGTTGGTACTTAAATAAAAAAAAAAACAACAAAAAAACAATTAATAAACATACAATTTTTAAAAGTGATTCTTTTTTCCCCATAGTACGCTCTCAGGAGCGCTCCCTGGTGCGCGTACCGGGCGCTACCCCCGCAAAAATCGAAAAAATAAAAATAAATTTTGAGACCCCGCGGGCCCTTTAATGGCCCCCATATCAAACCTAGGGGGTCAGGGGGGGTCTACCCTGCCCCCTTATGGTCAATTCCCCCCTTTGTTTTTGCCACCTCTTGTGTCTCGATTTTACCGAGACACAAGATGGCGGCCGCTCCGGACTGTTTAGAATGTTTACAGACACCCAAAAGCCAATCAGCTTTCTGCGCGCAAGTCGCGTAGCGCGCCCGGTGCACGTACTGGTGCGCGTACCGGGGCGCGCTTATAGATATATATATTTTTTTTAACCTAAATTACTCAAAATCCACTGGAGCACATATCTTGAGCCATAGCAAAGACACATCGGGCTACCAGTCCCTACAATTTTGCCAAGTTTGGTGGAAATCCATTCAGCCGTTCGGGCTAAAAGTGAAATCGACCGCCCTATGGAAATTAACATAAGGAAAACGCGTTTTGGGACCCCCCTTTTATCTTGGCCCCCGCTTGACGAATCCCCCCCAAACTTTCAGGGAAGGACCGGAGCTTGACGAGGCCATTTTGAGGAAATTTTCAAGCAGATTCGTCAACGGGTGCAAAAGTTATTCAAAATAGAATTTTGAGATTTAACATTGAAAAAAATCCTAACTATAACTACCTACTGGCGACCGCCAGTAGGTAATATATATATATATATATATATATATATATATATATATATATATATATATATATATATATATATATATATATGTATATATATATATATATATATATATATATATATATATATATATTCACTGAAAAAACCATAGTTTATAGACCATATATAGTTAGGAATTAGATTTTACAAAACCTTGAAAATTCACTGAAAAAACCATGGGTTATAGACCATATATAGTTAGGGATTAGCCTTTTCAAAACCTTATTTTACTCACATAAAACCATTGAAATTCCATATATAGTTAGTTGCACTAACTATATATCGCGGACCCGCAATCCACTGCTAATGATGTCACATATTACATCATTCATGACATGGTCAGTGACATCACTGATGACATCACTGATGACATCTCAAATAACATCACTGATGACATCACTGATGACAACACCCAGTGACTGTATGTTTCTGTAAAGTTAAAATATGTCTTACATATTGAAGAATGAGTGGATGTATAAGTGTCTGGATGAAGGATTTAGTAGGTGCATGACTGACTGTATGAGAGAATGATTAAATGTGTCTCACTGAGTGCATGGGTTAGTGACTAAAGTGTCTTAATTTGGCAATCATCAATATATGTTGTTCTGTAAACTGCTGCATGTTTAAATCAGTAGCTATATGAGTAACTATATGGGTTATTGAATGGTTGCCCAAGTATTTGTATGGGAGACTGAGTATGTGTGTGGGTGGCTGGGAGGTGTATGCCTCTGTGCATAGATGTGTGAACAGTTAATTCCCTAGGTGTATGGGTTCAAAAGTGCATGTAGAAACAGCTGTATGGATAGTTGACTGTGTGCATGAGTGTATTGGTTAGTGAATGGATATCTCAGTGCTACATGTCAAAGTAAGTACATATGTAAAACACAGTCCATGTGAGAATTGACATATATAAATAACTGAACATAAGAGCCACTTAATGTGAGAGTGGCTGTATGGATCATTGTGATCTTGTATCAGGGATTGTATAAGAGAGTAAATATGTGTTAGTATATGTTTGAATAAGTAAGGTGTGTATAACTGTATAGTTGAGGAAATGGAGGTGTGATTGATTCTTTGCATGACTGACTAGGTGTGTGAGTAACTCCATGGATGTGTGACAGTCTGTGAGTGTCTGTTTACACTGAGTGTATCTAAGGTTATATTACAGTCTGAAGATGTTCATTGTATTATCACATAAATGATATCATCAGTGATGTGATCAATAATGTCAAATGAGATGTCAGTGATGTCATCAGTGATGTCATTTGAGATGTCATCAGTGATGTCATCAGTGATGTCATTTGAGATGTCATGAGTGATGTCATCAGTGATGTCACTGACCATGTCATGAATGATGTAATATGTGACATCATTAGCAGTGGATTGCGGGTCCGCGATATATAGTTAGTGCAACTAACTATATATGGAATTTCAATGGTTTTATGCGAGTAAAATAAGGTTTTGAAAAGGCTAATCCCTAACTATATATGGTCTATAACCAATGGTTTTTTCAGTGAATTTTCAAGGTTTTGTAAATGCAAATTCCTAACTATATATGGACTATAACCTATGTTTTTTTCTGTGAATTTCAATGGTTTTTTAATAGCAAATATCAAAAGCTGTCAAATGTCAAGTACGTGATAGGTAAAAACGTTTTCGTGTTTATGCACGCTGATGTGCTTTGAACGCTGCCCCCCCCTCCCCTCTTTACTCTTAGTAGTACTCTCTCTTTGCAGATAGTGAAGGGTAGTTAACGCAGACCTTTAACCCCGTTGTAATCCGTCGTGCCTGCTTGTCTCTCCATTTGATTGATTGTTATCCAAGCATTTACTGTTTTAGAATTGGTTCTCTTTGGTTCATTCTCTATTTACAAACAAGCACAAAGTCGCAATACTCTGTTTAGTCTTTGCAGATACTGAAAAATCGTGTAAAAAAATAAAAGTAATCGAGCAAAATCAGTAGGCCACTAATTGGATCTCTTTTTGACGTCGCTAAAATAGAAACATTAGGAACAACCCGTCATGAGAAATACGAAAATAGTGAGATGAATTGAGCTCCACACCATGAGGGCTGCAAGACAGCTCGGCTCCGTCACCCACCCCGCCCAAAATAACGACAAACCCTATGCAAATATTAAAAATATATACAACACACCAGCAAAGTAACAGGGAAAAACATTTTATTAAATAACTATTTACATAACTATTTTATACTTTTTGTTGCCCGATCCGGCTAGCTCAATCGATCGAGCATGAAACTCATGCACTCTGATAGCAAGCGTTGCTGCTGATGCTATGCAGACCAAAACTGGTTTTCAGTTTGTACATTTTTCTAGATTTTTCCATCCGAGGTTGGTTGAGTTTGTAGAACGATGGCTTCAGATTTTCCACATACGGTGTGGTGGCGCGGACTGGGAGGGGGCGCTTCGCTCCTGCCCCCTTCCCAAGTAAGATTTTCATACGTGAAAGTACGTTAATGGTTTTGGTCCCTGAGTTGCTTCGATGTCACTGCCGTTCTCAAATGGCATAAGTTCTGGATGTTGGGTGCCATAGTTCAGAGTTCTAAGCAGCGCTTGTAACACTGTCTGAAGCTGATTTCCACCTACTGCAGCTTCACTATTCTCAAAGTAAGTGAGGGTCGTTTGTGGACCTGACTGCATTTGAAAACAATGTGATATAGTACCTCCCTAAACCGCTTGACGGAGGCCCCCGAGGGGCGGTGTGATGGCACGGACTCGGAGAAGACGCTTGGCTCCGACCCCCTCCCCAAGTCTTATAGCACTGGTGTAGCCTGAGATCGCCCCCGACATAGGCGGCCGGCTCCCGGGGTCCGGCGGAACTTTTTGCCTTTAGATGACTCTTCTATTCTGGACCTTGTCCCACAATCCGTTTGACCTGAAGACACGCTGTAGTGGGGCGCCCCTTTACCGTTTTAGTTGCCATTCCGCCCGCTTTTGCTACACTGTGCCTCTTCCGCCATTCAGCTGTTTACCGCCCGCTCTTGCGACTACAGCGTCTCGCTCACCATGTAGTTGAGTTGCTCCCGCTCTTGCGATGCAACGATAAGCGGCTGCCACAGGACTCTCAAAATGGCGCCCGGCTCTTCAGATTTGGGCGTGGTCCACTAAAATGGCCCTGGGACACCTTGGAACTCGGACGCTTCCCTGATAGGGCTTGGGTCCCATTCTCGAAAGCGTCCCCTCAGCCGTGAAGATTCTACAAAAGTCTTGGGGGCCCCCGACTCCCGCAGGCTTCTGGTGGGGAGCGGCTGCCATGTTTGCTCGTGGAATGGCCACGACGGAGCTACGAGATGGTGGTGCTCTCATGCTGACGCCAGCTTCAGTCTGAAACATCCAGAAACACTGTAGACTACCAATTCGATCAGTTCCGGTAGCGCCCCAACATGACCCGGTAGAAAAGAACTTGCCCTCCCCTCTTTGACTGATGGTTCTTGTTGCCTGTCCCCTCTGTTGTCATTTAACAGAACTTTTTGGACTGCTGAAAGGGGTTGTGTTCCGAACGCTGGTTGGTGGAGACATTTTGACTATATTCTTGACCTACGTTGTCGCGTAATGCGTTATATGACACGCCGCGTTAGCGCACCCGGAAGTGATCCGGGGCGCGGCGCGCAGCGCGTAACGTAAGCATAACAGGTCATGTGACTTGTTAATAAAACTTTTCATTGGTTCATTTTACTTTTGTTATTTTAATGATGAAAAGCTTGGTCATATGACCTAAAAATTACGCTTTTTATTGGTTTCGAACATTATTTTTTTTTAAAACATATATGTTGTAATGTTCCAGGCTAATGTACTTTCCCGGAAAATTTACAACTGTCCTGCAAGTAAAATATATTCCTTTTTCGAGAAAAAGGGCGTTTCTTCGTCCCATGACGGGGCCGTTGAGTAAAAGAGGCTCGGCCTGCTGTCTTACTCGCCGATACGCCTGATTATCAGATTCTTATCGATCACTTTATGTTGCAGGAGTGGAAAACACAACTGCCCTTGACCATTTATCTTTACTGCGTTCCTACGTATTATACCTTTTATCCGTCATGTAATTGGACTGCTTTATTTCACTTGCCTTTTACTGATTTGAAAACAGTGACTAAAAGTAAAAACTTTACCAATGTAAATACTACTACCATGTTTTGTTTTAAAAACCTTTATTGTGAAAATGTCAGTATACAAATATGGGCCTATAACCACGTGGGCCGACCACGGAGCAAACTGGAAACGTATATGATGAGGAGACATTTACACTGTAGAGGAACGTAACGAGCGGGCCATTAGGTTGCAAGAACTAAGGTGTCTAACAGTTGCGGAATCGGTGGACGTACATTTTGTAATTAAAATACGACAGGGCCACTTACAATAAAATCATCTAGATATACATTTGCGGGCAAGTACCATGGGTGACGTTAATTCGAACTTTCAATAGTACAGTAATCAATAACACATCAGAACTTAATATCAATAGGGATGTCGAAATATTCAATCAATTCTCGTCCCCGCCCGCCATGAGCATCAACACTACATTCATATCTCGTGATATCAAGGTTGTTCAACCAGTACACAACAAGGAGTTACGAGTCCCATTTATACCGGCGCCATTTTGGGCGAGGCCGGGCAGGTCCAAGATATAGTCAAAATGTCTCCACCAACCATCGGCCAGACCAGAACCCCTTTCGGCCCTTTATGCTACAAGATGGTGTCTTCCATTTAGAAAATATTGTTGGCAGCATTTTGAAAGGAAAGATAAACAGCCGTTCTCCTAGTGAGTCTCACATTGTTACATTTACGAAGAATGTTGAAGAGTAGTATGTTGAAAATCTGAAGCCATTGTTCTACAAACTCTCAACCAGCCTTGGATGGAAAAAAAATCCTGAAGAATGTACAAACTGAAAACCAATTTTTGTCTGTATAGCATCAACAGCAACGTTTGAGTCAGCTTTGTGTGAAGCCGCCATTTTGATTCAATCAAAAGCGTCCCCCTGCACACATTCAGGGACCTGGTCATGTCTTCAGGTCAAACGGATTGTGGGACAAGATGCAGAATGGAAAAGGGAAAAAGTTCCGCCGGACCCCGGGAGCCGGCCGCCTATGTCATGGGCGATCTTTGGCCACACCAGGACAATAGTGAAGCTGCAGCAGGTGCAAATAAGCTTCAGACAGTGTTACAAACACTGCTCAGAACTCTCAACGATGGCACTCAACATCCAGGACTTGCCATCCGGATCTTGGCGCCTTGTGCTGGTTCCGACCTATTCAAACATCGGTCCACTACTGACATCACCTCATAAGCCAACGGGGCACCCCACACCGACTTTCGGTGCAGCATTGTAGGATGGCCACACCAGTGCGGCAACTTGCTGGACACAACCTCGGTGCCATCCGAATCTCGGCGCGTTCGAGTCACTGTACCGCAAGAGTGACCGGAACTCAGCTGGACACGCCGTCTTTCGGCGCAGCATTGTAGGATGGCCACACCAGTGCGGCAATTCGCTGGACACCACCTCGGGCAATAGTGAAGCTGCAGCAGGTGCAAATAAGCTTCAGATAGTCTTACAAGCACTGCTCAGAACTCTCAACTATGGCACTCAACATCCAGGACTTGCCATCCGGATCTTGGCGCCTTGTGCTGGTTCCGACCTATTCACACATCGGTCCACTACTGACATCACCTCATAAGCCAACGGGGCACCCCACGCCGACTTTCGGCGCAGCATTGTAGGATGGCCACACCAGTGCGGCAACTTGCTGGACACCACCTCGGTGCCATCCGGATCTCGGCCCGTTCGAGTCACTGTACCGCAAGAGTGACCGGAACTCAGCTGGACACGCCGTCTTTCAGCGCAGCATTGTAGGATGGCCACACCAGTGCGGCAACTTGCTGGACACCACCTCGGTGCCATCCAGATCTCAGCGCGCTGTGATGCCTTCGGCCTACTGTAGCCGCAAGTGCGGACGCAACTCAGTTGGACGGCGAGTGAAAAGATAAGGGGCGCCGCACTGCAGCCGAGGAGCCTCCATCTTGGGGGAGACGCACAGCCCCCACTGACTGACGCGACCTCACAGGCCAACGGGGCACCCCACGCCGACTTTCGGCGCAGCATTGTAGGATAGCCACACCAGTGCAGCAACTTGCTGGACACCAACACGGTGCCATCCGGATCTTGGCGCGTTGTGCTGCCTTCGGCCTATTCGCACATCGGTCCGCTACTGACGCCGCCTCACGTGCCAACGGATTTTCTACGCTTTTTGTAGCCCTATGCCGCATAACAGGTCATGTGACTTGTTTATAAAACTTTTCATTGGTTCATTTTACTTTTGGTTTCCTAAAGATGGAAGGCTTGGTCATATGACCTAAAAATAACACTTTTCATTGGTTTAGAACATTTTTTTTTCCCAAACGATGAAAGCCCCACCTTGTTTCTGGATGTTTCAGACTGAAGCTGGCGTCAGCATGAGAGCACCACCATCTCGTGGCTCCGTCGTGGTCATTCTGCGAGCAATCATGGCAGCCGCTCCCAACCGGAAGCCTGCAGGAGTCGAGGGCCCCCAAGACTTTTGTAGAATCTTCACGGCTGAGGGGACGCTTTCGAGGATGGAGCCCAAGCCCTAGCAGGCAACCGTCCGAGTTCCAAGGTGTCCCAGGGCCATTTTAGTGGACCAGGCCCAAATCCGAAGAGCCGTCCGCCATTTTAGGAATCCAATGGCAGCCGCCTATTGCTGCACCGCAAGAGTGGGCGCAACTCAACTACATGGTGAGCGAGACGCTGTAGCCGCAAGAGCGGGCGATAAACAGCTGAATGGAGGACAAGGCACAGTGTAGCAAAAGCGGGCGGAATGGCAACTGAAACGGTAAAGGGGCGCCCCAGTACAGCAGACGAGCCTCCACCTGGGGACGCCCGTTCACGCCGCCTCCCCCACGCCCCCCCCCGGGGCGCCCAACGCCGTTTTTCGGAGCAGCATTGTAGGATACCAAAACCAGTGCGGCAAGTTACTGGACATCACCTGGGTGCCATCCACATCTCAGCGCGTTCTGCTGCCTTGGGACTATTCACACAACAGACCGCTACTGATGAGGCCTCCCCGCGCACCACCCGGGACGCCCCACGCTGTTTTTCTGAGCTGCATTGTAGGAAACCAAAAACCAGTGCAGCACCCAGGTAACATCACCTGGGTGCCGTCCAGAACTCAGCACGTTGTGCTGCCTTGGGACTATTCGCACAAAAGACAGCTACTGACCATTGTTGCTTCTTTTTGCCAAAAAATGTTTAAATGTATTTACAGTTTTTGTTGCGTTCAATATATTTATAAAGTTAATAAAGTTTTATAATCCTACTTTGTTGGTGTACTATATATTTTAAAAAAATCGCGTGAATGGGGCCTTGAATCGGGTTATTGTCATGTATGGGGTAGTGAATAGGGTGAAAGGGAGGTGTCGGGCGGGCACAGGGTGTGATTCTCAGGGAAGAGCAGCGCAGATGGGGGGAAGTTTATGGCCCATGCATGAGAGAGAGAGCGGGGGTGACCAGTGCGTGGGGGAGATGCTTGCGAGGGTGGGGAGCCGTGCTGAGGATCGGCGGCGTGCAGAGAGTGGGTCTGGTCAAGGCATCTAAAATGGCTGCCGTGCACGACAAAATTGTGGCATTGGAAAAAAGGCAAGATGGCGCAGACAATGTTTATCAATAAGGATTCATTTATAACAAAATATTTTATCGCAGTGACAAATTGGCGGTCAACACTTCCTGATTTCCATCGAATCGAACGTTAACAGACGTCACGCAGCAAAAAAAAAAAAAACGCTCACGCACAGCCGCTGGAAGACATGTATCAACATATATGAGCCTCCTCAGCCACCCTCAGAAAACATAAGGGATCAGGATACGTCTCCCGCACCCCCTTATACCTAGTAATTTAATTAAAACGAAACACAAAATGGCGAATTCCCGTTTCGCTACCAGTTTGCGGCCCAGTTCGCGGCCCGAGAAGCACTTCTACCGTGAAAAATCAATTTTTTTTTATTTTCCCCACGGGACCCTTTAATAACCCCAACATCATTCCTAGGGGGTCAAGAGGGGTCTACCTTGCCTCCTTTCATTAAATTCCCCCTTCGTTTTTCAACTCTTCTTCTCTCTCGATCCTACCGAGAGACAAGATGGCGGCCGCACAGCCGCTGGAAGACATATATCAACATATATGAGCCTCCTCAGCCACCCTCAGAAAACATAAGGGATCAGGATACGTCTCCCGCACCCCCTTATACCTAGTAATTTAATTAAAACGAAACACAAAATGGCGAATTCCCGTTTCGCTACCAGTTTGCGGCCCAGTTCGCGGCCCGAGAAGCGCTTCTACCGTGAAAAATCAATTTTTTTTTATTTTCCCCACGGGACCCTTTAATAACCCCAACATCATTCCTAGGGGGTCAAGAGGGGTCTACCTTGCCCCCTTTCATTAAATTCCCCCTTCGTTTTTCTCCTCCTCTTGTCTCTCGATCCTACCGAGAGGCAAGATGGCGGCCGCACCGGACTGTTTAGAATGTTGACAGACACCGGAGAGCCAATCAGCTTCGCTACGCAAAGCTCCGTTACGCGAAAAGTAAGCGGACCGGAGCGCAGCCCGGAGCGCTGTTACAGATATATATCTTGTTTTGAACGTTAATTTCTCAAAATCCACTGGAGCACATATATTGAGACCTAGCAAAGGCACATCGGGCTAACAGTCCCTACAATTTTGTCAAGTTTCGTGCAAATCCATTCAGCCGTTCGAGCTAAAAGTGAGGCCAACCGCCCTATGGAAATTAACATGGGGAAAACGCGTTTTGGGACCCCCCTTTTTTCTCGGCCCCCCCTTGACGAAACCCCCCCAAATTTTAAAGGGCTGCTCAGAAACAAAAATGTGCCATTTTCCTGAAAATTTCAGCCGATTCCGTCCACAAACGCCAAAGTTATTAGACATAGAATTTTCAAAAATTCCATAGGGAAAAAATCCTAACTATTATTATTATTATTATTATGCAACTTGTAACGCGCAAACTAAACCCGAAGGTGTCAAGGCGCCTATCAAAATAAATCAACAAAGTTTGCAGAGCACCACTAAGGGTATGCACGTGTAAAAAGGTGGGTCTTTAGCGCGGATCTAAAGGTTTGCAGGGAGGGGCGGGATCTTACTTCCAGAGGGAGGGCATTCCACCATTTAGGTGCCAGGTAGGAAAAGGCCTTGCCTCCCCATCTTGCTTTTCTGACACGAGGTACAGAGAGAAGAAGTTTGTGACTGGAGCGAAGATTCCTACTGGGGTTGTGCTGAGAAAGAATGGATCCCATGCCTGTAGGGCTGGATTTAGCTAAGGCTTTATACACCAGGCACATTGATTTGAAAAGGATCCGGTACTCAACGGGGAGCCAGTGAAGTTGTTTTCGGGCTTCGGTGGCAGAGGCACGTTTCGGTAGGTCAAGAGCAAATCTCGCTGCCGCGTTCTGGACCACCTGCAAGCGCTGTAGATGACTCTTGTTCAGTCCTGCATACAGCGCATTGCAATAGTCCAATCGCGAGCCCAGGAGAGCGACAGCAAGTTGCTTTCTTGCCTGGGGTGACAAAAAGTGCCTGATTTTCCTTAGAATGTGGATAATCCCCCAACAGGTCGAAACAGTCCTGTTGACCTGTTGGCACATACTAAGGGTGGGGTCGATCATGACTCCCAAGTTTTTTGCTGACGAGGTGGGCTCGGGACATAAGCCTAGCGAGTTCGGCCACCACTCCGCCGACCAGATCGTTTCCTTTCCTCCAAAGACCATCACCTCTGTCTTCTCCCCATTCAGTTTTAGTGAGTTGTGGATCATCCACTGGCCAACTGCCTCCATGCAAGATCTAAAATTGGCGGCAGTTGACGTAGCTGACTGGGAGAGAGAGACTAGGATCTGAGTGTCGTCCGCGTAGGAAACTACCTCCATCCCAAAAGATCTAATGAGTCTGGCAAGGGGGGTCACATAGATATTAAAAAGGGTAGGACTAAGCGCTGACCCTTGAGGGACCCCACATTGCACAGACAGGGATGGAGATAGAAACGATCCCAGCATTATCCTTTGTTCTCTATGGTCGAGAAAAGAGGAAAGGAGTCCCAGAGCAGGCCCGCGGACCCCAATCTCCCTCAGGCGAGATGTTAACACCACGAGAGACAGGGTGTCGAAGGCCGCTGTGAGATCTAGAAGGATCAGGAGGGAGGTCTGACCCTCGTCAACTCTAGTGCGGATATTGTCCAGCACTATGGTGAGGGCAGACTCGGTGCTATGCTCCCTCCTGAAACCATGCTGGGAAAGATCCAAACAGCCCGAGCTCTCCACAAATGCAGCCAGATGTTTATTCAGATGGGCTTCGAGCATCTTTGCGGGAGCCGGGAGCAGTGAGATGGGGCGAAAGTTTTTTAACACCCCGGGGTCCAGAGAAGGCTTTTTAAGCAGAGGTTTTACTACAGCATTCTTCCACTGCTGGGGAAAAATGCCTTCCTTCATCGCCCTGTTCATGATGTCAACCAGAGGAGGAAGGAGGGATTCTTTGCACTGCTTGAGGATCTTTAGCGGGCAGACATCCAGCGGAGAGCCAGATTTGGTTTTATCAAGCAGGATTTCAAGATCCTGACAGGAAAGAGGAGGAAAGGAAATCAGATCCTGATGTTGAGAAGATTCAGCAACATCGGGCTCAGGAAGAGCAGGCAGCAAGGGAACGGCGGTCAGGGATTTTTGGACCTCCAGAGCAGCGTAGATGTCAGCGATCTTTGACTGAAAGAAGGCAGCTATCTTGTTACACAGGTCCTGAGAGGCAACCACAGGATCTGGTGCCTGAAGGGCCGTAAGGGAATCAACAATCCTAAAGAGTTCTCTAGGAGATGAAAGTGAGGAAGTAAGTGCCGTGAAATATTCCTGCTTGGTCTTAATAACTTCCAATTTGTAGTTTTTAAGCAGGACCCTATGGGCTTCTCTATCCTTAGGGGCCCAGCTTGAATGCCATAAGCGTTCCTGCCTTCTTACTTCCTGTCTCCGAAGACGGAGCTGTTCAGAGAACCAGGGAGCTGAAGGTCTTTTCCTAGCAGAATAGCAGGACCTTGCAGGAGCCAGCTCCTCTAAGGCCTCCGAAATGATGTTTTCAAATATAGAGACCGCTGTGGGGGTATCTGCCTCCCGAGGAATGGACAGTCTAGATGTCCATGGATGGAAGGAGTCTTCCCTGATCTTTTTGAGGTTCCTTCGCACTTCCATAGTGCTCGAGGCCCTTCTAATAAAGCCCCGTGTAGGATACGTCATATTGAAGGGAACGGCCAGATGGTCCGACCAGGAGAGATGGAAGGGGTTGGTAACTGTCAGCCTAGGGTCGTTAGAGAAGATGCCATCGAGCGTGTGCCCCGCTCGGTGGGTGGGACCGTTCACCAGTTGGGTGAGTCCACAGGCTGACATCATTTCCACCAGGGAAATAGTGTCGTGAGCCTCCAATAGCTCTAGGTGGAAATTGAAATCCCCTAGAATGGTTAGATTTTGTCGGCCAAAATATGGTTCCAAAACCTGCAACAGTTTCAGCCCGAATCCTGCTCTTGGGCCAGGGGGGCGATATACCAAGATTCCATTGAATGCTGGGTTAACAGAATCAGAAAGGGAAAAATATAAGACCTGGAATACGTCCTTGGGGTCAGAAAGGGGTATAGTATGGCAGTGAAATTTGTCCTGATACAAAATAGCCAGGCCACCGCCAACACGGCCTAATCTGTCATATCGAGTGAGGCAGTAGCCCTCAGGGACCGCTTCGACCAAATCAGGGCCTGAAGAGTCTTTGGCCCAGGTCTCCGTGATAAAAACCCAGGAAGGTGTTTTATCTAAAACCAGTTCCTTGAATACAATATTATTTTTAATAAGCGAGCGAGCATTGAGGAGAAGACAGGACTCGCTGGGATTTTTAGGTGTTGATGAAGGGCGGGGCTCCGGCGGAGCAGAAGGAAGAGAGAGCTGAGGCTCATCCGCATCACTCAGAAAGCACGCACAGCCAGGACGTGTCAAAAAATCCTCAGGTCTGTACCGGTGTGAGCATGGGGCAGGAGAGGGCTTAAGCCGCAGTACCTCCTTTAGAGAGTATTTCACGACAGGGGCGCCTACCTTGTATTGGCCAGTGGTCCAGCCCGGACTCAGCGCGGACGGGCGCAGACGGGCTGGACTCTGGCGTGACTCCGGCGTGGCTGCGGCGACCACGCTGCGCGCACACGCTGCGCGTCATCGCCCTCGCTTTAAAAAGAGCTCTAGCCAGTCCTCCTGACTGCTAGAGCGCGGGAGTGTCTATCGTTTCGTGCACCTACCCAAGATGGCGCTCCGAAAATTCTAAAGCGCGAGGGACCGGGCCGCCAAAGTAGCGGTGAGGGACACAATTTAAATGCAAGTATGCGCACAGGGGAATTTAAAAACCAGGTGACAGCGCTAGAAAATAAAGTTGCATCAAATAACAAAAGAAGGAGTATTTAAAATTATCCGCACACGAGCATATCGCAGTGAGCGCTCGCCAAACAGGAAAGTCCTATGCCCTACCTCCTTTTAAACGCTTCCCGGCATCAGTCTCTAGCCAGTCCTCCTGACTGCTAGAGCGCGGGAGTGTCTATCGTTTCGTGCACCTACCCAAGATGGCGCTCCGAAAATTCTAAAGCGCGAGGGACCGGGCCGCCAAAGTAGCGGTGAGGGACACAATTTAAATGCAAGTATGCGCACAGGGGAATTTAAAAACCAGGTGACAGCGCTAGAAAATAAAGTTGCATCAAATAACAAAAGAAGGAGTATTTAAAATTATCAGCACACGAGCATATCGCAGTGAGCGCTCGCCAAACAGGAAAGTCCTATGCCCTACCTCCTTTTAAACGCTTCCCGGCATCAGTCTCTAGCCAGTCCTCCTGACTGCTAGAGCGCAGGAGTGTCTATCGTTTCGTGCACCTACCCAAGATGGCGCTCCAAAAATTCTAAAGCGCGAGGGACCGGGCCGCCAAAGTAGCGGTGAGGGACACAATTTAAATGCAAGTATGCGCACAGGGGAATTTAAAAACCAGGTGACAGCGCTAGAAAATAAAGTTGCATCAAATAACAAGAGAAGGAGTATTTAAAATTATCAGCACACGAGCATATCGCAGTGAGCGCTCGCCAAAACTATATACACCTATATAACTATATACACCTACTGGCGAGACGCCAGTAGGTAATATATATATATATATATATATATATATATATATATATATATATATATTACCTACTGGCGGTCGCCAGTAGGTATATATAGTTAGGATTTTTTCCCTATGGGATTTTTGAAAATTCTATGTCTAATAACTTTGGCGTTTGTGGACGGAATCGGCTGAAATTTTCAGGAAAATGGCACATTTTGTTTCTGAGCAGGCCTTGAAAATTTGGGGGGGTTTTGTCGAGGGGGGGCCGAGAAAAAAGGGGGTCCCAAAACGCGTTTTTCCCATGTTAATTTCCATAGGGCGGTTGGACTCACTTTTAGCTCGAACGGCTGAATGGATTTGCACGAAACTTGGCAAAATTGTAGGGACTGTTAGCCCGATGTGCCTTTGCTAGGTCTCAATGTATGTGCTCCAGTAGTTTTTGAGAAATTAACCTTTAAAACAAGATATATATCTGTAACAGCGCTCCAGGCTGCGCTCCGGTTCGCTTACTTTTCGCGAAACGGAACTTTGCGATGCGAAGCTGATTGGCTCCCCCGTGTCTGTCAACATTCTAAACAGTCCGGAGCGGCCGCCATCTTATCTCTCGGTAGGATCGAGAGAGAAGAAGAGGTGAAAAACGAAGGGGGAATTTAATGAAAGGGGGCAAGGTATACCCCTCTTGACCCCCTAGGAATGTTGTTGGGGTTATTAAAGGGTCCCGTGGGGAAAATAAAAAAAAAATGATTTTTCACGGTAGAAGCGCTTCACGGGCCGCGAACTGGGCCGCAAACTGGTAGCGAAACGGGAATTCGCCATTTTGTGCTTCGTTTTAATTAAATTACTAGGTATAAGGGGGTGCGGGAGACGTATCCTAATCCCCTATGTTTCATGAGGGTGGCTGAGGAGGCTCATATATGTTGATACATCTCTTCCAGCGGCTGTGCGTGAGCTTTTTATTTTTTTTGCTGCGTGACGTCTGTTAACGTTCGATTCGATGGAAATCAGGAAGTGTTGACCGCCAATTTGTCACTGCGATAAAATATTTTGTTATAAATGAATCCTTATTGATAAACATTGTCTGCGCCATCTTGCCTTTTTTCCAATGCCACAATTTTGTCGTGCACGGCAGCCATTTTAGATGCCAGGCTGGTCCCAGGCTATCACCTACCCCTGCGGATGTAGTTTATGGCCCCAGCTGTAGAGAATCCAGACATGCCAACCCTCCCGATTCAGGCGTGAGACTACTGATTTCAGTGCTAGTCTCCCGCCTCCCGATTTCTGCAAGCAAAAACCCGGGGGCATATTACCAACAACTAGCGATAATTTTTGTCTCTAACTTGTTTAGAGACAAAAATTATCGCCGCACATCGGCGATTTTTATCGCAGATAAACCTTGCTATTAGCAAGGTTTATCGCAAATGCGATAAAAAACGGCCGCAATGCATGAATATCGCAGAAAAGTCAGCGATATTCATGTTTTATCGAGCAAATGCTCTTAGCCATGTTATCCACCTCCCATTGGATAACATGGCTAAGAACTGCTCAGGGCACTATCACTGACATGCAAAGCGGGGCCCACGATGGTCGCTATCTCCTTTTAGCTGTCACTAACTGGTGTTAGCGACAGCTTGGTAATAGGGAGATAATTTTATCTCCGCTTTCTTGGCTTTTAAAGCCAAAAAAGCGGAGATAAACCCCCTTGATAATATGCCCCATGATTCCTCGGGGGTTTCAGCTGACAGGGCTTGGTATTGTGTTACGTGGTAATTCTTCCAGCAAACGTCAGAGGGTCGATGCAGGGGTTCTAGAAGGGGTGATAAACCATTTAAGCCTCATAAACGAGCGCATGGTCTTTTAAAGATCTGTGAAGTACTCGGGCGGCGGTGTGTGTGTGTCCTCTTTCAGGAGCGGGCGGGGGGGGGGCACTGCCAGCAACTTCCAGGCTAGGCAGTGTTCAACACTTGCATCACCCTTTCTCTGCCTGCTATTGCGCTCCATGCTTCGGAAAGGTAAGAAAAAGAACGTGCATTTGAGTTTGAAATGTCCGATCCTGTAGCAGTACACTTGCAAAGCCCACACATGACAATAACCCGATTCAAGGCCCCATTCACCCGTTTTAAAAAATTTTTATAACACTCCAACAAAGTAAGATTATAAAACTTTATTAACTTTTAAATATAATGAACGGAACAAAAACTGTAAAAACTTTTAAACATTTTTCACCAAAAAAAGCAACAATTGTCAGAAGCTGTCTTTTGTGCGAATAGTCCCAAGGCAGCACAACGTGCTGAGTTCTGGACGGCACCCAGGTGATGTCGCCTGGGTGCCGCACTGGTTTTGGTATCCTACAATGCTGCTCCGAAAATTGGCGTGGGGCGTCCCGGCTGGTGCGGGGGGAGGCCTCGTCAGTAGCGGTCTGTTGTGCGAATAGTCCCAAGGCCAGTAGAACGCGCTGAGATGTTGATGGCACCCAGGTGATGTCCAGTAAACTGCCGCACTGGTTTTGGTATCCTACAATGCTGCCCTGAAAATTGGCGTGGGGCGGCCCGGGGGGGGGGGGGGGGGATCGTGGGGGAGGCGGCGTGAACGGGCCTCCCCAGGTGGCGGCCATCCAGCTGAGTTGCGCCCGCTCTTGCGGCTACAGCGTCTCGCTCACCATGTTGTTGAGTTGCTCCCACTCTTGCAGTGCAGCGATAGGCGGCTGCCACATGACTCTTAAAATGGCGGACGGCTCTCCGGTTTTGGGCCTGGTCCACTAAAATGGCCCTGGGACACCTTGGAACTCGGACGCTTGCCTGCTAGGGCTTGGGCTCCATTCTCGAAAAGCGTCCCCTCAGCCGTGAAGATTCTACAAAAGTCTTGGGGGCCCCCGACTCCCGCAGGCTTCCGGTGGGGAGCGGCTGCCATGATTGCTCGCGGAATGACCACGACGGAGCTACGAGATGGTGGTGCTCTCATGCTGACGCCAGCTTTAGTCTGAAACATCCAGAAACAAGGTGGGGCTTTCATCGTTTGGGAAAAAAAATGTTCTAAACCAATGAAAAGTGTTATTTTTAGGTCATATGACCAAGCCGTCCATCTTTAGGAAACCAAAAGTAAAATGAACCAATGAAAAGTTTTATAAACAAGTCACATGACCTGTTATGCGGCATAGGGCTACAAAAAGCGTAGAAAATCCGTTGGCACGTGAGGCGGCGTCAGTAGCGGACCGATGTGCGAATAGGCCGAAGGCAGCACAACGCGCTGAGATCCGGATGGCACCGAGGTTGTGTTCAGCAAGTTGCCGCACTGGTGTGGCCATCCTACAATGCTGTGCCGAAAGTCGGCGTGGGGTGCCCCGTTGGCTTATGAGGTGATGTCAGTAGTGGACCGATGTGTGAATCGGTCGGAACCAGCACAAGGCGCCAAGATCCGAATGGCAAGTCCTGGATGTTGAGTGCCATAGTTGAGAGTTCTGAGCAGTGCTTGTAAGACTATCTGAAGCCTATTTGCACCTGCTGCAGCTTAACTGTTGCCCAAGGTGGTGTCCAGCAAATTGCTGCACTGGTGTGGCCATCCTACAATGCTGCGCCGAAAGACGGCGTGTTCAGCTGAGTTCCGGTCACTCTTGCGGTACAGTGACTCGAACGCGCCGAGATCCGGATGGCACCGAGGTGGTGTCCAGCAAGTTGGCGCACTGGTATGGCCATCCTACAATGCTGCGCCGAAAGACGGCGTGACCATCTGAGTTCCGGTCACTCTTGCGGTACAGTGACTCGAACGCTCCGAGATCCGGATGGCACCGAGGTGGTGTCCAGCAATTTGCCGCACTGGTGTGGCCATCCTACAATGCTGCGCCGAAAGTCAGTGTGGGGTGCCCCGTTGGCTTATGAGGTGATGTCAGTAGTGGACGATGTGTGAATAGGTCGGAACCAGCACAAGGCGCCAAGATCCGAATGGCAAGTCCTGGATGTTGAGTGCCATAGTTGAGAGTTCTGAGCAGTGCTTGTAAGACTGTCTGAAGCTTATTTGCACCTGCTGCAGCTTCACTATTGCCCTGGTGTGGCCAAAGGTCGCACATGACATAGGCGGCCGGCTCCCGAGGTCCGGCGGAACTTTTTTCCTTTTCTTTTCTGCTTCTTGTCCCACAATCCGTTTCATCTGAAAACACGACCAGGTCCCTGAATGTGTGCAGGGGGACGCTATTGAGTGAATGAAAATGGCGGCTTGACACAAAGCTGACTCAAGCGTTGCTGTTGATGCTATACAGACAAAAATTGGTTTTCAGTTTGTACATTCTTCAGGATTTTTTTTCCATCCAAGGCTGATTGAGAGTTTGTAGAAAAATGGCTTCAGATTTTCCACATACTACTCTTCAACATTCTTCCTAAATGTAACAATGTGAAACTCACTAGGAGAACGGCTGTTTATGTTTCCTTTCAAAATGCTGCCAATAATATTTTCTGAATGGAAGACACCATCTTGTAGCATAAAGGGCCGAAAGGGGTTCTGGTCTGGCCGATGGTTGGTGGAGACATTTTGACTATATCTTGGACCTGCCCGGCCTCGCCCAAAATGGCGCCGGTATAAATGGGACTCGTAACTCATTGTTGTGTACTAGTTGAACAACCTTGATATCACGAGATATGAATGCAGTTTTGATGCTCATGGCGGGCGGGGACGAGAATTGATTGAATATTTCGACATCCCTATTGATATTAAGTTCTGATGTGTTATTGATTACTGTACTATTGAAAGTTCGAATTAACGTCACCCATAGTACTTGCACGCAAATGTATATCTAGATAACTTTTTTGTAAGTGGCCCTGTCGTATTTTAAGTACAAAATGTACGTCCACCGATTCCGCAACTGTTAGACACCTTAGTTCTTGCAACCTAATGGCTCGTTCGTTACGTTCCTCCATAATGTAAATGTCTCCTCATCATATACGATTCCAGTTTGCTCCGTGGCCGGCCCACGTGGTTATAGGCCCGTATTTGTATACTGACATTTTCACAATAAAGGTTTTTAAAACAAAACATGGTAGTAGTATTTACATTGGTAAAGTTTTTACTTTTAGTCACTGTTTTCGAATCAGTAAAAGGCAAGTGAAATAAAGTAGTCCAATTACATGACGGATAAAAGGTATAATATGTAGGAACGCAGTAAAGATAAATGGTCAAGGGCAGTTGTGTTTTTCATTTCTGCAACATAAAGTGATCGATAAGAATCTGATAATCAGGCGTATCGGCGACTAAGACAGCAGGCCGAGTCTCTTTTACTCAACGGCTCCGTCATGGAACGAAGAAACGCCCTTTTTCTCGAAAAAGGAATATATTTTACTTGCAGGACAGTTGTAAATTTTCCGGGAAAGTACATTAGCCTGGAATATTATAACATATGTTTAAAAAAAAATAATGTTCGAAAACAATAAAAAGCGTAATTTTTAGGTCATATGACCAAGCTTTACATCATTAAAATAACAAAAGTAAAATGAACCAATGAAAAGTTTTATTAACAAGTCACATGACCTGTTATGCTTACGTTACGCGCTGCGCGCCGCGCCTCGGATCACTTCCGGATGCGCTAACGTGGCGTGTCATATAACGCATTACGCAACAACGTAGGTCAAGAATATAGTCAAAATGTCTCCACCAACCAGCGTTCGGAACACAACCCCTTTCAGCAGTCCAAAAAGTTCTGTTAAATGACAACAGAGGGGACAGGCAACAAGAACCATCAGTCAAAGAGGGGAGGGCAAGTTCTTCTCTTCCGGGTCATGTTGGGGCGCTACCGGAACTGTTCGAATTGGTAGTCTACAGTGTTTCTGGATGTTTCAGACTAAAGCTGGCGTCAGCATGAGAGCACTACCATCTCGAAGCTCCGTCGTGGCCATTCCATGAGCAGACATGGCAGCCGCTCCCCACCAGAAGCCTGCGGGAGTCGGGGGCCCCCAAGACTTTTGTAGAATCTTCACGGCTGAGGGGACGCTTTCGAGAATGGGACCCAAGCCCTATCAGGGAAGCGTCCGAGTTCAAAGGTGTCCCAGGGCCATTTTAGTGGACCAGGCCCAAAACCGAAGAGCCGGCCGCCATTTTGAGAGTCCTGTGGCAGCCGCCTATCGCTGCACCGCAAGCAACTCAACTACATGGTGAGCGAGACGCTGTAGTCGCAAGAGCGGGCGGTAAACAGCTGAATGGTGGAAGAGGCACAGTGTAGCAAAAGCGGGCGGAATGGCAACTGAAACGGTAAAGGGGCGCCCCACTACAGCGTGTCTTCAGGTCAAACGGATTGTGGGACAAGGTCCAGAATAGAAGAGTCATCAAAAGGCAAAAAGTTCCGCCGGACCCCGGGAGCCGGCCGCCTATGTCGGGGGCGATCTCAGGCTACACCAGTGCTATAAGACTTGGGGAGGGGGTCGGAGCCAAGCGTCTTCTCCGAGTCCATGGCCATCACACCGCCCCTCGGGGGCCTCCGTCAAGCTGTTTAGGAAGGTAACATATCACATTGTTTTCAAATGCAGTCAGGTCCACAAACGACACTCACTTACTTTGAGAATAGTGAAGCTGCAGTAGGTGGAAATAAGCTTCAGACAGTGTTACAAGCGCTGCTCAGAACTCTGAACTATGGCACCCAACATCCAGAACTTATGCCATTTGAGAATGGCAGTGACATGGAAGCAACTCAGGGACCAAAACCATTAACGTACTTTCACGTATGAAAATCTTACTTGGGGAGGGGGCAGGAGCGAAGCGCCCCCTCCCAGTCCGCGCCACCACACCGTATGTTGAAAATCTGAAGCCATCGTTCTACAAAGTCAACCAACCTTGGATTGAAAAATCTAGAAAAATGTACAAACTGAAAACCAGTTTTGGTCTGCATAGCATCAGTAGCAACGCTTGCTATCAGAGTGCATGAGTTTCATGCTCGATCGATTGAGCTAGCCGGATCGGGCAATAAAAAGTATAAAATAGTTATGTAAATAGTTATTTAATAAAATGTTTTACCCTGTTTCTTTGCTGGTGTGTTGTCTATATTTTAAATATTTGCATAGGGTTTGTCGTTATTTTGGGCGGGTGGGTGACGGAGTCGAGCTGTCTTGCAGTCCTCATGGTGTGGAGCTCAGTTCATCTCACTATTTTCGTATTTCTCATGAAGAGTTGTTCCTAATATTTCTATTTTAGCGAGGTCAAAAAGAGATCCAATTAGTGGCCTACTGATTTTGCTCGATTACTTTTATTTTTTTACACGATTTTTCACTATCTGCAAAGACTAAACAGAGTATTGCGACTTTGTGCTTGTTTGTAAATAGAGAATGATCCAAAGAGAACCAATTCTAAAACAGTAAATGCTTGGATAACAATCAATCAAATGGAGAGACAAGCAGGCACGACGGATTACAACGGGGGCAAAGGCCTGCGTTAACTACCGTTCACTGTCTGCAAAGAGAGAGTACTACTAAGAGAAAAGAGGGGAGGGGGGGGGGTGCAGCGTTCAAAGCACATCAGCGTGCATAAATACGAAAATGTTTTTATCTATTACGTACTTGACATTTTAAAGCTTTTCATATTTGCTATTAAAAAACCATTGAAATTCACTGAAAAAACCATAGGTTATAGTCGATATATAGTTAGGAATTTGCATTTACAAAACCTTGAAAATTCAATGAAAAAAACATTGGTTTTAGGCCATATAAAGTTAGGGATTTGCATTTACAAAACCTTATTTTACTCGCATAAAACCATTGAAATTCCATATATAGTTAGATGCGCTAACTATATATCGCGCACCCGCAATCCACTGCTGATGATGTCACATATTACATCATTCATGACATGGTCAGTGACATCACTGATGACATCACTGATGACAACTCAAATGACATCACTGATGACATCTCAAATGACATCACTGATGACATCACTGATGACAACTCAAATGACATCACTGACAACATCACAGATGACATCATTCATGTGTTAATACGATGAACCTCTACTGACTCTGATATATCCTTAGATACACTCAGTGAAAACAGACACTCACAGACTGTCACTCATCCATGGAGTTACTCATACACCTAGACAGTCATGCAAAGAATCAAACACACCTCCAATTCCTCAACTATACAGTTATACACACCTTACTTATTGAAACATATTCTAACACATATTTACTCTCTTATACAATCCTTGATACATGTTCACAATGATCCATACAGCCACTCACACATTCACTGGCTCTTATGCACAGTTATTTATATATGTTAACTCTCACATGTACTGTGTTTTACATATGTACTTACTTTGACATGTAGCACTGAGATATCCATTCACTCACCAATACACTCATGCACACAGTCAACCGCCCATATAGCTGTTTCCACATGCACTCTTGAACTCATACACCTAGTGAATCAACTGCTTACACATCTATGCACAGAGTCACACACCTCCCAGCCACCCACACACATACTCAGTCTCCCATACAAATACTTGAGCAACCAATCAATAACCCATATAGTTATTCATATAGCTACTGATCAACACATGCAGCAGTTTACAGAACAACAGATATAATGATGCACAAATTAATACAGTTTAATCACTAACCCATGCACTCAGTGAGACACATTTAATCACTCCCTCATAAATCAGTCATGCACCTACTAAATCCTTCATCCAGACACTTATACATCCACTCATTCTTCAATATGTAAGACATATTTTAACTTTACAGAAACATACAGTCACTGGATGTTGTCATCAGTGATGTCATTTGAGTTGTCATCAGTGATGTCATCAGTGATGTCACTGACCATGTCATGAATGATGTAATATGTGACATCATCAGCAGTGGATTGCGGGTGCGCGATATATAGTTAGCGCATCTAACTATATATGGAATTTCAATGGTTTTATGCGAGTAAAATAAGGTTTTGTAAATGCAAATCCCTAACTATATATGGCCTAAAACCAATGGTTTTTTCATTGAATATATATATATATATATTCAATGAAAAAACCATTGGTTTTAGGCCATATATAGTTAGGGATTTGCATTTACAAAACCTTATTTTACTCGCATAAAACCATTGAAATTCCATATATAGTTATAAGCGCTAACTATATATCGCGCACCCGCAATCCACTGCTGATGATGTCACATATTACATCATTCATGACATGGTTAGTGACATCACTGATGACATCACTGATGACATCTCAAATGACATCACTGATGACATCACTGATGACAACATCCAGTGACTGTTTGTTTCTGTAAAGTAAACAAATGTCTTACATATTGAAGAATGAGTGGATGTATAAGTGTCTGGATGAAGGATTTAGTAGGTGCATGACTGACTGTATGAGTGAGTGATTAAATGTGTCTCACTGAGTGCATGGGTTAGTGACTAAACTGTCTTAATTTGTGCATCATTATGTCTGTTGTTCTGTAAACTGCTGCATGTGTTGATCAGGAGCTATATGAGTAACTATATGGGTTATTGATTGGTTGCCCAAGTATTTGTATGGGAGACTGAGTGTGTGTGTGGGTGGCTGGGAGGTGTATGACTCTGTGCATAGATGTGTGAGCAGTTGATTCACTAGATGTATGGGTTCAAAAGTGCATGTGGAAACAGCTGTATGGGCGGTTGACTGTGTGCATGAGTGTATTGGTGAGTGAATGGATATCTCAGTGCTACATGTCAAAGTAAGTACATATGTAAAACACAGTACATGTGAGAGTTGACATATATAAATAACTGTGCATAAGAGCCAGTGAATGTGTGAGTGGCTGTATGGATCATTGTGAACTTGTATCAGGGATTGTATAAGAGAGTAAATATGTGTTAGTATATGTTTGAATAAGTAAAGTTTGTATAACTGTATATTTGAGGAAATGGAGGTGTGATTGATTCTTTGCATGACTGACTAGGTGTGTGAGTAACTCCATGGATGAGTAACAGTCTATGAGTGTCTGTTTACACTGATTGTATCTAAGGTTATATTAGAGTCTGAAGAGGTTCATCGTATTATCACATGAATGATATCATCAGTGATGTTATCAGTCATGTCAAATGAGATGTTTTCAGTGATGTCATCAGTGATGTCATTTGAGATGTCATCAGTGATGTCATCAGTGATGTCACTAACCATGTCATGAATGATGTAATATGTGACATCATCAGCAGTGGATTGCGGGTGCGCGATATATAGTTAGCGCTTATAACTATATATGGAATTTCAATGGTTTTATGCGAGTAAAATAAGGTTTTGTAAATGCAAATCCCTAACTATATATGGCCTAAAACCAATGGTTTTTTCATTGAATTTTCAAGGTTTTGTAAATGCAAATTCCTAACTATATATCCACTATAACCTATGGTTTTTTCTGTGAATTTCATTGGTTTTTTAATAGCAAATATGAAAAGCTTAAAAATGTCAAGTACGTGATAAATAAAAACATTTTCGTATTTATGCACGCTGATGTGCTTTGAACGCTGCACCCCCCCCCTCCCCTCTTTTGTCATAGTAGTACTCTCTCTTTGCAGATACTGAAGGGTAGTTAACGCAGGCCTTTACCCCCGTTGTAATCCGTCGTGGCTGCTTGTCTCTCCATTTGATTGATTGTTGTCCAAGCATTTACTGTTTTAGAATTGGTTCTCTTTGGATCATTCTCTATTTACAAACAAGCACAAAGTCGCAATACTCTGTTTAGTCTTTGCAGATAGTGAAAAATCGTGTAAAAAAAATAAAAGTAATCGAGCAAAATCAGTAGGCCACTAATTGGATCTCTTTTTGACCTCGCTAAAATAGAAATATTAGGAACAACCCTTCATGAGAAATACGAAAATAGTGAGATGAACTGAGCTCCACACCATGAGGGCTGCAAGACAGCTCGGCTCCATCACCCATCCCGCACAAAATAACGACAAACCGTATGCAAATATGAAAAATATAGACAACACACCAGCAAAGAAACAGGGTAAAACATTTTATTAAAAAACTATTTACATAACGTTGGTTTATAAGATGATGTCAGTAGTGGACCGATGTGTGAATAGATCGAAAGCAGCACAAGGCTCCAAGATCCGGATGGCAAGCTCCTGGATGTTGGGTGCCATAGTTTAGAGTTCTGAATTTGAGCCTTTTTGAATGTCTGTGCTTAGTTGAATCAAATTTGCGGCTTGACACAAAGCTGACTCAAGCGTTGCTACTGATGCTATGCAGACCAAAACTGGTTTTCAGTTTGTACATTTTTCTAGATTTTTAATCCAAGTTTGGTTGACTTTGTAGAACGATGGCTTCAAATTTTCAACATACTGTGTGGTGGCGCTGACTGGGAGGGGGCGCTTTGCTCCTGCCCCCTCCCCAAGTAAGATTTTCATACGTGAAAGTACGTTAATGGTTTTGGTCCCTGAGATGCTTCGATGTCACTGCCATTCTCAAATAGCATAAGTTCTGGATGTTGGGTGCCATAGTTAAGAGTTCTGAGCAGCGCTTGTAACACTGTCTGAAGCTTATTTCCACCTACTGCAGCTTCACTATTCTCAAAGTAAATGAGTGTCGTTTGTGGACCTGACTGCATTAGAAAACAATGTGATATGTTACCTTCCTAAACAGCTTGACGGAGGTCCCTGAGGGGCGGTGTGATGGCCATGGACTCGGAGAAGACGCTTGGCTCCGACACCCTCCCCAAGTCTTATAGCACTGGTGTAGCCTGAGATCGCCCCCGACATAGGCGGCCGGCTCCCGGGATCCGGCGGAACTTTTTGCCTTTTGATGACTCTTCAATTCTGAACCTTGTCCCATCCAGCTGAGTTGCGCCCACTCTTGCGGCTACAGCGTCTTGCCCACCATCCAGCTGAATTGCGCCCACTCTTGCGGTGCAGCGATAGGCGACTGCCACAGGACTCTCAAAATGGCGGCCGGCTCTTCGGTTTTGGGCCTGGTCCACTAAAATGGCCCTGGGACACCTTTGAACTCGGACGCTTCCCTGATAGGGCTTGGGTCCCATTCTCGAAAAGCGTCCCCTCAGCCGTGAAGATTCTACAAAAGTCTTGGGGGCCTCCGACTCCCGCAGGCTTCTGGTGGGGAGCGGCTGCCATGATTGCTCGTGGAATGGCCACGACGGAGCTACGAGATGGTAGTGGTCTCATGCTGACGCCAGCTTTAGTCTGAAACATCCAGAAACACTGTAGACTACCAATTCGATCAGTTCCGGTAGCGCCCCAACATGACCCGGAAGAGAAGAACTTGCCCTCCCCTCTTTGACTGATGGTTCTTGTTGCCTGTCCCCTCTGTTGTCATTTAACAGAACTTTTTGGACTGCTGAAAGGAGTTGTGTTCCGAACGCTGGTTGGTGGAGACATTTTGACTATATTCTTGACCTACGTTGTCGCGTAATGCGTTATATGACACGCCGCGTTACCGCACCCGGAAGTGATCCGCGGCGCGGCGCGCAGCGCGCAACGTAAGCA
Organism: Lissotriton vulgaris; assembly: GCF_964263255.1. Lineage (NCBI taxonomy): Eukaryota > Metazoa > Chordata > Amphibia > Caudata > Salamandridae > Lissotriton > Lissotriton vulgaris. Next base: position 885,362,881 of record NC_141694.1, read on the forward strand.
TAACAGGACATGTGACTTGTTAATAAAACTTTTCATTGGTTCATTTTACTTTTGTTAATTTAATGATGAAAAGCTTGGTCATATGACCTAAAAATTACGCTTTTTATTGTTTTCGAACAATATTTTTTTTTCAAACATATGTTATAATATTCCAGGCTAATGTACTTTCCCGGAAAATCTACAACTGTCTTGAAAGTAAAATATATTCCTTTTTCGAGAAAAAGGGCGTTTCTTCCTTCCATGACGGAGCCGTTGAGTAAAAGAGATTCGGCCTGCTATCTTAGTCGCCGATACGCCTGATTATCAGATTCTTATCGATCACTTTATATTGCAGACATGAAAAACACAACTGCTATTAAGCATTTATCTTTACTGCGTTCCTACATATTATACCTTTTATCCGTCATGTAATTGGACTGCTTTATTTCACTTGCCTTTACTGATTCGAAAACAGTGACTAAAAGTAAAAACTTTACCAATGTAAATACTACTACCGTGTTTTGTTTTAAAAACCTTTATTGTGAAAATGTCAGTATACAAATACGGGCCTATAACCACGTGGGCCGGCCACGGAGCAAACTGAAATCGTATATGATGAGGAGACATTTACACTGTAGAAGAACGTAACGAGCGGGCCATTAGGTTGCAAGAACAAAGGTGTCTAACAGTTGCGGAATCGGTGGACGTACATTTTGTAATTAAAATACGACACGGCCACTTACAATAACATTTTCTAGATATACATTTGCGGGCAAGGAGTTACGAGTCCCATTTATACCGGCGCCATTTTGGGCGAGGCCGGGCAGGTCCAAGATATAGTCAAAATGTCTCCACCAACCATCGGCCAGACCAGAACCCCTTTCGTCCCTTTATGCTACAAGATGATGTCTTCCATTCAGAAAATATTGTTGGCAGCATTTTGAAAGGAAACAGAAACAGCCATTGTCCTAGTGAGTTTCACATTGTTACATTTAGGAAGAATGTTGAAGAGTAGTATGTGGAAAATCTGAAGCCATTTTTCTACAAACTCTCAATCAGACTTGGATGGAAAAAAAAATCCTGAAGAATGTACAAACTGAAAACCAATTTTTGTCTGTATAGCATCAACAGTAACGCTTGAGTCAGCTTTGTGTCAAGCCGCCATTTTCATTCAATCAATAGCGTCCCCCTGCACACATTCAGGGACCTGGTCGTGTCTTCAGATGAAACGGATTGTAGGAAAAGAAGCAGAAAGGAAAATGCAAAAAGTTCCGCCGGACCTCGGGAGCCGGCCGCCTATGTCATGTGCCACCTTTGGCCACACCAGGGCAATAGTGAAGCTGCAGCAGGTGCAAATAAGCTTCAGACAGTCCTACAAGCACTGCTCAGAAATCTCAACTGAGGCACTCAACATCCAGGACTTGCCATTCGGATCTTGGCGCCTTGTGCTGGTTCCGACCTATTCACACATCAGTCCACTACTGACATCACCTCATAAGCCAACGGGGCACCCCACGCCGACTTTCGGCGCAGCATTGTAGGATGGCCACACCAGTGCGGCCACTTGCTGGACACCACCTCGGTGCCATCCGGATCTCGGCGCGTTCGAGTCACTGTGCCGGAAGAGTGACCGGAACTCAGCTGAACACGCCGTCTTTCGGCGCAGCATTGTAGGATGGCCACACCAGTACGGCAATTTGCTGGACACCACCTCGGTGCCATCCGGATCTCGGCACGTTCGAGTCACTGTACCGCAAGAGTGACCGCAACTCAGCTGGACACGCCATCTTTCGGCGCAGCATTGTAGGATGGCCACACCAGTGCGGCAATTTGCTGGACACCACCTCGGTGCCATCCGGATCTCGGCGCATTCGAGTCACTGTACCGCAACAGTGACCGCAATTCAGCTGGACACGCCGTCTTTCGGCGCAGCATTGTAGGATGGCCACACCAGTGCGGCAATTTGCTGGACACCACCTCGGTACCATCCGGATCTCGGCCCGTTGTGCTGCCTTCGGCCTATTCGCACATCGGTCCGCTACTGACGCCGCCTCACGTGCCAACGGATTTTCTACGCTTTTTGTAGCCCTATGCCGCATAACAGGTCATGTGACTTGTTTATAAAACTTTTCATTGGTTCATTTTACTTTTGGTTTCCTAAAGATGGAAGGCTTGGTCATATGACCTAAAAATAACACTTTTCATTGGTTTAGAACATTTTTTTTTCCCAAACGATGAAAGCCCCACCTTGTTTCCGGATCATTCAGACTGAAGCTGGCGTCAGCATGAGAGCACCACCATCTCGTGGCTCCGTCGTGGTCATTCCGCGAGCAATCATGGCAGCCGCTCCCCACCGGAAGCCTGCGGGAGTCGGGGGCCCCCAAGACTTTTATACAATCTTCACGGCTGAGGGGACGCTTTTCGAGAATGGAGCCCAAGCCCTAGCAGGCAAGCGTCCGAGTTCCAAAGTGTCCCAGGGCCATTTCAGTGGACCAGGCCTAAAACCGAGGAGCTGTCCGCCATTTTAAGAGCCATGTGGCAGCCGCCTATCGCTGCACTGCAAGAGTGGGAGCAACTCAACAACATGGTGAGCGAGACGCTGTGGCCGCAAGAGCGAGCGCAACTCAGCTAGATGGCCGCCACCTGGGGAGGCCCGTTCACGCCGGCTCCCCCACGCCCCCCCCCGGGCCGCCGCACGCCAATTTTCGGAGCAGCATTGTAGGATACCAAAACCAGTGCGGCAGTTTACTGGACATCACCTGGGTGCCTGTCGTACATGTTGTGTCAGCCATGTGACACTGGACACAGACCGCTACTGACGAGGCCTCCCCCCGCACCACCCGGGACGCCCCACGCTGTTTTTCTGTGCTGCATTGTAGGATCCCTAAACCAGTGCGGCACCCAGGCGACATCACCTGGGTGCCGTCCAGAACTCTGCACATTGTGCTGCCTTGGGACTATTCGCACAACAGACCGCTACTGACGAGGCCTCCCCCCGCCCCACCCGGGACGCCCCACGCCAATTTTCGGAGCAGCATTGTAGGATCCCTAAACCAGTGCGGCACCCAGGCGACATCACCTGGGTGCCGTCCAGAACTCTGCACGTTGTGCTGCCTTGGGACTATTCGCACAAAAGACAGCTTCTAACCATTGTTGCTTTTTGTGTTGAGAAATGTTTAAATGTTTTTAGTTTTTGTTCCGTTCGTTAAAGTTAGTAGTTAATAAAGTTTTATAACCTTACTTTGTTGGAGTGTTATCTATTTTTTTAAAAACGGGTGAATGGGGCCTTGAATCGGGTTATTGTCATGTGTGGGCTTTGGAAGTGTGCTGCTGCAGGATCGGACATTTCAAACTCAAATGCACGTTCTTTTTCTTACCTTTCCGAAGCATGGAGCGCAATAGCAGGCAGAGAAAGGGTGATGCACGTGTTGAACACTACCTGACCTGGCAAGTTGCTGGCAGTGCCCCCCCGCCCGCTCCTGAAAGAGGGCACACACACACCGCCGCCCCGAGTACTTCACAAATCTTTAAAAGACCATGCGCTTGTTCATGAGGCTTAAATGGTTTATCACCTCTTCTAGAACCCCTGCATCGACCCTCTGACGTTTCATGGAAAAATTACCATGTAACACAATACCAAGCCCTGTCAGCTGAAACCCCCAAGGAATCGTGGGGCATATTATCAAGGGGGTTTATCTCCGCTTTTTTGGCTTTAAAAGCCATGAAAGCGGAGATAAAATTATTTCCCTATTACCAAGCTGTCGCTAACACCAGTTAGTGACAGCTAAAAGGAGATAGCGACCATCTTGGGCCCCGCTTTGCATGTCAGTGATACTTATCACTAATGACATGCAAAGTGGCGTGCCAAGATGTTAGCGACTGGAAACAGTCCCTAACATCGCTACCTTCTATTACCAACTTTTGGAGATATTCGCGCTAAGCGCGAATATCTCCAAAATCTAACACCTGCCCTGAGCAGTTCTTAGCCATGTTATCCAATGGGAGGTGGATAACATGGCTAAGAGCATTAGGTCGATAATACATGAATATCGCTGACTTTTCTGCGATAATAGCAAGGTTTATCTGCGATAAAAATCGCCGATGTGCGGCGATAATTTTTGTCTCTAAACAAGTTAGAGACAAAAATTATCGCTAGTTGTTCGTAATATGCCCCCGGGTTTTTGCTTGCAGAAATCGGGAGGCGGGAGACTAGCACTGAAATCAGTAGTCACACGCCTGAATCAGGAGGATTGGCATGTCTGAATTCTCTACAGCTGGGGCCATAAACTACATCCGCAGGGTTAGGTGATAGCCTGGGACCAGCCTGGCATCTAAAATGGCTGCCGTGCACGACAAAATTGTGGCATTCGAAAAAAGGCAAGATGGCGCAGCCGCTGGAAGAGATGTATCAACATATATCAGCCTCCTCAGCCACCCTCAGGAAACATAGGGGATTAGGATACGTCTCCCGCACCCCCTTATACCTAGTACTTTAATTAACGAAGCACAAAATGGCGAATTCCCGTTTCGCTACCAGTTTGCGGCCCAGTTCGCGGCCCGTGAAGCGCTTCTACCGTGAAAAATCATTTTTTTTTTATTTTCCCCACGGGACCCTTTAATAACCCCAACAACATTCCTAGGGGGTCAAGAGGGGGATACCTTGCCCCCTTTCATTAAATTCCCCCTTAGTTTTTCACCTTTTCTTCTCTCTCGATCCTACCGAGAGACAAGATGGCGGCCGCTCCGGACTGTCACGCAGCAAAAAAAAAAAAAAGCTCACGCACAGCCGCTGGAAGAGATGTATCAACATATATCAGCCTCCTCAGCCACCCTCAGAAAACATAGGGGATTAGGATACGTCTCCCGCACCCACTTATAACTAGTAATTTAATTAACGAAGCACAAAATGGCGAATTCCCGTTTCGCTACCAGTTCGCGGCCGCGCTTCTACCGTGAAAAATCATTTTTTTTTTATTTTCCCCACGGGACCCTTTAATAACCCCAACAACATTCCTAGGGGGTCAAGAGGGGGATACCTTGCCCCCTTTCATTAAATCCCCCTTTCGTTTTCCACCTCTTCTTCTCTCTCGATCCTACCGAGAGACAAGATGGCGTCCGCTCCGGACTGTTTAGAATGTTGACAGACACCGGAGAGCCAATCAGCTTTCTGCGCGCAAAGTTCCGATAAGCGAAAAGTAAGCGGACCGGATCGCTGCCCAGAGCGCTGTTACAGATATATATCTTGGTTTGAACGTTAATTTCTCAAAAACTACTGGAGCACATATATTGAGACCTAGCAAAGGCACATCGGGCTAACAGTCCCTACAATTTTGCCAAGTTTCGTGCAAATCCATTCAGCCGTTCGAGCTAAAAGTGAGTCCAACCGCCCTATGGAAATTAACATGGGAAAAACGCGTTTTGGGACCCCCCTTTTTTCTCGGCCCCCCCTTGACGAAACCCCCCCAAATTTTTAGGGGCTGCTCAGAAACGAAATGTGCCATTTTCCTGAAAATTTCAGCCGATTCCGTCCACAAACGCCAAAGTTATTAGATATAGAATTTTCAAAAGTCCCATAGAGAAAAAATTCTAACTATATATACCTACTGGCTATCGCCAGTAGGTAATATATATATATATTCACTGAAAAAAACATAGGTTATAGACCATATATAGTTAGGAATTAGCATTTACAAAACCTTAAAAATTCACTGAAAAAACCATAGGTTATAGACCATATATAGTTAGGGATTAGCATTTACAAAACCTTATTTTACTCGCACAAAACCATTGAAATTCGCATATATAGTTAGTTGCACTAACTATATATCGCGCACCCGCAATCCACTGCAGATGATGTCACATATTACATCATTCATGACATGGTCAGTGACATCACTGATGACATCACTGATGACATCTCAAATGACATCACTGATGACATCTCAAATGACATCACTGATGACATCACTGATGACAACATCCAGTGACAATATATTTCTGTAAACTTAAAATATGTCTTACATATTGAAGAATGAGTGGATGTATAAGTGTCTGGATGAAGGATTTAGTAGGTGCATGACTGACTGTATGAGTGAGTGATTAAATGTGTCTCACTGAGTGCATGGGTTAGTGACTAAACTGTCTTAATTTGTGCATTATTATGTCTGTTGTTCTGTAAACTGCTGCATGTGTTAATCAGTAGCTATATGAGTAACTATATGGGTTATTGATTGGTTGCCCAAGTATTTGTATGGGAGACTGAGTATGTGTGTGAGTGGCTGGGAGGTGTATGACTCTGTGCATAGATGTGTGAGCAGTTGATTCACTAGATGTATGGGTTCAAACGTGCATGTGGAAACAGCTGCATGGGCAGTTGACTGTGTGCATGAGTGTATTGGTGAGTGAAAGGATATCTCAGTGCTACATGTCAAAGTAAGTACATATGTAAAACACAGTACATGTGAGAGTTGACATATATAAATAACTGTGCATAAGAGCCTGTGAATGTGTGAGTGGCTGTATGGATCATTGTGAACTTGTATCAGGGATTGCATAAGAGAGTAAATATGTGTTAGAATATGTTTGAATTAGTAAGGTGTGTATAACTGTATAGTTGAGGAAATGGAGGAGTGATTGATTCTTTGCATGACTGACTAGATGTATGAGTAACTCCATGGATGAGTGACAATCTGTGAGTGTCTGTTTACACTGATTGTATCTAAGGTTATATTAGAGTCTGAAGAGGTTCATCGTATTATCACATGAATGATATTATCAGTGATGTGATCAGTAATGTCAAATGAGATGTCATTAGTAATGTCATCAGTGATGTCACTGACCATGCCATGAATGATGTAATATGTGACATCATCAGCAGTGGATTGCGGTTGCGCGATATATAGTTAGTGCAACTAACTATATATGCGAATTTCAATGGTTTTGTGCGAGTAAAATAAGGTTTTGTAAATGCTAATCCCTAACTATATATGGTCTATAACCTATGGTTTTTTCAGTGAATTTTTAAGGTTTTGTAAATGCTAATTCCTAACTATATATGGTCTATAACCTATGGTTTTTTCAGTGAATTTCAATGGTTTTTTAATAGCGAATAACAAAAGCTGTAAAATTTATTCTTATTTTAATGCAAAAATATATTTTATATGTTTGTAATATAATTTTTTTATTTATATATATATATATTTTTTTTTTTTGTTTCGCTACCGGTCAGCGCACCGGGTAGCTTCCCGTTAGCTCAATTTGGTGCCGCGACCCGGTCCACAAACCGGGAAACGTTCCGTTAGCGGAACTGCCGCGCAAGAAAACAACATCGTGACGCGTCGCGTAAACGCGACGTATCGCATTGCCTCGTAATGCGTTGTATGACGCGCCGCGTTAGCGCACCCGGAAGTGCTCCGGAGCGCGAACCGAGGCGCGAAGCGCAGCGCCCCGGAAGCGCTCTGGGTGCGTAGCAGGACGCGTAACGTAAGCATAACAGGTCATGTGACTTGTTCATAAAACTTTTCATTGGTTCATTTTACTTTTGGTTTCCTAATGATGTAAGGCTAGGTCATATGACCTAAAAATAACACTTTTCATTGGTTTAGAACATTTTTTTTCCCAAATGATGAAAGGCCCCACCTTTTTTCTCACTCTGACTTTCAACTTTGTGAGAGGAAGACCTATTTTGATTCTTAAGAAATGGCTTCATTAGTAGCTGCAGCTGGTGCACCCCCACCACCACCACCACCTTCTAGGAAGAGAGGACCACCTCCTCAGGTTATCCTTCAGCAAGAGGAGGAAGAAGAGGAAGAGGTGCAAGGGACGAGGGAGTTTTTGCCTGAGGAGCCGAGGAGGTCCCATGTGAAAGAAAATTACATATGGCAATTTTTCACATTTCCCCGGGGCCAAAAAAAGGTAAATGCCCGCTACGTTACCTGTCTGATCTGCAAAAAAGATCTGTCCAGAGGGACTGATAAGAAATACAGCTATAGCAATTATACCATGCATCGGCACATGGACAGGTGGCACCCTATAAATTATAGTGCTGCGCAAGTACGTGACCTGCAGGATAACCCCCTTCCTGTGGCCAGTACATTTGTGATTTGTGATTTGTGGGGGTATTTATAGAGCGCAGCGGTCGCTCCGGAAGGAGCATCATGGCGCTGAATTTCCAGGTAGAGGATCGAAACACTTCGTAGTGGCTGTGGGAATTAGATGGCTGCCTTGGTGTAGTCATCCGGAAGGTTAAAAATCCAAGTTTTTAGCAGTTTTCTGAAGGGGTTTTCTTGAGTTTGGAGTCTAAGATTTTTGGGCATGAGGTTCCAGGCTTTTGTGGCCAAGAAGCTTAGGGTTTTTCCACCTTTTGTCTTCATGTTGAACCTGACTGGTAGGATGAGGTTGTCATGGGAGGAGCGGAGGGATCTACTCGGGTTGTAGTGGGGAAGCGTCTGGTAAGGTATTTAGGGCCAGATTTATTGAAAGCCCGGAAGGCGAAAATCAGCATTTTAAAATATATTCTCTTGTGAAGTGGGAGCCAGTGCAGGGATCTTAAAGCTGCGGATATTGATGATTTTCTGGGCAGCTTTAGAACCAGTCGGGCTGCGGTGTGAAGTACACTTTGGAGCTCATTGAGTTTAGCCTTTTTAGCTCCAGCAAGGAGACCATTACAGTAGTCCAAGCGTGAGATTATTAGGGCCACTGTTACGGTTTTCCTAGAGTCTAGCGGTAAAAAGTCGAAGAATTTTTTTTGAGATTTTATAATTCCGAAGCATCGGCCCGCTACAGTCCTGACGTGTTGGTCGAAGGATAAGTCTGTGTCAAACAGGACGCCAAGATTCCTTGCAGTTGTTACGGTCTGGGGGGGGGCAGCTGAGTCTTCCGGCCACCAGAGGGCTGGGCAGAAGATGGTATTTCTTCAAATGGGGAGGATCTCCGTTTTGCTGGAGTTGCATTTAAGATGGTTAATATCCATCCATTGGAAGACAGCCTTCAGACAGTTTTTGAGGTTTAGCTCTGCCTTGGTCGAGTTTTCCTCTAAGGGTACGATGAGTTGCGTGTCGTCGGCATACGATGTTACAGGTATGCCGAATGACTCAATCAGGGATATAAGTGGGATAAGGTAAATGTTAAAGAGGAGAGGGCTCAGGATGGAGCCCTGGGGGACACCAGAGAAAACCCTCTTCTCTTTGGAGTGGTAAGGACCAAGAGCGACAGTTTGGGATCTGTCGGTTAAAAAGGATTTTATCCAAGATAGGGCCACTTCAGAAATCCCTATGTCCGTCAGTCTACTAATCAGGATGGAGTGGGAGATAGTATCGAACGCCGCGGTAAGGTCAAGAAGAATGAGGATGGCATTCTTCTTCTGGTCTTGCAGCATCTTTATTGAGTCTGAAAGTTCGATCAGTGCTGTTTCCGTAGAATGATTGGGGCGAAAACCAGATTGTTGCGGATGGAGTACATTGTGAGCTTCAAGATATCGTTTGAGTTCTCTGTAAACCATTTGTTCGGTGATTTTTCCCAGAGCTGGGAGGAGCAAGATCGGACGAAGATTGGTGAGGTCGGACGGGGATTTGTTGGCTTTTTTCATAAGGGGTTTGACTATTCCCTGTTTCCACAGGCGAGGGACAGATCCAGTGCGAAGCGATGAGTTAACAATATAGTTAATGATTGGATTCACCACGTCGATGAGTTGGTGGAGAATTTTGGGGGGACAGGGGTCAGAAGGAGAACCAGATTTGCACGCCAGGATGACTTCTCTGGTTTGATCTAAGGTAACCGGAGAGAAACTTTTAAGACTTCCACCTAGAGATTCTTTCTGAAGCGAATTGCGTGAGTCTTGAGTTGTTTGTGGAGGGGGAAAATTTTTTTGAATGGCGTCGATTTTTTCCTCAAAGTAGTCATCTATTTTGTTACAAAGATCTTGGGATGGGGGGATTTCGGGTTGTAATGCTTTGGGCTGAGTGAACGATTTCACTATTGAGAACAGTGTTTTTTTGTTTCTGATTGGACTCCTTAATAGCGTTGACATAGAAGATTTTTTGGCTGATTTAATGTTGGAATGGTAAATTTTCCTTAGTTGGATATATGAAAGACGGTCAGCATTGTCATAAGTTCTACGCCATTTACGTTCGGCTTTTCCACACGATAGATGGGATGTGGCTAGGTCGGGGTGAACCAGGGGGCATTGGTTTTGGGATTTTTATCTGTTCTGCGGTGGCGATTAGGAGGGTTCCGTGTTCTGATTTCTTGAGAGATCCAGTTGTGAAAAAGATTTGCGTCGTGTTCAACGTCGCCAGTGAGAGTGGGGGCCTGAGATTGGGGGATGGGATTAAGTACGAGAATTTCTTGAACCTTTTTCCAGTTGACGGAATTGTCAAAGTGAGGATTGGACTTACTGGAGGTTTGTGGGCGTAAGGTTTTGATGTGGAACAGGATCAGGCTATGATCCGTCCAAATTTGAGGGACAGGGGGTAGGGTAGTTAGAGGGGGAAAGTTGGTGCAAACACCGTCAAGTGTATGCCCTAGTAAGTGAGTGGGCAAGGTGACACTTTGCTGAAGGTTGAATATTTCTAGGGTCTGTAGAAAGTTGTTGGTCTGTGGGTCGGATTTGGACTCCAGATGTAAGTTAAAATCCCTGAGTAGGGTGAAATGTGGGTATCTAAGTAAAAGATGACCCAGAGAGTCGCTCAGTGTGTCTAGGAACCTGGAGGCATTACCGGGTGGGCGATAAATCAGGCCACCTGAGAAGGACGAGGATTCGTTGAGTTTGATTGAGAAACCAAGGCCTTCGGTGTCGTTTAAGGGGTCTAAGTTAAAAGTGTGACAGGTGAAACTATTTTTCAGTATTACTGCAACTCCTCCACCTCTCCCTTTCTGTCTGTCTTGTCTGAATATGGAAAAACCCTGGGGGAGGGCAATGGCTAAGTCCGGATTGCTATCTTCCGTTAGCCAGGTTTCAGTTATCAGGAGGCAGTCGAGGTCTGAATCGAGGATGAGGTCTCTTATGTCTTGGCTATGCTTACACATAGAGCGGGCATTTATCAGCCCACCTTTAAAGGGCAGCTGGCTAGCCATGGGGAGGCATATGGGGGTGGGCGAATGGGCTGGGGTTTTGATGGAAGACCAATGGCAGAGTTTACAGCTGAACGAGCCGGTAAGGTTGAACATATCAAGTTTGCAGGAGCAATTGTTCTTACCACGTAGTAGGTGGAGGTCGCTAGGGAGGTACCTGATGTGCGTGGTGGTTTGGGCAGAGTTTCCTGCGCCTGTCGCGGTCTTGGCACGGATGGGCACCGACGGGCTTGCCTTAGGCGCGCCTTCGGCGCGCAAACGGCGCTCCCGCTGCGCTCGTCCGCTGCGCTTCCTGTGCATGCACATTTCTAGCTGAGGGGTGTGTGGCCTAAAGTGGGCATGGTCAGCGAGCACGCCTGGGCTGATGGCGGCCGCTCAAGAGGGTGGAGAGCGCGACAGCGTTCAGATCAGCTGTGCGCTGGAAGAAGTCTTACTGTTAACAGAACAGCTTTAAAAGTACAAAGCAAGTGACATTGAAGTAGTGTGGCTCACTGGTTAGAGGCGGCAGACCCGAGAGCAGAGGACGGCCCGGGACCAGGGTTCGATTCCCGGCGCGGCAGGTTTCTGGACCAGGGTCAGCGGACTCGATAATTCTCTCGCCTCGGTGCCCACTCTGATCAGCGGTCACACTCGGCAACTCTGGGCATTAGCTTGCCTCATCTTCACTAACGGCCCCCCAGACCGCCGGGGATGCCTGGTCGCACCCTGGAGATACCCATTAAGGGACCATCTCTCATGGAAGCCAGGAAGGGTTTCGCAGCGGTCGAAGCGCCAGGACGCCTACGGGTAGCAGTGCGCTATATAAATGCCAACACACACACACACACAATGAAGAGGCAGTGACGGGACCAGAGGCGAGGGAGACGGTCCAAAATATCCAGCTGAAGTTTGGGAAAGTGAAGCAAGTGTGCATTTTTTGCGGCCAATTGATTTGCTACAGGGAGAGTAGCATACATTTAATCAACACAGCTATTGACAATCACAAATGTCCAAAACGCCCCAGAAAATAAATTATCTTTTTTTTTTGTTGCTCCTGTTGAGCCCTTTATAATGAATCGTTTTCGTTTCCCCCCCCAAAAAAAACAAAAAAAATATAAAACCGTTTAAAAAATACAAAAAAAGTAAAAAAAAATTCAGAAAAATAATAAAAAATATATAAAACAACAAAGATAATTAAAAAAAAAAAATTTTTCAGAACTACCTCCCCTTTATAAGAAATTGCTAGAATGTTTAGCACTCTGGCAACCTCTATTTCTTTTGATTCGCTTGCCGGTTCGCGCGCCGGTACGCGAACCGGAAGCGAACCAGAAATGTTTTTTTTTTTTAAAAAGAAGAGTAAGTATAAGGGAAGTAAAGAGAGAGTAATTTTAAAAGAAAGACAGCTAGAGGGAGTAACACAGAGATACTGTTTAATAGATCTATTTACCGAAGAAAAGATGTAAGAGGGTATAATTGTGAAAAACAAAATAGATAAGGAAGTGAAAGAAAAAAAGGAGAGTAGAAGAATAATAAACAAGAGTTTCTTAGAGAATGTGAGTGAATGTTCAAATTTAGAAGAAATACAGTAAAGGATGTGGAATGAGAGGTAGGGATAGAACCGGACTAAAAGAACAATCCTGAGGGAAAGTGTTAAGAAAACAGTGAGCGAAAGTAAATAGGAATAAAACAAGATGTATAACAGTGACTAAGGTTAAAACATGTGGAATAACAGAGAGAAAAAACAGAAAGCAGAAAAGAAGAAGTGACAGAAAAGGAATGATTGAAACAGCAAAGAAATGTAAATAACATAGTGTGCTTGAACTACAGGGAGAAAGCATAATAAACAAGTAGTGAAAGAGTGATGAGTCAGAGACAGTGAGAGTAATAGAGACGGAGTGAGTGAACAAGAGTGAGGAACTATGAGAACAGAGGGACTGAGAAAAGGAGTGGAAGGAGTAGAGTAAGTAAAAAATACAAAAAGGAATGAGGGAAGTAGCAAAGGCAGGAAACTGAGGATTAAAGAAATGAAGCAGTGGAACTAATAAAAGTTAAATGTGAAAGAGATGTAACGGAATGAGTACTAAACACTTACCTTATAATTATCGTTAACTTAGTCACTTGTTATTTTTATATTTTCAATCTGTGAATGAAAGAACAAAAATTTTAAATTTGATAGAAGGTAGTAAAAGATGAGTGAGCATGAGACAAGATGAGTACATATTAAAAATCACAATTCAAAGTACAGAATTAATTATACATATTAAATGGTTTATTTTTGCTGCTCTCAGAATATATCAAATTTCACTAAAAACAGTGAGTTGAAGGTATTCATCATATAACAGCGGGGAAAAAAAAACACAATCAAAATGATTGTGTTTAAAAAACCCATGTAATATAACCAATCAGAAATCAGAACTGATGTCCCATGAACAGCTTATACTCTGTTGTGCTGTTATTATTTTCTGCCCGCCACTTTCTGAAAGATAAGCTCCATTGTTTTAAGAAAAATGAGACATACAAAGCAATTTAAAACAGCACACTAAATTACAGCAACACCTAGAATCATTATAATCCAGTTACCTACCCTAAATTCTCACTTCTGAAAACAAGTCAAAAGGCAACATTGCTTCATAGTCAAATAGTAATCATTGCCGAAAGACCAGCCTTTTTTACATTTCAAATAAGCTGTGTAATATCCTGATGTTGTCAAAGGACCATCATGTCATATAATAGCTGCAGTTACAAATGTTCTTCCAGAAATCGACGACTGTGTAGCCAAAACATTTTTAATTAGACTTGACAACTTATTTACATCCGGTTTATACAGTTGGAATTGTAAAATGACATTTCACCCATAAGTTTCTATAAATAATGTGGACAGCATTGCAGACTTACATTACCTCTACTCCTTCTTTTGATCTGCTACTTGAATTAGCTTATTAAAACAAACAATTTTCGCTCTGTGCTACACTTATCCACAAGGCTATATAGTGTAGGAGCCATTAGAACCTCTTGAAATTCCTCAGAACAAATCCCGAGATTCCTTCCCTAAAATTTTGGTTGTAAGAACACCAGGTAAGAATTTTTAAGGTGAAAAGGCAATCTTTTTTTGAAAGTTAAAACAGAATCATTGCAGAATGACCAGCCGTTTCCAGACTTCAAATAAGTTGTGTAATGTCCTGATGTTGTTGAATGACCCTCATGATATATAATTGCTGCAGTTAGAAAAGTACTTCCTGATATTGACAACTGAGAACCCACAAAATGTTTAATTAAAGTTGTCAATTTTGTTCCATCAGGCCTACATCGTTGGAACATTAAAATAACATACTGGCCATATCTTCGTATAAATAATGTGGACAGCATTGCAGACTTACATTGGCTACACTCCATGTTTTGATCGGCTGCTTTTACTAGCTTATTAAAGGATACTGATTTACTGTCTGGCAAAGTTAAATATATAAATCTTTCTGAGTCTACACTAGTAGTACTTGATAACGTACAATTCTCGCAGTCATGCTGCCATTGATAAGAAAGGCCAAACAGATGATCTACATCTACACCTTCATCTTGCAATACATTAAGCATATACATTAAAAACTACTGACAATCTAGCTGAATATTTTGAGAGAATTGTGTTTGACCTGAACATTTGTCTAACAGATTTCGAATTTCAGACACACTTTCTACTCTTGTTCTATCAGCGCTACATTTCTCTAACACAGAATTCAACAAACAGCAAAAACTTTGATCCGAATTGATCACAATCTGTTCTTTTAAAGTTTCTAGACAACATTAACCACTACATTAGCATAGCAGTTCACACCAGAACTATTTTCAAATTGAAAACCAACAACATCTTCAACAGAATTCATTTTCTTTCTGCTTACAATTTTGGGTTCATCGAATTTTGGTCTTTTTGCTACAACCTCGCTACTATTAGTGATATTTCTTCGTTTCCGGCCTACCACACGTTTCTCAAACAAAGGATATTGAGGCAAATGTGGCGCATACTCTCTTCTTAACCTACTGTATCCCATAACACTATCTAGATCCGCACAAATATTTGTGACATCACACTCAATCAAGTACAAACCCGATAAAATTCTGACTCGTGACAATGCTACATAAGCCATACCCTCCTTGAACACAGAACTGCCAATATTCACCAAAGCACTGTCTACACTTAAACCTTGTGATTTATGGATTGTCACCGCATATGCCAAGCAAACAGGAAATTGCTTACGGCGAACATATAAGTCTTTTACAAGCAAAAACCTAGCTGTGCAATGACCAATTAGCTGTACTTCCTCAATGCCATCAAATTTAATTTCTAAAAATTCAATTCCATCTCTATTTCTGTATTTCTCAAAATCAACAACATTACCCATTGATCCATTTACCAGACCTCTTTCAACATGTAAATTCCTTCTCAAAATGATACGGCAATTTAAGCACACATTCAGAGTCTTTTCAAAACCAGCAGTTTTAGATATAGTCTTCTCTAATGAATCCAATTTAGATTTCAAATTCTCAGACAAAACAATTGTTGCACCCATATGCTCTATTCTGTCAATAGCTTCCAGTTTCACAATCTCTTGGTTTTCTAAATTCAACATTTTGTTGTTGAAGATGGAACATTCTGCAAGAGTTGGCATCAAACATATTCCCGATTTCTTCTCATTAATTTTATGAAAAATATTCTCTGGCAGAACGTCTTCTACTGGATACAAATTTGACAGTAATCGTGCATGTAAAGCTTCTTTCCCACGCTCAGTCAGTTTCCCGATTCTAACATCTTGTAGAATATTCTTGTAATCTTCATCCTTCGCCTGACGCATATTTTCACGCAGCTCAGCATAATTGAAGTTTAACCATATGTTAACGTTGCCAATGCTCCCTAGGCACTTCCTGGTATCTTCTTGCTAAGCAGTTTAAACACTGGTTGTCCTTTCATGGGTGTCAGCTGCAGAAGATCACCAAAAACAATGATGTGTTTGCCACCAAATAACACATCATACTCTGTTTTAAGAACTTCCTGCATTCTCAAATGCACAAAGGCAAGCATGACATTGGAAACCATGCTTACTTCGTCAATGATAAGAAGTTTCATCTTCTTCAGGACTCTAGATACTTCACAACAAGCATCTCCCGATAACTTGTGGTATTGTAATTTGTTATCATGCTCCACTGGCAGCATCAGTAGCCGATGCAAAGTAATACCTTTAATATTATGTGCTGCCAGTCCAGTTGGAGCGGTGACAACACAAGACAGTGATGACTCAGTTCTTTTCTGCAGATAACATGAAATTGCTTTAATGAGGAAACTTTTTCCAGTTCCTGCTTCTCCACTCACGTACAGTCGGACAGGCTTCAACGACAAACATGAGCACTCTTTCTTCTCATGACTTAATCCATGATCAATTTGGCTGGTAACTTCGTCATATATTTTCCTCTGCTCAACGTTGAGTTGTCTTTCCAAATCTTCTAAGTTAACCACATCCTCCTGAGCATGTGCCATGGCTCTTTCCACTTCAATCATGGCAGTGGCAGCTTCATTTTCGATAACTGGTCCTCCTAGTGGATCCTGACTCAATGAAACAGAACTCTGACTGTCCTGAGAACTGTCTCTAACAATCTCGGCTGCTATTGTTGCTTCCTGCTCGATTTATGCATTCAACATTTCTAGATATTTTGGAAAACAGGACATTCTATGGACTCCTTGGCTGCATTGAAAGAGTCTTCATAACAGAGGAAATCTCCAAGCAGTTCCTCTTCTGCACGCCAAGGCTAAATAGAAAAACTCTTTTCTTTCTGGAGATTCGCAATCCAATTTTCGATGATTTACCAATAGACATTTATTTTGCTTGACCAGACATCCCTCACTTCCAATTACAGCATACACTCCTTTATCAATATCTTCTGTGATGTTCCACTTGAAAATGCAATTTTGTAGAACCTCATACAGACAAACAATCTCCAGGTGACTGCTTCTATTTGGATAATATGTATCCAACATGTTGGTCTTCAAAATATCTGTACTGCTTGGCTCCTTCTCTGCCAAATACTCAATTTCCCGTACAGGTTTGAGAACTCGATTACGCGTTGCAGCAAGACCAAGACTTGCCCAAATGATACTCCTAGATTTGGCATAGAGACTTGCTGAAGATAACCGGTCAGAACATTCGTAAGCTCCGATTTCTCGATGCGACAACATCTTCAGACTGAAACTGTACAACTTCTTACTGAGGCTCTTTTCATGGGAAATGTCCTCCCACATATCCTTGAGTTCTGTCTTTTCTTTTTTTGTGATGTAAGACGTCACATACCGAGCCACAGCCAAACAGTTGTCAGCCACAAACTGTATATCCATGTTAGCATTCCACATGGACAAAATCACTGGGTTGTAGTCATTGATGTTCTTGGATTCTTCGTTTCTCTTCAAATTGTATGTATTTTTGGGTGATTTCCTTGTCACATTATGTCACAGCGAAGACATCAAATTGTTCACTCTTCCTTTAGATATCACCAATCGTGGAAATCCAAAACGACATTTTGTATAGTACTTGTTCTTGTTTCTGAATTTACGACGACAGTACTTTCCACAACGATGGCTTTGAAACCGTAAAACTTGTTCTCTTAGACTTTTGTCTTCCTTTGTCTTTGGAACAGCACATGTAGAATACTGTTCTATGAAATTCATCACTAAGTCATCCGGATCTGTTCCAAATTTGGGTGCATCGTTGATCCATAGCAGCATATGTATATGAGGAGCACCTCGTGCTTGATACTCCTTTCTCCAGAAGAAATCCAACACCTCTCCAAGAGGTGGATTTTTTCTTGTTCGTGATGAAAGACATCAAAGCTTCAAATCTATGATTGAAGTATCTGCATACATTCACTGGATCCAAAGAACACAGTTCTCTGGGTGTCTTGAATTCAATATTTTCAATGTTTCCATTTGCCTCTCGTAGAAATTCAAGTAAGTCTTCCCAGCCATACTCAGCACAGCTGAGAGTGAGGAACCATGTGGGAGTTCCTAAGTTCCTCAGCTTACATTTTAAGTCACCATGACGACGGTACCAATACTCATTAGTACCACGCTGACATGCCATCAGATTAATCAGGTGAGAATCCAAAATACTGTCTTGCACATTGACTTTATCCATAAAGTCCCTTGCTGAGATATTTCGCAGTTTTAGACCACTTTTCAGGATGTGGTTCACAGCATAAGACAGTCCAGACAGATCACTTTCAAACAATAGATGAAACAAATAGGGAATGCATTGACGAAACCTAGGATCTTCTGCATACAATCGTAAAGTCTGGTATTCAGAAGAAGGAATTTGATCAGATCCCTCATCATATCGTCCTCCTCGACCTGTGGGAAATAACTGTGGAAAACACCGAGCTTCCAAACTTTCCTCCCAAACACTAATGGGACTCCCTTTGGCTTGTTTCATTTGAAACAACTCAATAGCATTCCCCATGACTTCCTTGGAATGAAAAGGATGAACACTATAATGTTCATATATTTCTTCATTTTTAGAGGCTTCTACTTTCTCAATTTGTCCAGCACACAATTTGCTGTCTTCTTCTTCACTTGCTTCCTCTTCTGCAACACATACATTCTTGTAGTACTCATTGTTTTTGATCAAATACAATGTTGCCTTTTTGACTTTCCTAACATCCACTAAATCTTGCCAGATTTTCTTACTCTTTGTCGGAACACCATTAACTAGGATAACCAGAGGTTCCTCTTCCACTTTCTCTACTCCAATTGTATTAATGTTTTTCTTCAAATCTAAAGGCAAATAAACAACTCTTCCCTTTAATCCTCTCTGTAAATCTGATGGAGGCAATTTCCCTGTCTTTGGCTCCATTCGTACAATAGCCTGAAAGGGATGCACACTTTGAATCAAAATAGATTCATAAGTATTTAAATCCTTCAATTCAGAAGGAATGTCAACCAATTCCAGATTATTATGAACCGCTCTAGCAGGCATCCGGTTTTGGTTTAATTTGTTAAAACAATAAGTACACATACGTTGGTCCGATCCCAAATCAAAACAATTTTCTACCATCAAGTAAGTAGCAAAATCCTTCCATTCACTGTTGTTTTCCATTTCACCCTTTTGCATATAAATCCACTAACTTAGTCTGATTCTTATAATAAGTCCGTCGACAACACACACAAGTGAAATTAGGCCTCTCACTTGATTTCACCTGAAAGATGGAAATTTCCTTGTGAAACTTATCTATATTAGAAATCTGTACACTCTCTTCCACATTACCTTCTTCTACTGGGTCAATTTCAACATTGTTCTCTTTACTAGCAAAGTAACAGAACTCAATTTCTTCACAAATATTCTTCACATGTAGTTCTGAATCATGCAAAAGAGCACTGCTCAATTGTTTAAGCATAATTGCTGGACTTTTAGCATAATACAACATTCTCACTAATTTCCTCACTTTATTATGATGCACTGCAAGCATCCTGAAATGATGAAAAACACTCTGGCATACTCTTCTGGAAAGACAAGCCAGTGAATGCCCATGCAAACCTGTTACTTCTCTCACTCTGCAAGGATCTAATTCTTGCAACAACTTCATTTTCTGTTTTAAACTTTTCTTATTAAATGTACGAACAAAATCACAAAGCAAAGTGATGGAATCCTGTCGCACAATACAAATACTACTACATTTCCAGGTGTAGACTGGTCCCATAGGACGTCTTCCTAAAACCTCATCACCTAACACCTCTTCTGCATCTGCAGACACAAGTTTTTCTTTTTCAACCGGACAACCATCTTTTACCTCATATGCTCGACCACTGGTGTCAACTGCATGCACCAAATCATTGTCCTGAAAGTAACTCTCCTCATTGAAAAATGCTTCACAACTTGAACTATGCATCCATTCTCCTGAGAAAACTTCACAAAAATTACTACGATTAACTACTCTCTTCCATCTACTATTTGATTTGAAATCAGAAATTACCTTGTTTAGTTTCCTAATTCTATTGATTACCAAAATAAATAACTTTCGCTTAATTTCGAAAGCCTGATCAATAATTTTCTCTACATTTTTCTTTTTCTTATAAAATGTCACTTTCTGTTGGCCTTTCTTAAAATTTTTTAACAAATTGACAATTATCCTGTTGCGGAACATTCGCCTACGAATGTCCCTGAATTGATTTTCCCTTCTACTGCCATGCACAGACTTATCTCCTGCTCTAGCAGAAACTTTTTTGACGGGCCTTTCCTTTTCCTTTAAATTGTCTCTCTTCTTATGCACTAAAACATGTTCAATACCGGTATTTTTTTGTCTGCAAATTCTTTTTAAAAATGATTTTATTTTCTTACCCGGAGCTTTTTTGGCGACTTGATACGATTTAATAGTAGAGGACTGCTGCAAATCTTACCAAGGTGGAGTGTAAGTCGCTTTGCTTCTTTTTGTTTTCTCTGCCTTGAGGGCATTTTTAAAGTTTTCTAAAGATCTTCAGTTAAATCTGTGGAAAATATTTTAAAAAATTGATATTAACCACTATTACCAAACAGTAAACCGATAACAGTAGGCAAACAATTAACACACTAGTTGTCAATTCTATCTACAGTAATTTAACAACATAGACAAAGGGGGCGTATTTACAAGGCACTTGCACCATGGGGGAAGTGAGTTAAAATTCCAAGAACACATAGGGTCGTATTTACAAGGCCCTTGCACCAGGGGAAAGTGACTTAAAATTGCCAAGCAGACATGAGGGCGTATTTACCACACCCATGCACCAGAGGGAAGTGAGTTAAAATTGCCAAGCACACATGAGAGCGTATTTACAAGGCCCTTGCACCAGCAGGAAGTGACTTAAAATTGCCAAGCAGACATGAGGGCGTATTTACCACACCCATGCACCAGGGGGAAGTGACTTAAAATTTCCAAGCAGACATGAGGGCGTATTTACCACACCCATGCACCAGGGGCAACTGAGTTAAAATTGCCAAGCACACATGAGGGCGTATTTACAAGGCCCTTGCACCAGGAGGAAGTGACTTGAAATGGCCAAGCACACATGAGGGTGTATTTACAAGACCCTTGCACCAGGGGGAAGTGACTTAATATTACCAAGCACACATGAGGGCGTATTTACAAGGCCCTTGCACCACCATAAGGTGTGGCCTATCCAGAGGTATGCTGGATTGTCTGTCTGCCATGGTAAAACCAAGAAATATCTAGGAGCAAAAAGGCAGGTCTTGCAGTCACAAAAGTTTGTTTGAGGTGAGGCCTACTCAGGGTTGCAGATGAAATTTTGGCTTGTTGAAGAGTACAGACGACATAATACATGTGCAGGCCAACAGATGAAGTGAGTCATGTCCACTGCACACTTCAACAAAGGCCAGACCTCCTCTGTCTCCCTGGACAGGCCTAAACCTCATCTGCACAATGTGATTAGTAATGTTAGGAAACACAGGTGATGTAATTGAAAAACGTGCAAATACTTTTGCTCATTTCACGAAGACATCACCTGTGTTTCCTCAGCTTAGGTATCTCATTGAGCATATATAGTCTAGCATATCCAAGAGTACGCAGAAGGTGAGGACTGTATGCAGCAGTGCAATGTACATAATTCTCCTCCAATGACAATTACAGAAGCCTCAGCATATCCATGCCCCCTAAACAGTCCTAAATGTATATCATAATTATCATAGTGACTATGAAACTCTAGCAGTACATATTGTGAAACCTAAATGACTTCAAGAAACGAGCTTTTAAACCATCAAACAAGCAAATTATTCTCCCATATTCATGTTGGGAAATGAAATATTTATTTAAAAAAGCAGACCCCTTGTTGTCCTTCTCATAAATGTGAAAAGTATTTCTTTAAAAAAAAAAAAAGATTTTCTGGTCATAATTTGAAAACACAGCACAGCTCCTATGTACAAGCACACCCTAGCTGGCTTCCTTATTTTCTCCAAAAAGCATACTAATCTCTTTCTAAATTAAATAAATCTTTTCTCACCTTAGCACGCTTTTTAAACACATCATGTAAGCAAATTAGTCTCCCAGATTCATAGAAGTACCTTAAAATTGTCTAGCACACATAGGGGCGTATTTACAAGGCACATACACCAGGGGAAAATGATTTAAATTTGCAAAGCACTCATGAGGGTGTATTTACAAGGACCTTGCACCACCATTAAAGTCACTTTTAAAATGGGGAAAATGACGTGAACGTGTCTCATAAGCCTTGTAAATATGCCCCCATGTTGACTATGTAACTCTTGCAGAACATACTGAGAAACCTAAATGACTTCAAGAAACGAGTTTTTAAACCAACAAACAAGCAAATTATTCTCCCATATTCATTAAAAAAGCACACCCCATGTTATCCTTCTCATAAATGTAAAAAGCATGTCTTTCTGTTAAAAAACGATTTTCTGGTCATAATTTGAAAACACAGCACACCTCCTATGTACAAGCACAAGCTGTCAGTACTAATACTTCACATTATCTATAATTATAATTTGTCAAAGAAGCAAAATCTTTTTGGAAAAAATAATGAAAACACTTGACACAAAACAACATTTTAAATGCACAGCTGGCTTCCTTATTTTCTCCATAAACTATACTAGTCTCTATCTAAATTAAATGAATTTTTTCTCACCTTAGCAAATGCTTTTTGAATTTCAAAACAGTCCCAGACACACACCAATTTTTCTTTAGCAGAGCAAAGGGTATGCACTCCAGAGGCTGCAACCAACAAAGGCACAGACATGCTGTATTTCATCACACATATCTCTCATGTCACCCAATCAAAACTCTTCCCTCACTTTTTTCAAATCAACACCCTTCCCCCTCTGCCCTTTCTGCCCTTTTTCCATAGCAACTACCTCCTGACAGACCTCTCATGTTTACAAGTTCACACAACAATGTTTCAAATGAACTCTGAACTCTCAGTACACGTGCTAATCCACTGCAATGTTTCTTAAAATCATTTTTTCTTAACCATTCAAATTACATCTTTCAAAGAACACATCCATGCACCCTAACTTTCTGTTTTCAGAAATGGAAATCCACCAATCACTGCTAGTGAATCATTAGCACTGAAACTCCACAGTTTTTTTTCTTTACAAACTCCTACTGTTTCAACTGCCATTTCATTCCCTCACTTCATCTGACTGCAGCAGAACCTCCTCTCACCATGTTTTCTGTCTGGATTCTTGGACATAGCTACATCCACTGGGCTCACAGGTATGCTGATAACAGAAATTTACACAACCTCAATTTACAAAATGTGGAAATCAAATGGATTGGCCAAAGAGGATTGAGATGTCACCAATTGATACCATTGGTGAAAACCTTTTTACATTTGCCAAACCCTGACCTCATAATAGTGCACTGTGGAGGAAATGTTTTGGGCACTTTGACTGGGGTAGGTCTGGAAATGCTTTTAAAGGACACCTTTGAGCAATTGATGGCACTTTTTCCTCAAACTGCCTTGGTATATTCCAATATATGCCAAAGACAGAAATGGAGGTGGTCCAATCAAATTTGTCCACAAATTGAGAAAGCGAGGAAACATGTAAATAAGTCTGTTTCAGCTTATACGAGAGACCATGGAATGAGCGCCATCTACAACAATAACTTGCGTTACTACATGCAAGATATCTACAGAGGAGATGGTGTGCACTTCTCAGATGAGGGAAACAGAGTTTTCATACAAAATTTAAGTCTGTGTATTGGTACCTACTTATAAGTACCTAGAACTTACACAGAACCCAAAAGCTCTTTTCAGAGCTACCTTAACTATAATTACTCTTTTTAAATTTCAAATGTACCTTTTTTCACAAATTTTCACTTATGTTCGCTTCCCGGTACGCTACCCGGTTCGCGTACCGGCAGCTAACCGCGCAAAAAACTACAATTTGTTGGGTTTTTTTCCGACATATATGAGCCTCCTCAGCCACTCTCAGAAAACCTAGGGGGTCAGGATACATCTCCCGTGCCCCCTTATACCCATTTCCCGCATTGTTTTCCCTCCATCTTGTGATTTATTTCATCCGAAACACAAAATGGCGAACTCCCGTTACGCTACCGGTGACCTACCCGGTTCGCGGCGCTTCGACCCTTTAATAACCCCCACATCATTCCTAGGGGGTCAGGAGGGGTCTACCTTGCCCCCTTTCATTAAATTCCCCCTTCGTTTTTCTCCACCTCTTGTCTCTCGATCCTACCGAGAGACAAGATGGCGGCCGGTCCGGACTGTTTAGAATGTTGACAGACACCGGAGAGCCAATCAGCTTCGCTTCGCGAAGTTCCGTTACGCGTCAGGTACGCGAACCGGAGCGCTAACCGGAGCGCTGTCACAGATATATCTGTTTTTTAAAACATTAATTTCTCAAAATCCACTGGAGCACATATATTGAGACATAGTTTCGTGTAAATCCATTCAGCCGTTCGAGCTAAAAGTGATTCCAACCGCCCTATGGAAAAATGAATGGGAAAAACGCGTTTTGGACCCCCATTTTTTCTCTGCCCCCCCTTGACGAAACCCCCCCAAATTTACTGGGGCTGCTCAGAAATAAAATGTGCCATTTTCCTGAAAGTTTCAGCCGATTCCGTCCACAAACGCCAAAGTTATTCGACATAGAATTTTCAGAAATCCCATAGGAAAAAAATCCTAACTATATATACCTACTGGCGACCGCCAGTAGGTAATATATATATATATATTCACTGAAAAAACCTTTGGTTATAGACCATATATAGTTAGGGATTAGCCTTTTCAAAACCTTATTTTACTCACACAAAACCATTGAAATTTCATATATAGTTAGTTGCACTAACTATATATCGCGCACCCGCAATCCACTGCTGATGATGTCACATATTACATCATTCATGACATGGTTAGTGACATCACTGATGACATCACTGATGACATCTCAAATGACATCACTGATGACATCACTGATGACAACATCCAGTGACTGTATGTTTCTGTAAAGTTAAAATATGTCTTACATATTGAAGAATGAGTGGATGTATATGTGTCTGGATAAAGGATTTAGTAGGTGCATGACTGACTGTATGAGTGAGTGATTAAATGTGTCTCACTGAGTGCATGGGTTAGTGACTAAACTGTTTTAATTTGTGCATCATTATATCTGTTGTTCTACAAACTGCTGCATATGTTGATCAGTAGCTATATGAGTAACTGTATGGGTTATTCATTGGTTGTCCAAGTATTTGTATGGGAAACTGAGTGTGTGTGTATGGGTGGCTGGGAGGTGTGTGACTCTGTACATAGATGTGTGAGTAGTTGATTTACTATATGTATGGGTTCAAAAGTGCATGTGGAAACAGCTGTATGTGCGGTTGACTGTGCATGAGTGTATTAGTGAGTGAAAGGATATCTCAGTGCTACATGTCAAAGTAAGTACATATGTAAAACACAGTACATGTGAGAGTTGACATATATAAATAACTGTGCATAAGAGCCAGTGAATGTGTGAGTGGCTGTATGGATCATTGTGAACATGTATCAGGGATTGTATAAGAGAGTAAATATGTGTTAGTATATGTTTGAATAAGTAAGGTGTGTATAACTGTATAATTGAGAAAATGGAGGAGTGATTGATTTTTTGCATAACTGACTAGGTGTGTGAGTAACTCCATGGATGAGTGACAGTCTGTGACTGTCTGTTTACACTGATTGTATCTAAGGTTATATTAGAGTCTGAAGAGGTTCATGGTATTATCACATGAATGATATCATCAGTGATGTGATCAGTCATGTCAAATGAGATGTTATCAGTGATTTTATCAGTGATGTCATTTGAGATGTCATCAGTGATGTCATTTGAGATGTCATCAGTGATGTCATTTGAGATGTCATCAGTGATGTCATCAGTGATGTCATCAGTGATGTCACTAACCATGTCATGAATGATGTAATATGTGACATCATCAGCAGTGGATTGCGGGTGCGCGATATATAGTTAGTGCAACTAACTATATATGAAATTTCAATGGTTTTGTGTGAGTAAAATAAGGTTTTGAAAAGGGTAATCCCTAACTATATATGGTCTATAACCAATGGTTTTTTCAGTGAATTTTCAAGGTTTTGTAAATGCAAATTCCTAACTATATATGGCCTAAAACCTATGGTTTTTTCTGTGAATTTCAATGGTTTTTTAATAGCAAATATCAAAAGCTGTCAAATGTCAAGTACGTGATAGGTAAAAACTTTTTCGTGTTTATGCACGCTGATGTGCTTTGAACGCTGCCCCCCCCTCTTTTCTCTTAGTAGTACTCTCTCTTTGCAGATAGTGAAGAGTAGTTAACGCAGGCCTTTACCCCCGTTGTAATCCGTCGTGCCTGCTTGTCTCTCCATTTGATTGATTGTTATCCAATCATTTACTGTTTTACAATTGATTCTCTTTGGTTCATTCTCTATTTACAAACAAGCACAAAGTCGCAATACTCTGTTTAGTCTTTGCAGATAGTGAAAAATCGTGAAAAATCGTGTAAAAAAATAAAATTAATCGAGCAAAATCAGTAGGCCACTAATTGGATCTCTTTTTGACCTCGCTAAAATAGAAATATTAGGAACAACCCTTCATGAGAAATACGAAAATAGTGAGATGAACTGAGCTCCACACCATGAGGGCTGCAAGACAGCTCGGCTCCGTCACCCACCCCGCCCAAAATAACGACAAACCCTATGCAAATATTAAAAATATATACAACACACCAGCAAAGAAACAGGGTAAAACATTTTATTAAATAACTATTTACATAACTATTTTATACTTTTTATTGCCCGATCCGGCTAGCTCAATCGATCGAGCATGAAACTCATGCACTCTGATAGCAAGCGTTGCTACTGATGCTATGCAGACCAAAACTGGTTTTCAGTTTGTACATTTTTCTAGATTTTTCCATCCAAGGTTGGTTGAGTTTGTAGAACGATGGCTTCAGATTTTCAACATACGGTGTGGTGGCGCGGACTGGGAGGGGGCGGTTCGCTCCTGCCCCCTCCCCAAGTAAGATTTTCATACGTGAAAGTACGTTAATGGTTTTGGTCCCTGAGTTGCTTCGATGTCACTGCCATTCTCAAATGGCATAAGTTCTGGATGTTGGGTGCCATAGTTCAGAGTTCTGAGCAGCGCTTGTAACACTGTCTGAAGCTTATTTCCACCTACTGCAGCTTCACTATTCTCAAAGTAAGTGAGGGTCGTTTGTGGACCGGACTGCATTTGAAAACAATGTGATATGGTACCTCCCTAAACCGCTTGACGGAGGCCCCCAAGGGACGGTGTGATGGCACGGACTCGGAGAAGACGCTTGGCTCTGATCCCCTCCCCAAGTCTTATAGCACCGGTTTAGCCTGAGATCGCCCCCGACATAGGCGGCCGGCTTCCGGGGTCCGGCGGAACTTTTTGCCTTTTGATGACTCTTCTATTCTGGACCTTGTCCCACAATCCGTTTGACCTGAAGACACGCTGTAGTGGGGCGCCCCTTTACCGTTTTAGTTGCCATTCCGCCCGCTTTTGCTACACTGTGCCTCTTCCGCCATTCAGCTGTTTACCGCCCGCTCTTGCGACTACAGCGTCTCGCTCACCATGTAGTTGAGTTGCTCCCGCTCTTGCGATGCAACGATAAGCGACTGCCACAGGACTCTCAAAATGGCGGCCGGCTCTTCAGATTTGGGCGTGGTCCACTAAAATGGCCCTGGGACACCTTGGAACTCGGACGCTTCCCTGATAGGGCTTGGGTCCCATTCTCGAAAGCGTCCCCTCAGCCGTGAAGATTCTACAAAAGTCTTGGGGGCCCCCGACTCCCGCAGGCTTCTGGTGGGGAGCGGCTGCCATGTTTGCTCGTGGAATGGCCACGACGGACCTACGAGATGGTAGTGCTCTCATGCTGACGCCAGCTTTAGTCTGAAACATCCAGAAACACTGTAGACTACCAATTCGATCAGTTCCGGTATAGCCCCAACATGACCCGGTAGAGAAGAACTTGCCCTCCCCTCTTTGACTGATGGTTCTTGTTGCCTGTCCCCTCTGTTGTCATTTAACAGAACTTTTTGGACTGCTGAAAGGGGTTGTGTTCCGAACGCTGGTTGGTGAAGACATTTTGACTATATTCTTGACCTACGTTGTCGCGTAATGCGTTATATGACACGCCGCGTTAGCGCACCCGGAAGTGATCCGGGGCGCGGCGCGCAGCGCGTAATGTAAGCATAACAGGTCATGTGACTTGTTAATAAAACTTTTTATTGGTTCATTTTACTTTTGTTATTTTAATAATGAAAAGCTTGGTCATATGACCTAAAAAATACGCTTTTTATTGATTTCGAACTTTTTTTTTTTAAACATATATGTTATAATATTCCAGGCTAATGTACTTTCCCGGAAAATTTACAACTGTCCTGCAAGTAAAATATATTCCTTTTTCGAGAAAAAGGGCGTTTCTTCGTTCCATGACGGAGCCGTTGAGTAAAAGAGACTCGGCCTGCTGTCTTAGTCGCCGATACGCCTGATTATCAGATTCTTATCGATCACTTTATGTTGCAGGAGTGGAAAACACAACTGCCCTTGACCATTTATCTTTACTGCGTTCCTACGTATTATACCTTTTATCCGTCATGTAATTGGACTGCTTTATTTCACTTGCCTTTTACTGATTCGAAAACAGTGACTAAAAGTAAAACTTTACCAATGTAAATACTACTACCATGTTTTGTTTTAAAAACCTTTATTGTGAAAATGTCAGTATACAAATACGGGCCTATAACCACGTGGGCCGGCCACGGAGCAAACTGAAATCGTATATGATGAGGAGACATTTACATTATAGAGGAACGTAACGAGCGGGCCATTAGGTTGCAAGAACTAAGGTGTCTAACAGTTGCAGAATCGGTGGACGTACATTTTGTAATTAAATTACGACAGGGCCACTTACAAAAAAATCATCTAGATATACATTTGCGGGCAAGTACCATGGGTGACGTTAATTCGAACTTTCAATACTACAGTAATCAATAACACATCAGAACTTAATATCAATAGGGATGTCAAAATATTCAATCAATTCTCGTCCCCGCCCCGCATGAGCATCAAAACTGCATTCATATCTCGTGATATCAAAGTTGTTCAACCAGTACACAACAAGAAGTTACGAGTCCCATTTATACCGGCGCCATTTTGGGCGAGGCCGGGCAGGTCCAAGATATAGTCAAAATGTCTCCACCAACCATCGGCCAGACCAGAACCCATTTCGGCCCTTTATGCTACAAGATGGTGTCTTCCATTCAGAAAATATTGTTGGCAGCATTTTGAAAGGAAAGATAAACAGCCGTTCTCCTAGTGAGTCTCACATTGTTACATTTAGGAAGAATGTTGAAGAGTAGTATGTGGAAAATCTGAAGCCATTTTTCTACAAACTCTCAATCAGCCTTGGATGGAAAAAAAAAATCCTGAAGAATGTACAAACTGAAAACCAATTTTTGTCTGTATAGCATCAACAGCAACGCTTGAGTCAGCTTTGTGTGAAGCCGCCATTTTGATTCAATCAATAACGTCCCCCTGCACACATTCAGGGACCTGGTCGTGTCTTCAGTTGAAACGGATTGTGGGACAAGAAGCAAAAAGGAAAAGGAAAAAAGTTCCGCCGGACCTCGGGAGCCGGCCGCCTATGTCATGTGCGATCTTTGGCCACACCAGGGCAATAGTGAAGCTGCAGCAGGTGCAAATAAGCTTCAGACAGTCTTACAAGCACTGCTCAGAACTCTCAACTATGGCACTCAACATCCAGGACTTGCCATTCGGATCTTGGCGCCTTGTGCTGGTTCCGACCTATTCACACATAGGTCCACTACTGACATCACCTCATAAGCCAACGGGGCACCCCACGCCGACTTTCGGCGCAGCATTGTAGGATGGCCACACCAGTGCGGCAACTTGCTGGACACCACCTCGGTGCCATCCGGATCTCGGCGCGTTCGAGTCACTGTACCGCAAGAGCGGGAGAAACTCAGCTGGACACGCCGTCTTTCGGCGCAGCATTGTAGGATGGCCACACCAGTGCGGCAATTTGCTGGACACCACCTCGGTGCCATCCGGATCTCTGCGCGTTCGAGTCACTGTACCGCAAGAGTGACCGCAACTCAGCTGGACACGCCGTCTTTCGGCGCAGCATTGTAGGATGGCCACACCAGTGCGGCAATTTGCTGGGCACCACCTCGGTGCCATCCGGATCTCGGCGCGTTGTGCTGCCTTCGGCCTACTGTAGCCGCAAGTGCAGACGCAACTCAGTTGGACGGCAATTGAAACGCTAAGGGGCGCTCCACTGCAGCCGAGGAGCCTCCATCTTGGGGGAGACACACAGCCCCCACTGACTGACGCAACCTCACAGGCCAATGGGGCGCCCCACGGCGACTTTCGGCGCAGCATTGTAGGATAGCCACACCAGTGCAGCAACTTGCTGGACACTAACTCGGTGCCATCCGGATCTCGGCGCGTTGTGCTGCCTTCGGCCTATTCGCACATCGGTCCGCTACTGACGCCGCCTCACGTGCCAACGGATTTTCTACGCTTTTTGTAGCCCTATGCCGCATAACAGGTCATGTGACTTGTTTATAAAACTTTTCATTGGTTCATTTTACTTTTGGTTTCCTAAAGATGGAAGGCTTGGTCATATGACCTAAAAATAACACTTTTCATTGGTTTAGAACATTTTTTTTCCCAAACGATGAAAGCCCCACCTTGTTTCTGGATGATTCAGACTGAAGCTGGCGTCAGCATGAGAGCACCACCATCTCGTGGCTCCGTCGTGGTCATTCCACGAGCAATCATGGCAGCCGCTCCCCACCGGAAGCCTGCAGGAGTCGAGGGCCCCCAAGACTTTTGTAGAATCTTCACGGCTGAGGGGACGCTTTCGAGAATGGAGCCCAAGCCCTAGCAGGCAAGCGTCCGAGTTCCAAGGTGTCCCAGGGCCATTTTAGTGGACCAGGCCCAAAACCGAAGAGCCGTCCGCCATTTTAAGAGTCCTGTGTCAGCCGCCTATCGCTGCACTGCAAGAGTGGGCGGAAGTCAACTACATGGTGAGCGAGACGCTGTAGCCACAAGAGCGGGTGCAACTCAGCTGGATGGCCGCCACCTGGGGAGGCCCGTTCACGCCGCCTCCCCCACGCCCCCCCCCGGGCCGCCCCACGCCAATTTTCGGAGCAGCATTGTAGGATACCAAAACCAGTGCGGCAGTTTACTGGACATCACCTGGGTGCCATCACATCTCAGCGCGTTCTGCTGCCTTGGGACTATTCGCACAACAGACCGCTACTGACGAGGCCTCCCCCCGCACCACCCGGGACGCCCCACGCTGTTTTTCTGAGCTGCATTGTAGGAAACCAAAAACCAGTGCGGCACCCAGGTGACATCACCTGGGTGCCGTCCAGAACTCAGCACGTTGTGCTGCCTTGGGACTATTCGCACAAAAGACAGCTTCTGACCATTGTTGCTTTTTTTTGTCAAAAAATGTTTAAATGTATTTACAGTTTTTGTTGCGTTCGTTATATTTAAAAGTTAATAAAGTTTTATAATCCTACTTTGTTGGAGTGCTATATATTTTTAAAAAATCGGGTGAATGGGGCCTTGAATCGGGTTATTGTCATGTGTGGGCTTTGCAAGTGTACTGCTACAGGATCGGACATTTCAAACTCAAATGCACGTTCTTTTTCTTACCTTTCCGAAGCATGGAGCGCAATAGCAGGCAGAGAAAGGGTGATGCAAGGGTTGAACACTGCCTGGCCTGGCAAGTTGCTGGCAGTGCCCCCCCCCCCCGCCCGCTCCTGAAAGAGGACACACACACACCGCCGCCCGAGTACTTCACAGATCTTTAAAAGACCATGCGCTTGTTCATGAGGCTTAAATGGTTTATCACCCCTTCTAGAACCCCTGCATCGACCCTCTGACGTTTCCTGGAAGAATTACCACGTAACACAATACCAAGCCCTGTCACCTGAAACCCCCGAGGAATCGTGGGGCATATTATCAAGGGGGTTTATCTCCGCTTTTTTGGCTTTAAAAGCCAAGAAAGCGGAGATAAAATTATCTCCCTATTACCAAGCTGTCGCTAACACCAGTTAGTGACAGCTAAAAGGAGATAGCGACCATCTTGGGCCCCGCTTTGCATGTCATTTATATTTATCACTAATGACATGCAAAGTGGGCGTGCCAAGATGTTAGCGACTGGAAACAGTCCCTAACATCGCTATCTCCTATTACCAACTTTTGGAGATATTCGCGCTAAGCGCGAATATCTCCAAAAGCTAACACCTGCCCTGAGCAGTTCTTAGCCATGTTATCCAATGGGAGGTGGATAACATGGCTAAGAGCATTTGCTCGATAATGCATGAATATTGCGGACTTTTCAGCGATATTCATGCATTGCGGCCGTTTTTTATCGCATTTGCGATAAACCTTGCTAATAGCAAGGTTTATCTGCGATAAAAATCGCCGATGTGCGGCGATAATTTTTGTCTCTAAACAAGTTAGAGACAAAAATTATCGCTAGTTGTTGGTAATATGCCCCCGGGTTTTTGCTTGCAGAAATCGAGAGGCGGGAGACTAGCACTGAAATCAGTAGTCTCACGCCTGAATCGGGAGGGTTGGCATGTCTGGATTCTCTACAGCTGGGGCCCTAAACTACATCCGCAGGGCTAGGTGATAGCCTGGGACCGGCCTGGCATCTAAAATGGCTGCCGTGCACGACAAAATTGTGGCATTGGAAAAAAGACAAGATGGCGCAGACAATGTTTATCAATAAGGATTCATTTATAACAAATTATTTTATCGCACTGACAAATTGGCGGTCAACACTTCCTGATTTCCATCGAATCGAACGTTAACAGACGTCACGCAGCAAAAAAAAAAAAAGCTCACGCACAGCCGCTGGAAGACATGTATCAACATATATGAGCCTCCTCAGCCACCCTCAGAAAACATAAGGGATCAGGATACGTCTCCCGCACCCCCTTATACCTAGTAATTTAATTAAAACAAAACACAAAATGGCGAATTCCCGTTTCGCTACCAGTTTGCGGCCCGGGAAGCGCTTCTACCGTGAAAAATCAATTTTTTTTCCCCACGGGACCCTTTAATAACCCTAACATCATTCCTAGGGGGTCAAGAGGGGAATACCTTGCCCCCCTTCATTAAATTCCCCCTTCGTTTTTCACCTCTTCTTCTCTCTCGATCCTACCGAGAGACAAGATGGCGCATGCACAGCCGCTGGAAGACATATATCAACATATATGAGCCTCCTCAGCCACCCTCAGAAAACATAAGGGATTAGGATACGTCTCCCGCACCCCCTTATACCTAGTAATTTAATTAAAACGAAGCACAAAATGGCAAATTCCCGTTTCGCTACCAGTTTGCGGCCCAGTTCGCGGCCCGGGAAGCGCTTCTACCGTGAAAAATAATTTTTTATTTATTTTCCCGACGGGACCCTTTAATAACCCCAACAACATTCCTAGGGGGTCAAGAGGAGTATACCTTGCCCCCTTTCATTAAATTCCCCGTTCGTTTTTCACCTCTTCTTCTCTCTCGATCCTACCGAGAGATAAGATGGCGGCCGCTCCGGACTGTTTAGAATGTTGACAGACACCGGGGAGCCAATCAGCTTCGCATCGCAAAGTTCCGTTTCGCGAAAAGTAAGCGGACCGGAGCGCAGCCCGGAGCGCTGTTACAGATATATATCTTGTTTTGAACGTTAATTTCTCAAAATCCACTGGAGCACATATATTGAGACCTAGCAAAGGCACATCGGGCTAACAGTCCCTACAATTTTGCCAAGTTTCGTGCAAATCCATTCAGCCGTTCGAGCTAAAAGTGAGGCCAACCGCCCTATGGAAATTAACATGGGGAAAACGCGTTTTGGGACCCCCTTTTTTCTCGGCCCCCCCTTGAGGAAACCCCCCAAATTTTCAGGGGCTGCTCAGAAACAAAATGTGCCATTTTCCTGAACATTTCAGCCGATTCCGTCCACAAACGCCAAAGTTATCAGACATAGAATTTTCAAAAATCCCATAGGGAAAAAATCCTAACTATATATACCTACTGGCGAGACGCCAGTAGGTAATATATTTTTTATATATTACCTACTGGCGGTCGTCAGTAGGTTTATATAGTTAGGACCTAGTTACCATAGGAAATCCCCAACATTCTATTGGGAATAACTTTGGCGCCGATTGAGGAATCTGCGTGTTATTTTACTTAAAATTGCTTCGCTCCGCTCCGCTCCTTCCCTGAAAGTTTCGGGGGGATTCATCAAGCGGGGGCCGAGACAAAAGGGGGGTCCCAAAACGTGTTTTCCCTATGTTAATTTCCATAGGGACCTTTAGACACGGCTACAGCCGGAACGGCTGAATGGAATTACACCAAACTTGGCAAAATGGTAGGGACTGGTATGCAGATGTGCCTTTGCTATGTTTGGTAAAAATCCCTCCAGTAGTTCTTGAAAAATTGAATTTGAAATTTTTCAAATAGCATTTTCTATGGGACCTTTAGACACGGCTACAGCCCGAACGGCTGAACGGAATTACACCAAACTTGGCAAAATGGTAGGGACAGGTATGCAGTAGTGCCTTTTCTATATTTGGTGAAAATCCCTCCTGTAGTTGTTGAGAAAATTTAATTTGAGCAAATTATATATCTATATGCGCTAACCATATGCGCACCGTACGCATACCGTACGTGTCCCTCACGCGTACGTGCGCGTACCCTTACGTGCGCGAGCAAATTTCTGATTGGCTGGCAGTCGACTGTCAACATTCCAAACTGTCCAAACCAGGAAGTGTTGGCCACCATCTTGTTTTTCAAGAGAACTGAGGCACAAGAGAGCCCAAAACAAGAGTGGAAAACACAAAAAGGGGGCAGGGTAGAGACCCCCCAACCCTCTAGCCCTTCTCAGGGGGTCCCAAAAGGACCCCCAAGGGCAAAAAAAAAAAATTCAAAAAAATCGCGGGGAACGTGCACCGTACACGTATGGTACAGGTACCGTGCGCGTACCCCGCGATTTAAAAAAAAACAAAACATTTTTGCACTTGGTGGTCCTTCTGGGATCCCCTGAGAAGGGCTAGGGGGTCGGGGGGTCTCAACCCTGCACCCTTTTCGCGTTTTCCACTCTTGTTTTGTGCTTCTTGTGCCTCACTTCTCCTGAGAAACAAGATGGCTGCTCATGTGGTCCCAGAAGGATAATAACATATAAATGTTATCCGCTAATAGAATTAGCATTTACAACACCTTTGAAATGTATTGAAAACAAATATAGGTTTCACGCCTGATATAGTTAGGAATTAGCATTTAAAAAAACTTGCAAATTCACTGAAAAAACCATAGGTTTCACGCCTTATATAGTTAGGAATTAGCATTTAAAAAACCTTGCAAATTCACTTAAAAAAACATAGGTTTCAGGCCTTATATAGTTAGAAATTAGCATTTAAAAATCCTTGCATATTCACTTAAAAAACCATAGGTTTCAGGCCTTATATAGTTAGGAATTAGCATTTTAAAAACCTTGCAAATTCACTTAAAAACCATATGTTTCAGGCCTTATATAGTTAGGAATTAGCATTTAAAAAACCATTGAAATTGCTCTTATATAGTTAATTGTACTAACTATATTTCGCGCACCCGCAATCCACTGCTGATAATGTCACATATTACATCATTCATGACATGGTCAGTGACATCACTGATGGCATCACTGATGACATCTCAAATTACATCACTGATGACATCCCATTTGACATCACTGATCACATCACTGATGATATCATTCATGTGATAATACGATGCACCTCCTCACACTCTAATATAACCTTTGATACACCCAGTGTTAAATACAGACTACCATTCTTGAAACCATTGACACACCAATACCAGTTACTACATACGCACTCACTGATTCCTAGGTCTACACACACATACACTCATTCACCCATAGAATCACTCATACATACAGTCACTCATCAATACAACACTATTGCATGCCCATATAGCTGTTTCCACATGCACTCTTGAACTCATACACCACCTAGTGAATCAACTGAAACACATCTATGCACAGAGTCACACAGCTCCCTGCCACCCACACACACATTCAGTCTCCCATTCAAATACTTGGGCAACCAATCAATAACCCATATAGCCACTCATATAGCTACTGATCAACACATGCAGCAGATTAAACAACAACAGACATACTGATGCACACATTCAGACAGTTTAGTCATTAACCCATGCTTTTAGTAAGACACATTTAATCACTCACTCATACAGTCAGTCATGCACCTACTAAATCCTTCATCCAGACACTTATACATCCACTCATTCTTCAATATGTAAAACATATTTAAACTTTACAGAAACACACAGTCACTGGATGATGTCATCAGTGATGTCAAATGAGATGTCATCAGTGATTCATTTGAGATGTCATCAGTGATGTCATCAGTGATGTCACTGACCATGTCATGAATGATGTAATATGTGACATCATCAGCAGTGGATTGCGGGTGAAGGCCTGAAACCTATGGTTTTTTAAGTGAATATATATATATATATATATATATATATATATATAGATATATATATATATAAATTCAAAATCCCATCAGCACTTCCTTCACAATGAAGAAGACTTGTACACAAGGGTAGGTGTGAACATGATTGTTATTATTGGCTACGCGTTTCGACCGTAACGGTCTTTGTCACAAGCCAAAGTTTCACCACTTGAAACTACCATTTAAAGTGTATTTACAAAACATAGAAGACGGACCATACGCCACTGGCTTAGGCATATAAATATTGAAAACAGACTTCCACAGTGTTTTTTGAAGTTCACATACATATTCAAGTAGACAAAAGGCTTTCTTCTGGTGCTTTGATTCAATGCTACAGTATTAGGTGCGATACCAAAATCACTTTGTGTTATTAAATTAATCACATTTGACTTGGCATTCAATAATCAATTAATACAAAATACATTTTCTAAAATAAATTGTGAAGTCACAGACAAGTCTAAATACATATCAGCCTACCCACAAAGGGGTACTGTCTCTGAATAAATAACGGTATTTCATGGTCCATGCTTATTCCATAATAAGCATATTTTTAACTCTTGCTCATCTAAATACAAAGCCCAGTGGCTCAAATAGTACAGGCCAAGTGGCCGAGTTACATAGAGTGAATCCTCTTTCCTTTCTACAGGCATAAATAGAAATATAATAATACCAATTTAGTTCCTTGAACAAGTGATGAGAGGTCTATCTTAGTACAAGTAAGGTGACCATTGTGCAGCCCACAATAATATACCCAATATATATATATATATATATATATATATATATATAAAATTATACTCATCAATTATACATTAAAACTGCATTAAAAATATGAATGTAACAAAAGTAATTTAAAAATGTTACAATATTATATGCTTATCATTAAAATAATTAACATACCATGTACGTTAAAATATACAGTTTTTAAAAATCTCCCCACCATTATCCCCTAAATAATCAATATCCCACATTTCAAACAAATATAAAACCATGATTTATAAACATTTATACAAATAACAATTTCATAACTAATACATTATCTTACCAAACAATCAAATACAAAAAAGTAGTGAGTAAACATATAGAATCAAACTCCTTACAATGATTATATTTTAATTAACACTTACAAATGATATTACATTGAATTATATTTTCTACATTAATTTTTAAAACAATATTAAAAACAACACTTAAAACAATATTTGTACCTTTGAGATTCCTTTTAATGATAATATTGACATCCCAATATGCTTAACACAATATTTTTGTATCACATATTTTTTCTTGATATTGTGTCTAAACACCCCCAGAAGCGGTCAAAAGAATAGATAATGCAACCACCATTGAGTGAGAGGTAAAGGGCAAACCACACTGGCTCAATTATTTGTTTATTTACTGCAACATGTATGCACCACAAAGTAGATTACTCAGTAATTTGAAGCTAGCTTGGAAAAAGGAATCAACAGCTTGTCATATTGCATTGGCTTTGCACACACGCATGATATGCTATTGAAACTTTATCAGCATTGCTATTATATTTCATGTGTGAAAGTGAGAACTAGGTTTGAGGGTATGAAGGAAGTCAGAGGTAAGCTCCATTTCTGACAATCACTTTATTTTTCCTCTTGTGTCCTAGGAATTAAATGCCCCAGTCATTGACAGCACATGAGAATCCAACTTTTGTTGAAACTGCTGTTCACAGAGAATGACAGCAAACCTGAATGTCATTAACACAGAGAAGTACATTTTGGAGGGGTGAGGTTGTGTCATGCTTATGGTTGATCAGCAAGAACTTATGAAAATCTGAAACATGTTTTGGAGAGGGCCTCGTGCTTTTGCATTGTTCCACTGCCTATAGAGGGGCTAGATTGAAGGACTGAGGATGTGGCAATACAAGAATAGGCCACCTAAAGTGAAATCAAGTAACCCTTGTTTCACACTAAATCATGTGTATTACCTTTGAAAGCCAGAAATATTTTCTATGATGAAATCCCCTTGTATGAATCGGAGACACAATCTGTGCATTTATTCAGTATGAATAAATGCATTTTCTGATAGAGCTCACTGAACAGTGCAAACTGAATGGCTGG
Source organism: Lissotriton vulgaris (assembly GCF_964263255.1). Lineage (NCBI taxonomy): Eukaryota > Metazoa > Chordata > Amphibia > Caudata > Salamandridae > Lissotriton > Lissotriton vulgaris. The sequence goes on from NC_141694.1 coordinate 885,401,629, forward strand.
GCTCTACCAAAACCACAGCATGTTGGAGAACTGTGGACATAAGGTGATTTTCACAGGATCATACAAAGTTATTAAGTGGGAAAGTTGGGACCTATCAAAGATCTATTAGTTCCTAAATATTGGTTTATAACCTCTCCAATTAATCAAAAATGCCCCACAGCATTCATCATTCCTTACACTGCCTAAAAAACTTTAAAAATTCATGAATACAACTAAGACGATGTTTGGAGTGAGGGTACTTGTCATCAACCTCACCTCAAAGCAGGCATATTAGTTGTGAAAACATATTTTTTCCGCTTAAAGGGTATGGCAAAGGGGCAAACCACATTTAGTTGCAGAATAGGGGGTGCATTGGGGCCATATTTGATAACTGCATAGATAAAGGGGAGAGGAGTTGGCCTAACAGCTAGGGCTGTTCACCTCAAACCTAGGGAACTGGGTTCGAGACTCGGTAATGACGCTGAACATCCTGTGATTCTGGGCAAATCATTTAGGGGCATATGTATAAAAATCTCCGTTTGCGATTCTCAAATAGCGATCTTTTTGAGAATCTCAATTTGAGAATTGCAAAAAGGGATGTATGTAGAAAATCGCAATTTTTTAGCAATTTCTTAGTTTTCCTTAATTGCGATTTACAAATTGCAAAATCGCAATTAAGGAATACTTTCCTATTCATTTCTATGGGCCAGGAGGCCCATAGGAATGAATGTGAAGTCCTTCTCAATTTGCAATTCGCAATTTGAGAACCGCAAATTAAGAATAGTTTCAAGGGTGCCATAAGGACACCCTGATGCACCCCCTGAAATGAACATGTGTACGCATATGGCGCACATACATGCCCTAAGGACATGTGTGTGGGCCACATGGCACCTTTACAAATGCAAAAAAGTGCATGTGTGAAAGAAATCGCAAATTACCACCAACTTGAAGTTGGTGGTAATTTGCGATTTCTAAATGAGAAATCGCACAACTTGGGTGCTTGATACATAGCATTTAAGGAATCGCAATTTGTGATTCCTTAAATGCTTACGCAAAATTAAGGAATCCAAAATTTTGCGATTCCTTAATTTTGCGATGAGAAAACAGGTCATACATCGCGGTTAGTGATTTCTCATTCGCAAACGCTGTATTTTTGCGATTCGCAGTGTTTGTGAATGAAAAATCGTTTGATACATATGCCCCTTAATCTCCTCGTGCCTAACAAAAATGAATGTGACCTTATGTAATGCAACTGGTGCTATGTAAAGCACTCTGATACTCAATTCGGGTCTAATTTGGGCTATTTAAAAAAAATCTATATATAATGTGTTGGAGTGATGCCATTTGTAGGTAGCACATGCTCCAGAACATGCTCCAGCACAAGCTCTATGAAAATGACCCCTATGGTGCTCCAGATCCATTTGGATTCCAGGACACCCATGAATAGGTCGGCGAAAAAGGGTGAGAATTTTGAGCCCATGGCTATTCCCTTGTTCTGTTTGTACCAGACATTGTCATCATATTGAACAACACCTTCTTTATATATGACAATGTCTGGTACAAACAGAACAAGGGAGTAGCCATGAGCTCAAAATTCTCACCCTCTTTCGCCGACCTATACATGGGTGTCTGGGAATCCAAATGGATCAGTGGCACCATGGGTAGACTCCATAATATATTGGGGATGCTACAAAGATGATTGTCTCCTACTCTGGTCAGGTTCTCAACACGAACTCAATTCCCATAATATAACCATGAAATTCATGATTAACTCTAGCCCCTCTAACATCACTTTTCTGGATGTTGAAATCTACATAAAATCTGACACATTAGAGAGCCTCTTGTATAGGAAAGAGTCATCCTGCAATTCCATCCTGCACGCAGACAGCTCACACCCCTCTCACCAAATTCAAACAATTCCCAACTGTGAATTTGTGAGAGCCAGAAGAAATTGTAGCAAGGATCAAGAGTTTCATAAGTGTCTAACCAACATGAAACAAAGATTTTACGGACAGGGGCTATAGTGCCCGCACCATTTGTTCTGCAGAAATGAGAATCCAAAACAAAAAGAGGGAGGATACACTACACACATGCAAGCTAACCACTGATGAGGACCAACCGGTCAGACTGAAAACTGATTACAGCAACATGGGTCTAGCAATGAGCAAGAGCCTTAACAAACTTTGGGGCGTATTACTGGCAGATAATACACTCATAGAGATCATACCTATAAACCTCAGATCACTTATAGAAGAGGTAGGACACTCAAGACAAGACTCCGCCCTAGTGTGCCAGGTCCTAGGGACAACTCCTCGTGGTTTACCACCCACAACTTAGGTTTCTTTAAATGCGGTTGCTGCTGGGTCTGCAGATTAGCCCAACCTGGGGTCAAAACCTTCACAACAACGGACAAACAAAGATACCAAATCAAGCATAACATCAACTGCAACACCAAGTTCGTTGTTTGCATTCTTGAATGTGCCTGCAAACGCAGGTACAGCACCAGAACATTCAGATCACTGAAAGATCGAATTGAAGAACACGTCAGAGCCCTACAGCATCAGGACACGAGATATCCCATGGCAGTCCATGCAGCTACCTGCCCCCACCAAGGCCGGAGAAAGCGATTCTTCTTCTTTGGATTCGACATTGCAGCCACCAGTGCCAGGGGTGGCAACCGAGAACTAAGACGCTCGGAAGCAATCTGGATCATGCATCTACAGACTGTACAACATGGACTTAACACTGACCACGAGTTACATTACTTCTTGGGGGAATGATCACCTGCTAAGAACTTATGCTTGGATCTTTTCAAACTGATTCCTCGTGTCATTGCGTGTAGCAGTGTACCATCAACCATGTCATTTTTGGGCAATGAATGACTACCAATTTATTAATTATGCATAGGATCTTCTTGCCACTGTCTGTGGCTTTGTACCATTTACCCTGTCTTACTTTGGAAACGACATGAACTTGCCAGACACCTACACTTCTATCATCACCACTAGTCTGATACCTGCTTTTAGCCAGGGCACCAATTGCCGCACTACATCCATTTCCCGCCTTCCTTGCCCACCCTCATCCTAGTATGGTTGTACAACTAACTCTCCTCCCGGTTGCTTGCTAAGAACTAGCTTAACCTTGGCCTACATACACTCATGTATCCATTGTCCTACCGATACACATCATTTTAGGTGAAGCACCCGCCTTGGGAAACATCACCCGTTCCTTTTCCTCCTCATACCTCCATTCCTTTGGACCTTTCGGTGCCCACGCCTCTACCCTTGGGGCATTATTTCTGACCTCATGCATCTCTGTTTCTATTGACCTTGTTTCTACCTTTCTGCATGTGCCTTATTCTGTTCTCTCCACCCTGCCTCCCAGCATGGCCGTCTCCTCCATGAGATTTGGCTAGCCAGTACTGCGCGCTCTAGTTCTTGGGCAGGTTTTACCTATAACACGCTCCACTTCCTTCTCACTTCCTCCCGGGTCCCCAGACGGCTCCAGTGTCTTCCAGCTCTGTGCTCTTCATTGTACAGGTAAACTGTATCGCCGTCACCACTAGCTTCTCCCTTCCTTTTTTGCCTAATTTTTGAGGTTTCACAACATCCATGTTCGTTCTCCTCTCATTGTCCCCGTACAGGCTTCCCCGCTTCTACTCTTGCATACTCTTCGTGGATCTCTACTTTATACCAGCACCTGAGGTAATTCATTTCCCTCATGTCCACACCCGTGTGCACCATCTCCGGGGACCCCCGCCTTCCATCCTCCTTAGGTCTCTGCCCTTTTACTTGCAGCTTTTTACTGTCCTTCGCCACCCGGCGCTTCACCCGGCCGCTCCTCCAGACACTGGATTTACCCCTTGTACATTCTTGAGGGTAAGTCCACATCACTTGCTGTTCAGCTCCATATCTTCCCGCTCTCCTTCCCCCGTACCTTTCATTTCTCTTCCACAGCATCACATGTGCCGCACCGGCGCGTCTCTTCAATGCTACCGATACGACTTCAGTCAAGCCCTGTAAGGTGACACTCTATCTGCCGTACTACCTCACCCACCTAGGGCATGTTCACCCCTGACCTTTACTCTCTTCCACAGCGGCCGCAACCACCCTTTCATTCCTGTGAACACAATGTGGCGGGCTTTTCAATACCTACACTTCCATCAATTGGGTTCCAACACACGTCCCCAACCAGATTGGAATTATCACAGTTTTTTTGGTGAGTGTTATGATTATGTTTGTAGACCCCCACATTGGATCTCTGATAGACCACCACACATGGCGGCCTTGTACCTGCACCAACCCTTGTTCCACCCATGTCTTTTTCATACAGGGCCTGCTCTCCACATCACTCCAAACACGCATTAGGTAACTAGTTTATTTTCCACCATTTACCCAGTGTTTCAGGTTTACCACAACTCTCTGTTTGCTCATTTCCCAATATCCATTTCTTTTCCTAGGGTCTCTCTTTCCTCCAATACTTTCCCCTTCCCACAGTAGGGTCATTTTCCATGCATACTGTTTAATTGGTCACTATGAGGCACTAATTTTCTTGTTGAAATAGGTATTGGATATCATTCTTGCCACTGGCCATTTTTGGGCCTGATTCACCCTTCATTCATACTAGCACCACATATTTGGGCCTCTTTGGTCGGCTGTATTGGTTAAATCGACATTGAGGTAATCACTACTGCTCACACTGAGATCTTATGTCACTTTACCTTATGTACCTGTGTCTTCCCACGCCTTTTTTCATGATCTCTAAACCTTGAGAGCGGCACATTCACTGAAAGTCACTTAATTTACCATGTTTTCCCACACATTTATCATGAGTCTGATCCATGAGAGTGGCACACTCACTACTGTCACCTTTCACCTTACATTGTGTACAGTATAATTATCTTCAGATGCACCTAGGGTGATCCCTTCCCCATTGCTCTCGGTGTATGACAACGACTAGATTACCCTCTGCCGAGGCGTAAAGGAGGCATACCGAGGAGAAATATCTTTATTTCGCCTCGGTTTTCCTTTTTCTATGTGTGCTGCATTCTGCGACACACATGGAGAGAGGAAAAAGACTCTTGTGATTGTTTTTGTGAAGGAAGGTTTACCTATCTGCACAAAAATAATCATTCCCGCAATGCAGGCACCCTTGCACCATGGTGCAAAGGTGCCTGTGTTAGCGTACAGCAGCCCATTGTGCACCAGCGCAGAGGAAAAGGACAGGAATGCAATGTATCTGATAGATACAGTGCATTTCTTACCTTTTCTTTTGCCGTAGGGCAGTGCAGCAGCATGGCCTGCTGAATTAACTTACGAGGCTGCTTCAACATCCTCTACTGATGCAGTTACTGCACCTTTTGTGAATGAATGAAAAGCCTTGGGTGCCTGGACAATAAGTTGAGCAATTTCATAGAGTGTGTACAAGTTATTCCATTTTTAGGAGGAGAAGAAACGTGTTTCCCCATAAACCTAACAGTATCCACGACTAGGGTCTGATATTTTTCATTAACGATTGTACTACTGAACATCAACAGAAAAAATATTGTGGTAAAAGCATTGAGGAACAAAATACCTAAAGGCAAATGTATATAGGGAAGTATAGATTTAATATTACTAACTCCACATACACGTACTTTGAAGACATAGTGGAGAGGTGTGGCTCACTGGTTAGAGGCGGCAGACCCGGAAGCAGAGAACGGCCCGGGACCAGGGTTCAATTCCCGACGCGGCAGGGTCGTGGACCAGGGTCAGCGGACTCGATAATTCTCGCCTCTGTGCCTACTCTAACCAGGGATCACACTCGGCAACTCTGGGCATTAGCTTGCCTCATCTCTACAACGGCCCCCCACATTTGCCGGGGATGCCTGGTTTCACCTTGTAGAGACCCAATAGGGACCATCTCACAGGGATAGCCAGGACGGGTTCTCCAGCGGTCTACAGTGCCACAACGCCTTAGGGCAGCAGTGCACTTTACAAGACACATACATACATACATATGTCTCATGTGGGTTCATACATGCTGCATTAGGTATAGAAAATCTAGACCTACTTACCTCGAGATTTGTTATTCGATATTCTGCCCTTGATATTGTGTTCTATCAATATTGTGGTCTTGCTATTCTGGGGGCACTTTTTTTAAAGTGAGCCTGAGTGGCTTTTTAATCCTTCAAAGCATGGAATTGGGCCAGTATGTTATAGAATTCTACTATTGGGTGGCATGAAGTTGGTCTCGCAGGAGTCTACTACAGAAACACAGGTTGATTGGTTACAACTTCCTGTAGAAATATCGGTTGTGAATGACTATTGCATGAGGAATTCAATGTTAGGAGGAACACAGCAGATTCATAAGAAAGCCTTTAAAGGTTGGTTTCTTGGATACACTGCAGATTTTGTAATTGAAAATTAGATTGTTCTTGGCATGTTTATCCAAACATTTGTTCATAATGATAATACGCAGCAAGAATTTCACTGGAGACAATAGTGGAAATTGTATATCATTTGGGTCTCCACCAACCATTCTCCTTCGTACTGGAATAATAATTTATAGAGTGTGCAGGACTAGTGGAATGCCATATTTCTGGTCCCAGCCCCCGGATCGGGTCAGCAACTCAGAAAGACGCAGTAGACCAGGACTCAGTAACTGAAAGATAACCCCTTCATTTGGAAGTCAGTCCTCTAGACCTGCGGAGCCCAGTGGCAAGGTTGCAGTTGGTCCTGTACTCTGGTTGCCCTCTAAAAATAAAGCCTCACTGACACCCTATTCATTGTCGACAGACAAAACGCACATCAATGAAAACGTGCGCACGTGGGCCTCATTTATGAGGCCATCCGTCAGTTTTGCGCTTCCGATGCGTCACTTTTTGTGATGCATCGGCAGCGTAAAATATGCCTCCTTTTGCGCACTATTTACAAAGTGACGCATCTAAGCAGATGTGTCACTTTGTAAACCCCTGCGCTACATTATACCTGCGTCAGGTATAATATATGCAGGGGGGGAGTTCCCCCGCGAAAAGCCTCATAGAAGTGACGCAGTGAAATCTATGAGATTTTACTGCGTCACTTCTAGGACACCGTTGCGTCAAAATCTTGCGCCTGTCTCACAGCAGGCGTAAGACTGATGCAGGCCCTTTCACATGGGGCTTGCCCCATGTGAAAGGACGCATTGCTGGAGTTGCGTCACTTTTGTGACACACTCCAGCAATGCGTCACTTTTGCGCTTACAGATACGTCAGAAATACTGACGTATCTGTAACTCCTTGCGACATGATGCGTCATACTGTAAATATGACGCATCCATCATGTCGCAAGGAGTGCGCACTGAGAAGTGACGCATCGCTGCTTTCACGCAGCGATGCGTCATTTCTCATAAATGAGGCCCCAGGGGCCTTGCGCCACCCGTGCGTCACTTTTTCCCATTTTAAAAGTGACGCACCGGTGGTGCAAGGCCTTCATAAATAAGGCCCCAGGTGTTTTCCCAGTGGGCCAGAAGGGTGTGGGCTGATTTTGTACCGATGGGGGCCGTTTTTGGTGCTGGGGGCCGGTTTTGCAGCAGTGCTACAAAATCAGTCCCTTGTTACAAAAGCGCAGCAGCGCTACCACCAACCCCCTACAGCCCCCCACCCAGAGGCCTATTGTACTTAATTTCCAGGGCTGGTTTGCGATCCCAGTCCGGCCCTGGCTGCTATCCGATAGAATAATAAATTTAATAAACTCCTGTCCCCTCAAATTGAGTACAGCGCCATAACTCTTCAGAAGGGAAAACACATGCAGAACTGAGCGCACGTGTTTCCAACGCACTCCTCCAACAGCCCCGCTCTCCTCTTTCACAATCAAATTGTTGCCACCCACTACCTCATTCTCTTCATCGGCCTGTCCTGCCTCTGGCCATTAAAGTGAATGGAGCTCTGTTAACTGCTCCCAGGACCATTGAATAAGTTCTCAAAAAAATTGTGCTCTATAAATGCCTTTGTAACTCACACACGCCCTTTACTGTGATGTCACTGCTGCAGTGTGTGCCTGTTGGTCAAAGAAGACCTCATCCCAGCTGGCACATGCACAACAGGACATTCCCAAAATATATCTCCCTTCCTCCTTGGGTAAAAGGCACACATGAGCAGCAAGAAGTCATTTCGTTCGGCTGCTTGGTGTTCTTCTCTTTTTTTGACTTTCCCTCTGGGTGGTAGTGTGTCACCCATCACGCCCATTATCACCAGCCGTTCCTGCTGAGGTAGATTTTGGATTACATAGCCTTGGTATTCGATGTACTGACATTTAATAGCGTCAGCCGGGCTTCTGAGAAGAGTTTTGGGCACCAGCTCTCATTATTTTACAAATCAAGCACTGAATCAGGTCGCCTCGGCCCAACTCCTGGCTTGAGGTCTTGTCTTGTTTGCATTTTGTCTCAAACCTCCATCACCGGTTTGCACATTCACAAAATTAAAGGAATGTGACTTTGAAGAAGCTACGAAAAATAAAGACCAGCAAAAAAGGTTTCTTTCTATCTCTCATGTCTTTCTGTCATCAATGTTGGGGACGGAGAGCTGTGACAAAAAAGAATGCAGAAGGTAACTTGCCATTGGCATTTGAACTGTGGATAAGTAAATTATGAAATTCTGTTATTTGAGGGTCAGAAAATCATTTAATACTTCACAATGTCGAATTATGACCAAACTCATTATTCTGAAGTAGTTTCAAAACAATTATGTTTCTCATAGAAGCTTTTTGACAGTTTGTATAATGTTCGAAATTGTCTCGTTTTGAAACACTGTGCAACAGTATAAATAATGATTCAGACAAACTATCTCAACCTGGAATTTTGAGTTATTGTAAAACAAATATAAAATGTCTGCAAACCCTGTTTCCGCCCATATTGCATAGCTCCCACAATAATTGCTATTCCAATTGTATTTTTTTAAATATAACCAGAACATAACTAAAGAAAAATAATAATGAGAGCAATTTTAACCTTATATTCATAACATAAAGTAAGCTTAGCAGGTCTAACTCATGTAGAAAATTCTAAAGGGTATGGACAGAATCTTGTAACCCTGTCTGAACATACTCTTACAATTTCTTCCCATTCACAAACCAGGTGTAATAGCATGTCTGGAAAGCCAAGTTGATGTAGGTTTGGAGGTGTCAAGTGACATTTTCAAAGCTACCCATTTCTCCTGTGGGTATGTGTGTCATAGCGTTCAATTGTGCACAGTGAGAAGTGTAAAAGAATGTGAAAAAGGACATTTTTACCTTTTTTTGCCCTCCACAGTGAAAACATTCTTTTCATGTAGAAAGTCCTTCCATTACACCGTCAGTATATCTGGGGATGATACGTTCACCTTCCCATACTCATACTGGATGTGGAATAACTTTCTGATCATTTGAATAGTGGTAAAGCATCAGATTTCTGTGTGTGACTCCCCACAAGTGTACATGAATATAGATGACTGTAGTGGTTTATAAACTTACAAGGCAAAAAATGCCTTATAATGTCCACTTTTCACACAGAGGTGTAGTCATTGAGATTCGGCGAGTGAGGGGGCAGCTGAATCTCAAATTTCTCAACTACAAAAGCAGTGGCTGCAGGTTGGAGGGGTGACATGACCAAGGATCAGGATGGACTGTTTCCATGAGGAACAGGGTCAGTCCTGATTTGATGTAGGCAGGCCATTTTCTAGAATGGCACAGTGAGGGGAAAATAATTGGTTGGAATGTTATCCTGAGTGTTTGCCCCTGGCTACACTATAAGCAAGCATTTGTCCCATTCCTTTTTTGGCGTTTGATTGCCAGTAGTATGTCTGGTGACCTGAGACAGCTGCAACTTTACAAGCCTTCTACTGCCAATGTTTGTGAATGCTGAAAAGTAGTAAATATGCACCCGTTCAAGTAGCTTTTGTGGATGAAGATGTACTATTGCTTTGGTAAACCATTCGCCATATGCATTTTCATTTCTACAAAAAATATAATAAGTCAAAATCTCTTTGCGAAATGACAAGAGAAATCAACAGAAGCATACAAAACCTGACCCCATATCCAAGCCACGAATCCATTTGGTAGGTGTCACACTCCAAACATGGGGGGTCATTATGATGGGGGAATACCCACCACCGCCAGCCGTGCAGTGGCAGGCCTTCCGCCATCAGACCGCGATTTTCCCCCACCACATTATGATGGCAGGGGGATCCAGACTGCGACGGTGACGGACGCAAAGACCGTCCGCCATGGAACCGCCACAGGCAATCGTTACGATTGCCTGGCGGACGGTCCAAACAGGCTAAAATGGCAGTGGTGCATAGCAGGCACTGTCAGTTAAAGTAGGATGCTAGCTACTGCCAGCCTTTCCATGGTGGTGTCGCCACCATGGAAAGGCAGGCGGGGATTAGTTTTGGGGGCCTGTTGGGGGCCGCACTTGTGTTGGGGAGAGGCGTTGGTGCACTATCGGGGTGGGTACCCCCCTTCATTTCACAGCACTAAGTGGCAGGCCTGCCACGTAGTACAGTGAAATGCACAGCCTGCTTTTTTGGCATTGCGGCGGGTGCTGCATTAAGCAGAAAGTGGCGCAATGTTAAATGGCAAGATGCAACTGCCATGGTGGCAGTCGCATCCTAATTTGTAGTGCGGGACCGCCGCATGCATGGCGGGCGGTCTAGATCCCCACTCCGCCCACCATCGTTATGACCCTCTTAATCTTGAAGTTCTTTATGGGAACTCATTACTACAATCACATACAACAGAATGGCCTGGAGTTCTTGCCCTGAAATCACTTATTTTCAATTTATTTTCACTACAATCATTCTTCTTTCACTCTGTTCCAAGTCTTGATGGTAGAGTTGTCAAATTGGTGCATGCATGGAGGGCTCCGTGTTTCTAGTCTTCCCCTTTTACAAATCATTTTTATCAAGTGACTGATTCTCTATGTACTAAGTTCAAGTTACAAACAGAGGTCGGGACAGCAACAAATTAATGGGGAGTCAAGCCAGTGCCAAGCCAAGTGAAAGGCTTGGCTATAAGAGACTATGCCAAGCCATGAAAATATTTGCCATGTATGTCATGCAACAAATATAATCTTATAAATATGATGCAGTCACTTCAAAATTTAAAAAAATAGGTTCCTTTAACATGCGGAAGTGTTTCACTTTAGTACATCAGATGACATCCCTGCATAGACAGATTATTATTTAAAGCTTTTAACCATGAATTTAGCAACATTAATGGCTCACCTCTAGGACAATGACAGGAGCGCACTAAGAGGCAGTTCAGTACTCATGTAAATCCTAAATGTGGCCTGGATTCTAAATATAGATGGAGAAGAATTACAGTCAATTAAATCAAATACAAGAGGTGCTTGTACAGCGCACCTCTTGAACTCAAGTATTTAAAAGTGCTCTCATATGTGATAATGAAGATAAATGAGGCGCTGTGCAATAAAATGATTTGCTAGGATCACATAATTTAGACAAGCAGAGAGGCCATTATTGATTTGGGCTATTTGTTTGTTTTTTTAAATTGAAATTCAGACACCAAATGTTTGTCTCTGTCTTGTTCTCTCTCTCTCTTACCTCTCTTACCTGTTTTACATCAAAGGTCGCTGCTTTTTTTTCTTTTATTCTTGGTGCACAACAAGAAAAATGGACACTTACATAGCTCAGGGCCACCAGACACAACCACCATGCCCAGAATGTGTCCTCTGAGGCTACGCACCTGTTTCCACCCTCGACCGGGATTCACTACCTCCAATGTCTCTGCACTCATGGTAGAGAAATCTGCAGTGATAAATTCATTTATGTAATGTAATGTAATGTAATGTAAAAGGAACTTATAGAGCGCAACTAACACCCAGCGGTTTCTTGGCGCTAAAGCATAAGGAAGACAAACAGTCCGTGGAGCAAGAAGCGTTAATTATAGCCATTACAAAACAGGTGGGTTTTAAGAAGGGACCTAAACTGGGTGTAGGGAGAGGCTAGTCTTAGACCTAAAGGGAGGGCGTTCCAGAAAGACGGGGCAAGAAATTAGAACCTCAGTCCTCCCTTTTTTTTGCGTTTAAAGGTCAGGACCTGAAGTAAGGCCAAAATGGGAGGAACGGAGATTGCGGGAGGGGACGTATGAGTGCAGTAGTGAAGAGATAAACAAAGGACCTATACCAGCAAGGCACTTAAAAATGATGCAACCCAATTTGAACTTGCAATGCTCAGAGACAGGGAGCCAGTGGAGGGATTTTAACAAAGGGCGGACGTGTTGGTGTTTGGGCTGATGGTAAATAAGCCGTGCAGCCTGGTTCTGGACAAGTTGTAACCTCTTTAGTTGGTATGCCGGTATACCAACATGAAGGGAGTTGGCATAGTCTATCCTAGAGATGACTAAGGCCAACAGGACCAAGGTAAAGGCCTCGGTGGTCAGGAAGCGGGCAATCTTTCAAGTTTCCGGTGATTCACCCCCATCCAGTCGCTAATGTGACAGAGAGTGGATTGAAAGTTATGGATGGCCTGGTCCGTAGGGTTAATATCGAAGACCAGCTGGATGTCATCTGCGTAATTTAACGCGGTGACACAGCTTCCTCGGAGGGACCGAATAAGGGGGGTCAAGTATAAATTAAAAAGAAGAGGGGATAAGGAGGAGCCCTGCGGGATGCCGCAGGTTAGCTCGACCTCGTCAGCAGAAAACTGAGATAGCCGAACCGCCTGGCGGCGGTTGCTCAAAAAGGAGCGGACCCAGTCAAGGGCGGTGCCCCGGATGCCAGCCTCCCTGACACGGCCGACCAGGATATCGTGGTCGACCGTGTCAAAGGCGGCCGACAAATCCAGGAGCACCAGAACCTGACTGATATTGGAGTCCGCCCCTCTCCGCAGTTCCTCCATAACTGAGGTATAACAGATTCCGTAGAATGATTAGGTCTGAAGCTGGCCTGTTGGGAGTTGAGAAAATGAGAGTCTTTAATGCAAGTACTCAGGATGTTAGTAACGTGGGACTCAAGAACTTTGCTGAGGTAGGGGAGGAGGGAAATGGGGCAAAAGTTACTCATGACCGTAGGGTCTGCTGTAGGTTTTTTAAGGATGGGCACAACCTCGGCGCTTTTAAATGACCTGGGGACTGTGCCAGAGGAGAGAGAATTGTTCAGCAGTGCCAGAGGTGGGGAAGGGCAGGCTGCGAAAACCTCACGGAGAATCAAGGGAGGGCAACAGTCAGTAGGGGATCCAGAGGCAACCTTCTTTAAGAGGGCAGGAAGCTCCGTCTCCGAGATTGGAGGGATCTGAGTCAGCTGTATGGAGTTTGGAGAGGGCAAGGAAAAGTCGGGCCTAAGGGAGTGAAGCTGGGCTGAGGATAGAATGCTGTTTTTAATATTGGGAATTTTCCCCACGAAGAAGAGATTTAGGGAGTCACAAAGTGCACGGGAGGGAGAGGTTTAGCGGTAACCCTGTCTGGGTTTGACAGTCCCTCCACGATAGAAAAGATGTCTTTGGTTTTGGTGGCGGAGTCAGCAATCTTTTTTGAGAAATAGGTGGTCTTAGCTTGTAGGACCGCTATTTTATATTCTTTAAGTAGGGTTGTAAACCGCAGTTTAATGTCGGAAGCGTAACCGCATCGCCACCGGCGCTCGGCCTGTCTAAGACCCAGCTTCAGGACTTAGAGGTCCTCAGTGAACCACCTTTGGGCGTCATGCAGGCGCTTAAGCTTAATCTGTCTGAGCGGAGCCACGATGTCACTGGCTGACTCCAGCCAGTGTGTGAGGGCTAAACCTTGGGTATCGGTGGAGCCAAGATTAGAGGGGGTGGAGGTTCTAAGTAGGGTGACAAATTTACTGAGATCGGCCCTATTCCAATTCCGGGCCGAGAGGTTACCTTCCAAAGGTCTGCTAAAGCAGGGAGTAGCCATAAGAGAAAAGGAAATTATAAAATGGTCTGACCATAAGCAAGGTGAGATGAGAGGGGCAGATATGTCCAGGTTGGATGTCCAAACCTGGTCCAAGATGTGGCCCTTGATGTGGGTTGCAGATTTTATGTGTGACAGACAATTCATACTAGATAAAAGATCAGTAAATGTAACAGAGCAAGCACTATCCTTTACATCAGAGGGCCAGTAATTAAAGTTGCATAAGAGTAAGATTTTAGAATTATTAATGATAAGTTGGGAAAGCATGTCCCCAAACATCGTAGGAAAATTGGACATGGACTGGGGGGGACGGTAGACTAGGACACAAATAAAAGGGGTCACTGAGGATTCCAGTCTCAGCACAAGATAGTCGACCAAGGGAATGTCGACTGAGGTCAGGGCGGAGAATCGGGTGGAATTTTTAACAATCACTGCTACCCCACCTCCCGGCCTACCAGAAGCTCTGTTCGCCTGGAGGATGTAGTAGCCAGCGGGGATTGCAGCAAATATGTCAGGGGCAGATTCCTCATTAAGGCATGTCTCCGTTAGCAGCAATATATCTGGTTTCTCAGAGTCTAACAAAGCGAAGATTTCCAGCTGATGTTTTGCCTTTGAGCGTGTATTACGATAGGTCACTGTGAGATTGGGGTATGGAGTCCTTTTGTTAGATGGAGGGTTGATAGCAGAAGGAGGGGCTGAGGGCGGAGGGGTTACTATCTCGGGAAATGTGTCTCTGGCACAGAGGAACCCCAGTGATTCAAAGCTCGACAGGGTCGCGGGGGGGGGTAGGCCCATGCGGATGCAGTCGGATCAGGTCTGTAGAAGTGTATTGAATAAAACCGGCAGAGGGGCATGCCCCGGCCGGCCGCGGACGCGCTGACTGCGCGCCCGCTGCGCTCATCCGCTGCGCGTCCGAAATATGCAAATTTTTATAAGGTGATGAGGGGGTGTGGCCTCGTGTTAGTGGGCGTGACCTGTGGGCTGATCGAGTAATGGCGCCGAAGAGTCAATATCCCCACCCACGGCAGCGCTAGAATCCGCTGCGCGGGGTTAATAAGATGGGATTTAAAGTGCAAGTGCCCAGAGAGCTTCGAGCGTACAGATCAAGGTAAAAACAGTATATAAATTTACAGTTTTAAAATCACTAGAGTGTCTCCCGGCTTCCGCCTCAGGAGTGTCGAAATCCTAAGCGCAGGCTTGTACTCAGCGCAGCTTAAGAAGTATAAAGGGGCGTGGCCTCGTGTTAGTGGGCGTGGCCTGTGGGCTGATCGAGTAATGGCGCCGAAGAGTCAATATCCCCACCCGCGGCAGCGCTAGAATCCGCTGCGCGGGGTTGACCAGATGGGATTTAAAGTGCAAGTGCACAGAGAGCTTCGAGCGTACAGATCAAGGTAAAAACAGTATATAAATTTACAGTTTTAAAATCACTAGAGTGTCTCCCGGCTTCCGCCTCAGGAGTGTCGAAATCCTGCATGAATATGTTTGTAAGTTTCTAGAAAGCCTAAATGGATGTATGTGGGTCGTAATCATAAGTGTGTGGATGAAAATGCCTTTGTCAATTGGGCCCAATAGGTCTTAGTTTATTTTGGCCCTAGCAATATCCCACAATATTTTAGGGTTTAATAGTCATTTGAGAGTATGTTTTTAGGATAGTCAGACATGTCTGTGAAGTTTAGTTTGTACATCAATTGAGTTTTTTCATATGTGATAGAAACTCTTTTTCACTCAATAGCCTTTTCATTTAGCACGACTCTGTACTGACAGTAGATTAGGTACAAACATCCATCACTAAATCAGAGAAAGGAAGCTAAACATATAGTTCCTGTTAAAGGAAGATGCGTGTTATTTGTCAGAGAAGGTTGCTAAAGAAAACACCTCAATGGCTTCGTTATCTGTTCATTCCACATTTCAATTCTTCCAGTGTTATTTGGGGGTGCAGTAGCACCTCCGACACCCCGAGATACAGAATCCTATGATTGAAGGGTGAATCATGTCCTGTGTCCGGTCACCTGTTGGTATTCAAATTACATTAAACACACGGTAATCCAGGATGACAAATATTTTTCAATGTCTCCAAAGGCGTTTTTATATTTCAGCTAAAAATAACAATCTGACATGAGTTTTTTCTACTGTTTACCTTGTCAGTAAGTGTGTAATAAGTGAGATATTTAAACAATCTAAGCACTAAAGAGTAACCCTGGGCGAAGCACTACGCTACGCTCGCGGAGTTTGCGAAGTTTGCGCAACTTCGCACTACGCGAGCTGCACGTAGCACAGTGCGAACACGCGTAGTGCAGCGTAGCGTAGTGCAGCGCTCATTTTTTGCTTGTTCGCGGTCCTGAACGTCATGCTCGTGACCGCGAGCAACCAAAATGACATCCCGGCGAGATTCTCAACGCGGGGAGGTAAGGTTTCTCATTGTGAGTGGTTGCGCATGCTCGTGACCGCTCTTAATGAGAAACTACCAGTTCGCGTTGAGAAAGCTGCTGCTCGAGTAATAATCTACTCAAGCAGCAGAAAACTACAGCTCACACTGTGCAAGATGCCGTTTTCAATGATTGCACAGTGCCGGATGCTTGTCCGCACTGTGCAATCATTGAAAACACATCTTGCACAGTGCGAACATGCTACTACGCAGCTCGCGTAGTGCTACGTGAAGTTTGCGTAGTGCGAAGTGCACTTCGCGTAGCTTCGCGTAGCTTCGCGTAGCGCTACTTCGCAAACTACGCCCACCCTTACTAAAGAGCCAGGTAGGGTAACACAATATTTATAGTTAACATATAACTGTCCTTTCTGCATATAGATCATACATTATAAGCAAGCATAATCTATTCATTAAATGTAGGCATCTGGAGTCTGATAAATACACAATGATTAAGTGCTTCCGACCCCCTGGTAGGAAATCTAGAGCAGTATGAAAGAGGCAGGGGTACAAATACGTAATTTTACTTTCTTCATAACTATTGTGATAATTCTGCTATGGTCGCCATACCATACCTTTCAAAATTTCTTTGGACAAACCATAAACATTTGTAAGGTTTCTTCTGATAATATACACCTGATATATATTGCAACCCTGTGATTTCACACGACGGTCTATGACTACCCGACATTAGGGGGACATCCCATCTAAGCCAACATGCCAGACTAGCATTATTGAAATTAAAATTATTTATTTATTGTTAGTTAAAACCATAACAATATTACAAACACTAATTTTAACAAGAACAAATCGCATAAAAGTTACATCTCTCTAAAAACATCTTATCTTAAAATTGATTTAATTATAAAATATATTTCATGTTTTATCATTACACTAGCATTAGTATTTAAGGTAGCGTCTGTAGCAGCTGGCAGGGGCTCTGTCATCTCATCCCGAATTCTTTAGTCATAGAACATTTACAGATAATATGAAAAAAGGTAACTTTACTTCCACATTCTCTCACACAAACATTTGACATAACTACACCATATTTAAACAAATGTACCCATGTATAATACACACAGTGCAAGATCCTTAACTGCACCAACCTGGATCCTGAACGTATCAGTACCTCCCTTGGGTACAATATTGCCTCATCCTCATGCCTCCTGACTCCTCAACATCGCCCTCCTCCTCTACCCATTTGTCTCTCAGCTTCTCTAGTGAGTACGAAGGCTTATTAATGAGGTTTTTCTATGTCTTAGAGATCACATGTCTCTGCAAAGGAGCCAAAATGGCTCTATATTCCAGTGGGGACCTATTCTATCCCTCAATAAATGTGTTCTGATATTTTATGCATGCCATATCTGCAAGTAGAGATCAACAATACTCTACTTAGCATTTCAAAAGATTTAGTTCTATCTATTCCTCCAAACTGTCCTATTTCCTGGACCACCCACATGTTTCAAATCATGCAGAGTCTCATTGTGGCGTTTATAAATTATACCCACCACACCTTAAAAGCTTGTACCAGCATATTAGATTGTTCTAGAAGTCCAGAGGGTATCCTGCTCCATGTATTACTCTAGGATATCCTCTGAGCCCAATAGCACGTATGTCCACATGTAACAAGGGTTCCTGCTGTGAGAAGAAGATCCCAAAGTTCAGTATTACCAGCTGGGCTGCCCAGTAGTATTGACAATTCCCCCCCCCCCATAAATTCCTTTTTTTTTCTTTATTAAGTTTTTTGGCATCAGCAGAGAAAAAAAACAACCAGCATCAAAAAACAGAAAAAACAATAATACAATTCAGATCCATGATAAGCAGAGTTGACAAAACAATAGATCAATTGCTATAAAAATAAAAGAAGGCAAAAGAGAGCACATCGCAAATGAGAGCTAAAAGCAAAATACATCTCAATTTCCTATCCAATTAGTAATTGGGGACCATAAGTTGCGACTAAATGTCTTCTTTCTTATACCCTTCAGTTTATATAATGCGGTTTCAAGATAGTACATAGATAAAAGCTTATTTCGCCACAAAATGAGATTCGGTGGTTCTTCATCAAGCCAGCCTGATGTTATACAAAAACGAAAAGCAGACATACATATGAACACAAATCCAATGTCTGAATCCGAGGACAAGTTAGCCGCAATTTCTTCACAACCAAGCAAGTCTAGAGATGCTGTTAATTTGACTGAAATGGACAGTTAAGCTGTAAGAAAGTGCTGTACATAAACAATAAATCTTGCCAATTTCGGACAGTCAAAAAACATGTGTACAGCGTCAGCCCCATGTAGATTGCAGCGGCTACAACTTGTCCCACGCCCTGCACTCCATTTAGCTATCTTCCCTGGTGTATAGTAAAGCCCGAAGACAGACATAAAATGCTGGCTGATGAGTGATCCATTCATCAAAACATTTCTAGCAATTGCTAAGCTTCTCTCTATATTTACACATTGGATATTCAATTTATTCTGCCATTTGATCGCTACAGCCTCTAAATCATCCTCCCTCTTTTCCAAGATTAATTGATACAGAGGCCCAAGTCTTCGCCGCTGCTTAATCGCTTCTAAGATTTCAATATTCCCCAAAAAAATTAAAGATTGTGACAACTTCTGCAAACACAAACTGCGTACCTGAAGATATTTAAAAAAATCAGAGCGAGGTATATGATAAGTGTTCATTAAATAATCGAATGATACAAAGTCCTTCTCTATAAATAAATCCCCCAATTTCTTAATGCCTAAATTATTCCACCTATACATTACCCCATCCTGGAATATCGCGTGCAAAAAAGAACAGTTCTGCAAAGGTGTATACTTCGCTAAGTTAATACTAAGCCGAAATTTTCTTTTAATAGATCGCCAAATAAAAAAGGCTGTATCAAATATCTTGAATTTAGTCTTTTTATAGTAACTTGGCTCTATAATCCGGTTTAAGCACTGTTTCGCCTCCGTACCCAGGAGCATTTCATAGATCGATGGGGTCAAAAAGTCCTCTGTGTAATCTTCCGGCAATAAAAGTACGCCCATGTATTGCATTATTTCCATCCAGTGGTAAAATTGAAAATTTGGGATGCCCCACCCCCCTCTATCTCTAGATAACTCACAACTTTTCAACGCTCTCCTGGCCCGGTGGTACCCCCATAAAAATCTAGAGCACATTCTTTCCAAACGGGCAAAATAGCCTGACGGTATTAACAACGGTATGGCTCGAAATATGTATAAAAATTTAGGGAAGATAAGCATTTTTATCAGATTGCTTCGACCTAGTAAAGAGAGCTTCAAATTATTAACCCTTTCTAAAATTCTATTAGAAGATGCTATTACAGGGTCTAAATTATTAGGAATAATGTCCTCAATGGTAGCAGTGATTTTAATTCCAAGGTATATGGCCTCTTTATCTATCTTCATGTTCTCTGGACGTCCGAACAACGGAGTGTATAAGCTGAGTTTTATCAATATTCAACTTATAACCAGAGAAACGGCCAAATTCCTCCGCTAATTTTACAATATTAGGTAATGCCTTATTAAGTTCCGCTGTTGCCACGGCAATATCGTCGGCATAAGCGCAGACTTTTAATTCCCAACCATTTAACTGTACTGGTATAATTGCAGAATTCCTTTCCAGCTTTCGGATAAAAGGATCAATATATAAGGCGAACAGCAAGGGGGAGCAGGGGCAGCCCTGTCTCGTCCCCCTTGCTATCCGCACCAACCCTGACAGAGAGCCTGAAATCCGAATGACCGCAGTCGGTTTAGAATAAAGTGTTCTTATTGCCTTAATAAACTCCCTGGGAATCCCTATCTTCTCCACCGCCGACCACAAAAAAGCCCAGGTGACCCTGTCGAATGCTTTTTCGGCGTCCAACAGGGCCAACCCGACCGGAGAGCCGGTCCCCTGCGCCCAATCCAGCAAAGATATCATTCGCCTGATATGGTCTGTGGTACCTCTACCCTGTATAAAACCATGTTGTCTTATGGAGACAATCCCTGTCATTTGGTCATAAAGAAATTGGCCTATAAGACCCCATCTCTTCTGGATTTTTTCCTTTCTTTTTAAATATAACGATAATTGCTTCCGCCCATGACTGTGGAGCTCTCCACTCAAAAGCTTGATGGCATACTTCCACCAGTTCTTTTTTAAGTTGGTTTCTAAATGTTCTATAAAACTCCAACAGAATATTGTCTGACCCTGTAGCTTTACCCAGAGCTAGCCCTAGAATTGCTGTCTCTATTTCTTCCCATTCAGGAGGTGCCAAGAGATTCAGTCGCTGAGCCTCCGATAAAGTTACTGAACTCGTTTCCTTTAAGTATTCACTCAGTTCAGTGGAATTCCCTTCCTCACTATAAAGTCGTTGGTAAAACTCTTGGAAGGCCGCCAGATCCCCTCCTTTAGTCTCCTGTATAACCTCCTTTAAATCCCTGATTTTCAGAATGTCATTATATACCTGTTTCTCCCTTGCTCTCTTTGCTAGCAGCCTGCCAGTTTTTTCCCCAAACTCATATGCTGTTTCCTTATATTGGGTATAATTGATGGCGATTATATCGGCTATTTTAGAATAAGCATTAGCTCTTTTAATCGAGAGATCCTTTTGGGCCAGTTTGCTCAAGTCGGATTCCCCTAGCACCTCTGCCAGCTTCTCCTCAGCTCTTATAATTTCGTCAAAATCCTTCCGTTGCTCAGTTAAAAATTGCTTACGCTTAAACCCAGAGTAACTAAGAGTCTCCCCACAGACCACAGCTTTGAATATGTCCCAAACCATTTCCTGAGTTGCTGTGCCTTTATTATAAGTGAAGAATTCCTCTATTACTTTAGACATGTATTGACAATACTGTGCTTCTAGTAATAGTTTGCGCTCAAAAGACCATCGTGGGGATTCTCTTTTACCCTCCATTTCAACATTTAATTCCAATACTACCGGGTTGTGATCAGAGATTAGTTTGGGATGGATCTGGATTTTGGCTTGTATTAAAAAGACATGTGAAATAAAAAAATAATCCAGTCCAACAAATTTAAGGTGGGGAGCAGAAAAGTACGTAAACTCTGGGTCATTGGGGTTCTTTTCATGCCAAACATCATAAAGGCCGTGATCCAGAAGTAACCCCCGTAAAGCAGTGTATACAAGTTTTTTCTTGCCAAGGTATACTGAGTTGGATCTTATATCAACCCCTGCCCCCACATTAACATTGCAATCTCCACACAATAGTACTGGGGTAGTCCATTGTGCCAGTTCTAAGTTAATAAAATTAAGTACTTCTGGATCATCTAGATTTGGGCCATATATGTTACAGAGTGTGAACCCTTGCCGTCCCCCCTTGAATTCCGCCATCACCCATCTTCCCTATTTATCTGCTGCCGTCTTTATACAATCCACCCACCCCCTCTTTTTTAATATCGCTACCCCTCTTTTAACTCCGGATTGCTTGGAGCAGACTACCAGCTCCATCCCCATATTCTTTTAATATTCTCTGTTAGCCCACGCAATATGGGTTTCCTGTAAGCAAAGTATATCTATACCCCAAATCTGTATAATCTTAGCTAACACTTGCCGATTTCGGGGAGCATTTAAACCACATACATTTAATGTACATATCTTAATCTTTCTGGCCATCGAAATTTGATTTCTCTTCTCATTCTTATACCTCTAACTTTCAGAAAAAATCTTTCAGCATGTGTTTTGCATATTAACACAAACAAATGTAGGTCCTCTGCCGATGCCATTTTTACCCCCCGTCACCTAAACCCCATGCCCCCCCTTCTCCCCCCTTTTCCCCCCGCCCCTTCTATCCCGCCCTTCCCTCCCCCCTCCCAACATTCCCAACTCATGAGGCCCAAGGACCATAAGTCCCTGCAATGATGGAGTACCGTGTCCTCCCCCCACAAACCCCTAAGACCAGAACTTTATCTTGCCTTAAGAAGAAATAAAATCGCAAACAAACAAGAAAAAGATACAGAAAGACCATATAATCAACAGCCGATCTCTAAGGTCAGCTACATGAATATGTAAATTATATCACCATTATTATTCTATCTCTACGTTCTATAAGGTTTCCAGAAACTCTTTCGCCTGAATTTCTGACTGAAAAAACCTGGTTTGACCTTTAAACATGACCTTGAGTTTCGCGGGATTTTGCAGATATACAACAGCCCCTCTCTTTTGAAAATCCGGAATTAGCTGCCTTAAATGCCTCCACTTAGAGACTGTTGCCTGGCAGAAATCCGGTCTAACGAAGAAATTACACCCCTTATCTTTAGCTTTCTTATCTGGCTCAGCCAGGTCATAAATGTCTTCACGTGCTAAAAAGTTATTGAAGCACACTAGTATCGCCCTTGGAAGGTTCTCTTGTCCTTTTTTTTTTTTCTTTTTTTGGTGTTCAAACTGCTTTATTGCATAATTTGAAAATTACACTGCAGTTGTCGCCTACAACCCGGAGGCTGGCAGCATCATGACAAAAAGAAATATGAAATGACAGTAGGTAGAGGTATACACAGCCTTTAAACCGGCATCCCGGAGGCCCGGTGGCGACAAATCTTAGCAGTGCAGGGTTGCCTGGTGGTGGGGATTAAGGGAGGAAGGGAGTAGGAAATGAAATTAGTAAGGCTAGGGAGTGGACCAGAATCGGAGACCAAAAAAAAGAAAAAAAAAAAATTGAAGGGGAAGAAGGAAGAAAAAAAAAAAAAAAAAAAAGGGAAAAGAGAAAAAAAAAGAGGGGAAGGGGGGGAGATAGGGTGAGGAAGTACGTATAATTTAGGATTTACTGCAGCAGAACAGGTTTTACATGTTTTTTTTTCCCCCAGAGTTTGTCTATTCCCAACAGTGAACAATACAAATAGGCCTTATACGCACATCAGAACGAGAAAAACCGGATCAATATGGTTGCTTATGCGAGAGAACTCATAGGAAGTTACATGGTTTCCCAGTGGCGGCCGCAGCGCCGGACAGTCATGAATATAAATAGAAGAAGGCTCGTGTGTCATGTCCCAAGGGGATAAAAGTATGTGGGATTGTGGGGCCGTGATGTGCATTGGATGGGGAAGCAGCTTGTGTACGCACCAAGTGTGAGGCCAATTACGATACTAGAACTAGCGGGGGAAATGTGTCAGACCTGGGGCGTGGAGTGCACATGTGTCAGGGACAGACGCCTCTCAGTTCCCGAAGTCGATAGCCTGATCAGTCAACCCCCAGCTGCGGCTCCGAGGCCGCGTCGTCGTCTCCCTGAGCAAGCAGGTAGGAAATGAGCGGGCTCCAGATGTCTTTCGGCTTGTTGGGGAGCGGCAACAATTCGGAATAAGTGATGTGTTGGGTCTGACAGTAAGTCACATCCGAGATCCAGTCCTTAAACTTCGGTGCCCTGCCTCGGCCCCAGCGGCAAGCCACGCGTCGCTTAGCCAAGAGCAGAGCAGTGTCAATGAATTTCCTGCTGGCTTTCGGAATGTGCGGTGTGAGTCCCAAGAGTGTGAGACGCGGCTCCACCTCAATGGTGACCTTGGTCATCGCTGTAAGAGCAATGGTTACCTGTTGCCAGTAAGCATGAACAGCGGCGCACTCCCAGGCCAGGTGCAGAAAGCCAGCGTGTCCAGCTCGGCATCGCTCACATCTGTCATTATCAGCCAAGCGGAACCTGAATTTTCTGACCGGAGTATAATATAGCCGATGAAGGAACTTACAGTGTATCATCTTGAGTCTGCTACTGGCTGATATCCTGGCCGTGAGGGAGCAACAGTATTGCGACTGCTCATCAGTAAGCGTGGAGGACAGGTCCGCATTCCAGGACGCCCTAGCGCCCGTCACAGGAGGGTCAGTGTCTGATCGAAGTTGGCGATAGAGGCCAGAGACCAAATGCGCACCGTCTTGCGAACTAAGCAGAAAGTGCAACGGACGAAGTAGCTCCGGTTCATTCGGGTAATCGAGCGGCGAGCGATCACGCGTAGCAAAGAGTACCTCCATGGATTTAAAAGTTTTGTCCGTGAACAGATCACCCCAAGAGACTAGATTTAACCATCCGCAAAGCAGCCGAAAGCCGCGTTCCTGCAATAATGCGAGTGTAGGATGGTATGTCAGGGGGAGGCGGGGGGAGTAAGGGAAGGAGCAAGACAGCCTCTTGGCCAAGCGGCGCCATGCGTCTAGAGTGCATGAGACAGAAGTGTTTGGAGTCTGGATCACCGGCTCCGGACAATGGAGTAGCCCATTTAGCGGTACAGGGTGCACTATCCAGTCTTCCACAGCAAGCTGTGGCATAAATGGTGTGGGGACCATCCAGTGGAACGCGTAGTGGGCCTGCGCGCAAAGATAGTAGGACTCAAGGTCGGGAACGTCAAAGCCTCCAGATTCGTAAGGTAGTATGAGAGTGGACCATTTCAGTCGTGGGGCCTTGCCCCCCCAAAACAGACGGCAGAGCTCCGACTTCAAAGTCTTGAAGAAAAAAGCACCCGGGTGATACGGGATATTGAGGAATAGGTATGGGAAGCGGGGTAGCACCACCATCTTGATGAGGGAAGCTCTACCAGCCATGGAAAGCGGTAATGTAATCCAACGATCAACCAAGGCTGTAAGGGTCATGATCGATACCCCGTAGTTGGAGCGGAGCATCTCCTCTCTATCCCGCGAGATTTGTATGCCAAGATATCGGAGCTCCGATCGACACCACTCCAGTGGGTAGTCGAGAGGGAAGTCGACTACTGAGTCGGTGAGGGGGAAGAACTGTGACTTGGACCAATTTATGTGAATCCCCGACATACCTCCGAAGGCCACAAATTCTCGTAATAAGGGATTGAGGTAAAGGTGCGGGTGTTTAACATAAAGCGTGATATCGTCTGCATATAGTGATACATCTATTTGGCGCTGCAGGCATTGCACAGCACCTTCGCGGTGCAGTTGACGGAGCCGACGGGCTAGGGGCTCAACTGCAATCGCGAAGAGGAGGGGGGACAGGGGGCATCCCTGACGCGTGCCCCATGTGAGGGCCACTGAGTGAGAGAGGCGGCCATTGACGAGGACTCTCGCCGTCGGTTGTGTATAGAGGAGTTGTATCCAGGAGAGAAAAAGCTTGGGGAATCCCATGCTCGCCAGCACTGAGAACAAGTAGGGCCATTCGACAGAGTCGAATGCTTTGGTAACATCTAGGAATACAGCAGCCACCGGGAGATCCGGATGCACCGTGCGGAGGAGTGAAAACAGGGTGCGCAGGTTGTGAGAGGTGGATCGGCCAGGGACGAATCCCGACTGGTCGGGTAACACAATCCTGGTCATGAGGAGGGATAGCCTGGTGGCTAGGATTTTAGCTAGTATTTTCATGTCACAATTCAGGAGGGACAGAGGACGGTAGGAACCACAGGAGCCGGGGTCCTTACCGGGTTTAAGGAGGGAGGTGATAACCACCTCTCGCATGGAGCCTGGAAGGACTCCATCAGCAAGCGATTCCTCATAGACCTCGCGGAGGACTGGGGCCATAATGTCGATATATGTTTTATAGAACTCGGCCGGGAGGCCGTCTAGTCCAGGCGCTTTGCCATTCTTAAGGGACATTATGGCCTCACGGATTTCGTCCAGTTTAAATGGAGCCGCCAAGAAGGCCCTGTCTCCGTCGCTAAGCCAACAGAGCGCTACATCGCCCAAATAATCAGCATAAGGTAGATCAGCTGGGGCATTGGTAGTGTAAAGAGTATGATAGTGTGAAGTAAAGGTGGCCAGCAGTGCGTCTGAATCCCTGATTCTGTGTCCCTGGTCGTCAATGAGTTCAAGGACGGCGTTACGATCACGGGAAGTGCGCGTCAACTCAGTTAGAGCCCTCCCCGGTCGGTCACCCTCACAGTATCTTCTAGCCTGCCAGTGTTTGCCCTTGAACCTAGCTTCCCTGTCAGCTTCCTCTTCATATTTAGTCAGTGTGTCCCTGAACTCGGCATGCAGTGTAGGGTTATCCTCTGCCACCATCCGAACCTCCAGTGCCCTCAGCTCTCCATGCAGCCTACGGATGGTGGCTTGAATGTCTCGAAGGACCCCAAAACTTTTAGCCATGCAATACCCCCTGACAGTGACCTTAAATGCCTCCCATATATGTTCAACTGAGTCAACCGATCCCTTGTTTCTTGGAAAGAAGTCTGCTATTTCCTCCCCCAACTCAGCCCGGAACAAGGCGTCCAACAAGGCAGTCGGCTGCAGCCGCCATTGGGGTCTAGGGCATTCCCACCCGGGTATCCGAGTATGCATCAGGACAGGACTGTGGTCAGAATATGTTCTCGGCAGATGTGTGACTGTCAGTACCTCCGGTGTGACCCCAGTGGAGACAAGGAAATAGTCCAAACGCGCCCATGTGTTTGTCTGCGATGTGAAGTGGGCGCCTTCCAGTCTAGCCGGATGTAAGCATCGCCATATGTCTACTAGGGTCCCCTCAGCGACGATGCCCTCTAGGGCTTCCCTTGCTCTGGGCTTGTAATGGCAAGCCCCATCCGCTCTATCCAGGCCAGGTACCAGTGCCAGGTTGAAGTCCCCACCCCAAACCACATGGCGGGAGCCAACGTCCACGATTTTGCCCCAGAGTGTAGTGAAGAAAGTGGGCGTGTCTACATTGGGTGCGTAGCAGTTTACAACGGTGACGGCATCTCGCCCCATTCTCCCCCATAATAGAGCGTAACGACCCTCCCTATCCGACAGTTCCCCACATTTCTGAAATGGTCCAGTACCTCGCAGCAGGATGGCAACCCCCCTGGCATATGTGGAATAGGATGAGAATAAGCGGGTACCAGCCCACTTACATGCAAATGTGGTCTGTACTTGTGGCGACAGATGCGTTTCTTGAAGCATGGCAACATGTACGTTATGCCTGGTGAGGTAAACTAGCACATTACGACACTTTTTGGCGTTATTAAGCCCACGAACATTCCACGACATGCAATGTAACTGTACATCAGACCCTAAGACCGCCATGGAGAATAGAACAGCAATGCTTCTCTCTCTGAGTATGATAAAGCAGTAGTTCTCAAATCGCGTGTGAAAATCAAAGCAACAAGGTGCGTCAAAATCCAGAACATCATCCAGCGTGTAGGCTTCACCCCCCAAACAACCCCCCCCCTCCACCCACTACAGCATCCCAACCATGTCTGCAGCCAGTCAATCCCACCCTCAGTCCCTCCCCGCCACCCCCCCCAACACCCAATTCAAACAGGTTAACAATGAGCATGGGGTACACCCGACAGGGTAACAACATCAAGGGCGCACAACCACTGTACCCGCCGATGGCCTCCGAAACTGTACCGCCCTCGATGGAGGCCAGGGCTGGGCAAGCGGAGCTTGGCATACGTTACCACAGAAGCGACCAGGCACCGCAGGTTTCTTGTGGAGTAGATAGCATCTTCGGAGCTCGCAGGCCGAGCAGGGAACGCAACAGCACCGAGCAGTCAAAGGTGCAGTACAGGTGAATGTTCATAGTCAGTGTTCGTCCTCCGCGGCGGATGGATCACCATCCCTCAGGTCCGCCGCAGCAGCATGGTCGCCTCCTCTGGCCTTGCGAAGTGATTTCAGATAGTCCTCAGCTTTTTGGGGGTTCGTGAAGAAACGTTGCTTCCCTTGGTGTGTGATCCGGAGCTTCGCGGGGTAGAGTAAGGCATAGTCTAGTTGTGCGTCGCGCAGTTTCTTTTTCACAGGGATAAATTTACGCCGTTCCTCCTGCACCATCGGGGTAAAATCTGGATAAATGGAGAAGGCGATGCCATCATATTGAAGGGATCATTGAGTGCGAGCAGCTCTCAGTGCGACATCCCGGTCGCGATAGTTCAACAATTTGGCGATGATTGGCCTAGGCGGTAGACCAGGCTTGGGGACTGTTGCCAGCGATCGGTGCGCTCGCTCGACGATGAATTGTGGAGAGAAGGCATCTTCACCTATGGACCCCTTGAGAAGCTTCTCGACATACAGTTCCATCCTGCCCGTGTTGGTGGACTCCGGAATACCCGTGACGCGGATGTTGTTGCGCCGACTACGGGCTTCCAAATCCTCGTTCTTCGCCGCTATGATCCTGAGTAGATTGTCCATACGGGCCAACTGAGTAGTATGAGTGGAGGTGATGTCGTCTGCATCAGAGATACGTTGTTCAGTAGCCGTGAGTCGTTCCTCATGCCGGTCTACCTTGTGGGCCAGTGCGTCTAGTCTGGCGGTCACACCATCCACCTTCTCCACCACGGTCGCAAATCCCTGTCGCATTTCTTGGAACAGGTGCTGTAGATCGAGTTCTTTGGTTGGAGAAGAAAGGTTCTCTTGTCCTTGACGGGGTTTCCTCACATTGAAAGGAAACCTATGTGCCCTCTGTACTTCTCGTGTCCATTCCCACGTAGTCAATTCCGGAAAGGCTTATTTCAGCAGTTCTGCAATAAACTTACGCGGATTTGTCCCTTCCAATCCCTCCGGAATACCAAGAAAGCGTAACTTATGTCTGCGGGCATGATTTTCAAGTTCACTGAGCTTATTAGTCAAATCATCACGTTGTGCCTTAATACTCTCCAACTCTTCTTTCTGCGCTGCGGCATAGTCTTCAAGTACTGATATACGTGCTTCTGTTTCTCTGACTCTGTCTGCAGTTTCTGCTCCCAATTTTATCGCCCGCCTTACTGCATTTTTCACTTTACTACATGTTGCCTGCACACGTGTGATTTCTACTTTACTCTCGGCTCTGTGGCCCATTAGAGTTTCTTTTATCGTAACAAAGGTAATTTCCTGCGGGGGTGATATCTCAGAAGCGCTTGGCTCTATCCTTCTTGTTTCACTCGACGTTTGCCTCTCCTCTAGCGTTTCCCCTATTACCGAACCAGATGCTTGAGGGTTATCTAGTTTATGCTGTTGCTTTTCTTTTTTTCCTCTCAGTTCTCTTCTTTATAGTAGAGGCACTGCTATCAGGCGATGTCCTGCTTTCCCCGTTGACTCGTCGCCACTGCTAGCTTCACTAGCATCATTGACCCAATCCTCATCAGACGATTTTTCAGAGAGTGAATAGAAATTTTCGCCAGATTCTGGTACTGACAAGGTTCCTTGTGAGCCGAGCTCTTTTTCCAATAGATTGAATTGAGTCACTACAACATCAATGTCTCTTAAGGCTACACCTCCCAGGGCATTACCTTCAACAATATCCTGTTCCTGTTCCTGAGCCTCTTGAGATTGTACATTGTTTTGTGCGGTATCAGAAATGTCTATACTCTCCAAGGGTATCTCCTCCTGTTGCACCAGGGAGCCTGATATTGTTACTAAGTTTGTGGATGATGCCCCACTTCCTACTGTTGCTGCTGTTTCCACTAAACAATCATTGTTCCGAGCACTTTGCCACTCAAACATGGCAGGGAGAATAAGGCTTTGAGTCCCTTTCTTCAAAGAGCGTGGAGCCACAGAACCCTTTCCTTTTTCCACTATTTTTTTCTCCCGGGCTCCCATAATGTTAACAGTGCTGCAATTGACTAAATCAGTAATTGGCTCTAAGGCATCCTCAGATTCTCTTGCACCCCCGTTGTTCTCCCATTCAACATTTCCCACTGTACATGAGTCCTTAGTTTTATCACTCTGTGTGGTTGCCTTCACAGTCCTTTCAACAGCACCATTTGAATTTTCCATATTGGCCCCCGTGCCTGGCTCCTTGTTTCTATCTCCACGTGTAGTTACTTTCGCTGCCGCAGACTCACTCCCTTTCCCTGCTCCTTTTGCCTAAATTTTCTTATTTTTTATGACCCTGCCTCCTCGGCCACGGACTACCCGGCTTTGAAGACCGCCAAATAAAAGCAGAAGGGGAGATCTCCAGAGTGGCACCCTGCGCCAAAACGTGATTACGTCACTCGGCATTCGAATTATCCGACTGATACAGTTGATACAAAGTTTACTCACTTTTATCGCTTTGTATCCAGCTTGAATCTCTGAAGCTAGGGTAGCTCTCGCAGTATCCGAATCAAGCCTCTAGCCCCCCGGACCTCCAGACGCGACCACAGGTTCCTCCAGAGCAGTCCGCCTCCTCAGACCGCTTCAGAACGCCGTACAGCCCGTATAACCCGTTCCGCTCCGCACCTGAATCGAGCTCTACAATTCCCCGGGCTCTGACCGCGACCTCGGGGTCAGCCGTGTCAATCCGCCTGCTCTAACCGCCTCGAGCAGCTCCGCTTCACTCTGCCACCGGCTTTCCTCCAAACGCGACCACAGGTTCCTCCAGAGCAGTCCGCCTCCTCAGACCGCTTCAGATCGCCGTACAGCCCGTATAACTCGTTCCGCTCCGCACCTGAATCGAGCTCTCCGATTCCCCGGGCTCTGAACGCGACCTTGGGGTCAGCTCGGTCAATCCGCCTGCTCTGACCGCCTCGAGCAGCTCTGCTTCACTCTGCCACCGGCTTTCCGCAGGCTCTGTCAATCAGTCAGTATTCGCAACCCCAGCGGCCAGAAGCTCAGCTCCGGTGAGTCTCCACCAAACCGCGCCTTACGCTTATCATTCTGCACCGCCGTTCGTCCTGCATTTGGTCCGGGGACGGGAGGGGAGGAGAGAGCTGCTCACATAGCCCACGCCACGGACGCCATCTTGTCTCTCTTTCTAAAAACCCCCCCCATAAATTCCTATGGATGAGATTCGCAGAGAGAGGTGAGGCATGCCAATATGCCACAATGGCTCTCTCAATGCTTTAAGCATCCTCCAAATTTGAGAAGAGTTATCACTTTGAGGAATACTACCTTTGTCAACAATAATAGAGGCAGCAATCTCCAATGCGACATGTACCCCTTAAGTTGTTGTAGGACCGTGTGCCTTACTTAGCTGAAATGGGAGATACATTCCCCTTAATGTCTCCCAATAAGTAAGCCAGGAAATAGTATTTTTGTTCCAGTTATTCTGTAATCCTGAGTATTTACTGAATGTCCTTATTCCTACAAGCGCACTGTCATTAGGAAAATCCGGGTATGCCAAGCAAAGCAAGATATTTAAGCATCCTGCCTTATTCAGCATGCCAATAGCGGTAGGATGAGAGCAAAAAGGTAAAGATCCTGTCACCGTAACCATTATTGTGGCTGTGAGTTCTATAATGCCACCAATAATCTAAACTGTGATCCTTTGCCCATCAAATAGAAAAAGTCATGCAACTGATTTGAAACACTTTTTGGCATCCAAGGATTAAATCACTGCTAGTTTGATCAACTGATACACATGTCCAAGAATTTCAACATAGTACTCATATTATGTGTATAAGACATCTCTGGCATAAAATAACCTTGGTCTGGGTGTAGTGCTAGGTCATTTTCTTTGCATCAGTGGTCAGCTCAGATTCTTACCAATATTTAATCTCCTTGTTTTGGAGAGAAAATAAACTGTACAAGGCAAGGTTTTCCAGTCTTTTGTTTAAGGACGATTGTAGGGGTTCAAAAATCAGGAGAAAGTTTACTTTTTTCTCTAGCAGTGTTAAACACATTTAAAAGCTGCTTAGTAGCTTGAAGAACAATTGTAAATCTCTGCGGCTAGTTCATTGGGAGTGAATGCTTACCCCCTTTGAACATTAGAATCAATTACACATAATCAAGAGGCAATCAAAACAAGTGTTTAAACAAAGTTACAATATGGGCTAAGATAAACAAGGCAAACAAATCCTCAGCTTTTTTTGTTTTTTTTAGAGGATTATATAGCACGAGCTCGACCCGAGAAATCCGGTATCAGAGCGCTTTACATGAGCAACTGTTTCGATATAGAAGGACACATTCATATTTTTTTGTTAGGCACCAGGAGATTAAGGGCCATATGTATCAAGCACAAATGCGTTCGCAAACGCCGAAAGTCACATTATTTCAGCGTTTGCGATCGCATTTTTGCTAAATGGTATGTATGGAGCAAATCTGCGTGCAAAATAAGGAATCGCAAAATTTGCGATTCCTTAAATGCAATGTAAGAAGCACCAAAAAAGTGCAATTTCGCCTTAAGGAATCGCAAATTACCACCAACTACAAGTTGGTGGTAATTTGCGATTTCTTTGAAAAATGCACTTTTGTGCATTTTTCAAAGTGCCATGTGACGCACATACATGCCCTTAGGGCATGTATGTGTGCCACATGTGCACCCATTCTTATTTCACAGGTGCAACAGTGTGTCCTTTTGACACCATTGCACCCTTGAAATTGCATTCTCAATTTGCGATTCGCTAATTGCTAATCACAAATTGAGAATGTATTTCCATTCATTCTTATGGGCCTCTAGGCCCATAGGAATGAATGGGGAGGTATTCCTTAATTGCGAATCTCAAATTGCGATTCGCAATTAAGGAATACCTCCCCATTCATTCCTATGGGCCTCTAGGCCCATAGGAATGAATGGGGAGGTATTCCTTAATTGCAAATCGCAATTTGAGATTCGCAATTAAGGAATATGTAAGATTCGCAAAATTTATTGCAAATCCTACATGCATAGCATTTTGCAATTCTCAAATAGCGATTCACGAAAAAACGCTATTTGAGAATCGCAAAATGACTTTTTGATACTAAGTGATTTGCCCAGAATGTTGAGCATCGTTCCTGAGACTCGAACCTGGTTCCCCAGCTTCGAGGTAGACCGCTCTAGCTGTAAGATGACATCCTCTCTCCACTCTTCAATTCATGCTTGTCTTCACAAGTGAGTAGAAAACACACAGCGTGTTCCAGTTCCTGAGTTGTTGAAGATAGAGTTTCTATTTAAAAAAAATAGGTTCCCAGAGCCCAAACATTTCTGCCAAGTGCATAAAACCATCTGAGCTCAGCAACTATCCTCTGCTCGATCACAGCCCTGAGGTTGTTTTAAAATCAGATTAATCTATGAGGGGCACTTGTCTCTACACTAATTATTCCCCCACCTAATGTCGAGGAGATTGCCAACAGTGATATCTATGTCACTTTTAGTCTGTGTATTATTAAATTGGCCCTGGAAATGTTGGGGTTGAGTACATGACTTCTGATATGACTTACATCAGGTTTTATGTGCACTTTAAATCTTCTATCTCACCCATACTGTCATTAATGGAGAAGAATTTCATGGGGCCGCTGGCCTGCCCCAGGCCCTCTGAGGATCATTCAGCACCGTCGAAGTCCTCAGTCGGCTTGTTACCAGATTCTGCTTTTCACATGTGACTTTTCTTCAAACTTCTCCTCAGCGTCTAGCTTGCCTATTCACAGTAGCTTCGCTTCAGAGAGCACTATGGCCCATATGTACAAACACATTTTCATTTCCTAATGGTCCAAATCGCTTTTTCCGGCCATTATTAAATGCAAAATAGTCTTTAGGTATGTATAAATGGCATATGCAGTGGTGCAAAATGCAATTTCTAACCTTCAGTAAACAGATTTTGGGAAATGCAAAATAAGAAATAGCAAATGGGATTTCCTATTTGCATTTCAGTAACCGCATGAACAGCGGATTTCCTAATTGCGACTAGTCGATACAGGGCATTTAGGAAATGCAATTACCATCAAATCAGAGCTGATGGTAGCCAGATGCACACATTAAAAAGGCAACCAAAATGCATCAGGATCATTCACAATGATGGCTTTGGACATCCTGGCAAGGAGGATGAGGTTTTTGGCAGAGAGGAAGAGAAGGAGGCGGAGAAAAATTATCTGCTTTATTTGTGTGAATTTTTTTATACAGTGTGGTACTGCCTAGATATTGATGTTCTTGAGTGTTATTTTTAGTGGGGTATACATAGTATGGGTTTCTAACACTCTTCATCACCTGAAGGAAACTTTGACTCCTCATTTTACTGCCCTGTAAGAGTCAAGTGGTGAATAGGACTCACTTCCTGACGACCTTAAGAAAAGGCCTTCTCATAGCCAGAAATATATGAAGTGTGCCCACAATATGTCAACAAGGGAATCAATAGGGCAACAATACTATTATGCCAGGCATAGGCACAAGATTGCTAAGCGTGCTCATAATCTGTAAACGAACTGAACATAATGGATGGGCCACTATTATGGCAGTCATAACTACAACTAGTCAAGAGTGCCTCACATTTGTCATGGATGTACATCATTAGTTTGGTGCCACCCATAAACCAGTGAAAGTCACACATATATGAGATGGGCCCACTATAAATAAAGAAGAATATCATTTTGCTGGGCATCCAAATAGAGTCTTGGGTAGGGTATGCAGCTTATGTCAGGGCCACCAATATCCCTGTCATAGTCACTCTTATGACCACAATTCCCCTATCATGTAAGTTTTGCCGATAATAGGTGAAGGAGGACACCATCACTCCATGTTCGACATTACAGTGATTAATAGGTGGTGCATTTAGCCAGGGCCCCCTTCTGTCAGAGAATGCTACCCTTTAAAACTTACATAGATGGTTATTTACCTGAACTTCTTCACAGACACACACAATACACAAGCATGCAAAGACATATACACACAAACACATGCATATACACATACAAATTGACATAGATAAACACATAATCACATGCATGCTTACATGAATGAATGCCCTTCATTTTTACTACTAACTGTCCTACTAACAGCAGAGAGAGGCACTGGAATCTATATATGAACTTAGCACTGAACAAGCACTTTGTTTGGATGTGTTTCAATCCAAGGTTACAGACATTCTTTTTTTGACGATTCTCAAGTAGCAAATTCTACGGATTCGCTATTTCGGAATCGAATTTCAGACTTTTGTAAATGTGGCCCCATATGTCTTATTCATAGTTCTTCTCTTGCTGGTATGTGTGCTAGCTCTCTAGTAAATCTTATATGCTAGAGATAAAGGGCCAGATGTAGGTAAATGGCTTCGTAAATACCGAATTTTACTGATTCGGTATTTACAAATCGGTAAATGCCATGTAGGTAAATATTCGGTAACATTTACCGAATCATTAAGATTCGGTAATTACCGAATCGGTATTTACCAATTCGGTAATTGCCATTGATTCCTACGGTAATTGCCATTGATTCCTATGGGCCTTGAGGCCCATAGGAATCAATGGCAATTACTGAATCGGTAAATACCGATTCGGTAAAATTACCGAATTGTCAAGGGGTACAGGGTGTCACTTTGACATCCTGTTGCACCCCTGATTCTGGCTTGTGTGCAATGTGACACACATACATGCCCTTAGGGCATGTATGTGTGCCATATGGCACAGATGTACATGTGCATGTACACTGGAATTTGTTATTTACCACGAAATATTATTTTGTGGTAAATAATGAATTCTTAAGGGCCTGTGGCACTGATTTCAGTGCCACCTACATCTAGATTTACCGATTCAGTAAATTTACCGAATCAGTAAATTTACCGAATTGGTAATATTTAGGCCCCCTACATCTCAAACTCCAAATACCTGTCGGTAACGGCCGAAATCGGCCGTTACCGACCGGTATTTGGCCACCTACATCTGGCCCAAAGTACCCAAAAGCAGGGTCGGGGACAGTGTTGTCTTCAAGAATAGAGGAGGTAATGGGTCAATAAAGATAAGATTTAAAACATCACCTCAAACACAGATAATAAATAAGGACTGACTCAAAAAGGCTTGAGATCAGTAAATTAGAAAAACCATGAAGGTTTATTAAAATATTGCAGTGCAATATAGAAGGCCAAACATAGTTAGTCTCAATAAGTCCTAGGGCTTAGAAATTCGTTGTCTTGAAGGTTTTTATCCTTTAAAATAGGTGGAGCATGAGAAACGTCCAGAATGGTCAGCAAATCAATACAAAATCAGGCAGCATTCCTAATCGATCCAAGAGTATCAGCTCACCTCCAAAATGTTTCCGTTTTATAGACAATTTCATCATAGAAAGACGTTTAGATTGAATTCAGCATAGGGTGAGCAAAGGTATCAACACTTTGTCAAATCTTAGCACATTATTGAATGTCATATAATGCCACCATACTAGCACTATACACATAAATACATATTAATGAACCTCATCTGACCTAATGTCATTGGATGTGTTAAAACAGACCTGGTTACGTAAACAATGAAAAGTCTCATGAATGAATACCTACAGTGAGCAAACTGGAAGGGCCTTGAAAAGTAACTAAAGCCTTCCTCCAGAGCTCTTCAACAACAGAATGTCAACACAAGCAACAGTACTCATTTTGATGTGTGCAGTGTCAATGAGAAATGTAATCATACAATGAAATTATGAAACAGCCATACAAATACAAGGATGAGTCTAGGACTAGTTGAGGCCTAGTTTGGCCTATGCCAAGAAAACATAGTTAAGCACATTACGGCATTATTGTTTCAAATGCAAAATGTTCATGTTAATAAGCATATATTATTCTAATCTGGAACTAGCTATAACACTGGTCAGCCACTTTGTCTGTCAGCCATTGTTGTGTCGTCAACAGGTACTGCAAGGCAGGATCCACAATCCTGAAGGGTGCCAAAGGAATCCATGGTGTATTAGACTGCCACATTTTATGGGTATAGGGCTACTGGCCCTGGAGCACTCGTATGCCACCTCCATTTTAGCCACTAAGTAGTTTACTGGTATTGTTGATCTTATCTGTTATCATTTGATCTTCTATTGGCTGTAATGGGTATCATACATTTCTGGAGTTAATGTTTGGATGACTTAAATTTACACTGGGGCTGTGGATTGCAGGCCTTTATTATCAATAGTGCACCTAGGATGAACTGTATTAGATGCATTCTCATAAGCGAACATATCACAATGCATTTAAAACACAGGGATATCATAGTTTGAGAAATCCTACTATGAACCCACTGGATTTAGCTCAGGTTGATTTTTGCAACATATGTGCGTTATTAGAACTGCTATTGTTAATTACAGTGCACATAATCCTCATATTATTTAGAAAACAGTGCCAAGGCAATGTGAGCATTTTGGGCATTGAGAAAAAAGAAACCACAGGTAGAGATGACCTATAATCTTCTCAATATTATACTACCTGTGTGACTGATTGAACGGGAGCTACCTTTCCAATGTTTTCCAGGATTACGGCTAGAAATTGTTTTGTCCTGACGAAGGGCAAGTCATTATCAGTTGGGCAATATTGCAACAGGAGGAATGGGCAATCTATGAATATATGATAAGGTTGCTAATATTTGGAACTCTTTTGAAGACTGTACGTGCCTTATAACCTAGGAGTTTGCTTTGATAATGCTAGTCACATAAAAATTAAAATTGCTAACATGCTTACCAAGACTCACTTACAATATACATATCACGTAAGTTGAAAATTTAGTGAATACATTTATACTGAATAGGAATGCATTTTGGACCGGATGTACGACCAACAATTTTGCGACTCACAAATTGCGTCGCAATAACAACTTGCAATTTGCAAGTCACAAAATGGGATGTACAACAGTGTCAAAGACACTGTTTGCGATTTCCAATGGGGTTGTAAATTGCGAGGCTCATGAATATTAATGAGCCACTCGCAATTTGCGACCCCATTGGGAATGGCAGGCCCTCACAGGTATGGTGTCCTAATAGCGAGTCGCAAAACCTATTTACCCAGTCGCAAATAAATTGTTACTCAGTAAATAGGCTTTGTACATGGCCCATGAGGTTTTTGCATGAGTAATCGGGTCAGCAACTCGTTTGCGCATGCAAAAACAGGTCGTACATCTTTGTGTTTATGTATGTCAATCAAATTTTAGAAATATTGGGATTCACGACAAATAGAGCACAAAAAACTTCTTTCTAACTGTGCCTTGAAAGTTTGAGCTATAGAAAATGCTATACAACCCTACAGAACGGTTCAATTGAACTTTAGGCCCATCACCAGAACTTTCTTTTTCCTTTCGGAGTTTTATGTAGCACGAACTTGACCCAAAGTTATCCAGTATCAGAGCGCTTTACATGAGCGCCAGTTGCGTTACACAAGGACACATTGATTTTTGTTAGGCAAGGAGAGATTCAGTGATTTGCCAGGAATCACAGGATGTTGAGCGTTATTGGCCCAGACTCGAACCTGGTTCCCCAGATCTAAGTTCCACCACCCTAGACATTAGGCTACATCCTCACACTTTCACTCTGAAAGTGAATATATAAACTTTGCTGTAAATATATAGTTTGCATGTAGATGTGGAGAATGTAATATGATATGTATTAGCATTGTTGAGTGCAAGGGGGCCATACCTGACAATGCACTGAGCCTTGGGCCTATCATGATGCACTTTCCCTAAGCACCAATGGTAATAAATAGCTTGACGCTCTGTACATCATATGGTTTCTGTTATGCTATGGCTATAAGCTCAAGTCGGTAAAACAGATTTAGACGATAATGTTATTAAATTGGCCTTCTGAGTGTGAGGGAATAAAAACGCTCCAGATTCTTACCATGTACTATGAAAACAAAATGAAATGTGACATTTTTACAGGAGCAATAAATGTGTGATTTTGTGTTTATTTCTTCTCTTCCTTCAAATAACAAGTTTTATTGGTCAACGTTCATTTTAAATGGCACGGCTAGGTCTTCCTGCTTGCTGAGCGAATATACTGCCGTTTTTTGTCTGAGGCAGGCAACTCTCCTAGAGACGGATGCCACGAAAATAATAGATTGTGCTAACGCAAGACTAGGAAAAAAAAACGTGTTGCCGAGAGATTTCCAGCGCTGAACGTTCAGAACACTCTAATCATTGCACACACGTGGCTTTACTGTTAATCAGTTCCAAAACTGCAAGTCACAATCGCCTGTTTATATTCCATGCAGCTCCACAATTAATGTTAGGAAGCACATTTTATGCCACTGGATTAGTGCATTAACTTTTTTACAGCAAGGTGAGCCTAGACGTGAAAAGTTAAAATAAAACGTACTTACATAAACGCTTCAAGCGCTGGATTCTAGTTCTTTCTCTCCATCGTCAATACATATGGAAATCACTGATTAATGGATCGATTATCCTGCCTCCAAACCTAGAATCGATCCCTCTACCCTCCCTTGACCCCGTTTCTCCTCTACTGGACGGAAATCTCCTCCCACGAGAAACCAAATCCATCCCCACAGCAACAGGCTGATGTCACTGACAGGGAGGCAGCGACTCGTCGTGTGAGCAGGCAGGAGCGGAGACCGGCTCGGAGGGGCGAGCTATGGCGTGATAATACAAAAGCTTAACTGGTCTGTAACTTGTAACTAAGTGAATCCGTGTCTTTTCACTGTGTTTTATTTCAAAGAACGACTCTCAGCTAATCAGAAATGCATAAAGCTCTGCTCTTCTTGTCAGTGCTTTCTTTATGACCGAGTTTTTCAATGGTGGTCACCGGAACACATGTTGGGGGACTGGGACTTATTTTTTCTCAATCATATTTTGACTCGGAGCATAGGAGAGTAAGGTAAAAAAAAGGAAAAATAATGAGGAAAAGAAAGTTGGAAATCTGTTTTATAGTGAAATATTTTTTATTTGAAGATTCATAAATCAATAAATATATACATAGTAAGTATACAACAATAGCAATAGAACTTACATAGTAATACAATTACTAAGGACATTAGAGTTTTATGTAGCGCGAACTAGACTCGAAGCTATCGGGTGTCAGAGCGCTTTACATGAGCACCAGTTTCGTTACATAAGGACTCATTCATTTTTGTTAGACACAGGAAGATTAGGTGAT
This sequence comes from Lissotriton vulgaris, assembly GCF_964263255.1. Taxonomy (NCBI): domain Eukaryota; kingdom Metazoa; phylum Chordata; class Amphibia; order Caudata; family Salamandridae; genus Lissotriton; species Lissotriton vulgaris. Next base: position 885,441,456 of record NC_141694.1, read on the forward strand.
TTGTCCAGAATCACAGGATGTTGAGTGTCATTGGTGAGACTCAAACTCAGTTCTCCAGTATCGAGGACGACCTCTCTAGTCGGAAGGCTACATCCTCTCCCCATGAGTATAACTAGTCACATTATTTTATATAAAAAGAAACAAATGAGAAAAAAATAGAGAAAAGAAAAGAAATGAGGAGCGATAGTAAGAAGAAAGAGGAGAGGAAAAGAGAGAAAGCAGCAAAAAAAGAAGTAGAAATACGAGAGCTAAGATGAAGGGGAGTGAGAGTATAGATATATAGTAAAGTCTAACCAATAGAGATCCGATGTAATCTTCAGGCATAAAGATAATGATGAAACATTGAATAGTCTATGTTCATCACAAATACAATTCTACCATGTTGATACAGATAACTTAGAAGTATCTTTCCAACAGGAGAGTATAACCTTCAAAGCAAGTGCAATGAAAAGATCAAACAACAGAGGTTTAGTTGAAATAAGATCAAAATCAGGTGACATATAACCAAGAAAACATTCTGAATTGATAGTTGAATATTACATTGGAAGGTCTTTAAACTTGGAGGAAAAAAGATGGCGTCCATGAGGAATGAGTGAGAGGCTAGCTCCATTACAGCTCCTCTCTACCCGGCGTGGACAAATGTAGAAAGACAGCGATACTGCGATACTGCATGGTGGAAAACAATAAACGGTAACTTAACTGGAATTCATACCGCAACCTCACCCAAATCAGAGTCTTATCCCATGACTGCTGGGGGAACAGCTGCTCGCAGCTGACCTGGGAGTACCGGAGTGCCGGAGTGCTGGGTGTGCGGAGTCGATCAGATTGTCGTGAACATCACGGACTCTACTGGTGCTACGGCGGGTGTTGTCGTCTCGCTCCCTGGGGGCACAGAGTTACGCGATCAGCTTGATACAGAAGAAAGCAGGAAAAGAAAGGCTCTGCAAGCAGTTAGCAACAAGAGAGCCTGGAATTAGACCTTATGCCTTAGCAGGTACAGCAGCCTGACTGATGCATTCTGGTCCTTGGAGTATGGATAGCAACGCTGGATATCTAGCTGGAAAGCATACTGCGGACTGCAGACAATATCGCGGTGAGCACAAATGACAAATGACTATATAATGATGATATCATCTGGCAGCTAGTGCTAAAATCTCTGGGGAGCAATTTATTTCTTTTATTGTGCTTGTTGTGCTGATATACGCATAATTATTCTTCATAGAGCGGCCCCATAAGTGAACACTGAACACTAAACGTTTAATCTTGGGTAGCTTATTTTGAAATATTGCGATCTCTCTTAGAATTGAAAGGATAAATCAAGACTGACAATCAGCGAGTGACATTGGCATTAGGGCACACGAGGGGGCCGTACATGAATTAACCTGCTGCCTTTTTTTCTACTTATTGACATACAGAGATGCCACCAAAAACAGCGCGAGGTGGAAAGAGCAGAGGAATGACGGATATCCCGCTGGGTAATCGGCTTTATGACTCCCAAATAGGAGGTAGTAGTAGGAAAAGAGCCCTGGAAGGTGCTGTCGGGGAGATGAACTGTCCAAACACTAATGGGGACCTGAACAAAGGAAAACATAAGAGAGTTCCTCAAATGTTTTCAACAAAGAAGGATAAAAGCAAAAGTAAAACAGGGCAAAACACAAAGTGTCAGCAAAATCTCTTTCCAGAGGTAACAAATCAATTAAAAAGTGTGGAAATAACAGAGAAGGAACAAGCCGGGAGTGAGGTTCCGTGACGGCTTGAACCCGTGTTTTCAAGTTCGACGGAAATACCTAATATTGGTATCAGTGAACCGCAAATGATCCATTTAGTATATCCTAGTGTTTTCGCTACGCTACGAGCAAGAGCACTCCTTCCATTGACATATTTCTGATATACCCATGGCATCCATCTTAGATCATGGCCGCCATTTTGTGTTTCCTTGCCCTCACATATGCAATAGCCTCTGATCACTTCATTCACTCCACTTTGATTAAGGACACGTAGCCTTAGCCGGAGATTCACCTCTTTTATGACACGTGCACCTTAAACCAGATCACGCTGTAGCTGCATGACTCGACAAAGGCTGCCTCCTCTGCCCGAGGCCAGTCCTGCCAAACTGGTCTTCGTGTCCATTGTACCTGATCATGATTAGGCGGCCGAAGCCGGTAGCCTTGCCCATTTACAACCCACAAACATCCCTTATCCCACTTTTCTATCTTCCACACCTGGCTCTGTTTCTTTCTTTCTGAATCTTTATTAGGGGGAGGTAACGAACTTTACGATGAGGCGGTCCGGGTCCTGAATGCAATATTGACAGGGAATTGTGACAAACTAGTGGGAACCCCTCTCTTCGCAATGTTTGGCCTCAGATATTATCGACGGTTCCTGTGTAACACCAAATATTTATTGTTTTAGACACAAAGGTTTTGGGAAGGTATTACATGTAAAGAATTCGCCCCCAGCTTAAAATTTCGTATATAAGGAGCAACCCACTTTGTACAAATCGAACAGGCTCCTAGTCTCTGCCCGTGTGTAGATTCTGTGACTTCTGTGTCCCTGCAGTAATAAACCTTTGGTCTTTGACGCCACCATCGAGAAGCCCGTGTTTCTGTTCATTTGTGCACCAAGGCAGGTGGAACTCCGGGGTCTTTGGGTGTTGTACCCTGACACCTCTGGACGGAACCAAAAAGTCCAGAACTCCAATTGGCGCCCAACGTGGGGCGACGTCATTCGGTACCGGTCCAAAAGCCTGAAGAGTTCGAGAAGCTTCGTGTGAAGATTCCTGAGGGAGGCGCCCCACTTCATCGATCCCGGCATATCGCAAAAGTGGCCCGAAGTTCTCTTCCACGAGGGTTTCCCGTTCAGGACGGCTGCAGTGGGCCGTTGCCTTGACCGTCGCCCTGTCTTGGACCCGAAGTGGTGCAGTCCTTAGTACGGCGAAACGTGACGGGTTTCTCCTTGGTGACGTCTTCAGTGACTCAGTTAAGTATTTAGTGATAGCTAGCTGGTTACTTTGTGAGGATTGTTAAAAATCCTTGATCGGTTCTTGGTTTGGTTTGGTTTTGTCAGATTATCACTGGTTGTTCTAGATACGATAATCTATTTGGTCTAGTTTTGGGTATCGATACATCAGTTCGTTTTGGTAGGCCTAAGTTCTTGGTTCGAGTGCACATATTTGTTCCGTGTTTGTTTGTTTTTGTGTTCCGGACTGAAAATGGTAAGTCGGAAAATGTTGTCTTGTTTTAGTTGCAACAGTGACTCGCGATTGGAGGACTCTTGTCTGGTTCCTCCGATTGGGACTCCCCTATATGATTTATATTGCAAATATGGCGTGGGTCCTATAACTTATAATGAGATATGGGTCCGCTATTGTAAGAAGGATGGTGTCCTTAGTTGGCCACTGCATGGTAGTTTTGAACAGGAGATTCTCGACAACTTAGAAGCGAAATTGTTCAAGAAGAAAGCCCGGCCGGCAATGTTTGATTCCTTCCGTTATTGGCGGAAAGATTCCAAACAGAGAGAAATGAGAAGGTTGAAGAAAGAGCAGAAAGAACAAGAAGAGTTAACTCTAGAGCAAGCGACTAAACAGTTGCAGGCTAACGAGTGTGAGAAGGCCATAGATGTAGCCATTAGAGAGCATAACTTAGCGATTGACAAGTGCTATCCTGCCTTGCCATCGAAAATGGCTAAGATACTGGAGGACTCCGAAAACGATCCTCTGCTATCTTATCTGTTACGGTCACCTCCACCGTATGCACAAGGTGCTACGGCTCCGCCTGTCCCGAATGTTCAGTTACCGGTTGCTGGACAACCTGGTGCTCCTGCTCTTATCCCTCAGAATCAAGTTCCTGTACTTCCTGTGGTGAATGTGAATGTTCCTACAGCTCCTCCTCTTCCTACACTGCCAGCCCCTATACCTACCTCTGTACCTACTGCTCCAGAAACTATTTTCCTCAATACTCCTACTGCTTCCTCATCTATTCCTACCTCCACTGCATTCTCTATGTCTGCGAGTGTGCTGACTCCACTTTCTGTTCGTCGAAGAATCACTGATTCTGTTACTAATATGCTGTCTCCTTTATATAAAACTTTGATTAAGACTCCTACTACTGACTCTGTTCAGAGACGGAGTCAGCTTCCAAGTACTGAGGAACGGGGAGTTTTAGATTCCACGGCTCTCAGATGGATTTCGAAGGGTAGAAGATATAGTACGAGAGATGTGTTAGACACATTTATGCAGTGGGGAGAACCAACACAACGATACGTCTTTGATGAGATGTGCTCGTTGTTACGTGAAGAGATAGAAGAAGACGATGTCGAATCAGATTTGGAAGATTTAATTAGGGTTCAAAAGGAATTTGCTGCTGGAATGATAGTGGGTGAGAATATAAAGCAAGCGATGGAACTCATTTTAAGTTTTAGGAATGATCCATCTCTTCGTTCACCGAGAGATTTAGAGAAAGGTAAAGTGAAGCTAAGTCGCCAATATCCGATGAGGGAAGTTCCTCCGATTTGGCGCGAAGCTATCCAAGCTGATGCGGTTGCTGGTATTGCGGCTGCTCCAGCACAGTTCCAACGAGTGTGGATACACATTCCATGGAAGCGAGCAGAAGTGTTAGCGGTGAAACAGGCCTTGCCAGATCCACGTAAGAATCCAGCCGGATATTATAAAGAATTAACACAGACAGTTGAGGCTTGTATAATGAACTTAGCCGACATTGATATGTTGTTTGGTAATGTAGTTCCGCAACCAGTGTGGGCTAAAATTCGTAGAGAGGATCATCAGGCTGCTTTAGGTGGTGATTGGGCAGCTATCACTGCAGCAGATGGTCAACAAATAGGTGGTGCGAAACCCGAACCTTTGATTGCTAATCTGCCAGGTAGAATAATTGATCTAATGAAGACTCTGATGCCAGCATTGCGTGTTAATTGGGACAAGTTGTCAGCATGTAGGCAAAAGAAAGACGAAAGTGTCTCGGACTTCTTCACGAGGTTCGAAGAGACTTTTGTAGATCATAGTGGTCAGGATATGAGCACAGAAGGAGGACAAAGACTGTTTGTAGATAAATTTGTGCATAATTTATTACCTGAATTATGCAATAAATTAAAAGACTCAGAAAGTGCGTGGGCTGTATCTACGACAGCGCAAATACTTGCGACTGCACAATACTACGAAAATAGGGATAAAGAGGAAAAGGAGAAATCAGAAAAGAAAACGAAAGATTTAAAAACTAAAGTTCTTTTGCAGCAGGCGTATCCGCCTCGCGCGAATCAGGCTAATACGCAGCAAAACTCATACCAAAGGACAGATTATAGTACATCAAGACCTCAATATCAATGGAATCAGTGCGCGTACTGCAAGAAAGAGGGTCACTATAAAAATGAATGTCCGATCTTAGCGCAAAATAATGCAGCAGCAGCTCAGAGAGGTCGTGGTGGTTTTGTGCAGAATTCTAGAGGACGAGGACGAGGTGCTATGCCTCCACAAACGAATGATCGTCCCACCAATCACTTTGATCAGCGAAATGGACAATCTGTTCAGCAAAATAGATCTCAACAATATCTTGTTGAAGATTATTGTGAAGTAGATGAGGGTTTTCAGCAAAATGGGTACTAGGACAGCCATGGACAGAGAGAGGGAGTAGTATCAGTTCCAGTGGATCAGAGTGGGCCTTATGTCGCAGTAGCAACATCAGGTGTAGTCGAACCGTTTCTGTTGGATACTGGTGCCGCAAAAAGTTCTATCATTCATGCGAAACTCCCTGGCGCACCTTTGTCTGGCTTAACAAATGTTTCAGTAGGTTTTTCAGGCGCCCCTGTGTACAACCCGATATCTGGTCCTTTGTCTATTTCTGTTGGACCGTGCCAATTGAAAGCACCCCTGATTTTGACGACAGGTTGTAATGAAAATCTGCTTGGTTTAGATTTGTTAAAACGACTATATGCGACATTGTACTGTTCTCCGGAAGGAGTACAGCTTACACTGGGTAAAAATATCACCTCTCCGATGTACTTGTCAATGGACGCACTCCCGCCGGAGCTACGTTCACTCCCCGATTCTCTTTGGGCGACTGGTCCCAACGATGTAGGTCTCCTAGAAATTCCACCGTATGTAGTAACTTTGAAAACGAATGTAAAATTTCCAAGAATTCCTCAATACAAAATCTCGAGTGAAGGTGAGCGTGCACTTTTATTGATTGTGCAAGACTTGATCACGAAGGGTGTGGTTGAGGAAACTAGAGGAAATGTCTGTAACAGTCCTGTATTACCGATTCTGAAACGAACTGATCCTACAAAACCTCCAGTTTATAGGTTTGTCATAGACCTTAGAGAAGTTAATAAGATTGTAATTCCGCAGTTTCCTGTAGTGCCAGACATTACTGCCTTGTTAACATTGATTCCTGCTACAGCTACATGGTTCTCAGTTATTGACCTAAAGAATGCTTTTTTCAGCATTCCGATAGCCGAAGAAAGTAGGGATATTTTCGGCTTCTGTTTAGGAGGTCGCAGTTTCAGATTTAAACGCGCTCCACAAGGCTATTGTGAAAGTCCATCCATTTACAGTCAAGCTTTAAAAAGTCAGCTAGATTCTTTTGTCCTTCCTCCAGGTTCTGCCCTAGTACAGTACGTAGACGATCTTTTAGTGGCTGCCGATGACGAGGAAACTTGCAAAGCAGCTACAATTTCCCTATTGCATCATTTGTCTAATTTGAATCATAAGGTGTCTCCTTCCAAGATGCAATACTGCTGCCAAGAAGTGACCTACCTAGGTCATCTCTTGTCAAAGGAGGGAAGGAAGTTGACCCCAGAAAGAATAAAAGCCATTACGCATATGAGTGTTCCACGCACACAGAGAGAAGTACGTGCCTTCCTAGGTATTACCTCTTATTGTAGGCAGTGGATTCCAAATTTTTCTCTTTTAGCGAAACCATTGGTAGCTTTGACTGGGAAAAATGTTCCGAGTCCGGTGCCATGGTCTGATGAATGTCAAGAGAGTTTTACTGAATTACGAAAAGCATTGTGTTCAGCTCCTGTATTGGGTACACCTGATTACAGCAAGCCATTCACGCTCTACGTTCACGAAAGAGAAGGTTGTGCGTTGAGTGTTCTGACGCAGAAATTTGGTGATAAACAACGCCCTTGTGCGTATTTTTCATCAACATTAGATCCGGTAGCTAGAGCGTTGCCTAGTTGTTTGAGGGCTACAGCGGCAGCTGCGGCTTCCATTCGACAATCTGCTGGTTTAGTGATGAACAATATGCTAGTGGTCATGGTTCCTCATGCAGTGGATACACTCATGAACCGAACGAAGACACAACACCTTACTAGTGCGAGATTATCTGGTTACGAGCTGACATTACTAGCGAGTCATATTCAGATCAAAAGATGCAATGTATTGAATCCAGCAACATTGTTGCCGACTGATCAAGAGTCGAGTGATTCTGAGCCACATGACTGTTATTTTAAAACGGAGGAAGAGACAAAAGGACGTATCGATTTGAAAGATACTCCCCTATCCGACCCAGATGGTACGCTGTATGTGGACGGGTCATGTTTTAAATTGGAGAATGGTGATGTGACTGCTGCCTACGCGGTAACGACTTTGAAGACGATTGTGGAGACTGCAAGAGTAAGTCAGAATTCTGCCCAAGCTGCAGAATTAATAGCTCTAACGAGAGCGTGTGTTTTAGCTGAGGGAAAGAGAGTGAATGTGTTTACAGATAGTCAGTACGCATTTGGCGTGGCCCATAGTTTTGGCCGGTTGTGGAGAGAAAGAGGTTTCATTACGTCCCATGGGACTAAGATCCAACATGGTCAGCTAGTTAACGACTTGTTGGAAGCTCTAACCTTGCCGACTGAAGTTGCGATTGTGAAGTGCAGTGCTCATAAAGCAATTACGGATGATGTTGGTCGTGGGAATGCCTTTGCTGATGAAACTGCTAAACAGACAGCTAGAGACACGATGAGTAGAATGTATGTTGCTACGTCTGCAAGATGGATTGCTGAGTCTGGAATGTGTGAGGACACTATGGAAGTGAAAGAGATTCAGAAAGAAGCGACTGAGGAAGAGAAACGTGTATGGAGAGAAAGTACGGGCAAGTTGGACTCGAATGGATGTTGGATTGATTTGACAGAACAGCAGCGTTGGATGTTGCCTGATGCATATGTGCTTGCAGTAGTGACGATGGCGCATGGAATGGCGCATATAAGTTCTAAAGGGATATGTAAGATGTTGGCTCCGGTCTGGAAGAATGAGGGAATCAGTAAGTGTGCAGAGAGAGTGGTGAAAAATTGTATGGTGTGCTTGATGCATAATCCTGGCAAGGGAACCCCAACTCCAGCTGGTCATTTCGCTCCTCCTTCCTGCCCCTTTGAAGTGATTCAGTTAGACTTCATTCACATGGAACGCTGCAACAATTTAAAATACGTCCTGGTGGTAGTTTGTGCTTTTTCCAGGTGGATAGAAGCATACCCACTAAAGGACAACACTGCTCTATCTACTGCCAAAATTCTTCTCAAGGAATTTTTCCCTAGGTATGGAATTCCACGGATTGTATGGTCAGATAACGGAAGTGAGTTTATAGGGAAAGTTATGCAGAGTGTGTGTGCCGGCCTAGGATTGAAACAAAAATTCCATAGTGCAAACCATCCCCAATCTGCTGGTTTAGTCGAGGGTTACAATGGCACTCTCAAGCTTAAGATAGCCAAAATACAAGCATCCACAGGTTTAGCTTGGCCAGACGCACTTCCTTTGGCCTTGTTATCAACGAGAGCAACAGTGCATTCTAGAATAGGGCTTTCTCCATACGAGATTGTGTTTGGCCGCCCGGCAAATATTTGGGGTGTGCCGAGGCCTAAACAATTTTGCTCCATTGAATATCCTATGTTGATAGACTACCTTTACGACTTGACTGCTAAATTGAGTCTGAACATTTGTCTCCAGCATCAGAAGAAACTTTGTTATCTGCGAACTTAAACTCTGCAACAGCTGCCAGTAATACACTATTTTCCGATCAGACGGTACCAGCGAAGCAGAGATACAACCTTAGAAGCCATAAAAAGGACAAATAAAGCAGGCAACTGCATATTGTGATTTTTGATATATTGAACTTTTGCCTTCAGCCAGGAAGTTTGCTATTGTTTATTGTTTTTAAAATTGCCTTGCCGTCTGGGTAGCCGTAGGGTCGTGGCTGTGTGCCTAGTTTGAATTTGCAGGGGTCTGACACAAGGTCGATCTTTCTGTTGGTTCTGGGAACTCCCAGGACTGATAGAGGCATTTTCATCTACGTACACATCATCAGTGGTCGCGAGCGGATTGTAGAAGATGGAACTTCCTGCGCTGCAACGAGAGAATGTGATTTACGTTCGCAGAAACAGACTTAATAGAATTCTTCACAGCAAATGTTTTCTGATGCAATGTGCCATTACATTTTTGATTGTGTTAGCAACATTGGTGGGTGGAATCTTCTTTAGCATAAATTTGATTTTTGTGCCAGTTACTACAGTACCTCCCCTTGATCCTGCTATTTCTACTGTTTCTTCTATACACTCCTTTCACTCATTTCCGGAACATGAGCAAGCCAGACGCTCAGAATTCACCAACAACACTTTTGTACAGCTCTTGCACCAACACCAACTGGTAATTAACACTACAGACTGCTGGGTGTGTGGCTTGATACCTCACACTATGGATAAAGGTATTCCCTATTTGGTTTTGCCTTACAGCTACAATGGATCATTTCAGGCCTTCCAAACCATCTTTGCTTATGCCCTTGAAACTTATCCTCCACGTCCACCGCGTTCCACTAAATATAACTCTGCTAACAAAGCTCTAGTCCAGGGAATTATTGACATGGTCAAGGACGTCAATAATACTCCATCATACCCTAGAGACGAATTGCGAGTATATTTAAGTTGGAATACTTCAGAGTATCGCCTTAGTTTAGGAGAAAGCAAGCGTAAAAGCTCAACTCCAATCTGGGTCGTACCTCACCGAGGTCAGGTCTGTTTGCAAGGTAATGGGAGAAATCCGAGAGCTCAGCTAGGGAGGAGTGAGTGCGTAGAGACTTATGTGTTTCCGGCTAACTCTTCCCCTGCCTTTCTTACTGCTAGGGGTACTTATTTCATTTGTCGAGACAGAGCTTATACATGGTTGCCTGCCGACTTCTCAGGATCATGTTATATTGCTCGATTATTGCCTCCGACATACACTGCTTCATCTGATTACCACCGAACCAGAGTAGCAAGAGGTGTCTTCAGCAAGGAAGATACTGCTGGTCAGGAAGCCGGAGACTTCTTCAAAGGCTTCCTTCCGTTCTGGGGACCTATGGCCAATAGTAGAAACATACGTCAGCTAACACGGGTAGTTGAATCTACTATTACTGAAACTGCTGGTGCCCTTAGCAATCTGACAGCTGAGCTTCAGGCGGATAGGCTCATGACGTTGCAGAACCGTATGGTTCTAGACGTTATACTTGCAGATCGAGGTGGGGTATGCAGAATGATCCAATCGAGCTGCTGTGTCTTTATTCCTAATAATGCTCCAACAGTCTATGAGGCGATCTCTAAGTTGCACAAGATTTCAGACTCCATACATATAGACAAAGGAAACTGGTCCTTCATGGAGTGGTTTTGGACTCTGATCTCAGCGTGGGGATGGAAGGTTCTAATGGTCATTGGTGTCATCCTAGTATTCCTATTCTCATGTTGTCTGATTATCCAGTGTGGTCCTGCTCTGTGTAGTCTTTGTGCTGCGACTTGTCTCAGAAAACCACCTGCGTTTGGAGAAAAGACACGAGAAAGGATGATGATACAACAACATGTCACTGACCTGATGAGCATAGAACTAGATTCTGACATAGACTGAGTAATTGCCTATGTAAGGGCAAAAGGAGGGTCTGAGGTTCCGTGACGGCTTGAACCCGTGTTTTCAAGTTCGACGGAAATACCTAATATTGGTATCAGTGAACCGCAAATGATCCATTTAGTATATCCTAGTGTTTTCGCTACGCTACGAGCAAGAGCACTCCTTCCATTGACATATTTCTGATATACCCATGGCATCCATCTTAGATCATGGCCGCCATTTTGTGTTTCCTTGCCCTCACATATGCAATAGCCTCTGATCACTTCATTCACTCCACTTTGATTAAGGACACGTAGCCTTAGCCGGAGATTCACCTCTTTTATGACACGTGCACCTTAAACCAGATCACGCTGTAGCTGCATGACTCGACAAAGGCTGCCTCCTCTGCCCGAGGCCAGTCCTGCCAAACTGGTCTTCGTGTCCATTGTACCTGATCATGATTAGGCGGCCGAAGCCGGTAGCCTTGCCCATTTACAACCCACAAACATCCCTTATCCCACTTTTCTATCTTCCACACCTGGCTCTGTTTCTTTCTTTCTGAATCTTTATTAGGGGGAGGTAACGAACTTTACGATGAGGCGGTCCGGGTCCTGAATGCAATATTGACAGGGAATTGTGACAAACTAGTGGGAACCCCTCTCTTCGCAATGTTTGGCCTCAGATATTATCGACGGTTCCTGTGTAACACCAAATATTTATTGTTTTAGACACAAAGGTTTTGGGAAGGTATTACATGTAAAGAATTCGCCCCCAGCTTAAAATTTCGTATATAAGGAGCAACCCACTTTGTACAAATCGAACAGGCTCCTAGTCTCTGCCCGTGTGTAGATTCTGTGACTTCTGTGTCCCTGCAGTAATAAACCTTTGGTCTTTGACGCCACCATCGAGAAGCCCGTGTTTCTGTTCATTTGTGCACCAAGGCAGGTGGAACTCCGGGGTCTTTGGGTGTTGTACCCTGACACCTCTGGACGGAACCAAAAAGTCCAGAACTCCAGGAGTAAAGCAAAAAAGGGAGATGACAAGAGCAATAATACAGCCCACTGAATTGCTGAATCGCTGGTTTCCTGCTGCACCCAGAATACTGGGTCTGGACTGAGTTTAGAAAAGGGGGTGAAATTAATCTGTGAGAGCGATTCAAGCGAGCCTTTCCTTTCATTCTCATCCTACAGATAGTTCGGATGAGGAGCACGATGAAGGACAAAAAGCTGAGTCTTTGGATGGCTCAATAACTAGTTTGGCAAGTGAGCAGAATGACTCAGTTATGGATTCTAGTAGAAATATAGATAAGTCCCTAGCTTGCCATAGGATTGGTGGAAAAGGGCGTTTACTGCATAGTAGAGAAGGTACTCACAGCCCTAAAGTACAGACCATATCCACATGTATAATAAATCACAGAAGGGGATATAATAAGATAAAAAACAATTACAAATCATATATAGAAAAATTGTACAATTTATTTTTAGAATAATACATTCATAAAACAATTTTTTCAAAAAAGAACATTTCCCTAAAATAATTTATGGTGCCATTGAGAACAGTTAAAAATGTGTCAATCCACATGGCAAGCTAGGGACTTATCTATAATTTCTACTGTTCATTACTCCTTGTCCCTGATCGGATCTAAAAGGAGACCTCCCTGTCTTTTGAGAAGTATCAGTTATGGATTCAACATCTGAAGAGAGGACCCCAAACATTACAATGGTTCACACGGAAATGGCGGCTCACAGACTCCAACACTAGATATATCACAAGCTGGAACAGGAAAAAGTTTCGCCTGTGAAATATCTCTTTCCCCAGAGGTGTAAGCTAATCCTGAACATGCCCCCGGGACAGTAGAGGGAGCAACAGGGGGAGCCTCGGCAGGCATATTGGCATCATCTAGTAATCCCGAAGAGATATAACTGAGCACAATTTACCAACTAATAGTGGAACATAGAGCAGAAACTCGCTCAGAAAGCCAGAAGACACAAACGGCTTGTCGTAAACTGCACAATTCAGTGAGGAGAATTGCTAAGACCTGCAACAAATTTTCAGAAAAGATAACTGCAGTGGAAGAGCGGATATCAGCAATAGAAGATCAAATGACGATACAAAAGACTGATTTAGATATGATCTCGTCTGATCGTGAAGATATGTAACTTAAAATAGTACACCTAGAAAACCGACTCCGGAGAAATAATCTCAGAATACTGGGAATACCTGAGGGGCGGAAGGGCGAGGCATTACATGATCTCACAAGGCCCGATAGGTAACAACAAGGGAAAGGATTCCAATTCTTTGTGAGACCTGATTTCTGCCACCATACTGTAGAAAGGAGGTGGCATTTAAGGCGACTAATCACTCCCTTTCAAGGCAAGGGTGCACAAGCTTTCCTGCTGAACCCAGCAACTCTAAAAGTACTATAAAAAGGGCAGACACATTTTTTCATATCAGAGATACAAGCTCAAGAATATCTAAATATACTCAGAGACCTGAAATTTGAAATACTAATGTGCTTAATATAGGAATAAGAATTCTGAATAATATTAGGCTTTTTACATGTTTAAGACGGGTAGGATAATGAGGAATCTATAGAAGATAGAATATGAATAATGATATCTAAATATTGTTGTTGATATTTAAAATGCGGTGACTTAGGTTTAAAGAGCCGGAGTAGAGCGGAGACTGGAGTAAAGTCTCTCTTCATCGCTAAGGGCCATAAGCCCTTTTTCCTTAGTTGTAGGGTGGAGAGTGGGTGGGGGAAGGGGAGGGAAGGCACAAGGGATGGTGGTGGGGGTGAGGGGGGAGAGGAGAGTTGGGGTCACGGAAGGGTGAGTAATAGGGGTAGCCGGAGTAGGGGGTGGATGGGTAGAAAAGAAAAAAGATAGAAATCAGACAGATACAGACGGATGTATGAAGGGGTATTCTGTAATAGGCAAAGATGGCATAATCAGTGGCAATGGATATATAAGGTATGCCAAATAGGAAAATATGGGTATATTTAAGATCTATTCATCAAATGTTGGTGGTCTGAATGATAAGGCAAAACATACAAAGGTTTTCAAAATAATTACTGTGTTGAACCCAGACGTCCTGTGTTTACAGGAGACGCATATCCCATGGGCAAACAAAACATGTCTTGAGATCAGAGGGTATAACCTAGCAGTGTGTTCCACCCAAAAAACAACAACGAGAGGCTTGCTACATATATTAAACACTGGAGCGGTACGGTTCACCGAACAAAAGCTGATAAATGGGGTCGCTGGGCCTTAATGGAGGTATCGCTGGGCTTTACTGTTGTTAATATATATGGCTCAAATTTAGACAATCCTAATATTTGGGAGGAGCTAGAGATGGAACTAGCACAGTAGTCACGCTCTTTGATTATCTGTGGTGATTTCAACATACATTTGGGTGGAAGCAATGCTGATAATATATACATAGGAAGGAAGCCTAAAGTATTTAAAGCACTCTCCTCGCTTAAAAATACTTATGGGGTAGCGGACATCTGGATAGAGAAACAACAAAATGACCCCGGCTTTACATACTATTCACATCCCCACAACAAAATGTGTTCGCCTGGATTATTTTGTGGCCCCTATACAATGGTCAGATAATTTGGTTATAATAAAACTTCCACAGCTCTATTCAGATCACAATCAGTTAATTTTGGAAATCAGGGAAGTTCAGGGTTTGAATAGACAAACTTCATGGACTTTTGATAAAAAACTACTATTAGACGAAAAGTTTTGTATACATATCAAACAATGGACCCAATCATTCTTTGACTGTAATAGATTTAGCGTATCCCGAGTAGTGGTGTGGGATTCTTAAAAGGCAGCGCTGAGGGGAGAAATAATAGGTTTTGTTGCTCATACACGGAGGGAGCGTAAAAAATAGATATAAAAAAACTAGGTAAATTGGAATCAGAGCATGTACAAATAATCTGTAATGGAGCTGCGGAAGACATATTACTACAACATCTATCTAAAATACCATTGGCCAAATCTAAAATTAATCAGCATTTCCACGAGAAAGTGGCCTAAAAATTCCAGATATATCGCAAGGAGCTATATGAATATGGAGAGACAACTGGGAGATTATTAGCTCTGAGAACGAGACAAAAAAGTGTTAGAAACAATATATCAAAAATGCAAGATGTAAATGGTATACTAGTTTCAGATCCTGAGAAGATTATTAAAATCTTCGAGGAATTCTATAGCAAATTTTATCAGGCTGAATCTTTGGTCGGAGATCAAGGGGAGCAAGACGATCCAGAAGATATTGATAACTGCGGCATGTCACTTCCCAGGATAAATAACAAAATGACTCAAGAACTAGAGTAGAAAATTACGCTAGAAGAAGTACAGTTGGCATTATCGTCTCTCTCACCTGGTAAAGCAGCTTGACCAGACAAAATCCCAATTGAGCTATTTAAAATGCTGGCACTACAAATAGTACCTCTTATGCAAGACCTATTTTTAGATATTCAATATCATGGAATACCCCCATTGTCATGGCAGGACACAGACGTTGTAGGTTTTCTTAAGAAAGACAAACCCCCAGAACTCCCCTCGTCGTATCGTCCAATCTCGCATATGAATGCAAATGCAAAAATATATTTGAAAGGTATGGCCACCCGATTACAAAATAACATCACTGTAATTATCTCACCATGGCAGCATGGCTTTGTTCCTGGCCGGGGGACCACAGACCACACACGGCGAACAATATCAATATTAGACATTGCCGAGATAGAGAAAAGAGCAGTGGCTGTGGTCCTCCTAGAGCCGAGAAAGCCTTTGATCGGGTGGCTTGGGGCTACCTATAGGATAAACTGGCTGAGAGAGGCTTTGGTCCAGGCTTTATCCAGGCAATACAGGCTATGCATTATAACGCTCACGCCAAGATTCAGATAATGAGCTATACATCTAAGAGGCTGAAGATAGAAAGAGATACTCGCCAGGGCTGCCTGTACTCCCCAATCCTTTTGGCATTTTATTTGGATATTTTTATCTCCCTGATTTTAAATAATCCTATAATTAAACCAGTAGTCTGTCATATGCATGAGACAAAAATATAGGCATATGCCGATGACATTGCCTTGATAACACCAGCCCCTCAAGAAGCCATTATAGAGGTAGAAAAGCTGGCGGAAACATTTGGTAGGAGATCAGGATATCTTTTAAATAGCTCAAAGACACAAATCATCTGCTCCCCCCACTGTATCCTACACGATCTTCGAGCAAAGAGTCAGCAACTTATTTAGGAGTCAGATTAACAGCCAAAGCTGGGGATATCTGGACAATAAATACAGATCCAGTGATGGGTTTAATCAATAGGGAGATGAAACGACTGGACCATTTACACCTTACAATAACCGGCAGGATAAATGTAATTAAAATGAAAATCTCTGCTAAAAGTTTTTTATCTAGTTTGGCCCATCCCACTAGAATTAACGGAAAAAAAAAACGGAAAATTGAGGGGATGTTCACTAACTTTATTTGGGGCTATCAGAAAACTTGACATGCTTATAAGTATCTGAGCCAACCGATTGATCGGGGAGGGTGGAATGCTCCTAATATACTGCTATATTATTGGGCTACGGCCCTGCAACATCTAGGTAGTTTGTATTATCATAAGAGTATGCAAAATAATATGATTTGGGTACCAAGTATCTATGAAATGGCAATTGGGGAATTCGCAGACGCAATATTTCAGCGTCAAGATTACCTGATAAAATATCAAAAGATAGGCTATAAATGTATTGATTGTGCAATTAAAATCTGGAGAAGGGTGGGGAAAACCTGTAGGATAAGCAGGTTTACCATCTCTACATCACTTTGGCATTCTGACCACCTGTGCCCAATTATGTATGATGATATGGCGAGAAAGTTGGAAGAAAAGGGGATTGTAATGCTAACAGATGTTTATTTAAATCAAGAAATGTGAGGTTTATAGAAATTGCACAAAAATTCAGCCTGCAAAGTGATTCGTGTTTTAAATATCTACAGGTTGGAAATTTCGTAAGAGGCATTTCAAAGGAGAGTATCAGCTCTGGGTCGATACCAATACTCCAGCTCATGAACAATCCAAAGAAAAATATAAAAGATTTTTATCAGAAGCTACAAAAATTTGTGTCCAATGATTTGGAAAGAACAAAAGCAAACAGGTCAAGCAAATTAAGCGATGGAGAGGTTGATGTAGATAAGGTGTTGGAGATCGGAAAAAATGTTTTTATGACATCTAACTTAAAGGCTCAACAATACAAAACGGTGTATAGTTTATACTATACACCGTAAAAACTCTTCAAATGGGGAAAAAGAGAATCAGATGGCTGCCCTAGATGTCAAAATGGGCCAGCTGACATGATACATATGTTTTATTCCTGTGTAAAATTAGAGAACTTAAAAACGGGGATTGAGCTGTTTATGGCACAGACATTGGGAAGAAATGTTAAGATCTCCTCTACGTTAATGTTATTAGGCTATGATGCAAGGCTGCGACTTGATGTGTCACAAAGGGATTTTGTGTTCTTAAGTCTATCAATAGCACGTCTCCTGATTGCCACTGTATGGAAGGATTCCGAACCACCAACATACTATCAATGGTTAAATCGGTTTATATTTATTGGGGAAGAGGAAATTGCTTTGTATAAATGTAAAGGGCTAAAAACTATGAAGAAAGTTATGAAAGTTTGGAAACCACTTATTATTTGGATGGAGGAACGAAATAGACAAGGGGTCGGATAAAGGAATAGAGTGCATCATGCTCATGCTCATAGCGAATGACAATGAAATGATAATGCCAGAAGGTTATGTTTTCCTTTGTTTATTTAGTATACCTTTTGTATAGTCTTCTTTATCAAATCATCCTACTGTATCATGTCTGATCTCAATAAAAATCTTCAATAAAAAAAAGGAAGTTCTTTAAACTTTTGGACCAGATAGCTTTCCAAAATTATATGCATGAGAGAAACAGTAGACTAATTGAGTTAAAGTACCATTGGAGGTAGAGCAGGTCCAGCATAACGTAAAAGTAGCTGAATCAAATTTAGAAATATTTTCAGGAGTAATACCACCTCTATTATAAACATAAAATAGAGATTATGTTATACACACATTTTTACAGGCGTTAAAGACTTTCAGCCATAATTTATCCTGTAGAAAAACCGGGAATGAAACAGAAAGATCAGTTTCCAATAATAATTCAATAGAATGTTTTAATCGCACAGTAGTGGGAGAGAATAAAATGTTGTGTATATATATATAAGCAGCTTTGGAAATGGAATCATGATCAATAATATGTAATTATGTAATTGCTGTGACTAGTGCAATGCCCGGAGGAAAATTATTAGTCATTAAAAAAGATTGGAGAGCAGACGATATTAGCTTATATTCCTGTAAAAAAGAGCTTGGCAAGATATATTGTGTTTGTAATTAGAGAATAGGTATAACAGAATTATGCTTTACCAATTGATGAACAACTATAATACCTTCTCTTTCCAATTTTTTTTAAATAAAACGATATGCAATGAAATTTATTAAACTTATTACACCAAATGGAAGAGGCTAGAACACCTTGATAATAATCAAAACCCACTGAAAATATTGTATGCAACAACTGTTGGGAGAATTTTAAAATACGTTTTTTAGAAATACATGTACAATTAGATACGTAAACCTCATAATTAAATAAGGAGTGTTCAAATAAATTTGTACTTGTATAGCGCACTACTCACTCGCAAGGGTCTCAAGGCGCTTGTACGAATACCGCTGTGAAACCCATCCTGGCTTTCCCTGTGAGGTGTCCACTCCTGGGCACCCCCAAGGTGGAGGCCAGGCATCCTTAGCGTTGTGGGGGCTGTTTTAGAGATTAAGCAAGCTATTGCCCAGAGTTGCAGAGTGGGACTCCATGATTGGAATAGGCACCGAGGCGAGAATTATCAGGTCCGTGGAATTTTGAGCCCAAGACCCGCCGAGGCAGGGAATTGAACCCTGGTCCCTGGCTAGACCTCTGCATCAGGGTATGTCGCTCTAACCATTGAGCCACACTTCTCCCCCATTGAGCCACACTCCCATACACACAAACCATTGTGTGTATGGGAGCGTCTAGAAAGTTATTAATTTAGGAATAACATTGTCGGATTAAAAAAAGCAGAGTGATAAACCTTAAAATCTGCAAAACTGACACCACCTTCATTATTTGCCAGTTTAAGTTTAGATAAGGCAATATCTGAATGTTTGTTATTCTGGAGAAATCTGGTACACATAGAATTAATCTTGGAAAATAAGTAATTGGGTATTTTGCAAGGTAACACATATATAATGTAAAAAGAACATGTGAATCAATCATCATCTTGAAGATATCAACTCTACCCCAATGTGATAAATTGAGGGGAGCCCAGGATGTGAGTCATTTCTGAATTTTAAGCTTGAAAGTATTAGAATTGTGGCTAATTACGCTGGAAACAGTAGGGAAAAAAACAAAGACAGAGGCATTAAATTCACGGAGAGCAACATGTAAAATTAGTATTGGCAAACATATATTGATAATACTCGGAATTCAATACTAAAATTTCCATTTGGAGAAGATTTGTTTACAACCAGAAATATTAGAATATAAATTGATCACTTGTAGAAAGGGATTTACGGAGGGCTGTGGATTATACATGTAAAACAAATAATCTGTTGTGTAATACCTAATAACACATAGGATATGCACATTTAGACAACATAAACTACAGGATTAGTGCCCAGACTGATTCCAGACACCCCCAAAGGATATTGTAGCCTTAAAACCAGCTAGCTCACAGTGCCACAATAGCTCCCTAATCTTACCAAGGAGCGAATAGTTTTGGGCAACTATCGAACATGACAACCCTTGATCCTTCAGGGATCATGGAAACAGTATAGCACTTTTCTCTCAGTCACTCGTGCTCACTTAGGGGCTCATTACCATGGCGGAGAGACTGCCACCGCCGGGCCGGTGGTCCCTCTGCCATCTGGCTCCCATTTCCCTCGCCACATTAGGATGGTGTGGGGAATCTCGCCACAAGCGTGGTCGGCACAAAGAGTGCCACCATGCTTCTGCCACAGGCAATCGTTGCGATTGACTGGTGAATCAGATCTGACCGGATATATGGTGTCGTGCCTAGTAGGCACCTCCCGCCTGATCACAATGCTGGCGTCAGCCATCCTTTCCATGACGGTTGAACCGCCTTGGAAAAGCTGGAAGAGGGAGGTCCATTGCGGGCCCTCTCGGGGGCAGTTGTGCACTGGCCATTTCCGTGCACAACATGGCAGGCACCGCACGGTGCCTGGCACGTTGTGCAGGGTAATGCACAACATAGCCATTTAATATTGCGGTGGGTGCTGCAGGAAGCAGCACCCGCCGCAATGTTAAATTGCCAGATGCGAATGCCGAGGTGGCGGTCACATCATAATTAGGGGTGCAGGACCGCTGCATGACAGCGGGCGGTCCCAATCCCGCTAAGATGGTGGGCGGACTCAAGTACTCCCGCAATCGTAATCAGCCCCTTAGTCTCAAAGAGATACACAGAATAAACAATGGGACGTTTTCAATAAGCATTTATTGAACCAGCGTAATTCTAGTATAAAACAGGCTTGCTGCGACAACCATTAGACAGAAACATGTATAACATTACAAGCATCAACAGATTGAAGAAAAGGTAGGATTCTACCATGGGGCTAAAAACAGTGAATTTATGCAAGCATATAGATACATGGCAGTAATCAAGCGTACCCCTAAGATGCAAACCATATTTAAGTGTAAATCTATGTGTACCTAGCATGTATGTGGGTGCAAAACCAAGAATCTCCTTGGAAAGAGACAAAACCCATTACCTGATGAGAGAGAATGAAAGACCCCATCTTTGTCTCGAGGTGGACACCCCGACAGACCGCTGTGTGTTATAGCTTCTGTCAGCCTTGACCCCAGTGTCTTGTGTCAGCGTGAAAGCATCTCCTCTTCCTATCTAGTGTTGGTATGGGTCTTTTATACCATAAAGATGTCCTCAGGGTTCCTTTCACAATCGGTGTGTTGTGAGTAAGATTATGAAAATGAGCCTAAATCAATACCTGCATTATGCAAAGTATTTATTTCACCCTAGGATGAAGATGACCATTACATTTATGCAGAGTCTGTTCATGCTGTGATGTATGTATTGTGCAGGGGACTTTTCTAAGAATTCTCATGCATAATAAATGAGGCTCGTTTCAAGGAAACTGATCGACATTTATTCAGCACATAACTTGGTAAAAGGTCAGTGCTAGAACCGTTATGCAGAGCAAGGTAGGACAAATATAGGTAAAAGGTTGTGTGGCTACATAGGCCTATATTGGGGTACATTGGGGTTCATAATGCCCACTCCTAATCCAAAGGTCGATAAGGTCAACTAACGCTAAAATATGCCTCTTTAAAAAGCATGAAGACATTGTGATAAAAACCAGTGACTAAAACATCTAAAAACATGGTATATATGTAAAAACAATGTTTATTAAATTTAAAAAGCTCTGAGACCACTAAAAATTCAATATATGATTAGACTAACTGAGCATGCCAGGAGCCATGTTGCTCAGTGAGAGCAGAAAATAAAAATAAAACAAAATTATGCTTTCGCATTCCAATTTGGGTTGTTTTGGAAAAAAGGACGAATTGTTCCCTTCACAGGGAGAGCCAAATGTTTATGTGTCCTATGTGGGAGACACAACATCACCGCCACTTGAATTCACAGATAAAAGTCCCTGTCACACCTCTTGTATCAGGTCAATAGAGCAAAAGTGATCATCTTCAGTTCCCGAAGCAGCCTTTGGGAAAAACTTGGACACTGTAATACATGGGCCTTTATGGGGTCCAGTAGCAAGTCTAAGTCTGGTGGCCAACTGATAGATGAGTAAGACATATATCCAGCACACATACATACCTGCAGAATAGGCAGTGAAGCACAAGGAAGATGCAGTCAACCTAGACTGAACTGAATGATAGGAACTAATGCTCGTTTAGCTCCTGAAGCCGAGGTGTGCCCAGATGGAGTACCATGCGTTCACGGCAATGCCGGACAAGGAGTGCTTTTTCCATCTGTGGAAGAACTGGGCCATCCATTGAGAAGCAGGAAATTTTAAACTAGGATACCCACTACAAATAGTAGAACCAGGGGAAGCCTCCAAAAACGCTTCCCAATATAGAATGTTTAAATGCTGGAATAACTCTGAAGATTGTCTAAAAGGTGCCCAATATTCTAGAACCTATGCTCCTAAATAGGTGCACGATCCCCCTCGTATCAGACATGTTAAAGATACAATGTACCATTTCCCCGAAATGGAGTGGGATGTTCGTTCATACTAGTGCCTGTATCTCAGCTGAAGACCCTGTAACCTGGAGATTAAAAGTCTCCTGGGCTGAGGTTAAGGTCACATCCTTCTGTAAAAGCATGGTTTTCAGTCTGCTGAATCAAACCATATAAAGGAAACATTCAATGAAGACCATAGCATCAACTCCCTAACTGTGTGGGTTGGTGGAAACAATACTTGCATGCAACAAGTAACCCTGGAATTTATGGTGACCAGATATGCGATGCCTGGTACAATTCCACAACACCCTTGATTATTTAACATCAAATAGCTCCCCTTCGAGAGCACTTTGAACACCAGATTATTCCCGGTAGCTGGGGATCCTTTCAAGTGAAATGACAAGTTTGCAACCAAAGCATTACAGGCCATATGAAGAAAAATATCCTTACAAATTAGAGACCCAGTTAAAGAACTTTCACAGCCTGAACTGCTGAGAAAAACTTCAGTGTCCACATTCCTTCATCTAAATCTGTACAGTAAATACCAAGAGTCATGTATGTATTCCTCTTCCAATGCTTTATACCTGCCTACCTGGTGATACTGTAGACAGCATTAAAATTGGAATGTCGTGACTGACAAATTAATATGGCCATGGATTATCCATTTTGTGGAAGGTGACTCAGCCACAGTTAAAGGTAATTGGTTAAATTTTTCAATGTGCAACATTGTATGTTTTCCATCTCGTCATGCCATTGTTTTCTGTCTTTCTGTTAGATTGCATGCAGAAAACAAAGTTGTAGTGTTGATTTACAGCCAGGGCACATGACCAGAATGCAATGTGTAGCATCCAGCTCCAGAAAAGAAGGGATCGCAATTGCGATTGTCCATGTTGTTATAGAGACAAATTTTGTTCTAGTACATCTATTCAGAAGACACAATGTTACCCAGTGAGTAAATCCTGGATAATAGTATGGTCATACCATTGTCAACCACTGACATAGCCTTTTGTAGGTTAACCCTGTCAATCTCACGAAATCTCTCAAAAGCCTCCTGCCTGGAAATTTATACCTCGCTGTAGATGGCTTACAAGAAACGAGTTTGACATGGATTCTGGGGACCTAACGACAAATCCCTAAGATCCATGTCATCTGAGAGTAAGGCCAATTTCTGTTTTACCAGGGACAGGGTTAAGGGTTCTAGCCACTCTAGGCATAACTTTCCAATACTGTAAGATGTCATCACCATGTGCGGTCTGATTTTACATAGAGCTGGTCAGGCCTGTGGACCCCCCTGAATCTTGACTGGCACCTATTTGTGTTGATATGCCAAACCAACCATCCCTTCCAATTGGGGACTGATGAATTTTAAGTGTGTAGTATGGTATCTAAGCATGGGCGGAAAATCCGTTCCGCCCGCGGATTTAGCGTATTTTCGGTAAATTCGCAATCCGCGAGATTCGCAAATTTCCCGCAAAATTCGCACGCAGCGGATTTTTTTTTCTTGGTGATACAATTTTGCGGCGTGCGGCGTTCACTTACCGTCATTTAGCGTTTGCCGAGTTGTTTTTCTCGATATTTTGCGAGTGCTGCGCCATTTTGGATCTTGCTGTGGGATCCCGTGGGAGTTTGGCGACGCATCGCGAGAGTTCGCAATTGCGAACATGTAGGTGTGGCGGGCAGCAACAATCTTGCACTGGCGAAATTACAAAATTTGCAATTCTGCACAAGAAATCCACTAGCAAGCAGCATAGACCTTCTGAAAATGATGATTTTTATCAGAATAACTCCTCAGGTTGATATTTGCCTGCACTTTTTTGGATTTGAGGCCTTTTGACTCTCTTTGGATCACTTTTGGATTAGAAATCAACTTTCATAAGTAAGTTTGTTTGGGGCATTACAGTTGCTGTTCTGCAGAAAGCACTCAGCAGGTGCAAAAGTTCACTCATCATAAGTAACCATTCCCTGTAGTACTTCCTGAGGGCTCCCTCCAGAGTTCAGTTGCCTATGTTTGTTTGGGGCATTACAGTTGTTGTTCTGCAGAAAAACGAATTTTGCAAAACTGAAAGCACTCAGCAGGTGCAAAAGTTCAAACTCATTATTAGTAATAGTAACCATTCCCTGTAGAGCTTCCTGACTGTGGCCCCTCCAGAGTTCAGTTGCTAGTTGCAACAATTTTATGACCCTGCTCTGACCCTCACAGCAGGCTCATAGAATAGCTACAAGTAGGCCACAAAGGTCCTGAAAAAAAACAATTGCACTGCAACAGAAAGCAAATTACAGATAAGGAAGATGGTGCCAGACTGGAATTTTAACAGTGACACATTAATAAACCAACCCCAAATTAATTCATGTCAGTTGAAGCAGGGCAGGTGTGCTTGCTTTCCCCCCCCATAATCTACAGTGATGATGAACCAGAGGGTGGCATTGATGTACCAGAGGGTGGCATGGGTGAAACAGAGGGTGGCAGTGGTGAAACAGAGGGTGCTGGGAACCTGTGATGATGAACCAGACATAAAAACAACATAGTCGCAACCGTTGCAAGCCGACAAGTAAGTTCGCAATTGCGAACTGGTACCAAACCCTCGCGAACTGGCAGAAACCCTTGCAAACACAAAAAAAAATCTGCAAATTCGTGAGAATTCGCGGATTTTGCGGATTGCGAGTTCGCAAATACGCAAATTCGCGAACGCCAGATTCGCAAAATTCACCCATGCTTAATGGTATCCAGTGTATCCTCACTGTGTGATGTGTAGTTTTGCCAACCCTCAAAGTATGTAAGTGAGGGAATCTGAAGTATGTTCAAGTCCTTGCTCTTGGCTAGCCCAAGACTGGTAGTCTGTTGCACTGTGTCTTTCAGCAAGATCATCTGATGTGGTATGATGCAGGCTCTAAGTAGGCCACAGTTCCCTGAACTTGCCATTCTTAGTTTCCCAGACAGATGTTGTGTCTGTAATGCCTTTCCAAAAGTCAAAACACTGTACAGACAGCTGGGCAACAAAAGGAAGCAGAGTATATCTGTGTCGTATAAGTGAGCATAATTGTCTGTGCAGGTGTAGGTGCAAGCTTATAATAATAAGATATCGGGCTTGAAGTGTTAAACTCAGAAAAATAAGCAAACCTTTGTGCAAATGTTGTTGAACTACCTTTTGGGCAATGTTCCCATTGATCGTATATATGGGATATTTGCTTTGTGCAAGGAATTATGACCCTAGGGTTGGTAACAAAACATGGTGTCAAAATTAGATGTATCAAAATACAATTCATCACTTGAAATTGCAGCTGATTATTCTAAATCAGACAGCATAGTGTTTACAGTTTAAAAGTCCCAATCATCAGAGAGTGTACTAGAGGTGATGATGTCACTAAGAGACATTTTTAATGAGTGTGATAGTTTTAAACGTTCAGTAGGACCAAATATCTTAGGAAACTCTGTCCCAAACTATTCCTTCAGGAATCGGAACTGCTGTAATGTTCACAAAGGACAGGTCTCTCTGTTACCAGTGAGGTGGTGCATGCAGTTTCAAGACAAATCTCACATGTTGTACTGTGGAGCCTTCTGGGAGGTAATGCCCATTTAGCAGCAGGAAAAAGACAGTCACTATACCAATTCAAAGGACTACGAACAGCAGACCAATTGCAATCCAGAGCTGTAGCCAGGGAAAAACAAGCTAAGTAATTTTCAGTCAAAGGTAGACACCACAAATGTGTTGTTTGTGGGAAACAGGAGGTGGTGGTAACTTGGGTTTACTTGGATCCATTAAGAAAGTAACAAAACCAATTGAAGTAGCCAGACGCAGTGGATCCATCTTTGGTAGCTCAGCAGGATTTGTAGGAACTGGCAGATGACTCAAGGCGAGACATATTCACATAAATGTCCATATTAGGCCTAATTGAGATCTGTGTTTCATTTATAGTTTGTTGCTATTTAATTTCAACAGGTACAAGTTCCTTTCCATTGCTGGTAACTCCTTCACTTCGTAGAGTAGAATCTTCAAAGGTTATTATTCTTTCTGTCTGCACTTCCCCCTATGATAGCAAGAGAAGATCTGGTGCTACCCAGGAGCCCACACAACCTACTATTGAGTATCATTACAAAATAATGGGGGTGACCCATACTAGTCTATGGACCTGGGTAATGCTTGGTATAGAAAACAATGGTCCTATACTAATTGCCTTAGGAAGGTATTCATTACGTTAAAATCTATGAACATAATACACATAGAACTCAAGTGACATCCTAAGTGTACTCCAGTATTTTCTCAGTTCAATTAAGTATATCCTCAAAAAGACCCACCAGCACCATAAATAGCTTCAATAGTGACTGTTTAATCTCACAGTTATCATAACAGATCACTGTAGGGAACGTTTCAAAACATAAAAGAAGGTTACTCCAGGGGGATTGTGGAAAAAGGATTGTGCTCATGAGAAAAGAACAGATGTATAGCGAGGGAAATCAGAGAGTAGTTAAAACAATCAATTACACGCAGTAATGTCCTTAGTAAACTGGTCGTGGTTTACAGTAGCACCAGTTTTACAAAGGGGCCAGTCTCTCATGGATTCAAAAGTACTTTTCTGGTTCTTGATGTTGTACAGAATATAATCTTATGTAAAGCGGTAGGGATGGGGTGAAGTAGGGTGCAGGCCCACTAGGGGAAAGTGTTGACGTTTCGACCCTGGCGCATAGGGGGTGGTTTGTATCCTCTGCAGGCGGGTCTTCTTCAGGACAGGGATGGGGGGAAATAACCTAGTGGTGCAAAATGACTTAATTAGAGACTAAATTAATTAAATACTGAAAGTAGTTACAGAATTTGTGTGCTTACTCACTGACCTGTATCAAGGCGAAGTCAGGGTCCAGCCCCTCAGGTGGTGGTCTGTAAGGGTTTGAGGATATGGGTTCAAAACTATATATATATATATATATATATATATATATATATATATATATATATATATATATATACACACAAATCTGTAGCCCAGTAGATCACCGTCTACTTATAGTTGTAGCGGTGAATTAGAATAGGTATTGGAATACAATGTGCAGTTTTCAGGACAGCAGTGTCGATTGAATCCTAACATTGGTGGATTAAGGCATCTAAAATAAA
The DNA here is from genome assembly GCF_964263255.1 of Lissotriton vulgaris. Lineage (NCBI taxonomy): Eukaryota > Metazoa > Chordata > Amphibia > Caudata > Salamandridae > Lissotriton > Lissotriton vulgaris. The sequence continues at coordinate 885,468,715 of NC_141694.1, forward strand.
TGGGTATGAGCAGTAATGAAAAACCAGCATGGGAGACCTGAAATTACCTTAGTAAGCCTCCTTAGCACAGTCCTGATGATCAGCGCTGTTACGCCGGGTTCTATTCTCACGAGCACAATCCTTTTTTTACACTCCCCCTGGAGCAACCCTCTTTTCTGTTTTGAAATGTTCCCTACAGCGATCTGTTATAATAACTGTGAGATTAAACAGTCACTATTGAAGCTATTTATTGTGATTGTGTGTCTTTTTAAGGATATACCTAATTGAATTGAGAAACTACTGGGGTACACTTATGATGTAACTTGAGTTCTATGTAATTCATGTTCATAGATTTTGACCTAATGAATACTATTGAGTATTGGCCACATAGTGTTTTGAGCGGATCATTTAAGACAAATCTCTTTTCCTTTTTGCCGACAAGGGCCAGAAGAAGTACTGTTCTTGTTCATTTGACAGCCAGGACAGGTACAGGTAAGATGGCCCAAATTCTGTTTTGTTCAGAATCTTTTCTCTGACCAGGTGCCCAATCTTCAGGACCCAGGCAGGTCTTGCCGAAACAGCTTTGACTTCCTCAGTGACTGGGTGTTTTACTTGGATGTTGCTTTGTAATGCCTCAAATTCATTAAGTTCCTGTAAAACAGCAAATGATCATTGATGTCAAATGTTTTTTATCTGCCTCTGTGCTGCCACAATCGAGGTCAGGTACCCACATTGTAATCCCGAACAGCACTTTGTATGGAGCATTGACCCCAGGGAATTTCTTGGCAAGTTGTTAAGTGCCCTCTGCACCCCATTTAGGTGTTTGACCTAACTGCTACCGAGACTAATACCCTAGCTTTAAGTCCCGGTTTTTCCTCACCACAATTTAATTTTCCTCTGAATGATATGGAGAGGAGTACCACAATGCAACAGCCAGACTTCCCATGGCTTCTTTGTAGGCCCATGAGCTAAATGCAGGGCCAAGGTCAGAATATAATGTGCCAATTGCGTATGTCCCTATGAAGGACTTCGCAAATCCTTCATAACAGTTTGGGCATAGCCGTGCGCTTGGGCCAAACCCACTGGAACCTAGAACATAAATCCACTGCCACAAGGATGTACCAGTAAGCCCTCTCAGATTGTAAGGGGCCACAGTGGTCCAAATAGACACATGCGAGAGGTCTGTCTGATATCAGTAGTGGGGTTTGCGGTAGACGTGCTATGGTGGAACCTTTAATCTGCTGACAGATGTCACACTTAAGGACATAACTCTTAGTCTGTTTAGTAAGTCCCGGCCACCAATAACCATGCTTCCCTAATGATACAGTTGCAGCGATACCTGCGTGTGCTGAACCCAGACCCTTTTGTGCAGCTAGAATTAAACCTAATCTGAAATCCATGTTTGGTATTACACTATCCCCCACTCCTGGAATGTGAGCATACAGAATGTTTTATGCATCTAGCATGTATGAATACTTGATTTGAAAACCTTTTGGCGAGGCTGAGCTGTTGTTGTGCGTAGCGTTCACAGCTACCATTATCTGTCCATCTACCATTGTACTAGAAGGAGTGATTGCAGTAACATAGGCAGTTCGTACTGTCACCTTGGTGGCTTCATCCGCCAGCGAATTCCCTTAAACATGCATGCCAACACTCTGATGACTCAATGTGTGAATTACACAAGCTTGTGGCAAGCTTTTTTTCAGCTCTGCCACTTGGTCCCAAAGGAACTTGTGTTTTATTGTGCATCCTTTGAAATCTCTAAAACCATTTTGGCTGCAATAGTGAAGATATTCATTGTATGACTGGCAGGGCCGCACTGGCTACCGAGCGTTATGGAATGCTGTTGAGCTGGGGGCTGATTTAGTTGATGGGGATCTGCGTGTACTGAACAAAATTTGTTTTGCTTTAATTATTTAGAAGTACACGCAGGTCTCCATGAACGAAATCAGCCCCCACCGCAGTGAAATCAGCCCCCAGCTCGGCAGAATTCCAAAACGCCCTGTAGTCAGTCCAGCCCTGATGACTGGACACAGTAAAATGAATCACACACAATAAGTGTGGGGAATTCCTGCTCTGTACATTTTTATTGCCAGTATCACAGCTTTCAGTTTTGCCAGTGGTGCTGTGCAATCTCGTACCGACTGCACATGTGTATTGCTAGGACAGAACTTTCCATCCCGCAGATGTCCCTTCACAATCGCTCATGCTGCACTGTATTGATGTTTACTTGCTACGGTGGGCTTGGGCAGATCCGTTAATGTAAATGATGTATTCATACTAATCAAGAGGCATTATTTCATTTGGGAGAGGATATTATTGTTCGTACTGCAGTAATGCTTGTGTTTTTAACGGAGAATCAAATTTGTAGTCTACATCTGTTGCAGTGAGAGAATTAGCCCATTGTATCCATCAAGGATGCAGTGCTTTTGAGTTCGGAATGCTTGCGTTGGTTACAACCTCTAAGGTTGGCACTGGAGTCACAACAATTATGCGTTTCCGCTGTGCTAGTGCTCTTTCTCTCACTAGAGCTGCCAGTATCTTTTCATTGGATGCAATGCGTATCTCAGCGTTTGTCTACAAATGTGATTTGCATGCAATAGGTACTGTTTCTCCTTCATTGAAGGTGAAGTAAGTGTACCCAGATTGACCACTATTACACAGATAACAAAATTTGTAGTATTTACACACATGTTTAAGTTTTCGGAAGCTATCATATCAGGTTGTACAGAACGGTACATTTCTGTGTGTTCCTGTGTCCAATGATGAACTGAAAAATCAGGTCTAATTAGGTTGTAGAAAGGTTTTTTCCATTACTGCATAATCCAAAATGTATGTTCTGCAAACATTTAGGAATCCTAAAATGGATTGTAAACCCTTCAGTGTTTATGGAGGACGAAGCAGCGCACATTTTTCAGAAAAAAAACTTTCAGGCTTTTTGTTTCACTTGATAGCTCATTTCCTAGAAATAGGACATTGAAGTGGGCAATTTTGATTTTTTACAGTTAAATTTGTAGCCCACTGTGGTGAACCCCAGAATTATGTGATCCAATAACTCATCATTCGATAAATATCACCTATGTAGGACAAGGCGTCTTCATCACAATTTTGAAGTAACTCTGATACTCTTGTTGAGAACAGCCCAGGGCTATTCCTATATCCTTGGGGAATCTACAGAATTGGCGGTAAGAGCAGAGTGCTGAAAATGCTGCCAAATGTGTGCCTTCATGTGCTATATTCTGCCAGAAGAATCCATTTGTGATATCTAGTATTGTTTTGTATTTTTTCCGCTCAATGGTATTCATTGTCTGTCACTGTGTGCATTTTGTACTGCAAATGTTTTTGTGCATGTGTTCAAATGCCTGTAGTCGAAAGCTAGATGGTATGAATTGTCAGTTTCATTACGGGAAACAAAGAATTATTCATGGAAAAGGTGCAATTTTCAATAACACCTTGGTATTTGAGTTAATCTAATATCTCCTTGACCTGTTTCTTAGCATAATGTTTTATTGGTTACTCCCTCTGCGGTGTAGGAGTAGTTTTAACTGGATTTCTATGGTGAGGAGGCTCAGCATTCCACCCTATATGATTGCAGTAAAATGTGAGAACTAGCAATAACTCCATTTCCTGTGCATACGTATGTTTTAGTGACTCTGTAACGAGGTCAGAGAAGGCTAGTAATATTATGTCTTTCCCTTTAAGGCAGTCCATAATAAACTCAGGCGGGCAATTTCTTTGAGCCGAAAGGATATTGTTTCCATAAGTCAGCTTCTCCCAAAAGAGACCTTTCACTTTTCTTTGTATGTCCCCTTCCATTTGGAGTGGAATTTTATATAACCAATGTGGGTCACTTACCCTAGTATCAGGCGTTTCCACCTTGATACGTTCAGTCAATGCTTCTGTCACCAGAAATTCTATCTGGATCTGGCGAGCTATTGTTACTACTTCTTCTGCGCTATCTAGAATTGTCAGTCCCCATTCAGTAGCAGAATCCTCAGTAGCCTAGGCATTTATTTTTGTAAGGCCACCTACCTTCTTCTTATCAAATTGAGGTTTCATTTTTGGTTTATCTGCTTGTTTGATAATGTAGTCTGAAGTGCAATGTATGTCTCTTGACTTGACTCGCCCTTCTGGTCTTCATTCTGACCGTCCTTTCCTCTCCAATTTTTTTGATGAACCCTGAAACGAACAATAGGAATGTGTACCAGTATCCTGATGCCTGTCAGGTTTTTTTAATATTGTCCCAGTTCCTAAGGTTATATTTTCGTTCAGAGGGCTCCTGTTGAGGAGACCCAACCCATGATTGTGATGCATTTTCTTTTTTTTTTATTGTTTGTTATCCCATTTCCTTTTAGAAGAATCAAGTCCTTGCTTTGAGTTACCCTTTTTAGGATTACCTGTTAAGTGTAGTTTCAATGATCTAGCTCTTGAGATATCTGTACCCAGAGCAGCATAGGTTTCTTCAATAATCTTAGGTAGTTCTCGCTACTGTTTCTGCAGAAGTGACTTACTCCAGACATTGGCGTATAGCTGCCTCCCTTTTTATGTTAGCTAACATATTTATTGATACGTGGGCAAAATTGCCTATCAATTTTATCTCCAATTCCAGGGCATGGTCTGTTTTTGTTCCGATACTTCTGTTATAACTGCTATTGAGGGGATACCAGGAGTTCTGGTATGAACAACAGCAAACACTATACCTCAAGTGGTACAATCTTCTATTCTGGGAGCTATTCCCATTGGCAAGCAAATTGTTACTATTCTGTTTTTTTTGTTTGTGGGCCTGTATAAGAAAATACTGCCTAAAGCTGTGCTATTTTCTGTGCTATCCAGAATGGCATATGCTCAAGTCTAGGGGGCATTCTTCAAATAATCACGTTGAGCATTTGTGGGCTAATTGTTGTCACGGTTCCTTGCAGTTGACCAGTGTGAGTGAGCCTTGTAGGTTGAATAGTAAGTGTTTGCATTACGAACCAGGTAAGAATTCTGTACAGTTTAACTATTTCTCTGTAAAGTGTATGTAAGTCTGCTTCTGGCAATGTATACATTTCTGGATGCAGTGTGTAAGTAGTTAGGAAGTTCTATGGCAGCCAGCTTACATACACCTTTGGGTATCTGTCTATCATACCCCAACAGGGCAACTAAGGACGACTCTAGGACTGCACACTCTAGCATTTTGGATCGTGCACTGATCACTCCCTCCCGGAACCTCTGTTCGCCCGGATAGTCCCATGCTAAATGCTCAAAGTGAGCATTGGACGTGGAGCACCTCATACATTTACCATCCTCCCTCAGACCATATTTATACATCCTTGCTGGGGTATAATACGTCCTATGTATATATTTAAAATGTATCAAACTATTTCGACCATTCAGGGAGATTGATTTGGTCTTGTTAAAACACCATGTCCATTGTACAATTGTAATTTCAATATCTCCTCCTCCCATTCCAGTTGAAACTTAAGTTTAGTCTGGGTACTCTGGACTCTAAAAAGCATATATAATATAGATATACCATGTTGTGGGGCGTGTGATTGTAACAAGTACGTTAACGCTTATAATCCTGGCAGTTCTTGCAGTTCTGGGCCCAACAGATTGTGCATAGCGCTGCAAAATCTAAGTACTGAAAGGCATCTAGCGGTGTGACTGCCTGTCCCCATGTTTTAACTTCCCCTCCACAAAAAGATCTCCCAATACCGTCACACCCAATTTGGTGAGTGTATCTAGGACAGCCATGTCTTCTTTGAGTGGAAGCCAATCACACCAACACAGAGGGAGTTTAGCAGAGTACATTTGTTTAAGCTGTTTTACTGGCTATTCTGCTTAGCTGGCATCCAGTGCAATTCACTGGATCTTTTACTCACAGGGTGTTCCGGGACACCGCTGTTAACATCCTCGGGAGCGGGACTGGGAAGATCATATTATCCTCAATAAGGAGATTGGGCAAATGGGAGGCCTGTGAATCCAGGTCTGTGCGTGTAAGGTTTGAGCAGCTCTATAGTACCTCTGCATGTCAGGTGCATTTAGTCCATTCTCTGAATATGGCTTTGTCAGTGTGTCCCATTTAACCCTTGGCTGTTTACCCGCCCATACCAGTCGTAACATTAAAACTTGCAAAGTGTGAAATAAAGATTGAGAGAGACTGATGGGTATATTTGCAAACAGGTCCAAGAAACATGGAAATACCACCATTTTCGTCAGTGCAATCTGACTCACCATAGGTAGGGGTAGCTTAATCCACTTTTCTACTGCCTCTGTCAGTTTGTGGACTGCTTGGCCATAGTTTTCAGGGACCACAAGTTCTGCATCTGTGTGTATCTTAATGCCCAGGTATCTGACCGGGTCAGTGGCCCATTTCAGTTTAAAGGTGGTCTATACTGGGAGCGTGCAAGGTGTGAGCGGAAATATAAGAGACTTATGCCCGAATGTTGACTAAAGCGCTCCACCTCTTGTAACATCGGAGTTAAGTTCTTCAATGGATTCCTTATATAAAACAGTGAGTCGTCTGCATAGGCTGATATCGCGAGGTTGTAGTTCGGTGAGCGAATACCACGATATGCGTGATATTCTTGCATTGCGCACATGAGAGGCTCATCCCCTCTAGACGCTGCAGGCTCCCAGGTCTCTCAGGGCCTGCACACCGGCCCGCAAGGTTGCGTGGTCCACTGCCCACCAGCTCGTCTGCCAGCAAGTTTCAAAGCGATTATAACCCCCTAGGGAGGCCGCACGGTAGTCTGTTAAGCCTCTGGGTGGAGTGAAGACATCAGGCCAGCACTGCTCCCCCGCGCTTGAGGCCTCAGGTCACCATGGTGGAGGCCTCTCTGATGGGGGCGGCTTTCGTGTAACTTGTGCTGTGCGACACGGCGCACCCAGGCTGAGCTATTCAAGCACCCTGCTGCGCCGACCACCACTGGAAAATTCACGGATCCACCGCCATCCCTCTGCCACTCTGTACTGTGCTGCTACAGGATCTCACTGTCTTCACCTCACCATCTCTGCGCAGAGCAAAATGGTCTCTACGAGCCCCAAGAATGGAGCAGAGGCATAGAGTCTTGCCGCACGATGATCAGGGGCTGCAGAGCTCTCTAGCTTTCTCCAGCAGTTCACCGCAGCCTCCGATGACGGTGCCCTCGATTTGCGGTAACCGGATGACCAGATGATGCCGAGTGTTGAAGGATAGATTAGGTGACTGTTGGTGTCCGTTTAGGTTGCGACCATTTTGGAGTCAGGCTAGCCACGCCCCCAAAAGACACTGTTTATTAACATCAACATAGCACATAAGCAATGCAAACCTGATAACAATAAAAAACAAATAAGCACTCACATAATTGCAAGAAAAAGAGCAAAAGAAGAAAAAGAAGAAATAGGATATGAACAAAAGGATGAAGAGGCAGATCAAGGATAGATATCCAGATTTGAAGAAAAGAGAATGAAGATTGACATGAGACAGGTGAGCACCTGAAACAAGCAGAAAGATAAAAATTAAATATATTAACACAGCCGTATACTTGGGAAAATAAAGAAAAAGAACTGAGAAAAACATGTGCTTGACAAAATTCTTGAGAACGTTGAACATTGATATCTAGAGTATGAGAAGAAATATTCTGAATTAACGAAGTGTAGGAAAAACAAATAACTGATAATTAATGTTAAAATAAAACATTTATAAATGAGCACACTTTGAACTAGTTTGGTCACAGAAACTATGTGCACAGGCTTTGCACAGTAACACACGGGGATGGAACCAGTGTGTAAAATGGAGGTCAGACCCACTGCCCCATGCTATATGGTGTGAATGACAGTTAAAGTGATCAGCGGTTCAAGCCTGTTGACCACAAGCCTCGCCATGTATGTATTTTATATGTTTGTTTTGGAAAAACAATAGTCTAGTGAGATAGTTAACACTGTCTTGAAGGATCAAACTCAAAATCATAACGCTTTCAAGTTTTCCAAATATAAGGACTGCAAATGCCAGGCAAAGAAAGGGAGATCTGTTAATTGCATGCAGAGGCTGGCATGAGTTCAGTTGTTCTTGAAAGCTACTAATAAACCTGAGGCTTTACTTTCTGACATACAGAGTTTGGGTAATATATTTGCTGATGGATACATTTCAAAGACAGCTGTAATCAACATTGTAATTAACATAGTTTGCCATACTGCTAACAAGTCAGCCTCAGTCAAGAGCAGGGCATTTGAAGGAGGGCTGCCTCACACTTACCATAAAAAAATATCAGCTAGCATATATTTAGAAAGTGATACAAATGGTGTGGTGGTGTAAATTGGCTCAAGGGCAACATTCAATTTGGTAACAACTGAAGCCGATGGCTAATTATTTGATTTTTATAACTGGGCGACAGCAAGATGTCTCAGTGAGTAAACGCTTGCTGCAGAAATGTTCTTCGCGCAAGAAATCACTGTCCACAACTTTATTCAAGAGCAAGAAAGGCCACTTTATTTAAGACAGGTGTGTAAATCAATATCTGTTTAACACATTAATTATTTAATAAATTCAAATCTTTACAGCATGACGAAACATCCCTACCTAACTAAAACCATAACCACTAACTCTTGAAGAATACCCCCTGACTTTCCCAATAAACTACCCTTACAGGATGGCCAACCCGCTCCAGGCTGCCCACCCCCACTAGAAAAACCGCCTACTAAAGAACCAAGACACCTGTCCTAAAAGTGGCAAGGCCCGAAGGCCGGAGCAGCGCCTAGGACACTGCAAAGTAAAAACTAGCTAGAAAAAAGGGGAAGGGTGGGTGGGGCAAAACGAACCTCCCTTCCTAGCCTCCCCCTACGCACTTCCCTTTCCCAGCCTCCAGCCCCTTTTATAACCTCCCCTCCAATCAGCCGCACCTGCCTTGCCCGTTCGTGCCTCGCGCGAACGCACCCGGGGAGAGACCGGCTCGCGCCTGGCTCTCCCTGGGTCCCCCCTCGCTCAAGAAATCACTGTCCACAACTTTATTCAAGAGCAAGAAAGGCCACTTTATTTAAGACAGGTGTGTAAATCAATATCTGTTGAACACATTAATTATTTAATAAATTCAAATCTTTACAGCATGACTAAACATCTCTACCTAACTAAAACCATAACCACTAACTCTTGAAGAATACCCCCTGACTTTCCCAATAAACTACCCTTACAGGATGGCCAACCCGCTCCAGGCTGCCCACCCCCACTAGAAAAACCGCCACCCAGGAAAACCTTTAGTGTTTTCCTGCCCCACTCACAGACAAGGAGGAAGGGAAGGAGCACACCACAACTGCACTTCCAGTACCTTAGCTATCAAGTCCCGTAATTCTAAAGATAAAATGAAAGGCCCAATTGGGACAGGTGAACACCATCCTCACAAAATAAATGCTTCTCAGAAACTTGCAAATGATGGTGAGCCAAACTGTAGATGCATAAATGTTTACAAAAAAGTCTCATAGCACGATTCACTTTTCGTCGCGCTTTCTCCATGGCTGAATAATTCCGTGCCCCAGTCCATTGCAATCGTGGCACGAACTGAGTCCAAAACACCATGGTGCTGACCCAGGCGGTCTTGATGACGTCGAGATCCAGTTTCATCAACTTGAGCAAAGTCAAACCGGATAAAGAGACTAAATCGTTTTCTCCAAGGTGCAACACCAGTAGATCAGGCGGGCCCCCCCAACCCCCCGAAAGCAGAGCAGTCAAGGCGGGAAAGAGGCCGCCCCAACGCATGCCCCCTGTGCCATGCCAGGAAACCTCATGTGTCAGACTGCTTAAACCCAGAGATCTACCACAAAGCTGACGTGCAGCGGCTACAGCAGCCCTTTTAACAAAAGAGTGGCCAAGAATCCACACCCTCCTTTTTGCTCCAGCCACCGAATGCCAAGGACCTAGGAGAAAAATAAATGTTAGGCAAAGCAAAGGCGATCTACTTTCTTACATATTTCTCACAACATCTCGATCGCCAACGCCCAATGCGGCGAATTTGGGACCAATCCCACCCCAACCTGGTGGCCTCCGTCGCCGCCCCAATCCGGAATGAATGGGTACCAAATTGAGAAGGATCCTGCCCCAGACCCAACAAAGCCTTTCGAAGAACAGCCAACAACTGAGAAACAACAATTGGGCTGCCATCAGCATGACAAAAAATTGCTCCCGGTGCAAAGTGAGGGGATGACACAAAAACCTCCCCATTCCCCTACAGGGCAGCAAGAAACTACACCGCTCCTCGCCCAAAAAGACCCACTTACCCCTCCCCATCTGATCAGTCTTAGACATATGCAACCACAGGCGGACCCTGTCATGCTCCACCACCACCTCACTGCTAGTCATACCCACCCTATCCCGCAAGCAAACCCAGCAACTCAGAGGCCCGAAACGCCCCAAAGAATAACCACACAAAACACAATTGAAATTTCTGACACTCAAATGCATCATAACAGCACACATCCAATTGTGATAAAAGCAGCTGAAGCAAATCAAAAGTCACCGGCTGCCGTAACTTCTGGGCACCAGCCTGAAACCTACCCAAACCTTTTAAAACTTTCCAAACCAACACCCCCCCAACAGGATCCCTCCCCCACCAAAGTTGACTGTAAAAAGATACCCCAGCCAGCTTGCCCGAAATGGTCGTGTGGGAGAGGCCTTTGTCCGCCAAATGCAAAACAAACTGCACCAAGAATTGCTCATCAGACAAAACAGCCCGTGCCGGACATACCATCTCCTCACCAAACTGCAAAAACTCTCGTCAAGCCTTCAAGTAACTCCGACGGGTGGAGGCAGCCACTGAATTCTCAACTAACTAACCTCAATCCCCCAAGGCCCATACGTATTGTGGGATCGCAGTCGGTTCTAGATACGCCCCGGGAGCCAGTCTGCGGAATTCCGACCACTGAAATTGAGATAAAGAATCAGCGATACAATTAGTGACTCCTGGAACATGTCTAGCTTTAAAGACAATATTCAGTTGTAAACACCGCAACATGAAAGCACGCAAGAGCTTCAATACACGCAAATCCCGGGCCCTCTGCTTGTTAACGAGGTCAACCACTGCCATATTGTCCACGTGGAACAACACGGAACGATTCTGGAACTCATCCCCCCAGATGTACAGAGCGGCCAACAACGGGAACAGCTCCAAAAAAGCTATGCTGCGACCCTGCTCCCGCCAATGCACTGACCAGCCAGCCGCGCACCAACGCCCTTCCCAAAAGATGCCGAAGCCGTTTGCTCCAGATGCATCCGTGAAAAGCTGCACCTGCCAGACGATGTCCTCGTCCGCAAAAAACAAGGACAGGCCGTTGAAATCCTGCAGGAAACGCAACCAGATACCCAAATCGGCTCGGACAGCTGTGGTAATGCGCACCCGATGATGAGGAAGACTGGCGCCCGACATCGAGAGGCCCAGACGTCTACAAAACGTCCTACCCACCCGGACAACACGACACGCAAAATTCAAGTACCCCAAAAGCTTCTGAACCTTCCAAAGTTCCAATTTGCGTTCTCCCAACACCAACCTGATGAAATCAGACATCTCCCGCACCTTGTCAGCAGGCAAGCGTGCCATCATCGCCAGGGTATCGATCTCAATCCCCAGAAAGGTCAAAGATGTACATGGACCTTCAGTCTTATCCGGCGCCAAAGGGACACCCAGCTCCGTGGACATAGCCTGGAAAATATCCAACGCCAACTGACACTGCCCAGACTGACCTTCACCAATGAAAAGGAAGTCATCCAGATAATGCCAAAAAGGGCGTGGCCGCTGATGAAAGTGAAGCGCCACTGCAGAAACGTACTGAAGGTTTCGAATCGGGCACAGGACACCGAGCAGCCCATTGGCAAGACCTTATCCACATAGAAACATCCACCAAAATGCATGCCCAAGAGACCAAAATCCCAAGGATGAATGGGCAGAAGCCGAAAAGCCGATTGAATGTCACTCTTCGCCAGCAAGGCACCAGTACCCGCTGTGCGAACCAGCCGCAAGGCGTCATCCACGGAAGCATATGTCACACTAGAATCAGCCGGGTCAATGAAGTCGTTGATAGAGGAACCCTCAGGCCAAGAGAGATGGTGAATGTGGCGAAATTCCCCAGCCGCCTTTTTGGGGACAACTCCCAGCGGAGAGACTATCAAATCAGGGAGAGGGCAGCTAAGAAAAGGACCAGCAATCCTGCCCGCCGCAAGCTCAGCATCCAACTTCTTCTGTACAACCTGGGGGCACTCTTTTGAAGACTTTAGGTTATCCGACCACCTACCCAACCGAGGACCCTGGTACCTAATCCTGAAACCGACTCTGAAACCCCAGGATAAAGTCTTAGCAGCCTCGAAATCAGGATAGTCCACCAACCACAAGTCAAGTACTTCTAGCTTAATAGGAGTAGGAGCCCTTAGATACAAAGTGTGAAGGTTGTCCCCTGCCCCCTGAACCCCTCCCTTGGTCCCCAAAACGCTGTCCCGGGAAACACTGGGTGAGGGCATGTCGCCCCCTGCACTGCGCACACTCATGCTTGTATCTGCATGCCGGCCTGTTACACGAACCCCTGTTAAAGTGCCAGCACGCCCCAGATGTGGAGGACTGCCCTCTGCCTCAAACCCCCGCCCCAGAAGGAGCGGGGCGAAATTGAAAGGGCGGATAATGCACCGGCTGGCCGCTAGCCGTGTGGGTCGTAGCAGGCGGGTGAGCAGACGCCATCCACTGGAGCCACAACTCCGCATCCACCTCACCCCAGGAACGCTCAGGGAAAGCACTCATCCGGGCCCGGAACTCCTCGTCGTAAGACAGCCAGGCAAAACCTCCAAAATAACTATAAGCCTTACTTATGACATCAGCATATTTGAACATTTCAACCGCCTTACTCGGATGACGCTGGCAATAAACACTAGCATAAATTAAGAAGGCCGACGTCCAGTTCTCAATAGACTTCGGGACTCGAGGCTGCCGAGCCAACTCCAATTCCTCCTCCTTAGACCCTTCCTTAGCTTGTACATCTCGATGGAGTAGCCCAAACACATCCACAAATTTGCCACTCCAGATTCGAGTTTTAGTTTTCTCAGACAGGTGAGACCCCAAAGGCATTCCCACCCCAGAATAAGGCAATCGCTTGGGAAGGATACTATCCTCCGCAACAGGTTTTGTATGAGCCCCCGAGGCCCCACTGGCAGAAACTTCCCCTGCATTTTGCACATTTTGCACATTTTGCACATTCAAACCCGCCGGCCGCTCAAGCCGCGGTGCCAGAGCGACTCGCTCATCAATAACCCCATCACCCGTACCAATTGATCTGGTACGCTTAGCCGGGAGACTCTCCCCTGGTTTCCAAACAGACCACCAACCATCCTTACCTCTTGGCAACTGGGCCAACTTCTGATGAAAAGCGACACGGTCCCCCTGAGGTGGTCGACTCCCCGCTGCCTCACGTACCGCTGCGTGGTCCGCACATGACTCCTGCAAGATACGAGAAACAGGGAATTGCCCCACCCCACCCTGTTGAGCCCGTGCTGCCAAAAGCCCAACATCCTTTTCCCGTAATTCCCCTTCTTCCAAATCATCCTCTTGTACATCCAATTGTAACACATCACCAGAAAATGAATTGTGCACTGCCACTTGGCAGAGCCCCATCTCCAATTCCCCGATCATAAAACTGCCAGTCAATGTCAGTAGAGCGCCCTGTGCGCAAAGCTGCAGAAGAGAGATCCGCTCTAGATAACTCTCCTGTGACCCCACCACAGGAAACAGACGTAGGGACAGTTCCCAAGCCCTTTGAACCAGCCAACAGCCGCCCAGCTGGAGCTGCAACATGAAAACTGTAGCCGCTCAAGCCAGACTGAGAGGAACCAGCAAGAACCCAGAACCAGGCGCAAACCCTGGGCCACCACCCAGACCGCCCGGCAAACCACCCTGCAAAGCCCCGGGCACCCCACGGGGGGCAGGAAAAAGCACCGGGCTGGAGTCCGAGTGCGCCCCCCCAAGGTCGAAACCCAACACACCAGTACCCTGGGATTGCAGCAAATCAGAAGGGGGCCCCCCAAAACCAGGGCCCGAGGCCCTGTGGGCCGGGGAAGGGGGGGTGGAGGCCATGCCACCTGGTGGGAACACCTCCTTGGCCAAGGGAGCCCCAGGCAACAAAAACCCAGACAAATCAGTGGGAGCCAGACATACCTGTTGCTGGGTGCCCGGTAAAGCCAGCGTGGGCGCCGCGGCCGCTGGAACCAGAGCCGGCATCGGCAATACCGCCGGCATTGCAGCCTCGCCGTCCTCCTCCTCCTCCGGGCATGGTGACCGGCAGGCAGTCACCGCCCTCAACACGCCCTCGGCAGCCTTGCGAGGGGGGCGGGCCAACCCCACCCACGCCTCCGCCGGCACACCGGGACGCAGAAGGTCCTCGCGTCCCGCAGCACACAGTGTCTGCACCGCCCTACGGACATCCGCCGACTCCTCCATGGCCCCGCAGAACAGGTCAGACAAGCAAGCAAAAATGGCAAAATGAACCTCCCTTCCTAGCCTCCCCCTACGCACTTCCCTTTCCCTGCCTCCACCCCCTTTTATAACCTCCCCTCCAATCAGCCGCACCTGCCTTGCCCGTTCGTGCCTCGCGCAAACGCACCCAGGGAGAGACCGTGATCAGAAGTCAAGTGCTTGAATAATGCGGACTGAACAAGTCGTCAAGTACCATTAAATTAAGTAATAATAGCAGTGTAATAATGTGCATATGGCAGGAGTGCTTAGTAATGGCAGAAGTGTGGAATGAAGAGCCATACAAAATAAGCTTTAACTATTAAATACGAAAGGGCTTGATTTTACATCATCTACGACAGCTTGATTTGTCTACCTTTAAAAGAAGGCTGGAATTGTGATTACAAGCATTTTGCATAACCATTCTGGGGTTTTTTGTTTCCCTAGTGAAGTGGACCAAGTCTGGCAGTTCGGGCTTTATTGTTCTTTTTGTAGCAGGACCAATGCTGATATCGCATATAAATAAATTGATACTTGTAAATTGATACTTGTATAGCGCACTACTGCACACTTGTATAGCGCACATATGGCCAGTTCCTGTCTGAGGTGAATGATGGACAAAACATGATGGACTGGGATGTTGTCAGAGAAATTAGTAGTGGTTGAGATTAATTCAAACATTCTATCCATCACTTATTTGCACTTCTCAGTGTGATACCCTAAGTGTGAAGATACTGCTAAGACATGGGTCCTATCCTTACCAGAACCCCACTATGTGGAGAAGTGTGGCTCACTGGTTAGAGGAGGCAGACCTGGAAGCAGAGGTCAGCCCGGGACCAGGGTTCAATTCCCGGCTCGGCGGGGTCTTGAATCCTAAAATGTCCATCGACTCGACAATTCTCGCTCCGGTGCCTACTTGATTCACGGGTTCACACTCTGCGACTCTGGGCAATAGCTTGCTTAATCTCCACAACGGCCCCTCGCGGCGGGATGCCTGGCTTTCACCTTGCGGATACCCTGCTGGGGTTATCTCACAGGGGAATACCAGGACGGGTTCCCTAAGCAAGTGCTTAGAAACTGCTCGGTGATTTGCGCTATATAAATTCCTGTACATTTACATTTACATTCACTGATGATGTTCAAAATGAGCTGTAACTAATCTAGGTTGCTTGTGTTCAACTTCAGAGGGTCACAGGCCTCGCAGTACAGGCTGGAAATGTTCTGTGGCAGCAGGAGCAATGCTGAGTTGCATTTGCCTGGGTCCTGTCTGGTGTAGCATGGTTAGCAGTGGCTGAGTTTAACCAATCAATTTAGTTTGTGGTCCTCAGTGTAGGTCCTATGTTGACTGTGCAATAGTACTCAATCTGCTTCTGACTGATGAGGCACAAATAGGCCAGAACTGCTCTATGGCTGTCTAGTTCGTTTTCAGAGGTGAATCGGCCTGGCATTCAGGCTGAGCTGGTACTATATTAGCTGGACTAAGGGAGATTTGTCTATGGCTAGTTTCCTATCTGGGGTGCCATGGTCGGAAAATAAGATGGACTGGGACAGACCCCTGACTTACTACCAGTGGACGACTTCAACTAGTCACTTTTTGTATTTCTCAGCAAGAAGGATATGTCCATACATGGATCTTATGTCAAATATTGTGAGAAGGGCACTCTTTTTCTCCTGAGCACCCTCATTTTTGGATTGATACTGGTGGTAACTGACTCTGATTGTGATCTGGGCTCTGCTAATCAGATCCAGGGCCAGTGCTCTGTGTAAAAAGTACATGGTAACTAGATGTAATTACAATTGGTAGGACAACCTAACTGTGAGCCCCTAATATGTGGTAAGGCATGTTGGTTTAGAGGCCCAGAAACCGGTCCCTGGTAGCTTGTCTCCTTTCTGGGGAAGAATTGGCTTGGTAGTTTAGTCTGCCCTGTTCCCATGATGCACTGGGCCAGGGACAGACTGATTTGCATATAGCCAGGTTCTGAGCTGGGATGGGGCAGTGAGATAAATAACGGTGATGGATCAAGCCCTGATCTTTGGACTGGGTAAGAGTGGTCTGTTTAACTCAGACACTCTGTTCATCACCACCCCCTTTTCTAAATCGTTTTTGGCCACTATAGGTGTGGCAGGGTATACTCAGACATGAGTCCCTTTCTCACTGCTCCATCAGGATTCAAGCAAGCCGGGCCGAAGAAGGCTGAAATGCCAGAAACCGGTCCCCGGTAGCTTGTCTCCTTTCTGGTGAAGAATTGGCTTGGTAGTTTAGTCTGCCCTGTTCCCATGATGCACTGGGCCAGGGACAGACTGATTTGCATATAGCCAGGTTCTGAGCTGGGATGGGGCAGTGAGATAAATAACGGTGATGGATCAAGCCCTGATCTTTGGACTGGGTAAGAGTGGTCTGTTTAACTCAGACACTCTGTTCATCACCACCCCCTTTTCTAAATCGGTTTAGAGGCCCAGCAGATTTAATGTGCTTAAGTGTGCCATGCTGTGTTGACTGCTGTCATTTTAAAGGTGGCCCTGCTTTGCAGGCTGCTTTTAAAAGTAAATTATATGAAAATTCGATTTGATAAGTAAAAATACTTCCAAAGTCTTAAACTACCTTATTTGTGCATATAATGCACACCTAAAGTTCCTCTTAGGTGCCCCAGAAGTAGATTGCCTTGTAACAATAAGCAGGGACATAATAAAATATGTTTTATATGCCCTAGTGAATGAAGAACTGCCTATTTCGTTTTTCCCCATTGTAGCACAATGGCTCCATAGGCAAACATTGGAATAGTTCAGTGAAGTATAAATATTGACAGGAGCCAGCAAAAATAAATATCATTCAAAGAGTTAAAGTGATAGTTAGAATAAATCCAAAACTTGCCAAGATTAGATGTATTATAACTATCACAGAAAATAAGTTATAGAAGATGCTTTTCGGATGAGCCGAATTCCAGCCTTCCAGCAGCCTCACCTGATTGGCCAGCCTTTGACAGACTGAGCCAAACTTCAGAGGTATGAAGTGGCCTGCATTGAAACAAAGGACATCTTGTGGGAGGAGATCTGCAAGCTGCAGTGCAAAAGGCAGGAAGGGGGCTGGATAGTCAAACTGGTCTTCATAGAGGGAATGTTAGATAGGATAGAACACATTTTCACACCACATCCTGCACCCCCAGCCAGACCAGGGCCCCAGTAAATGAATTAGCAGAGGGGCTGGAAGGAGAGTTTAGGGAAACAATGCCACTCCAATAGGTTGATGCTTTGTGAGACCCTAACCGCCAGCAGAGAGTTTTTTCATTTTTGAATTTTAAAGGAATATGCTTTCTGGGTC
Source organism: Lissotriton vulgaris (assembly GCF_964263255.1). Taxonomy (NCBI): domain Eukaryota; kingdom Metazoa; phylum Chordata; class Amphibia; order Caudata; family Salamandridae; genus Lissotriton; species Lissotriton vulgaris. Next base: position 885,486,448 of record NC_141694.1, read on the forward strand.
AAGAACATGATACACTTTGGAGGAAGTTATCATACTTCTGGATGTCACTCTGCACCCGCTTGGTCAGAGGTACCCCCTGCTTGTCGCCCAGGCACACTGGATAAATATGGGAGAGCTGTCCAGCAACTCAGATCCCTGCCAGACTACAAGAAGAAGAAGGCCTGCACTGCTGGAACTATGGGCTGCTTGGTCAGGAGGGTTGCACTCTGAATGACTGCACCTGATGCACACCTTGGGAACTATAGCGCTAAAATGAGAAAGAGTTGAATCCTGACATCAACAGGTTAAAAGAGCTCCACCTGCATCACCTCCAGCAAGGAGAAACCAGCTGACCATATTCAGCTTGACTTTAAAGAATTTGGCCAGGTGCATTTTGGGAGACGCAGTCTCAAAATCCCAAGCCGCAACGTTGGCTTCTGGTGTTGAGGACACTTTGGAACCCCAAAAGGACCTTTTAAAGAAGAGCCAGACATTTGAAGAAGATTGGATAATTGCATATGGCTGGGGCTAAACTGGAATGGTGTGGCATGCAACAAAATTATGGATTTAACCCAGATCTATGACTAGCACTGAATGTTTGATTTCTTCGGCATTTTGTCCATCATCTGTTCTTTATAGATTTGTTGTCCTATGGTGGAAGGGTATGCCCACATCTGGGTCCCTTGCTTGCTGTGCCACTGGATTCAAGCTAGCCTGGCTGATCAGGGGTGATACCCCGAAACTGATTCCAGGAAGCTTGTTTCCCGCAAAGGAAGGACCTGACTCGGAAGTTCGGACTGGACTGTTCCCATGAGAAGCAGGGTCAAGACTGATTTGCATACGGCTGCATGCAAACTGGGGTGGATTATTGAGTGAAAAAATGATGTATTCAATCCAGATCTCTTGACTGGGGGTGAGTGGTTGAAAAGTTTCAGAACTCCGTCCATCATCTTGTTGTATTTGCTAAGTTAATTCTGTCTGCTTGCAGCCAGCTACCAAGCGTTGAGCATGGGAATAGTTTATTGAGAGCTTGACCAGGCCTTACATTGTGTTTGTTACCTTACAACCTTACCTACTTGCCCCTACTGATACTCCACATTTCACCAAATATGGCGTATGACTCAAGCTTCACCCTGTTCATAGGTGACCTGGTGTGATAGTTTGGGCTGGCCTGTTCTCAATGGAGCATAACCAGAATTGATATGCCTATGATTCAATCAATCAATCAATCAATCAGAGTACTTTATTGGCGCTACTTACCCATGAGGGTCTCCAGGTGCTTAGGGGAGGGGGTGGCGCTACTGCTCGAAGTGCCAGGTCTTGAGGAGTCTTCTGAAGGGGAGTAGGTCTTGGGTCTGCCGGCGGTGGGCAGGGAGGGTGTTCCAGGTCTTGGCGGCGAGGTAGGAGAAGGATATGCTGCTGGAGGTCGTTCGTTGGATGCAGGGGACAGCGGCGAGGGCAAAGCTGGCAGAGCGGAGCTGGCGGGTGGGGGTGTAGAAGCTGAGTCTGCTTTTCAGGTAGGCTGGTCCGGCGTTGTGGAGTGCTTTGTGTGTGTGGGTGAGGAGCTTGAAGATGATCCTCTTGTTGACGGGGAGCCAGTGTACGTCTCTCAGGTGGGGGGTGATGTGGCTGCGGCGGGGTACGTTGAGGATCTGTCGGGCAGAGGAGTTTTGGATGCGTTGTAGTCCTCGTAGGTGTTTGGCTGGGATTCCTGCATAGCTTGCGTTGCTGTAGTCCATTCTGCTGCTGACGAGGGCCTGTGTCACTGTTCTTCTTGTTTCGGTCAGGATCCACTTGTAGATCCTGCGTAGCATGCAAAGGGTGTTGTAGCAGGAGAAGGAGACGGTGCTGACCTGTTTAGACATGGTGAGGGAGGAGTCGAGGATGAATCTTAGGTTGCGTGCCTGGTCGGTGGGTGTCGGTGCTGTTCCCAGTGTGGTCGGCCTCCAGGAGTCGTCGAAGGCTGAGGGGGTGGGTCCGAGGATGAGGACCTCCGTCTTGTCCGAGTTCAGCTTCAGACGGCTGCTCCTCATCCAGTCATTCATTCCCTCGTGGAGGTTGGTTTTGGCGGTGTGTGGGTCCTTGGTGAGGGAGAGGATGAGCTGGGTGTCTTCGGCGTAGGAGATGATGTTGAGGTTGTGATGGAGGGCCACTTGTGCGAGGGGGGCCATGTAGACGTTGAACAGCGTCGGGCTGTGGGATGAGCCCTGGGGGACACCACAGATGATGTTGGTGGCTTCAGATCAGAAGCGTGGGAGGCGGATGCTCTGGGTTCTGCCAGAGAGGAAGGACGTGGTCCAGTCGAGGACCCTCTCTTGGGTTCCCGCTTCTTGGAGACGCGTTTTTAGGGTACAATGGCAGACCCTGTCGAAGGCGGCTGACAGGTCCGGGAGGATGAGGGCTGATGTTTCGCCGTTGTCTAGTTGGCGCCTGATATCATCTGTGGTGGCGATGAGGGCTGTCTCAGTGCTGTGGTTTCATCTGAATCGGGACTGGGATGGGTCCAAGATGTTGTTGTCTTCGAGGTGGCGGGCCAATTGTATGTTGACGATTTTCTCAATGACCTACGCTGGGAATGGGAGCAGGGAGATGGGCCGGAAATTCTTGAGGTCCTTGGGGTCCGCCTTGGGCTTCTTGAGGAGGGCGTTTATTTCGGCGTGCTTCCAGCTTTCCGGGAATGTTGCTGTTTCGAAGGAGATGTTGATGACCTTCCGTAGTTGGGGGGCGATGGCTGAGTCTACTTTGTTGAATACGAGGTGTGGGCACGGGTCTGACGGAGATCCTGAGTGGATGGAGTTCATGACCTTGCGTAGCTCGTCGTCGTTGACGTTGGTCCAGGAGGTCAGGCGGTTGGTGCTGGTGGTGTTCGCAGAGGAGGTGGAGTCTGATGTAGTCGGGGAGGTTGTGGTGTTGAAGCTGTTGTGGATGTCAGCAATCTTGCGGTTGAAGTAGGTGGCTAGCGAGTCACACAATTCTTGTGAGTGCAGGATGTCGTTGCTGCTGGGGTTGGAGAGTTCATTTACAAAGCTGAAGAGCTCTTTGCTGTCGTGTACGTTGTTTTCCAGGAGATGTTTGAAGGAGGATCTCTTGGCTAATCTGATGATGTGGTGATGTCTGCTGGTGGCGTCCTTGTGGGCTGCATGGTTGTCCGGTGTGCGTTCGTCGAGCCATTTCTTCTTCAGTTTCCGGCATGCTTGTTTGAAGGTCTGGAGCTCGTTGCTGAACCAGGTGGCCCTTTTGCTGGTGTGTTTGTTGGAGGGTTTCTTGAGCGGAGCGACAGTGTTGGCGCAGTCGCAGATCCACTGTTTGACGTTGCGGGCTGCGGCGTCTGGGTTGGTGGGGTCGGTTGGTGGGTTCTGGGTGAGGGTGGTGATCAGCTGGTCTTCAGTGACTTTGCTCCAGCAGAGGCAAGGCAGCTGTTGGGTGCGGTGGCGCGTGGTTGGTTTCTTGAAGGTGAAATGAATGCAGCGGTGGTCGGTCCAGTGGAGTTCGGTGGTGTGGTCGAAGGTGACGTGGGTGCCTGTGAAGACGCGGTCCAGCGTGTGGCCGGCGGCGCGGGTGGGTTGCAGTGATGAGTTGTCTGAGGCCGAGGTTGGCGAGGTTGTCGATCAGGGTGGCGGAGTTGGCGTTGATGTTGTTCTCGAGGTGGAAGTTCAGGTACCCGAGGAGGTAGTAGTCTGTGGAGGTGAGTGCGTGGGGGCTGGCGAGGTCGGCGATGGAGTCGCTGAACTGGGCCTGGGGTCCTGGGGTCTGTAGACGAGTGTTCCTCTGAGGGTGGTGTTGGGGTCGGTGTGGATCCCAAAGTGCAGGTGTTTGGCGGTGTTGAGGGTGTCATCTGCGTGGGTGGCGACCTTGAGGGTGGACTTGTGAACGAAGGCTAGTCTTCCTCTGATTCCATTGGTGCAATCCCTGCGGGTGATCTTGTAGCCGTTCAGGATGGCTATGGCGATGTCGGGTGCAGAGGAGTCATTCTACCAGGTCTTGGTCAGGAAGGCTATGTCTGGGGCGGAGGTGTCGAGCAGATCCCAGAGCTCAACGGCATGTTTGAGGAGTATGCAGTGTAGGTGGTTGGGTCCAGTCCTTAGAGGTTTGGTGGCTGTGTTGCAGTTGAAGCTGCAGGTGCGGCAGGATTAGGGTCCGTGGGTCCATCTAGGGGTGGCCTGGAAGCAGGTGTGGTTTTGGCCGGTGTTGAGTGTGTGGAGGGTGCTGGCATCATAGCGGAGTCTGGTGTCATGGTGTTCGCGGGGTCCAGGGGTTCTGGCACTGGGCGCGGTCCAGGTGCGAATGGGCGCAGACGGGCTTGACTTAGGTGCGCCTTCGGCAGGCCCGCGGTGCGTCTGCTGCGCGTCAGTGCAGCATCCGGCATGTATGTAGAGGTGGGAGGGAGGAGCAGCTGGGAGGCGGGAGCAGCAAGTGGCAGGGTACAGGGCCGCAGGGGTCACAAGGGTGGGGAAGAAGTGGAACAGAAGCAAAATGGGGCACAAGAGGGGACAAAAGAGTGGTATGGAAGGCAAAAGGGGCACAAAAGGGGTGGAAAAAAACAAGTGGCACAGAGCACAAAAACGGGGCACACAGGCAGAGGGGCAGAAAAGAAGGGGGGAAACGAGTGGCACAGAGCACAAAACGGGGCACACAGGCAAAAGGGGCGAGAAAGAGGGGGAAAACGAGTGGCACAAAGCACAAAAATAGGTCACAGAGAGGTGGAGCAGTGGCCCAGCAGCCAGAGGACACTTACCTGTGGTTGGCAGCGGCAGCAGGGGCACACAGTCGGAGCTGCGTGGTGGGGGAGCGACCTGCCAGGAGGGTCAGGGGTCGCTACTTGATTGATTCCTGATGAGGTGGGGAAAAATAAAGGACTGGCATGCAGTCCGAGTAAATATGAGTGGTTGACACTAATTCAAGTAATCCATTCATTGCTTTTCCAATTCCTCAATGCAAGCTTTTGAATAAACTTCAAATCAGGTGACAAGTTATGTGTGATGACGAAACTCCTTGGTCACTACAGCACATGTGCAATGACACGATTAACATAAAAATGGAAAAGAAGCATTCATGCATTTGACAGAAGGTCTCTGGTTCAATGCTTTTTCCATCTTGTACCTTTTCTGTGAAGATGGTAATATCCCAAGCTCAAATTCAAAGGAGTAACATACATTAAGAAAGTATGTATAGGCAAACAACTGTCCAATGGGACATAAGCGTTACAGCATGCAAATATTTTTTTTATTGGTCGCTTATAAGCAGGGTCAGACATGGTTGTAAAATAGGACAGTGCACAAAAATTGAAGTGGCCCTCCTTAACAAACTATATAGCTAAAAAAGCTGCAAAAACTTATATTAATTGTGCATGCACTAAAGATTCATGCAGCACAAGCATATCATAATTAACCTCAGAGATGTAGAAAGGAAGAGTGAGCACACATGTATGTTTTATTTTAGCGATGGGAAGCCCAATTAAAAAACGAAAGTAGAAAATGCAAGGCTTGAGTGAAATTTCAATAGTTAATTCAGCATTACTGTTTGACATAGGATTACAGATAATAACATGATTACACCCACTCATACAATTAAGAGTAATGCTGGGGAAAAAACCACAGTGACAGCACATTTATGGAGCGAGAGCAGCTGCTCGTAGTGCCATTTAAGATCGCTGCCATCCACGACAGCTTCAACATCACAACAACCCAACTACATCAGACTCCACCTCCCCCGCGAACACCACCAGCACCAACTGCCTGACCTCCTGGTCGAACGTCAACGACGATGGGACACGCAAGGTCATGAACTCCATCCACTCAGGATCTCCGTCAGACCCGTGCCCACACCTCGTAACAAAGCAGACTCAGCCATCGCCCCCCAACTACGGAAGGTCATCAACATCTCCTTTGAAAGAGCGACATTCCCGGAAAGCTGGAAGCACGCCAAAATCAACGCCCTCCTCAAGAAGCCCAAGGTGGACCTCAAGAATTTCCGGCCCATCTCCCTGCTCCCATTCCCGGCGAAGGTCATTGAGAAAATCCTCAACATACAATTGGCCCGCCACCTCGAAGACAACAACATCTTGGACCCATCCCAGTCCGGATTCAGACGAAACCACAGCACTGAGACAGCCCTCATCGCCACCACAGACGATATCAGGCGCCAACTAGACAATGGCGAAACATCAGCCCTCATCCTCCTGGACCTGTCAGCCGCCTTCGACAGGGTCTGCCATCGCACCCTAAAAACGCGCCTCCAAGAAGACGGAATCCAAGAGAAGGCCCTCGACTGGACCACGTCCTTCCTCTCCGGCAGAACCCAGATTATCCGCCTCCCACCCTTCCGATCCAAAGCCACCAACATCATCTGTGGTGTCCCCCAGGGCTCATCCCTCAGCCCGACGCTGTTCAATGTCTACATGGCCCCCCTCGCACAATTGGCCCGCCATCACAACCTCAACATCATCTACTACGCCGATGACACCCAGTTCATCCTCTCCCTCACCAAGGACCCACACACCGCCAAAACAAACCTCCACAAGGGAATGAAGGCCGTCGCCAACTGGATGAGGAGCAGCCTTCTTAAGCTGAACTCGGACAAGACGGAGGTCCTCATCCTCTGACCCACCCACTCAGCCTGCGACGACTCCTGGAGGCCGACCACACTGGGAACAGCACCGACACCCACCGACCAGGCACGCAACCTAGGAGTAATCCTTGACTCCTCCCTCTCCATGTCTAAACAGGTCAGCGCCGTCTCCTCCTCCTGCTACAACACCCTTCGCATGCTACGCAGGATTACAAGTGGATCCCGACCGAAACAAGAAGAACAGTGACACAGGCCCTTGTCAGCAGCACTATTTATTTAGTACAAAATGCATCCTCGTGCCCATTTTGGACACAAGGATACACTTTGTGCTAATAATTGATTGCTAAATGCTAGGAGTAGTTGGTGGAAAATCCTACCCTAAATGTACATTTAGCAAGCGCAAGTGACTGCTCACACTGCTATTTCTGTTCTGTTGCATTTAGCACTATTTCTTAGTGCACAATGCATCATAGTGTCCATTTTAGAGATGAGGGGGCACTTTTGTGCTAAGAATGTAGTCTAAATACAACATTACCCTTCTGTCATAATTCTGCATAATCTCTCAGAATATTTGATTAATTCAGCGTGATTACACTATATGAAATTGAGCAAATTACGCCCATCCCTAGAATATGGTTGTTCAAGTTTTCTACTTTTCTTTAGCTGCTTCGACTTTTTTACATGCAAAAACAAAGGGAGGAACCTAGACAGTTTTATGAATCAGGTGCTTCAGAGTGGAGGCTGAGGAAAAACTGGAGGAGCCATATTTTTCACCCATTCAGTGAGAAACAGTTCATGCTCATGCAATGGCCCCAGTCTGCCCTAGGCACACAGGAGGGCATTGGCATTAGGGCAGCTACAGCATACTCTTACTGAGGATGCAGACTTTCACGAGGTGTTAGTATACCCTAGGGACGTAAATATACGTGGTATTGACCAAATTTAGAATATTGAATGAGATATATTGCAACTAGGTTAAACTCCTAGTAATGGGTCCAGCAAACAGTCATGCCTGTTTGATTTTTTAAAATATTTATTGGGACATCAAAACATAAAAAAAATAAGAACAATCAATACAGCAAATACAATATAAGAAATGCTGTGTCTGATGTCTCACTTTTAAGCTTTACACCCCCCCCCCCACCACCACCACCACCCCGGTGAATCCAGCCTTCCAGGAAGAATAAACAAATCTAAACTACATAGTTATATACCATAATATTAAAAATGGAAAAAAAAGGAACACAGTCATACCAATAGGGCTGTGTGCTAATCCTTGCTTAGCCAATTAGTTAAGGACATCCACCATTTTTCACCATTTTCCCTTGCCCGCCTCCCTCCTCTTCTACATACGGAGATCTCCCAATTGTACGTAGATAATAATTTACTAAATCAAACATGTTCTGAAGGGGGATCTGAATCTAACCATGCCGTAGCAACACACAAATGAAATACAGTCATTGCAAGAAACACCATTTTCCTGTCAGCTTCTGCCATAGCTTGATTAGAAATCCTCAACAATGTAACCTGGGGAGTCAGTGAAACTAAATAGCCCAAAATAGATTCTAATTGTTGTTCAATTTTAAACAAAACTTGAGAGAGATCAGGACAAGTAGCGAACATATGTGTGCTATCCGCACCCACCAACCCAAACGGTGAACAGTGTATCCCGGAAGTGCCCCCCCCATCGGTGGATAAGTGCCGGAGTTACATAAAGATTACACCAGGTCTTAAAATATTGCACCTGCAAGTTGTCTGAGATACACGCTGTTTGACTGAGCAGCAGGGAGTCCTCACCCTCCCCCTGTCCAGCTTGTACACTTGTTTGCCATCTATCAAAGTGCCTGGCAAGGTCATCTCCCATATCTCATTAATTAATTTGTATACTGCAGAAGTCAAAGGATGTTTACTCTTGATCAGATCTAATAACAGGATTCGATTCCTGTTGAAACATCTTTCAGACAGAATAACCCGGATTTGTAGATACTCAAATAAATATCTGTTCTCAATGCCCAATCTTTCTTTATTGACGTCAAAAGAGAGCAATTTGGTACCACATATAAGATCCTCTATATACTTGATCCCTCTTTGTGCCCATTTTCTGAAATAAGCATCACAGAAGATTTCCGGAAGTAAAGGATTATTAACTAAGAGAGAATACAGTGGAGCCGCCCAATCTCAAATCTTTTTCTTACTGCAATCCAAACTTTATAAGCACCAAGCAGAACCTTAAATGTAACCCTCTTATAGTATGCAAAATCTATCTGCCGCATTAGGAGGCCCCTGGCTTCTTCCCCATGGATTAGTTGGTTAATTAATGTTTCAGGACCTCTTGAATTGCCCAGCCATGCCTGTTTGAGATGCAAAGTGGAAGATTTAAACCTTATAATAGTAATATGGGAATGTGGTCTATTACAAACAACCTCGTACTGAAGTTGGTAAAGTTCTGCAGCAGAATATTGACTTCCCAAAACAGAAAGAGAAATGAGTTCAGAGAAGAAAGCATTTTTGACTGCTGCAGAGTATCCCGGACATCTCAGTACATATTGTTTCATTTGTAAATAATAGTAAATACATAAATAAACATTAAAAAAGTGCTGGGGTGCAAAGTTTTTCTAAGGACCCAGTCGCAGGCACTGCTGAATGCTAGGGTTGCTGATGGCTTGGACTTGATTCCACCTCATTCTTCTTTCTTCCACCACCGTATGCTTCCTGTTTCTTTATCTCACACTTTCATATGTTTTATCCCTGCTTTTTCATTTGCCCCTCTTTTCTTTCTCTTCCTCCTTCTTCCTTCCTTTCTGCCTTTTTCTTTCTTGCTCCTAGTCTGATGATGAATGCATATTTTGAGCATACACAACAATATTATTGAACATATATAAGATGAGGTACTGTAGCATTTGGTGTCTTGGCAGAGATGTTCAGGAGTGGAATGGTGAATACAATAAATATTTAACAAAGTGTATTGTATTCTATTGTGCTGTAATTCTGATAGTGCTTCAAACCTCTGAGAGGGTGTCGAACTGCATTTCTTGACTAGCAGCATGCCGCAAGTGGGAGTGCTTTGGTTGCAAGAGAGTGGGTTTCTGTTGTATTTAGATATGCTTGTTTATTATAGTTAGAATGTTAGAGCTGTCATAGTACTACTAATGTTAAGATTCTTTTAATTGTCAGTTGGGACCTCTCAGACTTGGTGAGAGGAGCGGTGGCTTTTCCAGCTTACAATAAAGCTAAGAACTAACTAACTCAGCTTCTAACATCATTTTCTGATGAGAATACCACAGTTATTTTGGCGACAAGGTGTTCTTAAACTGTAAGCCACTGCAACAGACTGCATATCGAATATTTAAGGGAAACCACGTTTCTCCAGCGGCAGCATCTCTTATAAGTGTGCGCATCTACGTCTTTACGCTGTGCGCGCCTCTTCAGGAACTGTAAAGCTACGTGACAACATTTGCTCCGACTCCGGAATGGTTTTCTCCTGTCTCTGCGCTTAGAGTGTCAATGACCATTGTACACACTTTGAGGGAGCACTACGGGGGTGCATGTTTTGCTGTTCTTTTCACTGAGCTTGGGAGTCGATACTTTGAAGGACCAATTTCGCTCATGAACCTTTTAAAGTATTCTGGTAACTGTATTCTTTTTTTTTTTTAAACATTTGTAATGTTTGCTATATTCTACAATTAACAAGAGTTATGTACTAGTCACCCAACAGTTTATTAAGGTGTAGTTTTTGTGAATTCCAAAGTGTTATACAAATAGTTGGTTACTGTAAGGTTTTAGGCAATATGCAGTCAGTAAACCAGCCTAAGCCCTTTTTAGAAAGCCTGGGTACTCCTCAAATACAATGGAGGCAATGGTTTGACGTTTTTGAAACATACATAGGGGCAATTGGTGCGTAAAGATACAGAGCAGAAAGAAAAAAATATTTATTATTAAATTGCTTAGGGCTTCAAGGTGGAGAAGTTTATAAACACTTGCCTGATTTGGTATTAGGTGAGGGGGAAGTGATTGATGGATATCAAGAAACTGTTAAAAAACTTGTTATCAAATTTGATGTACAACCTAGTTTGGTCGTATTAAGGCACACATTTTTTAAGAGAGCACAATTACAAAGTGAAGATGTGGATTCTTACTTGAGTGCTCTGCGCAAATTGTGTGCTGAATGCCAGTTTGGAGAGTTTCATGATCAATTAGTTAGGGATCAGTTTATTGCTCACTGCAGTGATAAACATATTCAACAAAAATTACTCACTATGGGTAATCCCACACTAGAAGAGATCATTAAAGTAGCAAAAAGTCTTGAACTTCCAAAAAACTCCATCAAGGAATTAAGTGCAGTGAGTATTAATAAAGACAGAGTGAATGTTGTAGTTTCTTCTATCTCTAAATCTACTTTTCCTAAAAAAGAAAAAGTTGCTGAAAAAAGTGTTTTCAAGAAAACTAATATATGCTACAGATGTGGTTATGCTCCTCACAGCAAAGATAATAGGTTTTGTCCAGGAAAGAATGCCAAGTGTTATAAGTGCGGAAGAGTTGGTCATATGGCGGAAGTGTGCCAAAGTAATGTGAGTAAAGCTGAAAATATTAATTGTGTTGTTGAAGACAAGCATGTTATTGACAGTGATTTCGTTCAAAACTTCAAGGACATGATAGCCACTGTTAGGGATGTTGACATCGTCACTGGTGACCCTTCAGAGTGTATTGATCCCTATGTGGACATTTTTGTTGGTGATGTATGCTTGAAGTTACTAGCAGATTCAGGTGCTAGGATTACGATGATTACCTCAGAGCTATTTAAACAATCTTGGGATGATAGGAAGTTGTTTCTCCCTGACAGAGCACCTGTTTCCTACGAGGGTCGCAAAATTGATCTGGATGGTTATATTGAAGACATTTTAGTATTTAAGGGCAGGAAAATTTATGGTAAGATTTATGTAGCTATACGCGGTCTCAACATTCTTGGTTGGTATCATCAGGGACTGTTTGGAATGATCTTGAAACCAGGTGCTAAGGAACAAGTGTTGGTGGTACAAGATTTACCTGATTCGCTGAGTCTTGAGAAGGAATTTCCAAGTGTTTTTGCTGATTCTCTGGTGAAGATTACTGGTTTTAAGCATATGATTAAAGTCAAGAGTAATGCTATACCAGTTAAACACAAAGTTAGGTCAGTTCCCTTCACTCTGAGAGCTGATCTCAAGACTGAGTTAGAAAGATTAGAAAAAATTGGTGTCATTGAACCGGTTGAGTCCAGTTTGTGGCTTAGTCCATTGGTGGTTGCACGGAAGAGAAATGGTGAGATTCGTCTATGTATTGACCTTAGGAGTCTCAATAAAGAAATATGGGTTGATGCTCATCCCCTGCCCAAAATTGGTGATTTGTTAGAGGAATTAATAGATGCACAGATGTTTTCAAAAATTGATCTGGCTTCAGCCTATCATCAAATCTTGTTAGATGATGATTCAAAACATTACACTGCTTTTAACTCTCCTTTTGGGACATTCCAATTCTGCAGAATGCCTTTTGGGCTTCCTTCGGCCGCCTCTGTTTTTCAAAGAGTTATGCAAACGGTGTTAAAGTATATAAAAGGAGTGGTCATTTTTCAAGATGATGTGCTGATTTTTGACAAATTACTAGACAGACATGATATTGCTCTTAGATCGGTACTTAAAACTTTTGAGGAAAGAGGTATCGTGGTAAAAAAAAAACAAGTGTGAATTTTGGAAAAGGGAGGTGGAGTTTTTGGGTCATTTAGTTTCTGCCAATGGAGTTTCTCCCAGACCTGTATTAGTGAAAGCTGTTGTAGAATGTCCCATTCCCAAGAATAAAGATGAGCTGCGCTCATTTTTGGGCTTATGTGAATTTTATTCAGGATTTATTCCAGATTATGCCACAAAAATGAAAGCTCTTTCCAACATGCTGAGGTCTAACATTGCCTTTGTATGGGATGAAAATTGTCAGCAAACTTTTGATTTAGTTAAATCTGAGATGACCAATGCCAAGACCTTAAAAGCGTATGATCCCAATGTCAGTTGTACCATCACAGTTGATGCGAGCAACTACGGGTTAGGTGCTGTTCTTACACAGAGTGTTGAGGACAAAGATGTTGTTATCAGTTATGCCTCCAGAGTGTTGAGGGAACCCGAAGTAAATTATTCGGTTATAGAAAAAGAACTATTGGCCTGTTACTGGGCTTGTGAGAAATTTAGAACTTATATTTTGGGAAGAAATTTCTCATTCATACAGATCATAAGCCTTTAGTTTATATCTTAAATGGTGACAGAATAAAATATGCTACACCTCGCATAGCACGGCTCACTACAAAACATTTGCAATATCATTTTGAAGTAAAACACATTCCAGGCAAAGAGAATGTTACAGCTGATCTTCTTTCTAGGCTCCCCATAAAGGATGATGATTCAGCAGATTTGGATGAAGACAAAGAAGATTGTTTTATAGCTGCGATTGATGCTGTGGAGCATGCTGTATGCAATGAGAATGAGTGGAATGAAGCTATGGGCAATGATGTCATCCTAGAGAAGGTAAACCGTTACATTATTAATGGTTGGCCAAGAGAGAAGTTGGTGCCTTTTAACATGCAAGCTTTCTGGAAAGTCTCTGAAGATTTGTCCATCGAAGATGGTGTTGTTATGAGAGAGAGCAGGTGTATTCCGCCTTCTGTTTTAAGAGTAAAATTGATCAATTGTGCGCACGAAGGACATCTTGGAATTACCATGACTAAAAGGAGACTAAGATTACATTGGATCACTGACATAATATCGAGGGACATAATATCGAGTACCAAAAATATCGGCGACAAAATATCGACAAACAGAATATCGACTTTGTATTTACAAACAGGTAAGTACAAAAATATTGAGTAAAAAATATTGTTTACAAAAATATAGTTTGTAAAAATATCGACTTTATTGAAAACAATGTTAAATTAAATAAAAATTAAAATTATTTACTAAAATATACTTAAAAATACTTAAATTACCTTATAATAATTAAATAATTAATTAAAGTTATAAAAAAAAAATTTTACAATCATATTTGTTAAAACATATATGTATAGTAACATAATATAGGTAAAATATATCCAATATTATTACCTTAGGATAGCGGAAGTATAAAATTACTATTCCCACTCCAGAGAGAGCAACAGTAAGGAAAGCGTTGGATAGCGTAGGGGTAAAAATTACTATTCCCACTCCAGAGAGTGCAACAGTAGGGAAAGGGTTGGATAGCGTAGGGGTAAAAATTACTATTCCCACTCCAGAGAGTGCAACAATAGGGAAAGGGTTGGATAGCATAGGGGTAAAACTTACTATTACCACTCCAGAGAGTGCAACAGTAGGGAAAGCGTTGGATAGCGTAGGGGTAAAAATTACTATTCCCACTCCAGAGAATGCAACAGTAAGGAAAGCGTTGGATAGCGTACGTGTATAACTTACTATTCCCACTCCAGAGAGTGCAACAGTAGGGAAAGCGTTGGATAGCGTAGGGGTAAAAATTACTATTTCCACTCCAGAGAGTGCAACAGTAGGGAAAGGGTTGGATAACGTAGAGGTTAAAATTACTATTCCCACTCCAGAAAGTGCAACAGTAGGGAAAGCGTTGGATAGCGTAGGGTTAAAAATTACTATTCGCACTCCAGTGAGTGCAACAGTAGAGAAAGTAGATACTTCATATATTATTTAAAAAGATATATATATATTAATATCTATAAAAAATTTAATTAAAAGTAATTACCACTTTAATATAATATAATTATTAATTAATTACAAATACTAATTTAATTTAATCATTACAATTAATTATCCATTAACACTAATTAATTACAAATTAATTATTAATTAATTATTAATTAAACAGTTACTTAACAATTAAAATCTAATAAATACACACAAAAAATTAACATATGTAAATAGTTATAATTAAATTACTTTCCACCCTATTCCCCTATGAACCCACAACCCACTACATAAATTAAATTACTTAAATTAACATAATTATCAATTAATCAATTAAATAAAATTATTTGGCATTTAAAATGTAAATATTTACCCCAAAAATATAATTTAATCATTAATTATAAATAAACACCAATACATAAATTAACATATTTAATTAATTATAATTAAATTACACTACATAAATTAACATATTTAATTAATTATAATTAAATTACTTCCCACCCTACTCCCCTATAAACCCACAACCCACTACAGAAATTAAATTAGTTAAATTAACATAATTATCAATTAATCATTTAAATAAAATTAATTGGCAATTAAAATTAACAATTAATTATAAACAAATACCAATAAATAAATTTACATATTTAATAATTATAATTAAATTACTTCCCACCCTATTCCCCTATAAACCCACAACCCGCTACAGAATTAAATTACGCAAAATGTAAATAACATTAAATTCATTAATTAAATTACATTATAATATAAATAAACACTTTTAACACATAAAATACACTATAAAAAATTCGATATTATTAAAATTTCGATATTTTTCCTATATTATGTACTTCGATATTTTGACTATCTATATTTTAAAATTCGATATTACATTACTTACCTTCAAAACGATATTTTTGATGTCTTTATTCTGTCCATTCGATATTCTGTCGAGCCTATATTTTAAACTCGATATTATGTCCATTCGATATTTTGTAGTCAATATTTTGTCTGTTTACCATTACATTATTGGTGGCCATCCATGGATAGTGATGTAGATGAAAGGGTTAAGGAATGTTGTGTTTGTGCCGGGGCTGAAAAGAGTTTAAAACCTTCTACTCCTCCTCTTCAACCCATAGTTTTTCCTCCTAAACCATGGTTAAAAGTTGGTATTGATTTGGTGGGACCGTTTAACTTTCTACCTCTTCATCTACGTTTTGCTTTTGTTTTGATTGATTTTCATAACAAATGGCCTGAGGTTAGGTTTTGTGCAAATCCCACTGCCAAGAGTGCTCTAATTTTTCTCAGAGAAATTTTCATGAGAGAAGGCTTTCCAGAATCATTAGTTTCGGATGATGGGGTGCAATTTGTTAAACACGATATGTCTGTATTTTTGTCAGAATCAAGAGTCAAACATTTGAGAAGTTCCATCGGACATCCACAAACCAATTCCACTACTAAGATTGCTCCATTTGTGTCTCTCAGGGGGAGGATACCAACCTCTACTCTCTACCCTGCCTGGTTATTAAGAACTGTTTCACAAAAAACGAGTTGCAGGATTGATAATTTGGCATTGCAAACACGGGTCAGGAATGCTCAGAACAAAATGGCTGACAGATTTAATGAAAAAAATCTGTTAAAGTGACTACTGTTTTCCCTGGGGACATGGTCCGTAGCAAAAGTTATAGAACAGTCAGGAAAGGCTGTGATACTTTTGGTAGAAGATGTGCGTGTTGAAAGGGTCTGTGGTAATGCTATCATGGTAAAAGGAGGACATTGGTGGAATCTGTGTAAAGTTGTCAAAGTCAACTCTGGTGCTAACCACTCTACCATTTCTACTAGCACAACTTCGCCTGATACTCAAGCTAGGTGTACCAATCCTGGTGCTGATGAAAGACTGGGAAGAAAGAATCTTTCTGTGAGTGTTACTCCATTAAGGAAATCAGCACAAGTTACCCGACTTCCTTTGAAGTTACGTTAAACATTGCATTATGTTAAACGTTGCATTATGTTATACAATGCGTAACCCAACTACCTTGGAAGTCACTTCATACATCTTTCTGTTTATTTATTGCTTATGATAATTAATTTTCTCTTATTGTATTGCTTATCGCAGTTTGCAGTGTTTACTTGTTTTTTTAATTTTCCTTTCTGTTTTTTTCTCTTTTAAAAAAAAAGAGATAATGTTGTATTTAGATATGCTTGTTTCTTATAGGTAGAATGTTAGAGCTGTCATAGTACTTTTAATGTTAAGATTCCTGTAAGTGTCAGTTGGGACCAATCAGACTTGGTGAGAGGAGTGGTGGCTTTTCCAGCTTACAATAAAGCTAAGAACTCACTAACTCAGCTTCTTCCGTCATTTTCTGATGAGAATACCACAGTTTCTCTTTGTGGCCTATATGGTCAGTGTTTGAAGTCGTACTTGGGGCCATATTTGTGTTAACTCTTTGTTTTATTTGTTAATTGAAGCAAAGAACAGTCATACATAGAAAGGTTAAACTTTAAATACTAGTGTATGGGTGGCTCAAACATTTGTGAAGGCATTGTGGGGCAAATTTACAAATTTGTAACGCTGCTACAGCGTAACTCTTTTGAGACTACTGCAGATTTCTTTTTAGCACCATATTTATAAAGTGACGCTGGAGCCCTTCAGCATCCCATTTCCACTGCTAGCACCTTCACTTCGGCTAGCCGTATTTACTGAGAAAAGATGTGCTAATAGTGTCATCACTCGTAACAATATGTGCCCTGGTAAGTACACTGGACATCTCTGGGTCAAGTTTCTTGTACAGACTAGGAGGTGGGATTAAGTGTCTTTTCTCACCTGTTCCCTAAAGTGTCCATAACTCTGACAATCCTTGACTGCTGAATATTGCAGCAAATCTAAGTAGCACAGTAATAACATATGTGCTCTTTGACAGTACAATGACTCGATTGGAATAATTTCGAACGACCCACTCAACATGTAGCACAACAAGACGATCAGATTTCTCTAATTTGCTGTTAAGTTCTTGAACAATATGGCTGTACCTTTTGAATATACCTCTGCAGGTACCAACTCCTCATTGACAATCATTCCACCTGCATTAATTGGATATTCAGTGAATTGCTCTGCATTTTGACCATCATCTGATCAGACGTGGGTCCCAGGCTCACTGTGTCACGGGATTCAAGCTAGCCTGGCTGATGAGGGTAGATGCCCGAAAACCGGTCCCAAGATGTTTGTTTCTGATCCAGGGATGACCTGACTTGGCAGTTCAGGCTGGACTGTTCCTATGATGCACAGGGTCAGGACTGATTTGCATATGGCTGGGTCCAAACGGGTGAGGCATGGTGAGCAAAAGAATGATGGATGTAATGCAGACCTCTTAAGTGGGGGTGAATGTTTGATTTGCTCTGCATTCCGGCCATTATCTGTGTGTCTTTTGCTTTCTCCCCCTAAGTGTGCAGGGGTAGCCCAGACGTGGGTACCGGGCTCACTGTGACGCTGGATTCAAGCTAGCCTGGCTGATGATGAGTGATGCCCCAAAACAGGTCCCATGAAGCTTGCTTCCAGTCCAGGGAGGACCTGGCTTGGGAGTTCAGGATGCACTATTCCCATGAGGCTCAGGGTCAAGACTGATTTGCATATGGCAGGGTCCAAACTGGGATGGCATTGTGGAATTTGACTAAAAAGCTCCCTTTTCCGCCTGGTGTCCCATCATGCACCCTATCCACCCTAACATCGTCCAGGCAAGCCGATTCTCCTACTTCAAGCACAAATCCCGTTATACCCCCTCTTGCCTGCACTTTTTCTCATAGTACTGGCACATGTAAAGAATAATGACCAGCCATCATGTATCCTACGGGTTTCCGTCCCCGTTCAATATTTTCCTTTAGACCCGAACGCAGTCAGTCAGATGGTTGACTCGAAACCCCCCCCCCTCCCTAACTCTGTCACCGAACGAGCAGCTCTCACTCGTCAATAATCTCCTAGTTTGCGAGGACAGCCACGGGTTGAAGAAGATTGCGGAGCATCCCAACCCAGAGCCCGACCAGTGAGAGCGCCGAGTCCGAGGTCTTTGGAGCCCCGATATTCCTGCGCAAGCGTCAAGAGTCCGATGACCAGGTCTTCAAGTTTTGCTTCTTGGTGAGTACCACTGGGAAAGTATAAAGACGGGTTCCATTTTTTTGGGAAAACGGTAAAGACGAGTCTCATTCGTGAGACCCGGTATGGTTGCACTATATTCTAGTGTATAAAGTGTTTGTTTTTGTATATTTCAAGTCTTTTATACCGTAATTGGTTGAGTTTAAGAATGCCTCTGTTTTCCAAATTACGTACGATCGGCACCAAAAAGAATCTATTAGAAAAACCAGTTAAAGTCCCGCCTAGAGATACGCCTGGACATTTCATGTATAACAAACATGGATTGGGTGCCATATTATTCTTAGACCTTTGGGTAGACTATACCGAGAAATTAGAAATGGTGCATAGATGGCCCGCCGCAGGTACCTGGGACATAGAATGTATTATGAGAGTGGAGGAAGAGTTATGGAAAAGAAAGGCGAGGCCCTCACAGACAGAAGCCATTGAGTTATGGTGTAAGGAAGCACATAGGAGGGCCCAGAAAGAACTAGGGAAAGTCGAGAAAAGTAAGAGAATGTCGGAACAAGCTAAAGAAAAGCAATTGCAGGAAGAAGGTGAGAAGGTTTTAGCTGAACGGGCAGATAGAGAGAGAAGCGCCCTTGTTACTGGCATTTATCCCGTTTTGTCAGAAGACATTATAGAAGAACATCCCACATCCCCAGTGAAAGTAATTCCCACTGCTCCCGACAATTTTCTCCCTGCTTATCTGTCCGAACCACCCCCCACTTATGTTAACATGCCTAGAGCACGCCCGTCTACACGTGCACCTGAACTAGTGGCCGGTGGTTCCACCTCTGATTTAGGAGTGTCCGGGAACGGGGCTGAGGATAAAGACGATGTCCCGCCTCTTGAGTGTCCTTACGACCCCGAACCCGGTAGTAGCCCAATGGCCACGATATCAGAAAGATTAAGACAAGCCCTGGGTCAAATCCAAAAGGTCCCTGATATAACTAAGCATTTGGATAAAGTTTATGAGTTCATACGAACAGGTGAAGGTCCGGATACTCTGGTCCAGGTCATTAAAAATAGAAAGGTTCCCATCAGAGGACTGCTCCTGCGGTTCATCATAAATTGTTTGATCCGGGAACTAGACCCGGGTAATGGAAGCGTAGACTCTGAGTTAATAGACCTTAGTGATCAGGTACACAGAGGAGCACACGATCTGGGACATCAGATCGACAAAATGACTAAAAGACTGGTTAAGAAAATTGTCACTATTCACTCTGAGAAAATTACACAGGAAGACGACTCAGAGGAAGATGAGGGTCCGACACTAGGTAGAATGAATTTCCTGGCTGTAGCGCGACATTGTCCTGGCTCCAAGTGGCGAACCCCGCGAGTGTCGCGGAAAGTTAAAAGATTAGATCCTTCTTCGGAAGGCCTTTTTCAGTCCATAGATGAATGGATTGACAATGAGCCTCCCCTTACCCAACAAGAAAAAGAATTGGCCCGGTCTGCCACCCATTGGATATCACAGCACCGGGTATACGGTCCAGATATAGTAGCGCAAATGTTTCTGGCTCTTCCCCGAGCAGAACAATGGCTAGCAGGTATTTATATGGTCCAACACCTGGCTACCTTATACGAGAATAACTTCCACCGACCAGATAAGCTATACAAGTTGTTACAAGAAGTAGTGACAGATAGATGGAGGTCTCGGGGACCGGAATTTATAAACACCATTCTGGACCTGCGCCTCCGTTACCTCCAACTTACCTTAGCTTCATCAGATCATGAACCTTACAGTATAGGCCAATATCCCTTACGAGAAGTCCACCCCATACCCCAGCCAGATGGTACACTGCAACAAATACATGTGTATACTCCCCTTACCAAGTTAGAAATATTGAAAATGAAAAAGATGGTGCCCTCTCACGAAAAAGATCCTGGAGGATTTCATAGAGAGTTGAAGGATATCCTCAAATGGGTAGTTTTACATATCCAGATATAATAATACTCCTTAAAGTAATTCTACCTACAGGCATATTTGACAAATTGAAGGAAAAGGACTGGGAGGTGGGTGGTAAAAAGATTACGTGGGCTGCCCTAGAACAAGAAGAGACAGACAGAAAACCAGGTGAAGGTCTAGGTGAATGCGTAAAAGAACTGCCCAGTCTTCTCATACAGGTCTTGCCTCTATTATTGACAACGAAAAAGGAAGATTGGGATGCCATTTCTGCCTGTAAACAAAAGCCAGATGAGGATACGGGTGATTACTACACCAGATTGGAGAAATGTTTCTCTATAAATAGTGGACTCGCACATAGTAGCGAGGCATATCCTCATCTTTTTGTGTCCAAATTGGTGGACAACGCCTTACCCCCCATCAGAAATAGAGTGTTGAAAATTGAGTGTACCTGGCAAGCAAATAGTCCTTCACAAATGTTACAGATGTTGCAGTACCACCACAACAGAATAAGGGAAGAACAGGAACAGGAAAAGAAAAGAGTAAAAGACACAAAAATGAAGGTACTGGTTGCACAGACGGCACCAGTAAATACGGGCCCCAAAGGTAATGTGGGGGCCAATAAAGGTACTTGCAACTACTGCAAGCAGCAGGGCCATTTTGTGAGGGAATGCCCAGTTCTGAAGCACAACATAGCGACAGGAAAGACGAAAGAACGCCCTCACACTCCTAGACCAGGTAACACTCAGCAGCCTCAAACCATTACGCCGCCACAGGTTCAGACGCCTGCTGCTGCCACGCAGATGTACCAGAGCGTACAGTCAGATTACCCCGAGTTTGAGCCATATGCATGAGACAGCCTTGAGAGAGAAAGTGACTTGCCCCTTATCCCAGTTCCAGTAGATCAGAAAGGTCCATATGTACAAGCTCACTTACTGGGACAAGACAGAAAATTCCTCATCAACACGGGGGCAAGTAGGACTACCATAAGTCATAAGGAAGTCCCAGAGGTTCCTCTCTCTGGCTCACATAATATATCTCTGGGCTTTTCAGGAAAACCGAGTATCTGAACCAGTCTCTTTAGGAGTGGGTCCTCTGACACATACTACTGATCTGCTCCTTACAGAAACGTGCCCAGAGAATTTATTAGGAATCAAGACACTCAAAGAACTAGGAGCAGTAATATGCTGTTCACCGGAAGGAGTAAAATTGTTCCTGCGAGATTTCAAAGGACATTTCACAGTCAAAGAATTCGACCCCAGACTAAATGACATCCCACAACATTTGTGGGCAAAAAGCTCGACTGATGTCGGATACATGGACATCACGCCACATCAAGTCACACTCAAGGAGGGTGTAGTCCTACCCCGTATACGACAATATAAGATTCCATCCGAGGCTGAACAAGCCTTACTAAAAATAATCCAAGAACTCATAGAACATGGTGTGGTGATAGAGACTGATTCAAATGTTTGTAATTCTCCAGTTCTTCCGGTCCTCAAAAGGACTGACCCTCAGGCACCCCCGGTCTACCGACTGGTGGTTGATCTCCGAGAACTGAACAAATGTGTGATCCCACAATATCCAGTGGTCCCAGATATTTCTTCACTATTGACTGCCATAGACCCCGAAGCAGCATTTTTCACAGTCATTGACTTGAAGAATGCGTTTTTCAGCATTCCTATACACCCCGACAGTCAATATCTTTTCGGATTCAGTTTAAAGGGACGAAGTTTCAGGTTCACTAGAGCTCCCCAAGGCTATACAGAAAGTCCAAGCATCTACAGCCAAGCACTAAAAAGACAACTTGACAGTATCAATATGCCTACCAACACAGCATTGATACAGTATGTAGATGACATCCTCGTCACAGCAAGGACAGAACCAGAATGTGAAAAAGCATCTCTCACAGTCCTACATTTCCTGACAGACAAAGGTCACAAGGTGTCTCCCTCAAAATTGCAGTTCTGCGCACAGCAAGTGGCTTACTTAGGACATTTGCTGTCCAAGGAGGGTAGGCAACTGACACAAGAACGAATCCAACTGATTTCGACAATTTCACAGCCAAAGTCACAGAAAGAAGTTTGTGCATTCATTGGTTTCACTTCATATTGCAGACAATGGATCCCTCAGTATGCCCACATAGTCAAGCCACTAATACAGTTAACCACAGTGGAAGCAGCCACTCATACCACTCTCCCTTGGACATCAGAACACTCCCAAGCATTTGAAGCTCTGAAACTAGCTCTGTGTCAAGCACCAGTTTTGGCCACCCCGAACTATAGCAAGCATTTTACCCTGTTTGTGACAGAACGTGACGGAACAGCACTATCCGTCCTCACACAAGACCAAGCAGGAAGGAACAGACCCTGTGCTTATTTTTCCAGCACATTGGACCCTGTAGCACAAGCTTTACCTGCATGTCTGAAATCCGTTGCGGCTACAGCCCTGGCCATAAGACAAAGCGATTCAATAGTGTTAGGACATCCCCTGATAGTGCAAGTGCCACATGCTGTGGAAGTTCTTCTGAACAGAACTCAGACACAACACCTGACTGTAGCAAGACTGACAGGATACGAACTAACGCTCTTCCAGCCACACAAAGAGATCAGACGATGCAACATATTGAATCCCACTACCCTTTTGCCCTCAAGCTCAGATGACACGACACAACATGACTGTGTGGAGATGATCGATGTAGTGACAAAACCAAGACAAGACCTAACAGATGTTGCACTCCCAGATCCTGATGTAACACTTTATGTGGATGGATCGTGCATGAGAACAAGCGCTGGAGAGTTAGTGGAAGCCTATGCAGTAACAACGGACTGTAAAATTATAGAGACCCAAAGAATAGACATCCTGTCAGCCCAAGCAGCAGAGCTCATCGCTCTGACACAGGCCTGCATATGGGCAAAACAATTGAAAGTTAACATCTATACCGATTCCCAATATGCATTGGGTGTAGTTCATAATTTTGGAGTGTTATAGCGAGAAAGAGGTTTTCTTACCTCACATGGGGCCAAAATACAACATGGTCCCCTGATTCAAGCACTACTAGATGCCATACACCTGCCTACAGCTATAGCTATTCTGAAGTGCAAAGCACATACCAAAGCTACAGACACCATATCTAAAGGAAATGACTTAGCGGACCGGACTGCTAAACAGACAGCCCAGAATCCAGTGAATACAACAGACTCTCAGTTACCAACACAGACTGTCACTATGATAGAAGGGACCCCTTGAAAGGTGTGCAAGACATACAGACACATGCCACCGCAGATGAAATAAAGAAATGGACTGAAAAAGGAGGGGTCCAGACTGATCAGGGTTGGATGACCAAAGACAGAACAGTGTGGTTTCTCCCTGACTCCATGGTACAAGTCATAATTGACACAGTCCATAGCCCCGCCCACCTAGGCGAGAAAGATATGCTGGATAGTTTACGGAACATCTGGTTTAACAAACACCTAAGAGCTGCAGCCAAACAAAAAGTAAAAACGTGTATGATATGTTGCCAATTTAATCCTGGTAAAGGAGTACCAGTAGAACAGGGTGTATTCCAGCCTCCTGATCATCCTTTTGAAGTCCTCCAAATGGATTATATCCAGATGGACAGATGTAGAGGGTACAAATATGTATTGGTGGTAGTGTGTACACTGACACGATGGACTGAAGCATACCCCGTCCCAGACTATGGTGCCCAGACAACTGCTAAGCAATTAGTGAGAGAATTCTTCCCCAGGTATGGGTTACCAAGAGTCATCTATTCAGACAATGGACAGCCTTTCTCCTCCAAACTAATGGAGGCTGTTTCTCTACTACTGGGATATTCCTGGAGATTTCATTGTGTCCGACACCCTCAAACAGCGGGTCTGGTAGAGCGACACAACCAGACCTTGAAAACGAAACTAGCCAAAGTATGTGCAGAAAAAGGGATAGACTGGGTCACTGCCCTCCCGGTCGCTCTCTTTTACATGCGGATGGTGGCACATTCCCGGACGGGACTGTCCCCTTTCAAAATAACCTTTGGGAGACCTCCTAACATCTGGGGTGTCCCTTCTCCTAGGAAACTGACTGAAATTGATTCTAACATGTAGACAGATTACCTGGCTTCCTTGATGTCTGCACTCCAATCTTGTCGTTCACAGGTTGCAGCAGCTTTTCCAGACCACACCACGCCTGAGGTACACTCCATAAAGCCCGGAGACTGGATACTCGTCCGGAACTTCGATCGTACCAGCCCCCTGGAGAAAAGGTGGACGGCTCCAAGATTAGTACTCCTGACCACGAGGACGGCCGTCAAAGTAGAAGGACGCAAAGGATGGCTCCACGCTAGCCACTGTCGAAATTTTTTTGGACCTACACCTACAGACACTGTGCCCTGTTCAACAGCTACAAATGCCCCGGATATAATTTCACCACTTCCAGAACTCACTCCTCAACAGGAATACAGATCGCGGCTGCGATCTCACCAAAAATAGACTAAAGACATTACACCTGATCGTAACGCACCGGTGGCTAATTAAGCCCAGGAACAAGCTCTTGGTGAAGCGGCTGCTGGGAGACGTTTTGATCTCGTGTGCAGAGACACTTTGATATTAAATTCATAGACAATATGAGGAGAAATGACATGATTCACAAATGGAAAAAGACTAATTATGTAAAATTACTGCATAGCAGGTTCTCGATTTTTCTACTGATAATGTTACTTGTTTGCTGTGTAGCAGCTTGTCTGGGTTGGATCTTATATACAGTTTTCCCTCCGTATTCTTCCACACTTGTAAAGAATACCACTATGCATTCCCATGTTGATCTTCCCCCACACCTCGAGGACAGAAGAAAGGAGTTTATAAATAATACCTTCATTTCCACCCTCCATAAACACCAACTCATAGTCAACAAGACAAACTGTTGGGTTTGTGGCTTGATGCCACATTCCGTACATAAGGGAATGCCCTTTTTCTCCCTCCCGTTTGGTTATTCAGGGTCCGCTTATGCCTTAGCCATGATATTCTCTGCCTCAGTCAGAAACATTCCCCCGACAAAATTGAAAAACGAGAGTAATTGGAAGGAAGTAAAGACTAAAATAGTAAAGGCTGTTTCTAAAATGGTGGATTTTACTGTGACCTGGGGGAGGGCCGAAGATCACTAAAATATCAGTTACTCCCAGTTCCACGACATCGCTTCCTTCAGGGAAATGTTTTCCGTCAATCAAAGACGGACAGATCAAGGAGGTTGGGTAGTACCGCAAAACGGCCGGTTTTGCATAAGGGGGAAAGGAAAAGGGGAAGTAATGGGGAACAGCGAGTGTGATAGGACATATACACTACCTGCTCCCGATTTTCCGACCATAGTAACTGCCCCAAACACTTATTTCATCTGTGGACCCCATGCGCGCACTTGGTTGCCTCAAGGCTGGTCTGGAAAGTGCTACATCGCATTCCTATTACCACCGACTTACACAGACCCTGCCAATTACCACCTGATTGACCCTCTGACCCAAGCCAGAAGACAGGGAAGTGGGGTCATAGATGCAGAAGATACTACAGGACAAGAAGCGGGAGACTTCTTTAAAGGTTTCCTCCCTTTCTGGGGACCTATGGCAAATAGTCGCCACCTCCGGCAACTAACCCGTGTAGTATAGGCCGCCATAGATGAAACAACTGGCGCCTTAAATAACATTACAGCTGAGGTAGCTGCAGACAGGCTCATGACACTGCAGCACCGCATAGTTTTAGATGTCCTGTTAGCCGACCGTGGTGGTGTGTGCAAGGTAATAGGGTCTAGTTGTTGTGTATTTATTCCAGACAACGCCTCATCAGTTTATTCTGCTATCTCCTGCCCCCATGTACTATCCGAAAAATTGGATATGGACACCGGCACATGGTCCCTGACCGGCTGGTAGTAGGATCTCCTGTCCACCTGGGGTTGGAAGGCACTAACAGTCCTGGGACTCGCTTTGGCCACTATCTTCACCTGTGTCCAGTGTGGCCCCGCCCTTTGTGGACCGTGTGCCACTTCCTGTACTCCTCGTCCACGAAACAGAGGAAAGAAAAATGAAATGATCATGTTACAGGAACAAGTATACGACCTGATGAATATAGAAATTGATTAAGAATTTCTGTAATAGAGTTTCTATGGGACAAGGAGGGAATGTGGAATTTGACTAAAAAACTCCCTTTTCCGCCTGGTGTCCCATCATGCACCCTATCCACCCTAACATCGACCAGGCAAGCCGATTCTCCTACTTCAAGCACAAATCCCGTTATACCCCCTCTTGCCTGCTCTTTTTCTCATAGTACTGGCACATGCAAAGAATAATGACCAGCCATCATGTATCCTACGGGTTTCCGTCCCCGTTCAATATTTTCCTTTAGACCCGAACGGAGTCAGTCAGATGGTTGACTCGAAACCCCCCCTCCCTAACTCTGTCACAGAACGAGCAGCTCTCACTCGTCAATGATCTCCTAGTTTGCGAGGACAGCCACGGGTTGGGTTAACAACCAAAGGAAAACCTAATCAAGCACACGAGACAGCCACGAAGAAGAATAGTTTACTACAGCCCATTCTCCTTCTTCCCCGCTGCACACACATACCATTGTGAGACATCACCGCCCTTGTGTAAGAAGTAAAGAATGCATAATGCCTCGTCCTCTTTACCTTCCCGACAGAAATGACCCTGTAACAATGCCTCGATTCTCTGTCCTCAGATACTAACAACTCTGTAACTTGTTACCTCAATCACCCGATGCAATATGTTTGTCTATGTGTAAATGCTATTCAGGTTATTCTTTAAATGAGAACAAGCATGCTATGTCTTCCGTATGATTACATCATGAATGATTGAATCAAGTCCAGGGGAACTCCTTCTTTTTGATTGTACTCATAATGTATATGAGTGCTGTTATGTTCCAAGTAAAGCAGACTACTCCTGAACCCGCTTGGTGAAGGAGCTCTCCCTTAACTCAAGTTCTGGAATAAAACCCTTTCAACTCGAAGACCATAGACTCTGCTCCTCATTTTAGGCATTACCATTTTTCTTGGGTAATTATAGAAATTCCAAAACGGCGTAAATAATTAGTTTTTTTTATTTACCACAGCATGGTGAGCAATAGAACGTTGGATGTAACCCAGATCACTTGACTGGGGGTGAATGTTTTATTTGCTTTGCATTCCATTCATCATCTATGTGTCTTTTGACAAGAACACTGAGCATCTCTGGGTCAAATTTCTTATACAGACTATGAGGTGGGATTAACTGTTTTTCTCACCTGTTCCATAACGTGTCCATAACTCTGATGAGCCTTGACTTATGAATATTGCAATAAATCTAAGTAGCACAATGATAACATCTTTGTTTTTTGATAGTACAATGTCTTGATTGGAACCATTTTGAACGGCCCACTCAACATGTAGCACAACAAGACGATCAGCTTACTCTAATTTGCTGGCCCGCACCTTTCAAATATATCTCTGCAGGCACCAACTCCTCATTGACAATAATTACACTTGCAATAATTGTATATTCAGTGTTCACTGAAGCATTAGAAATGTTTTGGCTAAGTGAAAATCTCCAAGTTCATCTTGATCAATGTTGATGACAAGAATTGATCAAGTTACACAGGTGTAGGTGTTGAAATTTTGATGCAGGCATGGTCAAGTGTTCCACTTGTATACATTCATCTGATTCTCTCATGTTCTTTGACAGATAGTCAAAGACAATGTGCAGTTCTTGCAAGGTGCACACCGACTTCGATATCTGTAGAACAGTTTGAACGACCTCTCTGAAGTTTTGCATGGAAAAAATCTTGACCATTCACATTTGTGGCATATAGTCCACAACAACAACAGTTTTGAATGAGGACAACTTTCCAAATTATAATTCTTCATGTGAAAGGTTTTTTTCAAGCTCGTGTGCATCACTGGTTTGGTTAAAACATCTCCATCAAATAATGCATATGTTGGAGGAACATCATGCGACAGAATGTCGTTTATAAATTCACCCCTTCTTTTGTGTCATCCATCTCTCTATGTGCTTGCAAAAGTTGTTTTTTGTAACCTGTTTTGTAGTGGCTGGTTGCACGAAACTCTTACTATGGCCATTAAAGCGCAGAAGTTAAGCTTTAGTGATTATGTCAAACAGCTTTTTCTTTTTCAACACAAATCTCTTTTGCTTCAGTTCTGCGTAGGATATCTAGTAGACTTGTCATTATATCGTTATCCACAAAGTGTTTGGTCGTGAAGTTGTGTAGTCACAAAGCCCCAGTCATTTAAATGGGTTTCCTTGCTGCGGCATGAAATGAAGAATGCTATAAACATGTTTATTGAATTTTTCCCCTTCTTTCCCACAAGTTCGTGGTGAGGAACAGTTTCACGATGGTTCATTAATTTTGAATTTGTCATTTCTCTGAAAACCTTTCAAATAGAAAGGACTTTATGGTAGCTGCCATTTAACAGCATATTCACTTTTACGTGTCTGACCAAAAATTGCCTTTGAGCTTTTCTGTGATCTCTGGATTGCCTGCTCCAGTTTCATATCCGGAGCCAAAGCATTAAAGCTTCCCTCCCTGTCTTTCACCACAAAATGTCTTTGGATGGATTTTCTGTAGAGGTATGGTTGTTCTACCTCTATCTTCTTTGCTCTTTACAAATACTAGGAACCATATCTCAAGTAGTTTTTGCAATTGAATTCGGAAAACAGAATCAGTGACTCCACAGACTTCACGCACAGCTCCCAATCACCTCCCCAATTACCATAGACCACATTTTTCACTTGAGCTATCATGTGTAAAACATTTCCCCAGTACTTGCAGAATGAATACTGATTTTTCTTCATATTCTTTGGCAAACTCTACAAACTTAGCTTTCTGATTTTGAACTGATTGTAATGAACATTTCCTAGCTTTGCATTATGCCTTTTGAATGAAGTGCACCCTGTGCCTTGTTCACTTCTGAGATACGCAAAACCTAATTTGTAATTTTAGTTTCAGAAAGCATTCCAAAACAATGTTTCTAGAGCCTCAGATATACTGAGCACACCCTGTAACAAACATACATAGTGATCTCTGCTCAATACTGACTGAACAGTTTTGCTTCCCAAAATGTATGCCTCAATAGGTGCATCAACAATGCCACATCCACTGAAATGACTCCCTGTGCACCGCAACACAACATTTGCCATGTGGAAAACACCCATCACTGGATAAAAAGCAAATTACACTGGATTGCACATAGAAATGTCAGTTACAATTAAAAAAAAATCTTCATTGAGGGAAATTGGCAGGGTAGGCTGGTCTTCAAGCTGAGCACACACATTTTAGACAGTTTTTTTTAGCTTTATTGTGTAGTTTGTGACTGGAGATGGAATTACTGGTAAAAACTCCACTTTATTCAGTAGGGCGGTATTGCGAGAAATCAGAGCATGAATGTCAGCTCACAGAGGTACTGGCTTTTCTTCATCCTTCAGTATGCACGAATAAGCAATATGATAAATTCAGTTAAATCAGCTTTGGGGACCGCAGCATCAGGTAGAAGAAGATCCATGGCCTCAGCCACTTTAAACTTTCTGGTAGACTGGGACGTGTTCATGGCTTGTGGTGATTTTGCACACGTTGGCAAGGCTGTTGGGTTATACGTTTACAGCTCCATTTGTTTATGCATACAGTTGACTAAGCTTGTTTTCCAGCAGCTACTTCATTGGTACAGTCTTGAAAAAACCCCATGGCATTCCAAATTATCAAGAGCAGCAATTGTAAATCATTTCCTGTTAAAGTGACTCAAAGTGGTCTGCTGTCAGATTCCCAAAATTCTACAGCATGAGATGCTTCCTGTTCCATAGTATGTCAATATAATTTATTGATACACCAATCCTATTAATTGAAGTGATTAGCGTTCTACTTCTGCACTTGTCATCAATTGTGTGGGCAGTCATCAAGTGTAGCCGAATTTTCTTTTTGCCATGATGTCATTCATAAATCATAGTTTGAAAAAAGCAGTACATTTGCCTAGCATAAGCCTGTCGATTCATGGGATTCTCTTCCACTTCTTCGCTTATATCTTCAAATCCATCATCAATGTTGCCAGCTACTGTTCCCGAACTCAAGAACTTTAGTTTGTAACAGTTTTGATTTGCTGATATCGTACAATGATGTAAAAAATGTTAAGACAACGTCAGACATTCTTGTTGAGACCCATGATTCACTAACCTTTGGGGATCAAAAAATGTCATTAAGTCCACATCTAAATCTTTCAGGACGTTTCTTAAAATGCTGATTTTAATCTATCCTGCAAACTTATTTTCATAGCAAGAACTTCAGGAGTCAAATCAGGTGAGAACACCATAAGTGGCTAATTCTTTTTGTTTGACTGACAAAATCTAAATAAAATCTGTCATTGTACAGTCTCACCAGAAAAATCTTAATTTAATTATTATGGATCAATACAATTCCATCAATGTAGCCAGCACACAAGAATGGCTTTAAATCTTAATTTGGTTTGTCAAGGAGTGCAAACTTAACTGAAGGCTGGCAGTTATGTTGTTGCTAGGAGCTTATTGTACATTTGTATTCTCAAATAAATACACTCATGCAGTTTGGGTAGGCATTCAAATCCTTTGCAAATACATTCACCTTGTTGTTTAGATCAGCTTCTCGGCTGAAAACTTTATCTTGGAATAAACTAGCTGCATATAAAAACATGTTTGCTCTTTGAGACTCACACACTCTGTACTTTGTTATTTCATCAACCCCGTTGGCCCCTGTTCTGGCTAAGCCACAGATAATACAATGAATAACCTCTGCTTTCAGATCAGTTGTTGGAGGTGGACGAGGGTTACCCATCTATCTTCTAAGTGGATGGCATTGGGTTTGGTTGTCATCATGTTCTCAAAAGACTCGGATTCTTGTTGTGATTCACTAGTTTCAGCTCTTTTTTGGCACATTTTACCAG
The DNA here is from genome assembly GCF_964263255.1 of Lissotriton vulgaris. Lineage (NCBI taxonomy): Eukaryota > Metazoa > Chordata > Amphibia > Caudata > Salamandridae > Lissotriton > Lissotriton vulgaris. Next base: position 885,517,679 of record NC_141694.1, read on the forward strand.
AATGTGTCCATGTCCATTGTATATGACTTGTAGCCCTTGTTTTTACAATGATAAAATATTTGATCCTCTTCATCCATCAGTTTCACAGCTTTCAATATTTCTGAGGCATCTCAAACTATCTTCTGTCCAGCTGCAGTTGATGTTAGCATTTCTTTCAGATTAGTTTGGCATATAACACATTTTTCTTTGATGACGGATCCCTCAGATTTTGTATTTAGCAATATTCTGGTACCACCTGCTTCGCTCATGTTTATGAATTTGACTCAACAGAAAACCTGAAACAAAAATAATATTAAAATAGATTACCAATATCATGGCTAAAACACATCATTATAGAGCCACCATTTTGAAAAATGGTAAAGGGTTGCTCCAAGGAGTTATTTTCTGTCTCTATAAGGCTACTTGACCCCTAAAACCTATGTTTTGACACCAAAATAAAGTCTATAGGGCTCATGGTTCCTGAAATATTATGTCATTACTGCAACACACCTGCCATTTTTACAAATGTTGTGCAGATAAAATGGCCTGGATTAGCAATGTCAACCCAAGGTAAATTACTTTTCTAATGACAAAAAAACACAAATCAAAAAATGAAAATCTCTGGACAACAGTTTGTTTACTGAGGTATATCGGGGGGCAGGACTATTATTGATGATTTAATTGATATTAGATTTCTATAAAGAATTGGCTGGCATGGTGCATTCTGTGTCTCATCAGGTTAAAACTGCCACAGCCCCACAACACCAGGTTCAGTGCCGCACCTAAGTCTCAGCGACAGGGTGGTGGTGAAGAAGCACGTATGGAAGTCATGCTTGGATTCTCGTTGGCGAGGGCAGTATCAAGTCATACTTGTGACTACAACTGCATTGAAGTATGGGGGTCTTCCCAATTTGATCCATGCTGCCCATACTTGCAGTGTTCCATGTGCCCTTGATGAAATAACAGCTCCTCTCCCAGTACAGCCAGTGGTGGACAAGAGATCACAGGAGCAGGTTAGTCACTCTGTAGGGAAACAGCCATCAAATGGAATAACACTTGATCAGCCTGAAGAGGGTTTTAGAGAATTGGATGACAAAACTGCTGAAAAAGAGGCTAGTCCAGTGGTCATAAAAGAGATAGACTCATACCCTGACGATGGGCCTAGTGGTAGAGAACGGTGGGGGGAAGCAGGAGAACATTGGCCAAGAAGGCAAGAGAGAGGGTGACTGGTCCCATAAGGAGAAAGTGATCTCCCAGATATTCCAGAGGATATAGAGGATTCAGACCCAAGTGAAGGAGGAGAAGAGAAAACCCTCGGGAGGTCGAAGTGAGCAAGAGTGTCCTTCTGGAGGTACTCATCCCCTGAATGAACATACTGTCTTGAAAATGACAGGGAGAAGAAGGTCTGGGAATTTTGGGATCACTGTGAAAGTTCATATTGAAACTTCAGGAACGTGATCTCCAGTTTGATCTTACCGTTGAACTTCCTTTGCTGACAAGACTGAGTGCCTTGAGACATCTTATCTCATATGTGTCTTAATTTCCAATTTTTGTTGCAAACCAGTTCTGTGTGCTAGTTGATAAACTGAAGCATTTCATACTGTGACCAATAGTGATTGAACTAAAACCGTTTATTTTTAAACACATTTTACAGACTTTGTAGGGAAGAAAAAAGAGTTCTGAAGTGCAATGGAACAGAAGGAGTCTAAGGTTCTTCTTTAAAAGAACATGGAGGAGGGCTATGAAAGATTATTAATACTAGTAGGCATAGATACATCATAGTTGGCACACTAATGGCTTTATTTGTAGGATTAGTTATAGTGCTTATAATCTTATATTCAGCTACATAGAGCTTAGTGGAATTTAAGTCTACTGTTGCCCCACCATGCCCCATTATTCTGCTAGTTACACTGACTACCGAGCAGTTTGGAATGCTGCAAAGCTGCTGGAAGATTTTACTGCAGTGGGGGCTGATTTCATACATGGAGACCTGCATGTACTTCGAAATAATGAAAACAAAATGAATTTCGTTTAGTACACGCATGTCTCCATCAACGAAATTAACCCCCAGCTCAACAGCATTCAAAACTGCCCGGTAGCCAGTCCAGCCCTGGTTACATGTAGTTGTGAGGGGTTATGAAATTACACACAGATGTATCGAGAGGAGATTATACTTCAAATGTTTACTTTAGACTATTTTAGAAGTACATAGATACGATGAATGCTAGAAGTTGTTATGTTTGTACTCAATTACCCACTTCTGCTTCAGAGAGAATTACATATCATCATCTCCCTCTGACATATGGTATCTCTTGTTGTCTTCTATTAGGTATATTTTTTATAGAGAAGGTGGTTTTCAATATTACTTTTTGAATTATGATATAGTTCTTACACTAGTTCCCCTTATCAAACATTTCAATAAGAATCCTTATTTTAAAGGTGCCGAGATTGCATACACATATTTTGTATCTCTAAAGACATTAGACACTGCATATGCACATACACATAATTTGAGTTGTTTGATGTTGTCAGGACTGTGAGTGTCGATATTGTAGTTAGACAAGCTATGAGAAGGGCTAGTGGTTTAAAGAAATGCAAAGTATGTTTCAGATGTTCAGTGATTAATCATTGGGAAACAATAGCCAGTGTAAAGGTAGGTTAGTTAGTTTAAGATGGCCACTGTATTAGTTCAGGTTAATGAGGTATCCGGTGTTCTCAGAATTCCTTTGTTCTGGTTTGTTAAAATTCTAAGCTGCACACTTTAACTTGATTCTGTAGGTATATACACTTTCAACGGACATCTCCTCATTTTTAGTACTAGCAAATGAAAGGAAAGGCTTTTTATTTCTAGGGTTCATGGTAGTATTTCTTAGTATAGAAGAGATAAAGTTTGGAGCCTTCCAGTAAACTCCAGCTTTGGAGGAATATTGCTGAAGACTGCAAGTGAGCGAAGAGTCCAGAGTCTGTACAGTCGCCTCTCAACTGCTCAGTCTTCAGCGAAGTTGTCTGAAAAGACGGAACAAGGTATTGAGGGTATCAGCGGCTCAGACTCTGCAGTGCAGCAGATCTTGTTGCGGAAATGTTACCTGCATAAACATTGCGGGTATTATTTCGGATCGCGTAAACTCTTATTTGATTCATAAGCCAGCGGGAATCAGCAGGTACTTAAGACTCCTGACTTAAGAAACCTGACTTTCAGTTTATATTTATTTGCTACGTGATGACGGTTTCCAGACCACAGTTACCTTCAGGGCTTCTTACCTTTTGTTTCCCTCCCTATTTCTCCTACCTGGTTCTTTTTTTGTGCTTGTAGGATACTCTTTCGGAAAAGGATTTAAGATACATGCAGAGAGTTTAAGTTCAATTCCTGCACTCCAGGTAAGAATGATGCCAAGACTTCAAGTAAGAGACTAAGGTTTTAAAAGAATTCATAGGTGGCAAGTTGATTACTGATCAGGAATCAGTAAATGAAGATGCAAGGGAAAGATCAAATTGCAAAGGAAGACTGAAATAAGTTGAAGATATCTGAATTTGAGTCTATCAACAGCAAAGTGCAGTCTAAAATGTAAAACTGTAATAGTTCATAATTCAGAAGGAAGGCAAATATTTCCAATAAGGCTGGTATGATGTTAATTTTGAAATGTACAATACAATACCAGCATTTGTAAAGTTCACAGCTTCCTCCAGGAAGGTGTCCTGGCGCTGGGGTCTGTCGGAAAGATTAAGCGAGCCATTGCTCAGAGTCACAAGGTGCTGGGCTAACCTGCTTCCGGCACCGGGGATCAAACCATGAGCCCTGTGTTCCGGAGTTAGTCATCCTGGATGCTGCACCATACCTTTTCCCTATATAAATGTAGAAATAGCAATTAAATAATCTAGTTAGAAGACCAGTTATAATGTTTTATTATTTATAATCAAGGTTTTCCCTCACACAGAAGTCAACGGCACTAAATTGAAGATACTGAGAAACTGACGAATCCAGTGCGTGGGAGCCCAGCTGTCAGGCAGGAGTTGTCTCTTCTCTGTCCCATTCCACTTCTACCCTTGCTGGTGACATTAGACTGAGTGCAGTCTGGTGTAACTGCACAGAGGGAGTTGGGAACCTACATCCATTCTGTTCCTGTGGAGAAGCGAGGATTTTGACAGGTTGAAGTGCCCGGGTATAAAGTCCACCTGGACAGAATGGCAAAGAGCATTAGTTTAAAATCTTTGGGTGAAATATTAGTAGTAATTCAGAGAGAGTTAGTATGTGTTAGAGAAGACAATAAGAGTATTAGACAGTAGATAATAGCTGTCAGTCAGGAAACTAGTACCCTATCTCATAGGTAAATGGGTTGATTGCATGGCCCACTCCATGTCCTCAGTCAAGTAGTTCATACTGAATCGCCTCTTATTCCTCTCGCCCCTCTAGAAAGGTATAGTGTAGACCCTCAGGAAGGTCAAATCTGTCTTACCCAATGTTCTGGACATTTTATGAGTCGGCCAACTTAATTCCCAGATGCTAGTCACAAGTAGCTTTTGTTCTGTCCAATTTAAGCGGGATGCTGCCAATTGATCATGGCCTTTACTAGAAAGAAATTATCAATTTGAATATGATTTTTAACGTTTAAAGCACAGTTTTTAAGAATGTTTGATAGAAGAAAAGTAATCCAAGGCTACTGATAATGAATTGTTGGAGCTGTGTTTTAATCAATAAATTAATAATGCTAATTAATTGGCCAGAAGAAAAAAGAGCTGCACTCTTTTACAGAGGTTTACGAGATGATTAAAATGATGTTTTAACACAAATCTCCATCGGCCGACTGAGTTAACAGTAAGCATGGGCGGAAAATCTGTTCCGCTCGCGGATTTTGCGGATTCTCGGTAAATTCGCAATCCGTGAGATTCGCGAATTTCTTGCAAAATCCGCGAGCGGAATGGATTGGGTCAAAAGTTCAAGCTGACTTTTTGTAACTATTTTAGAATGGCGCCGGCAAGCTGCCAGAGCCTCTAAAATAGTTACAAAAGTCATCTTCAACAGGAAGCACTAATAGATAAAGTAAAGCAGGTGCTAGAGTTGAAGCTCAAATTCAGTTGCACAATCATTAATCGCCCCAAACTTGGGGTGATTAATGACTGTGTAACTTAATTTGACCTTCAACTCGAGCACCTGCTTTACTTTATCTATTAGTGCTTCCTGTTGAAGCTGACTTATGGCTAAGGGCAGAAGGCCACAAAGTGGGATAGAGGGCATGAGTTAGGCAGAGGGTAGAAGGGCACAGAAACCAGTGGGGCAGAGGGCAAAAGGGCACAAACAAGAGTGGGGCAGAAAGGCACAAAAACAAGTGGTACAGAGGGCAGAAGGGCATAAAAAACGAGAGGGTGGCAGTGATGAACCAGGCAAAAAAAAAAAACGCGAACACGCAAAGCGACCCGCGAACACCCGCGAACATGCAAAAATAAAAAATCCGCAAATTCGCACGAACTCGCGAATTTTGCGGATTGTGAATTCGCAAATCCGCAAATTCGCGGATCGCGTATTCACAAAATTCGCCCATACTTAGTTAACAGCTCTCATAGATTTGGTGTTCGGAAATCAACTTGTGTGGGTATGAGAGTAAAGGAGAAAGAAGAAGAGACTTTCTGCAGAATTCCTTCTGATTCGATTGAACTAGACCTGAAATGACAAAAAGTATTGAAACTTCTCAGAGGGTAGAACTGATGCAGATTGTAACAGTAAGAGATCCTTTAACTGAGGAAGAAAAAGATATGAAAAGACAGAAGAATCGTTGGCTCTACTGCAGAGGCTCTGGACATTTTGTTAGGGAATATCCAAATAAATCTAATAGTGTTCAGAAGGAAAACGACAAGAGCCATCAGTAGGTGGAGTTGAACTGGTGGTGAAGAATTTCAAGATGACTCATCAGATTGTGAATACCTTACAGACTATGGCACATCATCTCATTTTGCATCTGAAAATCAGGTTCAGAGATTAAGAAATTCATGGAGTCGCAATTATAGATTCGGGAGCTACAGGTAACTTTTGTGATTTAAAATATGCTCAAAGGATTGGAATAAAGGCTGTATCCAAAGAAAGAAGTGAACCGGTGCGCACTGTAGATAGAACCAATTTGTCTTCAGTTCCAATCTCCAGTCATACTGAACCCATTGAGTTAATGAAGGCAGATGGACATAATGAAACTATTCAATTCAACCTTATTTATGCTGTACCGTTTCAGCTTATTTTGGGTTTTGCCTTTGTTGTTGGAACCCAATCCAACCATTGACTGGGAGAATCAAACTGTTGAAATGAAGTCAAGTTATCGTTTAGAACATTGTTATAATGAAAAACAACAGAATCTTGTACCATTTCAGGCATATTTATTATCCTATGGTGGGGAGTCCATTTTTTTTAAATTGATACTTCAATCATCCCCTCGGAATATGAGGCTCTTTAAAATGTTTTTAGTGAAATCAAAATGGAAAGACTTCTACCTCATGGTCCATATGATTGCACCATAGATCTGGAACTAGAAGCCGTGCTTCCATGTAGTCGAATTTGTGCTTTGACGGAAAATGGAAGCAAATACTTAAAAGAATATCTTGACAAATATCTGGCCAATGGATTTATTCAACCATCACAGTCTCCATTGTCTTCTCCTTTATTTTTCAGTCCAAATAAAGAAGTAACTTTGTGAACTTGCATTGAATATAGAGCTTTAAATCATAGAACAATTAAAAACAGATACCCTCTGGTTCTGATTTCAGTTACATTGGATCAGGTGAAAGAAGCTCAGATTTATACAAAATTGGATTTACATGGAACATATCATCTTTTCGAGTTAAAGAGGGTCACAAGTGGAAAACATCTTTTTGAACTAGATTTGGCCTATTTGAATATCAAGTGATTCCCTTTGTCCTTTGTAATGCTCCTGCAGAATTTCAGCATTTTTATAAATCACATAATGGGAGATCTTGTTGTCAATATTGCAATTGTGTACTTAGATGACATCCTCATTTTTTCCAACGATCCTCAAGAATATACTACACATGTATGAACTATTCTAGCTCATCTCCTTGAAAATAATTTGTTAGTGAAATTGGAATAGTGTACATTCAGTGTAGCAACTGTGGAATTCCTTGATTTACTTTTGTCCCTGAAAGGGATAAGCATGAATTCTAAGGAGGTGCATTCAGTAGTCACTTGGCTTTCCTCAAAGGATGTAAAAGAAATTAAAAGATTTTTGGGCTTTGCCAATTTTTACCGAAGGTTTATTATAGAGTTTTCTCAGAAGATAATTCCCATTACTTGGGTAATTAAGAAAGGAATAAAGTTTCAATGGTCAGAAGAAGCGGAACAAGCCTTTGTATCCCTAAAAGAAAGTTTCATATCAGCTCCTATACTGTTACATGCTTACCCAGCAGAACCATTTTATCTAGAAGCTGATGGAGAACTCCTTTCCCAACATCATAAAACCAGAGGGCAATTGCATCCTATAGCTTATCGTTCGAGAAAATTAAGTCCAGCAGAAATCAATTATACTGTTGCTGAGAAAGAGTTGTTAGCCGTTAAAGATGCTTTGAGGATTAGAGACATTACCTACTTGGAGCCAAACATGTTTTTACTGATCACAAGAACCTTCAATTTTTGAAAGCAACAAAGACTTTAACTCCCAGGCAGCTTTGATGGTCACTTTATTTTGCTGGTTTTGACTTTGTCATTACATATCATCTGGGAAATAAGAATGAGAAAGCAGATGCTTTATCTGGAATTCAGACAGAAGAACAAGAACATCAAGTTAAGGAGAAACCCATTCTACCTGAGACAAAGATTATCTGTACTGTTGCTTTGGTAGATTTTGAAGAAGTGAAAAAAAATATGACTCTGGAAGAAATGCAAACATGGAGTGAGCCGCAACCGGAAAGAGAGTTGGACAATCAACTGCCATATTATAAGGGGGCTTTATTTTTACCAACATCAGAGATTTAAGAGAAAGCCTTGCAAGAATGTCATGGTCTCCCACTGGCTGGTCACAAGGGCATGTTGAAGACTGAATATTTAAACACTATTTTTGGTGACCTACTGTGCATTTTCACATTCAACAATATGTGACTGCCTGTAAAGTCTGTGCAAGAGGAAAGTCAGTCCGACAGGCTCCTCAAGGGCTGTTACAACCATTACATGTGCCACCTCATCCATAGCATACAATCACAATGGATTTAATCGTTCATTCACTACTGAGTCAAGGTCACAACACCATTCTAGTGTTTGTGAATGGTTTTACCAAAATGAGTCACTTTGTTTCACTGAAAGGAGTTCCAATTGCTAAGCAAGTAGCAAAACAGTTCTGTGAGAATGTTGTCATAATTCATGGAGTTCCCAAGATTATCATTTCGGTTAGAGATTCTCAATTTATTTAACATTTCTGGAAAATGTCTCAGCAAGAATTAGGGGTAGAAGTTAGATACTCCACCAGTTATCATCCTGAAACCGATGGTCAAACTGAGTGAGCAAATCAGGAATTGGAACAATATCTTAGGTTATTACTTTTAGATCAGGAGCGGGAATGGTCAGAATTATAATGGATTTCTGAATTTGCACATAAAAATGACAGAAATGTGCCTACCGGTTATTCCCCTTTCTTCTTAAATGATGGAAGACATACTAATCTCCTTATTTATCAGAGGGATTCTAAGATTCCAGCAGTTAAGGGTTTGTTGTGAGAGTTGAAAAGCCTTTTATAAATCAGCTGTAAGTTATTTAGTAAAAGCAAATAAAGTTACAAGAAGCATGCAGATAGACATAGAAAACAGGCACCAGAGTATAAAGTTGGTGACCAAGTTTGGTTATCTACTAGGCACCCTCATTTGAAAGGAAGCAGAACATTTCAACCACATTTCGTTGGTCCATATTCTATTGAAAAGATTATGGAGCATGTTACTGTGAAATTGAACATTCATCTAGTATTCCATGTCTCACTTCTTAGGAAATGTGCTTCCATACTAGAATTTCTAAGATTCCTACACCACTCTTGATTAATGGACAAACTAAGTATGAAGTGAAAGGTATCCTAGAATCCAAGAGATCGATAAGGAGACTTTTTATTATCTCTTTTATTGGAAAGGTTATGGTCCTGAGGAGCGATCTTGGGTGTCTGCCGATAATGTTTGCGCTCCTAGAAGTTTCATTGGCAATATTCTTCAAAACCAAAGCCATTTAATCGGCCATCGAGAGGAGGTACTGTCAGGACTGTGAGTGTCAATACTGTAGTTATACAAGGTATGAGAAGGGCTGGTAGTTCTAAGAAATGCAAAGTATTCAGATGTCCAGTGATTAATCATTAGCAAACAATAGCAAGTAGGTTAGTTAGTTCAAGATGGCCTCTGTATTAGTTCAGGTTAATGAGGTGTCTGGTGTTCTCAGAATTCCTTTGTTCTGGTTTGTTAGAATTATAAGCTGCGCATTTTAATTTTAGTCTGTAGGGAGATAAACATTAAGCGGACATCTCCTTACTTTTCATATTGGCAAATGAAAGAAAAGGCTTTTCCTTTCTAGGTTTTGTTGTAGTAGTTCTTAGTTCAGAAGAGATCGCATCCGGACATTTCAAGTAAAGTCTTTCTGGTTGGCAGGAAAGTGGTCAAGTACTGTGCATCTGCAGAATTTGCTTCCTGTCTGGCATGGAGTGTCTGTGATCTGCACCCCTGCTGTCTCCAGCTTCGGAGGAATATCGCTAAAGATGGCAGGTGAGCGGAGAATCAAGAGTCTGTGCAGCTGCCTTTCAACTGCTCAGTCTTCAGCAGAGTCATCTGAGAAGACAGAACAAGGTATTGAGGGGCATTAGCGGCTCGGACACTTCGGCACAGCGGACCTCATTGCAGAAAGGTCGCGTGAGTCAGTTTTCTATTCATAAACATTGCAGACATTATTCCAGATACCGTAAACCCTTAATTGATTCATAAGTCACCGGGAACCAGCAGATACTTAAGGATCACTGAAACAATATCGATGTAAAAAATATCGAGTTACAAAAATATCGAGGTAAAAATATAGAATACCAAAATATCGACCTCCTATCTCCAAACAGGTAAGTACAAAAATATCGAATCAAAAATATCAATGTAAAAAATATAGTTAGTCAAAATATAGAATTTTTAAAAATGCTTTAAATTAATTAAAAATTATTTAAATAATAAATATAATTAACTTAAACATACTTAAACTACTTAAATAACCTTAACATTAATATTTAATTATTATAATTAAAACATTTTTTTTTTTACAAATTAATTTGTTAATACATATATATATATATAAAAACATAATATTAATAAAATATTTACAATATTTTTACAGTAGGATAGCGGAAAGTGTAAAATTTACTATAACCACTCCATTAAATGCAACAGTAGAGAAAGCGTTGGATATCGTATGGATTACAATTACTATTCCCACTCCAGAGAGTGCAACAGTAGAGAAAGCGTTGGATAGCGGAGGGGTAAAAATTACTATTCCCACTCGACAGAGTGCAACAGTAGGGAAAGCGTTGGATAGCATAGGGGTAAAAATTACTATTCCCACTCCAAAGAGTGCAACAGTAGGGAAAGCATTGGATAGCGTAGTGGTAAAACTTTCTATTCCCACTCCAGAAAGTGCAACAGTAGGTAAAGCGTTGGATAGCGGGAGGGTTACAATTACTATTCCCACTCCAGAGAGTGCAACAGTAGGGAAAACGTTGGATAGCGTAGGGGTAAAAATTACTATTCCCACTCCAGAGAGTGCAACAGTAGGGAAAGCATTGGATAGCGTAGGGGTAAACATTACTATTCCCACTCCAGAGAGTGCAACAGTAGGGAAAGTGTTGGATACCGTAGGGGTACAAATTACTATTCCCACTCCAGTGAGTGCAACAGTAGGGAAAACGTTGGATAGCGTAGGGGTAAAAATTACTATTCCCACTCCAGAGAGTGCAACAGTAGGGAAAGCGTTGGATAGCGTAGGGGTAAACATTACTATTCCCACTCCAGAGAGTGCAACAGTAGGGAAAGTGTTGGATAGCGTAGGGGTAAAAATTACTATTCCCACTCCAGTGAGTGCAACAGTAGGCAAAGCGTTGGATAGCAGAAGGGTTCAAATTACTATTCCCACTCCAGAGAGTGAAAAAGTAGGGAAAGCGTTGGATAGCGTAGGAGTAAAAATTACTATTCCCACTCCAGAGATTGCAACAGTATAAAAAGTGTTGGGTAGCGTAGGGGTAAAATTACTATTCCCACTCCAGAGAGTGCAACAGTAGGGAAAGCGTTGGATAGCGAAGGGGTAAAAATTACTATTCCCACTCCACAGAGTGCAACAGTAGGTAAAGCGTTGGATAGCATAGGGGTAATATTTACTATTCCCACTCCAAGGAGTGCAACAGTAGGGAAAGCATTAGATAGCGTAGCGGTAAAAATTACTATTCCCACTCCAGAAAGTGCAACAGTAGGGAAAGCATTGGATAGCGGGAGGGTTAAAATTACTATTCCCACTCCAGAGAGTGCAACAGTAGGGAAAACGTTGGATAGCGTAGGGGTAAAAATTACTATTCCCACTCCAAAGACTGCAACAGTAGGCAAAGCGTTAGATAGCGGGAGGGTTAAAATTACTATTCCAGCTCGAGAGAGTGCAACAGTAAGGAAAGCGTTGGATAGCGTAGGAGTAAAAATTACTATTCCCACTCCAGAGATTGCAACAGTATAGAAAGTGTTGGATAGTTTAGGGGTAAAAATTACTATTCCCACTCCGGAGAGTGCAACAGTAGGGAAAGCGTTGGATAGCAAAGGGGTAAAAATTTACTATTCCCACTCCACAGAGTGCAAAAGTAGGGAAAGCGTTGGATAGCGTAGGGGTAAAAATTACTATTCCCACTCCAAAGAGTGCAACAGTAGAGAAAGCATTGGATAGCGTAGTGGTAAATATTCCTATTCCCACTCCATAAAGTGCAACAGTAGGGAAAGCGTTGGATAGCTGGAGGGTTAAAATTACTATTCCCACTCCAGAGAGTGCAACAGTAGGGAAAACGTTGGATAGCGTAGGGGTAAAAATTACTATTCCCACTTCAGAGATTGCAACAGTAGGGAAATTGTTGGATAGTGTAGGGGTAAAAATTACTATTCCCACTCCAATGAGTGCAACAGTAGGGAAAGCGTTGGATAGCGTAGGGGTAAAAATTACTATTCCCACTCCAAAGAGTACAACAGTAGGCAAAGCGTTGGGTAGCGGGAGTGTTAAAATTACTATTCCCATTCCAGAGAGTGCAACAGTAGGGAAAGCATTGGATAGCGTAGGGGTCAAAATTACTATTCCCACTCCAAAGAGTACAACAGTAGGGAAAGCATTGAATAGCGTAGGGGTAAAAATTACGATTCCTACTCCAGAAAGTGCAACAGTAGGGAAAGCGTTGGATAGCGGGAGGGTTAAAATTACTATTCCCACTCCAGAGAGTGCAATAGTAGGTAAAGTGTTGGATAGCGTAGGAGTAAAAATCACTATTCCCACTCCAGTGAGTGCAACTTTAGGGAAAGCGTTGGATAGTATAGGGGTAAAAATTACTATTCCCACTCCAATGAGTGCAACAGTAGGGAAAGCATTGGATAGCGGGAGATTTAAAATTACTATTTCCACTCCAAAGAGTGCAACAGTAGGAAAAGCGTTGGACAGTGTAGGGGTAAAAATTGCTATTCGCACTCCTGAGAGTGTAACAGTAGAGAAAGTAAATACTTCATATATGAATAAAAATAAATTAAATATGAATAGCAAATACAAATTAATTAACAATATTTAAACAATTTTATATAATATAATAATTAATCAATTAAAAATAACAATAAAATAATTATTGCAAATAATTACCTATCAATACAAATTATTTACCAATTAACAATTAATTAATTAATTAACAATTAAAGATGTATTAATAATTACAACAAAACAAAACCAAAAAATAAATTACTTTATTTATTTATTCACAATTAAATTACTTCCCACCCTATTCCCCTATAAACCCACAACCCACTACAGAAAATAAATTAATAAAATTAATATAATTGCCAATTAAACTATTAATTAAAATTAATTATCAATTATATTTTAATTAATGACCAGTTAAAAATGTATATATCAATTAATTCCAAATAAATACCAAAGAATAAATTTAAAAATGTAATTAATTATAATTAATTTACTTCCCACCCTACTCCCCTATAAACCCACAACCCGCTACAGAAAATACATTAATACAATTTACATAATTATCAATTAATCAATTAATTAAAATGAATTACCAATTATATTTTAATTAATTACCAATTAAAAATTTAAATATCAATTAATTCAAAATAAATACCAATAAATACATTAAAACATTTAAATAATTAAATGTAAATTACTTCCCACCCTATTCCCCTATAAACCCACATTAATAAAATTAACATAATTATCAATTAATCAATTAATTAAAATAATTAACAATTATATTTTAATTAATCACCAATTAATTATCAATTAACTATTATAATTATAAATAAATACCAATACATAAATTAACATATTTAATTAATTATAATTAAATTACTTCCCACCCTATTCCCCTATAAACCCACAACCCACTACTGAATTATATTACGCAAAAAGTAAATACCATAAAATTAATTAATTATAATAATTTATAAACCAAAGATACACTTTTCACACTATACTAAAATAAAAAATATTTAAAAAAATTAATATTAACTTACTTACCTCAAATTCGATATTTTTGTTTGTCTATATTCTGTCATTCTATATTTTTGTTGTCTATATTCTGTCATTCTATATATTTTTTTCTGTATTCTGTCATTCTATATTTTTGTTGTCTATATTCTGTCATTCTATATTTTTGCTGTCTATATTCTGTCCATTCGATATTTTGTCAATTCTATATTTTTTGATTCGATATTTATGCTATTCTATTAGATATTTTTGTAGTCTAGATTCTGTCCATTCGATATTGTGTCCATTCTATATTTTAAACTCGATATTATTGTAACTCAATATTAAAAACTCGATATTTTGACTGTATACTGATACTTAAGACTCACTGAGCTGGAAGCCTGACTTTCTATTAATATTGATTTGCTACAAGAAGATGGTTTCCCAACCACAATTACCTTTGGGGCATCTTCTCTCTTGTTTCCCTTCCCTATCCCTTGTCCATAGTTTCTTTTTGCATTATTTGAGGATACTTGTTCAGGAAAAGATTTAAGATACATGCGGAAAGTTTAAGTTCAATTCCTGAACTCCAGGTAAAGAATGTTGCCATGGCTTTAAGTAAGAGACTAAAGTTTTAAAAGAGATCTTAGGTGACAAGTTGATTACCGATCAGGAATCAACTAATGAAGATACAAGGAAAAGAATCAATTGCAAAGAAAGACTGAAATAAGTGGAAGATATCTGAACTCAATTGATTCAGTGTATCAACAGCAAAGTTCAGTCTAAACTGTCAAATTGTAATAGTTAATCATTTAAAAAGGTAGACAAAATACTCCAAGAAGGCTGGTATGATGTTATCTTTGAAATTTTAAAATTAGCAATAAATTAATCTAGTTATTATTTATAATACAGATTTTCCCTCACACAGAAGTCAAAGAGACTACACGGAAGATACTGTGAAATTTACAAATCCAGTGAGAGGGAGCCCAGCTGTCAGACAGGAGTTGTCTCTTTTCTTTCCCATTCCTCTTTCCCCCTTGCTTGTGGTTTTAGACTGGGTGTCTGTAGTAAGTGTTCATAAAACCACTTAGACTTGTAGCTTGAAAGTTGGTTTATTATTCTCAAGAGAATAACAGCGACATCAGGGAAAGGCAGGCATCAACTGCCAGAATGCTCACATTCCAATACAGAGCATAGAATTCCCATACAACAGTATTCTTTCTACAAGTGCCTGCGAGGCACAATACTCAGAACACTACATTATCCCCATTTCTTCCAAAACAAAAGAAGGAAAACAAGAAAAGGGAAACAAGAAAGAAAGAGAAAAAGAAAGAAAGAACAAAGGAAGAATGCTAGAAAGGGAAACAGCAAACAAAAGAACAAGAAAAACTACAAGAAAAAAATGCAGAAAAAAGAACAAAAAAGATTACCTGAACCTGACAGGAATTTTACAAACTCTCAAACTCCTGTGAGGTTCTGGCACAAAATTTACACCATTACACTTTCATTTCACCTTCCTGGCATTAGAACCAGAAGTGGTCAAATAGTCATTACAGTCAACACCCTCATTTTTGACTTTAACAATGTTACAAATGTTCCACCAATTCTTGTTATTGGCCCGCACAGCATTACCACAAACTCTGTCAACAACTAATGATTCAGAGAATTTACTTCTTCCCTTGGTAACATGAACAGGATTTTTGATACGTACAACATCTCCAACACAAATGTTTTGAGGAAAAACCTTCTTTCTTTCATCAAAATAGACCTTCTGTCTTACTTGAGCCCCCAAAACTTTGTTCTTCACAAATCCATCAGTACCATCCATAACATCCATTTTCACCCATTTTCACATCCAACCAGGACAATTTTTCGTAGAAGGTTTCCTCCCTCTTAGAAGTTCAAAAGGAGATACTCCAGTCGACGAATGCGCAGTAGTGCGATAAAACCATAGCATGGAACGCACCGCATTCTCAACCACACACTTGCTAGCAATAGCCCACTGCACACAATTATTGAGTACCCGATTCATCCTTTGAACAAGGCCATTTGCCTGAGGGTGATAGAAAGAACTCCTCTTGTGTATAACACCACCTTGTTTTAAAAAGAACTCAAATTCTGAACTCACGAACTGTACACCATTGTCCGTCATGACATAAGAAGGAAACCCTTCCCTCAGGAAAATATCTTTCAAAAAGAGAATCACATTGACTGAGGTTGTCTCACTGATAAAACGAATCTCTGGCCATTTGGAGTAATAGTCTATGGCAACAATAGCAAAACGTGAAGAAGATGGTAAAAGATTGAACGGGCCAACCAAATCAACACCAATCCTCTCCCACGCTCTCTCCGGAAACTGAATAGGTTCCAAAGGGGGTGTCCTTACCTTGTGACTTTTGTCAGAGGATTTACAAATAACACAGTTATCAATCAATGTGTCAACACAAACATCCATTTGCGGCCACCAAAACACATCCCTCAACCTACGTTTCATGAAGGTTTTCCCTAAATGTCCTTCATGAGCACCATCAGTTAGACGTTTCCTCAAACTCTCTGGAGGTGTAAGTCTTCCACATCTCAAAAGGATACCATCCTCTAATGTGAGCTCTTCTGCAATTTTAATATAGGTCTGAAACTGGCCAGATACATTCCTCTCTTTGGGCCAACCTGATTTCAAATATTTAATGACTTGAACAAGTACCTCATCTTTCATCAACTCCCTTTTCCACTCAGCCTCATTTATAGCACACATTCCCTCAACATCCAAAGCAGCAACAAAACAATCTTCCTCATCATCTTCCTTTTCAAAATCTGAACAACTACCAGTAATAGGGAAATGTGAGAGGTAATCTGCCCTAACATTCTTCATTCCAGGTAAATAGACAATGTCAAAATTATATTGAAGTAATTTTGTTGATAACCTAGCAATCCTCTGTGTATGCTCTTTGATCTTCCCACCTGTTAAAATAGAGACTAAAGGACTATGATCCGTTCGTATTACAAAATGACTTCCCCAGAGAAAAGGATTGAATTTCCTGACCGCCCACCAACAAGCTAATAGCTCTTTCTCTATGACAGAGAAATTCATTTCAGCCCCTGGCAAAACCCTCGAATCATATGCTACGGTGTTATCAACTTGGCCATTCTCTTGAGTAAGCACAGCTCCAAGACCAAAACCACTAGCATCCACAGTCACAATACATTTCTTATTTGGATCAAAAGGCTTAAGGATTCTGTCACTCACTAATTGTAACTTAATCCATTGGAAAATTTCTTGACAATTTTTATCCCATACAAAAGGTACATTCTTCTTTAACATGTTTGTTAATGGTTGAACCCTTGATGCATAATCTTTGATAAATCTAGAGTAAAATTCACTGAGACCAATGAATTACTTCAATCCAGATTTATCAACAGGAGGACAAGCATCTACAATGGCTTTCACCAACCCAGGACGAGGTTCAACACCATCATGCGAAACAACATGTCCAAGAAAATTCATTTTTTCTTTGAGAAACACACATTTCTCACTTTTAAGCACAATCCCCTAGTCCTGCATCATTTCTAAAACCTGATTAAAAGAATTGTCATGATCGCCTTTGTTCTCGCCAAAAATCAAAACATCATCCTGGAAAACTATGACTCCAGGAGTATCCTTAAACATTTGACTCATTAGTCTCTGGAAAACTGCTGCTGCCAACGTGAGGCCAAACGGCATCCTGCAGTATTGAAAACTACCGAAAGGAGAGACAAACGCCGTCAAATGTCTAGAGGATTGACTCAACACCACTTGATGGTAAGCGGAGGCTAAATCCAACTTAGTAAACCATCTTGCACCTCTTGTGAGTGACAACAAATCTGTAATTTTCGGCTAAGGGTGCAAATCAATCCAGATGTTTTTATTGAGACTGCGCAAATCAACACACACACGCAAATCTCCATTCCTTTTCCTGGCGACAACAAGTGGAGACAACCACAAGGATGACTCTATTAGTTCTATGATCCCCTTCTTGCACATCTCATTCAACTCTTTTTCTAGACTATCTCTTACACTAAAAGGGACACTTCTGGCCTTATGCTTAACGGGAATAGCTCCATCTTTTACTCTTATCTCGTGGGTAAAACCTTTAACCATCCCAAGACTCTTTCCAAAAACTGTAGGATACGTGAAAGCCAATTTTTCTGTATAATCGTTTGATTCTACCACACTTATTTGTTCCTTAGTACCCGGTCTGAGAACCAATTGGAAAAGACCCTGGTGAAACCACCCCAAATTGTTTAACCCCTTTATCGCAACATAGATCTTCCCAAGAATCTTTCTCCCTTTGAACTGCAGGACATCTTCAAAATATCCAGCCAAAACTATTTTGCGCCCCTCATAAGAAACAGGGGCCCTATCAGCTGGCTCTAGCTTTCTTTCAGGCCAAGTTTCATCAAACAACTCTTGAGTGATCATTGTTATTCTCACACCGAATCAACTAGCAAGGTAAGCACTTTATCACCCACACCAAAATCTTTGTAAGGATCTACACAATCTGAAGGGTCTCCAGTGATAACTCCATCTTCCCGTACCACCACAACCATCTCCCTAAGGTCGTCTTGGATACTGTTAATAGAATCTGATTCCTTTACAGCATTTTCATTAAACTCAGAAACATTTCCTACCCCAATTACATTACCCTGTCCTTGAGACTTGTTCATGAAAACTGAATTTCCCTGCCTAATATTTTGGAATATCTTTGCAAAATGACCATATTTCCCACAATTTCGGCATGTAGAATTCCTTGCAGGACAGAACTTGTTGCCCTTATTGTGCGAAAGATTACCACATCTATAACAAATGTCACTCTGCCTGGGAAAAGTATTTCTATCATAACGTTGTGAAGTAGGAAAGTTGTTCCTTTCGAAGCATTGTTGACCTGGTACTGCCTTATTTTCCCTACTTTCTTTAGGCCTAACTGAAGAAACTGCTTCTTCATTCTTCTTTTCAAATTCCTTGACCTCTTTCTTTGACAATTCTATGCTTTTCGCCGTACGGATAGTCTCTTCGAGAGTAGGATTACCCAAAGTGAGCAATTTTTGTTGAATTGACTTGTCAGTACATTTACATATATACTGATCCCTAATCAATTGTTCTCTGAAGCCTTCAAATTCACATTCTGCACTTAACTGCCTTAGACTTGACACCTACGTCTCAACATCTTCTCCCGGTAACTGTTCTCTTTTGAAAAATGTATGTCTAATTACAACAAGGCTAGGCTTAACATCAAATCTCAACTCCAGTCTCCTTCTTGTCTCAGTATATTCATCTATGTCTTCCTCTGCGTTGTTTCTTACTAAAGGAGGTAAATGTTTAAAAATGTCCCTGCCTTCAAACCCTAATGAGTGCAATAGTAAACATTTCTTCCTTTCTGCTCGATATCTTGATGCAGCAATTGCACCCAAATAGGTTTCAAAAGCATCAAACCATTTCTTCAAATTATTGGTGGATTTCCTGGTGTCTCCAAAACAGGTGGTGGAGGTGAAACTGATTGCACCCTGCTCAAAAGTAATTGCTTTGCTACAGAACTTAACTTTTGTCGCTGTTCTCATAAGATAGCAAATTACTATAAGCAATATTAAGAATAAATCCTTAAAAATTGTGAACATGCGTTACAAATGCTGGACACTGTAATTCACCAGTCGTTTAATAATGAAATTGATATGCCAACAAATTCAGCGTGTACACTTTGACTCTTTTTTTAATTTCCTAGATCTTTGGTGTCAGGTTAGCAACACTGCGTATATTTTAATGTGTGCTGATTGACTTTAAACTGATATTCAGCGCAGATGTCATTTTAAAATCTTCCTGGCATGGATTCACAAAGTTACTTCATTGTGTACAATTTCTCTCCGCGCCGCGTCTCAAACCAAGCTCCTTCAGACTGCCTTGACAGCGTTGCTATAGTTACTAGTCAACGGGCGCACAGACTGCAGTCTATGAAATGGCCGACATCAACGCGCTAATATGTCGTGAAATGCTGCCAACCACATGCGTCTTAATTTGCCAATCACGACTCCCGCTGATGTAATGCGCAGCCAAGCACACGCGTCTTCTTCTGCCAACCACGACTTGCGCTGCTGATGAAGCCAAGCACACGCGCCTTCTTCTGCCAACCACGACTTGCGCTGCTGATGAATTTTTTAAATACAGCTTCCGCTACTTAGCGATCATACTGGAATTGAAACGTGACTTTTCTTTATCTCGCTGCAAAGATAACAGCGTTCCTACGTTCGGCAATAGCGCTCACAACACAAAGTCGATAGGATGATGAAATCACGAGGTTGATCGAGGTTAGACGGGTTCCTTACTTTCTCTTGAGCATCGTCGCCAAAAATAATGTAGTAAGTGTTCATAAAACCACTTAGACTTGTAGCTTGAAAGTTGGTTTATTCTTCTCAAGAGAATAACAGCGGCATCAGGGAAAGGCAGGCATCAACTGCCAGAATGCTCACATTCCAATACAGAGCATAGAATGCCCACACAACAGTATTCTTTCTACAAGTGCCTGAGAGGCATAATACTCAGAACACTACAGTGTCGTCTGGTGTCACTGGGAGGAGGGCTTTGAGAGCCTACATCCATTGTGTTCCTGTGGAGAATCAAAGGTTCTAACAGATGTCAGAGGTGGAAATACATTTTTGAATTTGGTGGAGGATAGATGGAGAGACCTAAAGTCTAAAACTGAAACTGATCAGGATCTTGAAACTCACAAGTGGAGTAGTAAAGAAGTTGAAGATCATGAAAAGGGGAAGTTACCTGCATAAGATTTAGAAAGTTGTGCCTACACGTTGATCAGAGTTATATAGATTTGTTAAGTCTAGGGGAGAGTGAATGGGGCCATACTTTGAAGTGAGAGGCAACAAATCTCATTTCCTGGAGAGACAGGATCCTTTGATTGCAGGAGTCTGTTTTATTTGTGGACAGAATGTGTATTTCAAATTGCCATATGGATTGCATAGTACCTGTTATCTTGGCGTAGTTTCCCTGAAGATTTATAATTTGAAACATTTTAATGATCCTCTATGAGAAAAGAAATCCAGAACTAAATGAGGTGTCAGTGCAGCAGAAGTAATAGGAGATATTTTTGGTGCCATAATCCCGTCTGTAGGAGTATTTCTGAATGATTTGAAAATTAGAAAGCTGTCTATCTTAGAGTACAAATTGACTACTAGTACCGCAAATTCCTTACAGGTGAGACATTTAACACTAACATGAAAGTCAGGTGCAGATTAAAGGCATTTATTAGTTTGTAAAATGTACAATGTATTTCTGAGATAGTGAGACGAGGAAGAACTGGCAAGGTCAAATACTATTAATGAAGATCAGAGGTACAGAACTCTCTTGACATCTCTGATTGTATGGCTTCATGCTATGCATGATTCCTTACCTATATAATTTCTCCAGAGGTTCTGATGTTGAAACCTATACTGCTTCCTTGATTCAATTGTGTTTTCCCTATCCTTAGTTTAGTGGAGGGGTTAGTACATATTTTTAATCTTTTTCATGTTTGTAGAGAAGGATTGAAACCATTTATCTAATGATCTAATACTTTTCCTTACTTTCTGTATTGCTACCACAAAAAATGCTCTTATGCTCTTTGCTGTTGATGACCAATATTATATGATGCTTTGGTCTTCCTTTGGTAATCTTGCATTTTTATGGCATGTACTTGTGATTGATATATATCAATCTGGCTTTAAGTTTGTAATAACGTTTTAACTTCAAGTTATTAACTAAGACTTGTATTGTTTGATCTAAGATGTACCTTAAGATTTAAAATTGTAGTTAACCCCTTTTCTCCTCAGGCTACTAAAAAGGTATATTGACCAGTGTTGGTTTGGACGAAATGGCCCAGACCACTCTCCTCCTAACATCCTTCCAGTGTTTTTGTGGGCCAAGGGATTGCTGAAAGAGGAAAACGTGAAGTCGAAAAACATAAACAACATTGTTTTTGCTGATTGGGCAGTTCCTAGTTGAGGGTCTGAAGCCCACTCACTTTTATAGGTAATGTGGAAGGGTAATTGGTAAAAGCATTTAGCATTCACAGACTGAACTGAATAACAAAGCTCTGCTTAGTGAACAAGTGCCACCTCATTTTATTTTATTTTATTACTAAAGCAGGCTAGGTCTGACCTACAGCGAGCCCTGGCATGAATTTCTCGGTGGTCTCAAGAGGCCACTCACTAATGACATGCAGCAGAGTCCAATTTTAGAGCAGCACCTGGCATCTAGGGCATAAGCCCTGTTTTTCCTGGGAATTATTCTCAAGCATTACACAGGCTGTAATGAAACACCCACCCTTGCCCAAGTCATCTAAGGGGGGGGGGGGGGGGCGATCAGCAAGCTTCACTGGCTCCACCTTATCTTGTGACAACTTGGGAAATGACGAGGTTACAGCATGCTTTCTGTGTAATGATTGAGGACATGTGATATTGGGTTGCATGCATTCTGTAAACAGATACTCTGAGCAGTGTATCTGTTTACAGCATATTCCTCTTCATCCCGATCCTTTGCATAGGCTCACTACTAGAGCACTCAACTTGAGGAGGCTGGGGGTAACAGTGCTTGGTAAGACCATGGCCCTACTAAGGCCTGTGTGTGCTAGCCCAGCCATGCCATTTATTTACAGGACAGTACAGTGCAGGGCCTGTCCTGATTGCAGCTAAGCCAGGATCAGACTGTAGCCTTCCTCGACTTGTGCCTGCTATCCTGTGTTGGGTGTGTGCTTTCAGCCTCAAGAATCCTATTCTCCTTTATTGTCCCACTACTTACTCAAGGGGTGAATGTAGCTATTCACTTCCATTCTTCCTCTTTCCAAGCTGTCTATTTCCTTTCTTCTACTTAGTTGGAGCCTTAACCATAAAGCCCTTCTTCCCCATGAACAATTCATGTTCCTTTTTGTGCCATACCATTATGCGGTGAGGGCTGTTTGAGGGTTTACTGGGACAATCTTCATTCATTAAGAGTGCTGGGACCCCATTTGGTTATCATTTTTCTAGTGTAAATTAAGCCTGTTACTTTCCTAAAGTGCTGGCTGTTTGGGCACCCCTTATTTCTTACTTTGTGAATTTCATTGGCTTCTTGTGTTCCCTACTGTTTTAGTTATTTGACTAGAATGGTTGCGAGTGTCACCTCTTGTTTCCCTTTAAAGTTGTACGACTGCAGCGCAGGCCATAATTAAACTTGATTGCAGCTACTGATTCCATGCTTGTTTACCTTAGTGGCAGCTGCAGGGGGTACTATGCACTTTATTTTGAACACCTGTGATT
Organism: Lissotriton vulgaris; assembly: GCF_964263255.1. NCBI lineage: Eukaryota > Metazoa > Chordata > Amphibia > Caudata > Salamandridae > Lissotriton > Lissotriton vulgaris. The sequence continues at coordinate 885,540,672 of NC_141694.1, forward strand.
GGAGCCGTGTTTTATGTTTGTCACGATGGCTCCTTTTGCATAATTACTTATGTATTTGGGCGGCTCATATTTTCACACTTTATAAATTTCAGTGGCTGTTTGTACGCCACACCGTTTATTTTTGATACAAGCAGCTACTAGTGGCACGGCTTGTTTCACTTTGGATTTGGACAGCTACAAGGGCCCGCCGCAATCAAACGCTATTATGGCTTCTGATTTCATGCTTGTTTTCTTTAGTAGTGGCTGCTGGGGGCACCACAATCTTTGCTTTGTTTTGACAGTTTGTGAGCAACAAAGTATCTTATGCTTGCCATGGCTAGAAGCAGCGTCCTGCTAGTAATGAGCTTCTGCTGTGAGCTGTGTTCAGAATTGACTTAGTGTAATGGACCTTGCTTGCTTTTTCTTACCTCCACATCTGCATCTGAGGTGGTAGCTCAATATTGGTGGCAACCATAAAGAATCAGCAGTGCCATAAGGGTAGATGTGAAGTTGCAGGTGCTTACTCTTTGGAGTGCTTGATTGCTCTTGGGAGGTGCAAGTTTTTCCTATTAAATTCTGCAGTGGTGTATGTACTCAGTACTTAATATGCCATGATCGTTTCAAAGCTGCCAACTTTGGAACTGAGGAATGAGTTGTGAGTCTTGGCTTTAGCGCAACCTACTGTAATTCTGGATAAATCACTTATTGCTTTCATGCCTACAATAAATAAATAAATGTGACTTTATGTTATTAAGCGTGCAACCACAAGATTCCAGATGTTCCGTCTTGAAGATGACTAGTCCCAATTCCTTCTAGAACTAACTAGCGTGACAAGGAATGTAGCTCTTGGCACAACCAATTAGCCCCTAAAGGGAAGGGGAAGTGGGGAGAAAAACAAGCAAACACAGGATCTCTTCTGGAGATTGCTGTTGCTGTTTCTTGTGAAGTATTCTGGGCTTTCTCCTACTGCTGTAATTTGACTGAGTACTGTAGCTATATTACATAAACCAACACAGAATGGACATGAAATCAGTAACTTATTCTAAACATTTCCAGTTATACTTGTATTTTCTTAACCTAATCTAAATACATACCCAAACAAGAAAAGCCCATTCATATACTGCGTAGTAGCAAGGTAATTTGAGTTTTCCTATATAATTGTGTCACCTATAGTAAAAACACAGTGATATTGAGCTTTAGGGTACAGGAATAAAAGCACTGCACTGCAATCTACATTGAACAGATTAATGAGTTAGTATAACTTGTGAAACAGTCATGCAAAACTGTACTTTCCTACCTTGCACAAATGTGTTCTTGCGTTGAACAGGGGTTCTGAAAATAGAAGGAAAGCGAGAAAAAACACAACCTACTGCTTTCACCTAATCTCTTAATGTACCTAGGAACTCTCAGAATGACTTTTTACAATATGCAAAACTCCAAGTAAGCAGTTGAATGGCACTGTTACTTATTATTCAAGATTGCAGGTTTGTCCTTTCTAAATAACAAGAGTGTCCTGGAAATATACACCTTTTCTCTGCAGGGTAATAGTCTTTCAAGTAAGTTCAAAGTGAAGAAAAAACGGAAAAGGTTCTTGAAAATAGTAGTCCGATTTTGCTTTTGCCTAGGTTTGTTGTTGGGTTATTAGTAAAGTCTTACTTTCTTTTTTAGATGCTTCGGAAGCTGGATAGCGGGGAACCCCTTGGCAGGAGGACGAGTCCGACGTTGAAAGCGCTCCGACGCTGAAGACCGGAAGTTCCGATCTCCGGCGGTGAAGAATGACGAAGAATGGAGAAATCACAGGACCTCCGCCGCCCTTAAAGCCACCGCTGCTGAAGGGTTCAGGTAAGCGGTCGAGGAGGGAGAGGGAAGGAAAAAGGAAACAGGAGACAGGCAGCAGGAGGCTGGAAACTTGGAGGGACGACAATGCCTGGAACCTTGCAGAGACGCTGACGCTGCAACCTCGAAGCGAAGCGTCTCTCTGTGTACTGACGAGCCTTTTATAGTCTCTCAAGCCGGCAGTTAACACGTGTTATTGAGCCTCGGTTAACACACCTGTCCAACGTGCTGGCTCAACTTATGAATATGCATAGTTTACCAACCTCTTCTTTGTGAATCAAAGTACCAACAAGCATTGCTAAATTCAAATGCAAAATACAGTAAATTTAATTAACAAAACATTGCAAAGTATTGGTCATGGAAAGAACTAGTGGAAGGTGCTCGTAACAGTTCCCCCCCCCAAGGTCTTCTTATAGGTCGTGGCTTGTTAGGATACAGGGCATGAAAGGAACGAACCAAGCGAGGAGCATGTACATGATTCTCTGGCTCCCAAGATCTTTCAGAAACATCATAACCCTTCCAGTCGATCAAATAATACAAATGCGTTTTGAATCTAAGATTTTCTTGACCTCATATTCTACGTGATCTCCCACAACAATTGGAGGGGGTGGTTCATCAGGACGGGTGTTTGGATTTACAGGTTTGATCAAAGATACATGGAATGCAGGATGGATTTTATCATCCTGGGGAAGATTACATTTTACTGAAACGGACTTTAGAATTTTCTCAATAGTAATTGGGCCAATGAATCGAGGTTTTAAGTTTCTAGGTCCCTCGATTTGAATATTTTTTGTTGACAGCCAGACCTGATCTCCAGCTTTATAAACTGGTGATGGAATTCTATGTTGATCGGCATTGACCTTCATTTTGTGTTTATGTTTTGTCAAAGTTCGTTTGACTTTTTCCTGGAAATCTTGCAAACAAGCTATTTTTTCTGAGACTGCTGGCATATCAATAGTTTTCTCTGGAAAAATAATAGGCAAGGTTCGAGGGTGTTGACCAGTGAGAAAATAAAATGGAGAACAACCAAGAGCTGAATGTAAAGTGTTATTATATGTGAATTCTGCTAAAGGTAGAGCCTCAACTCAATTTGAAGATAATGTAGTGGTCAAACATCGTAAACTTTGTTCTAAATATTGATTTAGTCTTTCGGTTTGACCATCAGTTTGAGGATGGAAGGCTGATGATAATGCTAAGTCAATCCCCAACTGACTACTCAATTGTTTCCAAAATTTTGACAAGAATTGAGGGCCCCTGTCTGAAATTATTTTCTGCGGTAAACCGTGTAATTTCACTATATTAGCTAAAAACACTTCACTGAATTCCACTGCTGATGGAAGTTTTGGCACGGGAATGAAATGTCCCATTCTTGATAGTAAATCTACAACTACTAGAATAGTTGTCATTCCAGATGATTTAGGTAAGTCTGTGATAAAATCCCAAACTAATAGTATGCCAAGGTGTTGGAGGTATTTCCATTGGTTTTAATAACCCCATGGGAGATAAATGAGATGACTTTTGTCGAGCACATACAAGACAAGTCTGAATGAATTTCTGAATATCCAATCTCATATTCTTCCACCAGAAATGTCTTTGACATAACTCTAGAGTTTTATTTACTCCAGGATGAGCAGCTAAAGCTAAATCATGATTCCATTTAATCACTTGTTCCCTCAAATTCTCTTTTGGAATGAATAATTTATTCTTATGAAAGAATAAACCATCAGATATTATAGTCTGTTTTTGTGAAAGCCAATATTCTTGATTTAATTCTTTATTTTGTTTTCTGAGCATAGTTAAGAAATCTACTTGTGTAATTTCTGCACAAATCTTTTCTACTGGAATAATACTTTGCAGTTCCTTATTAGACTCTTTATTTTTATCACAAACCAAACGTGAAAGTGTGTCTGATAACAACTGTTTGGCTCCTGGTCTATACGTGATTAGAAAATCAAACTCACTAAAACATTGTAGCCAACGCATCTGTCGACTTGTAAAAGCCTTAACTGTAGAGTAAAATTGTACATTTTTATGGTCAGAAAAAATGGTTATGGTATGCTTTGCTCCCAGGAGATGATGTCTCCATTCCTGAAAGACTGCCTTAATTGCTAAAAGTTCACGCTCAGCAATAGTATAGTTCTGTTCAGCTGATAATAGTTTCCTCAAATAGAAAGCTATTGGATGGAAATGCCCTGAGCTCACATCTTTTTGTAACAAGACTCCACCAATGGCTGTTTGTGAAGCATCCACTTCAACATAGAATGGTCTGTCAGGGTCTGGATGTTTCAGAATAGGAGCGGAAGTAAATGCTTTTTTCAGAACATTAAAAGCTGATTCCGCTTCTGCATTCCACTGAAATTTCTTTCCTTTCTGTAAATGACTAGTTATTGGAACTACGATTTCTGAGAATTTTGAGATGAATCTCCTGTAAAAGTTTGCAAACCCTAATATTCTCTGCACCTCCTTGACAGAAGTTGGAGCAGGCCAATCCAAAATTGCTTGTACTTTTTTTGGATCCATGACTATGCCATCTGGGGATAACCAATAACCAAGAAATTCAACCTAAGAAGTGTTAAAAACACATTTTTCAAGTTTGACGAATAAGGAATTGTCTCTTAATTTTTGTAGAACTGCTTTTACATGTCCTACATGTTCTTCAGGAGTTTTTGAGAATATTAAAATATCATCAATATATACAATGACACAGATGTCCAAAAGATCATGCAATACCTCATTAATGAAATATTGTAATGCTGCTGGAGCATTACAGAGACCAAAGGGCATCACTGTATATTCGAAGAGTCCGAATTTTGTGCGGAAAGCAGTTTTCCACTCATCTCCTTCTTTGATACGTATTAAGTGGAATGCCCCTTGAAGATCCAATTTAGTATAGATTGTTGATCCTTTCACTTGATTTAAAAGTACCGGGATCAACGCTAAGGGGTATCGATTTTTAATAGTAGCCTTATTGACAGCATGATAGTCAATATAGCCCCTCAAATCACCAGTCTTTTTGGCTACAAAAAACAATGGAGACGAGACTGGCGAGGTGGAATGACGGATAACGGATAAAGCCTGTCTCCAAAAGTTTGTCTAAGTATGATCTTAAATACTGATTTTCAGGTTCGGTAAGGGCATATATGCGACTGCACGGCAGAACTGCTCCTGGAACAAGATCAATTCTGCAGTCGTAAACCCCATGAGGAGGTAATTTAGTGGCCTTCACAGGGTCGATAACATCAGAAAAATCCTGATATTCAGATGGAAGTTTAAGGGATTCAGAATGAACGCTAGCACAGAGAAGTGGAAAGGCTGGATCTCTATGTTCTTGGTAACAATGAGTTTTGCAAAATACTGAGTCTAAGGTCACAGTGCGCTTGACCCAGTCTATTTTTGGATTGTGAAGTTCTAACCACGAAATCCCCAAAATAACACCAAAAGCTGGTGTATCTATGAGATCAAAACTGGTCAATTCAGTATGTCCGTTATCAGATACCAGAAGCATAGGTGGAGTATGAAATCTGATCAATCCAGAAGACAGTGCTGAACCATCTACAGCCCGCACTGGTTCTGGTTCTTTTTTGGGTATTTGAGTTAAATTTAGTTTTTTAGCAAATTCCAAATCAAAAAAGTTTCCAGTAGCACCTGAGTCTATTAGTACTGGAATACTGTGCTTTTGTTGATTAGTTAAAATCAAAATCACTCTAATAGTGAAATGTCGTGGTATATGTTTCATAATGCTTGTTTATTTCTGCAAGGTCTTCACACACCTATTTCTCGAGGAATCGACCTCTCCTTCCCTTGACAAACTCAGTTTTCCGTTTCCTGTGAAGAATCTGGAACCACAGCAAAGGCTTTCTTTTTAACTGGCTTAATGGAACAGTCTCTGGCAAAATGGCCAGCTTTTCCACAATATAAACATAGGTTAGGCTTTCTTCTCCTGTCCTTCTCCTCTTGAGATAAAGGTCCTGTAATTCCTCCTATCTGCATAGGTTCTATCTGCGAGTTTTTATCCTCAGTACTTTTCTTTTCGGTTTTAAGATGCAAAGCTCTAAAATCATTTCTTGGTCGTTCATTTTTTCTTTCGCCTAACCTATGATCCAACTTGACCACTAAATCTTGAAACTCAGCAAAATCATCGGGTAAGTTTACAATGTGTGACAAAGAATCTTTTAGATCCTCTCTAAGCCCTCTATAAAACAAGGATACTCTCTTATCCTCAGGCCATTGAGTTTCTGCAAGCAACCGATTAAAAGTAGTCACATATGTAATTAAATCTTTAGAACCTTGACGCAAATTTAACAACTCATTATCGGAAGCTTGCAGAAAAACATGTTTTGCAAACAGACTAGACATGGCGGCTTTAAAATTTGTTAAATTATGCAGTAATGGATCATTTTTATTCACTAAGGGCATATCCCAATTAGCCGCCACTCCTCCGAGATTAGAAATTATAAAACCTACCTCAGTAGTATCTGAAGTGAAAATATTAGGTTTGCACAAAAAATGCAACTGACATTGACTCATGAAAGTCTGAAAATGTGCACTGTCTCCAGAAAACCGTTCTGGATTAGCTAAAGGAACTGGCTGTGGCGATACTACTGTAAATTGAACTGGCTGATTTTTACCAAAACTTGTCCCCTGGGTTTGATTCTGAAATGGGACTCCGAATTTAGGTAGTGTCAGGATTGTTCGCTTTACTTCACCTTTTTCTCTACAAGATGTAAAACCATCTCTGGTATTATCTAACTCTTCTCTGGTGCTATCTAGTTCCTGTCTAAGGGATTGATTTTCTAAACGTAGCTCCTGTACCTCTTCATTCATTTTACGCACAATCTCGGCTAACTGAGCAACATCCATGTTTGCTAGATCCATGGAAATAGTCAACTCCAAGAGGGAATAAGGATTGTTGGCTTTGCTTTCTGTTAAGCGTGCAACCACAAGATTCCAGATGTTCCGTCTTGAAGATGACTAGTCCCAATTCCTTCTAGAACTAACTAGCGTGACAAGGAATTTAGCTCTTGGCACAACCAATTAGCCCCTAAAGGGAAGGGGAAGTGGAGAGAGAAACAAACAAACACAGGATCTCTTCTGGAGATTGCTGTTGCTGTTTCTTGTGAAGTACTCTGGGCTTTCTCCTACTGCTGTAGTTTGACTGAGTACTGTAGCTATATTACATAAACCAACACAGAATGGACATGAAATCAGTAACTTATTCTAAACATTTCCAGTTATACTTGTATTTTCTTAACCTAATCTAAATAGATACCCAAACAAGAAAAGCCCATTCATATACTTCGTAGTAGCAAGGTAATTTGAGTTTTCCTATATAATTGTGTCACCAATAGTAGAAACACAGTGATGTTGAGCTTTAGGGTACAGGAATAAAAGCACTGCACTGCAATCTACCTTGAACATATTAATGAGTTAGTATAAATTGTGAAACAGTCATGCAAAACTGTACTTTCCTACCTTGCGCAAATGTGTTCTTGCGTTGAACAGGGGTTCTGAAAATAGAAGGAAAGCGAGAAAAAACACAACCTACTGCTTTCACCTAATCTCTTAATGAACCGAGGAACTCTCAGAATGACTTTTTACAATATGCAAAACTCCAAGTAAGCAGTTGAATGGCACTGTTACTTATTAATCAAGATTGCAGGTTTGTCCTTTCTAAATAACAAAAGTGTCCTGGAAATATACACCTTTTCTCTGCAGGGTAATAGTCTTTCAAGTAAGTTCAAAGTGAAGAAAAAACGGAAAAGGTTCTTGAAAATAGTAGTCCGATTTTGCTTTTGCCTAGGTTTGTTGTTGGGTTATTAGTTAAGTCTTACTTTCTTTTTTAGATGCTCCGGAAGCTGGATAGCGGGGAACCCCTTGGCAGGAGGACAAGTCCGACGTTGAAAGCGCTCCGACGCTGAAGACCGGAAGTTCCGATCTCTGGCGGTGGAGGAAGACGAAGAATGGAGAAATCACAGGACCTCCGCTGCCCTTGAAGCCGCCGCTGCTGAAGAGTTCAGGTAAGCGGTCGAGGAGGGAGTGGGAGGGAAAAAGGAAACAGGAGACAGGCAGTGGGAGGCTGGAAACTTGGAGGGACGACAATGCCTGGAACCTTGCAGAGATGCTAACGCTGCAACCTCGAAGCGAAGCGTCTCTCTGTGTACCGACGAGGCTTTTACAGTCTCTCAAGCCGGCAGTTAACACGTGTTATTGAGCCTCGGTTAACGCACCTGTCCAACGTGCTGGCTCAACTTATGAATATGCATAGTTTACCAACCTCTTCTTCGTGAATCAAAGTACCAACAAGCATTGCTAAATTCAAATGCAAAATACAGTGAATATAATTAACAAAATATTGCAAAGTATTGGTCATGGAAAGAACTAGTGAAAGGTGCTCGTAACATATGTAGTGTAGCTTGCACTCATGTAAAGTTTTCCAATGTTGAGTTTGCTCTATATACATTTGCAAAAATCTGTTTTAAAGCTTCCCCTCAATTTACTTTTTTGATACTTTTGGAGTCGTCCCCTGCCTATGATCCTATTCCTTTTTGGCCTCTGCAGGTCATAGTGAGAAGGAATGAGAGTTCTATTTCACAATGGGAGAGAATAATTTGATGGAGAATTGTTAGAAATGGGATTTCTGGTTGGCTAAGGCTTGCACCAAAGCCAGGCAGAAACCACCACTTTAGTCAGGGCAAGGGAGTCACACGCCAAGATAATCCCTGCTCACCCCCTTGGTAGCTTGGCACAAGCAGACAGGCTTATCCCGGAGGCAATGTGTAAAGCATTTGCACGCACACCCAGCAACAATACCCAAGGACCACCACAAAGGAAACTCCACACAAGGGTATATATAAAAATAGTCTTTGTATTATACCACACACATTAGATAATGAACATATACTTTACAAGGTGCCATGGGCACAGGCAGAATGTACAGGTGATTATTTACATGGGACAGGGCCACCGAAATAATCACTTTTAGAACTAGCACTTAGAACATATCATAACTGTAGCACCAAAATAGCACATGTAGCACACAACCAGTACTCACTGGTAAAAGGTAAGTACCACCTACGTAATCCTAAACACCTTAGGCAAATATCACGCAAGGCACCACGGCCTCACTAGCATCACTCTTCTAGGGCAACCAACCTCCTAGGCATAAAAACACATTTCTAGAGGTATGGGCCAAAGCATTTCATAAATCACGTTAGGCAGGTAAAACATTTGCGCCAAAGCATTATAACACTGACCCCAGGCCAACCTGGCCTCTCGGGGGTTCACACGCCCTCTGTCCAGTAAAGTCAGGGCAGGCTGCACAGGCAGTCAAAGAAGAACAGCGCAAGAGTTCTCAACCTAAATGTAGCAGCTGCCCACTAAGTGCTGGGCAGCTGAATCACCAATGGGCCAAAACACACGTGGGCACCTCGTGGGATCGAGGCTTGAACAACTGGGCCCTTGAGAGCCTCGTGGGCTTCAGAAACAAAATGGTGCCTTTGGTGGAGTCCCTCTCGGGGTACTCGAAATAAACAATGGGGCAGGAACCAATGTGGGAGCCTCCTGGGCTCGGAAAACAGACGTGGCCCCCCTTAGAGCCTCATGGGCTCTGCACAACGATGGCACCTTCGTTGGAGTCCCTCCTCTGGGGACTCGAAAGATACAAATACCCCCGGAACCCTTGTGGGCTCTGAATACTCATCTGCGCCCCATGTGGGAGCGGGCAATGACCCTATGCCCTGATGTGCCCCCTCTCTCCATCGTCACTGGAGAGTTTCGTGGGAGCGGTCAACTGACAGTCGGGGCCGCTCGGTGATCGGTGTGAAGAGCCCGCACCTCTCAGCAACCACCCACTCGGGTCTCCACTCACCGGGTCTCTGCTCGCGAGGAGAGCAGCGTGTCTCTCAGGCGCATCTCTGCAGCGGGGGCAGGCACCGGCAATGTGCCTTGGGCCCCCTCCGCCTCACCTCCTCAGCTGTTGCCGGGCACGGGGCTCTCTGTGTGTCTCGCCCGGGCTCTCCTGTTTCGCCGGCACTTCGTCTCCTTACACAGGAGCGCGGGGTGGGCTCCCGTCGGCTTCCGTTTCGGGGTAAAGTACTTCCGGGTCGCCGCGGGCAGCGCGGTGGCCCCCTTCAGGCAGTGCAGTGGCGTAGGCTCCCTCGAGGATCTCACAACTACGGGGACAGCCCCCGATTTCGATCAACACCATAAGCGGGGTGGGCACCCAGTAGGAGTCCCAGAAAAATCACCAAACATGCGGGGAATTAGAAGCGCGGCCCTTCAAGACAGCGTCCTCATCCTCAGGCACACAAAATACAGCGCTCCCCTCGCAGTGAAGATCCAGCGCTCCCCTAGGCGCTGGGAGGCCAAGAAAACCGTAGGAACGCCTCCAGGTTGGCACAAATTCCTTTTAGCAGGCAGGGGGGGCAAGGGCTGGGCCCAGGGGCCAGCTCACAGGGCCCTCCAGGCGGGGAGGCAGCACCCAGTGGCGGTTCCTCCTGGCACCCAGCAGCAGCAGGCCCCCCCTAAAGTTAGGATCGGGAACAAGAGCATCTTGTATGGGGTCACAGCCCCTTCTTATACTAAGCAATCCTTTTTGTACAAGGGTGCAGGCAAGGGGGGAACCAGATACAACTGGTTCCTGAGCACTTTGTTTTGCTCAGCCCCTCTGCATATTCACAGGATGGATAGGGTCATCAGTCGCACCACAGGGGCCGGAGCCAGCATTGTATGGGGCGGAGCCCAGCCCTATTCAGGTCCCAGGTGCACCCCTCCCTTACATCACACATGCAGATCTCCCATTCACCACCGCGGCAGACCCATCCTGACTCTAGGAGCCAGGAACACCAGCCAGCTCCAGCCAATCATAAGCCAGCGCATTCACTGCACAGGTACACCAACTTCTAGAAGTGGCACTTTCACACTAGACACATTCACGCTGCACACATCATTGCGCAGCATTCAGTCTCACGAGTTCGCACATACCAAACTCGAGCCTGCACTCCCCACGCATCAGGAACTACCAGGGACACATACACATACACCATGCATTCCTATGGGAGGGCAGGCCAACCTCACTACACGCATGCACTTTACCGTGGGACATAGTGGTAAAGTGCGCAAAAGCCAAAACTCACAAACACCAAGTCGCCATTAAAAGCAAAAAGTTCAGGGGTGAATCTGCCAGAAGGGCCAAGTCCAACAAGAATGATCAGTAAGAGTGCCCGTTCCCAGGTTATGGGATAACTGTATCCTTATTTTATCGATGAGAGTGGCTTGCCACAATTCCTTGTGGTGAATCGGAATTTGTCAAGCAGTGTGATGGTAAGTTCCAATTCTATTAAGGACACAGAGGCGAGGATTATGCTTTTTCTCTCTTCACTTTATTTTATATTTCAAACACAGCAGCCAGAAAGATAAACAATTTTTTTCTCCATCAACACAGAAAAAACTACAACTCCCTACAACCAGGGAAACAGTCAGAACATAGTCCTTCCACCATTTTCAGGACTTGCAGCATTAAGGGCTAGATGTAGGTAATTGCAATTTACCGACTCTAAAATACCGAATTTTACCGATTCGGTATTTCAGAATCGGTAAATGCAATGTAGGTAAAAATTCTGTATTTTTTACCGATTCGGTAAAATTCGGAATCTGCCATTCAAAATTTACCAATTCGGTATTTACCGATTCGGTATTTACCCAATCGGTATTTCCCATTCATTCCTATGGGCCAAAAGGCCCATAGGAATGAATGGGAAATACCGATTGGGTAAATACTGATTCGGTAAATGCAGATTCGGAAAAATACCGAATCGGAAAACAAATAAAAGTGAAACATAAGTAGGCAGCCAATCAGGTGCTACCACCCTCCCCCTCCCTTTGAGGAAGTGGCTACACAGGCAGCTGCAAGTAATTAGAAGCTTCTGGAGAGGCTGTGAAACCTGAGCTGAGTCCCTGAGCCACAGGAAAAGTTTTGTGCTTTTAAACTTTGAAAATGGCAAGCAGCAGTGAAAAGGAACTTCCAGAGAGGAAGAGAACAATACATTTTGCACCATGGAGCTGCAGGTCCTCGTGGAGGAGGTGGTGAAGGAACACCAGAAATTGTTTGGCAAGCTGTCCCTGACTGTGGCTGAATCTACCAAAAGGAAGATTTGGCTGGATATACAAGCAAAGGTGAATGCTGTAGGAGTGACTCCGAGGGACATAGATGACCTGAAAAAGAGGTGGTATGACCTGAGGAGCCTGACTAAGAAAACAATTGCAGAGCTCCACAAAAAGGCAAACAAAACTGGAGGAGGGAAGAACCGTGCACCCCCCTGACTGAGCTGGAGGAGCTGGTGGGGTCCACCATTGAACCAGAGAGCGTCTGTGGACTGGGAGATGCAGACAGCTCAGCCAGAGCTGCCACGAGAAAAGGTAAGAGGCATGCACAGCAATCACGCCCACCCTATCACCTTCCCTTTTCCCTATGTGGCAAAGTTAACCCCAGTCCAGTAGAGGTAGCACTATACAGGAGCAATGCATTATGGGACATGTAGTCATTAAATGAAACACCATGTCATACAGCACAGCAAGCAACAAGGTAGGCAAATCATATCAGACATAATCAAGCGCAGGCAACATGTACAGTGTTTCAGTGTGAATCATTTAATTGTAGAGGCTGTGAAGTAGGAGCACCGACTCTAATGTACGCTTATATGTCCACAGGCGAGACATCTTGCAGGCGTACCAGGGAGATGGAAGGCACGGCACCAGAGAGGGATGACAGCCAGGAGGCAGCCACAAGTGCAGAGAATGTCACAGAGGACACAGGTGCACCAACAACACAGCCACCATCCCAAGACCTTGAAATGTCTCCACATCTGCAGACGTCCCCAGAACGTTCAGGATCCCCTCTGCCACTGTCCTCACCTGAACTGCCTGCGTCACTGCCTCTAACAACACCTGCATCACAAAAGAGCAAGAGGCATGTAGTTACCCCACTAGTCCCAATGGAGTAATCAGCAGGTGACATGGAGGGGAATGACACTCAAACCTTGGCTGGGAAGGAAGCACTGCCACACAGCAGTCCAGTGCAGAGGGTGCCCGTACAGGTACCAGACGCTGCAGGCCCAGAGAGAGCAGTGTTGCAGCACATGGGGAGGGTCCCAGTGTCTTCCGTGGGCTGGAGGGTAGCATGGTCGAGATTCAAAGGATGCAGGTGAAGGCCATCCAGTTTGTGCAATGCCAGATGAGGAACCTGAAACCTGAACACAAATATGGAAGACATAGGGAAGGGCATCAGAGAACTGGTTGATGTGAACAAGGAGATGTCTGCAGGGATGCGGGCAATGGCACAATTGGTGCAGCTTCCGTGCAGTAAACTGGACCAGGACATGTTAGCAAGGCGCAAGGAGAGGCAGCATTTCGCAGTAACAAAGTAAGGCAATGAACCGCCTGGCCACAGCCACTTCCCTGCTATGCAGACAATGCATCAACATGCAAGAGGGGCTCACACACAACATCAATGAGGTGTCTAGGGGCATTGCTAGGATGACCAGTGCTGTAGAAGTGCTGATTAATGCACAGACATCAGTAAACAAACAAAGCACCTGGTCTCGAGATTATTCCAAGCTGCTCTTTATTTAAAGCAGACTGTGGGCTTTGATTAATTAATTCAGAAGCACCTATGTTTCATTCACATATTCACAATCTTAAATTTTTTTCGTTTTCATTTTCTACTTGTAAACATGTCCGAGAATTGACACATCCAAACACACGATCATAAACAATAAAACACGAATAATTCATATGTATCAAAATCAACAGAAAATAAATGAATCACATACAATTGGTCATTCAACATTACATTGGTACACCAGAAAGAACTTTTAACTTATACAGTCCTGTTTGTGCGTTTCCTTTTATATATTTCCGCACTGTTATCGCTATGGGCTTGTATTCTTATACTTTTAGAGTGTCCAAAAAGCATGGACACCACTTAGTTCATTGCCCTTAGTGAGTATAGGGTATGGGTCTCATAGGAAAAGCCGACGCGTTTCCAAACCCGTTCAAAATTCTCGGGTTCTTTTTCAGGGCTAAGCTGGATACCTACACGCTTCAGGGCAATTTTATCATCTGTACTCTTTTGTGCCTCTAGGAACTTCCTGAAGAAAAAGGACAGGCAGCTCTGGGACACCCCACCTACCGCAGCAATCACACTCTGGTAACTCCCAGATGCAAGCAGGTGTAGGCTACACAGCACCTGCACATGGGGTGGGATGGCATGCGCCCTTGGGGTTGGGTGCTCCAAAAGTGGGTGCAGGTCCCTGATGAAGTCAAGGATGGTGTGGGGGTGTAGCCTGTACATTTGCAATATCTCTGGCTCAGTTAGTTGAAATAGAGTTATCCTCTGCCTGTAGATTTGCTCCTCCCTTCTCCAGACCCTCTCTCCTGCTGCCTGTAACCATAGCCGCCTTGCTATCACATAGAATGCCTCCATTCTGGTCACACTGTTGCATTTTGGACCCTTTTTTTATGTCCTACACCTGGATACCACCTGCTTTCAATCCATGGTAAATACTGACTCTTAAATACCGAACTTCATGAAATTCGGTATTTTAGAAGTTACTTACATCTCAAAACTCATTTTTTAGCATTTCTTATTTACCGATTTGGTAAAATTACCGAATCTGTAAAATTACTGATTCGGTAAAATTACAGATTCGGTAAAATTACCAACTCGTATTTACCGAATCTGTATTTTTTGTGACCCTACATCTCAATATCCAAATACCGGTCGGTAACAGCTGAAATTCTGTATTTTTGGCCGTTACCGACCAGTATTTGGCTACCTACATCTGGTCCATAGTCCCATGTCTCTCTTCCTCTTCCTCTTTCTTCGCGCGAATCACTCTCCTTCATCACTGGTCCTGTTTCCACCCATCATTCCCTAGAAAGGACAATAAATGATCAGGAAATGACCAGCATAAAGAGTCCGTAAATGTTACAAGGATAACTGTATAAACCAACTATCAAAGTACAATCTTAACTAATAATAAATCTTCAAAAATGGGTACCTACCACAGTACGGGGTGTTCGCACTAACGTGCTCCGGGTGAGATAATCCTCGCCTCTGTGTCCTTAAAAGAATTGGAACTTACCGTCACACTGCTTGGCAAATTCGGATTCTATGTCAGGACTGGAGGCTTCCGATTATGCTAGTTTAAAGCTTACTTACCACCAACTGAGCCACATCCACCACTTGTTTAAAATAAAAGCTTTTAAACGTAGAGTCCGAAGACCAATCCGCCGCTCGCATTAGATCCTCTAGGCGTGCTCCCAACGCAAACGCCTTAGAGGTCATGGCTCCTCTAGTGGAATGAGCACCAAATTGTCTGGTATTAATGCTCACTTCTTGCATGACCCAAAGCACCCAACGTGCAGTTGTAGGGGAAGACACAGCCTTATGTGGTTTCCTGAGTGCAATCAAAAGTTGTTGTTCGCCAGAGGACGAAATTCTGGGGTCAAGTCTTCGTAAGCTTTGAGACAATCCACCACACACAATTTCGGAGTATCCCGAAAAGCCGGATATGACACAGTTCAAGTATGAGACTTAGTGCAGCGGCCAATTGTAAATACCACTCCCTCAGGAGAAAAGGTCCTCGCCAAAATGTCCAATGCCCGGACATCCGAAACCCTCCTACAGGAGATCAAACAAAGCAATATAGCCAACTTTGCGGAAAACTCTTTCAGAGAAAGGTATTTATTAGGTTACCAAGATAAAAAGAGATTCAAAACAAAATTAACATCCCAAAGGGTAGAGTACAGAGGCTCTAGAGGCAGAGTCGTCTGGATACACCCCAAGAGTCTATAGACCATAGGATGCTCTCCAACCGGTTTTCCATCGAGTTGTGAATGGCCAGCAGAAATCGCCGAATGGACTGCATTTATTGAGTGATACGCTAGTCCGTCATACGCCAATTCCGCCAGAAAATTTAAGACATGAACGTCGCCTGCGGCCATGGGATCCAAGTCCCTTTGAACACTCCAACGAAACCATCTTGTCCAAGCGGACCTATAACGCTTTGTGGTACTGTCTGCCCAAGCCTTTGACAAGAGTGTTGCAGCTGGCTGTGAAAGACCCGGCAGCGGCCAACGTTGCCAGAAAGCCACTACATTATGAGACGGAGCTGTCCCTGCATGATCAGATGATGTGACATCCCGTTCGGATTCAGAAGCAGATGAGGATACCGGGGGAGTAGGATTGGAAAATCCCAAGAAAGTTCCAGAATAATCGGAAACCAAACTTGAGACCTCCAACAAGGTGTTATCATGACCACTTCCACCTCTTGGCAGCGGATTTGAGCCGCCGCTCTTGTGATCATCGAACACGGAGGGAACGCATACCTGACCTCCGTGGTCCAATCCTGGAGGAAGGCATCCTTGGCCACTGCCATCGGGTCCGGCCTTCAACTGAAGAACCGGGGAACTTGATTGTCCAGGCGGAACGCAAAAAGGTCCATTGAGAATGGGCCCCACAAAAACTGGACCCACTGGAAAATCCGGGGATCTAATTTCCAAAGGCTGGAATCATACAGGTTGCGTGAATGCCAGTCCACGATCTGATTGGTCTGGCCCGGAAGATATTCCTCTGTGGCTGAAATGTGGTGGTCTAGACAGAAAGTCCAGAAATATTTTGCCAAATTCACTAAAGAGGGTGACCGGGAGCCCCCCAAACGATTGACATATCGGACCGCTGACACGTTGTCCATCTTCAGAAGGACACTGGATTGCACTCTGTCTCTGGTCCAACACTGGACCGCGAATGACCCTGCCAAGAGTTCCAGGCAATTGATGTGGAGACTCTGTTCGCCAGCAGACCACACACCTTCTGTGGAAAAATCCCCGCACTGTGCGCCCCATCCACAGCGACTGGGGTCAGACTCTATGACCAGGTCTGGAACCGAGCCGAAAATCGCCCGTCTGTTCCAGGCCTCCATGTGAGACATCCACCATGTTATCTCCTCCCTGGCCTCCTCCGAGAGGGGAATCATATAATCATAAGATCTCCCCTTACTCAGGTGAAACGCTTTGAGGCGTTAAATCGCCCGGTAGTGTAGAGGCCCCGCAAAAATCGCCTGAATCGACGAGGAAAGGAGGTCCACCAACCGGGCTAGGTGACGCAGCGAAACGTGGGATTTCAAAATCGTTTGGCTCAACTCGTGGTGAATCTTTGCCATTTTCCGAGACAGGAGACTGAGGGTCGCCTGGACCGAATCTATCACGAAACCAAGGAAGGTTATCGTCTGGGAAGGCTACAGGACCGACTTGGCTTTGTTGATCACAAACCCCAGACCTTGTAACAGCATCACTGTTTGTTTGAGTTGAGAGATCAAGGTCTGAGGATACTGCGCCAAGAGCAGCAAATCCTCCAAGTAAATGATCATGCGGATGCCCTAAGCGTGGACGAATTCCACTGCTGGATGGAGCACCTTGGTGAAACACCATGGTGCCGAGGACAGACAGAATGGAAGGACTGTGAACTCGAACACCAAGTCCTTCCAACAGAATTGCAAAAAACGACGATGCGGCGGATGGATGGGCACCACCAGATAGGCATCTTCTAAGTCTAGGTGGACCATCCAGTCGGCTGGGAGGAGGATATTCTGGAGAAGATGGATTCCTTCCATTTTGAAGTGGCGATAGACCAACCAACCGTTGAATTCTCTGAGGTTGATAACAGGATGACGGCCGCCGTTGGTCTTGTCCACCAAGAAAATATTGCTGAGAAATCCGTGGGGATGCAATGTAGATCGGCAAATGGCTCCGTTGCGGAGACACTCGGAGTCCTCTTCGTCGATCAACTGGGCATCCGAGGCGCTGAAAGATACCGTTCGAGGAAGGACCTGTTGTCGGGGTTCCCCATGAAACTCTATATAAAAGCCTTGTAGTGTTTGGAGAACCCATGCATCTGAAGTTATGTCTGCCCAAGGGCCCTAAACTTCGCCAGCTGACCCCCAATGCGAATGTGAGTAGCTGGTAAAACACTTACCATTGGAGTTGCCGCCAGAGTTGGCCTTGAAACCTCCGTGACCCTGGAATCTTTGTCTTTGCGTTGGGTAGAAGTTGCTGTAGGTTGCGGAGGTATTATACTGTCCCTGACCAGAGCCTTGCCCCTTGCCTGAGGTCTGCTCGAATCCGCAGCTGGGAGAGCGGCCCGTGCCTCACCCGGCCCCACAGAAAACCCGCTGATTAAAAACTTTCTTGATACTGGACTGGGCCTTGTCCATTGAAGTAAAGGTTGCAACGAATATCCCCAGCTCTTTGATAAAGGGATCGCCAAAAAGGCCACCCTACGCAACAGCCCCTGCCTCTGAGTAGGCCCGATCTCCTTGCTTGGGATCTAATTTAATTAAAAGAGAGCGCTGACGCTCCGTGGACAGAGCGCAGTTAGCGTTGCCCATAAAAACAATATCCCGTTGGGCCCAATTAGAGAGGACCTCAGGAAAGATAAGGGACCCCGAGACCTTTGCCTCCTCGGTCATGTCAAGTATTTTAGTCATTGGTCCAATGGCATCAAGCAATTTATCTTGGCAGGATTGCCAGGACCTGTCAATACCTTTCGTGGCATCCTTTGAGAACTTGGCCATGAATGTGGCCATTTTGGGGGCGTGGCTTGGGCGCCGATGGCGATGGTCGCCTGAGAGCTCGGCTCCGGGACTGAGCCCGTGATTATCCTGTAAATCGGAGGCTGCGGGGCACCCCAGACCCCGCATTCTGCTGAACGGACCGACGGAGACCTGCCAGGGCCCTTGGCGCGGCCTGAACGAGTGATGATCCGGCGTAAAACCGAAGTTTGCGGAGTTGCGGAGTGCGACCCAACATGGCGCCCGGACTTCATTGTCCCCCTGGCCGGATCCATTGAATTGGAGGAGCGTCGCCGGCGGCGGCTCGCCCCCGGCTTTGCCATCCCCCAGTGATCTGTGTTCTGGATATCGGTCAGATCGGACTTTTTACAACGAGAATGCACTCGGTTGGGTGATTGGGCGGATGCCCACGCTATAGTGGATCCCGCGGGCGGACGTCTGGTGATCCCGGCGGTGGCCCCACTCACGACACCGCACCTAGCTAAATTTTCCTGGCCAGTCCACTTCCATGGGAGGCGCGACCCTCTGGCGCCACAAATCGTCCGGTGGAGTTGGTGACCCTCACCCCGGGACTTTAGCGGCTGTGCGGGCCTGCCCGACCTGGCGGCGGTTGTCTCCGCCTCCTCATCGGTGCCCTCGGACGCCGTGGTGGTGGCGCGAGCCGAGGTGAAGAAGGTCCAACAGGCCCTGGAGAAGGAGATCTCCGGTACTCGATTTGAGGTCCAGTAACCGGGAGAGTCGTAGCCGGAGCCTACACTCGGAGACGCCTGCTCCTGGACCAGCACGGAGTGCCCCCGGCGACATGGGGAAACCTAGAGGAGCCAAGGGGACTACCCCAGCCGCCTCAGACTCGGAGACCCAGGACAAAGAGGAACGTGGGGACCCAGTGAGTTCTGGTGGTGCATCGATGCAGCAGCAATTTGACCGCGTCCTAGAGGCGATAGCGACCACGCGATCGGCCCTTCAGCAGGACATTGCTCAGGTAGCGACGAGCCTAGGTCTCCTTAGAGCGTACCACGGCAAACTTTCGGACCGGGTCAAGGAAGTGGAGAGCTCGGTGAAAACCTTGGAGCCAGCGCAGCGAACCTTGGCTGCGACTATGAAGGATGCCTTATCCCGGATTGCGACCCTGGAGCAGAGAGCGGAGGATGCGGAAGGCCGCAACAGGAGGAACAACATCCGTGTGGTGGGCCTTCCGGAAAAGATCGAGGATGGCGACATGGTGGCATACTTGGAGGCCTGGCTCCGTGACACGGTGGCCCCGGAGGGGCTATCCTCCTTCTACACCTTGGAGCGTGCCCATAGAGTCCCGGCGCGGCCACCGCAGCAGGGACGTGCCCCGAGACCAGTGGTGGCGCGGTTATTGCACTTTCGGGACAGAGACTTAATCCTCAATGCCGCCAGACATAATGGTCCATTCAAAGTGGCGAACAGTCAGGTGAACATCTTCCCGGATTACACCTACGAAACTCAACGCAGGCGGTTCTCCTTCCTGGCGGTCAAGCGCGAGCTCAGGAGCGAGGGCATCCAGTACTCGCTCCTCTATCCTGCAAGGCTCCGCATCATTGTCGATGACAAGACTCAATTCTTCGACACCCCGGAGGATGTCTGTGCCTGGCTCGAGCTTTATAGAGCGGGGAAAGATGGCTTTGGCTCCTCATCCCAGCAGGCGGAGGAGCCGGAACAGAGACGGCGATCCAGGAGGATTAGGAGTCGCCGCGGCCGCTCGGGGGGGCCCTCAACTGCAGAGACGTCGACGGAGCGGAGGGGAGTGCTGGAGGTGTTATCTGCGTTATCTGGCTCACGGGACGATGCCATTGAGGAGGAAGCAGACCCGGGTGACGAGGGGGCACCAACGGACTCCGAGGACTCGGTGACTGATAGCGCCCATACACCGGTGATCACACCGAAATCGGTGGAAGACCTTCTGGATGGACAGGGGTAACGGGGTGAGCTACCTCATTTTGGGAGGGGGCCCGGCAGGGGGGTGGCGGATGCCGTCCATTGATGCTTACAACTGGAGCAGGGAGGGTGGGGTGCCCTGTTTTTGCCCCGAGGGTTTTCGGCACTGTTCTGGGCTTGTTTTAGTCCTGGTAGCCTGAGCGTCGAGGGCCCACTGCCTCCGCCCGGCCCGCACCTGGCCCTTAAGGCCTTCCTACGGTGGCAACCGCAGGATTAGTAGGGGTTATTGGGTTGTTGGAGGGTATGGTTTGGATGGGATCTAGATGGTGCTGTTTGGGTCCTGTTCTGGGGAGGGTGGTTGGGGGTCTGGTTCATTCTTGGGTTGTTCGGTTTTGGTTGGGGAAAATGGCCGCCATCAGTGCTGGGATGATTGATGTCCTTTCTTTGTTGGGACCCAGATGGGGAGACTTTGCGAGAACAATATGGGACAATGGCTGATGTTGCTAACTTGAAATGTGTTACTTGGAACGTGCGGGGGCTTCATACTATGTCCAGGCGCCACAAAGTCCACGCTTATTTAGTGCGTAGGGCAGAGCAGATGGCGCTGCTGCAGGAAACTCATCTGAACAAGGCGGAAGGGGCGGCGCTACAGCGTAGATGGAGGGGGCAGGTCTTTTGCACATCGTACTCCGCGTATGCCAGAGGGGCGCTGATATGGGTTAGAGCTGGGGTCCCCTTCCAGGTCACGAAAACAGTGATAGATCCAGAGGGGCGCTACGTGGCTATTTCGGGCACTTTGGGAGGGAGGGACTTGAACGTTTGCTGTGTGTACGCTCCTAATATAGACCAGACTGCCTTCCTTTCCAGGTTATCGGGCTCGTTGGCCCACTTCTTCTCCGGGCCCCTTCTGCTCGGGGGAGATTTCAACTCAGTAGTGGACGTAGACACTGACCGCTCGCATCCACCCCTTCCCGATTCTCCGGTTCGTCGCATGGCTAAGGGTCGTAAGGACTGGCAGACTCACTGGGGTCTAACGGATATCTGGAGGGCGCACCACCCCACATCTAGGGACTATTCATACTTCTCGAGCCTCCATGAGTTGCATGTCAGACTGGACGGATTTCTTGGCTCGCCCAAACTGGTTTCGGCAGCGGTCCGGTCTGAATACTTGTCCAGAACCATTTCGGACCATAACCCCCTCCTGCTGGACCTTCGCTGGTTCCCCGGGGCGCCGGCGGTGCCCACCTGGAAATTACGGCCCGAGATTCTTGAGGACAGTGTTTTCAGGGCGGACCTAGGTGATAAGGTATCAGAGTACTTTGCGTCCAACGGCGGCACCGCGAGTACGAGAGCGTTAGAGTGGGACGCTTTTAACCCCTTCCATGCTGATGACAGAACGGTTCCGTCATCAGCTACGGGTGAGCTGTGCTGATGACGGAACCGTTCCGTCATGAGCCCGTTAGAACCTTAGAACCCTCAGCACAGCGCGAAAATTCGCGCCGCGCTGAAGGGGTTAAGGTAGTGGTGAGGGGTTACTGTATTTCTAAAAAGGTAGGCATGAGGCAAGTTATCCTAGCCGACCTAGATGCAGCGGACCGGAAACTCCGCGAGCTGGAAATTCGCCGCCCCGGGCGCCCTGAATTACAGGTACGCACGGCGGAGGCGAGGGAGACGGTGGCGGCGGAGGTCGAACGGCTTCGCTGTTTTGACTACAAGGCCTATACGGTCCGGTCCATCGTGGAGGGGGATAGATCGAGCGCGTTGCTGGCATGGTTGGCCAACCCTACGCGTCAGTCCTCATTAACGACATGTATGCGTAAGGCAGACGGAACCGAGGTGTACACTCAGCCGGAGATTCTCAGCTGCTACCGGCATTATTACGAACGTTTGTACCGCAGTCGCTCAGCCCGAGACCCTGACCTGCTCGATAATTATTTACAGCCACTGGAACTCCGAACAGTAGAGCAAGACGTGGCGAAAGCCCTGGGGTCCGACATAGAATTGGGAGAGATCCGCAGTGCCATTAAACGGATGGCGAGGAATAAGACCCCGGGCCTGGACGGCCTGCCTGTGGAGTTTTATGCAGCTTATGCTGACCTCCTAGCCCCTAGGTTATTGGTAGTCTACAGAGAGGCGAAGAGGCTGGGGCGGCTCCCGAGCTCGATGTGTGAGGCGTTGGTGGTTCCTCTCCTCAAGCCAGGAAGGGACTCGTCCGACCCGGGGTCTTACCGTCCCTTATCGATGCTGACGGTTGACTACAAAATACTGAGCAGTATCTTGGCCTCGAGGCTGCTGGGACACATGAGCTCCCTGGTGCATGAGGACCAAGCAGGTTTTATCCCTAGGCGTAACACGACTATGAACATTCGCAGGTTGTTCCGCTTGCTAGGGGAACCGTTTGTGGATGCCCCGTCCCCGGTTGTCTTATCGGTGGACCTAGAGAAGGCTTTTGATAGCCTGGAGTGGGACTACCTTTGCACTGTGCTACGGAGATTCGGCCTCGGTGAGGGCTTCGTCAGATGGACCACGGTTCTCTATGCCTCTGCATCGGCCAGGGTCCGGGCGGGACCACTGATTTCCTCACAATATCCGGTGGAACGAGGCACGAGGCAGGGGTGTTCGTTGTCCCCACTTCTCTTTGCGCTGGCGGTGGAGCCACTCGCGCTGCATCTTCGATCGGGAGCCCATTATACGGGCCTGTGGACGCCTTCGGGCCCGCACTACGTTTCGCTGTATGCAGACGACCTGTTGCTCTTCCTAGAGGATCCGCTCGACGCCCTACATGGAGCGGCGACGGCGCTCACGGAGTTTGGGGAGGTCTCGGGCCTCCGGGTGAATTGGTCTAAGACCTGTCTTTTCCCGGTTCGCAAGGGCGCCCCCGCCCCTACTCTAAGTAGGGAGATCAGATGGGAACCCGACTGCTTTAAGTACCTGGGGGTATACGTCTATCACGACCCATCCGACCTCCTGGATGGGAACATTGCCCGCAGCACTCGAGCACTTCGAGGCTGTATGGACTTCTGGGCCACGCTGCCGCTCTCGGTGGCGGGGCGGATCGCTCTGCTTAAAATGGTGGCGCTTCCCCGGCTGTTATATTATTTCCGGACACTGCCGATCTGGGTCCCACCGGCCACGTTTCGACTACTAAGATCTATGATAGTCGGATTCCTCTGGGGCTCGGGCCGCCGTCGGGTGGCCCTCAAGACCCTGATGAGGCCGAAAGATGAAGGTGGGCTTGTGGTGCCGGACTTTGAAAAGTATTATCTGGCGGCGCAGCTCCAGACCTTCACCCAGGAGATCGCCCGGGAATTCCGGGGCCCGGAAGACAGAAGGGGGACGGGCATGGCCAGGCATGTTCTCTCCTTCATAGCGCTGCGACAACGTTTGGCCCTACGAGACTTGTCGCTGGAGGAGCGGACCATTCGCCTGTGTTGGAACCGAGCTCACGCCCGAGGCCATCTGAGAACACCATATGCGCCCGAAATACCTTTGGGGATGCTGACGGCCCTCCCCCATGGAGGCGATTGGTCACGATTGGCGGCCTGGGAGGACTCCGGCTTACAGCTAGTTGGGGATCTGTATGAGGACGGGGCGCTCTTGCCCTTTCAGGAGCTTATTGATCGCTTCGAGATCCCCCGTGGCGACTTTCTGCTGCACTCGGCCATTGTCCGAGCGATCCAGGCGCACTGGAAGAGCGGGCAGGAGGAACCCACTTTATCTCCGGTGTGCCAATACGTGATGATGTCTGCGGGCACGGTGAAGGCGGTCACTTGCCTTTACGGCAGACTGATCAACGAAGGATTGGCTCCTCTCACTACTTTGAGAAACCGCTGGGAGGAGGACATTGGCAGGGAGATCCCGGAGACGACCTGGTCCCAGTTGGTGCGGCGAGCCTGGAAGGGCACACGCCACGCCCGCTTTCAGCTGGTCCACTATTACGTGCTCCATAGAGCATATCTGACCCCGGTGAAGATTAGGCGATATTTTGCCACGAATTCGGCGGATTGCCCTAGGTGCCCAGCTCAGGAGGCGGACCTCCTCCACATGCTATGGGCCTGCCCGGGATTGTCATCCTACTGGGTAGAAGTGGGGAAGACCCTGGAGGAGGTGACGGGGAGGTCCTTATCATTTGATGCGGCGGTGGGACTCCTACACTGGTTCCCTCATACCCCCAAGAATAAAATTTCCAGCAAATTTATCGACCTAGGGCTCCTCCTTGCTAAACGAGAGGTGACCAGGAATTGGAAGGCACGAGTTGGTCCGACAGGAAGCCA
Organism: Lissotriton vulgaris; assembly: GCF_964263255.1. Classification (NCBI taxonomy): domain Eukaryota; kingdom Metazoa; phylum Chordata; class Amphibia; order Caudata; family Salamandridae; genus Lissotriton; species Lissotriton vulgaris. Next base: position 885,565,291 of record NC_141694.1, read on the forward strand.
ATGGCATAGCGAGCTCTTGAAGTGGGCGGCGGGGGAGAGCACGCTGAGATACCAACTAGCCTGGAGGCAGCGTAATGAGAAGGCGCAGGAGGCAGCGTTGGAGTGGGAAACGTTAGTGCAGGCCCTTAGGGATTATTGCGCCCCCAGCGACTCTGAAGGTGAAGAAGCGACTCGCCCCATGTCCCGATAAACGATTGCACTATTAGTCCTGTTGCTTTCCCCGTGGGTCCCATAGCAGATCCTGTTGCGGTTGTTACCAGGCGCTGATGGCGGGGTTGGGTGGGGTTTACTTTGGTTAGTAGTGTTTTGAGGGTGGGGGATTTCCTTTTGGGTTTATAGGCTTGTTCGGAAAAGCAGATGACGGACAGTGGATCATCCGGACCAGCTCTGACATCCTTCTGAGCCCCCATTGAATTTCGCCGCCCGACCCCAGGGTTGTGGGCCGGATGGCTGTGTAAGAAACTTACGGCGCGGGGACAGAGGGTTGTATTTCGCTGATATTGCTTGTGATATAATGCTGGTCGATTCTGTAACGATTTACTGATTCCTGCAATAAAAATATATTTAAAAAAAAAAAAAAAATGAATGTGGCCATTTTAGGGTCTAGCTCCGGTTAACGCTATCTTGTTCTCCGGAGAAGGTCTGGGATACTCTGCATGCAGACAACCCAAAGCCTCCTTTTCCAAGGACTTCTGGAGTCACAAATCAGGCTACCTTATCGCCAGGAACCCAAGCTGCCGAACGAGGCTGTATGATCTCATCGGGGTTCAGCATGTCAGAATCCTCCTGTGCTGCAGCAGCGAAGGTTGAAGGAGTCGCCGATTGGAGCCAAGGCCGTGAAGACTCTGCTTCATAGTCGGTATCCCCCTGGGTGCCATCTTTGTCCGTTGCGGGGGAAGGGGATCAAGGGGCTCTGGTAGGGGTTCCGTTGGGTAGGGTGGAGGGACTGAGGCTGCCCCTGAGGCTGTAAAAGCAGATCTAAGGAGTGCAAAAGCTTCAACGTCCACTCCTTCAGGACGCTGTTTCTTAGGCAGCGGAGGGTTCTCACCAGGCTGTTGGCCAGGATACACAGAAGGATCCGCACGTGCCGCCGCAAGCTTAACGCACTCCTGCACAATTTTTTCAGAGAGGCGTTGTTCCATAGAGCCCATGACCTCATTCACCGCCGTGTAAATGGAAGTGTCTACAGCTTCAAAGAACTCGTCGTCCCAGGGCAAATAACCCTGCACCTTTTCCTCATAATAGTCAGAGTGACCCTCTATAATACAGCAACTGACTAAATTTAATGCCAACAGACTGCACAGCCAAGCATCCAAAACACACCAAAACCCTCACAAGGGCAAAATGACACAATGTGCTGAACACCGGATTGGAAGATTGGGACAAAACCCAACCAGGGATAGGCAGACTATCTAGCTGCACCAGTTTTTTTGGTAACCCAGAGGATTACAGTAGGGCTAGCACTAATCCCCAACGCACAGGGCCCTCAAAAGAAACTGACCGGGCCCCCTGCCTCCCAAAGCGCGTTCAGCGAGATGCGGGAGAATTTGCAGGCGTGAACACACGCGAAGGAAAACAGAAGCTGGACTAGTGCAATACGAGGCTCCGCAGAGCGCGTCAATGATCGGGTGAACAGCACCCAAATATGGACCCCCTCCGGGACGTAAATCAAGAGTCAAGTGTGGAAAATACAACCCGATATTGCCGGGCGTCATGGTGAGGCAGGTAGGGACAGGCTCTCTGACGTTCCTCTTGCAGTGCGACTCCTCTATATAGAGCGGCACCACAAACGCAACGAGAGGGCCGAGTCCCTCTAGCGGTGAAATAAGCTACCGCAACTGCTTGGGGCCAGCCGCGTGAGGAGCGAAATTAGCGCTCCTGCGGCGGGGACTCTGAAACCAAAATGCAAATACACAGGGTCACAAAGAATACAAATTCAGGCAATAAAACTGGGAAATTAAACCGTTTCAATCCCCAACCAGGTCCCAAACAATGACAAACAATAGAGCACTCATTGGGCTGACAAAGCAGCGAAGAAAGAGGAAGAGGAAGAGAGACATGGGACTATATACTGCAAGTCCTGGAAATGGTGGAAGGACTATGTTCTGACTGTCTCCCTGATTGTAAGGAGTTGTAGTTTTTTCTGTGTTGATGGAGAAAAAAATTGTTTATCTTTCTGGCTGCTGTGTTTGAAATATAAAATAAAGCGAAGAGAGAAGCAGCATAATCTGAAGCCTCTGGTCCTGACATAGAATCCCTTGTTAGCAGATCTTGTGGGTAAAGACATTCTCTCCATTCCGAGAACTTTGTCTTATCTGATCCAGTTGATAAGAGGCTTAAGAGTGCTCTGAGGAGAGATTATGCGGGTCTCAGCCTAACACTAAGATTTGAGATCTGTAGAGTTTACGCCTCTCATTCCTTACTAAATATTTCTGTACATTCAAAAGGGTTAAGATTTCTCATAGTTACTGGGTCGGATGGAGATTCATCCCAATTTCTGTTTAATATTACATCAGATAACATAGCACCTCTACAATGTCCTTAACAGGGTCTGTTATTGCTAGAGAACTCCTACATTTTAAAAATTGGAATTTGGAAGTGGCTCAGAGGACCTATCTACTAAGGTTGTTTTTTCGAGCATTGAGCTGTTTGTAAGGGAGTTGGAAGAAGGACTGTGTAAAATATTTCTAGAGACAAAAAAAATATGCAGCCATTTTGCCATAAATAGAAATCCCGGACTCTGGCAGTCACAGATAGAAGAGGACCGATTTATATCAGAAGAGGTCCAGTTTTCAATCTAAAGCGGCACAATGTGGATCCTAGTCTTGTTATTCAGGAGGGTGAAACAATACAAATCAGACTTCCTGATTATGCTCGGAATCGTGCTGGCCAGTAGCAGTTCGCTCTTGGCTTTTTCTTCAGGCTTTTTTTTTATTATGTTTAAATTTGTTTTATTGTTGCCATTGTAATATAATGAGGCTTTCTATAGTTCATCTCAACGTCAACATTCAGCCTATGATGCAACATTTGTTACAGTGAAAACAAAAAGTAATATGTAACAAAAGCCCCAACTCCCTGCCCTCCTTCGCCTTCCCCCCTCGGGTGCTTGCAGATCCTAAATTCGTAATCTTTCTTATTAACCTTAATTGCCTCCTGAGTCTTCAGGTGTGTCTATTGTTACTTTTAATAGTTTAAGATATTGGGGACAGGTAAGCTCAGTGAATTCTTGCGATAAGTTTGTTACAAATGGGTGTCAAATCTCCCGGAGAGTGTCTCCTTCTGACCTGAGAGTTGAGGAGAGGTGCGCCATACCCAGTAGGTCCCATATCTGGTACAGCCAGGTGAGTCTTTTTCTAATTCTGTCAGTGTCCCATGGCGCTAGTATAGCTTGATGTGCTGCTCTAAGTGCTAGGGAATATGTCTACATCTTCTTGATGTGAGTGGGTAATTGAGTGGGTTGGGGTGGCCTAGAATTATATATGAAGGGAATCTGGGAAGCTGGCCATGAAATGTGTATCTATCTCGGTTAGGATTTCCTCCCAAAAGTGTGCCTGTTTTGAGCAGTCCCAGAGCATGTGTGTTAGTGTGCCTGTTTATGCATTGCACCTCCAGCACTTGTTATCTCAGGTGGGGTCAATTTTGTGTAGACGGGCTGGGGTCAGATACCAGTAAGAGACTATCTTCACTGCCATTTTTTTACTGGATGTATTGGGGGCTGATTGTCTAGCCCTGAAGTGAATTTCTCTCCACTCTTTCTGGGTCAGTTCCCTCCTTAGCTCCCGCTCCCAGCGTTGTTGAGCTGCAAATGTCATCTCTACCTCAGGGTCTATTAGGAGTTTATATAAATCTGTGACTAGTCGTTTGTCTGAGATTCTGCTGAGGATCCATTTCTCAAAGGTGGTTAAGTATCTCTGTGCAGCTTCTCTAGTCTCTTGATTCATCACTCAGTGTCTAATTTGTGTATAATGAAATCTAAATCTTTCTGCCCTCAGTGAATTGAATGGAACGGGACCTTCTTTATCAAATAGATGACCTATTGATCTGCACTCTGGTTTTTGCCAAACGTTGTACTCCTTGCTGTTCATTCTTGCCATGAAGGATGTGTTCCCCTCTACAGGGGGCCAAGGGGGCGGGATGATGTGAGGCCCCTCCTTGTTCCAAGTGAGTCCCAGACACTAAGTGTAAGGGAAGTAATTGCTGATAGGTAGAGTCTGGGGGTGTGACTGGTCTTTTCTAAGAAAGGGATCTTCCACATTGGGGAGCCTGCCAGTGCCCTGTCCATGAATAGCCACGTTTTCTCTGACTCCGAGCGGGACCATTCCACCATGAATCTGAGTTGGGCTGCTTGGAAATACTTGGAAATACTTTATTATGGATGGTACTCCTAAGCCTCATTCCATTGGATCTGGTATACTGAGCTCTCTACACATACGGGCCTATTGTGTGACCATACGAAAGAGTGAAAGGCCCTTGAAGAGGTAGGGTCAAAAACATATATACTATTCTTGGACAGGGCCATCATTTTTAGGGCAGCAACCCAACCTGTCCTGTCCTAGCCACGACAGTGCATATGGGTGCCACCGGGCTAAGTTCACTTTTTGTTTGCCTACTAGGTCTTTGTAGTTAATCGTTGTGATCTCCTGGATGGTTGAAGCTAAGTGAATCCCTAGGTAGGTGACAGTAGATTGCCAATTAATCATGTATGATTTCATCAAATATTCTTGTGTCTCTGGGGCAACTGTCAAGTTCAGCGCTTGTGATTTAGACACGTTTATGCGGAAGCTGGAGACTAGTCCAAAGTGACCAACTTCGCTTAAAAAGCCTGGGAGGAACACTCTTCGAACGTCTAGGGAGGCAATGACATTGTTTGCATATAGTGTAATGCAATGGTCCTCGTCTCCAAAGTGGATGCCTTGCACATTAGGGTTGTCTCTCACTTGTTGGGCAAACCGTTCCATATATAAGGCAAAAAGCAATGGGGAGAGAAAGCACCCCTGCCTTGTGCCACGCCGGATCAGAAAGCCCTAGAAGGTTTTACCATTTACCTGTACTGACGCTCGTCGTTGCTCGTAGCCGCTCAATACCCAAATGCAAAATTTGTCTCCGAACCTAAAGTGCCTCAGCACCAACGTTAGGTATTGCCAACTGACTCTGTCAAAAGCTTTCTCTGCATCAATTGAAAATAGCATCAATTCCCGTTGTGAACGGGGTGCTTTATGCATTAAGTGGAGAAGGTGCCAAGTATTGTCTGAACATAGCCTGTTGGGGATAAATCCTACCGATCAGGGGCCACTTAGTCCTGACATTAGTGGGGCCAGTCGAGCTGCTAATATCCCAGTGAATAATTTTTCATCAACTTTCAAGAGTAAGATTGGTTAGTAAGACCCACAGGTTGTGACAGTGATGGAGGCCTAAAGTATCGACGGTGGAAGTGTACCACACTTGTGGCTGTGTTGAATACTTTGGCAAGCAGGGCGGCCAATATTATACAATCTTATACATATGTGTCGTAGAACACTGCTGAGAAGCTGTCTGGGACAAGTGACTTGTTGAGTTTCAGTCTCAATATCGCAGTTATGACCTATTCTTTTTTAATGGGGTGATCTAATGATTGTTCGTCTGTTAATTTGGTCTTAGTAGGTGCTTCTAAATAAGAGGGGATCAGCTTGGGGGGGATGTCTTGTGCCGTGTATAGATCTTTATAGAAGCTTCCAAATCTAGCCCCTATAGCATCACCCCTAGTTACCATTTCTCCTGACTCGGTTCTTAACCCCTCCACAGTACTGTCTTGGCATTGACCCCTGAGTTTGGTGGCTAACAGTATCCCATATTTGTTACCTCCTGGGTAGTATGCGTTTTTGAGGCGAAGGATCAAGTATTCAGCATGGTCTAAGTCTAATCCTGCTAATTGCTTGCTCGCTAACTCCAGTTGCCTCCAAGGCACCAGTGCGATGGTGGATACTTTCAAGCTCTCGCACCTGTATCTGGAGTACCGTACGGTTCTCTCATCCGGCCTTATTTTCAGCTGCTGAGATAGCAATTAGGACTCCTCCAATTACTACCTAGGTCATCACATACCATTGCAAGTGCAGTCCCCGGAAGTCATTGACCTCTAAGTATTCTGTAATCACCTTTTCTACCTGTTGGATCGTCTCTGGGTAGCAGAGCATAGACTCTCTAAAGCGCCAGCTCCAAGAGCTTCTATGTTAGGGTGGGAGAGCGCGTTCTAGCTGAGCTGCTGAATGGTCTGACAAGAATCTAGACTCTGTGTCTATTGTTCTTATCGCTAGCTGCACCTCTCTAGAGCCTAAAAAATAGTCCAGGGGTGCATATGATCATGTGCATGGGAGTAGGGTGTATAATCCCTCGTTTCATGGTGGAACTCTTGCCATAGATCTCTTAGGCCAAGTTCCCATAGCCACTTGGCTACCCCCTCGCTATTCGCCCCTGTAATCCCCTGTCTCTGGGTCGAGCAATCTAAATTGTTGGGAAACACCCAGTTCAGTTCTCCGCCCAATAACCCACAGTTATCCTGTGGCACCAACACATCTCTTTATGCGTCCTGTAAAAACTGTTCACACCTTTCGTTTGCGACATATATCGATCCCACCAGTAATGAGTGTGTGCCGAAATGTATGCAATATCCTAGAAGGCGGCCCTCGATCTCTGCTAATTTTGTTCCTACCTTCCCTTGAAAAACACTATTGCCACCCCTGCAGCTTTCTGAGTTAACAAAGAGAAAAACTGCTGTGGGAAGGCTCTGCACTTGAGTCTATGCCAGTCTCAATAGGTGTGTCTCTTGTAGGAGGCATATGTCTGTTTTCGCATTTTTATCGCCCTTCTCTTTACTGGATAGTTTAGCCCTTTATCATTAAGTGTCATCTCATGACTCATAGGGTTTGTGAGTCTGGCATCCTATATGTGTCTTGTAGGGTTTCATATGAGTCATTCAGTATGTCCTCCCCCCCATATCCATTGCCCAGGAATTCATACTATGACCTAAGTATGTAGATAGATTTGCTGACAGGCACCCGTAAACAAAACCCACAACTAAACCTGTTATGAACCGAAGTGTCTGGATTGGGAACAGCCGTTGGAGTGCCATCGACATGCCAGTAAAAAGTCTATAGTGTGGGGTGGTGTGGTACATCCTATTGTCCTCCTCTCTGCCCCGAGCCCCCGTCCTTTCTTTTTTGTTCGCTATGTCACCTCAAGCCAGATCATTGTTGCCCGTGTCCTCTATCAGGTTGGCCACAAGCGCCTTCCTTTCGGTCACCATTGTTTCAGGATCTGGGACAGACCCTCTGCTTTCTCCGAATACCTTCCTTCATCTCTCTATGTTAGCTTGTCTCCAAATAATCAGCGGGACATTTGCCCAAGGGTTCTCCTGCAGGTCGATCTGTAGTAGCGCTGGTGCTTCTGACAGAGACCTGAGTGGCCAAATTTGGCCATGCCATTTAAAGATCAAGCGAAATGGGTGACCCCATGAGTAAAGCACTTTCTGGTCAAGCAGGAAGATAATGATGGGTCAAAACTCTCATTACTGCAGGAGTTTTTAGACAGGAAGGTCTTGGTACAAGTGGAGGGTGTGTCCTTTGAACTGAATTTTGAGCAGCTCACAGGCTTTTTTCAAGATTGCTTCTGTAAGCTGGAAATTTTGGGTGCATGTTAAAATGTCCAGAGTACGTGCCCTTCCAGAGCTCCAGCAACCCACTCAGTGGGTTCTATCTAGATCAATTGCCTGTTCCGTGGTGCCTCCAAGGACTTGTGTAAATCGTTCTGAGATGCATGTCTCAATGCTGTCTCCTTCTGCGTTTCTGGGAGCTCCCCGATACGTATATTATTCCTCCTTGAACGACTTTTCAAATCCTCTACATGGGCTTGGAGATCCAGCTGTCGCTCCTACATTCGCATGATTTCCTGCTGCAATTGTTCAATTTCTTTGTCGCGTGAGGTGCTCTGCCCCTCTAGGGTGTCTACTCGCTGACAAATCTCTGTCACCTCTTTTCAAACCCTGTGTAGTTTGCTTGCTACGTCTCGTTTGACCGCTAGTAAATCTTCCCTCAGCCCTCAGAATAAGGCTTCTAGGTATGGATGCGTAACTGGTGCTTCCGAATTTTCCTGTGCTGGGGAAGAGGCCTTGCTTTGCACTCTTTATTCTCTCTTTCCTGAGGCCCTCTTGATTTAAAAGCAAGCATGTCTATAATGGAGCCTCCCTTTATTGTCCTTCGGGACACCATTGTAGCATATGGTGGCCTATGTCTTTACTTGACTCATGGTAGTGACATGTGCTCCACAACTTGGTCCGGTGCGGTCATCCTTGAAGACCCATGCGGGTCCGTATCTGGTAACATTCCCACTCTTGTACCTCGTCCTTTCATTAAATGTCAAATACAAGTAATACAAGTAGGATGTAGGCCATATGATTAATTCTCTGCTCCCTCTACCCTAGGCGTTATGATTTCTAGAGTGTTCGGGCCTCACAGTCCTTGACTCGGCCCTTCTATCATGGCACCTATGTGTTCTGTGGAGTCTGTGGCAATGTAAGGTCCACAGGACACCATGCTTGCATTTAACTATGGTGATATCTGCGTGTTTAGCCCATGCCTCGGGAACTCTCTAGGCACATCTTTATTTTCACCGGGGTGGGTCTCTGTGTCACAGACCAACCCCAACCTGAGTCAGATTAGCTTGCGGCCCAAGTTCTTGTGCTGGGCCAGAAGCAATGGCCTGTCTGATCAACTGTTGTTGCCTATAAGTCTCAATAGCCACTCATTGCTCAAGGCCCAGTATCGTATTCAGGGCCTCTCTCTTTTGTGCCTGCCACAGCTCCCGCTGTTCCAGCTTGCGGTTGACTCACTGCCCAGAGGGGAGACCTTCCCAGATCCCACATGGATCTCTTCTTCAGTTATGGGGCCCAGTGCATCTTTGGGGAGTCTCACACAGACCACGTCTCAGCTGGTTTAATCTGCCATTAGCGACCCTGCAATGGATATGGGGTAATAGCCTGCATGGTTCCTTGCTGTGACTGCCGGTTCCAATCAGTCCCTCCTCTCCTTGGCCTGCTCTCGCATTTGGGGTCTGGCCCTTCCAATCTTTATTATGGGTTTCCCCACTGCCTATCTGGTTTGGACTTACCCCTCGGTGGGGAGACTTGATGGCTTGCGTTTAAGCCTCTCTCCCTGCTCTTGGAGTTTCTGCACGGCGCCTGGGATTTTCCGGCAGCTTTGCTTCATGGAGGCCAGTTCTCGCCTGTTGTCGCCAAATGTTCCATCACTTTTTCATGCTCTGGCCTGGGCACAACATTCCGCGTTGCTAGCAGAGTTGTCTCAGCATCATCTATGTGTGGCGCTGGGGTCCGCGTTTGGGGTTGGCACCCAACGATGGCGATATTCTCCCTCATCTCCGGCTGCCTCCACTACGCTCGGCATCAGGCTGTCACTGCCATACCCTTTCTCTCGAGCCAATCTCGCTTTCTTCGATCAGTGAGATCAAGCAGGTTTACCCTCCCATGACTCTGCTTTTTGCCTCACCCTCTCGATCTTCGGATAAGGATGAGGCAAGGAATAGACAGGGGTAGGAGAAGGTTTCTCTGCCCAGTTGAGATGGAGCAGAGGAGAGATGCGTCGCACTCCGTCACCATCTTGGCCACGCCCCCCTCAGGCTTTTTACTAAGGAAAGATGTTTTTAGTTTTGCTAGAACTACACTTTATTTGGGCTTCTTGGAGACAGGTTTGTGGATAATGTTAGTGGGGTGCTCTTCATTTGAAAAGCCTCAGGCAATTTAATGATTTCTTTAAAAATATCGACCTTCAGAATGCCTTCATTGACAGCTAGTTAGTTGCCCCTTATAATGGGTTTCTCAGGTTTGATGTTGGCAGTTTCCACTGGCAGTTTTGAGGCGTATCATTTTAATAAAGTTATTCCCCAGGGTTTTTTAAGGTCCTGGCTCTAGTTGTATTTGTATGCTCAAGTGGTGATAATCCATCTGTATCTAGACTATCTGTTCCATTCCAGAGTCAGTCAGTGGGGGACCTAGCCTTCACCATACAGGCACTGTATTGCTATTGTTTCCCGGTCAACTGTTCATTACCTCACCCTAAACCTTCTAAGAGATTGGAATATATAGGAGCCATCTTTGTCACAGTCTGGGATCTTGTATATCTCCTAGATTCCAGGTGGGACAAACTCAAAAAATGTTTTATAAATGTTGTTCTCAAAACAGGAAGCATCAGCAAGAGAGTGACTTTGAATCCAGAGAAAGAGGGTACTTATTTGTCTTTATTTTCGGTACCCTCTGTGTAGTTCTTAATATTGAGGTATGACCATTTTTCTTTTTTTGTTGCCCCCTTCAGGTGGCAATTCTGACTCCCATTCCTTGGGTATATCTTCACTTAGGACATTAATAACCACATCTTGAATCATTGACAGCATTATGAAGTCCCAATTCCCATTTTTCATTTCCGTTCGTAATAGTTTTTCCTGGTGGTTGACACTTCCATCTCAAGACAAGGGAACTTTTGTCTGCTCCCCATCTCAATGGTACTAATCATGACATAGGTTGGAGGATGACAATACACTATCACAATGCTATGGGTCTTTAACATTATATATGTCTCCTATTTTGAACCTGTCGGTTCAGTACTGGTTCCAGCTCCCTGAATAAATTAGCACAGTGAATCGGTTCTTGGGTTGGACTTAACCTCCTAGACCTCAGGTCTATCTAAATTAAGTATTCTCTAGTCTTCTGGGCAGATTCTCTTACCAAGGTGTTTACTTGCTCTCAATTCATTAGCTATTCACTCAGATTCTAGTAGATATGCACAGAGTAGTGGATACTGCAGATGGATTTAGAAGCATCTCTTCAGATCACCTAACTTCCTCTATTCCTCTCTAGATGTACAGGCAGTAGACAGGGATGCTTTACTCAGCCACTAGTAAAGCTGGCTTCTATATGCATTTACCTAATTCCTCTGACCCACAAAGTCTTCAAATGTCTTCAATGAGGGTCAGTGAAAATGTTTTTGGTCCTTCATTTTTTGAAAAGGAGATCCCTCCTAGGGCATCTCCAGGTGAATTAGGAGTGGACTTTGCCATTTACTCATACACCCCTGTCATATTTACTTTTCCTGTGGAAACCCTAATGTTATTAAGTCGATCGGTCTAGAAGTTGGAGGATAAGGATTCCTGATGAGTGGTATTGCTCTTTCTGTCTCTAATTCCCTACAGGTGTCTAGAAGGAGGTTTACTAAGAAGGGTTTATGGTCATCCTTAAGCTTACTTTGATGCAGGGTGTAAGGATAGCTGTATTTTCTTCTATCACTACAACATTTCCTAATATCCTCCAATTTCTGCAGGATCAAATTATTATTTTCCTAGATCCGAGGTTTCTTCCTAATGTCCTTCCATACTTTCATAGCAATAAAACAATTGTTTTTATCGCTCTAGAACCTGACAACAGTATTCCAGATTTTTTATTTCATTTTCTGGAAATACTGCAGGCAATTATGAGCTTAAATAAATTGGACAGTTACAAAGTTTCAGATTCTTTTTGTTTATTCATTTCGGTCCAGTCAAAATGGGAGGAAAGTCTAAATCCTCCATGCAGGCACAGTCGATAAAGATGGTGATCTCCTTATGCCCGTCATGTCTGTGGTCAAGAAATCCATAATACAATTACGTCTCTCTCTACAGGAGAATGGCAACTTCCTGGAACTTCCTGGACTGATCGGGCAGGATTATCCATCAGGGACATCAGTAAAGCTGCCTTTTGGGCATCGCCATTTATTTTACAGCTTGCATGTAGCTCTTGTTTCCGAATTAGCCTTCGGATCATAAGTTGTTTTAGCGTCCATGAAGCCTGAAGAAACTTTTATTTTTCAGTTTATTTGTGTGTCATAGTCTAACTGAAAAGTGAAGAATTCATTCACCTCTTTACAGTCTGATTGAAGTCTTTCAGCTGAAGAAGTTTTATTCAAGTGAGCAGACCTAATAGTGTAAGTATTAGGATAAGGAAGGAAAAGAGGCAGTAATGCTCGGATTACGTATCAGTGATCTTTATTACTCTGATTCTTCCTTACTCATCCCATATTTTACTAATGTCTCCTTCATCAAGGGCTACTCAGGTGCTTGTGTGGAACAGGAAGTGTTGGTGGGAAGGAGGGGCTTTATGGTGAAGGCTCCAGCTAAATAGCAGAAATTAAAGAAACAGGTTGTAAAGGGGTGAAAAGGCAGAAGTGAACGGGCACATTCAATCATGGAGTAGGCATTGGGAACATAAGGAAGAATTAGAGTAACTAAGATTACTGGTAAGTAATCCAAGCATTCCGCAGCTCATGCCATTCTGTGTTGTGTTTGATTTCAGCCACATGGCCGGATCCCTGGTATCATCCGAACCAGCTTTAAGGTTAAAACCAAACAGAATGAAATGTTTAATGCAATATTTGCCCAAGGCTCATGTATTTAAAAACACTCTCATATGTGCCAATGAAGTAATTATCTCGTATGAGAGCACCATGAAATATTTAAGCTTAGAATGTAGCCATACAAAAAAAAGTGGTGAAATCTCGCGGGAGTCTCCCGTTGGAAAATTTAGTAAATGAGGCAAAATTATCCTTTAATTACTATTACCTTTTTCCACCCCATTATCTTTTGAGAAGGTGATGAGTCTTTGCCCACAGTATTTTAACCAAAAGAGCTCCTGCAATAACACAGGCAAGTAATCAAATGCAGAGAAACATTTTAGCCGATAATGAGACTTGTGAGTAGTTTTAAAGGGATTTATTTTCTAATTAAAGTTTAAGATTTGCTGACTCTTCATTCATTAGTCAGGTATCAATAAGGTTACAGAATTAATCATGGAAAAATAAAGTTAGTACAGAGCATTTCATTAATTGCATAAAGCACATTCCATGAGGAAAGAATTCCTTTTCTATGAAAGTGAGATACAAATGATGCCAGTCAGAACTCATGAAGAGTTAAAAAAAGCAATAAAGCAAGAGTGAGATTAGCATGAAGCTAAATCAATAATTAATAATTACAGAATCTCCCATTAAGCGAAAAAAGCATAGAACAGTTAAGCCTTGGCAAAGCCAGTGAATCAAAGCATAAAGCTTGGGGTATTAAATAAGTCAGAATGGAACAAAGCCTGTATCTAGTCTGTCTTCATCTGCATCTATTCTACTGTCCCCCCTACATCTGCAAATCACATCTGCTCTGCTCCCTTTAGATCTGCATCGAAGTCTGAAACTCCTCTGCACGTCTCCGTCTCTTAATCTGTTCAAGTTTGTCTCTCGGCACAGGTCTGAAACTCCTAAACTAGGAACGCATTTATAAGTCAGAACACTGTTGCAAAGCAGGTGGCATAATCATCCTTCTCCATCTAATTGAAAACCAGCATTCTCTTCTCCACCTCTCTCTTGTCTGCACAGGTGATCCATCAGCCAGGTGAACTCCTTCCCATGACATATTCTGTGTCTCATTTAATATAACTTCATCTAATAAACTTTATTGAAAGAAACATTTTATTTTAACTAAATACATAACATTAGCTGCAAAAGAACGATGTTATTTAAGTAAGAATCAATAAAGCATCACATGGCAATGTATTTTTAAAGTATGTGTGTTTTCTATTCTCTCTAAAACAAAAAAATAACTAAGACTTTGTTTAAACATTTCCAGCAGCTAAATAGATAATGCAGGGTACATGCTGTAAATTTTGCGAGGCATCCTTCTTTCAGATGAGAAGAAACATTCATCTCCTTATCCCAAAGGTCAACCTGGAGTTCTTGGCGCAATTTAAATCATGAGATGCTTTCTGTGCTCTATTCTTAAAAATGTCTTATTAATTCAGTACACATTATATTCTTCTACTGCACACATTTAACATTTTTGCAAATTAAAATCACTTTCTATAGTGAGGACAAAATCTAAACTAGCCACTTTAATCAAACTATGATTTAATTGTGCAATGTTTTACATGATTTATTAAGTAAAAAGCATCTGACAAAAAAATATCAAAGCCTCATGTTATCATTTTGCAACACCAAATGTCTGCGTTCACTTTTTAGATGCAGTTTTATGTCTGAAGCCCAAGGCATGTTTGCTATTAGTAATGCTTAATTCTATAGGAAATGTTTACAGTCTTTCACGACCATCCTGTGTGCTTATCCTTCAAGGGACCCTCATAGGAGTTAATGACTTCATTTGCACATATGAGACCATCTTGAAATACATGAGTTCAGGATGCACTCTTTACATGGGCTACACTTAGATAAATCATGATCTACATGTTGTCCCTCCTGCCTCAATATGTGTGGACCTCTTATACAGCAAAAACTCTGACTGCCAGAGTAGTGCGTTAACAACACTCCCAACCAAGCCTCCAATTTACTAGCCCAAACAACCTACAGCAACTTTGTTTTCTCTGCTGATTGGTAGTAGATGCTTTCATTTGTACATCGCCCATCCTGAGCTATTTTGAGGCGATCTCAGATGTGCTAATGACGTAATTAGCACATCTGAGAGCGTCTCTAGCCTCTACAGTGCTTGTGAAGAGACCAGCTCGTCATGAGTCATGGTGGAGCTGTGCTCATGACGAGCTGGTCTCGTCATAACGGCGCCGCTCTGCCCACGCGCGGTTAATTCCCCGCCTGTGTGGGCAAATTCATCAGTGGGCGGGGTCGTGACGAGTCCAGCTCATCATGAGCACAGCTCCACTGTGACTCATGACGAGCTGGTCTCGTCACAAGCACCGCGGTCACCACCCCCGCTCCCGCACCATGGGGGAATCACTCCTGCAGGAAAGGGGTTAAATGTGTGCGCTCAGGATGTTCTCTCTATAAAAATGTTTCCTTCTGTACAGTGCGTACCCCAAACTCTTGTATTTCAAGGCGTTCTTATATGTAGTAATGGCTTCATTTTCTCGAGGGGAATACCCCCCGAACCACCTCTTAAATGTTTGGATTCCTTCAATTGCACACATTTGGTAATTGCTCTTGCATCCTACCACTTTCAAATTCCACCAGCTGTCACTTCTATGCTCTCAGCAAAATCAAATGAAAGCCCTGGACAACCTTCTGTGAATCATCAGCCACATTAGAAGAGGCTGAGTGAACACTGCAGTAGAAGAGAGTGCTTTTTTTCCTTATTACATAAATGAAAGCTCTGGCTTTCACAGTGCTCCCTATTATTATTATTTTTTTGGGAAGGGGGAGGGGTTATAGACTTATTGATGTTACCTGCAGTGCAATTCATGCTTTTTATTTCCCACCATTACCTCTCAGGCTCATAAATGTAGGCAGGTTAATCAACAGCTATTATGTGCTGCAGAATTATTAAATAAGCATGTGGCCCAATTCACAAAGGTAAAGTTAGACCAAAAATCTAACTTAGACCAAAAGTCAAGCTTTACTACTTTCGGTGTTCACAGTTTGTATTTTCACAAAGGTAAGTTACTACTAGTAAAGTTAGACTTCTGGTCTAACTTTACCTTTGTGAAGGGGGCGTGGCCGGACAGCCCACTAAGATGGCCGCGTAGTCTCAGAGCTCCGCCAAACTCTCCAGGCATTCCGGAGCCCACACTCCACGAAGAGGCATTGCTTAGCAGTGACTGCTTCCCCTGGGCCACCCCAATCTCTGCAAGGCTTCACTTTTGGATATTGGAGGCCCGGGCCCACTGTACCTGTGATGTCTGTGCTGGGGCCTGTGTCGTGGGATTGATCCGCTGCCTCAATTGTGGCCAGCCTGCAGTCCCTAGCTGCTGGTGCCGCCCCTTTGGATTTGGTGGGTGCCCGTGCTGGTTGCGGCGGGCGGCAGCAGGGCTCACGCAGGAGTCGCGTTTGCCCCCTGCTGCTGTAGACTTAGTATGGTGCTCCTGATCAACGCAGGCTCCCCGGATGACAGTGGGTAAGCCCACATATGTTTTTTCACAGCCTGCAACATGCCGAGTCCCACATCAGGGCTGCATTTGATGCCGGTGGCCCCAGCTGACAGACGCTCTCTGTCCCCTGTGGCCCATGGCCTCTTTCCACATCTAAGCATGACACAGCGCCTCTCCCGTGAGTACATCGCAGCGAGACTCGTCTCAGGGGTACTCGGCGAGGCAATGGTTACAGTGACCTACTTGCGCTCCTGAGGTGTATGGTTGTAGGCCTGCCCCGCTCACTGTGAAATCCCGGCTGCGGTCAGATCTTGGCAGGGTAGCTGGAGAGGCCTGGTAGATCTGATACACACCGGCCAGAATACCTAGCTGGGGGCAACGCTTGAGATCTGCAGGAGGTGCATCGGGAGCCTGCTTTCCTCCTCACAGACTGCTACCTGATTTGGCAACCTGTGGAACTTACCCCAGACTGTAGAGACCAAGTGATTTGGCTGATTCCCGGTGGAGCTATCATATAGCTAGAGAGGTGATGGGTTTTGGACTCCCCCCCGCCATCACCTATCCGGCCGGACTTTGGGCAGATCTTCCCCTCGTCTCTACATCCTATCTTCCTCCTGCCCCTTTACCCTATCCCCTTACCCTTCCTTACGCCATTCACCTTGTCTCCTATGTTCTTAAGATGCTTTTTTTGATACTTATGTAATTTTACACTGATGTAAATTGCAACATTATTGTTCCTCGTGTAATGCGCTCTGTTTCCTTCGGGTCTAGCCAGCGCTATATAATAACTCATTAATTTCAATTTGTTCCCATTTAGTACTCTTTCTCTCTTTGTCTACTTCCCTAGTTCCTATCCCCTCTCCCCTGAATCTCTCACCTTGCCTGCTAGTCTGCCTAGCCCCCTGTCCATTGTGCCCTTTGACTAAACACTCCTCCCCTTGTTGGGGAAAGATCCAATATTTATATTCTGGAGTCTCAGCAAACCCGCTGAGAGAGTCAACTGTGCTAAGGGAGCCACTCACAGCTGAGGTATGGTATGGCACCCCTTGCCAAAGCACTCCCTCTCCCCTTTTTGGGGAAGGATCCAGTATGTAGGCCTTGGAGTCTCAAAAACCCCTCTGAGAGAGTCCACTGTGTAAAGGGAACCTCCCACAACAGAGATAGAGAAGTGATACCACTCCCCCTGGGAACACAGCTTACTGGACTTTGGACGTTGCTTTGACTCGTCTACCGGTTTGTATCCCCATCTCCCTTCCCCTCCTCTTTCCATGCTGTGTCTGTCACCCTCCTCTTCTCTTTTCCCCCTCATTACCCCTCCCCTGAATCTTTCCCCTTGCCTGCTTTTCCCCTTACGTATTTGTGCCTATTGTTTTATCTCAACCGTAACCTTTGTAATGATGTAACCTGTAACTATGAGCTGATGCTCATGTAAAGTGCTCTGATACCTCCGCGTCTAGCCAGCGCTATATAAAACCTTTAAAATAAAATAACTAAATAAATAAATAAAATAAGTGTGGGACGATTAGATTGCATTGCACCAAGGCTGTTGTGACACTTTCCCTTGAGGCTCTATTCTAAGGCCATGGACAAAGGGGATCCTAAGCAGCGGAAACTCACCTTTGAATAGACAAGTGGTAGTGCAACACGCTGCAATGGCGGAAGGTGGCGATCAGGCTGCCGCCCCGCCTCAGACCAAGGTGCAGGGAAATGAGGTGTCCATGGCAGATTTTAAAGCAGGCTTCCGTGCACTAAACTCTCCCTTCGACACTCTTGAGAAACACCTTGACAGAATGGGGGCACAATTGGACCATCACGTTAAAAGACTGGACACAGTGGAGGGCAGAATCTCAGACTAGGAAGATGGCGCAGCCCAAGCAACAAAACTGTTAGAGAGGATTGAATATCTACTAATGAATGTCACCATGAAGAATTAAGAATTAAGACCTTTAAGCCAGGGGAAGACGCAACAACTTTTGCATCAAGGGCGTGCCAAAGTCAATGAACAAGAGTCGGTTGGATGAGTTTGTTGAAGACCTTCTAGTTGGCTTGTTTGGACAGGAGTCCTTCACTGCCACTTTTGTTGTTGAAAGGGCACATAGAACCTTCGGTACACGACACAACCCTGGCTATCCACCTCGCCCCACCTTGGCACTGCTTCTGAACTTTAAAGACAGGGACACTGCACTGCGCATGGCACCTGAACGTGGATTGCTGGACTAGCAGGGCTCATCCATTTCTTTGTATCCGGATTTCACGGAGGTGGTACAGGAGGCCCGTCGAAAATTTGCAACGGTTAAAACCATGTTACGAAAGGCTGGTCTCAAATATGGTATGCTGTACCCAGCGCGACTGAAAGTTGACATCGATGTCAGGTCCAAGATTTCTGAAACTCCAGCTGAGGCCCAAGAATTTCTTGGAATCCTCTCCAACGATGGGCCGCCAATAAAATCGACCATGCCAGAGCGATTTCCCCCTATGCTGAACTCTGGCTCCAGTATGGAATTGTTTTCAGCGAGCTGAAGGACTTTCACATGGCGTTACATTGATAAGTATCAAAGTGCATTTGTTTCATTTTTTCTTTCCAGGTTTTCCTATTCCTGATGGTTCAAATTGTAGACTCTGGGCTCTAGCCCTATTGTACTCTATTTTCAACACATGCTTTAAGGTTTCCGGGGACAAGGCGATGTGTTGCCTCCCCCCAGTGTAATTGCAAATTTCGTGTTATATTTCCATATGGTAAATATGAGGTTTGCTTGACACTATTACGGTATTGTGGGTTTTCCCCTTATTTTCGATTGAGGGGATGAGTGGGTGGGCAGGGGGTGGGGTTGTCTTAGGTTATATGTGGTTATATGTAGGCCTGGGCTTAGTTTGCGTAGCAGCACTACACGTAGCTTCACTTAGTATACTTTGAACTTCACGTAGTACACGTAGTCTGCGTAGGGTAGCTGATGACAGTGTGTACTTCTCTGCAATGTGAAAACATTTCAAAATTATTGCAAATGACATCCTGCACAGTGCCAGTTATGATAAAATAATTTCTATCTTTATATGCTAAAGTGCATACTTTCACAAAAGTGAAACTGAAAAATTACCAAACAGATTCCTTGAAAACAAAAATGCACATCTTATTGAACGATTTGGTGGTGGTCCCATCCTCTTAGGACCACCCCAAGCACAGTTATTGGCAAAAGAAAATCCCAACCAAAGGCCCTGCAAAGCATTATGGGATGAGATTAGCAGTGGGCAGTGAATATTATATAGTATCCAATATTAAAATAATTCTACAAAGAGCTGCAGTTCAACTGGTGGTTACTAGATGTCCCTTACGAGTCAAATGCAAAGGCTTGATGAAAGGGTTTCAATGGTTTTGCATTTGACTCGTGAGGGACATCTAGTAACATTAGTGGAGCTGCAGCTTGATATAAGAATAATTTCAATGCTTTGCATTTGACTCGTGAGGGACATCTAGTAACGACTAGGTGAACTGCAGCTCTTTGTAAAAATATTTTGATATTGGATACTGCCCACTGCTAACCTCGTCCCATAATGCTTTGCAGGGCCTTTGGTTGGGATTGTTTTTTTACCAATAACTGTGCTTGGGGTGGTCCTAAGAAGATGGGACCACCACTGAAGTTCAACAAAATGTGTTTTTTGTTTATGCTCTTTGTGTTCAAGGCATCTGCTTGGTCCACCCCCTAGGTTGGGGGGGACCCCGAAATCATCAGCTCTATCATTGCCTAATGTTTTCATTGTAAAAGTTCACTTTTGTGAATTGGTTATATGCTTTTAAGCACGTGAAATTGCTTTTTCAAAGCATCTGAGGATGTTGTTGATTTAGTTGCTACGCTACGTGATTAAATACACTGAAGTAGTACAAACTTTGCATACTCCGTTAGTGTAGTATTATGCCCAGGGTTAGTTATATAGGGGCATATTACCAAGCAATAGCGATAATTATCGCTATTGCTTGGTTAGAGACAAAAAATTACTGCTGACCTGCAGCGATTTTTATCGCAAATAAACCTTGGTATTACCAAGGTTTATCGCAAATGCGATAAAAAACGGCCGCAATGCATGAATATCGCTGAAAAGTCAGCGATATTCATGCATTACCGAGCTAATGCTCTTAGCCATGTTATCCACCTCCCATTGGATAACATGGCTAAGAACTGCTCAGGGCAGGTGTTAGCTTTTGGAGATATTCGCGCTTAGCGCGAATATCTCCAAAAGTTGGTAATAGGAGATAGCAATGTTAGCGACTGTTTCCAGTCGCTAACATCTTGGCACACCCACTTTGCATGTCATTAGTGATAAAAATCACTGACATGCAAAGCGGGGCCCAAGATGGTCACTATCTCCTACTAGCTGTCGCTAACTGGTGTTAGCGACAGCTAGGTAATAGGGAGATAAATTTAGCTCCGCTTTCTTGGCTTTTAAAGCCAAAAAAGCAGAGATAAACCCCCTTGATAATATGCCCCATAGTATCATTGGTTACTGACAAGACTGCTTTGATATGATATTCCGTATGCTCATGTTGACACATTCATGTTCCTTACAGTTATGACCACTTGTGATGATGGATGGTAGGCTCTCCACCATTTCTGACATAAAGGCTTTTACATGGAATGTGCGGGGTCTGAATAATGCCAGGTAAGGGAAACATGTAATGAACTATTTGCAGTGCCCTAAGGCAGATGTGTTTTATCTGCAGGAGACGCATTTGTCCCCCTCCTCCCCTACATCGTTTGCCTTTAGCTGGGGTGTGCACCGCTACTTTGCGAACTATAGCACGTGCTCCAGAGGTACTTCCATACTTATACACAAATGTTTTCCCTTCCAACTGCATGAAATGAACACTGATAGGGCCGGATGATTTACGTTGGTTACTGGGAGGCTAATGGGACACAACATTGCTTTAATGTGTATTTATGCGTCAAATGTGGATGACCCTTATTTCTTTCACTCTCTGCATGCCAAGTTGCTCTTCTTGGGTGCTGACTATGTATGCTTAAGGGGAGATTTTAACCTACTTTTGTAACCACCCTAGACAGAACGGCAGATTCACCTGCCAGGAAACTCGAGCCAATAGAGTACTTAGGGATATCAGTGGTTCTATTTGTTTAGCTGACATATGGCGCATGTGTAGCCCCAACAAGTCTGCTTACACTCACTAATCAGCCCCCATAATACGTGGACACAACTGGACTTTTGGCTTCTATCCCATACCATGGCTCCCTGGTTTCGCACTATGACCCATCTGCCTAGAACATACTCCGACTACTGGTCAGTATGCATATCCGGGTTCCTAGGCCAGAGGGTGTTGAACGGCAGTGGAGGTTCCCGGGTCAGGCTTTAAGTGACATGGTATTCTCGGCTGGAATTCGAGAGTCCATAGTGACTTATTTTGATCTCAATGTGGGCTCTGTCAGCCTGTGGCCGACTGTTTGGGAGGCATTTAAGGCATACATAAGGGGGGAATGTATTGCAAAACACTCCAGGGTACTGAGATCATTGAGGGCCACACTTGCTCGCTTAGAGGACCGTCTGAAAGCTTTAGACACAGACCAACTCAAACACTCAGACAGGCTAAGCAGGCTAATTTCTTGTTTCTGCTGGCAGAATTTAGGGATGCGGCGGAGAGCGAAACAAACTTCCTGGGGAAATATGTCACTGCCAGGTGGTATGGAGAGAGGGATAGGCCAAGTCGCATGCTGGCTCAGTTGTTGCGGCCTTGTGTGGGGAAGACTTACATTGCATCTCTTCGTCTGCAGACAGACAGATTCATACAGACACAGCGGAGATTAGAGATGAGTTTTGTCGATATTACACAACTTTATACACTACGCATGCACTGAAAAATGAGGACGATTGCAAGGCCTATTTAGATGAGATTGCTATGGTACGGCTTTAGGATTACATGCAGAAGTTCTAAGGAGGAAATTGTCAGCACCATAGAAGCAGTAAATGGCACTACAGCGCCTGGACTAGTTGGCTTCACCGGCATGTATTATAAAGATATACTCACACCATACCTTCTTGAGGTTTACAATGAAGCCCTGGAAAACAAATCATTGCCCCCAACGCTTTGCAAAGCTGTAATTGTACTACTGCCCAAGCCTGACAAAGTTCTATTGAACTGCAGATCCTATAGGCCGCTTTCACTTTTGAATTTGGATTACAAAATCGCAGCCAAAATGATTGCGTTGAGGCTTGCGTTACTCTTGGATTGTATCATATCCCCAGTGCAATCTGGTTTCGTCCCCAAAGGTCCACTGCACTGAATTTGCGTACGTTGTTTGCAGTGCTACATAGAATTACTCCAGAGATCCCGGCTGGGGCGGTCCTATTGGACTCCGAAAAGGCATTTGATTCTCTAGAATGGCCTTTTATATGGGCTGTAATGAGGAAATTAGGCATTCCCAGGGTTTCATAGACCTCACGGCGTTGCTTTGCGCCTTTCCCACTGTCAGACTCCGCTTGAATGGCACATTATCTGCCCCATTTACTCTCATGAGTGGTACCAGACAAAGTTGCCCATTATCCCCTTTACTTTTTATATTGGCATTGAACCCTTTGGTCTGCCACTTTCAGAAGAAACATCTCCACAGAGGTATACAGTTTAATACAGGCCCACTCCTCCTCTCGCTCTATGCTGACGACATTGTTTTGTGTGTCCGCTGCCCTCAAACCAAAACTAGATGCACTGATAAGAGAGATTCTTCACTTTGGTGAATACTCGGAATTGGATAATAACTGGAGTAAGTCTGCACTGTTCCTTTTGACCGCTGGCACCATTGAATGGGAATGCAAATTCCTGCTGACGTGGTGTCATGACTCAGTCAGGTATTTAGCTATACAGATACATAGAGAGGAAGAACAGATGCTACGTCTAAATTGCGGTTCAGTCATACACAATCTTGAAGCATAGATAGAACGCTGGATATGGCTCCCACTTTCAATGTCCTGCACATTTATGAAGATGATTGTTCTCCCGAAGTTCCTATACATGTTTCACAACATTCCCATCCCGCTCCCAGACAGGTTTTATAAGACCTTCCGGTCACACCTTGTCCGGCTCGCATGGGGGGGCAAACAACCTAGGGACACCATGACTTTGCCGTATGAAAGGGGGAGGCTAAGGGCTCCGGCCTTCAGATTGTATTATCTGGTTGCGCAAGCCAGCTTTGCCCATTCATGGTACCATTCATATGCGCTTATTCCCTATGGGAAGCCTGAGTATAACTTGCTACTTCCGATTTAGCTCTCCGCCATTCTTTCCAGGGCTTTCTTCGGGACCCTAGGAATATTCAGACTGTGTCTACCACGAGCTGGGTGTGATGCAAACTCTCACGGATCACAGCACATGGCTACCTGTACTCCTCCAGCATTCCTATAGCGCACATCCCATGGCTCCCTATTACAGAAGAGAACTTGGTGTTGCGGGTACCTAAATCCCATTCCATGCTAAAGTTTGGCGACTTGTTCCCGGTTGGGCATATATTTGACAACGCTGGTAGAGATAGGGTGACAAGATTGACCTTTATGGACCAGTTTATTTTTATCAGGGTGCGCAGGGTGCTGTGTTCTAAAATATTGGAATACCTGCTTGAGCCGCAGTCCTTTGGACCTCTATCCCTTGTTATAGCAAACCCTTATGGGACTCGATTGATATCAAAATTATGCCAGGCTGCCATGACCCTGATCTCCTGCCACAATACTAAGATTTGGGCTGCCTGGGAATTGGACTTAGGTCATCCCATCCTTGAAGACCAATAGGCCTTCTGCTGTGCACAAACTAGGGGAATTTCCCTCAATAGCAGGCATAAGTTGATACACTTTAAATACCTATGGAGGGCTTACATGACCCCTGCCAAACTTCACACCATTGACACTTCCCAGACTCACAACTGTAGGAAATGTAACAGCCCTTATGCAGACTTACCCCATTTTGCATGGACCTGCCCCAAGATTCTGGAGTTTTGGGTAGCCATCTTTGAAACACTATCGCGAATGACACCGCTGGAAATAGCCCCCTACCCGAAGGTTGCGCTTTTAGGATACATGTATAACATGCCCACGAAATTACAGAAATGTATTGCTCTCGCACTGCTTTTGGCTAAACACGAGATATCGCTTCAATGGGACAGTAAACTAACTCCTACAACGAATGCATGGCTTGCCAGTCTCACTTTTTGCAACACAAATTGCGAACTATATGCCACACTTCTTCCACCCAAGTCCCAACCAAAAGATATCTGTAGCCCACTCAAGGTGTATTTACAGAACCTGGACCCTGGTGCCCCAATCCAAACTCCTGAATGCATAGTTCCGACTGGCGTGGGTTGAATAGACTGCATGGACATTTGCACGGTTTCACTGCTTAATGTAAATAAGGTGGGGGAGATTCGCTTGCTACGGCATGATGTGTCTAGAGCAAAGATTAACATGTGATGATCATATATTGAAACTTTGTGTTTTTTTATTTTAATTTTATTTCTGTGTACAAATATCTATGATAGTGTCATATGAGTGGAACTGTAAACATATTTCAGCAGGAGTAATGCTTTTTTTTTTAACAGATTTTTATTAAATTTTGGTCAAACATCATACAACCATGCATCATAAGTGGATTCTCATCAGCATTGCCCTTTTCAGGATAAAAATCCACATTGGTCGCATCCTCTGTCCCTATTCGATTCACCCTCCCTCCTCCCCCTATACCCCCACCCCCCCTTGTCAGTGTGCCTCCTACTGTCTCTCCTAGAGAGTGGTATAAACCTTTGTGCAGCAGCGCCCAACTCCTTCTGAGACACTCACAGTCGCAGCCCTCAGCAGTGTAATGACCTAGAGTAAATGCAAAACATAACATGCGATCCTAGCGGTCCTTTGTTCCCTTCCAACAAGAGTGTGGAAACCATCACATGCACTAGGGAGTTTGGGTCTAGCTGGCCTCACCTCCCGTGTGTACCCCTGCATTCCCTGCCCTAGACTCCAGTGCCTGATTCGCCGGTGCATCCATCTCATCTCCCCCACTAGCTTCCACCTTTGATTGTAGGTCCGCCACCAGCGCACCCCATGCCCTGGCCGCATCCAGCGCTTTGTCGTTAGAAGTGCTTCTGGCTAGCTTTAGTCTAAGAGTCCCCTCACTAGTTGCCCATTGTTGGAAACTCCCCCGCCACCTCAGAAAGCTGGGGCCCCCCCTGGACTTCCAGTGCATAGTGAGCTCCCTCTTGGCCATATTCAACCCCAGGTCAAAGAATTTACTTGTAATTTTGGTGGCTGGCGTGTGCGGGAACCATAGTAAGAGGCAAGCCCCCATGCCTACTTCAACCTGACGCCCCGTGACCTCATTCAAACATGCCATAACATCGGTCCAGTATGCACCTAGCCCGGCGCAGGACCAGAACATATGACCAAAGTCAGCGCCCTCCACGTTGCATCGGGGGCACACTGAGTGAGCTCCCCCAAAGACCTGCTGGATTTTAACTGGCGTCAAATAAGCCCTGTGGAGCGTAAAATATTGGACCAACTGAAACCAAACATTGCGTGTGCCCTTCCAGGCCCGCCTCACGAGCTGTGGCCAGGTCGCCTCCGGTATCTGTCGGCCGAGGTCTCCCTCCCAGCGTTCCCTCAACCTATCTAGGGGTGGCAGACCTTCCAATGCCAATCTCCTGTACAGGCAGGTAATAGCCTTGAAAGTGCCAGCGGCCATCGTGATGTATTGGCAGCCCAATGACGTAGGGGGTTCTGCCAAACCCATCTGCGAGTGTTTCGGGATTCCCGACACCAAAGCCGCATGTAACAAAAAGTCACCCCTCGGCAAATCAAAGGCGCTCTGCAGTTCGTGGAATGGCAACAAGGTACTATCTCTATACAGGTCCCCTATCATGTGGACCCCACGTTCCTCCCAGTCGGCCAGTGCTGACCAATCCCCGCCATGCGGGAGGGCGGTGCACATGCCCAGAGGGATCTCCGGGGCATACGGGGTGGTAAATCACGCCTGTTTCTGGCTACGTAGCCAGCATTGGCGAAGGGTACGTTCCTCAAGAGTGAGCTGGTCCAGCT
Source organism: Lissotriton vulgaris (assembly GCF_964263255.1). Lineage (NCBI taxonomy): Eukaryota > Metazoa > Chordata > Amphibia > Caudata > Salamandridae > Lissotriton > Lissotriton vulgaris. The sequence continues at coordinate 885,591,239 of NC_141694.1, forward strand.
GAAGCCTCTGCTGGAGCACTATAAAGGACAAGACATGGCGCTGAATGATTCTGTCCTGCGGACCTTCCGGGCCTCTAAACTCCCACGCCACCGCCGCGTGAGCCATTGCAGTTGTGCCACCAGGTAGTACCACTCAAAATCTGGCACCGCCAGACCTCCTTCCTCCCGCGATCTGAGCAGGGTGTTCAATGCCACACGTCTCCTGCCGGAGACCCAGATGAACCCTATCACCATCGACCGCAGCATCCTGAAGAAGGAAATCAGAATCCACACTGGTAGTGTGCGAAAAAAATAAAGCAGCCGCGGGAGGGCCACCATCTTTAACAACGCTATTCGTCCGGCTACTGACAGCGGAAGGGTACGCCAAAACCCCATACTGCCTTTAATGCCCCTCAACACTCTGCCCACATTCCCCTCATATAGGAGCGAGTGGGTGTGATAAATATAGACACCAAGGTACGGTAAGCACTCCGACTCCCAACGCAGTCCCTCCAGCACTGTGGGCTTGGCGCAACGTGGCGTCATTGGGAATAAACAAGTCTTGGACCAGTTAACATGCAGCCCCGACAATTCGCCAAACTCCCGGAGGAGGGCCCGTGCTCCCTGTACTGAGGTCTCCACATCGGCCAAATATAGTAAGAGGTCGTCGGCATACAGGGAGATGTAATGCGGATTGCCGCGTAGTAACACCCTCCCATAATATCGACCCTGCCAGGCTCGTGCCGCCAAAGGCTCGATTGCCAACGCAAAGAGGAGCGGGGACAAGGAGCAACCCTGTTGGGTGCCTCTTTCCACCGAGCATGCCGCAGATATTGAACGGCCCGTACGAACCCTGGCGGTAGCGGAGTTGTACAGCAGCTGCGTCCAACGGACAAAATCATCCCCTAACCCGAACTGACGAAGCACGCAAAACAGATACGACCACTCCATGCTGTCAAATGCTTTTTCGATATCCACCGACAGCACTGCCGCGCCTGGTGGACCCTCCCCCTCAACTTCCATGACCCGTATCAGTCGTCGTATGCACGTCGAAGTGTTCCGCGTGGGAATGAAGCCGGACTGATCCGGGTGCACCAGCGTACTCATGTACACGGACAGCCGCGTGGCCAAGATCCTACTCAGTACCTTATAGTCCACAGTGAGCATCGAGAGCGGACGATAAGCCGTCCTTGCAGTAGGTAGCCCGCCCTTCTTCAACAACGGCACTATAATAGCCTCTCTGGCCGATGGCGGCAGCTTGCCCAGTTCCCAGGCCTCACCATACACCTGATGTAATTGAGGCGCCAGGAGGTCAATGTACGAGGTGTAAAATTCCACCAGCAAACCGTCAGCCCCCGCCGTCTTTTTTTTGGCCATGTGTTTAACCGCTGCTCTAATCTTTCCCATGGATATGGCAGCACCAGGCGCGTTCCCCTGTTCTAAGTCTAACTGCTGTAACTGCGCCTCCTCCAAGAAGATATCCAACCCAGCCGGAGGCGCTGTCAGCCTGCTCCAGTAGAGCTCCGTGTAATAATCCAGAAACTGGTCGTTGATCTCTTTCTGCGAATGAACCAGGTCCCCTGCGGGCGTAGCCAGTGACAGTATCGGCGTGCTCCTAGTGTGTGGATTGGCCAGCCACGCTAACAACGTACCTACCCGATCTCTCTCAGCGTGCGCCAGGACCATGTACTCTCTATAATCAAGGCAGCGAAGCCTCTCAACACGAGTGGCCACCCGCTCCTGAGCCGCTAGCACGTCCTCTCTACTGCCCCCTTCCACATGACTGGTCTTCTCCGCCTGCCGCAGTGAGGCCTCCTCTCGTTCTATATCGCCTAACAATGTCCGACGCGCCCCCGCTGTGGATGAGAGGCACACACCTTGTATCATCACTTTGAAGGCGTCCCACTCATGCGCCCTGGTAGTCACGGATCCCGCGTTCTCCTGAAAATAATGCTCTATGCCCTCCTGTATCTCCGTGTTAAACACCGGGTCCTCCAGCGCCAGCCGATTCAGTCTCCATGTGGGAACCGATTGCCGCTGTCTCGACCAGAGGACCGTGAGCAAGCAAGGATTATGGTCCGAGATAGTCTTCGCTAGGTACTTGCTGCTGCGTGTGAGTTCCTGGGCTCCAGGTGTACAAAGAACAGTGCCAAGGCGCACGTGAAGGTCATGGGGTGCAGAGTAAAACAAATAATTCCTATCCGCCGGGTGGTGTGTCCGCCTTCAGCAGGAGTAATGGTTAATGCAACATTGACTGTATATGTCGGAATAATGATAAATAAAGTAAAAAAAAGAACGCTACCTTTGTGAACACTGAACAGTAGTAAAGTTAGACTTTTGGTCTAAGTTTACCTTTGTGAATACTGGAGAGTAGTAAACTTACACAAAAGTGTAAGTTTACCTTTGTGAATTCGGCCAAATACGTCATGGTGTTTGTGCACAGCACTAATATCATCCTGACCCTTGATCTGGAATATGAGCTGGGTGTGAAAAAACAAGTGCTAGAAAGGTATTAAGGACCAGATGTACATAGACTTTCATTTGCGATTTCCTAATCGCAAATTTATGTGATTCACAATTAGAAAAAATGCAAACAGCTATGTACAACAGCGTCTCAGTAACTGTTTGCAATTCACAATGGGTAGCAAATCAACCTTTTTCATTAATATTCATGAGGCAGGTCAAAATTTGCGGCTCATTAGAAATGGCTACAATCACAGGAATGGTGGCCTGCAGGGGTCAGCAGACCACCAAGTCTGTGATTACTTTTTAAATAAAGCATTATTGTTTTTTTGTGTAATTCAGTCCATTTCCCTTAAAAGAAAACGGGCTGTATTACAAACATAAAAATAAAACGTTTTCTTTTCATTTTTAAGAGAAGGCAGTGGTCCCTGGGTCCACTGTTCGCTCTTAAAAATATTTTCATCCACATTCACAAAGTGGAAGGGTTCCCTTGGGGACCCCTTCCCATTTGTGAATAGGTTACAACCTCCTCTACACAGTTGGTAAATTATAAACATTACAACGCCATTCCGTTCGCAAAACATTCATACATACCAGTGCTATTCTGTATTAGGAAGGAAGATTCTAAACACTCCCCTTCCTAATACTAAATCGGAAAAAGCATTTTGGTAACAAGTTACCTAGTCGCATTTTGCCTTTTGAACATGGCAAAATGCATTTTAACGGTTATGCGACCAATTCAATGTTACATACATCTGGCCCCCAGGATTTTATAAGAAGGAAAAGGTGCTTAAGTATGAAAGGTGAACGGAAACTATGAAATAAAAATTGCTAATAAACTATACAGGTCTGTACCGAAAATATAACAATGGCCTTTTTTGCAGTAGTGGACTACTCTCAAAGAGTCAAGACTTATGAGCAAGAAAGAGAAGAAGTGCTGGGACATCTATTTTAGGTAGCTGTGTGCTTTAGAAATGTATTGTATTGTAATGTATGATGTAATTGCTGGTGTCATCACAGGTGTCATTTATGATGTCAGACGTTGTGTGCGTTGTTCAAAAACAAAGCATATACCACGCTGCCTCTGACACATACTCCCAGAATAATAATCTTCAAGTGACAAAGGCACTTCCGAGAGTGACAGGAAAATTCAGATGTACTCTTCCCCACAGCACTGTAACACATTTTTTGGAAAAAGTGAGTTTGAAGCAGTAAAAGTATAAAATATTGTCAAAATTATGATCGAGTTATAATGTGTGTCACCAGTATGGTCTATCCATGGCTAGGTGACACTGGCAAACTTCTATTCATGCTCCACAGGTTCGAGTGCATGTCCTTGCTAGCTTGCAAAAAGTTGTGTGTTGCATCTTGAAAGCTTAAAAAGACACATAGGGTCAGAGGGGGGCAGACCAGACTGAGACCATTTTATGTGTGAAAAAAAGCTGCTTTCTTGAAACAGGTTCACATTACAATACCATACCTGGCAACTGCCTTACAAAACTAAAGCCTGGCTATACAGCTGATATCTGACCCCTGACCTAGCCCCTGTCCTCCAATCCCCTCAACATGCCCCCACCCTGCCATTACCATATTAACAACAGTACAATGTATTGTAGATAAAAATATACAATTCTATTAAACCAACTTCCTATACCTGCCTTTTCTGAAACTGTAAGTAACAAAATGTCTACAACTGAACCTTAAACTACCTGCCTACCTTTTCCCTGCCCTTTTTCCCAACTTCTAACGCTAGCTGAAAACTTCTGCCAACCCTGGTAAACGTTTCAAACCCCGCCATGCACCTGTTTCAAGAGACAGTACACTTCAAAAACCTTGTATACCTGTCCCAATAAAAGCTAGCCCAGAGAAAGCCTTGCCTAAAGCAACAAACCCCACAAAATCTAATTAAAATGTTGATGAAGGAGTAAGGGGAATTTTTCCTAACAGGTACTCTCCATTCCCAGTCACCAGGTCATGAAACCTAAAATGGTGGATGGGAGCCCCACTAGCAGGACCTTATAAATTGAGCTACCATTGGGCTACACATAGAGAGCCCAACATTTTTAAAATGGCTGGCCTACCCCTTCCAAACAGCCTGGGGGGCAGACCTCCCTTCACTCGGCTGCCCCCCAAACCCCGACTGGGAGAGAGGGGACAGACCAGCCTGATACCATTTTCTGTGTGAAAAAGGCCACTTTATTGAAATAGGTGCACATTACAATACCATACCTAGCAACTGCCTTACAAAACTAAAACCTGGCTATACATCCGATCCCTGACCCCTGACCCCGCCCGCACCTAAGATCCCCTCAACATGCCCCCACCCTGCTATTAGCATATTAGCAACATTACAATGTATTGCAGTTAAAAATATGTAGCTCTATTTAACCAAGATCATATATCTGCCTTTCTAAACCTGTAAATAACAAAACGTCTACAACTGAAACTTAAACTACCAGCCTAACCTTTCCCTGCCCATGTTCCCAACTTCCAATGCTAACCAAAAACTTCTGCCAACCCTGGCCAACTTTTCAAACCCTGCCACCCAGAGAAAGGAGGGGAAATGTCCACTACCCTTTCTTTTTCTGCCCTCCCAGTCCGAGTCTTCTCCAAGGGCCGTCTACCCATATGCTTCTGCACGTTTAAGGTCTTGGCCAAAACCTCCCTAACCTCCAGAAGGTATAAATCCATGCCAATCCCTGAAAGGTGTACACCATGCCCCCTAAAAAATTCCTCTGCATCAATACATATTTCTGTGTGGCAAAGCCTGCCAAATCCCAAACCTCTGCAAAAACGTGCCATTTTGGTGTTTAACGTACATCTGGCCCTGTCCACAGAACCTGGGTTGGCTGCTCCCCACCACACTCTATGTGGTACAAACTCAGCCCATAAGACAAAACAACCTGCCCACATCAATACAACACTATTTTCTTTACACAAGTCATTTTTCCCCAGGTGTAACACCAGAATATCAGGACACTTACCACTCACCATCAAACTGTTTAAACTAGAAGCCAACTCTTTCCAGCTCATGCCCCCTTTGCCTTTTCAAACTACTTTAAATCAGTGTTTGTTAAATACCAAACTTTGCCCAAAATAGCTCTAGCGCCTGCACTTGAGCCCATTTAACAAAAGAGTGCCCCACGACCCATATGGTCATCTCCTCTGCCTGAGGGCCAGGCACAGAACCTGAAACGAGAAAAATCAGCATGAGTCTCAACCATTGTTAACCACTACGCTTGCCATCTTTTCTTCTTTTCTCACTTAGTGACTGTAACAAACCTTTGACCAACGCCCCAGTCGCATGAAGTCCTTTCTCCCCCAGCCTCTGTTACTCGCCTCTAACGCTGCCCCAATGCGGAAGGAGAGGGTCCCAAAACCTGCTCCATCCATCCCAATGTGTGTTAAGACTTTCCTCAAGACTGTCAGCAGCTAATACGCCTTTACTTTGTCCCCTGTCTCCTCCGATGTCTCCCTTGTCCTTGTTCCATCGTCCACCTTTCTAAAATACTTGTTCCTATTTCCCCTGCTGTCTGTGGGTATCCCCATATTATCTTACCCACGAAGGCAATACCTGCAGTTTCACGGCAATTGTGATCCCTGACAAACCCTTGTCTATGAGGTCCAAAATAAATTGTATGACATCTTCTGCTTGCCACCATCCCTTCACGCGCCATTGGGCACCCGACAGCATGAACTCTTTCCAGGCTAAACTGTGAGCTACCCTGGTGTATTACGCTAGCGACCTTACCACCAGTTGTAGCATCCCATTTTGCCTACGTACCACAAATGTGGTGGCAGTGTTGTCGGGGTCCTGTCAGCCTCCTTGGCTAGTCCATGGAATCTCCTCCACTATGAATGAGACAAGGCATCCTCTATGTCATTGTCCGCACCCAGGACGTGTAATGCTCTTGAAGCTATGTCATGTCACAAACAACCAAAAGTAAAAACTCTCAACAGCTTCAAAACCTGCTCATCCTTTGCTGACTGGTAATTCACTATCTCGACTATGACTATTTTATGCACCTGAAAAAAACCTTCTTGTAAACCAGTTGTTCCCCCCACAGAGTTACCGCTACTACTAAGGGAAAGAACTCCAGAAAAGCCATGCTCCTGCCACGTCCCTCCATTGTACTGGCCATTGTTCCGCACACAACCTCCCTTGCCAGAACAAGCCAAAACCCAAGCTGCCAGCTGCCTCTGAAAATATTTGCACGTCCCACGTTTGGTCTTCCTCTCTTGCAAGCAGAATCCTTTTGAAGGACTGTAAAAACACCTTCCACATCCTCAAATCCTCTTCACGCCAGCAGAAAGCTGTATATGATGCTGAGGCAAATGTTAAGAAACTAGCGTGCCCCCGCACACTCTAGAAAATATATACAGTCATATTAGTGTTGACTCTAGAAAGCGAGGACAAAGCCTATTATTTGAACAGTAATAATTGAATGTCTTTTCAAGTTTCCCGTAGGTAGGTATTGTCTTTAATGTTCATACAAGAAAACCTGCCGATACGTGTTTCGTCGCTTATGGGACAATCTTCCCGTGACTCCTCAGGGCTGGGGAAGATACAAAAGCAGGTGATGGGGTACATGGTGTGGTACAGTTGCTTAAATTAAAAACTGTAATGACCTAGGATTTAACCTGTGCTAAAGGGAAACCACAACACCCGTGCACAAGCTCGTGAAACAACAGGGTGGACGGCGTAGTCCGGAGTGGTGAGTGGTGTGGTGTGTGTGGTGGGTGACAGGACGTTGAGTGGCCCTGGTTGACGAGATAGGTGGTGATGGGTGTGATGGGTACGTACAATGGTTGATGTATAGGGAGTATGGAACAGGAGACTGAGGCAGGGGAAAATTAAGTGAAGTTCAAAATCGCATCAGGAGTTTCCGTAAAGAGTCACCATGCATGTATCCCTACAGAACAGACTGTTAGGCCTGAGCATACCTGTTGATGCCGTTGGCATGTAGTGGAAGTCTAAAGGAAACAATGAAAGGAGTGCACATCCAGCGATTACCAACCTGAACATTAACAGGGTTGGCACAATTAAAATACCCAAAACTGGGGAGGTGTAATACAGGTGGAGGAAAAGAAAATGCAATGCTAACCGCTCTGTCGATGATAATTCCGACCCGACAGGGTGGTTGAAACTACAATCAGGTTCCTGACCAACATACCATATTGCTCACCTTGCTACTGGGGCTATGGTCCCGATATGATGAGCGAATGGACTGTAGGACACTCTTGGATGTGTCAAATACTTATAGTAATTCCAAGCTGAGGAAAAAGGACAACGAGTGAAAAGGGGGGGAACTGTAGGGGGAGGTCGCGCCCCCATGGGGGTTCGACAGGTTAAAAGAACAAAGGAAGCAATGTTGGATGTGGGCAACAGCATGTGCTGCGAATTGTGCAGAGTCAAAATTAAGGCGGAGAGGAGCGTTATATGACTGGATTGATATACAAAATAAAGTGGCTCCAAATCGGCCACAGTTTATAGTGACAGACTACGTTAGCCGCAAAAGTTCATTTTCTATAAATAGGTAAAGCTCTAAACTGATGTCTTAACATGCTCATTAAATCCTCAAGTAACACTAATCGAGTTCTGAAAATCTACACAAGTGGGTTTGGGAACCTCACCGAAGGGTTCTTCTTGATGCGCTAGTGTAAGATAGAACATTGGAGATCTGAAAACTTACTTGAAAGAACGAGTAGAGAGTTCGTCCACACAGAGTGAAATTTGAAAAGCTCTTAAGAAAACATAAAGGATTGGAGCCTGTGCGGGGAGAAATAATGTCTATCACATATTTGTACTCGGATGGTACTGCATGCATGCGGTGATTTTATGAGGCGACAAGTTGTTAGGTGAGACTCCAAAAGTGCAAGAGGAAACACCGCACTTACTCGAGAATTGTATGTGCGGATATGCATGTTGGAAGCGTAGTGAGCAACAGTTAGCGGAATACTTCTTGAGAATCCCTGTACAAAAATAAAAGTCGAAGGATTGGTAAGAAATTGTGCCAGGGTGCCCGTTCAGGAAAACAAACACCGTGTGTCCCCCGAAGATAGCTTGACTGAACTTACTGTTCCCGTCCGACGTATGCGTCCGTAGCGGTGAATCGCCTTGTGTACCTGGTAGCGGTCACAGAGAGCTTGGGACGGAAGTATTTAGGAGCACAGTCACGTGGGCGCCGTCGGGGCCCGAATGTAAACAAGTAGAGCATGTGGAGCTTAAGGAAGAATGTTGACTTCTGGTATAACAATGATCCGTAACTCTGCTCGACAGAGATCGTCTTCGAGTTCCCTGAAGGAAAATAGTGAACCCATTAGTAAGAGCACGGCATCAGTCTTGTTGATGCGTCGATGATGCTGAAAATTCTCATTTTAAAGATGGTCAAGGCCGTAAGAATAATCCCACCGTTAATGTCTTACCATAAGTGTTTTGTGAGCATGCTCATATTGAATTCGTGTAAAATAACTGGCATGCAAAACAGTTTGACATAATAAGTGGCATTGGAAATAAAAAGTCTTAATGTGCACGATATCGTGCCTGTGCGGGTAACAGTCAATCTGGTTGTAAAATGATCAAGAAACATCGAATCATGGCTGCGACCACGCCAATAGTAATACAGATATACATTTAGTAAACAAAACATTCATATTCTACAATTTCTAGCTAGATGAACAGCACATATGTTATTCTCTGTGCTGATTCAGTTAATGAGATGTGCCTCTAATACATATTTCGTGGGGACCGGTGTTAGCTCATAGGCACGTGCAAGCGTTACTTTCCACTTATAAAATAGACCTAGCGAACGTTTCGAAGACCTACTTGCCATGCTGTTTCAGACATTATGGTATCTGCCACACAACAGTAATACTCGAAAGGTCATAGCTGCAAATGGGTTTGTAGACACTCATTATTTAGCGAGACATCCTTGGAAACCCACTGGAATATAATCAAGTTTCATACACCCTATGTTTAAGAACAGTTCTGGTATGCAAAAGTTCTCCGGCCCCTTGGTTTACGGAACTACTGAAAAAAGAAAAATCGGAATGTAAAACTTATGAGCGCAAATGGAGAAAGAACTACTCCTTGGAAGCCAGAAAAATGTATAAAAGTAAACTAGCTAAATACCATTTTCTTTGCAATAGGGCTCGAGCCGAACATGTGTGCTCGACCATTTCAGAAGCTTTAAACCAATCCAAAACCTTATTTAAAATGGTAAAAGAGCTGGCAGGGTCAAAAACATGCCACCTGAGTTAAATAAACACCAATGTGACACCTTGGCTACCTTTTTCATACACAAAGTAGAAAATCCATCAAGATATTACTACTGCCCAAAACAATAGCCCGTCAAAGGCAGAAACTTTGCCCTGCCCTAGCCTGAGCAACGACACCATTCACTCAGATGGGCCTACCGTTCCACATTTAAGTAGTACTCTGGTTATTTGGCCCATGATTACTATCGAGACTCTAACCAAACTTCTTAAGACTAGAAAATAAGGATCTCCTCTGGATCCCCTTCCTTGTGCAATATTGAAAAAACTTGACCCCCTGTCTTTGAGCATTTTCATGGACCTTCTTAATACCTCCCTTCGTGAGGATATTGTCCCTGTCACTTGGAAGCACGCAATGATCCACCCCTTGCTAAAAAAAGCTGGATCTGATGATGATCAACCTTCGAACCTTCGGACCATTTTTTTGCTTCCTATGTTTTCCAAGATTTTGGAAAATATGTACATCAAACTCTTACTGAATTTGTTGCTTCACAAGATCTGTTGCCTCCTGGCCAATCTGGATTCAGAGCTGGCTTCTCGACTGAAACCACTCTGCTTGGGGTTACAGAGAACATCCGCGGCCAATTGGACAAGGGCGGGACTGTGGCCCTTATACTATTGGACCTAAGTGCCCGCCTTTGATATGGTGTCACATACCGTATTAATAAAAACACTTAGCTCTTTAGGCATTTGCGATTCGGCACTTAGATGGCTTATTTCCTTTTTAACAGATCGCACCTTTCAAGTTTTCTCCCACTTGGCTTGCTCTGACACCCATGTCTTCAAACATGGAGTCCCACAGGGATCGATACTCAGCCCTCTTCTTTTTAATCTTTAAATGAGCCCTCTGGCTAAAGTAGTTGAGGACGCGGGATTGTTGATGTATTCATAAGCAGATGATTCGCAGCTGATTTTTTCACTCTCCTCTGAGAACACTGCCACCCCCTCCACACTTAAGGAAGGTCTTGTTAAAATATCTAGATGGATGCAAGATAACTTTCTCAAATTAAATGGGGAAAAAACCGAGGTTATCATGTTCGGAAAAAACAAGCTCTTGTGTGGCCCCAACCATTGGCCTCAAGAAATGGGTGCACTTCCCGTTCCAGTCACACAAGCATGCAACCTCTGCATTATTATTGACAACTCACTTAACATGCACCAGTAGGTGGTAAAAACCGCAACCACATGTTCTGCCATCCTTAGATGGCTAAAGAAATCTGCTGGATGCTGCCTGACTCTACCAAGAAAACAGTAGTCAATGCCTTAATTACCTCCAGGCTTGACTATGGAAATGTGCTTTATTTAGGGGCAAAGAAAGCATCGATTCGTAAATTACAGGTCATTCAAAATTCAGCTGCCTTTCATTGGCTGAGAGTCGACTGCCGAATCAAATTTAAGACACTTTGCTTTATGCACAAAATCCACACAGGCACGGCACCAAAATACCTTCAGTCCCTTGCCCATCTGCACCACCCTGTCCGCACCCTCCGTTTCTCATCATCTAAAAAGTTTGTAATTCCAAAAATCAAGCTCACACGTATGGGCGGCCGGTCCTTTTCCTATCTTGGGCCATCGCTATGGAATGCCCTCCCATTAGCAGCTCGCAATGAAACGAACTACATGAGCTTTCGTAAAATCCTAAAAAACATATTATTTAATTTGTAGCAGCATTGTCCGCTTAACCTTACTTACATTTGCTCCACTTTTCGCGCCGGGAAACCCTTTGTGGGTAGCTGCTGCGCGCTACAAATGCAATAAATAAATAAATAAATAAGGAGGAAAATCATGTCAGGTGAAAGGATCTTTAAGGAAAGGTTAATCACTTGTACTTCACTGTCCAAGGTGTTGGTTACTTCCTCATTGTCCCTGATCTGAGTTTTTGTCTGTAATCTTCCATGCCCGCTCCTCCTCCCCTGCAGGTTTTCGCTCTAGACCTCCTCTGGTTGCTGGTAATCTGTACCCTCGTCTGATACGTTGTACCTCCTGTAAAAAAGAAGATGTTTGTTGGCCTGTTGCCTCTAAGTTGCCATTCTCACTTTCACTGGTGCTAACTACACTTAATGATGTATTGCAGGAAGACGCGGAACTTGCTTCAGTGGACTTCCCTGCGGTCATGTTCCTGTTGGTGGTGTTTCGTATCAGGGGATCATATTTTTTGGCATACGTAAAAATTCTACCGGTTAGATAGTCAGCCTCATCTCTCTTGAGTTGTCTAGCCTTCCTGGTTTTGATATCATTCTGATGTTTCAAAAGGATATCATCCAGAATTGTGTAGTTCTTGACCGTGGCCTCAGGGAGATTCAAGGCCTTGATCTCCTGTTCTAAAGTTGTTATTTCTAACTGTAATCTGTAGCCCTTGCGGTCCGTGCTTTCGATGAGTATGTCCATTAGGGTGAAATAATTATTTGTTAGTGATTCCTCCCATTTAGTCAGAAGGTCTAAATCTAAGTCATCGTAGGTGGGGAAAATCTGTGCCCTTAGTCCCCTTGGTATACGTTTTAATTTCATGTACTGTTTCAAAGTGGTGCAGTTCCACCACTTTGAATTTTCTTGCTTCTTCAGTCTCTCTAGTTTTATGAATTTGTCTTTAAGACCCTCCTGTTGTGGTGGATTGCCACTGGTGGAGGCTACATGTGTGGGCATCCCTTTAGCTAAATTATCAAACATTTCCATGTCGGCTTTGTCCCTGTCCCTGTCCATGTTGAGAAAAAGTGGTCAGTTTGACCCCCCAACAACCTGAATAGTGTGTGTCATGTCTAGCGGCTGCCTCCTATAACAAAACATACATTGGCTGAGAAAGGGTTTTTTCAGAAGGGGCGCACTGCTTAGAGTTAACACAATACAATCAGTTGACCCACTGTTAGGTATGAGGTGCAAAACAAGGTGGCTGAGGGGAAAGCCCAATACCCCTCCAAGTAGTGTTAACCTAGGTCGGTACTGTGTACAAATGTTACCCTGACAGTACCCGCCCCAATCTTCTAAAAATAGTCCTCCCTGCCATCACTACTCTGCATGCAAAGTTGAGATGACTTAAAAGGACCTGTATTTCTTTGACCTTCACTTTCTCCAGTGATAACATGTCTTTTAGCAGTTCCAGCATTTCCCCTTTCTTATCATCAGGCAAGAGTGTCTGCATTGCCCTAGAATCAATCTCAATCCCTAAAAAAGACAGTGCCGTGCTTGAGCCCATTGTCTTTTCCAGTGCCAAAGGCACCCCAAGCTCCCTCATCAACTCTTGGAAACTTTCCAGTGCTTCCTGGCATTCCAGGGAGCCAAGGGAGCCCACAAAGAAGACATTGTCTGGATAATGTGTCACCATAATAGTGCCCTGTGTGCTGTGAAAACAACCATTGCAAAAATGTACTAAAGCATTCAAACAATGCACATGAACTAGAGCAGCCCATGGGCAACGCATTGTCCACATACCTTTTCCCTTCCAAATGGATACCCAGATGGTCCCAGTCATCTGGATGGACTGGAAGCAAACGGAAAGCTGATTTTATGTCACATTTTGCCATTTGTGCAGCCTTGCCTGCCGTCATGACCAGTGACATGGCCACATCAACCGATAAATATGACACTGTGGCAGATTCCTCATCAATAAAGTCATTGACCGAAATCCCCTCTGGCCATGGCAAATGCTGGATCAGCCTGTTTTGCGCTGTCTCTTTTTTTGGCAATACCAGATGAGGGAAATTATCTACTTTTCTGTGGCCCAGTCCTCGAACGGCCCTGCCATCCTCACCCCCAGTACTTTTTTTTCCAATTTCTCTTTCACTGTCTGTTTCTGTTCAGTAGCTGAACACAAGTTCCCTGCCCATCTTCTGTGTCTAGGACTCAAGTAACCCAAACAAAACCCACATCTGAAGCTGTCCCTCAAAACTTGTGCTGCCCCCAGATCCTCATAGCCATGCAGGTCTTCCTCCACTTTCTCCAGTCTAACCGGAGTATGAGCCTTTTGGCCCAAGCCTTTGGGTTCCCTTACATTCCCGAGCACCTGCAAACTGTTGTTGATGGCCCGCATTGGCTACAGCCTGATGCCATTGTGGACCTACCTGATGGTAACCACCCTGCCCCAAAGCAGTTGACCAGAACATGCCAACCTTCGGAATTTGAGCAGTCAAGGTGGAATTAACAGAACTCCTGTGTGCACAAACCCTTGTTGAAATCACAAGAAGCCCCCCCAGCCCGTGGCTGACTCTTTTCTGTGCCTCCCACCCCCCCCCATGTGGGTCTCCGCTGAAAGGGCCGATAAACTATAGGGAGACCACTGGCCGTAAATATCATCTTTTCCCCTTTTGCTGCCCCCATGGGATGTTGCACAAATCTGTGTCTAGCTCCCTTCATTTAGCTTCAGGGTCCTAAGCCATGCGTGCTCTGAATTCCTCATCATATTGCATATCCCCCACCGGTAGTTTGAGCTTCCCGGATCACATCCATGTATTTAAATAGCTCTACGCAACCCTCTGGATATTTTTTGCAATAAATGCTTGCGTATATTGAAAACAGCGCTGTTGAGTTTTCTATTGTCAATGGTACCCTTGGCCTCTTGGCCAATTTGTATTGCTCTTCTTTGGACCCTTTTTTTGCCTCACCTCCCCATGCTGTAGCTTAAGCATTTCTACATATTCCCCTTTATAATATGTGTTCTTTGATTGTTAGCATTAAATGTGCTCCCAAGGGTTTTGTCACCCTATGTAAGGGAGTTTTTTAATCTTCAGCTCTTTACTCTCTGGCTTTTCTTTCTTACCCTCTGTTGACTCACTGTTGATGGATGCTTTCCCAGTGTTTGGGCCACCTCCTGAGCTCCCTACATCATCAGTACCTACTCTTAAGTCTGTGGTGTACTTCCCTTTCTTTATCCTCCCCCTCCACCCTCATGCCCCTCCCCTATTCCCACTGAATCCATTACAGGCTTCACTTTTGCACCAATGGCCTTACCTGGCTCCAAGGAGAGTGCCTGTACAGTTACAGTCCACCTCGCTAGTGACCTCATACTTTTAGATTCTTTGCTAGCCTCCCTATGGCCCGATACCTTCAGTGCCTTTTCTGCTGGTACCCGAAACATACTAGTTGACACGTCACTTTGCCCCTGCTTCCCCATCATCCTCCTCTCACAATTCACCTTCCTCAAGGTTTTTTCTTCTAAAATCTTGTCCCAACTCTTGGGGCCATTCCTTATGTACTTCTACCCTCGGGTCCCAACCGGACCCGTCTCCCCGCTTCTGGCAAGGCGACTGTACAAGCTGGTCCTACTCCTGCACCTTCACCCAGCTGCTCCTCACACTGACAAACAAACACCTGGTCTGGTGTGCTGGTTCCCTGCAAGCCCCTTGCCTGGTCTAACCCCCTTTTCTTGCCCTGTCACGAGTTTCCTTCTGACAATTCCCTTTGTACCCCTAACTCCATTGCTACCTCCCTGTCGCTGTCTCCCCCCTCCATTCCAGCATGGCCGCAATACACGCCGACCCTGGGCCCTGCTCTATGCCCTGCTCATGAGCCCTGTGTGCCCCCAAACCAATACTACCACCTGCCCTGGCCCCCCATGCCCCCATATATCCCCCATCTCTGACTTATGGCCCCACTCCTCCCGTGTCTAACCTCTCACCTCATCATTCCATGATGTAAAGATATCCAAGCCCTTCCAGGCGTGTGTGCCCCAATTGGGCTCTAATTCCCCGGGTATGCCCTCCTCCTCCCCTACTCCAGCTCTAAGAGATCAAACACCCCCCTTGCTGTCCCTGGCCCTGATCCCAGCCCCCATAAACTGCCCCCAGTCCTGCAGTGACCTCTGTGTCTTCCCTCAGAGCCTCCGCACCTGGTTGGGCCAAGTTCCCTCTACCACTCCCCCCCACTAAAAAGAAGACTCTGCTCTCCCCCTCTGTGCACAGGACCTCCGCCTGGGCCTCAGCGCATGCCTTATTCATGGCTCTGCACTAAGAAATGCTCCCAAGTCCCTCCCCAGCCCCACCTTCTCTGAGTCATTCGGAGCCTTTGCTCCATTCCTGACTGCACAGGCGGCCCCGGACCGGCTTGCCTAGGGCCCAGGTGCCGCATATGCTTGTATTCTGGGCCTGCTGCTGCTTCCAACCTCAGATGATGCTTCGCCCTCAGCCCTAGCGGACGTTCTTGGGGCTGCTCTCCTGGCATACGAGCGACCCCTTTCACTCACCCTGCAGGCCTCCATCGATTTTCAGAGCCTCCCGAGTTGGGCACGAAGAGATTGTGGCCTCCAGCACCACTAAGTCAAGCTGGCCCGTCTCTGTGAACAGCTGCAGCACCTCCATGACCCAATACTAAGCCTGGGCGAATTTGCGGTTCACGAATTTGCGCGAATTTGCGAAAAAAAATCTGCGAATTCGCAGATTTCCTTGCAAAATTGCAGATTTTTTGGCAATTGCACTATACTCAACTGGAGTACTTTTTACTGGCTAATCAGTTAGTGCTACGTCGTTTGGTGAATGTATCGTGCTTTTCGTACACTACAGCAGCTTAAAGGCCCGGAAGAGTTGTCTTCAGTGACAACGTGTGTCTGTAGCTTTGTCACCGCGCTCATAGGCGCCAAGGTCCCTCGAGTGAGCTGTCCATCACAGTGGGGGAAAGGGCGGGAAAAGGTTGCATAGCCTAGTATGTGTGGCCAAAAACGATTCAGAAAAGGGGGTGGTGATGAACAGAGTGTCTGAATTAAGCAGACAAAGTCCCATCAGGATTCAAGCAAGCCGGGCCGAAGACGGCTGAAATGCCAGAAACCGGTCCCCGGTAGCTTGTTTCCTTCCCAGTGAAAGAATTGGCTTGGTAGTTTGGTTTGCCCTGTTCCCATGATACACTGGGCCAGGGACAGACTAATTTGCATATAGCCAGGTTCTGAGCTGGGATGGTGCAGTGAGCTAAAAAACGGTGTTGGATTAAGCCCTGATCTCTTGACTGGGTGAAAGTATTCTGCTTAATTCAGATACTCTGTCCATCACCACCCCCTGTTGTTTAATTATTTTGTCCACCATAAGCGTGGAAGGGTATACTCAGACGTGAGTCCCTTGCTCATTGCACCATCAGGATTCAAGCAAGCCGGGCCGAAGACGGCTGAAATGCCAGAAACCGGTCCCCGGTAGCTTGTTTCCTTCCCAGTGAAAGAATTGGCTTGGTAGTTTGGTTTGCCCTGTTCCCATGATACACTGGGCCAGGGACAGACTAATTTGCATATAGCCAGGTTCTGAGCTGGGATGGTGCAGTGAGCTAAAAAACGGTGTTGGATTAAGCCCTGATCTCTTGACTGGGTGAGAGTATTTTGCTTAATTCAGATACTCTGTCCATCACCACCCCCTGTTGTTTAATTCGTATGTGTGGGGCGAGCTTCTGTGCGAGTACACATGCCTCTTGTTTATAAAGGGTCAGAGACCTATCAGAGCGGCAGATGAGGAGAAAGCAGTAAGTGCTACCTCGTTGGGTAAATGTTCGTGCTTTTCCTACACTACAGCAGCGTAAAGGCCCGGAAGAGTTGTCTTCAGTGACCCTGTGTGTCTGTAAATTTGCCACCCAGCCCATAGGCGCCGAGGTCCCTCAAGTGAGCTGTCCAGCACAGTGGGGGAAAGGGCGGGAAGAGGTTGCATAGCCTAGTATGTGTGGGGCCGGGCTTCTGTGCGAGTTCACATGCCTCTTGTTTATAAAGGTCAGAGACCGATCAGAGCAGCAGATAAGGAGAAAGCAGTAAGTGCTACCTCGTTGGGTAAATGTTCGTGCTTTTCCTACACTACAGCAGCGTAAAGGCCCGGAAGAGTTGTCTTCAGTGACCACGTGTGTCTGTAACTTTGCCACCGCGCCCATAGGCGCCGAGGTCCCTCAAGTGAGCTATCCAACACAGTGGGGGAGAGGCCGGAAAGAGGTTGCATAGCCTAGTGTGTGTGTGGCCGGGCTTCTGTGCGAGTTCACATGCCTCTTGTTTATAAAGGTCAGAGACCGATCAGAGCAGCAGATAAGGAGAAAGCAGTAAGTACAACCTTGTTGGTTAAATGTTCATGATTTTCCTACACTACAGCAGCGTAAAAGCCCGGAAGAGTTGTCTTCAATGACCACGTGTGTCTGTAACTTTGCCACCGCGCCCATAGGCGCCGAGGTCCCTCGAGTGAGCTGTCCATCACAGTGGGGGAAAGGGAGGTAAGAGGTTGCATAGCCTAGTGCGTGTGGGAAGGGCCCAAACAGGCGGGGCTTCTGTGCGAGTTCACATACCTCTCGTTTATAAAGGGTCAGAGACCCTTCAGAGCAACAAATGAGGAGAAAGCAGTAAGTGCTGGTCACTGGAAGTACAGGGGGATTGCGCTCGAGAAACTCGTGGATGCCCAGACCCCCATCACGGATTACAGCTAATTGTAGACAGTAGATTTGGGGAGAAAGCACACCTGCCTAGCATCCACTGTGCTCACTAGATTCTTGGGCTGATTATAATGCGTTACTGAATTTGAGCTTCAACTCGGCACCTGCTTTATTTATATCTGTAAGTGCTTCCTGCTGAGGTTAATTTTTGTGACAGGAGCCTCGTTGCTTAATTGTAACTATTCTCTGACCCTGCTTCGAGGGTCAGAGCAGGGTCAGAGAATAGTTGCAAGTAGGCAACGAGGCGCCGCTCAGGAAGCACTTACAGGGTTACAGCAGGTGCCCAAGTTGAAGTTAATTTCTTTGTAGCCATTTTGTAAATGGTTACAAAGAAATTAGCTTCAACTTGGGCACCTGCTGTAACCCTGTAAGTGCTTCCTGAGCAAAATTCGTCCCGCTCGCGGATTCGCTGATTTTGCCGCAATTTCACGAGATTCATGGATCGCGAAATCTCTGAAAATCCGCAAATTCGCAAGCGGAACGAATTTTCCGCCCATACTCACCCAATACTCCTTCATACTTCAGGTAGGAGAAAGTTGATATTTGCTTTAACACTATACTGCCTAACAGATCAACCACTGACATTTTTCCTAACCACTACTCTCTGATCCCAGCCACCAGGTCATCAAATCTAAAATGGTGGCTGGGAGCCCCACTAGCAAGACCTTATAAATTGGGCTACTATAGAGCTACACATAGAGAACCCAAAAATATATATAATGGCCTGCCCGCAGGCCTGCCCCTCCCTTCCCAAACTGCTCGAGGGGCAGGCCTCCCTTCGCCCGGCTACCCCACCAAACCCCCACTGCCATGCTTACTTACAGGAAAAGTTGATTTTAGTGAGTTGACTTAAATGACAAGCGACACAAGGAACAACACTTTCTCTATAGGCTTTAGAAGCACCAATGAAAGATCAGTTTTTCGGATTCGCGTTCTTCTGCTATTTCTTCATTATTTATTGTTCTCAAAAAAGACTTGAGTATGAACGATGCTTTTATGTTGTGTACACTTTTCTGGCTGCTTGCAGATATTAAACATTGTGATACATTCTTCTTTGGCCACTGGAACAGTAGGAAATCCGAAGGCCCAGCTTAAGCATGGAAATATCTCCATACTTAATGAGGCTGCAGTGGGCCCCCAACAACCTCATGCGTCAGTGCTATTGCATCTACTGCACTAGTTAAATCTATGCCTGTACACTGGACTCAGTGTGCATAGGGAGGTGAGTAGGCTTCACCCTTTAATGCAGATCTTGAACTCCCAAAAATACATAATGCTGCAACCAGCCATAATATGGGCAACATGTTAATAGAGAGCTGCATCCTCTAGACCAGTGGTTCATAACTTGTGGTTTGTGGATCCCTGGGGTTCACATGACCCTCCCTGGAGGGAATGCAACTGTTGAGAAAAGTAAATAATGTTAACAGAATAAAAAAGTATAAATACAATGTGGTTTGTGAATAAAGAAAATATTTCATCTATGACAGTTTCTGTATTTTGTTTTGTATAGTTTTGCTCAAATCATAGAAATTGCTTAGACTGAGGTCCCAACCACCAAGAATAACTCTGTGGGGGCCCTCACATTCCCCTAGTGAATCAGCTGGGGTCCACACAAATCAAAAAGTTAAGAACAGTTGCTCTGGATTATTTCGTGGAGGAGAACAATTTAGGGCCCCCAACTTTAAATCACTGCAAGAGTGTCCCACAAACCATGGACTGCAGATTAGCAGTGTTATCTATTATTAGGGAGCCACTTGAATGTAGCCAAAATTGGGAAAATTCAAAGGAACATCCTTGACAAAGGAAGAAAAATAGCAGTGATGGAACAACTGTACTTAGTTGTATGTACTATACAATCATCAAAATAAAATTGTATTTTACACAACGCCTCATGTAGAGCAATGCATGGCAAATGGTTAGTTAGCACATACCCACTATTTCTTCATTCCATTCAACATCTGAAAATGCTAGATTTGTATGGGTCATTTCTAACTTTAAACAAATATTATGATGCAAGTAATCATGCATTGTTAATACCCCAGGACTAGGATCTGAGAGAAGTAATGAAACTGGTAGCTCTGAAACTGAATGTCAAATCAATGATTTAAGGAACTGCTTTAATCAGGGTAGCTCACCACTGGCACAGGAGAGGGGACAAGATTCAAATATGGCCAGCAGGCCTCTGAACAAGAGGAGAGATGATTGTCACCTATCAGAACTTCAGCATTGCCAGTCTTGTCACTGTTTCAATTCATTGAGATGGCACTCATCCAAAACATAACTGCACTGGGACCATACATATGACACAGGGCACTATTAAGAAATGATCCCCAATGGAATTCAGAGTGCAATAGGATGCCAAAAAACAGCTTGGGAGTGGAGAACATTAAAGAAAGAGATGACAAGGAGGATGTAATGGGTACCTATCATAGAGATGCAAAAACAACAGTTGATGGACAGAATGCAGAACAATGTCATACATTCACCCCAGTACAGAGATCTGGGCCTAAATCCATCGTTTTTTTGCACTCCACACCACCCCAGCTCAGACATGGCCATATGCAAATCAGCCTTGACCCTGTGCCTCATGGGAACAGTCCAGCCCGAACTGCCAAGCCATGTCTTTCCTGGACCGGAATCAAGCATCCTAGGACCGGTGTCTGGCTATCAGCCTTCTTCAGCCAGGATAGCTTGACTCCAGTGGTGTGGAGAGCATGGGACTCACGTCGGAGCATACCCATCCCACTCGGGGTGACAAATGCAACAAGCATTTGCAATCCAATAGGTCTCGCATTTACTCTACTTTGAGCTATTGGCATTGTAAATGAAAATGCCTTTTATTTATGTTTTTAAAACCAAAGCATAAATAAAAGGCATTGTCATTTAAAGTGCCAACAGGTCAAACTTGCGTAAATGCAAGACCTATTGCATTGCAGATGCTTAATAAACTCGGTAACACTGTCTGGGAATTCATATGACCTCATTAGTAGTAGTGCTATTTGAATACCCAAATATTGCAACACGAAACAAAAAGGTCCAGCTTTTCTAGGGGTCTTTCGCTGCACAGCAACACGTGTCACTGAATTTTGAGTAACTTTTGAACCCCTTGAGCTAGAAACAAAACATTTTATGATTAAAATCTTCAGATTATGTGCAGACAATGGATAATGTGGCAAAAGCGGCAAAGCTATAATTATGTGGAAAATCGCCACACCCGCCGATCGCATAATTCCAGTGGCCCATAGAAGACCTCAACAATCAAAGCTGCGTTCACCAGCCTTCCGTACTCCTACTTGCGCACATGCTACACATAGGGAAAGCCATATCTGGCTGGCGCGCCTTATCCCACATCGCTCCTAAAGTGAGGAACGATTTGGCACTACACATAACAACCTACTCTGAAAACCACGTTTTTCGAGACGAGTAGTCTCACTGTGCCAAGGGCTTGGATAGACTCACACCTTGGCTACAAGATACCATCCAGGGTATCTGCAGTACATTTAATGGGGCAAAGTCTGCATTTCTGTAAATAGAACAATGCCTAAACTCCATAGCCTGAAAATAAATGACGTCAGGACAGAAGGTGGAGTTCTAGACAGGCGTGCCACACACCGAATGGGCAGCCCCTGCACTGCTTACAGCAGAGCATGTCTGAGGGGCGCTGTACTTTAATCGGGCAGGAGATGTTTACCGAAATGACAGGCTGGAGCTGTGTGACCCACCTACCGGTACGCACGAGTACTGCTTTAAAGTTTCCTGATACAGTCTCACCTCTATGGAATATTCCCCAAAATTACTAATCTGTGGTTAGAAGTATCCATAAGAAACGGGTCACTTTGCCGAGAGGAGAAACAAGACCTGTTAACAGTGACAGAACATGACCGAGAAGATAGGAGGCTGGAGTCAAATTGGGGGCAGACCGTGGCACAGAACAGACGCACGTAACCTGGGAAAGGAGATTTAAGTCACATGGGACAGAGAGTGACGCACCTGGGCTAAGTGACTAATAAAGACAGTAAAACAAAGGGACATGAAAAAGAACAGCGACACCAGGAGCCCTACCATAGAGACAGAGGGATACAAGGGGTCAGAGAGAGGGAAATTATACAGTGGGGCAGAAGACAGCACAGCACGACATGGGACACACATGGGAGAAAGGTGACGAAGAATAGAAGGGTGACAACTTGGGAAACAGACTGGCGGGGTGGAGACATTCAGACTAGAGAGACACCAGTGGTCGGGAACGGGGAATACAATCAGTGGAGCAGTAGAGGGCAGACTATAACAGAATAGAGACTCAAACCCGAAGACATCCTGTCAAAAGTAAAGATTAGCACACACAGTGAGAACATATACAGGCAATGGTGAATGTAAGAAATTACCCAGCAGGCCCGTGCCTCCAAGGCCGGTCGAATCTGGTGAAATGTATGTGGAGTGCCACATTTATACTGACACGAATCACTGTGCACCAGCCCTACCTGCCTATAAGATAACAAGCCTTTTCAGAACTCAACCCCTTTCCAAGCAGGTTCCCCCTCAGATACAAGACGCCGGGTGCACTGAGGCAGAATGTTGAATACAGGACATCTTCTCCACAGAAGGTGAGGGGCGGTGAGGGCGCACTCTCCCCAATTCTTACCTGAAACTTCACGGCTCCCACGTTTAGGATGTCCATCCTGCTCCTTCCTTTTACAGTCAATGACGGGACCTACTTTTCCTCAGAGCGGCCCACTGCATACAAGCGCAGTTTAGTGAGTACTCCTGAGAGTGGCATTTCCTGGTTTATCACTTATTTAAATATTTAAGCGTTTTTATATAGCGCAGACTTTACCCAAAGGTGCCAGTGCGCTTCACAACAGGAACAGAACTGATACAAGAGAACATTACAAGTGAACAAATTACAAAAGCAAACGTTAAGTTACATGAGGCAAAATTGACAATCTTGAGCAAACAAAATACAAGAGGAGCAAACGGTGCATTACAGGAGGAAAAAGAGACTACGCATGCACATGTACACGCACTACAGCACCCCGGTACCTCTAACTTCCCCTCCCAAGGTTCCAAAGGAGCCAGTCATCCCACCACGCTCTTGGCCTGGGTGGGATAATGCCTCCTCTCTCCCAGCCAGCACTCGGTGTCTGGGATGGGGGAGTGAGGGAAAGGGGCCGCTCTCAGCGAGGTGGGGGAAGAGAAGTCTCCATGCCGGGCAGTGGTCACAGCGCCGCCCGGGCTTCGCCGTCCTACTGGAGCAGTCCCAGCCAGTTTCAACTGCCTACCAGAACAAGGCTAAGGGGCTAAGGATAGGTCTTGAACAATGTCACGTGACAGAGAGGACGCCCAATGGGAGAGCGAGTACGTTCTGTGATGTAAGGCGGACTTGCAGGAAATCCCTTTTGTGCTAGAGAGGCCTTGAATGCGGCGTAGTGCGTCTGCTCTTCATCCTGTATTTGTGGGCAAATCGTTTAATCCCCCGGTGCCTACCAAAAATGAATGTGTCCATGTGTAATGCCGCCACCACCGTGGGACGAGAGGAGCCTGAGAGACCTGGTGAGCGGGGGGGCTGTGTGTGTGCGCGTGAGCCCGTGAGTGGTGGGGGGGTGCACGTGAGCATGTAAGTGGTGGGGGGGTGCGTGTGTGGCTGTGTGTGTGTGTGTGTGTGTGTGAGTGTGTTATCGGCTTCCTGGCAATGTGGGACAGGAGATGTGCATGGCGTGTGAGTGAACGTGCGCGCTCACATGGGGGAATCTCCTGCGCGTGCACATCCCCTGTCTCAGATTCCCAGGAAGTGGCCGACAATAGATACTTTGCTGGACGCAATGCTTCGCATTGCTACACCAGCTCGACCTAAAAACAACAGTTGATGGACAGAATGCAGAACAATGTCATACATTCACTCCAGTTCAGAGATCTGGGCCTAAATCCATTGTTTTTTTGCACTCCACACCACCTCAGTTCAGACATGGCCATATGCAAATCAGTCTTGACCCTGTGCCTCATGGGAACAGGCCAGCCCAAACTGCCAAGCCATGTCTTTCCAGGACCGGAATCAAGCATCCTAGGACCGGTTTCTGGCTATCAACCGTCTTCAGCCAGAATAGCTTGATTCCAGTAGTGTGGAGAGCATGGGACTCACGTGTGAGCATACCCATCCCACTCGGGCTGACAAATGCAAAAACAACAGTTGATGGACAGAATGCAGAACAATGTCATACATTCACCCCAGTACAGAGATCTGAGCCTAAATCCATCATTTTTTTGCATTCCACACCACCCCAGTTCAGACATGGCCATATGCAAATCAGCCTTGACCCTGTGCCTCATGGGAGCAGTCCAGCCCGAACTGCCAAGCCATGTCTTTCCTGGACCGGAATCAAGCATCCTAGGACCGGTTTCTGGCTATCAGCCATCTTCAGCCAGGGTAGCTTGACTCCAGTGGTGTGGAGAGCATGGGACTCACGTCTGAGCATACCCATCCCACTCGGGGTGACAAATGCAAAAACAACAGTTGATGGACAGAATGCAGAACAATGTCATACATTCACCCCAGTACAGAGATCTGGGCCTAAATCCATCGTTTTTTTAACACTCCACACCACCCCAGTTCAGACATGGCCATATGCAAATCAGCCTTGACCCTGTGCCTCATGGGAACAATCAAGCCCAAACTACCAAGCCATGTCTTTCCTAGACCGGAATCAAGCATCCTAGGACCGGTTTCTGGCTATCAGCCATCTTCAGCCAGGATAGCTTGACTCCAGTGGTGTGGAGAGCATGGGACTCACGTCTCAGCATATCCATCCCACTCGGGGTGACAAATGCAAAAACAACAGTTGATGGACAGAATGCAGAACAATGTCATACATTCACCCGGGTACAGAGATCTGGGCCTAAATCCATCGTTTTTTTGCACTCCACACCACCCCAGTTCAGATATGGCCATATTCTAATCAGCCTTGACCCTGTGTCTCATGGGAACAGTCCAGCCCGAACTGCCAAGCCATGTCTTTCCTGGACCGGAATCAAGCAACCTAGGACCGGTTTCTGGCTATCAGCCGTCTTCAGCCAGGATAGCTTGACTCCAGCGGTGTGGAGAGCATGGGACTCATGTCTGAGCATACCCATCCCTCTCGGGATGACAAATGCAAAAACAACAGTTGATGGACAGAATGCAGAACAATGTCATACATTCACCCCAGTACAGAGATCTGGGCCTAAATCCATCGTTTATTTGTACTCCACACCACCCCAGTTCAGACATGGCCATATGCAAATCAGCCTTGACACTGTGCCTCATGGGAACAGTCCAGCCCAAACTGCCAAGCCATGTCTTTCCTGGACCGGAATCAAGCATCCTAGGACCGGTTTCTGGCTATCAGCCGTCTTCAGCCAGGATAGCTTGACTCCAGTGGTGTGGAGAGCATGGGACTCACGTCTGAGCATACCCATCCCACTCGGGGTGACAAATGCAAAAACAACAGTTGATGGACAGAATGCAGAACAATGTCATACATTCACCGCAGTACAGAGATCTGGACCTAAATCCCTCGTTTTTTTGCACTCCACACCACCCCAGTTCAGACATGGCCATATTCAAATCAGCCTTAACCCTGTGCCTCATGGGAACAGTCCAGCCCTAACTGCCAAGCCATGTCTTTCCTGGACCGGAATCAAGCATCCTAGGACCTGTTTCTGGCTATCATCCGTCTTCAGCCAGGATAGCTTGACTCCAGCGGCGTGGAGAGCATGGGACTCACGTCTGAGCATACCCATCCCACTCGGGGTGACAAATGCAATAACAACAGTTGATGGACAGAATGCAGAACAATGTCATACATTCAACCCAGTACAGAGATCTGGGCCTAAATCCATTGTTTTTTTGCACTCCACACCACCCCAGTTCAGACATGACCATATGCAAATCAGCCTTGACCCTGTGCCTCATGGGAACAGTCCAGCCCGAACTGCCAAGCCACTGGGGTGGTGTGGAGTGCAAAAAAAAGATGGATTTTGGCCCAGATCTCTGTACTGGGGTGAATGTATGACATTGTTCTGCATTCTGTCCATCAACTGTTGGTTTTGTACCTATCATAGAGAGACAGTGGAGAAGGAAATCACTGCCAACCATGTCAAAGGCTGAAGAGGGATCCAGGAAGATAACGAGGCACTCAACTTGATCGCTCAGAAGTCTAAAGTCATCAATAATCACAAGCAGGTGGGCTCTGCCATGGTAAAGTAAAAAGTCCAAATGATGGACTCAAGAATGGAGTGTATCTCATTCCAATCTCCAGACTTTTTACTGGTAGCAGTACCAATGAGATAGGGTGAAAATTACTCATTATTGATGCATAAATTGTAGTTGTAGGAATGGAGTGGTCCTTGAGAGGTGCTGCAAATACTCTTAAGGGTATTTTAAACATGCCTGTCACTGAGTGTAGCACATTGGGATTGAGAAGGGTCCACAGGAGAAAGTGATTTATTGGGCAGCAAATGTTGTCTGATAAATGCCTCTCTGAGTGGGGAAAATTATCAGAGGTGTGACAAGAAATGGGCAGAGAGTGGAAAAATCAACAGAACTGTAGTGTAGTTCCTATATTCCCAATAGGCTACGCGCATTGGAATAATATATGTTATAGATGTGACATAGGACTGAGGTCAGTATGCCTCTATCGAATATACTAAACCTAATTGTGAGTGCCAGCTAGCTCAGAGGTCACTAGAAACTTTCTTGAATACACAAGAAGGGATTAGTTTCTGACAACTGCATAAACATGACAACTTTGTTTACTTAGGACTGTTACAAATATCTTCAGAGTCGTGGAAACAATAGATAACTATTTTACTCAGTCAATCGTGCATGCTTTGTTTCTATAGAGTTGCAAAGAAAATAGAGAGACAGGTGTTTTCAATAAAAGGATTTATTGAACAGTTTTCTTTCTCATGCAAGAGAGGTGAACTGCTACAATCGTTAGCCAGAATGTAAAGTATAATGTGTACAGCGAGAATAGTATTATAAAATAATACTGTAATAGCATTGTCTAATGCTATGAAATATAAAAATACATACATAAATAACACAGGCTAAAATATTCAACTGGTGCTTCTCAAATACGCCTACCCCAATGTACCTAACCTAGGTCTAGTACTAGGGAAGAAGTAAGTATGGTCGTTTAGCATAGGTTTTGTTTTTGCCAAGAATTGCCAAAGGTTTCTCTAGGTTCTAATAAGCTCCATACCATAGAAAGAAAGAGGTTGGTATCTCTGTCTCAGACTCGATTTCCCAACACCCCGCAAGGAGAGTCAGAAACACTGGAGCTGGATTCTCGGCAGAGGAGGACAGCTTCTGATCAGTGCGTCAACAGGAGAGTCTGCTTCCTTCGGCACTTGCTGTAGAGAACTGCGTCGGGCAAGTATGTAGTCGTACTGCACCAAACCACACCGTGCTTTGCTATAGCAAGTGAAGGTATATTTATACCTTGAAGGTTTTTAGGAATGTCAGCTTTCACATAAAGTCGGGCATATGAACATCATGGATGAACCCCTAAGGAATAGTTGTTCATACATAATAAATGAGTATCTTGGAGAAATCAATATCCAAGCTAGGGGAAGTCCCTTCTGGCTAAGAATCTGGTTTTCCAAGAAATCGTTGTGACGATAATGAACGGATGGAAGTAGCCATACCTGTATTTGGGTAGCATGGGCTATGCCTAAATAAGGGCTTGAATTCTATGCCTATATAAGGGTAATGCGAATTGTATCTATGTAAGGGCATGAATCGGGAAACTTCATTCGGAATCTAAAACACCATACAACAGAACAAGCGCATACAGCTCTAAAAGAAACAATATCACAAATGTGCTAAATCTTCTCATAGAAAAAATCAGGAACAGAGTTGAAAAAGCACTATGAGGGACAGATGGGGAGATTTCAACACAAAGTGTCGACAAGACAAGAGAGCGATGAATTTTAACATTTTCATTGAGTGTTTCAAGATGCTGAAATATGTAAGTCATACTAAGTGGCTTGTTGATATTGTGACATAGCTGATTTGCTGAATCATAGTGTGCTGTCATAATTAAAACTTGCATTCTAGCAAGTTTAAGGCAAGCTTGGCCTCAGACTCCATCTTTACTTTGATATTTCATTTTACCACATGCATAGACTTGTATTTCCATGTCTCACTAGATACAAACTAAGAGGCAGATTTACAAGCCCCTTGCGCCACTTTTGTGTCACTTTTTTCATGTTAAAAATGATGCAAAAGTGGCGCAAGGGGTTTGTAAATAAGCCCCTAAATGTGTTCCACAGAGAAGGGTGGCAACTTTTACAGACTGCTCTAACTACCATATATACATTCAAGGTTAAGCCTAGCTGTCCCAGGGAGAATTACATACTGTGTAAGTTTTCTGTTCCAGGTTCAGACATTGCTCGACAGAAGCTCTATGAAGTAGAATTATGAGAATCTTGGGAAATGTATTAAGCTGTGTGTATTTTTCTTTTGCTTTCATCTAATAGGTTGAGAACCGGTGAACCATATATTGCGGCAGTGAATGTATAACATCCTCAGTTTAGAACCATATACAAGAGTGTGATTTCTTTATGTAGAAAGAGCCCCTTTCCCTTACTTTAGAAGGCAAATCTATGTCAGATACTTCCCTATTTTATACTCAGTATTTTGCTGATCTGAACTTTACTGAGTTCTGAATTTATGTTGTACTTTAACAGAGCTTAGCACTCTGATTTATTGAATAATGTATTTAACACCATTGAATTAACTACTGTATGAATACAATTCTTAAAATAAAGCCTTTAAGGTTGACGCTTCAATGTTTGTCAGTCTTGTAGTACTAAATGTATTCTACATTCTTGCCAACATCTGTCTAGGGCCTACATCACTCCAACTCCATCAGGGCGTGCTTTTGGGCATAATTGAATGCGTTTGCACACCTTCAGTTCTAGTAAAAAAGTTGGTGGTTCTGACTGGGCAAGTTTGGTACTAATTGGATTCGTATAAAAAAATGGCTTTTAGAAAAAAAGAATTGCACCTTCATGGTTCCAATGGTTTTGCCCACAGGTTCAAATTGACCCAATCCACATCCCGATTGCTGACAACTGTGGAGAGATGTTGAAACTGTTCTGAAACTCCTGAAGTGGCCTTGTAAGTATCAATAGGGAAAGTCATTGTGCAGGCATAAAATCATATGTGTGGGTGAACCAAAGTGATTTGTAATTTGAGAGAGAGTGCAGTGTCATGCAGGAATCACCGACAGAATATCAAAGGTCAGAATATCGACCTACAAAAACATCACAGCAAGAATATCGAAGTCAAGAATATCAACATCCTTTCTACATTATGGTAAGTACAAAAATATCGGAAACAAAATATCGATGTCAAAAATATTGTTGTTAAAAATATCGTTTTATATTTAACTTAAATAATAATGTAAAATAAAGTAAATAATACATTTAATTTAAAAAAAGTCAATTTTTCTTTTAAATGTTTACAAATTATAATTACAATTAAACATACACATATAATATATAATGTATCCAAATCGCCGCTTTTGACTGCCCTGGTGAGCAAGAAGACGAAAAGTAGACCCAGGTATTAGTGCCAATCAAGGATTCTTTATTTGTCGACCAGCCAGTCCGCCATGATGCGTTTTGACCCCCAATCGGGTCTTGATCACATTACGCATTGTCATAGGAAGGGGAGGCATTTAAAGTACAAAAACAGTAAGTGACACGGTGTCAGGTCCTCAAAGAAAGCAACAGGTTACTTGTAGCAGCATAATACATTGGAACTGTGCAAAATAAGCAAATCTCACTGCAAAATTCAAGACAGAGAGTAATGTTATCCTCCTAGCAGCATAATTCATAATTAATGTGCAAAATAGTAAGCAGCATGGGATAAAGGTACCATTCAGTATTTTTAAATAAATATATAAATATATGAATAAATACATAAGTATTAAAAAGGGACTGATTCTTATGCCTTTTCATAAAATCATTTCACCATTTTGTCATTTCCAGTAGCATATTACAATATATGATTCAAATTCCTCGTTGTTTCTTGGAGGCTAATTCTGAACCCTACATATCTATGATAGATGACCTATACATATATACAACCGGGAAGTCCAGGTATACAACCAGAAATATATAATATACCATTTTTTTACTGCAATGATGCGATCACTCGGAGATACAGCATACACCAGTGATGGTATTTTATTTCAGGTTATGCCTTATAATATATATACTTACTAATAATTTTAAAGAATTATTACAATAACTTATACTTTTTTTAAATATCATATAAATTGTACATAAATCAAAACACATAAAACAATAATATAAATAAAAATTAAATAAATATATATAACAAACTTAAATAATTAAAAATATTGTTAATCTTTAAAATATTAATTATATACTACATTAACTAAAATAATACCAAAAATATTAGATAGCGGAGGTAATCAAATGACTATTCCAACTTTGAACAGTGCAACAGTTGGGAAAATGTTGGATAGCTTAGGGGTAAATATTACAATTCCCACCCCGGTGAGTGCAACGGTAGGGAAAGTGTTGGATAGCGTAAGGGTTAAAATTACTATTCCCACTCCAGGAAGTGCAACAGTAGGGAAAGTGTTGGATAGCATAGGGGTAAAAATGACTATTCCCACTAGAGTGAGTGCTACAGTAGGAAAAGTGTTGGATAGCGTAGGGGTTAAAAATTACTATTCCCACTCCAGGGAGCGGAACAGTAGGGAAAGTGTTGGATAGCGTAAGGGTTTAAATTACTATTACCACTCCAGTGAGTGCAACAATAGGGAATGTGTTGGATAGTGTAGGGGTAAAAATTACTGTTCCCACTCAAGTGAGTGCAACAGAAGGGAAAGTGTTGGATAGTGTAGAGGTTAAAATTAATATTCCAACTCCAGTGAATGTAACAGTGTAGAAAATATAGGATAGTATAGGGGTTAAATTAACATACTTATTATTAAATATTCTTTGTAAAATAAATAACATATTAACAATTAATTATCTAAAAATTAATACAAATACCAATAAAATTAAATTAATATTTACTTAAATAACATTAAATTACTTCCCACCCTATTCCCCCATAAACACACAGCCCACTACACAACCCCCCCACAAATAATGTAATTGTCAATTAATCACGTAACAAAAATCAATTAACAATAAATTAATTAACAATAAAAACACATTATTAATACAATAATTATAATTAATATAATTATAATTATTAAATTAATACAAAATAATTACCAATTTTTAATTAATTATCAATAAATTAATAAGCTATAACAATACAAAAAATGTTTTAATTATAATTAAATTACTTCCCACCCTATTCCCCTATAAACCACAACCCGCTACACATAAAAATTAACAAAATTAAGTTATTTATCAATTAATCAATTAATAAAAATTAATGACCAATTAACAATTGAT
Organism: Lissotriton vulgaris; assembly: GCF_964263255.1. Taxonomy (NCBI): domain Eukaryota; kingdom Metazoa; phylum Chordata; class Amphibia; order Caudata; family Salamandridae; genus Lissotriton; species Lissotriton vulgaris. The sequence goes on from NC_141694.1 coordinate 885,622,805, forward strand.
TAACAATAAATGCATTTACAATAACAATAAAGAAATACAATATTAAATTAATTATAATTAATATAATGCTAAATTAATCAATTAATAAAAAGTAATTACCAATTAATAATTAATTATCAATACATTAATAATCAATAACAATAAATAAAAACATAATTCATTAATTACAATTAAATTACTTCCCACCCTATTCCCCTATAAACCCAAAACCTGCTCTGATACTAAAACGCAAAATGTACTTAAAAAAATTAATAATTTCTAAACATTTAATACATATATTTAAAAGTAATAAAAATACATTACAAAAATTTTTTAAACATACATATAAAATACATACTAAAATACATAACACTTATTCAAAATATCGATAATATTTTTGTTAATATTTTTGTTAACGATATTACTTACTTCGATATTACTAACTTCGATATTACTTACTTCGATATAAAAAGAAAGATATTACTTACCTTAAGGTCGATATTCTGGCCACTGTTATTCTTGACATCGATATTCTGTCCCCACAATATTAAAAACTCGATATTAGTGTAGGTTGATGTTTAAAAATCGATATTTTGACTGCTCACCATCATGCAGTAGGTGGATTTTAAACTCACTTGTTATGTGGCTTTGATATGTGGACTTGTAGGACTTTGATTATTGTCTTGATATTTTTTAGTATTGAGGGTTTGCAATGTGGGATTTTGCTTATGCTTGAGGCCCTTAATGTAACTGCGTTATAAAATAGGTTAAGTTGGTAGAACTCATCTAAGTCTGTGATCTCAAGTTTTTTGGGCGAGTTGTCTACTAGGTCGAGGTGTGTACTGTGAAGTGCCATCAGTCACATCGAGACAGTGTTGTGATTGGATAGTTTGCAGGGCTTGAGTGTTCCTTGATGATTGAGGAAGCATGAGAAATCTTTCTTTGAAGGCCCAAAATCTTTGACCAAGAAGAGATATTAGTGCCAGAAGGAACACCTGCTAGGGAGATGTTGGCAGAGAAAGGGATATGCACATGTGTATGCTCAGCAATGGTACCAGTATACAGCAAAATAATGGGATTAGTAATTTTCATTATGCAGTACTTTCCACATAATAAAACGTGGGAATCAGAGAAAGAGAATGTATGATATGAAGCCCCAACCCACACTATTTGAGGCCTTGAACAATTGAGAACAGGTGGTGAATGGGAAATATCATGAAAGGTATAAGATTCAGATCTGAAAACAATCATAACATAGTTAGACCTTCAGGATGATAAGAGTCAAAAGATCTGGTGAAAATACATACTTGAGGCAGTGGGCACTTGCCCTACAAAAGCCAACAAAGTCCCAGAAAAAAAGAAATCCCCCACAAAGATAATGACAGGAGCTGAGAGCGATGATGATGATTGCTTTATAGATGACCTTTTAAGGTCAAAACCACACACAAACAACATAATTTTAACCACAGGGCAAACATCCCCAAATTCCCTGGAAGGATTAATAACACCAATTAGCTTGATCACTTCCCAAACTTTGACAAGCATGAGTCTTTCCCTGATGCCTATGCTTACAAGCACTCTACAGGTTTAGGCAACTTCAAGAATCTCAATGACACCAATTACCTTGCTCACATCTCAGACTTTGACAAGCATGAGTCTTTCTCTGATGCCTATGCTTGCAAGCACTCCACAGGTTCAGGCAACTTCAAGAATCCCACGGAGCCAAGAATGCACAAGCAACCACTCAGCACCTAAAATTCTAGTAGAAAGAGGACCCACTAATTCACTTAGAACTGAAGGGGCCACACCTGTCAGAGCTCCCAAAACTTCACCCCTGCCTAGCAGAAATGTTCCCCTGAAATTAAATGTACCTGAATAGAAAACTGAATATGAGGAGATCACTGAATTTGAGGAGCTTGTGAAGGGAAACTTGGGATTAGAATTTCTCAGTGTTGGAACTGACATCTTTGGTGTAGTTTTCCCCTATATTTTTGTATTCCATCACCCTGTTTTTGCTGGCTTTAGCACTGCATGCTTTCCCACCGATAACCGATGCTAAAGTGCTTGTGCTCTCTCCTTTTAACTTGGTAGAGTTGCCTTACACCCAATTGGTACATTTAATTTACTTTTAAGTTCCTTGTAGAGTGGTATGCTCTATACTCAGGGCCTGTTAATGTAATTATATCCGTGGGACTGCAGCACCTATTGTGCCACCCACTTAAGTAGCCCTGTAAACATATCTCAGGTCTGTCATTGCAGCCTGTGGGTTAAGTTTTATACTTCCATTTCAAATCTGGCAAAATAAACCTTTTGCCTTTCCCAAACCATTTTCTTTAATAACTATGTCACCCCTAGGGCTGGCCCTGAACAGCCCAGGAGGCAGACTGCAGTGTAGTTAAAAAGTAGGACATGCACTTTTAAGTTTTACATGACCGCTGTTTGGTTTGTCTGCAGAGCAGGACTTTGCATCACTGCCCAGAGTCTTCTAGGAGCAGGTGTTATGTGGAGCATCCTCAATGCAGGCCTCAATGCAGGCCTACACATTGCAACCCCCTTGTTTACTGTAACCTCAGCAATGCAAAAACTCCATGTCACAAGCCCTGCAGCTTCTTCGGAGACAACTGGTGCACAACACATCTCAACTTGGACTTCACATTTCAAGTCACTCATCGATGGCATCCTCAACAACGATGCAAGACCTTGCTTCGCAGCTTAACATCTCCTGTGAATTGCCACTGTGCGACCATTCCTCAATGCTAGACTCCCCAATGCTCCAGTGGCGCCTGGCATGGATTAAGGGTGGCAGGGTGGGGTGGGGATGAGTAAGGGGGTGCAAGAAAATAAAATAAAATTACCTCCTTGCTACATCTCTCCTACATCGCCTTTCCTCCACGTTGGGGCGAACAGGAAGCCCCCAGGCTCCCTTGAGCCAATCACAATGCTGCAATACAGAGTTGTGATTGGTGTTACCGTCTTGGTTTGGTGCTTGGGCTGATGGTAGCCTGGGCATGTTCTCCACCCAGTCTGTAATGCAGCATGGGTGTGGAACATGCAAAGTACGCATGGCTGTTCGGCCAGCCTGAGACGGTCGTCCAAATAGTCATGAGCACTTACAGTGTGCCCACCAGTACTCCTCTGCTCTGGGAGCAGAGCATTTCCACCCCGCAAAGCTGCTGCAGTAGGGAAAAATAAAATGATAATAACATCAAGTTATTACCATTTTATTTTCCCTTTGAATCACTGTTAGTGGGTCTTGCTGCAATTCTCCACAACCAGGATTTAAGGTACACTTATTCAATGGGCCTAGCTGGGTCCCTGTTGCCAGCCCGCGCCTCATCACGCTTGGCCTGAACTTCTGACTTTGTCCAGATGCGGTCAAGCCAGATATCCCCAGTTGGAGCTTTGTGCTATTTGGTGCTACATTAACTTAATTGATTAAAATTGCATATCCGCCATTCTAGTGATTGGATATTTGTTGTTTTTTACCTATATTTTACTCTATTCATATAAATTGGTATAGGATTTTTCTTTTGTTCTGTTTTCCATTTATTACTATTTGAAGAACTGCAATAATAGTCACTGCCTCTAAGTTAAACCTTACTGCTTTTGTGCCATGCTACCAGAGGATTAAGTATAGGTTAATTTTAGGTTGTGTGTGATTTCACCCTGAAAATGACTGTGGCTGCTGCTTGAATGGGATTTTACCTCGCTCAACCAGTAACCGAATTTCTTAAACTGAGCCAATAAGGTGAGAATGAATTGGTGTAAATGAGCAAGGAAACTGCGAGGGTAGCACATGAGGGACATGTTAAGATGGCAATGTTTGTGAATTTGATTTGGCTCAAAGGATGAAGTTACAAAAGAAATTCAGATTGACCATATGCTACAAGAATTTGAAGACAATGAATCTACTAGGACTGAACACCCATGTTAAGGAATTGGTTGAGTGGATTAGAGAATGGAGTGACTTGGAATGATTTGAATCTTTGAATCTTGCTGGTGGTGAAGGTGTGAACATGCAGATAGGTTCCATGTGGTACGTGTAAGGAGGAATTGTAGTCTAGCAAGGGAGAGGTAGAGGAATATCAGAACGTCTTTCAGAGGGCCATGAGGCACGCAGAGGCTAATGGGCCAAACCGTGGTGGTTGATGGCCTTTTATCCTGCGCTCCTGGGGTCCAACCTATTATGGATCCGGCTAAACTGGGCAAAGTACCCCTTCTGAACTTGACTTTCAATGGAAGTACAAGGCTACCACAGGGGAATGAAGATACTGGTTAGTGAATATGACTCATAACTCAAAGGGCAAACAGTACAAACAATAAATCCAGCCCAATACTTTCTTTTATAAGAAAAATGTATATTTAATTTCTAACTCTACACATGCAAAGAAATTTGATATTCAAATGCAACAACACACACCCCCTTGAAGTCGGGGCTCTAGTAGTTGCCAGTTGAATCACTTTCCCAACATCCTTAATGCAAGGTGTACAAGGTTATTCCCCAGTCACTGGTGGCCACATCAGGGAATGCAAACAATTATACTGTACTCAAGAGATCTCCCTTTTGACCTTTTATGAACTCAATCAAAAGTGCCTGTGGTGGCACAGCACCATTAGCAGTTAATTGCCCCGGAGCCCAATTGGCTCAGTTCACATCTTCCCAACTACCACAGCACAGAAGAGTTCATTAATTCAGCAGATGCCTTCAAACACCCACCTGTGAGTCCTGCTCAGTTTGGAGAAGTCAAGATACTTGCAGTCCATTCGGCAGCATCTGGTGCCACAGGCTGTCTCTCAAGAGCAGCACTGCAGGAAGTCTCTCAGATGTTAGAGCAGCTCCCTGCTTGCGAAGAAGTGGTACGTTTTTTTGTTCATGTGGGGGAATGGGAATCCTTTCTTTAGCTCTGGACTGGAGCCAACAAGGCTATAATATCATCCATGGCATCTCTGGCAGTCCTCTGCATTGAGTTGGGGCAGTTTCCTCGCAGTGCAGGTTCACCTGGTGAATCACAGCCTCAGTTTTTTCTTTGGGCAGCAGCCCGAATCCTTTGGCAATATTGGTACCGTCAGACCTGCCTGGTGTCAAGGGTTACAACTGTAAGTGGTGTTATGTGCACCGGAGCGACCCTTGACCCTTTTTAGGCAGGTCGCTCCCCACGCCATACAGCACCACCTGTGTGCCTGTGCCCTTAGCCCAGCTGCCGCTGCTGCTGCCGGAAGTTTGAGGTCCTCCTCCACCCCGCAGTCTACCACCTGTGCCTCATCCATGGTGGCTAGTAGTAGGTCGTAGGTTACTCACTGTTATTGTATTGCTTTTTGTTGTCATTGTTTAGTTTGTCTTTCTGATTTAAACAACCTCAACCTAGGTGAAGAGGGATGCATGGATAGAAAAACAATAAAGCTATGGAAAGAAAACGGTTTTGAGAAAATAGATGACTTCCTGGCCGGCAATAGGTGGAAGACATGGGATCAAATTGCTAGCCAGGTAAGCCATTCCCATTCCGTTCTGAAATGGTCCTTTTTTATGTTGATTCCAATACTCAGAGAGCTGGATAAACAAATTTAACAAAACAATCTTTTGCGCCACTAATTTTAAGTGCATGCAATTTTATAATAAATGGTTGATTTACAGAACTCCCTCTTATCTCCACAATATTTTTCCACTAGTTCCCGATAAATGCTTCCGATGTGAGGAAAAAGGGACCTGGAAGCATATCGTCTGGGAATGCTCTAAAATCCAACCGCTATGGAGGGAAATTGAAAAATATCTTTCCTCTGAGCTTAAAACTCCTATAAATTTCGATGATCTAGTCTCGGTTCTTGGTTGCTCAGCGACCAACACCAAATATGACAAATTTCTTTTCATAGCTTCTCTAATAGTTAAATCACTCATATTGCAGTGCTGGAAAACCAATCAAGTACCGACCTTTCAGGCATGGAATGCTAAATTAATACGAACACAGGGTAGGGAAAGAAAATATGCGCTCAGATCAGGGGGGCTCAAAAAATATGAAAAGTTCTGGAGTGTTTTTGAATTGTAAAACATACCTTCATAATCTCTAGTCTGCCTATATGCATTTTTCTTAAGCACTTCTGCACTTTATAATTACTTTTTGCATTTTATAATCATGTCATAGACACTCGATTATTGATTATTTATGTATAACTATATGCCATGTATTGCACCAAAGCTTTTAACAAATGTATTCTGTAATGGTGATCTTGTTTTTATGAACTCTCAATAAAAATAATTTTAAAAAAAATGTGTTTAGTTTGTCTTCGTTTAATTCCTCCTTTCACCCTCTTGTGCTATTCTGTGCCCTTTGTCCTTTCTCTCCTTCTCGTGGGTGTTCCAGCCGCTGTGACCCTTACGGCCCCACCCCCGCTCGCTTCACTTTTGCCTTAGCGTAATTGTATTTCTTTGTTGTCACTGTTTATTTTGCCTTTGTTTCATTCCTCCTTTTTCCCCTCTTGTGCCATTCTGTGCACTTTTTTGCATCCTGTACCCCTCGCTGTTCCTCACTCCCATTTCCCACCGCTGAGTCCCTTGTGGCCCCACACCCCCTGCTCTCCCATTCATCTGCTCACACCTCCCAGCTGCTCCTCCCAAACACCTCCCCTTCTTATGGCGGCAGCTGGTACGCCTAAGGCAAGCCCGTCTGTACCCATCCACGCCTGGACTGCACCCAGTGCCAGAACCCCTGGCCCCCGCGAACGCCACGACAGTCGATGCCGCTACGATGTCAGCACCCTCCACGTACTCAACATCGGACGATCACACACCTGCTTTCTAGCCACCCTGAAGCGCACCCAAGGACCCTTCTCCTGCCGGAAGTACAGCTTCACCAGCATCCGAGCAGTAAATCCACCAACCAGGAAAGAACCCAACTACCTCAGATGCAACCTTCTCAACACCCGCTCCCCCCGCAAACACGCCGTTAAACTCTAGGACCTACTCGACTCAAGCTCTCCAGACATCGCCTTCCTGACGGAGACCTGGCTGAACCCCTTCTTGGCACCCGGCATCGCCATAGCCATCCCGGACGGCTACAAGATCACCGGCAGTGTCCGCACCAATGGAGCAGAAGGAGGAATCGCCATCGTCCACAGGAACACTTTCAGAGTCTCAACCAACACCAACGACACCCTCAGCCCCGCCGAACACCTGCACTTCCAGATCCACACTGATCCCAACACCACCCTCAGAGGCACCCTCGTCTATAGACCCCCCAAACATTGACCACAGTACAGCAACTCCATCGCCAACCTCGTCAGTACACATGCCCTCGCCTCCACAGACTACATCCTTCTCGGGGTTCTGAACTTCCACCTCGAGAACAACAACGATTGAAACTCCACCACCCTGATAGACAACCTCGCTAACCTCGGACTCGGACAACTCGTCACAACACCCACACACTCTGCTGGCCACATGCTTGACCCCATCTTCTCCACAAGCGCCCATGTCTCCTTCCACCACACCACCGAACTCCACTGAATCGACCATCGCGGCTTCCACTTCACCTTCCAGAAACCCACCAGGCACCACCACACCCAACAGATCCACTGCCACTGCTGGAGCAAAGTCACCGAAGACCAACTAACTAACACCCTCGCCCGAAGCCCACCCGCCGACTCCACCGACCCCTACACCTCCGTCCGCAACCTCAGACAATGGATCGACGACTGCGCCAGCACCCTCCCTTGATCAAGAAACCCTCCAACAGACACTCCAACAAGAAAGCCAGTTGGTCCACTGAAGACCTTGAGGCCTCCAAGCAAACCTGCTGAAAGCTACAGAAGAAATGACTCCGTGAACAGACACCGGCCAGCTACACAGCCAACAAGAACAACACCCACATACACTATCACCTCATCAGATCTACCAAAAGGGCCTCCTTCAAAGACCGCCTATACAACAATGCATACAACAGCAAAGAGCTCTTCAACATAGTGAAGGAAGTTTCTTACCCCAGTTCCAACACCAACAACATCCCACCTTTCCAAGACCTGTGCGACTCTCTTGCCACCTCTTCCATCGCAAGATCGCAGACATCCACGACAGCTTCAACGTCGCGACTGCCCCGACAACCACTGAGACCTCCGTCCCCGCGTCCACCATCCGCACCGACCCCCTGCTATCCTGGACCAACATAAACCATGACGACACCATCAAAATAATGAACACCAACCACTCAGGATCTCAGTCAGACCCATGCCCACACCACATCTTCAACAAGCCAGCACCACCAATGCACCTCATCTCCGGAAAGCCATTAACATCTCCTTTGTGACAGAAACCTTCCCAGAGAGCTGGAAGCACGCCGAGATCAACGCCTTACTGACCCCAAGGACCTCAAGAAATTCAGGCCCATCGCCCTGCTCCCGTTCCCAGCAAAGCTCATCGAGAAGACAGTCAACAGACAACTGACCCACTATCTCAAGGAGAACAGCATCCTGGACCCGTCCCAGTCTGGGTTCCACAGCAACCACAGCACCGAAACTGACCTCATCGCAGCCACCTATGATATCAGAGCCCTGCTGGACAACGAAGAAACAGCGGCCCTCATCCTCCTGGACCTGTCAGCCGCCTTCGACACTGTCCATCACCACACCCTACACACACGCCTCCACGAGGCTGGTATCCCAGACAAGGCTCTGGACACGACCACCTCCTTCCTCTCCGGCAAAACCCAGAGCGTCCGCCTCCCCCTTTCCGTTCCGAAGCCACCGAGATCATCTGCGGCGTACCCCAGGGCTCATCCCTCAGCCCAACATTGTTCAACATCTACATGGCACCGCTCGTCCACGTCGCCCGACTACACGACCTCAACATAATCTCCTACGCCGACGACACCCAGCTAATCCTCTCCCTCACCAAGGAGCCTCTCACCGCCAAAACCAACCTCCATGAAGGAATGAAAGCCGTTGCCGTCGGCTCCACCCCCTCAGCCTAGGATGACTCCTGGTGGCCTACCCCACTGGGAAAAGCTCCAACACCCACCCACCACGCACGCAACCTAGGGGTCATCCTCGACTCTACTCTCTCCATGACAAAACAGGTCAACGCCGTCTCGTCCTCCTGCTTCAACACCCTCCGCATGCTCCACAAGATCTATAGGTGGATCCCCACAGAAGAAGAACGGTCACCCAGGCCCTCGTCAGCAGCAGAGGGTACTATGGAAATGCCCTCTATGCAGGAGCCTCGGTCAAACTCCTGAAACAACTCCAATACATTCAAAACACCTCCACACGCCTGATCCTCGACATCCCCCACTGCAGCCACATCACACCGCACCTGAGAGACCTGCACTGGCTCCCCATCAAAAAGAAGATCACCTTCAAGCTCCTCACCAATGAACAAAAGGCACTCCACAACACTGGACCAGCATACCTCAACAGAGGACTCAGCTTCTACACCCCAACCGCCAGTTCTGCTCCGTCAACCTCGCCACAGTCCCCCGCATCCGAAGAGCAACCTCCAGAAGCAGATCGTTCACTTACCTCACCGCCAAGACCTGGAACACCCTCCCCATCCGCCTACGGCAGACCCAGGACCTCCTAAACTTCACAAGACTCCTACAGGACCTGGCTATTCGAGCAGTAGTAGCATCCTCCCGTCCAGCGCCTTGAGACCCTCACGGTAAGTAGTGCGCTTTACAAGTGTTCTGATTGATTGATTGATTGATTGATTGGCTCTTCCAGCCTCAGCGCCCTGGACCTGAGAGTCACAAGACTTTGCACTCTTTTAAATGATACTTTACTAGTGGCCCCCTTAGGCATTCAGGATCACCACAGTTCAGCATTACGGATGTAGCAAGACCCAAAAGGCACTCAACACTTGTCTCAGTCTACAGCAGCTCTTTCTTGGCTTAAGAGAGGGTTACTAAAACAATCCTACACACAGGTGATGGCCCAATCGGTGCACCTGCAAAATCCTCTCACCTCACACAGGGAATCCCCTTGGTAGGGCTCCCAAAGTACTTGGCTCTCTCCAATGCTTTACTTTTCCTCACAGGCAACCTAGTCTTGGCAAGCAGGCAGGCACGGGTGCTACAGTCTTCAAGGCAGGTGGTCTTGGTTTCCATGGGCCCCTTGGTTATGTCTCCTCACCCAGCAGGGAGACTAACTGGACTTGACCTCCAGTTCTTGTCACAGGCAGATGTCCTGCAGAGCTTCCCCTTCTCACACAGCCTGTTCGGTTGCTCGGCATATGAACGCTTCAGGAATTAAACACCTCCTTCTTATATTCCTTTTCCAAACATGTGATTTAGGTACTGGATCTTTGTAGTTTTATGTTGGGGTTCAGTTTCTTTTGAAGTGGTCACTTCTTTTCATCTTTCTTCTTCAAAGATGTCTGTCACAGCAGAGATGACTTCACATCTGGTTGTCCACAAAACAATTCATGGGAGTGATAGAGTTCATACCTGGATGACAGTGATGTGTGCATCAAGAGGTTAGTACCAGCACCCCAGCCCTGCTCTTTATGATTCTCTTATCAGCCCCACCTCCCTTCCTGAGATGTGTGCAGACCCACTCATTGTGATCTACCACTGAATCTAAGAGTAGTTGTTTGAAATGTAAATGGTGTCTCTTCCTTTTCCTCCAGAGTGTCCCTGCCCAGCTCACAGGAATGTAGCAATACACAATTCTATCTGGGGGATTCCTCTCCTCCTTGTATTTTTGCCAGGCAGTCCTGGGCTTCTCAAAATAAAATGAAACCTAAGATCCTCCATACAATGTACCATTGCAGGCTGATTTATTCAGTGTGCGCCCATTGCACACTTAGGGCCTGATTACAAGTCTGGCAGTCCGAGGACTGCCAGACTCACGTGTGCATGGAGATAGCGGTCTCCTGACTGCCCAATTGCGACTCAGGTGGTGGGACCGCCATGGGACCACTGCTGCCGCCAGGGAACCACTGTTCCCTGAAGGTGGCTCTGTGATCCTGAGGCTACAATATGATTTGGTGGGACCTCCGTGGTCCTTCATTTTGTACTCCAAGCAAGTACACATACACTCAGTACATGCTTTATCCACACATGCACTGCACAGCACTACATCACTCATGTAATGTATTCTTCTCAGGCATACATATATCCAGTACTTGTAGTGACCACAGATGTACTGTATAGTACTGCACCATCCTTGTATTGTACCCTTCCCACGCACAAATACAACCACTGCAGAATCACTATTCCTATGTTGAGCAGCGCTCCACAACTTACCCGATGTCAGCCAAGGGCGAGTTAAGCTCACAGCGCTAAAACTTTTAAAATGTGAGTGAGCCCATAGGTCTCACTCCAGTACCACAGTGTAAAAAGGTCCTGTTCACTACCACTAATCACTACACAATATGCTGCCACCACCGCACTCATGCTGCTTAACTCCTGGTGAAGACGATAGTCTTCCACCACTATGAGGATAGTTCTTTAAGCACCTCTCCTGATCGAACAAGATTGTAATCCATGAAGAAGGCCTGTGTCATGGCGCACAGGCATAATTCATGTTCACCTATGACAAAAATAATCAGCATTAAAGATCCAGAAAACAATACAGTTGGGTACTCAGGGCAGGGGTATACATATTTTACCATGCAGAGAACTTTTCTGTCCCATCAGACACCCATCCCAGATCAGAACATCACAAACCTTTACTAACCTCAAGAGTCACAAAACGTATAAGAGAAACAGCACTGTCTATTTAAGTAGTTAATAAAGGAAACCTTAATGTTCAAGTCACATTATTCTCAATGTCAATACGTCAATCAAAGTAACTCAACATCAGAGAAAAACCCAAATAAAGCATCAAATTGTCAATGTATACTCTTTATGTTCTGTCATTTAATGGTTGTTTTACAATTATGACAAATGAAGACACAGCCAATGCATTTCGTCCCACAACATAGGGACTTCTTCAGGGTAAAAAATACTTTGTCTCACAAGACACTAGTCTTTATCCTATTAAAAAGAGAGTCCTCTATGTTCAGTATAGCAAATCTATCAGAGCTGTATTAGTAAATAAGTCGGTCCGCAATGGAGACTTCCAATGCACCTTCAAACCCTTCTTCTATCACAGATTGGTGGTAATAACTGCAACCGCAGGAACTACTTAGTTTACACCTTAAAAAAAGTAATCACTATGATTTTACTCAAATCAGACCTCAGCTATCCCGGCCTAATAAACTAACCTCAATAGGTTGGGTCGTCAGCACTCCCCTGGCTCAGTGCTCCACTACAAAGTCTAGCCCTTGAAAAGAAATAGACCACCTCAACAGCTCGGGATTGCCTCCCTTCATAGCAATCAACCAATTCAGTGGCTTCTGATCGGTTTGCATCACAAACCTGATGCCTAAGAAATATTGGCAGAGCTTAATCCTTCGCAATAGCTTCCCAGTTCTACTCTCTAGGTAGTAATCTCCTACTAACAAAGGCTACTGGATGCTAAATACCTTTTCATTCAGTTGAGCCAACATTGCTCAAACTCCTTGCCAGAGGAATTCATCTGTACAATGAAAGGCTGACTGTAGACATATGCTTTCTGTACTGGTGAAGTGCATAGTGCCTTCTTTAGTTCCTCAATGGCCTTTTGACACTCTGTAGCTCATGTTACCTTCCTGGCTGCTTCCTAAATTTCAAAGCAGTTAATGAGGTAATTATACTTCCATAGTTGGCTACACAATTCTTGTAGTACCTGATGAGTCCTAAAAAGACCCTCAATTCAGTCTGGGTAGAGATACCTCTCACTCAATCACTGACCAAATCTTGGCATCCAACGGGCGAACATATTCCCATTCCCCATCTCTTCTCCAAGATAGACTACAGACAACTGCCACAACTTACACTTAGGGGCTGATCACGATGTTGGTTTGTTTATGGTCCAACAGCCAAATTACAATGTTGGCGGTCGGAACATGAACTGGTCAGTCATTCCGAAGTGGTTTCAACTGTCTCTTGGAGTCTTCTTCCGGCCAGTCGGAACAGCATTTTAATCCCCTATGGATGGCGTTTCATCCATCAGGATCACTATATGAGTTTCCCAAGCCTTTACGTGCTGACCTTTCTTACAGGGAAAGGCTGTCGGAAACTGAATTTGGGGTCCCATAGCAAGGCCCCCCTGCTTTTGCGGCTTACGTTTGGTGGCCATGGGGGTACCTAGGGTGCACCCCTGTAAATCCATGCACTGTGTGGCAGGCACCCTTGGCTGCGGAGAACGCGAAATTGCCCAAAATTCTGCGTTCCACGACTTCACGAAATTTTTTGCTTGTTCGGGTTCTCAATTTCGTGTTCGCAAGATATTTCCCCCCATGCACGCAAGCAGCGATTGCGAACAGTAAAAAAGCATCTTGAACAAGCAATTCAGCATGTTTTTTTACCGTTTCGTGAGGCGTTGCTAGGGAGTGCAATGAATATATGATGTGCATGTTAGAAATTTACTGTTAAATTATTGCTTTTCCAAGATGGCGCTAAGATTCCGCCGTGTAGATTAGTCCTTTGATGTCGACTATGACTTTTTGAGAAACCCAGCGAGTGTTTAGTCCCCTCTGAGTAGCCGTACTTCCAGACGACACTCACGTCTTTAGGACGAACATGATAGGACACCGGCCCCACTTCTGAAATCACGTGATGTGGACTGTAATACAACCGAGTAGTCCGTGGTCAGTTTTGCCCACGATGGATTGTAACAAGGATTGGGAATTTCATATCAGTCCCTGTGGTAGAGAAGTTAGGGGCAGAGCAGTGGAAAGGCCATTGGGATAATATTGTTGAACTTAAGGAATGAGGTCTGCAGTATTTTGGATAATGGATTAGGAAGACACATTTGTATTTCCATATTACTTTTTTAGTGAATTGACGAATGGTATAGGGCCTGAAATCCTATTAAGTTGGATAACTTGTGCATAGAGGAGGTGACAACCAACATAAAGGAACACCAGATACAATCTCAAGGTATTTACAAGGGCAAAACAGCAATGGTAAATGAAGTGAAAACTCTGCCATTAAATCGATTGTGAATTTAAATGAGTCTACGTTACTTTCCATGCATAGGTGAAAACATCATCTGTGAGATTGTGAGAGCTAGTTATACGGGCCAAAAAAAGACAGGATTTCAGACGTTTTTCGCCCCAAATCGAAATATTTTAAGGTAATAAGATTTTCGGAAAAAAGGTTGCCATGCAAAGTCCATCTATGGGTAATAGGTGTTAAAATTGCTCTTTCCTCTATACCGTAGTGCATATCTGGATAGAACCAGGGTTTCCGAGTCAAGATAGAATTGATGTTTCTTCGCCTTTCTTACAGAATATCTAAGGTAATAGGGGTGAAAGCACGGGGCCCGGGGTGAAAGCACGGGCCTGTGGTTAAAACCTGCCTTAGTTTGAGAATAGGTGATTGAATACTTCTTTATTCACCCTGTAGGCAACAAATTTGTGGTTTTTGGACCACTAGAATTTGGCGCTTGAAAAAACTTTGAAGTGTCATAAACGTAAAATGGAAGAGCCATCTATGAGTAAGTTTTGATATATAAATTTCCCAAGATATCCAATAGGATACAAACTATGTAATAATGAATGAGAAGTAAAGAAAGACATCTGTGATTACTGTTAAAATACCCATATACTTATTAAAGGGGGAAAATGAACTATCTCTGTGCCTTGAGTAGGTGAAGGCAAATTGCAGTTGTATAGATCTGTGTTTTTCTTTCACAATGGATAGGAATCACTTGTGTTGTTGGGTATAAGGTAGCACTCAAGGGTGTATTGTTGGTATGATTCACGTATTTGTTTATCGGTCCAAGCAATGTCTCTTTAATATGTGTCATGGGCATAAAACGTAATGTGGATTTTTTACATGCTTCTTTGCAGATAATTCCAGGGTATAGAGAAAATAGATTGACAAATCTGGCCGGTCCTGATGAAGGTGGTTTCTATCGCTGTTACCTTCCACTGAAACGCGTTGACCAAGTCCTTTTAAAATTCCTCTGACTATAGTGGCTACATATTGGGCAATACAAAGAACAACATTATAAATGTTAACGTATCCAGATGTATGAGGTTGTGACTGTGTATGAGTGAGAGAGAGTGCTGTGTGTGGTATAGTTCTCTACCTGGTGATATGTGTACTCATTTGAGTATTAGTATAGGAACAATAATTTTGTATTATGATCTATTAATGATAACAATGTATTTTGTGGCAAAAAAATCTTTTTTAATCATGGAAAAAAATGATATGGAGATAAGTGTCTTAAAAGAAAAAATAATTTCAATAAAAAAATGAGAAAGTAAAATCAATGTGTTATTGCAGTTTGGTTATGAAAAAGTAGAAGGTCGTGAGGAAGTTGCTTTATTGTGATCAATGGGTGTTACCCATACCAATCTTGTGGTATTAACTGGTGCTCTCACAGATTGATGTCAGCCATTTTTCCTTGGACCTGGAGAGGTACAGACTTCTATGATTACCCCTTTGATTCTTTACTGAAGTGTGCCTTAGGCTAAAATGTATTTCCTTATCCTTAAGAGACTCTTGACAAAGCTTCTGAAAGGCATATTACCCGACATTTATCTACTTTTCCTGCAATTTCCCAATTTGTTTAATATTTTTAGACTTAACCATTCTCATTAGTTTTAAACTCTGAACTAGAGGACTTTAGATATTACTCATACTTAAAAGAGAAAATCGAAGACTCTTCTCTGAACATCAGGTTCTGCTGTTAATTCTTTGTATTGCTCTGACTGAACTTCCTATTGGTCTCATGCTCATGCTGATGCGCATGAACTTCTTTAGGAGCCTTGGCTATCCAGTTGTTATTCTGTACCTTTATAGTGTGATATTGAGATTTATTTACTTTAACATGACAGCTAATTTGTAATAAAACTTCATAACTTTATTTACTAATTATCAGTCCTTATTGGGTATCCAAATGGTTTACTTAATTATAGGTGTTTGATCAAGTGCTAACTCCCATCACCTCTCAGTCGTACGCAAAGACCCATCGGATGACTAAAGGTAAGAGAGTTGTCACAGCACGGGATAAACTGGAAGCATTGTCAAATTGTTGTCACTGAAGTGAGGCATTTAGGGTGTCACATTTAGAAATTGCCCAAACCCTGTCCAAACCTCTGAAGCCCATGGTTCATTCGAAGGACTGATGGAGTTGCATCAGGTCAGGAACAAGTTGTAACAGCAGAGGTATGAATATTAAAAGGGTTGCATGTTGAAATTGCTTATCCTGGCAATCATAATGTTCGAAACTAATATCTGTGACATTGTTTAGTCAAAACTAATAAGGCAAAAACTGCTCTTAACACAGGAAACACAAGAGGTTATATTTATGAAAACCTTCACTAATTTATTACATTGGTATCAGAAATGACTTGAGAAAATGTTGCAGAATTTGTAGGGAATGAAGCACAGCAATACTACGTGGAGGATTTGGAATACTTCATTAGGAGTCGACTTAAAAAGATTGAAAACGTGTCAAGGGCTACTGGTAGTGGTACGGACGGAATGGGTCCAAGACAACAGGCGGTCAGTCTAAATCAGAGGTCTTCAAACTTGTTTACTCTGAGCCCCCCCTAAGCAAAATGTTTTGAGGTCGGGCCCCCCTCCAAAACTTTATGGGAAGGATTGGGGGAGCAGGAGGGACATGGCTGCGTGCAGGGCTTATGAGATGATTTCAGGAATACTTTTTTTATAGCTTATGAACTGCACCAAATATGAGACTTATGAAACAGCAAATGCATCAAACAAAACCAGATATCCCAAATAAACTACTCCCCATAATTGGGGTGTTGTGAGCCCCTCATACTCTTTGACCCCAATCCAACAATACCTGCTGCACTAATGATAACTGCAGTCCTGAGTAGCAGGCTATCTCCTCTGCCTCTTTTACCTCGTCCCCACCATGATGGATCATCACCTCTGTCCTAACGCTTGAAAGAACAATAGGCTCTGATGCCCCTTTTTTTAATGGTAGACAGTCATACATGTGATGCAGTAGGCCCCCCAAATTCCTGGCCCCCAGTCCTGCTGCATCTGCTCCTTTATGATAACCAGCAGTGGCCACTTACACACTTGGCAGCAGTACTAGCTTCACTAATGAATGACCCTTTAAAAAAAAAAAAAACACTTATATTGTCACCTTCTTTGGGTATCTCTCTGAAGAAGTGGTCTCTGGCCATTTGTAAACATAAAAATGAGTCTGCATACAGTACTCCTTATTCTGGGCCTTCTCTGACAATACCTTTGAACCTCGCTCCTTTCCTAGACCATTTCTGTAAGGCCCCAAGGATCGAGAGGATTAGGGCTCTGTATCTGAATGCAACCCCGCTGGCCTTCTACCTGCCACCTCATGGACTCGGCTTTCACAAAAAAACTTCCCCTGAATGGTTAATACTGACTTTGAGATGCCTCTGCCTGAAACAAAGTGTGTGGCGGTAGTGCAGAAAGTTAAAAAAGAAACCGACCTTCTTACCAGCCATTAATTGAATGAGTCACTTAAAGCCAGGGCCACTGGAATTATGAGTTTCTGCAGCAGCAGCTTTTTCCACATATTTATCAGTTTAGTGCATTTGCTAAATGTTCCGGAGCAGTGAAAGGCCCTTTGCAAAGATTGACTGGTAATCTTGTAGTTGCTTTCTGCTGTATTTCGGTGTTAAACTGGTACTAATGAGGTGAAATATTTCCCCTGACAGCGTTACCGTGAGTTAAAATGACAAAATAATGAAGTAATGCTAACCACACAATGTGGCGCTTTGTGCCACATAATTTACCTTTTCTTGACGCATAATTTAGTCAATATATAATTCAACAGGAGCAAAGAGGGAAAAACAGGCAGGGTTGCCCTACACTCATAATGCATGAATACAACAAAAACCCTGTCCTCTTGGTGATTTATATATCAGTATTTAAAAAAATGTAGATAGAATGTCATATACTTATTTCCTCTACTATAGCCCCTCACTTTAATTAGGGGATTGCAAAATGTATATCAACAACCATTTAAAATTTCAAAATATTCACAATTCCTATTTATTTTCTATTTTCAAAGTAGATACTATTTCCCAAATGACAGTTCACAGAAAACAGGCAGATACACAAAACGGCAAAAACATGTTGGCTATAGGTATCGGTATGCAATAAAAGCTACCTTTCCTTTTTTTTTAATTCAACAGACTACACCTGAGAAAATAGAATAAAGTGTTATGAGAGGTGTGTCTGTTTGATTTTATCACTTTGTCACTGCGGAGTGATATTGCCTTTCGCTCCTTTGCACCTTACTTATCACACATGTTCCTTTTTTTGTTATTGACACTGTTGGTTTTTTTTTTCCTGGACAATAAAAATGACGGCCAGTGATGAGAAAAGGGGCCTAATCTGGTGAGTACCTGCCAGTTACCCCGATGGTGGTGCGCCTGTGAGGTGTCATTTTTGTCCTTCACATTTTTTTCGCTTGCTGTTTTGTGTATCTGCCTGTTTTCTGTGAACTGTCATTTGGGAAATAGTATCTACTTTGAAAATTGAAAATAAATAGGAATTGTGAATATTTTGAAATTTTAAATGGTTGGTGATATACATTTTGCAATCCCCTAATTAAAGAGAAGTAAGGGGCTATAGTAGAGGAAATAAGTATATGACATTCTATCTATATTTTTTGAAATACTGATATATAAATCACCAAGAGAACAGGGATTTTGTTGTATTTATGCAAAATTTAGTCAAACCTGCCACATAATGTTGTCCTCTTCTGCTGAATAATTCCAGTGGATCTGCTTAAAGCTTTATGGTGGCAAAGATCTATTCTTTTTAAGATGTAATGTAAAGGAGTTGTCAGCTGGGATCTGGAATAGTGGAGACACTTACAAAAATGTCTGCATTAGATACAGTTTGATTACTTATTACTAAAAAGTATATTTTGCAAGAACTTGTTTTATCTCAATCACTGCATCATTTTGCATCAGCCTAGCTTAGAGTATGTAAATACTGTTTTAAAATAATGACTTACATATTCACAGTGCATTCTGCTACAGTCTAGGACCTCATAACACTATAAACAGGGCCATTGGAATTATGCGGCAGGAGAAGGCCAAATTATGCAGCATGGTTGACAATTCTGCAGCAAGCAAAGGCGAATTATGCTGCATTTTTTGTGATATTTAGAACAACAAGGTACCCAAACGAGTCAGCACAGGACCTCAGGGAACATACTGTAGGAAACAACAGTGGTCCTGTGCAAGTGAATTTACAAGAACAATGAAAACAGACACAATCGATTCTATATTGATATGACTTGTCCAGCCGGACAGAGGTCTAAATCTTTTACTTCAAAAGGAATACACAAGAAATTTCCTTCGACAATTTCACGTGGTGGGGAACAACCCTGTACCCTACTTAAGCACATACAGATTAGTACATTCGAAAAAACTGTGAACAAGAACAGGGCTTTTAGGCAAAAGCTTCAAGGTTCTGAAATAACAATTAGAACAGATAATTCAAAATGCACCTTTACATCTACATAACACATGGTATAAACAATGTATAAGGTACATAAAAGGTCGACGGCGTTTCGATCCCACTATTTAATCATGGGGATCATCATCAGGACATTGATTTATGCCTAATTCGGTCAAGCCTCTATTGCCTGGAAGAAATGGGGGGAGAGAAAAGGCATTGAGAAATAAGGTGAATTAAAGAAAAATAGTGGACGTTATCTTACACTGTGGTGATTGGTGAGAAGGTGTTGAGGATTTTAAAAAATTGGCACGTAATATTTTCCTTAATGGTGGCACATGAAAAGAAACTGGGGCATATAACACCCTCCGTTTGTGGTTTATTTAACAGTTCCACTAACAATGCTCACATAACAGTCCCTAAGGTTCGACAAGGCTATTTAATTGCGGGACAGACGGAACAGGAGCTGATACGCCCTCCGTACAATAAGATTCAAAAGGCAAGGCTATGGTGATGGCCTACGAAACGGGAAGAAGGACAGTGATGAACCTTCGGCGTGGTGAAAGTGAACGGACGGGCAGTGCCAATGGCAAGGGGGAAAGAAAGGATTGAAGTGCGGGTGGACTAAGTGAAACAATGCAGTCCCCCGATACTGGAAGGATTGCAGTGGAGATGGCCCAGTATTGTTAGACAAGCCGAGTGGGGAAGTGTGGATGGACTTCCCCACCATGTGAAATTGTCGAAGGAAATTTCTTGTGTATTCCTTTTGAGGTAAAAGATTTAGACCTCTGTCCAGCTGGACAAGTCATATCAATATAGAATCGATTGCATATTTTGTGATAGCATTACTGCACTATTTTGCTATTTTTACACTTGTTAACATTGTCCTGGCATTTATTGCCCCTCATAAGTACCACATTAACACCCACATATAGCAATAAGCAACAGAAAGGTGACCAGTCTACCTTTAGAAAGGGCCTTCCACTGCAAGGTAACATGTGTTGCTGCATTTTTTAATCTGCAAATTATGCTGCAGATGATGGATTATGTGGCAAATGCGGGAAACCCCTAACTATGTGCTGAGAGTGCAGGGTGAGTATGAAAGTGAAGGGTGAGAATGAGCAGTGAGTTGTCTGAATGCAGGGTGAATTCCCAGACACTTGAAGTTAATCAGCATGTTATTGATGTGGTGTAGGGTTTCAGATATAAGTTAAACTATTGCTATTATGGAATTAATCAGGGAATCGAGGGTTAAATAAATAATGTGCTCATCCCGCAACAAACTTCCAGTCTTCTGATTTGGGTTGGCAGCTCATTATTTTGATGTTGCAGACATTACAAAAATAAACATTCACCTAAAGCCCTATTTTCAGCACTTATCTGTGCGTACTTTTACAAGCAAATATAAAGCACTTTTAAATGTGTTCTAGGGCTGCCTGAATGATTCATGACTGAAAATAAAAGGAACACACCGAAAGTCACTTTACAAATAAATACATACTTTTTTATTTAAAGACCCTATTTAGTGTCAAAGCAAGGTCTTTGCAGGCTCTTTAAACATACAAGGCTGGCATTTTTTCTATTGGCAACCCTTTTTTGTACTCCTTTTCATGAAATGCATTTTCTCACTACAGCAGTACATTTATAATACAATTGTAAGGAATAGGCAGAGTCGGGCCCAGGAAAAAGAAAAAAACTAAGCTTCGGTAACCAGTTCCTGAAGGTATTTAAATGGTCTTTAAAGACCTGTGAAATACTCGGTTGTGCTGGAGTCTTAACAAGACTCCAGACACTGCCCAGCCGAGCCCCCACTGACCTCTGGCCCCACGGGAACTCTGAGGGCTTCAGAGTAAATGAAGACAGCCTGGAAATACAGCAAATAAACATCGCTGCACTTCCAGGCATCTTCACTTACATGTACTTGTAGAGGCCTTTGCGCCCCCTGGGAACCCATCCACGCCCCCCCAGAGGGGCGCGCCCCACAGTTTGAAGAACTGTGGTCTAAATACAAGGGACTTATCATAGTCCTCCTATGAAGCTGTGTGAAATTGTATTGACGGCTTCCTACCTGTTCGTTCGCCATTAATCATTAAGATACAGACTTATCATAGTCCTTTAGAAGCCACATACGATTTGGACTTACGGCTCTCTACATCTTCACTATTTTCTAATTTTAAAGATGTAAGTTACCACAGTCACAAGGTTTTATGGACTGCTATATTCGCTATTGAAATCAAGATGAAAGAGTGGCCCTTGACATGATTTCAATCTTTTTAAGTCCACTCCTAATGAAGTATTGCAAATCCACCACGTAGTATTACTGACGAGCCGTTAAGTCTTTACAAGAAATACCTTTTTTCAGAGCCTTGAGGAAGTCATGGATGTGATGAAACTCATGTTGGCTGTTTCATGTTCTGTATCAAAGACTGGACCACTTTCTTACGATTATAGAGACCTTAATGTTTGACTGTATCATCGAGCTATAAGTGCTTCAGTCCCTGCAAATTCTGTAACATTTTTTCTAGTCATTTCTGATACCAATGTAATAAATGAGTGAATGTTTTGATAAATTAAATCTCTTGTGTTCTCTGTGCTAAGAACACATTTGTCCTTATTAGTCTTGACTAAACAATTTCACAGATTTTAGTTTCAAACATTATTAGTGCAGGGAGATACCCAGTCTTTGTAAACTAGTTTCACTTTTGGTTACCTGTGTCTTTTGCACCCAAGGTAGTGGGGTGTTGTCTACCCTGAGTGGAATGACTTTGACTTATCTATATAATTTGATTTCACTTTGTACTTGGCCGCCCATTTATAAATGTTTCTATTATTGATGTGTGATCCAATTATCAACCACTACCATCTCTTGATCTGTTGGCATTGCTTTTGCTTAGCTTGCTGTGTTTTGGAGTGACTGACATGTGTTCTACTGAGATGTTTTAAGTTGTTCTATCTATTTGGTGCTTAATGCTGAGAAGTTGAAGTGGTTAATGGATCCCAGGATGGTTTTAAAAAGTGTAGAATACACTATGGACTACATGTATTAAAATAGCATTTTGCAGGACCAAATAGTGATTTTTATTGAATTGTTAATTGGTAATTATCAGAAGTTGAACTGCAAACATGACAGAGAAGTTTCCCGAAATGTGAGCACACATAACCAAGTTTTGACACTAAATAAAGGGACTTGACACCAAAAGAATGTTGGAATGTACTCACCAATTTATGACACAAGCTTTCAATATACTAATTGAAGCCCTGAAGATGTCTGTGCAGGGCGAAACGCATTGGCTACTATAAATCACTTCTCTAATGACGCTTTTTAAAAGAAGAAAATGAATAAAGAATATTTTTTTAACTGAGAGACTGTCGTCAGATAAAGTGATTTACGTCATATGTCACATACTTGGATATATCACCATTATAAATTCTTGATAATGTATGTCGGCCTCTCAATAACTAGGTATACTGTTATTAGAATTGTGGGTGCTGGACTAACAGTGAAAAAAAGGTTAGTTGTTGAAAATACTTTCCATTGTTTTGCAAAAGATTGCAGGGAAACGCAGCCGTGAAGAATTGTGTAAGGAGTGAGATTGGTGTCAGAGTGTGCCAAGCTGGAATTGGCCGGTTGGTTTAAAGCCAAGCTGAGATTGGTTGTCTACCTCATAGAGCATTGCTCTGATATTGGTTGTGAAGAAATTTTTTCCTGGTTTGAGATGAAAGATCATTGTAGTTGTCAATTTACTGTTGAAAAATGAAATTCTTTGAGGATGTGCAAGTCATGTTTAGGGGAGATGTAAAGATACCTGTTCAAGAGGGAGAAGAGGCACTACCTGAGGAGGTACCAGATCAGTATATGACTAAAAATGAAGGACTCTGTACGTGTATTTGGCTTAAACAATAGCAGAAGATCACGAAGAAAGGAGGTGCATTAATGTTTCCACACTATGGCACTTTTGATTTGTGAATCATTGAGAATTTTAGGTGAATACTATGTTGGGTCTCATGTTCCTTTAATTACTGTGTGCCTATCTTTGAGTATTCTTAGCATCCACACTAAGAAAGCTAATTCAAAATGGGGTATTTGCTTATTACTCGCAATTTTTTATTTGAAAATTAACAATTTTTTTTCACAATTTTTTCTTTTTAAAAAAGAGAAGCATAGGAAATGAGGACACATCAACAAACCACATTGGATAGAAACTTCATGCATTCTAAGCCTTCAATCATATCACATTCGCCGCGACATTCGTCACAATCATACCTCAATCAATCATACCACATTCCCCTGTACACTACAGTTGGCCCCCATTTCTCCACTTCCATGTGTTTGAACAGCTCATTGACATTGTTTGTGCCTTAGTGGTGTATGCCTATGTTCTTAGACTGCTGATGTGCAATTCTATATAAGTTTTTCTTCGCCATTTTTCTAAAACCATTCTCTGTTATGCTTCTTTCTCCTTTTTGATTCTAGTGTCTGAGGCCCTGATGAGAATCCCTGACGACCAATAAGGGATTTGAAACGCGTAGGCCCCTGTTCTACTGGTCTGCTAGAGTATCTAGGGGGCATCTTTCTCCCAGATCTCTCACCATCCTATGCACATTACCTTGGACTGCAATGAGTTCTATTGTATGATTCTAAACTCACTAACAGATAGGAATGTGACCTCTTAAAATAGCACTAAATGTTTGAAATATTTGTGCTGATCCAGTAGCTTTTCTGTTTTACTATAGTGGTAGTATGTGGTATGATTGATTGAGGTATGATTGTGACGAATGTCACGGCGAATGTGATATGATTAAAGGCTTAGAATGCATGAAGTTTCTATCCAATGTGGTTTGTTGATGTGTCCTCATTTCGTATGCTTCTCTTTTTTAAAAAGAAAAAATTGTGAAAAAAATTGTTAATTTTCAAATAAAAAATTGCGAGTAATAAGCAAATACCCCATTTTGAATTAGCTTTCTTAGTGTGGATGCTAAGAGTGATCATTGAATAAATGTAATCAGCACTGGCACTTCTTTTGTTATTTGTTGTATAGGCTCAGCCTTGCTGATCAGAGCCAACCCCCATTTTGTTCTCACATTATTCTAGCTGGCGTCTGCCCGCGAGGTACTTGTGCTTTTCAATTAACTTTGAAATTTGAGTATATTCGGTAGCTCATCCTTATTTCTATTGATCTAGTGCGGATTGATTGACAACCTCTAGATCTTTTCTTATTTCTTTTCCTTAATATTCCTCCACTTTTTTTCTTCTTTATCGCATATATTCATTTCTCTTTTTAGGTTTTTAAGTAATGGCAGACAAGGACACATTTGCCTATAGTGAAGAGCACATCAGTAGTCTACTTAGGGATCCACCTATATTCGCCTCAGTCTCCCTTAGCGTGTCAGCGACATCCCAGAACGAATCAGAGAAACTTTTACGTTTGAAAAAAAAGCAAATCAGAACTGATCTGCATGGTCACTTCCTATTACAACACCTTAGGGAAGGGACCATCCCAGCTGGTCTTCAGATCAAAAATATTCCGGTGATTTTCACCGAAGATCCCATCTTCAAAAAAGGTTTCTCCTTTATCGAAACAAAATGCAGTAGGGACCTCATGGTCCTGACGGTTGAGACAGCAGTTAGACTATCCAAGATTGAACTCGAAGAAATAGCGAAATTGGAAGCTGAGATCAGCACTAATCCAACAATAGCAGACGCCAAATCCTTATTAGAAAAAGTGGAGAAGGAAATCCAGGAGTTCAAGGACTACACCGTAACTCAAAAAACTAATCAATTTGAGAAGGACAAAAAGAATTTCTCATTGGAGAACACTTACCCTTATTTACAACCTGACTTTTATGCGAAAATGGAATCCAGACGATACCTACCAGATAATCAAGGCAGGTCCAGAAAACATTTCATTTCCTTTGGGGAAACTTCATCATCCTCAGGTAACGATAGTGATACAAGTGGTAATACTAACCAGCCCAATAGAAATAGAAACTGGAATTCCAATCAACAACGCGGACAGGCCCAAAATTCTTTTTTAGGAAGAGGCCAAACGAGACCGAGAGGCCGAGTCAGATACACAACTCCATGGGAAATGAAGACCCGTCGACAGCATTACAAGAACTAGATAGGTCTCCCATTTTCCATCTCTCCCAACGAGTACTAACTCAAGCTGAAGAGAGTATACTGTCTAAAGGATTATCTTTTGTACCTTCAAAAAGAACAGATTTTGTCCGTATGAAGACAGAATTTATAGAATTCTGCAGAAAATTAAGACTAACCATGTTCTTCCTGGAAAACCCTATATCACAAACTACAGAGGTTACAGGCCTACGTAATAAGTCCACATTCTGCCCACCGGGAAATAAGATCCCCAAGGAATTGATAATATTTGAAAAAAGCGTCTTGTCAGCTATTTCACAAATGGAAAAAGAAAAAAGATTCATTAAATTTAATACCACGAGAGAGGAAATGTCTGCTTTAACCACCTTAAAAAATGACTCGACTGTCGTAATAAAGCAAGCCGATAAAGGGGGTTCTATAGTACTATGGGATACCCAAGACTATATGAATGAAATACGAAGACAATTAGAAGACCCCGCCTGTTACCGGAAAATCGATAAAGATCCGACAAAGGAATTACAAAACCAACTCTTTGCTATCATCCAGGATGGCTTTGAGCAAGGATTCGTTGGCAAAAAAGAATGTGAATATCTACAGATCAAGCATCCGAGGATTCCCATGTTCTATGCACTGCCAAAGGTGCATAAAGACCAGAACAAACCACCAGGGAGACCCATCGTGGCAGGATGTGGTTCTCTCCTGGAACCAATTGCAAAATACGTGGACTGTTTTTTAAAACCGTTCATGAATCAAGTGATCTCATATCTACAGGATACATCCGACTTTATAAATAAGTTGGAAAACATAACCTTTTGTGAAGGTACTGATTTGCTAGTCACACTTGATGTGACATCACTATACACGCAAATCCCTCAGGGTGAGGCATTAGCAGTGCTCTCCTTCTTTCTCGACACACGTCCAAGACCTATGCGTGTCCCTACGCAGTTTTTGGTAGACCTAGCATCCTTTGCGCTTAGAAAGAACTACTTCTGCTTTAACAACGAATTCTGCTTCCAAATAAAGGGGGTGGCAATGGGATGTCCTTTTGCCCCCGAATTGGCGGTACTTTTTATGTCAATGTACGAAGACTCGTACATACATAATAACAACCCTTTTGGACAGTTTATTGGGAAATGGTATCGTTTTATTGACGATGTGTTCATGATATGGACTGGAGGCCTTGACAATCTGACGAAGTTCCACCAATGGCTAAACGATAGAACACCTGACATACAATTTAGCCTTACCCAGTCTGAAACAAAGATTCCATTCTTAGACGTAGAGGTCTTTGCAAAATCTGGCAAATTGGCAACATCGTTATTTGTAAAACCTACAGACAGGAACAAGGCTCTCTTATTCCAGAGTAACCATCCGAGAAGCCTAAAGGAGAATCTGCCGTACGGGCAGTTTTTGCGAGTACGCAGAAACTGCACGTATGAGAGTGATTATACACACCATGCAGAAAAATTAGTCTCAAAACTCTGCGATAGAGGGTATCCCAAAAAACTAGTCAAAGATTGCATGAAAAGAGCTAGATGGACACCCCGTGAGACACTACTAGAACGAAAACAGAAAACCGAGCAAAAGCGCCAAGTCTGCGTAACCACCTTCTGCCCTAATGCCAACCAGTTAAAACGAATTATCGGTCAGAATTGGCATTTAGTGAAGAATTTGGATGAGAGCCTAAAAGAGCCTCCGCTTTTTGCGTTCAAAAGAGAAAATAGCGTCGCAAACCATGTGGTGAGAGCAGCAATGCCATCACAAACTCAACCTTCCCTTCGCCAAATGTTGGGACTAACACCTGTACTCGGCCACCACAAATGTGGGACGTGCCTCTGTTGTGACTCCTCGTTACAGGGTATGGTCTTCCAGCACAAGGGTATCTCATGGAAACATGAGGTATTCAGTAACTGTAAATCGAAACTAGTAGTGTACGGCATTTTATGCCCTTGTGACCGCCTGTACATAGGGAAAACTGAGCAGGAAGTGCGACAACGCATCTCGCAGCCTTTAGTGAACCACTGGACCAGGATGCAGCATGGTCTTAATGAATTTAAATGGACAGTTATTTCCAGGATTGAAAGAGACCCCCGCGGTGGGGATCTAAGCCTCAAATTGTCCAAAAGGGAGGCAATGCTGATTGTCAAATTTGACACCGCTGTGTCAGGTTTAAATGAGCTTTCTGAAATTTTTAAACTTTGATCAATATATATCCTAACGCCCCCCTCCTGCGGGTCCTGTAGGAAAATATCGTTTGAAACAATGGGTCGTGTGGCCAAACTATAAACTCATCTTAGTGTGTCCCTATTTCTACTGGGACACGCATGCAGAGTCATTCTGCCTTTCATATATCGCAAATCTGCCGCTTTCTCTATTCATAGCACCACTCGTAAGCGCACGAGTCCTATAACTTGCAACCCCGCCCCCAGGCACCCTGCCACAGCCTCTCATTCGCTACATAGGCACAACCCCTTTATAAAAAGCAACCAGCGTTGCTCTCCCTAACGCGCCGGTGCGAGAGAATAGCACCCCGGTACACGCCGCCAGACCGTGAAGAAGCCGTTCGGATTGACTCCTTGAGGTAATTGCTCCCGCTTCTGCGCTGCATTCCAGGCGTTCGCTGCTCTACTATAATCTCCCAGGGTACGGGTTGCCCCACCTTTTTCAAATCCTTTTATATTTTTCCCATTTGTCTTGCAGCAAGCTCTGATGAAACGGGGATGTGCTGACGCTGCCCCTCGGTCATCGTTAAACACTTCGGCGTGAATACACAACGCCCGGCCACTCAACGACAGAGTGACTTAACAGTTTTTAACCTCAAAGGTAAACCTTCTCTGTCGTTTTACTGCTCTAGCTGCTGCCAAGTCTTTGTGCCCGTGAGCACACAGCAATATATATTACTAATACCGGCGTATTCCTTTAAATTCTTTCAGCAAACGCCGATCGGTATGTGCTGACGCTGCCCCTGCTTAACATGCCAATATACTAACATCTATCTTCAAAGGTGAGGCGACTGTGCAACATAGTTTATGCACTTACGATTGAGATAAGTGGAACGAGACTTAGACTCACAGTCCCTTTTTACTTTTTCGCAGATAAATGGTTCTTTTTAGAACACCGACCAGCGAATGATAATAAGACTAATACGAAGCGCCAACCAAGCCACAGCCTTGTTATTTCCGGCGAGTGTCCTCCGTTCATTAAGGTATCTGCGCCAATATTATTATCAGTGCCTACCATTGAAGCACCTGGCAAAGAGCCTTGTTAGCGACCTATTTATGCTAGATCACATCCCCAAGAACTAGCTTTGTATGAATAGATCTCTTATGCATAACTAATCCCTGAACCCCTTGTAAGTTTCCACAGTTCTTTGCTCAAATGTATGTATGCTGGGTTCTCACTTAGCCGTTGTTTGACTTTTTAGATCCTTTCCTTCCCGAGAAGCCTCCAGTCTATGCCTCCATTAGACCAATCTTCAAGTCATTGGGTCAGTAAGTCTTTTCCCACCCGGTTTCAACCTTCCCCTGTACACTACAGTTGGCCCCCATTTCTCCACTTCCATGTGTTTGAACAGCTCATTGACATTGTTTGTGCCTTAGTGGTGTATGCCTATGTTCTTAGACTGCTGATGTGCAATTCTATATAAGTTTTTCTTCGCCATTTTTCTAAAACCATTCTCTGTTATGCTTCTTTCTCCTTTTTGATTCTAGTGTCTGAGGCCCTGATGAGAATCCCTGACGACCAATAAGGGATTTGAAACGCGTAGGCCCCTGTTCTACTGGTCTGCTAGAGTATCTAGGGGGCATCTTTCTCCCAGATCTCTCACCATCCTATGCACATTACCTTGGACTGCAATGAGTTCTATTGTATGATTCTAAACTCACTAACAGATAGGAATGTGACCTCTTAAAATAGCACTAAATGTTTGAAAAATTTGTGCTGATCCAGTAGCTTTTCTGTTTTACTATAGTGGTAGTATGTGGTATGATTGATTGAGGTATGATTGTGATGAATGTCGCGGCGAATGTGATATGATTGAAGGCTTAGAATGCATGAAGTTTCGATCCAATGTGGTTTGTTGATGTGTCCTCATTTCCTATGCTTCTCTTTTTTAAAAAGAAAAAATTGTGAAAAAAATTGTTAATTTTCAAATAAAAAATTGCGAGTAATAAGCAAATACCCCATTTTGAATTAGCTTTCTTAGTGTGGATGCTAAGAGTGATCATTGAATAAATGTAATCAGCACTGGCACTTCTTTTGTTATTTGTTGTATAGGCTCAGCCTTGCTGATCAGAAGCAAACACCCATTTTGTTCTCACATTATCTTTGAGTATAGCACATGCCACCACGTCTTATGTTCCATCCTGGAATGGTGGCATGTGGAATGGTTAGAGGCAGTTGTACTTTGCTGTCCCTCTGGTCGGTCATTACATTGGATACTTCTTCTTCTTCTTCAATAAAGAAACTCAATTTATTTGGATTATTCCTCTTCCTTTCACTGGCGACGACTGGTTTCGAACCCTGGACCGGCACAGAACTTTTTAAAGGCCGGATTCACCTTTTTAGACAGCATTTACTACTCTGGAGTTCACAAGAACTCAAATCCTGGTAAGAACTGCAGTGTTTCTACATGGATTCATTTTTGGCTTATTTATACCTTCTAAGACTTCCTGCCTTTTATTCAGCTAGCACGTATTTATTTCCCTGGGCTCAAGAATAAGTGTTTTAACAACCCGCGTTGTTGGTTTATTGTGACTTAAGCATAAATTTACCCTGCTAAAGCTTTTTATTCTTTTAAATTCAGGGTGATTTCTGTGACACTTTCTTCTAAAATTGAAATGAGACATCGCGTCTAGCTTGACCCCTTTCACCTCAGCACTAAAGATAGCAACTGTCATTTGGTAAATTAATAACGCTTGTGTATCCAAGCACGAAGATGATTTCTCATTAATTAGCCTTGACAAACTTAAAGTTGTTATCTTTAATGTGTCTAGAGGCATTTTTAACTATTTTGGAAGTAAATGTTGAAGTGTTTATTTCACCTTTGATACGTATCTTCAGCGCGTGTTGCCAACATCCAGCCAAGCGTGAAGGGAATCGCACTGTTTGTCAAATCTAAACAAAGCACCGCATGCAGCTGAGCGTGGAAGCATTGGTGCCGAACTGCGCGTCAGCGTCTTCAAATGTAAACACAGCACTGCGTGTAACTAAGCATGAAGCATTGAACCCGGGCAGCGCAACAGCGTCACTGCGTGCAATTAAGCGTGAAGGCATTCGAGCATTTGAGTGAATACAACAACGAAACGTCTCTACTCCTCTCTTCTCTACGTCAAGCCATTATTTGCATACACACTGTTTCTAGGCAACGGTAATTGACTCAGCAACGCTGAAGCGTATTCGCAACGCGAGCGTTATATCATCTGCCTAATAACGATGTTTTCTTCATTTTGAAGCCTTTTCTGCAACTAAAGAGTTTCATTTTCACAATGCTTTGTGTTCTAATCTTGTATTAAGCTCCTGCCTTGGATTAAAATACAATTTCATTGCAAATGTGCTTTTAATCTTCGAGTATTTTGGATGTTTCTGCTTTGCTCATTCATTCTTCATTGCTGAACTGACTAATTAAGCAAACAATTTGGAAAAGACTCAACGTGCATGTCGGTAATGAACACACCTTACGTCTCAGTGAATTTTCTTTATTTCAATAGATTTATTATTAGTTCATACTAATTTAAAACTTGCACATATTGTTGCATATTTATATCTTTTTAATCTCATAATATATTGCTTGCATAGTGTGTTATAAATTACATTTACTATTTTTCTCAACAGGAACTGTATTTTTCAGTCTTTTCAAAAGAATGTTTTTTTTCTCAATTATTTATTATAATGCAACATCTATTCTACCACCTCCTCCTTTTCTCTCCACTCCTGGAAATCCTACTTTAGAATGTGAATTGTGGTTCAAGGGGTTTGAGGCTTATCTAGAAGCCATTGAGGCTGTTGTTTTCACCCAAAAGAAAAAAGATTGCATTGTTACATCACTCTTTAGGTTCAGAGGGAAGAAAGGTTTTAAAACACCTTCCTCCTTCTGTCGTCATCGGTGAGGGCGATGCTATTGACGGAAATGCATCTGCCTTAAAGGTGTTAGAAATTAGATTTAAAAAGACGCGTACCATTATTATGGAGAGACATAAGTTTTATATGAGAAAACAGTTACCTGGTGTATCTATTGAGACGTTTGTAAGTGATCTACGAGTTTTAGCTGCCACATGCGGTTATAAAACTTTTCATGATGAAATGTTAAGAGACCGAATTGTTGAAAAAAACAATAGTAAAAAGATACAAGAAAAATTATTAATTACACATGATCTGACTTTTAATAAAGCTTTGGAAATAGCGAAAAATATTGAATCTACTGCCATGTATATGGATCAAATGGCTTTAGATACTAAAACACATACCCTAGCTATTGACAAGGCTGTAGTCAGGAAAGAAGTTAAGTATGACAAACAACGTAAAGTATTTGAATGTTATAGATGTGGCAGCTGGAATCATTTGGGAAAAGCACCTTTCTGTTCTGCCATGGATAAATTTTGTGCTAAATGCAAAAAGAAAGGCCATTTTTATAAAGTTTGTAAATCAAAACCAATTTATCCAAATTTCAATCCAAATGTCAAATCTTCTACTAAGAAAGTTTTAGCTATTGAAACCAAATCCGAGCTCAATCCCAGTTCGGAGAGTGAGGATGGTAATGGCATTATGATGTTGTCTTATGCTCATGAAATATGTGTCACTGGATCTCAAAACATGTCATGTATGCCTATTTTAAAGGAAAGTATTTCACTAAGTTTGACACAATCTTCAAACATTAAACGTCCTCATTGTCAGGTTGTGATACATGGTAATCAAATTTCTATGATGGCCGATTCAGGTTCCTTCCTCACACTCATTGGTCCTGAGGAGTGGTACACATTAAAATCATCTGGTATTTCCCTAAGGAAGTAATTTATCAAACCTGTAGCATATGGAGGGAAACCTGTTCAAGTTTTGGGTGAATTTGATTGTACTTTAACGTTCAAAGAGCGTTCAACTCATGCTACTGTGTATGTTGCTGATGATAAATCTTCACTGTTGGGTTGGTTAGAACAAAAACATTTGGGAATCATTTTAGATCCAAACAGTGAGGAGCAGGTTCTCCTTGAAGATAACTTTATACCAGTGTGCACCATAAATTCTCTTGATTGGATTTCAGCTTCTACTACTGTATTTTGTGAAACTCTGGGAAAAATAAAGGGTTTTACCCACCACATTATTCTTAAACATGATGCTCAATCAGTAGTTCACAAGTCCAGAAGGGTTCCATTGGCCATGAGAGAAGAATCAGCTCATGAACTAGATTCCCTCTGCAAACAAGGTATAATTGAACCTATTAACAGCTCGGAATGGCTTTCTCCAGTTGTTTTGGCTAGAAAACCCAATGGGACACTTAGGATGTGCATTGATTTGAGAGATCTGAACGACAGGATATGGGTAGATAGGCACCCCCTCCCGAATATCACGGAAATGTTAAATGCTTTTGATGGTGCAAAGGTATTCTCTACCTTAGATATGTCATCAGCATATCACCAGATTTCACTCAGAAAAGACAGTCATATCTTACTTCTTTTGTCACACCCTCTGGTGCTTATTGCTTTAAAAGAATGTCCTTCGGGCTAGCATCAGGGTCAGCTGTATTCCAGAGAGTAATGTAATCCATGTTTGCTAGTGTACAAAATGTAAAGTGTTTTCAAGACGATATGCTAATTTATGGTAAAAACACAGAACCCCATGATAAGACACTGGCTACCGTATTATCCATTCTAGCAGATCGGGTGCAACTTTAAAAGCTGAGAAGTGCAAATTTGCTGTTAAGGAAGTAAATTACTTGGGTTATAAATTATCAGCTAAAGGAGTAGAACCCAAAGAAGATTTGGTTTCTGCCATAAAGTGTTTTCCTACTCCCCAGAGCAAAGATCAACTCCTATCATTTTTTGGCATGTTAGAGTTTTATGCCAGATTTATACCTAATTGTATTAGCAAAACACATGGGTTAAGGTTACTTATGAAGAAAAATCAACACTTTGAGTGGTCAACTGACCTTGAGAGTGAATTCCAGTCCATAAAATTGGAGTTGAGTAATGCTATTCCTTTGCAACATTTTAACACATATGACCATTCTATTGTGGTCACTGATGCCAGCCAATACGGTCTAGGTGCTGTATTGCTCCAAAAAAAGAGATGGAAAAGAAGTAGTTGTAGCTTTCGCCTCACGCACTTTCGGGGGTGCTGAGTCAATGTATTCAGTTGTGGAACAAGAAGCCTTAGCTTGCTGGTGGGGTGTTAATCATTTTAGACAATATCTATGGGGTTCTAAATTTACAATTCGAATGGACCACAAGCCTCTTGTTAACTTGTTTTCGACCAAAGGTGCTGGAAATGCTACTCCACGTATTGCTAAGTGGCATTATAGATTGGTGGAATTTCATTTTCAGTTAGAGTATGTTCCGGGAGTAAAGAATATTTTTGCTGATTGTCTGTCTAGACTTCCTTTAGCCACTGAACAATCTAGTGAGTTAGAAGAGGAGGAATTTTGCATTGTAGCTTCTTTAGTGGATTCAAATTTTAAGTGTATTTCAGAAGAGGAATGGAAATATGCTGTTCACCATGATA
This sequence comes from Lissotriton vulgaris, assembly GCF_964263255.1. Classification (NCBI taxonomy): domain Eukaryota; kingdom Metazoa; phylum Chordata; class Amphibia; order Caudata; family Salamandridae; genus Lissotriton; species Lissotriton vulgaris. Next base: position 885,657,062 of record NC_141694.1, read on the forward strand.
TAGTGTCACAGGAAATAATTTCCATGCTAAATAAAGTTTGGTCATCTACAGGGGAGGAGATAGATGCCTTTAACATGTTTTTCCTGAATTAAATTTTGAGCGCGGTATACTCAGGGGACTGGACTTATTAGTTGTTCCGGTATCTCTTCAAAGTAAAGTCTTGGAGATTGCTCATGAAGGCCACATTGGAATGAGAGCAATAAAAAGAAGACTTAGAAAAATATTTTGGTGGCCCGACATGGATCGTTCTGTAGAACATTTTGTAAGAGACTGTATTTCATGTGTCACTAGTGATAAAACCCAAGTGACTTTTCCTAGTCCTGTAGAAGCCATTCACGTTCCTGACAGAACCTGGGTTAAACTCGCTTTAGACATCATAGGGCCCATGTTTGTTTTGGATGAAAAATGTAGGTATGGCCTGATTTTAATAGTTTATGGGTCAAAGTGGCCGGAGGTGAAATTTGTAACGGCTGCTACCACTGATGAGGCGGTGATTTTTCACCAGTCGTTATTTTTGAAGGAAGCTGCTCCCATTAAACTTGTAGCAGATAATGGGGTACAATTTGTGTCCAAGGAATTTCAAGAATTTTTGTCTCATTGGGGTGTTAAACATATCATTACTTCTTTATATCACCCTCGCAGTAATGGTCTTGTGGAACATTGTAAAAGAATAATAAAAGATAATATCCAATTGTCCATGGTAACTTGTTTAAAGTGGAAGAAAGAACTTTCCAATTTACTATGGGCTCTGTGCACTACTTCCAATGCTGTTACTAAAGTTTCTCCTTTTACTTTATTAAAGGAGATGTGTAGAGTTGGCACTTCTGCATGTCATCATTAGAATGTTAGTTATGTAGCTAGGATGGAATATTAGCTTTTGATTATAGGAGTTGGAAGAAAACTTGGAGGAGCAGACATAGATTGATCACCCATATTGATAAAAAAAATAATTACAATGAGAATATAGACCCAATACAACATACCTAGAAGGAAATATTGGTTAATAAAATAACAAGTCAAAACAATAAGTCAATATAATAAGGTAAAATAATAGTTTAAAATAACAAACCAGAAAGTTGATTAACTTTATTTTTCTGAAATCACTGGTTCGCTTATTATGCTTTTCAACTCCAAATGTTTCCAATTTGTAGAAAAATAACACTTCTTCCAGGACTCATGTTTCACAAAACTGTAGAAAATTAATGTTGTGGAAAACTGTTCTTTTCTCTCTTTATTTCTGTTGCTTTCAAAATCGAGATCGTTTTTCAATAACAATCTTGTAAACAAGTCTTTTCAATGAAGCATTGCCCAATCTTTTAAAATGGCTGCCAGGAAAAAACATTCAGGCTGTATTCAGGAGAAATTAGAGCTTGTTTGTTTTCCAATATGGCCACCAATAAAAACATTCGGGCTGTTTTCGGGAGAAATTAGAGCATGTTTTCCAATATGGCCGCCAAGAAAACATTCAGGCTGTTTTCGGGAGGAAATAGAGCTTGTTTTCCAATATGGCCGTTTGTTACAGTGTTTACCTTCTAATAATCTTCAACACTTTACTGTGGAAACATCTTTTAAAGCCAAAAATGAAGTTTTAGTCAGATGATTTTCAGACATTCAGCTCTTAAAAATATAATAAAAAATTATGATCTGATTATGCTCAGTTTGCTCAGTTAGATTGAGTTCAACTTCAGTTCTGCTTCAGTTCAGCTACAGTTTAATACATGCACTTCAGTTACAGTTTAATACATGCAGTCCCGAAATGACGATAAAAACAGGTAAACTTTGTCTAAGCATCTGTATTAAAACCTTCAGGCTTAGATTTAAACAATCTTTAGAAGAATATTAAAGGAAATTAATCTTCCTTTCTTTATTATAGAGTCAAAATCACACAATTTCGTATTAAATCTTGTCAAGCGTGTGCTTCCATCCAATAAAATGTTACTCACAGCATATCCAGAAGTAAGTTGCTGTAGATATACTCCAATTGGTTCAAAAATCTCTAATAAGTCCATAAATCCAGGGGTGAAGGTATCAAAGTAGTATCAATGTATCTGGCCCCTGTACAAAGAAGACCACCATGTCGCCAATGAAAAGATCAAATTTCCAGTCCATTTGATGAAAGATAATTGCTTTATTGGAGAGTAAAGGTAGATACCTCCAGCACAGCCTCACAGCTCACAAACCAACTCCTATAATCAAAAGCTAATATTCCATCCTAGCAACATAACTAACATTCTAATGAGGACATGCAGAAGTGCCAACTCTAGAGTCAGCCTCTTCCAAGTTAGTCAGACCTTGGATGCGTGATTTGAGTGTTCTAAAATTAATTCTGATTCAGTAAAGGCTAATTGTCTTATAGCCCAGGGTAAATATGTTTCTAAGGAACCAATTAAGGGGAGGAAACAAGTTATTTTCAAAGAAGGTGATTGGGTTAGAGTGAGGCTCCCTGGTTACATCACCAATGGTCATTCCAAGTTCTCATGTCCTAAACAAATTGTTTCTGTAAGGGGCAGGTCTGTGATGTTAAAGGATGGTAAAAGGTGGAACATGGAAAGACTGTCTAAGCAAAATTTACATGTTAACTCTAGCATGGAATCTCAAAATTTTCCTGTTCCTGCATGCAATGAACACAGTATCACACAAGAGATTTCTGGTACCAGACTTTCTGCAAGAGTACAAAAACCTCCTATCAAATACAAAGATTATGTATGATTTTTGAAATGGTTTTTTTTGTGTTTCGTTTAATTTTACATTCAATTTGGATGCTATTTGTAGTTTACTATTTGTTTCAAATGTTAAGGGGGGAGATGTGTTGGGTCTCATGTTCCTTTAACTACCGTGTGTTTATCTTTTGGTATAGCACATGCCACCATGTCTTATGTTCTATCCTGGAATGGTGGCATGTGGAATGGTTAGAGGCAGTTGTACTTTGCTGTCCCTCTGGCCGGACATTATATTGGATACTTCTTGTTCTTCTTCAATAAAGAAACTCAATTTAATTGGATTATTCACTTTCCTTTCCTACTATACATTATGAAACCGCCTTCTAGACCTGCACAGTACAAAGCATTTAATGCGTGGGAATGAGCAGCACAGTAAATGCAAAAGGAAATATTTCAGGGATGAGCTATAAAGGCAGCGCATACTTATGCTGCTGCTAGGTGGGATACAGAGCATAAGAGGTGGAGAACCAATATGAAAAAAGTAGCTAGATTGCACCCGCATCAACAGGTGAAGAGACAGAGACAAGAAAGAAAGAGAAGAAGAAAAAAATAGACAAGATAGAAAATGTAGAAAGTGAGTGTTAGACCTGATACCATTAATGTGAATCTCCCATCCATTTTTTGCTGTTGCTTCTCTGTTTTTGATATGCTTTTGCTGGTTTTAGATGCTTTGGGCACTGTGCCACTGCTATTCCGTGCCACAGTGCAAGTGCTCCCTATGTTAAATTGATGTAATGGATTAGTGACTCCATGATTGGCTTATTTGATTTACTTGTCAGACCCTAGTACAGTGCACCATGTGTGCCCAGGGCCTGTAAATCAAATGCTGCTAGTGGGTTTGCAGCACTGATTGTGCTACCCACAGAAGCAGCATGTAAAGTGTGTCTCGTGTCTGCTATTGCAGAGTCTGTGAGCAGTCTAGTACTGCCATGTCAACTTGGTAAGTGCACCCACTTACCAGTCCCTAAACCTTCCCTTTTCTACCTTTTAGCCACCCCTGAGGTATGCCCTAGAGCAAGGTACATTGTATGTGAAAGATAGGACATGCCTTGATGTGTGTGGCATGTCATGATAGTGAATTACAGTCAATTTCGCTTTTCACTATTGCAAGGCTACCTGCCCCTATAGGTCAGAATAGGCAATTTGATTATAACAACTTATAATCCTACCTGACCCAGGGAACATGGTAGAAAAACAAATTTAGTATGCCTGAACTAAGAACGATAAAATACATCTTTTAATGAAGATGGTTTTAACATTCTGTGTTTGAAAATACCACTTTAAAAACAAGATATTTTCTTGCCTAACCATCCAGCCTGCCTCTGCTAGGTTGTGTATTACATGTCTGGTTTGTGAGTGACAGGGGCTGGGGTGGCTTCAGGAGGCAGGGTGAGTCAGCTCTAGGCTGAATAGACCTATCTACATTGGGAGTGGGGTGGAGGGGTAGCACCTGGGCCTCAATAGGGCTGTGCCTGCCTTCCACAATGCTGCATCCACCCTTCTGTGGTGCATCTGATGACCCAGGCCCACACTGACAAAGGAGGAAGTTGTGCACTGGCAAAATGCACCCAGAACTGGTTTGGACTAGGTTCAGACACTCTCTGCCTTCAGAGACAAAGGATTTGTGTGTATAAAAAGGGGGACCCAGACCCCAGAACTCTAGATCACTTCTGGACATCAAGATGGACCTTTTGCCAAGCAGAAGAACCAGAGAATCTGCAGGAGTTGGACTGCCCCTGTGTCAGTGTGTTTCTTTCTGGGGTTGGCCTGCAGTTGTTTCTTTATTCTCTCTAGAACATATAGAGAGTAAGGAATTTCGTCCTAGGATGCTGGACGGGGAATACTCCTGATCCCCTTGGTCAAGAATTTGTAAAGAACAACTGAAGGAGTATTACCCGATGAGGGAGATGAAGGCTTTTTCCAGACTAGGAAACACTGTTCCTTTGTTAGTAAACCCCTCACTCACCACCTAGTGGTGACTTGCTTCATCATCGGGGCCCACCCAAGTGGCCTAGCGTCACTTGGGTGTGCTTCAACACCTGGGTTACAGTGGAGAAGGTAGTGAGGTGTGGGTTGCAGACAAAAAAAGTGTGAGTGTTAAAATTGTCCTGGTCAGTACTTCATTATAAACTTTAATAAAAAGGTAACTGGACAAAATTAAAATATTTCGGTGAGATACTGGGAGGGGAGTTACGACCTATGTATCTCTGCTATGTGTTGGTCAACATGTTTCTACCATTAGGGGTGATCCCCGGTATTCTTCAGGACCAAAACAAGGAAGTGGGAGGTGTGGGTCCCCTAAAAGACGCACCCTGTCCTAAATCCTTGGTCATCCAGATGAAAAAAATGTTTCTCTGGGTAGTCACTCCTAAATTATAGGGTGTATACAAAAAACCTAAGGAAGGAAAAAGAAGCAAAGGAAGTAATTACTATCCTGTTACGAAGTGCAGAAATTAGGTGCAAAAGACGTGCAATTATGCTTGCTTTCCACGGTGGTGAATGGAAAAAGTGCCTTCTAAAGTAGAGGGCGTGTCTACTTATGGGGTGGGAGCGTGCTCATTTCGTGAGAGTGTACGCTGCAGCAGGGTATACCTAGGGTTAATTCAACAGGTAAAAAATCGGCGTCCTTGGTGCGTGCCTGGGTCAGCATGCATAAACATAAAATAGAGTTCACTGGGCTTTAGTGCTCATATCTTTATCAGCGTGAATTGCACTGCGCCAGAAGGTTGCCTTACATTGTATAGTGGGCTCAAAGATATCCAAATGCGGATGAGTGGTGTACACAAAAGACACACAAGACTCACACAAACAAATAACACGGAGAAGGTCACGAAACGTGACTTGTCAGAGCAAGGGCTTACTGGAGTAATACTCAAGTTGGGCTTCAGCGAGCAGGGGGGAGGTGCTTCACTCGAATCAACATATTCTATGTGGAAAGGTATATTTCAAATTAATATGGTTTGAGGAAGCTCGCCTACGTGCTGGCTCGTGCGTTCAGGTATAGGATGGAACCTGTGGGGAGGGAAGGTCTACTTACAGTTGGTAGTGAAGAGGAAAGGCTAGTCACCTACTTCTACCGTCCACCGCTCGGTTACAGTGAATGGGCGTGCGCGGTGTAGATATGACTGTCAGCCTACTTCCGGGGTAGGTCACTTGGACGCTACAGTGGCCCGTACAGGGGTTGGTTGACATGGAGATCGTTCGAAGCTACGCATGCGCATGGGCATGGGAGCTGCGAATGCGCATGGGCGCTGCGGAGAGCAGTGAGGGAGTGGCGATTGCGCAGTGGGATAGGCATAGGGTTGCTACGCAACTGTACTGAGATGCGAACAACGTGACGGGGATGGCTATACTCAAACACTAGTGCTGCTAGCGTAAGGTGATAGCGCAGGGAGTGGGATTGCGATGTTACGCAAATATACTTAAATGCGAACAACATGACGGGGAGGACTGTACCCAAACACTAGTGCTGCTAGCGTAAGGCGATGGGAGGGGAAAACCACAACCTCAGCGTTCAGAGTGGGTCTAATTACAGTGCCCTGCCAAACTGGGGTACTGTAGTGATGGCTAGTGATCATAAACACATGGATGCTGTGTATGCCTGGTAATCAATAGGCGGCCATAGATGTTAAAAGCATATAAAATATATGCGTGGCTAGTTAAGCTGAGGGGTGGCGGATATAAGCAGGCAGAGATGCTATTTAAATACAGAGTTCCACGGGATATTGTCATTGAGACCCCGTTTATGAGTGGAAAGTCTGTAAATCCATCTCTGTTCTTTTTCGAATAGACGGGCTTGGATGTTGGGCCCTGATGGCAACTGTTCTATGACTGTCCACCTCATATCATTGGTGGTATGATGGGCAGTTACAAAATGATCCGTGAGTCTTGTCATATTCTTTTTGCATCTTATTGTGCTTCTGTGTTCGCAAATGCGTTGTTTGATTTTGCGTGTCGTCATACCCACGTAGGGTTTTCCACAGGTGCAGGTAATAAGGTAGATGACATTGCTGCTGTTACAGTTAGTGTGTGATCTCTGCTCCCATACTTTTCCAGGTTCCAAGACTATGGTCTTGGTGTTTTCAGTCAGGTGACAGACACTGCAGTCCCCACATCGTGAATGGCCAGTTACTGGTGGGAGACCCCATATCTGTGTTAAGGTTGGGTCATTAGAGTTCGTGTTGTTTCTGGGTCTTGTATTGACCAAGGTATTTTTTAGACTTGGCGCTTTTTTATATGAGAAGAGAGGTTTTTCCCAATTGAAGGTTCCAGAGTTGACTATTGACCAGTGTTTCCTGATACTTTTGCTGACCTTATTGGAAATCACATTGTATGTAGTCACACATGTGAGGGGGATGTTCTCTTTATCTTTCATTGTTTCTTCCAACAGTGCTTGGCGCGGTTGGTTTCTGGCTCGTTTCTGGCATTTCTTAGTGATCTTTGTTGGGTAGCCACGTTGTATGAGTTTCCCCGTCAGGTCTTCAGCCTGTTCTTTATAGTCAATGAGTTTGCTGCAGTTCCTGCGTAATCTTAAGTATTGGCCATAGGGGAGGTTTTCCCTCAGTGGTCGAGGATGAAAGCTCTCAAATCTTAAGAGGTTGTTTTTTGCTGTGGGCTTAAAGTGTGTTTTGGTAGTCAAAACTTCTTGTTCTCTTTTGATCTCAATATCTAGGAAGACCATTTCGTTCTTGTTCACATTGTGGGTAAAGTGAAGGTGTTGATCGCAAGTATTGAGCCAAGTGATGAATGTAGTTAGAATTTCTTGTGGGCCCTTCCAGATTGCTAGCACATCATCAATATATCTGCGCCAGAACATGATGTTTTCCAGGTATGGGTTGGTGGGTGAGAGGATGTATTTTTTCTCGAAGTCAAACACATACAACCCCGCTACGCTCGGCGCGAAAACGCTGCCCATAGACGTGTCCCCTATTTGTAAATATAGGGACCCTTCAAACTCAAAGAAGTTTCTTTTGAGTGCCAAGGTTGCACACTTGATTAAGAATTCCTTTGGTGTTCTATGTTCCCATGTGGTTTGTTCTAGGGTTTCTTTTAGAACATTGATGGTGGCATCCTGAGGGATGTTGGTATAGAGGCTTTCTATATCGAAGCTAACCAAGATCATATCATCGTCCATTTTGATGGTTTCCAGAAGTGTTAGGAGGCTTTTAGTGTCTTTTAAGTAGGTGCTGGTTCCTTGCACAATTGGTTTCAAGAAATAGTCACAGAACCTAGACAGAGGTTCAAGGAGTGAGCCTATACCAGATACTATAGGTCTACCCGGAGGTGGTACTCTGTTCTTGTGCATCTTTGGGACCACGTAGAAATAGGGTATTTTTGCCTCTGTTTTTGTAAGGTAATCAGCTTCTTGTTTGGAGATGTCTCCTAGGTGTTCTGCTTCTTCCACTAGATCCACTATTTCTCTTCTTAGATCATCAGTGGGATCGTCGGTGAGAGGAAGATAATTTTTACGATCCTCAAGTAGCCGTTTGCATTCTTGTTGGTAGTCAGTTAAGTTCATAACTACTAAGCCTCCGCCCTTATCTGCTGGTTTGATGATGATGGTTTCATCTCCTTTGAGGTCCGATAGGGCCTTTTTCTCGACTCTGCTGATATTCTGGAATCGGGTACGGGCAGTGGTGGATTCTATGTCGTTGAATACCGCCTGTTCAAATGTATTAATTTCCACTGGAATAGTGTGTGGAGGGGGGACAAAAGTGGATTTTGTTCTTAGTCCAGTTTCGTTGGGCACTTCCTCATTGTTATCCGTGTCTGTTTTTTCAAAAAAAGCTTTCAGTTTCAATTTTCTGAAAAAGGCTGCTAGTTCGCAATGTAGTTTGAACTTGTCCAGATTTGCTGTGGGGACAAAGCCCAGTCCTTTGTTGAGGACTTTCTTTTCCGTGTCTGTTAGGACGTGTGACGATAGGTTTGTCACTAGGTCCTCATGTTGCTGGGGCCTGCTCTGTTGGATGCGGTTTTGTTCCTGGTGTTGCTGCTCACCATTTCTTCTTCTTCCCAGTGGACAGTGTTTCCCCGTTTGTTGCGGCCTCTCCCGCGCCTGCCTCTGTTCTGAAAAGGAGGACGGAACTGATTTGGCTGGAAGGGATACTGTTGAAATGGTGGTTGCCAACCATACATCGGGAATTGTTGGGGTTGTTGATACGGATTTTGGAAGGAGGGGTGGGTATATTGTGGCCACTGATAGTTTCCTTGATATCCCCCTCTCTTTTTCTGTCGTGGTGTGCTTGGGTTGGAGCCTCCACTGCTGTTGGAACTGTGGGAAGTGTTGCTTGAGACATCAGAGTCTTGTTCCTGTGTGGTGGTCGCTTTATAATCCGGGTCCGAGTATGGGTAAGTTTTTACGAAAGAGAATTTCTTCAGATCTTTTTGAAACTTTGACACTTTTTGTTGTGTGAGATTCTCTCTGTATTCATTAATCTCTTTGTTTATCTCATCTAATTTCTTTTTGTATCCTGTAATCGTGGCTTTTATTTGGCCTTCTATGGTTTGGATTTAAATCTGGATTTTCTCAGATAGTCGTACAGCTGTTTTTAAGATGAGCATAATCCAGTCGTGTGTGCAATGCCATGCTATTTGTGCCCAGTCCCTTCTGAACTCTTCATCTTCTAAGAAGATTCTGGGAGCATTCGTCACTAGTAATCCCTTTGGGGCCATGGTGTTGGTAACATATTCTTTTAGTATGGTTCCATGTAGTATTGTTCTTATGCGGTTGCGCTTTAGTTCTGTGAGTTTGTCCCATTCCGATGTCTGCGAGATGGTATTGCTAATGCTGGGGTCAGCAAAAGCATTGAGATCACTCATGATGGAGTCTATTTCTTCAGTTGAAAAAGATAAGCCCTGGTTTTCTGCCATGTCTGCTTCGCGATTGTTCTCCTGTGTCAATGTTGAGAGAGGCGGTGTCTTGTACTCTCACAGCTGTGCGCTGCTAATCTATCTAGAACATAGAGAGAGTAAGGAATTTCGTCCTTGGATGCTGGACGGGGAATACTCCTGATCCCCTTGGTCAAGAATTTGTAAAGAACAACTGAAGGAGTATTACCCGATGAGGGAGATGAAGGCTTTTTCCAGACTAGGAAACACTGTTCCTTTGTTAGTAAACCCCTCACTCACCACCTAGTGGTGACTTGCTTCATCATCGGGGCCCACCTAAGTGGCCTAGCGTCACTTGGGTGTGCTTCAACACCTGGGTTACAGTGCGTCTTTTAGGGGACCCACACCTCCCACTTCCTTGTTTTGGTCCTGAAGAATACCGGGGATCACCCCTAATGGTAGAAACATGTTGACCAACACATAGCAGAGATACATAGGTCGTAACTCCCCTCCCAGTATCTCACCGAAATATTTTAATTTTGTCCAGTTACCTTTTTATTAAAGTTTATAATGAAGTACTGACCAGGACAATTTTAACACTCACACTTTTTTTGTCTGCAACCCACACCTCACTACCTGCTCCACTGTAACCCAGGTGTTGAAGCACACCCAAGTGACGCTAGGCCACTTGGGTGGGCCCCGATGATGAAGCAAGTCACCACTAGGTGGTGAGTGAGGGGTTTACTAACAAAGGAACAGTGTTTCCTAGTCTGGAAAAAGCCTTCATCTCCCTCATCGGGTAATACTCCTTCAGTTGTTGTTTCTTCATTGCCAAGGAAAGGAGAAAGACTTTTACTGCAAATTTCATCATCTTGAAGAAGAATCTCCAAGGGCTACAACTGTGCTTGCCTCCTGCTGAAGTCTCAGGGATACAAGACTTCACCACCAGCTCTTCCCTTAATTTCCTTGCTGGGAATTCTGTCTGCAGAAGCCTGTGTGTTGTTGGGAGCCGGAAGTGCAACTTAATGAGAAGAAGTGTGTTGCATCTGTCGCTGTTGTCAATGCATCATCGGAGAAGCGTGTCGCCACCGCAAAGGTCGCAGTCGCATCACCGGAGAAGTGTGTCTCCGTCACAACTGTTTGTCGCTGCATCCCCAGAAAAGCGTGTCACCACCGCCAGGGTCGCCGTCACATATAATAAATCTCATCAAGAAGGAATGAGTGGTGCAGGTGTCAATGGAATGTCAGGAATAGCTACTGAACCAGTAAATACAAGGTCTAAAGTAATGGAAGGGAATACAGCGATTAGTACCTACATTAGCCTGATTTCTTTGGACGGCCCGGATGCACATACTGTTCTGGATATTATAGCTCCTGTTGTGTCACAGTATAACCCTGGGCCGACAGGGAATGCAACACATATTTTGTCTGTTTCAACTGAAGTAGGTGCCACAGGTAATACTACTTGTTGGCCAGACAATGAGAAGGGTTTCTCAAGTTCCTTTGGTTCCGACACAAGTGAATTACTTGTGTGCTGAAAGTGCATATCCCACTTTAAAATAGACAGGATTTTCCCTGAATATAAGATTTCCCCAAAGATCGCCACCTTGTTTCACGCCCAACACAACTGAACCTCCAAGTGTTAATTACAGTACCCCAGGACAGAAATACCTATAGGTTCTCCAAGTTCCGATATGTCTCTTTTGAAATAACCACCCAATGTAAATCCTTATTCATTTATAGAAGAAATAATTGTTAATACTCCTGCTAAGCAACCTGGGTTTAGTACCCGAGAACTACTTGATGACTGGCTTAAGCAAATAGAATCCTCAGATGAAAGTTGAAGTGCAGGACCAAACGAAATGACTGTTCAGTCTCTGGTGGGAGAGAATAAAGTGGATGTTACCAAATTAAAAGTGGAATTAGAAGAATTGATACTTGGAACTTTTGATTTGTCCCGATTAGATGCATAACGGGAGAATGAACTCATATTAATGTGTAAAGATGTCACCAGGCATGCAGGACAGGTTTATGAAAGGTTGTCCAAACTGGCTTAGAAATATGAAATGTATTTGAGTAAGACAGAAAAGTTATAGTGCATGTTTTAATGATGAAGATATCCCTAGCATGAGAACAACATGAATTAGGTTCCAAATTAAGGAAGTAAATGTCCATATCTTAAAGTGGAGTGAACTAGACTGATGGGAAGGCAGAGGGATGAAAAAGAAAGATCAAAAGATAACAAGGGTAGAGCTACCTCCATCTATAGAATACGAAGAGGATGTGTCAAACCTGGGAAACATCCTTTACAACAAAACTTTTTCCACTCAGTACCTTTACAACGCAGGATTTACAACGCAAGTCGTTACAACGACTTGCACTGGAGGGCACTGTAGGATAGGGAATAGTTTAATTTACTATCCAAAACCTTCCCTACTATCCACGGGGACTGGAGTTGGAATAGTAAATTAAACTATTCACTATCCAGCGCCCCCAACGCAGGTCGTTGTAATGACTTGCGTTGTAAAACCTGCGTTGTAAAGGCATGCGTGGAAAAAGCATGCGTTGTGACGACATACATCCATCAAACCTTATTGTTTTGATTAACATTTGTTTTGAGTGTGTATTTGTAATGAACACACTGTCTCTTGTAAACACTCTGATCAGAGGACCTCACATTTTGTAGTAACAAACCATTCCATCCACTGGTTTTGTATTCTCACTATCTGTTTGCATGTTGGGAGAACCTACTCACCCTGTTTTTTTAGTTTTTGTTGGTCCTGAAGAAAGCTGCTACACCTCTAAGGAGGGTGTAAGCTGAAACATGTTGACCCCCAATGTTCTGTGACAGGTTTAATCGACCACTGTCATAGTGTTTTATTTTAATCTTGACCGCTGGATGCCCTATTATAGTTTGTTTTGATGCTCCACTGAATCCATTTAAGTTCACATACACTTCTTTCTCTTGCTCCCTACACTACACCCTGCTACTCTATAGGTTTTAGTATACCACTTTTCTCACACAAAAAACATCCCTGAGCTCCTCCCTCTCAGAGACGGGGTTGTAGCTTGCATTACCAGCGTTAACTCCAGGAGTTTTTGGAAGGTGTCATCACTTATGGGGTAGTATGTCATCACCAACACGTTGGTCATGCAGGACAGGGTGCTGGATAGGAGGTGTTGTTTGTACCTCTGCAATGAAATCGAAATATGTGAATGATGATCAATAATAGATCTTGACATTCGTAATTTGGGTGACAAACAGACTTTATTTATATTCACTTTATGGCACACATAGAAGAGTAGAATATGTGTTACCACAAATAAATGAGGTCATGTTACACTGGTGTTGCCTTCCACATGGCAATATCTTCACATTGTTCACACAACCATTGTGTGATAAGAGGTCCTTTTTGTGTCATAACACACATTGCAATGCAGGAACGCTGCTTGCTGGCCTGCCCTGCCTGAAAGGGTGAGTGCAGGTAAAGGCCCCTTTTACCATATTGCTTAGTTTTTTTAATGGCTTGATTGATGTGTGGTTCGCTTATTAACACCACTGTTGAGAACATTGCACTATGCCAGTGCCTGCATTTTCTGTGGGCATCACTTAGCCCGCAGCTCCAGACAAAGCAATGTTATTTTGTCATCTATTAAATTTGGTCTTGTACTCTGCCTTTCACACAGTACACCATGCCAATCTGCCTTGCTGTGCTCTTGTGCATGCAATGTATGCATTGATGTGGCTGAGAGGTCATATTTGACACACATCTACACAACTCTACACAGCAAGCTACCATGCTACACTGCAGGAATGGTAAGGTCCTGTACTTACAATAGTTTACTTATTTGTGTGGAATCCTGTAGTTTCCTAGATAACACAGTCATCTTTCCAGTTCAGAACCATAGGAACTATGCACCAACTCTGAAGGGGATAGGCACAGTCATACTTGGAGAAAATTACAACCACTGATGCACACTCCATTTCTTCATTATCCCAGTTTCTCATCTGCAGAGTAGCACAAATCTCTTAACTCAGCCCCACTCACTTATAGCGGAAGATGACTCCTCTGGCAAATATCATTCAGACCTATGGACTCAACTTACTCACACACACTGATGACACTGAGATCATGCATTGACTCTCAAGAGACATCACATCGCCAACATTTGATAGATTATGCAATTGACAAACATGCTCACCTATATTTAAAAAGCTATGGCTCATGCTGAATCCTACAAGATAGTACTGATGATATTTTGTATCATGTGCCTACCCTGGTTGCCCACACGACTAGGCCCAAACACCTCACCCCTTACCAACACCAAAACCTGTCCTTCATCCTAGAAACCTACCTCACCCTGTCACTTCACACTTCCCTGTTTCACATCCTCCTGCTTTAACATATGTAGCATAGTCAGACTTTTCCTCTTTTGGCTCTTTCGTGACACCTGCTACACCATCACCCAGGGCCACATCACATGGAAAATGCTGGACACCAATGCCCTCTTCTACAGCATCCCTTCACAGCTGCAACAGAAGTGGGAAACTATCAAACACTGCAGTGTGTGACTTTCACTCATTCTACCATGTGGGACATACATCACACATCACACCTCCCCTTCTTGAGATTCAATGGCTCCCCATTCAGACACACTGTCAGTTCAATGTGCTCAGCAACACCTACATGGCACTGCACTACAAGGGGCCCGCCAAGCTCACACACCATCAATGCTTCCTAAAAACACTCATGGATCGCAGGTGTGCATCACTTGCATTCACTACTACCCCCAATATACATTTGTTCAAGACAGGAGGTAGTGTTGTCTCTAACATGGCAGGCAACTCCTGAGAAATCTCACCCAGCACATCATGACAGCTGAGTGCAATATGGTGTCATGCTACTGACTGTACACATGTCTCTTCATGTGATCCTACTTGGAGATCCTTCAGGTACTCAGCACCTGGATCCCTTCTCAGGTGAGAATTTAATCCTCTGGCAACTCCATTCCATTCCATTACTTTATACTCCATCTTTGGCTTGGGAGCCCCAGACAAGCATACTTGCCTCATAGTTGAAGTGGGCCTGCATAGTTACAGTCAGGTTGGGAAAGTTTCCAGTGTCCATGCATGATGTGCTGCTCCAGTCCAGGTCTTTTACTTTGTATTGTGGTACTTGTAGACCTGGTCACTCATGTCATACATTATACTAGAAGTCAAAGTATTCAAAGGACAACCTGCAATGGGCATCACATTACACATAACCCTGCAAACTTGGCAGGGCTGGGCTGCTCTGAACCAATTGTCACTGGGCAAAAAAACGTACATTTATGTGATATATGAGTTACCCCTCCATAACATAGGACCCAATATCTTACTGATTAATCCTATTGAACAGTCAGATGGAGGAATTGGTCTAAACCCAGATATTTTACTCACAGCTGCACCCCACTCCCCAAGGGTTAATAAAGATGGCTTGTCACAAAAGAGCAGACTTTTCATTCAGAATTTCACTCTTAGGGGCCTACTACGGTGGCGCGCATAGGAGTGCGGGACTGACCGCCGATGTTGCGGCGGTGCCGGCATTCAAATTAGGATGCGCCCGCCACACTGGCAGTCGCATCTCGCATTTTTTACATTGCGGCAGGCGGTGCTGTAAGCAGCAACCGCCACAATGTAAAAAATGCATGTTGTGCACCACACTCTGCCGGCCACCTTATGCATGCAAATGTAGGGGTTACCGTAGGTAACCCAAATGTGCACCCCCTACTCCCAACACCCTGGGGGCCCGCAACGGGCCCTCAACAGCAAAAACTGCATGCCTTTGCCGCCATGGAAAGGCTCCTCTCCGCCTACATCGTAATATGGATGGCGGTGTCTTGCAGACACCGCCACCATATCATGCCCCTTTTCCACCCAGTCGGCGAGTCGACCGGCGGAAATGCGGCAGACAGTCTTTCTGTCCACCTTGGACCCCCCAGCCATACTAATATGGCGGGGGTCTTTCAGGTATTGATGGCGGGCAGATCGCCCCCGCCGGGCCAGTGGTGTCTACTGCTGGCCCGGCGGGGCGATCCGCCCGCCATCCTAATGGGCATCTAAGTTCTGTTAAATTAGAGATCCTTTGCAAGCATCCTCCAGCACCTGCTGTTGTTCAGTGCCACTGCATACCAGATTCTTGATCATCCAAACGTGTGGAGGTGCACCAGGTAAAGCACTCCATTCAAACATTTTTCCACAATTCTTTATTTTTTCATCCTCTTTTTATAATTTATATACATGGTCCAGCCAACGTGCTTCATCCCATAAACAGTTGGAACTTCATCAGGGCTAAAAACAAGTTATATAACAGTATATCAACAAAACAGAACAAGACATTAAACGACAAACTCCAGACATCAAACGTCAGTACAATTTCGTGTCTACCGCCAGTGATAGGAGTCCGGCTGCTCCAGACTAAACCAGAGCCCATGTCCAAAGCCGTTACATGACATAAATAAACAACATATAAAATAACCCATTTCACAAATAGCACAGTTTATTATAAGACAATATCATAAGAACAAAATAAGGCACTCAAAAATCACCCATTGCCATCTGCCAACCCTATAGTAACGTCATCATATCTCAGCTCAGTTTCTTGTAAAGGTATGTCGTTTCCCAGTTATGTGCAATATCATAATTCCAGCAGAATAAGCTGTCAAGTGAGGATTCCACCAGGGCCACAAGGTGTCCCCCTGTTTGTTCCCTATTGCAAACAATAGCATTTGTGACTTGTATGCAGAAAATTGGCGAAAGAACATAATTAACCCCTTCCACGTGGGGCTAATTCCCCTGCGGTGCGGGGGGGGGGGGGGGAAGGGCCACGCACGGCGCAGCGGTACTCATGGCGAGTCCAGCTTGTTATGCTGCACAGTGGGGTAAAAGCTGCATGTGGGAGGGCCACGGCAGTTAAGACGAGCTCAGCTCGTCATGAGCACAGCTCCATTGTGCCTCATGACAAGCTGAGCTCTTCATAAGCATGCAAGGAGTTAAGGAAATCATGCACCAGACATTTATCCAGAAGTCACCCCAGTTACGCTTCATTGCTAAAAAATGTTGTTATTTTCTCATACTTTTTAAAGCAAATGCGCACTTCTTCTTGCGTTTATACTTGGTAACCAATCTGACCTCTGCACTTCCTCATTGTATGCTTACAGCAAACACAGGCATTTGCATAGTTAGTAGTCACCCGCTGTAGTGTACACTCCAACCCCACTTCGAAATATTGCCATCCTTTTGTGGGACGCTGTTTACATTCCAGATGCTAACAGCACATATTACATCATAGTCGAGTTATAAAACCCTGCTTAATCCATACATTCCGACATATTCAGACACAGCATGCAGCTGACTTGTTTTGCCATGTTAAAGAACAGCATCCCATCACCCAAGATATCTAAACATAACATGTAACTAACCTGCTCTGGTGAGAACCTAGTTCATAACAAATGCCCAGAGAAAACCCAAACAAGTGATGGAGCCCCAATCTATCCCCCATTCACCATACACACTTCTGACATTATTAGATTCTATAAGCATCTGTTCTGCCGACTAACAACCTAAGAAGCACGCTCTACAGTCTAGATCCAGTTTATTTTCCGACATTATAAGGTTAAAAAACACTGGCTTGTCATTAGCGGATAAATTAACTGATGCTCTCACCAATCTCAACGGAGCTGACGTACTGGTGTTAACTGACCCTCACCTCAAATTCCTAGCTCGAATATAATTAGAACCAATATACACTTACCCTGATAAGAAACAATCTTCTCTGTATTGTAAAGTTCTGTCGGAAGCTAAAGCTGAGCTGCCTAACGTTTAAATACTCCACCTTATGTGAATTTCAGGTGCATCCAATCAAGGATTGAAATTCCCGATGACATGATGGCCATGTGTCTCGCAGTGAGGCCTCGGTAATCTATAGTGATCCTGATATTATAGGGGATATCATTAGGAAACAGGAAGTATTAAGAGAGGGTGTTCTCAGTCCCAGACCACAGACAGATTATGTTATCTATTTACCTCCCCCAGAAGACAATATATTGAGTCCAGGGGGAGGCACAGCGGCTCCAGGCATCCCTTTCATACCAGCCCATAAACAGGCAGGCAGAAGAGGGAACAAACCTGGAACCCATAGCTGTCCAGCGTGTCTGTCAAAACCACTATCCATCATGAAGAAAAAAAATGTTTTGTTAATATTAATTCCATCATGTCTAGAAACATATTGTTATGTTCATAATATTCTACTTCTTCCATGTCATGATATGATCTTGCTGCCATAATACCGAATTTGTTTACAATACACATGACCAGGCTCACCACATCCAAAGTAACAATGTAGAGGTTCTCTGACCACACAAAATCCTTAAACTTGGTGGGTATAACCTTACTGTCTTTTACATGTGATGGCAAGTTATGCACATTTGTCTGTAACTTTAGATCGACCAATTCTGACAGCTTTTCAGTTGGGGACCCTAACCCAAAATTATAGGTTGTCCTGATGGAAAGGTACCCTTTTTATGGACCTTTGGTAGTATATATATACAAGGGTACCTAGGGTGTTCAACTCGTAAATAGTGGTATTCATCATCACTCAGTAAGCAAATATCTTTCCACTCGCTAAGTTTCAGATTGATAAGTGAGGTCAATTCACAAATGGGATTACTCCTAACCTGGTCATGGCAAACATTATCACCAAGTTGGCGGTCGATCTTCCCAATGTAGTCTTTATTACTCATGATGACTACATCGCCACATTTGTCAGCTTCCCTGATTACTATACTATCATCACTGCGTAGTCTGACCACTGCCTTTCTTTCTCCTGAGGACAAGTTGTTTTGTGGCTGCCCACCAAACCTTCTGGGATTCTCCATTTCATAAAGACCCTCTGCTATCCTGCTGTAGAATACATCAATACTGCGAGGGTGTGAAGTAGTGGGTATAAACATAGACTTGGGTAGCAATCCACTATCAACATTGATATTTTCCACTACATTCATTTCCCATAGTAGCGATTGCATGTCTATGATATCGTCATCCTCAATTGAAAGAAGGCACTGGACATTCTTAACATCAATTATTGTGTGAGATGTATGGGCCAGCTCGATATTAGACACATCAGAGTTAAGTGCTCGCTCATGGAACAAGTCCTTTAATTTTAAGGATCTAACAAATTTGAACAGGTCAACGTGTACATTTGTGAGGTCACCATTCTGGGCCGGGCAAAAAGTTAAGGCCCTTGCACAACTCCTTTCATCCACATCCAAAATCCTATTTGACAAATTGACAATATCCAAACCATTATGTTTGGTACCAACAGAAGCCACTCTCCTGTCTTCCCCAATAGTAGTTGACATAGACATAAAGGGCCCGATTAGGATCGCGGTGAATCCGCATCCTCCGCGCCGGCGGAAGCCACCGCCGGCCCGGAGGATGCGGATTCACCGCTGCGGACACAGAAAAGACCCCCCGCCAGATTAGGATGGCTGGGGGATTCATGTTTCCGTCCGCCGCTTTTCCGCCGCCGTCGCCTTCCGACCGCGGCGGAAAAGCTCCAATATGGCGGCAGTGTCTATCAGACACCGCCAGCCATATTAGGATGCCAGCGGAGACATGCTTTTCCACGGCGTAGAAAAGCATGTGGTGTTTTGAGTATGGGGGCTCATTGTGGGCCCCCAGGGGTGTTGGGGGGTGGGGGGTGCACATAGGGGGTACCTATGGTACCCCCCTGCCTTTGCATGCACGAAGCGGCAGGCACCACGCGGTGCCTGCCGCTTCGTGCATCCAAATGAAAACATGCACATTTAACCTTGCGGCGGGTGCTGCTTGAAGCAGCATCCGCCGCAATGTTAAATATAGGGGATGTGACCGCCAGGGTGGCGGTCACATCCTAAATCCGAGGGAGGGAAGGCAGCAGCCCCTGCAGACGGTCCCTCCACCTCGGGGGTGGCAGACGGATGCTGGGCCGTCCGCCATCCTAATCGGGCCCTAAGTCTTTTAGGATCAGGTTGTCCTCTGTTACATCCTTTTTGCCTTCTGTTGTACCTCCTACCCCCTCTCCTGATTTTGGGGCTACTTTTTTTGTTGTTTGCCACTTATCCTTAGTTTTGCTAGTTCCATTTAGAAGGACGTTGTCCCTTCCTTTAAATGTTTTTCCATAGTTGCATTACTGGAAGCTATACTGCTTTGAGAAGAAAGAGAGATACTGCTGGCTGAACGAGCCTCATCACTGTCTTCCCTCCCCCTCTTTCTATCCTCAATACCAGACATGTGATCGAATTTCTTAGCGAAAGTGTAAATCTGCCCTTCCCTACAGTCCCTATCATCTCTCTTTATCTGTCTCATTTTCTTCTCCTTTAGATGTTGTTGATGACTCTCAATTACATTCTTTAGTATCTCATTTTTTCAACTAAATCCATAGTATCAATTGTCTCAATTTCCCTTTTGACCAATTCAAATTCTGATAGCAATTTAGCTCACTTTTCTATGGCGTGATCCTTCACATACTCAGAACATGGTGAGAAGTTAATCCTCTAGCAACTCCAGTCCATTCCATTACTCATGTTATACATTATACTAGATGTCAAAGTATTCAAATGACAACCTGCAATGGGCAGCACATCACGCATGGACCTGCAAACTTGGCAGGGCTGGGATGCTCTGAACAAATTGTCATTGGGCATAAAAACGTATATTTATGTGATATATGAGTGACCCCACCATAACATAGGACCCTATGTCTTACTGATTAATCCTATCGAACAGTCAGATGGAATCGGTCTAAACACAGATATTTTACTCACAACTACACCCCACTCCCCAAGGGTTAAAGAAGATAACTACAAAGGCAATAACAACAGAGATGACCAATGCAGTGAATTATTCTGGAATGTTACTGGTTTACGGGAAAAAAGCAACAAACCCCCTTTGGTTGGACTTTGGTGAGAAATCTTATATTCTGTGCTTTCAGGAGACCTAGGCAGAGGAACCTATGCAAATCAGTGGGTACAAGACCTGTCACACCGCAGCAATTTCCTTGAGAAATGAGCGAGCTAAGGGAGAACTACCACGTATGTGTCAAACTATATGAATGTGAATAAGATAACTTTGGAAATCTCTGTAATCCATCATCAATGTATCATTATTGAAACTGATAAATATCACTGTATAGATGTGATAAACTTTTATAATAATGCTCCGTCAGACCAAATCCTAGGGCTCTTGAGAAAAATGAGTACAGATCCTAATAATGTAGTAACGGAACTATAAAAGACATGCGTGTCCTCTGGGGTGGAGTTTTTAATACTGGGTTGTGTATGTTCAATGGGGGAAAAAACGGTGGTATTTTATCTGATGACAACAACAACTACATTTATTTCCCAATTCGAACTATGGGGATTGTCTAAATTAGATTTTGTTCAGGTATGATTTAGGTTTTGCCAATGGCTTATGCTCTCCCTCTGTACCCTTCGATTTCACATTCAATGGGAGAGGTGCAATTTGGATTTTTGATTATATAATCATATCCAATAGACATTTGTTGGGGATTAACCCCTTTTGTGCTCATGACGGCCCCCGGCCATCATGAGTCACGATGGATGTGTGCGCAGGACAGCTAGGGGCCGTCCGAGCCACGCCCGTGATTGGAATGTTGAGCACTGCGGCAGAATTTACGCCGCAGCCAAGGTGTTAAAAGCTTCAAAAGGCATAAAAATGCAGTAAGTGACCATTTTTCATTGAGTGTTGCCATCCAATTGCCCAGAAATGTGATAAATACTAAGGGCAAGTCCACGCACCTGGTTCAAGACATAGCTCTGAAAAAAATGAATGGTTATTTACTTTGGTGGTCTAAAGTGGATTCAGCTGAATTTACTCAGAATATTGGCCATATGTAGGTGGCCATTTACCGGCCGTTACCGGCCGATTTCGGCCGTTACCGACCAGTAAATGGGTGTTTGGGATGTAGGGGGCCAATTTTTCCGATTCGGTAAATTTACTGAATCGGTAAATTTACCGAATCAGTAAAATACCGAATCGGTATTTTTACCGATTCAGTAACTTCTAGATGTAGGTGGGACTCTTCTGAGTCCCAAAGGCCTTTCAGATTCGGTATTTTACCACCCAATCCAATTGGGTGGCAAAATACCGAATCCAGGTGTGCATGCACATGTGTGCATGCATACCTATGCCATGTGACAACCAGACATGCCCTTAGGGCATGTCTGTGTGCCACATGGCACACATGCCTGTATTTGGGATGCTAGAGGGTGTCAAAGTGACATCCCCTGCACCCTTGCTGGAATCAGTATTTACCAAATCAGTAAATACCGATTCGGTAATGCCCATTGATTCCTATGGGCTTCAATGCCCATAGGAATCAATGGGCATTACCGAATCGGTATTTACAGAATCAGTAAATACCGAATCTTAACGATTCGGTATTTACCGATTCTGTAATACCTACATCCCCCCCCCTCTATTTTACCACTTCTTAAATACCGAGACCCTTATTTATGAGGCCTTGTGTCACTTTTGCGCCGCCGGTGCGTCACTTTTTGTGACGCACCAGCGGCGTACAAAATGCGCCTTGTTGCGCCATATTTAAAAAGTGACGCATCTAGGTAGATGTGCCACTTTTTAAACCCCTGCGCCACATTATACCTGCGTCAGGTATAATGTATGCAGAGGGGGCGTTCCCCCGCAAAAAGACTCGTAATAGTGACGCAGTGAAATCTATGAGATTTCACTGCGTCACTTTCAGGATGCTGTTGCGTCAAAATCTTGCGCCTGCCTCACAGCAGGCGTAAGACTGACGCAAGCCCTTTCACATGGGGCTTTCCCCATGTGAAAGGACGCATTGCTGGAGTTGCGTCACTTTTGTGACACACTCCAGCAATGCGTCACTTTTGCGCTTACAGATACGTCAGAAATACTGACGTATCTGTAAGTCCTTGCGACATGATGCGTCATACATTAAATATGACGCATCATTGGTGTCGCAAGGAGTGCGCAGTGAAAAGTGACGCATTGCTGTTTTCACGCAGCAATGCGTTACTTTTCATAAATGAGGCCCCGAATCGGTAAAATTCGGTATTTAAGAAGTGGTAAAATAAAATTACCTACATCTAGGCCATAGTGTGTAAACATCTATCAGCCTTTATACTTTGTCTTGATGAGGCAACTGTCCACCCTGAAATCTTAGAAGCCTTTGTACAGATCACCCGAGGAATTAGGAGGCACTAACAGTGGTAAATAAAAAATAACAACAGACAACAAGGATGGTTTAATGCTAGATGCATGAAAGCATATACAAAACCGAAACACGCTCTACATAAAACACCAAGAAATAGTAAAAAAGTAAAAGAGTGCAGACGGGTATATAAACAGGCCTAGAAAGAGTGTAAGGGTGACATTAAAAGGGTAGCCTGGATAGTCTTACATGAAGCAACATGGCTAGAGATAACATGGATTTTTGGCGGGCAGTGATTGCTCCCTTACTGGTGCCTTATGACATCCCCACTATAGAAATTGCCATAGGTGAGGATGAATAGGTGGAGCATTATTCAACCATACCCAAATCACCTCTAGACAAGCCAACTACAGACGAAATACATCCAGCACAGGGAATAATTGCTTCAAGAGTTAACCCAATCAACCTTCAAATTACATTAGATGTGGTAAATGTTTCAATTAAGTCTAGCAAGGGAGCAAAAGCACTTGGTCCGGATGGTGTGCCTGTACACCATTTTAAAGCCAACTTGTCGCTATGGGTCCCACTGCTGATGCAAGTGATAGCAGCTTGTTGCTCCTCAGGCTTTATTACAACTTGGTCTGAATCATTATTGGTACCAATCTTTGAGAAAGGGAACCAACAGAACATTGCCTGCTACCGGCCAATATCACTCCTTGATTCCAAAGTTAAAATGGTGGGACGCATTGTACTCAATAGACTCCAGGATTGGGCAGAAGACAATAATGTATTATTTGAGCTAAAGTTTGGATTTCGGGCGGGCCTGGGAACAGTTGCGCAGGGATTAAACGTAAGTTTTTTAATTGGGAAGTTCACAGTGCCCAAACAGGATAGATTATACCTGGCCTTCGTTGATTTAACCACAGTTTTTGACTACTTAGAACATGACACATTATGGACCATACTGGCCAATATGGGTGTGGAAGCTCTACTCTTACTTTTTTTGAGGCAGCTCTACGCCAGAACAAAAGCAAAAGTATGTTATGGGAAAAAAGGTAAATGTACTTCTCCATTCACCGTTCAGAGGGGGGTTAGGCAGGGCTGTGTCCTGCACCTTTTTTATTTACTCTTAAAACCAATGGGTTGGGACAAGCATTGGTGGATAAGTGCCGGGCCCTTCCACAAATGGATAACTACACTATACCGGCCCTTCTCTATGCCGACAGTGCTGTCTTGGTGTCATGCACACAATTGGGCTCCAACGAGTGTTAACTAGCTACACCTTGTACATTCAGCAGTTGGGTCTCCGAGTTAATATCTCAAAGACATTTATTATGAAGTGCAGAAGAGGTAGCATAAAGTGTAGGGACAATT
This sequence comes from Lissotriton vulgaris, assembly GCF_964263255.1. Lineage (NCBI taxonomy): Eukaryota > Metazoa > Chordata > Amphibia > Caudata > Salamandridae > Lissotriton > Lissotriton vulgaris. The sequence continues at coordinate 885,681,216 of NC_141694.1, forward strand.
ACATAGAAAATAATAAGATAGAACATACAAAGACATTCCCCTATCTAGGCATCCTCTTCGACCACAAGGGTTCATGGTCCCAGGCAGTTAAAGCTAGATCCTCAGCTGCCCTAGAGAACTTTGCAGGAAAGTTGGGAAAAAAACCTCCTGAAGAGTTGTTAGGCATCTCCAAGGCAAATGTGTCGCGACCGCTATATATGGCACTGGTGAATCAGGCTTTTCTGATACTCAGCCCCTACAGTTGGTGGAGAACGACTTTTTAAGATTTCTTTTGGCCGTCCCGACAGTTCTTCCACACATATATGTCATATAGAGCTAGGGCTACCCTACATAACTTAATAAAAATACAGCCAGTGCTTCTGTGGCACAGGATCTGGACCACCACAAAAAACAATTTTTACAGGGATATCATAAGTGCCTGTACTAAGCTCAATTGGACACTTAGAATTCCATGGCTGAACTACACAAAAAATGTCATGAATGATATGGGCCATCCGGAATATTATGAGGACCCAAGCTCTACACTCACTATAACTAGAAAAGATTTCAAAAGAGAGTGTATGACTTTTTTAGAGCTAACCAGATCTTCAGCAGAAATAGTGAAGCCAACAATACAGTCCAATCAATTGATCCTGACCACCTATGATATTCAGCCTATTCTTAAAAATATTCAATGTTTACAGGATGGATTTATCCCCAGTCGTTTCAGGTCTGGTATCTTTCACCGACTAATAACCTTCCCACTAATGAATGATTAGTTTAAAATGCTAAGTAAATGTCCATGTGACGAAGTATCAGTACAGTCCATGATACACACAGTCTTCTTCTGCAAATTTTACGAACTACAAAGAAAGTGGTGGATCCTGCCAATCTTAAAGACACTTGTTTTAGACACTGCCATCCTGCATTTTTATTTCTGCAATTCTTAAATAATAAAGATTTTACCAGGTCTATAGCATGCTTTTTAAGGAATGTAATCAGATGCAAAAAAACTATTATATTATAAACTTTTAACAATTATGGTTTTTAGGCACTATAAAAGATCTGTACCCTGTCCAGATAATTTGTATAACAATAATGTAAATATATATTTTTATTGAGTGTGAAATATTAAAAATGAATGCAAATGATTTTATTGCATGTGCTTTTATGATTATCTGTAAGAAATCAAATAAAGTTTATTGAATTGAATTGAGTTAATGTTAGACATTCCTTCCCTTTCTCTTGTACCGAGCACAGTGCAGAGCAGCAAAAAGTCTTGATGCGCTGCTCTGCATGACAGTTTTAACCATATTGTCCCTTGTTGACACTTGACCTGTAGATCTTCCTGGTCCACAACCGCAGCACTGTCCTGTCCTTTCACTCCTGCCTTCAACTCTGTTGAGATAACTGAACCCACCTCCTCCTCAAAGGCGTCCAACTACTCCTGGTCATGATGTCCTCCTCTGGTCCACATTACTGCCCTCAGGTACTTGGTCAGTTTCTCTATGGTCCTGGGCTTATAATCACACCAGCCCCTCTTGTATTCTGGGACTGTCCTTTTTATTTGGCCTAGACTCTTAATCCTATTGACTCTGGACTGCCATATGTCTTTCTTCTTCCCCTTTGGCAATTTGGAGGTGACAAAGAGAAAGTGTGTACTTTTTGGAGCTTCAGTTATTAATATTTGGTTCTTCTCCTCACTGAAATTTCTCTTCCTCTTTCCCTGGAATTCTGTTTGAACATCTTGGCTGGTGTCGGTGTTGTTGCCCTCACTGCTTGTCCTTGTTTCTTCCTCCATTTTATTGCTTTTGATGAATTGCAAAACTTTTTTGTTTGCAATGTGTCACTTTTTGAGGCAGTCCTATATGACGCAAATCAGCTTTGCGTCACATTGGAATCAGATGCGTTATGACACTTTGTGCCATCCTTCCCACCAATTCCTAAACATTTTTAACGCACAAAGGGAGATTTTGACACGGTGCACAGTACTGTAAATTTGGTGCATCAATGTTGTTTTAAAGTACCATAATGCAGCGTTATCTGACATAATGCTGCGGCAATGCAGCAATGCGTCAGTTCTCATAATATGCCCCTCTGTCATATAGTTCTGAGTATAGGGTGATATCACGTTCAGTTCCAGTGAATATGTGAAATCCATTCTGATGGTAAGTAGGAAATACAGAGAGATAAATAAATAAAAGAGAGGACAGATGAAAAGACAGAAAGACTGGAAATGGAAGAGCGCTAGTAAGGAAAGGGTTTTAGAGGTAAGATAGGGCAACACCAGGTCTATGGGGTATGTTTGAGTGATTTATTCGACCACAGTAGCTGAGGGGTTTGTTTCTTTGAGTTGTACAATGGGCTTGAGTTGTACAATGGGCTTCATATTTTATTGAAGCCATATTTGAGTTTTTCTAGAGTTTTAAGGTTTGCTTATTTGAATTGTATACGAAGATTATGTTAGTATTTCTAATGGCAGTCACTAAGTTTTATACTTTGAGGGTGTCCTCTTTGCTTTTCCTAGCCATAAGTTTAATCATAGCTTTAAGAGCGTCCCATGTGTTTTGTGGTTTAGAGCAGGATTTAAAATCACTGCTAAGGCAATACAGTATTTATTTTCTAAGCACTTCTATAAGTTCGGAGTCTTCTGCAAGGATACTATTCATTCTCCACGCTTTCAGTAGAGGTACGAATTGTGAAATAGTATATGAGATTGTTACGCATGTATGGTCAGAGAATAGTATTGGTTCTATAGTAGGGTTAAAAGAATAGCTTACATTGCCTTAGTCAACTATTATGTTGTCTATTCTTGAGAAACAGTTGGGAATGGGAAAGAAGGAACGTCTTTCTCTGTGGGGTTGGCCAAGCGCCAGACCTCTTTAAGTCCATATGTGTTACACCAGTGTTGCATTTATTTATGTAATTTAAACTAATGGCTAGATCAGGGTTTTGGAAGCACAGAGTATAATTAAGGGCGCTCTGCCAGGAGTGTGCGCAGTTAGTGTGGGAATGGAAATCTTGGAGATGGTGCAACTGGCGAGTGAACAAACCCTTTAACCACTCAAAAAGAATGTCAGAAGAAACTGACATGCAACAATGTAAATCAGAAAAATGCCTATGCACACACAAATAGTGAAACACACATTGGTGAAAAATTAGGTAAACATAATTAAATTGAGTCCAAGACAACATAAGAAATCCGAATTAACAAGTGTTTGATCTTTTTGTGTCCTGAATATTTTATTGGTTCAACCACCAGCCGACACGTGTTTCGTCGCGTTGGAACAATTCTCACGTGACTCCTCAGGGCTGAAGCGTGCGTATAAGAGATTGAAAGGTCGCTCCACCGGTGATAATTCCGCCCCGGCGGGGCACTTGACCAGATCAGGTTGTATTAATAGTTGTAGATATCATCATAGTTAATGTGGTTCAGAGTGAATCAGAGTTAATGACTGTTGTCTAAAAGTAGATGCAGCAAAAAGGCGACACGAGTATGGATCGCTCAGTTCTGGCGTAGGAAAAGGTGATTATAACCTTAGGCGGTAATCCTTCAAGGTATGCGGTGGATAAGAACAATTAAGGAATTTGTTGCACATCTAGTGCGATATCCAAAGTACAAAGCCCGGGAGTTGCCGTGCTTAGAAAGACACTGGAGGGGGTCACTTGCAGTGCGATATAGGGTGATAAGTGAGCCTGAACAGCAGTCCTGTCTCCCGGGTCGCCGTGTTGGATTTCGCACTAGAAGTGCGACAAATTCCTTAATTGTTCTTATCCAGTGCATACCTTGAAGGATTACCGCCTAAGGTTATAATCACCCTTTCCTACACCAGAACTGAGCGACCCATACTTGTGTCGCCTGTTTGCTGCATCTACTTTTAGACAACAGTCATTAACTCTGATTCACTCTGAAACACATTAACTATGATGATATCTACAACTAATAATACAACCTGATCTGGTCAAGAGCCCCGCTGCGGCGGAATTATCACCGGTGGAGTGACCTTTCAATCTCTTATACGCATGCTTCAGCCCTGAGGAGTCGCGTGAGAATTGTTCCAACGCGACGAAACACGTGTCGGCTGGTTCTGGAACCTATAAAATATTCAGGACACAAAAACATCAAACACTTGTTAATTCAGATTTCTTATGTTGTCGTGGACTCAGTTTAATTATGTTTACCTAATTTTTTCACCAATGTGTGTTTCACTATTTGTGTGTGCATAGGCATTTTTCTTATTTATGTAATTTACTCGGTCTAAAAGTACACATCAATTATACTGTTCCAGGGGAGGCTGAAGTCTCCCTATAGGATTATTTTGGAGTCGGGTGGGATCAAACACAGTTTTATCATTTAGTTGAATCCAAAATTCTGGGCTATCAGAAGTAGGGGTGTAGATATTAATAACTTAAATCTCAGGGTCATTTATTTGCAGTCTAGTCAGAAGCCATCTCCTATTATTGACATATTTCATTGATATAATTTTAAGGTCTGAGTTCTTGGAGATGAGCGTGGCAAAGGCCAATCTTCTTTCTGACTTCTGGTGCAGAGGCTGGATTGTTTCCCCACCCTTTATGTAGTAAAATATCTTCCCTTAGGCCAATTCTCAGTTCTTGAAGAACAGCAATTTCACTTTTTAATCTGTGGCAATAGTTCAAGGCTTTTATTTGTCTTTCAACTCAGTGTTTAATTCCCATTAAGTTAAGATATATGATTTGTACGGTACGCATTATAAATGTGTGTATGAAATATGAGCTCTAAGTTTGAGATGTGAGAAGATTACCTTATATCTAATTTTGTTAGTGGTTGGTAGTGGAAATTGTAGAGTGGTTAAGCCAGTGAGTGGACTGGTATTGTCCAGAAAGGTTTGATATAACATAAGGGAAGTTAGGGAAAGAGAAAAAGAAAAGAGGGAAGAAAAGTAACTAAAACCCACCTATTTGACAGACACCACACCCCTGCCCACGCACCCCAAATAATGCTGTAAGACAGTAGAGATCACAAGTGGCACTCATAAGTGCCGCAAGAACATACCATGCTTAAACTTGCAGATAATAAACATTTGAAGAGCTGATTGCTTTATCTCTACACATATATGTGTAAAGGCATTTAGGATCCTATTAGTTTGATACCATATGTCGCTGAGTAACGAAAGCCACCTATCATATTTGAACCTATAAAAAAAAACATGCTAAAACCATTGTTAACATTTTGGTTTATTTTAGTAAGCTAAAGCAGTAGATTTTGCCTTGGTTGTGTACCAGATGGCAATATATAATAAGACAATATCTGTGATACGAATGAATATAAGATTATAATATTGTTTGAGGGTGATAAATGAATGTGGTATCAAGCCAGGTGAGCATTACATACATTTGTAGATTTCGAGTAAGAGAGCTAAGGTATATGTAATGTAATGTAATGGCTATCACTCCGAGGAACATCTTGGTGCTGAGGAATGGACCCCCACTGGAAGAGGAGGTGGTTACTGCAAGATGGTAGGGAAAGGGGATCAAACCTGCGTTTTGCATAGTGTGTTCGGAGCAGTGTGAATCCAAGTTTTTAGTGCCTTCCTAAACAGGGACTCTGATGTAATTTGGTGTAGTTTTGGTGTAATCAAAAGGTGGAGGTAAAGAGAATATGTTTGTTGTAAGTGTTGTTATGCTGGTCCGGGTGCAGCTCTTGAATACTTCTTAATGGTAGTAGAGTCTTAAATATGCTTATACCAGTACAGTTTGAGATAATGGTGATATAGATAGCAACATGTAGCCCAAGATTAAATGTAAATGAGTAGAATGGTTCACTATAGAATTGCTATAGTTTTCAAGGAGGTGTGATGAACAACTGGGCTGTCACACAATTAATCAACAGTATAAAATCACAACAGAACAAAGAGCTTTTAGTAAGTTTGATAAAGTTAGTACCTTTAGTTGGCTAATAGTTGTAGATTTAGAGATTAGGTAGCATAACTTGTATATAACCATCAGGTACCCATTTCGGGGGACCACCACTGAGTCATCTCGTCCAGAGAGAAATATGTTTTCGTTTGAGTGTTGTTCATAGGTTTGCTGGACAAATGAAGGAAAATAGGATATACATGGACTTCAGTCTAATTCGCTTCAAAAGGAAGGCTTTTCTTTTTAGCACAGTCTCTTAAGAGTAATCTTGGGTGATTTCATCTCCTTCCCAAGAAAGAACTTTTCTGTACTTTTTCATGTGGGTAATTATCATGTCTCAATGGGCATAGCTTTGGGGTCTGAAAATGAGCATCCTGAGTATTTTAGATGATTTGGTTGGAAGGTAGGTACTTTTTGGGCTGGTGTAATTTCAGTGGCACTACTTTTGTGCTATCAGTCTTAGGTTGATGAGAGAGTAGTTTTCCAAATATTTCGAGTGGTGGTCTTCAGGGTGCTGATGTGGGATTACACTTCTGCCATTTTTCCTCCTAGGGGCGAAATTAAATTTTAATGCAGGTAAAGTCATTTTGCATTTTACCTGTGCAGGATTTTGCGGATTGAGCAAGATCATGTAGGGCATCAAGGTTTTGCATACTTAGTTCCAGAGTGGCTGTAGTGTCTGTTTTGCCCTTAATAATTGAATCTTAAATTGGAGGATCTTGCTTGTTACATTTCTGACCAACTTTTGTTCCTTTATACCCTGTTTTCATTCTTTTGGGTCATATTTAGGATCTGCCATTGTACATACTGCACATGCCAGTTCCAAAGAATCAGTGTAATATATACGGTAAAAGTGATATCATATCTATGTTCAGAGTGTCACCTTCAAGTATTTGCGAGCTTTCAGGTGTGTTTCAAATATCTGCATCATGGGGTATTCGAGTTAGTTTTGTCTGTAATCCTCCTGGTGTATAGAGAAGATTGTAGCTCACATTGTATATTTGCTCCTGTGCAGACCTCTGTATGCATGACCATGTCTCAAAAAGAGAATTGGTGCAATAGCTGGTTTCTAGGTGCCTTTCTGCAGCCTCACAGAGGTATATTTAGGGTGCAACAGTGGTTGCACTAGACGGAGAGATTCCTGTCAGTCCTGCTGTTATTGTTCTATTACCCATTGTGAGAAACTTGGTGGTTGTTTGAGAAGGGGTTAGTTAAATCCCACTCAAGCAATAATAACAATACTTGTCTGGTTGGACCACAAGTAGTTAATAAATCAACCTATGATTAACCCTCTGGTAGCTTGGCATAAAAGCAGTCAGGCTTAACGTAGAGTCAATGTGTAAAATATTTTTGTAGCACACAAACAGTAATTCAGTGAAAACATATACAGAAGACAAATCCTACATATTTAGAAAAACTGAGACTGGTTAAATAAATTATCTGACACCAAAACAACAACAATCAAATCAGTAGAGCCAGAGATGTGCAGTTTTAAAGATTTTAGGTAAAGTATGGCACCTAAAAAGCACAAAGCACCTTTCACCCATGTCTGGTCATGCTAAAAAGATGTCTTTCAAGAGGCTGGAGTGAAGAGTCCAGTATGTGGTGGAAGAGGGCATCACAGAGGGTCACTCGGATAGTGCGAAGATCCAGCCGGGCATCCTGAATGGTCATTGCTGAAACTTTGCGTTGGCGGTCACAGTGGGCTGTCTATGCTATAGCACGAAGTGCAGGTATTTTGTTGCAAGCTGTCGCTGACAGTCGTAGTAGGGTGACAAGTTGGATTAACCAGAGCTTTGCATTGGTAGTTGTTGTGGACTGCAATATTGTGGCATGAATGGCCTGTTCGTGGCCATGAGAGCCTAAAGCTTCAGGATTTCTCCTTTTCTTCACAGGAAGAGCTCAACTGTTACAAACCTAGGGACAAAGACCTAGGAGCATCTCTTTGGTATGAGGACCTCAATACAGCAGAGGCCAGCAGGGCTCATGCATTTCCAGTTGCAGTTCTAGATTTGTCCAGTGCAGTGGGTCAGCTGTGCAGTTGCAGCACTGCCTATGATCTTCTCTTATCCCTGTATCTCAGAACAGGAGGTCAGTCAATTGACCATTAGATCCACTTCACCCTAGGATGAAGGGTTTAGGTCCAGTCTTCCTTCTCATACAGCAGGGAAGGCCTCAGGCAGCAGGCAAGTCCTCTGGCAGCAGGAACGCCCTTATTCTGAAGTATCCACATGTCAGCAGTATACTGAACAGTTGGCCTTAGGGTCCAATATTTATTGCAGGCGCCAGCTTTGAAGTTGAAGGAACTTCTGGACTTCCCTCCATATCTAGATCTAGAATTTGTTTCCTCCTTGACCTGGACCCAGGATACCTGGAGTTACAAAAGGCTAGTGTTAAGTTCTTTGTTGCTGACAGAGCTCCTTTGAAGTTCAAGTGTGGTAGGTGACACCTCCACCCCTCCCATCAGGTCATGATGGCCCATCCTGCCAATACTCAATCCCGCTTTGTGATAGTGACTGGGAGGAATATACAAACACCAACTGACAATGACACCTAGTAATGTGACCCAGGATACAGGCACCAAATGATTATGGCTAAAAGTGGCATTTTCAGAATTTGACTTAAAATCTGACTTTACTATTAAAGCGGGTTTTAAATTACAATCCATTTGAGTGTAAATATGATATTTCTACCTGATACCAAATAAGAGTTATCACTTACTAAATCTAATAGGGTAGCCCAATGTTATCCTATGGGAGAGGTAGGCCTTGCAGTTGTGAAAAATAGATTGTATGAGCTTTTCACTGTCAGGACGTGTAAAACTTAAAAATACTTGCCCAACATTTCAATACACTGCGTCCTACCCCATGGGCTATTTAGTGTCTACCTAATGGATGATTTATTTATATAAAGAAGGAAGGTTTAAACCGGGAGAAAGGCTTATTTTGCCAGGTCAAAATGGCAGTTAAAAAGTGCACACAGTCTGCAATGGCAGACCTGAGACATGTTTAAAAAAGGCTAATTTAGTGGGTGTCGCAATAAGTGCTGCAAACCCACTATTTAGCATTTAATTTACAGGGTCTGGATAAATATAGTACCACTTTACCAGGGATTTATAAGTAAATTAAATGTGCCAATTGAGTGTAATCCAATTTTATCATGTGTAGAGGGGAGAGCACAAACACTTTATCACTGGTTGGCAGTAGTAAAGTGCACAAAGTCTTAAGGGCAGCAAACACAAATTCTGTAAAACAAAGCAAGAGCAAAAGGTTTTGGGGAAAGCCACGTCTATGATGTCAGGTTAACATCAATTTATGTAGTTTTCATAGCCAGGTGCTTTCCATAGTTTCGGCATTTGGATGCCATCTTGAGGTTACCTGTGGCGCTTTATTGACTAGTTGAATGGGGAGCTAAGCGAGTCTAGGCGTACTCACATGGTGAAAATAGGTGTTCAAATTGTATTATTATTTGTAGTTGTTAAGCATCATTTGTCATGATTACACTGTTTTGAGCGCTGCTGTGATTTCCAAGTTCAGGTCCCATGTGAGGGTTAGGTGCTGCATAGTTGGTATACTGACGAGAATCGCTGGAAGGTAAGTTAGGTGAGTTTCAGCATACTCACATGATGTATGAAAATGGCCGGATTACTGGGTTAGCCTCAGATGATGGTTTAGAGCTCATTTTGTGGAGCTCGCATGCGTCAGATGGCATGGTGTAGCAGAGCTTGCCGTTTATGTGACCATCTTCTTGGGTGGAAGCCATGGCTCCCTTTAGAATTGTTATAACTAAAAGGTTGGGTTACACAGAGAGTGTTGCCAGCTAGCTGAGATTGTGAAGATGTGGTGAGGACTGCAATATGCATTTAGAGCTTAATACAGAGTCGGACGGCTATGCAAAATCCTGTGATTTGTGGTGGAGTGGTAAATCCAGAGGAGAATTGCTTCTTGGAATCTATTTAACTAAAGTTTCAACTTTCTGAAGGAAATTTCAATGATGGATTTTCCTCTGGATTTGCTACTTTCTCAACAAATTTAGGATTTCCCGTTATTTCTCATTTCTAAATCATGCCCTCTGCAATGGGTTAAGCTTGATCTAATGAAGTAACAAAGTTCTAAATTGGCATTAGACATTCTTCAAGATATGTTGCAAAGTGCTTTACTATGGACAGACAGAATTATTTGAGTTCTTGGACATTCATGTAGGGTTTGGTGGAATGGGATTCCTGTTGAAAATTAGTGGAGCTCTAATCCCACTAACTGTCTGGTTCCTGCCCCTAATTAGGTTTCCAGCAGAAGAGCCCCATATGGATCGGCCAATGGGCTCCCATGACACCATAACCCACCTGCCTCATAACCAAATGATGGCAAGTGTGTCAGAAGGCACATTATGTTGATGGTTGGCCTTCTGAGGCATGTTTTTCCTTTCTGGAATCAGCATTACAAGGCATAGGAGACCCAGAGTGGACAGAAAGAGAGAACCCCTAACCTCAAAGGCTATTGACTTTGTGCATACACCCCCTACTCTGGGATTTGTCCTAAAATGCAGAACAAACTGGCAATCTTCCACCATGATGGTGGGCTGGCTTTACAGATTTAGTATAGCTGCTCCTACTAAGTCAGCAGAAGTACTTTTGCTAAAACAATCCTCACCAAGCCAGCACAGACCTCTAAATTGGGTGTTTGGTTGCCAGAAATATTGTAAAATAGTGCCCCTTATCAGTAATTCCATTGAGCAGATTTAAGATATTATTGAGGTCTAGTGTGCTAAATGCTGCTCAAAGACATAGTAGGGTAAGAAGCAGGGTAAGACGTCAAGTCTACCGTTTGCCAAAACTGCAGCTCATAATTTCCAAACTCTCTGGAGGCAGTTTCAATGCTCCGTATTGCTTTGAAACTTGGCTCAAGATTGTGAACGTAGACAACCTCAAAAAGTAGTGAAGCCACATAGGTAGCGACAATCTACAACACCGGGACAACAGTTTTCTTCTAAAATCTGGTGTGATTTGCAGTTTGCAATTTTGTATCCTACTAATACCACCTGCAAGATTTATGTTCACATCCAGTAACTTTGCTTCTGTTAATACGTAATAAATCAAAAGAGGCATATTCATAATGCCGGAAAGGATGTTACCAATAAATGTAGTAAAGTACTGTATCTGACTCTAATTTGAGGACAGAACAAAAGATGTTGATTAGCCAAGGGAGTCACTTAGAGGTGAGCAGTAACGTAAATCTACCACAAAATTTCAAATGGCCTGAATGCCTACCTTTCCCATCCTCCACTTCAATTAGGTTCTGGGGTTGAAGAGTTCACAAAAGCAGAGCCCCCTGTGGCTCCGCTGTCATGAAAACCCTTTAGAGGCCTGTATCTGCAGGTGGACAAGGTGTCAGATGCCCAACTCAATGTAGGGAGAAACATCTGCCATCATGTTTTACCTCTTTCTTCATCTCAATGACAGCTGTTCACATCATGTCTGTTCGTGTGTGTTCAATGTGTTAAATTTGAACTTGATGGTCAAGCACAGAACAAAATTAAGTGAACTTCTAAAGTATGAATAGAAAATCTTGCTGATCAGAAACTGCTGCACAAACTCTGTAGTTGTTGAGATCATGACTTTCTGCGGAAAACTAGAGGTGCAGGTAGGACTTGTTATCCCACATTTCAACTAGCAACATACAGACTTAAAACAAGTTAGCTGAGCATGCTTCTGATGGCCAGAATATTGATCCAGAGCTGGAAATATAAGCATAGATGATGTTGCTGTCAATAACACCCTCCTGAGGAAGTTGGTCTGAACTTTTGTGGACTAGCTGAAATGTGTTCTGTGGAATTGAACTGGATCGTTGAACTTAGTCAGTTGGATACATTCCAGTGGTGAGACAATGAAGACATACTTCAGTTCTTCACTCAGGCTCTCAGGACTCCTGTTATCTTCAGGCTTTTTCATCTGTTTGCGGGTCATATTCAATGGGATCCACACAGGCACTTTCCAGTGCTGATGGAGGATTTACTGTATATTTTTCACTAATTCAGTTTTAGCAACATTCACCTAAATGCTATCTGCAACTCCATTTCATATCTATCCACACGTCTAGAGCTCCATGAGGCCTGCAGGAAAACAGTTAGCAGCCATTTAAAAACCTAAATAAATAAAAAAGAATATATTATAATTTATGATATGGAAATTAAGGTCTGTGTTCGTAATAAATAGGACAACTGCATTCATGTCACCCACTGCTATTATTTTGAACCCTGCCTGTTGATCGTCACTTTCTCTGTTTTATTTATTTTTTAAAAGAATAAGACATGATTAACAAACATGGGTTGTGGCTAGCTTACCCTCAAACATCTCCATTACTGTCTGATTGTACAAATGAAGTGGGTGACCTGTGGGCACTAACATTTGCAAATAAGAGTGTGATGATGGAAGCCTAGTGGGAATGGTTGAATTCTCTTGAAAAATTGAATGATGGGGGTGGGGAGATAACAGGGCTTATAAATTGTTTCAGGAATATTATTCATAAATCTGTGTTTCCATGCTGATCCTCATATTTTCCTTTTAAGACAATCGAAATCACTGTGTGAAAAACTAAACTTTTAATTCTGAAGGGACCTGTACCTCCAGTAACCAAGTCCATTGGATTGTCAGTGCCACACATAATGCTGTGGGAGCTCTAGTTGTGTTTCCAGTCCCAACTGGATTTATTTTTACCTGCAACCAGATGATGCCCTAAGCATACAATTCTGAATGTTGGCTTGGTGCCGCTCTGTAGGCTCTCCTTCCTTGTTCCACATTGCTCTCCTCTCTGGCAGAGCTTTTATGCCATGTTCTAAAGAGTACAGCTGCTCTCCGATCACCATCTGCAATGGCAGTGGTCAAGCGAGAAGTACAGTTCAATTCTTCTTCCTGCACCCTCCTCTGAACTCAAGTTAGACGGCTCGGTCTCTCATCCTCTGAACTGGATACATTAAACACAATTTCCTTGGGAGGTAGTAAAACCTGTGGTTTTAGAGGGAGTCAAACTGTGGTGTTAATCCCTCTACAAAATAAAAATTGCAACTATAATTTTCTTCTTCTTCTTCTTCTTCTTCTTCTTCTTCTTCTTATTATTATTATTATTATTATTATTATTATTATTATTATTATAATTATTAACATTACTGTTATCATTATTATTATTATTATTAGTAGTGTTATTATTATTATTAATAATAATAATAACAATTATAATAATGTTATTAATATTACTCGTATTATTAGTTGGAATATATCAAAGCTAGTGGAACCAATAGATATGTTTTTGTGTTTTTTAAAAGTGGTGCAATCTACCTGTTCTTTCTGCTTGTAAAAAAAATCCCTTATTTCAATAAGGAAATTACAATCCTGAGGAGGTTGTGCCACATCTACAGAAGGCAGATTTAACAAGTGATGACAGTAAATGTAAATTTATACTTGTATAGCGCACTACTCACCCGCAAGGATCTCAAGACGTTTGTACGAATACCGCTGTGGAACCCATCCTGGCTTTTCCTGTGAGGCGCCCACTCCTGGGCACCCCCAAGGAGGAGGCCAGGCATCCTTAGCGTTGTGGGGGCCGTTGTGGAGATTAAGCAAGCTATTGCCGAGAGTTGCAGAGTGGGACTCCATGATTGGAATAGGCACAGAGGCGAGAATTATCAGGTCCGTGGAATTTTGAGCCCAAGACCCGCTGAGGCATGGAATTGAACCCTGGTCCTGGGCTAGACCTGTGCATCAGGGTCTGCCGCTCTAATCATTGAGCCACATTTTGCCAGTAGAGGATCATCAACAAAGAGTGACGATTTGGAGATGGTTTTGATGAGGTCTTCCAATCTTGGGGGCATGTTTACAAGGGAAGTGGCAGAGAGAGGCGTTAGCCTTCCTGGCTTAAAGCCTCAATCCGCAACTTCAGAAATGCAGGGCTGCAACATATTTACAAGAATATTGTGCAGCTCTGCATTTCCCCCTGCCCTTGCCCTAAACTTAGCAGTCTAGGGCCATCACAGGCACCCTTGCCCCATAGTGCAAGGGTGTCTGTGTACATGGGAAGATTGTTTATTTATTTATTATTTAGCCACAAGGTACAAAATATATACATCCCATATACAAATCAATCAGAGCTTTCGTTATTTATATAACAATAATCCTTATAGATTGGCGGCAGCTTAAAAGAAGAGAGGAAACAAAAAACATTCTAATAACACTAGTCGGTTTCTTGTGGGAAGTAGCATAGATGATATAGAGGAAGAGAGAAATATAGCAGAAACAATAACAATAACAGGAAGCCACCTTTCCACTCTTTCTATTATAAACGTTTTATAGAAACTTATCTAAATCCATTCTACCTCACATCTTCTATTAAGCCATTGGATCATAGGTGCCCAGATCTTATATCCTTTCTCCTTAGCTCGTCTCCCCTTGTCCTTATATTGGGTCATTTCCTGACTATATATATAAATAGGCAGATGAAACCATGCTGTATACCCAGGGGATTTAGAATCCTTCCAGGCAGTGGCTCTCAATAACCTAGCTACTGCCACTGTAATAAATACAAAATCTTTTTGAGACAATTATAACCCAGCTCGATTGTCATATCCAAATAACATTACTGATGAGCTTTAAGTAATCTTCTTATTAATTGTTTGCAACCAAAACCTTACAAAGTCAAAATATAATTCCCTTTGGGCGAATTACCATAGAAAGACTAGTTCTTATAGACAAACACATATAAACTCACCAATTCATAACAATTCATAACAAGGAAGCAATATAAACAATGTTAAAGAAACTAGTGAAAACACTATAATAAAAGTAGATCTGGGCAGTTTATTAACATACACTATATTTTGTTAAAAACATATACAGGACGGAACTCTGTAAAATAAATAAATCCAACATTCCAATAAAAAAGCCTTTCCATGAAAATGTTAAAAGGTGCCAATTTACTGCATGTACAGAACATATGTATGATATCAGCTGGGCTAACTTGACACCTTGGGCAATTATCATTTTCACGCTTCCCCAGTTGAAAAGCTTCACCGGGTATAGTTCAAGTTAAACAGGGTCTTATAGTCTTGAGACTTTAGATTTGCAGAGAGAAACATCTTTTTACCCAATTCCATAGACATATCCACGTCTATCTCCTCAAATCCCAGTTTCTCAGCTCATTTTGTCTCTACTTTTTCCAGGTCATCTGAAAGAGTTTCCATTAGACTATTATAAAAATTCCCAATCCTCGCATCCCCCCCTGATAAACCATATCCTCCACTGGTATTACCCCAAGTTTAAAAGACCCTTTTGCCAGGGTTTTCAGGTGGCCCCAGATTTGGATATATTTAAACTGAGACCTAGTATCTATCCCCATTTGCTGGACTAGTTCTGGGTAGGGTATAATCTTTAGTTTGGTATTATACAGACTAGCAATCGTTTCTATCCCAGCCCGTTCCCACCCTCTAGCCATACCATCATATATCGCTGTTGGAAAGGCAGAAGAGTCCCATAGGTAAGTATATCCATTGTATTGTGTGATTTTCAATACTCTGCTGACTTCAGTCCACACCTTCCAAGTCGCTTCTAGGCATTTTAACCAGGTCTTTTTATAGTAACTGGGTTGAAGTTGCTATAGGAACAGCCCCGTAGCTTCCTTACCTATAACTAAGTGATAGATAGAAGGGAAGTGGTCTTCTTTCCTGGGCCTACCTGTTGTTAGCAAGGCACCCATCTGCTGTAAAGTCACTGCCCAATAATAAAATAACAGATATGGGGCAGCCCAGCCTCCTCGATCTTGTGGAAGTGTTAACAGTCTTAGGGCACGTCTAGTTTACTGATAATGCCATACAAAGTTCCAGAACATTGAATCCATTTTCTGTACTGCAGTAGCCATCAATTCCAGGGGGATAGAGCGAAGTAGGTATAAGATTCACTTTCATTTTCAGTACGTTGATTCTACCAACTACTGTTAACTGCAGTTTGTCCATCCGCCTTAGCTCAATACTACATCATCCAACACTGAGTCAAGCTAATTTGACCATAACGCATCCAGATCAGATCCTATCCTCATCCCAAGGTATACTGCTAATTCAATCTGCCCCTGATATTGCATATTGCAATGCCTTGTGCATATTATCTGTGTTTTTGCCATTATTAGGCAGCTATACGTACCTGCTCCCAAATTCCCCCGCCATTCTCTCAATTTCTTTAATTGCTATCTCTGATTAGGGCGTAGTAATAGCGATATCGTCCGCATAGGCCAATACCTTGGTTTCAAGACCATTAGTTAATATTGGTTTGATTCCGGGGTTCGAGAGCAATTGAATATTAAAACGGTCTCAGTAGATAGCAAAGAGAATTGGGGAGCATAGACAGCCCTGCCTTGTTCCCCTAGCTACCTCTATTGCCCCAGATACACTCCCCATCACCTGTAGTTTTGCAATAGGTCTATAGTACATCGTCCGGATGGCTGTAATAAGACGTGGGCCGAACCCCCACTCTGTAGGCGAATCCCATAGATATGCCAAGCTACACGACCTTCTTGGCGTCTTAGAGGATCACAGCCATTCCATCCCCATTTGCCTCTGCTATATCCAATAGCGAGATCACCTGTCTTATGTGATCTGTAGTTCCTGGGCCTGGTATAAAACCATGCTGCCATGGCAAGACTAGTTTGGCTATGACCCTCCGCAACCGATTAGCTAAAGCCTTTGAGTAGATCATGCCATCGGAGTTTATCAAGGAGATGGGGCGGGATTAAAACGAGCAACTCTGATGGTTTCCCCTTCTTGGGGCCTCAAGTAGAGCAAAGGGGATCCCTTTAATTCTAATTCTAATATCAAATTCTAATATCACTAAAGTTGACAGGAACACATCGCACTGTGAATACAGGCACCACTAATTGTTTAGCTGTAGAAATTAACAATGTTAATTCTATGAAACTGCTAATTGTAAATTTCTATAATTCACCTGAGATCAGCCTCTAAATGAGCATTCATGTATTTAAAAGGTTTTTTAAATGACTACAGAGTGAGGCAAACCACTTCTTATTCTATTATTATTTTGGGATATTTCAATGTTCATTTGTGTATAAAGGATTGCCATGTTGTAGATTATCTTGGCCCAGAGGATTCCCTTAACTGTCATTTTGAGCACAGCCCTCAGGGAGAATGTCTGTAGGATCTCCTGGCCATAGTTGATTTATGCCAGCCCAATACAAATAATGTGGGGAGGAGGATCCCTTCTTTTAAGGCAAGAGCGCAGGATTCTATAATTGATTATATTTTTATTTCCCTGGTATTACTTCCTCAAGTGATCTACTATGGTGCCCTATGGTTCGATTACAGCGACCTTAATCCTGTTATACTCGTGTTAAGTAGGGCAACTGGCCTTAAAGAGAGTCAGGGACAACCTCCTACTTGTATATATGTAAAGACCACAGACCAGGGACGTAGGCTAAAGTGGACTAGTGTAATTCCTCAGCTTTTCTTTCAAGATTTAATGCACAAAGATGAAAAGAGTTTTTATATATGTCTTAGTCCTGCAAACGAGGGAGCAGAGGTCCTATTGGAATTTGAAGAGATTTGTGTGCAGGTGGCAACTGGTTTAACATTGCCTAGTAGAAGTCATACTAATCTCGGTGAGAAATGGTTTGACAAGGATTGCTTGAAAGCTCACCAAAAGCTCATTTCTGCCTTGAAGCAGGTCCCAAGAGATTGTGTTCTTATAGCCCAATTGAGGCAGTCCTATAAAGGTACGATTAATTACCAAAAACAAGAAATTAAAGAAGACGCCTTCAGCGTCTTTCAGTTGAGGTTCATAGGGATAGTGCTAGAATTTGAGCGATAGTTAATATACCCTTTTTTACAGGACTAAACAATACGCCCTTACAATGTAATTTTATGGAGGATCAATGGTATTCCCATTTTATACTATTTATGGAGTATCCCAGTTCGGGAGGGGCACTTCAGTTATTCCTGATTGAGATTGGGGCAACACATCACTGAATTTTACAGAAAATGAGTGGAGACGGCCATCACTCAAATGACTAGCAATAAGGCCCCTGGCCCTGATTGTGTTCCGGCTGATCTAAATAAACTAACACCGCATTTTTGGGCAAAAAGTATAACCAAACTTTTAAATATGGCTAGTATGTATGGATTTCCACCATCCAGGTCTCTACCCACCATTATTTCAGTATTTTAAAAAAGGGCAGAGAGGTGATCCGGGTTGTTATAGTCCTATCTCCCTGATTGATTCTGTGGTTAAGGTTTTAGATAGAGTTATTTTAAATAAACTTTCTGAATGGCTTGATGACACTGGAAATTTAACAGACTGTCAATACGGTTTTCAAAAAGGTAAAAGCACTATAGATCAGTGTCTATATTTGCACCTTTTGGCTGAGAAATATTCAGTGGCGAAACAAAGTACTTTACAGCTGGCCTTAATGGATTTATTCTCGGCCTTTGACCTAGTAAATAGATCAAAGTTACGGACAATATTGTTAGGTATGGGGATGGACCACTGCTTAGTTTATTTTTTAACAGATCTTCATAAGGATTTCTATGCCAGGGTTAGAGTCAGCCAAGACGGCAAATGCACTAAGCACTTTAAAATTGACCACGGGGTACGACAGGGCTGTATTCTAGCCCCTTTGCTTTATACACTTTATAGAAATAATTTAGACACCTCCTTTAGCACTGCCACTTTAGATATCCCACGTATAGGAGACAGGGTTATTCCTGCTCTCCTATACACTGACGATGCGGTTCTTTTGGCCTGCACTGCAGTTGGCCTGCAAAGACTTTTGGACTCATTTGGGTCCTTCATGCAATCCTTGGACCTTATTGTTAATAAAACCAAATCACTCATGATGACAATGGGGCAGAAGCCAAAAAAATGTTAATCTTTATGTTGGGAAGGGGCTAAGTTGTCAAGCGTTTCCTCTTTCTCCTATTTGGGAGTTTTATTCAATGAGAGTGGCTTCTGGACTCCCCAGTTAAGGGCAAAAACATGCAATGTCTAGGTCCATAGCTGATATACAAGGTTTTGTATCCCGACTAGGAGCGAAGCATCTTAAAGCTTTGCTCAAAATCTATAGATCTAAAAGTATTGCTATAGCAAGGTATGGGTCTGCGATTTGGGGATTCAAACCTGTAGTAGAACTTAAGTAAGTTACAAATAAATGTATGAGATATCTCCTGGTGGTTCCCCAATCTACCCCGACCTATGCTATTCACCAAGAGTTGGGTAGTGGTTTTGTTGAGAACCAAATTGGGCTGGGTCTTGTGGTATGTTGGCTAAAGACATGGATTAACACAGAACTGGCACTGAATAGGGAAATTGCCAAGGAATGTGTACCGCTGGACAATGTAAGTAAAGTTCAATGTATACAATATGTCAAGTCAATGCTGGGTAAATTGGGATGGCCTGAACTTTTTGCCACCCCAGAAAAGATAGTGAAAGAGAACCTGCCATGGGTTAAAGTACAATTTTGAACGAGCTGTCTGCAGAGAGAGAGGCGCTGGAGATTGTGAAACCAACAGTGAAAGCCCATTTCCGGTTAAAGACAGTCCCACGGATAGAACCATACTTGACAATTGTTACAAAACCTTTCCACCTTTTTCTTCTAATCAGGTTCCGTTTCAATCTCATTCATTGTCTTTTAGCAGATGTACAGGGGTGTAGTAGGGTAAAAGATTTAGGCCTCTGTACATGTAACAATTTTTCAACACAGGATACCATACATTTTATAATGTTTTGTGACCATTTTAGCTCCGTGAGGAGAACGTTTTTTAAATAATATTCTAAGCGGGAGGGGTTTTGTGCAAGTTAGACCTGCGTTACTACATTTGCAGCTGTTAATTCATCCGTGGGATATTTTTAATTTTGCCGATTTTTTGGTGCCGGCATTTAGACATAGGAAGAAAGGGTGCTAGAAATTTTAAATTGTTGATTGATTTTACATATTGATATACCTGTTTTGTGCCTGATCCATGAATTATGAGTCACCTCCTTTTTACCGGTATTCTTCTACTGTTTGTACGTTATATATTTTATTGAACCTAAAATGTTTTAATATGATTGTATGTACTCTTCAAATAAAAAAGTGTTGTTTGTGGTGTACTTTTATGGCTTTTGCTAGCCGAATATAGGGGTTTGAACTGAACTGAACTAATATATCAATAACCTGACAGGACATGGGTGGAGTTCCTCGATATTGCAAATCCAAAAAGAGATCTTGCAATAATGGAGCCAGATCTTGTTGAAGCAGCTTGTAAAGCTCAATGGGGATTTTATCCAGCCCAGAGGCCTTCCCAGAAGACAAGGAATTTACAGCAGTTATTATTTCTTCCAGCGTGAATGCTGCTTCCAATTCTAACTGCATACCTTCATCGATCATACTCAGTGTTGTACACCCAGTCCCTGTACACAATGGTGCCAAATCAGTGGAATCTGCTTGATATAATTTCTGATAGAACAGTTTTACAGGGTTGGTCTCATACTTCTCTTCACTGTTCTGTATTTTAGTTATGCAATTCCTAGCTGCTCTTTGTCTTTTTTGAAGGGCCAATAATCTGCCAGCCACTTTCCCATACTCATACATTTCTTTTTGATATGCCTGGTACATCTGGGAAAATGGGAGCTGACAAAAGCTATTTATATCTGATTTAGTGACAGCTATTTTAATCCTCACCTCATTTGCTATCTCCTGTCCCCCTTGTTCGATCAATTGAGTATGCTTTATCTAAAATTGTGCCAGACACACCATTAACACACCTTATTGCGACGCTCCTTGCGTTGTTGACCTACATAACTTATCACTTCACCCCTCAATCCCGCATTAAAGGCGGCCCACACTATATTATAGAGGGGTACTGTACCAGTTCATATCAAAGAATTCTCTAACCCATTTTTAAATATGGCAGTGGAATACCTAATCTATTCAAAGATTTCTGTCAAAAGACCGGCACATTGCTTTCGCCCCTCTATTTCCTGTGGAGTTATTTCCAAGAGAAGTGGGTTACGATCAGAACACATGTGGGGTTATTTCATTATTTCATTATTGTCACTTCATCCAGCATCCTAGTAGGAGCCATAAAATAATTTAGGTGCACATATTTCTGATGCGCATATGAATAATAGGTATATCCAGGGTCTATAATATTTTTATGTACCCAGACATCCAACAGCCCATGGATGTCCTTAAAAGTATTTAAAGCCTAATAAACCTGTGGTTTTCTACCCCTATATTGTAAGCCAGAATCTCTAGAGATCACTGGATGGGAATTAAAATCCCCACATATTTTTAATGGAGTTGGGCAGGAAGCAAGCTCAACCTCAAGATTGTCTCAGATTTTAGAATTGTCTTGATTTGAGCCATAGATAGTTGTATTGTATTGTGTATTGTGGCATACTTATATAGCGCAACCTGTCACCACCAAGGGCATCCTGGCGCTTTGACCCGTACTCAATGAAGACAGTAGCTCAGCCTATCCTGGGAAAAAGATGAGTTTTTAGAGCCTTTCTAAAAGATAAGAGTTGCAATCGTGAGCCCTGTACTTTATGTAGCAATGGTCTGTTGTCCCCAATTATTTGCTATTGTGCGCTTCACAATACCCAAATGTTGTCTAATGAATATAGCAACTTCCCTTATCGTTTTCGTTTGTGAAGAGCAAGCTATCAATTTGTAACCTCTTATCTGCAGATGGTCCTTATTACTCCATGGGATATGAGTCTCCTGTGAACAAATAATTTCTGGATTCCAGACCGCAAGATCTCATATACCCTGGCCCTTTTCTTCTTATCATTCATCCCTCCCACATATCCGTATTTTATCCATAACAAGTTGCTCGAAACTGCCATCTATATTGCATACCTCTCAAATCTGTTTTTACTGTCCCAGTTCTCATGTACCTTGAAGGCTTTTTCCCCCTTTAAATCTCCCCATGCTCCCCCCGGAGCTACACCCTCCCTTTGCTTCCAGACCAAAGGTCTGGTATGAGATTAAGCAGTGCCGCGCCATGATCCATGAACCCCCCCCTATATCAATGATCTCAACATAAAACATCCAAGAGCATCCTGCACCTACCCGGTGCACAGTCAAAATATTGATTCCCTAATATCGACCTACAGTAATATCGAGTTGTAAATATCGAAGGTGAAGAATATCGAGGTCAAGAATATCGTTGGACAGAATATCGACTCTAAGGTAAGTAATATCGATTTTTTTATATCGATGTAAGTAATATCGAAGTTAGTAATATTGATATCAATTATATCGATGTCAATAATTTCGATGTTACTAATATTTTATTATGTATTTTATATATATGTGTTATATGTTTTTGTTAAGTATTTTATTTGTTTTAAATTATATGTGTACTATTTATTATATATTAAAAATGTTATTTTTAATTAAATTTTATGTTTTAGTACTGGAGCGGGTTGTGGGTTTATAGGGGAATAGGGTGGGAAGTAATTTAAATATATTAAATTAATTATACATTTTTAGTAATTGTAAATTAATTTTAATTAATATTTGAGTTTAAGTTCTGCGGGGGTTGTGGGTTTATAGGGGAATTGGGTGGGAAGTAATTTAATTGTAATTAAGTAATTATTTATTTTTGATTGGTATTGATAATTATTTTATTTCTAATTCATTAATAATTGATAATTAATTATTTTAATTGGTAATTAATTTTATTAATTGGTAATTAAGGTTTGTAATTGGTAATTACATTTTTAATTGGCAATTAAGTTTTTTAATTGGTAATTAAGGTTTGTAATTGGTAATTATAATTTTTAATTGGCAATACATTTTTTTAATTGGTAATTAATTTTTTGAAATTGGTAAATATTATTTTTTATTGTTAATTAATTTTTATTAATTGGAAATTTATTTTATTGGTAAATATTTTTTATAAAAAATACTTTTTATTTGAAAATAAATGTACTGTTTACCATTTTTTAATTGTTAATCAAGTTTTTTATTATTATTATGTTTTGAAAAATATTTTAGTGTTCAATATTATTTGGTTATTTATATTTATTAATTAATATTTATTGGTATTTATTGTTAATTTATTGTTAATTAATTATTTAATTGTAATTATGTTTTTAGTAATTATCAATGGGGATTTGCAAATGATGTAGTTATTTAAAAATTACAATTTTAAATATTTTATTTACAACAATTATTTATAAGTATGTTATATTTAACTTCTACACTATCCAATGCTTTCCCTACTGTTGCACACTCTGGAGTGGGAATAGTAATTTTTACCCTCACGCTATCAAACGCTTTCCCTACTGTTGCACTCTCTGGAGTGGGAATAGTAATTTTTACCCCTACGCTATCCAATATTTTCCCTACTGTTGCACTCTGGAGTGGGAATAGTAATTTTTACCCCTACGCTATCCAACGCTTTCCCTACTGTTGCACTCTCTGGAGTGGGAATAGTAATTTTTACCCCTACGCTATCCAACGCTTTCCTTACTGTTGCACTCTCTGGAGTGGGAATAGTAATTTTTACCCCTACGCTATCCAACGCTTTCCCTACTGTAGCACTCTCTGGAGTTGGACTAGTAATTTTTACCCCTACGCTATCCAACGCTTTCCCTACTGTTGCATTCTCTGGAGTGGGAATAGGAATTTTTACCCCTATGCTATCCAACGTTTTCCCTATATAGCAGTTCTATTAATGTTTTCAAAATCAATGTTAGCATCCTCTCTCAGTTGCCAGGCGGTGCATTTCCCCAGAGTGGTCTCAATGGATCAAGGCTTTAGCGCCGCAAGCGAAGGCTCAGCCATCCACCATCTTGCTTCCCTCCCATAAACACTCCACCCAACTCAATGAGTAAACCATAATGCTTAGGTTTGTGTGAAGGGGGACCTTCCTGCACATAAACAATCTTTAAATGCCATTTTGTAACTTCTATGTGTGCTGCTTAATGCAGAGCACACAAAGAAGTTTCAAAACGGCATTTTAAAAAATGAATGTTTATATGTGATGAAGCGAGTTTCAGAAATAAATTTTGTTTTTGACTCGCAAAGTTAAACTTCCATAATTATTAATCATATTAATGAGTTTATGAGCGAATATGTACTAATCAATCTAGAGTAAAATGCATTCACGACATGAGGGTTTAACATTATGTGTGCTCTTTGTTGCATTTGCAAGTACGTTTAAAAATAATGAACTAACTTTGTCTATTTGTTTTGTCAACATTAATTGCGGCTGTTTAATTAATGGCATGTGCTTATTTAAATGTGCTTTTGTCTATGTTATGTTTTATATGTGGCAAAGGTTAGTGGAGAATCCTGGAGGCCCATGTGAAGAAGGTTTTTATAAACGCTGCTTTCATGTGCTTAAAGCTAGGTAACATAAACTAATGGGTTAATATTTAGCAAGGGGGTGGGTAACAGAATAATCTTCATTACTCGAATTAATTAATGTTTTGTGTTTCTTTGCTTACTAGTTTTCGTAAAAGAGGCCTGAGGCCTAGCTTTTAAAAAGAGTGTTTGGAATCCTGTCGTGATGAGCCGAGCACAGCAAAGAAAGTGTGGAAAGGTTTTGCCAAAGTGATAACCGTCTCAATTAATAAATGGAACTGTGCAAGATGTGCTCTGTGTTGAACTTGAAGGTCAGGAAACGTCAGATCAGCCGAAACTGAGGAAGAGGCAAACTGTTATTTAATAAGATGTTGCAAAATCCTCGGAAGCTAATGTTGCCTGTGGACAATGAACAAAGACGTTTTTGAAAAGCACAATTTTGGATTGAAAAGGTTATGATCTCACAACAACCGGCAGCTGACAGCCAATGGAAATGCTGGATGTCGGAGAAAAAGTATTCTTTTAGTATAGATTAGTAAGTTTTAGCTAGAGAAAAGGTATAAAAATCTGACCCCTTGGGAGGAGCCTGGCTGCTCGTTCCTGAATCCTGAAGGGCGTGAGATGCTGTGGGACTTTTGACTCACGTAAGGAAAGCTGAACTAATGACTTTTCCTTTTAGGTTTTAAATAAGTTTAGTCAGGGAAATTGTATTTAGGGTATGAGACCTTACAGCATTAATTCTCTGCAAGCTGATCTGTTTTGAAATGACAGTCTAATGTGCCTTTACTTTAATTAAAAGATGCTTTCAAAATGCTAATAAAAAGATTTCATATTCTTAAAATGCTCTTTGACTGATAATAAAATTAATAAAATAGATTTTGAAATGACAAGCTGGTCTTGTTTATTCTTAGTCTAGTTACCATTAGTTGATCCATTCACCTAAGTGACTTAATTAAATGCTTCCGTTATTATTCATAATTATGATAATGATAAACTGCAGTTGTATATAATTTGTATATAGCTAGTGAATAGTTCCGATTAATTAGGTCACATGATTCAGTTGCCCAACATTTGTCTCAGTTACTAATGGGTCTTTGTGAAGAGTTTTGATTAATGGTTAGTATCATGGTGTAGGGTTGTGCTGTTGAGACAGATTTTCTATAGGGGCGCTGGATCAATTCTCTGGTAGCAGAGTTCGGTTACTATGGTAACTGACATGTTACATGGTAATTACATAGGATCCATGTCTAAAACATGTTAAGTTTGTTCTCTTGTTATATGTAGTCAAAAGGTCTTTTCCAGCAGTGAGAAAATTCCTAGTGAGCCGGCAAAAGTAGTGTGACAAGTGAATTTACACAGTTCATTTGTTCTGTTTCAAAATAGTGATATTGACATATCGCTAGTGTTGTGGATGTACTGCACAAGTTTAGGGATATTAGGTGTGATAGGTAAAATGTATAGTGAGGATTGTCTATGAAATCATAGCTTTGAGTATAGGGACTAAGAGCCTGTTTTAAAACTCGCTGTGAAAAGAGTAATAGGATTTATCCAAGCTTGAGTGAAGGGTAAGGAAGCCTCGTCTATTCTTACTAGCGAATGAGGATTTTCTATAGGCAGGTTAAAGTCCTACCAAAGATTTCACGTATGCATGCTTAGGTTTTTCTGTTTGAATGTGTATAAATGATTTTGTGAGAATAGCGTTGTCTATTTCACAAGAAAGAATACTCGATTGATTGAGAAAAACTATTGCTTTATTTAGCAAAACAGACAAATGGTTTGTTTTTCTGTAGTTACTAATTGAATTTCATTGAAAAGAATTGTTTTAAAATGGCGCTGTGAAAATATTTTGTAAAGGAGGGGTGAGTTTACGGAGCGGAGACAGCGAAGCTGCAGCGGCAGTATACGTCACAGGGTTCACGCTGTGATTGGTTAACATACGTCACAGCAAGCGCACTGATTGGCTCACATGACCAAAACGAGCTGATAGCTGATTGGTCCTTTTTGAAAACAGTACTTCTATTGCTTGAGCAAGGTAGTGACGTGGCTTAACCTGATTGGCTTGTTGGTGAGTTTCGCGCACGGATTGGCTAGAGTAGCGGAACAACAAGAAATACTTACGATCTTTTCCAAATTAAGCGGAATAGTTTAAAAACATGAGTTATTGGTACGGAAAACAGGAAAAGAAGCCTACATGGTTTCAGAAATTGAAAAATATATTCAGCCCCGATAAGAAAATTGTCACGCGTGGTGGAAAATTACTTCATAAGTACAAAACACCCGCAGCATATAAGGAAGGAGAATATGGTTATCATACTGTCCTTTGGTTTGAAAATTGGATGCAATATACCAAAGACGATGGTGTATTAGCGTGGCCGGAAGATGGGTCATTTAATATTAAAGTTTTGAAAAACTTGAGAGAAAAAATGATGGCTCTTGTGCCAAAGCCTAGACTTACTCAATTTGAAGCTTTAGTTGAATGGGAGGTTGAAATGATGGAACTTGAACGAGAAACCTGAGGTATAATGAGAGGTCCAAAATTAGATATTAATAGGGATACTCATGAAGATAGAGTGCGTCGTTGGAGAAAAGCTGATATGTATGATGGTTTATACCCAGTTAGAGTGATGATTACTGAAACAACAGGTCAAAAGAATACCCGAAAGAGAGGTCATCTTGATGAAGAATTAGATGATGCGGTTTTAGAAGAAATTTATACTACAAATCGTAATCCGCCACCCTATACACCAGACTGTTCACAGTCTACCCCAAGAGTTTCTTCAGGAACCTCTCCAAGTGCACCTCCTAGAGAAATTGATGAAAATTCACCTAGATTTTTAAGATTACCTGAAAGAGTAGGGACAAGAAGTAATTCAAATACTCCAAGAGTAAACAGAAATTATCCTGAGATTCCTGAACAGAGAAATGAATTCCCGAGGAATGTAAAAAGAACAGAGCGACTTGGGAATATACCAGAAGTTTCGGAATACTTAAAAGCAAAAGAAGAAATAATACAGCAGTTAACTAAAGGGATGGAAGCAGCAACAGTACCAGTAACAATTGGTCCTGTTGTACCAGTTTTTGACCAAAGAGAAAATAGACACTCAGCTCTGACTGTTCCATTAAATGCGGAAATTCAGAAAGTGGCTGAAAAATGTTATTCAGATTTATCAGAAATACATCGAGAAAAAACAATGCCAGATTTAACTTGTAATCAAAGTTTGTCGAATGATCAGACACCATCTGTTGCAGGTTCTGATTCTGGATCTCCAGAAAAGAGCATAAATAAAACAGATTTAACAAAGACTCCACAGACCCCACAAGTCCCTGAATTTAAACAACTTGATGTTGCAAAATTGAAAGCAGATTTGGAAGAATGAATTATTGGCACAATTGGAACTGACAGTTTAAAGCAATATCAGGATGATGAATTACTATTTATATTCAAAAGCATACAATGGAAAACGAAAAATAAGTATGATCAATTAGAGGAAGTGGCTGCTGAATTAGAAATAGATTTGAGTAGACAGAAACAATTGCAAAAACATTACAGAGTGGATTTTTCTGAAAAAGATATTGAAAATTTGAATACCACAGGTAGGAAAACACATGTAAAAGAATTAATTATGTTTCTAAAAAGATTAGGTGAATTAAGTAAATGGAGAGTGAAATGGACAAAGAAAAGAGAAGAAGGAAAAAAGAAAGAGGGGAAGTTGCGAATGAGTTTCCTATGAGAGAAATAGCTGGCGGAGGGTATGTTCATGTCCCTTGGACAAGACAGGACATTTTACTGTTTACAAATGATTTTCCTCGGCTGAGAGAAAAGCCAGTAGAATGGTATCACCAGGTAGACAGATTCATTAAGGTTTCAAAAGTTTTGTGGATTGATCTTGATGGATTCTTTGACATTGTCGTCCCATCAGAACTTTGGACAGAATGTAAAATTTCTGTAAGTTGGCCCAAAGAAGAACCAGCTCGAGATAAAATAACAGGTGCTCCTTCAGCAGATGTCATGGATTTGTATGACAAAGTAATTGTGTGGTTAAAAAACAAAATTGCCCCGAAAGAAGTAGATTATACTAAAATTGACAGAACAAATCAAGAGCCAAAGGAGTCAGTTCATTCCTTTTATGAAAGATTACTGCTGGTATTTAAACAATACAGTGGCTACGAAAAATTAAGTGAGAAAGACATGAGCCACTTCATATACAGGTTTGTTTATGGCCTAAGACCTGAAATTGGTGAAATGATTAGAAATGGAATTGTCGGATGGCAATCATTAACAGTTGACGGCATTCTGAGAAAAGCAAAATACTGCAGTGATGAGATAGATGCCAAACAGAAGAAGCTTAAGGAAAAAGCAATGTGGGCACAGGTGAAGGTAGCTGAACAGCAAATAGCGACCATAGAAAATAAAAATGTTCACCAGAATCAAGGCAAATTTAAAGGGAATTTTAACAAGCCAAAATTTAATGTAAATATTGAAGAGCTCAAGCAAAAGCTCCCATGTTTTAATTGCGGCGAAATTGGACACTGGAATCGTGAATGTAAGAATCCGCCCTGAAATTTAAAATATACATCATTAAATCCACAGATGCAGAATGAGATAAATCAGCAGCAACAGCTACAGCGACAGTTAAATGAAATAAGTCAGCAGCAACAGCTACAGCGACAGTTAGTGAATCAGCAGAGCCAAATTCCACAACCGCCACTTCCAAACTGTGTGAATGTGCAAAGATTCAGTCCTGAAACGGGATTCTGCGGAAGTGAACAGGTAAATAGACCGCCAAGAGTGAATGTGTCAAATGTTTCCCAACAATTTTGGTTAAAAGAAAATGAAGGGAGTGATTCAGAGGATTACTCATGACGGTGTGTGAGAGAGGAAGAAGAGTGTGTGCTTGGAGCCACTCTTGATGTAGATCAGTCCGGTCCATTTGTTAATGGTAAAGTGAATGATGTAGAAATCACTTTTCTTGTGGACACTGGTGCTACCCGTTCTACTGTTAGATCATTGGAAATTGAAAACCTTCCTCTCTCTGATGAGTCCATCCAAGTAGTAGGCGTAGCAAATCAACACATTAAAACAGATTTAACTGATCCAGTTAAAGTTGAGATTGGAAATTTCAAAGATAAACACAGATTTGTAGTCTGTAACAGCAGTCCAGTAAACCTGTTAGGGAGGGACATTTTGTGCAAGATGAATTGTAAAATATATTGCTCACCGGATGGTATTGAGCTGCAAACTTTAGAAGAAGATGGTCTGTACAAGCTAACAATGCTAATGGTTGAAGAATAAAATAAATTATTTCCTGCTTTTGATAAAAATAATTTACCTGAAGAACTGAAAGAAACAGTTAATGCAAAAATTTGGGATTTAACTGGAGATGAAATGGGTTTAATGAAACATGTAGACCCAGTGCAAATTACAGTAAAACAAGGAGTAGATTTCCCAAATATTCCTCAGTATAAAATGAAAGCTGAAACAATTGAAGGTGTCATTCCTGTAATTGAGAAATTCATAAAACAAGGTGTTTTAAGAGAAATTGAAAGCAGCCCATGTAATTCATCGATTATGGGGATCAAAAAGCCAAACGGAACTTACAGAATAGTTCAAGACCTGAGAAAGGTTAATCAGATAGTTGTTCCATGTTGCCCTGTTGTACCAAACCCAGCGGTAATTCTATATCAGATTCCGCATGATGCAGAATGGTACACGGTCATTGACCTATGTAATGCTTTCTTTACTGTTCCACTATATCCTGAGAGCCAACAAATTTTTGCGATCAGATTCCAAGATTGCATCTTAGCATGGTGTCGTATCCCTCAAGGGTATACTGAGAGTCCATCTATTTTTAATCAGTTGTTAAAGAAATCTTTGGAAGATCTAGATTTACCTGGAAAATCAACATTGGTTCAGTACATTGATGACCTTTTAGTGGCTGCAAAATCACGAGAAAATTGTGTAACAGACACCATTACTCTTTTGAATCGTTTGGCAGATAAGAGACATAAAGTGTCACCTGCAAATTCACAGTTTTGCAAACAAGAAGTAAAATATCTTGGTCATAGAATTGCAAAGGGAATCAGACAAGTGACAGTTGAGAGGATAAAAATGATTCGAGCAATACAACCTCCAACAACACAAAGACAAGTCAGAATGTTTCTAGGGATGGTAGGTTATTGTTGTCAATGGATTAGTGGATTTTCAGTAATTGCAAAACCACTGCAGAGACTGACAAAAGCAGACATAAAAGACCCGATTACCCTAACAAAAACTGAATTAGAGGCTTTTGAGCGGGTAAAAAAGAGTTTGTGTGAAGCTCCAGCGTTGGGCATGCCAGACTATGAGAAAGAATTTGAGCTGTACTGCAGTGAAAGGGAAGGTTGTGCATTATCAGTTCTGATTCAAAGACATGGAAAACTGAAAAAGTCAATAGCTTATTTCTCAGCTGTTCTTGATCCTGTTGCAAAAGCATTGCCAGGTTGTTTAAAAGCAGTGGCTGCAACAAGTGTGAGCCTTGAGCAGAGTGAAGGAATCATAATGGGGTTTCCTGTAAAAGTATATACACCTCATTCAGTTGAAATTCTTCTTACCAGAAGCAAGACACAGCACCTGACAAGTAATAGATTGACCAAATATGAGAACGTTATTCTGGGATCAGATAATGTCTCAATTGCAAGATGTGTGAATTTAAACCCTTCCACATCATTGCCTGATGGTGCTATTACTGAAATCAAAAATGAAACTGATGTTGATCACGAGTGCTTGGATGTTTTAGATTACTGCACTAAACCCAGGCAAGACATAAAAGATGTACCCTTGCCAGAACCACACTTTGTTTACTTTGTTGATGGCTCCTGCCTAAGAACAGATGAGGGCATTTTGAGAGCAGCATATTCTGTCTGTACAGTTGCAGGAGTAGTTGAGGGTTCCTCTCTTGAAGGAATTTGTTCAGCTCAAGTGGCAGAATTAATTGCTTTAATTCGTGCATGTGAAAGAGCAAAAGGGAAAAAGATTACCATAGTGACTGATAGTCAGTATGGATATGGTGTAGTCCATGACTATGGCCAGCTTTGGTCTCAAAGAGGTTATTTAACTTCTGTGGGAACACCAATCAGGAATGCGAAATTGATCAAGAGATTGATCGATGGCATGCAGTTACTAGAGAAAATTGCTGTTGTAAAATGTGCAGCTCATAAAAAGGGTGAGGACTATATTACTAAAGGTAATTCCTTTGCTGATGAGATTGCACGATACTGTGCGAAAAACAATTTTTCAAATAATCGAGAAAAAGACAATGATCATGTTTTGAACTCACTCATGCTAATATCTGTAGTTGAGACATGGCAAGGAGTAAAAGATCTACAAGATGAGGCAGATGATGAGGAAAAAGACACATGGCTAAAAGCATGTTGTAGACAGCGGGAAGAAGATGAGGTTTGGGTTTACAAAGATGACAGACCTGTAATGCCAAATTGCATGATTGCTGACATGGCACGGATGTACCATGGTCCAGGACATTTAGGAAGAGACTCTATGATCAGGTTGTTTAGACAATCATGATTTAATCCCAAATGTAGGATTATTGCAGAGTCACTTGCCAGAGATGTTTGATTTGCCAACAAATCAACCCAAACAGAAAAACAGTTGTGAGCATGGGAACCATAGGACGGGAGGGTGGTCCTTTCACTAGGTTGCAAATGGATTTCATTGACATGCCACCCCACAATAGATTGAGCTACGTCCTAGTGATTGTCTGTCTGTTTTCAAGATGGGTGGAAGCGTTCCCAACACGTCACAATGACTCAGTTACTGTGGCAAAATTTCTTTTGAGAGAGATCATACCTAGGTATGGATTTCCAGTTACAATTGAAAGTGATTGTAGCACTCATTTTGAAAACAGATTGCTACAAATGATTTGTGAAGCTCTAAACATTAAGCAGAAGCTACACTGTGCATACAGAACAGAAGCATCAGGTGTTGTAGAACAAATTAATGCACAATAAAAAATAGAATTGCCAAAATATGCCTGGCTACAGGAGTGAAGTGGACAGATGCACTTCCACTTGTTCTTATGTCTTTGAGAAGTACACCAGATAAAAAGACAGGTTTAAGTCCACATGACATCCTTATGGGCAGAGTAATGAGACAAGCATTTGTACCAGTTGGAAAAGTTCTTAGCATTAATGAAAGTGCAATTATGGAATATTGCAAGAACTTGTCTGATGTGGTGAATTCTGTGTTCCATCAGGTGGGAACTGATGTAATTTCAAAAGAAAAGGAGCAAGCTCATGATCTGTTGCCAGGAGACTGGGTGAGAACAAAAGTACATCGGAGAAGAAACTGTTTAGTACCCAGGTGGCAAAAAGTAAGACAGGTGATATTAGTCACAACAAATGCCGTTAAATGCAAAGGTTTGAAAAGGTGGGTGCATGCGAGTCACACCATTCGTGTACCACCTCCTATAATTCTGATGAGGATAGTGACACGGCAACTGATTCAGACTCTGAAGGAGAACCTGAAGAAAATCCAGATTCTGAAGATCGACAGGAGGGTCGACATCTGGAAGATTCAGATGTGAATCAGTCATTGAGTGAAAACGATCTAGAGATTGTGATTCTGAAGATGATGAAGATTTGTTAGAAAAAGAAGCAGAAAAAGAATCTTAATCAGAAGAGAATCAAGATCAGGAGAGTATTGAAAATCGGAATATAAGCTCTGAAAGCAGGAACAAGAATTCTGAAACTGGGAAGTTAGAAGTAATTCCAGAAGACTAATTACTGAGTACCAGCTACAAGGATGATGTTCCTAACGGAGTGAAACTGCAGAGTAAAGAAGATCCTAAATATAAATTTGAAGTCTCAGAAACTGATTCAGATGAGAGTGATGAAGATTCTCAAATAAGAGAATTCATAAAAAGAACTTGGAAAACTGAATGTAACGAAAGTGAGCCAAAGAAGAAATTCATAAGAAAAGGAGATAATTGGCCAAGAGAAAATTTAAAATTCAATCTAGTGAACAAGTCAAAAGAGCAGGTTAATGAGATATCAAGTCAAAAAAGTGTTTCTGATAAGAAAAATCAAGCTGGAAAGAAAATTTAAGTGATTAGCAGTAGGGGAAAAAGACCGTTAAAGCCAAACCAAAAGTATAAGTCCCCTGAATGGACCTATATTATAATTCCACCAGTAGTGGAAATCAGTAGCAGTAGTCAGGAAGATCTAGAAGAAACCAGTGACAATGATTAGAGTTGTAATCTTCTAGGTTGAGTTTATTTTTGGCATAAGGCTGAAGAAATTGTGTTAGGTGACACAAGGTCGAAGAAATTGTGTTAGCTGGAAAAACACATTGATGTAAGACGCAAGGTCGAAGAAAAGCTGTTAGAGGGTTACTAAAAAAATAAAATTAAAAGGGGAGGTGTATATAAAAAGTATTTTTAATTTTTGTTTTAAATTTTTGTTTTTTTGATTTAAGTAAAAAACTCTTGTAAAAAAAAAAAGATGCCTAATACTGACAATTCTAGTTGTGCTATTTTTAGAAGATGCTGTAAAATGTCTTCTATTTGTGTGATCTTAATAATTTTGGTTTGGTTGATCTTGGCAGTCATCTTTCCTTTTGGGATTGATAAAGAAGAATATAAAGTTAACATGACTAGTAAAGCTGAAACTAAACAAGCTGTTCATGATGTAGCAGGCAAAACTAATAGAGTTATTGGGCACAAACCAGAGATCCACCAAGATAGATCTGTTGGTGATTTTTCTACTAATTCCTTCTCAAGATTATTGTCAGAATATGTAAAAGTTATGGATGTGAAGGCCTGTTATGTTTGTGTGAAGCTTCCTGCTTCTGTTTCAGAGGGGGTCAAATATAACATGCTACCCCTTACTTATGGCATTACGTGCAGTGTTATAGCTAGTTTGTTCTATCAAACTGGTCGTCTGGAGTACTATTACTCAGATTATGACGAAATTTTTGCTAACCTGAAAGTTGTAAATAGTTTGAACAAAGTAAGACCTGCTAAGCAGATGAGGGAATTCTTTTTAGTAACTAATGAACTTACCTATGAATACGCTTTATAAAACAATTTAACGTGCAAATCTTTTCTTAATTTGGTTGAGGAGAGAATGGCGATTTACAAGAGAAATGAGATGCTGAAACAAACCAAATCCAGATTTTGGCAGATTGAGGATGAGAAGCTTAATGGTAGAAATAGTTACGCTGCTATTCACATAGATGAACCTGTTAGTGGAAAATTCTGTATTAGGAGAGACAATACTTTATATGATAACTTTTTTGTGGGTGCGAGTCAATGTGAGGATACTTATCGTATCATAGGGGAATGGGGGTTTAAAGGTGGTAGAGACACAATTTTTCTTGGAATTTATTTTGTCAGTGGGAACAAAGCTTACTTTAGCCTCCCAGACCATTGGTATGGGTCGTGCTATCTTGGTTTGGTTTTTCCCAACATTTTCCATGTGGACATAAATGCAGAAGGTTCATTTGAAATTAGCAATCAGCTGAACAGATATAGGAGGGAAAGTTTTTCAGAAATCATGGGTGATATATTTGGTGCAATAATTCCTATGGTGGGAATAACCCTGAATGCAATCAAAATTAGAAAAGTTTCCACAATTGTAGATAGATTGTCCACAGACACCGCAAGTGGTTTCCAATTAGTTAATACTGAACTTGTTGCCACGAGAAGCATGGTTATGCAGAACCGTCTTGCTTTAGACATACTGCTAGCAAAAGAAGGAGGAGTTTGTGGGATTTTACATGTCCAGCATTGCTGTACATATATCCCAGATAAGAGTCAGAATATAGAGATGCTTATCAAAAACAACACGGAATTTTATTCTGAAATAGAAACCCCTGGAAAATGAAAATTTTACAGAACGTTTGGGCAAAAGATTTGCAGCAATTGGAAACTGGTTTCGAGAAATTGGCAGTTCAATCATTGGCAAAATACTTTATCCTGTAATAATCATAGTTATAGTGACACTTTTGTTAAAAATCAGTTGCATGATACACAAGAGAAAGAAGCATGTGAGGGAAAAGAAAAGGATTTATAAACTCAGAAAAGAACAGGAGAAGGAGATAGAATTGGAAGAGTTTCGGAGAGCACAATATGAGAGTTGTAGGCAAACTGCTGAGACAGGGTTTTAGAAATACTAACACAAGAGAGTGTCAAAACATGATGTCTTCAGAAATTAAAATTTGGTAAAATTTTAAGTATTGTTTGGTGATTTTGACATCACCAGATGAGGGAGATGATGAAGCGAGTTTCAGAAATAAATTTTGTTTTTGACTCGCGAAGTAAAACTTCCATAATTATTAATCATATTAATGAGTTTATGCACGAATATTTACTAATCAATCTAGAGTAAAATGCATTCACAACATGAGGGTTTAACATTATGTGTGCTCTTTGTTGCATTTGCAAGTACGTTTAAAAATAATGAACTAACTTTGTCTATTTGTTTTGTCAACATTAATTGCGGCTGTTTAATTAATGCCATGTGCTTATTTAAATGTGCTTTTGTCTATGTTATGTTTTATATGTGGCAAAGGTTCAGGGAAAATCCTGGAGGCCCATGTGAAGAAGGTTTTTATAAACGCTGCTTTCATGTGCCTAAAGCTAGGTAACATAAACTAATGGGTTAATATTTAGCAAGGGGGTGGGTAACAGAATAATCTTCACTACTCAAATTAATTAATGTTTTGTGTTTCTTTGCTTACTAGTTTTCGTAAAAGAGGCCTGAGGCCTAGCTTTTAAAAAGAGTGTTTGGAATCCTGTTGTGATGAGCCAAGCTCAGCAAAGAAAGTGTGGAAAGGTTTTGCCACAGTGATAACTGTTTTAATTATTAAATGGAACTGTGAAAGATGTGCTCTGTGTTGAATAACTTGAAGTTCAGGAAACGGCAGATCAGCCGAAGCTGAGGAAGCAGCGAACTGTTATTTAATAAGATGTTGCAAAATCCTCGGAAGCTAATGTCGCCTGTGGACAATGAACAAAGACGTTTTTGAAAGGCACAATTTTGGATTGAAAAGGTTATGATCTCACATCGACTGACAGCTGACAGCCAATGGAAATGCTGGATGTCGGAGAAAAAGTATTCTTTTAGTGTAGATTAGTAAGTTTTAGCTAGAGAAAAGGTATAAAAATCTGACCCCTTGGGAGGAGCCTGGATGCTCGTTCCTGAATCCTGAAGGGCGTGAGATGCTGTCGGACTTATGACTCATGTAAGGAAAGCTGAACTAATGACTTTTCCTTTTAGGTTTTAAATAAGTTTAGTCAGGGAAATAGTATTTAGGGGATGAGACCTTACAGCATTAATTCTCTGCAAGCTGATCTGTTTTGAAATGACAGTCTAATGTGCCTTTACTTTAATTAAAAGATGCTTTCAAAATGCTAATAAAAAGATTTCATATTCTTAAAATGCTCTTTGACTGATAATAAAATTAATAAAATAGATTTTGAAATGACAAGCTGGTCTTGTTTATTCTTAGTCTAGTTACCATTAGTTGATCCATTCACCTAAGTGACTTAATTAAATGCTTCTGTTATTATTCATAATTATGATAATGATAAACTGCAGTTGTATATAATTTGTATATAGCTAGTGAATAGTTCCGATTAATTAGGTCACATGATTTAGTTGCCCAACATTTGTCTCAGTTACTAATGGGCCTTTGTGAAGAGTTTTGATTAATGGTTAGTATCATGGTGTAGGGTTGTGCTGTTGAGACAGATTTTCTATAGGGGCGCTGGATCATATGCAGGAAGGGGGACCTTCCTGTGAATAAACAGTCATTGGCCTTTTGCGGATTTCATATGTGCTACACAGCGCACCACACATGAAAACCGCAAAAAGGAGGAGAAATTGAACATTTTGCCTCGTTGTGCCAGGTTAACACCAGGTTTCCCCTGATCTTATTCTGGCGCTGCATCCTATTTACGCCTCCCATGTTGGAGGCAGCATCAGAATCAATGGGTGTTGCTATGGGATGCCCACATCAACACTCTTTGCCCTCCCCTTTCATGCTAAGCATAGCGTGAAAGGGGGCCTTATTTACAAGGCCGCGTTAAGCCACGTTAAGTGGCTTAAAGCTCCCTTGTAAATAGGATGAAGCCCCTATCACCACAGGAACGTTGTAAAAAGTGACGTTCCCATGGCGATAGGGGCTTGTAAGTATGCCCCTTAGTGGGATGAAGTTCAACCAACTTTATTTTTATGTGTTTCGGTAACCAAGGGAGTTGTTTGTCAAGGCGTGTGATACCTTTATCTTGATTTCAGCCCAAATTGTGAATAATCCAGTAATATCTGTCAATTACATTGCTTAGAAACAGCAGAAATGTTGAATGAAGTGCTATGTAGCAAATGATTTAGAGTTCAGAGTAAAACCATCATTCCTCTGTACCCACACACCTAAATCTCATCTCCAGAAAGAAATCACCTACTCCTAGTAACAAAAAAAGAAAGCCTCTGCCCAGAGTGCGCTTTTCTTTTTCCTCACACATTGAGTGTGAGTTTGCCCTAGTACAAACAACAAACATGAGTCAGAGAAGGCAAATGTGGGCTGGACTAATGGATAGGGTAAAAGCAGTTACTTCCCACAAGTGCTCAAAAGATGATATTTGGAAGTGGTGGAATGGCCTATGGGGGAAGGTACGTTCATTTGCTCCTGGAGCTCATAGAGAAGTCCTGGCAACTGGTGGTTGTTCTCCCAGGCCGCTCAATCTCATGCCCTGGGAGTTTAAAATGCCGTTGATATGCCACACTGAAAGCATGACAGGATTTTCTGATGGAGTTGAGACTGATGAGGTTTTGATATGTATCCACAAATGTAACATAGATAAATAGATGGAGATATCTTTATAGTTTTTGTACTTTACATTAACATTCTGAAAATGTTACGAGTAATTCCACCTTGATCATAACAATGTAACATTAGAACATATCATTAATTGTGTGATCTTAATCAACTTCTTACTTTTAATTTAATCTAATTCGATAAGCTCAAGTACCAATGGTTTTTTAAATGTATCTACTGGTGTTTTTATAAATTTGTAAAGATTTGAATTAATCATGTACAAATAAAATGTTACTTACTTACTTACTTATTAATTGTGTTTAATGTAGGACTAATACGTTCCCAATGTTTAAATATAAACAAATTACTCATAATATGTATGGAAGGCTCAATTCAAATTGCTGTAATTGATAACAGGATAAACATTGTTTGCTTCATTCTTGAGGGTTTTATGATGTACGCTGAATGAAAGCAAGCTATCTCTTTTGCATTTACCTGCTAAATATTATCTTGTTATATGCCTGCTAAGGTGTGACACCTAGCAGTTGTCCTTAATTTGGTACCATGTTTCTTAAGGTATCCACAATTATCCATCCATACACACTATTTAAAAAAGTTCGTGTATAGCAATATGTAAAGCTCTTTTGCTCCCCGAGAGATATGGCCATGGAATTTAGCTGAGCCAACAGACAAGTTAAAGGTACTGCTACTCTCATAATCGGATTGGTTACAGGCTGACTAGGTGCTATAAAATACAGTAGCAGTATTAGTTACGTGTGCCTGTGACAATGTAGGCCTCTTCAGATTTGATTATGTTGGGGACCACTGGCCACAGGCCATGCTATCATGTGAAGGACGAATGCAAACACCACAGGTGATGGACAGAATGCAGAACAATGTCATACATTCACCCCAGTACAGAGATCTGGGCCTAAATCCATCGTTTTTTTCACTCCACACCACCCCAGTTCAGACATGGCCATATGCATATCAGTCTGACCCTGTGCCTCATGGGAACAGTCCAGCCCGAACTGCCAAGCCATGCCTTCCCTGGACCGGAAACAAGCTTCCGAGGACCGGTTTCTGGCATTCCAGCCGTCTTCACCCATCCCACTCGGGGTGACAAATGCAAAAACCACAGGTGATGGACAGAATGCAGAACAATGTCATACATTCACCCCAGTACAGAGATCTGGGCCTAAATCCATCGTTTTTTTTCACTCCACACCACCCCAGTTCAGACATGGTCATATGCAAATCAGTCTGACCCTGTGCCTCATGGGAACAGTCCAATCCGAACTGCCAAGCCATGCCTTCCCTGGACTGGAAACAAGCTTCCGAGGACCATGTGAAGGCCAGCATTTCACAGCAAAGTGTAATTTGGGCTGGTATGTTAATAGTTCAAAGATCTATCCATGTTTGAATTCAGTCGGCAGGTGTCAATTTCACTTGTAGTATATACAAAAGAAACTTAGGAGGTTTTAGACATGGTCTTTAGAAATTGTACTAATGATTACGAAAAAATATATCATATTCTAATACTCCTTGAGCTTAATATTGTCGTGTATTGACTGTCTTTAACGTACTCATTGAAATGTAGTTGAATCTGTGTTTATTATTATTTTTACATCAAATTTGAAATACGTTACACATGAGTTGCCTCTCCATTGCCTTGCTTCAGTTAAATTAGCATGTATTTAATCTTGAATGTAAGGGTCTGAGGTAATGTAAAAGCCAGAGGTTTAATACTGCTTTAACATCCACCCTGTCTTATATATGTATAGGGTTTTTAATAAAAAGGCTAAAACATTTTGTTTAAACATGATAAAATCGTTTTGTTTTATTGTTAGTAAAATATTCGTTACATCAAAAGTGGAAATGGCATGAAACCTGTTAAAGGTTTGCACAATATTTAAAAAAATATTGCAGACTTGTGCTGTTTTTTATCATTTTAATAGGGACTTAAAGGTAAGTAAATATTGTTATTTGTGGCATGGTTCAAGTTTATCTTTAGCAAGATTCGAAATATAAATTACAATGTTATTCAATTGTGAATATGCGACGGATTTCTGAAAGGCAAAATCTGATAACAAGTATAGGAAATGTTTTTCAATAATCAATGCTTTAAACACAACCACGGTGTTACCAAAATCTGTTTTGCCTAATACAGGTTTGTATCACTGTATTATGGATTTTAAATAACCAGCTGCTGTATATGGGCGTGTTCTTTTAGTTATGTAAATTCGAATCAATTAACATTAATATAATAATAAGGAGGGATTTTGGAAATCTTTTAAAGCAATCATTCAATATTTATTTCATAGCTTCATAACAAAGACATGAATCCGCTACTCCTAATGTGTCCACTCTTCTGGACCACGAACATCAGGGTTTCTTTAGTGGGAGTACATCTCCAAGCCATGCCGAAGACCTTGAAGAGTAACTGGGCCCATCTGGTCCCACCCTATAGGAAAACGCTGTAACACCCATTCTACCCTGTGTCCCCACTCCAACAACGACAGTGGCTACCCCTGTCCCGGCACCAGTCAATTCTGAAGCATCGGGTACTTGGGTTCAGCCATAGCAGTTCACATCTGTATCCACACAGAGTGCCACGGAAAGAACTCTAGGACTGAATCAGCTGCAGAGTAGGTGATTAAGGTAATTTCAACATCCTCGCATAAACCTAACACGGTCTCGAATGAAATTCTGAGGGCTCAAAACAAAATCAATCGAACTCAAAATGAGGTATTGAATTGACATTTGAATGTACAGACATTACAGACTGGGGTGGTGCAGCATGGTTTTAAGAAACTATTGGCCGCAGTGTCTACGTTATTCGAATAATTCTGTGCGCGGAGGGACAACAGCTGTTTCCATTACACCAAACTTTCGTCCTGCCTCCTCCATGGAAAATGCCACACTGTTGCCTTTGGAATCACCTGCCACCATCTCCACTCTGGCAACTTATTGTGCTCCAGTGACTCTTACAAGGGATCACTTTTCTGCCCCGGTTGAGGACAGTAATACAACAACTAAACCCGCACAATAAGATGTGAGGAATACATGTATACTGTGAGTGGCTATTACTTGCCTTTATTCACATTCTGAATAAAGTTTGCTTATAGACTTGTGTTTGCTACATGTGTAGGCTCACATTGGTTTATATACCATCATGGTCACTTAATTCTATATAAGCAGAGTTTGTAATATGATTTACATTTTTCCATAAAGTTAAATATATTTTGAAAAATGTGATGAGTATGACCATTAATGATAAATATTTAGTAACATAATGAGAATATTTAAACAAGTTCATGTATAATCTATCATTTTAAATAAGACAACAAGATTCACATAGAAACATTTATGTTTGTAAATTATTCAAACGAGAGAAACAGTACAAAGAAGGAAAAATGTAAAGACTCGGGCCTTATTTCGAGTTTGGTGGACCGAACACCCGAGAACTGCGTAAGAGTCGTCTATGTCACCACTGCGCTGGCTATTTACTGCCTGCTGTATTACAAGTTTTGCTATCTGAAATGCCAACTGCAGCCACAGCGGCCTACCCGGCAGGAGCCTAGCAGTCTGTAATGTCAGCGGTGCTTCCACTGACACCACCAGGTCCGTGGTCCACCCGCTGGGTGTATTACAACAAGTCATACTCGCTGTCTCCCAGCTGTGCTCAACAAACAGTGGTTAACCACAGGCAGTTGACTGCCACGGTACGTGTCAAAAAAACAAAAAAAACACAACAGTGACCATTGGATGGATTTAAAACTTAACACACCTAATGTGCTTAGGCAAGTGGACATGCCTGAAAATCACACTATAAATCACACCCCATTCCTGACCAGCATCATTTTCTTTCAAACTGCTTCACAGCAAGACAGGCACCACCATTTACTGCATTTTTAGATAAGGCACCCCTTTTATCATCTTCCCATTTCATCTACACCACCTGTTATTTTTGTTTTGCACCTTTTTGAATCTATCTTCTGTTTGCTTTTCTTTCATATACTCATGTACATTTTATTTTTTCACCATGCCTGGGAAAAAAGCAAGCTTCACAGAGCAAAAGTTGACTATCATTGTGGAGGAAATCATTAGAGTAGAGCCACACATTTTTGGAGCCCATGCCCAGCAGAGTGAATGCTGTTGGTTCCACCCTGCGCACACTGGGCAACTTTAGGAAAAAGTGGAATGACCCCTACCTGAGGGTACTTAATAAGTACAACATTAACCACCTAGATGTTCAGGGGACTGGTGGTGGCCCTCCCAACACATCATTACAAGTCTTATCCTGGGAGGAGAAGGTCTCGGCCATACTGCATAATAAGGGCTTGACAGAAATAGAGGGGGAAGTGGGCTCTGGTAAGTTACACTGCAGTAACTGCCACAATATCACAATGTCCTCTTTGTTCTCACCTTTGATTTTGCTATTTTATTCTCTATCTATTTTTCTAACACGCATTAGTTAAAGTATCTGAGATGTTGGTTTGTCTGTGGCAATGCCTATTGCTGCATATAAGAGCACATGTATCTAACTCCAGAATTAGCCAATGTAAAGGTAGGATAGCATGAATTGAGCACAATACAACATTGTGTTGGATCATCTGATGGCACACATATTGCATTTGGACCAATGCAATACAAGAAACAAGTCCAATGGAAGCCACATATCTTCCATTCAATTGTTGTCAAAGCTGTCTTGGTACCAGCATTGTACACCCAAACTCTGTGACAGGCCTTCCCAGGACGAATCCATGTCCACATCTTAAGTCTGAACACCATCGTATACCTGCTAATGCCATAACTCTGAAATATCCAAATGAAGATGACGTGCATGGGGAAGGTACTTAAAACAGACCAACATAGAGAGATTAGTAAAGAAAACATACATATGACACAAATCACATTGTCAGCTTCTAGAGAACACACCCCAAGACAACCTTTACAGCTGAACAAAGCTTCACTTACAATGCAAACACCATTCCCCAGATATTTCCAGACCGTTATATTCCTAGTATGTAGCATTAACATCCTCCTCACATCATCACTACAAGAGTTGCAAGCTTTTTCTGTCCTCACATCTCATACAATACTTACACTCAGGAGAAGTAGTTCCGGATGGGATCCTGATACAAGTCAGCTCCTTCCTCTTCACCACCACCATCATCTTTATTTGGCATTTCAGTGTCCTCATTTGTTGGGTTTTCATGGCCTGTATCCTCTGCAATGTAAGGTATGTTCAGTTGCAGGGTAATATTTTGGAGTATGCACAG
Source organism: Lissotriton vulgaris (assembly GCF_964263255.1). NCBI lineage: Eukaryota > Metazoa > Chordata > Amphibia > Caudata > Salamandridae > Lissotriton > Lissotriton vulgaris. The sequence continues at coordinate 885,724,532 of NC_141694.1, forward strand.
GCCATGGCGATCTTACATACCTTCCTGGATGGGTAGAGGAGGGCTCCCCCTGTCCACCTTTCAGAAGCCCAAAAGCTGACTCTACTGGCTGCCATTTTCCTCTATGGGCCTTGTCGAAGCAGACTTCCCCAGGTATTGTAGGATTCCCCAGCGGAAGCTTGTTTCTGGTTCAGGGAAGACATGGCTTGGCAGTTCGGGCTGGACTGTTCCCATGAGGCACAGGGTCAGACTGATTTGCATATAGCCATGTCTGAACTGGGGTGGCAGAGTGGGCTAAAGAACGGTGATGAATTAAACCCAGATATTTTGACTGGGTGTGAGTGTTTGATTGATTCAGATGCTCCGTCCATCACCACCCCCTTCTGTACCGGATTCCCCAGCGGTGCCAACAACCATGGTTGGTTGGGATACGATCCTGGATAGAAGATAGACAAAAAGGTAACATTTAGTTATACACTTTGAGATCACACTACCTGACATTTTCCCCACAAAGTTAGGACAGATCACACTTACCTAGAAGACAAACCCTCTCCGGTAGATGTTATGAGTTCAGCTGGGATATTGTGCTGATTCGTAGTACGAAGGCAATGTGCAGATCCTGGGAACTGGGCCTAGACATTTGAGATGTATAAATCCAGTAAGCAGACAACTTGCACTTTGAGAGAATGGTAGTGCTTCCTGTTCCAGTTGACTTGATCCCTGTCCTGTGGGGTAATAAGCTAATATGGGTGCCATCAATAGATCCAATTACATGTGGGATGTGACCAAATCCACAGAAATATGCTTTCACAGTGGCTAAATGAAATCCTTACGTCTGGGGAATTGTATTTTAGCTGTACACATGTCTCAAAAATGCTGCTAGCACCTCTGAGAACCCGACTAAACATAGGTTGTGACATTCCATAAGAAATAGCAACAGTGAATTGAAATGACCCTATGGCCAAACATTCAAAACTTACATGAGTGTAACTCATGATGGGACTGATGTAGGATTATTGAGGTGAGGTAGAAGGTCAGGCTCTAAGTGATTACATAGATTTGGGATTGTTTGCCAAATGAAATGGAACTTCATGATGATTTATTTTTCTTCCATGGTGTGTAGGTCTGGAAATGGTTGGTAGACTTGTGGCTGGCATCTCCTCCCTCTCCCCGGGTGCCTATGTAAGGAGTAACACAAAAATGTATCTTGGTCACAGTGTGCAGAGAAATGTATGTGGAGAGTAATGCTAAAGTCATGTGTCTGAACATCAATGCTTCATGAAGAAGTACACATTTTACATCATCATTGTCGGATCTTGTACATCCATCTGTCATCCCCAAGCTGAACAGAAAGGTCTGTAACAGAACTCTGCACATCTTCAGTAGAAGGAATTTATATTTCCACTATAGTGAGAATGGCATTACATATATTACCGCCCACTGCGGTATATGGTGAGCCACATACATTTTGACTATGTACGTTTTCCCAACCTCTAACATAGCGGATGCCTGACCTCTCTAATAGAACTTGCCCACCGGCGGTATTTGACAGCGCAGTGGGTGGTCGCATTCATGGAGGTCACAGCCATAGGTTAACATTGGGGATAGTGACTGTATGGCTTAATGGCTATGTGAGCTGAGGCTGATGACAGTGTACGTGGCGTATATCTACGCGGCAGTTGGAAAAATAGCTCACTTGCCTCCTGCACAGTTGCTATCAACATCTCCTCCCTTTTAGCATCTGTCTGCCACCTCTGGGAGCTGTCATGGCAAAAACTACATGGAAGAAGGACTGTGCCTTCACTCCAGAGGAGCTAGAGACAGTGGTAGGTGAGGTCCTAACTCTGTATTCTCAGCCCTATGGCTCACCAGAAGAACAGGTAAGTATCTCAAATACATTTATTTACTCTGTTCAACTTCTTCCTTTCTGTTTCCCTAGGCTACAATGTGGCTCTGGGTTCCAGACTGTAACAATATTGTATCATTTGGTGACATGGAATGGTCCCTACATAGGACACACATGCAATGGAATGAGAGGCACTGTACATGGTGGAGAGAAGGCCATCATTGTAATGTGTGATATGGGTGATTTGTACTTGTGTTAAATGGATATCTCTATGGAGGGCTCAAATTCATAGTAGTTATAATGATTTCTCAAGTAACAACATGGTATGTGTGCATTGTTATAGATGGGTTCCGACCATGAACCGTGTCTGTATACAGTTAGAAGCATATTTGAGGATGATGTTAGCCAAGTGTACCATCCCACTTATCCCCAGCCCATATCAGACTTTGTAGAACAGTTGCCTGGGAGGTATCTATGCCTCACAGACTCCTTCGGACTGCTATGCAACCGTATGTTCACATACAGAATGGCCTGAAGTTTGCATTTTCAGCATTAAATTGGTGGAAATGTGAGGTTCATGTGTGCTCAGTTGCCAAAGCCTACAGAGAGTAAGACCTGACATTGTTTTGTGGGCAGTCTGGGCCTGGCCCAGCCTGGGCCAGAGTTAATGTGGCAGGAGAACTGATGTACAGAGTAATTTCCCTGTAGACCTGCTGATCCACGGATGTTCCCAGAAAGAGTTATCTGTCCCACTATTAGCCCTGATAGCTGTTGTATGGATAATATGAGGCATGGTGACTGAGGTGACCTCCTTCACTAATTCTTCCTTACAATGGCCCACAGGGTCAATGAGTGCCTGTCACTAATGACTGTCCCTTTACTAACATAGGTCTGTTGACACTTTTCTATTAGTGCTTCTTTCACAGTACAGGCCTGTTGAACATCTGAGACATGGACAGTGTAGATAGTGGATTACATTTGACGAGATTTAGAAATGTGAATTATCTGCCTGGCTACAATATTCCATATCACACAAAACATACAATAGTATGTTGATTGTCAGCACTATTACAGTGCTTCATGTAGTAAAAGGGGTGTTTTGTGATGGCAGTACAATCAACACAAACATATTGTAACTTACCAGGATATTCAAATAAGTTATTGACATGTTCACAAAACCCCAGACAGGTAGTTCTCAGTGCCACACATACCAGCCTTTACCTTGTGATCTTAGTCTTTGGATGTTGTGTATGCAATGATACATACCTCTAAGGACCATATGCATCAATGCAGTGGGCCTAGTAGGTAAGTTAACTGGACAGTCTTGAACATGTAGTTTACCCTTCAGAGTGTGCAAATAGTGTGTTGTATGTGTGTCATGGTCTGCACATCATATTCCATGTAAGATTGCCCTAGCCTACACGATGTTTGTGGGCTGCCTCAGATAGTGTAGGTCATGCCCACAGTTGAAGTTAGTTATCAGATGACCACAAAAGTATGCCTTCATGTTTCAGTTGTGCATAGTATGTGACATGGACACAAGTAATATGTTGACTCTTGATGAAGGCTTGTGCTAGATGTCAACATAATGTGTGTCTTACTGACAGTTCTCCTCAAGCTTCCAGTTACAATCTGTTTCTACATCTATTGCATCCATATTGGTCGCTGCCCTGCAGAAGAAGGACATTTATAGAGCCATCAACGAATGGTGGGGGCCCTGGGTTTCTACAACCGGTGTAATGCCCCTGAAGCAAGAGGTGGAAGGACCTGCAGCACTGGACCTGGAAGATCGTGGATGTCCTCCCAACGTGGTAGAGGTCCGCACCAGACCCTGTCCCCCCTGATGTCCTGCATACTGTTGGTGACCTACCCAGACCTTGATTGGCAGTTGAGGTCCTAACAACCGCGACAATGGGGAGAGTCCTGGCCAGAGTCATACATGTTATAATGCCACTTTGAGTGTTACTGACAGGCATTTCACCAACCATATTGGTGGTGGCTCATGTGGCACACACAAGATGAGTCATTGTTCATGTAAATGTCATAGTAGGTGCAAAGTTCTGTGCTGTGCCTATTGTCTTTCTGACCTGGAAGACAGCGGAGCCCTGTACACATCCAATTCCACTGTCTCTCATGTGATGGTGACCCTATTGCATGTGACATAAAATAGAGTTCACAATATAAGCCGTGACTTTACAACAGTTTCCAGTGGTAAGTATTGGTCATACAGTGAAATGAGAGTGCAAACATCACTGGTGCCATCAGCATTAATGTTTACATCTTGACCAGTGTGCATTTGCCAGTTATAGTTCATCTGCAATAGTGTTTCAAAACACTCAACACTGACTAGTCACATACTTGAGGTGAGGGAGTGACATGTAGAACTGTGGAGATCCTATGGGAATGCCTACACTGAACCTTCCAAGGCAATCTGAGTATGAAATGCCAATGAGATGTATGATGTGCCTGCCTATTTGGACCCTAGTGATCCCACATCTTCATGTCATAGATGTTCAGGGACACCCAATGCCATCAAAGTTGTATTGGCTCGTGGATATACATTCTATGACTGGTGTCATCACAAATACCAATCAGGATTGGTGATGTTCATTTGTCTGTATGGAGAGTTATGCTGTGCAAATTCAGAGTATCTATCTTCCGAAAGTTAGCACCTTAATGTATTCCGGGAATTATATCAGCTGAATGTGATACATACCGAAGCTGCATGTGTCCAAATTTCAATAGAATTTTCAGTTAGTGTTCATATGGTGTAATTTAGGAGTGCAAAGTATCATCAGCGTCCAATGAACATTTGCATGTGACATGATGTCTGCCACAAAAGTAATTGATGGTACACTGGTGTTCAGCTTGACATTCTTGACATTATAATGTGTTATGAGTAATAGTTAGCTTTGTTTGACTCTGGGCCTTCTGTGAGCACTGTGTTAATCTCATACTTGGATCCATCCTATCTGGTTTTATCCTATTACAGTGGTAGACAACAAGTGCCAAAGTATGTAATGTGAACAACTTTCCAACTATAGACATAAGGATGGCATGTAGATAATTCCATCCATGCATTTGGGCCTGTCTGGGTTATGACATGAGTGAACCCAACTATTTTCAGGTTATGTACCATTCATGCATGTGCTCATGGTAACTTGGGAGCCTTTGGAGTGAACCTTGAACCTGGTGTGATATGTAGACTTCTGCAATATTATCTCTGGATTTGTTATGGTCAGGTGTGGAAATGTAGTTGGAATAAACCCATGTTGCATGTCATTTCAGAGACATCCACAGCAAGCAGAGGAGAAAGGGCCAACATCGGCTGGGACACAGTGGTTCCAGAGGTGAGAAGTCAGTTACTGAGGGACCCAGTGACCTGAAGGATGCAGGGAGTGCACCTGAGGACATGAGCCAAGGCACATAATCATCTGAGTCATGCTTTGGATGAAACTTCTTATTGATGGCAGAACAAACTGGATCAGTTTGACATTCATCCTTATCTGCCTCCATCAGTTTCTTCTCCAAGCTCCCTGTTGTCCCCCTACAATTGGATATTCCCGCCCGCTAAGAAGGAAGCAGCCTCCTTTGCTCAAATCACCTCAACCTCTGCCCCTGTTAGCCCCACCGCCCTGAGTGAGGAGACTATTGACGTCCTAAGGAGCATCTTCGAGGGTCAGACTGTAGTGCTGAATTTCATACAGGTGCAAAGCCCCCAGCTGACCCAGATGGCTACATACTATAAGGCATTCACACTGCCATATCTGCCCTACAGTTAGCTTGTCAGGCTCTGGCCTGCTCCCTCATGGCATCCATCCACCCACCTTGGCCTTCAGCCCCCTTCCTGCCCCTTCCCCATCCCCATTCCTTCTTCTCAATACTTTCCCAAGCACACATATAATAGACGCAAGCATCACACAGAAACACAAGACATTCAATAAACTCAAACATGCATGCACACTCACCACCCTCACCACTCCCACCACCCTACAATTCCCCCAGGCATCACAGCAGCAAATGCAGAGCCCTCCACAGATACACACATATCCCCAGACACCACAGCAATACACACTGGCCCTTCCACATATCCACCCATACCTGTAGACACTACACTAATATACACTGACCCCTCTACAGATACCCCTATAGCTGCAGACAATCCCACCATCACACACTGACCCCTCCACAGATACAACTAGATACTATACCAACACACACTGACCCTCCACAGATACAACCATACCTGGAGATACCACACCAACACATACTGCCCCTCCACAGACACAAACATATACACAGAGATCATAGCAATAAACTCTAACCCCTCCACTGACACAACCATGCCCACGGACATCATTGCAACAGCCACAGACCTCTCCACAACACTAAGCACATTACTACCACCAAAACAAAACCTCTCACAGTCACCCACCCACACAACAGACACCAAGAATACACCTAGTGCAGACAGCAGACCTAGTACACACTTTCACACCCTCTTCCTAACATACCAAGCTCCATCCCACTCTACCCATTTTCCCTGTGAATCTCTCTTCTTTGCCCTTGCCCTCACCCCTCTGCAGCCTTCCCCTTTCTAAAGTCCTTAAAATCCCTCCCACACCCAAACTCATCCCTTCCACTTTCTACCCCAGCCATGAAAAACAGCTTCCCCACCCAATTAACCCAGCTCAAAAAACTCCTAAAAGAAAACCCACCCCAACCCCAAAAAGCCCTCTCCCAGGAGCAAACCCAATTCTCCATAAAGCTCTGCCCCCCTTCCCAAGTACCAACTTCAAGGGGCCTGCTATGCCCAAGGATGCCCCTTTGTGAGGAGGTTCCCTGGCAGTGTCAGTAAGGGCAAGTTTGGTGGCACAGCCTTGTGCTGGCTGTGGCATGAATTAGAGAATGGACTGGCCGTTGGCCTTTGTTTTTAAACCATGGAATAAAACCTTTCCTAGGTTTGGAAACATTGGCCCTGCTACTTTTCAAACTATTTGATATTATAGTTTAATTTGTGATGTGTGAGTATAGTTGTGCTTGTTGCATCCCTGATTGCTGATCAAGTTGAAGTGGTTAGTATGATGTGCCCTTTAAGCGAGTACTGGAGTTCCACAGGACAAGGGGAAATATTGGATGGATGTCTATGTGGGATGACATCCGAATGGGGAAGACACTGCAGCACATATTGCATTGCATTAGAACTGGGTAAAATACCTCCTGAGGCAGAAGCCGGGAGATTTAGCTGCTCGAGAATTTTAAAACTGGTAAAATTGCTTTGCATTTTGTTTTTAAATTACACTGAATTTACCTCTCCTTAGCCGCGCTCTTGAACTATTGCGCACTTCCCCATAGCCAATTAGGTGTTGGGACGGGGAAAAGACGCCTCCATATTGGGGGTAGACCGGGTTGCCGGCACAGTTGTTGGGACCTCCCGACCCCGGATACTGGTATTTAAACCGCGCCTACACTCATGCGCATTACTAGAACTGGGTAAAATACCACCTGAGGCGGAAGCCGGGAGATTTAGCTGCTCGAGAATTTTAAAACTGTCAAAATTGCTTTGCATTTTGTTTTTAAATTACACTGAATTTACCTCTCCTTAGCCGCGCTCTTGAACTATCGCGCACTTCCCCACAGCCGATTAGGTGCTGGGACGGGGAAAAGACGCCGCCATATTAGGGGTAGACCGGGTTGCCGGCACAGTTGTTCGGCCCCTCCCTCTTTTTTCTGGATATGATGAATACCTTCCGTCGGCCGCGCAGCATTATAGCTCAAGCTCCCTTTGTAGATTGTTGATTTTTCCCCGAATGATAGCTTCTCAGGTACCCTTATATATCGCCCACCTGGCCCACCAAAACAGTTTCATATGATTCTACCATCCATTATTGCTGACCTGGTCATTTCCCCCTCTAATTTTACGTTACTGGGTGATCTTAATATTCATTTGGACAATTTTTCTGATAACATCGCCGTGGAGTTGGCGGCTAGTTTAGCTGCACTTCAACAGGAACAACTCATTTCATCCCCCACCCACATTAAAGGTCATCTTCTGGACCCTGTATTTATCAACTGCACTGAACTTAAGGTAGGCTCCATCAGTAGCCTCCCCTGGCCCGATCATTTTTTGATTCCTTTTACTTGGTCTATACATCAACCCTCTCCCCCAATTCCCTCCCCACAGACATCTAGAAACTGGTCTAGACTCCCTTTAGAACAGTGGTCTAGCATCCTTGTGAGCTCTAGACTGTCGTTGAATCATGAACCCATATCAGATAATAGTGAGTACAATAATTGGATTTCGAAGTCTCTTGACTCCGTTCTCCCTCTTCGCAAAACTATCCCTAAAAGACTACAGAAAACCGCCCCCTGGTACTCGGCGGAGCTTAGAGGGAAAAAGCAATATTGTAAAAAGTTAGAAAGGAGGTGGCGTTTGGGATATGCTCCATCAGACAAAGCCATCTATAAAGAGGCGAATAGAGCCTATAAACAAGAGATAAAAGTGACACAATCCGCCTACTACACAGGAAAAATCACTATGGCTAAATCAAAACCAAAAGAAATTTATGAAATAGTGAAAAGTCTCACCAAACTTCCTCACCCCCTAGCTTCTAACCATAATACACTGTCCTGTTGTAACGATTTGGCGGAATTTTTCTACCAAAAAATAAACCAAATCTATTTAGCTTTTCCAGTCGCTAGTCCTGACCTCTCTGTCAAAGGATCCTCTCTGCCCACAGAAGCTAGCCACCCCCTCTAAATACTTTAAATACTTTAGATCTGTTCCCGATGCTGGACTCGGAAACACTTGAATCCATAATGCGCCAAGTAAAGTCAAGCTCCCCCTGTGATCCAGCTCCTCCGCGCACTTTGGTGGCGGCTACTCAAGTCATTCTTCCCACTGTAATGAATTTACTCAATGCCTCCCTGTCCTCAGGTATCGTCCCCCCCACATGGAAGCAGGCAATGGTTCGGGCGCTTTTGAAAAAAACAAATGTAGATCCTGGTAACCTCAACAACTACCGACCCATTTATTTGCTCCCCTGGGTGAGCAAGATCCTCGAGAAACACATCAATACCCATTTAACAACGTTTCTCGATAGTAACCATCTGCTTGATGCCACCCAGACGGGATTCCGCCCCAAACATGGAATGGAAACTGCTTTGTTAGCGGTAACGGAGGAAACCAGACGGATTTTGGATCGGGGGATCGGTGTCAGTCATTCTCCTCGATTTGAGTGCTGCATTCGACACGGTGAGCCATAGAACTCTACTGTGTCGACTCCTCAGCCTAGGAGTATCAAGATCGTTACATTTGCGGACGATACTCAGCTGGTGGTCCCTATGATGCAAAGGAACAGTCAGCCAGCACAGGCCGGTTTAATGAATTGCCTGGAGGAAGTCAAAAGCTGGATGACCACATCATGCCTCAAGTTGAATGGAGACAAAACGGAGCTTATGCTCCTTGGCCCTCCGGCATCGCCTTCTATCGATTCCATATGGCCTCTTACACTGGGCATGGCACCCATACCTAAAGACACCATAAAAAGTTTGGGGGTCTGGCTGGATAAGTCTCTGACCTTTGACACCCAGGCAACATAGCTCTCAGCCATCTGCTTCGGCCTCCTTAGACTCCTGAAAAAGATTCTACCTCTTTTACCACATGTAGCCAAGCAAATCGTCATCCAAGGCTTGATTCAGTCTCGCCTTGATTTCAGTAACGCCCTGTATTTAGGGGCCCCTGAATACACCCTGCAAAAGCTGCAGTGGATTCAGAACAGCGCTGCATGCACGCTGCTTCAGCTCCCCCGTAGGATTTCAGCAAAACCCGGGCTGAGGAGTCTGAATTGGCTCCCTGTCAGGGAGAGAATTAACTTTAAATCTATGTGTATCTCCCACCAAGCCTACGGGCAGACTGGACCGGTGATCAACCACTCTTTAATCTCCCCATACCTCCCCAAAAAACAGCTTCGCTCCACTTCCCTCGAATCAAGAGATCCAGAGCAGGAGGCAGACTGTTCTCGAACAATGCAGCCAAGTTGTGTAACTCACTTCCTCTGCACCTTAGATCCAACCATAATATGCCTTCTTTCCGCAAACCGCTTAAAACTTTTCTTTTCAATAAATACGAGTAACTTTCCTAGGCTGACTGTGCCCGTAGGTAGTACCCCCGTTCTTTAGTGCTTGGACGCCCCAGGGCAGCAATCGCGCTCAATAAGACTTCTTTTTATTTCATTTCATTCATTTCATTTCATTTCATTGGGTGACATGTTATGTGGTAAGGATTTCAGCTTGACCTGGCCACTGTCAACATCATTTAGGTTGCACTTCTCCCTGTGATGTACGTTGGATATGTGTTTGATGTGTTAAAGTTAGACATTTGTGTATCCACACATGGACAGTGCCAACTGATCATACCTTTGTGGAGTTCTACATGGACATGTGTCCATTTTGCAGTGTGTAACTTACAGCTGCTTTATTTAGATGTATACCACAAGCTGCTGGTGCTGTGTTTGCTTTCATAAGTTGAATTTACCCATTGTCTACACATGCATGGCTCTTGGTTATGCTATTGGTTGTCCCTGATATGGTTCAGTTCCCAGGTCCAGTACACATGGACTTTTGTCAGACATGTGCAAAATGTATTTGGCCTAGGAGAGCATCCTACAAATGTTTTCAATTATTCTAATGAAACAATATCAGACAGGATTCCTGTATATGTGTAAACTGCTTAGGAACCCCAACTCCCTTGCCTAGTCTGTGGTGGGACATCGTTTTGCAGAGGTGTCTATGGCAACAGGTAGTTGTATGACTTACTGCCAATTTCGTCTGTGATGGACGGGGTTTTGTACATGGTCATGGAACTAGAGCAGTGGCAGGACGTGTCCCATGGGCTCCATAACACTAGAGGATGAGGAGAGGTAAGTAGAGATCAGTTTGCCCTCATATCCCTCTCTTTTCACCATCTCAGATGTGGTGATTGGACTGCCCGGTCACACCGGCTGTAGGGGAACTTCTAATTGGGCAGGTGGATTCACTGACATTCTGAGCCTCCCACAGCCTCCTCGGCCCGCTCCACATCCGCTGCCATCGAATTTGGATGGCGGTGTCAGCAGTCAGGCAGCGGTCTTCGGAAACCCATTACACCCAACTCAAAATGCAGTTGTCTGACTGCTGTGCTCACCACGGTCAGACCACCACCGCTAGTACGACAGTCCACGGACCTCCAAACTTGTATTATGCCCCTTAGCAATTTGAAGAACATACATAGAACAAACTCATAAATATACAACAGTAAACATTAGCCAACCTGGGGGACATGCAAGCGCGCATAACAAGATTGCCGCTGCCTGCTGAGCTCCGGACGATTTTCCCCATTTCTTTTCACGTTTAATGACAATATTCCTGTCAAACTTTGTCATATAATGAGGTTGCTGTAGTTTTGAAGTGCCTACCTGATGCTGTGAAGATTTTCCTGGTCTGCTCATCTGTCGAAGTGGTGTTTTGTTCCTTCCTGCTTCAGCTCCCAGCCCTGATTTGAGGTACTGCCCAGCTTGTCTGTCAGGGGGGTGGAGTAAGTGCTTAGGAGAGGGCCTGGCCTTGTCCTAACCACTCCCACAGTCAAGTATAGCTGCTGCACCATTCATTTTTTCAATGCAATTATTACTCCATTTTCAAGTTTCTCTCAGCAATTGTTACATTTTTATTATTTTTATATTCCTTGCAAGTTTATTTATTCAAACAAAAGCATGGATCATAAAAATACGCAAACAACTTATAACAAAACGAAGCAACAGGTTTCTCCTCCTCCTGTTACATCTAAGGTGGTTCAGTCAAGTGAACCTTCTTTGTCACTAATTCTTGACAAGATTCAAGCACTTTGTGCTAACACAAACTCAATAGTGACAGAGTTTAAAAATCTGCGCAAAAGACTTGGCTAGTATGTCAATGAAAATTTCTGATAATTCTATTAAAACTTTTTTATTGAAGTTCTTTAGTGACATTATCAATTAAAGATACACAATCAAAATTCATTATAAAACATCTCAAGCCAGCAAATACAAATACAAACATCAATTACAGTTGACTTCCATCTACGATGTCCCACTTACAAATTAATCAAAGTAAGCTCCCCAGATTTTATCAAATTTTCGTACCCCCCTACCCTCAATGCATACATTTGTTCGCTTTTCCTGACTCTCCTCATTTTCTGTAACCATTCCTGCATGGATGGGATCTGTTCTGACCGCCAGTTCTGTAATAGTAAAGATCTAGCCACTGCCCTTGCAATATATACTAGTTTGGCCAACTGATCAGAGAGCTTAAGATCGGGATCAAAACCATACAACATCAATTTTAAATTAAAAGAAATTATAGCCTTGTAATAAGTTTGTAAAAAAGCGAAAATATCATCCCAGAATATCCTGATTTTAGTACAGTGAACCATTATGTGGGACCAGTTGGCCGGAGCATATTGTAAGCATCTAAAGCAGTTGGATGGATGGCTAACATACATTTTAGAAATAATCGCCGGTGGCGATTAATTACCTCCCCCTCTGGAGGTACTCAAATCTCCCAAATTTGTGGGTATGGTTTTTTAAAAAACGTTCGGCCATGCTTAAAAGATGTTCTCTCTCCTTTTTTAATTCTGCATCCATGATAGCTAGCCCTTTCTCGTTTATAGGGATTAAAGTAGAGTCCAACATAGTTGAAAATTGGGGAAGGGCAGGATTCATTAAAGTAACCGATTTTTTAAGAAATGGAATGTGGATAACCCCGATAGAGATGGCACGTTTAATTCACAGAATTTTTTTGTTGCTCGGGTCTTATAATATGATTTTTAAAATTTTAGGGCAATTTGATCAGTTACCGTTCAATCACCCAACCCAATTGTCCAATGACCTTTTTGTGAATGAAGTGTTAAGGAAACCCGGGGAATGGAAGCACTGTTTAGCACAGAGCAGGGAGATCGATCTTAGTTTAAAAGCAATTAAGAAATGGCAGGAACAAGAAAACCATGTACTATCCTTAAATGCTTGGAGGACTATTAACCTATTTAGTTTTAGCACATTGAGGGGAGCCAACTGGCGCAGAATGCTGTTTTTCGGCAAATGGCTATTGCACCCTACACCGGCGAATTCTCTTAAAATACATGACAATAAAGTAAAAAATTGAAGCTTTCTCTCCACTTGTGGCGAAAATCTCTCCGATGTCTGCTCACCGTCTGGATATGGGAAATCATAACAGACAATATAATTTGGTGATTTTTAATTTGCCAGAGGATGTTGAAGGTTCCAATTGCAGATTATATTTGGCAAATCTGATTCCTGCCCTGCTTAACATAAAATTTCCAGAAACATTTGAAATTGATAAGGCGCATGATTTTCAAAGTTCTTCGCCACTATCATTTTGTTTTGATAAGAAAAGCAGCACGAGAAGTTCCTTCTATGATGGTCAAAGGGAATAAAAATTTTATCCACCAAGACTTTGCTAAAGAAACGGTTTCTATTTGCAGGGAATTTACTCCTCTTGGTCCTCAGCTCAGAAGTCTTGGATCTAAATATGGTCTTTTTGACCCATCAACAATGTGCATTTGGGGGGGCAAGATGGTGGGCGCGCGGATGGCCGTGTGTGTGTGCGCTCCTCACCTCCGCAGAGAAGGACTCCGGGAGAAAGCCGCTTACCCGTTTCTCTGAAGTTCCGGCTGAATGTCTTCGGAACCGGAGCTGGTCCAGACCATCTAGATGCGGAGAATTGCAGCGTGGCGCGGTTGTGATCCGATGGAGGAGTAACTCTTCACTGCTCTTAGAGTTCGTTTCCCCCACGGTAGCACGGAGCCTGGGGTGGGCAGTCCAGCCCTTTCAGCTCGGCGGCTGCTGCGGTGCTTGACGGCCTCGAGGGGCGGGTGAGTGAAAACCGCTGAGAAAACGTCTCGAGACGGCCGGCATAGGAGATGGCTGTCGGCTGGTCTTTTCCCTTTTTTTGGGAAGAAATAAAAGAACTCTTCAGTGATACTTCGGTGCGGGACATTTGGTAGATATTCCGGTAGCGCATTGCTACTACAGTGCAGTGGGATAATCATGGCCCGAAGGGCAAAGGCACAAAAAAACAGCACTAACACTAATGCCGCCAATGTTGTGAATCTGAATCCGAACCTATCAAGTACAGCTCAAGTTTTGAATCCCCCTGACCTCACAACTGGTATATCTGGGGACAGCACCGGATTTGTAACTGGAACTGCAGCACCTACTAAGGCTAGTCAAGGTGAGCCAAGTACAAATGCAAACTTAAATGCAAATTGGAGTGGGAAAGGCTCTAAAACCTCTGTTGTACATGCAATTTTTTGAAGAAAGGTGCAGCATCCGGACAAGCGCCACACATGCAGTGGGTGCGAATTCTTTGTCCCCCCGGATATTGCCCTCCAACTGTGACATTAAGATGGCAATTTCGACAGCTGTTTTTGCCATTTCAAGCCAAGGGGGCACAAGTATTCCTCCTAAATCCAGCAAAGCTCAAGGTGCTCTACAGGGGGCAATCTAAATTTTTGACCTCGGAATCCAAGGCACAAGCGTATTTGAAGACTATAGACACAAACACTTGAGCACCTTAACCTGAGTCTGATAATGAAGAATTTGGCAATTCAATTCACAGGGTGCGAATTTGGTATCACAAAGAAATCTGACGACTTCTGCCCGCATAAGCAGCATAAAATAAGTCTGCTATATGCTGTATGACTTTAGTATGGTTTTTGAGCAGATTAACGGGACACTTATAATCAGAAATATGTAGTTTGGGGTTTTTGATTAAAAGTCCTGAATGGTATAGAGATGGTGTTTTCTCTACCTAAAGGCAATTTCGATTAATTGATATTCTTGGTCGGTTAGAGAAAAGATGCTTCTTTTTTTTTCTGTGTCTTATATTTGTGGTAAAAATAGCGGGGAAAAAGTATTACAAGGGTGGCGGCCTGGCGGGCTTCCTGTGGAGGTGGATCTTGCACACCCGCATCACCAAGGGCTATGTCCTTTTGCCCTATAGTGGGTGGTAGGGGAGGGAAAGGTGGAAGGGAGGGGGGGAGCTGGTTGGGGCAACCTGGGAGGGGGTAAATATAAAAAGAGATCACAAGTGCATTTTTTTCCTTATTTTGTATGTGTGGTACGCAGGGCAGTGGTGGAACGGCATTTTGGTTATTTTGAGATCATGGAGTAACAGCTAGAACGTTGAGATTAGGTACACTGAACGTCAGGGGTCTTAATGCTATTAATAAAAGACAACGGGTGGCTAGGGAATTGCAGTGGCTTAGCTGCGATATCATCTGTCTCCAAGAGACGCATGTAGCATGGTCTAAGCGGAAATTTCTGACCGAGCTCGGGTATAATGTTTTAGTATGCACTAAGCAAACTTCTACAATTCGAGGGTCGCCATATTAGCTAGAAAACATGTTTCTGGCTCGGGGCGGGTCTTGGAGGATACCGGTGGCAGATGGGCAATTACAGAATGTATCATAGGCACTTTCAAATGTATGGTGTGTTCCATTTATGGATCCAACTTTTATGAGCCAGCTGTTCTAGAACATCTTAATGCTGAATTAGCAACCTGGCCTACTCCAGTAATAGTTTGTGGGGATTTAAATATCAATCTCCAATTAGACTCATTAGGTAATGACAAATATATTTATGTAGGTAGGAAACCTAAAGTATATAGAGCATTACAAGCTCTCTTTACCTCACATGGATGGACTGACGCCTGGTCTTATCTCAGGGGTCGTAACCCTGGCTATACTGTCTTCTCGGCACCTCACCAGAAACTGGTGTGCTTGGATTATTTTTTACTACCACAAAGCTTACTCCATGGCGCACAAATGCAAGTATACCCTCGAGTTACATCTGATCATGGCTCTGTAGTCCTTTCCATTCAGATAAGCTGCCCTCTTAGTGAGCCCCGGGAATTTACCTTTGACCGCAAGCTACTGCTAGATATAAAATTTCAAGAGTATATGAGAGAATGGGTTGCAGAGTTCGTTAATTATAATAGAGGGAGTACTGAGAGGGGGATAGTTTGGGATTCGTTCAAAGCGGCTTTCAGAAGGGAGGTCCTTAGTTTTGGGCTATATGCGTAAAAGCAACTACGTGCCAAACTCCAGGAGCTATACAGTGATCTAGGAAAGGTCGAGGAGCGCCTGGTTCAGGATATACGCTTAAGTAGAGATATCCAAGATTCAGCAGCAGAGGTAGCCCGATGTAATGCAAAGGTGAACTATCATTGGAGTAAGGAGGCTGCAAAAACTTACGCCACTAAGCGTCAGTTTTTAAATGAGTATGGAGAGGCAAGTGGCAGGTGCCTGGCCCAGAGAATGAGAACGAGGGAAGTTACACAGCGAATCAAATGTATTAAAGATGTAGCCGGGCAAACGGTAGACACTGAGATGGAAATTGTATATGCTAGAGAAGACTATGACAGTAGTAAAGCTTTTGCTCTGGTAGGACAATTCTCCGAGCAAAACTTAGATAGCGAAACTGCAGCTAATTTAGAGGCTCCAATAGAGTTATTTGAACTTGAAGCAGCAATTAAAGCATTACCAGCAGGTAAGGCAGCTGGCCCTGACAAGCTTCCGTTAGAGGTTTATAAATCTTTCTTTCAAGTTTTGAAACATGATATGTTAGCCACAATCAGGATGGCACAGACTAGGAGGTACCCTAAACGTGGGATGAGGCCAGTATTGTGGTTTTTAGAAAAAAGGGGAAACCTGCGGATCAACCAGCCTCATACCGGCCTATCTTATTTTTGATTACTGACGGGAACATTTATTCAAAAATATTGGTGACAAGGCTCTCAGATGTGATATCCCCACTGGTCTCTGTATATCAGCATGGGTGTATTCCTAAGCGGGGCACAACCAATCATGTCAACCGGGTGATTGCTTTATTAGACTATGCAAGCGGTCTGGGAATCCCATTGAGCCTTATATTATTGGATGCTGAGAAGGCCTTCGACCAAGTGTTGTGGGTCTTCTTAAGGGGGTCTGATGAAGTATCGAGGGTTTGGGCTAAAATTTATAAAATCAATACAGACACTTTATCAACAACCCAGTGCACGGATCTATGTAATGGGGCTACAATCAGAATTGGTTTCAATACAAAGGCGTACAAGGCAAGGATGCCTGTGTTCCCCGTTGTTATTCACCCTCTACATAGATCCGTTGTTAAAAATGATAGAGAACAGTCCTTGGATCCCCCCAGTCAGGATACAACACCAACAATACCGGGTCCTAGCATATGCTGAAGATATTGCTGTGCTCTCTTCAAGACCAGCCCTGGCAATGCCTGAGATTGAACATCTAGCAGCAGTATATGGCTCGGTATCCGGATATAAATTAAAAACTGCTAAGACCCAGATATTATGTGTTAATATCAAGTCCTTTCATGATATCCGGGTTCTATCAGAGGTCACATATTTAGGGATACAGATCAATGCCTCGGCTTTGGCTACGGTAGAATCCAACTGGCAGAAGCTGCTTAGCGAGATTTGTAAACAACTGGATCAATTTGAATGTCTTCATCTGACGCTTGTAGGCAGGTGCAATACATTAAAAATGATGGTATAACCTAAGATTTTATATTTTTATTGATTCCCCTTGTATACATTACACAGTTGCAAGCGATCTGTATGAAATTTGTATGGGCACGAGGAAAGGAGCGGCGCGCTAAAAAGTATATGGTACTGCCAAGGACTGTCGGGGGTTGGGCGGTACCCGACTTCCTTCTATATTATTATGCTTGTATGCTTTTGCGTATGAATATTTTGCTCACAGGGATAGGACCTTTGGAGCTAGCATTACAACCATCATTATACGGTCTGTTATTGGGGGCCGAAGTCAGGAATCGCCTTTTCCTCAGTGTGGATTGGAACTACTACAAACGCACCAGATTCAAGGTGGTAGCGGCTGCCTATAAAGTCTGGAAGGCAATAAAAAATTACTATAAAATCGAAAAGATTTCTTTATATACTCCACTGACTGCCCCGAGCTTACACCCCAGTAATTGCTGGGACTGTAGGGTGGTGAGTTGGCGCATAAGAGGGTTAATTACAGTTGGGGATTTATACACAGGGGACGGCTTAAAGTCATTCATCCAGCTGAAACAAAAATATCAAATCCCAACTGCACATTTTTTTAAATATTTACAAATTTGTGAGTATTTATTGAAAACTACTATAAGCATGGTATGAAACCCTCTTATAGAGGCCAACAAGAAAGGTGCTCGGATTGGAGTACTTTATAATTTAATGCTAGAGGCTATGCCTAATGACTTAGAAGCACAAGTGACTAAATGGGAGAATAGGTTAGGATATCAAGGAGTACCGCTTGAAAGGTCAATTGAACTCGCTGGAAGAATACTTATGTCCGCTAATATTATAACCCAACATTATAAAACCTTGTTTTATATGTATCGTACTCCAGATAAAATATCAAAGAGGGGTGCAGACCCAGAAGGAAAATGCTTCAGATGTAGTGCCCAACAGGCGGATGTAAAGCATATTTTTGCCACTTGTGTAAAATTAGGGGAACTGTTTAGGCATGCAAACAAGTTTCTATCAGAGATTTTTAGCACCCCTTTTCAGCTCTCAGTAATGCAGATTTTGTTAAGTATAGATATGGAGCCTGATCAAGTTGAGCCTAGCGATAATATCGGCTATCTGACTTTTGTCGCAACAGCGGTCCTAAGGCTCTGTATTGCCTCATGTTGGTTACAAAGTGAACCTCCTTCATTTGAAGCATGGCGAACACGGTTCCTATTCACTTATAATATGGAATATAATTTGTATGCCATGAAGGGAAGGAGGAAAAAGGCATTCGGGCAGCAAATATGGGGTCAGGTTAGAGCATATATGGCTGCAGAAGATTGATTAATCCTGATTTTCTATGTACCACTTGTAATACCTATACTTGATTTCCCGCAGGAATGTTATAAAATATTGCAGTATGTAGTTTAATATATAATATATGAAACAGCGGATCTAATTTAATTCTGTTAAGGTTTTAAGGCTTATCTGGCTGTACCTTCATATATCTCTTTATTTTTTCTCCTGTGTTTTTGGAAAAATAATGCCTAGTACACTGTTCTTGCAACCCCACAATTGCTTGATGACAAGTTGTATGTTATATTTTGTATTCGTGATCTCTACTTCAATAAAGAAATATATCCTTTGTCTAAATCCTTTCAACGACCTGCTGATTTAAGATTGTTCCTGGACCAGCATTCACAGCATTCAATGGATACTCATGACTCTGCTACTTGAACATCAGTTTTACAAGTTTTTCCAGACAATTTTTATGGTTATATACACAGGGGGCTCCAACGGTTTCGGTCTTGCTTGTAAAGTGTGTTTGCATTTCATACCTGTTTTTAATGTTTAGTGTTTGTCATTGTTTCTATGTTTTGTTGTTTTCTTTTTCTTTCCCCTCTCTCTCTTTATTACCTGTTTTGGAGTTACTATTTTCTTCTCTCTTTCTATATCTTTATCTCATCTTCTTGACTTTCGTTTTCTTTATTTTTCACTATGGCTAATGTTCATAATATTTAAGTAGTTTCTTTAAATGTTAAGGGGTTACATCATTCTGTTAAATGTATGAAATTGTTAGATTATTTGGGTAGCTATGAAGTGGATATTTGTTTTATACAAGAAACTAATATTGATGACAACATTTTAGAGTATATAAAAAAAATAGGTTGATAGTATTGTATCATCTCCTGCAAATGGCAAAAAAATGGTATTGCTATCCTTTTTGCAAAAAGGCAACATTGCCAAATTCTAAGCAAATTTTCAGATACAGACGGAAATATGTTGTAGCTAAAATTAAAGTTCATGATTTGGTTATGTTTTTATTACATGTTTATGGTCCTACTGCTTATGATCCTCACTCTGTCCTGACAACTGAAATTCTCAAATTGGGTAAAGTTCCTCCTATAGTTGGTAGAGATGTTATTGTTATATCTGACCCCTTATTAGATAGATTATCTCTTACTAAGTTTCGACCTCCTAAAGTTTTCTTTGCTTTTAAATCATTTCTACAAACTACAAAGCTAGTTGATATTTGGAGACTACATTTTCCCACAGGATTAAAAAAAAACATTTTTCTAACCCACACAATTCTCATTCTAGGCTTGAATATCTATTAATTTCCAGAAAACTAATTCACTCTGTGATTACTTCTAATATTGGTAATATTGATATTTCGGACCATGCCTTAATTTCTTTTATTTTGAAGTTGAATTCTAATGTTACAACGCAATCCAGACGGAGAATGAATGCTAGTATTGTTCTTAATGAACAAAATAAACCAAACTCTTAAATGATATACATGATTATTTTCTTCTTAACCCTGAAGGCTCTACTTCTATGGTGAATAGATGGGACGCCTTTAAAGCTTATATTAGAGGTGCTACTATTTCTCTTATGTCCCATGACAATAAAACATTTTATGACAATATAAAAAATTTGTCTAAACAAATTGGAAAATATGAGAGACATTTTATTACATCTAATGACCCTCAATACAGATTTAAATTACAGAAACTTAGATATGAGTTTAACTCAATCATTAGCAGAAGAGCTGGTATTCAGCTTTCAAATTCTAAAGCCAAATTTGCTTTTAATGCTAATAGTTCTGAAAGTCTTTTAGCCAATTATTTACGCATCAAAAAAAATAAAACACAAATAAATTCAATTCATGGCGCTAATCATAAAATTGCTCTATCCCTAAATGATATTATTAATGAATTCCTGGATTTTTATACTACCCTATATAACAAACCTAATTTTGAGGATGCCTCCTTAATTGATTCTTTCTTATCAAATTGTGGTTTACCCAAGATTTCTCAATCAGATAAAATTGAACTATACTCACCTATTACTCAAGATTTCATTTTTTAGCCATAAAATCACTTTAAAAAAAGAAATCCCCTGGTCCTGATGGTACCCCCGCTGAGTTTTATAAAAAATTTCAGTTAAAGCTTATCCCTCATTTATTTCAACTTTTCACTTTGTTTCTTTTACTGAGGGTCTAATTATTGAATTACCCAAACCTAATAAAGACCCTACCCTTGTGTCAAATTATTGTCCTATCTCTTTAATAAACCAAGATTGTAAATTGTATTCAACAATACTTGCTTCTAGATTATCCTCTGTGTTAGAATCTATCATTCATCCGGATCAATCTGGTTTTATGAAGAATAGATATTCAGCCAATAATACTAGAACTCTGTTGCACGTAATTGAACAGGGATCCACTTTGTCTCTACCGTCAGGAATCCTCGCATTGGATGCTGAAAAAGCATTCGCTAAGATTCATTGGCAGGTTCTATTTCATACCTTATTATCTTTTAATTTTGGTGACATGTTTATCTGTACGATTTCTGCTTTATACTCTACTCCTACTGCTCGTTTATTTATTAACGGCCACATTTCTAATCAATTTTCTCTTTTCAGAGATATAAGACAAGGTTGTCAACTTTCCCCTTTTTTGTTTCTTCTTGGTATCAAACTCTTGTTTCTATAAGAAAATGCTGATAATATTACAGGAATTAATATCAAGGATGTTATTATTAAAACTTTAGCATATGCTGATGATGTATTGTTATTTATTAGTGATCCTTTATCCTTATTCACTTCCCTACTTGACATTATTTTGTTTTATCCTACAGTTTCTGGATATAAGTTAAATACTAATAAAATGGAATTCTTTCCTTTAAATATTTATTGTACTCCTGATATGATACCCATAAATTATATCATTTGGCAAAAAGTTAAATTGAAATATCTTGGAATTCCAAATTTCTTTGGAATAATAAACCATCTCGTATCAGTTATAAAAAATTAAAAATACCCAAGAGTAATGGAGGCTTTGGATTAACAGATTTTTTTTATTATCATAAAGCTTTTATTTTAAAACAAAGCTCTATTTGGTTTAACCAATCATTATTGAATAGTCCCCCTACTTGACCTTTAATTGAAAAAAACTGTAATAGAATCTTTTCCATTACCCAATTTATTAACTATGTCTAATAAATCTACATTTTTTTATATAAATCTAGTATTTTAAAAACCACTAAACTAATTTTTAATGATTTGGATTTAATTTTCCAATCACCTTTATCTTCTACAAAAGATATGTCATTATGGTATAGCCCAGTCATAAAACTTAACAGAAATGTTATATTTTGGTCCTCATGGAATAAAGCTGGTATTTCCTACCTTAAGGATGTTTATCAAAATAATGCTTTCTTATCATTTGACGTTTTACAAACAAAATTCCTTTTACCTTCTTCTGATTTGATCAAATATGATTCATTATGCAACTCAATTTTAGATTAATTTCCTCATAGTATTCCTTCTAATGTTAAATAAGACTTATCAATTTATATTCAAACTGTTTCCACTTTACCTCATGGTGTCTCTATACTATATAAAAAAATCCATGTCTCAAGGAACCAACTTTAATGTGATCTCAACTTTTTGTAATAATGAACTTTCAATCTCTTTATCTATTGATACATGGAAAACTATTTGGCTTAATAGTATTTCTGGTTGTTACGTGTTTCGCTCTATCAAACTAACTCATATAATTAATATACCTGTTTATGGAATCATTTTCGATTATTCCATGCTAAACTTCTTCCGTCTTCAATTTGTTGGCACCATAATTTACATACTGGTTCATCACATTATATGCTTTATGATTGTCCTTTTGTTTTGAAATTTCGGCCTGAACCTTGGTTTATTATAAAAAAGATATTTAATATTCATGAAGATGTTTCATTCAAATTAATAATTTGCAAATCTGTTGTTCTTTCACAAAAGCTAATTGAATTAGGAGGTAAACTGTTCAACTTTTTATTGTCAGCTGCTTTAAAATCCATTACAACATGTAGGAAAGATGTTTCTTTATTATCTGCTCATGTTTGGTGGTCTTGGGTTATTTTCTACTAGAAGAGGAGCTCAGTTATCTTTACATGGTATTAATCATAATTCTAACTCATATCATTCTTTTTGGAAACCTGTTGATATCTATTTATCGTCTTAGTTATGTATTATTTCAAAATACCTATTGTTATTATGATAATCCAGAGTTTAAGTTTTAGTAACTCTTTTTTGTCAGTATTATAATATATTTATAGAGTCTCCCTTTCCCTCCCCCCTCTTTTTCTTTCCTATAAATATTATATTTACTGTTTACCTATTGCAATTTAATTGATGTTCTCATGATTTTCTATTGTTATAGGGTATATGTTTGGTACTATTTTTGTATTGTTTCGTGTTATTGTCGATTTATTATGAAAATTCAATAAACCATTTTGAACACAAAAAAAAACATTAGCCAACATTGAAGTACATGTTATTGTGCTAAGTATTTGTTACTTAAATTTTCTTTTGATACAGCTTATTAAAAAAATTATAGTGTTATCCATGGGAGTTTTTCACACATACACGCTCACTGTGGTACTGTGATCAGGTTTGGTTAAGATCTGTATGTTTAACATTAGGATCAAATACATACCTTCAAAACAATCAAAGAACAAGATTTAAGCTGAAATCCTTTCTAAGGGTGGCTAACACATGTGGCAGAAACCTTATTTGGAACATCATAGACTTAAATAAAAAACCATGACCTCAAGCAATTACCTAGTTTATATTACTTTTCACATTACAAATAACAATTTTGTTTTACTTTCCAAATATGTACATGAGTACATTATCTCGTTTTTCCATTAACCCACCTACTGCTTGTTAGTGCTTCAACTGATAACAGGATGACATGAAATAAAATGTAAAAATGTCGTTTTTAAATATATATTCAAAATTGTATTTACATGTACAAATATTCTGTTTGTAAAATAGCCTCATTGCAGAGTCACACAAATGTAACTTTCGATCCGAGCCCTGCAGTTGTTTTACATCAAACTATTTCCGTTTTTCTTATGATAACAAGTTGCAAAGTACTTCTGCCACTCAAAATAACATTTTGTAACTGTTCTGCAACAGAAAGATATATTTAGGTTACAAATAATTCCCTCCTATATGGTAAGGATTAAGCGCAGGGCCTTTAACTTAAATATCAATAGTGGTCTTAGTCAACCATCATACCAACCACTGCAATGAACCTGCTAACATTTTACCATGACTGCCATTGTAGCCTGACTGTGCATTATTAAAGCGTGATCAGTAAATCACATTACTTAATGATAGGCAAACATTTTCAAATTAAAGTTTTAAAATGAAAACTTCTTTCACATAAGGCAGGGTACATGGAATTTTAAAGTACCATATTATAGTCTCTAGTTGTTTCATATGCCATTAGGGTTAAAAAGGATAAATATATAATTGCACTATAACTAGCCTGCATATTCCACAGATAATAGATAGTTTTAAATATTACATATATTATTAGGAGTACTCTTTTTCGAGCACAAAAAAATGGATGACTTGTGTTAAGAGGTATTTTGAATCGTAAATAAAAGTCGTAACCAAAAATGTATAGTAATATATTTAAACATATATATATATATATATATATATATATATATATATATATATATATATATATATATATATATATATATATATATATATATATATATATATATATATATTCACTGAAAAAACCATAGGTTTCACACCAGTTATAGTTAGGAATTAGCATTTAAAAAACCTTTGAAATTCACTGAAAAAACCATAGGTTTCACACCAGTTATAGTTAGGAATTAGCATTTAAAAAACCTATTAAATTCACTGACAAAACCATAGATTTCACATCATTTATAGTTAGCTGGAAATTTTACTGACATAAAACCATTGAAATTCCCACGTTATAGTTAGTTGGACTCACTATAACTTGCGCGCCTGTAATGCACTGCTGATGACGTCACATATTACATCACTCATGACATGGTCAGTGACATCACTCATGACATCACTGATGACACCATCCAGTGAATGTGTGTCTTTCTGAAAAATAAATTTGTTTTATATATGTATTTGTAAAGGTCGATGGAAGAATAAATGTTTAAATAAGTGTGTAAATGGATGTTTTTTTTAAAAAAAATTGGTTGGGTAACTGGCTTATTACGTGTATCTTAGTGAATACATATATTAGCGAGTATTGTTTAAATATTTAAATGTTTGTATCAGTGTTTCTCTTTGTGTATAAGTGGCTGCAGGGGTTGGTGACTGACTCACTGTTTGTATGTGTTTTGAAGACAGCATATGTGCAGGACTGTATGGGTGGATGAGTGTGTATATGTGTGTGTTAGTGAGTGAATGACTGTCTCACTAGTGTCTTCATTAGTAACGACATATGTTTTAATCTAGTATATGTGAGTATTGATGTATATAAGTGAGTATAGTATATATAGTGAGAGATTGTAGAAGTTCCTGTTTAAATAAGTATGTGTTTCTATAAGTGATTGTTTAAAAGAGTAAGTATGGGTAAGTTTCCTTAGAAGTAAGGTGGTAGTGTGTGTATAAATGTATATGCAAATAAATGGATGTTCAATAGTTTATTTGCATGTGTGAGTATGTGTGTGAGTAACTTTTGGATGACTGCTGATGTGTAACAGGATGTATAGGTGTATCACTACATATGATGAGTGAGTATATATATGAGTGACTATATAGAACTGTTGGTGAATGAGTGGATGTGTATATAGATGGTGGAATTACTGAATTGGTTGTTGTTACTGGTTTGGGTATCTCCATTTTTTTGAAAATGTTTGTTTCTATTTTTGAATATGTGTTTCAAGCGTTACATTACACTGAAATTAGGTCTGTCACTCTGTCACAAGGATGGTGTCATCAGTGATGTCATGAGTGATGTCACTGACCATGTCATGAGTGATGTAATATGTGACGTCATCAGCAGTGCATTACAGGCGCGCAAGTTATAGTGAGTCCAACTAACTATAACGTGGGAATTTCAATGGTTTTATGTCAGTAAAATTTCCAGCTAACTATAAATGGTGTGAAATCTATGGTTTTGTCAGTGAATTTAATAGGTTTTTTAAATGCTAATTCCTAACTATAACTGGTGTGAAACCTATGGTTTTTTCAGTGAATTTCAAAGGTTTTTTAAATGCTAATTCCTAACTATAACTGGTGTGAAACTTATGGTTTTTTCAGTGAATTTCAAAGGTTTTTTTAATGCTAATTCCTAACTATATAAGACCTGAAAGCCCACCAGGAATCTCCAGTATGCGCCAGGGGACTGCATTGCAGAGAGGTGTAATGAAGCCACAACCCTTTTTACACCTCTCTGCAACGCAGCCCCGTGCATGTTTGAAGAGGGGGAACTAATTCCCCTTGCATACTGGGGTCCCCTGGGGGCCAATTAGCCCACCTGGAACCTCCAGTATGCGCCAGGGGCTGCATTGCAGAGGTGTAATGAGACTATGCCCCTTGTTACACCTCTCTGCAACGCAGCCCACTGCCGCGTTTGCAGAGGGGGAACTAATTCCCCTTGCATACTGGGGGTCCCTGGGGTCAACTGGTCCACCAGGAGCCTCCAGTATGCGCGAGGGAGCTGCATTGCAGAGAAGTGTAATGAGGCCACACCCTTGTTACACCTCTCTGCAATGCAGGCCATTGGCGCGTTTGTAGAGGGGGGACTAATTCCCCTTGCATACTGGGGGTCCCTGGATCATATCTGCCCAAACACCGATATTCCGAACGATTGTAAATTACTTTTACTACTCTCTACTACTCACTCTACTATTCACTCTACTACTCTCTACTACTCACTCTCTGCTACTCTCTCTACTGCTCTCTACTACTCTCTACTACTCACTCTCTACTCTCTATTACTCACTCTCTACTCTCTACCTCTCTACCTCTCTCTTCTTCTCTCTCTACTAATCTCTACCTCTCTACCGCTACCTCTCTACCTCTCTACCTCTACACCTCTACCTCTCTACCTCTCTCTACACGCACACATATACACATATATGCATATTACCTACTGGCGGTCGCCAGTAGGTATATATAGTTAGGATTTTTTCTCTATGGGATTTTTGAAAATTCTATGTCTAATAACTTTGGCGTTTGTGGACGGAATTGGCTGAAATTTTCAGGAAAATGGAACATTTTGTTTCTGAGCAGCCCCTGACAATTTGGGGGGGTTTCATCAAGGGGGGGCCGAGAAAAAAGGGGGGTCCCAAAACGCGTTTTTCCCATGTTAATTTCCATAGGGCGGTTGGCCTCACTTTTAGCTCGAACGGCTGAATGGATTTGCACGAAACTTGGCAAAATTGTAGGGACTGTTAGCCCGATGTGCCTTTGCTAGGTCTCAATATATGTGCTCCAGTGGATTTTGAGTAATTTAGGTTCAAAAAAAGATATATATCTGGGCGGAGCCTAACCACACATCTGATCTGATTGGCTGTCAGCACTTCATCCAAGAAGTGTTGGCAGCCATCTTGGGACCAATATACATGATAGCACCTCATTAAAAAGCATTGTAGTTAATAGAGGGTTTTAGGACTTTAGTTACATTATAAATCATTTGTTGATGGTACCATACTCGTTTTAGGAATTGTGGTGGGTTCTAAGGTGATTTTACCATGTGAAAAAACCTTCTGCTGTGATATCATGAATATTGTTTGAAAGAAAACTAATATCTCATGATTTTCCCACAGTGGTTTGGAAGGGGATCTATAAGCTAAACTGAAAGCATATTTTCTGTAAATTCACATTATCTTTCTCAGTCATGTGAAAATGAAGTCTGACATTCTCAGTAAAACATGTACATCCAACAAGGACAGAGACTGTCAGTTGATTCCTTTGTGTTCTACTGCAGCCTCCTAGAGTGTTCTAAAGAACAACTAGAGCGCTAACAGTCCTACTTATTACACAGGTATGGCACACCTGAAGCCATCTTGATTGGAATAAAGTGGTAACTCTTAAAACATTTAATTTAAAAAGAAACAACATGAGGGGGTATATTTTACCATAGAAAGTATGATTAGTGCTGCAGAATGAAAAATTAGGGCACATTTTGAGTGACTTCTCAAATCCTTTTCTATTTCATTAAAACATTCTGACATGCAGTCTCCCAAAATGGCCACCAGAGACAAAAGAGCCCAAATGTAGCCCAAATATCACCCAGATGTAGCCCAAGTATAGCCCAATGACAGAATGTCCCAGAGTGTTCTAAAGAACAACTAGAGCGCTAACAGTCCTACTTATTACAAAGGTATAGCACACCTGGAGCCATCGTGATGGGAATAAAGTGGTAACTCTTAAGACATTTAATTTAAAAAGGAACAAAATGAGGGGGTATATTATGCAATAGAAGGTATTATTAGTGCTGCAGAAAGAAAAATTAGGGCACATTTTGAGTGACTTTTCAAATCCTCTTCTATTTCATTAAAAAATTCTGACATGCAGTCTCCCAAAATGGCCACCAGAGACAAAAGAGCCCAAATGTAGCCCAAATATCACCTAGATGTAGCCCAAGTATAGCCCAATGACAGAATGTCCCAGAGTGTTCTAAAGAACAACTAGAGCGCTAACAGTCCTACTTATTACAAAGGTATGGCACACCTGAAGCCATCTTGATTGGAATAAAGTGGTAACTCTTAAAACATTTAATTTAAAAAGGAACAAAATGAGGGGGTATATTTTGCCATATGAATTATGATTAGTGCTGCAGAAAGAAAAATTAGGGCACATTTTGAGTGACTTCTCAAACCCTCTTCAATTTCATTAAAAAATTCTGACATAGTCTCCCAAGATGGCCACCAGAGACAAAAGAGCCTAAATGTAGCCCAAATATCACCCAGATGTACCCCAAGTATAGCCCAATGACAGAATGTCCCAGAGTGTTCTAAAGAACAACTAGAGCGCTAACAGTCTTACTTATGACAAAAGTATGGCACACCAGAAGCCATCTTGATTGGAATGAAGTGGTAAGTCTGAAAACACTCAATTTAAAAAGGAACAACATGAGGGGGTTAATTTTGCCATAGAAAGTATGATTAGTGCTTCAGAAAGAAAAATTAGGGATCATTTTGAGTGACTTCTCAAATCCTCTTCTATTTCATTAAAAAAATTCTGACATGCAGACTGAAACATGCACTTTGAATACCAGCAGCAGACGTCCCTGGTGAGCAGTAGCATTACTACAGTGATCTAATGTGCAACTAGAGTGCTAACATTCAGAATTTATGGCAAATGTGTGACACATCTGAATGCCTTCTTGATGGAACCAAAGTAAACAAGCATTGAAAATGCAATAGATCTCGCCCTCGTTTAAGTTAAAGCCATTCTGTTTGTAATGAGGTGGCTTTTTAGCTTTGCTTTTATTAGTGTTTTTTCAACTTTCATGTAAATAACGCACCGTTTTCACCAAATCGACTTTGCCCAAGCACACCCTTCCCTTCGGCCAACAAATCCCAAAAATTCGGCACACCTGCCGATCCACTCTCCCTACAGCTCACCCAAGCCCCGTCCCTCTAGCGCAACTGGAACACCCCAAATTCACCTTCTCCATGCGCACCAAAAACTCCCATTGAATAACATGGCAATTCGCTACTCCGCACAAAAATTGCTCTTTAAAGCACTTCCACTACTCCGATCCGCTTCAAACTTGGCTGGACACTAGTTCCAGCGATTCCCTAACATCTCACCAAAAATCAGCCCAATCCATCCACTGGAACGGGGACGAATTTCAACCCGAATACGCGCCCCCCGCAAACACAAAAAAAAGCCATAAAACGGCCAAATCTCGACCAAAAACCGCCAAAATCCCTCAAAACCTTGCCAACACCAATACGCACGAAACTGAACCGGCCCCTCAGCCCTAGGCTCCGGGAACCCTACTTAATTGACCCAAAAGCCCTAAAAAAGCAACATAATACACACGAAAACGCCCTAACAACCCTAAAATGCATATAAGTATATGTATGCATGCATTTATGTTTGTATTTATATAGATATACCGATGATATATGTTTATATATGTATGTATATATATATATTCACTGAAAAAACCATAGGCTATAGACCATATATAGTTAGGAATTAGCATTTACAAAACCTTGAAAATTCACTGAAAAAACCATAGGTTATAGACCATATATAGTTAGGAATTAGCATTTACAAAACCTTGAAAATTCACTGAAAAAACCATAGGTTATAGACCATATATAGTTAGGAATTCGCATTTACAAAACCTTATTTTACTCACACAAAACCATTGAAATTCCATATATAGTTAGTTGCACTAACTATATATCGCGCACCCGCAATCCACTGCTGATGATGTCACATATTACATCATTCATGACATGGTCAGTGACGTCACTGATGACATCACTGATGACATCTCAAATGACATCACTGATGACATCACTGATGACAACATCCAGTGACTGTATGTTTCTGTAAAGTTAAAATATGTCTTACATATTGAAGAATGAGTGGATGTATAAGTGTCTGGATGAAGGATTTAGTAGGTGCATGACTGACTGTATGAGTGAGTGATTAAATGTGTCTCACTGAGTGCATGGGTTAGTGACTAAACTGTCTTAATTTGTGCATCATTATGTCTGTTGTTCTGTAAACTGTTGCATGTGTTGATAAGTAGCTATATGAGTAACTATATGGGTTATTGATTGGTTGCCCAAGTATTTGTATGGGAGACTGAGTGTGTGTGTGGGTGGCTGGGAGGTGTATGACTCTGTGCATAGATGTGTGAGCAGTTGATTCACTAGATGTATGGTTTCAAAAGTGCATGTGGAAACAGCTGTATGGGCGGTTGACTGTGTGCATGAGTGTATTGGTGAGTGAATGGATATCTCAGTGCTACATGTCAAAGTAAGTACATATGTAAAACACAGTACATGTGAGAGTTGACATATATAAATAACTGTGCATAAGAGCCAGTGAATGTGTGAGTGGCTGTATGGATCATTGTGAACTTGTATCAGGGAATGTATAAGAGAGTAAATATGTGTTAGTATATGTTTGAATAAGTAAAGTTTGTATAACTGTATAGTTGAGGAAATGGAGGTGTGATTGATTCTTTGCATGACTGACTAGGTGTGTGAGTAACTCCATGGATGAGTGACAGTCTGTGAGTGTCTGTTTACACTGATTGTATCTAAGGTTATATTAGAGTCTGAAGAGGTTCATCGTATTATCACATGAATGATATCATCAGTGATGTGATCAGTAATGTCAAATGAGATGTCATCAGTGATGTCATCGGTGATGTCATTTGAGATGTCATCAGTGATGTCATTTGAGATGTCATCAGTGATGTCATCAGTGATGTCACTGACCATGTCATGAATGATGTAATATGTGACATCATCAGCAGTGGATTGCGGGTGCGCGATATATAGTTAGTGCAACTAACTATATATGGAATTTCAATGGTTTTGTGTGAGTAAAATAAGGTTTTGTAAATGCGAATTCCTAACTATATATGGTCTATAACCTATGGTTTTTTCAGTGAATATATATATATGCATATGCATTTATATATATGTATGTGTATGTATAAAAAAAACAACAAAAATTTTTTTTTTAAACAGCTACTTTTAAAACTGTCATTCTTTTTCCCCATGGTACACTCCCCGGTACGCTTACCGGTGCGCGTACCGGTGCGCGTACCGGGCGCTCACCCCGCGAAAATCAAAAATTTTTTTTTTTTTTTTTTGCTCCGCGGGGCCCTTTTATGGCCCCCACATCAAACCTAGGGGGTCAAGGGGGGTCTACTCTGCCCCCTTATGGTCATTTCCCTCTTTGTTTTGGCCACCTCTCGTGTCTCGATCCTACCGAGACACAAGATGGCGGCCGCTCCGGACTGTTTAGAATGTTTACAGACACCCCAGAGCCAATCAGCTTTCTGCGCGCAAGTCGCGGTAAGCGCCCGGTGCGCGTACCGGAGCGCGTACCGGAGCGCGGCTATAGATATATATATTTTTTTGAACCTTAATTACTCAAAATCCACTGGAGCACATATCTTGAGACATAGCAAAGGCACATCGGGCTACCAGTCCCTACAATTTTGCCAAGTTTGGTGGAAATCCATTCAGCCGTTCGGGC
Source organism: Lissotriton vulgaris (assembly GCF_964263255.1). Taxonomy (NCBI): domain Eukaryota; kingdom Metazoa; phylum Chordata; class Amphibia; order Caudata; family Salamandridae; genus Lissotriton; species Lissotriton vulgaris. The sequence continues at coordinate 885,756,456 of NC_141694.1, forward strand.
TAAAAGTGAAATCGACCGCCCTATGCAAATTAACATGGGGAAAACGCGTTTTGGGACCCCCCTTTTATCTCGGCCCCCGCTTGACGAATCCCCCCCAAACTTTCAGGGAAGGACCGGAACGCCGCAAGGCCATTTTGAGGAAATTTTGAGGCAGATTCGTCAACCGGCGCCAAAGTTATTCCAAATAGAATTTTGAGATTTAACATTGAAAAAAATCCTAACTATAACTACCTACTGGCGACCGCCAGTAGGTTATATATATATATATATATATATATATATATATATATATATATATATATATATATATATATATATATATATATATATATATATATATGTAGGTTACCTTTTGCATGCCACAATGCCCTAGAAGGTAATGAGCATTTTCCTATATTAATTATGGAAGTCAGTCAATATAATTTGAGTAGGTGATAATGCAGTGTTTGTGTACAGTGACAAAGAGCTTTGGGTGTGTAGAGTAGTTTGAGTGCCCTTGACAAAATGCTTTGTGGCCTGGTCACACAAACTTTATTAGAATCAATGAGGCCTATGCTGATACAAGTAGAAGAAGGTAACAAAGATGCCACTAGGCATCTTTTGTCACCTCAGCCCGCCAGCTCAAATGACAGTAGTCAGATTGTTTACAGCACAGTGTTGTGTTATGTTATGTTATTTTGTTTTATAGCGATGACAGATACTCCATGGAATGTCCTGGTGCAAAACCAAGAGGGGTTGAAAGAGATGAACTAAACAAAAAGAAAGGTTTTTAGATTCTTCTTAAAAGCCATGAGTTCTTGGATGTTGTGTAATGCAGTGTGTTCCATGCCAAGGCAGCTTTCAGAGCAAGCGAGCTGCTGCCCAACCTTTGTCGTTTGAAGCGGGGAACCTGGGATCCAAATTGGGATGTAGAGCGCAGGTGTCTCATAGGGGCATGAAAAGAAAAACTCTTCTGTAGGTGGGTGGGTCCTAGGCCATGGAGGGCCCGAAGTGCAAGGACTAGGGATTTGAATTTGACCCGTAAAGCCACAAGAAGCCAGTGCAGTGAGCACAGATGTTGCATCACACTGCTCCTAAAAGGGATGTCAGAAGGAGCCTGGTTGCCGCATTTTGGACCACCTGTAAAGTGTTCAGTAAATAGTCAGGGATGCCGACGTAGAGGGCATTGGCATAGTCCAGGTGGGAAAGGATCAAAATACGAATTACAATTTCTTTCGCCACCCAATGGAGAAGAGCAAGACATTTCCAGGGGGTTATAAGAAGTCCGAAGCAGTTGCCCGCATGCTTCTTAACCTGAATGGAAAAAGAAATGTTCTCATCAAACCAAACCCCCAGGTCCTTGGCGGATTTCCCTGTTGATAAAGGCATGGAAATTCAGCAGGCCAAAGCGTTTCCCTGAAATTAGGGGGGAATTTTTCATGAAGGAGAAATTCGGCTTCTCTTCATTGCACTTAAACTGAGCGGTTGCCAGCCACCTGAAGACAGAGCTCAAACAGTGTTTAGCAGAGGAAACAGAGTCCCTGTTTTTTCCCCATGTAAACAGGAGATGTTAAAAAGAAGGGGGCTACGGGAAGACCCCTGAGGGACACACGTGGCCACTACCTATGGGGATAAGGAGGACGGTGGAGACCTGTTGCATCCTCCTTCCCAAAAAGGGCTCAAGACAGCCCCGGGCAGTGCCAGAGACACGAATCTCGGTGACCCAAGTGAGCAGCTCTGAGTATGGGACCGTGTTGCAGGTGGCCAGCAGGTCAAGCAAAATCAGAGCTGCCCTCCCGCCAGCATCCAGGCAGTCCCAAATAGCTTCTGATATTTCTACCAAGGCTGAGTCGGTGCTGTGAGAAGCTCACTGCGAGAAATACTTTTCAATTTACCTAAAATGCTTGCCAACTCTGCTGGTGGTTTACATATTACAATGTTGGTACATTAATGGGGAGAGCAGCATGGAACAACACATTTTGTGTATCTATTGGGAGGGAGCTACACAAATCAGAGTTTTCCCTTACTGACCTCTGCCTCCAAGATTGCTGTGGGTACTAGCAACCCTCTTAAAGATTATTTGTAGTTTTGAGTTGTGTGAGGACAGTATAGTTTTACATAGTGTACTACACATACACGCACAGACAGCCCTAATAGGCAATCTTTAATGCAGATGAAGTCTTCTGTCACTTTGAAAGGTACAATAGTGGGTATTTTTAGAGCAAGTATATCTTTTGTAATGGTTAATTTATGGCCACGGGCCATTTGCACCCTCTACGTAGTAGCAGTTATAAAGGTGGCATCTTCAGCGCCCCACTTCAAAACACTGCTTGGACTGTGGAAGAATCTGTAGAATAGTGAACCTGCTGTCTGTGAAAGTACTGGACTCTAATTGTATCCTGAGCAACAAATAACTGCAAGGATCATTTGGCTAACCTCCATTTCCAACCTACAGGAATATAGCAAACTTCAAGAGGCCTTTCCTGTAACTGTAACTGTAACTGGGCAGCTTATGTATTAACATTGCCTCAAGGTCAAGTGTGTCATAGCTTACAGTGATTTGGGCTCAGTGTGCATTATTATCTGCAGTGTTACACCATGAGAAGAACAATGTTTTCAACTTTGAGGTTTGACTTAACCCTCTCAACTGTAACTCCAAAAAAGTCATCTATTTAGCCATAATCAGAATCCAAATGTTCATTAAAGTTATTATAATTAATGCTTTTTCAACATAGATATAGCGGTTTACAGTAACGGCACTTCAGCAATGATCTGGCACTATTCTATCAAAACACAATTTTATTAGTGCCAATGTACATACTTTCACATTGATATCATTTATTTCATATTTTCAAAAATGCTGTTAAATAACATTTAGTTATCTCCTGCATGCTTACTATAATTCAAAGATGTTATCAAATAATTCCAGTGGAAGTGCATTTCCATCACCATAAATGCCATTCTGCTGATGCATTTCCACAACATCACCCTAGGGTTCTCCATGATAATCATCATCAGGGATGATTGGAATTAGTCTCCATGGGGCGATGTTTTGCAGCAAACAACACAATACCACAATTTTGTAGACCTTATCCTGTGAGATGAGGAGGGCTCCATCAAACTTCTCCAGACAATAGAATCACGCCCTCAGAAGCCCAAAAGTCTTCTCCATTAGCTCCCTAGTTGTGATTTGTATCCCACTGCAGCAAACCTCTCCTGAAAGAGTTGGGTTCTGAATTGAAGTTAGAAACCACATATGATGTTGGTAGGAAGAAAGTGAAATCTTGGCAATAGGAGGAAGAGTTGCTAGGGTTCTAAATATTACAAGCAAATCACCTTCCAATTGTTGTCTTAAAGCTTCTATTGCTGCTTGATCTAGCCACAACTTCTTAAATATATGATATTCTTCCATGATCTCCACATCTGGAAGGGCTTTGTGTGCTCTTTATCTACTTAGTCTACTTCTTCTTAGCATCGCTTTATGGACATATTTGAAAGGAAGAAATGAACAAATAAATCACTTTATTCTTTTTTTAAAATAAATACATTTTAAAGAAAATCTTAATACATAAATTAGGAGTCTTTTTAAGAAGAAGGGAGATGGGATCACACTGTCTCACATCCCATCACCGTTTGTCCCTTTGCATTATGGTGAATGCAGTTCACAATTTGCTCTTATATGAATATTAGTAGTAGTATTTTCCCAGAGTTGGTGCAGACAGTGCTCTTCATCCCTAATAAAATAGAAATAGTACAGCTAATTGTCAAGTAAGCACAAAGATTGTACTGCATTTACCATAATCCTATGGGGTGAACTGTGCTGTGATGTGAGGTAGTGTTCTTGCATCTCCCTTCTGTTCAAAAAGGTTCCCTTGAGCCAGCGGGTTGATGAGCTCTTGGTGATGCACCTGTGCACCAGTGAGAGGTAGTGGGACCTGAGAGGACTGTGTCAGCATTCTTACCAACCTCTAATGTAATAAAAAAATTTGATCTCTTCTGATGAAGGATAACATCCAGAAAACTTGTCTAGAGGTTTACAGCACCGGGTGCACCAACTCCGGTGAAAAACTACAGCTAATATTCAAGTAAGCACAAAGACTGTACTGCATTTACCATAATGCTAAGTGGTGAACTGTACTATGATGTGAGGCAGTGTGCTCCCAAACCCCTTCTACATAAATTAGGAGTTACTTAATGCAGTGTATATTGGTGTATGTATGTATCAAGATTCAACCATATGTATGCATCTTACAGAATATTTTATAATCAATGGATATGTGTGGCTGTAGCTTGAAGCACTAGTGACATCAAGAGAACTGTGAACGGGATAAAATAATATTTTTGTCTTATTTCCTTTCTATTAAACCATAAACATGACCTTGGTTAAAACTCATATTCTTTGGATTCAGCATATTTTAAGTGAAAATGATTGTTCAAATTTTGATATGTAGAAAAATTCTTTTTATTCCAAAAATGGTGTATGGTTAAGCTAATCTTTATGCAGGTATAGCGTTATATTTCCTAACTGTAGCACCTAAATGATGACAGTTCATCATAATGTCAGGCAAAAATATTGTGATTACAGAATAATTAATGAACCTATAGGATGTCAGTTGTTTCCATCACAGACGAAGGATCATTTAGAACAATGCACTCTGATTTGTTATTCGCTGATTCATTGTTTTTGTGCTGTACACCTTCTATGGCTTAGTTTGGATGCCATGCATTTCTCTATGTAAGTTTATGTAACTTTTACATAGGCGAACACATTTCCTTGCAGCCATTTTATCACCTGACTCCCAGAAATCAATATGACCTCCCTCCCCTCAAGCACTGTTGCTCAATTTTTTTTCTGCTGGATCACAAAATGGCAAAGTCAAATCGTGACAGGGATCCCAACTTCACTGACAAAGAACCCTTTATTGTAGCAAAAGTGTCCCTGAAGAACTACTGTCAATTGTGAGGTCCACCAGGATCTCAGGTACGGTCTTTTTATGGAGAAATATGTTTTACATGTTCTCTTAAGATTAAATTGATGTCTATTATGTTGTATTACATCAAATAGCTAATTAACTGCAAAACAATAAATTGTTATTAACAATAATGTATTTATAAAGTGTTATTGTATGAATCTAAATTTTCTATCAATATGTAAAGAAACCATTAACCTTATTTTTACAAGATAAATCTTTTTCTTTCCATGTGTTACAATCTTGAAAAGTAGCCTTTAACTGTTCCATTGGTTTTATTTTTCAAACAGAGCATCTAATATGTTTTAGGTCTGTTTCTTTACATACATATTTAACTAAACAAATGTGTCTGCTAGTCTTTTTTTTACACTTTATTTATATCATTTTTCAAATAACATCAAACGTGCATATTCATACAGCATGGCATACACTTCGTAAGTGATCATAGATATTGGCATCATATTCAGTTCATGTCTGTAGGTAAAGCATCTGCGGCAGCTCGTCCCAATAGTTTTCCCCTCCCGTGCCAGAAGTCCTTTGTAGATATTATAGCATCTCTAAGATCAGGTTCATGGCAACATAGCAATATTACAATACAGCATATCAGTAAGCATGACGGCGACGTTCAACCTGTCAGCACCTTGTGCCACAGTTTCGAGGACTACATATACAGGAGATGTTAGTAGACATTATTCACAGAAACAATGGCATGACTATGTGAGGCACACATGATTCCAGGACGATTCAACCCGACCCTCTGTCAATCACTCCTCATGCATTATAGACAAATCAGATTCTCCCTCCACCCCTTGCAAGAGATACGTTTGTAAAGGACCCCATACATCCCTCGGTCGAGAGGCCATCGGTAATGTCTCTGCATATACAGAAGCTTGCTCCTGACAATAAAAAACATCTCGTATCCATTCTTTACATTTTGGAGCACTCCCCCTACCCCAGCGACAAGCCACCCTACGTTTGGCCAGTAGTAAAGCAATGTCAAAAACCTTCTGCTTTGTTTGGGTACGTGTGCTGTATAGCCCAGTATCATCATAAAGGGATCTCTCTCCAGCGTAGTGCCCAGCATTTGCTCCAAGGCCTCATGTACCTGTTACCAGTACTCCCATATCGCCGGACATTCCCATGCCAGATGCATGAATCCTGCCCCAGCTCTCTGACACCTGTCACATCTGTCATTATCCGAGAGGCGAAATTTATATTTTTTGGTGTGGGTGTAATATACACGTTGCAAAAATTTGTAATGTATGACCTTAAATCTGCAACTAGACGAAACCCATTCCGTGACTCTACAACAGTATTTCCATTGATCATCAGTTATCAATCGTTCTAATTCTTCACTCCAGTGGGTGCGAGCTGAGCTATCAACACCACGGTCAACGGTGATGGATTAAACCCAGATCTTTTGACTGGGTGTGAGTATTGGATTGATTCAGATGCTCCATCCATCACCACCTCCTTTTGTACCACTTTTGGCCGCCATAAATGCAGCAGGGTATGCTCAGACGTGAGTCCCTTGCTCACTTTGCCACTGGATTCAAGCAAGCCGGGCTGAAGACGGCTGGAACGCCAGAAACCGGTCCTCGGAGGCTTGTTTCCGGTCCAGGGAAGACATGGCTTGGCAGTTCGGGCTGGACTGTTCCCATGAGGCACAGGGTCAGACTGATTTGCATATAGCCATGTCTGAACTGGGGTGGCAGAGTGGGTTAAAGAACGGTGATGGATTACACCCAGATCTTTTGACTGGGTGTGAGTATTGGATTGTTTCAGATGCTCCGTCCATCACCACCCCCTTTTGTACCGCTTTTGGACGCCATAAGTGTGGCAGGGTATGCTCAGACGTGAGTCCCTTGCTTACTTTGCCACTGGATTCAAGCAAGCCGGGCTGAAGACGGCTGGAATGCCAGAAACCGGTCCTCGGAGGCTTGTTTCCGGTCCAGGGAAGACATGGTTTGGCAGTTCGGGCTGGACTGTTCCCATGAGGCACAGGGTCAGACTGATTTGCATATAGCCATGTCTGAACTGAAGTTGCAGAGTGGGCTAAAGAATGGTGATGGGTTAAACCCAGATCTTTTGACTGGGTGTGAGTATTAGATTGATTCAGATGCTCCGTCCATCACCACCCCCTTTTGTACCGCTTTTGGTCACCATAAGTGTGGCAGGGTATGCTCAGACGTGAGTCCCTTGCTCACTTTGCCACTGGATTCAAGCAAGCCGGGCTGAAGACGGCTGGAATGCCAGAAACCGGTCCTTGGAGGCTTGTTTCCGGTCCAGGGAAGACATGGCTTGGCAGTTCGGGCTGGACTGTTCCCATGAGGCACAGGGTCAGACTGATTTGCATATAGCCATGTCTGAACTGGGGTGGCAGAGTGGGCTAAAGAACGGTGATGGATTAAACCCAGATCTTTTGACTGGGTGTGAGTATTGGATTGATTCAGATGCTCAGTCCATCTCCACCCCCTTTTGTACCGAGCGATCAACACCAGGCTTGTGTGCCTTTATTGTACGATATAGCCCTGATACCAGGTGCTTCCCATGGGGAGAACTCAGTATAAAGTGCAAGGGAGCAAAGATTTCCTGTTTGCAGGGAAAATCCAGGAGAAGCGCCCTCATTCCCTGTCGTAACCTCACATATAATAAAATCTCCAGTGGTGTGGGGTGTGTATTCTGGAACAAGTGTTCCACCGTCCGCAACCTCCCCTCATGAATCAGATCTCCTCACGTAATGACCCGCATCCGTTTACTCATAGCACAGAAACCCACTTCCTGTAGGAGGACCATGCCTGGGTGGTATGTGAGCGGGAGTCGTGGTGAATATAGGAGTTGAATTCCCAGAATGCAAGCCATACGCCTCCATGCGTCCATCGTGCAGGTAACTGTTGTGAACGGCGTCTCTATAGCAGTAAGAGGGCCGTGTATAATGCCATTAAGAGGGATAGGCCATGCCAACCAATCCTCAGCAGCTATTTGGGGCATAGTGAGCCTGCACACTAACATAATAAGTCTCTAAGTCAGGGATATAAAATCCACCCCTACCATATGGTTGCGTGAGGACAGACCACTAAGTTGAGGCTGTTTACCGCTCCACACTAATCGTATCAATTCAGTGCGAAGGGTCTTGAAGAAAAATGCTCCGGGGCAATATGCAATATTAAGAAAAATAAATATAGGAATTGGGGGAGCACCACCATCTTAACAAGAGACTCTCTGCCTGCCAGCGATAAGGGCAGAGATATCCATCGGGTGACAGTATTCACCAGCTTCGTTATTGCTGTGCCACAGTTCAAACTGAGTGTTTTCTCCCTATTCATAGATATTTGTATACCTAAGTATCTAAGGTCAGATCGCATCATTCAATCGGATAGTCCAATGGGAATTTAGAGACCGTCGGCGTAAGTGGGAAAAATTGCGATTTTCTCCAATTAATTTTAGCACCTTAGAGTTGCCCAAACACCAAAAATTCCCTCAAGAGGGGGTTAATATTTTGCTCAGGCTCCCTAATATATAAAGTGAGATCGTCAGCATAAAGCGATATCAAAATCTGTCGATGAAAACAGTGAAACGCCCTATCTCGGTGAATCTGACGTAACCTGGACGCTAACGGCTCAAACGCTATGGAAAAAAGTAATGGGGATAGCGGGCACCCCTGTCGGGTGCCCCGCGATATGGATAGGGCAGTAGAGAGATGTCCATTTAGTAGTACTCTAGCAGAAGGCCGACAATACAGCAGCTGCATCCAGGATATAAATATTGAAGGGAAACCCATTCTCTGTAAGACTTTGAACAAATATTTCCATTCTACAGAGTCAAATGCCTTGGAGGCATCTAGAAATACAGCAGCAACTAGAAAATCTGGCACCACCGTCTGTATCATAGAAAACCGGGTATGTAGATTGGGGTAGTGGCCCTTCCTGGGACAAAGCCCGATTGATCAGGGAGAATGAACTTATCCATGAGTAGTGTCAGTTGTGTGGCCAAGACCTTTGCCAATATTTTTGTGTCACAGTTAATTAGCGACAAAGGCCTCTAAGAGTCACACATCCTAGGAGGTTTACCGGGTTTTAACAAGGATGTGATGAACACTTCCCACATCGAGGGAGGAAGTATCCCTATTTCCAAGGACTACTCTTCAAATATTTCACGTAGAACTGGCGCCATAATGTCAATGTAACACTTATAAAATTCAGCAGGTAAGCCATCCAGTCCTGGTTCCTTCCCGTTCTTTAATGACATGATGGCGTCCCTGATCTCATCAGTCTCTAGCAGAGCACTAAGGAATTGCCTATGAACATCTCTGAGCCAGCATCCCCCAGGAAGTCGTCAAGCTCCACTTCGTCATGTCTTTGAGTGGTGTACAAAATAGTGTAATGGGTCTTGAAGGTTTCTAAACTGCCTACCGTATCTTGACAGACCACTCCCCCCTGTGTTTCTATGTCCAATATAGTGTTGTTAAATCGTGGGCAACGGGTGATCTCAGCCAAGGCCCTCCCCGGGCGCTCTCCCTCACATACCTCCGCACCACCCAGTGTTGACCCCTAAATTCTGCTTCCCTTGCCGCTTCTTCCTCATAGGCAGACAAATTGAACCTAAAATCCTTCTGCACCTGCCCAACTTCTCCCTCCACCATTTGATCCTCAAGTCCCTTCAGATCCTGCTCTAGAGTCCTCAATGTCCGCTGGATACCCATCAAGACCCCAAAGCTCTTGGAAACACAGTACCCTCGTATGGTGACCTTAAAGGCCTCCCATATAGTCTCCACACTATCCACAGAGCCTTTATTCCATATGAAGAAATCCTTTAAGTCATTTTCCAGTTCAGTTCGAAAAACTAAGTCAAGCAATGCAGTCGGCTGCAGCCGCCATACCGGCCTTGGCGTATCGTAACCAGGTACGCTGATCGTGATGCTCACGGGACAATGATCGGAATATGTTCTAGCGAGATCTGCAGCATGTGTAAGATCCACACTTAATCCTCTGGATAGTAAGCAGTAGTCTAATCGTGCCCATGTCCCCGTGTGTGAAGTAAAATGGATCCCCTCCCACCTCATTGGATACAATCGACACCAACTATCCACCAACCCCCCATCTTCCATTATGCCAGTCATAGCCTCACGAGATTTGTTATGATACTATACTGTAGCATCAGCCCTATCTAGTGCAGGAAACAAAGCGACATTAAAATCACCCCCCCATATGACACGCATAGACCCTATGTCTATTATTTTACCCCATAGAGTTGTGAAAAATTCCGGTGTATCTGCATTGGGGGCATAACAATTCGCAATCATCACAGAATCCCTACCTATTCTCCTCCACACAATGATATACCTCCCCCAAGGGTCTGATATTGTCCCTTGTAGTGCAAAGGGGACTCAATGCTTAATTAAAATGGCAGTGCCCGGTGCATATGAGGAGTAAGAAGAGAACGCCCGGACGGTCGCCCATTTATTGGCAAATGTGTTGCGAGATTGTGGGTGAATATGCCTCTTCTGCAGCAGTGCTACCTGTGTCTGCTGCCTATTGACATACGCCAGAACTTGCCTGCATTTCCGCGCAATATTCAACCCCCTGACATTCCAGGACAAGACCCTCAAATCTGAGTCATTCCTCTCCCCTGCCATGCTGTCCTGAGCCGCTATACTGATAATCCATCAACATGAGATAAAACATAAATAGTCGTAATTGTACGCCCCCATGCCTTTGCTGCATAATACAATGTACTGCCATCAACGCTGTAACCTTCCCTTCCCCAACCTCCCCCCACCCACTGAAGCAGCCCAATTATGCCAGTATCCTCCACTCCCCCCTCCCCCAACTACAAAGGAACACAACACAGTAGGGGTACTCCCATTGGGGGAAACCCTCCAGGTGGCTCACGTTCACCTCACACCTGTATAGGAGACTAAGCATTGGCGGAAAATCCATTCTGCTTGCGGATTTTGTGGATTTTCGGTAAATTCGCAATCTGCGAGATTCGCGAATTTCCTGCAAAATCCGCGAGCGGAACGGATTGGGTCAAAAGTTCAAGCTGACTTTTTTTAACTATTTTAGAATGGCTCTGGCAAGCTGCCAGAGCCTCTAAAATAGTTACAAAAGTCAGCTTCAACAGGAAGCACTAATAGATAAAGTAAAGCAACTGATAGAGTTGAATCTCAAATTCAGTTACACAATCATTAATCACCCCAAACTTGGGGTGATTAATGACTGTGTAACTTAATTTGACCTTCAACTCAAGCACCTGCTTTACTTTATCTATTAGTGCTTCCTGTTGAAGCTGAGTTATGGCTGAGGGCAGAAGGGCACAAAGTGGGACAGAGGGCATGAGTTAGGCAGAGGGCAGAAGGGCACAGAAACCAGTGGGGCAGAGGGCAAAAGGGCACAAACAAGAGTGGGGCAGAGGGCAGAAAGGTACAAAAACAAGTGGTACAGAGGGCAGAAGGGCATAAAAAACGAGAGGGTGGCAGTGATGAACCAGGCAAAAAATAAACGCGAACACGCAAAGCGCCCCGAGAATACGCAAAGTTCCCCGCGAACACCCGCGAACACGCAAAAATAAAAAATCCGCAAATTCGCAAAATTCGCCCATACTTATAGGAGACCTACGACAGGTGGTCTGTCTCCCTTTAGGAAGTGAGGGTGTCCGGTTCTTCTTATGGTCAATGCCCCACTCACCTTGAGCACTTCCATGCAGCCACGTCGATCACAGAACACTTTGTGCGATGAATATTGTAAGTCCGTGCAGCGCTCACATTGATCTCCCCCTGTGTAACGAGCAGCTGCCCCGTAATCCTTGAACAGTGTCATTCCACATCAGAGAGGTGCATCTCACGATCATCATCTTGCCCTGAAACCGTGTCCTTCTTCCTCTTTATTTTCTTTAAGAATTCCTCTACTTGGTGTGGTTATGTAGATCGTCTGAGTGCCTTGGTGTGTGATCCGTAGGCACACCGGATACAGCAGGGCATACTCCACCTGCGCTTGTCACAACTTCTGTTTCCCTGCATTGAACTTGCGCCTCTCCTCCTGCACATGTGTTGTAATTTCAGGAAATATGGTGAAGGACACACCGTCAAAGTTCAGCTGTCTTTTCTCTCTAGCCACTCTCAACACAGTGTCCCTGTCTCTATAATTAAGGAGGCGTGCTATGATGGGCCTGGGCGTGCTTCCAGGAGGTGGTCTAGGGCAGCGGGATTGATGTGCCCTTTCCACAACGAATTGTGGGGATAATGCGTCTCTGCCAATCATCGTAGTCAGCATCTTTTCTACATAGCCCTCTAATCTGCCAGTGTTCGTGCTTTCAGACACGCCCAAAATTCGGATATTGTTACGTCTGTTTCGAGCTTCAATATCCTCATTCTTAGCATTTATGATTTTCAGCAAGTTGCCCATCTCGGTACCGCGTTTTTCAATTGCCACATGACATCCTCCGTATCCGAAATCCTTTGCTCCGCTACCTAGAGGCGCGTGTCATGCCCTTCCAACTTGTGAGCAATGGCGTCCATGCGGGTGGTGAGAGTCTCCATTTTGTCCGCCATTGTTGCTAATCTCTGACGCACCTCAGACAGGATTGTTTGCATGTCATTTCTCTCAGTAGCACCCTTCTCTGGGGGTGATTACACTTCCCCCTTCTCTGCCTCAGAAGGCGGTTGGCGGCCATTCTTACTGGTTTCAAACCTGAGGCGTAGTTGGCGCACATCCATCCTCCCCATCATGCAGAGCTCAGGCACACTAAAATGTCTTTCGGTGTCTCCGGTTGGGTTCGGAAACGGATGTATCAATTGCAGCTATAGACTCTTGACTGGATGGAGGCCGAGACCAACTATGAACCCCAAAGTTCAGTGCCACAAAACACCGTGCACATATTACACACCCCTTCAATGTAGGCATCAAGGTCCAGCGTCGCAAATCACACCTGTGTGCCCCCTGTCCGAGACAATGGCTGGGCAAACTTCCCTGTGAAAGAAATTAATACAGGGGGGGCCCACTTTCCAACAACGATTGTGTGTATTGCCTGCAGTTTGTCCCAGTCGCGAGACCAATCACAGTTCCCTCCAGTAGCGTAGATAATGCGTGGCACCCTTCCGCTTGACACTAATGGTGCTTATGAAAATATCCAATGTAATCCATACACCCCCCGGACTCATCAAAGCAAGAATAGCCTGGGCCCAGACAGCACGCATACTTTGTTGTATTTCTCCGGACTCATAAAGCAAACATACGCCCTCATTGCTTCACAGTGTCATTGACACCTTCTCGCTGAAAAAATTTCAGTTCTCTGTGCTCGTTGTTTCTATCTGTGTGCTCTCACTGTGGCTGGCAGTACGATCACCTCCCATTTAAGTATAGCGCAAAATCTATTCCGCTCGCGAAATTTGCGAATTTTCAGCAATTTCGCGATCCGCAATTTCGCAATTCGCAAATTCGCACGCGAGCGGATTTTTTTTTTTTGCAGCATCTTCGTAGACAATGTAGGCAGGATTCATTCTGGCACGATGCTCCTGTCACAAAAATTAAACCTCAACAGGAAGCACTTACAGAATGATATAAATAGAGCAGGTGCCCGAGTTGAAGCTCAAATTCAGTCACGCAATATAATCAGCCCAAATAACTAGTGAGCATGGTCAATGCTAGGCAGGTGTGCTTCCTCTCCATATCTCTACCGACTACAGTTAGATGTAATCCTTGCTGGTGGTCTGCATTCATGAGTTTCTCGAGCGCAATCCCCTTGTACTTCCTGTGAACAGGAGGCTGCTTTCTCCTCATCTGGTGCTCTTATCGGTCTCTGACCTTTATAAACAAGAGGCATGTGAACTCGCATAGAAGCCCCGCCACATACACACTAGTGTATGCAACGTCTTTGTGCCCTTTCCTCAAAATGATGGACCGCTTACTCAAGGGACCTCGGTGCCCAAACAACAGGTGAGCACGGTCGAGGCTAGGCAGGTGTGCTTCCTCCCATATCTCTACCGCCTACAAATAGATGTAATCCTTGATGGAGGTCTACATCCACGAGTTTCTCGAGCGCAAGCCCCTTGTACTTCCTGTGAACAGGAGGCTGCTTTCTCCTCATCTGGTGCTCTGATCGGTCTCTCACCCTTTATAAACAAGAGGCATGTGAACTCGCATTAGAAGCCCCGCCACACACACACACTAGTGTATGCAACATCTTTGCGCCCTTTCCTCACAATGATGGACAGCTCACTCGAGGGACCTCGGCGCCCAAACAACTAGTGAGCATGGTCGAGGCTAGGCAGGTGTGCTTCCTCCCCATATCTCTACCGCCTACAGTTAGAGGTAATCCTTGATGGAGGTCTGCATCCACAAGTTTCTCGAGCGCAATCCCCTTGTACTTCCTGTGAACAGGAGGCTGCTTTCTCCTCATCTGGTGATCGGTCTCTGACCCTTTATAAACAAGAGGCATGTGAACTCGCATAGAAGCCCCGCCACCCACACACTAGGGTATGCAACGTCATTCCGCCCTTTCCTCACTATGATGGACAGCTCACTCAAGGGACCTCAGCGCCTTTCGGCGCAGTGGCAAAGTTACAGACACACATGTCACAAATGCCCCAAAAATCCAAGAGTTCGTGGGAAAATCCGCGAACTCGCAGATTTTTTTGCCATTTTGCACGAATTCGCGGACCACGAATCTGCAAAATTCACCCATACTTACTCCCATTACCGGCCCCCGGGATTCACCGGCACCGGCTGCCATGGAATAATCTGCGGGACGTTGGGGCATTCAGCACTCACCCAGTCTGCCAGCCCTTCTCCACGATTGCTTCCCCTGGGAGGGCACTGTCTCAAAAGTGGTGCTAATCGCGTCCTACAGGCATTATTAGCAGTCTGCTGCTACATACAAATATCGCAGCAAGAGCGTCCCGTCTGGCACAGCCGCGCGGCCCCCTCACCACGTGGCCGCTGCGGCTCTTGCGCAGCTGCACCCTCCGGGGCTCAGTTCCAGGGCGTATCAGGGGTCTCGCCGCTTAAGAAGTGTCGGCAGGCGGCGTTCGTTGGTTGTTCGCTCGCGAGCGGCAGGATTCTCACTGAATGCAGTACCAGCGTCTTCCGATCCTAGTTTAGGTCTTTTTATTCCCCAATATACGCAGGAACACAGGATAAATAAAGAATAAACGTCCAAACTACAGGAGCCTCACTGAAGCGCAGCCATTCCGTTCCTGCACCACCTAGCGCCCCCTAGTTTTGTTTTTTTATTAATAAAGTACAGAGGGAAATATTAAAGGCCATTTTTTTAATCAAGTTATTAGCTCATGCATGTAGAAAAAGATATATATTTAGGACATGTTTTGGCTAGATTACTTAAAAAAATTACCATGTTAAACACATTAATAGGAGCTACCTTGAGGACAGTATCAAATTAGCTCTCATACTATTATGAATCTCAATCTGGAGAGGCGTCACTAAACAGAGATATCATTAAAGATTGCCTGCAGTTAGACAATGGTTTACTCTTCCCCTGCTTAGCCTACGTTGAGTCCTCTTTGAAATACATTGACGGTCCAGAATTATTTAGTCACTATCTTCCATCACCAAGGGAGACAAGGAGGCTGTGAAGTATTTATATTTTCCGAGTCTGAAGCAGAAAGAGAAAGTATAGAAAGCTGGAAACCTTCAGTATTTAATTATATCATTCTGAAAGCAAAATTTGGACTGAAGCCCTCTCTGACATGGAAAACAAGATGATAAGAATGGCCACTCCTGTTTCCCCTGTTCACCCCTCATCAGCTAACCTAGCTGATAAGGGGTGATGTTCCGAAACCGGTCCCAGGTTCCTTGTTTTCCGGTCCAGGGAGGACCTTGGCTGGACTGTTCCCATGGGGCAGAGGATCAAGGCTGATTTGCGTATGGATGGGTCCAAACTGGAATGGCGTGGCGAGCAAAATAACAATGGATTAAACGCAGTTCTGGGACTGGGGTGAATGTTTGACAATGTTCAACATTCCGTTCTTCATCTTTTTGAGTTGCATTTTCAGCCTAAGTGGGAAGAGTATGCCCAGACGGAATGTTTCTTTATTATCTGCTCACATTTGGTGGACTTTGATTATTTTTACTAGAAGAGGAGCTCAGTTATCTTTACATGGTATTAATAATAATTCTATGTCATATCATTCTGTTTGGAAACCTGTTGATATCTATTTATGGTCTTAGATATGTATTTTTTCAAGATAACTATTGTTATTATAATAATCCAGAGTTTAAGTTTTAGTAACTCTTTTTTGTCAATATTATAGTATATTTATAGATTTTCCCTTTCCCTCCCCCCTCTTTTTCTTTCCTATAAATATTATATTTACTGTTTACCTATTGCAATTTAATTGATTTTCTCATGATTTTTTATTGTTAATGGGTACATGTTTGGTACTATTTTTTGTATTGTTTCTTGTTATTGTTGATTTATTATGAAAATTCAATAAACTATTTTGAACACAAAAAAAATTGGCAAACATTGAAGTACATGTCCACAACAGCTTCCAATTGTGCTAAGTATTTGTTTCTCAAATTTTCTTTTGATACAGCTTATTTAAAACATTATAGTGCTACCCATGGGAGTTTTCACACATACTAGCTCAATGCGGCACTGTGATCAGGTTTAGTTAAGATCTGTATGTTTAACATTAGGATCAAATACATACCTTCAAAACAATCAAAGAACAACATTTAAGCTGAAATCCTTTCTTAAGGGTGGCTACCACATGTGTCAGAAACCTTATTGGGAACATCATAGACTTAAATAAAAAAGACATGACCTCAATCAATTACCTAGTATATATTACTTTTCACATTACAAATAACTATTTGTTTTACTTTCCAAATATTTACATGATTACATGATCTTGTTTTTTCACCTACCCACCTGTTGCTTGTTAGTGCTTCAACAGATAAGTGGATGGCATGAAATAAAATGTAAAAATGTAGTTTTTCAATATATATTCAAAATTGTATTTACATGTACAAATATTCTGTTTGTAAAATAGCCTCATTGCAGAGTTACACAAATTTAACTTTCGATCCCAGCCCTGTAGTTATTTTACATGAAAAGATGTGCTTTTTTCTTATGGTAACCAGTTGCAAAGTGTTTCTGCCACTCAATATAACATGTTGTAACTGTTCTGCAACAGAAAGGTATATTTAGTTTACAAATATTTCACTCCTATATGGTAAGAATTAAGCGCAGGGCCTTTAACTTAAATATCAATTATGGTCTTAGTCAACCATTATACCAACCACTGCAATGAGCCTATTCACATTTTACCATGACTATCATTGGAGCCTGACTGTGCATTATTAAAGCGTGATCAGTAAATCACATTATTTAATGATAGGCAAACATTTTCAAATTAAAGTTTTAAAATGAACACTTCTTTCACATTAGGCAGGGTACATGGAATTTTACAGTACCATAATAAAGTCTTGAATGTTTCATATGCTATTAGTGTGAAAAAGGATAAATATTTAATTGCAATATAACTAGCCTGCATATTCCACAGATAATGGCTAGTTTTAAATATTACACATATTATTAGGAGTCCTCTTTTTCGAGCAAAAAAAATGGATGACTTGTGTTAAGAGGTATTTTGAATCGTAAATAAAAGTCTTAACCAAAAATAAATAGTATTATATTCAAACATTTATATTTGTAAGTTACCTTTTGCATGCCACAATGCCCTAGAAGGTAATGAGCATTTTCCTACATTAATTATGGAAGTCAGTCAATATAATTTAAGTAGGTGACAATGGAGCGTTTGTGTACAGTGTCAAAGGGCTTTGGGTGTGTCGAGTAGTTTGAGTGCCCTTGACAAAATGCTTTGTGGCCTGGTCACACAAACTTTATTAGAATCAATGAGGCCTATGCTGATACAAGTAGAAGAAAGTAACACACATGCCACTAGGCATCTTTTGTCACCTCAGCCCCACCAGCTCAAATGACAGTATTCAGATTGTTTACAGCACAGTGTTGTGTTGTGTTATGTTATTTTGTTTTATAGCGATGACAGATACTCCATGGAATGTCCTGGTGCAAAACCAAGAGGGGTTGAAAAGGATGAACTAAACAAAAAAGAAGTTTTTAGATTCTTCTTAAAAGCCATGGGGTTTTGGATGTTGTGTAACGCAGTGTGTTCCAGGTCAAGGCAGCTTTCAGAGCAAGAGAACTGCTGCCCAACCTGTGTCGTTTGAAGCGGGGAACCTGGGCTACAAGTTGGGATGTAGAGCGCAGGTGTCTCATAGGGGCATAAAAAGAAAACCGCTTCTGTAGGTGGGTAGGTCCTAGGCCATGGAGCGACCGATGCGCAAGGACTAGGGATTTGAATTTCACCCGTACAGCCACAGGAAGCCAGCGCAGTGAGCACAGATGTTGTCTCACGCTGCTCCTAAAGGGGATGTCAGAAGGAGCTTGGCTGCCGCATTTTGGACCACCTGTAATATGTTCAGTAAATAGTCAGGGATGCCGAGGTACAGGGCATTGGCATAGTCCATCCGGGAAAGGATCAAAGTACGAATGAACATTTCTTTCGCCACCCTAGGGTGAAGTGGAAGACATTTCCGGAGGGTTTTAAAAAGTCCGAAGCAGTTGCCCGAATGCTTCTTAACCTGAGTGGAAAATGAAAGGTTCTCATCAAAACAAACCCCCAGGTCCTTGGCAGGTTTCCCTGTTAATAAAGGCATGAAACATTCAGCAGGCCAAAGCGTTTCCCTTAAATTAGGGGGGAATTTTCCATAAAGGAGAAATTCGGCTTCTCTTCATTGCACTTAAACTGAGCGGTTGCCAGCCACCTGAATACAGAGCTGATATAGTGTTTTGCAGAGGAAACAGAGTCCCTATTTTTTCCCCATTTAAACAGGAGGTGTTAAAAAGAAGGGGGCTAAGGTACGACCCCTGTGGGACACCTGTGGCCACTATCAGCTGGGATGAAGAGGACGGTGGAGACCTGTTGCATCCTCCTTCCCAAAAAGGGCTCAAGCCAGCCCCAGGCAGTGCCAGAGACACCAATCTCGGTGACCCAATTGAGCAGCTGTGAGTGTGGGACCGTGTTGCAGGTGGCCAACAGGTCAAGCAAAATCAGAGCTGCCCTCCCACCGAGATCCAGGCACTCCCAAATGGCTTCTGATATTTCTAGCAAGGCTGAGTCGGTGCTATGAGAAGCTCACAGTGAGAAATACTTTTCAAATTACCTAAAAGGCTTGCCAACTCTGCTGGTAGTTTAAATATTACACTTTGGGTAAACTTGTAATGGGGAGAGCAGCACGGAACAACACATGTTGTGTATCCATTGGGAGGGAGCTACAGAAATCTGCGTTTTCCCTTATAGACCTCTGCCTCCAAGATTGCTGTGGGTAACAACCCTGTTAAAGATTATTTGTAATTTTGAGTTGTGTGAGGACAGTATAGTTTTACATAGTATACTACACATACATGCACAGACAGGCCTAATAGGCAATCTTTAATGCAGATGAAGACTTCCGTCACTTTGATAGGTACAATAGTGGGAATGGTTAGAGCAATTATATCTTTTTTTAACCCTCTACGTAGTAGCAGTTATAAAGGTGGCATCTTCAGCGCCCCACTTCAAAACACTCCTTGGACTGTGGAAGAATCTGTAGAATAGTAAACCTGCTGTCTGTGAAAGTACTGGACTCTCATTGTATCCTGAGCAACAAATTAACTGCAAGGATCATTTGGCTGACCTCCATTTCCAACCAACTGGAATATAGCAAACTTCAAGAGATCTTTCCTGTAACTGTAAATGGGCATCTGACGTAATAACATTACCTCAAGTTCAAGCATGGCATAACTTACAGTGATTTGGGCTCAGAGTTCATTATTATCTGCAGTGTTACACCATGAGAAGAACAACATTTTCAACTTGAGGTTTGACTTAACCCTCTCAACTGTTACTCCAATGTCTTGGATGTGCTTTTCAAAAACCAAAGAAGTCCTCTATTTAGCCATAATCAGAATCCAAATGTTTATTAAAGTTATTATAATTAATGCTTTTTTCAACATAAATATAGAGATTTACAGTCACTACACTTCAACAATGATCTGGCTCCATTCTATTAAAACACAATTTTATTAGTGCCAATGTACATACTTTCACAGTGATATCATTTATTTCATATTTTCAAATATGCCTTCAAATAACATTTAGTTGTCTTCTGCATGCTTACTATAATTCAAAGATGTTATCAAATAATTCCAGTGGAAGTTCATTTCCATCACCATGAATGTCATTCTGCTGATGCATTTCCACAACATCACCCTAGGGTTCTCCATGATAATCATCATCAGGGATGATTGGAATTAGTCTCCATGGGGCAATGTTTTCCAGCAAACAACACAATACCACAATTTTGTATACCTTCTCCTGTGAGAAGAAGAGGGCTCTAACAAACTTCTCTGCGAGTGGCAGAATGAGGGCACTGTGTGTTTTTAAAATACCCCTCACACACTATGAATCCCATAGTGTCATTCTCCCATCATTGGGGTCTTCCCGTCCCTCTACGGGGCGGGGCGTGCTTCGACCTACGAGTGACGCGGGAGCACTTATATTTTTGACAATTGGCTATGTGATGTGATGAGGATAGTGATATGTGTTGGGGAGTGCAGGGACCTATTTACGTGAATGGTAGTGTAAAAAAAGGGTAAAAATTCCCTGGCTAGTCGAAAAAATTAACTTTAATAGCTTCGCAAGCTGGGAACATTAAAAAGGGGGTTAGTAAGTAGGATTACAAGTGTGGTATCCTCATCACATCACATAGCCAATTGTCAAAAATATAAGTGCTCCTGCGTCACTCGTAGGTCGAAGCACGCCACGCCTGGTAGAGGGACGGGAAGACCCCAATGATGGGAGAATGACACTATGGGATTCATAGTGTGTGAGGGGTATTTTAAAAACACACAGTGCCCTCATTCTGCCACTTGCAGAGAGGCCTGCTTTTCAAATTGCAGTGTATCCACAAGTTTAGAGAATATACAAAATCATATAAAATTAGTCACCACTCACATTGATAGAATCACATTGTTTACAAATCTAGTTCAGGAGGGTGATTCGATCATCTCCTCTACACTTCCCCAATTGATTGTTTGGAGCTCCAACAAACTTCTCCAGACATTGGAATCAAGCCCTCAGGAGCCCAAGAGTCCTCTCCACTAGCTTCCTAGTTGTGATTTGTACCCCACTGAAGCAAACCTCTTCTGAAAGTGTTGGGTTCTGAAGTGGAGTTAGAAGCCACATATGATGTTGATATGAAGAAAGTGAAATCTTGACACTAGAAGGAAGAGGTGCTAGAGTTCTAAATCTTACAAGCAAATTTCCTTCCAAATGTTGTCTTAATGCGTCTAGTGCTGCTTGATCAAGCCACAACTATTTTAAACATATGATATTCTTCCAGGATCTGCACATCTGGAAGAGCTTTGTGTGTTCTTTATCTACTTAGTCTACTTCTTCTTAGCATCGCTTTATGGACATATTTGAAATGAAAAAATTAACTAATAAATCACTTTATTCTTTTTATTTTTTATAAATACATTTTAAAGAAAATATTAATACATAAATCAGGAGTCTTTTTAAACAGAAGGGGGCTGGGATCATATTATCTCACATCCCAGCACAGTTTGCCCCTTTGCATTATAGTGAATGCAGTTCACAATTTGCTCTTAAATGAATATTAGTAGCAGTATTTTCCCAGAGTTTGTGCAGACAGTGCTCTTCATCTCCAATAAAATAGAAATAGTACATGGCGAAGATTGTGGTGCATGGTTGAATTATCACATTATGCCAAGGGTCTCAAAGATGTAATGGATGCAGATCGCTTCCATAAGATTAATTGGTTGAGGGAGATTAGGGCGCTGTTGGTGAACCTGGGCCTGAGCGAACTGTGGAACGATCCCCTTAACGCTGATTTTCCTTCAAAGAAGGTTCTGAAGGAAATGTATTGGGATATGATCATGGTTATAGCATGCTCTGGTGGATCAGTAAAGCATTTAACAGGCCGGTTTCTAGAATTTAAGTCTAAGCACGCTTTAGAACAGTATTGGGATGCCATCGAGAAACCCTTTGATAGGAAATTGTATTTCCAGTTGAGGGTCAGGACCCTACCTGTCAGGGCATTCACTAGTAAATGAGCAGGGGTTACTGAGAATGCATGCCCAAGGTGTCCAGATAGACAAGACACGACCATTCATCTGTTGTTTTTTTGCCCATTCTATAATAAACCCCGCACAATGTGGGTTATACCTATTTGCAAGCTATTAGGCTTTAGAAGGCATGAAGAGGCGTTGACAGTCCTTACTACGGATCCAACCCTACCATTAGCAATCGCAATGGGCAAGTTTTTTGGGATGGGCCTTGTTTATCCGATCTAGGGTGTTTCCCTAGTCTTAACCAAATGATCACCTCTAATGTTACCCTGTAATAAAAGCAATGAACTGGAGTTATGAAATGCTGATGGTGGATTAATGTCAATTTTTATGGTATTGAATATTTAAAAAAAAATGTATATATCTTATTCGTCAGTTACCAAATCTTTAATGACTTCTTAAATACATTTTTAGGCCTGAAATATTTATGTATTTTAATGTGTATGTTGTAATTTTTATGTTGTGCTTTTATGACATATCTGTCGAATAACGCTATTTGAATGAATTAATGAATTAATGAATAGTACAGCTAATTGTCAAGTTAGCACAAAGATTGTACTGCATTTACCATAATGTTATGTGGGGAACTGTGCTGTGAGGCAGTATTCTTGCTACTCCCTTCTGTTTAAAAAGGTTCCCTGGAGCCAGCGGGTTGATGAGCTCTTGGTGATGCACCTGTGCACCAGTGAGAGGTAATGGGACCTGAAAGGACTATGTCAGCATTCTTACCAGCCGCTAATGTAATTCATTTTTTTGATCTCTACTGATGAGAATAACATCCAGAAAAGTTGTCTAGAGGTTTACAGCACCGGGTGCAGCAACTCCGGTGAAAAACTACAGCTAATATTCAAGTAAGCACAAAGACTGTACTGCATTTACCATAATGCTAAGGGGTGAACTGTGCTTTGATGTAAGGCAGTGTGCTCCCAACCCCCTTCTACATAAATTAGGAGTTAATTAATGCAGTGTATATTGGTGTATGTATGTATCAAGATTCAACCATATGTATACATCTTACAGAATATTTTATAATCAATGTATATGTGTGGCTGTAGCTTGAAGTAATAGTGACATCAAGAGAACTTTGTACGTAATAAAATAATATTTTTATCTTATTTCCTTTCTATTAAACCATAAACATGACCTTGGTTAAAACTCATATTCTTTGGATTCAGCATATTTGAAGGGAAAATGATTTTTCAATTTTTGATATGTAGAACTATTCTTATTATTCCAAAAATGGTGTATGGTTAAGCTAAACATTGGGCAGGTACAGCGTTATATTGTTTTCCTAACTGTAGCACCTAAATGATGACAGTTCATCATAATGTCAAGCAAAGATATTGTGATTACAGAATAATTAATGAGCCTATAGGATGTCAGTTGTTTCCAGCACAGACTAAAGATCATTTAGAACAATGCACTCTGATTTGTAATTCGTTGATTGATTGTTTTGTGCTGTACACCTTCTATAGCTTAATTTGGATGCCATGCATTTCTCCATGTAAGTGTATGAAACTTTCACATAGGCGAACACCTTTCCTTGCAGCCATTTTATCACCTGACTCCCAGACCTCAATATGACCTCCCTTCCCTCAAACATTGTTGCTCAATTATTTTTCTGCTGGATCAAAAAATGGCAAATTCAAATGGTGACAGGGTTCCCAACTTCACTAACGAAGAACCCTTTATTGTAACAAAAGTGTCCCTGAAGAACTACTGTCAATTGTGAGGTCCACCAGGATCTCAAGTACGGTCTTTGTATGGAGAAATACGTTTTAAATTTCCTTTCAAGATTAAATTGATGTCTATTATGTTGTATTTCATCAAATAGTTAATTAACTGCAAACAAATTGTATTGTTACTAACAATAATGTATTTATAAAGTGTTATTGTATGAATCAAAATGTTCTATCAATATCCAGAATAATTTATTCACTATTTTCCATCACCAAGGGAGACAAGGAGGCTATGAAGTCTTTATATTTATCCGAGTGAGAAGTGGATAGAGAAAGTATAGAAAGCTGAAAATCTTCAGTATTTAATTATGTCATTTTGAAAGCAAAATTTGGACTGAAGCACTCTCTGACATGGAAATAAGACGAAAAGAATGGCCACTCCTGTTTCCCCTGTTTACCCCTCATCAGCTAACATGGCTGATAAGGGGTGATGTTCTGAAACCAGTCCCAGGATGCTTGTTTTCCGGTCCAGGGAGGACCTTGGCTGGACTGTTCCCATGGGGCAGAGGATCAAGGCTGATTTGTATATGGATGGGTACGAACTGGAAAGGCGTGGCGAGCAAAATAACAATGGATTAAACACAGATCTGTGACTAGTGTACATTTTTGACAATGTTCAACATTCCGTCCTTCATCTTTTTGCGTTGCATTTTCATCCTAAGTGGGAAGAGTATGCCCAGACTTGGGTTCCGTGCTAGCTACACTACCTGTTTCAAGTGAGCCTGGCTGATTACGGGTGATGCCCCAAAACTGGTCCCAGGATGCTTGTTTTACGGTCCAGGGAGGAGCTGGACTGTTCCCATGGGCACAGGGTCAAGGCTGATTTGCGTAAATAATGATGGATTTAACCCAAATCTGTGACTGGGGGTGAATGTTTGACAATGTTCAACATTCTGTTCATCATCTTTTTGTGTTGCCCCTTTAGTGCAGGGACAGTTCACCATCTGCTCTGTTTCCCATTGGGCTTTAATAATAGAGAAACTTTGAGAGGTTGCCCTTGTGACCACTCTTCAAAAAAAAACCTGCTTCATTTAATTTGTTTCTTAAATGTTTGCAAAGTATATTCTTTTACAACTTGTCAAGAGATATCCATTTTTCAGATGCAGAGTTGCCCTCAGATCTTTGCAAATGGTGGGCCCAATTCACAGAACTAACTTAAGACTAAATCCTAAACTTACTACCATTTTTGGTATTAATAGAAAGCATTTACTCATTTTAGTATTCACAGAAGGCACTTACTCATTAATGAGTAAGTGCCTTCTGTGAATACCACAATTAGTAAGTGCCTTCTGTGAATTACAAAATGAGTAAATGGTAGTAATTTTAGGATTTTGTCCTAAGTTAGTTCTGTGAATCGGGCCCGGTATGTACTGAGGAAGTATGTCAGTGCATGGGTTCTTTCTTTAAGTTGGCTCTGAATTCCAGAAGAAGCAAGATTAACTAAATGTTTTGCAGTATATGTTATGCACTGTTATGGATTATAGTAATATTATTGTATTTTTTTATAAAGTACTTTTTTATGATCTTTTATATGTAACTAAAGTACGCAAATAAAGATTTTTGAATGGTTGATTGATTGAATAGGATACAATATGTTTTATTTAGTTTAGCTTAATAATTATTGAATCTAATAGTATCCTCATAGAAATGTTTCAAAAATATAACCATACAAATTGTCTAATAAATTTTTAAACACAAGTGTAATTTTATTTCTCAAATTAAGGCATATTTTGTAATCACATTATAGTTTAAATAATCACACATACGTTTATGAAAGTGTTAATCTCAAAAGTAAGTTACTCTAACAATATGTTACTTAAATATTTCAAATACATTTCAGAATTGGTAGGACATTTACATTTCAAGCTATGATCATTATATTATTGGTATAGTCCAAATAGACCATTAAACAAAAAAAGACTGAAATGTAAACTATATGTTTTAATTTTGAGAAAAAGCATTAATAATCATTTACTATTAAAAGGGGCAACCATCCTTCTCTGTGCTAAAAAACTAAATTCAACAAATAGATAGAGGAGTGGCAAATCAATCTGAAGTCAAAAGGGAAGATAAGGAAAAAGGGATAAATGATTCATGGATTAAAATGGCCCTACATGGAAATAATAAACAATGACAAGTAAAACAGGTAACATCAATTAAAAATTCAAATAATGGCAATACGGCTATAACAATTTGCTCTTGGAACATAAATGGGATAGGCAAAAAAATGGATAATATAATTCAATCACTTAAGAATTATCAGATAATTTTATTACAAGAGACCTGGGCAATAGCTCCGATTATAATCCATTGCTATAAAGGATACTATGAACCTGCTATTAAGCAAAGCAAATATGGATGGACACCCCTCTGGCGGCCTAGCAATTTTCATTTCAATTGATCTAAATTAGGCATGGGCAAAATTTGCGAATTCGCGTTCCGCAAATTCGCGGATTTCCCTGCAAAATCGCAAAAAAATCCACGAATTTTCCCGCGAAATCTCAGATTTTTTTGCGATTTGCCCTGGAGTACTTTCTACTGGCTAATCCAGTAAGTGCTGCCTCATTGGGTAAATGTATAGTGCTTTTACTACACTGCAGCTGCATAAATGGCCAGAAGATGTGTCTCCAGTGACCATGTGTGCCGGTAACACAGGCACAGGCACACATGGTCACTGGAGACACATCTTATGGCCCTTTATGCAGCTACAGTGTAGTAAAAGCACTATGGGGCAGATTTACAAGCTGCTTGCGCCTCTTTTGTGCCGCAGTTGCGTCACTTTTGTGACGCAGCGGCAGCACAAAAGATGCGCCATGGTGCTGGGTATTAACAACGTGACGCATCTGAGAGATGCATCATATTGTAAAGCCCTGCGCCATCAGGAGGCGTTCCGTCGCAGGGGAGGGCATTCCTGCGCAGGAACGCCTCCTAAAAGTGGCTGAGTGAAATCTACAAGATTTGACTCTGTTGTTGCCGCATTGCCGAGACCCCGTGACCCTAACGGTACATGATGTGAGACGTGAGAGCCAGAGCCAGAGCACGAGGAGAAAACGGCTGCTGGAGCTGAGCAGCGGGCCGTTGTGAACCACAGCGTATGCCAAACGCCGAGTGAAGAAAACCCCCTCAAGAAGGAGCGAGGAGTGAGAGTAGTTAGGAGCGAGGTGACTGGCGCCTGGGGGGCCCGTGTGCCCAGGCAGCGTCCTCGCCCCCGCCCCCACGGAGCATAGAGCCCGGAGACCTGGGCTAAAGCAGGGTGCTATGAGTGGCAGAAATAATCCCGGTAAAGCCAACTAAATTGAACAAAATCTGCCATAGCCCAGCGAGTGTAAGTTAGACAACCTCACTCCTCCCCCCCCACCTGGGGTCAAACCGAGCTGCGGAGGTAGAGAGGGGTTGAGGAAGCCGGTGAAAGCTGTTGGTGGGATAAGAGTAGGTTAAGGGAGTAAACTCCTAGGCTAAAGCAGTAATAAGGAGAAACCCCTTTTGGCTATATCCTTGTTAATCCCTGTGTGTGTGGAGGCAGAAAATTGGCAGAATAATCCTCCAAATTTAGGACAAACAACTTTTTAAGGAGAAGTGGAGAAGGGCACGGGGTACGAGTGCAAGCACAAGGCACAACAGAGGTAAGTGGAAGTAATTTATGTACTATTATCGAAGTTTATTTAAACTAAACTGTTTTTAAATTGAAGCACTTAAGGGAAAGTGCTTAAGGACTAAAATGGCGCCACAGAAAAATGAAAGCACTTTAGGAGCAATATGGAAAGTAAAGCCCAACAGCGAAAATAGACAAGATGACCAAGAGAGCTTGACATCACTGGGGGTCAAGGAAAAAACCAAACGTTCTAAAAAGAATAAAGAGAAAAACCCAAATGAAGCTCAACAGGGAGGAAGTAAGGGGAGTGTAGCAAACCATACAATCAAAGAATTTGTGGGAAAGCACTTTAAAATGGTATTTTCACCGGCTAAAGCCTTGGCTACCGAAGAAGAGGAGGATCCATGGAAAGGGGGCACATCTCTGATCTTTGATGACTGTCTGGCAGACTCAATAGACTTGGTCGACCGATCGGTACAGTCCCTGCTAGGCCAGAAGGGGACAATAATGTCACTGCGTCTATCTTCTTCCCTGCGATTGTTACGACAGACTCCTGAGGAGGTAGTTAGCCGGGGCTCGAGGCACAGTGAAGAAAGAACCCCAAACCTAGATGGAAGTCTTGATGGATCAAAAAAGCTGGTATCAATAGAAGCAATGACCTTATAGGTCTGGACAAAAATGGCGACACAAATGGCGAAAACCAGCACTTTGAGATAAACTCAGAGTCGTCAGAAACTCCAGCATCCTCAATCCTGGAACTGATGTTAATGGTGCAAAAATCGCTACAAGGATTGTTAGAAGTAACAATGTTAAAATTAGATATTCTGAAAAGCCAAAAAATGCACCTGTCCAAAATTGAGGGAGAATTACATGGTATTAGGGAACAAATGCCCTCAATGTTAAGACCCTTCGTAGACTCGGTGGTTATGAGTCAAGGGAGGGAAGGGGAAGATGAAGGTGGAATTACTAATCCCCCATCTGCAAGTCAAGTTGATATAGTCCACCCCGGGGAAAAACAAGTATATGTGTCAAGATGGCCAATGCTGGTAAAAAGAAGAGGCGAATTTAAGAACTATGGCTTACCTAAAAGAGTAAGAGTGGTAAGAAGGGGTGTGAAAGCAAAGATGAGCAAAAGAGTGACAAAAAATAATGAAGAAAGGTATGAGTTAACAGAAGCAGTAGTACAAGATTCAAAGTCCCAGCCTCATAAAATGATGAGAGAATCCAGACTAATGAGAACAAGATCAGAGAATTGGGGCAGGAGCCTAGCAAAAGAGGAAAGTAGCTGTAAGAAGCAAACTCACCAGGAAAAGGTGGAAAAAAACATTAGACAGGTGGCCCCTGAGCAAGTGAGCATACCCGCCCGGCAGGTCCCAGCTAAAAAGAAGGTATACTGGGAAATTAGCCTGAAGGAGGGTCGCAGAATTAACACAGAACTACATAAGCGAGAGGGTAATCCAGAAAAAGAGATGGATAAAGGGAATAAGTCACTCTACTTTGAACAAGTAAAATTGGGAAGGGGTGGGAAAAAAGTTAAAAAGAGCGCTTATTTAAATAGGTCCCACCTTATTAACATATTTGAGCATTGCCCAAACCTGAAAAGCATAGGCTCAGAAGACTTGAAACAGGTGGGATTTCAGGTAAATGGTGATGGTAAGGAGGTCACTAAGGTACAGTTCTATTCTGCTCTGGCCTTAACGGCAATAATAAATGCAGGGCAGGAGATTCAAAAAGAAGGGATTAGACTAGTGCCCAAAGAAGAGCTAGTACAAGGCCTGATGGTGCCCCAGCAGAGATCTTTCCTGAAGTACCATGCAGGGCTAGGCAAGAGACAAGTGAAGCTACCAGGAAGGGAAATGGTCCAAGGGCGGGAAAACTTCAATATAGTGATAAATAAATTGGACCTAGTGGAGTCCTGGAAAAATTGGAGTACTATTGAAAGCCCAGCAGGCCCCTCACAAAGCTATAGGGAAGAATCAGTAATAAATGATCCCCTAGGCGATGTAGAATAGGTAAGGAGCAGCCACGGAGCACATATATGGTCTCTTGGAATATAAATGGGATGGGTACCCAAGTAAAACAGGAATCTCTGAGAGAACTTGCAAAAAAGTGTGAAATCATTTGTATACAAGAGACCTGGCTCTGTGGAGGACCCCCGGTAGTGGAAGGGTTTAAACAAATTTACCGATCAGCAGAAAAATCTACCTCTGGCCGCCCAGCTGGTGGTTTGCTGACCTTGATCTCAACATGTCTATTAACTACAGTCTTTCAGATACCCGTGTCGTCTAAGTGGCTCTTGGCTTGTAGAATACAAACATCATTTGCTGATAAAAAATATGAAAATATGCTGATCCTAAACGTGTATATGCAGTGGAGCTCACGGAAGGAATATGAGGACGAATTGTTATATTTTAAGAATGATATGAATACACTGTGTGATAAGTATGAAAATGATTTGATGTTGTTACTGGGAGATTTTAATCCCAAATTAAACCCAAAATTGTCTGATCAGTGGTATACTGAAATTCTAGAGGCCTGTGAAGTGAAAAAAGCTGAATTTCTGGAAATTTAAATAATGACTGATGCGGCCAACCTGGGTAACTTCTTAGCGACAAAAAGTTTATTTTGTCTCAATGGGAGGGTAACTCAGGATTGTCCTGCAAAGAAAAGTTTTAAATATGGGCCTCAAAATTGCCAGATAGATTATATTTTTATGTTGGCTTGGAATTTTGAGCTGATAAAAGATTTTAGGAATGACCCAGCGGAATGTAGTGATCATAAAATGTTAAAATTAGAGCTTGTAATCGCCCAACATTTAGCATGTGATATAGTTATCCCTCAAGAGATGGATTATCCAAAGCGGATAACCACTCAGTTAACTGAAAAATATATTGAGAGGTTAACTAGCCTGCAAGAAAAGGTGCAATTAGGTCACTTGTGCGGCCAAAATTTACCCTGGATGTTGAAAAAATAACTCAAGTAGTGAAAAGCATAAGTGTAGAATTAAGGTATGATGTAAGCGCCAATAAGAACAATGGAGGGCCACAAGCAAAGCGAGGAACTTGGTTTAGCCAGGATTGCTTAATAAAGAAAAGAGAAGATAGGAGAGAAGAACGTAGCCTACGGAAAAAATTTGTGCAAGCCAGGTCAGAAAACCTAGTAAAAATAAAGAGGGAATATATTGCCCTAATCCGTAATGCTAAAAGGACCTATAAAGAAATGTGTTGGGGCAAATTACTGGAAGCAATCGAAGCCAAGAATATACGGCAGTTCTGGAAACTAATCCAGTCAGCAACGGGACCCTCGGTTGCTCCGATGATTTGTGTAGTGGAAGAGGGGGCGTGGGCAGAGTATATATAGCAATTATACGCCCCTAAGAGCGGGACTGGAAATGAGGCATCCGGGGACTGGCGAGGCCTAGTAGAGGATCTAAAACAAGAATGTTTAACAACAAATGTCCTTAGGACAATAAAGACACTGAACCTAACTAGAGCTGCAGGCCCAGATAATTTACCAGCCCTGATATTAAATTTAAACTGGACTTGGTGGGCGGAATTCTACCCAAAAATGTTTGCCTTAATTTTAGACCAAGGGATTATGCCCCCAAACTGGAAGGGAGCCATAATAAGACCGCTACATAAGAACGGAGATGTACATGCCCCGAAGAACTATAGGCTAATCAACCTATTGGATATAGGAGAAAACATTTTCTCAAAAATAATTCTTAGTAAGCTAAAAGCTTGGGTGGAACACAGATCTATCATTCCGGTTGAACAAGGGGGCTTCGAAGAAGGCCACTCCACGATAGATCATTGTTTTGCACTGTGGGCATTGGCTAGGAAATCGATGGAACAAAATGGCAAATTATTTTGCTGTTTCGTCGATTTCCGAGCGGCGTTTGACACAGTGGACCGAACTAGCCTTTGGGAAGTACTGGAAAACTATGGAATGCCACAGGGTATATTGAACATTCTAAAAGAATTACATAGTGGCAATTGGGCCCAGGTCATTAGAAACATAAAGGGCTCACTAACACATAAAATTCCAGTAAAGAACGGTTTGAGACAAACGTGCGTCTTGGCACCCTTGCTTTTTTCAATATTCTTGGCAGACCTTCCAGCGGCCTTGGAAGTTGAAAAAAGTGCGAGCCCACTAATGAATAACAATAAAGTGTCATGTCTCTTATACGCTGATGACCTTGTGATCTTGGACCAAACAGAAATGGGCCTCAAAAGGAAATTAAATGTGTTAAATAAGTACTGTGATAAAAAGTTCTTAACAGTGAATATGGAAAAAACAAAGATCTTATGTTTTGGAAAGAGGGTAAACCATTTTAATTGTTTTTTAGGACAGGATAAATTAGACGTAGTAGATGAATATAAATACTTAGGGCTCTGGTTTAATAGCTCATTAAAGTGGAACACCCACTTGGAGGCACAAACGGCAAAGGCATATTCTTCGGTCTGTGGTCTGAAAGAATGTAATAAAGATTACGGTGATATGTCACACAGACCGCTTTTAAAGGCTTTTGAAGTTATGATCCCCCCCACAAGTGCTTTATGGAGCAGAGGTGCTTTTCCTGAGTGGTAAAAGAGGGTGGGACAGGGATGAAGGTAAAATTCTGAAAATGTTGCTGTCCTTACCAAATAGCTCCATGATTCAAGCTATTAGAATGGAGGTGGGATTAACATCATGGGAAGTAAAGACTCAATTGTCCTTAATAAGATTTTGGAACCGACAGGAGCCTGGTGGTGATGAGAAGGTCTCAATTTGGTGTAGATAGGAAATTCAAGTAAGTAGCCTACGTTGGGCGCGAGACGTGAAGAAAACCCTCCAGACGGTAGCCGCGCACTTGAAATTGAGCCTCTCCCCACCATTGTTGAATATAGTCTGCACTAAAAAAATGCGCAGAGACCAAGGGCTTGAATACTCCAGATCAAAAGACATGGACTATCTGAGGCTAAAAAAATTGGTGAATTGGGTAAAGAATGAATGGGAAAAGGAGGTCCAGTTCCCATACCTGGATTTACTGCCAAGTAGATGGCTAAGACATGAAATCTTGAAGGTTCGGTTGGGCCTAAATCCATGGAAGATTGAAAGAAAAATAATAGTGGCCCTGATCCAACCGGATGGTACTTGTAAATGTGGTCTTGGAGTAAGAAATTATATTTTACATATACTGTTTGATTATACTTGTATTTTAGCAATTCGGAAAACTTTTTTACGTCCAATTTTTTTAAAATATGAGGTGATCTCTCGTGTAGATGCCATTGACCTCCTTACAGAAATGTCATTTCTGGATATTACAATTGCGTTGGGGAAATTTCTGAAAGCGACAATAGAATATGTAATGGAGGTAACAAAGGAGAGTGGGAGAGTTTAAAATTATAGAGTATCCCAATTTTATGCCTTATGGTTTTATAAGTGTTGTAAATGTGTAAAATGAATTGCGGTTTTAAATATCTTATCACTATGTCCGATCAATTGTTTTATGTATGGTTTATAGACTATTGTCCAAATAAACTTTGTTATCAATCAATCAATCAGTGCTGCGTGAAAACCCTGCGCCTGCTTGAAGCAGGCGCAAGGCTAGACGCAGCATTGGGGAGTTAGCCCCCCCAGGGCATTGCTGGAGCTGCGCCGCGCTTGCGATGCAGCTCCAGCAATGCGCTGCTTTTACGGCACAGATGCGTGACGCATCTGTGCCGTTTTTGCCACATGGTGCGCCGCATTGTAAATGCGGTGCACCATGGGTGGCGGAGCAGCGGCGCACAATAACTGGCACATCCCTGGGGATGCGCCAGTTATTGTAAATCTGCCCCTCTACATTTAGCCAACAAGGGAGCACTTACTGATTAGACAGTAGAAAGTACTCCAGTTGAGTAGAGGTATTGCACAAAAAGGTGACATCTTCGTGGACAAACACGCAGGGCGGGATTCATTCTGCCCCCTGTTAGACTCGTTTTTTGTGCCCTTCTGCCCTCTGTTAGACTCATTTTTCCCTTGTTTTTCTGCCCTTCTACCCTCTGTTAGACTCGTTTTTCCCTTGTTTTTCTGCCCTTTTGCCCCCTGTTAGACTCGTTTTTGTGCCCTTCTGCCCTCTGTTATTCCCTTGTTTTTGTGCCCTTCTGCCCTCTGTTAGACTCGTTTTTTGTGCCCTTCTGCCCTCTATTAGACTCGTTTTTCCCTTGTTTTTCTGCCCTTCTGCCCCCTGTTAGACTTGTTTTTGTGCCCTTCTGCCCTCTGTTAGACTAGTTTTTGTGCCTTTCTGCCCCCTGTAAGACTAGTTTTTTGTGCCCTTCTGCCCTCTGTTAGACTCGTTAGGTCGAGCTCGACAACTAATGTCGCCCGTCTCCTGGGAATCTGAGACAGGGGTCGGGTACCGCGGCGATTGGTGTCAGTGGACGCGCACGTCTAGGCCGACGCCGTGCACATCACCTGCCTCAGATTCCCTGAAGTGCGCAAACACACACACACATGCACACACACCCACGCAGGCAGACACACATGCACACACACACACAGGCAGACACACATGCACACACACAGGCAGGCAGACACACACACCCACACACACAAACACACTCGCGCGCAGGCACACACACGCTCCTCACCGCTGCTGTTGGGGACAATCGCCGGGTCCTCGGCTCCCGATGGATGGGCGGGCGGGGGCAACCCGGCCAGGGGCTCCAGACCAGGGACAGGCTGACCACTTCCAGCCTGTTAACTTTATGCTGCTCCGGCGTGACCTGCGGTGTGCTGCGGGAATGGCAGCTGCGGTGCACGGGCGGGGCAGGATGGCGGCTGCGCAGGATTCGTAGCTCCTGCCCTTCGGCCGCCTCCGAGACTCCGCCCTGCTAGCGCCCCATTGGCCGCTGCTCCGGTGTTGGTGATGTCACCGATCCTGTGTAACTGAGACGGCCGGGCGGTGAAGCAATGCAATGCTGGTGCGTACAGAGGGGACTTGTTCTCTTAACATCCATTTCAACGCCGCCTCCATTATGTGTGCCTTTCCTCTCACCAATCTGCTTGGCCCACCTACTCTCCCGTCTCAACCACTCCCTCGGATCAGAGCGCACCCTCTAGTGTTAGCCTTCCCTTGTCCTCTCCTCTGCTGGACCTCATGCCTCCATATGGAACCAAGTCCCCACTTTCATTCTCGCCCTCACTCTTAGATGTTACTTTCCCTCTCATGTTGCCGCTCCGACATGCTCGTTGTTGCTGGTTCCTAGCTGAGTAAGATACGCCATGCTGCCTAGGTCTGAGGCTCACATCTCCCTCCATGAAATGTTTCCTGCTGTCTCATCTCTCCAGCCCTGCCTTTGAGGCTCCCCTCTCGCTTCACTGAAGCCCATGCCTCCCATTGTGAAATATGCCTCTCAGCTCATGTCTAAGTCTCGCCTCTGCCGTTTCTCTTTTCCAGACCTAGCTCCACTCTTTGTGAAGACGGCTTCATATTGCTATATCTGAGCCTCCCCATCCCAAATTCCTTTCAGACATGCCTTACCCCCACCCACATTCATTATCTCACCCCTCGCGCCCTTATTCTTAACCCCTTTCCGGCTTTTCCGAAACCCCCCTTTCCTTTTTGGCAATCGCTGCACCCATCTCTCTCTCTCCGATATTCACCACCTCCATCACTTCCCGTCTCCTCTGCATCTCCGCTGTGCCTGCCACTCTTATTATTGCCTGTCTCTTTCTATGAGGCTATACTTTCCCTCTCGTCTCATTTTCTCTTTGAGGCTTCCATTTCCTATAATAGAAGCATTTTTTGGGCCCTTCTGCCCCCTGTTAGACTTGTTTTTTGTGTCCTTCTGCCATCTGTTAGACTCGTTTTTTCCCCTTGTTCTCCCTCTCCCCATCTCCCCCTCTGCCTGCTCTCCTCTCTCTCCCTCTCTCTCTCCCCTCTCTCTCCCCTCCGTCCTTCATTCTCGTCCTCCCACTCTCTTCTTCCACTCCCTCTCTCCCTCTACCCTCTCTCCCTTTCCCTCTCTCCCTTTCCCTCACTTCCCTCTCCCTCTCTCCCTTTCCCTCTCTTCCTTCTCCTCTCTCCCCGTCTCCCTCTCCTCTCTCCTCTTTTCCCTGTCACTCACTCCCACTCCCTTCTCACCTTTTTCTCCCACTCCCTGCTCTCCTTTTTTTCCCTGTCCCACTCTCCCCCTCTCTCTCCCTCTGCCTCCTCTCCTCCCTCTCTCCCTCTCTCCCTCCCCTCCCTCAATCACTACAAGTAATTGCCTCTGTGGGATTTCGCTTTTTTACACCAACACAATGTACGTTTACATTTGAACATCATTAAATGGCTATATTTACTTGGAAATAACTTACTGGTTTAACATGCCTAGTACAAATATTTGTGCCGTTAACACTCAGGATTTCTTTCTTGCTAAACAACACAGAGTCTCTGACGTCCAACATAAACCCTCCTCCACAACTTCACTTTTTTCTAATCGCCTCACAACCTTTGCATGTATTCAGATTTGGCCGAACATTCACAAACGTGCACTTCAGGGATTTCATGCTGCTGAGGTCGATTACATGCTACGGTGACCAGGGATTCCACTTTTGCACGATCTAGGCCGGTGTTTCACTTGGTGTATGGCCTATTTCAGGGACATCTTAACTCCAGTCCTCGGTTTGACAGAGGGGCAATTACATAATGTTGGAAGTGTTGCTTCCTTAAAGTGGAGTAATGCGTCCGTGTTATTTTTTTTTATTATGCATCAAGCTCCTAAACCAAACGTGCCTTCCTGGTATTTCATGGTGCTGGAGTCGATAACATGGTTCTCACTCACTCCTCCTCTATCCCTCTCCCTCTCCCTGCTCTCCTCTCTCTCTCTCCCTCTCTCACTCCACTCCCTCTCCTCTCCCTCCTTCCCTCTCATCCTCCCTCTCTCTCCCTCCCCTCACTCTCTCACGCTCCCTCTCTCCGTCTACCTCTCTTCCTTTCTCTCACTTCCCTCACCCTCTCTCCCCTCTCCTCTCTCCCCCTCTGCCTCTCTCTCTCCTCTCTCCCTCTCTTTACCCTCTCCCTCTCCCTGCTCTCCTTTTTCTCATCAATCTGTGCAACCATTCTTCAAAAACGTGTTCAAATATGTTCTCTCAATGTTTCAAGCTTTATTACAAATGTCACAAAAAGATGTTAATATTTCACTTCTGTTCTTGGATTTTTGTCACAATAAAATAAACTGAACATAATCTTCACAAAAGTTATTTACAAAAGTTTAAGCTATTGCCATTATAAATTACAATACATTTTATTTAAGTATTAATTATTAAAAAAAATTAAAAGCCATTGTTATTTGTAATATCAATACATGTAAGTCACGTACATACAAAACATGTTGCATTACAAATGCTATAATTGTCACATTTGAAAAAGTTAAAAGTATTGGCATTGTAAATGAAAAAGCTATTAATTTCGCTATTTTCAAAACCAACACATAAATATAAAATGTGTCATTTACAAGACCAATAGCTCAAACTTTCCTAATGTGAGACCTATTGCATTGCAAATGCTTGTTTTTCCCTTGTTTTTCTGCCCTTCTGTCCTCTGTTAGACTGGTTTATTGTGCCCTTCTAAAAGGTCACAAAAAATTTGCTTCAACTTTTGCAACTGCTGCTGTAACCCTGTAAGTGCTTGGCAGAAAATTCGTCACCGCTGATTTGCGGATTTTACCGCGATTTCGCAAGATTCGCGGATCGCGAAATCGCAGAAAATCCGCAAATTCCGCGAGCGGAACGAATTTTCAGCCCATGCTTAATCTAATTGCGGAGCATGTGGAACTAGTCACAAACAACTGTAATGTTCAGTCTGTACTGCTAAAATACAAGATTTATGAACAAAAATGATCGCTAAAGTTGATTAATATATACATTCCACCAACATCTACTTCTAGGAAGACTATGTGTGCGACTCTTTCCACCTACTTAGTAGAGCAAAGGATAGAGGACCCCCTTATGGATTTTATTATCACAGGAGATTTTAATCTAAATCTCCTAGTACCATTCACAATAGATGAGGTGACACAGTCACAAGATCACCAATGGTAAATTCCGGCCCAAGTATTAGAGACCTCAACTAAACCGGGACAAAATCAAAAAGGTATACATTTTTTGAAGGATATGGAAGCTTTGGGGCT
The DNA here is from genome assembly GCF_964263255.1 of Lissotriton vulgaris. Taxonomy (NCBI): domain Eukaryota; kingdom Metazoa; phylum Chordata; class Amphibia; order Caudata; family Salamandridae; genus Lissotriton; species Lissotriton vulgaris. The sequence continues at coordinate 885,794,050 of NC_141694.1, forward strand.
ACGCATACTTAATGGTAGATTCCCAACGGATTCGCTTCCGGCATGGTCCTGCTATACCCATGACACCAAATCTCGTATTGACTATACTATGGTATCATTAAATATTTTTAACAACTGTACTTCATAGTATTTATAGACGGTCCTAGAGAGTGATCACAGTCAACAAATTATTTATTTATGTATTTATTTATTTAAGGATTTGTAGTGCGCCTGGTGACCCGAAGGCATCCCCGCGCTATAAAACCAGTAAGGTTGGCTAAGAGGGGAGAGAGGGGAGCGAAACTATTTATTTAGGGAAAAGCAGCGTTTTGAGTTGCTTGCGAAAGCGAAGGTAGCAGGGTTCCAATCGCAAACTGCGGGGGAGCAGGTTCCAGCGGGAGGCTGCCTTTACTGAGAAGCGACGACCTCCGGTGCATGCTCTCCTAAACTTGGGGACAATCGCCAGTCGCTCACTGTCCGATCGTAGGGATCTCGAGGCTTTGTACGGTGTAACCATTTCTCCTATGATAGAGGGGCCTTGTCCATTTAGGAGCTTGTGGGCGATGCACATAGCCTTGAACTCGATCCTCTCTCGTACTGGCAACCAGTGGAGTGCTTTGAGGGCAGGACTTGCGGAAGATCTGGAGGGGAGGCCAAACAGCATCCGAGCAGCTGCATTTTGTGTTCGTTGCAGCTTACCCAAGGTGGACTCGGGGGCTCCTAGATAGACAGCATTGCTGTAATCCAGTCGTGCAAGAACCAGTCCTTGAATCAGTAATTTCCTGGAGAGAGGGGGGAGTAGGGGAAGGATCTTGCGGACTGACCGCATGAGACCAAAGCAGGTACCGGCTGTTTTGGTAGCCTGGGTTTTCATGGATAGGTCAGGTTCAAGCCAGACCCCCAGACTCTTAATTTCTTTTCTGGGGGAGGGCACCTCACCCATGGAGTCGGGCCAAACAGATGGTGGAATTGTTGTCCATTTCTTGCCCATCAGCATAACCTCTGTTTTGGACCCATTAAGCTTGAGCGAAGATTCGCACATCCAGTGGTGGATCTTCTGGAGGCAGTGCAGCAGACTATCTGGGCGCTGGTCTAGATGTGAGAGCGAGACGACCAGTTGCGTGTCGTCCTCGTAACTCACAATCTTGATGTCAAAGGGGGCAACTACATCTTCCAAAGGGGCCATGTAGGCATTAAAAAGGGTGGGGCTCAGTGAAGAGCCCTGGGGAACCCCGTTTATCAGAGTAAGGGAGTCAGAACGGGAGCAGCCATCCCAGACCTGAAATGAGCGGCCCGAGAGGAAAGACTCTAACCAGGCCAGCGCTGTGCCCCCGAGTCCCGCCCTAGCCAGTCGATAGAGCAGGACACGGTGGTTCACCGTGTCAAAGGCTTCACTAAGGTCCAGGAGGATCACTGCCACTGATCCCCCTGAATCCAAAATGCACCTTGCCTCCTCGATGACGGCGAGGAGGGCGGTGTCCGTGCCCTGGCCAGGGCGAAACCCCGTTTGGGACCGACGCAGCAGATTATTTGATTCCAAAAACTGGGACAACTGAGCGTTGACCAGTTTTTCGGCAATTTTGCTGATGCCCGGAAGGAGCGAAATAGGTCTATAATTGGCTAGGTCAGAAGGGTCCAGTTGGTTTTTTTTTAGCAGGGCTTTGACTACCGCTCCCTTCCAGCTAGGAGGGACGATGCCTTGAGACAGAGAGGCATTGATCAGCTCCATAACTGGGGGAACAATCTCCGGAGCGGCTGCTTTGAGAAACCTCATGGGAGCGGGATCTAGAGGGGAGCCACTTTTCATTTTGGCCAGGGTATTTTCGACTTCATCCGATGTAACCGCTCTAAAGGCGTTAAGCAGCGGGCCAGGGGTGCTTACAGAACCGGTGTCAGGTGCTACCGTGTCCCCGCACGTTGGCTGACTAGGCTGTGGGAGTGAGTCCAGGATGTTGGCGATTTTAGAGTCAAAGAATTTAGCTAGTTCTATACTCCTGTCTGGAGTGGCCCTGGACAATGATGGGGGATCAGGAATCTTTAGGAGTTCTTTGACGATGAGGTAGGATTCTCTCGCGGAATTAGTGGCATTTTTTATCCTGTCGTCATAATAGGAGGCTTTAGAGGTTTTCAGAGCAGCTTTATATGCTCTCACAGTCCTCCGGTATGCGTCTTTATTGGAGTGAAGCCAGTCCTTCCTCCACAATCGCTCAGCTTTCACCACATCATTTATAAATAAAAAACATCAAATTTATTTAACAATGCAAGGTCAAATTGGAACCAATAATTATTGGAAATTAAACTGGGAAACAAATAATAAACGATTGACCAGTGATCTGGCCTTAAAACTGGCTAGGGAATGTTTCGAAGAAACACCAGCTATACCAACAATTCATCAATGGGCCAGTTTCATTTCCAAACTACCTACTCATAATGGTAACCATAATGACCCTAGAGAGAGCTATGTGACTCGAGCAATTAAAAGGGTAACCCATATTAACCTTCCATATGCAGTACAGAAAATGAAACGAATTAGAAATCGACTAAGGAAAGAGCTTACTAACTTCCAAATAAAGAAGAAACTAAAACCGCTCTAAAGGAGTTAAATCAAAATTTAAGGAAATTAATCTGGAATGAAAAAATGGCAGCTAATAATGATCTTTGGACTCAAATATTTTATGCTAGTAACCAAGGCAAATCAAGGGAGTTTTAGAAGATGATAAATAGCCTAACTAGGCCGGATAAAGCTGTAGTTTCATCAGTAATAACTGAGACGGAATGGGTGAAATTTTTGGGGCACCATCTAAATCCACATTCTACAAAACCTGGAACCAAAGAGCATTGCTCAAGGAAGGAAATTTTAATTCCAAGGCAAGAAAATGATGTCGAAATAATACAAGAACAAGTTTCTAAACTAATAAAGAAACAGAAAGATGGAGCACAAGGGCCAAACGGTATACCCTTTGCCCTGAATAAAGAGAATCCTGATGCATGGGCAGAACATCTTGTAAGGGTCTTCAAAGAAGTAGTCAGGAAAGCTGGAGAGACTCTTTAATATCGCCCATATACAAAAAAGGAGATCATGCGTTGCCGGAATATTATCGATTAATAACCCTACAGGACACCGATGCAAAATTATTTGCAGGGCTTCTGCTAACAACCTTGTCTGACTGGGTAAAGAATAACAGCATTCTCCCACCTAACCAAACCGGCTTCATTAAAGGACTAGGAACAACTACTAATATCTTGTCGCTATCTGTTTTAATCGACATAGCAATTACAAAAAGCCAACCTTTATACTTATGCTTTGTTGATTTTAAATCAGCTTTTGACTGTGTAGACAGAGAGTGCATATGGGGAAAGCTACATGCACAAGGGATTCCTCCCCTGTTAATATACCTGATCCGTTTTCTGCATACAAAAACTTGGACTAGAGTACGTATCGGTAATGGTCACTCATTAACTAAGGAAATACCAATGCTAGGTGGAGTGAAGCAAGGGTGTGTATTGGCTCCTTTATTATTTAACTTGTTTTTAGCTGATTTGACTGAGGCCTTGAACAACATAAATGCACACCCACCTAAGCTTGCTGATAAACATATATCGAATCTACTCTACGCAGATGATGTCATCCTTCTAAGTAACACAAAGGTGGGCTTACAAAGGTTAATAACACGCATACAGGAATATGCGATAGAAAACAAAATGGTAATAAATGAATCCAAATCCAAAGTAATGGTTGTCACAAAAAAATTAAGAAGGAAGTACAACTCAAAATGGTTCTTGGGGAAGGAAAACCTGGAGCAAGTTAAAAACTATAGACATCTGGGAGTCATATTTATTGATAATGGTAACTTTAGCCCTCAGAAACTGGATATCTCCAGGAAAGCGAATGCATTAACAGGTGCATTTGGGATAATTAAAAAGTCTACTAGTAATTTAACCTATCAACCGCTTCTTAAGGTGATATCGGTGAAATTGTTACCTTCTTTAACCTACGGCGGTGAGGCTCTAAACGGAAAAGATGCAATAATTATTAACAATGCTATCTCAAAAACTGTTCGATTCCTCTTTTTCTTACCTAAAAATGCCTCACAAGCCCAAGTCAGGCTGGAATTCGGCTTGAATAACCAACTGTATGCACGAAAGGGTCATATAATCAAAGTATGGTATAGAGTGTAATCCTGCTCTTTTCGCTCTCGGCACGCTTGTGTTGTGTTACTGCCTCTTCTGACTCTTCTTGTTCTTGGCTCTCTAGGTCTGACCCAGTATGCCTGTGTCCTGGGGATATTTACATGGCCTGTCCAGACTCCATGTCTTTCGTGATCCCTTTTCTGATCGCTTTCTTTATTCTGCTGTTATTGGCTCTGATGGTTTATTTTTGTTGTTGTCATCACGCTGCCCAGGAGGTAGCTCCTGTCTAGCTCTCTCTCTCCCTCGCTCTCTGCGCTATTGACCTTTCTTCGTTTCTGTGCCTCGGGCGTGTGTTCTCCTCTGTCATTGCTACCTGAAGTCTGCTGCCTTTTCTCACGTAAATTTTGTTGTCCTATAGGGTCTGGCCTTGGTCTCCTGCGTTCTGTGGCTGGTGACGGCAAGCTTCTGCAGGATTCCTGTCCGGCAGTAACTCTTTGGTGATTTCGGTATCAGAAGGCCCTTGGCCTGCCATTAAGGGCGAAGGTCTGCACCCCTCCCCCCGCAGCAGTGAGTCACCAGCCGCTGAGATGCGGGATACCCACGCCAGACAATTCCCATTGGTTGCAGCAGACGTCGGTATGCTCTAACAGACTGGACGAAGCCCGATGAGTACACTTGGGGGGGATTTCCATCCTCCAGTATTGGGTTGTAGTAGTTGGCCCCTCGTTGTTGAGCTGTGGCAGTTTTTGCTCCCCTGTGGGTGGTAGCAGGTAGCACGCCGTTTTAGGTCGTGGCAGTTTTGCTCCCCAGATTGGCACCTAGTGAGTGTGCCTGTTAGGTATCGCAATACGGGTGGCCGGATTAGCGGCCAGGGTTTATTGTCTGCTGTGTATTTGTCGATTGTACTTTTGTTGTTCTCATGAGCTCTGATCTGGGTCCAGCACTATCGCCCACGCGCCGCTGGCCTAATATTTGGGCATTTATGAGGAACACCCGGGGCGCTCCTAGATTTTTGGCTGACGCCCGTCGCCCTGGCTGGGATCCGCCTCCAACCTCCCACTGTAGACGTCCATCTAGGCGCCAGAGTGGTTCTAGGATCGTGCCTCGGGATTCTCTTTGGCACGAAGAGGGGGGTGTGACGCTTGGTACACCAGTGTTTCTTTTCTCAATCATTATAGGTTTCATTACATTTTTTTATTGTGTACTTGTGATGTGCTTGGCTTATTTAGTGGCCAAATATTGCTAGGTAGGTGGAGTGTTTTTACTTGGTGCCAAATTCTAGGTTTCCTTTGCCAGCTTATTCATTTAATCTGGGTATTAGAACGTTACTTGACGGAGATCTGAAGAAAAAAAACCTTCACCTCACACACCCATTTACCAAAGTTGCCAAATAAGTACTCCCATCCATAGTACTCTCTGGCCTCCGGAAGGGATTGGCTGGAATGACCGATTAATGTGCACCTCTAAAAAAGAAATCCAAAACTTAAAAGAATTTCTGGTATTCCCCTCACTCCTTTGGGGTTGAGTACAGCAGACCCACACACTTTTTCTGCACAGAGGGTTTTTTCTACAGCGCTGCCGCGTAGGATCCCCAGTATTTGTCCTAGATGTTTTATGTGATTGTCTGAACTGCATGAAGCAATTCACCACTCTTGCTCTACTATTTGGGGGTTGGGACCCGGTGGGACAACCACAGACAGGGTCTCTTTCCTATTTTACTTATTTTCACAGGCCATCAAGGCTCAACAAAACAACTGGGATCTGGCTTCTTTCTTCATTGTGAAACAGCTTTGGTGAATTGGCACTACATGACCTGTTGGGGTGATTAATGTATGGCTTTCTTGTTGCCCTCTTGCAAATACTGTGTAGCTGAAGTATATATGAAGTATTTCTGTCAACCTATTGTGCCATGTGTTACTGTGTTGAAGTCCACCCTGCAACCCATCTGTCTGGTATACTTGAACAGTTATTTGTAAGGCATTTAGGACAACTGCTACACACAACTCAACCATGGGAAACAGCAATAGTAAAAAGAATTTAGATACGGCTCAGGCAGCCCCACCCAAGAACTCACCCGCATATATAGTGGGTATAAAAAGAGGCTTAAGCTCAATTATGTACACACACAAGTCGCACGATCTCACATCTAAAAACTCGGATCTATAGTTCCCATGTAATGGCTCATATGACATGGCAAAACTGTCATATTTGCGCCAGATGTTGAATTTAAAGGGACAGAAGGTTAGGAGTCTGGAATGGGAGGCTTTCTATAGCTGGGACTGTGTGTTAAGTGAGATGCGTTCAACCAGCGCAGTCAAATCAAAGGTCCACAGTGAACTTATGGAAATTAAAAAGAAAGTATTACAGGCAAAACTGGAAGGCAGGTGGCGAAAACACCAGCTAGACGTAGTAGGCGCATTCCCGTGCGTCCAAGTTAAAGAAGAAGAGAAGGTAGAAGGTGGGGCAGGGGTGGAAGACCAACTCCTTGAAGATATTCTCTTGGGACGCCTAGGTGGTGAGTCACCGCTGCATGCATCTGAGCCAGAACACGCTGAGCTAACTCCCGGGTAACGAGAGGCAGCCATAACCTTTGTACGCAGAGCATTGAAAGATAAGGTTGCGAGACCGGAATTGGATGCTGTCCAAGACCAGGGTACTCTGAAACTAATGAGAGAAACAGCGGTCCAAGCCGCTTCAGACTACAACAATAAGAAACATAGTATTCTCAAAGAATGTGTTAAGAAACAGGTTAAAATACCTAAACTAATAGACAGACCATGGCAGCAATTATTTGAGGATGTATCAAAGGATGACTCATTCAGCCAGTCACAGTGGCACTCACTAATATGGGATGCATTTACATGCGTCCAGCACACAGAACACGACATTTCGATCTTACAGAAATGTTTGACAGAAACAGAGTCGACCCCAGAGAGCAAAAGACGAGGCAGCTTGGGAGGAATGGTGGGAGGAGCTTCTGCGTCCAATGCAAACTCACCAAAATTGATGTTAAAGAGTGATTCTTTAAATTGTCAAGCGCTACCACAGCGGCTTGTAGAGGGCTCACTAACAGTGGACTCCTTTATACAATCACAGAATAGGAGGTACTTAGAGAAAACACTGTCCTTAGCACGAGCAGAGGTAATGAACAAAGCACCCCAAGCTCATTTGGCATATGCTAAACAAGCCGACACCCAGACAACCACAGGTAGTCGTGCCCAACTACCAGCACAATATGATTGGGAAGTAGGGAAGTTCGGATTCACAGACTCAGATTTAATAACATGGGAGGAGTCTAAGTTGCAGGACACGCTTAAATATGCTATAGAAAAATTACAACAATGGAAACAGCTAATACACACATGTGCAGTAAATGACGTCGCCCACTCTCTTGCCCACTCCATCACCACAGCTAACACAACAGGCAACTCCACCGCAACAGAAGTCCCATTACTTATCATGCCCCTGCGGGAGATACCGCCACCACCTGGCAGTGCGCCAAATGATTTAGCATATGTTTTTGTCCCATGGTCAAGGCAGGACATTAACTGTTTCAGCAAAGACTTTCCCAGGCTAAGAGATGAACCACGAAAATGGTATGAAGAGCTTAATAGAATGGCAGCGTTAGGAGGTTTACTATGGAGAGACCTTGACACGTTATTCAATATCATTATCCCAAAGGACCTTTGGGAAGATTGTAAAGGGAAGGTCGGTTGGCCAGATGTGGAGCCGAAGAGGGGCAGAATGAGTTATATAAGAAGGTGGTGGAACACTTGAAGGAGAAGGTACCTGAAGATAGGGTTGATTGGAGCAAGATTACAAGTACTAAACAGGAGAAAGATGAAAGTGTGAATACATACTTTGACCGCCTCCTGCAAGTATATAGGCAGAACAGTGGATTGAAAAACCCTATGGGGGATGCGATGCCGGCCCTGGTAACTACATTTGTACAAGGCCTCACACCACCTATCAGAACACACTTGCAGACTTCTTTTGTCTGCTGGCAGCGGGAACCTATAGAAAAAGTGCTGTCAGCGGCCAAATACTGCTCAGATTTCCAGTCTAGTGCGCAGGCGATGGAGACAGAAAAACTAAAGAAAGAAAAAGTGAGGTTAATTGTAGCACAAGAACGGTTTTACAGCAACAACAGGGGAAGAGAGAGGAGCAGAGGGGGGGCACGAGGCACAGGAAAACAGCAGACCGGTAGGACACCTTCCTTACCCAGCAGATCAGCCTCCCTGCCACCACAAGGAACAGCATGTTTCTATTGTAAGGACCCCAACCATTGGAAAGCCGATTGCCCAATATTAAAGAAAAGAAATGAGGACAGTAGGTACAAACAGAACAGCGGGCAAGAGGGCAGACACCAGCACACCAACTACACTCGGCACACAGGGTACCGAGACAATACACAACAGGAAAATGAGTCCCAGCAGCAATGGACAGGGGGGGAGGGGTGGACTCCAGTAACAAATGACTGGCTTCCATCACCGCCCCAACATCATTCTAGGGATGCCTGAAAGTGGGAAACTGCGTGATAGCACCAGCAATAGCAGTAGATCAATCCGGACCATATGTAGAGGGAGAGATATTGGGCAGGGTTGTTCCATTTCTAATTGACGCAGAGGCTCAAAGATCAATGCTGAAGGCACTAACAACGCCCGAGGCTCCACTTTCTAGGACTACAATAACCGCAGTAGGCATGACCAGCTAACCGATTACAGAATACCTTACTGAGCCACTACAGTTTGTAGTAGGCACAATAACAGTGCACCACCAGTTTATTCTTAGCAGATTTTGCCCCGTGAATTTGCTGGGGAGAGATTTGTTATGCAAATTGCAATGCACCATACACTGCTCACCAACAGGGGTCCTTCTAGAGAGCAAGGCAAATGACCTAATGGTACAAGCCTTCATGAAATGCACAGACCCCACAATACCACCAGAACTACGCCATTGTGTGCCACCAGAAGTTTGGGCAACAAATGCAAATGACGTTGGGCGGGTATTGAACTACCCACCGGTACAGATAAAACTAAAGCCAGGGGCAATTCTCCCAAGAGTGCCACAATACAAAATCTCCAAAGAGGGGGAGGAAGGCATCGCACCAGTCATACAAGACCTCCTGAAGCAAGGAATTTTAAGAGAAATTCAATACAGCCAATGTAATACACCGATACTCCCAGTGAAGAAGGCCGCCAAGGGCCCGAACGGGGCCTCTGTCTACAGATTCACACAAGTCCTGAGAGAATTGAACAAAATAGTGTTGCCATCTTTCCCAGTGGTTCCAAACCCAGCAACAATATTATCTAATATACCAGTGACAGCCACTACCTTCACAGTGATGGACCTTAGCTCTGTCTTCTTTACCATCCCCTTGCACCCGGACAGCCAACATTTTTTCTCATTTAGCTTTAGACAGAAGAGATTTTGCTGGACAAGGCTTGTGCAGGGCTATACAGAGTCACCTTCCATCTTCACACATGCCCAAAAAACAGATTTAGACTCCCTGGTACTAAAGGCGGGATCCACGCTTATCCAGTATATTGACAATTTACTATTGGCCTCACCTTCGAGGGAAGCTTGCGTAAAGGACACCATCGCTGTCCTATGCCACTTAGCACTAAAGGGATACAAAGTCTCTCCAAAGAAGTTACAGTTTTGCCTCACCTCTGTGAAGTACTTAGGCCATGAGTTAACAGAAGGAACAAGAAAACTGTTGCCAGACAGAATCTCGACAATAACACATTTTCCCAGACCCCGCACTCAGAAGGAAGTTAGGGCGTTCGTAGGGGTTGCAGGGTACTGTTGTCACTGGATACCGAATTTCTCTCTCATTGCGAAACCCTTACAGGCACTCACACACAAAGACATACCTGACACTGTACCCTGGTCACAAGAATGTGAGACAGCCTTCAATGAGCTGAAAAGAGGATTGAGGGAAGCACCAGCACTAGGCATACCGGACTATAGCAAAGATTTTCACATGTTTTGCCACGAGAAGGGAGGTTGTTCAATGGGGGTCTTGGCTCAGAAACATGGAGTTTTCTACCGCCCCGTGGCATATTACGCTGCCACGCTAGACCCAGTGGCCTCGGGGCTCCCACCGTGTCTGAAAGCAGTGGCAGCTGCAGCACTTGCCGTGGAACAGTCAGACAACTTAGTATTAGGACACACACTAGTACTACACGTTCCACATGCAGTGGACACACTTCTCACATCCACTAAGACACTGCACCTCACCAATGCACGCCTCACCAGGTATGAGTTGGTTCTCTTGACACCACACATTATCATCAAGAGATGTATCACTCATAACCCTGCATGCTTGCTACCAACGGAACATGAGCTGGAGGATTTTGATTCAGATTATTCCTTTCATGATTGTGCCTTGGCCATAGATAGGCATACTAAGATACGCTCAGACCTTAAATATACACCACTCCCAGATGCTCAAGGAGATTTATTTGTAGATGGGTCCTGCCTAAGGAATGACACAGGAGTATTACAAGCATCTTATGCGGTGGGCACAGCTACTAGATTATTAGAAGGGGGAAGGCTGGCAGCAGCAAAGAGTGCACAGGCTGCCGAAATCGTGGCACTTACGAGGGCATGTGCGTGGGCTGAAGGAAAGAAAGTGAATATATACACGGACAGCCAGTATGCCTTTGGGGTAGTCCATGACTTTGGCCAGCTATGGGCAATGAGGGGGTTCCTTACATCAGCAGGCCAGCAGATACAGCATGCACAATTGATTTGTGACCTTCTCCAAGCTCTGCTACTACCTTTCAAAGTGGCTATCATAAAATGTGCTGCCCACACCTCATCAAAAGACTCCATTTCCAGAGGCAATGCTTTCATTGACCAGGAAGCGAAGAGAATAGCAGTTACAGGCTGCCTGCGAACAATGATATAATTAGTAGGCAGCGGAACAGAAACTAGAGAGGATAGTAGTTCATTACATTTTGACCCAATACATATCCAGATGAGTGCGGCCAACCAGGAAAAGGAGGAGTGGGCGCAACAGGGTTGCACACAAACAAAGGAGGGGCTATGGGTAGGACCTAATTGCAGGATATACTTGCCTTCCACCATGCTCCCTTCAATGAGCAGACTGTTCCATGGGCCCTCACATGTGGGACGTGATGGTATGATCAGATTGTTTTCCCAGTGTTGGTATAACTCAAAATTTCGCCAGACAGCAGAAAGGCTTTGCAAGCAATGTTCTGTCTGTGCTCAATACAACCCCGGAAAAGGTACACCAACTGCGCCTGGCCACTTCCCACCTCCTCACGGGCCATTTGAAAGCCTTCAGCTTGATTTTATAGAAATGCCCCCCATCCAGAAATATAGGTATGTTTTGGTCATTGTCTGTATGATTAGCAAATGGACAGAGGCCTACCCCACCAAATATTGTGATGCACAGAGCGTGGCCAAGTGCCTACTGAAGGAACTACTGCCAAGGTTTGGGGTACCCTCCCTCCTTGCGTCCGACAATGAGCCTGCATTTATTTCCAATGTCATAAAGGGACTATGTAAGGGGCTCGCAATAACACAGAAGTTGCACTGTGCTTACCATCCACCAGCAGCAGGCGCTGTTGAGAGAAAAAATGGGGTATTGAAAAATAAGATAGCTAAAATCTGTGCGTCAACAGACCTCTCATGGGTAGATGCACTGCCCTTAGCATTACTAGCAATGAGATGTACACCAGACAGAGTAACAAAGCTGAGTCCACACGACGTACACTATTCGGGTATTACGGGTGACTGGCGCTCATATAGAATATAACATATAAATCTTAGCACTTATAATTATATGGCTGGTGCGTCCAAGTTTTTTGGGAGATAACACCCCTCCTCCACTAATTATCAACAAAGGTTGAAATTACAAGTAACACAAGGTCTCCGAGAACTTGTGTTACCTGAGTCCACACTACATTGTATTTGGCAGACCCATGCACATTCCAGGAAACATGTCCACAGCCCCACTGTCAAAGACGGACGCTTTATTACTGTGTTACCGTAAGAAATTAACAGATGTTTTACGTTACCTCCATTGTCAGGTGCTGAAGTCCCTTCCAGAGGCCGCAACCCCACCAGCCCACGATCTGCAACCAGGGGATTGGATTTGGGTCAAAGCCCACATACGGAGGAATTGTTTGCAGCCCAGATGGAGGGGGCCGATGTAGGTCATTCTCACAATCTACAGCAGTGAAATGTGATGGTCTAACTTCGTGGATTCACGCGACACACACGAAAAAAGCAACCGCCGAGAACGAAGAATAGATCCCACCGACGCAGATACCAACAGCAGGGCCTCGCCGAAAATATAACCTTCGCTCCAGCAAACAGAAAACTGAAGAGGTGGATCAATAATTAATGGACTGCTGCCTAAATGCAAAGGCTCCGGACTGATAGACTTTGATCTGTGTCAATACAAGCCTGCGGACAACGGTCCAGGATACAATTAACCCTTTTGTGCCCAGGGAGAGACATAAGTGCAATATTAACATTATTTGTCCCAAGGCCACTATTGCTCAGTGAGCTAATAAGATTAATTTTTAATGAGATTGCCTTTCCCACGGGCCCAGAGCAAGTCCCTGAGCAAGAATTAACAGATCTGCGTTTTGACATTCTCAATCGTGCCATTTTTGCGATAGAAAGTACTGGTTCTAGCATTATTCAAAACCTTGAACATTCTCCATTGTGTCGTTTTTGCAACAGAGGTCACTGGTCCTAGACTTATTCGAGACATTAAATACAAGAGAAGAACAGTGGGTAAATGCTTGACTCTAAGGGACAGTTAGCATAGCGCCAAGAGGAAGAAGAACAAAATTAGGGCCTATTCACAAGCCCGAGTGGACCAAGAAAAAACTTAGGGTCTATTCACAAGAAGATTGCATAAGCATAGGGAAGGGTCAGGTTTGTTCAGAGTCATGCAGTCCACTGAAAGACACACATGTAACTGGAAAGCAGTGATTCTTGCAATATTGTTACCGGCACCAGCGATACTAGTAACAACGATGGTAATAGTATATTCTGCAGAACTTGAAATGCTGCATCTTAATGGAAGAGTGGGGGATGGGAGTGATGGAGCGGAGCCAACAAAATCCCCAAAAGACTATGAGCAAAATATAACGAACATTACTGAAATGGGGGTGGATGTGAATAAAGGGGACCAAGAAGGATTGTGGGATACATACGAAGGAAACCAATATGTAGAAATGCTGAAACTATATGTGATAATTTTGAATATATCAGACTGCTATGTTTGCACACACCTGCCCACAGATGCCACACATAGTTTGAAGTACCACGTGCTGCTGGTATCCAAATATGTAGGCTGTGTCCTGTTGCGTGACATGTTACAAAGTCAACACAGCATGTCTGTGTCAGTATCGATAGGTATGACCTCATCTGAAACACTGGCTGCTGATCCCAGCGGTAGCAATGGCTATAGCTATAGCAGAAAAACAACAGACCCTCCTCTCAGACCTCAGAGGATCCCTTGTATGAATATGCAGCCAACTAAGGGAGACTTAGAGATGCTAAAAGGATTTGACAGGGGTTCTAGGAATGAGGAATGGAAAGGCCGAGCGGGCTGGGATGACATAGAGACAGGCCATATGAAAGTGCCAAGGTTTAGGGTAGGGGAAGTTTCAGCCCCTCCTGCATCCTCAAGGATGAAATGGTAACACCAAAAAGAATACCGGTTTTGCCAAAAGGAGCTGCCAGAACATGCACTTTTTTGGAACTGCTGTCCAAAGACAACTGGAAAGTATGCATTTCATTCGGTTGCACCTTCAAAGAAGTGGCTAAAGGGGATCAGGGATGGTTTGACTGTGAAGACAGGATAAACAGGATAAAAGGCATACTACCTACCAAGGCAGCTCCCCAGATTTACATGGGGACGAGCAGCTGTAACCACACAACCAGACTAACTCGAGTTAGGAGTCGTGACGAGCCGTCACCAGGTCTGGTAGGTTACAAGGGCCTTTTCTTTGTCTGTGGTCCATGGGCATACTTCTACCTGCCCCCAGGATGGTATGGAAGTTGCTACCTAGCATCCATCATCCCACAGATGACCCACTTCACAAAATTAGCGCCAGCAGAAAAGAAAGAGTTCAATTCAATTCATGTTTATTTGTTTGATTAATTAAAATCTTACAAAACAGATATATATTTAAAATATCTTTAAGTAATCAGATTTTTAAAAACGTCATGCATTTCATAAAAACGAAATTTAATTAAAATTTTCTTTAAGATTTTTCACGATCACCGATAAAAATTTTACAAAAGCAGAGTTCATTGGTAGATCTTTCGGGTTTAGACAAGCCATTACTGCTTGTCTACAAGTCCTTATACCTCGGGCATTAAATAACCTCCTGAGGATTGCTTTCCTTTCTGTATCCATTGCAGAACAAAGACATACCAAGTGCAGAATATCTTCTTGTCCCAGTTTACATAGCCTACATGTCATATTGCCCTCAATGGCCTTCCATGGTGGAAGATGGCACAAGCCTGGCCAGAGTCCAAAGCGTACACTTATAAATGATCGCTTACTTTGGTGGGACCATGGAGTTTCAAGGTATTTTTGGACTTGCTTTTTTTTATATTCGTTTATAATTGGCCATGCATGCTTCCTTTTTACCAATAATTCTTTGTCTTTTAGCAGCGATAAATGAGTAACCAATTTATTAATTGTTTTTTTAAAGCTTTCCTGGGTGATTGTATTTTCCCAAATTGCTGTTATTCCAAATTCTTCTTTTGCTTTATTTAGATAAGCCCAGGCTTGGAGTTTACGATTGTCTCTTACTTCTTGCCATAAGGCTCGGGACAATTGATTATCCTGGTCATTTTTTACACGGTTCCAGACTTTCAAAATTTGGCCTTGACAGGCGTATTGTTGATTGTTTATCCCAAACTCGAGCCTTACTTGTGCCTGTGAGGCATTGCATGGTAATGAGTTGATCTAGTTAGGGCCAAGAGAACAGCCGCATGGGTGGACCACATGTTAACAGGTGTTGCGGCAATGATCCCAGTACTAGGCAATATCTATACCTCAGAAAGGATACACCAGTTATCCAGGATGATTGAGGATCTAGCAGACTCTATCACTGATGCCTTAGGAAATATAACAGAGGAACTCACCTCCATGAGGGCAGTCGTGGTCCAGAACAGGATTGCTCTAGCTATCATTCTGGCAAAGGAAGGAGGAGTCTGCTCCATCCTTCATGAGGCATCTTCCCTGGCTCAGAGCCAATGCTGTGTATTCATTCCGGATAACAGTGGGAATATAAATAAAGCAATAAAAAAGATCAAAGATATTAGGGATGAGGCTCACGGTATACACACAGGAGACTTATAGGAAGACATGATGAACTGGTTAACAGACTGGGGTTCTTGGACACTTAAGGCAATTATAATAGTGGTAGCAGCCTTTTTGACACTATGCCTCCTGATCAAGATATGCCCAGCTTGTTGTACAGTAATTTCCAGCTCCTGTGCCCGCTGCCTATCCAGGAAAGGTAATTCAACACACCACACCCATAAGGATGAGGATGAGGGACAGGAAATGATGAGCACAGATGGTTTCTGAATAGCATATGATTCGGTATCAGATCTGGGAATGATGTAGCCGATATTTCTATGATACCAAATGCCTATGCTGCGAGGCCTATAGTCTTCTTTGAGCTACTAAAGAATTGACACCAGCAGGAATTCACAAAATGGTTGCACGCTCCATTTTGTGTGTCAGTCAGCTGCAAAGTGCAAAGCAACGCAAGGCTTTCCGAGAACAAACACGCCAGCTTCCAGCTTGCTATTGCAAAACCTCACATTTCGGTAATCATGTCGACATGACCCAGCCGGTCACGTCCGCACCAAGTCCACGTATACCAGAGGCGCAGATTTCACCTTTAGAGGAAAGCCCAAATCTGCTCTTGTAGATAGCACGTGGGCAGCAACACCAGGGTATAGACATATTTCGAGCCTTAAAAGGGTATCACACCACAATTGCCCTCCATTGATTGGTCCAGCAGGACATAGTCTGATCCAGGTTACGTATGCTATGATGCCCATCCTGTCGGGCTTGTACCTATAAAATGTCTCTGCACTGTCATACCAATTGGACACTCAGTAAGCTTTGCTAAGGTCTCCGTGTGCACGTATATTTTGCATTCTGATTGGGTTCCCAATAAACCTTGCAAACAAATGTGCTGAGAGCGAATTGTTTATTTCAGTGTTGTCATTGATCTTTTATTTTCACAGTTTCTTAATGAGCTTCAACAGTAAGACAAAGGTGGGCTTACAAAGGTTAATAACACGCATTCAGGAATATGCGATAGAAAACAAAATGGTAATAAATGAATCCAAATCCAAAGTCATAGTTGTCACAAAAAATTTAAGAAGGAAGTGCAACTCAAAATGGTTCTTGGGGAAGGAAAACTTGGAGCAAGTTAAAAACTATAGACATCTGGGAGTCATATTTAATGATAATGATTACTTTAGCCCTCAGAAACTGGATATCTCCAGGAAAGTGAATGCATTAACAGGTGCATTTGGGATAATTAAAAAGTCTACTAGTAATTTAACCTATCAACCGCTTCTTAAGGTGATATTGGCGAAATTGTTACCTTCTTTAACCTACGGCGGTGAGGCTCTAAACCATGGGTACTCACAAACTTTCTCTCGGGGGCCAAATTTACAGTGTGGTTTGTGTCCGAGGGCCGCACAGGTGGGGGCGGGGTCAGTGGGGGAGGGGGCGGAGCTAGAGCAACAAAAAAAACTGTGACCATGAGGTTGATCACAGATCCCTGCAGCGGACGCCTTAGTCCACAGAGCCACCAGACCCAGCATACACACATCTTTCTCTCTCTCTCCCTCCCTCTCCCTCTCTCATCCTCCCTCTCCCTCTCTCGTTCACTGTGTCTCCCTCCCCCTCACTCTGTTTCCCTCTCCCTCCTCCTGTTTCCCTCTCCCTCCCCCTGTTTCTCTTTCCCTCCCCCTGTTTCCCTCTCTCTCCCTCTCTCCTTTCCTCTCCCTCACTCCGAGGTCTCCCTCTCGCTCCATCCCTCTCCCCCCTCCCCTCTGTCCCTCTCCCACCTCCCCTTTCCCTCCTCCCCTTTCCCTCTCCCTCCTTCCCTCTCCCTCCTTCCCTCTGTCTCTCTCTCTCCTTCCCTCTCCCCCTCCTTCTCTCTCCCCCTCCTTCTCTGTCTCCCTCTCTCTCCTTCCCTCTCCCTCCTTCCCTCTTCCTCCTTCCCTCTGTCACCCTCTCTCTACTTCCCTCTCCCTCACTCTGAGGTCTGTCTCCCTCCCTCCCTCTGCCTCCCTCTGCCTGCCTCCCTCCCTCCTCTGCCTCCTCTCCCTCCCTGCCTCCTCTGCCTCCCTGCCTCCTCTCCCTCCCTGCCTCCTCTGCCTCCTTCCCTCCTCTGCCTCCCACCCTCCTTTGCCTCCTTCCCTCCGTCTCTTTCTCTCTCCTTTCCTCTGTCTCCCTCTCTCTCCTTCCCTCTCCCTCACTCTGAGGTCTGCCTCCCTCCCCCTCCCTGCTGCCTCCTTTCCTCTGTCTCTCTCCTTCCCTTCCCTCTGTCATCCTCACTCACTCTGAGGTCTCCCTCGCCTCCTCTCCTTCCCTGTCTCCCCCTGCGCCCGGGCTGAGACACACACACACAGTTGCTGCAGGCAGAAGTGCTGGAAAGCAGGGACAGACACAGGACGTGAGAAAGTTGTGCATTTATTGTAGGAGAGGGTAGAAGTACTGGAAAAACCAAAAGTTTTATGCAGTGAACGTAGAGGTGTATAAAAGTACTGAGCGCTGTGTGGTTAAGGCAGATGGCGTGGGTCGGTCATGCAGTTTGTGAGGTGAAGCCGGGAGGTTTGAATGACTCCTACATCATGTCAGGAAGCAGCAGAGGGTGCATGAAAGCACGGGTGCTGTGGGTGACAGTCGAGGTACTGTTGAGCGTTACTTTCTCTGAGACGAAGACAGAAGAAAGAGCAAGTCTTAGGTATTGTGATGTCTACATTGAGCTCTCAGGAGTTTTGCGAATAGAACACGTTTCCAATGACAACATAATACTTATTGATTTTATTTTAAAGAATCAAAGTAAACCCGCTGTTCTGTGAGTGTCATGGAAGCTGCTTCAGAGGCAAACAAATGTGTACACAGAAATAGTTGAATGTGCAGTTGGACTAGGTTTGATGCCTTATTTATGAGGCTGTCACAAGGGAAGCTCCTGTACATTAATCTGCATTACAGGTTCCGGTTAATGCGCTGCTTCTGTGTGCTTCTGACGTCATGCTGCTGTCTCTTTCGAAGCATTTAGTGCGGGATCCGAATTGGTTGCATTATGGAAAGCCACTGGGCTCATTTTAACCGCTACTGACTGACCCCTTTCCCCGCTGGCACACACAGCAGTCAGTACTCTGGTAGTCACCGAGGGCTCTGCTAATATATAGGTGCCGAACAAATGTGTTTTTCAGCAGGAATTCTTTCAGAAATATGCAAGTTGGCATGTGCTGAAAGTGGCATGGAGGCGAATCTAGAAGGGTCCTCGCCTCCCCTTCAGGGTGTGCTGTAGCCCTGCTGGGTCACACCTCGTCTATCACAAGTGCCAAACCCCACATCGAAGGGGTGCAGTTCGTTATGTGATGAGGTGTCTTCCGGAGGCTTTATATTAGTTTTTGTGCTGCTGTGTAGGATACTTCTGTTCAGGATCACACTAATTAGATTACAATAGCACGATTATATATGTGCAGATGAACACACACGTGCACGAACGCGCAAACACATCACCAAGCATTTCACAGGTCGTTAAAAGACCATTCCGATGTTAATGAGGCTTTGTTCACCTCTTTGCGCCCCTGGAGCCCCACTCTGACAATGATAGGAATCGCCTGGCTCCCACGGAGCTGCTGTCTGAGTCGTGTTGCGCAGGGTGTTTCCTGACACTCTTAAAAAAAATGGAAAACACGGGCGATGTCTGCAGGGTCCGCGGGCCGCCAGGGAAGGCTTGCCGGGCCTCACCTGGCCCGCGGGCCGTACTATGAGTACCCCTGCTCTAAACGGAAAAGATGCAATAATTATTACCAATGCTATCTCAAAAACTTTTCGATTCTCTTTTTCTTACCTAGAAATGCCTCACAAGCCCAAGTCAGGCTGGAATTCAGCTTGAATAACCAACTGTATGCACGAAAGGGTCATATAATCAAAGTATGGAATAGAGTGAAAAATGATAAGGAGAACTTAATTTTGCAGCTTAATAAATCATCTGCCTGGAAATATCTGGACAAGGCACTGGATGAATTACAACAGATTACCTATCATTGATAAATGATAAAGAGACCTTTGTTAAAAGGAAACACGCTTGGTCCATATTAAACGGCTACAAAAAAAAGAGGCCTCAGCAGTATTTGGACACAGCATGGTCGTGGAGAAGTAAACATATATTCATGAAAGCACGATTCGGAATATGGCCAGGAGAATCCCATGCACTACCTTGGAAAAAACTTGAAAACAACATATTGTGTCGGTTGTGGAAAGCTGGAGAGGAAAACATTATACATCTCCTGTGCCTTTGTCCAGAACTAAAAAATAAAAGACTAACTTTATTAAAAACGTCATTTAATGAAAGAGCGATAAGGACTTGCAGACAAGCATTGATATAATGTCTTTGCCCAGATGATGTATCCATTAATTCTGCCTTCACCACATTTTTAACAATGGCATCGAAAAAATTAGAATAATACAACATTGATCATTATAATGACTATATTCTCCACTAACTTTTAAATATACGAACTCGATTTATTTAAAACTGTTTTAATAATCTGTGCGTATAATTTTAAAGATTCACTGCAATTTAAAAAAGCACTTTTAATGAGGCATTGTGATCAAATTGTACATAATTGTGTATTTACTCTTTGTAAAGATTTTAATGAATCAATCAATAAATAACTACTACATTTACTATTAAATTGTTTTATATGAAACCACATATCATTTTTTTATGAACAATATAATATTCCTATTTAAAAAAATAGACAAAACATAAGCATTTTTTCAAGATTTAGAAAAGTTATGTTCCAAGACACTAATTTGAGTATGTGATATTTTGTAATATATTAATAAATATTGTTAACAGTTTGAAATATAATTTATTTTTCTCCTAATGATTACTACAGTATTGGTAATAACTGGCATGATTTTTACATCAAATAGACGCACGATAATTTCAAGGATAATTTGATTCCAATATTATTGGTAACTATTAGATAGTTATATATTTAGAATGCATTGAAAAACTTGGTACCTTCATTCATTAGCATCATTAGGGCAGCCCAGAACACCCCAAAAAAAAATGTCGATGCAACTGTCAGAAATGTTGACAACAGGTGTTCTAAAAGTCCCGCAGGCAGCAGTACAGAAAAAGGCTGTTGGAGTAAAATTACAGCTCTCCAGAAGCAGTGAAGGCCCCCTTAAAAGCATTTTGAGTGTTGTGCTCCCTGAAACTCCTAAAGGTTTGTGTTCTGACGCTTACCTACTCTGATGTGACTGAAGGACCTGGGAGAAATGGAGTAGCAAAAGTAGAGTGTGTAATTCCAGCCGACCAGTGATTTAGCCACTGTGAACAGATATGTGCCGAGGTTGAGACTGAACGATAGGCCCTTCCTCGGTACCGAGTGATTTTCCACTCGATTTAACGCTTGATATAAAAGAGGTTATGAAAGCCATTGCGGGTATGTCTGCCAGAAAAGCTCCTGGTCCAGACAGTATACCTGTGGACCTCTATAAGTCAGACCCGAGTTTATTGGCAAAAAATGTAACCAGAGTGTTCAATGCGGCCGTAAGAGTAGGTCAACCACACTCATGCTCAATGGCGGTGATTTTGCCAATTTTTTTTAAAAAGGTGCTTGGGTAGACCTGGGATGTTGTTGTCCAATTTCCTTGTTGGACTCTGCAGCAAAAATAATGGGGAAAGCAATTTTAGATCGCCTAGCAACTTGGTTGGAAGAAAAGGAAGTGTTGCCAGAATTCCAATTTGTTTTTTGAAAGGGCAGGGGTACAGTGGAACAATGTATGAATCTACTCATGATTATCAGTAAACATACTTACCCTGGGCGTTGCTACGCGAAGTGCACTTCGCACTACGCAAGCTACGCGAACTGCGTAGTGCGGTAGGGAAAATGATGTTTGCACTGATTGCACAGTGCCTGATGCTTGTCCACACTGTGCAATCATTGCAAATGGCACCTTGCACAGTGCACGCAGTAGTTTTCTGCGGCTAGAGTAGGTTTGTACTGAACGCGGACTGGTAGTTTCTCATTGCGAGCGGTCGCGAGCATACGCGACCACTCGCAATGAGAAACCTGACCTCCCCTTGTTGAGAATCTCGCAGGGAGATATATTTTCCTTGCTCGGGATCGGCAACTTGATGTTGCTGATCGCGAACGAGGAAAAAGTCTGGCCGGGATATGATTTGCTCGCTCGCGGTTGCCAACTTGACGTTGTGGCCCGCGAGCAAGCAAAGTTCTACACCCAGGGTTAAAATATACCCTAGCAGAAAAAGGACTTATGTAATTTGCTTTTATGGATTTAACATCCGTTTTTGATAGGGTAAACCGGTCCAAGCCAAGGTATTTGTTAGCAGAAATACAGATGGACACAAATTTAGTACATTTCTTGCACTGGTCCCATCTAAATCTGACTGCCTCCATAAGGTATAATGAGGATGGCTCCTAATCTAATCCCTGGAAGGTTAAAAGAGGAGTACGGCAGGGGTGCATTCTTGCCCCGGTTTTATTTACATTGTATATAAATAGTTTGGGGGCAGTGCTGTCTAACTCTTGTCTAGACATCCCTAGAGTAGGTTCTAAATCAATCCCATCACTTTTATATGCAAATGACGCAGTTTTAATTGCCAGGACCCCATTTGCGTTGAAATCCTTAGTTATCATTTTTATTGATTTTATGGTAGCTCTTGATCTTGCGGTCAATGTTATCAAATCTCACATAATGTCAATTGGTTATCCAAAAAGGGGGAATATATCCCTTCCTTGTAAAGGAGGAGTGCTACCCAATGTGCCAATATATCTGTATTTGGGTGTATTATCGGATGACAGGGGCACTTGGGTAGCATAGCGTACTCTAAAGAAAAACACCTTGGCTTGAGCAGCTGGAGCCTCATGGGATTTCGCTAAAAGATTAGGGCGCAAACCCATACAACCACTGCTGAAAATATACAATGATAATTGTGTCACTTTGACATTGTACGGTAGTGTGGTTTGGGGTTACAAGGATTGTGATGAACTTCAAAGAGTAGAAAACAAGCATTCACATAACTCCTAGCTGCTCTGTCCACCATTCCAGTTTATATTATACATGAGGAACTAAGGCTTGGCTACTTGACAGATAACATTGCTTAAGCACCCCTGATACGGTGGCTAAAAATGTGGTCCATAGAAAAGCCAAATCTATACCAGACCATCTTAGAGGACTGCATGAAAATGGATAGAGCTGCAGAAATTCCTTGGCTAAATTACATTTCATGGCAGCGTTTAGCTCTTGGTCAACCAGAGCTATTAAATCAGCCCAGAAAGCTGCACCTTGAAACTGTGAAAACTCTAAAAACTCAATTCTTAATGAGGAGACAGTGGGATAGAGAAGCAAATAAACTCATGAAACCTACGTGTAGATATTTTATGATTATAGGTCCTGGTATTTTAACTCAACAATTTTAGTCTTTTGTCAACAATCTGCATCACCGCTTTCTTTTAACTAGATTTAGATTTAATTGTATCCACTGGCTCATAACTGTACCCATAGGTTTTTCAAAGTTAGGCTCCTTGCAACCATGTGCATGTGATAACTGTTCTGAAAAAGACCTATTGCATTTTATGTTCTTTTGTGTTTTTTTATACCGAGCTGCAAGTTAAATACATCATACCACTTTTAAGAGATTGCCATTTTGCACAAGTGAGGCCAGCATTGATATACCTACAGATGCTTTCATCCCCCATTTGTCTGTTACAGGGTCGCATGTTTCTTATCAGGGGCAATTCGCAAGAGAAATAATCTGGCTGCATAACAATTATGACCGGGGTCGTTAGAACATGTCTTTTTATTCTGAGTTTATTTTAACCCTGTGTATTTTAATCTACAACACACGTGTTTTTATGTAAAATGTACTTTTATGGCCAGAACATGACTGAATAACTTTTTAATTTATTGATTGATTGATTGAGTAGGAACAAGCGTGTAGGTATTAACTTGTCAACCTGACGTATATGCATGAAGTAACACATTGAACACAAAACGTTTTTTGAGAAAGTTAATCAGAAATTACTTTTAGCTCTAAATGTGTTTCTGATATGGGTGGAGGCCCTTAAAAGTAGATTTAGTGTCAGCGGGCAACAAAATATATTAGGTATATGGGCAAAAACATCACCCTCAAGATGCAAGGCTTCTACCAGGTGAATTTCCCAACTTTGTTTGCCTCAATGTAAGGGGAGCTCCACATATGGCAATCATTGCCCTTGTCCTGGATGAGCAAATAAACTCTAAAGAAATGATAATCCTACTAAACAATATTTATCTCTTCCAGATCTTACCTATAACCCTGCCAAAATGTTTATTTTGTCTCTAAATTAAAGAAGACTATATTTATAAATCCAACTGTTTTATATAGAAAACAAACCTAACATTTGTGTTGTTCTTAATTACGTCTAGTATAATGGGATAACCCCTTCCCCCAGAACCTGGGTATGAAGATATGAAGTAATGCTGGTTCTGTTGGGAAAGAAATTGCTTTCCTATCAAATCAATATAGGACAAAATTAGCAAACAAAAACAATTATTCAAACATGTTTGTCATCACAGTAAATGGAAAAAGGGGAAACAAAGAAAGAACACACCAATTATGATTCAATCTGAAAGAAACAAACATACACACAACCACAAAACAGCTAAATTATATTTACCCAACCATGTATCCAAAAAACCTTCTAAACAAACACACACCATAACAGATAAAAGAGACACATGAGAATAACCAAAGAAAATCAAGTTCTAAAACACAACTAGACACATTGACACAAACTTCACACACACACAGACACACCCACACACAAGCACACTGAAGCAAAAAACAAACACACACCACACAAATACAAAACACAAGAAAACAACACATGCATACACCCTCACCTACCCTTCCCATTCCCTTCCAGGATGATCCTTCTCTTAACAAACAAAACATGCTGCCACTAACCCTAATCCCCAATAAGAAAGGTGCCTGAAGAACATCAGCTCATGAATGAAGACCATGCCCTTTAGGAGGTAAAAGGTTGTAGACCAAAGGAGGCAAACTCAATGGCTGATGCCATTTAAACATTTTATTTTTGATTATATCTTTAGAATTTATTGTTTATTTAAAAACAAAAACAGAACTTATGGAATTTTAACCTGTTTTTTTTAAACAACATAATTCATTTTTATGTTTTTTCATAAAATAAAAAACATTTCTTTGAAAAAAGTATTTTTATTTTACTTTTTTCATTTTGTTAAAAAGTGATTATTGAATTGTGCCAGTCTTATTTAAAAATTCAAACAAAAACATTTTTTTATTAAAAATGTTCCATGTCATTTTAAACATAATCTGTTGGTTTAGTGACACAACCAGACATAAATGTTCTGTTTGATGCCTTCTTAAAAAGGACCATTGTAGTGCATGCAAACATATTTAATGGTGTGCTATGATAAAATGCCTGTGAGAAAATGATTTATGACATCAACTGTCAATCACTAGATAGCTTTAATTAAGAAACCCAAAGCAAGTTAAAAAAAATTAACATGATAGTGGTGTTAAACTATTATAAAGGCATGAGATAATATTGCTTAGCACAAATGGAATAAAAAATAAACATTTAGTATACAAAATGATTTGTGTCTATTGCTGGAGGTCCAGTATTTTAGACTGTACACAATTAAATGGTAGGTCCAGTCATAATTATAACTGTTGTACTTTGTGATGTAATGTGCCTGGCTATTGATGCTGTTCCTAGGCAACACAGCAATTCTACTATTGGAATCCGGTCAGTGGATTCTAAGAGGCTGGTGGCAGACAGTTGCTGAGGATCATGATGTCCAGGGGTCATTTTAAGCATCTAAAAAAAACTCAGTTATAACCCGACCGGGTCCTGACTTCTTAAAAATGGCTACAAGGGTGGGATGCTGACCAAGAGGACACCCGGATTATGAGGATTTTGTGGAATGCTTGCAGGATTCCGGTTTCCTATCAGATCGAAGAAGGATACGACCTCTGGTCAGAAAAGGGAAATCATTATGCCCTATGAGATGCAGCTCAAGCACAACCTGCGTCAATGCCCAAACTGATGCGAGTGCGGTGAATGTTTTGAACTGTTTGGGGATGAACCTGTAGCCAGATGAGAGAGTTTTACCCATTGGAGTGTGCGAAACAGTGCTCTGCATTGGGTCATTGACGATCTGTATGGAGGCGCGGGGTAATGTACAGTATACAATAGGAGCTGCACGCCAAACTATAGTGGTTTCGAGGGGCCTATTGAGCCCCAGAATTGATTATGAGCGTTGGAGGTGAATCGCTTACTTGCAAGCGGCATCAATTCAATGTGAAGGAGCACGCATCCTGAAGCATTATTAAAAAGGCTTGGGATTTTTCTAAGGGGTGACGATCACGCTCCCTGTTTGTGTGACAGAAGAGGCCTGTTGGTGTAATCAGTAACTAAAGAGACTGTGACATGAGGCGGCCATCGTTAAGATTGCTGGCTGTTCATTGGAGGGTGCGTTGTCAATGTTGCTGGCTTTGCATTTGAGGGTGCGTTCAGTACTTGCATTTGGTCAAATGAAAAGCAAACAAAGCAACATCAGCTGGAGGTGGAAGCATCGCTGATGCACACAGCAGTGTGTGTGCATGATTGGTTAATTGCTGTGGCTGGCATCGGCACCCACAGGTGGAAAACATGTTGCTGATGTGCACAAAAGTGAGCCCATTGAAGTGCATTTTCACTGACTGAAGCATTGATGATGCACACAACAGTGTGTGTGCATTAGTAGCTGTTTACTGTGGCTGGCAGCAGTGCTAGCAGGAGGAGGAAGCTTTGTGGATGTGCACAGCAGTGTGTGCATTGAGGTGTATTTTTGCTGACACGCACAGCAGTGTGCTCATTGAAGGTTGTTTTCGCTGATGCACATAGCTTCGTAATTACTTTAGGGGATAATCACTAATATTACTGGAAGACCTGATGGTAAGGTTATTGTGTGTTAAGTTGTCAGTGACCAGAATAGTCCTGTTGTGAGTGGGGTCAGGAGAAAGCATTTTTTCCCTATATTTGCAAAGGTGTGTTTTTTTAGTCATAACAACTCAGTCACCTCTCGTCTTTTTACAAGATTCAGGGGTTCCATGTACAGGATGGGAAGCCTGGATTAAAACATTTGAAACCTATTTGGAGGCTACAGGGAGAGATGCGTTGTTGCCAAAAGAAAATTGGCCACTCTAAAACATAGTTTGGGGCTGGAAGGCAGAAAGGTTCTTAAGACTCTGCCAAAATCCGTTGTGGAAGGGAAAAATGCAGATGAGGGTTCTGATGCAGAGCAGGACGATGAGTATGACACTACGATTAGAGTCATGAAGGGAACTTTTGGCAGGAAGATCAGTATTGTGGTTGAAAGATACAATTAGTTTTCTCGCGTGCAGCTGTGGGGGAAACCACTGAGCAGTATGTGGCTGCCCTGAGAAGGTTGGCAGTTTCATGCACATTTAGAGAACTCCTGGATGAAATTGTTAAAGACAAATGATTAACAGGACTAACAATATTCAGATACAGGAGAAGCTGTAGGGGTTAAAAGACCCTACATTGGATAAGACCAAGGAAGTGGCTAGGCATGTGGAGAACATCTCTCTATATGTCAAGGAATTGGGAGGTGCTGCTGCAAGTGGAGCAGGTACATTGGAGAAGACATGTGATGTGGTGAAGAAATCCTTCCATAAGGGTAAATAAGGAGAGAAGAAAGAAGGGAAAACTGATAATGTTAGTAAAAAGTGAGCGTGCTTCAGGCATGGTAGTGAGCATCACAAGGCTGTGGTGATCAATAGCCCTTCAGCTGAGAGCAGGTGTTTCAAATTTAAAAAGATGGGTCAATTCTCAAGCATGTGCAAGATGGCGGATAACTGGAAGTTGACGAGTGCAGTAAATGTGGTGGACGGACAGGAAGTACCCGGTGACTAAATTGATTTGCAATAGAGGGATTAGGGAGAGATTGAAGTGATGGTCAGTCAATGGAGTCTAGTGAGGAGTATGTCCCACCTGAATGTGCAATAAAGGTGAAAGGCAAGGAGGTGCAGGTTTGGGCTGGTTCATGCTCACTGTTTACCATCATTGATTAATTGACGTGGGACTGATTGGAAGTATTTGTCAGATAGAGTAAGGTCTATTTATAATAATAATAAACATTGTTTCACATTAAAGGTTATCAGTATCCATTGGGGGTGAATCCAAAGCATCACTGGGCTTAATAGAATATGTCTTAACATGAAAATATCTGACCATCATCATGAGGAGAGGCATTCTACATCAGATCATAATTAGGTAAATAGGGATTTCAATAAGAAATGCAACAATCTGAATTGCCTCTTAGTACTTTTTTCATAGCTATATTGAGATGGTTATTTTACCAATATTATAACAATGAAACTAAACTGAAATATGTTAAAGCTCCTTGTGTTAGTGATTGAGGCAATGTTTAGGAGTGATAGCTGGATATTTCCTATCTTGACGCAGACTGTGTAAAAACACATTTATATGTTGTACTGACAGCGCATGTTTGGACTTGATACTTTTGGTGGAAGACTGTGTCTGCTGGGTGTGCAGCTGGAGGAAACAAAGGGAAAGTAAACATCTGCACATTCCAAGTTCAACGTTGACTAAATTCAAATGTTGTTGAGTGGATTTGATTTTTACAATAGACAAGGGTCAGCAAGACATTCTTTATTAGCTTCTTGCGACAAATACAAATGTATCATAACTCATCCTAAATTGACATTAAATTAATTCTTTTCATCCATAATTCAGAAGTGTAGATAGTTTAGGGCTAAATATATTTAACACTTATTATTTTCTAGGTCAAATATTCTAGCACTATAGATCTCGTAACCATGGCTTTCAAAATATGTTCCTTAAGAGGATTTTCAACATGTTTTTAAACAACTTGGAGGTAATTAATTATTTTTCATTTCCAAAGGGTAAATAGTTTTAAATGTGGCTGTTGCCATTGAATGGATACCAACCGTATATTCTTGTTTCTGGCCATTACCTATGGATGAGATACTCATTTGCTGAGCTGAAAAGCTAGAAAGAGCATATCCCTAGCAAACAGTATGCTCGCTGCATTGAAGAGAGCAGTTTTTCGATAGTTGTTTTCGATGGTGATATCACTTGCCTTAAAACCATGGGCAACTACTCTTGCATTACACGAAGATGGTAGCATTGCTATTTCAGCTATTGTTTGAAGAACCGATAACAACATGGAAGCCCAAATTTTGTACAGAGCTGTAAGATTGCTATAAGGACCGAGGGTCATTATTCCAATGCCCCAACAACTATTTTGTGATGCTTTGAAGTGCAATGTGGCGATCACAGCCGGACTGAGAACAGAAACCGGCCGTGACAAACTGCTCGGCCCGCCCTTGGGGGTGTGGGTGCTGGGGGTACGCCTGAGGTATTTGCCAGGGCAGGTTTTAGGCGATTTTGTTACCGGCCCTGCCAATATTGCGGGCCCCCGGTAATAAAAGCTGCCCCCCCAGGGCCCCAAAACAGGTCCCCACCTGCCGGCCCATCAGTGAAACACCCGGTGCCCTCTATGGCCAGTCCGGCCCTGCTGCCGGCCCATATTTATAGAGTCACACAAAGCCCTGCATGGCTTTTCTCGAAGTTGTAAAGATGGAGTAAGGCAAGCCTCTCTCTGTGTGGAACGGATATTCCATGGGTGTTGCTGTGGGTGTTCCCATGCAACACCCATGGTTGTTGACACTACCCCAGATCTACAACATAGCGTAAATCAGGGGCAGCGTCAAAGCTAACACCTTCCCAAAGCTGGCATAACAAGGAGAATTATTTAAATTTCTCCTAGTTTTTCCCTCTTTTTACATATGATGCATTCAGCAGCAGACATAGAATGAGGAAAACACCTTCTTCCTGCACAAAAACAATCATACCAATAGCACAGACAACATGTTGCAAGGGTGCCTGCATTGGCCCTCTCCTGCAGTTTGTACACTGGCACTGGCAGAAGGGAGCAGAAAGCACTGTATCTTGTAGATACGGCACACAGTGCAGCTATAAGGCTTGCGGCACTGCCCTATGCCAAACATTTGTAAATATGCCTCTAGTTTTGGCCAAGAGCAAGTGACGGTTTGTCTTCATTAATTAATTTTTCTGGTGTCTCCTCTGAGTATAGGCATGTCCAAGGTGTCATTCTCACCAACTGCTGCTTATTTTCTCCCCTAAGGGCCTCTACCCCTCATGGGTCTAAATTTAGCTTCCTGAATTTTAAGAGTCTGTTGGATATTTTCATTATTTTGTGTACGGCATTCTTATAACTAATTTTTATGTGGAGCATGTCCTATTGATCTTGCACAATGTAAAAGGGGATTTCTTTAATAGTTGTACTATAAATTATGGTGCTTTATAAACAAAATAAAAAATGAAAAAAACAGCCTACATGGCCACCGGCTTTTATGCAGATTTACAATCCGATTCAATGGGTCTTCCCAGTGATTTAACATTTTTTTATTGGATTTGGAAAAATACAAAGAACAGGAATTCTTGAAATTTATTATTCATAAAGTGGCATTCCTTTTCACTGAGCCATCCTCATTGTGAGACAAAATTACAAAGACCCGAATATTGGGATTTCAAGAATATTTTGGGACTTATTATTGAAGGTAAGTATATAGGGCCTGATTATGATGCCGGTCAGTCTGACTTCCTCTGTCCTGTCGGAGGTTATCAGACTGCTGCAGTCTCATTGGAAGTGGTTGGTCCTATCGCTGGATTACGATGCATGCATCCTGTACTCCGACCGACTGCTGAAAGACCACAGACTCCGACACCCTTTCTCCAACTGTCGAGATGGTGGTTGGAGAAAAACAGCATATATAAGGGA
The DNA here is from genome assembly GCF_964263255.1 of Lissotriton vulgaris. Taxonomy (NCBI): domain Eukaryota; kingdom Metazoa; phylum Chordata; class Amphibia; order Caudata; family Salamandridae; genus Lissotriton; species Lissotriton vulgaris. Next base: position 885,824,357 of record NC_141694.1, read on the forward strand.
GTACTCCAACAGCCGTCCAGATTACGATGTGGGTTTCAACAAACTGACCCTGGTGGTCCGACTGACTGGCTCGAGTAGTGGAAACAATGGATTTGGGGTGCATACTCACCCAAATCCGCTTCTCTCCAGCAGTCTCCACCGTGGATCCCTTCCTCCAGGCCCCCCTTCGCCTGAGCAGCTGCACCCCTATGACTACGATCCTGTGTGCTCTGAGAGCCAGGTAAGTCCTTACGTGGTATGTTCCCCCATTGAAAGGACCTTGAACATTCCGCCACACTTCAGCAATGGGGTATATGGTGCACAAGGCACATACCCACATAAGTCAAGCATGTGTGTACAATTCACATGTTTTCTGTGATTTTGTATGCATTTGCAGCAATATATTCAGGGGTATGTGCTCTGCTGTAGATGAGACCACCAGGATAGCAGTGGTTGCATCATAATATGATGGGGAAAACTTCCTGGCCTCAGTGGTCGGAAAGGACCCGCGTAGACCGTGGTCAGACAGTTAGTCCGACTGGCATTGTAATTAGGCCCATAGTCTTTTTAAGTATGTCATTTCTTTCATTTTTATATAATTGCCTATCATATCATTTTATAAAATAGTATGCCAAATCTTAATTATTTTACTATTATAAGTTAAAAGTACTAAAATAATATAAGTATTTAGTTTGTTTTAGTATATTTGCAACATTTTACATGAAATATATATTTTTTACTTCATAAGAAATAGTTAGACAATTAGTCAGTTGTTAGATTTAAGGGGATAAGAATAAAAAGCTTGTAATATGTATATTATTATTATTGTGTATAAAATAATGTATTGATTGAATAGATGTAATTATTGATAATTAAATATGTACATGGATTATTTAATTGATTAATTAGTATTTTAATTATTTGTTGATTTTTAATTGTAATTCATTTATATTTATTGATTTATTACATTTAATTAAAACATTAAAATAATGTTTTTATTTGTAATATAACATTTGTATTCAATAATGGTATTGTTTTATATTTATTGAACATGTATAAAATTTTGAAGAACATTTTAAAATGTAAATGTTTTTTATTCCACATTTAAATGTTTTTATTTTAAATATTGTGTGACTAGTAAATCTGACCTCTCCAAAGTCCAGTACTGTCCCTACTGTTGCTCAGATTTGAGTGCAAATAGTAAACCTACCTTAATTCCCATAAAGCCGTGCACTTTTCCTGTTGTTGTTTTAATTAGAGGGGAAATTCTAAATCTTACACCCTCCAGAATCCAAACCTTTCCATACTCTTTTCCTGATTGGAGTGGAAATAGTAAATCTACCCCCTTCAAAGTCAAATACTTTCCCTGATGTAGCTTAAATTGGAGGGGAATATTAATTCTGAACCCTGGAAACATTATGTTTGCTTACATTGTAGTGTCAATAGCAGTTCTGGCCCCTCCAAAGTTCAACGATTTCCTTACTTTTGCTTGTGTTTAGGTGGGAATTGAAAATATGACCCCTACACAGTCCACCACTTTCCCTACTGGTTTATATATCTTAAGTGTATTTTTTGTGTTCTTTTTTTATTTTAATTTTGATTCGAATTGCTTTAAGTATTTGTCATAAATGTGTGTTTCGCTTGCAAATCTTATTAATCATTTTAATGTAATTTATTTGTAATAACTGTTTACATAATACTTTATTTTTTTAGATCTTATTTTTATTTTGTTAACTTTATTTGATCAAAAATGTTTTAATGGTATTTTTCTTTTAACTTTTAAATATATAATTTAAATTAATTATAATTCTCTATATGATAAAACTGATATACTTACCTGTGTTTTGACAATAGTCTGCTCTACTATGTCTTTTGGTAGTTTACATACTAATGGCCCGATTACGATGTTGGTCGTACGACCGACATCGTTGGTTTCAGTTCTGATCAGCTGATTATTATACAGTCAGTCAGAATTCACACCGGCCAGTTATTCTGGCTGGCTTCGGACGGGCTCCAAGATCCAGTCTGCCAGTCGGAGACCGGCCTGTAATCCAAATGGAAAGTATTTCTGCCTTCTAGATTCGGATGCAGGGTTTTCGGCAGAGTTTCGATGCCGGTCTTTCTGACATAGAAACCCTGTTGGAAAGCATGTCAGCGGGCTCCTAGTAGACCCCCCTTCTGTATTTACCCTCCAGTTGTGGGCCGAGAGGGCACCAATGGTGCCCCCTGTTGATCTCTGCACCTTGTGGCAGGCACCTTGAGGTGCTCTCCACGGGGAAAATGGATGACCACAGGCTCCCTTCTTCTCAATGGGAGCTTGAGTTATGGCCGGTTTCCAGCTGTGACACATGCTCCCATTAAGAAATGAGAAAAGGCCACCACACAATGTTTGGTTGCATTGTGATTAGGCGGTCGGGCCCGTTGACCAGTGGTCGGTCGGTCTTGTTTCCACAACGGCATCGACCTGAAATCATAATAAGGCCCTAAGTATGTAAAAACAATTATTTGGTTCCCGTTATTTTTTTATGATATTAGTGTATCACAATATGTTTGTTCTAAATATTATGTCATACAACCGGGGAAAAAGGTGGCAGGCATATTACAGTTAACTTAATACTTTATAAAATTCCATCTGGCATAATTGCTACATCACTTGAACATTGTGAACACAATCTAAAGGCAATTGGCATTAGGACACCAAATATTTGTACTACATCCACTTGCCATTGCTTTCATATAGTGAAATCTCAAACAACCCCTATAATTCATGTTGCTCATAAACCTTGATATATATTTAAAGAATGTACAGTGAATTTAACTGATGGCCTCTAAATTGTTATCAATATGAGCAAATGCTCCAATTGTATTAATTCATATAATTCTGCTGTTTTATGTTGTGTACTCAAGAGGCTGTTCTATTGTCAATCTTGCTTTTCTAAGTAAAATGTACAAAAACAGAAAGTAAAGCAGTAACCCCGACGCTACCATTTGTTCAAGTGTTTTCTATGTCCTTTCCTTTTTTGCTTGGCCATGCTGAGAAATATCTGAAACATTTACTTCTTGGAAAAAACATGTTGTTGTAGACACTGGCCAGCATTGTGATCTTGCCTCCCACGCTCTGTATCGCTAATCAGTGACTCATTCTGTAGATTGAGCTCAAATAGTAAGCATGAGCAGGGTTAGATGCACTTCATTTTTGCCGTGTACATCCCTTCCTTGGTTAATACCTATAAAAGTACACATTACAAAACTTTAAAAAAAGTCTGATAATATCGGTCCATTCTTTCTTTTTGGTTTAAATAATTTTTATTGCATTTCGTGAAATAAAACATAAAACAAGGCAGGTATAGCCAGTCTCGATGCCACCCTCGGTCTCTGATCTCGGTCCCCCCACCCCCGGGTTACTCAACATGCGGATGGGAGCGGAAAATGTGTCCATGCGAGCAGGCGTGGGCTCGGTGTTGAAAGATAGTGCCCCGAACAACCCCAACCGAACGGTCCCCCTTCCGCCCGTCCCCCCTCCCTCTTCCCTCCCGGGTCCCCCCCTCCGGTATGGGCAGCGCGCTAATGGACATTGTGATCGTCAGTGACTGGAAGAGCTTAGGTGGGCGGGTCAGCTGGTTCAAGAAAAGCGTCAGCGAGGTGTAGAACCCTTAGGTACTTCGGGCAGGTAAACTCATTGAATTCCTCCGATAGAAGGTCTACTAGGGGCTGCCAGGTGTCAATGAACGTGTCTTGTGTCTGGGTGAGGGTGGCCTGTATCCTTTCCATGCCCATAGTGTACCAAAGCCGGTGTAGCCACCCCGTGTGTGTGGGTTTCCGTGTGGTGCCCCATAACGAAAGGATGTGTTGTGTCGCTGCCCCAATCGCCAGCCCCATTTGATTACCCCTGAGGGACTTGAGCGGAAAGGTGATTTTGTTGGGTAGGCCTAGCAGTGTATACGCTGGAAAGCGAGGTATTTCTGTGTCAAAGTATTTATCTATATCCCTCAGTACTTGCTCCCAAAATTCCTGCACTTCAGCGCACTCCCACAGTATGTGGATTAAAGTGCCTACGTGTCCGCAGCCCCTCCAGCATTGGTGATCACGACTGAGGGTACTTTGGTGAAGGCGTGTTGGCGTCAAGTGCCAGTAGTAAGCTACCTTGACCGCTGATTCTTTGCTAGCTACGTTCCTTGCGGTGTGGTGAGCTCTATAATAGACATCTTGCCACTCTTTGTCAGTAAGGGATCGGCCTAGTTCCTGTTCCCATCTTTTTTGACCAGCTGAACGTGATTCGGGTAGCGGCGGGCACAGCATTTTATACAGATCCGTTATCGCCTGCTTCTCTGTCTTCTTGGTGTAGAGCCACTTTTCAAAGGGTGTGAGGTGTCTACTGACCAGTGGTAACACGTCCCTGTCCGTGAGCCAGTGACGGATTTGAAAATATTGAAAGCGTGGGAGCCATGGGATCGCATATGTCTCCTGCAAGGTAGTTAGCAGCATAAATCCTTCCAGGTCAAACAAGTGTCCTGCTGACCTGCAGTCCGAAGACCTCCATTGAGGAAAAGAGCCCTGGACCATGCCCAGCTCAAACGCCAGGCTGTCGAACAAAGGCGTCATCGGAGAGGGATATGTAGTGAGACCTCTAGACACGGCCACCCTGTCCCACACCTGCATAATAGTGCACGTGATAGGAGACTTTTTCATGTATGCTGAGCAATCTTGACGCCTCAGGAATGGAACTCTCCATAGTGGCATTTGGGCCATCGCCCGGTCCTGGAACAGCCACCTCTTTTTAGATTCGGGGCGATGCCACTCCAGTAAGTATCGGAGCTGCGTAGCCTGAAAGTATCTCTGCAGGTCTGGGACACCCAGTCCGCCGACCGACGTGGTCTGTCCGGTGAGGTCTCTACGAAGCCGTGGTTTATTCCCTGCCCAGACAAACTGACGGATGGCGTCCTGAAGTTTTTTGAGCAGTCCTAATGGGGGCGTGATTGGCAACGTCTGGAACAAGTTCAGTACCCTCAGAAGCAGGGACATTGTCACCGCCCCCACGCGCCCCAACCACGATAGTGAGTGTGTGCGCATGTTAAGAATAAATCAGGAGGCTTTTTGAAGAAAGATAAACTGTGAAGTTTATTCCTTATGGTTATAACTCCACCCGGACACGAAGCGTCCAATCAGCGGCCAGCCAACGGTTACAATGCCAACCGTAGATCAGCCGCCCATGCACGGGAGGCAACATATTTGTATAATAACATGTAAAAAGCATGGGCTGCGGCTCGTGTAGACCTCGAGCCGAGCCCGTAACTGGAATGGTCGAACGCCGCGTGAAACATCACGCGGTGTAAGACGCGCATTACATTACACCACCTTCCCCCTTACAACAGCGAAAACAACAAATAAATAAAACAACATTCAGAATCTAACAAATTCATTATATCTTTCCTTTGCTCTAATACGTCTGCCAAAAGAAGAAAAGGTTTGGTTAATAGCAGAATTCTGTGGGGAAAGATTAGTGGAAGAATCAGGAGAATTCTCTAAACCCCTGACAGGAAGCTGTACACAGGCGTGAGGAGAATCAGAAGGTATATTGGAACCATTCAGCCAAAAACTCCAATCCAAATTATCAGAATTATCTCCACACTTCCTACTTTTGATAATTTCTGCTTGATGGTCAGACACTCTCACCAATTGGCGTTTATTCCACCAACCCTTCTTGCCAAGGAAAGCCGCTCCCTTACTAACTTTCACCACTTGAACAGGTGCAAAAAATTTCGAACGCCCTTTAACAACTCTACCAGGATTTTTGATTAATACCCAGTCACCAACTAGAACATCCACTAGTTTACCATCTGAGGTACCATCAAAATGCAACTTCATTTGGTTTTGTTTCTCTTGGACAGCTTTCTTAACTGAATCAAAATCAGCAACTTTCCTATCCGAACCCTGATGCAACCAAGAAGGGAACAAAACAGAACGATTTTCCCTCCCCCTCAAAAGTGAAAAAGGAGATACGCCAGTGACGCAATGAGGAGATGTATTATAGTGCCAGACCTTTTTCTAAATAAATTCTCCTACCTTGTAGCCACAAGATACTGCAGTCTGGATACCTTCTTTAATTACTTTATTTCCCCTCTCCACAAGACCGTTTGAAGCTGGAGAATATAATGCTACCTTCAGTTGTTTAATATCCAATTCTTTCACAAATTTACACATTTTATCAGACACAAAATGAGTCCCATTATCCGTGACGATAAACCTTGGAGATCCTTCTAAATCAAAAACCTTTTTGAGAAAAGTTATGGTAGATTCCGAGTCTGGTAATTTAACAAAATCAAAGTACATCCACTTCGAAAAATAATCGACTAAAAGAATTAAATACTTATTTTCCTGATGCAGAATGGCATACGGACCTGAAAAATCTACCCCAACTTTCTCCCAAGGTGAGTCAGGAAAATCGGTAGGATGTAAGTGTAGGAAGGTGGATACCTGACTATGGTTGCCCCCAACTTTTTGCCTGATGTTTTGCTGGTTTTCTGACTTAGTTGGCCTGGGACCCTGCCAATCAGGACCCCAGGCCTACTGCTCTCTCTCTAAAATGGATTCCATGTACCTTAGGTACATTTCCAATTGGTACTGGGCCACCTTATCAGACCCTGTAACTCAGGGCATAGGTGTACCCAGGGCCTACCAGGGGCTGCAGCATGTATTATGCCACCCCTGGCTGGCCATCTAAATCTGACACAACTGGCTGCACGATAGCTGGGGCAAGGTGGTGTAATCACCCTTTGCTGTAGATATAGTACACCTATATCTAACCCTAAATTGGACACACAGATTCCTATCAGTCACTCCTATGGCAGGCCTTGACAATCCTGAAGGCAGAGTGCTTGGAATCGTGTGAGATGGTGCTCTTGCATGAGCTGAGCCCGTTTGCAGCTTGCGGAACCAAGTCCTAATAGCTGTTCCATGATAACGCATACCATATACTCTTAAGTGCATTATAATCCTCGCGGTTAAATGTTATCTTTGGTATCGCTTTATCAAAACATGTTGAGTAAGGTGTCATACGAATTGGAATACTAACCCCTCGCCAATTCTGGCGACGGGGTTAGCATTCCACCCTTCTAGAGGGACACGACATGTATGTAACTGTGAACCCCGGTTAAAGTTAACTCAAGCCTCAGCATCACAAAATGGATGCTGCCACCACAGACACAAGTCTGATCCCCTGCAGCTGGGAGTCCTTCCAGCGAGGGGAGCTTGGACAAAGGGTTTCCTGTCAGGGGCGGTGCTAGCACCATCCCAGACAGGGTTTTGTGTATCCTGGGTAGGCAGGGCTTTACAGGAAGGTGACTGCAAGTGGCACCCCGGTGCTCACTACGCATCTGCCGGCTAGAGCCAGTTCCAGGGGCACACCAGCCCCTGGCCTGGGGAAAGTCCGGCATGGGAGAGGGGTGTAACCACTCCCCTTCCTGGTCCCACCCCTAGGGCAGGACCTAGTCGCGTACTCACCCCTTTCTTTAGGATAAAGGCAGGAGCGGGGACCCTTCCAAATAAGATCATCTTTGAATCAAGAAACTACTTTCTACGAAAGGAACTCTCGACTTCTTCTCAAGATTTCTCCCTTGTGGCTAAGGAGTAGTCACCCTGCATCCGCAGGCACCATCTAAGAACTCTGCGGTTTGCTGCACGTCCTTCCTCAGGAATCCGACCGACCAGCACGACGAGACCCAGCTTCCCTGGCACCTCTGACCTCTACCTACCTCTACAGCTAAGCTGAGAACCGTAGGTGCGACGAGACCTCGAGGGACCGGCCATCATCAGAACTGCACGACTTCTATCCAGCACGACCGCCGAGGGATCCTCTGGTGAGTGCTTTGGGGTCCGAGAAGCCCCGACCCTGAGCAGATCTAGCACCGAAGTCCAGCCTCCCAGCATCTCCACGATCTGCGTGGGGCCCTTCTGCTTTTTGCTGCTCACCGCGTTGTTTGGCTACTAGCCCGCTGGCTTGTGGTCTTCCTAACGACGCCCGACGACATCACTGCTGCTGGTCTGGTTGCTCCAGACTGGCCCTTGCTCCCTTCCAAAAGAGGAGCCCCCCGGACCCTCCTGGTCCACTCCAGACGCCATTTTAGGTCCACCGCGTGGGCTTGAATTTGCCAAGACTTGTTGCCCCAATCCTGGGTCCAGCGACGTCGACAGCATCCTCCATCGTGGGACAGCTCGCACCTCCATCCTGGTCGCTGACAACGCCTCCTGGTCCGTGAGACTGCAGAGCCCAGCGTCACCCACTCACCTAGTCGAGGTGACTACCATCCGGTGCCCTCCTGGTGCCACCTGACTACTGGCTAGTAGTCACGAACTTGGTCCCCTCTGCTGTCAGGTGTCATCCATCTTCGATCCAGGCTTGGATCACTCGAACAATCTTCACTGGTTGCCTGCCAGCAACTCCTTTCTTCAGGCTCCTGGTTCGTCTACGAGGATTCCCGACGTCTTTTGAGACCTATGCAGCTGCAGCCCCTGGGCTAAGTAACTTCGGCATTTCGGTGCTCCAGCATAGCCTCACTATCCAAGGGTCAGGATCCACTGTCGTTTTCGACCTACCTTATCGGGTTCACCCGAGAACACTAACTTTGTCTTTACTAGCTCCCATAGACTTTGTCCCGCATCCCGCGTGAGAGTGCACACTCTGCACCGAGTCCCCTAGGCCTCCTACTAGTAATCTGAAGGTTCAGTAACGTAGTCCTAGCGATTTCAAAGCCTATTAGTACAGTACTTACCTGCTAGTATTTTCGCATTCCACTTCCATAGTATATGGTTTTTCGTGCCCCTCGGGTATTTGTGTAAATTGTGCAACTTGAAGTATTTTGATAAGAGTGTTGTTGTGTGCTTAGTACCCTGTTCGTGGGACAGCTCGCACCTCCATCCTGGTCGCCGACAACGCCTCCTGGTCCGTGAGACTGCAGAGCCCAGCGTCGCCCACTCACCTAGTCGAGGTGACTACCATCTGGTGCCCTCCTGGTGCCACCTGACTACTGGCTAGTAGTCACGAACTTGGTCCCCTCTGCTTTCAGGTGTCATCCATCTTCGATCCAGGCTTGGATCACTCGAACAATCTTCACTGGTCGCCTGCCAGCAACTCCTTTCTTCAGCCTCCTGGTTCGTCTACGAGGATTCCCGACGTCTTTTGAGACCTATGCAGCTGCAGCCCCTGGGCTAGGTAACTTCGGCATTTCGGTGCCCCAGCATAGCCTCACTATCCAAGGGTCAGGATCCACTGTCGTTTTCGACCTACCTTATCGGGTTCGCCCGAGAACACTAACTTTGTCTTTACTAGCTCCCATGGACTTTGTCCCGCATCCCGCGTGAGAGTGCACACTCTGCACCCGAGTCCCCTAGGCCTCCTACTAGTAATCTGAAGGTTCAGTAACGTAGTCCTAGCGATTCCAAAGCCTATTAGTACAGTACTTACCTGCTAGTAATTTCGCATTCCACTTCCATAGTATATGGTTTTTCGTGCCCCTCGGGCATTTGTGTAAATTGTGCAACTTGAAGTATTTTTATAAGAGTGTTGTTGTGTGCTTAGTACCCTGTCCTCATAAAGAGTACAGGGCTGTTGTGATCTAAATAAATACACTGTTTATTTTCATAACACTTGTGTGGTGTCCTTTCACTTGGTGTTCAAGGGGTATATGTGATGGTATAACAGCTGGCTTAACACGCCCTCTAGAGTTTAGCCCGAAGACTGCTCATATCCACACTACTAGGATAGCTGGTCTATAAGGTTCACAATAAGGGTTGTTTGGACTGATGCAAAGTGCTCACTAGAATAGTGAACACTATATATCAGGCCAACTTCTCACAGTAAGGGTACTTTTAACGTACGCCAATGCTTGTCAGATAACAAACATTCCGGGCAAGAGTCAATTAAATTCTTGACCTGGGTATCCATTGATGCCACCAATAATGCTGTTTAATCCGCATAGATGTCTTAGTCACCCCTAAATGACCTTGATGAGCCTTGTTAATAATGGATTCTCTCAGTTTAAAAGGAGGAACAAACTTCTCACCTCTCCGAACTATACCGTTCTCAACAGAAAGTTCCTCAGCGACTTGCGCAAAACTACGTAGATCCCCGCTCAAACCCCTAGGTTCAGGCCAACAGTGAGTAGTAAATTCAACAACTTTCAACAACACATTGTCAACAGTGGTAGCTTCCTTCCAATCATCCTCAGAGATAACGTCGCTAATCTCATTCACAGCGTCCACAAATGTGACACATTCTACATCTTCCACTAGAAAATCCTCATCATCATCTTTGGTCATAGCCATCCTAGATAGGCAATCAGCACGAAAATTGCCCCCTACAATATGCTTTACCGTAAAGTTAAATTCCTGTAATTTTGAAACTAGTCTCATAAGCCGTGCTGACATGGAAGCTGAGTTAGACTTATTAAAGATATAAATCAGGGGTTTGTGATCGGTAACCAACTCAAATCTCCTTCCCCATATGTACATCTTGAATTTGTGAACTGCCCAAGCACAAGCTAGGGCTTCCCTCTCTATCGTGCTGTACCTCTGCTCAAAATCTTTAAGGGCTCTAGAAGCAAACGCGACTGTCTGTTCTTGGCCATTAACCTTCTGAGTAAGAACCGCCTCTAGACCAGAAATACTCGCGTCGACAGTGATAACAGAGACAGCATCCTCCCTGAAAGCATGTATGGCCTTTGCCGAAACAATCATTTTCTTAACTTCACAAAAACCCCTGTTCAACTCGTCAGTCCAAATAAAATTGGACCCCTTCCTTAAAAGATGCCTTAAAGGCTCAACCAGTTGTGAATATGATTGGACAAACCTAGCGTAGTACTCTGCTAATCCGAGGAAAGATCGTAAAGCGTCCTTATCTGGAGGGGGTTTTGCATCCTCAATGGCTCTAATAACCGAAAATTTGGGAGTAATGCCTTGGGCTGAGACAGTATGACCCAAGTAATCTATTTTGTTCATTGCAAATTTGCATTTATCACTGCGAACTGTCATATTCCTTGACATCAAAATTGAAAGAACATTTCTGAGAATTTTATTATGTTCGTCTAGAGTTTTGGCGAAAATCAAAATATCATCAAGATATGCCTGCACACCAGCTATCCCTTGAAATAATACATCCATCAGCTTCTGGAAAACGCTACCTGCAGACGCTAAACCAAAAGGAAGGCGTAGGAATTTGAAGGCCCCAAAGGGTGTGATAAAAGATGTAAGTTCTTGGGACTCCTTAGCCAGTGGAACCTGATGGTACGCTGACCTAAGATCGATCAGCAAAAACCATCTTGCCTCCCCAATGTTCGCCAGAAGCTCATGGATTCTAGGAAGCGGGTGACAGTCAACGATTATGTTCTTATTTAATGAGCGTACATCCGCACACAATCTGATCTCTCCTTTCTTTTTACGGGCAACTACAATTGGTGCGACCCATTGAGAAGAATTGACATGAGTAATAATGCCTTGTTTACACAAATCATTTAACATTTCTTTCATTTCTGATCTGACACTTAATGGAACCGCTCTAACTTTATGTGCTACAGGCTGAGCTCCAGGTATTAACCTTATCTTGTGTTCAAATCCTTTCACACTCCCCACCATCTCCTTAAAAACAGGTTTAAATTCTGACACAATTTCTTGTACATTAACATTAGAACTCTCCACGACAGCTATAGGAAGATCGTTGGAAACAGTCTTGAACTTAGGCAACTCTCCTACCTTGATGGGATTATCGTCTCCAGGAACTAAATAAAGGCCCATCTTGGCTAAATCTTTCCAGCCTACAATATTTTTACCTTTTTCTGCAACATAAATCTTAGTAACTGTTTCCCTCCCACGGCACTGGACTAATCCTTCAAAGTAACCCAGCATGTTAATATCTTTTTCGCCAAATGCTCTTGGATTAACATCAGATTCAATTAGTTCAATTCTTCTGTCCCATTTCTCATAAAAGGTTGAGTCTCTGAGAATTGTAAATGGCGAACCTGAATAAGCCATAACCTGGAGATGAACATTATCAATAATAGCGGAGCATAAGGGACCCTTAATTGAGTCTACATCGCCATTTAAATCCAGGGTTACTATAATGTTCCTAAAAGAATTTGAACAAGAATCAACATCAACAACATTTACACTTGGAGGTTTCTTGGCAAATCTGCAAACGCCTTGGAAATGACCAATTTTCTTACATATAGAACAACGCTTCTTGAGTGCAGGACAGTTCGGAGCATTACATTACAGCGCCATTTCGCCAGGTCTCATAGGAGCCGACCCAGGAGATCCGAATAGTTCTGTTCCACTGTCTGCACAGTGCTGGGCATCAGGGATATGCCCAGGTAGGGCACCGATAAACTGAAGGAGAGCCTCCCTAGGTTGCGAGGCAGCATGCGAGACGTGCGGGCATTGCGCCCCAGCGCGAGTACCAGAGATTTCCCTATGTTCATTTTAAACCCTGAGACTTTCCCAAACTCCTCCATTTCTGTCAGAAACGCTAGGATTGAGTTGATAGGGTCTTCTACCGGCACGAGGATGTCGTTCGCGTAGAGGGTTATGGTCTCTTCTTCACCCCCAAATTTGATTCCGGTAATCGCTGGGTTGTCTCTAAGTATGGGCAAAATTTGCGAATTCGCGATCCGCGAATACGTGCGAAAGCGAACTCGCAATTCGCAAAATTTGTGAATCCGTGCGAATTTGCAAATTTGCTGTTTTTGCCAGTTCGCGAGGGTTTTGTACAAGTTCGGGAGCGCGAACTTACTTGTGTGGTCGCAACGGTCGCGACCATGTTGTTTCTACATGTCCAGCCTGTTTGCGACCCTGTGGTTCATCGCTGCCACCCTCCGGTTCATCACTGCCACCCTCCGGTTCATCACTGCCACCCTCTGGTTCACCAATGCCACCCTCTGGTTCACCAATGCCACCCTCTGGTTTGCCACTTCCACCCTCTGGATCATCACTGCCACCCTCTGTTTCACCACTGCCACCCTCTGATTCATCACTGCTATCCTCTGGTTCATCACCTTGTGGTTCACCACTGCCACCCTCTGGTCCATCACTGCCACCCTCTGGATCATTACTGCCATCCTCTGGTTCGCCACTGCCACCCTCTGGATCATCACTGTCACTCTCTGGTTTGCCACTGCCACCCTCTGGTTCATCACTGCCACCCTCTGGTTCATCACTACCACCCTCTGGTTCATCACTGCCACCCTCTGGTTGATCCCTGCCATCCTCTGCTTCATCCCTGCCAGCCTCTGGTTCATCACTGCCACCCTCTGGTTTGCCACTGCCACCCTCTGGATCATCACTGTCCCCCTATGGTTTATCACAGGACCCTCTGGTCCATCACTTCTACCCTCTGGTTGATCACTGCCATCCTCTGGTTCATCCCTGCCACCCTCTGGCTCATCACTGCCACCCTCTGATTTGCCACTGCCACCCTCTGGATCATCACTTCCACCCTCTGCTTCACCAGTGCCAACCTCTGGTTCATCACTGCCACCCTGTGGTTGATCGCTACCACCTTCTGGTTCAAGTCTGTCACCCTCTGGTGGTTGATCACTGCCATCCTCTGGTTTATCCCTGCCACCCTCTGGTTCATCACTGCCACCCTCTGGTTTGCCACTGCCACCCTCTGGATCCTCACTGCCCCCCTCTGGTTTATCACAGCACCCTCTGGTTCACCACTACCACCCTCTTGTTCACCACTGTAGACTATAGGGGGAAAGCAAAGCACACATTCCCAGCCTCAACTGAGATAAATTCATTTGGGTCTGGTTAATGTGTCACTGAATTTGAGCTTCAAGTCTGGCACCTGCTTCCTTAGCTGTAAGTGCTTCCTGTTGCAGTTTTTTTACGGGAGCATTGTGCCATACTTGTAACTATTCTCTGACCCTGCTTTGAGGGTCAGAGCAGGGTCAGAGAATAGTTGCAAGTAGGCAACTGGACTTTGGAGGGGCCCCTCAGGAAGCACTACAGGGAATGGTTACAAATTAGCTTGAACTTTTGCACCTGCTAAGTGCTTTCAGTTTTGCAAAATTCATTTTTCTGCAATTTTGCGAGATTCGCGGGGCGCAAATTCGCGCTAAATCGAACTCGCAATCCGCGAATTCGTGCAGAATAGCGGATTTTTTTTGCATGTTCGTAGGGTTTTTTGCATCTTCGTAAGCCGCTTGCGGCTACCGGGTACTGTTGAGGCTCTTGCTGATTCGTCTCAGTCATCCGTGTGATGGTTAATATCAAAGATGCGACACACCATAGGAGTATCCGTGTGCGTGGCAGGTTAAGCCGTACTGCTTTCCAGCGTCTCCACGTGTAAATGCGGAAGTCATTAACACGCGGAGACGCTGGAAAGCTGAGACGGCTGAGACGAATCAGCGAGAGCCTCCACAGTACCCGGTAGCCGGGTCGGAATTAGAACCGGCTGAGAGCACATAGCCATTGTGGCAATAGCTTTGGAACTGCTGCCCGCGGGAGCCCTGATGAAGACGTGGGCTACTAGTCCTGACGAAACATTTGTTGGCTAGGTGTGGTGAATAAAATCGGAATTGAAGAAAAACTTCTATCAAGACTACTACCACATTGTTTGTCTATTGGTTGTGTTGTTTGATTACCTACAGCATTTACTATGTAAAAGGCAACGTGTGCACAGATACCTGTTGTATCAATTATGTTTGGATCTTGGTCCTAATTGGAGGTTTAGGTTCTTCCTCCTATCTGGGGCACCCTCAAAATAGTGGTTAGAAATTATAAATAACAAGACACACGGGAGGCGCCAGTTGTGGATCGACAATCAAAAAAAAACTGGTCCGTTATCTTCAAAATGTTATACTGTGTTTGCTACTTGCTGGTGTTACTGATGCTGGTGTTACTGAGTGTCAACTTTCCGTTGAATTATTTTGACTTTATGTTAAAGACTATTGGCTACAGTATTTTTCTTTCTTTCTTCATAGATGCTACTCCAAAAAAGCTCACCCGTAAGGAGATGGCTGTCTGGGCCAGGGCCTGTAAGCTGGAGGCTATTATTACCGAGTATCGCCGGTTGTGGGCTCGGAAGCATGAGGACACTACAACAACCAGTACATCCTCCTCCAGTACCCCCGGGTCCACCAGCCACAAGCCTCCAGCCAAACAGAGCCGTGGCCCGACAGCCTCCCGCCGCACAGCAGCAAAAACAACAGCTGCCCCCCCCCAGAGCCTGGATGGTACGTCAGCACCGCTTCTGAAAGCGAGTGGACTACCTGGAGCAGTTGGGCGAAAAACATCAGTGCCAGCTCCGGGACCTCCACAAAGCGCTGCGGGACGTGCAGCACCAGCTGTCCAGACTAAGCCACCGGAGGAAGTGACTGTCCCTTGCCCCTTTTTTAAAGACTTTTGGGGGGGTGGGAATTGGGTTTTTGGGAAAGGGGACTTTTTGATTTTTGGACATTGGTTTGGTTAGGGAGGGGGGTGAGTTGGGGATAATTTTTTTTTAATTTTGTGACAACAACATCCATAATTTATATTTCTTAATAATTATATTTTTCATTCCAAAACACAGTATACGCGCTCATATTATTTTGTTTGGGGGTTGGCGGTGGTTACTGGACGTTTGGTTTACTAGTAGTACTGTCAGTCTCTGCTCTCCTCCCAACTTAGTCCTAGCCCATTATTCTACTACCTCTCCAATATGCTTATCTTACCTGTGATTTGTGAATCACGGTTGGTGAATAAGGTTGGTTTTTGACTTGAATTCTCGACAGATTCAATATCATTGTTGTGCTGGTAGCAGTAGTGGTACACACTGGCAGTATCACCATATGAAAAAAAAGGAAATGAAACATTGAGTGGGCTGAGCGTAGCATTAGAAACAGTACATTAGATAGTACGGTAGAGAACAGCGCCCTAAATTGTAGCCTAAGCAGTGTTAAATTAATGTAAATATAAGAAGTAGTTGCGTTGAGTTGGACTGCTATAAGAAATTAAGGCAAAGGACATGTCATCAACGTAACGTAAGCATTAAGCATTTGATTGTTCACATCGTGTAGGAGGAGGATGTTCTTATTAATCCACGATGGCGCACATGAACTTCTGAGTGTAATGATTTTGGCTGCTTTGACCTTATCCTCCCCAGCAAGTGTGTGGAATTTATTGTTGTTGTCCGTCACACCACAATGAAATACCACACAACCCGGGGGAAGAGGGTTGGGGTTTGAAAATTGGATGGGAATGGGGTTTTTTGGGAAAGTTTGGTAGAGAGGAAAAAAGACACAGCATGGACAGTCAAACAACAAATGAAGAGAAACACATTTTTGGATTTGAACTACGAAGAAACAAGTTGAGAGTACAGGGCTGCAGTCATTACACAATTTCACTTGCCTCTCTGCCCTCAGAGAGAACAAACACTTAGAGCATTAAATTACTGTAAAACATAGCAAAAACATAGCAAATTTAGAAGCAGAAAGAAAAGAAATGCAGATTCACACTCATAGAAGTTCACAGCAATAACATTACTTAAAAGATAAGTAGAAATGAATGGATACTGTTACTGTATGTTGTCGTAATTGTCCTGTTGAATTTGGGAAGCTGCATGCATCAAGCCCTTCCAAGGTATTTGCGGTACTCCTCCGTTCCATCTGACACTCCGTCGATCAATGTTGGTGACCAGAAGACACTCTGTCCACTGCCTGCCTGGCGGATGCTGAATTGCGTGTCGCTAATGTGAAGCCTGACTTCATCCTTTTTTCCATTGCACAGGGTGAAAGCCGCCCTGTAAATGTTGATGCAAAAACAGGAAGTGATATTAAAACACCACTGAGAAAAAAATATAAGGTACGTACGCTGTGTAGTGCAAAAAGTCACACTTTCAGTGTCAGAATCGACAGTACAATAGTTTCGAAAGGGCAAACTATGAGTCTCCTTTAGAAGGATAAATAAGTATGGCCGAATTTTGCGGATCTTTCCCCTCAAGCTAGGTGTAGTGTAAACTACGATTTTAGAGCAACATTAGACGTTCCCAGCAGTACTCCCAGACCCTTAAAAGCCGACGCTAAAATGTAGATTACCCCCAATCAGACCACAAAAAACGTGCAATACTACTACCTGTCTGAGGTCCAGTGGAAAATGGTGACAAAACGTACTTTGAAAGTAAAGTAGGCCGAAATCCCCCCTTTCCCACCATGGATTTTCTTCAAACTACTTGCAACCAAAATTAGACATTTCTCGACAAGTGCTAAAAGAGTAGACCCCAGAACCCAGTTGCCAAAATCTCGAACTCCCCCAAACACATGCAATACTGCTAACCCTAACGAGCCCTAAGTTAAAAATAGTGTCAAAGGCTTTCTTCTACTAGGCCCTAACTCCACTTTGCCACCATGGATTTTCTTCAAACCACTTGCAATCAAAAGTATCCATACCCAGCGTTGGTCCAAGACCCCAAAACCCACCCCAAAACACCAGGAACCCCCCCAAACAGACCCCCAAAAACGCTAAAGTGAGCAAAATGCCTAAAAATGGAAAAACATTTTCACCTCTGATTTTCTCCAAACCACTATTAGCCGGTATTAGTCCTTCACAGCAATGCCCCCAGACCTGTCAACCCAGGCCAAAACAAGTTTAACCCCCCAAACAGCCAAAAAGCAATAATGGAAAAATGGGCACTTAGAAATACTTAGCCCTAGTTCCACAATCACTCCGTGTGCGCTCTGCAGTTATGCCCTAACTCCCCTTTGCCACCATGGATTTCCGTCAAACCTCTTGCAATCAAAAGTATCCATACCCAGTGTTGCTCCAAGACCCCAAAACCAACCCACAAAAATAAGGAACCCCCGCAAGCAGGACCCGGAAAACATGAAAGTGAGCGAAAACTCTGAAAAGTTTAAAACTTTTTCACCTCCGATTTTATACAAAACAGTTTTATCTGGTATTAGACCTTCACAGCAATGCCCCCAGACCTGTCAACCCAGGCGGAAAAAAGTTTAACACCCCCAAACAGGCAAAAAGCAAAATCACAAAAACAGGGACTTAGAAATATTTTGCCCTACTTCCAAAATCACTCCGTGCGCGCTCTGCAGCTAGGCCCTAACTCCCTTATGCCACCATGGATTTCCGTCAAACCTCTTGCAATAAAAAGTATCCATACCCAGCATTGCTCCAAGACCCCAAAACCCATCCACAAACACCAGGAACCCCCCCAAATAGCCCCCCGAAAACGCTAAAGTGAGCGAAATTCCTGAAAATGGAAAAACTTTTTCACCTCCGATTTTCTCCAAACCACTTTTATCAGGTATTAGACCTTGACAGCAATGCCCCCAGACCTGTCAACCCAGGCCAAAACAAGGTTAATCCCCCCAAACAGCCAAAAAGCAGTAATGGAAAAATGGGCACTTCGAAATACTTAGCCCTAGTTCCAAAATCACTCCGTGCGCGCTCTGCAGCTAGGCCCTAACTCCCCTTTGCCACCATGGATTTCCGTCAAACCTCTTGCAATCAAAAGTATCCATACCCAGCGTTGCTCCAAGACCCCAAAACCCACCCACAAACACCAGGAACCGCCCCAAGCAGGACCCCAAAAACATGAAAGTGAGTGAAAACTCTGAAAGGTTTCAAACTTTTTCACCTCCGATTTTATCCAAAACAGTTTTTTCTGGTATTAGACCTTCACAGCAATGCCCCCAGACCCGTCAACCCAGTCAAAAACAAGTTTAACACCCCCAAACAGGCAAAAAGCAAAATTACAAAAACAGGGACTTAGAAATATTTTGCCCTACCTCCAAAATCGCTCAGTGCGTGCTCTGCAGCTAGGCTCTAACTCCCCTTTGCCACCATGGATTTCCATCAAACCTCTTGCAATCAAAAGTATCCATACCCAGCGTTGCTCCAAGACCCCAAACCCCATCCACAAACACCAGGAACCCCCCAAACAGCCCCCTGAAAACGCTAAAGTGAGCGAAATTCCTGAAAATTATAAAACTTTTTCACCTCCGATTTTCCCCAAACCATTTTTATCCGGTATTAGACCTTCACAGCAATGCCCCCAGACCCATCAACCCAGGCGAAAACAAGTTTAACCCCCCCAAACAGCCAAAAAGCAGTAATGGAAAAATGGGCACTTCGAAATACTTAGCCCTAGTTCCAAAATCACTCCGTGCGCGCTCTGCAGCTAGGCCCTAACTCCCCTTTGCCACCATGGATTTCCGTCACACCTCTTGCAATCAAAAGTATCCATACCCAGCGTTGCTCCAAGACCCCAAAACCCACCCACAAACACCAGGAACTGCCCCAAGCAGGACCCCAAAAACATGAAAGTGAGTGAAAAGTCTGAAAGGTTTAAAACTTTTTCACCTCCGATTTTATCCAAAACACTTTTATCTGGTATTAGACCTTCACAGCAATGCCCCTAGACCCGTCAACCCAGGCAGAAACAAGTTTAACACCCCCAAACAGGCAAAAAGCTAAATTACAAAAACGGGGACTTAGAAATATTTTGCCCTACTTCCAAAATCACTCAGTGCGTGCTCTGCAGCTAGGCCCTAACTCCCCTTTGCCACCATCGATTTCCATCAAACCTCTTGCAATCAAAAGTATCCATACCCAGCGTTGTTCCAAGACCTCAAAACCCATCCACAAACACCAGGAACCCCGCCAAACAGCCCCCCGAAAACGCTAAAGTGAGCAAAATTCCTGAAAATGGAAAAAACTTTTTTACCTCTTATTTTCTCCAAACCACTTTTATCGGGTATTAGACCTTGACAGCAATGCCCCCCGACCCGTCATCCCAGGCAAAAACAAGTTTAACCCCCCCCCCCAAACAGCCAAAAAGCAAAAACTGGAAAAATGGGCACTTTGACGTATTTCTGCATATTTCCCAGATCACTCCGTGGGCGCTCTGCAGCTAGGCCCTAACTCCCCCTTGCCACCATAGATTTTCGTCAAACCTCTTGCAATAAAAAGTATCCATACCCAGCGTTGCTCAAAGACCCCAAAACCCACCCACAAACTCCAGGAACCCCCCAAGCAGGCCCCCAAAAACACGAAAGTGAGCGAAAACTCGGAAAAGTTTAAAACTTTTTCACCTCCGATTTTATCCAAAACACTTTTATCCGGTATTAGACCTTCACAGCAATGCTCCCAGACCCGTCAACCCAGGTGGAAACAAGTTTAACACCCCCAAGCAGGCAAAAAGCAAAAGTACGAAAACTGGGACTTCGAAATATTTTGCCCTACTTACAAAATCACTCTGTGCGCGCTCTGCAGCTAGGCCCTAACTCCCCTTTGCCACCATGGATTTCTGTCAAACCTCTTGCAATCAAAAGTATCCATACCCAGCGTTGCTCCAAGACCCCAAAACCCATCCACAAACACCAGGAACCCCCCCAAACAGCCCCCCGAAAACGCTAAAGTGAGCGAAATTCCTGAAAATGGAAAAACTTTTTCACCTCCGATTTTCGCCAAACCACTTTTATCGGGTATTAGACCTTGAAAGCAATGCCCCCAGACCCGTCAACCCAGGCAAAAACAAATTTAAACCCCCAAACAGCCAAAAAGCAAAAATGGAAAAATGGGCACTTTGACATATTTCTGCATATTTCCCAGATCACTCCGTGCGCGCTCTGCAGCTAGGCCCTAACTCCCCTTTGCCACCATGGATTTTCGTCAAACCTCTTTCAACCAAAAGTATCCATACCCAGCGTTGTTCCAAGACCTCAAAACCCATTCACAAACACCAGGAACCCCGCCAAACAGCCCCCCGAAAACGCTAAAGTGAGCAAAATTCCTGAAAATGGAAAAAACTTTTTTACCTCTTATTTTCTCCAAACCACTTTTATCGGGTATTAGACCTTGACAGCAATGCCCCCCGACCCGTCATCCCAGGCAAAAACAAGTTTAACCCCCCCCCCAAACAGCCAAAAAGCAAAAACTGGAAAAATGGGCACTTTGACGTATTTCTGCATATTTCCCAGATCACTCCGTGGGCGCTCTGCAGCTAGGCCCTAACTCCCCCTTGCCACCATAGATTTTCGTCAAACCTCTTGCAATAAAAAGTATCCATACCCAGCGTTGCTCAAAGACCCCAAAACCCACCCACAAACTCCAGGAACCCCCCCAAGCAGGCCCCCAAAAACACGAAAGTGAGCGAAAACTCGGAAAAGTTTAAAACTTTTTCACCTCCGATTTTATCCAAAACACTTTTATCCGGTATTAGACCTTCACAGCAATGCTCCCAGACCCGTCAACCCAGGTGGAAACAAGTTTAACACCCCCAAGCAGGCAAAAAGCAAAAGTACGAAAACTGGGACTTCGAAATATTTTGCCCTACTTACAAAATCACTCTGTGCGCGCTCTGCAGCTAGGCCCTAACTCCCCTTTGCCACCATGGATTTCTGTCAAACCTCTTGCAATCAAAAGTATCCATACCCAGCGTTGCTCCAAGACCCCAAAACCCATCCACAAACACCAGGAACCCCCCCAAACAGCCCCCCGAAAACGCTAAAGTGAGCGAAATTCCTGAAAATGGAAAAACTTTTTCACCTCCGATTTTCGCCAAACCACTTTTATCGGGTATTAGACCTTGAAAGCAATGCCCCCAGACCCGTCAACCCAGGCAAAAACAAATTTAAACCCCCAAACAGCCAAAAAGCAAAAATGGAAAAATGGGCACTTTGACATATTTCTGCATATTTCCCAGATCACTCCGTGCGCGCTCTGCAGCTAGGCCCTAACTCCCCTTTGCCACCATGGATTTTCGTCAAACCTCTTTCAACCAAAAGTATCCATACCGAGCGTTGCTCCAAGACCCCAAAACCCACCCACAAACACCAGGAACCCCCCCAAGCAGGCCCCCAAAAACACGAAATTGAGCTAAAACTCTGAAAAGTTAAAAACTTTTTTACCTCCGATTATATCCAAAACAGTTTTATCCGGTATTAGACCTTCACAGCAATGACCCCAGACATGTCAACCCACGCGGAAACAAGTTTAACCCCCCAAACAGGCAAAAAGCAAAAATGGGCCTACTACCTTCAATTCAGTCCAAATACGCTGTGCAGCTAGGCCCTAACTCCCCTTTGCCACCATGGATTTCCGTCACACCTCTTGCAATCAAAAGTATCCATACCCAGCGTTGCTCCAAGACCCCAAAACCCACCCACAAACACCAGGAACTGCCCCAAGCAGGACCCCAAAAACATGAAAGTGAGTGAAAAGTCTGAAAGGTTTAAAACTTTTTCACCTCCGATTTTATCCAAAACACTTTTATCTGGTATTAGACCTTCACAGCAATGCTACCAGACCCGTCAACCCAGGCAGAAACAAGTTTAACACCCCCAAACAGGCAAAAAGCAAAATTACAAAAACGGGGACTTAGAAATATTTTGCCCTACTTCCAAAATCACTCAGTGCGTGCTCTGCAGCTAGGCCCTAACTCCCCTTTGCCACCATCGATTTCCATCAAACCTCTTGCAATCAAAAGTATCCATACCCAGCGTTGTTCCAAGACCTCAAAACCCATCCACAAACACCCGGAACCCCGCCAAACAGCCCCCCGAAAACGCTAAAGTGAGCAAAATTCCTGAAAATGGAAAAACTTTTTTACCTCTTATTTTCTCCAAACCACTTTTATCGGGTATTAGACCTTGACAGCAATGCCCCCCGACCCGTCATCCCAGGCAAAAACAAGTTTAACCCCCCCCCAAGCAGCCAAAAAGCAAAAACTGGAAAAATGGGCACTTTGACGTATTTCTGCATATTTCCCAGATCACTCCGTGCGCGCTCTGCAGCTAGGCCCTAACTCCCCTTTGCCACCATAGATTTTCGTCAAACCTCTTGCAATAAAAAGTATCCATACCCAGCGTTGCTCAAAGACCCCAAAACCCACCCACAAACACCAGGAACCCCCCCAAGCAGGCCCCCAAAAACACGAAAGTGAGCGAAAACTCGGAAAAGTTTAAAACTTTTTCACCTCCGATTTTATCCAAAACACTTTTATCCGGTATTAGACCTTCACAGCAATGCTCCCAGACCCGTCAACCCAGGTGGAAACAAGTTTAACACCCCCAAGCAGGCAAAAAGCAAAAGTACGAAAACTGGGACTTCGAAATATTTTGCCCTACTTACAAAATCACTCTGTGCGCGCTCTGCAGCTAGGCCCTAACTCCCCTTTGCCACCATGGATTTCTGTCAAACCTCTTGCAATCAAAAGTATCCATACCCAGCGTTGCTCCAAGACCCCAAAACCCATCCACAAACACCAGGAACCCCCCCAAACAGCCCCCCGAAAACGCTAAAGTGAGCGAAATTCCTGAAAATGGAAAAACTTTTTCACCTCCGATTTTCGCCAAACCACTTTTATCGGGTTTAGACCTTGAAAGCAATGCCCCCAGACCCGTCAACCCAGGCAAAAACAAATTTAACCCCCCAAACAGCCAAAAAGCAAAAATGGAAAAATGGGCACTTTGACATATTTCTGCATATTTCCCAGATCACTCCGTGCGCGCTCTGCAGCTAGGCCCTAACTCCCCTTTGCCACCATGGATTTTCGTCAAACCTCTTTCAACCAAAAGTATCCATACCGAGCGTTGCTCCAAGACCCCAAAACCCACCCACAAACACCAGGAACCCCCCCAAGCAGGCCCCCAAAAACACGAAAGTGAGCTAAAACTCTGAAAAGTTAAAAACTTTTTTACCTCCGATTATATCCAAAACAGTTTTATCCGGTATTAGACCTTCACAGCAATGACCCCAGACCTGTCAACCCACGCGGAAACAAGTTTAACCCCCCAAACAGGCAAAAAGCAAAAATGGGCCTACTACCTTCAATTCAGTCCAAATACGCTGTGCAGCTAGGCCCTAACTCCCCTTTTCCACCATGGATTTCCTGAAAAACAAATGCAATCAACATTAGACTGTGCCAGCAGTGCTCCCAGACCCCAAAACCCACCCACAAAAACCTGAAAGCCCCCCAAACAGCACCCCAAAGACAGGCAAGTAAGCAAAATCGCAAAAAAACTTTCACCATGGATTTGGTCCAAAACACTTGATTCCGATATTAGACCTTCCGAGCTATGCCCCCAGACCACTGCAGCCACCCACAAAAAACCTGGAAGCCCCCCAAACAGCACCCCAAAGACAGGCATTGCTGTCCAGTGCATGCCATCTTCTCAATTATTCATTACCTATTCTACTTTTTGTCCGTATCTTCTTGGGAAAGTGAGGGCCCAGCAGTGCTCCCAGACCCCAAAACCCACCCACAAAAACCTGGAAGCACCCCAAACAGCACCCCAAAGACAGGCAAGTGAGCAAAAACGCAAAAAAATGTTCACCATGGATTTGGTCCAAAACACTTGATTCCAATATTAGACCTTCCGAGCTATGCCCCCAGACCCCTGCAGCCACCCGCAAAAAAGCAGAACACCCCCAAACAGGCAAAAAGCAAAAATGGGCCTACTACTATCAATTCAGTCCAAATACGCTGTGCAGCTAGGCCCTAACTCCCCTTTTCCACCATGGATTTCCTGAAAAACAAATGCAATCAACATTAGACTGTGCCAGCAGTGCTCCCAGACCCCAAAACCCACCCACAAAAACCTGAAAGCCCCCCAAACAGCACCCCAAAGACAGGCAAGTAAGCAAAATCGCAAAAAAACTTTCACCATGGATTTGGTCCAAAACACTTGATTCCGATATTAGACCTTCCGAGCTATGCCCCCAGACCACTGCAGCCTCCCACAAAAAACCTGGAAGCCCCCCAAACAGCAAACAGCACCCCAAAGACAGGCATTGCTGTCCAGTGCATGCCATCTTCTCAATTATTCATTACCTGTTCTACTTTTTGTCCGCATCTTCTTGGGAAAGTGAGGGCCCACAGGGCAGCCTCTATTGTCAATATCAAAAGTAACTCTGTCAGCAATCAGCAAGCATGTAGTCAGTCAGTAATTTCAGTCCCACTTGAGGGAACTTGTCGTAATCCATCCATCTGCCTTGAGGGAAATGGATAGGGGGACTCTGGAGGAGGAGTATAAAGGAGCATGATTGAGTTGTGAACTTGTGAACCTCAGGAATGCAGACTGTGGCACCTTCAAATCAATAAGGAATATAAGATGAAGACAGTGCTGCTGATGAACTTGTTGTGATTATGTGATTAGAGTTGTGTTGTGGTAAATGTTGCAAAACAAAGAAAGACACACAGGAATAAAAGTGAATAAGGACAAAAAAAAGGAAGTAATTTTCAGGGCTCGGTGTCAGGGAAGTAGAGCTCGTCCTCCAACTCCATGATTTGAGACGGGAGTAGGTCAGGTAACAGAGAAGAACTTCCGTCACCTAAGTCAGTGTCCTCTTCTTCCTGTGTGCATTCACGTACTTTGTAATCTGGTGGTATCAAGTGCTGATTCATCTTGATCAGTGTTAACCTCTCCACATTTTTGGCCAAGAGCCGGGACCTTTTTGAAGTTATAATGGCACCAGCAGCACTGAAAACATGTTCAGAAGACACGCTTGCGAGTGGGCAAGACAAATAATTTAGAGCCAGGTTGGCGATCAGTGGCCATAGAGACATTTTCCTGTACCAATACAGCAATGGGTTCGTATGAACAAAGACCTGTTGGCTCATCCAGATAGGCCTGCACCATCAACTCAAGGTTCTCCATGGTTGCTCCACTTTGCGTACCATCTGTGGCCTTCTCAGCACTGGAACTAACAAACCATTAATGAGTTAGCCAATCCGATTCCCACAATATTATGGCTGGGCCTGGTGCAGGTGAGGATGAAGATAGGGTTGCTGCTGGTGTCGTTAACGGCTGTGAGGGAAAGTGACTCCCTTCGGCCACAGATTCAGAAGTGGAACTTGACGCTGGATCGCCTGCTGATTCAGTTGGACTTCTGACGGCTCCTTGAATTCTCTGCCGATCTTTTTCGAACCGTCTGGCTGACACAGCTATCCAATGTTTGTACTTTAAAACATCTGCCTCATCAAAAGGAATGAATGCTTTGCTGGCCACTGCCTTTTTGTACCGTGGATCCAGAATAGTGGCACAAATGTAATGTTGTTCTGTATGTATCTTTTGAAACCTTTCATTGGCAACTAGGCGGCTTAATAAGTTCTCCGCCAACAGATATGCAGCTTGCTTTCCACCATCATCTCTCAACTTTGAAGACACCGCCTTCAGTTGGTGCTCTAGCATGCGCAACAATGGGATAGCTTTGCTCAAGGAACAGTCCTCCCTGCTGACTTCACGTGTGAAGACCTCAAATGGACGAAACATGTCTGTCAGGCTTTTAACTAGCTGCCATTCCTCCAACTTTAGCCTCAGGTCAATAGAACTTATTGTAAAGATATAGTCATTGATTACCATGCACTGCTCATACAGACGCTCAAGCATGTAAAAGGTTGAGTTCCAACGTGTTGCCACCTCCTGGATGAGTCCTTTAACTGGCACTTTATGTGCATGTTGAATGCTCCTCAGCTGCTTCCGGACCTTAACAGAATGGCTGAAATGTGTGCAGATTCTTCGGCACATAGACAGTAACTTCTTGACTTGGGTTTCAGTTTTCAAGAAATCTTGAACAACCAGGTTTATACAGTGCGTTAAACACGGCACTCTGAAATAGTCACCGTCCTGCATGGCCCTAACTATATTACTGCCATTATCCGTGGAAACATAACCAACTATGCGATTTCTTAGTTGCATCAATTCAGAGACCTTACTTTTAAATTCATCCAAAATGTTTTTTGCAGTATGACTTTTCTCCATGGCAAACTTGGCTAATGTTGCATGTTTCAGAGAAGCTTGAAAAACTGTGTCCAGGTCAACAACTGCACTTGACTTGTCTCTAACCCTTGCAAAAGACCCTGCAAAAGAGACCCAGTGTGCAGTGATGCACATGTAATCAAGGGCTTGGCAACTGGTCCACATGTCTGTTGTCAAGTGGATAGTGTGAACAGCACTCTTCTGCAAAGCTGCCCCAATCACCTACAACACATCCTGATGTAGTGCTGGAACCGCAACTCTGGCAAAATAGGACCGTCGAGAAACCTTCCATTTTAGGCAGACTGTTGCCACTAATTCTAGAAACCCCACCCTTTCCACGAAAGAAAAAGGGAGAAGGTCCAGCGCTAGCATTTTAGCCAGCTTTGCGTTATACAAACGTACCGTTGGGTGGTTGCTTTCAAATGGCGCCTCCGACCAGAACATTCCGCTAATGGTGGGCTGGATCATTTTACGTGATGATGATGATGATGACCTCTTCAAACCAGTTAGGCCCATTGATGTAGTTTTTCGCATTGGTGTCTCTCCAACACTCTTAGTGTGCCTCATAGATGTTGCAGGGGTAGAGGGTGTGGGCGATACCACTGCAGTGCTGCTGCCAGGGGTACTGGGTGTACCAGAAAAAATGTCTGTCGCTTCTTCACTTCCCCCCTGCACAATCAGATTCTCGTCATCATCAGATTCAGTATCAATGGAAACATTTGGATTTGTTTTTCTTTTGCCTTCCCCGATCTTCCTCATGTGTGTTTCCCAAATGATAGTGTGGTGTTTCTTGAGATGACCTCTCTGGCCTCCGGTACCATAGTTGGTACCAAGCTTACCCCGACTAACTGATGTTTTACAAATCGAACAAACGACCACGTTTTCCGCCTTTGTGCTAACAGTAAAGAAGTCCCAAAGTGCGGACTGGTGATGTCTGCTGGTGGTGGAGGTGCTACTTTGACTTTCAATGCCAGATGAAGTGGAGGATGGGCGTGGCAGAATTAATTTCTGTTGTTCACTTACAGCACCACTACTTGAGGTCGAGCTGGATGGAGGTCCATGCCGGTCCACCCTTCTGATTAAAAAAGATGGAAGCTGTAGGTTGTGTTGGTGTTGTAGTTAACGCTGGTGGTACCAGTGCCACGCCGCCCATATCCCGCTCAGCAGCCATTCGGGCTAGGGTTAAAATGTCTGTCTGCTGCATGCCTGCTGGGGCTGGAGTGATGGCTGTGATGACTGGGTCATCGTCAGACTGTTTATCAGCAGCAGAAGATACCACTTCTTGTTCGTAGTCATCACCCATAAGTGGAAGCTTTGCGGGAGCCTTCCTTTTAGGCTTAGCTACCTTTGTTGGCTCATCATGGGGTGACTCACTCTCAGACTGCATTGGTGGGTTCCAATCAACATCAACATCATCAGAAGGAAGGGGGCTTGAAGAAGAACTTCTAGTATCCCTCCTTGACCTTTTTCTTGCTGGGGATCTGGAAGACAATGGATAATCATCATCAGGAGGAGTGGCTTCCTCGGATACCTCCTCTTGAATAGCAATTTCCTGATGTCCCCCTACTTCTGGAGGAACAAGCGTTGTAGGCAGTTGTGCCACTCCATGAACCTCTAGTTGCACCTCTCCATGCACCTGTCCATGCGCCTCCCCTTGCGGCTCTACTTACGCCTCTCCTTGCTGCTCTACTTGCGCCTCTCCTTGCGCCTCTCCATGCGCCTCTCCATGCGCCTCTACTTGCGCCTCTCTTTGCTCATGTACTTGCGCTTGTACTAGTTGCACCTGTTGTTGTCTTTGCGGCTGTGGTTGTTGAACACTCGTCAGCTGAGTTACACCCGGCGTTGATTGGATGGTACTTTCTTGTGATGGGCCAAGATCACTGGTCGATGGTGATTCAACAACCAAAGTGGCTTCCGCAGCAGCACTCATGGTGGTCTGGGACCTAACTTGGCGTGGTGGCACTGAGCCCAATGAAGCGGAGGTGCTGCTTCCAGCTTGGTCCCCGTTGGACACCGCTGCTGCTGCAGACGTAATTTTTTTCCCCAAAAAAGGTGTTGGTGGGCACACCAGTCTCCTTGGTAGGTGGTGCCACTTGCTTCTTCTGCTCCTTCTTACTGGCAGTGGCACTGGTGACTGTTTTCGCTGAGGCGCTACGGCAAACTTTCTTTGGGGCCATCTTCTTGAGATGTCAGAACAGCAGGCCGCAGTTGCACGAGTTGCAGAGTTGTCTTGTCTGTGGCCACACGTGACGTTGTGCTGCACACACCGCTGCAGGACTTCTTCATGGCACTGGTGGTTCTCTTGTGCACCTAAAAGCAATGGAAGCCAGAAGAACATCAGTTATACACCCCAAAAAGTCGAAAAACACTCAAAAATCCCCACAATCCCATGCCATCCATGCCCTCATTGATGTTTAAATTGAAGACACACCAGAGAAAGACTAGGCCCATGCACCACTGAGTACCCCTGGGCATAATGGTTGAAAGCAATGCAAAGTAGGTGCAGGCCTCAGCACACTGCCTGGCTTCAAAATGGCCCCTTGACCCCCACCACATGGCCAGGCCCTGCCTGTACCAGGCCTCAAAATGTCCCCCACCCACAAGGCCAGGCCTAAATACCACCCCAAAAAGTCGAAACACACTCAAAAATCACCACAATCCCATGCCATCCATGCCCTCAATGATGTTTAAATTCAAGACAACCCAGAGAAAGACTAGGCCCATGCACCACTGAGTACCCCTGGGCATAATGGTTGAAAGAAAGGCAAAGTGGGTGCATGCCTGAGCACACTGCCTGGCTTCAAAATGGCCCCTTGACCCCCACCACATGGCCAGGCCCTGCCTGTACCAGGCCTCAAAATGGCCCCAACCCACATGGCCAGGCCCCAACAACACCCCAAAAAGTCGAACAACACTCATAAATCACCACAATCCTATGCCATCCATGCCCTCAATGATGTTTAAATACAAGACACCCCAGAGAAAGACTAGGCCCATGAACCACTGAGTACCCCTGGGCATAATGGTTAAAAGCAATGCAAAGTGGGTGCAGGCCTGAGCACACTGCCTGGCTTCAAAATGGCCCCTTGACCCCCACCACATGGCCATGCCTTGCCTGACCCAGGCCTCAAAATGGCCCCCACCCACATGGCCAGGCCCCAACACAACCCCAAAAAGTCAGAAAACACTCAAAAATCACCACAATCCCATGCCAACCATGCCCTCAATGATGTTTAAATTCAAGACACCCCAGAGAAAGACTAGGGCCATGAACCACTGAGTAACCCTGGGCATAATGGTTAAAAGCAAGGCAAAGTGGGTGCAGGCCTGAGCACACTGCCTGGCTTCAAAATGGCCCCTTGACCCCCAGCACATGGCCAGGCCCTGCCTGTACCAGGCCTCAAAATGGCCCCCACCCACCTGGCCAGGCCCCAACACCACCCCAAAAAGTCAAAAAACACTCAAAAATCACCACAATCCTATGCCATCCATGCCCTCAATGATGTTTCAATTCAAGACACCCCAGAGAAAGACTAGGCCCATGCACCACTGAGAACCCCTGGGCATAATGGTTGAAAGCAAGGCAAAGTGGGTGCAGGACTGAGCAAACTGCCTGGCTTCAATATGGCCCCTTGCCCCCCACCACATGGCCAGGCCCTGCCTGTACCAGGCCTCAAAATGGCCCCCACCCACATGGTCAGGTCCAAACACCATCCCAAAAAGTCGAAAAACACTCAAAAATCACCACAATCCTATGCCATCCATGCCCTCAATGATGTTTAAATTCAAGACACCCCAGAGAAAGACTAGGCCCATGAACCACTGAGTACCCCTGGGCATAATCGTTAAAAGCAAGGCAAAGTGGGTGCAGGCCTGAGCACACTGCCTGGCTTCAAAATGGCCCCTTGACCCCCACCACATGGCCAGGCCCTGCTTGTACCAGGCCTCAAAATGGCCCCCACCCACCTGGCCAGGCCCCAACACCACCCCAAAAAGTCCAAAAAAACTCAAAAATCACCACAATCCTATGCCATCCATGCCCTCAATGATGTTTCAATTCAAGACACCCCAGAGAAAGACTAGTCCCATGCACCACTGAGTAACCCTGGGCATAATGGTTAAAAGCAAGGCAAAGTAGGTGCTGGCCTGAGCACACTGCCTGGCTTCAAAATGGCCCCTTGACCCCCACCACATGGCCAGGCCCTGCCTGTACCAGGCCTCAAAATGGCCCCAACCCACATGGCCAGGCCCCAACAACACCCCAAAAAGTCGAACAACACTCATAAATCACCACAATCCTATGCCATCCATGCCCTCAATGATGTTTAAATACAAGACACCCCAGAGAAAGACTAGGCCCATGAACCACTGAGTACCCCTGGGCATAATGGTTAAAAGCAAGGCAAAGTGGGTGCAGGCCTGAGCACACTGCCTGGCTTCAAAATGGCCCCTTGACCCCCACCACATGGCCATGCCTTGCCTGACCCAGGCCTCAAAATGGCCCCCACCCACATGGCCAGGCCCCAACACAACCCCAAAAAGTCAGAAAACACTCAAAAATCACCACAATCCCATGCCATCCATGCCCTCAATAATGTTTAAATTCAAGACGCCCCAGAGAAAGACTAGGGCCATGAACCACTGAGTAACCCTGGGCATAATGGTTAAAAGCAAGGCAAAGTGGGTGCAGGCCTGAGCACACTGCCTGGCTTCAAAATGGCCCCTTGACCCCCAGCACATGGCCAGGCCCTGCCTGTACCAGGCCTCAAAATGGCCCCCACCCACCTGGCCAGGCCCCAACACCACCCCAAAAAGTCAGAAAACACTCAAAAATCACCACAATCCTATGCCATCCATGCCCTCAATGATGTTTCAATTCAAGACACCCCAGAGAAAGACTAGGCCCATGCACCACTGAGAACCCCTGGGCATAATGGTTGAAAGCAAGGCAAAGTGGGTGCAGGACTGAGCAAACTGCCTGGCTTCAATATGGCCCCTTGCCCCCCACCACATGGCCAGGCCCTGCCTGTACCAGGCCTCAAAATGGCCCCCACCCACATGGTCAGGTCCCAACACCATCCCAAAAAGTCGAAAAACACTCAAAAATCACCACAATCCTATGCCATCCATGCCCTCAATGATGTTTAAATTCAAGACACCCCAGAGAAAGACTAGGCCCATGAACCACTGAGTACCCCTGGGCATAATCGTTAAAAGCAAGGCAAAGTGGGTGCAGGCCTGAGCACACTGCCTGGCTTCAAAATGGCCCCTTGACCCCCACCACATGGCCAGGCCCTGCTTGTACCAGGCCTCAAAATGGCCCCCACCCACATGGTCAGGCCCCAACACCATCCCAAAAAGTCAAATAACACTAAAAAATCACCACAATCCTATACCATCCATGCTCTCAATGATGTTTCAATTCAAGACACCCCAGAGAAAGACTAGGCCCATGCACCACTGAGTACCCCTGGGCATAATGGTTGAAAGCAAGGCAAAGTGGGTGCAGGACTGAGCAAACTGCCTGGCTTCAATATGGCCCCTTGCCCCCCACCACATGGCCAGGCCCTGCCTGTATCAGGCCTCAAAATGGCCCCCACCCACATGGTCAGGCCCCAACACCATCCCAAAAAGTCGAAAAACACTCAAAAATCACCACAATCCTATGCCATCCATGCCCTCAATGATGTTTAAATTCAAGACACCCCAGAGAAAGACTAGGCCCATGCACCACTGACCCCACCACATGGCCAGGCCCTGCCTGTCCCAAGCCTCAAAATGGCCCCCACCCACATGGCCAGGCTCCAACACCACACAAAAAGTAAAAAAAACTCTCAAAAATCTCCACAATCCCATGCCATCCATGCCCTCAATGATGTTTAAATTCAAGACACCCCACAGAAAGACTAGGCACATGAACCACTGAGTACCCCTGGGCATAATCGTTAAAAGCAAGGCAACGTGGGTGCAGGCCTGAGCACACTGCCTGGCTTCAAAATGGCCCCTTGACCCCCACCACATGGCCAGGCCCTGCTTGTACCAGGCTTCAAAATGGCCCCCACCCACATGGCCAGGCCCCAACACCACCCCAAAAAGTCCAAAAAAACTCAAAAATCACCACAATCCTAAGCCATCCATGCCCTCAATGATGTTTCAATTCAAGACACCCCAGAGAAAGACTAGTCCCATGCACCACTGAGTAACCCTGGGCATAATGGTTAAAAGCAAGGCAAAGTGGGTGCTGGCCTGAGCACACTGCCTGGCTTCAAAATGGCCCCTTGACCCCCACCACATGGCCAGGCCCTGCCTGTACCAGGCCTCAAAATGGCCCCAACCCACATGGCCAGGCCCCAACATTACCCCAAAAAGTCGAACAACACTCATAAATCACCACAATCCTATGCCATCCATGCCCTCAATGATGTTTAAATTCAAGACACCCCAGAGAAAGACTAGGCCCATGCACCACTGAGTACCCCTGGGCATAATGGTTGAAAGCAAGGCAAAGTGGGTGCAGGCCTGAGCACATAGCCTTGCTTCAAAATGGCCCCTTGACCCCACCACATGGCCATGCCTTGCCTGACCCAGGCCTCAAAATGGCCCCCACCCACATGGCAAGGCCCCAACACAACCCCAAAAAGTCAGAAAACACTCAAAAATCACCACAATCCCATGCCATCCATGCCCTCAATGATGTTTAAATTCAAGACACCCCAGAGAAAGACTAGGGCCATGAACCACTGAGTAACCCTGGGCATAATGGTTAAACGCAAGGCAAAGTGGGTGCAGGCCTGAGCACACTGCCTGGCTTCAAAATGGCCCCTTGACCCCCACCACATGGCCAGGCCCTGCCTGTACCAGGCCTCAAAATGGCCCCCACCCACCTGGCCAGGCCCCAACACCACCCCAAAAAGTCAGAAAACACTCAAAAATCACCACAATCCTATGCCATCCATGCCCTCAATGATGTTTCAATTCAAGACACCCCAGAGAAAGACTAGGCCCATGCACCACTGAGAACCCCTGGGCATAATGGTTGAAAGCAAGGCAAAGTGGGTGCAGGACTGAGCAAAGTGCCTGGCTTCAATATGGCCCCTTGCCCCCCACCACATGGCCAGGCCCTGCCTGTACCAGGCCTCAAAATGGCCCCCACCCACATGGTCAGGTCCCAACACCATCCCAAAAAGTCGAAAAACACTCAAAAATCACCAGAATCCTATGCCATCCATGCCCTCAATGATGTTTAAATTCAAGACACCCCAGAGAAAGACTAGGCCCATGAACCACTGAGTACCCCTGGGCATAATCGTTAAAAGCAAGGCAAAGTGGGTGCAGGCCTGAGCACACTGCCTGGCTTCAAAATGGCCCCTTGACCCCCACCACATGGCCAGGCCCTGCTTGTACCAGGCCTCAAAATGGCCCCCACCCACCTGGCCAGGCCCCAACACCACCCCAAAAAGTCGAAAAACACTCAAAAATCACCACAATCCCATGCCATCCATGCCCTCAATGATGTTTAAATTCAAGACACACCAGAGAAAGACTAGGCCCATGCACCACTGAGTACCCCTGGGCATAATGGTTAAAAGCAAGGCAAAGTGGGTGCAGGCCTGAGCACACTGCCTGGCTTCTTAAAATGGGCCCTTGACCCCCACCACATGGCCAGGCCCTGCCTGACCCAGGCCTCAAAATGGCTCCCACCCACATGGCCAGGCCCCAACACCACCCCAAAAAGTCGAAAAACACTCAAAAATCACCACAATCCCATGCCATCCATGCCCTCAATGGTGTTTAAATTCAAGACACCCCAGAGAAAGACTAGGCCCATGCACCACTGAGTACCCCTGGGCATAATGGTTGAAAGCAAGGCAAACTGGGTGCAGGCCTCAGCACACTGCCTGGCTTAGCAAATGGCCCCTTGACCCCCACCGCATGGCCAGGCCCTGCCTGTCCCAGGCCTCAAAATGGTCCCCACCCACATGACCAGGCCCCAACACCACACAAAAAGTTAAAAAACTCTCACAAATCACCACAATCCCATACCATCCATGCCCTCAATGATGTTTAAATTCAAGACACCCCACAGAAAGACTAGGCCCATGCACCACTGAGTACACCTGGGCATAATGGTTGAAAGCAAGGCAAACTGGGTGCAGGCCTCAGCACACTGTCTGGCTTAAAAATGCCCCCTTGACCCCCACCACATGGCCAGGCCCTGCCTGTACCAGGCCTCAAAATGCCCCCCACCCACATGGTCAGGCCCCAACACCATCCCAAAAAGTCAAATAACACTCAAAAATCACCACAATCCTATGCCATCCATGCCCTCAATGATGTTTCAATTCAAGACACCCCAGAGAAAGACTAGGCCCATGCACCACTGAGTACCCCTGGGCATAATGGTTGAAAGCAAGGCAAAGTGGGTGCAGGACTGAGCAAACTGCCTGGCTTCAATATGGCCCCTTGCCCCCCACCACATGGCCAGGCCCTGCCTGTACCAGGCCTCAAAATGGCCCCCACCCACATGGTCAGGCCCCAACACCACCCCAAAAAGTCGAAAAACACTCAAAAATCACCACAATCCCATGCCATCCATGCCCTCAATGGTGTTTAAATTCAAGACACCCCAGAGAAAGACTAGGCCCATGCACCACTGAGTACCACTGGGCATAATGGTTGAAAGCAAGGCAAACTGGGTGCAGGCCTCAGCACACTGCCTGGCTTAGCAAATGGCCCCTTGACCCCCACCGCATGGCCAGGCCCTGCCTGTCCCAGGCCTCAAAATGGTCCCCACCCACATGACCAGGCCCCAACACCACACAAAAAGTTAAAAAACTCTCACAAATCACCACAATCCCATACCACCCATGCCCTCAATGATGTTTAAATTCAAGACACCCCACAGAAAGACTAGGCCCATGCACCACTGAGTACCCCTGGGCATAATGGTTGAAAGCAAGGCAAACTGGGTACAGGCCTCAGCACACTGTCTGGCTTAAAAATGCCCCCTTGACCCCCACCACATGGCCAGGCCCTGCCTGTACCAGGCCTCAAAATGGCCCCCACCCACATGGTCAGGCCCCAACACCATCCCAAAAAGTCAAATAACACTCAAAAATCACCACAATCCTATGCCATCCATGCCCTCAATGATGTTTCAATTCAAGACACCCCAGAGAAAGACTAGGCCCATGCACCACTGAGTACCCCTGGGCATAATGGTTGAAAGCAAGGCAAAGTGGGTGCAGGACTGAGCAAACTGCCTGGCTTCAATATGGCCCCTTGCCCCCCACCACATGGCCAGGCCCTGCCTGTACCAGGCCTCAAAATGGCCCCCACCCACATGGTCAGGCCCCAACACCATCCCAGAAAGTCGAAAAACACTCAAAAATCACCACAATCCTATGCCATCCATGCCCTCAATGATGTTTAAATTCAAGACACCCCAGAGAAAGACTAGGCCCATGCACCACTGAGTACCCCTGGGCATAATGGTTGAAAGCAAGGCAAAGTGGGTGCAGGCCTGAGCACATAGCCTGGCTTCAAAATGGCCCCTTGACCCCACCACATGGCCAGGCCCTGCCTGTCCCAAGCCTCAAAATGGCCCCCACCCACATGGCCAGGCTCCAACACCACACAAAAAGTAAAAAAAACTCTCAAAAATCTCCACAATCCCATGCCATCCATGCCCTCAATGATGTTTAAATTCAAGACACCCCACAGAAAGACTAGGCCCATGCACCACTGAGTACCCCTGGGCATAATGGTTGAAAGCAAGGCAAAGTGGGTGCATGCCTGAGAACACTGCCTGGCTTCAAAATGGCCCCTTGACCCCCACCACATGGCCAGGCCCTGCCTGTACCAGGCCTCAAAATGGCCCCAACCCACATGGCCAGGCCCCAACAATACCCCAAAAAGTCGAAAAACACTCATAAATCACCACAATCCTATGCCATTCATGCCCTCTATGATGTTTAAATACAAGACACCCCAGAGAAAGACTAGGCCCATGAACCACTGAGTACCCCTGGGCATAATGGTTAAAAGCAAGGCAAAGTGGGTGCAGGCCTGAGCACACTGCCTGGCTTCAAAATGGCCCCTTGACCCCCACCACATGGCCATGCCCTGTCTGACCCAGGCCTCAAAATGGCCCCCACCCACATGGTCAGGCCCCAACACCATCCCAAAAAGTCAAATAACACTCAAAAATCACCACAATCCCATGCCATCCATGCCCTCAATGATGTTTCAATTCAAGACACCCCAGAGAAAGACTAGGCCCATGCACCACTGAGTACCCCTGGGCATAATGGTTGAAAGCAAGGCAAAGTGGGTGCAGGACTGAGCAAACCGCCTGGCTTCAATATGGCCCCTTGCCCCCCACCACATGGCCAGGCCCTGCCTGTACCAGGCCTCAAAATGGCCCCCACCCACATGGTCAGGCCCCAACACCATCCCAAAAGGTCGAAAAACACTCAAAAATCACCACAATCCTATGCCATCCATGCCCTCAATGATGTTTAAATTCAAGACACCCCAGAGAAAGACCAGGCCCATGCACCACTGAGTACCCCTGGGCATAATGGTTGAAAGCAAGGCAAAGTGGGTGCAGGCCTGAGCACATAGCCTGGCTTCAAAATGGCCCCTTGACCCCACCACATGGCCAGGCCCTGCCTGTCCCAAGCCTCAAAATGGCCCCCACCCACATGGCCAGGCTCCAACACCACACAAAAAGTAAAAAAAACTCTCAAAAATCTCCACAATCCCATGCCATCCATGCCCTCAATGATGTTTAAATTCAAGACACCCCACAGAAAGACTAGGCCCATGCACCACTGAGTACCCCTGGGCATAATGGTTGAAAGCAAGGCAAAGTGGGTGCATGCCTGAGAACACTGCCTGGCTTCAAAATGGCCCCTTGACCCCCACCACATGGCCAGGCCCTGCCTGTACCAGGCCTCAAAATGGCCCCAACCCACATGGCCAGTCCCCAACAATACCCCAAAAAGTCGAAAAACACTCATAAATCACCACAATCCTATGCCATTCATGCCCTCTATGATGTTTAAATACAAGACACCCCAGAGAAAGACTAGGCCCATGAACCACTGAGTACCCCTGGGCATAATGGTTAAAAGCAAGGCAAAGTGGGTGCAGGCCTGAGCACACTGCCTGGCTTCAAAATGGCCCCTTGACCCCCACCACATGGCCATGCCCTGTCTGACCCAGGCCTCAAAATGGCCCCACCCACATGGCCAGGCCCCAACACCACCCCAAAAAGTCGAAAAACACTCAGAAATAACCACAATCCCATGCCATCCATGCCCTCCATGATGTTTAAATTCAAGACACACCAGAGAAAGACTAGGCCCATGCACCACTGAGTACCCCTGGGCATAATGGTTAAAAGCAAGGCGAAGTGGGTGCAGGCCTGAGCACACTGCCTGGCTTCTTAAAATGGGCCCTTGACCCCCACCACATGGCCAGGCCCTGCCTGACCCAGGCCTCAAAATGGCCCCCACCCACATGGCCAGGCCCCAACACCACCCCAAAAAGTCGAAAAACACTCAAAAATCACCACAATCCCATGCCATCCATGCCCTCAATGGTGTTTAAATTCAAGACACCCCAGAGAAAGACTAGGCCCATGCACCACTGAGTACCCCTGGGCATAATGGTTGAAAGCAAGGCAAACTGGGTGCAGGCCTCAGCACACTGCCTGGCTTAGCAAATGGCCCCTTGACCCCCACCGCATGGCCAGGCCCTGCCTGTCCCAGGCCTCAAAATGGTCCCCACCCACATGACCAGGCCCCAACACCACACAAAAAGTTAAAAAACTCTCACAAATCACCACAATCCCATACCATCCATGCCCTCAATGATGTTTAAATTCAAGACACCCCACAGAAAGACTAGGCCCATGCACCACTGAGTACCCCTGGGCATAATGGTTGAAAGCAAGGCAAACTGGGTGCAGGCCTCAGCACACTGTCTGGCTTAAAAATGCCCCCTTGACCCCCACCACATGGCCAGGCCCTGTCTGTCCCAGGCCTCAAAATGGCCCCCACTCACATGGCCAGACCCCAACACCACCCCCAAAAGTCGAAAAACACTCAGAAATCACCACAATCCCATGCCATCCATGCCCTCAATTATGTTTAAATTCAAGACACCCCACAGAAAGACTAGGCCCATGCACCACTCACTACACCTGGGCCTACTGGCTAGTGAGGCTTTACAGGCACCCCAAAATTAAAAAAAAATCAACATATAACAGTGAGCTAAAATTCTATGACATAAATGAGAATTAATTTAAAAAACAAATCACAGAAACAGTTGCATCATGCACCCATGACTAACCCTGGGCCTACTGGATACTGTGGCTGCCCACTACAACATATATTTTATTAAAGTTGTTAAAACAGTTTTAGAACTGTAGTTGCCTCAACTGCAATGCCCCAAACAAACAAAACCAACTTACTTGTAAAATCTCAAGTCCAAAAGTGATCCAAACTCCAAAGTCCAAAAAATCCTCAAATACAAATCCAGCAGCAGTCACAGAAAGTAATCCTTCCAGCTCAACAGCCAAATGAAAAGTGACAAGTACATGCACAAAGCACTGGGAGGAGCCTGCTGGACAGGAACAGGAATTTGGAGACTCTGAGGCACTTCCTTCCTCTCACCCCACCCCAAAAAATGGACTCCTGCACCGAAAAGTGCAGTCAAATGTCAATCTGAGGAGTTATTCTGAACAAAATCATCATTTTCACAAGGTTCATGCTTCCTGCAGTGGATTTGTTGTGCAGAATTGCAATTTTTGCAATTTAGGGAACGCGAGCTGTTCAAATCTCACGCTGAAAGTCAGCTGCGGGCTTTTATGACGTACTCGCGTTGTCAAACTCTCGTCGTGCAAGATGGCAAGCCGCGATAACGTAATTGCGTTCGAAAAACTCTCGCGCGATCACGCAGCAAGATCAAAAATGGTGCCGCACACGCAAAACCTGAAGAAAAACAACTCGGCGGACTCAGAGTCACGGTAAGAAAACACAGCGCGCGCGATATTGTATTTTTCAAGCGCGATCAAGCAAAATAACTCGTAGCTTGCGGATTTGCGGATTATTGGGTAAATTCACGCGATTCACAGATCGCAAAATCGTCAAAAATCCGCAAATTCGCATGCGAAACGGATTTTTCGCCTATGCTTAGTTGTCCCTAACTTTCTGTGCCAACGGCTCGATGTAAAGGGTGAAAAGTAATGGGGAGAGTGGGCACCCCTGTCTTGTCCAACGTTGAATGTTGAATGGTTTAGAACTTACCTCGTTAACCCGAATGACAGCTTGTGGGGCAGCGTAGCAGCCGGCAACCCAAGTACGGAAGCGTTCCCCCACCCTGAAGCGCGCCAGGGTAGAATCCAGGTATCTCCAGTCGACTCGGTCAAATGCCTTTTCCGCATCAACGGAGACAAGGGCCGTGTCCGAGTCGTTGAAGTGGGTCTTGTCAATAACATGCAGCAGACATTTTGTGTTGTCCGCACACTGCCTTTTCGGGATAAAGCCTGCTTGGTCAGGTTCAATGACGCCTGGTAGGCAGGGGCCCAGCCTCGCGGCCAGTATGCATGTGAACAGCTTCAGATCCAGATTAAGGAGCGAGATGGGTCTGTATGCTGCGCAGCTGGCCTTGTCTTTCCCCGGCTTCTGCAGAATTATGACTTCAGCCTCTAGCATGTCGTGCGGAATGGAGACCGGGCCCTGAAAATAGTTAAATAATCTAGTCAGCACTGGGGCTAGAAGAGGGCAGAATGTTTTATAGAAGCCCGCCGAATAGCCGTCCGGGCCTGGCGCCTTTAGTGGCTTAAGGCACGCGATTGCCGTGATTACCTCGTCCAGTCTAATTGGTGCGTCAAGGGACCGTGCGTTCGCTTCGTTGAGGGCTTTGACCTTCGACGTTCGCAAGTATAAGTCTGTCTCCCCCCTGTCTAGGGTGGGTTCCGCCGCATATAGCTTTGCGTAATATTCCCGAAATGATTCAGTGATCTGCTCATTATCCCGCAGTTCCCTCCCGTCACCGTCTTGTATGGCTGTGATCTTGGTTTGTAGAACCTTAGCCTTGAGTTTACTAGCAAGCAGGCGGCCTGTTCTGTCTCAGCCCACATATTATGCATGGCGCAGTCTCAGCGCCGCATATTCCGCTCTTTCCAGATCTAGGCTCGCTAGCTGGGCCCTTGCCGCTTTAAGCTTGCGCCATATCCTGGGGGCCCCTGTTCTGCTATGGACACGCTCCAATTCGAGCACTTGGTCGGACAGCATCTGTCTTTTATCTCGGCGTTCCCTAGCTTCAGCTACCGCTATTGCGATCAATTCTCCTCGCACGACCGCCTTCAGAGCCCCCACAATGCCGTCATTGCTACATCTGCCGTATCGTTTACGGCTAAATAATCTGTGATGCGCGTGTTGAGTTGCTGTATGACTACTTTGCGCTGCAAAAGAGGTTCCCGAAGCCGCCATCTGCCCTTGTGTGTCTTGGTTCTGGGGACTCGTATGTGTATTGCGAGTGCATCGTAGTCAGAAAGTGCTGCTGGAATGACCTCCATGTCCGCGGTCAGGGCCGCCACCTCCATGGACCCCAGGAAGTGGTCCAATCGTGCGTACGTGTGGTGTACGTGTGAGTAGAAGGTGTATCCCGGGGTGACGGGATGTGTCCTCCTCCATAGATATACAAACCCTCTGCTCTCCAACCATTGCTCCCCTTCCTTGGATATTGTCCCCGTATCACCAAACTTTCGGCCCGACCTGTCTTTAGTGCAATCCATCACGATGTTAATGTTTCCCATCACTAACGTTGATTTGAGATCGCTGGACAACGCATCCGCCATTGCCCCTATGAGAAAGGATTCTTGTTTAGTGTTGGGTGCATAAACTGTCCCTACGACCGCGGACCACCCTCCCAGTTGTACTTTATAAGCTAGGAGCCTCCCCTTGATGTCTGCCACTTTTTCTCCCACTTGCCCCTTGAAATGGCGTGCAAATAAAATGGCCACCCCTGCTTTCTTCTCTGCTGTGAAAGAGTAGTATTGTGTCGGGAACGCCCTGGACCGTATAGGGTGCCAGTCTTTAGGTAGTAGATGCGTTTCCTGCAAATGGCAGATTTCGGCCTCTGTGTTCTCTAGGAAGGACAAGACAGCTCTACGTTTGTTGGGGTTGTTGAGCCCTTTGACATTAAGGGAAACAATTTGCAGTGTGGGTTCAGGCGCCCGGGTCCCATGAGCGGAGTCCCCACTACCTCTGGGCATCATTGATTAGGCCTCCAAGCCTGTGCTTCCCGCCTCGCACCACACCGGAGTCCCCCCCTTCAACCCTGTAACATCCCTCTTGTCCCAACTCCCGGTCCTCCCCCTGCCCCCCCATCCCCCTCCCTCCTCTCAGAACTCCCCAGTAACAAACCTCCCACCCCCAATAC
This sequence comes from Lissotriton vulgaris, assembly GCF_964263255.1. Classification (NCBI taxonomy): domain Eukaryota; kingdom Metazoa; phylum Chordata; class Amphibia; order Caudata; family Salamandridae; genus Lissotriton; species Lissotriton vulgaris. The sequence goes on from NC_141694.1 coordinate 885,866,533, forward strand.
CCAACTTGTGATACTTCAGTGTCCCAGTCCTGCCAGTCCATCGCAGGGCTGTGGTGTCTTTACCTAATGGAGCGTTTCCAAGTGACGGCCATCGCGGCCCACCATCCGCCCCGCACTTGCACAATAGAAGCGATGAGTCGACCCTCCCCTGTAGGAGCTCATTCCATTGGCAACGTTTCTTTGGCCACTTCTTGAATGGCTGTGGCCCTTTCTTACGAGATGACGTGAGCCTCTGGCTTAGATTGGAGCTTGGGTGAGCGTCTGCGTCTTACTCTCTGCCAGCCCTCCAGGGTTTGCCCCTGGGACTGTAGCAGTGGCATTTGGTACTCCGGTTGCTCTAGTCCCAGAAGCGTGCATGTGTCCTGCAGGGAGTGCAGATGCTGCAAGGCCCCCTTCCATTTAAAAATCAACCTAAACGGGTGGCCCCAGGAGTATGGGATCTCCTCTTGGTGCAGGAAGTCCCTGGTTATCTAGAATGATTTCCGCTGCTGCAGAGTAATGGCCGACAGGTCCTGATATAGTGCTATAGGACAGTTGCGGAACTGGAGTGGCGGTTTCCGTCTCGCTTCCTTGAGGATTCTTTCCTTGAGGGGGAAGTCCGGAAGGAAAGCTAAGATGTCTGGTGGGGGGCAGGCGAGCGTCTATGGGGTCCCACTCTGTGCGCTCTATCAATCCTGATCTGAAAGTCTGACGGTTCCCCCAAGACGTCGCGGAAGAGAGCTTGTAAATAGGCTGTGATGTCCGTCCCCTCTTACTTCAGAGGGACCCCCCGTATGTTGTTTCGACGGGACCGGTTCTCCAGGTCCTCCGCATGTGCTTGTAGGTCCAGTTGCAGATCCCTCAGACGGATGACCTCCTGTTGCAGTGGGTCGATCTCATCGCTCCTGGCCTGAGCCGACCCCTCGACGGCCAGCACTCATTCTCCGAGGCCGTCCACTTCACGTCTTATCTCCTTGACCACTCCCGCCACCTCCTGCTGCAGAGTTTTAAAGCCATCCCTGAGCGAGTTGAAGAGCGATTCTAGGAAGGACTTGATCGGCGTGTCTGTTCCTGGTGGGCTAGGCTGCGATTTTGCAGGCTCTGGCGTGGGCGGCCCTCGCTCAGTCCTCGTCTGGCCCTTCGCCAGCCTCTCAGGGAGCGTGCGGTCCTGTTTCTTTTGCAGGCCCGCCATGGTGTCCTTCTCAGACCCCGAGCAGGCCCCTCTCAGTCGCCCCCCAACACTGTCCTTGCCTCCAGCCAGGCAGATGGGTTGGCAGCGAGTTTCCTGGCAGTAGAGAGTGCCTGCACCCGGCCAGAAGACACGCAAGCGGATTGCCGGTCACCCTCCGGCCTCTGTGGCGTAGAGCTCCACCCGTGGCGTGAACCTGCTGTGATGTCTGCCCCCTTAGCTTCCGGACCCTCGCAGAGGGCTCTCGACGCGCGGCCTCTCCTTCACCCACCTCCGTCTTCTTTGTGGGCCCCCTTCGCTGGCCGGCCCAGCGCCACCAGACCCTCCTGTTTAGGCCTGGTGGTCGTCTCGGTGGGTCTCTACCTCGCAAGCCCCCCTCGCCACTGCGCGGTCGTGTCTGTCCTGGGCCGTGCGATATTCCTGTGTCCCCTGTTCTGCTCCGTCTCTCAGTGCCCGGTATGGGTTGATGTGGTAGGTAGGCTCCCCTTGGCCCCACGCCAGGGGCTCGATTACGCAGCTCGGCTGTCCCTCCTGTTTGCTTCTCAGGCCTGTTTTCTGCTGTCCTCCGCCCCCGAGGCTCCTGTGTGCTCGCGCCTCGGCCCCTGCGTAGGCCCGAAGCCGGGCCTCGAGTTCTGCCTCTCCCGGCCTGTCTCTATTGGTCGTCTCTTCGGGGCCTCGCTGTCCTCGGCCCCCCACGCTGCTGCGCTGCTGTGCCTTTCTCGGGCCTGCCGAAGTCTATGTCTCCCCCGCTCTGCGCCGTCTCACAGGGCCCGTGCCGGGCTACATGATAGGTAGGCCTCGCGCCGGGGGCTCGATTATGCCCCCCGAGCTGTCTGCTCCCACCAGCCTCTCACCACACTCCTCACCTCTGCGAGGGCCCCGGGGGGCTGCAGCTCAGTCGTCTGTCCTAGTCGGTGCCCAGGCCCAGCACCCGCCGTCCTTTGTCCTCCTAGGCACCAGCGGGCCCGCAACACTGCCGCCGGGCAGGCCCGAAGCCGGGGCCTCAGGTTCCGTCTCTCCCGGTCGGCTCCTTCTCTCGCAGCCTCGAATGTCACGGTGATGGTCGTCCTCTCCGCTCACCGTCCGCACTCGCCCTTGCTTTTACTCTGGTGGGTGAGGAGCGTGGGCAGCCCACGGCGGAGGACCCAGTCAGCCGCTATCACTCGGCGGGACCGGCCGCCATTTCCCCCACCGCTGTCCAGGCTATTCCTCCACGGCCCGGGAGGCATCCGGGGGCCCCGCTGGTTGGCTTCTCGGCACACCGGGCAGAGCACGACACACTCTGTTGTGGCTGCCGGTTTTCAAGGTGCTTGGGGGGGTCTAACAGGTATAGAAAGGGGCGCCAAGGGGGGTTAGGACGGGGAGCCTTCGACCAAAACGTCTGCTCAGGCCGCCATCTTAGCCACGCCCCCATTCTTTCTTTTGACACACTTCAACCTACACCCATAGGGCCACATGGGAAAAGGGTTTTGGCATTTGCAAGTCCTTTGAATCAGTAAATGCTAAAACCCTTTTTCTTGAGTTCCAAACACATATATAGGTTAAGAATACATTTTCTGAATCACTAAAGGGCGTATTACGAGTCTGGCGGTTCAAGGGCTTCCAGATTCGTGGGGGTATAGTGGTGAAGGATGGACAAACCGTGGGACTGCTACCAGGGAACCGCCATTCCCTGGAGGTGGAGCAGCAGTCAGGAAGCACAATGTGCTTGGCGGGACAAGCATATTATGTGTTTCCTCTCTGCTGGAAGTGTTATGGAGGTTCCTCCTCCATGTTCACTGTGGCAGAGAGGAAACAAAGTGGACCCTACAGGGCCCCCTGTGCCTCCTCCCACTATGGATGCGCACATGGAGGCATAACATGTGCCCCCCTGTGTGCATGCGCAACAGTTCCTGCAAGGCATGGACTTTCTAGTCCATGCTCTGCAGGAAACTTGTGAGGCCTTCCCATTCCAGTGCCTTTTTTTTAAAGGCACCAAATTCCGGTACCTTTTATAAAGACACTGCCGACTTTGAAAGAGGCACCACCCAGGGACCACCATGCCATCCACCTGCCAGACCACTTTAAAGTCATAATCTGGAGGCCAGGAGGCGCAAGTCTTGGTAGTGGGGGGGTGCAGCGGTGGCATATCACCCGCATCGCCGAAACTCAGAATGGGGCCCTAAATGTGTTTAGAAATGGATCCTGAATCAGTATTTATACTGGGAATGGTTTGTGTCAATATTTAAGGGCCCGTTTAGGCAGTTTATGTTGAAAAGTGTTCAGATATTCAGTTGGAGTGGTAATGCATTACATTTTGAAAAGTTTACAAATATTGAGTTGGGGTGATAACACAGTTGCAGAAGGGATTTTTTTTAAAGTATTTTTTTTAAAACAGCTTTATTTCTGTTAATCTGTTGAAAGTGGGTCTCAACTTTGTGTCTACATTGGCCCTACATTGACCGTAACTGAGGAGGTCTTCAAAGTATCCGCTAGTGCTTGCACTGGAGGATTCTTTAAAAAAAAAAACGGAGGCCAATTCACAATCGCTTCAGTTTCAGCCCCCAACTCTAAGCCCATCAGTGACATTGGTGCGCTGCGAAGCAGGGTCATTGACCACTGTTTTTTTAACCCTGACCCAGGCATGCATGAATAAAGTTGCATGCCTGCCCTGGAGTCATGTCTTATCTTTTCAAAACCTGTTGCACTGTGTGCGAACCTCACCATTCGTTAGTTCATCACAAGGTTTCAACCAACTGTCTCAAAACATCTTCTTAGAGAGAGAGTTGTAGCTCGCACTGTGATCAGCTATCATGGTGTGAGGAGAATCCCAATGGTGCAGCATGCCACCTCTGGTGGGTGAGGGAATTTGTCCTAGCGCAGTTAGGCTAAATATAAAGCTCTCTTCTTGGCCCATAAGGGACTGCATAACTCAGGACCAGACTTTCTCAGGTCAGCTTTCAAAAGATACAAGCCCCAAAGAGAACTCAGATCGGCCATTTGCCAATCTTTTAGTCATTCCAACATTCAAGAAGATACAATGGGGTGATAGAGATATAGTCCTCAATACAATCAAACTCAGAGGTATTTCTTTATTAACATCATTCAGGAAGGAGATAAAAACTTGTCTTTTAAACATCTAAGTCATCACTCACCTGCCACTTCTGACAGCACCAACACACCTTTGGGAATCACACGCTTTAAACATAACATAAAGAAGGAACATTTCAGTTCAGTTAGGTTTCTCTATCTCTCTTCAAACCCCAGTGTTTCTGTGTGCTTTAAACACATGAATTGGGAGTTAATTTCTGCAGGTCTTTAAATCCCCGGCCCTCCTTTTTATGTTGATGTGCATAGATACATACCTTCTATGGGCCACTAGTTCAGTAGGCAAGCAGTTGTACAAATTATTTTCCACTTCTTCCGGAAATTATGGACTGTCTTGTGGCCTAGTGGACACCTTTATCCACTGTCAAAACGTGGGTGGTGTACTGTTCGCCGTATGACAAGTGCATTACTGTCCCATCACTGCACATTACTGTGGACTGAACACAAGCCACACTGTCATGGAGTACCCTATAGAGCAAAAATATAAAGTCTACAGAAGTTTTTGAAGTGCTCTCTGAGAAACGTAGGTAGTCTTCCCCAGCAAGTGTGCCTTAATTTCAAAGGTAGTTATGCTCACTCAATTCGTGGACTGTGTGCAATGCAAGGTAGTCTTGGACAACCCCATATGACTGACGGTGTAATATTGAAAGTTTAGTGAACACCCTTAGGTGTCCAGGGTGGTATAACTTACATTGATCCCACTCACTTTCCCACAATGCCCAACAACAATTGAAAGTTTACATAAATGGCTAAGATCCACGTTTCCATGTCAAAATGGAACCCAATTTTTGAGGGTAGCCCTAGTGCCCATGATCAGAAATTGATAAAAATGCAACATGGACACATTATGTTTTTCTCCTGAAAACCATCCTGTTTTCACAGTGTGGGTAGCTGTGGATTTTGGATCTCACTAGATGGTTTTGCCCAGAAGCCCTTGCAAACATCAAACTTTGGTAAAAAGCACACATTTTCCTTACATTTCTGTGATGGATAGTTCTGGAATTTGTAGGGAGCCACAATTTTCCTACCACCCTACGTTCCCACACGACTCCAGATAAGAACGGTACAGCACTTGTGCAGGTGGACTAAGACACCACAACACAAAAGGCCCTAAAGTGCTATGTTGAGAGATCAGTAATTGGGGTAGCTGAAGCATTTGGGGGCATGCTGTGGCACCACCCATGCAAACCAACAAACCACAGACATTTTTGAAAGCTAGACAACCAGGGCATTCCAGGGTGGTGTGCCTTGCATAGATCAAATGAGGTGTTATACCCACAATGACCTGCAAACCTCAAACTTTGCCTTAAATCATACATTTTCAGTACATTTCTGTAATAGAAACTTTAGGAATCCAAAGGAATCCATGAAATTCTTACCATCCAGTGTTACCCCCACTTGTGCCAATAACAATGCTGTGCCATTTATGTGGCAGGACCTAGTCCCCGTTGGAAGATGTGTTTGAACTCTGGGTGGTAGGAAATGTGTGATCTCTCAAGGAATCCAGAACTTTCTGTCACAGAAATGTAAAGAAAATTTGTGTTTTTTGCCAGTGTTTGAGGTTTGCAAGGGCTTCTGGGTAAAATTATTAAGTGAGATCCAGAAAAGTCACACACCTTTGGACTCCCCTGTTGCCTCATTTTCTAAAATGTGTGGGTTTGACAGGTTTCTCTAGGTGGCAGCACAGACAAGCCCCAAGATACATTTCAGTGGAACAATGTAATGTGTCCATGTTGTGTTTACATTTTTTTAGTCAGTGTTGGAGGTTTGCAATCAATTTTAGGCAAAGAATATGAGGTGAGAGCCATGCAAGTCACCACACCCTGAATTCCCATAGATTTGCTATCTTTCCCAAAGTACGGCCTCAGCTAGGATCCAAAATGCACAACTACACATATTTGAAATAAAGATCAGTTTTCAGTGGAAACATTTGATGGATTCTGTTTCCTGTAGCTTACACTAGGCCTACCCACACAAGTGAGATACCAATAATATTGGATTACATATGGCAATATGGAATAGTAGAACATTTGATATTACCAATTAGATTTCACTGCATGTGTGCCTTCTCAATATAAACCAGTATGTAAAAAAAATACATTTTGAAAAATGCCTTCTGAATCACATGCTCATATTCATACAACAGGGGAAAGGCACAGAATAGAGTCACAGCAGTTAAGGGGTTAAGAAAACCAGGCTGCATTTAAAAAAGAAAATTACATTATGTAGAGATGATAATAAACATGGTGGTTAGTTGAAACTAGTAAGCCATCATTCCTGTGATGCAATCAAATGGAGTAATTCGCAATTGATGACCTACAGCATTAATATTCAAGGGTTAGGTCTGATTGCGGCAACAGACCTATTAGTACATAGGTTGGTTTGTAAACTTCTTTACTGGTCACTAAATAAAACAATTTTCTAGTACAGCAAGCAACTAGTATGCTCCGTAGGAATTATGTTTTATGCTTTTCAGAAAATTGTCTGTAATAATTTTGCTTGACACCAATCCTTTGTGTTTCTGATTCTTAATTGTTGTCTTGAGGCAGCAGTGTTTCTATAACTTTGCATCTTTCAACATCTTAATAAAATTTTATAACAAACAATTAACCACCTGTTGCAATATTGCATAACCTTTGCACTGCTTCATAACGGGGGAAATAATTGAGAAACTATAGTTAACACTTACTTTGCACATACATAATTTTAAATATACATAATTTTAAATATGTAATACAGAGTTTAACAAATGTATTCCTGCACAAGAATAGTCATTAGGATATAACGAAAACTGATCTACTTTATCTAATTATGCCAAAAAAGTGTCTCAAACTGATTTTGCATTATACTTCATATTTGAAAAGTGTGGAAAATGCATATGTACTGCGTCTTTAGATGTACACAGACCACACTGTTCTCCTTTTGCCCAGGTGAAACTATCATTTGATTCTTCTGCTTTTTTACAAGCGGTGAAATGGTGCAAATGGATGCAACCAGGTTTTTTTTACCAATGCCAAATTTATATAATCTGAACAAATGTTGGTTAAAAAAAAGGGCCGACCTGCTGGAAAGTTTTGTAACTTTGGTTGAGATTTGTCAAGACTGCATACACAGTACTTTTTCGATATAATTCGTAAAATTCTGACTTATTTTGAAATTGTAAAAATGTATTAAAAATTAACTGTTTAATATTCAGCGTTTGACTTGTATTTCAATTTGAAATTGAAAAGGTCTTGTCAGGGAGACAGAGTCACATATACATTTTAGGTTGGGCTAAACAGCTTTAATTGACCTGCCTGCCAGAATTCATTTCATCAAAAAACACAGAGACTGAGCTTTTGGTCATGCCCTTCAGTCATTGGCTATTTGGGTCAGTTCCCTTCTTCTGTTGCTGTTTGATTTGTCTTTGAGAACAACAGTGGTCCCATGCACAAGAGAAATACGAGCACAGAATAAATATAGACACAATGAAAGCTATATTAAGTACTGACTTGTCCAGCCGGACAGAGGTCCAATTTTTACTTTAGACAAAAAAAAGTTTTCAAAAAGGATACCTTCAACAATTCCATAGAGAAGGACACAAGCCTGTACCCAAACGTATAAAAAATTGGCATAGTGAAGAAAGTAGTCAGAGAATAGAGCAGAGTTTTTAGGCAGTAGCTGTAGATTTCTGTAGATTATACAATAACAGAAATTCCATTGAACACCATTACTAGCCTAACATAGCAGTTAAACATTTCACAGTATATGGTGTTTTAAGAGGTCGACGGCGTTTCGATCCCATTAAAGAATCTGAGGGCTCATTATCAGGACAAAATAATGCCTAAATATTACAAGCCATGATACCCTAAAAGGAAAAGAAAAATAAAGAAATCATACAGGGTACAGTCTAGAGAGAGACGCATAGTAAAGATAGCATACAATGTACAATTTAGAAGAACTCACAGCGGTAAAGTAATCATTTAAGAGCTGTGATAGTGACTTGGTTACACCCAAATACAATTGTGACAGGACTGTTGCCTTAAGGGCCAATACGTAGAGAATTAGGCATAAAGGGACAGAATAACTGTGCCCCTGGTTGGAAGAGCCAATAGTACATGGTGCAATCTGACTTACGTAAAGTGAGGCTTAAAAAACAACGATAGTAGTGAGTAGGTCTAGCCCAGGATTGTGATGGCATCCACTAAGCTAATGGTGAGTAGGTTTGTCTTCCCGAACGGCAGAGTCTAACTGATGTAGGGAAATAAAGGTGCCAAAAAAAGTGAGGATCTAAAAACAGCAATAGATGACGAAATGACAGTAAGACTACCGGTGAGCTGTCCGATACCAGTGAAAACAAGGTGAACAATTCGGGCGCGCTGCAGATTGCGAGTGCTTACCGTGGGAATCAAGCCTGACCACAGTGGGGTCCGGCCAGGTAGAGAACGGCGTGTTATGAGATCTAAAAATAATAATGAAACCGGGTAGTTATAAAGTGCGGCTCCCGCTCAATTTAACGAAATGTGGGGTGAAAACAATTTGTTTCTTAGCCAAAAAACGGAACGATCAAGGTACTAAGTTCCGTGTATTTCCGGATGATCAGAGATGAATCTCCTGTGTGGGAGAGAGAGCAGGGGGTTGAAACCAATAAATGGCGGCATGCTTGGCAGTGGGAAAGTGTCAAATAAAAACAAGTTTACCCGTGTTAGGGAGAGATTACTGGGACGCGCCAGCGGTATGCTCGGTCGAGTGGGGGGGAAGGATGAGCATAAATCAGAAAGCAGGGAATTAGAGTCAGAACCGGCTTGGGTCTCTGCAGCCGATTTCCAATAGGTAAAAACCAATCGAGTGGGGCAAGAAGGGGAGGTCTACCTTGTCAATGCGCTGATGTAACTTCCTTGGCCGTTGCAGTGGCAGACTGTGATTGTCAAGTTATATCATTGCATGTGGCTGGCTAAGGGGGAGTTACATGCGGTAAGAAAAATAAAGGTAGGACAGTGCGGCGGCCATATTGAGTGTGAGTTTACATGCACCTAGATACTTTTACTCCTTATATGATGAAAGGAGCCACATGCAAAGGTGGAAATAGGTGTAGGACAACCCGACGGTCATACTACGTGAGTGATGACATGCACTAACAGTCAACAAGTGTGGAAAGAATAAAAACTGTGCAAAGAATAAAAACCTACAAAGTATACATGATTCATAGGCATAGCTATCCCAACTTTCATCAGTTTATGTTAAATTGGTCCAGTCCTCCTGCTGGTTGAGTCCTGAGTTCAGGCTGTCAGTTCGCAAGATCCATTTGAGCTCCTCTTTGTTCAGCATTTTGGATAGGTCACCATCTCTTGGGGACAAGGTCACTTGGCTGATCACAGTCCATCTTATATCATTCTCGGTGTGTCCTTTATCAATGAAATGTTCCACGAGAGGGGCATTCTCGGTTTTACATCTGATTCTGCTCCGATGTTGCGAGATCCTTAATTTGATTTTTTGTTTAGTCTGGCCCACGTAGATCAAGTCACAAGGGCACAGGATTGCATAAACCAAATTACAACTGTTACAGTTAGTGAACGTTCTCAATACATTTCTAGTTTCTCCAAAGACAAATTCTTTCCCTTCAATGGGAAAGTCACATACTACACAACAGCCACATTTAGAGTGTCCTTTCAGTGGAGGAAGTGACCAGAGGTCAATAAGGGGGGAATTGGCCGTTCTCTGGAGGGGGAGGGCGGCCCTCACCAAGTGGTCTTTTACGTTTTTGCTTCTCTTGAAAGCAAACATGGGAGTGTCTAGATCTAGATTCCCAGAATTAAGGATGTGCCAGTTCTTTCTGATACTTTTGCGAATTTTGCTGGACACCGGGGAAAAAGTAGTGACACAGACAAGTTTGTCAGATGGCTTTTTTTCTTTTGGTTCTAATAGAGTCTCCCGTGGACAGTACCAGGCCCTTTTCATGGCATTCTTTACTAGGCGGCGTGGGTAGCCCCTAAATCTGAGTTTCTCAGCCAGTGTGTTAGCTTCCCTGAAGTAATCCGTCTTGAAAAAACAATTACGCCTCAACCTCAAAAATTGGGAGTAGGGCAGGCTATCTATTAGGGCTCGAGGGTGAGAGCTGCTATAGCTTAATAGTGTGTTTCTCTCCGTTGGCTTACAGAACAGGGAGGTGAAAAACAGACCATCCTTATGCTGAATACAAAGATCTAAAAAAGGGATATTAGTTTTGCTGTGGGTTAGGGTGAAGGTTAGACCATTATAGTTGTTGTTCAACCAGTGTTGGAATAGTGGCAGAGCTTCAACTGGACCGCCCCAAATCATAAAGACGTCGTCTATATACCGTTTCCGTTCAACCACCCCTAAGTGGAATGGGTTTGTAAAAGGTAGGATAATGTCACATTCAAGCCAGTCCATGTATAGAATAGCCAGATTAGGAGCAAAAATTGCTCCCATGGAAGTGCCCTTTACCTGTCGGAAGTATTCATTGCCATACATAAAGAAATTACGGGTCAGGCAGATTTCCAGCAGTTGAATAATGAACAGAGTTGGTACAGTGTGGGGACGTGGTCGGGTGTTCAGAATTCTCTCCATGACAATTAGGGAGTCTTTTTGGGGATGTTCGTATAAAGCGATTCAACATCTAGAGTACATAGAGTTTCGCTAACAGGGTCAAAGGGATGGTTCTCGATAAGATTTATCATGTACATGCTGTCCCGAACATAGCAGTTTGTGCCGGGTACAAAATCTTTCAGAAAGTAGTTTACATGATGTCCAAGGGGTTCCAACACAGAGCCATAACCAGAGTCTATGGGACGGCCGGGGGGATTTTCCAGCCACTTGTGAATCTTTGGAAGGGTATAAATAACTGGGGTTCTGGGGTGGTCAACGTTCAGGAAGTTCAGTTCATTTTTAGTGAGGAATCCAGTTTCAAATGCCTCTGTCGTAATATGTCTTATTAGGCTTTGTAGCTCTCTGGTGGGGTTGGTATGAAGTCTGCAGTAGTGGTCTGTATTGGAAACCTGTAGTGTCAGTTCGGTTTTATAACTGTCCATGTTTTGTAACACAATGCCGCCTCCCTTATCAGCAGGCATAATAATTAAATTACTCCTTTCACGTAGTGACGAGATGGCCATATTCTCATCAAGTTTGATTTTATAAGGGATGAACGTGTGGGCATTCGCCAGAGTGGTGGTTTCCTTGAGAACAACTTTTTCAAAAGTTATGATCTCTTTGGGGATCATACTGGACGTGGGAGAGAAGGATGATGGTGGTCGGAATGGGGGAAGGGCAGCTTTAGGTTGAGCGGGATTTAGGTCAAAAAATGCACGAAGTATAATCTTACGGAAAAAAAAAACATAATTTCAGACTGGAGATTCAGGAAATCGGGGTAGACTGTAGGTACAAAAGAGAGTCCTTTGCTTAAGATGGAAATCTCCTGCGATGAGAGATTATGTTCTGATAAATTAAATAAAGGGATACTCATGTCTGAGGGATCAATGTCCGTTACCACTGATAGAACTTGCTCCTCATTTGCCTCTCCCCTGGGGGGTTGTGCCATCTTGCTTGCTGCTTTACCCGGCCCCTTTTGGGTGCTTCCCCTGGTCCTCTTGCTTAAAAATGAGGGTTAGGGTTACGGTTAGCAGTACTAAGACCTTCACAGGAGTCAGAGTTATCAGAGGAATCAGCAGAGGAGTCAGTAAAACCAACCACCGTATTCCTCCGATTAAACTGACACCAGGGTCTGGGGTTTTGTGGGTTCTGGTTGAAGTTACAGTTAGTATAAAAGTCTTTTTGGAGATAGGGGTATGTCCTCTCCTGAGTGAAAGATTTATTGTCTTTTTTAACTTTTACAGATTTCTTGTTCTGTTCTATGCGATGAAATTCAGTTATATTTTTCTCAATTTTCTCTAGCAGTTTTTCAGCGTCAGTGATGGTGTCGTTTTCAGAGATCTGCTTCTCTAAATCTTTGATAATGTCAGCTAGTTTCTTAAGTTCCTCACCGGCTGTTTCTATGCCAAGAACTAGCCAATGTCTGGAGCAGGTAGTTCCTATATGGCTGAAGCCGGTATTGTATTTAGGGTTATCTGTGAAGACCCCTGGGATATTTCGTACCTGTATCCCTAGTGGAATGGTTTTGGATTTCAAGTATTCAGTTAACATAAGGGTCATAAGCTCAAGGCGTACACATTTCTTTTTTTGTTTTTCAAGGTCATCTAGAAGGTTGGGAATTCCTGAGACCGTAATATCGTCTTGGTCCATGAACAGAGAGCGTCCAGCACAGATCTTGTCAATATATTTGTCAGAGTACAACGAAGGTGGGTCAGACATTTCAGTTAGACAGTGTTTGTTAGGTTGAAAAAAGGAGGAGATTGTTTCAGTGGGAACAAAGTGTATGTCAAAATTACCTACGTAGGGGCAGTGAGGACAGTGACCCACTCCTAGAAGTGGAAGGACACAGAAGGCCCTTGCAATCAACCGATTGTGCAATCTAATTATACAAAACAACAAGGGCACCCATTCGAGTCAGCACAGGACCTCGGGGAACATATTTTTGAGAACAACAGTGGTCCCATGCACAAGAGAAATACGAGCACAGAATAAATATAGACACAATGGAAGCTATATTAAGTACTGACTTGTCCAGCCGGACAGAGGTCCAATTTTTCTTTAGGCAAAAAAAATGTTTTTAAAAAGGATACCTTCAACAATTCCATAGAGAAGAACACAAGCCTGTACCTAAACGTATACAAATTGGCATAGTGAAGAAAGTAGTCAGAGAATAGAGCAGAGTTTTTAGGCAGGAGCTGTAGATTTCTGTAGATTATACAATAACAGAAATTCCATTGAACACCATTACTAGCCTAACATAGCAGTTACACATTTCACAGTATATGGTGTTTTAAGAGGTCGACGGTTATTCGATCCCATTAAAGAATCAGAGGGATCATCATCAGGACAAAATAATGCCTAAATATTACAAGCCATGATAGCCTAAAAGGAAAAGAAAAATAAAGAAATCATACAGGGTACAGTCTAGAGAGAGACGCATAGTAAAGATAGCATACAATGTACAATTTAGAAGAACTCACAGCGGTAAGGTAATCATTTAAGAGCTGTGATAGTGACTTGGTTACACCCGAATACAATTGTGACAGGACTGTTGCCTTAAGGGCCAATACGTAGAGAATTAGGCATAAAGGGAGAGAATAACTGTGCCCCTGGTTGGAAGAGCCAATAGTACGTGGTGCAATCTGACTTACGTAAAGTGAGGCTTAAAAAACGACGATAGTAGTGAGTAGGTGTAGGCCAGGATTGTGATGGCATCCACTAAGCTAATGGTGAGTAGGGTTGTCTTCCCGAACGGCAGAGTCTTACTGATGTAGGGAAATAAAGGTGCCAAAAAAAGTGAGGATCTAAAAACAGCAATAGACGACAAAATGACAGTGAGACTACCGGTGAGCTGTCCGATACCAGAGAAAATGAGGTGAACAATTCGGGCACGCCACAGATTGTGAGTGCTTACCGTGGGAACCAAGCCTGACCACAGTGGGGGCTGGCCAGGTAGAGAACAGCATATTATGGGATCTGTGGTTTCAATCCCCTGCTCTCTCTCCCACACAGGAGACTGATCTCTGATCATGCAGAAACACACGGAACTTAGTACCTTGATCGTTCAGTTTTTTGGGTAAGAGACAAATTGTTTTCACCCCGCATTTCGTTAAATTGAGCGGGAGCCGCACTTCATAACTACCCGGTTTCATTATTATTTTTAGATCTCATAACACGCCGTTCTCTACCTGGCCGGCCCCCACTGTGGTCAGGCTTGATTCCCACAGTAAGCACTCGCAATCTGCGGCGCGCCCGAATTGTTCACCTCGTTTTCACTGGTATCGAACAGCTCACCGGCAGTCTCACTGTCATTTCGTCGTCTATTGCTGTTTTTAGATCCTCACTTTTTTTGGCACCCTTTATTTCCCTACATCAGTAAGACTCTGCCGTTCGGGAAGACAACCCTACTCACCATTAGCTTAGTGGATGCCATCACAATCCTGGGCTAGACCTACTCACTACTATCGTCGTTTTTTAAGCCTCACTTTACGTAAGTCAGATTGCACCACGTACTATTGGCTCTTCCAACCCGGGGCACAGTTATTCTGTCCCTTTATGCCTAATTCTCTACGTATTGGTCCTCAAGGCAACAGTCCTGTCACACTTGTATTTGGGTGTAACCAAGTCACTATCACAGCTCTTAAATGATTACTTTACCGCTGTGAGTTCTTCTAAATTGTACATTGTATGCTATCTTTAGTATGCGTCTCTCTCTAGACTGTACCCTGTATGATTTCTTTATTTTTCTTTTCCTTTTAGGCTATCATGGCTTGTAACATTTAGGCATTATTTTGTCCTGATGATGATCCCTCTGATTCTTTAATGGGATCGAAACGCCGTCGACCTCTTAAAACACCATATACTGTGAAATGTGTAACTGCTATGTTAGGCTAGTTATGGTGTTCAATGGAATTTCTGTTATTGTATAATCTACAGAAATGTACAGCTACTGCCTAAAAACTCTGCTCTATTCTCTGACTACTTTCTTCACTATGCCAATTTGTATACGTTTGGGCACAGGCTTGTGCCCTTCTCTATGGAATTGTTGAAGGTATCCTTTTTAAAAACATTATTTTTGTCTAAAGAAAAATTGGACCTCTGTCCGGCTGGACAAGTCAGTACTTAATATAGCTTCCATTGTGTCTATATTTATTCTGTGCTCGTATTTCTCTTGTGCATGTGACCACTGTTGTTCTCAAAAATATGTTCCCCGAGGTCCTGTGCTGACTCAAATGGGTGCCCTTGTTGTTTTGTATAATTTGTTTGATTTGTCTATCACATTATTGTGCAGTTGACACATTTTGCAAGTATGATTTTTTGAGTTAATTTTAGAATTTGCTATTTTTTAAAGAAACGTTATGCTCTCACCAATTCGTTTTAGTGTTTTTTTAACTATCTGTTACAGGATGTAGGTCTGCACTCTATACAAGAGGCCCTCCACAGACATGCTGTTGAGTGGAATGCTGTATCCGTGCCTATGTGTCAGTTTACATAACTAATCGTCACTTGTGTTGTTTCGTACACATATTTCCTTGGAGTATTGCTAGAGCCATTGTGTGCATCATAGAAATGCCAGATGTGTTGACATGGTCAACACTTGTTCTCATTTGTGACTCCTTATAAGTTGGTCCTTGGTAAAAACGTAACTCATTGCTAGGAAGATATATTAATAAAGACTTATGATCTTTTCTAACAGCATGCTAACCTTTTGACTCCTCGGTGTATGAGTGAGTGTCTCCTAGCTTTTGATGTAGAAAGGAGGATGAAAGGCACCATATATAGAACATTATTGATCTACTCTAATGTCAAGCCATTTATTGAAAGAATGGACAAAATTCTCCCTCTTCCATGTGTTTCTGAACTGTGTTCTCTTACAACAGCACCAATGTTTACAATACAGCAATTTCTTGAACATACACTATGTGCTCTTCCAAATAAAATTATAATAGGGAGGAGGAATGGGAACATGTATTTTTGACAGTTGGTTGAACAGGTGTGACAAATGTATACAGTCAAACTCTAGGACATATATATTTGTTCTGGTGCAAGACATTTTAATGTCTATTGTCTAAGAAGGATAACAACACACATAAAAAGCTTGAAATGGAATTGAATATAAGTGAAGACCGTGGGGCCTATTACAATGCAGCCTGGAAAGGCTTCGACCAGTGGTCAGAGCCTTTCTGGGCTGCATTTCAGTTTACTTTCTGACTTCCGCACTACAATGCTGGTGGTCAGAAACGAAACCAGCCAATCCTTCCGGATGGCTTCCGACAAGCTCAAGGAGCCCATCAGCCAGTCAGAAACCCGCCCGTACTCCTAAAGGGCAGTTTTTCTGCCCTTGGGATCATGATGTATGGTTTCCGACAGGGTTTCCATGCCAGCCTTTCCAATAGGGAAATGTTGCAATGCGGCAGAACAGTGTTCAGTCGCATCCTAATCAGGAAGTCAGGACCATCGACTGGAGGTTGGTCAGTCCCAGTTTCGAGACCGTGTTGGGCAGATACAAGTCCACCCGACATCATGATAGGCCCCCAAGTATGCAAACTCATCTGAAAACAGAGACAAGACCGAGCCTCAAGCTCAAACAGAATACCATTTGATTTTAATGAAGATAACCCTACTGTTTGGGCAGAATACTAACCCTGGGCATAAAATCTGCTCCCCTCACAGAGTTTGCAAATGTTTGGTAACTTCGTGTTTTGCATAGAATACAGCTCCCGAAAACTCCTCACTCCGCAGCTGAGCGGAGTTTCTTTTGTGTTTGTGCTCTCAAAATGCATTTTTGCACATGCTGGAGTAAATTACTAAGATGCCTGTATCGCCAATGAGATTTCTCATCTGTTCGCGAGCGCCACGAGAATTGGTAGCCGGTTGCATGTTCTCGGTAGAGTGTGCAATCGCTAACACGTCATTCGGGAACCCCATCGGACATCAAGCGGAGGTTTTGCGAAAACTGCAATCCCGAACATGCAGAATTTGCAATCTGGAGAAGAATCTCTCGAGAGAGCAGCTTCAAAACCTTCTCAAAATAGTAGTTAGGATAAAGAAAACTCCTCAGATTGACATTTGGCTGTACTTTTTTGTGCAAGGAGTCCTTAATCTTTTTGTTGATTTTTTTAAGAGGAAGGATGTGCCCAAGAGTCTCCAACTTCCTGTTCTTGTCCAGCTGGAAGGATCACTATTTGTGGCTGCTGCATCATATATCATTGGATTTGAAGACTTTTGAAGCTGAGATTCCACAAGGAAGTTGGGAAATTGGTGTTGTTTGTTTGGGGCATTGCACTTACATTTTTTACTTTTTCTCGTTTTTTAAAATTTATTTTGGTGGGTGGCCTGTAGTTCCGTGGGAGTCTAGTTGTTTCTTTGTAAGTAATTTTTCATATTTTATAAAGGAAACATGTTGCACAGTTCACTGCATTTTCTTCAACTTTTGAAATTAATTAATTTGCAATATTTATTCAATTTACTAGCCCAGTAGTCTGCCAATACTATAGGCCTTTCAGTCAGTAGGTCCAAAGGTACTCATTGGTGTATGAAACAACTGTTTCTGTGGTGTCTGTTGAATTTATACATCACTTAGGGCATGGATGGCACTGGATTGAAATGCAAAATACTTTTTTGGGGGTGTTTCACTTTTTTCATGTGTGTTAAATAAATGCCTTTGTTAGATATGGTGTGATTGTTGTGTAACTTACAAGCCTTTTTTAGCCCTGTGGATTTTTGTTTTTGCATTGTTGCATTAAAGCTGTGTTGTTTAGCATGCCTCCTTTGTCTGGCCATATGGATTGCTTGAGTTCATTGTTTTCCAGGGCTCCTACTTGTTGGGAGTGACCATGTGAATGGTGGCCATTTTGTGATAGTTAGTGTGCTGCTTTCGTCATAGGCCTGCATATCTTTCCTTTGTTCTTCTTGGCTTACTTCTTCTCGTTGTTGTGGCCTGACCATGTGGCTGGTGGCCATTTTGTAAAGGCAGCCAGTATGGTTCTGCATTAAGCCTGCAAGACTTCTTTGTGGTACCCATGCCTTGTTGTTGATTTACATGCAATACTTTCTTCTTTTACCAAGCAAAGAAAATTAAGCACAGTTCACTACATTTTCAAATACATTTGCAATATTATTGATTGGAATTGATTTCCTATATGGCCCAGTCTGCCAATGGGTTTTCCAACCAATAGGCCCAGAGCTATTCATGGGTGCATGTAACAAATGTTTCTTTTGTGTCTGTTAAATTTAAAACATCATTTAGGGCATGGATGGCGTTTGTTTGAATTGCAAAATGTATTTTTTGGGGGGTATTCCACTTCTTTCGTGTGTGTTAAATAAATGTCTTTGTTGGATCTGTGTGGTGTGGTTGTTGTACAACTTTGAAACCTTTTTTATCCCTGTGGATGTTTGTGTTTGCATTGTTGGTAAGCATGCCTCCTTTGTATGTCCATAAAGGCCTGCTTGAGGTCATTGTTTTCCAGGTCTCCTGCTTGTTGTGACTGACCATGTGGCTGGTGGCCATTTTGTGGTTCTAATTAGTGTGTTGCTTTTGCCAGCCAATAGGTTTGCATGTCTTTCCTTTGTTCCTCTTGGCTCACTGCTTCCATCCCCATTGCCGGCTCCTGCTCTCTGAATGCTGCTTCCCAGTGATGCACAATGCCAAACAGGTTTCATACATTACACATGTATTTTTGTTTTTGTTCTACACAGAACACCATGAAAGCTCTTGTTGTCAAAGATTCACAAATGGCTACACTTTTATGTTTGTAATAAGATGTAATAATATTAACACTAACAAGTGTGACCACACACTAAGTTATATATTATACTTGTTTGTTTCTACTAGTAGTAATCGGACCACAACAATAAATGCCACATTTCAGAGATGTTCTTCTTGCTTCTTCGCTTTTAGCTGCACAAAAGAGGAGGAGGTGTCATCACCCATTGCACTGCCAGACAGAGGTCCTGCTGCGTACAACATCACGTGACGTGTGGCTAAAGACATCTCTTCAACTAGTTCCACAGCGTGCTGCTGACATCTGAAGAAGATGCCCCCTAAAAAAGGTACAAGGTCCTCCCAAGAAAGTTGCCAGTGAGAAGAAGGAACTGCCCCTTACCAAGACTGGTGTGCCGGCCAAGATCTATTTTGAGAAACAATAAATTGTGCGTGCAGCAGCTGTGTCCTGGGAGAAAGCTGGGAGCACCACCCCAGCATCAGTGAGCCCACCCCACCAACTTCGGCCCAAGCCCATATTTGTCATAGAGGCAACCAGTCTAATCAAGACAACACCAATGAGCAGAGATGTTGAAATTGTCTCATCTTTATTGCAAAGTAGTACCCAATCATCACAGGAAACTCAGATAAGTGGACAACAACAGCTGCAACCACCGCCCAGAATAGTAATTGTTCCTCACGACGTTCAGGAAATAGATCTTCCTACAGAGGAAGAAAAAGAGCAAGCCACTCTTTCAGAAGATCCATTGTCTTTCAGATTCCCAGCAAGGAAAAGGAGAGTTAATCCACCGAGTTCTTCTGCAAGTTCCCCTTTTGATGATCTAGACACCACTTTGAAGCCACCACCTCAATCTAAGAGTGTGCATGCCACGAGACAAGGCTGGGGAAAAGGAAGGTTCCAGAAATCCTTAGAGTTATGGAGGTAGATGTAGAAGAGGAGGATGATAATGATAACGAGCCAGTCATCATGGACATTAGTCCCGCCCCAGTGGAGACCGACAATACCCTATTGCAAATTGCTGTGAGGGATGTGGCACGGAAACCAACAAAACAGATAACATCAACACCACATCTGGCTTCAATATTTGCATTAGCAAAGGCCCGGCAGTGACCTATATCCAGCTCAACCGCCACAGTAGAAGTAGGTACTGCAGAGAATCAAACTCCACGCCCATCTACCACTTCATCCGGCATTGGAAGTGGCACCAGCAGCTCAAGAAAGTTCAGCTCCCCAGTTTGGGACTTCTTTTTGGTTAGCAGGAAGGAGGAGAACATTGCAATATGCTCCATTTGTAGACAAGGTGTTATTTGGGGTAAGCTTGGTACAAACTATGGTACCGGAGGCCAAGCAACCCATCTGAAAAAACACCACATGATCCAGTGGGAGGCGCACTTTAGCGGACAAAAATCTGCACCCATTGTTGTCGGTGGGGATGAAGGAGTAGAAGAACCTATCATGGTGGAAGGTGAAGAAGAGAGAGACATTTTCTCTGGTACACAAAGTAGCCCTGTCCCCAGGAGTCCAGTTGTACTGGCAAGATCTGCATCAGCAACATCGCAGAGCCACAAGAGTAAGAGTCAGGCTGAGACACCATGCAGTCCCAGGCAAGAAAGTATTGCAATGAAACGTGTGTTGAACCTAACAACATCTGGCATCAAGAAGATGTCACCTGCATCAGTGGCGCCAGAAATGGAAAAAATCCAGGCTACCATTGTCAGCATGTTTAGGTCTGAGGGGCAGTACGAAAGCAAACACCCAATGGCACGTAAGTACAATGCTAAGCTGGCTAAAATGTTAGTGCTGGACTTTCTCCCTTTTTTTGTGGAAGGGGTGGGTTTTCTTGAATTTGTGACAACCATCTGCCCAAAATGGAAGGTTCCCAGCGGTCCTATATTGCCAGAGTTCCTGTGCCAGCACTACATCACAAAGTGCTGGAAATGCTTAGACAAGCTCTGCAGCAGAGTGCTGTTCACACTATTCACCTGACAACAGACATGTGGACCAGTTGCTTAGCCACTGATTACATGTACATCACTGCACACTGGATGTCTTTTGTGGGTTTTTGAGAATGAGATTTTTAATGCCGCTCGGAAACATGCAACTATAGCAATGTTCGCCATTGAGAAATCTCATACTGCTGCAAACATTTTGTAACAGTAAGTAGTACATTTTTATTGTCTTAGGTTAATTAAAACCATTACAAAAAATACATTGATGGCTCATATCATCAGCTAAAAGATTATAAGAATTTTTTTTAAAACAAGAAAACTTTGGTAAAAAAGTAGTAGTGCTAAAACAGTTTGCTATGGGAATGTGTTCATAGCATCATGTCTTGGCCATAGTTCAATTAATCTAGTCAGGGCCGATTTCATGATTTTTTAGTTTCAGTTCTAATAATTTCAAGAATTTGACCAACTTCCCATTTAATGGCCGAAGACCTGGGTCGAAACAAGCGAGTACTGCTTGTCTACGTGTGCGGATTTTTGGTTCATTAAAGGCAGTTTTTAGCAGGGCTGCTCTTTCCTCTTTCAGCCTCGGGCAGGTGCATAACAGATGTTCGAAGTCTTCATTCTCTGCACCACACAGCCTGCATTTTGTCCCACAGTCCCTTCTCAGTCATGGTTGTAAATGTGGAATAAATGGTAGGATTCCCAGCCTGTGTTTTAAAAAGGCTTCTTTAGATTTCCTGCCATACCTCAGACTAAAGTTTGCTTGTAACCCCAGTGATTTGTATGAGGACAGAGTCATCCAGGCGTGTCGCCTGTGAGAAAAGGTAGCTTTGTCTTCCACATGCGATAGTCTTTTTATGCACTTGTTTACAACATGCGTGAATTGCGCATGCAGTAATGGAGTTTCCCATAATTGTTTCAGACCTGTGACAGTCAGGGACTCCTCTAAAAATGTTTTCACCGGTAGTTTGGAGGAGCTGCTTAAGTCTTGCCATAGCTGATGGTTCAGTGTGTTTTCTGGTGAGTTCTTTATTTTCTGCCAGCACTTTATGTATGACCCTCTTCTTGCAAGCATTTGGCAGGTCAGTCCAAATTCTAACCGGATCTGAGCTTGTGAGGTGTAGGTTTGCAGGTTAAAGAGAAGTCGGTAGGCC
The DNA here is from genome assembly GCF_964263255.1 of Lissotriton vulgaris. NCBI lineage: Eukaryota > Metazoa > Chordata > Amphibia > Caudata > Salamandridae > Lissotriton > Lissotriton vulgaris. The sequence continues at coordinate 885,888,200 of NC_141694.1, forward strand.
TTTGCAATGGTTATATCCAGCAGTTTTGCATCTGTGCCTCTTAGAGCCTCACTGCCGTACGTTATGGATGACTCTATTTTGACTTGCGCCACGCAAAGCAGTGGGAGAAGAGTAGGACCGTTCAGGTTTGACTTTAGCTGTTTAAGCATAGTAGCTATCAGCATCCCTTTTCTCTTGATTGCCTTTAGTTGGTTTGAGAAGCGACCTCCTTTGTCGACCAAAATTCAGAGATATTTGTATTCTGAGCAGTTTGCGATGGCCTTTGTTCCAAGGAACCAAGTGTGCAGCTTTTTATTCCCAGTTATAGACAGGACTTTGGTCTTGTCGATGTTTACTTCGAGTAGGTTTGCTTCGGCGTATCCGTGCAGCGCGTTGATGAGATTTTGAAGACTACTTTCGTGTGGCTTACCAGAACCACATCGTCTGCGTAAGATATGCTGGGCAGCGCCTTGCCCCCCAGACGTGGAGCATGCGCGTTGCAAGCTTCTAGGGCAGGTGGTAGGTCAGCTGTAAATAAATTGAAAAGGGTCGGCGCTAAAACTCACCCTTGCTTTAGGCCGTTTGTGGTCGGAATGCGCCTAGAGAGGTGTGTGCCGTTACAGAGCTTTACCTGAACCCACGTGTTGGTATGCAGTTCAATCAGAAGGTTTAATAGAGGCGCGGGGATCCCCCAAGAGGCCAATTTTCTCCAAAGGTAGCCCCGGTTGACATTGTCAAAGGCCGCCCTGAAGTCCAGAAAGCAAAGGTGAAGAGCCTGTTTAGTCACCCTTGCTTTGTCGATAAGTAGCTAATTTGCCAGCAGATTAGATGTTGTTTCCGTTTCTCTACAGAATCCCATTTGACTCGGTGGAATTATGTTGCGGTTTGTTGCCCATTCGCGTAGTTAGGTCAGAAGCAGCCCCATGAAATATTTAGCCTCAATATCCAGGAGTGCTATCAACCTGTAGTTTTTTGGCAGTGTTCTATCCCCGCCTTATAAATTGGTGAAACGATTGAGCCCCTCCATGAGGCGGGAAGGCACCCAGATCGGCCGACAGACATGTAAAGGGGGTCAGCGTTTCTGCCCAGTATTCTGACTCAAGTTTGAAAAGGGCCGGAGGAATGCCGTTTGGCCCTCCTGTACCATCTTTCCTTCCCTTCGAGATTAATTTCTTGAGTAGACCCGCGATGGTCCCAAATTCGGCTTCTACCCATGTTGTTTTTATGTGTGCACTACATCAGAAAGTGCTGGAAATGCTTAGACAAGCTCTGCAGCAGAGTGCTGTTCCCACTATTCACCTGACAACAGACATGTGGACCAGTTCCTAAGCCACTGATTACATGTACATCACTGCACACTGGATCTCTTTTGTGGGTGTTTGAGAATGAGATTTTTAATGCCACTCGGAAACATGCAACTATAGCAATGTTCGCCATTGAGAAATCTCATACTGCTGCAAACATTTTGGAGCAGTTTAACAGCAAAGTCTTTGAATGGCTGCACCCAAGAGGGCTTAACATTGGGTTTGTTGCCATGGACAATGGCAGTAATATAGTTAGGGCCATGTATGATGGTGGCTATTTCAGGATCCTGTGTTTGGCGTATTGCATTAACATTATTGTTCAAGACTTTCTGAAAAAAAAAGATGGAGTCAGCAAATTACTGACCACCTGCAGATGAATCTGCACACATTTCAGCCATTCTTTTAAAGCCCGTAAGCAGCTAAGGATCATTAAACGTGAGCATAGAGTGCCAGTTCAAGCACTCATCCAGGAGGTGCCAACACGTTGGAACTCAACTTATTACATGCTTGAAAGCCTGTTTGAGCAGTACAGACCAATCTATGACTATGTCATGCAAAGAGGGGATGTTACTGTGAAACGCATGATCGTTGAGATGGACTAAATGGGCATAGTTAAATGCTTGATATAGATGCTAATTCCTTTTGAGCTCTTCACACATGAAGTCAGCAAGGAGTATTGTACTATCGGCCAAGCTATCCCATTATTGCACATGCTCCAGGAACAGCTTAAGGGTGTGTCTGCATTGTATGCAGGTGTGGTTGAAAAAAAGAAGCACATGAGTTGGTGGAGAGCTTAACCCTATGCTTATCTGAAAATACATGGGTGCAAAGAGGCATCGTGTCATCCATCCATTACATTTCTGCCACAATTCTGGATCCACGGTACAAAGCAGTACTGAACACTAACACATTCATACCTTTTTCAGAAGTAGATGTTGCCAAGTACAAAACTTGGATAGATGCAGAAGCCAGTGGCTTAGAAAAAGAACGGCTGGGAATTAGAGGCCGCTACTCCAGCCCACAATGAGTACTGCAGGGATGCCAGTGTCAAGTACAACTTTAGAGCCTGAGGGCAGTGCGGTTGGCTCGCAGCGGACAAAACCACCACCAACACCAAATGCAACATCAACAACAGCAAGAACAGGATCATCAGCCCCAGTAAAACCGGCACAGGAATGGTATGTAGGCCAAGGGCTTGTTAGGTCCAGTGCTGGGGCAAAGGCCAAAGAGGCATGGCAATCTGAGCATCCCTGAGCATTGAGCAGATGGTCCAGGCCTATCTGGATGACTCAACAGAGGTCTACAATGATCAAAACCCATTTGTGTATTGGTTTGGAAAAAGGGGCCAATGGTCAGTGCTCAGCAGGCTGGCGATAAACTATCTGGCTTGCCCTATCACAAGTGTTTCTTCTGAGCGTGTTTTCAGTGCAGCTGGTACTGTTGTAACAGTGGAATGGACCAGTCTCTTGCCCCAAAACATAGAGAGGTTAACTGTGATCAACACGGATCATCACTTTATACCGCCGGATTACACCATACCTGAAGTAGCACAGCAGGAAGATGATGACAGTGACTTAGGTCATGTAAGTAGTGTATTAGGTGAACTACTTCCGGGTGAACCACCAGAGTTTGCGGATGAGCTCTACTTCCCTGACAGCTTAGCTTTCAGTTTAAACTTGTTACTTTTTCTTTCTTCTTTATTTGCTTTTATTATTTGTGTGTGTCTCTGTCTTTCTGGTTCGAATCACAACAAATCCATCACCACCACATTACTCTTTTATTGCCGGATTGGAGTTGCAAGTGTGTGCAGTCATTAAAGAAGTAAGTCCACTCCTCCGAGTCCTGCTCCAGTCCACTCCTCCTTGCTCGCCCTAAATCAATTTCCCTCAAGACAGAAATTGGTTGGTGAACAGTATAAGAAATGTGTGCCTGCCTTGTTGAGTCCCTATAACGAACATGACTAATTGACTATAGCTATCCTACTTTCCGAGACAAGATGGACTGCCCCTTAAGGACATGTAATGATGATGGTATGAATTGAACGCTGACTCTGAGTGATTGGTGTTTGTGTTGTTGTGCATGAAGTATACTAGTATTTTATTTATTCTACACATAAAATAGTGACTCAAGTAAATGTTTCCGTTCTTGTTGTTCAATAACAAAATTGTACTTCTAGTGCAGGCCGATCCATTGCATTTTTGAGTATGGCATCTGGACTCACTCAGTACACTACAGAGTTGGACGCCATTATGACCATACTATACTCGTCGCAGTCAGTCAGTAGGATCAGAGATGACTGATGGAATAACTAAGGTGTTTCATGAAGTGGCCTACAAAGTAAACAAGTCAACAACAACCACAGAAGACCTACATGTCTGTGTAGTGGTGGAGGCGAGTGTAGTGGTATGACTGACAGCAGTGCATTGATTCAGTTACTTAATTGGAAAATGCTATGTTGCTGTATATGTGTGCTCTGTCTGGCTCAAAATCTAAGCTAAGTGGGGGTTGGGTGGGCACTGTGGGCCTGCTCTGTCCTGCTGTTGTTGTAGGTTAATGCTGGAAACAGAGTAGACATGATTTAGCCATTCCACCTCTAAAAGTGATCTTGTTGCACTCCTCTGTAATTTATGCATTTTAACTTTACTTTTGTCCTTCATTTTTCAGTATCCCTTTTGTTTTTCCATCTACATTTACAGGCCGGCCTTTACCCTGTGCTATACTGGGAAAAACAACTCACACTTACCTTACCAATCCGCATCCGCCATTCAGGCAGTGGAAACCATGATTGACAGGTAGAGCATTCATGGAAGGAAGGACCAAGAGGAATGCCGAGATGCAACTCCCAATTTGACCATAACATAGTAACTTATAGTATTGTCTTCTTTTATTTCATTTGATGAATTTTTTCTGATCATTTATTTTTCGACTGTGTGTGTTTTTGTTTATTATGTTTGCTTATATATTTGACCCCTACACCTATTTTTTAATATTCTTTGCTATCTTGAAAAGGAAGCCCGGTACAACAGAACATAAAATGTATGTAATTTGGGTCTCTCTTGGGGCAGACAGGCAAGTCAATTGCATAATAATAATTATTAATATACTGCTGCCCTGGCCTTTACTACTAGTATAGTACTACTCATCATTAACCATCAATACATCATCATTTCCTTTTTCTCCCTTAACAGAAATTATGATGCTCGTCTGCCAAGATTGTGTGTTGTCCATGTGTAGTGTTTGTCTTTGTGAAACCTTTCCCTCAAATACCCCTTCCCAATCATTTATCAAACCCTAACCCTCTTCCCCCGAGCTGTGTGATTTATATTGAGGTGTAATTAAATTAAATTAATTTACACCAATAATTGGTCACACACTTGCTGTGGTGGATATGGTGAAAGCAACACTAACTCAAAGCAGGGCAAGAATCTTCTTCTGCTTGCCCATCCATCCTCAGTATTTGCAAGTAATTTTTTTTCCAAGAAGAACATAATCCATCATAATTAATTTCTGGCATTGATTCATCATTCTTACAGCACTAAAGGTTACTCTTGTCCACTTCATAGGTTGAGTCAACCACTGTTTGTAAGTTGCATTAGGCTATCCAAGCCACAGTTATGTTTTATTTTACTTTAGCATTGCATATCATGGTTTCTTGTTTGGCAGTCGTCTTGTGTACTGTACTTTATTCTACTACTCCTTCTAGAGTCTCCGTCAGGTGACTGACTGTCTCATTTTCTTTTTTTGCATATGCTACTGCTGGGGTCTACTACTACTACCACCACCTCCACCATGACATTTTGGGAAACCAAACCATCATCACCATGCAGCCATTGCTTTGCCTAAGTTTAAATAAACATCAATCACAGGTAAGAGAAGAAGTTCGGGAGAGGCATCATTAATAATATGGAAATGAATTAATTAATTCACACACACACACCCTTCCGTCCTGAGTCCAGTTGCAGACTGCATAGACTAGGAGGAGAGACTTACAGTACTAGTAGGACACGTCACTCACAACTGAGGGTGCTGCATCTATCTGTTCATGTGTTACACTATCGTCAGATTATTCAAATCACAAAATGGCTGCGGCTCTGCAGCAGCAAAGAAAACCATGTTAAGTAAAAGAGTAATCTCGCCACAAAACTTTTACATTGAATGTATACTTTAGGTATAAATAATTTTTTACCCCACCAAGATAAACTAATATAAAAAGCCCACAATACCTGAGCCACAACTCTCCCTAACCCCAACCAATGTCCAAAGATAAAGAAAGAGTCCAACCAATGTCCGCTCAAGTCTATTATCCATAACTAATAATAAATACAAACCCCAACTTTTCCACAACGCCCAATTCCCACCCACCAGAAAAAAGATTAAAAAAGGGGCAATGCGACGGAGTTCCATCGGTTGGCTCCCTTTTTACCCTACAGGACCATTAGCTGCTCCTCTAGGCGTGTCACCCATAGAAGCATACAGAGCTTGAATGCTTTACAATTGCATCCACGGGGGGTAGCAGTGTTGAATGAAGCATGGTGGGAGGCTGCCAGAACCCGGTTCTGTACCACTGGTTGGGCTCTGCTGGAGCCCGGAGCATTGGAGGAGGTTGCAGCTGCTGCCGCCTCCTCCTCCTCCTCCGCAAGAACCACTAGCCGACGATATACTTTGGATATGGCCTCCAGCTTTCGGCGTCGGACGATGGCTGCCAACCCCTTCCTGTTTGGTGGTCTGTTTGGTTGGGAAGGAGTAGCTACATCAAGAAAGAAAATAGACAATTCTATTTATAACCAATACTCTTAGCAAAACAATAACACAAACTTTATTCTACACATAGTGGCAACAGTAGCACAAGCAAGCACAGTACATAACATTTGTGGTATCCTCCCACTTTCTCAGCCTCTAACATTTGTAAGAATTTCCGGCAATACTACTACTAGGCACTATGGAGTAGACAAGTCTTCTTCTCTCTCTCTTGTTTAGCTACATTACCCTTGTTATAGGCATGCCAGCTCAGTCAGCTTGCGCCCTAGACAAACATATGTGTGTCGCAGACTCACATTATTTTTATTTACTTTCTGCAGGTGGGGAAGCTGTAGTCTACAACTATTCAATTATCATATTTTTCTATTATGTGTGGCCATACTCTGTTACACCAACAGCAACTGCTCAATTTCACTTTCACCCTGATTGCTACCACAAGAAAGATGATAATGATATCTGATCCAAATGATCATTGATTATATATGGGAGGACATGAGATACTTTTGATTGATTGTGCCATGCAGCCTACAGGCCACCCATGGCAGCCTGACACAGTAAAAAATAAATTGAATAGGTAGGCAGTGGGCGTTGGAGTCGGAGGGAGGCTCTTGATAACATACCTACACAATATAAAAATACAACCTTGAATTAAAAACCATGCAAAAAACATTCCTGTCATTTCTCTTTCCAGTGATTTTTCCATTTATCAATCATTGCATTGCTCTTCTAGCCTTATATATTTTTTAATTCTAATCTTTTATTTTCCTTGGCTTTGCTACTCTGACGCGGTTTAGTTTTCTTTTACATTCTCTTCAAAGACTCTTCATCCAGTGACAGTCTCCACCTATGCTGTGTTGACTGAGACATCCATACACCCACTCACACTTTCACTCAGACACTCACTCACCTACTCCCAGACCCAGTGAGAGACTCATACATGCACTCACAGACCAAGTCAGAGACTCATGTATCCACTCACAGGCTCACTTAGAGAGTGACACACCCACTCACAGATACAGTGAGAGCCTCATGCAGCCACCTACAGACTTACCTGGAAACTAACACAGCTACTCACAAACTCACTCATATAGTAATGCATCCACTCACAGACCCACCCAGAGAGTCACGGACCCACTCAGAAACCCATTGAGAGACTCATGCATCCACTGACAGACCCACTCAGACATTCAAGTGTCATCTTATAGTGATACTGAGATACGCACTCATTTACTTATGGACCCACTGAGAGAATCATTCAAACTCTCACACACCCTCTGACAGAGGATCTAAGATAGTTATGCTGCCACTGACAGATCCATTTAAATTCTCATACACACACTCACAGACACAGTCATAGGCTCATACAGGTTTTTTAGAGTTATTTTGACATTGATGTACTAGTATGATGCATAGAATTGCTCGCATATAGTTATGCATTTTAAATATTCTGTAATCTATCAAATTTCTGCTTTTGTTTTGAGTTATTTACAACATTGTTGCAAATAACTCAATGTTGTCACAAATATTGAAAAAAATATATTCATAAAAAAAAGAACAACGTATGGATTCCATGCATGTCAAAACTCAGGTTGTTGTTGTAGATAGAGGAATGCTCAAACTGTTTTATTAACATTTTTCCTGGTTTACTTAATCTGTGGACAGAATTGATTAGACCACCACCATTTCTGCCTTTGGCATATGTTAGAGTACACCAAGAGAGTGTGAGGGAAAAGTGTCAGCAATTGTGCAAAGGTATCCTTCTTTAGGATTTCCAGTCCAACCCCAGTCAATGTGCCTAGGCCATTGCCACCAGGGTGCATATTCATAAGGTCAGGGGGTTGAGAATCCATAATGCTTTCAATCAAAGGCAGCAATGTTTGCCACTTTAACCCTCTCTGACCAATACAATTAATGTTCACATTAGTCAAACTAAAGTCCCTGTCAGTACCTCTCTTTCCAGCAGCCTCTCTAGCTAAAAAGACATTGCTATGGCATACAACCCACACTCTAACCATTTTTAAGTGAAGCAGCACTTGCAGGCAGGAGAAGTCTGGAGCTGAATAAGACAGTCTTCAAAATGAAAGACAGTTAAAAAGGAAGTTTGCTCCTGGTTTAAAAACATGCATATTTGACTGGATGCTGAAAACATATAGGTGAATAAAATCAGGTAGTGTGGTAAGAGGATTACTACCCAGATCTATGATTGACTGTGGAATATATAAGAACGTGTAATACAGACTTGGGCATGCTTTACATTATGTACAGTAAGCCACACATACTACAGCTCACTTTGTAACAAGTTTGGTCCTTCTAGTATGTGGTGTGCACTTGTGACCTACTGGTTGCTAAGAGTTTATTGGGTGAAAGTTGGTAAAGAGAGATGTCACTGTTTTTAGAATTTGGTGGAGTTTAGACTCATTGAACTATAACAGGAGTTTCATTTCATTTTGAGAGATTCATAATGAAGTGTAGTGTACTGTTAAAATCATAAAACTAAGAAGCTAAATATGTTTTTAGATTCCTGTTTTTCTCGCAATGTTGCGATTATCGCAATGACATCACGAGTATGCACAAATAGGCATTAATTTTGGGTTCTTTGTAAAAGTGAGATGAAATGGTTAACACATACTAACAATTCAGAAGTTGGCTTACAACACTAAAATGTGCAGGTATGTTTTATTTGCTGCATTCACAGATCAGACAGTGCTAAGTTGAAAAGGTTGCCATTTATGGTGTCTTTGTAAGATAGAGATGTGTCATTCTTATGCTTAGTTTTCATAAACCCTGAGACCATTGAAAATATTTATTAAAAACTAACATAAAATGAGTTCATCAAGAAATTTCAATTTTCTAGTATGTGAATCACATTTAATTTTAAGAATAAAAATGGTTTTAAAGGTATATGTGTATGTGAGATTATTAAAAATGATTATGAAATATAAAGAAACGTTTTGAAAGTACATCAGATGATCTATTGCGTGTATCAAATCCTAGGCAATTAGTCAAAGAAAGAGGGAACAAGTAGATAAGGGAAGACACATGGGAATCAAGGATTTATAAAAACATTATATTTTTAATGAATTCTTCATAGTCAATTATTCATTTATCAAAAAATGCAACATACATATATGTATGTTGCATTTTTTGATCCCAAATTTTCTTGATATGTCTGGCAGTCTTGAATTTCACTATTTTAAAGTAATTTGGATCATGAACTCGAAATAAAAATTGATTTCAGTTGGGTCCCAGCATAAATCGGTGAAAAAATAATGAACTTTCTTTTTTCAGGAGACTACGTATATGACGAAAGAAGGTAGCATAAAAATATAACCTAAAATCAGGAAAAGTTAAACCTCCCTTTTCAATTGGCAACTTCAAAAGTTTAATTGATTTACAAGCTTTTTTATAGCCCCACACAAAACTGCTACATATACCATCCAATTTAAAAAAAAAAAATTATTAAGTTGAAGTGGAATGGATCTAAATAAATATAGAAATTTAGGCCAAATTTTCATTTTTATTAGATGTATACGCCCCACTAGACTAAGTGGTATCTTATGCCATTTTTTTTAAATAAGAGTAACTTCTTTCAGCAGCGAATCGTAGTTCAATGTTATTACCTTATCTACCTCAGCCGCTATCTTTATTCCTAGATAAATTGCATTTTTACAAAGCCCCAAAATCGGTTTGTAATTGGCAATAACCTGAGTTTTACTCACGTTCAATTTGTAGCCTGACACTTCTCCAAAGTTTGCCGCTTCTATAATTATCTCTGGAATGGCTTTTACAAGATCGGTAGTAAAAATCGCTATATCATCTGCAAAAGCGGTTATTTTTAAACTCTTCCCACCATGTTGTGCAGGAATAATATTGACTTGAGCCACCAATGAATTTAAAAACGGCTCCAGAGAGAGGGCGAAAAGCAAGGGTGACAAAGGGCAACCCTGCCTAGTTCCCCGCTCTATAAAGAAGTTCGCCGAATCTGTTCCTGCATAGCTGATCTTAGCCATTGGATGGTCGTATAACGAGCGGACCCATCCGAGATATTGTCCATGGATACCATACGTCCTCAATGCCGCCCACAAGTACTCCCACCCCACTCGGTCAAATGCTTTTTCTGCATCCAGCATAACCATTCCGAGTGGGGTGAGATTAGTCGAGGCAACATCGAACGCTGTGAAGGCCATATTAATATGAGCAGTGGTGCCTCTCCCCATCATATTTATTTATTTATTTATTTGCTGGTTTTTATAGCGCTCGAATCAACTCCAGATGGAGTATCTCTGCGCTTATGGTGCCGACAAAACAGAAGATGTAGATTGGAGCAGATGCTAGATTTCATTTTTGAATAGGACAGTTTTCAGTTGCCTTCTGAATTTTAAGTGCTCAGTACACTGTCTTAGGGACAGAGGGAGTTTGTTCCATAATGTAGGTCCTGCAATTGACAACGCTTTATTCCCATGCCTTGCTTTCTTAGCGCGGGGCACCATCATAAACCCATGTTGTTGGATATTAACTAATTCAGGCATAATAGGAGCCAGACGGTTCGCCAATATTTTTGCGAAAGCTTTGGCATTGGCGTTGATAATATAATGTTTTTTTAAATCCTTGATTCCCATGTGTTTTCCCTTATCTACTTGTTAACTCTTTCTTTGACTAATTGCCTAGGATTTGATACACGCAATTTGTTTTCCCTGTCCTAGGAATTGCATAATTCTACATTCAGGGGGTCCTTGTTTTCTGCATTTTTTTTTTCATCAGATGATCTATGCCTGGTAGTGTGAGTGCTTCCTTATATTTACTAATAGGTGACCAAGAAGCAGCTTGTCTCAGGTAAAGAGTAGGTCTGTGAGAAGTGGGTTAATAATGTGTTGCCTTAGAACTGCATTTTGCACTTGTGCTGCTTTACTGTATTGTCTAAATCTATACTAATATAATAAAGAGAGAGCCCAAACCTTTGAGGCGGGTAATCTCAGGAACCACAGCACCAATCACAACACCCAATACAGCGTTGGAAAGGGCAGTTGCAGCAGAAGGACATAGGCTATGCAGACGCCCACCATATACATGTAAAAGGTAGGAGAACCGTGCCAGAAAAGTAGTCCCTTGTGGGAGTGTCTTCATTGTGCTGTGGGCGTGTGCTGGGGGCGTGACAAATGCTGGGGGCGTGTGGTACGTTCCACCCTTCATGCCATGTCTCATATTGTGTGCTGTGGGGGTGTGTGCTGGGGGCGTGTACGGGGCATGGGATTACGGAAAAAAAAGCGAGCGTTGTGCCCAATATTTCATTGTTTTTTCTTCCCAGGTTCTGTACATTCCAGCTCCGGGTGTGCTTGCCCTGCACTCCCTGAGACGTGCACCTGCTTTACTGTATGGAGGTAAGGCATGGCGCTATTCCCAAGGGCCGGAAGGAGCGCAAACAGGGGCCATTGTGCAGGAAATTTAATCTCGCCTTAACTTCCGGTGATGCCTGAAGCGCACACTAGAGATTTTCCACTTCTGTTGTGCACAGGCCTCGCACCACGCACATAAGGACACAAGGCCTGCCTCCACGGAAATAGCAAGAAAGGGACTATCCCTCCCCCGGGAATATGTGATGATATTCCGTAAACCAACATCCCGCATACCATCACTCCACAATTTTTATAACGCGGGACTATTACTCCGCAAATACATCATTTCTAAAACTTTTACAATGCATATGACTTTATCACGCATGCCATTATAACGCAAACGCATGTGTGGTAAAGTTATATATATTGTAAAAGTACATTATTAAAACATCAAATATATGTTTGTATATATGTGTATTTATATATTCATATATATTACCTACTGGCGGTCGCAAGTAGGTAGTTATAGTTAGGATTTTTTTCAATGCAAAATCTCAAAATTCTATTGTGAATAACTTTGGCGCCGGTTGACGAATCTGCCTGAAAATTTCCTCAAAATGGCCTCGCGCGCCCCGGTCCTTCCCTGAAAGTTTGGGGGGGATTTGTCAAGCGGGGGCCGAGATAAAAGGGGGGTCCCAAAACACATTTTCCCCATGTTGTGTCTCGGTAGGATCGAGACACAAGAGGTGGCCAAAACAAAGGGGGAATTGACCATAAGGGTGCAGAGTAGACCCTCCCTGACCCCCTAGGTTTGATGTGGGGGCTTTAAAAGGCCCCCACGGGGGAAGCGCCCGGTACGCGCACCGGGGAGCGGACCGGGGAGCGTACTATGGGGAAAAAAGAATGACAGACTTTTAAAAATTGTATGTTTATTAATTGTTCTTTTTTTTTTTTTTGTGTTTTTATTTTTTATTTAAGTACCAACATGTAGGTACCAATGCAGAGTCTAACATTTAATATACACCGTCTCCTTTGTAGATATCTTGCATGTTGTTACAGAAGTTATTGTGGTATATGGAATTCATACCATAGTCTGTCAGGAAAGCAGAAACAACATGGAGGCAGGAGATGATAAAGAGATGTTAAATACAAATTGGAGATAATATAGTGGGAGAAAGGAAGTAACTATGAGCAAACGTAATATGTAACACAAAAAAGTTGCATAGTATATTTTAAGTCTCACTTTATATTATATCTATTTTGGTACTATTTCATAATTTACATATAAAAAAGAATAATGTCTCAAACAATTTTTAATTTTTAAATAAAAATGTATTGTTGTGATTTTTCAAAATCTAAAAGAATTTGCAACATTAATTCATCAGGTATGTCCTCCTTTTCATTCCATGATTCAATTTCTTCTACACAATTAATTAAGTCTTGGTCCAGAGAGTGATCCAAAAAGTCTATTTCATCTTTGTCTTCCTTAGGATTGTTTTCCATATTAATTTCAAATGAAATATTAATTTCATGTTGTTGTCCTTCCATTTTCTTGCTGTAAATTGCATAAAAAATAAATATATCAGTAGAGATAGGGCACTGTTGGGTTTAAGTTCAGACAGGTACTTGTGAGTTTTTAACAGTGAAGTTATCTTTGGGCAGTGTATGGTTTCAGGCAGGAAGTAGAACTATTAAAACGTGCCTGTGATTAAGCCTAAGTAAATTCATAATTATACCAGAGAAGCCTAACTCAATCCATAATTATAATAGACAAGCCTATCTCAATGTCTAACTCTTACAGAGGGACAGTATATAACTGTCTGAAAACGTTTTCCCAAATTAACTTAAAGTGCATAACATAGTTCTCCTTTCAAATTAACAACTTACCTTCTTCAAAGTAGTTGAAGTTTTCTGTCAAAATTTTTTCCAAATGTACCTTAGGTAGTGTTAGTCAAAATGGCTGTGTTCCCCTCTCATTTTTCATATATATTCATGTACCTAACCAATCAAATGTCAGCACATAAAAGTACAAAATGTAAGTAACATTTTAATTGGTTGAAAATTTAAACAGTTTCATATGTGTTTTTGTCATGTAATTTACATCAGGATATTTAGACAGGGCTACAGCCCAAATGGCTCAATGGAATTCCACCAAATTTGGGTAAATGGTAGAGACTGCTATGTAGTAGGGTGTATTCTATATTTGGTGTAAGTGTCTCCAGTGGTTTTTCTGTAAATTACTTTCCCACCTTTTTTTTGGGAGCGCTTACCGGTGCATGCCCCGGTACGTGCACCGGCAGCGATACAGGAGTCCTCCATTTTGTGTTTCGGTACAATCGAGACACAAGATGGAGGACAAACAACGTTGGGAATGGGTAGAAGGGGGCACGGTAGACACTTCCTGACCCTCTAGGTTTTCTGAGGGGGGTTTAGAAGGCTCATTTATGTTCCCCCCAAAAAAAACATTTTTACATTTTTCGCGGGGGAAGCGCCCGGTACGCGCATCGGGAAACGTACCGGGGAGCGTACCGGGGAGCGTACTTTGGTGAAAAATAGTGAAAAAAGTTAGAAAAAGAAAATCATTATGAGTGATAAGAGGTAGGGTAGCCCTGAAAAGAGCTTTTGGGTTCTGTGGCTGATTTAAGTACCTACAAGTAGGTTCCAATGCACAGTCTTAAATTCAGGAGGAATATTCTATTCCCCTCATCTGAGAAGTGCACACCATCTCCTCTGTAGATGTCTTGCATGTTGTAACGCAAGTTGTTGTTGTATATTGAACCCATTCCATAGTCTCTCATGTAAGCAGAAACAGATTTATTCACATGTTTCCGTGCTTTCTCAAATTGTGGGCAAAATTGGTTGGACCAGTTTCATTTCTGTCTTTGGCATATATTGGAATATACCAAGGCAGTTTGTGGAAAAAGTGTCATCAATTGATCAAAGGTGTCCTTTAAAAGCATTTCCAGACCAACCCCAGTCATAGTGCCCAAATCATTTCCACCACAGTGCACTATTAAGAGGTCAGGGTTTGGCCGATGCAAAAAGGTTTTCACCAATGGTATCAATTGGTGACATCTCAATCCTCTCTGGCCAATCCACTTGATTTCCACATTTGATAAATCAAGGTTGTGATAATTTCTGCTTGCTGCATACCTTTGAGCCCAGTGGATGTAGCTATGTCCAATAATCCATACAGAATACATGATGTGAGAAGGTTCTGGTGCAGTCAGATGAAGTGTGGGAATGAAATGGCAGTTGGAACAGTAGGAGTTTACAAAAAAAATTGTGGAGTTTCCCTATTGTTGAATCACAAGCAATGATTGGTGGATTCAGATAGTAGAAAACTGAAAGTTAGGGTGCATGGTTGTGTTGTGTGAAATAAGCAATTTCAATGGTTAAGAAAAAGTCACTAAAAGCAATAATGCCCTGGATAAGCTGGTGTATTGAGAGGTCAAACATCCTTGCTGACTTAATTTGCAACATTGTAGAATAAACTTTTGAACCTGAGAGTTCAGGTAGGAGGGAGTTGCTATGGTAACAGATAGAAAGGCCTGAGAGGGGGAAGGGTGTTGGTTTGAAAACAGTGAGGGAAGACTTTTGATTGGTTGAAATAAGGCATATGTGTGTAGAATTAGAGATGTTCTATGCCAGTCTTGGTTTCAGTGTATTGAGTGCACACCTTTTGCTCTGCTAAAGAAAAATTGGTGTGTGTGTCTGACACTGTTCTCAATCTCCCAAAGCATTTATAAAGGTAAGTAATAATTCATTTAATTTAAATAGAGACTTGTCTGCTCTATGGAGAATATTTGGAAGCAGATAGTGAAGTTTCAGTAGTGAAATTGATTGCTTGTACATAGGACTTGTGCTGTGTTTGTAAAAAGTTATTTAAAAAACGATTTTGGGGTAAAAGAATGGCTTTTATATTTTTGAAAAGTAATTAATAGTGTTTGCCTCATTAAATAAATATATTTGAACCTTTTAGAATGATGCCACTTGCATTACTTCAGATTTGGAAGCAGATTGAGATTCTTTTTTATTGGTTTGTGGCATGTTTTTGGGAAATGCTTGCTATGAACATTTGCAAGATAGGGGATTTGTATTTTGTGAAACAGTGAGGTTTCAGTAGTGAAATTGAATGCTTGTACATAGGTCCTGTGTTGTGTTTCTAAAATGTTATTCAAAAAACGATTTTGGGGGCAAATCAATGGTATTTACATTTGGGCTTCATTTATGATTGCTTTGTGCTGCCAGTGCATCACTTTAAATATGGGAAAAAAGTGACGCTCTGGTGGCGCAAGGCCTTCATAAATAAGGCCTTGAGTTTCTTTGCTGTTGGTTTGTGTCTTGCTTTTTGATAATGCTTGCTATGAACATTTGCAAGATAGAGGATTTGTATTTTGGGAAACAGTGAGGTTTCAAAAGTGATATTGAGTGGTTGTACATAGGTTCTGCGCAGTGTTTCTTAAATTTTATTCAAAAAACGATTTTGGGGGCAAATCAATGGTATTTACATTTGGCCCTTATTTTGATTGTCTTGTGGCGCCGGTATGTCACTTTTAACATGGGAAGAAAGTGACGCACTGGTGGCGCAAGGCCTTCATAAATAAGGCCCTGAGTTTTTTTGTTTTTGGTTTGTGTCTTGCTTTTTGATAATGTTTGATATCAACATTTGCAAGATAGAGGATTCGTATTTTGTGAAATAGTGAGGGTTCAGTAGTGAAATTGAGTGCTTGTACATAGGATCTTCTCTGTGTTTCTAAAATGTTATTCAAAAAACGATTTTGGTGGTAAATCAATGGTATTTTCATTTGGCCCTTATTTATGATTGCCTTGTGCTGCCGGTGCATCACTTTAAACATGGGAAATAAGTGACGCTTTGGTGGTGCAAGGCCTTCATAAATAAGGCCCTGAGTTTGTTTGCTGTTGGTTTGTTTTTTGCTTTTTGATAATGCTTGCTATGAACATTTGCAAGATAGAGGATTTGTATTTCGGGAAACACTGAGGTTTCAAAAGTGATATTGAGTGGTTGTACATAGGATCTGTGCTGTGTTTTTTAAATGTTATTCAAAAAACGATTTGGGGCAAATCAATGGTATTTACATTTGGCCCTTATTTATGATTGCCTTGTGGCACCGGTGCGTCTCTTTTAACATGGGAAGAAAGTGATGCACTGGTGGCGCAAGGCCTTCATAAATAAGGCCCTGAGTTTTTTTGTTGTTGGTTTGTGTCTTGCTTTTTGATAATGCTTGATGTCAACATTTGCAAGATAGAGGATTTGTATTTTGTGAAATAGTGAGGGTTCAGTAGTGAAATTGAGTGCTTGTAAATAGGATCTTCGCTGTGTTTCTAAAATGTTATTCAAAAAATGATTTTAGGGGCAAATCAATGGTATTTTCATTTGGCCCTTACTTATGATAGCCTTGTGCTGCCGGTGTATCACTTTAAACATGGGAAATAAGTGAATGCTCTGGTGGCGCAAGGTCTTCATAAATAAGGCCCTGAGTTTGTTTGCTGTTGGTTTGTTTTTTGCTTTTTGATAATGCTTGCTATGAACATTTGCAAGATAGAGGATTTGTATTTTGGGAAACAGTGAGGTTTCAAAAGTGATATTGAGTGGTTGTACATAGGTTCTGCGCAGTGTTTCTTAAATGTTATTCAAAAAACGATTTTGGGGGCAAATCAATGGTATTTTCATTTGGCCTTTATTTATGATTGCCTTGTGCTGCCGGAGCATCACTTTAAACTTGGGAAATAAGTGACGCTCTGGTGGTGCAAGGCCTTCATAAATAAGGCCCTGACTTTGTTTGCTGTTGGTTTGTTTTTTGCTTTTTGATGATGCTTGCTATGAACATTTGCAAGATAGAGGATTTTTATTTTGGGAAACAGTGAGGTTTCAAAAGTGATATTGAGTGGTTGTACATAGGTTCTGCGCAGTGTTTCTTAAATGTTATTCAAAAAACGATTTTGGGGGCAAATCAATGGTATTTACATTTGGCCCTTATTTATGATTGCCTTGTGGCACTGGTGCGTCTCTTTTAACATGGGACGCACTGGTGGCGCAAGGCCTTCATAAATAAGGCCCTGAGTTGCTGTGGTATAAACTTTAATATGTTGCAAAATAGTGTTTATATCGTTTTCTTTTTGTCATTACTTTGTTGTTTGCTAATAGTGGTCTTTAATGTGTTATTTTTTTCAGAACCACAGATTGAAATCAACATTTTAAAAGCAAGCAAAAATGCCGTCAAGGCAAAGGAGTAGAAAGAATACCATACGTAAAAGAACAAAATCATCAAAGGAATTAAATGAATCCTCTACAACAAGTACTTCAAAAAACACCAGAAAAGCTCCTGGTAAGACAATTAAGTCTTTTCTTCGCAATTTATGTAGATCAAAAAGAAATGTTAACGGTAATATGAAGATCCAGAAGCAGAGAGCAAATCTAAAAAGGAAGGAGAGGCCCTCAAAAAATGTCTCTATTGGAGCAGGAGAGAAGAGTATGGATAGCAATAGAAGGTTAAATCAATTTAGGGACATTCGTAGACGAATGTTTCGCAATAGGGTAGTTTTAAATTTGCTAAAAAATGAAAAGAAAGGTAAACAGAGAGCTGCTTTTTACAAGAAAAAGAAAAGTGTAGAGAAGATTGTTGATCAGGCTTTTGAAGTTAAGAAAAAATTATTTATTTTAGTAATCAATAGAATTAGGATACTTAATAAGGCAATTGATGTTTTCAAATCGAACAGTAGATGGAAAAGAATTATTAATCAGACTAATTTTTGTGAAGTATTTTCTGGAGAATGGATGCATAGTTCAAGTTCTGAGCCATTTTTTAATGAGGAGAGTTACTTTCAGGAAAATGATTTGGTGCATGCAGTTGACACCAGTGGTCGAGCATATGAAGGAAAAGATGGTTGTGTGATGGAAAAAGAGAAACTTATGTCTAGAGATGCAGAAGAGGTGTTAAGTGATGAAGTTTTAGGGAGACGTACTAAGGGTCCAGTGTACACATGGAAGTGCAGTAGTATTTGTAGTGTGCGACAGGATTCAATCGATTTGCTTCGAAATTTCTTACGTACATATAGTAAGAAAAGTCTAAAACAAAAAATGAAGATCTTGCAAGAGTTAGATCCTTGCAGAGTGAGAGAAAACACAGGTTTGCATGGGCATTCACTGGCTTGTCTTTCTAGAAAAGTATGTCAGAGTGTTTTTCATCATTTTAGGATGTTAGCAGTGCATCATAATAAGGTGAGGAAATTAGTGAGAAGGTTGTATTATGCAAAAAGTCCAGCACTTAAGCTTAAACAGTTAAACAGTGCTCTTTTGCATGGATCTGAAGTAGATGTGAAGACTATTTGTGAAGAAATTGAGTTTTGTTATTTTGGGAACAAAGAGGACAGTGTAGAAATGGATATAGTAATAGATGGTAATGTGGAAGACAATGTACAGATTTCAAGTACAGAAAAGTTTGAATGAATGAATGAATAAGGTATTTGTTGAGCGCACGGTGGCCAAGCGGCTTCCTGGCGCTGAGAGCTCTACTGAACAGAACAGAACAGGGCTGAGGAAGTTAACAGGAGTAGGCCTGGGCAAACAAGAAGGTTTTGAGCGCTTTGCGGAAGTGTGAGAAGATGGGAATTGAACGCATAGATGGAGGGAGGGAGTTCCAGAACCGGGGGGCAAGAACAGAGAATCTGGTACCACCAGTGCGGGATTTGCGAAAGTGGGGAACAGTTAGGAGGGCAGAGGTAGATGAACGGAGGGTACGGGCAGGGGTGTGAGTGGAGATCAGGGTATTGATGAACGCCGGAGCAGAGCGATCAACTGCCCGAAGACTAGGCACCCTAGTTTGAATAGGGATCTTTGCAAAACAGGTAACCAGTGAAGTGATTTAAGGACAGGAGTGATATGATGAGTTTTGGGAAAATGAAAAATAAGACGGGCAGCCTGATTCTGGATTGCTTGGAGACGGCGGATTTCGTAGGCGGGGATGCCCACGAACAAGCTGTTTCCATAATCAAGGCGGGAGGTGATAAGGGCCGAAATGATAATTTTAAGGGAATTCAGGGAAAAAAAACTGGAGATTTTCCGAATCAGACGGAGGGAAAGAAAACAAGAGGACACTACAGAGCTGACCTGGCTATGCATTGACAGGTCCTGGCTGACCTTGATGCCCAGCGTTTTAACAGAGGAAACCGGGGTAGGAGGGGGACCAAAGATGGGGGGCCAGAAAGCAGAGGACCAAGGACTGGATGAGCCACCAGTCAAGACAAGCTCAGTCTTGTCTGGGTTGAGCTTGAGATGATTGGCGCTCATCCATCCGGAGATAAAAACCAGAGTGGAACGAAAAAATGATAGGGAGTGAGAAGAGGAGGAAAGGTCAAAGACGAGCTGGAGGTCATCTGCGTAATTATACACAGAGACCTCCAGATCAAGAAGAGAAACAATGAGGGGACGAATATAGAGGTTAAAAAGAAGAGGAGAGAGGGAGGAACCTTGAGGAACCCCACAGGACACCGGGAGGGGAGAAGCGGAAAAACTAGAGAGGTGAACAGCTTGTGAGCGTCCTGTAAGAAAGGACGTGATCCATGAGAGAGCAGCGCCCCGAATGCCCGCTGCGCCGACACGGTCAAGTAAGATGGTATGATCAACCGTGTCGAACGCAGCGGACAGGTCGAGGAGAACCAGAGCTTGAGGGGAGTTGGTATCGGCCTTGGCTTTCAGCTCATCAAGAACCGCAAGCACCACTGACTCCGTAGAGTGGCCCGAGCGGAAGCCCGCTTGATGGGAAGCGAGGAGATGGTTCTGCTCAACATAAGAGGAAAGGCAAGAGGTGACATAACTTTCAAGAATTTTGGCGAGATAGGGTAGGAGAGAGATGGGTCTGAAGTTAGAAAGGAGAGAAGAATCCAGACCAGGTTTTTTGAGAATGGGAAAGACGATCGCAGATTTAAATGAAGAGGGGACCAGGCCAGTTGAAAGAGAGGCATTAAGAAGAGAAAGGGGAGTGGTACGGTAAGAGGTAAGGAGAGTTCTCAGCACGCGAGCAGGAGCACAATCGGCTGAAGAGCCGGACTAGGTTTTAATAAGCAAGGCAAGAAAAGAGTCCAAGGAAATAGGCGGAAAGGAATCGAAGGAAGAATTGGGAGCAGGGGGGGCAGGATAATGGGAGGGGAAGGGTGTGATAGGAATGTTAGATTTTATTTTAACGATCTTCTCGATAAAGAAGTCGTTTAAGGAGGAGCAGAGGGCCTGGGAAGGAATGAGCTTAGGGCATACACGATCAGAGGTGGCCAAGTTGTTGACCAGAGAAAAAATCTCTTTAGATTTGTTTGCGGACAGTGCGACCTGCTCAGAGAAGTACTTGGTCCTGAACGCAAGGATGGCTTTCTTATAGTCATTCAGCAGACGTTTGTATTTAGCCCTGAGGTCGGGGCAGTAATTACGGCGCCAAAGACGCTCAGAGCGTCTGAGTTCCAGTTTAAGAACCTTGAGTTCAGAATTAAACCATCTGTGGGCCTCATGTGGGCGAATAGACTTAACTATCTTGAGAGGGGCAACTTGGTCACAGGAAGAAGATAGCCAGTTGCTGACTGCAGCGGCCTGGATATCAAGAGGAAGGCCATTAAGGTCAGGGGAGAGGATGCAAGGGAAAGAGAGAGGGAATGCAGATCCGCGTGGTTCCAGTTGCGGGCAAAGATATTCTTAGGGCGAAGGGGTTTGTGAAGGGAGCCAAGATTAATAGAGAAAAAGATAAGAGAATGGTCAGACCATGTGCAGGGAAGAATGCTAGGGGGAGAGACTATGTCCTGAGATGACCAGACTTGGTCCAGTATATGGCCAAGATTGTGGGTGGGAGCAGAAACATGGGACTGGAGGTTAAGGCACAAGAGAGTGGCCGTGAAGTCCTTGGACGCCAGGTCCTCCCTGGGGTTACCAGGCCAGTAATTGAAGTCTCCCACCAGTTTGACAAGGAAATTACCAAGTTTAAGGTAAAATCAAGTGACAGGCCTAATTTAACTTGTGTGTGTTGTCGACGGTCTCATTATAAGATTCAGACTAGGTTAGTTGATTTATATGCAAAATGTGAATTGGAAAATAATAGTGAATGGAAGGATTTTGTAAGTTATTTGTTGGTGGAGAATTCTTTTGATTTGAGTTTTGATCAGCGTATTTGTAATTATTGTTTGAAAAAATTAAATGGAAATAGAATGCCTGCTAGAGCTGCTCATAATAATCTTTGAGTTGATAGATATTCCTTCTGAATTGATGGATTTAAATACTTATGAATCAATTTTGATTCAATGTGTCCATCCTTTTCAAGCTATTGTTCGCATGGAGCCTAAGATAGGGAAATTACCTCCTACAGATTTACAAAGAGGATTAAAGGGAAGAGTTGTTTATTTGCCTCTAGATGTCCAGAAAAATATTGATACAATTGGTGTAGAAAGAGCAGAAGAGGATCCTCTGGTTATTCTAGTTAATGGGGTTCCGACAAAGAGTAAGAAAATCTGGCAAGATTTAGTGGATGTTAGGAAAGTCAAAAAGGCAACGTTGTATTTGGTCAAAAACAATGAGTACTATAAAGATGTAAGTTTTGGAGCAGAGGAAACAGCTACAGAAGAAGACAGTGATTGTTCAGTTGGCCAAATTGAAAAAGTTGATATGTCTAGAAGTGAAGAAATATATGAACAATATACTGTTCATCCTTTGCATTCAGAAGAAGTAATGGGGAATGCAATTGACTTGTTTCAAATGAAAGCAGCAAAAGGAAGTCCTATTAGTGTATGGGAAGAAAGTTTGTAAGCTCGTTGTTTTCCACAGTTATTTCCAACAGGTCAAGGTGGACGATATGACGATCGACCAGTTCAAATTCCTGCAGCTGAATACCGGACTTTAAGATTATATCCTGAAGATCCAAGGTTTCGTCAATGCATTCCGTATTTGTTTCATCTACTGTATGAAAGTGATTTGTCTCGGCTTTCTTATGCAGTTAATCATATATTGAAAAGTGGAGCTCATCTGCAAAATGTTTCAGCAAGGGACTTTATGGAGAAAGTCAATCTGCAAGACAGTATTTTGGAATCTCAGCTAATCAATCTCATGGCATGTCAGCGTGGAACAAACGAGTATTGGTTCCGTCGTCATGGGGAATTGAAATGTATGCTAAGAAACTTAGGAACTCCTACATGGTTCCTCACTCTTTGCTGTGCTGAGTATGCATGGGACGACTTACTTCAATTTGTACGAGAGGCAAATGGAAACATACAAAAAATATAGAATTTAAAACACCTGGAGAACTGTGTTCTTTGGATCCAGTGAATGTTTGCAGATATTTTAATCATAGATTTGAAGCTATGATGTCTTTTATTACCAACAAAAAAAATCCTCCCCTTGGAGAGGTTTAGATTTCTTTTGGAGGAAGGAATATCAAGGGAGAGGTGCTCCTCATATACATATGTTGTTATGGATTAAAGATGCACCCAAATTTGGATCAGATTCGGATGAAACAGTGATGAGTTTCATTGAAGAGTATTCAACATGTGCTGTTCCGAAAAGTACTGAAGAAAACAGTTTAAGGCAACAAGTTTTACGTTTTCTATCTCATCGTTGTGGAAAGTACTGTCGTCGAAAATTCAAAAACAAGGAAAAGTACTAAACGAAATGTCGTTTTGCGTTTCCACGACCAGTGATTTCTAAGGGAAGAGTAAATAATTTGATGTCATCTCTACGACATACTGTGACGAGGAAATCACCCAAAAATACATATAATTTAAAAAGAAACGAAGAGTCCAAGTACATCAACGACTACAACCCAGTGATTTTGTCCATGTGGAATGCTAACATGGATATTCAGTTTGTTGCTGACAACTCTATTGCTGTGGCTCGATATGTGACATCTTACATCACAAAAAAAGAAAAGACAGAACTGAAGGAAATGTGGGAGGACATTTCACATGAAAAGAGTCCAAGCAAGAAATTATACAGTTTCAGTCTAAAGATGTTATTGCATCGAGAAATTGGAGCATATGGATGTTCTGATCGGTTATCATCAGCAAGTCTCTATGCCAAATCAAGAACAATCTTTTGGGTGAGTCTAGGTCTTGCTGCAACACGAAACCGAGTTTTGAAATCTGTACAAGAAATTGAATATTTGGTGGAGAAAGAACCAAACAGTACAGATATTTTGAAGACAAATATGTTGGATACATACTATCCAAATAGAAGTACTCACCTTGAGAACACTTGTTTGTATGAAGTTTTGCAAAACTACAGTTATAAGAGGAACATCACAGAAGATATCAATAATGGAAAATATGCTGTCATTGGGTATGAAGGATGTCTAGTGAAGCAGAGAAAAGGCCATTTGATTAATCATTGAAAATTGAGTTGCGAAGCTCCAGACAAAAGAGAATTTTACTATTTAGCTCTTTTGCAACTCTTTAAGCCATGGCGTACAGAAGAGGAACTACTTGGAGATTTTCTCTGTTATGAAGACTCTTTTAATGCAACTAAGGATACCATAGAATGTCCTGTTTTTCCAAATTATCTGCAAATGTTGAACGAAGAAATAGAGCAAGAAACCACAATTGCTGAAGAGATTGCTAGAGACAGTTCTCAAGACAGTCAGAGTTCTACTTCATTGAGTTAGGATCCACTAGGAGGACCAATTATCCAAAATGAAGCTGCAACTGCCATGGATGAGGTGGAAAGAGCTATGGAACAAGCTCAAGAGGATGGAGTTAACTTAGAAGATTTGGTAAAGCAACTAAACATTGAGCAGAAAAAGATATATGACGAAGTTACAGAACAGATTGAACATGGATTCAGACATGAGAAAAAAGTGTGCTCATGTACATCATTTAAGCCTGTTCGACTGTACGTAAGTGGAGAAGCGGGAACAGGAAAACGTTTTCTGATTAAAGCCATTGCAACTTATTTGCAGAAAAGGACTGAATCACCGCTGTCTTGTGTTGTAACCGCTCCAACTGGACTGGCAGCACATAACATTAAAGGGATTACTCTACATCGTTTACTGATGCTGCCAGTTGAGCATGATAATAAATTGCATTACAACAAGCTATCTGGAGATGCGTGTTCTGAAGTTTCCAGAGTCTTGAAGAAAATGAAACTTCTTATCATTGATGAAGTAAGCATGGTCTCAAATCTAATGCTTGCTTTTGTGCATTTGAGAATGCAAGAAATTCTTAGAGTATTATGTGTTATTTGGAGGAAAACACATTATTGTTTTTGGAGATCTACTACAGTTGACTCCAGTAAATGGACAACCAGTGTTTAAAATGCTTACGCATGAAGATACCAGGAAGTCCCTTGGAAGCATTGGAAACGTTAATATATGGTTAAATTTTAAATATGCTGAACTGCTTCAAGATATGTGACAGGCAAAGGATGAAGATTATAAAAATATTCTACAAGATGTAAGAATCGGAAAAGTAAGTGAGCTTGGAAAAGAAGCTTTACATGCTCGATTAATTTCAAATTTGTATCCAAATGAAAACATTCTTCCAGAGAATACTTTTAAAAAAATGACTGAGAAGAAATCTGGGATATGTTTGATGCCAACTCTGCAAGAATGTTCCATCTTCAACAACAAAATGTTAAAGTTAGAAAATGAAGAGATTGTGAAACTGGAAGCAATGGATAAAATAGAGCATATTGGTGCAACAATTGTTTTGTCAGAAAATTTGAAAACAAAATTGGATTCATTTGAGAAAAGTATTTCTAAAACAGCTGGTTTTGAAAAGACTCTGAATGTGTGTTTAAATTGTCGTATCATTTTGAGAAGGAATTTAAATGTTGAAAGAGGTCTGGTAAATGGAGCAATGGGTTATGTTGTTGATTTTGTGAATTATAGAAATAGAGATGGAATTGAATTTTAAAAAATAAAATTTGATGGCATTGAGCAAGTACAACAAATCAGTCATTGTTCTGCTAGATTTTTGCTTGTAAAAGACTTATATGTTCGCCGAAAACAGTTTCCTGTTTGTTTGGCATATGCGGTGACAATTCATAAATCTCAAGGTTTAAGTGTAGATAGTGCTTTGGTGAACATTGGAAGATCTGTGTTTAAAGAGGGTATGGCATATGTGGCATTATCACGAGTCAGAACTTTATCAGGATTGTACTTGATTGAGTGTGATGAGACAAAGATTTGTGCAGATCTAGATTGTGTTAAAGAATACATTAGGTTAAGAAGAGAGTATGCTCCACATTTGCCTCAATATCCTCTGTTTGAAAAACGTGTGGTAGGCCGAAAAAGAAGAAATGAGGATAATTGCAGTGAGGTAGTTGCAAAAAGACAAAAAGTAGATGAAACTGTCATTCAAAACAGAAAGAAAAAGGATTCTGATGAAAATGTTGTTGGATTTCAGTTTGAAAACAGTTCTGGTGTCAACTGCTATGCTAATGTAGTGGTTAATGTTGTTTCTTTTCTTCAAACTTTACAAGAACAGATTGTTGAAAATCGGGATCAAAGATTGTGTGGTTTATTGAATTCTGTGTTTGAGAAATGTAGCAGTGATAGAGCAAAAATAGAAAGTGTAACAGAAATTCGAAATATTTTAGATATGTGTTCTGGTCAAGATACATTTTCACAGAACATTCATCAGGATTGTCAGGAATGTTTAATGTATATGTTTGGTGTTTTGGAAGATGAAGGTGTAGATGTAGATAATCTTTTTAGCCTTTCTTATCAATGGCAGCATGACTGCCACAACTGTAGTTCATCAAGTACTACTAGAATAGACACTAAAAGATTTATATATTTGACGTTACCAGACTGTAAATCAGTGTCATTTAAAAATCTAAATAAAGCAGCAGATCATAATATGGTGTGTACTCAATGTAAGTGTCCAATGCTATCCACATTATTTATACAAAGTTATGGTCAGTATATCATTTTAGTTTTCCAACGATGTAGACCTGATGGAACTAAATTGACAACTTCTATCAAAAATGTTGTGGCTTCTCAGTTATCAATTTCAGGAAGAATCTTTACAACTGTAGCTATCATGACGGTTCTTCGACAACATCAGGACATTATACATGCTATTTAAAATGTCAAAAAGGTTGGAGTTACTGCAATGATTCTCATTTGACTTATAAACAACGTTTGCCTTATGACTTTAAAAATTCTTACCTAGTGTTTTTAAAACCAAAGTTTTAGTAAAGGTAATTGGCCTTTGAAGACAGGAATAGTTAATAAAAGTTAGTTAGTTAGTTAGTCTAATGTTTAAAATTATTTATCTCATATAGGTACTGTAAGTGGATCTCATAGTAAAAAATACTCATATATCTGACACGATTTGGCCGTAAGGAAAGTGTAAGGTATGATGTTTTTAGATCTTTTTTCATAGGAAGTCGATGGAATGGAAGTTATAGAGAACAGCAGACTTTTTTTCCACCAAAAGGACCTTCACTATCTTCTATTTGGCCTCAAGGAAAAGTAAGTGAATCAAAGATTAGTGTACATATATGAGTTGTAAGTTTTTATGTTTTTTTTAAACACAATCTTTTAGACTGTGTTTTTTGTTCCCGCTGTTATATGATGAAGAGTTTGAACTCACTAATTTAAGTGAAATTCAATATATTCTGAGAACAGCAAAAATAAACAATGTAACATATTGTATAAGTCATTCTATAGTTTGCATTGTGTAAATTATATTGTAATCCCATTGTCTCACACTCATTTTCCTTTTTCCACCCTTATTTAGCTCTCTTTACTCACTTACACTGCCTTTTTTTCACTTTGTTTCATCGCTGTTCCTTTACTCCACTTCATTCCCAACTCCTCAATCCAATTTCAACTGTCTGCATTTCCTCTCTCCCTTCCACCACTTTTCATCTTTCTCACATTCTCTCAGTACCACTGCTTTAGTTCTCTTCCCTCTCTTTCCTTCTTTTGCTCCTTTACTCTTTTTCCTTTCTCACTCATTGTACTGCAGTTCACTCAGTCCTTCCCTTTGTCTTTCTGTGTACTTACTCTCTCACTCCTTTTTCCTCTATAGTTCTATATTAACCTCATTCCTTGCATTCCCTTCACTCTGTGACTCCCCTTCACTCACTCTCAGTCATCTTCCATTCCACTTTCTTATTAATAGTTCCTCATTTAGACTCCTCTCCTTTTCACTCATTTTTCTTTTACTTTCTTCTCTTTCCTGATTTCGTTTTGGTATCTCGCATTCTTTTAGTATCTTACTTATCTTCAGTAATTTGTTCTCTTTCTATTTCTTTTTCCCTCTTTTTTCTCTTTCTACATTACTTTATTTCTGTTTTTGTATCCTTCACTATTGCTTTATTTCTTAGTACACTTTTTTTGATTTTTTACCTCTTGACCTGTTTCTTCTATTTTAAAATATATAGTTTACTAATTATAACTTGTTTTTTCTTTTGTCTTTCACAGATACAAAGTGTAGTTTAAAGATGCAAGTAAGTTTTCATTAATTATATGGTAAGTGTGACTACAAAATATAGTTTATCATCCCCTTTGTTTTAACCTCACTACTTTTCTCTCACCCTACCTCACCTCTGTTTTCTTACTCTGCTTCCCTCACTTATTCTTATCCTCCATATTTACTTCTCTTTTCCTTACTTTCCTACCACATTCAACTTCTTTCAGTGCCCCTGCTCACCCACACTCCCTCTCTTTCCTTTTTTTTCTGCTTCACTTAGTCCCTTTCTGACACTCCTTCCTTTACTCTCTCTGGTCTTTCTCTCTGTCACTCCCCATGTCTTACCCTTATTCACTGTTATCCACCCTCTTTCACTCCTCTTTACTTACACTCACTGCTATTTTCTTTCCCTCCGTCACAACTGTTCCTTTTCTCTGGTTCCGTCACTACCTTTCATTCCTCATCCTTTGCTCTCCTTCCTTTTACTCTCATCACCCATTCACATTCTCCCAGAACATCTGCTTTAGTTTTCTTCCTCTTTCTTCTCTTCTTTTGCTCCCTTATTCATTTTCCTTTTCTCAGTTACTTCCTCTTATACCTTTTCTCTGTTTTACTATCTATTACACAGTCCCTCTGTGTTTCTCCCTCTAGCTCTCTTTCTCTTTACACCACTCTCTTTGTCCCCATTCCTCATGCTCACTCCTTCATTTTTTTTTTTTGTTGGTGCGCTGACGGGACGCGCCCCGGTACGCGCACCGGGGCGCTCACCGGTACGCGCACCGGGAGCGCTCCAGAGTGAAATATAAAAATAAAAAGAATATACTTTTAAAAAACAAAATATTATATTAATATACAATATAGGATTCATTTTTGTAAAAACATACCTTTTTAAGCTATAGATATTTGCGAAAAAATAACCTTAGAAATTCACTAAAAAAAACATAGGTATGAGGCCCTATAAAAAGTTAGGAATTAGCAGTTAAAAAACCTATGAAATTCACTGAAAAAACCATAGGTTTCACACCAGTTATAGTTAGGAATTAGCATTTAAAAAACCTATGAAATTCACTGAAAAAACCATAGGTTTCATACCAGTTATAGTTAGGAATTAGCATTTAAAAAACCTATTAAATTCACTGAAAAAACCATAGGTTTCACACCAGTTATAGTTAGCTGGACGTTTTACTGACATAAAACCAAGGAAATTCCCACGTTATAGTTAGTTGGACTCACTATAACTTGTGCGTGTAATGCACTGCTGATGACATCACATATTACATCACTCATGACATGGTCAGTGACATCACTCATGACATCACTGATGACACCATCCTTGTGACAGAGTGACTGACCTCCTTTCACTGTAAAGTAACCCTTGAAACACATATTCAAAAATAGAAACTAACATTTACAAAAAAGTGGAGATACCTATACCAGTTACAACAACGAATTCAGTAATTCCACCATTTATATACACATACACTCATTCACCAACAGTTCTATATAGTCATTCATACATATACTCACTTATCATATGTAGTGAGACACCTTTACATCCGTTAACACACCGACAGTCTTCCAAAAGTTGCTCACACACATACTCACACATGCAAATAAACTATTGAATATCCATTTTTTTGCATATACAGCTATACACACACTGGACCAGCAACACCCAGCAACACCCAGCAACACCCCTCTCATCTCTCCCCCACCCTCCTTCGCCTCAGCTTCCCAACATGGCCACCTCTCGAGTTAAGACTGGAGCCAATTGCTACAAAATCATTTATCCTCCCGACCAGACTAAAGCTACAATAAAAAGACTTAAGCATAACACTATTGAACGTTTCCCAGACTCCCTTTTTGTGGATCAATTCTACAATGGTCGTCTGGGGAGGCTCAAAAACGATTTCATCTTCTTCACTCGCGACATCCCCTCTTGGTCCAACAGTTTTTACAATTCCCTTAACGTCACCTCCTCCTCCTCTATCCCTTATGGGAAACAACTAAAAATTTCCCCCTCTGGGTGCTTCAATGGCTACCTCACTATCTCACTCTATAACAACGGTACTGTCATGATCCAAGGCAAAGACTCCTGCCTCTCGCTCTTTGACCACCTCTTCCCCACCTTACTCCCCGTCTCTGCAACCGGGTTCCCCCTTGACTCTCCTTCCAGCTCCACCCATTACTCCCTTTCTCCTCCGCCGACCCCACCCCACCCAAATTGGCTGCACTCTCGAGAAGCGCAGGTCGGCCCTCTTCCCTTTCCCCCCCAACTTACCTCATCTCCTATTCCTCCCCCCCCACAGTATGTCCCCTCCCGCATTACTTCAGCCTTACCACTAGCTAACACACTCCTCGTCCCATCTGCACTATCACGATACTCCAATCTATTCTCTTCCCCCATACTTCTTCCCATCACCCCCTTCTTTAGTCCACCTCTCCTCCAACACTCTTCCCCAATTAACTGTCTCTATGCTCCCCTTAGCCCTCCTTCCGTCCCTCCTCTCCACCCCTTCATTCCCTCGTCATTCACCCCGTGTTTGCCACATTCCCACTGCATCTCTCTCCTCCCTCCTACTCCTCCAGTACTGCCGCACTACCCCCTTTCCCCTCCTAGGAACACCTTCCTTCTCCCTCCCTCGGGCCCAGCAGAACCACTTCCCCTTCTCAACTTCCCTTTCTCTCAACCCCCCTCATTCTGCCAGATGACCGTTCCCTCATGATGTATGTCGTTACAACGCATACTTTTACTCCGCGTACCATTGCAACGCGGTATTTACAACGCATACCGCTACAACGCATAGCGCTTTGGGGTGCTGGATAGTGGTAAGTATAATTTACTATTCTAACTCCAGTCCCCGTGGACCCTAGGGAAGGTGTTGGATAGTAAATTAAACTTACCTCTTATCCTAGAGCGCCCCCCAGCGCAATGCGTTGTAACGGTATGCGTTGTAATGCCCGCGTTGTAGTGGTAGTGCGGAGTAAAAGATGCGTTGTAACGGGTGAATACCGTTCCCTCACTGCTACCTCTCCTAACTGACAGGACCTCCGCAACCAATGCACCTCTTTTCCGCCCAAACCTCCTACACTCCCATGACGCCACACAGGCCTCCCCCCTCCTACTTCCCGACCGACATGTTCCGCACATTTCTCCCTCTAAATTTGTCCCTAATTCCTCTCTCTCTTGCAACACCAACAATGACAACTCTCCCTTAACCCCCAATTCATTTACTCCCGCTCCCAACCTCCACATTTCCCCACCTGTGAACCCCACCCCCCAACACACCCCCTGTCCCCCCATCTCTCCCTGCCGTCCACCACCAATTCCACCCCCCCTTATTTCAATCGAGCCACCCAACCTTCCGTGCTCTGCCTCTTTCTCACTGGAAAATACGCTAGGCTCTCTGATCACCTCCATCTCTCAGCTTACAGCTGCCATTTCACTTTTATGATCTAAGATCCCCACCCCTCCATGCACCTCTACCCCCTCCCAACTTCCCCAGAGATGCACCTCGCCCCCTCACCCCAATACAGCCAAGCTCAACCCTTCGTCTGCAAGCGTTGTTAACTCACACAAGCCCTTGAACGCCACCCTTCTTCAACAGGCATACCCTAGCAACCCCACTGTCTACACTATTCCGACAATCACTTCTCTCAGAATAAAGCGTCCACCTAAACCCTCCCGAGCACCTCCGCAAATGTACAATATCCCGATCACCCTTCAGAGCCCAAGTGCCCCCGTCACCAAAACAGTCTTGACAGAGCTGCGCTGTATGCTTCACAACTGCAGATCTGCAGTAAAACACAAACTTGAAATCTCCGACACCATCACCCTTCACAAACTTGACATGCTCTTCCTCACAGAGACCTGGTTCAAAGATACCTCTCACTCTATGTTTGATCTCCTATTACCCACAGGTTATTCCATATTTAGGAATGACAGAACTGAAAACACGGAGGGAGGTGTTGCAGTCATCTTCAGAAACGCCCTCCAACTTAAGGCGTCTCCTAGCAGCTCCTCCCACACCTTTGAATGCCTTTCTCTTGAGCTTCAATTGCAACACCGTTCACCTCTCATATTCCATATCATTTACCGCCCGCCTCGTAGTAGTTGCTCTTCGTTTATAGAAGTTCTCAAAGACTTCATCCAATACTCTCAATACTCTCAAAGTGACAATCAGACCATCGTGGGTGACTTCAATCTCCACTGGGGCGCACCGCAAGACTCCTCTGCGAACTCACTGGCCACCTTCCTCTCGGCAAATGATCTTATCCAACACTGCACTGAACCAACCCACTCTAAGGGCGCAATCCTGGACCTTGTTATTTCTAAAGCAGGCATGCTTTCTACTACTACCCCTATTCACGTAGATTGGTCTGACCACCACCTCATCCCATTCTCTCTTCAACTTTCACACTCTATAACTCTTGGCCAACCCAAGAGGGCCATCTC
This sequence comes from Lissotriton vulgaris, assembly GCF_964263255.1. Lineage (NCBI taxonomy): Eukaryota > Metazoa > Chordata > Amphibia > Caudata > Salamandridae > Lissotriton > Lissotriton vulgaris. The sequence continues at coordinate 885,920,437 of NC_141694.1, forward strand.
CTGGTTCCGTGATGCCAAAAACATTGATGTCGGTCCCCTCTGTGAATCAGCTTTGCTTTCACTTCCAAGGCTAGACCCGAACATAGCTGTTGACGATCTCACCTCCCAATGCCTCACAGTTCTTGCAGCTGAAATTAATAACGTCGCTCCACTCAAAAGCAAAAGGATAAGGCCCACTCCCTCAGCACCTTGGTTCAACAAATCCCTTTATGAGGAAAGGAAGCAGCTAAGATTCCTGGAGAAGCAATGGAGGCAATTGCCTTCCACTGACAATTTAGCCTTGCTTCGCACAGCAAGATCCAAATACCACAAGCACATCTTCCTTGAGAAAGCGACGCACTTCAAAACCCTCCTTGATTCCGCCAAAAATAGACCCAAAAAACTATTCGATCTCATCAAGACTCCGAGCTGCTCTCCCCCAACCTCCAAGGTGGAGGATTCTACAAAGAGAGCAGCGGATTTCGCTACTTTCTTCGATGGAAAGGTGAAATCACTTGTGGATCAGGTTGCTCATACTACACCTCCAGAGGAGCGCAAATCCTTAGCCATTTGGCAGAGCTTTGACCCCATATCTGAAGATGCCCTTCTCAAGTGCATACGCGAAACAAAGCCCTCCAACCATTCTCTTGACCCTATCCCCAGTGCCATTGCCTTTGACTTCTATACCCATTCCCTCTCCTATTGGACCACTCTGATCAACCTCTCCCTCTGGCAAGGCTCCCTTCCTGTCTCCTTCAAAACTGGGCAGGTTACCCCTCTGCTGAAAAAGCCCACTGCTGATGCGAATGACCTCAACAACTTCCGCCCCATCACTAACCTTCCCTTTCTTGCAAAGATCACGGAAAGATGTGTAGCCAAACAACTCTCTCGTCATATCAAGGACAATGATCTTCTTGACAATTGTCAGTCCGGCTTCATCCAAAACTGCAGCACTGAAACAGCCCTACTGCAAGTGGTTGATGATGCGCTGGGGATACTCGACTCAGGGGGGTCCTGTCTGCTAATTCTCCTTGACCTCTCCGCAGCCTTCGACACTGTTAATCACAACACCCTCCTCAATATTCTTCAACAGAGAATGGGCATGGAGGGCACTGTGCTTAAATGGTTTGCATCCTTCCTCTCTGACAGATCTCAAATGATCAAAATAGCGAACAGTCTTTCTTCTCCTGTGGCGGTGGGTCAAGGTGTTCCCCAAGGCTCTATACTTGCACCCACACTGTTCAATCTCTACTTAGAACCACTGGGAAACCTCCTAAGCAAATCCGGGATTCACTATCATCTCTATGCTGATGACACTCAACTCTACCTCAAGGTTGCCTCCACTCATGATCTCTCCATCCTAAGATCTACTCTTGACTCCATTCAAAACTGGATGTCATCTCATCAATTGATTCTGAATCCCTCCAAAACTGAATTCCTCCTCTTCTCCTCCTCACTCTCTCCTCCCCCGGTTCAATCATGGATGGATCAGATGAATCTACTAAACAACAAACCCATCATTGTCGACAGCGCAAAATCTCTTGGTGTCATTCTAGACAAAAAACTCAATCTAACTCCCCACATCAATTCTATTGCAAAATCTGCTCGCTACCAACTGCGCCTTCTTTGGGGAATCCGTCGCTTCTTCCCGGAGCAGGACCTTATAACCCTGGTGCAATCGCTGGTCCTCTCCAGACTAGACTACTGCAATTCTCTTCTTACTGGCCTCCCCAAATCTCACCTGTCTCCACTTAAGTCTGTCTTCCATTCAGCAGCTCGTTTCATCTATGGGGCCAAAAGAAGCGATCACATCACACCGATGTTATCCACCCTCCGCTGGCTCCCCTTCGAGGCTAGAGCTATCTACAAGACCGCTTGTATCACCCACAAAGCCTTGCACTCCTCCTCTCCCCGTTACCTGGCGAATAAACTGAAACTCTCTGGAGGCTCTAGACCTTCACGCAATGCTGAGAATCTACTGCTTGAACCTCCCACTTTCAAGAAGGAAAGAACAATGGCCCAATCCTTTTCAGGCAACGCAGTGAGAATCTGGAACTCGTTTCCGCCTGAGCTCCGGACCACCGCCTCCTCCCAGGCCTTCAAAAGGGACCTCAAAGTTCTCCTCCTCCAGAGACACCTCCAAAAGTAATTCACGTCCTCTTGCTATTTGGAGGAAGACTCCCCACTACTGATATTTTCTACTTTCCATGACCATGGGAGTGCCTTCCCAGTGTTTTCCTGTGGTGGGAGTGTCTGCCTTTTTGCAGTATTCTCCATGTACTTGTGTTCGGTGCCCTTTTGTAACATGCACACTACACTTTGCCCATGTAACACACGGTTGCTACCTCTCACATGTTTTTACCTTTGATACTTGCACAAGGGCCACCTTGCCTACGTAACGCCTGTTCTTGTGCCAGCACTTATTGCAGTATTATACCTCAAATTATACTCTGTTTTCTCTTATAACTGCACACTTGTCACTTTTCCTCTTGTGCACTTTTGACTACCTCATGTATTTTTGCTTGTTCACAATTTTTACTACCTCAAGTATTTTGTTTGCTCACAATTGTCACTATTACCTTTACTACCTCATGTATTTTTGGTTGCTCACAATTTTTACTACCTCAAGTATTTTGTTTGCTCACAATTGTCATTATTACCTTTATTACCTCATGTATTTTTGGTTGCTCACAATTTTTACTACCTCATGTTTTTTTGTTTGCTCACAATTGTCACTATTACCTTACGTAAGTAACGTATGTTTTAGTAATCTGCTCTTTTGTAATGTTTCTCATTATGTTTCATTTCTGTTCCTAATGTGAAGCACTCTGACGCCTTCGGGTAAAGTCCGCGCTATATAAAAATGCATAAATAAATAAATAAATAAATAAACTACCACCTTACTTCTAAGGAAACTTACACATACTTACTCTCTTAAACAATCACTTATAGAAACATATACTTATTAAAACAAGAACTCTTTCAATCTCTCACTCTCACATATACTCACTTATATACATCAATACTCACATATACTAGATTAGAATATATGTACTTACTGATAAAGACACTAGTGAGACAGTCATTCACTTACTAACACATACATATACACACTCATTCACCCATACAGTCTGGCACATATGCTGTCTTCAAAACATATACAAACAGTGAGTCAGTCATTGATGCATCTATGTGCTAAGTAACACCCCCACCAAATCAAACAGACAATTATAAAGATACAAAAAAAAAATAATAACCCATATACACACACATGTAGCTACTCACCAACCCATGCAGCCACTTATATACAAAGTGAAACACTGATACAAACATTTAAATATTTAAACAATACTCGCTAATATATGTATTCACTAAGATACACTTAATAAGCCAGTTAACCAATCAATTTTTTTAAAAAAAAACATCCATTAAGACACTTATTTAAACATGTATTTTTCCATCGACATTTAATTAAAACATTTATTCTTTTAAATTGCAATATTTATATTATTTGTATTTATTATTTTATTTTATTACCCTTTACACCCTTAAAACTAATCCCACCCTGCTCCCTTAAATATCCCTGCACCCCATGATCATAACCCACCCTTACTCCTTAAAATACCCCAACACCCTTAAACACTACCCCATCTTAACCCTATAATTATACCCTGTACCCCAAAGCCCAAACCTATCCCTAAACCGTAAAAATACCCCTGTACCCCAAAACCCAAACCTAGCCCTGAACCCTATAAATACCCCTGTACCCCAAAACCCAAACCTACCCCTGAACCCTAAAAATACCCCTGTACCCCAAAACCCAAACCTAGCCCTGAACCCTAAAAATACCCCTGTACCCCAAAACCCAAACCTAGCCCTGAACCCTAAAATACCCCTGTACCCCAAAACCCATACCTACCCCAGAACCCTAAAATACCGCTATACCCCAAAACCCAAACCTACCCCTGAACCCTAAAAATACCCCTATTCCCCAAAACCCAAACCTAGCCCTGAACCCTAAAAATACCCCTGTACCCCAAAACCCATACCTATCCCTAAACCCTAAAACTACCCCTGTACCCCATAACCCAAAACTATATCTGAACCCTTAAAATACCCAAACACCCCAAAACATATACCTCAGTACCCCGAAACATATACCACTATACCCATACTTACCTTATCCAAACATAAAAAACATGCTTTTACCATTCATGCATTTACAACGAATTTCGTACTAAATGTATGCGTTGTAAAAGCATATAAAATGTAATGCCATGCGCTATAATGGCATTGCGGAGTCATGGTACTTTCATAATGAAAGTATGTGGAGTGATGGTATGTGGAAAGAAAGTTGCGGAATAATGGGTGTTTACCCTCCCCGGTAAGTACATTGGTGGCACGGTGGCCCACATCTCCAGCAACATACTCATATTTTTTCACCACCCATTTGAAAAATGCACAGGTCTCTCTCATTGATGGCCAGCACGACATACACTTTTAGACACACCTCCCGCCACAAGTTCTAGAATTGCGAACTTTAGAGCTGGGGAGCTACGTTCGAATCTCGGCATCAGCTCAACATCCTGTGATTCCATGCAAATCGCTTTGTCTCCCCATGCCTACCACAAATGAATGTGTTCTTCTGTAATGTAAAGTGTGCTCATGCCATGGGAAACTCGAGTTCACACACTACTGACTGCGCACTCTTAAGTGAATCAGCAGTGCACTGTGAATAGAAGCGTTTCACAGGCCAGTCACAGATAAGAAATGCTATCAAAACGAAATCCTACAAAACAATATACTACTGTCCGGCAGCAATTTATACCCGGAGAACGTTGGGACGGGCTGCTAGTACTAGAATAAAAACACTGCACGCTAAGGGTTAAAGTTATACTTAATATTTTATTAGGAGATGTGAACGTTTTACATGTGTATACATGATGTGCTGCTCACAAATAATGTTTTACTTTTAATTCTGGGACTTTTAGTCCTATTTATTCCAGTACAAAAAAGAAGACAACACTCAGAATTGAAAGAGGAAAACATGAACTGTAGGCAAAAATGAATCTTGAATGGTGGAAGTTGACTGCTATGCTTTAGATACCCTTTAGGGTAGGTGTTGGTAAATTGCATGGCAGGTTTGTATGTGCTTAGATGGTAATATATGTACTTTAAACTAATAGTGAATCACATGTGTAGTATGAGACTACTAGGCATAGTTAAACATGTAGAGCCATATGTAGGTGGCCAAATAGCGGTCGGTAACGGCCGAAATTACTGAATTTCGGCCGTTACCGACCAGTATTTGGCATTTCGAATGTAGGTGGCATGATTGTAGGATTTGGTACAAGTTGGTGGAAAATATCGAAAACCTTAGAAAAAGCAATTTTTTGGATTTTACAACAGTGCGATGTGGCAGACATACATGCCCTTAGGGCATGTATGTGTTCCACATGTGCACACATGCACGATTCAGGGGTGCAACAGGGTGTCAATGTGATACCCTGCCATCCTTGAATATGTGCCCCCTATTACTGATTCTGTATTTACCGAATCAGCAATTCCCATTCCCATTCCCATTCCAGGCCCATAGGAATGAATGAGGAATACCGAATCGGTATTTACCGAATTTTACCGATTCTGTAAAAATTACCAAATCTGTACCTACATACCATTTACCGATTCTAAAATACTGAATCAGTAAAATTCGGTATTTTAGAATCGGTAAATAGTATTTACCTACATATGGCCCCTAGTGTTTAAACATGAGTCAGGCGTGCTAGTGCAGACTGTGCCTATGGACTGTCACTGCCAGCTTCCCTTGGCATGCCAAAGCTGTTTGTACAGTCTGAAATGCATGTTTTAGTACAGAAAACCGACATGTGAGATATGCTGTAGGTATGCACTAAAGTAAGGGTCTCCAAACCGGTCCTGGAGGGCCGGATCCATGCCAGATTTTTAAAATAACTACATGTATCTCAATGGGGATATCCCAAAAATCTGGCATAGATCCGGCCCTCCAGGACCGGTTTGGAGACCCCTGCACTAAAGCATAGTGCTCTCTGCCTAAAAAATTTGAGAGCTGTCCTTTTGAGTTTTAGTAACTTAGCCATGTACATGCACACTCCTAGGCCAAGCACTACATAGAGTATAGAACCCATAATGCATGTAAATTCACTCACATTCTCACAAACTACTTTTATATCTACCACTATAAACGGCAGTTGCAATGATGCCTGCTTACTTTCTAATCCATAACACAGACACTGAGATATAAATACTTTTATACTTACATATGCATTTAGAGAGCAATAGAACTTTCAAAACAGACAGTAACATTCTGGCACATTTAGTTTAACATCTCATATGACATCTAACTAGGCCATAGGGCAGGGTGCTCTGTGTTTTAAATTTAATACATGTACCCTGAAGTTTCAGTGAACTACATGCGCTCCTAGAGATCCATGTGCCCAAGTATACACCCATCCTGTCAGCCAGACTTCAATCCAACGCACCTAAGGAGAAAAGAATAGAAACATTAAAGCACTTAGTCAGAGAGTCACAGTAGCACCTAAATGTTCACTCACACAGACAGGCACCACTAACATGTATCTAGCACTAGTGGAGGTGGTTGCAAACACACTTAAAAAAAACAATACTAGGGGTGGGCAGAATTTGCGTAATTACGTTACACAAATCTCCGCGAAACTGTAAAAAATATCTGCAAACACGCAGAAATTCAGTGAACATGCCGAATTGCTTGTTCGTGATGCTTCTTTCCTGTTCGCAATCGCTGTTTGCATGCTCGGGGGAAAATATCTTGCAAACACGCATTTTGAGAACGTGAAGAAGCAAAAAATTTCGCGAAGTCACGGAACTTAGACTTTTGGGCAATTTTGCGTTCTCCGCAGAAGGTGAAATTACCCAAATTCCACAAATTCCGCGAGCGGAACGGAATGTACTGCCCAGGCCTAACCAATACTCACTAACACACTCAGGAGGCAATCCATGCAGTTCCTTAGATACACATTTAGAGAACCATACATGTCACTAAGTCATCAATAGGTTACATATATATGCAATCACGCTCCAACATAGGCACTGAGATATCTGCTGAGGAACTGAAACTTTGAAGTGTACCATCCAGGGAAGTAGCCCTTGCATTGTGTCCCATGCCGTCTACACTTGAGCCTGTGCATGCAGTTTTACTGCTAGGCCAAGTGTGATGCTCTGTATCTATAATATGATTCAGTGCTCCGGTATCCATGTAATGATGCAGGGAGTTGGAATGCAGTGTGGTTGCTGGGATGGAATGTATACATTTGGAAAGAGAAACAGTTGGATTTGTGCTTTGATGTGGATGGGGTCTCTCTTACCGTTCAACTCATTAAACCATTAATCACCTCTGATCTTTGGTGGTCTGCATTTAAGCACCTTTCACACCAACGTTCTTATTTATAGCTCCCAGACAAGGCCTAAAATGCTCTTGTACCACATATACCTCACCACTAAAGGAGGATTTAGCTAGGATATACAGCATATACTTATACGGTAAGACATGTACTCTGGAGTTTTAGTGAGCTACATGCACTCATACTGACACATGTGTCCAATTATACATCCACCTGGCATCCAGACTTTAACTTCACATACCTAATTTGAAAAGCAGACAGACACTAAAACATCCAGTGAGACAGTGACAGAAGTACCTAAGCATTCACCCATGCAGACAGGTACAAGTATTATGCATGTAGCGCAAATGGAGGCAGTTGCACACACTCAAAAAACCCAATGCTCACTAACCCACCCAGGGCGCAATCCATGCAACCTTTTACAGACACATTTAGAGAACCATAGATGTCACAAAGAAAGGCAGTCATTTACCAATAAACTTACATACACATGCAATCATAGCCCCAGATGGGGACTGAGACACCTATTCAGATATCTGCTGAAGAACTGACACTTTTAAGTCTGTCATCCAGAGAAGCAGCCCTTGCATCATGTCTGGGGCTGGTACACTTAAGCGTGTGCATGCAGTTTTACTGCTAGACCAACCTTCTCATGTGAAACTCCAAGCCAAAGCGTAAACTGTTCTTCTACTACATAAAACTCAACAATAAGGTAGGCTATATCTAGGCCATATCGCAGGGAGATATGTGCTTAAAAAGTAAGACATGTACTCTGATGTTTCAGTGAGCTATATGCGCTCATAGATACACATGTGCCCAATTATAAATCCACCCTGCTATTTCTAATTTAATCTCAGATACCTACGTAGAAAAGCAGAAACATACTAAAATACCCATATACATTGTGACAGAGGCACATAAACATTTACTCACATAGACAGGCAGCACTGTTATGTTGTACCTCTAATGGAGGCGGTTGTGCACACACTTAAATAACCAAATAGTCACTAACAGACCCAGGAGGCAATCCAGGCAGTCCCTTACATAGACATTTAAAGAACCATAGATGCGACAAACAGAGGCATTCATGTAACCACAAACTTACATACAAATGCAACTATACTCCCACATAGCGACTGAGACATTCATACTGATATCTGCTAGAGAACTGACAATTTCAAGTCTACCATCCAGAGAAGTAGCTCTTGCGTCATGTCTTAGGCCTGCTGCACTTGAGGCTATGCATCCAGTTTTACTGCTAGGGTTGTCTTTCCACTTAAAACTCATAGACAAGTTGTATTGTGCTCTTCTACCGCATATAACCCATCACTAAGGTAGGCTGTAGCTATGCTGTAAGGCACGGTGCTATGTGTTTAAAAGGTAAGCCACTAACCTATATTGTGTCCTAAAGACCTAAATGAAATTATATAGGATATTGTTAGCTATGTTACAATCAGAGGCCTATGTATGCTGGTAGTCAAATGCTTAAAAAGTTTAATCTGATACTACGTAATTAAAGCGTAATGTGCTTATCTTCTTTTTTTGTTTTCAGACAGTTACAATGCCATCAAAAAGGGAGAGAGTAGAGAAACAGCAACAAGGATGCTATGTCATCAGAACTAAGAACCAAAATGGGCAAAATACAGAAAAAGTGGTAAAAGAGAAAAGAGCTGCTAGTAAGAAGACAAATACATTTCTTAAAATTGTCTGTGCCCAAGTGGAAGGAGTAACAAATCAAGTAAATGAAAGACAAAGTTTGAGATCCAGTAAGAAAGGAGAAAAGTACATGAAAAGAAGACTACAAAAGGTCACAAAAAAGGACAGACTTTAACCAGGAGGCAGTTTAATTAAGTCAGAATTGGAATGAGCTGTAGTAGAGTAATACAGAATCATATAACAACTATGAATAGGTATAAAAGAAGAAGAAAACAGTGAGACAAAAGGAATGTGTTGAGGGTATAGTTGATAAGGCTTTTGCACTCAAGTGGAAGCTATTTATTTTGATTCTAATGAGAAGAAAGGCACTAGACAAAATAGTGTTGTCCATGAGGAGGCGAAGCCAACATAAAAGACTTGTCCATAGAACTAACTTTTGCAAAGTTTTTTAGTGGTGAACTGATGCATACGTATCAAAAGAAGGGGGGAGTAAGAGGATGAACTGGGTTCATCCTGCTCAACTATATATGGTTATCTAAAACCAGGAACCTAGCGTTGGAACATTTAATAACTCTCTGAGGAAAGAAAAACATTGTTTTTCTTATAAAGCCCTCACCCACCAGGGTTGCCCCTTGGTGGCATGCTTTCATCATCGAATCCATCTAGATTCGCTGCAGATCGAGCGTGCTGCGACCACCGACTAAGTGGGAGCCTTTATTCAGTGTTTATACAATGATAAAGGAGATATTCAAAAAGTGGGGAAGTGGAGGATAGTGCTAAGCTAAGTTATGCCACCAAGGGGCAACATTGGTGGGTGAGAGTTTCATAAGAAAAACTATGTTTTTTTTCCTTGGAGAGTTATTAAATGTTCCACTGCTGGGTTCCTGGTTTAGCAGAACTGATACATATTTCAAGTATTGAACCTTTCTTTAACATAGAAAGCAACTTGCAGAGAATACATTAGTGCATACAGTTGATGCATTGGGAAAATGTTATGAGGCAAAGAATTGTATTCCTATTCAAAGGGAACTGATGGTAGCTAGAAATGTAGTGAATGTGATTGCTAAAGAGGTGCAGGGAAGGCATAGACACACTCCTGTATACAAATGGAACAGCATTAGTGTTTGCAGTACTTAACAGCAATCAATTTACATATTGGGAAATGTCGTATGTATGTTTGCTTGCAGTAGTTTTAAACAGAAAATTAGTTTGTTTAAAGGATTAGTTCCATGCAAAGTACAGTAATTTAAAAGGACATTCAATAGCTTGTCTATCAAAGACAGTGTGCTAAAGCACCTTTCATCATTTCAGAATGTTAGCTGTACAGTAGTCAAAAATGAGAAATTTAGTTAGGAGGCTTTACTATGTGAAAACACCTGAACTATAGTTAGGAGAAAAGAATAAAGTTCTTTTGCATGGTACTGTGGCAGAAGTTCAAAAGATTTGTGATGATATCCAGTTTCCTTTCTTTGGTTCTAATGAGGAGTGCAACGAAAATGTGAATTTGGTATCTGCAGGATTATACACAGGACAGTTATAAGTGTTGATAATTGCCAAGAAGAGATTAGAAAGTTTAATAGTGTTTCTTCAGAGAAACCAAACTGGTTGTATTTGTTGTCAATGCATTCAATAAAAAAGTCAAACTCAGACTGTTGATTTGTATTTAAAAGGTGAAAAAGAGAACAATAGGTGGCAACAAGTTGCTGTTTATTTATTTGTTGAGGATTGGTTTGATTTGTCCACATGGCAAGTTATATGTAAGTACTGCTGCAATAAGTTAGAGGAAAACAAAATTCCTACTAGGGCAGTACATAAGAAGTTAGAAGTAGTATCTATTACATAAGTACTTCAAGATATCAATGTTTATAAATCTATACTTAAAAAATGTATACATCTGTTCCAAGCTATAGTCTAATAGAGCCAAAGACAGGAAAGTTACCTCCAACTGAGCTCCAGAAAGGTCTTAAAGGTAGAGTTGTATATTTGCATTAGATTTCAAATAGAATATGGAAACTGTAGGGGTACAGGGAGATTTGGAAGAAGCACTTATAATTCTAGTCAATAATGTCCCTACCAAGAGCAAAAAGATATGGCAAGAGTTAGTAGATGGTAGAAAAGGTAAAACAGCAACATTACATACTGTACATAATAACATTTACTATACAAATGTAGATGTTCTTCAAGATATTACACACATGGAGGATGACATATTATCATTGACAGATCATATTGAAAAGGTGGATCAATCCAGACCGGAAGAAATTTATGAACGCTACAGTATTCATGCTCTCCATTCTAAAGAGATCATTGGTAATGCTATTGAGCTCTTTTAAATCAAAGAAGCAAATGGAGCTCCCTTAAGCATGTAGAAAAAATGTTTAGAGGCTTGCTGTTTTTTGCATCTCTTTCCTACTGAAGTAGATGGTAGGTATAATGACCGACCTACACAAATACCAGCCGCTGACTGCAGATCAACTAGTCTATATTCAGAGGACCCTAGATTTCGCTAGTGTATTCCTGATATATTTCATCCACTTTTTGAGAGTTACTCGTCCATCCTATTTTATGGATTAAATCACATTCTCATAACAGGAGTGAACCAGCAAAAGCTGTGAGCAAGAGAATTTGTTTACAGAGTTCAAGGTAAAGAAGAAAATCTGGAATACAACTTGATTAATTTGATGGCGTGTCAGGGTGATACCAACAAGTATTGGTATCATCATCATGGTGAGCTGAAATTCATGTTGAGAAACCTAGGAGCACCAACTTGGTTTCTAACACTCAGTTGTGCTGAGTATGTGTGGGGTGACCTGCTTGAATTCTTACAAAAGGCAAACTCAAATATTAAAGCATCAATCTAAAGACACCAGGAAAACTCTACTCTTTGCACCCTGCACATTTTTGCAGCTATTTCAAACTTAGTTTTCAAGCAGTGATGGCTTTGATCTGCAATTAAACTAATTGATGAAGTAACGGATTTCTTTTGGTGCAAAGAGTACCAACCTAGAGGTGTGCCACATATTCACATTCTGGTAAGGGTAAACGATGCCCCAAAGTTTGGAACAGATACTGATGAGTCTGTCTTGTCTTTCATAGAACAGTATGTGACATGTGCCATCACAAAAGACACTGCTGACAAGGCTTTGAGAGAACAAGTTCTATGATATCCAACTCATAGATGTGGGAAATACTGTCATCATTAAAATACAGATGCAAAACTTTTACACAAGATGTTGTTTTGGATTTCCACAACCGGTCATCTCAGAAGAAAGAGTGAACAGCTTTTTATCTGCAGTCAGATACACACTCACACAGAAATCACCCAAACTTGCATACAACCTGAGAAGAACAGAGGCATCCAAATATATCAATGACTACAACTATATCATTCTGAAGATGTGGAATGCAAATATAGATCTACAATTTGTTGCTCTGTACGTGACTTCATATATCACAAAATCAGAGATGACAGAAATGAAAGAGATGTGAGAGGAGATTTCTGCAGAAAACAATCTTACCGAAAAATTGTACAGTTTCAGTTTGAAACTATTTTACCACAGACAAATATGTTCGTATGGATGTTCAGACAAGTTGAGCTCACCTAGTTTGTTCTCCAAGTCCAGAGGAATTGTGTGGGTAAGCCTAGGCCTTGCAAGAAGACATAATAGTGTATAAAGGTCTTTCCCAGAAATACAGTACCTTGGATAATTTGAACCAGAGAGTATAGACATTCTAAAGTCTAACATGCTAGATACATACTACCCAAGAAAGAGCGCCCATCTTCAAAACATGTGTACCTATGAAGAACTTCAGCACTATACATATAGAAGTAATGGAACTGAAAACATAGTAGAAGAAATATACGCAGTACACAGATGTGATGGTTGTTTGGTTAGAAACAACAATGGAAATCTAATTAACCACAGAATCTTAGCTGCCAAACTTTAGAGAGAAGAGAGATTTTCTACCTGGCACTTTTGAATTTGTTCAAGCCATGGTGTGCTGATTCAAATTCACATGGAGACTATGACTGTTTTGAAGACTCATTCAATACTATGAAAGACAGCATGAGTGTTCTGTCTTTCTGACCTACTTGCAAATGTTGAAAGATAACATTGAACAGGAAGAAACCGTTGCTGCTGAGATAGACTGAGAATTCATAAAGCAGCTAATGTTCTGCACCAGCAAGTTGAGATCTGCTTGGAGAACAAATAATACAAAATGAAACAGCTATAGCTATAAATGAGGAGGAGAATGCAATGCAGGAAGCAAGAAGAGTTCAAACAGTGAGTGGAACAACTGAAAAATTAACAGATTTTTTTTTTACAATGAAGTTATAGGGACCTGGGAGCCAATTTGGCGGATGAGTAACACCTGAGTCACTCACCTCTATGCCGCTCCGGAGCTCCGAGTTGTCCTGTCAGTCGAGAAATGTGCCCAGGCATTGACGATTGGGATCGTGGCTATTGGCGTCGCTGGCATACTAAAAATCGGAGTCTGATCGAGGAAGGGAGTGTGCTGGAGCATCGCTGCTGGCTGGGGCGAAGATCGCGCTGGGAAGCACTTGCAAGGCTGCTGCTTACCGCGCTAGCTGGCAAGCTCGAAGTCGACGATCACGGAGACAGGTCTTGGTTGCTACACAACCAGGACGCCGAGGAGAAGGAGAAGGAAGCGGGCACAATGGCAGCCGCCCGAGTAGGTGCGCGACCAAAAAATCGGACTACAGTGCCCGGTCCCGCTGCAGCCACTCGATCTGAGAATAAAGACAATTCTAAGGTGGAACAGGGGAAGCGGATAGCTGGCGCAAACTCTGGTAAGATCGTGAAAGACCCTGGGGGTAAAAACACTAGACTCCCCCGATTAAAGACACACTAATGGCTGGGGATAAGAGGCAACCGGTCATTGCTAAACTATTTTCCAAAAGACACACTATGCGGACGGGGCACGGATTCTACAGCAGAACCCTTGACAAAGGCTGGTAGCATAGGGGGCTCAGACTTAAATGAGATAAAACAAAACTTGATACATAAGGACAGCGTAACAAACGTTGAGGCGCGTGTATCTTGGGGCTCAAGTGGCGAAACTACAGTCATGCTGACAAACAATATGGAAAAGGTTGAGATGGAACCAGAGCATAATATTGCTAATGATTTTTATGATATTAATAATATTAATAATACACCACAGGCAGAGAAATAGGATAATCGCACACCAAAAAGAGAGGAACCACAGTTCAGGCAGCAACTAAAAGATGTGCAGGCGGCCTTTTTGGATGTCACAGAACAGGGATATCAGTCTCCGACCCCCACCGAGAACTTTTTTTCATTAAATGAAGAATCGTACGGGTCAGAGTCTTCGGGACCACATAGCCATAGTAGCAATGATGAGGGAGTTGATTCCTCCACTAGCAGCCAACGTGAAGGCAAAAAAGCCCAAAAGAAAACAAAGAGATCCTCAGAAAGAAAGAAATCAGCTCAGAATACGGATACTGAGGACGAGGCAGATCTCCGTTGGGACTATTCCAATACACAACCACTGCTATTAGAAGGACACAGGGCATTGGTCACACAAGAAGGGGCGGATAAAAAGAAGGAATTAGCGCAGATACCCGAACCAACGCTAACAATGATATTACAATCCTTGAGCACTTTCCACAACAAGGTTAAATCAGAAAATCGATTGCCCGGGTGGCAGCGAAAAAGCTACAGGGGTCTATGTGTAAAATTGGTAAAACTTGCACAGAGATTGTCGAAAGAATGAATATGGTGGAGACCCGAACAGAAATACTGGAAACCACAGTGGACTCTTTGAAAACCCAGGTTACATCTCAAGAAAAAGCGGTTACCGACATCATGTGGAAGCTCGAAGAGGCGGAAAATTGCCAACGCCGGAATAATCTTTGAATTCTTGGGATACCAGAAAACAGCGAAGGAAGCGATATCCGGGCATTTGCTATTAAGCTGTTTAAAAATGCATTCCCCGAGCTAACACAATGGGACTGGGACAAAGAGATTCAACGAGTACATAGATTCCCACTTTCACTTCTCAGACAGCCGTGTAAGGAACAAGCCTTCCCCAGAGTCATCTTGATATTCTTTGACAATTTTCTTTTGCGACAGGCAGTATATGATCTTGCCCGGCCAAATAAAAAAAGGAACTGGGAAGGTTTTTTTTTCTTCGCAAAACCAGATTTTGCACATGCCACTGTGGAAAGGGGATGGAGACTACGACAGCTGATTACACCCTTTCAGAATGCAGGGGCTCTCGCCTTTCTCCAAAATCCAGCCAAACTGAAAGTAGTGTCGCGGGGCCGCACAAGGTTTTTTCCTCAGAGATACAGACTGAACACGCTTTGACAGATATCATTTCAGGGTGTTTGGGGGGCACAGGCAAAAAATAATTGATCTATTTGTTTAATTCTTTTTATATAAAACTAAACTTTCCCTTTCCAATATATACTTCTTTCATGAATCAATGTAGGGCACGATTTTTCTGTATGTATGTAAGGATAGGAGGGAAGGAGGGGTGTGGAGTGTGGGTGAGGTTTGACAGACGCTATCACACAGGCTCAGGATTGAGCCTGGGGGCTTAATAAGTGGTGGACGGTGGTGGGATGGGGGGAAAGGGGGGGAAGACCAAGGGAAAATAAATACAAGATGGGCGGAAAAAGGTGTAGGTGTAGGGTGTCACAATACTAAGAAAATGGTAGGAAAGGGGATTAGGCACCAGCAATATGATTACAGTAAATGTATGAAGAGTGATCAAGCAACAGTATGGCAAGGTTAAGAATTATATCAATGAATATATGTGGTCTTAATGACATAAAGAAAAGACAGAAGGTAGCTATGGGATTGCAAGCAATGGAGGCTAATATAGTATGACTGCAGGAGACACACATTGAGGGGTCTCAACAGTGTCTACTGAAAACATTATGGTACCAACTCATAATCGCTTCTACCCAGGGCGCACGAAGGGGTGGCCATTCTAGCAAAAAGAGGGGGCTCCAATTTAATAGAACAATATCTGATAAATTCGGGAGAAGGGCCATCACTGAATGCCAATATAATAATGAGGAAAATAGGATGACATTATGCACAGTCTATGGCAATGTCAGTGACGATCCAGATGTTCTGGTGAGTCGCTAATGAATGAGTATATTGGCCCCTACCCCTAATTGTGTGTGGGGACCTTAACCTACACCTTCCAGGGGATTGGTCAATGGGTCCCGAATATAAATATCAAGGGAGGAAACCAAAGGTTTTCAGGGCGCTTAAGGATCTTTGCGTATTACATGGGCTGATTGATAGCCGGCAAGTTAATCACCCTGGGGATCACAGCTTTACATATTTCTCTCACCCACATTCTCGTCATGTACGATTCGATTATATATTTATCTCTAACTCTTTGAAGGATATGTACACTATAGGAAAGCTCCCGAGGGTATTATCAGATCATAATCCATTAGAACTAGATTAAGTATGTAATAGAAGTAACCCAATAATAAGGACCTGGACGGTTGAAAGGGCTTTTTTAAAGAATGAAAAATACTGTCAACATATGAGGGATTGGATCCCAACCTTCTTAGCGATTAATATGGGTAGCGCACCTATTGAGGTGTTCTGGGATACCATGAAGGCAGGTATTAGAGCAGAAACGCTCCAGTTCTCAGTTAGGGCCAATAAAGAGGGGAAACAACAACTGGCTATGCTACAGAGGAACTGGGGTAGAGCAGAGGAAGATCTGATTGATGCTACACAAGGGGGACAGGTAACTGACGAATTGGTGCCTGTAACAATCGCTAGAAATATTGTATCGGAGATCTTCACGGAGAAAGCCATTACCAAAGCTACAATCTATAAGGAAAAATCGTATGAGCTTAGTGAACAAGTTGGGCACCAGCTAGCAGTTCGCACGAGAGAGGAGATAACAGCTAATGTAATTAAAAGTATTAAGGATTTAGAAGGTGGTCTGAGATCGGAATCATCTGAAATTAGAGCATCATTTCAGAGATTTTATCAAGACCTGTATAAAGAACCAGAAAGAGAACAGGAGGACCCTGAGGAATATTTAGATCAAAGGGTGGGCAACTGCTTGGAGAAAGAAGATTAGGATAGCCTAGATAAACCTCTCTGCTGGGATAAAATACTGCTCTCTATGAATACGCTGGCAATGGGTAAAGCAGCAGGGATGGATTGGATTCCAACAGAGTCATGCATTGAGTGCATGATAATGGGGCTTTTCGTAATAAGAATGTTTTTTATGTTTCTGACATTAGATTGCATTATACTGGCACTTTAACACTGTGATTTTTATTGCAGAGACACATAATTACATTTCCTAGGTATGTCATGTCATGTCATGTCAAAAGTTTTTATATAGCGCAACTTATCACCGCAAGGTCTCAAGGCGCTTGCAGCATAAAAAAACAATTGATCATATGAGGGGCTAGACCAGCATAAAGAGAAATTCTTGGGGAACAGCCAGGTTTTTAAAGATGTACGAAATTGCTTGTGTTCATCAATGGATAGGCAGTGGGGAGGCAGTTTGTTCCAGAGAAAAGGGGCAAGATAAGAAAAAGAACGCTGACCGTATCTGGAGGTATGGACGCGCGGTTGGGACAAAAATTATTTGTTACTGGACCTTAAGGATCTTTTGGGAACATACCAATTAAGGTTTTTGGGGAGATATTTGGGCCCATTATTATACAGAGCGTTGTGCGTTATACTCAGGATCTTAAAATGGCTTCTCTGATAGATGGGAAGCCAATGGAGCTTTTTAAAACATGGCGCAGAGGCAGTTCTAGGAGACAGGTCAAGGTATCTTAGGGAGGAAAAGGGAAGTGATTTACAGCATAGTACTTATATGTGAAAAAACCTTAGTGATGATATCCTGTAGAAAAACCTTTTTTTGACTTGCCTATATCTTCCGGTGCCATTTGACGAATCTTCAGGAAATTTCCCCCAAAAAGTGTGCCAGTGATTCTTGTTGCGCATGAACATTTTCGGGAAGATCTATTAAGCAGGGGCCGAGAAAAAGGGGGGGATAAAACCAAGTGTGTTTTCTATGTAAATTCCCATAGGAGATTTGAACACGACTACAGCCCGAACTACCGTATGGAATTATAAAAAATTTGTAAGGAAGGTAGATATTTTTTAGGGCTGGGCAGAGTTTGCAGAGTGCACTACGCGGAATTCCGCTAAGTTGCAAAAAAATTCAGCTGAGCTACGTGGAGTTTGGTGTTCGGGTGAAGTTTGCTGTTGAGCCTGTTTGCATTGCGCTGGAAACGCGGATTGTGTATGCCCACTCCAAAATAATCCAAAAGTCATGATGTGTGCTCATGTTCAAAATTACGCCAAACAGCACCACACGGTCCGCATGGGCATGGCCATCTTGTTTTTTGCCTATCTGTTATGGTGCTGGCCTAATTTTTATACTCTTGTTAATGTTTGTCATCCTTCTCTTTTATTCATTTTCTACCCCTCATTTTAACTTTTTACAATATGTGTGTCTTTGTATTTGTGCATTTACATTTTTTGAAACATGTATGGGGAACTATGTGACACTGTTGTTCTGCTTCCATTTGTAAGATTGGAAAATAAAATATTTACTAAAAAATGTATACATAATGTCTACATTTATTATTTTGCCTGTTGCATTATTTATTTAACACCAAATAAAATACTATGCTTTTTGTGACTTTTTAAACTTTGTTGCAAAGCTTATTTTCTCTATATACCGACCCTATTTAGAGAGTTAATAAATGCCTTTCACTTACTTATATGTGGGAAAATTAAGAAATTAAAGCTTACCTCCAAAAAAACATCAGCTACCTGTCCAGTATCCTCAGAAAACCTAGAACATACAAGCTTTTCTCAATTAAAGACGGATAACTCAGTATGTTACAAGCAAGATATGTTATTCTCTGGCACAGTGGTTCTTAACCTGTGGTACGGGGACCTCAGGGATCCGCAGCGCCTACTCAAGGGGATCAGCGACTGCTTACAGAATTACAAAAATATTATCAGTTTAATGAAGTGTATGAAAATAAAAAAGCAAAATGAAAAATGTAACATTTTAAAACGTTAAGTAAATGTGAAGGAATTTGCAATTGGAGGCTGAAAATTAATTTTGTTTCCTTACAATGATTATTGGGAGCAGTGTAAATGCATCAAAAAAGAAAATAGTATGGACAATGAATGTAATTAGTAGAATTTGGAAAAGCCATAACCTTCCAATTGAAATGAAAAGTCAGATTTTTTTATACTTGTGATTTTAGTAAAATATATAATCTTTTGCACATGTGTTTATTATTATAGTCACTCTTACTAAGTAGATGGAGAAGCACAAAAAAAAAAGAACTGATGCACATGTGGTCTTTCCAGAGGATTTTGCAGCAGTGAGTTTGTTTCATTTTTCAAATGTTTTTTGCCTTACATTTTGGATCGACCTGAACTGATATTCAGAACTCATTCTCTGGTTCAGATACTAATTCCTTTTTAATTTGTACCTGACACAAGAGGTGTCATATGTTTATTTTTGGATCACAGAGATTTAATGAAAGTACTTAAGCAGCAAAATACAGTGAACAGTCAAAATATCGAGTCCAAAATATCGAATGGACATAATATCGAGTTTTAAATATAGATTGGACAAAATATCGAATGGACAGAATATAGATATCAAAAATATCGTTTTTAAGGTAAGTAATGTAATATCGAATGTTAAAAATATTGAAAGTTAAAATATCGAAGTATATAATATAGGTTAAAAAAATTATCGATTTTTTAATAATATCGAATTTTTTATAGTATTTTTGATGTTATAATATGTGTGAAAAGTGTGTATTAATGTTATAATTAATTTTTATTAATGAATTTTGTATTTATAATTTTTGCGTAATTTAATTCTGTAGCGGGTTGTGGGTTTATGGGGGAATAGGGTGGGAAGTATTTTAATTATAATTAAATAAATAAGTAAATTTATTTATTGGTATTATTTTTTAATTATTTGTTAATTAATTTATGTTTGGTAATTAATTATATTTTAATTGGTAATTAATTTTAATTAATTGATTAATTGCTAATTATGTTAATTTTACTAATTTATTTTCTGTAGCGGGTTGTTGGTTCATAGGGGAATAGGGTGGGAAGTAATTTATTTATAATTAATTAAATAATTACATTAATTTAATTCTAATTGATTGTTAATTAATTTTCAATTATTAAATAATTAATAGTTAATTTGTAATTAATTTGTATTAATAGGTAACTAATTGTAATAATTAATGTTAATTAGTCATTTTAATAGATTAATTAATATATTATACTAAATTGGTAATTACATTTAAATAATTTTTTATAGATATTACTTTTTTTTTTTAAATAATATATGAAGTATTTACTTTCCCTAATGTTGCATTCTCTGGAGTAGGAAAAGTAATTTTTACCCCTACGCTATCCAACGCTTTCCCTACTGTTGCACTCTTTGGAGTGAGAATAGTAATTTTGACCCCTACGCTATCCAACGCTTTCCCTACTGTAGCACTCTTTGGAGTGGGAATAGTAATTTTTACCTCTACGCTATCCAACGCTTTCCCTACTGTTGCACTCTTTGGAGTGGGAAGAGTAATTTTTACCCCTACGCTATCCAACGCTTTCCCTACTGTTGCACTCACTGGAGTGGGAATAGTAATTTTAGTCCCTACGCTATCCAACGCTTTCCCTACTGTTGCACCCACTGGAGTGGGAATAGTAAATTTTACCTCTATTCTATCCAACGCTATCCCTACTGTTGCACCCACTGGAGTGGGAATAGTAAATTTTACATCTACGCTATCCAATGCTTTCCCTACTGTTGCACCCACTGGAGTGGGAATAGTAATTTTAACCTCTACACTATCCAACGCTTTCCCTACTGTTGCACTCTTTGGAGTGGGAATAGTAATTTTTACCCCTACGCTATCCAACGCTTTCCCTACTGTTGCACTCTTTGGAGTGGGAATAGTAATTTTTACCCCTACGCTATCCAATGCTTTCCCTACTGTTGCACTTCTTGGAGTTGGAATAGTAATTTTTACCCCTACGCTATCTAACGCTTTCCCTACTGTTGCACCCACTGGAGTGGGAATAGTAATTTTTACCCCTACCCTATCCAACGCTTTCCCTACTGTTGCACCCACTGGAGTGGGAATAGTAATTTTAACCCCTAGGCTATCCAACGCTTTCCCTACTATTGCACTCTTTGGAGTGGGAATAGTAATTTTAACACTTCCGCTATTGTACGGTAATAATTTGGGATATTATTTAATTATATTATGTTACTATATATATATATATGTTTTAACAAATATGATTTGAATTTTTTTTATAACTTTCATTAATTATTTAATTATTATAAGTTAATTTAAGTATTTTTAAGTATATTTTAGTAATTAATTTTTAATATTAATTTAATTTAACATTGTTTTTAATAAAGTCGATATTTTTATAAACTATATTTTAGTAAACAATATTTTATACTCGATATTTTTGTACTTACCTGTTTGTAGATACAAACTCGATATTCTGTCTGTCGATATTTTTTCCACAATATTTTTGATAGTCGATATTCTGTCCCTCGATATTATGTCAGTGATCCGCAAAATACATAAGAAATTACTGTGATCTTGAAAAAAAGTTCTTCTGTTCACAGGATGAAGCTTAAGCAACAAGAAAAAGACAGGAAGATTTTTTTTTAAATGAGGCCTTCTCCAAAGCAATAAACACTAGATACGGATTCATTCATCTTTGCATCTTCAAAGTAATTTATAATGAAAAGTTACTACAAGTGCCCGTCACAGCCGCCAGCCACCACACCCAGGGGAAGGGGAATCCATCCCTGTCATGCCTTGCAGCCGCTACAGCATACGATTTTTTTTCGTGCCAGTAGCCGCTCATAACTAGCTCAGGGCTCCCGCAACGTGGGAGCCCTGCACAGCCACCAGCCTCCACAGCCAGGAGCAGGGGACTCCATCCCCATCACGCCTCGCAGCTGCTTCCGCCAATGTGGTTGTTTCATTGCAGGAGGCACTCATAACCAGCTTGGGGCTCCTGCAGCATGGGACGCACATGTATGTGCCCAGACAGAGCCGGGGAAATGCGCGCGCCAAGGGCAGGCCCGTCTGCGCCCATCAGCGGTTGACAGAGACTGGGCTGGGCTGGGCCTGGTCTCTTGGTTTTATTTTCTTCTGGTGTCTCTGCATTGGATAACTGACAATTGGTCTCAAAAAGACCATCTGTGAAGAGGTCATCCAAGTACCGGAAGAGCTCCGGAAGGTAACTCTGTTGTAACCTTCTGTAACTTCACAATGGGAAAAAGAAAGGGGAGTCACTTAGACCCAATAAGAGAGAAGGTTGACGCACAAAGCAATTAAATTGAAAGCTACCTGACATCCATAATGGGGGCAATACAAAATGAGACAGGCAAAGTTGAAGCTAGGATGGACTCAGAAATAAAAAGATCCTGCCTGATCGTTGCTAAATCTACATATACTGAACAAGCACAGAAAGAGCATGATACTCAGACTCCGTCAACATTTATGTCCTCAAAGAAAGTGGCATTATTACCCTTAAGAAAGCCCTTGGAGTGTTTTGTCTGTCTGACCTCTAACCCTTTTGTGATTACAGACACGTAATCATTAACTGCATTAGAAATTATATCACGGTTGGATAGTCCTCCCTGCAAAAAAAGTGGGCACGATATAAATATAGTAGAGCTGCCAAAATTGATCTCCAGAGAATAAATCCCTTGTCTCTTAGTTACACAAGGCACACAAAAAATGAAAGGCACAGGGAAAATCTCCACAAGAAAAACTTCCAAGGGAGAGCCTGCCAAGAAGAAATTGAGTGCGAACAATATTATCAGCTTTGATCAACTGTGTGAGCAGCTAAACTCCATATTCAAATTAGGCTCTGTGACTTTCCAAAAATTAACTGTCCTAGAGGGAAAGACTGAGGAAGTAATCTCGGCCCAAGAAAGGTTCATTAGAAGAGTATGTGCCCTGGAAGAGCAGGGGAACTCTGACGGGTCCCAAGGGGCTAATACTGGGCCTGTAAACAAGGCATATGCTAACCTACAGAGACAAGAATTGAAACAAATATTACCCCCAAGGCCGGAAACATAATTGCCAGTTGTGCTTCCATCAGATAAACCAACGGCTCGAGACTTACGGTACAATTATCACAGGGTGTTGATCCAGCGCGTGGGAAATACCTGATCAGGGATCAATACTCAATTCGTACATTTACAATGGCCCATACACATTTACCCAGAATCCCTGATGCGCTAGGGTCATTTTGTTTCGTTCATTGTCTTATCTTTGCTTTGAATCATGTGAAGCGTCTTTGGAATACCTATCAGTTCAATTAAATCAACTTTCCTTCTATTTGGTCAATGGACTAATTAGTTGAAAAGTTGATGATAATGATTATCGTTCCTAAATTACCTCTACAGTTAACTAAATAATCACAGACACTTGAATAAAGTTATGAAGCTTTATCTTATTAAAATGCAGTTTTGCCCAATGCATACAGTCACAAATGTAAATAATGAAACTCACAAAGGGAGAGATACACATCAGCAACATGAATGAAATACAAACTCATTTCTTAAATCAATGACATTATGCTTGAAGGAGTGGATAGATTAAGAGACAGAAATTTCAATAAAATCATATACAAAACTGTATATACCTAACGGAGGGGATAGATGAAGTGACAATAGTTTCATCTAAATGATATGTTCAACGGGTTAAAACAGAGTGGATAGGTGGTGAGACAAAGATTCAGGAATAAAATACATTTGCAACCAATTTGCATCTATGAATCAGAGACAGAATACTAACCGATCGGTTTGTGGAACACCACCCCCTCGGCCTAGGAGATGATGGAGGTTCCCCGAAATAGGATCAGGGAACAAAGGTTTAAAGGATAGGAACGGGACAGGTAAGGAATAGCTGCCAGATACGTCAGGATTCCAGACGTATCTGTCATTGATTGTGACATGGTGCGCCATACATTGAATAGAGCACCTACATGGTGTCGCAAGAAGGGCGCAGTGAAAATAGGCACAACACTGTTTTGTCACAGCGATGCAACATTTTACATGAATGTGGCCCAAGAATGCACCCTATAGGCGCATCCTGTCCTTTATTTTTGGTGCAGGGCAGCACATCAATATTCCTTGCAGTGCTGTCCAGCACCCAAACATCTAATATGTGGACCCAAGTGTTTGCACCAACTTTAAGACCAGCTCTAACTGGACTTAGCGGCAGTTTTGGGAGGTTATTGCCATATGGGAATTTCATTGTAAATATCACAAAGTGGGGTCTGCGGCAGTTTTTACACGGGTATGCCCACCTTGCATCTAATTTTTGTTAAGTCTGGCTAACAGAAGTGGCGATCTAAAAAACTTCACGTTTACGTTGGAAAAGTGCTGCTAACTGCAGTTTGAGGCACTTTGTAAATAATGTGATTTAAAAAAAGCTGCCGTAACGGCAGGACAATGATGCTACAGCAGCGTTAATTTCTTGCACATATGCCTCCAGTTTCTTGGAATATCTATCACATCCAGTTTTTACATGGGATTCCTCACTTAAATACTCCTGGTCCCCTTGAAATATTTCGCATGACAGTAAACAGATTCCCTGTGCTGACAGGGGTACACAACTCTGATAATGACCATAAGGTTTACTCATTTGTTGCTTGGCACACAAATAACAGTTGATATAATTGCCTAAAGCATTGATACGCCTACTCAACACATCAGGATTCAAGGGTTAATCATGATCTAAAACTGCAACCTAGAGATATTACAAACTCAGAAGCTGATATCCAATCTTATGAGTTGTCTATCGTTCATAATTTATGATGTGCCAATGAAAGCCAAAGGCAAGGAATTAATCAGAAAAATAAAATACTCCTACTTAAATGATACCTCTAATCACACCGAGCATCAGCAAACCCAAGGCTTCCTTAGGATTGTTCATTTTATCCTGCTTCCATCCGCCCATCTTGCACCTCACCACCCTATCTAATTTTGCAATCTGTCCGTCCCTTCCCTTTTCCATCTTTCGATCCATCCACCCACCTACAAACCCATAAATCTATCCATCCATTATTTGACTCTTTTATATATAGACATCCTTTCACCAATCCACTGATCAATATTTATATGCGTTCATTTATCTCACCTTTAAATTACTCTATTTGTTCATTCTTCATCCTTCAATCCATGCTCCCTTTCAAATATCACTGTTTCATTCATCTATTCAACTATGCATCTATCCGTCCTTGGGCCTTGCATCCATTCATTGTTTCACCCTTCCCTTCTCCTTTCCACATACATTTCAACGTTCTTTTTAACATTCATCCTTCCTTCCTCCTTGTTTTCTTTCTTACCTCTTTCTCCCCGTCTATCTTTTGTCTCGCATCCTTATGTTTTCTTTCTTACCTTTCTCTGCGATGCTGTTTCTGTTTTTCTCTTTCTTTCCGCTCTCCTCTATTTTCATCATTTCATCAATCTTTTTTTTATTTTTTTTTTTTTTGCTATGCTTCTCGGTCCACAGCCCACATCCCTTTGTCGTCAAGCTACACAGTAACAGTGTTATCTATAAAGAAAAAGGTTTTATGAACATATTTATGCACATATCGACAAGGCCAAGTTTTTGCATCTGGAATTTGTCTTTTTGCCTCAGTTAATATTAAGCAATAGCATAGACTGCATTGTTTTACAATGTTTCCCTTAGGCCTCCTTCGGAAAACTTCGGTTATTTTAGAATTATGGCTAAGTGCACCATTTTATCGTCATTGTTAAACTTGCGCACTTTAGGAATTATGCTGCTTCAGGATGAACAAGTTTAAATGATTGTATTCCTTTTATATGTATTTATTATTGTCTCCTTTTATGGCAAGTCGCCGATATCAAAATGATAAAAAGGAAATGGAAAGATTTTGTCTGCAGACAGAAGGGGCCCATAAAAAGCTAAGTCTAGTGGGACTGAGGTTACCAGCCCATGGGGCCCAGTGGCTGCCACTGCTTGAATGTTCGGTTCACCACACCGCTGGCTTGAGGGCATTTTGCCAAATCTAGAAAACACTGTCGTGATACCGTGGCGGAAAGCGACAACAGCGTGACCATAGCCCAGATTTACAAAAATACGGACACGCTTCTTTATATCCTTAAACCTCTTATTAAAGAAAATAAAACTGTGATTTATGCCCAGGAGTTGTACTGGGCCCACAACCCCACTATAGGAATCGGCCCCTAGACAGGAAGATTATTGTTTCATGTAGTGCCCAAAAGCAAACAAGCAATTTCACTTTATGAGGAACTGCACTTAGGACTTTAGAATTTCCATTTCAAGCACTGCCTGTACCGGCCATTCAGCAATTAATAAATCCGTTGCTGCGCGCACTCGGCAGCTGCTGTAATCTTTTTAATCAGATCTAAGTGATTGAAAGGTGTTTAGCTGAGCATGTGATGGTTAGTATTTCAGCACAATGTGAAGGTCAAGGTCTGTTAACAGAAGGCGAGTGATTCTCTTTGTAAACAGATAACATGAAAACAAACGCATATCTCTCTCCCCGTAGAGCTGAATGTGCTCAGAGCGAAGAAAAACAGCCCATCTATTCAGTTTCGTATTCATAACCAGATAATCCTTGCCTTGATTTTTTGTTTACAGAATCGTGATCAAATTTCAAGTGAATTGATTATCAGTATACCTAGAGATGCGTCTACGGCTGAGTGCTAAAATGATCGACAATTTAAACAAACTGCGGGGCTTATTTTCAAGCCCCTTGCGCCGCCGGTGCGTCACTTTTAAAATGGGAATAAGTGGCGTAGAGGCGGGTCTTCATTTTTTTCTTCATGTAAATATTAAACAATTGCGTTTTGCCTCCATGAGAGCTTCAATGACGATGGCACGGCACCCCATGCCGATCTCCTTCTGAAGAACAGAAACAGATTAGCATTCATTTCATGGATACTGCATTTTATGATTTTTGACTCTGAAACACATTTATGCTGAATTATTAAATCTCTTGACTGCTAACGGACTTTTAGATTCCAGTGCTGGACTCCTTTTGATTTTATGTCACCTTCTCACTCATGCATTAATTATTTTAAAAAAATAAAAGATGTCTTCCCCCTATGTGTGACCTTTCCCCTATAAATTATTGATAACAGTTTTACTTATTTGTTGTTCTCTTTTGCACAATTTATGACAAATCCAATCAAAAAGCTTAACTCCTAATCTCACAGTCCTCTACACTTAAAACAAGTAGATATGAAAACATATATTTCCAAAAATAATATCATACTTCTAGATGTGGCTGCAGAGAATTGTATCTCTCTTCCACGGATCTGAAACTAGCTAGAGGGGCTTAGTGGTTCAATGAAACGTTTTAAGCGTTGATTTGGTTCATTGCATAGCAGCTTTTTGCCTGTGGTCAAAGGAGGTTCTGCTTGTATTTTTCGCGAATAAAGCAAATAGGGACTGAAATCCCACCTGTTGTTTTTCTCATCTAGGTCTACTATTTCTGTGCATGAACTTTGAATGGCTTGGAGCACCCCTCATGACAGCCATCACCCTGTACTGAGCCTACCGTGCAATGGTTGGAAGAGCACACATGGCAAAGGGGTGGAGTGAGCATGTCCTGATCATCTGGCCCTCATCTCTCCTGTTTCACCTGTTTCGTTAGAAGAATGAGGAGATGGCTGAAAAGGGGGAGTAAGAGGCAGATCAACATGGTAAGCAGTAGATCGGAGGTCTGCAACACAGCAGCATTCAGGTCTTAGCAGCTCACAGCTACACGTCCTCATGGCTGCCGTGTGCACCTGCCTGTCCACCAGCCCATTCTCTGTAACATGAACCAATCCTGATGACCCTTGTGGAGTCAATGGCCTGGCACTAAGGCTCCAACAATGCTTGAAAGGTGAGACTGGGGCAGAAGGAGGCATAGAGCGCACTCACGAATCACCTGCAGTTCAATTGAAGCTTGAAGACATGGTAGTAATCGTGAGGAAGCCTGGAGTTAATGACATTACTTGAGGTCTGCAGGATGTGAGTGAGGTTTTCATTATGTATATATTTTTATTCTTAACGGTGAAATGTATAGATGTATATGTACAAGATAATATTATTATCATTTTAATACTAGCCCAATTAATTATTGAGCCGTTATCTCCTTTGAACATATTACTGTGTCCCACTTCACTTCACTTTTCAGTTTTCTTTCTTTCTCTTCATTTTCTTCCTTTCTTGGATTACTGTGACTGATTTATCGTAGAATTATGTTTATTAGAGTTCAGTGCTGGGTAATAATTTGTTTTGAAACTATTCTATAAAGTTATACTTTTAATTGGCTTACACTTTTCCTAAATTATTCTTTGACTTTAAGAATGTTGGGGCATATTATCAAGGACAGGCGATACATTATCGCCGCTTTTATTGGCAGGAAACTGCCGATAAAGCGGCGATAATGGCCTTGATAATATGCTCTATGAATTCCAATTGAAGCCCATGTTAGATGTGTTCACATCTAACATGGGCTTCGATTTGAATTTATTGAGCATATTATCAAGGCCATTATCGCCGCTTTATCGGCAGTTTCCTGCCGATAAAAACGGCGATAATGTATCGCCTGTCCTTGATAATATGCCCCGTTATTTCTAATTTCTTTTGTTAATCTATTTCTCGAACCCTTAATTAATATAATATATTGTTATGCATTTACATTTTTCTTTTCTTGACTTCATACTTCATTGTTGCCATTCTCTTCAATTAAACTTTTTCTTCATAAAGTTCTAATATAATCACTAAACTGAAGCATTGTTTTATTTTAACTGACTTAAATGTGTACAGAAAATGTTGCAGTGATATCTCTTCCTTATCAGCTGTTTTACTTTTACAAGGTAATGAAACCAAAGCATTTATAAGTTGGAAATGTGGCTCCAACTAACAAGTTTTGATTAACACTGAGTCTTAAATACTGATGTACAAAACCAATTCAATGTATCTTAAATATTTATTGCAGGGCTCGTCATCACACCTCATGTACAATAATTTAGACAAGACGGCATAGTGAGCAAAAATACACTGCTCTCATGGTGTCAATCAGACCTGTAGGTTGCACATTTGAACTCAATCAGAGTAGACTAGGGGGTATATTCACTAGAAAGGTATGATAACTACCGCAAGAGTAGCGTAATGCAACTTTCAACATCGCAGCCTATCGCGGGAAAATAACCCTGTATCAATGTGGAATTCACAACAAGGCGGTAGCATGCGATAGACGCCAGATAATGCATCAAATGACCGCGTGAAAATCAATGCCACGCTGCAAAAACGCGATACGCGAAAACAAAATAACATGGGATGAGGCAAATCGCTGGACAAAAATCTGAGAAAACCAGCCACAGGCCTGCAAATCCCACGCGTTTTGCAGGAAAATGAACTATGAAAGAAAGAAAAAAAAGAAAAGAACCAATTCGAACTGCGTAGCACCATGGATGCACCCTGACCGAGTGCAGAGGACAAGCCGAACCCCACACGGCGAAGGGCAAGGATAAGAGAAAGAGGAAGATGGGGTTCAGTCCGCAGGAAGACCGGATCATTGTCACGGAGGTCATAGGACACCATCAACAACTGTGCAGCACCTCCACTGCGGCACTGGCAACCCAAACCGAAATATGGCAGGCCATCGTCACCAACGTCAATGCAGTCGGAGTGTTGAAGAGGTCACTGGTGGAGGTCAAGAGGCACTGGCATGAAGTGCACAGCCAAACAAAGGAGAAGCTCTACGCCAACAGGAAGGCAGCAAGGGCAAATGGAGGTGGGAGTCCTGCGACACAGGAGAAGCTTGATGACCTGGAGGAAATGGTGGCCACAGTCAGCAGTGTGGAGATGGTGGAAGGAATTGGGGGCCTGGACACAGCACGATACGACCTGACCCAACAGCAACAGGGTGAGTAACCACTAGGGACGGGGGGGACTGAGGGAGATGGGCACAATGGCACACATGCACAATTATGTGTAGCACACTGCACACCCACGATAATCGTGGAACATGTTACTGATAGCCTTGGCACACTGCAGCACACAAGGAAACGCCAAGTAGGTCCCCGTCCACAATGTGCACAAAGGGGCCCCATCCAGATCACTAATATCACAACCGACCCAAGCACATGTGCTGAATCCTGCAAAGCGTTACAGCAAACAAATGATGGACGGAATGCTGACAATGCAAACATTCTCCCCCAGTCAAAAGATCTGGGTTAAACCAATGTTCTTTTGCCCACTTCGCCACCCCAGTTTGGACCGAGCCATATGCAAATCAGTCTTGACCCTGTGCCCCATGGGAACAGTCCAGACCAAACTGCCTGGCCAGGTCGTCCCTGGACCAGAAACAAGCATCCTGGGACATGGTTTCAGGGTATGCCACCCTTCTATAGCCAGGCTAGCCTGAATGCAATGGCACAGTGAGCAAGGGACCCACGTCTGGGTATACCCATCCCACTTAGGGCGAAAAGTGTTACAGCAAACAAATGATGGACGGAATGCTGACAATGCAAAAATTCTTCCCCAGTCAAAAGATCTGGGTTAAATCCATCGTTCTTTAGCCGACTACGCCACCCCAGTTTGGACCCAGCCATATGCAAATCAGTCTTGACCCTGTGCCCCATGAGAACAGTCCAGACCGAACTTCCAGGCCAGGTCCTCCCTGGACCAGAAACAAGCATCCTGGGACCGGTTTCAGGGTATCCCAGCCTTCTTCAGCCAGGCGAGCTTGAATTCAGTGGCATAGTGAGCAAGGAACCCACGTCTGGGCATACCAATCTCACTTAGGGCGAAAATTGTTACAGCAAACAAATTTTGGACGGAATTCTGACAATGCTAACATTCTCCCCCAGTCAAAAGATCTTGGTTAAATCCATCATTCTTTTTCCCACTACGCCACCCCAGTTTGGACCCAGCCATATGCAAAGCAGTCTTGACCCTGTGCCCCATGGGAACAGTCCAGATCGAACTGCCAGGCCCGGTCCTCCCTGGACCAGAAACAAGCATCCTGGGACTGGTTTCAAGGTATGTCACCCTTCTTTAGCCAGGTTAGCTTGAATCCAGTGGCAAAGTGATCAAGTGACCCACGTCTGGGCATACCCATCCCACTTAGGGCGAAAAGTGTTACAGCAAACAAATGATGGACGGAATGCTGACAATGCAAAGATTCTCCCCAAGTCAAAAGATCTGGGATAAATCCATCTTTCTTTTGCCCACTACGCCATCCCAGTTTGGACCCAGCCATATGCAAATCAGTCTTGACCCTGTGCCCCATGGGAACAGTCCAGACGAACTGCCAGGCCAAATTCTCCCTGGACCAGAAAAAAGCATCCTGGGAGCGGTTTCAGGGTATCTCAGCCTTCTTCAGCCAGGCTAGCTTGAATCCAGTGGCACAGTGAGCTAGGAACGCACTTCCGGGCATACCGATCTCACTTAGGGCAAAAAGTGTTACAGCAAACAAATGATCGACGGAATGCAGACAATGCAAATATTCTCCCCCAGTCAAAAGATTTGTGTTCAATTCATTGTTCTTTTGCCCACTACGCCACCAAAGTTTGGAGCCAGCCATATGCAAATCAGTCTTGACCCTGTGCCCCATGGGAACAGTCCAGACCGAACTGCCAGGGCAGGTCCTCCCTTGACCAGAAACAAGCATCCTGGGACCAGTTTCAGGGTATGTCACCCGTCTTCAGCCAGGCTAGCTTGAATCCAGTGGAACAGTGAGCAAGGGACCCGCGTCTGGGAATACCCATCCCACTTACGTCGAAAAGTGTTACAGCAAACAAATGATGGACGGAATGCTGACAATGCAAACAATCTCCCCCAGTCAAAAGATCTGGGTTAAATACATTGTTCTTTTGCCCACTACGCCACCCCAATTCGGACCCAGCCATATGCAAATCAGTCTTGACCCTGTGCCCCATGGGAACAGTCCAGACCGAACTGCAAGGTTAGGTCATCCGTGGACCAGAAAAAAGCATCCTGGGACCGGTTTCAGGGTATGTCGCCCTTCTTCAGCAAGACTAGTTTGAATCCAGGGACACAGTGAGCAAGGGACCCACATCTGGGCATACCCATCCCACTTAGGGCGAAAAGTGTTACAGCAAACAAATAATGGACAGAATGCTGTCAATGCAAACATTCTCCCCCACTCAAAAGATCTGGGTTAAATCCATTGTTCTTTTGCCAACTACGCCAACCCAGTTTGGACCCAGCCATTTCAAAATCAGTCTTGACCCTGTGCCCCATGGGAACAGTCCAGACGGAACTGCCAGGCCAGGTCATCACTGGACCAGAAAAAAGCATGCTGGGACTGGTTTCAGGCTATGTCATCCTTCTTCAGCCAGGTTAGCTTGAATCCAGGGACACAGTGAGCAAGGGACCAACGTCTGGGCATACCAATCCCACTTAGGGCGAAAAGTGTTACAGCAAACAAATGATGGACGGAATGCTTACAATGCAAACATTCTCCCCCAGTCAAAAGATCCAGGTTAAATCAATCGTTCCTTTGCCCACTACGCCACCCCAGTTTGGATTCAGACATTTGCAAAGCAGTCTTGACCCTGTGCCCCATGGGAACAGTCCAGACCGAACTGCAAGGCCAGGTCCTCCCTGGACCAGAAACAAGCATTCTGGGACTGGTTTCAGGGTATGTCACCCTTCTTCAGCCAGGCTAGCTTGAATACAGTGGCACAGTGAGCAAGGGACCCACGTCTGGGCATACCCATGCCTCTTGGGGCGAAAAGTGTTACAACAAACCAATGATGGACGGAATGCTTACAATGCAAACTTTCTCCCCCAGTCAAAAGATCTGGGTTAAATCCATCATTCTTTTGCCCACTATGCCACCCCAGTTTTTACACAGCCATATGAAAAGCAGTCTTGACCCTGTGCCCCATGGGAACAGTCCAGACCGAACTACCAGGCCCGGTCCTCCCTGGATCAGAAACAAGCATCCTAGGACTGGTTTCAGGGTATGTCACCCTTCTTCAGCCAGGTTAGCTTGAATCCAGTGGCACAGTGAACAAGCGACCCACGTCTGGGCATACACATCCCACTTAGGGTGAAAAGTGTTACAGCAAACAAATGATGGACGCAATGCTGACAATGCAAACATTCTCCCCCAGTCAAAAGATCTGGGTTAAAACCATTGTTCTTTTGCCCACTACGCCACCCCAGTTTAGACCCAGCCATATGCAAATCAGTCTTGACCCTGTGCCCCATGGGAATAGTCCAGACCGAACTGCCAGGGCAGGTCCTACCTGGACCAAAAACAAGCATCCTTGGACCAGTTTCAGGGTATGTCACCCTTCTTCAGCCAGGCTAGCTTTTATTCAGTGGAACAGTGAGCAAGGGACCCAGGTCTGGGCATACCCATCCCACTTAGGGCGAAAAGTGTTACAGCAAACAAATGATTGACGGAATGCTGACAATGCAAACATTCTCTCACAGTCAAAAGATCTGGGTTAAATACATTGTTCTTTTGCCCACTACGCCACCTCAATTTGGACCCAGTCATATGCAAATCCGTCTTGATCCTGTGCCTCATAGGAACAGTCCAGACCGAACTGCCAGGTTAAGTCCTCCGTGAATCAGAAACAAGCATCCTGGGACCCGTTTCAGGATATATCACCTTTCTTCAGCAAGACTAGTTTGAATCCAGTGGCGCAGTGAGCAAGGGACCCACATCTGGGCATACCCATCCCACTTGGGGCGAAAAGTGTTACAGCAAACAAATAATGGACGGAATGCTGTCAATGCAAACATTCTCCCCCACTTAAAAGATCTGGGTTAAATCCATCATTCTTTTGCCCACTACGCCAACCCAGTTTTGACCCAGCCATTTCAAAATCAGTCTTGTCCCTGTGACTCATGGGAACAGTCCAGACGGAACTGCCATGCCAGGTCCTCCCTCGACCAGAAACAAGCATGCTGGGACCGGTTTCAGGGTATGTCATCCTTCTTCTGCCAGGTTAGCTTGAATCCAGTGACACAGTGAGCAAGGGACCAACATCTGGGCATACCAATCCCACTTAGGGCGATAAGTGTTACAGCAAACAAATGATGGACTGAATGCTTACAATGCAAACATTCTCCCCCAGTCAAAAGATCTGGGTTAAATCCATCATTCTTTTGCCCACTATGCCTCCCCAGTTTGGATCCAGCATACTGTGCGCCACGGAATGAAGTAGCAGTCTCCTGATAACCTACCAGTTGGTGTACTTACAGGACCACTGTGCTTAGCTGCAGCTAATAAATCTGCTTTTCTACGCCTAAAAGAGTGTCACGTGTCAGAGACATGTGACACTCTGTTAGGCGTAGTAAAGCAGCTGCAGATTTATTAGCTGCAGCTAAGCACAGTGGTCCTGTAAGTACACCAACTGGTAGGTTATCAGGAGACTGCCACTTCATTCCGTGGCGCACAGTCTATTATACTATACAAGTTTACAATGCCAACTCCAAAAACATACAAAACTGACAAATAGGAATAGTTTGAAAACAAGCTATCGAATGTCTAAAACACACCCTCCTTTCAGACCCTGTGTGCTCTGCTCCCCCTAAGTTAATCAACACTAGTGCCCGTAATTCAATTTGCAGGTCTTAGAACATGTTTGAATGCTTCAAAGGACAGTCTATGTAACAGGAGAACACACAAAGAGAATACCGAAGGTCAGTTAAACAAGATAAAGTCAAGGAGAATGGTGGGACCCAAACAGTGGAGTAAGACATGGATTAATCAGTATAGACATGGATTTACAAAACTCGGGAGACTCTGACATCGGTTTCATAAACATGGGCAGGAGTTACTCTTTAACGGGAAAGACACGTAGCAGCTGAAAAAGCAAAAACATTGCGTTCACCACGTCCGCCGTGCTGCCTGAGTGAGGCAACACAAAATGGCGTTTAAATACAAAATGGCGGCTAGTTACGAAGCGAAGTCGAAAACCATGTAATCTCAGACCCTCCTTTTGCCATACTCAGGCAAAGTACAAAAGACTCATGTTAGTCTGAGTCGATATCGATGGTCATGAGGTCATTGAGGTGTTGCTGCAACATCATTCTAATGTTCTCTGTTTCCTGTGTTACTGGCTTAGAAACACACACAGTGGCACAAAGTCCGCAAATAGCTGGACCACACTGTAAACAAAGACAACAAGAAAAGTTGATTGCTAGAATCGCTCCAAGGAAAGGTAACACTTTCCATCCCCAGTTGGACAGTAGTCCCCAAAACCATCCCATCACAGACCAATCTCCAGTGTCCTAATGAATGGACTCGGAGATGACATGTAGCTTAGAAATGGCTTGGTATACTGTAGGGGCATTATCCGGAACGTAAACGCAGCAACTGGACCCAATCAGTTTACAGACTCCTCCTCTATCTGCAAGGAGAATGTCTAGAACCATTCGGTTCTACAAAGTCATAAGGCGATCCGCCTGAAGTTCAGCTGTCAGATTATTCAAGTCTCCAGTAGTTACATTTATGGTAGCATCGACCACACAAACTAGGCGTCTGATGTTTCTACTATTAACCATTGGACCCCAAAAATGAAGAAACCCTTTCAGAAAATCTCCTCCCTCTTGTCCGGCTGTGTCTTCCGCATCAATAACCCCTCTACCAAATATCTTTCTATGGTGATCTACAGGAGCAGTATATGTCGGAGGAAGAAGAAAAGCTATATAACATGTTCCTGAGAAATGTGTGGGAAGCCATGTATAAGCTTTTTTGTGACAGATAAAGTATGTACCTTGAGATGGCACTAACAGTGAAGGAGTCAAGGGTGTATAGACATATATGTGAGAACAATTACTCCTTTCTTGCTTAATTTTGGTATTCTGACCATTTATTTGTAAAAACAAATTACCTCTCTGGGGTAAAACCCAAATTTGTGCAAATCTCTTCTGTTTAACCTTGTCAGTGAGACTAGTGACATACCGAGTCACGTTCCATCCATCATATGCTCTCTTGTCATCCTTAGGAATTTTAATAATATCAGCAATTTTTGCCATGGTCACTATTCCCTTTATCAAAGAGCTATGACTGAAATCCACTCCACCATTATAGGACCCACCAGGAGGATATCGGAGTAGGTTCTGGTATGCATTAGAAAACATAGCCAGATAAGCCCAAGCAGAACCTTCATACGTAAATGGAAGGACTAAATACGGCATCCCTCTCTCTGTGTTATGTGGTATGAGCCCACAAACCCAACAATCAGTAGTACTTACTACCAATTTATGCTGATGTAACAATTGGATAAATGAATTGTAGAAATATTCCATTCTTCTCATCTGCTCATGGTCTGGGAGTGCGTAAAATTTATGCGGAGAAATAGTAGTAGAGGAAATCAAAGAAGTAGAAGTAGGGACAGGTGTCAGCTGCATACTGTGTAAGATCCATCCTACACATGCTAATAAACTGCATAAACATACTGAAATACATAATGCTACGCCACAACGTCTGAATAATAATTTCTTATAATGATTTCTTATCATTATCTTAACATCATTCTCTTTTCCTGCGCTATCCATTACTCTAAAGGCGTTGCTCACGATAATCTTCCTTAATCACTTGGCTGTGATTGTTAGCCATCCTATGACACTGCAAGTCCTGTTGACCTAGTCACTATTCAGGTCACAGCCTAAGACTCCTACCGTGACCCTGCAACTTGATGGATAATGGAAAAGGAATGTTTCTCTTTTCAACAAAGGCAAAATTATAAAACACAGAGATTAATTGTCTTTAGGCAACCTTTCTCTCAGGTTGTATCGTGTCTTGCCAGGTATCGTCTGGTCCTTGAACAAAGTCTCTGGATCCGATGTGTTTAGTCATAGGTGTGAAGGTACAGCTTCCTGCAAAACGTCGTCGTCCTCTTTCTCAGAACTGATCCAATCCAGGCGTGCAATGCTGAACGGTACAAATCTGGGTACCTTTTCACATTCACTATCACCAACGCCTTCTCGGACCCACTGGTCATAAGGTAAAGGCAATGGTACCCTTTTGCAGTGCACGCCGGGAATCCAGTTTCTTTTACCGACGACTTTCACTGCTGTACGGGTCGTCAGTAGAACTTGTCTCGGCGGCCCCAACGAGGTTCCAGATTCTTTTTCCTCTGGAAATTCTTCAGACACACCCAGTCTCCAGGTTGGAAGGAGTGTCCTGGATCTGATGAGGCCTCCGGCAAAGCTTTTTGGACCTGTTGATGAATAAACACGCAATTTAGTGGTGAGGTCGTGCAAATAATCAACCAACAATGGATACGGAATGTCTAAATACTTTTTGGGGCGATTGACTTCCCATACATTGGCTGGACGTCCGAAAACAATCTCGTATGGGCTAAGCCCCAAATGAGAATGGACATTCGTTCTTGTTGAGAGAAGTGCCAAAGGCAAGGCATCAGGCCAGGAAAGGCCTGTACTGGTCTGGATCTTTGCTAACTTAAGTTTGAGAGTGCCATTGTAACACCCTACCAAACCCGCTGACTGAGGGTGATTTGCCGCATGAAATTGCTGTCTGATTCCAAGACCCACACACACTTTCTGCATAATCTGACCTACGAATTCACTCCCATTGTCACTCCAGACAATGCGCGGCAAACCAAACCTCGGGAAGAATTCCTTCAGAAGGACTTTGGCAGTAGACAAAGCAGTATTGTCCTTTAGGGGTAAGCCTCTATCCATCTGGAAAAGGCGCAAACCACCACCAGGACATACTTAAGATTGTTGAAACGTTCCATATGGATGTAATCTATTTGCAGTACCTCAAAAGGATACGTAGGGGTAGCAAAGTGGCCTGTTGGAGTTGGAGTTCCCTTTCCTGGATTATGCATCAAGCAAACAATACAATGCTTCACTACATTTTCTGCACATTTAGGAATATTTTCATTCTGCCATACTGGAGCTAGGAGTTTACATATACCCCTTGCATTATTATGGGCTGCTCCATGAGCCATAGTGACCACAGGTAATACATACGCATCTGGTAACAACCATCGCTGATGCTCTGACAATTCTATCCAGCATCCCATCGTATCCAACATTCCAGTACTCTATCTCCACTTACTAAATTCTTTCTCAGTTGCCTCCTTCAGAATCATTTTCACGCTTTCTACTGTGTCTTCACACATACCAGCATCTGGGACCCAACTTGCCGGTCCTGCAACATACATGCGACTTTCAACATTTTGTGCCGTTTCCCTCGCTATTTCATCCGCAACTGCATTTCCTCGACCCACGTCATCAATAATCTTTTTATGCACACTACACTTCACAATCGCTATTTGAGTAGGCAAAGCAAGTGATTCAAGAAGGTCAATCACCAACTGACCATGCTGTATTTTAGTGCGGTGGGAGGTAAAGAATCCTCTTTCTCTCCACAAACGGCCGAAGCTGTGGGCAACGCCAAACGAGTATTGACTATCTGTGTAAACAAAAAGAAAGAGGGGGGACCCTGGAGCTATTAAGGTCCAGTGTCCATGCTCCTATATCAATATTAAAACAAAAAGGGGACACTGTTCCTCAGCGTCTGGTGCAGATAGTCACCTGAAACGCGCGGGTGCAAATAGTCACCCATATATTAAAAAAAGGGTTGCAAGAAGGAAGGAAGAAAAAGGAAAGCAGTACCCTAGGCACACAGGACCCACCCAAAAGAATGAAAAAACATATTTCGTCCTCTGTTGCCCTCACACACCCCTGGGGGTGTCATGCTTCATCATCGAGCGTTTGCTCCTCGTAGGGCCGGCGCTGCAATTCCCTATGGCCCCCCGAAGGGTCTCTTTATCGGAGATATTTTTAGGACAGCCGGATAGTGCATGTGGGTGTGTGGGGTGGGGGTCCAATGAGGGTAACCAAGTACGTGCAAAGTGAAAATTAGGTTGAAAAGGGGTAAATATGCAGCAGATGTTTAATATATATATACCCTTAGCAGATTTAACTGCCAAATAAAATCTTGTTCCTGTAGGTATACTAACCCCAGGAATCAAGAAGGTAATGGGTCGACATGTTTCGCACCTCCGTCGCCTTAAGGGTCCTTCACGCTTCATCAGGACCAGTATTATAAAATTTGTGTGCACGTGAATTAAATTAAAATACCCTCTAAATTTAACAGGGCGGGCGGTGAGGTTGTATACCCGTAGTCTGGCTACAGCTTCATTGTATATACCGCTCCTGTTCAATACCCGTAGTCTGGCTACAGCTTCATTGTATATACCGCTCCTGTTCAATACCAAAAGGAGCAGTAGGCCGAGTTTACGGCGTCGCGAAGAAAAGCTGTCCGGAAGCAGGAATCTCGGCACTGCACCGAAACTATAGTTTCGGTGCAGTGCCAAGATTCCTGCTTCGCTCCTTTTGGTATTGAACAGCCTCACCGCCCGCCCTGTTAAATTCGCTGCAACAGAATCGGACAGCTAATCTTAAAATGACCTTCCTCTTTACAATAGGCGCATTGATTAGGTCCCAACCGAAATCGCGGAGCTGGAGATTCAGGTTTTTGCAATAGCTTCTGAAACTGTGGGGGCTGTTGAAATTGTGGCTGAGTAGAACAAGGAGGATAACCCTGTTGCAGAAGAACCTTCGTTTTTAATTCTTTAGTTTTCTTCTCCGCTTTTTCCTTAAGAGGTCACCACACTCCTGAGGGGGAAGCCGGGAGCACGCTCGAATTTTAAAAATTACTTTGTTGAAATTCTGATTGTTTTTACCTGTTTTTCACTTCCCCCTGGGCACTCTCCCGCCCTTAATCACCGTAGCATCGCCACGCAGCCGATCTAAATGCTGCCACGGCTCTGAGATTTTCGCAGCCATTCTTCCCTAGTCCACAGGCCACGCCCACGGCCGTGAGGCCACGCCCCCTCCTGAACCTGCTATATAAGCCGCGCTGAATTACGAAGCCCGCATTAAGAGGTCACCACACTCCTGAGGCGGAAGCCGGGAGCACGCTCAAATTTTTAAAAATGACTTTGTTGAAATTCTGATTGTTTTTACCTGTTCTTCACTTCCCCCTGGGCACTCTCCCGCCCTTAATCACCGTAGCATCGCCCCGCAGCCGATCTAAACGCTGCCACGGCTCTGAGATTTTTGCAGCCATTCTTCCCTAGCCCACAGGCCACGCCCACGGCCGTGAGGCCACGCCCCCTCCTGAACCTGCTATATAAGCTGCGCTGAATTTCGAAGCCCGCATTAAGAGGTCACCACACTCCTGAGGCGGAAGCCGGGAGCACGCTCGAATTTTTAAAAATTACTTTGTTGAAATTCTGATTGTTTTTACCTGTTCTTCACTTCCCCCTGGGCACTCTCCCGCCCTTAATCACCGTAGCATCGCCGCACAGCGGATCTAAACGCTGCCACGGCTCTGAGATTTTTGCCGCCATTCTTCCCTAGCCCACAGGCCACGCCCACGGCTGTGAGGCCACGCCCCCCCCTCACACAAAAACAATATGCCTTCCTCAGACGTGCAGCGGACGCGCGCAGCGGGCGCGCCGCCTGCGCGCCGAAGGCTCGCCAAAGGCAAGCCCGTCTGCGCCCGTCCGCGCCAGGCCGGGCCCAGGGGCCAGCCAAGCTGGTTCTCCCATCTCATATTCGGCAGACTCTCTCAGAGAACTACAACTCCCCCACCTCAGTCCCTCTCCCTCCACCATCAGACGTATCTCCACAGCCGGCCTCATCTCGTCAGATCAACGCCCCTCCAGTCGGAGCACTCCCCCCGCCAAACCAGCCGGGAGTGACACTTCCATCCGGGTGCTATATCTGAACACCCGCTCCCTGGTACATCAAGCCGACATCTTTATTCTCCTCTCCACCGAGAAACCTGACGTACTCCTGCTCACCGAAACCTGGTTGACTGCAGATTCTCTCCCCGACATCCTGGCGGCCCTCCCCCCAGACTATTACATCCTTCGTACCGACCGTCCAGGAAATCGCCCTAGGGGTGAGGTGGGAGCCATATTTTCTAAACGCCTCAACTTCATCTCCGCATCTTCCCTCACCCTTCCGGAAGTAGACAATCTTATCTTCAGCTTAAAAACGGACATAGGAGCCTTAACACTCCTCCTCCTCTACCGACCCCCCCACCCTTTGCCATCTTTCGCGGTCACCTTGATCGAACAGCTGACCAACCTACTCACCTCTAACCCCAGACTAGCCCTCTTCGGCGACCTCAACTACTGGTTCAACGACGTTAACGCCGGGCCCCATGCCTCAGAGCTTTTCGAGGCCCTCTCCAGCCTTAACATGATCCAACAAATCTCCTCGCCTACCCACATCAAGGGCCACATCCTGGACCAGATCTGGACTCAAAATCTAACACTCTGCCTCCCATCCGTCTCCCCCTGCATCTAGTCAGACCACTAATTAATCGAAACCACCCTCACTGTCACTGGTAGAACCTCCGCCCCTTTGATGGTTGGCGGCCTCTCACGCAAATGGAGCTCTCTCGACTCCCAAGGTTTCCTTGCGACCATCTCTGACACCCGGCCAGCCATCAATCCGCTAACTAGGCATGGGCGGAAAATCCGTTCCGCTCGCGGATTTTGCGGATTTTCGGGAAATCCGCAATCCGCGAGATTTGCGAATTTCCTGCAAAATCCGCAAATCCGCGAGCAGCGGATTTTGCTCGCACTGCTCGCACTGTTCGCGTGAGTTCGCGCCCCGCGAATAAGTGCGAAATTGCAGAAATACGATCTAAGCAAAACTGAAAGTAACTACTTACCAGGTTCAAAAGTTCAGGCACATCATTAGTAGCCATTTCCTGTAGTGCTTCCTGAGGGGCCCCTCCAGAGTTCAGTTGCCAGTTGAAACTATTATGTGACCCTGCTCTGAACCTCAGAATAGTTACACATATGCCACAAAGGTCATGAATTACAGCTAAGGGAGACAAGCAGGAGCCAGGCTGGAAGTTAAAATCCATTAATCAGCCCCTAATTCATTATTGTCAGTTGGGGCAGGGCAGGTGTTGTAACTAATTTTGCAACAATGAAAGCACTTAGCAAGTGCAAAAGATCACTAATCAGGGCGCACTAAGGAAGCAGGTGCCAGCTAAAAAAATATTCTGTGACACATTAATCAGCCCCAAATTAATTCAGGTCACTTGAGGCAGGGAAGGTGTGCTTTGCTTTGCCGAAAATAATGTACACTGGACAACCAGAGGGTGTGGTGATGAAACAGAGGGTGGCATGGGTGGGCCAGAGGGTGGCATGAGTAGTCAGAGAGTGGCAGTGGTGACAGAGAGTGGCAGTGATGAAGAAGAGTGTCCCAAACAGGTTGGACACGTAGAAACAACAAGTTCGCAAAACTTGCGACCCGACAGGTAAGTTCGCAAATTGCGAAATTGTAAAAACCCTCGCGAACTGGCAGAAACACGGGCGAACACAAAAAAAAAAAAATCCGCAAATTCGCGGGAATTCGCGGATTTTGCGGATTGCGAGTTCGCAAATCCGCAAATTCGCGGATTGCCAATCCGCAAAATCCGCTCATGCTTACCGCTAACCAATATCGACAAGTTGGAAAGCGATATTGGCTCCTGGCTTAAATCAGCTAGTGACCAATTTGCCCCTCTTACTAAATTCCCCCCGACCAGACACCACAACTCCCACAGATTATTATTATTATTATTATTTAATTTTATAGAGCGCGTAGTCACCCGTAAGTATCCCAGCACTAAAATCAGTACAACTAGGAGTCAGCAAGGGAAGGGGAGAGACAGTTTAAGGGAAGAGGTGGGTTTTCAATTGCTTCCTGAACCGTAGGTAGTTGGATTCGGTTCTCAGGTAGTGCGGTAAGGCGTTCCAGAGACGTGCGGTGTGAACCGAGAAACGTCTTCCTCCTGTTCGGGCCTTCTTAATTCTGGGGGTGACAATGAGGTGTTCCTGGTCGGAGCGGAGGGATCTAGGGTCTTTGTATGGTTTGATACATTTTTTTAGGCTTGGGGGACCATTGTTTTGGAGCAGTCTGTGTGCTAGGCAGAGGGCCTTGAACATCACACGTTCTCTAACCGGAAGCCAATGGAGACACTTCAGCGCTGGTTTGGCTGAGGCTCTGGCCGAGGTGTTAGTAAGGATCCGGGCAGCTGCATTTTGGACCCTTTGTAGTTTATTCAGGGTTGCCTCTGGGGCCCCTAAGTAGATGGAATTACTAACGTCGAGCCTAGAAAGAATCAGTCCTTGGATCAGCAGTTTTTGAGAGTTGTGGGGGAGTAGGGGCAGGATCTTTCGAATTGACCTGAGCAGTCCAAAACACGTACCGGCTACCTTTTTTGCCTGTGTTGCAAAAGATAATTCCTTATCGAGCCAGACACCCAGGCTTTTTACCTCTGGTTTCGGATCTGGGATCGGGCCTAAACAGGGTGGCCAGATGTTATGAAGTGAAGTGGGTCCCTTCTGGCCAAGGAGGAGAATGTCAGTCTTTGAGCCGTTGAGTTTCAGAGACGATCTATTCATTCATCCTTGTATCTGCGTCAGACAGTTGTAAAGGTCCGCAGGTTGTTGTTTCGGATGAGAAAGGGACACCACTAACTGAGTGTCGTCGGCATAGCTGACGATGCTCACTCCGAACGGGATAACAACCTCCTCCAATGGGGACATGTAGATGTTAAATAATGTGGGGCTCAGGGAGGAGCCCTGAGGCACGCCACATTGGAGGGGAGTGTCGGAGGAGCAGGTGTTGTTCTCCCAGATTTGAAAGGAGCGTTGACTCAAAAAGGACGATATCCAGGACAGAGCAGTTCCTTCCACACCGACGCTCATGAGTCGTTGGATGAGGAGCTGATGGTTGATGGTGTCGAAGGCCGCACTGAGGTCGAGGAGGATCACTGCCACTGATCCTCCTTCGTCTAAGAGTGCTCTGGCCTCCTCCACCGCCATGAGAAGGGCAATGTCGGTGCCCTGCCCGGGGCGGAAACCCGTCTGCGAGTTTTTTAGACGGTTGTTGTTCTCCAAAAATTGTGACAGCTTTCTGTTCACCATTTTTTCCGCAATCTTGCTGGTTCCCGGGAGGAGGGAGATTGGTCTATAGTTTGCCAGGTCGACAGGGTCAAGGGAGGGTTTTTTTAGAAGTGCCTTGACGACTGCCACCTTCCAGCTAGGGGGGACGACTCCTTGTTGAAGGGAGGCGTTGATGAGGTGAGTGAGAGAAGGGGCGATCGAGGGTGCTACCTTTTTGAGAATACGTAAAGGGGCAGGGTCCCTGGGAGATCCACTTTTAATAACTTGCAGCGTATCTTCGACTTCTTCTACTGTCACTTGTCCCCAGGAAGTGATGCATGGGAGGATAGGAGAGTTGCTGGCTTCTCTCTCCTCGCTCGAACTAGTAGGTGGAATAGAGTTGAGGATTTTTGGGATTTTCTCCTTGAAGAAATTAGCCAGCTTGTGGCACTTTTCCTCATCAGCTTTGGGGTCTGGTGGATCTCTCGGTCCCGAGTCAGGGACTTTGAGGAGTTCTTTTAAAATGGTAAAAGATTATTTACTGGAGATAGCAGAGTGTTCTATTCTCTCTTGGAAGAATAGACTTTTGGTTTTGCGGAGGGCGGTTTTGTAAATTTGTGAGGCGGTGTGATAGGCTTCCTTATTTTTGTTAGATTTGTCCTTCCTCCAAAAGCGTTCTGATCTCTTGCATTCCTGTCTCAGAGATTTGAGCGCCGGAGTATACCAGGGAGCGGGAGCCACTCTTTTTATGTGTTTAAGAGTGGTGGTTTTCGGGAGGAGTTGGTCTAGTGAAGATGTGAGCCAGGAATTGAATTGTTCGTCGGCCGTGACCGGATCCATGGAGAGGGCAGGTGTCGAATCTAAGAGTAAGCTGGCCCACTCTGCCGGTTCAAGCTTGTGCC
Source organism: Lissotriton vulgaris (assembly GCF_964263255.1). Taxonomy (NCBI): domain Eukaryota; kingdom Metazoa; phylum Chordata; class Amphibia; order Caudata; family Salamandridae; genus Lissotriton; species Lissotriton vulgaris. The sequence goes on from NC_141694.1 coordinate 885,965,393, forward strand.
AACGTCGGTCCATCACTCGGATTTTGGGGGGTTGGGGGAGTGCTGTGGCAAGGTCCCAGGAGAAGGGAACAAGAAAGTGGTCTGACCACGGAAGGGGGATGAGGGGATCTGAGGTGATATGCTCAATATTGGTCAGGACGGGGTCCAGAAGGTGTCCTTTGTTGTGGGTGGGTTCGTTGTTGACAAGTCGGATGTTAAATGACCTAAGGTCCTGCAGGAGATCCAAAGCTAAGGGATCGGTGGGGTCGTTAAGGTGAAGGTTGAGATCGCCCACGAGGAGGAAGTTTGAGGCAGAGGAGGCTGATTGTGATACCATGTCAATGAGGGCGTTGAGGAAATTCCCTGTTGTCCCCGGAGGGCGATAAATCAACAGTCTTGAGATGGAGTGTGTCGGGGAGATTTGAAGGGCGAAATGGCAGCTTTCGCAGTCTGCAATGTTGGCGTTGCTAGTCCTACAGGCGAGATGTTCTCTGTGGATAATTGCCAGCCCCCCTCCTCTCCCTTTAGGTCTATGTAAAGTTTGAATGAGGTAGCCTGGGGGAAGGGCAATGACTATATCCGAGTCCGTGCTAGCAGAGAGCCAAGTTTCTGTGAGAAACAGCGCGTCCAGGCCATTATCCTGTATCAACAAGTTGATTTCGTGCGCATGCTTAGGGAGGGAGCGGCAGTTAAGAAGGCCAATCTGTAGCCCCGGCTTTCCCAAGCCTTGTTCGGCTGGGTTACATCGTACACAGTTGGCGAAGGGTTTACCTTCAGCGTGACGTAGTGACAGTCCAGCTTTTTTTCCTTGCGAAGGGCTCGAAGCATGTCACTTGTATACACCACACGTTTCTGCAGCGGATCCGGCAGAGTTCCTGGGCCTGGGGCCGGCTGGGCCCGGACGGGCCCAGACGGGCTTGCCTTTGGTGCGCCTTCGGCGCGCTGACGGCGCGCCCGCTGCGCCCGTCCGCTGTGCGTCCGGGTGTTACACATAGTTTTATCCAGAGAAAAGGACGTAGGGAGGTGTGGCCTGGAGAAGTGGGCGTGGCCTGTGAGCAGGCTCGCTCTCTGATGGCGGTGCTTGCAATTTCCTACCCCGTGGCAGTGTTCAGATCGGCTGCACGGGTAATTAGTAACAGGATGAGTGCCCCAACCAGCCTGGCAGGTGAGGGAAAGAAGCTTAAATTTTTAAAATCAATTCACACACAATATTTTTAAAATGACACAATTTCAAACAGAGCTCCCGGCTGTGCCTCAGGAGTACAGATTCTGGGAAGGGCTGGGCGTCGGCGCTTTATATAATCAAAGGGGGCGTGGTCTGGAGAAGTGGGCGTGGCCTGTGGGCAGGCTCGCTTTATATAATCAAAGGGGGCGTGGCCTGGAGAAGTGGGCGTGGCCTGTGAGCAGGCTCGCTCGCTGATGGCGGTGCTTGCAATTTCCGAGATGGTTCTCGGACGACCTCACGAAACACAAACGGAAGGTACGCCAGCTGGAAAGGACATGGAGACGCAATTACTCCGAATCAGACAGACTGCAATACACCTCAGCCCGCAGAGATTACAAAAACGCAATCTCCTCAGCCAAATCGGCCCACTTCTCTAACAGAATCTCGTCCGCGGACAACAAATCAAAGGAAGTCTATAAAATCATGAATTAACTCACCCAGGTCAGACCCCCACCCAAGGAACCTGCGATGCTCTCAATCTCTTTTTCATCAAGAAAATCAACAAAATCAAGGACTTCATCCCTCCCCCCCTCAGACTACCGTTCCTGACACTCTTCTGAACAACTCATCTATCTTCACCGATTTCCCTACCCTTAACCCCACCTCTTTAGCGGAGCTCGCGATCCGGGTAAAATCGGGCTCTCCGTACGATTGCTGCCCTCCCTCGATCCTACGGAACATCTGTCACTCTCGTCCCGACTGCATTTTACCTCTGCTGAACGGCTCCCTCAGCACAGGTATCGTCCCCAGCACCGTCAAAGAGGCCATCCTAGTGCCCCTTTTGAAGAAACATGGGGCGGACCCGGCAGAACCCTCCAACTACCGCCCCATATCGCTCCTGCCATACTTCTCCAAACTTATGGAGGCCCATGCCACCAGGTGCTCTCCAACTTTGTAGAGACCTCATGCTACCTGGAGCCCAACCAGGCCGGCTTCAGGCCAGCCCACTCCACCGAGGCTGTCATCCTGGCAGTCCTCGACATGCTGAGGAGGAACGCTGACATAGGGATCCCCCAGGCCCTCGTACTTCTGGACCTATCGGCCGCGTTCGACGCGGTTGACCATAACATCTTGCTTCACCGTGTCGAACAGGCTGGTATCCAGGGCCCTGCCCTCATTTAGATCCAGTCCTTCCTGACTGGCAGAACACAAGCGGTCCGCCTGGGTCCCTACACAGCGCCCAAAACCCCCACGACCTCTGGAGTCCCCCAGGGCTCCTCCCTGTCACCTCTACTATTCAACCTCTACCTCCGGCCCCTGATCCACTCACTCCAAAACTGGGACATCACAGTATATAACTATGTGGACGATCTGCAGATCATCTTTCCACTCAACTCCCCGAACGCTGTAGACAATTTCCATTCCGTCATGTTACACATCCAGGAGTGGATGAACTGCAATCAACTGAAATTAAACCCTGGAAAAACCGAGCTTCTTCTCCCTGGATCCAGCCCCTCTTATTGGGGAGCCCAGTTCTGGCCCACTAAACTAGGCCTCCCGCCGACCCCTGCGAAATATGTAAAGAGTCTCGGTGTGACCATTGACGCCGAACTCTCCCTCAAATCTCAAGTTGGCACCGTGATATCATCATGCTCGTTCCAACTCTGAAAAATCCGGAAAGTCAGTCACTTACTACCACCAGCCGCTCTGATCCAGGTAATCATCTCCTTGGTACTCTCCCGCCTGGACTTCTCCAACTCCCTCTACCATGGACTCCCTAAATCACTACTCCACTGCCTCCAGGTAGCGCAGAACCAAGCAGCCCGTCTTATCTATAAAACCCCCAAATGGCAGTCGGCCAAACCCATGCTGCACAACCTGCATTGGTTGCCTATAGAACAAAGGGCGGCCTTCAAGTTGGGCTGCCTCACGTTCAAATCCCTCCACTGCTCCAGCCCCGCCTTAATGACTTTACTCATCAACCCATACCGCCCAACTCGCAATCTACGCTCAGCTTACCTCCACACGCTTGTCGTACCCAAAACCAGAACTAACAAATTCGGCGGCCGTCGGTTTGCCCTCCTTGCCCCGAAATTTTGGAATCCTCTCCCCCTGACCATCAAATCCAGCAGCTCCCACCTCCACTTCAGGAAGCTACTCAAAACCTTCTCTTCCCCCACCTTGCTAATCCCACACCTTCCAGCCTTGTGTCTCACCTCTGCCCTATAGCGCCAGGAAACCCATGGTGTCAGCGCGCTTTACAAATATCACCTAACAAAACATAACATAACATCTTCCTTATCCCTATTCTCATAATATTGAGCAGTAGCTAATATCTGGGCAGTTGAAGAAACAGCCCATGCACTCTCAGATTGTTTCAATTTATGTGATAATTCTGGAAGTAAATTAAAAACGAATTTATCTGCAAATAATCGTTGTCCACCTTCAGGACTCATATCTTGACCATTATGGTCGATGAAAGTCTCTTCAAAACGAGTAAAGAAATCGGAGACGCTTTCATCAATCTTTTGTTTGCACGCTGCTAACTTATCCCAGTTAACACGTACAGCAGGCATCATCGTTTTCATAAGATCTATTATTCTACCGGGCAACTCAGATCATCAGGTTTGGCACCACCTACTTGTCCTGCATCTGCGGCTGTAATACCAGCCCAAGTACCACCTAAAGCTTGATCATGGTCTTCTCTACGAATTTTAGCCCATAAAGCTTGTGGGACTACATTTCCCATAAGTAAATCAATATCTGCCAAATTCATAATACATGCATTAACAGTCTGAGACAATTCTGTGTAATACCCAGCAGGATTTTTACGAGGGTCCGGTAAGGACTGCTTAAGTGCCAACACTTCTGATCTTTTCCAAGGATCATGTACCCATATACGCTGAAAATGAGATGGGACAGCTGGATTAGCGTTTGGGTCTGCCTCTCTCCATATTGGAGGAACTTCTCGCATAGGATATTGTGCTATTTTACGATGAACCACAGCATTAGGCTCAAGAGAAGTTTGAGAGAAGAAGGAAGATCGGAAAGTAATAAGCTTCTGAACAGCAGATTCTACATCAGGACCCACAATAAGTCCCTTATCAAATTGATCCCGTATTTCGAATAAATCCTGAGGAGGTGAATCCAAATCCATATCTTCCCACACTTTGATAAGAGTGTTGCACATAGTATTAAAGACATTCCTCTGCGTAGGCGCGTTCCATTGCAGAAAGGTGTCTAAAATATCACGCACACTATACTGTAAACTACTCTTGATCCAATTACGAGCAAGAGAATCTAACTTAGTCCATTCTTCCAAATCTGGAATCTGGCTACGAGATTGTCTTCAAGATGAAGCAGGAGAAAAAAAAGAGATCCAAGAAAAGGTGACAAAAGACCAGAAACATTTTCAACTAAACAGTGTCGAGCTGTAGGGGAATCTGACACTAGAACAGGAGACAACGTATTCTGTAAAACAGGAGAAGAACCAGTAGTAAAAGAAGGTAAAGGAGACTGAGGTACAGGAGTTTGAGGTACAGAAGTCGGTGGCAAAGGGGGTGTAGGTGGAATCACAGGAAGAGGCAACTGTGCAGGAACCAAAACAGCTGGATTAACAACAGGTTGTAATGGAGGAGCATTAGCGCCTAACACATAAGGTGGAGGTAACGTCAAGAGATGGGACACGAAAGGATCTTCGTCAGAACCCTTACTCTTTGAGGCAGTAGGTAACACAGGATAACATCTGTCTATTGCCATACGATGCTGCCTTTCTGAAACCTCAACCATCTGATCAGCTTCGTCATTTTTAAACTGTTGGGCAGCCGGCCAGGCTTTTCTCTTAAATAGAATCGTTTCGAAATTGTCTAGTATAGCAGGCTCAAAGGTACCATTTTGTCGCAACCGTAAAACACCATCTTTTTTAGTATATTGAATCCATGTTTCATTAAAAATATTAGGCCCTAAACCATGTTTTGAATAGAGCTCATAAGTGGGAGTTCCAATCGGAGGAATCGGACAAGAATCCTCTAGGCGGGAATCCCTAATACAACCAAAACAACAATATTCTTAAACTTACTAAATCCAGGCATTTCGTAACGAACTGGACTACTTACAAACGTCAAGAGATTTTAGACAATATAGTCACAGCACAAACGTACTTACCCCTTGGCTTCGGTTAGTGCACTAATCGAATAACAAAAAACAAAAACAAAAAGTGGGCGCTACCCACGAATACTTAACTAAATGTTTTCTCACGCCAACAGATGTCCGTCTAATGTCTCGCGATACTAATCATCACCAGGGGCCAAAGCAGGGTGACAGTCAGGGCAGCAGTCGTCAGCAGCCGTCAGGAAGGAGTAGCCGCGCTTCAAAAGACCTTCGGTCCACTTCGACATACAGGGGTCGCTCACGTGGCTCGCAAAATCCTCTGGAATTTTCTTGCGAAGCTCCTCACGACCCTCGGACAAAACTACTACCACTGAAGTCGCCCCACGTTGGCCGCCAATTGGAGAACCTGACCTTATGGGCCAGGCGGCGCAGGGCACGCCTAAGATCTCCGAGTTCACCTGCTTTGGCAGACAGAGACACGTGACACTCTGTTAGGTGTAGAAAAACAGATTTATTAGCTGCAGCTAAGCGCAGTGGTCCTGTAAGTACACCAACTGGTAGGTTATCAGGAGACTGCCACTTCATTCCGTGGCGCACAGTCTATTATACTATACAAGTTTACAATGCAAACTTCCAAAACATACAAAACTGACAAATAGGAATAGTTTGAAAACAAGCTATCGAATGTCTAAAACACACCCTCCTTTCAGACCCTGTGTGCTCTCCTACCCTCAAGTTAATCAACACTAGTGCTTGTAATTCAATTTGCAGGTGGTAGAACATGTTTGAATGCTTCAAAGGACAGTCTATGTAACAGGAGAACACACGAAGAGAATAGCGAAGGTCAGTTAAACAAGATAAAGTCAAGAAGAATGGTGGGACCCAAACAGTGGAGTAAGACATGGATTAATCAGTCTAGACATGGATTTACAAAACTCGGGAGACCCTGACATCGGTTTCATAAACATGGGCAGGAGTTACTCTTTAACGGGAAAGACACGTAGCAGCTGAAAAAGCAAAAACATCGTGTTCACCACGTCCACCGTGCTGCCTGAGTGAGGCAACACAAAATGGTGGTTAAATGCAAAATGGCGACTAGATGCGAAGCGAATTCGAAAACCATGTAACCTCACAGTCCAGACCGAACTGCCAGGGCAGGTCCTCCCTGGACCAGGAACAAGCATCCTGGGACCAGTTTCAGGGTATGTCACCCTTCTTCAGCCAGGCTAGCTTGAATCCAGTGGAACAGTGAGCAAGGGACCCTTGTCTGGGAATACCCATCCCACTACGTCGAAAAGTGTTACAGCAAACAAATGATGGACTGAATGCTGACAATGCAAGCAATCTCCCCCAGTCAAAAGATCCGGGTTAATCAATCGTTCCTTTGCCCCCTACGCCACCACAGTTTGGATCCCAGTTTGGATCCAGACATATACAAATCAGTCTTGACCCTGTGCCCCATGGGAACAGTCCAGACCGAACTGCAAGGCCAGGTCCTCCCTGGACCAGAAACAAGCATTCTGGGACTGGTTTCAGGGTATGTCACCCTTCTTCAGCCAGGCTAGCTTAAATCCAGTGGCACAGTGAGCAAGGGACCCACGTCTGGGCATACACACCCCACTTAGGGCGAAAAGTGTTACAGCAAACAAATGATGGACGGAATGCTGACAATGCAAACATTCTCCCCAGTCAAAAGATCTGGGTTAAATCCATCGTTCTTTTGCCCACTACGCCACCCCAGTTTGGATCCAGCCATATGCAAATCAGTCTTGACCCTGTGCCCCATGGGAATAGTCCAGACCGAACTGCCAGGGCAGGTCCTACCTGGACCAGAAACAAGCATCCTGGGACCAGTTTCAGGGTATGTCACCCTTCTTCAGCCATGCTAGCTTTTATTCAGTGGAACAGTGAGCAAGGGACCCAGGTCTGGGCATACCCATCCCACTTAGGGCGAAAAGTGTTACAGCAAACAAATGATTGACGGAATGCTGACAATGCAAACATTCTCCCAAGTCAAAAGATCTGGGTTAAATAGATTGTTCTTTTGCCCACTTCGCCACCCCAATTTGGACCCAGTCATATGCAAATCCGTCTTGATCCTGTGCCTCATGGGAACAGTCCAGACCGAACTGCCAGGTTAGGTCCTCCATGAATCAGAAACAAGCATCCTGGGACCGGTTACAGGATATGTCGCCCTTCTTCAGCAAGACTAGTTTGAATCCAGTGGCACAGTGAGCAAGGGACCCACATCTGAGCACACCCATCCCACTTAGGGCGAAAAGTGTTACAGCAAACAAATAATGGACGGAATGCTGTCAATGCAAACATTCTCCCCCACTCAAAAGATCTGGGTTAAATCCATCATTCTTTTGCCCACTACGCCAACCCAGTTTGGACCCAGACATTTCAAAATCAGTCTTGTCCCTGTGCCCCATGGGAACAGTCCAGACGGAACTGCCATGCCAGGTCCTCCCTGGACCAGAAACAAGCATGCTGGGACCGGTTTCTGGGTATGTCATCCTTCTCCTGCCAGGTTAGCTTGAATCCAGTGACACAGTGAGCAAGGGACCAACATCTGGGCATACCAATCCCACTTAGGGTGATAAGTGTTACATCAAACAAATGATGGACGGAATGCTTACAATACAAATTTTCTCCCCCAGTCAAAAGATCTGGGTTAAATCCATCATTCTTTTGCCCACTACGCCTCCCCAGTTTGGATCCAGCCATATGCAAATCAGTCTTGACCCTGTCCCCCATGGGATTACTCCAGACCGAACTGCCAGGCCAGGTCCTCCGTGGACCAGAAACAAGCATCCTGGGACCAATGTGGTACAAAGTGCAGCACCAACAGCATAGGCCACAGATCACAACAGGTCCTGTACATGCGTAGTAACTGTCCACTCATATTTGGCTTTGCCTGACACTCTGTGATGATAATGCACAGGTACTATCACACATCCGTCATGTAGTCAAAAAACACCCTGACTGCCATCAAATAGCCAGCTCCACCAAAACTGTGACAATGTACAGTGGCATGCAGTCTGAATGTAAACATCTGCAAAACTCCAACATACATGTATAACTCTCTTAACCTGCATCTCACCTTTCACATTGCAGAGGGACAAACAACACCTCAAACAGGGCACACCACACCTCACATCATTGATGACAGAGAGGACAACCTGCACATATGTCAAGACACCCTCTAAAGGATAATGGACAGCCTCCGCAACCCATCCCCAGGAGCAGGGCAGGCCAGCTGCCCCGAGGTGAGCACACCACCTGCACAGACCGCACAGCAGCAAACACAGACCACCATGGCTGTCTCCCAGACCAATACATGGAGTTCCAATATCATGTGTGGAGTTGCCAGGTGGAGTTGGCTGAACAGCTGCGGTGGGTTTCAAACTCGTGGCAGACAAACTTGATGCCATATGTGGGTGTCTGTGTCCCTTCAGGGACCATGTACAGTCCCTATCGGACACCCCCTGAACTCAACATGCTCCGCCATAGACCTTGGCTGCCCTCGCTGGGTCCATAAATCTACTACAAGAACTGTCCGGTCAGACAGGAACCAGCGATTACAGCAAACACAGAGTTGGCACAATGGAGACCATGGAGCAGATGCAGGCTGGAAGTATATCTCCCATGGCTGGACAACAGCGAGTAGTAACTGGGAACGCCAATGCCCTGCCTCACTTGATCTTGCCATTGCTGCCACTGTGCCTCTCCCTCATGACTTCAGCGGGAACATCGACACACACAGCTCTGACCCCTGATGTGTCCATGGCACACAGTGATGCTGCCCCATCACCCACGCAGTCTGTTGTGTCAGTGGCACACTGTGATGCAGCCATCACCCCGCCACACACACTGGAAACACTGGACATAGAACCCGTATCAGGGGAGTAAGAAGGGGATAGGAATTACTGTGTGAGGAAGGAGGCAGTAGCATCCATCACCACCATACTCCCTGTCCCTGCCTGGTGATGACCTGTGTAGCATGCCCTGGGAAACATCTCCTACTGGCCCCCTGAAAACTCAGCGACATTCACCCGGACCCCGACATGGGCTCCCATTTCATCATTGCTGGCCAATTACACAGCAGTCCTGCTGTAGACTGCACCCTCCCACTTCCTAATCACTTCTCAATACCCAAAGGACTGTGGTTTTCCCACCACTGGGCTTCCATGTGATGTGGGCTTGGATGGCCATGCACAGCTCCAGCTCTGTCAATCACCTGAATGTGAATAAAACATTCTGAATCACTCAGATGTGTCATTACTATGTTCAAGAAATAATGCAGAGTCTGTGCACACCCACGTTTTAATCTATAAAAATTATCACTATAATCAGGCTTAACAAAAGAATGCGTGTAACCCAGTGTCAAGGCAGCCAACCTGGTAACTAGTCTAAACTTCTGGTGGAAAACCACCAGAATACTGGATGCACAGCTCTAGATAATGTATTTGCATTTCAAAGTATTTAGTTAAAGAACACCAAAATAAATCATATAAATTAAACCACAATGATTGTCTCAAACTTCCTAATTGTTGTTCTTATATTTTTGTTGTTCAAACTGAGCACAATGTAATACAGCCATGCCCTTTCTGTTTTTAACAGTGGTCCCTGCAGAAGGGATTAGTGTAATCCCGAAATGCATTGGGCATGGCTGTATTACTCAGGAATGCTGATAAAATGTTCATTTGTCATTCATGATTATAATTGTGTACAATATTCAAGTTACATGCAATTGATGTTTTGATGTAAAGTACAGATGTCATATCATTTTCTGCAGTGCACAGCATGTCTGTTTTGTCTCTGACAGAGCGGACTCACTCCTCGAATCACCGCCTCCGCATCATCAGTCAATTTAATGAAGATGGTGCTCTTTTCCATCAAGCTAAAGCAAATGAAATATGAACATTTATTAATTATATGATAATGAAACCTTCACTGTTTACCACCCACCTTGCACTATTCCCCATTAATGTTACCTAGCATAAGCTTTAGGCACAAAAAGTAGAATTATTCTTTGTTTTGAAAGCAAGATGCAACATGCAATCTACAGAGTGCTCATACAGCCTAGTCAGGCATTTATTTAGTTTTCACAAAAGCATTCTGTAAATACGTTTTAGTTTCTTTCATATAATATTTCATATTAGTGCATACATGCTCAAAGCTATTTCCGACATGTTTGTGTCAGGTGCACGTTAGTACTGCTTACTGTTAGTACGTATTATGGGGTTATTTAATTCGAGCAGGTTTCTTTTTCTAAACCCTGCTCCATCAATTCCCCCCTCTGATGGCTTTTAGGAGCCATCATAAACATACCTAACATTCTGAGTGCCATCTTTAGCTTAACTAAAATTCAGTACTCTTCTCTCTTTTCATGGCACCCTCATCTAAGTCTTTCATATTTCATAATAATTTTCTTTCATGTCTTCTAATTCTTTCTCTTTCTTTTGTCTCTTTCTTGCTCTTCGTTGATTCTTTGATTCTGTCACTTCTTTTCCTCCACTCTTATACTTACAACACTTATATTTTGTCATTATCTTTAATGCTACTATGGCTATAGAAACAATCACCATTATTATTTTACCTAATAAACTACTTCTAAAGGTAGAAAACCATTTCCTCACAGAGGAGAAACCCTTACCAAGTTTCTCCCAAACACCATCAACCTCCAGTTGGGTCAAGCCCTTGTGTAATTTCATACTATTAGTGATATATCCCTCTATTCCTTTACTTTTATCAGGAATATAGGTACAGCAGTTTTGGATTTTTAACATTCCACAGACTCCACCCCTTTTTGTCAGTAAAATATCTAGGGCAAGTCTATTTTGCAAAAGCATTGATCTGATCGCAACCATTTTGGTGGCAATCATCAAAAATCCACCAGCAGTTTCCGTTGATAAACATCAACCACTGTGGACAATTTTGAATTTTGGACAACTCCAACCGAGGGTATCAGTACACCAAAAATATCATCTCCTATTTCAGAAAAACTTGCTCTTCTACTGCGTTTTAGTCCTTGCTCTACTTCGTTGAGTTGATTACTACTTCGGTCCATATTCTTACAATATCCTAGCACACAGGATCTGACTTATGGGGTTGAGAATGATAACCCCCTCCCTAAGCACCATAACAAATTAATACTGCAAGAAGAGTAACAAAAAGACCGGGCCTAAGTGTAGCGCCACAATCACTAGACATTCCAAATCATCCCAAAAGTATATATACTTCGGTCCATATGATAGACCACACACATAATAAACTCATGGAAATACAGGATCAGTTCCACCTTTCTATCCCCAACCTCCAGTAATTTGGAAAGTGTGCTCACAATCATTACTAAAAATAAAATAATTATTATAGTTTGTTTGAGCCCAGTCCAGGGACATTGCAGCGTATGTCTCGCCTTTCTCATAATCTCCTTCTCTAAAAGCCCACAGGGGTACTCGTGACTTCTGTTCAGCAGCCTTTCTTTGAAGACTATCCCTTCTACCTCCTACAAAGATTTTCTCTTCCCACCTGTAAACTACAGGTCAAGTTATTCCTATAAGCATATTCTACATCTAAAGTTTTAGTGATATGGAAGAACTCTTCCATAAATTGTACATTTTTGCCACTTAAAACCTTATTTAACTCTTTAAATACCGGTATTTCTGAAAACACTGAGGGGCATATTTCCAAGGGCTTTATCTCAGCTTTTTTGGCTTAAAATGCCAAAAAAGCGGAGATAAAACTATTGCCCTATTTACAAGAGGGTGCTTATGCCTCCCTTTGCATCTCTAATGCGATGCAAAGTGGGCGTCACTGGGCGTACCCCGGATGGACTACCTTGCAAATATCGTTGATGTTCACATTGCGATATTTACAAGGCTGTCCCAGCATTTTAGCACACGTTAGTTTTTGGAGAAAACCGCTGTTTTCTCCAAAAACTAACTTCTTCTAAAATGCATACTTACCTATCCCTAACATTGGGGTGGATTATGCTGATACGACCCTGTAGGTCGTATCAGCAAGGTTATCGCTGTTTTGCAGGAAAAATTGCTGGAAAACCAGCGATGTTCCCTGCAAAACGGCGATAACCTTGCTATCTCTGGAATTTTTATCGCCCTGGAGAAACTCGTTGTTAATAACGTGCTACCAGGGCGATAAATTCCAGAGATAGCCTGCGATAACAAAATTATCACTAAGCACGGCCAGCGATATTTATCACTAGCCATTGATAATATGCCCATAAATCTATGTTAGAGTAGTGGTACTCCAGTTTACCCGTTACATAGAAAAGGCTTGTTAGTACACTGCAAGACACACCATATGTTAAAGGTAAGTGCTGATAGGTCACCCCCTCTGAAACAGACGAAGGTAATTGCATGCACACATAACAGTCACTTACGTTCTTGGTCTCTACATACTCATATAAAACTTGGTAAACACATTTAATGAGAAATCATTAATTGATTTATCATGATGGAGAATACTTCCATCCAATGGTTCTAGTTTAGTATTAGGTGTTTCATTAGTGACATCACTCATTATTTCTCTTGTTACATCATTAGTATTGTTTCCATCATTAGTTACCATTGGAATGGGTACAAGGACAGTTAGCAATATCCACAAAAATGTTAACATGAAGACATTACATAAGCAAGCTTTAATACATCCACGTTTTTAGACTAGATTTTGGGTGTTCACTCATTTCTGCTTTAGCCATTTTGTATACTATAAAAATAAAAATCCACCTAATCCTACGAGTCCTAATAAAAAAATTCAGGACAAAATTAACGGTACAATCCTACACCTACTAGCTTTCTTCTTTACCCCCTTCTTTTATTTTCTTTTCTTTTGGTCTTCTGAGTTATTCAGTTTTTCTTTAGTAAGCAATTTTCACCATTCTTTAGTTCTCAAAAGTTAATTTAAGGTGGTCTCAATTTGATTTCATCAACTCACTGTGCCTGAACTGTCTTTTTCTTCACTTGGATCAGAACTTTTAATTTCTTCCAAAATAACATAGTTCCATTCGGGTGCCCTGTATTTTCTGCTTGGAATTCTCACTCTCCTGGTTTTTCGTACTAGTTCTTCTTCTGACTCTTTTTGTTCTGTTTGACTTGAGACCTAATTACTTTGTCTGGTCTTCTTCTTGACTTTCTTCTCACTAGGGTGTATTTCAGTCTTTTCACCCCACCAGGCCAATTATCACATTTTCTTGGTTTCTTGGTTTGAACTACGGTTTCTCCTTCTGTGTCTGGTTGACAAGTTATTTTAGTTTCACTGGTTTCTTCTTCAGCTGTGAACTCACTTGACTCTTGACTTGCAGTGAACTCACTTTCATCTGACTCAACAGCAGCCTTTTGAGACCTAGTATCAGGTGTCCACTTTCCTTGACTTGTGCTCAGCTGTTCATCCTCTGTTAGATCATTAGAATCTGTCACTCTAGATTCATCAGCTTCACACACTTCAACCACTGGCTTTTGTTCCTGTCATACCAGTTGCTGCTCTTCTTGCCATTCAAGTGGACCTAGAGCTCACTTGAGGTGGCTGCATGAATCCAATTTGGCAAACCACCACACTTCACTGCCGTTGTTATCACCAGCATGACTAGATAGGGTCTGTGCCACCTGGGTTATAAGCACGACTTCCTTACGTGCTTCTTGACATAAACCCATTCGCCTGGACTCAGATCATGAGCTTGTGTTGGCTGTGTCGTAGTGGCATCTTCACCAAACTGGTGAGACACAGTACGTACCAGGTCAGCCAATCCTCTGCAATAAACGAGAACCAGATCATCAGAAAAACTCATCAGTTTATTTTCTGGTATGTATGCTTGTCTCATTGCTTTTCCCATGAGGATCTCATGTGGACTCAATCCCGTAATTTTGTCAGGAATGCTTCTTAGATTCATCAACACAAGGGTTAAAGCATCAGGCCATTGCAGTGATGTGGATGCACACACCTTCCATAACCTGGATTTTATAGTGCTCAACCACTCCAGATGCTTTGGGTCAAAAGGCACAATGCAGCTTCTGCTCAATTTTAAATGTTGCACAAATCAGCCAAATTATCTCATTATTATAATTTGTTCCTCTATCTGTCTCCAAAGTGACTGGAATTCCAAATCCAGGAATGAGTTCTTTCAAAAGTAGTTTAGCTTCTGTTAGGCTGTCATTCCTTCTCATGGGATAGGCCTCCACCCAATTAGAGAACAAGCAGACAATGACTAGTTCATACTTCAGCCCATTACATGAGGGAAGCTCAATTAAATCAAGTTGGAGTCGGGTAAACGGTCCTCCTGCTCTCCCAATTTGTACCCAACTAACAACCGTCTTTCTGGCTGGATTTTGATGCTGACATATTATACACCTCTAACAAAGCATCTCTGGAATGACCCTGAACCTTGGGTTGTACCATGACTGCTTGAAGAGTCTGATCATTGCATCTCTTCCAATATGTGCAATTCCATGGTAAACTCTGGCCATGTGGGAAAGTAAAGAATCTGTTAACAATGGTCTCCTATCAAGATAGACCCATAGTTAATCTTCTTCTCTTTTGCTACAGCCTGTCCTGTTCCATCTCTCCTCTTCCTCATCAGTTGCTTCTTCCTGCATCTGTCTAACTTCTACCCAGGTTTCAAATGTTGCTATAAACAAAAGATGGCATTCAGTATTTCCTCTTTAAATTGATCTGTTTAAAGCCATTGAATTTTGTGCACAGAAACGTGCAATTTGGTCAGCATATATGTTGCCCTTAGTTACATAATCATCTCCTGATTTATGTGCAGCACATTTGACCACTCCACTTTTTTGGGGCAGTTGTAAAGCCTCCAATAATTATTTTACAGTTTTGCCATTACGAATAGGAGAACCAGAAGAAGTCAGAAACCCTCTTTGCATCCATAGCTGTCCAAAATCATGGACAACCCCGAATCCGTATTGTCTATCAGTAAATATGGTCAGTTTCATACTTTTGGAAATTTTGCAAGCTCTAAATAGAGCTATTAGTTCAGCAATGTGGGCAGAATTTACCCCTTTCAGGCAAGATGCTTCAAGAACTCCCTCTATGGTACAAACAGCATAGGCAGTACACAGCTCACCTTTCTCATTTCTCAGACATGACCCATCCACAAATATCTCACAATCTGATTCTTCCAACGGAGCATCCTCTAGGTCTGGCCTGGGTTTGGTGCACAGTTCTGTCACATCCAAACAGTCATGATCTGCTTCTTCTCTCACTTCCTCACAACAAAAGTTTGGTAACAAGGTTGCCGGGTTTACCGTAGTGCACCTCACCACAGTCACATTCTCAGCTCCTAGAAGCACTCTTTCATACTTGGTCAGCCGACTAGAGGTAAGATACTGCATACGAGTCAAAAGAATTTCAACAGAATGTGGCACATACACTGTGACTGGGTATCCCATCACAATTGGTTCAGTTTGTTCCAGAATCACAGCAGTAGCTGCTACTGCTTTCAGATATCCGGGCAATGCTGCAACCACTGAATCCAAAGTAGCAGAAAAATATGCTACTGGACATCGTGCCATTCCATGTTTCTGTGTTAGGACTGAGAGTGCACATCCATCTCTCTCACAACAGTACACGCAAATTCCTTGGTACAATCTGGCAATCCTAATGCAGGCGCATGACATAGACTGCTTCTTAATTTTACAAAAGCTTCCATACTTTCATCATCCAGAGCAATCGTATCTTTTACATCCTTCCGTGTTAACCTCTGTAGAGGTTTTGAAATTAGTGAGAAACCACTGATCCTTTGCCTGCAATATCCAACCATTCCCAAAAACATTTGTACTTTTTTTGTGTTTTGGGTGGACTCATTTGTTTGATCACTTTAATTCTTTCTGGGGTCACTTTTCTAACTCCTTTCTATATTTTGTGTCCGAGGTATTGGACTTCTTGTTTACAAAATTGTAGCTTTACTTGGGACACTTTGTGTCCTCCTTCTGCTAAATGGTTCAAGAGGGCAACTGTGTCTGTCACATATGCCTCTCATGTCTTTGATGCCACCAGTAGGTCATCAATGTATTGAACCAAAACCAAATTTCCTGGCTTGACTAAAGTCTCCCTACATTTTTTCAAGATCTGGTTGAAGATTTAGTGGCTCTCTGTATACCTTTGAGGAACTCTGCACCATGCCAAGACACGGTCTCCAAACCGGAATGCAAATAAATACTGGCATTCCGGATGTAAAGGAATCGAGAAAAAGGCCTGACACAAATCAATAACTGTGTACCATTCGGCCTCACAAGGAATTTGGTAAAGAATCACTGCTGGATTTGTTACTACTAGACAACAAGGTACTACAATTTGATTAATTGTGTGTGAATTCTGCACTATTCTGTATTTACCACTGGGCTTTTTAATACCTATGTTAGGCGAATTACAAGGACTGCTCATCATTTCTTTTAAAATTCCTAGTTAAATGATTTGTTCAATCACAGGAGCGACTCCTGCAATTACTTCTGGGCTCATTTTGTACTGTGGTGTTGGAGTTCTGGACTTTTTGGTTCCGTCCAGAGGTGTCAGGGATAACACCCGAAGACCCCGGAGTTCTACCTGTCTCGGTGCACAAATAAACAGAAACACGGGCTTCTCGATGGTGGCGTCAAAGACCAAAGGTTTATTACTGCAGGGACACAGAAGTCACAGAAACTACACACGGGCAGTGTCTAGGAGCCTGTTCGATTTGTACAAAAAGGGTTGCTCCTTATATACTAAAAATTGGGCTTGAGGCAAATTCTTTACATGTAATGCATTCCCAAACCTTTGTGTCCTAAACAATAAATATTTGGCGTTGCACAGGAATCGTCGACAATATCTGATGTCAAAACATTACGAACGAGGGGTTCCCACTTTTCCATCATAATCTCATGTCAACTTTTCATTCAAGACCCGGACCGCCTCATCGTAAATTTCGTTACCTCCCCCTAATAAAAGCCCAGAAGGAGAGGAGCAGAGCCAGGTGCAGAAGATAGAAAAGCAGGATAAGAGATGTTTGTGGGTCGTAAATGGGCAAGGCTACCAGCTTCGGCCGCCTAATCATGATCAGGCCAATGAACACGAGAACCAGTATAGCAGGACTGGCCTCGGGCAGAGGAGGCAGCTTCTGCCGAGTCATGCAGCCATGGCGTGTTCTGTTCTAAGGTGCACGTGTCACTGGAGAGGTGAATCTCCGGCTAAAGCCTACGTGTCCTTAATCGAAATGAAGTAATCAGAGGTCATTGCGTGTCCATTGTCTATGTGAGGGCAAGAAACACAAAATGGCTGCCATAATCTAAGATGGATGCCATGGGTAGATCAGAAATGTGTTTGTAACAGGAGTACTCTTACTCGTAGCATAGCGAAAACACCAGGATATGCTAAATGGATCATTTGCGGTTCACTGATACCGAAATTATGTATTTACGACAATGCTGAAAACACGGGTTCAAATCGTCACAGAACCTCAGACCCTCCTTTTGCCCTTACATAGGCAATTACTCAGTCTATATCAGAGTCTAATTCTATGCTCATCAGGTCAGTGACATGCTGTTGCATCATCATCCTCTCTCGCGCCTTTTCTCCAAACGCAGGTGGTTTTCTGAAACAGGTTGCCGCACAGAGACTACACAAAGCTGGACCACACTGGATAATCAGGCAGCATGAGAATAGGAATACTGAGATGACACCAATGACCATCAGAACCTTCCATCCCCACGCTGATATCAGAGTCCAAAACCACTCCATGAAGGACCAGTTTCCCTTATCTACGTGTATAGAGTCGGAAATCTTGTGTAGCTTAGAGATCGCCTCATAAACTGTTGGAGCGTTATTGGGAATAAAAACACAGCAGCTCGATTGGATCATTCTGCATACCCCACCTCGATCTGCAAGTATTACGTCTAGAACCATACGGTTCTGCAACGTCATGAGTCGATCCGCCTGAAGCTCAGCTGTCAAGTTGCTAAGGGCACCAGCAGTTTCGGTAATAGTAGATTCAACTACCCGTGTTAGCTGACGTAGATTTCTACTATTGGCCATAGGCCCCCAGAACGGAAGGAAACCTTTGAAGAAGTCTCCAGCTTCCTGACCAGCGGTATCTTCTTTACTGAAGACACCTCTTGCTACTCTGGTCTTGTGATAGTCTGAAGAAGCAGTGTACGTTGGAGGCAATGGTCGAGCAATATAACATGAACCTGAAAAGTGAGCAGGCAACCATGTATACGCTCTGTCTTGACAAATGAAGTAGGTACCCCTAGCAGTAAGAAAGGCAGGGGAAGAGTTAGACGGAAACACGTAAGTCTCAACGCACTCACTCCTCCCAAGCTGAGCTCTCGGATTTCTCCCATTTCCTTGCAAACAGACCTGACCTCGGGGAGGCACGACCCAGACTGGAGTGGAGCTTTTACGCTTGCTTTCTCCCAAACTAAGGCGATACTCTGTAGAATTCCAACTCAAATATACCCGTAATTCATCTCTAGGGTAAGATGGAGTATTATTGACGTCTTTTATCATGTCAATAATTCCCTGGACTAAAGCTTTGTTGGCAGAGTTGTATTTAGTGGAACGTGGTGGACGTGGAGGATAGGTCTCAAGGGCATAGGCAAAAATGGTCTGAAAGGCCTGAAATGATCCATTATAGCTAAAAGGCAAAACCAGATAGGGAATGCCTTTATCCATAGTGTGGGGTATCAAGCCACACACCCAGCAGTCTGTAGTGTTGACTACCAGTTGGTGTTGGTGCAAGAGTTGTACAAATGTGTTATTGATAAACTCTGAGCGTCGAGCTTGTTCGTGTTCAGGAAATGAGTGAAAAGAGTGCATAGAAGAAACAGTAGAAGTAGCAGGATCAAGGGGAGGTACTGTAGTTACCAGCATAAAAATTAAATTCACACCAAAAACGATTCCACCCACCAACGTTATCAAAACAATTAAAAATGTAATAGCACATTGCATCAGAAGACATTTGCTATGAAGAATTCTGTAAAGTCTATTTCTGCGAACATAAATTACATTTTCTCGTTGCAGCTCAGGAAGCTCCATCTTCTACAATCCGCTCGTGACCACTGATGATGTGTACGTAGATGAAAATGCCTCTATCATCCCTGGGAGTTCCCAGAACTAACAGAAAGATCGACCTTGTGTCTGACCCCCGCAGATTCAACTAGGCACACAGCCACGACCCTACGGCTACCCAGACGGCAAGGCAATTTTAAAACAATAAAACAATAGCAAACTTCCTGGCTGGAGGCAAAGTGTCAGAATTTCAAATGTGTAAAATAGGCAGTTTCCTGCTTTATTTGTCCATATTGCGAGATCGTAAATTGTATCTCAGTTTTGCAGGAGCTGTTTGATCTGGAAACAGTGTATTTTCAGCAGACGTTGCAATGTTTAAGTTCGCAGATGGCAAAGTTTCTTCTGATGCAGAGGACAAATGTTCAGAATTCAAAGGAGTAATTTCAGGAGGAGAGCCAGAGTTCGATGTGTCAGTTATTAGTTCGGCATCGCTGAAAGGGATGAACCTGGGAATCTGTTCAAACTCAGAGGCACCTATTCCCTTCTTCACCCAGTTATCGTAAGGAAGTGGCAGGGGCACACGTTTGACGTGCGTCGTGTGAATCCAGTTCTTCCGACCGGCCACACGAATAGCAGTTCTCGTCGCTAGCAGCACCTGGAAGGGGCCGACGAATCTGGGTTGAAGATTTTTCGTTCTTGCAAAATTCCGTACAACAACGTGGTCCCCTGGTTTCAGCTGATGACCTGGACTCTCCGGTGGTTTTGGCAATGCATCGAAAACCTGTTGGTGAATAAGACTCAATTTAGCAGTCAAGTCGTAAAGGTAATCAATCAACATTGGATATTTCAGAGAACAGAATTCTTTTGGCCTTGGCACTCCCCAAACATTAGCGGGACGACCAAAAACTATTTCATAAGGACTAAGCCCTACTCTAGAATGTACAGTTGCTCTCGTGGATAACAAAGCCAAGGGTAGTGCATCTGGCCAGGACAAACCCGTGGATGCCTGTATCTTAGCAAGTTTTAGTTTGAGGGTGCCATTGTAACCCTCAACTAAACCAGCAGACTGGGGATGGTTCGCACTGTGAAATTTCTGCTTGATCCCTAAACCGGCACACACACTCTGCATAACTTTCCCTACGAACTCACTTCCGTTATCTGACCATACAATCCGTGGCATTCCATACCTAGGGAAGTACTCTTTGAGAAGAATTTTGGCAGTTGACAAGGCAGTGTTGTCCTTCAGTGGATATGCTTCGATCCATCTGGAGAAAGCACAAACTACCACTAGGACGTATTTTAGGTTGTTGCAACGATCCATGTGAATGAAGTCTAACTGGATCACTTCAAAGGGGCAAGAAGGAGGAGCGAAGTGACCAGCAGGTGTAGGGATTCCCTTGCCAGGATTATGCATCAGGCATACCATACAATTTTTCACCACTCTCTCTGCACACTTACTAATCCCATCATTCTTCCAGACTGGAGCCAACATCTTACAAATCCCTTTAGAACTAATGTGCGCTGCTCCATGCGCCATTGTAACCACTGCAAGCACATACACATCAGGCAACATCCAACGCTGTTGTTCCGACAAATCAATCCAACACCCACTTGAGTCCAATTTACCCGTACTTTCTTTCCATGCAAGCTTTTCCTCCTCAGTCGCTTCCTTCTGAATTTCTTTCACGCTTTCTACTGTGTCCTCACACATTCCAGACTCCGAAATCCATCTTGCAGACGTTGCTACATACATCCTACTCATCATATTCCTAGCTGTCTGTTTAGCGGTCTCATCAGCAAAAGCATTCCCACGACCAACATCATCCGTGATTGCTTTATGAGCGCTGCATTTCACAATCGCAACTTCAGTCGGCAAGGTTAGAGATTCCAACAAGTCGTTAACTAGCTGACCATGTTGAATCTTAGTCCCATGGGACGTAATGAAACCTCTCTCTTTCCACAAACGGCCAAAACTATGGGCCACGCCGAACGCGTACTGACTATCTGTGAACACATTCACTCTCTTTCCCTTTGCTAAAACACACGCTCTCGTTAGAGCGATCAATTCTGCAGCTTGGGCAGAATTCTGACTCACTCTTGCAGTCTCCACAATCGTACTCAAAGTCGTTACTGCATAGGCAGCAGTCACTTCACCATTCTCCAATTTAAAGCATGACCCATCAACATACAACGTGCCATCTGGATCTGACAACGGAGTGTCTTTTAAATCAATTCGTCCTTTTGTCTCTTCCTCAGTTCTGAAACAACAATCATGGGGTTCAGAATCACTCGACTCCTGATTAGTCGGCAACAATGTTGCTGTATTCAATACATTGCATCTTTTGATCTGTATATGACTTGCTAGCAGTGTCAGCTCGTAGCCAGATAATCTAGCACTGGTAAGGTGTTGCGTCTTAGTTCGATTCATGAGTGTGTCCACAGCATGAGGAACCATGACCACTAGCATGTTATTCATCACCAAACCAGCAGATTGTCGAATGGAAGCCGGAGCTGCCGCTGTAGCTCTCAAACAACTAGGCAACGCTCTAGCTACCGGATCTAGTGTTGATGAAAAATACGCACAAGGACGTTGTTTATCACCAAATCTCTGTGTCAGAACACTCAACGCGCAACCTTCTCTTTCGTGAACATAGAGCGTGAATGGCTTGCTGTAATCAGGTGTACCCAACACAGGAGCTGAACATAGTGCATTTCGTAACTCAGAAAAACTCTCCTGACATTCGGCAGACCATGGCACCGGACTCTGAACATTTTTCCCAGTCAAAGCTACCAACGGTTTTGCTAAAAGAAAAAAATTTGGGATCCATTGCCTACAGTATGAGGTAATACCTAAAAAGGCACGTACTTCTCTCTGTGTGCGAGGAACATTCATCTGTGTAATTGCTTTTATTCTCTCTGGGGTCAACTTCCTTCCCTCCTTTGACAAGAGATGACCTAGGTAGGTTACTTCTTGGCAACAATATTGCATTTTCGAAGGTGACACCTTGTGATTCAAACTAGACAAATGATGCAATAACGAAATTGTAGCTGCTTTGCAAGTTTCCTTGTCATCAGCAGCCACTAAAAGATCATCTACATACTGCACTAAAGCAGAACCAGGAGGAAGTACAAAGGAATCTAACTGACTTTTTAATGCCTGACTGTAAATGGATGGGCTCTCACAATAGCCTTGTGGAGCACGTTTAAATCTGAAGCTTCGACCTCCTAGAGAGAAACCGAAAATATCTCTGCTTTCCTCGGCTATCGAAATGCTGAAAAAGGCATTCTTCAAGTCGATAACTGAAAACCATGTGGCTGTTGCAGGAATCAACGTTAACAATGCAGTGATGTCTGGAACCACAGGAAACTGTGGAATCACAATTTTATTAACCTCTCTGAGATCGATAACAAACCTATATACTGGAGGCTTTGAAGGATCAGTACGTTTCAGAATTGGCAATACAGGACTGTTACAGACATTTCCTCTAGTTTCTTCAACCATGCCTTTCTTAATCAAATCTTGCACAATCAATAAAAGTGCATGTTCACCTTCACTAGAGATTTTGTATTGTGGGATTCGTGGAAATTTTACATTTGCTTTCAAAGTGACTACATATGGTGGAATTTCTAAAAGACCTACATCGTTAGGACCAGTCGCCCAAAGAGTATCAGGGAGAGAACGCAGCTCTGGTGGGAGCGCATCCATCGACAAGTACATTGGAGACGTTATTCTTCTACCCAATGTAAGCTGTACTCCTTCCGGAGAACAGTACAATGTCGCATATAGTCGTTTTAACAAGTCTAAACCAAGCAGATTTTCATTACAACCTGTCGTCAAAATCAAAGGTGCTTTCAATTGACGGGGCCCAACAGAAATAGACAAAGGACCAGATAAGGGGTTGTAAACAGGGGCACCTGAAAAACCTACAGAAACATTTCTTAAGCCAGACAAAGGTGCGCCAGGGAGTTTCTCATGTATGATAGAACTTTTTGCTGCACCAGTATCCAACAGAAACGGTTCGACTACACCTGATGTTGCTACTGCGACATAAGGCCCACTCTGATCCACTGGAACTGATACTACTCCCTCTCTTTGTCTATGGCTGTCCTAGTACTCCGTTTGCTGGAATCCCTCATCATTTTCACAATAGTCTTCAACATGATATTGCTGAGATCTATTTTGTTGAGCAGACTGTCCATTTCGTTGATCAAAATGATTAGAAGGGCGATCATTTGTCTGTGGAGGCATAGCACCTCGTCCACGACCCCTAGAATTTTGCACAAAACCACCACGACCTCTCTGAGCTGCTGCAGCGTTATTCTGCGCTAAGACTGGACACTCATTCTTATAATGACCTTCTTTCTTACAATACGCACATTGATTCCACTGGTATTGTGGTCTCTGAGAACCATAATCTGTCCTTTGATATGACCCTTGCTGTGTATTAGTCTGATTTGTGCGAGGCGGATATGCTTGCTGTAATAGAACTTTAGTTTTTAAATCTTTCGTTTTCTTCTCTGACTTTTCCTTCTCCTCTTTATCCCTATTCTCATAGTACTGGGCAGTCGCAAGAATTTGCGCAGTCGTAGAGACAGCCCACGCACTTTCGGAATCTTTCAATTTATTACTAAGTTCTGGCAACAAATTGTGTACAAATTTATCAACGAATAGTCTCTGTCCTCCTTCTGTGCTCATATCCTGACCACTGTGATCTACAAAAGTCTCTTCGAACCTTGTGAAAAAGTCGGAGACACTTTCGTCTTTCTTTTGCCTGCATGCGGACAACTTGTCCCAGTTAACGCGGAATGCTGGCATCAGAGTTTTCATTTAGTCAATTATTCTACCTGGTAGGTTAGCAATTAGAGGTTCGGGTTTGGAACCACCTATTTGCTGACCATCCGCTGCAATTATAGCTGCCCAATCACCACCTAGAGCAACTGGATGATTTTCTTTTCGAATTTTAGCCCAAATTGGTTGCGGAACTACATTCCCAAATAACATGTCAATGTCCGCTAAATTCATCACACAAGCTTCAACTGTCTGCGCTAACTCCTTATAATATCCAGCTGGATTCTTACGCGGATCTGGCAAGGCCTGTTTCACTGCTAACACTTCGGCTCGCTTCCACGGAATGTGTATCCACACTCTCTGGAATTGCGCCGGAGCGGCAACAATACCATTGATCGCATCAGCTTGCACAGCTTCGCGCCAAATTGGAGGAACCTCCCTCATTGGATATTGGCGATTCTGCTTAGTACTACTCTTCTCTAACTCCCTTGGTGAACGAAGTGATGGATCATTCCTATAACTTAAAATCAGTTCCATCGCTTCTTTTATATCCTGACCAACTATCATACTAGCAGCAAACTCTTTCTGAACACTAATTAATTCTTCTAAATTTGATTCAGAGTCATCTTCTTCTAATTCCTCACGTAAAAGGGAGCACATTTCGTCGAACACATATCGTTGTGTTGGTTCTTTCCATTGCATAAATGTATCTAATACATCTCTAGTACTATATCTCCTACTCTTCGAAATCCATCTAAGAGCTGTGGAATCTAATATTCCCCGTTCTTCAGTACTGGGAAGCTGACTGCGTCTCTGTACAGAGTCAGAAGTAGGAGTCTTAATCAGATTTTTATAGAAGGGAGATAGAATATTCGAGACAGAATCAGTGATTCTCCGACGAACAGAAAGTGGAGTCATAATACTGGCAGAAGCAGAAAACACGGTAGCAGTTGGAACAGATAGAACAGAAACAGTAGGAGTATCAGGCAAAGTAGCTTGTGAACTAGCAGGTGTAAGTGATACAGGTATAGGCAAAGAAGTCGGCAACCCTGGAAGAGGGGGTGCCGAAGGAACATTAACATTGACAACAGGAGGTACAGGAGCTAGATTCTGGGGAGCAGGAGCAGGAATACCAGGTTGTCCAGCAACCGGTAATTGAACATTCGGTAAAGGTGGAGCCGTAGCACCCTGTGCATACGGTGGAGGTGACCGTAACAAGTAAGACAACAGAGGATCATTTTCGGGGTCCTCTACTATCTTAGCTGTACTCGATGGCAAGGCAGGATAGCACTTGTCTATCGCTAAATTACGCTCTCTATTGGCCACCTCCATTGCTTTCTCGGATTCGTTGACTTACAGCTGCTTAACAGA
Organism: Lissotriton vulgaris; assembly: GCF_964263255.1. Classification (NCBI taxonomy): domain Eukaryota; kingdom Metazoa; phylum Chordata; class Amphibia; order Caudata; family Salamandridae; genus Lissotriton; species Lissotriton vulgaris. The sequence continues at coordinate 885,990,826 of NC_141694.1, forward strand.
CTGCTCTAAAGTCAACTCTTGCTCTTTCTGTTCTTTCTTCAACTTTTTAATTTCTCTCTGTTTAGATTCTTTTCGCCAATAACGAAGAGAATCAAACATTGCCGGCCGGGCTTTCTTCTTGAACAATTTCGTTTCTAAATTATCAATGACTTGGGGTTCAAAACTACCATGCAGTGGCCAACTAAGGACACCGTCTTTTTCTGTATATCGGACCCATACCTCATTATAAGATATAGGACCCACTCCTAACTTACAATATAGATCATATAGAGGAGTTCCGATCGGAGGAACCAGACATGAGTCTTCCAACCGGGAATCACTGTTGCAACCAAAACACGATAACATACAATTTTTTCGACTTACCATTTTAGAACCCGGAATACAGAACAAACAAAAACACGAACAGAAATGTGCACTCGAACCAAGAACTTAGGCCTACCAAAAGCGAACAAATGTATCGAAACCCAAAACTAAACCAATAGATTATCGTAACTAGAACAACCAGTGATAATCTTACGAAACCAAACCAAACCAAGAACTAAAAGGATCTTATCCAAACAGGAACAACCCTTACGAAGTAACCAACTAGCAACCACTTAATACTTAACTGAGGCACTGAAGACGTCACCAAGGAGAAACCCGTCACGTCTCGCCGTACTAAGGACTGCACCTCGGGTCCAAGACAGGGCGACGGTCAAGGCAACGGACCACTGCAGCCGTCCTGAACGGGAACCCTCGTGGAAGAGAACGTCGGGCCACTTTTGCGATATGCCGGGATCGATGAAGTGGGGCGCCTCCCTCAGGAATCTTCACACGAAGCTTCTCGAACTCTTCAGGCTTTTGGACCGGTACCGAATGACGTCGCCCTACGTTGGGCGCCAATTGGAGTTCTGGACTTTTTGGTTCCGTCCAGAGGTGTCAGGGATAACACCCGAAGACCCCGGAGTTCTACCTGTCTCGGTGCACAAATAAACAGAAACACGGGCTTCTCGATGGTGGCGTCAAAGACCAAAGGTTTATTACTGCAGGGACACAGAAGTCACAGAAACTACACACGGGCAGTGTCTAGGAGCCTGTTCGATTTGTACAAAAAGGGTTGCTCCTTATATACTAAAAATTGGGCTTGAGGCAAATTCTTTACATGTAATGCATTCCCAAACCTTTGTGTCCTAAACAATAAATATTTGGCGTTGCACAGGAATCGTCGACAATATCTGATGTCAAAACATTACGAACGAGGGGTTCCCACTTTTCCATCATAATCTCATGTCAACTTTTCATTCAAGACCCGGACCGCCTCATCGTAAATTTCGTTACCTCCCCCTAATTAAAGCCCAGAAGGAGAGGAGCAGAGCCAGGTGCAGAAGATAGAAAAGCAGGATAAGAGATGTTTGTGGGTCGTAAATGTGCAAGGCTACCAGCTTCGGCCGCCTAATCATGATCAGGCCAACGAACACGAGAACCAGTATAGCAGGACTGGCCTCGGGCAGAGGAGGCAGCTTCTGCCGAGTCATGCAGCCATGGCGTGTTCTGTTCTAAGGTGCACGTGTCACTGGAGAGGTGAATCTCCGGCTAAAGCCTACGTGTCCTTAATCGAAATGAAGTAATCAGAGGTCATTGCGTGTCCATTGTCTATGTGAGGGCAAGAAACACAAAATGGCTGCCATAATCTAAGATGGATGCCATGGGTAGATCAGAAATGTGTTTGTAACAGGAGTACTCTTACTCGTAGCATAGCGAAAACACCAGGATATGCTAAATGGATCATTTGCGGTTCACTGATACCGAAATTATGTATTTACGACAATGCTGAAAACACGGGTTCAAATCGTCACGGAACCTCAGTGTGTTTGGATGTACAGCACCATCATTTACTGTAATCTGAATTGGATCTACATTTGTCATTAGGCCAATTTCCTTTCCTGAAAATTCCACACATCTGATCTCACTGTACTTTTTAATTCTTCAGGCAAATTCTCTTCTGTAAGCAGTGAATACAACTCATCCACTTCTGCTTCTTTCTTTGCTAACATCATCTTAAATTTGACATCCTCATCAGGTAAGGTAAGATAATTTTATTAAGCATGATTAATAAAAACCGTTGCTTTCATAGCAATAAAAGTACATTTCAGAAATATTGCATTCATAAAACAATTTAAGATAAAATACAAGGTTAAAAATGCTTTGCTTTTGTGTTAAAAATACATTTTTTTTTTACACAACTGTGTTAGTGCTGCTGGTGCAGACATGAAGGCCTGCGTACGGTCAAATATGGAAAGTTTCTTGGTTGTCCAGTGGTGTGATCCAGTTCTACATCTTCAACTCTCTATAATAGATCTTAACTGTTGGCAGCAGGTTTTTTCAGTCTCAGTGCTGTCAGATCGAAGAATTTTGTAAGGCGACAGTTTAGCTGCACTAAGGTTGGATTAAAGCACAGCATCACTGCCTGCCTGCAGGACCTCACTCCATGTTGGTTAAATATTGGTTTTAACAGTGCCTTCCGAAAGTCCTCTAGATTCTTGCATATGATGTGGATCAGAGACTCAGTGTCTTTCGCATACAGACGACAGATCTGATCGCTCACTCTTCCTTCCAACGGTGGCAAAAGCGGGCTGATCGGACCGACTCCCAACCGAAGCCTTAGGAATTTTTCTTTGACCACAAGCTTGGATCCAACCTTAAGGTAGGGCTGAGGTTTAAGAGCTTCTTAGTTGTTAAGCACGACCCAACCATGAGCTTGCTTGGATACCGCATCCTTGTCCTCTATGACCGATATGAGTCTTGTAGTTTTTGTGACTAATTTTTTGAAAACCACGTGGGCCATTGGGGTATTCCAGGCTTCTGTCAGACCAAGAGCCTGCAAGGATTTCTGGAGGTAGTCATTAGCTGGCAACTTCCCATGCCAGAGCTGATAGTTCAGGGACCCTGTGTCGACGGCACTGATTTAGTGCAAGCACTTTAAAAAGGCACCCTGTCTTTCTACTTCCTGCTTCTGGACACCAAATTTTAGTCGTATTTGAGCAGGTGAAACACATTTGGGGAGTTGGAAAATCGCACGATAGGAGGTTGCAATTAGGCAGTCGAAGATGGCAGCATCTCTTCTTGTCGTGGCTTCGCTCCCATAGGTGACTGTTGGTTGTAGTTTCGCACACAGGACTTTTAAAAAGGGGTCGAGTGTTAAGTCCGGAAGCAATTTCTTCAAGGGTTTTAATGCCAAGCAGGTCATTAGTCCCTTCCTTTTTAAGGATTCTAGCTGTGGCTTAAAAGAATAGTTTTTGTCTAAAAGCACGCCCAAGTATTTATAGGTTGCTACCTGATCCAGACATTTGCCATCCAAGTGACAGTGAGGTTTTGACTTGCGACTTTTTGAGGAGGGACCCACATCGCCGCTTGCTGTGCTCCTGGGGTGCTTGCTGCCGCTCTGCTAATTGCCTGGTGCTCCTTGTGCTGCCTGCTGTCTCCCCCGCCGCCTACAAACATCTAAGGCGCGGCCGCTGTGCGGGGAGACTACTACCTGGCCCAGAAGCCCCAGCAGAAACATCGTGGGACACGCCCACTTTGCGGCAGGTGGTGCTTTAAAAACCAGGCTGATCTCCCGCCTCGTGGGACGCGCGTGGGTGGCGCCGGGAGAAGCCCGGGACAAGGGCGGGACCATCTGTGACCATTAGGGGCCAGAGGAGGCCGGGCTGGGTCACCCCCTTGGACCTTTTTTCAGGTACCTCTGTGTGACTTTGATCCGTACAGAGACTAATTTGCTTACAACAAAACTTGGGATATTGTATAACATCTGATAAAGCGAATGATAAACAGTTTGTGGGAAGGGCAAAAACTGAATAATTTTGTTGATAGCTGTTGCTTCTTTAAGTATTATCTTACTAGCTCTGTATTCAGCTAAGTGGGAGGCAGGAAATAGTGTAGATGACTGCCCAACCACCATGGCTACTAAACTGAAAACTCGCTCTAATAAGGACAAATCGGGAACCCCCCTTACATCCACCAAAACAGGGACTGACCCCAACAATATAGTAGGTCATAAAGCAACACCAACAGCTTTTGACCTAATGCTGGGGAAGGTCATTGGGGCTGTCGCTGGGGCGATAGAGCGCGCTTATCAATGACACCAACAACTATCCCCCTCACACCCACACAAACTGGGGGTTTAAACTTATGCGAGTCATCACACAATGGCAGTCTGGACAACTCACGTGAATTTGTCCCTTGTGCCCAACCAGTATTAGACGTTGGGGTAGAGACAGACAGGGCTGAAATAAGAATACCCAGAAATAAAAGTAAAAAACGGCGTAATAAGAACACACATTCAAGAAAAGTGAATCAGCTCACTAGGGGCAACAAGGTAAAAGAAACAGAGGGTGAAGTAGTGATAAATGAAGCCCCATGTCCTTCAATCCCCCCAGGGTGGCTGGATCCTTTAATTTCAGACCTCCAAAAACACCTGGAGGCTTTATAGTCAGTCAAATAAAACCATTAGTTAGCAAATTAGATAAACTTGCTAACGAACTGCATAGACAGGGTAAGATAAAGGAGACCACAAATGCTAACTTAAATGGCAATGCATCCTTACTAGCAGCTCCCTTAGTCCAGCAACCCCCAGCTAACAATAATTGTGTAAGCAATGAACAGTGTACCATTGTACAAGTTCACGCAGTGACCAAAGCTTCGGCTGAGAAAGGGGACAGAAGTATGCAATTAGACGGGAATAATGGTAGAGAAAAAGCTCAGGGGCAGACAAACGTAACACAAACACAAATAGGGAACCCTGCAATCTCCAAGCAGACAGATACCTATCAGACAGGTAGGGAGCGAAATGACAGATTTCAGGGTCCTTTACCATGGGTAAATTTACCCCCGGAAGCGAGCCCTTTTGTTCTCATCTTTGCCAGGGTTCCTGAACTTAGAATGGGGCAGAGAGAGTCGCATCTGGAACTCAAAAATAAAATCATTAACTGGTTGAATATCCATAGGCCACTGCAAGGGGAGGAACCGGGGGAAATTCTGCATGTCAGGAGGGCAAATTGGGTTGGCAGTAGAAGGAAGGATATAGAAGGGAATTGCATTATTGCAAACTTCAGGAACCCGAACCTAGTGGAGTATATACTGGATAATTATAATAGGAATGCTACCAGTACTATTAGAACCATGCCACTAGGGTATTTCTATCCGAGAAAATGTGTTACATACCCCCTAAATTTCACACAGGGTAGAAAGGGCAAAGTAACAGAAGGATATTGGGCAAGGAAAAATGAATACTCTGGCTTGCCTATATTAAACCAGGGTGGTTTGCAATGGACAAATAGATTTAGTCCCCTACAATCCCTGGATGAGAACGAATGACTACCCCTATCAGGGAACTATCAGGAGGGTATGGATAGAAGGGTGCTCATGGGTGGTAGCAAACAAGGATCTCAAAGCAGTCAACAGGGGAAGGGACCTGTATTATTCCCACCAAGCCAGGACAGGGGAGAACAGGGAGCTGGTAGCGAACAAGGATCTCAAAACAGCCAACAGGGAAGGGGCTGGTAGAACTCCCATCAAGTCAGGACAGGGGAGAACAGGGGGCTATGCTAATGAGGAAGGACAAATGTAGGTGAAATGCTCAGAGCATTAATGTCGTGAAGGTGCCTGGGGGAGGGCTGAATATAATGTCCTGGAACATAGCAGGCTTAGCCGGAAAATTTGAAAATGTAGACTGGAGAAATCACTTACGTGGTTTTCATATATTAGCATTCCAGGAGACCTGGGCAGTTGCATCCTCTCCCTACCAAATAGAGGGCTACAAGTGTTTTTTCGTCCCAGCACAAGAAAGAAAGGCGGGTAGGGCGAAGGGTGGGCTAGCATTGTATGCTGATCTTAACCTAGAAGGAAGATGGTCGCTACCATCTTGGACGTCACACACCCTTCAAGCAGTAACATTCCAAGGAAGGGGGCTGAGGTTACAGTTGTTTAATATTTATAACTCAGGACCAGCAAATGGGAATAATGCTGTTTTGTGGGAACTAGATGGAAGACTCACTCAAGAGGCCGAACAAAGAAAGGGGGGGGAACCAATTGTGTTACTGATGGGAGACCTAAACTGCCATCTTTGCCCTACTCTGCTCCCTGTAACTGTAGATTGGGCCGCTTGCCCAGCCAAGAATGGGCCACATTTTGAACACAGCACTGAGGGCACAATACTAACCACATTAATTGAAACTCATACACTAGCACATACAATTGACCTGATAGACCCGGGGTAGAGGGCACATTTATCCCAACATTTAAAGGAAGAGGTTGTTCCTCCATCATAGACTTTATGTTGATATCCACTTTTGCTAAAAATCGAATCATAGAGGCCAGAACGGAATGGAGCACTTGAAGTGACCATAATCCCCTAATGTTAGAAATAATATACAATGGCCGCTTATATATGAACAATCAAGCGGACATAAGTCTGAGGCCAACGGATCGGGGGGGCCACTAAAGTGGGCAAAAATTAATTCCCAGGAGTTTTATATAACATTAATTGAAAAAGGCAAAAAGCAGGTTGAAGACTGCTTAGACCCTCTAATAGTAGATGCTGAGCTAGTCGTGACATTTGGGTTGCTGACCAAACTGGCCGACAAATTACTGGAAGCAAAAGGACCCAGAAAGCCTCTTTCACAACCATGATGGTTTGACACAAGTTGCTAAAGAGCATGAAGGAATTTAAATGCAAGGCTTAAAGCCAACCCTAGGGATACGGTAGAAGTAGCCAATTGTAGACAAATCTTCAAAATTAAGGTAAAAGAGAGGAAGGCTACCCTACAAATGGAAGTTTGGGCTGATTTAAGAGAGGCAGGCGAAAATAGGGATTTCACAGAATTCTGGAGGGCCATTAATAGGCCCTGTTTTCAGGATAATAGTACCCCGGTGATTAGCACTAATATCCTCCCGGAACAATGGGTTACTCACTTTGAGGGTCTCTATAACCACTCTTAGGAAACAATCCAAGATGGGGGCTGGGATGGTATCCAGAGCTTGGACAAAGATTTCTCACTAACAGAGATAACCAATACAATTCAAGGTCTGACACCGAACAAAGCCCCAGGGCCCGATGGCACACCCCCAGATTTATACAGAAGTAACACGGATCTGTGGGCGCCAATCCTAACGAGGGTCCTAAATGCGTCTGTTAGATCTGGTCTCCCACGATCTTGGTCTACCGCACTGATTGTCCCTATTTTCAAGAAGGAGAATAGGGACAATCCTCAATGCTATAGACCGATATCGTTAATTGACGTCTCAGCCAAAATTCTTGGTCGAGTGATATTGAATCGGCTGATGGCTTGGACAGAGGAGCACCATATTATAGCCGATACACAGTATGGGTTTATAACGGGTAAATCGACCAGTGATCAATTTGTATTTATTAGTCGCTAAGTACACCAAAGCAAGTAATGGCACTGTTTACATGGGATTAATGGATTTGGCTGTGGCCTTTGATAATGTGAACAGGAACACATTATGGGCCATGATGTACAAATTGGGAATAGATCCAGGCCTTATAAACATTCTAAAGGAGTTGCACTGTAACACCACTGCTAGGGTCCGCTTTAGTGCAGAAGGGGGGCGTACTGACCCATTTCCGTGCTCAAGTGGAGTAAGGCAAGGGTGCATCCTTGCTCCCTTTTTGTTTTTGTTGTATATCAACGATCTCAAGGGCACCCTTGTATCCCAGAATATAGACTGCCCCAAAGCAGGAACGTGTCAAATTCCGGTACTTTTGTACGCGAATGACGCGGTCCTGCCTGCACAAACACCACAGAGCCTACAACACCTCATTGATCGGTTTGTGAAGTTCATGGACAATTTAGACCTGTCAGTGAATTTGAGCAAATCCTTCGTGATGGTGGCTGGTAAAAAACCCTCTAAGAAATTTGTGTTTAAAATAGGGACTCATACATTAGACACTGTAAGTACCTTTCCCTACTTGGGCCTTCTTTTTGATGGCGAAATCCAGTTTAATTCCCTGATTGAGGAACAGTGCACAAAGCTTGTATCCTCAAATGGTGCGATATTAAATTTTGCTCGCAGGCTGGGTCGCTGGTGTCCCGAACAAGTAATGAGCCTATATGGCTCGATAAGTACAGCAAAGGCCTTGTATGGTGCTGAGGTGTGGGGCTTCAGGGATGCCAAACAACTACAGATAGAGGAAGATAAATTTCTTCGCAGAATCCTAAAGATCTCACAGTCCACCCCAGCTGAGATAGTGCATACGGAACTTGGGACCCCATATATTACAGATCAGGTAAAGAAGAGGCCGATTATGGCTTGGCTCAGAATATGGGCCAACCCTGAGGCAGAATTGAGTAGGGAAATTGTTGTAGACTGTCTGCAAAGGGATAAGGGGTTACAGATCCCCTGGCTGAAATACGTTAAAAGTACGTTAGAGACTATAGATCAACATATCCTTTTTAGTAACCCTGGCTCAATTTCTACCAGCTGTAAACCAAGAATTAAAAAGTTGCTGCTAGAAAAATTGGAAACGGTCAGAGTAGGTCCTGAACACTTAAAGCGATCAGTAGCAGCTCATTGTTTAGTTAACAAAGGGGAGGGCATGGAACCCTACTTATTTCTGATGCATAATCAGCAGGATAGGTTTTCAATGTGTCGTTTTAGGCTCAATTTGTTACCTAATATTTTAGCTTATCCATCAGGTTTTACTGTAACTATTGAGCAGAAGGGTGCCTGCGGCTGCGACAATAGGTCTCCGCAGGACACCCTTCATTTTGTACTTTTATGTCCATTTTATCGGAATCCACAGCGTAGTTTTTTGGTTGACATTTTAAGAGAGAAGGAATTTTGTCATGCTAAAATTGCACTACTGTTTCTACAAAGAGCTAATGATATGCTCACTTTATGCTCTGTTATACGTTTTTTAAAAGTAGCAGTAAGGTTAAGGAATACAAGAGACTAACTAATCATGTACATAATATTTATTCCTCTCTATGAATTGTATTAGCTCTGCCTCATTGCAGGCATGAGCGGATTTTGCGGATTGGCAATCCGCGAATTTGCGGATTTGCGAACTCGCAATCCGCAAAATCCGCGAATTCCCGCGAATTTGCGGATTTTTTTTTTTTTTTGTGTTCGCCCGTGTTTCTGCCAGTTCGCGAGGGTTTTTACAATTTCGCAATTTGCGAACTTACCTGTCGGGTCGCAAGTTTTGCGAACTTGTTGTTTCTACGTGTCCAACCTGTTTGGGACACTCTTCTTCATCACTGCCACTCTCTGTCACCACTGCCACTCTCTGACTACTCATGCCACCCTCTGGCCCACCCATGCCACCCTCTGTTTCATCACCACACCCTCTGGTTGTCCAGTGTACATTATTTTCGGCAAAGCAAAGCACACCTTCCCTGCCTCAAGTGACCTGAATTAATTTGGGGCTGATTAATGTGTCACAGAATATTTTTTTAGCTGGCACCTGCTTCCTTAGTGCGCCCTGATTAGTGATCTTTTGCACTTGCTAAGTGCTTTCATTGTTGCAAAATTAGTTACAACACCTGCCCTGCCCCAACTGACAATAATGAATTAGGGGCTGATTAATGGATTTTAACTTCCAGCCTGGCTCCTGCTTGTCTCCCTTAGCTGTAATTCATGACCTTTGTGGCATATGTGTAACTATTCTGAGGTTCAGAGCAGGGTCACATAATAGTTTCAACTGGCAACTGAACTCTGGAGGGGCCCCTCAGGAAGCACTACAGGAAATGGCTACTAATGATGTGCCTGAACTTTTGAACCTGGTAAGTAGTTACTTTCAGTTTTGCTTAGATCATATTTCTGCAATTTCGCACTTATTCGCGGGGCGCGAACTCACGCGAACAGTGCGAGCAGTGCGAGCAAAATCCGCTGCTCGCGGATTTGCGGATTTTGCAGGAAATTCGCAAATCTCGCGGATTGCGGATTTCCCGAAAATCCGCAAAATCCGCGAGCGGAACGGATTTTCCGCCCATGCCTACTTTTAATTTGTTTGTTTTTAATTCAATAGAGTTCAATAATGTAATTTAATGACATTTTTATTGTATAAATGGTATTTTTATGATGGTTTTAAATCATCGAAATAAAGATTTACTGATTTACTGACTTCTTGTGATGGTTTACGCCCATAACTTTTGATTTTTTAAAATTTATTTTTAAGGTGTTCCGATGCGAAAAAATTTGGGTGGCATCTAGAAGGTGCTGGAGACTTATTGGAGTTCTACTGATCAGCACTAGGTCATCAGCATAGAGTAGATTTGTCAGTGTCATGCTACCTAGCTTCGGGGCATGTGAGGAGCAAGCATCCAGTTCTGCCTGGAGGTCGACCAGAAAGAGGCTAAAACGCAATTGGGCGAGGGCACATCCTAGCTTTAATCCCTTTGTAGTCATGATTTTATTTGAGACGTGCTTTCCAGTCCCTAGTTTCATTCTTATCCATGTGTCGGTATGCAGCTGTATGAGTTGGTCTAGGAGGAGTGGAGGTATCCCCCATTCCTTCAGCTTTCACCAGAGCTTGGATCGGTCGACATGGTTGAAGGCTGCTGAGTAATCTATGAAGCAAAGGTATAGGGGATATTTACCTTGCGTTGCTGCATCCATGAGCATGGTTAAGGCCATAATATTGGTTTTGGTTCCTTTCCCTTGACGGAAACCTGTTTGTGTTATTGGTATTATGTTGTTTCTTGTCGACCAAGCAACCAAGACTTTAAGTATTATCCCTGCATAGTATTTTGCCTTAGTGTCAATCAAGGCTATCAGGCGATAATTGTTTGGATTGGATTTTGCTCCTTGCTTAAATATAGGACTGATGATTGAGCCTCTCCATGACTCTGGGATTGCTGTAGTTCTTAATGCCTTTCCTATTACTAGGACTGGTGCATTGCTACAGAAGTCAGAGTCCTGTTAGTTTAACACCGGAGGTATGCCATTTGGGCCCGGTGCTCCTGCGCGTCTGCCTCTAGATATTTGCTTGCTTATTGCTTCGACTAGGGTTCCTTTTTGAATGTCCCCTGTACAGGATGAGCGGTCGTAACTTGAGTGGAGAGCTGCCTTTGGCTGCGGTGAATTAGGTGGTTCAATGCTCACATCGTTTGGACGATTGTAATCACTTCCCACCCCAATTAGGTTTGTCGTATCAGCATAAGTCGATGAAGCCAATGCGACTGCTGTTTCCGGTTCATGATCATTGAAGTAATTATGTAAATAGTCTGTCCAGGCTGCTTCAGTGATATTGGAGTTGATCCCATGATTATTGGGATGCTGCAGTTTATTTACTGATTGCCAGAATTTGGCACTGTTTTTCAGATTTGCATCATGTATAAGTTTCGCCCAAAGATCGTTGTCCTTTGTTCTTTTTTTCTCCCATCTCCTTCGTTTTAGTGACGTCTTTAGCTCACGGAGAGTTCGTTGCAGTCTCAAATTGTTTGGAGATATGCGTTGTTGATTTAGAGTGCTATTTATAGTTTGCTTTAGTTTTTTAGTGATAGGGCTATTTTGTGAGTCAATAGTTGCAGCTGCCACATTCAGTTGTTTCCGGCAGTTGCTATGTGAGTATTTGTCACCTAGAGTTTTGACAAATATTTCCCAGCTGTCTGTTGGTTGTATTGAATTAACTTGACCTTGGTTATATAAAGCTTTGGCGCCTGCTGCTATTTCATCTATATTGTTGGAGTTGCACCTTATTCTTTTAGGTTAGATGTTTCCTCCAGCAAGATGGATTTGCAGATTTCAGGGGTTTGGTTTGGTCTTATTGAAATACAATACCATCTGGTGTACAATAGATGGTACAGTCCATCTTGCATAACAAATCTCTTCCGAAGAGATTTACTGGACTCGAGTCAAATTTCACAAACTGATGCATGTCTTTGAAGTAACCAATGTGAGCTTCAATTGTATTTGTGACTGGCGCTCTAATATGCACATTCGAGATTCCTACAACTTGGATAGTTTCTCCTGAGAAGTGTAGGTTTGGGATTTCTGCTACTCTCACAGTAGAACGGGTAGCACCAGTGTCCACTAAGAATGTAATATCATTCCCTTCCACCTTTACATCAACAAATGGATCTGACTGATCTACCGCCAAAGATGCGCCAAGTACGCACTCCTCCTCCCCCCTCAGGCACCGTCATTGAGATGAATCTGAATCATTCTCATTGCACTGCAACCAATATTGTGGAACCAATTGTACAGTTTGATTGTTACCAATCTGGTCACCTCTGTGATATCCAGTACTCACATTGAATCTCTGCACTTGAGCATTCATATCATTTGGCATGGAAGCTTGTGGCACCTGTAACTGTTGAGTAACTATCTGCTGCTGCAGCTATTGATTTACACCCACCTCATTCTGCATCTCTGGAATTAAATTTTGATTTCCCCCATTAATCTGTTTAAGAGATCTACATTCATTCTTCCAATGTCCAAACTTTCCGCACACATGGCAAGGAAATTTCTTCATAGCTTCCTCTTTATTCATTCTTCCTCTTCCTTTCCCTCCACTAGTATTTTGTTCATTTTGATTCTGACCACCCATCTGATTACCAGTTTGGGAGCTATTATTCGCCTCTTGCTGCTCTGCCTCTTTCATCTGTGCCCACATCATTTACTCTTTTAACTTTTTATGTCTTGAATCAATGTCATCACTACAATACTTGGCATACCTCAGGATTTCATCTATCGTTCTGCTTTGCCAGTAAATTAAATGCTGTTGAATCATATTGCTAATTTCCGGTTTCAGTCCAAACACATAACGATACACGAAATGTCCCATATCTTTGTCTCCAATATTTTCAAATCCACTATACTGTTTAAATATTTGCAACAACCTTTCATAGTAGGCATGTACTGACTCTTTTGGTTCTTGGGTTGTTCTGTCGATTTTAACCCAATCAGTTTCCTTTCAGAAACGTGATTACTTGATTATACGTTTTCATTACCTCATCAGTCAGTGCACCTGTTTTAGGGTCTCTGGGATATTCTTCCTTTGGCCAATCAACAGTGATCTTAAACTCTGTCTACAGATCTGCTAGAACAACAATCTCAAACAATCCACCTAAATCTTTTAGCAGATCCTGGGAGACCTTCACAAACCTTTCTACCTGCTTATACCACTAAACTGGTTTTTCTCTCAACCTGGGAAAATCGTTTGCGAAAGACAATATATCCTGTCTTGACCATGGTACAGGAACATATCCACCACCTGGTACTTCTCTCAACAGACTCCCCCTTTCAACCTGTTCTGTCTCTTTTAATGGAAACATAGATGTTCCTTCACTAGCTGCTTCTTCTTTCTTTTTCGTCCATGTAATTTTCCATCAATCTACATCTCCCTATTTCTACAGAATGTTTATCAATTCCTTTATCTGCAATCTTTTTCCAGATGCATTCAAACTCTCTAGGGCCTTGTCAGTGAAAGCCAACCTGTATGATTTCTGCAACACTTTTGATTTTTCTATGTCTACTCCATACTCACTAGCGGCTTCAGTTATTTTTTCATGCACATTCTTTGCTCTCCAAGTAATGCTTTTACACCAAAATAACAGTTCATCATCTTGCTAAGTCCCTAATCTGTCTTGACTTTTTGTCCCAATAATCATTTCCTCCAAATCTACCTTTAATTGACTCACATTAATGCTCTGTGGCTGTGGTTTCGGCTTTGTCATTTCTTTTATCCAATTATTGAATTCTTCTGGTGAAGGACCTACTGAACTCCCTGCTACTGGAGTGGCATTCGGCTCTATTCTCCTTGGGTCTAATTGCATACCTCGTTGAGGGGTCTCTGTTATCAACTCACATACCGGAATATCTAACAATGTGGTATTCAGATCATTTTGACTATTCTTATTCATTGCCGTCACTACTCCACCTCTGCTCCCACTGCTTGAAACTGTCAATGAATGTACTTTTAGCAAATTCTATCTTTCCCCATTCAAAGGAACTACAGAACCAATTGCGACTATTACTGTCAATGCTTCTGGCATTCAGGCTTAACTGATTTATTTTCTGGACCTGCTCCAGTCCGGCCTCATTAAACAAATTTGTTTCATTTTCTCTCACCACTCTAGCTATTTTGGTAACCAGGGGAGTCAGAAGGGTTCCCATCTGTGGAGCACTTAGGGTTATTGCTCCTAAAATGTCTTCATAAGGCGAAGGTCTTTAATTCATCATATCATGTCCATGCCCTTGCCCCGGCTAAGCCACTACTAAGTAAAGGTACTGCCCAGGGGAATCAACCTTTCTCTGAGGTGTCTGCCACTTACCGTCTGAACAGAATCCCAAAGCCAAATGGCCTACCAGATACAGCAAAACCACCCTCATCAGAAAAAGGGTATCCCCTTACCACAACCGGTCACCACCATAAACTATCCAGTTAATAATGTTCACCCAACACTATAGGGCCAGAAGGAGAGGGTCGCTTATTTGAACAAACAAAGACTGTTGGGGGTCTCTTGCTAAAGCCTATCAGTCTTTGCAACTTCCTAAGGCCTCAGAGCCTCTTTTCATGATTCTGGCCAATGTTCCAACCTTCGGGAAAGATCAGAGGGAAAGCACCATCCAACTGCTAAATAAATCTCTCCACTGGCTCTCCCGTCAGATCCCAAGAGGTGTAACTGGGGCTGTCCCACTCGCAAAACAGATCAATATGGCAAGATGGGTGGAGTGTTTGGCCCCAACAAATAAATCAATGGATGGGGATTGTGTTATCTTGGATTTTAACAATCATTACAGCCCTAGAGTCCTCGTGGATTACTTGCAGTGGGTTTTACTTAGGGAAACTCAGATAAAAGTTTTACCTTATGGGTTTTTCTTTCATAGACACTCCCCAACATCGATCAACAAGTGGACATTACTGGGGAGGGGAGGACCAACGGAAATTACTGTACCAATGAAGGGGGGACCTAGAGAGTTAGCAACCTATAATAGATTTGCCCCTAAGTGACTTGGAACAGTGTGACTGACTAAAGCCATCGTTATACAGAGCGCAGCAAGAGGCACCCGCCTCCCTTTCAATGTTAGCCAATAAAGTATATTAGAGCCCGGTGAGGGCTCACCTACAATAAAGATCCCCCATATGGATGGGAGGGTTAAAAATATGGCGTCTGATACAGAAGAGTCATTTGAAGTACCAGGAAGGGATCAACCACCTGGAAATAGAGTGATATGCAAATGGTTATCTGGCCAACATCAGTGGGAAGGTTTTGTCTCTAGCAACCTGGAATGTGAACGGGTTGAAACATGAGGTCAAGAACATCGACTGGGTTAACTTTATTTCCTGTTAAGATATTGTATGCATCCAGGAAACCTGGTGCATAAATTGTGTACATATTGATGGTTTCCCATCCCATTTCCTTCCAGCAACTGGTTCAAAATCAGGTCGAGCAAAGGGGGGCTTGAAGATACTTATTTCCAACAAAATACATGTAATGATTAAAAAGAGTTGTATTAGTGGAAGCTCATGCTCAGATCTTAAGGGAGGGAAAGACCTGATTCTAAACATATAGATGTGATAACAGACCTCGATTGGCAACTAGAATCTATTTTAGCAACAATTAGTACAGATTATGTCCTACTATGGATAGGAGATTTTAATATACAGGCATGTAATGCTTCAAACCTCCAATCATGCTGCCATATTCGTGGTGACAGGAACGAAGCTGACCATTTTTGCCACAGTGAGTATGGGGAAGGTTTAAACCAGATGGCATCCAAATACGATCTCCTCCTACATAGGGGAGGTTGCGGCCAAGATGGGATTGTATTTCAAACTTTTATAGGGAGGAGAAATATGTACTTGGTTATTGACCACATATTAGTATCCACCCGGATATATTAAGGTGTGGAAACCCCACCATCGTCCCCTCCATTCTGAGTGACCACAGCCTTTTGGCTTTACCTTTGTTCTTTTGGGGCACAAAGGGTGAAGCTTTCTCCATAGCGGCAAATATTACTCCATTTAGGAATAATGGAACTAGAACTAAGTGGAAGGGTGTTGAACCAAGAAGGACACTAAAGCAAATAATGACACATAACCAGGGTGAAATCGCCTATTGTCTTCAGAACGGTATTTCTCCAACTGTATTAATAAGTACTTTTAACTGCATAACCATGTATATTAAAGGACTTCTAACTAGGCAGCCCGGTAACACAGCTACCTGTCCCAAAGCACTCCAGGTGCTCAAATATGACTATCCAAAACACTGTGAGATGCATTGGTGATCAAATCCCTAAGACAATAATATAAAATATCTCTAGTGAATAGGAAAAAGGTTTTACAGAAAGAAGCATGGAATAATCTGATAACCTCAACTGAAACAGAGAATAGCATACTCTTTTGAGACACTGTAAATGCATTTTTTTTAAAAAAATGATGATGTACCAGAGTTTGGTTCATTTATCCCGGCAGAAAAATGGATGACACACTTCTCTGGAATCTTTAACAACGCCGAGGAGATAGTGGGGGGATTAAATAGGGACGCCAATGAAGAGAGGATTTGCATCTTAGATATCAAATGTGCAGAGGTTGTACTGGCAATTCAGGAGAGCACCGGGGGGCGGGCACCAGGTCCAGACGGAGACCCAGTAGACGTCTATAAATCTGAACTGGAACCGGAATTATGGGGATCCATTTTAGCTAGAGTGTTCAACTCAGCCGCAAAAGAAACAACACCACAAACATGAGGTGAGTCTATTATTGTCCCAATATATAAAAAGGGGGACAAAACTCACCCAAAAAATTATCGCCTGATTTCCGTCCTGGATATTTCTTTAAAAGTCATGAGTAGGGTTCTAATTAAAAGGTTGGAGGAATGGGTTGAAGAGCATTGCATCCTAACGCCTGTGCAGTACGGGTTCCGAAAATATCTGGGGACAGTTGAATGATGACTTTATCTGGAGCTCCTCATCAGCAAATACACTAAGGCAAAGATGGGTTCCATTTATCTATGCTTTGCCGATTTGAGTAGAGTCTTCTATTTAGTGGCCCACAACCTACTATGGAAAACCCTGATCAACCTGGGAGCACCTTGCTTGGGCAATTGTTAACTTTCTTTCACGCTTATACAAAAACTAACCAGCGTGGTTCGCTTTGGCCACCAGGCAGAATGTACCCCTAAATTTAAATTGGGTCTGGTTATACGAGAAAGGATGTGTGCTAGCCCCAATTTAATTCTCCCTTTTTATTAACGAGGTTGATACATACCAGCAGAAAATTCAAGTTGATGTACCCAGGGTGGCTGGTCGTCTGATACCTGTATTATTATATGCGGACGACGCAGTACTATTGGCATGGACCCCAGTAGGCCTCCAAAGATTGATGGATAGTTTTTCAGGTTTTATGGAACAACGGAGGATGGTAATCAACAAATCGAGAACGTTTACCATGGTATGTGGGCCTAAAAAGAAACCTGTAGAACCTTTCGAATAGTTGGTTCCCCAATTTGTACAGTAAACTCTTTCTTCTATCTTGGTATACTGTTTTCAGATAACGGAACATGGTCCCAACATATCATAAATACAAATGTTAAAGTTAAAATGATTAGGGCCATGTCATTTAGACAAAACCATAGAGCAAAAATGGAACTAAGTAAACCAACTGTGGCTTTATACAAAACATATATGTTAGAAGAGGGAATTAATGGTTATCTGTTGCATGTGACTCACCCTGCAGCATTGGTTCATTTTATTGAGGCTGAGATGTGGTATTGTACATTATTGTTTTGCTTTCCCAAAAATAAAGATACGTCCTTCATATAAGGTGCCCTGTCCTTATGATAATAAGAGTAAACACAGCATGCTGCACTTTATATTGTTCTGCAAATTTTACTGTAATTTTAGGAATTTTCATGGGAAGCCCCTGTTTGTTAACCGTGGAAACAGGTCCAATAAATTGGCTATGAAATTCCTTGTTAGTCTAGAAGATCCTTTGACATGTTATAGCACTGCCATGTATATTTTAAAATCTATTTCCGCAAGGGAAATCTTTGTGTTATAAATTAGTAATGGATGACACCAATGTATGTACTTCTTTTTTAATATGCACCAATTTGTATTTATTATATTGTCTGTGCTTTTTTGGCTGTTTTTTAATAGTCGAATAAAGATTTTTTTTGAATTTGACTATTCTCATTCATTGCCGTCACTACTCCACCTCTGCGCCCACTACTTGGAACTGTCAATGAATGTACTTTTGGCAAATTCTGTCTTTCCCCATACAAAGGAACTATGGGACCAATTGTCACTGGTACTGTCAATGCTTCTGGCATTCAGGCGTAACTGATTTATTTTCTGAACCTGCTCCAGTCCGGCCTCAGTCAACAAATTTGTTTCATTTTCTCTCCCCACACCAGCTATTTTGATAACCTGGGGAGTCAGAGGGATTCCCATCTGTGGAGCACTTGGGGTTATTTGTCCTAATATTTCTTCATAAGGCGAAGGTCTTTTAGTCATCACAGCCTCCAACAATTCATTATCCTGAGAATTATTCATATCATCTCTAAAACTAGAAATCTCTATATTCTTCTTTTTCTCTTTATTCTTCCCTCCTTTCTGATCATCGGCAACTAAAACTGGATACAACCCTTCAGCTACTACTGTTCTCCTCCATCTTTCAACTTTTTTTCCCTACTTTCAAATGGATAACCATGTTGCTAACTCCTGTATCTTCCCTTACCTCCTCTATATTTCTCTCTTTCAAATGCCTCAATTTCCCATTCTTCTAATGCTTTGTACTGGGTCAATCTAGTTTTTGGTTCTAATGAATTCATTCGATATCTCAGGTTCTGCAATATCCTTACATTAAACGTAGCATGCTGTGGAAATGCTATAACAACCTTCGCCCTTTGTATACTCAACCCAATTCTCTAACCGCATACACGTATGGTATCCTCATTCCAACATCATATAAGAAGCAGACCTTTTCGGCTCCGGATCCGAATTCCCTCCCTAGTCACAATTGGTTTGTCCTTATTGAAAAAATTCTTCATTTTCTTTAGAAGCTTCCGTTTTCTAATCTTTTACACTAGTGTACATTTCTGAAACAAACAAAAACTCTTCCTGTAATTCTATGTATTCTATTTGTCAGTTCACGTCCTAAAGCAGAGCAATTCACACCAACCAACCAATCAGAGCACTGCTACTCTTCCTGTAATTCTATGTATTCTATTTGTCAGTTCACGTCCTAAAGCAGAGCAATTCACACCAACCAACCAATCAGAGCACTGCTACGTAAGCAAAGTCTCAACCTTTGCTAGAGCGGCTCACACCAACCAACCAACCAATCAGAGCTCAATACACACTTGCTGCTTGTCCAATGCCAGCACAGCCTTTTCTGACGTCAGTATTACTCCTTCTACTGACCCTCCCTTCACAGAATAATACGGCAATGTTTTCTTACTCAAATTTTCTGTTAATAACAACACAAAAACAAACGCCACCTTGTCTCTTCCACTAAATAAAGAGATAGTTTTCACCTTTTCTGAGAGTTTCCTTTACTACGAGTCCTAATAATGACCAACGTTATTTTACTCTTCACACAAGCTCCGGGTGGACCTATTACTCCTCTATGGATGAGGCCAAGATTTCACAAGAGGACTTTTTGGCGTGACAAGGGGTCTTGTTACTCTCCTGAGGATAAGGCTTTTGGAAGTGGACCCTTCGCTATTTCAGTCACTCCACTTATATACGAAATATCCCTAATATAACACCTACAGCCCTCCGTACCTTTTAGGTATTAATACAACATATAAAGTACTTCTGCAGTGTGGCTGTGTTACCACACTCTCCTGCCTACTTCATGCTAAATTCCATTGGTGGGATTCCTCAGGTTACTCCGTACCTGAACTTCCAGACATCAAAAAACGGGACACTAACTTTTTATGCTATGACATTTAATCAATATTCATTATCAAACTAATCTATAATAAATCGTACTCTGCTACCAGAAACGGATCGAGCTCGTGGTCAATACCTGATCAGGGATCAATACTCAATTCGTACATTTACAATGGCCCATACACATTTACCCAGAAACCCTGAGGCGCTTTGGTCAATTTGTTTCGTTCAATGTCTTATCTTTCCTTTGAATAATGTGAAGCGTCTTTGGAATACCTATTGTTGGACCTGCGATGGGCAAGCCCAGCACAAAGGGGGGTAGCTTGGCTCAAGTGTCAAGACAGTGAAGGCTGTAGTGCTAAGCCGGCTCTGACCCAATAATAACCCCCTGCACAGTCACACCAAAAAGAAGGACACCACACCACTGCTGTAGAAAAATACGATTCCTTTATATAAAAGTTCTCTGCTGTAAATAGGGATCAATTGGGGAAGCACATTCACATTTCATTTGTTACAGCACTCTGGGATTCAGGTTGAGAATAAATACCGTAAATAGGACTTCAGGAACACTGGTGTTGCATAAATATTAGGAATAGCTCTATCAATAAATAAAATAAATATCAGGTTTATATATCACCATTACATGAAATAATAAAGCCTGGTTCAGTTAAATGCATAACCACATTTTCATTCTGGTATCGCTGCCACCAATTACATAAATCAGGAAGTTTACATTTGCAAGATAAACCCACTTTGAAAAGGATAACAGTACTTGTGGAATTATGGGGAATGCATGCGGGCTTCTCTGGATTCACGGTACACTGGGGACTCTTTTCTGTTCACGCGGGGCCCATGCGCGTGTACCTAAAGACAAGGAAACACGGTAAATATGACATTTGGCTCTTTGCTGCCACTGGGGAAGGATGTCTGCTTGCCGGTGTGGTTTGCTTGAGCCTACGGCAATATCGCAGGCACCAGGGTAGCACAGTTTGAAGTCAGTAGACGAACGAACGGCTGCCAGCGGGGTCACTCAGTCTCAGCGCTCGCTCAGATCAACGCCGGTGCACAGTTCCTTGATCACGCAGCACCCCTCCAGGGGAAACGACCCACCTCACTACGGCTGCAATCAAATAGCGATTCTGTCGGGGCCAGCACTTCCTACGCCAGCATCAGGGTTCTCAGGGGCTTTACGGAGCTCCCTCCGACTTCCTTATACGGGGGCTGGTCCCCCCATGGCACCAGTTTCCCGGGTCTCTGGGAAAGGGCAGGGACGCTAATCCCGCCCAATGAAGGCCGGCCTCTCCCCGCCCCGGCGCACCACCTCACCTTCGATCACTGCACAACCAGGAAGCGTGCAACGCTGGTGGGGCTCGGAGACGTCCGAGTCCCCCGTGATAGGCGCTATTCACGAAGGGGGCACTGTGGAAGGTCGCGACTCGCCTTTTCTTCACAATTTCACCACCGGGGGGGAGGGGAGAAAGGCACATAAACTGGGCCACAGTCGTTTGGGGCAATGAGGCAATAGCTGGGCAGGCGCTGTAGGCACAAGGTTACTGGAACACACCTGACTGGAACACCAGTCAGGAATCCGGCTATTAACCCTTGCCACTCTACTGCCTGTGCTCTCAGCCACCTCAGGGGTCAGCAGGGCAGGTGTCACTCTGGGGTCAAGTCTGGAATCTGAATTACATCTAAAATGGCCGCCAGGGACTGGGCTTTTTATAGCCAGTGCCCTGAGGTACTGGCACAAGCTAGAAGGTTCTAGAACCTTCCCTGTCTGTGTCAATGGCATGGCACTTTTGAGGTGTCTTTTGGTAACTCAGAGCCACCGTACTGGGGCTCTGGAGCAGCCATTTTGTGTACCTGAGGAAAGTTATGAAATTCCTGTCAGGAAAGCACACCAACCTCAAAAGGTCTGGGTTCATGGAGGCTCCAATGGGAGTCACTCACATGAGGGAAACATGTGTCCACCATTTTAAGGTTAAACACACACAGGTTGCCAACCTCAGTTTTCATGTCCACAGGTTTCGCAAGGCGCCTTGTACATAGGTGCCAGAAACCTTGTGAGCAACTGGGTGTCAAGGAACACCTAGCCCCATGAAACAACACACAAAAAGGTCCTGGTAGACAAATAAAAAGCGACACATTTTGGGAGGTTCAGGGGAACAAAAGAAATCATATTGGTGAGGGGACTCTCAGAAGCAGACCGGTCCAACACGCGTCCCCCCCAGCCGAAAGTGGGGAGAACTACCCAACCCCTTGGGAGTCCTCAACACTAAGGCGGAAATACCTGGAGAGACCATCTGCATTGGCGTGGTCAACTCCGGGCCGATGTTCCACCCGAAAGTCCATTCCCTGTAGGGAGATAGACCAGCTCAACAGTTTGGGGTTTTCCCCCTTCATCTGCATGAGCCAGCGAAGCGGTCGGTGGTCTGTCTGAACAAGGAAGTGCGAACCAAACAAGTATGGTTGCAGCTTCTTCAGTGCCCGGACCACCGCAAAGGCTTCCCGCTCAATGGTACTCCACCTCTGTTCCCGGGGAAGCAGTCTCTGTGACAAAAAGACCACGGGTTGATCCAGACCCTCTTCATTGAGTTGCGCTAACACCGCCCCAATACCAATATCGGATGCATCTGTCTGGACAATGAACTCTTTTGAAAAATCTGGAGCCTTCAGGACTGGAGCTTTACACATTGCTTGTTTCAGAGTGTCGAAGGCTCGCTGGCAAACCTCCGTCCAGATGACTCTCCTGGGTTGCTTTTTGGCCGTGAGTTCTGTAAGGGGTGCCACGATAGTGCCATACCCCTTCACGAACCGTCTGTAGTAACCTGTGAGGCCCAGGAAGGCTCGAACCTCAGTCTGGGTCTTGGGGGTTTCCAGGCCATGATTGCCTCAATCTTAGCCTGAAGGGGTTGCACCTTTCCCCTGCCCACCAAGTGACCTAAGTACACTACCGACCCCTGCCCAATCTGACATTTGCTTGCCTTGATCATCAAGCCAGCCTGCTCCAGGGCCAGGAGAACGGCTCGCAAGTGCTGCAAGTGATCCTCCCAACTGCTACTGAAGACAGCTATGTCATCCAAGTAGGCAGCAGAGAATGACTCCATCCCGGTGAGGATCGTGTTCACCAGCCGCTGAAAAGTGGCAGGAGCGTTCTTGAGCCCAAAGGACATAACGCAGAACTGGTAGTGTCCATCAGGCGTGGAGAAGGCTGACCTTTCCTTGGCTCCATCAGTCATTGGAATCTGCCAGTACCCTGCAGTGAGGTCAATGGTACTGAGATATTGGGCAGCTCCCAACCGGTCAATCAATTCATCCGCCCGAGGGATCGGATGAGCATCGATCTTGGTTACCGAATTTAGTCCTCGGTAGTCCACACAGAATCGCAATTCTGGTGTGGTGCCAGGTGGAGCAGCTTTGGGCACCAAAACCACCGGGCTGGACCAAGGGCTACTTGAGGGTTTGAGGACTCCTAGTTCCAGCATCTTAGCTACTTCGCTTTGGATGCTGGCCTTCACCTTGTCGGACAGCCGGTAAGACTTGGACTTCACAGGTGGGCTGTCTCCTGTGTCCACATCATGGGTACACAGATGGGTCTTACCCAGAACAAGGGAGAACAGAGGAGCGAATGACCCCAAGACCTGGCGACATTCCTCCTGCTGCTCAGGAGTCAGAGATGGCGAGAGTTTCACTCCCTCCACCGACCCATCCTTCTCTTGAGACGCAAAAAGGTCGGGGAGAGGCTCAGTATCCTCTTCCTCCGATCCATCAGTCACCATCACCAGCATGACTTCGGGCCTCTCGTAGTGGGGCTTGAGGCGGTTGGCATGTAACACCCATTGCGGATGCCGAGGGGTCTTCACGTCCACCAGATAGGTAGCCTTGCCCATCTTCTCCAACACCTCGTAGGGGCCTGTCCAGCAGTCCTGGAGGGCTCTCAGCTCTCCAGGCTCCATCACCCACACCTTCTGTCCAGGCTCCAACTCCACTGGGTGAGCGTTGTGGTCATACCACGCTTTCATAACTGCCTGGCTGGCTTCTAAGTTGTCAGAAGCCTGCTTCCACAACTTAGCCATTTGGTTCCGGAAGGCCAGCATGTAGCTCACCACATCCTTGGGAACTTTCCGGGGAGACTTTTCCCAGGAGTCCCGCACCAGGCTGAGAGGTCCACCTACAGGGTGCCCATACAAAAGCTCGAAGGGGCTGAAACCCACTCCCTTCTGTGGCACTTCCCTGTAGGAAAAGAGCAAACAGGGTAGGAGGACGTCCCATTTCCTCCGCAGGCTCTCGGGTAGACTTCTAATCATACCCTTCATGGTTTGATTGAACCTTTCCACAAGACCATTGGCCTGTGGGTGATAAGGAGTGGTGAACCGGTAGGTCACTCCACACTCCTTCCACATTGCCCGCATATACGCTGACATGAAGTTGGTCCCCCTGTCAGACACAACTTATTTGGGGAATCCCACTTGGGTAAAGATCCCCATCAGGGCCTTCACCACTACCGGTGCAGTAATGGTTCTCAGAGGTATTGCCTCTGGATACCTTGTGGCGTGATCCACCAGTACCAGGATAAACCTGTGACCAGATGATGTCGGTGGATCTAGGGGCCCAGCAATGTCGATGCCCACCCTTTCAAAGGGGGTGCCAACGACGGGAAGTGGTTCCAGGGGAGCCTTCAGCTTCACCCCTGTTTTCCCACTAGCTTGGCATGACACGCACGACCGACAGTATGTGTCGGATGCCACCCTCATTCGAGGCCAATAAAAGTGGGGGACAAGCCGTGCAAAGGTCTTGTCCTGACCCAAGTGTCCTGCCAAGGGAATTTCGCGAGCCAACTCTAATAGGAAGGCTCGGTAACACTGTGGGACTACCAGGGCCCGTGACAATCCGTGCACTGGCGCCCCGGGTTCACTGTAGAGGAGACCATCCTCCCAGTAAACACGATAGTTCCCAGACTTGTTACCTGCTGCCTGGGCTTCAGCCTGTTGCCTCAGACCCTCGAGGGTGGGACATTCCCTCTGTCCCTTGCTCAGTTCCTCCCTGGATGGTCCTCCCTCCACTCGCCACTCAGCGGGGATAGACAGATCCTCCAACGGAACCATGTCCTCCTCCGCGGACTCCGGGTCCACCTCCTCCGGTGGCCTATCCATCTCACGTGGCACAGACATCGAGGCAGGCTCCTCCTGTCCTCGAGATGCTCCCTCATCGGCAGCTGGGTTGGCCATTGTTCCAGGCTCCAACCCATGCGACTTCTCCTCTCGAGCAGCCGCAGACCTGGTACTCACACAGGCCCAGTCAGGTGTACCCAGCATCTCAGAATGAGTCCGGTATTCCACCTCCTTCCAAGCATTGTGCTCCATATCATTGCCCAGCAGACAATTGACTGGCACGGCGGGGCCTACGGCAACTCGAAGTGAACCTGCAACCCCTCCCCACTCAAAGGGAACCTCGGCCACGGGATAGTGGCTCATTCTGCCGTCAGCCATCGCGGCTGGATGAAGTACGCCTGGAATCACTTGCTCTGAGGACACCAGATGACTCCTAACTAGAGTCATACTGGCTCCTGTATCTCTCAGAGCTTCCCCTCTATGGCCATTGATGGTGACCCATTGCCCATAGTTGGTAGTATTGGAGGGCACCTGGATCTTAGGAACCATCTCCCGATCATCCAGGGACACTAAGGTGACACCCGCCCACTCCCTCCCCTGAACTAAGGGCATCTCCTCCCCGAGCGCTACACTAGCAACTCCCGGGGCCTTTCCTCCAGTGGGAGGGGGTGGTCTCTTGGGGCATTTCACGCCTCCCTTATAATGTCCAACACCACCGCACTCAAAGCAATGGATAACCCTTGGCTGCTGACTCTGGCCAGGATTAGGGTTCTTCTGCGGGTTAGCCTTAGAGTTGGAAAATAAGCTTTTCCCCTTAAAGTTATTTTGGGGGCCTTTGGAGAACTCCTGTTTCTTGTTATCTCCCCCCTCTTTCTTCTGGGGAGCGCCCTGTCCGGACTTCTGAGAATCTCCTCCCGTCCCCCTCGTGGACACTCGGGTACTTGTCCAAATGTCCGCCTCCTCAGCAAGCTTACAGGGGCAAGTAAGTTTGCTGTCTACCAGGTGTTGCCTCAGCTCGGGAAGACTTTTCTCGAGTAGATGTTCCTTGAGTATTAGGTCGTACAACCCTCGATAGTCTTCCACCTCACTACCTTGGACCCACCCATCTAGGGCTTTCTTGGCATAATCCAGGAAGTCAACCCAATTCTGTGAGCTCAGTTTGTGGCTGCCCCTAAACCTCTGTCGGTATTTCTCTGGGGTCAACCCAAACTTTCTGATGAGCGCCACCTTCATGGCGGGGTAATCTACCTGCTCCTCCCGGTCTAGGACCAATAGGGCATCCCTACCTGTCGGAGGCATGTACCGGTATAATCCACCACCCCAATGCTTCTCATGGATCCCATGGGCTCTTAAGGAGACCTCATAGGCGGTCAGCCACTTGGCTATGTCGTCTCCAGCGGTATAACTGGCGACCACGTCCTTGGGTAAATGAGGCCTGGGCTCCCTTACAAATTCCTTTGACTTGACACCCCCCGGAGTGATGGTACGGGCCTGGAGGTCGAGCTCTCGTAGCTTGAGCTCATGTTCCATCCTCCTCCCTACTCTCCTATCTTCCATATCCAGCTTGGCCAACTCCCATCTGAACTGTCTCTCCTCTCTCCTATCGACTAACTCGGTCTCTGACAACCCTCTTGAGGATACACTGCTGCCCTCCCGTGAGGCTACCTTGGGGCTGATTGACATCTCACCCACCCCCAGGGGACATTCCGCAGTTCCCTCAATGACAGTACCTCTGTCTGACTCCTCCTCCTCTACCTTTCCCTCCAGGTGTGCTTCCACCCAGGCTCGCAGACTAGTACGGAGCTCCTCTCTTTTGGCCCCTCGCCTAACGAACACTCCCCTTTCCTGACAGAAATCCTTGAGCTGTGCCACAGTATAGGTCTCCAGCTCTGACATTTCGAATTCCATCTTGTCAGTGAAAAGTGTGGACAACCACCACGAAGTAGGTTATAAGGATATGAGACTCTGAGGGTCACCTCCACCCACCTCCAGAAGAGAATTTGGAAAAAACAAAATGTTAAATCAGAGGGCCACTGGGAGAAAACTCCGGGTGTGTACCTGTGACGCACACTGAATTATTATGGGGTACAGAACAAGCACAGCTCGCAATCCCAACCGCTGAGCACCAATTTTATGTTGGACCTGCGATGGGCAAGCCCAGCACAAAGGGGGGTAGCTTGGCTCAAGTGTCAAGACAGTGAAGGCTGTAGTGCTAAGCCGGCTCTGACCCAATAATAACCCCCTGCACAGTCACACCAAAAAGAAGGACACCACACCACTGCTGTAGAAAAATACGATTCCTTTATATAAAAGTTCTCTGCTGTAAATAGGGATCAATTGGGGAAGCACATTCACATTTCATTTGTTACAGCACTCTGGGATTCAGGTTGAGAATAAATACAGTAAATAGGACTTCAGGAACACTGGTGTTGCATAAATATTAGGAATAGCTCTATCAATAAATAAAATAAATATCAGGTTCATATATCACCATTACATGAAATTATAAAGCCTGGTTCAGTTAAATGCATAACCACATTTTCATTCTGGTATCGCTGCCACCAATTACATAAATCAGGAAGTTTACATTTGCAAGATAAACCCACTTTGAAAAGGATAACAGTACTTGTGGAATCATGGGGAATGCATGCGGGCTTCTCTGGATTCACGGTACACTGGGGACTCTTTTCCGTTCACGCGGGGCCCATGCGCGTGTACCTAAAGACAAGGAAACACGGTAAATATGACATTTGGCTCTCCGCTGCCACTGGGGAAGGATGTCTGCTTGCCGGTGTGGTTTGCTTGAGCCTACGGCAATATCGCAGGCACCAGGGTAGCACAGTTCGAAGTCAGTAGACGAACGAACAGCTGCCAGCGGGTCACTCAGTCTCAGCGCTCGCTCAGATCAACGCCGGTGCACAGTTCCTTGATCACGCAGCAAACCTCCAGGGGAAACGACCCACCTCACTACGGCTGCAATCGAATTGCGATTCTGTTGGGGCCAGCACTTCCTACACCAGCATCAGGGTTCTCAGGGGCTTTACGGACCTCCTTCCGACTTCCTCATACGGGGGCTGGTCCCGCCCACGGCAACAGTTTCCCGGGTCTCTGGGAAAGGGAAGGGACGCTAATCCCGCCCAATGAAGGCCGGCCTCTCCCTGCCCCGGCGCACCACCTCACCTTTGATCACTGCACAACCAGGAAGCGCGCAACGCCGGTGGGGCTCGGAGACGTCCGAGTCCCCCGTGATAGGCGCTATTCACGAAGGGGGCACTGTGGAAGGTCGCGACTCGCCTTTTCTTCACGATTTCGCCACCGGGGGGGGGAGAAAGGCACATAAACTGGGCCACAGTCTTTTGGGGCAATGAGGCACTAGCTGGGCAGGCGCTGTAGGCGCAAGGTTACTGGAACACGCCTGACTGGAACGCCAGTCAGGAATCAGGCTATTAACCCTTGCCACTCTACTGCCTGTGCTCTCAGCCACCTCAGGGGTCAGCAGGGCAGGTGTCACTCTGGGGTCAAGTCTGGAATCTGAATTACATCTAAAATGGCCGCCAGGGACTGGGCTTTTTATAGCCAGTGCCAACACCTATCAATTCAAATAAATCTACTTTCCTTCTATTTGGTGGATGGACCAATTAGTTGAATAGTTGGTGATAATGATTATCAATCCTAAGTTAACCATACAGTTAACTAAATAACCACAGAAACTTGAATAAAGTTATGAAGCTTTGTCTTAATAAAATGTGGTTTTTCTCAATGCATACAGTCACAAATGTAAATAATGAGACTCACAAAGGGAGAGATACACATCAGTAATATGAATGAAATAGAAGCTAATTTCTTAAATCAATTACATTATGCTTGAAGGAGTGGGTAGATTAAGAGACAGAAGTTTCAATAAAATCATATACAAAGATGCATATACCTAACGGAGGGGATAGATGAAGAGACAATAGTTTCATCTAAATAGTACGTTCAATTAGTCAAAACGGAGTGACTAGTTGGAGAGACAAAGATTCAGGAATAAAATACATTTGCAAACAATTTGCATGTATGAATCAGAGACAGAATACAAACCTATTGGTTTGTGGAAAACCACCCCTTCGGCCTAGGGGATGATGGGGGTTCCCCGAAATCGGATCAGGGAACAAAGGTTTAACCCCTTCGATGTTCATGACGAGCTCAGATCGTCATGAGGCACGGTTGAGCTGTGCTGATGATGAGCTGAGCTCGTCATGAACAATGGTAAATCTGCAAGTGCAGCACCGGGGGGGGAAACCTCTAGCAGCCAAGGTGTTAAAGGACAGGAATAGGACAGGTCAGGAATACCTAGGCCTCCCTGCAAACTGACGGACAGCAGTGCATCTCCTCTCTCTCTATCGCCAGCCTAAGCAGTAAACCCAAACCCTAAGGACACCCTATTTATACCCTAAAATTGACATTTGGTGCAAACTTTTACAGAACTCGCAAGTTGATTGGTGGATTTAGGAGGTGGTGTTGTCACACCATGGTGACTTCACCTATGATTCAGCTACGTTATTATTTCACATTTTTCCCAGGGTTTAGTTCTTAGCTTGTTCTCACGTTTTCTAAACATGTTATAAATAGACAGTCTTTCATTCAAGATTTTTAACATCATCCACAGAACGTGTCTCCGGTTCAACGACATGGACATCATTTGGCAGTCTATCATCACACTGTACTTCAACTCCGTATAATTTTCTGCGGTGCACAGCACGTATGTTTCGTCTCTGATAGAGCGGACTCACTCCTCGAATCACCCCCTCCCTCTTCAACCAATTTAATGAAGATGACACCCTTTCCAGCACACTAAAGCAAATGAAATATGAACATTTACTAATTATATGATAATGAATCCTTCACTGTTTACCACCCACCTTGCACTATTCCCCATTAATGTTACCTAGCATAAGCTTTAAGCGCAAAAAACAGAATTATTCTTTGTTTTGAAAGCAAGATGCAACATGCAATCTACAGAGTGCACATACGGCCTAGTCATGCATTTATTAGTTTTCACAGAAGCATTCTGCAAATATGTTTTAGTTTCTTCCATATATTATTTCATATTAGTGCATACATGCTCAAAGCTTTTTCCCACTTGTTTGTGTTAGGTGCATGTTAGTTCACTTACTCTTACTGTTAGTACGTATTATGGGGGTATTTAATTTGAGCAGGTTTCTTTTTCGAAATCCTGCTCCATCAGTGTCTGAAGGTACCAGTTGCGCCAATCAACCTAATCAAAATTATATACAACCGCACATCCCACCAGAGTGTACTCCTTACATATTAGTTTGGGGAAATGTCCCCCGCTCAGGCAGGCTCAATATGAATTCCATGTATCCCTAGTAAATAAAGTCTCTTGCTGGCTGAAGAGGAATTCTAACTGGTCCTATGATCTATCCAGGGAAATCATCTCTACAAGAAGAGTTAAATGGGTGGGTCCAGCATCAGTGGGTGCTGGTGACATTTGAAAGTGTTGGGCCGTAAAATGATCGTTTTACTGCGGCAAGCAAGCTCAAACATACCACGGGTGGTTTTGGGGGGTGACCCGCCCCTCCGAGAAATGTTTGAAAAAAGAGTGGACAAATGCTGCATTTTCAAGCACATTTGAGAAAGCAGGAAGGGTAATAAAGCACTACTATTGAATTATTTATCATTTAAGAAATTGCCAATTTTTATGAGCTATAGAGGACATTCTTTGAGTATGCCGATGTTATCATTTGCCCACATTAACATTTGAACTCACTAATACACTTGTAATGGTTTTATACAATATAAAAAAAACATTTGCTCTTGCAATGCAAGCAAAAACCCTTGTAGGGTGCACAGAGACTTATGCCCAGGACCGGCGTCTTATGCACACACAGTCACATTTCCCACTTTGGTGTGGCATTGCACCTTTCCGCACAGTGGAGTCTGGAGCAGAGAGAGAGAGAGAGACAGCTTCTTTGGGATGAGCGCCACTCCTTTGTTTAAAGTACACACTCAGTCCCTCGAGGAGAGAAAGAGCACCCTGTTGCACATAAATTGACACCTTAGATGAAAAATATAGCTCTTGTGCATGCTGAGACCCTGTTAAAAAGATAGACTTATCTTTTGAAAAAATTCACTGACATCATGGAGAAGAAGAAACTGCTTCCTTGCTCATAACAATAACACTCAAGAGGAGTGGCAAAAAAGTTCTGTGCACCCAGTAGGAGAGCTAGAATTTCCCTTGTGGACAATCCATGCGAGGCCCTATTTTTAAGCTTACACAAATATTACACCTCCGAATAAACTCCATGGTCATGATAGAGCGCGCAGGTCGCCCGACTCTGTATTTCATCAAATTGTACGCACTTGGGCCCATAACGTATTTATTGCACTATGCTTTTGTGAATCGGGCGAGCTTACACATCCATATCATTATTTCTTGAGTTTTTCCTTACTACTTGATTCCGTTTTACCTGACTTACCAATCCTTGTCACAGGTACCTATGTTCCTGATAGATCAGGAGCTAGCAGGGGTAGGAGATAAGACTAACCAAAATACCTTGTACATTTGAATAACAACTCTATGCTTTTATAATAACCACAGACACCTGAAGGGTTTTCAAGACTTTATATAGTAAAAGTTAGATCCCATATGCCATGAGAATAAAGTTCACACAGATTAGAATATCTATAACTAGGATCAGAACTATAATATAACTATGAATGAGAGTGAGCACCATTGAATGTCAGAAAACTAAAGGAGTAAGGTAACAGGGAACATGCTACTCAGATTTCAGGCTTATACTAAGGCAGGTAAGTGGAAAAGATCATACTACAAAAGCAGAACTCTAGAATTCATCAGTGATCTATATGAGATGGAACGTATGCTCTGTTCTAAATAAGAAGGCTTTGATACTAAAGGAAGGGTAAAAATGGAACACACTGAATAAGCAAAACAATTTAATAATATCCTACAGGTAAGGGTAAAATTGGAACATAATTAACAAAACAGTTTGCATGTAGAATCTTTCGGGAAAGACAGGGAAAATAACATAGGCAATGATGCTTTATTAAAAGGAGGCGAGGAAAGAGTATAGATAGACGAACACCCACAGATATATATATTTACCTAGGACGGGAATGAGGACTAACCCTGGCCACGGGTCAGTCTGGGAAAACGAGGAGAAGGACCCTCAAGGATTTAGGATGCCAGTAGGCGAGCAGGTACAGCTCATGGACAGTCAGGACAGGATACCCCTCAGGATTTGGATCAGGACTGGGCTCATCAAAGGGTACGACCAACACCTGCAGCTTCGGGTGCAACGCCTGCGCTACTCCCTCTCTGCACGGAATCTGCCAATAACCCCGATTGGGTTTTCGAATCTCCCAGCAAAGTGCTTCACCAGCACTTAAGTCTATTCCACCCCTTGGAGTTTGTGGAAATTACGGACAGAGTGCTCCGCAGCTCTCTGTATCAATCACCTATAGAGTTCGTAGGGTCGGTGACAGGTCAGCTACTCGGACAATTCAGACAATTTCTCTATCTAATACTAGGCTAGTTATACTGTTTTCGGGTCAGTGGACCACCCACAAATGTTGCAAGTGACAGGATCCCCAACTTTGGATTGGACAAGAGAGGTGGTTAGGTCATTGTCTCCACCTAGAATTTAGGGTTCCCACAATTAATATTTATATTTTCGAACCCACCCCTTACATTCCAGCTCCCATGGCATGTGGAAGGTGTAATACAATAGGACACACATACAATATGTACATTTGTATCAGTTTTAGGTACAGCCGAAATCTTCTCCTGGTACAAGGGTGACTTTCCCAGGCGCATCTCAGCTCCAGAAGCCAGCTGGCTTAGTTACACTCCTGCGCAATTCGGTTTCTCCCTCATCACGTGATTAGGGTGACATAGGTTTCAAAGATGGAGTGGCTCCCCTTCCCCAGGCCCACAGATACGCGGTACATGAAAAGTAAGCGAAAACAAATTAGAAACACAGGAAAAATGAATACACTGTATACCGTGATTGGCTATGCTACATCCCTTACTTCATAATATCTATAGCATTAGGTTTTTAGGCAAAAATAGACAATTGTGCCAAAGCAGCGGCAGCAAGCTAGATGCGTGTTAAAGACAAAGCGGCCATATTTGCAGTAATGCGCATGTGCGAAAAAATCCCTCCAGAACTACGAGTGCGTCACATCACATGGGTATGACCGACGCATGCGCAGTCTGAAATCCTGCATAGCAGCCACCAGTCAGTGTGCAAGCTTTGTTATGATTAGAAAACACATAAGCAAGCGTCTCTGGGACACCCGCGTGTAGTGTGAAAGTGCAATATTAATAACAGAACAGATTGAATTAATAAGGTTATTGATTATGCGAGGTTCTTGAATTCAAGCAAGTCGCATTACGTGCGAATCCTTGCTCCATCAATCCCCTCTTTGATGATATTTACTATCATCACTATTAATGGAAACAGATGCCAACTTTTTCCCTTTCAGATCTCATTCATTTCAATCTCCACAAACTTATTATTGAGCCTTCTTTCTGCATCCTTGTTAGGATGGGAATTCTTGGCTCTTTTGTATATCTGATTTCTCAGCTCTTCTAATTCCAGTTCATCCACATTTCTTTTCACTCCTCTTTTATTCACAGTATACTTCTTTCTGCATTTTTGACATTTGCAGCAAATTATTATGATCAGCACAATTAAACTTATTCCAGCTATTGGCATCAATATTTTACCCACAATATTTCTACCTATGTTAGAAAACCAACTACCTATAGAGGAGAACCCATCAGTTAGTCTCTTCCAGGCACTGTCAACCTCCAGTGGTTTGAGTTCCTTTTCCAAATTAGTTATGTTTCTCACATATTTCTTAATTTGAATGCTCTTATCCGGAATGTAAGTGCAACAATGTTGCGCTTTCAACATTCTACAGACTCCGCCCTCTTTTGCCAATAAGGTATCAAGAGCGAGGCGATTTTGTAAAACCATTGATCTGATCGAAACCAATTCGGTTTTGACCAGCAGGAATCCAGCAGCAGTGTCAGTTGATAACCGATCCACTACTGTAGACAATTTGCAAATTCCGTGTGTATTCAGAACCACTCCCACTCCAGGTATCAATGCACTAAATATATCACCTATTATTTCTCCTACACTTTCTCTTCTACTACGTACTAAACCATTAGTATTTTCATTGCTTCCAGCGGTGTTATTCACATGGTATATTTTCGGGAAGACAATGCCAAAATAGCAGCTTCCATACCAGTGATCTGGCAATTTGAAATAAGCCCTGTTTCCACATATATAATATATTCCAGGAAACACAGGTTCTGACCCATTTTTGAATCCCCAACCTCCAATTACCTTATAATTGTGTTCGCATTTACTGGAACCGATGAATACATTGTTATAATAACTAGTCTTTTCTCTATGAAGATAGACTTTTCCCTTTTTTCGAAGTCCAACAACAGTGCAGGATTAGCTTCACCATTTGAGGTGTTTTCCATGTTTTCTGCCCACTTAGGTGTTTTCTGTCTTTTGTCATTGGCCTTTCTTTGGAAACTTTCCCTTCTCTTTTCTGCCATATTCAGGAACATTTTCTCTTGTTCATGTAATGAACAGGTCAAGTTATCCCTGTGTGCATCACCTAAATCTATAACACCTACAGTCAAAAAATACTCTCCCATATAACGTGTCACATCACTCTTGGTATGTACAATATTCAGGTTTCCCCGAATAGGAAGTTCAGAAAAAATTACGTCAGTGTTTGAATAGTAATACTGTAGGGTGCTTCTGTAAAACAAACTAGCTAAAATACTACAGGAAATTCCATAGGTTAGGGGTAAATGGTGATAGGTCACACCTTCAGCTACAGAAGTGGGTAGCTTCATGCAGACGTAACAGTCTTCTATTTCCATTGCTTCTACATAGTGTACTAAAAGATTTGCAAATACATTTAAATGTGTTCTGTTTTTGATTCTGTGATAATGTAATCCTCCCTCATCTGATGCATCTACGTCTGTTTTTGTCTGTTTAAGGCTAAATGTATTCTCACGTCTTACTATACTTCGTGGTGTCCTGTTGAATGTTTGAGTTTTCCGCCGCTTGTTTAGTAGGGTACAGGTTAGAGTCTTTACTTATCATGAACGGGATACTAATTGTTAGTTCTATCCATAATTTCAGTCCTATTGCTACACTACATAAGCATATTTTACAGCTTGTTTTACAGCAAGTCTGTCTAGGCCTTCCATTCACATTTGAATCAGACATTGTGGCTTAAGAAGTTTTCCAACCCCTCTTTGTGCATTTACACCAGTCGCTTACACAGGCTAAGTTTTCAGGTTGGGTCTTCTTCTTCAGAAACCTGATCAGCAATCAGATCTTCCTCACTTTCGTCACTTATTTCGAGATCTTCAAATTCCTCTAACACCAGGTAAGTCCATTCAGGGCTTCGATAATTTTTGTTTTGTCTCTTTATCCTGGTACTTCTTCTGTTCGGCTGGGCTCCGGTTTTCTCTTTTTCACTGGCAGCCCTTTTTCGGTCTTCTAATTTTTCTTCTACTATTTTTAGCCTTAGTTTCAGTCTTTTTATGAATCTGGGTTCACTTTTCTTCTTTTTGAATCTTTTAACTGTCACTGTAGTTTGGCTCTCCTCACGAGCCCTTTTATTTTCGTTCAGTTGTGGTACTTTTTCTTTGACTGTATCTTCGTCCCTTCCTGTCTGACTAGTTCCAGGTCTTACTTCAGTGTCTTCCGCCTGGTCCCTAAACTGGCCTTGTTCAGGTGTACTTTGGATTTGTTTTTGACTTTCAACTGTTTCAGACTCTGTTTCCTGAACACGTTCGTCTATTTCTATCTGTTCCTGTTCATGCACTTCGACCCCTTGATTTTTTTCCGCATGAGCTTCAGCCCTAATTACTATCTGTCCCTTTTCAGTTTCTGGAGTCTTTGGAGGTGTGTCGATGACTTGGTCTGTCCCTATCTGATCTTGTTCTTCAGCAGGTCTGACATGGATTTCGATGACCTGATTATCTCCGTCTTTCCCTGTCTCGTCCTCACTATCGCACTCTCTATCTAGGTAGGAGTACTTTCTGGTTCTTATTGGATCAAGAATCAGATTGTCTGCTGGGAACCATTCGTCTTGACTGGTGCTCGGTTGTTCGACATCAGCTAGTTCCGGACCCTCATCTGGAGACCCCTCAGCTGCACAACCTTCAGCCTCAGTCGCTTCTTCTCCGGATACCCGCTTGGTATGATTGGCATGGATCCACTTCGGCACTCCAGCACACTTTACTGCAGTTGTTTTCCCCACTTTGGTGCAAGGCAACTCTTCCGGGTGTGTTTCTTTAACACAACCCAATCACCTGGTTTCAGATTATGGACTGGAGTTGTGGGCCAGGCGACGGCGTCCTCCCCAATCTGGTGAGAGATAGAACGCACTTGGTCACCCAGCTGCTTGCAGTATTCTAGTACCAAATCATCAGAAATACTTAGCAGTTTGTGTCCTGGTACCCATGCCTGTCGCATCACTCTTCCCATTAGTATTTCATGGGGACT
This sequence comes from Lissotriton vulgaris, assembly GCF_964263255.1. Lineage (NCBI taxonomy): Eukaryota > Metazoa > Chordata > Amphibia > Caudata > Salamandridae > Lissotriton > Lissotriton vulgaris. The sequence continues at coordinate 886,027,355 of NC_141694.1, forward strand.
CAGGCCTGTCTTTCGGTCTGGAATGCTTCTCAATCCCATCAGGACAAGGGGCAAAGCGTTTATCCAGTTCAATCCTGTAGAGTTACACATTTTTGCCAATCTCGAATTTATAGTGCCATTCACCTGTTCGACTATTCCAGAAGCCTCTGGATTGTATGCACAGTACAATTTTTGGGTAATTTTGAATGCTTTATAAAGTTAATCTAATATCTCATTGGCAAAATGCCCACCTCTGTCCGATTCAATCGTGACTGGAAAACCGTACTTAGGTATCAGTTCCCTTAGTAACAATTTGGCTACAGTAATAGCATCATTTTTCTTTGCCGGGTAGGCCTCCACCCACCTTGAGAATAGGCAGACTATAACCAAAACATACCGGTATCCTTTACACATGGTTAACTGGATAAAGTCAGCCTGCAGTCTGAAAAATGGACCTTCTGCCTTTCCAATCGAACTTTGTCCCACTACTGTTCTCTTCCCAGGGTTAAACTGCTGACAAATTAAACACCTCTGGCAAAGTGCATCTGCAATGTTCCTGAACTTCGAATTGTACCATACTTCTTTGAAAACACGAACCATCGCACCTCTCCCTATGTGTGTCTCCGTGTATCAATCGGGCCATTGGAGCAACCATACTATCTGGCAACACAGGCGTACCATCTCTATAAGCAATGACACCATCTCTATTCCTGGGCATGCAGCCATCTTTCTCCCCTGTTCTTCTGGTTCTGAGGCCATTTGCAACCCTTTCAGTTCCTCCCAAGTAGATACACTCTCAAACACCATAAGTTGGCAGCTGTTTCCGCCTCCCACAATTTGATGTTTAATGACATTTTGTGTCATGCACAATATTGGGCTATTTGGTCAGCATATCGATTTCCAGCTGTCACATCGTCATTTCCAGATTTGTGAGCAGCAAACTTGACCACTGCCAATTCTTTGGGTAACTGGATTGCTTCCAGTAATTTTTGTACCACTTTTCCATTTCTGATAGGGGTACCTGAGGAAGTCATGAATTCTCTTTGCAGCCACAACTGGCCGAAGTCATGCACAACCCCGTAACCATACAGGCTGTCAGTATATATGGTTACTCTTTTGTTTTTTCCCTAGTTTACAAGCTCTTGCCAATGCAATCAGTTTAGCTACTTGTGCAGATTTTATTTCACTTAAATAGGAGGCTTCTAGTGTGTTTTCCAAAGTGACTACAGCATAGGCAGCACTCCGACCCCCATCCTCATGTCTTAAACAAGAGCCATCCACAAACATCTTAAGATCTTCTATTGGCAAGGCTGTTTCTTTTATATCAGGTCGTGGGTTGGTGCTAAATTCAGTTAGGTCAATGTAATTGTGCTTAATTTCTCCTTCAATTTCCGCACCCTTTGTATTTGGTAGCAAGGTAGCTGGATTCAGTATGTTACACCGGGAAATTATCACATTTTCTGCACCTACAAGGATTCTCTCATATTTAGTCAGCCGACTGGGTGTGACATACTGAGTCTTGGTTCTGGTCAGCATAATCACAACTGAATGTGGAACATATACAGTTACAGGATGTCCCATGACAATGCATTCACTTTGCTCTAGACTAGTACAAGTTGCAGCTACTGCTTTCAGGCATCCAGGCAATCCAGCAGCCACTGGATCTAAAGTAGCAGAGAAATAGGCCACTGGACGTCTGGTCAGACCATGTTCTTGCTTTAGGACTGAGAGTGCACAATTGTCTCGTGTGTCACAAAACAGGTCAAAGTTTTTAGAATAATCAGGCATTCCTAATGCAGGAGCGGAACACAGATAGTTTCGTAATTTTATCCAGGATGTCATACTTTCATCGTCCCACTCAACTGGATCTTTTGCTCCTTTCTTGGTCATTTTTATTAATGGTTTTGCTAGAACAGCAAAACCCACAATCCACTGTCTGCAGTATCCTACAACTCCTAGGAACATTCTAACTTCTTTCTGAGTTCTAGGTAACTCCATGTCTCGAATTATTCTAATTCTTTCTGAAGTGACCTTCCGGATACCTTTTTCTACCTGGTGCCCCAGATATTTCACTGAGTTTTTACAGAACTGTAATTTGTCAGGTGATACTTTATGTCCTCCTTTACCTAAATGATTCAACAATGCAATGGTATCAGTAACACAGCCGTTCCGACTTTTAGACGCCACTAGGAGGTCGTCTATGTACTGGACCAAAACTGATTCTTTAGGCAAGATTAGTGATTCAAGGCATCTTTTTAAGATCTGGTTGAAAATCGAAGGACTCTCTGTGTACCCTTGAGGAACACGATTCCAGACATAGACATGACTGTCGAATTCAAATGAAAAAAGAAATTTGCTGTCTGGATGAAATGGGATAGAAAAGAATGCGTGACATAAGTCAATAACGGTAAACCATTCCGCATTCCATGGAATTTGGTACAAGATCACTGCAGGGTTTGGCACAATAGGACAGCAAGGTACAACAATTTGGTTTACCTTTCGCAGGTCCTGCACTACCCTGTACTTCCCACTAGGCTTTTTAATTCCAATTATGGGTGAATTACAAGGACTGCTCATTACTTCCTGTATGATGTTTGCTTCTAGCAATCTTTTTATTTCTAGGGCAACTCCGGCCTTCACTTCGTCGTTCATTTTATACTGTCTGGTATTCGGGTAAACTGCATTTGGTGTTATGGCTATTTGAATTGGGTCTACATTTGCCATTAACCCTACATCTCTCCCAGTGAAATCCCACACATCAGGTATCACTTTCTGTTGGAGCTCTTCAGGTAAGTCCTGTATTGAAAGTTTCTTGATTTCAGTATCAGGCCTTAGTAACATCAATTTGTATAGTCCATCTTCATCTGGGGTCTGAATTTCAACGCCTTTTGGTGTGCAAAAGATGGTACAGTTTGGTGTGCAAAAGATGGTACAGTTCATTTTGCACAGCAAATCACGTCCCAACAGATTCACAGGACTGGAGTAATAGACCACAAACCTGTGCATCTCTTTAAAGTTCCCTATAGAAATCTCCATTGGTTTAGTTACAGGAGTTCTAATTATCTGGTTTGACACGCCCACTACTTGGATAGCTTCTCCCGAGAGGGGTAGGTTAGGAACGTCTGCTGTTCTTACAGTAGAACGGGTAGCACCAGTGTCCAACAGAAAGGTGACATCATTTCCTTCAACCTTTCCTTCAATGTATGGCCCTGTCTGGTCTACCGGTAAGGAGGCGCCAAGCACGCACTCCTCGTCCTCCCCCCTCAGGCCCCGTCAGTATGGTTCATCACAGAGGAATGTATCATTCAACAGGAATTGCGAGGTTGCTGCATTTCTATCCTCTCTTCCTTCCCATACCTCAATCTCTTCATTCTGCTGAGCCTTGTGCCTAAAATTTTGCCTAGGTGCACGAGGCAACTGATTCTGTTTTACCTGTTGCTGGGATTTTCGTTGCCCTTCATTCTGCACCTGTGGATTTAAATCATTATTCTTCAGGTTACCATTCTTCAACATTGGACACTCGTCTCTCCAGTGCCCTATCTGACCGCACCCGTGACAGGGGAACTTCTTCATAGCCTCCTCTCGACTCATTTTAGTTCGGGGTTTCCCTCCTCCCCCAGTGCCTGCATTCCGCCTCCTCTATAGAGCACCAGGTGTGAGTGATGCAATGGCATACGCATGCGCGAACGCTGGCAAAGCGGTAGCTGAGGCGACGAGTGGCAACAAACGCCGTACATACGAGCGCGGTGGCGGAAGCGGTAGTAGCCGAGGTGGCGGCTGGCAGCCTAGGGGTTGGTATGGCGCACTATAAAGCTGCTGACTCCAAGAGGGAGCAATTTAGGAGATATCTCGAAAAAGCTGGAGTACTCGATACGCTAACGAAAGTGTTGGTGGCCCTTTATGAAGAACCAGAGAAACCAAACAATGCATTGGACTTTCTGAAACAACATTTGTGTGTGGCTGGTCCAGAAACGGCAGATGTTGAGACGCTTCGGCTAGAGTTAGCTGAACTTAAACAAAAGTATGAAGCTTTACAGGAAGAATTCAAAGAGTACAAATCTAAGCACGGTGAACCGCCTCAAGAAGAAAAACGGCCAGAATAGTACTTCTTCCCAGAGGGGCTAATGCAAAGGAGGACTTCTCATGTACAGCTGTCTTTTTCCTGTTGTAGTCTAAATAGATGTTAATAAATGCTATTGTTATTATTTATTTTACTTAACTGCTTTTCTTGTTGTTCCGCCAATTTCACTTGAGCCCACATAACCTTCTCCTTTAGGGCCTTTCGCTTATTCTCCATCTCGTCCTCACAGTACTTTGCGTACTTCAGGACCTCATCTATGGGTTTTCCCTGCCAACAGATTTTATTGTCTCTAATCCACTGTGAGATTTCAGGTCTCAACCCCAACACGAACCGATAAATGAAGTGGGTCATATCCTTCATTTCAATATTATCGATTCCACTATAGGTTTTGAACACCTGCAACAGTCGCTCATAATAAGAATGCACAGTCTCATCACGATTTTGAGTAGTTCTATCTATGCGAATCCAATCAGTTTCCTTTGCTGGCACTTTTCCTTTCAAATGCAGTATTACTTTCTCATACTGTCTCATTACCTCAGGAGATGGGGCTCCTGTTCTGGAGTCCCTGGGGTATTCTTCACTGGGCCAATCAACAGCAATTTTACAGTCTGCCCACAAATCTACGGGGACTACAATGTCAAAGAACCCGTCCAGGTCTTTCAGGAGGCATTTTTGGACTTTAACTAACCTCTCGACCTGTCGGTACCATTCCACAGGTTTTTCTCGTAATTTTGGGAAGTAATTTGTGAAAGATACTATGTCTTGTCGGAACCATGGAACATGTACATATTTCCCTCCTGGCACTTCTCTCATAGGACACAAGGTTTCTGCTTTGTCAACTTCCCTTAGGGCATACTCAGAGGATGCTTGCTTGGATCTACTGTCTTTCTTTTTCTTTGCCCACCTGGCTTTCCATCGGTCTAAATCTCCCCATTTTTGTAACAGGTTTAACAACTCCCTTATCTGTACCTTTCTCCCAGACACATTCATGTGTTCTAAGTCTTTGTCTGAAAATTCTGCTCTGTAGGGCTTCTGTAACACCTTAGATTTACTGATGTCTACTCCCATATTAACAGCTGTGTCCACTAGTTTTTCATGAAACACTCTGGTATTCTTAGTCAGGCTCTAACAGATGAACAAAAGTTCATCCTCATCAAAGGTATTCAACCGATCTAGTCCCACATTCCCGGCCATTAGTTCTTCTATTTCTATTCTTAGCTTGTAAATATCTAATGGTTTTTGTTGTGGAGTTTCCTTTTCTAATTCTCGGGTCCATCGATCTAGTTCCTCTGGAGTCACTACTGTAGCGCTCCGGGTACCTGAAGCTGTTTCAATCAATATTTCCTTTGCCCTAGTCTGAGGTCTTGTCCGTGGTATTCTGCTTTCTGGTTCCCTTATGGGCAGATCCATTAAGGAAATCACAGATTCTCTTTCAGTAGCCTGATCATCAACGATGAGAGGCTCCTTCCTAGGCTGTGCTACAGCAGGGGAAATGACTGGAGTTCTCGGATTAACCTGTCTAGTCCCATATTGAGGAACAACGGGACCAATAGTTACCGGAATAGTCAGGGCTTCAGGACTGGGATTTATCTGTGCTATTGTCTGAATGAGTGCATCTCGCTGTTTGATTAAGGCTTACTTTTCCTGTTTGTGCAAAACCCTTTCAATGGATGTGTCATGTACTACTTGCGGAACTAAAGGTGGATACAGACTCGGGGCAGTTGGGACTGTCATAACTGGTCTTTCATCACCGAATGGTCTATAATTTGGGACAGTGGTCTCAGGTCTACAAAATCCGTCCCTATTTGTTTGCCTGTTACCTATACCTGTGGTATCTGTCTCACTGGCCCTTCTACTTCTCGGACGTCTAAAAAATTGGTTTTTTGTACTTGGGGATCTAGACTCCTCATCATATGGTGGTGGATTTTTCATGAATAAATCCTCTAAATACTCATCTTCTGATTCACCGGCAGCCATCAGGTGTCGGGTTTTCTCAGTACGTTTCCCTCCCGCGGGTTCCTCTATCCCAAACACTGGAAATAGTTCCTCAACCATCATATTCTGTCTCCACTGTTTCATTTTCTTCTCTTTGGTTTCTCGCTGCAATTTCGGATACCATTTACTCACTCCCTTATCCATCCTGGGTCTATCTTGCTCTAGGGCCTCAATCTCCCACTCCTCTAGAGCCTCATATTGTGTCAATCTGGGTCGGGGATGTAAGTCATTCATTCGGGTCCTCAAATTAAACAAAATTCTACCGTTAAAGGTACCATCTAAGGGAAATGCTAGGACTCCATCGTCGGGTATAATTTACCCAATTCTCCAACCATACGCAGGTGTGATAACCTTTGTCAAACATCATAAATGATGCAGGAGTATTAGGAGGTGGAATAATTACACCTTCCCTAGTTCTAATGGGCTTATCTTTCTTGAAATAATTTTTGATTTTGTCAGCAAATGACATTTTTCTCTTGCTTCCGTACATATTGTAAGGTTTTCCCCCTAGCATCTGCTCCTTAAAATAACCTAGATTCTTTGGATCAGGTAAGAATTTGGGATACCACATACACCTCTCCAAGCTATCTTCAAGCTCGGATTGTGAAATTTTGTTTACAAAAGTGCTTCCAATACCAGCGCGTCTCTCAACAGATGCAAAAACCAATCAATCCTGTGATTGCAAATAATTTCGACCAATGGGTGCGCGGCCTTTTCGTGAGACGTGATCTCATGCTCCGGCACTCACCCCTCCTTTACAATACCAGCTTTGTTACACGCCCGCTGTTTCAACCAATACCAGCGTGGCACGGAGTGACGTCAGCGCAGCTTCGCGACTGACTCCCTCCTTCACAAGGTAACGGAAACTTTGAATTTTTCTTAAAGTGCAAGTGCTTAAATTAGTTAACAACGTATACCATTCGCCACTGTGTTCGAGTGCTTTAAAAAGGAAAACGTTTTTTTTTTACTGCAAGTAAACCACTTCTGTCTACTTTTCATTCACTACGGATAGACCTTTCCTGCCTACCCTTCACACAAGCATTAGAGAACCTGCTACTTCTTTGACTCATCCACTCTTTCCGGGATATATACTAAGTCTAAAGTTTCACCAGTGCACTCCTTTGCTTTCATTCAAGCTCCGAAGAACCTACTACTCCTTCCTCGTGTGACCCTTACTAGGTAATATCACAACTAAAGTTTCGTCAGTGGACTCGTTGCTTTCATTTATTCAACTATTCACTCGGGAAAAATCCTAATTAGCGCTTCCAGTTCTTCCTAACCATGCACTAATCTTCCTCGCAACCAGTGACCTCACAGCTAAGTGGATTCTGCTCACCACCCGCTATACTATTCCCCAGGGATTCCAGACAACATAGAACGATAACTAACAATTTGTTAATCACATGCAATAATATAGCAGCATTTCACAGTATAATACTTTTATAACATTTTAAACAAAAATAACCCAAATACAAAGCAATACTTTTTACAGCAGATCGATCTTTAAAACAAAATGATTAGCAGCACATTTAAATTTCACGGTTTATCAACAATTATCTTATCTACCTATCTTAACTAGTCCTAACCATCATTCTGCTACCAGAAAATTACTGATAGAACGCGCAGGTCACCCGACTCTTTATTTCATCAAATTGTACGCGCTTGGGCCCATAACGTGTTTATTGCACTATGCTTTTGTGAATCGGGCGAGCTTACACATCCATATCAGTAATTCTTGAGTTTTTCCTTACTACTCGATTCCGTTGTACCTGACTTACCAATACTTGTCACAGGTACCTATGTTCCTGATAGATCAGGAGCTAGCAGGGGTAGGAGATAAGACTAACCAAAATACCTTGTACATTTGAATAACAACTCTATGCTTTTATAATAACCACAGACACCTGAAGGGTTTTCAAGACTTTATATAGTAAAAGTTAGATTCCATATGCCATGAGAATAAAGTTCACACAGATTAGAATATCTATAACTAGGATCAGAACTATAATATAACTATGAATGAGAGTGAGCACCATTGAATGTCAGAAAACTAAAGGAGTAAGGTAACAGGGAACATGCTACTCAGATTTCAGGCTTATACTAAGGCAGGTAAGTGGAAAAGATCATACTACAAAAGCAGAACTCTAGAATTCATCAGTGATCTATATGAGATGGAACTTATGCTCTGTTCTAAATAAGAAGGCTTTGATACTAAAGGAAGGGTAAAAATGGAACACACTGAATAAGCAAAACAATGTAATAATATCCTACAGGTAAGGGTAAAATTGGAACATAATTAACAAAACAGTTTGCATGTAGAATCTTTCGGGAAAGACAGGGAAAATAACATAGGCAATGATGCTTTATTAAAAGGAGGAGAGGAAAGAGTATAGATAGACGAACACCCACAGATATATATATTTACCTAGGACGGGAATGAGGACTAACCCTGGCCACGAGTCAGTCTGGGAAAACGAGGAGAAGGACCCTCAAGGATTTAGGATGCCAGTAGGCGAGCAGGTACAGCTCATGGACAGTCAGGACAGGATACCCCTCAGGATTTGGATCAGGACTGGGCTCATCAAAGGGTACGACCAACACCTGCAGCTTCGGGTGCAACGCCTGCGCTACTCCCTCTCTGCACGGAATCTGCCAATAACCCCGATTGGGTTTTCGAATCTCCAAGCAAAGTGCTTCGCCAGCACTTAAGTCTATTCCACCCCTTGGAGTTTGTGGAAATTACGGACAGAGTGCTCCGCAGCTCTCTGTATCAATCACCTATAGAGTTCGTAGGGTCGGTGACAGGTCAGCTACTCGGACAATTCGGACAATTTCTCTATCTAATACTAGGCTAGTTATACTGTTTTCGGGTCAGTGGACCACCCACAAATGTTGCAAGTGACAGGATCCCCAACTTTGGATTGGACAAGAGAGGTCATTGTCTCCACCTAGAATTTAGGGTTCCCACAATTAATATTTATATTTTCGAACCCACCCCTTACATTCCAGTTCCCATGGCATGTGGAAGGTGTAATACAATAGGACACACATAAAATATGTACATTTGTATCAGTTTTAGGTACAGCTGAAATCTTCTCCTGGTACAAGGGTGACTTTCCCAGGCGCATCTCAGCTTCAGAAGCCAGCTGGCTTAGTTCCACTCCTGCGCAATTCGGTTTCTCCCTCATCACGTGATTAGGGTGACATAGGTTTCAAAGATGGAGTGGCTCCCCTTCCCCAGGCCCACAGATGCTCGGTACATGAAAAGTAAGCGAAAACAAATTAGAAACACAGGAAAAATGAATACACTGTATACCGTGATTGGCTATGCTACATCCCTTACTTCATAATATCTATAGCATTAGGTTTTTAGGCAAAAATGGACCATTGTGCCAAAGATGCGTGTTAAAGACAAAGCGGCCATATTTGCAGTAATGCGCATGTGCGAAAAAATCCCTCCAGAACTACGGGTGTGTCACATCACATGGGTATGACCGACGCATGCGCAGTCTGAAATCCCGCATAGCAGCGACCAGTCAGTGTGCAAGCTTTGTTATGATTAGAAAACACATAAGCAAGCGTCTCTGGGACACCCGCGTGTAGTGTGAAAGTGCAATATTAATAACAGAACAGATTGAATTAATAAGGTTATTGATTATGCGAGGTTCTTGAATTCAAGCAAGTCGCATTACGTGCGAATGCTTGCTCCATCAGTCACACTTTACATGCACCCCACGAACAATGTCAGCATGATACACAAACTCAGCCATTGTAACTACGAAACGTAATGGCCAAGTACTGTAAAAATGACTTTGTATAAACAGCTTGTTCAAAACAGGCCACAAGAACACTACAAAACACAGTGAAACACAGTAAGGAGTTTTCATCGCCCTGTTCTATAAAAACGAATTGTGCACGCATTCAAAACATCACCAAGTCCTCAGAAGGATGTTGGCGAAGAGAACTTTTCTGCTGGATAGGTTATGTTGACTCAACAAACACAAGAGCTATAGTGCCACTTGTGTTACAATTCTTGTAATATATGTCTTGGTATTCAAATATATTGTTTTTAGAAGATGTATGTCCTGAACACAAGGTCATGTTTATGTATTTGATGAATTCTCACATAAAGGAGCTTCAGTCTACTCATACCGTCAATGTTCTCTTTTTCATAAATTTGAGTTGTATGGACGGAAGGGTGTAATGGACTATAATTTTACAAATAAAACATACCTAGACTGTGCTGCGGTTAAGGAGAGAGCCTATCAAGCAGCTTTCAAGTAATGTATATACCACACTGCAAAGCTAGGAAAGACACTGAAGAATAGGGTCAAGAAATATATGGAAAGGCTGAGCTAGGCTTATCAGTAAAGAGCAAAGGTTTTCATAACAAAAGAAAACAGAAAATATGAAATTCATCACATGTAAATTGATTTCCTGCATGTTCAATATGGATCACCTAAAACCTGACAGGAGTTTAGTGTTCGGTGACTCGGCAAGCTCAGCCCTAAAACATTTATGCAATACTATGCAAAAAAGCAGGTTGTCACTTTTTCAGAAACTGCAATGTAAGTACTTTCTAGATTATATTTGCCGAATGTCTGAAGAAAATATATAAATGCATCTGGACATTTATACCTTTCCATTACCGCAAAACAAAATAGCATTTTGACAAATATTGACCACTTAAATATTGTTGTATTTGTTTTTACCAACAATATAAAAGAAATAAGCACAGTATGGCAAAACATTTGTAGGTAACATTGTGGAAAACGGAAGTGGAAGAACATTTTAAATCATGCACCCCAAAACACTACTCACCACTCTCTCCTCCCAAAAAACACAATTAAAATCAAAACAAACACTCAAATCCTTGTACGTTTTTGCTTTGAAGATAAGTGAGGAACAGACAAAGGCTTTCAATACAAAAATCCGAGTGGCTGTACAGCATTTCTTCCTCGAACCATTGCTCATATAAGTACGCTATTCTGTACAGTATATACAGCAGTACATTGTAAAATGAGTGTCGTCAAGATCCCAGTCCACGCAACATCTGACAACAAGTTTGTTAAAATCCAGACTCCGGGATTATAAACAGTGCAGAAAGCGCAAACACGAGGAAAACAATTTCATCAATAATGGTCACAGTTCGTACAGACTTTTTTTGCGCTATCATTCATCCTCGAATAACTGCTAAACCTGTGCACAAGCAATGTCCTTTCGTTCCACCAACTGCCACACCAAAGGGATCCTCTCAAGCAGCCAACATAGAAAACATTTGCTGTAAGATATGAAGGATGTACTCACGCTGCTAAAAATGTTAAAGTAAAGGCTTGAAGAAATATTGGAGGGATAAAATGTTGTCACTTTCTCGGTCCAGAACTTGTGCTGCCTCCCATTTCTCCATTTTCTGTCCCGATAAGCAATTTTAATCTGTGATATTCTTCATCTTTTCTTTTAATTTCTGCTTGACCTTCCTTCGTCAGGGTTCATCAGATTGATCTTCTTACCTTCTCGAAGAACCCTTAGCCCTAAAATAGCAAACAGCACTGTGGACACATAGTATGTGTATACTGTAGTTGTGTAACCAAATAAAACTGATAAACATGTCATCAGGCCTAATGCAAGCATAGCACCTGCCAAAACAGTCAAACGATTATAACGCATTGCCATGATAGCAGCAATTAAAAAAGTCTTATCTTATCCCCAAGTTCTGAAACAATGATGATGGATATAGTGGCTACAAATGCATGGATAAATTCCAAGTTATCTGCGTTCGGAGTGTCTTCTTTTTAATGGTGCAATGGACAATACAGGGTGGGCACTTTCTCTGCGGGACCTTGCAGGGGTGGCTCAGGTTTGTGTTGCGGTCAGACAGGGGGAGGTTGTGGCTCCTTATTTTGTTGTCCCCCGCCGTCTTCTTCTTGAATGGCGATCACCAGCCCAGGCAGTGTCAGGTGTAGCAGGAAGAGGAAGAGCAGGACTGATGTGGCAAGAAGGTGCATTTTAGAGGCCAGTTGTGAGACTGCTCCACAGGAGTTCTCAATTGTAAGCCGGGGAAAAATGGGATTTGGCTGGTCTTCAATGGCTATTACTACAGTGCCCATGCTCTCTTCCTGCACAAGTGCGCGGAGGCAGCAGGCCAGAGCACAGAGCAGCCACCTCAACCGGTGTCAACACACAAGCAATAAACTTTCCATCAGTGCGCAGCGTAACTTCCAGCGTTATGTTTACCTCAAATATCTATGGAAAAAAAAATATTTTTCACGCTATATAAAACAAACAAAATATAGCTTTAAAAAATTACTGCCTGGATTCTTACCTGGGCTGGTGAACTGCTGACTCCTGAGTTCACTGTAGTCCTTCAAGTCCGGACAGCAACCTGCTTCCATCAAATGGTTTCCTTCCAGTAATAAGTTCCACAATCCACTGAAGAATGCAGACTCACGTGCAGGAAGCAGTCTGAGGTCGAGTCTGCGCAGACTTGATTCCTCGGCTTCCCGCCTGCCACACCCTTTCCCAACTCATCACAGGTTGAGGTCCCACCCACGCCCTGTAACGTGCCAATGCCATCCACTCTCTGATTGACTTAGAGGCTTAGTGATCCCGGGCTTGGTTTTCAAATGCCCGGGGCTAACTTTGCCTGCATGCCATCAGGGGGTGGGGACTGGGCCCTGATGCTAGGTCTTTGCCGAGCTGATTACATCACAGCCTTCAGGGCAGTGAGGTTCTCAGCAGGCAAAACACTAAGGTTTTGTTTGGCCCGCCCGGGGAGCATTGCATTTGAGAGTCAGTCCCGTTGCGTGACCTGAATCCGATTCCAGACTCAACGGCCACTGTCACCACATCAGTATTGGTGAGTGGGGCAGACAGTGCCCTGTGTTCACTACACATGCAGTGTATATATTGAGAAGACTACAGAAACGGTTATTTTTTTATTAAATAAAATATTAACTTTGATTAATGTAACGGGGCGGAGCCCCAACGCCCTCGAAGAGAAACCACCACTGTCCAGCACCATAGTCATCCTACGGGGATTGCAATAATTGTGAATTTCAGGTAACCATGCATGGTCAAAATATGTTCATAATCTTGCAAAAAACTCCTTTTATGTCGAGGGTATTAGAGCACAGCCTCTAGGTTTCTTTTAACAAATGAAAGCTTGTACCCTGATAGGACATATATATAGTTTCCTGCAACCTGACTCCAAAATAGACAACATTGCTTCCCCGAGATTGACAAATCACCTCTCTCTTTCAAACAGATTTGAAGCCCTATCAGACCTGGAAGCACAAGACTGACTGCTATTGGTTTCAGAGGGTACAGTAATATCAAAAGGGCATTGTACAGTATTACTTGCATCACCTCACCCTGCCGACTAATATTGAACCCATTCGACAAGAGGCTCTCAATATTGTCTCATGGAAAATTGCCGGTTTCCGTTCCAAGATTGATAATCTGGATTCGAAAATGTTGCTTGAACAACAAACTGTTTGTTGCCAAGAGACTTGGACAATGGACTCCTTACATGTTGAAGGATATGCCTCTTATTATGTACCAGATGCCCCTTCAAGATCAGGGAGAGCGAAAGTGGGCTTATTCACTTTTATATCAATGGCAATTTTGTAAATCCCAATATTTTCAGTTGCTTGTAATTACCATGCCAAAGTTATTTAATGTGCATTTAATTAACTACTATTATAATGTTTTTGATCCAACTGTGATAAATATCATAGTTAACTTCGAGGATGTTATAGCCCAAGCCCAGAATAATCACATCTGCAAATATTTTTGGCGGGGATTTTAATAAAGGAATTTTTGACCCCAGGGTTGAGGATTCTTGTGGTATTTGGTATGAGAGGGATCAGCCTCTGGAGCATTTCAAACATATACCACATGGGGACTCATTGAACAGAGTTGCCTTTACTAAGAATTTGAAATTTGCACAAGACCTGGATGTGGCTATCTTTCCCAGATTCCAACATACATGGATCCCATACTGTCTCCACTAATGGCCATATCTTAATTAGTGAAGATATAGCACAATTCTACAAGGAAGGTGTAGTTAACGCTAGTTGTATGAGTGACTAAAACTCCATTGTTTTAACTCTAAACCTACCTCTAAGCATGAAAAGGGACAGGAAAATGCAGCACAGGGTAGCATACAATAGAAATAAGGGCATTAATATTAAATCTGAAAAAGTTGATAAGATGACCTTTCTCACAGCCCTTATGACAAATGCTGATTTTGAGGCAGTGCTCTCAGACTCCACCTTATCAGAGAACATCATAGCGGCCTTCATAAATTGAAATGGCCTCATGGCAGAAAAATTACCTAAATGTAGCAGAAAAGCTTTTGAAAATCAAAGATGATTTAATATGATCTGCTCAGAAGCCTATAAGACACTAAGGTCTGTGTAATATAGTGCTCAATTTATGATTCTCATTTGCCTTTATGTTTTCCATGTTATCCAGCGTATGCTCTATGCTTGCTTGTGTTTCCCTTTGATTAGCACCATGGAGATGGTATCTTACATGGTTGTGAAGAGTCAGTTGCACCTGACTCCTGCTAATTGATGGATGGGACTTTTTATTTTCTAGATTAAACTTACTTCTTTCTATAAAGAATTTCTCAATGGAGTATTTACTTAATTTTACACTGGCGACGAGTTGCTGAGACCAACCCTACATTTCCAGATGAAGAAAGATTACTCCCAACATCACTTTTAAAGTCAGGGCCAATTTTTTATACTCCTCTGCTTGAAATCAACCTTTAAATAATCTACTTATCACATGAGTGTTTATCAAAATTACTATTGGGAATTGAGCATTCGCCACATGCCTCACCTTTTTCCTTTATTTTATTTTTTTGGAAGGGTAGGGAGGCTTCGATGTAGGCTCTTAACAGCTTATCTCTCTTAGTCTTACATTTAGTACTCTGACTTGGTTTGTGTTCATAAACCAATAAGAGAAGAGTTTTACAAGATCGAGAGTAAGCGACATTCCAGTAATTTTTACCATAATTTTTATGTGTAACTATCTGCACGTTTAAGGAGTAAACCTATGAGGGTGTCTCCAGCGCCCTAAAATTCATTCTTGATGAAGCGCGTCAAATGAATCAATCTACTTCATTTCTATGTGTTTACAACGCTTTAAAAACGTATTGTTGGAACATCGCTTTGAAAGAATTGACCTGCTTCGACTTCACGTCTTAGCGCTGAAAAAACAAAGAAAATATCATTTGGGCGCAGTGTCTTCGTTATCTACGTGCACTTTATCCACATATATCAGCGTGTAATAATTCATTTTGGGTGCAAGTACTTTCATTGGACTGTTCTGCGCTTTGGAAGTCTTTCTTCGTTAAGAAATACAGCCTTTTGAGGAGTTTGTTATAATTTTTTTATTTGAAAAGAGAGTTCTCCACTACATAATATCTGTGATCTGGATGTATGCTGTGACTGGTTCTCAATTTTCAACTGTATTCGTCATTTTGCACATTGGGTTGTTTTACTTTTAAAAGGGCCCTTACTTTCATAAATCAACACTTGTAAGTGACAAGTCCTGCTCGCGATCAGCGGTTCAACTTAGAACTCCGGTGAGCCTCCATTCCTGCACCTCAGCAACGTGCATAATGTTCTTTTCAATGAAGATCGTCGTCAAGTTACGCTGCACGCTACGTACATAACGTGGCGGCCATCTTAGATTGTCTTTGTCTTCAGATACTTTTCTATAAACGCTCTAGTTTCTAGAGTCGATTGTGCATATTGATAACGTGTGAAGGGCTTTCCTTCAGCAACGATCTTCACTGTCAGCAAAGTGCTCCGTGACTTTTAACATAGTGCTGTACAACTCTATTTTTTGCATGTAACTGACAGTACTTTGGATCTTCGTTTATTTACACTTGGGTATTTATTATTTTTTTGTTTCATGGTAATAAGAACTTAATGAGCGTGAAGGGGAAGAGTCCATTTCATCTATGTATGAGGCATTAGTTTGCATCTCTGTTACTTTTATTCAAGCTATCACCTTAACTTACAACATCCATTTTAGAGGGTTAAATAAGTGTTTTAGTATACTGGTAGTAGCTAATTTCTTTACAGTATCACATTTAAAGTATTATCCTTGAACATTTGCTTCCATACTTAAAACAGTGTTCTTTCATTATTTATTCTCATTATGCAAAACGTTGCCACACCACTTTTTTTTTTCCTCACCGGGTGATCCACCCATCAAGTGGCAAAAGTGGAAGAAGGTATTCGAAAGGTATGCAAAGGTATGTGGTACTAACTTATGTGCGGAGAGAAGGACTGCATTACTGTTACATTGTCTAGGATCTGAAAGTCAGGAAGTTTTTGACCACCTTCCAGACATTGACGATTCTAGTTGAATGAATATGAAATATGTATCTCCAAGTTAGATAAACATTACTTACCTAAGGTGAGAACAATTATAGAAAGATATCATTTTGGCAGAAGAAATCAACATGATGGTAAAACAGTGGAAAATGATATCAATGCGTTGAGGAAATTAGGGTCATCATGTAAATTTGGTGCCTTAATTGAGGAAAGAATTAGGGACCAATTCATGCTAGGCTGTAACATACAAAAGGGTAGGGATGATATTTGGCAAAAGGATGAACCTTCTCTAGATGAAGTGATTACTATTGCCAAACAGATAGAACATTCTCAGAAATGTGTGGAGATTATCACAAAACATGAAAATAATGGTGGAGTAGTGCATGAAGTAAAGTTTTCTTCTAAAGGAAATGTTACAAGGAAAGGTTCTAATTCTAATTCTGAAGAAAGTAGTTATCGTGTTTTCCAAAAAATACTTTCCAACCAAAATGTTTTGGTGTGGGAAGATGTGTCCTGCACTGAAAAGCATGTGCGCAAAATGCAAAAAAAAGTGGTAATTTCACAGCTGCTTGTCGGACAAAGAAAACCAAAACAAAAGTGAATTTGGTTTCTCAAAGTAGTTGCATGGAGCACAATTCTGATTTTGATTGTGGACAGATAGTTTCACAAGTTTCCAGTAAAAGTAAGAAGGACCCCTTTGATGAGGTGATGGTTGAAGGAAAAGGGACCCGCATGTTGTTTGATTCTGGAGCCAAAATATCGATTGTGTTTTTTATTCCCAGGGCTTAAAGGATTAGGTTAAAGTTGTTAGAGCGGATATTAAACCCCTCGCTTATGGTGGTGAACCCATCAAACTTATAGGCTATTTCGAAGGGTTGATAGAATACAAAGGGAGATTCACTTCTGGCAAAGTTTATGTCTCTCACACCGGTGATAGCATTTTAAGTTGGCTTCACCAAGAAGATCTTGGGGTTATTTTGGATCCAAATAGTGATCCCCAATCTTGTTAAAACTACATTTCAAGGTGAATTTAGTTGATCCTAATGATGGTGATGAGGGCTATATCTCCAACCTTAAGACATCTTTTCCCAGGGTGTTCAGCAGAAAACTGGGCTGTCTTCGAGGTTATACGCATAAAATCAAGTTGGTTTCAGGAGCAGTGCCAGTTTCAAGTAAAGTTCGCAGGATACCTTTTTCTGTGAAGGAAGAAATGAAAAAAACAGTTAGATAAATTAAAGTCAGATGGGATTATACAAGAAGTTGAAGGGACTCAATGGTTGGCACCAGTAGTCGCAGCTCGCAAATCCTATGAAAGTTTGCGTTTATGCATAGATTTGAGAGCTTTAAATGAACAGGTTATTGATGATAGGTCCAGGGACGTGCCAGAGATAGGTGTACAAGAGGGGAGTCAGCAGGATTGAACAAAATACCTGATGTGAAGAACTAAACCCCCGCCATGAGCCCACGGGAGCGGGACTTACTCTGTGACATGGTATTGAACACTGGGGAAATTCTAGGACGGTCCACCAAACCGTGAGTCTGGTTCATTGAATAACCATAACCCGAGGTTAGGATACACCTTAGCATGTGTATACCGCCCGGGGTGCTTATTGGTCCTGATGAAAGCTCGGCTGACCTAGCCAATTTGAGCAGAAACATGTTGACCAACACTTTTTCACATTAAGGACACTATTGGTTCAAACTTATCACCATTTGGCATCCGCTACACTGTTTTTAACGAATGCAATCTGGTCCCAAAATAAAAAAAAAATTTGAGACACAGACTGCTTTCTTTTAACATCACGCAAACCTTTTTTGCACCATTCACAAACACAAAAACCAGCTCCGCTGTAACATCAGGCATTGAAGCACACCGGGCAGACATTCTGTCTACCCGGTGGGAACCCTATGATGAAGCATGTCACCGACCAGGTCGGTGAGTGAGGGTTCCTCATACTAAACTTGTATTTGTCCCCTCACTAACCTTTCCCCACCTCTTTTGTTTGTCTTCCGTTGCTTAAACTTCTTGGGGTGTATAACCTATAGTTTGGTTTAAACGCACACCCTTGATCACTCTTTTGTTGTTTGAATATTGTTGATAGGTACCCACTTCCCCGAATTTCTAAGATGCTCATGTTATTTGAAGGATGCAAAAAATGTTTCTACTGTAGACCTGAAATCTGCATACCATCAGATTATGTTAGATAATGATTCTAAAGATTACGGCGCCTTTATCACTCCATTTGGAACTTTCAGATTCATGAGGTTGCCTTTTGGTTTGGTTTCGGCGGTGTCAGTTTTCCAAGGGGCTTTAGAAAAGGTTTGCAAGATCAGCCTGGGGTGAAAATCTATGATGATGAACTCTTAATCTTTGGAAGTAATGATAAAGAACATGATTTGAGGGTAAGACAAGTGTTGGAGAGGTTCAGTCAATACAACCTTACAGTCAGATTGAATAAATGCAAATTCAGGAAATATTCCATAAACTACCTTGGACACACTATTACAGAGAACGGTATAAAACCTAAACAAGAGTTGATTGAAGCCATACAAAATTTAGCTTCTCCAACCAAGAAAGAAGAGTTAATGAAATTCCTTGGTATGACTGAATACTACAGTAAGTTTGTACAAGGGGTGGTGAGAAAAGTGTCAAAATGTGGATGTTGTTATGCAACCAAAGGAGTTGATTTTAAATGGTCTTTACAATGTGAAGAAGAAATTAACAGTTTAAAAGCACATTTTAAAAAAACTCCGAAACTTAGGAGTTTTGATCCTTCTTTGAAATCTTTGCTAATCACAGATGAAGGGTCTTGGAGCAGTTTTATAACAAGAAAAAGGTGATTCAAGAACCAAGATGGCGACCAAGTAGCAGGTCGTAAGCAGCACTAGTGAGACTGGGTCGAGTCTCTTCGTAATCTAGACCCACATTGGATCAAAACGGATCTTTCCTTTTTTTTGGTGTAAAACGGCAGCAGCAACGAAAGCAGGAATGAGGGAAAGGAAAAAAAAAGGAGGAAGAGAAGTTTAAACCTCCCGCATGCAGTGGAAGCGGGGACTGCAGTACAGGCTCTGGGTTAACTGCTCGAAGATCCCGGAGCGGGCAGTTAGCGATCGACTTTCCTACCTGCTGACATGTCTGGCAAAATCCTGGATAGCTCCGAAGCAGGCAGCAAACACTAGACCAAAGGCAGCGGCGCCGGCTGCTGCGGCGCGAAGACTACGTGGAGAAACCACATCGGAGCGGACCTCGGCGGAGACTCCCGCGGAGACTCCCGCGGAGCACAGACGGACGTCAATCACAGACCCAGTGAGGAAAGGCAAGGGGGGCATCGCTGGTAAAAATCAGGCGAGTGAGCAGTCAGTGGTGGACATGCTTAGGCGGGGGAAAGATCAATCTGGTACAGCTAAATCTTCTGTGACAACGGTCCTAGAAAAGAAGCAGTGTCTAAAAGTTAAGCCCGCGTTGGATCAAGAGTCCTCACAACTAAAAAATAAAACGGTTTCTGCTACGACAGGCACCTTACCTGATTTACCTGATGTACTTGATATATCCTTAGAGGGCCCCCTCCCAATAGGCACCAATTTAAC
This sequence comes from Lissotriton vulgaris, assembly GCF_964263255.1. Lineage (NCBI taxonomy): Eukaryota > Metazoa > Chordata > Amphibia > Caudata > Salamandridae > Lissotriton > Lissotriton vulgaris. The sequence continues at coordinate 886,047,353 of NC_141694.1, forward strand.
AATGAAGGAAAATCACCTAGGAAATACCGTCATGGAAGTGAAGAATACTATGGGAGGAGAGAGCCGTACTGAAAACACTGGCACTGTAACTTTTCCTGATGAAACTGCAACCACAGAAAGTAGTGCACCCCAGTCATCGGCTAATACAGTGGATTCAACGGCAATGACCGACATAGTCTGTCCACAAGGGGATATGGCAAACCTAGAATTGGATAAAGAAAACAAACCCAGTGATTGCTTCCTCTCGGTTTTGGAGGGGGCAGAATGGTCTGATGAGTTGAGTTCATCTCTAGGGAACAGTGAATTAGACTCTGACCCAGAAGGGAGTGACAAGGACCCCCCAAACACTACTAAGAAATCAGACCCGCTTGCAAATCCACCAACCCGCAATAGGAAGAATTTAAAATGGGATTATTCCTCGGCAACACCGCTAGCTGGTAAAACTTCACCAGATGTCACTACCTCCACACCTACTCTGGATGTCATACATCAGGCCATCCTTTCCCATAGGGAAGAGACACAGTAGGACAGTAGGAAGGCACAGGCAGCAATGAGGAAGATGCAGGGGGTGGTGAGGAAGCTATCCAAGGCTTGTACCAATATCGGCAAAAGGGTGACCAACTTGGAGGAAAGGATTGTTTTAATGGAGGCAGAGGCGTCTAGCGCTTCTAATCAAGCAGATGCTGATAGTGCCCAAATTAGCGACATCCACTGGAAGCTCGAGGACTTTGAAAACAGGCAGAGAAGGAACAATCTTAGAGTCTTGGGAATCCCTTAAGGGGCAGAAGGATCAGATGCTAGAACTTGTATCACAGAATTGTTCAAATCTGCCTTCCCTGAGATATCTGACTGGAACTGGGCCATCGAGATACAAACGCCCCCCCGTTCCCCGTTCAAAATACGAGACACTGGAAGGGGAAATCCTGGTCTTTTTAGGCAACTTCTTATTGAGACAATAAAAATGCCAACAAGGGAATCTTTTCTGAATTAGATCACAGGAAATTGATCACATAATCTTTTATACTTCTGATCAACTGAACTGAATTTTTACCTGCTGTTATTTTGGATTGTCACAGTAATTTGGACACAGTAATCAAAATACTCAAGAAGAAGAAAAGCTACACAGATATTATGTTTATAAAATAACATTTCTTTATATATGTTAATTTTAGAAGGGTACTGTTACAATAAATAAATAAGAGAATTCATCAAAAACAAATGGACTTAGAAATAAATGAATTGTTCTTCTCATCCACTTGCGCTGTAGTCCACTCTTAATCAGTGATCTAATTCAGAAAAAATTCACTTGTTGGCATTTTTATTGTATCAAATATTAGCCCAAGCTCGCAAGGGTATATTGGGTCACCCACCCCTTCTAAAACTATCCTATTGAGACAGGCAATTGCAGAGAAGGCTAGACCTGAGTCCAAGAGGTCAAGTGGAGGGGTCACATTTTTTGTTCGCCCCGATTTCTGCCAAGCAACGGTGGAGAGACGCTGGAGATTAAGACAGTTAATTAGGCCCTTTCAGAAGAAAAAAGCTCAGGCCTACCTTATTAACCCAGCGCAATTAAAAGTGATTTATGACGGACGGACCCAATATTTTTCTTCGGAGATAAAAGCCAAAGACTCTTTGGGCACATTATGAAACATTATGATCTTGTGAGAATCTCATGTTTTTTTGTGTTTTTTTTCCTCCTGTTAGAAGTAGCTATAGGCTTTCTAGATAAGTTTGATGTTGCGTGTTGAGTATTGTGGGTGGGACGGTCACTTGGTGGTTGAGCTTTGATCTTTATTATGTTTTCACAAAATCTAAATGACATGTGGGTTCTACAGGATAAATTGTCGTGTATTGTGTTATGACCCAGTCTACCACTGCTGCATCCATCACATGCACAGACCTAGGTCTGAGCGTTCTCTAAGGGTGTTGGGAGCTGGAGGGGAGGGAGAGGGCAGGGGGGATCGGGGGAGGGAGGGAGTAGGGGGGTGGGAAAAGGAAAATTCTTAAGAAAATGAGAATATCTGGTACTACCTTTTGTTTATTTTATGCAATGTGAGACTGTTAAAATGTGCTTACTTGGTTGTGGCAAGATATAATCAAATCAGAAATGTTATAATGAATAATGGCAAGACTTAATATATGTTCCCTTAACATTGGGGGCTTAAATAATTGGAAAAAAAGACAAAGATTGGCGCAGTTTGTAAGGTCAATGAGGGTAGATATTCTATGTTTACAGGAGATACATATACCATGGGAAAGTAAGCATTTGTTGAACATTAGAGGGTTTGATATTCTGGCCTGTTCCTCCCAGACTTCTATAATTAGAGGGGTGGCAATCGTGGGTAAAAATTCACTAGGAGGAATAGAAGGAAATAAGGCTGATTTATTAGGAAGATAGGCTCTGGAGGAGCTTTCCTGTGATGTTACTATCTGTGGAATCTATGGTTCTAACAAAGATGACCCCGAAGTATTTAATATGTTAGAGAATGAACTAACTAGTTGGCCTACTCCCATCATCATCTGTGGGGATCTAAATATCTCCGCCTCTCTTATTAATAAAGATCCCTATGCAGGTCGGAAATCCCGGGTATTTAAAGCTTTCAGCTCTCTGATCAGTCCACATGGACTAGGTGACATCTGGGGAAATAAAATGCCCAGTAACCCAGGGTTCACTTAATTTTAATGTCCTTATCAAAGTTACCAAAATTAGATTATTTCTTAATATCTCTATCAGAATTGAGGAAAGTCAGTATAAGGAAACTACCTAAAATAATTTTGGACCATAGTCCACTTATACTGAGTTATGATAAGGGCATAACTGTGATGAAGCAACCTAGATGGACTTTCAATGGAAAGTTGTTAGTGGACAATGGGTACTTAGAACATATGAGGAAATGGACCGTGGCATTCTTTGATACTAATCACTTCAGCGTATGGGACGCCTTTAAGGCTGCCTTGAGAGGCGAAACAGTAAACTATGCCGCTCAGCTTAGGAAGCAGGAAATAGTAGAAAACGATGGGTTGTTAGGTTTGTTGGTAGCCACAGAGGAGGAACATGGGAGTGATATTCTGCACGGAAAAGACGGGAAGGAGAGTCAACAGAAAGTTAGCTCTATCAAGGCAGAGATCAATAAATTGATGGCAAAGAAGGCTGCTAGTGAATATCATTCCATAGATGTAATATGTATGAAACAGGAGAGCAAGCAGGAAGAGCTTTGGCGTTACGTATCAGACAAAGAATAATAGTAAATATACAGGAGAATGGTCGTAATTATGCGGACCCAGCAGATATCTTGAAAGTATTTCAAAACTTTTTTCAGGCACTGTACCAGGAAGAGGGGGTTCCAGATGGGACAAGTGGAAATATGAGGAAGTAGGTTATGAGCTCAATGATTTAGACAAGGAAACCCTGGAGCAAGAGGTGTCTGTTAATGAGATTCATGAGGCAATGCAAGAGCTAGCAACCTGTAAGGCAGCAGGGCCAGATAGCATCCCGTTGGAAGTTTATAAGAATCTCTCAAATGAATTAGCTCCAATACTATTAGATTTATTTAATGGAATAATATGTACTAGTCGAATTCCCGAGACATGGAAAGAGACTAATATAGTCGTATTCCATAGAAAAGGTAAACCCAAAGAAAATCCCGGCTCATATAGACCGATATCCTTTATAAATGGGGACACCAAGGTGTATGCTAAGATCTTGGCCAAGAGGCTGGGGAGGGTCATTGGTGGTCTGGTCTCCCCTTGGCAGCATGGATTCATCCCAGGCCGTGGAACAACTGACCATATAAAACGTGCCATCACCCTCTTTGATTGCCATGCTGGCACGGGGGGCGGATGGCCATGATCCTCCTCGACGCAGAAAAGGCATTTGATTGTGTAAGGTGGAATTATCTGTGGGGAGATCTGGCTCGGAGGGGGTTTGGCCCAAAAAACCTGAATGCCCTCAAAGCTATGTATAGTGACCAACAGCTAGAGTGCAGCTAATGGGTGAAAGTTCGGAAAAGATAGTTATTACAAGGGGGACACATCAAGGGTGTCCCTGCTCACCTATACTGTTCGCGTTATATATAGACCCATTGGTTCGGCAGTTATTGGAATGTAGGGACATCAAGCCAGTAACCATTAATGGGTTTGATACTAAACTTCTGGCTTATGCAGACGATCTGGCAGTGATTACCTCCGAACCCGCCGTGGCTTTCGAACAATTGTTGAGATTACTAGAAAGTACGGTGGCTATTCAAGGTACCGCCTGAATGAGGGTAAAACACAGATAATCTGCACCAATACCATTACTAAAACTAACACCAGATATGTTGGATCTGCAGTTTATCTGGGAGTCCTAATTAATTCAGTAACTGAATCGATCGTAGGGGAAACTTTACACCACTACTAAAATCAATTGCCACTGACCTTAAGAATTGATGTGCTGCATTTATCCCTTATAGGTAGATCGAATGTCTTAAAAATGATGATGTTTCCAAAGATTCTTTATATCCTCCGAGATATACCGTTTACTTTTGAGGAGGCAGTGATAAAATCAATGGAAACAATCTTCATGAATTTTATATGGCAATATGGCAAGACAAGGGGGTCTCTGAAATTCATGTCCCTACCCCAGGAACAGGGTGGGCTGGGAATACCTAATATTAGGTTTTATCATTGGGCCTGCTTGCTTTCTCAGATGGCAGTACTATTCGACTCAATCACTGGAGGGGCCGACATGCCCGTAAGGAACCAAAACCCCCCCTCTATATATGAACTATTGCTGGGCAGGGAGGAGGTGGGATTATTACTTAGGAAAACAGACCAACGTTATTTTAAGAAAACTCGATACAAGGTCATACGTAGTGCTTGGGAGGTTTGGAAATCGGTGCAAAAGCTATTGTTAATCCCTAAAATTAATCGCTATATACCACTGTGGCAATCTGGGACCTTTCGACAACTTTGTAGCGATGGAATGTGGAGACACTGGGAGCAGCTGGGCATTAGAACAGTCGGAGACATCATGGAGAATAATGTAATTCTGAGTTTTGAAATAATCCAACATAGATTCGGCATCTCTAATAATCAAAGGTTTAAATATGTACAGGTACCCCAGACTAGGCATGGGCGGAAAATCCGTTCCGCTCGCGGATTTTGCGGATTTTCGGGAAATCCGCAATCCGCGAGATTTGCGAATTTCCTGCAAAATCCGCAAATCCGCGAGCAGCGGATTTTGCTCGCACTGCTCGCACTGTTCGCGTGAGTTCCCGCCCCGCGAATAGGTGCGAAATTGCAGAAATACGATCTAAGCAAAACTGAAAGTAACTACTTACCAGGTTCAAAAGTTCAGGCACATCATTAGTAGCCATTTCCTGTAGTGCTTCCTGAGGGGCCCCTCCAGAGTTCAGTTGCCAGTTGAAACTATTATGTGACCCTGCTCTGAACCTCAGAATAGTTACACATATGCCACAAAGGTCATGAATTACAGCTAAGGGAGACAAGCAGGAGCCAGGCTGGAAGTTAAAATCCATTAATCAGCCCCTAATTCATTATTGTCAGTTGGGGCAGGGCAGGTGTTGTAACTAATTTTGCAACAATGAAAGCACTTAGCAAGTGCAAAAGATCACTAATCAGGGCGCACTAAGGAAGCAGGTGCCAGCTAAAAAAATATTCTGTGACACATTAATCAGCCCCAAATTAATTCAGGTCACTTGAGGCAGGGAAGGTGTGCTTTGCTTTGCCGAAAATAATGTACACTGGACAACCAGAGGGTGTGGTGATGAAACAGAGGGTGGCATGGGTGGGCCAGAGGGTGGCATGAGTAGTCAGAGAGTGGCAGTGGTGACAGAGAGTGGCAGTGATGAAGAAGAGTGTCCCAAACAGGTTGGACACGTAGAAACAACAAGTTCGCAAAACTTGCGACCCGACAGGTAAGTTCGCAAATTGCGAAATTGTAAAAACCCTCGCGAACTGGCAGAAACACGGGCGAACACAAAAAAAAAAAAATCCGCAAATTCGCGGGAATTCGCGGATTTTGCGGATTGCGAATCCGCAAATCCGCAAAATTCGCGAACGCGAGATCCGCAAAATTCGCTCATGCTTACCCCAGACGTTAAAGGCCACGAGACCTCGGATATCTCTTGGAAACAGAAGCAATCTACTGGATTATCTGTTAAAGGGAGGCAGAAGGGTTAGAGAGATTTATGGGATCTTAATGAGTGGTATACAGGATGACATTGAGAAATGTGAGGTCTCCTGGGCTCAGAAACTGGGCAACCCAGATGTGGATCTGGATAAAGCTTTACACTTAGATAAAAAAAATACTCCGCTCCTCGAATTTAAGAGCCCAACACTTTAAGACGTTATATCATTTATACTATATGCCAGATAAATTGTTTAAGTGGGGCAAAAGGGAAGACAACAAATGCCAAAGGTGCTTGAAAGGGCCAGCCCACCTACTACATATGTTTCATGATTGTGAAAAATTAAATCCAGTTTTCAGGGAAATCAAGGCATTTCTGGAAGGATTACTAGCCCTGAAGATCAACATATCCCCTACATTAATGATACTAGGCAGCAATAGTAAGCTGAAGCTTCAAAAGGAGATTGAAGCTTTTGTGTTTATATGTGTTGCAGTCCTACGTATCCTTATATCTTCAGGCTGTAAGGACACATCTGCACCTTCTGTGCAGGTATGGTTAACCAGACTTATGGGGATACATAACATCGAATCCTCCCTGTATGAGTGTAAGGGCTGGAAAATGCGTGAGATGGGCTGTAAGATTTGGGCTCCGCTAAATAACTAGAGAGACTTACAAATATGAATTTAAAAGCAGATTTCAATGATTTTAATCATTGTATGTACATTGGTACAACTACACCACTTAAGATTGTTTATCGGTATAACGCACATTGGTACTGTATGAATACATGACGATATTATATATCTGAGCATAGATTGATATAATAGTATGGAGACATGTAAAGTATGAATTATTTAATGAATTTGTTTTTTCTCCTTTGTACCAGAATATTCTCAAATAATAAAAAAAAAAAGGTGATGAGGTTAATGTGATTTTGTTTCTTTCCAGGAGTCTGAAAGGGGCACAACTTAGATACTCTGTAATTGAAAGAGAAGCGCTGGCAGTACATTGGGCCACAAAGACATTAAAAAATGTGCTTTGGGGCACTACATTTAGTGTAAGGACAGATCACAAACCCTTATGTGAAGTATTTAACAAAAAATGTATTGATGCTATTTCTAGCAGAATATCTAAATGGGTTGTGGCTCTCCACCCCTATAATTTTGATGTAGAGTATTTACACAGTGCGAGAAACTGCATTGCAGATACTCTTTCAAGACTTGTATGCTCCAATGAGGATGAATTCAACATCGAGGATGACGTGTGTAGCATTGAACATGATGGGATAAAAGAAGAAAGGTTGAGAGAAGAGTGCAAGAATGATGAAGTTCTTAAATAACTGTCTTTTTTAATTAAAAAAGGGTGGAATAAAAAGGTTGATGGTGATTTGGATACATTTTGGAATGTTAGAAATTAATTGTCTGAAGTTGATGGTCTCATCTTCAGGGGTTAATAAATTAATTCCTCCTTTGGTGTTCCGAGTGGACTTAATAGAGCTGGCTCACAGTGGTCACTAGGGCATGTTTAAAACTAAAGAAAGACTGAGACTTAATTACTGGTGGCCAGGCATTGATTTTCAGGTTGAACAATCTATTAGAGCGTGCATACCTTGTACCCTAAGTGAAAAACGTCTTAAACTTAGGGTCCAACCCATGGCCATCAGGGAGCGTCCTTAAGGTCCTTGACAAGAATTAGCCTTAGACATATTAGGTCCAGTCACTGGTGATGGGTGTGAAACATATGTGTTTATTTTAATTGACATGTACCATGGCCAGAAATCAAATTTACAAAATGCATTGGTTCTAAGCATGTTATTTCTATCCTTAAAGCAATCTTTGCGTGAGAAGGCCTACCTGGATTTTTATTGAATGACAATGGTGTACAATTTGTGTAGGATGAAATGGAAAATTTTTAGCAAAAGTGTTCTATAAAACACAAACACTGTTCACTTTATCATCCGGAAACTAATGGTATGGTGGAACGCTTTGTTCGTGTACTTAAAGAGTCAATTTCAATGTCAAAACAGAATGGGCTGGATTGGAAGAAAGAAGCAAACAAAAATGGTGAGGTTTATAGGTTCTTTCCACGTGCAACGACTGGATGTACCCCTTTTGATCTTCTTAAGGGAAGACATCCCAGCACTCTTGTGGTGCCTTTCTGGGTCAATGATATTGAATCTAAGAAGGAAAATGTATCCTTAGATGATCTTTGGAAGCATAAAGAACAAGATAAAGTGGTGGCACACAAACAAAGGTATGATGTCAGGAAAGCAGTCAAAACTATTGTTGTAAGAGTTGGTGACTTAGTGATGATCAAAGCCCCTTTTGGACGATAGGCATCTGTTTTTTTTGTAAACCTCATAACGTTATCAAAGTGTTGACCAATGCAAATAAGACTGAACAAAAACACTTCTCTCTTGAAGAAGGATTCCCTTACTAAACCATCCTGTGATGCGTCTATTCCCCCAACTAGTCATCTAAGGGAGAGAAGTGCAAGAACGAAAACAATACCTATGAAATTCAAGGACTTTGTAATGGATAAATAAGCTTTGTTATTATGGAAGGAAGGTATGTAATATAGTGCTCAATTTATAATTCTCAATTGCCTTTATGTTTTCCATGTTTTCCAATGTATGTTCTATGCTTGCTTATGTTTCCCTTTGATTAGCACCATGGAGATGGAATCTTACATGGTTGTGAAGAAGAGTCAGTTGCAAGTGACTCCTGCTACTTGATGGATTGGACTTTTTATTCTCTGGATTAAACTTACTTCTTTCTACAAAGGATTTCTCAATGGAGTTATTTACTTAATTTTACAGTCTGCCTTAAAAAAGACTCAGAGGAATAAGGATTAAATAACAAAAGTCAGGAAAGATTATAAAAAGGTAATTGGAGAAAGGAAACGGTACTTGAAGGATAAGGCCTGGGAAGATCTAAAAATTGCTTCAAGTCTCGCATGCTTTTTAGTAGGTGGTAAAGTTAATCCCTACGTCTAGAGATAAAATGCCCAAATTAGATACCATAGTCCCAGCTGAAGCCTGGGTAAATCATTTTTCAGAAAACGTTTCCCTGAAACCAAGGATAGTAAATAAATCTTGTGCCCTAAAAACCCCTTGTGATAAAAGATTTGTTGAGGCCCTAAGTAATCCAATAGAGGTGGGTGATGTACTGTTGGCTATAGAGAATAGTCTCCCAGAGAAAGTCCTGAGCCAGACAGAATGCGGTTGACCTATACAAGTATCTACCAGATTTTTGGGCCCCTTTGATGACAAATGTCCTATAGGCTGCAATAGTGGGCCCAGTAGTCAAGAACTGGCAAAGAATCCATTATAGTTCCGCTTTTTAAAAAGGGGATGCAACCCAACCTCCAATTTCCCTACTCGACAGTTCAGTAAAAATCTTAGGCAGGGAAATATTGTCCAAATTAGAACTTTGGGCGCACGAACATCAGGCGCTCTTGATCTATCAGTTTGGATTCCAGCCAGGACTTGGAACTGTGGAACAAACATTAAATCTGGCACTAATTGTCCAAAAGTATACCAAAGCACAAAAGGGCTGTGTTCATCTATTCTTTATGGACCTAACTTGTGCTTTCGACACAGTGACTTGGAGTAAATTATGTTCCATAATTTTACAAATGAGGATTGATGGAGCAATTATCACTTGCACAGCAGGCTTCATGAACACAACTCAGCACTCTATAGTAGTAAGGGACATTTGACTGAAGAATTCCCCCTGCGATATAGGGTTAACGCAGTGTCCAGGGCTGACCCCTTTCCTCTTTCTATTATATAGTAACGGTCTGGGAGACCAACTATGTAAGGTGGGGAAGGACACCCCAAGATTTAACTTGTGCAAATCTCCGTAGTACTGTATGCTGACAACGCTGTCCTGATAACTAAAATGTCCCACAAATACTGTTTGATTCTTTTAACGTTTTTATGAATGATCTGGGGCTAAAAGTTAATCGCACTAAATCATTTATAATGAAACGTGGACCCAAAAAATCCAAAAAGAGGACATTTCTATTGGGGGTAAAGAAATTAAGAACGTTCCGCATTTTACTTACCTAGGGGTACCATTTGATGTTGATTTTAATTGGAAGCAAGCTTTAAATATCAGCACCCTGAAATTTCTGAAATTCATTGATGACATTTTTAGATTTGCTAAAAGATTGGGTCACAAGCCAGCTAAAGAGACTGTATGTATTAACAAGAGTAAAAGCCTTTCAGTGGTAACTTTGGGGGCTGCGGTTTGGGGATACGTGAATTGCAAATCACTTCAAATAATAGATAATATGTTTTTAAGAAGACTTCTCTCAGTGCCGCAGAGCTCCTCTGTTTCTTTTTGTCATGAGGAAGTTGGTTTGAGTTATCTGAAATACTATATTGCATTACAACCACTGTTGCTCTGGATAAAAACTTGGAAGAATCCAGAGATCGCCCTCTGTAGGACATTACTGGCAGATTGTATGAAGCGGAAAAATAACTTAGATATAATCTGGTTAAGGTATGTCAAAGAGACTTTCGCCAAAATGGGCATCACAGAATATTACACAAACCCCGACACTTTAAAAAATGTATGGCCTGTCACTATTCGAGTCACTTTTCTACCAAAGTCATGAGCAGGCAAGCCCTATATGTAATTCAACTGGTCACCTAGAGCATTTCTCTCAGCCCCAAAGAGAACCCGCCCTCTACTTGCAAATTGACCTAAATGAAATGCAATATTTTTTGTTAACTAGGCCGGGTCTAAAAACTATACATTTCCTAGTTGCTTTTCCTATTCAAGGCTCATGGCTTGCATCACTCGCTGAAGACGGAGCACAGCGTGAATGGATGACGCTAATCGTCTCAGTTATTTATACAACGAAATTAATGCTCTTGAGTCAGAAGCTCAAAGGCACATACATTTAATCACACTTTTGTTCATGTCATATCTGTAGTAACTTGAATATTTGAAGAGAGGGATAAGTGCACAGCTTTATTTCTACAATTGTTTTTATCCGTTTTGGGTGCTCCGTGGGTGGCGGCCAACGTCCCTGGTCGCCTGATTAATAGATCCACATTTGTGTCTTTAATGGGGCATTAGAGACATCCCTTTGGGCACACCTAGTTCTCCTCCATAGAAAAAAGAGGATTCCACACACTTTATTCCTTTGTTTCTGTGTATATGTTTATTTTTCTTATTATTCCACTTTTATTTTACGTATTTTTTGGGAACATCCTGATCATATTCAATCTTTCATCATATTTACATCAGCGACAAAATTACATTTCTATCCAATGCATTTCGGGCGTGTCCATGTCGCCCTTCATCAGGGAATCAACACTATAAACAAAAAATAATTACAATCATGAGTAGATGTGTGTTATATTTATGTTGTGTTCAACTGTGTCAAATTACTCGCTACACCAATGTGTGTCTGGTTTACTTCACCTCCTTCACCTTATTTGCCCGTGCTACCTAGTCCACTGTTGTCATAAGTAATGCCACTTACGTGTCGCTGTAATCAACCTTCAAGTGAATCACTGAAACAAAGAGTCCATATAACAAAAAATCAATAAGATCTCTAAGGAAACCAGCTTGGTTTAGCGCTTTCCTCCACAGATAAAACTACCATAACCTCCTGATTATGAGACTGACCTGATCCATACTTTATCGGCGTCTTAACTCGTTCTTCACCACATTCAACACTCCTCCATTCCGATCGGTTGTTATGGTTACTAATAATCCGCTCTCCTATAGGCTGAAGTTCCGGTCATGTGATCACGGAACTAGACAAAATACTTCGCTTAAACTAATGTGGTGTATCAGGCAACATATCTATCTCCTCTCAAGGTTCTTACAAAGAGCAAAAAATATTCGAACACTGAAGAATAACTAAACATAACTAAACATAACTAAATTAAAACCACAGCTTAGCATTACCAATCTTTGAAAAAATATTTGGAAAAAAATACCTATTCTGTACAAGCCGATTACATGGGAACCGAACCCCCTCCTTTCTCTGAACTAAAAGCGTCCTTGATTAAATGGGTGTGCTATGGTGTTTGTGATATAATACAAGTGAACAATAGTTACATGGTGAATACGTGATGGACTCATGATTAAACATAATAATAAATAGTGTACATTTAACTTATGCCTTAATAAGGGAAGAACTCTCGCAGGAATCCTCTACCCGGAATAAGGAACAAAATGTTAGACAACTAATCTATTTAACTAAGAGACAAATCAATCAAAAGCTTCACGCAAGCACACTTATTAAATATCACCGAGCCCAGCGCATACCGAGAGGCCTAAGAATCTCCCTAAAACCTTCGCTTTGCAAAAATTCTAAGCAATTCCAGGACAAGTGGTTTGCAATTCTTAATAAATGTTCTCTGGATTTTATTTTACTAATAATAGAGGAACTATCAGGAATACTAGAAGACCTAACAAAAGAAATTGCTGAGGTTTCAATGGACTTATCAAATATGTTAACTGAGGAAGAACTATCGCAAACATTAAGAGACATAAAAGATCAAATGGAAAAACATACAAAGAACATTAATGAAAGAAAAATAAGAAAATTCAAAAGGGATACCCTTGACTATAAGTTAGGGGAAGTATACACATGGGCCGACATCCACGCCCAAAAGAGAAGAAATCGTCCATATTCACCTAACACAGATACATCATCCACAGGAAGCGATACTTCACAGAGAACCCAAAGACCACAGCCAAGTTCGAAACAACGAGAACAAGCCCAGACAGGGCCAAGATCTCAATCAGAAGGAAGGACACAAGATGACGCACAAATGGAACAACCAACTACTAGTATTCCAACAACAGTTAATCCTTTTTTAGAACAAGGCCAAGCCCAAAAAGGCGACCCCGGAGAGGACAAAACAAAAGAAAAAGACAAAGAGAAGGAACACCCGAACACGAGGAGTACCACAATACCGAGGAAAGACAAGGACAAGAAAAAGACACAAACGTAAACCAATTGGTTATTAACATTAGTGACTACCAACCGAACAAACATGAACTCAACCTGTTACAGAGAGGGACTTAATTTGTACCGACAACCAATACAGATACATTGGAACTAGAAGTGAGTTTTTTCAAGCTCATGCGGAAATTAAGACTTCGCCATTTTTTTGATAACATTCTTCCTCAACCAGATAAAGAGCCGGATGATCAATTGTGTGGATTACGAGCTACCAGTACTTTTCAAGCACCAGTGAGCCACAAAACTCTGGATCTTTTTGAAAAAATGGTAAAACAAAACCTAACCCAATTAAAGTGTGATAAAAGCATAAAAAGAAATATGACCCAAAAGGATTTGGATTGTTTGAGAAAATTGGCTACCAACACAAACTTAAGGTTCACCAAAGCAGACAAGGGAGGCGCCCTAGTAATTATGAACAATTCTATGTATGAGAAGAAGGTCTTGGAGCACATCTCAGACGTAAACACCTATTTGCAACTAAATGGAAATCCCACAGCGGAATTCTCAAAAATACTAGGAAACATCATTAACAGAGCACACGAAATGGGCACCATCAACACCAAAACCAAGAACTTTCTAACAAAACCAAATCCAAAAAGTCCGGTATTTTACATGATACCAAAAATTCATAAGAACTTGACGGATCCACCACTTCGGCCAATTGTTTAGAACTGAGGAAGTTTTCATGAACCCATTGGTCAACTTATTGATAAACATCTTCAACCCACAGTGAAAAATATGAGAACGTATGTCAAAGATACTACGGATTTTTGGTTGAAACTGGACAAAATCATCATAAACACGGAGGAACCAATCATCATGTGTACAGCAGACGTGCGCTCTCTGTACACGTCAATACCACATCACCTAGGCATGGAAGCAATAGAGAAAGCTTTATTGAACACTGATTTGAACCACAAACTACAGGTATTCCTTATGGAACTCAAGACTTTCACTCTGTATCAGAGTTACTTCAGATACGGGGACCTATGGTATCAACAACTCACAGTAACAGCCATGGGAAATTCGGCGGCGCCGGTATACGCCAATATCTTTATGCAGGACTATGAAGAAACCAATTTGTTCTCAAAATCAATATGGAATGAAAACCTAAAATTCATTGATGATATTTTCATTATTTGGAAATCTTCAAAAGACCTATTGGAACAAGCTCTGTGTGAGTTTAACGAAGAAGACAGTCGTATACAACTTACTTGGGATATCTCAGAATCTACGGTAACCTTTTTGAATGTGAGGATAACCATCACAAATGAAGGATTTGAAACAAGCATGTACCGAAAAGAAACAGACAGAAACAATATGTTGCATTTTGCTAGCTTTCACCAACCAAGTTTAAAAAAACATTTACCCTACTCACAGATGACCAGGGCCAAAAGAATCACATCGGACAGCACTAAAGTAGACACCACATTGGAAGAAATGTCAATGAGATTTATGAATAGAGGGTATCCCAAAGAAATCATAGATAACACCAAAAAAAGAGTGGACGCCATAGACAGGAAAGAACTTTTGAAACCTACAAAAAAAATTAGGAAGCTCGAATAGTAGCGGTATCTAAATATTCAACACAAAGTCACAATTTAAAAAAAATAATTATCAAACATTGGAAAATGCTTAAGCTGGAACCAGATTTTCAAAAATCGTTTGATCAAATTCCTATTTTCGCTCACACCAGAGCCCAAAATTTGGGAGTTATTTTAAACATCATCAACCTCTAACCAAAGAGTATAAGGGTACAAAACCATGTCTAAGCTGTGGAAATTGCAACAGCATCATCAGAGGTAATGTGATAAACCACCCAATGAAAGGAAAAGAGATCAAAGTGAGAGTCAATGCGACTTGTAATTCCAAAAATGTAATATACGCATTAAAATGTCCATGCGGAAAATTATACATTGGGAAGACAGAAAGAAGTATAAAGACAAGATTGACAGAACATAAGTCTAACATAAGGATGAAAAATATCAAATCTTCAGTGGCTACCCATTTCATGGAGGCGCAGCACAACATCTCGCAATTAAAATACATGGTATTGGAGACTGTTGAAATAACAGAAGGAAGAGACAACACCAAATTTATGCAGCAGCGAATGAACTTTTGGATACACAAACTGGGCACGCAGAGCCTGAACGGGCTCAATGAACGAAGTGAACTATCATGTTATCTATAAATAGACTGGAAGCTTTTCCTGTTGTCTCCTTGTGCTGGAAAGGAAACCTGCGAAGTTAAATGTACACTATTTATTATTATCTTTAATCATGAGTCCATCACGTATTCACCATGTAACTATTGTTCACTTGTATTATATCACAAACACCATAGCACACCGATTTAATCGAGGACGCTTTTAGTTCAGAGAAAGAGGGGGTTTGGTTCCCATGTAATCTGCTTGTACAGAATAGGTATTTTTTTCCAAATATTTTTTCAAAGATTGGTAATGTTAAGCTGTGGTTTTAATTTAGTTATGTTTAGTTATTCTTCAGTGTTCAAATATGTTTTGCTCTTTGTAAGAACCTTGAGAGGAGATAGATATGTTGCCTGATACACAACATTAGTTTAAGCGAAATAGTTTGTCTAGTTCCGTGATCACATGACCGGAACTTCAGCCTATAGGAGAGCGGATTATTAGTAACCATAACAACCGATCGGAATGGAGGAGTGTTGAATGTGGTGAAGAACGAGTTAAGACGCCGATAAAGTACGGATCAGGTCAGTTTCATAATCAGGAGATTATGGTAGTTTTATCTGTGGAGGAAAGCACTAAACCAAGCTGGTTTCCTTAGAGATCTTATTGATGTTTTGTTATATGGACTCTTTGTTACAGTGATTCACTTGAAGGTTGATTACAGCGACACGTAAGTGGCATTACTTATGACAGCAGTGGACTAGGTAGCACGGGCAAATAAGGTGAAGGAGGTAAAGTAAACCAGACACACATTGGTGTAGCGAGTAATTTGACACAGTTGAACACAACATAAATATAAGACATCTCTACTCATGATTGTAATTATTTTTTGTTTATAGTGTTGATTCCCTGATGAAGGGCGACATGGACACGCCCGAAAAGCATTGGATAGAAATGTAATTTTGTCGCTGATGTAAATATGATGAAAGATTGAATATGATCAGGATGTTCCCAAAAAATACGTAAAACAAAAGTGGAATAATAAGAAAAATAAACATATACACAGAAACAAAGGAATAAAGTGTGTGGAATCCTCTTTTTTCTATGGAGGAGAACTAGGTGTGCCAAAAAGGGATGTCTCTAATGCCCCATTAAAGACACAATTATCTGTAGTAACTTCATATGAAACATGATTCATTATGTAACAATTTCACTGTGCATTAACAATGTAAAACTTCTTCATAAATCATACAATGATGGCCTGTATCAGTAATTAACTGGTAAACAATTTCCAAAAACTCAAATCCAGATCCCAAAGTTCAAATATAGATCCTAATGCATTTGGGGTTCCAAGAACAAACCCTTCTTCAGGGGGTATATCATGTACTCATGAAGAACAGGCAATGTCCAAATGCTATATCCGCAGGAGCCTACAACACAAGTGATAACATATTGGTACACAGTACAGATGTGCTCATCGAAATTATACATATGTTTACATTAATGTCAATGCCAATATAGAATTTGCACTCTGAAAAATAACAATCGAAAGAAAAACTAAAATGTGCATATTAGTACGCGAGACCCAACGTGAATGGTCTAAGGCCAAAAATACTCACAATCTATGTTGTACTAAGTTCTTTACCATTACTCTCATTTAAACAAATATCCCCCTTTCCTATCTAAAGTGCTAACTGAATCGTAACACACAGCCATCATGGCTCTTAACATTCTTACCAAAGAGATCAAATTTGAAGTGCAGAAGTTTACTGAACGAGTCACTCTGCCCAAATCGACCAGTTATCGAATGTTTTTCATCATGACACGTGGTTCAGTCAACAGTCGAGCCTCACTTCGTGTGTGGACTGTAACAAGTGAAAATTTAAATTTATAAGAACCAAGTATGCTGAATACTCTGGAATTTCCCTGTCTATCTTCTTCAAAATCAAAAAATTCTTACCAAAAAAATGTTTTCAAGGCTTGTGACCTGGCCGACGCCCACAAATAATTACAGTCTGTTCCCACAAAGATCCACTCACGTGTCTATGAAAGACAGAATTATAAAGGAGCTTGAGTTCAAATCCTCACAGTATATTAAAATAAACATGCAGTGTGCACTAACGTATTGTTGCTCACCAAAATCCAGCGATCCTCAGAATACCAGCGTAGTTAACCAACGTGTGTCTCTGTCTTCTGTATTCGATCACAAGCTATCCCTGCATGCCTTGCTCTTAAAGGCATAGTGTGCCATTTCTACGTATGTTCTACTCTCATAGGTAGGGTTCGAGACTGTACTCAATGTGCCGAAAAAGGTACAAAAAGTGATCACATATTAACGAAAAAGAAAAACAAATGAAACAGGTATCATTGTGCATACCAGCACAGTGAAAACTCAACACCTTTGCCAATAGGTCTAGAAAATGTTGAGAGAAACATATTCGAACACTTTTTTATCCACAAACTGTAACTTTATTGTTCACCAAGTGATATGTTGGTGTGTATCTCATGTATCCTAATTCATGGACTAAGTTCATTATATGCCTCTAGGGCCAATTGATGCTTGAGTAACTGAAAATCCTCGAACAGTGTGAGTGTTTTAAAAAATATATATATACACCAACCCTTCTATGGGGCTGCAGTGAGTGACATTGTATGAGACAGTGTGTATTATTTCTTTGTGTGGTGAAAAAATAATCAACAAAGAATATCATATGCAAATAAAGTTGAAATAATTTAAAGAAGAAAATAATTAACAATGAAATAAAATTAAGCAGAGTGCAAATTCTGTACATAGTAACAAATCTCAAATAATACATATCACAGGAAGCAAATCATTTCATAATGGTCATTTAACCCTCCCGGAGTCACAGTGCCTAGGGTTTTGATCCAATGTGTTTCTCTGCGTGCTAGCGCATTATTAATGTCAGTCCCTGACCTTTGAATGATGTGCTCAAGTACTGTGAAACGCAATTGTGGTATAGTGTGTGATGCCTGCACCCAATGTGCAGCTAATGGTGATGTGGTGTTCCGATTACGAATTCTGCTCTTATATTCCACTATTCTGGATTTAATCTTGCGAATAGTTCTCTCAACATAAACTAATTCACATAGGCATTTAATTGCATATATCACGTGTTCTATATTGCAATCCGATGTATATCACAATTTCAACTGTTTACCTGTATGTGGATGCGTAAACAAGTCCCCAAGATTACATTACTGCATTGTACACAGTTATAACATTGTCACATGCCTTTGTGGCTGCCTGTGTATGTCTCTCTTGGTTTCAATAATTCCCGTAAGTTTCTAGGTCTTGTGTGAGCAAATAAAGGTGGACCCTTAAAGATGCTTGCAAATCAAGAAAAGAAAAGAATCACTTTGGACAACACCACTTGTGACAATCAGATTCAAGAACAATGTATGAGATTTAAGGAAAGAGGATATCCCTCTGAGATATTGGAGAAAGCAGCTAAACAAATTAAATCTAAGCAGAGGGAAGAATTGTTACTGCCCTGTAAGAAAGTAGAGCAAAAACGTGAAGTGTTTGTATTGAAACACTCCTCTCAAGTAACACAGATTAAAAAGATCATAAGAGATAGTTGGGAAATCATAGACCAAGAACCTGATTTTGCAAACATCTTAAAGGGTCCACCTTTATTTGCTCACACAAAACCTAGAAACTTACGGGAATTATTGAAACCAAGAGAGACATACACAGGCAGCCACAAAGGCATGCGAAAATGTTATAACTGTGGACAATGCAGTAATCTAATCTTGGGGGACTTGTTTACGCATCCACATACAGGTAAACAGTTGAAATTGCGACATACATCAGATTGCAATACAGAACAAGTGATAAATGCAATTAAATGCCCATGTGGTTTAGTTTATGTTGGGAGAACTAGTCGCAAGATTAAAACCAGAATAGTGGAACATAAGAGCAGAATCCTTAATCGGAACACCACATCACCATTAGCTGCACATTGGGTGCAGGCATCACACACTATACCACAATTGCGTTTCACAGTACTTGAGCACATCATTCAAAGGTCAGGGACTGACATTAATACTGCGCTAGCACGCAGAGAAACACATTGGATCAAAACCCTAGGCAGTGTGACTCCGGGAGCGTTAAATGACCATTATGAAATGATTTGCTTCCTGTGATATGTATTATTTAAGATTTGTTACTATGTACAGAATTTGCACTCTGCTTCATTTTAATTTCATTGTTAATTCTTTTCTTCTTTAATTTATTTCAACTTTATTTGCATAAGATATTCTTTGTTGATTATTTTTTCACCACACATAGAACTAATACACACTGTCTCATACGATGTCACTCAGTACAGCCCCATAGAAAGGTTGGTGTACATATATTTTTTAAAAAACACTCACACTGTTCGAGGATTTTCAGTTACTCGAGCATCAATTGGCCCTAGAGGCCTATAATGAACTTAGTCCATGAATTAGTATACATGAGATACACACCAACATATCACTTGGTGAACAATAAAGTTACAGTTCATGGATAAAAAAGTGTTTGAATATGTTTCTCTCAACATTTTCAAGACCTATTGGCAAAGGTGTTGAGTTTTCACTGTGCTGGTATGCACAATGATGCCTGTTTCATTTGTTTTTCGTTTTCGTTAATATGTGAGAACTTTCTGTACCTTTTATGGCACATCGAGTACAGTCTCGAACCCTACCTATGAGAGTAGAACATACGTAGAAATGGCACACTACGTCTTTAAGAGCAAGGCATGCAGGGATAGTTTGTGATCGAATACGGAAGACAGAGACACACATTGGTTAACTACGCTGGTATTCTGAGGAACGCTGAATTTCGGTGAGCAACAGAACGTTAGTGCACACTGCACCTTTATTTTAATATACCGTGAGGATTTGAACTCAAGCTCCTTTATAATTCTGTCTTTCATAGACACGTAAGTGGATCTTTGTGGGAACAGACTGTAATTATTTTCGGCCGTCGGCCAGGTCACAAGCCGTGAAAACATTCTTTTGGTAAGAATTTTTTGATTTTCTAGAAGATAGACAGGGAACTTCCCGAGTATTCAGCATACTTGGGGGCAGATTTACGTTGCCTGACGCATCTCTGCAAATCGGCAGAGAAGCGCCAGGAAAGATACGTCGCGCAAATCCATCCTTGCGCCACCCATGATGCGCCGCATTTACAATGCGGCGCACCATGGTGCAAGGAAGGGCAGATGCGTGACGCATCTTTTGGCTTACGGGCGGCGCATTGCTGGAGTCGCGTCGCAAGCGCGACGCAACTCCTGCAATGCACAGGGGCCACCCATATATTACATGGTGCGTCACTCCTCAAGCAGGCGTAAGGAATTGACGTAGCAGCTTTGGGAAAGTGACTCAGTGAAATCTTGTAGATTTCACTGAGTTTTCACTGAGTCACTTTCCAGGGGCGCTCCTGCGACGGAACGCCCCCCCCTGCACCGGAACGCCTACATGAAACCTGACTCAGGTTTCATGTGGCGCAGGGCCTTACACCGTGACGCATCTCTATAGATGCATCACGTTGTAAATGCCTCATAGGGATGCGCCACGTTTACGCCGCCTTGCGTGACGCAACTGCGGCGTAAACGTGGTGCAAGGGGCTTGTAAATCTGCCCCTTGGTTCTTACAAATTTAAATTTTCACTTGTTACAGTCCACACACGAAGTGAGGCTCGACTGTTGACTGACCCACGATCTCATTGGTAAGAATGTTAAGAGCCATGATGCCTGTGTGTTATGATCAGTTAGCACTTTAGATAGGAAAGGGGGATATTTGTTTAAATGAGAGTAATGGTAAAGAACTTAGAACAACATAGATTGTTAGTATTTTTGGCCTTAGACCATTCACGTTGGGTCTCGAGTACTAATATGCATATTTTCGTTTTTCTTTCGATTGTTATGTTTCAGAGTGCAAATTCTATATTGGCATTGACATTAATGTAAACATGTGTATAATTTCGATGAGCACATCTGTACTGTGTACCAATATGTTATCACTTGTGTTGTAGGCTCCTGTGGATATACCATTTGGACATTGCCTGTTCTTCACGAGTACATGATATATATCCCCTGAAGATGGGTTCTTTCTGGAACCCAAACTGCATTGTGATCTATATTTGAACTTTGGGATCTGGATTTGAGTTTTTGGAAATTGTTTACCAGTTAATTACTGATACAGGCCATCATTGTATGATTTATGAAGAAGTTTTACATTGTTAATACACAGTGAAATTGTTACATAATGAATCATGTTTCATATGAAGTTACTACAGATATGACATGAAAAAAGGTGTGATAAAATGTATGTGCCTTTGAGCTTCTGATTCAAGAGCATTAATTTTGTTGTATATAACTGAGACGATTAGCGTCGTCCATTCACGCTGTGCTCCGTCTTCAGGTTGTGGTTTTCCACAGCCCTCTTTGAATTGTTCCAGTACAGAGAGTTTGATAGGGGTCTGATCTTTCTCAGCAGCGGTAGCACGCACATAAGCCTTAGATTATTTTGAATTTACATTACATTTGGTTTAAATTTTCTCAGTTGTGGTGTGCAGTCGCACTCTCTTTACTTGTATTGCATCACTCCCTGTCTGTCCTTGTTACAGCTTCTCATGCCAAAGCACTATGTAGATTTTATACCCCCAGAGGAATCAGTTCATTCGCCCATTATTACTTGCAGCAGGGGATAGAAATTTGCAACTGGCATTGGAATACCTACTCTCCCTAGGAACAAATGAGATTATATACTGCATTTTTATTTATTTATTTACTGTTTGTAAGCTTTGTAGTAAATATTAGTCATTTTTAAAACCTGTCATTTTTGTGTATGTGGATTTGCTGTCTCTTAAATGAAAATATGTATCTGCAATCTTTTATGGCTCTTTTAGAGTCGAATAAAGTATTTTTGACTGACTGACTACTATATGTGCGGATCTTGCTAACCTCAGAACCTTCAATATCAAAGTCATGATAAATAGCCTGGAACAGGCTGGGCTGTACCACCCCCCTTAATTTATAGGACAATCCTTTCTCTGCAAGATACTGGTAAACAAACTCCGTTTTATAATCTGACGCGAGTGGAAATGTGCTCTTAATGCTACAGAGGCTCAAGGGTTGGAGCACTGGTCAATTATTCATTGTTTGTCATTTGCTTTTTAATTGCCATAGATTTGTGCCCCTTCATAATAGTCTTATTGTGCACCAATGGATCCTTAGCATGATTACACCACATCCAACACCGTTACAACCGTTAAATTGGTTTAAAGGGATATAGTAAATTCTACACCTACCACTGGCACCAATAACTGCAAGTTGGATACATTGCTACTGTGTGTGTTGGGAGTAATCTCTAAAGAAACGGATTTAACAGTGAGGCAATGTTATACCTGACACTCTTCAGGTAGTGTTTCTCTAAACCTCTTGGATTTTTCCTACTGGGTTTTGCAGATTCTCTTGTACTGGCATTAGGGCTTTGGGCACTTTCCTATGATGAATGCAGCGTGAATGAGCGCACAAACTTCCTACACAGGATAGAAAGTGGTGTGTACTAGATGTTTTTAAAACATGTGTCCAGCCTGCCGTTGAAGGCTGGTTTGCGCACTTGCACCAATGATGTGCTTAAACAAGTGTCCAGCCTGTCAATGCAGGACAGTGTGTACACTTGCTCTAATAGTGATCCTAAACATGTGTCCAGCCTGCCATTGCAGATCTGTGTGTGTGAAATTGCGCTTCTGCTCGGGCTGTCCTTTTTAAATCAGTAGCCATCCTTAGAGGATCTTTCACCACCACTAGAGCACAGCTTTTCAAACTTTTCATGTTGGTGACACTTTTTGGAAATGCATCAATTTAGGACACAGTAAGGCAGTGTAGTGAGCGAGCGTAGCGAGCGAGCCCAAACCGCCTAATGGAGGGTTCGGGGGGGTTCTCCCCCAGGAAGAAACATTTTAAATAAAAGTGGGCAAATGGTGCATTCTCAAGCAAATTTGAGAGAGCAAGAAGGTTACTAAAGCAATTGTGAATCTGTTCTGAGAAAGAAAGTGACTGACAAAACTGGGTGTAAGGTTAGGTTTATGCCTGAAGCAAGAATATAATCATGCACACATTGACACATGCCCCGGCGCTATACGGCAAAAAGAGGGCTGGCTCAACCACTGCCAACCCTTTCAACCATGCACAAAGTCCGCCTGCTGGCGAGCGAGCCCGAACCACCCAAGAGGAGGTTGGGGGGGTTCTCCCCTCAGAGAAAATTTTGAAATAAAAGTGGACAAATGGTGCATTTTCAAGCAAATTTGAGAACGCAGCAAGGTTAATAAAGCAATTGTGAATCTTTTCTAGCAAAGACAGCGACTGGCAAAACTAGGTGTAAGGTTAGGTTTGTGCCTGAAGCAAGAATATAATCATGCACACATTGACACATGCTCCAGGGATTTAGGGAACAAAAAGGGCGGGTGCACTGCCAACCCTTCCAACCATGCACAAAGTCTGCCTGCTGCCTTGCTGAATATGAGTTATACAAAAATCCATTCAGAAAGGGGAAATCGTGAGTGGTGAAACAATCATGCAACTAATCAGCTGGTATCTGCGCATTGAACTCAGATGGGACCGCTCTCCGTTTCTAAGTGCTGTAATATACAGGCAATATATTTACCAATGTTTTGGAAGTATGGAAGGTTGAGTCAATCTTGCAGTAATTCTGACTGATGTTTTCAGTCACAGAAAGACACTGCACCAAGAATGTCCTGAAAACCTGACTTCATCCCATTTCCTAGTGAGATTTCTCTGTGAAGCAGGATAAAGTGCTAGGAATTTTCCTGATTAACCATGAACCATTCTCTTGTGGGAAATCTGTACCAATGTCCAGTGAGTGACAGAGTAACACGACTAAACAGCATTATGTACAGTTGAATACAACATTCTTCATAAGTCATAGCGCTTCTTTCCAATAAAAAGTCTTATTATAGTTATAATACTTCCTTCCAGCATGCAGGGCCCCCCACACAATACCAGCAAGGGCCTACAATAGAAGATACATTGAATGGTTCATTGCATGAGAAAAAGAGAACTGTACAAACAATCTACTAATATCTCATTATTAAAGGTCGGTACAAGTATTCTTATTTTAAAATGGGAGGAACAATGTTAAACTATTAATGGCTCACAATGATCTATCACATCTTCAATCATAAAAACTGAATTCCATGCCGTGGGGATGCTCGCAAACAAACTCACCCTAGTGACCTGGCTGTCAACCGAAGCCGTCACTTAAGAATACTCCAGAAAACATAAATACCAAACAGAGGCGTATTACAACACAGCCCCTTAAGCTCTACCCCTGACATCCTCATCCAAATCCAAGAGGTAAAATGCATCTTTGCTACACAGCTTAAGACCAAAGGATTGACATCTCCCAAGCAGGCAAATAACATAAAATGCATTCTGAAAAATTATATGGGCAAAAGCAATAAAACGGATGGCAACATTCAGAACATGAATCAACATTGAGGGTAGGATGCACACCAATTTCTTTAATGGTTCATCCAAATTTGTCCGTTTATATCTCAGAGTGCATGCAGATCGATTGTGTGCCATGTTGGAACATTCAGAACATGAACATATGCTGGTAATGCACTTACAGTAGAAAGAAAGTACTCTATGAACCCAAGATGTTAAGCGTTTTCCTTCTGAAAGCGAAAGTTGCAAAATAGGCCACAGATTTGCCCACACAGTAAGACACTCTTTTCAAAAGTTAATTGGTTGCATTCTGTTTGAAAATTGCTGTCTGCACGTGTTAAATTGGCACTAACGAGGGCACACATTTGCGGGCAACATTATTGTGTTAAAATGAGAAAACAGTGGAATAATGTTGCTACCATGTGTGCTCCCTCTGTCTCCCTCTCTGTCTCCATCTCTCTGTCTCCCTCTCCTTCTGTCTCCCTTTGTCTCCCTCCCTCTGTCTGTCTCCCTCTCCTTCCCTCTGTCTCCCCCTGACTCCCTCCCTCTGTCTCCCTCTACCTCCCTCCCTCTGTCACACTCTCTCTATCTCCCTCCTTTTGTCTCCCTCTCTCTCTGTCTCCCTCTCTCTCTGTCTCCCTCCCTCTCCCTGCCTCTGTCAACCTCTGTCTCCCTCTCTCTCTCCCCCTCTGTCTCCCTCTCTCTCTCTCCCCCTCTATCTTCCTCCCTCTCCCTCTCCCTATCTGTCCATCCCTGACTCTGCCTCTATCGGTCTGTCTGTCCCTGTCTCTGTCTGTCCCTGTCTCCCTCCCTCTGTCTCCCTCTCTGTGTCTGTCTCTGCCTCTATCTATCTTCCCCATCCCTGTCTCAGCCTCTATCTGTCTCTGTCTGTCCCTGTCTCCCTCCCTCTCTCTGTCTCTCTCCCTCTCTCACTGTCTCCCTCTGTCTCACTCACTCTGTCTATCTCCCTCTTTCTCTCTCTGTCTCCCTCTGTCTGTCTCCCTCTGTCTCCCTCTCTCTGTCTCCACTCTATCTCTGTGTCCCTCCCTCTGTCTCCCTCTATCTGTCTCCCTTTCCCTCCCTCTGTCTACCCCGGACTCACTCCCTCTGTCTCCCCTCCTCTGTCTCCTTCTCTCTCTGTCTCCCTCCCTCTCCCTCCCTCTGACACCCTCTGTCTCCCTCTCTCTCTCTCCCTCTGTCCCCTTCTCCCATTCTGTCTCGCTGTCTCTCTGTCTCTGTCTTTCTCAGTTGCTGCCTCTATCTGTCCCTGCCCCTATCTGTCTGTCTATCCCTGTCTCTGTCTGTCTCTGTCTGTCTCTGCCTCGATTTGTCTGCCCCTGTCCCTGTATCTATCTGTCTCTGTCTGTCCCTGTCTCTGTCTGTCTCTATCTCTGTCTGTCTCTGTCTCCCTCCCGCTCTCTGTCTCTCTCTCTCTGCCCCCTAACTCTCTCCCTGTCTCCCTCCCTCTCTCTATATCTCTCTCTTTCTCCCTCTCTCTCTCTCCCTCCCTGTCTCTCTCTGTCTCCCTTTGCCGCCCTTTGTCTCCCTCTGTCTCACTCACTCTGGCTGCCTCCCACTCTCTCTCGCTCTGTCGCTATCTCACTCTCTCTGTCTCCCTATTGTCTGTCTCCCTCTCTCTCTCTCTCTCTCTCTCTCTCTCTCTCTCTCTCTCTCTATCTCCCTCTCTCTGTCTCCATCTGTCTCCCTCCCTCTCTCTCCCCCTCCTTCTGTCTGTCTCCATCTTGTCTGTCTCCTCCCTCTGTCTCCCTCTAACTGTCTCCCTCTCGTTGTCTCCCTCTCTCTGTCTCCCTCTCTCTCTGTCTCCCTCCGTCTCCCTCCCTCTGTCACCCTCTGTCTCCCTCTAACTGTCTCCCTCTCTCTGTCTCCCTCTATCTACCTCCCTTGCTCTCTGTCTTCCTCCCTCTCCCTCCCTCTGTCACCCTCTGTCTCCCCCTCTGTCTCCCTCTCTCTCCCTCTTTCTCCCTCCATCTCCCTCTCTGTCTCTCTGCCTCACTGCCTCTGTCTGTCTCAGTCTCTGCCTCTATCTGTCTGTCCCTGTATCTACCTCTATCTGTCTGTCTGTCCCTGTCTCTGTCTGTCCCTGTCTCCCTCCCTCTGTCTCCCTCTCCGTCTCTCTGTCTCTATCTCCCTCCCTCTCTCTGTCTCTCTCTTTGTCTCCCTCCCTCTCTCAACCTCTCTCTCTGACTCTGTCTGTTTCCCTCTTTCTCACTCACTCTGTCTATCTCCCTTTCTCTCTGTCTCCCTCTCTCCATCTCCCTCTCTCTCTCCCTCTCTCTCTGTCCTCTCCCTCTGTCTCCCTCTATCTGTCTCCCTATCCCTCCCCCTGTCTACCCCGGACTCACTCCCTCTGTCCCCCTCTCTCTCTGTCTCCCTCTGTCTCCCTCCCTCTGTCACCCTCTGTCTCCCTCTCTCTCTCTCCCTCTGTCTCCCTCCGTCTCCCTCTCCCTCTATGTCTCTCTGCCTCTCTGTCTCTGTATGTCTCCGTCTCTGCCTCTATCTGTCTGCCCCTGTCCCTCTGTCTCACTCACTCTGGCTGTCTCCCTCTCTCTCTCTCTCTCTCTCTCTGTCTCTCTCTCTCTCCTCTATCTCCCTCTCTCTGTCTCCATCTGTCTCCCTCCCTCTCTCTCCCCCTCCTTCTGTCTGTCTCCATCTTGTCTGTCTCCTCCCTCTGTCTCCCTCTAACTGTCTCCCTCTCGTTGTCTCCCTCTCTCTGTCTCCCTCTCTCTCTATCTCCCTCCGTCTCCCTCCCTCTGTCACCCTCTGTCTCCCACTCTGTCTCCCTCTCTCTCTCCCTCTGTCTCACTCCATCTCCCTCTCTGCCTCTCTGGCTCTGTCTGTCTCAGTGTCTGCCTCTATCTGTATGTCCCTGTCTCTGCCTCTATCTGTCTGTCTGTCCCTGTTCTGTCTGTCCCTGTCTCCCCCCCCCTCCGTCTCTCTGTCTCTGTCTGTCTCTGCCACTATCTGTCTGCCCCTGTCCCTGCCTCTGTCTCTCTCTGTCTCCCTCCCTCTCTCTCTCTGTCTCTCTCTCTGTCTCTCTCTGTTTCCATCTGTCTCACTTACTCTGTCTATCTCCCTCTCTCTCTGTCTCCCTCACTCTCCCTCTGTCTGTCTCTGTCTGTCTCCCTCTCTCTGTCTCCCTCCCTCTGTCTCCTTCTATCTGTCTCCCTCTCCCTCCCTATGTCTACCCTAGACTCACTTCCTCTGTATCCCTCCCTCTATCTCCCTCTCTCTCTGTCTCCCACAGTTTCCCTCTCTCTCTGTCTCCCTCCCTCTGTCTCCCTCCCTCTGTCTCCCTCCCTCCGTCTGTCTCCCTCTGTCTGTTTCCCTACCTCTGTCTTCCTCCCTACCTCCATCGCCCTCCCCTGTCTCCCTCTGTCTCACTCACTCTGTCTATCTTCCTCTGTCTCCCTCTGTCTCCCTATGTCTGTCTCCCTCTGTCTCCCTCTCTATGTCTCCCTCTCTCTCTGTCCCCCTCCCTCTGTGTCCCTCTATCTGTCTCCCTTTCCCTTCCCTCTGTCTACCATGGAGTTACTCCCTCTGTCTCCCTCCCTCTGTCTCCCTCTCTCTCTGTCTCCCTCCCTCTCCCTCCCTCTGTCACCCTCTGTCTCCCTCTCCCTCTCTGTCTCTCTGCCTCTCTGTCTCTGTCTGTCTCAGTCTCTGCCTCTGTCTGTCTGTCCCTGCCCCTATCTGTCTGTCTATCCCTGTCTCTGTCTGTCTCTACCTCTATTTGTCTGCCCCTGTCTCTGTCTGTCTCTGTCTCTATCTCTGTCTGTCTCTGTCTCCCTCCCTCTCTCTGTCTGTCTCTCTGTCTCCCTCCCTCTCTCTGTCTCTCTCTCTGTCTCCCTCCCTCTCTCTTTGTCTCCCTCCCTTTCTCTCTCTCTCTCTCTCTCTCTCTCCCTCTCTCCCCCTCTCTCTCTCTCCCTGTCTCTCTCTGTCTCCCTTTGTCTCCCTTTGTCTCCCTCTGTCTCACTAACTCTGGCTGTCTCCATCTCTCTATAATTCTCTCTCTATCTCCCTCTCTCTGTCTCCCTCCCTCTCTCTCCCTCTGTCTCCCTCCATCTGTGTCTCCCTCTTGTTTGTCTCCTCCCTCTGTCTCCCTATCTCTGTCTCCTTCTCTCTAGCTCCCTCTCTCTCTGTCTCCCTCCCTCTGTCACCCTCTGTCTCTCCATCTCCCTCTCTGTCTCTCTGCCTCTAACTGTCCGTCCCTGTATCTGCCTCTATGTGTCTGTCTGTCCCTGTCTCTGTCTGTTTCTGTCCTCCTCCCTCTGTCTCCCTCTCCGTCTCTTTGTCTCAGTCTATCTCTGCCTCTATCTGTCTTCCCCTGTCCCTGTCTCTGCCTCTATCTGTCTCTGTCTGTCCCTGTCTCTGTTTGTCTGTCTCTATCTCTGTCTGTCTCTGTCTCCCTCCCTCTCTCTGTCTCACTCTCTCTGTCTCCCTCCCTCTCTCAACCTCTCTCTCTGTCTCTCTCTGTTTCCCTCTTTCTCACTCACTCTGTCTATCTCCCTCTCTCTCTGTCTCCCTCTGTCTCCCTCTGTCTGTTTCCCTCTCTGTCTCCCTCTCTCTCTGTCCCCCTCCCTCTGTCTCCCTCTCTCTGTCTCCCTCTCCCTCCCTCTGTCTCCCTCTCTCTCTCTGTCTCCCTCCCTCTGTCACACTCTCTCTCCCTCTGTCTCCATCCGTCTCCCTCTCACTCTCTGTCTCTCTGCCTCTCTGTCTCTGTCTGTCTCAGTCTCTTCCTCTATCTGTCTGTCCCTCCCCTATCTGTCTATCTGTCCCTGTCTCTGTCTGTATCTGCCTCTATCTGTCTGCCCCTGTCTCTATCTGTCTCTGTCTGTCCCTGTCGCTGTCTGTCCCTGTCTCTGTCTGTCTCTGTCTCTATCTCTGTCTGTCTCTGTCTCCCTCCCTCTCCCTGTCTCTCTCTCTGTCGTCCTCCCTCTTTCTCTGTTTCCATCCCTCCCCCCTCTATCTCTCTCGCTCTCTCTCTCTCTCTCTCGCTCTCTCTCTCTCTCTCTCTCTCTCTCTCTCTCTCTCCCTGTCTCTCTGTCTCCCTCTGTCTCACTCACTCTGGCTGTTTCCCTCTCTCTCTCTCTCTCTCTCTCTCTCTCTCTCTCTCTCTCTCATTTTCTCTATCTCCCTCTCTCTGTCTCCCTCCCTCTCTCTCCCTCTGTCTCCCTCCATCTGTCTGCTCCCTCTTGTCTGTCTCCTCCCTCTGTCTCCCTCTATCTGTCTCCCTCTCTTTGTCTCCCTCATTCAGTCTCCCTCTCTCTCTGTCTCCCTTCCTCTCCCTCTGTCACCCTCTGTCTCCCCCCTGTCTCCCTCTCTCTCCCACTGTCTCCCTCCATCTCCCTTTCTTTCTCTCTGCATCACTGTCTCTGTCTGTCTCAGTCTCTGCCTCTATCTGTCTGTCCCTGTCTCTGTCTGTCCCTGTCTCCCTCCCTCTGTATCCCTCTCTGTCTCTCTGTCTCCGTCTGTCTCTGCCTCTAACTGTCTGACCCTGTCCCTGTCTCTGTCTGTCCCTGTCTCTGTCTATATCTCTGTCTGTCTCTGTCTCCCTCCCTCTCTCTGTCTCCTTCCCCCTCTCTGTCTCCCTCCCTCTCTCTCCATCTCTCTCTCTGTCTCTCTCTGTCTCCCTCTGTCTCACTCACTCTGTCTATCTCCCGCTCTCTCTGTTACTCTCCCTCTGTCTCCTATGTCTGTCTCCCTCTCTCTCTGTCTCCCTCTCTCTGTCTCCCTCTCTTTCTGTCTCCCTCCCTCTGTCTCCCTCCCTCTGTCTGTCTCCCTCTGTCTGTTTCCCTACCTCTGTCTTCCTCCCTACCTCCATCGCCCTCCCCTGTCTCCCTCTGTCTCACTCACTCTGTCTATCTTCCTCTGTCTCCCTATGTCTGTCTTCCTCTGCATCCCTCTCTATGTCTCCCTCTCTCTCTGTCCCCCTCCCTCTGTGTCCCTCTATCTGTCTCCCTTTCCCTCCCTCTGTCTACCATGGACTTACTCCCTCTGTCTCCCTCCCTCTGTCTCCCTCTCTCTCTGTCTCCCTCCCTCTCCCTCCCTCTGTCACCCTCTGTCTCCCTCTCCCTCTCTGTCTCTCTGCCTCTCTGTCTCTGTCTGTCTCAGTCTCTGCCTCTGTCTGTCTGTCCCTGCCCCTATCTGTCTGTCTATCCCTGTCTCTGTCTGTCTCTACCTCTATTTGTCTGCCCCTGTCCCTGTCTCTGTCTGTCTCTGTCTCTATCTCTGTCTGTCTCTGTCTCCCTCCCTCTCTCTGTCTCTCTCTCTGTCTCCCTCCCTCTCTCTTTGTCTCCCTCCCTTTCTCTCTCTCTCTCTCTCTCCCTCTCCCTCTCTCCCCCTCTCTCTTTCTCCCTGTCTCTCTCTGTGTCCCTTTGTCTCCCTTTGTCTCCCTCTGTCTCACTCACTCTGGCTGTCTCCATCTCTCTATCATTCTCTCTCTATCTCCCTCTCTCTGTCTCCCTCCCTCTCTCTCCCTCTGTCTCCCTCCATCTCTCTGTCTCCCTCTTGTTTATCTCCTCCCTCTGTCTCCCTCTGACTCCCCAT
Source organism: Lissotriton vulgaris (assembly GCF_964263255.1). Taxonomy (NCBI): domain Eukaryota; kingdom Metazoa; phylum Chordata; class Amphibia; order Caudata; family Salamandridae; genus Lissotriton; species Lissotriton vulgaris. The sequence goes on from NC_141694.1 coordinate 886,078,669, forward strand.
CTCTGTCTCCCTCACTCTAGCTCCCTCTCTCTCTGTCTCCCTCCCTCTGTCACCCTCTGTCTCTCCAGCTCCCTCTCTGTCTCTCTGCCTCTAACTGTCTGTCCCTGTATCTGCCGCTATGTGTCTGTCTGTCCCTGTCTCTGTCTGTTTCTGTCCTCCTCCCTCTGTCTCCCTCTCCGTCTCTCTGTCTCAGTCTATCTCTGCCTCTATCTGTCTGCCCCTGTCCCTGACTCTGCCTCTATCTGTCTCTGTCTGTCCCTGTCTCTGTTTCTCTCTATCTCTGTCTGTCTCTGTCTCCCTCCCTCTCTCTGTCTCACTCTCTCTGTCTCCCTCCCTCTCTCAACCTCAATCTCTGTCTCTCTCTGATTCCCCCTTTCTCACTTACTCTGTCTATCTCCCTCTCTCTCTGTCTCCCTCTGTCTCCCTCTGTCTGTCTCCCTCTCTCTCTGTCTCCCTCTCTCTGTCTCCCTCTCTCTCTGTCCCCCTCCCTCTGTCTCCCTCTCTCTGTCTCCCTCTCCCTCCCTCTGTCTCCCTCTCTCTCTCTGTCTCCCTCCCTCTCCCTCCCTCTGTCACACTCTCTCTCCCTCTGTCTCCATCCGTCTCCCTCTCACTCTCTGTTTCTCTGCCTCTCTGTCTCTGTCTGTCTCAGTCTCTTCCTCTATCTGTCTGTCCCTCCCCTATCTGTCTGTCTGTCCCTGTCTCTGTCTGTATCTGCCTCTATCTGTCTGCCCCTGTCTCTATCTGTTTCTGTCTGTCCCTGTCTCTGTCTGTCCCTGTCTCTGTCTGTCTCTGTCTCTATCTCTGTCTGCCTCTGTCTCCCTCCCTCTCCCTGTCTCTCTCTCTGTCGTCCTCCCTCTTTCTCTGTTTCCATCCCTCCCCTCCTCTCTCTCTCTCTCTCTCTCTCTCTCTCTCTCTCCCTCTCTCTCTCCCTGTCTCTCTGTCTCCCTCTGTCTCACTCACTCTGGCTGTTTCCCTCTCTCTCTCTCTCTCTCTCTCTCTCTCTCTCTCTCTCTCTCTCTCTCTCTCTCTCTCTCTCTCTCTCACTTTCTCGATCTCCCTCTCTCTGTCTCCCTCCCTCTCTCTCCCTCTGTCTCCCTCCATCTGTCTGTCTCCCTCTTGTCTGTCTCCTCCCTCTGTCTCCCTCTATCTGTCTCCCTCTCTTTGTCTCCCTCATTCAGTCTCCCTCTCTCTCTGTCTCCCTCCCACTCCCTCTGTCACCCTCTGTCTCCCCCCTGTCTCCCTCTCTCTCCCACTGTCTCCCTCCATCTCCCTTTCTTTCTCTCTGCATCACTGTCTCTGTCTGTCTCAGTCTCTGCCTCTATCTGTCTGTCCCTGTCTCTGCCTCTATCTGTCTGTCTGTCCCTGTCTCTGTCTGTCCCTGTCTCCCTCCCTCTGTATCCCTCTCTGTCTCTCTGTCTCTGTCTGTCTCTGCCTCTAACTGTCTGACCCTGTCCCTGTCTCTGTCTCTGTCTGTCCCTGTCTCTGTCTCTATCTCTGTCTGTCTCTGTCTCCCTCCCTCTCTCTGTCTCCTTCCCCCTCTCTGTCTCCCTCCCTCTCTCTCCCTCTCTCTCTCTGTCTCTCTCTGTCTCCCTCTGTCTCACTCACTCTGTCTATCTCCCGCTCTCTCTGTTACTCTCCCTCTGTCTCCCTATGTCTGTCTCCCTCTCTCTCTGTCTGCCTCTCTCTGTCTTCCTCTCTCTGTTTCCCTCTCTCTCTGTCTCCCTCCCTCTGTCTCCCTCTATCTGTCTCCCTCTCCCTCTCTCTGTCTACCCTAGACTCAATCCCTCTGTCTCCCTCCCTCTTTCTCCCTCTTTCTCTGTCTCCCACCGTTTCCCTCTTTCTCTCTGTCTCCCTTATTTATATCTCCCTCCCTCTGTCTGTCTCCCTCCGTCTGTCTTCCTCTGTCTGTCTCCCTCCCTCTGTCTTCCTCCCTCCCTCCATCGCCCTCCTCTTTCTGTCTGTCTCCCTCGGTTTAATGCCCTCTGCCTCCCTCTCTGTCTCCCCCTGTCTCTGTCCCTCTGTCTCCCTACCTTTGTCTCCCTCCCTCTCTCCCTCTCTGTCTCCCTCTCTCCGTCTCCCTCTCTATGTCTCCCTCTGTATGTCTCTGTGTCCCTCCTGCTGTTTCCCTCCCTCTATCTCCCTCCCTCTGTCACCCTGCTCCCTCTGTCTGTCTCCCTCCCTCAGTCTCCCTCTTCCCCTGTTTTCCTCCCTCCATCTGTCACCTCGCCCCTGCTTCGCGGGCACGCACACAGCCCACCCAAGCACTTCATAGCTCTTTAAAAGACCATTTACTTGTTAATGAGGCTTTGTTGTGAATCGCCGGGCCCCCATAGAGCAGAGTGTCCCGAATGCCTCTTAATTAGCAGCAGTTACGTGATAAGTGCCCGCGACACACCCATCATTTGCAGGCGACACAGTACTGTGTCGGGACACACAATTTGGAAAGCTCTGCACTAGAGCATAACGAGGGTACATCTTAAGGGGTGAAGCGAGTGGTAGTTGAAAGGCCGGGCAGGTACACATGTGTGTTCCCTGCCCAGGTAGTGAGGAATACCCATGTGTGTTTTCACTACCAATGAGGGCTGCTTTTCCCATCGGTAAGCATAGGGAAAAGGTTGAAATTACTACAAGCTGCATTAGTGGATTGCAGGGGAGCAGCCTCCTCATGATTCCTATGATTGGATTCACGGTAACAAACCATTTCCTGTGTTAAAGGTGGTTTTGTCATTACTAGCTTAGAAAAGTCTCTCCTAGAAAGTGGGCATTTTTTCTGCTCTAACACTCTTTACAGGCCTTTTATCTGGACTCCATTCCACACTGGAAGCTTGGGGAGCACATCTGGGTATTCACCAGTGACAGCTATAAAACATTGGGTGCGCAACTAGAACTACAGACCTCTCCCACTTGAGGACATGGCTGGATAGATTGGAGGGTTTTCGCACTTGGCCTCTGGAGCCAGATCCTGGCCTGATTAAAGATTCTGATCTACATTCAACGGCCTCATAGGAGACAGGACTGTATTTAAGGGAGACACCTGTGGCTATGTTATGTTAAAAACACTTTTATAGCGCACAGCTGCCCCAGCCAAGGGGCGTCCCGGCGCTTCATAGAAAGTACCCAAACACAACACAGCAATACAAGGACAAGAATGAACAGAACAGAGCACTAAATTGAATGAGGAAACAGAAGCGTTTTAATAGCTCTCCTAAACTTCAGGAGCTCATCCATTTCACGGATATGGAGCGGAAGAAAATTCCACAATTTGGCAGCCAGAACTCGAAAGGACCGGCCTCCAGCTCTGCATAGTCTAAACCATGGGACAACCACCAGATTTTGCCCCAGAGATCTCAAAGAACGCGAGGGCACGTAAGGCACCAAAAGATTATCAAGAATCTGGGGGGAGGCCAACTTGAGGATCTTGAAAGAGAGGCACAGGGTTTTAAAATTGACCCTCTGTGCCATTGGTTCAAAGAGAGACCCTTTGAACCACCCCCAAAATCAAGGGCACACTACAGTTTAACTACTTGTGTCATACTTCAGCAGGGGAGAGATACACTTGTCGGCACATGGAAGCAAAGAACCTGGAACTGCATGGGGCCCGCTGCCAGAGGAATCTGTTGTGCACAAGGAGGAGTACTGCCATTGAAAGGCACTGTGTGCCCTTTCTGAACAGTGGCTGGCCTGGGCTGACTACCTGCTTCTCTGTGGCACTCTGAAGTGTGCTCGCCAAGGGGTTGTTGGCTTGCCCCCTGTTCTTTCAGAAGACTCAGGGATATCAAAGATCTCCTACAAGGAACCAATACCTTCGACTTTTGACACCTGGAGAGTGCTGCTATCTTAAGTGCCCACAGCGTCTGCTGTATCCAACTGGTAGCACGGCTTGAGCATGGAACTAAGAACTGTGCTCAGAGCCTGGATTGCCTGATGCAGACCCCCAGAATTCATGCCTGTATCTAAGTCGTGTGGCCCCTGCATTGTGGGGACTTCGGCACACATAAGTGTCTTGCTGATGGTGAGCGGATTCACTGGTTGCCGGATCCAGTCTGGCCCGCTTTTCTGATTGTGCTGCATCACTCTCCTCTGACACGCCCAATGATGTTCATGATTCACAAATTGTGGCCCTCAGAGGTGTGGGTGTAACCATAGAAGTACCTTATTCTACCTCGCGAGGCATTGCTGAACATGTGGAATTGCCTGGTGCGACCAGTATCAACGCACATCAAGTGTTGTGCCTATTTTCAGGATGGTACAGACTTCGAAACTCTTCATTGTGTGTGACTGGAATTGTCTGGTGTGATCCCTATTGACACACACCAGACGTGCCTCATTTCTACGGAGGTGCAGAATTTGCAACTCTTTGTTGTATGTGACATTGTGTCTGAATTGCCTGGGTGTGACGCGTACCCAACTGGAGGCCTTCTTCTTCTGAGAGGCTCCCCCTGCTTCATTCCCCATTCATTGATTGTTCCCTGTTTGTCCCTTAGTGTGGCAGACCAACTTCCCTCACCTCACCCGGCCCCCGATGATATCATGTTGCCAGGTAGTATTCCCCAGCTCAGGCTTGGGTAGTGAGAGTGAGAGACTGGGTAAAGGAACCCTTCTAAGAATGATCGAAGTGGGTCAAGAGACTGTGTGACCCCTTGTGCTTCACAGAACAGGGCTGACTCCGGAAGGCCCTGTGGGACCCTTATGAGAGACTGATTATTGCCCTAAGCCCGCTTCTGCTTCATATCCTGTGGGCGAACTTCCTGAGTGGCTGCCAAGCCCCCATTTGTTGACCACCTCCTAATTAATCCTGCTATATACCCCCACCTGCTCCCCGATGGCCCGGTATAAGTGTAACTTCAGCTGCGTGTGGACTGGAATCTGGGGGGAGGGCTGGTTATTATACATATGTGTGTCTAGGACAGCTAGGGTGAGCTGAAGGGTGGAGGGAGGCTTGGGCCACGTTGTCTGCATTGTGACATCAATTGATTTGCTGGGTATCAGTGCACCGCATAAGGGTGCTGAGTGAGTATGTTTGCAAGCGCGTTCTGTACGGACTTGCCCGATATCCATTGCATTGCATATCGGTGCAGAGTAAGTGTGTGTGTGGTAGTGAAAGTCTGCAGACCGCATGTGATTCACAACACTGGCTGGTGGTGTTGCTTTGCATGCTGATTTCTTGCCAGAAGAACACTATGGTTGACATTGATTTTACTGGTGCGGCCTCAGCTTCACGGTGCTGCTAAAAAGTGTCACCTTTTTTTGTGTGTACATATTTCTGATATCGTTGTGCCCCGGGGTGCACCCTCTAACTGTGTGGTATTGAATTATGAGATCTGCTAGGGTGAGCCTGTGATGAAAAATGTGCAGCACGACATAAGGGTGCTGAGGGGTTAGAATAGGATTTTCCCATTTGTCCTTATTATTGATGTCATTTCAAAATTTTGGGGCCAAGTACTACTAGCAATATTTCTCAGTGTGATTTATGCCCTGCGATACATGATGTTCATGTTGTGTTGAATATTGTGTGCGTTGAATACAAAAGTTATTTACATACATCCCATGTGAAGTTTCTTTTGTGAAACTTAGGGTATTTATTGTGAGTGAGCGCTATGCCAATGCTTTAAATATTGCATATGTGCTAAGCCAGATTACTCCGTGTCAAGCTACCCAAGGTGAGCACAGGTGACACAGTGTGTGTTATAACCCACCCCTCATGGGAGTGGTAGGTTCTGCCTGGATGGGCCATAGCCTTAGCCAACCAGAAAGAGTCAGTCACAACAGGCACCTGTTGTAGGATTTTAATTAACCCATGGTCACACCTTTAGTGAATTAGCCCAATGAACAGACTGTGGTAAAAGTAAATTTGACTATGTGCCATTTGCTTCTTTACCTGTATCTTCACTGCCTCTGGCTTCTGAATCATGTTTGTTTACTTCAGATAGCACACATCCTACATATTCCAGCTCAGACACAAAAAGGAAAAAAGGTAACAGCGCACAGGTAAAGAACCGCACCATTCTGCGATGCCTAGTTTGAATATACAGAAGACACACCAGCACAAGACATACAATGCTTGTTTCCAGTTGAGGAAGTACTTTGGTTAGATAGTTTGGACTGGACTGTTCCCATGGGGAGCAAGGTAAAGACTGATTTGCATATGGCTGGGTTTAAACTGGAATGGTATGGAGGTCAAAAAAACGATGGATTTAGGCCCAGATCTCTGTACTGGTGATGAATATTCAACATTTTTCAGCATTCCGTCAATCCATTGTTTTTTCTGAATTTGTCACCCCTGAGTGAGACGGCTATACCCTGATGTGGGACTCATGCTCTCCATGCCACTGGATTCAAGCTAGCCTGGCTGACGAGAGGTGATACCCCAAAACAGGCCGCACTATGTTTGTTTCCGGACCAGGAAGTACCTGGATAGACAGTTTGGGCTGGACTGTTCCCATGGGGAGCAATGTGAAGACTGATCTGCATATGTGTGAGTTTAAACTGCAATGGCATGGTGGGCATAGAAACGATAGAATTAGGCTCAGATCTCTGTACAGGGGTGAATGTTTGACATTGGTCAGAATTCCATCCATCAATTGTTCGTTTATGAATTCACACTAGGAAGCCCATAATGCTGTCTTGTGGGCACTAGCCCAGGAGCTGAAGGGGATAATTCCTTTGCTAAATTATAGGCCTTGATAGAGTCTTGCATCAGTCCATTGGTTGGGTGTCTTAGGGTTCTTGAAAATGAAATTACAAAACTGACAATAACCCATGCTCGAGTCAATTCTTTTCATGGTTCTGGCTAACCCTGGACATAGTGTGTGTAGTAGCGCTACGCGTAGCTACGCGAAGTGTACTTCGCACTATGCACGCTACGCGTAGCTATGCGAACTGCGTAGTGCTGTAGGGAAAATGGTGTTCACACTGATTGCACAGTGCTGGATGCTTGTTCGCACTGTGCAATCATTGCAAACGGCATCTTGCACAGTGCAGGCGGTCATTTTCTGCCGCTCGAGTAGATTTGTACTCGAGCAACAGCTTTCTGAACGCGAACTGGTAGTTTCTAATCGCCAGCGGTCGCCACCATACCCGTCTACTCGCTATGAGAAACCTGACCTCCCCGCGTTGATAATATCGCCGGGAGGTTTATTTTCCACGCTCGCGATCGGCGCCTTGATGTTGCAGATCATGAACGAGGCAAAAGTCTCGCCAGGATGTTGATTTTGCTTGCTCGCGGTCGCCAACTTGACGTTGAGGACTGCAAGCAAGCAAAAACTGCCTGCTATGCATTTTTGCACTGTGCTACATGCAATTTGTGTTGTGCTCAGTAGCGCAAACTATGCACGCTCCGCCAGCATAGCGTAGTACTATGCCCAGGGTTAGTTCTGGCATATACCAGGCAACATCATCTTTTGTCATAATCCTGGCCTCCGCTCTACCTAGACACAATTCAAGTTCAAGATCCACCTTCTTACCTTCATCAAGAGGGGTGAAGGCCCCAAAAACAGGAAGCACTAGAAGGTATTTGTCAGCACACGATGACTGACCAAGGTGTTAAGAAAAGGTCAGGGATATACTGTCACAATCCTTCTACTGGACTATCCCAGTAGAGATAGCAATTTTGCTATCAACCTAAAACCTGAAGCTTGCCCATATGTGATTTTCATGCTAATGTTTTGGTGCTTTCGCCCGCTGCCACAGAGTCTTTTGATCAGCATGAAAATATGGTGCATTACTGACTTTCTACACATACAAATTTAAATATGGCTGACTTTATCAACATCTTATATGCAAGAAGGCTGAACTGAACTGTCCAATGAAGAAGAGCATAAGTGGTGCTGCAAGATCATCTACTTTAGATACCCTGCTTTGCCCCATCACATTCTTTCTTACAGAGACCCTGGTAAATATAATAGAAAGATAATTAGTGCCCTGCTTCTGGGCTATTTTTATAAACATTTAACACCAACACCTCTCTTGCACAAGATAGATTGTTTAACTTCTCTGAGGCCTCAGTTCCAAGATTCAGCTCCAATTGGGAATCATTTTTCCTCACTCTTCAACCTAAATTACACAGAATTACAAATTGAGTATGACCCTCTTCCTGAGATCAAAGATTTTGAGGCAGCCAGCACTCTTCCTGGAGACCCCCCTTTTAATTCACTCTAGTCGGAAAAAGCAGTTCCTTAACATCATTTACTATAATATCACTGGCATAGCCCCTAAAAGTGCAGATGTGGACTACCTTTACTCTAATAAGAAATATGATGTCATCATGCTCCAAGAAACCTGAGACAGAAAGAAATTGTGTGGGATGGTTATTATAGTTTTTGTACCTCAGCAATCCCTTAAGCCATGGGCAGATCAAAGAGGGGGCTGCCTACTTAGGTGCATTCGTCTCTATGAATAGGGTGGTCCTAATCCCATACCACCACCTAGGCATTCAAATTGAATACATTGTTATGAACATTCATTCTTTTTTGATACATTCTTATACTTTAGTCAATCAAACAGACAAAGGTTGTAGTATCAATACCATATTTAACCTAATTGAATGACTGAGACAATGGTTGGCTCATGCTCCAAAATGTTTCAAACTAATTGTAGGGGAAGGGTTCAATTTGATGATTAGATTTGGCGTCACCTTTAATAATCCATTCCTCCTCAGCGATAAGTCTCAGCATCTAAAGGATTTAAGGTATTTAGCAACTTACCGGAGTTTAACCTCTGTTATTACTTAGAAATTAAGTCACAATTCTAGGGAAAGAGGAGATCCAACTCCCTACCCTTATTAACTGGGGCTGGGGGAATATTATCAAATATATCTTTATCTCATGGTCTCTGCACTCCCTTTGTAAATATTGGAGGGACAGTAGAGAATAGCTATAGTGATCACAATCCTAATAATTGGTCCTATGCGCTGCAGTGTGCAACAGCAAGATGTTAAGCGCTGGACCAACGAATCTTATCATAGGCGCCTGAGCATTTCCCTCAATAAAACACCTAGGGACAGGGCAGTTGTTATCATCCTCAGGGATGAATATAAACAGGCTACACAGATTGAAGCCAGTTGTTCACCATTCCCAAAGAAGGCTAAAGGTAGCAATAAGCCATCTTCAAAGCGGGAGTTGCCCCCGGCTGTGAAGCAATTAACCCTTAGCAGATAGAATACTGCTATACCATCTAAGATTGACCCAGTCAACAAGGTTGTAAATGAGGGCTTGAAACATAGCCAACTCAGAGGCATTTTAGATAAACCTTTAAAACATTCTTTGATCCAGTCTTGGCCATTCCTAATAGTATTGACACATCTCTGAACATTTTAATTGGGTCAACTTTAAGTAGCCTGTCAAGCATATCTAAAACAATGGTGGAACCGACTTCAGGTTTACAGTTACACACTGTTAATCCAAACCAGGGAAGGCCATACGAGGGTGGCCAAACAGATAACCCTTAGGAAAATAGTTCTAATTACATTGCACAAAATAATCCTGTGGAGGAACAGCCCATGGTAGAAACAGGTCCGCAGCGGAGGACTGGTTTGGGGCCCAATTTATTATTAATATAAGGATTTGCCTATGCAGGTCAACAGGCTGTACTTTTAAGCTCACAAAGAATCCTGCAACTCCCACCAGAAGCCATATTTCTGGTAATAATTTACATGTAAACAGGATGAAGCGATTTCCCCCCAGTCTATATTCACAGGGATTTAGATACCACAAACACCCTAGGGAAAAAGAGGGACAAACAAGTTTTACCTGATTGTGAAAAAAGTGGCCCTGTCAGAGAGTTAGGTCAGATTGAACAAATGGCCAAACGTTTTAAGTGTTTATTTTGGAACATAGCTGGGCCTGCTTGCAGGTTGAGAAATGATGATTAGCTATAATTGATAAAAGGCTATGACATTATCTGCCTCAAGGAAACGTGGGCCCATGACAAAATACACATTGATGGATTTGTATCCATCCAGACACCAGCGACTCATTCGCGTAGAGGCCATCATTGTAGAGTTTTGCTTACCTTAAAGACAATCACTATGGACAATAAAATCTGTTCCTCTAACTTTTACTCACTACACTTTCAAATTATTAATATTATCTTTAATTCCAATGTCATTCTATAATTGTAAATTGTTATCATAATAATGTTATCTCAGTTCAATTTCAATTTGTAATCTTTATTCGGTTCTTAAAAAGACACCATAAAAGCACATATACAAAATACACACAAAAATGTTTTTTAAAAAAAGGAAGTAAATTTCCATTTAAAAAGTTATAAAAGTTAAAATTGTCTATTATCTAGCACCGTAGTTCATTGAGCTAGGGGAGCAGGGGTTAATTGTTCAAGGGGACAGGTAATGTTAGGGTCCAGATTCTCTGGTGTTCCTCAGCCGTATTGCCATCCGAATAAAATTTATAGTGCAGAAAAGGGTGTAAGCATCCTCAGCTTCCTGTAGGAACCTCAAGGCCAATTTTGCATGTTTGAACTTTAACTCTTTCAAAATCCCCACCAGGTACTTGCGTCTTGGTACGGTGTAAAAAGGGCACAATAGAACAAAGTGAAGGGTATCCTGCGGAGACCTGTGGTCGCAGCCGCAGGTACCCTTCTCTGCCACTGTATAAGTGAACCCGGCCGGAACCGCAAAGAGATGGTGGAGCATGTTAAGTCTAAAGCGGGTCATGACGTAACGATCCTGGGCGTTATACATGACTCTCAAATAGGGTTCCATTCCTTGCTTCGCTGTGAGTTCACTATAAGATAAACTAGTGGGTTTGTGGCTTTCTTTCTCCGCCCTTAGTGACTGAAGCCGTACCGGAAAGAGTTTTTTCACCAGTGCTTTGCTCTCGATTGTTAAGGAGTCTGGGGATGTAAAAAAGTTTATACAGTCAATCTCTGCTAGTGATTTCTTCACGTACTTTAGCCAGGGGATAACGTGACCATTATCTCGTTTGAGGCAGTCCAATATAATTTGTCTTGTTAGGGCCGCCTCTGGGTTGGTCCATACTTTAACCCATGCCAGGAGGGGTTTAATTTTAATCCTGTCTTCTATGAAGGGTTCTCCCACCTCCTCATGGATGATGTGAGCCGGTACACTCTGGGGCACTTTCAGAATTCTTCTCAAGAATTTGTTTTCTTCTATCTGAATTTGCTGTGCTTTGTTGTCCAAGAAGCCCCACACTTCTGCCCCATAAGATACCTTCGCACAGCAAATTGATCTGTACAGGTTCATTATTTGTTCTGGAGACCATCTTCCTAGTCTTTGACCATACCCCATGATGGCTCCTACTGATGCTGCCAGTTTCATGGCCTGTTTTTCTACCAGAGGTTTGAAGTTAAGCTGGTTGTCGAACAACACCCCCAGGTATGAAAAGTTCTTGACCTGGTCTATCTTGTGTGACCCAATGTGGTAGGTGAAATTCCCTTTTGTCGGTTGCCCTGATGACATGATGTATGATTTTTCCAAGTTTGTCGCCAGATCCAGCTTGTCCATGAACAAGACAAACTCATCGATCAGTTTTTGTAGTCCTAAAGGGGTTCTGGCGAGCAAAACCGCATCATCGGCGTATAGTAATACAGGCACTGCACGATGACCGATTTGGGGTGAGTCCACCTTCAGTTTGAGGAGGTCTTTTTCCAGCGAATTGATATAAATGGAAAAAAGGAAGGGCTCGAAGATGCATCCCTGCCTTACTCCACTGTTGCAGGTGAAGGGATCGGTCTTTTTTCCCTCTTGGTTGTACCTCACACTTGCAGTTGTATTCCAGTGGAGATTTTGCAGGGTGTCAACTAGCGGTGGATCCACTCCTAGTTCTAACAGCATGGACCAGAGCTTTCTTCTGTTTACGCGGTCGAAAGCCGCTGAAAGGTCCATAAACCCCATATGGATGGACCCCTTCCCAGCGATGGTGTATTTAGCGCTCAGGAGGTATAAGTTTAGGCATTGGTCGGTGGTGGATCTGCCCTCCCTGAAGCCATATTGGATTTCCGAGAGGACCTGGTGCTCCTCAGCCCAATCTTGCAACGCTGTAGAATGACTCGCCCCAGTACCTTTGTCATCACATCAATGAGAGAAATGGGTCGGTAACATTGAGGGTCATCACGGTTCCCTTTTTTATAGATAGGGACTATGGTCGCTGTTGATCAGGACCGAGGCAGTCCTGCCACCACTGCCTCGTTCAACACCCTGGTGAGCAACGGGGCCCATAGCTTGGGTCTACTTAAAAATAGATCAGGTGGAATTCCGTCCGGGCCAGGTGCTTTATTTTTACTAAGCCCTGCAATTCCCATTTCGACTTCTTTCAGGGAAAAGTCCAGTTTGGCCGGCTGGAAGCTCCTTGATGCATCCCCCTGGGTTGAGTGGCTTGAGTGATTGTATAGACTCTGGAAGTGCTTCTGCCATTGTTCCGGCAAGATAATGTTCGTGATTTTTGGTGCCCCTTGGTCCTGAAAACATGGGGAATTAATAACTTTCCAGAAACTAGCAGAGTCTTTCTTTTCAGCAGCGTCCCTTAGGTCCTCCCAGGCTTGATTTTGTAGGCTTTGTTTACGTTTCTTCAGGGCTTTTTTATATTCAACTCTATTCTGTGCAACCATGATTTTATCCCTTGGTTTGGCGTGGAGGCTAACTTTCAGTTTTTTAAGCGCCTTGGTGCAAATTGAGTCAAACCAACGTGGATTTGAGGACGCTTTGTTCGTCCAGGTGGTCTTTAGGGAATTGTTTACATGGGACGCAATTTCTTCAAAAGCCCTGACCACCAAAACTCCATCCATGTTTGGGTCAAGGCATATATTTATTGTTTCTGAGGCCTCTGCTATCAGTTTTTTATAAAATCTTTCCCCATCGATCCTGGCCCATTTGATTCTTCTTCCTTGATCCACTGCTTTTTCTATGGTGTCGGGTCTCTTTAAGCCCATGTTAAAATCAAAGCCCTCAATTGTGATAATAACCGGATTGTGGTCACTGAAGGTGCTAGCGTCTATTATAGTTTTGCTAATGTTTCTTTTTAATGTGGGAGAGACTAGAACGTAGTCAATGTAGGAATGGCAACCTCTTCCTTTGTATGTTGGGGTTAGTTCTCCTTTTTCACCCAGCACGACAAGATCTAAGGTTTGGGTCAGGTTGTACCTTTTCGTTAGTCTCTCCAGGTCCCATCCCTCTTTCGAGTGAGTGAAATGTGGGCCTTTCATTATGGTGCATCTTGACCAGTCTTTGTTAAAAGGTTTTAATTTATCACAAAGGTGGCAGTTAAAATCTCCCGTGAGTATTAGACTTGGGGGATTTGGTGTCTTATTTAAAGAGTTCAAATTTTTTAGGCAGGCATCCAGCTCGTTTACGGCGGTTCCCTTTTCTATCATGCCGGCGGCAATATACCAGTTGACTAGAAAAAAGTTAGTCTTGGTGAGTCGAACCTTAGTGCTTGGAGGTTGTGTGAGACCCATTTGATGTTAGTCCAGGTGCCCTTGATGTCTAGACTGACGTATATAACGAGTCCCCCGCTGGCTCTCCCCGAGGCTACCTTTTTAGCTGGAACAGAAAAGCTTTTGTAGCCTTCTAAGCTATAGTCATTTAGGTCGGTGGCCCATGTTTCTTGCAGGCATGTAATTTGGAATTTGTTTATGTAGCTAAGCCATTCCTGGGATTCAAATTTGGCCGCTAGTCCTGCAATGTTCCAGGATACAACGTGTAAGTTTTCATGAGTCTTTTCCTTTGAAATTCCTGTTGGGTTTCTTGCTGGGGGCACTGCCGGTTTTCCCACTTTAGGTGGAATGACAGGGCTATGTTGTGGACTGCAAGGGGTAGCTAATCTGCTCTGTTTAATGATTGACTTGTATTTTGGGGAATTTATCAAGTCGCCTTTTCCCCTACTTATGTTCGGCGGCTTGGTGCAGCCTCCTTCGCTTGATGTGGGTTCTGATCTATTTCCCGCCCCCGTTCTCATTCCTGTTATGAGTGGGCTTTCCTCCTTACTCCTTGCATTGTTGGGGGGTTGGTTTTCCCGTCCCTGTCAGTCGATCCCTTCAAGTGCGCTAAACCTGTTCCAATGTGCATGCTGCATTAGGAAAGAGTCGAAGTTTGGGGTCACAAAATGTGGCCTTTGCCACTGGGGTGGGCCATATTGGAAATCCATATGAGGCATTCTAATCATCGATGGTCTATTGCTCTGCCTAGGTCTTTGGTGTGTGAATGGATAAAAATAAGATAAGTGTACCGGATGAATTTGTGTGTCAGTATAACTGGGGGGGGCGTTACAGATGAAGTTAACTGCTGCAATGTCTCTGAAGTTTACCGTGATTATGTCCCCTGCTATGGTTTTTGTGCCTTTACTGATCCACTCCCCCCTTCTTACTGAAAGGATCTCCCCATGAATATTGGGTGGCAGTGGTCTGTGTATTTGTAACCACTGAGCACATTTGTTTTTTAGCTCTACTTGTGTTTCCCTTTTTCCCTCCCTTAGAGGTGGGACTCCTGTTAAAACTACTACGAAGGGTGAGGCTTCAGGCGGGAGGTTAATTGTCCTGAAGCGGGTTGCTGTTTTATTTTCTTTAGTAGTTGTTGTAGAAGGGGTCGGATTGGTCTTCAGACTCGCTTTGGGAGTTTGAACGTTGTTTCCTTCCGGTGTTTGAGAGGGTCCGGGGGGTAATTTGTTAGTTTCAGCAATTGTTTGTTTATTAGTTATACCCGTATTCGGTGTGGTAGCGACCTTTTGTGTGTCTTTAATGCTTTTTTGTTTGACTCTGGTGGAGTTCTTTACTACCGTGTCAGGTGTTGGGGTGGCCTTGTCTTTGGTTGATCTTTTGAGTGTAGCCTCATTCTGTTTTAATAATGTGCCCTCTTGTGCTGGTTGGCCTTTCAGGCCGACCCCCTTGTTGTTTACAAGTGATGTTAATCTGTCGATTTTAGCTATAAGAGGTTTTATCAGCACATTGATGGAGTGTTCAAGGTCCGTTTTAAGGTCTGCCACCATGTTGGTGATCAAATAGGGTATTCCTGGTGTAGATGGGTTTATGGGCGTTACCAGGTTGTGATTTCTAGTTTTGGTTGGTCCTTTTTTAACCCCACCTTTAGAGCCTTCCTTGTGCAAGATTTTATCTGAGGTGTTTGATTTCTTCTTATGGTTGTTTATTTTCACTGATTGACTCCACTTTAAATTAATGGGCAGGGTTTTACTTGACCAATTAGAAACATGGATAGCAGAAAAAGGCATCCAATATGGTATTAGAAGAGGCCTTAATCTTCATTTGGGGATAAGCAAATATTCACTGGCAAAAAACAACAATCTTCACCTCGGATTTACAGATCTGATATCAGTTTTTGATTGGGTGGTGGGAGGGAAACTCTGAGAAAATGTGTTGGGTATGGATGCACTTTTGGTCCACTTCCTAGCAGAGATGCACCATGATGTGACGGGTAGAGTAAGATATGGGGCAGATGGCGAATTGTCAGAGCTGATTGTAGGAAGGTGGATATCTGACTATGGTTACCCCCAAACTTTTTGCCTGGTGTTTAGCTGGTTTTTGACTTAGTTGGCCTGGGATCCTGCTATTCAGGGCCCCAGGCCGATTGCTCTCTCCTTAAAATGGACTCCATGTACCTTAGGTGCATAAAACAATTGGAATTGGTTCACCTTATAGGCCCCTGTAACAGTGTACCATAGGTACCCAGGGCATAGGTGTAGCCAAGGCCTACCAGGGGCTGCAGCATGTATTATGCCACCCCTGGCCTGGCCTCCATATTTGACACAACTGGCTGATCACTCAGCTGGGGTAAGTTGGTGTAATCACCTGTTACTTAGGTACAGTAAGTCTGTGCCTAACCCTAAACTGGACACATATGTTCCTATCAGCCACTCCTATGGAAGGCCTCATCAATCCTGGAGGCAGAGTGCTTGGAAATATGTGAGATGGTGCTCTAGCATGAGCTGAGCCTGTCTGCAGCTGTCGGGAACCACTCCCTAAGCTGTTCCGGGATATTGCCATACCATATACTCTTAAGTGCATTATAATCCTCGCGGTTATTTGCTATCTTTTGTTTGGCTTTATCAAAACATGTCGAGTAAGGTGTCATAAGAATTGGAATACTATCCCCTCGCCAATTCTGGCGACGGGGATAGCATTCCACCCTTCTAGAGGGACACGACATGTGTGTAGCCTTAACCCCGGTTAAAGTTAAACAGAGCCTCAGCATCACAAAATGGATGCTGCCACCACAGACACATGTCTGACCTCCTGCTGCTGGGAGTCCTTCCAGCGAGGAGGGCCTGGACAAAGGGTTTCCTGCCTGGGGAGGTGCGAGCACCACCCCAGACAGGGTTTTGTGTATTGGGTAGGACAGGGCTGAATAGATTGAGACATGCCTGGGGCACACAAGGTGTCCCTGTGCATAAGCCAGCCCAAACCGGTTCCGGGGCTTTCCAGCCCCAGTCCTGGCGAGGAGCTGGACAAAGGAGAGGGGGTGTAACCACTCCCCTTCCTGGTTCCTCCCAGAGGAGGGACCTAGTAGGCGATCCACCCCTCAGATTGGGAATAAGAGTGGGAGCAGTGCCATTGCACAGCAGATCATCCTGAAATCAACTTTAAACAAGAAGAAGACTGGATTTCGACATTCTGCTGCACAGAAGACTGAAGAGAATCTCCCTTGTGGCCTAGGAGGGGCCACCCTGTGAACACAGGCATCACCCAGCACCTCGACGTCTGCTTTGCCGCCGCCTCCCGCCGGAGCCCGAGTGCAGAGCCTGACAAGACCCAGCTTCCCAGACTTCTCCCAGCCCGATCCACAGTCCCTGCAAAGAAGGGGCCCGTGGAGGCACCGAGAGACGTGGGAGCGGACATCTTGAAAGACCCCCGAGACGCTGACTGCGCAGCACCCGAGGCACCCTCGACTCTGTGCTTTGGGGTTTAAGAAGCCCCACAACCGAGCAGCATTTGCACCAAAGATCAGCCCTCCAGCATCTCCACGATCTGCGTAGGGCCCTTTTGTAATGTAATGTAATGTAAATTACATTACATTACATCTCCACGATCTGCGTGGGGCCCTTTTGCTTTGTGCCACTCGACTCGCCATCCCGGCCGCTTGTCACGTGATCAGCGGCCATCTTGGCGACGAAACCTACAATTTACACTGTGGGTCTGGTTGCTCCAGACCTGCCCTCGCTCCTGTAGAAAGGAGTACCTGCTCTGACCTTGCTGGTCCGAGTAATAAGCCTTTTTCACTTTCCCCATGGCTTGCATTAGCCAAGGCTTGTTTGCTTCAATCGAGTTGTCGACACCGCCATCAGCTAGAGCCTTCGAGGGACTGCTCGTGATCGACTCCTGGACGTCCTTGACCTCTTCGTGTCCAAGTGGCTGCAGAGAGAAGCAACACCTCATCACCTGTTTGCACCCGACTTTGCCTGGTTCCAATCTGGTTCCACGGTGGTCACTGGTCAGTGACTTTGAACATTGTCCCCTCTGCTTTCAGGTCTTCACCACTTCAGATCCACCCTTGGATCCACCGGACACTTCTCCTTCACATCGCCTGCAGCATCTTCAGCTTCAAGCGCCAAGAACCTGCGTGTCAAAACCTGACGCCACTTCGACCCTGTGCACCCACTTCCTGTGGGTGAGGTAACATTGCAAAGCTGGTGTCCCTACACTGGTACACACCTCTAGGGTCTGTGTCTTAAGTTTTGTTCCTCTAGGTTCAGCGGAAGTGCCCTTAAACTAACTTTGTACTTTTTACGCACCATAGACTTTGCATTGGAAAGTGCGTGCACTTTGAGCACTGCACCCGAGTCCCGTGGGCCTTTCCCGACTTAGTCATTGCCAGTCTCGAATAGCTCCAGCGATTCCCAAGGCCCTAGGCCTCTTCCCTTTCCTATTGGTATCTCTTATACCACTTTCTTAGTATATGGTTTAGGTGGCCCCTAGGGCTCATCCATATTGTGCAACTTTTGTGTATTTTAAACTGTCTTGTGATTTAACGCTTGTGCTTCTGTGCTCATAAAGAGTCCAGGGGATTTTATAGTTAATAAATCAATATATATTTTCAATATATATCTGTGTGGTGTCCCTTTCATTTGGTATTCAAGGGGGTTGTGTATGGTATAACAGCTGGCTTCACATGCCTTTCAGAGTTTAGCCTAAGACTGCTTTGTCCACGTTACCACTAGGATAACTGGTCTACAAGGTTGAATTACAAACATCATCATAAGGGTTGCTTGGCATGGTACAAAGTGATCACTAAGAATTAGTGAGCATTATATACCAGGCCAACTTCTCACATTGGTGAGCAGCGGGGTGGGATCTGAGCTTGCTGTTGTTTTACCATTACAATCTTTGAGATTATCATTTGAAAGATCATACAGGTACCTGCTAGGTACATATAAAACAAGACTAGTATACTTAAGTTCTACTGAACTTAGTTGTTGTAGAGCAAAGGGAGTAGCACACCCTAGCTACAACTACTAGATAGGTTTAGTATGTAAACACCAGTGTAGGTAGATTGCAACACATCCACCCACACTAGAGCAATGTCTGGAGCAGAGGGGTCCAGTGGACTTACTCCTGTTGAGAGTGACCCTCCAAGGGCACCATCCAAATTTGCTATTTTTTCCTTTAAGGAATTAAGACAGCTTTGTGTCTTAAGGGGTCTGAAGACAGGGCCTTCCCCTACTACAGACCACCTAAGAGAGCTCTTAGACCAGTCTGAGACTCTAAAGCCCTCTAAGGCAAACCCCACAGGGGATGCTGAAGGAGGCCATCCTTCAGAGGATGACACTGTAGACACCCCTGCCCCTATCATCCTGGTAGATGAGGAAGCCTCCACCACTGGAGCTCCTCAGGTAGATGAAGAGGAAGAGGAAGAGGAGGAGGTGGAAAGCAGTGAGTCAGATGATGACAGAAATAGTCAGGTGCTGGTCAGTAGACTGAACCAGGCTAACTTAAGCTTACATGGGAATGAATCAGGTAACAACCCATTCAGACCCCCAGGTGGACTTAACCAGAAGCCTAGGAGGAGAAGGACTCACTCAGGTGACTCTAACAACTCCCATGCTTCTAGAGGCTCTCATGGTCACTCCAGAAAGGAGATGACTAGCCCTCAGAGAAGGGAACATGAGGCCAAGATGAGAGAGGCTGAGATTAGGATCCAGAGGCAAGAGTTAGAGGTTGCCCTGGCCAAGGAGAAACTTGCTAGAGCAAGACAGCCTAGAGAGAGTGGATTAGGATCCACTGGTGGCAGCAATATCCAGAAGGATAAAGACAGGTCCTTTGATACAAGAAACCTGAGTAAGATTGTGCCCCCCTACAAAGCTGGGGATGATATCCACAAATGGATGACTGCACTTGAGAGAGCCTGCATGGTACAGCAGATCCCTCAGGAGCAGTGGGCAGCAATCTTGTGGCTCTCCTTTGAAGGTAGAGGCAGAGACAGACTCCTCACAGTTAGTGATGGGGATTCTAGAAACTACATGGTCCTGAAGAGTGCTCTGATTGATGGGTTAGGCTTAACCACTAAACAGTACAGGTTAATGTTCAGAGATACCCAGAAGACACAGACTCAGGACTGGTCTGAATTTGTTGAGTGTGCCACTAAGGCTCTGGAGGGCTGGTTGCTGGGAAGTAAGGTTACTGACTATACAGGATTGTATAATTTAATTATGAGAGAGCAAATCTTAAGTAATTGTCAAAATCAGCTTCTACATCAGCACCTGGTTGACTCTGATCTGACCTCCCCACAAGAATTGGGTAGGAGGGCAGACAAATGGGTCAGAACCAGGATCAGGCCTAAGAACCAAGGTGGTGACCAAAAGAAAGAGACTACCAAGCCTCAAGAGAAGGGTGGGGATAAAAGTAAGGAAAAGACTTCCCCAGGGCCCCAAAACTCCAAGAATGGGGGTGGGTCCCAAGACACTTCTACATCCCAGAAAAAGCCGTATTGTCATACCTGTAAACAGGTGGGGCATTACAAAACAGATAGCTGTTGTCCCAAGAATGGCAATAAGGAGAACATACCTCCAGGTAAGGCTCCAACACCTCCTGTCACTGTTAGCAGTGGTCCCCCAGGTGGTGGGAGCACCCCCAAGAATTTGGGTGGGTTTACTTTTGGAGGACAGGTGGACTCTGGCCTATCCAGGTCCCCTAACTCAGATACTCTTGTCTATGAGACTGGCATGGGGTTTGCCAATTTCACAGCTTGCCCAAACACTTTGAGCAAGTATAGACAGGAGCCCCTCATCAATGGCTTGAAAGTTGAGGCCTTCAGAGACACAGGGGCTAGCATCACCATGGTGGCTGAATGTCTAGTCCCCTCAAGGCAACTTTTACCTGATGCCAGATATCAGGTGACAAACATTGATGGCATAGAAACCAATCATCCCATGGCAGTAGTCAATCTTAGCTGGGGAGGTGTCACTGGCCCAAAGAGAGTGGCAGTGTCAGCAAACTTGCCTGTAGATTGCCTACTGGGTAATGATTTGGAAATCTCAGCCTGGGCTGAGGTTGAACAGCAAACCCATTCTAGAATGGTAAATCTCCATGGAAAGGTTAGTGGGGCTGTAATGGCTACAGCCCCAATTCAAGATGTCCTTCCTGAAAAGGTTGGGAGGGCTGAGCAAACCTCAGCCCCATCTTTAGATAACTTCCCTCCTGGAAAGAGTAGCAGGGCTGTACTAGTAACAGCCCATACCCAAATTGAGTCTCCTCCTGAAAAGGTTGGTGGGGCTGTGATGGCCACAGCCCAAACTCAAACTGATACATGGGTAGTGAAGCCTGAAATGATGGATCACTCCACCCAAACAGAGAGCATTGAGGAGGAAGAGAAATCTCCCTCCCACCAGACTTTAGGAAAGGATCAGCCTCCTCAGGGAACTGATCTTACCCCTGATGAAGGAACTGTCCCAGAGGTTGTTAGGCCTGGCCTGACAGAGCCTCTGATGGCAGTGGACCCTTCTCAGATGGGACCCAGTCTGGAGCAGGTAACCTGCCCCTCTCTACCTTGCCTTACTCAGCCCAGGGCTGCAGAGGACAAGAAGGACAGTGAGACCCAAAGGTCCCCCTGTCAAATAAAGCACCCCCATCAGCAGATTAGGGGCACCGAAACTAGTAGCCTTAGTGAGGTGCAAGCTTTAAAAACTCCTGAGGGATCCCCCTTAAAAGTAGTTAGGGACCTCCCCCAGATGGATATTGTTGGGCACAGCCAAACCTGGGACCCTAAGGGCCCAAACCTGAACTGTCCCTCCAGTAAGCCAAACAGAGGGACTCAGCCTCCAGCTTTAGGTAGCCAGAGGTTGACCCTGAGAGCACAGTGCAACTCAGTCAAAGAAAGAAAGGCACACATGGTGGAGAGTGATTGGAGGAAGCTGAGCCCTACAGAGGAGACTCACTTCAGTACTCCATCTCAACACCAGCCTTTGACTTTGCAAAGACACACCACAGGTAGAGATTCCCTATGGTGGAGACCCTCAGATACCCTTAGGGTGAGGGATTGCTTAGTGGACCATGAGACAGGGGGTTACCAAGCCAGAGCTGGTACTTCCTTATATGGCCACTTAGGCAATATAGGCTTACCTGGTCAAGGATAGCCTTATCTCCTTTCGTTTGGGGGGGGGTTATGTAGGAAGGTGGATATCTGACTATGGTTACCCCCAAACTTTTTGCCTGGTGTTTAGCTGGTTTTTGACTTTGTTGGCCTGGGATCCTGCTATTCAGGGCCCCAGGCCGAATGCTCTCTCCTTAAAATGGACTCCATGTACCTTAGGTGCATAAAACAATTGGAATTGGTTCACCTTATAGGCCCCTGTAACAGTGTACCATAGGTACCCAGGGCATAGGTGTAGCCAAGGCCTACCAGGGGCTGCAGCATGTATTATGCCACCCCTGGCCTGGCCTCCATATTTGACACAACTGGCTGATCACTCAGCTGGGGTAAGTTGGTGTAATCACCTCTTACTTAGGTACAGTATGTCTGTGCCTAACCCTAAACTGGACACATATGTTCCTATCAGCCACTCCTATGGAAGGCCTCATCAATCCTGGAGGCAGAGTGCTTGGAAATATGTGAGATGGTGCTCTAGCATGAGCTGAGCCTGTCTGCAGCTGTCGGGAACCACTCCCTAAGCTGTTCCGGGATATTGCCATACCATATACTCTTAAGTGCATTATAATCCTCGCGGTTATTTGCTATCTTTGGTTTGGCTTTATCAAAACATGTCGAGTAAGGTGTCATAAGAATTGGAATACTATCCCCTCGCCAATTCTGGCGACGGGGATAGCATTCCACCCTTCTAGAGGGACACGACATGTGTGTAGCCTTAACCCCGGTTAAAGTTAAACAGAGCCTCAGCATCACAAAATGGATGCTGCCACCACAGACACATGTCTGACCTCCTGCTGCTGGGAGTCCTTCCAGCGAGGAGGGCCTGGACAAAGGGTTTCCTGCCTGGGGAGGTGCGAGCACCACCCCAGACAGGGTTTTGTGTATTGGGTAGGACAGGGCTGAATAGATTGAGACATGCCTGGGGCACACAAGGTGTCCCTGTGCATAAGCCAGCCCAAACCGGTTCCGGGGCTTTCCAGCCCCAGTCCTGGCGAGGAGCTGGACAAAGGAGAGGGGGTGTAACCACTCCCCTTCCTGGTTCCTCCCAGAGGAGGGACCTAGTAGGCGATCCACCCCTCAGATTGGGAATAAGAGTGGGAGCAGTGCCATTGCACAGCAGATCATCCTGAAATCAACTTTAAACAAGAAGAAGACTGGATTTCGACATTCTGCTGCACAGAAGACTGAAGAGAATCTCCCTTGTGGCCTAGGAGGGGCCACCCTGTGAACACAGGCATCACCCAGCACCTCGACGTCTGCTTTGCCGCCGCCTCCCGCCGGAGCCCGAGTGCAGAGCCTGACAAGACCCAGCTTCCCAGACTTCTCCCAGCCCGATCCACAGTCCCTGCAAAGAAGGGGCCCGTGGAGGCACCGAGAGACGTGGGAGCGGACATCTTGAAAGACCCCCGAGACGCTGACTGCGCAGCACCCGAGGCACCCTCGACTCTGTGCTTTGGGGTTTAAGAAGCCCCACAACCGAGCAGCATTTGCACCAAAGATCAGCCCTCCAGCATCTCCACGATCTGCGTAGGGCCCTTTTGTAATGTAATGTAATGTAAATTACATTACATTACATCTCCACGATCTGCGTGGGGCCCTTTTGCTTTGTGCCACTCGACTCGCCATCCCGGCCGCTTGTCACGTGATCAGCGGCCATCTTGGCGACGAAACCTACAATTTACACTGTGGGTCTGGTTGCTCCAGACCTGCCCTCGCTCCTGTAGAAAGGAGTACCTGCTCTGACCTTGCTGGTCCGAGTAATAAGCCTTTTTCACTTTCCCCATGGCTTGCATTAGCCAAGGCTTGTTTGCTTCAATCGAGTTGTCGACACCGCCATCAGCTAGAGCCTTCGAGGGACTGCTCGTGATCGACTCCTGGACGTCCTTGACCTCTTCGTGTCCAAGTGGCTGCAGAGAGAAGCAACACCTCATCACCTGTTTGCACCCGACTTTGCCTGGTTCCAATCTGGTTCCACGGTGGTCACTGGTCAGTGACTTTGAACATTGTCCCCTCTGCTTTCAGGTCTTCACCACTTCAGATCCACCCTTGGATCCACCGGACACTTCTCCTTCACATCGCCTGCAGCATCTTCAGCTTCAAGCGCCAAGAACCTGCGTGTCAAAACCTGACGCCACTTCGACCCTGTGCACCCACTTCCTGTGGGTGAGGTAACATTGCAAAGCTGGTGTCCCTACACTGGTACACACCTCTAGGGTCTGTGTCTTAAGTTTTGTTCCTCTAGGTTCAGCGGAAGTGCCCTTAAACTAACTTTGTACTTTTTACGCACCATAGACTTTGCATTGGAAAGTGCGTGCACTTTGAGCACTGCACCCGAGTCCCGTGGGCCTTTCCCGACTTAGTCATTGCCAGTCTCGAATAGCTCCAGCGATTCCCAAGGCCCTAGGCCTCTTCCCTTTCCTATTGGTATCTCTTATACCACTTTCTTAGTATATGGTTTAGGTGGCCCCTAGGGCTCATCCATATTGTGCAACTTTTGTGTATTTTAAACTGTCTTGTGATTTAACGCTTGTGCTTCTGTGCTCATAAAGAGTCCAGGGGATTTTATAGTTAATAAATCAATATATATTTTCAATATATATCTGTGTGGTGTCCCTTTCATTTGGTATTCAAGGGGGTTGTGTATGGTATAACAGCTGGCTTCACATGCCTTTCAGAGTTTAGCCTAAGACTGCTTTGTCCACGTTACCACTAGGATAACTGGTCTACAAGGTTGAATTACAAACATCATCATAAGGGTTGCTTGGCATGGTACAAAGTGATCACTAAGAATTAGTGAGCATTATATACCAGGCCAACTTCTCACATTGGTGAGCAGCGGGGTGGGATCTGAGCTTGCTGTTGTTTTACCATTACAATCTTTGAGATTATCATTTGAAAGATCATACAGGTACCTGCTAGGTACATATAAAACAAGACTAGTATACTTAAGTTCTACTGAACTTAGTTGTTGTAGAGCAAAGGGAGTAGCACACCCTAGCTACAACTACTAGATAGGTTTAGTATGTAAACACCAGTGTAGGTAGATTGCAACACATCCACCCACACTAGAGCAATGTCTGGAGCAGAGGGGTCCAGTGGACTTACTCCTGTTGAGAGTGACCCTCCAAGGGCACCATCCAAATTTGCTATTTTTTCCTTTAAGGAATTAAGACAGCTTTGTGTCTTAAGGGGTCTGAAGACAGGGCCTTCCCCTACTACAGACCACCTAAGAGAGCTCTTAGACCAGTCTGAGACTCTAAAGCCCTCTAAGGCAAACCCCACAGGGGATGCTGAAGGAGGCCATCCTTCAGAGGATGACACTGTAGACACCCCTGCCCCTATCATCCTGGTAGATGAGGAAGCCTCCACCACTGGAGCTCCTCAGGTAGATGAAGAGGAAGAGGAAGAGGAGGAGGTGGAAAGCAGTGAGTCAGATGATGACAGAAATAGTCAGGTGCTGGTCAGTAGACTGAACCAGGCTAACTTAAGCTTACATGGGAATGAATCAGGTAACAACCCATTCAGACCCCCAGGTGGACTTAACCAGAAGCCTAGGAGGAGAAGGACTCACTCAGGTGACTCTAACAACTCCCATGCTTCTAGAGGCTCTCATGGTCACTCCAGAAAGGAGATGACTAGCCCTCAGAGAAGGGAACATGAGGCCAAGATGAGAGAGGCTGAGATTAGGATCCAGAGGCAAGAGTTAGAGGTTGCCCTGGCCAAGGAGAAACTTGCTAGAGCAAGACAGCCTAGAGAGAGTGGATTAGGATCCACTGGTGGCAGCAATATCCAGAAGGATAAAGACAGGTCCTTTGATACAAGAAACCTGAGTAAGATTGTGCCCCCCTACAAAGCTGGGGATGATATCCACAAATGGATGACTGCACTTGAGAGAGCCTGCATGGTACAGCAGATCCCTCAGGAGCAGTGGGCAGCAATCTTGTGGCTCTCCTTTGAAGGTAGAGGCAGAGACAGACTCCTCACAGTTAGTGATGGGGATTCTAGAAACTACATGGTCCTGAAGAGTGCTCTGATTGATGGGTTAGGCTTAACCACTAAACAGTACAGGTTAATGTTCAGAGATACCCAGAAGACACAGACTCAGGACTGGTCTGAATTTGTTGAGTGTGCCACTAAGGCTCTGGAGGGCTGGTTGCTGGGAAGTAAGGTTACTGACTATACAGGATTGTATAATTTAATTATGAGAGAGCAAATCTTAAGTAATTGTCAAAATCAGCTTCTACATCAGCACCTGGTTGACTCTGATCTGACCTCCCCACAAGAATTGGGTAGGAGGGCAGACAAATGGGTCAGAACCAGGATCAGGCCTAAGAACCAAGGTGGTGACCAAAAGAAAGAGACTACCAAGCCTCAAGAGAAGGGTGGGGATAAAAGTAAGGAAAAGACTTCCCCAGGGCCCCAAAACTCCAAGAATGGGGGTGGGTCCCAAGACACTTCTACATCCCAGAAAAAGCCGTATTGTCATACCTGTAAACAGGTGGGGCATTACAAAACAGATAGCTGTTGTCCCAAGAATGGCAATAAGGAGAACATACCTCCAGGTAAGGCTCCAACACCTCCTGTCACTGTTAGCAGTGGTCCCCCAGGTGGTGGGAGCACCCCCAAGAATTTGGGTGGGTTTACTTTTGGAGGACAGGTGGACTCTGGCCTATCCAGGTCCCCTAACTCAGATACTCTTGTCTATGAGACTGGCATGGGGTTTGCCAATTTCACAGCTTGCCCAAACACTTTGAGCAAGTATAGACAGGAGCCCCTCATCAATGGCTTGAAAGTTGAGGCCTTCAGAGACACAGGGGCTAGCATCACCATGGTGGCTGAATGTCTAGTCCCCTCAAGGCAACTTTTACCTGATGCCAGATATCAGGTGACAAACATTGATGGCATAGAAACCAATCATCCCATGGCAGTAGTCAATCTTAGCTGGGGAGGTGTCACTGGCCCAAAGAGAGTGGCAGTGTCAGCAAACTTGCCTGTAGATTGCCTACTGGGTAATGATTTGGAAATCTCAGCCTGGGCTGAGGTTGAACAGCAAACCCATTCTAGAATGGTAAATCTCCATGGAAAGGTTAGTGGGGCTGTAATGGCTACAGCCCCAATTCAAGATGTCCTTCCTGAAAAGGTTGGGAGGGCTGAGCAAACCTCAGCCCCATCTTTAGATAACTTCCCTCCTGGAAAGAGTAGCAGGGCTGTACTAGTAACAGCCCATACCCAAATTGAGTCTCCTCCTGAAAAGGTTGGTGGGGCTGTGATGGCCACAGCCCAAACTCAAACTGATACATGGGTAGTGAAGCCTGAAATGATGGATCACTCCACCCAAACAGAGAGCATTGAGGAGGAAGAGAAATCTCCCTCCCACCAGACTTTAGGAAAGGATCAGCCTCCTCAGGGAACTGATCTTACCCCTGATGAAGGAACTGTCCCAGAGGTTGTTAGGCCTGGCCTGACAGAGCCTCTGATGGCAGTGGACCCTTCTCAGATGGGACCCAGTCTGGAGCAGGTAACCTGCCCCTCTCTACCTTGCCTTACTCAGCCCAGGGCTGCAGAGGACAAGAAGGACAGTGAGACCCAAAGGTCCCCCTGTCAAATAAAGCACCCCCATCAGCAGATTAGGGGCACCGAAACTAGTAGCCTTAGTGAGGTGCAAGCTTTAAAAACTCCTGAGGGATCCCCCTTAAAAGTAGTTAGGGACCTCCCCCAGATGGATATTGTTGGGCACAGCCAAACCTGGGACCCTAAGGGCCCAAACCTGAACTGTCCCTCCAGTAAGCCAAACAGAGGGACTCAGCCTCCAGCTTTAGGTAGCCAGAGGTTGACCCTGAGAGCACAGTGCAACTCAGTCAAAGAAAGAAAGGCACACATGGTGGAGAGTGATTGGAGGAAGCTGAGCCCTACAGAGGAGACTCACTTCAGTACTCCATCTCAACACCAGCCTTTGACTTTGCAAAGACACACCACAGGTAGAGATTCCCTATGGTGGAGACCCTCAGATACCCTTAGGGTGAGGGATTGCTTAGTGGACCATGAGACAGGGGGTTACCAAGCCAGAGCTGGTACTTCCTTATATGGCCACTTAGGCAATATAGGCTTACCTGGTCAAGGATAGCCTTATCTCCTTTCGTTTGGGGGGGGGTTATGTAGGAAGGTGGATATCTGACTATGGTTACCCCCAAACTTTTTGCCTGGTGTTTAGCTGGTTTTTGACTTTGTTGGCCTGGGATCCTGCTATTCAGGGCCCCAGGCCGAATGCTCTCTCCTTAA
Organism: Lissotriton vulgaris; assembly: GCF_964263255.1. NCBI lineage: Eukaryota > Metazoa > Chordata > Amphibia > Caudata > Salamandridae > Lissotriton > Lissotriton vulgaris. The sequence continues at coordinate 886,106,510 of NC_141694.1, forward strand.
AATGGACTCCATGTACCTTAGGTGCATAAAACAATTGGAATTGGTTCACCTTATAGGCCCCTGTAACAGTGTACCATAGGTACCCAGGGCATAGGTGTAGCCAAGGCCTACCAGGGGCTGCAGCATGTATTATGCCACCCCTGGCCTGGCCTCCATATTTGACACAACTGGCTGATCACTCAGCTGGGGTAAGTTGGTGTAATCACCTCTTACTTAGGTACAGTATGTCTGTGCCTAACCCTAAACTGGACACATATGTTCCTATCAGCCACTCCTATGGAAGGCCTCATCAATCCTGGAGGCAGAGTGCTTGGAAATATGTGAGATGGTGCTCTAGCATGAGCTGAGCCTGTCTGCAGCTGTCGGGAACCACTCCCTAAGCTGTTCCGGGATATTGCCATACCATATACTCTTAAGTGCATTATAATCCTCGCGGTTATTTGCTATCTTTGGTTTGGCTTTATCAAAACATGTCGAGTAAGGTGTCATAAGAATTGGAATACTATCCCCTCGCCAATTCTGGCGACGGGGATAGCATTCCACCCTTCTAGAGGGACACGACATGTGTGTAGCCTTAACCCCGGTTAAAGTTAAACAGAGCCTCAGCATCACAAAATGGATGCTGCCACCACAGACACATGTCTGACCTCCTGCTGCTGGGAGTCCTTCCAGCGAGGAGGGCCTGGAAAAAGGGTTTCCTGCCTGGGGAGGTGCGAGCACCACCCCAGACAGGGTTTTGTGTATTGGGTAGGACAGGGCTGAATAGATTGAGACATGCCTGGGGCACACAAGGTGTCCCTGTGCATAAGCCAGCCCAAACCGGTTCCGGGGCTTTCCAGCCCCAGTCCTGGCGAGGAGCTGGACAAAGGAGAGGGGGTGTAACCACTCCCCTTCCTGGTTCCTCCCAGAGGAGGGACCTAGTAGGCGATCCACCCCTCAGATTGGGAATAAGAGTGGGAGCAGTGCCATTGCACAGCAGATCATCCTGAAATCAACTTTAAACAAGAAGAAGACTGGATTTCGACATTCTGCTGCACAGAAGACTGAAGAGAATCTCCCTTGTGGCCTAGGAGGGGCCACCCTGTGAACACAGGCATCACCCAGCACCTCGACGTCTGCTTTGCCGCCGCCTCCCGCCGGAGCCCGAGTGCAGAGCCTGACAAGACCCAGCTTCCCAGACTTCTCCCAGCCCGATCCACAGTCCCTGCAAAGAAGGGACCCGTGGAGGCACCGAGAGACGTGGGAGCGGACATCTTGAAAGACCCCCGAGACGCTGACTGCGCAGCATCCGAGGCACCCTCGACTCTGTGCTTTGGGGTTTAAGAAGCCCCACAACCGAGCAGCATTTGCACCAAAGATCAGCCCTCCAGCATCTCCACGATCTGCGTGGGGCCCTTTTGCTTTGTGCCACTCGACTCGCCATCCCAGCCGCTTGTCACGTGATCAGCGGCCATCTTGGCGACGAAATCTACAATTTACACTGTGGGTCTGGTTGCTCCAGACCTGCCCTCGCTCCTGTAGAAAGGAGTACCTGCTCTGACCTTACTGGTCCGAGTAATAAGCCTTTTTCACTTTCCCCGTGGCTTGCATTAGCCAAGGCTTGTTTGCTTCAATCGAGTTGCCGACACCGCCATCAGCTAGAGCATGGGTACTCACAAACTTTCTCTAAGGGGCCAAATTTACAGTGTAGTTTGTGGCTGAGGGCCGCACCGGTGGGGGCGTGGTCAGTGAGAGAGGGGGCGGGGCTAGAGGGAAAAAAAAACTGTGACCATGAGGTTGAACACAGGCCCTGGCAGCGGATGTCTTTGTCCACTGAGCCACCAGACCGAGCATACACACTTATCTCTCTCTCTGTCTCCCTCCCTCTCTCTCTTTCTCTTCCATCCCTCCCTCTCTCGTCTCCCTCACTCCCTCTGTCTCCCTCACTCTCTCTGTCTCCCTCACTCTGTCTCCCTCACTCTCTCTGTCTCCCTCACTCTCTCTGTCTCCCTCACTCTCTCTGTCTCCCTCCCTCCCTCTCTGTCTCCCTCCCTCCCTCTCTCTGTCTCCCTCCTTCTCTCTGTCTCCTTCCCTCTCTCTGTCTTCCTCCCTCTCTCTGTCTCCCTCCCTGTCTCCCTCCCTCTCTCTGTCTCCCTCCCTCCCTATCTCTGTCTCCCTTCCTCCCTCTCTCTGTCTTCCTCCCTCTCTCTTTCTCCACCTCCCCCCTCTGTCTCCATCCCTCTCTTTCTCTTCATCCCTCTCTTTTTCTCCCTCCCTCTCTTTTTCTCTCCCTCTCTCTCTGTCTCCCTCACTCCCTCCCACTTCCTCCCTCCCTCCCTCCCTCCCTCCCTCTATCTCCCTCTATCTCCCTCCCTCTCTCTGTCTCCCTCCCTCTCTCTGTATCCCTCCCTCTCTTGGTCTCCCTCCCTTTCTTTGTCTCCCTCCCTCTCTCCGTCTCCCTTTCTCTCCCTTTCTCTAACTGTCTCCCTCCCTTTCTCTAACTGTCTCCCTCCCTCTCTCTCCCTGTCTTCCTCTCTCTCTCCCTCTCACCCTCTTTCTCCCTCCCTCCCTCCCTTTGTCTCCCTCCCTCCTTGTGCCTCTGCCTCCCTCCCCTGACTCTCCCTCTCTCTCCCTCCCAGACTCTCTTTCCCTCCCTCGCCTTCCCCTGTCTCACCCTCTCTCCCTCTCTCTCTCTCTCCCTCGCCCTCACCTGACTCTCTCTCTCTCCCTCCCTCTCCCTCCCCTGACTCTCTTCCTCCCTCCCCTCCCTCCCCTCACACTCCCTCCCTCTGTCTCTCCCTCCCTCGCCCTCCCCTCACTCTCCCTCCCTCTGTCTCTCCCTCCCTCGCCCCCCCCTGACTCTCACTCTCCCTCTCCCTCACCCTGCCCTGGCTCTCCCTCCCTCCCTCCCTCTCCCCTGACTCTCCCTCTCTCTCCCTCCCCTGACTCTCCCTCTCTCTACCTCCCTCCCCTCACTCTCCCTCCCTCCCCTCATACTCCCTCCCTCTGTCTCTCCCTCTCTCGCCCTCGCCCTCCCCTCACTCTCCCTCCCTCTGTCTCTCTCTCCCTCGCCCTCCCCTCACTCTCCCTCCCTCTGTCTCTCCCTCCCTCGCCCTCCCCTGACTCTCAATCTCCCTCTCCCTCACCCTGCTCTGGCTCTCCCTCCCTCCCTCCCTCTCCCCTGACTCTCCCTCTCCCTCTCTCTCCCTCCCCTGACTCTCCCTCTCTCTACCTCCCTCCCCTCACTCTGCCTCCCTCCCTCCCCTCACTCTGCCTCCCTCTGTCTCTCCCTCCCTCGCCCTCCCCTGACTCTCACTCTCCCTCTCCCTCACCCTGCCCTGGCTCTCCCTCCCTCCCTCCCTCCCTCCCTCCCTCTCCCCTGACTCTCCCTCTCTCTCCCTCCCCTGACTCTCCCTCTCTCTACCTCCCTCACCCCCCCTGGCTCTCCCTCTGTCTCCCTTCCCTGACTCTCCCTCTCTCGCCCTCACTCTCCCTTCCTCAACCTCCCCTGTCTCTCCCTCCCTCTGTCTCTCCCTCCCTCTGTCTCACCCTCCCCTGACTCTCCCCCTCCCTCTCTCACTCCCTCCCTCGCCCTCCCCTGACTCTCTCACTCCCTCAACCTCCCCTGACTCTCCCTCCCTCTGTCTCACCCTTCCCTGACTCTCCCCCTCCCTCTCTCACTCCCTCCCTCGCCCTCCCCTGACTCTCTCACTCCCTCAACCTCCCCTGACTCTCCCTCCCTCTGTCTCTCCCTCCCTCGCCCTCTCTCTCCATCTCTGTCTCCCTATCTCTGTCTAGGCAAGGTGTATTAATTCTATTAGAAATATCACGAAAAGCAAGAGCTATTTGCTGCACACATCGAACCACCTTCCCCAGCCTTCCCAAAATCTGCAGCACATTATTAGTGACTCCCTAATGTAGAGAGCTGGCTGGACCACTGCAGCAGAGATCAGGTGTAATCCGGAGGGCAGAGATTCCAAATAAGGCTGGGCTGATTCAGACGTTCATCCCTTCTGTGTCGATAAAACAAATGCTACTCGAGGCTGCGCAGAGTGATCTCCAAGTTCATGCTCGGCTCGGTTCAATCAGTCACGGGGTTTGTCCTGATCACTGTAATTGTCCAACAATCCCCCCTCCCCCCCTCCTCTGTGGCAGCCCGGGATGAGTCAGCTTGCCTGGCGCGCACACAGCCGAGCACTTCACAGGTCTTTAAAAGACCATTAAATCGTTAATGAGGCTTTGTTCTGTTTCACCTCTTCTGAGGCCCCTGCAGCTCCACTCTATGGCTGGCATTTCCCGGCCCCCCTAGAGCAGAGCCTCTCAAAGTCAGGCTGCATCAACCGGCGGTATTTACTAAAACGCTTGAATTTTTTTTTTTTAAACTGGTACATGTCTGCAAGGTCCGGCGGGCCGCCAAGGAAGGCTTGCCGGGCCGCCACCGGCCCGCGGGCCGTACTATGAGTATCCCTGAGCTAGAGCCTTCGAGGGACAGCTCGTGATCGACTCCTGGACGTCCTTGACCTCTTCGTGTCCACGTGGCTGCAGAGAGAAGCAACACCTCATCACCTGTTTGCACCCGACTTTGCCTGGTTCCAATCTGGTTCCACGGTGGTCACTGGTCAGTGACTTTGAACATTGTCCCTTCTGCTTTCAGGTCTTCACCACTTCAGATCCACCCTTGGATCCACCGGACACTTCTCCTTCACATCGCCTGCAGCATCTTCAGCTTCAAGCGCCAAGAACCTGCGTGTCAAAACCTGACGCCACTTCGACCCTGTGCACCCACTTCCTGTGGGTGAGGTAACATTGCAAAGCCGGTGTCCCTACACTGGTACACACCTCTAGGGTCTGTGTCTTAAGTTTTGTTCCTCTAGGTTCAGCGGAAGTGCCCTTAAACTAACTTTGTACTTTTTACGCACCATAGACTTTGCATTGGAAAGTGCGTGCACTTTGAACACTGCACCCGAGTCCCGTGGGCCTTTCCCGACTTAGTCATTGCCAGTCTCGAATAGCTCCAGCGATTCCCAAGGCCCTAGGCCTCTTCCCTTTCCTATTGGTATCTCTTATACCACTTTCTTAGTATATGGTTTAGGTGGCCCCTAGGGCTCATCCATATTGTGCAACTTTTGTGTATTTTAAACTGTCTTGTGATTTAACGCTTGTGCTTCTGTGCTCATAAAGAGTCCAGGGGATTTTATAGTTAATAAATCAATATATATTTTCAATATATATCTGTGTGGTGTCCCTTTCATTTGGTATTCAAGGGGGTTGTGTATGGTATAACAGCTGGCTTCACATGCCTTTCAGAGTTTAGCCTAAGACTGCTTTGTCCACGTTACCACTAGGATAACTGGTCTACAAGGTTGAATTACAACCATCATCATAAGGGTTGCTTGGCATGGTACAAAGTGATCACTAAGAATTAGTGAGCATTATATACCAGGCCAACTTCTTACACTGATCAAATAGAATTGTGGTGTTAGACAAGGGTGCATGTTAGCACCTTTCCTGTTTTGTCTTTATATCAACGATTAGGAGAGCTATTTGAAAGAAGTGGTGATTGATGTTCCAAGAGTGGGTCAAAGAGATTGTGTATTATTCTCAAAAACTGGTGTGGACTTACAAATTCTTTGAAATAGATTCAATGATTTTATGAGCAATTTGGGCTTAAAGACTAACACAGCTAAGTACATGTTATGGTGGTGGGGAAAGTACACTCCAAAATAAGTTCCTGTTTCATCAACAAAGATAAACTACTCCAGGTATCAAATGTTTACTACTTGGGTGTCCCCTTTGACCATAAAGGCTTGAGGTCACTTCTCCTAGAAGTCAGGATGAGGAGCTTTGAGAAAACTTGTGATGCCCTCTTCAGGTTTGGGAGCAAATTGGGCTCCAAATATATCAAGGTAATATTTAACATCTAAAATGCACGGTGTTGTTCTGCTATCTTGCATGGGTCCGGAGTCTGGGTTTTTTGTAATGCATCAACTTTAAAAACTAGAGAAAATATTTTTCTCAGAAGATTAATGTCTGTTCCCCCCAGCCTCCCGGGTATCCTATGCCAAATGGAATTGGGGCTAACCCCTATAATACATTAAATTCAAACTGCCCAATTATGTGATGGTGCTCGATTTGGACAAACGAAGAACAAGCTCTGAATCGAGCAATAATACTGGATTGCTTAAGCTGTGATTATGCTCACAAAATACAGTGGTTTGCCTAAGTTAAAAATCAATTGCCACTCATGGGGACACAGGACTGTTTTTCTAACCCCCAACGTATTACTCCATCATGAAGCCCCACTAAAAGAAGGAATTTTTCAATGCTCTAATGGAATGCAGAGAGAGCATGGAACATGGCAAAAAGTGTGTCGCTGATTATTTTCCCCTTGTTAGTACTGAAAGATTTGAGCCATATGTGCTGTTCCCTTTTAGTCACTCTAAATTATTTTATCTTATTAGATTTAGATTCAGCATTGCTTACTTATTTGTGTCATAATACAGAGAAGCATATCATGATCATGACCTAGACCCCTGCCCATGCGACTGCAATCCAATCCAGAATAAGCTGAATTTCCTTTTTTCTGCAATCTATTTAATAAACCACAAAGAGAATTTATTTTCCCATTTTGCGGGTGTTGAATATTAGGAAATGCAGGCTAACTTTATTCTACCTTCAGCTCTTTCAAACAGAATATATATGTGAAATGATATACAGATTAATTTCTGCTGCAGTGCGGTAAGGAAGCTTGCTAGGAAATTGATTGTTTTTAACAATTCATACTGTATCTGATGTTTTATCATTGCCTACATACATCACATCCACTTCTAGAGTAAATTTTAAATCTTTGCACTATTAGGTAGCAGTGTGGACTTTATTTCCTTGATTTCCCTGTTGTATGCCGTGGCAGCAAAAGTTCACAATGTGTTATCATTTATAAAATTGCATACCTTTCAAGCACTAAACTCTGCAGTCGAGAAATTTGGAAAAATGTTAATGTTTGTTTTGAATTTTCAAATGACTTGATCTTGTTGGACATGATGTGTCTTATGAATATTTTTAATTATGCTGAGCTTTTACTATACGTATCTTATGTATTTTATTGTGTGACATTTATGCTTTGTTGACCGAATAAAGTTTGTTGATGATGATGATGATGATGATAAAACAGGTAATTAACGAAAAGAAACAGATTATTACAAAAAAAATAACACATGGGCCAGTTTATTCCATACCTGCAAATCCAAAGATATAGGTGGGTTTTGACAAATAGTTAACTCAGGGGATACTTCAGCCAAGCTGGCAGATGGTCTGGGGACCAATATCCGAAAGATTTATGGGTTGCGCATTTTAGGTCCATATATTGGTTAGGCTTCCAGGTAGATTTCTAAAAAGAAGCTCAGGATTCCTCATTCCCTCTTAATATTAGATATGAATATGAAGAGGTCTAGACTGCAATAGCCGAACCTTCCTACAATGCCCTGGACCTTAAGGGGACCAGATGAAACCGTATAAGGTCAGAACTTAGTCCTGGATGCCGGTCATCAGCAACAGTCTAAATTCGACTGTCAGCTTTAAGTTCTTAACTGCATGGCAGTTATTGTCCCAGTAAGTCTCAATATGCAAGAAAGGGAATAGGCAGAAATCCATGTTATCAGCCTATTTCCTTGGTAGTCTCTATTGTCAAAATCAGTGGTCACAAAGAAGTGGAAGGAAGACAGTGATTTCTGTCTTTCGGTTAGAAAAAAAGTGAAAAAGAACAGAGTAATGACTTCCCCACATTTCAAATGCAGATCCAGGCTTTTGTGCTTCAGAACCAGAAGTAAGGGAGGTCAACAGGAATAGCAGATGTTTGCGTGCCTCTTAAAATATTAAAAAAAAGTCCCGACTAGCAACGCCACCAGCACACCCATCCTTTTTCCTCCCTCTCTTTCAACACATAGCATGCTCCAAGTTATGTACTTTGTTTCTGACTATAGGTTAAAGGAAACCCAGACACTGCATTCTCCATATATGGGCACTCTTGAGCAATAACAGGCGTTTTCAGTTCTTAATTTACCAAACCTCGTAACAATGAGCATCTCGACACTCACATTTTAGAATGAGATTCACACAATAGTAAAACGTACATACGATTAAAAGAAAATTGGGTTATGAAGTATTTCAAAGTTTAGAACATTTCTTGCCTTAGCAGACACTGGCCTTTCTGAAAGGAGGTGGTCAGAAATTGCAGTTTGGGGCCAGAGTGCCTGCTTCTGCTTTGTGGAGGGAAGAGTAATTTTGGGTACGGAGAGGTTTGAAAATGTCTCTTTCATGGCTAGAATACCCTCTTATTCCTTTGCACCGTGTATAAGAATCTTCTACTTCTGACACCATCCAGTAGTGGTTGGTGTGTGACATATTTGTATAACTGACAAGGCTGACAGACAAGTAACCCCTGAGCAAGGGTGAGGGTTCAACTCTTCACCTGTTTTCCATCACTGGTATTCTCTCCAACCCTTTAGCAGTTGCATTTCATGGTGCATTATGGTAAATATATATATATAGAGCATATTTGGTCTTATGCGTTTATCACCTCGTATGGCAGAATCAAAATATCATGAACATTTCCCAATGTTGTTCATTTTATAATCTATAGTCATACCACCAATAATTCTTATCAATTATAATTATTAAAAAAAAATGGTGTCAATACTAGAGATAGACCGAATTGGATAAGCAAAAAACACTAAAGGAAACAACCCATTTATGTAGTCACAACAACTCATGTGGTGCACTGTGTATATGTAATGCGGAGCATATTTTCTATTGTTAATTCATAAAAATCCTCTTCTATATTCAATCCCTTGGGATGATGAGAATCTAGGTTAAGGATATACATACTTTCCATCCATCGCAGTGCTTTAACTATATCCCCCCCTCTACTCGAGTTTGGTATTGCATCAATCACAAAATAAGAAATTTGTGTTACATCACTGTGATGCACAACAGCACAGTGTCCAGCTACTGGGTATGGCAAATCCTTCTTCTTTATAGCACGCATGTGTTGTAAAATGTGTTTATGTACTTGTAAAGTCGTGCTGCCTATAAATCTTTTATTACAGGAGCATGTTAGAACATAGATAGCAAAATCGCTCTTGCATGTGTATCTGCCCTTGATAGGTATTGATTTATCAACAAATGGGGAAATATAGTCCTTAGTGTTTTTACCTATTCTGCATGCTTTGCAGATTTGTAAAACCAAACCCTTTCAGACCAATCAACCAGTCACCAGATCTTAAAGTTTCTGTATAGATTTAACCAGAATATCCCTCATGGATATAACACTACGATATGTGATACAGGGTTTGATTGGTACCTTTATACCTATGACTGGGTCAGCACACACTATGTGCCAATTTTTATTAACTATCCTTTCAAACTGTTTGTTTTGATTACTGTATGTGGTAACTAACCTCACACTTTGATCTTTTTCCTCTATTTTCTTACTTGCAAATGTAGCTGTTCTCTTGACATTTTATTGATTTTTATCACTGCTGTGTTGATTGTGTGTGAATTGTACCCTCTGTCTATGAATATTTGTATAATTTCTTCCTGACTTGATTTTATATGTTGTGGTAGAATACAGTTTCTTTTTGTGCGCCTTAGATCCCCATAGGTAATCCCAGCTATTACATGACTTGGATGAAAACTGGTCACGTGCAATGTAGAGTTGCCTGCCGTAGTCTTTCTCAACAGTTTGATTTCCATTTTACCATCCTTCACAAATATTTCCAGATCTAAGAAATGGATCAAATGTTTACTGGTTTCCCCCTGTAGGTTGAGATCATTGTGATTGATGTATCTATGAAGTTTGGAGCACTTTCTTCTGATCCTCTCCATATAATGAAGAGGTCATCAATAAATTGTAACGAAACTACCACATTTTCTTCTCATTGCTTGCTATTAATCACTTTGAGAACCCGCTCATCCCACCAGCCCATGTGAAGACACGCGTAGCTGGGGGAGAAGCATGTTCCCTTTGTGGTCCCTCGTATCTGTCGGAACAATTGATTATTGAACAAAAAACAATTGTTCTCTAGACACAATCTTATCATAGTTAATAACATCATTGTGTGTTGAAGTAATGCTAAAGGCCTATTAGCTAGTTAAGATTCCACTGCTCTTAAACCATCCTGGTGGCCTATACTAGTATATAGAGATGAAACATCTAGTGACATCATTACAAATGTATCTTCCTATGGCATATCGTAAATCACTTTTAGAAAGTCCCCTGTGTCTCTGATAAAAGACGGCAAATTTTGAACTTAGGGCTGCAAGAAATAATCAATATATTTCGATATATTCTCATATAATTCCCCCTATGGCTGAAATTAGGTTTAAATGGATTCTTAAGCTCCCTGGGAATCACAATTTTGGATGTTCATTACAAAGGTAACCCTATTTCTTCTGTGTTAAGAGACCTTCTTGGCGCCATTCCTCCACTTATTGTTTGGCTTCAATTTTTACTTTAGTCCATAGATTATTGGTTACCAAAGTGTAACACTGGGCATCACTTAATTGTTGTTGAATTTCTTCCATATAATCACTTAAAGTCCACAAAACAAGATTTTATCCTGTATCAGTTTTAGATATGACTGTCTGATGTTGTTTTTTAAGTTTATCAATCAGGGTAAAGTATTTCCAGTGTTTTCCTTTGTATTTACCAGGATTTTTAGCTAGTTTTATTCCTATTCACTGTAAATCCCTAGTCAGTAAGTCACTATATACATCAATTCTGTTGTGTAGAGTTATTGGTAAAAATTTGGATGCAGGTTTAAAAGGTGAATCTGTATTCCCCCATATTTCAATTTCTTCTTGCATAGCTAGCTCCTGTTCCTCAGTCGGTCTATCAAGACCCAGATGCTCATTTTGCAGGTCAGTTAGTTCCTTAAGCAAGGTCATCTCCGATGTTATAAGGCCTCTCTGATGATTTGGTGTGTTACTCACAGGTATCTGACTTTGAGGTTTGAGTTATTTGGACGCATATACCTTCATCAATTTTAATTTGAGAATTAATCTAAACACATCAATACAGGTTTATCCATATTGAAATTAGTTTTCTGGACAAAAATGCAAGGCCAAAGATGGTATCTGATTCTCTGCTTTTCTTAAGATTGTGGGTGTTCAATTCATTACGATATGGTCCCTGTCACTTACTGCTTCTTTTATCGCCATGGTTGTTGTGGTGGTTTCTTTTTCTCCCATCCATCACTGTTTTTGTTTACTTCTCCTTCTTTACGCTCAATGATTTGGATTTCATAGCTGGAGCATTTGGTGGTGGTCCTGTCGTAAAAAATCCAACTCTTCTATTAGAGTCACTCTTGTTCCTATGCTGCTATGGGGCCCTGCTGTTTGTTGGAATCGCTGTCTGCATCCAAGTCTGAGCTAAGTTCTGTTTCTGTGTCTGTTGCTCCTCTTTCCGGAGGCTATCTGTTAATATTTATACAATTTTATCTTTTTAGATTGTAAAAGCGACAGGCAAAGGTAAAAATCTATCCCTGCTCATAATCAATGAGGTCACGCACTAACTTTTGCCCCTTTCTTTCCTTGATGCTGTCTTCGTGTTTTTTAAGGCATTGTTTAGTTTCTTCTTTGAATTTATTGACTGTTTCCTACTCAGAGCATGTACTGAAAAATGCTTCCAATTCATCAATTTGTTTCTTCAATTCCTTTTGATCTATTTCAGCATATTTCACTAGAATCTTCAATAAATTTGCTGAAGCTTCTAAATTACATTCCGCCCACTCCCCTAACATTTCAGGATTGGGATTCTTGAAACTTGGAGCTAATAGTATACGTAATCCTCGGGGCACTTAGTCTGTGATTTACATTGTCACCATTTGGTTTGTTCCATTCTTTATCTTTTTACCATAATCTCAATTTGCTTGTGAGGGATCCGTCGCCGCGACCCAACCCAAGATGGCCGCCGGGCTGGACCAAACCGGAAGTGGAGTTGACGTTGCAGACATCCAGGAACAACCTGGCCGAACGTCATCCGGTTTATGGACACAAATGGCCGGGGGTGCGGAGGAGGCGTGTGGTGAGAAGGAGCCGGAGACTGATGAGCAGGAGGAGAATAGCGAGGATGCCACGAGGAGGATTGACCGAGAAGAAGACGCCGAAAAGACACCAGAGAACGTGAGTGAGACCGGCCCCCTGAGGGAACCAGAGGAGGCGGGATCTCATGATACCACGGTCACAGGTGACCATGGCAACAGGCGAGTAACGGGGAGACTGGGTATTCATTCAGAGAGCACCTCATTGCGCCGCTAGCACAATACTCCCTCACGTAGACACCCCACAGTTAGGGACCGGTGTATGGTGTGCACAATTACCCTTCCCTAAATGTACATAGTGAACACAGAGACCCTGACTCCTGTCTTGTGTTTTTTTCCTTCCCTTTTCTTCCCCCCCCTTGGTTCTGGAGGCCGGTCCTCATCTTCAACCCCGCAAAGCTACCTCTAACCAGAAGAAGATACCCAGATTCAAGACCTTGTTTTGAAAAACTATTTCTTTTACACCTGACACTCCGTGTAGTCAATAGACTATTAGTTTCCTTTGTTTGACTTAAAAAACCAATTCAGTGACTATACAACGGAACCATTTATGCTCATCTGAGGTTGTTACACTGTTCATGAACCAAACCGAGCACGTGAAACCAAAAAGAAGCAATAAAGCTTGTAAACCCTATCCACAGACTCGCTCCTATCTCCATTCAACTAAGGACCGGGACGAACTCCCCGACATTGCTTTTGACATCCGTGGTTCCATGATTCAAAAGCTCACTATTGGTGCATGTACTTGCTATGATCGAAGTTCAATCATCGAACATTTGATCCACTGCCGCCTCCGGCAGCAATTCTGCCAACATTTTTATTGCAACAAAGTATTGCGAAGGTTAGTTGGCACTTTTCAAATACTTTTGTGCTGAACAATCTTCCCTCCTTTTCTCCCTCCTGCTGACACCTCCCCTTATCGGGTACTCAAAAGAGAAGGTTACGTAAGTCCTTAGACTCCCACATGTACCGTCCATCCTTTGCCTGATTCGTCTTTAATAGCAGCTTGCCAGCAGAGAGTATTTCCTATCCCTTAATTATTCACTCCTGCACCCACTGAGGAAAAAAAAGGTGCAGACTACATCTCCCAGGATGCCGTTAGGTCACGCCCATCGGGGCGGGAGTGATTAATTAAGGGATAGTCATGTGCCTAAAACGCTTTCCCTCTGTCTTTCCCAAGCCACTGAAGAAAGGATGTAATTTCCTGAAACGCGTCTGGCAAGATTGGCTATGCTACTCGCCTGAAATACTCTCTGCTGGCAAGCTGCTATTAAAGACGAATTGAGCCATATTTGATGTCTGATGTGGTTCCTTCCAAAAATGGGCTCTGCAGTGATTTGTAATGTTTGACGGCCTGGTCCCAGGTCGTGGAAGGAGCCCACTACTCCGGTGGGTCCGTGTGAGTACTAATTAGTGCTGCAATGAACGGAATGGACAATAGACTGGCTTCTATGCAGTGAGAAGCTTGTCCAAAGCTCTGATGGCAACTAAAAAGCGGGGCAGAGATTTTCAAGACTGAGTGCATGAATATTTGTGGACATTTAGACTCTGGGATATGCACCCACTGAGGAAAAAAAAAGGCGCAGACTACATCTCCCAGGATGCCGTTAGGCCACGCCCATCGGGGCGGGAGTGATTAATTAACCTCTTCGCCGCTAATGACAAGGGTAACTCGTCATGGACTTTCCATTGATTTCAATGGAAATTGCAGCACAAGAGTAATTGTACCTTAGCGCTAAAGGGGTTAAGGGATAGTCATGTGCCTGAAACGCTTTCCCTCTGTCTTTCCCAAGCCACTGAAGAAAGGATGTAATTTCCTGAAACGCGTCTGGCAAGATTGGCTACACTACTCGCCTGAAATACTCTATGCTTGCAAGCTGCTATTAAAGACGAATTGAGCCATATTTGATGTCTGATGTGGTTCCTTCCAAAAAAGCAAAGCATTTTTTGATTTGCCAATATCTTTGGCGTATTTTAAAGAATCTTCGTGAAATTTTCAAAACTAATGGGGCCGACCGGTCAGCTCCTGTCTTGAACATTTTGCGGTGATTCGTCAAGCTGGAGCCGAGAAAGAAGGGGGGTCTCAAAACGCATTTCCCCATGTTAATTTCCATAGGAATTTTGAAACAGGTTACAGCCCGAACTGCTGAACGGAATTACACCAAATTTGTCAAAAAGGTAGGTCTTGGTCCAGAAAGCGTGCTTTTTAAAAAATATACTATAAATCCGTTTAGTAGTTTCTAAGAAATAAAAAAATATTAATATCTGGGCGGAGCCAAACCACACATCTCATCGTGAGATCTGATTGGCTGTCAGCACTCAAACCAGGAAGTGTTGGCAGCCATCTTATGACTCGGTAACCGAGTCAGAAAACAATGGAAAAAAGATAGAAAACAAGAAAAGGGGGCATGGTAAAAACACCCTGACCCCTAGGCCTGCTCAGCAGGTCCCACAGGGAACCCCGATCCAAACAAAGCATTAAATACAATAATCTGCAGAATTTTCACTGTGTGCGCAAATCCTGCTGAGAAAACTTTTCAAAACAAAGCGAGGGGTCCTGTGCTGTGTTATCTGTAAGCCCTCGGGTGGGCCAGGTTCCGGGGGTTATGTGTAGGAAATTAGCAGGGGCCGTGGGGACCCCTGCAGCCCCGGGGACTGACACCTCCCTGGGGTTTTCTTTAATTATATGTGGGGGCCACGTGGTCCCCCGCAGTCCGGGGGGCAGCCACCTCCCCAGGGCTTGGTTTAATTACATGCAGGGGGCCTCACAGGCTCCTCCGTACCCAGAGACCAAAACCTCCCCGTGGCTTATTTAAAAAAAATAAAGTATGGGGGCCTCCTGCCTCCCACACTACCCCAGGGACCACCTCCTCCCAGTGGCACTAATTATTTGAATGTAGAGGTCCATTGTGGCCCCCTCAGCCCCGGGGACCACCACCTCCCCAGGGCTTTGAAAATATGGGGAGGGGTCCACCCGTCCCCCCTCCTGGAGCCCTCAATGGCCTTGGAGACTGCCACCCCCCCAAGGCAGGCTATTGAACTGTCCTGGGTTGCCCACCCAGGGACATTGCTGTTTGCTACGGCAGGGCAGGAGCAGGCCTCCCACCCTGTCCTCCTTCTGCAGTTCTCTTGCCTCTTTCTGAAATTCTCTTGCCTCTTTCTGCACTTCTATTACCTATTTTTGCACTTCTGTTCCTTCTTTCTGCGCTTCTCTCGCCTTTTTATGCGTACCTCTTACCTGTTTCTGTCATTTTTTGCCTCTTTCTCCACTTCTCTTCCCTCTTTCTGCACTTCTCTTGCCTCTCTCTGCACATTTCTTGCTCTTTCTGTGCTTCTCTAGTATTTTTCGGTACAAAAGGGGGTGGTGATGGACGGAGCATCTGAATCAATCAAACACTCACACCCAGTCAAAAGATCTGGATTTAATCCATCACCGTTCTTTAGCCCACTCTGTCACCCCAGTTCAGACATGGCTATATGCAAATCAGTCTGACCCTGTGCCTCATGGGAACAGTCCAGCCCGAACTGCCAAGCCATGTCTTCCCTGGACCGGAAACAAGCTTCCGAGGACCGGTTTCTGGCATTCCAGCCGTCTTCAGCCCGGCTTGCTTGAATCCAGTGGCAAAGTGAGCAAGGGACTCACGTCTGAGCATACCCTGCCACACTTATGGCGGCCAAAAGCGGTACAAAAGGGGGTGGTGATGGACGGAGCATCTAAATCAATCAAACACTCACACCCAGTCAAAAGATCTGGGTTTAATCCATCACCGTTCTTTAGCCCACTCTGCCACCCCAGTTCAGACATGGCTATATGCAAATCAGTCTGACCCTGTGCCTCATGGGAACAGTCCAGCCCGACTGCCAAGCCATGTCTTCCCTAGACGGGAAACAAGCTTCCGAGGACCAGTTTCTGGCATTCCAGCCGTCTTCAGCCCGGCTTGCTTGAATCCAGTAGCAAAGTGAGCTAGGGACTCACGTCTGAGCATATCCTGCCACACCTATGGCAGCCAAAAGCGGTACAAAAGGGGGTGGTGATGGACGGAGCATCTGAATCAATCAAACACTCACACCCAGTCAAAAGATCTGGGTTTAATCCATCACCGTTCTTTAGCCCACTCTTCCACCCCAGTTGAGACATGGCTATATGCAAATCAGTCTGACCCTGTGCCTCATGGCAACAGTCCAGCCCGAACTGCCAAGCCATGTCTTCCTTGGACCGGAAACAAGCTTCTGAGGACCGGTTTCTGGCATTCCAGCCGTCTTCAGCCCGGCTTGCTTGAATCCAGTGGCAAAGTGAGCAAGGGACTCATGTCTGAGCATACCCTGCCACACTTATGGCGGCCAAAAGCGGTACAAAAGGGGGTGGTGATGGACGGAGCATCTGAATCAATCAAACACTCACACCCAGTCAAAAGATCTGGGTTTAATCCATCAACGTTCTTTAGCCCACTGTGCCACCCCTGTTCAGACATGGCTATATGCAAATCAGTCTGACCCTGTGCCTCATGGGAACAGTCCAGCCCGAACTGCCAAGCCATGTCTTCCCTGGACCGGAAACAAGCTTCCGAGGACTGGTTTCTGGCATTCCAGCCATCTTCAGCACGGCTTGCTTGAATCTAGTGGCAAAGTGAGCAAGGGACTCACGTCTGAGCATACCCTGCCACACTTATGGTGGCCAAAAGCGGTACAAAAGTGGGTGGTGATGGACGGAGCATCTGAATCAATCAAACACTCACACCCAGTCAAAAGATCTGGGTTTAATCCATCACCGTTCTTTAGCCCACTCTTCCACCCCAGTTGAGACATGGCTATATGCAAATCAGTCTGACCCTGTACCTCATGGGAACAGTCCAGCCCGAACTGCCAAGCCATGTCTTCTCTGGACCGGAAACAAGCTTCCGAGGACCGGTTTCTGGCATTCCAGCCGTCTTCAGCCCGGCTTGCTTGAATCCAGTGGCAAAGTGAGCAAGGGACTCATGTCTGAGCATACCCTGCCACACTTATGGCGGCCAAAAGCGGTACAAAAGGGGGTGGTGATGGACGGAGCATCTGAATCAATCAAACACTCACACCCAGTCAAAAGATCTGGGTTTAATCCATCAACGTTCTTTAGCCCACTGTGCCACCCCAGTTCAGACATGGCTATATGCAAATCAGTCTGACCCTGTGCCTCATGGGAACAGTCCAGCCCGAACTGCCAAGCCATGTCTTCCCTGGACCGGAAACAAGCTTCCGAGGACCGGTTTCTGGCATTCCAGCCGTCTTCAGCCCGGCTTGCTTGAATCTAGTGGCAAAGTGAGCAAGGGACTCACGTCTGAGCATACCCTGCCACACTTATGGCGGCCAAAAGCGGTACAAAAGTGGGTGGTGATGGACGGAGCATCTGATTCAATCAAACACTCACACCCAGTCAAAAGATCTGGGTTTAATCCATCAGCGTTCTTTAGCCTACTCTGCCACCCCAGTTCAGACATGGCTATATGCAAATCAGTCTGACCCTGTGCCTCATGGGAACAGTCCAGCCCGAACTGCCAAGCCATGTCTTTCCTGGACCGGAAACAAGCTTCCGAGGACCGGTTTCTGGCATTCCAGCCGTCTTCAGCCCGGCTTGCTTGAATCCAAAAGCTAGTTTTTTTCAGCACTTCTCTTGCCTCTTTCAGTACTTTTCTTGCCTCTTTCTGCACCTCATGGCCTTTTTCTGCAGTTCTTTTGCCTCTATCCGCACCTCACTCTCTTCTTTCAGCACCTCTCTTTCCTCTTTCTGTATTTCTCTTCCTCTTTTCTGCACTTTTCATGCTTATTTCTGCCCCTCTCTTGCCTCTTTCTGCACTTCTCTTACCTCTTTCTGCACTTCTCTTCCTTCTTTCTGTACTTCTTTTGCTTCTTTTTGCATTTCTCTTGCTTCTGTCTGCACCTCTCTTGCCTCTTACTGTACCTTACTTGACTCTTTCTCTACCTCTCTTGCCTCTTTCTTCACCTCACTTGCCTATCTATGATAGAGTGTACTCTACCTTGTATACACTCTGTCATGCATTCTCTGAATGGTGAGTAGCAGAGAACACCTGGGCAGTCTTACAATCCTCATGTAGAACTTTTCCCTGTTGCAATGACCAGTGTGATTGTGTTGCACATTTTTCTTTCTAACTAAGGTGATGGTTCCTGTGACACAAATGAATGAGGAGCATTCACTTCTTTTAATGTATATAGAAGGAGCAATGTAAGATAACTCCTGGGGCTTCTGAAAATGAGAATTTTTTTTGTTTCTCCCACATATTTTCTGTTTTTAGATTACCCAATTCTTCACCCATTACAAATAATGCAAATAACAGGTCCTGATGAAGATGGATACTATTGATATTGTCCATTGAAACGTAGGTCGGCCAGAGAGTGTGACACCCCAGATATCAGCACAGCAATTGAGGGTTGATGTTATCACCCCATTTCCGATCCATCAGTGCATGCAGTGTTGTTCTGGGGCGTGGTATGGAAGTGTGCAGTATGTTAGCGATATGGTTGTGGGATATATGAATGAAGTGTAAGTGTGGAGGATTGTTTCATTGTCTCATTGTTCAATTTTAATAATTACAACATAAGTTAAATTTTGAAGGCAGATGCAATACATTGATTGTATTCATTTTTAGATTAAAATTTAATTACACCAATGTATAGATAGAATTTATTGTGAAAGAAATGTAATGTTTAAATGTCAATTTTGATACCTATGGAAAAATAAAAATAAAATAAAACATGTTTTTTTTTAAATCAAAGTTGTTGTGGAGATTAGCATTATTGATGCCCCATCTCAGAGCTTGTGAGAGCCAGTAGTAAAGTAATATAGATCATGTGGGATGTTGTTTTGTAAATGTTGGTCTTTTTTCCCCCTTCTCCCATACCTTTAAAGTAGAAATTTTCAGGGGGGGTGCCTTTTGAGTCTTCCCCACTTACCTCTCTGCACCTCTTTTGCTTCTTTCTGTACTTCTCTTGCCTCTTTCTTCACTTCTCTTGCCTCTTCCTGTAACTATTTTGCCTCTTTCTGCACCTCTCTTGCCTCCTTCTGTATTTCTCTTGCCTCTTTCTACACTTCTCTTCCTTCTTTCTGCACATCTCTTGCTTCTTTTTGCAATTCTCTTGCTTCTTCATGTACCTCTCTTGTATCTTTCTGCACCTCACTTGCCTCTTTCTGCACTTCTATTGCCTCTTCCTGTAAATCTTTTGCATCTTTCTGCACCCCACATGTCTCTTTCTGCAGTTCCCTTGCCTCTATCTGCACCTCACTCTCTTCTTTCTGCACCTCTCTTGCCTCTTTCTGCACCTCACTCTCTTCTTTTTGCATCTCTTTTGCCTCTTTCTGCACTTTTCTTGCCTCTTTCTGTACTTCTCTTTCTTCTTTCTGCACATCTTTTGCCTCTTTTTGCACTTTCTGCACCTCCCTTGCCTATTTCTGCACCTTACTTGCCTCTTTCTGTATCTCTCTTGCCTCTTTCTGAACCTCACTTGCCTCTTTCTGCACTTATCTTGCCTCTTTAAGGACTTCTATTGCTTCTTTATGCACATCTTTTGCCTCTTTTTGCACTTCTCTCCTTTCTTCCTGCAACTCCCTTGCCTCTTTCCGCACCTTACTTGCCTCTTTCTGTACCTCTCTTGCCTCTTTCTGCATCTCACCTGCATCTTTCTGCACTTCTCTTGGTTCTTTTCATGCTGAACAATCTTCCCTCATTTCCATCTCCCGCTGATGCCTCTTCTTATCAGGTACTCAAAGTAGTAGGCCACGTAAGTCCTTTAACTACCACATTTACCATGCGTCCTTTCCCTGTTGTGTCATCGCAGGGGGGCCAGTCTGTTCGTCTCCTTACATTGAAAGATAGGAAAAGGTTGTAAACTCAATTTGTCCCTGATTGCTGTTACTAGGCGGCCGTCCACAGAGCGGGCCTGTGTGTATATATGAGACAGCAAAAAGTGGGAATTGAAGCAAAGTGCCTGCACTAGTCTCAATGTGACTTCTATAGTAGCATGTATATCAAAAAGGTGCAACCAACGGGCTGGAGGAGCAATTCCCTACCCCCCAAAAGTTGGGGACTGGTAAAACCAATTCCCACAGAGCAAATAGACAAATTAGCCCAAAAACCCTTGGAAACGCCAACGCGTTTCGCTCTCTTGTATGGGGGCAAAGTATCCCGATATCTCGATGCGTAGAGTTCCATCCGATGTAATGCCAAAAAACCAGCGCGTAAAAACCAGTTGGAAACGTTTTGAAGCCACATGGAGAGACCACACCCTTAATAATGATATTAAGAATTCTCCCCCCAATTTTTTTTTAAAAATAAACCACACTGTTGCTGGACGGACGCTGTTTCAAAAAACATCGCACTTGATTATCAGCCCTGAAGAAGTCCCTGGACGGGACGAAACGCGTTGGTGGTTCCAAAAGTTTTTAAAGAAAGAAATGAATAAAGAATTGAACCATATACAACATCAACTCCTGCAATTGAATAATTTGTGGTTTTGATCACTGTGTCATTAATCTATTGCGAAAGAAAAGTGTGCTGGGCTAATTTTTCTATCTAGGTTTCAGACACGTTATAGTTAGGTATTATCATTTAAAAAAGCATTAGAAATTCACTGAAAAAAACATAGGTTTCAGGGGTGTTATAGTTAGCTGGACATTTCACTTGTACAAAACCATTGAAAGTCCACCGTTATAGTTAGTTCAGCTAACTATAACTTGCGCGCCCACAATGCACTGCCGATGACGTCACATATTACATCACTCATGACACGGTCAGTGACATTACTCATAGCATCACTGATGACATCTCAAATGACATCCCTGATGACATCATCCAGTGAATGTGTGTTTTTCTGAAAATTAAATATGTTTTATATATGTATATCTCAAGGTCGATGGAAGAATACGTGGGAATATAAGTGTCTAAATGGATGAATTTTTATGTAACATTGATTGTATAATAGACTGATTAAGTGTATCTTAGTCAATACATGGGTTAGTGAGTAATGTTCAAATATGTAAATATCTGTATCAGTCTCTCACTTTGTGTATACGTGGCTGCATGGGTTGGTGAGTAGCTATATGAGTGTCTATATGGGTTATTAAATGGATTTTCGAGTATCAATATGATTGTCTGAGTGTCTTTATGGTTCAGTGGGGGGTATTCCATAGTGCATAGATGCATGAATGAGTGTGTCACTGTTTGTATGTGTTGAGACAGTATGTGTGTAGGACTATATAGGTGGATGAGTGTGTGTATGGGTGTGTTAGTGAGTGAATGACTGTCTCAATAGTGTCTTTATGAATAAGTAGATATGTTTTAAACTAATATATGTGTGTTTTGGTGTATATAAGTGAGTATATATGAGAGTGAGAGGTTGGTAGAGTTCTTGTATAAATTGGTCTGTGTTTCTATAATATGATTGCTTAAGAGAGTAAGTACGTGTAAGTTTCTGTACCAGTATGTGTGGTGGTGTGTGTATAACTGTATATGCATTTTAATGGATATTTGATACTTTGTTTACATGTGTGACTATGTGTGTGATGAACTCTAAGGATGAGTGCCATTGTGCAACAGGATGTATATATGTATGAGTACATATGATGAGTGAGTACATGTATGAGTGTCTGTATAGGGCTGTTGGTGAATGAGTGGATGTGTGTGTAGATCTTGGAATTACTAAATAGGTGTGTTGTAAGTGGTATTGGTATGTTCATTGTTTGGAAAATCTTAGTTTCTGTATTTGAGTGTGTGTATCAAATGTTATATTAGGGGGAGAGGAGGTCTGCCACTCTATCACAAGGATGATGTCATCAGTGATGTCATTTGAGATGTCATCAGTGATGTCATGAGTGATGTCACTGACCATGTCATGAGTGATGTAATATGTGACATCATCAGCAGTGCATGTTAGGAACTGGCCTAGAAGTCCTCTTTCTCCTACCATGTACACAACACCCATGTGACGGGCCGGGCGGGGTTAAAAGGGTTGTTTTCCCTGTACCCGGTGCTCGTTATCTTGAATTGTGGTTCCTGGTTCGTGCTGGGAGCTGTTTGTTGAACCAAAGGATCCTTGCTGCATTCACGAGCTCGTGGCATTTTCCCATTTTTTTGGCTCCTGTTAATCCCTGTAGATTCCTGTTAAACCCAGACCCCCCCCTCCCTCCTAGCTCCCTCCTGTTTTCTTGCTTCCCCTGACTTTTTGTTTAGTTTATTCGTGTTTGGGTCCCTGAGGATTAGTTGTTTGTTCGTCTTGTCTTGTTGTGTGTTAGATATCACGTTCTTTACTTTGGGGTGATTTTTATCCCGGCTGGGATTAAGAGGTGCTGGGGCTCCGGCGCTTCTTGTGGAACTCGGGTGATCCGGCTGGATTGTCCGGTTGTTCCTGCTGATTAATTATTGGTCCCGGTGACGCTAACGCTGTTCCGCACTTCCGCCTCTTGTGCAGGCTGTCCATCTTTTTGTGCGGAGGCGGAGTGCTGGTTTAGGCGTTTCCGGGTTTTGGAGAGAACACAACGGAGCGTTTGTGTTGTGCTACGAGTAGATCCTATTTTGCCCTGATTTTGATCCTATTCCAGGCGGCATGTTAGGACGTCACAAAATTCCACAGTTGTAAGGAGGTTTTTTTAGTCGTTCTAACGACTTTTTCCTCCTTTTATCATTGTCCCCCATTTTGGTCTTTGGTTACCTGTGGCAATTATCCCTGCCGTCCAGCCCACCCTCCCTCCTTCTTTTGATCCCGGACCTCTGATATTGCTCTCCTGCATAGTACTTGCTGGCTTTGGAATTATACTCCAGGACGGAGTACTCCACCCTGCGACTATTACAAGTAACGGTGGTAAGGAGGAGTGTCATAGGGTGGTGTGTGGGTGCATGAGGGGAGAAAAAGGGTTTCTTGTTTGTATCCACATCGCTGATATCTGCTTTTCTTGTGCAGACACTGTTCCAGACTGTTCCTTGTGATAAAGTACGTGGAGTGACGTGGTCCCTGCAGTAGGACC
The DNA here is from genome assembly GCF_964263255.1 of Lissotriton vulgaris. NCBI lineage: Eukaryota > Metazoa > Chordata > Amphibia > Caudata > Salamandridae > Lissotriton > Lissotriton vulgaris. The sequence goes on from NC_141694.1 coordinate 886,129,595, forward strand.
TTTCCCCTCGGAGAGACGATCTGGGATTCCTTGTCTGTCCTTCCCTTATTCCCGCCCCCTGTCCCTTACTATTCTGTTGGCTCATGGAACTATTCATGGTATGCGCCACGGAGTGGTAGGTTCAGAGGAACGGGGCTATCTTCGCTCCTGCAGTGTATGGGCATAGCTGATCAGGAACTAACAGTGCATTGTGGGCGCGCGAGTTATAGTTAGCTGAACTAACTATAACAGTGGAATTTCAATTGTTTTGTACGAGTGATATGTCCAGCTAACTATAACACCCCTAACACCTATATTTTTTCTGTTAATTTCTAAGGTTTTTTAAATGATAATTCTTAACTATAAACTGCCTGAAACCTATGTTTTTTTTCAGTGATTTTGAAAGATTTTTTCAATGACAATTTTTAAATGTATTAATTGTTATATTTATTTCTTTGATACTGATTTCCTACATTTTTTATTCTATTTATTTTTAGATATCTTATTTTTTAGATTACATACACATTTTTAATATTAAAAAAATATATATTTTTTTTATATATTTTTTATAATATCTTTAGAATATAATTTTTTTTCAATTTTTTTGGAGGAGTCGCGGATGCAAAACGCACCTTTCTCAACTACTGAGTGGAACGTAGCCGCCATTTTACAATTGCTCTGGAGGATCTACGTAGGGTGTGCGATAGGTGTGTATTTTCATGCGCAATCGCTATGCGACCCGTACCTGACTTCAAGCGCATACGCAACATATATGTAACACACCACACCACGCGAGCGTATTTCCGCATGACTTTGGTGGGCGCGCGACGTCCACAAAATGTTTCGATATACAAAAAGATATATATATATGTATTTAATAAAAATATTAAGCCCAAAAAAATAATATTCTTTTAGTTTTAATAAACATATTACTTTTAAATGCAATATCACGAAGTCGTGCTAGGTGCGTGCTGCGTGTACGCACCCAACGCGGATCACATGTGACCAAAAAAAGATATTTGATTTGTATACATAACACTTACTATTCTAACTATTGAAGAACCCTACCCATTTAATTACTCTTCTGAGACCTTCCTTAGGAGAAGACCTGTCCTGAAAAGAACGTCAATTTTTCTTCATTGTAAACCTGAATTCCTTTTTTGGAGACAGAAATGGCTACACCACTGCAAGTATCCTGAGTCTGATGATTTTGTTGCAGAACAATTTCTACCAGAACCTCCCCCTCCCGAAAGATACACATCCATCGTATGGAAATACCTTTTTTACTTTTCCGGAGTGGCAAAAGAAATGTAATGTCACCAAAGTAACATGCAAGATTTGCCAGGCAGTACTGTCCAGTGGAGATCCAAACAAAAAATACTCCTGTGCCACTTCTAGTATGCGCAAGCACCTCCAATCCATGCATCCTGTGAACTACGCTCACGAGGAATGTAGAAGACTGCGCCAAAATGCACCTCCACACGGGCAATACCAAGTACCTCTGAGGTATCACCTTCAACATCACCACCAGACATGCGTCCCCAATTTGTGAAAGCTAGAATGCACTGCGTGAATTGCAATCATTTAATTTGTTATGGTGAGCAATCAGTAGACCTAGTTTTTAGAGCAATTGATAATCATCAATGCTAGTTTCTTTTTTAATTCCCTCAAAAGTTCATGGTTTTGTTTGTCCTGTTGACTTTTTTTCTTTTTAAAAGAACCAAAAAAAGAAAAAACATTACAAATTTTTTAAAAAAAATACAAAATAACTACTCTGGTTAAAGAAAGAGCTACATTTATTAAATTTATATGCTAGTGTTTGAAAGTTTACAGTTTCAGTTTATAAACTTTATTTCGATTTAAAAATAAATCACAAAAGTCATCACAAAATATACATAAAAGCTAGGTTAGAATATACATCAATTCCATAGAACCACACACATGATTGTACCAAGGACATTGTAAAACATATTAAGACAATAAATAGTATAAAAGGGGTCTAAAACACACAATATATGAAAGCCTGGTATTATAAAGAGCATCAGTTCTAAACATAAAAATCCATAAAAACAATTTGAATATGCACAAAACAGGGTGATAGTTTTAATCAATACCTCTCTTCTTTCCAATGGATCACCCAAACCCAGCCCAGAAACTTAGCTATAGAAATCACAGAGGGAACATCTACTGCTGTTTTCAGTATTCTAAATGCCTCGTTGTGTGACCTTGAACCCAGTCGCAAGAAAATCTGTTTCAACCAACATCACCTTGGAATTCTATAGGCTGGGCAAGCAAAAAATATGTGGGCCACAGAGTCTGGTCTCTCTGGACAAAACGGACATTTAGTGTTAGACACAGCAAAATTGGACCATTTTGAAGTGAAGACCCTCGTCACTAGGGTCTCCACTCTAAATTGGTGGAATAATTTTCTATCACGTGTGGATGTGATTAAGTCCAAGTATAATTTGAATAGTGGTTCATATTTGGTTTCAAGAAAGGTACTAGACAGGGAAGAAGTACTGACTGCCGAAAACCTCTTGGTGTAAATCAGTTGCCAATAAGCCGCCTTTAGCTCACGTTTGCTGGGAAAAGTACTTCTAGCCAGACGTGTTCACAGTTGGCTTAGGCCCATCTCAAAAAAGATGTTTTTAGCACACCTAAACCATGCTAGTTTGTTGTTTACATCCAGCTCCCTAACTTCCAATACAGCTTGGGCATAGTTGTCTAGCTCTGGAGTCACCCAAATTCGTCTCCAATATGCGATTTGTCTATACCTTGCTATGTCCCTAATGGAATGACATCCCAAATCCAAGTACAGGGGGATCAGTGGAGTGGATTGAGGGAGGCCTATCAAGGATCTTAGAAAATTATTTTGAGCCATCACTAGAGATTCTAAGTTAAGATGACCCCGCAGCTCGGCCCCATAGAGGATGGAGGCACCTATTTTGGTATTGTATATCTGTAATACTGGTGAAATGGGTTTGGTATGGGAACATCTGTGCTCTTTTAACAAAGCACCCGACAATTGGGCGTGTCTTACTGTGAGACAGTCTATTTGGGGCTTCCAAGTCAACTTCTTATCAATGGTTACCCCCAAATATGAAAAATTGGATGTTTTTACACTTTATAGATGTATGTAATGTACCTTATATTCTATGATATTTTGCATTGCGCTTTGATGGTTTTAAATTTTTAACCGAATAAAGCTAATATTGACTTGACTTGAAACTTGGATGTTTGCTCTAAGACACCTTCCCTCATACTGACCCTACCGACGACCTGGTTTGAGTTCTGGAAGACCATGAACTTGGTTTTGTCAACATTGCCAACCAGTTCATGGTCTGCACAGAACTCCTCAAACTTTGAGAGGGCACGTTGAAGGCCCTGTCTTGTTTTAGATAAAATCAGGGTGTTGTCTGCAAACATCAGTAGAGGGATCTTTGAACCCCCTAAGCTGGGGGCGTCCGTAGGATAGTTAGCAAAATAGTTCAAGACCCCATTGATGTATATTGAAAACAGGGTAGGTGCGAGAACGCACCCCTGTCTTACCCCCTTTTCCACCAGAAACTTGCCTGCCATGTCCCATCTAACTTGGGCATAATTGTCCGTATGTGATTTAATAATATAACCTAAAATGTCCAATGGCATACCCAACTTAAAAAAACAGAGCCAGAGCTTGGAACGTTGGACTAGGTCGAAGGCGGACCTTAAGTCCACAAATGCGGCATAGATAGTGCCTCTCCCCAGGGTAACTACGCGCCAAAGAAAAAGAATGAACCTTAGGACTTGGTCCACTGTGCTAACACATTGGCGAAACCCCCCTTGTAAGACAGAAAGGATATGACATTCGTCCTTCCAGGCCTGCATTCTTCCTAGAATCACCCTGGCCGATACTTTTTTAATGCAGTCAATCGGGCTTATTGGCCTGCAATTACCTGGTTGGGAGTGATCACCCTTTTTAAAAGTTGGAAGAATGACAGCGCCCAACCAGGTGCTGGGAATTGCTGCATCCCTGTCGATAGCTTTCATGAGTAGTGGAATATAAATTGACCAAGACTCAAGATTTTGCAAAAAAAGATCAGCTGGAATACAGTCAAGTCCAGGAGCCCTACCCCTGGGTATCTCGAGGAGAGCGGCTTCCACTTCTTTTATAGTAATACACAGCAACGGGGGAGAGGAAGGCAAGACAAAAACAACCTGGGTACCCAAATCACTTGCAAATTGGTCCTTAAAATAGCAGACCCAATGGTCGGGTTCCACGTGATTAACTGGGACGTTCCGAGGTTCCCGACTCCCCCATTTAACCAGGTGCCAGAATCTTGTCATATCTCTCCCTGTGCAGTCATTAAGTAAATCAGCCCAGTGGGATTCATCCCATTCCCTTTTTGCTTTGAATTTAGCTAATCTATTTGCCAATCTCTTCTCCCTAATAGTGGCCTGTCCTTTGCTCCTAATTCCTGTCGCCAGTGACCTATAAGCTTTTTGACAGATTGAGTTATACCAAACTGCGGTCTTGGAAATGGGTAATACAGACACTCTCTTATTTTTTACCATAAGGAAACCTTTGAGTTTGTTAAAAAATTGCTCGTGTACCTGGCCCACATTATCCAAATATGCATCCAGTTCGACATCAGACTGTAGACTATTTATGGTTTTCTCTACTAAATTATTAATTTCCTGTAATTTCTCCGGGTTTAGTGCCACCTTAGCCCATTTAAGACGTCTTGAGTCATTGGTTAGATGGCATTCTACAAAATCAAGACGGGGTGGTGGCTCTACCACTGCATCTATTTCAATAATCTTTAATGTTGCTAGAAGGGGATTTTGGTCACTTTCAGGCCGTACTATCACCACCATATCTAACATTTTTGACCACATCTCCTTATTTATGATGAAGTAATCGATACGACTAGAGCGCGTCCCACTGCAATAGGTAGACTTCCTTAGTTTTTCAGATGTCGTGCGGCCATTTGCGGCTCGCAGCCCATGTTCAATACAAAATACTTTAAGTTGAAGGGCTGCACCCGTCCACCTTTTAACGGGCGGGAATTCAAGCGTTGGAATTGACCACAGCTTCCTGACTAAAATTCAAATCCTCACCATCAAGTGGTTCATATGTACAATTAAAATCCCAGGCTAATATGATATTACAATGACCTCTGTGACTTATTAAAAAAAAATCCAAGCATGCTATTGTGTTTGATGCCTTCTCGCCTTGTATTCCTCTTGATTAAACATTGATAAGTAAAGTATCTGGGGTATTACTCTGCACCAATTTGACAATAAGAATGTCCTGGGAATGAATAGCAACCGCTTCTAATTTGAAGTGATAACTCTGTTTGACCCACAATGTCAGACCCCCCTTAGGTCTACCCCTAGCACCCCGGACAGCAGGTTTTGAAAAGTTTACATAGCACTCCCAGAATACCTGTTCCACCGCCCAAGTTTCTTGCAGAAATATTATATCGAGGTCCTCAACAAAGGAGGACCATTCACTAGATGGAACTTTACCCTGTAATCCCACGATATTCCATGAGGCTAGTTTGATAGCAGTGCTAGATCCTATAAGGGTGGTAGTTGTGATTACTGGGTCTTTGCCTTGGATAGGATCAGATAAATCTTCAGTTTGGCCAGTATATGTAAGGGGGACCTTTCCGTAATTCCTTGCGGTGGTAAGATCAGGGGGACTCGTATTAGTGGGTAATGGCACGTATGACATGTTAGCCATTTTTGATTAGTTTGGGCATCTACCATGCTCCTTGTATGAGCAGCACCCACTAATTCCCTCTCATTCCTAGGTACTTTATACCTTCCAAGATCAACCAGTCAGTCAGCCCCCTCTAAACCGTATAATGCATCAAAGTGATTGAAGGTGGGAACTGGGAAATTACTTCTGACTCTACCCATCATCCCTCCATGTTGTGTTACAAATGGGTTGCAGTTGAAAAACATCCTGGGACTCTGCCGGTAAAAGTAATTAAGGTCATACGTGAAAATATCACTTCCTTCACTTTGATCATTACCATTGCATAAACAACCAACCACCCGCCTGTCCCTGAAGTTGACAATAATGCAATCTCCCTCTATGTCCTTGACTCTATTCCCAACCCAACTTACTCTATGTACATTCAGTATTTTCCCATCCACATTTCTTGGGAGTGGTCTGTTCTTGTTCAACCAATGGGTAACTTTGTTTTTCAACTCTAAATAAGTTTCTGTCATATTAGCCTTCAGTACGGTAACACCCACCAGTACAACAACATATGGACATGACTCCGGTGGAAGGTTGATACATTTTGAGATGGTGTTTGACTTTGGGGTATTGGGTTTATCCCTACCTACTACTGTGTTATTAGAGACCTGCCTTGGGGGACTTATAGTAGCATTCCTGCTCACCTCCCTCGAGTCACCATTACTATTCACTAACCCTCTACTCCCTTTATCAAGTAATGGTGCCAAGCAATTATTTCCAAGGGATTCCATAGCAGTTCTTCTACCTCCATTCTGAAAGGTCGAAGAGGTTACTTCAGCTACGGGATCTTTGGGCATATTAGATTTACCTTTTTAAAATACTTGTTAAACACTCAACCTGTTTCTTAATCTTTTCAAAATTCTCTTGCGTTGTGTGCTCAAAACTCACCACCCTCTCATTTATTACCTTTAACCTTTCTAAGAGGGGTAGGATGAGAGACTTCATCAATTGCTCCACTTGGGGCATAAAACCAACCGGTGGTTGCAGCTCTGGAGGTGTAGGGTCCAGAGCATTGACATAAGTGGATTTTGGCTGTGTAGTAAGTGCTAGGGATTGGATAGGTACTGCCCTAGGTTCAGCAATCTCAATTTCCTCTGCAATATTAGTGGGGGGTATAGAGATTTTTATCATCTTAGAGTTTCTCCCCTTATTGGAGCCCCCCTCCCGTTTCCTGTTTGCAATGGTGTTTTTTTGACCCACTGTGGGAATAATCTTTGACGGTTTGGCACTATGTTTCACGGAGGTTCTAGTAGTGGGGTGTGATACAGCAGTAGTGGTAGTTTCATCTCTAACTGCAGCATTTGTAGAGACACCGGGGGAGGTCTCACTATTTGCGGATTTATCCAATGCGTTGAATTCCACAAGTTCAGTGCTATCTTCCTCACTAATCAATCTATTGCTGGTGGATTGCCCTACAGCTTGATTGGGAGGACTGCCAACATAATGGGACCTAGGGAGGAGCGTCTTACATACTGAGGGTCAAGGGACAAACAACGCTCCATCAGGGCTATTTCATGTTCGAGCACCGATGTCGCCCTCACGATAAATTGGTCAAGGGTACCACTAACAGACCCCCCCGTTGCTGCCCTCCCTCTCTTAGGTGCACGTGTAGCCATTTTGTATGATACAAGCAACCAACATGCACAGGCAAATAATTTCCAATCTATACAATGACACAAACAACGAATGGAAATATACAATACAGGATATGTTAAGGGGGTGGCCCAGCACAGTCTACTCGGGGCTACGACGGGCGCCCTTGGCCCGGGCTTCGCCCGGCGCGACCTGCGCACGATCCCGTGAGGCTTCTCCTGAGATTTAAGTGCCTCCTGGTGCGGAAGAGGCGTTGGCGGCTTCCTGCCACAAAGGGTCCTGGTAGTCGTGGTCCCACCCTCTCTTCCCCCCCTCTCTGCGGCCGCGTGATGGCGTTGAGCTGTGGCAGCGGAGGGAGACCACAGATGACAGCTGCGGGTCAGCGGGACAAGATGCGGGACAAAATGTAGAAGTAGGTAAGAGCCCCCAAGTTTCTGGAACCATCGTTCAATAGACTTCAAAGTTATCACAATCTTGCGTATATTCCAGTAGAGCACAAAGCATCTAGATGGTTTCCATTTTCCTCAAATTGTCTGGGGACCAAATCATTAAGGTTTTTATCAGTGATGTCACACAACCTGCGGCTGTGACTTGCCCCCTCTCCCTTGCCTTCTCCCCTAGTCCTCTCACCTCATCTGAGATCAAGCCAGAGAAGAGAAGAGAAGGGGAAGTACGTGCTCCAGCGCTCCACTGTTCACACTGATCCCCTCTAGTTCTCTATCCCCTCTGGTCCTCTTGCCAAGCAGCCAGCAATGCGCCCAATGTCAACTCATCAGAGAGCACAGTCATACTAAAAGTGACTCGCACGCTTTTAAAATTAAATTTTTAAGGTTTTAAAATGTTTTTCTTTTTGTTTTGGCTCCTGGCTCCAGGCCGTGCTTTGTAGGCAACCCAGAACTCACGGTTATACTTTGGCTCCTGCAACTTCTAGCTACCTTCAGGAATATTTGAGGCTCCTTCTCTTACCTCCACAGAGAGGCTCTCCACATCACCTTGCCTGCCACGCCAGGGAAAACAGTCTGCGGCAACACATTACGTGTTCCGTGGACCAGCTCTTCCTTCCTGCTTATCGGCGCTTATCTGCGCAGCCCCTCTTGCTCCTCCGCACGCGGTACCCTTTCCCGAGCCAAAGACCTGGCAATCCCCAGTACCATCACCAGCCATGCCACGCCATTCTCAGACCGTGGTACGGCGGTACGGCTGCAGCTGTGGCTGCGGCGGCGGCAGTGGCAACAGCGGCAACAACCAGACCGAGGGCTGGGGGCTGGAGCTGGAGCTGGGGCAGGGGCAAAGACGTGAACGGCAAACCAGCAGGAAACAGTAGAAGTGCGGCAACCAGCATGAAAATGGCTGCAGCAGAGCAGAGAATAGGAGCAGAGAATCGACTGTGGTTCGTGGCTCCTCCCCCTGGGAATTTTAGAATAGGGTTTAAACGCAGAATAATCTTCTCCAACAAAGGACTCGCACTCAGAAGGAAACTAGAGTTTATTCCAGAGGTTACGCGTTTCGACAGCAAAGCTGTCTTGATCACGCCTAGTGTAGGGTGTCGTGTTGGGGGTAGGGTTTTAGGGTTTAGGGTAGTGTAGTAGTGTTTGTGAAGTGTAGGGGTTGTGCTGGGGGTATGTATTAAGATTACATTATGACCACCTTATGCACAATTATCAGTAGTAACCATCAAAAAATTCCAGGTGAAGTTATCAGCAGAATGCTAGGAAAATGTTTATCAATATTAAATGCTTCTAATCAAGTAAAATTCAAATCATCACATGCAGTGTGCCACAAACGAAATTACTACAGTAGTAAGTCTCCCCAACTCAGATTTAAAGTGGATAAACATGTTTCATGTGACAGACCCATAGGTCAACGCTGCAGCTTCCACATGCTTCAACACCCTCCACATACTCAGCAAGACCTTCAAATGGACCCACCCCTGAATCAAAGAAGACCGTCACCCATGCACTCATCACCAGCAGGCTGGACCACGTGAACGCCCTCTATGCCGGAATCAATAAATCTCTACTCCACAAACTTCAGACTGTCCAGAACGCCGCAGTCAGACTCATCCTCAGCATCCCACGACAAGACCACATTACCCAGCATAAACAAGCACTCCACTTGTTCCCAGTCGAAAAAAGAATAACCTTCAAGCTGCTCACACACACCTATAAAGCTCTCCACAACACCAAACTCCAATACCTGAATCTCCTTCTACACCCCCAAAAGAAACCTCCCGTCCGCTGACCAGGCCTTGGACGAAATCCTCTGCATCCACAGAACAAGAAAGAAGGCACACCCTTCTCTTACGTCATGGCCAAGACATGAAATGAACTCTCCCTCAGCATCAGATGAAGACCCACACTGAAAGCATTCAGGAAGAGCCATAAGACCTGGCTTTTCGAATTACCAAAGCTGCACAAATCCCCCCCACACACTCCTCCACCGCCTGGAGACCCTCACAGGTGAGTAGTGCACTCTATACATCCCTGATTGATTGATTGATATGCCACCACACTGTGTGTTTGAGTGTTATCAACAGGCCCTGCCATTGGTATGGCCGTCTATAACTCTTAAGGGTAGTGAAATGAGCAGTGCTGCCTTCTTTAATATACACAGAATGTCTGAAATTGTCTTTGTTTGGCTTCACCTCTGAGAGCTACTTTCAGTGTGCTGGTGAGCTACCAGTAGCTCCCGAGCTACTGGTTGGAGACCCCTTGTATGGTAGTGAGTGGGGAATTGTAGTCCTGAAGCACAAATGTGAATTTTATTACACCACTACATGCATAATGCATAGCACTTTGAAGCACTCCATTCCCTAAAGCCTTGCTCACTGCTTGAGTACATGCTTACTGACTGAATGATTACAGTAATATAAGGAAAGACACTTGGTGAATTCTTAATTGGTTGACTTTTACTTTAGTGAATGAATTACTACATGGTACTGAAAGAGTCACTATGGGATTGCAACAGCAGTCACACTGTGTTTGCTGGAGTATGTGGATAGTGACTGGAGAAGTGTAGGCATGAAGCACAAATGTGAAAGTGGTTACACCACTACATACATAATGCATAGGAGTTTGAAGCACTGCATGCTCTAAAGCCTGGATTACTGCAAGAGTACATATACTTATGTAACTGCAAACATATCAACCAACCAAATCATTCTCTCTCAATTTTCCCAAATGAACACTGACTCACAGTGTGATTCTAGACAAATAACAGTATCCCTTGGAATTCACTGAAAGGATTACTATATGCTACTGGAAGAGTCACTATGGGATTGTAAAAGCAGTCACAGAGTGCTTGCTGGAGTTTAAGGATACTAACTGGGTAATTGTAGGCCTGAAACACAAGTGTGAAGGTCGTTAGACTACTACATGCATAGTGCATAGGAGTTTCAAGCACTACTGCCCTAAAGCCTAACTCACTACAACAGTACATGTACTTATGTGTCTGCAAACACATCAACCAACCAAATCAATCTTGGCCCCCCATAAAATGTAATAATTTTGCCCCCTGTATTTAGCTCCTCCGGGTGCTAATTATTAAAAAAGCTACATTTTATTTTATTAATTTTTACGGCAGAGTCCGCGCACCCTACACGCACCTGCTGGGTCTTATAAAAAAAAATGTTGTGGGCCCTGGTGGTCCTTCTGGGAACCCCTAAGCAGATCTAGAGGGTAAAAGTATTTCTACCCTGTCCCCTTTCTACGTTTTGCACACATATTCCACTGACTTCTTCAGCCTCGCTTCTACCGAGGCACGAAATGGCTGTCAACAGTTCCTGGTTTCGAATGTTGACAACCACTTGACAGCCAATTAGCATTCAGTGCGTGATCGGAAGAGTGCGCTTACAATACACTCACTATCCGATGATAGTCCGCGGATCCCTCGCACCCATGGATATTTATATGCTTTTAACTGTAATTTTCTCAGGAACTACTGAACAGATTGACACCATTTCAGCAAGAGGCACAAGTCCGAACTGAGGACTACATCTTCGCCAAATTTGGCGTAATTCTATTCAGCAGTTCGGGCTGTAGCTGTGGCTAAAGGTCCTTTGGGAAATTGAATGTGGAAAATGCAGTTTCAGGTCCCCCCTTTTTCTCGGCCCCCTCTTGACGAATCAGCACTTGATGGCCATGGGGACCACCATCTCCCTGGGTGGGCTCCTGCAGTGTATTGGGGTGCCTACCTCCGGGACATTGCTGTTTGCTATGGTAGGGCGGGAGCGTCGCTGTTCCCACTTTACCACAGCAAACCGCTTTACTATTTGAAAGAGAGAGCAAGTTAATCTGCTTTCTCTTTCAAGTACGAAAGCAGATTGAGCCTGAAATATTCGACTTTTTAGAAGCTGAACTTGTGGGTTGGGCTACACCGTTGATAATAGCTGGGGATTTTAATATTTCGGCTGATTGGTCGGATCTGAACCATATGCAGGTCTGAAACCCAAGGTCTTTCAATCTATTCGATCTCTTCTGAGCTCTCACGGGTTGCTCGATGTATGGGGGGCCAAAAACCCCTTGGATTTTGGATACACATACTTTTCTAATCCTGCCCAAAAATAACGAAATTAGATTACTTCCTGATCTCGTCCTCTGAGTTATCGAAAGTTGACATACTTAAACTTCCTAAAGTATTGTCTGACCATAACCCATTAATTCTTACATATAGTATAGGTCAGAGGCAAAGAAAAAGTAATTCCTGGTCCTTTGAGAAAAAGCTCCTTAGTGATAAAAGATTTATAGATCATCTGAAAAATTGGATCCCACAATTCTTTGCAGCAAATAGTTACAGTGCGTCTAGAAACACAGTCTGGGAAACTTTTAAGGCAGCATTGAGGGGTGAAACTATTAGCTGTTCAGCAAGATTAGGAAAGGAAGATAGAAATAAGATTGAGGGTTTAATGAAAGAGTTAGTAAAAGTAGAAGAGCAACACACAACTGATATAATCAAAGGGGTTAATACCACTGCAAGTCAGGAAGCTTTACTGACAATCAAAGCCGCACTCCAGAAAGAAGTAACTATGAAAGTCACAGGAGAATACCAATTAAATAAGGTTAAAAGATATGAGACTGGTGAGCAGGCAGGGAGAGCACTTGCCCTCAGGTTAAGGCAGGAAAAAACAAGAAACACTATTGTATGTATAGAAGAGGATGAGATCAGGTATACAGAAAGTAAGGACATTTTAAGAGTATTCGAGAAATTTTATCAGCAGCTGTATGGGCAGGAAGAACCTACTAAGAAACCAGGGGAAGGAATTCGAGATCGGGGCCCACTTTTAGAAGACTCAGTCAAAAAAAATTGGAAGAAGAAATTACATTATTAGAAGTAACAGTTGCGTTGTGGGAATTGGCCTCAGGTAAAGCTTCAGGTCCCGATGGGATACCTTTAGAAGTTTATGAAACAATAGAAACCGAAATCACTCCGCTTCTGGTAGATTTGTTTAATGGGGTTATGTGTACAGGATCAACACCCTCCTCTTGGAAAGAAACAAATATAGCAATCTTCCATAAAAAGGGGAAACCAGCGGAAAAGGCGGGGTCCTACCGACCCATTTCATTAATAAATTCCGATACTAAGCTTTATTCTAAAATTTTGGCAAAGAGGTTGGGCAGGGTCATTGGCGGTCTAGTATCCCCATGGCAGCATGGGTTTGTCCCCGGTCGGGGTACAACGGATCATACCTATAGGGCAATATCTTTGTTTGATGCCCAGGCTGCCGTGGGGGGGGGGGGGGTGTCGCTATGATCCTGCTCGACGCAGAGAAGGCGTTTGATCGTGTGGACTGGAGCTTTCTCTGGGCTATTTTAGAGGCGAGGGGATTTGGTCCCAATATTATAGGGGCCCTTAAAGCCATGTATGTAGAACCAAAAGCTAAGGTAACAGCAACGGGTGAGAAATCAGGGGTAATACATATAAAAAGATGGACTCTGCAAGGCTGTCCCTGTTCCCCTATTCTATTCGCGCTGTATATTGACCCCCTTATACAGTGTATTCTTGACTGCCCAGAGATAGCTCCAGTGATATGCAATGGTTATTCAAGTAAAATACTGGCCTAGGCTGACGATCTTGCAGTGTTCACAAATAATCTACAACAAACTCTTCCTATTCTAATTCAGATGGCTAAATTGTTTGGTGAAGAGTCAGGCTATCTTCTAAAGGAAACAAAAACGCAGGTTATTTGCTCTAAAAATATAGCCAAAACTGACTATAGATTCGTCGACTCTGCCTTATATTTAGGGGTTAAAATGAATGCCAATGTTGAGAAAATTGTAAGTGAGAATTATCTGCCACTTATTAAGGATATTGAGAAGGAATTAAAAAGAGTAGATGTGCTACACCTCTCATTAATAGGAAGGGTAAATGCAGTTAAAATGTCTATGTTCCCTAGAGTTCTCTACTTATTTCGGGCCATCCCTTTAGCAATAGAGGACAGGATCATGAAACATCTTGAATCTATGTTTATCAGATTTGTATGGCAATATGGCAGGGTAAGGCGATCTACAAACTTAATGGCACTGCCCAGAGAAAGGGGTGGGATGGGATTGCCGAATCTAAAGTTATATCATTGGGCCTGCTTGCTAACCCAAATGACTACTCTATTTCAATCTACATCTGTACCTGATATAACACCTGGGTTTGTAGATCAACAATGTCCGCCGCAGATTTATAGGATGTTATTGGGTGAAAAGACTATAAATGTATTTCAGTGTGAATTGGAACGAAGCTTCTATAAAAAAACAAGATTGAAGACACTGATTGGCGCATGGAAGGTTTGGAAAGCAATTATGAAAATGTTTAATATCCCGAAAATCAATTCCTTTCTGCAACTGTATAACTCATCTCTCTTTCCTCAACTAAAAAATGATAATAATTTGCTGATGTGGAAAAGGCTGGGGCTTAGATCCTTGGGAGATTTAATGGAAGAAGGTGAAATTCTGGGGTTCGAAATGCTGCAGGAAAGATTTGGTATTCCAGACAGTCATTGGCTGGTTTATGGTCAAGTTACCAGGGCAATTAAGGCAGTCAGGCCACAGATTTCACATAAAGCGGATTTTCCACTGATTGAGTTATTAAATAGAGGTTGTAGGAAGATTAAGATTTTATATAATTGCTTATTGGACCAAATCCCGGATGATATTGAGAAGGTTGAGTCTAACTGGGCGACAAAATTAGGAGATTCTGATGTCGATCTGGATCTTGCTCTTGTATTGAATAAAAAAATATTCCGGGCATCAAACATTCGCGCACAACACTACAAGACTATTTTTAATCTTTACCATACACCCGCGAAGATATTCGCCTGGGGTCTAAGCGAGAATGATAATTGTCCCAGATGTTATGAAAGTCAGGCTGACATTATACATATGTTTTCTTCCTGCAAACAGTTGGAAAATGTTAAAAAAGAAATAATGAAATTTATGGAGGGGCTGCTAGGTCAGTCCATCGACCTATCCCCTACCTTAATTTTAGTGGGTACAGACTCTAAGTCGTGTTTAAGCGAGGCTGAAAGAGATCTAATGTTTTTATCTGTTGCTGTACTTAAAATTTTAATTTCTGCGGCGTGGAAAGATACGAACCCTCCATCCTTTCAGATGTGGCTCTCGAGATTTCTAGGAATTCATAACATAGAATCCTGCCTCTATGAATATAAAGGCATGAGGCAGCGTAAGGAGGGTATTCGCCTATGGGCTCCTGTAACTAATTGGAGAATAGATAGAAATGGATAAAAATGTTGTTCGTCTCCAATTAATTGAAACTGATTTCTAACCCTATTTATCTATTTATTTTTCTCATTCCCGCTAACAAGATGTAATTAACAATGTATGTAAATATATCAAATATTTATCAAATTCTTATCATGTATGTAATAATTGCTGAAATTTGTCCATCTATCTACAATCTTTATCAAAAATTAAAAAAAATTAAAAAAGAGGAAAGCAGATTGCTTTTCATTAGAGAGAGCAGCATGTAAGCTGCTCTGTCTGACAAAACAATGCTGGCTCTCAAACGACGCGAGGAGGATCGTGGGGGCATTGGGGCTAAAAAAAAAAAACTTATTTTTGAGAACTAACTTTACTGGTGAAAAAAAGAGCTATATTTCTATGATAGTATGTGAAACTTTCCGTTTTTTTTTGTGCACCAGTTGAACTCTTTATGCATGAGCAGCCTCATTTCCAAGCCCATGTTTCTTTCTTTTTCTTTAAGTTCTCCAAGCAAAGCTGTCCTCATTTCAGGTATTAAATTTGTGGCTTTCTTCTCCCGGGCCATCCGCTGCTATACTTTTGTAATATATTAATAATCATATTGCAGAGGCGCCAAACATTGATTACATACTCCGTCCTCCGCCATTTTAGTAGTTTTCCTCCGTTATTTTTATTATACCTGTGACTTTCATTTTACCCTCCGCCTATCTTGCCTGTGATCGATGAGATTTCCTGCCACAGACACAACAGTGTTTGTCCTTGGCCTCCGATGTTATCAGACTTGGTCACACGCATACCTAAAAACTAAATTGAAGCACATAAGCCACAGACATTACAACGCGTGTCTGTCACCAGAAAGCCATTATCATGCATATGCCTTTATCATGGGTGGTAAATATATATGGCTAACAACATACTCATGCTCCCATCATTATCATCGCAGGTTCTTCACCCACTGAGTGCTTCGGGCACCACTAACTCAGTGACCAAAGAGGCCACGCATGTAGTAGTGGGCCCCCTTGTTTGGTAGTTTGGGAACAACTCTATAATGGCGTAGAACACGTGCGCCCCGTCTCTTTTATACATAGGGTCACGTGTGTAGTGACGGATGTGCTGGATGGGTGTGGTGTGGGTGTATACCAGCCATGAGAGAGTGTGTGTCAATCTGACAACTAGAACTGCAACTAAGAAATCACTACAAAGGAAATCTGGGCTTTGTACTGTTGTTGTGTTTTCCTGGTAGCGTAAGCACAGTAGGCTGTACTAACGTATTCGGTCTCGATTAATTTACCACCTCCCCCAGGGGCTTTTAAATGTTGGAAGAGGGGTCAATAATTGTGCTGACTTTTCTCCTTTAGCGTGCAGTACTATATTGTTTTATAAAATGTATAAGTCTTTAAACTATCTTTACTCTTACGACATACGGCCGCTATTTCCGTAATTGATTTAAAAAGTAATATACGCTTTTTAAAGTTTTAAAAAACAATTTTCAAGATTATCCCAGATAATGTCTTCCCTTAATATGTACATTAAATACATAAATATATGTTTTTGAACAATTATAATCTTTCACGCTGTACGCATACAGGGCGCCGCATATGACGTCAAGTGGGATATATATATATTTTTTTTAAACGCAAGGTACGCGTTTTGGGTGAAAAATTAAAAAAACTTGAAGCTTGCTTTATTGTTAAATAGCCTCCGGGGAGCCAAATCCCTGGGGCAATTTGTTTTTCATAATGGCGGGCCTAGAGGGTCTCCACTGCACGGGGATCTCTACCCCCCGGATCTTTAACTATATGTATGCGGGGGGTCTCATTGCCCCCCGGAGTTCTGGGGACCACCTCCTCCCCCACTCGAGCTCCCGGGGGCCTCTTTTTATTTAAAAAACTGTGCAATGGGGTTGAAAATGTAGAGGATCCAGGGTAAATATAACGTGTTTTTGAACATGCCACTACCTTTCTGCCTGTTACTATAGTAACAATTCATGGATCACTTGCATGAGTACAGAGGTTAGAAGTTCATCACAATATGTTGCTAATTCAAATAGTTACTGTGCTGGAGATTTATATATTTTTTTTCATAGGAACCCTTAGTCGTAGAAGAAGTCAGTGGAAAGGTTTTGTTAGGGATTCCTTCCTGTTAGGGGAGTATTAGGGTAACGTGCTCCAAGCAGGACTTTACGAAGTTTAATGTTCATTGACTGGGAAGTATTAAAAGTAGAAGGTTTAGCAGTCATTCCTTGCTCGTCTGTGGAACAACATGGACATTTTATTGGCTAAAGTGTTCCAAGCACAAGTTTGCTCCTTATTGGGTGGGAATGGTTCACTGTTGTCAGTGATATTGTGATGCATTTTCCAAAGGAGTATGGGGAAATAAAGTAGTAGATGGCAGGTTAGGAACACTATTAACTCTGTACAGTGCCCATAAGGTGGTGGAGAGGAAATATGAGGGAAACAATTTTTTTTATGTTTCAAGGGCCATTTATATAATTGCCGTGTGGTGTATGAATCACGGTAGAAAAATGACAGTGTCTTGGGCTGTTTTCAAGTTTGTAGGTGACATACTTCTGAGGAGTACTATTTACTTATAATGTGGTGTTTACTTTCCTGATGGGGAGGTATAGTTGCGCAGCAAAAAATTCAGTCTAGGTTTGAAACAGTTTTTATTAGGCAAATACAAATAAACTTTCTTCAGAAACTGTCGCTGTATATATGAAAGAGGTGACAATTAAAAACGGAATTTCATAATTCAGGCCCTCGTCATCAGCCGACTGGACTACGGGAACGCCCTATACGCAGCCAAACTTCAGACTAGGCTCCAGCGCATACAAAACGCCGCCGCACAACTCATCCTCGACATCCCTCGCCACAGCCACATTACCACCCACCTGAGAAACCTCCACTGGCTCCCCGTCAACAAAAGGATCACGTTCAGAATGCTAACCCACGCACACAAAGCGCTCCACAACATGGGCCCCAACTACCTCAACAGTCGACTCTCGTTCTACAACCCCACCGCCAGCTTCGCTCCACCAGCCTCACCCTCGCCTTCGTCCCACGAATACGCTGAACCACCTCTGAAGGAAGATCATTCTCCTACCTGGCAGCGAAGACCTGGAACGTCCTACCCACTCACCTACGACTGAACCGTGAGCATCTCAGCTTCAGGAAGCACCTCAAGACCTGGCTCTAGGAGCAGTACCAGCACCCCCCGCCCTCCCAGCACCTTGAGACCCTCGCGGATGAGTAGTGCGCTTTATAAATGCTCTGATTGATTGATTGATAAAATATCAGTTAAGCGTGGCTATATATTTCTTTTTTGTGCTACAGTATGTAAAAGTGTTGCCCCACATTATTGTTGATGTAAGAGGGCATCAGTTACTTTTAGATAAAGTAGAATAGAAGTGCTACAACAAACACTCCCGCACTACATTATCTCAGATCAAGAGAACAAGTAAAACAGTTAAATATAAAATATTCCATATTACATAGAATTGCATGCATTATTATTTTTTAAATTTGTATTCTGTACAATTCAGAAACGTACTGTGGTAGTGTTTACAGGTTGCAGACTGTTCCGCTAATAAATCACATACTCACTAAAGAATATATAGAATGGTACTCTTATAATATATAGCACAGGTCCTATATATTCTTTAGGGAGAAGGTGAATAGGAATCGCAAATAAGAATAGAAATTAGAAAATAACATTCAGAAATGTAGGGTTTATTAAATATATTAAGTAACAAAGTATGCATGATAGCTATATTTTAATATATATAAAAATATCTGATCACTACTTCTCAATATTTGATAATTATATTACAGATGGCGCTGAAAAATCTCCCATTCCTCTTCTGTAGCAATAGGACAATCTATTATAATATAACGATTGACACCTTTGTTACAGTAAAAAGAAAAGGAAAATAAAGTTATGTATTTAACAGAACATCCATAATGAAATACTGTTGAGCGGTAATTATTTACTGAACTTCTTTTCTCCGGGAGGTGAAAAAGTTTGATCTTCATGGAGACGGGTCATAAACTCCTCTGAGATCATGACAGTGAGAATAATAATATGTATATATTCTCACAGTGTATGATCACAAGGGGAAAATAGACTGAACGGTAACGTTGCTTACTTATCGCTACTGTTTGTGATGACAGATTGTGAATTCCACTAAGATCACCAACACTGTTAATGTTATAATATTCATATTAACAGTATGTGATCTCTAGGGGAAAACACAATAACAAGTGTAAGATTATGACGTTGATTGTAAATGTTTAGGGTTTGCGTCGACGGGTCAGCAACACCTCTTGAGCAAAGTACAGTATCAATATTATAATATAAAAAGTCACTATATATAAGGTGAAAGGAGCCAGAAAAGGAGCAATATTTGTTATAATCTATCTGTTTCTAAAAACAACCTGCTGACGTTACAGAGAAAAAGCGACAAACATGCAATAACATTTTTTTCTACATAGAAATGTTTAAATATTGACAAATAGCCACAATTTATAACTACATACTATGCCTATGCCATATTAAAACAACTTACAACTCCGGAATATGTTTGTTGACACAAAAAGAGAATCCGATGCTAGAAAACTGAACCTGCAACAGAGATTGGCGATTCAGAAATAATTCGCGAAAACGAAACTAATTGTACAGTAGGTGTGGTTTATATAGTTTTTGGTTGTTTAGTAGTCTATGGAAGGAAGATGTGGCTCCGCCTATTTAGATGGCACGTTTTGCAGTTTATACATGCTCACGTTTTAACTGTTTTTCTTCTGCACGTGTTCAGAAAAGTTACAAACTGTGAAGCTGTAAAGGTTTCGATTTCGATAGTAACACGTATAAGGTATTATTATCTACATACGTTGGAGAGTTTAAAAAGTGTTACTCAGTGAAATGTGTTCTTTGCATTTTTATGATTAAAAGCATCCAAATAGAAGACGTAAAAAAATATCATTAGCATTAGAAAAAAAAAGTTTAATATTTGTTATTTTAATGGTTCTTAATTTAAAAAATGCTAGCATTTGTAAATCGTAATCCTACCCTCGGAAAGGTGTGCTGGCGCTTAGGGCTTTGGGAAGGTTAATAAATAATAAATGCCCTTTTCTATGCACCTGCAAACTTGGCTTTTAAACTTTCAATTGCTCAGTCTGTATCTTTACACTTCCTCCAAACATTTTGGTACTGCTATTTTAGTATTGTAGTGAGCCATTCAGCTGTATGTGTTTATGTATACACTGTTCTAAAAGTGAAGCTGCTATACATTCTGCCAGACACTCTCCTTGCAGAATTGTAATAATTCAGCCAGTACCCACGTAGTCATGGTGCAAAATGGGCCTTAGGGCATGGACTGCTTCAAACTCCTATACACTATGCATGCACTCTTCTATGCACGGGCAAACTTGTCTTTTATAGCTTTTATTATCCAGTCTATATTCTTACACTTCCAGCAAACTCTTTGTGATTGCTGATTCAGTATTGTAGTGAGCTATTCTGCAGAATGCCCTTATGTTTGCACTGTGCTAAAAATTAAGCTCTTTTAAATTCAGACAGACACTGTCTTTGCAGAACTGTAATAATCCAGTCAGTACTTAAGTAATCATGGTGCAAAGTAGGCCTTAGGCCATGTACTGCTTTAAACTTGTATAGACTATGCATGCTATGTAGCTGCCATTTGTTTTTTATACATTCAATTTCCCAGTCTGTATTTCCGTATATATGTACTGTGTTAAAACTGAAGCTCTTATAAATTCAGTCATGCGCTCTCTTTGCAGAGCTGTAATCATGCAGTCAGTACCCAAGTAATTATGGAGCAAAGTAGGCCTTAGTATATGGACTGCTTCAAACTCCTACTTACTATGCATGTACTGTTCTATGCACCTGCAAATTTACCTTTTATATTTTGAATTCCTCAGTCTTTATCTTTACACTTCCACCAAGCACTCCGTCATTCATGTTATAGTTTTGTAGTGACTCATTGATCAGTGTGTAGTAATCCATTCACTTCATTCAAACAGTAATCAGCAGATGTATATTAAGTGGTACATCCCCAGGGATATGCCAGTTATTGTGCACTGTGATATCACCACAATGGATGCACCGTATTTACAATGTGGTGTATTATAGAGCAAAAATGGCACAGATCTGCGATGTATTTGTGTTGTGACGGTAGTGCATTGCTGACTTGAGTTCCAAGTGCAACGCAGCTCAAGCAATGCTTTTGGAGTTCTATGCTCACAATGCTGTGTCAATCCTTACACCTGTTTCAAGCAGGCGCAGGGTTTTGACGTAGCATAGGCTTAAAAGTGACTGAATGAAATCTTATAGTTTTCACTCAGTCACTTTTAGGTGGCGTTCCTATGCCAGAACACCTCCACTCCCCCCCCCCCCCCCTGTCTGCGCAGGAAAGCCTATTTCTGGTGCAGGGCTTTAGAGTGTGATGCACCTTCCATATGCATCACATTGTAAATATCAGACACCATGGCACATCTTTTGCACCACTGCTGCATCACAAAAGTGACGGAAAAGATGTGTAAAAGAGGCACAAGGGGGTTGTGTATCCGCTCCTAATACATAACAATTCACCCAGGCAGTTTCACTAGCAGTGCAAATTGAAGCATAGACTTGTATTGATATGGATATGTTACATTGAAGTGGTTTGGAGGTATTACAGTATACTGTAGGTAAACACCTTATACATTTATGCTGTAGCACTCCCTTATAGTTTTGCACTTTCACATTCACCATACACTACTAATTCATTCATTCATTTATGCACTACACATTCGTTCTGACAAACTTTTACACACTAATATAGAAATATAGTATTTTTCTTAAGCCAGTGGTGGTAGTTCGGAAAATAACTGTTTTTTTTTTTGTTTTTTAGTTTTCTATTTTTTTTTGTATTTTTTCAGCAAGTTTGTAGTTGTTTTTTTTTTAAACCAAAACAATGAAACTGGAAACAAAAAAACTGTAGAAGAGGAACAAAAAAGAAAAAAAAATATTATTGTTTTGGGCAACGGTGCACTTCTTTCCTCTTCACAATGAGGTCAATAGACTGCTCACCGTAACAAAGGAGTTCTCTGCAAAATTTACAATGAATTGTAAGATCCGCAAACTGAGGCACAATAATAGGATGCGGACTGCTCGGAGGAGGTGGTAGTGCAGGTGGGGTAAAAGGAACTGCAGGTTGAGGGTTCTCCTGGAACCTTTGTGTTGCCATCCTTGCATAATTATTTGGATGCAAATTTTTGACATTGCGAACCATTGAGGCTGTCCCAAAAGAGTACTTTTTAGTGGGGTCACCCCTGGAAAGTGTAACCTCACAGATCTTGCACGTTACTTTCGGTGCATTCACCTTTTTCTGTCCCTCCGGATATGAAAAAATCTTCCAAATGAAAGCTTCTTTTCTCTTTTTCTGAGGTGGCTCAGCAACAAAATCTTCCCAGAGGAATGTACTGATGAAGTCTCAAAAAGAGCAGCCATTGTAGAGTTTGGTTCTAAAAGACTACAGCTCCACAGAATAGATGTTTCTCCTGGGAAAGTCCAAGTAGGATGATCAAAATGAGTGGGGCCTTTCAACAGTTGGAATAGGAAGTATTACGAACCAATCAAAACTCTCCTTTTATGGTCGTAACTACATATGTTTTAAATATGTCAGAGTGAGAGATTGGAAGAGTTCCTGTATAAATAAGTATGTGTTTCTATAAGTGAATGTCATGAGTGATGTCACTGACCATGTCATGAGTGATGTAATATGTGACGTCATCAACAGTGTATTGCGGGCGCGCGAGTCATAGTTAGCTGAACTAACTATAACGGGGGAATTTCAATGGTTTTGTATGATTGAAATGTCCAGCTTACTATAACAAGTGTGAAACCTATGGTTTTTTCAGTGAATTTCTAAGGTTTTTTAAATGCTAATTCCAAACTATAACGTGGCTGAAACTTAAGGTTTAGATAGATAGATAGATAGATAGATAGATAGATAGATAGATAGATAGATAGATAGATAGATAGATAGATAGATAGATAGATACATATATAGATACATAGATAGATAGATCGATAGACCGTGATCACATGAAAAACGCTCTGCGGCATTGTGATTTTTAAAAAACCTGAATTGTACCACGTGATAATTTCTATGATAGACATAAACAACAGACTATGAATAGAGACATTGTGAAATACATAGGTTTCATCATATTGAAAATATAACTGCATAATGTGTACTACATTTTCTGAATTTGATATATTTACATTGCTTACATTTGGTCCTTATAATCTATTTCAAAAGCTCTATTGTCATCGTAGGAAAAGACAGAAAGCTACTTCAAATCAATGCTAATGTCTAAGTGCAAGACCACTTACTCATTGTCAGTGAAATTGCTCTCCCACCCTCGCAGCTCCACCATTAAGTGAGGTGCCCCTGCCCCCGCACTCTTCAGTGTTAGTGATCGAGGCCTTCCTCCACCCGCAGGTTTCCCTGCGCCTCATCCCTGCTCCTTCACTCGTTTTTCTACCCTTTCTATCTTTCACCCTTCCGCACCTTTCTGCATCTCTGCTCTTTTGTGCCTTATTTCTGCCCGTTTTCCCTTTCTCTCCCTCTGCTCCTTCACTCGTTTTCACTCGTTTTTCTACCCTTTCTATCTTTCACCTTTCTGTACCTCTGCTCTTTTTTGCCTTATTTCTGCCCATTTTCCCTTTCTCTTCCTCCGCTCCTTCACTCGTTTTCACTCATTTTTCTACCCTTTCCATCTTTCACCTTTCTGCCCTTTTCTGCATCTCTGCTCTTTTTTTCCCTTTTTTCTTTATCCCTTCTTTCCTCCCTTTACCTTTCCCCGCCGCTGCTACCCCCGTGGCCCCTCCCCCCCCCAGCACGACCGGCCCAATCCAGCTCCTCTCCCCGCTCCCGCCTCCCAGCTGTCCAGCACTCCCCGACCCCTACTTAATGGCGGCCACTGCGGGGACAGGCGAGCAAGACCACTGACTCATTGGTTTCCCTGCGCCTCATCCCTGGTGGTCCAGTGGACCTCTGTCTCCTTTCTCTCACCCTGCTCCTTCACTCGTTTTTCTACCCTTTCTATCTTTCACCCTTCTGCACCTTTCTGCATCTCTGCTATTTTGTGCCTTATTTCTGCCCATTTTCCCTTTCTCTCCCTCTGCTCCTTCACTCGTTTTTCCACCCTTTCTATCTTTCACCTTTCTGCACCTCTGCTCTTTTTTGCCTTATTTCTGCCCATTTTCCCTTTCTCTCCCTCTGCTCCTTCACTCGTTTTCACTCGTTTTTCTACCCTTTCCATCTTTCACCTTTCTGCCCTTTTCTGCAACTCTGCTCTTTTGTGCCTTATTTCTGCTTATTTTCCCTTTTTTCTTTATCTCTTCTTTTCTCCCTTTACCTTTCCCCACCGCTGCTGCCCCCGCGGCCCCCCCCCCAGCGCGACCGGCCCAATCCAGCTCCTCTCCCTGCTCCATCCTCTCAGCTGTCCAGGCCTCCCTGACCCCTACTTAATGGCGCGCCGCTGGTGCACCGAAGGCACGTCAAAGGCAAGCACGTCTGCGCCAGTCTGTGACCTGCCCGCGACCAGCACCAGGAACCCTGGACCTCCGCCCGCCAACGCTACGACCCAGCAGCACTCCACGCACTCAACCCAGGCTGCAACAACAACTGCAAGCTAGCATCACCAGCCGACACCCATGGACCCTTCAGCTGTCACCGCTGCCGGCACACCTGCAGCACCGCCAAGAACACGGATCCAGTACAACCCGTCCACAAGAACACAACCGAACCGAAGACCTTGCAATGCATCCTCCTCAACGTCCGATCCCTCCACAAACACAACACAGAAATCTGGGACCTCCTCGACAGCACCACCCCGGACGTAGCATTCTTCACCGAAACCTGGACCAACGCCACCTCAGGACCGGACATCGCCATCGCCATCCCCCAAGGATACAAGATCTACAGGAAGGACCGCCCCACCCACCCAGGAGGAGGAATCGCCATCGTCCACAAATCCAGCCTCCGCCTGAGCACACTCCCTGACGAGTCCACAGAACTGATGGACCACCTTCACTTCGAGATATTGGACAGCACCACTGCCGCCCTTCGAGGAACCCTCATCTACCGACCCCCTAGACCCCGCGGACCCTTCGCCAACTCCATCACGGACATTATCTCCCCGCAGGCCATCGCATCCACCAACTACACCCTGCTGGGAGACCTCAACTTCCACCTCGACAATCAACGGGACCCCAACACCACATGCCTCCTGGACAACCTCCACAACATTGGACTCTGCCAGATCGTGACTGAGCCCATGCACTCAACAGGACACACCCTCGACCCCTTCTTCACTACAGGAAACTCCATCACCTTCAGCCACACCACCGAACTCCCATGGACCGACCATTGTTGCGTCCACTTCACCTTCAGAACACCCACCATCCACAGACACCAGCACCTGCTTCCACAAAGAAACTGGGCCAAAATCACCGACGACCAGCTCATCTCCTCACTCAACAACTCCACCCCAACCATTACGGAAAACGACGACCCCAACACCGCAGCCCGAACCCTGCATGGATGGATCTCGGACAGCACCAACATCATAGCCCCCCTCAAGAAAAACAACAATACCCGTGCCAAGAAAGCCAGATGGTTTACAACCGAACTTCGAGAGTCCAGGCGCACATGCCGCCGCCTCGAAAAGGCCTGGAGAAACACCAAATCCACAGAAGCCCACAACAACTTCAGAGCCGCCAGCAACGCTCACCATCCACTCATCAGAGAAACGAGGAAAAAAGCGATTGAAGACAGAATCTCCACCCACGCACACAACAGCAAGGAACTCTTCAGCATTATCAAGGAGTTCGCCCAACACACCAGCGAGTCTACCGACATCCGTCCCTCACAAGACCTCTGCGACAAACTCAGCACCTTTTTCCACCACAAAATCAAGAGCATCTATGACAGCTTCGACAAGACAACCAACACACTGAACCCTCACCAACCACCCCCGACTCCCGGAAACCAGCGATTGATGACTGGACAGCCCTCACCACCAAAGACACACTGAAGACAATGAAGTCAAACCACTCAGGGGCCCCCACGGACCCCTGCCCCCACCACATCTTCAACAGAGCCGCTGACACCATCGCACCCATGCTCTGCCACACCATCAACCGCTCCCTGGAGACCGCCTCGTTCCCCGACAACTGGAAACACGCCGAGGTCGACCCCCTCCTGAAGAAACCCTCAGCGGACCCCACCGACCTCAAAAACTACAGACCCATCTACCTGCTCCCTTTCCCAGTGAAAGTCATCGAGAAAGCCATCAACAGCCAACTTGCCACATTCATTGAAGAACACATCCTCGACTCCTCCCAATCCGGCTTCAGAAAAAAAACACAGTACGGAAACTGCCCTCCTCGCCGCAACAGACAACATCCGCACCCTACTGGACAAAGGAGAAACAGTAGCCCTCATCCTCCTAGACTTATCAGCGGCGTTCGACACAAACTCCCACCACACCCTAATACGCAGACTCTACGACACAGGAATCCAGGACAAGGCCCTCGACTGGATCTGCTCCTTCCTCTCCGGCAGGACACAACGGGTCAGACTCCCCCCTTTCCTCTCAGACCCCACATCTACCACCTGCGGAGTCCCCCAGGGCTCCTCCCTCAGCCCGACGCTCTTCAACGTCTACATGGCTCCACTTGCCCCCATCGTCAGAACCTACGGACTCAACATTGGGTCATACGCAGACGACACCCAGCTCATCCTCTCCCTATCCAACGAGCCCAACACCGCCAGACGCAACTCTCGAGAAGGCATGCAAGCCGTCGCCAAATGGATGAAATACAGCTGCCTACAACTAAACACCAACAAAACAAAAGTACTCATCATGGGCCCAAACCCCGACGCCTGGAGCGACACCTGGTGGCCCACCGCCCTCGGAAACCCACCAACCCCCACAGACCACGCACGCAACCTGGGAATCATCCTGGACTCCGAGCTCAAAATGGACCGCCAGATCAACTCTGTCTCATCTTCCTGCTTCCACACCCTCCGCCTCCTTTGTGAGACCTTCAAATGGATCCCCCTCGAACACCGAAAGAGAGTCACTCACGCCCTGGTCACCAGCAGACTCGACTACGGCAACACACTCTACGCCAGAATAAACAAAAACCTCATCCGCAAGCTACAGAACATCCAGAACGCCGCCGCAAGTCTGGTCCTCAACCTGCCAAAACACTGCCACATCTTCCAGCACCTGCGCACACTCCACTGGCTCCCTGTCGAGGAGAGAATCACCTTTAAGATGCTCACCCACGCACACAAGGCCCTCCACGGCACCGGACCAGCATACCTGAATTCCACGCACCCCAAAGGACCCTACGATCAGCCCAGCTCTCCTACGCCGAGGTCCCACGCACCAGAAAGACCAGATCGGGAGGCCGCTCCTTCTCCTTCCTCGCGGCCAAAGCATGGTTCGCCCTTCCGCTCCACTTCAGACAGACAACATCGCTCCCCATCTTCGCAAGAAACCTCAAAACCTGGCTCTTCGACAGACCCCCTCCTTGATGGAATGGAACCTGCACCCCCCCCACCCCTAGCGCCTTGAGACCCTTACGGGTGAGTAGTTGCGCTTTAACAAACTCCTGATTGATTGATTGATTGATTGTATAAATATTAAAGATTTAGGGCCAGATGTAGGAACCCTAATACTGGTCCGGGGCTAAAAAAAATGGTGGGGGGAGGGGTCCAAGGTTCCCAAAGCTGCGGGTACCACCACCCCCCGGGGCTTTATGTATTGTGGGAGGGGGACTGCATGGCCCCCCTCTTGGAGCACTCGAGGGCTCCTGTACCCCACAATGCTACAAAAAAGAAATGGTTGGGGGGTGCTGCAAGGCTTCAAAGCCCCACCACCGAGGGCCGGCTCCTGCAG
Organism: Lissotriton vulgaris; assembly: GCF_964263255.1. Taxonomy (NCBI): domain Eukaryota; kingdom Metazoa; phylum Chordata; class Amphibia; order Caudata; family Salamandridae; genus Lissotriton; species Lissotriton vulgaris. Next base: position 886,157,602 of record NC_141694.1, read on the forward strand.
TGTCACAGGGTGTCCATCCCACCCTCCCATAGCAAGGAAATCTTTTATCTATTCAAAATCTAAATCAGATTGGTTTTCCACATGGGGCGCTGCATGTTAGTAGTTCCCCATGTGTAAAAGATGTGCCGGCTCCCAAACGCGTTGAAATTGTGCATCAAAGGCTCTGGAGTCGTGCACCCTACAGATTATCGTGCATCCAGTGCATGCACACCAGGGTCTTGCGGGTGCATCTGTACGGTAGGTGCAGGATAGTGTATGAGTAACAATTACTATTGCAAATCTAGGGGGTTGCATCTGTGGGGTATTTGCTGGATAGTGTATGAGTAACAATTATTATGAAAAAGAAAGGAGTTAAAGGAGAAGGAGACACGCACTTTCACGGTGAACCTGGAAGAAGAGAAAGTGACAAGAGATGATTTCCGATGTGTTTAGGCTTGAGAGCCTGGTTAATAATTAAATGAGGTCTGGCAGATAAGTGCGTACTTATTGTCAAAGAAGCCTTTCAGGGTCTTGTGAAAGCAAGTCATCTTCAATAATTGCCTCGCGCTGCGTGTACTTACAAGGTCATCTGATTTGCTCGTATGTTAAAAACAGAAACTTTCTACACCTCTTTTTAATTGGTTGTGAAGCATTGTAAGAAGACGTATTACTGACCAATCCCTTTCCTTGTGCAGATTTTGAAAAACATTTGATTGGCTGTTGTCTGGTTAACGTTACCTTCCTCTTCCTAAAGTTGATTGGCTTGTTTTTTCCATGTGACGTTACGATACCCTCACAATGTACGTAGCCCTTTTTGTGACGCACTTTATTTTACAATGCTTTTCAAAAACTAGTTGTGGTAGGTAAGTATGGGCTGAAAATCCGTTCGCGGAATTTGCGGATTTTTGGCAAATTCGCGGTCACCGAATCGCGCAAATTTGCCCAAAAATCTGCAATTCGCAAGCTGGCAGATTTTTTTGCTTGGTCGCGCTTCAAAAATACAATATCGCGTGCACGGCGTTGACTTACTGTTATTCTGAGTTCCCCGAGTTGTTTTTCCTCCTGGTTTGAGTGTGCTGTGCCATTTTGGATCTTGCTGCGTGATCGCGCAAGAGTTTTTCGACCGCGAGTACGTCATCGTGGCTTGCCATCTTGCACAGCGAGAGTTTTACAACGCCAGTACGTCATAAGGGCCCGCGATCAAGTATCGCAGGAGTAAACAATGCCGAACATGTAGATGCGGCGTGCAGCTGACTTCCGGCGGGAGATTTGAACAGCTCGCTTTCCCGAACTTGCAAAAATTGTAATTCTGCACAATAAATCCACCGCAGGCAGCATAAACTTACTGAAAATGATGATTTTGATCAGAATAACTCCTCAGATTGACATTTGGCTGTACTTTTTGGTGCAAGTAGTCCATTTTGGGGGGGGGGGGAAGGAAGTGCCCCAGAGTCTCCAACTTCCTGCTCCTGTCCAGCAGGCTCCTCCCAGTGCTTTGTCCATGTCTGGTCACTTTTCATTTGGATCTGGAGCTGGAAGGATTACTCTTTGTGGCTGCTGCTGGACATTTGTATTTGAGGAATTTTTGGACTTTGGATCACTTTTGTATTTGAGATTTTACAAGTAAGTTGGTGCTGTTTGTTTGGGGCATTGCAGTTGCTGCAACTACAATTTTAAAACTTTTTCACAACTTTAAAAAAAATATATTGTGGGTAGCCACAGTATCCAGTAGGCCCAGGGTTAGTCATGGATGCATGATACAACTGTTTCTGTGAGTTTTGTTGAACTTAAATCTCATTTATGTCATTGAATTTTAGCTCACTATATGTTGAATTGTTTTGTTTTAATTTTGGGGTGCCTGTAAAGCCACACTAGCCAGTAGGCCCAGGGGTAGTGAGTGGTGCATGGACCAAGTCTTTCTGTGGGGTGTCTTGAATTTAAACATCATTGAGGGCATGGATGGAATTGGATTGTGGTGATTTTTGTGTGGTTTTTCGACTTCTTAGGGTGTTGTTGGGGCCGGGCCATGTGGGTGGGCGCCATTTTGAGGCTCGGTCCAGGCAGGGCTTGGCCATGTGGATGGGGTCATGGGGCCATTTTGAAGCCAGGCAGTGTGCTCAGGTCTGCACCCAGTTTGACTTGCTTTCTTCCATTAGGCCCAGGGGTACTGAGTGGTGCATGGACCAAGTCTTTATGTAGGCATGGATGGCATTGGATTGTGGTGATTTTTGTGTGTTTTTCGACTTTTTGGGCTGGTGTTGGGGCTTGGCCATGTGGGTGGGGGCCATTTTGAGGCCTGGTCCAGTCAGGGCCTGGCCATGTGGCTGGGGGTCAAGGGGGCATTTTGAAGCCAGGCAGTGTGCTCAGGCCTGCACCCAGTTTGCCTTGCTTTCATGCATTAGGCCCAGGGGTACTCAGTGGTGCATGGACCAAGTCTTTCTGTGGGGTGTCTTTAATTTAAACATAATTTAGGGCATGGATGGCATTGGATTGTGTTGATTTTTGTGTGTTTTTCGCTTTTTGGGGGTGTTTTTGAGGCCTGGCCATGTGGGTGGGGGCCATTTTGAGACCTTGTCCAGGCAGGGCCTGGCCATGTGGGTGGGGGTCAAGGGGCCATTTTGAAGCCAGGCAGTGTGCTTTGTGCCATTGGCCTGCTGTACCCAGTATGCCTTGCTTTCATCCATTATGCCCAGGGGTACTCAGTGGTGCATGGACCAAGTCTTTCTGTGCTGTGTCTTGAATTAATACAACATTTAGGGCATGAATGGCATTGGAGTGTGGTGATTTTTGTGCGTTTTTTGCTTTTTTGGGGTGTTGTTGGGGCCTGGCCATGTGGGTGGGGGCCATTTTGAGGCCTGGTCCAGGCAGGGCCTCGCCATGTGGCTGGGGGTCAGGGGGGCCATTTTGAAGCCAGACAGTGTGCTTTGTGCCATAGGCCTGCTGTACCCAGTATGCCTTGCTTTAATCCATTATGCCCAGGGAACTCAGTGGTGCATGGACCAAGTCTTTCTGTGGGGTGTCTTGAATTTATACATCATTTAGGGCATGGATGGCATTGGATTGTGGTGATTTTTGTGTGTTTGTTTGCTTTTTTGGGGTGTTGTTAGGGCCTGGCAATGTGGGTGGGGACCAATTTTGAGGCCTGGTCCAGGCAGGGTCAGGCCATGTGGGTGGGGGTCAAGGGGCCATTTTGAAGCCTGGCAGTGTGCTTTGTGCCATAGGCCTGCTGTACCCAGTATGCCTTGCTTTCATCCATTATGCACAGGGGTACTCAGTGGTGCATGAAACAACTCTCGCTGTGTGGTCTCTCTTCTATTAATGTAAACATCCATTTTTTATTAGAAATGAATTTGCAATTTTTATTTTTGGTCTTTCCTTTTTGGGGTGTGTTGTAATAATAATAAATGCCTAGTTGCAAACTATTAATTGAAGCACGTCATATGCAACATTTATTTAACTGATGTTTCTCTGGCTTCGTTTGCTTTTAGGTGCACAACGACGAATCAGCCTCATCGTTCATCATCAGTGCCAGGAAGAAGTCCTGCTGCACTGTGTGCAGCACAATGGCACGTGACGTCATGTGTGGCCACAGACAACTCTGCAACTCATGCAACTGCGGTCTGCTGTTCTGACATCTGAAGAAGATGGGCCCAAAAAAAGGTGACCGTAGCTCCTCTACCAAGAAAGTTGCCAGTAAGAAGGAGCAGAAGAAGCAAGTGTGCCACTTACCAAGGAGACTGGTGTGCCGACCGGCGCATTTTTTGGGAAAAAAATCTTACGCCTGCAGCAGTAGGGTCCGCCGTGGACCAAGCTGGGAGCAGCACCTCCGCTTCATTGGGCTCAGTGCCACCACGCCCAGTTAGGTCCAAGTCCGTGAGTGCTGCAGAGGCAGCCACTTTAATTGCTCAATCACCATTGACCAGTGATGTTGGCTCATCGCAAGAAAAAAACATCCGATCAACTCAGGGTGTAACTCATCTGACGAGGGTTAAACAACCACAGCCACAACAACAATCACAGGTGCAAGTAGTACAAGCGCAAGTACATGCGCAAGGAGAGGAGCAAGTAGATGCGCAAATAGAGGCGCAAGGAGAGGCGCGTGGAGAGGTGCATGGAAAGGCGCAACTTGAGGCGCATGAAGCGGCACAACTGCCCACAATGCTTGTTCCTCCAGAAGTAGGGGCACATCAGGAAATCGAGTTTGAAGCGGAGGTATCATCCGAGGAAGCCACTCCTCCTGATGATGATCCATTGTCTTCCAGATCCCCAGCAGGAATAAGGTCAAGGAGGGCTACTACAAGTTCTTCTTCAAGCCCCCTTCCTTCTGATGATCTTGATGTTGATTGGAACCCGCCAATGCAGTCTGAGAGTGAGGCAGGCCATGAGCCGACAAAGGTAGCTAAGCCTAATAGGAAGGTTCCCGCAAGGCTTTCAGTTATGGGTGATGACGACGAACAAGAAGAGGTGTATTCTGCTGCTGATGAACAGCCTGACGACGACCCAATCATCACAGTCTTCACTCCAGCCCCAGCGGGCATGCAGCAGGCAGACATTTTTACCCTATCCCGAACTGCTGCTGAGCGGGATGTGGGCGGCGTGGCACTGGTACCACCATCAACGCAGTTAACTACTACACCAACACGACCTACAGCTTCCATATTTTCTCGTCAGAAGGGCTGGCAGGGACCTCCATCCAGCTCGACCTCCTTTACCTCAAGTAGTGGTGCTGTAAGTGCACAACAGAGTCAAAGTCAGCCACGCCCATCCTCCACTTCATCTGGCATTGAAACTGAAAGTAGCACCTTCACCACCAGCCTACATCTCCAGTCCCCGGTTTGGGACTTCTTTAGTGTTAGCAAAAAGTTGGAAAACAAGGTCGTTTGTTCGATTTGTAAAATTGTAGTTAGTCGGGGTAAGCTTTTTACTAACTATGGTACCGGAGGTCAGAGAAGTCATCTCCAAAAACACCACACTATCATTTGGGATGCGCCCTTAAGGAAGATCCGGTAAGCCAAAAGAAAAACAAATCCAAATGTATCCATTCATATTGCATCTGATGATGATGAGGGGCTGATCGTGCAAATTATTTGTCTTGCCCACTCGCAAGCTTGTCTTCTGAATGTGTTTTCAGTGCTGCTGGTGCCATTGTAACTTCAAAAAGGACCCGCCTCTCGCCCCCAAAAATCTGGGGAGGTTAACAATGATCAAGATGAATCAGCAATTCATACCACCAGATTACAAAGTACGTGAAGGCACGCAGGAAGAAGAGGACACCGACTTAGGTGACTGAAGTTATTCTCTGTTAGCTGACCTACTCCCGTCTCAATTCACAGAGTTTGAGGACGAGCTCTACTTCCCTGACACCGAGGCCTGAAAATGACTTCCTTTTTTTCCATCCTTATTCACTTTTATTCCTGTGTGTCTTTCTTTGTTTTGCAACTTTTACCACAACAAAACTCAAATCACCTAATCACAACAAGTCCATCAGCAGCACTGTCTTCATCTTATTTCCTTATTGATTTGAAGGTGCAGCAGTCTGCATTTCTGAGGTTCACAAGTTCACAACTCAGTCATGCTCCTCTATCCTCCTCCTTCAGACTCCCCCTATCCATTTCCCTCAAGGCAGATGGCTGGATTACGCAGAATCAAGAAACTTTGTCTTCGTAGACGAGTCCCCTCAAGTGGGACTGGAATTACTGCCTACATGCTGATTGCTGACAGTTACTTCTGAAATTGACAGGAGAGGCTGCCCTGTGGGCCTTCACTTTCAGAACAAGATGCGGACAAAAAGTGGAACAGGTAATGAATAATGAGAAGATGGCATGCAGTGGACAGCAATGGCTGCCTGGCTCTAATGAAAGCCTTTGCTGTTTGTTTGTTTTGCATGAAATGAATCATATGTCTTCTGTTATTATTTAATCTTTTACACACTAAATGTAACTCGTCTACTCTGCTTTTTTTTACCTTGTTTAATTCAAATTGTACTTCAACTGCAGGGGCCACTACGTTGCATTTTCCAATATGCAAAATGTCCTTGGACTCACTGTTTGCCATTATACCATGATGATTGATGATGAGTGTTGATGATCAAAGTTAAATAATATATCTTTTTTTTTACAGTCACTCACTGGGATGGATGGATCATCATCGTCGGTTTACGGAAGAACTATGGCAAATTTGTGAGTGGCAAACAGGTAAACCAGTCAACAACAACTACTACAGCAGAACTACATGTCTGTCTAGTCATGGTATGGAGTGGTCGAGCCAGTGTAGTGTTGTTATGCCAGGCAGAGTCCAGACAGCAGTTCATGTAAAATTGGGGCTATGTGGCTTGCTGCATACAATTAGATATGCTTTGTCTGTCTGTGTCAAAGAGCCTAGGTATGCTACATCAGGTTGCTTCACTCAGTGGTGCCTGCCTTGACCGTCTGTATGGCCCTGGCCTGCTGTGTGCTAATTATAAGCATGGGTCAAAAATCCATTCCGCTCGCGAAATTTGCAGATTTTTTTTAAGCCACCTCAGTGTAGGGTTGAGGGCTAGGTTTGGGGGAATTTTGGTGTTTTTTAGGGTTTAGGGCTGTTTTTGGGGTTCAGTGCGGTTTACTAGGGTTTTTGGGCTGAATTAGGTAGGGACCCCGGCGTATAGGGGTCAGGTCCCGATGCAGGCTTGTTCATAATGATGTTGGCAAGGTTTTAGGGGTGTTTGGTGTTTTTTGGTCCAGAATTGGCCGAATTTTGGCCTTTTTTGGTGTTTTGCGGGCACGTGTGTTTGGGTGAAAAGTTGTACACCTTCCAGTGGATCGATTTTGTTCTGCCTTGCTGAGATTCTTGGGAATCGCTAGAACAAGGGTCCTGATAAGTTTCAAGAGGATCGAAGTAGTGGAAGTGCTGAAAACAGCAATTTTTTGTCAAGGCGCGATTTGCCATGTTATCCAATGGGCAGTTTGGGGGCGCAAGGAGAAAGTGTGTTTGGGGTGTTCCAGTTGAGCTAGAGGAATGAGGCTTCAGGGAGTCGTAGGATGGGGGAATTGGTGGTTGTGCAGGAAATTTGGGAGGAATCGATTGATGGGAAGGGTGTGTTTAGGCAAGGTCGAGAAAGGGAAACCGCGGCCATGGCTGCCCATGTTAATTTTCGATTGTTGCGTGTTTTCAGGGTGCGATTGGAGTGTGTTGTAGGTGGTTCTTAGTGGATTTGCTTAGCTGGGAGGAGAGTTGGGAATGTCTAGTGTTGATTGCAAGTGGTTTGAAGAAAATCCATGGTGGAAAAGAGTAGCAGTATTGCATGTTTTGGGGTGGTCTAGAATTCTGGGAGTGGGTTTGGGGGTCTGGGAGCACTGCTGGGAAGGTCTAATTTTGTGTCAAAACAGCAGTTTGGTAGTAGGTTGAGGGGAAAGGGGAATTTTGCCCTGTTTCTGAGGTGCATTTTTGCCATTGGCTTACATTGGCGGCTTGCGAGGTAGCAGTATTGCATGTTTTTGGAGGGCTATTTGGGGGTGCTCTAGATTTTTGGGAGTGGGTTTAGGGGTCTGGGAGCACTGCTGGGAAGGTCTTATTTTGTGTCAAAACAGCAGTTTGGTCATAGGTTGAGGGGAAAGGGGAATTTGGCCCTGTTTCTGAGGGGCATTATTGCCACAGGCTTACATTGGCGGCGTGCAAGGTAGCAGTATTGCATGTTTTGGGGGGCAAATTGTGGGCATTCTAGATTTTTGGGACTGGGTTTAGGGGTCTGGAAGCACTGCTGGGAAGGTCTAATTTTATGTCAAAATAGCAGTTTGGTCGTAGGTTGAGGGGAAAGGTGAATTTGGCCCTGTTTCTGAGGTGTATGTTTGCCATTGGCTTACATTGGCGGCCTGCAAGGTAGCAGTATTGCATGTTTTTGGGGGGCTATTTGGGGGTGTTCTCGATTTTTGGGAGTGCGTTTAGGGGTCTGGGAGCACTGCTGGGAAGGTCTTATTTTGTGTGAAAACAGCAGTTTGGTCGTAGGTTGAGGGGAAAGGGGAATTTGGCTCTATTTTGAAGGTACATGTTTGCCATTGGCTTACATTGGCGGCCTGCAAGGTAGCAGTATTGCAGGTTTTTGGGGGGCTATTTGGGGGTCTTCTAGATTTTTGGGAGTGGGTTTAGGGGTCTGGGAGCCCTGCTGGGAAGGTCTAATATTGTGTCAAAACAGCACTTTGGTCGTAGGTTGAGGGGAAAGGGCAATTTGGCCCTGTTTCTGAGGTGCATTTTTGCCATTGGCTTACATTGGCGGCTTGCGAGGTAGCAGTATTGCATGTTTTTGGGGGGCTATTTGGGGGTGTTCTAGATTTTTGGGAGTGGGTTTAGGGGTCTGGGAGCACTGCTGGGAAGGTCTAATTTTGTGTCAAAGCAGCAGTTTGGTCATAGGTTGAGAGGAAAGGGGAATTTGGCCCTGTTTCTGAGGTGCATTTTGATCCATTGGCTTACATTGGCGGCATGCAAGGTAGCAGTATTGCATGTTTTTGGGGGCTATTTGGGGGTGTTCTAGATTTTTGGGAGTTGTTTTAGACGTCTGGGAGCACTGCTGGGAAGGTCTAATTTTGTATCAAAATAGCAGTTTGGTCGTAGGTTGAGGGGAAAGGGCAATTTGGCCCTGTTTCTGAGGTGCATTTTTGCCATTGGCTTACATTGGCGGCCTGCGAGGTAGCAGTATTGCATGTTTTTGGGGGGCTATTTGGGGGTGTTCTAGATTTTTGGGGATCGGTTTAGGGGTGTATGGCGCACCGTGGGAAGGTCTAGTTTAGGTGAAAAATAGTAGTTTGTCTGTAAGTTGAGGGGAAAGTTGATTTGGCCCTGTTTCTAAGGTGCATTTCATCCCATAGGCTAACATTGCCGGGAATGCGTTATTGCAGATGTCACTGGAGACAACTCTTCTGGCACTTTACGCAGCTGTAGTGAAGGAAAAGTACTATACATTTACATAACAAGGTAGCACTTACTGGATTAGCCAGTAGAAAGTACTCTAGTAATAGTTATGCAAATCGCAAAAAAATCTGCGAGTTTGCGGGAAATTCCGCAAATTGGCGTTTTTTCTTTTTCGATTTCGCGCAAATTCGCGGACGGCAGATCTGCAAAATTTGCCCATACTTACTAATTACTATCCTTGAAAAGGAGACTCAGAGTACGCACTTTCGAAATGATGCTTGTATGTAATACTGTCGCCTCTGAAACTGAAAGTGTTATTTTTGCACTACACAACGTACCTTATATTTTTTTCTCTCTGGTGTTTTAATATCACTTCCTGTTTTTCCATCAACAATTACAGGCCGGTTTTTACCCTGTGCAATGGGAAAAACGATTAACTCAGGAGGCTGGAGACTGTTGTTTGGGAGTGGGTTTAGGGGTCTGGGAGCACTGCTGGGAAGGTCTTATTTTGTGTCAAAACAGCAGTTTGGTCGTAGGTTGAGGGGAAAGGGGAATTTGGCCCTATTTTGAAGGTGCATTTTTGCCATTGGCTTACATTGCGGAATTGCGGATCACTAATGGTACACCATTAGTGGTCCGCAATTCCGCATCAGGCAGGCAGTGGACAGTGTGTCTGGTCACCAAGATTGATCGACGGAGCGTCAGATGGAATGGAGGAGTACCGCGAATAGGAGGAATGGCTGGATGCACACAACTTCCCAGATTCAACAGGACAACTACGACATACAGTTACAGTATCCTCTTCACTTCTGCTTATCTTTTAAATAATGTTATTGTTGTGAACTTCTATGAGTGTGACTCTATGCATTTGTTTGCTCTCTGCTTCAAATTCATCCCTCCAGCCATTTTATACGTTTTTCTTTGCTACTTTTAAAACTAATTTAATGTAATAAGTGTTGTTTATTCTCTCTGAGGGCAGATAGGCAAGTGAAATTGCTGTGTTTTTTTCCTCTCTCCACAAAACCTTCCCAAAAACCCCCATTCCCATCCAATATTCAAACCCTTCCCCCGGGCTGTGTGGTTTTCATTGAGGTGTGACTAAATGACAACAATAATTCCACACACTTGCTGGTGAGGATAAGGTGCAAGCAACCTCCTCAAATCAACTTCAAGGCAGCTAGATGAATCCTACGATATTGTAATTCTGCTTAATAAAAACAACAATGAGCATTTTAAAATCAATTCTCAATTTCATGCCAACCATCGATTGGATCCATCGTCAACATCATCCTCCTACATGTCAAGAAGACTTGTTCAGCTGCTGTGTCACTGTTCTTGTTGTAGCCATAATCATCCATGCAATTTTTTTTTACCCATACTTATCTTCAGCATTGCTTAGGCTACAAATATACTGTTCCTTCCAATACTCCTCTTAGGCCACTCAATGTTTCATTTTTTTCCTTTGTTTTTCATATGCTGATACTGCTAGTGTGGTACCACGCATACTACCACCACAACAATGGAATTACTGTCCTGGATGGATTTCATGGGCAACCGTAATCACCATTTGCCATGCAGCCAGCGCTGTGCCTAGCTCTATCCTCAAAAGGGGGTGGTGATGGACGGAGCATCTGAATCAATCAAACACTCACACCTAGTCAAAAGATCTGGGTTTAATCCATCACCATTCATTAGCCCACTCTGCCACCCCAGTTCAGACATGGCTATATGCAAATCAGTCTGACCCTGTGCCTCATGGGAACAGTCCAGCCAGAACTGCCAAGCCATGTCTTACATGGACCGGAACCAAGCTTCCGAGGACCGGTTTCTGGCATTCCAGCCGTCTTCAGCCCGGCTTGCTTGAATCCAGTGGCAAAGTAAGCAAGGGACTCATGTCTGAGCATACCCTGCCACACTCATGGCGGCCAAAGGCGGTACAAAAGGGGGTGGTGATGGACGGAGCATCTGAATCAATCAAACACTCACACCCAGTGAAAAGATCTGGGTTTAATCCATCACAGTTCTTTAGCCCACTCTGCCACCCCAGTTCAGACATGGCTATATGCAAATCAGTCTGACCCTGTGCCTCATGGGAACAGTCCAGCCCGAACTGCCAAGCCATGTCTTCCATGGACCGGAAACAAGCTTCCGAGGACCGGTTTCTGGCATTCCAGCCGTCTTCAGCCCGGCTTTGCATATAGCCAGTGTCTAACCCAGGGTGGTGTGGAGTGCAAAAAAAAATGGATTTAGGCCCAGATCCTTGTACTGGGGTGAATGTATGACATTGTTCTACATTCTGTCCATCAACTGGGTTTTTTGCAATTTTCACCCCGAGTGAGCTGGGTATACTCAGACGTGAGTCCCAGGCTCTCCATACCACTGGAGTCAAGCTATCCAGGCTGATGAAGGCTGATAGCCAGAAACCGGTCCTTGGATGCTTGATTCCGGTCTGGGAAAGACATGGCTTGTTAGTTTGGACTGGACTGTTCCCATGAGGCACAGGGTCAGAGCAGATTTGCATATAGCCATTGTCTAACCCAGGCTGGTGTGGAGTGCAAAAAAACGATGGATTTAGGCCCAGATCCTTGTACTGGGGTGAATGTATGACATTGTTCTACATTCTGTCCATCAACTGTGTTTTTTGCAATTTTCACCCCGAGTGTGCTGGGTATACTCAGACGTGAGTCCCAGGCTCTCCACACCACTGGAGTCAAGCTATCCAGGCTGATAGCCAGAAACCGGTCCTTGGATGCTTGATTCCGGTCTGGGAAAGACATGGCTTGGTAGTTCGGACTGGACTGTTCCCATGAGGCACAGGGTTAGAGCTGATTTGCATATAGCCAGTGTCTAACCCAGGGTGGTGTGGAGTGCAAAAAACCGATGGATTTAGGCCCAGATCCTTGTACTGGGGTGAATGTATGACATTGTTCTACATTCTCTCCATCAACTGTGTTTTTTGCAATTTTCACCCCGAGTGTGCTGGGTATACTCAGACGTGAGTCCCAGGCTCTCCACACTACTGGAGTCAAGCTATCCAGGCTGATGAAGGCTGATAGCCAGAAACCGGTCCTTGAATGCTTGATTCCGGTCTGGGAAAGACATGGCTTGGTAGTTCGGACTGGACTGTTCCCATGAGGCACAGGGTCAGAGCTGATTTGCATATAGCCAGTGTCTAACCCAGGGTGGTGTGGAGTGCAAAGAAACTGATGGATTTAGGCCCAGATCCTTGTACTGGGGTGAATGTATGACATTGTTCTACATTCTGTCCATCAACTGTGTTTTTTGCAATTTTCACCCTGAGTGTGCTGGGTATACTCAGACGTGAGTCCCAGGCTCTCCACACCACTGGAGTCAAGCTATCCAGGCTGATGAAGGCTGATAGCCAGAAACCGATCCTTGGATGCTTGATTCCGGTCTGGGAAAGACATGGCTTGGTAGTTCGGACTGGACTGTTCCCATGAGGCACAGGGTCAGAGCTGATTTGCATATAGCCAGTGTCTAACCCAGGGTGGTGTGGAGTGCAAAAAAACAATGGATTTAGGCCCAGATCCTTGTACTGGGGTGAATGTATGACATTGTTCTACATTCTGTCCATCAACTGTGTTTTTTGCAATTTTCACCCCGAGTGTGCTTGGTATACTCAGACGTGAGTCCCAGGCTCTGCACACCACTGGAGTCAAGCTATCCAGGCTGATGAAGGCTGATAGCCAGAAACCGGTCCTTGGATGCTTGATTCGGGTCTGGGAAAGACATGGCTTGGTAGTTCAGGCTGGACTGTTCCCATGAGGCACAGGGTCAGAGCTGATTTGCATATAGCCAGTGTCTAACCCAGGGTGGTGTGGAGTGCCAAAAAAGATGGATTTAAGCCAAGATCCTTGTACTGGGCTGAATGTATGACATTGTTCTACATTCTGTCCATTAACTGTGTTTTTTGCAATTTTCACCCCGAGTGTGCTGGGTATGCTCAGACGTGAGTCCCAGGCTCTCCACACCACTGGAGTCAAGCTATCCAGGCTGATGCAGGCTGATAGCCAGAAACCGGTCCTTGGATGCTTGATTCCGGTCTGGGAAAGACATGGCTTGGGAGTTCGGACTGGACTGTTCCCATGAGGCACAGGGTCTGAGCTGATTTGCATATAGACAGTGTCTAACCCAGGGTGGTGTGGAGTGCAAAAAAACGATGGATTTAGGCCCAGATCCTTGTACTGGGGTGAATGTATGACATTGTTCTACATTCTGTCCATCAACTGTGTTTTTAGCTCTATTCTCAAACACGAATCAAAGGTAAGATAATCATTTTGAGGAGGTAGAGTAATGGGCTAGGACTCGGAGCGGAGACTTACAGTAGTACTTGTAAAGTACTAGTAGGCCAATTGAATTCACTAACTCTGTTAGTGGCACTTTTGTACATTTTTGGACGTTTTAGATAATTCATGCTTGTAAGTTTGAGGAAACCAAACATGCAGTAACCCCTGCCCACCACCCCACAAAATAATATGTTGAAGTATGTAAAATAAATAATTATATATTATTTACCCTAACAAAAATAAACTAGTCCCAAAGACCCAAACCACCCCCCTCCCTAACCCCAACAATTGTCCATTTCAAATGTCCCGTGAAAAGCCCCAAAGAATCCCCAACTCCCAATTCCTACCCCCCCAACAGTCTTTAAAAAAGGGGCAAGGGACACAGTCACTTCAGGCGGTGTCCTGTGGACAGGTGGTCCTGCAGCTCTTTGCGGAGGTCCCGGAGCTGTTGCTGCTGCTTCTCCACCTTGCGCTCCAGGTAGTCCACTCAGCGGCGTAGGTGGTGCAGGCGTGCCATCCAGGCTCTGGTGGGGGACAGCTGCTGGTGTTGTTGCAGCTCAGCGGCGGCAGCGGCGGCAGGCTGTCGGACCATGGCGCCGTGCTGGAGGCTGCTGTCTGGTGGACCCGGGGGCACTGGAGGAGGATGCAGCTGTTGCCACCTCCTCCTCCTGTTCCCGAGCCCACAGCCGGCGATATTCGGCACAAATGGCCTCCAGCTTCCGGGCCCTGGCCCGGACATCCATCTCCTTTCGGGTGAGCTTTTTTGGAGCATCTATATGAAGAAAGAAAGAAAAATACTGTAACCAATACTCTTTAACAATAACACAAAATAATTCAACAGAAAGTTGTCTCACAGTAACACTAGCAATTTGCAAGCACAGTATAACATTTTGGCATGTATCTTTCCGCCGTCTTTGTAGGCCTGGAACATTAGTGGGAGTTTCAGGAATTCTACCAGCAGCACTATGAACTCACTACATAGTCAGAGAGTCAGAGAGTACATCAGTTTTCTTCTTTTTTTCTCTAGTTTTGCGAAAAAAATTACTTGCATGTGAACTTGTGGTAGCAAGCATAATGCCAGCTCCGTCAGCTTGCACCCAAGAAAAACAGACACAAGCCATGATGACGCAGACTTGCATTACTTTAAGCAGTATATACAGGTGGGGATAGGAAAGCTCTTACTTTTCTATAGGGGTGGCACTGGCCATACTCGGTTACATCAAGGGCTACTGCTCAATGTAATTTATATTTCGCAATGCCCCCCCGGGCCTTCAGTACTACAAAAGGAAAATGAAGATTATTCATTTCTGATCATGTATCCAGCCGATTACATGATCTTTGCTGATATGATGTATGACTTTAGGTGCTTTGTTGTGATAGATTGAGTGAACAACAGTGATAGTCCACCCATGATTCACCCATGATTGACACAGCTGAAAGAAAATTATTAACATAGGGAGTGAGTGTGGTAACCATAATTGCCGGAGGAAGGGATTTGACTTGATATAATTGTCAACTATACAATACATACACAATATATGCTGTGCTTGCAAAGTAAACTACTGTTCTGTTACTTTAGGCAAGGGAGAGTTTCTGAACAATCACAACTTCTAGTATTTGGATTTTCTCTGCTTTGCTACTCTGGCACAGACATGCTGTTCAAACAAAGTAACACTCTTCATCCACTGAGCGTCTGCTCTACATACACCTTTGCTATTTATGAGGAAGAAGATACCATCCAGTCTTAAACGTCTATCATTCTTCTTAATATCTCAACTGTACCAACTTTACTTTTTCTCAAAAACCAAGTAACACCCTTTTCATTTTATTTGGTAAACCACCGTCTTGATTTGCATTTGAGTTTCACCCAAATTATATATTGCAATGCACACCACACATGCATTTACTGATTCACCCACACAGGCAGTCATCTTTTCTTTCTCCTCCAACCATCCTTGCTTCAAGCAGCCATGGCATATGATTCCTTCAGCCACCTCCGCATGCATTCAAAAACACATATCATTCTTTACAGTCATAAATGTTACGACTCGCTCGTCCTTCCTTACACCCTTCTTTCCCTTTTACTTCATCACATCCCTCAAGTTCATCTGATCTGACTTGGCTTCACAATAAAGGTTTCACAGCTGAGTTGAAGTCAAATAGAGGGGGGCATTGCTTACTCGAGAACTACCACCACTAATGCTATGGCTAAGTCAAGGGTGACTGTCTTCTCCGTGATTGGCAAAAATGTAGTTCTAAATTAGTAACTGTTCATAACAGTACGGTGTACTTCTACTAGTGTACTGTCTACTGTACAGTACATCATACACCCCTTTGCGAGCCGACTCTAAAATGTCAATAAGTAAGGAGTATAATAACTTACCACCGTCCGCCGCTGCTGAGCCATCCCCCACAGCAGCTCCTCCTGGTGGCACTTGTGTCGCTGCCGCATCCGCCCCTGGAGTGGCCCACTCCGCGCTGCTGGCCCCGGCACTGGTGGTGGGAAGTGCCACATCCGATGGTTTGACGCCTAGAAAAAACATGTCATATTTTTAGATGCCATACACCACCCCCTATTTCGTCTCGTGATGGAAGAGAAAATGTTAATACATAAACAATTTTTAATTATTGGGACTGAAAAAAAGTCACAGTTTTGGGGAGGGTGTTAACTTAAATGCTTACTCAATACAGAACACCCTGGGTCTTATACAAAAGAGTGAGAGAGGAGTGAGTCAACCGGACGAAGCACACACTAGAGTACCAGTCTTCCGAGTGGGAGCGAGACGTCCTTCTACCAAGACCCATCAATCACCCAATGTGATGTCTCATCATCTGGGTTTAGGTATCATCCCATCAAGGAAAGCCGATCTGAAATTGATCGGAAAAACCTTGACAAAGAGGAAGACTATGGGTTGACTGGTCACCCTACATAGTACTTGCTCACATCCAGAGACTCACTTAAGGAGGTGAGAGGATCAGGAGGGTATAGGTAGAGAATGTGAAATGTGCAGCGCAAAAATAAAGTGAAAAGGTGGTGTTCTAAAAATGACTAAGGAGTACTTATAACCATTTTATTCATCAAGCCCCCTTGCCATTATTAAAAAGCAGAGTGCTGACGCTTGTTGTTTCCAAGACGTCAAACAGTGTAAAAGGTCGACATGTTTCTGCCCTCGCTAAGATCTAACTGTATCGGGGCATTCTTCAGGACCAAGCTATAAACAAGTACAGCTGCTGCTACAAAAAAGGTGAAAAGTATAATAGTGCAAAATAATGTTCAAATACTCCACCGGTAATGTCCAAATTAAGTGGTTAGGGATACATTAACCGGAACCTGCAATAGATAAAAAACATCATGTATGTGTCAAACAATGCTCCATGAATTGCACTCACTCTTACTCACTCTGTACTAGCGTCCAAGAACGCTTGCGCATTTCTGATTATGTGGTGACACTCAAAAATGGTTTATCACTTACCCATAACAATTGGGTGTCGCCCTCACCTCTACCTGGCACACTACTCAGGGAAGGGGGCCCGCTCTAAAATAAGGACAGAAAAACATAGAGTCAGTGATGTATCTACATCACGACCATAACGTCTTATAATTTACTGCACTTGCCCCTGGCTAGGGCCAACAGATGGTACAGCGCATCAGATCCAATCCACATGGGGTACCCATCTTTAATCTATGCCACCAATGGTGAAGGGGTGTCCCGTGGTGTTCACTCCATACAGATATGTGTTTACCCACGTCACCCCTCATCAGTGTTACATCATCCTCTCTGTCTGAGGCTGTTATTGATTCAAAAGGCAGATAAACACAGTCAGCTATAGACAAATAATCATAGTTTAAAGCAGTGAGAAGTATATGTTAAATCCTGGATAGATCTCTAATGGGGCATCCAGCCCCACTAATAATCCAGCGTTTTCCCACTCAAATAACAAAGTCTAGGTATCTCTAGTATAGCGTTTGCCTGCTCAAATGCTAGAATCTAGGTATCTCTTGTACAGGAGACTCACCTATCCGTCGGTACCCCGGGCCGTAAGGAGTAGTGACCGGAGGTACCGACGCTTCCTTCTGTAATGTTTTTAAAGCAGATCAACCGGCCTTCCCGCGTCGCGGGGTCCTCTTTTCAGCGGGCGTCCGCGGCGATGCCTGCGGTGCTACGTTGGTACCGCGCATGCGCGCGGCGACATACACTGCACCTGGAGTGTCCGGCCCAATTTGCGGAAGTGATGGGTCACTTCCCATGTGGCAACTGTTCGGTTTGCCCACTGACCAGTCATACCACTGAGATAGACATAGGGACGGCCAGGCCCTGGACCCTAAACAAACACACAAACTGCAACACTGAGAGGGTCATCTACCTCATCACTTGTCCCTGTAAAAAGAGATACATAGGGATGACATCGAGAAAGATCAAGGTGAGGATTTCCGAGCACCGTAGTACCATTCGGTGCAAGAAAAGTGCCACCAAACTAACTAATCACTATATAGAGGCAGGACACTCGGATACAGAACTACACTGGGTGATTCTAGAGAAACCAATTTATTCCAACTCACATCACGGATATTCAAAAATTTCTCCTACAGCGCGAACAGCGCTGGGTGTTCCGACTACATACAGATGTGGAGGGGCTCAACGAAGAGATTCCTTGGTTGGCATTACAATAAATGAACCCATCATATCGCAGAAGATACCGCTTTCTATATACATCTACGCGGTATCTGAGCAATATTAACATATGGAGATACTGACATGTAGCATTCTCCTATGTAGAACATTGCCATGTTGCGAGTAGGGGAGGTAAATTGTCATTTGTCCCTCGGCTGAGGAGTAACAATTCCTGATACAATCTCACGAATCCTGACAATTACTCCATAAAATAACATTTTTATAGAGAGACGTTCTAGAACTTACTAAAGACTACTTTGGTTGTCTTTGTTTAAAATCCTCACCAGACACTTAATTTATTTAATACTCATTACTCACCACTCTATCTCATTTCTGACAAACAGCATTATTTACAGACTGTAGGTTAACATCAGGCATAATCCCTACACACTAGAAGGAGAGTGAGTATAGTTAATGGGTATTTACTCTATGATGGAGTTTTCATAATAATAAGTAACTACTGGTGAACACCTTATTAGTGATTAAAATCTCTGTTCCACCCTTATCGATCTTTCCCATACTCCCACAGCGAGTTAACATCGATATATAATGAACAACAGTGAGACAAAACCCAGGGCATGTATAGAATAGTGACACGGACTCGGGCACGCTCAGTATTATGTTCCCTTACTGAGCATGTCCGGCGTACAGTGTCTGGTGCCTTGCACATGCGCAAATTGGGCCGGGCACTCCAGGTGCAGTGTATGTCGCCGCGCGCATGCGCGGTACCAACGTAGCACCGCAGGCATCGCCGCGGACGCCCGCTGAAAAGAGGACCCCGCGACGCGGGAAGGCCGGTTGATCTGCTTTAAAAACATTACAGAAGGAAGCGTCGGTACCTCCGGTCACTACTCCTTACGACCCGGGGTACCGACGGATAGGTGAGTCTCCTGTACAAGAGATACCTAGATTCTAGCATTTGAGCAGGCGAACGCTATACTAGAGATACCTAGACTTTGTTATTTGAGTGGGAAAACGCTGGATTATTAGTGGGGCTGGATGCCCCATTAGAGATCTATCCAGGATTTAACATATACTTCTCACTGCTTTAAACTATGATTATTTGTCTATAGCTGACTGTGTTTATCTGCCTTTTGAATCAAACAGAGAGGATGATGTAACACTGATAAGGGGTGACGTGGGTAAACACATGTCTGTATGGAGTGAACACCACGGGACACCCCATTTTTGAGTGTCACCACATAATCAGAAATGCACAAGCGTTCTTGGACGCTAGTACAGAGTGAGTAAGAGTGAGTGCAATTCATGGAGCATTGTTTGACACATACATGATGTTTTTTATCTATTGCAGGTTCCGGTTAATGTATCCCTAACCACTTAATTTGGACATTACCGGTGGAGTATTTGAACATTATTTTGCACTATTATACTTTTCACCTTTTTTGTAGCAGCAGCTGTACTTGTTTATAGCTTGGTCCTGAAGAATGCCCCGATACAGTTAGATCTTAGCGAGGGCAGAAACATGTCGACCTTTTACACTGTTTGACGTCTTGGAAACAACAAGCGTCAGCACTCTGCTTTTTAATAATGGCAAGGGGGCTTGATGAATAAAATGGTAATAAGTACTCCTTAGTCATTTTTAGAACACCACCTTTTCACTTTATTTTTGCGCTGCACATTTCACATTCTCTACCTATACCCTCCTGATCCTCTCACCTCCTTAAGTGAGTCTCTGGATGTGAGCAAGTACTATGTAGGGTGACCAGTCAACCCATAGTCTTCCTATTTGTCAAGGTTTTTCCGATCAATTTCAGATCAGCTTTCCTTGATGGGATGATACCTAAACCCAGATGATGAGACATCACATTGGGTGATTGATGGGTCTTGGTAGAAGGACGTCTCGTTCCCACTCGGAAGACTGGTACTCTAGTGTGTGCTTCGTCCGGTTGACTCACTCCTCTCTCACTCTTTTGTATAAGACCCAGGGTATTCTGTATTGAGTATACATGTTAACAGGGGATATTCACCCTGCTGGTCTATAAAATTATCCCTTAGACCCCCCAGTAAGATATTTGTCGTGATATAACTTAAATGCTTATCCATAACATGCAACACTTTTTGGCACAACTGTTGAATGCTTGCTTTTTAACGTGCAACATTTTTCTAAATAACAGACAGAACCACCTACTCCTCATCACCACCAGGAGGACTTGAAGTTCCAACAAGGTGAGGGCTCCCGAGTCCCGCACAGTTAATTCTGACTGAGCTATGTGGAAAGTCGAACTGTACCTACCATCAACAGTGTCCTATTTCTCTTGTCCATACTTCTGTATGTACAGAATATTCCCTGAAACACTAGCGGTATGGTATGTGCTACTATCAAATCAAAAAGCCAACTACTAGCTTATTCTTGGTGGACATTGACATTTTGTTGTTGGAAATTGTCAAAGCACTAACATTAAGAAGACTGGAATAGACAGCAAGGGCAACCCAGAGGACTGCACTCAGTGCCTCTAGAGCTATTGCTGGACCAAAGTTTTGTTTAACACCGTTTGCCGACTGGACAAGCTTAGCTATCTACACAGTCCGACTCATAATAATAGTAAATAGCAGTAGCACAGAGAGTGATGGTAGCGAGGTAGGATAAGAATGTAGAAACAGTCTACAAGAAGATCAATGACTATTTTGTAAAAAATAGAATTAGGAAACAGTTTGGAATGAATAGGAGCTGTAAAAGTTAAGGAAGTATAATTATATTAACAACAGAACAACTTACTGGGGCCAGCAAAAGAGCCCGCAGAGGACCGTTCCTGCCCACTTTGTTCCGCTGGAGTCTCGGGTGTAGTCTTCTTGCCCCTGGGAGGTGCTGATGATCAGAAAATAAACACAAACATGGATGACTGTTTTTTTTAAATATTTGATTTCTTCGACCACAATCTAAAATTATCTCGGGGAAACAAATTACCAACAATTGCACTACATGTATTGATTGACCTATCTGATCTAGTCAACTAGGATAGATAGTACAGTATTGTTGGATACGCAGACTGTCTACTTGGAAAGTTTTGTAAATCACTAACTAAACCAACAACAAAAAGGTTCTACTACAACTGCCAGCACTCAGCAGCACGCGACGTGACAGACACATTCGGTCATCATGATTGCAGACCACTAAAAAATGTCCTACTACTAAATAACAAGTCATAATATACTCAACCTATCAATCCACCACAATCTCTTCTTAATGCCAGCAGGAGTACAAAGGAAGGACTAGACTTGAGTCTCTAGTCTCTCTAACATTACGCAGTTCTGCTCAAATGAGCAGAAAGCTGCAAACAAGTAAGCAGAGTAGCAACTCCACTGAGCAGGCGAGTACCTACAATTACAGAAGCTATTTAAACATTAATTTTCCTATAATGTAATCGAATCGGCAGCATTCTTGCTCTTTGGGAAAAACATATATTAGCAATATAACACAGAGCATAAGAAAACAAAGTAGTTATTAAATAGCCACTCACCAGGGCGAGGGATCTCCACGCCTAGCAGGTGGAGCAGGTCCTGCTCCCGGTCAAGGAAGTCTGCCCACCGGTGCGTCGCTTGGTCATAGGTGCGCCGGACCCCCGACTCCCTACGCATGGCCCGGCACACCTTATCCCACAGCTGGCGACGCTCCCGGAGGCCATACCCTGAACCGGGCCAGCCCCCTGCTGCCACGGTTTTCGGGAGGTGGTGCTGAACATAAAATATAAGTGCAGCCACCTCCACCGTGCTGGAAATCTCCCTGGCCACAACATCTCCCCCTTAATCGCCCGCAAGTGAGCCAGCTACAGGTTGCGGGACACTCCCCCTTGCTCTTCCCGGCTCCCTTTGCCATGGTCCTGGACAGGAAAGTTAAATAAAAAATAGGAAAGAATAGGGAAAAAGTTAATAAAAGAAAAGAGTTTAAAAAAGTAGTTTAAAGTAACCAAAGAAACAAAGGATTGCAAAGATTAGGTGAGTATTGAAAAAGCATGCCCAGAACCAAGATGGCCGCACCCATTGAGGACCGCGTGGGTAAGTTTGCGCAATATTTCCCCTGCGAGCACGCAAAAACGCACACGACCACGTAATTGCGCCCCGCGCACAACGCGAGCATGCAACTAGCGCCCAGAAACGGAAATACGCAACACGTCCAAGATGGCCGCTCCCATGTACCACCGCACGGGTAACTTTGCGGTTGGTGCGCTGCAAGACGCCCGCGAACACGCAAAAAAAATCCGCAAATTCGCACAAATTTGCGGACTATGCAGAACGCGATTTCCCTTTCGCACAAATTTGTGTACCGCGAAATCGCAAATTTCACCCACAATTAGTGGTAGGGTGTTTTTAACTTAAACTGTGTACTCTGCTTACAAGTTTGTTGACTGTAAAGGTATTTGAAATATTATTCTATTTCCTATTCTATCATAATTGTGCTGACTTTTCTCTTTTAGAGTGGAGTACTATGTTCTAGTAATGCTATTGCGAAGATAATTCCTGTCCGCAAGTATATCTGCTAAAGATGCCGATTCACTTTTGTAATCAACCAGTGAGCTGCAGTTTCTCTGTATGCGAAGAAATTGTCCGAAGGGCAAGTTCTCTTTCAATGCCCTTGGGTGGTGGCTGTTAAAGAGCAAAAGGCTATTGCGGTCCGTGCTCTTTTTGTACATTGTCGTGGTTCAAAATATAGATGTAGAAAAAGAGAGGGATAGATAATGAGTAAAAAAGATCCAAAAAAAGTTTAAAGAAACAAAGGATTGCAAAGATTAGGGGAGGATTGAAAAAGCATGCCCAGAACCATAGCAATGAATGAAAAACAAGATGGCCGCACCCATTGAGGACCCTGTGGGTAAGTTTGTGCAATATTTCCCCCGCGAGCATGCAAAAACGCACACGACCACGTAATCGCGCCCTGCGCACAACGCAAGCATGCAACTAGCGCCCGGAAACGGAAATACGCAATGCAACCAAGATGGCCGCTCCCATGTACGAATGCATGGGTAACTTCGCGGTTGGTGTGCTGCAAGAGGCCCGCAAACACGCAAAGCGTCGTACGAACACGCAAAAAAAAATTGCAAATTCTCGCAAATTCGCGGATTATGCAGAACGTGAATTCGCTTTCGCACTAATTCACGTACCGCGAATTCGCAAATTTTGCCCATACTTAGTGGTAGGGTGTTTTTAACTTAAACTGTGTACTCTGCTTACGAGTTTGTTGACTGTAAAGGTATTTGAAATATTATTCTACTTTCTATTCTATCATAATTGTGCTGACTTTTCTCCTTTAGCATGGAGTAGTATGTTCTTTTATTAAATGCATAATTGTTCAAACCATTCTTGAAAGTAAAATGTTCAATTTTTCTAAATATTTTGATTGAGTCTTTTATATTCATCATATGGGTGAAATGCAAAATCTTTTTTACATTCATTGGTATCACGCTTTGTACCACATTTTTTTTATTATCTCATAAGCACTCATTCCTTATGTTTACATTATATAAGTGTTGCCCCATCATCTTTATTTTAATGTTAGGGCTTTTTTTACTTTCAGATGAAGAAGAATAGAAGTGCTACGACAAACACTCCCTCACTACTTCATCTTTCTTTTTTTATGTACATTTCATGTCATTATTACATTTTACAATCATTTTTAAAAACTGAAAGCATTAACATTAACATTAACATTTGAAGACACAAATATATTATTTTTTTGAAAAACATTTGCTTGCAAAGATTATCCTCATGTTCTTCCCGAGTGAAAATTGGTAAAAACACTACTCAATATAAATACTTTTAGCCCATTTTCACTCTAGAAGATAAAGACTATTCTCCTTTATTCCAAAGTATTTCCTTTTTTTGTCGATAATTTATTTATGCTACATTTTTCAATCATTAAGAAATACTTGCATACTAAAAACAATATTATTTATTATTGTTTCAAATCCTCTGTTGAAAGTCATCCAACTCCACTTGAAGGATCATAAAGTTAAATGTAAATTAAAATATACATTAACAATATGATCCCTCTCTGGAAATGAAATATAAACTAAAGATGATGGCATCGCTCTTAATCAATACTTTGCACGTAGTAATTCCTTAATTAAACTATATTTCTTGTAATGGCTCTTTCGTCAACTCGTTATTATATTCCTTTTGAACTTAATCATACCACATTTAACCCCTTGGCTGCTGGGGTAATTTTCCTGCTGTGCTGGGGGGCGGAGGGGGCGCGCACATTGCCCCGGTGCTCATGACGAGCACAGCTCATCATGAGCTACAGTGCTCCTGTGCTCATGACGAGCTGAGCTTGTCACGGCCACACCCATTTCAATAGAACGTTCAGCACAACAGGGGAATTATCCCAGCATGCGAGCGTTCTAATGGCCATGACGAGTTCAGCTCGTCATGAGCACCGGAGCACTGTAGCTCATGACGAGCTGAGCTCGTCATGAGCATGCAAGGGGTTAAATATTTTTACTTTCTTATTTGAAAATATCAAACATATACCCATTCAGATAATCATCCCATGGGTGTGGTTTATATACTTTTTGGTTCCTTAACAGTCTATAGGATCAATTTACTGTACCTCCCACTTTTAACTCACGTTTTTCAGTTGACAGGTGTTCTCATTTCCACTGTTTTAGTACATCACATGTTTATGTAAACTTGCCTCTTTCCATACTTTTTAACTTTCGTATAATTTCTAAAATGCTTTATTTAAACTTGTTTTTCTTATTAAAGCATTTCTATAAGTTACTTTTTTTTAAATACAAGTATTAACATTCAGTCCCCTTTTTTTTCAACTTATTGCTCTAGTAACTTCCCTTTTTTTTTTAAACCTTTCTTATTATTCTTCATTACCCTAAACCCCTATTTTCTCTGCATCCCGTGTCAGAGATACTCTGTATTAAACTTAGAGTATTCTAATTTATATCAGAGTATTAATTTATTTAATTCCATTACTCCGAGTTTTAATAATTTATTTATCTAATATGTTTAATCTTTCTTAATACACTGCAAGGAATACTGTTATTTGTCTAGAATAACACTATAAATGAGTGCCCATTTGGCAAAATTGAGAGAGAATGATTTGGTTGGTTGATGTGTTTGCAGTTACATAAGTATGTACACTCTTGCAGCAACTCTAATAAAAGAGAGAGGGACCCTCTACCAAAGGGATGGGGTACCAACTATTGACTTAGTCAAGAAAGAAATTCCCTTTGGCCACAATGATCAAGACAACATAACATACAACAAAAATGCAGGCAAACTGAGAGCAGTGCAGTGGTGACTCAAATTCTGAAACAACAAATAAATTTCCAAATGCATAAATTTATTAAAATTATAGTTAAAAACAGAGTTAAAATTATATTAATCACAATCAAGGGAAAACAGACAATATACAATATAAGGAACAAATACTCTTCCCAGTTCATCAAACAAGTTCATAGAATACAAAGAACAAAGAAGGGAGGAACTCAAAAAGGTTATATTCAGCTTCAGTCAGAATACTCCTTAGTAAATTCACAATATTTACTAAGGAGTATTCTGACTGAAGCTGAATATAACCTTTTTGAGTTCCTCCCTTCTTTGTTCTTTGTATTCTATGAACTTGTTTGATGAACTGGGAAGAGTATTTGTTCCTTATATTGTCTGTTTTCCCTTGATTGTGATTAATATAATTTTAACTCTGTTTTTAACTATAATTTTAATAAATTTATGCATTTGGAAATTTATTTGTTGTTTCAGAATTTGAGTCACCACTGCACTGCTCTCAGTTTGCCTGCATTTTTGTTGTATGTTATGTTGTCTTGATCATTGTGGCCAAAGGGAATTTCTTTCTTGACTAAGTCACTCTTGCAGCAAGCCAGGCTTTAGGGTATGCAGTGCTTCAAACTCCTATGCAGTAAGCATGCAGTGGTGTAACCACCTTCACATTTGTTCTTCAGGCCTACAATTACCCAGTCACTATCCATATACTCCAGCAGACACAGTGTGACTGCTGTTGCAATTTCATAATGACTCTTTCAGTACCATGTAGTAATTCATTCACTAAAGTAAAAGTCAACCGATTAAGAATTCACCCAGTGTTATTACTTAAATTAATATAATAATTCAGTCAGTAAGCATGTACTCATGCAGTGAGCCAGGGTTTAGGCAATGAAGTGATTCAAAGTGCTTTGTATTATGCATGTAGTGGTGTAATAACCTTCACATTTGTGATTCAGGACTACAATTCCCCACTCACAATACATACCAGGGGTCTCCAACCAGTTGCTCAGGAGCTACTCGTAGGTCACCAGCACCCTGAAAGTAGCTCTCAGAGGTGAAGCCAAACCAAGCCAATCTCAGAGATTCTGTGTATATTAAAGAAGGTAGCACTGCTCATTTCACTACCCTTAAGAGTTACAGACAGTGAAACCAATGGCAGGGCCTGTTGATAACACTCAAACACACACTGTGGTGGCATATCAATTAATCAATTCAATTCAATTATAAACTTTATTCGGTTAATCAATAATAACCATGAAAGTGCATACAGGAAATACATTAAAACGAAGTATCATACATGAAATGCATCCTAAAATAAAAATATCATTTTAAAAGCTAATCATCAAAGGTCAGCAACGGTTTTTAAATATAGAGTTTCTTACAGACAAATTGATTTTCGTAATCTAAAAACGTTTTTAAAAAATTCTAAAATAGCTGTCACTGTTAAAACAGTATCTAATTTCTGCATTTCTAAAAAGGTTGGGCGACAGCTTTTCGCATTCATTTCCTTTAAAATTGGGATAATCAGTTTCCTCCAATACAATATATAAAATTTACAGAAGAATAAAATGTGAATATCGATTGAACTGATAAATCTTCACACGGGCACTTAATTAAATCATATGACCAAGAATTGATAACAGGGAAACTGAGAGCTCTAAAAAGGATATTTAACCTAAAACATGTCAGGACAAACCTCTCATAGTTACTCATATATAAGGTTAAATATGGCTGCAATTTATCCTGACTCAATATCAATTGATGTGAGCTTACGGTCTTTTTCTTTGTTTCCTCACTGGATCTTTTAACCCCCAGATACTCCATGCATTGTTTTTTCAGTACCTTTCTTGGGATATTGCACATTGAGGTGGGATCATCAAAGTATTTCTGGCAGTCCACTTTCACAAAAAAGTCTTTCACATAGACAAGCCATTTAATCCTAACCACATGTCCTAGATTTAAAACACCCATCATAATGGTTCTGTTCAGTGTACATTCTTCAGTAGTCCAGACCCTATGCCAAAGCAGTATAGGCTGGACTTTAACTACATCTTCGATGTATGGTTGACCTAATTCAATGTGACAAACGTATCTTGAGACACTGTCAGGTACCGCTAAGATGTATCTCAGGAACGTGTTTTCCATTAGTTGGATGGATTTTACATTCGCATATCCCCAGATTTCCGAGCCATAAATAGCAATTGATATACAGGTAGCATTAAAAAAATTTAAGAGTTCCCTAATTGGCTTTTTTCCCATTTTATTTGTAACATTTTTCAAGCCCATTATCGATTTAGAGAACATAAGGCTTCTCGCTTTTACAGCACTTGCCCATGTAAGAGAAAATAGGGGTGCAATCCAGGGGTCTCTCCACAATAAACTTAGTTTTTCTCCGTTTTTTATTGCCAGGGCCACAATACATTGTAAAAGTTTTTGTGCAGTTAATTTTCAAATCTAGGTTTAACATGAAGGTGTTAAAACATGTTAACAGGCCCTGGAGGGCGAGAGGGGTCTGTGCCATTATGACAGCATCATCTGCGTATAAGAGTGCAGGGGTTGATCTTTTATCCACCATGGGCATATCCCTGCACTCTTGCAGTAGAGTTCTTTCAAGGTCATTAATGTAGACTAAAAATAGAAAAGGTGCCAAAACGCACCCCTGGCGTACCCCACGGCCTATCCCAAATGATCTAGAGCACTCTCCGTTCTTCCCATAACGAACGGATGCGGTGGCCCCTGAATACAATACCCTTAGAAAGCAAATAATAGGTTCTTCCACCCCCAGGGTTTCTAATATCGCCCATAGTTTATAATGGGAGACGCAATCGAATGCTGACGTTAAGTCAACACATGTAAAATATATGCGTTCTCCCCTTACCCTAGTATATTTCTGTTGTAAAATATATAAATTTAGGCCCTGTTCTATCGTTCCCACCCCTTTCTGGAAACCATATTGCAAATTGCTAATTATCATATTATCTTCAGCCCAGCTTTGGAGTCTCCCTAAAATAACTCTCTAAAGGATCTTTATGGATGAATCTAATAGGGAGATGGGTCAGTAACATTCACAATTTTGCCTATCTCCCTTCTTAAATATAGGCACAATTACAGAGGTAAACCAGGAGGCATTAAGGCCCTTTTCCGTAGTAGCATTAAAAACTTGTACCAAAATAGGCCCCCAGAGCTTGATATTATTTTTGAACAAATCTGCCGGGACGCCATCTGGACCTGCGACTTTTCCTCCCTGAGTTGCTTTAAGGCTCAGTATTACTTCTTTCACGGTGACATCCAGTTTCATGTCCTTAGCCCTTTCTTGTCCAGAAGTATGCAATAGCGTCTGATGTTCTCCATGTGTAGTACTATAGAGCTTGTAGAAATGGTTTACCCATTCATCCTCTGTGATCGCTATTTCTATGTGTGCCTTAATATTGTTATAGAGGAAAGGAGCATTCAACGCTTTTCAGAAGGCAGCTGAATCTCTACTTTGCGAAGCCTCGCACAGTGTTTCCCAGGCATCCCTTTTTATTACAGCCTTACTATGTTTCAGCGCCACATTATAAGTTTTCTGCAATCCTCTGACCAGAAGGAGGTCGAGGGGAGACCCATTTATAGCATTCTTGATTTCCGAAAGTGCCTTTGTGCAGGGTTGATCAAACCAACTCCTTTTTATTTCTATACGGTTCTTTAGTTCAACCCATAAACAATCCTTAACACAGGAGGTAATAATATAAAAGTTTTTAATTATCTTCTGACTATCAGCATCCCCATCCAAACAGATCAGGATGCTGTTAAAACATTTTGTCATCAATTTGTCTAAGAATTTTTCTGGGACCAGTTTACTCCACTTAAGGGAGTAACCATTTTGTCATCCAAGCAATACATCTGGAGCTAATTGGCCGGGTTACTGCTCTCTATCTAAGTCCCGAAATGGGTTTACGTTTCGATTTTAAACATGCCACATTCCAAAACATCAACCGGCACAGTTCCCCAGTTTCAATGGTACTAATAGAATTCCCAGAAATATCAACTGCAGCAGACACACCTTCCCTTGCCAGGTCACCTGCTGTAACCATATTTATAGATAATTCGTCTTGTCCAACATTATCTATCACGGCTTGAGGTATGAGATTTAATAGTTCCCCCTTTTCTAAAGGAACTTTCTTTAATGGGTCCTGTACAACATGATATGACTCCACCAACCCCTCATGAGGCACACTTACTATCATTTGTGTCTCTTCAGTTAGGCTTTCTGGGGGAATTCTATTTCCATCAGATTTGAAAGTATCTCTGGTGAGTCAGTCAACAGCTTCCAAGCCTGAAAACATATCAAACCTATTAAGAGTTGGAACACAATAACCATTTAGGCTAGGACCTGCCGGTCTTCCCAGATAAGAATTTCTTATTTGTCTCCCAAAAGGGATGCGTGGGGGCCTGGGATAAAAATGACCCAGGTCCCACATGGATAAATATCCATCTCCTCCTTGAGGTTGCCAAGTTTGGAGGTACGGAATTGCGCTTCTGTCCTTGAAGTTAACAATAACCAGATCACCTTGGACGTGCTTTACCCTGTGTCCCAGCCATCCCACCCGCCTAACACGAAGAATTTCCCCATCAATGCTAGGTGGAAGTGGTCTGTTTTTACAAAGCCAAAAAATTACTTTACTTTTTAGCTCTTGATACCCTTCTACTACTCCATCTGCTAGTTACGGCACCCCGGTCAAGACACTGACATAAGGAGCTGCCTCTGGGGGTGGATCAATGCGAGGTTGAGGTCTCTTAGGCCTAACTAAATTCCTGCCTTCCTTATCTGTACTTTTTGGTCTAGTTGTCTGCCCTGCTTTACCTATCTCAGTATGTGATAAAACGTTTCTAGGGGTTTTTAATGGGTCCTGTAAGTTTAATGATGGTAATATCAAAGGAGGCGGCTCATTGGGATTATTAGTTTTAACCACCTCATTAATTTTGGCCGTCTTATTCGATATCGGGATGTAGGATTGTGAGTGATCCACTATTTTCTTAATTAGTACTGTATTAGACTTAGTTGCTTCCTCTATGGTTCCCACTTTCTCCCCTATTCTTTTCATTCTTTCAACCAAGGGCAAAATCAAAGATTTCACTAATAGTTCGATTTTGCCCAATATGTCTTGAAGTTGAATTTCAAGTGGCCTTTGTGGAGGTAAGTCAGCCTTAATTTTGGAGTTTCTGGAACTAGTCTTGAAAGAACTTATATGTAGTTTTGCAGCTTTCGCTGATCTTCCCCTGTGTCTACGCCCCCCATGTTTCCTTTTAGAGGATGGGACCTGACCATATGGGATAGATTGTAAGCTGTCTTTAGTTATTAAGGTCGGTGCTAAGGCTAAAAAACTCTCTTCTGATATAATTTCCAAACAGGGCTCTACACTCAAATCTTCCTGTGTAGATTCCCCACTCGGGGCCCTAGCGGTTTCTTGGACCATGTGTGGTGAAGTACTCTAAATATTACTAGGATCCTTATCATCCCCAGGTATAGGTGGTGTCAGAGCTAGCTCAATAAATCCCAACGAAGAATGTTTATTACATATAGATTCTAGGGATAGGCGGCGCTCGGCCCGAACGATCTCGCGTTCTATGGCCGTAGTAGCCCGTGTAAGGAACTGATCTAGAGTCCCCTTGAGCGTTCCTCCTACTGGGATCTTTCTTTGAATACCTGCTTTTGAGGTCATTTTTACATATGCTAATATTATATTTAACTCAGTGCCTATTGATACAGGTGTATATCTCCTGTCTGTTAAGTATTCATTTAGCTAGCTTGAACACACTTTGCCCATAAAAATGTCAATGTAGCAATATGTGATACGATCTTACTTCTTGAGTCCTTAAATCCAACCTTAGAGGTATGGCCCAGCCCAGCCTCTATCGGCCTCGGACGGCCGTTGATGGCCTGCCCTTTGTCCGGGCTTGACGGCCCGCCCTTTGACCGGGCTTAGTCCGGCTAGTCCCGCGATCGTCCCGCGACGCGGGAGGAGCGCTGATGTTTTAAGGGCCTTCCGGGGCGCGGAGATGGGCGGGGTAATATTCCAAGGTTGCCTAGGGGCTGTAGTCCCCCCGCTCAGTGGCCGCAAGATCTTCCTGGGTGGCAGCGGTGGGGGACCAATGGGCACCTACAGGCACAGGTGGGCTCTAGAGCTGAACAGCGCAACTGCAGCAGGTTCTGACCCTAAAACGTCCAAAGCAAGTAAGGCAAGTGACAATTAGAGGCTCCCGCTCCACTGAAGGAGCGCCAATGTTTTAAGCACCTTCCGGGCACGGAGATGGGCAGAGGTGGGCGGGGTGATGCTGCAAGGTTGCCTGGGGGCTGTAGTCCCCCCGCTCGGCGGCCACGAGATCTTCCTGGGTGGCAGCGGGGGGGACCAACGGGCACCTACAGGCACAGGTGGCCTCTAGCTCTGAACAGCGCAACTGCGGCAGGTTCTGACCCCAAAACGTCCAAAGCAAGTAAGGCAAGTGACAATTGGAGGCTCCCGGTCCACCGAAGGAGCGCCGATGTTTTAAGCGCCTTCCGGGTGCGGAGATGGGCGGAGGTGGGCGGGGTGATGCTGCAAGGTTGCCTGGGGGCTGTAGTCCCCCCGCTCGGCAGCCGCAAGATCTTCCTGGGTGGCAGCGGGAGGGACCAACGGGCACCTACAGGCACAGGTGGGCTCTAGCGCTGAACAGCTCAACTGCGGCAGGTTCTGACCCCAAAACGTCCAAAGCAAGTAAGGCAAGTGACAATTGGAGGCTCCCTAATTATTCAATCAGGGATGAATAGAGCGCACTACTCACCTGTGAGGGGTTTTCAGGCGCTGGGGGAGCATGTGGGGGGGATTATTGCAGCTTTGGTCATTCAAAAAGCCAGGTCCTATGGCTCTTCCTGAATGGTTTCAGTGTGGGGCTTCATCTGTTGCTGAGGGGCTGTTTATTCTAGGTCTTGGCCATGATGTATGAGAAGGGTGTGCCTCCTGTCTGGTTCTGTGGATACAGAGGATTTTGACCAAGGCCTGGTCAGCGGAGTGGAGCTTTCTTTTAGGGGTGTGGAAGGAGATTGAGGTACTGGAGTACGGTGTTGTGGAGGGCTTTATAGTTGTGTGCGAGCAGCTTGAAAGTCACTCTTTTTTCGACGGGGAGCAAGTGGAGTGCTCGTTTATGCTGGATAATGTGGTTTTGTCGTGTGATGCTGAGGATGAGTCTGGCTGCGGTGTTCTGGAAGGTCTGAAGTTTGTGGAGTAGAGATTTGTTGATATTGGCATAAAAGGCGTTCCCGTAGTCCAGTCTGCTGGCGATGAGTGCTTGGGTGATGGTCTTCCTTGATTCGGGGGTGGGTCTATTTGAAGGTCTTGCTGAGTATGTGGAGGGTGTTAAAGCATGTGGAAGCTGCAGCATTGGCCTATGGGTCTGTCACATGAAGCATGTTTATCCACTTTAAATTTAAGTTGGGGAGACTTACTGTTGTGGTAATACCATTTGTGGCACACTGCATGTGATGATTTGAATTTTACTTTTACTTGATTAGAAGCATTTAATATTGATAAACATTTTCCTAGCATTCTGCTGATAACTTCATCTGGAATTTTTCGGTTCTTACTACTGATAATTGTGCTTAGGGTGGTCATAGTGTAATGTTTATACATACCCCCAGCACAACCCCTACACTTCACAAACACCACTACACTACCCTAAACCCTTAAACCCTTAAACACTACCCCCAGCATGAACCTCTATACTACATAAACACCACTGCACTACCCTAAACCCTAAAACGCTACCCCTACAGTAGACGGACACCACTGCACTATCGTAAACCCTAAAACACTACCCCCAGAACAACCCCCTACACTACACAAACACCACTGTACTACCCTAAACCCTAAATCGACCACCAACACGATCCCCTGCTCTACACAAACATCAATGCACTACCTTAAACCCTGAATCTATCCCCAACACATATAGATAGTAACTCATAGTTAGTGTTATAAAATCACTATTATAAGTATACAGTTATCCATACAGTTACTCATGCAATCACTGAGTCATATATATATATATATATATATATATATATATATATATATATATATATATATATATATATATATATACTTCTTTATATACAACAAATGTCACATACACTGCCTTTTAGTTGTGCACTTTGTTGCACAAGTACCATTGAGAGATTTATTTGCTCATCACCACACCCTTAAAGATATTAACTCACCCAAACAATTGTTATAACATGTAGTCTTAACGTCATATACCTACTGAATCAAGTAGTCACACATCTTTGGGCAGTCAGACACCCCCCACCAAACCACACACACATTCACTCTCCCATACAAATACTCAGTTTACTAATCAATAAGTAATATAGACTCTCCCGTAGCTAGTAACCAACTGGTGCAGCAGTTTACAGAACAACTGTCAAATTGATACAGATATTCACACCGTTTAGTATCCAATGTATTTAGTAACACACTATAAATTACTCAAGTAAACAATCAATCACACTGCTACTGAATCCTTTATCCAGATTTTTTTATATCCACTCATTCTTCAATGCAGGTTGCTATATATATAAAACACATATGTAAATAATAAACCAAACCATATTCACTGGATGCTGTCATCAGTGATGTCATAAAATATATCATATCAGATCAGTGATGTGATCAATGATGTCACTAACCATGTCATGAATGATGTAATATATATACGTAAACAGGTGCGTATGAAGGGGCCGTATTTAGAAGGAAAGGAAAAGTCACGCCGGGTAACTTTTTCTCTCCTTGTAAATATGGAGGAGCAACCAGTACGTCACAAAAAGTGACGTACTGGTGGCGCAGAGAGCTTGTAAATTTGCCCTAGAATTATTTTCATTTCTTATCATTTTTTTCTTCCAATATATACTACAATGCACAGCATACATTGTAGGAGAAAAATGCCTTCAGTGATTTTTTATATACAGGAAGGTGTGATTTACTGCAAAAAACAAACATCACACTACACAGATATTCTTGCACCGTGGTGCAAGGGTGCCTGTCCCACCACATGCCTGCATTTTAAGCAGCTGTGCAGAGGGAAGCACAGACCTGCAACATATTTATATACATATATTGCATCCCTGTGCTTCGGGAGTACCTCAGCATGCTGTAGTTAAACAGTTTACAGTGTCATGCTGCAGCACTTCCTTATAATACTGCTCTTCTGCATTCACCACACATCACAAATGCATTATTTTACTCAATTATGCACTACACATACATTCATCTAAACTTTCACACAATAGCATACAAATTTAGCTCTTTTTTTAACCAGAGTAGGTTGCTCGGAAAATAACTTTTTTATTTTCTGTTTTGTAGCTTTGTATTTTTTTTGTTTGTTTTTTTATTTTAAAAAAACTGAACGGGAGGAACAGAAGAATGAACTTTAGGGCAAAAAAAACAGTCTAACAATGATGGTTCTCTAGAGCCCTACAAACCTAATCAACTGATTGCTCCCTATTGCATTTTATGCATTGAATTTTTGCATTTGCCAGTTGGGGCCGGATGTCCAAGGTAGATGTCAAAGTGGACGCCCCAGAAGTGCTTGCAACTTGAAGTGGTGGTGGTCCAGTCTGTTTCAGTCTCTTGCACTCCTCTCTTGCCAGAATGACAGGATGCAAATTGTGCAGATGTTTAACCATGCTGGCAGTTCCACAAGAATATTTTTGGTTGGGGTCTCCTCCTGATAAAACTGCTTTGCTAATTTTGCAGGTTACCTTTGTGGCATTTGTTTTCTTCAATCCTTCTGGGAATGTGAAAAATTTTCAGGCAATTGATTTAAATCTCTTGGGACGTGGTGGTTCAGGAACAAACCCCTCTTTATTGGACTGCTCTGAATCAGAAGAAGGCTGATTTGAAGTCATTTTTGCAATGTTAAGAGGAAACAGGCCTGTAATCAACAAAAACAAAAAAAAGGTTGGTAGCTGAGGTCTTCTCCCAAGGAAGGTCTAATACAAGTGATTGAAATAGGTGGGGTCCTTCAATAATTACAATACCAATTGGAATGAACCAATCAAATCTCTTTGTTTCTGGTCACATGGGGTCCGCGTAGCATGCAGCTCGCACCTAGCGCGACTTCGCGAAATAACATTTAAAAGTAATGCAACTTTTTTGAAAGTTAAAGTATATTATTTTTATAATTAGTTCAGATAATGTCTTGTCTTAACATTTATATTAAATATATATATATCATTTTTTGAACATTAAAAAAAAAAAAATTTGCAAGGGTCGCGCACCCACCGCATCTGATGCGCATATGATGTCACGCGCAACCGTACGATCGTCGTGTAGCGTAATATGTACATAATATGTTGATATTGATATTGATAAGCTTTATTCGATAAAAGATTTATCATAAAAGCATTGCAGAAATACAAAAATGTAACCAGAATTAAAAGGAGCACAAAACATATAAAAAAGGATTAATCCATTAGATCCAATAAAATCAGCATAAAATATACAATTTAAAATGATTGCATTCATGGGACTTCATCACCAATTCATATATACAGGAGACGTATATATTTGGACAAAGTCAAAAATAACACTGAGTCCTGCTGTGTTCTTGGCGCGTTCTCAAGCAAGAGGCAAGTCAACCTGTTAAGTGTTTAGCGGCCGGTCTCGGTCACGAGAACTGCGATGCCACCAAGAATCAGGCAACTGGACTGCCTCGCACAGAGACCAGACTCGCAACACAGAGGCAGAGAGCACAGTTTGGGAAGAATAGGAACCGTGACCGGCACCTCGTCGCTCACTGGAGAGGTTTGAAAATGGTGAAATCTGTGCAAATTTGGAGAGGGAAGCAGGGGTGGGAGACTACCGCGAAGCAGCAGGTACCACAAGTACCAGCATGCTGAGCGGGTTTGGACACACCCACCAAGGGTCTGTTTCATCAGTGACAAGACGTCCACCCTTGGACCACCCACCATAGGGAGAATTAAACCATTGAGTCTCCCGTCAGCACTTCATTCACCAGAGACTGAATACACCGCTCGTGATCAAGGAATAGCATTTTCTGAAGCGCGTTGGGCTGAAGATAAAACATGATGCTGCTCGCGGCCTGCCTGAATAAAGCACAAAGTCAAAAATAACACTTAGTCCTGCTGTGTTCTTGGCGCGTTCTCAAGCAAGAGGCAACTCAACCTGTAATATATATAAAGCATATTTAAACTTTACAGAAACACGTAGTCACTGGATGATGTCATCAGTGATGTCATTTGAGATGTCATCAGCGATGTCACTGACCATGATGTAATACGTGACACCATCAGCAGTGCAATGTTGGGGCATGAGTTACAGTTAGCTGAACTAAATATAACGGCCAAATTTCACTGGTTTTGCACGAGTGGAATGTCCAGCTAACTATAACATCCCTGCAACCTGTGCTTTTTTTCAAGACTTTCTGCTGTTTTGTGTATAAAGTGCCTAAGTGTTTAAAAAAGGTTAAGCCCTATTGTGATTGAAAACGAGACCCTAATAAAATTATGTGTGCAAATATGCTAGAACAGTGCAAGATTAGATCACATGTGCAATGAAAGTGCAAGCAGCATAGTATATATATGACCAATTTTTTAGATATATTCAATGCCAATTATCATAAAGTGCGTAAATGCAGTAAACATCACGGTCAATGTAAGGGGAAGGTAAAAAAAGGGAAAAGGAGAGGAAGGGAAAAAGGGAGAAGGGGGAAATTCGGGTAAAGAGGACAAATACCTATAGTTGAAATGAAATGAAATGAAATGAAAAATTACACTTATATAGCGCATAACCACCCGGAGGCCTCGCAGCGCTTTAGACTGAATACTGTGTCGGGCTGCTGGGTAGGTTAGTACGCTTTTGAAAACAGGTAAGTTTTTAGATCTCTCCTAAATGACATTCGGTTGTTATTTTGTCTGAGGGTTAAAGGCAGGGAATTCCATAGCTTTGCCGCTGCGTGAGTGAAAGAGCGGCCACCCCAGCGGGCTTTCTTGATTTTAGACATGGTTGCCAAATGCAATGAAGCCGAGCGAAGGGATCTGGATGGTGAGTAAGGTAAGGTAGGTAAGTTAATATATCGAACAAATTAATAGGCTGAATCCCACAAATAATATACACAATGTAAAATTGTTATAAAATCATTCCAACCTAAAATTTCAATAAATTAACTAAAATCCCCCCATTATACAGTAATTCTCAACAAAGTTAATTGTTAAATATATATAAGCTATCTGAGACCTCTATTCAAATGTCCAGATTTTGAGGGGCAAAAGTTCTTATTTCAGCATGCCCCCTGTTCACCAAAAACTATACTGCAAACAAAAATCTAATATTATAGCGTAAAGAGTCTGATCATCTAAGTACAAATGTAAAAAAATACATATATAAATACGCCAATAAATAGTCTATTGATGTAGAGATTAAATCACATGGACATAAATGTAAAGTTACCACTTCTGTCTATCCTAAATATGTGTGTAAATCTTCACAGGTATTAAGACCTTTCTGCTGCTTGGTGTCTAATTCTAATATATACCTGGTTTCCAAATGCCGAAGTCTGGCTTCTCTATTACCGCCCCTCTTGCTAAAAGGCACAGTGTCTAACACACAATATTTCAATTATTTGAGGCTACTCTCATGTTGTTCCTTGAAGTGCCTCCCACTGGATAACTTGGGTCTATATTTAAAATAGCACTTATGTGTTGCTAAATTCTTTTGTGTGCTGGTAATTTAGTACTGCCTATATATGTAAGGTTGCAGCAACATATGAGTGCATGGACAGCAAATTCTGTCTTGCATGACAGATATTTAGATATGGTGTGTTATTTGAAACTAAAAGCTTTTTGATAGTTTTTAGTATTGACACCATATTGGTATGCCTTGCAATTGGAACATGTATAGAAACCTGTCCTGGGTGCCAGCCACGTATTAGATTCCACATCTTCTGGGTTGTTTTTAATTAGTGCATAGATGTGGTTTTTCTAAACGTTATCAAAGGCCTTTTGGGTAAGGGTCCACCTACGACCTGATCCCCCGTTAATACTGGCCAATTGCGTCTTATTATTGCCTGGATCTGTCCTTTCTGTCTACTATACCCCAGCGTCAATCTAGTTGGTTCTATAGAATTGGCTCCCACTGTTGTGTTAGACTTGGATTTATATTGCAATAAATCCTGCCTTGCTCTAGATCTAGATTTGGATATTGCTGTTTCAATAATGCGATTTTTGTACCCACATTGTAGGAATCTATTCTTGCCTTGCTCCTGCTTTTCCCGCATGTCTTGTTCCTCACTGCAAATTCTCTTAATACTCAGCATCTCGCCGTAGGGGATGCTGTTAATTAAGTGTGGAGGGTGGGCACTTTTCGCGTGTAATACTGAGTTACCCGCTGTAGGTTTTCTATACAGGGTTGTTGCCAGACCATTCGGGGTGGTATTTACCTTGGTATCTAAAAATGTGATAGTATCACAACTGATGTCACATGTAAATTTTAAATTGAGGTTGTTTGTATTGATTTCTGCAACAGAATCATGTGCACTCTGAGCTGGCCCCTTCCACACAACAAAGAGGTCATCGATGAATCTTAACCATACTACTATATTGCTGGAGAATATGTGGGCATATTGTTTCATGAAGACCAGCTCCTTCCACCATCCCATAAAGAGACATGCATAACTGGGGGAGAAGGTGGCCCCCATTGCCACACCTTGTATCTGTTGGTAAACTTGGTTTTTATATAAAAACATATTGTTCTCCAGACAAAATCTCAATAGATCTAACAACATTTGATTGTGCTTAGCAGATTTTATAGGTCAATTGGCCAAAAAGTACTCCACAGCTTTGACTCCATCCTGGTTGCGTATGCAGGTGTATAGCGTCAGAACATCCAAAGCTATAAGACAATAGTCATCCTGCAAGCTGATTTCTTCAATTTTATGGATGAAGTCACTTGTGTCTTGTACATAGGATCTGAATGATTTCACATGTTGTTGTAAGAAAGAGTCAATATATGCAGACATATTTTCTAATGGGCCATCACAGGCTGAGAATATAGGCCTGCCTGGAGGTTTCACCATCGATTTGTGTACCTTAGGCACCAAATATAATAGGGGGATATTTGGATTATCCTTTTTTAAATACTTGAATTCTTGAAGGTTAAGGAGGCCTGCACTCTTCCATGCCAATAATTTCCCAAAGAAATTATCTAGTGCCTACTTAAATCTTTGCAGGGAACTTTTATGATAACAATCCGTTGTTTGGCTGCCTCTTCAGAATAGTCTTTGAGTGACCACAAAACCACATTCCCCCCTTTGTCTGCTTTTCTGACTACCACCTGTTTCTTTCCATCAATTGGTGGTATTTGCGCTCTTCATTGTTAATAGGTGTGATGTTTTTGCTGGACTAAATATAGAGTTGATTTCCGCCACAACTTGCTCATTAAATAAGTCTATGGTGTCTCGAGGCATGATGGGTGTGAATTTAGATTTTTCCTTAAAATTGGTTTCAGGCTTAGTGAATGTTTCAAATCCTGGTGAAGTATGTCCTGAGTAACCAATTCCAGATATTCGCCTGTGCTTGGATCATAGCCATTACTTGCTTCGCATCCTTGACCCAAGTTGTACAGTTCTTTGAATGATCTTAAGTCGGCCACATTCAGACTATTTGTACCAGCTTCCGCTGTTGGGTTATTGGCTTCTTGTGTTGTATCTGGCTTATAAGGAGAGCTCGCCCTTATTTTAAGAAATCTACTGAGTTTTATCTTCCCAACAAACTTGTAGATGTCAGTTCTGGTGTTTGTATAATTGAAATTAGTAGAGGCACAGTATGAAAGGCCAAGCGAAAGGATCTGTTGTTCCCATGAATTGAGATTCATATCAGTGAGATTGATGATGGTGGTATTGTGACTAATTTGCCTATCAGTTTCTGCTGCCCCTTGCTTGTCATGCTCTGGGTGCATTATCTTTTCCTCCACTGACCCTGTCCTCTCACCGATTTCGTTTTGCCACTGCTGCTACCTTTCTCTGGCTGCCCTCCTTTGTTCCCGCCTGTTTTTGGTCCGTCATTTTTTGACGATTTAGTGGCCCTGGGTCTAAGAGTATCCCTGCGACTCATTCTAAGACAATCCTGTTCTTCACCCAAAGATGATTTTATTGACCCTAGGGCTGGTCTGCCTCTCATATTCTCCATTTCAGTTCTGCTTTCCGCACCAGAACTCAATTCTGATGCCGAGGCTGATAATGCCCTCCTTGCTCTCTAGATTGTTCCTGCTGTAATTTATTGCCTCTCATGGATTTATTTTTATAGACATTATGTTAGTGGGCAATAGTAAAAATCTGGCAATTGGCGTAATCATTTTTGTCTCTTTGAAACTTACATTTTTCTTTGCTTAATTTTTTCTTCTTCTTTGTTGAGCCTGCATATCATTTCTTCATGATATTTTTTCCTCAATTGTGCATCTCCTTGTTGTTCAATTTCATCGCTAAGAGTTAAAAAATGTTGCTGTTGTTCTAACCTGTCTATCTCTGCATACTTTACCAGTATTTCTACCAATCTGCGAGAGGAGTCAAGGTTGCACTCCGCCTACTCAGCCATCATATGGGGGTTAGGAGTATCATAGCTGGGGGCTAGCTGAATTCTAAGCCCCCTTGGGATTCTGCCTGCATCCAAATACTTCTGGAGGGACTTATCCTTCCACCACTTGGCAGTTTCCTGTCTCATCCATTTCTCTAGTGTGTGGTAATTTTCCTTTAATCCCCTTACTGCCGTCGATGTTGCTGCGGCCCCTTGGTCATTGTTTTGTTGTTTTTGTGGAGGATTATCCATAAACATATCCTCGGCCGCACTCTCTCGATCTCTGAGCGCTGCAGCAGACATGGTGATTGGCAAGTTATTCACAAAGTCGATAGCTGAGAACCCTGTAGTCCCAAATGCTAATGTCCCGTGGACCCGTTTTTCGGCTGACACCTCCCCTCCTGTGCTGTAATATTGCGCTTGTGTAAGAAAAGAATGTTTACCTCACTGTTCTGGCATCTGGCGTTTGCCGGGGGCAACTTCTAACGCTATTTCCGAGCAGCTCAGCCGAGCCTCTACTGCCGTGTCCGAAGAATGCTCCTAACAGCCCGCACCTTCCAGCTGGTTCAATTCTTCCTCTTCATTGCGCAACCACAGGGGGTTCCGTGGTTTCCTGACCCGAAAGCAACAAACAGACTTCCGATCCTCCAGTGACCCCATGCCATTCGCCAGGACTCCCAGCACTGGTTTTCCAGAGGTTTCCGGAAGGCAGAGACCACTTGTTTCGGAACCAACTCGTGGAGAGGGGATCCACTACACTGGAGGTGGTCAATCCGGTAAATATAACAGCGCTCTTGCCCTTAATTCCTTGAAAAGAAGGCAAGAGTAGGCCCAAATTCGTTCTGGTGATTTACTTTGTGGAGTGGTGTGGAGTGATGTGGCTCACTGGTTAGAGGCGGCAGACTCGTAAGCAGAGAACGGCCTGGGACCAGGGTTCAATTCCCGACGCGTCAGGGTCGTGGACCAGGGTCAAACAGACTCAATAATTCTCACCTCGGTGCCTACTTTAACCAAGGAACACACTCGGCAACTCTGGGCATTAGGCTTGCCTCATCTCTACAACGGTCCCCCACAGACGCCGGGGATGCCTGGTTTCACCTTGGAGATACCCAGAAAGGGACCATCTCATAGGGAAAACCAGGACGGGTTCCCCAGCGGTCTTCAGCGCCAGGATACTCCTTGGAGTCACAGTGCGCTTTACAAGTACACCCACATTTACATTTTACATTTACTTTACAATCACCATGTCACCATGACACGTTTTAGCCAGAAGAGATGGCCTTGATCACATGACAGCGCATGGTTGGCATTACCTCCTTTTAAATTGCAAAAGTGTTACAGCAGCAATGAATATAGTAGACACACTATGCATTTCATTAGTATAACATCAATTACAGCATAAATGCAAAATTTATGTTTAAAATGCATGTATGATATTATACTTTGCAATGGCATCCAGGGAACAATATATATATATTACCTAATGGCGGTCACCAGTAGGCAGTTATAGTTAGGACCTATTTACCATAGGAAAACCGCAACATTCTATTTGCAATAACTTTGGCGCTGGTTGAGGAATCTTCGTGAAATTTTCAAAACTCGTGGGACGCACTGGTCTGCTCCTATCCTGAAAGTTTGGGGGTGATTTGTCAAGCATGGTAAGAAAAAACTGGGGTCCCAAAATATGTTTTCCCCATGTATTTTCCATAGGAACCTTTAGTCGCAGATGCAGCCCAAACTTCTGAATGGAATTGTACCAAATTTGGCAAAGAGGTAGTCCTTGGTTCAGAATTGTGCCTTTTGTTTAAATGGTTTAAATCTTTTCAGTAGTTTTTTAGATATTAAAGGAAAAAAATATATAAATATCTGGGCGGAGCCTAACAACACATCTCATTGTGAGATCTGATTGACTGTCAGCACTTCATCCAAGAAGTGTTGTCAGCCATCTTGGGACCAATATACATGATAGCACCTCATTAAAAATCATTGCAGTTAATAGAAGGTTTTAAGACTTTAGTTACATTATAAATCATTTGTTGATGGTACCAAACTCATTTTAGGAATTGTGGTGTGTTCTAAGGTGATTTTACCATGTGAAAAAGCCTTCTGCTGGGATATCATGAATCATATTTGAGAGAAAACTATTTTCTCATGCTTTTCCCACAGAGTTTTGGAAGGTGATCTATAAGCTAAGCTGGGAGCATATTTTCTGTAAATTAACATTATCTTTCTCAGTCATGTGAGAATGAAGTCTGACATTCTCAGCAAAACATGTACATCCAACAATGGCGGAGACTGTTAGTTTATTCCTTTGTGTTCTACTGCAGCTTCCCAGAGTGTTCTAAAGAACAACTAGAGTACTAACAGCCTTACTTATGCAGAAGTATAGCACACCTGAAGCCATCTTGATTGGATTAAAATGGTCCCTCTTAAAACATTTAATTTAAAAAGGGACAAAATGAGAGCAATAGAAAGTATGATTAGTGCTGCAGAAAGAAAAATGATGGCACATTTTGAGTGACTTCTCAAATCCTCTTCTATTTCATTAAAAACATTCTGACATGCAGACTGAAACATGTACTTTCAATACAGACAGCAGACTTCCCTGGTGAGCAGTAGCTTCAGTAGCTTTACTACAGTGATCTAATAAGCAACTAGAGTGTTAACATTCAGAATGTATGTCAAATGTGTGACACATGTGAATGCCTTCTTGATGGAACCAAAGTAAAAAACTGAAAGTATTTCCTACTGAGGAGACTGTAGAAAATGAGGAAATTAGGAAACGTTATAACAAATAAGACTCCCAAGATGGCCACAGGAGACAAAAGAGCCCAAATGTAGCACAGATATCACCCAGATGTAGGCCAAGTATAGCCCAATGACAGAATGTCTTAGAGTGTTCTAAAGAACAACTAGAGCGCTAACAGTCTTACTTATGACAAAAGTATGGAACACCTGAAGCCATCTTGATTGGAATAAAGTAATAACACTTAAAACATTTAATTTGCAAAGGAACAAAATGAGGGCTTTCCTTTTGCCATATAAAGTATGATTAGTGCTGCAGAAAGAAAAATTAGGGCACGTTTTGACTTCTCAAATCCTCTTCAATTTCATTAAAAAAGTCTAACATGCAGACTCACTTTGAATACCAGTAGCAAACTTCCCTGGTGAGCAGTAGCTTTACTACATTGATCTAATGAGCAACTAAAGTGCTAGCAGTCAGAATTTATGGCAAATGTGTGACACATCTAAATTCCTTCCATGATGGAACCAAAGTAAAAAACTGAAAGTATTTCCAGCAAAGGAGACTGTACTAAATGAGGAAATTAGGAAACTTAATAACAAATAAACCTCCCAAGATAGCCGCCAGAGACAAAAATAGCCCAAATGTAGCACAAATATCACCCAGATGTAGCCCAAGTATAGGCCAATGACAGAATGTCAAAGAGTGTTCTAAAGAACAACTAGAGTGCTAACAGTCTTACTTATGACAAAAGGATAGAACACCTGAAGCCATCTTCATTGAAATAAAGCGATAACACTTAAAACATTTAAATTGCAAAGGAACAAAATGAGGGGTTTCATTTTGCCATAGAAATTATGATTAGCGCTGCAGAAAGAAAAATTAGGGCACATTTTGACTTCTCAAATCCTCTTCTATTTCATTAAAAATATCGAACATACAGACTGAAACATGCACTTTGAATACCAGCAGCAAACTTCCCTGGTGAGCAGTAGCTTTACTACAGTGATCTA
Organism: Lissotriton vulgaris; assembly: GCF_964263255.1. Taxonomy (NCBI): domain Eukaryota; kingdom Metazoa; phylum Chordata; class Amphibia; order Caudata; family Salamandridae; genus Lissotriton; species Lissotriton vulgaris. Next base: position 886,202,052 of record NC_141694.1, read on the forward strand.
ATGAGCAACTAGAGTACTAACATTCAGAATGTATGGCAAATGTGTGACACTACTGAATACCTTCTTGATGGAATCAAAGTAAACAATTGAAAGTATTTCCTACTGAGGAGACTGCAGTAAATGAGGAAATTAGGAAACTTCATAACAAATAAGTCTCCCAAGATGGCCACCAGAGACAAAAGAGCCTAAATGTAGCACAAATATCACCCAGATGTAGCCCAAGTATAGCCCAATGACAGAATGTCCCAGAGTGTTCTAAAGAACAACTAGAGCACTAACAGTCTTACTTATGACAAACTTATGGAACACCTGAAGCCATCTTGATTGGAATAAAGTGGTAACACTTAAAACATTTAATTTGCAAAGGAACAAAATGAGGGGCTTCATTTTGCAATAGAAATTATGATTAGTGCTGCATAAAGAAAAATTAGGGCACATTTTGACTTCTCAAATCCTCTTCTATTTCATTAAATAATTCTAACATGCAGACTAAAGAATGCAATTTGAATACCAGCAGCAGACTTCCCTGGTGAGCAGTGGCTTTACTACAGTGATCTAATGAGCAACTAGAGTGCTAATATTCAGAATGTATGGAAAATGTGTGACACTACTAAATACCTTCTTGATGGAATCAAAGTAAAAAATTTAAAGTATTTCCTACTGAGGAGACTGCAGTAAATGAGGAAATTAGGAAACTTCTTAACACATAAGTCTCCCAAGATGGCAACCAGAGATAAAAGAGCCCAAACGTAGCACAAATATCACCCAGATGTAGCTCAAGTACAGCTCAATGACAGAATGTCCCAGAGTGTTCTAAAGAACAACTAGAGTGCTAACAGTCTTACTTATGACAAAAGTATGGAACACCTGAAGCCATCTTGATTGGAATAAAGTGATAACACTTAAAACATTTAATTTGCAAAGGAACAAAATGAGGGCTTTCCTTTTGCCATATAAATTATGATTAGTGCTGCAGAAAGAAAAATTAGGGCACATTTTGAGTGACTTCTCAAATCCTCTTCTATTTAATTAAAGCAAATTCTGACATGCAGACTGAAACATGCACTTTGAATACCAGCAGCAGACTTCCCTGTTGAGAAGTAGTATTACTACAGTGATCTAATGAGCAACTAGAGTGCTTACATTCTGAATTCATGGCAAATGTGTGACACATCTGAATGCCTTCTTGATGGAATCAAAGTAAATAAAACTTAAAGTATTTCCTACTGAGGAGACTGTAGTAAATGAGGAGATTAGGAAACTTCATAACAAATAAGTCTCCCAAGATGGCCACCAGAGACAAAAGAGCCCAAATGTAGCACAAATATCACCAAGATGTAGCCCAAGTATAGCCCAATAACAGAATGTCCCAGAGTGTTCTAAAGAACAACTAGAGCGCTAACAGTCTTACTCATGACAAAAGTATGGAATACCTGAAGCCATCTTGAATGGAATAAAGTGGTAAGTCTTAAAACATTTAGGGCCAGATGTAGGAGCCTAATACCGGTTGGTAACGGACGAAATTACCAAATTTTGGCCATTACCGACCTGGTCAGAGCCAGTCGCTCCACCCGCCGCGTGGCCCATCCTTAGTGTGCCCGGTCTCCGTTTGTTGCCGCCGCTGCCCGTTTGTATCAGCCTCACTGTTGTGCCCCTGATCTCGTTGTGTCAGTGATTGTATTTTCCTGTAATTGTATTGTGCCAGGAATTGTATTTCTCTTGTCCTCTGTTGTGCCCCTGATTGCTTTTGTGTGCCTCCACCGCCGTTTCTCTCCCGCTGCTCCACCGCGCTCCCCGCTCCCTGCCGCTGCTCCCCCGCGGCCCCACCCCCGTTCCCTCCAGCATCACCGCATCGCTCCCCTCCCCACTCGCCACCCCGCTCCCGCCTCCCAGCTGCTCCTCCCTCCCACTGGATACATAAGGTGGTGTCCGTGAGGCGGGGAGCTGTGACCTGACCTGACCTGGTCAGAGCCGGTCGCTCCACCCGCCGCGTGGCCCATCCTTAGTGTGCTCGGTCTCCGTTTGCTGCCGCCGCTGCCCGTTTGTATCAGCCTCACTGTTGTGCCCCTGATCTCGTTGTGCCAGTAATTGTATTTTCCTGTAATTGTATTGTGCCAGGAATTGTATTTCTCTCGTCCTCTGTTGTGCCCCTGATTGCTTTTGTGTGCCTCCACTGCCGTTTCTCTCCAGCTGCTCCACCCCGCACCCTGCCGCTGCTCCCCCGTGGCCCCACCCCCATTCCCTCCAGCATCACTGCACCGCTCCCCTCCCCACTCGCCACCCCGCTCCCTCCATCCAGCTGCTCCTCCCTCCCCCTGGATACATAAGGTGGTGTCCGCGAGGTGGGGAGCTGTGACCTGACCTGACCTGGTCAGAGCCGGTCGCTCCACCCGCCGCGTGGCCCATCCTTAGTGTGCCCGGTCTCCATTTGCTGCTGCCGCTGCCTGTTTGTATCAGCCTCACTGTTGTGCCCCTGATCTCGTTGTGCTAGTAATTGTATTCACCTGTAATTGTATTGTGCCAGGAATTGTATTTCTCTCGTCCTCTGTTGTGCCACCCCCGTTCCCTCCAGCATCACTGCACAGCTCCCCTCCCCACTCGCCATCCCGCCCCGCTCCCGCCTCCCAGCTGCTCCTCCCTCCCACTGGATACATATCGTGGTGTCCGCGAGGCGGGGAGCTGTGACGTGACCTGAACTGGTCAGAGCCGGTCGCTCCACCCGCCGCGTGGCCCACCCTTAGTGTGCCCGGTCTCCGTTTGCTGCCGCCGCTGCCCGTTTGTATCAGCCTCACTGTTGTGCTCCTGATCTCGTTGTGCCAGTAATTGTATTCACCTGTAATTGTATTGTGCCAGGAATTGTATTTCTCTTGTCCTCTGTTGTGCCCCTGATTGCTTTTGTGTGCCTCCACCGCTGTTTCTCTCCCGCTGCTCCACCCCGCTCCCCGCTCCCTAATCTGCTCCCCAGCGACCCCACCCCCATTCCCTCCAGCATCACCGCACCGCTCCCCTCCCCACTCGCCACCCCGCCACCCCGCTCCCGCCTCCCAGCTGCTCCTCCCTTGCTCCGCCCCCCCCACTCTGTATTTATGGCAGAGTCTGCGCGTACGCGCAGCGGGTGCGCCGATTGTGCACCGAAGGCGCACCAAAGGCAAGCCCGTCTGTGCCCGTCCGCGCCTGGACTACGCCCAGTGCCAGGACCCCTGGCCCCCAAAGATGCCATCCCACCCACCGGAAGTACAACGCCGCCACCCTCAACGCACTCAACACCGGCCGAATCCCCGGCTGCCACCGAGCCACCCCAGGACACACCCACGGACCCTTCACCTGCCAATCCTGCAAGTTCTCCTGCATCCGGACCTGCACCGCACCCGCCACGCCGAGCACCAGCAGGAACCACCTGAAGTGCATCCTGCTCAACACCCACTCCGTCCACAGACACGCCGTGGAACTATGGAACCTGCTCGACACCACAGCTCCAGACGTCGCCTTCCTCACGGAAACTTGGATGAACACCTCCTCAGCGCCCGACATCGCCATCGCCATCCCGGACGGATACAAGATCACCCGGAGGGACCGCGTCAACCAGACAGGAGGAGGCATCACCATCATCCACAAGAACACCATCCGCATCACAACTAACACCAACGACACCCTCACAGCCGCTGAACATCTTCACTTCCAGATGCACACCGACCCCAAGACCACACTCAGAGGCACCCTCATCTACAGACCCCCAGGACCCCGCACACAATTCAGCGAAGACATCGCAGACTTCATCAGCCCACACGCCCTCTCCTCCGCTGACTACATCCTCCTAGGGGACCTCAACTTCCACCTGGAGAACAACAACGATAACAACACCACCACCCTGCTAGACAACCTCGCCAACCTCGGACTCAAGCAACTGGTGAACACCCCCACCCACTACGCCGGACACACACTTGACCCAGTCTTCTCCTCCAGCAAGTACATCTCCTTCAGCCACTCCACCGGACTCCACTGGACAGACCACAGCTGCGTCCACTTCAGCTTCAGAAGGACCACGACTCACCACCATCCGCAACAGGTTCCCCGCAGGAGCTGGAACAAGATCACCACCGACCAGCTCACCACATCACTGAACCAGAACCCTCCCGCCAGATCAACGGACTCCAACCAAGCAGCCAACAACCTCACACAGTGGATCACCAACTCCGCTGATGACCTCGCACCCCTGAAAAACCACCCCAGCAGGCCCGGCAGCAAGAAAACCTCCTGGTTCAACGACGACCTCAAGAACTCCAAGAAGAACTGCTGTACCCTTGAGAAAGCCTGGTGAAAAAACCAGACTACAGACAACATGACCGCCCTCAAGCACGCCACCCGCAAACACCACCAGCTGATCCACACCACCAAGAAGACAGCATTCAAGGATCGACTAGACAACAACGCACACAACAGCAAGGAACTCTTCAGCATCGTCAAAGAGCTCTCCAACCCCAGCGCCGGAAACAACGACATCACTCCCTCACAAGACCTCTGCGACTCACTCGCCTCATTCTTCCACAGCAAGATCGCAGACATACACAACAGCTTTGGCGCACAGACCACGCACCCAACCACAGAACCAACGCCCCCCACCACCACCCTCCGCACCTAGACCCCGGTCAGCACCGAAGACACCATCAACATGATGAACACCATCCACTCCGGATCGCCAACCAACCCATGCCCCCACCTCGTCTTCAACAAGGCCGACTCCGTCATCGCACCCCAACTCCGGGACATCATCAACTGCTCCTTCAACACCGCCACCTCCTTCCCGGAGAGCTGGAAGCATGCTGAACTCAGCACCCTCCTGAAAAAACCATCAGCAGACACCACCGACCTCAAGAACTACCGCCCCATCTCGCTCCTCCTGTTTCCTGCCAAAGTCATCGAGAAGACCGTCAACAGACAGCTCGCTGCCTTCCTCGAGACGAACGGATCCCTCGACCACTCGCAGTCCAGCTTCCGAGCCAACCACAGCACCGAGACCGCCCTCATCGCAGCCACTGACGACATCCGAGCCCTGCTCGACAACGGGGAAACAGCGGCCCTCATCCTCCTGGACCTCTCAGCAGCGTTCGATACTGTCTGCCACCGCACCCTAGTACAACGTCTCAACAACATCGGAATCCAAGAGAAGGCACTGGAGTGGATCATCTCATTCCTCTCCGGAAGAACCCAGAGAGTCCGCCTCCCCCCGTTCAGATCAGAGGCCACCGAAGTCATCTGCGGCGTACCACTAGGATCATCACTCAGCCCCACCCTCTTCAACGTCTACATGAGCCCCCTCGCAGCCATTGCACGCCAACACAACCTCAACATCATCTCCTACGCCAACGACACCCAGCTGATCCTCTCCCTCCCAACGACCCAGCCACCGCCTGAACCAACCTACAGGAAGGAATGAAAGACGTAGCCGAGTAGATGATGAACAGCCGCCTGAAACTGAACTCAGACTAAACGGAAGCCCTCTTCCTTGGATCATCACCCTCTGCCTGGGACGACTCCTGGTGGCCCCCTGCCCTGGGCAGCGCACCCAAACCAACAGACCACGCACGCAACCTGGGCTTCATCCTGGACTCCTCCCTCTCGATGACCAGACAAGTCAACGCCGTCTCATCATCGTGTTTCAACACCCTACGCATGCTCCGAAAGATCTTCCGATGGATCCCCACCGAAACCAGGAAGACGGTCACCCTGGCACTCGTCACTAGCCGACTGGACTACGGAAACACCCTCTACATAGGAACAACAGCCAAACTGCAGAAAAGACTCCAACGCATCCAGAATGCCTCCGCACGACTCATCCTGGACATCCCCCGACACAGCCACATCTCCGGACACCTGAGAGACCTGCACTGGCTCCCCATCAGCAAGAAAATCACGTTCCGACTCCTCACCCACGCACACAAGGCCCTCCACGACATGGGCCCCAGGTACCTCAACAACCACCTGACCTTCAACACTCCCACCCGCCAGCTACGATCGACCAGCCACGCCCTCGCCGCCATTCCACGCATTCGAAGAGCCACCATGATAGGAAGATCCATCTCCTACCTGGCAGCCAAGACTTGGAACTTCCTCCCCATCCACCTCTGTCTTACCCAAGACCACCTCACCTTCAGGAAGCAACTCAAGACCTGGCTGTTCAGGCAGTAGCGGACCCCTCTCCCCCAAGCGCCTTGAGACCCTCCGGGTGAGTAGCACGCTATACAAATTTCTTGATTGATTGATTGATATTAGGCTTTTCAGATGTAGGAGGCCACATTTCAGGATTCGGTAATTTACCGAATAGGTAATTTAAGAAATCGGTAAATTATCGAATTCTTAAAATATCGATTTGGTAAATTACCAAATCTGTAATATAGGGACCACTCAAGTGAGTGCTTCTTACATTTAAGGATTCGTTATTTACCACCAACTATTAGTTGGTGGTAAATAACAAATTCCTTTTAAAAAGCAATTTTCTGATTTTTTAATTCAGTCCCATGTGGCAGACATACATGCATGCACTATTCAGGGGTGCAACAGGGTGTCAATATGACACCCTGCCACTCTTGAAAGGCTGTTACTGAATTGGTATTTACTGATTCAGTAAATATCGAATCGGTAAATACCGATTCTTAATCACCGAATCTTACCGATTCTGTCATTTCTAACGAAAAATTATCCACATCCCATTTACCTATTTTTAAATACTGAATCGGTAAAATTCATTTTTTAAGAATAGGTAAATTCAGATTACCTACATCTGGCCCTTAATTTGCAAAGGAACAAAATGAGGGGGTTCATTTTGCCATAGAAATTATGATTAGTGATGCAGAAAGAAAAATTAGGGCACACTTTGACTTCTCAAATCCTCTTCTACTTCATTAGAAAATTCTGACATGCAGACTGAAACATGCACTTTGAATACCAGCAGCAGACTTCCCTGGTGAGCAGTAGCTGTACTACAGTGATCTAATGAGCAACTAGAGTGCTAACATTCAGAATTCATGGAAAATGTGTGACACATCTGAATGCCTTCTTGATGGAACCAAAGTAAAAAAACTGAAAGTATTTCCTACTGTAGAGACTGTAGTAAATGAGGAAATTAGGATATTTCATAACAAAAAAGTCTCTCAACGTGGGTCCCGTGCTCTCTATGCCAATGGAGTCAGGCGTCGCATACTGTAATGCACATGTGTTGCAAATGCTCGGGAGCAGGAGTCGCGGACTGGTCGCATACCAATCACGCACATTACGTAATAGTAAATGCATATGATGTAACTGAAAAACCCGCACTGCTGATGATGACACATATTACATCATTCATGACATGGTCAGTGACATTACTGATGACATCACTGATGTCATCTCAAATGACATCACTGATGAAATCATCCACGTGACAATCTTATACACCTCATCATACACTAGTATAACCTTTCACCACTCACTGTAAAATACCGAGTACCATATTTGAAACAATTGACACACCAATACCAGTTACTATATACACACTCACTAAGTTTGAAATGGGAGGAGGGGAGCCACGAGTCTCCCGCCTTCCTCTTTAGCAAACAGCAGTGTCCCGGGATAGGCACCCTGGGACACTGCAGGAGCCAGCCCTGGGGCGTGGCGGTCCCGAGGGCCCTCGAGTGGTCCAGGCGGAGGGCAGTGCAGTCTGCCTCCCACAATACACAAATCCCCAAGGGGGTTGTTCCCTGGGCTTGTGGGGGGTCGTTGAGGTCCCCACACTTCTAATTTTGCTGGGGTGGCCTTGGAGCCCCCCACAACCATTTGTTTTATAGCCCCGGGGGGTGGCTCTCAGTCTTGTATAGGAAACAGCAATGTTGAAAAAATCTCCTGGTTAGATTAAAAAGGATTTTGAAGTCCAATTTTGGCATTTTTGTTGTAGTTTGCAGGTGTTAAAGCGACAACAATTTTAACTACGTCTTTGTAAATATGCCACTAAGTTTTGTAATGTTGACAATCTTGTCTTCCATTTAAATAGGCACAAAGTATTTATTGAAGTTCATTGTGAATCGTGAAGCAACACTGTCTAATTGTGATTGATAAAGAATTGAATGAGTTGTGTACTTGCTTTGCTCATAATGTGCATAGGGGCGGATTTACAAGTGCATTGCGTTACTATTGCATCACTTTTAAGATGGGAAAAGTGACGCGAAAGTGGCGCAAGCGGGTTAAAAATCTGGTACACAGTGTTCTGTTTTACTTTCTATAATGTAGAGGATCCTGGGTAAATATAACAGTTTCTGTACTGCCAGTACCTTTCAACCCTACCCCCAAACGGTTTTCTACCTGTTACCATAGTAACACTTAAATGAGCACAGCGGTTAGAAGTTCACCACACTATGTTGCTAATCGAAACAATTAATGTGCTGGAGTTTTAAAACTTTTCCATAGGAACCGTTAGTCATAGCTATAGACTGGTAAAGATCTGGTAAAGAGTTAGCCTCAGTATTATACTTCTAATTATGAACATCATTTCTATTTTTAAATGTTTTCTAACTATATCAATAATCCTCTAAATATTAATTAAATGTTGTCAGAAAAAGAAGACGTATATACTTTGTTTTATTATCTTTTATTAAAACAATAATAAATAACTGGAAACGTAACTTAACCCCTTCCCTGCTGGGTACATTACCCCGCTGTGCTGGGGGGAGAGGGGGCACGCACAGTGCCCCCATGCTCATGACGAGCTCAGCTTGTCATGAGCTACAATGCTCCTGTGCTCATGACGAGCTGAGCTCGTCACGGCCACACCTGTTTGTTTAGAACGTTCAGCACAGCAGGGGAATTAGCCCAGCGTGCGAGCGTTCTAATGGCCATGACGAGCTCAGCTCGTCATGAGCACCAGAGCACTGTAGCTCATGACGAGCTGAGCTCGTTATCAGCATGCAAGGGGTTAAAGATAACAATGTAATAAATAACTAGAAAATTAACTTTAAAAAAACAATTCAACAAAATGTGATATGGACTCCAATAGAAGTAGGGTTGGTAACCTGCAAAACAAAAATGAAAATAAGTGTTTTAAATTAGAGCGATGTGACTAAATCAGGTCTAACATTACAAGTTAAAGTAATACTTGGCATTCATGTTTAATTTGCATGTCTGCAGCGTGCCTGATACATTTCACCTGTCTTATAGGCCCGCGTTCAAGAGGTGTCTGTTTGGAAGCGCCTACTGAGTCAGATTTACAATGGACCAACAGGTCTTTAAAATGATTCAGAGATGAGACAGAATTAGGTGGGAGATCAAGTCATTATGCAAGACAATATTCTTTGGGGCTTATTTAAAAGCCTCCTGCGCCACTTTTGCATTACTTTTCCCATGTTAAAAGTGACGCAAAAGTGGCACAAGGGGCTTGTAAATAACCCCCTTTATTTCTAACTCATTTAATCGGAGGCATTGTTTATCTAGGCCGTTCTGCTTACCTTCTGTAAACACTGTGACCAACAGAGTTCACAACTTGAACTCATATTTGGTTGTACACTGCAGACTTTCTTACATTCAGCCTGGGCAGAGTGGACAGCAGCGTCCATAACTTTAAAAGAGAAACAATGTGATAGAGAGTGAGAGAGAGAAAGAGAGAAAAAATGACAGTAAAAGTGTGAGAGAGAGAAAGTAATAGATGGAGCAGCAGAGGTAGTGTTAATACTGGGGAAAATCTTCATAGCTCATCTTTTTGCCTCTGTTGTGTGTCCAAGCATGTGCTGGTTCATTGTGCACCCTCAAGTTTAGTGATCTGAAAGATAGTATAGAGTTAGTACATACAACTGCACAAGTATCTTTCTGCTTTATGTGTTTGGATATTCAGGATACTGTATTACATCAACTTTCACAGCAAGGTGGTGTCTGTGCGCTCTTTTTCTCCCAGAGTGCTATACCCCATGCACTCCCACTGCATAGCGGTGAGTTCTCATTACTGCGTACACAGACTGTTGCACCCCATTGACTCCTGGAGTCGGAAGGTGAGTGCCTTTTCTTGCGCACTGACACTGTTGCAACCTATCCATTCTCACTACCCGGAGGTTATTGTACATTCCTTCGCAGTCAAGCTGCTGCACAGTACCCACTCCCGCCGCACACAGGTGACTTCTTGTTGCTTCGGAAACAAGCTTCTTTACGCACCTTGTGCCATTGCCATGATTCAAAGAGGGTGCACCAAGTGTCAAAGTAGGTTTCTCAGACATTGTTACGATGGCATTGCATTATCGCAGAATACACAAACGTAGAGCTTTGTAGGTTTTGGGGGGGTGTGATGCCAATTTGTGAAACACAACCTGTAAGATAAAAAGGAAGTTAAGATTGTGTGTCATTTCTTCATGAAAGGAGAGAGGAAATGAGAGAGTGAGTGAAAAGAATATTCGCAGCTCACCTTTCTGTCACTGGTGTGTTTTTCACCACATGCCAGGACTTAGTGTACCCTGAAGCTCTACATCTAAAAGATAGTAAAAGAAAGATTTATTATTGATATTTGTTACTATCGTAATGTGGAGTACAATAACATTGCCCTTTCACACACCTTCCCTCTCACTTTTAAAAACAATTATTTGTGCAGTTAATATTGCGGACATTTGACCAATTATAAAAACTTTCCTGCTATTGGAAAAAATATATATTAATGGAATAAGATTCGGTATATGGGACTGCGTTCGTCTAAAACTAAATTTGTATCCAGTCTGCTGCAGCCCATCGACTTCCTCCGATGCGCACCCAGGACTCACTGCTCACCTTTTCGTGGACAGGACACCTTCTACATCATGCAGTCCTGCTCTGCTACCAAGTCTCACATATGGAGCTGAGTCATGATATCGCTATGGCTAACAACATACTCGTGCTCCCATCATCATCGCAGGTTCTTCACCCGCTCAGTCCTTCCGGTACCACTAATTCAGTGACCAAAGAGGCCACGCATGTAGTGATGGGCCCTTGTACTCGGTGGTTCGGGCCTACATGAGGCGTGCGAACCACTAGGACGGGCCATCACAGCGCTTGCGATGGGAGCAACTCTAAAATGGCATAGAGCATGTGTGCCCTGTCTTTTTAATTGGTAGGGTCACATGTGTAGTGACGCATGCACTGGATGGGTGTGGTGTAGGTGTATACCAGCCATGAGGGAGTGTGTGTGTGCCATTCTGACAACTAGACGTGGAACTAAGAAATCAGTACAATGGAAATCTGGATAATGTTTCGTTTTTGTTTTTTCCTTGTAGCGTAAGTGGAGTGGGCTTGAACCCATGATTCCGGAGCTATGGGTGTGGTCCTGTTGTGAGCTATATGAGAAATCACGTGATTCGGGTGTCCATTTTGTAGTGCTGACGTCACCCGGGTCTTAAACGCAAATGTGTCATTATATCTGTAAAGTTCCATATCTTGGCCAGCATAGAAGGTACAGGGTATTACTGACTCTATATTTGTTCATAGTTGCACACATAAAAGATGGTGGAGATGACGCATTTCTGCGATTATGAATGTTTGTTTTACATTCAGTGGAGTGTTGTAGCTGTAGTAATACAGGGCTGTGAAAGGTTTAAGTTGCAGTTTTTGGCACATGAAGGGCAGCTAATGTATATACGTATGTGGTTATTCAGGTACACTGTAGAACTTGGTGTTCGAAATCAGTGTTCGAGACTCGGAGTTGCGTCCACAACCTGTTATTGTGGAGTAATGACGTAGTGTACGCGTGCCTGAAAATATATTAGTTTTGGGTTGATTTAGCCATATATAAATATGCTAAAAAAAAGGATGGTAAGATGGTATGATGGCTGCATACGCTATTTATAGCACAATATAATGTGGTAGGGCGGAGGAGCAGCATTTTACAAACACAATAAATACAAAGACACAGATAGATAGTTGAAGTGGGTACGGGCACTTGTGCTCGACTCCATTTTATTACGTTGTTGTTGGTAATAAGTAGAATAATAATCATTATATCATATACAGATATTTGATCTTAAACAGTTTATGACTTCTGCTGTACAAAGGTAGGAGCATTGTATGTGAAATAATACATAGAAGATTATTTCGAAAAGAGTTCATCAGTTGTGGAGAATTGTGGCTCAATGGTTAGAAGAGGCAGACAATGAAGCAGAGGTCAGACCCGGGACCAGGGTTCAATTCCCGACGCAGCAGGGTCTTGAGCCCAAAATGTCCACGGACTCGATAATTCTTGCTTCGGTGCCTTCTCGAATCATGGGTTCACACTCTGCAACTCCAGGCAATAGCTTGCTTAATCTCCACTATGGCCCCCCGCAGCAGGATGCCTGGCTTTCACCTAGGGGGTGCCCAGTATGGGTTATCTCACAGAGAAAAACCAGGACGGGTTCCCAAAGCAAGCGCTTAGAGACCGTTGGTGATAATGTGCTATATTAATATAAATTACAATTTACAATTGTGGTGCACTGAGGTAGGGGAGGTTTGTGTGGAGCCTGCGATGATGCGTAGTCCAGGCAGACCGCACTGATAAAAATGTGTTTTGACAATTGAATTTTGCCTTAACAAGGGCACGTGGTGATTATTTACGGTGTACTGAGTTAGTGGTACGTCTGGTGTTTATCCTGTGCTCACCCTACGATGATGCGTGGTCTGAGCGGGCTGCACTGATATCATTCACTGTTGCATACTGGACTATATGAACTTTGAGGGTGGAAAAAAATAGCATCGATGGTTATCAATTGCTGTACAAACTAGGTGTACTGATTGATCCCCATAACAAATTAAACAATTCCTCTTCACGTAGTGCATTGTAACTTTCACAAATTGGGGACCTATGTCTGGTGGCGATGTTGAAGGTGATACCACGAAGGTACTTGGTATTGCTGGTGGTGGAGGTATATTTTGGCGCAATCTTCTATTTTCTTTGTTATCATAGTTCACACGATGCAGCTATTGAAGGTGCTTGCACATACTAGGAGTGCAACAGCAGTATTTTTTTCTCTGCTTTAAATAAATCGAGGCTGAATTTAATGCTGTCAGTAGTGTAGCTGAAAAGGTAAATTCAAGTTGTGAACCCTACTGTGCACAGTGTACATAGAAGCTAGTAATCAGTACAATTATAGAACAATGTTTTTTTTTCACTTATTTTAACAAAATCTGAATACATACAGTATAATTGTCTCTGCATTATATACATCAAGGTTGAATTTCATACTGTCTATAGTGTAGATGCAAAGGTGAATTCAAGTTGTAAACCCTGCTGTTTGCAGTGTAGATCTTAGGGTGGAGTGCATCATCTGCAATTATGATTGAAGTAGAAGAAAGAACATGTATGCAGCGTGCATTTTATTATTCAACTAAATCTATAGGTGATATAAAATAAGTTTTTCAAGGAAGCATATTAAAGGGATATTGTGTAGGGTTTGATAGGTGTCATACTTAGTTTAGTTTACACTGAGTTAGTGGTATCTAAAACAAGAAGGTTCTGTGGAGCCTGCGATGATGCGTGGTCCGGGCAGGCTCTACTGATAGTACTGTTTTTTGTTTTGTGAATGCTGCCTTTGTAAGGCCATGTGATAATCATTTTTGGAGCACTGAGTTATTAGTACCTTTGGTGCTTAGCGTGTACATATTCTGCGATGATGCATGGTCGGGAGGAGGGGGGCCCAGTAATTGGAGTAATGTCTTTTGTCGAATGGATAATGCATGAATTCCACTTAAAAGTGATAGTATGCCTCATTGCTGACATAAAACTGTTCACTCTTCTTTCCAATGATTTATGGTGCACTGAGTTAGTAGTATAATTGGCACTGAGCTTGTACGTACCCTGCGATAATGTGTAATGCAGGGGGGCTGTACATGGATCAATGCTTTTTGCCTATTGAATTCTACTTTAATAAGGCTACAGGGAAATGACTTGTGGTGCAGTGAGTTAGTGATACCAAAAGAACTCAGCATGTGCGTATCCAGGGGAAACATCCGTTACAACGCGGATGTTTCAACGCGGTGCTGTTACGACGCGTCCGTAACAACGCAAGTCGTTACCACGACTTGCGCTGGAGGGCGCTAGAAGATTAAAAATAGTAAATTTACTATTCCAACACCTTCCCTAGTGTCCACGGGGACTGGTGTTAGAATAGGAAATTATACTATTCGATATCCGCGCCCCCAACGCAAGTCGTGGTAACGACTAGCGTTGTAAAGGACGCGTTGTAACAGCACGCGTTGTGACGGTACGCGTTGTACCGTCACCAATCCGTATCCAGTGATGATTAGTGGTTCGGGGGGACGAAGTGGTATAATGTCTCTTGTCTACTAGAATTCTTCATGTACAATCATCATTCTATCTGAAAAAATCTGAAAACATACAGTACAACTGTCTCTGCGTTAAATTAATCAAGGTTGAATTCCTTACTGTCCGTAGCATACATGCAAAGGTAACTTCAAGTTGTGAACCCTGCTATCCACAGAGTAAATTGAAGGCTATAGTTGACACAGTCATCAAGGAAGGCTTTTTTTGTCACATACTTTACCAAAATCTGATGACACAGTACTATTTTTCTGCCTTAAATAAATCAAGTCTGAATGTTATGTTATCTGTAGCGCTTATGCGCCACTGGTATCAAGTCATAAACTCTTTTGATTGCAGTGTACATTTGAAAACAGAACTCACTACAGTCATTGAGGAATGTTTTTTGTGGCATCCTTTAACAAAATAGTCTTTGCCTTACATAAATCAAGGATAACTTGAATGCTGTCCTTAGTCTCGATGAAAAGATGAATTCAAGTTGTGAACCCTGTTGTACGCAGTGTAGATTGAAGGTAGTAGTCGACACAAACATCGAAGAATGCTATTTTGTCACAGTTAACAGAATCTGAGGACACTGTACAATTGTCTCTGCCTTAAATAAATCAAGACTGACTTAAATGTTGTTTATAGTGCTTCTGCGCTTTTGGTATGAAGTAGTGAACTCTGTTGATCGCAGTGTACATTTGAAGGCAGTACTTTGTACAAACATTGAGGAATGTTTTTTGTGGCATCCATTAACAAAATTGTCTCTGCCTTACATAAATAAAGTAAATTCAAGTTGTGAACCCTGTTGTACGCAGTGTAGATTGAAGTTGTTGAGACAGACATGGTCGAATGCTTTTTGTCACTTATGTAAACAAAATCTGAAGACATATAGTAGAATTATCTCTGCATTAAATAAATGAAGGCTGAATTTCCTACTGTTCAAACTTGAAGAAAATTGTCTCTGCCTTACATAAATGAAGGATCACTTCAATGCTGTGCGTAGTGTAGATCCAAAGCTGAATTCAAGTTGTGAACCCCGTTGTACGCAGTGTAGATTAAAGTCAGTTGTTGAGACAGACATAGACGAATGCTTTTTGTCACTTATGTAAACAAAATCTGAAGACATATAGTAGAATTGTCTCTGTATCAAATAAATGAAGGCTGAATGTCCTACTATTCATACTTTAGGAAAATTGTCTCTGCATTACATAAGTGAAGGATAACTTCAATGCTGTGCGTAGTGTAGATCCAAAGCTGAATTCAAGTTGTGAACCCTGCTTTCCACAGTGTAGATGGAAGACAGTAGTTTATACAGACATAAGTCTGCGGTGCTGTGGCGCTGGGTTTGCAATCAGCCTATATCGAGGAGGCACGTGGTCATGGCGGCAGCCACGTGGCAGGGTCAGGACCTTCGCTGTGGCAGAATCTTTTCTCTTTGCAGAAGTGAACCATGCCCAAGGTGTAGGCTAATTATTTATACTCTTACGCTGACGTTGGATCAGCCCACTTCAATTCTGCTTGAAGGGGGATGACAACACAGCAACATGACCGAGATATTACCCAGAGTCTGAGATAATATGTTTGCGTCCACTGTGCAGTACACTACACGTATCAGTGGTATATCTACACACGGAAACGTTTTTTGTTTGTATAGTAAGTTGTGTATAGAATATCACCGGTAGTGTTAGCATTGTGTACATTATTGTTGATGTGCAAATTCCTTCCCTTATAAATATTTGGTTGCCACATCTCTGAACAATAAGCTAGTGTGCTCTTGAGGGAATATATTATTTTGGGAATGTCTGTTGTCCTTTCTTTGCGCTGCCTCTGAGGTAGTAGAGGGGGAGGGGTCAGAAGGGGTGGTTGTAGTGGTAGTGGCGATGGGTATTGTGATTTTGTTGGGTGTCGGAAGTGTAACAATAGTACCTCTATCACATATTGCTCTTTACATATGGGTGTGAGTTGGGTGTAATTCACATAGTATATAGTCAACGTCCTTACACTAGTTAAATGTTGATGTTAATTTGTTAGTGGTAAGTGGAACTATTGCCTGTTTTTTTAGGTAGCATTGCAGATTTGGTTTCTTGTTGAAGATATGGGGAAGTGGTCAACATTATAATTAGGAATTGTCATTTAAAAAACCTTTGAAATTCACTGAAAAAACCACAGGTTTCAAGCAGGTTATAGTTAGGAATTATCATTTAAAAACCCTTAGAAATTAATTGAAAAAAACATAGGTTTCAGGGGTGTTATAGTTAGCTGCACATTTCACTCATACAAAACCATTGAAATTCCTCTGTTATAGTTAGTTGTACTAACTGTAACTCTCATGCCCGCCATCCACTGGTGATAATGTCACATATTACATCATTCATGACATGGTCAGTGACATCACTGATGACATCACTGATGACATCTCAAATGACATCACTGTTGACATCATCCACGTGACAATCAGATACACCTCATAATACACTACTGTAACTACTGTAACCTTTCATCATTCACTGAAAAATACAGAGTAGCATATTTGAATCCATTGACACAGCAATACAAGTATATAAAAACCCACACAGTGATTCCTAGATGTACACACAGATCTAATCACTTACCTATAGATTCACTCATACATGTTGTCAATGATCAATAGAACACTATCAAATATACGTATACACTTATATTACCATTACACACCAGCACACATCCTATTCAGTTATGCAGTGATCCTACTCACTTTTGCAAACAATGTACCTTATTTACATTTACTCAGGCACACTTATACAAATATCACTTCATTTATTCATATAAATAGTAACACATACTTAGTGTGTTATGAAATCACTATTGCAAGTATTCAATTATCTATACAGTCACTCATGCAATCAATGAGTTTTATGTAAACTTATTTATATACACTGCCTTTTATTTTTTCTACTTTGTTGGACATGTACCATTGAGAAATGTTTTTGCTCATCAGCACACCCATAAAGATATTCACTACCCCAAACAATTATCAAAATACGTAGCCTTTTTAACCTCATATACGTACAGAAGTAAGTATTCACATATCTTTGGGCAGACACAGACCCCCCACCGAAGCACACACACATTCACTTTCCATTGCAAATAATCAGTTAACTAATCAATAACTAATATTGAGTTTCACGTAGCTAGTAACAAACTAGTGCAGCAGTTTACACAACAACTAACCAAGTAATACACATATTCACACAGTTTAGTCACTATCCAATATATTTAGTGAGACACTGTAAATTACTCAAGTAAACAATCAATCATCAATCACACTGCTACTAAATCCACTATCCAGATTTTTTATATATCCACTCATTCTTCAATGCAGATTGCTATATATATATAATACATATTTAAGCCAGGCTGCTCTGCAAGTAATTAATCCCCAAGATGCCTGCGGCATTAGGAAAGCACACAACAGTGCTCTGCCATCCGTGAGGAAATGCACCATCGCCTGCTGGAAGAGGAATGCTGTATCCAGCTGGGCGAGGCCGGAGGCGTGAACTGTTACGGGACTCCTGGGGCACAGCGCTCGCTTTTAACGAAGCCTGCCCCCATGCAACATGACCTACTAAAGGATATGTAAGTAGCAAAAATAAGCAAATGAACTTGAACTTACTAAAAGCAAGCACCTTGAAACGTAACACGGACTTCAAGTCCCAGGAATCATGCGAGGGGCATCACAACCAACAACCCCCAATGGGGGGCTTGAAATAAATAAAAAGAGCTGAAAATCAAACATTACATTCTTCAAGTCATTTGTGCAGCCCTGGTAGAAGAAGTCTTGTACCTTGAAACGCGTCGGCACATTTATAAAAGTGAAGTTTGGTGGCAGGCATACAAGCATACAGCCGGATGGAAGATCACTGTTGCGTGCTTTCCTAATGCTGCAGGCATCTTGGGGATTGATATATATATATATATATATATATATATATATATTTATATATCTGCAATACCTATATATATATATATATATATATATATATATATATATTACCTACTGGCGATAGCCAGTAGGTATATATAGTTAGGATTTTTTCTCTATGGAACTTTTGAAAATTCTATGTCTAATAACTTTGGCGTTTGTGGACGGAATTGGCTGAAATTTTCAGGAAAATGGCACATTTTGTTTCTGAGCAGCCCCTGAAAATTTGGGGGGGGTCGTCAAGGGGGGGCCGAGAAAAAAGGGGGTTCCCAAAACGCGTTTTTCCCATTCATTTTTCCATAGGGCGGTTGGCCTCACTTTTAGCTCGAACGGCTGAATGGATTTGCACGAAACTTGGCAAAATTGTAGGGACTGTTAGCCCGATGTGCCTTTGCTAGGTCTCAATATATGTGCTTCAGTGTATTTTGAGAAATTAACGTTCAAAAAAAGATATATATCTGTAACAGCGCTCCGGGCAGCGCTCCGGTTCGCGTACTTTTCACGTAACGGAACTTTGCCATGCGAAGCTGATTGGCTCTCCGGTGTCTGTCAACATTCTAAACAGTCCGGAGCGGCCGCCATCTTGTCTCTCGGTAGGATCGAGAGACAAGAGGAGGCCAAAACAAAGGGGGAAATGAAGGAAAGGGGGCAAGGTAGACCCCTTCGGACCCCCTAGGATTGTTGAGGGGGATATTATAGAGCGACGCGAGGCCCAAAAAAAATCTGATTTTTTTGCCGTAGAGACGCGTCTTGGTACGCGAACCGGGCTGCTAACTGGGAAGCTAACCAGCAGTGTAACGGGAGTCTGAGGAGTAGCTGATTGGCTGTCAACATTGTAAACAGTCCGGAGCGGCCGCCATCTTGTCTCTCGGTAGGATCGAGAGACAAGAGGAGGCCAAAACAAAGGGGGAAATGAAGGAAAGGGGGCAAGGTAGACCCCTTCTGACCCCCTAGGATTGTTGAGGGGGATATTATAGAGCGACGCGGGGCCCAAAAAAAAAAAAAAAATCCGATTTTTTCGCCGTAGAGACGCGTCTTGGTACGCGAACCGGGCTGCTAACCGGGCAGCTAACTGGGAAGCTAACCGGCAGTGTAACGGGAGTCTGAGGAGTAGCTGATTGGCTGTCAACATTGTAAACAGTCCGGAGCGGCCGCCATCTTGTCTCTCGGTAGGATCGAGAGACAAGAGGAGGCCAAAACAAAGGGGGAAATGAAGGAAAGGGGGCAAGGTAGACCCCTTCTGACCCCCTAGGATTGTTGAGGGGGATATTATAGAGCGACGCGGGGCCCAAAAAAAATAAAAAAATTCCGATTTTTTCGCCGTAGAGACGCGTCTTGGTACGCGAACCGGGCAGCTAACCGGGCAGCTAACTGGGAAGCTAACCGGCAGTGTAACGGGAGTCTGAGGAGTAGCTGATTGGCTGTCAACATTGTAAACAGTCCGGAGCGGCCGCCATCTTGTCTCTCGGTAGGATCGAGAGACAAGAGGAGGCCAAAACAAAGGGGGAAATGAAGGAAAGGGGGCAAGGTAGACCCCTTCTGACCCCCTAGGATTGTTGAGGGGGATATTATAGAGCGACGCGGGGCCCAAAAAAAAAAAAAAAATCCGATTTTTTCGCCGTAGAGACGCGTCTTGGTACGCGAACCGGGCAGCTAACCGGGCAGCTAACCGGGAAGCTAACCGGCAGTGTAACGGGAGTCTGAGGAGTAGCTGATTGGCTGTCAACATTGTAAACAGTCCGGAGCGGCCGCCATCTTGTCTCTCGGTAGGATCGAGAGACAAGAGGAGGCCAAAACAAAGGGGGAAATGAAGGAAAGGGGGCAAGGTAGACCCCTTCTGACCCCCTAGGATTGATGAGGGGGATATTATAGAGCCATGCGGGGCCCCAAAAAAAAAAATCCGATTTTTTCGCCGTAGAGACGCGTCTTGGTACGCGAACCGGGCAGCTAACCGGGCAGCTAACCGGGAAGCTAACCGGCAGTGTAACGGGAGTCTGAGGTGAAGCTGATTGGCTGTTAACATTGTAAACAGTCTGGAGCGGCCGCCATCTTGTCTCTCTATTGGATCGAGAGACAAGAGGTGGAAAAAAAAAGGTGTAAATGAAGGAAAGGGGTAAGGTAGACTCCTCCTGAACCCCTAGGATTGATGAGGGGGCTATTAAAGTTCCCCGCGGGGCAAAAGAAAAAAAAATTGCGATTGCGGTTTTGTTTGCGCTGCAGAGACGATACGTCACGGTTATGCGATGCATCATGAGGCGTCTCACGGGCTACGTGATACGTCACGTAATAAAGAATATATTTTACAGCTATAGATATTAGCTTTTAAAAAACCAATGAAATTCACTGAAAAAACCATAGGTTATAGACCATATATAGTTAGGAATTTGCATTTACAAAACCTTGAAAATTCACTGAAAAAACCATAGGTTATAGACCATATATAGTTAGGGATTAGCATTTACAAAACCTTATTTTATTCGCACAAAACCATTGAAATTCCATATATAGTTAGTTGCACTAACTATATATCGCGGACCCGCAATCCACTGCTAATGATGTCACATATTACATCATTCATGACATGGTCAGTTACATCACTGATGACATCGCTGATGACATCTCAAATGACATCACTGATGACATCACTGATGACATCTCAAATGACATCACTGATGACATCACTGACATCTCATTTGACATTATTGATGACATCACTGATGATATCATTTATGTGATAATACAATGAACATCTTCAGACTGTAATATAACCTTAGATACACTCAGTGTAAACAGACACTCACAGACTGTCACACATCCATGGAGTTACTCACACACCTAGTCAGTCATGCAAAGAATCAATCACACCTCCATTTCCTCAACTATACAGTTATTCACACCCTACTTATTCAAACATATACTAACACATATTTACTCTCTTATACAATCCCTGATACAAGTTCACAATGATCCATACAGCCACTCTCACATTCACTGGCTCTTATGTTCAGTTATTTATATATGTCAACTCTCACATGGACTGTGTTTTACATATGTACTTACTTTGACATGTAGCACTGAGATATCCATTCACTCACCAATACACTCTTGCACACAGTCAACTCTCCATACAGCTGTTTCTACATGCACTTTTGAACCCATACACCTAGGGAATCAACTGCTCACACATCTATGCACAGAGTCATACACCTCCCAGCCACCCACACACATACTCAGTCTCCCATACAAATACTTGGGCAACCATTCAATAACCCATATAGTTACTGATATAGCTACTGATTTAAACATGCAGCAGTTTACAGAACAACATATCTAATGATTGCCAAATTAAGACACTTTAGTCACTAACTCATGCACTCAGTGAGACACATTTAATCATTCTCTCATACAGTCAGTCATGCACCTACTAAATCCTTCATCCAGACACTTATACATCCACTCATTCTTCAATATGTAAGACATATTTTAACTTTACAGAAACATATAGTCACTGGGTGTTGTCATCAGTGATGTCATCAGAGATGTCATTTGAGATGTCATCAGTGATGTCATCAGTGATGTCACTGACCATGTCATGAATGATGTAATATGTGACATCATTAGCAGTGGATTGCGGGTCCGCGATATATAGTTAGTGCAACTAACTATATATGGAATTTCAATGGTTTTGTGCGAATAAAATAAGGTTTTGTAAATGCTAATCCCTAACTATATATGGTCTATAACCTATGGTTTTTTCAGTGAATATATATATATATATATATATATATATATATATATATATATATATATATATATATATATCGAAACAAAATCCTGTCACCTCAGCCTTCGGTGCTGCGTTTTCCACAGGTACGGATCACTCAGACACAAAGCGTTTGTGATTATTCAATGGTTTATTTTCTCCTCCTCCTCCTCCTCCGCCAGTAGGCGGTTATAGTTAGGATTATAGTTAGGATTATTTTCAATGCAAAATCTCAACATTCTATTGTGAATAACTTTGGCGCCGGTTGAAGAATCTGCCTGAAAATTTCCTCAAATTTGCCTCGCGGCGCTCCCTGAAAGTTTGGGGGGGATTCGTGAAGGGGGGCGCCGAGATAAAAGGGGGGTCCCAAAACGTGTTTTCCCAATGTCAATTTCCATAGGGCGGTCAACCTCACTTTTAGCCCAAACGGCTGAATGGATTTCCACCAAACCTGGCAAAATTGTAGGGACTGGTAGCCCGATGTGCCTTTGCTATGTCTCAAGATATGTGCTCCAGTGGATTTTGAGTAATTAGTTTCAAAAAAATATATATATCTATGGCCGCGCCCCGGTATGCGCACCGAGGCGCTACGCGAGTTCGCGCGCGGAAAGCTGATTGGCTCTTGAGTGGCTTTCAACATTCCAAACAGTCCGGAGAGGCCGCCATCTTGTGTCTCGGTAGGATCGAGACACAAGAGGTGGAACAAACAATGGGGGAAATTACCATAAGGGGGCAGAGTAGATCCCCCCCGACCCCCTAGGTTTTATGTGGGGGCTATAAAATGGCCCCGCGGGGCAAAAACATTTTTTTTTTGATTTGCGTTGGGGAGCGCCTGGTACGCGCACCGGGGAGCGGACCATGGGGAAAAAAGAATGACAGAGTTTTAAAAAAATGTAGCCTTTTTTTATAAATTGGAGGTAGTTCTAAAAAGAACTGTTTTTTTCTTCTTTTTGTTGTTTTATATTTTTTTAATATTTTTTGAACATTTTGTACTTTTTTTGGCTTTTATGAACTATTTTATATGTTTTTTGTTATTTTTATGGGGAGAAACAAAAAACAGGGAATTGAAAATGGCTCAACTGGAGCAAAAAAAAGGAAAAAATTAGGGTTTTTTGGGGCAATTGTGGTTGTCACCAGCAAGAGGATGAGCTTTATGCTCTGTTCACCATAGGAGATGGTCTTACTGCAAAAACTACATGTAATTCTGAATTCCCCAAACCGTGGTTGTATGCAAGGGATCGTCTCCCTTGTCTCTGGTCCCGATGGAGTGGGTTGCTTAATTTTGGAGGTGGTGGTTGTAGATTGGGGAGGGTTACTGGCCAGTTCTCTCATCTCTGCAGCAGGATAGTTGTTCGGATGCTTGCGCTGCATGTGTCTAATTATGGTATTATTACCAAAAGAATATTTTTTGTTCGGGTTCCCCCTTGAAAATTCCATGTCACAGATTAGGCAAGTCACCTTGGGCGCATTGACTTTCTTCTTGCCCTCTGGGATAGAAAAAAACTCCCATACAATGTGCGGCCTTGGCTTGTATGGGGTATTGTCTTCTTGCAGCCACCTTCTCCCCTCCTCCTCCTCTTCCTCCTCCTCCTCTTCTTGACCACCAATGTAATTTTGTGGTGGTCCTCTTGGTGGTGGTGGTGGTGGTGGTGGTGGTGGTGCAGATGCTCCAGCTGCTGCTGCTACTGTAGCCATTTTAAAGTACAAAATATTTCTCGAAGATGTTGAAACAGGTCTTCCTCAGTCAAAGGACAAAGTCAGAATAAGGAAAAAAGGCGGGGTCTTTCATCATTTGGAGAAAAAAAACTGTCCTGAACCAATGAAAAGTGTTACTTTCAGGTCACATGACGCGGGCTTTCATCATTTGGAAACCAAAACTGTTCTGCACCAATAAAAAGCGTTATTTTCAGGTCACATGACCCGACGCACTTACGCGACGCGCCCCCGGGCACGCCCCGGGTCGCGTCGCGTAAGCGCGTCGGATGTTTACGTTGCGCGATCGTATTCGCTCGAGTGCTTCCGGGTGCCTTTCGCCGTGCGTATCACGCGGACGCGGCTACGCGATACGTCACGATGATGTTTTCGTTTGCGGCAATAGCGCTAACGGGACGCTAACCGGTGCGCGCCCCAGGGCGCGCCAAAAAACTGCGCTTTCCGGTGCGCACACCGGGGCGCGCACCGGGAGCGCTCCAGGGCAAAAAAACAAAACAAAAAAAATAGTATTATGTAAATATACAATATAGGATTCATTATAAAAAGTATTACATTTCAGAGGTTTGAGGCCCTATCTATAGTTAGGAATTAGCATTTAAAAAACCTATGAAAATTACTGAAAAAAACATAGGTTTCACACCAGTTATAGTTAGCTGGAAATTTTATTGACATAAAACCATTGAAATTCCCACGTTATAGTTAGTTGGACTCACTATAACTTGTGCACCTGCAATGCACTGCTGATGACGTCACATATTACATCACTCATTACATGGTCAGTGACATCACTCATGACATCACTGATGACAACATCCAGTGAATGTGTCTTTCTGAAAAATAAATATGTTTTATATATGTATATGTAAAGGTCGATGGAAGAATAAATGTTTAAATAAGTGTCTTAATGGATGTTTAAAAAAAAAAATGATTGGTTAACTGGCTTATTAAGTGTATCTTAGTGAATACATATATTAGCGAGTATTGTCTAAATATTTAAATGTTTGTATCAGTGTTTCACTTTGTGTATAAGTGGCTGCATGGGTTGGTGAGTAGCTACATGTGTGTGTATATGGGTTATTAGATGTTTTTTTTAGTATCGGTATAAGTGTCTGTATGGTTTGGTGGGGGTGTTACTTAGCACATAGATGCATCAATGACTGACTCACTGTTTGTATGTGTTTTGAAGACAGCATATGTGCAGGACTGTATGGGTGGATGAGTGTGTATATGTGTGTGTTAGTGAGTGAATGACTATCTCACTAGTGTCTTTATCAGTAACTACATATGTTTTAATCTAGTATATGTGAGTATTAATGTATATAAGTGAGTATATGTGAGAGTGAGAGATTGAAAGAATTCTTGTTTAAATAAGTATGTGTTTCTATAAGTGATTGTTTAAGAGAGTAAGTATGTGTAAGTTTCCTTAGAAGTAAGGTGGTAGTGTGTGTATAGCTGTATATGCAAATAAATGGATGATCAATAGTTTATTTGCATGTGTGATTATGTGTGTGAGTAACTTTTGGATGACTGTCAGTGTGTAACAGGATGTACAGGTGTTTCACTACATATGATGAGTGAATATATGTATGAGTGACTATATAGAACTGTTGGTGAATGAGTGGATGTGTATATAGATGGTGGTATTACTGAATTGGTTGCTGTAACTGGTATGGGCATCTCTATTTTTTTGAAAATTTTAGTTTCTATTTTTGAATATGTATTTCAAGGGTTACATTACACTGAAAGGAGGTCTGTCACTCTGTCACAAGGATGGTGTCATCAGTGATGTCACGAGTGATGTCACTGACCATGTAATGAGTGATGTAATATGTGACGTCATCAGCAGTGCATTGCAGGCGCACAAGTTATAGTGAGTCCAACTAACTATAACGTGGGAATTTCAATGGTTTTATGTCAGTAAAATTTCCAGCTAACTATAACTGGTGTGAAACCTATGGTTTTTTCAGTGAATTTAATAGGTTTTTTAAATGCTAATTCCTAACTATAACTGGTGTGAAACCTATGTTTTTTTCAGTGAATATGTATATATATATATATATATATATATATATCCAACACACAGGAAGCACACAGCGAGAGAAGCCTCTGGAAGTTTCTTAAGAGTTTTCGTTTATTGTCGGCAACTTGCAAGCTGTCAGCCTCACATGCAACAGACATCAATAAATCACAGCGCCAAAGGCGTTTCAGGAATTCATTTCCCTTCGTCAGTGGCAGTCCGGGCAAAACAAAGTCACGTTATTGGTGCACACTTTAAAATCCAACTACCTGCCCCAGTGGGCGTGGCTGTCACCGCAGCCTCATGGTCGTTGTAGTCCACCACAATATCCCCAAGTGGGTGCACTTTGATTTGTCCAAAATTAAAACACGATGTTAAACCCCTGGTTGGCCGGCCCATTCTGGCGAATACCTGGAGCTGGAAAAAGTACGGGAGGAAGGTAGTGTGTGGCGCCAATTCAGGACTGGCACTCACATCGTAGTCAACTGCTGCAAAGCGGGGCTGGCACCGTAACTGAGCAGTACATCTACCCACTGGGGTTTAACATCGTGTTTTAATTTTGGACAAATCAAAGTGCACCCACTTGGGGATATATTGTGGTGGACTACAACGACCATGAGGCTGCGGTGACAGCCACGCCCACTGGGGCAGGTAGTTGGATTTTAAAGTGTGCACCAATAACGTGACTTTGTTTTGCCCGGACTGCCACTGACGAAGGGAAATGAATTCCTAAAACGCGTTTGGCGCTGTGATTTATTGATGTCTGTTGCATGTGAGGCTGACAGCTTGCAAGTTGCCGACAATAAACGAAAACTCTTACGAAACTTCCAGAGGCTTCTCTCGCTGTGTGCTTCCTGTGTGTTGGATTTTTTCGGCTTTGCACGGCCGAGGAGAGTGGCCCATCGCTGGTTGGCGGGCCCGTTCTGGCGAATACCTGGAGGTGGAAAAAGTACGGGAGGAAGGTAGTGTGTGGCACCAATTCAGGACTGGCACTCACATCGTAGTCGATTGCTGCAAAGTGGGGCTGGCACCGTAACTGAGCAGTACATCTACCTACTGGGCTTTAACATCGTGTTTTAATTTTGGAAAAATCAAAGTGCACCCACTTGGGGATATTGTGGTGGACTACAACGACCATGAGGCTGCGGTGACAGCCACGCCCACTGGGGCAGGTAGTTGGATTTTAAAGTGTGCACCAATAACGTGACTTTGTTTTGCCCGGACTGCCACTGACGAAGGGAAATGAATTCCTGAAACGCGTTTGGCGCTGTGATTTATTGATGTCTGTTGCATGTGAGGCTGACAGCTTGCAAGTTGCCGACAATAAACGAAAACTCTTACGAAACTTCCAGAGGCTTCTCTCGCTGTTTGCTTCCTGTGTGTTGGATTTTTTCGGCTTTGCACGGCCGAGGAGAGAGGCCCATCGCTGGTTGGCGGGCCCATTCTGGTGAATACCTGGAGCTGGAAAAAGTACGGGAGGAAGGTAGTGTGTGGTGCCAATTCAGGACTGGCACTCACATCGTAGTCGACTGCTGCAAAGCGGGGCTGGCACCGTAACTGAGCAGTACATCTACCCACTGGGGTTTAACATCGTGTTTTAATTTTGGACAAATCAAAGTGCACCCATTTGGGGATATTGTGGAGGACTACAACGACCATGAGGCTGCGGTGACAGCCATGCCCACTGGGGCAGGTAGTTGGATTTTAAAGTGTGCACCAATAACGTGACTTTGTTTTGCCCGGACTGCAACTGACGAAGGGAAATAAATTCCTGAAACGCGTTTGGCGCTCTGATTTATTGATGTCTGTTGCATGTGAGGCTGACAGCTTGCAAGTTGCCGACAATAAACAAAAACTCCTCAGAAACCTCCAGAGGCTTCTCTCGCTGTGTTCTTCCTGTGTGTTGGATATATATATATATATATATATATATATATATATATATATATATATATATATATATATATATATATATATATATATTACCTACTGGCGGTCGCCAGTAGGTATATATAGTTAGGATTTTTTCCCTATGGGATTTCTGAAAATTCTATGCCTAATAACTTTGGCGTTTGTGGACGGAATCGGTTGAAATTTTCAGGAAAATGGCACATTTTGTTTCTGTATATAAATCAATAAAGGCTAGCTAGTTTAAGGGAAATATTAGGGAGACTCTGGTACGTCAGCAGTGACAATATATGGAAAAAACACTGTTTTCCTTTGAAAGCCCTCACCCACCGACCTAGTCGGTGGCATGCTTCATCATCGGGCCCACCACAGTGGCACCGAATGTGCCCCGGGTGTGCTTCAACGCCAGGTGACTGCGAAGCTGGTATTTTGCTGAGTGTGCAGTGAAGGGGTGTGAAGGTGAGAAATTAAAATGCTATCCAGGAGGTTATTAGCAATATTTAATAAACTGGGCCTCTGTTAGCAGGTTAAAAAGGCAATAGGACGTTTAAGGGAGAGTTACAATGACCTCCAGCGTCCAGTGTGGTCTACATGTTTCAGCCAGTGCCTTTTGTTATAAGCTGGCTTTCCTCAGGACCAAGAGAGGGTGAAAAGTGCAAATTATAATAAACTATATTAAGTGAGTGTTGTTATTTTCTCTATGTGTCGCGCACGCTAAGGCGCTGTAACTGTTAGAGGGGGATTCCCTCAAGCTTTTTCTGTTATTTCAATTCGGTCTGGTTCTTCCTGGGACCTATTCGTCCATCCGCGGCGCCCGAAATTTCGGGCGCCGCGGATGGACGAATAGGTCCCAGGAGGAACCAGACCAAACTACTCGGTCTCTTTCTCTGCCAGGCGACCCATGAGGCTTTTTACATTGAAATAACAGAAAGACAGCAGGATGATGTTTTATTGCAGCAGTCCTCTTCCCCAAATACTTGTCAAAACACCAAGAAAGCTCCGGGTAAGAGCACGAAGTCATTCTTAAGAAATATTTGTAGTAAAAAAAGTATTTCTCCAAAAAATGTTTCAGTCCACAAAAAGAAAAGCAATTTAAATGGAAAGGAGAGACCCATCAAAAATGTTACTGGTAGAGGAAGAGATAACTCTGTGCATGATAGTAGAAGGAAACAACAGTTTAGGGACGTTCGACATCGAATGTTCCGTAACAGGATAATAGTTAATTTATTGAAAATTCCCAGAAAGCGGCATTTTATAAGAAGAAGAAAAATTTAGAGAAAATTATTGATCATGCTTTTGAAATTAAGCGAAAGTTGTTTATTTTGGTAATCAATAGAATTAGGAAACTAAGCAAGGTAATTTCTGATTTCAAAACAAAAAGTAGATGGAAGAGAGTAGTAAATCGTACTAACTTTTGTGAAGTTTTTTCCGGAGAATGGATGCATAGTTCAAGTTGTGAGGCATTTTTTAATGAGGAGAGTTATTTTCAGGATAATGATTTGGTGTTTGCAGTTGACACCAGTGGTCGAGCTTATGAAGTGAAGGATGGTTGTCCAGTTGAAAAAGAACAACTTGTGACAACAGAGACAGGAGAGGCGCTAAGTGATGAGGTTTTAGGAAGACGTCCAAAGGGTCCTGTGTACATTTGGAAGTGTAGTTCTATTTGCAGTGTGCGACAGGTTTCCATCAATTTGCTTTGTGATTTTATACGGACATTTAATAAGAAAAGTTTGAAGCAGAAAATGAAGTTGTTGCAAGATTTAGATCCTTGCAGAGTGAGACAAATGACAGGTTTGCGTGGTCATTCACTGGCTTGTCTTTCCAGGAGAGTATGCCAGAGTGTTTTTCATCATTTCAGGATGCTAGCAGTGCATCATAATAAAGTGAGAAAATTAGTGAGAATGTTGTATTATGCTAAGAGTCCAGCAATTATGCTTAAACAATTATGTGCTGCTCTTTTGCATGGGTCTGAAATAGATGTGAAGAATATTTGTGAAGAAATTGAGTTTTGTTACTTTGGTAGTAGAGATGAGAATGTTCAAATTGACCCAGAAGTAGAGGGTTATGTTGAAGATAATGTACAGGTTTCCAGTACAGATAATTTTCAGAAGGAAATTGCCACTTTTCAGATGAAATCAAGTGAGAGGCCTAATTTCACTTGTGTATGTTGTCGACGCACTTATTATAAGAATCAGACTAAGTTAGTGGATTTATATGCAAAAACTGAAAGGGAAAATAATAGTGAATGGAAGGATTTTGCCACATACTTGATGGTAGAAAATTGTTTTGATTTGGGAGTGGACCAACGTGTGTGTACTTATTGTTGTAATAAATTAAATCAAAACCAGATGCCTGCTAGGGCAGTTCATAATAATCTGGAATTGGTTGAGATTCCTTCAGAATTGAAGGATTTAAATACTTATGAATCTATTTTGATTCAAAGTATCCATCCCTTTCAGGCTATTGTAAGAATGGAGCCAAAGACAGGGAAGTTGTCTCCAGCAGATTTACAGAGAGGATTAAAGGGAAGAGTTGTTTATTTGCCTCTAGATTTGAACAAAAACATTAACACAATTGGAGTTGAGAAAGTGGAAGAGGAACCTCTGGTTATCTTGGTTAATGGGGTTCCGACAAAGAA
Organism: Lissotriton vulgaris; assembly: GCF_964263255.1. Classification (NCBI taxonomy): domain Eukaryota; kingdom Metazoa; phylum Chordata; class Amphibia; order Caudata; family Salamandridae; genus Lissotriton; species Lissotriton vulgaris. Next base: position 886,232,324 of record NC_141694.1, read on the forward strand.
TAAGAAAATATGGCAAGATTTAGTGGATGTTAGGAAAGTGAAAAATGCAACTTTGTATTTGAAGAAAAATAATAAGTACTATAAGAATGTATATGTTGCAGAAGAGGAAGTAAGTGATGAAGAGGATAGCGTTTTGTGTGCTGGCCAAATTGAGAAAGTAGAAGTGTCTAATAGTGAAGAAATATATGAACATTATAGTGTTCATCCTTTGCATTCCAAGGAAGTCATGGGGAATGCTATTGAGTTGTTTCAAATGAAACAAGCCAAAGGGAGTCCCATTAGTGTTTGGGAGGAAAGTTTGGAAGCTCGGTGTTTCCCACAGCTATTTCCCACAGGTCAAGGAGGAAGATATGATGAGCGACCTCATCAAATTCCTGCGTCTGAATACCGGACTTTACGATTGTATGCAGAAGATCCTAGGTTTCGTCAATGCATACCGTATTTGTTTCATCTCCTGTTTGAAAGCGATCTGTCAGGACTGTCATATGCAGTGAACCACATTTTAAAAAGTGGTGTACAGATGCGAAACATCTCGGCAAGTGACTTTATGCATAAAGTCAATGTCCAAGACAGTATTTTGGATTCTCACTTAATTAATCTCATGGCGTGTCAGCGTGGTACTAATGAGTACTGGTACCGTCGTCATGGTGATTTAAAATGTATGCTGAGGAACTTAGGAACTCCAACATGGTTCCTCACTCTGAGCTGTGCCGAGTATGGCTGGGAAGACTTACTTGAATTTCTACGAGAGGCAAATGGAAATATTGAAAACATTGAATTCAAGACACCTGGAGAACTGTGTTCTTTGGATCCAGTGAATGTATGCAGGTACTTCAATCATAGATTTGAAGCTATGATGTCTTTCATCACAAATAAAAAGAATCCACCTCTTGGAGAGGTGTTGGATTTCTTCTGGAGAAAGGAGTACCAAGCAAGAGGTGCCCCTCATATACATATGTTGTTGTGGATCAAGGATGCACCTAAATTTGGAACAGATCCGGATGACTTAGTGATGAATTTCATAGAACAGTATTCTACGTGTGCTGTTCCAAACGCAACGGAGAAGAAAAGCCTAAGAGAACAAGTTCTACGTTTCCAAAGCCATCGTTGTGGAAAGTACTGTCGTCGTAAATTCAGAAACAAGGACAAGTTCTACACCAAATGTCGTTTCAACTTTCCACGACCGGTGATTTCTAAAGGAAGAGTGAACAGTTTGATGTCTTCGCTGCGACATAATGTGACGAGGAAATCACCCAAGAATACATACAATTTGAAAAGGAACGAAGAGTCCAAGTACATCAATGACTACAACCCAGTGATTTTGTCAATGTGGAATGCTAACATGGATATACAGTTTGTGGCTGACAACTGTATGGCTGTGGCTCGGTATGTGACATCTTACATCACCAAAAAAGAAAAGACAGAACTGAAGGATATGTGGGAGGACATTTCCCATGAAAAGAGCCTCAGCAAGAAGTTGTACAGTTTCAGTCTGAAGATGTTGTCGCATCGAGAAATCGGAGCTTACGAATGTTCTGATCGATTGTCTTCAGCAAGTCTCTATGCCAAATCCAGGAGTCTCGTTTGGGCGAGTCTTGGTCTTGCTGCAACGCGAAATCGAGTTCTAAAACCTGTCCGGGAAATTGAGTATTTGGCAGAAAAGGAACCAAACAGTACCGACATTTTGAAGAGCAACATGTTGGATTCATATTATCCAAATCGAAGCAGTCACCTTGAGAATGTTTGTCTATATGAGGTTCTCCAAAATTATATATTCAAGAGGAACATCAAAGAAGATATTGAGAAAGGAGTGTATGCTGTAATTGGAAGTGAGGGATGCCTGGTCAAGCAAAGAAAATGCCAATTAGTAAACCATCGAAAATTGAGTGGTGAATCTCCAGAAAAAAGGAGTTTTTCTATTTAGCACTTTTGCAACTTTTCAAGCCTTGGCGTGCAGAAGAGGAACTGCTTGGAGATTTCCTCTGTTACGAAGACTCTTTCAATGCAGCCAAGGAGTCCATAGAATGTCCTGCTTTTCCTAAATATCAAGAAATGCTAACTTTGGAAATTGAGCAGGAAGCAACGATTGCAGCCGAGATTGCCAGAGACAGTTCCCAGGACAGTCAGAGTTCTGTTTCATTGAGTCAAGATCCACTTGGAGGACCTATTATCGAAAATGAAGCTGCCACTGCTATGAATGAAGTAGAAAGAGCCATGGCACATGCTCAGGAGGATTCAGTTAACTTAGAAGACTTGGAAAAACAACTCAACGTTGAGCAGAGGAAAATATATGATGAAGTTACCAAGGAAATTGAGCACGGATTAAGTCATGAGAAGAAAGAGTGCTCATGTACATCGTTGAAGCCTGTCCGACTGTATGTGAGTGGAGAAGCGGGAACTGGAAAAAGTTTCCTCATTAAAGCAATTTCATGCTATCTGCAGGAAAGGACTGAGTCATCGCTGTCTTGTGTTGTCACCGCTCCTACTGGACTTGCAGCACATAACATTAAAGGTATTACTTTGCATCGTCTACTGATGCTGCCGGTGGAGCATGACAACAAATTACAATACAACAAGTTATCTGGGGATGCTTGCTGTGAAGTTTCAAGAGTCTTGAGGAAAATGAAACTACTTATCATTGACGAAGTAAGCATGGTTTCTAATGTCATGCTTGCCTTTGTGCATTTGAGAATGCAAGAAGTACTTAAAACTGAATATGATGTGTTATTTGGTGGCAAACACATCATTGTTTTCGGAGATCTTCTGCAGCTGACACCAGTAAAAGGTCAACCTGTGTTCAAAATACTCACGCATGAAGATACCAGGAAGTGCCTAGGGAGCATTGGTAACGTCAATATATGGTTAAACTTCAATTATGCTGAACTGCATGAAAATATGCGTCAGGCAAAGGATGAAGATTACAAGAATATTCTACAAGATATTAGAATTGGAAAAGTGACCGAGCATGGGAAAGAAGCTTTAAATGCACGATTACTGTCAAATTTATATCCCAAACAAGAGATTGTGCCTGAGAATATTTTTCAGAAAATTACTGAGAAGAAATCCGGGATATGTTTGATGCCAACTCTTGCAGAATGTGCCATCTTCAACAACAAAATGTTGAATTTAGAAAAGCAAGAGATTGTGAAACTTGAAGCTATCGACAAAATAGAGCATATGGGATCAACAATTATTTTGTCAGACAATTTGAAATCAAAATTGGATTCATTAGAGAAGACTATATCTAAAACAGCGGGTTTTGAAAAGACTTTGAATGTGTGTTTAAATTGCCGAATCATTTTGAGAAGGAATTTACATGTAGAAAGAGGTCTGGTAAATGGATCAATGGGTAATGTTGTTGATTTTGAGAAATACAGAAATAGAGATGGAATAGAATTTTTAAGAATTAAATTTGATGGCATTGAGGAAGTACAGCAAATTGGTTGTTGTTCTGCTAGATTTTTGCTTGTTAAAGACTTATATGTTCGCCGTAAACAGTTTCCTGTTTGCTTGGCATATGCGGTGACAATCCATAAATCGCAAGGTTTAAGTGTAGACAGTGCATTGGTGAATATTGGCAGTTCTGTGTTCAAGGAGGGTATGGCATATGTGGCATTGTCACGAGTTAGAACTTTATCGGGATTGTACTTGATTGACTGTGATGTCACAAACATTTGTGCGGATCTAGATTGTGTTAAGGAATACAATAGGTTAAGAAGAGAGTATGCGCCACATTTGCCTCAATATACTTTGTTTGAGAAACGTGTGGTAGGCCGGAAACGTAGAAATATCAGTAATAGTAGGGAGGTTGTTGCAAAAAGACTAAAAGTCAATGAACCGAAAATTGTTAGCAGAAAGAAAGTGGATTCTGTTGAAGATGTTGTCGGTTTTCAATTTGAAAACAGTTCTGGTGTCAACTGCTATGCAAATGTAGTGGTTAATGTTCTCTTTTCACTAGAGAGTTTAAGAGAACAGATTCTGTTGAATTCAGAACAAATTTTATGTTGTTTGTTGAATTCTGTTTTCGAGAAATGTAGCACTGATCGAACAAAAGTAGAAAGTGTGTCTGAAGTTCGTTATCTGTTAGATGAATGTTCAGGTCAAACAGACTTCTCTGAAAATAATCAGCAAGATTGTCAGGAGTTTTTAATGTATATGCTTGATGTATTGCAAGATGAGGGTGTAGATGTAGATCACCTGTTTGGGCTTTCTTATCAATGGCAGCATGACTGCGAGAACTGTATGGTATCAAGTACTACTAGTGTAGACTCAGAAAGATTTATATATTTAACTTTGCCAGACAGTAAATCAGTGTCCTTTAATAAGCTAGTAAATGCAGCGGATCACAACATGGAGTGTAGCCAATGTAAATGTGATATGATGTCAACATTATTTATACGTAGATATGGCCAGTATGTCATTTTAATGATCCAACGATGTAGGCCTGATGGATCAAAATTGTCAACTTTAATAAAAAAATTTGTAGCTTCTCAGCTGTCAATATCAGGGAGGACTTTTGTAACTGTAGCAATTATCTATCACGATGGTCCATCAACAACATCAGGACATTATACAGCTTACTTAAAGTCTCGAAACGGCTGGTCATTCTGCAATGATTCTGTTGTAACTTTCAAAAAAAAATTGCCGTTTGACCTTAAAAATTCTTACCTGGTGTTTTTAAAACCAAAATTTTAAGTAGAGGGAATGTAAGTCTGCAATGCTGTCTAGATTAAAAATCCAACTATATAAACCTGATGCAAGTAAGTCTGCTTCATAGTAAGCAGTATCAGTGTCATAGGAAAAGGAGAACATGAGTGACAAAGAAGAGTAAGATATTAGTAGTCCAGGATTGTGAAAATAATCTCAAATGTTTTCTTTTTGAAAGTTGTGAAAATAGAAAATGTCGGGATTTGATTGGAAGAATTACAAGACTTGCGAATCGCGGCAACATGATTTGGCCTAGTGGAAACATGTGATAGAATGAGAGAAGTCTTTTTTTCTATGTAACATATTTTTCGTATCGATGGAGGTTTTCTTTCAGAAAGTGGCGGGCTGAAAATATTTATAGCACAACAGAGTGGATGCTGTTCATAGGAGATCCTTCGACGTCATTGAAAGTAAGTTAATTTTAAGGAGTTTTGAAATCAGATTTCTTAGGTTGTATGGGTTTTTTAAACACAGTCATTTTGATTGTGTTTTTTTTTTCCCGCTGTTACATGATGAATATCTTCAAGTCACTGATTTAAGTGAAATTTGATACATTCTGAGAACAGCAAAAATAAACCATTTAACATGTATAATTAATGTTATGTTTTTTGTACTTATGATATACATTTAGAAATGTGAGGTAGATATGGAGAAGCTGAGTTTTCTGTAAGTGTCAATTTTAATGCTTACAGTGCTGTACTTCTGGGTACTGTTTTTTTTTTTAAAAAAAGAAATGGGCCTCACCTCAAAGAAAGCTCTTGAAAGCACACATCTTATTTGCATCCTAAAACAATCATTTAAAATGTTAGACACAATTTTATGATGGATTTACATCTCTTTTGCGCTGTTATTGCATCACTATTGTGAGACATAAGCAATGCAAAAGAAGCATCATATTTCAAAGTAGGCCTCATTTCATCAGCATGAAGATACTGTTTGTTTAAAATAAATATCTTTAGGATTGTGTAGGGGTCGTAGAGAAGTAGAGGTTTCTGTAAGTGTCAAAGTTGTTTAAAAACTGTTTCTTCTTGAACCTTTTCCCTTCTTTTTTCTAATTTTTAAATACATGTTTTAATATTTTTGGAAATGTTTGTTCTCTCTTTTACAGATTGAATGTATGAAAAATTTTCTTGAAAAGTTAACAAGAATTATAAGGTAAATGTTTTCTACTTTTTTAACCTGCATTGCACTGCTGATGATGTCACTGACTATGTTATGAATGATGTAATGAGTGGGCATGTTTTACTGCAATGGTAGGTCTTCACATCTATTATCTCGTTTGTATTCTTCAACAAGCATAAATTTGATATGCAACCCAGAGTACGGTTCACCTTAAACAAACTTTTAGAGAGGACACACCTTATCGTCACCCTCACTCAATCATTTAATCTATCACATTTAACATCTATTAGTTCTACTGCTTCATTTCTTTAATCTTTACTTTCCTGTGTTTGCTACTTCTCTCCTTCCTTTCTCTATTACTTAATTTTTCTACTCCTTCCAGTATTTTTCTTACTCCCTCTCTTCTCATACTTCTTCATTATTATTCACTAATTCTATCTCTATTAATGTTACTGTTTCTGAATGATCTCCAAAAAAATTTCAAACAAGAACAGTAAGTATAAGGATAGGAAAAGACATTTATGTTACAAGAAAGACAGCTATAGGAAGTAAACAAAAAAAAATGTTACTCGCAATCCACTGCTGATGATGTCACTGACCATGTCAAAAATTATGTAATACATGACATGATCAGAAGTGAATTGTGGGTAACAGTATCTTTTCTTTACTCCCTATAGCTGTCTTTTTTGTGACATAACTGTCTGTTTCCTTTCCTTATACTTACTGTTCCTTTTTTTTTAAAAAAAAATTTTGGTACGCTTAAAGTTCGCGTACCGGAGTTCGAACTGGGAGCGAACTAATAGAAATAGAGCTTGGCAGAGTTCAAAGAATTCTACCAATTTTTTTTAATAATGGGGAGGTAGTTCTGAAAAGAACTTTTTTTTTTGTTTTTGTTGTTTTAAATTTTTATAATTAGTTTTCTGAACATTTTTTATATTTTTTTGTTTTTTTCTGAACATTTTGTATTTTTTTTAATTTTTGTGGGGGAGGGGGGAAACAAAAATGATTCATCGAAGATGGCTCAACAGGAGCAACAATAAAAAGAAGAATTTATTTTTTGGGGCGTTTTGGGCACACATGATTGTTGATGGCTCTCATTATAAGGGTAATGCTACTTTCGCGGTAGCAAAGTGTCTGGTTGCACCACACACAGACTTGCTTCACTTCCCCCATGTTGATTTTGATGTTCGGGATCACCTCCCTCGCCTCCGGTCCCGATACCTCCTGAACAACAGATCTTCTTGCCATTTCTGGGGGATTTTGTTGTTGGTCGCGAAGCTGGGCATTACTGTAATTGTTAGGGTGCCACCGATTCATGTGCCTGTGCATTGTATAATTCCCATAGCTGTACTTTTTGTCAGTGCCCCTTGAAAGACGTTCGCCGCAAATACGGCAAAAGACGTATCTGGCATTGACTTTTTTTTGGTCAGCTGGAAATTTAAAAAATTGCCAGATGTAATTTTCTTTCCTGTTATATCTCCTGGGCTCTTCTGGCAAAAACTCAGGATGTTCATCCTCTTCCTCCTCTTCTTGATTTTCCTCCTCTTCTATAATTAGTGAAGCAGGTGGTCCTTTCTTCCCATGAGGAGGTGGAGGAGGTGGTGGGGGCACACTGGCTGAAGCAACCATTGAAGCCATTGATGAAGAATCAAAAAGGGTCTTTCTCTCACCAAGATGAAAGTCAGAGTGAGGAAAGAAGGAGGGGTTTTCATCATTTGGGAGAAGGGAAAATTCTAAACCAATGAAAAGTGTTAATTTTATATCACATGACCAAGTATTACATCATTAGGAAACCAAAAGTGAAATGAACCAATGAAAAGTGTTATTTTCGAGTCACATGACCTGCTGTGTTTACGTTTCGTGCTTTGCTCCGCTTTCCGGTCCATTTCCGGGTCCGCTAACTTGGCGCGTCCAATGACGTATTACGCGATAACGCAAAACGTCATGCGATCGTAACAGTTACGCTAAAGGAACGATTACCGGTTCGCGTACTAAGCCGCGGCTTTAAATTGAGCTAACGGGAAGCTGACCGGTTCGCAGACTGGGAGCGAAACAAAAAAAATGTTTTAAAAATATTGTCTAAAGAACATGACAAATATATTTCAAGATTTAAAGAAGTATATATTTTACAGCTACAGATATTAGCTTTTAAAAAACCATTGAAATTCAATGAAAAAACCATAGGTTATAGTCCATATATAGTTAGGAATTTGCATTTACAAAACCTTGAAAATTCAATGAAAAAACCATTGGTTTTAGGCCATATATAGTTAGGGATTTGCATTTACAAAACCTTATTTTACTCGCATAAAACCATTGAAATTCCATATATAGTTATAAGCGCTAACTATATATCGCGCACCCGCAATCCACTGCTGATGATGTCACATATTACATCATTCATGACATGGTTAGTGACATCACTGATGACATCACTGATGACAACATCCAGTGACTGTATGTTTCTGTAAAGTTAAAATATGTCTTACATATTGAAGAATGAGTGGATGTATAAGTGTCTGGATGAAGGATTTAGTAGGTGCATGACTGACTGTATGAGTGAGTGATTAAATGTGTCTCACTGAGTGCATGGGTTAGTGACTAAACTGTTTTAATTTGTGCATCATTATATCTGTTGTTCTACAAACTGCTGCATATGTTGATCAGTAGCTATATGAGTAACTGTATGGGTTATTCATTGGTTGTCCAAGTATTTGTATGGGAAACTGAGTGTGTGTGTATGGGTGGCTGGGAGGTGTGTGACTCTGTACATAGATGTGTGAGTAGTTGATTCACTATATGTATGGATTCAAAAGTGTATGTGGAAACAGCTGTATGGGCGCTTGACTGTGCATGAGTGTATTAGTGAGTGAATGGATATCTCAGTGCTACATGTCAAATTAAGTACATATGTAAAACACAGTACATGTGAGAGTTGACATCTATAAATAACTGTACATAAGAGCCAGTGAATGTGTGAGTGGCTGTATGGATCATTGTGAACATGTATCAGAGATTGTATAAGAGAGTAAAGTAAATATGTGTTCGTATATGTTTGAATAAGTAAGGTGTGTATAACTGTATAGTTGAGAAAATGGAGGTGTGATTGATTTTTGGCATAACTGACTAGGTGTGTGAGTAACTCCATGGATCAGTGACAGTCTGTGACTGTCTGTTTACACTGATTGTATCTAAGGTTATATTAGAGTCTGAAGAGGTTCATGGTATTATCACATGAATGATATCATCAGTGATATGATCAGTCATGTCAAATGAGATGTTTTCAGTGATGTCATTTGAGATGTCATCAGTGATGTCATTTGAGATGTCATCAGTGATGTCATTTGAGATGTCATCAGTGATGTCATCAGTGATGTCACTAACCATGTCATGAATGATGTAATATGTGACATCATCAGCAGTGGATTGCGGGTGCGCGATATATAGTTAGCGCTTATAACTATATATGGAATTTCAATGGTTTTATGCGAGTAAAATAAGGTTTTGTAAATGCAAATCCCTAACTATATATGGCCTAAAACCAATGGTTTTTTCATTGAATTTTCAAGGTTTTGTAAATGCAAATTCCTAACTATATATGGACTATAACCTATGTTTTTTTCATTGAATATATATATATATATATATATATATATATATATATATATATATATATATATTCACTGAAAAAACAATAGGTTATAGACCATATATAGTTAGGAATTAGCATTTACAAAACCTTGAAAATTCACTGAAAAAAACATAGGTTATAGACCATATATAGTTAGGAATTAGCATTTACAAAACCTTTTTTTACTCACACAAAACCATTGAAATTCCATATATAGTTAGTTGCACTAACTATATATCGCGCACCCGCAATCCACTGCTGATGATGTCACATATTACATCATTCATGACATGGTCAGTGACATCACTGATGACATCACTGATGACATCTCAAATGACATCACTGATGACATCTCAAATGACATCACTGATGACATCACTGATGACATGTCATTTGACATTACTGATCACATCACTGATGATATCATTCATGTGATAATACGATGAACCTCTTCAGACTCTAATATAACCTTAGATACAATCAGTGTAAACAGACACTCACAGACTGTCACTCATCCATGGAGTTACTCACACACCTAGTCAGTCATGCAAAGAATCAATCACACCTCCATTTCCTCAACTATACAGTTATACAAACTTTACTTATTCAAACATATACTAACACATATTTACTCTCTTATACAATCCCTGATACAAGTTCACAATGATCCATACAGCCACTCACACATTCACTGGCTCTTATGCACAGTTATTTATATATGTCAACTCTCACATGTACTGTGTTTTACATATGTACTTACTTTGACATGTAGCACTGAGATATCCATTCACTCACCAATACACTCATGCACACAGTCAACTGCCCATACAGCTGTTTCCACATGCACTTTTGAAACCATACATCTAGTGAATCAACTGCTCACACATCTATGCACAGAGTCATACACCTCCCAGCCACCCACACACACACTCAGTCTCCCATACAAATACTTGGGCAACCAATCAATAACCCATATAGTTACTCATATAGCTACTTATCAACACATGCAACAGTTTACAGAACAACAGACATAATGATGCACAAATTAAGACAGTTTAGTCACTAACCCATGCACTCAGTGAGACACATTTAATCACTCACTCATACAGTCAGTCATGCACCTACTAAATCCTTCATCCAGACACTTATACATCCACTCATTCTTCAATATGTAAGACATATTTTAACTTTACAGAAACATACAGTCACTGGAAGTTGTCATCAGTGATGTCATTTGAGATGTCATCAGTGATGTCATCAGTGATGTCACTGACCATGTCATGAATGATGTAATATGTGACATCATCAGCAGTGGATTGCGGGTGCGCGATATATAGTTAGTGCAACTAACTATATATGGAATTTCAATGGTTTTGTGTGAGTAAAATAAGGTTTTGTAAATGCTAATTCCTAACTATATATGGTCTATAACCTATGGTTTTTTCAGTGAATTTTCAAGGTTTTGTAAATGCTAATTCCTAACTATATATGGTCTATAACCTTTGGTTTTTTCAGTGAATTTCAATGGTTTTTTAAAAGCTAATATCTGTAGCTGTAAAATGTATTCTTCTTTAAATCTTAAAATATATTTTACATGTTTTTTATACATTTTTTTAAAAAAAAAATTTTGTTTCGCTCCCAGTCCGCGAACCGGTCAGCTTCCCGTTAGCTCAATTTAAAGCCGCGACTCAGTCCGCGAACCGGTAAACATTCCTTTAGCGTAACTGTTACGTTAGCATGACGTTTTGCGTTGTCGCGTAATACGTCATTTGACGCGCCAAGTTAGCGGACCCGGAAGCGGACCGGAAAGCGGCGCAAAGTGCGAAACGTAAACACAGCAGGTCATGTGACTCGGTAATAACACTTTTCATTGGTTCATTTCACTTTTGGTTTCCTAATGATGTAATACTAGGTCATGTGATCTAAAATTAACACTTTTCATTGGTTTAGAAGTTTTGCTTTTCCCAAATCATGAAAACCCCTCCTTCTTTCCTCACTCTGACTTTCATCTTGGTGAGAGAAAGACCCTTTACTAACATTGTGATATGGCTTCATTAGTAGCTTCAGCTGGTTCTAACCCACCACCTCCACCAAATCCAAGGAATAGAGGACCACCTGCTGAAGTAATTATACCACAAGAAGAGGAAGAACAGGAAGAGGAGGAAGAGCAGGAAGAGACACAGTTTTTGCCAGAGGAGCCCAGGAGGTATAATCGAAAAGAGAACTACATTTGGCAATTTTTTTAATTTCCTGAGGGGCAAAAAAAAGTGAATGCACGCTACGTGTTTTGCCGTATATGCGATGATAGACTGTCAAGGGGGACTGATAAAAAATACAGTTACGGCAATTACACTATGCATCGGCATATGAGTAGGTGGCATCCAAACAACTATAGTGCTGCCCAGCTACGTGATGAGCAACAAAATCCCCCTGCGATGGCAAGAAGATCAGTTGTTCAAGCAGTGTCGGGACCAGAGGCGAGGGAGATGGTCCCAAACATTCAAATGAAGTTTGGGGAAGTGAAGCAAGTGTGCGTTCGCTGTAATCAACTCATTTGCTACAGAGAAAGTAGCATTACTCTCATTATGAAAGCTATTGAAAATCATGTTTGCCCGAAACGCCCCAAACAATAAATTCTTCTTTTTTTCGTTGCTCCTGTTGAGCCCTTTTCAATGAATCGTTTTTGTTTCCCCCCTCCCCCCAAAAAAACAAAAAAATATCAAAATGGTCAGAAAATACAAAAAAAAATAAAAAAAATGTTCTGAAAAATAATTAAAAAAATTTAAAACAACAAAAACAAAAAAAAAGTTCTTTTCAGAACTACCTCCCCATTATAAAAAAATTGGTAGAATTTTTGAAACTCTGCCAACCTCTATTTCTTTTAGTTCGCTTCCCGGTCCGCAGTCCGGTACGCGAACTGGGAGCGAACCAAAAAAATGTTTTTAAAAAAAGAACAGTAAGTATAAGGGAAGGAAACAGACAGTTATGTTAAAAGAAAGACAGCTATAGGGAGTAAACAAAAGATACTGTTACCCGCAATCCACTGCTGATCATGTCACATATTACATCATTCTGGACATGGTCAATGACATCATCAGCAGTGGATTGCGAGTAACAGAATCTTTTGTTTACTTCCTATAGCTATCTTTCTTGTAACATAACTGTCTGTTTCCTTCCCTTATACTTACTGTTCTTGTTTTTAAAAATTTTTTGAGATCAATCAGAAACAATAACATTAATAGAGACAGAATGAGTGAATAAAAATGAAGAAGTATGAGAAGAGAGGGACTGAGAAAAATAGTAGAAGGAGTAGAATAATTAAGTAATAGAGAAAGGAATGAGGGAAGTAGCAAACGCAGGAAAGTAAGGATTAAAGAAATGAAGCAGTAGAACTAATAGATGTTAAATGTGATAGATTAAATGATTGATTCAGGATGACGATAAGGTGTGGCCTCTCCAAAAGTTTGTTTAAGGTGAGGCCTACTCAGGGTTGCATTTCAAATTTATGCTTGTTGAAGAATACAGAGGAGATAATACATGTGAAGGCCTACCATTGAAGTAAAACATGTCCACTTCACTCTTAAACAACGGCCAGACCTCTTCTGTGTCCATAGACAGACCTAAACTTCATCTGCACAATGTCATTCGTAAACGTAGAAAACACAAGTAATGTAATTGAAAAACGTGCAGTTTTTTTTGCTCATTTCACATTCACATCACCTGTGTTGCCTTTGCTTAGGTATCTCATAGTGCAGATGTAGTCCACGATAAAAAAACAGTACCCAGAAGTGCAGCACTGTAAGCATTAACTTTGACACTTACAGAAGCCTCAGTTTCTCCATATCTACCTCACATTTCTAAATGTATATCATAAGTACAAAAAGTAGAACATTAATTATACATGTTAAATGGTTTATTTTTGCTGTTCTCAGAATCTATCAAATTTCACTTAAATCAGTGACTTGAAGGTATTCATCATGTAACAGCGGGGAAAAAAAAACACAATCAAAATGATTGTGTTTAAAAAACCCATACAACATAAGAAATCTGAATTCAAAACTCCTTAAAATTAACTTACTTTCCATAACGTCGAAGGATGTCCTATGAACAGCGTACACTCTGTTGTGCTATAAATATTTTCAGCCCGCCACTTTCTGAAAGAAAACTTCCATCGTTTTGAAAAATATGTTACATACAATAAAAGACTTCTCACATTCTACCACATGTTTCCACTTGGCCAAATCATGTTGCAGCGATTTACAACTCTTGTAATTCTTGTAATCAAATCCCGTCATTTTCTATTTTCGCAACTTTCAAAAAGAAAACATTTAAGATTACTTTCACAATCCCGCACTACTAATATCTTACCCTTCTTGCTCACTCATGTTCTACTTTTCCTATGACACTGATACTGCTTACTATGAAGCAGACTTACTTGCATCAGGTTTATATAGTTGGATTTTTAAAATGACATTATAATTAAAAGTTTTGGACCAATAATCTAGACAGCATTGCAGACTTACATTCCCTCTACTTCATGAACCTTTTGCAATTCCTCAGAGGAAATCCCGAGATTCTTTCCTTAAAATTTTGGTTTTAAAAACACCAGGTAAGAATTTTTAAGGTCAAATGGCAATTTTTTTTTGAAAGTTACAACAGAATCGTTGCAGAATGACCAGCCGTTTCTAGACTTTAAATAAGCTGTGTAATGTCCTGATGTTGTTGAAGGACCATCGTGATAGATAATTGCTACAGTTACAAAAGTCCTTCCTGATATTGACAGCTGAGAAGCAACGAATTTTTTTATTAAAGTTGACAATTTTGATCCATCAGGCCTACATCGTTGGATCATTAAAATGACATACTGGCCATATCTTCGTAAAAATAATGTTGACATCATTTCAGATTTACATTGGCTACACTCCATGTTGTGATCAGCTGCATTTACTAGCTTATTAAAGGAGACTGATTTACTGTCTGGCAAAGTTAAATATATAAATCTTTCTGAGTCTACACTAGTAGTACTTGATACCGTACAGTTCTCGCAGTCATGCTGCCATTGATAAGAAAGCCCAAAGAGGTGATCTACATCTACACCCTCATCTTGCAATACATCAAGCATATACATTAAAAACTCCTGACAATCCTGCTGATTATTTTCAGAGAAGTCTGTTTGACCTGAACATTCATCTAACAGATAACGAACTTCAGACACACTTTCTACTTTTGTTCGATCAGTGCTACATTTCTCTAACACAGAATTCAACAAACAGCATAAACTTTGTTCCGAATTGAACACAATCTGTTCTTTTAAAGTCTCTAGTGAAAAGAGAACATTAACCACTACATTTGCATAGCAGTTGACACCAGAACTGTTTTCAAATTGAAAACCGACAACATCTTCAACAGAATCCGTTTTCTTTCTGCTTACAATTTTCGGTTCATCGACTTTTCGGCTTTTTGCTACAACCTCCCTACTATTAGTGATATTTCTTTGTTTCCGGCCTACCACACGTTTCTCAAACAAAGTATATTGAGGCAAATGTGGCGCATACTCTTTTCTTAACCTATTGTATTCCTTAACACAATCTAGATCCGCACAAATGTTTATGACATCACAATCAATCAAGTACAATCCCGATAAAGATCTCACTCGTGACAAAGCCACATATGCCATACCTTCCTTGAACACAGAACTTCCAATATTCACCAATGCACTATCTACTCTTAAACCTTGTGATTTATGGATTGTCACTGCATATGCCAAGCAAACAGGAAACTGTTTACGGCGAACATATAAGTCTTTAACAAGCAAAAACCTAGCAGAACAACGACCAATTACCTGTACTTCCTCAATGCCATCAAATTTAATTTTTAAAAATTCAATTCCATCTCTACTGCTGTATTTCTCAAAATCAACAACATTACCCATTGATCCATTTACCAGACCTCTTTCAACATGTAAATTCCTTCTCAAAATGATTCGGCAATTCAAACACACATTCAAAGTCTTTTCAAAACCCGCTGTTTTAGATATAGTCTTCTCTTATGAATCCAATTTTGATTTCAAATTCTCAGACAAAATAATTGTTGATCCCATATGCTCTATTCTGTCAATAGCTTCAAGTTTCACAATCTCTTGCTTTTCTAAATTCAACATTTTGTTGTTGAAGATGGCACATTCTGCAAGAGTTGGCATCAAACATATTCCGGATTTCTTCTCAGTTATTTTCTGAAAAATATTCTCAGGCACTACGTCTTGTTCTGGATATAAATTTGACAGTAATCGTGCATTTAAAGCTTCTTTGCCATGCTCGGTCACTTTTCCAATTCTAATATCTTGTAGAATATTCTTGTAATCTTCATCCTTCGCCTGACGCATATTTTCATGCAGTTCAGCATAATTGAAGTTTAACCATATATTGACGTTGCCAATGCTCCCTAGGCACTTCCTGGTATCTTCATGCGTGAGTATTTTGAACACAGGTTGTCCTTTTACTGGTGTCAGCTGCAGAAGATCTCCGAAAACAATGATGTGTTTGCCACCAAATAACACATCATACTCAGTTTTAAGAACTTCTTGCATTCTCAAATGCACAAAGGCAAGCATGACATTGGAAACCATGCTTACTTCGTCAATGATAAGAAGTTTCATTTTCCTCAAGACTCTTGAAACTTCACAACAAGCATCCCCAGATAACTTGTGGTATTGTAATTTGTTGTCATGCTCCACTGGCAGCATCAGTAGACGATGCAAAGTAATACCTTTAATGTTATGTGCTGCCAGTCCAGTAGGAGCGGTAACAACACAAGACAGCGATGACTCAGTCCTTTCCTGCAAATAACAAGAAATTGCTTTAATAAGGAAACTTTTTCCAGTTCCCGCTTCTCCACTCACGTACAGTCGGACAGGCTTCAACGACGTACATGAGCACTCTTTCTTCTCATGACTTAATCCATGATTAATTTGCTTGGTAACTTCGTCATATATTTTCCTCTGCTCAACGTTGAGTTGTTTTTCCAAGTTTTCTAAGTTAACTGCATCCTCCTGAGCATGTGCCATGGCTCTTTCCACTTCATTCATAGCAGTGGCAGCTTCATTTTCGATAATAGGTCCTCCTACTGGATCCTGACTCAATGAAACAGAACTCTGACTGTCCTGAGAACTGTCTCTGGCAATCTCGGCTGCAATCGTTGCTTCCTGCTCAATTTCCAAAGTCAACATTTCTTGATATTTGGGAAAAGCAGGACATTCTATGGTCTCCTTAGCAGCAGTGAAAGAGTCTTCGTAACAGAGGAAATCTCCAAGCAGTTCCTCTTCTGCACGCCAAGGCTTGAAAAGTTGCAAAAGTGCTAAATAGAAAAACTCCTTTTTTTCTGGAGATTCGCCACTCAATTTTCGATGGTTTACTAATTTATTTATTTATTTATTTATTAAGCAATTTGTAATGCGCAGACTAAACCCGAAGGTATCAAGGCGCCTATCAAAATCAAAAAACAGAAAATATACAGAAAATAGAGTGCCACTAATGCAGAATGGCACTAGGAGTATGCAAGTATGAAAAGATGGGTCTTGAGCGCAGATCTAAACGTTTGCAGAGAGGGGCTAGATTTTACTTCTAGAGGGAGGGCATTCCACCACTTGGGTGCCAAAAAGGAAAAGGCCCTACCTCCCCATCTTACTTTTCTGACACGAGGTACAGAGAGAAGGAGTTTGTGACCAGAGCGGAGATATCTACTAGGGTTGTGCCGAGAAAGAATGGATCCCAAACTTGAGGGGTTGGGTTTAGCAAGAGCTTTGTACACTAGGCACAGGGATTTGAAACGGATCCGGTATTCAACGGGGAGCCAGTGCAGTTGTTTTCGGGCTTCAGTGGCAGAGGCACGCTTGGGTAGGTCAAGAGCAAATCTTGCTGCTGCGTTCTGGACCACCTGCAAGCGCTGTAGATGACTCTTGTTCAACCCTGCATACAGCGCATTGCAGTAGTCCAGACGCGAGCCCAGGAAGGCAACAGCAAGTTGCTTTCTTGCCTGGGGTGACAGAAAGTGCCTGATTTTCCTCAGAGTGTGAATAATCCCCCAGCAGGTCGAAACAGTCCTGTTGACCTGTTGGCACATACTGAGGTTGGGGTCGATCATAACTCCCAGGTTTTTGGCTGACTGGGTGGGCTCGGGACATGCACCCAGCGAATCCGGCCACCACTCCGCCGACCAGGTCGATTCCTTTCCACCAAAGACCATCACCTCTGTCTTCTCCCCATTCAGCTTGAGTGAATTGTGGATCATCCACTGGCCAACTGCCTCCATGCAGGATCTAAAATTTGCGGCAGTTGACGTAGCTGGCTGGGAGAGAGAGACTAGGATCTGGGTGTCGTCCGCGTAGGACACTACCTCCATCCCAAAAGATCTAATAAGTCTGGCAAGGGGGGTCACATAGATGTTAAAAAGGGTAGGGCTAAGCGCTGACCCTTGTGGGACCCCACATTGCACAGACAGGGATGGAGATAGGAATGAGCCCAGCATTATCCTTTGTTCTCTGTGTTCGAGAAAAGAGGAAAGAAGTCCCAGAGCAGACCCGCGAACACCGATTTCCCTTAGGCGAGATGTTAATACCGCAGGAGAAAGGGTGTCGAAGGCCGCAGTAAGGTCTAACAGGATAAGGAGGGAGGTCTGACCCTCATCAACTCTGGTGCGGATGGTATCCAGCACTATGGTGAGGGCAGACTCGGTGCTATGTTCCCTCCTGAACCCGTGCTGGGAAAGATCCAAACAGCCCGAACTCTCCACAAATGCCGCCAGATGTTTATTTAAATAGGCTTCAAGCATCTTTGCGGGAGCCGGGAGCAGTGAAATGGGGCGAAAGTTCTTTAGCACCCCGGGGTCCAGAGAAGGCTTTTTAAGCAAGGGTTTTACAACAGCATTTTTCCACAATTGGCATTTTCTTTGCTTGACCAGACATCCCTCACTTCCAATTACAGCATACACTCCTTTCTCAATATCTTCTTTGATGTTCCTCTTGAATATATAATTTTGTAGAACCTCATATAGACAAACATTCTCAAGGTGACTGCTTCGATTTGGATAATATGTATCCAACATGTTGGTCTTCA
Organism: Lissotriton vulgaris; assembly: GCF_964263255.1. NCBI lineage: Eukaryota > Metazoa > Chordata > Amphibia > Caudata > Salamandridae > Lissotriton > Lissotriton vulgaris. Next base: position 886,250,894 of record NC_141694.1, read on the forward strand.
AAATGTTGGTACTGTTTGGTTCCTTTTCCGCCAAATACTCAATTTCCCGGACAGGTTTTAGAACTCAATTTCGCGTTGCAGCAAGACCAAGACTCGCCCAAATGATACTCCTGGATTTGGCATAGAGACTTGCTGAAGACAACCGGTCAGAACATTCGTAAGCTCCGATTTCTCGATGCGACAACATCTTCAAACTGAAACTGTACAATTTCTTGCTGAGGCTTTTTTCATGGGAAATATCCTCCCACATATCCTTTTCTTTTTTGGTGATGTAAGATGTCACATACCGAGCCACAGCCATACAGTTGTCAGCCACAAACTGTATATCCATGTTAGCATTCCACATGGACAAAATCACTGGGTTGTAGTCGTTGATGTACTTGGACTCTTCATTCCTTTTCAAATTGTATGTATTTTTGGGTGATTTCCTCGTCACATTGTCGCAGAGAAGACATCAAACTGTTCACTCTTCCTTTAGAAATCACCGGTCGTGGAAAGTTGAAACGACATTTGGTGTAGAATTTGTCCTTATTTCTGAATTTACGACGACAGTACTTTCCACAACGATGGCTTTGGAAACGTAGAACTTGTTCTCTTAGGCTTTTCTTCTCCGTTGCATTTGGAACAGCACATGTAGAATACTGTTCTATGAAACTCATCACTAAGTCATCCGGATCTGTTCCAAATTTAGGTGCATCCTTGATCCACAGCAGCATATGTATATGAGGAGCACCTCTTGCTTGGTACTCCTTTCTCCAGAAGAAATCCAACACCTCTCCAAGAGGTGGATTCTTCTTATTTGTGATAAAAGACATCATAGCTTCAAATCTATGATTGAAGTATCTGCATACATTCACTGGATCCAAAGAACACAGTTCTCCAGGTGTCTTGAATTCAATGTTTTCAATATTTCCATTTGCCTCTCGTAGAAATTCAAGTAAGTCTTCCCAGCCATACTCGGCACAGCTCAGAGTGAGGAACCATGTTGGAGTTCCTAAGTTCCTCAGCATACATTTTAAATCACCATGACGACGGTACCAGTACTCATTAGTACCACGCTGACACGCCATGAGATTAATTAGGTGAGAATCCAAAATACTGTCTTGGACATTGACTTTATGCATAAAGTCACTTGCCGAGATGTTTCGCATCTGTATACCACTTTTTAAGATGTGGTTCACTGCATATGACAGTCCAGACAGATCGCTTTCAAACAGGAGATGAAACAAATAGGGAATGCATTGACGAAACCTAGGATCTTCTGCATACAATCGTAAAGTCCGGTATTCAGACGCAGGAATTTGATGAGGTCGCTCATCATATCTTCCTCCTTGACCTGTGGGAAATAGCTGTGGGAAACACCGAGCTTCCAAACTTTCCTCCCAAACACTAATGGGACTCCCTTTGGCTTGTTTCATTTGAAACAACTCAATAGCATTCCCCATGACTTCCTTGACTTTACTTTCTCAATTTGGCCAGCACACAAATCGCTATCCTCTTCATCACTTACTTCCTCTTCTGCAACATATACATTCTTATAGTACTTATTATTTTTCTTCAAATACAATGTTGCCTTTTTGACTTTCCTAACATCCACTAAATCTTGCCATATTTTCTTATTCTTTGTCGGAACCCCATTAACCAAGATAACCAGAGGTTCCTCTTCCACTTTTTCTACTCCAATTGTGTTAATGTTTTTGTTCAAATCTAGAGGCAAATAAACAACTCTTCCCTTTAATCCTCTCTGTAAATCTGATGGAGGCAACTTCCCTGTCTTTGGCTCCATTCTTACAATAGCCTGAAAGGGATGGATACTTTGAATCAAAATAGATTCATAAGTATTTAAATCCTTCAATTCAGAAGGAATCTCAACCAATTCCAGATTATTATGAACCGCCCTAGCAGGCATCTGGTTTTGGTTTAATTTGTTACAACAATAAGTACACACACGTTGATCCGATCCCAAATCAAAATAATTTTCTACCATCAAGTATGTGGCAAAATCCTTCCATTCACTATTATTTTCCCTTTCACTTTTTGCATATAAATCCACTAACTTAATCTGATTCTTGTAATAAGTGTGTCGACAACACACACAAATGAAATTAGGCCTCTCACTTGATTTCATCTGAAACGTGTCAATTTCCTTCTGAAAATTATCTGTACTGGAAACCTGTACATTATCTTCAACATTACCCTCTACTTCTGGGTCAATTTGAACATTCTCATCTTTACGTCCAAAGTAACAAAACTCAATTTCTTCACAAATATTCTTGACATCTATTTCAGAACCATGCAAAAGAGCAGCACATAATTGTTTAAGCATAATTGCTGGACTCTTAGCATGATACAACATTCTCACTAATTTCCTCACTTTATTATGATGCACTGCTAGCATCCTGAAATGATGAAAAACACTCTGGCATACTCTCCTGGAAAGACAAGCTAGTGAATGACCACGCAAACCTGTCATTTGTCTCACTCTGCAAGGATCTAATTCTTGCAACAACTTCATTTTCTGCTTCAAACTTTTCTTATTAAATGTCCGTACAAAATCACAAAACAAATTGATGGGATCCTGTCGCACACTGCAAATAGAACTACACTTCCAAATGTACACAGGACCCTTAGGACGTCTTCCTAAAACCTCATTACCTAACACCTCGTCTGTCTCTGTTGTCACAAGTTTTTCTTTTTCAACTGGACAACCATCCTTCACTTCATAAGCTCGACCACTGGTGTCAACTGCAAACACCAAATCATTATCCTGAAAATAACTCTCCTCATTAAAAAATGCCTCACAACTTGAACTATGCATCCATTCTCCGGAAAAAACTTCACAAAAGTTACTACGATTTACTACTCTCTTCCATCTACTATTTGATTTGAAATCAGTAATTACCTTGTTTAGTTTCCTAATTCTATTGATTACCAAAATAAATAACTTTCGCTTAATTTCGAAAGCATGATCAATAATTTTCTCTACATTTTTCTTCTTCTTATAAAATGCCACTTTCTGTTGGCCTTTCTTAATATTTTTTAATAAATTAACTATTATCCTGTTGCGGAACATTCGTTTTTGAATGTCCCTAAACTGTTGTTTCCTTCTACTATCATGCACAGAGTTATCTCTTGCTCTAGCAGTAACATTTTTGATTGGTCTTTCCTTTCCATTTAAATTGCTTCTCTTTTTCTGGACTGAAACATTTTTTGTTGAAATATTTTTTTTACTACAAATATTTCTTATGAATGATTTCGTGCTCTTACCCGGAGCTTTCTTGATGATTTCACAAGTTTTTTGGGAGAGGACTGCTGCAATAATAGATGATCCTGCTGTCTTTGACGTTTTCTAGCCTTTCTAATTCGATTCTTAGTTGGCATTTTTCAAATTTTGAAATGATCTGCAGTTGAATCTGTGGAAAAATATAATAAAAAATGTTATTAACCACTATTACCAAACAGTAAATGAATAACAGTCATCAAAAACTTAACACCCTACTTATTATTTAACATAGCAAATCTTTTGCACCACCACTGCGTCCCAAAAGTGACGCACAGGGGTACAAAACAGGCATACACCTATCATAAATTTCTCCCTAACCTTTTAAATGATTGATTCAGGATGACGATAAGGTGAGGCCTATCTAGAGGTTTGTTTGGGCCCAGATCTTTGGACTGGGGTGAATGTGTGTCATTGATCCACATTCGGTCCATCACCTGTTTTGTTTGTTTGAGGTGAGGCCAACACACGGTTGCAGATGAGATTTTCGCTTGTTGAAGAAAACAAAGGAGATAATACATGTGAAGGCCTACCAATGAAGTAAGTCATGTCCACTTCACTCTTGAACAAAGGGCATACCTCTTTTGAATCTGTGGTCAGACCTAAACTTCATCTGCACAATGTCATTCATAAACTTAGAAAACACTAGTGATGTAATTGAAAAATGTGGAGTTTCTTTTCCTCATTTCAGAATTACATCACCTGTGTTTCCTCATTGACTGAAAATGTCCTTGAGACACATGAAAGCATTTTTTTGAATGCCCTTGCACCATTTTTGGGACATTTTTAACATGGCTATGTAACTCCCATAATCAAAATCTAAATTTGCCAAGCACAGGTGGGAGCGTATTTACAAGAAACTTGCCCCATAAAGAACGCTTTCCATTTAAAAAGGGAAAAATAACATCATAGACACTCAAATGCCTTATAAATATGACCCAAACAACCTATGAAGCTCTAGCAGTACATATCCAGAAATGTAATTGATTTCAAAAAATCGTTTTTAAACACAGCATATAAATCAATTGTATACCTACATTCAAGAGGAAATGACTGAAAATGTCCTTGAGACACATGAAAGCGTTTTTTTGAATGCCCTTGCACCATTTTTGGGACATTTTTAACATGGCTATGTAACTCCCATAATCAAAATCTAAACTTGCCAAGCACAGGTGGGAGCGTATTTACAAGAAACCTGCCCCATGAAGAACGCTTTCCATTTAAAAAGGGAAAAATAACATCATAGACACTCAAATGCCTTATAAATATGACCCAAACAACCTATGAAGCTCTAGCAGTACATATCCAGAAATGTAATTGATTTCAAAAAATCGTTTTTAAACACAGCATATAAATCAATTGTATACCTACATTCAAGAGGAAATGACTAAAAATGTCCTTAAGACACATGAAAGCGTTTTTTTGAATGCCCTTGCACCACTTTTGGAACATTTTTAACATGGCTATGTAACTCCCATAATCAAAATCTAAATTTACCAAGCACAGGTGGGAGCGTATTTACAAGAAACTTGCCCCATGAAGAACGCTCTTCAATTGAAATGGGAACAATAACATCAGAGACACTCAAATGCCTTACAAATATGGCCCAAACAACCTATGAAACTCTAGCAGAACATATCCAGAAATGTAATTGTTTTCAAAAATCGTTTTTAAACACAACATATCTGTTTCAGCTTACATGAGAGACCATGGAATGGGCTCCATGTACAACAATAACTTGTGTTACTGCATGCCAGAATGCTACACCGAATATGCAATTACAATTTCTCACAGAAACAAAATCTATTTGTATATCACTTGAGACAAAGCCACATTTTAAAAACACAGCTTTCTTCATCATTTTCTCCTTAAATCATACTATTCTCTATCTAAATTAAATAAATCTTTTCTCACCTTAGCAAATACTTTTTGAGTTTCAAAACAGTCTCAGAAATACTCCAAATTGTCTTCAGCAGAACAAAGAGGATGCACTCCAGAGGCTGCAGCTATAGAAAGCACAGAAATGCTGATATTCATTACACATATCTCTCATATTAGCCAATCGTAACTCCTCCCTCACTTTTTTCAAATCAAAACCCTTCCCCCCTCTGCCCTCTCTGCCTTTTTTGCTTAGCAACCACCTCCTGAAAGACCTCTCATGTTTAAAAGTGCACACAACAATGTTTCAATTGAACTCTGAACTCTCAGTGCACCTGCGTATCCAGTGCAATCTTTCATTAAATGTTTTTTCCTTGACCATTCATATTACATCTTTCAAAGAACACATCCATGCACCCTAACTTTCTGTTTTCAGAAATGGAAATGCACCAATCACTGCTAATGAATCATTAGCACTGGAAATCCACAGTTTTTTTTCTTTACAAACTCCTACTGTTTCAACTGCCCTTTCATTACCACACTTCATCTGACTGCAGCCCAACCTTCTCTCACCATGTTTAATGTCTGGATTGTTGGACATAGTTACATCTACTGGGCTCAAAGGTATGCTGAGAACAGAAATTTACCTAACCTCAATTTACAAGATGTGGAAATTAAGTGGTTGGGCCAAAGAGGATTAAAATGTCACCAATTGATACCATTGGTGAAAACCTTTATGCATTTGCCAAAACCTGACCTGTTAATTGTGCACTGTGGAGGTAATGATTTGGGCACTTTGACTGGGGTAGGTCTGGAAATGCTTTTAAAGGACACCTTTGAGCAATTAATGGCACTTTTTCCTCAAACTGCCTTGGTATATTCCAATATATGCCAAAGACAGAAATGGAGGTGGTCCAACCAATATTGTCCACAAATTGAGAAGTCGAGGAAGCATGTAAACAAATCTGTTTCAGCTTACATGAGAGACCATGGAATGGGCTCCATGTACAACAATAACTTGCGTTACTACATGCAAGATATCTACAGGGGAGATGGAGTTCACTTCTCAGATGAGGGCAACAGAATTTTCATTTTGAATTTAAGACTGTGCATTGGTACCTACTTATAAGTACCAAAATGTACCATAAACCCAAAAGCTCTTCTCAGAGCTACCCTACATCTGATCACTCACAATTATTATTTTTCTCTAACTTTTTTCTCTAATTTTCATCAAACTACGCTCCAAGAGCGCTATCCGGTACGCGAACTGGAAGCTAACCGCGCAAAATTAAAAAAAAAAATGTTTTTTTCCCGCACATATGGTCCTCCTCAGCCACCCTCAGAAAACCTAGGGGGTCAAGATACATCTACTGTGCCCCCTTCTACCCATTCTGAACATTATTTGCCCTCCATCTTGTATCTTAATTCGAACGAAACACAAAATGGTGGACTCCCGTTACGCTGCTGGTTCGCGGACCGGGACGCATACCGGAAAGCGGTCCAATAAAAATGGTGGGAAAGTAATTCACAGAAAAACGACTGGAGACACTCTCACCAAATATACATTAGCTCATACTACATAACAATCCCTTTCATTTTCACAAATTTGATTGAAATTCCATTTAGCCATTAAGCCTGTAGACCTCTCCAAATACCGTGAGGTAAATTACTTCACAAAACACATCTGAAGTGTTGGAATTGACAACCAATGAAAATGTTACTTTCATTTTCTACTTTTATTACCTGACATTTGATTGGTTAAATACCTGAATATATATAAAGGAAGACAAGAAAACATAGCCATTTTGACTGCTACTTCTTGTTGTACATTACATTTGAATTGTTAGTAAACACTTCAACTTGTTTGTGAAGGTAAGTTGTTATTTTTAAAACTGAAGTATATTGTACACTATAAATTAATATGGTAAACTTTTTCTGATAGTTATATACTATCCCTCTGTAGTAGTTATAGATTTAGATAGACTTCTCTGTTATAGTTATGGATGGAGTTAGACTTCTCTTGGTTAAATCACAGACACTTTTTTATAGTCCTACTTCCACTCTGATACTATACACTGCCAAAAGATAAATTCACTGATAAAAACTGCCTATCTAAAATTAATCCCAACAGTGCCCTATCTCTAGTAATATATATTTTTTTAATCCAAATTTCAGGCAAAATGGAAGACGAGCAGCAAGTTCAATTTAAAATTATACTGGAAGAGAGCAGCAAAGGAAACATTGATGAATTTATGGATGAAAGTAGGGACCAGGAACTACTTCAATGTGTGGAAGCAGTGGATAACCTGCTTAAAAATGAGGACATTTTACACCCTCATAGACTTCAAAATATATTCAATGACAAATATGAAATTTCTGACAATGAAATGTTAGAAAGTTTAATAAATTATGAAACACAATCAAAATAAAAAAAAATGCTTAAAAAATAAAGAAAAAAAAAATAATCAACAAAAACAACAAACAATTAACATACAGTATTTGAAAAGTCTATCATTCTTTTTTCCTTATAGTACGCTGCCCAGAACGCTTTCCGGTTCGCGGACTAGGCGCTCACCACGCAAAAAAAAAAAAAAATTTTTTTTTTTTGCCCTGCTGGGCCCTTTTAAAACCTCCACATAAAACCTAGGGGGTCAACGAGGATCTACTATGCCCCCTTATGGTAATTTCCCCCTTTGTTTTGGCCTCCTCTTGTCTCTCGATCCTACCGAGAGACAAGATGGCGGCCGCTCCGGACTGTTTAGAATGTTGACAGACACAGGAGAGCAATCAGATTCGCATCGCAAAGTTCCGTTACGCGAAAAGTACGCGAACCGGAGCGCAGCCCGGAGCGCTGTTACAGATATATATCTTTTTTTGAACGTTAATTTCTCAAAATCCACTGAAGCACATATATTGAGACCTAGCAAAGGCATATCGGGCTAACAGTCCCTACAATTTTGCCAAGTTTCGTGCAAATCCATTCAGCCGTTCGGGCTAAAAGTGAGGCCAACCGCCCTATGGAAATTAACATGGGAAAAACGTGTTTTGGGACCCCCCTTTTTTCTCGGCCCCCCCTTGCCGAACCCCCCCCCCAAACTTTCAGGGGCTGCTCAGAAACAAAATGTGCCATTTTCCTGAAAATTTCAGCCAATTCCGTCCACAAACGCCAAAGTTATTAGACATAGAAATTTCAGAAATCCCATAGGGAAAAAATCCTAACTATATATACCTAGGTAATATATATATATATATATATATATATATATATATATATATATATATATATATATATATATATATATATATATATATATATATATATATATATATATATATATATATATATATATATATATATATATATATATATATATATATATATATATATATATATATATATATATATATATATATATATATATCAAACCAACGAGTTGCCTCCAGTGATGAAGCCACACCCAGCGTGTAAACTCCGTTTATTTCAAGGATTGCACAAGCCAGGCAGAAGTACACAAATGTCAGCCAAACGCGTTTTGGGCGAGGATCGCCCTTGATCACTGGCAAGGAAATAGCAGCAGAGCAGTCCTATGAGCACAGTTAAGTATCCCGCCCATGTGGGCGTGTGCCTCAGGGAATTGTTGTTCTTGAAGTCCGCTCTTTAAGTGACACCATGAATGGGCGCCGTTATTCCCCAAAAATGGGATGATATTGTATGCGAGCTGGGCTGCAGGACACATACCCACTTGGGAAGATAAACATTTTTGGGGAATAACGGCGCCCATTCATGGTGTCACTTAAAGAGCGGACTTCAAGAACCACAATTCCCTGAGGCACACGCCCACATGGGCGGGATACTTAACTGTGCTCATAGGACTGCTCTGCTGCTATTTCCTTGCCAGTGATCAAGGGCGATCCTTGCCCGAAACGCGTTTGGCTGACATTTGTGTACTTCTGCCTGGCTTGTGCAATCCTTGAAATAAACGGAGTTTACACGCTGGGTGTGGCTTCATCACTGGAGGCAACTCGTTGGTTTGATGTTTAGCGGCTGGCCCGGCCGCGATGAAGCCCCACTGCGCAAACATGCAGGACCTCCATGCAGGATACTGAGAAGCACGTGAGGGACATCGTGTCCACTTCAAGGAGGATGATATTGTATGCGAGCTGGGCTGCAGGACACATACCCACTTGGGAAGATAAACATTTTTGGGGAATAACGGCGCCCATTCATGGTGTGATCATGAGTGATGTCATTGACCATGTCATGAGTGATGTAATATGTGACGTCATCAGCAGTGCATTGCAGGCGCGCAAGTTATAGTGAGTCCAACTAACTATAACGTGGGAATTTCAATGGTTTTATGTCAATAAAATTTCCAGCTAACTATAACTGGTGTGAAACCTATGGTTTTTTCAGTGAATTTCATAGGTTTTTTAAATGCTCATTCCTTTCTATATCGAGTTTCTAACCCATGTTTTTTTTACAATTTGCTGTTTTGTGTAAGTATTAATTTTGGAGTTTTTTTTTATATCATTTTTTCCTGGGGCGCTCTGGGTGCGCGCTCCGGTAAGCTCTGCGGTAAGCTCTCCGGTAAGCTCTCCGGTAATCTTTCTGGTAAGCTCACCGGTAAGCTCTCCGGAAAGCACACCCAGAGCGCTACTTTCGTTCGTGAAAAAAATAAGAATGAAAAGTTAATAATAATGCAAAACATTTCGTGCCATACAAATAAAAGCAGTTTTTTTTAATGAGGAAAATGATTATGCATTTCCGTAAAAGTATGATGACGTCACTTCGGCGCGCAACGTAAGCGCCCTCGGAAGCGCCTACGTTCGCGTCGCGTGTAAGACCCCGGAAGCGCCTACGTTCGCGCCGCGTGTGCGCCCCGGAAGTGCCTACGTTCACGCCGCGTATGGGCCCCGGAATCGCCTACATTCGCGCCGCGTGTGCGCCCCCAGAAGCGATCCAGAGCACTCAGCGTCAGTGCGTCAAGTCATGTGACCTTAAAATAACACTTTTCATTGGTTGCTATCAGTTTTTTTTACAAAGAATGAAATCTCCACCCATTTCCTTCACTTCTTCTTTCACTTTTGTGACTGCAAGACCTGCCTTTTTGCTCCTGGATATTTCTTGGTTTTACCATGGCTGCCAGACAATCCAGCAGTGATGAAGAACCAGAATTCATTAATGAAGAGCCTCCTCAACGAAAAGTTAAGGAACATTTTATTTGGAAATTTTTTAAAATCCCACCTGATCAAAAAAAGGTGAATGCTCCAAAAGTGGAGTGCAGGATCTGCAAAGAAGTGCTGTCGCGGGGTAACAACTTAAAAAAGTACTCATTGGGAAACTACACGATGATCCGACATGTGGAGAGGAAGCCCCCCAGAATTTTGCCCGGGAAAATGTCAGGGCTCTGGCACAAGAGGTTCCCAGTGATGGGGCCTCTACATCAACCAGAGGAGCAACTTCTTCTGGGAGAGGGAGATCACAAGAGCTGGTTCCGAACATTCAACCTGCTTTTAACCATGGTGCCCTCAGATGCAGATACTGCAATCAACTGCTTACCTTTGGAGAACAAAGTGTACAGCTCATGGTTCGAGCATTAGAAAACCATCGCTGCTCTTCCCACCCCTAGTTTCTTTTTGTTTTTTTTGCTCCTGTTGAGCAGTTTCCATTCCCTGTTTTTGTTCCTGTTTAGAAAAAAGAAGAAAACCAAAAGTTCTTTTCAGAACTACCTCCAATTCTCATCAAAGAGCTATATTCTAAAAAAAATGAAAAAAGAGTAAGTGAAATAGAGTGCATTGATAATGGAAAGGAGAATGAGTAAGAAAGAACAGAAAGGTATGAGAGGAGAAAGGAAGTGAAGTAGGAGGACTGAAAGAAGGTGAGTGTTAGGAAAGAAAGTAAGGAGAAGAAGAGTGAATATGGGGAATGTTGATATTCAAAGAAAATGTTGAAAAGGAACAGGGGTGTGGAAGGATAAGGAAAGATGCATTGCTGGAGTGGAAGGCAGAAGGCCTCATTTATGAAGCCATGCGTCACTTTAACGCCACCAAAGCATCACTTTTTGTGACGCATCAGTCCAATAAAAAATGCACCTTATTTATTCATATTTACAAAGTGGCGTTTCTCGGTAAATACGTCACTTTGTAAACCCCTGCGCCACATTAATCCTACGTCAGGTGTAATGTATGCACAAGGGACGTATTGACGCAAGAAAGGGTCGTAGAGGTGACACAGTGAATAAACTGGAGGCCTTATTTCTGAAAAGTGACGCATCGCTGCGTGAAAACAGCGATGCGTCACTTTTCTGTGCGCACTCCTTACGAAATTCCAGATGTGTCATATTTAATGTATGACGAATCATGTCGCAAGGAGTTACAGATACGTCAGTATTTCTGAAGTATCTGTAAACACAAAAGTGACGCATTTGTGAATTGCGTCACAAAAGTAGCGCAACTCCAGTAATGCGTCCTTTCACATAGGGAAAGCACCATGTGAAAGGTCTTGCGTCAGTCTTACACCTGCTGTGAGGCAGGCGCAAGATTTTGACGCAACAGCATCCTAAAAGTGACGCAGTGAAATCTCATAGATTTCACTGCATCGCTATTACGAAGCTTTTTGCGGGGGAACGCCCCCTCTGCATACATTATACCTGACGCAGGTATAATGTGGCGCAGGGTTTTAAAAAGTGACCCATCTAACTAGAAGCGTCACTTTTTAAATATAGCGCAACAAGGCGCATTTTTTTACACCGCTGGTGAGATGCGTCACTTTTCTGTGCGCACTCCTTACGACATTCCAGATGTGTCATATTTAATGTATGACGAATCATGATGCAAGGAGTTACAGATACGTCAGTATTTCTGACGTATCTGTAAACACAAAAGTAACGCATTGCTGGAGTGTGTCACAAAAGTGACGCAACTCCAGTAATGCGTCCTTTCACATGGGGAAAGCACCTTGTGAATGGTCTTGCGTCAGTCTTACACCTGCTGTGAGGCAGGCGCAAGATTTTGACACAACAGCATCCTAAAAGTGATGCAGTGAAATCTCATAGATTTCACTGCGTCGCTATTACCAAGCTTTTTGCGGGGGAGCGCCCCCTCTGCATACATTATACCTGACGCAAGTATAATGTGGCGCAGGGTTTTAAAAAGTAACCCATCTACCTAGATTCGTCACTTTTTAAATATAGCGCAACGATGCACATTTTTTTACACCGCTGGTGCGTCACAAAAAGTGACGCACAGGCGGCGCAAAACTGTCGCACGGCCTTCATAAATAAGGTCCTGGATTTTCCCCGTACTTCGCTCCCCGGTGTGCTTCCCGGAGCGCGTACCGGGCGCTCCCCCGGTGCAAATCGAAAAAATATATTTTTTAAAAATGCCCCGCGGGACCCTATTTTAGCCCCCACATTAAACCTAGGGGGTCAAGAGGGGATCTACCCTGCCCCTTTATAGTCATTTCTCCCTTTTTTTATGTCACCTCTTGTGTCTCGATCCTACCGAGACACAAGATGGCGACCGCTCTGGACTGTTTCGAATGTTTACAGACACCCGTGAACCAATCAGCTTTCCGCGCGCAAGTCGCGTGTCGCGCCTTGTGCGCTCCCCGGTGCGCGCACCGGAGCGCGCCTATAGAAATATATATTTTTTTGAACCTAAATTACTCAAAATCCACTGGAGCACATATCTTGAGACATAGCAAAGGCACATCGGCCTACCAGTCCCTACAATTTTGCCAAATTTGGTGGAAATCCATTCAGCCGTTCGGGCTAAAAGTGAAATCGACCGCCCTAGGGACCGCCAGTACTAACGGTCCCCAGTAGGTAGTTATAGTTAGGATTTTTTTCAATGTTATATCTCAAAATTCTATTTGGAATAACTTTGGCACCGGTTGACGAATCTGCCTGAAAATTTCCTCAAAATGGCCTCGTCAAGCTCCGGTCCTTCTCTGAAAGTTTGGGGGGGATTCGTCAAGCGGGGGCCAAGATAAAAGGGGGGTCCCAAAACGCGTTTTCCCCATGTTAATTTCCATAGGGCGGCCGATTTCACTTTTAGCCCGAACGGCTGAATGGATTTCCACCAAATTTGGCAAAATTGTAGGGACTGGTAGCCCGATGTGCCTTTGCTATGTCTCAAGATATGTGCTCCAGTGCATTTTGAGTAATTTAGGTTCAAAAAAATATATATATCTATAGGCGCGCTCCGGTGCGCGCACCAGGGAGCGCACCAGGCGCGACACGCGACTTGCGCGCGGAAAGCTGATTGGCTCACGGGTGTCTGTAAACATTCAAAACAGTCCGGAGCGGCCACCATTTTGTGTCTCAGTAGGATCGAGACACAAGAGGTGACATAAAAAAGGGAGAAATGACTATAAGGGGGAAGGGTAGACCCCCTCCTGACCCCCTAGGTTTAATGTGGGGGCTAAAATAGGGTCCCGCAGGGCATTTTAAAAAAATATTTTTTTTCGATTTGCGCGGGGGGAGCGCCCGGTACGCGCTCCGGGAAGCGCACCGGGGAGCGAAGTACGGGGAAAATCCAGGACCATATTTATGAAGGCCTTGCGACAGTTTTGCGCCGCCTGTGGGTCACTTTTTGTGACGCACCAGCGGTGTAAAAAAATGCGCATTGTTGCGCTATATTTAAAAAGTGACGCATCTAGGTAGATGAGTTACTTTTTAAAACCCTGTGCCACATTATACTTGCGTCAGGTATAATGTATGCAGAGGGGGCGCTCCCCCGCAAAAAGCTTGGTAATAGCGACGCAGTGAAATCTATGAGATTTCACTGCGTTACTTTTAGGATGCTGTTGCGTCAAAATCTTGCGCCTGCCTCACAGCAGGTGTAAGACTGACGCAAGACCTTTCACATGGTGCTTTCCCCATGTGAAAGGACGCATTTCTTGAGTTGCGTCACTTTTGTGACACACTCCAGCAATGCGTCACTTTTGTGTTTACAGATACGTCAGAAATACTGACGTATCTGTAACTCCTTGCGACATGATTCGTCATACATTAAATATGATACATCTGGAATGTCGTAAGGAGTGCGCACAGAAAAGTGACGCATCGCACCAGCGGTGTAAAAAAATGTGCCTCGTTGCGCTATATTTAAAAAGTGACGCATCTAGGTAGATGGGTCACTTTTTAAAACCCTGCGCCACATTATACCTGCGTCAGGTATAATGTATGCAGAGGGGGCATTCCCCCGCAAAAAGCTTCGTAATAGCGACGCAGGGAAGTCTATGAGATTTCACTGCGTCACTTTTAGGATGCTGTTGCATCAAAATCTTGCGCCTGCCTCACAGCAGGTGTAAGACTGACGCAAGACCTTTCACATGGTGCTTTCCCTATGTGAAAGGACGCATTACTGGAGTTGCGTCACTTTTCTGACGCTATTCACAAATGTGTCACTTTTGTGTTTACAGATATGTCAGAAATACTGACGTATCTGTAACTCCTTGCGACATGATTCGTCATACATTCAATATGATACATCTGGAATGCCGTAAGGAGTGCGCACAGAAAAGTGACGCATTGCACCAGCGGTGTAAAAAATATGCGCCTCGTTGCGCTATATTTAAAAAGTGACGCATCTAGGTTGATGGGTCACTTTTTAAAACCCTGCGACACATTATACCTGCGTCAGGTATAATGTATGCAGAGGGGGCGTTCCCCCGCAAAAAGCTTCGTAATAGCGACGCAGTGAAATCTATGAGATTTCACTGCGTCACTTTTAGGATGTTTAGGATGCTGTTGCGTCAAAATCTTGCGCCTGCCTCACAGCAGGTGTAAGACTGATGCAAGACCTTTCAAATGGTGCTTTCCCTAAGTGAAAGGACGCATTACTGGAGTTGCGTTACTTTTGTGACACAATTTACAAATGCGTCACTTTTGTGTTTACAGATACGTCAGAAATACTGACGTATCTGTAACTCCTTGCGACATGATTTGTCATACATTAAATATGACACATCTGGAATGTCGTAAGGAGTGCGCACAGAAAAGTGACTCATCGCACCAGCGGTGTAAAAAAATGCGCCTCGTTGCGCTATATTTAAAAAGTGACGCATCTAGGTAGATGGGTCACTTTTTAAAACCCTGCGCCACATTATACCTGCGTCAGGTATAATGTATGCAGAGGGGGCGTTCCCCGCGCAAAAAGCTTCGTAATAGCGACGCAGTGAAATCTATGAGATTTCACTGCGTCACTTTTAGGATGCTGTTGCGTCAAAATCTTGCGCCTGCCTCACAGCAGGTGTAAGACTGATGCAAGACCTTTCACATGGTGCTTTCCCTATGTGAAAGGACGCATTACTGGAGTTGCGTTACTTTTGTGACGCAATTCACAAATGCGTCAATTTTGTGTTTACAGATATGTCAGAAATACTGACGTATCTGTAACTCCTTGCGGCATGATTCGTCATACATTAAATATGACACATCTGGAATGTCGTAAGGAGTGCGCACAGAAAAGTGGCGCATCGCAACAGCGGTGTAAAAAAATGCACCTCGTTGCGCTATATTTAAAAAGCGACGCATCTAGGTAGATGGGTCACTTTTTAAAACCCTGCGCCACATTATACCTGTGTCAGGTATAATGTAGGCAGAGGGGGCGTTCCCCCGCAAAAAGCTTCATAATAGCGACGCAGTGAAATTTATGAGATTTCTCTGCGTCACTTTTAGGATGCTGTTGCGTCAAAATCTTGCGCCTGCCTCACAGCAGGTGTAAGACTCACGCAAGAATTTTCGCATGGTGCTTTCCCTATGTGAAAGGACGCATTACTGGAGTTGCGTTACTTTTGTGACGCAATTCACAAATGCGTCACTTTTGTGTTTACAGATACGTCAGAAATACTGACGTATCTGTAACTCCTTGCGACATGATTCGTCATACATTAAATATGACACATCTGGAATGTCGTAAGGAGTGCGCACAGAAAAGTGACGCATCGCTGTTTTCACGCAGCGATGCGTCACTTTTCAGAAATGAGGCCTCCAGTTTATTCACTGTGTCACCTCTACGACCCTTTCTTGCGTCAATACGTCTCTTTTGCATACAGTACACCTGACGTAGGAATAATGTGGCACAGGGGTTTACAAAGTGAAGTATTTACCTAGAAACGCCACTTTGTAAATATGAATAAATAAGGTGCATTTTTTATTGGACTGATGCGTCACAAAAAGTGATGCTTTGGTGGCGTTAAAGTGACGCATGGCTTCATAAATGAGGCCTTCTGCCTTCAACTCCAGCAATGCATCTTTTCTTATCCTTCCACACCCCTGTTCCTTTTCAACATTTTCTTTGAATATCAACATTCCCCATATTCACTCTTCTTCTCCTTACTTTCTTTCCTAACACTCACCTTCTTTCAGTCCTCCTACTTCACTTCCTTTCTCCTCTCATACCTTTCTGTTCTTTCTTACTCATTCTCCTTTCCATTATCAATGCACTCTATTTCACTCACTCTTTTTTCATTTTTTTTATAATATAGCTCTTTGATGAGAATTGGAGGTAGTTCTGAAAAGAACTTTTGGTTTTCTTCTTTTTTCTAAACAGGAACAAAAACAGGGAATGGAAACTGCTCAACAGGAGCAAAAAAAACAAAAAAAATTAGGGGTGGGAAGAGCAGCGATGGTTTTCTAATGCTCGAACCATGAGCTGTACACTTTGTTCTCCAAAGGTAAGCAGTTGATTGCAGTATCTGCATCTGAGGGCACTATGGTTAAAAGCAGGTTGAATGTTCGGAACCAGCTCTTGTGATCTCCCCCTCCCAGAAGAAGTTGCTCCTCCGGTTGATGTAGAGGCCCCATCATTGGGAACCTCTTGTGCCAGAGCCCTGACACTTTCCCGGGCAAAATTCTGGGGGTGCTTCCTCTCCACATGTCGGATCATCGTGTAGTTTCCAAATGAGTACTTTTTTAAGGGGTTACTGTAAAGAAGTTCAAACGTGGATAAAAGGTGAAATAAGTATTTATTGTAGAATAGGATCCCATCCACAGGATAAAGAACATGCCAGTATTCAGGTCCAAGCTCAACTGCCTAGCTAGTCTAAACATCACAACTACAGAATCTGTACAGAGCATTCTAATGCATGTGGCAACCTGGCAACAGGCTGCATAACCAAGAAGCTCAAGATGCCACACATCTCCCTCCTTATAACAGATAAAAATAAACAGAAAGCATTATCTTACAAAGTCATTAAAACGAGTAGGTATATGTGTAATCCTTGAAGATTTCCTTGTGATGACAGGACCAGCCATAGCCCGATGAGATGAGGTAGTTGTCGAAGAGCCAATCACAGGGTGATGAGATGAGATACCTGTAGGTGAAGAACTTGACACAGGAGATTTGGAATCGTCAACAAAATCTTTCTTGATCACCACAACTCTGTTCAAGTTCCAAATGCGATGATCAGATGTCTTGATAGCATTACCTAAAACCTTGATGACCTGAATGGGCTTCAAAAATGAAGCAGATAACATCTTGTTCTTCTTACATGGATTTCTTATAAGAACCCAATCACCCACATGCACCACCGTGTGTTTTACAGAATGTTTCAAATCATGAATTCTTTTCCTAGCTTGCAGCTTTTTCTCCTGACCTACTTTCCAATCCTCACTTTCATTAAAAACCTTGAGATGCAAACCATTAACCCAAGGCGGGGAGACCAAAGTATTTGGACATCTACCTCTGAAGAGCTCAAAGGGTGTTTTGCCCGTAGTGGCATGTGGTGATAACCTGTAAAGTTTAACCTTTTCAAAAACATCAGATTTCCAATCTGAACCTGCAGATTTAGACATTCTAATTGTTTCCTTGAGCACACGGTTAAATCTCTCCACGGTGCCATTCGTCTCTGGGTGATAGAGAGAAGATTTTTTATGTTTAACACCATGTTTAGACAAGAATAATTCCATCTCCCTAGAGACAAGTTGACTACCATTGTCTGTCAAAATGACGCTGGGAATGCCCTCCCTAGCGAAAAGTTTTTCCAAAAAGAGTATAACATGTTTGGACTCTATACCACGAGTGATAGCAATCTCTGGCCACCTTGAAAAGAAGTCTATTAAAACTAAGACATACCATTCAGACCCTGCTGAATATATAGGCCCAAGGATATCCAGGCCAACTTCTTCCCAAGGGCTATTTGGAAGCGTTCTGATAATCATGGGTTGAATCTTGGGCTTCGCCACCTTCTCACTCAAAGCACACTCCATACAGTCCCTAACTTTCCTCTCAATTTCCAAATCCATGTTGGGCCACCAGTACGACATCCTCAAATTCCCTTTTGTCTTTGAAATGCCCATATGTCCACTATGAGCTAATGAGATGAGTTCACTCCTAATAGATATCGGGGGAACCAGCCTAGTACCTCTAACAAGTAATCCATCATGTTCAGATAACTGATCTTTAACATGCCAAAATTTCTCCAACAAGTCTCCATCTTTTGGCTTGACCTTCCATCCAACCTTGATCAAATTCAAAATCTCCATAAGAGTCAAGTCTTCCTGCGAGGCCTGCAACCATTTACACTTATCAATGACACCCTCATCAACTGAACAAACCATTTCATCCTCACCTTCCAAATCCTCCTCCAGATCCAAATCTCCCTGAGAGACAAGACGAGATAAGGCATCTGCTACCTTATTTTCAACACCTGGCAGATACTTAACCTGAAAATTATAATCTTGTAACCCTACAACCCATCTTGTAATCCTACTGGAAACAGCATCAATCCCTTTTGTTTTTAAGATTTCACATAACGGTTTGTGATCAGTTCTCACTTCAAAAGTACTTCCCCACAAGAAGTTTTTCAATTTCTTTACGGCCCAATATACTGCTAACGCTTCACGTTCTACCACAGAATATCTTAGTTCTGGACCTCTTAAGCTCCTTGACAAAAACAAAATAACAACCTCACTCCCTTCACTCTTCTGTGTCAGAACTGCCCCTAATCCTTTTAAACTTGCATCTGTTATTAGAATAGATGTTTTCTCTGGGTCAAAACTATTCAATTTGGGAGCATTGCTCAATTTTCCCTTCAGGACAATGAATTCTTTTTCACATTCATCACTCCATACAAACTCTGTTCCTTTTTTAAGCAATGATCTCATGCAAACACACAAAGAAGCAAAACCACAAACAAACTTGTTATAGTACTCCGCCATACCAAGAAAGCTAATCAATTCTTCTTTGTTTTTGGGAGAGGACATCTTCATCATGGTGTTAATCAGACCAGCTTTCGGTGAAATACCATCCCCCGAGATTGTGTGCCCAAGATAATCTATGGAGTTTTTCCTAAATTTACATTTTTCCAGTTTAACTGTTAAACCAGAGTCACACAAACGTTGTAACACACCAACCAATCTTAAATCATGCTCCTCATCACAGCTCCCAAAAATCAGAATATCATCTTGGTAGACTCTCACACCTTCCAAACCTTTTAAGACACCTTCCAAAGCTCTTTGAAAAACTGAGGCAGCTGAGACTAGCCCAAATGGAAGCCTCACAAAGCGAAAAGTGCCAAAAGGTGTTACAAAAGCGGTCAGATCTTTTGAGTCTTCATCAAGTCTTATCTGATGGTAAGCGGATCTTAAATCCACCGTGCTAAAAACTTTTGCCCCTTTTAACAACATCAACATGTCTGTAATTTTAGGTAAAGGGTAGTGATCTACCACCACGCTCTTATTCAACTCCCTAAGGTCTATGCATAGACGGAGAGAGCCATCCGATTTCTTTGCGGCTACAATCGGAGCGACCCATTGGGTTGCTTCAACTTCCTCTATGATACCCTCCTTGACCAATTTCTCCAATTCTGCTTTAACTTGATCTCTAACAGTAATGGGTACACTACGTACCTTACAACAAACCGGCACAGCATCTTTCTTTAGTTTAATGTGATGTTCATAAATCCTCAAACAACCCAACTTCTCAGTAAAGACAGTTGGGAAACTCTTTCTTAGGTTATCTGAGAAGGGCTCATCACTACTCAGGTTTATATTGACAGAATTAGTGTTAACAAAGGGTAAGTCCTTTAAGATGATGGAGGGAGAGGAATTTGGATCCAACATCACACCCAAATCCTTTTGAACAAACCAACTCAAAATATTGTCCCCCTTTTGTGAGATATAGATTTTTGAATCAGCGAGTCTCTCTTTGTAATTAATGTTTCCTCGGAAGTATCCTAAAATTTCTATGGGTTTCCTACCATATGCAAGTGGTCTTATATCTGGACGAAACATCTTAATTTTACCTTGTAAATATTTAAGATAAAATTCTTTCGCCACAATGGTGATTTTTGCCCCTGAATCGAACAATACTTTAACAGGATGGCCATTGACTAAAATTTCATCAACAGGACAATTTTTTGGCTGAGGACCGAAAACTACTTGAACCAAAACTTGACCACACTCAACACTCTCATCAAAATCACTTGCGTCATCAAAATCATAATGAATCTCATTAACCTTGCCTTTGTATTCCTTCCCCTTGCAAACACTAGTAAAATGTCCTTTCCTTTTGCATTTGCCACAGGTAGCTTTCCACCCCGGGCATTGTCTATCATTCGCAAAGTGTCCCATTTTTCCACATCTAAAACATTTCACTTGTGTAAAATCAAATTTCTTATCCGATTTGGCAATGAGATATCTGTTATTAGTTGTATTACTCATACTACCTCTCTGGGTAGCATTGTCTTTAGTAGCATTTGGGGTCTTTACAAGATTAACAGTGCTATTAGTTTTACTTTCACCATTCTTCTTTATGACATCTACACACTTAATGGAATGTTCAATTCTTTTTGCTATGGTAATCACATCATCTAAATCAGGTTCATCTTTTTGCCATAATTCCTCTCTAACACGCTCAATACTACAACCTAGCATGAACTGATCCCTTATTCTTTCATCAGAAGAGGCAGCAAACTTACAAGAAGATGCTAATTTTCTTAGGGCAGTTATATAATTTTCTATGCTTTCTTCATCATGTTGTACTCTGCGGCCAAAATGATACCTCTCTAAGATAGTAGAAACTTTCGGAAGATAGTGTTTATCTAACATAGCAATACAAATTTCATATTCATTAAGATTCCTATCTTGTATCTCTGGTAGATGATCAAATACCTCCTGGCCCTCTGTGCCCAAACAGTGTAATAACAGAGCTGTTTTCCTTTCCGCACTAAGGTTGGCCCCACACACTTTTGCATACCTTTCAAATACTTTACACCACTTTTTCCATTTAATGGGAGGATCTCCAGGAGTTTGTAAGAAAAATGGAGGAGCTGTGACGTTCTGCATTATGTGTACTTGACCAAAGCTACCCCAAATGAGAGAAAATGAAACTTTCAGAATTAACCACAATAAACTGTTACAGCATTATCAAATCTGAAATAACATTTCTGTTATAAATACAGTTAAAAGCTTGTAAATAAAGGTTGTAAAATAACTTGGGTGTCACTGCTCTTCTTTCTTATAAAAACAAATAAATGTAGTCTCAGTGTCTCATTTGCTTTTTTTAAAAAAAAATAATGAAAAGTTCAGTCTAATACCTGTTATTGCGCGATTCTTCTATGAGGAAAACCATTTGAAACGGTTAAAAATGAGAATATTAAAGTGGTGATGAATCTGCTGCTCTTATAAATTAAATACGTGCTATTTTCGAAGAATCAGTGCTTTACAACAAGAAAATGGCTGCTGCGTCGTGGAAAACGCGTCATGACGCTCCTTCGTGATGAACACAGCTGACGTTGATGAAGCTGTGCAGAGGATCGGAAATGAAGGCGCGCTGGAGCGCGAGAGTACGAGCTGCGCTGGAGATCGTTGATGAAGGCGCGCTGGAGTCCTCGAGCAGCAAACAGCACGGTAAGCTTTTGAAAAATGCTGCCGATGCTATGTAGCCTGAGGTGTAGCCAATGTGAAGCGAACAGGCTGCCAAAATGAAGCGATGCGTGTAAACACACGGGCTGTAGCCAGACTTCACTTGTGCTACGGTGACAGGCTGCCAGAGTGAAGCGATGCGTGTAAAAACACGGGCTGTAGCCGGACTTCACTTTAAACGTAAAGGCAGATAAGGGCTGTCACAAGTAACGCATCAGGAGCGATCAGGATTGTAACATGCAGGAGCGCCGAGGGCTGTACTTATTAAGACACACAGCAAACAAGCGCTATGCCAGCAATCATCAAATTAAAATTAACAGAATGAGCATTAAACAGCGCTGTGCACAGTTGAGAGTGCGAGTAAGGAAGCAGTCCTTTAGGTAAAAAAAAAATTTACCAATTGCGCTGTGCACACAGTGAAATGACAAGTAGGCTTGTTAATAAAAAAAAATTATTGTCATTTGAAGCGCTTTCCACACAAAGAGTATATAAGTGCTTTTTGTAAAAGATCTCTCAAGTTGGGTTAAGTTCCTTAATCCATATAAGTTGAAAATTTCAAGGAAATTGAAGATTAAAATAAACAGTACCTTTTGAAAAGTTCAAAATGAGGTAAAAGAAGGTATCTTTGTATCCTTGTTGAGATCCTTTCTTCTTTTCTTCACAAATCCCGTCCCGTCGCCAATGTAAAGAAGTTCAAACGTGGATAAAAGGTGAAATAAGTATTTATTGTAGAATAGGATCCCATCCACAGGATAAAGAACATGCCAGTATTCAGGTCCAAGCTCAACTGCCTAGCTAGTCTAAACATCACAACTACAGAATCTGTACAGAGCATTCTAATGCATGTGGCAACCTGGCAACAGGCTGCATAACCAAGAAGCTCAAGATGCCACAGTTACCCCGCGACAGCACTTCTTTGCAGATCCTGCACTCCACTTTTGGAGCATTCACCTTTTTTTGATTAGGTGGGATTTAAAAAAATTTCCAAATAAAATGTTCCTTAACTTTTCGTTGAGGAGGCTCTTCATTAATGAATTCTGGTTCTTCATCACTGCTGGATTGTCTGGCAGCCATGGTGAAACCAAGAAATATCCAGGAGCAAAAAGGCAGGTCTTGCAGTCACAAAAGTGAAAGAAGAAGTGAAGGAAATGGGTGGGGATTTCATTCTTTGTGAAAAAAACTGTTAGCAACCAATGAAAAGTGTTATTTTAAGGTCACATGACTTGACGCGCTGATGCTGCGCGCTCCGGAGCGCTTCCGGGTGCGCACACGCGGCGCGAACGTAGGCGCTTCCGGGGCGCATACGCGGCACGAACGTAGGCGCTTCCGGGGCGCATACGCGGCGGGAACGTAGGCGCTTCCGGGGGCGTACACGCGACGCGAACGTAGCCACTTCCGAGAGCGCTTACGTTGCGCGCTGAAGTGAAGTCATCATACTTTTACGGAAATGCATAATCATTTTCCTCATTAAAAAAAACTGCTTTTATTTGTATGGTACAATATGTTTTGCATTATTATTAACTTTTCATTCTTATTTTTTTCACGAACGAAAGTAGCGCTCTGGGTGCGCTTTCTGGAGAGCTTACCGGTGAGCTTACCGGAAAGCTTACCGGAGAGTTTACCGGAGAGCTTACCAGAGCGCGCACCCAGAGCGCCCCAGGAAAAAATGATATAAAAAAAAACTCAAAAATTAATACTTACACAAAACAGCAAATTGTAAAAAAAAACATAGGTTAGAAACTCGATATAGAAAGGAATTAGCATTTAAAAAACCTATGAAATTCACTGAAAAAACCATAGGTTTCACACCAGTTATAGTTAGGAATTAGCATTTAAAAAACCTATTAAATTCACTGAAAAAACCATAGGTTTCACACCAGTTATAGTTAGCTGGAAATTTTATTGACATAAAACCATTGAAATTCCCACGTTATAGTTAGTTGGACTCACTATAACTTGCCCGCCTGCAATGCACTGCTGATGACGTCACATATTACATCACTCATGACATGGTCATAATTCTGTGTTCTTATTTTGCCCTGGATGGGCATTTACATGCAAATAACTGTGTTATTATTTTGCCCTGGATGGGCATTTCCATGCAAATAACTCATTTTTTCACTCTATCTCTAAAAAAACACACTGTGCAAATAATATTCATAATACCCACAACCAAAATTAAAAATTAAAAAATTAAAAAATTCCACAAACTTAATAAAATCTAAAATCATCAATACATTTCATTAAGAAATATTTCTGGGTTAACTGCAACTTTACACTTCTACTTTACACTTTACCTAGGGGGTTCCGCTAGCCTAGATGGACTGTCATTTCTTCATGGCTATTAAGTCCTCCCGGATTCTTGGTGCCGATGTCTATTATATACCTGGATTCTAACCTCCTTAGTTTCTGTAATCCATCCCCACCTCTGGGATTGATGGGTACTTGATCTAAAGCGAAATATTCCAGTTGCTCACTATTGCTTTTGTGATGTTGTTTGTAGTGTCTAGCTACTGGATATGACGGATCATAATTTGTGATTGCCCTAAGGTGTTCCAGGATGCGCATCTTAGTGGGATTCACAGTACTGCCTATATAGCGCAATCCGCACGGACACACTAGGCAATAAACTGTGTAAGGTGTGGTGCAAGTTAAAAAGGATTTGATTCTTCGAACTTCCCCTCTCACCTGGTAAGATGTGACTTTCTTGCTATGTTTACACGCCTTGCAGCGTCCACAGGGGTAAAAACCCGGTATTGGTTTACTGGTGCTCAGAGGGTCGGAAAATAAAAGCATTTGATCCTCCTCCCACGACTGCTGTTTTTCTTTGAAGAATACGAGGAAAAAGGAGCTACAATATATATATATATACAATCAATCAATCAATCAATCAATCATTGCATTTACATAGCGCACTACTTACCCAGAGGGTCTCAAGGCGCTGGGGGGGGGGGATCTGCTACTGCTCGAACAACCAGGTCTTGAGTTGCTTCCTGAAGGCGAGGTGGTCCTGGGTCAGGCGGAGGTGGGTGGGGAGGGAGTTCCATGTCTTGGCGGCGAGGTAGGAGAAGGACCGTCCCCCTGTGGTGGCTCTACGGATGCGGGGGATGACGGCGAGGGCGTGGCTGGTCGATCGAAGCTGGCGTTTGGGAGCGTAGAAGTTGAGGCGGCTGTTGAGGTATCCTGGGCCTTGGCTGTGTAGGGCTTTGTGTGCGTGGGTGAGGAGACGGAAGGTGATTCTCTTGTTGACCGGGAGCCAATGCAGATCTCTCAGGTGTCCGGAGATGTGGCTGCGACAGGGGATGTCCAGGATGAGTCGGCTGAGGCGTTCTGGATCCGCTGGAGTCTCTTCTGGAGTTTGGCGGTGGTTCCGGAGTAGAGGGTGTTGCCGTAGTCCAGACGGCTGGTGACGAGGGCCTGGGTGACCGTCTTCCTGGTCTTGGTGGGGATCCACCGGAAGATCTTACGTAGCATGCGCAGGATGTTGAAGCACAATGAGGAGACGGCGTTGACTTGTCTGGTCATGGAGAGGGAGGAGTCCAGGATGAAGCCCAGGTTGCGTGTGTGGTCTGTTGGTTTGGGTGCACTGCCTAGGGTGGGATGCCACCAGGAGTCGTCCCAAGCGGCGGGTGAGGATCCCAGGATGAGGACTTCCGTCTTATCTGAGTTCAGTTTCAGGCGGCTGTTCTTCATCCATTCGGCTACCTCTTTCATCCCTTCGTGAAGGTTGGCTCTGGCGGTGGCGGGGTCGTTGGTAAGGGAGAGGATCAGCTGGGTGTCGTCGGCGTAGGAGATGATGTTGAGGTGGTGCTGGCGTGCGATGTCTGCGAGGGGGCTCATGTAGATGTTGAAGAGGGTTGGACTGAGCGAGGAGCCTTGAGGGACGCCGCAGATGACTTTGGTGGCTTCAGATCTGAACGGAGGGAGGCGGACTCTCTGTGTCCTTCCGGTGAGGAAGGAGATGATCCACTCCAGTGCCTTCTCCTGGACTCCAACGTTGCTGAGGCGTTGTACTAGGGTACGATGGCAGACAGTGTCAAAGGCCGCGGAGAGGTCGAGGAGGATGAGGGCCGCTGTTTCTCCATTGTTGAGCAGCGCTCGGATGTCATCGGTGACTGCGATCAGGGCGGTCTCGGTGCTGTGGTTTGCCCGGAAGCCAGACTGCGAGGGGTCGAGGGATCTGTTCATCTCGAGGAAGGCGGCCAGCTGCTTGTTGACGGTCTTCTCGATGACTTTAGCAGGAAACGGGAGCAGCGAGATGGGGCGGTTTTTGAGGTCGGTGGGGTCAGCCGATGGCTTCTTGAGTAGAGCGCTGAGTTCGGCGTGCTTCCAGCTCTCCGGGAAGGTAGCGGTGTCGAAGGAGGTGTTGATGATGTCCCGCAGGTGGGGTGCGATGACAGTGTCGGCCTTGTTGAAGACGTGGTGAGTGCAGGGGTCGGTCGGAGATCCGGAGTGGATGGAGTTCATTGTGCGGACGGTGTCTTCGGTGCTGATCGGAGTCCAGGCGCGGAGGGTGGTGGTGGGGGGCGGTGGTTCGATCGTGGTGTTCGTCGGTTGAGTGCTGAAGCTGTTGTGTATGTCCGCGATCTTGTTGTGGAAGTAGGAGGCGAGGGAGTTGCAGAGGTCTTGCGAAGGGGTGATGTTGTTGTTTCCGACGTTGGGGTTGGAGAGCTCTTTGACGATGTTGAAGAGTTCTTTGCTGTTGTGTGCATTGTTGTCCAGTCGTTCCTTGAATGCAGTTTTCTTGGTGGCTCGGATGAGTTGGTGGTGTTTTCGGGTGGCGAGCTTGAGGGCAGTCATGTTGTCCGGTGTTGGGTCTCTGCGCCAGGTTCTCTCGAGGGCTCGGCAGTTCTTCTTGGAGCTCTTGAGTTCCTCGGTGAACCATGGGGCTTTCTTGCTGCCGGGTCTGCTGGGCGGGGTCCTCAGGGGGGCGAGCTCGTCTGCGCAGTTGCTGATCCACTTCGTGAGGTTGGTGGCCGCCTGGCTAGGGTTCGTTGTGCTGGTGGGAGGGTTCATGCTCAGGGAGGACGCGAGATGGTCGGCTGTGATCTTGTTCCAGTTCCTGCGTGCAGCCTGTTGCTGGTGGTGGTGGATCGTGGTCCTTGCGAAGCTGAAGTGGATGCAGCTGTGGTCCGTCCAGTGGAGTCCGGTGGCGTGGCTGAAGGCGATGTCCTTGCTGGATGAGAAGACGGGGTCGAGTGTGTGTCCGGCGTAGTGGGTGGGGGTGGTCACCAGTTGCTTGAGTCCCAGGTTGGCGAGGTTGTCCAGCAGGGTGGTGGTGTTGTAGTCGTTGTTGTTCTCCAGGTGGAAGTTGAGGTCCCCTAGGAGGATGTAGTCAGCGGAGCAGAGGGCGTGTGGGCTGATGAAGTCGGCGATGTCTTCGCTGAATTGTGTGCGTTGTCCAGGGGGTCTGTAGATGAGGGTGCCTCTGAGGGTGGTCTTGGGGTTGATGTGGACTTGGAAGTGCAGGTGCTCGGCGGTTTCCGAGGGTGTCATCGGTGTTGGTCGTGATGCGGATGGTGTTCCTGTGGACGATGGCGATGCCTCCTCCGGTGTGGTTGATGCGGTCCCTTCGGATGATCTTGTAGCCGTCTGGGATGGCGATGGCGATGTCAGGTGCTGAGGAGGCGTTCATCCCGGTTTCCGTGAAGAAGGCGACGTCTGGGGCTGTGGTGTCGAGCAGGTTCCAGACCTCGATGGCATGCCTGTGAATGGAGCGGGTGTTGAGCAGGATGCATTTCAGGTGGCTGCTGCTGTTGCTCGTCTTGGTTGGTGTAGTTGTAGTGCAGGTCCGGATGCAGGTGAACTTGCAGGAGTTGCAGCAGAAGGGTCCGTGGGTGCGTCTCGGGGTGGCTCGGTAGCAGCCCGGGACTCGGCCGGCGTTGAGTGCGTTGAGGGTGGCGGCGTCGTACGTCCGGCGGTTGGGCTGGGGTCTGCGGGGGCCAGGGGTCATGGCTCTGGGCGCGGTCCAGGCACGGACGGGCGCAGACGGGCTTACCTTTGGCTCACCTTCAGCGCTCAATCGGTGCTCCCGCTGCGCGCGTCCGCTGCGCGGTCGCTCTGGGGACGTCATAAGAAGGGAGCCGGGAGGGAGGGTCTGCGGGGGGGGCAGGAGTGGGAGCCAATCGGCTGGCGGGGGGCGGGGCCTCGGGCTGGGGCATCGGGAAAATCTGGCACGGTCCTCGGGTGGCTGGGGTGGTGGGAGGCAGGGGGCTCGGCGACCCTTGGTGGCTGGGGTGGCGGGAGGCAGGGGGCTCGGCGGCCCTCGGTGGCTGGGGTGGCGAGAGGCAGGGGGCTCGGCGGCCCTCGGTGGCTGGGGTGGCGGGAGGCCCAGGAGCGTGTGGGTGACCAGGCCGGGAGGCGCAGTGGTCACTCCCTGGCTCTGGTTGGGCTCCCCTTAAGAGGGAGCCGGGAGGAGGGTCTGCGGGGGGGCGGGAGTGGGAGCCAATCGGCTGGCGGGGGGCGGGGCCTCGGGCTGGGGCGGCGGGAAAATCTGGCGCGGTCCTCGGGTGGCTGGGGGGGTGGGAGGCAGGGGGCTCGGCGACCCTTGGTGGCTGGGGTGGCGAGAGGCAGGGGGCTCGGCGGCCCTCGGTGGCATGGGTGGCAAGAGGCCCAGGAGCATGTGGGTGACCAGGCCGGGAGGCGCAGTGGTCACCCACTATATATATATATAAAAAAATGAAGATCCGGCTAGAAAGTCGCCAGCGGGAAAGAAAACTCGCATACCAGGGTTTTGTTTTTCACAGAGGTGCATTAGTGGCGACACGTTTCGAGCAGACGTTCTTCTTCACAAGCCAAAGTTTACGTGTTGCAAACCACCATTAAAAGTGCATATCAACAACATAGAAAACGGACCAACAGCCTTCCTCATGGAGCTGGAAAACAGTCTAAGCCAATGTACTTTGAGATGCTTACATCACGAAAGTCAAAATTTTGACATAATGCATATTGTATTTACAAAAAGAAAAACATTTCATTTTAGATGAGGAACAAAATTAATTACATTGTTTGCGACCTTATTTGAGAGAAGACTTCGCAAAACATGAATTCCTGCCATTGGACAGTGCTACCCCGAGTGCTCTGGGAGTACAATCCTTGTGTGTATTCAAATACATAATATCATTAAAGTATTGGTAACCTCAGAATGTTGCTTTATCACATTGTGGTTAAACAGTCATATAGAACCTGCCATACATTGCTTCTCATATTTCTTGTTAAACAGTCATATTTAAAGACTACTCATTCTAGGCCAAGTGGCCATAAGCGTAATTTCGGTGAAAGACGCTGTCAGAGGTCCTTAGAGAAAGTGATTCTGGACATGAAATTTTTGTCTAGACTTCTACCACCCAGATACCCTAAGTGTGTCTTAAGGACATAAAGTAAAAAATATATTAGACTCAACCAAGTGAGGGGGGTTATCTACAAGTGTGCCTCACTTACAAAAAAGTGGCCAGTGACAGTTGTGTGTGTGTGGTGCAAAAAAAGAATGTATAACAAGACAACAAAGGAAAGCAAGGGGCAGTCAAATTTCAATGGGGCATACCAGTCCAACGTTAGATTGTCATGTTCGTAAGAAACAGTGCTCAAATTTAAAACCCGAGTGGTTACAAAGTGTTACCTCACACTATGCTATGGTGGACTATGCTCATTGTTAAATTTTCCAAGCTGGTGATGCTGCGTCTGGGTGAGGGTCCCCCCTCCCTGGAGACACAGCAGGTGCAGAGAAAATCGTTATCACAGCGAGAGCAACATGGATGTAGAGAAAGGGTGGGTACTCATCCAATATGGACATGCAGTTCCTCATCCTCATTTAAACCAAAAGGGTTTTTAGTTTCTAGCATGACGATGTATTGGGACTCCAGAGTTCTGAGTTGTTTTTCGCGATCTCCCCCTATGGGGCTCGCCGGAACCTTGTCAATGCCAAAGAAAGAGAAGCAGTTAACATCTTTGTTGTGGTATCTCAGCCAGTGTCGTGCAGTTGAGTAATTCAGATCAACATTCTTTATTGCTCTCATGTGTTCCAAAATGCGCTTTTTGATGGGGAAAATCGTGCTGCTTACATTCATCTTGGAACATGGGCACACAATCGCATACACACAATAATCTGTGTTACAGTTCATAAATTTCCTTATGGTACCTTTTTTACCTGTGGGTAGCGGATAAGTTTTAACATTCTTACTTGTCCCACAGGCCTTGCATTTGTCACATTTAAAGAAACCCTTTTGTTGTTGTATCCAGGTTTGCTTTCTCACACCCCCCATGTAACTTTGGGCCTGCATGTCCTTCAAAGAGTGTGCTTTTCTGTAGGTGACAAGCGGTTGTGCAGACACTGAGGGTCCTATAATCTGGTCATTTTTCACTAGGTGCAAATGTTTTTTCAAAGTTTCACGTACTGCCCCTGCCTCCACGTTAAACGTGGTAATCATCCTTATGTTGGTACTGGGCTCTCTGTCCTGTGGCCTTTTAACCAAAAGAGTAGTTCTTTCCTGGGCTGCTGATTTTTCTCTGGCAGTGAGGAGGACTTTCTCATCCTGAATCTGTTCATCATGACAGCCTGTTCTTTCTCAGAAGATTCTATGGAGTTGCAGTTTCTTTTTGCCATTAACAATTCCCCGTAGGGGATGCTCCATTTAAGGTTATGTGAGTGATGGCTCTTAGCATAAAAAATGCTATTCCCTGCAGTTGGTTTCCTGTACAGGTTAGTTGTTAGGGAGTTGTAAGTAATTCTAACAAGGACATCTAGGAAGTCCATCTCCACCTGATCAAATTTGTGCGTGAAACAGAGGTTAACTTTATTGTTATTTAAGGTCCTGAATAGTTTAACCAGATCTGTCTTTGACCCATCCTGATCACAAAGATATCATCTATGTACCTAGTGTAAAATGCAATGTGATTCGTCAGTTCAGCATTCACATCCGCCCACAACACTTGCTTCTCCCACCAGCCCATCATCATGCATGCGTAGCTCGGTGCAAAGCAACTTCCCATCGCTGTGCCCACCTGTTGTTTGAACCACTTGTCTTCGAACAGAAAAAAGTTATTAGTCAGGCAGAAGGTCACTCCTGATTGATGATACAATGGGTCTCCCCAGTGGAGTTTGGGAGTGCTTATGCACCTTGGGTCAAGGAATGTATTATTCCATACAAACCACAGAAAAAGGTGATGTCATGAGTGATGTCACTGATCATGTCATGAGTGATGTAATATGTGACGTCATCAGCAGTGCATTGCGGGAGCGGGAGTTATAGTTAGCTGAACTAACTATAACGGGGGAATTTCAATGGTTTTGTATGAGAGAAATGTTCAGCTAACTATAACATGTGTGAACCCTATGGTTTTTCAATGAATTTGCAAGGTTTTTTAAATGCTAATTCCTAACTATAAGGTGTGTGAAACCTATGTTTTTTCAGTGAATTTCAAAGGTTTTGTAAATATATTATTTATAAATGTATTAATTATTCTGTCTTTCTTTTTATACTAATTTCTTTTATTTTTAATATAAATATTTATATTTATTTTATTTTGTAGATTATATTTCATATTCTTATAATAAAATAATAACAAAACTAAATTGCAAAATATTTTTTATATTAATTATTGCTTGACTTCGGTTGCAAGCATAACACAACTCCAGCAATGCTCTCAGGGCCCTATACTCACAATGCTGTATCAATCCTTACACCTGCTTCAAGCATGTGCAAGGTTTTGACGCAGCATAAGCTCAAAAGTGACTGAATGAAATGTTATACATTTCACTCGGTCACTTTTAGGAGGGGTTGCTGCACCCCCTCCTGCACAGGAAAGCCTCCTTCTGGCGCAGGGCTTTACAATGTAATGCACCCTCCAGATGTGTCACATTCTTAATAGCACACACCATGGCACATCTTTTGCACCCCTGCAGTGTCACAAAAGTGACGCAAGGGCTGTGTAAAAGAGGCACAAGGGGATTGTAAATCCGACCCTAACACATACAAATTCACCCAGACAGTTTCACCAGCAGCGCAAATTGAAGCATAGACTTGTAACATATTTATGTACATATGATACATTCAAGTGCTTCGGACATACTACAGTATACTATAGGTAAACACCTTATAGATTTATGCTTTAGCACTTCCTTATAGTTCTGCACTTTCACATTCTCAATACACTAGTAACATATTAATTCATTCATGAACTACACATTCATTCTTACAAACTTTTACACACTAACATAGAAATATAGTTCGTTCTTTGACCAGTGAAGGTAGTTCTAAAAAGAACTGGGTTTTTTTCTGTTTTTACTTTTCAATTTTTTTTGTGTTTTATCAACAAGTTTTTTTTAAAACCAAAAAAATGGAACTGGAATCGAAAAAGTATCCAACAGGAACAAAAGAATGAAAAAAAAAAACTAATGTCGAGGACAGCGATGCTCCTGCATCCTGTGTTTTATCAGATCAATAGACCGTTCACTATAACACAAAAGTTTATCGCAATGAATGCATACAATTTTAATGTCAGCAAAATCAGGATCAATTTGTGGATGTGAACAGCTTGCTGAAAATTCTGCTGCAGTAGTTGATGTGCTTGGTGCAGAAGCAGGTGGGTTCTCCTCCAACCTCCGTGTTGCAGCTCGAGCAAAGTTATTGGGGTGCAAGTTCTTCACATGTCGCACCATATTTGGTGTGCCAAAGGAGTATTTTATAGATGGATCACCCCTTGAAAGAGTTGTTTGGCAAATTTTACAGGTTACTTTTGGAGCATTAACCTTTTTTTGCCCTTCTGGAAAAGTAAAAAAGTTCCAAATTAGAGCTTCTTTCCTCTTCTTTGGAGGTTCTTCAGGAATTAAACCTCTGAAGAACTGCTGGAAGATGAGTCCATTGCTCTTATTATGATGATCTTCCTTCTATTTGAGAAAATTCTCAGAAGAAATGCTTCTTCTTAGAAAGTCAAAGTTGAATTATTATAATGGGACGGAACTTTCAACAGTTGCAATAGAAAAAAATTATGAACCAATTGAATCTCTCCTTTTAAAGTCACATGGCTTTGCGTACGCTTACGCAGCTCTTCCGATACCAGTACGTATGATGTTCTACCGCAATTTGTGTAATTGTTTTTAAAAGTAAAATATGATTGTTAAAACTGTAAATAAAATGTTCATAGTTATCCCAAATAATATCTTCCCTTAGTATGTACATTAAATACATAAATATATGTTTTTAACCATGTAGAAACATTGGCGCCTTTCGTGTACAGAACGCCGTACATGACGTTACACTGAAGCCTTCATTGCGATGCATAACTTCAAACCATATTCGTACTGTATGTGCGGGTACATGCTGAGTATGATTAGCAGTACAAAGTATATTGCGATCACCGTCTTACCTCAATCTGTTTCCACAGGTCAAAATTGTTCAGAGAGAATAGTAAAATTATATCTGCAAAAGAAGGAAGGTAGGAAGATAGATATATCAAAATTCATATTGCTAAAGTCCAACATTTCATCTTAGCCCCCATGTGCAAAAAAGGACAATATGCGCTATAAATATGGTTAGATTGCTCAAATCTAACCCAACTCGACCCTGAATTATAGAGGAGCAAGCATAAGACAACATATATTCGGTAACTTCACATTACTTAATGTTCCCAGAATCAAGCAGCTTCACAAGGCTCGGTCAGAAGTAAAGCGACCACTCTAATTATGGCTGTAGTCCACAGTGTCATTATTAATCGGCATATTAATAAAGTCTCCAAGTTCTCTCTGAACAATTTAGACCTGTGGAAACAGATTGAGGTAATTTATTTCCCACAAAAAGAGTAGTTTGTCTGAATTTTCCCTTTGTTTAGACAACTCAATGGAATAATTAGTATAACAATGTTGATTATTATTGGTGAGATACCTAAGATGTTTATTTTTCTTCATTAGCGATTGAGTGTATTGATGAAGGATGTAGATCGTTGCATATGAAGAATATTTGAATTTGAGTAGGTACTATGAGCTGTATTATTAGTTTGATTATACATATAAATCTTGGATGTGTTTTGACTTTTATTATGTTTCTATTTTAGTTTTATATTGTTACATGAGAAATAGGTGACACCTGGAATGTGGTTGTTGTGTATTTGAAATAAAGAAAGAAAAATTCCCTTTATGGTGAGTAAACTTATTGTCCCTTTGGGTAGAGGGTGCTCTCCAGATATTAGTTTCTTCTAATAAACTATATTTAAGATCTTGATGTTAAAACATGGAAACAAGGTCTCGCGTTTTTCTGCATATGATCCAAGTGCTATTTATACATCTTAAGCGAATATCAGTAGTTGGCATTTCTTACTCTCCGCCTTCGCTCTATTGTGTGGTGACAGCTGTAGTGATGAGTGACACCTTTTGTTTTTCTTTATTTTTTATGCTTTTCACTGGGTTATTGGTTGGTGTTTTACGTGACCTTTTTACTTTTCTCTTGCATTCCTTTATCTTGTCTTTTTTGTTAAATCATGGTGGTGATAGGTGTGTTTTCCTATGCCTACTGATGATGGTATGGTATTGTTAATTTCAAGAAAATTATATATATTATTTGTTCTTTATTTTTTGGTGTAGCCCTGAAGAAGTCATTGGGTGATTGTTTCCCCTGATGAAACACGTGTTGGCATTGGTTTTTGCTTTGTTGGCTACATTCTATATGAACTTATGAATTATGAAGATTGAAAATGTGATGAAGACCCTTTGATAATTGAAGATAAAAGAATAAAAGAAAATAAAAAGGAACTGATTTAATGAACTTTGAAAAAGAAAGAATATGATTTGGTTCTTCTTTTCTCTCAGAATTCATTGGATGCTTCTGGTAATGCAAGTTTTTCAACATTTATTAGTCAGTTTTCAAAGTTATTGTTCAAAAATATAACTGCTTATAATAGTTTAAACTGTCTACATTTTATTATCAAATAATTTAAAGGCTAATCTTTTTAAATAATTTTTTAATGTATCTAAAGTAGACATCTGTACCTTAAAATGTAAACTCTCCATACTAAAAATCACATTTCTATAATTGTAGTGTAGTTCCTATATTCCCAATAGGCTCTGCGCATTGGAATAACATAAACAGCAGTGTAGACGTAGGACTGAGGTCATCTAGGTCTCTACTAACTATGTTAGACTTAATTCGTTTGGGCAGCTAGGTCAGAGGTCACTAGAAACTTTCTCGAATGAATAGGGAGGAGTTAACTTCCCTGATTTAGACAAGAAGGGATTAGTTTCTGACAACCAAATAAACATGACAACTTTGCTCCCCCAGAATAAAGAGTGTATCTCTAGAGTCGTGTGAAAACAATAGGCAGCTATTTCACCCCAGTCAATCGTGCATGCTTAGTTTCACCAGAGTGCAGAGAAATAGAGAGACGGACGTTTTCAATAAAAAGATGTTATTTTATTGAGCAGTCTTCTTTCTCATGCAAGAGAAATTAATTGCCACAATTGCAATACTTATCATAAAGTAAAGTGCGTACAGTAAAAGTAGTATTATGAAATAATACTGTAAAAGCATTGATATGGTTTCTTAGCCATATGATACTTTAAAATGGATAAAATATATACATGCATAAAAACATTGACTAACGAACTCAACTGCTGCTTCTAAGATACGCCTACCCCAGTGTACCTGACCTAAGCCTAATACGTGGGAAGGAGTAAGAAAGTTGCAGTTTTTAAGTCAAGTTGGGTTTTTGCCAAGTATCGGAATCAAGAATTCTCGCTAAGGTTTTAATCAGCTCCGTACCTTGGTTATAGAATGAAGGAGGTCTTGTATCTCGCTTCTCAGGACTCGATGTCCCAGCAACCCGCAAGGGTGACTTGAGAACACCGGAGCTAGATTTCTTGCCGTGAGAAAAGGCAGCTTCTCCAGCGTGTCAAAAGGGAGGGGCGGCTTCCTTCGGCTCTCGCTCTGCTCCACACCACCGTGTGTTTGCTTATGGCAACGTGGGTATATTTATACCTGAAAGGTGCCGGGTTTGACGTAAGGTTGGACATAAGACGTCACTAAGAACTAACAGTTCTTTCAGGACTCCAGGAGTTCTTGTGCAAACCAAAACAAGAGCAGGGGGGGATTCCCGGACTGGTGGAGGCTTGGTTTCTTTTTTCTTTTTTTAATTTTATTTCTTTATTGAGGTAGAGATCACGTGTACAAAATAAAGCAAACAGCTTATCATCAAACAGTTGTAGGGTTGCAAGAACAATGAGTTAGGCATTATTTTCCAATAAATGACACACACAAAAAAAAAGTAAATAAAAAGAGATATAAAGGTACAGCCTGATCAAACCGTCAAACCTAGACAGATTTATATTAAATTAGATCCACTGTTTCATAGATTATATATTGAGCTGAATATTAAAGTATTTCAAAAACAGTCCTACAATAAATCAATTATAGGTTTTACAAGTGAT
This sequence comes from Lissotriton vulgaris, assembly GCF_964263255.1. Classification (NCBI taxonomy): domain Eukaryota; kingdom Metazoa; phylum Chordata; class Amphibia; order Caudata; family Salamandridae; genus Lissotriton; species Lissotriton vulgaris. The sequence goes on from NC_141694.1 coordinate 886,287,339, forward strand.
ACATATAAAGTCAGGGTTGATCAGTCTTCTGCATCCATATATGCTCTAACCGGACCCCATATTTGCTGTCCCAATGCCTTTTTCCTCCTTCCCTTCATGGCGTACAGATTATATTCCATATTATAAGTAAATAAAAACCGAGTTCGCCATGCTTCAAACGAAGGAGGTTCACTTTGTAACCAACATGAGGCAATACAGAGTCTTAAGACAGCCGTGACAACGAAGATCAGATAGTCAGTATTATCGCTAGCCTCTACTTGATCAGATTCTTCATCTATACCCAACAAAATCTGCATTATTGAGAGCTGAAAAGAGGTACGCAAAATCTCAGATATGAACTTGTTTACGTGTTTAAACAGTTCCCCTAGTTTTACACAAGTGGCAAATATATGCTTTACATCCGCCTGTTGGGCGTTACATCTGAAACATTTTCCTTCTGGGTCTCCACCCCACTTTGATATTTTATCTGGAGTATGGTACATATAGAACAGGGTTTTATAATGTTGGGTTATAAGATTAGCAGACATAAGTATTCTTCCAGCAAGTTCAATTGATTTTTCCAGCGGTACTGGTGGAGGCTTGGTTGGTGTAAAGAACGCGTTGTGCTTTCTAGGAGTCTATGGGAGTAGCCTTGCCGTGCTTTGGACTGCATGGGCTATTACTAGATATGGATATGATTCTTATGCCTTTTTAAGGATACTATTTCTTATAACCACATAAGGGCATGAATCGGGAATATCGAATTAGGGTCTAGATAGAAATACAACACCCACTCCACGTATTAATGTCCATCATTACTAAAAATAATCAATATTAAACATATGATGCATGTGTGTTTTCCAACCCACCCCAAAATTCAAATTTGCATTTGAAATGGTGTATGGATTATACACGAAAATGAGTATTTGGTACTGTACGTTTTTTAAGCAAAGTTATCATTCAGTTAAATGCATATATATCAGTTGAATGAATTGCGAAAATTACAAATGAAAATTACACGTAAAATGGCTCTGTATACAGAAGAGAATGATGAGACCATTTCATCACATATGTATATGATATTGTACATGTGCTAGAGGCTGAGGTAAAATATTGTCTCTAATGTCTCTAAAATTAGAAGCTCTGTTCTCTAAGAATAGTTCTACTTTAAGCAAAGTACCATATGCCGGGAAAAATTGTAAATATTTTTGATTTGAAAGAAAAATAATTTCGCTTTCAGGGGGAAAAGAAATTAGTTCCAAATGTTTTCAGTTGCTTTGTTTAATAGAACTGAAGGACAAATTCAGAGTTCAAGGAACGCTGTGTGCTTGTTGTTTTAAAATACTGAAACTGTGCAGTTCTCTGCGTGATTGCTATCATCGATGTTTGGATCAGCAATGCTCACAGAAGGTTGTACCTGTTTGGTGCTGCTTTCCTCTCGTACTTCACCGCTACCTACTCGTAATGGTGAAGTCTCAACAAATGCCGTCATCAGAATAGGTAGCCGCTGGGGACAACACGTTGCAAAGTATCGATATACATAGGAACTGCTGATGGTAGTGTAAGACAGACGTCCAACACGCATTCTTCTCTGCATAGCAGACATTGAAGCACAGGTAAGATGCAATCTTTCCAGATTGGTCTGAATGAAAGAAACTAAGTTGCACTCAGATCTCTTAGCCGGGCTAATCCGAGGACTTTAGTGATTTTGTCTCAGTAGCGTATTGCTAGGATCGTTTCTTCCATCGTTGCTGGAGTCTTGTCTGTGGCTTGGCTTGCCATATCGGAGCAGAAGGAACAAAAATAAAATTCCTGCTACGAGTCCCAAAACTAAAGGTAGGCCGCCAAAGACAGAATGGACAAAATTCGTGAAGATGCCCAGAACTGTTTCAAACGGTGTTAACAGTCCCGAAAACATTGTCTTAAATACATGTGTGATGCCACTGGTATCAGACATGTTTAAAATTTGACTTAACATTTCTACGAAATACACAGGGCAATTTGTTGATAAAAGGGTATGTATCTCTGATGTTGTCCTTGCAACTTGCAGATCATAAATTTCTTTTGATGAGGTCAACGGCACAGTCGTCTGTAAAAGAATAGGCCTCATTCTGCTTAAAGTATCAATTCGAATAGAAGAGATATTCACATAAGGACATATTGCCGCCTCCATGTCTGGATTGCTCTTTGGATACAATACTTGCATACAGCAAACGACCCTGGAAGTAACAGTTACGAGATAGCATTCTCCCGGCACCATTCCACAACAGCTGTGGTCAGTTATTATAACATAGCTACCGTTGGAAAGCTGTCTGAAGAACGGTTATATCTGTGTTGCAGGAGTGCCTTGCAGATGACCAGAAAGGTTATTTGAAGACCCTTCGCAAGCTCCATGCAAATTAATACCTTGACACAGAAGTGTACCGCTTAGTGATTTTTTACAATTATTACCACTAAGGAATACCTCCTTTTTCCCTTCACTATAACATTTGTGTGTGTAAGGTAAATCCCAGGTTGATTTGATGTATCCTTTACCCAACTTTTCATACTGGCCTGCTGGTATATATTCTTGGCAATATTTAAACTGGAAAGATGTCATTGGAATTATCCATTCAATGACAGGTCTCTCTGACATTGTCAATGGCAATCTCTCAAGTTTTTCAATGCTCAGGATCGCATAGTCTGCTCCTTTTTGTGCCAAACTGATTTGTTTATCAGTAAGGTTAAAGATATAAAATAATGACGTTATGTTGATTAGACGCCATGACACGTAGCCTGAATGTAGGTTTTACAACGTCCAGCCTAGCTGTACAATAGAACGCAATTGGGACTGACCATGTTGTAACATTAGCAAGTCTTGCTCTATTATATCAAAGGCAGAAGACACAATACTATCCAGTGAATTTATTCTGTAAGACAGAGTCGTTAACCCATTGTCCACTACAGAAAGTGATTTTTCCAAATGTATACAATCAATTTCTCGTATTTTTTCTGCTGTTTTAATTTGCATTACTTTCCAAGCTTCCTTGTATGCAGCGTATATACCAGCCGCTACGAAACGTTTTTGTCGCTGTTTGCGAGGTCCCAGTATGAAATCTCGCAAGTCAGCACCTTCTTTAAGTAAAGTCAAGTGTTGCTTAATTCAGCCAGTGTGGATTTCTGTAGCCACTCAAGGCATAATTTCCCTACACTGTATGTTGTAACTATCCCTGTATGTTGTCTCTGGGAATATCTTGGGTCTGGCCTGGTCAGTTTGAGTCCCTGTTTTTTATTCAGGAATCTATCTTGACAGTTATCTGTGTCTGTGGGCCAGATCAACCATTTTTTCCAATCAGGATTTGTTCTGTTTTGGTGAAAAATATGGGATACGTCTATTTCCACATCTGTAGAGCTATCACTATCAGGTATTGGCATTGGAATAGACGGTTTATTTAAGTCTTTTATCTCTGCTAAACCAAGACAAGTAGTTTGTTGAATGGTATCATTCAGGAAAATTATTTGTTCTGGGATCATGCAGGCTCTAAATAATGATTCTAGACCTTGTACCTGCCAGTCTTTTGTTCCACAAATGGTTTTTGTTTAAATGTTATTTTTCCAAAATTCAAAACCAAATGTAGACATTTTGTCATAAACATTTTCAGAATAAATCAAGTTAGTATTTATCAACATTGTTTTCATTCCCGTCTCATTTAACATTTTAAAATAAAACGTTTCTGGATCACTGTTGTTAAACCCTGAGAAGTATGAACATTTCTCCAAAAATGTTTTCAAACTTCCTTTTGGAGGAGTTGGACAATGTTCCCATTGATTATAAGTAAAAACATTTCTAGGTTGCGCAGATTTATGCAAATAGTGATGACCATAGTGATTGTAACAGTATAATTCCTCATAATTTGATGAGCCCTGTAAATAATCATGTTCTGTAAATTTAGCTGACATTACTAAATCTGACATCATATTATTAATATTTTCAATGTCCCAATCATCAGAAAAAGAACTTGGTATCACAAAATAACTTATGGAAACCTTAAACTGGTGTGGACACTTCAAGAGCTCAATCGGGCCATATATTTCATAGTCAGTTCTGTCCCATGCTATACCCCCAGGAATTGGATTGGCTGTGATGTTCACTGATGATAGTTCTCTTTTCTCGATGTGAGAGGATCTGTGAGACTTTAGGACTAGGTTGATGTTTTGACTTGCTGTGTCCATTGTACTATATTTTCCATCAATGAATTTACCCAAGCATAAAACCATGATGAGCCAAAGCAGGAGGAAAAGTACACCTAACACAGTCCAAAATTCAATCCATGGTGAAATCGGATATGTCTCTTTTATATGGTAAAAAAGCTTGGTTATTTTTTCTTTGAAAGTTTTTGTTGCTGGCTTGTCTCCATGTTCACTTGGATCATCGAAAAAGTCATCAAAGTTGATAAAATAGCCAGATGCTGTTCTGTCACTTGGTGGGATTGCTTCCGGATTTCCATTGTCCTTTGCATTTTCTTTTGTTACGTTTGTGCAGTCTGAAGCTACATCGTTGTAGACTGGTGTAGCATTATGAATTGTTGCAATTTGGGTTTCAAGAGGCACAAGTTCCATGGCTTTGTTGCATAGTCCTTTTTTATTTACTGTTGGTTTATCAAATGTGATTAGCCTCTCAGTTTGAACCTCTTGGATTGTAGCAAAGTTTGGTCTTCTGCTATTTCTTGGGCGTCCACTGGGCCTACTACTTATTATCGGCCACATGATTGTGGTTTCACCAGGTCGATGGAAACAATTCTGTTTTCCTTTTTACCAGCAAGTGGCGGTAGTACTACTGATCTTGTTCCGCTGACAGCTAAGACAGGTACTGCTTTTCTGTAAGAAGGCCCAAATTCCTTCTTCCACGCGATCTTCTCTCGGACCAGATCCCCAATCTTTGGAATCCAGACAGGTCTTGCTGGGACAGGTGGTTCTTCAGTGGTTGTTGGCTTAAACTTTGTTTTACTTAGACTTTTTCTTGTTTCATTCAAGTCCTGTAAAACAGCCAAACGATCTTTGATATCAAAAGTTTTTTCTTCTACCACTGAAGTTTGACGATCCAGACTAGCTCAAAACTATGAGCTCGGTCGGGCTCTGGGTGGTGGCTAGAGTGTCTAATTTACAGTGCTCAATATGCTAATTATGTATGATCAATGCCCCAGCTCTGGTGGACAATGATAGGACCAGACTTTTCTTTATGTCTTTCCCCTGCCAACGTCAAATACGTCTACATGACGTCATCACGTTGCGGCAGTATCTGTCATTGCGGAATTCTCCACAACAGACGCGGACCTCGGGAAGGTACGTCCCGCTAATTTTCCGAATTGAGGCGCTTTGTAGGCACAACACATGCTTACCCTTCGGTTGTGGTCACACTATTTATGTTCTTTTTCAGCGCCAACTGGTGCCGTCTATAACAGGGCCATCTTCGAACCAATAACTCAGCGGGTGATGGCTACATAAGATACAATCAGGTAGGCAACACCACGTGATTTTGGTAAAACGAGAAACACACATAACTGACCGGCAACCCGCTAATACGCAATTAATGTGTCCCATTACAGTAATTACCGGTGTTCGGGTATGGGCAGTGCATTACCCCACCATTATCTCAGCGAGTGATGGCCGTGTGAGACTATAAAAGGTAGGCAACATCACACTGGTCTTTCATACCGCGAACCACTTTAGAACGGCTTTTTGGTAATTACACCTTTAATGTGTCCCCTTGTAGTAATAGACGGTGTCCTGCTGTGAACGGTGTCTGCTGCCCTTGGGTCCTTAATTAATTTCTAACCTTTCTGGGTATGCCCATGACCACCAATTCGGTTGGTAAGTCTGTTCATCTTGAGTAAAAAGTTCTACAACTAAGAATGCAGATAATGAATTGATTCTGACAGACCGATTACACCTTATTAATTATAGGCGTTGGACAACGGTCAAGTAATTATATCGTCCATCCAGGTGTAGGAGGACGATGATCACCCTATAAAAAGTAATCCTTGGGTAAGCGAGAACAGAAGTTGGTGTTCCAACCTTTATACATTTTTAATCTATGCAACTCCCTGAACACTATCCTACTTTACCCTAGGTCCACATTTTGAAAATCGACGGTAAAAGGGTTGTGTCATACACGTCCTGAGGAAGACCCGCAGGTCGAGGTTCCCAGTCACCCCTGTACCCCAAGACGGGTCGAAACGTCGACGCTTCTTTTTAATAAGTCAATAGGACCACTACCTATTAAACGTTCCATTATACATGCCAGTTGAGACTGTATAAATGTGAAAAGTTTAACAAACAACAGTGGCCTTATTGCATCATCAGCTGGATTTTTTACAGCTTTGTGTTTCAATTTACCCAAAACCTTATGTCACCTTTTCCGTTGAGGCTTACACCCTTTTTCTTTAAATCACTTTTTTCTCTTTTTCTGGCACTCCCTCTTTAGAAGCAGATTGCTCCCCCTTTTTACCGTTTGTTGTTTTTCTGAAGATGTACAAATGTATATAATTAATTTTGCTGTGATGGAGTAATTTATTAAAAACTCCTTTTTTGGAATAAATTCAGTTGGTTTCAGGTAGTTGCTCTTTTCTCTTGTTAAAAAATCCTTATTGTTTAATTCTTTTAGAGTAGATCAATTCAGATACTCGTTTTGAATAATGAAAAAAGAACAACTGTGAGTTCATTATTTATTGATCAAACGATCAATTTCGGTTTGGACCATTGTTTTCTTTGATAGTACTGATCACCCAGGTCCAAGAACCGTTTTGGGTTACCCCATTTCTATAATGGCCTGGTCAGAATGTAGCATGCCAATTGCGTATGTGCCGATAAAGACTCGCAAATCTTTTATAACAGTTCTGGTGCCAGCCGAGTGCTGGGGCCTACATTTTTAAGTGAATTCTGTCCTAATAATTATAGGGACGCATTTCTCCGGCTGGATTTCTGTGTATAGATTGCCTGATGCTTTCTAATAAAGGTGTCCTGGCAGTGGTCTGGTCCGGTTCACAACTGCGATCTCTGTTGCAGTCTGGACAATCCATTGCAAATTTGTAAATTTGCAAGCTCATCCCCAGCCACCAGTATTCTGATTGTAATTCTGTTAGAGATTTCAAGATCTCTTGGTGCCTTGGACCCAGTCCCATGTGTGCGTCTTCAATCAAGAAAACTCTCCAGTTCGTGTTTGGAATTACTCTATCCCCCACTCAAGGAATTTGAGCAAAAGGAATGGAGTTTGCATCAATTATGTAAGTAATACTGAGTGGATAATTGAGAGGTAATGCTGCATAATCGCCTTTTAATGATGCTTTAACTGCCAGCATGGTTTCTCCGTCTATGTGTTTTTTTGAATGCTCTTTTGTGGCTACGGAAGCCGGTTGAACCGCTGCCGCTGTGGCTCTATTAGCCAATGAATTCCCTGCAACGTGAACGCCATCACGTTGATGACTCAGTGTATGTATCACATGAGTCTTTTGTAGTTCTTTTTGTAAAAGAACTACTTGTTCCCAAAGTGTTTTATGCTTTATTGTGGTATCTTTGTCATCTTTGTAACCGTTTTTGCTCAATGTCTGCATATCATTGTTGTATTACTTGACGCAGTAATGCCAATCGCACACTATTAGTGTGGGGAATTCGCGATCGGCATTTTCAAGCGCCATCTTTGAAGATCTTATTTCAGCTCGCTGAGCTGAGCAGTTTCTGAGTGATTCAGTTTTGGTAATCATCGGTTTGAATTTACCAAAGCGCCAGCGACCTTTAACAATCGCGCACGCTGCATTGTAGGATTTTTTTGTCTACAAAGTAATGCTGTGCAAATCTGTCCATATAGATTACACTGGTATATTGTTCGAGCGGAAGAATTGCAATTGGCAGAGGATATTCTTGTTCGTATTCTAGATCATCTAGTTTTTTCATTTTCGGGTCAAAATAGTATTTCACGTCTTCTGTAGCAAGAGAATGTTCCCATTGTATCCATTCTGGATCTAATGCCACTGTATTCAGATTGTGTGGACTTGTTAATGCCTCAAGGGCTGATTCTGCTGTATAGACAGTTATTCTTTTGCCATGGGCTAGGGCTCTTTCTCTTGCTACAGCAGTTTGTACCGCTGTCAGAATTCTTTCTGTAGAACTGAATTTCATTTCAGCCTGAGTGTATAAATGTGATTTGTAAGCTATAGGTACCGTTTCTCCCTCATTAGAGGTCAGGTATGTGAATCCGCATCTTCCTGGGATGACTCGGATTACAAGGTTGGGTACGTTTTCGCGAGTTTGCAGTTTTGTTTTAGCTAACATGTCTGTCTGTAATGATCTCAAAATTACTGTGTGTTTTTGAGTCCAATGTATTGGTTTAAAATCAGGTTTTATTAATTCATAGAGAGGTTTAACCCTCTCTGCATAATTTAGAATGTATGTTCTACCGAAATTCAGGAAGCCTAGTATTGATTGTACATTTTTCAGCATTTTTGGTGCATGGAGTACTGCACACTTCTCTAAGAAGTTGTCTGCCAGGCTTTTGCCTTCACTTGATAATTCATATCCTAAAAATAGGACTGCTAGATGGGCAATTCTTGACTTTTTAAAGTTGAATTTGTAACTATCTGATGCGAACCCAAGAATTATGGTGTTCACTCTTTTTAAGTGAGTCTCCAGGTCATTGTCTGTAAGATAGATGTTATCGACATAGGATAATGCTTCATCATCATATATTTGTAGTAATTCTGTTACCCTTGCTGAGAATAATCCTGGGCTATTCTTGAATCCCTGTGGGAGTCGCCAAAATTGTTTTTGCGACCCCATTATTGAGAAAGCGGTCAAATACCTGCTATCAAGTGCAATGTTTTGACATAAGAGTCCATTAGAAATATCTAATGTCGTTTTATATTTTTTGCGCACGATGTTGTTCATTAGTGCTGCACTGTGTGAATTTTGTAATGCAAAAGTTTTGCAACTATCTTTGCCTAATTCTTCATAGGATTTTTCAATTATTTTAGCAAGCTCAAAAGGTTAGTCTGTTATATCTGTCTCCTTCAATTTTTGGAGGTACTCTATATCGTCCCTTGCCAATTGAACTAATTCTCTATATGCCTTTGTTAATTCTTTTAGTTTAACCAGAAGTTCCTCACTCGACATTGTTTCAATGTCTGGGTGTGTTGAGTAGCTGGCTAGAACCGGCCACGTGGCTCCTGGTCTACCTAGTGGACGGAGCCTGGTGATGTGATTTTGATGTTTTAGGGTGCCTTTAAATAAGAGCAGGTGCTCTTGATATGTTAGTGGAATTTCAACTTCCTCGAAAAGGAGAGTATTCCTCTGGAGCTTCCGCTATTTTATAGTAGTGGAACTCATGTGTTACAGGAAGTGCTGCTGGAAAGTTTATCCAAGTATAGAATACTTCTGTCTGCCGAAACTCATGTGCCTCTACCACAAATACGACTGTACCACCTCTTGATGTTAATCCATTTTCTTTAAGTTTTATAGTTATGGTTTTCCTTATATTGACCGGGATGAGTATTGCATCCGGGTCGTTGTCTCGGACAAGTGTGTCGTCCGCTATGAGTTGAGCTGCTAGTCTAACTCTTTCCCTTTCTTCGTCACTTTCTGACATTTTTACTGACTGGAAGTTTTTTTTGGTTTTTTGTTTGTTTGTTGCAGATCAAGTTTCAAGGAAACAAAGATTAGGGGCACAATATTTTGGAACACTGTATCCTTCAACGTTGACTAAACCAAAACTAATACATAGGATTCTCATCCTACTAAGTTCCAGCGGATATTAACCTTTCACCCACTCCAGACGTCTATTGGAGTTTTTTACGGGAAAAAGGGGTCTGTGTGAAAAGCACGACTGAGTTACTCTAGTGTCTTGCGTTAGATTATCGCCTTACCAAACGTTGGGCGCCATGTAGTGTAGTTCCTATATTCCCAATAGGCTCTGCGCATTGGAATAACATAAACAGCAGTGTAGACGTAGGACTGAGGTCATCTAGGTCTCTACTGACTGTGTTAGACTTAATTCGTTTTGCCAGCTAGCTCAGAGGTCACTAGAAACGTTCTCGAATGAATAGGGAGGAGTTAACTTCCCTGATTTAAACAAGAAGGGATTAGTTTCTGACAACCGCATAAACATGACAACTTTGCTCCCCCAGAATAAAGAGAGTATCTCTAGAGTTGTGTGAAAACAATAGGCAGCTATTTCACTTAGTCAATAGTGCATGCTTAGTTTCACCAGAGTGCAGAGAGATAGAGAGACAGGCGTTTTCAATAAAAAGATGTTATTTTATTGAGCAGTCTTCTTTCTCATGCAAGAGAAATGAATTGCCACAATTGCAATACTTATCATGAAGTCAAGTGCGTACAGTAAAAGTAGTATTATGAAATAATACTGTAAAAGCATTGATATGGTTTCTTAGCCATATGATACTTTAAAATGGATAAAATATATACATACATAAAAACATTGACGAACGAACTCAACTGGTGCTTCTAAGATACGCCTACCCCAGTGTACCTGATCTAAGCCTAATACGTGGGAAGGAGTAAGGAAGTTGCAGTTTTTAATTTAAGTAGGGTTTTTGCCAAGTATCGAAATCAAGAATTCTCTCTAAGGTTTTAATCAGCTCCGTACCTTGGTTATAGAATGAAGGAGGTCTTGTATCTCGCTTCTCAGGACTCGATCTCCCAGCAACCCTCGAGGGTGACTTGGGAACACCGGAGCTGGATTTCTCGGCGTGAGAAAAGGCAGCTTCTCCAGCGCGTCAAAAGGGAGGGGCGGCTTCCTTCGGCTCTCGCATCAGCTGGGCTTCGGATAAGTAGATAACCGCTCTGCTCCACACCACTGTGTGTTTGCTTAAGGTAACATGGGTATATTTATACCTGAAAGGTGCCGGGTTTGACGTAAGGTTGGACATAAGACGTCACTAAGAACTAACAGTTCTTTCTGGACCATAGGAGTTCTTGTGCAAATCAAAACAAGAGCAGGGGGGGATTACCGGGCTGCAGGAGGCTTGGTTTGTGTAAAGAACGCGTTGTGCTTTCTAGGAGTCTATGGGAGTAGCCTTGCCGTGCTTTGGACTGCATGGGCTATTACTAAATATGGATATGATTCTTATGCGTTTATAAGGATACTATTTATTATAACCACATAAGGGCATGAATCGGGAATATCGAATTAGGGTCCTAGATAGAAATACAACATAATATTTTGTATAGATTTCCAAACCTTTAACAAAGACAATCGTTCATGATTCTCGGAGTAACAAAATTCAGACCTATCAAGAGTTTTTATTATATAGAAGGTAACTTTTCTCTACAAAAAATGTTCCCTCTCTCTTTATTGTTTATTATATTGCAGAAATATAAAATTGCCAATATAATTTCTCTTTATGAAATTTAAAAAAGCAAAATATTTAACATAACCATTCGTATATCTCTAAAAGGATTTCCTACAGCAATTGAACCGTGCCGACTATGACCAATGACAATTACTCATCTTAATAGCTTACCCCCAGATGCATCAGCATCCATTTTGAGATTCCTTATTAGCGAAAAATAAGGATTCGCTAATAAGGAATAGCAAAATGCCATGCATGAAGAACTCACTTAAAAAATAGTGATTTCTTAAAATTCCTTAATTGCTACTCGCAAATTGTGATTCGCAAATAAGGAATACCTCCCCATTCATTCCTATGGGCCTAGAGGCACTTAGGAATGAATGGGAATACATTCCCAATTTTTGATTCGCAATTAGCGAATCGCAAATTGAGAATGCAATTTTAAGGGTGCAGGGGTGTCCAAAGGACACCCTGTTGCACCCCTGAAACCTACATATGGGTACATCTTGCACACACACATGCCCTAAGGGCATGTGTGTGTGTAAAAGTGGAACTTTGAAAAATGCACTTTAGTGCATTTTTTTATGTTTTTGCAAATTACCATGAGGTTCAACTTCATGGTAATTCGCTACTCCTACTAGCGAAATCGCTTTTCTTTTTAGTTTGAAGCATTGCATTTAAGGAATCTCAATTTGGGATTCCTTAAATGCAATCTCAATTTAAGGAATCTCAAATTAGAGATTCCTTAATTGCGATTTTTGCATTTGGGATGCCGCATCCCAGATGCAAAAATACTGGTCACAAAGGGGCAGATTCTGAGAATCTGCCCGTTTGCAACCGTTTTTTTGCTTGATGCAACTGCTTTAAAATACTCGTAAACACCAAAGAGGGTTTTCAAGGACAACATTTATGAACGTCTACCAAACGGATCTATAGTGCCCGTTGAAAGAATATTGCTATTTGCATATCATTTTGTCTCACCACTACTATGGTCCTAACACGGTTGCTCTGAAACCTATGATTGGTTTTCAACCCCAATCCTAATACAAACAATTACTATTCTTTTGAATAGTTGTGACAGCTCCATTGCTTACATTTTAAAACAATTGCAACATGTACAATAATTTGCAAACTAACTTTTCAATGTTTAGCATTGATATTATGATGGGCTAATATACATCTTTTTTACATTTACAGTCCATTGAAAAGTATTGTGGTGTCTGCAACCAAAAAGCTTCAGCAACTTATACAGAAAACTTTATGGTAAGGATCTTTTCTGAGTTGCATCAACTATGTTGGAAAGCTGATTATACACCATCAGGGATGTGGAATTCTTAATGCCCGACGCACAGCACATATTGTTTGAGGTCAAGGGCAACAAGTTTTCATGTGTATTGTGTCCTTGGCACAAGTAGGCCCAACTCCCAGCAGCACAAATACTATGGCTGCCAGTTAGCAGTACCACATAATGGGTCAGAGAAGGGCACTGTCTGCAGTTAACATAATATGATTGCCCATATGTTAATGCTGTTCAAACCTGTATTTATGGTTCATTAATTGAATGTATTTATTACTCGGGCGCACACTCTAAGTAAATGTTGTAACCTCTGAGTGCACAACTGTCAGTGGCTCCAGTATACAAAAGCGTGCAGCTTTGAAACACGCCTGACCCACATAAGAAACTATTGCACCTCTCAATGTTCAGCATCATATATTTATTGGGGCCAGTGCCATCAAGATTTCACATTTATTTTGTCCTTGGAACAAGTAGTCCCAGCACCTGCAACACAAATCCATTCATTCTTATGGGCCTAGAGGCACTTAGGAATAAATGGGAAGACATTCTCAATTTGCGATTCGCTATTAGCGAATCGCAAATTGAGAATGCAATTTCAAGGGTGCAGGGGTGTCCAAAGGACACCCTGTTGCACCCCTGAAATCTGCATATGGGTACATCTTGCACACACACATGCCCTAAGGGCATGTGTGTGTGTAAAATGGAACTTTGAAAAATGCACTTTAGTGCATTTTTCAATGTTTTTGCAAATTACCATAAAGTTCAACTTCATGATAATTTGCTACTCTTATTAGCAAAATCGCTCTTTTTTTTTAGTTTGATGCATTGCATTTAAGGAATCTCAATTTGGGATTCCTTAAATGCAATCGCAATTTAAGGAATCACAATTTAGAGATTCCTTAATTGCGATTTTTGCATTTGGGATGATGCATCCCAAATGCAAAAATACCTGACACAAAGGGACAGATTCTGAGAATCTGCCCGTTTGCGACCGTTTTTTTGCTTGATGCAACTTCTTTAAAATACTCGTAAATACCAAAGAGGGTTTTCAAGGAGAACATTTGGAAATGTCTACCAAACGAATATTTAGTGCCCGTCGGACCGATATTGCTATGTGCATATCATTTTGTCTCACCACTACTATGGTTCTAAAACAGTTGCTCTGAAGCCTATGATTGTTTTCAACCCCAATCCTAATACGAACAATTACTATTCTTTTGAATAGTTGTGACAGCCCCATTGCTTTCATTTTAAAACACTTGCAACATGTACAATAATTTGCAAACTAACTTTTCAATGGGTAGCATTGCGATTATGATGCGCTAATATACATCTTTTTTACATTTACAGTCTGTTGAAAAGTATTGTGGTGTCTGCAACCAAAAAGCTTCAGCAACTTATACAGAAAACTTTATGGTAAGGATCTTTTCTGAGTTGCGTCCACTATGTTGGAAAGCTGACTATGCACCGTCAGGGATGTGGAATTCCTATAGCCCGACGCACAGCACATATTGTTTGAGGTCAAGGGCAGCAAGTTTTCTTGTGTACTGTGTCATTTGCAGAAGTAGGCCCAACTCCCAAAAGCACAAACCCTATGGCTGCCAGTTAGCAGTACCACATAATGGGTCAGAGAAGGGCACTGTCTGCAGTTAATGTAATATGATTGCCCATATGTTAATGCTGTTCAAACCTGTATTTATGGTTCATTAATTGAATGTATTTATTACTCGGGCGCACACTCTAAGTAAATGTTGTAACCTCTGAGTGCACAACTGTCAGTGGTTCCAGTATACAAAAGCATGCAGCTCAGAAACACGCCTGACTAAGCATGGGCAAATTTTGCGAATCTCGCGTTCGCGAATTTTGCGGATTTGCGAACTCGCAATCCGCAAAATCCGCGAATTCTCGCGAATTTGCGGATTTTTTTTTTGTGTTCGCGCGGGTTTCTGCCAGGTCGCGAGGGTTTTTGTACAATTTCGCAAACGCGAACTTACCTGTCGGGTCGCAAGTTTTGCGAACTTGTTGTTTCTACGTGTCCAGCCTGTTTGGGACACTCTTCTTCATCACTGCCACCCTCTGTCACCACATGCCACCCTCTGGCTCACCCATGCCACCCTCTGTTTCATCACAGCACCCTCTGGTTGTCCAGTGTACATTATTGTGGCAAAGCAAAGCACACCTTCCCTGCCTCAAGTGACCTGAATTAATTTGGGGCTGATTAATGTGTCACAGAATATTTTTTTAGCTGGCACCTGCTTCCTTAGTGCTTCCTGATTAGTGATCTTTTGCACTTGCTAAGTGCTTTCATTGTTGCAAAATTAGTTACAACACCTGCCCTGCCCCAACTGACAATAATGAATTAGGGGCTGATTAATGTGTCACTGGATTTGAACTTCCAGCCTGGCTCCTGCTTGTCTCCCTTGGCTGTAATTCAGGACCTTTGTGGCATATGTGTAACTATTCTGAGGGTCAGAGCAGGGTCACATAATAGTTGCAAGTAGGCAACTGAACTCTGGAAGGGCCCCTCAGGAAGCACTACAGGAAATGGCTACTAATGATGAGCTTGAACTTTTGAACCTGGTAAGTAGTTTCAGTTTTGCTAAGATCGTATTTCTGCAATTTAGCGCTTATTCGCGGGGCGCGAAGTTGAACTGGGAAGCCGCGAACTCACGCGAACAGTGCGAGCAAGCCATAAAATCCGCTGCTTGCGGATTTGCGGATTTTGCGGGAAATTCGCGAATCTCGCGGATTGCGAATTTACCGAAAATCCGCAAAATCCGCGAGCGGAACGTATTTTCCGCCCATACTTACGCCTGACCCACGTATGCTTATCAGAAACTCTTGCACCTCTCAATGTTCAGAATCATATATTTATTGGGGCCAGTGCCTTCAAGATTTCACATTTATTTTGTCCTTGGAACAAGTAGTCCCAGGCACTGCAACACAAATCCTTCATCTGCCAATTTACAGTAAAACGTTATGGAGTAGGAATGGGAAGTGTCTGCTGCCGAGGTAATATTTGTGTCCATATGTTAATGACCTTCAAACTTGTACAACATTGATGCAAAGTCATTATTATTAGTTAGAGTGACTGTTCCAAATAAATGTTGTAAGCTCAGACTGCACTACTGACATTTTTTGTAGTAAAAAAAGTGTACACACATTTTTGTGTCCATATGGTAATGACCTTCAAACTTGTACAACATTGAGGCAAAGTCATTATTATTAGTTAGAGAGACTGTTCCAAATAAATGTTGTAAGCTCAGACTGCACTACTGACAGTTTTTGTAGTAAAAAAAGTGTACACATATTTCCAAAGTTTAGCACTATGAGGCTATTTATACTGCTCCCAGAATGCTCTGCGATTTGATGCAAAAAACATTTTGCTAAACTACTATAACATTTCAGTTACCATATTTTTGCAGCATCATTTAATAACATGTTAATCCATGCTAATATTTCCCAAAAATATTCATTATGGGAAATCTCTGTAACTAGTTTCAATAAGATTATGGGAAAAAAAGTTCAACAAACATTGGCAAACACAGTAGGTCTGAAATTTATGGTCACCTTTTTACTTTTGTCATTGTGTGATTCGTTTTGGCATCATGTTTGTAAAACGTTATTGGCATGTAAGCTGCTGGGCCCTCACTATTATAACAAACTTTGGCAAAAGCAAAAAATGTTTTTGGTTTTAAAAATCACAAACTTCCAAAGTAGTTGCTGGCACTGAACAAAACTACTTTGTGTGCCGATATGCTCCTTGTGAAACAGCATAATGCTGTGACTCACAGTGAAGCCATCTGATACAAAGACAGAGAAAGAGAGAGACAGGAGAGAGAGCAGAGTGGATGAGAGTGGAGGGGAGAGAGAGAGAGAGATGTAAAAAAAACGCAAAAGGTCACGGTTAATGTCGGACCAAATTAGGGGCCCAATTATTCAAGAAAGTCTCAAAAGTGCACCCATGGTATATGTCCTAGTATTAAGTGCAGCTATACAGCTTTTGTGAACTCCCAAAAATTTAGACAAGTAGGATAAGAAATAGTACTCCTAGAAAATATTTGTGAACTACATTTTAACATGAGAAAATTTGCATGTGTAGATTTGCTCATGCGAAAATTTGAATGTTTACAAAATCACTTTTCCTCCAACCCCTTTTTTCCCAACTCAGGAAAATAGTTGATGTCTGCCATTGTCAAGAAGAAATTTCCAGCATTCTTCACTATGACAAAAGATTAGAGAAGAGTTGTTAAAAACCCTTAAAACATGGAAGTTAGTGGGCTTGCATAGACTCAAAAGGCCATTCTGACCCTGGAACTATGTTTACCATGTAAATACATATAAAGTTTTTATTTCAAAAAGCTATTCGCCTTTAAACAATGCAATATTAATTACAACTTACTTTTCATTTCTTCTCAACAGGCCCAATATTTCGAATGCAGCAGATTACTCCACCTTAAATTCATAAATGCAAATATAAATCATACCTGCCTTTTACTGCCTGTATATGTAAAAAATGTGTTAATTATGCTGAGTCTAAACACACCTTTTGGATTAGGACTATGGAATAGTGGTATAAAAATATAATTCATTCTGTTGTCAGATATCTACCTTGGTGATAGTGGAATTACCACTACTTTTTGGACAACCATTCAACAATAATGTGTAGAGGAGTGGTGTTGCTTCTTCACCTTCAAAGAGGAAGATTTAAATGTATATTTCAACAAGTAAACAAAATATTTACTCAATTTCAAAAAGAAAATTAAGTAGGAATGTTAGACGAAGTCTGCTCCAACTCTAAAAGGATTGTGCAAATCGTAACAGGTGAAAAGAAGTGTGTCTCAACATTACTTTTTAAGATAATTTGGACACAAGACTAGACTGCAGGAGTGTCCACATATCTAATTAGATATCTTGCATGTGATCATATGTTACTTAAAAACATACTTATGCACCTTTTATGCTGGACAGTATTGCTTCGAAACACCCTTTCACTGCTTTTTTCCATTCCTTCAAAAAAGATTTCATTGATTTACATGCATAGTCTTTCAGGTCTGTATATCTCTAATGTAAAACAATCATACTTGTTTTCTCTTTTGTCACTGACATATGTAAACTTATCAGTCACTCCTATGGTAAGCCTTTACAATCCTGAATGCTGAGTGCTGAGTTTTGTGTGAGAGGATGCCCATACATAACCAAGCTAACTTTTCTTTAGCTACATAGAAACATGTAGTGTAACCTGTCAAACAATTTGAAATACTACCCTCCCATTAGTCCTAGAGGTGGATGTAGAATTCAACTGTTCTTCATAAAATAGAATTGGATGTCACTAAGAACAAAGTATTTCTGTATTATGGAAGCCCTAATGTGTCCCTTAAAGATTCAAGCGAAGTCCAAACCCATACTAACTGAAACACACCAACCATTAGTAACCTGTAAAATTTGCCAAACAACTCTTTCAAGGTGTGATCAATCCAAAAAATACTGCTTTGGCACATCAAATATAGTACAAAACACATAAACCACTTCCACTCCAACAACTTTGCTTGAGCTGCAATACAGAGATAGCAGGACAACCACTTGCTGTTGCACCAAGCACATCAACAGCTGCAACACCATCTTTAGCAAAAAGTCCATACTCGCATATTGATCCTGAGTTTCGTAAACTTACATTTCTATGCATTTATTGTGATGAACTTTTGTGTCATGCAAACAGTATATCAACCTCATCAACAACAAGTAACAGGAGCATCGCTGTCCTCAACATTAGTTATTAGACATTTATCAAGCTTTTTTGTTGTAAAAACTACCCCGTCCGAAGGCAGTTGAAATGTGCACACTTGCTGCCTTTCTTGGCTGGGGTTATCAATTATTCTTGAATTTCATATTCTGATTCAAACTCATGGCCCTTTATTGAGCCTTTTTGTTGTACCTACTACCCCGGCCGAAAGCAGTGGGGAATTTGCACACTTGCTGCCTTTCTTGGCTGGGGCTGTCAATTGTCCTTCTTGTAATACAAATTCAAAGTGTAGGTCCTTTATTGAGCCTTCTTGGTAACTATTACTCATGAATGGCAGTGGGTAATTTGCGCACTTCCTGCCGTTCACGTATAAACAAAAGCTTAAAAGTCTAACAATATTAAAAAAGAGCCAGCATAGTCTATGGTTATCACATCTTCTGATTGTTATTTTAATTCAAAGTACAGGCCCTTTATTGAGCCTTCTTGGTAACTACTACCCGTGAATGGCAGTGGGTAATTTGCGCACTTCCTGCCGTTCATGTATAAACAAAAGCTTAAAAGTCTAACAATATTAAAAAAGAGCCAGTATAGTCTATGGTTATCAAATCGTCTGTTTGGTATTGTAATTCAAAGTACAGGCCCTTTGTTGAGCCTTCTTGCTAACTACTACCCGTGAATGGCATTGGGTAATTTGGACACTTTCAGCCTTTCATATTTTTTACATTATTCATCTACCACTCAATCAACACATCATCTACACGTACACACACCTACTTGCTGCCTTTCTTGGCTATGATTATCAACTATTCTTCTATTTCATATCTGTATTCAAAGTGCAGGCCCTTTACTGAGCCTTTTTCATGTAGATACTGCACCGCCAGAAGGAAGTGGGAAATTTGCGCACTTACTGAATTTCTTCACAGGGGTTATGAACTATTGTTTAATTTCATATTCCTATTCAAAGTGCAGGCCCCTTATCGAGCCCTTTTTCTTCAATCAACTACCACGGCCAAAGGTATGGGAAATTTGAACACTTGCTGCCTTTCTTGGCTGGGGTTATCAATTATCCTTCTTGTAATACAAATTCAAAGTGCAGGCCCTTTATTGAGTCTTCTTGGTAACTATTACTCATGAATGGCAGTGGGTAATTTGCGCACTTCCTGCCGTTCATGTATGAAAAAAAGCTTAACAAAAGTCTACCAATATTAAAAAAGAGCCAGTATAGTTTATGGTTATCAAAACTTCTCTTTGTTATTCTAGTTCAAAGTGCAGGCCCTTTATTGAGCCTTCTTGCAAACTACTACCCGTGAATAGCAGTGGCTAATTTGCACACTTACAGCCTTTCTTAGTTTTTACATTATTCATGTTCCACTCAATCAACACATTATCTACACGTACACACACCTACTTGCTGCCTTTCTTGGCTATGGTGATCAACTATTCTATTTCATATTCGTATTCAAACTGCAGGCCCTTTATTAAGCCTTTTTGTTGTAACAAGTACCCCAGCCTAAGGCAGTAAAAAATTGCACACTTCCTGCCTTTCTTAGCTGGGGTTATCAATTACTCTTGAATTTCATATTCTGATTCAAAGTCGAAACCCTTTATCAAACCATTTTTTGGTACCTACTACCCCGGCCAAAGGCAGTAGGAAATTTGCACACTTGCTGCCTTTTTTGCTGGGGTTATCAATTACTTTTGAATTTCATATTTTGATTTAAACTCATGCCCCTTTATCAAGCCTTTTTTATGTAGATACTACACTGGCAGAAGGCTGTGGCAAATTTGCACACTAACTGCCTTTCTTGGCTGGGGTTATCAATTATTCTCGAATTTCATATTGTGATTCAAAGTCAAGTCCCTTTCTGGAGCCTTTTGATTGTAGCTACTACCTCGGCTGAAGTCAGAGCAAAATTTGTACACTTGTAGCCTTTCTTGGCTGGGTTTATCAACTATTCTTCAAGTAATTCAACTTCAAAGTCCAGACCCTTTATTGACCCTTTTTTCTAACTATTACTCGTGAATGTCACTGGGTAATTGGCGCACTTCCAGCCTTTCTTAGTTTTTTACATTATTCATCTAGCACTCAATCAACATATCATCTACACATACACATACCTACTTACTGCCTTTCTTGGCTATTCTTATCAACTATTCTTCTATTTCATATCTGTATTCAAAGTGCAGGCCCTGTATCAAGCCTTTTTGTTGTAGCTACTAACCTGTCCAAAGGCAGTGGAAAATGTACACACTTGTTGACTTTCTTCGCATGGATTATCAACTATTGTTCAATTTCATATTTTAATACAAAGTCAAGGCTCTTTATAAAGCCTTTCTCATGTACATACTATCCCGTTAGAAGTTAGTGGGAAATTTGCACACTTGTTGCCTTTCTTTGCAGGAGTTATCAACTATTGTTCAATTTCATATTCCTTTTCAAAGTGCAGGCACTTTATCAAACCTTGTTGTTGTATCAACTACCTCGAAAAAAGGTAGTGAGAAATTTGTGCATTTGCAGCCTTTCTTCGCAGAGGCTATGAACTATTGTTCAATTTCATATTCCTATTAAAAGTGCAACCCCTTTATCGAACATTTTTGTTGTAGCTACTACCCCAGCCGAATTCAATAGGAAATTTGCACACTTGCTACCTTTCTTGGCTGGGGTTATCAATTATTGTTAAATTTGATATTCTGATTCAAAGTCATGACTCTTTATCGAGCCTTTTTGTTGTACCTACTACACCAACCAAAGGTTAATACTGCAAAAGTAAGCTTTAAAATTTGCCAAACAACTCTTTCAAAGGGTGATCCATCCAAAAAATACTTCTTTAGCACACCAAATATAGTGCAACACGTGAAGAACTCTCACCTTAACAACTTTGCTTGAGCTGCAACACAATCATTGAAGGGCAACTCACTTCCTGCTACACCAAGCACATCAACTGCTGCAACGGCATCTTCAGCAAGCAGTCCATACTCACATATAAATCTTGATTTTGTTCAACCTATATTTCTATGCATTTATTGCGATAGACTGTTTCACATAACAGAAAAGTTCATCAACCTCATCAAAAACAAACAGGAGCATCGTTGTCCTCAACATTATTCATTAGACATTTATAAAGCTTTTTTGTTGTAAGAACTACCCCGTCCAAAGGCAGTAGCAAATTTGCACACTTGCTGCCTTTCTTGCCAGGAGTAGTCAATTGTTGTTCATTTTGATATTCTGATTCAAAGTCAAGGCCCTCTATCAAGCCTTTTTCATGTAGATACTACCCCGGCAGAAGGCAATGGGAAATTTGCACACTAGCCGCCTTTCTTGGCTGCGGTTATCAATTTTTCATGAATTTCATATTCTGATACAAACTTGTGGCCCTTTATTGAGGCTTTTTGTTGTACCTATGACTCCGGCCGAAGGCAGTGGAAATTTGAACACTAACTGCCTTTCTTGGCTAGGGGTTATCAATTATTGTTCAATTTCATTTTCTGATTCAAAGTCAAGGACCTTTATCGAACCTTTTTATTGTAGCTAATACCCCGGCCGAACGAAGTAGGATATTTTCACACTTGCTGCTTTTCTTCACTGGGATTGTCAATTATTTTAAAAGTACCTAAAAGCTTAGCAACAATTTTTTCTTTTGGAAACAAATTTCAAACCAATCGTCTCTTTAAAACTTCTTTGACATGTTCAGTCATTTCTCCAATTCTTATTTCTTGTAGAATAGTTCCAAATACAGCATCATTTCCTTATTGCATATTTGTAATAACTTCCTTATATTAAAAATATAACCAAATGTTAACATTACCAATGCTACATTACATCATTTACTTATACTACCTATGGAACATAACAACAAATTACAATACTACCAGATATCTGGAGAAGCTTGTTGTGAAGACTCTTGAAGAAAATGAAACTTGTCATTATTGATGACATAAGCATGATATCAAACTTAATGCTTGCCTTTGTGCATTTAAGAATGCTGCAAACTCTTAAAACAGAGTACGACATATTAGTCTCAATTTATTTAAGGCACAGACAATTGTACTATGTCCTCAGATTCTGTTAACTGTACAAAATAACATTCATCAATGTTTGTGTCTAGTACCACCTTCAATATACATTGCAGACATCAGGGTTCACAACTTCAGCTTTCCTTCTACATTAGTTAGAGCATTGAATCCAGCCTTGCTTTACTTAAGGCAGAGACAATTTTACTCTGTCATCACATTCTGTTAACTGTACAAAATAGCATTCATCAGTGTTTGTGTCAATTAGTACCTTTGATCTACACTGTGGACAGCAGAGTTCACAACTTGAATTCAACTTTCCTTCTACATTAAGGACAGCATTGCATTCAGCCTTGCTTTCCTTAAGGCGGAGACAATTGTACTGTATACTCACATTCTGTTAACTGGGACAAAACAGCCTTTATCGATCTTTCTGTCAACAACTACCTTCAATCTACACTGCAGACAGCTGGGTTCAACACTTGCATTGACCGATCTTTCTTTCAATAACTACCTACAATCTACACTGCGGACAGCTGGGTTCACAACTTTAATTCAGCTTTCCTTCTACATTAAAAACAACATTGTATTCTTACTTGCTTTCCTTAAGGCAGAGACAATTATACTATGTCCTCAGATTCTGTTATCTGTGACTAAATAGTATTCATCGATCTTTGTGTCAACAACTGCCTTCAATCTACACTGGGGACAGCTGTATTTACAACTTCAATTCAGCTTTCCGTCTACATTAAGGACAGCATTGCATTTAGCCTTGCTTTCCTTAAGGCACACACAATTATACTGTATCCTGAGATTTTATTGTCTGTGACTAAATGGCATTCATCGACCTTTGTGTCAACAACTGCCTTCAATCTACACTGCGGACAGAAGGGTTCACAACTTCAACTCAGCTTTAGAACTAAAATTATCTTTAATATCTGTCCTTACAACAACCTTCAATATATTCTGCGGTCAGTAAAAATTAAAACTGCATAGCAAGAGATCCACTACTACAGAAAACATTGAATTCAGCCTCGCTTTATTTAAGGTAGAGACTAATGGATTTTATGTCTTCCGATTTTGTAAAAGAATGTCACAAATAGTATTCATCTATAATTGCTCACTAGAGCTTTCAATCTACACTACGGACAGCTCAGTTCACAACTTCAATTCAGCGTTCCTTCTACATTAAGGACACCATTGTATTGAGCTTTACTTTCCTTAAGACAGACACAATTCTACTGCGTCCTCAGATACTGTTAACTTTCACAACATAGCATTCATCAATCTTTGTGTCAACAACAGCCCTCAATCTACATTGCAGACAGCTCACTTCACAACTTCAAATCAGCTTTCCTTCTAGGTTAAGAACAGCATTGTATTCAGCCTTGCTTTGTTTAACGCAGAGACAATTATACTGTGTCCTCAGACTCTGTTAACTAAGATAAAATAGCATTCATCGACCTTTGTGTCAACAACTGCGTTCAATCTACACTTGGAACAGCTGTATTCACAACTTCAATTCAGCTTTCCTTCTACATTAAGGACAGCATTGCAATCAGCCTTGATTTCCTTAAGGCAGAGACAATTATACTGTGTCCTCCGATTCTCTTAACTGGGACAAAATAGCATTCATCGATCTTTGTGTCAACAACTGCCTTCAATCTACACTGCGGACAGAGGGTTCACAACTTGCATTGACTGATCTTTCTGTCAACAACTACCTTCAATCTACACTGCGGACAGCTGAGTTCACAACTTCAATTCAGCTTTCCTTCTACATTAAGGACAGCATTACATTCAACATTGTTTTCCTTAACGCAGATACAATTCTACTCTGTCCTAAGATTCTGTTAACTGTCCAAAATACCATTCATCAATGTTTATATCGATTAGTACCTTCGATCTACATTACAGACAGCAGGGTTCACAACTTCAATTCAGTTTTCAATGTAAATTTCTCTTCACTATGTGTGCTGAGAAGTGCCTTCAATCAATTCTGCGCTCAGTAGAGTTCACAACTAGATACCAAGAGCGCCAGCACTACAGAAAACATGCCATACAATCTTGATTTACTTTAAACACAGACAATTGCACAATATTCTCACATTTTCTTAAACTTTGAACACTGGGAAATTCAGCCTTCATTTATTTAATGCAGACAAAATTCTACTATATGTGTTTCACATTTTGTTTAAATAAGTGACAAAAACCATTTGTCTATGTCTGTTGACAACTACCTTCAATCTACACTGCACAGGGAACATACAAGCTCACCGCCAAAGATACTACTTACTCAGCGCACCATAAAAAATCACAAACAAGAGTGAACACTTTTATGTCACAGTGAGACACACTGTCCCTTTTAAATTGAATTGTTGCAGAATTCAATCAACAAAAGACATTACTTCAATTACTGTACCTCCCCCCCACCCACACATCATCACAGGATACGTTCAAGCTCAGCCCCAAAGGTATTACTAACTCAGTGCACCACAAATCATCACCATGTGACCGTATTGAATGAGATGACTTATTTAGAAAAAAATACATCATACTTTTCGAAGATATACTTCAACTTACTTCTGTGAATGGACAACCAATATGTTTTAGAAAACTTGATTTTAAAGATTTTGCTACCAATGTGTCCTGCTTGGACCACACAGAATCACACATTCCACAGAACTTTGTTGCTTTAGATGCACACTTGCTGCCTTTCATGACTGCGGTTATCAATTATTATTCTTGTAATACAAATTCAAAGTACAGGCCCTTTATTGAGCCTTCTTGATAACTACTTCCCGTGAATAGCAGTGGGTAATTTCCACACTTGCATCCTTTCTTCCAAAACACAGTCTGTGTAATGAGCTGGGAATCCAATGATCTACTTCCCTGATAAGACATTGGTTACTTTGCACTTCTGCACCCTTTCTTACTTTTTACCTTATTTCTCTTCCATTCAATAAACACATCATCCACACATACACACACTTACTTGCTGCCTTTCTTGGCTGAAGTTATCAATTACTCTTCAATTTCATATTCTGATTCAAAGTCAAGCCCCTTTAACAAGACTTTTTTAATGTACATACTACCCCGGCAGAAGACAGTTGCAAATTTTGCACTTGCTGCCTTTCTTCGCAGGGGTTATCAATTGTTCTTTAATTTCATATTCTGATTTAAAGTCAAGGCCCTTTACCAAGCCTTTTTGTTGTACCTACTACTTCGCCTAAAGGCAGTAGGTAATTTCCACACTTGCAGCCTTTCTTACTTTTTACATTATTCATCTTCCAACCAATCAACACATCATCTAAACATACGCACACCTACTTGCTGCCTTTCTTGGCTGTGGTTATGAACTATTGTTCTATATCATATCCGTATTAAAAGTGCAAGCCCTTTATCAAGCCTTTTTGTTGTAACAACTACCCTGGCCAACAGCACAGGGAAATTTACAAACTTGCTGCCTTTCTTAGCTGAGGTTATCATTTCTTCTTTAATTTCATATTCTGATTCAAAGTCAAGGCCCTTTATCGAGCCTTTTTGTAGTAGCCGCACCCCCGGCTGAAAGCAGTACAAAATTTGCACAATGGCTGCCTTTCTTGGCTGCGGTTATCAATTCTTCTTGTAATACAAATTCAAAGTGCAGACCCTTTATTGAGCCTTCTTGGTAAATACTAACGATGAATGACAGTGCATAATTTGCACACTTACGTCCATTATTGCGCCCTTTCTACAGCACAGTGTATGTACTTTAAACAGTTGCTTCCCTCCTTAGATGTACTGATAGTTTCTCAGGGTCCCACTACGGAATCCGACTCACAGTCTATAATGGCCTGAAAAACAAAACACCCACTTCTTTTACAAGGCAGTGCATAGTTTCAACGTCTGCTGCCTTTCTTAATTTTCACCTTTTTCATCTTCCACTCAATCAACACATCATCCACAAATATACACACCTACATGCTGCCTTTTTTGACTGGAGGTATTAATTATTCCTGAATTTCACATTTTGATTCAAAGACAATGCCCTTTATAGAGCCTTTTTATTATAGATACTACCTCAGCCAAATACAACACAACTGTGATAGTTTCTCAAATCAAAACACTATCCACTTTATAATGTTCTCTGATTTTTATACTGAAATTAGGAAGAAGACTTTAATTTCGCTTTGAGGGGCAAGGCTTTCTTCAGGTTAGACCAGCACTAATGTACCTTCAATTGTTAGACAATACCTGGAACATTTTTCTAATTGCTCATTTTCTTATTGCTGCTGTTCGCCTTAGGAAACAATGGTTCCCACTGATGATTGAACTGTGTATTCCTCCTAAATTTTTAAATACCATGAATTTCTTTTAATTGATATATCTTTCTAGTTTTAAATCATTTATATATATCTGTGTAACAATGATCTACAGTTTTATATTGCCTATATGTATTAAATTGTCTTGTGTTTTGTATTTGTACTATTATAATTTTTATAATTAAATAAAGTGGTTTGAAGACTGAAGAATATAACCTCTCATAACTGAATACAGCTTCTAAAATAATTTCATCATGTATTTCATATTTCTCATTATCAATTTCAAAACTCATATCATCATACTCGATGTCATCTAATGCTTCCACAAAATCAGCATCTAAAGTTTAGTCTAGTAAATCACAGCTGATATCTACAGCATTTATATCTGCCTCTTCATTCTCCCTACTTATAAAAATTATGTTTAGCTCTTCTACGACACTGTTACTAATTTCGAAACCACCTTCCAAATTGTTTTATTGATTTTCCATACAATGGGGCATATTATCAAGGGATTTATCTCTGCTTTTTTGGCTTTAAAAGCCAAGAAAGCAGAGATAAAATTATCTCCCTATCAGCAACAGGGTGCTAACACGCAAATTCGCATGTTAGCACCCTTTTTCTTTATGCTTCCCCTTGCATCTCTAATGAGATGCAAAGGGGGTGTTCCAGAGAAAAATAATAGGAGAAATGTTGTTAAGCGACATTTCTCCTATTATCAAGGATATCGCTAACCCTGTTAGTGTTAAAAAAAAGCAGCGCTAACCGCGGTTAGCGCTGCTTTTTTTACACCTGGTATTTTCCTGACTTAGCCATGATATCCCATGTAAGGTGGATATCATGGCTAAGTTTGGGAGCCCCTATCATCAAGCTGACGCCAAACTTCGAGAGATTGTCTTTGGTTTTCCAGCGATAATCTCTCATTTGACAGTTAGCGCAAGGATTTTTATCACTTCTGAGATAAGCGTTGCTAATAGCACGCTATCTCAGTGATAAAAATCCACGCTACCCGGCGATAATTATCCTACCACTAAGTGCGCTTAGTGATAATTATCGATGGAGCTTGATAATATGGCCCTGAATTTCTTATTTTGTAGGTCCTTGTACAAAAACATAAACCCTTAATTTTATCTTCACTGTAATATCAGCATATGTGGTGATTCATATGAAATATCTTAAAAATATATCTTGCAATTAAAGCAACAACATTTTCTACATGAGTGTATATTATTTTCAAAATATTGTAAAATTAAATACAATAAATACGGTGTTACTCTGGATTGTGTCAGGGTCTTTATTTATTTATTTATACTACCTACTGTTTTGCAAACTTAAAACAATGATGACAGCACTGCCTTAGTTTGACTCACCCCATTACGTTCTCAATTAGAGTTGAGGGAGGCAAAGGAAAGGAGTAAACTGCATGTCTACAGATGTACTCCTATATTTAGAACACTGGCTGAAGCACTGAATAAATAAAGTTAGATACAAAAGAACATACACAAAAAAAGGCTGCATAAAAGATACACGAAGGAAAGCGACACAAATAGGTCACCGAATCTTGAACACAAACTGGTAAGTCACAAAAAGAACAAAAAGGCTAAGAACACTGCAACGGACGCTACGATGTGGTACTAATTGTGAAGAAAGATTGAAACATACTGTAAATAAAGCGGAATTCAAATAAAGAAAAGTAAAAAGATAAATGGATGACAAAGTCACTGGAGTAATTCTCTGTTCCCCAACACAAAAAAAGATTTTGCAGAAGTTATATGTACGAATGTTTAAGAAGCTGCAAAGGGGCCCAATCCCCCGGGACTCAAAAAATAACATTGAGGACTGTGGGGAGAACGCCATTGCCCCCACAATCCCAGCCGGCTCCCCGCATCCTTCGAGAGCCGGAATTGTTTTCTCAGAGAGAGCAGCTTACATGCTGCTGTCTCTAACGAAAAGCAATCTGCTTTCCTACTTGAAAGAAACAGCAGATTAACTTGCTCTCTCTTTCAAATAGTAAACCTGTTTGCTGTGCTAAAGTGGGAGCCGTGGCGCTCCCGCTCTACCATAGCAAACAGCAGTGTCCTGGGGATAAGCACTCCGAGACACTGCAAGGGCCGGCCCTGGGAAATAATGGTCCCCAGGGCCATCAAGGGTTCCAGTAAGAAGGCCGCATGACCCCCTCCCAACATTAAAAAGTCGCAAGAGGTGGAAGTTCCCGGAACTGGGAAATCCGTGCCATCACGGACCCCCTATTTTAAATATTACTGCCCCAGGAAGGTGGCAATCCCCGAAGAATGTAGGAGAGCCGTGAGCTCCCCGCATACTTCAAAATAACCATGGCTGCCAACACTTCCTGGTTTGTGGTGCTGACAGACAGTTAACAACCAATCAGCATGCTGCTCGACCCCCTGAGCAAGCCTAGAAGGTCAGAATGTTTCTAGCCTGCCTCCTTCCCTTATTTCTCAACTTTGTTTTACTGTTTTCTTGTGACTCGTTCTACCGATGCACAAGATGGCCACCAACACCTCCTGGTTTGAGTATTGACAGACAGTTGACAGCCAATCAGCATGCAGCTTGCGCTCGTAATTGAATGGATCTCCGTACGCGTGTAGAACTCTGTCTCTAGATATCGCTGTGATTTTACTTGTAATTTTCCCAGAAACTACTGAACGGATTTACACCATTTAACAAAAAGCACAATCTGCGAACCGAACTCTACCTCTCTGCCAAATTTGGTGTAATTCCGTTCAGCCATTCGGGCTGTATCCGTGGCTAAAGGTCCCTATGGAAAATTTCATGGGGAAAACATGTTTTGGGACCCCCCTGTTTTCTCTGCCCCCACTTGATGAATCACCCCCAAACTTTCAGGGAAGGAGCGGAACCGAGCAGACCATTTTCTTGGAGAAATTCACCAAGATTTGTCCACCGGCGCCAAAGTTATTCTAAATAGAATGTTGGGGATTTCCTATGGAAAGTAGGTCTTATATATATATATTACCTAGTGGTGGTCCTAACTATAACTACCTACTGACGACCGCCAGTAGGTAATTTATATATATATATATATGTTGTGACCAAGGCTATTATATATAGTTAGGACCTAGTTACCATTGGAAGTTCTGAACATTCTATTGGGAGTAACTTTGGCGCCGATTGAGGGATCTGCCTGTAATTTTCCTTAAATTTGCCTCGCTCCTTCCCTTAAAGTTTCGGGGGGATTCGTCAAGCGGGGGCCGAGAAAAAAGGGGGGTCCCAAAATATGTTTTGAGTTTAAAAATAATTCTAAAGCGCTCGTACACCTGGCGGTTTCTTGGCGCTACAGATTACTGAAGACTCGAGCTGCGGGGAGGAAGGAAGACATGGGAGAGATTATTGAGGGAAGGCTTGTGAAAACAGGAATGTTTTTAGTGCCTTTCTGAAAAGAGAATATTGGGTAGAGGATCTAAGGTGAGCTGGAAGGGAATTCCAAAAAGTGGGGGCAAGTGTGGAGAATTTTGAGCCTCCCCATTTTTTACGGCGAAAGCGGGGCACTATCAACAGATGTTGAGAGGATGAGTGCAATTATCAAGTGCAAAAACCATTGCACTCAAGGGGCTTCGTATCACACATCATGTACCCCTTAGGAGGTATCTTCAGATGAAACATGCAAATTCAAAACGGTCATTTAATCCAAACGGCTTCATAGTTTGTAATTTAAAAATCCATGCCATTTCTCGCTGTAGTAGATACTTATTGTTATCCATGTTGTCTCGCTTTTTGACAGTTTCCAAAATCATTAATTTCAATTGTGAAATGTCATGACGTGCCTCATTAAAATGATTCACAATATTGGATTTAGCATTTTTGGTACGTATGTTGGATTTATGTTCATTAATGCGAGTCTTAATCTTTCGCTCAGTCTTGCCAATGTAAGGCTTACCACATGGGCATTTTATTAAATACACCACATTTGAGGTGTCACATGTGGCGTTTACTTGCAACTTGATGTTGTGACCCTTCATTGGGTGGGTAACCATATTGCCGCTGATGATATTATGACAGTTATTGCAGTTCAAGCAGGGTTTTGTGCCCTTGGTTGTTCTGTTTTTGGGGTCTTTTTATTGAGTATTTCTTTGATATTGGCATTCCAGGTGTGTTCAAATATCGGTGGATTTTCAAACATAGTGCCAAAATCAGGTTCTGCACTTAAGATCGGCCAATATTTTAAAATGATATATTTATATGTTGCACTCATGGTGGAGAATTTCGATACCAGGACCATCCTTTGTTCTTTGGATTTGTGCATTTTAGCAAGGAGTTGTTCTCTCTGGATCAAAGATGTTCGTGCTGTGGCTTGTTCAATTAAGCAGCTTGGATATCCTCTGTCTATAAATCTTTTTCCCATTTCTTCTAGTCGCTCCAGAGTTAATGTGTCATCCGATACTATTCTTTTTACTCGCAACATTTGAGAAAATGGTAGGTGATTTTTCAATGATGATTGGTGGAAACTGGTGTAGTGCAGGGTATTGTTCCTGTCTGTCTTTTTTCGGTATAAGTCAGTCTCAAAACCTGGTGCTGTAAGGGTAATTTTTACATCAAGGAAAGTAATGGTGTTATCATCTATTTCCCAAGTGAATTGTATGCGATCGTTAATCTCATTTAGTGTTTGTAGTGATTCTTGTAGTTTTTCTTTGGTGTTCGTCCAAATGATGAATACGTCATCAATATAGCGTACATATAGTTTTAAGTTGTTAGTCCAATTAGGGTTGTCATAGATGTTCATTTCCTCATATTGTCCCATGAATATATTAGCGTACATAGGCGCGGCACAGTTCCCCATTGAAGTACTGGATAGTTGTAGGTAACTTGCATTATCATATTCAAAGTAACTTTGGTAGAGTGTAAAAATCATGAGCTCCATCAGTAGTTTTTGCATTCCCGGCTCTATGTCACTTTCCATGATAGCCTTTTCCATTGCTTCAATCCCACCATCATGGGGGATTGATGTGTATAGGGATTTGACATCCGCAGTACACAGTATCAGATGTTCATTCTCCTCCATGGTGATTTATGTGAGTTTAGATAAAAAGTCAGTAGTGTCTTTCACATAGCTTTTCAGATTTTTGACTATTGGTTGCATGTATCTGTCTAGAAACTTCCCAATTGGTTCATGTATGGATCCTCTGGTCGACACAATCGGTCTAAACGGGGGGTCCTCCAAGCTCTTATGGATCTTTGGTGTCATTTGTATGGTGGGACTTTTAGGATATTCTTTTATCAGATATTTCCTAGTTCTCTCATCTATTGTTCCATCCTCATGGGCTTTTTTCACTATGTCAGTCAGTATTTCTTTGAAGTGGATGGTTGGATTATTGGCCAGCCTCATATATGTTTGTTCATCATTGATATGATCTAGGATCTTCTTCTGGCACATCTCAGTGTCTACAATTACAAGGGCGCCCCCTTTGTCAGCTTTTATGCATTTGATGTTGTCATTGTTCGCTATTTTCTTCAAAGTATCAAAGTCTTTCTGAGTGATGTTCCTCTTGTGTTTTTTTTTGTAGTTCAGTTTTAACAAATCCTGTCTCACCAAATTCTCAAAAAGGTCAATACACTTATGACTGGTGGGTGCTTGGTATGAACTGTGCGGTCTCAGGCCTTTCAATTGGTCAGGTTTCTGTGGAGTAGCTGGTAACACCTTATCAAAGAAATATCTTAATCTAAGCTTGCGTGTGAATGTAAACGTGCTGACTTCCAGTTCCAATTGATTGGTTTCAGTAGTAGGGATAAATGATGTACCTCGAGACAATAATTTCATTTCTTGTGGTTTAAGGGTCGTCTTAGAGATGTTGATTACTAAGTGTTTTTCTTCTTGTCTTTCTTCGGTACTGTACTCCGGGTACTGGGGTGGCCCTTTTCTTTTTCCTTTTCTAATGCCCCTCCTGGGTCGTCTCTTTCTCCTTGGCCTTGGCCTAAAAAAGGCAACGATGTCATTGTGATACTTGTTTGTGGAATAGATTGTTCTGTGTCTGTAGAGTCTAGAGTAGGTGGTATCACTCTTTTTGTTGGTCTGTTAGACATATCGCTACCAGATGAGGATGTGTCAGTTTGTTGGTTAAAAGGTTTATTCCTTCTGCGTTAGGCATACACGTCTGCCCACGTGTACACCTCACCCAACTTATAGTCTAGGGTGTCTCTCCTAAACTTCCTTAGTTTAAGATTATTGATCTCTCTTGAATGAGCTACACAAAATAACAGGGAGTGCACCACCTTCAACAATAATTTTGTGTCATTAATAAAAAAGGCCCTTTGGCTCCGGTCTTTAACACTGGATTGGATCTTTAATTGCCTGTCTAGCCCACTATGGGTGGCTATAAGGCCATATTGTGATTCACCTTTAACTTACTTTTCATTTTTTTTGTCATAATTCTTTCATAATGTTATATTCCAAATACTGACTTAATGCGTCACTGGATTCATTCGAAATGAATGTGTGTCACCTTCCCTTCTTGCTCCACCAAACCTGCAGAAAGGTAAATAGTAATATATCATTTTTCTAGATTAAATGTCAGTATTACTGGATGGCAAGTATCTCATTGGTAAAAAAGATAAGGCTCTTAAACATGCTTCAGAAGCACTTAAAAGGCATGAAATGAATATTAATTTATGTATGTTACGAAACATTGCATATACCTTTTTTTATCTCAAGAGCACAACTCACAAAGGAGATGGATTAAGAAAGGTATGAAGATCTACTTTATACCTCAAACTATTTTTAATGTTTGTGATATACCCCATTCAGAAACTAGGGCCTGATTTAGATTTTGTCAGTCTTAATGCCTTCCCGCCGCAACGGTCGTCATGAGTACTCTGTCAAGTCAATGGTCTTTCACCTGCCATGTTTAGATGCATGCAGACTGACTCACATTTTCAGGGTCAAGATTTATTCGCATATGGCTGGGTCAAAACTGGGGTGGCGTAGTGAGCAAAAGAACAATGGATTTAACCCAGATCTTTTGACTGGGGGAGAATGTTTGCATTGTCAGCATTCCATCCATCATTTGCTTGCTGTAACACTTTTTGTCCTTAGTGGGATTGGTATGCTCAGACGTGGGTCCCTTGCTCACTGTGCCAATGGATTCAAGCTAGCCTGGCTGAAGAAGGGTGGCATACCCTGAAACAGGTCCCATGATGCTTGTTTCCGGTCCAGGGAGGACCTGGCCTGGCAGTACGTTCTGGACTGTTCCCATGGGGCACAGGGTCAAGACTGATTTGCATATGGCCGGGTACAAACTGGGGTAATTTCCAGAATCTGCAGCCCGGCAAGCGACCACTAACCATTGGCATTCTTATCCTGTGCGGAGTCCCGGTCCCCCTGCCTGCCTCCCGCCGTCCCGCTGGGCTACCATCTGGCCGGCGCGACCGCGGAGTGGAGGCTGGGCCGGGGACTACATCTCCCATCAACCTTTGCGGTCCCTTCATCAGCCAGCTGCGCCAGGAGGCGCATAAAAGTCCAGCAAGCCCTGATGAGCTGGGTAATTTCCAGAATCTGCAGCCCGGCGAGCGACCACTAACCATTGGCATTCTTATCCTGTGAGGAGTCCCGGTCCCCCTGCCTGCCTCCCGCCGTCCCGCTGGTGCTACCATCTGGCTGGCGAGACCGCCGAGTGGAGGCTGGGCCGGGGACTACATCTCCCGGCAACCTTTGCGGTCCCTGCATCACCCAGCTGCGCCAGGAGGCGCATAAAAGTCCAGCAAGCCCCGCCTTGCGGGACGCGAGCGGGACGCCGGACGAAGCCCGGGCAAAGGGCGGGCCCTCTGTTGCCCTCAGAGGCCTGAGGAGCCTGGGCTGAGCCACCCCCCTTTCTTCAACGCACAGACATCGAGGATGTCACCCATCAAGGATAAGACATCTACGTCTGGAGGTGAAAAACGAGGTACGCTTGATAATTATGTTATTCGCTCTACATCAGCAGCTGATCGGGAACTCGCTCTCTCTGAGCAACGCTCTGAGAGACGCCGCTCTATAGAATTAATCAAAACTAAGCGATCATCCCTCGGAGGTATACAACATGCTGCCTCACCCCCTCCAGCCACGATCCATGAGTACGAGGGACATGAGGCGCCCCTCAACGATAGCATTCCACTGCTCTTCGAGGACATAACCTCCACATTGGTCGATATTAACGATAGAACTATAAGTGGCCTAACATCCCCGGGTAACTCTAATCCTAACCCTGACGTACAGATTCTGCCGGATACCTCACCTCCGCAAGCAGACAGCACCCATAACTCCTTATTAGATGCACTACTAGAAATATCACAGACCAAGTAGAGTCTGCCCAAAAGCCAAAACCAACTTTAAATGCCCCCCAAACCCGAGGCCAGCCACCAAAAAAGCTGAGAAGAAAGGGGTCAAGTATTCAGCCTATTCAGACCAACAAGACCAGGAACACTCATCTCAATTTTGGGAAGAAAAAAAGCCCTGCCCCTCATATACCTACAACTCCTGATATAGTAATTCCCCCCACTCTTCCAACTAATGAACTACCTAACGCTGACATAATGGGTACACTGGAACAATTAATCAAATCATTGTTACTCCCTGTAGTCGAGAGACTCAAGAGAAAAGCAATACAACTGGGTACTATAGAGCAGAGAACAAACTTGCACCCAAAGACCAATCAACACCTGCAATAATGCCCGTACTGTCTCCTACAGCCACGGCCCAGAAAGCATTAAAACCCACTACCACGGTAACCATAATCCTTCGAGATTTCAACTCTCAAAACCATCAGGGGAACACGCTAAATCAACAGCGAGAGAGGCCCAGGGCGGCGGAAAGTCAAAACCCTGTGAGAGGAAATGTGACAAAAGGGCCGCACCTAATACCCAACCACCTGATGACCGCTCCATTCCTCCATCATCAGTGACAAGACACAACACAGATAGATGTAGGCAAATTAATCTCCCCCCCGAGGCCGAGCCTTACGTCATAGTATTAACAGGGGTCCCTGAAATATCTGACGGAAGGTTTGAAAACCATCAAATCCTAAAGAATAAGACTATGCATTGGCTGGAAACACACAGGCCACTGCCTGCTAATCTAAATGGAGAAATTATCCATGTCCGACGAGCAGGATGGTTGGGGAAGAGACCCAAAACAACCCCTGGTGACATAGTCATCATAAACTTCAGAGATCATAGCGCAGTTCGCTTCATCAAAGACTGGTACACGGGTGGATACGAGGGTAGCATAAGGGTTAGAGAAGTCAGCTATTTTTACCCGAAAGTCTTGGTGGGGGACCCTTCCGGGATTTCTAAACGGTATCACAGACCAGGTATGCCCTTAGTCTTCAACATACCAACTACAAACCACTTTTCCCCACTCATGGGTCTGGAGGGGGTCGACTGACTCCCCCACCCTAAAGAGACCGACCCTTTAGTGGTGGGTAACGCCTCTATGTCACCACTACATGATATCAGAAAGAACACTAAGGCACCTCAGGCACAAAAACACGGGGAGGGTGGAGAACTGAAATATGAGGGAGACATAGGGAAGACACAAGGCACTGCTCCAGCACGGGAACTGCCTTTAAAAGGTGTAGAGCCCAGACCAACAAACATGCAAGCAAAGGGTACCAGTAAGGCCCGCGAGAGTAAAACCAGAAGAGATGAACCACCAAGCGAGGCAAATAATAAATCCAGCCAATTTGTACTATCATGGAACTTGGCTGGCTTAAAGAGCAAAGCGAATAACCCTGATTGGCTAAAAACTATTCATAAATATAGTATCCTGTGTATAAAGGAAACATGGCTGACTAACAAAATCCACCTGCTGGGATACCAAACGTTTAACACCCCCGGGAGGCCAAGCAACCGGGGAAGAAATAGGGGCGGATTATGCACCTTCATTTCTAACACTGCTGGTATTAAAGTCATCAGAAATATCTCAGATGACTTTTTCCAAGTCCTATTGGTCAGCTGGCCAGGAGTGAATAAACTCACCATAATTGATTTCTATAACAACGCCCACTGTAGTGAATGGGACAACATCTTTCTCAGGCTAAGGAAATGCGTAGGGGCACTAGAAAAGGTAGGGACAGGAGACATGGCACTTCTTTGGGTAGGGGATTTCAACTGTACTATCTGTACTAACAGTGATCTGGGCATTTGCCCATTAAAGGAAAATGAGTTCGGTGATTCGTCCCATTTCATCCATTGTGGTATAGGGAACAAAATGAATGAGGTGATCTATTAGCTAGACCTGGGTTTTATAAATGAAATCTGTTTAAACGGGAAGGGCTTTGAGCCAACCTTTATCGGAAGGGGTGTTAATTCGGTAATCAACTTTTCTCTCCTATCAAACCGTCACCGAGGGTTGGCCCTCTCGATGGGAGACACTAAAACTCGCTTTTGGGGACCATTACCCGATCTCCATGGAGTTGCAAGCAAAGGGACCAACCGCAAGCTACAACAAAGAGTACCCGATACCCATAACCCTGGGGAAATTAAATGGGTATTCACTTAAGTGGGAAAAGGTGGACCCCGAAAAATTCCTGATAACCTTATTGTCCAGAGTTCTCGATCATGTCTTAATCTGCTTGAGTGATCTTGAATGACCAGAACATTTTTTAGACTCTTTTAGTAAGACTATTGAGGAGATAAATAACCTGTTAGTGAAGTCATCCAAAAAACACCCTAGCAAAAAAAAGGGCTGGTTTAATAAGGAATGCTCTAGAGCGCACTCACACCTAATAGCAGATTTGCACGAGACCCCAAGATCCGTGGCCCACGTTAGAGAGGCGCGCAAACTTTACAGAACTGCATTAGACACCAGGAGGAAGGAATTAAAAAGAGACTTATGGGAAAACTTACACTTAGCTTGCGAGAAAAATGACAATATCGCCTTTTGGAAGGCAGTAAATGCGCCTTTTTTTTAAAACAGAGACAATGACGCAATAGATATCGCAGTGTCGAGGGAGGTGTGGGTTGAACACTTCACGCACCTGTATAATAATCCTAATCAAAGTGGACGTACAACCCCAACATCAACTAAGGAGCTCCCTGCTCAGTTCCCGCTGGGAATCATCTTTGATTATAGGGAAGTTATAAAGGCCATAACTGACAGTGCATCGGGCAAGGCACCCGGACCCAATGGGGTCCCCATTGATATATATAAAAGTATGATAAAACTTTGGGCTCCCCTTTTAACAAACGTTCTGAATAGCATCAACACCGTGGGTTTTATATCCACGTGGCCTGAGGCAATCGTGGTTCCAATTTTCAAAAAGGGCAATAGAAATGATGCTGCCTGCCACCGTCCAATTTCACTTCTGGACGCATTGATGAAGGTTGCAGGCAGGATCATTCTAAATAGGCTTCAAGTCTGGTCGGAAGAGAACAACACCATAACCCCCCTTCAATATGGCTTCCGCGAAGGGAAGGGCACTATAGAGCAGAGTTTAAATCTGGCCCTGCTCGTTGCCAAATACACAGAGGCAAAACATGAAAGCCTATATATAACATTCATCGATTTGACCTCTGCCTTCGATTGCGTGGACCACACTAAGCTCTGGGACACGCTGAAATGCTTAGGCATAGACAACAGAATCATCGTTTTTATAAGGGAACTATATAGAAACGCAGGGGCTAGAGTGAGATATGGCAGAGAAGGCCAATG
Organism: Lissotriton vulgaris; assembly: GCF_964263255.1. NCBI lineage: Eukaryota > Metazoa > Chordata > Amphibia > Caudata > Salamandridae > Lissotriton > Lissotriton vulgaris. The sequence continues at coordinate 886,325,668 of NC_141694.1, forward strand.
TTTAGATAAGTTTTCCATCAACAGAGGTGTGCGGCAAGGGTGCATTCTCGCACCCTTCCTCTTCATATTGTACATAAACACAGTGGTGGAGCACATGAGAAAGTTTCAATTTGATTATCCCTCAGTGGGAGGGACTTCCATACCAATCCTCTTATTTGCGGATGATGCCGCCATACTATCACGGACTCCAATCGGTATGCAGAGGGCGGTAGTGGAATTTTTAAATTATGTGGACACTCGTGGTCTAACTATTAACGTAACAAAGACTTATTCCATGAGATCTGGCCCCTTAAGAAAAATCCCTAAATCAATCTTTTTAAACCAGAAAAAGATCCTTAACACCGCTACTTTTTGCTATCTAGGAATAAACTTCGACAACAGAAACTTGGCCTTCAGCAGAGCAACCGGAGCCCTAATCAACTTCTCGAGGAAACTCGGTGGTCGCCCGGCCAAAGAACACTTATAAATTTATAAGGCCAGATGTCTCTCAACTGGTACATATGGCGCCGGAATTTGGGGCTTTACAAACACTAAGAAGATACAATTGACTGAAAACAACTTTTTACGATATCTGCTGGCTACACCAAAATCATTATCTATCTTTTTCACCCACAATGAATTGGGGCTTCCCTTTGTAGAGGACACGATCAAAGCTAGCCCCCTCCTTCTGTGGCATAAAATCTGGACTACCCCGGAAACTTCATTAAATAGGGATATTGTTTTGGACTGCTTAAACCTAGAGGGGGCACGAAACGTCAAATGGCTGAACTACCTGAGACATATGTACATAAATATTGGCCATGAAGAATATTTTAATGACCCTCTGGGCCTGGAAACTATCTCTTAGCGTTCTTTGAAAAAGCCTATAATGGATTACCTGGCCATCAAAAGGTGGTCGAGTGAGAAAGGAAAATACACCAACAATTCAATAGGCGCATCTATCCAACCAATAGGAATGAAACTTTATCTAATCATGGAGAGCAGTCCGTATTCAAGAATGCTATTGACTAGGTTTCGAGCTGACACATTCTTCCGCTTGATAACATTTCCTAAATGAAATGACTGGGGCAAACAGTTGGAAGAATGTCCCTGCAACGGAGTCTCGAAGCAAACAAATATCCATTCTATCCTGTTCTGTCTTTTTTACCTGGCCCCCAGGAAACAGTTTTTAAAACCTATATTTACTAAATGGGGCACCAGAGGATGCCACAATGCCTATTACAAACTCAAGCAATTAGAGACTGCCTTCGAGATAAAGGCTGTGGCATCCTATCTGAAGACTATCTTAGCCCTTGGAAAGTCGATGTAACACCCCCTGAATTTGAATTTTTGTAACTACGTTCCTACTTCTCAAATGAATTGGTGAAAGGACACATATGATATTTTAACTACTGTATTAATGAATTTTAAAAAAAAGGCTCTTTATTCATTTTTTTTATTGAAATGTAATTTTTTTGTGCTTTTATGATTCTGTTCTCAAAATCGAATAAAGCTATTTTGAATTGAAATTGAACTGGGGTGGCGTAGTGAGCAAAAGAATGATGGATTTAACCCAGATCTTTGGACTGGGGGAGAATGTTTGCATTGTCAGCATTCCGTCCAACATTTGTGTGCTGTATCACATTCTGTGTCGGCAGAGTGTTACCTGCTGGCTTCGCAGCTCACCACTGTAGACTGTCATGCTGGTGAATAGTACTCCATCGCTGTCAGAGTGGCAGGGGTCCTACAGAGCGGATTGAGATCTCATAGATGTTCTGACGGTCTCCTTGCAGCGATTCACTGATAGAGGAGGTCTGTCGGCGTACAGGCTCAACAATGCTCCATCACTTTAGACATGGGATGGATGCTAGTAGAATACACCTGATGTCCACTGGCCAAATAGAAACAACTGAATACCACACAATAAAACAACCCCCATATCAGACCATGATCCGTTGCCATTCCACTGCACCATGACATTTTCTACCAGAATCTTTGGTAGTTATGCTGGGTCTGATGGCTTAGTGGACTAATGCATCAACTGCAGGGTCCTGAGTTTGACCTTATGGCCACAGGTTCAAATCCTGGCAGGTCCACGCAGCCTTTCATCCATATGAGGTTTGGAAATTAGTACCATTGAGTTAGATAACAATAAACATCTGTAATTCAACACCTTGAGACCAATGGGTGATAAGTGTGCTTTACAAATACAGTTGTTAAGTGATGTTTTTTTGTCCCTTTATTTTCATTCGATTAGGCTCTATTATTGACAATTTTTTTGTCTAGGTTTTTTTCCCTACCTCCTGAGCTTTACACTGGTTTGGAATTCCTACAGTAATCATAATCTCTTGACTTCCATATTTTTCTGGGGGAAAATAGCAATTGGGTGCCACTGGCCTTCATATTGCACCCACCACGTCTAAGGATCAGGGTCGTAGGATTAAATGGGGAAAATCAGTCCTGATGAATTTAATGCCCTTATCGTTCAGCTAAGCCAGGTTGATTTTAGGACATGTCTTGACGTGGATTTCACAGATATACAGATCCTTAGTGCCTTTGAGCACATTGACAATTATATTAATCATGCCCTGACCAAACAATGTGCAGGAGGACCCCCTTAGCTGTGTAGATGGTTTGATACATACTGTGCCAGTACCAAGAGGGAGGTGCTGTTGACATTAAAAGGTACACAGCATGATAGAGACGCAATTAAGGGGTCTAGCTCAGTCGTCAAAGCAGCTCTTGCTAACTGAAAGCTCCAGTTAAAGAATGAGCTGTGGAGTAATTTGGTGATGGCCAGCAAACTGATGGATATTACATAGTTCTGGGCGGTGTAGGACCATTCTTTTTTTAAGATCATCAGATCGCAGATCAGGCAGCTACTTTACCACCCAGGCCTGGGTGAACCACTATTCTATCTTGCATGACTGTAAGGAGATCAAGCCCAGTCTCAGTCCCTTCCACATAGCTGATATGTTTTCAGTACAGTGGGAGGAGGTAAGAGATGTTATCCTCTCTCTTCCTCCTGGTAAGGCCCCTGGAGCTAAAAAGATCCTGGGTGTTCTGAAATCGTTGGTGGATTTGTGGTCCCAGGTCATTACATACATTATAATGCGGCCATTAGAGGCTTGCTTCCAAAACAGTGGAAGCGTTCTGTCATAGTGCCTATTTACAGAAAAGGAGATAGAGCTGTTCCTGCCTGTACAGGCTTATCACACTTGTAGATGTGGAACTAAAGATCATAGGGAAGGTAATCCTGCAGAAGCTTTCTCCATGGGAAAATGAGAGGACAATTCTTTCTGGTGTACAGTACAGGATTATGCCCAGCATTGATACAGTGGACCAAAATTCAAATCTACACCTCCTGATTTCAAGGTATAGCCAGGTCGAAGAGAGTGTCATTCATATGGCCCTGATAAACCTCAGCTCAGCATCTGATCATTTTAATAGAGAGAAGCTCTGTACTGAGCTGGGTTCCATGAGGATGGACCAGGCACTTATAGCATTTGAGAGAGACCTTCACAATGGCCTTACGGGGAGTTAGATATGGATCCAGGTGTGAGTGCACTGGTCCTTTTAACTTGAAAAGGGTGTTCATCAAGGGTGCATCTTGGGCCTTTTTTTGACTTATTTTGCATATAAGCCGGCTGGAGGGCGTTTTAACAAATATTGGCCCTAATATTCCTAGGGCCAGCAGAAGATGGATATACAGGTTCATCATTACACTGACAAAGCGGTTTTAATAGCCAACACAGCCAGGAGTTTGCAATGCCCTTAAATTCTTTTATTGTTTTCATGAATGGTTCACACCTGTCTACAAATTATAAAAAACCTTTTATTACGGTGGCAGATACTAAGAACACAACATTTTGAAGCATTTTTGCACAGGTCAGGTTTTATCAAGGGTGGAGAATGTTTTATATTTGCGACTGTTACTGAATGTAGTTCCTAGTTGGATACCACAATTAAAGAATGAAAGAACTCTGAAAAGAGTCATCTTTGGGATATATGATTTTGCCAGATGTACTGGACATACGCCCTCAAAGCTTATGCTAGATACATATAAAACCAAATATATACTGATGATTACTTTTGGCTGTAAGATTTAAGGGCATGCATCAATATATTTTCTTCAGGTGATTGAAAATATGTTTATGAGGAACGTTCTAGCTGTGGGACAGGGAATACCCACAGAAATAATCCATGATGAATTAGGTATGGCTTTTATCTTTCATTTCATTTGTCTTCGTGCACTCCTATTGTGGTCCTCTGTTTGGTATAAGGACGATCTATATTTAATCAGACTCATTTTACAAGATTGCCTGTTATAAGACAAAGCAGCCCAGATTCCATAGCTTCAAAACATCAATAAGTTTTATATTGCACTGAGTCGTCTAGGTCTTTTCTATTGTTTCAGGGATTCAGCAGAGTCACAGAACCATGCTTGGGATCATAGAACCTTAGTATGCAGAGACAGAGTCATCTTACCACCTTAGTTCTCATGAGCCCGGTGCCAACTAGCTATAGTGTCTCACTTGCACTTCGACTCACTCACAGTGCAACAAGTGATTAGACACCCGAGAACACAACATTCCCAACCCTCTGAGAAATCGGGGTTACAGTACACACCCTTTTTTACTCTCATGCGTTCTAGTCCACAATAAGATCTAGCAGAGACACGAGAAAAGTTTGACATGTTTATTTTAACTATCATCCTCTAGTATGCATTATACGTGCCACAATAAGTACGAAAATGTCTAATACAAATATGGTCAGCAAAGTAAGTAGTCCATAAATCATAAAGAGAGCTGCCATTATATAAGACAGGGTAGCCTAACCTCTGCCCCCTTCTACAGAAGCAAAATCATTACATATCAGAAGATCTCTGGGTGTTGGCAGCAGACCACGTAACTTAGCATGCACAGATGAAAGTTCTACTTCTCAAGTGCCATCTTAATCTCTTCCCTGGAAAGATCCCTCTCCCATGTGTTTTTAATTACATTTGATCTTTTAAATATGGCTGGTTTGTCTTATAGTTAATCCATCATGTTGATTCATCTTGGCAAAATATTGCTTTACTATTTGCTGCTATTTATATGATGTACACTTATATGATTATTAGCAAAAATTGAAAAAACTTTTTTATTGATTGATTGCTTCCTAGCAGGAGCACATGTAGTGCAAAATACAATGAAGTACAATGTGCTTTGACTATCAGTATTATTGCACAGACATCTAGGCAGTGGTTCTGTCCAGACTATATTCCTAGAAAAAGCAACTATCAGATGCAATCGACTGAATTGTAATCTTGTTAGATAAAACCGTAGGTTCCCATTCGGAAACCAGGAGAGATATGGCTCACAGCCCTGTGTCTGATTGATTGGGATATATGCACTGCTTACAAGCAGATAAAAAAAAGCTGCCTGACGGGCTCTATCTTGCATATTCCAAAATGCCTCTTTTACCCTAAAAGTAGACCTGGAGTCAATGCTTGCCAGGTTTTCGGTGTATTCTTGCAGGCTCTAGTCCAGGAATTCTTTTTTATAAAAATAATCCATTCTACATTGTTGGCATTGTCCACAGAAAGGCAATCCCACAATACATTCTTAGAGAATTGGGCATCAGGGCTCCCCCAAATCCTCAACCAAAAGAGTAGTGGTGCCAACCTTATCCTGTCACCTACAGGTGTTAAACCCAGCTCTGATGGGCACATAAAGGCAGTACATGATTGGGGAACGGGCAATTGTCTAGGAGCAAATGTATTTCCTACCTGCTGAATTGGCCTGAGCCTTTGTAGCCCCAGCCCCCTGACCCATAAGTCACCACAGAAACACATTTACTCCGATAAATCTCCATCAGTTCTTTGATCAGTTTGTAACCAGCCTTCTCGCAAATGAGAAAAACGCCTCCACAGCTCTTTGAGTATGAGCAGCCCTTGATTGAGTTTTCGTTTTGATCAAACGGAAGCCCCAGATCATTAAAACACTTCACTCTATGAATTTCTGTCCCCCAAAAGAAAGTCCTAGTTTTCACTACTTAAAACCTAATATGTTGTATATCTCAAATATATCATTGCAGTTGTTTTCTTCCATCATAACATTCCAATGACAAAAATAAACTATTGTGAAAACATAGAGAATTTTAAAGTAGGTAATGTTCTCAAGTTCCCCACAATGACTCCCAAAAAATAGTCCATTCAGTCATCTACTATGTTTATTCCATTCAACCAATAATTGTCTGTCAGCATTTTCACAAACATAACATTCAACGCATGACAGTAATACTCAGTCATTTTTAACATTTCCAGTTCTAGACCTTTCCAACATGAAAGAAGAAGATATATCAAAAACAAGCAGATTAATTAGGGAAATTATCATTGACTCGTCATCAAATGGAGCCATATCTCCTGGTCACATAAGGAATCCCACATCAATAAACCCAATAGGTCAAAACATGGCAGTAGTACATTTGATACACATAGGTTCATTCCAATCCACTCTCCCAATACTTGGTGGAATGTCACAATGAGTTTTCAGTGGTGTGACACAAAAAGTATATCCTACAATAATGAGACGCACCAACAACTACATACACTTTGCACACAATGAGGATTTTTCCAATGTGAAGGGAGATTAGCATAATTTGGCTCCACTTCCACAAGTGGTTTGAGCTAATGATGGCACACAGATTGCCATAGTGGCAACACACAATGGAGAACAGCTTCAATGTAATCTTCAAATCTTCCATTCAATCACAGTGCAAGTTGCCTAGTTACAAGGTTTGTACACCTAAAGTTCGTGTCTGTCTTTCCCAGGATCAACCCTTCATCCCTTTGTACTTCGAAACTGCACCATATACCTGCAAATATCAACTCTGAAACCTCCGAATGAAGATCACATGGTGAAGGAACTTGAAACAGATCAAAACAAAATGATTACCAATCAAACATAACATAATAGGCACATTACAAAGTCAACTTTCGGAAGATACAGATTCCCACAAAAATCAGAGATAAACAATTTACCTGAACACATTAGTCAATGTGTCAAAACTTTGATCAACAAACACTGAATTTCACTGAACATACCCTTCCTTACAAATTGCCACTGCATACTTCACTCATCATCACATCAATAGATGGTGTAATCATGAAAGTCAACTCCTTTCTCTTCATCACTATCATCTTCATTTACCATTTCTGGATCCCCACCCAGGGGATCTTCATGTTCCCATCCTCTGCGATTTAAGGAATGTTCAGTCACACGATGATGTTGTGGAGCATACAGCAGGCTACAGTGATTTGGATGGATCATGTGACCACAAAATGAAGTGCTGCCAAGAGTTTGACAATTGGTGTAATAGATGCAGAATTTCTGTTGTAAGGCAGAAGATCTGGCTCCAGCTGATGACATAAATCCAGTGTAGCTTGCCTATTCAATCTGAACTTCTCAATAATATCCCTTTCTTCAAGGGTGGCAATGTCTGTGAATGGGCAGTACACCTAAGACTGTCGTCTCCTCAGACTTCCAGGATTCATAGTCTGCATTGGAAAAACATGTGAACAAGTTTAGCATTTTCAACATCAACATATTTAATAATTGACAGTAAAGTCACGTAGTTCTAAAAAATATATATGGTTTTAATATATAGTTTAATCAAACATTTGTTTTTGTCCTTTATTCTTTATAAATGACATTTATAGCCTTAAATAATTTAAAATGGCAAAAAATGTGTAATAAAATACATCTCAATTGTATTATTTACAAAGTTTTATTAAAATCTTTTCCTCCAAAAATAACCTTACCAGTGGCGTAAACAACACCGCACAAATATTGTATTTCAGCTCATTAATGCAATACGTATAAATGTTTATCTTTTTTAAAAAAATGAGTGTCTTTCGAAGTTTAATCATGTAAAAAAAAATCCTCAATTTTGAGTAGTGGTGATGCACCTAACAGTCTCAAACACACTATTTTTTACTTTTAAATTGGCGGGTTGTCCTACCTTGCCGTTAGGACATTTTAAATCATATGGGCATGATGGAAGTTGACCGCATACTGGTTGGTAAACTCGATGTACATGATCTTTGCTGAAGATCATGTACATTGTGTACATGTACACAGAGTTTGGAATAAGAGCTATCTTGCCTCCTATCACTGCTGCCATCAAGTCCTCCTTCATTGCTGTTTGTCACCTCTGGGAGCAACGATGCCAGGTAGCAAAGGTGACAGGTCCCCTCCCTTCTCACCAGAGGAGTTGGAGTTGCTGGCAAAGGAGGTCCTGTCCCTGTAGAGCCAGCTCTATGGCTCACCAGAGGAACAGGTACATGTTTGAAATGTGTATGTGAAACTGTCTGTTTTTTCCTGATTAACATAAACTACAATGTCCCTATGAGTTTCTGAGTGAAGCGTAGGGATATAAGTGAAGTGTCATATATCATTCACCATATGTAGGGCAATTATGTTGTAAATTTCTAAGCAGTTTACCTTTTTGTAAAAAACACAACATTAATATGCGTTGTGAATGTAAAGCCCTAGATTCCATTTGGTGGGCTTTTGGAGAGAAATCAATGTATTTATTGAAAATACATGTGAAGTTTAGAAAATACACATCTTGTTAAATTGAAATCACATATTATTGTATTAATAACTTTACATAGATGTTTGACAAACCAAATTGACATGATGTTTGTTATTTGTATCATCAAACTAGTCATCCAGCCTATTTCAGGTGTCTCCAACCAGTCGATTGTGAGCTACCAGTACCGTTCAAATCCCTTCAGGGTAGCTCACAGCCTTGAGGTCAATTATTAAATGTGCAAAAACTCATTTATTTGTGTAGCAGTTGAGGAAACGCTGTGTAGGCATGATGTTCATCAGGCGGCAGAAAGCAGGGCCAGACCAATGAGCAGTGCTCATTCAGGATCATGGACCAGCCTGGGGCTGAGTCTTAGAGGTGAACAACTGATGCAATGAGGTATACCTCTATTGAAATGTGATTCCTTTGCAGGTAACAATAGGAATTGTGAGCATATAACCTACCCCTGAACACTTTGAAATGGACAATTCAATTCAATTCTGTACACTTTATTCGATTAGATTAAAATCATAAAAGGACACAGTATAAAAATACATTAAAATACATACCTCGATGGGTGAGTATTATATAAAATCGGTAATGTTCATAAGATTTAAAAGCCAAATGCCACGCATGATTTAGTTAGCAGAAAAAGGTGCAAAGCTACATAACCAGAATACAATAATCCCTAGTAAAAAATGGGGCATCATAATTCCACAGGATTTATGGGTCTTAACTTTTTCAGTCTCACAGCTGCCACCAAGTAGCTCCCAATATTAAAAATGACCCATACATTTTGCAACAATTGCAGAAACATTAGAGCAGGTTTAACTTGGCGTAGCCCCGTACCCTTAAGCAATGGGATAATATATTTTTTCCTTATGACTGAGTAGTGTTTACAGAAAAACATGAAATGAGTGGTGTCCTGAGTAGAGCAATCCTCGCAATCGCAGAGTAAAGCCTTATCAGCAGAGCTCCAGACCAGGTTTGTTCCCAACAAAAAAGGAATTTGGTTGAACCTAAACTTTGTTAATAGCCATCTATGAAAGGGTCTATTAACTACCTTTAAGTAAAGTTCCAGAGAATCTGGAGTGCAATCATGGAATAAGCTCTTACTGTAGGCTTCAACAAATCCACCGCCTCCCGCTCCTGAGTTCTTAAGGACATGAAGTGTGTTTTGACCCAGTTTAAATCTCCTTTCACAATGGAGGAGGGCCTTTCATAAATTTCAGGTCTTCCTAACTTAGTGAATTCAGACTTAACATATGAGAGTCATTTGATGTTTTTAGCATTTTCAAGGGACAAACAATCCCTCAAGATTTGCTGATTTAAAATTAAGTCTGAGTTAAGCCTTATTTTTATCCATTGGATAAGGGGGGCCAGATTTATCAGGTCTTCAATAAACCCCATACCTAGTTCCTGGTGTACTGCAAGGGTAGCAGTAGATTGAGGGACCGAGAGAAGACACCGAAATACCTTATTTTCAGCCCTTTGTTTCTCTGTCATTGGGGTATAACCCCAAATAGCAGCACCATAGGTAGTTATTGCTATACATTTCGCTTTATATATTTTTTAAACTGCCTCATAGGGTTTTCCTCCTAGACGCTGGGTCAGGTTAAGCAGGTTAAGCAGGGCAAAGCCAGCACGGGTCAAAGCATTCCTTTTAACAATTTTTTGAGGGGCCCAGGAACAGTTTTTATCAAATAAGACCCCCAGATATGTGAATGCCACTACTCTTTGTAGCTCAGTCCCTTTACAAAAGTGAGTTCTATGCTTCTTAACTGTGAGCCCCATAGTCATAACCTGGGATTTGGAAGAGTTAAAGACCAGATCCAAGGACGACATAAACTCTCCAAAAGAATTCAATAAGCGCTGCAAGCCATTAGGGGTACGGGCTAACAGGACCACGTCATCCGCGTATAGGAGCACCGGGATAGCGGTGCTACCTATACGCGGGATGTCTAATGTAGCCGGGGACAGTGTTGTTTCAAGGGCATTAATGTACAATGTAAAAAGGAGAGGGGCAAGAATACACCCTCACCCCTCTCCCCGATTTAAAAAGTCTAGTACAAGAACCCTCTTGCGTCATTCTTACATTGGCATAAAGATCCCGATGTAAATCTGCCAGGTAGAGCACCAAACCGGAGTCGATCCCCATGTCCAAAAGGATTGTCCACAGCCTTGACCTATTGACTAGATCAAAGGCTGTGGACAACTCCATAAAAGCAAGATGCATAGAACCCTTCCTAGCTGCTGTGTACTTATTGACAAGAAGGTTTAGGTTAACGCACTAGTCCACAGTACTCCTCCCTGCTCTAAATCCATACTGTGTTTCCGCTAATAACCCCTTTTCCGTGACCCTATCATTTAATTTGGAGAGTAAAACTTTCCTTAAGATTTTTACAGAGGAGTCAATAAGTGAGATGGGTCTATAACATCTCGGGTCCCCTCGTTGCCCTTTTTTAAAAACTGGCATGATGGTAGAGCGGGACCAGGATGCAGGGAAACCATAGTTTACTGTAGATTTAAAAACACTTGTCAAGACTTGGGCCCATAATTTGGGGTCTGCCTTAAATAAATCGGATGGAACCCTATCAGCACCCTGTGCTTTATTAGCAGCAGTGTCTAATATTGCCTTTTCCACAACCGCTACCTGGAATAGATCGGTAGAGGCGAGTAAACAGTTCGCTGGTGGTGTGAACGGATTAAAGCGTTCGTTACTTGCATAAATAGTCTCAAAGTGTCCCAGCCACTCAGTCTCAGTGATATTCATTTCAAGCGGCCCATTATTTTCCTCAGTTAACAAAGGGCTTTTCACCAACGCCCAAAATTTAGCGCTATCTTTCAGGACAGCTTCAGAGGTTAAGCTATCCCAGGTTTCGTTTTTAATATCATGTTTACGAATCTGTAATGTACTTTTATATTCCTTTCTAAGGGTGGCAATGAGAGCTTTGTCCCTAGGGTGGGCTTTTAGAACTAACTTTAAGTTACGGTGCGCTTTTGAGCATTTGGTGTCAAACCACCTATTTGTTATTTCTCTTCTAGGTTTAGAAGGAACTATTAGATCTGTTGCCACTTGTTTACCGATTGCCTCAAAAGCTAAAATCCTCACCCTGGGTGATTAGTATCCACCAGACATTTCTGAAGATCTACTCCAATTTTATCAGAGAGATCACCCAGGAATAACTCAGGTACTACTTTAGACCATTTCAATCGTCTGCCTTGATCTCTAGTGGCTAAGCTTAAGGTTCCCCCTGTGGGATTAAAATTGTCTACTCTAGCAAAGCCTGCATTCAGATTCAGGCAGACCGGATTGTGGTCACTAAAGGGGGACTCTATGGCGTTATAAAAGATTACATGGTCCAGTAGTGTGGGTGTCAGGAAGATATAATCAATTATTGAATTACTGTCCCCAGCCTTAAAGGTAGCTATTCTTTCATTCTCTTCAAAAAAGGAGAATTTAGTTTAGATAAACTTTATTTCAACAGTGAAACACAGCCATAAAATACATCACCTTAATAAAACACATCTCATATTAACAGATAAAACAAATATAACCAGTAAAAACACTGTCAAACACCACCCGCAAACAGGTTAAAAGGAAATCCTGCCAAAGGACACTGTACCCCACCATTATCAAATAAACAAGCAGGATTAAGCTCCTAAAACAACATCTGCTTTTTCCTGGCAATAGCACCCTTTAAGAAGAAACAAATAGGGGCATGCAGTGTAAGGGAATTTAGCCCTTGCATATAAAGCAAAGTCTCAGCACATTCTGATACCATAGCTCGAATTAGGGGTATTAAAAAACTAATAGAGAGTACCAAATAGTATTTACAAAAGAAAATAAGATGAAGCAAACTTTGGGGTGAAGACTTGTCACAGGGACAAATTAACACCTCATTGGAGTCAAACTGGCCAAAAGGAAAACTCAAATGCCACCTTGTAATTCCAAGTCTAAATCTGGTTAAAAGAACTCTGTCTGAGGTGGAATCCACACAAGATAGGTTTTGCTGCATATTGGGGGTAAACTGTAGAGACCCATACTCCCTAACTGAGTTTTTGGCTAATTCCTCAGCCTCTACAAGCTGCCTTTTCTTGGTAAGAAAGGCTTTTTTTAACCAGGTAGTATCAGCCTTGGTAATAGCAGTGGGGAAATAAAAGAGTTCTGGTCTCCCCAAGATGATCAATTCCTGCTTAACATAGTATAAACAAGGTATAGGCAGACCTCTGTCACAGGCTGAAGTCAGACATCACCTTCCTATTAAAACCTGTGTTTGAATTAGCCCATAAGTCACACCATAATGCCAGGGGGGTCACTTTAACATGATCCTCAACATGCTCAACCCCCAACTCCTGATGAACAGTATATGTAGTGCAAGTAGGGGGTACAGCTAAGACATGTCCCTAAACCCTATTTTCTTCTGTCTGCAGAGAAAGGCAGTTAGAAAAGCCCCAAATACCATCCCCCAAAGTAAGGATCTGTAAACACTTGCTCCTAAAAACATCCAAAAGAGGAGCCACAGGGATTTTCAATGCATGAGGCTAAATTATAAATATAGCCTGCAGCATTGGAAAACCTTTGGAAGGTTTTAAGGTTTTATATTGACAGGGGCCCCAACTACCGCTAGCATCAAAAACTACTCCCAGACAAGAAAATGGAGAGTTAGGTAACCTGTTGAGCTAACACTAACCATTTTAAAGTATGCCATTTCCTAAATGCAGGCCCCGTACTCCCAGTGGGCAGTATTCACTGCAAAATTTATGCAACTTACGGACCTTTTTTTTTTTACATGTGAGACTTTAAAAGGGCAGAAACATGCTATATGATATACAGTATTGGGTTGAATATTTCTCTGCACTTCAAAATTTCACCAATACAAAAGGACATACAATTATGTGATTGTTTCATCCATGTGACAGTGCCACATATGAAAAAAGGTGTGCCCTGTGCTGCAAGTTCATGCCACACCGACTCAGTCACCCATAGTTTTATATCCCATTTATGAATACACATGTTCATACATCCACAAAGAGCAAGCTCTAACTGACACACATAGCAACCCTTTCATAGTGCCCTTAGTGATAGTATGTAGACTAAACAATAGTATCTGTCTCTATGGATCGTAGGAATCAAGTAAATTAAGCTGGTCTGGAGGGTATCTGGTAACAATGCACAAATTGTTTAGCCTTCAGTATTTAACAATGTTTTGCACTGATCTGAAGTAGATCACATCAGAGAAAACTATTAAAGGCCCCTGTATGGTAACTTTGATTCATGCGTGTGCTAGATGTAGTAAAACTGTGTGACATAAATACTGACAAACAAAAATTCACAAAACCCTTCTTTTGTCTCATTTCTTGTATTCATACAGGTCAATGCCCATCAGAAGCGGGATATGTGGAAAGCCATAGCAAAGAAGGTGCGGACCCTCGAGGTCCACAGGTGGTACAGCCTTCATTGCTGCAAGAGGTGGGGGGACCTATGATGCTGGGCTCGAAAAGTCAGCTGAAGTCTAGTTTGTCCAGTCCTCCAAATATGGGAAGCACGTGTGTGGTACCATGATGCCCCTAATGACCCTCATTCTTGCGGTGGCTTATTCCAAGCTTTATTTTCAGTTGATTGCCCAACACCAAGGGGGTAGGTTCTTATTTGAATATAACATGGTACATGACAACATTTTTGTTACAGCAAGGATTTTTGGCATCAGCTTTAAGGGAGACCCATGTCTAAAGCACAAGAAGAAAAGTTCATAAATGTGTAAGTTTTTGCACAATGTGTATGATTATGTACTTTGTCTGTCAATCTGTTTTAAAGGATCCCTCCTCATTCCTGTTCAGGACCACAGCTCTGTTCTGAGCAGAGACATGGCTGGCTACACTACAAATATACATCAGGTTGTTTGATGTCATGAGGGGCTTTTGTACCAAACAGGCCACAAGTCTTTGTTTTGTTAGATGTGATACTCCTACACAATTGTGGATGATGTATTTGTAGATAAAATGAATGTGACATAACCTAAACAAATGATTTTTTTTGTTTCACAAGTATTTAAAAACATTCACAATATATCTTACATTTGTAAAAAGAGCACCATTACTTAAAATAATTTGCAATATATCTTACAGCTGTAAAATATGTCTGATTGCGGTTGTAAGGGAAACACTATTCATATTAAAAACTATTGCATTAACAGCATTACTAGTTAAACGAAGAAAATTAATATCATATTCCATGGCAAAGTGTATCTTACGTCCAACTTATAGGACTGGAAAAATGTCTGTATTGGCCCCCCTGACATGTGAACGCAGCTACATTTATAGTGACAAAGTTCCATGTGTCATTTGAAACTGTGCTTTAAACTATTAACAACACATCTATTTTCTATTTGATGGCTTGCTGCTATTCAAACTCCTCTGGTGTCTCCTGCACCTTCTTTCTCTGTAACTCTGAAGCGCAGCTTAGCCATATATCTTCCGACTTTGGCCAAGTCTGTCGGTGCGGTACAGGAGAACAGAACCAAAACCACTTCTTTACATGTCCGAGCTCCTTTGGATAGCCACATTGGTGTTAGCAGCCTCTGACAACTGTGACAGGCGCACACCAAATGTAGCAGGGATTCCGTTTTATAGTTGCTAATTCTACACCTGATTATAAGATCGAGAGATTTCCAAACGGGGTTTAGTTCTTTGATTGAAAGGGGTACTAGTCTTGCCATTTAATGTTTTTTAGAGCCTTCCCTCCTAATGCTTGCCTCAAGTAGGGCTGTATTTCATGCTCTTTGTAGGATGTAATGAGCACAGGGAGACCTCCTCCCACTACGTTGTTTGCTAAATCTGTTTTGCGTGACAATTGGTTTATTTGTTTATTGAGTCAATTTTTAATGGCAGAGTAATTTAGGTCCTTTTGTCCCCAGTTCTGTGTTGCCAGATCCAATGTTTCCACTGCTTTCTGCATATATACTTACCATGGGTTGGTTGTCCCTTCATAGATGGGTTTTAGCATGTTCTTCACGCTTCCTACAGGAGCTTTCAAGACTTGGTAATAGGACCCAGATCCCCCAGCATGCTCCCCGCTCCCACCTGATAACCCACATTAAAATCATCGACAGAGATTTGCGTGGGTGTAAAAACGGCCATGTTTAATATTTGACATTTCATAAACATGACAAGGAATTTCAAATTCATTATTTACAGTTATCAACACAATTTTATTATTGACTTTCAATATCTTCTTCAGCAAGATTCTAATCCTCCAGCACGAGGGGCCTTCTAGCTTGCATCCTCCCTGCCGAGCATCCGCGCAAGGTGCAACCCACCTGCGCCCATGAGGAGTGGGCCCCAAACCTCTGATCCTTGTCCGTTCTCCCCAGGGGCCCGCCCTCAGACCACCAGGGTGCCCAGGGACCCAGGAGGCTCGTAACCTGTCGCCCTAGCCTCCCCAGCCGGGGCCATATTTTACAGCGGAGAGCTTACCGTCTCCCCCCTCAGTGCTGGCCTAGGGAGTACGGAATGGGGAATTCCCGTCCATTCCGTTGGTCAATTTTACTGTTCCAAGGTCTTTCTACCGCAACAGGCCCTTCCAACCTACTGAGCTAAAGGGACGGGTGGGTGGGATTTAAAACTAAAAAGGAAGTGGGGAACGCTTCTGCGAGCCCGCAACCTGTCCGGTGCAGCAGAGGACAAAAAGACTGAGGTCCCTGCCCCAGGAACCTAAATAGGTCCCCAGTCTCCGCCCTCTGCCCCACCGGAAATGCGTCACCACGTGCTCCGGAAGTAATAAGTGGCTGGTCGCCCCTTCGGCTGACCGGCCGCCACACAAGTCTAGGCGAGGTAGGGGTGGGGGCCAGGGGGCCGGGGGGCCGGGTCCTAAGTGCGCGCTCCTTGATGCTCCCGCTTGTCATAGGACTCGGATTCCCCAGCATGCTCCCCGCTCCCTCCTGATAACCCACATTAAAATCATCGACAGAGATTTGCGTGGGTGTAAAACGGCCATGTTTAATATTTGACATTTCATAAACATGACAAAGCATTTCAAATTAATTATTTACAGTTATCAACACAATTTTATTATTGGCTTTCAATATCTTGTTCAGCAGGATTCTAATCCTCCAGCACGAGAGGCCTTCTAGCTCGCATCCTCCCTACCGAGCATCCGCGCAAGGTGCAACCCACCTGCGCCCATGAGGAGTGGGCCCCAAACCTCTGATCCTTGTCCGTCCTCCCCAGGGGCCCGCCCTCAGACCACCAGGCTGCCCAGGGACCCAGGAGGCTCGTAACCTGTCGCCCTAGCCTCCCCAGCCAGGGCCATATTTTACAGTGGAGAGCTTACTGTCTCCCCCCTCAGTGCTGGCCTAGGGAGTACGCAAGGCGGACTCCCATCCATTCCGTCGGTCAATTTTACTGTTCCAAGGTCTTTCCACCGCCACAAAGGTGACCCGGGCCCACAGGTCCGTCACCTTCCCCCACTGCGCTCTGAATGAAAGACCCCAACACTCTAGTTCAAGTATTCGTACCAATGCTTGATAACTGGATTCCATCCCTGTAACACATCACCTCACCGGAAATAATTCGGTGTAGAATGTGACACGAGCGGCCCTTCGCTGAGCACAACCCGGGCCATTCTTTGCGATACCTCACCTCACCAGAAATCCTTTGGTACCGAATGTAACGCGAGCGGCCCTTCGCTGAGCACAGCCCAGCCCCATTCCCTCTTGAGCCCCATTCGTACCAATGCTTGATGACTGGATTCTATCCCTGTAATACATCACCTCATTCGGTGTAGAATGTGACACGAGCGGCCCTTCACTGAGCACAACCCGGGCCATTCTTTGCGATACCTCACCTCACCAGAAATCCTTCAGTACCAAATGTGACGTGAGCGGCCCTTCGCTGAGCACAACCCGGCCCCATTCCCTCTTGAGCCGCCTCACCGAGACATTCCAGGATCATGGCCTCGGTCAGGAGCCCTTCGCCCTGCGTTGTATCATGTCTGACCATGCGATTTCTCAAGGGCAAGACCCTTCCCAGCCAGGCCACCTCCGTTAGCGGCGCCTCTTTGACCGCCAGGGGAGAGTGCCCCGTACCCCTACCCTCTTGGAAGGGCATCCTAATGCACAGGAGAGAAATGGAAAAGTCAGGCACAGTCATGACCAAATTGCAAGCACCATTTAACAGCCATCCAGGCTTGATATGAAGGCGAAACCATCCGACCACCAGTGTCCCATTCTCCTCAGTGTCAAATGATGGGCATGCCCCTGCTTCTAAGGCTGCCGCCCTAATTCTAAAAGAATTAACTGGGCCGTCTGTTCTTTATTGCATAATATTTTTTGGCCCCAACCAATGGAGCTCCTGCCGCAGTACCAGTAGGGCACTGAGGACTCTCCTAAGGCAGGGACTGGCTTGCCTAGCACACGCATAAGACCTGCGCTGCTTGCATCGTAACGCTGGTTATCAAGTTGGATGTATATACGAGCAGTATTATCCAGTCGTACTATCCTAGCCTCATATGGTTTCTAAGCCATAAATTGCTTAACACATATAAATTAAATACCCTGCTAAATTATGGTTAAAATGCTCAACCAGTGCTACTGTCATGAGCCTCCCCCGAAGAACCTAACCTGAGCACGATACGGGGGAATGAGTAAGTGAGGAGTAAGCATGGGCGAATTTTGCGAATCTCGCGTTCGCGAATTTTGCGGATTTGTGAATTCGCAATCCGCAAAATCCGCGAATTCTCGCGAATTTGCGGATTTTTTTTTTTGTGTTCGCAAGTGTTTCTGCCAGTTCGCGAGGATTTGGTACTAGTTCGCAATTGCGAACTTACTTGTCGGCTCGCAACGGTCGCGACTATGTTGTTTCTACGTCTGGTTCATCATCACAGCCTCCCAGCACCCTCTGTTTCACCACTGGCACCCTCTCTTTGACCCATGCCACCCTCTGTTATATCAATGCCACCCTCTGGTTCATCATCACTGTAGAAGATGGGGGGGAAAAGCAAGCCCACCTGCCCTGCTTGAACTGACATGAATTAATTTGGGGTTAGTTTATCAACAACACCTGCCCTGCCCCAACTGACAATAATGAATTAGGGGCTAATTAATGTGTCACTGAAAGAATTTCAAGTTCCAGCCTGGCACCTGCTTGTCTGCTCCTTTAGCTGTAAATCAGGATCTTTGTGGCATACAGTTAAGGTCAGAGCAGGGTCACACAATAGTTGCAAGCAGGCAACCGACTTCTGGAGGGCCCCCTCAGGAAGCACTACAGAGAATCGTTACAAATCATGAGGTTGACCTTTTGCACCTGCTCATTGCTTTTGCTTTTGCTAAAATCGTTTTTCGGTTTTTTCGCGCTATACGCGGGGCGCGGCGTCGTGCGAAACCGACCGCGGAAGCCGCCAATTCGTGCGAATGAGCATTTTATTTTTTTGCGGCTTGTTGTTTCGTGAGTTTTTTTGCAGTATTCGCGAGCCGCTTGCAGCGCAACACGCGAATTTACCCCAAGGTCGAGTACGGGCGCGGCCATTTTGTTTGCGTGACGTATTTCCGTTTCCGCCCGCTATGTATAATCTCGCGCAGTAAGCGCATTGCGAGTAGAGGTTCGCACGAGATCGCGCGGGAAATCTAGAGGTTCGCACGAGATCGCGAGGAAAATCTCGCGCAAACTTACTTTCGCGCTCGTGAACGGGCGCCGGCCATCTTGTTTTTCATTCATTTCCTGGGTCTGGGCATGGTGTTTAATCCTCTTGGTATCTTTGCCATCCTTTGCTTGTTTTCAGTTTTTTTTTACGATTTTGCTTCTTATCTATCCCTCTCTTTTCCTAGCTGTATATTTTTGTCTTTTCTGCTATTTTTCTTTACTTTTAAACTACTTTTTTAAACTCTTTTCTTTTCTTCTTCCCTATCCTATTCTTTCTTAATTTTCTACTTCTTCCTACCTTACCTGCCCAGACCATGGTCAAGCCAGGCACCGTGAAGCTGCCCAGGCACTTGAGGGCCGCAGCGGCGGCGGGGAGTAGTGCTGGACCCAGTGCCAGGACAGCATGCGGGAGATTGAGGGGGGAGCAGGTGACGCGACGGGAGATATTCAGCCCGGAGGAAGTGGGCGCGCTGGTCTACTTCGTCCAGCGCCGCCTGCCCAGGACCATCGCGGGAGGCGGCAGGATCGCGGCCGGCGGCTACAACATGCGGGAGCGCCGGAAGCGGTGGGAGAAGGTGTGCTGGGCCATATCCCACCTCTACGGGGTCCAGCGCACCTACAGCCAGGTCACCCATCGCTGGACGGACCTCCTGGACCGCGAGCGCGACCTGCTGGACCAGCTCGGCTTGGAGATCCCCGGGCTTGGTGAGTAGTAGTAGCCATTTAATCACTCACTACTATGATGTTTTCTCCTGCTCTGTGTTGTTGTATTGCAAATATTTGTTTTTTACATGGAGCAAGCCAATAATGCCGCTGATGACGATTACATTGTAGTTAAATTATATTTCAAAATCTTCTGTGCATTTCAGGTGCACTGCTCTCCTTCTCAGTGGAGTTGCTACTATGCTTATTTGTTTTCTATTTCGTGGTCTCATTGGCCTGAGTAACTATTATGTATGAGTGTACTTTACAGAACTGCGTAATGCTAGACACTAGGGGGCAGATTACATTTACAAGCCCCTTGCGCCACGTTTACGTTGCCTTGCGTGACGCAACAGCGGCGTAAACGTGCCGCATCCCTGCGAGTCATTTACAGCATGACGCATCTAGGGAGATGCGTCACGTTATAAAGCCATGGGCCTGCACCACAATGGGTGCGTTCCTAGTACGCAGGGTGGGCGGTCCGGCGGCTGTGCGCCTCGCAAAATTGCCTGCGTGAAATCTACAAGATTTAACGCAGGCACTTCTGCGACGCTGCTACGTCAATTCAATTCCTTATGTCTGCTCGAAGCAGGCGAAAGGACTGACACAGCATGTTAAGTATTGGGTGGCCCTGAGCATTACTGGAGTTGCATTGCGTTGGCGACGTGACTCCAGCGATGCGCCGCTCTTACGTGACGAGATGCGTCACGCAAGTGCCTACCCTTGCGCCAGGGCGCGCCGCATTGTAAATGAGGCGCATCTGCCGTGTCGCAAGGGTAGTTTTGCGTGACGCATTTGATCTGGCGCATCTCTGGAGATGCGCCAGAACGCGTAAGTAAGTATGCCCCTAAGGGGCAGAATTGCAATTACCGTCGCATCCCTGCAAAGTAGCAGGGATGCGCCATTAATTGTGCGGCCCGCTACCACCACCAAACATGGTGCGCCGTATTTGCAATGCGGCGCACCATGGGCCCAAAACGTCACCGAAGCTTTACTGCTGGAGTTGCGTCGCAACGATGGCGCAGCTCCAGCAATGCTCTGGGGTACCCTATCTCCCCAATGCTGGGTCAAGCCGTACGTCTGCTTCAAGCAGGTGCAGGGTTTGTGTGACGCATCATTGTCCTAAAGGTGACTGATTGAAATTTTGTAGATTTCCCTCAGCCACTTTTAGGATGTGTTCCAGCGCAGGAATGCCCTCCCTTGCGCCGGAACGCCCCCTGATGGCGCAGGGCTTTATAACGGGATGCATCTCCCAAATGCGTCACGTTGTTATAATATTATACGCCTCACCATGGCGCCCTTTTTTGTTTAGCTGCTGCGTCACAAAAGTCACGCAAGAACGGCGCAAGAGAGCCGCAAGGGGCTTAAATCTGCCCCTTCCTTTGTACCCCTGACAATAAGAAAAATAGTGGCGGTGGATTGATAGTTTGACTATTTAAATGACTGGTAATGTAGCAGGCAACTGTTAGTGTTGTCACTGATCTGACTGAAATCACAATGGAGTTTGTCTGTCACTTTGCGTCTTGCCTGCGGACTGCTGCCTGCCAGTCCTAGGTGAACGTTTCAGTACTTTGTTTAGTGAGTTACGTGACTTTCGAAGTCACAGGTCCGCAAATAAATGAAAACTAACCCTAATCAATATAATTTCGCGGAAATATTTTGTTATTGTTCTTTTGAAATGTTTGATTTGGTTGACATTGACAAGCAACAATCATCCATGTTTTCTGTTCTTTCTTTCATGTTGTACGTCAGCTCCCCCCAGGGGCGAGAGGAGGACACAGGAGCAGCAGGCGGCGGATGCTGTTCAACAGGGCCAGGATCGGGCAGGCGAGGGCTCCTCTGCTGGCTCCAGTAAGTTTTCATGTTAGACTAGTACCTATTTTTCCTAGCGTTCCTCATTTGACTTTTTTCAAAATTGTCTTTGATCTTCTTGTAGACTGTATCTAAATTCTTATCCTGCCTCTACTATGACTCCCTGTGGTATTACTAGATTATTCTTATTAGTCTGTCTGTGTAGCTAACTAAGATTGCACGGTTGGCGAAACTCCCATGATTCTAGTCAGCAATAGCTCTATCAACTTAGTGCAGTCCTCTGGGATTGTCCATAATGTCTTTTGAAGTGTTCTATCTGGACTCATGCTTGCAAAAATTGCAAAACCTTTCGCTCAGTCACTCTAGTCTGGACCAAAAAACACAGATTGTATTTAAGTTTAAAAGCTTTATTAAAAGTAAACACATTTATTAAAATGAAGTCATAATAAAACTAAACGTTTAACTGATAATGGAAAAGTGGTTAGTGCTGACGATTAATTAAAGACATTTCTTGTGGTCGAGCCGAGCTCTCACCTGGTTTCAACTTGATCTTGTTGTTAGAAGTCCATCTTCTGTCTGTGTGGAGAAAAATGGTGCGTGTTAAAAAAACAGCCTTCATCAGTTGTGCCAAAAAGTGCAGCAAGACAACCTTCCCTGGAAAAAGGGACATTTTTTTTAACTTTAAAATAGACAGTCACAAATTACATTGTTTTCACATGTCTTCATTCCTACACCAAAGACTAGTGAGTGCTTTATTCTAACATTCTTAAATGTACTTTGTAGGTGGAACATCTGGTGGCGGGGCCAGTGTGGAGGTGGTGGTGCTCGACACGGAGGCGGAGGGCGATTCTTCAGGGGAGGAGGCGGAGGCTGTGAGAGTTGAGACGGTGGTGGTGGCGGCCAGAGGTAAGCTCTTATATATTCCTTACTTATTGAGATTGAAGACTAGCTGGGAAGGCAAGAATATGAGATGCATGGCTGGGTGAATGATGAAGCAATGATGGGTGGAAGGACAACAGCCTGGGTGGGTGACACAGAAACTGTATGTGTCCATATACCTGGATCATGCTACTATCTGACTCTTAGATAGCATATGTGTATCTAGAGCAGGGGTACTCATAGTACGGCCCGCGGGCCGGTGGTGGCCCGGCAAGCCTTCCTTGGCGGAGCGCAGACCTTGCAGACAATCACTGCTCCCCCGGCCCCCACAGAGCAGAGGCTTTTTTGTATTTCACCTGTTAGCGCCCCTGCATCTCCACTCTGACAATCACTGCTCCCCCGGCCCCCACAGAGCAGAGTGGAGATGCAAGGCCACAAAGAGGTGAAATAGAATAAAGCCTCTGCTCTGTGGGGCCGGGCAAGCAGTGATTGTCAGGGTGGAGAAGCAGGGGCGCTACAACAAACAAAGCCTCAATAATATGTTAATGGTCTTTTAAAGACCTGTTAAGTACTTTGGTGTTGTTGTCTGTGTGTGCGCGTTGAGGAAGCGGTCTCAACCCGGGCTGAAGGCTGACACAGATAGACACACACACAGTGAGATGACAGAGGTGGAGGGAGAGGGAGGGCAGGAGGGAGAGAGAGATGGAGAGGGAGGGCAGGAGGGAGAGCAGGAGGGAGAGAGATGTATGTAAATGCTGGGTCTGGTGGCTCAGTGGATGAGGGCATCTGCTGCAGGGACCTGTGTGCAACCTCATGGTCACAAGTTATCGTTTTGCTTTAGCCCCGCCCCCTCTGACTCCGCCCCCACCAGTGCGGCCCTCTGCCACAAACTACACTGTAAATTTAGCCCCTGAGAGAAAGTTTGTGAGTACCCATGATCTAGAGAGAGTAGACGGTCAGTGGATGAACTAAGTGTAACTTTGAAGAGCATGTAACACTGCACCCGCACGTCCGTTCCAGTGTAGGAAAGGCAAGGAAAAGAAGTTTTAATTTTGTCCAAATACTACCATCAATAGTAGCAGTAGTTTGTATTGCAAGCACAGCATAGATCCGGTTATTACGGTGGCCACTCCCTACCTCTCTTAATAAGTTTAGTAGTACTCAGTCATTCATGTGTGGATGTATCACTGGTCACTCAATAAAAAGCAAAGCACCTAAAGTCATCCCATATATAAGCAAAAACATCCCATGTGAAGTGATAGATAATCAGATTATTTATCTTCTTCAATTTTCCATTTCTAGTACTCATTTCCACTGTAGGGTGAAAGTTAAATTAATTAAGCAGTAGCCCTTGAGTTGTAACAGAGTATTCTCAGTGCCACCCGTAATAGAAAAGTAAGAGCTTCACCACCTGCATGTACTGGACGGGTACAGTAACGCAACGCAAGTCTAGGTCACTCCTCATGGCGTGCGTCTCTTTTTCTCGGTGCAAGTTTACTGCGCTGGCATTATGCCGGCTTGCAGAAGATAACGTACCAATTTTCCTAAACAAGAGACAAGAAGAAGAATAAGACTGGTGTACTTTCATAGTCGACTCCAATGGAAGTCCATAGTGCTCGTAGAATTTGTTCCTTAAACTCCCACTAATGTTAGAGCAAGGATGAAGAAGTGTGAGGTTAGATAGATACTGGCCTCAATAGTTATGTAATGCGCTTGCAAGTTGCTAGTTGTAGTGCAACACAAATTTCTCCTGAATGATTGAGTTAATCTTAAAGAGCATTGGTTACAGACTATGTCTTTCTTTCTTCATATAGGTTCTCCTTCCAAACGAACAAGGAGGAAGGAGCTGGCTAGAGCGGCCCGGCAACGGAGGATCGATGCCACTGTGGCCGAATATCGGCGGCTGGTGGCCCTGGAGGACGAAGAAAGTGTGCAGTCGACCACAACAACTACGTCGTCTGCATCGGCCTCCGTTCCCCCACGGGCTGCCAGTGCCACCCAGCACAGTGGTCCACCCAGACTGAGCCGGGCTGCCAAAGCCAAACGCCACCGCCGAGTAGCAAGGACAACAGCTTCCTCTCACAGCCGTTGCACCTACAAGGCATTGAAGGCACGCCTGCGCCGCAGTACCCTGATGGTGTCCCGCCTCCAGCAGGAGCTCCACCACTTTTCAAAGGAGTTGGAGGGGCTCCGCGTAGAGCACGCCTTGCTCCGCCAGGAGCATGATGCCCTGGCCCAAAAAGTTGACAGCATCCACCCATAGTGTCCCTTGCCCCTTTTTTAGAGACTTTTGGGGGGGTGGGAATTGGGAGTTGGGTTTTTGGGGACTTTTGAAGGACAATCGTTGGGGTTAGGGAGGGTCTTGCGGGAGATTATTTTGTTAGGGATATAAATATACTTTTTCAAACTTTATCTGAGCATACCCGTTTCTTACTGCTTGCCTGGTGGGTGGGGGTTTAACAGTGACTTTGTTTTCCTGAAAGTTTAGTTCCATTTTCTTCCTTTAAGTGTAAATGCCCAAATGTTTTCAACACTAAGTGCCTCTCACAGACTAAGTGAAGTGAATCCAAGAGTCCTAGGACTTTAGTAGTACTACCTTCAGTCTCTCGTCTCTCCTACTAATACTCCATTATACCCCCAAACCACCAAACGCCTATCTTACCTGTAATTTGTGTTTGAAAGTAGGGCTAGACCCAGGGCTGGCTCCACGGGAAACAGCGAATAAGGTTGGCAATCTTGGTCGGATAAAATTTCCTCATAGCGGTGGTACTAGTGGTGTGACACAGTGGCAGTTTCATGCCTATGAAAAAAAAGAAAATGAAATCTGGTTTGTCCTCCTGAGCAATTCAACGGTACAACTGAGAATATAGCAGGTGACAGAAGTACAGTAGAACAGTGCCACATTGTAGCCTAACAAATGGTAAAGTATAACTACTAATTCGGTTGAAGTTCTTTCACATTAGCAATGGTTCTTTGTCAAGCAGAGTAAGAATATATCCTCGGATTTCTTCACCAGCCTGTTGCTATCACCTTATCCTCCCCAGCAAGTGTGTGGATTTATTGCTGTAATTTAGTCACACATCAATCAAAACCACACAGCCCGGGGGAAGAGGGTTAGGGTTTGAAAAATGGATGAATACGGGGGTTTTTGGGAAAGGTTTTGGGAGACAAGAAAAAATAGCACAGCATAGACAAACAATTGTGAACATAAACAAATCTTTGGGTACAAACCTATCCATCAATCTTTGAAAGTGCATGCACTACTGCATGCATGTCAGTGAAAAGTAAGTAGTACATTCGACAACTGTGGAAGAAAGAATGCGACAGTACAGGGCCTGTGTGGAATTATTGATAACGATATTCAACATAAGGTCTCTGTAGCCAGATACCCGAGAGCCTTGCTGGTCACTATAAATCCATTCACAACAACACTCAATGGGGTTGGTCTGGAAGGTATAGTAGATAGAAAAGGAGAAATTGCTTTTTTTCTAGGTGTCCCCTCACTCACCAGGGTTGCTCCTTGGTGACATGCTTCATCATTGGGGCCATCCCAGTCCTCTACGGCCTGGGGCGTGCTGTGACTTGCGAATTACGTAGGAGCACTTACAAATGACTATGTGTGGTGCAGATGTGATAGTGGAGTGGACTAAGTGATGTGTTAAGGGATCAATTTAGAAGCAGAGAGAGATCCAAGAAATGCAGGCACAGTCAGAGAAAAAGGCAAGGGATACTGTATCTATGTGGTTGTAGTGGTCCTGTTGGCAGTGGTAAGTAAGTTGCCTGCAGAAAAAAAATCCTCTTATTAGCGGCACTCCTCCATTGCAGCCGACGCTTCGTCCATCGATGTTGGTCACCAGAAGACACCCTGTCCACTGCCTGCCTGATGCTGAATTGTGGCTCGCTACTGTGAAGCCTGACTCCATCCTTTTTTCCCCATTGCAGAGACTGAAACCCGGCCTGTAATTATTCAACGAAAAACAGGAAGTGATATAATATTACAACACCACTGATAAATAAATATAAGGTATGTAGGCTGTGGAGTGCAAAAAGTCACAATTTGATTTTCCTAGTAGACAGTACAATATTTTTGAAAGTGCGTACTCTGTCTGAGTCACCTTTTGAAGGATAAATAAGTATGGGCAAATTAATGTAGCGGATCTTTCCCCTCAAGCTAGGTGTACTGTAAACTGTGTTTTAGAACAAAATTAGATCTTCCTAGCAGTGCTCCCACCCAGACCCTTACTAAAGCCAGTCGCAAAAATGTAGAAGACCCCCAATCAAATCTCAAAAAACGATGCCTAGCTGAAAACTGGTGACAAAACTTACTTTGAAAGTAAAAGTAGGCCGAAGTACCCCCTTCCTAATTACCCCTTACCCACCGTGGATTGCATTCAAACCACTTGCAAGCAACCAAGCAAAATTAGCCATAGCCAGCATCGCTCCAAGACTCGAAATCCCCCCCACTCAAACACATGCAATAGAAATGCTGCTAACCCTAACGAACCCTAAGTTAAGAATAGTGGCAAAGGCTTTCTTTAACTATGCCAAATCCCCCCTTTCCCACCATGGATTTTCTTCAAATGACTTGCAACCAAAATTACACATTCTCACGAGTGCTCTAAGACCCCAGAACTCAGTTGCAAAAATCTAGAACACCCCAAAACACATGCAATCCTGCTGCTAGGGCTAACCCTAACGAACCCTAAGTTACAAAAAGTGCCAAAAGGCTTTTCCGCGAGGATTTTGTCCCAACCACTTCTACCCGGTATTAGACCTTCCCAGGAATGCCCCAAGACCCGCCAACCCACCCGCCAAGAAGCATAACACCCCCAAACAGGCCAAAAGCAAAATCTCATACTTGCAATATTTCTCGGCCTTCGGTCCAAACGCGCTGCGTAGCTAGGCCATAAGTCGGGGTTGCCACGACGGATTTCCTGAAAAGCAAATGCAATCAAGATTAGAGTGTCCCAGCAGTGCTCCCAGACCACGAAACTCACCCACAAACAGACGGAACCCCCCCTCAGAGCACCTCAAAGGCAAGCAAGTGATCAAAAACACAAAAGAATTTCCGCCTGGGATTTGGTCCAAAACACTTTTATCCGGTATTAGAGCTTCCCAGCAATGGCCCCAGAGCCGTCAACCCAGGAGAAAACGAGTAGAAGACCCCCAAACAGCCAAAGAGCAAAAGTACAAAAATGGGGACTTAGTCAATTTTTCACAAATTTCCCAAATCACTCCGCGCGCGCTCTGCAGCTAGGCCCTAACTCCCCTCTGCCACCATGGATTTGCTTCAAACCTCTTGCAAAGTAAAGTATATATAGCCAGCAGTGCGCCCAGACCCCGAAACCCACCCACAAACACCAGGAAGCCCCCCAAACAGGCCCCCGAAAACGCTACATTGAGCAAAATGTCAGAAATAGCCAAAAAAAAATCGGCCTGGATTTTGACCCAACCACTTCTACCCGGTATTAGACCTTCCCAGGAATGCCCCAAGACCCGCCAACCCACCCGCCAAGAAGCATAACACCCCCAAACAGGCCAAAAGCAAAATCTCATACTTGCAATATTTCTCGGCCTTCGGTCCAAACGCGCTGCGTAGCTAGGCCATAAGTCGGGGTTGCCACGACGGATTTCCTGAAAAGCAAATGCAATCAAGATTAGAGTGTCCCAGCAGTGCTCCCAGACCCCCGAAACTCACCCACAAACACCAGGAAGCCCCCCAAACAGGCCCCCGAAAACGCTACATTGAGCAAAATGTCAGAAATAGCCAAAAAAAAATCGGCCTGGATTTTGCCCCAACCACTTCTACCCGGTATTAGACCTTCCCAGGAATGCCCCAAGACCCGCCAACCCACCCGCCAAGAAGCATAACACCCCCAAACAGGCCAAAAGCAAAATCTCACACTTGCAATATTTCTCGGCCTTCGGTCTAAACGCGCTGCGTAGCTAGGCCATAAGTCGGGGTTGCCACGACGGATTTCCTGAAAAGCAAATGCAATCAAGATTAGAGTGTCCCAGCAATGCTCCCAGACCACGAAACTCACCCACAAACAGACGGAACCTTCCCTAAGAGCACCTAAAAGGCAAGCAAGTCATCAAAAACACAAAAAAAATTCTTCCTGGGATTTGGTCCAAACCACTTTTATCCGGTATTAGAGCTTCCCAACAATGGTCCCAGAGCCGTCAACTCACCTGCAAAGAGGTACAACAACACCCCCACAAGTGCTGAGTCTTTCTTCATTGGGCGTAAACCAGCCCTCTGGTTTGATGGAAATAGGAGTCTGGAGGAGGAGGATAGAGGAGCATGTTCTTCTGAACTTGTGAACCTGAGGAATGCAGACTGCGGCAACTTCAAATCAATTAGCAAACCAGTGAAGACAGTTCTGCTGATGGGCTTGATTTTGTGATTATCTGATTAAAGTTTGAAATATATTAACTGTGCACAACAAAGAAAGACAGACACACAGGAATAAAAGTGAATAGGGACGAAAAAGAAAGTTATTGATTCGTTGTCTCATTTTCAGGGCTCGGTATCACGGTCCAGGAATAAGAATAAGGCTTCGTCATCATACTCTGCGAATTCAGGCAGGGTGAGCTCAGTGTCACCTGACAGAGTAGAAATTCCCTCATCTATGTTGCTGGCCACCTCCTCTTCATCCGGCACGCTCTCTCGTACTCTGAAATCTGGTGGTATGAGGTGCTGATTCATCTTGATCATTGTTAACCTCTCCACATTTTTGGGCGAGAGGCGGCTCCGTTTGGGAGTTACAATGCCACCAGCAGCACTGAAAACCTGTTCAGAAGACACGCTTGCGAGTGGGCAAGACAAGTAGTTTAAAGCCAGGTTGGTAAGCTGTGGCCACAATTCTTTTTTCCCATGCCAATACGCCAATGGGTCAGACTTAACATAGACCTCTGTTGAGTCATTCAGATAGTCCTTCACCATCGACTCAAGGTCCTCATCCAAGGTTCCTCCACTTTGCTTAGCTCTTGCTGTGCCTCTGACCTTTTGAGAACCAAACCCACGCAGAGCTAGCCAATCCTCTTCAGCCTCCAATGTCTCTGTTGTGTTTCGTGCAGATGATCCGGTTGCCGGTGTCTTTAACGGCTGAGAGGTCACTTGTGCCACAGCCACAGGTGCAGAAGTGGATTGTTTTGACTGGGGATGGCCTGCTGATGTACTGCCATTTCCTTCAATTTCCAGCCGTTCTCTTTCAAACCTCTTGGCTGACAAGGCTAGCCAACGTTTGTACTTTGGAACATGTTCATCATCAAAAGGAAAGAATGCTTGGCCTGCCAGCGCCTTTTTGTAGCGTGGATCCAGAATAGTAGCACAAATGTAATGCTCTTCTGAGTGGATCTTTTTAAGACGTTCATCACCTTGTAGGAGCTCTAATAATTTCTCAGCCAAAAGCAAAGAGTCTTGGTTTTTGTCATCGTCTGCAAACACAGAACACACCTCCTTCAGTTGGTCCTCCAGCATGTACAACAATGGGATAGCTTTTCCCAAATTAGAGTCCTCCTTGCTGACTGCACGCGTGAAGAACTCAAAAGGACGAAGCATGCGTGTCAGGCTTTGAACTATGTTCCATTGCGCCGCACCCATCCTCAGCTCCTCTGTACCCTCTGTAAGGAAATATTGATCGAGTTCCGTATACTGCTCATACAGACGCTCAAGCATGTAGAAGGTTGAGTTCCAACATGTTACCACCTCCTGGATGAGTGCTTTCACTGGCATTTGATGTTGATATAGCAGGCTCCTCAGCTGCTTCCGGGCCTTAAAAGAATGGCTGAAATGCTTGCACATTTTTCGGCAGGTGTCCAATACACTGTACGCTGCACTGCCTTTATTACCCAAGAATTTTTGGACAACCAGGTTTATACAGTGCGCCAAACACGGCACTCTGAAATAGTCACCCAGCCTCATGGCCTTAACTATATTGGCGCCATTGTCCGTGAAAACATAACCAACCTGGCGTTTTAGTGGGGACAGCCACTTAAGGACCTTTGTGTTAAAGACATCCAAAATGTTTTCTGCTGTGTGACGTTTCTCCAAACCAAACATGGCTAGTGTTGCATGTTTCCGAGCAGCTTTAAAAACAATGTCCGTGTCAACACCTGTGTTTAGCTTTGCTTTAGCCCCTGAAAAAGAGACCCAGTGTGCAGTGATGCACATGTAATCAGCGCCTGCGCCACTGGTCCACATGTCTGTTGTCAGATATATAGTGTGAACAGCACTCTTCTGCAAAGCTGCCCCAATCACCTTCAGAACATCTTCATGTAGTGCTGGAACCGCAACTCGGGCAAAATATAACCGGCTAGGAACCTTCCATTTAGGGCAGAGCGCTGCCACTAATTCTAGAAAACCAACCCCTTCTACAAAAGAAAAAGGGAGAAGGTCCAGAGCAAGCATTTTAGCCAGCTTAGTGTTATACAGACGCGTCAGTGGGTGGTTGCGTTCATATTGCGCTTCTGTAAACAACATATTTTTAATGTTGCCCTGGACCAAGGATTTACGGGATGATGATGATATCTTCGACCCAGTTACGCTCGCTGATGAACTTTTCCGCATTGATGTCTCACTCTCTCCCACACTCTTAGTGTGCCTCACATGGGGTGTGCTGCTGACAGGGGTACTGGTTGTAAGTGAAGTGTTTGAATCGTCTTCTTCCTCCTCGTCATCATCAGATGAAAAATCAACGTTTTCATTACGTGCAATTCTGGCTTGCTTAGACGCCTCTAGGTGCGGAAACCATTGGACAGCGTGCGCTCTCTCAAGATGACCTCTCTGGCCTCCGGTACCATAGTTAGAACCAAGCTTACCACGACCAACTCGAACCTTACAAATGCTACAAATGGCTACGTTTTCCATTTTTGGGCAAACACTAAAGAAGTCCCAAACTGGAGACTTGAAATGTCTTTGGGGGCCGGAGGAGGCGGCGATACTGGTGGTGGTGGTCCTGCTGCTAATGCCAGATGAAGTGGAGGATGTGGATTGCCGAACTTCAGTACGTTTTGCACTTTCACCACCACGAATTGAGGTCGAGGACGAGGTGGGTACCTTCTTGCGAGGAAGAAATATGGAAGCGGTAGGTTTTGGTGTACTACTTAACTCCAAATCTAATGATTCCATTTCCATTGCCTCCTCGCCGACATCATCATCACGCTCAGCAGCTTCTCGGGATAGGGTCAAAATGTCTCTTTGCTGCATGCCCGGTGGGGCTGCAGTGACCTTTGTGATGACTGGCTCGTCGTCATCGTGAGAGGCTTCATCACCAGCAGTATCTGTCACTTCTTGTTGAGCCTCATCACACTCCATAGTTATGAGTTTTTCGACGACCTTCCTTTTACGCTTAGGTACCTGTGTCAGATCATGGTGTGCCTCACTGTCAGACCGCAGTTGTGGTTCCCAAGACAGATCACTTGCATCAGAACGAGGTGGGCTTGAAGAAGATGTAGACACCCCGCTTGATCTTTTCCTTGCTAGGGATGTTGAAGACAATGAATGATCATCAGGAGGAGTGGCTTCCAATGATACCTCGGCTTCATTGTCGATTTCCTGATGTGCCCCTACTTCGGGAGGAACAACTATTGTGGGCACTTGTGAACCTCCATGCACCTTTGCTTGCGCATCTCCTTTTGCTGCCTCTCCTTCCACATGTACTTGGGCGTGTACTTGCACATGGTGTTGTTGTTGCGGCTGTGGTTGTTCAACACTTGTCAGATGAGTTACAACAACCTGTGTTGATTCAGGGACATTGCTGCTACTTTCTTGCGATGAGCCAACATCACTGGTCGATGGTGATTGGAGAAGTACACTGACTGCCTCTGAAGCACTCAAGGGCTTTGACTTAAGTTGGCATGGTGGTGGAGGCACTGAACCCAATGGAGCAGGGGTGCTGCTCCCAGCTTGGTCCCCAGCAGATCCTGCTGCTGCAGGCGTACTTTTTTTTTCTCCCAAAAAACGTGGCGGGTGGCACACCAGCCTCCTTGGTAACTTGCTTCTTCTGCTCCTTACTAGCAACTTTCTTGCTAGAGGAGCTACGGAGACCTTTTTTTGGGGCCATCTTCTTCAGAGCAGGTCAGACAGCAGGCCGCAGTTGCACGAATTGTAGAGTTGTCTGAGGCCAGACGTGACGTCGCGTGACGTTATGCTGCACACACACACCGCTGCAGGACGTCTTCCTGGCACTGGTGGTTCTCTTGAGTCTTGTGCACCTAAAAACAATGGAAGACAGGGGAACATCAGTTCAGTTATACAGCACAAAAAAATCTAAAAACACTGCAAAATCAGCACAATCCCAATCCATCCATGCCCTCCATAATGTTTAAATTCAAGACAACCCACAGAAAGACTAGGCCCATGCAAGACTCACTACCCCTGGGCATAAATAAAGGTTGAAAAGTAGGCAAAATGGTTGCAGGCCTAACAACAAAGCCTGCATTCAAAATGGCCACTTGCCTGCCAGCACATGGCCAGTGCCTGTAGCTGCACTCAAAATGGCCACCAGCCACATGGCCTGTCCCTCCCCATGAACACCCCCAAAAATCGAAAAACACTGCAAAATCAGCACAATCCCATTCCATCCATGGCCTCCATGATGTTTAAGTTCAAGACAGCCCACAGAAAGACTAGGCCCATGCTAGACTCAAATACCCCTGGTGAAAAGGCCACAAGTACAGGCCCAAAAAACGAAAATCACTGAAAAATCAGCACAATCCCATTCCATCCATGGCCTCCATGATGTTTAAATTCAAGACAACCCACAGAAAGACTAGGCCCATGCAAGACTCACTACCCCTGGGCATAAATAAAGGTTGAAAAGTAGGCAAAATGGTTGCAGGCCTAACAACAAAGCCTGCATTCAAAATGGCCACTTGCCTGCCAGCACATGGCCAGTGCCTGTAGCTGCACTCAAAATGGCCACCAGCCACATGGCCTGTCCCTCCCCATGAACACCCCCAAAAATCGAAAAACACTGCAAAATCAGCACAATCCCATTCCATCCATGCCCTCCATGATGTTTAAGTTCAAGACAGCCCACAGAAAGACTAGGCCCATGCTAGACTCAAATACCCCTGGTGAAAAGGCCACAAGTACAGGCCCAAAAAACGAAAATCACTGAAAAATCAGCACAATCCCATTCCATCCATGGCCTCCATGATGTTTAAATTCAAGACAACCCACAGAAAGACTAGGCCCATGCAAGACTCACTACCCCTGGGCATAAATAAAGGTTGAAAAGTAGGCAAAATGGTTGCAGGCCTAACAACAAAGCCTGCATTCAAAATGGCCACTTGCCTGCCAGCACATGGACAGTGCCTGTAGCTGCATTCAAAATGGCCACCAGCCACATGGCCTGTCCCTCCCCATGAACACCCCCAAAAATAAAAAAAAACACTGCAAAATCAGCACAATCCCATTCCATCCCTGCCCTCCATGATGTTTAAGTTCAAGACAGCCCACAGAAAGACTAGGCCCATGCTAGACTCAAATACCCCTGGTGAAAAGGCCACAAGTACAGGCCCAAAAAACGAAAATCACTGAAAAATCAGCACAATCCCATTCCATCCATGGCCTCCATGATGTTTAAATTCAAGACAACCCACAGAAAGACTAGGCCCATGCGAGACTCACTACCCCTGGGCATAAATAAAGGTTGAAAAGTAGGCAAAATGGTTGCAGGCCTAACAACAAAGCCTGCATTCAAAATGGCCACTTGCCTGCCAGCACATGGCCAGTGCCTTTAGCTGCCCTCAAAATGCCACCAGCCACATGGCCTGTCCCTCCCCATGAACACCCCCCAAAATCGAAAAACACTGCAAAATCAGCACAATCCCATTCCATCCATGGCCTCCATGATGTTTAAGTTCAAGACAGCCCACAGAAAGACTAGGCCCATGCTAGACTCAAATACCCCTGGTGAAAAGGCCACAAGTACAGGCCCAAAAAACGAAAATCACTGAAAAATCAGCACAATCCCATTCCATCCATGGCCTCCATGATGTTTAAATTCAAGACAACCCACAGAAAGACTAGGCCCATGCAAGACTCACTACCCCTGGGCATAAATAAAGGTTGAAAAGTAGGCAAAATGGTTGCAGGCCTAACAACAAAGCCTGCATTCAAAATGGCCACTTGCCTGCCAGCACATGGCCAGTGCCTGTAGCTGCACTCAAAATGGCCACCAGCCACATGGCCTGTCCCTCCCCATGAACACACCCAAAAATCGAAAAAACACTGCAAAATCAGCACAATCCCATTCCATCCATGGCCTCCATGATGTTTAAGTTCAAGACAGCCCACAGAAAGACTAGGCCCATGCTAGACTCAAATACCCCTGGTGAAAAGGCCACAAGTACAGGCCCAAAAAACGAAAATCACTGAAAAATCAGCACAATCCCATTCCATCCATGGCCTCCATGATGTTTAAATTCAAGACAACCCACAGAAAGACTAGGCCCATGCAAGACTCACTACCCCTGGGCATAAATAAAGGTTGAAAAGTAGGCAAAATGGTTGCAGGCCTAACAACAAAGCCTGCATTCAAAATGGCCACTTGCCTGCCAGCACATGGCCAGTGCCTGTAGCTGCACTCAAAATGGCCACCAGCCACATGGCCTGTCCCTCCCCATGAACACCCCCAAAAATCGAAAAACACTGCAAAATCAGCACAATCCCATTCCATCCATGCCATCCATGATGTTTAAGTTCAAACTAGCCCACAGAAAGACTAGGCCCATGCTAGACTCAAATACCCCTGGTGAAAAGGCCACAAGTACAGCCCCAAAAAACGAAAATGACTGAAAAATCAGCACAATCCCAATCCATCCATGCCCTCCATGATGTTTAAATTCAAGACAACCTACAGAAAGACTAGGCCCATGCTAGACTCAAATACCCCTGGTGAAAAGGCCACAAGTACAGCCCCAAAAAACGAAAATCACTGAAAAATCAGCACAATCCCAATCCATCCATGGCCTCCATGATGTTTAAGTTCAAGACAACCCACAGAAAGACTCAGTCCACCCACCACTGAGTACCCCTGGGCAAAAGGCCCCAAAACAGCCCAAAAATCGAAAATTCAAAAATTTTAGTTGCAGCAACTGTAATGCCCCAAACAAACTTACTTGTAAAATTTCTAATCCAACAGTGATCCAAAGAAAGTCAAAAAGGCCTCAAATCCAAATATCCAGCAGCATCCACAAAAAGTAATCCTTCCAGCTCCAGATCCAAATGAAAAGTGACCAGGAGATGGACAAAGCACTGGGAGGAGCCTGCTGGACAGGAACAGGAAGTTGAAGACTGTGGGGCACTTCCTTCCTCCCACCCCCCTCCCCCCCTCCCCAAAATGGACTCCTCGCTAAAAAAGTGCAGGCAAATGTCAACCTAAGGAGTTATTCAGATAAAAATCATCATTTCTAGAAGGTTTATGCTGCTTGCTGGTGGATTTCTTGTGCAGAATTGCAAATTTTATATTTTCGCTCACCGCATCTCAAATCTCGCAATTGCGAAGTACCGCGAGACGTGATCTCGCCGTACTCGCGTTGACAAACTCTCGCTGGCAATCCGCGATGACGTTGCGCGCTCGCCAATTCCCGCGGGATCACACAGCAAGATCCAAAATGGCGCAGCACTCGCAAACTATCGAGAAAAACAACCCGGCAAACGATGATAAACGCCGCGCGCCGCAAAAATTGTATCACCAACGCCGCGCGCCGCAAAAAAAATCCGCTGCGTGCGAATTTGCGGATTTTGCGGGAAATTCGCAAATCTCGCGGATTGCGAATTTCCCAAAAATCCGCAAAATCCGCGAGCGAAACGGATTTTCCGCCCATGCTTAGTGAGGAGTCGCTTAAGTTTAGTGATTCTCATCTCAGAGACTCTCCAGGAATTCTCTACGGGTTTAATCAGCTCCTCCCCATGGGTTTTAGAATGAAGGAGGTCTCATCTCTGTCTCGAGGGACTCGATTCCCATGCTCCATCTGGGTATATTCATACTATGAGGGCACTAATAAGATCATATAAGGACTTATTTCCTAGGGAACGGGCCGACTTTGATGTGTGATTACCCCTAAAACCGTCTTATAAGGACTCAAATCCTAGAAAACTCCTTGATTCCTAGATAATTAGCATGCAGGCCAGGGGAAGTCCCAAGCCGCTGAGGGCAGGTTCCTCTAAGAAACCATCATTGATTCTAGGAACTTAGTGGATGTAAGTATGCCTTATTTGGTGCGGATAGGCTCAGTCTGAATAAGGTAATGATTTCTATGTCTATATAAGGTTATGATACTCCATACCCATATAAGGGGATGAATCGGAAAATTGCACTAGGATCCTCCTATCCTGTGGGCCCCCCCTCTGGGAGGGCTGGGCACCCGCCCCCCTTCAACACATTCTTGGTCGGTGACAACCGCCAGCATGCACCGTCGACTTGTGTCCAGTAACTGGCCAGCAGCCCAGGTCTCCCTCTTTGGCTGAAAAATAGACTAAAACCATACAAGAGATGGGCCACACCTTAGTGTAGTAGGTCCCCCTCAACTAGAGGGAGGATTTCCCGCCAGGCCACGGGTATTGAGCGAAGTAATGAACACATGAAACTCATATCCTGGCTTAAGCTCGAGTAGGCACCGAAAATACTGGACACAGAAGAGATAGGGCTTAATCTCTAAAATTTAGATGCTGCATAGATGGACGAAGCAATACCTTTTACCAAGCCCCAATTATCCGAATAAAGGGGACACGACCGACTGACATTCGGAAGGTGAGATACAGACATCGTTTGAACATAAACCTGCTGCCCATAAGGCCCCCTTTTAGGACAGTATGTTAACTGTCCGTCCGGGCTGACGCAGTAATGCCTCGTGATATTCAGAAGGTGAGACCTGGCGGCCCCCGGCATAGGGCGCCTCTGTCCCCCTGAAAGAAAGGGACTCGGCATGCTCCACGCATGCATGCGTAAGGCACCCATCCCACCCCTAGCACGTGAACGCTCAACCCTGGATGGCGTAATGCAGCAGATGGTGCGAATAAGCCCAGACCTGAGCACTGTGCCGGCTGTTTCAGACGCACTGGAGCCACCATGAAAAACTGTGCATTTGTCATCTTCGCTAGTAACCAGAGGTGGATGGGTCAAGATAGTAACAGGGAGAGCTGAGCCAGAGCTGAGCCAAGGGTCTGGCTTGTCTCTAAGAGCCCATACCCGAGCCAAGCCCTGCCAATGTTTGACATGCAAAGCATGCACCAGGCCTGATGCAAAGATATGATACAATCTCCTCAATATTCAAATCAGTGAAAAATTAATATTTAAACGTATTTGGTATATCAGATTATATCACCACATTGAGAAACATTTATTAAAATTATAGTTTTTAAACCTAAACTTAGAGACATTCTTGCCCCCAACCTGACGACAATTCCCTTAGGGGACTGAACGGGATGTCTGTTGTCCTGGGTAGATTCTTATTACATATGGAGCAGTTAACATATACAACACGGACTCCCTTTAGGAGCCTGCTAGTAAATATGATGCTACCAGCACAGTAGCAATGCTGCTCCCTGCGCAGCATGTTAGGATCAGTTAACGCCCTCCACAGAGACCACTGATCACTGTTAATTTTCCACCCCACAATTATAGCCTAGGCTTGATGAAAAGGACAGTTAAGAGCTGTTAATGCCTGACAGCATGTGGGCAGTAAGACTATTAGTACTAGTCTTACCCCTGTATTGTATTTAAATTATGCTCTTAAAAATTGTGGAATAACCAGCAGTTACCAATATTAACATTGGTTATTTACGCATCTCTATTGCGGAAGCCTAGTTGCCGAGAAACTACTGACTATGATTAGAAAGAGTGACAGTAAAACGTCACACCGTGACAGAGATTACTGCAATTAGTTAAGAGCAGGGTAGCAGAATAAAACGTCTGTAAGCCCAGCTACCTGACATTAAACCTTTTAAACAAGGAGCATTGTGGGTTATATAGGCTGGAATGAATTGGCAAAAGCTATTCTGGGGATTATACCACAGGATTCCAATGATAAACGGATAGAATAAACAAAGTGTAAACTATTTTGAACTTTATGAACATGTAACTAAGTGGTACCTGTACAATGGACAATTGTGAACATACATATTTCGAAAACAATATACTGTTCAATATTTTGTCCATCCATAGTGGTATTACTCACAAGTAACAAATTACACTTTTCCTGCCATAAGAAAGAAACTCACACCCTTTTACCCAAAGCCTACGGTCGGCTCCAACCTTCATCCCTCCGAAGTAGGCAAGACCCCCTTCAATTGGGCATTGGCGATTGCATATAACCCACTCTATATAAGGGGCTTTGGTGATGGCACCATGCTACCAACCTACATTATTGTAATCAATTAATCAATACTATAACAGCCGTGCCCGGTGCCAGGCGCCCTCTCCGTGGTGCTAAGTAATGAATGACGGGAAGCGCGGCCTCGCCTCCTCTTCCCCAAATCAACATGGAAAAAATTCAGGCATCAGTTCTATCTCCCACAGACGGAAACGAGCACCCAGGCAAATACAGCCATGCATCATGCCAACTACACAAACCTGTCCGAGCACAGACGGAAATGTTCAAACTATACTCACTAGAATGCGGAGGCCCCGGCGCTAATCTCGTCAGGCCACCGGCCACACAGGAGCGAAGGATGCCGCATGTGTATGTCTAACTCCTGGACACTTAGAATACTAGCAAGATCTTGGAGAATTTCAACCTCTCTTAAATCACCGGCACACCGCCAGGCGCTGACTTCATCAAGAACTGAAAAGCTGTAGCCGTGGTAGACAATACAAATTCAGACCCGTTCCCAAGTGTGGGCACCGACAGTGGATGGTCCTTTAAAGGTGGGATTAATTATTACGCAAGCTCGCTCCACAGCCCCCGATCCCCCCCCCCAGGTCGACAGTGAAGATCCCCAACAAAGACGCAGGACACCCGACACCTCACCTGCCGATCTGGCTCCCGGTACAAGGCTGCTGCTGCTCTCCTCGCCGCGTGGACCGAAATCGGACCCATCTCCATTAGTGGGCTGCTCCGAAGGACGTTGCTCCCAGCCGATCGCAGCTCCGGACGTGGGCTGCTCCGAAGGACGTTGCTCCCAGCCGATCGCAGCTCCGGACCAGGATCCAGTACCTTTTAAAGCTAATATTAAATTACAGCAAAACTAATTTAAAGTTAAACTACAAATCAGGACTAATTAACTAAGTTAAAACTAAAAGGGGAGTGGGGAACACTTCTGCGAGCCCGCAACCGGTCCGGTGCAGCAGAGGACAAAGAGACTGAGGTACCTGCCCCAGGAACCTAAATAGGTCCCCAGTCTCCGCCCTCTGCCCCACCGGAAACGCGTCACCACGTGCTCCGGAAGTAATAAGTGGCCGGTCTCCCCTTGGGCTGACTGGCCGCCACTCAAGTCTAGGCGAGGTAGGGGCGGGGGCCGGGTCTTAAGTGCGCACTCCTTGATGCTCGCTCTTGTCATAGTATTTTGCCTGCATTCCCAGGCATTCCTAGTTTAATGGCACCAGTCCAAACTCCAGGTGAATCAAGCTATTGCTGGTGTATTTTGATGGCTTAAATATGCATTTACATGCCTTGCATTGTGCTTTTTCTAATTTGCTGTACGTTTTACTTGGGATAGCCTGCTGTGCATTACCGGCTATTGCCCT
Organism: Lissotriton vulgaris; assembly: GCF_964263255.1. Lineage (NCBI taxonomy): Eukaryota > Metazoa > Chordata > Amphibia > Caudata > Salamandridae > Lissotriton > Lissotriton vulgaris. The sequence continues at coordinate 886,365,954 of NC_141694.1, forward strand.
TATTTTGGATTGTATTACCTTTCTTATTCGGACTGTTGTTGGACTTTGCAGTTTCTCGTGCAGTTTACAGAAAGCATAAATTGACAATTGTACTTTGGAATTAATTTTATGTACATGTAGAGTCACTTTTCAGAATTGCTGAGCCAAGCTCCAAGATAGGTATAGAAATTTGTAGTGGAAATTATTCCTCTGCCCACATTCCATTTAAGCAATGCTTTTTTTGCACAACACCCAAAAATTATTACTTTAGTCGTTTATAAATTTCTGATTAAATTGTTGTCTCATTATAGATGTTTAAGGCGTTTAGAAACCCTTGTAGACCAATTTTGGTGTGGTCCATCACTACTAGAACATCTGTTAGGGCCGATTTTGTGGCTTGCAATGTTGACATTTTGAAGCATCTTACCTAAATCTGCTGTGCATAGGTTGAATAGTGTAGGAGCAAGAACGCATTCCTGTTTTAGGCCCAGGTTTGTGAAGTACTTTTTGGTTTTTTGTTATCTGCTAGCTTGACCTTAATCTAAGTTTTTCTATATAGGGAAATAATGGCGTTGAGGAGCCCAACTGGGATTTGCCAGTTACTTTACTTGGTTTAGAGCTTATGTCGAGGGACCCCATCGAAAGCTGCCAAATAATATACAAAACAGGCAAAGACTGTTTTTTTACTTGTTAATGTTGTCTTGCTGGCTCAGGTAAGATCCAGCTACTATGTTGTCAATTGTTGAGCATCCTTTGTGAAACCAAGTTTGATATGGGGGGAGGATTTCTTTATGTTTGAACCACCTATTCAACTCTGCCATTAGGGTGCTCGCATAGGCTTTCCCTTTGATGTCCAGGAGACAGTCAATCCATAGTTGTTTGGTTCAGTATTGTCTCCTTTCTTGCATATTGGTTGTAAAAATGATCCGCGCCATGAGTCTGGAGTCTTGGATTGCAGTCAACATTCAGTGAATAGGTTATATAAAAGTCCTCGCCAATATGGCGGGTCTTCTCTAAACATTCCTCACGGTAACAAATTAGGACCAGGAGCCCTCTTTTCTTATGTTTTTTCTTATCTTTTTGATGGCTGGACCTTCTTGCGCTTTACTCCCGGCTTCTAATGTGGGCACATCTTCGTCATTTGTGCACTTGATTAGGCATTCCACTGTACGTCCAGGTTGAATGCTGCCTTTGTTTTCTGTGTAGATTGTAGATACGTGACTCAATCATACATCAGCATGGACAGAGTTACGCCGAATCCACTTTATAGTTTTCCAGCAGGCCTATGTATTTCCAGATTTGCTGACGTTTGTAATGCTTGCATAGCTTTAGGATCTTGATCCATTCTTCCTCTAGTTTCTTCTGTTTAAATGTCCATAGCAAGTGTTTGTGCTCAGTGTTGAGTTCTCTCTACCTGTGCCATGTGGTTTGCATACCAGAATTTGGTCTGAAAAGGCAATCCCATTTTCAAGAAGGCAATCTGCCTTCTTGAAAATGTTATATTCATTATGTCGCTCAGAACAAGGGACCCTTGCAAACCAATGCTGGCAGGAGATACCGGAGACAGGAGATATGAGCATGCTAGCAGCTGGAGATCCTTTTTAAGCGAGAGTTTAAATAATTTTGATTGCCCAACATTTGAAGAAGAGGCGAGCAGCAAATCTGTTTTTAATCAAACAATAAATAGAGCAGCCAACCTACTTTTGATTGTTTTAGATAAAGATGAGCTCAGAATAAAGTATCATTCTTGGTCAATTACCAATCCATTTATTAAATTAGAACCCCAATCTTACTTGTTGACCCACTTAAAATCACTCTTAAGGGACATATTTATGCTATTGTGGTTTGGGAGATACCCTACTAAGGACGGAATACCCAAATGGGAAGAAAATGGTCCTCTAACCACAGTACGTTATGTGATTCCTATGACGAAACTTTAATACATATTGTGACTACATGCCCCCATTTGCTGGAAGAGTGGAAGACTCTGTTAAAGACCTATTTTTAATGAATTAGGGGTGAGAACATGTCAACACGCCATTATCACCTGCCTCACAGGTTCAATGCCTCTCCTGATCTCCAAATTTGTAAAGTTTATCTTTATTGCTGAAAAAAACTACTAGCCAAAATTGATTCCAATTGTTAGTACAGTAATATGCTGTTAATGCAAAATTGTAATGAAAATGAAAAATCTGTTTTCAAAATTTAATTTTAAAGACTTCTGCACAATCTTTACATCATAACTGTTACAGGATTGTACAATTTTAATACTAAAGAAAAAGCGTGTTAAATTATTTTACGATATGGTTTGGAAATTGTCCTCTAGTAATTTTGTACAAATGTTTTTTTTATTTATTGTTGCTTTCTATTAAGGCTGCTAAAAATTTTCAGTGTAAAGCTGTATACAAATATTGTTTTTTATATACTAGTTTTTATCTCTGTTTGAAACTATTTTTATCAATCAACAAATAAAGCAATTACAAAATCCAAAATCCGCATACCAGCAATAGGGTAACTTATCTTTCCCTTTTTTAAGTTACTTGTTAATTCACTTGGTTTTGTGTTATCTTGTCATATTTGTGAAGTAGATGTCACGTTTACTAGGAAGGTTTCCTTCTCACTTCTGCAAAGGGATATTTCAGGGCAAAAATCCATGCTCCCCAGTTTCCCACGGCATGCTCAGAATGGTTGCTTCTGCATTCTAGTTTGTGTTTCCATGAGTTTAGTATAAAGGCATTCTGCTCATTCAATTTTATCCTTCTAAGTAGTGAATGTTCCTCGCTGCCTCTAGAGTGGGCTAAAGTGGAGGTTTGTTTCTGTTGTTTAATGTGGATACTCAGTTCTACCTGAAGAACTGCATGATCGCTTGTTTCAAGTGTTTTCATTTCAAAATGAGCAATTTTTTGACTGAGTTGATTACACACAAAAATGTAGTTGATTGCCGTGCAATTATTGACTGTGGCTTTTTCCAGTAAGTAAGTTTATATCTGAGTTTTTGTATAATTCCTCAGTTGACTTAAAATCGTAATTTTGTACGAAATTGTTCTTAAAAAAATGACCTTATAAGGTGCATTGTTTCACTCATCTTCATTCCTAAGTGGTAGAGATTAAAGTCGCCCATTATCACCTTAGCGGGTAGCAAGTATGTGCATAAGATTTCTTCTATTGAGGTAATTGTAGATCTTGCTCCTCTATTTTTGGCTGTCCCTGGGCGTTAAGATATACATTTATCATAAACAATCAAGTTCTACCTTTCCTTTCCTCTTCTCCCCCCACTATAAGTGCCTGCAGAATAGCTGACTCTGTCTTTATTTTCCTTATAGTGAATTCTTTTTTTTTTTTTTTAGTTTCAAAAACCTTTATTGTTTATAAAGCACAGTACATCAGTGCAATGAATTAGACCAATACAATGTCAAATGATTATACACATAAACAGCACCTTCCCATGTATGTTAGCAAACGGTTTGTCAAACAGGAACTGAAATGTAAAGAACCCCTTCCCTCCCTCCCCCTAAACATTTGGTGCATTGCGCCGAAGTAAGTCCATGATATCAAGCATTCAGTAAAAGTAATTGTTGTGATATGGTCATTTCAACATGTATAAAGAGTACAATATGAGATACCTATGGTTCTGGTAGCACTCAATGGGCCTATAATGCCTCTCAGTAGGGCCTCAGCCCTCGGACCAAACCCATGCCTATCAATGCTTAAGGCGCCACCTCTAGTAAGACATGTGTATCAAGGTCATCTTTGACAAGTGGTGGCTCATGCATTGTCACAACGATGCAGTGTCAAGTTGCAATATGTGGGTCTCCATTGCCAACATGTCCGCTTCCTCCAGGCCCTCCTCCTCGCTCGTCTGTTGCCGAAGGAGATAGGACGTTAAAGGGCCCCAGATGTCTTTCGGCCATGATCTCAGTGGTAGGAGTTCTGCATATTTGTGTAACTGATCCTGCCAAGTGGTCATGGTCAATATCCAGGCTTTGAACTTGGGGGCGCACCCCCTCCCCCATCTGCACGCTACCTGTCGCTTAGCCAATAATAAACTCATTGCCAAAAACTTTTTATAGGGAATTCTTTTGCATTTTTATATAAGTTGAAAACCCACCCGACCATCTGCCATACCAATGACGTTTAATTGCTGGTTTGTGAAAGTTGGCAAAGCCTCCCAGATGCATTGGATCTGTTGCCCAGGTTTCTTGTAGGCATAGAATGTCACCTTCTTGCAGTTTCTATTTTGTCAACGGGTGTTTGAGAGCTCTGTGGATGCCAGCAACTTTCCATGAAACAATTTTAATACCGGATTGGTTGTCATTGTGGCCCTGGGTGGGTTTGGAATACACTGTTCTTGTGGGACTAGTCCGGCATCAGGAATGATGAGTGAGATGCACTGTCTCACTACTTGTCCTGCTTTGTTGCTCCCTCCTTTGTGTTTTTTGAGGTGCTTCATCTGTTATCTGTAGTGGAGAAGTGTGGCTCAATGGTTAGAGCGGCAGACCCTGATGCAGAGGTCTAGCCCGGGACCAGGGTTCAATTCCCCGCCTCGGCGGGTCTTGGGCTCAAAATTCCACGGACCTGATAATTCTCGGCTCGTGCCTATTCCAAACATGGAGTCCCACTCTGCAACTCTGGGCAATAGCTTGCTTAATCTCCACAACGGCCCTCACAACGCTAAGGATGCCTGGCCTCCACCTTGGGGGTGCCCAGGAGTGGACGCCTCACAGGGAAAGCCAGGATGGGTTCCACAGCGGTATTCGGACAAGCGCCTTGAGACCCTTGCGGGTGAGTAGTGCGCTATACAAGTATCAATTTACAATTTTACAATTTACTATTCTGTTTTTGATCGTATCCTCCAGGGGTCTTACCAATATACGCAAGTTTTTATAATTTTGATCTAATTGTCTTTTCCTAGTGCCTCTTAATACACTCTGCAAATTTTGCTTGGCTTTCTTTGAGTATTTTACAGTATTTGCAGGTTGGAGTAACATAGGAAGATATTTTTCTTGCTTTGGTTTGTCTATTGCTATGACCCAGTTTTCGAAGACTTCTTTTTCCCTGAGAACAGCTTCTGCTATGTGATGATTTGCCCAAGTCACTACAGTATCTTCCTGCCAGCTGTTTTTCTCTTTGGGTTCAAACTGAACACTGAACATATCTACACTTGTTATTTCTATCAATTATGGTATATATTGAAAGAGCCTCAGTAGGTTTGCTCGATTAAATGTGTTGTGCCTACCCTTTGATTTGTATAACAGTTGAAAGATGGTTTTGTATGTACTGCTTTTGCAGACGAAGTTTGGTGTATTTGCCCTCGTAGTGGATATTTTATTCCTATATGGAATGTCTCCTTAGGTAGGTCACAGTCTGTGATTTTCAAGCAAGTTTCTGTTGTTGCTTGTGTACCACTCTTAACTGCCTCCTCTTGGTCACTGTGCTGGGCTTCTCGGGCTCCATCATCCTGCCCATGTGGAAAAGTGTTTTTTGTTCCAGACCGAATCTGGTCCCTTCGATTTGCCTCTGTTTTTAGGACTGGTGTAGTTGTGATGTTTCCCCTTGCATGCCCTTCTCTGAAAAGTTTGTTTTGCTTCTGTGTTTTTGTAAAGATTAGGTATGGCTTCAGTATTTTGTTGCACATCCTGATTCGAAATTGACTTTACTACTGGATCTGCGGAAGTGTGCTTGGGCTGTCCCCAGCTTCTTCTGATTTGTGGGGGCTTTTGACACTTCTGTTGTTTTTTAATAATTTTTTGCACGTTTTGACAACTTACTTGTGAGTGTCCCTTGTTTGCCGGGACCTTGTATTTCCTGTATCGTTGTTAACTCAGTGATTGACAAGTCGCCCGACTTTGTTTCCCCTGACGATTTATTTACTTTTTACTTTTTCAGGTTTTGAGGATACCTTTGCAGGTTTTATCTTGTGTTTTGCCTTCTTTTATTAGGTTTGCATTCGTTGTGATAGGCTCTGTTTTGCCCTTGGGTGAGTTATGTTGATGATGACAGGAGTTGGGGGGTGACCTGTCATATTATTCTTTTCTTTATCCAACTCCTTTAGCTGTTCTGCATGATTTCCTACGTGTGCTTCGCCTTTTTAATCTGGTCTTATATTCTCGTTGTAAGAATTTCTTTGTGTAGGCCAAGTAAGGTTCCTCAGTTCATTTATCATGGATGCCAGGACTTCAGGGAATGTTGTTAGTTTCTCTACAATGTCTGTACTGGCACTTTCTGACCTTGAACCCCTTTCCTATGTTGTCTAATTCATCCGAGGTTTTCACAATTTCTAGAGCTATTGTTTGAATTATATCCATCTGAATTTCTAGTTTGTTTGACTGCCAAGTGAGGGTATTGATTGCTGCCGTCAGTGTCATGTTTATAGAGGACAGCAGTTTGTCTTGGTCCTTGGTGAGCTCGGAGCTAATAAAATGAGTCATCTTATGGGGAATTACCATGTATTATGATGGGCGTGAAGGTCAAAGAGTTTAAGCTTGAGCTGAGGTCTTTCTGATGTTCCCTTGTATCCCGTCCTTGTTGTGAGGGATCCAAATCTTTGATGTAACATGGGCTCAGGAAGGTCCTTGTTCAATATCTTTGCTGAGTTGATGGAGCTAGATCTTTGGTGTCACTTATGTTCACAGGTGTGGGATTGACTATACCCAACTGATCGCCACTTTTGTTGTGTGTATGCACATCCGCTATGACTGTTATTGATTTTTAGGCCTCGCCTACACAGCGCACAACCGCTGCCTAGGAAAGAGGCCTCTTGAGATCGCTTCAGATTTCCAGGCAAAAATGTGCACACGTTGCATTGCTTTAAGGCAACCTGTGCATGTTTTGGCGATTTCCTTGCAAGAGCGCGCAGCGCCATATGGTGGTACCATATGGTCGCACACTCCCGCAAGGAAACGTTGCCTGCTCTCGGCCGCACCCCCCCCACCCACTTGCACGAGGCGCGCACGTGCTTTCACAGTGGGTAGTTTCAAACCAACCGGGTTTGAATGTTTTGGTGTCTCCTTTAAAAACTAAAGGACCGCGGATAATCATGGTAGGCTGCCAATGCATCATAACAGCAACGAGGTGCGAGTAAATAGTACTTTATCTCTGACTTCTGGCACTTGAAAATTTTACAGGCTGCGTCAAAGGCCGCGAGCCAGAGCAGGGGGTTCTTACATCCGAGGATGCCCGCTCATGATTTATTCTTAGACTCCATGCATTTAACTATAAGCGCTTTGAATTTATTGATTTTTAACAGATTTTTAGGAAATGCCACGTAACACAACAAATGCCTGCCCTTTGGTAAGGAAGGAGCAATTAACAAAATGTGAAATTGCACAAATAGCAGGACTTACGCTGCTAAGAGACTCGAGGGTCTGAGGGAGGGAGGCAGGGGGATGGGTGACGATTTTGAAGCTCATTTTACTGTAAAGATTTTAAATAATTGAATGGTTGATAAATGTACTTACTAATCATTTTTCTGAAGAACTGTACTTCAGCTGTGTCAGTTGCTATACCACAAGAGATGCTTTTCAGAGGTGCCACTCCCACCTAAATTGCTCATGGCAACCAAACAAGGTCACTATCTGGTATCACTGTTGACGGTATGTTCTTTGTAGCAAAATGCTGATGTTCCTCGCACCACTAGAACAATCTGCTTTTGGGCCACTCGGTATTGCATCTAGGAGAGGACCGTTTTGGTCCACGGGTTAAATTACCTAATAGTCTGATCTTGAAGCTCTTTTGTTAAATTGAAATGGTGAAGCGTGGCTTCATAAGAACCTCTTTTGACAGAGGTTGATTATTGACAAAGATAATTATCAGGAAATACCCCAAATCTGATTATCATGCTTCTAACCCTGCACTGCTGCTTTTTTAAGAACACATTCTTAACGGTTATGTCACCCTTTTTCTTTTTGCAATAACATTATTTTTATAAAGAATGTCAATGATTTAATCTTATCGGTTTTTACTATATTCCAGAAGCCAAGTTTTTAAAAACAAATTGTTGCTTTAAAGCCCGAATATGAAATTGGGCCTCCGGGTGAATTTATCAAATAGCACCTTGAATTTCTTCACCGACATGTTGGTAAATGAAGCAATAGCCGCCCAGCTGATATCCTGGGTGTGACATTTGTAAATTAGTTCAATATAGTATGTATCAGACTTCAGGAACAGTAATAGTGTGATAATAAGGGCAAAAGAGCAGAATCATGCTTGTTTGCCTTTTTTATCACACTAATAGTTATGGTGTTTCAGCATTCAGGCTAGATGAGCCTAGCTTTGTTCATTGCGAACAGCAGGTCTTTAGGCAAACGTGTTTTTTAGCTGTCACATCAAACTGTAAGTTCATTTGTGTTCTAGATTAAACTAAAATGACTAGACAAACACCTGGTAAAGAGACGGAATCTTTCGTGACTTCATTGGTAAATTAAGCCTTCATGAAATCCTACCTCATGCCTTACATTGGCTCAATAACGGCTAGTGTAAAATATACTATTGGTGCCTCTGTAGTAATGCAGGTTTTGTTTTTTACAGCTCCAACAGAACATCACTGTTTTGAGTCGTCTCCACAGGAGCAGCCCCTTTTCCAGAAACACTATTTAATATCCTTACCCATTGGCAAATCACCAACCTTGATGCCCTCTATCACAGGATTTTAATTCTGAGTTCTACACTTTTTTCAGACAGTTTTCTACTGCCCTTGACCACTGGCATTCTTTATCAGAATCATTCTACTGCCCAGACCCAGGTAGTGGCACTAACCACCCTATGCTAAACACCAACCTACTGCCCTCAGCCACTGGCAAACACCCCACCGTAGTACCACACAGCCCTGTACCACTCCCATGCCCTCAGACATTTGTATTTACTTTGAAGCACCACACAAAGTCATATTTTCCACTGCTGCATGCATGAATCAACCCTACCAGTGTCAAACACCAAAGTGCTGCCCTCTGCCAACTTCAGCGTTAACAACTATCCTACGGCCATTCACCACCTTTAAGCACCATCTTGGGGCCATATACCATCTGACTTAACTCAGCCATGCACCATTCCAGAGTGACTCAACACCCTACTACCCTCAATTACTAACCTAACCATCCAAGTGGTCCTCGCCTTCCTGCATCATTTCAGAGCTCCACACCAGCCTACTGCTCGGTGCCACTGCTATGGTCATGCCTCATTTTATTGGCCTCTACCATTATTATGCACCAGTGCCATGCACTACTCTAGTGGACCCATCCCCTTCTCTGCATGTATACCACTACTACACACCATCAGTGTCCCCCAACATACTGAAGCCAATGCCATATACAATCATTGCCCGTACACCACTCCACTGCCATCACACAGTCCTGCAGGAATCTTTGAACTGCCCATCACCATTCTACTGCCCTCAGCCACTGGGGTGCACCATAAGTGTGCATAAATAACCCCACTGTCTCACACATTGAGGCATCACTGAAGTACTTTCCACCACTCTACTGCCTTTGGCCACTGCTGTGTCTCAGAATTGTGCTGCATAAGTATATACTTATAAGGTCCCAAATGCGAGACCTATTGGCTATGCCAATGTTTGTTTTACTTCTTGCTGTTGATTTGCACTCTCTCCAAATTTCCGATCGTGCTCCTGCCAGACATTCCCTCTCCCGCTCCTGGGAGAAATGGTTTCAATGGGAATTAAACCAGAAGTTGCACTGTAGAAAGATCCTTTCATAGGGATTGAAGTAATTTGAGGGGTTGCAATCCTCTGACTTTCTGTTGTAAGATTTTCTGTTGCCATATATACTGATTGAGACTCCTTTATGTCCGTAACTGTTTTTAATAAGGTATCCTTTGCCCCTGATGGAGTGTTACATTTCAGGGGATTAAATGTCCTGTTGACTATAGTTGAGAAATATTCAGTTAATGTGAATGTCTTGAGTCTTGTGTCTTGGCCCCAGCCCATGTCTTTAGACTCTGCTAATTCACAGCTCAAAAATACTGCTATTAACTGACATTACAGTGGATGTTCCATACGTGACATTGGTCTGTTATGATCATACAGGGACAAGAATATGCATGTGAGTCAAACTCACTACTCACATCATATTTAATGGCTACATTTTGGACTCAAAACATATCCCAAATGTGTCTTTCAATAGAAATACTGATTCATACATGTTACAAACAACTGATTTGCATGTTGTGTTAGTCCATCACAAATGTATATAAGACAGTCTGTTGTTTGACTCATACTTGTGATAGGCATATCATTTGTCTAGAAACACAGACAGGAATGTATAGACATTATTTACAGAGTAGCACATACCCAAGACCATTTAGCTATATCCTATGTTATGTCCAGATGTTATATCGACGATTGGGTAAAATGGAACACCCAAAGTGATTTAGGCAGTTTGCAAGCTCCATCACATATATGTTGGAGTTTCCCATATTGTAGACTCCAAATCAAGCCAAACTGATGTTGCAATAGGTAATTGGTGATGTACATCTAGCTATAATCTGTCTCAAATTGTGAATTGCATGAGTTCTTTTTATGTGTTTACCAGATATGAATCAGTGTGCGTCATACGTACTGTGATGTGGTACTATTTTTTGCTTAAAGTGGGAACCAACATATCTTGTTACACAATTTGACAATGGTTAATCAACCATGTCATAACTTCAGATATTTTGAACTCAAAAGTGTAAAAGTTGTTGCCCTGTACTAATGTGGATTTGAAATCTATCAAGCCCAATGTATCTACCTATGCTAATGAAGTAATTTGTCAAACCACAATAACAATATGTCTAATTTTCTTGCCTGTTCTGTTGATAAGCTACTGCAGTACTGAAACCATATAATATTATGTACATTTGTGTAACACTTGAGTTACTTGAGGTAAGTGTTAGCATTGTTAAATGGCCAAACAAAGGAGACAGGCGTTCAGTTACTACACATTTTAGTACTACATTGCCGCATTTGGGGACACACATCAATTAATTTTTTACTTTTTGTGAATACCATTGACGCTGCTTTTTTGACCTTGTACACACAATGTACGAATGTATTTCCTGTGAACATCCTTGTTGGTTAACTATCCTGGAGAACAAAGCCCACCCATTCAGAGGTGTTCAACAGTTACTTTACAGACACAAATATGGTTAAGAGACAAGATCATGGCTGATTTATGCGATAACAGGGGGAAAAACTAAACTGTGTCCAAATGGTATCAGAAGATATTACCCCATGCATGAGATGATGATGTAAAGTACCAAACTTTGTAAGCCTTGTAGCAGGTGAAATATGGAAAGTAGGAAAATGTTTTATTCACACAGCTACATTAAACTTTTGTGAATGTTTTTTCAGCATCATCTGGAGCAGACGAAGGAGCCCTTGACCACATAGACATAGCAGAAGCTGACATCTGTTTCTCAGCTGGTGAGATCATCGAGACTGAGGGACAGAGTGTCATAGAGGGTGAGGGGACTGTCACAGAGGCCTTGAGCACATCATCATCTTCGGAGGCTTCCACAAGCAACCAGTCACTAGTGGTGCGGGACCGTAGTGCTCCTGAGGCACCTGCATCCTTTCCCACAATCCAGATATCAATTTCCACCCTCCCTCCTGCCCCCACAAGTTGGGATCTCCTTTGCCTCAGGCACCTTGCCCCTGCTCCGATCCGCCTGGCTGCACTGAGACAGGAGGCTATTGACCTCTTCTGGAACATCTCTGTAGGCCAGCCTGCACAACTGAATGCCACCCAGGGGTTTGGCTGCCTTTTGCAACAAATGGTAGCTAAGGCATTCATAGTGCTATGTCTGCCTACAGAGGCCATTTAAAGGTCTAGACTCCTCACTAACCGCAGCCTCCCAACCATCCTAACCTTGCACCCCACCACCTGTCCCAATGCAAAGTCTATATTCCCAAACCTGCCCCATTCACACACACACCTTTGCATGAGGGGGGTTCCCTTGGCAGTGCAATTGGAAGCAAGCTGAGTGCCACTGCATGCCTGTGCACAGGACTTTGTGAAAACCATTTGGACTGGCATTTTCCTTGTTTAGAAAAGTTGAGAGACTTATTTCATTGCGAATAAATCACAATTTTTCTTTTCACCAAGTTTTTCCTGGCATTAATTTTCATTTGCAAGTATTTGATTCCTAGTAATATTTCAGTGTAAAATGTGTAGTACATGTTGTTCTTTAGCATGATGACAGCAACTACTACATACCATTTAAATGTCTACTGTATTAAGTGCATACATTGGTTCACATGATATTTGATGGTCATTTGAATTTAGATGAAGCCATTCAACATAGTAGTGGAAACTTGCACCAACAAATAGATGTTGAGACATTATTTAAGGATATTTTGCTACAAGTGTGTTTGTTCCACTTAGATTGCTGATACGTATGTACACATTTGAATACCTTCCATTATGATGTACAATTTGAAATTGTATACAATACAGGACTTGCACTAGTCAAGGGGAAATGTTACATGGGGGATATTGAATGGTGCTTCCAATTTGGGCCTGCCATTAATCTTACAGGTAATCTATGAGGTGGGGGACAGTTGTTCTAGTGCAATTTCCACGTGATGTTACATTGCATTTATCCCAATGTTGTGTGATGCATATTTTTTATTGTGATTATTGTCATACTTTATTTACACACACCTGTATTGTGAGCTTTTTATTTTTGAATAATTATCCTTTTTTGTGCAAGTGTCCTTTTTTGGAATGCAGCTGGCACCACATTTATAAACACAATGTGGTTATACAGGTGGTTACTTTAAATTTCTTAAACATCAACATATGCAGTGGACATTGGTATGCTATTGCTTGTGTGAGTAATTAAAAAATTCTGAGCAAATGTAAACAGCCAAGTTAAAAGGTAACAGGTAATGGGGATGGATACCTTCGGATGCGGTGACGATGGTGTTGATTTGCATCGTGATCGGCCAGCAGAGGCAGGATGTGTAGGATTGGGTCCATGTTCGTACAGGAAGTGGGAAGGTGAGTAAAGTGAGTTTGTGCCTTATATGGGTTCCATTCCTCCAACTCAGGTGAGGAGGTTTCCCCGCCACAGTTGTGTTAACGGGAAGGCACATCGTGATTGGCCTGGCAGACAAAGTGGAAGTACCGCCTCTGACAGCCACTTTTGCCATCCTGCCAACAGCATGGCTGAGATTTCCTGGTGGTGACCGTAGGACCTCGATTGTCTTTTGCCTATGCAATAGCCAGCATTTGAATAGGGTGGGCAGACCAGGTGCCAGGTGGGTTGACCGCCGAAAAGGCCACAGTGGGACACGATCCTCTAAGATCGAAATCAGGGCCTTAATTCTGTGAAGCAATGGGTTCTAAATGTATGCAACTTTCTCCAGAGAATAAGAATTTTGATGATGAATGTAATCGATGTATACAGTCCTTCATGAATAGAATCTCTTCATTTATTTTCATGTCTACAGAACAAAACAAAAATAAAGTTTAAGACGAGTATTTCACCAATAGCATTGGTTGATGAAAGAAGGATTTCTAATCCTATAGTGTGACAATAGACCACCTCATTCAATACATATTAGGATTGTTCCTAATTTTATAAGTAAAACCTTAGCTCAAACATCAATTGAAAGAGATAATTTTGATTTTGATGTCAGATCATGCACTAACTTTGAGCCTCAATTATATGACTTTTAATACATCCTTGCTCGATGTTCAGCCATAAAACCCAACATGCCCTTTTAAATTCGATATTATCTTTTTAACTATGACATGGTCACATGACTCTCAACCTGATATTGGTAATGCTATTTCCTTTACATGTAAAAATCTTTATGCCTTAGGTAAAAATCTTCATGCCTTAGGTTCCTTGCACCCTCCGAGTTTGCTCTTATGCCAAAGACCCCCCTCTATATATTCAAATGCTTCAATAGTCCAGGGACAAATTACTTTCCCTGAAACTAGAAGTTCTTACAGAAGTACAACATACTGTGAACATTTAAAGAGTCTAATCAATCTTAATAAAAATATTTGACTTGACATTAATGATACCAAACTGCAGCAACTCAATGCAATTTGCCTTGGCCTTCTCAATGTTTGTACCTTGGTGAAACATGAAATAGAGATCACAATCTCATTTTAGAAAATTAACTATGAGGCTTATTTAACAGTATTTTGGCATAGGGCAGCACCACAAGCCTTCTGTCTGTGCTGGCATTCGTAAAAAAAAAGAGCAGGAATGCACCATATTTACAAGATACGGTGCATTCCTGTCCTTTCTGCCAGTGCCGGCAAACAAATTGCAACCGAGCGCCAATGCAGGCACCCTTGCACTGAGGCATTTGGCTAGTTATTTTGTGCTGCAGAATGTAGTACATATGGAAAGAGAAAAAACAAGGAGAAATTTTAACATTTCTCCATGTTGCTCCTGCTTTGGGAAGGTTAGTTTTGACACAGCCCCAGATTTATGCTGGGGCACTGTCAAAAACCATGGGTATTGTGTGGGAACATCCACAGCAACACCCATAGAACACCCCTTCGAAGTAGAGTAAGGCATTGGTTTACTTCATATTTACAAGGCCATGAAAAGCCACTCAAGGTGACTTTGCATGGCCTTCCAAATATGGTGTAAAAGTGCCGCAGGGTCATTATAAATATGCCCCTCTGTGTTCCCTGTCCACAGGAATTTGGCTAAGATAATGGAATCATGATATCAAATTGGAAGCCGTACTTAGTGGATATACTAACTGACTGCAGTGGTGAATGCCGCGAGGGAGAAGTCATTATAATTTTTAAATCTGTTTTCTTCCTCAGAAGCACTTGTAACTATGGGGCCCATTACGATATCGGGCGGATTGCCTCCGCCAGGCTGGCGGTAGCCACCGCTGGCCTGGCGGAGGCAATCCGCCCGACATCGTTTCCCGAATTCCCCCCCGCCATTTTAGAATCGTGGGGGGAACCCCGGCGGACGGAAAGACCGTCCGCCGCTTTTCCGGCCCGGTCGCCTTGCGGCCGGGGTGGAAAAGGAATAATATGGTGGCGTGTCTATCAGACACCGCCAGCCATATTAGGATGGGGTGAAACAGATGCCTTTCCGTGGCGGCAATGCCGCCACGGAAAGGCATGCGGTCTTCACTTGGGGGGCCCCCTTGGGGCCCCCAAAGTGAAGGAGGGGTGAGGGGTGCACACGGGGCGGTGCCTGTGGTACCCCTCTGCATTTGCATATGCAATGCGGTAGGCACCGCGCGGTGCCTGCCGCATTGTGTATGCAAATGCATACAAGCATTCATAGCATTGTGGCGGGCGGTGCAGAGAGCACCGCCCACCACAATGTTATGAATGCAGGTGCAGCTGCCACTGTGGTGGCCGCATCCTAATGCCACCCACGGGACCCCGCCCTTATGGCGGGTGGTCCCTACTCCCGATAGGATGGCAGGCGGACTAAGTCTGCCCATCATCCTAATGACTCCCTTTGAATTTACAGGTGCTGCAAAACTTACTTTATCATTCAATTCAATCAACACAGCTTCTCTGGATTTTTTGCTTGTTTTCTGACCTTCTTCATACACCTTCAACTTGCATCACCTTGTTTATCATCGACAACAAATTCCATTACATTTTAGGTGATTTTAGCTTTGTTCTCTAATGCTGAGGCCTTTGAAAATGTTCTCACTTACAACAAAGTTCATGCCTGCGATAATACCATAACCCATCTACATTGCATATAACACACTTAACCAAATTTGCGCCCCATCCTGTACTTTCTCTGCCAAGCAAACTTTACCAATCTCTTGACTTAGATGGCCCATTTTCTTATCATCATTCCCAACAAATAATTGTGTAGCCTCATTTACCAGAAAGAAAAGTATGTTTTATAAAAATCAAGACATTGAAAAAGATTAGATTCAATACTTTTGAAGCAGAACTTCTCAGTTCTCTTACTGGGGAAAAATGACAACTTACTCTGAGATGGTAGGCTGGCTAAAGATCAAGCTGGACAAAATTATTCCCATTTCTTGACCTTCGGTCACTAATAATCCCCATTGTGATTCTATGTTCTCAGAGCGTCTGCTTCAACTTGAAAGGGATTTTAGAACAGCAGTGTGCAAATGACGCTTATAATTTAATGAAGAGAAAAACCGCTGAACAAATTAAAACTTAATGTCAAAAGGAAGCCAATTTTCAGGCCTCAAAGAAATATGCAGAATGCATTTCAGACTCACATTTGAAAAAAAATGTTTGAATCTATTAAATTCTTTAGCATACCGTTGTTGCACAGTTGATATCAAACATATGCAAAATGTCTGAGATGAACGGTCCATACAAATCTTGGTTGACCCACTTTTAAAAACAATACAGTGTCTTACCATTGTTTTAATTTTTTTACAAGAGAATGTAAATGTTCTTTCATTAGAAAAATTGTTCCGTGCAAATAAGAATCAGTTCTGAATCCTATGACAGAAGCTACACTGCATCGACTAAGCCATTCTCCTGATGAACAGCTCAAAAATCATTTATCAGCACATCCCTAGAATTGAGAACACATGAGCCATCACTTAACCCCTTGCGTGCTCGTGACAGAACCGTTCCGTCACGAGCCTCGGGTGGGCTGTGCTGGTGACGGAACTAAGGGGTTAAAGAAGTTGAAATTGACGCCTTGTTTGAAAACCACAACCCTTGATGACACTGTGCCTTCAAATTACCCAGTGCTTAATTTGAGCCGTTGGTTGCAGGTGGGGCCCAGCAGCACTCATTTTTGGCTTTTATATTTCTTCAAAAAAATTGACAGCGAGAATAGGAGAGAAACACACACAAACTGGTAGGTAGGAAGAAGAGTAAGAAAGAAAAATGGCCACAAAAGAAGAAAGCCTGGACCGGCTAGTGTGAGATAAAAGGGCAGCATTGCCTGTAATAGATTAAAGAGGCCTAAGGTGGATTCAACATTACACCGCCTTGGCATTCTGAAAGCCACATTTTAATTGCATAGCCGAGCAGAGTATTGGGCACCGGCACTCATGTTTTTATACAATAAGTACTGAAATTACCTCCCAATTAACCTGCTTCTGGCAGAAGCAAAAATTCTTGTACATCATGCGACTTCGAAATTCCGACCCTTCTTACTAGAAACTAACATTCATGAAGATTCTTAAGCCGGTTTTTGTCTCCACCAGAGAATAGAATGTGCCATGATTGCTATTATCGATGAACTCAATTCGTAGATGCTGGCTATGGAGCTTTTATTTTACTTGACCTGTTGGTAACATTCAGTAAGATATACCACAGGTATTCAAAATACTACACTTAAGTGGTTTTTATCTGTTTTTTAATCTAACTGGCACCAACAAAGTAACTCTGTTAAGCAGGTGTGTAGTGCCTCAGATGTCTACCTTACAACCATACCTCTTCAACCTAGGTATCAAGCCCTTGAACATTCTTCTTTATTCTTTCACTCTCTAATCTGCCACCTACATAGACAACACACAAATTGTGTGTCACCTGAATGATTCAAATTCCGACATAGATATTCTGGAACAATATCTTTAGGTGTGGAAAATTGGAAAGAAAGGAACTGACATACTGAATGTAAATATAACCGAGGTCTTTATGAAAGGAGGTAAGGAAGGTTTGTGGTTCTCCAATCAATTGGTCACCTGGGCCATTGTCCTGTACATGCCAGGCAGGTAAATACTCCTATGATTCACGGTGGACTCCAAACACAGCAGCAACTTCTAGACAGAGTTCTCCAATCTTCTAGTCGGTCTCTTCTGCAGATCTCCAGAATATTTTAATTGACATATGTTCAAAAATCCTTCTACTACTTCACCCCAAATCTTGGAAACTTCCTCTCACCAGATCTCAGAAAAACCAGACACCTAAAGCGTGACTGTTTACCAACTTCCACTCTTGGGCCCATCTTTTTACCTCATTTTCCTCTTTTAATTTAGTGTAGTGGTAGTACTGTTGCATATCCATCCTAACACCAAGAGACCTTTTTGGTGAAAGAGTGATCTATAAATCATTGATAACATATCGAATCGTTGTGACTGCATTGGTAAACCAGGTGTCCATCTTGCTCTGATTTTTAGCGATTCCTTAGCGGTGTCTATTTTTGATGCTAATCCTTTATCTTTTGGAAAAACTCTGCTGTTCCACATTCTCATATGTTCTTTACATTCAATTTCCAGATGCTTCATCTATTGCTCTCTGAGCCTGACCACTATATTTGGAACTCTCAAGTCCGCTGTGTCTTGCAATTTTTCCTCAAACAGGGCACAGCCATAATTTTAGGTGATCTCAAAATCTGGCTAGACTGCCCTGAGGGCGTAATATAAAGCTTACCCTAGACGTTCATCCCATTATGGGACTGAAAGAGGGTTGTATGACATTAGCCTCTATGTTAGGAGAGGACAAAGAAGAGAAAAAACTCCCTTACTATTTCCAATTATTTATCTACCCTCAACAGCACTTATCAGCTATTCTAATATGATTTGGTACTTGATAGTAAATATCTCACCTCGTGAATTTTATTGTGCGATACTTCATGCTCCTTGTATAGTTCCCAGTGTTCTTATTGATACTTTGCCAATGTAGAATCCCCCTGATAAGAGTCTGAAAAAAGGGAACAATGCGAAAATCGTATTGTTTCTATTTACATGAAAATACAAGTTCCATAATTATCTTTTATTATAATCTTTGCTAAATTGAGCAATAACCTTCAGTGCATCTCCATCCACATTCCACCCCAGATTATGTTGCTATTGTCTTCCTAGTCCAAAGAATGAACTGAGTTCCCCCACGCCCATTTTTCACCCAATGTAAATATTTCCTAATAAATTAGTTGGTAAAAATTGAGACATTCTTCATTGAAATTCACTTCCTACTAGGGGAAGCAAACCTGCAGCAGTGAGGCTGAAAGGTCCGCTGTTAATCCTTTGTGCTTGCAGAAATATCTAGAATTAGGCCTCTTTTCTCCATAGTTTTATTTTATCATTTACCAATATTTTATAAGTTTAATAAACTGCCCTAAATGGAATAGCTATAGGGAGCAAGGGGACATAATCGTAGATGTAAATCCTCGCCATCATAAAGGAGTAAGCGGGATAGCTATACACTTAACTGTTGCGGGTTTGTGTCCCGATATAGGAAATGTTTTAAATAAAAAACGTTTATTTAATTAATATATTCCAGTTTTGTTTTTAATTTGTTTGCATTTGATTTCAAAGTGTATACTAAAGTATAATTTGATATTAGAAAAGTATGTTCCAAGTGACTACTTTATTTAATAATTAACTCAAGCATAAACTAGGGCCAAACTGAAAAGGTCAATACTCGCTAGCACAAAAGATTAACATGGGACCTTTCACCCTAACTGCATCAGGTTCGCTTCTCCTAGTAAGAAGTACATTTCAATGAAGATCGTCTATTCAACTCATATTTTGCAGTTTGTTTTACAAAAAATGTCTCTATTTTGAATTTAAAAGATTTTTCCCTACTAACTTAAACAATGTTTTAAAGACCAGGAAGGTTGATGAGAAAAGACTATGGGCCTCATTTATGAAAAGTGACGCATTGCTGCGTGAAAACAGCGGTGCGTCACTTTTCGTTGCGCCCTCCTTGCGACACTAATGATGCGTTATTTACAGTATGGCGCATCATGTCGCAAGGAGTTACAGATACGTCAGTATTTCTGACGTATCTGTAGGTGCAAAAGTGATGCATTGCTGGAGTGTGTCACAAAAGTGAGGCAACTCCAGCAATGTGTCCTTTCACATGGGGCAAGCCCCATGTGAAATCGCCTGCGTCAGTCTTACGCCTGCTTTGAGGCAGGCGTAAGATTTAGACACATTTGAGTCCTAGAAGTGGCGCAGTGAAATCTCATAGATTTTACTACGTCACTTCCATGACCCTTTCATGCGTCAATATGCCCCCCTTGCATACATTATACCTGGCGCAGGTATAATGTGGCGTGGGGGTTTACAAAGTGACGCATCTACCTAGATGCGTCACTTTGTAAATATGGCGCAACAAGGAGCATTTTTTACACCACTGGTGCGTCACAAAAAGTGAGGCACCGGCGGCGTAAAAGTGACGCACACCCTCATAAATGAGGCCCTATCTCTTTAAATACAGGCACGATAAATCCGTGATTTAAACCTAAAAGTACAAATAAATAAATAGATAAGAGGATTTGGCACACCTTTAGGTGCGACCAATTAGTAAAGGCAAGGTATAACAGGACCAGGAAAGGCGGTCTTAACGATCGTGACCCTAAACTGGGCAAGAATTACTGGAGTGTTAAGGTTAAACACAGTGACTGGACCGAGCGGGCCGCAGGGCATTTGCCGAGCTGGGTTTCAAGTCAATTTCTTTTAGAATTATTGTCCATGCATTGGCAACAGTCATAAGGTAACAATAAGAAATGTAGGTTGCTTGCCAGAATAACTTGGTAGTAAGGTTTTTGTAGTGAGATGGTAACGCAGTATTAAACAGGATCACCAGATGAATGTCGGTTTGAATTCAAATAACAGTAAGAAATGCCAGGCTACCAAAGAGAGATCTATTGAATACAGAGCCACTCTCTAATCAGTGCACGTACATGTTTCCTGTTTCAATTTTTACTGACTAATTTATTGGAAAGAACTTACATTTGGTTAAAAATGGACGCAGGAGAACTCAGTTGATTCTTTGGACTGGGAAGGCAATGAGCAATATAATCGGGGTGGAATGTGGATGGAGATACACTAAATGTTATTGTTGGAGTTAGCACGGACTGTAATAAAAGATATATATGGAAGTTGTATTTTTGTGTAAATAGACAGAATAAGATTTTCGCCTTGTTTTGTACTTTCAGACCCTTATCAGGGGGATTCTACCCTGGCAAACTATTGATAAGAACACTGGAAACGATACAAGTAACATGAAGTATCGCACAATAAAATTCACGAGGTGAGATCATTATTATCAAGTACCAAGTCATATTAGAAAAGCTGATAAGGGCTGTTGAGGGTAGATAATTAATTGGAAATAGTAAGGGAGTTTTTCTCTTTTTTTGTCCACTCCTAACATGGAGGCTAATATTCGAAGAACCAGAAAGAGGCCAATCGAAATTTACAAATAAAGACCAGGGAGATGAAAAGATATAAACAAAGAAAGATAACTGATTTTCGTACATATCAGTCTCTGGTATAATTCGAGAGAATAACACATATGAAATGAGGTTCATAATGATGTAATTTGTATGAAAGCATGAATGTTTATACTGGGTTAAATAGGCGTATAATTATACTGTGCAGTTTTATTAAATATATTTTGCTTGATCAAAGATCTACTATTTTGTATTTAGGTAAAGTGAATCTGGTTAATGTTTCTGTGGATGTTTTAGTATTTTTTTTTAAATTGTAGTGCAACCTAGGAGGACCGACCCAAAGGAGTTGCCATTAAGTGTGTTGTAAAATAGGAATGTAATCTGTAGAACAATGGATATAGACTGTGTATGAACCTGAATTTTGTTTGGAAACCCAATGTGTATCTGTGTTTTTTTCTTAAATATAAAATTATTCATGTCTTCAGGGGGCATATTATCAAGGGGGTTTATCTCTGCTTTTTTGGCTTTAAAAGCCAAGAAAGCGGAGATAAAATTATCTCCCTATTACCTAGCTGTCGCTAACACCAGTTAGCGACAGCTAGTAGGAGATAGCGACCATCCTGGGCCCCACTTTGCATGTCAGTGATATTTAGCACTAATGATATGCAAAGTGGGCGTGCCAAGATGTTAGTGACTGAAAACAGTTGCTAACATCGCTATCTCCTATTACCAACTTTTGGAGATATTTGGAGCGCGAATATCTCCAAAAGCTAACACCTGCCCTGAGCAGTTCTTAGCTATGTTATCCAATGGGAGGTGGATAACATGGCTAAGAGCATTAGCTCGGTAATGCATGAATATCGCTGACTTTTCAGCGATATTCATGCATTGCGGCGATTTTTATCGCATTTGCGATAAACCTTGGTAATACCAAGGTTTATTTGCGGTAAAAATCGCCGCAGCTCAGCTGTAAATTTTTGTCTCTAACCAAGCAATAGCGATAATTATCGCTATTGCTTGGTAATATGCCCCTATGTTTGTAACAGCCCTGAAGAAGCGCAATGGGGCATGAAACACATGTTGGCTGTTTTGCTGTTTTAAAGGCTGTATGCTGTACTGAATGAAGCTTCCAAAGGAAGGAATGAAAGAATTACAAAGCAATAGCGTGGGAAGAAATCATTATTGTGCGTTGAATTCTCAGGTAGAGATTTACAAGGAACTAATGCATCTGCATAGATTCGTCAGTTTCCTTGCACCAGCGTCAAATGCCCTTGCGCCATCATGGATTCACTAGATCTTTGTGCTACAAAATCCCATATCAACCATAACAAACAGTCTGTCGTTAGCGAATTGGCATAGCACATATAATTAAGGAAGTACAACTCCCAGAAGGCCACATAATTGACGGAGAGCGGAGTGGTATAAAAACATGATGAGTAGAAATGTCCCCCAACCACGGGCAAGGCCCTGTGAGGCCGAAACGCGTCGGTGAGACAGACTGGCTCTGTTTGAACAATAAACACTTAAGAAAAAGGATTCCTGAGTGCGGCGTACCTATGGCTCAAAATTAATCCAGGCCGTTGGTTCAGACTTGCATTTGCACCTGCTGCTGTTTGCGCCTGTGAGGAATCAAGTTGTTTTGTCTAGGTTTACAACTGCCAGCACCCGATGAGCAACACGAAAGGAGACAGGAAACGCTCACCGGATAGAGCACCGGAAGACGGCGTCAAATGGGGCCATCTATACAGAAGTATCCCCTTGAGATGAGTGAAACAACGTGATACTTGCAGTGTTGCAAAATGAAGCAGCTTGCATGTTTTTCAAAATAGGAGATGCTCGAGTGCAGACACAGCGAAACCCAGTGTAACTAGAGCAGGGGCACGAAATGCTACCGATCTAGAAATCAGAGCCCTCTCCACAAGTATGAAATAGCTAATTATTTGGAACTGGTAAGCCCATAGAGCAAGAAAAACAAGGAGGCAAGGGAAGAGAAGATGGAGGATACATTGTTTCAACCTGACACCGGTGAACTCTTTGAAACTACAATAAGTCATGACACAAAACGGGTTTAAAACCCCTCATGAAAAATGTTTGCACAAGTAGAATGACAAAAAAGAAATAAATAAGCGTTGGGAAGTGATTGCCTTACAAAAATACTTGGAAGTAAATCGGATCCAGAGGGGTGTTAGGATCTTCACCATGCCTACATACCAAGAAACTAGAATGGAGATGTTAGAAGAATGGGGAGCAAACAATATGCAATAATCAATGAACTTGAAAATCCTAAAAACATCCCAACATATATTTAGAAGTACAGACGTCAATCAAAGAAATTGAGGGCAAAACACAACAGGCAAACAAAGAGGAAGCAGAAAAAATTGAGGAAGCAGGTATAGAAAAATATGAAGAGGAAATCCAAGAACGAAAACACAGAAAGTATATAAGAGATTAAATTGATTACAGATAAGGGAGGATCTTAACTTTTGCCCGAAGGTTTGATGCATTAAAACAAAACTATGGAAAAGACAAGCCAAAAACCACAGGGGAAATAACAAGTGAAGCAACAAGCAGCGTAAGCTCCTCCAAAGGGATTACTTTTTGGAGGAAATGAGACTAATGTATCTGAATCAGACCCTGACAAGGGGCCGGGGGAAAGGAAGAGGAAGAGGCAAAGGGTGCGGAGATTTCAAATCTTCCAAAGCACCAGAAAAACAGAACGATCAAGGCAAAATAAAACAATACCTGTTTTCAGAAGCAATCATGAAAGAACTAGATAGTCTGGAGAAAGTGCGAACCAGCAACAAGAGAAAATATCTGTCAAAAAAGAATTCACGGCCCTCAAAACGTTGATGGAAAACAACAACATAATTATAAAACAGGCAGACAAAGGCAGTAACATAGTCGTGCACAACTAAGCAGACTATATGAGGGAGGCCTACAGACAACTCCATGACATAAGAAAGTACAAACAATTTGATCATAACCCGACCAATCAAATGCTTTTTTTAACCGCATGCGCGCTAGCGGGTTTTCCCGCTGCACGCTGAAATTTGAAAATCGCGGGTAACGTGACAATGCCAGCTCGTCATGCGCGCAGCGCAGGTAACGCCCATGACTAGCTGGCTTTGTCACCAGCATCGAAGGGGTTAACTCAATACAAATGTAAATAAATAGCATGCACTAAACTTGATAAATGATGAGGAGTTCAGCTTTGTCTCTAGAGATCATCCAACCATCCCCACCATATACTTTCTGCCCAAAACTCACAAGGCACTCTGTGACCCACCCCCAGGGATACCAATTGTATCCTCTTGTGAATCTCTCTATGAAAATATCTCAACATATGTAGACTACTATTTAGCTCCTATGGTACATAATTTAAGCTCATACATAAGAGACAGTGGGGATTTCCTCCGTATCCTGGCAGACACCATATGGGGCTCCAACTACATCATGGCAAATAAAGACATTGTATTGTTATATACATCAGTAGAACATAACATTGGCCTACGGGCATGCACATACTTCCTCAAACAATGCAACATCACTGAATTCTGGCATGCTCCTAACGATGATCGAACTGTGCTTAAAAAACATCTTTTTCCTTTTCAATCAGGATTTTTACCAGCAATTATGTGGCACCACCTTTGAAATCTCATTTTCACCGAACTATGCGAATCTGACAATGGGCTGGTGGGAGAAGGAAATAGCATGGGGAGCAGAAAATCAGAATGCATTAGAAAAAATTGTGCTTTGGGTACGATTCATAATGATCTATTTCCAATTTGGAACGGCAAAAAACAATAGTTTATGGAATACTTCAACAAACTAAATCAAAATGATTTTGGCCTCACTTTCACCTATTCCACAAGCCTCACCAAGGTAATCCTTCTAGACACATCGATATATATCGACCAAGGGGAAATACATTCACTCTCTTCAGAAAGAAAACTGCCACAAATAGTATTCTTCATGGAATGAGTTCCCACCCTAAGCCTCTGCTAAAGAGCATCCTGTATGTAGAATTCATGAGGATTCTTCACAACTGCTCGAGAGACACAGATATGGACAATAAAATACTGGAGAGCGCATCAAGACTAAAAAACAGAGGTTAAAAACAAAGAGATTTGCAAAATAACCTGCCCAAAATCCAAAAGATAACATGCACTGAGACCTTAAGGATTACCTGCAGAGAAAATGAAAAAGAAAACTCAAGGATCAGACAAACAAGAAGCACCAAGATTGATCTTGACATTCAGCAAAGAAAGCTCAAGGATTGTGTGGGCGATTCAAAGGTATTGGCACCTAATAGCACAAAATCCTGACATGGGCAGCACTATTGGAATGTGATCCCTGATAACATACAGAAAAACTAAATCTATACAGGATCAACTAGTTAAAAGCCACTTTCAAGATAAACCAAAAATGAATTGGCTGGAAAAGCAACAACTAGAGTTCAAAAGATGCAACAACTGCAAAGCCTGCAAAATTGGCGTCATAAAAGAAATAATTGACACAGAAGGAAAAATCATTAAAATCAACCACAGGATCACATGTACACCTCAATTTGTGGTCTATGTCATTCGATGTGCATGTGGATTACAATACATTTGCAGCACCATCTGCATGTTGAAAAAGAGATTCCTAGAACATATTCGAGCTGTGAAAAACAAAGAATTGAACTATGCAACAGCCAAACATATAGCTCTATGCCAAAATAACGATTGGAGACAAATGGAATTTATTTGGACTAGATACTATCCTACAAAGTAAAGAGGTGGGTAGAAGGAAAAAGATGAGTTAACGTGAATCCCGTGACACTATCAGGCTACGAACAAAGACTCCAAAAGGCCATAATAATGAAGAAGACTTCCATGCACACTTATGAGTCAAACAATAACATTATTCATTGAACAGGATGTTTCCTTTATAAAAATGTGTGCACTTAGAATTTGAAGAAAACACGTTCATTACAAAGTTGCAACTGCAGCTGCTCCGTTGGTACTATACCAGCATTCATTGTTACACTATGTAATAACATTGACAATACTTGAATGCAAAAGTCCCCAAGCAATCAAAAACAATAGCATGCGATGACTGTATAGATTTAGACTGATAATGTGAAATGATGCTATATTAAGTAGACTTCTAACGCTTTTGAAAATAACAACTGTGCAAATAATAGAATACTAATGTCTATTTCCAGATTTTCAAGTTTATATCGGTCGGTTTGTACTAAACACTCAGTAGACCTTTGTGCTACCCAATTCCATGTCAACAATAACAAATAGTCTGTTTTTAGCGAATTCATATAGCACATATAATTAAGGAAGTACAACTCCCAGAAGGCCACATCATTGACAAAGAGGGGAGAGGTTTAAAAACATGATGAGTAGAATTGTCCCCCAAGTGTGAGCAAGGTCCTGTAGGGCCGAAACGCATAGGTGAGACAGACTGGCTCTGTTTGAACAATAAATACTTAAGAAAAAGGATTCCTGAGTGTGGCTTACCTTTGTCTATATATATATATATATATATATATATATATATATATATATATATATATATATATATATATATATATATATATATATATATTCACTGAAAAAACCATAGGTTATAGACCATATATAGTTAGGAATTAGCATTTACAAAACCTCGAAAATTCACTGAAAAAACCATGGGTTATAGACCATATATAGTTAGGAATTAGCATTTACAAAACCTTATTTTACTCACACAAAACCATTGAAATTCCATATATAGTTAGTTGCACTAACTATATATCGCGCACCCGCAATCCACTGCTGATGATGTCACATATTACATCATTCATGACATGGTCAGTGACATCACTGATGACAACAGCCACTGACCTGAAGAACCGCTGCCTGCGATGCTTCCCTGAGCTGCTTGACGGAGGCCCCCGAGGGGCGGTGTGGTGGCGCGGACTCGGAGGGGGCGCTTGACTCCTGCCTCCTCCCCAAGTCTTGTTACCCTGGTGTGGCCTGAGATCGCCCCCGACATAGGCGGTCGGCTCCCGGGGTCAGGCGGAACTTGTTGCCTTTTGGTGACTCTTCCATTCTGGACCTTGTCCCACAATCCGTTTGACCTGAAGACACGTCCTGCGGTGCCCTGGTCCAACCATCACATATACCTGCGCCAGGACACGGCGTGGGGTGCACTGAAAGGGAGAGGCGGCGCAAACGAGCCTCCCCCACCTCCCCAGGTAGAGGTTTCTCAGCTACACCCCAGCGCTTCACTCGGCCACCTGAGTTGCGCCCGCTCCTGCTGCACAGGGCCTCGCTCGGCCAGCTGAATTGCGCCTGCTCTTGTTATTGCAGCGTCTCACCCGCCATCCGGATGAATTACACCCACTCATGCAGTACAGCGACAGGCGGCTGTCACGGAGCTCAGGAAATGGCGGTCGGCTCCACAGACTTGGGCCTGGCCTGCAAGGATGGCTCTGGGCAACCCTTGAACTCAGACGCTTGACGGCGTGGGGTGCACTGAAAGGGAGAGGCGGCGCGAACGAGCCTCCCCCACCTCCCCAGGTGGAGGTTTATCAGCTACACCCCAGTGCTTCACTCGGCCACCTGAGTTGCGCCCGCTCCTGCGGCACAGGGCCTCGCTCGGCCAGCTGAATTGCGCCTGCTCTTGTTATTACAGCCTCTCACCCGCCATCTGGATGAATTGCACCCACTCTTGCAGTACAGCGAGAGGTGGCTGCCACGGAGCTCAGGAAATGGCGGTCGACTCCACAGACTTGGGCCTGGCCTGCAAGGATGGCTCTGGGCAACCCTGGAACTCGGACGCTTGACTGCTAGGGCATGGGCCCCATTCCCAAAAGCGTCCCCTCAGCCTTGAAGATTCTACAAGAGTCACCGGGGCCCCCGACTCCCGCAGACTTACGGTGGGGAGCGACAGCCATGATTGCTTGCGGAATGGCCACGACGGAGTCACGAGACGGTGGTGCTCTCATGCTGACGCCAGCTTCAGTCTGAAACATCCAGAAACACTGTAGACTACCAATTCGATCAGTTCCGGTGGAGCCCCAACGTGACCCGGTAGAGAAGAACTTGCCCTCCCCTCTTTGACTGATGGTTCTTGTTGCCTGTCCCTTCTGTCATATGACGCGCCGCGTTAGCGCACCCGGAAGTGCTCCGTTGCGCGAGGCACGAAAAGCAGCTACCCGGAAGCGACCCGGGGCGGCGCGGAGCGCGTAACGTAAGCATAACAGGTCATGTGACTTGTTAATAAAACTTTTCATTGGTTCATTTCACTTTTGGGTTCCTAATGATGTAAGGCTAGGTTATGTGACCTAAAAATAACACTTTTCATTGGTTCGGACTGGGAGGGGTCGCTTAGCTCCTGCCCCCTCCCCAAGTCTCTCTCGGCCAGCTGAGTTGCGCCTGCTCTTGCTATTACAGCGTCTCACCCGCCATCCGGCTAAATTTCACCCACTCTTGCGATACAGCGACTCTTCGATTCTGGACCTTGTCTCCCCAGAGGTACATCACCTTACACAGACATGCACTCTGATCTCCTTGGTCTCAGTCAAGCATCAATAGTAAGATTTTTATAGGTGAGTGTAAGTGGGGGCTGTTTGAGGACCTGACTGCATTGGAAAGCAATGTGATGCGGTGCCTCCCTGAACCGCTTGACGGAGGCCCCCGAGAGGTGGTGTGGTGGCACGGACTGGGAGGGGGCGCTTGGCTCCTGCCCCCTCCCCAAGTCTTGTTGCCCTGGTGTGGCCTGAGATCGCCCCTGACATAGGCGGCCGGCTCCCGGGGTCCGGCGGAACTTTTTGCCTTTTGGTGACTCTTCCATTCTTGACCTTGTCCCGCAATCCGTTTGACCTGAAGACACGTCCTGCGGCCTGGTCCCTGAATGTGTGCAAGGGGACGGTATTGATTGGATCAAGATGGCGGCTTCACACAAAGCTGACACAAAGCTGACTCAAGTGTTGCTGCTGATGCTATGCTATGCAATGTAATCAGTGATGTCATTTGAGATGTCATCAGTGATGTCATCAGTGATGCCACTGACCATGTCATGAATGATGTAATATGTGACATGATCAGCAGTGGATTGCGGGTGCGCGATATATAGTTAGTGCAACTAACTATATATGCGAATTTCAATGGTTTTGTGTGAGTAAAATAAGGTTTTGTAAATGCTAATTCCTAACTATATATGGTCTATAACCTATGGTTTTTTCAGTGAATTTTCAAGGTTTTGTAAATGCTAATTCCTAACTATATATGGTCTATAACCTATGGTTTTTTCAGTGAATTTCAATGTTTTTTTAATAGCAAATATCAAAAGCTGTAAAATTTATTCTTCTTTTAACCCCTTCGATGCTCATGACGAGCTCAGCTCGTCATGAGGCACGGTTGAGCTGTGCTGATGACGAGCTGAGCTCGTCATGAACAATGGAAAATCTGGGAATGCAGCACCGGGGGAGAATACCACTAGCAGCCAAGGTGTTAAAGGAAAAATATATTTTATATGTATTTAATATAATTTTTTTATGTATATACATTTTTTGAGGGAACGAATTTATCAACTATCATGCTGAAGAAGAGTGTGGGGAAAAAAAAACAAAGAGGAGGACTAAGAGGAAAGAACAATCAGTTCAAAAATACAATTGCTTTAAAGCATGAAGTGCTTTTCCACACATTTACATTTAAATAACTCATATTAGAACATACAAAATATCTACAGAGGAGACGGTGTACATTGAATTTTAGACTCTTCATTGGTACCTACATTTTGGTACTTACATCACCCACACAACACCACAGCTCTATTCAGAGCTACCCTACCTCAAAGCACTCTAAAATATTATTTTACTATTTCCCTTGGTTTTCCCCTTGTTACGCTTTCCTGAACGCTACCCGGTGCGCGGACCGGGCACTAACCGTGCGAAAATTTGAATTTAGAAATTTTTTTTTTCACATATATGGGCCTCCTCAGCCACCCTCAGAAAACCTAGGGGGTCAGGATATGTCTCCCGTGCCCCCTTATACCCATTCCCAACATTGTTTATCCTCCATCTTGTGACTAAATTCGTCAGAAACACAAGATGGCGGACTTCCGTTACGCTACCGGTGAGCTACCCGGTTCGCGTACCGGGTAGCGCTTCCACCGCAAAAAATAGAAAAAAAATGTATTTTCTTTTTTTGCCCCGCGGGGCCCTTTAATAGCCCCCACATCAATCCTAGGGAGTCAGGAGGGGTCTACCTTGCCCCTTTCATTCATTTCCCCCTTCGTTTATTTCCACCTCTTGTCTCTCGATCCTATCGAGAGACAAGATGGCGGCCGCTCTGGACTGTTTAGAATGTTGAGAGTCACCGGAGAGCCAATCAACTTCTCCTCGCGAAGTTCTGTTACGCGTCTGGTACGCGAACCGGGGCGCTAACCGGGACGCTGTCACAGATATATATATTTTTTTGAAAGTTAATTTCTCAAAATCCACTGGAGCACATATCTTGAGACCTAGCAAAGGCACATCGGGCAAACAGTCTCTACAATTTTGCCAAGTTTCATAGAAATCCATTCAGCCGTTCGAGCTAAAAGTGAGTCTAACCGCCCCATGGAAAACTCAATGTTAAAAACACGTTTTGGGACCCACCTTTTTTCTCGGCACCCGCTTGACGAAACCCCCCCAAACCTTCAGGGGGCGCTCAGAAGCAAGATGTGACATTTTCCTGAAAATTTCAGCCAATTCCGTCCATCAACGCCAAAGTTATTCAACATAGTATTTTCAGAAATCCCTATTCAAAAAAATCCTAACAATATATACCTACTGGCGACCGCCAGTAGGTAATATATATATATATATATATATATATATATATATATATATATATATATATATATATATATATATATATATATATTACCTACTGGCGGTCGCCAGTAGGTATATATAGTTAGGATTTTTTCCCTATGGGATTTTTGAAAATTCTATGTCTAATAACTTTGGCGTTTGTGGACGGAATCGGCTGAAATTTTCAGGAAAATGGCACATTTTGTTTCTGAGCAGCCCTTTAAAATTTGGGGGGGTTTTGTCAAGGGGGGGCCGAGAAAAAAAGGGGGTCCCAAAACGCGTTTTCCCCATGTTAATTTCCATAGGGCGGTTGGCCTCACTTTTAGCTCGAACGGCTGAATGGATTTGCACGAAACTTGGCAAAATTGTAGGGACTGTTAGCCCGATGTGCCTTTGCTAGGTCTCAATATATGTGCTCCAGTGGATTTTGAGAAATTAACGTTCAAAACAAGATATATATCTGTAACAGCGCTCCGGGCTGCGCTCCGGTCCGCTTACTTTTCGCGTAACGGAGCTTTGCGTAGCAAAGCTGATTGGCTCTCTGGTGTCTGTCAACATTCTAAACAGTCCGGTGCGGCCGCCATCTTGTCTCTCGGTAGGATCGAGAGACAAGAGGAGGAGAAAAACGAAGGGGGAATTTAATGAAAGGGGGCAAGGTAGACCCCTCTTGACCCCCTAGGAATGATGTTGGGGTTATTAAAGGGTCCCGTGGGGAAAATAAAAAAAAATTGATTTTTCACGGTAGAAGCGCTTCTCGGGCCGCGAACTGGGCCGCAAACTGGTAGCGAAACGGGAATTCGCCATTTTGTGTTTCGTTTTAATTAAATTACTAGGTATAAGGGGGTGCGGGAGACGTATCCTGATCCCTTATGTTTTCTGAGGGTGGCTGAGGAGGCTCATATATGTTGATATATGTCTTCCAGCGGCTGTGCGGCCGCCATCTTGTCTCTCGGTAGGATCGAGAGAGAAGAAGAGGTGAAAAACGAAGGGGGAATTTAATGAAAGGAGGCAAGGTAGACCCCTCTTGACCCCCTAGGAATGATGTTGGGGTTATTAAAGGGTCCCGTGGGGAAAATAAAAAAAAATTGATTTTTCACGGTAGAAGTGCTTCTCAGGCCGCAAACTGGGCCGCAAACTGGTAGCGAAACGGGAATTCGCCATTTTGTGTTTCGTTTTAATTAAATTACTAGGTATAAGGGGGTGCGGGAGACGTATCCTGATCCCTTATGTTTTCTGAGGGTGGCTGAGGAGGCTCATATATGTTGATACATGTCTTCCAGCGGCTGTGCGTGAGCGTTTTTTTTTTTTTTGCTGCGTGACGTCTGTTAACGTTCGATTAGATGGAAATCAGGAAGTGTTGACCGCCAATTTGTCACTGCGATAAAATATTTTGTTATAAATGAATCCTTATTGATAAACATTGTCTGCGCCATCTTGCCTTTTTTCCAATGCCACAATTTTGTCGTGCAAGGCAGCCATTTTAGATGCCTTGACCAGACCCACTCTCTGCACGCCGCCGATCCTCAGCACGGCTCCCCACCCTCGCAAGCATCTCCCCCACGCACTGGTCACCCCCGCTCTCTCTCTCATGCATGGGCCATAAACTTCCCCCCATCTGCGCTGCTCTTCCCTGAGAATCACACCCTGTGCCCGCCCGACACCTCCCTTTCACCCTATTCACTACCCCATACATGACAATAACCCGATTCAAGGCCCCATTCACCCGATTTTTAAAAAATATATAGTACTCCAACAAAGTAGGATTATAAAACTTTATTAACTTTATAAATATATCGAACGCAACAAAAACTGTAAATACATTTAAACATTTTTTGGCAAAAAGAAGCAACAATGGTCAGTAGCTGTCTTTTGTGCGAATAGTCCCAAGGCAGCACAACGTGCTGAGTTCTGGACGGCACCCAGGTGATGTTACCTGGGTGCCGCACTGGTTTTTGGTTTCCTACAATGCAGCTCCGAAAAGCGGCGTGGGGCGTCCCGGGTGGTGCGCGGGGAGGCCTCGTCAGTAGCGGTCTGTTGTGCGAATAGTCCCAAGGCAGCAGAACGCGCTGAGATGTGGATGGCACCCAGGTGATGTCCAGTAACTTGCCGCACTGGTTTTGGTATCCTACAATGCTGCTCCGAAAAACGGCGTGGGGTGCCCCGGGGGGGGGCGTGGGGGAGGCGGCGTGAACGGGCGTCCCCAGGTGGAGGCTCGTCTGCTGTACTGGGGCGCCCCTTTACCGTTTCAGTTGCCATTCTGCCCGCTTTTGCTACACTGTGCCTCGTCCTCCATTCAGGTGTTTATCGCCCGCTCTTGCGGCTACAGCGTCTCGCTCACCATGTAGTTGAGTTGCGCCCACTCTTGCGGTGCAGCGATAGGCGGCTGCCATTGGATTCTTAAAATGGCGGACGGCTCTTCGGATTTGGGCCTGGTCCACTAAAATGGCCCTGGGACACCTTGGAACTCGGACGGTTGCCTGCTAGGGCTTGGGCTCCATCCTCGAAAGCGTCCCCTCAGCCGTGAAGATTCTACAAAAGTCTTGGGGGCCCTCGACTCCTGCAGGCTTCCGGTTGGGAGCGGCTGCCATGATTGCTCGCGGAATGACCACGACGGAGCCACGAGATGGTGGTGCTCTCATGCTGACGCCAGCTTCAGTCTGAAACATCCAGAAACAAGGTGGGGCTTTCATCGTTTGGGAAAAAAAAATGTTCTAAACCAATGAAAAGTGTTATTTTTAGGTCATATGACCAAGCCTTTCATCTTTAGGAAACCAAAAGTAAAATGAACCAATGAAAAGTTTTATAAACAAGTCACATGACCTGTTATGCGGCATAGGGCTACAAAAAGCGTAGAAAATCCGTTGGCACGTGAGGCGGCGTCAGTAGCGGACCGATGTGCGAATCGGCCGAAGGCAGCACAACGCGCCGAGATCCGGATGGCACCGTGTTGGTGTCCAGCAAATTGCTGCACTGGTGTGGCTATCCTACAATACTGCGCCGAAAGTCGGCGTGGGGCGCCCCGTTGGCCTGTGAGGTCGCGTCAGTCAGTGGGGGCTGTGCGTCTCCCCCAAGATGGAGGCTCCTCGGCTGCAGTGCGACGCCCCTTATCTTTTCACTCGCCGTCCAACTGAGTTGCGTCCGCACTTGCGGCTACAGTAGGCCGAAGGCATCACAGCGCGCCGAGATCCGGATGGCACCGAGGTGGTGTCCAGCAAGTTGCCGCACTGGTGTGGCCATCCTACAATGCTGCGCCGAAAGTCGGCGTGGGGTGCCCCGTTGGCTTATGAGGTGATGTCAGTAGTGGACCGATGTGTGAATAGGTCGGAACCAGCACAAGGCGCCAAGATCCGGATGGCAAGTCCTGGATGTTGAGTGCCATAGTTGAGAGTTCTGAGCAGTGCTTGTAAGACTATCTGAAGCTTATTTGCACCTGCTGCAGCTTCACTATTGTCCTGGTGTGGCCAAAGATCGCCCATGACATAGGCGGCCGGCTCCCGGGGTCTGGCGGAACTTTTTCCCTTTTCCATTCTGCATCTTGTCCCACAATCCGTTTGACCTGAAGACACGACCAGGTCCCTGAATGTGTGCAGGGGGACGCTATTGATTGAATCAAAATGGCGGCTTCACACAAAGCTGACTCAAGCGTTGCTGTTGATGCTATACAGACAAAAATTGGTTTTCAGTTTGTACATTCTTCAGGATTTTTTTTTCCATCCAAGGCTGGTTGAGAGTTTGTAGAACAATGGCTTCAGATTTTCAACATACTACTCTTCAACATTCTTCCTAAATGTAACAATGTGAGACTCACTAGGAGAACGGCTGTTTATCTTTCCTTTCAAAATGCTGCCAACAATATTTTTTAAATGGAAGACACCATCTTGTAGCATAAAGGGCTGAAAGGGGTTCTGGTCTGGCCGATGGTTGGTGGAGACATTTTGACTATATCTTGGACCTGCCCGGCCTCGCCCAAAATGGCGCCGGTATAAATGGGACTCGTAACTCCTTGTTGTGTACTGGTTGAACAACCTTGATATCACGAGATATGAATGTAGTGTTGATGGTCATGGCGGGCGGGGACGAGAATTGATTGAATATTTCGACATCCCTATTGATATTAAGTTCTGATGTGTTATTGATTACTGTACTATTGAAAGTTCGAATTAAAGTCACCCATGGTACTTGCCCGTCATTTGAGATGTCATCAGTGATGTCATCAGTGATGTCATTTGAGATGTCATCAGTGATGTCATCAGTGATGTCACTGACCATGTCATGAATGATGTAATATGTGACATCATTAGCAGTGGATTGCGGGTCCGCGATATATAGTTAGTGCAACTAACTATATATGGAATTTCAATGGTTTTATGCGAGTAAAATATGGTTTTGAAAAGGCTAATCCCTAACTATATATGGTCTATAACCAATGGTCTTTTCATTGAATTTTCAAGGTTTTGTAAATGCAAATTCCTAACTATATATGGACTATAACCTATGTTTTTTTCTGTGAATATATATATATATATATATATATATATATATATAAATATATAACATTTCTATGGCAAAATGAAACCCCTCATTTTGTTCCTTTGCAAATTAAATGTTTTAAGTGTTAACACTTTATTCCAATCAAGATGACTTCAGGTGTGCCATACTTTTGTCATAAGTAAGACTGTTAGCGCTCTAGTTGTTCTTTAGAACACTCTGGGACATTCTGTCACTGGGCTATAGTTGGGCTACATCTGGCTCATATTTGGGCTACATTTGTTTTTTTTTGTCTCTGGTGGCCATCTTTGGGCTACATTGGGCTACATTTGGGCTCTATCATATATATAGCCCAATGTAGCCCAATATATATTTTTCAAAATTAATTTTCGTAAAAACCACTGGAGCATATATCTTGAGACATAGCAAAGGCACATCGGGCTACCAGTCCCTACAATTTTTCCAAGTTTTGTGGAAATCCATTCAGCCGTTCGAGCTAAAAGTGAGTCCAACCGCCCTATGGAAAACTCAATGTTAAAAACACGTTTTGGGACCCCCCTTTTTTCTCGGCACCCGCTTGACGAAACCCCCCCAAACCTTCAGGGGACGCTCAGAAGCAAGATGTGCCATGTTCCTGAATATTTCAGCCAATTCCGTCCATCAACGCCAAAGTTATTCAACATAGAATTTTCAGAAATCCCTATTCAAAAAAATCCTAACTATATATACCTACTGGCGACCGCCAGTAGGTAATATATATATATATACATATATATATATATATATATATATATATATATATATATATATATATATATATATATATATATATATATATATATATATATATATATATATATATATATATAACATTTCTATGGCAAAATGAAACCCCTCATTTTGTTCCTTTGCAAATTAAATGTTTTAAGTGTTAACACTTTATTCCAATCAAGATGACTTCAGGTGTGCCATACTTTTGTCATAAGTAAGACTGTTAGCGCTCTAGTTGTTCTTTAGAACACTCTGGGACATTCTGTCACTGGGCTATAGTTGGGCTACATCTGGCTCATATTTGGGCTACATTTGTTTTTTTTTGTCTCTGGTGGCCATCTTTGGGCTACATTGGGCTACATTGGGCTACATTTGGGCTCTAACATATATATAGCCCAATGTAGCCCAATATATATTTTTCAAAATTAATTTTCGTAAAAACCACTGGAGCATATATCTTGAGACATAGCAAAGGCACATCGGGCTACCAGTCCCTACAATTTTTCCAAGTTTTGTGGAAATCCATTCAGCCGTTCGAGCTAAAAGTGAGTCCAACCGCCCTATGGAAAACTTAATGTTAAAAACACGTTTTGGGACCTCCCTTTTTTCTCGGCAACGGCTTGATGAAACCCCCCCAAACTTTTAAGGGGACGCTCAGAAACAAAATGTGCCATTTTCCTGAATATTTCAGCCAATTCCGTCCATCAACGCCAAAGTTATTCAACATGGAATTTTCAGAAATCCCTATTCAAAAAAATCCTAACTATATATACCTACTGGCGACCGCCAGTAGGTAATATATAACATTTCTATGGCAAAATGAAACCCCTCATTTTGTTCCTTTGCAAATTAAATGTTTTAAGTGTTAACACTTTATTCCAATCAAGATGACTTCAGGTGTGCCATACTTTTGTCATAAGTAAGACTGTTAGCGCTCTAGTTGTTCTTTAGAACACTCTGGGACATTCTGTCACTGGGCTATAGTTGGGCTACATCTGGCTGATATTTGGGCTACATTTGTTTTTTTTGTCTCTGGTGGCCATCTTTGGGCTACATTGGGCTACATTGGCTACATTTGGGCTCTAACATATATATAGCCCAATGTAGCCCAATATATATTTTTCAAAGTTAATTTTCGTAAAAACCACTGGAGAATATATCTTGAGACATAGCAAAGGCACATCGGGCTACCAGTCCCTACAATTTTTCCAAGTTTTGTGGAAATCCATTCAGCCGTTCGAGCTAAAAGTGAGTCCAACCGCCCTATGGAAAACTCAATGTTAAAAACACGTTTTGGGACCCCCCTTTTTTCTCGGCACCCGCTTGACGAAACCCCCCCAAACTTTCAGGGGACGCTCAGAAACAAAATGTGCCATTTTCCTAGCCTCTCCCTCCCAGCGCACCCCACGCCGACACCTGGCGTTGATATCCGTGATGCCCGGACCAGGCGATAAGAGGGTGGGGGGTCGGAGGCAGAGGCAAGATATCCCCCCCGTGGCCTGCAGGGCGCCGCTTCAGGACCGAACGGGGAGCTCATACCGTATATATATATGCAGGGACTCATTTTCATCTATGAATTTATGTAGCATAAAAATAGATGTTAATTTAAATTGACTATTTGGCTACATTGCACCTATTATGAAAGAGCGAAGAATAATGAAGTTTAAACATCTTCCTATAGATTTTGGCTCACTTCATAGTATGTTGTTTATGTTTATATGTCACATGGTGTGCACAACAGCATATAAAAATAAGGCATTTCTAATTGCATATTACTGTGATCAAGGGCATCTGCCCGAAACGCGTCAGTCTGCTGCGCTTTTGAACTTGGTGCAATAAAACCATTTTGCCTTATCTTTGGGATTCGTCTGGTCTCTGTTCACCGGAGTCGGAGGTTCGGGACTATTCGTTTGAATTCATATATATAAAACCCGCTTTGAAATCTGAAAGTGGTCCGGACATTCTTTTCTTTCAAACAAGGAAAGTTGACTGTTGGGTATATATATATATATATATATATATATATATATATATATATATATATATATTACCTACTGGCAGTCGCCAGTAGGTAGTTATAGTTAGGATAATTTTCAATGTTAAATCTCAACATTCTATTTTGAATAACTTTGGCGCCGGTTGACGAATCTGCCTGAAATTTTCAGGAAAATGGTCTCATGGCGGTCCGGTCCTTCCCTGAAAGTTTGGGGGGGATTCGTCAAGCGGGGGCCGAGATAAAAGGGGGGTCCCAAAACGCGTTTTCCCCATGTTAATTTCCATAGGGCGGTCGATTTCACTTTTAGCCCGAACGGCTGAATGGATTTCCACCAAACTTGGCAAAATTGTAGGGACTGGTAGCCCGATGTGCCTTTGCTATGTCTCAAGATATGTGCTCCAGTGGATTTTGAGTAATTTAGGTTCAAAAAAATATATATATCTATAGGCGCTCTCCCGTGCGCGCACCCGTGAGCGCTCCCGGCGCGACACGCGACTTGCGCGCAGGAAGCTGATTGGCTCTCAGTTGTCTGTAAACATTCTAAACAGTCCGGAGCGGCCGCCATCTTGTGTCTCGGTAAAATCGAGACACAAGGGGTTTGAAAAAAAAAGGGGCAAATGACCATAAGGGGGAAGAGTAGACCCCCTCTGACCCCCTAGGTTTGATGTAGGGACTAAAATAGGGTCCTGCAGGGCATTAAAATTTTTTTTTCGTTTTGCGCGGGGGAAGCGCATGGTACGCGCACCGGCGTAGCACGGGGAAAATCCAGGATTATATTTATGAAGGCCTTGCGCTGTTAGTTTTGCGCTTCCTGTGCGTCAATTTTTGTGACGCACCAGCGGTGTAAAAAAATGCGCATTGTTATGCAATATTTAAAAAGTGACGCATCTATCTAGATGCGTCACTTTTTAAATATAGTGCAACGAGGTACATTTTATTACACTGCTGGTGTTATGCGTCACTTTTCTGTGCGCACTCCTTATGACATTCCAGATGTGTCATATTTAATGTATGACGAATCATGTTGCAGATACAATATGGCGCAGAGTTTTAAAAAGTGACCCATGTACCTAGATGCGTCACTTTTTAAAAATAGCGTCAGGTATAATGCATGCAGAGGGGGTGTTCTCCCGCAAAAAGCTTTGTAATAGCGACGCAGTGAAATCTTTCAGATTTCACTGCGTCAGTTTTAGGATGCTGTTGCGTCAAAATCTTGTGCCTGCTTTACAGCAGGTGTTAGACTGAGGCAAGACCTTTCATATGCTGCTTTCCCCATTTGAAAGGACACATTACTGGAGTTGCGTCACTTTTGTGACGCACTCCAGCAATGCGTTACTTGGAATGTCATAAGGAGTGCGCACAGAAAAGTGACGCATTGCACCAGTAGTGTAAAAAAATGTGCCGCGTTGCGTTATATTTAAAAAGTGAGGTATCTAGGTAGATGGGTCACTTTTTAAAATCAAGCGCCACATTATATCTGCGTGAGGTATAATGCATGCAGAGGGGGTGTTCTCCCACTAAAAGCTTTGTAATAGCGACGCAGTGAAATGTTTGAGATTTCACTGCGTCACTTTTAGGATGCTGTTGCATCCTTTAAATATAGTGCAACGAGGCACATTTTATTACACTGCTGGTGTGATGCGTCACTTTTCTGTCCACAGTCCTTATGACATTCCAGATGTGTCATATTTAATGTATGACGAATCATGTTGCAAGGAGCTACAGATACGTCAGTATTTCTGACATATGTGTAAACATAAAAGTGATGCGAGGCCGGCGCAAAATTTTGACGCAATAGCATCCTAAAAGTGACGCAGGGAAATCTCATAGATTTCAGTACGTTGTTATTACCAAGCTTTTTGCGCGGGATTGCCCCTCTGCATACAATATACCTGATGCAGATACAATATGGCGCAGAGTTTTAAAAAGTGACCCATGTACCTAGATGCGTCACTTTTTAAAAAATAGTGTCAGGTATAATGCATGCAGAGGGGGTGTTCCTTGCAAAAAGCTTGGTAATAATGACGCAGTGCGTCACTTTTAGGATGCAGTTGCGCCAAAATCTTGCGCCTGCTTCACAGCAAACCTTTCACATGGTGCTTTTTCCATGTGAAAGGACACATTACTGGAGTTGCGTCACTTTTGTGACGCACTCCTGCAATGCGTTACTTTTGTGTTTACAGATATGTCAGAAATACTCCAGTTTATTCACTGTGTCATAACTTTCTTTTCTAACACTCACCTTCTTTCATTCCTCCTACTTCACTTCCTTTCACCTCTCATACCTTTCTGTTCTTTCTTACTCATTCTCCTTTCAATTATCAATGCACTATATTTCACTTACTCTTCATTTTTTAAGATTATAGCTCTTTGATGAGAATTGGAGGTAGTTCTGAAAAGAACTTTTGGTTTTCTTCTTTTAACTGAAGAGGAACAAAAACAGGGAATAGAAACTGCTCAACAGGAGCAAAAAGAAAAGAAAAAAATTAGGGGTGGGAAGGGCAGTGATGGTTCTCTAATGCCCGAACCATGAGCTGGACACTTTGCTCCCCATAGGTGAGGAGTTGATTGCAGTATCTGCATCTGACGAGCCCATGGTTGAATGCAGGTTGGATGTTGGCTACCTGCCCCTGAGATTGGTCTCTTCCAGAAGAAGTTGCTCCTCCTGTTGATGTAGAGGCCCCATCTCTGGGAACCTCCTGTGCCAGAGCCCTGACACTTTCCCGGGCAAAATTCTGGGGGTGCCTCCTCTCCACATGTCGGATCATCGTAAAGTTCCCAAAAGAGTATTTTTTTTGGGGGTTACCCCGTGACAGGACCTGTTTGCAGATCCTGCACTCTACTTTTGGTGCATTCACCTTCTTCTGGCCTTCTGGAAACTTAAAAAATTTCCAAATGAAATGTTCCTTCACCTTTGGGGTAGGAGGCTCTTCATCAATGAAGTCATCTTCACTGCTGGATGGTCTGGCAGCCATGATGAATCCAGGAATATGGAGCAGCAAAAAAGGCAGGTCTTTCAGTCACAAAAGTGAAAGAAGAAGTGAAGGAAATGGGTGGGGATTTCATTCATTGTAAAAAAAAACTGTTAGCAACCAATGAAAAGTGTTATTTGAGGGTCACATGACCCGACGCGTTTACGCTGCGCGCTCCGGAGCACTTCCGGGTGCGTTTACGCAGCGCGATCGTAGGCGCTTCCGGGGCGCAAACGTGGCGCGATCGTAGGCGCTTTTCCGTGCGTTTATGCGCCGCGCACGTATGCGCTTCCGAGGGCACTTACGTTGCGCGCCGAAGTGACGTCATCAATCTTTTATAGAAATGCATAATCATTTTCCATATTAAAAAAAACTAATTTTATTTGTATGGTACGAAATGTTTTGCATTATTATTAACTTTTCATTCATATTTTTTTTTCACGAACGACAGTTGCGCTCTGGGTGCGCTTTCAGATGAGCTCTCGGAGAAGCTTACAGGAGAGCTTAGCTGAAAGCTTCCCGGAGCGCGCACCCAGAGCGCAAAAGAAAAAAATTATAAGAAAAAATGAATACTTAAAAAAAAACAGCAAATTGTAAAAAAAAAAAAGGTTAGAAACTCGATATACAAAGGAATTAGCATTTAAAAAACCTATGAAATTCACTGAAAAAACCATAGGTTTCACACCAGTTATAGTTAGGAATTAGCATTTAAAAAACCTATGAAATTCACTGAAAAAACCATAGGTTTCACACCAGTTATAGTTAGGAATTAGCATTTAAAAAACCTATTAAATTCACTGAAAAAACCATAGGTTTCACACCAGTTATAGTTAGCTGGAAATTTTACTGATATAAAACCATTGAAATTCCCACGTTATAGTTAGTCGGACTCACTATAACTTGCGCGTGCAATGCACTGCTGATGACATCACATATTACATCACTCATGACATGGTCAGTGACATCACTCATGACATCACTGATGACACCATCCTTGTGACACAGTGACAGACCTCCTTTCAGTGTAATGTAACCCATGAAACACATATTCAAAAATAGAAACTAATATTTTCAAAAAAGTGGATATACCCATACCAGTTACAACAACCAATTCAGTAATATCACCATCTAATACACATCCACTCATGTGTATGTATATGGGTTATTAGATATTTTTATTAGTATCAGTATGAGTGTCTATATGGTTTGGTGGGGGTATTACTTAGCACATAGATGCATGAGTGACTGACTCTTTGTTTGTATGTGTTTTGAAGACAACATATGTACAGGACTGTATGGGTGGATGAGTGTCTATATGTGTTTGTTAGTGAGTGAATGACTGTCTCACTAGTGTCTTTATCAGTAACTACATATGTTTTAATCTAGTATATATGAATATTGATGTATATAAGTGAGTATATGTGAGAGTAAGAGATTGTAAGAGTTCCTGTTTAAATAAGTATGTGTTTCTATAAGTGATTGTTTAAGAGAATAAATATGTGTAATTTTAAATAGAAGTAAGGTGGAAGTGTGTGTATAACTCTATATTCAAATAAATGGATGTCCAATAGTTTATCTGCACGTGTGAATATGTGTGTGAGTAACTTTTGGATGAATGTCGGTGTGTAACAGGATGTATAGGTGTATCACTTCATATGATGAGTGAGTATATGTATGAGTGACTATATAAAACTATTGGTGAATGAGTGGATGTGTATATAGATAGTGGAATTACTGAATTGCTTGTTGTAACTGATATAGGTATCTCCATTTTTTTAAAAATTTCAGTTTCTATTTTTGAATATGTGTCTCAAGGGTTACATTATAGTGAAAGGAGGTCTGTCACTATGTCACAAGGATGGTGTCATGAGTGATGTCACTGACCATGTCATGAGTGATGTAATATGTGATGTCATCAGCAGTGCATTGCACGCGCAAGTTATAGTGAGTCCGACTAACTATAACGTGGGAATTTCAATGGTTTTATATCAGTAAAATTTCCAGCTAACTATAACTGGTGTGAAACCTATGGTTTTTTCAGTGAATTTAATAGGTTTTTTAAATGCTAATTCCTAACTATAACTGGTGTGAAACCTATGGTTTTTTCAGTGAATATATATATATATATATATATATATATATATATATATATATATTTATATATATTATTTCCAAAGGCCCGAAAGCATAAAGATGCACTCCCAGCAGCTGTCACCAAAACAGGCTTTATTCACTTCAGAAAACCGGCATTTCATTTCAGGTAAAATTTCATTTCTTCAGCCTACGGGTTTCGAGGACACAGCCTCTTCTTCCTGGGCTGCTCTACATAATCACACAGGTGCTCCAAATTCCTTGATTTAAATACATGCAGCAACCCCCAGTGGGTCGTGCTCAGTGCTGGCTTGCATGCTGGGACATTGAGTCCGATTTAGAGAAAGTCATTACTCGTAGTGAGTCCCTTTTGTGATTAATCATTCTTTGAGCAATAACAAAGCATTAAAACACCCTCCATTGGGCTCCCAAATGTCATTCCAGTATTATTAACTCTCAGCTGCTGCGCTTACCATGGCATTGGCACAGTTCCTGGTTGACGCGCTGCCTCTCCTTCAAGTGTTGGGATGGTGCAACCTTTCACGGCAGGGTAGCCGTGTGATTTATTTTCTCCAAAGGCCCGAAAGCTTAAGGATGCACTCCCAGCAGCTGTCACCAAAACAGGCTTTATTCACTTCAGAAAACGGCATTTCATTTCAGGTAAAATGTCATTTCTTCAGCCTACGCGTTTCGAGGACACAGCCTCTTCTTCCTGGGCTGCTCTACATAATCACACAGGTGCTCCAAATTCCTTGATCTAAATACATGCAGCAACCCCCAGTGGGTCGTGCTCAGTGCCTGCTTGCATGCTGGGACATTGAGTCCGATTTAGAGAAAGTCATTACTCATAGTGAGTCCCTTTTGTGATTAATCATTGTTTGAGCAATAACAAAGCATTAAAACACCCTCCAGTGGGTCCCCAAATGTCATTCCGGTATTATTAACTCTCAGCTGCTGCGCTTACCACGGCATTGGCACAGTTCCTGTGGCTGAGAAAAAAGGGGGGTCCCAAAACGTGTTTTCCCCATGCAACTTTCCATAGGGACATTTAGCAGCGGCTACAGCCTGAGCTGCTGAACGGAATTACACTAAATTTGGCAAAAAGGTGGAGTTTGGTTCACAGTTCACGCTTTTTGTTAAATGGTGTAAATCCGTGCTGTAGTTCCTGAGAAATTCAAAAGTAAAATCATAGATATATCTATGGGCGCGTAGGGTGTGAGTATCCTCCGCGTACCAATACGAGCACAAGCTGCATGCTAATTGGCTGTCAACTGTCTGTCAACACTGCAAACCAGGAAGTGTTGGCAGCCATCTTGTTTCTCGGTGGAACCGAGGTAAAAGAAAACTGAAAAACAAGTGCGCAAAAGACGCAAAGGGGGTAGGGTAGAAACACCCTGACCCCCAGGCCGGCTCAGGAGGGTCCCACAAGGACTCCCAAGGCCCAAAAAATATATATATTTTTTGAAATTGCGGGATGCGGGTAGGATACGCCAATTACGTAGATAATAAAAAACGAAGTCTGCTTTCTTTTAAATTAGCCCCCAGGGGGGCCAATGTATTTATTTATAATGGGGGGGCCAGAGGGCCCCCCAAACCCATGGACTGCCACCCCCCGATGCTTCAACA
Organism: Lissotriton vulgaris; assembly: GCF_964263255.1. Taxonomy (NCBI): domain Eukaryota; kingdom Metazoa; phylum Chordata; class Amphibia; order Caudata; family Salamandridae; genus Lissotriton; species Lissotriton vulgaris. The sequence continues at coordinate 886,410,775 of NC_141694.1, forward strand.
ATATGTATGTGGGGGGCTGATGGCCCTGCAGCTCTGGGGAGTGCCACCCCTCAGGGGCCTCTTTTTATGTAAATTAAAAAAAACTGTGTGGGGGGCTCAAGCCCCCCCACATGCCCCGGGGACTGCCACCTCCCCATAGCACTACATTTTTAAATTGGGGGTCCGTGACGGACCCCCAGCCCTGGGGACCACCACCCCCGGGGCTTTTAAATGTTGGGAGGGGGGCTGCGCGGCCCCCCTCCTGGAGCCTTGTGGTGGCCCTGGGGACCACCACCCCCCAGGGCCGGCTCCTGCAGTGTCCCGTCATAGTTTGCTATAGTCTTTTAAGAGAGAGCAGGAAACCTGCTCTCTCTTTCAAAAACTAGACTATTGCTTTTCTATATGGGGAGCAGCATGTTAGCTGCTCCCCATGTAGAAAAGCAATGCCGGCTACCGCAGGAGGGGTGAAAGACCCCCCCAAGCCCCGGGGTTAGCCACCTCCCCGGGGCACTAAGGGCCAGATGTAGGTAGCCAAATACCGGTCGGTAACGCCGAAATTCAGTAATTTCGGCCGTTACCGACCGGTATTTGGAAAATGAGATGTAGGCGTTAAAATAGTACTGAATCGGTAAATACAGGTCGGTATTTACCGATTCGGAGTTTACCGAATCCTTATTTCCCGAATTCTTAATTTCCGAATCGGTAAATAAGAAATGGTAAAAAATGACTATTGAGTTGTAGGAAACTAAAAAAATACCCAATTTCATGAAATTCGGTATTTAAGAGTCGGTAAATACCATGGATTGAAAGAAGGTGGTAACCAGGTGCAGGCTATAAAATAAGGTCCCAAAATGCAACAGTTCTACCAGAATGGCGGCATTCCATGTCATAGTGAGGTGCCTACAGCTACAGGCAGCAGGAGAGAGGGTATGGAGAAGGGAGGAGCAAGTGTACAGGCAGAGGATAACGCTCTTCCAACTGACTGAGCCAGAGATACTGCAAAGTTACAGGCTACACCCCAAACCATCCTGGACTTGATCAGGGACCTTCACTCACTCCTGGATCACCCTATACCAAGGGCGTACGCCATCCCACCCCATGTGCAGGTGCTGTGTAGCCTGCACCTGCTTGCCTCTGGTGGTTACCAGAGTGTGATTTCTGCAGTAGGCGGTGTGTCCCAGAGCTGCCTGTCCCGTTTCTTTAGGAAGCTCCTTGAGGCCATGATGCAGAGAATGCATCATTACATTACTTTCCCTGACACACCTGCGGAACTTGCGAAGACCAAAACAGACTTCTATCAACTGGCACACTTCCCTCACGTCATAGGCTGTATAGATGGCACCCACATCCCACTCTGCCCACCTTCAGCCACAGAACACATTTACCGGAACCGGAAATCAATGCACTCAATCAATGTGCAGGTGATATGCAACGCTGGCTACCTCATTACAGACATTGTGGCCAAATTTCCAGGGAGTACCCATGACTCGTACATCTTCCAGAACAGTGGGATATACACATGCCTTGTTGCCGGCGATTTTGGTGATGGATACCTGCTAGGTAAATAACTGTGACACACCCTGATAGTCAATGCAGGTGAATTAATCATGAGTATGTAACTAATGGCACTCTCTTTTCCACCTAGGTGATAGTGCTTATGCTCTGCGGTCCTTTGTCCTCAACCCCTACATGAATCCATCTACCAGGAGTGAGAGGCGTTACAATGTGGCACACAGAGCAACACGCAGCGTTGTCGAACGCACATTTGGACTTCTAAAAAGCAGGTTCCGCTGCCTCCATAAGAGTGGAGGTGCACGGCAGTACACTCCAATCATCTGCTGCAAAATAATAGCGACCTGTGCCATGCTGCAGAATCTTGCCACCAAGGAAGGCACAGAGGTTGAGATCACACATCATGAGGACATTGATGATGGTACAGAACACGCTGAGCCCTATGCAGCAGGCGCAGCACCTGCAACAGATGAGAGACTGAGATGGGCAGAGATCACACACAGCTATTTCTAAGTACGTAAGGAGACACACACATGCTTAGTATTTGAAGTACGTAGTTTAATTGTCACTACGGCATTTAAATGATACCACACCATGGTACGACAATGTCTATTTTTCAGACTGGGTGGTCACAGTTAACCTCACCGTGACCTGTCCTGTGGGTTAAGGGCATCTTCAATGTTTGCGCCCACGCACTACAGTGCGGGATGCACGAGGCTGGGTCTCAACGCTTTCAGTGGTGCCTGGGTCAGCAGATTGGTGCCTGCTGCTCCTACGAATGTCAGGGACAGGAGTGCTAGAGCCACTCCTGCTGGTGGACTCTTCTGTTTCCCTCACACCTGTGTCTCCAGCAGTGGCTGCCCAGTGTGCGAGCATAAGCTCCATGGCAGAAGTGATCTCCCCATCCCCCTCGACAAATCCGTGCAGCAGTGCACAATTGCATCCTGCATGGCGACAGAACGCCGGCACAGCAGGGAGGTTGCTGTAGCAAGCCGGTTCATGGCTTTTGTCTGTTGCCGCATGCACTGACGATCCATGTGCCTCTCGGAGTGGTCTCTATTTAATTTCTGTCATGTTGCCAATACCCTGGTCTATGTTTGACATCTTGTAATTTAAACTGCGCACCTGTCTGTGAACTGCTAAAATTGCCTTTGCCTGCAGGTGCTGGACTTTTACCATGGTGGACTCAAGACCACAGAAGACCCCCCTCTCCATCCTGGCCGTCGCCTCTCTCCTGTGCCTTTTGGCCTCGGACACTGGCCCGCACAGCTCCTGAGGAAGTCTGTTGCCCAGCGTTGTCAGCCAGAGGTGGATTAGTTGGTGTGACACCCTCCTCATATTCCTTATCTGACGCCTCCAGAATCCTGAGAGGGGGCACATCAAGCCTCCTTGCCCTTCCCTGCACAGATGACTGTGATGTTGGTGTGGGGGGAAGTGCTGGTGGTTCCAGCTCTTGTGACCCAAACAGCAGAGGTGACGGAGGCTGTGGTGTGGTGGGTCACTCAGGTGTAGTGGCTGCCTGTGCTATGGTTGTGTTTTTTCAGAACAGCGCTATGACCTGCTCTTTCTTTTGTCTTCTCCCTCCTCTCAGTTGTCGGTGCCCTCTCCTCCCTTTCCTGCGCTGTACTGCGCGATGACTCTCCTGTGGACAGATATGGACATTGGGTCAGTGGTGTTGTTCACCTGTGTGTCATAATTAAATCACATTCCTATCACACAATTGCCTAGTCGTCATCAGCTTCTGGAAGTAGTGTGTGGCATGCCTTGCTGATTACTATGGTGACTGCATTGATGTATGTACCTATGACTACGTCTCCCACAAGCATTGCTGGAAATAAGTAAAGCCTATTCTTGAGTGTGATGCAGACACCCACAATGGGGAAGGGGGTCAGGGAAAAGGGTGGGGATTAATGTCCATGCATCTTACCTTATTTCTTTGCAGCTCTGGCAGAGCTGCCAGCGTCCCCAATCCCATGGATACCTTCTGGCTCCAGGGTGGATTCAACCAGCTCCTCCAGGTCTGTCAGTCTTGGTGCTCTGTTCCTCCCTCCACCTGTGGCTCTGGCTTCTTTTCTCTGTGCTGCAAGTTTTTTTTTGGTGATGATCCACAGATCATACCATCTTTTTTTGAGGTCCCTGTGTATTACCCCAATGACATTGACCTTGGACTGGATGTCAAGCCAGGTGTTACGTTTGACAGACTCTGCAACATTTAGAGACTGCTTGCCAAAGATCTGGGCATGGTGTTTAACCACCTCCTCAACCAGCACCTGCAGTTCTGCTGGGCTGAATTTGATTTTCCTCCTGCGCTCAGCTGCATCCTTCTGGCCATCCAGGGACTCCATTCTGCTACTCAGGGAAGCCTGCTCCTCTGTGTTTCCTCCTGCTCTCCAAACAGTTCAGTTGCTCTGCACCTGCATGGGTGTGACCAATTCCAGGTACTGGGCAGGGGTGGTTGCATTTGATTGGTTGGTTCCTCTGTAGCTTTGTTGTGGGGTGTGGTGGGTGTTCCTGATTGGTTCACAGGCTTACATGGGTAATTTTTGTATTTACCGAATCGGTATTTACCGATTCGGTAATTCCCATTCATTCCTATGGGCCAGGAGGACCATAGGAATGAATGGGTATTACCGAATCGGTATTTACCGATTCGGAAAATACCGATTCCGTAAATTCCGATTACATATTCCGAGTGTTACCGATTCGGTAAGTTTTTCCAAATTTTTTCCTACATACCGTTTTCTGATTCTGAAATACCGATTCGGTATGATTCAGTATTTAAGAGTCAGAAAACTGAAATTACCTACATCTGGCCCTAAATATTTAAATTACAGGTAAATTATTATTTTTTACGGTAAAATTAGGATACGCGTACCGAGCGCGACGCTCAGCGCGACCTGTGGTGTGCAGGCATTGGGTACGCGTATCATACCCCGTATTTATAAGGCATCCGGTACGTGTATCCAAGTAAGAAAAAGAAAAATATTTTTCAGATATTTATCAAGTTTATGTGTTTAGATGTTGGGTGGCTCCAATAAGAGCCCTTGTGTTCATTGAGAGATTTTAGTACCTACAAGTAAGTCCCGATGCTGAGTCTAAAGTTCAAGAGGAAGACTCTGTTCCCTTCATCTGTAAAATGTACACCATCTCTCCTATAGATGCCATGCATATTAAAAAGCAGATTGGAGTGGTATATGGACCCCATTCTATAGTCTCAGAGAAAAGCAGAAACATTTATTCACATGTTTCCTAGCTTTCTCAATCTGTGGACAGAATTGATTGGACCAGTTCAATTTCTGACTTTGGCATATGTTAGAATAGACAAAGTCAGTTTGGGGGAAAAGTGACATCAGTTCTCCAAAGATGTCCTCCATAAGCATTTCCAGACCTACCCCAGTCAGAGTGCCTAGGTCATTGCCACCACAGTGCACAATATGAGGTCAGGGTGTTGGAGATGTAAAAAGGATTTCACCAATGGCATCTTTTTTTATTTTTTTTTATTTTATTTTTTATTGAGATGGTTCCGGGTATCAAAAAACACATTAATCAACAGGATAAGATCAGACATTAAAATTGCTATATACATCTTACATTTGCAATAATAAAAAACAAAAAACAAAAGCCAGGTTTTTTTTTACAAAGGTCACACAGTACTACATAAAGGAGTTAAATTACATCACACCAATAGATCTACTCAATCTTATTTATCTGACTTCTCTCCAGTTTCTAAGGGGAGCCCATATCTTCTTACCAAATTCCCTCGACCTCTTTCCTTTAAAATCGTACAGACATTCCTCTATATTATGAGTTCCCAGGAGCCTCGTTATCCACATCTGAAAAGTGGGAGCTACAGAGTCTTTCCATCCAGCCGAGATTAAAATCCGAAAAACGGCCATAGATAGAAAAATGAATTCTTCGGAATCTAGCTCTAATTTTAAGTTCTCATCCCTGCCAATCAAAACAGTTGTAGGGGATAGAGTAATCTGATACTCTAGCAGCCCCATTAAAAACCTTTCATTTTCTTTAAGAACTGGAGTAAGACTCTGACAATGATAAAACATATGGGATAGGTCTGCAGGACCTTGGTCACACCTAGGACACCTGTCGTTTTCTCTCTTACCCCACATGAACAGCTTGGCAGGCGTGTAGTACAAATTAAAAATAGTCTTATAGTGTTGCGCCTTCAAATTTGATGATCTTAATATTTTCTTGTTCAATACTAACGCATAATCGATGTCTATATCTGGATCCCCAATTCTTTGGGCCCAAGCTGATTCAATTTTTTCAATGTCATCTCTCAGACCCTGCAAGAGATAGCTATACCCAATTTTAATCTTCTTGCCTCAATTCCTTACATAATCCACGATCAAATTAGGCTCATGAATTGAAATCCTGGGTCTGATTGACTTAACTGTTTGTTCCAATTGTCTATATAATAGCCATTGGCTAGCCGGTATACCAAACTTTTGCTGCAGTATATCAAACCCCATTAATTCCTCCTCAACCATAACATCCCCCAAACACCTAATACCCAGCTCCTTCCATAACCTACTATTGCTATTCTGGCCAAGATGAACAAATGGGTTTGACCTCCACAAATCTAATGTGCTGTTGATTTTCGGTATCTTCAAGAATCTCATTATTGACTTCCAAGTACCCCAAGCACTAAGCATCACTTTACTTTTACACCTTTTATAATATCTACAGTTGATTTCTCGTGTTAGGAGCCCCAATGCTCTTTCACCTACTAACAGCTCGTATATTGTGGGGGTTCTGTACATACCAGTCGCCAAGCCTATTTCCTCATATTTAAATAAGACATTCATTTGCATCATTAGACAAACCCAGTGATACAGCCTCAAATTTGGTGCAGACAGTCCCCCTCCCTCCAGAGGTGCAGATAATCGGGCCAGAGATCTACGTATTTTTCCATATTGCCACACAAATTGGGAGAAAACAGCTTCCATTTTCTTCAACAGACCCTCTTCAACTAACAGAGGAATGGCACGGAATAGGCACAGTAGTTTCTGGAACATTGACATCTTCAATACATTCACTCTACCAATCAGGGATAAATGTAATACATCTATTCTTCTTAGTTCTTTGTCTATTGTGGCAATCAGGGGTACATATTTCTCTTGTATAATTTTTTCAACATTCGCATTAATCCTCACCCCGAGATATACTGCAGATTCCACATACCTCTGGTCGGCTTTATAGATATTGTTTGTACTGATTATTAATGTTTTTTCTTCATTCAGCTTGTACCCAGAACGGGTTCCATATGCGTTAGCCAGTTGACTTAATTCGACCATTGCAGTCTGCGGATTAGTGGTAACAATTGCTAAATCATCTGCATATGCCAATATTTTAGTAGTGTGGCCATTTACTGTTACAGGGGAAATTTTAACTGAGGCTAGGATTTCCCTAATTAGGGGATCTATATAAAGAGAAAAGAGAATAGGGGAGCAAGGGCATCCCTGATGGGTACCTCTTCTAATTACTACCTCTTCCGACCACAAACCCATAGCTGTAATTCTAGCTACCGGATCCAAGTACATTGCCTTTATTGCTTTCATACACTTTTCTCCAAAGCCTCTTCTAACCAGAACATCCCATAGAAATTCCCAAACCACACGGTCAAAGGCTTTTTCCGCATCTAGGAGGATCATGGCCATTTCTCCCCCCGTGGCAGCCATAGCATCAAATAGTGAGATCGCACGCGAGGTGTGATCCGTGGTACCTCTACCTGGGACAAAACCGTGCTGCTACAGAGAGACCAGTTGGCCAATAACCCCCCCTAATCTCTTTGCCCACACCTTGGAATATAATTTGGTGTCAGAATTTATCAGCGATATTGGCCGATAAGAGCCCGGATTTTCCTCTGGTTTACCCTTTTTGTGGAATACTACTATATTGGTCTCTTTCCAGGATTCAGGAATCTCTCGGGAGCAGATTATGCCATTAAATAGATCTAACAGCAATGGAGCAATTTCCTCCCCTAAGATCTTATAGACTTCCATCAGTATCCCATCTGGGCCTTCAGCTTTACCTGCTGCTAGATCCTGTATTGCAGTCCTTATCTCCTCCAGGGTTATATCTTTTTCCAGGTTCTCCCTGTTTTTATCGTCTAAAACCGGGCATGCAGGCCCACGCCCCTGACCAGAGGGTGACCCACCCGCCTCCTGATCATATAGTTTTTGATAAAAAATGTCTGGAACACACCCATTATCTCTTTCGGGTCTGAATATTCTATCCCATTATCTTCAATTCTGGGGATGTTATTTTTATTGTTTTCTTGTCTAATCCGCAGCGCTAGCGCTCTTCCAGCTTGTTCTCCTGTCTCATAACGTCTTGCTCTTGACGCCTGATATTCTCTAGTTTCCTTTTGTGTAACCACCTTTAGAATGTCTCCCTTGATCAGAGCCATAGTTCTCGCCGTTTCACTACCATCCTTGCCTAACCCTATTTCCTCTATATGCCGTTTCTCTATCATCGCCAGCTCAGAAATGAGCTTCTCCACTTTATTTCTGTCCTCCTTCCTTAGCCTGGCGGAACAGCTAATCATCTCCCCCCTTAAGGAGGCTTTGAAGGCTTCCCACACTCCATTACGGGATGAACTATATCTGTTGGTATCAAAGAACTCTTTCGTCCACTGTTTGAGGTGCTTTACAAACCTATCATCATTTAACAGTTTCCTTTCGAATGACCACCTTGTTGTTTTCCTTAATATATTGTGCACCTTGTATTGTAATATCAAAGGATTGTGGTCAGAGACTGTTCTGGAAAGCTTGGCGATACTAACATTGCATAGCTCCCCTACCGAGACAAAGAAGTAATCCAGCTTAGAATATTTCTGAGATGGGTGTGAGAAATAAGTAAAACCTGGATCACCAGGCTCTTTTTCCCCCCAGACATCCACTAACCCATGCGACTGTAGTAAGGAGCCTAATGCCCGAAATACCTTAGGTTTGCGTCCCGTATATTTTCCTCCCTGCCTCCAATCACCCGAAATATTCATATCTCCGCAGAAAACAATGGGGGTGCCCCAATCTACCAGCTCCTCTTCCAACTCGTCAAATACTACAGGATCATCCTCATTTGATCCATAGACCACACACAATGTAATGCCCAAATTCAGTTCTGCTAGAATCCATCTGCCGGACCCATCAGACTTGGTACGTCTCACCCCCCCCCCAAATTACATTTCCCCATGATGGCCACCCCCCTTATCATTGATGATTGCGACAAACAACCTAGCATTGTATAACTATTCATATTCAGTAGCTTCCTTTTGGCCCAAGGCAAGTGGGTCTCCTGTATGCACAATATATCTATATTATTAAATTTAGCAAAGTAATTCAATCTCTGCCGTTTCTTCCAATCATTTAACCCCCCTACGTTAATGGTACATATCTTAATGTGTGACATCGTTAACATTACTGCTACTGCCGACCTGTCTGTTATCCAAGATTCTACTAAGTACCGACTTCCTTCCCATTACCATCTCAAAGCTTTTTTCTTTTTTATCCCCCCCCTCCCCCTCCCCTCCCTACTTTCCCTCCCCTCACCCCCTTTGACCCCTCCAACCCCCCCCACCCCCTCTTTTCAGAGGCGCTCAGACCTGCTGGTCTGTGCACGTGATGGTTCGCAGTAGAAACCGAGGAGATTTCTTGATAACCTAGCCTAGTACCTGTGACACCCATGTCCCCGCCACCCTACACAACACACCACACCCCATACGTTATTCCTGATATCCATTTCACCCATTTTTGACATCTATCATATCTATCAAAAAACTATCTTTGATCTCCTCTACAGAATATTACTAAACCCCTTGTGTGTCCACATATTCCTTAGCTTTCACCTCGGAGGAGAAGTACAGGGTTCTCCCACCGTTGATTATTTTTAACTGTGCAGGATTGATCAGGTAAGCCTGCATACCCTTGTCCTGAAATGGTTTAATCATCTGCCTTAGTCTCCAATGCCTCTCCACAGTAACGTGGCAGAAGTCCGGGCGTACAAAAAAGGTAAAACCATCCACATTCTTTTTCAGGTCTGGTCTTGCCCTTTCTGATATTGCCTGCCTCAGGTTATAGTTACCCAGAAATATTAAAATTGCTCTGGGCTTATCTCCCTCCTTGGCGTTTTTATGAATTTTGAAGGGAGTGCGATGCGCCCTCTGAATCTCCCTTGACCAGTCCCATCCCTTCAATTCTGTGAAAGCATGTTCGAATAGTTTGACCACAAAGGCTCTCATGTCTGTACCCTCTGATCTTTCCGGTATCCCCAGTACGCGTAGGTTATTCTGTCGAGACCTATTCTCCAACGCCTCCAGCTTCCATTGCACATCTATCATCTGTTCGCACTGTAGATATACCTTGCTAGAGGCAGCCGCTGTCTCTGCTTCAGTCGACACCACTCTCTCCTCCAAGTTAGTAACACGTTTTCCCAGATTCACACACACCTTAGTCAGTTTCCTTACTACGCCCTGCATTTTTCTCACCGCCGCCTGTGATTTGCGACTTTCTTGGCGAGCTTCTTCCCTGTGTGCGATTATCTCCTGGTGTATCACCTCCAGAAGTGACATCTGTGCCGCTTCTCCTCCCGGGCTCTCTAAAAGAGGATTAGTAGACGGATGATCCCATTCTAGTCCTTGTGTTTTTAATCCTGTATTGGATTTCACCGCAGTTGTTGGTGGGCTGAGCTCTTCCTTCTCCAAATCACTGTCGATATCCGAACCACTGGCTTCTTGCTCCAGACTGTCCTCTTCCTCAGACCATTCCCCCCCTTCCGAAACTGAGAAGAAAACCTCGCTAGGAGCTTCCTTCTTATCGCCTGTATCCTCACCAGACTCATCTTCCAGCACTAAGGGGGGTATATTGGAGGGTATATCGGAGTCCAGAGTCAAAATTACTGGAGTATTATCCTCCGCATCCTCCACAAAGCCAGCTTTCTCCTTTAAGTTCTCATCTCTGTTTGTTGAAGCATCTAACAGAGCTGGGGTGTCCACTATGTTTTCTGTAGCCTCACCATAGTCTTTAGAGCAACCAGCCCCCTCCGATACCTCAGCAATGGCCTCATTATTGGAGTCCTTTTCTTTGCTAATTTTTTGAAAGATGTCTGAAATCGGGGTAGTACCTTGATTGCCCTTTGCTGTTGCTTGTTGCTGCACTATTCTCCTCGCGGGGGATGTTTGTTTTTTCTTTTTATTCCCTTCTAGTTCCCTCTCCGCTGTTAACTCTGCCAGCTCCGCTGCTGCCTTCCTTCTTGAAGCCGCTTTGGCACTTGCACTCGTTTTAGGAGCCATGATCTCCCTCCTCCGTTCCTTATCTCCAAACTGCTCCTTACCGTCCAGTTGTTTGCTCCACTTTCTCTCTTCAGCCTCTGCGGCAGCCTCCAGGATGCTCCGTGGCTTTTGCCCCGACTGTTGCTGCAGGCTTGTCTGTCGACACCACCGCCGCTTCCTTTGCCGTGAACTCCGCCCGCTTCGTGAACTCTGCTCCACAAACTCCGCTAGCTCCGCCAGCAGGCCCGCTCCTGACACGCCTCCAGATGTGAGCTACCTCGCTGCCTGCGTCAGTTCCAACAGAAGCCGCTTGAGCGGCCGGAGGTAGGTAAGGAGCATACGGCAATTGTTCGGTCCGTTCTGTTACTCTGCAGTTTTTTCTTTTCTTTTTTAGCACATTTAATCCGACACTTTACACCGTCCTCGCTGGTGTAAATTCAGGGGTGTGTGGTTGGTAGCGTCCTAATTCCAGCTCTCGTGCTGCACTAGATCCGCATCTCCTCGGTCTCACTGCTTCCCAGCCGTCCTACGCGGCCGCCATCTTGCCTCTTAGCCTGGATTTCACCAATGGCATCAATTGGTGGAACTTTAAACCTCTCTGTCCAATCCATTTAATGTCTACATTTGGTAAACCTAGGTCTTTGTGAATTCCTTTCTGTTCTGTGTACCTTTGGCTGCAGAAAATATAGCTGTGTCCCACAATCCACACTCTAAGCATCTCGAAGAAAGGTCTGGATACACTCTAATGGTCTCAGTAAATGAAATGGCAGTTTGAAAACTAGGATTTTTCTAAAATGGTGGATAAGATGCAGTTTTGAAAAAAGAAAAGAAATGATTTGTTGTTTGACAACATCCTACACTGAAAACTAGGGTGTGTGTTTCTGTTTTTTAAAAGCATGATTCTTATTGGTTAAGAAAAACTGATAGAAAGGAACGTTACATAAGATAAGCTAACATGTTAAAAAGTCAAGCACACTTGCTGTTTTGATTAGCAACATTGTGTGATGAACTTTTGACCTGTGTGCTCAGTTAAGTGTTTCATGAGGTGTTTTTATGGTAACAGGCAGAAGGCAGAATGGGGGAAGGGTTGAAAGTTATGTCAGTTGAAAAGGGTTCAAAAGTTCAAGCAATAGAAATGTGTGTTTACTTTTGAATTAATGTGGGAAGAAATGTGATTTGTTATTTACATGTTTATGTGTGTAGATTGAGTCTGTAGATTGAGACGGAAAGTTTGCTATTTGCCATAGGACTTCCTGTCTGCTCAGGGGGTCCCACAAGGACCACCAAGGCCCCCCCAAATTTTTTTTAATACAAAAATTGCGGGATGCGCGTAGGATACACGTATCGTGTAAATAAAAAAAACCCAGAATGTCGCTTTAGTGCTAATTCGCCCCCAGGGGGGCCCAGTCCCGGGGGCAATGTAGTTTAATATAATTGAGGGCCCCCCCCAGCCCTAGAGACCACCAACCCCGGGGCTTTAATGTTATGTATGCAGTGGCTCACAGCCCCCCGCAGCCCTGGGGACCGCCGGCCCCCGGGGCTTCTTTTTTTTAAAACTAAAAAACCTGTGTGGGGGGGCTCAAGCCCCCCCATGCCCCGGGGACCGCCACCTCCCTGGGGCACTACATTCTTAAATTGGGGGGTCCATGACAGACCCCGGAGCACCGGGGACCACCAACCCCTGGGGCTTTTAAATGTTGGGAGGGAGCCACATGGCCTCCCTCCTGGAGCCTTGTGGTGGCCCTGGGGACCGCCACCCCCCAGGGCCGGCTCCTGCAGTGTCCGAGGGTGCCCACCCCTGGGACACTGTAGTTTGCTATGGTAGGGCAGGAGTCTCGCGGCTCCCACCATACCATAGCAAACTGCTTCGCTTTTTGAAAGAGAGAGCAGGAAACCTGCTCTCTCTTTCAAAAACCAAAGAGAATTGCTTTTCTATATGGGGAACAGCATGTTAGCTGCGCCCCATGTAGAAAAGCAATGCCTCCTCCTGTAGGAGGGGTGAAAGGCCCCCCCGAGCCCCGGGGTCCGCCACCTCCCGGGGCACTAAATATTTAAATTAAGGGTGAATTTTTTTTATGATAAAATTAGGATACGTGTACCGAGCGCGGGGTTCAGCGCGACCTGTGTTGTGTGTGCGTTGGGTACCGTATCATACCACGTATGCTGCGAGATTTCTATGGCCTCTCGTATGCATATCCTAGCAAGTAAAAAAAATGTAACAAATATATTTTTCAGATATGTTTCAAGCTTAAGTGTTTAAATGTTGCTTGGTTGTAAAAAGAGGCTTTGTGTTTATTGGTACCTATAAGTAAGTAGCTATGCAGAGTCTAAAGTTGTTGAGGAGGAGTGTTTTACAGTGTGCTGAACTTTTGACCTCATTGGTCAGTTGAGTTTTGCATGATCTGTTACTATGGGAACAGCAGAAAGCAAATTGGGGGTAGGGTTCAAAGTTATGTGAGTTTGAAAGGGTTCAGATGTTTAACCAATAGAAATGTGTGTTTGCTTTTGAATTATTTGTGTGAAGCAATTTGATGTGTTATGTACATGTATATATGTGTAGATTGAAAGGGGAAGTTTGCAATTTTCTGGTTTTACTAAGAACAGTGAAGTACAGAGATTCTGTATAAGAATATCTGCTGTGTGACTGACATTCTTCTTAATCTACAAATCACATTGAAAGGTGAGTTATTACCTTGTAAGGGGTGTATGTGGTGCATTTTGTTTTTCCTGCTAAAGTGCAAGGAGTAGTTTAGTTGTGTAGACTCACATTCTGAGTTTGTCTGCATTTGGATAATCATTGTGATAAAAGCATTTGGTATGTTAATGGGCTTGGTGAGTCAGCTTTGTACAGTTAAGTGCAGTACTAAAAAATTTAGAGTGTGTGCAGTCACTTTTCCAGTTCTAGAGTAGTTAATACTGTTGCTTGTTTGGAATTTGAGTTGTGTTTCAAATCTACAATTTTGCACTCAGTATACATACACTACTGCAAACTTTCTGGGGCAGATTTACAACCCCCTTGGGCCTCTTTGAGCTGCCATTGCGTCACTTTTTTGAGACAATGTTGGCGCAAATAATGCAGCAAATTGCTTATGTATTTTCAAAATGAGTCAGGGTTGTGCACTGAAATGTAGTAGTTATGTACATGGAATGTGTGCAGTCACTTTACCATTTCTAGACTATTAAATGTGTTTTGGTAAAATGCAAGGTCAAATATTTTTTGGCTAGAGTCACACTGTGAGTCGTGTGCAATTAGGAATCATTCTGAGAAAAGTATTATTCTTCCATGCTATTCTTGGCAAGTGATTGTTCCAAATAAAAGATGAAATGTCTGATTGAAATTTAACTAAACAAGATTGGTCAAAATATAAGGGAATAGTGTTAAATAAAAAGGTATTTTGGGCAAAATCGACATTTTAATCAAGTTAATCCTCCCAATTAAAGCGAGAGGGAGGTGAGACCATGATTGCAAAAGCTTACGGCACTCCTTTACTACAGCTAAAAGATTAACTTGGGAGATTTTGTTAATATCTTTTACAATATTCAAGCCCAAATACCGTAGTGATGAGCCTGCCTATACACCGATGACGCTCTCCTCGTCGTTCCAGACCATCATCTCGGTCTTAGCTGTATATATCTCGTACCCAGATATTTGACCAAAAGTGGAGGCTATTCTTAGAATTGCTGGAAGTGCAGAGCTAACATCCGAGGTGAAAATAAGCACATCATCGGCATACAGGGCAACTTTTTTCTCCCACCCTCTGTATGAAAAAGGTTTAATAATCCCCTCATCTCTCAGTTGTTGTGCGAAGGGTTCAATGTACATATCAAAAAGTAAGGGTGAGAGCGGGCAGCCCTGGCGTGTCCCCCTTGAGATGGTAAAAGGGTCTGAGAGCTCTCCGTTAACTAATAAACGCGCAGTTGGGCTACGATACAGTAGGCTGACTGTCCGGCGAAGCCCCACTCCCATGCCGAACTTGGCCAAGGCCTCCGACAGGTACATCCAGTTGACCCTGTCGAAGGCCTTGGTTGCATCCAACGTGAGAGCAGCCAACGGGAGATTTACAACCGAAGCTATATCTATGGCTCCTATCAGATCCTAAGTTAATTCATGAAGATTTTGGCCTTTCACGAAGCCCTTTTGGACAGGGTGAAGTACCAAGGGTGCAATCGAGGCCAGCCTAGTTGCCAGTATAGTGGTGAAGATCTTATAGTCCACATTTAAAATTGAGATTGGCCTATAAGATCCACAAGCATCCCTTGGTTTGCCTGGTTTCAGAATGAGGGTAATTGAAGCATTATCCCAAGATGGAGGGGGGTCTGACCCTCTAATAAGATTTCATTGAATAATGTGGTGAGAAAGGGTACTATTTCGGTCTCCAAAACTCGATAGATTTCAGCCGGCAACCCATCAGGCCCAGCAGCTTTCCCTTTCTTACTTTTATTAATCGCAGATTTTACCTCATCTTCAGTAATAATACTGTCAAGGAGTTGAGACTGCTCAGGAGAAAGAGAAAGTAAATTAATATCCCTCAGCAAACCCTCAATAGACTCTGGTAAAACCACATTATCCTCTTTATGGATCTCTTGAAAGAAGTCTCTGAAGGCCCTCCTAATATCTTCATCTGACGAAAGGGTGTTGTTGTCTACCGTAATTGCTGCTACGTTGTTGCGTACTCGATTTACTTTGGTTTTCCACGCCAGCAGCTTCCCCGCCCCCTCACTATATTCAAAGTGGGCTAATTTACTAGCTTCCCATCTCTGTTGGACTCTAAGATTTAATATCAAGCCCAAACTGGCATTCAGGACCAACAATTGTTCCCGGAGAAGATTTAAAGCAGCTTCAGATGCTGTTAAGTTAGTATCTATTTCTTGTTGAATTTGGACTATTTTAGCTTCGATAGAGGTAATTTCCTCTCTGTGCTGCTTTTTTCGATAAGAAACTTTCCCCGTTATAAGTCCTCTCGAGAAAGCCTTAAACGAATCCCAGATGATACTCGGAGCCGCTGAGCCTAAGTTAGTTATCATGAAATTATATGCCTCAAACCTAAGATCGGTAATATCCTCTGAAAAAGTAAGAAGAGAGCGGTCAAAAGACCACTGGGTGGAAGATCGTTTAATAGGCCAAAGCAATTCGATTTCTACTGCTGAATGATCCGATAAGTGCTGAGGAAAATAGCCGATAGTTTTAACAGAGTCCACCAGCCTCAGTGAAATTAAGATAAAATCTATCCTGGACTGGTGGTGATATTTATAGTTCCGAAAAGAAACCCCTTGTTGTTGCCCAGACCTTTCTCTCCAAATATCAACAAAACCATATTGCTTCATTGCGCTCAGTAGAAAAGACCTAGTTTTAGACAACACTAGGGAGCGACTGTTAGGAGTTTTATCCAATCGGGGATCCAGTACAACATTGAAGTCTAAAGCAAAAATAGTAGGTTCAGAAAAGGAGAGCAAATGAGAGAAAATAGACTTCAACGTTGTAGGGTCATCCTGGTTTGGACCATAATAACCTAGGACTGTAATTTGTGACCCGGGTATATACCACTGATGCGATGGCCCATCTGCCACCTGGGTCCACCGCCTGTGATAGCAACCTGGTCTTAGCTCTTTTTTTAAAAATGATCGAGACTCCTCTCGTGCTTGTTGTTTGAGTCGTGGATACTGCGAAATCTATCCATATTCCTTTTAATAAGAGTCAGCCTTTCAGTCTGGGTTAAATGAGTCTCCTGAAGTATCATAACCTGCGCCTCCAGGTCACGCAAATATTGCATGATTTTATTAGCTCTGGGCCTGGTACGAAGGCCATTGACATTCCAGGAAATACATTTTAGACCACCCATAATATACTAATAACGCCAAGAATGCAACATGTTCCTCTAAAACTTTGGACAATTTGTACTTAATTCCATCCTGTTTGGCACTACCTAGACCGATGAGGACATTTTTATATTTTTGCCACCTCCCAACCCCAAACCAAACCCAGTGCCCCCCACCCTCCCAATAGCCACACCCTGAAAAACCCTTGTAATATCTAACCGGAAAGTTCCAGTAGATAGTGCCCATCCTCCCGCTCCCGCCCGGATATGCCCGTCACCAATCCAAAAAAAAAGAAAAAAAGGAGAAAAAAATGAAAGCACAACCTTCAAAATTTTAGATGCCTATCTAAAAGAAAAATGGTAACAGGTTAGTACAGGAGTATCTATAGAATGGAGAATCAAGATAGAGACTCACTAAGTTAATATTAATGAGGGTAGAATACAGCCATTACGGTTCGAAATTCCTTTTAGCAACATTATTTTTTCTCTCCACCCAGTTTCATCAAAAGCTCGTCTGCCTGCTGTACAGATCTAATGTGAAACATCTTGTTATTATACATGATTTTTAACGCAGCTGGGAACATAAGTTGGGCTGTTGCTCCTAAAGCCCTAAAGGCCTCTAGATGCCTCCCGAATTCCCATTGTTTTTCCAAGGTAACTTTACAGAGATCAGATCTAATTATGAACGTAAACCCCCTCCCAGCCAGGTATTTCTGTTTCAATGCCTTATTGAGTATCTTTTCCTTCAACACATAAGTGTGAAAGTTCACCAGAATTTTACGCGGCCTAGACCTCTGGGGGCTCTGTCTAAAAGGATCTCTGTGTACTCTCTGTATATCAGTGGCTAGATCATCAATTGATTGCTCCAATCCTAGAGATTCCTTTAGTAGCGTAGATATAAACAACTTAATATCCGACCCCTCTGACCCTTCTGGCACATTTAGGATGCAAATATTGCCCCGCCTAGCATTGTTTTCCAACATCTCCATCCTTTCACTTAATGCCAGATCCTCCTTAGTAAGTTTCTCTATGTCAACCTTTGCCTGGTCGAGGTGGATCGAAAGACCTGCTACCGTCTCTTCCAGAACACCTGTCCTCATAGTAAGCCCATCGATCTTCTGGTCTAATGATTCACAGTATCTTCTTATCTCCGCCTGGTTTGCGGAGGATTCAGTAAATCCTTTGCGAATCTCCATTGTAAGAGCAGAAAACATTCCCAGGACGGAAGCTGCTGTTAAGGTGGACTCGCCACCACAGTCCACTGTGTCGCCCTGTACGGCCCAAAATTGAAGCTGCTCTCTACCATCCTCCATGTCACCCCCTTCCATAGCTGTGGCATTATCTTCTACCCCTTGTGAGTCCAGTAAGAGGTCATCAGGAGCTACAGAGGCTGACTGAACTTGTGGGGGGCCTAACTCTGCAAGGCGTTGCTCACCTGCCCCCAAACGTGGAAATTCCGCTATAGATTGTAGATCCACTGTGAGGCATACAAGAAGTTGGGGGTCCTCACCCTCAATCAGACTAGAGGTAGGGACAGCAGCCGAGAGAGAAGCAGCAGGAGTTTGAGCATCATTCTCATCCCTGCTACCAGAATCCAATGGGGAAGATAGTGTGTCTGGGATGATAGAGACTGGGGAGTGGCTGCCATAGTGAAATCCTGGGATAAACGGAGTGTTTGGGGAACTACTTTAAAGAATGAACGAAGCGAGGGAGTGATTTTTGGCAGAGTGGTTTGCGCAGCCTTGGGGCCCTTTCCCTTCCCTTTGTTCTTATTCCTTGAGCGTTTAGACTTCACCTCGGTACTCAGAAAGGAAGAGGACTTTTTTCCAGCCAATACCTGAGGGGAATTAACCGGAGAGTCAGTAGATACCTCAGTAGAGTCACCCTTCCCCTCACTCTCAGATAGATCTAATTTCTTTTTGTAACCCCTCTTGCCGAGACTAGAAGGATTGTTAGACAATGCTTCAGCAGAGCTACAAACTTCGTCAAAGCCTGATACCACGGTAGCAGATATTGAAAAAATAGGTTCTGTGTCAACAACCTTACCGCCTTCGCAGATCTTCGGCCCCTCCACTGTAGCTGACGAGGATGGAAACAGCTGTGAGTGCAACTTTAACTTACTGCCCACTGCCCTGGCAGCGTCGCGCATATTTGCGGCAAAAGACGACCTTCGGCACGGCTGTACCAGGCACCGAAGCTTCTTCCCCCTCCTTAGCTCCAGCGCGGTAGTCCAAAACCGGAGTTGCGGTTGCGACTGGGACTCGTGCAGCACGTGAGAGGCAGCTGACTTCAAAGCTAAGGCAGGTCTCTGCTCCGAAATCGAAAACAAGCTCTCCTGGCATCCTCCGAGGAGGTCAACTGTAAGGTGTGGACAGAGACAGCGGACTGAATGCTGGGGGACCTCCGGAGGAGAGACTCCGTATTGCATTTCCAGCTGCCCGGACCACAAAAGCAGCAAAGCAGCAAAGTGAAAAGGTTATTACTAAATAGGGCACCCGCCTACGGGTTTAGCCTTAGGCATCAAAAATCATCGTCGGTTCAGCAACATATCCCCAAAAAAACGATCAAAGAGGATTAGTTTGGGTAATCCTAGTGGGAGCTGACCCCGGAGCACCGCGACCGCTTAGCAAGCAGCCGCCATGTTTTCCCCTGAGAGAAGTATTATTGTACATTTTGTATTTGCAGACACATAACTGCTTAAACATCTATCCTTTTTTCAACTTTTGATAGAATTAGGAACCAGTTATTGCTTTTGGATTTGCAAAATGACTCATGGTTGTTCACTAAAATGCAGTATTTATGTTTCTGGAATGTGTGCAGTCATATTAGCCCTTCAAGAGTAATTGATAGTGTTGCTTGTCTAGAATCAGACATATACTGTTGCATACACTTTGGGGCAGATTTAAAAGCTCCTTGCGCATCTTTGTTGTTCTATTGTGTCACTTTTGTTGATGTAATGTTGGCACCAATAATGCAGCAAATTGCTTATGTATTTGCAAAATGAGTCAGGGTTGTATAGTAAATTGCAGCAGTCATATATATCGAATGTGTTTAGTCACCTAGAATAGTAAATGTGCTTTTGTAAAATGCAAGGTTTAATATTTTTGTCTAGAATCACATTGTGAGTCTGTGTGCATTTAGGAATCATTCTGAGAGAAGGATTTTTGCAATATGCAAGTAGTAGTGTAACTAAATTCACACTTGTGAAGTTGTGTGGCTCACTGGTTAGAGGTGGCAGACCCGAGAGCAGAGGACGGCCCGGGACCAGGGTTCGATTCCCGGCACGGCAGGTTTCTGGACCAGGGTCAGCGGACTCGATAATTTTCTCGCCTCTGTGCCCACTCTGATCAGCGATCACACTCGGCAACTCTGGGCATTAGCTTGCCTCATCTTCACTAACGGCCCCACCAGACCGCCGGGGATGCCTGGTCTCACCCTGGAGATACCCATTAAGGGACCATCTCTCAGGGAAGCCAGGAAGGGTTTCGCAGCGGTCGAAGCGCCTTGGGACCCTCCGGGTAAGTAGTGCGCTATATAAATGCCTATACATTTACATTTACACATTTACATTTACACATTGTATTTCAGGCCTACATTTCCCCAGTCAGTATCTATGTACTCCATTTATAAGAAATACTGTTATTTGTCTAGAATCACAGTGTGAGTCAGTGTCCATTTGAGAAAATTGAGAGAGAATGATTTGGTTGGTTGATGTGTTTGCAGATATATAAGTATATGTACTGTTGCAGTGAGTCAATCTTTAGAGAATGCAGTGCTTGAAACTCTTATGCACTATGCAAGTAGTAGTGTAACCATCTTAACATTTGTGTTTCAGGCCACATTTCCCCAGTCAGTATCTATACAGTCCATTTATAAGAAATACTATTATTTGTCTAGAATCACACTATGAGTCAGTGTCTATTTCGGAAAATTGAGAGCGAATGATTTGGTTGGTTGATGTGTTTGCAGACATATAAATATATGTACTGTTGCAGTGAGCCTGGCTTTAGGGCTTGTAGTGTTTGAAACTCCAATGCACTATGTAAGTCATAGTGTAACCGTCTTAACACTTGTGTTTCAGGCCTACATTTACCCAGTCAGTGTCTATACACTCCATTTATAAGAAAAACTGTTATTTGTCTAGAATCACACTGTGAGTCAGTTTCCATTTGAGAAAATTGAGAGAGAATGATTTGGTTGGTTGATGTGTCTGCAGACATATAATTACATGTACTGTTGCAGTGAGCCAGTCTTTAGGGCATGCAGTGCTTGAAACTCCTATGCAGTATGCAAGTAGTAGTGCAAGCAAATTCACACTTCTGTTTGAGGTCTACATTTACCCAGTCAGTATCTATACACTCCATTTATAAGAAATACTGGTATTTGTCTAGAATCAAAATGTGACTCAGTTTCCATTTGAGAAAATTTAGAGAGAATGATTTGGTTGTTTTTCACATCTTCAATTCTCCAGTCTGTATCCTTACACTTCCACCAAACACTCTGTCACTGGTGTTGCACTGTTGTAGTGACCCATTCAGCAGTATGCAATAATCCATTCACTGTGCTAAAATTCAAGCACTTATAAGTTCAGCGAGGCACTCTCCTTGCAGAACTGTAATCATTCAGTCCGTACCCAAGTACTCATATAGTAAAGTAGGCCTTAGGACATGGACTGCTTCAAACCCCTATGCACTATACATGCAGTCTTCTATCCACCTGTACACTTGTCTTTTACATCTTCAATTCTCCACTCTGTATCCTTACATTTCCACCAAACACTCTGTCACTGCTGTTGCACTATTGAAGCGACCCATTCAGCAGTATGTGCTAATGCATTCACTGCGCTAAACCTCAAGAACTTATAAATTCAGTCAGGCAATCTCCTTGCAGAACTGTAATCATTCAGTCAGTACCCAAGTACTCATGCAGCAAAGTAGGCCTTAGGACATGGACTGCGTCAAGCCTCTATACACTATGCATGCAGTCTTCTATCCACCTGCACACTTGTCTTTCATATCTTCAATTCCCCAGTCTGTATCCTTACACTTCCACCAAACACTCTGTCACTGCTGTTACACTACTGTAGCGACCCATTCAGCAGTTTGTAGTAATTAATTCACTGCGCTAAAACTCAAGCACTTATAAATTCAGCCAGGCACTGTCCTTGCAGAACTGTAATCATTCAGTCAGTACCCAAGTACTCATGCAGTAAAGTAGGACTTAGGACATGGAATGCTTCAAATCCTTATACACTATGCCTGCAGTCTTCAATCCACCTGCACACTTGTCTTTCATATAATCAATTTCCCAGTCTGCATCCTTACACCTCCAGCAAATACTCTGTTACTGCTGTTGCACTATTGTAGTGACCCATTCAGAAGTTTGTGCTAATCCATTCACTGCACTAAAACTCAAGCCCTTATAAATTCAGTCAGGCACTGTCCTTGCAGAACTGTAATCATTCAGTCAGTACCCAAGTACTCATGCGGTAAAGTAGGTCCTAGGACATGAACTGCTTCAAACCCCTATACACTATGCATGCAGTCTTCTATCCACCTACACACTTCTCTTTCATATCTTCAATTCCCAAGTCTGTAACCTTACACTTCCCCAAACACTCTGTCACTGGTGTTACACTACTGTAGTGACCAATTCAGCAGTTTGTGGTAATTAATTCACTGCGCTAAAACTCAAGCACTTATAAATTCAGCCAGGCACTGTCCTTGGAGATTTGTAATCATTCAGTCAGTACCCAAGTACTCATGCAGTAAAGTAGGCCTTAGGACATGGACTGCCTCAAACTTCTATACACTATGCATGCAGTCTTCTATCCACCTGCACACTTGTCTTTCATATCTTCAATTCCCCAGTCTGTACCCTTACACTTCCACCAAATACTCTGTCACTGCTGTTACACTACTGTAGCGACCCATCCAGCAGTTTGTGGTAATTAATTCACTGCGCTAAAACTCAAGCACTTATAAATTCAGCCAGGCACTGTCCTTGCAGAACTGTAATCATTAAGTCAGTACCCAAGTACTCATGCAGTAAAGTAGGCCTTAGGACATGGACTGCTTCAAATCCTTATACACTATGCATGTAGTCTTCTATCCACCTGTACACTTGTCTTTCATATAATCAATTTCCCAGTCTGCATCCTAACACTTCCACCAAACACTCTGTCACTGCCGTTGCACTATTGTAGTGACCCATTCAGCAGTTTGTGCTAATCCATTCACTGTGCTAAAACTCAATCACTTATAAATTCAGTCAGGCACTGTCCTTGCAGAACTGGAATCATTCAGTCAGTACCCAAGTACTCATGCAGTAAAGTAGGCTTTAGGACATGGACTGCTTCAAACCCCTATACACTATGCATGCAGTCTTCTATCCACCTGCACACTTGTCTTTCATATCTTCAATTTCCCAGTCTGTATCCTTACACTTCCACCAAACACTCTGTCACTGCTGTTGCACTATTGTAGTGACCCATTCAGCAGTTTGTTCTAATCCATTTGCTGCGCTAAAACTCAAGCACTTATAAATTCAGTCAGGCACTGTCCTTGCAGAACTGTAATCATTCAGTCAGTACCCAAGTACTCATGCAGTAAAGTAGGCCTTAGGACATGGACTGCTTTAAACCCCTATACACTATACACTATGCAAGCAGTCTTCTATCCACCTTCTAAAACACAAACACTTATAAATTTACCCAGGCAGTTTTTCCAGAAGTGCAGAGGAAAGCATAGATTTGTAACATATTTATGTTACATTTCTGTGCTTTACAAGAACTACAGTGCACTACAAGTAAACACCTTATAGAGTTATACAGTAGCACCTCCTTATAGTTCTGCACTTTCATATTCACCATGCACAACCAATGTATTATTTTATTCAATTATTCACTACGCATTCATTCAAATTTTTTTTTACACATTATCCTACTAATATCGCTCTTTTTTTGACCAGTGAAGTTAGTTCTTAAAATACCTTTTTTTTGTTGTTTTATATTTTTGTGGGGGTTTGCTGAACACTTATTTTTGTTTGTTTTTTTTAACAGGAAAAAAAGGGAACTGAAGAAACAAAATAGAGTGTAACAAATAAACAAACAAAAAAATTAGCGGTGGGAGCAACAGTGCTCCTGTTTCCGTCTGCAAATTAAATCAATGGATTGTTCTCCATAACATAAGGTTTCTTTGCAGAATTTAGATAAAATAATTAAATCACCAAAATCCAGACGGATGCCCGGATGAGGATTTGATGGTGCTGTGGAAGTGCTGGCTACAGCTGGTGGAGGGTCTTCTCGCAGCCTGTCACATGCAGCTTTTGCATAATTGCGGGAATGTAGTGTCTTCACATGCTTCACCATGCTGGCAGTTCCAAAAGAATATTTCTTATTAGGATTGCCTCTGGAAAGCACTGTCCCACACACCTTACAGGTCACCTTTGCTGCATTAACCATTTTTTCTCCGTCAGGAAACATAAAAAACTTCCATACCAGACCTTCCTTTCTTTTTGGGACTGGATCCTCAGCAACAAATTCTTCTTCTGAAGAGTGTTCAGATAAATCTTCATCCTGGTGTGCAGCCACATTGAAGATCTCTTCAAAAATACAGGCGCTTCACAAAAAGATGGTTCTTCAGTGAAGGTCAAAGAAGAATGATTGAAATGGGTGGGGTCCTTCAACAATTAGAATAGGAAGTATTATGAACTAATCAAATCTCTTGTTTTGAAGTTACATGGGGTGCGCGTAGGCTGCTCTTATGATGCGCGTACGTACGACATACCCCGCGATTTGCGTAATTGCTTTTAAAAGTAATATACGCTTATTAAAACTAAATGAATACTATTTTCATGATAACCTCAGATCATGTCTTGCCTTAAAATTTACATTAAATACATGAATATAAAAAAAATGTGCGGGGTACGCGTATTGTACGCTGTATAAACGTACATGACATCACGCGGAAGCGCCGATACGACTCATAATGTCAAAACGTATCTGTGACGTATGCGCGGGTACAAGTACAGTATGATTACAGTTGCACAGGAGTGTGCGAGGACGGTACCCGACCCTATGTTCACTACAAAAAAATGCAAAAAAAAATCAATTTTATTTTAATGTATTGAAAAATTATTTAAACAATTTTAAAAAAAGATGTCAATTTTTTTGTTATTTTACATTAAAAACATGTAATATAATTTAAAAAATAAAATAGCTAAAAATAATTATTATAACAAATTTAGTAAATTAGTATCAAAAAAATACATTTAACAATTAATACATTTAAAAATTGGCATTTACAAAACCTATGAAATTCACTGAAAAAATATAGGTTTTAGGTACGTTATAGTTAGGAATTGGCATTTAAAAAACCTTGAAAATTCACTGAAAAAACCATAGGTTTCACCCACGTTATAGTTAGGAATTATCATTTAAAAAACCTTAGAAATTCACTGAAAAAACCATAGGTTTCACACATGTTATAGTTAGCTGGACATTTCACTCATACAAAACCATTGGAATTCCCTCGTTATAGTTAGTTCAGCTAACTACAACTCATGCGCCCCCAATCCACTGCTGATGACGTCACATATTACATCACTCAGGACATGGTCAGTGACATCACTCATGACATCACTGATGACATCTCAAATGACATCACTGATGACAACATTGATGGCATCATCCTTGTGAAAGAGTGGCAGACCTCCTCTCACCCTAATATAACCTTTAATACACACATTGAAAAATAGAAACTAAAATTTTCAAAACAATGGAGATACCAATACCAGCTAGAACAACCTATTTAGTCATTCCAAAATCTACATACACATCCACTCATTCACCAACAGTTCTATATAGTCACTCATACATGTAATGACTCATCACATGTACTCATACACCTATACATCCTGTTACACACCGATACTCATCCATAGAGTTACTTACACACATACTCACACATGCAAATAAACTATCAAACCATTACTTGCATATACAGCTATACACACACCACTACACTTACTTCTACAAAAAACACAAACATACTTACTCTCTTAAACAATCACTTATAAAAACACATACTAATTTATACAGGAACTCTTCCAAACTCTCACTCTCACATATACTCACTTATATACATCAATACTCACATTTACTAGTTTAAAACATATGTAGTTACTTATAAAGACACGCATTCACTCACTAACACACCCATAGACACTCATCCACCCATACAGTCCTGCACACATGCTCTCTTCAAAACACATACAAACAGTGAGTCACTGATTCATGCATCTATGCGCTAAGTAATAGCCCCCACCGAACCAAACAGACACTCATACTGATACTCAAAAAAACAACTAATAACCCATATACACACTCATGTAGCTACTTACCAACCCATGCAGCCACTTATACACAAAGTGAGACACTGATACAGATATCAATCAATCAATCAATGAACTTGTAAAGCGCGCTACTTACCCGTGAGGGTCTCAAGGCGCTGGGGGGGGGTGCTGCTACTGCTCGAAGAGCCAGGTCCTGAGGAGCCTTCTGAAAGTGAGCAGGTCTTGGATATGCCATAGCTGGGTGGGGAGGGTGTTCCAGGTTTTAGCGGTGAGGAAGGAGAAGGATCTGTCGCCGGAGGTTGTTCGTTGGAAGCGTGGGGCGGCTGCAAGGGCGAGGCTGGCGGAGCTGTAGGGCGGGGGTGTAGAAGTTGAGTCTGTCGTTAAGGTAAGCTGGTCCGGTGTTGTGGAGTGCTTTGTTTGCGTGGGTGAGGAGTTTGAAGGTGATCCTCTTGTTGACTGGGAGCCAGTGCAGGTCTCTTAGGTGGGGGGTGATGTGGCTAGGGCAGGGGACGTTGAGGATCAGTCGGGCTGAGGCGTTTTGGATGCGTTGTAGTTGCTGCAGGTGTTTGGCTGGAATTCCTGCGTAGAGCGCGTTGCCGTAGTCCAGCCTGCTGCTGACGAGGGTTTGGGTCACTGTTCTTCTTGTTTCGGTCAGGATCCACTTGTAGATCCTGCGAAGCATGCGGAGGGTGTTGTAGCAGGAGGAGGAGATGGCGTTGACCTGCTTTGACATGGAGAGGGAGGAGTTGAGGATGAATCCTAGGTTGCGTGCATGGTCCGTGGGTGTTGGGGCTGCACCCAGTGTGGTCGGCCACCAGGAGTCGTCCCATGCGGAGGGGGTGGGGCCTAGGATGAGGACCTCCATTTTGTCCGAGTTCATTTTCAGGCGGCTACTCCTCATCCACTCGGCGACGGCCTTCATTCCCTCGTGGAGGTTGGTTTTGGCGGTGTGCAGGTCCTTGGTGAGGGAGAGGATGAGCTGGGTGTTGTCAGTGTAGGAGATGAATTTCAGGTCGTGCTGGCGGCCACTTGTGCGAGGGGGGCCATGTAGACGTTGAACAGGGTCGGGCTAAGGGATGAGCCCTGGGGTACGCCGCAGATGATGTCGGTTGCTTCGGATCGGAAGGGCGGGCGGCGGTCTCTCTGGGTTCTGCCGGAGAGGAAGGACGTGGTCCAGTTCAGGGCCTTCTTCTGGATTCTGGCTTCTTGGAGGTGTGTTCTTAGTTTGCGGTAGCAGACCGCGTCGAAGGCGGCTGGCAGGTCCAGGAGGATGAGTGCTGAAGTTTCTCCGTTGTCGAGCTGCCACCTGATGTCGTCTGTGGCGGCAATAATGTTGCTGTGTTGAAGGAGGTGTTGATGATCTTCCGTAGTTGAGGTGCGCTGGTAGTGTCAGCTTTGTTGAACACGTGGTGTGGGCAGGGGTCTGATGGAGAACCTGAGTAGATGGAGTTCATGACCTTCCGTGTCTCTTTGTCGTTGACGTGGGACCAGGAGGTCAGCTGGTTGGTGCAGGTGGTGTTCTGTCTGTGGACTATTGCAGTCAGGGCGGATGAGGAGTTGAAGCTGTCATGGATGTCGGCGATATTGCAATGGAAGAACGTGGCCAGTGAGTCGCACAGATCTTGCGAGGGCGTAATGTCGTTGGTGTTGGCGCTGGATTTGGAGAGTTCCTTCACTATGTTGAAAAGTTTTTTGCTGTCGTGTGCGTTGTTGTCCAGTCGGGCTTTGAAGGACGATCTCTTGGCTGTTCTGATGAGGTGGTGATGTCTGCGGATGGCGTCATTGTGGGCTGTGTGGCTGTCTGGTCCACGGTCGTGGAGCCATTTCTTCTCCAGCTTCGGGCATGTTCGTTTGTAGCTCTGGAGTTCTTTGGTGAACCAGGCGGCTTTCTTGCTGGGGTGGTTGATGGAGGGTTTCTGATCGGGGCGAGGGTGTTGATGCAGTTGTCGATCCACTGTCTGAAATTTCGGGCGGCGGCGTCTGTGTCCGTGGAGCCGGTGGGCGGGTTCTGGGCAAGGGTGGAGGTCAGTTGGTCCTTGGTGACTTTTCTCCAGCAGCGGCGAGGCAGTTGTTGGGTGCGGTGGTGCGTGGTGGGTTTCTTGAAGGTGAAGTCTTTGGTCAGTCCAGTGGAGTTCGGTGGTGTGGTTAAAGGCGATGTGGGTGCTTGTGGAGAAGATGGGGTCGAGCATGTGGCCGACGGCGTAGGTGGGTTCGGTGACAAGTTGTCAGAAGCCGAGGTTGGCGAGGTTGTTGATCAGGGCGGCGGAGTTGGCGCCATTGTTGTTCTCGAGGTGGAATTTCAGGTCCCCGAGGAGGATGTAGTCTGTAAAAGGTGAGTGCGTGAGTGCTGGCGAGGTTGGCAACGGAGTCGCTGAAGTCGCTGAAGAGGGCCCGGGGTTCGGTCTGTAGATCAGTGTTCCTCTGAGGGTGGTGTTGGCATCGGTGTGGGTCCGGAAATGAAGGTGTTCGGCGGAGTTGAGGGAGTTGTCTGGGAGGTCGTGCACCTGGAGGGTGGACTTGTGGATGATGGCTATTCCTCCTCTCATCTTGTAGTGCGGTCTCTGCGGGCAATCTTGTGGCCGTCCGGGATGGCTATGGCGATGTCAGGTGCTGAGGAGTCGTTCCACCAGGTCTCGGTCAGGAAGGCAATGTCTGGCGGAGGTGGTGTCGAGCAGGTCCCAGAGGTTGACTGCATGTTTGTGTGCAGAGCGGGTGTTGAGGAGTAAGCAGCGGAGGTGGTTGGGTCCATTCCTTGGGGTTTTGATTGTTCTGTAGCATGTGAAGTTGCAGGTGTGGCAGGAGAATGTCTGTGGGTTTTTTTCGGGGCGGCCTGAAAGCAGCGGTGGTCTAGGCCGGTGTTGAGAGCGTCGAGAGTGTTGGCGTTGCATCGGATTCTGGCATTGTGGCGTCTGCGGGGTCTGCGGGGTCCAGGCGCGGATGGGCGCAGACGGGCTTGCCTTTAGCGCACCTTTGGCGCGCAATCAGCGCACCCGCTGCGCATCTGCTGTGCGTCTGGGCAGCGACCTGCATTTAAGGCGGGGAGGGAGGGAGGATCAGCTGGGAGGCAGGAGCGGGGCGGTGAGGAGGCCTTGCCGCGGGGTCAGCGGCAGGAAGAGTGGGCACAGAAAACAAAGAGTGGGGGGAAAGACTGGCTACAGCGGGACAGCATTACGAGCTAAGGGGACAGAAATGGTAAATTCAGAATTGCAACAAACCAGAAAGGCAACCAGAAACAGCAGAATGTTCCTGGGGCAACAGCGGACTCGAACCCACGCAGCAGGCGTCAGCAGTGAGCGAGCACACCCAGATGGTGCTGCTCGTCAGTAGGGGGAGCGACCTGGCCTGCAAGTAGGGTCAGGGGTCGCTAATGCATGTATTCACTAAGATACGCGTAATAAGTCAGTTCAACAATCAAGTTTACAAAAAAAACGATCCATTTAGACACTTATTTACCCATTTATTCTTCCATCGACCTTTAGATATACATATAAAAAATATATTTTTCAGAAAGACACACATTCACTGGATGATGTCATCAGTGATGTCATCAGTGATGTCATTTGAGATGTCATCATTGATGTCATGATTGGTGTCACTGACCATGTCATGAGTGATGCAATAGGTGACGTCATCCGCAGTGGATTGCGGGCACTCAAGTTATAATTAGCTGAACTAACTATAACTGGGGAATTTCAATGGTTTTGTATGAGTGAAATGTCCAGCTAACTATAACATGTGTGAAACCTACGTTTTTTGCAGTGAATTTCTAAGGTTTTTTAAATGCTAATTCCTAGCTATAACGTGGCTGAAACCTATGGATTTTTCTAAGCATGGGCAGAAAATTCGTTCCACTCGTGGAATTTGCGGATTTTTCGCGGTTTCGCGATCCGCGAATCTCGTGAAATCGCGGTGAAATCCGCGAACCAGCGGGGACGATTTTTCAGCCAAGCACTTACAGGGGTACAGCAGCAGGTGCAAAATTAGAAGCAAATTTTTTGTAACATTTTACTAAAGGGTTACAAAGAAATTAACTTCAACTTGGGTACCTGCTGCTGTAAGCCTGTAAGTGCTTCCTGGCGCCTTGTTGCCTACTTGCAACTATTCTCTGACCCTGCTCTGACCCTTGAAGCAGGGTCAGAGAATTGTTACAAGTAGGCAATGAGGTGCCTGTCACGAAAATTAAACCTCAACAGGAAGCACTGACAGATATAAAAACAAGCATTTGCAATGCAATAGGTTTCACATTAGGAAAGTTTGAGCTATTGGTCTTGTAAATGACAATTTTTTTTATTTATGTGTTGGTTTTGAAAATAACTAAATTAATAGCTTTGTCATTTACAATGCCAATAGTTATAACTTTTGCAAATGTGACACTTATAGCATTTGTAATGCAACATGTTTTGTATTTACGTGACTTAGATGTATTGATATTACAAATTACAATGGCTTTTAATTTTTTAAAATAATTATTACTTAAATAAAAGTGATTTTAATTTATAATGGCAATAGCTTAAACTTTTGTAAATAACTTTTGTGAAGATTATGTTCAGTGTATTTTATTGTGACGAAAATCAAAGAACAGAAGTGAAATATTAACATCTTTTTGTGACATTTGTAATAAAGCTTGAAACATTAAGAGAACATATTTGAACCAGTTGTTGTTGAATGCTTGCTAAGATTGATGCTGGGGTGGCGCTGAGTGGTGCTGTGGTGGTGCTGAGTGGTGCTGTGGTGGTGCTGAGTGATGCTGTGGTCTAGCTGATTGGTGCTGTGGTGGTGCTGAATGATAATGTGGTGGTGCTGAGTGGTGCTGGGGTGGTGCTGAGTGGTGCTGTGGTGGTGCTGAGTGATGTTGTGGTGGTGCTGAGTGGTGCTGTGTGATGCTGTGGTAGTGCTGAGTGATGCTGTGGTGGTGCTGATTGGTGCTGTGGTGGTGCTGAGTGATAATGTGGTGGTGCTGAGTGATGCTGTGGTGGTGCTGAGTGATCCTGTGGTGGCACTGAGTGGTGCTGTGGTGGTGCCGAGTGGTGCTGTGGTGGTGCTGAGTGATAATGTGGTGGTGCTGAGTGATGATGCTGTGGTGCTGAGTGATGCTGGGGTAGTGCTGAGTGATGATGTGGTGATGCAGAGGGCAGAAAGGCACAAAAAGCAGTCTAACAAAGTGCAGAAGGGCAGAAAAACAAGGGAAAAACGAGTCTAACAGAGGGCAGAAGGGCACAAAGAACAAGTCTAACAGGGGGCAGAAAGGCACAAAAACGAGTCTAACAGAGGGCAGAAGGGCACAAAAAACGAGTCTAACAGAGGGCAGAAGGGCACAAAAAACGAGTCTAACAGAGGGCAGAAGGGCACAAAAACAAGGGAAAAATGAGTCTAACAGAGGGCAGAAGGGCACAAAAAACTAGTCTAACATGGGGCAGAAGGGCAGAAAAACAAGGGAAAAACGAGTCTAATAGAGGACAGAAGGGCAGAAAAACAAGGGAAAAACGCAGCTAACAGAGGGCAGAAGGGCACAAAAAACGAGTCTAACAGGGGGCAAAATGAATCCCGCCCTGCTTGTTTGTCCACGAAGATCCCACCTTTTTGTGCAATACCTCTACTCAACTGGAGTGCTTTCTACTGTCTAATCAGTAAGTGCTCCCTCGTTGGCTAAATGTATAGGGGCAGATTTACAACAATTGGCGCATCCCCAGGGATGTGCCAGTTATTGTGCGTCGCAGCTCTGCCACCCATGGTGCGCCGCATTTACAATGCGGCACACCATGTGGCAAAAATGGCACAGATGCGTCACGCATCTGTGCTGTAAAAGCAGCGCATTGCTGGAGCTGCGTCGCAAGCGCGACACAGCTCCAGCAATGCTCTGGGGGGCCCTATCTCCCCACTGCAGCGTCAAGCCTTGTGCCTGCTTCAAGCAGGCGCAGGGTTTTGACGCAGCATTGGCCTAAAAGTGACTAAGTGAAATCTTGTGGATTTCACTCAGCCACTTTTAGGAAGTGTTCCTGCGCAGGAACACCCTCCCCTGCGCCGGAACGCCTCTTGATGGCGCAGGGCTTTACAACGTGACGCATCTCTCAGATGCGTCACGTTGTTAATACCCAGCACCATGGCGCATCTTTTGTGCTGCCACTGCGTCACAAAAGTGATGCAACTGCGGTGCCAGCGGCTTGTAAATCTGCCCCATAGTGCTTTTACTACACTGTAGCTGCGTAAAGGGCCAGAAGATGTGTCTCCAGTGACCCTGTGTGCCTGTGCCTGTGTTACAGGCACACATGGTCACTGGAGACACATCTTCTGGCCCTTTACGCAGCTGCAGTGTAGTAAAAGCACTATACATTTACCCAATGAGGGAGCACTTACTGGATTAGCCAGTAGAAAGCACTCCAGGGCAAATCGCGATTTCGCGGGAAAATTTGCCTATTCGCAGATTTTTTTGCGATTTCGCGGGGAACGTGAATTCGCAAATTTCACCCATGCTTAGTTTTTTCAGTTCAATACTTTCTTCGTTCTCGACCAGTGATTTACAATGAACACACACGCATGATAGTAGATATGATCGAGTTATGCCTGGATAACAACTTTTTCTTGTTTGGGAATCAGTTATTCCAACAAATAAGGGGAGTGGCAATGGGGGCCTGCTTCTCTCCCAGTTATGCCTGTTTGCACATGGGATACTGGGAGGAGCAGGTCCTCCTGCCTTACTTTGCGGATACCATGAATACCAAAATAGTAAAATGGTTAAGGTATATAGACGATCTTTTTATCATACGGGATGGCTTGGAGAATGAGGCAGTTGAATTTATTGATAAACTGAACAAAAACTCTCTGAACCTCCAGTTCACTAGCCACATCAGTGACAAATCCATTTGCTTTTTAGATGTAGAAATCTACATCAGAGAGGGGAGCCTTAAAACTAAACTCTACCAAAAACCAACTGCCGGTAACAGTGTCCTCCATGCTGGTAGTCATCACCCAGCGCATCTTATAAAGAGTATCCCTTACCATAAAATGCTCTGCATCAAGCGGATTTGTAGCTCAGAGTTTGACTGTAGAGAGGCGCAAATCTTATGCAAAAACAGATTCATGCAAAGGGGTTACTCTAATGAGGTGCTTGAGAAAGCCATGATAAAAGCTAACTCGCAAGACAGAGCATCCCTATTACCCAGCACAATCCATGATATAGGTACCCCATCCGCTATTACAGGACAGAGCAAGAAAGGCACAGGCAGCATTGCTCATAGTGAAACTAGGCTTATTTTCACATTCAGCAATCAACATCGGACTATTAGAAATATAGTCAAACATAACTGGGCACTTATAACAAGTGATCCGGTCCTAAGTAAGCAGGTCACTAGTGTGCCTAGCATAGCCTATAAACGAGCTAGGACCATGAGCAACTGCTTGGTGTCTAGTAGCCCAGAGATTAGGACCAGTGTTTTATGGTTAAACTCTAGTAAAGGTTTTATAAAATGCTCTTCCTGTAAAGCATGCAAAAATGGAGTCAGCAAGACAGAATACTCCACCCCTTTCAGTGTGACTCCGACCTCCATCAAATATAAACTGATGTGCCGCACTGAGTACGCAGTGTACGTGCTGGAGTGTCCCTGTGGTCTACGCTATGTGGGCAGCACAAGACCACAGCCATATAAACGTATTCTCCAGCATCTCAGGGCCATTACCAACGGCGACACTGCGTACCCGGTAGCGAGGCACTTTGAGGAGGTACACAACAAGAATTCATCTGATTTGCGGTATTATGTAATTGACACCGTTTCACCTCAAGGGAGGGGAAGTGACCGCGAACAGTAGTTACGGAGATTGGAGACTAGACATATTATCCTTTTAGACACCAAGACACCGAATGGTCTCAATGCGGGGGAGGACTGTCATACCTATTTATAAATATCACCAAGGATATTGACATTGGTACACACTGAAACATAGTAGCTGTCTCAACCTACAACTTTTAACTTTTATTATTGTAATTCTTAATTCACTTTTAGATATTGATATACACACAGGGTAGCACTCACTTTTAATTTATGCTAACATTCATCTTGCCAAATTTTGCACTTATGCGATTTTTGCACATTCGAAAAGAGTAAGCATTTCTAGGCCCACTAGGAAGCTGGTGGGCATAATCTTGGTTCAGGTTAAACTAGTGGTGTAAAGCCACATACCAGGGTGTGTTATTTGCATATGTGGAAAGCATGAACTATTTTAAACATATTTATTGATCTATTTATTTATATGTTTTGTATAATGCTTTTCCTCTTGCTGCTATATTCATGCTATATGTATATATTTATATATTTATATATTTATATTAATATTTATATACTTATTTATTCTCACGTTACAGTTGTGTAAAGCATTTACCCTTGACCTTCTGTGAACCTGATGTGACATGAACTAACTTTGAATAATGCGCGGATCTGCATTTATACAGTAACTGATTTTAGACAGTATGTCTTTTATGTCTATTGCAAAATACATGCTATGGTTGGCATTATCACTTTAAAAAGAGCACTCCCGCCCCATGACGGTGTCATGTGATCAAGGTCTTGTTTGACCGAAACGTGTAGTGGTGGTGTGGTGGAGAGCGAAATAAACTTCTGAGCACCAGTACCTGGGTTTGCCTCGTATTTGATGCTGCTGATTGCTGATGAGACGTCTTTCCACCGAATATATATATATTTTTATATATATATATATATATATATATATATATATATATATATATATATATATATATATATATATATTCAATGAAAAAACCATTGGTTTTAGGCCATATATAGTTAGGGATTTGCATTTACAAAACCTTATTTTACTCGCATAAAACCATTGAAATTCCATATATAGTTAGATGCGCTAACTATATATCGCGCACCCGCAATCCACTGCTGATGATGTCACATATTACATCATTCATGACATGGTCAGTGACATCACTGATGACATCACTGATGACAACATCCAGTGACTATGTTTCTGTAAAGTTTAAATATGTTTTACATATTGAAGAATGAGTGGATGTATAAGTGTCTGGATGAAGAATTTAGTAGGTGCATGACTGACTGTATGAAAGAGTGATTAAATGTGTCTCACTGAGTGCATGGGTTAGTGACTAAACTGTCTTAATTTGTGCATCAGTATGTCTGTTGTTGTGTAAGCTGCTGCATGTGTTGATCAGTAGCTACAAGAGTGGCTATATGGGTTATTGATTGGTTGCCCAAGTATTTGAATGGGAGGCTGAGTGTGTGTGTGGGTGGCTGGGAGGTGTGTGACTCTGTGCATAGATGTGTAAGCAGTTGATTCACTAGGTGTATGAGTTCAAGAGTGCATGTGGAAACAGCTATATGGGCGGTTGACTGTGCATGGGTGTGTTGGTGAGTGAATGGATATCTCAGTGCTACATGTGCAAGTAAATACGTATGTAAAACACAATACATGTGAGAGTTGACATATATAAATAACTGTGGATAAGAGCCAGTGAATGTGTGAGTGGCTGTATGGATCACTGTGAGCTTGTATCAGGGATTGTATAAGAGAGTAAATATGTGTTAGAATATGTTTGAATAAGTAAGGTGTGTATAACTGTATAGTTGAGGAAATGGAGGTGTGATTGATTCTTTGCATGACTGACTAGGTGTGTGAGTAACTCCATGGATGAGTGACAGTCTGTGAGTGTCTGTTTATACTGAGTGTATGTAAGGTTATATTAGAGTCTGAAGAGGTTCATTGTATTATCACATGAGTGATGTCATCAGTGATGTGATCAGTGATGTCAAATGAGATGTCATCAGTGATGTCATTTCAGTTGTCATCAGTGATGTCATCAGTGATGTCACTGACCAAGTCATGAATGATGTAATATGTGACATCATCAGCAGTGGATTGCGGGTGCGCGATATATAGTTAGCGCATCTAACTATATATGGAATTTCAATGGTTTTATGCGAGTAAAATAAGGTTTTGTAAATGCAAATCCCTAACTATATATGGCCTAAAACCAATGGTTTTTTCATTGAATTTTCAAGGTTTTGTAAATGCAAATTCCTAACTATATATCGACTATAACCTATGGTTTTTTCTGTGAATTTCAATGGTTTTTTATAGCAAATATCAAAAGCTGTCAAATGTCAAGTACGTGATAGGTAAAAACGTTTTCGTGTTTATGCACGCTGATGTGCTTTGAACGCTGCCCCCCCCTCCCCTCTTTTCTCTTAGTAGTACTCTCTCTTTGCAGATAGTGAACGGTAGTTAACGCAGACCTTTACCCCCGTTGTAATCCGTCGTACCTGCTTGTCTCTCCATTTGATTGATTGTTATCCAAGCATTTACTGTTTTACAATTGATTCTCTTTGGTTCATTCTCTATTTACAAACAAGCACAAAGTCGCAATACTCTGTTTAGTCTTTGCAGATAGTGAAAAATCGTGTAAAAAAATAAAAGTAATCGAGCAAAATCAGTAGACCACTAATTCGATCTCTTTTTGACCTCGGTAAAATACAAACATTAGGAACAACCCTTCATGAGAAATACGAAAATAGTGAAATGAACTGAGCTCCACACCATGAGGGCTGCAAGACAGCTCGACTCCGCCACCCACCCCGCCCAAAATAACGACAAACCCTATGCAAATATTATAAATATAGACAACACACCAGCAAAGAAACAGGGTAAAACATTTTATTAAATAACTATTTACATAACTATTTTATACTTTTTATTGCCCGATCCGGCTAGCTCAATCGATCGAGCATGAAACTCATGCACTGATAGCAAGCGTTGAGAGTTTGTAGAACGATGGCTTCAGATTTTCCACATACGGTGTAGTGGCGCGAACTGGGAGGGGGCGTTTGGATTCTACCCCTTCCCCAAATAAGATTTTCATACGTGAATGTTCGTTCATGCTTTTTGTCCCTGAGTTGCTTCGATGTCACTGCCTTACACAAATGGCATAAGTCCTGGATGTTGAGTGCCATACTTCAGAGTTCTAAGCAGCGCTTGTAACACTGTTTAAACCTTATTTGCACCTGCTGCAGCTTCACTATTCAAAGTAAGTGGGGTCCGTTTGTGGACCTGACTGCATTGGAAAACAATGTGATACGGTGCCTCCCTAAACCGCTTGACGGAGGCCCCCGAGGGGCGGTGAGATGGCGCGGACTGAGAGGGGGCGCTTGGCTCCTGCCCCCTCCCCAAGTCGTGTTGCCCTAGTGTGGCCTGAGATCGCCCCCGGCATAGGCGGCCGGCTCCCGGGGTCCGGCGGAATTTTTTCCCTTTTGATGACTCTTCCATTCTGGACCTTGTCCCACAATCCGTTTGACCTGAAGACACGCTGTAGTGGGGCGCCCCTTTACCGTTTTAGTTGCCATTCCGCCCGCTTTTGGTACTCTGTGCCTCTTCCGCCATTTAGCTGTTTACCGCCCTCTCTTGCGACTACAGCGTCTCGCTCACCATGTAGTTGAGTTGCTCCCGCTCTTAAGATTTAACCGAACTTTTTGGACTGCTGAAAGCGGTTGTATTCCGACCGCTGGTTGGTGGAGACATTTTGACTATATTCTGGACCTGCATTGTCGCGTAATGCGTCATATGACGCGACGCGTTAGCGCACCCGGAAGTGCTCCAGTGCGCAAGGCGCAGCTTCCCGGAAACGATCCAGAGCGCGCCGCGCAGCGCGTAACGTAAGCATAACAGGTCATGTGACTTGTTAATAAAACTTTTCATTGGTTCATTTTACTTTTGTTTTCCTAATGATGTAAGACTAGGTCATGTGACCTAAAAATAACACTTTTCATTGGATTAAAAAAAAATTTTCCCAAACGATGAAAGCCCCACCTTGTTTCTGGATGTTTCAGACTGAAGCTGGCGTCACCATGAGAGCACCACCATCTCGTAGCTCCGTCGTGGCCATTCCGCAAGCAATCATGGCAGCCGCTCCCCACCGGAAGCCTGCGGGAGTCGACGGCCCCCAAGACTTTTGTACAATCTTCAAGGCTGAGGGGACGCTTTCGAGAATGGAACCCAAGCCCTGGCAGACAAGCGTCCGAGTTCCAAGGTGTCCCAGGGCCATTTTACTGGACCAGGCCCAAATCCGAAGAGCCGGCCGCCATTTTAAGAGTCCTGTGGCAGCCGCCTATCGCTGCACCGCAAGAGTGGGAGCAACTCAACTACATGGTGAGCGAGACGCTGTAGCCGTAAGAGCGGGCGGTAAACAGCTGAATGTCGGAAAAGGCACAGTGTAGCAAAAGCGAGCGGAATGGCGACTGAAATGATAAAGGGGCGCCCCACTACAGCAGACGAGCCTCCGCCATGTGCTTCAAAACTGCATACGTATCTCGTGATATCAAGGTTGGGCAACCAGTACACAACAAGCAGTTACGAGTCCCATTTACACCGGCGCCATTTTGGGCGCGGCCGGGCAGGTCCAGGATCTAGTCAAACATAACAAATGAGGCTGACGTCTCTGAAGCAGTTGACGAACAGCAGGACATAGCAAATAAACATGAAGTCTCTAAAGCTGTTAACTCACTGCAGGACAAAACAAGTGAACCTGAAACCTCTGGAATAATTGTCGCTCAAAAGAACAACACACAAAACTCTGTAGAGCCTGAAGAAAGAAAAACAGAAGGGCACTGTAGTTTCAGACACACTTAACACTAATGACTAAACAAAGATATCGTCTGTTTATGAAGCAGTTATCATGTTCACAGAATTGACAAAGAAGTGTGCAGACACCAATGCTATTAAGAAACACAAGGAAATCCCTAACGCATTTGTCAGTCATTGGTTAAGCAGCTAGGACCTGTTCACTCTTGACACCCCAGGTGCTGTGTATGTTGCACTATAGTGCTGCATCGGGAAAACGGACAACCCTATTGATGTTGATTTTTCATTATTGATTATTGTAAAGAAATGGCGACTCCCCCCTTTAGCAGATTAGCTAAATGTTTGCGTAATTTAGGCATAAAAGTTATATTATTGTTGTTGTTGTTGTTATCGTTATAGTTCTGGTTAATTTCAAAAAAAATTTAAATATATTTACAGTTTTTGTTGCGTTCGTTATATTTAAAAGTTAATAAAGTTTTAAAATCCAACTTTGTTGGAGTGCTATATATTTTTAAAAAATCGGGTGAATGGGGCCTTGAATCGGGTTATTGTCATGTGTGGGCTTTGCAAGTGTACTGCTACAGGATCGGACATTTCAAACTCAAATGCACGTTCTTTTTCTTACCTTTCCGAAGCATGGAGCGCAATAGCAGGCAGAGAAAGGGTGATGCACGTGTTGAACACTACCTGACCTGGCAAGTTGCTAGCAGTGCCCCCCCCGCCTGCTCCTGAAAGAGGGCACACACACACCGCCGCCCCGAGTACTTCACAAATCTTTAAAAGACCATGCGCTTGTTCATGAGGCTTAAATGGTTTATCACCCCTTCTAGAACCCCTGCATCGACCCTCTGACGTTTCCTGGAAGAATTAGCACGTAACACAATACCAAGCCCTGTCAGCTGAAACCCCCGAGAAATCGTGGGGCATATTATCAAGGGGGTTTATTTCCACTTTTTTGGCTTTAAAAGCCAAAAAAAAAGAGATAAAATTATCTCCCTATTACCAAGCTGTCGCTAACACCAGTTAGTGACAGCTAAAAGGAGATAGCGACCATCTTGGGCCCCGCTTTGCATGTCAGTGATATTTATCACTAATGACATGCAAAGTGGGCGTGCCAAGATTTTAGCGACTGGAAACAGTCCCTAACCATCGCTATCTCCTATTACCAACTTTTGGAGATATTCGCGCTAAGCGCGAATATCTCCAAAAGCTAACACCTGCCCTGAGCAGTTTTTAGCCATGTTATCCAATGGGAGGTGGATAACATGGCTAAGAGCATTTGCTGGATAATGCATGAATATCGCTGACTTTTCAGCGATATTCATGCATTGCGGCCGTTTTTTATCGCATTTGCGATAATCCTTGCTAATAGCAAGGTTTATGTGCGATAAAATTCGCCGATGTGCGGCGATAATTTTTGTCTCTAAACAAGTTAGAGACAAAAATTATCGCTAGTTGTTGGTAATATGCCCCCGGGTTTTTGCTTGCAGAAATCGGGAGGCGAAAGACTAGCACTGAAATCAGTAGTCTCACGCCTGAATCGGGAGGGTTGGCATGTCTGGATTCTCTACAGCTGGGGCCATAAACAACATCCGCAGGGCTAGGTGATAGCCTGGGTCCGGCCTGGACAATCGGACACAGAGGAAGAGGAGTGTCAGAGGGTGCGGTAGTGAATAGGGTGAAAGGGAGGTGTCGGGCGGGCACAGGGTGTGATTCTCAGAGAAGAGCAGCGCAGATGGGGGGAAGTATATGGCCCATGCATGAGAGAGAGAGCGGGGGTGACCAGTGCGTGGGGGAGATGCTTGCGAGGGTGGGGAGCCGTGCTGAGAATCGACGACGTGCAGAGAGTGGGCCTGGTCAAGGCATCTAAAATGGCTGCCGTGCACGACAAAATTGTGGCATTGGACAAAAAGGCAAGATGGCGCAGACAATGTTTATCAATAAGGATTCATTTATAACAAAATATTTTATCGCAGTGACAAATTGGCGGTCAACACTTCCTGATTTCCATCGAATCGAACGTTAACAGACGTCACGGAGCAAAAAAAAAAAAAAGCTCACGCACAGCCGCTGGAAGAGATGTATCAACATATATGAGCCTCCTCAGCCACCCTCAGAAAACATAAGGGGTCAGGATACGTCTCCCGCACCCCCTTATACCTAGTAATTTAATTAAAACGAAGCACAAAATGGCGAATTCCCGTTTCGCTACCAGTTTGCGGCCCAGTTCGCGGCCCGTGAAGCGCTTCTACCGTGAAAAATCATTTTTTTTTTATTTTCCCCACGGGACCCTTTAATAACCCCAACAACATTCCT
The DNA here is from genome assembly GCF_964263255.1 of Lissotriton vulgaris. Classification (NCBI taxonomy): domain Eukaryota; kingdom Metazoa; phylum Chordata; class Amphibia; order Caudata; family Salamandridae; genus Lissotriton; species Lissotriton vulgaris. Next base: position 886,451,650 of record NC_141694.1, read on the forward strand.
AGGGGGTCAAGAGGGGTATACCTTGCCCCCTTTCATTAAATTCCCCCTTCGTTTTTCACCTCTTCTTCTCTCTCGATCCTACCGAGAGATAAGATGGCGGCCGCTCCGGACTGTTTAGAATGTTGACAGACACCGGTGAGCCAATCAGCTTTCTGCACGCAAAGTTCTGTTTCGCGAAAAGTAAGCGGACCCGAGCGCAGCCCGGAGCGCTGTTACAGATATATATCTTGTTTTGAACGTTAATTTCTCAAAAACTACTGGAGCACATAAATTGAGACCTAGCAAAGGCACATCGGGCTAACAGTCCCTACAATTTTGCCAAGTTTCGTGCAAATCCATTCAGCCGTTCGAGCTAAAAGTGACGCAGAGAAATCTCATAGATTTCAGTACGTCGTTATTACCAAGCTTTTTGCGGGGGAATGCCCCCTCTGCATACATTATACCTGATGCAGATATAATGTGGCGCAGAGTTTTAAAAAGTGACCCATGTACCTAGATGCGTCACTTTTTAAAAATAGCGTCAGGTATAATGCATGCAGAGGGGGTGTTCCCCTGCAAAAAACTTGGTAATAATGACGCAGTGCGTCACTTTTAGGATGCTGTTGCGCCAAAATCTTGCGCCTGCTTCACAGCAAACCTTTCACATGGTGCTTTTTCCATGTGAAAGGACACATTACTGGAGTTGCGTCACTTTTGTGACGCACTCCAGCAATGCGTTACTTTTGTGTTTACAGATACGTCAGAAATACTGACATATCTGTAACTCCTTGCGAATTGATTAGTCATATATTAAATATGACATATCTGGAATGTCATAAGGAGTGCGTCCACAAAAGTGACGCATTGCTGTTTTCACGTAGCGATGCGTCACTTTTCAGAAATGAGGCCTCCAGTTTATTCACTGTGTCATAACTTTCTTTTCTAACACTCACCTTCTTTCATTCCTCCTACTTCACTTCCTTTCACCTCTCATACCTTTCTGTTCTTTCTTACTCATTCTCTTTTCACTTACTCTTCATTTTTTTAAGAATATAGCTCTTTGATGAGAATTGGAGGTAGTTCTGAAAAGAACTTTTGGTTTTCTTCTTTTAACTGAACAGGAACAAAAACAGGGAATGGAAACTGCTCAACAGGAGCAAAAAGAAAACAAAAAAATTAGGGGTGGGAAGGGCAGCGATGGTTCTCCAATGCTCGAACCATGAGCAGGACACTTTGCTCCCCATAGGTGAGGAGTTGATTGCAGTATCTGCATTTGACGACCCCATGGTTAAATGCAGGTTGTATGTTTGCCACCTGCTCCTGAGATTGCTCTCTCCCAGAAGAAGTTGCTCCTCCGGTTGATGTAGAGGCCCCATCTCTGGGAACCTCTTGTGCCAGAGCCCTGACACTTTCCCGGGCAAAATTCTGGGGGTGCCTCCTCTCCACATGGCGAATCATGGTAAAGTTGCCAAAAGAGTACTTTTTTTGGGGGTTACCCCGTGACAGGACCTGTTTGCAGATCCTGCACTCCACTTTTGGTGCATTCACCTTTTTCTGGTCTGCTGGAAACTTAAAAAATTTCCAGATGAAATGCTCTTTGACCTTCGGCTGAGGAGGCTCTTCATCAATGAATTCAGGCTCATCTTCACTGCTGGATGGTCTGGCAGCCATGATTATCCAAGAAATATGCAAGAGCAAAAAGGCAGGTCTTTCAGTCACAAAAGTGAAAGAAGAAGTGAAGGAAATGGGTGGGGATTTCATTCATTGTAAAAAAAAACTGTTAGCAACCAATGAAAAGTGTTATTTTAGGGTCACATGACCCGACGCGTTTACGCTGCGCGCTCCGGAGCACTTCCGGTGCGTTTACGCAGCGCGATCGTAGGCGCTTCCGGGGCGCAAACGTGGCACGATCGTAGGCGCTTTTGCGTGCGTTTACGCGCCGCGAACGTAGGCGCTTCCGAGGGCACTTACGTTGCGCGCCGAAGTGACGTCATCAAACTTTTACAGAAATGCACAATCATTTTCCTTATTAAAAAAAACTAATTTTATTTGTATGGTACGAAATGTTTTGCATTATTATTAACTTTTCATTCATATTTTTTTTCACGAACGACAGTTGCGCTCTGGGTGCGCTTTCAGATGAGCTCATGGAAAAGCTTACCGGAGAGCTTAGCTGAAAGCTTCCCGGAGCGCGCACCCAGAGTGCAAAAGAAAAAAATTATATAAAAAAACTGAATACTTTAAAAAAAACAGCAAATTGTAAAAAAAAAAAAAGGTTAGAAACTCGATATACAAAGGAATTAGCATTTAAAAAACCTATGAAATTCACTGAAAAAACCATAGGTTTCACACCAGTTATAGTTAGGAATTAGCATTTAAAAAACCTATTAAATTCACTGAAAAAAACATAGGTTTCACACCAGTTATAGTTAGCTGGAAATTTTACTGATATAAAACCATTGAAATTCCCACGTTAACTTGCGCGTGCAATGCACTGCTGATGATGTCTTAATAAGCCAGTTAACCAATCAATTTTTAAAAACCATCCATTTAGACACTTATTTAAACATTTATTCTTCCATCAACTTTTACATATACATATATAAAATATATTTATTTTTCAGAAAGACACACATTCACTGGATGGTGTCATCAGTGATGTCATGAGTGATGTCACTGACCATGTCATGAGTGATGTAATATGTGACGTCATCAGCAGTGTATTGCACGCGCAAGTTATAGTGAGTCCATCTAACTATAACGTGGGAATTTCAATGGTTTTATATCAGTAAAATTTCCAGCTAACTATAACTGGTGTGAAACCTATGGTTTTTTCAGTGAATTTAATAGGTTTTTTAAATGCTAATTCCTAACTATAACAGGTGTGAAACCTATGGTTTTTTCAGTGAATATATATATATATATATATATATATATATATATATATATATATATATATATATATATATATATATATATATATATAAAAGCTCCTGAATCTCCCTCCCGTCTCGGAAAGAGGATAAAAGCACTCCAGGTTTGGCAACAGGTTTTATTTAACACACGGCAACGCAGATGACAGACGCGTTTTGGACAATAGTCCTTCTTCAGTGTCGCCGGCATAAATTCTGTGACGCTTTTTTATGACGTCCCACAGAAACAAAAGGCGGACTTTTTAAACAAAACATTTAAACGTGTGATCGAAAAAATGGGTTAGATGTGGCAGCCATAGTGTACAAGACATTCATAAACAATGAGTGCATATACTAAGACAATACATGCTCTTTCTCTCATATAAACATTTAAAAAACGCACCAATTCGAAAATAAATGAGTAAATTGTGTGTCTTATACTGACTATTTACCATTGCCAGAAAAACAAGACTATATCGCCGTGGATCGGCGTTGCACTGGCCTACATAACCCAAGAGAAATAACTCTATTACCAAGCTGCGAAAAACTGCATAATCAACATCAGAGATAGAGAACAATCAAGCCGTGGATCGGCATATCTCCGGTAACATACAACTAATTGTAGTCCGGAGAATAACCTGTCAGGATAGCACACCAGATGATATTTGCAAAGAATAATCTCAAAAGTAATCTCAAAAAATAAGAAATTGCTGTAAGAATCATGCAGCAAGTATGTATATACATGTCATATCTTATTTACAAAGTCATTTTCCTAGGATCTAAAATTAAAGTTCTATTTACATTAAACTGTTCAATCAATCCTAGGTAAACATATATGTGATTACTTGTAGTGCTAGGCCGCAGGAAGCAGAATTACATCAAAAAAGAATTCATTGAACATGGGAGAAGGAGAAATGGAAGATTAGATACTCTAATCCTAAAATCATATTGGATTTTCATTGAGAACCACATAGTGCATTGGAGAATGATGTTATTCATAGATCTATGGTTATGGATTATCTGCCAAGATGTACTGTTAATTCTTCCCCTATGTTTAATCCCATTGAATTCTTGGTTTGTAAATCTATTATGAATCTAGATTCAAGTCTGCGGAGGCGGAGTAATCTATCTCCTCCTCTGGGATGTAGGGGCACATATATTGATAATGAGATCTCCCCCAATTCCAAAGCTGCGCCTCACGTCACGGTGGGATTGCCAGGAAGGCCAGGTATGCCAGAGACCCCCGAAGAAGGGTCACCATAGACCCGAAATGCATTGGGCAAATGGGATATGATAACTAAAACTGTCCTGGAAATGAAAGAACTTAAACGAATGATAAAGAAGCAATAAACAGAGATCTTTGAATACAAGGAAAATTTGCATGGATCATTTTTATTGTGAGATATATGTATACCTGAAGAGAACCAAGTGGTTCATGTGAAAGTGTGCAGAACGTTACCACTTAGACATTGGGATCCCCCAGTGTCTCACTTTTTTGCTCCCCCAGTTTCAACAGCAAATCATCCGGCACTCCAAGATAGGTTTAAAAGAAGTCCATTTTATTTTTTTATTTTTTTATTTCTAATCATTTTTATTGAAAAAACAAAAAAGGTTGAATAAAATGAAATTGAGTAGACAGTAGATAATAATAAGGATACATGAGATATATAGTGCAGCGGCTGACATTAGAATGAATAACTGATACTAGATAAAATATCACGTTACGTAGATGAATACATGTGTCAAATTATAAAAGATGTACAGCCATGATTGTAGTAAAAAATAAATAAATAAAATAAAATAAAATAGAAAAAACATAGAAGAAAAATGCAGATATAAAATGCAAGTAGAGAGTGCCGAATGCCATGTGCCCAATACAGATGTAATACATATCACACATCAAAGGTAGCCGTTCTATCTCAATCAGTGTTACAGTACATTTACATACATCAGTTCGATAATCAGCAACTATTAGCAACAACAAGTGCGCCTACGGGGATCAAAGGAGAAGGAAGAGGCATCAAGGGATTTCCACAATTTCTTATTGGAAGTATGCCAGGGGAGGAGTGCAAGGCGCTGTTATCTGTACCTCTAATACAAGATACCCATTCTTGCCATGTCTTAACGGAGACTTCGGAGGCGTTCTTCCATTTACATAATATCACCTTACATGCCAAGGTGAGTAGTAAGTCTAGAAGTTGACGGTCATTATCATTGATCACAGCTGGATCAAAGGCCCCCAAGATGACATAAACGAATTCTCTTGGAGTTTAATTTTAAGAACATGTTCTATGCAGTCAAATATTTTCCCTCAGTAGTTCCTTAGGGAGGGGCAATGAAAATGCGTATGTACTAGGTCTCCTTCGGCCGGATTACAATTCCAACAGCTGGGGCTGTCTCTTAATTGGGGGTTAAATAGCCTTTGCGGTGTCCAGAACACCCTGTTAAGTATCATATACTTAGTTTGCGACAGTATTGGAGAGACCTTATTTACAAGGGCCGTGGGGTGAATTTTGCTCCAGTCAAACGCAATCCCCGTGGTGTTGGGCTGTCCCTACCACCGTAGTACATTACGCTTTTGGGCTTTCCCCGGCACCGGGAGGAGACGTTTGTAAACTTTTGACACAAAATGACCCGCTGCTGTGAGACGTGTCAATTGTGGTTTAAGCCATGGTTCTACGTGTTTGAGTGAGCGTGTAGACAGAAGTGTTTTTAGTTTGAGGAAAGGTCCGTTTTATTTTAATTAAAAAAATGACAAATACATCGACGCGTTTCGGGAGTCACGCTCCCTTGCTCACGATGTTTGACCATTATTTTCACCTGGTTAAAATACACTTCACAGGGGTAGTAAAAACAGAGAAAGGACTCAACACATAAACCACAATTGTCTGGAATATGCCGGCAATCTTTTAACGTGTTCCTAGTAAGTTATCACTTGGACATTTCACATTGGCACAATGGTTCCTATAGCGTTTTCTATACAAATATTTTGCATTGCGCTACCTTATTCTTTCTGATTATGTATATTGCTAGGGAATATTAATTCCTCTAAAAACACAATCAAAAATTTGGCATGGGATACCAAATGTAAAAAACATATAATTAAACTGCAAGTGCAATTGAAAGAGTTCTCACTTGATGTCTTTCCTTCAATGGGGGATGGCAAGTGCCTATTCGAGTAATTTGTCTATTCTTGCAAGCGAATAAGAGAAATACAAATATTTCATTCCATTAGATCATGCATTTGCAAAAAAAGAGAGAAAGTAACCTCTTCAAAAAAGTGCATGTGCCTATAGAAAAAAGTGCTTGTGCTCATGTAAACTTTGATATTTTTCTCAATGTAAACATTCCACTCTTTTTCAATACAGTACCACAAATAAAGTGCAAGTGCTTATGTAAACTAGATTCATCTCTGTTATAGTAAACATTTCCACTCTATAGCAGTATAATTTCTACTCCTAGTCCGTACTAAAATTCTATCCTACCATGCAAATGCAAAAATATTTCACAAAAATGCAAGAACAATCCCCAAAAAATTGTGTGTCCATCTCATATATGTTCAAACAATGCTACCCTTGTAAAAAGGAAAAACTATTCCTAATTAAAAACTCAATTAATTAATGGTTACAGATGCGCATCTCAGTTTAAACTCTTCATCATCTTACTTTCAATTTTTTAAGACAGACATGTATATAGATCCTCATCCACATTGAGTCCATATGGTTCTTTACAGTTGAAATCTAAGAGGAAATATGTTTCACCCCAGGGTGGGCTGGGAGGGGCTGTTGGGTCACGGGGGGGGGTGCAGTGTGGGAAAAAAGGAAAAAAAAGTGTCCTTATCTCTACGAACAGTACAAGAAATACTCACACCAAGCAACATTCCATTATTGTATTGCCCAGTCAGGTGCTGGAGTAAGTGGGGGGAAGGAGATTACAAAATATGGCGCAGGGTGATATAGGTTTTTTATCATGGAATGTTAATGGGCTTAGATGTGTCCGACATAGAAGACTGATATTTAAATATCTAGAGCAGTCAGAGGCCAAAGTGATCGTGCTCCAGGAAAGCCATCTGACATCTGTAGAAGCTAAAGAGGCCTTTCGGAGAGTTAGATGGATCGATGCCTTTTGCTATTCAGATCAATCTGTCACTAATAAAGGTGTAGCGATATTAGTTAAAGGTGGCTGTGGCGGCTCAATAAAATCACTCTTAACTGACCATTCAGGCAGATGGGTTCAAGCCCTGATTAATATCAGGGGGAGGGATCTGACTGCGGTTTCATTTTATGGCCCCAATATAGACGATCCGGTATATATACATAAGGTCCAGGACAACCTGTCAGGAGTCCGTTCAACGTTATTCATAGGCGGAGACTTCAATGTCCTTTTTGACCCTAGGCAAGATCGCTCCAACCACCGTCAGGTGGTAGTGGCTCCAAAGTCACGACATGCAATGAAGAATATGATCCTAGACCTAGGATTAATAGATGCTTGGAGAGTGAAAAATGGCCCGATCCCAGGTCATACTTACTTTAGTAAAAAACATGGCCATGCTTCGAGATTGGATTATATTTAATTGGACCGAGAAGGCCTGGAGTCAATGAAGGACATGGCCATTCTACCTAGTGTGTTATCCGCTCATGCACCTATTCTGGTTACATTCAATTTTGGAGAAGATAGGCCGAAAGTAAATCCTAGATGGACTCTTAAGCGAGGAGCCTTATACGATCAGGAAGTTGTCTCTATGATAGATACCTCCTCTGTCAGTTTTTTTTCTGACAATATAGGCTCGACATCCCTTGAATTTGTATGGGACGCCTATAAGGCGTTTGTCCGCGGTCAATTTCTTAGCGCAATAAGCTCCAGTAACAGGAAAGAGGCTGCTAAGTTTAAAAGAATAGAGGACAAGATCTCCTCTCTAGAAACACTGAGAATGAACCTAAATGTGGAAGATGCTCCCCGAAATTCATCTGAAATAGATCTTCTCCGCAAGGAATATTGGGGGCTTCTAGACCAGAAGGTTAAGGCTCAATGGGCTTCATACTCCATGGAGAATTATGAATATGGCGAAAGAGCAGGCGCAGTGTTGGCAGGAAAAATAAGAGCAGACCGAGTCAAGAACAACATCAATAGGTTAATTATAGATGAACAGGGCACGATATCATGTCTGCAGATAGAGATGGAAAAAATGTTTTTTCTCATTTCTCGGAGCTATATAAAGAGGAGCCTTCCAGTAGCCCAGGAAACGCCATGCGCTGGTTGGAAGATAAGGAATTACCAAAGTTATCGGAGGAGGGTCGTACCCTGCTGGATAGTCAATTTACAGTAGATGAGATTAAACTACAAATTAATAAAATACAAAAAAATAAAGCTGCCGGGCCTGACGCTTTACCGGGCGAGGTCTATAAAATATTCATAGATCTATTAGCACCTAGACTGTGTGAATCGTTTAACTTCATTTATAGTCCGCATGGTAAAATTCCACCTTCTTGGAAAGAGTCCACTATTGTCTTGCTATTAAAACCAGGTAAAGACCCTCTCAGGGCAGAGTCCTACAGGCCAATCTCCCTGCTAAACGCCGATTATAAGATCTTCACTGGTGTGTTGGCCGGGAGATTGGCCAGGCTGGCCCCGTCCCTGATTAATCCAGACCAAAAAGGTTTTATTTCGGGGAGGCACATCCATGAGCTGACCCTCCAACTCATAGGCTGTATTGATCTGGCGGTGACGCGGTCGGAGCCATTGGCGGTGGCTGCATATGACGCCGCCAAGGCGTTTGACCGCGTCAATTGGGGATTTTTGTGGGATGTGCTTAAAACTATGAGGACCTTCATTAATACCCTGAGGAGTTGTTATGAGGGACCCTCGGCAGCAATACTGTTGAACGGTCGGTTGTCTCCTCGATTGAATGTGGGGAGAGGGACTAGACAGGGGTGCCCTATCTCCCCCTCTTGTTCAATCTATATATTGAACCCCTGGCACAGGCTCTTAGATTGGATAATAGAGTTACCCCATTTAGAATAAATGATTATTCCTCCCAATTGGCTCTTTATGTGGATGACTTAATGATTTACACCAGCAATCCGGTGGAGGTCTTCCCCAGAGTAGAGGAGGTCATGATGGACTATGGACAGCATTCTGGTTATTTAATAAACAACACTAAAACTGAAATAATGTGCTAGGGAGTCGATAATTGGGACGGCCCTCAAAGCGACCAGTTCAGATATCTAGGAGTCCTAATTACCTCCGACCTTAATAATATTGCAAAGGTCAACCTGACGAAGGTTATGAAGGATATTAGTTTGTTGTTTTTGAAATGGCAGAGTATTCCCTTGACGATTTATGGCCGGGTTAACCTGGTTAAAATGGTTATTTTGCCCAAATTAACATATATATTCAATGCTATACCCGTAACTTTCCAAAATAAAGTTTTGGGGAAAATTCAGGGGAAGATAGGTAGCTTCATCTGAGCAAACAAGAACGCCCGGTTCGCATGGAAGAAACTAAAAAGGAGTCTGTTAAAGGGTGGAATGGAGCTTCCGGATGTTCTCTGGTATTCTTTTTCTTTCCAATTAAAAAACCTCCGAACCCTTTTAACCGCCCCAGACGAATCTCATTGGGGTCGGATATTAAAGGTGATGCAAGATCTAGAAGGGGGAGGCCCAGGTTTTTTGTATAAATATGGGTCCCCAAGATTCTTCAAAAAAGTCCGTCTGAAGGTTTTAAGATCAGCCTTGACGTTGTGGTGCAGACTGAAGCGATGCTGGGGTATAAAATACTATTCAGATCTGGCCCCCATCTGGGACTCCCCTGGCACACCATTATGCCTAAAGGACAGTCTTTCTCAGGCTATCAGGAGTGCAGGAGTAGCTACCTGGTCAGATCTTGTCACGGCGGAGGGTGTTCTTCCATGGGAAGTTCTGCGGGCTAAGATAAGGGATTCTTTTTCCCGTTTCAAATACATCCAACTCCGCTCCTGGTATGCTACAGAGAAAGACAATATAGGGGGAAAATGGGAAATTGAGGTAGCACTCCAGTCTGTTGGTGTTAGGAAGAAAGAGGTAGCCCTGTGGTATAGAGAATTGCTGAATTCGGAAGAGTCCACAGCCACGCCCCTAAACCAGGTTTGGAGTGCATCTGTCTTTGAGGCCTCTGCCGCTGAGCTCTATGAAAGATCTCTTAAACTCCTATATAGGTTTGTTAAGTCGGCCTCATTGGAAAAGAACCACTATTTTGTATTAAATAGGTTGTATTTCACGCCCAAAAAAATAGCAACATTTGTTTGTCCCTCCCCTTTGTGTCCAAGGTGTGATTCAGCAGAGGCGGACGATATTCACATGTTCTATGATTGCCCTGTGATTGGTCCCTTTTGGACAAAAGTAGGAGAGACACTGGATAGTGTTTTAAAAGTAAATATTGGTTTGAATGGGGTGAGGGTAATATTTGGGTTGGACTCGGAAACTACTAACGAGCTCAGTGAGGAACAGATTGCCTTATTTTTTACTCTAATTATTATCGCTCGCAGAGAAATTTGTATGTTATGGAAAGATCCAGCCCCCCACTATATGATAAATGGCTACAGTCTGTTCTAAAAAGTGCACTGCTTGAATTGGGGGCTTTACATGATAGAAATACCACAGTTTGGCTCCCACTTTGGGAATGGGCACTCGAGCTGAGGTTGGTATCCGATTCCGAGATTGTCAGATTGTCCAATGATTACACCGGACCCCGGGATAAAGGGGTAGCCAGGTCGGCTTCGGGTGCAGCAAGGACCCCGACCCTGGGTGCAGAAGAGAGAAGAAAGGGTTGTTGGTGTCTTTCTTTTGCAAGTACCAAAGGTGAGATGAGGACAATAAAAAAAAAAAAAAGAGGAAATATGTTTCTAACTTCCAGAGTTCCCTTTCTCTATCCCCCCTCTCTTTCTCTTGGGGACTTCTGCTATACAGGTGTACTGCAGACTCTCGGGATTACTCTGGTGATGGGTCTCAAAATGTCTAACAACGGGATAAGTTCTGTCCTGATTGACAATCGCTCGCCTGTGCTGAAGGATTCTTTGATGGACAGGTATAGTTGTACTGCCAAAATATATTTTTGGGCATGAACATTGCAACAAGTAAACAACAAAGCTGATTTTACAAGTTATGAAGCTCCTGATGGTGACAGTTTTATTAAAGAATGTTTTAAGGCTTGTTCGATTCATGTCATGTTGGCATGCCTTACACTTAGCACATTTCTTAAAACACGGTTTCTGTTTTAGCCATTCAGAGTAACCCTTCTTTTTCTCCTAAAATAAACTACTCACAATTAGATCTTTTAATTATTTAGATTTCCTGTAGGTGATTTCAGTATTTTTCTGAACCTTAGGGCCGAGCACCAGATCATTTTTAACAAGATACCAGTGCTTCTTTAGAATTGATCTTTCTTCCCTATGTTTTACATTGAAGGTAGTGATAAATCTGGATTTTATCTGGTTTCCCTGTAGTTTCTTCTGTGCTTGCTGTTTTTTGGTCCTTGATGGTTCAAAAAGGATCTTATGACGTTTAAGATTTCTAGCTTTGCTTGCGGCTCCCTGTAGAACGCCTGGTTTATATCCTCTTTGGATGAATCTATTGGTCATCTCTTTTTCAATTCTGTCAAACTCCTCTTCACTACTGCAGGTTCTCCTTGCTCTGTAGTATTCCCCAAAAGGAATACTTCTGATTAATGTGGCAGGGTGAGCACTGTCCGCATGGAGAACACAGTTCCCAGCAGTTGTTTTTCGAAAAACTGTTGTTTCTAATTTATCATTATTTGGTCTTATTCTGATATCTAAGACATCTATTGAGGTATATATATATATATATATATATATATATATATATATATATATATATATATATATATATATATATATATATATATATATATATATATTACCTACTGGCGTCTCGCCAGTAGGTATATATAGTTAGGATTTTTTGTCTATGGAACTTTTGAAAATTCTATGTCTAATAACTTTGGCGTTTGTGGACGGAATCGGCTGAAATTTTCAGGAAAATGGCACATTTTGTTTCTGAGCAGCTCTTGAAAATTTGGGGGGGTTTTGTCAAGGGGGAGCCGAGAAAAAAGGGGGGTCCCAAAACGCGTTTTCCCCATGTTAATTTCCATGGGGCGGTTGGCCTCACTTTTAGCTCGAACGGCTGAATGGATTTGCACGAAACTTGGCAAAATTGTAGGGACTGTTAGCCCGATGTGCCTTTGCTAGGTCTCAATATATGTGCTCCAGTGGATTTTGAGAAATTAACGTTCAAAACAAGATATATATCTTTAACAGCGCTCCGGGCTGCGCTCCGGTCCGCTTACTTTTCGCGAAACGGAACTTTGCGATGCGAAGCTGATTGGCTCTCCGGTGTCTGTCAACATTCTAAACAGTCCGGAGCGGCCGCCATCTTATCTCTCGGTAGGATCGAGAGAGAAGAAGAGGTGAAAAACGAAGGGGGAATTTAATGAAAGGGGGCAAGGTAGACCCCTCTTGACCCCCTAGGAATGATGTCGGGGTTATTAAAGGGTCCCGTGGGGAAAATAAAAAAAAAATGATTTTTCACGGTAGAAGCGCTTCTCGGGCCGCGAACTGGGCCGCAAACTGGTAGCGAAACGGGAATTCGCCATTTTGTGTTTCGTTTTAATTAAATTACTAGGTATAAGGGGGTGCGGGAGACGTATCCTGATCCCTTATGTTTTCTGAGGGTGGCTGAGGAGGCTCATATATGTTGATACATGTCTTCCAGCGGCAGTGCGTGTTTTTTTTTTTTTTTTGCTGCGTGACGTCTGTTAACGTTCGATTCGATGGAAATCAGGAAGTGTTGACCGCCAATTTGTCACTGCGATAAAATATTTTGTTATAAATGAATCCTTATTGATAAACATTGTCTGCGCCATCTTGCCTTTTTTCCAATGCCACAATTTTGTCGTGCACGGCAGCCATTTTAGATGCCAGGCCGGTCCCAGGCTATCACCTAGCCCTGCGGATGTAGTTTATGGCCCCAGCTGTAGAGAATCCAGACATACCAACCCTCCCGATTCAGGCGTGAGACTACTGATTTCAGTGCTAGTCTCCCGCCTCCCGATTTCTGCAAGCAAAAACCCGGGGACATATTACCAACAACTAGCGATAATTTTTGTCTCTAACTTGTTTAGAGACAAAAATTATCGCCGCTCATCGGCGATTTTTATCGCAGATAAACCTTGCTATTAGCAAGGTTTATCGCAAATGCGATAAAAAACGGCCGCAATGCATGAATATCGCTGAAAAGTCAGCGATATTCATGCATTATCGAGCAAATGCTCTTAGCCATGTTATCCACCTCCCATTGGATAACATGGCTAAGAACTGCTCAGGGCAGCTGTTAGCTTTTGGAGATATTCGCGCTTAGCGCAAATATCTCCAAAAGTTGGTAATAGGAGATAGCGATGTTAGGGACTGTTTCCAGTCGCTAACATCTTGGCACGCCCACTTTGCATGTCATTAGTGATAAATATCACTGACATGCAAAGCGGGGCCCAAGATGGTCGCTATCTCCTTTTAGCTGTCACTAACTGGTGTTAGCGACAGCTTGGTAATAGGGAGATAATTTTATCTCCGCTTTCTTGGCTTTTTAAGCCAAAAAAGCGGAGATAAACCCCCTTGATAATATGCCCCACGATTCCTCGGGGGTTTCAGGTGACAGGGCTTGGTATTGTGTTACGTGGTAATTCTTCCAGGAAACGTCAGAGGGTCGATGCAGGGGTTCTAGAAGGGGTGATAAACCATTTAAGCCTCATGAACAAGCGCATGGTCTTTTAAAGATCTGTGAAGTACTCGGGGCGGCGGTGTGTGTGTGTCCTCTTTCAGGAGCGGCGGGGGGGGGGGGCACTGCCAGCAACTTGCCAGGCCAGGCAGTGTTCAACACTTGCATCACCCTTTCTCTGCCTGCTATTGCGCTCCATGCTTCGGAAAGGTAAGAAAAAGAACGTGCATTTGAGTTTGAAATGTCCGATCCTGTAGCAGTACACTTGCAAAGCCTACACATGACAATAACCCGATTCAAGGCCCCATTCACCCGATTTTTTAAAAATATATAGCACTCCAACAAAGTAGGATTATAAAACTTTATTAACTTTTAAATATAACAAACGGAACAAAAACTGTAAATACATTTAAACATTTTTTGACAAAAAAAACAACAATGGTCAGAAGCTGTCTTTTGTGCGAATAGTCCCAAGGCAGCACAACGTGCTGAGTTCTGGACGGCACCCAGGTGATGTCACCTGGGTGTCGCACTGGTTTTTGGTTTCCTACAATGCAGCTCAGAAAAACAGCGTGGGGCGTCCCGGGTGGTGCGGGGGGAGGCCTCGTCAGTAGCGGTCTGAAGTGCGAATAGTCCCAAGGCAGCAGAACGCGCTGAGATGTGGATGGCACCCAGGTGATGTCCAGTAAACTGCCGCACTGGTTTTGGTATCCTACAATGCTGCTCCAAAAATTGGCGTGGGGCGGCCTGGGGGGGGCGTGGGGGAGGCGGCGTGAACGGGCCTCCCCAGGTGGCGGCCATCCAGCTGAGTTGCGCCCGCTCTTGCGGCTACAGCGTCTCGCTCACCATGTAGTTGACTTCTGCCCACTCTTGCAGTGCAGCGATAGGCGGCTGCCACAGGACTCTCAAAATGGCGGACGGCTCTTCGGTTTTGGGCCTGGTCCACTAAAATGGCCCTGGGACACCTTGGAACTCGGACGCTTGCCTGCTAGGGCTTGGGCTCCATTCTCGAAAGCGTCCCCTCAGCCGTGAAGATTCTACAAAAGTCTTGGGGGCCCTCGACTCCTGCAGGCTTCTGGTGGGGAGCGGCTGCCATGATTGCTCGCGGAATGACCACGACGGAGCCACGAGATGGTGGTGCTCTCATGCTGACGCCAGCTTCAGTCTGAAACATCCAGAAACAAGGTGGGGCTTTCATCGTTTGGGAAAAAAAAATGTTCTAAACCAATGAAAAGTGTTATTTTTAGGTCATATGACCAAGCCTTCCATCTTTAGGAAACCAAAAGTAAAATGAACCAATGAAAAGTTTTATAAACAAGTCACATGACCTGTTATGCGGCATAGGGCTACAAAAAGCGTAGAAAATCCGTTGGCACGTGAGGCGGCGTCAGTAGCGGACCGATGTGCGAATAGGCCGAACGCAGCACAACGCGCCGAGATCCGGATGGCACCGAGTTAGTGTCCAGCAAGTTGCTGCACTGGTGTGGCTATCCTACAATGCCGCGCCGAAAATCGGCGTGGGGCGCCCCATTGGCCTGTGAGGTCGCGTTAGTCAGTGGGGGCTGTGCGTCTCCCCCAAGATGGAGGCTCCTCGGCTGCAGTGGGGCGCCCCTTATCTTTTCACTCGCCGTCCAACTGAGTTGCGTCCGCACTTGCGGCTACAGTAGGCCGAAGGCAGCACAACGCGCCGAGATCCGGATGGCACCGAGGTGGTGTCCAGCAAATTGCTGCACTGGTGTGGCCATCCTACAATGCTGCGCCGAAAGACGGCGTGTCCAGCTGAGTTGCGGTCACTCTTGCGGTACAGTGACTCGAACGCGCAGAGATTCGGATGGCACCGAGGTGGTGTCCAGCAAATTGCCGCACTGGTGTGGCCATCCTACAATGCTGCGCCGAAAGACGGCGTGTCCAGCTGAGTTTCTCCCGCTCTTGCGGTACAGTGACTCGAACGCGCCGAGATCCGGATGGCACTGAGGTGGTGTCCAGTAAGTTGCCGCACTGGTGTGGCCATCCTACAATGCTGCGCCGAAAGTCGGCGTGGGGTGCCCCGTTGACTTATGAGGTGATGTCAGTAGTGGACCGATGTGTGAATAGGTCGGAACCAGCACAAGGCGCCAAGATCCGAATGGCAAGTCCTGGATGTTGAGTGCCATAGTTGAGAGTTCTGAGCAGTGCTTGTAAGACTGTCTGAAGCTTATTTGCACCTGCTGCAGCTTCACTATTGCCCTGGTGTGGCCAAAGGTCGCACATGACATAGGCGGCCGGCTCCCGAGGTCCGGCGGAACTTTTTTCCTTTTCCTTTTTGCTTCTTGTCCCACAATCCGTTTCAACTGAAGACACGACCAGGTCCCTGAATGTGTGCAGGGGGACGTTATTGATTGAATGAAAATGGCGGCTTGACACAAAGCTGACTCAAGCGTTGCTGTTGATGCTATACAGACAAAAATTGGTTTTCAGTTTGTACATTCTTCAGGATTTTTTTTTCCATCCAAGGCTGATTGAGAGTTTGTAGAAAAATGGCTTCAGATTTTCCACATACTACTCTTCAACATTCTTCCTAAATGTAACAATGTGAGACTCACTAGGAGAACGGCTGTTTATCTTTCCTTTCAAAATGCTGCCAACAATATTTTCTGAATGGAAGACACCATCTTGTAGCATAAAGGGCCGAAAGGGGTTCTGGTCTGGCCGATGGTTGGTGGAGACATTTTGACTATATCTTGGACCTGCCCGGCCTCACCCAAAATGGCGCCGGTATAAATGGGACTCGTAACTCCTTGTTGTGTACTGGTTGAACAACTTTGATATCACGAGATATGAATGCAGTTTTGATGCTCATGGCGGGCGAGGACGAGAATTGATTGAATATTTTGACATACTTATTGATATTAAGTTCTGATGTGTTATTGATTACTGTAGTATTGAAAGTTCGAATTAACGTCACCCATGGTACTTGCCCGCAAATGTATATCTAGATGATTTTTTTGTAAGTGGCCCTGTCGTATTTTAATTACAAAATGTACGTCCACCGATTCCGCAACTGTTAGACACCTTAGTTCTTGCAACCTAATGGCCCGCTCGTTACGTTCCTCTATAATGTAAATGTCTCCTCATCATATACGATTTCAGTTTGCTCCGTGGCCGGCCCACGTGGTTATAGGCCCGTATTTGTATACTGACATTTTCACAATAAAGGTTTTTAAAACAAAACATGGTAGTAGTATTTACATTGGTAAAGTTTTTACTTTTAGTCACTGTTTTCGAATCAGTAAAAGGCAAGTGAAATAAAGCAGTCCAATTACATGACGGATAAAAGGTATAATATGTAGGAACGCAGTAAAGATAAATGGTCAAGGGCAGTTGTGTTTTCCACTCCTGCAACATAAAGTGATCGATAAGAATCTGATAATCAGGCGTATCGGCGACTAAGACAGCAGGCAGAGTCTCTTTTACTCAACGGCTCCGTCATGGAACGAAGAAACGCCCTTTTTCTCGAAAAAGGAATATATTTTACTTGCAGGACAGTTGTAAATTTTCCGGGAAAGTACATTAGCCTGGAATATTATAATATATATGTTTAAAAAAAAAAAGTTCGAAATCAATAAAAAGCGTATTTTTTAGGTCATATGACCAAGCTTTTCATTATTAAAATAACAAAAGTAAAATGAACCAATAAAAAGTTTTATTAACAAGTCACATGACCTGTTATGCGTACGTTACGCGCTGCGCGCGGCGCCCCGGATCACTTCCGGGTGCGCTAACGCAGCGTGTCATATAACGCATTACGCGACAACGTAGGTCAAGAATATAGTCAAAATGTCTCCACCAACCAGCGTTCGGAACACAACCCCTTTCAGCAGTCCAAAAAGTTCTGTAAAATGACAACAGAGGGGACAGGCAACAAGAACCATCAGTCAAAGAGGGGAGGGCAAGTTCTTCTCTACCGGGTCATGTTGGGGCTATACCGGAACTGATCGAATTGGTAGTCTACAGTGTTTCTGGATGTTTCAGACTAAAGCTGGCGTCAGCATGAGAGCACTACCATCTCGTAGGTCCGTCGTGGCCATTCCACGAGCAAACATGGCAGCCGCTCCCCACCAGAAGCCTGCGGGAGTCGGGGGCTCCCAAGACTTTTGTAGAATCTTCACGGCTGAGGGGACGCTTTCGAGAATGGGACCCAAGCCCTATCAGGGAAGCGTCCGAGTTCCAAGGTGTCCCAGGGCCATTTTAGTGGACCACGCCCAAATCTGAAGAGCCGGCCGCCATTTTGAGAGTCCTGTGGCAGTCGCTTATCGTTGCATCGCAAGAGCGGGAGCAACTCAACTACATGGTGAGCGAGACGCTGTAGTCACAAGAGCGGGCGGTAAACAGCTGAATGGCGGAAGAGGCACAGTGTAGCAAAAGCGGGCGGAATGGCAACTAAAACGGGAAAGGGGCGCCCCACTACAGCGTGTCTTCAGGTCAAACGGATTGTGGGACAAGGTCCAGAATAGAAGAGTCATCAAAAGGCAAAAAGTTCCGCCGGACCCCGGGAGCCGGCCGCCTATGTCGGGGGCGATCTCAGGCTAAACCGGTGCTATAAGACTTGGGGAGGGGGTCGGAGCCAAGCGTCTTCTCCGAGTCCGTGCCATCACACCGCCCCTCGGGGGCCTCCATCAAGCGGTTTAGGGAGGTACCATATCACATTGTTTTCAAATGCAGTCAGGTCCACAAACGACACTCACTTACTTTGAGAATAGTGAAGCTGCAGTAGGTGGAAATAAGCTTCAGACAGTGTTACAAGCGCTGCTCAGAACTCTGAACTATGGCACCCAACATCCAGAACTTATGCCATTTGAGAATGGCAGTGACATCGAAGCAACTCAGGGACCAAAACCATTAACGTACTTTCACGTATGAAAATCTTACTTGGGGAGGGGGCAGGAGCGAAGCGCCCCCTCCCAGTCCGCGCCACCACACCGTATGTTGAAAATCTGAAGCCATCGTTCTACAAACTCAACCAACCTTGGATGGAAAAATCTAGAAAAATGTACAAACTGAAAACCAGTTTTGGTCTGCATAGCATCAGTAGCAACGCTTGCTATCAGAGTGCATGAGTTTCATGCTCGATCGATTGAGCTAGCCGGATCGGGCAATAAAAAGTATAATATAGTTATGTAAATAGTTATTTAATAAAATGTTTTACCCTGTTTCTTTGCTGGTGTGTTGTATATATTTTTAATATTTGCATAGGGTTTGTCGTTTTTTTTGGGCGGGGTGGGTGACGGAGCCGAGCTGTCTTGCAGCCCTCATGGTGTGGAGCTCAGTTCATCTCACTATTTTCGTATTTCTCATGAAGGGTTGTTCCTAATATTTCTATTTTAGCGAGGTCAAAAAGTGATCCAATTAGTGGCCTACTGATTTTGCTCGATTAATTTTATTTTTTTACACGATTTTTCACGATTTTTCACTATCTGCAAAGACTAAACAGAGTATTGCGACTTTGTGCTTGTTTGTAAATAGAGAATGAACCAAAGAGAATCAATTGTAAAACAGTAAATGCTTGGATAACAATCAAACAAATGGAGAGACAAGCAGGCACGACGGATTACAACGGGGGTAAAGGCCTGCGTTAACTACTCTTCACTATCTGCAAAGAGAGAGTACTACTAAGAGAAAAGAGGGGGGGGCAGCGTTCAAAGCACATCAGCGTGCATAAACACAAAAAAGTTTTTACCTATCACGTACTTGACATTTGACAGCTTTTGATATTTGCTATTAAAAAACCATTGAAATTCACTGAAAAAAACCATAGGTTATAGGCCATATATAGTTAGGAATTTGCATTTACAAAACCTTGAAAATTCACTGAAAAAACCATTGGTTATAGACCATATATAGTTAGGGATTAGCCTTTTCAAAACCTTATTTTACTCACACAAAACCATTGAAATTTCATATATAGTTAGTTCCATTAACTATATATCGCGCACCCGCAATCCACTGCTGATGATGTCACATATTACATCATTCATGACATGGTTAGTGACATCACTGATGACATCACTGATGACATCTCAAATGACATCACTGATGACATCACTGATGACAACATCCAGTGACTGTATGTTTCTGTAAAGTTAAAATATTTTTTACATATTGAAGAATGAGTGGATGTATAAGTGTCTGGATGAAGGATTTAGTAGGTGCATGACTGACTGTATGAGTGAGTTTTGTAAATGCAAATTCCTAAAATTCCTAACTATATATGGCCTATAACCTATGGTTTTTTCAGTGAATATATATATATATATATATATATATATATATATATATATATATATATATATATATATATATATATATATATATATATATATATATATATATATATATATATATATATATATATATATATATATATACATATATATATATATATAGATATATATATATATACACATATTTCCTAAAAATCCAAAGACCCCTTAACCTCTACTCACCCTAAAACTATCCTCCACCCCAAACCCCCTACATGCCCTAAACCCTAAAAATTCCTTTGCCACTTCAAAACCCATACCTACCCTAAACCCTAAAAGTACCCACACCTACGTAACACTATGCATGATCAAAAATGGTGTTGTGATGGTCATGCGTTGTAGCAACATTTGAGTTTTTACAACCGCTTTGTAATAGTACTGCACTGTAATATCCGCACTGTAGTCGTTGTTTCCTCACTATTAGGCAGGGCACATAATTGTTCCTATTTTTTTCTCATCCTCATTTCCAGGTCATATTATCTAGGACTTTCTTTCTGTTTCATGTGCCCCTTTGAACTGGATAATGCCTTTACCAGTAGCCCTTTCACTCTCACAAAGGGACCTCGGAACAATATCTGCTATTAATCTGACTAATGCTCTCTCCTTTACCAAAGCCTACTTCCTTTATCAACGGGAAAGAGGTAAATACCATTCTTGATTGAGTTTGCCCAAAATGAGTAAGCACTTTTAAGGATATCTCACTCCCATTTCATCTCCCCATCTGCTTCTTGATACACTCATAAACTAATAAACTAATCACCACAAAGAAATACTGCAAAGCCCTAGAAATATCATTTGAGCGTGAACTGTGACCCTGATTTTAAGGTTGCCCAAGGAAAGGCATTAAAACCTATAAAAAGCATATTGTTAAAGCCAATACCTTCTTCTACTCCACTTGCATTTCAATCCCTCACGTGTAGTCTTTCACATAGTTAAGAATCTTGAAGAAAATTTATTTCTTGCTGATGAGCTATATAATTCACTTTTTGATTTTTTCTTTAACAGTTTTCAAAAGATGTATTGTCTCATTAACACCCTTATTGAGTCATCAATATGCCCTGAAATCAGCCCCAACAGGAAGGCACTCCTCTTTAGCAATCTCCATTTTCCTGACTGGACCACACAGCTCCTTGCAGGTACTCACTTGGATCTTCACTTGACATCTTTATCTGCACACATTACAAATATGGTCATTGAAACATTTATCCCTGTGGCCATGATGATCTTCAGTAGCTCTATCTCCGCGGGCCCAGTTCCTCCAATGCTGAAATCTTCATGGATTGTTCCTCTCTTGAAGACACTTTTTACTGACCCCATAACTTCAAGAAACTACAGACCTATTTCTCTGTTGTATTGCACTGCCAAATACCACTGAAAAATATGTCCCTACTCAAATCTCGAATTTCATTGAAACAAGTAATCTTTTGCACAAATTCCCAGCTGAGATTTGTCCACAGCAGAAAATAGAAGTGACTGTTCTGTTTGTCACTGAACACCTAGGATGCATACTGGATAACTGAAGAAGTGCAGCATTTATTCTATTTGATGTAAGTACTTCTTTCGGAATCTTTCTCCCATCCAGTTCTTTACAGTCAGCTCTCTGCCACTTGCATTCATTGCACTGATCTGCAATAGATATCCTCTTTTCTTGAGGATTACCTACAGTCTGTGCTTTTTCCTCGTTTTCCTCTTTTTATTTTGAAACCTGTAATTTGTGGTGTGCCATAGGGCTTAGTCAATCAATCAATCAATCAATCAATCAATCAATCAATCACTATAACTTTATTTGGTCTGAATAAAAAGAGGCCATAAAAGTGCATAAAAATATTGCACATAGCTAGAGTCGCACAGAAAAAAATTATCATACATTAAAATCAATTAGAAATAATTGTGTAAAAGGATTTGGGGTTCATCATCACATCAAATAACCGTGCTTGATATGAGCAGAAAAGTGCAGGTCAAAGTCAGTTTTTAAAGCTCAATTACGATTATATTGGCAGTAGCTGTAGTTAAAAAAAAGTATAAAGAGGGGATACAGAGTGAACAAAAACCTCAAAGGATACGCTATGCCCTCCTACAATGCCCAAAGTAAACCCTACATCTCTGCCAACTCCCAATACTGAGCCACCATGCACATACAGTCCCAACAGACTAGCCCATTATGGTGTGTCTAGCCCTAAGTGCTGCTTTCAGGAAGGCACTGATGCTAAAAACAGTTTCAGGTGAACATAGAGATTGTAAATGAATGAGAGCTGGTCTATAACATAGGATGCCTAGCCTACATAACAAGGGCATCAGAAAGTGCTTTTGTGCTATGCTGTGTAGTTTGCAGAAAAACATAAAGTGCAGCAGCGATTGTGCAGAATGATTGTTACAGGGGCAGGAGGAGACAATGGGCTCCATTACGATGTCGGGCAGATCGCCACCGCCATGGTGACGGGGGCGATCCGCCCGACAGAATGCCGCCCACCACCCTTTACCCCCCACCACATTACAATGGTGGGGGGGACCGCAACGGAGGGAAACACCGCCCGCCACTTTTCCGCCCGGTCGCCTTGCGGCCGGGGTGGAAAATAAATAATATGGTGGTGGTGTCTATGAGACACCGCAAGCCATATTACAACGGCAAGAGTGCAATGCCTTTCCGCGGCGGTGATGCTGCCACGGAAAGGCAGGCGGTGTTCACTCTGGGGGCCCCCTGTGGGCCCCCAGAGTGAAGGCCAAAGGGGGGTGGCACACGGGGGGTACCTGTGGTACCCCCCTGGATTTGCATAATCAAAGCGGCAGGCACCGTGCAGTGCCTGCCTCTTTGATTATGTAAATGATGCACAGCATTTTTTTTTTCTCCTCATTTGCCACCTCGCCACCCATAACTTCTATCTTAGACCACCACTGGGTTATTTATCTCATAGGCTGGTTTAGAGTAATGGGGCATAGACATTGCCTATTCTTGAGTCTGGCCTTTCTCTGAACCGCCCCTCTTGGCCACCTGACTCAACAGGTGTGTCTTCCTCCAACTCTATTTTCCGTCCTGGGGTGCCATGTACCAGCGAGATAAGCACGGGCTTAATCATCGGAATTTAACACAAAATATTCAACAAAAACATAAAAGGAAAGGTAACCAAAATCCTTGATTTCTCTTAGAATGGTCTAAGATATCGAGCTTAGCCATATACCTCATGGCTAGAATCCAATCCATTAAACTAGGACTAAGCGGTGAGACCCATACCTTGCAAATCTCTCTGCGTGCTAGCAACATGGCATAAAAAATAAGTCTAACATTATTATTCATAAATCTATTTTCTAAGTCATATCTCCCCGTAATAATTAGTTCTGGGCTTACCTCGATGCGTTGGTTCAGAGATTTGGAGAGGGAACTACTTACATCTATCCAGAATTGCATTATTTTTGGACAGGACACAAACATATGCAGATCATCCACATTCGGAGCTTTACATTTCGGACACCCAACAATTCCGCCAGCTTTGAATTTGGAGAGTCTATAAGGAGACCAATATGCCCTGTGGATGGTAAACAAGAGATTTCGCCTTAGGTTTGCAGGCTTAACAATACTATATAGCATAGACATAGTTACTTGCCATTGCTTTTCTGTCGCGATCCTTGGCAAGCTATCCATCCACAGGGTCTCTGGCAAGACAAACGGTCCATCCTCCATTTCTAATATCGCCCAATACCAAAAGGCAACTTCCTTCTTAAAGGTCTCTGTCTCCAACTTCAACTCAAAATCATTTTCAGTTCCAATCTCTGTTTCCACATCATTAACCCAGCTTTGGATCTGCAAGTATTTATATTTTGAGAAAACCGGTCCCCACATTTGTTGACATACACTCCATGGTATAAGTTTGCCATCTGAAAACAAATCCTTCCACCTTTGCAGAGCAGGCTCCTTTTTCAATTGTAGTGCCAACGCATCGTTTGTCCAAGATGGAGCGCCAGGAGACTCCCAAATTGGAGCCATATGACTAAAATAGGGCAGTTTTACTACTTTTCTGATTTTATACCATATCTCTGCCAAGTCCCGCAAAATCTTGAGTCTCACCTTTTTAAAGAATTTAGGGTCTGAGAACTTATATAAAAAACCAAAATCATGATATCCAGACCTTTTCAGCAAAAAACCAAACATTTCTCCAATCGGAGATTTAAGTAGGGTACCCAACAACATCCTACAGTTTTTTAAACAAAAAGCCCATGCATAAATTTGAATATCTGGGGCCACCAACCCTCCTTTATTAAGTCTCCTCCTTAGTTTTTTCCATGAGATCCGAGAGCCTTTTGGCGCCCAGATAAAAGATGTTATCACACTCTGTAGTTTGACCAGCCATTCTTTTTTGAAACCAAGTGGGATAGTCTCAAATAAAAAGGTAATTTTCGGTACAATCACCATTTTTACAAGATTAGATCTACCATATACAGAAAGAGGTAAATTCATCCATCCTTTTAGTGTAGCAGCGACTTCTTTTTTTAATCCTATCAAAATTGTGTTTTTGCTAGATCTTCAATCTTTTGTGTTATCCTGACCCCCAAGTATCTCATTTCTGTTGTTGTTTTAACATCCCCTGTATTGAGATTCCAAGCCATAATTTCAGTCTTGTCCTGATTTATCTGGTAACCTGAAATATTTCCAAATTCCTTCGCTATTCTAACCAGATTCTCCAAGGAAAGCAACAAATTAGAGGAATAGACAATAATGTCGTCTGCATATAACCCTAGTTTCTTAGTCCAATCCATAAACACAAAAGGGGGGATCTCTTCTGTAGCTCTAATCTTGCAAGCAAAAGGCTCAATATATAAATTAAAAAGCAAGGGTGATAAAGGACACCCTTGTCTGGTGCCCCGCATTACTTTAATAGGATGTGTGAGAGTGCCGTTAACCAGAACACGCAATGTCGGTGAACAATACAAAGCAAAAAGAGATTGCGGAAATTTATCTCCTAAGTTAAGATATTGCAAGAGAGTTTTTAGATAAGTAAAGTTGACTCGATCAAAAGCCTTGGCAGCATCTAAGGCGATCACTGCCAAGGGGAGCTCGAAATTAGAGGCCATGTCTATCATACCAATCAATGAAAATGTTAATTCTTTTAGGTACCTTGCCTTAATGAAGCCTCTTTGATCTTCGTAAATCA
This sequence comes from Lissotriton vulgaris, assembly GCF_964263255.1. Classification (NCBI taxonomy): domain Eukaryota; kingdom Metazoa; phylum Chordata; class Amphibia; order Caudata; family Salamandridae; genus Lissotriton; species Lissotriton vulgaris. Next base: position 886,476,747 of record NC_141694.1, read on the forward strand.
ATTTATGTATAACTTTACCAAGTCTATCAGCCAAAATTTTTTAGAAGAATTTATAATCGCAATTTAGGAGCGAGATAGGTCTGTAGGCATCTAGACTCTTAGGAGATTTCCCTGGTTTAAGTATTAAGGTAATTGTTGCCTCATTCCACGAACTAGGGGCCTTATTTATGAAGGACTTGCGCCGCCGGTGCGTCACTTTTAACATGGGAAAAAGTGACGCACCGGCGGCGCAAGTCCTTCATAAATAAGGCCCTAGGTATTTTTACTTCCCCTCTGAAAATGTTGTTATATAATTGACATAATATGGGAGCATTTACTTCACTTAACACTTTATATACCTCCCCTGGGAGGCCATCCGGGCCAGGGGCTTTCCCTCTTTTACTCTCCTTGATGACTTTCAACACTTCATCTTGGGTGATTTCCTTATTCAACTCCTCCATATAATCATCAGAGAGTGGTTTCATCAAAGGTAGCCATCTGTCTATCTCTACTTCACTCGGGCAGAGGTCCTCTGTATACACGTTCACAAAATAGTCAAAGAATGCTTGTACAATCTGCTTCCGCTCTGTTATAACTTCTCCTGAGTTCGACTTCTTAATCTCTTTTATTTGATTGCGTACAAAGTCTTTCTTGGCTTTCCACGATAGTAGCTTGCCACACCCCTCTCCATATGAAAAATGTGCCAGCTGACTAGCCTCCCATCTTTCTTTGACTCTTCGAGCAAGTACTGCCGTAAGTTCTATTTTTAAATCTAAAAGTTTATTCTTGACCCCCTCTCCGAAGATATTTCCTGGCTGTGCTATTTGACTACTTTCGCAGTCTCGTATTTCTTTCTCCAAGTTAGTAATCAAATTATGATACAACCTCCGCTTCTTAGCCCCCTGAGCTCCCAATCTCCCTCTCATAAAAGCTTTACAAGTCTCCCAAACTATGTCCTCCTTAGCTGATCCAGCATTCACATCTAGGAAAACTCGTAACTCTTCGTTTAAAGCTTCTAGAAATTCTTCATCCGCTAAGATAGTTCTATCTAATCTCCAGACTGAGCTCCCCTCATCTGCAACTAAACTTAAATTCAAACTCACAGCTGAGTGATCTGATAGATGTGCTCCTATATGTTCCACTTTCGTGACCCGTTCCTTTAACCTAGTATCTATCAAAAAGAAATCTATCCGTGAACTATGTTTATATTTTTTATTGTGAAAGGTAAATCCTATCTGTTGTGGAGCTTTCCATCTCCATATATCACACAATCCTTGTTGTACCATTATCATCTTTAACTTAGCTGTCATTTTGCCATTTACTATTGCCCTGTCGTTCCCAGTTCTATCCAACTTACGATCTAAAACTGTATTGAAGTCTCCAGCCATAATTATTTTACCAGAGAATTCCAATAATTCCACCTCAATTTTTTCTAATACTGTTGGGTCGTCAACATTCGGGCCATATTATCCAACTATTATAAAGGCTTCCCCTGCCAATCTTAACTTAACAATCACCCATCTTCCTCTTCTATCTACTGATTTGTTTTCGACTACAATGTCAACTCCTTTCCTAATCAGAATAGCCACCCCTTTAGTTACTAGATCTTGGGGTGTATAAATAGCATTAGCAATCCACTTTTGGGTACCGAAAATCTCCTTACTTTCAATCTCAGTTAAGTGCGTCTCTTGTATAATGATCACATGAGCAGGACAGTCTTCCAGGTATTTCAATATTGATAATCTCCTCATTTTAACCCGATGACCATTCACATTCCATGTGAGGAGCTTTAGCTCCTTATTGGTCATCCCACTCATAATAGTTTACCCATGTTTTCTTTCTACTTATTTGACAGTGAGGTAGCTCCTGAGGAATATTTTTCTTGTTTTCTCCCTTAACCCACCCCCTCCCAAACCCTCCCCCACCCCTCCCCTTCCCCCAGAACCTACTTTCCCTATCCCCCCCTCCCATTCCCTCCCTGGAAAACCCAACCAAAACTCCCATGGCCTAGGCCGGTGGATGTCGCGATGGCGGTGCATCGTTTCTATTATTTAGCTCTATGTGGTCAATAATCTACTCTTCCTGAGAGCTATCCAGAAAGGCGTCTACTTCTTCCACTGTGCGAAAGGTATACATCTTGTTTTGCCACATAACTTTCAGGAAAGCAGGAAATTTCAATTGGGCCGTAGCCCCTATTTCTCTTAGAGGTATCAATCGTTTTCCTAGTTCCCACTGTCTATTTGCTGTAGCAGGGGACAAATCAGACCTAATATCCACTGCAATTCCGTCAATCAGTATGCCCTTTTTCTTAAGAGCAGCTATCAGGATCTTTTCTTTTAGAGAATATGTCAGAAAATTAATCAAAATTTTTCTAGGTTTAGAACGATTTGGATTTAACCTGAAGGGATCTCGATGTACTCTCTGGATGTCCCGCAACAGCATTTCTTCTGTCTCAACTAGCGGCAGTTCTTTCTTTAATAGCTGTACTACAAAACTTTTTATATCTGACCCCTCCTTTCCTTCGGGCACTTTTAGAATTTTTAAGTTGTTGCGTCTTTGCATATTCTCCAACCTCTCTATTCTTTCATCAGATTCTTTGTCTCTGAAGATTAAACTCTCAATTTCCTTGCGATTATCCTGTATTTTCCCTTGTATAACTTTCATATCTAACTCAATTTCTCCTGTACGGATACTTAGTTTATCAATTTTGTCTTCTAGTAATGTGCATGTAGTGCTTATACGTTCCTGATTTCTTCTAGAGGCTTCAAACCCTAGATGAATATCTTTTTCCAGTTTCCTTAGCAGCTCCAAAACTGACAAGTCTGATGTAGCTGATGTAGCTAGATTATCTTGCGGTGTTAAGAGCTGTCCTACTCCGGGTCCTTCTGAGGTAATCAGCATTTGTCCGCTATTTATTGTGTCGTTTGGCATTGTAAATATATCGCCTCTCATATCTCTCTCATCATTTTCTGCAACAGTCAGTTCATCTGGAGCTACTAATGAATCCTCTGCTGTTATATATGAATGAGGGAAACGGGGGAAAACATGGCGGCCGGCTAGGTAGCGGGTCGCGGATGTCCGGAGCCATGGCGGTGCTGATTTGAGCTAACGGTCGTAGCTGTGGTGTTGTGCAATTCCAGGAAGGTGTCACTTACTTGGGAATCTTGGGGATCTTGTACCCGATCTCAAGACGAGCTACCGGGCGATCTTGGAGGCCGTATGTCGGCCGTTCGTTGTTTCCTCGCAGCGTATGGCGGAGACCTTGGCTGTGCAGGCGGCTGTGAGCGAAGGGGAGGAGTCGCGTAATCCATCGGCCGGGAGCTGGGGGAGAGCGGCTCAAGGCATCGGCAGAGGACGCCGAATACTGGCGAAAATCGGGACCCCTACATGTGGTGGTCGAGGGCGGGGAGAGGAAAATCTTGCAAACTCCCCTTCTGCCCCACCGCTGGAGAGAAGCATTGTTGAAGCATTAGCGTCCACACGGGAGAAAGAGGTCACATTAAAACAAGTAAGCAAAGGGGCAGATGTAAAAGGGAAAGTAAGATATCAATTAAGGAGCAACAAACTTGGGGATTCGAATAACCCCGATAACAGCGAATTTGCCTAAGGGAAACCAAAAACACTGCAAATACAAAAAGACATAAAAAAAAAGGGGGCGGACAAAGAAGTAAATCTTAATAAAATTAAAGAATCCCCTTCAAGAAAAGGCAAAAAGAAGAGGCAAAAAGGGGCTGGGCATAATTTTTCAACAACTCCTTCACTTAATTCATATTTTAAACCAGTCCCAAAAATTTTGGTTTTGAAACCATATCCTACATCTCAAGCCCACTCCTCTACTTGTGAGTCGGTGTACCCTCTGCCTGAGTCTGTAGAAGTAGAACAGGATTGGTCTACTCTTTCGACTCCAAACCCTTTTCAAGTACTCGCAGCTGATATGGATTCAGATAAAGGTGGAATTCTTACTATAAATGCAGATATAACAGCAGAGGATTCATTAGTAGCTCCAGATGAACTGACTGTTGCAGAAAATGATGAGAGAGATATGAGAGGCGATATATTTACGATGCACAGCATTTTTAGTATTGTGGCGGGCAGAGCAGAGAGCTCCGCCCGCCACAATACTATAAATACAGGATGTGCCCGCCACTGTGGCGGGCACATCCTAATGGTGCATACGGGACCCCCGCCCTTAGGGCGGGCGGTCCCAATTTCCAATAGGATGGCGGGCGGGCAATGCCTGCCCGCCATCCTAATGGGCCCCTATGTTCCCGTCTGGCTATAAAAAGTGTTTGAAGAATAGAGAACAATAAATTGTCCCTGCTCTGAAGTGGAAGAGAAGTGAGCACTCCCATCTTGACAAGTCCAGAGATAAATACGAAGGGGGTTCTTCATTATATAAGAGACTATAGTAATGCAGGAGGGTTTCCATAACTTGTAGTTCAGCCTAGTGTTTGCATGATAGTCCTTAAATAGTGTTTTCACCTCCATCTTGGCATTTTTGGGAATACCACTGGGTTCAGTAAACCACCAGGATATAACAAGAGAACTAAGCGTATCCTGTAGCTCAACCAGGGTATAGAATGTGCCTTGTCCAACGTCAGGCAATCAGATAGTATGTCCTTACAAAGCTTAGCAGCTGAGTTAAACCAAATACTAATCCACAATAAAAGTGGCACCAGCTGAATCTTATCCTCTATGAAACCCTGTTTTAACTAAAAATGGGTAATGAGACTAGAAACGGATGGCGGTGAACTCAGCAGCCGTCACAAAAAGTGTTTTTTCTCTGCCAGAAGAGAACAGCATTTACTAAAATCCCAGACTCCAGCTCCAAAGATGTCTAAACTGATGCATTGCGATTGTAAAATTTCATTTAACACTGGCCTGAGCAAGATGGGGATTCCCCAACACTGTAACCCTAAATAACAAAATTTATCAAGGTCGTCAAAACATGCCCCTTAATGCTAATTTTATTTAGCCTCACTTTACCCGAGCCACAGGACATGATGTGTGAATTAGAATAATTAGTATTTAGGTTCAGATTGTGCATCAAAGAAGAAAAACAGACCACCAGATGTCTCAGTGCTTTTGGAGTAAGGGCTAGCAATGCTGCATCATCTGCATGCAGTAAATTGGGGAGCCTACGAATCTGGGTATGTCTTGGTGGGAAGTAGATATGTGGGCTGTTAAACCGTTAATATATCAAACAAATAATAAAGGTGCCAATATACATCTCAGCCTCATGACACTATTAAAAATAAATGTGAACAAAGCTCCCCATGGGAATTTAAATGAACTCGAGCTGAGAGTTCTGAGTGTAGGCAGTACAAGGAATTTACCAGAGGGGGGTGGGTCCACGCCTTAATCCAGCAACCTTAAATAGTTTGGGTCTGTTCACTGAATCAAAGGCAGTGGATAGATCCATGAAAGCTAAGTAGATGTGGGTGCGCTTGGCCCTAATATATTTTGAAATAGTCAGAACCAAGTTCAGACGTTGTTCGCTGGTTCCTAATTTTGGATGGAATCCAAATTGAAAGGGGAAGAGTATGTCCTTGCCAGCTGTCCATTCGACCAAACGATCGTAGATGACTCTTCCGATGATTTTGATAGTGCTGTCAATGAGCGAGATAGGTCAATAGCACTTAGGCGACATACTGTCAACCTTTTTGAATATAGGTACGATCATTGCAGTAGACTTTTAGGGGGGAATAGAAGTAGATAGGGAAGCACTAAATGTATTTGTAATAAGGGAATCCCTAATTTCAGGCTTGCATTTAAACAAGTCAATCGATACCCCATCCTGACCTGGAGCTTTCTCATCCTTACTGTGATGGATGGTTGATTCGACTTCCTGCAAAGTTAATAAAAGTGGGAGAAGGTTCTGCAATCTGTTGAGTAGGGTAGTAGACATAATTGGAAGGTCCTCAGAGAGGTAGATAGAGGCAAAGTGGTAACTCAGTCTGCGCCCAAGATATTATTTTGTAGAGGGGGGTTGATAGGGGAGTTCCTGAATCTGATTAGTTTTACTAAGTTCTAGAAGGATTACTATCCTTTCCCTAGGAAAGCGAATGACCTTTACAATGTGGTTGTTATACTGCCATACATTTACATTGCAGTCAATACAATGCAAGTTGTTACAATGACTTGCGCTGGATGGAGCTCTAAACTAGGAAGAAGTATGATTTACTGTTCCAACAACTCCCCTACTGTTACACACAATGAAGTTAGAATAGTAAATCATACTATTCCTAAGTCCAGCGCCTCTAGCGCAATGCGTTATAATAACCGCGATGTGACGTACCCCGATGTAACTGATCGCGTTGTAACATTATATATACCCCTGGATGCCTATTACGAAAGTTCCCAGTCTCGATTATATACTCCCTCTTTCTGTTTGTAAGTGCAATTTTGTATTTAGTATGTTCCAGGGAGATTTCACTCCTATTACTGGGGCAAGCATTTAGTTTTTTTTCAGCTTCCTGTTTGAAAGGGAACAGGCACCGAGGAACCCTCTTGGGTCTGTGTTCGAAGTACAGATTGACTTAAGCATTGAGTCCCTGATTTTATGCATTAGCCTATTGAGCCATAAAGTCCTGTATGTTCTCTGGGATCACTGACATAATATAGAATGCCAAAATATGGGCCTACAAAAATATCGAGGTAAAAATATAGAATGCCAAAATACCGACCTACTATCTCCAAACAGTTAAGTACAAAAATATCGAATCAAAAATATCGATGTAAAAAATATAGTTAGTCAAAACATCGAATTTTTTTAAATGCTTTAAATTAATTAAAAATTATTGAAATAATACATGTAATGAACTTAAACATACTTAAAAGACCTAAATAACCTTAAAATTAATAAATAATTATTGTAAGTAAAATACAAATTGATTTGTTAATACATATATATATATATAAACGTAATATTCAATAAAAAATTACAATATTTTTACAGCAGGATGTCGTAAAGGGTAAAATTTACTATTACAACTCCAGTGAGTGCAACAGTAGGCAAAGCGATGGATAGCGTAGGGGTAAAAAATACTATTCCAACTCCATAGAGTGCAACAGTAGGGAAAGCACTGGATAGCGTAGGGGTACAAATTACTATTACCACTACAGAGAGTGCAACAGTAGGGAAAGCGTTGGATAGCGTAGGGGGAAAAATTAATAATCCCACTCCAGAGAGTGCAACAATAGGGAAATCGTTGGATAGCGTAGGGGTAAAAATTACTATTCCCACTCCAGAGAGTGCAACAGTAGGGAAAGCGTTAGATAGTGTAGGGGTAAAAATTACTATTCCAACTCCATAGAGTGCAACAGTAGGGAAAGCGCTGGATAGCGTAGGGGTAAAAATTACTATTTCCACTCCAGAAAGTGCAACAGTAGGGAAAGCGTTGCATAGCGTAGAGGTAAAAATTACTATTCCCACTCCAGAGAGTGCAACAGTACGGAAAGCGTTGGATAGCGTAGGGGTAAAAATTACTATTCCCACTCCAGAGAGTGAAACAGTAGGGAAAGCGTTGGAAAGCGTAGAGGTAAAAATTACTATTCCCACTCCAGACAGTGGAACAGTAGGGAAAGCGTTGGATAGCGTAGGGGTAAACATTACTATTCCCACTCCAGAGAGTGCAACAATAGGGAAATCGTTGGATAGCGTAGGGGTAAAAATTACCATTCCAACTCCAGAGAGTGCAACAGTAGGGAAAGCGCTGGATAGCATAGGGGTAAAAATTAATATTCCCACTCCACAGAGTGCAACAGTAGGAAAAGCGTTGGATAGCGTAGGGGTAAAAATTACTATTCCCACTCCAGAGAGTGCAACAGTAGGGAAAGCGTTGGATAGCGTAGGGGTAAAAATTACTATTCCCACTCCAGAGAGTGCAACAGTAGGAAAAGCGTTGGATTGCGTAGGGATAAAAATTACTATTCCCACTCCAGAGAGTGCAACAGTAGGGAACGCGTTGGATAGCGTAGGGGTAAAAATTACTATTCCCACTCCAGTGAGTGCAACAGTAGAAAAAGTAAATACTTCATATATAAATAAAAATAAAATAAATAATAATAACAATTACAAATTAATTAAAATACTTAACACTTTTATATAATATATTAATTAATCAATTAAAAATGCAAATAAAAATTAATTAATTAAAATAATTACCTACTAATACAAATTATTTACCAATTAACAATAAATTAATTAACAATTAGAAAATAATTAAAAATTTGATAAAATAAAAAAAATAATTTAAAAATAGAATTACTTACAATTAAATGACACCCCACCCTATTCGGCTATAAACCCACAACCCACTACAGAAACTAAATTAATAAAAGTAACATAATTATCAATTAATACATTATTAAAATTAATCACACATTATATTTTATTTAATTATTAAATAAATAATAAATAATAATAATACATCATTAATAATGTATTAACAATGATTTCACAATAAATACAAATAAATAAATTAACATATTTAATTATTTATAATTAAATAACTTTCCGCCCTCTTCCCCTATAAACCAACAACCAGCTACTGAAAATAAATTACTAAAATTAACATATCTATCAATTAATCTATTATTTTAATTAATCACAAATTATATTTTAATTAATTACCAATTAATAATTATTTATTAATTAATTCAAAATAAATACCAATAAATAAATTAACATATTTAATTAATTATAATTAAATTACTTCCCACCCTATTCCCCTATAAACCCACTACCCGCTACAGAAAATAAATTACTATAATTACCATAATTATCAATTAATCAAAACTAATTACCAAATATATTTTAATTAATTACCAATTAATAATTATTTAACAATTAATTCAAAATAAATACCAATAAATAAATTAACATATTTAATTCATTATAATTAAATGGCTTCCCACCCTATTCCCCTATAAACCCACAACCCGCTACAGAAAATAAATTACTAAAATTACCATAATTATCAATTAATCAATTAATTAAAAATAATTACCAATGATATTTTAATTAATTACCAATTAATAATTAGTCAACAACTCAAAATAAATACCAATAAATACATTAACATATTTAAATAATTATAAATAAATTACTTCCCACCCTATTCCCCTATAAACCCACAACCCGCTACAGAATTATATTACGCAAAAATTAAATACCATAGAAATAAATAATTAATATAAATAATAAAATAAATGTACACTTTTCAAACATACACTAATATAAAAAAACACTTTAAAAATTGATATTAACTTACTTACCTCAAATTCGATATTTTTGTAGTCTATATTTTGTCCATTCTATATTTTTGTAGTCTATATTCTGTCCATTCTATATTTTTGCACTCAATATTATGTCCATTCTATATTTTTGTATTCTATATTCTGTCCATTCGATATTCTGTCCATTCTATAATTTTTAATTCGATATTAATGCTATCCTATTCGATATTTTTGTAGTCTATATTCTGTCCAGTCGATATTGTGTCCATGCTATAATTGTTCATCGATATTAATGCAAATCGATAATAAAAACTCGATATTTTGACTGTATACCGTTCTCTGCTAGGCAGTTTCGGAATTTATTTAGTTCAAAGATTCTCACTGAGCACTCCACAGTAAAGCAAATAATTCAAAGTATATAATACGATTATAACGTCATGTCCAAATAGAAAAGATCTGGTCATCTAATTGTCCTTATCAAGATAATATCCACTCTATCAGTATCCTGAGGTAAAAAGACACCGGGGCTCAATATTCAGTCCAGGTAATATATCCAAGCGATGTTTATTGATAATTCTATATAGGAAATATTATTCTCAGCAGCCAACACGTGTTTCGTCAAGCATTGTTATCATGCATCATTGACTTCATCTGGGCTGCAACCCAAGAAGATGTAATTAAAAAGTATTCTCTAATCTAAGATAAATTACAATCTTCTACAAGACACTTCATCACCTTCAGAGTACAAGAAAATGATGAGGAAAGAGTGATCCACACCCTACTAAAAGATATTAAGTATAGTCCCAAAATTGTGAAATAATCGTAGACAACACCTAAGGTATAGTGCACCCCCTCAGTGTCTATTGAGAGGCCCTAAGTAGCCAGTAAAAAGAAATAAACAATTGAAAGTTATCTCAATAAATAATCCATGTGCCATATTAATACATATGATGGAAGCAACAGTGGTCCAATGCAAAAGTAATATTCACACAACAATCAATATAGAGACAATGGAAACTATATTCGTTATGACATGTCCAGCCGGACAGAGGTCGTAATCTTTTACTTAGTAGACAGATAAGAAACAAAATTCCTTCAACAGTTCTTCATAGTGGGGCACAAGCCTGTACCCTAACACATACAAATAGACATAGTGAGGAAAATCACAAACAGAGCAGGGCTTTTAGGCAAAAAAGCTTCAGATTCCTTTGATTAATATTTATAACAGAAATTCTAGTAAGCACCATTACAGGTTATAACACATAGTATACGTTTTTGTATATGGTGCCCAGAAAAGTCGACAGCGTTTCGATCCCACTATATAGTCATGGGGATCATCATCAGGACACTAATAATGCCCAAAGGGTAAAAGCCTCTATAGCCTATAAGAATCGGATTTCTTATGGGCTATAGAGGCTTTCAACGATTGGTGCCCAAAAGGAGGGATCAGACTTATATAAGACTGGCAGGATTCCTTCTGGTCCAGGTGCTTTACCAGTTGTTAGACCAAGAATTCCTTCGCATATCTCCCCTCTACTAATTATAATTTTAGTGCTATTAAGGTCAGGTGTATACTAATTTCCTCTGCGCAGACTGATTTAATATCGTTATAAAATAGCTCCGGGGCAACTTGAGTCCACTAAAGTCTGCGCTTCCCATCTGTTGTGCTTATTAGTCCCCGGTTAGTATTTAATCCTACTTTTGTAACCCAGGGACCTATAATGTGTAATGAGAGGGGATTATGATCGCTCAGTTCATTCACCTCAATTAGAAAAGAGTCCACAAAGGACTGCATAGGAAACGAGATCAGCATAAAATCAATAAATGTCCCCCTCCCATGACCCTTGAAAGTAGGTACCTCAAAAATAATACGAGGGTCCATCAAAGCCATAGTAGTTATCAGATCAAGATCATTAATCAAATCGTTGAGCAACTCTCCCTCTTTCGAGTGTTCAAAATGGAATCCCTGAGTACGAGAGCAACTCAAGTCCATCAAACCAGCAGCTAGGGGATTGCCACAAGGATGTATATTAAAATCACCCATGATCATAAGGTTATGTAAACTGTGGCACATGGATTTGTCAATAAAAGCTTTTCAAAGCAAGTAAGTAGCTCTGGTCTGAGTGTGAAACAAGTGAATTATAAAAATTTACTAGATCCGCCATACAGTTATCTTTCGTTAGAGTAAGAGCTAGAACACCTGGATTTGATGTATTAAGTCTACGTACTTTACATGCCAGAGCTACCGAAACGTAAATAACCAAACCCCCCTTGGCTCTTCCCCTAGTAGAAGCGGCAGCTGGAACAAAATGTGCCTTATATCCTTCGAAATGAAGATTGCAGTCAACCGACCAGGTTTCTTGCAAACAAATTATCAAGAATTGCTTGATATAGATAATCCAGGTAGGATCCTTTAGTTTCACAGCTAGCCCTGCAATATTCCAAGAAATAAGGTTATTTGAACTTCCCTTGGTTGCTGCAGCCACTACAGCACCTGTGGCATACGCTCTCCCACCAACTGTAGCCTCAATTACTTCAATCTCAGGTTTCCAGGCCCGATAATTTTTCATACCAATTATGGACTGGTAAACTGCATCCCGTGATAGTTGAGTTACTATGTGTATTTTGGGGAAACTGCGGGGGCATGATGGGAAAAAGTTCTCGCCCTATTCCAGTCTCCCATCCGTGAGTTTTCCTCAAAATTAGATCCTCCCATGTTCCTCCTTGGTGAAGGCCTATAGAAAAACCCCAGAGATAACAGTTTTATAATGGTACTCCGTGGCCACTGTGGACTGGGGCCTTCTGAAAACAAGCGGGCCGCATTATGAGGATTGTCAAAATGAATTATAATGCAGTCCCCGCTCCCAATCTTCTTAGAGCTACCAATCCAACTGACCCTACGTACCATTATTATATTATTGATGATGTTCACACCCTCAAAGGTATTTTGGGTAAGCCAAAACACAGTCTTATTAAGTAGTTGTTTATAACTTTCAGACTCTCCTACTGAAAGGACAGGGACGTGGGTCAAAATAGCAACATAGGGAGTGACCTGAGGTGGAAGATCAATTACCACAGGTCTTTGAACCATCTTGGGTCCCTCAGCTAACCTCTGAACTGACCTCTGAGCTGAGTCTAGTAAAGGAGGATTCTTACTGGTAGATGCAGGTCCCACCGTGGGAGATTTATTACTGGGAGTTTCTAGCGATTCGCTTGCACCCTTTGTCACAGTCTGCCTAGTGCTAGTAGATGCAGGAACTGCCACACAATCACCAGGACCAATTTTCCTATCCGTCACACCCAAAGATCGAGATTCAGGGTTTGGTGCGTGTGCTGTACAAACAGGGCTTGAGAAATTGGTCAATGAAGATTTTAACAACTCTAACCTAGATTCTACCCCACACAATTTTGTTATGATAGGATTTAACATACTCTCCAGTTTCACCCAGAAATCACATATGCCAGACCCAGTAATCATTATGTTTTCATTACCCTGGACTGTATTGAGCAGATCCCTATGCTCCTCCTTATCAGCATTATGTATGTCCACAGTTACTGTTCGTTTGTTCCCTAAACCTGAGCGTCCTTGTTTACATACCCTGGTTTTTTTGGGGATAACACTAGGGGCTCCATTAGGATGGCGAGCAGATTGCCCCCACCAGGCTGGCGGTAGCCACCGCCAGCCTGGCGGGGGCAATTCGCCACTGCCACCCTCTGGTTCATCACTGCCACCCTCTGGTTCACCACTGCCACTCTCTGGTTCATCACTGTTACCCTCTGGTTCATCACTGCCACCCTCTGGTTCATCACTGCCACCCTCTGGTTCATCACAGCACCCTCTGGAACACCACTGCCACCCTCTGGTTCACCACTGCCACCCTCTGGTTCATAACAGCACCCTCTGGTTCACAACTGCACCTTCTGGTTCATCACAGCACCCTCTGGTTCCCCACTGTAGATTATGGGGAGAAAGCAAACCTGCCCAGCCTCAACCGGGGGCTGGTTAATGTGTTACTGAATTTGAGCTTCAAGTCCGGCACCTGTTTCCTTATCTGTAAGTGCTTCCTGTTGTGGTTTAATTTTTGTGACAGCCTGGAGCATTGTGCCATACTTGTAACTATTCTCTGAGCAGGGTCAGAGAATAGTTGTAAGTAGGCAACAACTCTGGAGGCGCCGCTCAGGAAGCACTTACTGGCTTACAGCAGGTGCCCAAATTGAAGTTAATTTCTTTGTAACCATTTTGTAAATGGTTACAAAGAAATTAGCTTCAACTTGGGCACCTGCTGTAACCCTGTAAGTGCTTCATGTACTTCAGTTTTTGAAAATCTGTCCTGCACGTGATTTCGCTGATTTTTCTGCAAATTCACGAGATTCGCAGACCGCGAAATTGCAGAAAATCCGCAAATTCCGCGAACGGAACGGATTTTCACCCATGCTTAGTCTATAGACCCGGTAAGATACGTTTTATTAAGACATTTTTGATTGTACTAACAGGTTGAGTCAGGGGATGATTAGCGTTGCCTAACTTCGTGATTTCTCCTTCTTTTATACAGGAACACTTACTCGTGTTTCCGAATATCCGATTGAGACTGCAATTACGATAAACAACTGTTACCCCCTACGGTGGGGCTACTATGGATTATTATCATATGAAGATAGCTATCTGGAAATAGGAGGTGAGATAGGTCTGTGGTGGTGTACACACTTACTACAATTGATTTCTATAGATAACTTCACAGCCGGGTTTTGCCTCTTTTACTCACAGATTCCGAGAAAAATTTCTTTCGACATATACCTGATAATAAGGATTATTTTTTAGGACTGTCAACTATACTATATTTTATAAGGACGAGCTGGGATGGTGCAGTGAGCTAAAAAACGGTGATGGATCAAGCCCTGATCTCTTGACTGGGTAAGAGTATTCTGCATCATTCAGAAACTCTGTCCATCACCACCCCCTTTTCCAAAATCGGTTTGTCCACACTATGTGTGGGAGGGTATACTCAGACGTGAGTCCCTTGCTCATTGCACCATCAGGATTCAAGCAAGCCGGGCCGACGACGGCTGAAATGCCAGAAACCGGTCCCCGGAAGCTTGTTTCCTTCCCAGTATAAGAATTGGCTTGGTAGTTTGGTTTGCCCTGTTCCCATCATGCACTGGGACAGGAACAGACTAATTTGCATATAGCCAGGTTCTGAGCTGGGATGGTGCAGTGAGCTAAAAAATGGTGATGGATCAAGCCCTGATCTCTTGACTGGGTAAGAGTATTCTGCATCATTCAGAAACTCTGTCCATCACCACCCCCTTTTCCAAAATCGGTTTGTCCACACTATGTGTGGGAGGGTATACTCAGACGTGAGTCCCTTGCTCATTGCACCATCAGGATTCAAGCAAGCCGGGCCGACGACGGCTGAAATGCCAGAAACCGGTCCCCGGAAGCTTGTTTCCTTCCCAGTATAAGAATTGGCTTGGTAGTTTGGTTTGCCCTGTTCCCATCATGCACTGGGATAGGAACAGACTAATTTGCATATAGCCAGGTTCTAAGCTGGGATGGTGCAGTGAGCTAAAAAACGGTGATGGATCAAGCCCTGATCTCTTGACTGGGTAAGAGTATTCTGCATCATTCAGAAACTCTGTCCATCACCACCCCCTTTTCCAAAATCAATAGTAGTCTTAGGCCATTCGAGGAGTAATGTGTAACAATGGCTAGATTACTATTACAGACTAACCCCCAGATTCATCAAAGTCATGTTTTGCGAGTCCTTAATAGCGAATTTTAAGGAATCGCTATTAAAGACTCGCAAAACTTAATGCATGTAGAAATCGCAATATTTTTAGCAATTTCTACTGCTTCCTTCTTTGCAATTTGCTTATTGCTATTCGCAAATAAGGAATGACTTTTCCATTCATTCCTATGGGCCTAAAGGCCTAAAGGCCCATAGGAAGGAATGGGAGTAATTCCTTATTTGCGATTAGCAATTAGCGAATCGCAAATAAGGAAGCAATTTCAAGGGTGCCAGGGTGTCCAAAGGACACCCTGTTGCACCCCTGAAATGGCAATGTACACTGGTGTTGCGCACACACATGTCCCAAGGACATGTGTTTGTGTAACATACAACTTAGTAAAATGCACTAAAGTGCATTTTTCTAAGTTTTTGCTATTTACCACGTAGTTTGACTTCGCGGTAAATAGCGGCCCCAGATTGCGAATTCGCAATCTAGGAATGGTTCATGCATTGCATTTAAGGAATCGCAAATTGCGATTCCTTAAATGCAATCGCAATTTGAGAAATCACAATTATTTGCAATTTCTTAAATTGCGAGTGCATGAACCATTGATGCATCTCAAATGCCTTTTTTGCGGGCACAAACGGCCGATTTTTGCGATTCGCACCGTTTGCGCTCGCAAAAATGCTTGATGAATCTACCTGTAAGCCCTTAAGGGGTTAATGCATAGAGGCGTTCAAAGCATTGGGATCACCCCAGTCTGTGGGCAAGGTCTCTCCTTTGGAGAACCAAAGAAAAAAATCAGGGATGAAAAAACATTTAGTCTATAAGAGAAGCCCACCCCCTCTAAATGATGTCCCCATGTTGTATGCTGCCCCTAGGATTTCGAGTAGGTTGACCAGGCCATAAGCAGTAAGATACGTATAAAGCTCTGCTCCTCTTGCATCTTGGATGATGCAGTGCCAATTTGTATCAAAGTCTTGTGTCCTTAGACCTCCGCTAATCTCAGAGCATTAAAATCACCATTGAAAAAAAGGCTAACTTGAGAAGCATGGTTATGGACCATAATTTGTAGTAGGGGTACAAAAATAAATATGCTGTCATTGTGTATACAGCTAGTATTGGTGAAATCATTATTATAAACATTTATTATATAAAAAGCTATATTAATGTTTGGTACACAAATTATTAAGGCTAAAAATGAAGAGGAGCTACATTTAACATGTGACTTCTTAACCTGAAAGCTTAGGTTAATCCAGGTAGCTAGTCCACCGGCCACACAGCCATGAATAGAGGGAGAAGCAGAACCTGGATAACAGGCATAGCCCTCAAAGTGCGATGTAAAAATGAGCCAGGTCTCCTGCAGAAGATCAAGTCCAATTTGGAAATTAATGTCCTCCAGTCTTCGTTAATAATGTTCCCTTTAAGGCCTGCCACATTTCAACTAAGAGTCGTGTCATTCCCCAAGAGTAGTTGGAATTGTGCGTTCCTCTGGGTTACAATGCGTAGCTGACACACGCAGTTGTGTCTCTAAATCTCTGAGTAATCTTTGCTCAACAGTACAAAACACGTTTATCACACACGGACTGCGATGTTAATTCATGCCCATTGTTGCAGATATTCCTTCACTCGGACTGTCGTGTAGATTCATAAAACGGATGCAGTTATTCATTAAAAGCACGTCTTAAGAATGACCTTCCCCTCATTGGGTGCCCAGCTTGATCCCATGTGAGTACCATTCAATACTTTCACTTTCTTGTGGTGCACTTTTGTCACTGTGACAGCATATTCCTTGTTTCAGAAGTGCCTGCATTGCTAGATCCTGAAGAGACCCCCTATTGCTAACGGGGATGAAATGTCGCCGACAATACCTAAAGCGAACCATTCACCAGTCTCTATCACCATATTAGAAGGCTTTGTTCATTTTATACTAGTTTGTTGGACGACTTTTTTATTTTGGTAACCATTTCTTTATGTCACAGAGTGTCACAAATTGCTTTGTAGGTTCCATTTTCACTGGGGACACTATGCACCTGTTTCAATATAATTATGATGTTTTATGAACATAAACTTTCTGAATTTACAAGTATCCCGTAGTATATGGTCTTATAACTCTCTTGGATATCCACTTTACCCCTGCTTATTGCCATTGTGCGTATCAATATTACTTATTGTTTAAATTTTGTCTACAGGAACCACTATTTTGGCCTATCTACATTACCACTAAGCACAGGAAGAGTTCTGTAATGCATATGCAGAGTGTGAGTTGCAACTGCCATTGTCCTTGAAAGGGGGAAACAGTAAGTATCACTAAAGGATTGGTATTTGTAGATGTGATACAAGGAGTAGCAGATGGTAAGACTGCGTTAGGGCCAGTAAGTCAATCCAAGGCAGAAAGTGCATCAAATCTATTAGATGTTGGTAATTACAGGCAAGACATTGGCGGCAGGTTGACTAACAGATAGTGCCTGTGTTAAATTATCTAGGTGTGTGTTGACGTCCCTGTGACAGTAAGATGGAGTTATATCATGTAAAATACAGATTGATGCTGAGTTGGGTGGGCACTGCCTTAGGTAGAAGGGGGAGTCTGTAAAAAAAGCCTAATGGAACCAAAGAGATGGAGGTAGTAACCTGATTACTAGCTCCAGGTCTAGTATTAAATACAGATGATGTGCCAGGTCTTGGAGACTAAAATTAATCACAATAAAATTTCCCTGAGAGTCTGGGCGATTTGGCCCAATCCATGCGCATCTCCTTACGTGCAGGATGTCCTTAGCATGCCGAAATGGCATGCCTCTGTATTGTGTCAGCCAGTCTAAGGTTTTATTAAAGAGTTGTTCATAGGATTCACATTGGTCCAAACACAAAGGGGGTATCCCTATCAGGACGGCCATGTACGGGTGTCAGAAGGCTCACTCCAAGTCCATCAAAGCCGACGATGCTCCCAATGCCCCACCACCTCAGAAGTAGCCTGAAACTATCAAAGCCGCCGCTGAAGCAGAAGGGAAAGGGGAAGTGGATTGAAGGAGAGACAGCCTGGTTGATGGTTCTCTTCTCTGGTCTTCTGCCAACGTCGAAAGGTAACACTGGCACCTGCAGTAAGACACACACTTAACCTTCTCTAACTTTAACAATTCTCAAAGAAAATACAAGTCTATTTATTACTAACGTTACCTGGAAGACCTGGCTATTTGCTTCTCTCTTATATGATGGTATAGCTGACAGCTAACTTGTTTGGTTAGATGATTCTGTGTCTGCAAAACATATATTAATATGTATACTTATTAGCTATAATTCACTATCACGTTTTATGACTTTTCCCCACCACAGAATGTCAATCCCAGGACCTATACTCACCAGCTCTATATGTTTTGCTGCTTTTAAGGTTACCAGGAAAAGCTGTGAATTCTTGGTAATGATAACTTCAACTGTAGTGAAAGAAAGTCCAAAACACAACTGAATAATATACCCTCCTGGGAGTATTTTGAAAGTGGTACGCCTTACTCTGTCCTGGCATTTAATGTCTGTCACTTGAAGTCTTAAAACCAGAAAACTCGGTGGTCGAATTGTTATACAAGAAAATGATGACTAAATATAAGTCTGTTACGACAACAGTTTTTCATGAAAAGTACCTGTAGATGGCACTAGCGTCTTGTGCCTCAAAACTGATTCAATACTGCTTACTCAGCTCTAACACTGCAATACAATGCTTGAAATCCCACGTAGCGTATGCGACTTGCTTGTAGAAGACTCTGACATCTGTAAATCCTTGGAAGCTGAAGGTCGTAACTGGATAACAGAAACAGGAACAGCGGACTTCACAAACACGCGACCGTTACGGTGCGAATTCAGTTGAAGTGCGTCATTCCTTAGTTCTACTCAGAACTTCAGCTGTACTGCAAGCATGAGCTCTCGTGAACTAGACCGCTGCTGCTGGACAGCGGTCACAGGACATTTGGCGGCCATGCTGGTGAGGATCGCAAAGTGCCCTTAAACATAGTCTCCACATAAGCTTGGACAATAGGAAACCTCTTCTTCCACGGGGAACTAATGGCACTCTTTTGCGCCGTATCGGCAGTGCTACAGATTTCAACCCAGAGACCGGGACAGTACCCATAATCCTGACAGTACCTCCCTCCAAAGGGGGCCCTCCCAATTTTGGCTTTGTGGGATAGGTCTGATGAAAAAGTCTAACTAACTTAGGAGCATGAACATTACTGGAAGGCTCCCATGATCTTTCCTCTGGGCCAAACCCCTTCCAATCGACTAGATAGAACAAGTTTTTTCCTGGAGATTTTAGAATCTAAGATTCTACTAACCTCAAATTCCTCTTCTGACTCTACTCTAATTGGTGCTGGTTTACTTTTGTGTCGAACCTTAGGAGGATTTTTCTTTAGCAAAGATAGATGAAAGGCTGGATGAACTTTTAAACTGCGAGGAAGTTGCAATTTGACTACTACTGGGTTTATCTTTTTTTTATTTTAAAAGGGCCAATAAACCTAGGTTGGAACTTCCTATTACCTTTCAATCTAAGATGTTTAGTTGATAACCAAACCTGATCACCTACCTCAAAACTTTCTCCTGCCCTCCTCTTTTTATCTGCCTGATGTTTATATGAAATCTTTGCTTTGGTGAGATTTAGCTGAGCCTGCTGATAAGATTTTTTCAAATTTGCTATCCAATCTACCACAGTAGGATTCTCCTCAATAAGTTTCCCCAGTGTTATCTTAGGATGACGTCCATAATTTAAATAAAATGGAGTAAAACCTGTGGAGGCATGGACTGCATTGTTATCAGCGAACTCAGCCGACCACAACATATCTGACCAGTTCCCATCTTGCTCCATTAAATATAATCTCAGGTAGTGCTCCAACTCCTGGTTAACTCGCTCGCTCTGCCCATCTGTCTCAGGATGGAAACTAGTTGAGAACAGAGGGTCTATGCCCAAACTGTGCCTATAGTTCTTCCAGAATCTAGACACAAAATGAGCACCTCTGTCCGAGATTAGAAGCTGAGGAATACCATGAGCTTGCACCACATGCTGGTTAAATAATTTCACCAACTGTGGGGCGGATGGAATTTTTTCGAAAGGAACAAAATGACCCATTTTAGAGAAGGTGTCTACCAATACCAAAATTGCAGTGTACCCCTGACTATGTGGCAGATCTACAATTAGGTCCAATGATACTGTATGCCAAGGGCCTGGAGCATTGGGCAGTGGTTGTAATAACCCCTGTGGGCTCTGTCTAAAGGGTTTTCCTTTTATGCACAGTTCACAGGTTGCAACATACTGTCCCACTTCAGCTGCCATTCCCGGCCACCAAAAATGCCTCTGTAACAACTGCAACGTCTTCTTAGTGCCCTTGTGACCAGCCAACGGATCATCATGACAACTGGCCAGTGCCTTTTCCTGTAATTCTCTGGTAGGCAAGTACAAAGCTTCTTCGTAGTATGGTACAGAATGTTTTATCGATTTTTTCTCATCATCCGCTGCCCACTTTTCCAAATCCTGCCGGGAACATTTTTCCTGTATTTCCTTGGTGAAGTCTTCTAGCTGAATAGCTCCCACAATTCTCTCTCGTGGAATGATTGGTTCATCTCCAGGAACTCTTTTATCTTCTGAACAGTTCATTCTGGATAATGCGTCAGCTTTGCCATTCTTCACACCTGGTTTGAAAGTTATGACAAAGTCAAACTCCGAAAAATATAACGACCACCTCAGTTGGCAAGGAGTCAAGGTTTTGGCTGACTTCAAAAATTGCAAATTCCGATGGTCTGTGTACACAGTCACCTTGTGCCTAGCCCCAAGCAAATAGTGACGCCAATCTTGAAATGCTTCCTTTACTGCTAGTAACTCCTTGTCAGCAATGGTATAATTAAATTCGGTTTCAGACAATTTCCTCGACCGATAAGCCACAGGATGGAGTTGTCCAGTAATCTTGTTTCTCTGTGACAAAATTCCACCAGTTGCAAAATCTGACGCATCAGTTGTCACAAAAAATTCCTGTGCTGGGTCTGGATGCATTAAAATAGGTGCCGTGACAAACGCCCTCTTCAGGAACTGAAAAGCCTCTTCCGCTTCCAGAGACCAGAGGAACTCCTTCCCTTTCTTAAGGAGTCGAGTAATAGGTTGAACCTTGGCCGAAAAAGTTGGAATAAACCTCCTATAGAAATTGGAGAAGCCTAAGAAGCTCTGTATTTCCTTGATGTTTTTAGGAGATGACCAATCCTGAATGACTTGTACCTTGGATGGATCCATGGCCACTCCATCAGCCGAGAAGATGAATCCTAAGAACTCCACTTTTTTCACGTGAAAAGAACACTTCTCCAGCTTGACATACAAATGGTTTTCAAGCAATTTCTTCAAAATAGCTCGCACCTGTGGAACGTGATTCTCAATGCTGTCCGAGAAGATAAGAATATCATCAATGTAAATGACGGCTACTCGGTCCAGAAATTCTCTTAATACGTCGTTCACAAAATGTTGAAAAGCCGCCGGAGCATTGCTCCATCCAAAAGGCATTACCTGATATTCATAAAGACTGTACTTGGTACGAAACGCTGTCTTCCACTCCTCACGCTCAGCGACTCTTACCAGATGGTATGCCCCACGTAAGTCTAATTTTGTATATATTTTCGCTCCCTTTACTTGGTCTAGTAGCTGCGAGATGAGTGGTAGAGGATAACAATTTTTTACTGTCACCAAATTCAATGCTCTGTAGTCAATATAGGTGCGCAACGTACCATCCTTCTTAGGCCGGAAAAACAGAGGCGAAGAGACCGGGGATTGGGAGGGTCATATGAATCCAATCTTCAAATAATCATCCAAATACTTCTTTAGGAACTTATTCTCTGCTTCTGTAAGTGCATAGATTTGACTGCAAGGCAACCTTGCTCCGCGTTCTAACTCTATTTTGCAGTGTACTCACGATGGGGTGGGAGTTTTTCTGCATTTCCCTTATCAAACACACTGGCCAGATCCTGATATTCCGGGGGAATTTCTATGGTTTCCAAAGCACACACCTGATGGGTAAGTTGAGCCAATTCCCAAGCTGGTGAACCCTCTGTTTTCTGATAAAGAGTGGTAAAGCAGAACCGACGACAATATGCTGAGGTCATTTCCACTGATCTCTGCTCCCAATCAATTTTTGGGTTATGCTCCGTGAGCCAAGGTGCACCCAATATCAGTTGAAACTGTGGGGCATCAATTGGATTGAAGCGAAGAAATTCCCGATGACCCTGTAACCCAAACAGCTCTAAAGTTTCAGTCTCTTTAGTGATGGGTCCTGAAGTGAGATTGGTGCCATCCACTGCCTTGACTATTTCAGGGTGTTTCTTTGTCACTGTCTGAATTCCCATTTCCTTGGCATAGGACAGGTCGCAAAAATTGCCAGTGGCACCTGAGTCAATCATGACCGATACCCCAGAAACTTCTTTTGTGCCAAATCTCACAACAAATGAAACCGTCAAATCTGGAGCTGCTGACTGAAGGGTGTTTATTAACTGCTGCACCTCTGGAGTTGAATTTTGTTCTTCTCCCACCAGAGCAACTCCCTCTATTGGTGGGATTTGGCTTTTAAACTTACACTGACCTTGGGTTTTTTCAAACAGTCTCTTACAAAATGTCCTGACACTCCACAGTAAAGGCACAAGTTGTTTGCTCGTCTTTTCTCTTTTTCCTCTTTAGACAATGGCCCCCTGATGGATCCAATCTGCATTGGTTCTTCCCCTGCACCATTTTCTGATCGACTAGTCTCACTCTTTACCCGATCAAGACGTGGGAAATAGGTCCGAAAATCTTTTTTCTTTTCTGACTTCCTTTCTGAAAGTCTATGTTCCAGCTGCAAGACCAGGTCTATTAATTCTGATATCTCTCGTGGTCTCTTGGGTATCTGTGCCAATGCATCTTTTAACTCGTCCCTCAGGCCTCTGTAAAAGATTGCGGAGCGTTTACTTTCTGGCCACTCAGTCTCTACGATTTGTTTGTTGAATTGGGCAATGTAGGCGATTAACTCCCGGTTCCCTCGTTTTAGGACTAAAAGTTCATTGTCCGTGGCCTGTTCTGCAGTTCTGCGATCAAAAATCCGTAAAAATTCTTTTTTAAATACATCGAAGTTGTACAGGGCTGGGTCATCTCTAGAAATTAACGGCTTTAACCAAGCTGCCGCATCACCGCTCATATAGGACAGCATGAACGCAACCTTCACTCTGTCATCTTTGAATACCACAGGTCGGCAGAGAAAATGCAGAGAACACTGTGTAAGGAATATCTGGGCCTTATGTGGGTCCCCCCCAAATCACTCTGGATTAGCCAATGGAACTACTGGAGCAACAGAATGAATCACCTGCGTAGCTGCTTCAGAAGCTGAATTTCTACCCGATTCCAAAGATCTTCCAGCTAAAAGTTCCTCCATTTTTTACCTAATTATATGGTTCTCTTGTTGGGACCTTTTCATTTCCTCTCTTAAAGCCCTATTATCATCAACGGACTGAGTCAACTGACTTTGCAGTCCATCTAAAATTCCTACCAGGGTTTTCAGATCAAATCCCTCTGCCATCGTGGCTTAGATGGAAAGTTGGCACTTCAATCTGTCAGAAGGCTCACTCCAAGTCCATCGAAGCCTACGATGCTCCCAATGCCCCACCACCTCAGAAGTAGCCTGAAACTATCAAAGCCGCCGCTGAAGCAAAAGGGAAAGGGGAAGTGGATTGAAAGAGAGACAGCCTGGTTGATGGTTCTCTTCTCTGGTCTTCTGCCAACGTCGAAAGGTAACACTGGCACCTGCAGTAAGACACACACTTAACCTTCTCTAACTTTAACAATTTTCAAAGAAAATACAAGTCTATTTATTACTAACTTTACCTGGAAGACCTGGCTATTTGCTTCTCTCTTATATGATGGTATAGTTGACAGCTAACTTGTTTGGTTAGATGATTCTGTGTCTGCAAAACATATATTAATATGTATACTTATTAGCTATAATTCACTATCACGTTTTATGACTTTTCCCCACCACAGAATGTCAATCCCAGGACCTATACTCACCAGCTCTATATGTTTTGCTGCTTTTAAGGTTACCAGGAAAAGCTGTGAATTCTTGGTAATGATAACTTCAACTGTAGTGAAAGAAAGTCCAAAACACAACTGAATAATATACCCTCCTGGGAGTATTTTGAAAGAGTTACGCCTTACTCTGTCCTGGCGTTTAATGTCTGTCACTTGAAGTCTTAAAACCAGAAAACTTGGTGCTCGAATTGTTATACAAGAAAATGATGACTAAATACAAGTCTGTTACGACAACAGTTTTTCATGAAAAGTACCTGTAGATGGCACTAGCGTCTTGTGCCTCAAAACTGATTCAATACTGCTTACTCAGCTCTAACACTGCAATACAATGCTTGAAATCCCACGTAGCGCATGCGACTTGCTTGTAGAAGACTCTGACGTCTGTAAATCCTTGGAAGCTGAAGGTCGTAACTGGATCCACGGCCAACAGTTCTCGGACCTGTGACTGGCGGCCTCTCTGTTCAGTTCTGCCCTGCTGGCAGCCCTCTTCCTAATGGCCAGTCCTCCCTAATCTGCGGGAGACAAACCCGGCCCCCACTGTGTACACAGGCCTCGCAGCTCACCTGCAGATGCAGAGGGTCCCAGCGACCAGCAGATTTCAGGCTTCAGCGAGGGGTCTGTGGCACACGCCACCCGACACAGCGGTGCCTCCTACACGGTCACTGCTACCCAGACCCCAGTATCCATGCCACTGTGCGTCAATTGCGGCAGGACACCTCTTGTCTACATCTCAGCAGCCTCTCGAGTCAGCGGGTGTTGGACTACTGCATCAGGCAGCCAAACTCTCCTCAGGGCATGCAATGGGCCGGATCTCCGATATCGATGCTGCCATCTTGCTTATGAGTAATAAAGGGGTAGGCCCTTAAAACTCGAGGACCTGGGTCCATGTAACAGTACAAATTAGAGTTGGTCCGAGTTGCAATGTGATTTACGTGCACTATTTAGTCTGTAACATATCAGAATAACACTCACCACATAAATATTTCTCATAAGTTAATTCAAATTTCTCATAAGGAATCGAAAGAAGACAGATTTCTATGCTTTTATTTCTGCATAGTCAGTGTTCACGCAATAAAGGTATTTGCGTACATTAGTCAGCTTGGTTGTATACAGTATTTCAAAAAAACACAGAGGTACTTGAATGCAATTATTAAATCATTACATTACAGAGTGCTCTCAGTGGGAAGGGGAGGGAAAATGTGAAGGTTGTTAGGGACCGGGTAAAGGTGGTGTGACTTTTTTTAAAAACATCACGTTTGAAATCAAAACACGCCTTTACAATCAAAGTGTACAAGGTTCCAAAATTGCATCACATATAGGTCAAATTAATATATCTCTTTGTTTCCTATAGTGTGCTTGAAATGGAGTAGTCTACATTTCGACCCCCGAAGTACGCTAGAAGGGTAATTGTTGCCTCATGTTGGGGTCTTCATCAGGACAGTGAGAAGGGAGAGCATCAGTAGACGGTTGGCATCTTTACCGTCTTGCGGTGGGCCAGGGCAGGCTCCTTAATATTTTGGAGGCTGATCCTTACTGAGGGATATATCTCATATCCAGAGTTAGTCCTGGTGTTTTCAAAAGTTCAGCGCATAGAGCGCGGTGGCAGCCGTCGGTCTTCTGGCTTTCCTCACTTCATCTGAGGTCGCCAGGAGTGTATTTTCATGCCTTTCCAATTTTTTCATAAGTCCCCCTTTTCCCAACATCTGTATTACTTCCATGTCGAAGCTCATTGCCTCAATATTTTTTTTTAAGTCTTACACCAATGATACACAGCGTGAGGTCATCTTCAAGTATAAAATAACTAGTGAATGACATATTTAAATGCTGCCATAGGCTATTTCTTCCTGAACTGCAAAATGCTAAAGTTCAACTAAAACAAAGCTAAGGTTATCCTTCTGGTGACATCACTCTCCATTTGGTCCTCTGCATGGGGGCCCTCAAATGTCGGCGCTTTTCCCACTCCTACACAGACCTCCACATATCTAGGTGTTATTATTGTGTGTAAACTTCAATTGAGTTAATACGTCAACAAGCATCTTTGCCTCTGTTACATTTTTTGCGTGGTTTCCCCTGATGTTTTGGCTCTACCGCCTGTGCTGAATTTCGATTTTGTTGGCTTAGATGCTTTGGGCACTTTGCCACTGCTGGTCAGTGTCAAAGTGCAGGTGCTCCTTATATAAATTACTATTGTGATTGGTAAGCCATGATTGGCATAGTTGATTTACTGGTAAACCCCTAGTAAAGTGCACTGGGTGTGGCAGGGCCAGAAAATCAAATGCTACTAGTGGGCCTGAAGCACTGATTGTGCAGTCCACTTGAGTAGCCCTGAAAAGGTATCTCCGACCTGCCACTGCAGTGTCTGCATACAGTTTTAAACTGCCATGTCAACCTGACAAGTGCACCTACTTGCCAGGCCCTAACCTTCCTTTTTCTTACGTGTAAGGCACCCCTCAGGTAGGCCCAAGATACCCCTATGGTTAAGGTGCAGTGTATGTGAAATGTAGGGCATGTACTAGTGTGTCTGACAGGTCCTGATAGTGAAATACTGTCAATTTCATTTTTTACTATTGAAAGGCTATCTACCCCATAGGCTAACATGGGAGTTACTTTGTAAAATCTTACAAGCATAACTTTTCATTGGGACCAGACAGAGAAATTGGGTTTTTGCTTGCTGAACTCAGAATTCAATGATGGTTTTTAAATGTTGTGTTTGAAAATGCTACTTTTAGAAAGTAGGCATTTTCTTGTTTAACCATTCTGTGCACATCTGCCTGTTTGTGAATTGACTGTCTGATTTTGGAGTGACTGGGGCTGAGTATGTGCATTCACTGTAGACAGACACTGGGGGGGTTGAGGTGTGCCTGGCCCTTCCTGGATGACTCAGAGCTGAGCTGAATAGACCTTAGCTGCATTTAGAGTAGTGTGAGGACTTGTCCTTGCACCTGATTAAAGCTTCTCTTCCTTGCACAATGCTGTCTCCACCCCCTGTGGTTATACTGCACCAGTGAGGACAGAACGGGTTTGGATTGGGCTCAAAGGCCCTGGCACAAAGAAGAAAGACAAAATGGGGTTTAGATCACTTCTGGACGCAAGAGAAACTTTTGCCAAGCATAAGAGCTGGAGAACTGTGATGAGGGTTACTGTTCCTTTGCTGTGTGCTGTGTGGTGTTGGCCTGCAGTTTCTGCTTCTGCAAGGAAAGGACAAAGACTGGAACTTTGCTGGGAAACCTGCTTGAAGACAAATCTCCAAGGGTTTCTGTGTTCTAGCCTCAGGGACACAAAGACTTCACCCTCAGCTCCCCTGAACTCCATTGAATTGAGTTCTGACCTGCCAGGAGGTTCCTATTCCAGCTTTGGGCCTCTGGAGGTTATTCCTGCTGTTGGGAGCTGGATGAAACTTAAGAGAAGCAAGAAAAACAATCTCTGACGCTGTCAGCATGGCTGCTGTGATGCCACGACATGCACCGAGGCCAGAGGCATCCCTCAAGAAGGGCATGACGCACCGCCCCGAATGTCTGACATATTATCGACAGACAGAATATCTACATACAAAAATATCGACACAAAAACATCGACAGCAAAAATATTGGAGTTATATCTTCATAAAGGTAAGTACAAAAATATCGGAAATATAATATCGTAGTACAAAAATATCGAAATTAAATATATCGTTTTTTTAAATGTATGAATAATAATGTAAAAATAATTTTAAAATACATATAATTTTACTATTATTACATTAAAACATTAAAACATATTTAAAAATTAATTACTAATACATATACATTTAAAATAAATTAAAAAGTGTACATCTAAATTAATATATATACTTACTACACATATTGCAACAGTATTAAAAGAGTTGGATAGCGTAGGGGTTTAAATTACTATTCCTACTCCAGAGGGTGCAACAGTAGAGAAAAGGTTTGATAGCGTAGGCGTAAAAACTACTATTCCTACTCCAGAGGGTGTAACAGTAGGGAAAGCGTTGGATAGCGTAGGGGTAAAAATTGCTATTCCCACACCAGAGGGTGCAACAGTAGGGAAAGCGTTGGATAGCGTAGGGGTAAAAATTACTATTCCTACTCCAGAGGGTGCAACAGTAGGGAAAAGGTTGGATAGCGTAGGGGTAAAAATTACTATTCCCACTCCAGAGGGTGCAACAGTAGGGAAAGCGTTGGATGGCGTAGGGGTAAAAATTACTATTCCCACTCCAGAGGGTGCAACAGTAGGGAAAGCGTTGGATAGCGTAGGGGTAAAATTTACTATTCCTATTCCAGAGGGTGCAACAGTAGGGAAAAGGTTGGATAGCGTAGGGGTAAAAATTACTATTCCTACTCCAGAGGGTGCAACAGTAGGGAAAAGGTTGGATAGCGTAGGGGTAAAAATTACTATTCCCACTCCAGAGGGTGGAACAGTAGGGAAAGCGTTGGATAGCGTAGGGGTAAAAATTACTATTCCCACACCAGAGGGTGCAACAGTAGGGAAAGCGTTGGATAGCGTAGGAATAAAAATTATTAATTAATTTTATTAAATAATTATTATTATTTAATTACTAATTAATTATTAAATAACAATTAAAAATAATTACATATATTAGCACATTAACTCTAATTATTGTAATTAACTAATTAATATTAATTAATTACCAATTAAATATTATTTACCAATAACAATTAATTCTATTTATTTGCACATTAACTCTAATTAATGTAATTAACAAATTAATATAAATTAATTAGCAATTAATTATTAATTAACAATAACAAAAATAAATTATATTAGCACCTTAACTCTAATTATTTTAATTAACTAATTATTATTAATTAATTACCAATTAATTATTATTTAAAAATATTTTAAAATATTTATTAATTAATTAATTATTATTAAATTACTTCCCACCCTATTCCCCTATAAACCCACAACCCGCTCTGATACTAAAACGCAAAATGTAAAAGAAATTACTAATTTTCAAACAAACATTTAATAACATATTTAACAAGCATATAAACAACATAATAAAATACAAAACACTAAACATAATTTCGATATTATAACATTTCGATATTAGTAACATACATACCATAAAAACGATATTCTGTCTGTCGATATTCTGGACATCGATATTCTATACCATCGAAATTAAAACATCGATATTATTGTATATCGATATTTAAATTTCTATATTTTGTCTCCCTACCGCACCGCCCCACCTGCACTGCAGCTTTGACGCCCTTCGACACCTGCAGTTATCAGACTACCCAATGCCAGCGCTCACACAAACACCGTCACCATCAGTGCCTGCATCTCGTTATCACAGAGCTAATAACCGTCGAGGTTGACTCCACGAGTCTTTGAATCGTGTCACCAGAACCGACGCCTCACTGCCAACGTAACGGCTTTGCCTGTCCTGGACTCACTAAATTCTATGCTTTTCAGACAGATCTTGAGCTTTTTCCAGCAGAAAGAGAGGACATCAGTTTATGTCCTCTCATCTCTGGGACATTGGCTGTCAGGTAGACACAGCAGCTCTTCGAGGTGTCCATGCAGCACTCCAATCATTAGTCAAGAAGAATATGGGACTTGAACAAAGTATTGTGGTTTGGATTCCACTTTTATGCACATCACATTTTCCAGAAAGGGGTTGTGAATTCTGTCGGAAGTTTCAGGAATAGCTTTGGTTTCTTCTCTTTCAAATGCCATTCCCTGGCTGTTCTTGAGATATAGCCTTTGTGCAAAGTGTTGTTTCACACAAAAGGTAGCAATAGGGGAAACTCCAAGTAGAAGCAGCAATTGGGCAAACTCCAAGCTAAAGCATACAGAACAGGGGCACAATAAAATGTGATATATCTGTACCTGGTTGTCAAGAGCCTTCCTGAGGTATTAATTACAGATAGATGATGGTGCAGGCTCTGCCTAGCAACTTTTTCACTCAGAACAACAAAAAACTGCAATCCCAATCCTCACACCTGCCACCCATGAATGGAACTTCCAAAGGAGGCCCTGCCTATATCCCCATCACGTTAGTGTTCGTGTTACCACCCACTAGCCACAACAACACAAAGAATACACTTCCACAGTCTTCACCCTCCATTTTGTGCCATGTGGGGCCAGGGGTATCCCAAATAGATCTCACTGGACTCAGCACTCACACTCCTACAACACAGAGTCCTACTCCGAAATATGTCTCAAACAAACATGGCACTCACACACACACAAGCAACATTCACACAGGATGTTAGTGTAAATTCCTGGGTTTCACATAACAGAGGAACTTTACACAAGAGATGCCAGTGTCTGCCAACGCTGCTTAAAGTGATACACTTAGGGCATGGGCAGTAGTCCAATTTGTTGAATGAGAGCATGCTCAGTGTGCCTTCCATGTTACATGACAGGTCCTGAACTTTGCATTGTCAGAGACAGCCTGTGGCTTCTTCCTAAGGCTAGATTAGCATGATGCCAGGGCAAAAATAAAAACCAGGAATCAACTTGCACAAGCAGACGGGCACTCAGAGCAGAGATACACACTCATTTACCATGCAGAGGGAAATTGTTACAAACAAAATAGCATATTGTTGTTATACCTGGTACTCATAATTAGATAGCTCATAACGGAAGTTAATCATAAATATCATATAAAGAAAGCAAGCACCATCCACAAACAAATGTACTTGTCGAAAGTTATTATTAATGAAAAAACACCAAGGCATTTGATCAAAGTTTCCTTACAGTTCTTCATTTCAAGGGGGGGAGATTTATTTACTTGAACACGAAATATGTATACAACGATCAAACACAAAAACAGCCGCACATTGACTTACTGAGACAGGAAAGGCTGAAAAAGCGAAGAGATTTACAGAGAACAGTTATATGAGCCCTAAAATAATAAATTATTGGCGGGAAATGTTAGTGATAATATAATCCAGCTGTCCAGTAGATAAAAACACATTACGGTGGACTGCGAAATTCCATGAACAGATTTACAGATCTCCTCTTTCAATCACAGTTTAAAAATGTGCAATCCGTTCATTCTTAAAGTAGAATGCAAAAGTAGAACCATCATTATAGGCCCATCAAAAAGGCATCACACAAATAACCACAACAGAACAGTAAAGAAACCTAGGCTCTAAAAAAATATCCCCGAGAATAAAGGATGTGAAAATGTGATTTTCCTTGCCCCAAAAAAGTCTATTGCTTCTTTCATATTTCCACCTATAATGGAAGAGCGGGTGGTTTTATCACCTAACAAGAAAGAGCCAGGAGACTAATTCAGAGACAGCGTGTGGAGAAGAAGAGAGGAATTAAAGCATAAATATGCATATCATACTTGTAGCAATGTCCAGCTGTACACGAGGATTTTACGATCTCAGTCACTGCAATTTGCAAAATCACTGTGTAATATCAAAATGCCCTTTTGGTCATGTACAAAATTCATTTTGCGAGTCAGGAAGCTTTTTTCAACTTGCAAAATTGGTAATGCGGCACATACCGAATTGCAATTTGGTAGTCTCATAAAAGGGGTGTTCCTTCCAAATTGCATTTGTGTTCGGTATGTTTCAATGATTTCTGACTGCAATTCCAGTTCCAAACCATTGGAAAGTTACATACGCCTCAAAAGGAGCTGTAACTGAGTGGCAAAGGAGTGGGTGTCGCATTGGGACCCCGTTTTCCTTTGCAAATCGTTGTGGCAGGCTCAGCGAAGTGGGAAGTGCCAATGGCCGTTGCCCCTGAATTTTTCCAAAAACAGAAACTTTTTTTTAAGCAACAACAATTCCTTTACGTTTAAGGTTTTAATTGTTTCCACTTTGGAATGACATCATAAGGAGAGTGATCTCCTTCATGGCACAGGCCACCATCTCAGGGGGTTGCAAATTGTAAAATCAAATCAATGTGCAAAAAGTCTAGGCCCAATTTGTGATCACTTTTTTTGGCAAATGGAAGAAGAGTGTATCAATCCCAATGTTTCCTTAGAATGTCCTCTAAATCCTTCATGTAATTGAAATGAAATGAAACGAAATGACATTTGGATTTGTGGAGCACTCTACTACCTGAGGGTGTCTAGGTGCTGTAGCTCTTGGAGGGGAAATAAGTTGAACTGAAGTAATAGAGGAAGAAAGGACTAGCACTATCTGTTAAAAAGCCAGTTTATAAGGGCCTTAAGGAAAGGGAGAAGATCAGATTTATTTTTAAGATCTTATGGCATGGATTTCTATAACCTGGCTGTACAGGTTACACAGCTTCTGAAACCTGAATTAGCTCTTCTGACTTTTGGGGTCACAAGATTGAATGTAGATGAGCATCTAGAAGGGACATACAGCTGAAAGCAATGTTTGAGATATGCGCATCCCAAACTGTGTACTGCTCTAAAAAGCATTGCAGGGGGCCTTGAAATCGATCTGCTTTTTGATAGGGAGCCAGTACAGTAAAGGCAGAGCATAGGTTACTGACTGATGTTTAGGAATAGCTAAAAGAAGGCCGGCAGCCACGTTCTGAATAATCTGCAGTTTATGTAACAGTCGTTTTTAAGTACTGGAGAAGATGGCCCTGCAGTAATCAATTTTTAACATTATAAAAGTAGACAGCATGGATTCCTGTAACTCAAGTGGAATTAAAGGAAAGATTTTCCTAAGTTTTTTTAGCATAAACAAACCGGAAGTGGTAATAGATTTAACAGGGACATCAGCGCTCCTGAGGCGGAAGCCGGGAGCTAGTTTGTGATTAGCTGTTTTAAATAATATTGTATTGACGTGTTTTTAAATTGTGCACACTTACATCTTTAATTTGCACTTGATATTCAGACCCCTTCCTGAGGCTATCAGTATTTACCTACCTCGCGCCTCGCTCGCTCAGGGACTCTCAGCTCCTACCTAGCCGAGTTGGGCATTGGATTCACGGGACCCACAGGGGCCGATTCAACTTAGCAGCCATCTTGAGCGAGGACGAGGTTGCCGCGCTAGTTGTTGCGAGGCAGGGCTGGGTCACGCGGCGCTGAAGCGCATATATTGAAACGGTTACCCTACGTGCTAGCGTACGCGTTTGCGGACGCGCCATGCCGCGCCAAAGGAGCGCCTAAGGAGAGCCCGTCTGTGCCCGTCCAGGACGGGCTAGGACTGGGCTAGGGGCAATACCCATGGATCCTACCCCTCATACCAGCGTAAGTTACAGTGGAGAACTTCTCAGATCATTTAGAGGAAGGGCTAGGGATATTTGCCCTGGGGATATACTTTTAGAGGAGGTAGCGGTCCCATGTCCCTACTGCAAGCCTCTTAACCCCAGGAGCTGCAATATAGATAGTTTTTCACTCGCCCTGATTAATTGTCGCTCTCTTCCAAGGCATACCACTGAAATCAACTTGCTCCTGGAGGAACGAGATTTTGACGTTCTATTTATAACTGAGACATGGCTGACTGATGACTCAGACCCACACTTAGTGCAAGCGCTACCACCCAAGTACTCCATTGCTAGACAGGACCGTATGTCCGGTCGAGGAGGAGGTGTGGCGATTATTTATAAAAACAACTTCAGATGTTGAACCTCGGAGAGTCCACTTATGGACTGTGAGAGTATTGGTTTTTCTATATCCTTCTCACCCACCTGCACCTTTTCTGGGATCCTGGTTTATAGACCCCCAGGCGATTCCCATGATTTCTGCAACAATCTTTTAGATAAGATCTCTCTCCTCATCAGTAGTACCCCTAATTTTACCATCTTGGGCGACCTTAATGTTCACCTGGATGAAGTCAATGCCATGCCATCGCAATGCCTGTTGGATACCCTGAGAGTGGTGCACCTGGAACAAATCGTGGACAGTCCCACTCATATAGGTGGGCACCTATTAGACCACTTCTTCACCAATCTTGGAAATATAGTATGCGCTCAGCCCAGTTTTGTACCATGGTCAGACCATGCACTACTGTCCTTCATGTGGTCCCCAGTAACACAGACCCACAAGGCCTCCATTCTAAAGAAGGTTAGTCGAGTATGGTCTAGATTACCAACTGAAAAATGGGAGGCAGCCCTGAAAAGCTGTCCGCCCGCCCCCATGAGGACCCGGTTGCAGCTAATGAAGCCTTTGATCAGTGGATCAACTCCACACTAGATCCTATTCTGCCAAAAAAAGAGCTACGGCATAGAGAGGGTCCCAATAAACAACCATGGTATTCCAGGGAACTCAAGGAACACAAACAACTGTGTAAACGTGTGGAAAGGAAGTGGAGAAAGAACTACGCAGTTGCTGCGAAAAATGAATATAGGTCATCTCTGAGATCCTACAAAAAGCTAATAAAAACCACACAAGCCGCATACTATCAGAGCAAAATTGCGGAAGCAGCTAACGCCCCCAGGGAAATTTTTTAAATCTTTCAATCCCTGGCAACCACACCCAGGAATATCAGTCCTGTCCTGAACCCACAGAAACACTGTGATGAGTTAGCTATCTTTTTCGCATCTAAGGTGTCTAACATCTATTCCAGCTTTGCACCAGTGACAGATACCCCAGACAATTGGAAGAGTGGAAAAAAGGGGGACCTGGACATAGACTCTAACCCATCTGTAGATCTCAAAGCCTTCCCTCCATTGGATCTGGCTGAAGTGGATAGTCTCCTTAGTAATCTTAAATCTGGCTCCCCGTTAGAGGCTGCTCCCCCGGCAGTTCTTAAACAGGTATCAGGGACAGTATGCCCTGTGATAACGCAGGTCATTAACGCGTCTCTGGCCTCCGGTGTAGTGCCCCCCAAGTGGAAGAAGGCTAAGGTCAGAGCTTTGCTCAAGAAACCTAGCTTAGACCCTGAAGACTTGGCCAACTACAGGCCCATTTCACTATTACCAACTATCAGCAAAATAGCTGAAAAATATGTGAATCAGGTCCTATCTTCCTTTATTGAATCCACTGAAGGATTACACCCCACCCAGACCGGGTTCAGAGCAAAACAAGGAACAGAGACAGCCCTGGTAGCAGTAGTGGAGGCAGTTAGGGGTATTGTGGATGCAGGAGGCTGTGCTGCGGTGGTCCTGTTGGACCTCAGCGCAGCCTTCGATACAGTAAACCACTCTCTTTTGCTGCATCGGCTGCATCTTACAGGAGTCTCGGGAGTGGCTATCAAATGGCTCCATTCTTTCTTATCAGACAGAAGCTTCTCTGTCTTTGAGGGAGAGGTGTCATCCAGCCAGCTGCAACTGAATCACGGCGTTCCCCAGGGCTCTTCCCTCAGCCCAACTCTGTTTAATATCTATATGAGACCTTTGGCTGAGGTGGTTCTTCCCTGGGGAATCCAACTCGTTACCTACGCCGATGACACGCAGCTGGTGGTTTCCTTGGTGAGGAACGATGTTTTAAATCAGGGGATCAACAATCTGACCCCGTGTCTCACCAAGGTTCTGGAATGGATGACCTCCTCCTTTTTAAAGCTAAATGGGGCCAAAACGGACATCATGCTCCTGGGTTACAAAGCCCCAATTAATCTTGACCCTTGGTGGCCTCACTGCCTAGGACCCCCCCCCCAGCACCTAAGACTCATATAAAAAGCCTGGGGATCTGGCTAGATTCCTCCCTAGGATTTCACTACCAGGCAAAAAAGGTAGCCGCAACCTGTTACGGGCTGTTGAGAGTCTTAAAAAAAGTGTTAGACCTTCTGCCATTCGAAGCCAGAAGACTGCTAGTCCAGTCGCTGATTATGTCACGGCTGGATTATGCAAACGCCGTCTATATGGGGGCCCCAGTCGGCACCATAAAAATTCTGCAATCTGTACAGAATTGTGCTGCTCGACTGCTCATGAAAGTCCCCAAAAGATGTTCAGCGAAAGCCGCACTTCAATCCCTGCACTGGCTATCCATCAAGGGAAGGATTACATTTAAGACCATGTGCCTGGCGCATAAGTCCATCCATGGTGCTGGCCCGCCTATTCTGGATCCCCTTTTTCGTCGCCACCAATCAGTGAGATCTCTGAGATCCAACCAGCGGAACTTGCTGGTAGTTCCCAGGATGAAGCTGGCCCGGATGGGTGGCCGTCGGCTCTCTGTGCATGCAGCTAAATAATGGAACGCACTCCCAGATGTCATCAGGCATGAGTCAAACCACCTTGCTTTCAGGAAGCGCTTAAAGACACACCTTTTCCAATAGTGTCTTTATTTTCCTTTGTCTTACAGCGCTGGGATGCTCAAGAGTAGCCATGCGCTATAGAAGAAGGTATTCATTCTATAGAAGAAGGTATTCATTCAAAGGAGAGTTTGTCATCAAAGTAAACTCTGAGTTTTATTTACCTTAGCAACTGAGGTTGGAATCTCACCCAGCTCCTGAGGCCACCACTTTGGAGACCAGAAAGACACATTTCTGCCAAACAGCAAGACCTCGGTCCTGGAAGAATCTAATTTCTAGCAGTTGGTTGACATCTATTTTCCAATATAGGGTATGTAGTCCTGAAATCTAGAAGCTGTATCCTCTGGATTGCTGGCCACAGACACCACTATTTGAGTGTCATCGGCATAGGATACTACTGCAAATCTAAAGTATTTAATTAGATTGGTGAACTGGTTAATGTACAGATTAAAAAGGGATCGATTCAAAGAGGATCCTTGAGGGACCCCACAGGGTAAGGAAAAGGTGGGGATTTTAACCCATTAAGCTCAACAAACTGTTCTCGATCTGAGAACAAAGATTTTATAAGCATGAGAGCCTTAACCCTGATGCCTTGCCTCATTTCCTCTGAACACCTTCTTCTGAAGGAGAGTTAAATGACTGCAAGCAGGAGTTGTTATCTAATGGAACTACTAATGAGGAAAGACAAGCCATTCAAGAGTGTTACTTATCCTGCCAAATTCATTTGAGGATAAACCCTCAGTCGGAGTTAAGGAAATATCAGGAGCTTCCCCTAGATTATTATTTTTTTTATAAAGTTTTTATTGTGGTGATTTGTCAAGAAAAACAAATGCTGCAATCACGTCTGCGTACAAGCAGGTATAAGACGAAGAACAATATTCAGGTTAGATTGTAATACACAGCCATTCAGTCCACAACCCTGAGGTCGGACGGCATATCGAAAAATCAGAACAATAGTAAAAACAAGCCAAATCCTGCACTGGACACAGAAAGGGTAGTTGCACCACTTTTTTAACAGAAACAAAACTAAAATAAATAAATCCAGCAGAGAGAGTCAAAATAGCATACATTCTGTCTCAAGGGCCCAGTTCGGACTATTGGTGTTCCATCACCTCAGGCACTTATTGGTATAAGAACAAAATCAGGGGGCTATCACAAGTATCATAAAAACATAAACAGATCGCAATGGAATCAAGCCCGTTATCCCTTAACGTACACACCCACCTCTGGGTCCTCCACGGTGCAATGCTAGTTCTATTGTAGGAGAATCGCAAATTTCGCCACAGTAGGAGTTCCAGTGTCCCCATTTCTTGTCCCACACTCTTGGGCAGCCACGTACCTTATACACAGTCTTCTCGGCTATCATGCATTGTTCCATTGCAGCTATCCAGCCCACCACCAGCGGTCTGTCTGGGGAGCCCCACTTCATTGCTATGGAGCGTTTGGCGAGCAGAAAACCCAGTGCCGCCCATTGTAACTCCGGAACATTCAGGTCATTGGGTCCCCAAATGTTGAGGACACATTCCCAGGGCGACGCGGAGAGTGGTTTGACCAAGGATCTGCTCATTTTACTCAGCATGGCCTTCTAGAACTGCTGTACTACCGGGCACTCCCCTAAGATGTGGTAAAAGGTATCAGGGAGACCACAACCACGTAGGCAAAGTGTCCGGGCGCCGTCCAATTCTAGCCAGGGTAAGGGCGGACATGTACACTCTGTGCAACACTTTTAGTTGGATCAACCTAAGCCGGTGACAGATAGCTGATTCCCTCGGGGACATCAGAGCCGACCGCCAGGCCTCCTCATCTAAGGGACCCAGGTCTACCTCCCATTTGGTACATAGTAATAGGAAGGAGTCGGGAAGATTATTGCAGAGCTTACGATAAGTAAGGGAGATGGCCTTCTCAGGAAGAGGTTCTGACAACAGCCTGTCCTCCAAAGGGGAGGCATCAGGTATGGAGGTGAGGTCTGGAAAAGTGGCCTGGAGAGCGTGTGTGATTTGCAGGTATCTGAAGAACTCAGTGGATGCGAGGGCATATTTAGCTTGGAGGTCACTAAAGGTCAGCAATTTACCCTTATGGACAAGGTCTCCAACATCAGAAATCCCAATCATGTCCCACCTGTCGAAGCCCCGGAGGAAGCAGAGGGAACCCAAGCTTTGTGTAGGCCACAGAGGCGAGGCCTTGGTAAGTCTATCAGCCCATCCCAGTCTTCTATTGGCTCTGTGCCAAATTTCCACTGTATGCGCCATAGGTCCAACATATCTGGTTTTGGTTGGTTTACTGTAGAGGACCCCCAGATATCCCTCTCACCCGGTTTGACTTCTATCCAATAGGAAGGCCGGATTCAAAGGCGACCCGTGTAACCAGTGATTGACCACCACAAGCTGAGAGGCCCAATAATAAAGCCGGAGGTTGGGGAGGACAATTCCCCCATCATACCAACACTGGAACAACTTGCAGAGGGCAATCCGAGCGGTGCCACCGTCCCAGAGTAGCGTTCAGTGCTCGCTTTCCACCGTCTTGAAATGTGAGTCCGGAATGGGGAAGGGGCAGTTCTGTAGGACATACAGGAAGCGTGGAAGCACCAACATTTTAAATAGTGCCACCCGGCCCGGGAGAGAGAGCGGGAGTGATCGCCAATGAGCAACATAGCTATGGAGCCTACGCAGTGGGCCCAGCAGATTACGGTCATAGAACATTTTGAAGTCGGGTGTAATAAAGACACCAAGATATGTAAAACCTTCAGTGGCTATTGTGATAGAGAACCCTCTAGGCAGACGAGGCGGCGGACCATGTAACATATACAGCACCGATTTGGTCCAGTTTATAGCGTATACCGAATATTTCCCAAAGTTGGTAAGGACGTGAAACAGGCTGTTAATGGAGGACTGTGGGGACGACACATATATTAGGATGTCGTCGGCATAGAGAGAGATCTTGTCCACAGTCTCATCTTTCCAACGTAGGCCTCTGATAGAGACATCTGTGTGGACCCAGTGAGCCAGAGGCTCCAGGGTGAGGGCGAACAGCAGGGGGGAGAGGGGGCAACCCTGCCTGGTGCCTCGATGAAGAGGAAATCTCCGGGATGTGTAATTATTAACCCGGACCTGACCCAGAAGGTCCGTATACAAAAGACGTACCCATCCAATGAAGTGTGGTCCAAAGCTAAAACGGTGGAGGATCTCGAACAAGTACGGCCATTCGATGGAGTCGAACGCCATCGTAGCGTCAAGGGATAAGTTGGCAGCATCTTGTAGCGTAGTGGGCTGACGGCTCAACACGTTATGCACTCTGCGGAGGTTCAGCGCTGTGTTACGGCCCGGAAGAAAGCCAGACTGATCGTCATGTATTAGAGAGGGGAGTACCAGGAGAAGGCGAGTTGCCAGTAGTTTAGCCAGGACCTTGGCCCCAGCGCTGATTAAGGAAATCGGACGATAGGAGCTACAGTCAGTGGGAGGCTTAGCGGGTTTTAGGATGAAAGCGATCGAAGCCAGTCTTTGGTCGAGGGGGAGAACCCCTAGCTCTAGGCTCTCCGTAAACATATTTAAGAGATGGGGAATAATGTCAGGGACCATTCCATTCAGGAATTCAACAGGGACTCTGTCGGGGCCCATAGCCTTGCCGGAGTTAACAGCGAAGAGTGCCGTAGTGAGCTCTTCCGCGGAGATATTGGCGTCTAAGGCAAGCC
Source organism: Lissotriton vulgaris (assembly GCF_964263255.1). NCBI lineage: Eukaryota > Metazoa > Chordata > Amphibia > Caudata > Salamandridae > Lissotriton > Lissotriton vulgaris. The sequence goes on from NC_141694.1 coordinate 886,516,546, forward strand.
GATCCAACTCCGAAATGGTCGGGAGCCGCATCTCCTCCAATAGTTGTCTGGATTCAGCGGATGAATAGCCATCGCCAGCTGTATAAACCCTTTCCAGATGGTCGGCAAATGCCTCCGCAATATCTTGCGGATCCACCACCACAGATCCGTCAGGTCTAGTTATGGACGACACCCATCTAGATCCCTGGTCTCGACGCTCCAACCATGTGAGCATCTTGCCTGCACAATCTCCAAACTCATTGACCCGGTGACGTGTATGGAGCAGCCGTGCCTGTGCCTTCTCCTGGGCCAGCGCCCTATAGATCAGTTGTTGGGCACGGAGACGAGCAGCAATGGAATCAGAAGGTGCCTCATTATAGGACTCCTCAAGGCTGATGAGATCAGTTTCCGCCTGCGTGAGTTGTTCGGTATGCTTACGCAGATAACTTGTCTTGAGGGCTAGTGCTTCACCCTTCACAACTGCCACGTATGCCTCCCAGAGCGTAACCGCCGAGTCCACTGAGCCAAAATTTTCCTCAAAATAAAATTTGGTGCGCTCCTGCAACGCCTCTCTAATGTCTGGGATCTGCAATAACCAGGGATTGATAACAATAGGGCCCCGCACTACCTGACGATTATAAGTTAAGTCCACCATGAGTGGTGAGTGGTCGGATATACCACGAGGGAGGCCCCTCGGATGGACAAAGCAACCGACGTCCGCGATAGGGCAAAATAAGTAGTCAATTCTGGACATACTCTTGTGTGCATTAGAATAGTGCGTGAAATATGGTGTGTCCGGAAAGTGGAGGCGCCAGATGTCTTTCAGTCCTAGAGCATGGGCGAAGTCAGCCAAATCCGAGCTTTGACTGTGCGATCCTTTCTTGGGCCTGTGGTCCAGGTCATCACAGATTGTGGTGTTGAAATCCCCTCCAATTATAAGTGTACCCGGGGAGAGTTTTAACAATTGAGCACCCAGTTCCTTAAGGGATTCTCGTACTAACGTTGGCGGAAGGTACACAGAGATGATGTTCAAGGGACGTCCAGCCGCGGTGCGTCCATTGGGGCGTAGGGGCGTAGCCCCACCAGCCCATGGACCCACATCGCGGCTGCCTGCAATCCTTACAATAAAATTTTAAATTACTCTGTAGTCTGTAGGAGAAGTGCATACATTAGAGTCAGCCGCCGAGTCAGCTGCCGGGACACACCCGGCGATTTCGGAATGCGCAGGGGGTGTGGCCTGCTGCAGCTTGAGTGACAGTACACTCAGGCTGCAGCAGACAGACCGTAGTGCGCAAGTGCAACTTGGGTTCCATTTTTCCCAAGCATGCGCACTGCAAGTTCCCCAGCGGGACCCAGGGGCAGCTCTTAGCCTGCCGCAGCCTGGGTTTACAAGGGGCGACAGGGCGAGCAGCAAATGTGCCCCCCTAGCCAATCCTGGCGCTGCATGCAGCGCCAGGATTTGCTGGTCCAGTGCAGGCCAATCACTGTGTGATTTCGGGACGCCCGCCGCTGTGACGTCGTCTAGTCTGGAGCTCGCCAGGCAGCAGAGCAGACCGTGTGTGACTCCCGCCTCACCGTTGTCACAGTACAGGTAGGGCCACAGTGCATTATGGCAGGCAGAAGTGCAGTAGTGTGGCAGGTTTTTGTTTCAGAAGGGGCGAAAGTTGCTGAAGTTTAAAGGGTTTGTTCTCGGGTTTTTGATGAGTGGTCTGACCTGTCCTGCTTCTAGACATTCTGGGACTGCACATTCTGCCACGGGGGGATTCATGATATTAGTCCAGAAGGTTGTTAAGAGGTGATTTAATTATTTGATCAAGTACGATGGAAAGGTGAGGGGGCATGGCTTACCGCTGAAGGTGGCAGTCGCACTTCGGTGGCTCTCTGGTGCTGAGGCCCAGAATCTACAACCATTCACAGACTTATGCAGCGACAAACCAGCCTGGGACAGCTACTGCCTGCCTCTCACCTTCCATGGCCCTGATCTCCGGGCCCGATTGCTTTGGGAGAGACGCGTTGTGTAGTGTCTGGCGAAACCCGGCAGTAGACATCGCAGCCACCATTCGGTAAGGCCCAGGAGTCACTTGGACGACCCTATCCTGTGGCACTGACATTGGGGGCTGGATGAGGCTCCGGCTACCCAACCAAGGGTTGGCCTGAGCCCCCGGGGGCACTGAGCCTGACACCCAGCTCCAGGACCGAGGTGTGTGATAGGGCGCCCTAATTACGGCGTATGGCTACACCTAATCTCCGCTACGAAGCCCACACTGCAGCAAACTGCTGCGTGATGTGACCTGAAGTGTCCCACCCCACTGCCTGTCTGAGATTGTTCCATGAGTATGGTATTATGCTGCCAGAGGGACTATAACACGGAACAGAACCCAGCCAGACGTTGCACTGTCTTGCTTCCACACTACACTCTGAGTATCCAACTTAGAGTCCTCCCCACTGCTTTGGGCCTATTAACATCTATTAGATTAGTCCAATGGGAACAGGCAGGGGCTCCGACGGGTGGAGACCTTTTTGCGGATCACATCTGATCACTCACGAGGACTTTGCACAGAATTGTGGCCTACCGGAGATGCTCTTTTTGACACATGCTAGTATCCTCCGATATGTTAGTGTACAGTGGGTCCCACTAGGCTCTGAACCAGAAAGACATTAGTTTATACAAACAATGCCTATCACGGGCCATGGTCAGCACTTGGTGAAATGCCTGTACAGGAGCTTGCACTCCCATCTTGTTGCCCCATTAACCACTCTGCACACTAAGTGGGAGCCGGACCCATCTCCTGTCCTCCATGATAAAGAATGGCAGTTCGTCATTGAGTACCCCTGCAGAGTTTCCTACAACTCCCGCTTGAAATGTGTCCAATTAGAAATTCTGCATAGAGCTTATATCACACCACATAAATTACATTCTATGTTTCCCACTATCTCCCCCCACTGTCCCTGTTGCCAAACACGAGAAGCGGATTTACTCCATATGTTCTGGACCTCTCTGTCCTTGTCTCCTTACTCAGTAGATGTTTGGAAAACTTTGGTGAACCTGATTGAGTCTAATCACTGGAGCACCGTCAAACACTTTCTACTGGGGTTATACCCTTGACTTAAGGGTTCGAAGGTTATGCGTGTTTATGTCCTTGTTGTTAGTGAGCTGTTCCATGAGAAAGCCGATAAATGTAATTGAAAGTGTCTGAAGCGACAGGCCATAGCTTGCAAAATATACCAACATTTTAGGGATGTATTTAGCAACTGGTCTGTTAACTAAAGGACCGGGAAGTATACCTTCACTGGGTGCACATTGTGCATGAGCCAAATGGGCCGTGTCTTTTGAAACGTAACCTGAACTGATTAAAGCTCCATTATCAACTAATTCCTTAAGTACTTTGTTTAATATATCTCAATCACCATGCCAATCATAGAGGTGGGAACAGTGCCTTTGAGGTGCTTGAAAGGAATGTGCACGTCTGATTGTGGTTTAATGTTGCATTTTATTGAATAGTATAATTTAAGAATATGTAATTACTCATGTGGATGCAAACAGGAAATAGTGTTTCCGTCGCTTCTATTCCAAAATTGTGTTCCCTGTCTACTTCTAAGAGGAATCGTGGCAACCAAAAATGTACAAACAGAAGTTGCATTGAAATCAATAAATGTGGTTGAATAAATCATATTATATTTTGTAATAAGTAGAATCGGCAAAAGATCAGTGACCTGCATATTATAATCTGCGTGTTTACATTGTCGAAAATGATAGCCATAACCAAACCTTTCCTTAAATAATTCTGCACTGTTTACTTGCGGTTTTGTGCAGTGTTCCGGTTGAGTGCAATTGTTCTTCTCATATGTGGAATGAAACTGATGAATATGCCAATTACTGTAATATTGGTAACACTACTTGATTTTGTAATGATCCATACTCATATAAATATCATGGTCTTCAAATGATGCATATACTTTTAGATCAGACATCACTAGTTTAATGGTAACAATTTCTCATGGGCTTACATGGGATCCTGGAGAGGGTATAGCATCTAAATTAAGAAGAAAATAGTGTGGTACTTGCATAGTCCTCGAGTCTAGAATCTGAAAGTTGATTTTAGCTCATTTGATGCCATCCTTTAGTGGATTTGCGGTAAGACTCACATTAGATGTGCTTCTCAAAAAGCGGAAAGAGGGTAAATTCTGGTGATGCTTTACAATGACTGTAAATGGAGTTTGATGATCTGGCAGGCAGTGCCCGTGTAACAATCCCCAATGTTATAAATATACCAGAGAATGACATTTGATTTTCAAATCGCCTCTTATCAATACATCCAAGGTGAATTAATTCAAATACTTTTTGATGCAGTTTTTGATGGTACTAATCTTGTTGCATTGAAGTGGTGGGGTTGGTGGGACAGAATGAGGCATTTGTGGAACAGATTCTGTGAACTTTGTGCATTTGTCCAGGTTGGGCGGAGTTGGTTGGACGCTCTCAGTTCAAGTGAAATGTCCTGAATAGGATTCAGCTGCAGACTAGCCATGAACAGAGGTTGACTGAACAGATTCGGCCATACTGTGAGGCTGAAAACAGTCAATAGAAACCTGGCGATTTGTCTTAGATCATGGTAGTGGCGGCCAGATCACAGCGTGTGCTTTTTACAGCTAGTACAAAAAAAATCTTCCTAAAGTCGACAATAGAGGAATTACTATTGGAAGTAAAACATATCTTGTACTATGGCCGGTGCTAGTGTCAACAATGGGACCCTGCGGATGGATGCAACCACATTGTTATTTCTTTTATGCTGAAACTGTATGACTGGGATACTTCTTAATGCAGAAGACAGCTGAGTTAATTTAAGTAACTGATTATGATGCCTTTGCATATCATTGGTCCTGCACGTGTTTCTGTTTGTATGGGATTCATGTATGGGCAGGGCTTCGAAGAGGTACCATTGCTGAAAGAGTGGTCCCTTGCTTTACTGTTTTAGTTGTGGTAATGCTTTGAATCAGAACTAGGGACATTTTTTGGCTTTACTCCTTTTTGATGTTCTATGTACTGCCTATGAGGGTGAGGAGGCTGTTTGAACATGTGTACTCTCAGTACCGTGTGACAACATTTTTTCATCGGGTGGGTGGTGACTGTATCTATGTTAGGAGATCACATTCCTTTACTCCGACTCCCATTTACAGATATGTTAGAAGTACTGTGTGTATACATGTAACTCATTTGTGGTACCAATATCGCTCCAGCTTTACAATAGAGTTTACGATCTCAGTCACGTCACAAAATGCCATTCTCTACCTCCACCATACTCCTTCAATGTCATAACTCAATTTTCACAAACATGACTTGCAATAAGATTTGTGAACCTAATGGCAAACTGCTTCTCTGCGTGATAAGGTCCTAATTATTGTATGCTACTTGAACAGTTAGGATTTTCTGAGAAACTACAGCTAGCTTACTCCAGGCTGATCCTTGGATTTAAAAGAAAAACAAAGGGTAGCTTTTGTTACTTCTTTATTGATGTTGGCTGCAATGAGGTGATGTCACTTCCTGACAGAACATGTAAGCTTTGGGAAACATGAAAACGGTTTTGGCTCAATGACCACCTGTATTGTGAGGATTTATGGCAGTGGGCTGAACAAATGTTTTCTCTTGCATACACTTGTAACATGCAGTTAACTTTACAAAACAGTATAAAGGCTGATTCACTAAAGTGATTTAAAGGGTAGACGCTTTTGGGGGACACATTAAAAATGATCATAAAAATAAAAGCTTCTGCAACCCACCGGATTGCCCTGTGGGAGTACATGCATAGCACAGTAGACATTTGCATTAATTGAGAGCTCTGTGAATTACTTCATTTCACAACACGAAACAGAGCATAGATAGATGCAAGCGAATTAAAGACAAGATCGGGAAATGGGGAACTCAAATTGAGATATACTTTACCACGATCCTGCTGTTTTAAAATGCAACGGAGGTTCACCCATCTTTTCATGAAGTACCTGTGTGTGTGTTGGGCTCTCTGTGTGCAGAAAAGCAGAGGCCCACAGACACCTTGTGGATGATTTTCTGACTTGGTTCCATATACCCATCACAGGTACTAGGTCTGTCTTATGACATTGACCAGGGTGACACACTGCTCATGAAGGATAAAGAGACTGAGGCTTAATGACAATGCTCATGTCTGTGCTTTGTCCGTGAATAGAATAAATAAATACAAATAGTTTTTTTAAACCTATTTTTAAGCGCGTTACTAAACTAAGATGTGATCTTGTACAGGGCAATTATCTGAAACCAAATCAGCGCAGGTTATTTTGCCAACGCAGGTACCTATGTTAGGACAACTAACAATGTAATAACAGCACTCTCACAATTGCTTTATTAACCTTCCTGCTTTCTCAAATTTGCTTGGAAATGCACGATTTTTCTTCTTTTTTTTCAAAATTTTCTTGGGGGGGGGTAACCTCCCCAAACCACCCTTTTGGGGTTCGGGCTTGCATGCTGCGCTCGCTCGCTACGGTGCTGTATGCAAATCACTTTGGCCCCACCACTTTCAGATTTCACCCACCGCCCCTGGGGACGTCCCTCCCAGGTGGCCTCCACCAATGCAAAGCGGCCCAGGGGGTCAGCCCAGCGCCGTGAGTGAGTGCAAGAGTTTTTCTAGCCAAAATCCCGGTACCTCGGGACCCAGAGGTAAACCCCGCGTGGACTAACAGCTTATATTCCCCTCTCTGGAGCGCCTGACAAGTGTTACCGATCAAGTGTGTTTCTTGCAACAGAACAATATCAGGGGAATGGCACCTAAGGAACTGAAGAACCACACTTCTTTTAATGTTGTGACCTAAGCCATTGACATTCCAGGAGAGGATGGTAAGGGTTCTAGAAAGTAGCTGTGTCATGACGGTGAGAGTGGAGGGTCAAGTAGACAGCACGTCCGGGAGGGCACCACCCGTGGTGGCCAGGCCCCGGGACCGCTCAAAGTATGGGACCGAATAGAACATGTGTTCCCCGGGAGCTGGGTAGCAGCCAAGGCATCAGGCTCTGCAATATGGGACCCAGGACAGACAAAAGGGCATGACTAAAGACGACTCTGCTGAAGATACAAGGATAGATAAATGAGGCTATGTGACCATAGGAAACTCTGCTGAGAACAAAATTGAACAACAACATAGTAACAAAACATTGCCAACCCCCCACCCCATAACCCTCCCCCCACCCTGCTTCCCTGCCCGCGGATTTAAAACTATCCACACCCTAACTAGGCAGAGTGCCTGTCGCCCTCCCACTCATAATTGGGGTACTAGGTGAGACGCCAGTGCCACTAAGCATGGGTGGAAAATCCGTTCCGCTCGCGGATTTTGCCGATTTTCGGTAAATTTGAAATCCGCAAACTCTCGCAAATCTACTGAAAATCCGCAAATTCGCACGCAGCGGATTTTTTTGCTTGGTGATACAATATTGCGGCGTTCACTTACCGTCATTCAGCGTTTGCCGAGTTGTTTTTCTCGATATTTTGCGAGTGCTGCGCCATTTTGGATCTTGCTGCGGGATCCCGCGGGAGTTTGGCGATGCATCGCGAGAGTTCGCAATTGCGAACATGTAGATGCGGAGGGCAGCAACAATCTCGCACTCGCGAAATTACAAAATTTGCAATTCTGCACAAGAAATCCACTAGCAAGCAGCATAAACCTTCTGAAAATGATGATTTTTATCAGAATAACTCCTCAGGTTGACATTTGCCTGCACTTTTTTGGATTTGAGGCCTTTTTGACTTTCTTTGGATCACTTTTGGATCAACTTTCACAAGTAAGTTTGTTTGGGGCATTACAGTTGCTGTTCTGCAGAAAAACGAGTTTTGCAAAACTGAAAGCACTCAGCAGGTGCAAAAGTTCACTCATCATTAGTAACCATTCCCTGTAGTGCTTCCTGAGGGGCCCCTCCAGAGTTCAGTTGCCTACGTTTGTTTGGGGCATTACAGTTGCTGTTCTGCAGAAAAACGAGTTTTGCAAAACTGAAAGCACTCAGCAGGTGCAAAAGTTCAAACTCATCATTAGTAACCATTCCCTGTAGTGCTTCCTGAGGGGCCCCTCCAGAGTTCAGTTGCCTACTTGCAACTATTCTATGACCCTGCTCTGACCTTCACAGCAGGCTCATAGAATAGCTACAAATAGGCCACAAAGGTCCTGGGAAAAAAATTGCACTGCAACAGAAAGCAAATTACAGATAAGAAAGCAGGTGCCAGGCAGGAAGTTTAAATTCAGTGACACATTAATCAACCCCAAATTAATTCATGTCAGTTGAAGCAGGGCAGGTGTGCTTGCTTTCCCCCCCCCCATAATCTACAGTGATGTACCAGAGGGTGGCATGGGTGAATCAGAGGGTGGCAGTGGTGAAACAGAGAGTGCTGTGAACCTGTGATGATGAACCAGACGTAGAAACAACAAAGTCGCGACCGTTGCGAGCCGACAAGTAAGTTCGCAATTGCGAACTGGTACAAAACCCTCGCGAACTGGCAGAAACCCTTGCGAACACAAAAAAAATCTGCAAATTCGCGAGAATTCGTGGATTTTGCGGATTGCGAGTTCACAAATACGCAAATTCGCGAACGCCAGATTCGCAAAATTCGCCCATGCTTAAGTGTCACTTGCCCGACTCAAAGAAGCAATGTAAACAAAATACACAAGTAAGATCATATCGTAAGACTTATGCAACATTCACATAATAGAAAAGTTACTTGTCAGTCAGCTGGTGCGGCCTGATCGCGTCCGAAGGAAAAAGGACCCAGGAACATAGGTCATTATGAAAGGTGGAAGCCAGTTGCCTCGGACAGCTGCAGCAATCGCTAGGGAGCTGCATATCAAAGACCACAACTTTATCGGATATGTCCCGCCGTAACAAGGAGAAGTCACTCCACTCCATCAAGAGGTCTGGTGAACAGTTCTTGGCTTTCTGGCATATGTTCTTCTCGTGAGAGCTCATCTGGCGTAGATCGGTTCCGCGGGGAACCCCCGACCCTGCGCCAGCCCTCTAGCCAGTCCCACACCTCCTCCGGCGAGAGAAAGAACCATGTTTTCCCATCCATCTCGACGCGTAGTTTCGCAGGGAAGAGCATGAAGTATTTGACTCCCTTCTCTCGCAATGCCCTTTTGACCTCCAGAAAGCTGTGACGTCTCGCCTGCACTGTCACTGTGAAATCAGGGAACATGGAGATGAGAGTGTTTTCTAAAAGAAAAGGCGGGCCGGACCTAGCCGCTTGAAGTATAGCGTCTCGATCTCTAAAGTTAAAGACCCTCGCAATGATGGTGGCGGGGGGGGCCCCGGGCTTACGTCTACCGCCCGGGACCGTGTGTGCTCTTTCAATGGAGAAATAACTCGAGAGCTGTTTTGGTTTAAGGTGCTTCGTGACTAGGGACTCCACAAATAGGTCAGCTGAGGGCTCCTCCATTCGCTCCGGAACCCCTAGGATACGGATGTTGTTCCGGATATATGACGTTACCACGCATACTTTTACAACGCATACTTTTACAACGCATTTTTTACAAAGCAAATACTATTAAAACGCATTATTTTACAATGAATACTATTACAACGCAATATAGGGGTCCATTAGGATGATGGGCGGACTTTGCCCGCCCGTCATCCTATCGTAAATAGGGACCGCCCGCCATAAGGGCGGGGGTCCTGGGGGTGCCATTAGGATGTGCCCGCCACAGTGGCGGGCACATCCTGTATTTTCAGCATTGTGGCGGGCGGTGCTCTCTGCACCGCCCGCCACAATGCTGAAATGCACTTTCACATTTTCATTTGCAAAGCGGCAGGCACCGCGCGGTGCCTGCCGCTTTGCAAATGACAATGAAGGGGGGTACCACAGGTACCCCCCATGTGCACCCCCCCAACTGTACTTCACTCTGGGGGCCCGCAAGGGCCCCACAGAGTGAAGACCACATGCCTTTCCGTGGCGGCATTTCCGCCACGGAAAGGCATTGAAAAATGCCCATTATAATGTGGCTGGCGGTGTCTGATAGACACCGCCACCATGTTATCCCTTTTCCGCCCGGGCCGCAAGGCGACAGGGGCGGAAAACAGGCGGGCGGTGTTTCCAAACCGCTGCGGTCCCCTCCGCCATCGTAATATGGCGGGGGGAATGCAGGGAAGGATGTTGGGCGGATTGCCTCTGCCAGGGTGGCGGTGCCACCGCTACCCTGGCGGAGGCAATCCACCCAACATCCTAATTGACCCCTAAGTGTTTATAATGAAAAAGTACCATTACAATGATTTCCTTTAAAACGCATACCATTACAGCGCAAATATATATATATATTTTTTTTTCATAAATACAACCTGGCACGGGATGCAGGGAAAATAGGGGTTTTGGGTGGGGAAGTGTATTAAAATGTTATTAAAAAACTAAACGTACTGTTACGAAATGCAAGTTTTTAAATATAATTAATACTCAAGTATTAAAATTAATACTCGAGTATTACAATTATTACTACTATTATTTAAAAATGACATACTTTGCCAAGTCGCTGATATACTGAAATTAATATTTTTGTACATTATTTAAGAAAAATAACAATATATTTTCGTAAACTCAAACATTTCACATAGACAGAGTCGCCATTTTAAACTATGTATTTTGAAAAAATGTCCTTCTACTCTTTCCATGAAATCATACCACAACAATACTTTCAAAATGGATGCCAAAACGGAACGAGAAATTCTAAACTAAACTTTTTGAAACGCTAAATTAAATTAATACTTTCCACATTAAGTAATAGCTTATTTTAACACAATACCAACGGTGTATTTTACACTAAAAACGATGACCCTCACTAAAACTTATAAATACAAGCAAGACACCATTTTTAACTCAGTTGATTATCAACTAGCAGGGTGACCAGATGTCAAAAGCTGACCCTCTAACCCCTTGACCGTGATATCAGCTGTAGCCTACTTTCAAGCATTTTTCACAGAAATACAAGTAAGTTTGTAAACGAAAAATATAAATGTTAGCTCAAACCTTTTTAAACGTTGAAAATAATAATTATAACTTACTTTTTTTTAAATAAAACATTTTTAAGCATTACAGAATCGAAACACCTACATATATCACTTAAAAAGCCAACAACAATTTAACCCGAGCATTTTGTAAACGAAATAGTTTGAACATTTAAATTAAATTCGTAACCAAAGTTAAATGTAATTTTCGTTTAAATTGACAACAAATTTTTTTTTAAAGAAACACTCCTACAAAGTGTGTCGAGAAAACAACCTTTGCTAAATACAGCATTTTCTTAAAAGAACCACACTTCTCTACAACATTTATTTACAGGTACTTGTAAACTATTTGTATAAAATAATTAATTATTATTTTACACATCAAAACATTTAATAATTTATACCTTATATTTCCAAATTTTTCCACAGAAAAAAAGGACGATTAAACAACACTTTTTCTATATTGATAAAAAATTGTCTCGTTAAAAAGAGGGTAAATATTTTTTTCATTAAATAAATGTATGAAAAATAAGTAAAGTGAGGGAGAGTAAAGGTAATAAATTACTGTTCTAACTTCATCATAATGCAGCAGTAGGAAATATGTGAGATGATGTACAGAAATAAAATATTATTTCACCACCAAGAAGGTACAGATGAAGGGTAAGAGTGGGATGGTGCAGAAATAACAATTAGTAGATCAACTCCAGGAAAGAACAGCATAAGAAAAAGTGATGGATATTACATGTGTTGCAATTAGTATTCTTAATTTAGTAACTTGAGGCAGAAGGAAAAGAGTGAGATACTTTCAGAACACTAAATTAAATGTAACTAAAACAGAATAATATTGTCACTTTTTACTACATCGCAAACATTGAAATCAATAATGACATTAAATATTTTTATACATTTTTTAGATACTCAAAGAGATCTTCTACAACCCTCTGACCAACAGAAAAAAACAAACAACCAAGAAAGCCATCAAAAATCCAGAAGCACGTCCAAAATCCGGGCAAGAAATATACAACAAAATTAAAAGGTAATTGAAAGTAAATTTGACCCCAAATAGCATACCTAAGTAGTCTGCAAGACAAATAGCAAAATTTCAATTATATATCACTCAAATATGTCGCAAACATTATCAAATCTTTTGAAAAAAAACAGTGTAAGTAAAAATTACTATTCTTACTCAATAAATGTGCTAAACATGTATGGATGTCAATTAGTAATCTAACTGCAGGAAGGTGCATCAGTAGGGAAAGTGCTGGATAGTGTAGCGGTATCAATTCCTATTCTAACTCCAGGTAAGTGCTGCAGTTGAAAAAGTGCTGGATAGTATAGAAGTATCAATTACTATTCTAACTCCATTAAAATGCTGCCGTAGGGAAAGTGCTGGATAGTGTAAGAGTATCAATTACTATTTTAACTCCAGGTAAGTGCTGCAGTAGGGAAAGTGCTGGAGAGTGTAGAGGTATCAATTACTATTCTAACTCCAGGTAAGTGCTGCAGTTGAAAAAGTGCTGGATAGTATAGGAGTATCAATTACTATTCTAACTCCATTAAAATGCTGCCGTAGGGAAAGTGCTGGATAGTGTAAGAGTATCAATTACTATTTTAACTCCAGGTAAGTGCTGCAGTAGGGAAAGTGCTGGAGAGTGTAGAGGTATCAATTACTATTCTAACTCCAGGTAAGTGCTGCAGTAGAAAAAGTGCTGGATAGTGAAGGGGTATCAATTACTATTCTAACTCCAGCAAAGTGCTGCAGTAGGGAAAGTGCTGGATAGTGTAGGGGTATCAATTACTATTCTTACTCCAGGAAAATACTGCAGTAGAGAAAGTGCTGGATAGTGTAGAGGTATCAATCTCTATTGTAACTCCAGGTAAGTGCTGCAGTAGGGAAAGTGCCGAATAGTGTAGTGGTATCAATCACTATTCTAACTCCTGAATGTTGCTGTAGTGGTGATAATGTAGGTTATTTGAAGAGTTTCCATTTTTAAACTAACTCCAAAAAAAGGCTGCAGTGTGTAAAATGTGAGTGACTATAAATTTCAAATTACAATGCAAAAAATGATTCTTCTTTCCCTTTCAAAATGTCGTTGAAAAAAGAATGCTGATTTTCCTAAGTTTTTTCATCTATAATTTCTGATTTCTCCAGTTGTAAACACAAACCACAGAGGAAAACAAGATCATCAAACGAAAACAAGCAAGATAAAATAATTTCTAAAAACAGCAAACAAAGAGAACAAAACAACAGCAAGAACAAAAGGTATTTTTAAAAAAACACCATATTTTCAAACATAGCAACAAGCAAATATTCTGAAATACCCATTAGTACATGTAAACATACTTAACATGAAAAATAAAATACAATGTAGCAGTAGAGAAAGTGCAGGATAGTGTAGGAGTATCAATCACTATTCTAACTCCAGGTAAATGCTGCAGTAAGGAAAGTGCAGCATAGTGTAGGGATATCAATTACTATTGTAACTCCAGGAAAGTGCTGCAGTAGGGAAAGTGCTGGATAGTGTAGAGGTATCAATTACTATTTTAACTCCAGGTAAGTGCTGCAGTAGAAAAACTGCTGGATAGTGTAGGGGTATCAATTACTATTCTAACTTCAGGTAAGTACAGCAGTAGAAAATGAGCTGGATAGTGTAGGGGTATCAATTACTATTTTAACTCCAGGTAAGTGCTGCAGTAGGGAAAGTGCTGGATAGTGTTGAGATTTCAATTACTATTCTAACTTCAGGAAATTGCTGCAGTAGGGAAAATGCTGGATATTGTGGGGGTATCAATTACTATTCTAACTCCAGGAAAGTGGCGCAGTAGGGAAAGTGTGAGTGACTGTTTAAATTGCAAAAAAATATGCACAATATGATATTTCTTTCAATTTCTAAATGTCGTTAAAAAAGGAATGGTCATTTTCCTTTCTTTTTATCTAGAATTTCACAAATATCCAGTTCTACACGGAAACCTAACAGAAAAACAATAAAATCAGCAAACGAAAATAAACAAGACAAAATAATTTCCAAAAACAGCAATCCAAGAGAACAAAAGAACAGCACAAACCAAAGGTATTTGAAAAAAACACACCTTATTTTTAAACATAGCAACAAGCAAGAATTCAGAAACACACTTTAATACATCTAAACATACTTAACATGAAAAATAAAATACAGTGCTGTAGTAGGGAAAGTGCTGTATAGTGTAGGGGTATCAATCACTATTCTAACTCCAGGAAAGTGCTGCAGTAGGGAAAGTGCTGGATAGTGTAGGGGTATCAATTACTATTCTAACTCCAGGTAAGTGCTGAAGTAGTGAAAGTGCTGGATAGTGTTGAGGTTTCAATTAGTATGCTAACTCCAGGAAAGTGCTGTAGTAGGGAAAGTGCTGGATTGTGTGGGAGTATGAATTACTATTCTAACTCCAGTAAAGTGCTGCAGTAGAAAAAGTGCTGGCTAGTGTAGGGGTATAAATTAGTATTCTAACTCCAGGTAAGTGCTGTAGTAGGGAAAGTGCTGGATAGTGTGGGAGTATGAATTACTATTCTAACTCCTGTAAAGTGCTGCAGTAGAAAAAGTGCTGGCTAGTGTAGGGGTATAAATTAGTATTCTAACTCCAGGTAAGTGCTGCAGTAGTGAAAGTGCTGGATAGTGTAGGGGAATCAATTACTATTCTAACTACAGGTAAGTGCTGCAGTAGTGAAAGTGCTGGATAGTGTTGAGGTTTCAATTAGTATTCTAACTCCAGGAAAGTGCTGCAGTAGAGAAAGTGCAGGATAGTGTGGGGGTATCAATTACTATTCTAACTCCAGGTAAGTGCTGCAGTAGAAAAAGTGCTGGATAGTGTAGGGGAATCAATTACTATTCTAACTCCAGGTAAGTGCAGCAGTAGAAAAAGAGCTGGATAGTGCAGGGGTATCATTTAGTATTTTAACTCCAGGTAAATGCTGCAGTAGGGAAAGTGCTGGATAGTATTGAGATTTCAATTAGTATTCTAACTCCAGGAAGGTACTGCAGTAGGGAAAGTGCTGGATAGTGTAGGGGTATCAATCACTATTCTAACTCCAGGAAGGTGCTGCACTAGTGGAAGTGCTGGCTAGTGTAGGGGTATCAATTAGTATTCTAACTCCAGGAAAGTGCTGCAGTAGGGAAAGTACTGTATAGTGTAGGGGTATCAATCACTATTCTAACTCCATGAAAGTGCTGCAGTAGGGAAAGTGCAGAAAAGTGTGGGGATATCAATTACTATTCTAACTCCAAGAAAGTGCTGCAGTAGGGAAAGTGCTGGACAGTGTAGAGGTATCTATTACTATTCTAACTCCAGGAAAGTGCTGCAGTAGGGAAAGTGCTAAAAAGTGTAGGGGTATAAATCACTATTGTAACTCCAGGAAAGTGCTGCAGTAGCAAAAGTGCTGAATAGTGTGGGGGTGGGTATCAATAACTATTTTGACTCCAAGAAAGTGCTGCAGTAGGGAAAGTGCAGAAAAGTGTGGGGATATCAATTACTATTCTAACTCCAAGAATGTGCTGCAGTAAGGAAAGTGCTGGATAGTGTAGATGCATCTATTACTATTCTAACTCCAGGAAACTGCTGCAGTAGGGAAAGTGCTAAAAAGTGTAGGGGTATAAATCACTATTGTAACTCCAGGAAAGTGCTGCAGTAGGGAAAGTGCTGGATATTGTGGGAGTATCAATTACTATTCTAACTCCTGTAAAGTCCTGCAGTAGGGAAAGTTGCGGATAGTGTAGGGGTATCAATTACTATTCTAACTCCAGGAAAGTGCTGCAGTAGAGAAAGTACTGTATAGTGTAGGGGTATCAATCACTATTCTAACTCCAAGAAAGTGCTGCAGTAGGGAAAGTGCAGAAACGTGTAGGGATATCAATTACTATTCTAACTCCAGGAAAGTGCTGCAGTAGGGAAAGTGCTAAAAAGTGTAGGGGTATAAATCACTATTGTAACTCCAGGAAAGTGCTGCAGTAGGGAAAGTGCTGGATAGTGTGGGAGTATCAATTACTATTCTAACTCCTGTAAAGTGCTGCAGTAGGGAACGTGCTGGATAGTGTAGGGGTATCAATTAGTATTCTAACTACAGGAAAGTGCTGCAGTAGGGAAAGTACTGGATAGTGTAGGGGAATCAATCACTATTCTAACTCCAAGAAAGTGCTGCAGTAGGGAAAGTGATGAAAAGTGTGGGGATATCAATTACTATTCTAACTCCAGGAAAGTGCTGCAGTGGGGAAAGTGCTGGATAGTGTAGAGGTATCTATTACTATTCTAACTCCAGGAAAGTGCTGCAGTAGGGAAAGTGCTAAAAAGTGTAGGGGTATAAATCACTATTGTAACTCCAGGAAAGTGTTGCAGTAGCGAAAGTGCTGAATAGTGTGGGGGTATCAATAACTATTCTAACTCCAAGAAAGTGCTGCAGTAGGGAAAGTGCAGGATAGTGTGGGGGTATCAATTACTATTCTACCTCCAGGAAAGTGCCTCAGTAGGGAAAGTGTAAGTTTCTTTTTATAAACTTAAAGTAAATATATGCACAGACTTGATAAAATATTTTTTTTCCTTGCAGATAATGTCTACTCATCCCACAGCAAGATACATCAAATCCCGAAAAGGAAACCAACTTTTAAATCATGCAGGTTACATTTATTGTAAGGAAAGGATAAGTTTCCCTAGAGATCATTGGAGGTGCGTGCAATACTTTTCAACCCGTTGCAGCGGCAGAGCGGTTACGGTTGATGATATCATTATAAAAACAACTGACCATAACCACTCTGCCTCTGCAATGGAGGTTGATGTCAGAGAAACCGTAAATGAAATGAAGGTACTTGCAAGCACCTCCAATGATTCTACAGGATCCATTTTACGAGAGGTTGCTCAGCATGTCCCTAGTCATGTAGCTAGTAATATGCCTACCATCCATATTTTGAGAAGAATTATTCAACGTCAAAAGCAGGCAAGTAATACACAAACAAATACACCTCATACCTTTTCTGACATAGTTATTCCTCACGAACTCACTATTTCTTTTGCTGATGAACCTTTCCTTCTGCATGATAATGGAAACCCTCAAAAACGTATATTAATTTTTAGTACACCTCGCAACCTTGTAAAACTTGATAGTGAAATTTGGATGAAGGATGAGACGTTTAAAAGTACACCCCATCCATTCACCCAAATTTATACTATACATGCTAAAATTAACAATAGTGTGATTCCCCCTAGTATATAGTTTGCTGCCTGATAAGACTTCTGCAACTTACACTGAACCTTTATCAGTTATAAAATCAAAAACAAACCAAAGCTCTAGGAAAATTAATATTGATTTTGAATTGAGCATGATCAATGTGATCACCAAAACGTACACGGATACCCAAATTCAGGGGTGTTTTTTCCATTTTTCCCAGGAATTCTGGCGTAAGTTACAGAAAACACCCCTAGTTACAGAATACTCCTCAGACAGCAAACTACAGGTAGAATTAAAAAAACTGACTGCTCTTTGTTTTGTCCCTCCCGAAAGTGTAGACGAGTACTACACTGCCATTACAGAGTCTGATTATTACATTGCAAATGAGTAAAAATTGGCACCCATTCTAAATTATATGGAAGACACATGGATTGTACACCTAAGCAGATCGGGTCGCAGGAGGAAGCCACGTTTCCATGTGGAGTGGTGGAACTGTTATTTGAGTTGCTTACAGGGAGAGGCAAAAACAAATAATGCCATTGAGGGATGGCATAACTCCTTCAACCATCTAATTGGTAAACCCCACCCTAATTTCTACTCTTTTTTGGAAACTTTGAAGAAGGAGCAAAGTTTTCAGGAAATGAGAATTTCCCAAACTTTTACAGGTAGTCTAAACTCACGAATAACTCAAAAAACAAAGGAAATGTCTGAGAGACCTGGAAAATCTAGCTAACATTCTTAGTTTTTAATTATCTTTTACACATTACTTTCCTGCTTTGCTCTAAATTTATATCCTCTCTAAATGTAATTGGCTATTACATTTTTCTACATTTTTTAATTTAAAAAAAGAAAGTCGGGTCTCCTTACCTTTAGTTGTCTTCTATTTTCTTTTTTCTTCATTTCGCAACTTTAAAAAACCCTTAGTTGCAAATCATTTCAAAAATCCAAATTTTCCAAGATATTTATTCTTTCCCTTTTTAAAAAAAAGAATCCAGTCTACTTCTGTATATTTTTCAGATTTTTGATTTATAAAGAAATGCATTTTTGAAAAATATTAAAAATCTTCTGTTCTTCTCTTTTCGCCAAAATTGTTAAAAAAAAAGCTTCTTCAAATGAGTAAGCATGACTTTCAAAATTATTATCTTTACTGAAAATATGTTTTTTCAAAAATAATTTAATTACAAAAGCAAAAAAGGAATCCATCATTTTTCAGATTGGATTTTTTCAAATTCACCCATCTCCTTTAGCATATTCTAGAAGGCCACAACATAATTTTAAATCGAAAAAATGTTGTAAAAAAAAGAGAGATCCTTTTTTTCTTGACTTTTCTTTTACCAATAAATCACATTTCATTTGCATTAACATGCAATTTTTTTATAAAACATCCAAATTTTTTCAAAAGCTGAACAAAAATCCTTCTCTGTTTGGAAGCAATATTTATTTCAAAACACAATACCTTATGCATCTTAAATCACTCCACGACATTTCTATTTTCTCATAAATATCTTTGTAAAATGCTAAGAACCATATATTTTTGATGTAAATTATGCCAAAAAATGCACATACCATTTTCATAATCCACTTGTGAAATTTTTTTTTTCAAAAAGCACTCCATGTGTAAACAAAAATGTTCTTGTATCTTCAATATTTCATTTTTCAAAATACAACGTTATAACAGTACTATAATTTGATCCATCTTTATAATCCTACTCTGTACATTACGTCAAATTATTAACATTTCTCTCTGAACTCTGCTTATACATTTAAACTATTTTCAACAAAAGACAAAAAGAATAACTCTCGTAAATATTTCCTACAAAATACCAACACATTTTTTTGGTAAACCTGAAGTCGAAGAAACCGACAAATCCCTTTCAAACCACGTGATCTCTCAGAACTTTGTTAACCAACACAGCAATTCAAAACAAATCATGCTTAGCCAAGAAACTTGATAATACAACTGTTTACTTTCAAAGAAGCTTTTTTCAACAATTATATAACCACTTTTATGTCTTTCTTAAGTGAAACAAAAACAATCGATAAATTCAAAAATGCATTTTTTTACATTGCTTCCGTAGCGGTAACAAAAGTTTAAAACATGAACATCTTAGCTTATTTTTTGAAATAAAGACAACTTTTTCTAAACAAAATAAACATTTATTACTTTTTTTCCCCAGACCCGACATAGGCATACACTAGCTATACGATTATCGACATGCTTTTTTACGTACATTACATCATTTACGTATATTGCAACCTCTCTTTATCCTTCCCTAACAATAAATGTATACCTTTTTAATTTAAGTACTTTAAATTAAGTTTAAAATGTTTCCTACCTGGACGCAGATCAGTTTCCAGCTGCTTCCACCTTGGATACTCTTCAAAATGGCCGCTTACGCTCAAGTTTACATCGTTACGTAATTGGATGCTGCTACGATAAAAAAAGGACTACTTTATTTATTAATATTTAATAAATTGTATTTATTTTATTTAATAATGTTTCCCTTATAATAAAAATATGGAAAAATATGGAAAAAATTCTTAATAATACAAATAAATGTTCTATGTGTTTAAAAAAAAATACATATTTTTGAAACTATGTTATCGTATTTTTATTGTATTCAATTTAACATGCATTACTTCTTTTTCTTATTATATATTTTGTAAAATTATATATATTTCTCCTTACCTCTTTTCTGTTTCCTTTTCCCTTCTTTATATCTTCTTTCGTCTTCTTTCCAACAATCTTTTTCTGTTCCGCAGGACTTATAGCATCTAGCATGAAAATAAAAGAAGGACAATGTTTGCCATTGGTTTCAATGTTAAAACGTGGGAACCAATCTTCCATTAATTATATCTATACCATTCTATTTTGTAAAAATGTAAATATATTTTTTTTAAACTGTTATGATCCATTTACATAATTAGGTATACTTTTAAAAATTATTTATTAAACCATTTTTTTAATGTTAAATAAACCAAAAATAATATTTTTAATAAATTGATAACTTTATTATTAGTAATACAAATAATAATTCTTCTCTTTAAAAATGTTGTTAAAAAAAACTGTTTTACTTAACTTAATATATATTTTTCAAAAATTAAACTAGTTATACAAAATTTACATAATTAAATAAATGTATTGATCTTCAAAACATTTTTCTATTAATAAATAATACTGTAAAAAATACTGTAGTATAAATATTTAAGCTACATATAAAGAATAATAAGAAATAATAGACTAGTATTACATTTTCAGCAAATTCAAAAGTATATTACATGGCATTATTTTTTACAAAATTTCCAAAGTATTTTTTGTAATTTTTAGTATCGTTAATAATTATTTTTATGTTAAATTTCATATATTTTAAATAATTATACTTTTAAAAATACTTTAGTATTAATATTTTTTCGATTAAAAAGAATAATTATAAATAATACTCTGGTATTAATTTTTCACCAAAAAATAAACTTTAATAAATTCCTTTAAAATATTTAAAAATTACCAATTTATTTTTTTGCAAATCTTTATTATCATTTTAATAATAATACTTCTGAAAATACTCTAGTATTAATATGTAATCATAAAAAAACATTATTTACAAATAATACTCTAGTATTAAAATATACATATAATGCGTTGTGAATGTACATGCGTTGTAAAGGTACTTGCGTTGTAATAGTATGCGTTCTAAAAGTATGCGTGGTAAAAGTCTTTACGTTGTAAAAGATGCGTGGTAATGGTATTGCGTGTTAAAAGATGCGTTGTAACAGTTATATACCGTTGTTCCTTCTCGCCCTCCCTTCATAATCATCCAGTTGTTCACTCATCTGCTTCTGCTGTTTCTGAAGCTGGGCGACTTGCTGCTGAAGCGTGGATGTGCCATCAATGAAAGTCGTCGTTTTGCCCTCCACTTCCTTGACTTTAGTGTCCATTTTGCGCAAGTCAGCACGCAGGAGAGTCACCTCTATATTTACGGAATCGATTCGGGTCTGAAGAGAGGAGCGGACTCCAGCGATAGCCTCCATTACGTCCTCTAGGGTGAGTGTCTTTGTCCCTTGCGATGGGGATGCGAGCTTCGGGTCTCCGGGGGGGGCAGCCTCCTTGTTATCACCCCTAGTGCCCCACGAGTTCTTAGTGATCTGTCTCTGATTTGGGGGCCTTGACCCCTTGCCAGACGCCATCTTACCCGCCTGGTGGATTCCTGGAGCGAGCGGGACGAGGTGGACCCAGGATAGAGGATGGAGATCAGTTCTCTCCCGCAGCGTCAGATCCTGTCAGGAGCACAATACACAGTAACACCGGCACTCTCAGTCACGGCACCTGCAAGGCCAACCCCGCGGACGTCCGCAGATACAAGCCGCCTAAGCGTCCGAGATCTGGACGTAGAGAGTGAGATAGCTCAGGAAGTACCACGGGGCACACAGGGCGGCCCTAAGAGGGGCCTAGACCACCTGCGTTGAGGAGCAACTGTGTGTGTCGGATCGCCGTGGAGCCGCAAGGTGATGGTAGGTTCAGGAAGGGGGGGTCGCCACCCAGGCGGAGAATGGAAGCGCCAATTGCCAGGGCGCTGAAGGGCACAGTGCCAGGAGCACAACTACTGTGGTGATGTAGAGTCAGAGGACGGGACAAGTGTGATGTTCACAGTAGGTAAGTGTCCAACCCACCCCAAGTAGGCTCCTATGCAGTCCTGGCCCCCTATGGGATCTCCATCGTCAGAGAGAGGCCTTCAAACCAGGTCCAATGCAAGAGCGGCAAGATCGAGTAGTAGCCAGGGCCCCCCAGGGCACCCCCCCTCAACTCCAAGTCAAGTCCAATCTGCAGGCATCAGGCGGGGGCGCAGGTCTTCACGGGGTAGGAGGAGAGCGCATCAGAGCTACGACGATGATGGGCCCCAAAGCCGGGGCATCACGGGAATGGTGCCCCGGCACGCAAGCGACCCCTGCAGCCCTCCTCCACTCAGGCCCGGGACATCTGGTAAAGTCACTCAGGGGGGCCCACCTCACCTCAGCAGGATGGAAAGCAGGTCCGGCGGGCAGCGATGAGGCAAGACAGGTTCCGACCCCGATCTGGGTCATAAAAGAGTGCCGGTGTTTTCATTAGAGTTAATCATTTTTGCCGAAGGGAGCAGTTGAGGAAGGTCGAGGCGCCGCAAAACCGTAGCGAAGGTAAGAACTTGGCCCACTACGCGAAAACTCCGCATTAGTTTGAACGTAACTACGCATTCTGCATTTAACCGCATGGAGTTTTCTGTTAAGACCCCTCGTGTCTTTTTGTTAAACCCGCTTGTAACCTGCTAAACTTCTAGCCGTTTTTCATTTAATCCTTAAATCCGTTTAATACCGTAGTTTGAACGTAACTACGCATTCTGCTTTCTTCCGCATGGAGTTTTCTGTAAGACCCCTCGCGTCTTTTTTGTTAAACCCGCTTGTAACCAGCTAAACTTCTAGCCGTCTTATCTAACCTTTAAATCCGTTCAATACCCGCTAATTCTGGTTCCCTTGTTGGTATCCTTCTTTGTTTTTAGGGGCCGTTCTCTGAACAGTTCAGGCATCAGAGTCGCCAACAACAGCCCCCGAGAAATACGAGAAATTTTAAAATAAACAAAGGCTTCAATCGCAGCGTCTCGTTTAAACGACTACCAACAGCGTTCCATAATCACGTCTTCTTGGATAAATGACAAATGTAAGAAAGAAATGTAAATAATAACAACTTAATCAAGATCCATAGACCATTAGAGTCCTTTTTCAGAGCGCACTAATTTATGATTATAATTTCATTTTTAGCCATAAAATACCTCTGTTTACCAACTGCTACATGACGACAGAAAAGGACTTGAACGCTTGAGATTTCCTTCCCCCGCTCCTAAAGAGATGAAGAAAAGTATTGATAGGTGGTAGTAAGATGGAGGCAGTGAACACTGCTTAGACAGGTGAGACTGGTACCTGACATAATCAATAAATTAAAAGAGAAAGGATCATATGCACCCTAGGTTAATCACAATAGGAACTTAAACACCAATTTGTTCCTTTTTTCTGTGTAGTTATCACATACCGATTCCGGATATTAAAAAGAAGGAAAGGTGCCTTACTCCCTACAACTATTTCATATCCTTCTGGTTATAAATTATTTTAGGTAAGAAAATTCATTACAAAGGGCACAGCCTGATAAAATGTAACAATTTTGCCTTTTTTCTGTTTTTCCTATTAGATATCAGTTGTGATCTCTATGAGACTAGTGAGCCATTAATGTTATAGAAACTCTGATAAAAATGGAACTGTATCCTTCTTAAATTCCCTGGGTCTCCCCCGCCAACCGCCTACCCCTTACCACTCTGAATCGGTTATTATGTAATTCTATTAAGTAACGTAAACTGAACATAATTTAAAATAGGCCTCCTTTTATATCTAGACTTCCCTTTATGTTCAGACTAACCCGAATGAAATGCTAGATAGAATACATAGGGAACAATGAAATAGGTCTTGGTCTAAAAAGTTCTTAACAATAGATAGGGTGACCTTCTTTAGGATATTAAATTATATGAATGATACACCAATCTCTATGAAGTTTAGACACAAGTCTGTAATCGAAATGTTAAGGATAGAGTCCTGTTTGTGATAATTTGGAAAGATGAAATATGTATGTATGTTTGTTCCAACTACTTTTCTCAAATATGTTTTGCATCATTACATTAGCCAGGCTGAGAAATTTTTATCAATTTAAAAATAATTTTATGGTTTATGAGAGCAATGCACTGTGATCTTAAATTTATTTAAATGTCATCATTGTATTTTTTTGTCTAGAAAAATTGGCTGATCATCCATTTTGTCCTGATGAAGACAAATGCTTTTGTCGCAACGCGTTGACATACGACATACAGCCATATTCTCTACAAATAGAGAATACTACTGAAGAAAAAGAATCATTTTTATACGTTGTGAAGTCTTTTTATATATTCTGAAAACAAACACATGAACTTCATGATTTAATATGTCTATTGTGTAATTTATTAACTTTATGTGTACATTTATCTTTTTTATTAAAGAGTATCCCTTTTGATATCATTTTAGTCCATTGCAGTAATCATTTTTATTACTTCTTTATGTTCTTTGAATGTTGTTTCCATATTCAGCCTGCTCTTGTACTTTTAGCCTGCCTGGGTTTTTACCTTCACAAAAAAAAAAAAAAAAAAAAAAAAAAAATCTGGGTCCAGCCAGCAAGAGGGGAGCGAACTGGAGCTCCGAAGGTGGCAGGCCTCAAAGCCGGGGCGTCGCCTGGATGGCGCCCCGACACGCAGGCATACCCCGCAGCCCTCCTCCACTCAGGCCTGGGACAGCTTTTAAAGGGTGCTCAGGGGGGCCCGCCTCACCCCAGCAGGATGAAGAGCAGGTCTGGTGGGCGGCGACGAAACTGGACGGGTTCCGAACACAATCCAGGTCCAGCCGTTCCCAGCCAAGGCCGGTCAGGAGGTCGGTCGGAGCTAGGACATGGCCGCCATCCTGCGGGCTCCGGGGGACCTCATAGCATCGGGCTCCACCCGCCTCAGAGGAGCACCGATGGGGCCAGCACCTCTCACATGGAAGCACAGTCGGTTCTTGACGGGGTTCTCCCTAGTGGCAGAGGAGTCCCCGGTCTGAAATCGGATTAATGAGGTGGATCAGCGGGCAAGGGTCGGGAGTCGCGCTACCAAGCGACCATTCCCGTCGGCTGTTGACCACGCCCCCCTCCCCTAGATTATTAGTCTGTTGGTTTGATGATAACATATTATAGGCAATATGAACCTTGTTCTGAAAAAAAAATGAGCTTCTGAGTTGCAAAACTCTTGATTCGCATTGCTATTTTTGAGTTAAGATAACTTGTTCAGTTTCCTAAAGGTTGCGAAAAGTTCTTTGCGAACGTTTAAGAAAGATTTAATTTTAGCTTTTGAAACCATGTCTTTATAGATTTGGATGGCCTGCTTGTAAAAGGAATTATCACCGGATCATATCAAGTGCGCCATTTTCTTTCAAGCTCCTGATAAGCTTGTTTTTGGCCTAAAGGCTCATCATCGAACCAAGGTTCAGAAGGAGAAGTAATTTTATTATTGCATATCTTTGAGGGGGTAAGAAGATGAAGATTAATATCAATCTATTGCCGATAGTTGTTGGTTACATCTTCCAAATCTGCAGTAATCTCTGAAGTAGATTGGGCTAAGTGAGCATTAAGTGCCTCAGAATTTATTTTACGGCAAGGACGACCTGGGGTGCGACCCACCTGAAGGTGAACCCTAGGTTATTTAGCCTCCAATTTAAGCTGAAACATGACCGCACAATGGCCTGACCAAGATAGTGGGAGAACCAATGTAATTTAAAAGTAAGGGTTGTCAGAAAAGATGCCATCAAGAAAATGCCCCACTAAATGTGTTAGTCCCTTTATTAATTGGGCAAGACCCACACTTGCCAGAGAATATATCAAGTGAACAGAATCAGTGAAAATTGAAGTCCCCAAGTATAATAAAGTCTGAAGAATTGACTTTAATATTCCTCAACAGACTACAACTATTTAAGAAACTCATTCTCGGTCCTGGGAGCTGATATATAAGTACCCTATTGAAAGAGGAATGATTGTTAAGAGTTATTTTTGTAGGAAAGCGCTTTACCATTAGTAGTGGCCGGCAATGGCCTGGAAGTTGCTCTGAGGTAATCCCTATAAATTATCTCTAAACTCCCTCCCATTTTTCCCACACTATCTGGTCTGGAAATAGCAAACCCATGTGGCATTTCCAATAGAAGATCAGAGTCTGAGGCAGCATCTTAGTCTTAGTGACAAAAGCCACATCCAACAGGCAGGCATCTAGAATGACCGCAAAATCCACTGTGTGTTTTGTAAGCGACCTAGCCCTAATGAGTGTGCATTTCAATTAAGGTAACATGTTTTATAATGGGAGTTCAGAAGGACATAAGGCATGTAGTTTAAGATGAGTCAAAGTGAATTTATAGAGCAGTCATATCATTATAATTAAGGAGTCTGACAAAGTCAGTGTGGGTCCTGGGCAGTGCTTACCTAAAAGTTTAATGCTGAGCAATTTGTCTCGTGAGTAGCAAATGGAGGAAGCTGAATGTGGAGCAACACTGGCAGGGGGGCTCTCGCTGAGTGGGCCTGAGCGTAGACGGGTGCAGAAGGGCTTGCCCTAGGCACACCTTCATTGCACAAGTGGCAGGCCCGCTGAGCGCATCAGCATTAAGGGGGCGTGACGGGGAGGGTGTGTGGGAAGTCACTATTGAGCGCAATAGTGATTTTTTAAAAACTAGAATGTGAGGGACATGGGCGTCCGCAGGGAGGGGCAGGAGGGGCACTTGCCCCCCCCCCCTGGATTCAGGCCCGGTTCTAGAGGATGGGCCCACATACCTGGGCCGATTTTCCTACCTTAAAGGCTGCTACAGCGCCGAGTGTGACTCTCAGCAGGTCACAGAGTGAGGCCGGTTTATTGCCATGGGCAGAATGACAATGGGCCAGCAGAGGAGGCACAGCATGGAGCATCTCCGCCCATCCCAGGCCTCAGGAGGTAAGCAGCACAATTAGCAAGTCTTAGGCAGGGGACGGGAGCTTTAGTCTCTCACAGCAGGCCACAACAATCAGATAAAAAGCTAAGGGGCGCGGGTGGGGGTGTTTGGGGAGCGGGGTTAGTGCAAACATTCTCAGTTTAAAAAACTTGAAGTGACAGACCGGATTGAAATTTACCCTTTATTATTAAATTCCATCCGTTTGTGCAATGGGGAGAATGCTGTATACAGCTAACAGTGAAAAATCTCTGCAAAAAAACTAAGGACTGAAATAACTACATTTAAAGAATAATATGACTAAAAATGGAAAACAAATGAAAATTCGATTTTGACAATGTTGTAGTGAAAAATTTAATTTCTCCTCCATGTTGTGGTCAAGGGAGACGTAAGAGCAGAGGAGAGATAAAGAGAGAGACAGAGCCAAAAAGAAAAATAAGAGACGTAGTGGGGAGTAGAGGCAAATGGAGAGGGGGAAAGGAAAGAGGGAGAAATGATTGATGAGAGAAGATAGGAAAAGAGGCGAGAGGGGGTGACATAATTATAGATAAACACAATGAGGGAAGGAGACAGAGGGAGACAGAGGGCGACAGACAGAGGGAGTAAGACAGAGGAAAGGGGACGACAGAGGGAGGGAGACAGATAGAGGGAGATACAGGTTGGGATACAGACAGAGACAGACAAAGGGAGGGAGACAGAGAGAGAGGGAACGAGAGTGAGACAGAGAGAGAGGGAGACAGAGAGAGAGGGATACAGAGAGAGGGGGACAGAGAGAGCGAGGGAGACCGAGAGAGAGGGAGACCGAGAGGGAGGGAGACCGAGAGAGAGGGAGACCGAGAGGGAGGGAGACAGAGGGAGGGAGACAGAGGGAGGGAGACCGAGGGAAGGAGACCGAGGGAGGGAGACCGAGGTGGGGAGACAGAGATGGAGGGAGACAGCGAGGGAGGGAGACAGAGAGAGAGGGAGACAGCGAGGGAGACCGAGAGAGAGGGAGACCGAGAGGGAGGGAGACCGAGAGGGAGACGGAGAGGCAGGGAGACGGAGAGGGAGGGAGACAGAGGTAGGGAGACAGAGGGAGGGAGACAGAGGGAGGGAGACAGAGGGAGGGAGACAGAGAGAGAGGGAGACAGAGAGAGAGGGAGACCGAGGGAGGGAGACAGAGAGAGAGGGAGACAGAGAGAGAGGGAGACAGATAGGGCGGGAGACAGAGGGAGGGAGACAGAGGGAGGGAGACAGAGGGAGGGAGACAGAGGAAGGGAGACAGAGGAAGGGAGACAGAGGAAGGGAGACAGTGAATTGAGACCGAGGGAAGGGAGACCAAGGGAGGGAGACAGAGACAGACAGTGGGAGACAGAGAGAGAGGGAGACAGATAGGCGGGAGACAGAGGAAGAGAGAGAGAGAGAGAGGGTGGGAGACAGAAGGGGGAAGACAGAGGGCGACAGACAGAGGTAGGGGGGTGACAGAGGGAAGGAGACCGACGGGGAGACAGATAGAGGGAGACAGAGAGACAGACAGAGGGAGGGAGACAGAGAGAGAGAGGGAAAGACGGAGACAGAGAGAGAGGGAGACAGAGAGAGGGAGACAGAGGGAGGGAGGAAGAGGGAGACAGAGAGAGAGGGAGACAGGGAGACAGAGAGAGAGGGAGACAGAGAGGGAGGGAGGCAGCGGGAGGGAGGCAGAGGGAGGGAGACTGAGGGACAGAGACTGAGGGAGGGAGACAGAGGGAGGGAGGGAGACAGAGAGAGGGAGACAGACAGAGTGAGTGAGACAGAGGGATACAGAGGGAGACAGAGAGAGAGAGAGCGAGGGAGAGCGAGAGAGAGAGGGAGACAGAGAGGGAGGGAGACAGAGAGAGAGAGGGAGGGAGGGAGACAGAGACAGATAGAGACAGACAGAGACAGACAGAGACGGAGAGGGAGACAGAGGGAGGGAAACAGGGATAGATAGAGACAGACAGATAGAGGCAGACAGGTAGGGGCAGAGACTAAGACAGACAGAGAGACATAGAGGGAGACGGAGGGAGAGAGAGAGAGGGAACAGAGGGTGACAGAGGGAGACAGAGAGGGAGACAGAGAGAGGGAGATAGAGGGAGGGAGAAAGACAGAGGGAGACAGAGAGAGGGTCGACAAAGGGAGGTAGACAGAGGGATGGAGACAGAGGGATGGAGACAGACAGAGGGAGACAGACTGAGGGAGACAGACAGAGGGAGACAGACAGAGGCAGACAGTCAGAGGGCGACAGACGGAGGGCAACTTACAGAGGGCAACATACGGAGGGCAACAGACAGAGGGAGACAATCAGAGGGAGGGAGACAGAGGGAGGGAGACAAAGGGAGGGAGATAAAGGGAGGGAGACAAAGGGAGGGAGACAAAGGGAGGAAGACAAAGGGAGGGAGACAAAGGGAGGGAGACATAGGGAGGGAGACAAAGTGAGTGAGACAGAGTGGGAGACAGAGAGAGAGAGGAAGACAGCAGGAGAGAAACAGAGGGAGGGAGGGAGACAGATAGACAAAAGGCGACAGACAGAGGGCGGCAGACAGAGGGCAACAGACAGAGGGAGACAGACAGAGGGAGGAGGGTGACAGAGGGAGGTAGACAGACAGAGGGAGAGAGACAGACAGATGGAGAGAGACAGAGGGAGAGAGAGGGAGGGAGACAGGGAGAGAGAGCAAGATAGACAGACAGAGTGAGTGAGACAAATGGATACAGAGAGAGGGAAAGGGAGGGAGAGCGCGAGATAGAGAGAGAGGGCGGGAGACAGTGAGACAGAGAGGGAGACAGGGAGAGAGAGAGGGAGACAGAGGGAGGGAGACAGACAGAGGGCGACAGACAAAGGGCGACAGACAGAGGGAGACAGACAGAGGGAGACAGACAGAGGGAGGAGGGCGACAGAGGGAGGTAGACAGAAAGAGGGAGAGACAGACAAAGGGAGGGAGGGAGACAGAGGGAGAGAGAGGGAGGAAGACAGGGAGAGAGAGGGAGGGAGACAGAGAAAGAGCGAGGGAGAGAGAGAGATAGACAGAGTGAGTGAGACAGAGGGAGACAGGGAGAGGGAGGGAGACAGAGTGATAGAGAGAGGGAGGGAGACAAAGACAGAGGGAGGGAGACAGAGAGAGAAAGAGAGAGAAAGAGAGAGAGAGAGAGAGAGAGAGAGAGAGAGAGAGAGAGAGAGAGAGAGAGAGAGAGAGAGAGAGAGAGAGAGAGAGAAAGAAAGATGTGTGTATGCCGAATCTGGTGGCTACGTGGACGAAGGCATCCGCTGCAGGGACCTGTGTTCAACCTCATGGTCGTAGTTGTTTTTGTTGCTCTAGCCTTACCCCCCTCCCCCACTGACCCCGCCTCCACCGGTGCAGCCCTCGGCCACAAACCACACTTTAAATTTGGCCCCTGAGAGAAAGTTTGTGAGTTCCCATGCTCTAGAACCGCATCAACCTGATTTAAAATGTTTTTGGTTTTTTCCGGTCATTTTTAGTTTTTCCCTCTGTTTTATTGTAGTTGCCAGGTCGTCTGCTGTGGCGCCTCACAGGATTTTTCCCTTCCCCCTATGGGTTTCTTTGTTTATTTAAGCTCTTTGTCTTATTATATTTTTTTAAATGTATTTAATACTTGTGCTCAATCATGTCGGAGGATGGTGATGAAGTTAAAATGTTGCCCCCCCCTGGAAACATTTCTGCGGATGCCCATGGTGAGGGAAAAATAAAATATACAATCAGGGACAAGCAAATCCTAGATACAACCAAATTAAATTCAAAGAGTGATCTACTACTCAATATGGCAACCAGGGAGCCAGGCACCTCCCGAAAAAGCACTCTAGAACTATAAGGAGAAAGCACATAACTGCAGGGAGAAGTTTCCTTCAAGAGCTGCGCGGACATGCTGAAGATCCAGCTTTCAATTTTGGCATCAAGGGGGTGTGAGGGGGCATGTGGAAAAGTGCTACTGAATGCAATAGCGATTTTTAATAACGAGAATGTGAGGGAGAAATAAAATGTACAATCAGGGTCCAGCAACTCAAATTGAGCCACACAAGCTCCCTTGGAAGAACCCAGCTACTGGTAACAGAAATTAATACCAAATAAAATATGACAAATCCTAAAAGCATATAAAACCAAATTAAATTCTAAGAGCGATCTACCACCAATATGGGCCCAGGCACCTCTGAACAAGCACACTAGTGCTACAAGGAAAGCAAACGTTCAGCAGGAGAAACCATGTAACTGAAGGTAGAAGTTTCCTTCAAGAGATAATGCGTGTATGCTCAGTCATCCTGACCTCCAGAATGCCACATTAGATGTGCTTGATTCTATTTTTAAAAAAGTAAATCTATTTGCTGACTCTGGTACGTGCTGAAAACATAACCAAGCTTTATGTTGCTCTCATTCACTTTAGGGCTGGACTGGCCTTTTATTGCATCAGGCATTTCCCCAATGGGCTGGAGCCCATGGAGGGTGGTTTTAAAAGCCCAGGGCTTTTGTCTCTGTCCCTTTCTACAGCTCCATGGCATTAATTGCAGCAGGCACAGGGTACCTCAAGCGAGAGAAAGAGGGAGAGAGACAGAGAAGGAGAGTAGGCAAGAGATCAGAGGGAGCAGCGAGAGAAGAGAGGAGAGTGAGAGAAAGACACCGGATAGATGGAAATATAGCAATTGAGGAGAGGAAGAGAGAGAGGCTGGTTTGAGCATTTTTGTCATGGATGCTTTTGGGCCCCAGTAAGCCTAGATTATCTTTACTGCAGCTTCACCTATACTATCTTTTTCATTTTTAGATCTCGCCAGGAAACAATGTATGTGCTGTCTTGTTTGTTAACTAAAAATCTAAAAAGGGGCTTATAGCCTGCCCATTACTTGCTATTGGTTTGCTCCATCATCATTCTCATATTGTTACTTGTTATGAGCAGGGTGTGATGGTTTCCCTTTCCCTCTTTGTGTGTTTGTCTCTTTGATGGAGCATTGACCAAGTTCTGATTAATAGCTCTCTGATTCATGTACTTTATTTCTGTTGTTTTTGCTTTTCTCATCTGTGCTGCCTAGTTGCCACTGTTGTTGCATCTGACCTCTTTCCATCCGTATTGTTTGCCTCCCTCCCATTGTTGCTGCCCTCTTGTCATTCTTGTTTGCACCCCACACCCATGGATGTTGGTTGCCTACCCTCCCTTCTGCTCCCTTTGTTTTTTACGATCACCCGCGAGCAATCGTTACATTCCTGACTGATAATTCACTTGTGTCATGATTCATATCGCTGTCTCCCAGCACCTCAGATGGCTCTTTCCGGCACATAAACAAATAGCAACAACAAAACCACAAGGAATGACGTGTTCTTGCCATGGCAGAAAAGGTACACACGAGTGCACAAAAGAGACCTGCCCAGGGTCATCACGTGCAGGCTCCAAGCCCCATGACCAAGAATAACTGAAGCTGGCCTGCTTTGAGGATACTGTTCGACAAAATACCAGCCCCCATAGTGGAACTGACAGCCTCCACAAAATGCTGTGGCATCAGCTTGAGCACAGCGCCTTGTAACATTGTTATCTGGCAGACCAGGCGACCCTCAATGTAGCCCCTGCTTCGGGGGCTGTTGATGTGGTGGTTGGTGAGACCACAATGATGAACACCAATTGTCTCCCTTTAGTGCAGGCATTCTGTAGTGAACAGAATGTCTCAAGTGTGTAGTGGGAGAGGGCACTAAATGGGTATTGGGGACACAAGAGTCTGGCAAAGGTCACAACTTAACATATCAACGTTGTAACCCCCCCCCCCCCCCCCCCACCCACCCACCAGTTGTCATTTTAAGTCATCTTTGCAAGTACAGGGCCAGATCTTTGGAGGATTGTGTGCAATAGGAAACCAAGACACTGACACAAACTCAAGACTCCCCAAAAATAAGGCCTTTTCCGTGCAATTAACCCGTACGTAGCCAGGGAAAATCGAACAAGGGGCAGAGGATATGAGACAGACCCATTTCATTGATTGTACTGGTCAGAAAGTCACCAAGGGTGAGTCCCTCTAGCTTGCGAACAGGGAAGGTTTCGTTTTTATTTACGGAGGAGAGTTTAAACAAGTACTGACAAAAGCAACAGGGTCTCATCAATGGAAGTTATACTGGCTTTGTCAACATATTTATTTGAGCCTTGTTACATAGGAGGACAACACGGCTTAAAAACAGTGATAAAGCCAAATAATACATCTATTTAACTTGTTTCTTTTAAATCACGTTGTACAGCATGGTTAAAAGTAAATAAAAAAGTGCCCTGACACTACCAGCATTAACCACGTCATAGCACTTTATTTTAATTTACTTTAAAACCATGCTGCAGAGTAGCTGCGCTGCTGTGTAACATAGAGATACCGAAGGGGATGATGGACGGAGTGCTTGAGCAAATCAAACACTCAACCCCAGTCAACTGATCTGGGTTTAATCCATCACCATTCTGTAGCTCACTCCGCCACCCCAGCTCAGACATGGCCATATGCAAATCAGTGTAACATGCTAAGAAACATTGACAAAGCCAATAGATCTTGCATAGGCAAGACCCAAGGCTTCTTTACTGTGTTACTCCGCTTAGACATTTATGGCAATGTGATTGAAGCTCGAATGATGTAGAAGCACATACCTCTTTTTTCCTCTTCTTTGCACACTGTTCTACTTCTTTTGGCCATGTGACCTGTTAATGTTACTGCTACCCTGCATATCTGTCAATAATGCATTTTAAAAAAAATCTTAGCCTTTATTATCTGTTGTTTCTTTTCCTTGCACAGCACTAACTACCCCTTTTGTGCAGTGAATACTAGACAGTACTACCATTCAGAATTCGTTACGTGGAAAAGCCTGATGGGATCAGTAAAGACGAATGGATGGTAACATGATTAAACATCCAGCAGAGATGAATTGATTCATCTTTAACTATCTTACTAAAGGTATGAATGAGTAATACATTATAACTTTCTTTGTTTAGGTTTAGCTGCAAATCAAGTTAAGTGAGTTTATAAGCTTTATGTGCTAATCATTGGTCTGGCCTCAGGCTGGATCCACAAAGTATTGTATCCTTCGATGGTCAATTGTTATTAAACTGAGTTGGGCAATGTTGAAACCCTTTACTTGCGATGTCATTAAACAGCAAGGTAATAGTGGAAAATGCCTTGGGATTGTCATGAAGGTTGAGTTCAAAATGTTTGCCAAATTACTTGCGACAATGTGTAGTGGATATAAATTATAAATATTACACAGTACGGACAGGACTAAACTGAACTATGCGTTTGATACAGTATTTCTTTTCCTTTCTTTTTCCGGAGTTTCATATAGCGTGAACTTGACCTGAAGGTATCAGGGCACTTTACATGAGCACGAGTTGTGTTACAGACTGACACATTTTCTTTTTGGTAGGCACGGCGAGGTTAAGTTATTTGCCCAGAATCACTGATGTTAAGCGGCCCTGAAGAGACTCGAGTCCTGGTTCCCCACAGGGCCGGACTGGGAACCACAACTTGCCCTGGCAAAGTGCTCGGCCGGCCTCCCCCCCCTCTCCACTCGGTGGGGGGGGTTGGGGGGGGGGGGGGGGTTGGAGGTGCCACCGAACTCTTTGCTGGGGCCGGTTTTCGGCCGATTTTGGTACAGGCCCGATTTTGCAGCTATGCTGCAAAAACGGCCATGTAACAAAAACAGCCCCTAGGGGCCCAAAACCGGCCCCCACCCGTGCGGCGCACCGGCGGATTGCCCGGTGCCCACTATGGCCAGTCCGGCCCTGGTTACCCAGCTTCAAGGTCAACCACTATGACCGTTGGGTTACAGCCTCTCCCCAATGGCAAGAGTGGAATTGAAAGCAGCATGCAGAGTTGTGGAGTGTCTTCTAGACATCATTGTGCGTCCTTCATTGATCCATAGTGCGATACAGTGCAAGGCGCCATTTGAAGGGCCTAATTTATGAGGCCACTGCGCCATCGGAGTGTCACTTTTTTTAACCCTCCGGTGGCCCAGTGTTCTAGCCCATATTTGCAAAGCCATGTAAAGCCACTCTGTATGGCTTTTCATGGCCTTGTAAATATGGTCCCCTTTCGCACAGTACTCTACCTCAAAGGGGCGTTCCATCTGTGTTGCTGGGAACACCCACAGCAGCACCCATGGAATGTGGCACATTCCCAGATTTGCAAGGTTTAGTAAACCTGCGAATGTGTCAGATCTCTACACCTACGGGGAAGGCATAAGGGACGTGCAACAAGGAGAAATACCAGTTTTTCCTTTTTCTATGTGTGCTGCTGTCTGCAAATCTTGAGATAGTTTTTGTGCAGGAATTTCTCCCTTCCTGCACATAAACAATCACCCCTTCAACGCAGACACCCTAGCACCATGGCTTATCAGGCTCACCAGCAGCCCTTTGCCTCCCCCAAACATAAGCAAATGTATTCCCTTACCATCTTCTGCTGCCGCACTGACCAGAATGATCATTAATTCTTCCCTACCAAATGGAAAGTTTGTCTGTGCACTAAAGTAAATACATTAAACTAATACTAAAGACGTAAGGACTTCGCCAACCTAACTAGGCAAATTACAGACTGTCTTGAACCTGTACACCTGTGGCCTAAGCATATGCCGCGTAGCAGGGGGCCATTCTGTGCAGCAATACCATTTGAAATTTAACACTCAACCTGTGGATTATGTCAAAATTATAACCCTATCTCCTCATAGTCTCAGTAGATTGGAATGCACCCAATCACCTAGGCATAAGTGTACAATTTGGCTCCCATCTCAAACTCCATCCTCTCATGCCAAACCCACGTTATCCAGGTGATAATTAGCTTGCTTTGCAGGCAAGAACATTACCTTGACCCTGAAGGCCAGACACTGGCTGTCAGCTGCAAAAAGATCACGGTTGAATGCCTTATTCATTGTTCGCTGGGTGATCTATGGGATGGGACTGAGGGGCATAGTTATAGTTATTTAATGCAACAAAACACCTTGTGGAGCTGTGCTGCGTTAAACGGAGTGAGCAGAAATGCACCATATCGGTCAAGATATGGTTCATTCCTGCTCTTTGCCTGCGCTGGCACTCAAACTGCTGCCTACCACCAACGAAGGCACACTTGCATGGTGCAAGGGTGCCTGCGTTACAGGCAGGATTGTTTTTGTGCGGGAAGGGACACCCTCCTGCACAAAAGCAATCCTTTTTCCTCTTTCTATGTTTGCTGCAGAATGCTGGAGATATTTCTCCTTGTTACTCCTCCCCTGGCAAGGTTTAACATTCTGACACATGCCAGGTCTACCAGTATTGCTAAATCTAGGAATGCTTCAGAATCCATGGGTGGGTGTGTGGGAACACCCATTCTGCATCTAAGAAATGCCCCCCTGGGGCAGAGTAAAGCAATGCAGCAACTTACGCTGCCTTGAATTACTCCAGATTTACCAAGCTATGCAGGGCCATGTAAAGTGGCCTTGCATGGCTTGATAAATCTCCTATATAACTTTATTTCACCCTTCCATTACCTTGCATGGTGCAAGAGTGATGCAAAACTTTGATAAATATGACCCTAATTTTCTTACACCCAATCTCTACAGTCTACAGTCAAAGCAGACACTTCTGATCCAGAATATCACAACTCCGTATCTCTCACCTCCTTCAAACAGATGGAAACTCTTTTTCTCCTCATAAATTCATTCTCTAAAACACACTCCCAAAGAATATGTGAAACATCACCAGCCACCTTAAATTCAAATACGCAACAAAGACATGGCTGTTCACTAATCATAATTCGACTTTATGTACCCAAGCTGGAACATACCCACCCCTGATATTCATACTCACATCCAAATTAATGTGCCATGTGCTGCTACATGTCACATTAATACGTTTGGAGTAATATGTGTGACATCAAATCAATTAGCTATTGATCACACCTCAAATCTCTTCCAGATGTGGACAAGAAATAAAGGGGCATATTCTCAAGAAATTATCACAGAGTTATCAGCATTTTTTTCCGCAGCCAAAGTCATGATAAATTTATCGCCCCATTCACAAGCTGGTGCTAACAGCCCATATCACCAGTTTACCTACAATAGCAGCCGCAAAAAACATCGCCACAGATGACCTCGGCAACTAACGCTAATGAGATGCGGAGTAGACGTTCCCGTGCAAAAAGCCCCAACAACACCACATCACAACATTCTCAACGACCAGCCAGATCTGCGATAGATCACAAAACAGGTGATAAGGAGTGTTAGCAGCAGGAAATTAACACCTCCTCTTACATGGTGTAAAGTCAGACTACAACCTGCACCAGAAAAGGGAGCCCAGCCCAGAGGCACACCTGAAGAACAACAGATGCCATGGAGGCAACGATCATGCAGCTAGGACACCCAAGAGGGCCACAACACCCCCCACACCCCCTGGGCCGTACCCCGGGCACCCCCCACCTCCCCCGGACCAAGATATTGCACATCAACGTCACGAAATCATAAACAAAATCATTCAGCAGATGTCGCTCTTTACAACAACATGTGAGTACAGAAAAGCAGAATTATTCCTTCACCACTGAAAGGCCAAACAAAATATCACAATCGAATTTGTCTCCAAACAACTATTTGGAAGAGTCATGGTGGGGCATCCATGGACAATCTGTAAGTCACAGCCTGCAAGACAATATCCAAGATAAGAAGATGTGTCAGGCACTCATCAAAGGACAGAGAGAGAAAGAGAGCGAGAGAGAGAATGAAAGAGAGAGACTGAACAAGGAGCGCAAGGCCAATCGGGCCCATGGCTCATACATGCCAACTGTTGCGTGTGTTTCGCAATTGGTGCACCCTAAATATAAGGCCTGGCATCAATGTCAGCGCGAAGGCCACATTACATTTAAGAAATGCAAGTAGTAGACTAAAATTAGATATGAAAGCTCCTTTGTCTCAATATACAAGGCAGAAGGACAACCGAGCCTCTGACCTTGGTCTTGAATGCAGCTGGCACCCCTTGAGTGAGATACCATACCAGACTCCAACGACTCCCACACCACGAACTGCGCTAATGAAAGACCAACGTGTCCAGACCCCTCACACAGTTGTCCCTGCTTGAGGTACACCTGCGTGGGATGCCCTTGACACATAAGTTAAAAACAACCCTATATCCAAATGTTGCACACACATATGACCCATTGCCCAGAGCTGTACCATATCGTCCACAGAATTGCCGTTGGTCTGAGGATTGCCATTGCTACGAAACCAACAAACGCAATGGCAGGCAATCCCGGGCACATGCACAACCTCTGTCACATGGAACTGTACTGTGCATGAATGCTGCATCTGTTGGGCTCACTGCCAATGGCAGTGTTACGAATCAGTTACCATCTGAGTTTCCGTCTTGCTTACGTCACATGCGTCCAGCCCTGGTTCCACTGTCGATCATGCACATTCGAGTGGCCCATGAAGGTCTGCCTATCCAACACAATGGTAGCTGAACTGGATTATGACTTGTCTAGGCCCACGAACAGAAGTGCAACCAGCATACCTGAGCATAGTATGCCTTGATATGTGGCGTATGTGCTGGCAGTAGTAGATGGGACATTGCACTGGTCATTGTGTGCAGTGACCACATCGAGGCGCTCCCCAATTGGGCTGTGTTGCGGATTGGTGAAACTGCGTTGACAAGCACATCTGTCTGGACCAGGTAATGGATTGTCTCTCCCATGTGTTTGTTGAACTCGAGAACGAAGTACTACTGGAACCGATAGCCCATGAAGCTGCGCTTGCATTCATTAACGAGTAACTATGTTCTTGCAGCCACAACTGATTGACACCCAGAGCACAGGTCCCCACACCTTGTTGCATCTTGGAGGAATGGTCACATATCCCAGAACAACAGTGAACATGTCGAGTTCGCCCGGACTCAGAATGGATGTGCGTGCACCTACGCGTGTTAGTACACATCTGTGCAAGGTGATTCAGTCCCATGGGCAGAGCTGCACAGCGTGGTTTGACAACTTTCTTAAATCTGACATACTGCTGGAGGGAGACTACACACATGGCAATATGGCAATGTAGCACGACATGTGACCTTGTTGGACCCTTTCACCTGCTCACTGTCAACAGAGCACACAGTTGGCGCAATATGGTGGTACAGCACTATGCAGATCCCATGGGCTGTGAGTCGTGTCCCCTGACACGGGGCAATGAGCAGGCGCCAAACAACATATGACTTGTCCAGCAAGGCGTGCTGAGACCGTTGCCATCCGTAATGATTTGCGTTCATTTTTGCATCCCCATATCTTGCACCTCGTCATGTTCCCATGCTGCGTTTAAGTGTCTTAAGCATTTCTTTGCATGTTGTGGCCCTTGACTTGCCCGTACTGACACGCACACGCAACTTCACCAGTGTACAACTGCGATAAATGTTGATTAGTATGACACATCATGTGCCTTAATGAGCGTGGTCCATACACAGGGAGGGACAGACTGCCGCAAGTACATTGGGGGGGGAGTCCCTATTGGCAGCTCCACCTCTGTGATCCAGACATTGTGGTTGGGATAGTTGCAGGTAGACCTGTGCTCTTACATGTCTTCAGCAATGTGAGCATGGTGTCCAACTTCTTGCCACGTGGATCAATGTGATCCATCAAAACAGGCTGTGTCCAGACAGATGTGTGTGAGTAGGTCATGCGAAGAGATGCTCTGTTGCCACATATGATGGAGGACACTACTTCAGGCCTCCTACCAATTTTGACATTTCTACACACAGCCCTATTTGATACATGGACGTGTGGCTACCTGGGGGTTGCGAGATTGTTGTTCATGTGCAATGAGGCCACGGCTAGTTCACAGCTTCACAGTCATCTAATTGACCATGTGGGCCTGGGTCAAGCATGCACCTTGATCTCATTTACCAGGGTGGACCTTTTAGTGCAATCAATGTCCCTACATATATCCATACTTTTATATTTGAGAGAACATAGACATGACACACCTGTGTGATTTGGAATGTTTTATTCACATTCTGCAGGGTTTGGGAGATGGAGCAGTACATGACCATGCCAAGCCCACATTACGTGTTTGCCCACTGGTGGGCCATCCAGAGTCCTTTGGGGAATGAAAAGTGAATTGAAAGAAGAAGACTTCAGTTTGCAGCCTGATTGCTGTGTCATTGGTAACCCCAGCAGATATGGCAGTCCATGTCGGGGTCCAGGTGAATGTTGCAGTGTTTCGGGGGACAGTGGAAGGTGCTTCTCCAGAACATGATGCAGAGGGCTGAACCAGGCAGGGACAGGCCATATGGCGGGGATGGATGCTACTACCTCCTTCCTCACACAGTCATTACCATCCATAACTTACTCCTCTGATACGTCTTCTGTGTCCGTTGTGTCAGGTGTGTGTGGTGGTGCTATGGCTGCATCACTGTGTGTTACTGACACATCAGGGTGCGAGGGTGGTAGGGCTGCATTACTGTGTGCCAATGACACATCAGGGGGCGGAGATGTGTGTATTGAAGTTCCTTGCAGCAGTCATCTGGTACTGGCTCTGTGGCAGCAATGGCAAGATGAGGAACTGCAGAGCATGGAAGATCCCAGCTACATCTCGTTGGTGTTCAGCCGTGGCAGCCATACTTCTA
This sequence comes from Lissotriton vulgaris, assembly GCF_964263255.1. NCBI lineage: Eukaryota > Metazoa > Chordata > Amphibia > Caudata > Salamandridae > Lissotriton > Lissotriton vulgaris. The sequence goes on from NC_141694.1 coordinate 886,556,826, forward strand.
GCCTGCATCGGCTCCATGGTCTCCATTGTCCTCCTCATCTGTGCCACCTCTGTGCTGTCATCGCTGGAGCCTATCTACCTAGACAGATCTTGTATCCGAGTAATGGCCCCAGCGATGTCAGCCAAGGCTTGTTGGAGAGCATGGAGCGGACAGTGAGTGTCCGTTAGAGACTGTAAGTGGTACCTCATGGGACTTAGACACCCATGTATGGCATCTTGTTTGGTTGCCATGAGGTCGAAGCCCATCCGCAGCTGATCAGCCATCCTCTACTGGCACCCTAACACACAGCATTTGAAAGCCATGTGTTGGTTGTGGAGGTCCTGTGAGTCAGCTGTGGTGATGTGTGCTTCCTGCTGTGTGGTCTGTGCAGGGGATGGGGTCACCTCGATGCAGCTGGACCGCCCTGCTCCTAGAGGTGGGGTGCAGAGGCTGTCTACGATACGTTGGAGGGTGTTGGCTCAGATGGCTTTATCGTCACTGAAGATATATCTGGTCTGCTCTGCAGGAGGTGTTGATTGTCCCTCTGCAATGTAAATGGGAGATGCAGTTAAATAGTGTGTCCCATGTATGTTGACGCATTGTACATGTTCCAAGACAGACAGCATGACAATGTATATTGTGACTGTTTTGGAGCAGCTGGTTATTTGGTGGGAGACAGTGGATATTTCGACTACATGACAGATATGCGGTTGTACTTGTACATTATCATCACACAGTTTCATGCAATGCCAGATGTGAGTGACCAGTTTCTATGCATAAACGGCACAAGTTGTGTCCTCTGTCCTGTGGTATAAGTGTTGCACTTTGTAACACATTGTCAACAATGTTGATGTGTTGTGATTGCTATGTGTGTGTGCTACATTGTGGATGATTCACCCCTGCAGCTCTGATTTAGAGGCCCCTTAGTCCTTTGAGGCGGGTTGCCTTTGACTTTTATGCTTTTCAGGTGGCAAGGTGTGGACGACTTGGGCCATTTGTGCTCTTAGACGTTTTTTGTATTCTTGTGTATTGTTTGTCTGCAGATGTGTTTTGGTGTCAGGGATTGTATGTGGACTTGGATGTGTCAGAGTGTGACCTGCTACTTTGAGGATGTGATCCACACTGGTCCACCTCTGTGTCGTGTGTGCACTGTGTCCTCTATTTTGGCTGCAGCCATGCTATCGGTCATGCAGTGTCACATTGCATTGTCAGTGTGGCTCACAAAGTACCAACTTTTCTGGATTCAGCACATGTGCATGAGTAGGTTGTGTGATTGGTGATAGGGAGGGGGGCATTTGTGCACATAGGGGACGGGGACTACTTGGTGTTCCTATGTGTGCTGCAGTGTGCCAAGGGTATCAGGGACATGTTCAACAATCATTGCGGGTGTGCAGTGTGCTACACTTGATTGTGCATGTGTGCCATTGTGCCCATCTCCCTATGTCCCCCCAGTCCCTGGTCGTTACTCACTCTGTTGCTGTTGGGTCAGGTCATGTTGAGCTGTGTCTGGGCTCCTGACTCCTTGCACTGTCTCCACACTGATGACTGTGGCCACCATTTTCTCCAGCTCATCCAGCTTCTCCTGTGGCGCAGGACTCCCACCTCCAGTTGCCTTTGCTGCCTTCCTGTTGGCAGCGAGTTTCTGTTTGGTTTGGCTTTGCACATTATGCCAGCGCCTCTTGACCTCCTCCATTGACCTTCTTAACACTCCGACTGCATTCACGTTGTTGACAATGGACTGCCATATTTCCATTTGTGTTGCCAATGTTGCGGTGGAGGTGACGAACAGTTGATGGTAGTGTCCTATCCGCTCCGCAAGGATGAACCGGTCTTCCTACGGACTGAACCCTGTCTTCCTCTTCCTCTTCTCCTTGCCTTTCCCCGAACACGGGGTTCCTGGCTGGTCCTCCGTGGGGCTTGTGGGGTTCAAGTTGTCCTCTATACCGGTCCGGGTGCATCCATGGTGCTACGCAGATTGATTTGGTTTTGGTGTGTTTTTTTGTTGCTTTTAAAGTGCAGTTTCCCGCATGACACGTGGGAATCGCAGGCCTGTCGCTGGCTGTCCCAGATTTTTGTATAGCGATTTGGACCATCACAACTTTTTTCGCGTTCGTGTTTTGCATTTTTTGGGAGTTTTGTTGATTTTTACGTGGTCATTTAGCGCGTTATCCTGCTACTATCGCATGGTGCCGCCGGGTTGGGAATACAACATTAAAACTGTGTTATTTGGTTGCAATAGCCTGCGATGTGCAAAGTTGCGTTAAGCTAATTTTGCGATGTTTAGCACACGTTCTTGAGAATATCCCCCTCAGTAGCTACTTTATCGTCCATCTAAGAAGAGCCTGGGGCTATGGTGCTATCAAAAATTGCACATCCTCTTATTACTGCATTCCTCGGTATCACAATTTGCATATCTGCACTGGCTGCCCCCAAATTAGTCTGTTGTTCAGAATGATCCCCTTCATCTCTATCACTTTTCCCTTCATTTTACACTCTCCCTCCCCATCTCTCCTTGTCCTTCGCTTCCTTCCTAGCTCATACATCAATTTCTCTGATGTGCTTCCTTTAAAAAAAAAAATCTGTAATGACTAGTCCAACCTGACCTGCCCTTTTCATCGGAAAATGCTCACATCCCATCATTCTCGCAGTTTCACAATTGCATCTACCTGCTCTGCTGCTGGTCTCAAAATCTTTTCACAGCAAGGATCATTTTTGTGTTTTAATATTCTATTTTGTCTTGTTCTTCATTCTGATTTTGCCAGTTTCTTGCATTCTGTTTTCCGACTTTATTCCTAACGGCTTGGTTGTGAACACTCATCATCACCTTGTCACGCTCTCCTTATTAATTACGTTTCCAATAATATTGGTTTCATTGATATTTAGGATGCAGTGTATTAGAGGGGGTAATTATTGGTCATCACGTGCTGTAAGATTCAAGTGTGATTGCATTGATCATAATATGTACCTTTGTAGGACACCCTATAAAAATGAATAAATGCTCTAAAGTGAATTTTCATGCGCTTGGTGATACGGCATACAGTATGGATCTGAGCCTCGGAGGTTTTTGCCTGCTCAATCAAAAACTTCATAAAGTGTTTAGATGTCCGAAGAAGTCCTAAAGATCAGCCATTCAGAAACTGTACTCCTCTCCAGGGTGTCCTGCAGCAGCCGTGCAGCTATGATTGAGGGGAAATGATACACTGGAGAGCAACCCTGCCAGAAATTACTATGCCTCAAAGCTTGTCATTGAACAGGCTGTGTATCTGTGTATATATGTAAGTGTGTATGTATCTATTTAACTATGAATGTATATATTTAATTATGTATGGATGTAAATATGTATCTATGTCTGTGTGTGTGTGTGCTTTTTTTGGTATTTCTATAGCGGGAACCTATCCAGAACAAGTGACCTATCCAGAAATAGTAGATCTCTGCACAGGGACAAGCATAAAGTCAATGAGTGATAGTTGGCTGATGGACTCTTAATGCACTGTGATTGAGTGTTCTTTAAAGAGACGTGTCTCCAACGAATGTCTGACAAAATATAGAAAGACAAAATATCGACCTACAAAAATATCGGAGCAAAAATATCGATGTCAACAAAATCGACATCCTATCTACAACATGGTAAGTACAAAAATATCGAAAAAAAATATTGATGTCAAAAATATCGTTTTGTAAAAAAAATAGTTTTTTTTAATTAAAAAAATACGTAAAATAAAGTAAATAATACTTCAAAATATAATAAACATAGTTAAAAATATTTTATAATATTTAACATTAATAAGTAATATACAACATTTACTAAATAATTAATATATATTACAAATTCATCTATACATATAAAATACTAACATACAAATTTAATAATTATGCAAAACAAATTAAAATAAATAAACATACTCTTAATATTTTTTAAATTAATTAAATACTACATTAAATAAAACAATACAAAAAATATTAAATAACAGAGGGAATAAAATACTATTAAAACTCCCAAAAAAACAACAATAAGAAAAATGTTGGATAGCGTAGGGGTAAAAATCACTATTTCCACTCCAAAGAGTGCAACAGTAGGGAAAGTTTTGGATAGCGCAGGGGTAAAAATTACTATTCCAACTCCAGAGAGTGCAACAGTAGTGAAAGTGTTGGATATCGTAGGGGTAAAAATTACTATTCTAACTCAAGAGAGTGCAACAGTAGGGAAAGTGTTGGATAGCGTAGGGGTAAAAATTACTATTCCAACTCTAGAGAGTGCAACAGTAGTGAAAGTGTTGGATAGCGTAGGGGTAAAAATTACTATTCTAACTCAAGAGAGTGCAACAGTAGGAAAGTGTTGGATAGCATCGAAGTTAAAAATAACATACTTATAAATAAATTAATATTTAAAAATATTTAATACATACATTTTTAAATAAATCTAATCTATTTACGAATACCAATAAATAATGATTTAAAACATAATTACCAATGAATAATTAATATCCAATAAATTAATTATTAAAACACAACTATAAATGTAATAACTACTTAATTACATATCAATTACTATACACACGATTCCCCTATAAACGCACAACAAACGCCAATAATAAATTAATACACTTAGCATAATTATCAATTAATCAATTAATACAAATTAATTACCAATTAATAAAAGTTTAATTACCAATTAATAATTAATTCACAATAATATAACTAGCAAAAACAAATAATGAAAATAAATTATTACTCAATTACATTTAAATTACTTCCCACCCTATCCCACTATAAACCCATAACCCGTTACAGAACATAATTATCAATTAATCAAATAATTAAACATTTTTACCAATTAATAAAAATGAATTACCAATTAATTAAAATTAATTTATAATTCCTAAAAATTAATAAATAATGTAGTATAATTAAATTACTTCCCACCCTATCCCCCTATAAACCCATAACCCGCTACAGAACATAATTATCAATTAATCAAATAATTAAACATTTTTACCAATGAATTACCAATTAATTAAATGTTATTTATAATTCCTAAAAAATAATAATTAATTTAGTATAATTAACTTCCCACCCTATTCCCCTATAAACCCACAACCTGCTACGGTACTAAAATACAAAAAATATTTACATTACATTAAAAAAAACCATAATAAATAAATAATAATATAGATAAAAATCATATAAAAATTGATATTATTACCATAGATAGTACTAATATCGATATTAGTAACATCGATATTGCTTACATCGATATTAACAAAATCGATATTACTTACCTTCGATATTCTGTCCCTTCGATATTAAAAAATTCGATATTATTTACCTTTTATATTCTGTCTCTTCGATATTAAAACATTGATATTATTGTAGGTTGATATTAAAAAATCGACAATTTGTCTGCCTACCGTTTTCAACGCCTTTCTAAATTGGAGCAGTGTTGGGTCTGTCCTTATTGATATGGAGATGCTATTACAGATCCTGGGTTCATAGATGGAAACATGATGCTTCCTTGTTTCTTCTTTTTTACACCTTTTAGTCTACAGTCTGTTTGCTTGTGGTTATGGGTATCCCGAGAACCACCAGAGATGATGAGTTTGCCTGCAAGGTAAGGAAAGCCAGTATGGAGGGGAAGTGGACGACTGACCAAAGATGGCGGATGTAGCTTGGTAGAGCTCCACTATGCCACCACTTACATCTGGCATAATCCGAGTGGAAGCAGGGGGACCTAATGAGCACTATGCTGGCACAGTAGATGCGTGGAAGTAGTGGGTTGTGACTGGTAGAGAGCGGATGCAAAAGAAGATAAATGTGGAAAAAATTTGCACCACGTGACTACCATTTACGTCAGTGTCATCACTTCATCAGAGGCTGGTTAGGCTGCTTGCACTAATGAGAGACAAGGTGAGTGCTCTAGGCCTGTGGAAAAGGACCCTTGGACTAAGTTGCAGGGCAATGCTCTAAAATTTGTCCTCAACACTTGAGCTGAAGCTTAGCCCCGCAGCTGGTGCTGCCCGGGCAGGCTCAGGGAAGGCCTCACATCAAGGTATAAAGAGATCGTGTGGCCAAGCGGCTCGAGTGGCATGGCTCTGATGTGATTTGTTACAGACTCCCCTGCCCTAATAGATGTCTCACCTGCTGCACAGGATTTAGGCCGCATATGCAACAGGTGGGGTTTGAGGTTCTTAGGGCTCACTGAGCCCCGGCGAGTAAAGAGATGAAAATTGGAAGGTGGAAAATTATAACCCAATAGACAAGTGACCATTTCCATGGAGAACATGGATTTTGGTGAGTGGTGAGAGTGGGGTGGACTCCACTGTGAGCCTACCTGAGACCCTGACATGTAATGTACAGTCCTTCATTCTGGGACTCTGCTCTGCATGCTGAGGGGAAGATAGCACCTTGGAGCAGACTATAAGTATGGCTAGCATGGCTGAATGAGAGTGACTGGACTGGGCTCAGAATGCCCTGGGGACTGGACATGCAAAAGAATGCAAGCAAGGGTACACAATTGGCTAAGAAGTTAACCAAGAGAGAAAGGGCAGGCCCTCTCCCCGATGAGGTGAGGGATGCAGATATCCATGCAGACTTGATTCTGTCAGTGCCACAGGACACAATTGGGTGCCGAGGGCAGTGATATGCATGCACTGGGGACATTAATTGACCGGGCCCTACATGCTGAGCATCTAGGGATGAACTCCCAAAATAGTACCAGTTGACTGCTTGTGCTGCCATGCCCCCCCCCCCCCAGCAGCACGGGGATCAAGAGCTGTGGCTTGTGAATCAATCGTGAAATGGCACTGAAAGTGGGGTCAGATCCTGGCGATGTATCACATCTGTACACAATTGCTGAAGTCATCCGTTCCATACTTCTTGGTCTTTCCTATCCCAACTTGTGCCGATGTTCAGACAAGCACATCCACCACTGGCTAGCCAAATGTGAAAATCCAGAGTGATTAGAACACCGTTGGTTCCCCCGCTGCATCCTAACAATGATATAGATGCAGATCTATCCTGTCTCAGCCTCTCAACCAGGGGCGCAACTAGTCTCAAACGTCAGGTGGGGTGTAACACATGTATTAGTGGAGACACAGACATCATAAGAGCTGAATCAAAATTACATTTTGGGGGACTCCCTTTGCTTTTCCGATGTAGTGTGTAAAACACCAAGTCATTCTTTGAGACTACACGTGGCAGATAGTGCATTTTAAAGCACACAGGGTCAGAAACATTATTTTTGGCATAACATGATTTTGGGGCTCTCAAGGACTTTTAGCACAGTGAATGAGAAATGTTCTATCTTAATTCACATAAGGATGGTAAACCTGGTGCAATGTGAAACACCAGATACTATTTTACATCAAAATCTCGAAAAAATCATACACTCCAAAGACTCTGGGCCAGTTATGTCAACCTAACTAGTCTTAAAAAAATATTTTACAAGATATTTCACCGTCCTTCCACCAAAGGAAGGTTTCGAAAATTGGAAGCAAATAATGCAGATTAAGCACATTTATTTAGTTACTGCTCTGTTCATGCTTAATTTACCTGCACACTACTTTTATGTTATTTTCTGAATATGATGTTAGTATAGTTAACAGCTTTGTAGCTGTTTGGGGGAAGCTGCCACATATCCTAGTTCTATAGCACAAAGAATGTTGAATATATATTATTTGGTACTTTGTGACAACTCCCACTGAATATTTTTCAGTTTGAAATACTTGGGTAGCCATTTAGCAAGAAACACAACCCGTATTTGATACAATTTGCTCCAATGACATACATAAAGGATAGAAACTGAGCACACAAGCTTGAATATGGATGATACCCCCAAATCACAGATAGGTGTCAATCTGGGATTAACAAGGGTAAGAGATGTTGACCTAGTTTTCCAGTTGGCATTCATCAAACTGCACTCAGTGCCCCTTGTCTAAATGAAAAGATCAGAAAATAAACAGAGCTTTAAAAGTCTTATGTATTTTGTTCATTCCAGTCCAGCAATAAGTAGCTGTTGTTAAGCTCGGCATGGGTAAAGGGATCAACCTTTGATGCTACTACAGATATTGCCGCCATTTTAGTGAATAAATGCCATGGCAGCTCTGGGCTAACAGTCAAACCTGCAACGTACCCCTGAACACAAATGGGAGCAGATTGTTAAAAAGCAATAACATTTGTGAATATAATTTTCAACAGTGCTCGAAGAATGAGAATGTATTTACTGATAACAATGTTTGCAGATTTCTATTGAATTTTTATGTGAAGCAAATGACGCATGAAATAAGACTTCTTAAGGTGGAAGCTTAGTAGCAGTATTAAGAAGTAATCCCAGAAAGAACTTTGGTGCATGAGTCTGTCGTCTAATAAGTATGATGGGGCTAAATTAGAACAATTGCGTAACATTTTGTAGTAATCATAGTGTGAGGAAAAGCTGGACTGCAGACAAACTAGTTTCTGCATTGTTGTGGCAGCCAGGAGATTTGGAACAATTGCTAGGCCCTGCAAATCTAATCCCAACCTAATTTGAGTTAATTTATTGGCTCATCTGAGCAGGAAGAAATTATTACTGCAGAGACAGAAAATACCTTCATGAAGTATTATCCATTGTAAGCACTGGCCTCCTTCTAACATAGCCGTCTGCCCATTGAACTTTTGAAGAAGACAACACAGCCATGCTGGCCTCTGACCTCAAAGAAGTCATCTCTCCCTTCCACGTTCCCTCCTGCTGTATCCTGAGCTAAATGTAACTATTAAAACCAGGATCATAAGAGATCTGCCTTAAGGCCCAATGTAGAAGGTAGGCAGCTCCTACTTCCAGGGGGTTCTTCTTGGCCTGCCCTAGTATCTCCTGCTCTCAAAATACTTGTTCAGATGTTCCTCTTTCAAATCACTTTTTATTACCAACAGGAGAATCTAAACAAAGTTTCACTGATACACACAGACTAGAACTCTTGCCTCAAAACTGGCCTTCCAGCCCTCATTCATTTCCTTCTAAAAGCTACACACTGATGAAACATCCTTCTCTGTCCACACCGCCACATTTTAAAGCTCACTCCCTGGAAAGATATGAAACATCCAAAATCACCTCAGATTCAGGGATGCAGTAATGACCTGGCTATTATATAAAAGGTGACACCCCTAATGCAAAGCAGTCCCAAATCCTAACAATCCAACAATGTTGAGTCAGTCACCTAGGTACTGGTGGTAGGTATTTGCATCTCTCACTCCTCTTGGCTCCATTCCAAGCTTAAGTGTATCTATCAATATTGCATGCATATATCTTTTCCCAAAAACACATTGAAAATTATGTGTGTTAGGACTGCACAATTTTGTACTGTGAACTCTGTGATTTTACTTCGGGCCTGATTACAAATGCCTTGGAGGACAGTTTTTTAATCTATTGCACATGTTAAGTTAGATACTAAGATGGGGGTCTCAATTTATCCAGTGTGATAAATAACATCAATTGTGAGTTGTGTCTAAGAATGAGGCCTAAGATACATATTTTTGTGTTCTCTGCACCAACACCTGCATGGTCTGTTGTTTACAAGGCACTTATACCCCTGCAAAGTTTTTCCCAAGTACATTTTGGCAAGGGAAACCTGATGAAATTTACCTGGGAAAAATGTTGTGGTTTCAGGGCTTGCAATATGGATATGTACTGTACCAGGAGCTACCATACATTTCGAAATTAACTAGGTCAATCATATTCGGTGGCTTTAACCACTTTGGTTCATATAACACAATGTTTAAAGCATGGTACAAAGGTAGGCACTACAAACCACAACACTTAAAAGTATATCTCAAACATTTTTTTAAAGCATCATTGATGGTGCTTTTAAAGCTGTACCTAATTCTGAATGACTAACCATTACTCCACAGCAGACAACATAATTAAGACATCTGCAATTGCTGTGATTTTAAAAAAAAGCAGGATAACTGATGCCCTTCTGTAATTTTGAGACTTTTATTTATAAGTCTTCTAGGATACAACACATTGTAAACTTAGCATTGCTTGAAAACTGTTTAAGTTAAATATATACATTTGTGTTCCAAATTACACAGGCTACGGGATATTTTATAGCTTTGCAGGATTGGGTTAGCTGTTTTATCAATCCCAGGAGGGTGAAAAGGTAAGCTACCTTTGTTGGAATTCAAACTCAAATCCATGTCTGGCGGGCTTTAGAGTTTGTTGAGTGACTGAATGTTCAAGCTAGGCGCGAGACAGATACCTTGCTCTGACTCATCTTGAGGTCCTCTTAGACCCTTGAGATCTAAAAGAGTATCGTTTGCTTGAGGCTTTTCACTGTCACTCTCACTCTAACTTCATGCAGCAATAATTAAAAACAAGCCATTGAGCTGTGATGTAAAACAGGAGAAAGTAATGGCCATCTAGTGACTGATATTCACAGTGAGAAACCAGAAAAACTGAGCTTCCTTGCTTGACTAAATGGTGTGATCCTAGGTGTTAGAAATGGGGGTCTCTAGTTGGCAGAGGTAGGCACCTTTTTCCAAATAGGGACCCTTGCTTCTAGTTAGGGAAAGGGGGATGCACATTCTAGATAACCCCTGCTCAGCCCCTTGGTAGCTTTGCACAAGCAGACAGGCTCATCCCAATGGCAATGCGCAAAGTATGCGTACCAACACCACAAAAGGACACCACCCCCTAGTTTAGAAAAATAAAGTATCTTTATCTAGACTAAACAAGACCAAAATGACAAAATTCAACATACACAATTAGAAATATGACTTGAGAAAGGTTATTGCAAAAATAACGCTTGTAGAAAACAAATAACACCAACTGGGGTTATTGCGACATCGAGACAGCAATAAATCCAAAATACGTCACGTGACGGCGAGGATCACAGGGTTTGGTACGGGGTCACGCAGACACCCAAACACATAGTACCTTGTAAATGGAAGTTGTGATGATGCACGGCGCTGAGGAATTGAGCCTTTAGTGTCAATGTCAAGGCCGGTTCCCGGGAGTCCCCCTCTGCGGTTATCGGCACCACAATAACAGGATGCAGGCGGAGTCGATCCAAGCCCTGGCGTCGGGCACGGCCGATAACTGCAGGCATTTTAGAGTGCTGTAGGGCGTCAGAGCTGCGGAGCAGGCCGGGTGATGCATTGCTCACTGCACAAGCAGTGCCCCCGACCTCATAGCAGGCTGTGACATCACACTGGCGTCGCTGACAGCATTGGAAAAAGGTTTTCTTACTTCTCTTAGGTTTCTTTTAGCTCCCAACAGCAGGAACAACCTCCAGAGGACCAACACTGTTACAGGCACCTCTTGGCAGGTCAGAACTCCCAGCAAGGGACGTTCAGGGGAGTTGGGGGGTGAAATATTTTTCTTCCTGAGACTTCAAAACAGGAGGCAAGCTCTTCTCAAGCCCTTGGAGACTTTCATCAAGCGGGGGACACAGCACACAGCAAAGTCCTTCTCCTTTGCTTGGCAGAAACAGCAACTGCAGGCCAACCCCAGACAGACAGCAAGGGCACTACTTATCCTCAGTTTCTCCAGCTCCTCTCCTTGGCAAATGTTCCTCTTGATTCCATAAGTAGGCTAAAGTCTGGGGTTTGGGGTCTGATACCCCAAAATGTCATTTTTATGTTTGTGCAGGGGGCTCTGAGCCCAGTTCCAACCTGTTCTGCCTTCAATGCTGCAGCATGAACATAGGAGGTGGAGACAGCATTGTGCAAGGGAGACAGGCTCCATTCAGGTGCAAGGTAAAACTCCTCCAACCACTCTATATGCATCCAGGGTCTATTCAGCTCAGGGCTGGGTCCTCTATGAAGGGCCAGGCACACCGCAAACCCCTCCCCAGAGGCTGTCTACAGGGAATGCACATCCTTTGTTTCTGTCACACTGAATCAAGTAAATCCACAAACAGGCAGAGGCATACAAAATGGTTGAACAAGAAAATAGCCACTTTCTAAAAGTGGTATTTTCAAACACACAATTTAAAAACCACCTTTGCTAAAGTATGTGTTATCAAATTCTGAGTTCATGGATACCAAACTCAATTTTTCTATCTTATCCCTCTGGGAAGATATGCTTGTAAAATGTGACAAAGCATTCCCCATTCTGTCCTATGGGGCAAGATAGCTTTTCAATAGTGAAAAACGAAATTGGAAGTATTTCACTATCAGGACATGTTACATACACCAGTACATTTCCTATGTTTCACATACACTGCACCCTGCCATGGGGGGTACCTTGAGCCTCCCTCAAGTGTAAGAAAAGGGAAGGGTAGGGCATGGCAAGAAGGGTACACTTTCTAAGTCAACATGGCAGTTAACAAACAGCGCACAGGCACTAAAATGTAAATTGATACATGTATAGCGCCCTACTCACCCACAAGGGTCTCAAGGCGCTTGTACGAATACCGCTGTGGAACCCATCCTGGCTTTCCCTGTGAGGCGTCCACTCCTGGGCACCCCCAAGGTGGAGGCCAGGCATCCTTAGCGTTGTGGGGGCCGTTGTGGAGATTAAGCAAGCTATTGCCCAGAGTTGCAGAGTGGGACTCCATGATTGGAATAGGCACCGAGGCGAGAATTATCAGGTCCGTGGAATTTTGAGCCCAAGACCCGCCGAGGCGGGGAATTGAACCCTGGGCCCGGGCTAGACCTCTGCATCAGGGTCTGCCTCTCTATTCATTGAGCCACACTTCTCTCTTCGCACTGTGGTGGCAGGCCTGAGGCATCTCTTCAGGGGGTAGTTATGTGGGTGGCACAATTAGTACTGCAGGCCCACTAGCAGCATTTGATTTACCAGCCCGGGCACACTCAGTGCACTTTACTAGGAACCTATTGGTAAATCAAATATGCCAATCAAGGAGAACCAATCACGATACCAATTGGCACAGAGAGAACTTGCACTTTGACACTGATCAGCAGTGGCAATGTGCCCAAAGCATCTAAGCCAGCAAAAACTAAATCCAGCACAGCATCAAAAACACAGGAGGTAAAGGCAAAAAGTTAGAGAAGACCAGGCCAAGGATGCCAGGTCTAACACTAGGCAATATTGAATTTTTACCAAACCTCCTTTTATTATTGCGCATGGCAGCACCTTGAAATATGTGAGCACTATATAAAAATGTCTTGCATTTGATTGGATCGTCTATAATGCTTCTACATATACAATAAAAATCTATGCCACATTTAGAGTGCACGTGACAATTGCCTTGCCTTTTAATGGCTTATTTATGGGATTTTGGCATAGGGCAGTGCAACAAGACACCTTGTTGTTCTTCCCTATGCCAAAGTGAAAGGAAATGCATCATATTTTTGCAATAGGATGCATTCCAGTCCTTTCACCCTGCCCTGGTGCCATTTCAGCAGCCTAGAGCCAACACAGGCACCCTTGCACCGTGGTGTAAGAGTGCCTCAGTTGCATTCAGCATTGTTTTTGTGCAGCAAGGGGCACTATAATGGACAAAAACAATGCTAATAGGTGTTTCCTTTTTCTATGTGTGCTGCGGAAAGCAGCACATTTAGAAAGAGGAAACAATGTGGAGAAATGCACATATTTCTCTTGGTTATGCATTATCTTGTAAAGCGTACAGATTTGGCACTTCCCCAGGTTAACAGGACTTTGTAAATCTGGGGCAGCATCAAATTCCATTTCTGTTGCATGGGAAAACCCACTGCAATACTTGCTGCCTGACGTAATGTGTTGGTTTGGGATGGTAGGTTGACTCACACAGGGTGTGGCATCCATTTGTTCTTTCATCCATTATTCTGTCTTTCAAAATGCATTCTGTTGTTTCACAATTTCACTCATCCATCCATCCATCCTTTATTCCAGCTCTTCACCCTCCCTTTCATTCATCTATAAATTATTGAACTCATCCATCCTTACATCCTTCTTTTCATTCATCCATACACCAATTTGCCCATCCATCCTGTCAATCATCCATCCATACTTTCACTCATCCATCCATCCTCTCTTTCTCTCTCTTTATGACTTTCACTTAGCCATCCTTTCCCACATCCACCCACCCTACAATCCATCTACCCATCCACTCATAAATCCATCCATTGACCCATCCTTTCTCTCATCCATCCACCATTTCACTCATCCATCCATCCATTCACTCTTTCACTTATCAATGAATATATCCATCCATTATTTCACTCATCCATCCACCCATTCACTCGCCCATCATCCACCCTTTCACTCATCTATCCATATTTTTTCAATCATCCATCCACTCTTTTACCCATCCATTCACCCTTTTGCCCATCCATCAACCATTCCACCCATGCATCTATTTATTTACCCTTTCTCTCATGCATCCTTACACTCACTCATCAATCCATCCTTTCTCTCATTTTCCATTATTTCTCTCATTATCCATCCATTCACCCTTCCACTCATCCATTCATCCCTTCACTAATCCACCCAGCCGTTCACCTATTCCTTCACTTATTTACTCACCCACTTTTTCACATTATTTATGAGCAGAACCTTTATCTGTAGAGTTGCAGACAGAAGAGGCTCATCAAGAACTTCACCCTTGCTGTAGTTCCTTAAGCAAGTGGTGGGGCAGGTGAGGGTCCACTATGCCCCTGCACATAGGCAATTTGAAAACTTGGAAGCCATGAGTCTTGCATGATGCACAGTGCCAGGACGGGAGGAGACTGTGAGATGTTGTTGTTTCCCGGGCTTTAAGTGGGTTTGGATAATGTGGGGGTTTCTCCAAAGGGTGTGTCTGATGTAATTAAGGGGGTTGCTTAAAACACATAAGCTAAAAATATGTGCTTAGCATAGTGTGATGCCAGACTGGTATTCTGCTATTTTTGTTATTGCATCCAGATATATAATATATCATACCTACAACAAACCAGGATTATTGGCTTTGTCAATGGTTGCTAGTTGCATCAAATAAAAAAGCAGCAACTATGGCATCATTGTATATAATATTGATAATGCTTCAGTTCTAAAATGATGAGACTGTGAAAGACTCATAACTCCTTAACTTCTTTTGCTGGCTTCTTTACATGAACTGGATTCTGTACATTTCTTCAATCTGGTGAGGTGCAACATTTTTCTTTATGAGCAGAAAGCCCTGCCCTGGACCGAGGCAGAAGATGCCCACCACATGCTTTACCAGCCCAGTCTGGACCATTGTCATTCTATATGTGACAATCAGCCGCAGACAGAATGACAAGGGGTGGGGTGGGGCTGCTCTTGTGCTCAGAAGAAGAGTGCGAGGCGGCCCCATCAGGGACTTGAGGCTTCCTGCAGGGGAACAGTGCTGTTCCCCAATGCCCAAAATTACAGACAAATGGGGTCCGCAAAAGGGATCATCACGGATAACGGACGTGAGATCCAAATTACAGACGGTCCATGAAATTTACGGTCGGTGGTCACCCTACTTGAAGGTCAGCTTGGCGGACACTAACTCCAGCCCGGCAGCCCAGCCGACAACAACTGAGGTGGGGCTGAAGCCAATTCTGCCCAATGAGTGTTGTGCGCCTGCTCTCAACAACACCACTACTGACTCCTAAAAATGTCAAGACTACAGATAAATTGGACATGATACAGTCAGCAGTGATCTGTACTAGAGCTCTCTTGAAATGAAGATCGATGTGGTTGCATTAAATGTTTGGTTCCTGGGAAATTACCAACAAAACTATGGGAGAGGGTCACTCAGATGGGGCCCACTTTACAGCAACTGCAGCCAAAAACCCAGGTCTTTAGCATTGGGGATTTGAGGGTGTTAGGCGTAAGCCTGTACCCATGGGGTGTTCGGGTAGGTGGTGCGGATAGAGACAGGATTGGTTAAGGTAGCATGGGGTGGGGTTTAAGGTTTTAGAGGAGGTGGTGAGGATCAGTTAGTACAGCACATCGGCAGGAGCAGGGAAAGGTTTTGAGCAGTGAAAGGTTTTTGGTAGGAAGAGTTAACCCTAGAAGCAGAGGGCCATGCTGACTTTCTGCTGCCCAGGGTACTCAAGCAGGCATGGGTGCCACAGCCGTCGAGACCATGGAAGAGAGCAGCTAGTGGCATTATGGAGGCCGTTATGGCTTCCGTGCCACCAAAAGGCAAGGTCACCTTGAAAGGAGCCAAGGCGTCAGAGATACAGGAGGGAGGGCCACCTCTGTAGTGAGCTGGCCCTCCAAAGCTGAGATGCCCGCTGTGAAGCACCTGCAATGAGTAGAATGGCAAGCGCAAGCTAGGCCCCAGCACTCTGCAGAGCGTGCAGACACGTCTGACATTACTGAGGAGACCCTGGCGACAGTAGCAGTAGAAGTTGCCATGCTAGGGTTTCAGGTGCCTGAAGAGGAGGCAGCTGAGATATTTAGGGGGCCCGTAGGAGACACAGGATGCAGAAGATGCAACCGCATGCAAGGGAAGCCAGTCCTTTCAGGCCTGCAGTCCTCTTCAAGGCAGTACGAGTACAGGTGGAGGGAGGGGTGGACACAGACCCAGGCCTGTCATAGGATCTATCAGCTGGGGGTAGGCAGGCCTGAGTTTTGAGCAGCAGAAGTAGCTTTTTGGCACTAGAGCCAGATACACGGTTGCCTTTGACATTGTCTGGGAGCTTGAAGACTAGTAAAGCTAGTGCAGCGCCCGTTGGATAAGCTCAGGAGCTGAGTTTTCTGGGGTGTCAGGAGCCTTGGGACCCTAGATTGGTGGCAGTCACACGGGTGATGCTGGGTTCAGAGCCACATCTAATGAGCAGAGTTTGTGAGTGATCACAGTTGGGGCAGTGCCAGTGGTGAGCAGTCAGGTTGCCCCTTTTTCTAGTCAGGTGGCCTTGGGGTCTGTTCAGGTGGAGATCAGTCAGACACTTCAGGTTGCCCAAGGCAGGGCTGGCCCATTCGATGTCAAAGGGCCAAATAGGAGCAGTTGGCAGTTGGTCCCTGATGAAGAAATGGTGGGCCATGTCAGAGTAGGGAGAGTGTAGTGGGCCCTGACCATAGGGGACAGGCAGGGGTATTGATGGATTCTTGGTCACAATGCGCTCACAGCAGAGAAATCTACCAAGGGCTCAACAACCCAGCTCCGAAGGCAAGACATGCGCCTACGCAACCAGTTCTGGGATGGCGAGGGACTGATCTGTTGGTCACGGCATAGATAAGATATATAAAATACTTTATTTTCATAATTAATTAACATCATTGCAACAATATACATTAATAAAAGCATGGGTAAATAAGTTGGGTTTCATATTGTCCAAGTTTAGCATGCTTCTTGGTTCCCATATAAAGTTAAAAGGAAAAATAAGGTTAGAAAAAAAGAAGTGTTCAGAGTTGCGTCAGTAGTTTGTTATGGTTCCAGGTCCCTGGCTTGGTTGAGGTCAGAAGCCAGTTCTATTTGCAAAGAATCTCTAATCCAAATTGGAGTAAAATGTAAGTTCTGTGGGCCAGGTTCTCAGATGAAAGGGCTTCCAAAGCTGTTAAGACCCAAGGATTGAGGTAGATTTTGGTGTATGGCTCAGTCAAGAACCATTCCCTAGTTGGTGAAAGGTAAAGTACAGGTTCTAGTACGGAAATGAGAGAACAGAGTGAGAGTGCAATCTCTGTGTCCAAAAATCGCAAAATAGAGAGGTTTTCAATGGAGTTGAGGCCCAGAAATCATCTGTTGCTAGGTTTTTGGTGATCTTGTCCTCCCCTGGGGACTTAAGGTCATTCAATTTACAGATTCTGAGGTGGGCATGATTCGGTTGTAGGGGTCATGTCAGGCATTTCAGGCTCCTTTTAAGTGTAGCTTAAAGTCATCGGTTGCTGTTGAGACTCAGCTGTAGAATTCTTTAGTAATTGCTGCTTCCATCCTAGGACGCCTGTATGGTTAGTCGGTCTTGTCATTTAGGCAGCCTTTTGATGGCTAGTAAGTCTTTTAATGCTTGAGTCTGCGGCAGTTAGGAATTTTACCAAGCAGCAGCTTGGTTGGACGTCCTCACCGGAGAAGCTTGCTAGCACTGCTTGCATACAGGTCCGTATATGTTTCCTAATAATGTCTTCCTCGCCTTTCCCACAGAGACAACAGATTGCTGGCTTCGGAGGGTGTAGCCATGGTGGCATGTGGTATGCGGATTGCAATATGCCTAGGCAGAGTTTCAGGAACTTCTCTTTGGTGGTTTCAGAGAAGCCAGTGTTGAGGTATGCTTGGGGGGAGCTTTGCTGTAGGACAGTATGGTGAACCAACCATGAGCACGCTCTGACAAAGTAGCTTTGTCTTGTTTGAGGGACTCTTTTTTTACAGTGTTGTTCACTATTTTCTCGAAGCTTGCATAGGTCTCTGTTAACTCCCAAAGGTGCAGTAGCCCCAAATGATCTAGGGCCAGATGTAGGTAATCCCCGCTTACCGATTCTTAAATACCGAATCATACCGATTCGGTATTTAAGAACTGGCAATCAGGATGTAGGTATATTTACTGAATCAATTACCAAATCGGTAAGTTTCGGTAATTACCGAATCAGTATTTAGCGATTCGGTAATTGCCATTGATTCCTATGGGCCTTGAGGCCCATGGGAATCAATGTCAATTACCGAATCGGTAAATACCTATTCGGTAAAATTACCGAAATTACAAGGGGGACAGGGTGTCACTTTGACACCCTTTTGCACCCCTGATTCTGGCTTGTGGGCAATGTGACACGCATACATGCCCTTAGGGCATGTATGTGTGCCACATGGCACAGGTGTACATGCACAGATGTGCATGTACACAGGAATTCGTTATTTACCATGAGATAGTATTTCATGGTAAATAACGAATTCTTAAGGGCCTGTGGCACTATTTTAAGTGCCACCTACATCTGGAATTACCGATTCGGTAAATATACCAAGTCGGTATTTTACTGAATCTGTAAATTTACCGAATCGGTAAATTTACAGATTCTGTAAAATTCGGGCCCCCTACATCTCAAAAACCAATTACCGGTCGGTAACCGCCGAAATCGGCCGTTACCGACCGGTAATTGGCGACCTACATCTGGCCCCTAGTGAGCTATCCAAGTAGTGTCTATCTGGGCATGCCTCCTTGGTAGGCCTTTAGTGATTCTGGCTGCCCTCTTCTGATTTTGTACTAGCTTTTGATGAATGCTCCTTTACGGGCCAGCTCTTATCTTTGTATCCCGAACTCTAGTCTCAATTGTGCAGGGGATGTGTATCCTGGTAACCCATAGATCATTTACAGTGCTCTTGCTATTGTGCCAGTCAGAGTTTCAGCATCTCTCCCTCTCATGGCTTCGCTTCCGTAGGTGATAGATGGTACAAGATTTGCTTGGATCACCTTGGTTAGGTGGAAGAAACTTGAGCCAGAGATCTTGTTTTTTAAGTTTCTTAGTGCCACTGCTGTCATTATCCCCCTTTTTTATGGCCTTGCGTTGAGCTGTGCAATTCCCTTTGTTATCGATGATAACTCCCAGGTATTTATAATCTTGTACAGCTTCCAGCTTAGAATAGATTAGATAGCTGGAGGCCCCCTAGTTAGGAGCGTGTGAGTTGCTTTCACTGAGTGTGGATGATAGCTCTGCCATAAAGAGGTAAGCCAACTTGTCCACAATTGTTATGCAGGTGCAGCTGGCCTGTACGAATTCTGTCTCCGATTGAGCCCTTCTAATCAAGTCTTTGCGATCTGTCAGTTTGTCATCGATGTTTGCAATGAAAATGGAGAATAAATTGAACAGTTGAATAGCCATCTTGTCGGATTGGTATTGCATAGCATTTACGGACATTTGCATTGTATGCAGCAGTGTGGTCCAGATGTCTTCTTTTTCCTGCAGTTTTGGGAAGCTATTGTTTCTTACTTGTGGATCGTCTTGAGGGACGAGGGGTAGTATGAGTCTACCAATTCAATTCAATATAATTTTTATTCATTATGATTTGGAATTCCAAAGAATTCCACATAAAAGTACATCTTAAAAACACATTACATTCCAAAAAAAAAAGAATTGCCAATCTAATTTCGTCTTATCATTTCGTCTAAAAGCACAAATAAGCAAATCAGTAACAGCCATTCTAGAGGTTTTCCAGTGCCAAAAGGGGTGAACCTTGAGTAATCAGATTGCCATATGTGAATCATGAGTCTACCAGTTCCTCCCTTTCCTTTGGTGTGAGGTAAGATGACTCTAGTTCCGTATTCTGGGTTGTTGATGTGTGTGACCCTTGCGTCTTTTTATTTGGTTGGGATTGTGCAATTCTTTGCAAGAATTGGCCGTGCAGTTGTTCCTGGATTGATTGGTCAGGCCATTCTATTGTTGTTGTTTGAGAAATGGTTTGTATTTTTCCGGCTTTCATTTTGATTGACGTGTTGTGGCGGTCTTTGTTACCCTTAGTGGCCTCCGTGAATGCATGCTCGGTTGCAGTTAAGAGGTTGAGTTGCTTTTCTAGTTTGAATTCCTCCTCTGACTGTGCATTGTGTTCTTAATGGAGTTCTGGGGGTCCTGTTACTCCCTATAAGATGGTGTTGTTATTGGGGAGGTGTCTGCCTGCTTATGGCTCCTCCTCCTCTTTATAGGTCGAGCCTAGTGCAGGGCGCAAGCGCTGCTCTAGGTAAAACAACCGCTTGGAACCGCTCTGGACTTCCAGCCTAAGGCTTGCGGTTATTCCTCGCTCGTGTTGAGCGTAACCGCAAGGCTTTGGCCCGAAGTCCAGAGGACGCTGCAGCGCTTTCAATCCTTCACGCCAACGGCATTGCAGAGCCACCACCTCACACACTGCCTTCTGTGAACACCTCTTGTTTTTCCCAGCAGTGCTCACCGGGCCTTTTTGTTTCCTATGAGAACTGTGGAGAGTTAACTGACAGCTCTGGAAGGCACTTCAAAGACAGAATTACTTCCACCGAGGAGCATATCTCTTCAAGCAGCAAGGGAACATTGCCAATGACTCATTAGTAACTGTGTATCCTGCCTCGGACCAAGATATCCCCTATAGGTACATGGTAAACGTCACAGAAAACAGTGCACTTGGACTCGTCCGTGTGTTGAAATACACTAAGAAGTGCTGACAAAGCCCGTAGGTCAAATGTTTATAGACTAGATTTTAATATATTTTGTGTTTAGTTATACAAGTTATTCATGGCCAGGTCCTCTGTTAACTTACCAGACAAGCATGTTAAGCACTGTTGGGAATTGTGACGAGCTCCTAACACCATTCAGCATTGAGAGTATACTTTAAGGACTACAGAAACCGTAGTTCTGCCAAAAACGTGCATACTTTTAATAAAAAAATGATGCTTGTTGACAGTGTCAGCAAAGAGACAAAACTTGAACAAGGCGCCGTTTCAGAGATCTCTTTTTTCACCATTGATGGAGTGGAATGCATACTCACAAAACACACTGCATCTTTGGAGAACTCTTCTTACTCAACTTGTGACTGTGTGATACTGCAGCAACCAAAAAGGTACTAAGAGGTTAAAAGCGCGTTTGGGCAGACAAACTGTAGGAATATGCTATTACAAATGTACCGCACATAGCATACCACCCTTTAAGATATAGGGAGAGGGCGTGATCACATAAGGTGCACACCATCGACTAGGCCCATCGTGAACCCCAAATCTTTCCCAAAATAAACATACTTAAATACCCACCAAAAACAGAGATAACTAGGGGTGGGTGAAAATTTCCTTCGCAGCAGAGTTCACAGAGTTTTGCCCACTCAGTGATCCACTTGGAACATGGAGCCCCAGCAAAACTCCGCCATCCGTGGAACGGAAGAATTTTAACTTAACAATGGGGAGCCGTGCGCGAGAAGTTGTGGCCCTAAGCATGATTTTTGGGTGCTAGAACACCTCCCGGCAAGATTTTTCAACAAGGGTGGTCACAGCAGGCCCTGACCGTTCGCGCTGAGAAAGTTGCTGCTTAGTAGAAAATCTAAAACAAGAGAAAGAAAGAAGTAGTGCCCGCTGGCACCGCTTGGAGCCATTCGCACTGATTTTTTTAAATCAGCGCTAGCAGTGCGATGTGCTAAATTCCTGCTGCTTGCGGAACTCTGTGGAATCTCAACCCTGCCACATAATTTGGCCGTACTCTGCCGCACAATTCCAGGGGTCCTGAATATGATGGTTTGGCACACATCAGATCAGGAGCTAGTGACTTGTAACTAGTTCCACTAGTGACTTGTCAGCTCATCAAGCAATGGGGGAAGCTCTTGACAGATCCCTGGTGGGGATTCTTCTAGAATACTTCACATGTTCTGGCTGGTGTACTTACAGTATGATGTGTTGCCACCATTTGCACACGCCTGCATTTTACCACATGAGTGGAAGATATGTTTTTTAACAGACATCTCCACTGGTCAAACTGCATAGACTGATAGTCCGCACTGACTTCTACAGCCCAGTGTTACCACAGTACATTACAAAGCATGTTTCTGTCCATGACACTCAGGGATCGCATCCTTAAACATCATGGAGTGAACTGTCTCGAAAGGCAAGATGGCCGCTGGTGGGTTGTGGTGAGCAGTCGCATTCACCCTAGCTCCCACCTAGGCCCAAGGATGCGGTAACAAAGGATTATGTTCCAGCCCGTTCCCCCTGATGGCCCTGCAGAAGTGGCTATACAACGAACTAGGAGATACTACTATCCTAAAGTATATTTCTAACTGTGTAGAAAGGCTTCTTCAAGCCTGCGGCAGGTTAAAGGGGAAAGTTTGAATCCGGATGAGCGCCTACGGGTTCAGGAAAAAGCAGCAGCAGCAACACGTGACCCGACTAAAATGCCCACACGAAATGCAAAGCAGGAGAAGGGACAGGAGAGTGCGAAGGCACCGGTGAAGGATATTGTGCCGGCAGTAGCACCATCTGGAGACAGCACGAACATGGCCGGACCGATAGCACGATCCCTGGGCGCTATCCGTAAAACGATGGCCCCCCCCATTAAAAAAGAAAATAGACTCACGGGGGATAGTAGCCGGGACCGATGGCACAGCGCAAGAAAGCCTTGCAGACAGTTGAGCTTTAACCACGAGCAAAGTGGGTAAAGCCAGTGAAAGATCAAAAAACAAAGAGAACTCTCCCCGGCAACCCACCTTAACGGAGTCATTTTCGGCAAAAGCTTGACTGCCGTAAACGCCGGTATCAGTGCAGGAATGGTGATTCAGAGGAGCGTCCTCGAGGATGCTGGAAACGCTGGGAGCGCCGAGGACGCTGAATCTCTGGTTGCTAGGCAACGGCCCACAGCAGTCAGTAACGCCGCTGCTTCTGCCGAAACCCTCACTGTAGCTCAAACCCTCACGGCAGAATCAACTGTTTGCAGCGCCAGAGGAATAGTGGAACTAGTGGAGGGCACAGTAAGCGCTGTGGGGCCGGCGGGTGAAATCGGGAAGGCAGACATGTTGGGGGCTATTATGCTGCTCGAGGCAGAGCTTAAAACCCCGCTCTCTAAAAACACTTGGGGCAGTTGTGCTAGTCTGACCAACCAGAAGGATCTAGGGGTCAGCCTAGCGCCTGAGGGGCTGGTAAGGGCTGAAGGCCCTTCAGCTGATGGGGAATGTTTTTATTCCCTCACTGAGGACTCTGATTCAGAGAGTGTATCAGAAGCAAGCTCAGCTGAACATTCAGATACAGGGTCCAGCATGTCAGGCAAAGACACCACACAGAGAAAAAAATCGACAAAAAAAAGCAAGCAGATTGATGAGTCACCGGGAGGCACGGAGAGAAGGCTGGTATGGGACTACTCGGCTACCTCGCAGACATACCAAGAAGATGACAACACCTCAGAAGCATCTCCGGGGCCCGCAGCACAACAGGCTCCTTTTGAACTTATCTTTACTACGCTGAGGCAAATGCAGGCAGAAGCCAGAACAGAAAGCCGCAGAGCAAGACAGGCCTCGAAAAAAATTCAGAATACAATGAGGAAAGTTAATAAATTATACGACGAAATGGCGGACAGAGTAACAGAAGTGGAGGAGCAGACAGGCAAGCTGGAGGATGAGTTAAGCAGTTGGCAAACATTCAGGACAGCACAGGAAAAACTCTCTCAGGATCTTCAGTGGAAAATTGAAGATTTTGAAAATCGCCAGAGGCGCAATAACATTAGACCCTTGGGCGTGGCAGAAGGGCAGGAAGGACAAGATATCATGCGTTTTGTGGTGAACTTACTGAAGGGGGCTTTCCCAGAATCTGAGTGGCAGTGGGAGAAGGAGATACAACGGGCACATAGGTTTCCCTTTACGCAGAAGAAAGGACAAGGAAGAGGTGCGGGTGGTCAGGGGTCTTTTCCCAGGGCTATCCTTGTGAATGTGGGGAACTTTCTACTGAGAGAAGAAATTATCCAGAAGGCTAGACCAGACAGTAAGCGTTCATATGAGGGTATCACCTTCTTTGCCAGACCGGACTTCTGTCATGTCACAGTGGAGAGAAGGTGGAGATTTAGACAGATGATCGCTCCATTTCAGGCTGTGGGGTCAGAAGCGTATCTACTATTTCCGGCTAGATTAAAGGTGGTCACTAAGGGGGGAGTAAGAATGTTCTTGTCAGAAGTTAAAGCCCAACAATACCTAGAAGAGCTCAAGAGTCAGAAGGGAGGTTAACCTTGCTATGGATTGGTGTGAGTCTCCAGCGCAGTAGAAGGGGGAACATCGGTGCATGGGATATTTAGTACTACAGTAGAAGGGTAGGTGGGGTGGGGGCGTGATGGTCACAGCCCTTAAAGCAGTCACACATAGGTCATTCCTGACCTATTTGCCAGTAGCGGGGGGAGGGTGTAGCAGAGGGGGGGAAGAGGGTTCCAGGGGGGTGAGGGGGGAAATGCAGCACAAATGTTTAGTTTTTTTTTGTCTATTTCAGCACATTGTTAAATGGTTTAGAACACATGGTATATATACAAGATGGTTTGACGACTTCAAAGTTTACTCATACATTTGGTTTTATGCTACAAGGTCTCCAATGTTACCTGTATGGCGTGTAGGATAGCCTCAATTAATGTATGTGGCCTCAATGAGGTAAATAAAAGGATAAGAGTGGCGGCATAGCTTAAAACCTTGCGCCTAGACCTGATGTGTCTACAAGAGACCCACATAGAAGGGAGCAAGACGTATCTCCTGGAGCAATTAGGGTTCACTGTTTTAGCAAGCACTAAACAGGGGACCAGAACTAGAGGGGTAGCAGTTTTGGGTAAAGGCAGGGATGTGGTAATAGGGAGGAAGAAGGAAGATAAATGGGGTAGGTGGGTGGTCTTGGAAATAAATCTTAGGGGTCAGAAATTAACACTTGCTACAATCTACGGTTCAACAGCTGATGATCCAGATGTCTTCCAATTCCTCGACACAGAGCTAGCTCAGTGGCCCGAGCCTATTGTTTGTTGTGGGGATTTTAATATACACGATCGAGAGAGTTCATTTGCACAGACAGGTGGGATATATCGGGGAAGGAAGAAGAAGGTGTATAGGGCACTAGCTGCCATGGTGTCTCATAATGCTTTGGTGGACCCATGGGTAAAGCTACATCCATATTTGGACGGGGGCACTTTCTTCTACGCCCCTCATAAGGTCATGGTTAGGCTGGATTGTTTTTTAATTTCTAATCCCTTGCTCTCCGGGTCTCAGATAGAGAAACATCCTCGGATTATATCCGACCACAGCCCGCTGATCCTTACACTTAAAATTGGTCAGGCCCAAAGAACATCTTTGCAGTGGTCCTTTGAGAGGGCCCTGTTAAAGGATCCTGCATATAGGGAACATATGACAACATGGATCCAATATTTCAGGGACATTAATAGAGGGACAGCATCTCTGGGGGTGGTATGGGACACTTTCAAGGCAGGGGCAAGGGGAGAAACAATGAGTTTCGTATTAGCAAGACAAAAAAGGGAAAGGGGTAAGAGATAGGAAGTACGACAAAGATTATTGAGAGAGGAAGAAGGTTTGACTTTTGCAATATCACGAAATTTACCTCTTGAAGAATATCTCTTTAGAATTATAGCATTGAAAGCCGAAGCTATAGAAGGTCTTGCCAGGAAAGCAGCGGATAATTACCTAACGAAGAAGGAAAGAACGTATGAGTTCAGCGAGAGAGTAGGGCAGGTCTTGGTGATAAGAACTAGCCAGAGAATAGCTGCAGCCGAAATTAAAGAATGTAGGAGTGTACAGGGTAATTTGGTCTCAGACCCTAACTCAATAAGGGAAGTGTTTAGGAGTTTCTATACAGATTTATACATCCCTGCGGATTCAGGGAGTTTGGTAGATACAGAAACTTATCTCAGGAATATATCTCCTCCCAATATGTGCGAAGAAGACAGGGAGATTCTGGAGGGACCTTTGCAGCTGGAAGAATTTACTGCAGCTCTTGGCAGTCTACCAGTAGGAAAGGCAGCTGGGCCGGACCAAATCCCGGTCGAATTTTATCAAGTAAATAAAGATGTACTTTTGGTAGATATGTTTAACATAATGCTGCAGGCGCAATCAGGGGAATACAGCCTGGACTCGTGGGGGGGGAGCTGATATTGTCGTAATTTTAAAAAAGGGGAAGCCACCAGAGGTACCTGGATCTTATAGACCAATCACTCTGATGAACTCAGACGTTAAAATATATTCTAAAATGCTGACAAAAAGATTGGCAGGGATTATTGAGCAGTTAGTAAGCCCAGCACAGCATGGGTTCATACCTGGTAAAGGGACAATGCAACATGTAAGAACAGTTGTCACTATGTTTGATTCTGCAGGTGTCCTAGGGGACCCCATCGCAGCACTCTTCCTAGACGCAGAGAAAGCGTTCGACAGGGTCTCCTGGGACTACCTATAGCTTGTCATGAGGTGGTGTGGGATAGGGGAGGAGTTCTTAAAAGCTATACAGGCCCTTTATAAAGATCCAACTGCTAGGATTAGAGTTAATGGAGGGTTGTCAGCTGCAGTAAAAATCGCTAGGGGGACCAGGCAGGGGTGCCCCTCCTCACCTCTGCTCTTTGCGCTGTATCTGGAGCCACTACTGCGGCGATTTGAAAGTAACCCTGAGATTCCACCGATGAGGGCAAATAATAGCATTGTGAAGACTCTGGCTTATGCAGATGATGTAGCCATATTGACCTTGAATCCTTCCCTAGCTATAAAGGAGGTGGAAGCGGAGGCCCAGGTGTTTGGGCAGATATCTGGGTATAGTTTGAACAGATCTAAGACCCAGATAATAAGGAACGCACACACTGTCTGTGATGATAGTAGGGTGGTTAGCTCTGCAGTATACCTAGGGTTGCCACTATCTGCTGATTTGGATGTGGTGGTCGGGAGTAATTTGACCCCATTAATTTCTATGGTAAAGAGAGACTTGGAGAGGATAAACAATCTCCTAAATAACAACAAAGCCTGTAAGTCAAATGGTGCTGAGGTATGACAATTGACACTGGTATACTTGCACAGGAGTGAATCTGAACAAAAGACTATCAACTGTAGCTGATTAAGTCCTATCAGCCCACCAAATGGCGGAGCCTCATCATGTAGGACTCCAATACCAAGGTAAGTGTGCAGTCGCCCGGTTGTAATTTAGCGACGCATTACTAAACCATGGTATGGTCACCACAGTTGTTAGACTAGAGGGTGAGGCTGATATGTGCAGTGCAAGAAAGTAAAATAAAGTGATGTGTGTTAAAATGGCTATCAAGGCAAACAAAGACCTTTATTAGCGTTTGCCTCGACGTCAGATTAAAAATAGTGAAACAACAGTGTGAAAAAATCACTGTTTGACTTGCTTGGTAGAAAACTAAGTAAGCTATAAGAGGGCCAACATGTTTCTGCCTTAAATGTGAAGGATCACTGGCATTCGTCAGGGCCGAATTAATATCTGCTACTGCAAGGCACTATAATGTGTGCTGGACTAAAGAAAATATACGACGAAGTGAACAAAATAGAACCATCCTACCACATCTTCTCAGTGTTGTTCTGGTGATGCGATAGGTCTTTCCTGTGGAAGCACAAGAAGATGAAAAAGAACAATGTAGACATTGCATTTAGACATTGTTCAAAAAATTAAATCTACACCAACCATTCTGTAGTGGGTGATGTACCGTGCAAAACCAGTGAAAACTCTCAAACCTCAGACTGGACCATCACTCATTAGTAATAGTCACATACAAAGTGCATTGTAATACGTCACCCAGTGGTTGAAATGATGTACACAAGTTTAACACTTACCCAGCTGTGTGTGGGAAGTGGACCTCACCTCACCCGGCAACTGCTCGGACGGATAAGGCACCGCTCTAAACATACAAAGACAATATCTGTGAAAGATGCATGTCTAGAGGATACGACCTCTGTATATTATTAAAACCCACATACTTTCTCAACTGTCTGTCACATGTACCCCACCGGTGTCTAAGGTGGCCACATCTAACGACTACGGCATCTACCCCTCCAGTGTATTCAAGGGGATGCTCATCAATTGTACTAAAGCAACTACTGTTTCCCAGCTAAACTACTGAGTAATGATGTTAATTACTACTGTTTAGAACCAGTGGGGAAATATCCCCCTCATCTTTACCTACTAAAGTCCATCTCAACAGCAGAGTAAGGATGTTGATTAATGCTGTTCAGAACTTGGTGAAAGGGAGTCCTCCTGTTCTTATCTATTAGCTAAGTGGAGGAATCAAACAATGAACTACTTGGCCTATCCAGTTTAAGTAACCCAGTCCCTGCTTACCTGTCCGTCGGTACCTTGAGGCTGAATGACGAGCCGAAGGGGAGGCACCGAACGGACAGTCTGGCGTCTATTTATAGCGCTACTCCATCTGTAATGAGGTTCAGCTGAGTATCAATGTGTACGCGCTGCAATTGCGCAATACACGACTCACTACACCCTCGCGCATGTGCACAGCAAAGTAGACATCTAACGCGCATGCGCGAACACAAGTACGCCTGCTCACGCGTACCGCGCATGCGCATTAGCACAGCGCTGACTAGATCTGTCTCGGCAAGTGGCGAGACGCTGCCTACATGCAGCTGTCTCGCGCTTGCGTATTACGGCCCCAATCCAGCTCTATTTATCGCGTGTTGGAAGGCAGAGGAGACGCGATTGTGTTGCAAATAACACCGCGACTTGTTAGTTAACTTATCGGACGGGAGCCATATAAAGGGATCTTATTTAGCAATGTTAAGAGTTTAAAGCCCCATTAGTTAATAACCTCGCCCAGGGAGCGTAAATGAGCGCTGTGTTGCCGAAAAACGGCAATGACAAAATGTACATCTGAGGAATTAACAAAATCCTGGGCCAGCTTACAAGGAGACCTTAACCCCTACAGTGGACATAAATTCCTAGTGGGTGTGGGTTGATGGTAAATATATAATAAAGGTGTCTGTTATGAAAGTCAAAGGTAGACCAGTAGACTGCATTTAACTTAGGAACCTGAAAATGGTTAACGGAGAGCCTGGTGTCGTTAGCGCCACGGATGTGTAGTGGTTACTCGCACCAAACCCGACTCGTTGTGACTACCAAGAGCACACATGGCAAGTGGTCCACTCAGATAGATAACCATGGAATATTGTCATTCAATCCATTGACATCAGATTGCAATCTGTGAATCCACCGTTGCTCCTTCACAAAGAGAAAATGGGAGACATTGGTGATGTGTGGTGGGATGTATGGCTGTTCCAGCACTAACCAAAACATATCCTCAGGTTTGTGTTTCGCTTCCAACAATCTCCACCTCTCTCTCATGGGCTGTACTAACGTGATCAAAATGTTGATCCTGCCCAAATTTCGTTATTTTTTTAGATCCATCCCCTTAGTTTTTGAAGCTAAATGGTTCAATATAATAGAGGGAGTACTGAATAGGTTTATCTGGGCCAATGGGAAGACTCGGCGGGCTTACAGATTCATGTCTCTCCCTAGAGAAAGAGGGGGTTGGGGGGCTCCTTACTTTAGGCTCTATCAAATGGCAGCAGTATTACAGTATATGCAGGGATTAATTGGGGGAGGGGGTCTCGAGCAAAGAGTTACGAGCATGTCCACGGAGGTATATTCAGTAGTCTTGGGGGCGGAGGCAGAAAACTGTTTTTTTAATAGAGTGGAGTTTGGGTACTATAAAAGGACAACATTTAAGACTGTCATGGCAGTAGTGAAAATTTGGAATGCTCTTTTAAAAAAGGCAGGATTAGGAAGATATAACAGATATGCCCGGTTGCATAAGAACAAATCCTTCCCTGCGGCAGTGTTTGCTGATTTAACAATGGCTGGTTGGGCACAAAAAGGGATAATACAGATTGGGGATTTAATGGATGAAGAGGGGATAGCTCAGTTTTCAGACCTTACCTCCAAGTATGGCATCGATAGAAGGGATTTTTTTAAATTTCTGCAGGTAAGGAGCTTCCTTAGTAATAAGCAGGGTTGTACAGCTGGGTTTGGTAGAAATGAAATACTGAAGATAAAACTAGGTGGGGATTGCACGATTAGATCCTTTAACGCAAGCCTTGCAATAGGAAAGATGGATGATATTAACAAATTTAGTAACAAGTGGGCTGAAAAATTGGGTGGAGAGCCTGAATGCTTCCAGGAATCTCTGGACTTGGGCCGTACCATCTTGTGCTCAGCTCCCCTTCAGTCTCAGCACTATAAAACCCCGTTCTCTTTATACCACACCCCAGCCAGGATAGCTAAGTGGGGAGGATCCACTGGTATCACTTGCCCTCGATGCAATTCAGCGGAGGCAGATATTGTGCATATGTTCGCTCTTTGCCCACAACTATATACTTTGATTAAAGATTTGGAGGACTTTCTTGGTAGGATATTAGGGTTACAATCACGTTTGACACCTATGCTGATACTGTTAGGGAGAGGCCCAGAGGGAGATATTGCACAAAAGGAATCCATGTTTATGGCTATGGCAGTGTTTAGGCCGACAATAGCAAGAGCATTGTTGGATAAGAATCCCCCGGTTATGCAAACTTGGCTGGTGAATTTATTAGCCACGTATAACCTTGAGAAGGCAATTTATGCACGAAAGGGAAAAAGGGGAAGAAGGCTAGGCTTAAAAATCTGGGAGCCAATAGCGAAGTGGAAGGAGACCATGGCATTATAGGGTAGTTTATGTGAAATGTAACATGAATTATAAGGTTTATGAAGGATATGAAAATGTTTGGTAGTTCCAAAAAGAGTTTAAAGCTCATGAAAAGTCGACAAACTGGATATTGTAAATCATAAATGTAAATGTAAATGGTTAAATGTATAATATATACAATGTGTGTACTTGGAAAAATAAAAAATATATCAAAAAGAAAAAAAAAACATCATGAGGTGTAAAATTGTGTGGCCGGATTATTAACAGGATAATGTGCTGCATGGCTAAACACTTATAAAGTCCTAAAGGTGAGACGTATTGGCTATGCCAATGCTTGTTTCACTTGACGTGGTAGCCACTTGTCCAGGGTTTCTTCCTTGATGTGCCTGAGAGGGTTATGATTGTTGATGCTTTCTTTTACCCCTTTTTCATTGCCGCTGCGTGGCTCGCAGCCTTTCCTGGGCCGTCTTTCTCGCTCCCATCGAGTTTTTCGATGTTTTGGAGCCTATATATCTTGGCTTATCTGCCAATTTTTCTCATTTCCTTTAGTCTTCTCTTCTTCACTTGCATCGATTAGTCTTGCTGTGCAAGAAACTTTTCCCTGTGGCTGCGGGCTCTCCACCATCTGTCTTCAGCTGCTGTTGCACTATCTGGTGTGCTTTGATTGGTTGGATAGAAGAGGGGAGATTGCTTACTTTGTTGCTGCTCAGGCACAGAACCAGCCCGGCGTTTTTTATAAATGAAAATGTTGTGTATATTTTTGGTTGGCGGCATAGTTTGGTCGGAATGGTAAAGGTGCTCGCGCCATTTGCCATGGTGTTGGCGGGGCCTGCGGGCTGGTGAAGGGTGAGATCAGGGGGATCTCCTCCTTCGTCTTCATCGGTTCTTCTTCGCTTACTTTACTGGGTGCCTTCTTTGTTGCACTGCGCGTTCTTTTGTTAGGGTTTGCTGCCACCTGGTGCCTTGCCTTCCCCAGTCTCAGGATTGTGGTTATTGTCAGTACCCTTTCTAGCTTTTTCCCCCCTTTTCTTCCTTCTGTGATTCTTTGCCAGACGGCGGCTGCCTTGTTACCTTTTTTGTCTTTTTTCCTGTATTGCCCGTTCAACTTGTCTTCCACACTGTTAAACACAGTTTCCTTGGATGTCCTTGCCTATTCTTGACTGACCTAGCTATTAATAGCTATCCGTTGTCTCTGTTTTCTCTGCACGACTAGATGGAATCGGTGTGTGGGGTAGATTTTCAGATGTAACCTGTGTGACCTGACGCTTGGCCTTGGGCAGTGATGGTTGCGAAGAGGAACACCAGGCGAGGAAACAGGCTGGGTGATGGGGCAAGCCACACTGGCTTACTCCGGCCGCTTTTGCTCCCAAGACCACAGACACCAACCACCTAGGGTCTCTCTATGCGCTGTGTCCTTCCCTGTGCTTGGGCTCTATGTTGCTCTGCTCTTACTGGCTCTGACTGTCTTTTGCTGAAGATGCTTGGGATGGGTGGTGCTTATTCGGTTTGCTCAGTTTGCTCGGTTTGTTCAGTTTGTTCAGTATGTTCAGTCTATACACTATGCTCCTTTGTGTGACTAATTTCCGGGTGGTGGGTTTGTGGGTGGTGCCTTTCGAGTGCTGTTGGTCGTGCCCACCCCTTTTGGACCCCTCAGGAGGCAGCAGACTGCCTCGGCCCCAGGATCTCCGAATTCCTCCACTTCTCTCATCTCAGGGATGAATCGGATGAGTCTGTTAAATGGACAGCTCGCGTGAGGGTTTTAATTCAGGCAGGGTGCCTCCTGTCTCTGTGTCCCCCAGCCTTGTCGCCTTTGTTGACTTTGTTGCAAATCTCAATCTCAAGGAGTCAGTGGGAGGCCTTTGGCTGCTGCCCTGCCTCCACCGCCTTGGGATTTGGGTTTTAGCCCCCCCTCCCTTACAACGTCTCCCTCTCTTTTCTGCCTACCACTGCTGACTTCACCCAGATGGTCGATCGGGTGGGGAGTCAGGTGGAGGTCAAAGCAGGACAGAGGGGCTGGCATCAGGCTGGCTGGCGGTGGTAGTAGTATGGTAGCAGTATGGGACTCAGCAGGGTTTTGCATTTTGTAGGTTGGGCCGGCGGGTACGCAGGTATGTAGTTCAGTGATATCAAGGGCTAATGCATGGCCAGAACGCAGCTCCCCTGCTGCTTGAGCTCCGTGCTCAACCCGGCTGCAGACCGCACACCACCTGCCACGCCCACAAGCCGCACCCGGTCCCGAGACCATCTGGCTATTTCTGCAGGGGGGCCAAGCCCGTGGCACAAGCAATCTGCAGCCGGTACACGCCATTGATGTAAGCCACTCTAAGCATCGAGCACCACACTGCAATGCTGCTGTTGGTAATGGGGAAAGGCTTACTGCTGCCTTCCCGCTTAACAAGGATTTGCATAACGTACTGTATAGAGAGCAATTTGTAGATGGTGGTTTGGGTGATGGGGAATTACCCAGTACGAGTGTCAATATGTGTGATGACTAACATGTGGGCATGGACTAAATAAATTATAAAGAGGAAGAGTTGAAAGAGGGTGATCTGTAATTGGAGGTAAGTACTGAATCAGAGTGGTTTTGGACACCAATGATTCATGTCATGGGCGCCCGGGGGATACTAATGGATCCTTACTTAGGGGCCGATGTAGGTAATCCCAGATTACCGATTCTTAAATACCGAATCATACCGATTCGGTCTTTAAGAACTGGCAATCGGGATGTAGGTAATTTTACCGAATTAATTACCGAATCGGTATGATTCGGTAA
Source organism: Lissotriton vulgaris (assembly GCF_964263255.1). NCBI lineage: Eukaryota > Metazoa > Chordata > Amphibia > Caudata > Salamandridae > Lissotriton > Lissotriton vulgaris. The sequence continues at coordinate 886,590,509 of NC_141694.1, forward strand.
TAAATGAATCGGTATTTACCGATTCTGTAATTGCCTTTGGTTCCTATGGGCCTTGAGGCCCATAGGAATCAATGTCAATGGCCGAATCGGTAAATACCGATTCGGCAAAAATTACCGATATTTGCAAGGGGGACAGGGTGTCACTTTGACACCCTGTTGCACCCCTGATTCTGGCTTGTGTGCCACATGGGTATATGTGCCACAAGGTATACAACGTTTACAACGCGTGCGGTACAACGAAGTACCATTACCACGCAGTTATAACAACGAAAGTTGTTACAACGAATTGCGCTGGGTGGCGCTCAAGGATAATAAATCCTTTAATTTACTTCCCAACACCTTCCCTACTATCCACGGGGACTGGTGTTGGAATAGTAAATTATATTTTTTAAATTTGCACCCCCCCAACGCAAGTCGTTGTAACGACTTGCGTTGTTACAACCGCGTTGTAATGGTACTTCGTTGTACCGCACGCGTGGTAGTGACATACATCCGTGCCACATGGCACAGGTGTACATGCACAGATGTGCATGTACACAGGAATTCGTTATTTACCATGACATAGTATGTCATGGTAAATAACGAATTATTAAGGGCCGGTGGCACTGTTTTCAGTGCCACCTACATCACAAATTTGAGATTCAGTAAATTTATCGATTCAGTAATTTACAGAATCAGTAAATTTACTGATTCTGTAAATATACTAAATCAGTAAATTTAAGGCCCCCTACATCTCAATCACCAAATACTGGTCGGTAACGGCCGAAATCGGCTGTTACCGACCGGTATTTGGTGACCTACATCTGGCCATTAGTGTCTTTCAGGCTATGAAAAAGAAAGAAAGGTTGAAGGAGTGCGCAGAATAAACCAAGCGGGACCAGCGGTGAGCCAGCTAGTGGTGACTCAGACCACAACCTTGGAATCAGGTAAAATAGGTAGCTTGGGTAAGAAGGTAGGATGTCATTCAGTAGGAGTATATACAAGAGGAAATAGGTCAGAATAAGGGATCAGGCTGGTAAAAATGATATATGTGCAGGACTAGGCGATGGGTGTGAACCTGGCTTCATAAAGGCAGTGAGCGAAGATAAGGAGGCTGAGACCGAGGCAGGTAATGCAGAGGAAGGTAAAGACGAGGGGGACTAGAAAGAAAGCAAGGGATTAGACACAAGAAGCTTCTGTACATGGGTATTGCAAAACCTTTGGGGGCGGATCTTACCATGGCCAGAAAAAATTAAATATATAGAAAGGTGAGTACATCTAGATGTTCAAATTACTGCATAGGGAGGGTCTAAAGAAGAATATGAATTGGTAAAATGTCACAAGGTTCCAGTTAACATTGGGAATTGTGTCAGGCGAGAGCAAGATGGCGGCCGTGACCTCGGCTGAGTAGGTTGGTGGCGAGCTCTCCCGGACCCCTATCGCCTCCCGCCTCGATTATCCCATCCCGAGCAACACGATTACAAACTCTGCTCTATTAAACCACTGGCCTGGTCGTTTCGTATGTGCATGGCGCTCACCTTCCGTTTGGAGTACCTGAGACGGCGTCTCCTCATCAAGGTGCTGTGGAGCTGGCGGGCTGCCCTGCATTCTCCCGCGTTATCGACGGCAGGAAGCTTGCCCTCAGTGTTTAGCCTCATTCAGAAGCAAAGCCTCATTGAAGGAATGCCACCGAAGACCACGGTGAAAGGTGCAGCAGCCGCCTCGAAAGTGCGCAGCTCCGCACGGAATGCAGCTGAAGGGGAATTAAAAAACCCGGCTCTTGGCTCGGCTTCGATTTCTGAGCAGCGAACTGTCTCTAAGTCCCCGCCACCTCCGCTCTCTTCCAACAGTATTTCACAGCTTCCAGCATCAAAAACGGGGCAGAACACGGCAGGGAAGAAGCAACAAAACCAGACGCTTCCGGACCTGTTTAATCTCTCTCTTCAGAAGCAGAAGACCTTCGGTAAAGGAAAGTTGACGCCTCAGACTACTGTCGGTAAGGAAATAAGTAACGAGACTGATACTGTGTCTCTAGTATCGCAGCCACAGTTATTAATACAGCACTCGGACTCTGTGCCTATAAATGCTACTGTAACCTCAGATTCTCATTTACAGCATATCTCTCAGCAACCTAACTTACTCAATACGGATCTTGGTGCAGTGTCTACTCAAAACCCAACTGACACATCCAATGCTGCACTAACATCTTCAGCCCAGTGCATCCTGGGAACTGTAGTCCAAACACCTATACAACACGATGCACACTTAGTTTCTCATTTGGATAAAGTTCCTAACCCTTTATCCAACAATCGCACAGCTATTGTCCCAGAGTCTGGTTTCGATTCAAGGGGGTCAGTAAGCACTGAGGCTACAGATAATTTTTTTTCAGTTTCTGAGCACTCATCAGTGGAGGAGGATCTGGAACTTGATGCTGAACCCGAATGGTCTGATTACGACAGTGAGGCAGGGGATTGGCGCCTCAGTGAGGCTTCTAAGAATCTGAATGATGTAAGCACCGTTAACACAGTCCGTAAGGTGTCCCACCCTAAGGGACCGTCAAACGCTGTTGGTATACAAAACATATCATTGGATCAATCAACAACTAACTGCGGAACAATACCTTTTAACCCCTCTGGTTTGGTTATAGAATCTCCCGAGGAAGTTACTCTTTCCACAATCTATCAAACTATTATCTCTCATCGAGAGGCTACAAGACAGGAGAATATTCGCACACAGGGGGCGTGTCGCAGAATGCAGAACTCTTTGCGTCGAGTAGTGAAAACTTGCACTGATATCGCTTCTAGGGTTGGGGCAGCCGAGGAGCGGATTTCTGCGCTAGAGGATGCAGTGGGGGCCCAGAAAGACCTTACAACAGAGATAAAAGAACAGCGCACTGACATATTATGGAAACTCACTGATTTAGAGAATAGAGCGAGAAGAAACAATTTAAGAGTTTTAGGAATTGAAGAAAATATGGAAGGTAGAGATCCCAGGCAGTTTATAGTTGAGCTTTTTGCGGAGGCGTTCCCAGAAGTGACACAATGGGACTGGAATCTTGAAATTCAGCGGGCGCACCGCTTTCCATTTCAGCAACGCCAGTCCGCAGCCTCTGGCTCAAGTAAAACACTTCCCCGCGCTATCTTGATCTGTTTCAACAATTTCCTTGCACGGGAGAAAATATTTGATCTAGCTAGACCAGATAAGAAGCGGTCAGCGAAGGGATGTCAATTTTTTGTTCGGCCGGACTTCTGCCCAGCTACAGTTGAGAGACGGTGGCACCTCCGTCAGCTGATGCCTTTGTTTCAGGCTAAGGGTGCTCAAGTGTTCTTACTCTTTCCATCTAAGCTGAAAGTCATTTGTAAAGGGCAGACCAAGTATTTCACTTCAGAGATATTGGCCAAGGAATTTCTGGGCTCTATCTAGTCTGCATTGCTCTAATTAACTTAATTTGTATTCACCAAATTTTGGTTCAGTCTGGGATGGGGTTTCTGCTTATTTTGAAATCGGTAATGATTAGAGGACCTGACAGATAGTATGTTATTGGTGGGTTTTTGTCTTTCTCTATTTGTCTATCTGGCAGTCAGGTCTTCCGCAGTGCTTTAATGGGGGGAGGCCCCGGGCTTCGGGAGGCTATGGATCTCACCAGCCTGACCATCAAAGGACTAAGGTCCTGTTGCTCTACATGGGGGGTGGGGGGTCAGCGGGGTGTAGAAGGTGGGGGGTGGTTGTGGGTGGTGGGTGGTGGGGGGTGGTTTGGGGGGGTGGTGTTTTGGTGGTGGGGGCTCAGGAGGTTGTTTTTTTGTGTATTATACTCTTTGGGTTCAGGAAGCATGAATGATATGCTAATGACTCAAATGTTTTTTATATCATGTATTTGGTTGTTTATAGGCCTTGCCTTTTCTACATACAGCATTATTAGTAAATGGAGTTTTGCTGCCCACCGGTTTCCTTATTTTTTGAATGGCGGGGGGTAGGTTACGCTGTGTTACATGGAATATCTGCGGTTTAAATGATCCCAAGAAGCGTAGGGTGTTTTATAAGATACTTCAAATTCTGCAGGCTGATTTAGTCTGCCTACAGGAGACTCATATTTCGTGGACTAAACGTACCTGGTTAAGGTTCCCTGGTTATGAGCTGATTGCCTGCTCTAGGCAGACGTCTACAATTAGGGGTGTCGCTATTCTCTTAAAGAATGGGATCGGTTCTGTTAAGAGGTTGAAGGTAGATAATTTTGGTAGATGGGCAATTGTGGAACTTCTGGTGAATCGAGCTCTATTATCAGTTTGCTCAATTTATGCCCCCAACCTTGATGACCCGCAACTCTTCCGGAGCCTAAATTTGGAACTGGTGGGATGGTCCCATCCAATATTATTTACCGGTGATCTTAATATTAATCTTTCTAGTCAAATAAACCTCCTTACCTATCGTAATTATTCCGGCAGGAAGCCGCAAGTATTTAAGGCTCTCCAATTTCTTGTGTTGGATCATGGTCTTATAGATCTATGGCATTTTCACCACCGAGACTTGGATGGATATACATTCTATTCTTCTCCACACAAGAAAATGGTCCGCCTTGACTACGCTTTCATCTCGGATCAAAATTCCTCTCTGGCATCTATCGAGGTTGCTCCCAGGACCATATCCGATCACAATCCCTTAATTATAGATCTCTTATGGGACCGCCCAATCAATCAGATCCGGCCCTGGACCTTTGAGAGAAAGCTTCTTATAGATTTGCAATATCAGGACTGCATGGCCACTTGGATTCCAGAATTCTTTAATATAAATAGGGGTACCTCTTCTGATTCCATTGTCTGGGATACATTCAAAGCGGCCCTACGTGGGGAAACAAAAAACTTTGCTTCCCATCGTTGGAAACAGACACAGCAGTACACTAAAGACAGACTTAAAGATTTGCAACAAGCTGAACTTGAGCTCTGTCATAATATTCGTTCGGGCCAGGATGTATCAAATAGCCTTAATGCGGTTGCTATAGCTAAATCTAATCTGCTAGACCCTCTTTATCAAGATCTAGCAGCCAAATATGTTCAATTTCGTACGCTAATGTATGAGTTTGGGGAAAATTCTGGCAAGGTACTCGCAAAGAGATTACAGCAAAGGGCCATCGCGAATCAAATTGTCCGAATTATAGATCAACAAGGTTCTCTTCAGGAAACTCCGGGGGGGGTCTTAGATGCTTTTAGGAGTTTCTACACTAAATTATACACAGAAGACCCTAGTATGTCTCAAAACCAAATGGCTCTAGATGATTTTTTTTACCCCCTAGATACCAGGCGTGTAACATTAGAACAGAATGAAGTCCTTTCCGCACCCATTAGTTGGGATGAGATAGAAATTGCTATCAAATCTCTCTCTAATGGTAAGGCAGCGGGCCCTGATCTTATTCATCTTGAGTTTTATAAAACGTTTTCGCAGCTGTTTAAACAAGATATGCTATCTGTCTTTAGGGCTGCTCAATCTGGGGTTATTCCCGATTCTTGGCGCCGAGCCACCATCGTGTTGTTTAAAAAAAAGGGCAAAGATGAGTTAAATCCCGCTTCATATCGGCCGATTGCTCTTCTTAATACTGATAGCAAGATCTATTCCAGAATCTTAGCGTTCAGATTAACACAAGTCATAGCTCCTTTAGTTTCAATTAGGCAACATGGGTTTATTCCCGGAAGGGACACAACAGATCACATTCGGCGCGTCATCGCCCTTCTTGACTGGGCCCAGGCTACGAGTGCTCCCCTCGGGGTGATCCTGTTGGACGCCGAGAAGGCGTTTGACAGGGTCTCCTGGGGGTATCTCTGGGCAGTAATGCGCTGGAAGGGATTCTCTCCTGGGTTCATACAGTCCCTTCAGGCACTTTACTTAGCACCAACCGCTGCTATTCGTATTTCAGGGAGAGAATCTACTCACTTTTCCATTAGCAGGGGGACTAGACAGGGTTGTCCCTGTTCCCCCCTGCTTTTCGCTCTGTTTATCGATCCTTTCCTGAATTTGATCGAAAACTGCCAGGAGATCACCCCAGTTAGGGTCCGCGGAGTGGACTACAAGGCATTAGCATATGCCGATGACATTGTTGTTTTAACTGATAATGTTGGCTCATCTTTCGTTGCATTGGAGAGAATCGCAGCTCAATTTGGCTCTCTGTCTGGGTATAAGCTTAACATCTCAAAGACCCAAATAATTCAATCAAAAGATATGTCCTCTTCCCAGGTTCCCATAGTTAAAGAGGCTACATATCTTGGGATTCAGATTTCCGCAGATGTGGAGCAGATTCCAGATCTAAACTACCTTCCGGTAATTGATTCTTTACATAGGAAACTAGAGAGAATGGACCACCTACATTTTTCTTTATATGGACGTTGCAATATCTTGAAAATGCTTGCTCTTCCAAAGTTATTATATCTTTTTAGGTCCATCCCACTTCTAATATCCAACTTAACATTGGGGAAAGCTGATAGAATATGTCAACGGTTTCTTTGGGGCTATCGTAGGCCGAGAAGGGCTGCTAAATGGACATGTCTTCCCCAGGAGCGAGGTGGCTGGACTGTTCCCAACTTGGCATATTATTACTGGGCCGCTCTAATCCAACATTTTGGCCTTCCCCTTTTAGGGCATAATGTTGAGATTCCTATTTATATGTCCCCATCCATATATGAAATAGCACTTGGGGATGCTGCCAAGGGAGTATTGACACGCGTGCTGGAACCCAGTTATTTCAAAAAAACTAAATTTAAGATTTGTTGGGCCTTATTCTCTGTATGGCAGAAAATTCGCGTTCGTCTTGCTATCCCAAAACTGAATTATTATACCCCATTTGATGCCTCTGCCTTGCTTTCTCCAATATTTTCTGATGGTATGATGAGGAAATGGAGGTCTTCCGGGATTAAGGGAATTGGGGATTTAGTTCATTCTGATCAGCTGGCCCCTTTCTCTTATTTGAAGGAGAAATTTCATTTACCCTCTAGCTATTTTTTCAAGTATCTACAGATAAGGAGCTTTTTCGATAAGAATATCTCTAGATATCCTAATTTGTATGTCAAAATTAATATAGTTGAATTAATTCGTAAGGAGTCTAGAATTGGTACTCTATATCAAAGTCTTTTATCAGAGCTCCCGGATGATTTATCAATTCAGAACATAAAGTGGGCTACCAAATTTGGTATCCCAATACTAGATCTGCAAATTCCACTTGAACTAGCCAGATCTGTTCTTGTCTCCGGCTCACTTCGCACTCAAAGCTATATGGCTATGTTCAATTTGTACTATACTCCTGCAAAAATAGCCAGTTGGGGGACTCTTAGATCAGTTAGTGGCGGTTTCTGTCCTAGATGTAAAAGGAGCCCCGCTGATGCTATACACATGTTTTACTCATGCCCAAACTTAAGCCCCTTTTTAAATGAGGTTGAAGGCTTTCTTAATCACACTCTTTCAATCCCGGTTAAGCTTTCAGCGGAGTTAATAATAATCGGGTATGAATACTCAATTGGCCCACAAAGATCACAGCATTTGTCTGCATTCTTGTTTATTACAATGGCCATGATTAGACTCTGTATTACATCGCAATGGCTAAATCCTGAAACTCCCACTTTTATCCATTGGAAAGCTAGGATGCTTGCATGGCACAAATTAGAGTCATCTGTGATGCTATTGCGGGGGAAGAGAAGGCGTTTATTGGCATCTAAGAATTGGGCTCCTTTCGCAGATTGGTTATCTCAGTAATTGTGTTATCATTCTATGTCAAATTGTGTTATGTATTTATTTGTTAATGTATTTATATTTCTTTTTTGTTTTGTATCAACATGTGTTCCCAAACTGTGTATTCTGTTCTATTTTCTCCTGATGCCCTCTGTTTCTTTGAAAATCTAAAAAAAAAAAAAAAAAAAAAAAAAAAAAAAAAGGGAATTGTGTGACAACTATCCAGAGTGATGTGTGGTTCTGTCCAAAAACTTAGATGTGGTGCGTAAGGCGCAGATTACCTTTGGAGTCTGGGTTTGGGTCAGGAAAGACCAGGAATTTAGAGCAAGAGTAGCTGATGATGCAGATGGGGTGTGGGGTGATTAGATAATGAGCTGTTTTTGCAGACCATGACACCAGCTTGGACAGCACCAACAACATATACAGCTGGTGGGTAGCCTGTGATTTATAAGCCCTTTTGTGACCATCCCACCACAGTGAGGGTGGGGTCAATGGAGAGTGGACAGCAGAACACAACTAAGGCATGGCCAGAATTCAACAAGGGAATATGCAATAGGGAATATTGTCTCTTCCGACATGAACGCTCTAAATCAGGAGCAAGACATCCAGTTTTCCAAAGTGGACCTCAAAAATCAGGCGGACAAGGGGGAGCACAAGAAGGTCGGTGGCAGAATAAGAGATGGGGTCGGTGGAAATCTAACAATGACAGGGGCAGAGGAAGAGATAGTCCACACAACACGGTAAAAGGTATGTATGCCAGTTAATCTTGATTGTTTGAGATATTGGTTCAACTATTGAGCATTGACAGTCGAAGGAGAACAACTGTAGTGTAGTTCTGAGTATGGATTTTGACTGGGCTATGAAGGTCACTGAGCTGAGAATTGGTGCTTCATCCAGGAAGAGCTAGTGTGGCTCAAAATGGTGAAGTAGGTTGGTGATGGAAGAATGGCCTGCCCTTTTTGTGATTGTCCATTGCCTCATTTTATCATTTCTCCCATTGGGGTAGTACCTAAGAAAGAAACAGGGGAGTTTAGGATGATTCAGCATCTTTCATGGCCAGAAGACTACTCGGTAAGTGATTATATCTCTGAAGAAAGGAGAAGAGTGCACTGTGCGTCAGTGGATACATCAATGGCCCTAAAAAGCAAGATGCGCAAAGGCGCACTAATGGCAAAATGTGATATCAAATTAGCTTTCAGGCTCTTGTCAGTTCTTCCAGATGACTTTAAATTGTTAGGTATTCAGTTTGCAGGTTGTATATTTGTAGAGAGAGCATTTCCCATGGGATGTTCTGTTTCATGTTCATTGTTGGAAGTGTTTAGTACAATCCTGCAGCAGTTGTTTCTGGTTATTACTGTTTCAGAAGCAGTGACGCACTAGTTACATGATTTTTTCTTGGTGGGGGAACCAAATTCTTTGGAGTGCAAGGAGCTGTTATTCAGAATTCAGGATTTGTTGCAGGACATTGGGGTTCCTATAGCCCCCAATAGACTTGTGGAGGTTTTGACTTTTGGGGAGTGTAACTGGATTTGGGACAAATGGAACTGAGGTTGCCAGATAGTGACACTGTGAGGATGTTGAGTAAGATGTTGGTGAAAAAAAAACGAAGGTGAGGAAAATTCAGATTTCACTGGGGAATCTCAACTTTGCATGCAGAGAGGTCAAAGCAGGGAAAACTTTTTTTGTCTTAGATTAGGGTTAGTTTTGTTGGGAGTTTTGCTTCTACACCACAGAATCAGGCTAAACGTGGGAGTGAAGGAGGATTTGAGAGTATGGGAAATGTTTTGCAGGATTTCGGGGGGATTTTGACGGATGGGATGGGTGAGGAAACAGAATGGTTTCTGGAATTGTTTTCAAATGATTCTGGTGATGCACGTTTTGCAATCTATTGGCAGGGGCATTGGTGTGCAGATTAATGGCCTGAATGGCAGAAGAAAGGAGGCCATAGCATTGAATTTTTGGAATTAGTCCCCTTGGTGGTTTCAGTTTGTTTGTGGGGACACAAATTCTTTAACAGGATGGTGCTGTTTTGCATAGGCAATGTGGCAATGGTACAGATTGTTAATAGGCACTGGACAAGGTATCTGCAGGTGCTTAAACTATTGTGACTCTTCGTGTTGGAATGTTTGTGGTTGAATGTGGTCTTTAGGGCACTGCACATTGCAACAGCATTGCCAATACTCTTTCTCGTTCTCAGTGGAAGAGATTCTTTGGGCTCACGCCTAGGGCCGATGCGAAGAAGACACTGATGTCAGTGTACTTGTGGACAGTGGCAGAGTAAAGTTGTTTTTCTGCTTAAGAGTTCCTTTTCTGAGCCAACATGGTGAGCATACAGTCAGGCCTGGAATGAGTTCAGAGAGAGGGGTACTCGGAGGAGGAGGCTGGAACAGGGAGATGAATTGTGTAGAGAGGATGTGGTGAAATTCAGTATGATCTTAATTGAAAAGGGTTTGCCATCCTTGACAAGTGTGGGTAACCTGGCAGGGTGGCCTTTGTCGGAACATGATATTAGGGTTATGAACTATCAGCCGGTGAGCTGGGGAGAAGATTGCTGGAGGGTTGGGAGGGGTCCATAAGAAAATGTGGGGAGACCGGTGATGCTACAGTTATTTAGGCAAGTGATTGGGGTGTTGCCGCATAGAATGCAAGAGATCAACTTGTTTTCAGTGGTGATGGTGTGGCTGTGTTTTGGGGATTTCTATGTGGTTAAGGTGATTGAGACCAGTAAGACTAAAGGTGTTCAAGGGAAGAATGTTTGCATGTTGTAGAATGAGTTGAGGGTATGGCTGAGAATGTCAAAGATGGAAAAAAAAAGGGCTGAGGGAAGTGTTTGAAGCTTACGAGGTATCCTGACAAAACAGTTTGTCCAGTGCACTGGTGGCCTGCTGGCAAACATACCCAGGAGGAGTATCTCCACTGAGAACGCTTTTTCTCCATGAGTCTGGGGATAGGCTGCTGCAGTGCCAGGTTTTAGGAGTGCTGCAGATTGATTTACGTGAACTGGGCATACAAGACAAATACTGTGACACCCATGCCAATCCGATTGAGATTGCAACAGCAGCGGATATGAGGGGGTGGCAGGGACATGAGTTTCCGAAAGTGGGGAGGCGGAGGTCAAAGTGTAAACAGTGATATATGAGGGCCGGCCTTGCTTGCTAGGGATGTGGTTTTATGGTTGTTCTCTTTTTGTTATTGGTTGCATTGCAGGGCTACAGCGTGAGCACATCAAGGCCTAGATCTGCAGGCAATCCTTTGTGAAGTGGGAGTGATTCTGGGAAAAAATCAGCAAACAACCGGGTTTTGATGATTTGAGAGTCCAATAAAATGGTTTGGAAAAGGTGGGATGTGCTGGACAGAATTGCCGCCTTAGTTGGAAGAGTTATTGAGAAACTTCATTGCTCGGATGTAGCAGTATTGTATTTGGGTGAGAATGATTTGGTGAAGATGAAGCACTTGACCATTACGCAATGCATTATGGAGGACTTGCATGGGATCAAAAGGATGTGGTCTGTCATGACATTGGTGTAGACAGGAATCTTGCAAAGGAGAAATTGGAGAGGTGCCATGAAGCCTGGGGTGTTTGATAGGGCAAAGAAAAAATTTAACAGTGACATAAAGTGGTTTTCCATAAATGAAGGGGTTTTTGGGGTGGAGCATAGTCATATCACATTTGAGGAAATTCAGATTTTCAGACATGACAATGTGCATTTGTCAGTTTTTGGTATTGAGTTGTACCTACTCCAGTTAATGATGTTTTTGTCTACTTTCTTTAAGGACCCAGCTTAAGGTGCTGCGTTTGGCAGAAACACACTTGAGAGGTTTTTCTGGTGGTGAGTAGTTTCAACAGGTTGGAAGTTCTTTTCACAGAAAGTTAGACAGGTTAACATGTTCAGACTTACAGCAGGCACCAGTGACGAGGGAGGGAAAATTCGAAATGTTACAGGAAGATGAGTTTTAGAAGACATGTGAACATTTTGGAGGTGTTAACCTTGGAGTAAGCAGAGACTAGAGAGATATGAGGGGCAGGGGAATTCAAGAGGTTCTTTTTGGGCAGGGATAGGCAACCAGATAAGTTTTACAATGTATTTGTGAGGACAATTTATATAGTTTGCATGGATAGATGCCACGGTTTGCATAAGTTATGGTTAAAGTGCGGCCTTTCCCACACTATCTCTGTCTCAGGGGTTTTAGTGAATGCTGTCCTGCCCGATGTGTGTAAGAGCTAACAGACCGCATCTGCTACTCTCAGAGCGGAGGACTCTGTGAGTCACACACATCCCAGGCCTATTCAGTTAGTAGGGCTCTCTAAGGCCATCAAGATTAAGGACATTGTAGTTTATTTGGAAGACTGGCTAACCACCAAGACAGTGTCCCAGGGGTTATCCTGTGTTTTCTTACTTTAGCATGAACATCGGGTCTCTACAAGCCTTGTGCCCTTGGGATTGCCCCCCATGCCAGTGTTAGCCAAACACCTCGATTTCCAGGGCTGTAAAACCATCCTAGGCTCAGCCAGTAGCTCTGGTCACTTCATGGTAGGCAACATAAAGTCCTTACCTTTCTGGTCTATACTCTGGTGTTGCAAAACCACCACTCAGCCTTCGCAGGAGGAGCATACAAATTGCGTGAGATTAAAATACTTATGCCTTACTCTTCTCTAAGAATCTAAAAATAGGGATAGACAACAAGTCCTTCTTCTTCACCAACCCAAAGGAGGTACAGAAATGGTTAGCGAGCTGTGGCACTTTCTCCCAGGAGAATGCTACAGGGGTGTCGGAGCAACATCAGCTTGGAGTCTGACACAGACGTGGCCTGGAACAACTGTACCAAATAGCCAAAACAGATGGACTCTGAATCAAATACAGGCCAGAATGGTGCGCACATTGGCCCTGCTGGCAGGTGTGGCCACTCAAGGAGAACCCAGTCGATTTGTGATAGTTTACCTGTGCCACCGAGATGCATCAGCTATCGTCCAGTTCCAGCTATGAAGATACCTAGTAACACTCGATCACCCCTCAGACTGCCAACATTTGGACCTAAACAAAACAAAGAGTCGACAACCCAATGAACACTCTGTTATGACTTACCAGTTGCTAGGTCTGACAGATTCATGTGGCCACAGAGCAGTGGCCTCCCCCCTATTATCCATACTAATCATGACTTTTTCTATCTCTATTCTCTTGCCCTTATTTTGCCCTCAGGATCTTCTTTCGCTCCTTGTCTCCTATATTTAGAATCCATCCCTTTATTATAAACAATAAACTCTCATGCAGAAAATTATTGAATGCCTTTAAGAAGGCTATATCTGTTACCATGGATTCTATATGAACTTCTCAAGCTTCATAAAGCCTCTTCCTAAACATTCCAGATTTGTATGCTGTAGAAGTTGTATTCTTTAAAGTCATGCTTACATTCCTCTTTCTGTAGTGTTGTGCAACAACTCCGACTGCATGTCGTGGAGGCCTAACATGTCGGTGGCAGGTGCAGTACTGAAGCAACAGAGATACATGTTTTTCTTCAGGGACACAGCTAGTAATGTTGAAGCTCAGAGTTGCAAAATACCAAGGCTCCATAGACTTGAGTCCAATTCATGCATCTTTCTTCCACCACTATAGACCTTTGCATATATTTTTCCATCCTAATTATTCCCTTTGTCACTGTTTTCTTTCTTTACCTGCTTTGTTCTTCCTTTTCTACTCCCTGTCTATCTCTTGCTCTGAGTGAAAGGCTGATGAGGAAAAATAATTCTGGGTCTTTAAAACATGAGTGGTGCCTATCACCTATAAACACCATCACAAATTAAGTTCTGATGTTGTGGCCTCTTCAAAACTGAAAACCATTTGGCATTGTATACAAGGCAGCATTGTTATTCCTTCGACAACTGCAGCAATCTTATTGGACCTGCTTCTGGACATTATTTAGCACTTGTATTCAACACAGTGGTTGCACACAAATTGGGATTTCAGAATGGCTAGCCCCCATTGTGATTGTGTCCAAAGGGGAGGGAAATGGTATTCGCCTCTGTGGGATGCAAATTTGAATATTTGGGTGGACAGATACCCATTACCTAAAATTAATGACATTCTCTGTGTGATTCAGGGTGCTAACTATTTTACCATGAAATATCTTTCATCTGTATGCCATCAAGTGGCTCTAAATCCTGAATCAAAGTCCTTACATCCTTTATTACTCCCTTTGACAAATAAAGGTATTGCAGGATGATAATAGAACTAGACTCCACTGCAGGAGCCTTCCAGAGGATAATGCAACACATTCTGAATTGGCATAATGTATGTATATTACTCAAAGGTCACATACTTGTTTCTGGTTAATCAGAAATAGAGCACAACCATGTGTTGAGGAAGGCTTTGACTAATGTTAGAAAAGCAGGACCCACCATCAAAACGAAACAAATCTGTGATTGGTATAGAATTTGCTGATTACTTAGACCAATCAATCTCTGGAGGTGGAATAAAACCTAAGGTAGTCTCCAGGATGCAGCAAGAGAGGCACCCCATTGTCTAAGAAGGAAGAACTCAAATCCTTCTCAGGACTGGTAGAATATATGCTAAAGTGTGCAAGAAATTTCGCTCAACATGCTTTTCCCCTTAGATCATTATTAAAAAGGTAGTCAGTTTCATTGGAACCATGAATGTTGAACGGATTTGAACACCATAAAAACTGTTATCATTAATGCCCCTACCACAGAAATATTTGTTGTCAAACTCAAAAGAATACTGATGCCAGCATTAAGGGACTGGGCCACTCTTTCACTGAAGGTAGAGGGAAAATAAAGAATAGTTGCCTTTGCCTGCAGATCCCTTAAAGATCCTTAGTCCAATTACTCTGCCATTGAAAGGGAGGCCTTAGCCTACTTTAGGTTGTAGCTCATTTTAATTTTTACTTGTGAGGTTTACAATTTATCCTTAGAACTGATCATAAAGAGCTCCTATCAGTGGTTTCTACCAAGTGATTAGAGAGAACTACTCCTTGTATAGGCAAATGAGTGTTGGGTTTAGAGGGGTATAACTTTTCCATATCTTCCAGGTGATCGCAACCAGAATTCCGATTGTTTATCTCACATTCCAGTTGATAGCTTATTATCTGATTTATTAACACCTAAGGCATCTCTTTTATCTATGGAATTCCCAGCTGTTCTACAGAGGTGATGGGAATAACACATGAGGGAGGATAAAACATTATCCCAGGTAAAAGAGTTTATTGTCAATGGGTGACCCAACAAATACAGTGACTTACCAAGTGAAGTCAAACCATACTAGGCAAGCAGAAATTAGATCACAGTGGAAGGTGATCATTTCATGAGAGGAGGCAAAATTATACCTCAAGAAAGAATGTGGAAAGGCATTGCTAAACTTTTTCCAGGAGGTCCATCTAGGGAGGAGTCTTATAAAAAGTAAGGCTAAGGGAGGATATTGGTTCTCTATAATAGACCCTACACCTGAATTCAAAGTAAGGGATTGGCATACTTGTTGGCTAAGTGACAAGTCTAAGTCGATACATAGAACCTCTTTATCACCTGTCGAAGTACCTTACAAGCCAAGAAACAAATTGGAAGTGGATATAATTGGTCCCTTAAATCTACCAAACATTCCCAGTAATTTCATGTTTATATTAGTACTCTATCCCAGGCAATGATTAAATAGGTGTGCGAAAATCATCCTTTTTGCCCTTGATCATCCCCATTTTTTGATGGATACTGGTGCTAACTGACTCAGATTGTGTCCTGAGTTTAATTTTAATTGGTACTGGCAGCCTAACTGTAAGTCCCTAGTATATAATAGGGCATTTTGATTTAGAGGCACCATAGATTTAATGCACTTAAGTGTGCACTACTGTGTTGCTGGCTGTCATTTAAAAAAAAATATATATATTAAGTACACAAATCAATCCATCAAGGTGCATAGCGAACATCAAGCAATCATATGTAACATAGCCTCATCTCGGGTAGAACAACAATATACATATGTGTTGGAGGGCACATTCGTCAATCAAGTCAATATATTGCACATATGCATTTCTGTAGCATTCCTGACTTAATGTTACCACATCCCCAACTTTGCTAAGCTCTATATTTCTCCCATTGACTCCATAGCTTTTCCTACTTCTTTCGGCAGCATCTACTCTTGTAAATGACCTTTACTGGCAGCCGGCACCAGTCCATGTCTGAAATCCACCCGGAGAGCTTCGGTGGATCTTGTGCCCCCCACAGCCGTGCTATTTTGCATTTTGCCACCCCTGAGGCCACTTGTAACTATGTCTGTCTGTGTATTGGCCATTGGTCCTCTCCCGTAATACCTAGCAGGAGCCAGCGTACCTTCGGTTGTATATCTAAGCCCAGTACCTCTGACATTGTAAAGTAAAGTAACTGAGCTTATAAAGCGCCTGGTTACACTAGCTATGTGTCCCCGCGCTGTACCGCTGAGGAGCCCATCCTGGCCTGTTCCTGTGAGGCGCCCA
Organism: Lissotriton vulgaris; assembly: GCF_964263255.1. NCBI lineage: Eukaryota > Metazoa > Chordata > Amphibia > Caudata > Salamandridae > Lissotriton > Lissotriton vulgaris. The sequence goes on from NC_141694.1 coordinate 886,606,670, forward strand.
CTCCTGGGCACCCCAAGGTGAAGCCAGGCATCCTTTGTGATTAGGGCCAGTGTGGAGATTAAGCAAGCTATTGCCTAGAGTTGCAGACTGGGACCCATGATTAGAGTAGGCACTGTGGCGAGAATTATTGGGTCAACGGACATTGAGCCCAAGACCCTGCCGCGACGGGAATTGAACCCTAGTCCCGGGTCAGATCTCTGCATCAGGGTCTGCTGCTCTAACCAATGAGCCACACTTCTCCACATAACCCCTGCAACCCTTGTCAAGAAGCGTTGAATTCTGGGGCAGCCCCAGATAATATGGAAGAAAGTGCCGGATTCACCACATCCCCTAACACACTGGGCTGAGGATGCCCTCCCAATCCTGTACTGGAGGGTACAGGGATATAACAGCATAAGCCCTACAGCACGCATTGTACTGAATCTGAGCCTGAGCCTTTTAAACAGATAAAAACCCTCCCCTTTCCCGTGCACCGGCACTCCCAGGTTTATCAGTGTGATTGGTATAAACAGTATTATCAAGTATGCCAGAAATCACTATTTCCTTATTTGTCTCGTAAAATGCAAACTTTCAAAAGAGAACGTTATGTCTTCACTTTCTTTTGCAATGTGTGTCTTACTTTGTTTCCGCTTAATACATTGTCTCAAACTGGAGTACGAAAAAGTTTTCTCTTAGTATTGCACGGCTCTAAGTATTGCATGGAGAACTCGTCAGCACCCTGCCTCTAGCCTGCGAGGCAAATATACTGAGATTCACGTCTGACTGTCACGCATCATCAGCCTGACGTGGCTGTGCGCTCGTTTTGGGTGCGGTTGGGTGCGGCCTACTATTTAAACTGCACCCGATGTTCCAGAAGACGCTTTGCCTTCTGCCAGAACTCGGGTGGGGTCGCGTCTGGAGTCCCTTGCCCTGAAAGCCTGAAAACTTACCTGAAATAGTAGAAAGGCTTCCATTTATTTTTCTTCGGTGAGCAGAGCTCCGAATGCTTCGATTTCCTCAACAGCAGACTCTGCAAAGACACAAGAGGAAAGGCGATAAGTACTTTTCCGATTAAGAAGGCGCCCAACGAAAGAAAGGCGACTAGAACAATTTTTGGAACTTCTAGCATAAAGAGGACTTTGAAATCTGTTATTTCCTTTAGCCTACACTAAGAACTGTTATTTCCTTTAAACTACACTAAGAACTCTGCAAATGACTTTTAGAGCAAATGTACCTTACATGTTAAACCATACATGTTGTTATTTCGAAATGTTTATTTATTGAGAACTGCTGTACGAGACATTCAGACAATAAGAGTAGCGTTTTTGAGAGGGTTGTTTGTATTCTCCGGTGTTTGAACTGTCTTTCCAGAATAATCAGACTTCCAGAATAATCAGACTTCCCTAGCATTTTGAGAAGAACTGAACAACACAAAAGTAAGGGAAAGGATGTTCAGTGAGTAAGACTGATTTTAGAGCTTAAGAAAAAGAATGTAACATGTTATTTTTCCTTCTTTAGATATTCCCTTTATAAAAGGACTACAGAATAACAGCCTGAAGTTGCCAGACAACATACAGCTCATCAATACAAGACAAGACATACTGGACGTTAGACTAACAACAGCTGCTCGCAGGTAGGCACAATTTAAAGGGTTCAGGTGCGAACACTTTTTAGAATGTGGTGACTTCTATTGTGAAAATCTTAGAGAAGAGTCTGTGGTCTGATTCATGATACTTGTTGCTTCGCAGGTCGACAGAAAGAATCTCCACACGTCCAGTACCAGGCCCTCCTTCCCAATTTCTAATTTTAATCTTCTAGTATTAAAATCACAAGTCTAAAGTTAGTTGTTCAGGAAGTTGGTCCCTTGCGTTCCTGCGAAATCTACTACATCATCAAAAAGAGTTTAAGGTAAGAGACGACATAGTTCCATTGGCAGAAGTCAAAGCCCAAGAGTAATGTTTCGCCCGGACGCAATGGATCAAGTTTCCTTACAGGACATAGCAGCTATTTTGAATGACATTAAGGCAGAAAATGAAGCTTTACATAGGGATATATCAACCCTGCAAAGTGCAGTACAACAAAAACCAATACTTAAACCTGCAACCTTCCAAAGAACTTTTCCCAACAACGCTTCTTCTTCTACTTCTAATGCTCAAACACAAATTCAGGTTGACAGACCTGTACCCTTGCTCTTGCTCTGCCTGAAAGATTTTATGGAGACTGTAATAATTTCTCCATATTTATGAATCAATGTAATTTGCATTTTTTGGCTAAGACCACAGCTTTCCCAGATGACTCTTCCAAGGTGGCTTTTATGTTATCATACTTAGGGGCAGATGCAGCCCTTTGGTCTGTACCTCTTGTTGAAAGAGATGACCCAATTCTATACAATTTTAGAGATTTTGAATGCGCTATGCAAAAATATTTTTGCAAAGCACGTTTTTGTGCAGTCTGCGGATCACGACCTACTAGATTTAAAACAGGGATCATCCCATTTCAACTTTTAATCGTTTGGTCCTTGAAGCTGATTGGCCGTATGACAAAAGCGTATCCCTCTTTTATAGAGGTTTAAAGGAAGAATTAAAAGACATGGTAACCCAAATTTAAGAGCCTCCAGAAGACATTAACGATTTCATTGATTTAGTTGTAAAGTTAAATCATAGGTTGACAGAGAGAAGAGGAGAAAAGGGAAAAACTGATCACAAACTGATATTCTTAAAAGAAAAAAATACTAATTCACGAGAAGTAACTTCCAAATTAGATTCCATAGAACCCATGTAGATAGGGTCAATTTGAGGACCGTTATCTAAAGACGAAAAAGAAAAGAGGCAGAAGTTGAATCAATGCCTCTATTGTGGTAAAACAGGTCATTTTGTTATATGGTGCTCTACTCGTCCAAACAAAAGTTAACAAAAATTTCTGAAGTAGCAGAAACACAAAGTTAAATCGGAAAACTAGAACACTCGATAAAAGACGAGGTAAGTTTGTTGAGTGCCTATTCTAGTTTGGCCTCTACTGTACCACCCAAGGGTGTCGACATTTTTGTATTAAGGTAACACTAAAAAGTTTGTCTAATCCCATGTGTTCTTGGGAAATCGATGCACGAATTGATTCTGGAGCCACTGGAAATTTCATAGACACACAGTTTTTGTTTTAAATCTGTCATCAAAAGCCATCCAGAAACAGTAAGGGCAGTAGATGGTAAAGAACTAACTTCTGGACCTGTTTTACGTCAAACTGAACCATAGTTCTCCCATTCATAGGGAAAAAATCCTTTTTGGCAAAATTGATGCGCCTCAGTTTAAACTGATTTTATGAATTCCATTGTTAATTCTACACAACCCTAGTATAGATTGGGTATCCAGAACTATAACTTTTAAATCTCTTCAGTGTCTTAGTCATTGTTTTCTTAAGGTAAAAGCTTAAGATGTTATACAAGGATTTGAGTTTTCAGCAGAGTCCCCAAGTGTATTGATACTGGAAGGAGTATGTTATAATCTAATAAGTGATTGATGCATCCTCTCTGTTCATGCCCTTGCCTTGCTACTCAGTCTATGTGATGTCATCAGAATGTTGAGATTGTTTGAGTGGAAGAAGTAATCAGTTGGTGTGAGGGGCTGAGCAGTGATATAGCTGCTCCTGGTGGGGCATTACACGAGGCCTAACATGAGACTTAATATGGATCTTACTTGAAGAATAAAGCTTTGATCCTGAACTACACCTATGGACTACGGAATTTTCATTATTTTAACACTGGCGACGATTTTTAAGAACCTGCGTGCAATTTTCTATGGAGAATTATTATTTAAAATTATTATTTAAAATGTTATATAGCGCGCAGTTACCCTGGGGCATCCCAGCGCTTATCAGGACACCAACAGATAAAAAACGGTCAGTCAAGTGCAATCAAGCAGGGAACAGATGTGTTTTAAGACATTTGCGAAAGCGCAAAGTGCAGGTCTCAGCGCGCAGTTTTAAAGGTAGGGAATTCCACAGCCTCGCTGTGTTCACCGAGAATCTTCTCCCGCCCGTGCGTGCCCTCTTTACTCTGGGGACTAGGAGGAGGTGTTTCTGGTCAGAACGCAGCGTTCTGTTCGCTTTGTATGGCACTGCTAGATTTCTCAAAATAGGGGGTCCTGTCCCCTGGAGAATTTTGTGGGCTGTACAGAGTGCCTTAAATTTAACTCTTTCCCGCACTGGGAGCCAATGCAATGCCTTTAGGGCAGGTCTGGCTGACTGGGTTCTGGGGGTACCCATGAGCAGTCTGGCCGCCGCATTTTGAACCTGCTGAAGTTTAATGAAGGTGGATTCAGGGGCACCCAAAAAGATGGCATTGCTATAGTCGAGTCGCAATGTTATCAGCCCCTGAATCAACAGCTTCCTAGATGGTAAAGGAAGAAGAGGGAAAATTTTGCGGGCTGATCGTAACAGGGCGAAACAAACTCCTGCAGTTTTTTTAGCTTGGGTCCTGAACGAGAGGTCTTGTTCTAACCAGACCCCCAAGCTCTTAATCTCCTCTTTCGTACTTGGGAGATCGCCCATACAACTAGGCCAGCTGGTCAATGGGAGTGAGGGGACTTTATTCCCTAGCAACATTATCTCTGTCTTAGAGCCATTCAGCTTAAGAGCTGATTCATCCATCCAGGTATGGACTTCCGACAGGCAGGAGTGCAGCAAATCGGGGTTCTCTACCAGTTGTGATAAGGCGACCACTAACTGTGTATCATCAGCATAGCTGATGATCTTGATGTTATAAGGGGCCACCACATCCTCCAGGGGGGCCATATATACATTGAACAATGTAGGGCTAAGAGAGGAGCCCTGTGGCACCCCCCACTGGAGGGGGATAGATGTAGTCTGATTGCTGCCTTCCCAAACCTGATATGAGCGCCCGTCAAGAAATGACCTAAGCCACTTCAGAGCGGCCCCTGCCACACCCACCTCTGACAGTCGCTTAATCAGCACCTGATGATTAACGGTGTCAAACGCCGCACTAAGGTCCAGGAGGATCACTGCCACTGATCCTCCTGAGTCCATAATGCGTCTGGATTCTTCTACGACTGCCAGGAAGGCAGTGTCAGTGCTCTGGCCTGGACGGAATCCGGTCTGCGAGTCTCTGAGCAGTCCATTCGACTCCAAGAAGCCTGACAGTTGATAATTCGCTAGCCTTTCAGCAATTTTGCCGAGACCTGGTAGCAGGGATATAGGCCTAAAATTTGCCAATTCCGCCATGTCCAAGTTTGGCTTTTTTAAAAGTGCCTTGACCACTGCTGTTTTCCAGCTTGGTGGCACCAAGCCCTGGGAAAAAGAAGCGTTCATCAGATCAGTGATAGGAGTCACAATGGAGGCTGCTACCTGCTTTAGAAATTTCATAGGGACCGGATCCATAGGGGAGTCACTTTTCATAGATCCAAGGGCCTTCAGTACTTCGGCCTCTGAAACTGGGCCAAAAGTATCTAGATAAGTAGATAACTCTCTAGGCTGAGTTATGGAGTTCTTTTCCTGAGTCTGCTGAGGTCGTATAGACTAAGGCAGGGAACTAAGTATCTTTTCTATTTTCGTGTGGAAAAAGTCTGCGAGCTCCTTACACTTCTGTTTATCATGTGTGGCCACAGGTTCGGGAACTTTAAGGAGTTCTTGCACCACTTTGAAAGTTTCCCTGGATGAGCTTGAAGCAGATCTTATACGGTATTCCTCTCGCCTATTTATCTCCAATTTCTTTCTCCATACCGTCTCCAACTTTTTACATCCTTTTTTGAGCAAGCGAAGCTCGGCAGTGTACCAGGGAGCGGATCCGATTCTTTTCTCCCTCTTTTGCACTCTCTTTTTCAGAATGAGGGCATCAAGAGAGGCGGTCAACCATTGGTTAAAATTTGCATCTCCTTTAATCGGATCTAACTCGGGAGGAGGAAGCGAGTCTTCCAGTTTGGAGGTCCAGTCATTGATCGATAATCTGGACCAGGCTCTGTCCACCAGGAAAGCCTGATGGGCGGATGTAGGGGGTAACTCGACTTGCCATTCAGCCGAAACCAAAAAATGGTCGGACCACGGGAGAGGATGTGCTGGCCTGGCCAAGAGATGGGGGATATTAGAAAACATTGGGTCAAGTAAGTGACCCTTATCATGCGTGGCTCCTGCATTAATTAAAGGCAGCTCACATGCTTTCAGGTCGCCGTGAAGGTCTCGGGCTATTAAATCTGCTGTATCGTTAAAATGGAGATTCAGGTCTCCCAACACTATAAAATTTGTTGTAGACGAGGCCAGCGTCGTCACAGTTTCCATTACGGAACTTACGAAATTGCCCAGGCAGCCCGGAGGCCGGTAAATCAGTAAACCTGACAGTGACACGAATGGACTTTGGACTAAAGAAACCTCATGTAAATTTGGATTTGAATGGACATTGGACTTTTGAAACTGAAGAAATTACAATCTGTGGAACTAAAGACATCTAAGGACTGTGGACTTCAACAAATCTGGCACCTCTAATGCACCACCAGTGACCATATCAACGGTCGCCCTACCACGTAAGTGCCAGTTTTTGTTGGACTTTCTTTCCCCGACAGTATGCCCTTTCTTCTTTGTCTTTCTCTGGTCTTTTGAAGCTCCAGTGCCTGTGTTGATGGGGAAGAGCGTCAAGTTGGACTACAGTGCTGAGAGCGTCCAGTGAGACTAAAGCATTAAGAGTCCTCACCATCACATGTGAGAAGCCTGTAGTTCTTGCTTGTGGGACATGGTCTCCCCAACCTTCACTGATAGTTGCCAAGACGTCATTCTGAAATATTGGAAGGAGGCACATTTTGGATGTGGAGCTTACAGTTTGTGCAGGTTGTAGTGACTCATGGATTTAAGAATGTCACCCTGCTGTTCTCTACCGTGAGAGGAGTCACAAACTGTGCCGCACTGTACCTCATGAAGTGGACTGTGCACTTCACTGAGTTTTCCTTTTATTTTAAGAGGAGCACAGTGTCTATTTTTGCTTGTGAAGTATTTTGAGAGCCTGTGACTCTTGAACATGTAAATGGGTGTCACGAGCAGCAAGATTTGAAGCACAACCCATTTTCCTTCATCTACTTGTGTTTTCGGTGACGGTGACAGTTTAACTGTGATGTGACTATTTGAAAATGGGGCGCGTGTCATGTGTAGCGCGTGCAGCCTTACCTTCGTCACGCAGAGTTGCGATGTCTCCTTGAACTTCTCCGACATTCTGGTCTGTCCGCTATGGATTCCTGCTTTGATCGTCATAAGGAGCAGCAATGACGTGATTGTATTCACGCAGTTGTGCCTGCTTGAAGACGCTTTCCTGCCTTGACGTTCCATTAGCCACCCGGGACACTGTCAATTACGTGCTGCCATGTTATTTTTTCTTTGAAGTGATCCGGTACCTCAGAGGAGTTGGAGTTTTGCCGTGCCGGGTGAATTATTCTGTCTGCATTCTTTTTACATGCTTTTGGTTAAAGCGGAGGGCATTGAGAATGAAAACCTTTGAAGAGGTACTGTTGAGGGTTTTCCTTATTATCCGGTTCCTGTTGTGGCTTTCTGAAGTAAGTTTTTACGTGCCTCTGTGGTGTGGAATTTATCGGCGAGTTATTGTGCTTATCTGATGTCTTTCTTTGCAATGCAGTTTGTGGGACAAACAGAGCATGCCATCTCTTTTGCTTATTTGCAGTGACATGCACATTTAATGTACTTTTTACAATTTAACTCAGCATTAATTTTTCGTCAACCTGTGACTGGATCGTCATTACAACTTTGTCATTGCTTGTGCCTACACTCTTCGGTGACAGGCACACCTATCCTGCTTCACTGTACTTTTTTTCATTGCGATCTACCTTTATCTACATATTCTTCAAGCCCAGCATGTTTGCTTTGCAGACCACGGTGACTACCTTCTTTGTTTTAGCTTATTATTTTCTTGGGACTGCTTGTATCCAATGTTGTATTATTTATTGGAACCTGTATATATGTCGAATGTTTGTGTCATTTACTAGAGTCAGTGAATACTTAATTTGTATGTAAGGGGGGAGAGTGGATAGTTTTTGTCTTGCATCTGTATGATTTGAGGGGAGATTGAGTATAGTGTTCCTGGTCACTGTGTATATTTTTTTGAATTGGTTTTTACCTCCTATGAGGTGTTGGACTGTGCGTGACCGGTACGCACATGAGAAGTCTATCTTTCGAGTAGCTTCTCTGATTTAGCTCTTTGGTTTTACCCTTTTGAATCGTTTTTTACCTCGTATGAGGTGTTGGACTGTGCGTGACGGGTACGCACATCAGTGGTCTACCTTTCTAGTAGCTTCTCTGTTTTGCCTCTTTGGTTTTACTCTTTGGAATTGGTTTTAACCTCCTATGAGGTGTTTGACTGTGCGTGAAGGGTGCGCACATCAGAGGTCTATCTTTCTAGTAGCTTCTCTGATTTGCCTCTTTGGTTTTACCTTTGAATTGGTTTTAACCTCCTATGGTGTGTTGGGCTGTGTTTCTCTGGATTATCCTGTTTGGGAAGAAGAGAATGCTCTTCAGCTTCTCTGGATTTGCCCTTGTTTGGGGAAGAAGAGAATGGTTTTTAGTTTCTCTGTACTTACTCTTGTTTTTTTGGTTGAAGTATTTATATCAACCTGTGTTAAGGGTTGCAAAATTACCCTTTAGTGTTACGTCTTTAAAGTTTGTGTTATTCTTGAAGCTTGTTGACTTTTTGTATGTGTGTATGTCCATCACCACACATTTTATTTAAATTTGTCAAATTGCATGTATGTACATTGATCTTGCATGCTTGTATTTTTTTACAATTCTGATGAAGGGGGGATGTGTTATAATCTAATAAGTGATTGATGCATCCTCTCTGTTCATGCCCTTGCCTTGCTACTCAGTCTATGTGATGTCATCAGAATGTTGAGATTGTTTGAGTGGAAGAAGTAATCAGTTGGTGTGAGGGGCTGAGCAGTGATATAGCTGCTCCTGGTGGGGCATTACACGAGGCCTAACATGAGACTTAATATGGATCTTACTTGAAGAATAAAGCTGTGATCCTGAACTACACCTATGGACTATGGAACTTTCATTATTTTAACAGAGTACCTTCTGATTATTCAGATTTGACTGACGTATTTGACAAAAAGTAAGCTAACACTCTTCACCCTCATAGGGACTTTGACTGTAGAATAGATCTTACACCTGGTGCTACCTTACCTTGCAGTAGGATATATGCACTTACAAAAAAAGAAAATGAACATCTACGAGAGTATCTAGATGAATATCTTGCCAACGGTTTTATCCGGCATTCAAAATCACCAGTATCTTCTTCTCTTTTCTTCATACCAAAAAAAGGGGGGGGGGTTACGGCCCTGCATCGACTATAGAGCCTTGAACAACGTAACTATAAAGAACAGGTATCCTTTACCTCTTATTCCAACTTTATTAGACCAGGTGAAAAATGCCACCATTTATACAAAATTGGATTTGCGCGGAGCTTATCATCTTGTGAGAGTTCGAAAAGGCGACGAGTGGAAAACTGCATTCTGTATAGAACTTGGCCTCTTTGAGTACCAAGGAATGCCTTTTGGACTCTGCAATGATCCTGCCGCTTTTCAATTTTTTATAAATGAAGTGTTTCATGAGTTCATTGATGTATGTTGTGTGGTGTACATAGATGACATTCTCATTTATTCGAATTCTGAAAAAGAGCATGTAAGACAAGTTCACGCCATCCCTTAAAGATTGCTTTCAAATTCTTTTTATGTCAAATTAGAAAAAAGTTTATTCCATGTCTCTAAAGTGGACTTTCTTGGATACGTAATTAGTCCTTCGGGAATCGAAAAGGATCCTAAAAAGATTGAGGCAGTAAGTGTTTGGCCTAGTCCTTCTTCGGTTAAGCAAGTACAAAGCTTTTTGGGCTTTGCAAATTTTTATCGTCGATTTATTTAGGATGTTTCTCAGACGATAACTCCTATTACTAAATTTTTACAGAAAGGAGTAAAGTTTAATTGGTCCAAATCTGCTGAAAAGGCTTTTCAGGAATTAAAAACAAAATTTACTTAAGCGCCCATCTTATGTCACCCTGACCATAATCAACCTTTCACAGTAGAAGCAGCTGCTTCTCAGTTCGCTCTAGGTGGTATTTTGTCTCAACAAAATAAAGATACAGGTCAAATGCATCCTATTGCCTATTACTCAAGAAAGCTGTCTTCAGCAGAACTAAATTATGCCATAGCAGACAAAGAATTATTGGCTATAAAAGCGTTCTTTGAGGAGTGGCGCCATTACTTGTTAGGTGCTTGCCACCCAATTACAATCTATACAGATCACACAAATTTACAAGCATTAAGGTCTGTTAAAGCTTTAACTGCTAGACAATTACGATTGTCTTTGTTCTTCAATGATTATAACTTTGTAATCACATATCGACCTGGAAAAGAAAATCAGAAAGCAGATGCTTTATCACACATTGGAGAAAAAGAATCTGAACAAGATGTTACAGTCCATCCTGTACTACCAACCACATGTTTTCAAGCTAGTCTGTCTGTATGCGATGTAATCGTTGATATGAAAAAAGAACTTGAAACCAGGAGTGTCGAAGAATGGTAAAAGGATTACCCATTCATTCCAGAAAGGGATAAGCTTTTCTTTGCACATGATCTTGATATGGTACCTACACCTGCTATCCAGAAGTCAATTATCCATCTTCATCATGATACTCCTTTGACAGCCCATCCAGGCATAACTAAAACTTATGAACTTATCAAAAGACACTTTTGGTGGCAATCTATGTTCAAAGATGTACAGCAATTTGTTGAAACCTGTAGTATTTGTATCCAGAACAAAGCTTCACATCAGGCTCCAAGTGGGCTTTTGACACCTCTTCTCATACCACCTCAGCCATGGCATACTATTTGTTTAGATTTCATTGTACAGCTCCCTCAACCAAGAAAGGAATTACCACCATCTTAACTGTTGTAGATCAGTTTTCACGTTTTGCTCATTTCATTCCTCTAAAGAAACTTCCAACCACGATGGAATTAGCACAAATTTTAATGACTCATATCATAAGGTTGGTTGCATGGCATTCCAATAGTGGTTATTTCTGATAGGGGTTCCCAATTCATTTCTCATGTTTAGCGAAATGTGAGTTCATTATTAAATATGGAAATCCGGTTATCATTAAGTTATCATCTTCAAACTGATGGTTTGACTGAACGCACCAATCAGACTATTGAACAATTTCTTTGTTGCATGTTGACAAGTCTAGATAAGGAATGGTCAGATCTCTTGAGTGCTCTAGAATTTACATGTAATAATTTGGAACATACTTCTATTAAAATGTCCCCATTCTTTTGCAGTTACGGTTTTCATCCCAAAAGTATTCCAGAAAATCTTAAAGACACTAATTCAGTCCCTGCTATTCATGATTATATTTCAAGATTGTCATTTATCCACAAAGATGCTCAATTCAATTTGGCTAAAGCAAAAGAGAGACAAAAAGATGCAGCAGATAGACATAGAACAGAACAACCCCAGTACAATATTGGAGATAAGGTCTGGTTGAATACTAAGAACCTAAAAATAAAAGGGAATAAGAAATGTAATCCTAAATTTATCGGTCCCTTCTTTATAGAAGAAGTGATAAATCCAGTTTATGTGAAATTAAATCTCACTCCAAAATATCAGATTCATCCTGTGTTCCATGTCTCTTTAATCAAGCCTTATAATCCCAGACGCGTCTTATTCGACCTCCTCCTTCCATTATTATAGAAGGTCACCCAGAGTTTGAAGTTAAAGCAATCCTGGATTCAAAAAGGGTTTGTGGCAAGCTTTTTACTTGGTAGATTGGAAGGGTTATAGTCCTGAAGAAAGATCATGGGAACCTATAACTCATCTCAAAAACGCACCTAAGGCTTTAAGAGCCTTCCACGTACGTTATCCACCTAAACCATAACCTGTTGCAACAATTTTAAGGGGGATCTTGAGAGGGGAGTACTGTCATAATAAACCTCTACTAGGCTCATGTTGAGGATATCAGCATAAGCCCTACAGCACGCATGGTACTGAATCTGAGCCTGAGCCTTTTAAACAGATAAAAACCCTCCCCTTTCCCGTGCACCGGCACTCCCAGATTTATCAGTGTGATTTGTGTAAACAGTATTATCAAGTATGCCAGAAATCACTATTTCTTATTTGTCTCGTAAAAGGCAAATTTGCAAAAGAGAACGTTATGTCTTCACTTTATTTTGTAATGTGTTTTATAGTTTGTTTCCGCTTAATACATTGTATCAAACTGGAGTGCCAAAATTGTTTTCTCTTAGTATTGCACGGCTCTTAGTATTGCATGGATAACTAGTCAGCGCCCTGCCTCTGGCCTTCGAGGCAAAGATACTGAGATTCACGGCGGACTGTCACACATCATCAGCCTGACGTGGCTGTGCGTGTGCTCGTTTTGGGTGCGGTTGGGTGCAGCCTACCATTTAAACTGCATCCGATGTTCCAGAAGATGCTTTGCCTTCTGCCGGAACTCGGGTGAGGTCGCGTCTGGAGTCCCTTAGCCTGAAAGCCTGAAAACTTACCTGAAATAGTAGAAAGGCTTCCATTTCTTTTTCTTCGGTGAGCAGAACTCCGAATGCTTCGATTTCCTCAACAGCAGACCCTGCAAAGACACAAGAGGAAAAGCGATAAGTACTTTTCTGATTAAGAAGACACCCAACTAAAGAAAGGGGACTAGAACTATTTTTGGAACTTCTAACATAAAGAGGACTTTGAAATCTGTTATTTCCTTTAGCCTACACTAAGAACTGTTATTTCCTTTAAACTACACTAAGAACTCTGCAAAAGACTTTTAGAGCAAATGTACCTTACATGTTAAACCATACATGTTGTTATTTCGAAATGTTTATTTATTGAGAACTGCTTTACGAGACTTTCAGGCAATAAGAGTAGTGTTTTTGAGAGGGTTGTTTGTATTCTCCGGTGTTTGAACTGTCTTTCCAGAATAATCAGACTTTCAGAATAATCGGACTTCCCCAGCATTTTGAGAAGAACTGAAAAACACAAAAGTAAGCGAAAGGATGTTCAGAGAGTAAGACTGATTTTAGACTTTTTAGAAAAAGAATGTAACATGTTCTTTTACCATCTTTAGATAGTCCCTATATAAAAGGACTAAAGAATAACAGCCTGAAGTTGCCAGACAACAAACAGCTCATCAATACAAGACAAGACATACATGAGATTATTGGCTTATTGTTGGGATGAGTGGGGGTAGTTCAAAATAGCTGAGAATCTTATCTTGAAATATTAAATGGAATGCACGTGAAAATAAGAAGGGATTTGATTTTGAAATATTTGAGGGACTCTTAGGCTCAAATAATAATTTTACAGGAGACCCATCTATCTGGGGATGAAAGCAAGAAGCTTTTCTTTTCTCAGCGGTGGTTGGTTCATGCAATTTATACTCCCCAGACAGCTGTTACTAAAGGGGTCGCAGTTTTAATTAAACAGGGTTAAAATATCTCAGTTGAAGAGAAAACGGCTGATGCACGAGGGAGGTGGTTGATTGTCAAGCTAAAGATCTGTGAGCAAATGTTTATTGTGGTGGGCTATTATGGTCCAAACCAGGATGATATAGGCCCTCTAGATGACCTGGCTGGGGAATTATTGAATTTTTCAGGACAGATCATCTTGGCAGGTGATTTCAATACTGTGTTGGATCATAAGCTAGATAGATCCGAAAGGAGCAGAGCTGCTGTGAACCCTAAAATGTCAAATAGAGTTAGGTTGATGATGTCCCAGCTAGGGTTATGTGATATTTGGAGATCCAGGTCTGGACAGCAGCCAGGATTTATGTTTTATAATAAAAAATACAATCATAAATCTCAAATTGATTACTTTTTGGTAGATTCTAGGCTGGTTGATTCAGTGGTTCAGGTGGGCCAGGTCGGAGTACATCTTTCTGACCATTCAGCCACAACCCTCTGGCTGGCGATAGGGGATGGCATATCAGTTTCAATTTGGAGGTTAGATCACACGGTACTCTCTGATCAGGAAGTACTAGAGCTTTTGAAGAAGGAGACAGAGTTATTCTTCGGAAAGTATTTGGGATCAGCTAGGACAGAGATTATTTGGGATGCGTACAAGGCATTCTTACGAGGGAGACTGGGATCTTTGGGGGCGAAAAAAAGGAGACTTTATTATGGAAGGGTTACAGACCTGGAGAAGAAGATCCGTAAGCTGGAGGCAGATATGATGAATCCTGGTAGTACTGGTCCCAATGAAAGGCACTTCAAGAGCTAACGGAGTTAAAGACAGATTTAGTGGGAATTCTGAGAGAGAGAGGGTTAAGGAGAAGTGGGACTCTAGTCAGCTGGCTCATTTCGAATATGGTGAGGGCTGCAGTAAATTGTTAGCATGGAAGACAAAGAGTGACCAAGTTCGGAAATTGATCAAAGAAGTAAAGAATGTGGAGACAGGGTGGATGATTACAGATAATAAAGGAATAGCTGCTGCCTTTTACGAGTACTTTGTGAAGGTCTATAAGGAGGATATGATGGTTGAGGAGCAGGCTGTACAGAGTTGGGTGGAACTTTTGGACCCTCTCCCGGATGAGTTTAAGGATGTTTTAAATTAGGAGATTACTGAGTTGGAGGTTAAAGAGGTTATTAAGGGGGGAAAGAGGCAAAGCAACTGGGCCAGATGGCCTTCCCGCTGGAGTTTATGAACCACTGGTAGGGATATTAACACCAATTATCTGTCAGCTGTTTAACCAGATATTCTTGGGCGATGCGTCTTTGCCCCCATCCTGGAACGAGGCAAATATTACATTAATACCGAAGCCAGGGAAGTCACCAAAGTATATGGACTCATAAAGGCCTATTTCATTACTCAATTCTGATTATAAATTCTTTGCTAAAATTATGGCAGATAGGTTGAATGGTGTCATCCCACAGTTAGTCCACGAGGAACAAAAAGGTTTAAGAAAGGGTAGATATTTGAAAGAGCTGACTTTTTCACTTATTGGTACTATAGATATGGCTTCAGCTCATGATCTTCCCTTGGCGGTTATCGCTTTAGATGCCACCAAGGCGTTTGATCGTGTTAATTGGGTTTATCTGCATGCTTTAGTAAAACATCTTAACCTAGGACTAAACTTTAGTAAATCTCTCTCAGCTATATATCAAGCTCCTTCGTCAAGGGTTTTAGTGAATGTGATGCTAACTCAGCCAGTGCCAATCATGCGAGGTACCAGACAAGGATGCCCGTTGTCACAACTTCTATTTGACCTATATATAGAGCCCCTAGCATGTAAGATAAGATCTGCTGAGAATATTGTCCCTTTTGAGTTTGAAGGATGGCCTAAAAAGATTGGATTATATGCAGATAACATAATTATTTATACCCCTAATCTACATGAGTCAATGGAATGTCTCCTAGATTTAACAAAAGAATTTGGGGCTGTTTCAGGTTATGATATTAATAAAGAGAAAACACAAGTTTTGGACTGGAACATGAATGCGGAGGGAATTTTATGCAAAAATGAGATGAGAAATCTCAGAGTTAGGATAACTGAGATTTTGCAAAGTTAACGTTTTTGTTTGAAACAGTCCCTCTGATATTTAAGAAGGACTGGTTTGCAAGTCTGCAGAGCGAGATCAGCACGTTTCTGTGGGCATCAAAAGGGCCGCGCTTGTCTTGGAAGAAGCTCAGGAGAAGACTTGTTAAAGGAGGTTTAGCGGTCCTGGACTTGCAATTTTATTCATGGGCTGTTTTGTTGAAAAACAGTAGAATGCTGCCGGACATTCTGACTAATACAGTGATTGGGAAAATGTTCCGAGCAATGCACAAGATGCAAATCTTTACTGAAAACGTTTTTTTTATATAAATTCGCTGATCCGAAATTCTTTAAAAAGGTCAGATTAAAGGTTTTAAGGTACTTAGCAGAAACTTGGTTTGGAATTAGGAGTGCTTTAAAAATGTCATATTATAGCCAGATGGCTTTGATCGGGGATGCGCCGGGATCTCCCCTTTGGTCGAAGGATGTGTTGGCTCGACCATTGAAGGAGGTGGGTCCTCAGAGATAGAAGGAGCTATTCCCAGATGGGAAATTAGTCTCCTGGGGGTACTGCGAGCAAGAATGGGGCCATAGTTTTTTCAGATTCAAATATCTACAGATTCAGAGCTGGTCGGCGGTATCGGGCGATCAAATTGGAACCTATAATGAGTTGGAGGAGAAGCTCTTCTCAAATTGTGTATTTAAAAAAGAAGTATCACTGTGGTACTGTTTGATGTTAGAAATGGAGGACGGCCCTTTCAAGCTACCCGAGATCCTGTGGGAAGATTCCTTGCCAGAGATCGCTACAGAAGGCCAATGGCAAGTAACAATGTCTATGCTATATAAAATGGTATAGCCTGTAAATTTAAGGCAGAATATTTTTTTTACGGTGCATAGGGCGTATTGGTCTCTACAAAGACTCTCCAAATTTGGTTCAGGCGGTGTAGTGATGTGTCCCAAGTGCAAAAGCCCCAATGAAGACAACCTGCACATGCTTCTGCTTTGCCCAAAGATCGAAGTGTTTTGGGAGGCCGTGATTAGCTGTTTGTCGTAGGCCCTAGGCCTGCAGATCCAGGTAAGCCCGGAGTTAGTCATATCTGGAAGACTTGACCTGCAAGGTAAGGGCACAGACGATAATGCAA
The DNA here is from genome assembly GCF_964263255.1 of Lissotriton vulgaris. Lineage (NCBI taxonomy): Eukaryota > Metazoa > Chordata > Amphibia > Caudata > Salamandridae > Lissotriton > Lissotriton vulgaris. Next base: position 886,623,317 of record NC_141694.1, read on the forward strand.
AGCTTATTTTTTATGCTATACTCCTGGCACGAAGAGAGATTTGTAAATTGTGGGTCTCCCCGGACCCCCCAACAGAATTGGATTGGCTACAAGCTATGAGATTTATTGCGAAATTGGATATTTCGGATCAGACGAAGAAGAGATATACATTTTGGATTCCGTTTTTGGTGTGTTTTGGGTGAGGGTAAGGGTGATTTGCTTTTAATAAATCACAAATCCAAGGATTAAGCCTTCACCTCCCTCGGCCGGTGAAAGTCTTCTTGGGCGCTGGGAAGATCAGGGGTAAGGGTGGACACGCTGTGGAAGAAACCTCCCTGTACCTCTCCTACGGTGGGCTCTGCCCGGAGGGGAGTCTCAGCTCTAAATAGCGTTGTTTATGCCCTCCCTCTATAGCCAGTAAATAAGGTGAAAAAGCCCAGGGTGGTTTCGCTGAGTTTTGGGCAGTGAAAAGGCAAATGAGGATTAAAAAAAAAAGACAAGACATACTGAATTTTAGACTAACAACAGCTGCTCACAGGTAGGCACAATTTAGAGGGTTCAGGTGCAAACACTTTTTAGAATGTGTTGACTTCGAATGTGAAAGTCTTAGAGAAGAGTCTGTGGTCCGATCATGATACTTGTTGCTACGCAGTTCGACAGCAAGAATCTCCACACGTCCAGTACCCGGCCCTCCTCCCCAATTTCTAATTTTAATCTTGTAGTATTAAAATCACAAGTCTAAAGTTAGTTGTTCGGGAAGTTGGTCCCTTGCGTCCCTTCGAAATCTACTACGTCATCAAAAAGAGTCTACAGTAAGAGACGACGTAGTTCCATTGACATGAATTCTGAGCTGGATTACTCTAAATCTCGCTCGTATGGCGATCTCCCTGGGGCTCTGAATTGCCTCCTGCCAGTCGTCATCCTCTAGCAGTCCTAAGTCAGTTTTCCAGTTTGCCCTAAGGGGAGCCAGAGGATCTGGTAGGTTATTAATTAACTTCCTGTATGTAGGGAACTGGCCCTGTCAGGAATAGGGTCCAGTAATAGTCGGTCCTCAAGGGGGGAGGACTCAGGTAGGGTTTCCCGATCCAGGATGTGGCACCTCAGGGCGTGACTCAACTGTTGGTATCTGTACTGTTGCTAGTCTGTTAGTTGAAATTCTATCTGTAGATCATTAAACATGCACATCCTACCCTTACACCATAAGTCTCTGAAACTGTCATACCTATGAGGCTCCAGCTGCGGAATCCCTGTAGGCGGTCCACCTCTCTCAGTGCACCGCTTTGCCACAGTGGAGTTTGTTGGGTTAATCTGTCTTTCCACCCCAGCGCTTCGTTGGCGTTGGCGTTGTGCCATGCCTCAATAACCACCTGTGTGTGTGTAGTGAACAATGCACCCCCTGGTCTGTGGTACAACGCCTTAAGGTAACCAGTGGTTCTCATAGCCTGACGGCCTACTCCACATGTGGGTTCGGCACGGAAGGCAAAGACCCAGCCATTTATATAAATGAGTTGGCCCGCCTGATAGTACTTTTGCATATCTGGGATTGCCAGCCCCCCTCATGTACCCCTTGTTGGAGTTAATGGAGTGCATTTTGGGGTGTCCAACTACCCCACAACAGGTTACGCAGCTCCACTTCGGTGGTTCAAAAGAAGTTGTCCGTGGGTTTTATGTGGTGTGTTTTGTAAGGAATAAAGTAGTTGTGGGAGGGCCATAATATTAAATAATACTGCTCTGCCCATAAGAGTGATAGGCAGTTTTCGCCAATGGGCCGTATCATGAAGGAGTCTCATCAATTGCATGTAGATGTTCAAGTTGAGAAACTCCTTGAGAGAATGTGTTATCCATATTCCCAAGGTAATATGGTAACCCGAATATATACCAAATAGTCAGATTATATTAAACAGTCTATGGAACGTTTGCCTTGGTCTGCTTGAATACAGAAGTATGTCATCTGCATACAACAATATTTTTTCTTCCCATTTCCCTCCCTTGGCTATGCCCCTTACTGTGGGATCCCTGATGATCCATGCCGCCAACGGCTCAAGCACCAACGCAAATAGCATGGAGAAAGAGGACACCCCTGACATGTGCCTCAGTGTAGTGCAAAAGACCTAGAGGTCGCCCCATTTACCCAGACACCGCTCTGACTTACACTTTCAAGTACTTCCCCATCCTCCAATTCCAGCGGTGGACTATCTAGTCGTACGCTCCAACTCTTTTCAGACACCAATTACGTGTGTTCTGATGTATCGCCCCCCCAAAAACATGCCCCACTTTTTACCAGCTTTCCAGGACTTGCTAGCTACATTAGCTGTGAACAACTCGGCAGTCCTGGTACTTGGTGACTTCAATTTCTGGCCATCTGACCCAGCTGAAGATGCCTCCTCCAGAGATTTCACGGAATCACTCCAGAGCTTGAACTTTATATCTCACATCCACACCCCTATCCATGTCCAGGGTCATACCTTGGACCAAGTCTGGTCCCTTAATATCCCCCTCCTTGCTCCTACTGTGACCCCCTGTTTGTGGTCCGACCACCACTGGATTTCTTTCCCCCTGAATTTAGGTCTGTCCACAAAACCCTCATTGCCCAAAAACACCTGGGCTCGCAACTGGGGCAAAGTTGACATCCCATCACTCTGCTCCTCTTTACTAACCACTTGTCCGGCTATAAAGGACCAAACCCTACTGTTTCAAGCTGAAACTCTAAACAAATGGCTGGCCAACGCCTGTGATCAAGTGGCCCCCCTGAGACGTATTAAGGTAAGACGTGCTCATGACCTCAACAAATGGTTTAGTCCTGAGCTCAAGGAGAAAAAACTAGCTGTCCGCCGTGCAGAACGTGCTTGGAGACGCACCTACTGCTCCGCCTCTAAATCATTGTACTCCTCCATCCAGGCCGAGTACAAAAAAGCCATCCTGGATGCAAAAACCTGCTACTTTTCAAATAAAATCCTTCGGGCAGAGAACCAACCCAGAGAAATTTTCGCCACAGTTTTTGAATTGGCCTCTTCAGACAGGACCACCTCCAAGCCGGTACCCTCCCAGTCCCTCTGCGACTTGTTGAATAACTTTTTTATCAACAAATTGCAGATATTAAGGCCAACATTCCCTCTCCCTCCCCAGTTTTTGTAAACCCCGACTCGCCACCCAACACCTATCACCTTGATCAAATAGCCCCCCTGTCTAAAGAAACCTTTCTTTCCCTGCTCCCTTGCGTCAAGTCTGGTTCTCCTTCCGACATCTGCCCAGCCTACATCCTGCGCGACATTTTCCTAACTTGTCCTCTCCCTGCCCTTACCTTTCTCAACGAGACCCTTAAGTCAGGAACTGTCCCCGCTTGCCACAAATCTGCCACCATCATCCCAATCCCAAAAAAAACGGGCGCAGACCCAACAGCGCTAGCAAATTATCGGCCCATCTCCCTTCTTCCCTACCTAGCCAAGGTCCTCGGCTCTTTCATCGAGGACAGCGGCTATCTCGCTCCTTGCCAAGCAGGGTTCCGCCCTCTCTATTCCACCAAAAAAGTGGTGGCTTCGGTTTTAGACACACTTAGAGAGGGGCTAGACGCTAACCTGCCACAGGCACTGATTCTTCTTGACTTGTCGGCCGCCTTCAACACGGTGAACCACACCATCCTCCTTTCCCGTGTCGAAGCGGCTGGCATCGGAGGTTCAGCCCTGGCTTGGCTCAGCTCATTTTTGAGCGAGCGCGCACATCTGGCAAATTTCTCCTCCCTAGCCCGTAAAGTGCAAAGTTGCGTCCCTCAGGGATCTTCTCTCTCCCCTCTTCTTTTTAATTTGTATATCTTCCCGCTCATTTCTGCCTTACAGAGGATGGAGGTCACGGTGTTTAATTACGCCGATGACCTCCAGCTCATCTTTAACCTCTCTAACTCTTCTGATTCTATTTATAATTTTCAGTCGGTGATGGTCTTTATCAGGGATTGGATGAGCTTTAACCACCTCAAGCTCAACCCTGATAAGACCGAACTTCTCCTCACTGGCGGCAAACTCAACCCTTGGTCTCCTATCTTTTGGACCCCCTCTTTTGGTTCCTCCCCTTCTCCTTCTTCCTCTGTTAAGACACTGGGAATCACCCTCAACCAACAACTCACCCTACACTCTCAGATCAGCACGGTGGTTTCCTCCTGTTTCTTTACTTTGCGCACTATCCGGAAGATCTCACGGTTCTTTTCCTTCTCTGCTCTTAAATTGATCCTGATGGCTATGGTCCTCTCCCGTTTAGACTACGGGAATGTCCTGTACAATGGTGCTCCTGCGTACGCCATCCGACGTCTCCAATTGGTGCAAAACCAAGCTGCTTGCCTAGCCTATGGCTTACCCAAATCAAACCATACCACTCCCCTCCTAAGATCCCTCCACTGGCTCCCTATCAGACAAAGGGCCTTCTTCAAGTTAGGATGCATCACCTTCCAGGCTCTCACAGGAACAGCCCCTGAGTTCATCAAGTCCAAAATCAAACCTTATATCCCCAGCAGACAACTGCGCTCTTCTTCTCTGTCCCTCTTGGTGGTACCCAGGTTCAAGAAGAGCAGAAAGGGAGGCTCCAATTTCTCCGTCCTTGCACCACAATTTTGGAACTCTCTTCCTCTCCAGATGAGATCCAATACATCCTACCTGGAGTGCCACAGGACCCTTAAAACCTTTCTGTTCTCACAGGCTTTTTAACAATCTGAACCTTCTCCCCTTCCAACCCAGGAACCGTCCTCCTCAATAGCGCCATGAACCCGCCTGGTGTACGAGCGCTCTACAAATACCTTCAAATTCAAATTCAAATTCTGGGGTCTCAATAGAGGAGGCATACTCACGCACTGAAGCACGGGCCAGGCCGAACCTGGACAGGATGGCCAAGAGATAGAGCCAGTCGGTATTGTCAAATGCTGTACTGGCATCCATTGATAGTACAGCCATGTGCTCGCTCGGAGTAGTTGTCGCAGTTTGCATCACCCCATACAGATGCCTAAGGTTAACTCTGGTGCTGCGCTGGGGCACAAACCTCATTTGGTCCAAATGTACCAGAGTGGATATTATGGATGCAAGCTGGTTTGCCAGAACCTTCGCCAGCACTTTCGTTTCAAAGTTATGTAAGTAGATAGGCTGGTTCGAGCCGCAGAGCTCTAGGGGCTTATTCTTTTTTGGGATAACCACTATTGTGGTGACTCTCAAATCTGTGGGTAGACAGCCCTCCCGCAGTGCAGTGGCAAACATTTCCAACATGGGCTTCACTACCTCACATGCCACACATTTAAAGAGCGCAGCAGGAAGCCTGTTAGGGTTGGCCGCCTTCCCGGATTGCAGGTCTCTGATGGGTCCTTTTTCCACCTCCACCATTAGATCCCAATCAACGTCTTCCCCATCATCTTGCAACAGGGTCCGCAAGGACAATTCTGTGAGTTTTCAGCACATTCGTCGAATGATCTAGTGGATGCCAATTGATATACGTTCTTGTAGTATGACGCAAATGCCTCTGCAATGTCTGCCCCGGAGAGAAGTGCCCCCCCCACTGCTTGTCTCAATCACTATGACTAAGTCATGTTCATGGTCTCATCTCTCTAACCATGCAATTAGTTTATTTGCTTTGTCCCCTATAACGTTCAGTTGCCCCTGCGTGACCAGCTCGTGCTGCAGTGTCACATCTTTCCCGAGGTCCCTGAGTTCCTTTTGCTTAAGGGTTAGCCTCGTGAGCAAATCCGGGATGCCAGGTACCTCCTGGTGCAGATCCCACTCCAGAGCGATAATCTCACTCTCAACTTCAATACACCTGGCACACATCTGCTTCCTTAGTCCACCCACTGCTGCCTAGAAATACCCCCTACTACCACTTTGCATGCCTACCACAATGTACAGTGCAAGTTGACCGACCCAGTATTTTCAGCAAAATACTGCTGCATACGCTCTCTGAGCGTATCCTGGTAGGACCTGTCTTTGAGGTGCCACAGGGATCTACGGGGAGGAAGAGTGTAGTCCCTTGTTGGTCCTATAACAGGATCTCTACCGGTGAGTAGTCGGCTATGCCCCTAGCCATGTGGTGGGCTACACAGAAATGTCTTGTTTGTGTACACTGCGTGAAGATATAGTTGAGCCTGGACCCATTACTGTGTGCTACGGATATGTGTGTATATTGCCTACAAGAAGGGTTGTGCTGAAGAATTAAAAGCCTTTTTAACGGCTCAATGATGCAGTGGGCCTTAAACCAACAAAGAAGAAATTAGCACGGAAGCTGTCATATTAAAGAGAATACATTTATTAACCTCACATGAGGGAGACTGCGTCAATACGGTACCCTCAGTCCACTGTATGAGGCCGCCCAAGGAGTACAGAATCCATGGACCTTTTATGGCCAGTTCATTGAAGAATTAGTATGAAGACTCAAAAAGAGCCGGTACAAGTATACACAAGAATAGCTTTTACACATATATGGACTAACAGAAAATACTTAGTCAACAAAGTAGGAGGAGTAACAGAGTTTCTGACATTAGTTAAAATAGCCTGAAAGTTACTCTAAGAGCAGGTGCATTCTGGCAGCTACAGGCCTTTCTGAGCATGTGCAGTGCTCTGGCTCAGTGCTGAATGAGTTAACTGTAACTGATGACTCAAGCAGAATACAAGGACAGGCAACAGTGAAGAGGAAGAAAGCACATGGCGAGCACATGACTAACTCAAATGGCTGCCAAAAACAAAATGGCTTCAGCAGATGCTAACAGTGATTTCAGCTAGTTTCCACAGTGCAGTCTCCATAAGTCAGATAGGCCCATATCATCCACGAAGGCCCGTAGTAGTCCTGCCTCCCCGACCCTATTTTGTCGCGTCATTCTGCAGATTTCTTGGGACATCGCCGGGTTCATGTCTCCACCCAATACTAGCACCCCTTGGGGCTTGTCCAGCAATGTACTACTTAGCTCAGGGAATGTCCCTGCATGCAGCCATGGTGGAATATAGGTGGAGCATATGTTAACATTTCGGCCTTCCCACGTCCCTGCCAGGAACACAAATCTCCCAAGTCAGTCCAGCCAAGTGCGGCTCACGATAAAGGTTACTGAGTTTTTGACCAGGATCCCCACACCCCTGAAGCCCAATGTGAAGCCTGCGTGTGCCCGGAGGGAGTATCCAAATCTATTCAGTGCCAGGTAGTGGTGACCTCACAAATGCGTCTCTTGTAGGACCATAGTCTGTTAAATCTTGTCTCCCAGCTCATTTACATTCCATGAAAGATTTTTCAATATTGCTGCGGACTGTATAGCCATGATTGCATTTGGGTGCTTGACCACTGCCCTCCCTCCCTAAATACTCTCCCTAGCCCACCCACCTGCGGAGGCTGCTTGCTATTTCTTGCCTGCTGGATTTTAAAAAACGTAAAACATTGTGTGTAACATACATTTTCAGCAACATGAACACCTTGCAAAGACCCCCACCCTGCTGCCCTGCACAGTAGGTCTATAACTACCCACCTCCCCAATTTGAAGAGTGCCTGTTGCCCACGATAACTAATTAAACTGTAACTTGAGGTCGTGATCCAGCAACGGCACTACGTTCTGTCATGCAATGTCAGTGACCCTGTATGTCTTCTAATATCAGGTGAGCGTGCAGCCCGTACTTTTACTAGTCCATACCTGCTGAGGAATTCCCTTGTATTCACAAAAGTCTACTGTGTCGGTGACGAGTAACAACGCTAACCCTGCAGGCCCTTCTAGGGGGGATCTGTCCCAGAAGCTGAGCCCTCAGTCTCCCGGTCTGAGTGCGGAACCCGACACGGGGCCTCACTCTGCTCTCCCCGCCGTCAACTGCGCTCTCTATGTCCTGGTCTGGTTGATTTCCTCTCTCTCTCAAGCCAGTCCCACACTTTGTTGGGTAACATGAAGAACCGCATCTTCTCATCATACAGAACTCTCAGTTTAGCTTGGAATAGCCTCAACATAAGCTTGCAGCTGTCACTGGACCATGGGGGTGAAGTCCGGAAAAAAAGCGAATAGTCGAGATTTCATAGGGCAGATCACCTTTTGTGCAGGCAGCCTGCAGGATAGTGTCCCTGTCCCTGAAATTGAGGATCCTTGTGATAATGGTGCATGGGGGGCCCCAGGTTTCAGTTGTGGCACTGGTGCTCGGTGAGCCCCTTCCACAGAGAAGTAGTTTGATAAGCGTTGAGGCTGAAGGTGTTTATGTATGAAAGAGGCCCATACAGGGACCCTCTACCCCCTCCGGCACACCTACCACGCAAATATTGTTCTTCCTGGCCCACCCCTCCTGGTCCTCAAGCCTGGCCGCCATGTTCTTACATTGGTGGGTGAGTCATTGTACTTGGTCATCTATTTTCTTGGTGGTGGCTTGTAAGTCTCTGATGTAAATTTCAGCTGTAGCTACTTTTTCAGCATTTTTATTCATATTGGCTCTCAGCAGGTTGGCGTGATTTGGTCAATTTTGGACTCTAGATTCATGCCCAGTGTCTGTGTGGCCACCATAATCACCCCCAGGGAGGGCTCACTTGCTGACGGATACCCTTGTGGTGTTGCGCCCTCTGCCATTGTTGTCGTGAGTATCGCATATTTATCCAACTTGTTGGATTGGGGTGGTGGGACCCCTTTAGGTCGCATCATGTGCTTCCACGCCCCGCCCAATCAATCAGAGTGGGCGTTCACCGGCTGTGACCAAGTGCTGTCTGCTCAGGGGCCTGTCTCCCTAGCCCTCACCAGCGTTGTTGCAGTCCTCACCTCCCAGGTCAGGCCGCTCACAGTCTGCTCAGAAGGACTCATCGCTACTCTCTTGGCCTTCATCAGTGTTTGTCTCCATCACGACTATTCTGTCCACGCTTTCTCTAACGCAGTGTTGAGAGGAGCGGGCCCAGCTCCTGGGACCCGGACCGGGTGTATCCTGTGACCACCCCCAGTGGGTCTGGACAGTTCTGCCTGTTTCAGGTCTCTTTTACCCTCACTGTGGGCGTCTTCTGCCAGTCTTCACATCGGCTCACTGCATCACAAGCCTCTCAGCCGTGAGAGCGTGGCCATGCACTTGGGTGGCACCCTGCATCCCATTGGCCAAGGTAGCCCCCTGCTAGACACACAGGAACACTGTATAAATATGGGAGAGCAGCATGGCAACTTAGATCCCCTGCCTGAAACAACAAGGAGAAGAAAGACTTCCCTGCTGGAATCCTGATCTGCACCCAAAGGATTGCACTCTAAAGGACTGCACCCGCTGCACAATCCGGAAGTACAGCCCTAAGGACTTTGCCTGCCTTCCCAAGGTTTAAGGATTGGACTCCCTGACATCAACAGATTGACAGAGCTCACCTGCACCATCTCTACTAAGAAGTCCTTAGCCTGAAGTGCGTCCAGTGAACTTGTAAGGATTTGACCAGGTGCATTGTGGTAATTGTAATCCCATCCTCCTTGGGACAAACTCAGAGTTTCTCAACCCTTGGCTTTGTCTTTTGGACACTTTGAACCCACAAGAGGAACTTCAGGAAGAAGTTTTAGATGTTTAGAGAAGTTTGAAGCAACTTTGGTAAAAACCCCAATAAGATGACAGACCCATCTTCGAGAGTCAAGCCGCTGACATCAAACCACAACCCAGCTAGGATTTCAAGTCTGTCCGGCTTAAATCTCTGGAGCGCGAGACTCCCAGGAGTTGAACGAGGGCTCACGCTGGACCAAGCCGACAACGTTGATGAGAATCCGGCCTAACGAAGCTCCTTGCTCGATGTCAGGAGGAAAAAACTCTAAGTGTGAAAGTAAAATTTGAACCGAGACCTCCCACTTATTTTTTCTGTTCCGTGCTCCATCATTGTCGGCCTCAAACTTTGACTTCATCCTGGTCAAGTGCGACCAGATGTCCCAAGATGGCGCTTTTGCCTTTTAAGCACTAGAAAGTGTTATTCTTTAAAAATTCATATCTCCGGTTCCCTACTTTGAAGTTTTGTCATTTTGGTGTCTATCTGTTCATAAAAATGTAACCTATTTTTGAAATTGGTGTTGAATTTGTATTGTGTGTTGTATCTTACTTATTTATTGTATTGATGTTTTTAAATGCTTTACACACTTGTCTCCTAAATTAAGCCCGCCTGCTCGCAGCCTGCTACCAAGGGTTGAGCAAGGGAATAATCTATTGAGACCCTGACTGAACATTTTATTGTGTTGTGGCCTTATTACTAGTGGTAGGTCCCTACCTATATCACTACTAATAAACCCCTTTCTAACAATGGGTGAACAGTATCATCACTAATTAGTTATTAGAAATCCTTAAAAACACATTTTCTGTGAATGATACACCTTGTGCTGTTGTAATAGACAATGGGGTCAAGTTCACTTCTGACGTAATGAAAAGTCTCCTCAGAAATATTTCTATTTGCCATCAGAGACTGCTTTATAGTGTCCCAGGGCAAATGGACTGGGCTATAAAGGACTGAATCTGATGGCCTCTGTGTCTAGAGTCCTAGTCAAGAAATTGCTGCAGAACATATTAGGGACGTACCACACAATGCCAAACTCCATACTGGAGTTTCACCTTTTGTATCCTTAAAGGGCAGGCGACCTGGCACTAAATTGAATCCTAACTCGATAAATGGGAGTGAGCCTACTTGGGTCCACATAGATGTTTTGAACAAAAAGGTTAAAAAACAGTAAGAGGATTACAACTGTAGACACAATGACAAGTTTGGGGGAGGAAATAGGATTAGCTTTTGGTGCAGGTATTTGTCAAGAAACCTGAAGTTTTAATTAATAAATTAAATGTTTTTTCTGACCTTTGAAGATTAAAAAAGTTAAAAGGAATGTAGTTGTCCTGTAGATGGTCGCACCAGGATTATGGATAAATTGGACTGGTGTCCCAGCACACAAAGGAAACATAGATTCTTTCACTTCTACCAAAACCGATTGGGACAAGTTCAACAAAGGATTTAATATAACCAGGATCTGGTAGGAGCCTTATTGGGTTAAAGATAATAAAGTTTACTGAAACTAAAACTTTCAAATTTACATGTCATGGTTTTTTGTAGAAGTACTTTGATGTTTGATAAAATCTTTGATTACCATGTAATCTCATCACAATAATTTTATTGTACCCTTCCAGTGTTTTGCTGCACCTAATTCTCCCCCCTTACTTATCTATAGAGAGGGAAATGTGTTGCATCTTGATCCTCCATCTCTCTCCATCTTTGCTTATCCTCCCTTACCCAAATTGTTTCTACTTGATTCAGTCCTTGGAACGTTGTTTAGAATGTTGGTGACAGAAGATTCTAGTCAGAGAGCTCTGTGAGGGAATCTGGAGGATACATGAATACATCTATTTGTCTCTGCTTCATCATTACATGATTTCAATATTTTCTCTTGGGTTTATCTGAAGCAGTCTACCTCACCCGTTGACTTCCTGTTTTAAGCCTCTTGCCCCTAGAGTTTCGCAGGCATTTTCAGTGAAGGCCTCTCCACTTTAATCTTGCTATAACTTCTGTCTACTTAGTGCTTGGCAGGTATAAACAGCAATACTTGAATGGCCAACTGTGAAGATAATTCCACTGGTTGATTTACCACTGCACACAAGTGATGGTCTTTTGTTTTTGCCTAAATTAAGTTGTTGCTGATGCCACCCAGATACCTGATATTTGAGAGCTTTAGCCACCTCAGTCATTGTGCTACAGCGCGGCTCCAAAAATTATTTCTAATCATTACTCACCATTTCCCTGAAACCTTTAACCACACAAAACATGAACCAATGGTGCCCATAACACTGCACATTTACCCTGTTCACTTACACTTGGCTTCAGAGCTTCTGGTGAATCGCAATGGGGAAATGCTGTAACATTTGGTGGAGCGTCTAAAACCTATTTATTATTTACATTAAAAGTTCAAAACAATGTTATCATAGTTTTATAATGAACACCTTCATTCAGACACACCACCAAAATGGCAATGGATCTGCTAGAACGAAAATTAGGCGTAGGAAAAAACAAAGACCAGCTTTTAATTCTTCATTTCTCAAATTTTTATTCAAAGCAAACTTTAGTATGTCCGACATTAAGCATTTATTAATTCTTTATTCAGTAAATCTTAAACTTTATTTCATAATGATCATTTTATTGAGAGCTCAGAAAAATCGCCTGTTATGGAATTCAGTAAAAGTTTAGCAAAGGACAGATAGTTCCAATTCAATCTCTCCTAACATCCCTGACTAACACCCTCACCTTATCCTAACAATCCTGCAAAGCAAACAAATAAGAAAAACATTAGAGTTCTTACATCCAGAAATCGGTCAGCAAACGAGCAGCATCTCCGATAGAAATTGAAAAGGCGACCCCAACTTTACAAATCCAGGGGTTTTTATACCTTATTTCTCAAACTTAATCTATCTAAAATGTAACTTACACTACTTATGCAAACTCTGATTGGACACTTCGGGGTGGGTAGGCATCCTCTCACCATTACAGCATTAATTTCACAACACGTCAACAAAAAAATAAAGGGTCTTTGTTTAGGACAGTCTTTGGCCTAGGCGCATTAGCGACTAGCAACATCCATCCTCTTTCCCAGGCTCTTGAGCATTACATTGTTCATGCTTGGCACCCATCCTAGGTACAGGGCTAAGGCAGCCTTGAACTTTTCTCGAGCACAAACAGTTCACTCTGACTTGCAGGTTTTGACGCGCCTGCGCAGTTCAGCTCTTGCTCACAGTTTACCCAAGCATCCATTTTCGTTTAGTCCCCAGAGGCCACTTTTTGGAAATATTATAGAAACAAACACAAATTCACGTTATTGATTGCATTGAAACCCATTCTGTTTACCTCCCACCATGCTAATGTTTCCCATTAGTTGTTACCTAGCAAATAAGCCACACAAATGCGTTTTATACTTACATAATCGACCCTCTCTTTTCACAAAACATGTACAAAAAGCACATTTAAATAGCATTTTGTTTATTATTTAAGCAGCACATTAGTTCACAACACAATAACATTACATATTAGCTAGTATTATTGCGACATATAAGCAGAATTAGTATTTCCTGTGTATAATAATAAAAATAATAATGAAATAACGTGTGCATCTTACTCTATGGTTGATTATTTTCACAAAACATGCAATTAGTAAACATTATTGTTATGGGACATTGACTTCATGAGGGGTACACAAAATTTTGTGTTTGCCACCTCGCTCCATCAATTCCCTCATCTGGTGATTTTATCACCAAATATCTCCCAACATTTTGTACATTTAATAAAACATGTTTCAAATTTCCTTTCTGGTAATATCACCTAAACTTTTGTCTCTTTCTCTTTTGAATCTTTGAAAAACTTTTCTTTCATTTCTTCCATTTCTATTTCATTCTTTTCTCTCATTCTTTCCTGCTGTGCTTCATTTCTTTTCTTTATTGACTTTCTAAAATCTCTTCTACCTTTGTATATACAACATAATCTTACCATAAAAACTACTATTACTAGAATTGTTATTGGAATTAGTAATTTACCTATAATTGAACTACCTATTTCTTGAAACCAATGCTTAATTGCTGAGAAACTTTTACCCAGCCTTTCAAGGACACCCTCAACCTCCAGTGGTTCAATTTCTCCATGCAAATCTGTAATGTTTATAATATACTTTTCAATATTCTGACTTTTATCTGGGATATAAGTACAACAATGTTGCACCTTCGAAATCCCACAGACTCCTCCCTCTTTTGCTAAAGTTATATCAAGGGCAAGTCGATTTTGCAAAACCATAGTTCTCATAGCAATCATTTCGGTATTCACCATCAGGAATCCTCCTGCGGTGTCTGTTGATAATCAATCAACAATTGTTGACAATTTCCTAATTCTAGTTGCATTGAACGAAATTCCCACTGCTGGTATCAGTGCTCCGAATACATCACCTATTATTTCTAACACAGTTTCTCTTCTTTTACGACTTAGAACTTTACCTATCTCATGCTTTCCATTAGTACCTCTATCTACATGGAAAATTTTAGGAAAGACCAACCCCACATAACATGTCCCATACCAGTGGTCCGGTAGTCTATAATAAGCTCTATTCCCACAAATAAAATAAATTCCAGGAAAAACAGGATAATTTCCTCCTTTAAATCCCCAACCCCCTAAGATTCTATAGGTATCTTCACATTGACTTGCACCCACAAAATAATTGTCATACATTGTGTTGTCTCTTCTAATACAGAATTTTCCCATCATTGGTGCATCTATATTTATTGCCACATTCACATTCTTATCCTCAATATTCTCATCATCAAATGTATAATATTTTGACTTTTCATGACTCATTTTCTCCTTCCGTTTGTAGGCAATTCTTCTTTCCTCAACCATATTTAAAAAGGCTTTCTCCTCAACTCTCATTTTACAAGTCAAATTATGAGTAAAAGCGTATTCGTGCGTTAATTCATCTACTTCTATAAAATACTCTCCCATTACCTCTGCACGCTTTCCTTTATTTAACGTATTATCAATCTTTAATCTTGCAAATATTTCATCCACATTGGAATATTGATATTCCAGCTTTCCAGTTGTATAAAACAGACTTGCAATTACACTACAAGTTACTCCATATGTAAGAGGAAGATGGTGATAGGTCACCCCTTCTGACACTGACGCTGGCAATTTTACACAAACATAGCAGTCATCAATATTCATGGTTTTAATGTATTCAAGTAGTAATTTCGAAAAACTGTTCTTACTGTAATCAATACACTTATCTTGATGCAATTCTGGTTTATATGCATGAGTCTCAGGTATCTTTTCTTTCTCAACTTGCTTACTTTAGCTTTCATTTGTTTTTAATTTTGTTAAGTTAGTTTGAAAGGGAATCACAATAGCTAAAATTATCCATAATACCACTAACAATCCCATACAAATTGTAAAGCATCTATACCATTTTCTAAAAATAGAGCATTTCGTTCTATGATTATTCATTGACATTTTCCTTAACAGTGTTTCTTCGACCTTATGTCACCTACATTTTTCACACCACTCAGCACTCTAACAAAATTTTCTTCGAACTTGTGTCAGTTTCTATTCTAAATTAGGTTATATTTAAGTTTTTCTAACAAGTTTTCTTCGACCTTGTGTCAACTCCGACCTCTCCTATATTTACAAAAACTGTCTCACAGGACTTCCGGCTTTTTACTTTAATATCTTATACTTTCAGCACCTAACTTTTCATCTCTTAATTGACTTCTTTACTCACTATTCCCAATTGGCTTTGGGTCATACAGATTTTCCTGACTGCTATTTACTTCAACAATTGGTGGCAGGACAATATATGTCCATTCAGGTGATTTGTATTTCTGATTTGGACGTCTCACTCTCTTTGGACTTTGAATAATCTCTATTTTCTTTCCCAATGTTTCCTTCCGACTGGTAATCTCATTCACCTGATCTTCTTGTTCTTTTGTTATATTCACTATTTTGAATCTTAATCCTCCAGCTCCTTTAGGCCAATTGACTCCTTTGCATACTTTCTTAGTCTTCGGCTCTAATATATTATGCTCCACTCTACAAGCTCTTTTTCTTGTGCTTTTTCTTAATTTAGTTTCATCTGCACTGTCATCAGTTTCACTTTCAGTATCTTCTACTGTATCATTGATTATGATCTTCACAATGTTTTTGTCTTCATCAGATTTTGTTTTCTCTACTGTTACTCTGTTAGGAACACCTTCATAACTGGTACTTGGAATCTCATCTTTATCATGAGTTACTTCCTCTTCCCTTGTTTCAGGATTTCCGTTCCTGCTTTCAGAGTCTTCAGTTTGCGTTTCAGTTTTCTTCTTTTCAATAATTTTCTCTTCACTTTCCTTTGCGTCTTTACTAGTGCTTTCTTCTACCGATTCTCGATCTTCAAATTGATCTTCTGAATCTGGTATTTCAACACTCTCCCCTCCAGCTTCAGACGTAGAACTGGCTTCTGATATTTCCAGATGTCGACTCTCTTGTCGATCTTCAGTATCTGGATCTTTTTCTGGTTCACCTTCAGAATCAGAGTCAGTTGTACTTTCACTGTTGTATGGATATTCAGGTTCAGGCACTCGAGTGGTGTTACTAGCATGAACCCACCTTTTCAGTCCAGCACATTTAACTGCAGTAGTACTGACCAAGATAACTTGACGTGGTTTTTGCCACCTTGGTACCAAACAATTCCTTCTGCGATGAACTTTCACTCTTACCCAGTCCCCAGGGACTAGATCATGAGCTGGTTCTTTTTTTTTGGAATTTGATTCAGTTCCCACCTGGTGGAGTTCAGAAGTTACCACATCAGACAGATTTTTGCAGTAATCCAGTATGTTGTCATCATTAATTGTTAATAGCTTATTAACTGGTACATAAGCCTGTCTCATCACCCTGCCCATCAAAATCTCATGTGGACTTAATCCAGTTTTCCAGTGTCATTAAGACAAGCGGCAAAACATCAGGCCACTTCATTCCTGTTGCCAGACACATGTTTGCAATTCTATTTTTAATTGTTCCATTTACTTGCTCAACTACCCCTGAAGCCTCAGGTCTGTATGCACAGTGCAGCTTCTGGCGAATGTTCAGAGCTTCACAGATCATCTGTAAAAGTTCATTCTGGAAATGCGGGCCTCTATCCGATTCAATCGTGACCCGAAACCCGAAACGTGGTATTCTCTCACGCAGAAACAATTTTGCAACAGCTATTCCATTGTTTTTCCACATTGGAAAAGCTTCCACCCATCGAGAGAATAAGCAGATTATCACAAGGACTTATCTTAGTCTGTTACATGGAGGCAGCTCAATAAAATCCATCTGAACTCTTGTAAATGGGCCACCCTTCCGTCCTATGGTTCCCAAGCTTACAACAGTTTTTCTGTTTGGGTTAAATTGTTGACAGACCAAACATCTCTGGCACAAACTTTCAGCAATCATTCTAAATTTAGGATTATACCAAGTCTGTCTAAAGAGACGGATCATAGCGTCTCTTCCAATGTGGGCTTCACCATGGTACATTCGGGCCATTTCTGAAATCATGCTATCGGGCATTACTGGTCTTTTATCTTTGTAAACCCAAATTTCATCCTCTTCCCTTTGCCTGCATCCTGATTTTAGCCAGACATCTTTTTCCTCAGTTCCTGCCTCTTCCTGCATCTGTTTCACTTCCTGCCAGGTCTCAACTACAGTGGTTAGCATTAAAGGACTTGGAACATGTTCTTCAGTTTTTCCCCGATTTATTGAAATTTAGTTTTTAGCGCAGTGCTTTGCAATTTCATCCGCATAATTATTACCTCGGGTGATATATTCTTCACCTTTTTTTATGAGCAGAACATTTTACCACAGCCAATTTTTCAGGTAATTGAATCACATTTATCAAGGTTCCCACAAATTCAGCATTCCTAATAGGTGTTCCTGCAGAGGTCAAATAACCTCTTTGGGACCAAAGCTGTCCATAATCATGAACAACTCCATAACCATATTGACTATCTGTCACTATGGTTACTTTCACCTCTTTTCCCAACTCACATGATCGTATCAAAGCAATCAACTCCGCTATCTGAGCAGAATGAATTCCTTTTAGACAAGATGCTTCCAGCACTTCTGCTACTGTGCAAACAGCATATGCAGCACTTAGAACACCACTCTCTGTTCTTAAGCATGATCCATCCACAAACATTACGAAGTCTGATTCAAGTAAAGCTTCATCCCTAATATCAGGGCGAGACTTTGTACAGTATTCTAAAACATCCAAACATTTGTGATCAAGCTCATCTTTTACTTCTGCTTCAATGGTCTCAGGTAACAGTGTCAATGGATTGACATTCACACATCTTGCAATTATCACATTTTCAGCTCCCAAAATTACTTTCTCATAATGAGTCAATCTGCTGTTAGTCATGTATTGTGTTTTTGCTCTTGTGAAGAGAATCTCCACTGAATGAGGTACATACACCCTCACAGGAAATCCCATCACAATTCCTTCACTTTGTTCCAGACTTACACTTGTTGCTGCTACTGATTTCAGACATCCTGGGAAAGCTTTTGCAACAGGGTCCAAAACAGCTGAGAAATACGCAATTGGTTTTCTAATTTTTCCATGTCTTTGGATCAATACTGATAAAGCACATCCTTCTCGCTCACTGCAATACAACTCAAATTCTTTTTCATAATCAGGCATTCCCAAAGCTGGTGCTTCGCACAACTTAGTTTTTAACTGTTCAAATGCTTCCATCTCTGTTTTGGTCAGAACAATAAGGTCTCTGATATCTGCTTTTGTCAATCTCTGTAAAGGTTTTGCGATTTATGAAAATCCACTTATCCACTGTCTACAATAACCTACCATTCCCAAGAACATTCTTACCTGTCTTTGTGTTTTAGGTGGCTGCATTCCTTGTATCATTCTAATTCTTTCAATGGTAACCTGTCTGATTCCTTTAGCAATCTTGTGACCTAAATATTGTACTTCTTTCTGACAGAACTGCAATTTTGATGGAGACACTTTATGTCCCTCTTCAGTCAAATGATTCAACAATGCCACTGTATCAGTTACACAAGCATCCTTTGTTTTCGATGAAACCAATAAGTCATCAAAATACTACACTAACACAGATTCTCCAGGCTTGCTCAAACTTTCTAGTCACTTCTTTAGCAGCTGATTAAAAATCGATGGACTTTCAGTGTACCCTTGTGAAATTGTACACCATGCTAGGATACGATTTTGGAATCAGAACGCAAAAATTGTTTGGCTTTCTGGATGCAATGGAACAGTAAAGAATGCATTGCATAGATCAATCACTGTATACCAATCTGCATCATGAGGTATCTGGTACAAAATCACTGCTGGATTTGGAACTATTGGACAACATGGGACCACAATCTGATTAACTTTTCTCAGATCCTGCACAATTCTAAATGTTCCGTTTGGCTTTTTCAGTCCCATAATTGGTGAATTACATGGACTGCTCTCAAGTTCTCTTAAAATTCCTTGCTCATTCATTTTTTTCAATTACTGGAGTAATTCCTTCAATTACTTCCGCAGTCATTTTATATTGAGGTATATTCGGGTAACTAGCACCTTCTTTTATGGTCACTTTCACAGGATCAACTCCTTTCATTAACCCTATATCCTTTCCAGTGAAATCCCACACATTTTCTTTCACTGCCTCTTTCAATTCAACAGGAATTTTCTATTTATCAAAAACAGGAAACAATTTATTTTGTTCTGCCTCAATCACAAGCATTTTCAATTTTTACAAACTGTCTTCATCTGGGGTCTGTAATCCTATGCCATCTGGTGAACAATATTTGGCACAGTTCATCTTACACAATATATCCCTACCTAACAAATTAACAGGACTGCTGTCACACACCACAAACCGATGCATATCCTTGTATGTCCCAATCTCTATTTCAACTGGTTTTGTCAAAGGAGTATTTATCTGTCCATTAGCTACACCTACAACCTGGATTGTTTCACCCGAGAGAGGAAGATGTTGTATTTCCACTGATCTAACAGTAGAATGGGTAGCACCATTGTCCACTAGAAAAGTTATTTCCACATCATTCACCTTTCCGCTCACAAATGGACCTGACTGATCTACCTCAAGAGTGGCTCCAAGCATACACTCTTCTTCCTCCCTCAGGCACCGTCAGAAACTTTCATCCAGCTCACTGCCATCCCCTTCTTGCAACCAATACTGAGGACACGCATTTACTCTCTGTGGTCTTTTTACATGCTCACCTCCGCTGAATCCTGTCTCTGCACTGTATCTCTGCTGATTCTCACTGTATTCAGAAAAGGAGGTGGTGATGAACAGAGTGTCTGAATTAAGCAGACCACTCTTACCCAGTCCAAAGATCAGGGCTTGATCCATCACCGTTATTTAGCTCACTGCACCATCCCAGCTCAGAACCTGGCTATATGCAAATTAGTCTGTCCCTGGCCCAGTGCATCATGGGAACAGGGCAGACCAAACTACCAAGCCAATTCTTCACCGGAAAGGAGACAAGCTTCCGGGGACCGGTTTCTGGCATTTCAGCCGTCGTCGGCCCGGCTTGCTTGAATCCTGATGGTGCAGTGAGTAAGGGACTCATGTCTGAGAATACCCTGCCACACCTATAGCGGCCAAAAACGATTCAGAAAAGGGGGTGGTGATGAACAGAGTGTCTGAATTAAGCAGACCACTCTTACCCAGTCCAAAGATCAGGGCTTGATCCATCACCGTTATTTAGCTCACTGCACCATCCCAGCTCAGAACCTGGCTATATGCAAATTAGTCTGTCCCTGGCCCAGTGCATAATGGAAACAGGGCAGACCAAACTACCAAGCCAATTCTTCACCGGAAAGGAGACAAGCTTCCGGGGACCGGTTTCTGGCATTTCAGCCGTCGTCGGCCCGGCTTGCTTGAATCCTGATGGTGCAGTGAGCAAGGGACTCATGTCTGAGTATACCCTGCCACACTGATCTGTTGACTGGGTATGAGTGTTCTGTTTAATTCAGATACTCCTTCCATCACCACCCCCTTTTCTGAATCGTTTTGTCCACCATAAGCGTGGAAGGGTATACTCAGATGTGAGTCCCTTGCTCATTGCACCATCAGGATTCAAGCAAGCCGGGCCGAAGACGGCTGTAATGCCAGAAACCGGTCCCTGGAAGCTTGTTTCCTTCCCAGTATAAGAATTGGCTTGGTAGTTTGGTCTGCCCTGTTCCCATGATGCACTGGGCCAGGGACAGACTAATTTGCATGTAGCCAGGTTCTGAGCTGGGATGGTGCAGTGAGCTAAAAAACAGTGATGGATCAAGCCCTGATCTGTTGACTGGGTATGAGTGTTCTGTTTAATTCAGATACTCTGTCCATCACCACCCCCTTTTCTGAATCGTTTTTTCCACCATAAGGGGTGAAAGGGTATACTCAGATGTGAGTCCCTTGCGCATTGCACCATCAGGATTCAAGCAAGCCGGGCCGAAGACGGCTATAATGCCAGAAACCGGTCCCTGGAAGCTTGTTTCCTTCCCAGTATAAGAATTGGCTTGGTAGTTTGGTCTGCCCTGTTCCCATGATGCACTGGGCCAGGGACAGACTCATTTGCATGTAGCCAGGTTCTGAGCTGGGATGGTGCAGTGAGCTAAAAAACGGTGATGGATCAGCCCTGATCTGTTGACTGGGTATGAGTGTTCTGTTTAATTCAGATACTCTGTCCATCACCACCCCCTTTTCTGAATCGTTTTGTCCACCATAAGCGTGGAAGGGTATACTCAGATGTGAGTTCCTTGCTCATTGCACCATCAGGATTCAAGCAAGCCGGGCCGAAGACGGCTGTAATGCCAGAAACTGGTCCCCGTAAGCTTGTTTCCTTCCCAGTATAAGAATTGGCTTGGTAGTTTGGTCTGCCCTGTTCCCATGATGCACTGGGCCAGGGACAGACTCATTTGCATGTAGCCAGGTTCTGAGCTGGGATGGTGCAGTGAGCAAAAAAACGGCGATGGATCAGCCCTGATCTGTTGACTGGGTATGAGTGTTCTGTTTAATTCAGATACTCTGCCCATCACCACCCCCTTTTCTGAATCGTTTTGTCCACCATAAGCGTGGAAGGGTATACTCAGATGTGAGTCCCTTGCTCATTGCACCATCAGGATTCAAGCAAGCCGGGCCGAAGACGGATGTAATGCCAAAAACCGGTCCCCGGAAGCTTGTTTCCTTCCCAGTATAAGAATTGGCTTGGTAGTTTGATCTGCCCTGTTCCCATGATGCCCTGGGCCAGGGACAGACTAATTTGCATGTAGCCAGGTTCTGAGCTGGGATGGTGCAGTGAGCTAAAAAACGGTGATGGATCAAGCCCTGATCTGTTGACTGGGTATGAGTGTTCTGTTTAATTCAGATACTCTGTCCATCACCACCCCCTTTCCTGAATCCATTCTCACTGTATGGCAGTGGCCGTTGGGACACCTGACTTTGCTGGTTTGCTATCTGCTGTTGTTGCGGTTGCTGTTGATTCACCTCAAACTGCACCTGCGAATTCAATGATGTATGCTCTGTGTTAACTCTTGGCAGACATTTACACTCTTTCTTCCAATGCCCTAACTTGCCGCAATTAAAACAAGGGAGATTTTTCTTCAACTCATCTCTGCTTCCCACTAATTTGGGTTTTCCTTTAAAATTTCCATGATTCCCTGCATTCTTATTTTCCATTTGCACCACTTGCTGCTCTGCAACCTTCACTTGTGCCCACATAGCTTTTTCTTGCAACTTCTTTTGCTTTGCATCTATTTCTTCACTGCAATACTTTGCCTGTATCAATACTTTATCAATTGAGCTTGTTTGCCAGTCCATCATGCTATGTTTAATCATGTCTGATATGTCTGGTCTTAATCCATATACAGATCTATATATGAAGTGTCTCATGTCCTCCTCATTTAATTTTTCATAGCCACTATACTGTTTGAAAATTAACAACAATCTTTCGTAAAAAGAATGTACAGATTCTTTCGGTTTTTGTGTGGTTCTGTCTATTTTTACCCAATCAGTTTCTTTTGGAGGTATTTTATTTTTCAACCAAACTATTGCTTGTTCATATTTTCTCATCACATCCGGTGATGGCACTCCTGTTACTTTGTCCCTTGCAAATTCTTCTCTTGGCCAATCTACAGCAATTTTACATTCTGTCCACAAATCTGCTGGCACTACCATATCAAATAATCCATCCAGATCAATCCATAAAACTTTTGACACTTTTACAAATCTGTCAACCTGTCGATACCATTCTACTGGTTTCTCTCTCAATCTCGGGAAATCATTTGTAAATGATAATATATCCTGTCTAGTCCAGGGAACATGTACATATCCTCCTCCAGGTATTTCTCTCATGGGACACTCAGTTATTACTGTTTCCTTTCAATAATTTCTTCTCTTTTCTTTGCCCATTTGAGTCTCCACTTACTCAAATCTCCCCATTTTCGCAACAACACAATCAATTTTTTTATCTGACCTGTTCTTCCGTCTGTATTCATATTTTCAATGTCTTTCTCTGTAAAATCCACTCTGTACGATTTTTGTAATGTTTTAAATTTTTGAAAATTCCACTCCTAATTCACTAGCTGAGTGTTCTAGTTGGTCCTGCATTGTTTTTGTTCTCCATGTGATACTTTTGCACATAAACATAAGTTCATCATCCTGATATGTTTTTAATCTATCCGTTCCAATTGTTCCAATTATCAATTCTTCCATATCTACTTTTAGTTTTGCTACATCTAATACAATTGGTTCATTTTCTTTCAATTTTAAAAGTCTTAATTCAATCACTCAATTCTTTTTCTGATAGTCCTACAGGAGTGTGTATCAGATCTAATTTGTCTAGGCTTCTTTCTGGAGTTACAGAGTCAGATTCTGCACCAATCGGGTAACTATATAATGAACTTTGGTTAAGAGTCAATTCGGGCGGATTTACATTAACATTTCTATTTATTTCTGACAATTCAGGCTGAATATTTCCTCTCACTTACTGTAAACCTTGCTGTAACGGGATTGTCAAACTTGGTTCTTTTATTCTTTGATTTTCAAACACAGGTATTACCGACCCTATCGTTACAGGGACAGTCACTGCTTCCATATTTTTAGTAAGGTTCTGAATCAGTTCATGTGCAGAACGTTCATAATCAGAAATATTTGGTTGCACATCACCTTGGATTTCACTGCTTAGTACAATTTTGCGAGAACCATTCATTTGTATAGGAGTACCTGCAATTCTTGCTTCCACCACAGGAGTGTTTGGAACATATCTAACTTCTACTCTGTCCGGCACATCTTTTAAATCTGAATATTGTCTTATGGTTTCACTAGTTCTCTCAATTTCAGATGGGGCATTTGGAGTAGTCCATAAAGAACTTGGCTGATATGGGGGCGGTCTCCTGTTTAATATTTCTTCTAACACAGCATCCTCCGATTCACTATCACCATAACTTCGATTCACTGTCTCTATATTCTTCTTCTTTTCTATACACTTCCGACCCTCATATTCATCCGCTAATCTAGCTGGATACATGCCATCGCACATAATACCATCCCTCCTTCTTCTCATTCTAGTTTCATGTGTCTCTCTCCACAAATCTCTTCCTCTACCTCTTGGTCTAAGATGCCTGCTAAATCTTTCACTTTCCATTTGATGCATCCCATCTTCCCACTCAATCAATGCTTCAAACTGCGTTGGTCTAGGTCTCGGTTCAAGTTTCATCATTTTGTCTCTCAAATTTCTCAAAATTGCTACGTCATATGATCCTCCTTCTGGAAAAGCTAATACACCATCATCCTTGGTATACAGTATCCAATTATCCAACCAAACACACGTATGGTATCCATATTTCGTCAACATGTAGGAAACAGGTGTTTTCGGCGAAGGAAGTATTTTTCCCTCTCTTGTGACTACCTCTTTGTCTTTTACAAACACATTTTTCAGTTTTTTAAACCATGAAGGTTTCTTCTTGTCATCATCATAATAATAATATGACATTTTCGGTAAACTTTCCCTTCTCTCAAAAGATCGCGTACTATTCTGTTGCTGATTCCGTAACACCAACCTATCACAGCGCGGTTCGCACTAATGCACCAGTAAGAACCCGATGCGTCACTATAGTGCTTAACCAATAGCTTCTGCTGCTTTCTGTGATGAACCAATCAGCTCCTACTCCGGCTTCTGCTTCGTCGACTGACCCCTCCTTTACAGGGTTTTTTCAGAAAGCCGTATTTACAAGATATTTTCAAAATCAGTTAGTAACTTACATAAAACAATTCCACTAATCTGTTTCGCTAATAAAGTGATAGATTTCTCAATCACACAAGTATTCTGTAACCGGAGTAGACGACGCTTATCTCCTCAGAATTTTTACACTCGCCGATAAAGCAACACTACTGGCTTTACCCTTCTGTCAGGCAATAACAAACTCGCTTCTCTAGGAAAGCACATACAGAGATCTTTTTCACCTCCTTAGAGACAATCCCAGAGTTTCACCTGAATGCATATTGCAATTCCATTTACGCACGTTCATACAGAAATCCCTTTCTCAAATATACATGACCTCTGTATTACCAGTAGGCAGCACTCCCGTCTGACCCACCACAGAATTCCTCTATTGTTAGCAAAAAAAAGACGCCACTCCCTTTACCCTTCAATCAAGCTTGGGTTAAGATCTACTAATTTCTTCAGCGATATGTTTTAGTCAGGATACATAATGATCCCTATGCTTGAAAGCTGAGATTTCATAGACTGCCTTTACTATACATTTATCCTTTTACACCTAAAGTCCCTAAACAGTGATATACGACGATACCACCGCAGTATATGACAATACTACTTCTATGAAACAGACTAATGCACTGTGCGACTTTACTTGCCACACTTACTCTGACTGCATACAGAGGCACTAGCTTCACACAACACTTGGAAGCTTTTTCTGAACTACATATAACGTAATACGAACTCAACAGATGTTGGTCATAATTCTGTACATCAAATTATATATAGCACTTTATACATAACCCTAGCTAATTTCCTTAGCAACCACTACTCTGCTACCAAGATATAACTGCTACAGTGCGGCTCCAAAAATTATTTCTAATCATTACTCACCATTTCCCTGAAACCTTTAACCACACAAAACATGCACCATTGGGGCCCATAACACTGCACATTTACCCTGTTCACTTACACTTGGCTTCAGTGCTTCAGGTGAATCGCAATGGAGAAATGCTGTAACATTTGGTGGAGCGTCTAAAACCTATTTAATATTTACATTAAAGGTTCAAAACAATTTTATCATAGTTTTATATTAAACACCTTCATTCAGACACACCACCATAATGGCAATCGATCTGCTAGAACGAAAATTAGGCGTAGGAAGAAACAAAGACCAGCTTTTAATTCTTCATTTCTCTAATTTTTATTCAAAGCAAACTTTAGTATGTCCGACATTAAGCATTTATTAATTCTTTATTCAGTAAATCTTAAACTTTATTTCATAATAATCATTTTATTAAGAGCTCAGAAAAATCGCCTGTTATAGAATTCAGTAAAAGTTTAGCAAAGGACAGATAGTTCCAATTCAATCTCTCCTAACATCCCTGACTAACACCCTCATCTTATCCTAACAATCCTGCAAAGCAAACAAATAAGAAAAACATCAGAGTTCTTACATCCAGAAATCGGTCAGCAAACGGGCAGCATCTCCGATAGAAATTGAAAAGGCGACCCCAACCTTACAAATCCAGGGGGTTTTATACCTTATTTCTCAAACTAATCTAACTAAAATGTAACTTACACTACTTATTCAAACTCTGATTGGACAATTCGGGGTGGGTGAGCATCCTCTCTCCATTACAGCATTAATTTCACAACATGTCAGGGAAAAAATAAAGGGTCTTTGTTTAGGACAGTCTTTGGCCTAGGCGCATCCGCGACTAGCAACATCCATCCTCTTTCCCAGGCTCTTGAGCATTACATCATTCATGCTTGGCACCCATCCTAGGTTCCGGGCTATGGCAGCCTTGAACTTTTCTCGAGCTCAAACAGTTCACTTTGACTTGCAGGTTTTGACGCGCCTGCACAGTTCAGCTCTTGCTCACAGTTTACCCAAGCATCCATTTTCGTTTAGGCCTCAGAGGCCACTTTTTGGAACTATTATAGAAACAAACACAAATTCACGTTATTGATTGCATTGAAACCCATTTTGTTTACCACCCACCATGCTAATGTTTCCCATTAGTTGTTACCTAGCAAATAAGCCACACAAATGCGTTTTATACTCACATAATCGACCCTCTCTTTTCACAAAACATGTACAAAAAGCACATTTAAATAGCATTTTGTTTATTATTTAAGCAGCACATTAGTTCACAACACAATAACATTACATATGAGCTAGTATTATTGCGACATATAAGCAGAATTAGTATTTCCTGTGTATAATAATAAAAATAATAATGAAATAACGTTTGCATCTTACTCTATCGTTGATTATGTTCACAAAACATGCAATTAGTAAACATTATTGTTATGGGACATTGACTTCATGAGGGGGACACAAAATTTTGTGTTTGCCACCTCGCTCCATCAAGTGAAAACATCTCTTTTCCAATAAAAGTGTTTATTATTTTCATGCGATTAATTTCTAAATTGGTTATCACTAAGTATGTTTCCTATGTGGAAACAAGATGTTGTAATCCCTGTGGAATCCTATCCAAAAATAATTTTTCATACACGTACAAGATTAGAAATGTAGCCTTAAATCCCAAATTATTGGGAAACACCCCCAGAGAGGAAAAAGGACCCACCAGGACAGCTGTGTCTAGGCAAAGTGATAGCTGAGCCAAACCTCAGCCTTGCTTTAATCACCTGGAGCTCGGGAGCTTTGGAGATCAGGTTACTGAAAGAACTATTGGATCGAACCTTTATTCTTGTTTTGCAGAGCAGTTTGGAAATCATGGATACTAGAGCACCGCCAATAGCTTATTAGTGCATCTATAGACAACCTTTTTTAAAATGTCAGAGGCTGTGAGGAACGTAGAACACTGGATGGTGGATCATGTGTTATTTTCAGAATGCTAGGAGAACTCCTTTGATTTAGTATGTTAAACTTTGGTCAGCAGTTTGCCTTTTCTGTGTATTTGAAATAAAGTGGCTTATTTACAAGCCCCTTACGCCCCCTGAACATTATTTTTCTCATGTAAAAAGTGAGGCATGGGCGGCAGAAGGGCTTGTAAATAAGCCCCAAAGTTTGTTACCCTTTTATTAGAAGTATCGTCTTTCTATATTTGTGTGAGGACTGTGCTATTACTACAAAATGATTTTCAACAGTGCAGGCTCAATTTTCCATCCTTTTGATCTCAATGGATTGATTGCCCATTATCTATTGTTTTTCGAGTCAAATCAGTTTTTGGTGTGCACCATTCAAACAGCCAGCAAACTGCCCCATATATTATATCATTATGCACTAAGGGGCATATTTATGAGCCCATTGCACCACCAGAGCATCTCTTTTTGTGATGCTCTCATGTCGCAAATCTTTTTTTTTCTTTTTTTTCTTAGTTTAAAAATTACATGTCAAATACATTGCGTCAAGCCATGTTCAACAATTAGTGTTTCCAGCCAGTACATAACTTCTGAAAAATCTAAAGAACAATGCAACAGCCCTCCCCTCCTCCCCCAGGCCGAGCATAACTTCTGCAGTTATAGTACACAGTGGTATCGCCAGTGTTTTCCAATCCTGAGGCGTAATGCTCCAACAGTGAGGTACCTGCCTCTGTAGTACATGCGTGCCAGAAAAAGAAAAAAAAAAGCCTGTCCCCGCATCCCTCAACATGTAGCCAATCAAACAGTATGAGTACCATCCTTATCTTCCTCTTGCTCACTGCGGGCCAACAAGTATTCCCGCAAGGGGGCTCAGATATCTTTAGGCTGGGCCCTTTTGGGAAGTTCTTCTTCGTAAAGAGACAATTGTTCATGACAGTACACCATGTCAGACAGCCATTTAGTAGACGTAGGGCATTGCTTCCCATCCCACGTGAAGAGTACTCTTCTTTTAGCCAACAGTAAAGCTACTCTAATAAAGTGTCCGATAACACCTTTCACATCAGGTATGTATCCCAACAAGCATACCAATGGGGTACAGTCTAGCCTCTGACCAGTCATAGTGTAGAGTATTTCCAACACCTCTGTCCAGTACGAGTGTACTCTACAACAGTGCCAGGCTAAATGTACAAAGTCAGCCCCCTCCCGGCCACATCGTCTGCAGCTATTCGCGTCTCAAAGACCCATTCTGTGGAGTCGTACAGGGGTGTGGTATGCCTGGTGTATGAATTTCAGATGTATTATATGCAAGTTGCTGTTGGCCGACAGTTTCCCAGTCACACTACAAATCTGTTCCCACATTTCTATCGTAAGCTGCGGGTCCAAAATTCCATTCCATCTGTCAAGGCTCCTATCTGCCGTCAGTACCGTCTCTTCCTGCACTAACCTATATAAGTTAGTGAGCAAATGTTTCTTTGAGGCCGCTGTGAGAACCAGCTGTAGCGCTTTAGAGTTCACCGGTTCTTCTGGGAAAGTTGGGTAATGATCCCTAATAGCCCTGCGTAGTCGGTAACAAGTATACAAAAATAGTGGCATAGGATTAGAGACGTAGCTCAGGTCCTCGCTAGTAATATATTTACCTTCGTTATATAGAACCCCCTTAACTGATATACCCGCCTCTTGGAGTGTGTGAATCGAGCCATGTTCATGTGCAACTGAAACAGCACTATGCCCCTCAATAGCCAGATTTGGAGCATACAAAGGGAGTCTATGCGTCCGCTTACCTATATTCTGCCATGCCGATATCGTGGCGTCTATAGTGTTTATCTCAGACCTGGGTGTGGATCTGTGAACATGTGTAATTATGCCTCGCAGTGGAATCTCCCCCACGTCACCCTCCTCGACCGCCACATGAGGAATGAAATCATGCGGACGAAACCAGAAGAATGCGTATTTGGTCAGTGCGCAGAGGTAGTACGCATATAAGTCAGGGGCACAAAATCCCCCTTTGTCAAACGGCAACGTTAACGTGGCCCAGCTAATTCTCGTCGATTTTGCCCCCCACACCAAACGAAGGAGTTGGGATTGTACGGTTTTGAAAAAATGTTTGTTCAACCGGATGGCGATGTTACAAAAAAAATACAAGAATTTAGGTAGCACCACCATTTTGATGACCGCTATACGATCCGCTAAAGACAGAGGCAGTCCGACCCACCGATCCACCTGCTGCACCAAGGCAGTGTAGGCCGTACCATAGTTCTCACAAATTACCGTCGCCGGATGCCTAGATACTTTACAGGTTCTTCAGTCCATATTAGAGGGCACTCCACCTGCGGCGAATGAGTCGCGGGCGTTAGGGGAACAATAACAGACTTCTTCCAGTTAATGGTTAGACCCGAGAACAACCCAAAGCGGACATATTCTCGGATGACCTTGGACAAGTACCGTTGCGGCTCACGGATACAGAGAACCATGTCATCTGCGTATGCAGAAATGCCCACCGGCCTGTTATTATAATTCAGAGCCACCGCCCTGTAAGTTTGGCGTATTCTACACGTGAGGGGCTCCAATACAATGGCAAAAAGTAAGGGGGATAGAGGGCACCCATGTCTGGTGCATCTCTGTATGCTAAGAGGATCCGAGGTAATGCCACCCACCAAAAGAGAGCACCCCTTTCTCTTCTCTTAAAATAACTGAGTATGTACCACACATATTCGTCAGTATGGAAGTAAAAACAGCCCTGTAATATCTAGGTCAAACTGCAGCCACAGACAACAAAATGTTTGTTTAAGTGTATACATGTGTGTTTGTTTTTTGTTGTTATTAATTTTGCCACACTCAGAAAAAAAACTTTTTTCCTTTTTCATGCCATCATTTTATATTTTTCTAATTTCCTTATTTTTAGACCATATTTTTCTAAATAACTTGATGAGTGACTCTATTTTTGCAAATTCGGGGCAGTCACCTCTTTTTACTCCCAATAGGGCCTGCCATTGAGCCAAAGTGCGGCGGTCATCTTGTGAAGGTCCCGCTCTTGTCTTCCATGTATGACTAGGCGGAAACACTTCTTTTTAAGCCGGTGCCCACGAAAGACTCGCCAATATGAGGTCCCGAGGGTCACTAGGTGAGCAAGCCAGAGAGGATTTCTCCGACAAGTAAGTCATTTGCTTTACAGAAACCAGGCAGCTTGCAGATGATTCCTAAGTCACCCGTCTTTCTCCTACTAACATCGAGGCATTTGAAGCCCCTTTTGTCCTCTTTGTAGCGCTCGAGGAACCTCCCAGCCCCTCCAGGACCATGAGGCACATTGGTGCTTCTTAATGAGTATGTTCTTTCTTTTTCAGTGTTTTATGTCTTGTTTTAGTCTTGTCTGCTTTACAGTCACAGCAGAAACGAATAGCAGTACATTACAGTCACGAGTACTGTTCTGTTTTTTGGCATGCATTCTTTGAGACACGGTGTAACATGGAGTATTACACGGTCACGCGCATTTCTTCCTTGACAATGTGACTGCAACTTGTAGATACAGACAGAGCATCGTTCTGTTATCGGCAAGCTTTTCTAAAACGGCGGGATTATCACTTGAGTATTACAGGGTACGCGCACTTCTATCATTACAGCGTGACTGTGAGATGTAGGTACATTTGCCTTTGTCAAGTTTGGTCTGATAATAAGTAGGACACCCCAGACACGGGCACTGAATGATAACGCTCCCATATGCAGCATGATATGGATATGTCTTTCGCACCAAATCTTTGGTCATGAGCAACCACAATGTCACAAATTGAAGTTATGTTTTTAAAGGTACCATACACAGATTCAAGCAGTGTGTATGTCATTTTGCACAAGCATGTTATTGACTCACCCACCTATATGAATGAACTCACTGAGGTCTGGTGGGTTTTGCCTATTCCGCATCGAGTAGGATGTTAATGTTATGATTTCTTCATTTTCAGAGGTACTACGTTAGTAAACGGTATGTACTAACCATGCATGCTTATTTGCAGCACGTTTCTTTTTCCTTAATTTAGGTCACTTAAGGAGTGGTAGACACAGGGCTGGCCCCTGTGCCTGTCCTGAAGAAGAGCATTGGGGAAGCTCGAAACATGTGACGTCCACTAAGGACACCTGACTCTTTGCAACCAGGCCCCCTAGAGACTCACCCCGTTTTTAATATATCAACTAGGAGCAAGAATTAAAGTTATTACGCCCACTAGTTAGATATTTTTAACACACTCCACTCCATACACACCACTGCACCACACATAGTTCCACAAAAACAGTGCTCCTACGTATCTCCGCAAGTCGTAGCACGCCTCAATCCGCAGCGGGCTGGGATGGCCCCTATGATGAAGCATGTCACCGTGGGGAAAGCTTGGTGAGTGAGAGGACTCAAGAAAGGAAATATTTCCTTTCTTAGCTACAGATTTTCGCCTACAACTGAACGATTCTCTCCTGCTAGGTTCTTGATGAGAATTCAGATTCGGTCTTACTCCATGTGACATAGGAGGGTGGACTTAGCATATCCCTCTACCCCCCCCCTTTTTTTATTTTATCAATGTAGATGCTCATAGATCCTCCACTATCCTTCGACACTAACTCTATGAGTGACACACATGGTGATGAACCAGTGGATCGCTCAATGATGTCATGCTTGAATAGCATCTCAAGTTTTTTCCCTACAGCCTCTTATAAATGAAATGCAATTTGATGATGTTGTTGAGCAACAGGATGGATGTCCTCATTTATGTGAAGTTGCACTTTCAGGGTCTTAAGTCTTCCCAGTCTATGAAGCAAGAATCAAAACTGATAGGCTTTGACATTGTAGTTTATAGAAATCAGCCCCATGTCTGCAGCAGTACTGAAATTGAGTAAACATGCACTTGATGAGCTGCCTGGCAGCACAAGAATTGATGCCTGTACTTTTGTCTTTTTATGCTCCACAGTTGCTATGAATGCACATTGACTTTGCGCTGACGTCAAAGCAGGCCCTACATATGCTTTGGTTTTTGACAGGGTTAAATGGGACACTGGAGATAGTTCATTGTACTTTTCCCCTGGCATAATGCTTATCGACTCACCACTGTCTATGATAAAAGGTATGGCACACCCATTCACTTTCCATGTGATTCTGAGACAGTGTCCAAATTAATTTTTCATTTTCACTTTTCAACCTAGTTTCGACCAGCATTCTTCTTTGAAAGAAGCTAATCCTACATACACACGTTGTCCAGCTGTCAACATTGACATCGCACACCCATCTTTTATGCTGTCGCTTGACAATGATGGTGACGGACTTTTAGTAGAGCAATTGATGAAAATTGACGTTGTTCAATTTTTACTTGCCTCAACTGATGTTGCTGCTTGACATTGTGAGCGTGGTTGTAAAGTCTCTGGAACCTTCAGGCATCCATTTTATTTTTTCGACATGACTCAGTTGATCTTTCCTCCATTTTATTTTCTTGACGTGATGCACTGGATCTTTCACTTTCTTTGCAAACCATTACAAAATGGTTATCTTTCCTGTATCCTTTGCATATCTGTCCAAAAGGTGGGACATTTCCCTTCATGTGGAAGGAAAATTTCACATTGAAAACACAACTTCTTTTTCTGTGGGGACATCACTTTATGGCCTTCTACCTTGTATTTTGGCTTACTTTTTAGACTCAGCACTGATTACTTTTGGGCCATTTAGCTTTTATGTTAGCCGCTTGACTGTCAGCTGTTTCTTCTGCTATGGCAGCCATGAGTACTCGCTTCAATCCAGGTGTCTCTTTCAGCATTCTCGTCTAAAGGAATCGAAGAGACAGCCATCTATTACTCTGAGACGCATGGTCTCTTCATCATTGAACTCAAATCAAGTTTTTCTACAAAGTCATCCACTGTTTCACCAGTTTTCTGCCTTTTTTGGTTGCAGATGTACCTTTCATAGTCAACAATTGGTATTGAACTGAACTTGGTACTCAACACCTCTTTGATTTGACACTACGTCGCTCAATCACTGTGTGACATTTTCTTTATCACTTTTTTACTCCTTCACCGAACAACATCTTTAGATATTTAAATATCTTTTTCCTCATTTGCTACTTCCAGCGCATCTATGAAGTCATCAAAGGTTTCTATCCTGGCAGTACATCCATCACCAATATTCCACTTTTTGGCAGTATTGAATGTTGGTGCTGATTTAAAGAAGGCAGAAACACCATATTTTGCACTCTTTTCAGCTGCCATTGACAAATATTACTTTTCTGACTTTTACTATAACCTATCAGTCGGCCGACGTGATTCACCAGCTTCATAAAAACAACCTCTATGCTTCTGTTTGGGTCGTGGTGCCTGGTGCTGAGGTTGGATGGCCCTTTTCCCTCCAGTTCTAGTAAATGTAACCATATTCTCTATACCTCTGGTTATCGCTGATGCCTCTAATGTTTCACTGCATTTAGCGGCTTCTGCTCACAGTGTTCTCTTGCACCAGGCTGTTGCTGCTCATTACACTGTCTGTATCTGGTTGTCACTGCCTTTAGCGTTAATGTTCTGGGTGACTTATGGCTCTGTGGCACCTTGTGGCGAGTACCTCTTGTCTCAACTTTACCAGCAAATTTCTAGCTGACGAAAAGCAAACTTTCTGTAACACCTTCACTTTTTTCAAAGGCCTTACACTGGCTGGAGTGACTCTTTGATTCCACATACTGCAACCATCGATTATCACTACAACTGAGTTACACATGGCATTTATGCGCAGTTTGCTAGACCACAAGCTCTCTGGGAGAGCACTCTTGGTTCTTCGGGTTGTCGGGTTTATGTAATCCCCTATCTCGTGTCCAGTTGTAGAGTACTCACCAGCCAGGGTACAGGCAAATGATTACGTCACACACTGAGCTTGGTATTACTCTTCCTTGTTCACCACATATAACTGTTAACTGAACATTCTACATCATGAATTCTGTCACCCACACCAACACACTAACATCACTGTTCTACACAATCCATCAGGATCTAAAAGGGTCTGTCATCTCTAACTCACAAGACACTTCACTGCCCATGATCAGGAGTATACCCCTATCTAGGATGGTAATGGAGAGAGAACAATTTAAAAATCAGTTGATGGGTAGGGGGGTTACATAAGGAAAAATGAGTTCCACATGGAAAAAAAAAGTTATCTCGCACAAATGTACACTGGCTGAGAAGCTACAGAAGCACAATAATATATTTACAAATCAAGTATCTCTAACTTGCCCCAGTAAACTATGCCCTTTGCCTACCTAAACTGAAATGGGTTAGGAATTGGATCTTTATGTTTTAGGTCTGTGGTTTAAAACAATGCTGTTCAAAGTCCACAAGCAGCAGCCGTGTGCTACAAAAACTCAGAGTAGAACATTTTAATTTGATTCAGCATCGTTCCCAGCACAGTAGCAGCATGGTGCAAATGGATTTCAGTGCCCGTTCTTGTGGTGTAAATAAGGATGGCCTCCTCACGAGGCCTGAATCACATGCTTTGACTCGAGCGCGTGACGATTTCCCCCGTGAGCAGAAACCAATTCGCACATGCTTACCAGCGCTGAACACTGCCTAGAAAAGTTTGACCCTTGCAAGCTAGTTGTGACAATCAGGATACAGCCATCTTATTCACATGCTGCCAAACGTTTGGTTGGCCAGAGGAGATATATTTCACCACCAATCACCAGTAGCATGAACTGTGCTGTGGCAAAACAGGGGGGCAGATTTACAAAAAAGTGACTCAGTGCGTGCTGCAAGCCATTTGGCTGTGCTGCACTGAGTCACTTTCAAAGCACAGGGATGCGACAGATTTACAACAATATGTTGCATCTTTGTGCTTCCCCCTGCGCTGGCGCACAAACTGCTGCCATGCACCAGAGCAGGCACCATTACACCATGGTTCAAGGATGCCTACGTCGTGAGTTTTTGTTCAAGAAGGGTTCCCTTCCTGCACAAAAACAATCTTAAATGTCGTTTTTCAACTTCTATGTGTGCTGCATTAGCACACATAAAACTTCAAAAACGTCATTGTTTCAATGATTGTTTATGTGCAGGAAGGGACACCTTCCTGTATATAAACAATCATTAGATGTGATTTACTTTTTCTATGTGTGCTGCAGAATGCAGTACGCATAGAAAGAGGAAAAGAAAACGAGGAGAAATTAATACATTTCTCCCCGTTGCGCCTTCCTACGCCTCCCCTGGGGAGGCGTAGCATTCACGCGCATTTTCAGATTTATAATTCAAATCTGGAAATGTGTCTGGTTCCATGAGTGCTGCGTGAGAACAACCCCAGAAAAACACCCATGGAACACACCTTTCACGCAAAGTGCTGCTTGCAAAGGGGCGATATTTACGAGAACAGGAAAAGTCATGCAGGGTGGCTTTTCCTGTCCTTGTAAATATGGAGCAGTAAAATGCACCACCGGTATGGCACAAACAGTGACATACCGGTGGCACAAGGGGATTGTAAATCTGGCCCAGGGTTTCTGAGACTGCTGTGACTAAAAATGAACCTGGAAAATAATCACCTGACTAACCACAGCAGAGCTTTCTGTTTCCATGTGCTTGAAATGGGCGCTGCAGAAGGAGCAGCGAAGCTTGCTCATTTGTCTGCAAAGGGTTCAGTTGATCTGTCTTTTCACTCTCAATCAACTAGAATGCGACGTTGTGAACAGGTCTTTTCTTAGGCCCACATTATGAGATAAGACGAAATTTATCCCAGGTTAGTAAAAACTGCCCTAGCCTATTCCAAATTTGATTGCATTATGCGGTGGCACCTGGTAAAGCAAAACATTTTTTCCATGAAAGCAAGTGG
The DNA here is from genome assembly GCF_964263255.1 of Lissotriton vulgaris. Classification (NCBI taxonomy): domain Eukaryota; kingdom Metazoa; phylum Chordata; class Amphibia; order Caudata; family Salamandridae; genus Lissotriton; species Lissotriton vulgaris. The sequence goes on from NC_141694.1 coordinate 886,659,624, forward strand.
AAAATGTCAGCAGAAAAGGCCCTGGAATTGTGACCAATGTGCGATAAACGATCTGGAATTTCCAGTCCAATATGATATTCCCATTCTGATGCTGCAAACACTTGATGCATGGTAAGTGGGGGAATGTGGCGGGGGTTGGGAGCCATTTTCTCAGGTCTCAATATTTCCCCACTGGGCGTCTAGTTGAGGCTACATGCATTCCGAGGCAAGAATTGAATGTCTGTTTATCGGACACGTCAGACGTTATGGTAAAGACTGTGGTAAAAACCTTGCCGGGCCCCCCTGTTGAGGCCTCATTTGTTTTTGACAGGTGCCATACATGCCTGTTCCTAAGCAAGAAATAAACAGAAAACATGGCTTATTTCTTCATTATCAACAGTCGAGTCAAAGAACATGTATTGTTCATTGTTCAGTAAATTAATACCATTTCAATTGTAAAATTATATATACATGTCATAAAATAATATTATATTATAAACAGCAGGTCAATCAAATATCATTCAATACTCCCTTCTATCTTTGCCTTTGCTAATATTGGCTAGTGGTGTGCGCCTTGCTTGTTCCTGGTATATCCACACCTTTTACTTTACACCTATGATGACTGTATGAGCAGACTGTTTCAATTTGCAGTGGTTAACAAACAAAGAATTAACATTGAGGTTCCATGTGCTTATATAAACGGGAAACAACCTTTACAATGCAACTTTTACACCGCACTACCATTACAACGAACCTTTTACAACGCAACATCCATTACAACGCATGCATTTACAACGCAATCATTACAACACATGACACTACAACGCACACCACTACAACGCATGCCATTACAACGCAGTCATTACAACGCATACCATTACAATGCATAGCATTCCAACGCATAGTACCCTTACACTATCCAACACTTACCCTACTGTTGCACCCCCTGGAGTTAGAATAGTAATTTTTACCCCTACACTATCCAACACTTACCCTACTGTTGCACCCCCTGGAGTTAGAATAGTAATTTTAACCCCTACACTATCCAACACTTACCTTACATGCAATGTAATGTTATGCTTTGTAATGGTATGCGTTGTAAAGGTAGTATGCGTTGTAGTGGAATGCGTTGTGAAGGTAGTTACAAAGAATTTGTTGTAATGGCATGCGTTGTAATGGATGTTGCAGTGTAAAAATTGCGTTGTAAAGGTAGGCATTGTAAAAGTATGAGTTGTAACGTCATACATCCTATATAAACCCTTTGAGCTCATTGCTAAAATTCATAATGCTTGAGTACACCATTGACACTCGCAGAAACAGTCTCAGTTCAACTGTGGTCCTCTTGGAAAGATGAAATAGCTTATATTGACCGATGAAACTCATATATTCTGTGTGTTACTACGTTGTGCAAATGCAGGCTTAATGCCAATCAGGTGCTGTAAGCCCTGTCCAAAGTCATGGTACTTCTAATACAATGGACAGGATAGGGTGTGGGAAATCATTTCCTTCCACTTTCTGAAATTCTGATATAGCTAATTCCAAACATTTTAATAATGAGCAAATTAATAGCAGATCTACGTCCAGCATGCCAAAATTTTGCGCTGTTTTTCTGTTTGGCATCGTGTAGTAGTTTAGCCCAAAATTCGTTGTTCGCAGTCGTTTTCCTAGCCCATCTTCTTCTCTTAAGAATGGCCTTTGAGGCACGTAGCGACTGCAGCAGATTTTGATTGCCAAGTGATTTCCGGAGTTGCCACAGAAGTTGGTTTATAGATGTTTTCAATTTTTTTGACACTGGGGTCGGTGCTGTCAAATTTGGAGGGTCGTTTACATTCTTTCGTTTTGGTCCTTTGCTGATGGAAAATTTATCGCCAAGAGCGACTGTGAATTTTTCCCAAGTTTCCAACGGGTGACCTAAGTGGTCGTGTACTTCCTTATGTACTTCTTTTGCTATTCCTGCTACTGTTTCAATGTTTGTTGAATTACACCTGATTCGATGAAGATTGGTTGTTCCTACTGTGACAATAGATACGGTACATCGGCCAAACCACCACAGAATCAATTCCTACATCTCTGAAGAGACTTGGACAGCGTTTCTCTTTAATCATTTCAATTAAAAAAAAACAGTTCTCCAACTCAAATGTCTAGAGCCAGTGAACTGCAGTAGTGGTGCAAAGGAGCCAATATCACTCTGCCAATCTCCTACAGAGGATAACAATAGATCAGCATTAAGACAAGACCAACGAGAACCAACAGAAACACAAGCACTAAATGACGATTGGAGATTAAAGGAGGGGCTCTCCACCAAACCAACTAAACAGATAACGAAACAAATAGCAAGGGGCCGACTGGCTGGAGCCCCAGGTCCTAACAGAATTCCACCTTTGCTGTTTAAAAATGACCCGGAATACTGGAGTAACGCAATTGAACCCGTTTTCAACTATGCAGTTAGAAAATCCACAATTCCCGAATCGTGGAGAGGTTCTATTATAAGCCCTATTTACAAACAAGGAGCAAGGGCCGAGCCAAAAAACTATCATTTAATAACTTTGATCGAATCGAGGCAAAATATTTAGCAGGGCTTCTCTTAAACGATATAACCACCTGGTCTGAAAAGAATCAAATAATACCTTTAACACAAACTGGATTTCGGAAAGGGCAAGGACCAATAACAAACATAATGGCCCTAACCCTCCTTATGGATGCAGCCAAACAGGGAAAATATCCGCTCTTCTTCTGTTTTAAAGACTTTATTGCAGCATTAGACCATGTAGACCGAACTAAACTCTGGCAAAAACTAGATGGCTGGGGGATTCCGTCAAGCCTCCTACTTCAATTAAGGAATCTACACACCAAAACATGGGTCAGGATAAAGCTCGGTGACTGTCGACAATATATAAAAAAAATTCCCACGTCAAATGGACTTAAACAAGGGTGCGTTCTAGCCCCTACACTATTCAATCTATTCCTAGCGGACTTATCAGAAAAGCTGAATAGCTGTGCAGCTCATGCACCAAAACTTGGGAATGCTACTTTGTCAAACCATCTTTATGCGGACGATTTAGTACTGATAAGAAGGACCCCAATTGGTCTCCAGCACCTATTGAATGTTACCCATACATACTCACAAGAAAATGCCCTAAAAATATACTATAACAAAACAAAAATAATGGTAGTTAATTACCGCAAGAAGAAACATCCGAGCTGGTTCCTTGATGGTCATCGCTTGGAACAAGGAGCAAGCTATAAATACCTAGGGGTAATATTAGATCAAAACAATTCATTCAAACCACAGTTGGATTCCCTCCGGAGAAAGGGTGTAACGACCTACCTAGCCATAAAGCCCTTAAAGAAGCTTTTACCGGACATGCCATTCGACCCTCTAATAAGGGTCCTACAAGCAAAACTTCAGCCAACGATTACTTACGGGAGTGAAGTGCTTAAGGGAAAAGATTCATTAACTCTTGATAATATAATATCAAAATCATATCGTGCAATCTTCCAACTCCCCAGAATGGTCTCCCCTGCCCAAATGCGATTGGAATTTGGTCTACAAAAACAGTCCTTTCAACACATGGGAGCATACGTGAAATGTTGGCATAAAATCAAAGGCGATGAAAAGGGAACCCTGAACGAGCAACTCTGGATGGAGCTCTCGCACCCAGGAAAATCACCAGCGAGCGTTTACCTTGAGGAATCTATTAAACATCTAGGTTTAAGAGAGCTGTGGAACGCCCAGGTAAACCATCTAACATTAAAAAAAACGGTGACAAAAGTAACTTGCTTACTATCCGCAATTGAGGACAAGAAAACCTTAGCCAAACGATCACACGGCTGGATGGTTCTACATACATACAACAAACCAAAACCCCAGCTCTACCTGAATATGAGATTAAAAATTAACATCAAGGAAAAATTCCTAAGACTCCGACTGGGGGTAGGCCCCTTTAATCAATTCCTGCCGCCTTGGGAGAGAAAGGAAAGAGTCCAGCAGTGTTGTTTATGCTGCAGCGGTATTGAGGACGCAATCCATGTTATATGCATCTGCAACATGTTAAAAGACATAAGGGTTACTCTGTTAAAGCCAGCATTTAAACAGTACGGTGCCAGATCATGCAGACAAGCGTTAATGATGTGCTTCAACTCCGACTTGGTTCAGTTAAATTGCCGGCTAATTAAATTCCTTGATATAACTGCAAAAAGATTAAAACACTGGACTGAGTGGCATAAAGACTAATTACCACACGAGCCAACTGGAATGTAACAGGAACAGCCATAGTTAAAAGAATACTGGTATCGAACATGGCTAATGTATAGAATGTTTTAATTATTTGTGTTATTTTAATATGATGTAAAACCATTTATTATATTTTTAATACCAACCATGAAAAATGTTATCCTTTGTATGCAATGGCTTTAATTAATCAAGCATAATAAAAATAAACTTCAAACTTCAAACTTCAAACGTCCTGCATGCACACTGTAAGGGCTTCCTTGATCGACCTTGCAGCTAAAGAATGATGATGGATTCAGCCCAGAACTGTGACTGGGGGTGAGTGTCTGAAAAGTTTCAACGCTTCGTCCATCATCTCTTTGCGTTTGCTTTGTTCGCCCTAAGTTGGCAGGGTTTGCCCAGACATGGATCCCTTGCTCACTTTGCCACTGGATTCAAGATAGCCTGGCTGATGAAGGGTGTTTCCCAGAAACCGGTCCCAGGATGCTTATTTCCGGTTCAGGGAAGACCTGGCTTGGCAGTTCGGGCTGGACTGTTCCAATGAGGCACAGTGTCAAGACTGATTTGCATATAACTGGGTCTGAACTGAGGTGGGGAAGTGAGCTAAAGAATGATGATGAATTCAACCCAGATCTGTGACTGGGGATGAGTGTCTGAAAAATGTCAGCGCTTCGTCCATCATCCCCTTGTGTTTGCTTTGTTCGTCCTAAGTTGGCAATGTATGGTCGGACGTGTGTCCCTTGCTCACTTTGCCACTGGATTCAATCTAGCCTGGCTGATAAAGGGTGTTATCCAGAAACCGGTCCCAGGATGCTTGTTTCTGATTCAGGGAAGACCTGGCTTGGCAGTTCGGGCTGGACTGTTCCCATGAGGCACAGGGTCAAGACTGATTTACATATATCTGGGTGTGAACTGAGGTGTCAAAGTGAGCTAAAGAATGATGATGGATTTAACCCAGATCTGTGACTGGGGGTGGGTGTCTGAACAGTTTTAGCCCTCCCTCCATCATCTCCTTGTGTTTGGTAGGAGAAGGCAAGCACAACTTTCTAAAAGAACAATTTTCAGAATTGTGATTAAAAATCCAACTTTTCCATTAAAGAGGACTTTAAATTACAAACCTTGAGACACTAATCTCGTTTTTCTTACCTGGTCCTAATTGAAAGTTATCACTTATTAAATCTAATAAGTTAACCCCATTTTATCCTATGGGAGACGCAGGACTTGCAGTAGTGAAAAACAAGTGTAACAGTTTTTCACTACCAGGACATGTAAAAATTTAAAGTATATGCCAGGCTTTTTAAGTAAACTACACTTTGCCCTATCAGCTACTTAGGTCATAACCTAGAGGTGACATATCAGTATTAAAAAAAAGGTTTATTAAATGTGCCATTGGGTGGAAGACAATTTCACCATGTTTAAAGGAGAGCACACAAGCACCTTAGTGCTGGTTAGGAGTGGTAAAGTGCACAGAGTCCTAAGACCAACAAAAACAAGCTCAACAAAAATGGAGGAGCAAGGCAAAAAGGTTTGGTTGGAGACCACCTTAAGGCTGACAGATCCAACATGGACAGATACAGATTTTATGTGCTATTGATTCCAAGCGATGTATGCACCCTCTATGGCATTTACATGACACATGTTTTTTCCAATATTCTAGTGTTTTGAATGGCAACAGCAAAAACCTCAGACGTATATATTTAGTTTTTATAGTTTGTTTCATGTTTAAAGAGAGATATGCTTTTGGAAAAGGAGAGGAGTATGATGGTAAGAGAAGCTGCACTTTAGACCATTTGTCAAGGGCATAGATGTTTTTTAAAAAAAAGTTTATCCTTGCCGCTGTCATTGTTTGTACTTTAAAATGATTTGTGGTCATTATCTTGTTTAAACTTTTGTAGGCCACTTGGCGTCACTTGGAGGCCTATTGTGGTCTGATCCTGCACTGCTGTGGCGTCTGTGTGCTGTAGGAGTGGGACGTGTCTCTCCCCTCATTTTGGGTGAATTTATTTTGGCTTTGCCTGTGGTGAAAGTAAATCAGCTGTGAAAAGATTGAGAGCACTGGTGCCAGCATGCAACATTGTTTTAAACCCTGCCTTTTAGCATTTTTCTTGGAGATTGATGATCTAATATCCAGCTTTATCCTGACCCATGTGTCAGTGTGTAGGAGGTAGATTGAACTCAAAAGCTGTCCCGGGATGTTCCAAGACTTTATCTTTCTCCACAGCGTTCCTCGTTTGACTTTGTTGGAGGCAACACTGTAATAGACAAAGCACACGTGCAATGATGGTTTGGGAGTTACTGTCATTTTGGCTAACAAATTAACAACTTTCATATTGTCCATTGCTTTCCAACATTTTCTGGAGCCGGTCTTAAAGGTTGGCAGGATGTTTCATTTGTTCCAGCCGGGGCCCTAGCAGGTAAGAGCAGGTAAGAGCAGTATGGCGGTGGGGCCGGGTTGGGGGGGATTCGACAGACGCCCACAAGAGAAAATGTAATAAATAATTAATTTTCCCTCGTCTGCGTCTGTCAAATCCCCCCCACCCAGGCCCATTGCACCACTGGTCTTAATTGCACATGCTGCGGCAGTCCAGTTCAGCCAACAGCACTCTGGCAAACTCCTTTGCTTTCCTGTCAAGGCCGGCTATCAGTGGATACAATTTATTTAAATAGAATTAAAAATAGAGGAGGACACCAAGTACCTAGGTCATGTTTAAAAACGACCATGGGAACTTCACTCCATTAGGACTGGACGCACCACTGTTCTCTGAGATGATACTATAATTGCTATGTCCGATTTTGAGATAGCCAGCGTTGAATTGATTTTGGACGTCTGGTTCTCTCTCAGCAAATGGGCCCTGGTTTTAGATATTCCAGGGGTTTGCATATTGGTCTTGGTGATATTAGAGTGGCCAATGGGGCTTTCAAGGTGCACATTGGATGCTGGATGATTATAATACTGTTGTAACAAATGTTCTTTCCATGATTGCACATCTATATTATTTATGACAATTTGAGGAGATTACAATTTGAGGAGATTCTTGATTTTGGATTCCAATTCCTTGTCCCGAGTGAAGACCTATTTACAGACGTTATACTTTCTCCTTGTCTCAAATGCTATATTTGCTCTGTATTTGTAATTTAGAGCTTTGATTGTTGATTTGATAGCTGCTTGTCCATGCTTTGGTGTTGTTTTAGAAGTTTATTACGTTTTTTTCTTAATGCTCTTAATTCCTCCTTATACCATGTATGTTCGTCCAGTTTTGTACACTGCCTCTGCATGTAATGATTTAGCAATTTCATTCAATTGTTATTAGGCTACAAGTGAGGTAATATTTATTTCCGAAGTTCTAATTATTGTTGGATCTCCATTCAGATTGCTGGTTACAGCAAAAAGGTCTACTCCTTGAAAAGGTTTCTACTGACCATACTTTTCTCGTGTGTGTTTGTTCCATCCTCTGCAATGATTGCATTAAATTGGTTGTTGTAATGTAAATCCCAGTTAATTCTTGTAACCTATGCATAGAGGTACCTTTTGAGACATGGAAGTATTTGAAATGCGTGTTCTCCAAAGGACTGGGGTTTATTATTGCATGAACCAAAACATTGGCAGAGTTTCCAACTTTATGTGTTGGCATTGCTGAATTATTCGGATGACAGCGGCCATTTAAATTTACGAGCATTTGGTCACATAATGCTGACCAAAACCTCTTGGCAAACTCTGTGAGGAAAAAACAAGAGTCTGCTGCGATAGTTAAAATCAGAAATCCGTTAAATGACCAAGAAATAGTAGACAATAGTTCGATTCAAAGGGCTTTTCTGGAGCATTTTAATCGCATTTACTCCACTGAATATCAAATAGAAGAGGGTCAGATTCAGGAATATTTTATGAACTTAGATATCCCAAAGATCACGCCCAATCGGGCTTTATGACTAGGGTTAGAAATTAATACAGGGGAAATAGTTGATGCTATAAAGGCAACACCAGGGACGAAAGACTGTGGGCAAGATGGGCTCCCAATTGAATTCTATAAAATCTTCATAAAAGAACTAGTAACCCCCCTAATGAATCTATTTAATCACATCAAACTAGGAGGAATGGTACCCGCGTCCTTTAAAGAAGCAATAATAATATATTTTGTAAAAAAAGACAAAAGTCCAGAAGATATCAACACTTATAGGCCAATTAGTCTTCTGAATTCTGACTATAAAATCCTAATGAAAATCTGTGCCCATCGTTTTATGTATGCGGCGCAAGAAGTCATACATAACGATCAGTCAGGATTCATACCAGGCCGTGTTATGGCTTCTAACACTGAATTCTTAATTCAGGCACTAGACTATTTCAATGCTAATTCAACCCCGCCTGTATCCTAATGGTCGACGCGGAAAAAGCGTTCGACCTAGTTAACTGGGCAACCCTGTTCCATTCTCTTACTAAATTTGGGTTCCCAGAACAAGTGATTAAGATGCTCCAGAACATCTATCAAGGTGCCTCAGCACAGATTATAAAAAATTCAGAAAAAGCTGGCTCAATTCAAGTTAACCGTGGGACCAGGCAGGGCTGTGCTTTGTCTCCTCTCCTTTTTACTTTTTTTACTGAACCCTTGGTTATTAAAATTAGAAACAACCCCGACATTCTCCCCCCTATCTCCGGGATGGCGAAGCTTAAGCTATTCACGGATGATATTATCCTTTATGCAAAGCCAAACAAGGAAAATGTTGAAAGCATATTAAAAGAATTTAAAGTATATGAACAAATAGGAGGTTACAAAATGAATACAAAAAAAACCAGAGGTCCTCGCCTTAAACACCAGACTTAGCCATCTTCCATCGTGCTTGCATACCCAGGCCGTAAGTCGAGACCCTATTAGCTATTTAGGCATATACGTGACCTGTGATTACCATCAGCTCTATCTCCTTAATTATGTGAGAATGAAGAATAAAATTAAGAATCTTCTCTCCCAATAGCTTTTAATTCCTCTCTCCTTGATTGGTAGGATATCTCTGATCAAGATGTCGATTCTACCTTTACTAATATTTTTGTTTAGCAATGTCCCTATTAAATTGAATTCTATTTTTTTCAAAGATATCTAATCTATGATCAGAAGTTTTGTTTGGGGGGGAAAGACTCCCAGGGTAAAGCTATTCGTGATTCAACTCCCAGTTGACCAGGGGGGACTTGCTCTTGCACACATAAAAACATATTATGAGGCAGCCTTTTTGGACTTGGTGGCAGGTCTGATAGGTCTAAAAAACAAATGAGATAGCTTCTTCTTAGTAAAAATGCTACAAGAGTCCGATTCTCAAACCCTGGTATTTTTAAAGACTGCAAAACTCCCTAAAAGGACGAGATATAAGACCATAAAAGAACATCTATCTAGATTACAGTCCTTTTTCAAGAAAAACCTGAGCGCCTCAGCTTCCCAGTTTTTAAGTTTACGAGAGTGTTTCTGTTTGGGCCTCCAAATTAGTAATAGCCGAATACTAAATTGGGAGAATTTGGGATTTCGGGAGTTAAGACACTTCTTTGTCCAGAATAGATTTATCTCATGGCAAGAAGTACTGGCTAGAATAACCACTCCCATGTAACCAACGTTTTTTGAATATCTACAAACCGTTCACTTCCTGAGAAAAACTATTGGTGGACATCTCCTCACAATGGGTGAGCCGGTAACACTCCTTTATGGGGCCAAAATCACCGGCATAGGAAATTGGTACAAAAGGCTCCATTGTGCCGGCCAATCAGACACGGTGGATAACCATCCTGAGAAAATACTTAGTCAAACTCAATGCAATTTAACACACAAGGAATGGGAAACTATAAGTTTGTTAGGCTATAAATCACTACGTGCCGCTAACTTTAAGAGGATGGCCTACTTGTCCTGTTGGCTAGCGTACTGGACTCCGGAAGCACTCGAGAAAAGGTTCCCAGAGCTTGAGAATAAATGTTTTACATGCCAAGCTGCCGGCCAAGGGGGTTGGCTCCATACCTTTTTTTCTTGTCCTCAACTGAAATCTTTTTGGGAGGCCATACTCAAAGACATTGAGGTGGCTATAGGGAAAACACTAATACCCTCAGCTGAATTGGCCCTCTTTGGTATAGCCAAAGATAGAGGTATTCTCAATGATAATGAGGAAATATTTGTGTTTATTTCTTGTACAGTTGCTCGTTCCCTAATACTCCAAAATTGGAAATCTAAGGAACCTCCATCCCATCTAAAATGGTTTAATAAAATGAGGAGGTCCAGGAATTTCGAAAAAGCATATGCCTGTAGAGTGGGAGCAGTCAGACGTTTTGAAAGAAAATGGAAGTATTTTGGGAATCTGGAGGCAATAAAAGGGGGGTTAAGTTAAAAAATAGATCGAATACTAAAATTAAATCTATATGATTTTAAAAGCAGTCTTGAAATGTTGCTAAACTTAATTAAACAAGCAAATTTCTTAGCTTAAGCACTTTATTCCAAATTGGATTGCACTATATTGCACTTGCACTTTACGTTCAAAGCTTGCGGATGTTGCACACTGCCTGTATTAGGTTGGACTGTACTGTATTGCACTTGCACTTTATGATCAAAGTTTGCGGACGTTGCACATTGCTTGTACTTGAAAATTAATTAATATTTTGTGTAATAAGGATCACAATAATGACTGCTTTCGAGTTTTATGTATTTTAAATCCCTCCCCCTTTTTAACTTGTTCTTCAATCATGTTTTACTCTGGTGTGACTCTATGTGAAGAAGAAGCTTTTTTTTTTTAACCTTGTTTTCATTTCCATTGCTCTAAATTCTTCATTCATGAATTGTATTTTAACCTCCTTCTGCTCAATATTTTTTTTTTAAAAACAACAACAAAAAAACCTTTTGACTCTTTCTATATGTCAAATTCTGTTTGATTTTACCATCATGTACAGAATCTTGTAATGATGGTTTAATTCATATAGGGTAGGCTCTTGCAGAACATGGGCGTAAGAACCTCTTTTAAACCCCCTATTAACCTTCCGATTACGATGAATTATTTGTTTGCATAATCAATCAGATGTTTGTTAAGTGCGCATACTCACCCGCAAGGGTCTTAAGGTGCTGTGGGGGGAGGGTTTGCATGTTCCAGTCCATCAAGGAGGGGGTCTGTCGAAGAGCCAGGTTTTGAGGCTTCTTGCGAAGATAAGGAGCAATGTTGTCTGCCTGAGGTGGAGCAGAAGGTCGTTTCAGGCTTTGGCCGCGAGGAAGGAGAATGAGCGGCCTCCCGACATGGTCTTTCGGGTGCGGGGGACCATGGCGTAGGAGAGGTGGGCTGATCGTAGTGTCCTTTGGAGTGCGTGGAATTTGAGTCGGCTGTTTAGGTATGCTGGTCCAGTGTCGTGGAGGGCCTTGTGAGCGTGGGTGAGCATCTTGAAGGTGACTCTAGCTTCGATGGGGAGCCAGTGGAGTGTGTACAGGTGCTGGGAGATGTGGCAGTGTCTTGGCAGGTTGAGGACCAGTCTTGCAGAAGCTTTTTGGATGTTATGTTGCTTGCAGGTGAGGTTTTTGTTTATTCCGGCATAGAGTGCTTTGACATAGCCGAGTCTGCTGGTGACCAGGGGGTGAGTGACGGTCTTTCTGTGTTCAAGGGGGATCCATTTGAAGGTCTTATGTAGGAGGCGGAGGGTGTGGAAGCAGAAGGACGAGACATAGTTGATCTGGGGGTCCATTTTGAGCTCTGAGTCCAGGATGATTCCGAGGTTGTGTGCATGGTCCGTTGGGGTGGGCGGGCTTCCGAGGGCAGGGGGCCACCAGGTGGTGTTCCAGGCATCGGGGTTTGGGCCCATGATGAGTACTTCCGTTTTGTTGGTGTTTAGTTGTAGGCCGCTGCTTTTCAGCCATTTGGTGATGGCTTCCAAACCTTCTCGAAAGTTGTGTCTGGTGGTATTGGGTTCGTTGGATAGTGAGAGGATGAGTTGGGTGTTGTCTGCGTATGCCACAATATTGAGTCCGTAGGTTCTGATGATGGGGCGAGCGGAGCCATGTAGACATTGAAGAACGTGGGGCTGAGAGAGGACCCCTGGGGGACTCCGCAGGTGGTTGGTGTAGGGTCCGAGAGGAGGTGGGGATTTCTGACCCATTGCGTTCTGCCAGAGAGGAAGGAGCGGATCTAGTCAAGAGCTTTATTTTGGATCCCTGCATCGTGGAGTCTGCGTATTAGGGTGCGGTGAGAGGCTGTGTCTAACACCGGTGAGAGGTCAAGGAGGATGAGGGCTACTGTTTCTTCTTTGTCCAGTAGGGTGCGGATGACGTCTGTTGCGGCGAGGAAGGCGGTTTCCATACTGTTGTTTTTTCTGCAGCCGGATTAGAAGGAGTCGAAGATGTTGTGCTCTTCGATGAATGTGGCAAGTTGGCTGTTGATGGCTTTCTCAATTACTTTTGCTGGGAACGGGAGTAGGGAGATGGGTCTGTAGTTTATGAGGTAGGTGGGGTCTGCCAAGGGTTTCTTCAGGAGGGGGTTGATCTCGGCGTATTTCCAGTTATCGGAAAAAGAGGCGGTTGCAAGGGAACGGTTGATGGTGTGGCAGAGCATGGATGCATTGGTGTTGGCGGCTCTGTTGAAAATGTGGTGAGGGCAGGGGTCTGTGGGGGCCCGGACTGCATAGATTTCATTGTCTTCAGTGTGTCTTTGGTTGTGAGGCATCCCCAGTTGTCGATCGCTGGGTTCAGAGTGTCGGGCGAGGTTGGTGAGGGTTCAGTGTGTTGGTTGTCTTCATCAAAGTTGTCGTAGATGCTCTTAATTTTGTGGTGGAAAAAGGTGCTGAGTTTGTGCAGAGGTCTTGTGAGGGAGGGATGTCGGTGGACTTGTTGGTGGGTTGGGTGAACTCCTTGATGATGTTGAAGAGTTCTTTGCTGTTGTGTGCAGAGTGGAAATTGTGTCTTCAATCGCTTTTTTCCTTGTTTTTCTGATGAGTTGGTGGTGGGCGTTGGTTGCGGCTCTGAAGTTGTTGTGGGCTTTTGTGGATTTGGTGTTCTTCCAGGCCTTCTCGAGGTGGCAGCAGATGCGTCTGGCCTCTCGAAGTTCGATGGTAAACCATCTAGCTTTCTTGCCGTGGGTGTTGTTGTTTTTCTTGACACTGTTGGCACTGTCGAAGATCCATCTGTGCAGGGTTTGGGCTGTGGTGTTGGGGTCGTCTTTTTCCATGATGGTTGGGCTGGAGCTGCTGAGTGAGGAGGTGAGCTGGTCATCGGTGATTCTGGTCCAGTTTCTTTGTGGGAGCAGGTGCTGGTGTCTGTGGATGGTGGGTGTTCTGAAGGTGAAGTGGACTCATCGATGGTCAGTCCATGGGAGTTCGGTGGTGTGGCTGAAGTAGATGGCGTTTCCTTCAGTGAAGAGGGGTTCAAGGGTGGTTCCCGCAGAGTGTGTGGGTTCTGTCACTATTTGGTAGAGTCCAATGTTGTAGAGATTGTCCAGGAGGGATGTGGTGTTGTGGTCCAGTTGGTTGTCGAGGTGGAAGTTGAGGTCTCCCAATAGGGTGTAGTTGGTGGACGCAATGGCATGAGAGGAGATTATGTCCGTGATTAAGTTGGCGAAAAGTTTGCGGGGTCCAGGGGGTCGGTAGATGAGGGTTCCTCCGAGGGTGGAGGTAGGGCTGGCCAGTATCTTGAAGTGAAGGTGTTCCATCAGGTCTGGGGGCTCATCGGGGAGTGTGCTCAGGCGGAGGGTGGATTTGTGGATGATGGCGATTCCTCCTCCCAGGTGGGTGGGGAGGTCCTTCCTGGAGATCCTGTATCATTGGGGAATGGTGATGGCAATGTCCGGTCCCGAGGTGGTGTTGGTCAAGGTTTTGGTTAAGAAAGCTACATCCGGGGTGGTGCTGTCGAGGAGGTCCCAGAATTCGGTGGCGTGTTTGTGGAGGGATCAGAGGTTGGGAGGATGCATTGCAGGGTCTTCAGTTCGGTTGTGTTCTTGCAGGTGGGATGCACTGGGTCCGTGGTCTTGGTGGTGCTGCAGGTGCGCCAGCATCGGTGGCAGCTGAAGGGTCCATGGGTGTTGGCTGGTGATGCTAGCTTGCAGTTGTTGTTGCGGCCTGGGTTGAGAGCATGACGCGCCACTGGGTTGTAGCGTTGGTGGTGCAGAGGTACAGGTTTCCTGGCGCTGGTCACGGTCGGGTCGCAGACGGGCTTGCCTCTGGCGCGCCAGCGGCGTGCTCGCTGCATGCGTCCGCTCCGCATAAGAAAACTGTTAATCAATTTGGTGCTGATACAGTGTTTCCTGAGTTAATCTTTTTCTTACCAGATTGGAAGGTATGTATACATTATAAAAAACTAGCCCCATTTGATTTCCACTGTATCGGTTGCTAATAGTTCAAGGCTATCTCCACTGTCGACCATGTATAGTCCACTCTAGTGGAAATACATGTTGCAAGACCACCTGATAGACTTCCATGCTCTTAGAGTTTCACTGTTGGTTTTTTCTTTAAGCTAAAGCCTTTTAGGGCCAGATCTTCCTTAACCCAGGCTTCCTGCAAATATATCATAGAGTATTTGTTTAGCAATCCTATATATTAGCAATTTTCCAGGATAGCACAGATACCTGATGACTCTTGACATAACTGTGCCTCCGATTCTTGTCTAGCTAGCACTTGGCTGATGTGGATACTAAAATTACTAGCAGCCATCCCAAGTCTTCTGGTTTTGATTCTGGTTCTTCATTATAATGGATGGCTATCCAGTCACATAATTGTTCCCCTGTCTTCATTTGAGTGATGGCGATGTTCCATAACTTCTTGCTGGGCTCAATGGTAACTTCTCAGAATGTTCATGTTAACATACTTCACTTTATGCAGAATGGTCCCTTGCTTGTTGCTGAGTGATCTTAATGACACTTAATATTTAGCCTTGATGTCTTGGACTATAACAGTACCCCACTCTAGAAAGATATTTCTTTGAGATTTAAGGAGGGTTGCTATATCAGCATTGTAACACAATTTCCTCTATAAAAATCACCCATTCAAAACCACTTGACTTGATGTTATATAGTACTTGGATTGCTGCAAATAGCCATAGAAGGGTTCCCATGCTGAATGTTAGAGATTTGGTATCTGGTTGGCAGATGCTTGCTGGGCTCAATGGGAACTTCTCAGAACGCTCATGTTAACATACTTCACTTTATGCGGAATCGTCCTTTGCTTGTTGCTGATTGAGCTTAATGATGCTAAATATTTAGCCTTGATGTCTTGGACAATAACAGTACCCCACTCTATAAATATATTTCTTTGAGATTTAAGGAAGTTTGATATATCAGTCTTGTAACAACATTTCCTCTATAAAAGCCACCCATTCAAAACAACTTGACTTGATGTTAGATAGTACTGGGATTGCTACAAATAGCCATAGAAGAGTTCCCCTGTTTTAAATGTCATGCTGAATGTTTGAAATTTGGTTTCTGCTTGGCAGAGGTATGCACCCTGTCCAAGCAGGAACCATAATACCAGCCTGAGTAAGTCAGATACAAACTAAAAGATTACCTGCGCTCATCCTCTGGTAACTTGACACAGAGCAGCCAGGCTAAACAAAAGATGCACTGCGTAAAGTACTTTTGCAACACACAGTAACACAATGAAAGCACCACAAAAAGACTCCACACTAGGTTGGAAACATAGAAAATAATTTTATGAATAAAACAAGACCAAAATATTCAATAAGCAGAACTGGAGTTGTCAATTTCTAAGGAATATTTGAATATATAGTGCTTAGAGTCTTAAAGCACCAACCGGAGATACCTGGTCGCACTTGACAAGGGTTGATCCACAAGTTCATGCCGACCGCAATGGAGCATGAATTAGATACCGGGGCCAGCCATGGCCCACTAAAAGCAGTGCCTTTAGATGGGGGCTGCATCGACGTTTAAATGCAAGGAGCAGGGAGGTGATTCATTATTGTCTATCCAAGGAACTCGTAGGAGATGCATCCTCGGCAAGCAGCTGCATCGAGGAAAGCTTCATCATCGAGCAGCACTGAAGATGGGTGATGTGTCATCGTCAAGCTGCCTACTCAGGAAAGCTTTGTAATCAAACAGTGATGAGCATAGCGGATGCATTATCGTCTTGTCAAATCTGCGAGTTTCGATCGGCGCAATGGCTGTAATGCATTGAGAGTTGCAGCACACAAACCCTGAGACTTCAGAATAGGAGGCAAGCCAGCATGCCCTTTGAGTCACTTTTGGTTCAGGTGAGAGGCGTTCTTGTGGTTCAGGTGAGATGGGTTCAGTCCTTTCCTCAGCAGGGAAAAGAGTAGCAGACAGGAGAGCAGCACAGAAGAGAAGAAAAGCAGTTCTTCCAGAGCATCAGTCTAATAGAGTGGTAGTCATTGTGGTAGAACAGCCGTCCTTCCTCCTGGCAGGAGTTCTTCACAGGTCCAGTAGTTCTGGTTTGGGGGATCAGAGACTCAACACTTATCCCCAGATGTGCCTTTGAAGTGGAGGTAACTTCAAAGAAGGGTCTTCGAAATGCACAGAGGTCTTTTCTTTCCCAGACCTGGCCCAGACGGGAAACAACCGTTACAGCGCATGCATTTACCCTACATGCCGTTTCAACAAAAAAGGTGCGTAGCAGTGGGTAGAAGGTATTGTAATTAACTTCAACGCCTTCCCTACTACTGCATACACTGTAGTTGGAAAAGAAAACTAATCTATTCCAACTTCCAGCGCTCCCCCAACAGCAAGTTGGGCTAAAGTTTACCATTGCAACGGCATGCGGGTAATGGCAAGGGTTGTAATGTCACCTAACCCTCCTGACTATCAGTAGGCTGTAGTCAGCCCTTTTTGTGGGGACAGGACAGTTCCTATTCAGGTGCAGGTATCAGCTCCTTTCTCCCTTCCTGCCTAGGAAGAGCCATCAAAATGCATATGCATGCACAGACACATCTAACCTTCAAGTGTTTGTGGCAGTCTAGAGGGGATGCACAAAGTGTAGCTGTCACCCACCCCAGACATGTATTGGAGATAGGCTGCAGACACACAGAGTTGTAAGAGCAGAGAAAGGCCAACTTTCCAAAAAGTGGCATTTTTAAAATAGTAATGTTAAATACAATTTTCCTAGTAGAAAGTTTTATCATTACCATTCTAAAGATATAAAACATGACAAAGCTACTCCTTTCTAATCCTGAATTACAACTTACTATTCTCCAATGTCCTCATCTATTTGTTTGGTCAGAGGTGGATTTGTTTCCATTCCTACTACGTACATCTCCGAAGTTGGTTAGGCTCTTATTTAATGGTCAAATTTGAGTAGTTCAGTCATGGTTTCTCAGAGACCCCTACTCACATGTTAACCAGAGATGTACGTAGAAGGAATGGAAACAAATCCACCTCTGACCAAACAAATAGATGAGGACATTGGAGAATAGTAAGTTGGATTAAATATTTCAGAGAATTGCAGACAGGCAGTTACCATTTCCTCCTGGCAAAGTTTGAAGATGTTATCGTTGTGGTAAAAAAGCATTCAGAAGAAAAGAAGTCTATTCTTGGGTTAAATTCCCATCTATAGATGCACACACACAGTCATTTTCATGAATATTTTGAAGATGATCCTCTTGATAAGGTATTAGCTACAAACACTGAATGCCATCATGGGAAATGTTTTCACCATCCACGAGCAAATCCCGTTCTGGATAGCACAAAAACAGCACATCCTGAAGCAGTTTTTCTTCATATGGGCCAATAGGAAAAACACATAATACTGACAATTTGCTTGCCGATGGGGATGGCTTACCAGTTAGAAGATTGTGTCACTTGGGGTACAATCTTCGCTGCCATATATACCATAACAGATGGTGCCCCTTCAATAGCAGTCATACCAGATGTACTGAAACAGATTCAGAAAGAGTACGGGGCAGAGCCTGTCCTAGATCTGGGGATGAAACTAATGGGTAATTTTGCCCAGGTATCTACCATTATGTTGAGTAACATAAAAAGGGAGGCAGCAGCGGTGGCTTTACACCAATGCCTAAGGGCATTCAATCCTGCACAGCAGAAGTGCGAAAAACCTAAAATTATCAAAGATACATATGCCTCTCTAGGGGAAAACATCCTTTACATCGCAGTGACTAAACCGTGATGCATTTGGAACGCTGGCATTACAATGCCAGCGTTACACCGAATTCCGCTGGATGGAGCTACAACCTATGGAATAGTAAGACTTACTATTCCAACACCTTCCATACTATACGTAGACTGGTGTTGGAATAGTAAATCTTACTACTCCTAAGTCCAGCGCCCTCCATCGCAAGTCGTAGTAACGAATTGTGTTGTAAAAACTGTGATGTTACAAACCGCAATCATTTTGATCGTGTTGTAACATCACATATTCCTCTCTAGGCAAGGATAATCTGGAAGCCAAACCAGGGAAACCAATAGTTAAGAGTTGCTCTGAAAGAGACAACTCTAGGAAAGCACCCGATTCGTCGAAAAAGAAATAGGATAATAAACAATAAATAAACAAAACACACTCACAGGATGGATCTCCTAAAACAAGTACACACTGAACAAAAATGCAATTTGCAAAACTGTGAAAATTTTAGAAAGCCTGACAGGTATCAGGATATTGATACACGTTCAACTCGTTCCTTTCAGGAGAGAATCGAAAAGCATTTGGAGAGAGACTGGATTGAAAGAGCAAGTCAAACCGAAAAGGTTGAGGCATCACACAGACTACATCATTAAATAGGAAGACAAGCAAAAGACTTAAAAGCCTCAATTTAAAAAGAAGAAGGTAGCGTGGATTAAAATTAGAAATGCCCAGGCTACTGAGGACTCTTCTTCTGAATGAGGAATGGGCAGTAATGATGCTACACAACTCAACAGAAGCCACCATAGCTTGCCAGGTGGACATTCCATGGGTAGTAGCTCTGAGTGAGCATATCACGGTGGAAATACCTGATACAAGAGTAAGTATCCCACCCTGTTTTTTTGAAATAACACTCCAAATGGAGAAGGACATACCTAGTAAAGTCAAGGGTCTCTTTAGTGAGAACCTGACCTCTGGTTACGATATGCTTTTTGCAAAAAATTATTGACCACCTGAGTTTGTGATGGATTGCCCAATGAGAGAGGAAGGTATTTTACCTGCTTTCTCTAACCTTGTACCAGAATCAGTTAAAAAGGCATACGCACAGGAGTGGCTGTTAGCGTTAGCTCCTGCAGTTTCCAAAATCATGTTGGGTGGGACGATGTCACCTCATCACAAAAATCCTTAGAGGCTATTATGAAGGCAAGCATTGCGGATGCTAAAGCGTTACGTCCACGATGGATTCAATGGGCTAACTCTCTCACTGCAACAGATGTAGATTACAGATTTGATTCTAAATTAAAAACACAAATATTCCTGCAGTATAAACAAGAATATCCTCTGACAAATTAAATAATGCCTATGGATCAATTGGATTGCATCATTTATACCAATGGATCTGCCCGGCCGTCCATAGGTTCACAGCAGCAATATTCTGAGGCATGAGCAATTGTAAAAGAGCAAATGAAGGATGGAAAGTTTCTTCCTGGAAAAACACACACTCAGTCTCTAGGAGATTGTACGGCACAACTGGCAGAACAAAAAGCACTGATACTGGCATTAGCAAATATGGATCATTCATTCCCCACAGTTATAGTGTGCGATTCATTTTACTGTGTCCAGTCCTCCAATGAGTATTTACATTATTGAGGCCAGAATAGATTTTGGGATTCCAAAGATTGCACAATAAAGCACAAGATGCTCTGGAAACAAGTGGCAAAGCTGAAAGAGGGCCTGCCACGGGCTCAAGATATTCATACACTGAGTCATCAACATGTTGGCGTTCACGTTGAAGGGAATTCGATGGTGGATGAGGCCGCTAATGCAACAGTGCACACTGATTCCGTTGCTGCAATCACTCGCTCTAGCACAAGAATAGGCGGGGTAACTATGATAGCTGTTAATGCCACGCGCAACAGCTCAGCCCTGCCAAAAGGCTTTCTACTTAAGTACTCCTACAAGTTAGATGCACAACTAGTACTCCTACAAGTTAGATGCGCAAAACCTTCTGTATGCTCAGATTCCTGGAGTGAGGGATGGAGTAATACTAAACACTGATTGTAGATTGCAATTGATTCTAGGTAAACACGAGGGGGATGGGCTCGGCATATGCAGGGATTACTGCTACAGCTTTACTACTGTAGCAGTGCTATTGGTGTCCACACCTTACAAAATAGACCAAGGACTTTGACCTCAAATGCGACATCTGCCAGCAGATGATGGTCTACACCTTGGCATGTCCACTGCAAACACTTTATAAAATCTCAAATAAACCTCTTGCGTTTGTCTATTTGGACCACTGCAGCCCCTTACACTCTGTCTGGGTTTAGAAGTACATCTTGGTGGCAGTGGATTTTTGCTCTAGATTCCTGTGGGTTTGGCCCCAGCGCTCAGCAGATGCTCAAACTGTTATAAAAGATTTTTGAGCCTTTAACGGGACATACGCAATTGCCACACTACATTCCAACCAGGGTCCGGTGCTTACCTCTCGGGCTTACCAAGAAGCCATGGGAAGTTTGACTATGGCCTTGTGGTACTCCTCCCCCTATCCTCCTGAAGGAAACTTGGTATTCCAGAGGAAAAAACGTGACTTAAAGCAGTCTTTAACAACAAGGGTATTAGGCTCAGGTGGCAGTTGGGTCATTCACCTATGTGGAGTCCAGAGGGCAATTATCAACAAGCCAAGAAAATCCTTGGGGCGGCACACACCTTATGAGCTACTGTTTAGAGTAAGGAGGTGGGTACCCAACCCCGATAGTGTAAGCATGGTGGCGGCTCAAACCCCATTTAACCTCAATGATCATTTGAATGTTTTACAGGACCTAAAATAATACCAAGCTTTACAAAGCAATGTCCAAGTAAAATGAACCGCCGCTGGGGAAGTGAAAATGGTGATGTCAAGACCTGCCTGGGTCCCAGAGAATGAGGACCTGGTCAGAGAGAAAATTGTGCACAAGAATGATTGAGGTTATGAATGTGCAGGACTATGAAGCTGAGGTGCTGAAACTTCTGGGGGTCTATACCAGTTATAGACCCCTCTTGGGAGATCCAACGCCTGAGCTTCTGGACACAATCCGTGAGATGGTGGCCGAAGCTATAGAGAAAAAATAGATCACCCAAAAAGAAGCAGATTTTTTATGAATCCTACACCCCGAGGGCCAGCGTTCTATATTCTGCCAAAGATCCACAAGCCTCAATGGACGCCTGATAGTGTCTAGTATCCAATCACTTCTTGAACCCCTGTCACAGTTTTCTGATTTTTTTCTGAGAGAGACCGTTATTAGTCAACGGTCCTTTGTACAATACACCACTGATATTCTTATTGTTTTAGACGGCCTGGAGTACAGCCCCCAGAATCAACTAATGGTCACTATTGACATTGAATCACACTTCATTAGCATTCCCCAGGATGCCACTCTGGTGGCAGCAGTGCAGGCTCATGGGGAAGACGAGCGGTTCTATAACACGCCTCTATCATTTGTCCACAAATGTTTGCATTAGCACTGCTGAGAAATTTCTTTTCCAATGGTAATCAACTGTATCTACAGGTTTCTGGTACATTGATGGGGCAACTTTTTCACCTAGTCTAGCCTGTATTTATGTTGGGCAGTTTGAGGATAATGTTGTGTACCACGTCTCTAATACTTTTCTTCAGCGTATCTCTTTGTGGAAGAGATATACTGATGACGTGTTGTGCATTTGGTCAGGTCCAGAGGATCAACTCTGTGCATTTCTGAAATGGCTAAATACGGCTGATTGTTATCTTAGTTTCACCATTGACCAAAATAAAGCGGTTTATCTCGAACTGGACATTACAACCAATTAAAAAAAACTTTCGACTACAGTTCACCAAAAGCTGACCGATAGGAACTCGCTACTATATTACTGGTCATTCCACCCTTGGGCACTGTGGGATAACTTACCAGTAGGACAATTTTTCAGATACCGCAGGAGCTGTACTAACATCAAAGCATTTGCTGAACAATTAGAATGTATTGCCCTCCATCTTGCTGAGAGAGCTTATTCCACAAGAGTGATTAAACAGACCCGCAAGAGAGCCATGAATACCCCCGGGAGGCACTCCTAGAAAGGAGCATACGTACTAACAATACATGTCTCCCAATAGTGACGACCTTTGATCCTCTGTCATCTAAAATCAGACAGATTATCAGAAAACATTGGCATCTACTGGATTCCAGCCCCCAAAAATGCCCCAACCAAGATTCACATTTACATGGGCCTCCAACCTAGGAGACCGGTTTATCCACACTCAACAGAAAGAGCCACAGAAAACAAGGATACCGTTGGGACACTTCCCCTGCGGGAGCTGCATGGTGTGCAGTCTGATACAGGTATTGAAGAGTATTACCCTTGTGGATGGAAGAACATGGTTCCAGATGAAGTTTAGTAATTGTAACACCTCAAATGTCATGTACTGGCTGACTTGTGAATGTGGACTGCATTTTATTGGCCTTACATCCAGAAAGACCAAAGTGAGGATCCAGCAAAATATCAGTACTCTAAAGGCAGAAAAGTTAACTACGCGCTTTGTATGACATTTCCAAGAAGTGGAACATAATTGTAGGAATTTAAAATGGACGGTGCTGGAAAAAGTGGTTGGGGAAACTCATGCCATTGAAAACCTACATGTCCAGAAGGAGGCTCGCTGGATTTTTCCAGAGAAGGCAGATCAGGATGGCCTGAATGACTCTATTGAGTGGCATAAAGAGGGCAGGTGATGCCATCTATCTACTATCTATTATTTATAGAGTGCTTTATACACCATCCAGTGAGCTGTCCATCAAAGGGTAAAAAAAATTGCAACATGTATACATTTAGAACTCCCACCTGCTTCTCTGGCTTTTTCGTGGACCATTGTGCGATATTTGTTGTGATGGCAGTCACGGATACACTGGTCGGCAACACCAGATATAGTATACATGGGTATAAACAAAAAACTTAGGGGTCTAAATTAGAAATCCTTTGGTGATTCTTCGGTAGTGTACCTATGCCACCTCGTGTGCGTAGGAACAGAAGACAAGCTAAACTAACAAACCATATCACCAGAATGCGAAACACCAGCAACTGTCAGTCACCCTTAGTTGAGGATTCCCATCAAAGTCTTGTATCGATCAATATTTTCTCATCTGGTAATCCTTCCAGGGTATTGTGTCTCTTGATCATTGAGACACCCAGCATACCCTGATGACCGGTTCGGGGTGACGACCCACAATCACTCGGTTGTACCACATGGTGTTGATATGATGGGAAGGTGCAGTGCAAAAATAATATGAGTGGTGATTAAAAAAGGATAGGGAACTTAACAAAAACCTATTTAATAAACGTCAGCCCCTTCCAATTTAAAAGCAAGAACAGTACAACACAATAATCGCAGTACACACAAATAGCTGCGAAAGGACCAACATGTTTCAGCCTCAAAGGGAAATGTCCAAGGCTTTCAACAGGGTCTCTGTTCTAAGTTAGTGCTACTGCCTATCAGTGAATAAATGTGTGAAAAACTATATGAAAAAACACACAAGTGAAACAGCAACAGTAAAGGATATAATGTTGCCTCATCTGTCTAGAATCCTCTCTTCGGCACCTGGTGTCTTAGTAGTGTCCAGTGTGTCCGGGGAGTGGACCTCACCTCACCTCTTCCTGGACCTGGCTCAGGATATGTGAGACCCCGCTCTGTCCGTCGTTGTCTCGAACAGTGACTGAATCAGGGGGAACATTATATCCTTTACTGTTGCTGTTTCACTTGTGTGTTTTTTCATATAGTTTTTCCCCGGAAGAATCCGGCTGCCTGTTACAGAGAATTAGGTCAGATTATATCTGCAGGTACTCTCGTTCTTGAGACTATAGATTTACTTTTTGGTACGGTTGTCCCCACTGAAATTTGGGACAAGATTCAATATACTGACCATGAAGTGGCATTTGGAGGTAAATGGGCTGACCTAGAGGCTATGGAAGAAGCAAGGGTAGGAGGGACTAAACCAGAAGCTGCCAACTGGACTTCGCCCGGTAAAATAATGTTTATGAAAACACTTTTGCCGGAAACTGTCATTGGCTGGGATAAAATAAACGCCTGTAGGCAGCGAAAAGATGAGAATGTGGCTGGCTTCTTTACCCGTTTTGAGACAGAATACAAGGGACATAGTGGTGTGGATCCCCGGACCCCAAGTTCTTGCCCAGTGTTTGTCGATGAGTTTGTCAGCAACTTGCTTCCTGACATTTCCGCCAGGGTTAAGAAAGTTGAAATTACGTGGTCTGCCCAAACTATGACTGGTATCTCGGCTATGGCACAATATCACGAGAACAGGGAGAATGAAGATAGAGATAAGGAAAGTAAGAAGGTTAGGGATCTTAAGACTAAGGCACTTCTGCAGCAGGCTTAACCTCCCCCAGGTCAAGATGCCCACAGGAATTTCAGACCTCAACCCCAACCCCCTCAGAGGGCTCGCCAGTCTACACCCTCCAGCCCTCAACATACGGGAGCCCTCCAAACAGATCAGTGTGCTTATTGTAAAGGGTACGGCCATTGGATAGATGAGTGTACAGTGTTAGCTGAAAACATCCGAACAGGGAAGACTCGGCCTCGCGCTCCTAGGTAGGGGAGGCCGACTAGGGACCATGGCCCACCCCATCCACAGGATAAAGAACGTAGGCCCAGGGATGACGCTCCCGTCCGGCTGCGCCTGGCCAATAGGTTTGATGGTTACAAAGCAACACGCACTTAATACAATGATGATTATGACAAAGTTGATGAGCCAGGGTCCTACCAAGCATAGGACGGCCAGGAAAGGGGTATTACCAGAGTGCAAATTCCAGGGGATCAAAGGGACCCGTATGTTCAAATGTCAGTTGTGAGGGAACAATCAGAATTTTCTTTTGGATACTGGGGCCACCAGGTCTTCTATTGCACGTCTGTCAGTCCCGGAGGCACCCCTTTCTGGCAATATGAATGTCCCCGTGGGTTATCCAGGAACACCTGTGACTAGCCTCATGTGGTACGCATCCAGCCAGGTGCACTTCTCCTCCTCCGGCAGTATCGACTACCTGCGGAAGGAGAAATGGCCCTTTTAACAATAATATCTGAATTAATGGACAAGGGCATAGTGGAGGAAACACGTGGCAATATCTGTAACAGTCCCATTATTCCCGCTCTTAAAAGGATCAATGGAGATGCTCTCTCCCCTAAAATATACAGATTCGTGATTGACCTGAGAGCCCTTAACAAAATAACAATCTCCCAATATCCTGTTGTCCCCGACATTACAGCCCTCTCACGATGGTCCCTTCTGACGCAACCCACTTTTCTGTCATAGACCTGAAGAATGCTTTTTTCAGCATTCCTACACATCCTGACAGCAAACATTTTTTTGGTTTCTCCCTTGGTGGGCGGAGATTTAGACTCTGCTGCGCCCCTCAAGGTTCCACCGAGAGCACCAGTATCTACAGTCAAGCCCTAAAAAGTCAACTAGATTCCTTGGAACTCCCTGATAACTCCACACTATTATAATATGTAGATGACCTCCTCATTGCTGCAAATTCTGCCCCATCATGTAAAGAAGCTACTCTCTGTTTGTTACGCCACCTTGCCCTCTATAATCACTAGGGGCCTGATGTAGGTAAATCTCATTTACCGACTCTAGAATACCGGATTTTATTGATTCGGTATTCTAGATTCAGTAAATGAGATGTAGGAAATAATTCGGTAATTTTTACCGAATCGGTATTTACCAATTCGGTTATTGCCATTGATTCCTATGGGCCTTGAGGCCTATAGGAATCAATGTCAATTACCGAATCGGTAAATACCGATTCGGTAAAATTACTGAATTGTCAAGGGGGACAGAGTGTCACTTTGATACCCTGTTGCACCCCTGATTGTGGCTAGTGTGCCATGTGACACACATACATGCCCTTAGGGCATGTATGTGTGCCACATGGCACAGGTGTACATGCACAGATGTGCATGTACACTGGAATTCTTTATTTACCACAAAATATTATTTCGTGGTAAATAACGAATTCTTAAGGGCCTGTGGCACTGTTTTCAGTGCCACCTACATCTAGATTTACCGATTCGGTAAATTACCGTATCGGTACATTTACCGATTCGGTAAATTTACCGAATCGGTAATTTACAGAATCGGTAAATTTACCGATTCTGTAAATTTACTGGATCAGTAATTTTTAAGCCCCCTACATCTAAAACTCCAAATACCGGTCTATAACGGCCAAAATCGGCCATTACCGACCGGTGTTTGGCCACCAACATCTGGACCAAAGTCTCTTTGAAAAAGCTTCAGTTTTGTCAAGAGAAGGTGACCTATTTAGGTCATCTCCTCTCAAAGGAAGAAAGGCAGCTCACCGCTGATCGTGTAGCCATTATCAATGCTATGACGGCCCCACGAACACAAAAGCAGGTGCGAGCCTTCATAGGCCTAACCTCAAACTGTAGACAGTGGATTTCCAACTTTTCGACCATGGTCAAACCTCTTCTTGCCCTCACCACTAAAGACATATCTGACACTTCTTTTCCATGGACTAGAGAGTATGCGCAGGCCTTCCAAGATATAAAGAGGGCTTTGTGTACTGCTCCAGTCCTTGGTACTCCTGATTATAGCAAACAATTTTTTGTTTTTGTACATGAGACAGACGGCTGTGCATGCGCTGTCTTGACCCAGATGTTCGGAGGTCACCATCGGCCATGTGCCTATTTTTCAGCCACCTTAGATCCTGTTGCAAGGGCTCTCCCAGAATGCCTACGGGCGACCACTGCGGACGCCCCCATGGTCCGTCAGAGTGTGGGGATCATCATGAACTCCCCCCTGACTCTGATGGTCCCCCATTCTGTAGATACCCTCCTTAATAACACCAAGACACAGAACCTCACTAGCGCCTGAATCACAGGATATAAACTGACGCTCTTTTCCAGCCACATTAACATCAAGAGATGCACTGTACTAAACCCCGCCACATTCCTCCCACTGGATACTCAGGATGCCCGCTTAGACCCACATGACTGCATATTAAGGACAGAGGAGGAGACGAAGGGACGGGTTGACTTACAGGATACCCTGATAGCAGAACCAAAAGGTACACTGTATGTGGACGGATCATGTCTCAGAGGGCCAGATGGTAACACCTCAGCCGCCTATGCCCTCACAACATTAGGGCAAGTAGTAGAAACAGCTCAGATTCCGCAGTGCTCTGCTCAAGCAGCAGAATTAGTTGCCCTCACTAGAGCCTGTGAGTTGAGCAAAGGGATGACAGTAAATATTTATAGTGACAGACAATATTCCTTCGGAGTGACACACACAACTTCGGGAGGTTATGGAAAGAAAGGATTTTCCTTACTTCCCATGGGACCAAGATTCAACATGGCCCCCTAATTCACCGATTGTTAGACTGCCTGACACTCCCCAGAAAGGAGGCCATTATAAAATGTACGGCCCATAAGAAAGTGACAGATGATGTTGGGAAAGGCAATGCCCTGGCTGACCAGACGTCCAGACAAACAGGGCATGGTTGAAAACACAGTACAGAGTGGGATCAATGTTCAGTCCCATACTACTCCTGAGGAACTAAGGGTGTGGAAGGAGCAATTAGCAAAGGAGGGAATTGATGGTTGCTGGGTCCGTGCGACTATGGAAAGACAATGGATGTTACCTGACAGTCATGTGCTACCAGTAGTTAAGATGGCCCATGGTCCTGCTCACATTAGTGCAAAAGGGATATGTAAACTGTTGGAACCTTCATGGTACAACTCTAAGATACCAGAATATGCTGAAAAGCATATGCATGATTTATAAAACATGCATGATTTGCCTAATGTATAACCCAGGAAAAGGCACAGTTACTCCTAAGGGAGGATTCTCTCCTCCTACCTTCCCTTTTTAAGTCCTCCAAATGGATTACATCCAGATGGACCGATGTAACAATTTGCAATATGTCCTAGTGGTGGTCTGTACCTTCCGCCGATGAATGGAGGCCTACCCCGTCAAAGACTGCACCGCTATCACTACCTCCAAAATGCTATTAAAAGAGTACCTCCCACGATTCAGTTTTCCCCGCTTGGTCTGGAGTGACAACAGGAGTGACAACAGGACACACTTTACGGCTCAAATTATGGAATATATCTGTACAGCATTGGGTATAAAACAAAAATTTCATGCAGCTAACCACCCCCAGTCAGCAGGTCTAGTGGAGGTGTACAATGGCATCCTAAAAACTAAAATGGCCAAAATAGTGGCCGAGACAGGTGCCACTTGTGTTGATGCTTTGCCCTTGGCCCTATTGTCTACAAGAACAACGGCCCACACCAGGATAGGGCTATCCCCCCATGAGATTGTGTCCGGGAGGCCTGCCAATGTATGGGGTGTCCCACGGCCTAAGAAACTGTCTGATGTTGAATACCCTGTATTAACTGATTATCTGTACAGTCTAACTAATACCTTTCGTACTCTATATCACCAGGTGCATGAGGCCATACCTGACAAAAGCGAGGGCCCAGGACACGTTATCTAACCTGGTGATTGGGTCTTAGTAAGACACCGGACTAAGAGCCTCGAGCCCCGCTGGACTCAGCCCCGTCAGGTGTTGCTAGCCACCCGCACCGCCGTGAAAGTAGAAGGTTGGAAGGATTGGGTGCATTCGTCCCACTGCAGGCGTGTGCCTCTGCCCCTCCCCTGTGGTCAGTGGGTGAGGGAAGGACAAGGAGACTAAGAAACAGAAACAGTCCCGTTTGTCCTATTCAGCGATGCCAGACTGCATTTTACATCTACGGAAGCAGAGAGTGACAGCGTACTGAAAGGAAGGGTGGAACCCTCCCTTAACTGTGCTCAACATCAAGAACAATTGTTTCCTAACCATACTGTCCCTACTTCCGACCGATATAACATGCACCCCCGAGGGAAGGCTTGCCCTTGGCTTTGCTAAGTACCTATAGGCTGTAGGGCTGTGATCTCCCCGGCTGAGAGTAGTGCTGGTGTGTCAGACTAAGGTACGCCATAGGGCTCTTGGCACCTGCGCCCAGTGAAGCAACCACTAGAGGTCCCTGGCTTAGCACAATGGCTGCCGTCCAAAACATTCGAATCCAGAAACAATATGTCAGTCTCCGACATAGTAAATGCTTAATGGCCACCGTGGTGACGCTGTTTGTCTCCCTCATCCTGTCTATCCTTGGTTGGCTATTACTAATCTATCATCCTGTTACCACACCAACTCCTACCCCGACTCCTGCAGAGCACCAGTATTACACGCTACCAGCCCACGAATTACCCCGCTGTGCAGAATAACACCTTCATCCAAATGTTGCATCATCATCAGCTGATCATGAACACTTCCAACTGCTGGGTTTGTGGACTGATGCCGCATTTCATGATACACCCTGTACCATTCTTTCCCTACCCATTTTTCATCTCTGGGTCTTGTCTTGTATGGTGGATGTTGATACAGGAGGCCTACACTGTCAATGGTACTGCCAATTCTGCCCTTGGAACATTTCGGGATGACTTCTGGCGGAACAGATCTGGCCATGCCAATGCTCCTTTTTGAAAAGGTCGCCGTTTGAAAACGATCTGAAATGCAAGCCGCCGGAGTTGCCTGTCTGGCTCCTGGAGAGATGCATATCGAGGGGCATCTCTCTAGGACCCAGACAGGAAACTCCGCCGCCTGCATTTCAGATTGTTTTCAAACGGCGGCCTTTTCCCGAGTATGTCATCGAAGACTTAGCCATCCTGTGGATTTAATAATCACTGACCCACGCGGCAGTGCCTTTAACTCGCCTTCCAGGATCATGAATCCCCCTTGATCCGAATTTCCTTTGCTAATCTCTCCTTTTGGAGCCAGACGGCCCAAACCTCGATTTTTCTTCCACAGTAACCCGGCCCCCACCCTCCCCCACACCACCACTGTCCTGATGAAGGCCCTGCCTTAAGGTTTCATGGATACCTAACGTTACTTTTGGGGTCAAAACGTCAACAACCTACCTCCTAACCAGCTTGCGCTACCCACACTGAGAAGACTGATACAATGCGCATATAGCATGGCTTCACGGAAATGTGTTTTTGAACATTGACTGCTTTTCCTTTTGTATGCTGGCTCTTTGTTTGAAGCTAGCATTGATTAATCAAACAAACCTTTAGCTATTAAGCAGCGTTGTGTATTTATCTGAACCTTGCACAAACTTTCCTTTCACATTCACCTCTCCTACCCATTCCTCCTTGGGGCACTAATGAAAATTTCTAATTTATGATATAATGTATCTCTGTTCACATTGTGATTAAACAACAGTGAGACCAACTAAGTGCTTATTTCTTTGCATTCACATATAAATAATCTCTTAAAATTGTTTTCTTCCAATCCACATGTACTGGGACCCCCCCTTTACAGTATGGCATTGCACCCAGGTCCCAGTGCTTATGTGAGGCACTCTCTGACCCACCTCACATTTTTTCACATTTTCTATGATCAATGTGCCAGTATCATCCTTAATTTTTAGGAACATTGTGACATTGCTGTGGTTGAATGTTTTATCCAAATAAATATATACATATGGGGGTATGACTGAAATAATATAAGCATAGCCTTATCCAGGAGGTATATTTGATACCCAGTGAATTAAGAATATAAAAGTTTTCCCTGTATTAATCGTAATCAAGCCCTTTTTTTAAATATAGTGTTAAGTGTCCTCTTGACCCCAAATTTGTGATTGACTCTACTGCCACCCAATCCTAATAACCTTCCTGTTAAGGATTGCTTTAAGTCACGGTTATTTCTCTCAATGACCAAGTGTTCCTCTGCATGGTAGGAGGAGGAGAATTGCAAGGCTACACCCAAACTTTCCATGGCTTCTTGTTAAGCCAGAGAGCTAATCGCCCTCGTCGGAATGTAGTGTGCCAATTGTGTATGTCCCAATAAAGATTTGATAATCCTTTATAACAGTTTGAGCATCAGCCGAGCACTGTGGCCACACTCACAGAAATCTAGAGCATGAATCCACTGCCACCAAGATGAACTTGTAAGCCCCATCTGACAGTAAGGGGCCACAGTGACCAAATTAAACACAAGCCAAAAGCTTTTCTGAGATCAGTATTGGTGTCTGTGCTGGACGTGCTACAGTGGAGTCTTTCATCTGCTGGGAGATGTTGCATTTAAGGACATAGTCCTTGGTCTATTTGGTAAGACCAGGCCACCAATAGCGATGCTTCAGTTATAAAGCTGTAGCAGCAATCTCTGCTTGAGCAGAACCCGGCCCCTGTGTGCAGCAAGTATCACTCCTAATCTTGGATCAATGTTTGGTATGACTCTTTCCCTCACTCCTAGAATTTGAGCGAATGTAATGTTATATGCGTCTAACTTGTAGAAGTACTTGACTGGAAAGCTGTTGGTGGACCTGTTCCATTGTGTGTGGCATTAACTGCCACCATAGATGATTCGTCTATCCTCATACTTGAGCAAGTTATTGCAGCAACGGCAGCAGTACAAACTGTTGCCATGGTGGCTTCATCCACCATTGAATTTCCTTCAACAAGAAGGCCAATATGTTGATGACTCAATCTATACTACTATTATAGAGTAAGAACTTTGAACCTTTGAGGCGGGTAAACCCGGGAACCACAGCGCCAATCCACACACCCGATACATCATTGTAATCATCAGGGTGTTCAGATGGACATAGGCTATATAAACTATAAAAATATGCGTTATTTAAAAAATGTACCTTAAAAAAAAAAGTTGTCCCTTCGAAGTAGCACCGGCCGCGACCTGCGTGCTGACATCAGGAGCGCGGGGAGGAGCGGCGTCCAGGAGCGCGAGGAGGAGCGGCGAACATGGCGCGGGGGAGGAGCGGTGACCAGCGGCGGACAGGCGGTGAGGACCGGCGGACAGGCGGGAGGAGCGGTGACAAGCGGCAAGGAGCGGCGGAGCGGTGAACTGAGGACACGGGGGAGGAGCGGTGGCTGAGGTAAGGCTCCGGGGGACCCACGGACAATGTCCGGACAGGCAGGGGTCGGGCGGACGGGGCAGGCGGGGGACGGGGTGGACGGGGGCCGGGGCTGCTGGACAATGTCAGGGCTGGCCGGGTCCCGGGCTGCTGGACAATGTCAGGGCGGGCGGGGGTCGGGGAAGCCTGATTGCTCCCGGACAAGGTCGGTACGGGCTGCTAGTGTATGAATAACTTGAGCCCATGGCTGGCATTCTTTCAGCTTTGCCACCTGTTCCCAAAGCATCTTGCACTTTACTGTGCAACCTTTGGAATCCCTAAATCAATTCTGGCCCTAATAAATATTTATTATAGGACTGAACACAGAAAAATGAATTACACACAATTAGTGTGGGGAATTCACGAGCCATATTTTGAAGTGCCAGTATCAAAGCTATTAATTCCGCCAGCTGTGCCGTAGAGTCCCTTAGGGACTGGATGTGTGTTTTTCCAGGACAGAAATTTTCATCATGCATGTGCCCTTTTACAATTGTGCATGCCGCTGAATATTGCTGTTTCATTCCTAGGGCCAGTTGGGTAGAACAATTGGTATAAATAAATGAGGCATTTCTATCGATCTAGAGGCATAATTTTATTCAGCAGAGGATACTCTTGTTCATACTGCAGAAACACATGTGTTTGTAATGTAGTGTCAAATGTGTAATCTACATATGTTGCAATGAGAGAGATAGCCCATTGAATCCCTCTTGGATGTAGTACTTTAGCATTTAGGATGCTTGTGTTTGTAACAGCCTCTAGGGTCAGAACCGGGGTCACAATAATTATGCGTTTTCCCTGCACCAGTGGTCTCCCTATTACTACAGTAGTCTGTACTGCTGTGAGTATCTTCTCAGTTGGTGCAAAACACATTTCAGTGTTTGCATACGAATTTGATTTGTATGCAATAGGGACTGTATTGCCTTCATTGAAAGTGATATATGTGTACCCAGTTGGTCCAGCAACTACGCAGATCACAAGGTTAGTTGCGTTAACACGTGTATGTAAATGTTTAGAAGCTATCATGTCAGCTTGTATGGAACGAAAAATATGTGTTTTTACCTATATCCAATGGTGTACTCAGAAATCAGGTCTAATTAAGTCGTAGAAAGGTTTCCCTCTTTCAGTGTAATCCAAAATGTATGTCCTGCCAAAAAATAAAAAATCCTAAAATGAATTGTGGTCTTTTCAGAGTTGTTGGAGGTTGGAGCAGTGCACACTTTTCTATAAACCTGTGCCACCAGGCTTTTTCCTTCACTTGACAACTCGTACCCTAGAAATAGAAAACAGAGGTGAGCCATTTTTGATTTTTTTTTAATTAGATTTTAAACCCAGGTGAGCAAACCCAAGAATTATGTGGTTCACTTTAGCCAAGTGTTCGATTAATTCATCCTCCATCAGATAGATGTCATCTACATAAGACATCAATTTTGAAGTAACTCTGTTACTCTGGCAAAAACAATCCAGGGCTATTCTTAATCCCCTGGAGTATTCAACAACATTGGCGATGAGGACCTAGCACTGAGAATGCTCTCAAATACCTGCTCTCAGCCACTATCATTTGGCAGAAAAATCAAATTGGGATGTATAGTGTTCTCTTGTATTTGTTCAGCACAATGTAATTCATCAGTGGGGCACTATGTGCATTTTGTACTGCAAATGTATGTGTGTATGCGTGTAAATGTCTGTAATCTAAGACTAAACTTTATGATTTATCGAGTTTCATTACCTGAAACAAGGGAATATTAATAGGTGAGCTGCAATTCTCAATAACTCTCTGGTACTCAAGTTGATCTAAGATCTCTCTGACTTGTTTCACTGCTTCATGCTTTACTGGGTATTGTCTCTATGGTTGAGGCATCCATTGTAATGGGATTCTGTGAGGAGGTGACGTATTTTCCCACCGAACATGATTGCCGTAAAGTGCAGGAACACTCCTGCACATTTAAATCTTTAACTGATTCTGGTACGAAGTCAAAGAAATCAGGTAAAATAGCTTCTTCCCCCATTGATCAATCAACTAAAAAATCAAGTGGTCAATCCTTTTCGGCCAAAGAATGTCATGACCATATGTCAGGTCCTCTCAAAAGAAATTTTTTCAAAAACAAAAACCTATACCCAAGGCACTCATTACATTTATACTTTAATGGTGTATCCTATGTCGCTAAACATTGCAACTATCCTCCCCTCTTTCAATTAATGGGGTAGGAGATACATCCATATTGTGCCATAATTACAATTTGCCCAGACCCTATTCATAAAATAACAGCTGTGAGACAACAAAAAACACACACCAAGGTGTCACGTTTAGACAAGAAAGGAAAAAAGTGTGTGTGAGCGAGATGGCACCTCACGGGCGAACCACCAACAGGAACCTGGCAGGTACTCACCAGGATTGCCCTGTTCTCATCATTGGTGCCATCAAGCCAGGAAATATGTGTCCAAATCAACAAACAAAAGTAGTGTTTGTGAATACATGCAGTGTAAAACAAACAACAATGACACAATTTGAAGTCAAACAACAACATAAATACCACAAGCAACACGGATCTCCAATTTTTTTCTTTCTCCTTAGTGTTGGTTGTGGAGTGTTAAAAAAGTGAGTGTGGTTACTATCCAACCATACTCCACTTGCCGACATGTTTCATTGCCACTTAACTTTTTGGCAATTTCTTCAGGGCACTACGTATTTTTAGCCACTGCCTTGGACATACATCGTCTTCACAACTGTAAAAAATTATAAAATAAAACACTTATTTAGCTATCACCCTGCCTAATGCATTACTAAAAAATGTGGCAAGACCAAATTGCACATAAAACCAATATATTTACCCTCTATCAGCTATCTTGTCGCATACCAGCTGAGAGGTAGAACCCTTTTGTGATTCTAAACAGACTCCAACTATGAGTCCCCTTTCTTCCCCATTGGTGATTGTCACTGCAGGGATTTTAAAACATGACATGATTACATGCTTTTTTTCTTAAAGACACTTTTCAAAACGCAAGCACAACTTAATTAGCAACTTCTAGCTACAGTGTTTCTTTATTTTCCCCTTCCATTTTCGTTACCTAACTGTTGAATAACATAAGTAGTCACTGCATTGTCTCCTCGGTATCTAATGTTTTTGGCTTAAATGAAACCACCTTTCCTTTAGTCTGCCCCCGATCCGGTCAAAATCACGATGTTTAAGTTAATAACATTAACAATAGAAGTTTCTTTCTATCACTCAGGACCCAGAGCCCTTATTCCTTACCGGTATGGGGAGGGACCACCGGCGTTACCTCAGCCTATGCACTCCTCCGACTGTCTGCCTTCCCGTATATGCACTGCATCCACACAGAGGGAGGCGTACTCTTGCGAGAGTTAACGTCTCGACTGCGGGTGCCATCTTCAAATGGGAAGACTTGCAGTTTAATACTGTATAGCTATACTATATCTATTTTCGAGGTATAACCGCTTTATCGACCTGCCCACAAAACTATATTTCGCTCATTAGTGTTACAGTGCATTGGCTTAAATGAGTAAAATTATTTTGTTTTAGAACCGGTTTTTTCATACCTATTTCGCGCGCCATTTTAGGATGGGGCAATGTTATTGGCCTTTTACACTGTCTAGTTACAGGCGAGTGTATGGCTCCCCTACAGTTACGTTTTGGAGTGCACAAACCCAAAAGATGATCAAGTCTCCATCTACACAAAACATTCTAATTCACAAGCACTGCGAATTTTGAAAGAATGGTCTGCGCACTTGAGACACTTTTATATATGTGAGTTTCAAGGGACCTTAAATGTCATGCATATTTGTCTGTATTCACAAGGTGAATGTGACATCCGCCTCTCATTAGGACAGATCCACACCCACCTGGTTGTTGGAGGTCTCATGCTCAAACATCTTCACACAAGGCCAAGGAAACATCCAGGTATGGAACTATGCTCAATACCTAACGAACAAACACCGTTCAGGTAATTTCAATGTACCTTGTTCCATTCTAATAATTTGTTAAGGCCTGTTCTCTCACTTCTTTCTTGATAAACCCATCTTGCCTCCTTCGCAATGAGTAGCCTTACAACTGATCCAGAGTCGCCTCTCAAAAGAAACTCTTTACTTGCCTGATATGTCCCCTTCCATTTGGAGCGTTATTTTGTATAAACGATGTAGGACACTTACCCTTGTATCAGGTGTTTCCACAATGATATGCTCACTCAGTGCTACTGCCACCAGATAATCCATCATGTTCTGGCGAGATATTGTGAATTCTGCCACGCTGTCTAGCATCGTTATGCCCATTTTCGGTTCAGGAACAGAGTCTTCAGTAGCCTGGGCATTTCTAACTTTAATCCATACTACTTTCATCTTTTAAATTGTGTTTTAGAAGTCTTTTGTTTATCTCCCTGTTTACCTGCTTAAAGATGTAGTCCGAAAGTGCAATGTGTCTCCCGTTTTGGCTTGATTCTCTCTTTTGATCTCCTGAAAGGAACAAGAGGAACGTGTATCATTATCCTGATACCTGTCAGGCTTTCTAATATTGTCACGGTTTGTATTTTCTCTCAGTGTGGTCCTGTTGAAGAGACGTTTGCTCTGACTGTATTTTGTTTTGTTTATTTGTATGTTTATTATCTCATTGTTTCTTTGAAGTATTGTGTGCTTGCTTAGAGTTATATTTTTCTGAATTGCTCTTAACTATAAGCTGCCCAGGTCTTGCTCCCAGATTATCTCTACTTAATGAAGCATATACATCTTCTAGGGAAGGCCCTGCCACATACTCACTCTGTGTTTCTTTCAGTATATCTGGTATAACTACTATTGAAGGAGTACCATGAGTTCTGGTATAAACAGCAAAAATGATGACACCCCATGTGACACACTCTTCTATTGGGCAAGCCGTCCATTCAGTGGTGTAGTGAGCACGGGACCCACGTCTGGGCATACCCTACTCACTTAGGGCGACATATGAAAAAGAGGAAAATGATTGATGGAATGATGGACAATGTAAACATTCACCCCCAGCCACAAGGATCTGGATTTAATCCATCATTCTTTTGCTCACCACAGCACCCCAGTTTGGATCTGAGCGGTCTGTGGCAGAGTGTGGAGCACTTCAAACTTACGGGATAGATTCCGGCATACTCGTCACACGTCCAAGGGGGCTGTGCCAATTACATGTGATCCAGTCTTCCTCCAGATAATTTGAAATTTTGGAGGTACAAAATGTAAAATAAAAATTCTACCGGTAGATGCCCTCAGAACCTTTCGTTTATCAGAGGCACATTTCATTCATTTCCTAATAAATTTGAACTTGGTAGTACGGATTACTGAAGCACTTGAAAGTGTGCTGTATGCATAGAATCCACCCTGTCTGCTATTGAATTGAATAATAGTGGTGACTGAATCAACAACCCTAAAGAACATTTTACTCTACTGGCAAGACGCCTTGAGAACCTTCAGAGTTTAGAGTTAAAAACCTACAATTTGGCCCGGGAGATTTCATCTTCTGTTGACACAGCCCCTCTCGCCCTTCGCGCTAGGAGGTTGCCCACCCACAACTTCTTTGTCCTGAAGAAGACCCACTCTGTAAGGATCACTCTCCTACAGATAATCCGGGTCGAAACGTAGACTACACAACCGACTACACAACCACGACCAACTCCTACCCCAAGCAAGACCTTAACGGCTCAAGCGGAGTTTGGCTTTGTTCATCAGTTGTATTTTGGACTCTTTATGAGCCTTATGTTGTGGCCTTTGGCTAAAGGGACCACATGTACTCAGTCTTTAAATTGAGAATAAGACTTGCCACTGAATGAATCAGACTATCCCTTTACCCTACCCTATCCTTGACACTTCCTTCACTTCACCCCTCCCCGTTGTGAATGTGGGCACGCACATTTATTGAAATTTGTCATGTATATAAAAAATGTATTATGAGTTCCAACCACTGAAAGGATGTACATGCAAATCTGAAT
This sequence comes from Lissotriton vulgaris, assembly GCF_964263255.1. Classification (NCBI taxonomy): domain Eukaryota; kingdom Metazoa; phylum Chordata; class Amphibia; order Caudata; family Salamandridae; genus Lissotriton; species Lissotriton vulgaris. The sequence continues at coordinate 886,697,808 of NC_141694.1, forward strand.
TAAACTCTTTTGCATTCAATAGCTTTGCTCTTTGAATTAATTGTATATTAAGAAATAAGTTTGAATCATTTGTCTTGTGTCTGGGACCCCTTCCTTTTGTACTGATAAAGGGTGATGAGCTGAAACCGTTCCCAGGATGCTTGTTTCCAGTCCAGGGAGGACCTGGCTTGGCAGTTCGGGTTGGACTATTCTCATAAGAAACAGGGTCAAGACTGATTTCCATATGGCTAAGTGCAAATTGGGGTGGTGTGTTGAGCAAAAGAATGAGGGATTAAATCCAGATCCTTGTGACTGGGGGTGAATGTTTGCATTGTCCAGCATGCCGTACATATATATGCGTTATTTAAAAAATGTACCTTAAAAAAAAAAGTTGTCCCTTCGAAGTAGCACCGGCCGCGACCTGCGTGCTGACATCAGGAGCGCGGGGAGGAGCGGCGTCCAGGAGCGCGAGGAGGAGCGGCGAACATGGCGCGGGGGAGGAGCGGTGACCAGCGGCGGACAGGCGGTGAGGACCGGCGGACAGGCGGGAGGAGCGGTGACAAGCGGCAAGGAGCGGCGGAGCGGTGAACTGAGGACACGGGGGAGGAGCGGTGGCTGAGGTAAGGCTCCGGGGGACCCACGGACAATGTCCGGACAGGCAGGGGTCGGGCGGACGGGGCAGGCGGGGGACGGGGTGGACGGGGGCCGGGGCTGCTGGACAATGTCAGGGCTGGCCGGGTCCCGGGCTGCTGGACAATGTCAGGGCGGGCGGGGGTCGGGGAAGCCTGATTGCTCCCGGACAAGGTCGGTACGGGCTGCTAGTGTATGAATAACTTGAGCCCATGGCTGGCATTCTTTCAGCTTTGCCACCTGTTCCCAAAGCATCTTGCACTTTACTGTGCAACCTTTGGAATCCCTAAATCAATTCTGGCCCTAATAAATATTTATTATAGGACTGAACACAGAAAAATGAATTACACACAATTAGTGTGGGGAATTCACGAGCCATATTTTGAAGTGCCAGTATCAAAGCTATTAATTCCGCCAGCTGTGCCGTAGAGTCCCTTAGGGACTGGATGTGTGTTTTTCCAGGACAGAAATTTTCATCATGCATGTGCCCTTTTACAATTGTGCATGCCGCTGAATATTGCTGTTTCATTCCTAGGGCCAGTTGGGTAGAACAATTGGTATAAATAAATGAGGCATTTCTATCGATCTAGAGGCATAATTTTATTCAGCAGAGGATACTCTTGTTCATACTGCAGAAACACATGTGTTTGTAATGTAGTGTCAAATGTGTAATCTACATATGTTGCAATGAGAGAGATAGCCCATTGAATCCCTCTTGGATGTAGTACTTTAGCATTTAGGATGCTTGTGTTTGTAACAGCCTCTAGGGTCAGAACCGGGGTCACAATAATTATGCGTTTTCCCTGCACCAGTGGTCTCCCTATTACTACAGTAGTCTGTACTGCTGTGAGTATCTTCTCAGTTGGTGCAAAACACATTTCAGTGTTTGCATACGAATTTGATTTGTATGCAATAGGGACTGTATTGCCTTCATTGAAAGTGATATATGTGTACCCAGTTGGTCCAGCAACTACGCAGATCACAAGGTTAGTTGCGTTAACACGTGTATGTAAATGTTTAGAAGCTATCATGTCAGCTTGTATGGAACGAAAAATATGTGTTTTTACCTATATCCAATGGTGTACTCAGAAATCAGGTCTAATTAAGTCGTAGAAAGGTTTCCCTCTTTCAGTGTAATCCAAAATGTATGTCCTGCCAAAAAATAAAAAATCCTAAAATGAATTGTGGTCTTTTCAGAGTTGTTGGAGGTTGGAGCAGTGCACACTTTTCTATAAACCTGTGCCACCAGGCTTTTTCCTTCACTTGACAACTCGTACCCTAGAAATAGAAAACAGAGGTGAGCCATTTTTGATTTTTTTTTAATTAGATTTTAAACCCAGGTGAGCAAACCCAAGAATTATGTGGTTCACTTTAGCCAAGTGTTCGATTAATTCATCCTCCATCAGATAGATGTCATCTACATAAGACATCAATTTTGAAGTAACTCTGTTACTCTGGCAAAAACAATCCAGGGCTATTCTTAATCCCCTGGAGTATTCAACAACATTGGCGATGAGGACCTAGCACTGAGAATGCTCTCAAATACCTGCTCTCAGCCACTATCATTTGGCAGAAAAATCAAATTGGGATGTATAGTGTTCTCTTGTATTTGTTCAGCACAATGTAATTCATCAGTGGGGCACTATGTGCATTTTGTACTGCAAATGTATGTGTGTATGCGTGTAAATGTCTGTAATCTAAGACTAAACTTTATGATTTATCGAGTTTCATTACCTGAAACAAGGGAATATTAATAGGTGAGCTGCAATTCTCAATAACTCTCTGGTACTCAAGTTGATCTAAGATCTCTCTGACTTGTTTCACTGCTTCATGCTTTACTGGGTATTGTCTCTATGGTTGAGGCATCCATTGTAATGGGATTCTGTGAGGAGGTGACGTATTTTCCCACCGAACATGATTGCCGTAAAGTGCAGGAACACTCCTGCACATTTAAATCTTTAACTGATTCTGGTACGAAGTCAAAGAAATCAGGTAAAATAGCTTCTTCCCCCATTGATCAATCAACTAAAAAATCAAGTGGTCAATCCTTTTCGGCCAAAGAATGTCATGACCATATGTCAGGTCCTCTCAAAAGAAATTTTTTCAAAAACAAAAACCTATACCCAAGGCACTCATTACATTTATACTTTAATGGTGTATCCTATGTCGCTAAACATTGCAACTATCCTCCCCTCTTTCAATTAATGGGGTAGGAGATACATCCATATTGTGCCATAATTACAATTTGCCCAGACCCTATTCATAAAATAACAGCTGTGAGACAACAAAAAACACACACCAAGGTGTCACGTTTAGACAAGAAAGGAAAAAAGTGTGTGTGAGCGAGATGGCACCTCACGGGCGAACCACCAACAGGAACCTGGCAGGTACTCACCAGGATTGCCCTGTTCTCATCATTGGTGCCATCAAGCCAGGAAATATGTGTCCAAATCAACAAACAAAAGTAGTGTTTGTGAATACATGCAGTGTAAAACAAACAACAATGACACAATTTGAAGTCAAACAACAACATAAATACCACAAGCAACACGGATCTCCAATTTTTTTCTTTCTCCTTAGTGTTGGTTGTGGAGTGTTAAAAAAGTGAGTGTGGTTACTATCCAACCATACTCCACTTGCCGACATGTTTCATTGCCACTTAACTTTTTGGCAATTTCTTCAGGGCACTACGTATTTTTAGCCACTGCCTTGGACATACATCGTCTTCACAACTGTAAAAAATTATAAAATAAAACACTTATTTAGCTATCACCCTGCCTAATGCATTACTAAAAAATGTGGCAAGACCAAATTGCACATAAAACCAATATATTTACCCTCTATCAGCTATCTTGTCGCATACCAGCTGAGAGGTAGAACCCTTTTGTGATTCTAAACAGACTCCAACTATGAGTCCCCTTTCTTCCCCATTGGTGATTGTCACTGCAGGGATTTTAAAACATGACATGATTACATGCTTTTTTTCTTAAAGACACTTTTCAAAACGCAAGCACAACTTAATTAGCAACTTCTAGCTACAGTGTTTCTTTATTTTCCCCTTCCATTTTCGTTACCTAACTGTTGAATAACATAAGTAGTCACTGCATTGTCTCCTCGGTATCTAATGTTTTTGGCTTAAATGAAACCACCTTTCCTTTAGTCTGCCCCCGATCCGGTCAAAATCACGATGTTTAAGTTAATAACATTAACAATAGAAGTTTCTTTCTATCACTCAGGACCCAGAGCCCTTATTCCTTACCGGTATGGGGAGGGACCACCGGCGTTACCTCAGCCTATGCACTCCTCCGACTGTCTGCCTTCCCGTATATGCACTGCATCCACACAGAGGGAGGCGTACTCTTGCGAGAGTTAACGTCTCGACTGCGGGTGCCATCTTCAAATGGGAAGACTTGCAGTTTAATACTGTATAGCTATACTATATCTATTTTCGAGGTATAACCGCTTTATCGACCTGCCCACAAAACTATATTTCGCTCATTAGTGTTACAGTGCATTGGCTTAAATGAGTAAAATTATTTTGTTTTAGAACCGGTTTTTTCATACCTATTTCGCGCGCCATTTTAGGATGGGGCAATGTTATTGGCCTTTTACACTGTCTAGTTACAGGCGAGTGTATGGCTCCCCTACAGTTACGTTTTGGAGTGCACAAACCCAAAAGATGATCAAGTCTCCATCTACACAAAACATTCTAATTCACAAGCACTGCGAATTTTGAAAGAATGGTCTGCGCACTTGAGACACTTTTATATATGTGAGTTTCAAGGGACCTTAAATGTCATGCATATTTGTCTGTATTCACAAGGTGAATGTGACATCCGCCTCTCATTAGGACAGATCCACACCCACCTGGTTGTTGGAGGTCTCATGCTCAAACATCTTCACACAAGGCCAAGGAAACATCCAGGTATGGAACTATGCTCAATACCTAACGAACAAACACCGTTCAGGTAATTTCAATGTACCTTGTTCCATTCTAATAATTTGTTAAGGCCTGTTCTCTCACTTCTTTCTTGATAAACCCATCTTGCCTCCTTCGCAATGAGTAGCCTTACAACTGATCCAGAGTCGCCTCTCAAAAGAAACTCTTTACTTGCCTGATATGTCCCCTTCCATTTGGAGCGTTATTTTGTATAAACGATGTAGGACACTTACCCTTGTATCAGGTGTTTCCACAATGATATGCTCACTCAGTGCTACTGCCACCAGATAATCCATCATGTTCTGGCGAGATATTGTGAATTCTGCCACGCTGTCTAGCATCGTTATGCCCATTTTCGGTTCAGGAACAGAGTCTTCAGTAGCCTGGGCATTTCTAACTTTAATCCATACTACTTTCATCTTTTAAATTGTGTTTTAGAAGTCTTTTGTTTATCTCCCTGTTTACCTGCTTAAAGATGTAGTCCGAAAGTGCAATGTGTCTCCCGTTTTGGCTTGATTCTCTCTTTTGATCTCCTGAAAGGAACAAGAGGAACGTGTATCATTATCCTGATACCTGTCAGGCTTTCTAATATTGTCACGGTTTGTATTTTCTCTCAGTGTGGTCCTGTTGAAGAGACGTTTGCTCTGACTGTATTTTGTTTTGTTTATTTGTATGTTTATTATCTCATTGTTTCTTTGAAGTATTGTGTGCTTGCTTAGAGTTATATTTTTCTGAATTGCTCTTAACTATAAGCTGCCCAGGTCTTGCTCCCAGATTATCTCTACTTAATGAAGCATATACATCTTCTAGGGAAGGCCCTGCCACATACTCACTCTGTGTTTCTTTCAGTATATCTGGTATAACTACTATTGAAGGAGTACCATGAGTTCTGGTATAAACAGCAAAAATGATGACACCCCATGTGACACACTCTTCTATTGGGCAAGCCGTCCATTCAGTGGTGTAGTGAGCACGGGACCCACGTCTGGGCATACCCTACTCACTTAGGGCGACATATGAAAAAGAGGAAAATGATTGATGGAATGATGGACAATGTAAACATTCACCCCCAGCCACAAGGATCTGGATTTAATCCATCATTCTTTTGCTCACCACAGCACCCCAGTTTGGATCTGAGCGGTCTGTGGCAGAGTGTGGAGCACTTCAAACTTACGGGATAGATTCCGGCATACTCGTCACACGTCCAAGGGGGCTGTGCCAATTACATGTGATCCAGTCTTCCTCCAGATAATTTGAAATTTTGGAGGTACAAAATGTAAAATAAAAATTCTACCGGTAGATGCCCTCAGAACCTTTCGTTTATCAGAGGCACATTTCATTCATTTCCTAATAAATTTGAACTTGGTAGTACGGATTACTGAAGCACTTGAAAGTGTGCTGTATGCATAGAATCCACCCTGTCTGCTATTGAATTGAATAATAGTGGTGACTGAATCAACAACCCTAAAGAACATTTTACTCTACTGGCAAGACGCCTTGAGAACCTTCAGAGTTTAGAGTTAAAAACCTACAATTTGGCCCGGGAGATTTCATCTTCTGTTGACACAGCCCCTCTCGCCCTTCGCGCTAGGAGGTTGCCCACCCACAACTTCTTTGTCCTGAAGAAGACCCACTCTGTAAGGATCACTCTCCTACAGATAATCCGGGTCGAAACGTAGACTACACAACCGACTACACAACCACGACCAACTCCTACCCCAAGCAAGACCTTAACGGCTCAAGCGGAGTTTGGCTTTGTTCATCAGTTGTATTTTGGACTCTTTATGAGCCTTATGTTGTGGCCTTTGGCTAAAGGGACCACATGTACTCAGTCTTTAAATTGAGAATAAGACTTGCCACTGAATGAATCAGACTATCCCTTTACCCTACCCTATCCTTGACACTTCCTTCACTTCACCCCTCCCCGTTGTGAATGTGGGCACGCACATTTATTGAAATTTGTCATGTATATAAAAAATGTATTATGAGTTCCAACCACTGAAAGGATGTACATGCAAATCTGAATTAAACTCTTTTGCATTCAATAGCTTTGCTCTTTGAATTAATTGTATATTAAGAAATAAGTTTGAATCATTTGTCTTGTGTCTGGGACCCCTTCCTTTTGTACTGATAAAGGGTGATGAGCTGAAACCGTTCCCAGGATGCTTGTTTCCAGTCCAGGGAGGACCTGGCTTGGCAGTTCGGGTTGGACTATTCTCATAAGAAACAGGGTCAAGACTGATTTCCATATGGCTAAGTGCAAATTGGGGTGGTGTGTTGAGCAAAAGAATGAGGGATTAAATCCAGATCCTTGTGACTGGGGGTGAATGTTTGCATTGTCCAGCATGCCGTACATCAATTTTTTGTTTTGCATATGTTGGCCTAAGTGGGAAGGGTATGCCCAGTCGTGAGTCCCGTGCTCACCACACCACTGGATTCAAAGTAGCCAGCTGATGAAGCGTGATGCCCTGAAACCGGCCCCAGGATGCTTGCTTCCGGTCCAGGGAGGACCTGGCTTGGCAGTTCAGGCTGGACTATTGCCGTAAGAAACAGTTTCAAGAATGATTTTCCTATGGCTGTGTCCAAACGGGAGTGTTGTGGTGAGCAAAAGAATGATGAATTTAACCCAGATCCTTGTGACTGGAGGTGAATGTGTGCATTGTCCAGCATTCTGTCATTCAATTGTTTTTTTAATATGTCACTCTAAGTGGGAAGGTTATGCCCAGACCTGGGTCCCATGCTCACGACACCACTGGATTCCAGCTAGCCCCAGGATGTTTCAATTGTTTCTTGTGGACATATAAAACAAGGCAGTAATTGAGCATACTCTTACTATATGCAGTGTACCCTAAGTGTACATAGTGTGTGTGTGTAGGTGTAGAGCCAAGAATCCCCCCTAGGGACGATCCAACCTCATTGCCTGGTGGGAGAGAATGAAAGACCCTGTCTTGGTCACAAACTGGATACCCCTCATGAGATGTCGGACCTCTGCGTGGTGATTTCTCAGCATGCAAGGACCCTCGGTGTCAGCAAATGAGCCTTCTCTGCTAATCTATCAAGATTTTCAACTTTTCTAATAGAAATCAGCCTTGCCATGTGCATATACATTAATGATGCTATGGATATATAGATAGCCCAGTCGCCCTGTGGATGAATATAGAGATTACATTTGTAGACAGTGCAAAAATACACCTTGATGTTCAGGGCATTTCAAATAATGTTGGGCAAAGCTAGATGTATAAACAAGTTTGGTTTCCGGGAAACTCATCCAACATTGTCCCACACGCAAATATGTGCAAAAGGACACAGCTGATATTTTATGTGAGGTCAATGTAACATATTAGCTACTTTGCTAAAATGACCTATCTTGGGAATATAAAGTAACTTTTTCAGCAGAACTAACCTGCTCCCTGTATCCGGCCCACACTCCATCACGGTTGGCCTGTACTAGTGCGACCAGATATACATAGTTAGCTCTGCCTGCTTCTTGGAGCTATTTTTAATTAAATGTTTAAAACTGCATATCTCAGATTCTACAGATTGAAATGTTGTTATTTATGAAAGTTTATACAATTTTTCTAAATTGGTTTCGTATTTTAATTGTGTCGTGTTTCATATTAATACTGTTTGTGTGCTGTATTAATACTTAAGAAAGTATTTCTAAGTTGAGCCTGACTGCTTTTGTACCAAGCTACCAGAGGGTTAAGGACAGGCTAACTTAGTGGCTAATTTAGTTCACCTTTGAGAAGGATTGTGGTTGTTGCTTGAGAAGGGTATTCACCACTCTGAGAAGCTGGCCTGGTATATGTTGTCAACTAATGTAAGTGGGCACCTTCACCAGCCCAGACAACCCTTGTGGTGATTTAGGAGGTCTCAGACATCTTAGAAAGCTATCCAAGTGGTAGCTGTGGAGAGCAGCCTTCAGGCTTCGTCTTGAAGAAGTGTAAAGCAGCTTGTTTTACCAGAATGAAATTTTATAGTATAGATTAAATGAAAAAGAACCACACAAAGTATTTATAAAAATATCTATTTATTATTTAACACTAACTATTACGTTACAGTATCTCCTACATGGAGATAGACATGAAGCACACAATACTTGAGCAAAGAAATCACTGTAAATAACACTAATACACAGTGGGCCCCATGGGGGACCAAACCATAAACTAAGAAAGTGGAATAAGAACCACAACTCGAGTCAGAACAATGTCGAGAGGATATAGAATTGCTGGAGACCCACAGAACCACCCAAGGTATATAGAGAGATAGCCCACGGAGGTCCGGTGCAGTGTGTGAACATGATCGCGTGCTCCGTACAAGTCTATGTGCAAGTCTCATTTGGAATTTTAAAGATTAGGTACCCTTCCCAGTGGACCCTGAAGAAATCCTGTGGAAGACAGAAGGTTGGAGAGCCACCCCACCCATGGATACCATGGTACCCAAGTTACCTATCCCAGGGAAACCTAGTGCATAGGTGTGAAATGGCGTCCGAAACCACTGTTGAACCCAATGGAAGACTTTAGGAAAGTGCCACTGCAAGAAGCAAAAAAAGTGTCTGGAGGAATCCAAACATTGGTTCTTGAAGAGGAGTACCTGAAACCAGAGGGGACAGTGTCTATTTCGCTCGGTAGTGGCCAGTAGACTGGAATAAGGATGCCCTCTGATGTCCGGTGCTTCAGGAAGGATTCAAGTGAGATTATCTTCAAGTGTCATGAAAGTTCCACAGGTCCTGCATGGATCTCTATAATACACAGGCACAGATGATGCAGCACACTGAAAGGGAGAGAAAGTCAGGCCCAAACAAAGTTCAGCGAAGACCAGAGTGCCCAAATTGGTAAAAGTGCAGTGGTCTCAGTTCTGATTTTTGTCCAGGACTAATTTAGTAACCTAAACCAAGGTAAGCCCTAAGTACCCTAAAGAAATGGCTGGGAAGATTCATGGGACCCTCCTAAGGGAGGGTCTGGACAGGGGTGAGGTTACTCCCATGTTCTTTGTCCAGTTTCACAACAGAACGGGAGCCAATGGCTTCCAGGACTGGTTTAAACTGGACTATGCACAGGGACACCAAATATACCCCTCAGGCAGACTTTCAAGCACTGGCAAGCGCACCAACCCAGCCCTAATACACAAAATACTGTCTGGAAGGAGGTCTCACCTCCCTGTGACAGATCCCTATTGTTCTTCCTTCCCTTGCTCGAACTTGGCTCAGCAGCAGGAGAGCAGAAACGTGTCTTTGGTCTGCAGAAACCATTTTGTGCTGCCCGAGACTAGAAGGCTGGTATCGGTAACACTGAGAGCCTAACGGACGGCTCTCCCGTTGCTTGGAATCACCCCACCACACCGCTTACGGTGTGGGGTTATGATTCCAACATGTTTGATGCTAACCATGAAAGGATGTGTTGCAGCCGTTTTTAAGATGGTCATTGTGCGGTCACGTGATAACCCTCTATATAGTATATGAATGATTCACTGACAACCCAGGAGAATGGACTCTGTAGGCTGCAGGGGTGTCCTGCTCTTGAAGGACAAAATTACAGGAGTAAACCCATTAACCCAGGTGAGACCGGGTGAAGTTTGTTTAAAAACAAGAATGTTTCAACTGGAAATCATTTGCAAAAAGGCAATTCAGAATAATTGCATGTATCACAAGGGAGGGAACAAAGGGAGACCACAACAGGATTGGTGAAGGGAACAAGCTATTTTTTATATATGTAGTTATATCAGCACTACCACATGACTAAATAAATAGTGACCATACCATACAAGTGTGCACTGAACGTGCAAGTGACAGTGGACGGTGCAGTGTCACTAGGGTGAAAAACACAGCGTGAACAGCCCTAGAGAAAATAATAATGTGGCCAATAATGCAAAATATATACAGGAGCAGTGTTTGTCCACTGAGTTAAATAATTTGACCACAACAGCGCCAAAGTTCTGAGCTGGGTAGTCAACGGCGTTTCAACCTGATCAATTTCAGGTCATCATCAGGACAAAAGGTCACTTAGTTTTGAAGTAGTGCTGTACAAGGGAATATGGAAAGTAAAAGGGTAAGCGAGAAGGTTAGCGAATGAGGGCTACTCCACAAAAAAGTACACCGCAGTCTTGTGACCAAAGTTCACGACTCTCTGAGGGTTGGTGAGACATGGGAAGGACCATCTTAAAGCTATGAGCTGAACTCCACTAGAGAGTGGGGGAGGACACAAATCATTTTGTTTATATAACCCTCACACACCCTAGTGGTGTCATGCTTCATCATCCGAATGAAGCAAGAAACAATTCCTAGGCAATCTTGAATAATCATCAACACAAACAAGTAAGGGAGAGCAACTTAATGAAACCAAGAATGATGATTTTATAAAAAAGCATTCCTTTTAATAATATTATAAAAACAATTCAATTAAAAATTGTGTAACAACACAATACGTGGTGTAAATCAAACAGACATATAACATTTCATTTGGTCAAGAATTAAGAAAAAGAATACATATATAAAAAACTAGTGGCAAAAAAGTGTACTTTCTATCGACGCGCGCTTCGGCGTACTCAACACCTTCTTCAGGAATAGCCACAAATTACCTGGAAAGAATGACAAACAAAGAGAAAATGACACTTCCTTAACTTTTTGTCATTTTTACATTATCTAAACAGAGTATTACAAACAATAATATATCATATTGACTCAAGAGTCCTTCATTACACAATAAAAACATAATATAATATAAAAAAACATGGTTCAGTTCATAGTTTCCATACTCTTCCTTTATGAACAATCATGGTTACAAAACATGTAAATCAGATTTTAATATTTGAGTGCTCCTATACATCTAAAGGCCACATTATTCTATATAAAATAGAGAGACTAAGGAAGTAAGAGAAACAAATTGCATCAATCTACGATGTTTCTATGGATGTAGGGACTTACTTCACTATCTTCAGATGTCAACACCATTCAAGGTTGTTTAAACGGTGAATGAATTCCTATTAAATCCAACTCTCAATTTCTGTAACAAAGATACTATATTGAGGAACATGAAAGGTAAATTATCTCTAGATTAGATCCATGATGTTGGTGGGATAGTTAACTTACATATTGAGATAGTTAGGAACGAAACGGTTGAAGCTCTCATATATATGACCGTCTTTCTTCAAATTTCGATTCAGACCCCAGAATTTCTATAGTGGAATTCAGTTTGCCCTGTCCTAGGAATTGAATGATTTACTGTTCAGGCGGTCCTTGATAACCACACTAATGCTTCATCATCAGGTCACACTGATGCCTAAAAGTCAGGGTGGGCTCGACCATATATCATGGAGCTCTTGAATAGATATGGCCAGGGGGACTTATAGATTAAAAACCTGTTGCTAGATCCCAGTTTCCCTTTATTCGTGGATCTGTTGGGGATATTAAAAACAAGAGTTAATAGGGGTCAAACAGGAGGTTTATGGTCCTATGACCCTAGTGCCAACATGTTTCAGTCCTATATTGTCCGAAGCGGTCCTAAACTTTCTTCAGGGCCAAGAATACAATAATCCTCCCTGGATAGAGCGGGAAGGGGGTCCCTAGCCTGCTTTTATAATTAGGGCAGATAGCTGCTCCTAAGACAAATAGTAACAGATTATTTATCTTTGATTGATTTTCACTCCATCCCTTCTTGGGAGAGTAAATGTATCTCAGGGGACTCGAGAATGGGATAGCCCTTTAGACTGCCATCAAGGGTCCTGCCCCGCAACATTACCTATTAGGTTTGAGTCCCCGGACTTGTGCTATATATATACATAGCCGTTAGCCACAGCTCATACTGTTAATTGCAACACACTTCCCTCTATGCAACTACAGTATCTACTAGGCATAGCTGTAAGAGCTCATAATGTTATTTACAACTTGTTTTCATTGATGTTACCTATGAAGAACATGTTTTAACAAATTATGTTTTAATTATTTTGGTCAGTAGTGAGCCATTTCTTTAATTAATTTGTTTGGAATTGAGCCATGTAAACTCGGCTCCACCATGCAATACATACTATATGCAGCCCTTGTAACTACACGCTAAATGTTGAGCCAATTGTAACCCCTCGGCTCCAAAACATAGTATGTCTCATATATATTCAATGAACTAGATATATGTGTTAAAACTTGGCACCCCGCAGTCTCGAACACTTAAGCTTGGGCCTGGGATTCAACCTGTAAACTAACCCGCAGACCGAGTACTGGGAGCAGGGACCGAACTGCGCCATCAGCCCAAAAAACTCACAGAAGAACTCTTGCTCCTCGAGTATTGAACTTTCTGTATCTTGGATATTATCAAAATTGGAAACAGTAATAATATACACTATATATGTGGAAATAGCCTTGAGAAAGGCCCGGCGCAATTCGCCAAGAGGGGGCGAAACACGTGTCGGCTGTCCATGTTCCACTAAAAAATAATAAAGATGTTACACTGCAACCTGAAATAGTTCTGTCCTCTGTATGACGACTTGAAAGAACGGATATTAATCCTAACAAGCACATTTGTGATCCCTCATGGAGTACACACTCTCCACTTTTCAAAACTTAAGCTTTCAGTGCCTCTTAACGTAACGCAAGTGATCACATGTCCCCCGGGGGCCCAGACTAGTTCTAACCTACGTGGTCTAGTCTTTTTCACCCACATGATTTCTGTCACTCACTATCTTCTCTGAGAGCTCACGCTCATTCATCACTTTCCCCGGCACACGCGGACGCTTCACTCGTCCTTTGCCACTCCCCCTTGATGAGTGACTCTCACCGCCTCTGATTCCTGACCCGTGACACATTTTTTTCTAACTACACCGGCCCATAGCTGGCTACGGCCCGGACACTGGAGCTTTCAGCTCAACATCAGGTATGACTTAGTCTGTTTGCTTCTGCATTCAACCTCCCATAGCCTTCCCGGACCTGCTCCTGGTTTATCACCTTCCCCCATACAGATCTTCATTTCCGGGATCTCGTGAACTTTTCCCAGAGACTGGATCCCTTTCTGCCCGAGTACATTCTAATGCGCGATTCTTTACTGACACAGGTAAATTCTGCCTTGCCCCTGTCATTCTTGCCATTCTTTTGACCTCGGGCCTCTCAGTCATTCTGGACTCTCAGGCTTACACCGCTCCTCCTTCTCTCCCTTTAGGAACGCAATTGTATTCCTTACCTAAGATTGACTTTTCCTGCTTGACCATCTATCACTCCCTCCCCTACTAGGCCTCCTTGACCATCTCACACGATCCTGCTTCCAGTACTCTGGTAACTATCCTACAATACTCTCTCATTCTTTTCTTTGGCTAATTCACTAACCTTTCCCCTTACCCCTTTTGTTTCCCTGTCCCATTGTACAGCACTATTTCAAATCTAAGTGACCTTTTGTCCTCATGATTACCTGAAATTGATCAGGTTGAAACGCCATTGACTACCCAGCTCAGAACTTTGTTGCTTTTGTGGTCAAATTATTTCACTCACTTGTCAAACACTGATCTTGCATATAATTTTGTATTATTGATCACATTACTATTTTCTATTGCGCCGTTCAAACTGTGTTTTTCACCCTAGTGTCACTGCACCGTCCACTGTCACTTGCACGTTTAGTGCAAACTTGTATGGTATGGTCACTATTTATTTAATTATATGGTAGTGCTGATATAACTATATAGAAAATACCTTGTTCCCTTCACCAATCCTATTGTGGTCTCCTTGTGTTCCCTCCTTTGTGATATATGCAATTATTCTGAATTGGTGCTCATGAAGGGGCACTCTCTCACTTAGAACCAAGGACCCTGCCCTCAGGATTGTAAAGGGGTGCTAGAGGTGTGACTTATAGGTTTTACGTGCAGTGACCCTTAGATATAGTTAACCTATTACACAGGCTGCAATGGCAGACCTGTAGTTCCATTTTGAATGGTCTCTCATGGGTGGCATAATGCATGCTTCAGCCCATCGGGGACCTCTGAGGTATCTATGTCCTGGATACATAGCTACCATATCCTAGGGACTGACAAGGGTACCCCAGTATCCAATCTGGAATGTACCGAGGTACTGAACACAACAGTTTAGGTAGAAAGCAGATAGACTGGGGTCCTGTTTAGCAAGATCCCAGTCAGACTAGTCAAAAACAGCATCAAGTCAAGCAAAAAGTGGGGAAAACTATAAGAAGCAGATCCTACTTTCCTACAACCACCATCAATTTCTTACATCAGGAATGTTTGTCCCACCGCTTTTGAGTTCACTGATTGCACCCTCGGTCCTGTAGCTTAAAGCAATTCTTGGACACATTCCCTGTTTCCTTTTGATTTGATAACCAAGGATCACATTCTATTTTTAGCTTTCCTTTATGTAATGCTTACATGGTGCGAAACTCGGTCAAACCAGACAATTAGTGAAGTAGTTCAAACACTGCTTCAGGTCAGAAGGCCACTCCCATAGCTTGAGGAACCGGTTTTGGGAAGCTTGCAAATGATCCCAAAATGTTGCTGAACCTTTATTTATTCACTTCGTGCCCCATTACTATGTGGTTCGGAACGCAACTGACAGCTTGTTGGTTGTAGTACGAACCCCATCTACTGCTGCAGTCCAACAGGCTCATTATGATGTATGCGGTCAGAGGCAGCAGGTGGAGGGACTGACTGACACAATCCAACAGGCTCCTGGAGACCGTCGGTCGGTCCGAAAGGCCTCATGATCCGTAAGGACAGCGTTTCTGCTGTCAGGGTTATGTTGTCGGTTTTCAACAGCCTTTCCATGTCGGCCTCTCCAACATAGAAAGCCTGGCTGAAAGCGACATTGGGGGCCCTTAGCATGGCCTCCTTCTTACCTGGCCCTCAGCATCCGTGCGTCCCTGCACACCGGTGCCTGCCACACAGTGCAGAGATGTTCGCAAAGTTCCATTGTTCAATGGGAACTTGTGCTGTGGGCGGTTTGCGCCGCCGCACAAGCTCCCATTGGGAAATGTGAGCTTGCGACCGGACCATGCGGTCAGAATGGCGGACCGGAGTACGGTCGGTTCACAGTCTGCAGCCTGTCGGTCAGAGGCAAATCCACTCGACATGGTAATAATGGTCTTTGTGTTCTTTGTATAGTGAATTGTAGATGTTTGAAGTCAGTAGAAATTACTGTGTTATTGGTGATAAACTTTACAGCACACTACAATTAAGAAGAATAAATTAACGTAGTTGCACAGTGTGTGTGTAATCATGCTTGTACAGCTTAGGTGACGTTAGTCAAATCACTTTACATCGCTGTACCAGTTACATTGATCTTTACATTTTTGAGCAACTTGAAATAATTCATTTCAGGATGGGCAACATAAACAAACCTCTCTTGCATATGTTTTAATAGACTTGTTGTGCCCTCCATAGCAATTTTCCCTATATGTAGGGCCAATAACATGACATTCACATATTTCACCTATTGCGCCGTCTTCTGGATTGGGAGTACATGAATGTCCCTAATTTCATGTTTACAATCTGTACGTTTTTATAAATTTCAATGGAGTGCTATAACCTAATGTAGTGAACAAGCCACATGTCAAAGAAACACAAGTTTTAGAATTTGACAGTCTCTAATGCCTTTATCATATTTTTACACAGCACTTATTCCATAATTTACTAACCATTTATGCTGATGATTTAGCTTGTGCTTTTTGCGTTTAAGGCCTTGACATACCACTAGTTTGGTTCTGGCTCAGCTGTCCTTTTTAATTGGCTGACTTGCCCACCTGCACGTTTGCCGGAGGGGAGGATGTAAGTTAGCCTTTAAAGGAAGTCAATCGGAGTCAGTGACAACAGTGCTGAGAATCTGAATAAAACGAGAACATCTTTGTAATTAGGTGAGTGTGTCAGTCTGTGATGCAATCCTGTAAGCATCGTTCAGAGGAGAATGTCACTCGCTGCATGTCAAATATAATATACAATTCTGCTGGCTTCTACTGATATCTGTCATATATTTACTTACTCTTCGATTATTATTTTATATTTTCTGTGTGTCCTTAAAATTGACCTTTCACACAGAATTCATGTCTGCAGAACTTACCCTTTGTCTGGATTTTGGGCCATATGTATTGGGCTATTTTGCGTACGCAAATGGTGCGAATTGCGAAATTCGGCTGTTTGCGAAATCAAAATTGCCTTTCCCTCTTCACTCTCATGTTAAAGGTTGTTATTAGAATTCATGTGCTTGTGGAATTTTCCTCTTTTCATGTTTCTGTTGATGGTGGAAGAGGGTGCTTCTGCTATACAAGAAGGGAAGGGAGCATCTTAGAATGAGCTCTGTAGCTTTATGCTACTCAACCTATTTATTCAACGTGAGTGTGCTTCTTAGGAAGACTTCACATGCTGACACCTCTCTGGAAACTTGCCTGGGAAAATTTTAGGTAGGGATGTCATGTTAGCAGTAGTATAGGGACAGATTAATGCTTTTTGTTTATGAACCACCAATGAAGGGGGCTCTTGATGTAGGCCCAAAAATTATTTGTGTCCTGATTCTTGAATTGGTCATCCTGTGCATGTTGCATCACCTAAAGTTGGCTTGTAGATTTGGTTTTGTATGAGTGCCCATGTATCTTTACACTCTCACCTTGAGGTATTTGTATGTTCAGCTTTTCTTGGCTTTATAACAAATTTACTGAATTTGGCTCAGGAGTCTGTGTTCCTTTAGCGTCATGGGTAAGAGTAATGTATAATTGGCTAATGATTTTTTCTCCCCTTCACACTTACCAGCAGGCAAAAAAGTCTCATCTGCCGGGGGTTCCAGAGTAAGTCTAGAACTTTGGAACCCGGCTCCCTCAGTTGGTAGCTGAGGAGGATGGTTGCCATTTGAAGTGAGGGGAGAATCCAGAAAAATCTAGAGTAGACTTAGACCCATAGAGCCCAATGATCGAGAGCGGAGAACAACGGACTTTGGTGGAAACAGGCAAAGAGTGATGGTGCAGCGAGGACAGTGGTGAACGGAGGCGTGAGTATGAATATGAATGTGTGTGTTAGATTGCAGAAATTATTTGATTGTGTTATGTCTTGTGGATTTGAGAGGACAGACGAATGAATGTGGTTTCGGGCCGAACGTGCGCGGTCCACGAGGTTTCCTTTTGGTTTGGTTTATCGGGCTCAAGAGTAGCCTAAGATCCCTGGATATATTTGTGGTGTAGAAAACACCGATTTGTTGTACTTGTCTGGCCATTGGTTTTTGTTGTGGAGCGCTATCAACGGCACGCCTAAGACAGGGAACTTGGTGTGAGTGGATTTGTTTGAATTTTGTGTGAAAAGTCTCTTGCACAGGGGTAATACAGCGATTCGAGTGGCCAGTGTAGGTCGAGGGTCACAGTGTGTGAATGTTCTTTTTTTTTTTTTTTTTTTGTTCCTCATCTCAACCATGGCTGGCCCATTAGTACAGTGGACTGGGAGAAATGTGATATGAGAAATAAACATGCTGTCTCAGTGCAAGACTGGTAGGGGTCGATCTTAATAGGGAACCGCCAGACCCTACAGCCATGTCAGTTTCCCAGTTAATCACAAACCCTTGTGTACGATTTGGATGGTAATTGCCATTAGCCAGAATCCACCATTGCTATTACCACCTTGTAGAAAGGGCAAGAGTGATAGAGCGATGAGAGTGCATCATGGCTTCATAATCATTGGAACTGGGGGGAAAAAAAACCCCAGCTCTAGTTATTGAGACCAATCAAGTTTCAACCAAAAGGCTCTTTTGTCAGGTTTTCCAGCCCTGGAAAGATCAATTTTAGATATATGAAGCAAGGAAGAACTCCAGTCATGCAACATCGGAGGGGAGGCCTCTTTCCATCGCCTGCAGATCTCACGTCGAGCCACCAGCATTGAGTAGAACAAAAGGTTGTTATTAGCACTGCGCTTTTTGTCCACTAGTCCAAAAATTACAAGGCGGAGGTCTATACTCACAGTGGAGCCTATTGAAGATTTTAATTTATTGCCTATTGATTGCCAGTAAGATGTTAAATGTGGGCAATCATAAAACATGTGCGTATCTGAGGCTGCCACTTGACCACAGCAGGGACAAGCCACTGGGACACCTGTTGAAAATTTGGACTACCTCTGGGGAGAATAGTATGCCCTATGAAGGGTAAAGAGATGGTTTCTGCGAAGCCAGGCAGGTTTAACAATATCCCAGAGAACGTTGCAGGATGTTAACCAAAGTTCATTCACTTTTATTGCTGGCAGTAAAGAGCCCCACAGCTGATCTGGAAGATGGAATTCTCTGTCAATCTCCTCTAAGATTAGATTGTAAAAGTAGGAGACCTCCTTAGACATTGGTGCGTTGTCAAGTAAGCAAGATTCCCGTTGACTACTTCCTCCTAGAGGTCTTGTTGACGACGTGAGGGGCCTGTTCTATATGCTTGTGCCCAGCTTGAGATTTGTAAGAATTTTAATCTAGAGAGGTTGGGGCCTACCTTAATCAATCAATCAATCAATCATCGCATTTATATAGCGCACTACTTACCCAGAGGGTCTCAAGGCGCTGGGGGAGGGGGATCTGCTACTGCTCGAACATCCAGGTCTTGAGTTGCTTCCTGAAGGCGAGGTGGTCCTGGGTCAGGCGGAGGTGGGTGGGGAGGGAGTTCCAAGTCTTGGCGGCGAGGTAGGAGAAGGACCGTCCCCCTGTGGTGGCTCTTCGGATGCGGGGGACGGCGGCGAGGGCGTGGCTGGTCGATCGAAGCTGGCGTTTGGGAGCGTAGAAGTTGAGGCGGCTGTTGAGGTATCCTGGGCCTTGGCTGTGTAGGGTTTTGTGTGCGTGGGTGAGGAGACGGAAGGTGATTCTCTTGTTGACCGGGAGCCAGTGCAGGTCTCTCAGGTGTCCGGAGATGTGGCTGCGACGGGGGATGTCCAGGATGAGTCGTGCTGAGGCGTTCTGGATCCGCTGGAGTCTCTTCTGGAGTTTGGCGGTGGTTCCGGCGTAGAGGGTGTTGCCGTAGTCCAGACGGCTGGTGACGAGGGCCTGGGTGACAGTCTTCCTGGTCTCGGTGGGGATCCACCGGAAGATCTTACGTAGCATGCGCAGGATGCTGAAGCACGACGAGGAGACGGCGTTGACTTGTCTGGACATGGAGAGGGAGGAGTCCAGGATGAAGCCCAGGTTGCGTGCGTGGTCTGTTGGTTTGGGTGCGATGCCTAGGGCGGGGGGCCACCAAGAGTCGTCCCAAGCGGCGGGTGAGGATCCCAGGATGAGGACTTCCGTCTTGTCCGAGTTCAGTTTCAGGCGGCTGTTCTTCATCCATTCGGCTACCTTTTTCATCCCTTCGTGAAGGTTGGCTCTGTCGGTGGCGGGGTCGTTGGTGAGGGAGAGGATCAGCTGGGTGTCGTCGGCGTAGGAGATGATGTTGAGGTTGTGCTGGCGTGCGATGTCTGCGAGGGGGCTCATGTAGACGTTGAAGAGGGTTGGACTGAGCGAGGAGCCTTGAGGAACGCCGCAGATGACTTCGGTGGCTTCAGATCTGAACGGAGGGAGGCGGACTCTCTGTGTCCTTCCGGCGAGGAAGGAGATGATCCACTCCAGTGCCTTCTCCTAGACTCCGACGTTGCTGAGGCGTTGTACTAGGGTACGGTGGCAGACAGTGTCGAAGGCCGCGGAGAGGTCGAGGAGGATGAGGGCCGCTGTTTCTCCGTTGTCGAGCAGCGCTCGGATGTCATCGGTGACTGCGATCAGGGCGGTCTCGGTGCTGTGGTTGGCCCGGAAGCCAGACTGCGAGGGGTCGAGGGATCCGTTCGTCTCGAGGAAGGCGGCCAGCTGCTTGTTGACGGTCTTCTCGATGACTTTTGCAGGAAACGGGAGCAGCGAGATGGGGCGGTAGTTTTTGAGGTCGGTGGGGTCAGCCGATGGCTTCTTGAGTAGAGCGCTGAGTTCGGCGTGCTTCCAGCTCTCCGGGAACGTAGCGGTGTCGAAGGAGGTGTTGATGATGTCCCGCAGGTGGGGTGCGATGACAGCGTCGGCCTTGTTGAAGACGTGGTGAGGGCAGGGGTCGGTCGGAGATCCGGAGTGGATGGAGTTCATCGTGCGGACGGTGTCTTCGGTGCTGATCGGAGTCAAGGCGCAGAGGGTGGTGGTGGGGGGCGGTGGTTCGGTCGTGGTGTTCGTCGGTTGAGTGCTGAAGCTGTTGTGTATGTCCGCGATCTTGTTGTGGAAGTAGGAGGCGAGGGAGTTGCAGAGGTCTTGCGAAGGGGTGATGTCGTTGTTTCCGGCGTTGGGGTTGGAGAGCTCTTTGACGATGTTGAAGAGTTCCTTGCTGTTGTGTGCGTTGTTGTCCAGTCGTTCCTTGAATGCAGTTTCCTTGGTGGCGTGGATGAGTTGGTGGTGTTTTCGGGTGGCGAGCTTGAGGGCAGTCATGTTGTCCGGTGTTGGGTCTCTGCGCCAGGTTCTCTCGAGGGTTGGCAGTTCTTCTTGGAGCTCTTGAGTTCGTCGGTGAACCATGGGGCTTTCTTGCTACCGGGTCTGCTGGGCGGGGTCCTCAGGGGGGCGAGCTCGTCTGCGCAGTCGCTGATCCACTTCGTGTGGTTGGTGGCCGCCTGGCTAGGGTTCGTTGTGCTGGCGGGAGGGTTCATGCTCAGGGAGGTCGCGAGCTGGTCGGCTGTGATCTTGTTCCAGCTCCTGCGTGCAGCCTGTTGCTGGAGGTGGTGGATCGTGGTCCTTCTGAAGCTAAAGTGGACGCAGCTGTGGTCCGTCCAGTGGAGTCCGTTGGCGTGGCTGAATGCGATGTCCTTGCTGGATGAGAAGACGGGGTCGAGTGTGTGTCCGGCGTAGTGGGTGGGGGTGGTCACCAGCTGCTTGAGTCCCAGGTTGGCGAGGTTGTCCAGCAGGGTGGTGGTGTTGCGGTCGTTGTTGTTCTCCACGTGGAAGTTGAGGTCCCCGAGGAGGATGTAGTCAGCGGAGCAGAGGGCGTGCGGGCTGATGAAGTCGGCGATGTCTTCGCTGAATTGTGTGCGTTGTCCCGGGGGTCTGTAGATGAGGGTGCCTCTGAGGGTGGTCTTGGGGTTGATGTGGACCTGAAAGTGCAGGTGCTCGGCGGTTGCGAGGGTGTCGTCGGTGTTGGTCGTGATGCGGATGGTGTTCCTGTGTATGATGGCGATGCCTCCTCCGGTGTGGTTGATGCGGTCCTTTCGGATGATCTTGTAGCCGTCTGGAATGGCGATGGCTATGTCGGGCGCTGAAGAGGCGTTCATCCAGGTTTCTGTGAGGAAGGCGACGTCTGGTGACGTTGTGTCGAGCAGGTTCCAGAGCTCGACGGCGTGTTTGTGGACGGAGCGGGTGTTGAGCAGGATGCACTTCAGGTGGTTGCTGCTGTTGCTCATCGAGGTCTTGAGCACTGCTGGAGTGGTGCAGGTCCGGATGCAGGTGAACTTGCAGGCGTTGCAGCAGAAGGGTCCGTGGGTGCGTCTCGGGTTGGCTCGGTAGCAGCCCGGGAGTCGGCCGGCGTTGAGGGCGTTGAGTTCGGTGGTGTCGTAGGTCCGGCGGGTGGGCTGGTGACGGCGGGGGCCAGGGGTCCTGGCGCTGGGCGCGGTCCAGGCACGGACGGGCGCAGACGGGCTTACCTTTGGCACACCTTCGGCGCTCAGTCGTGCTCCCGCTGCGCGCGTCCGCTGCGCGGTCGCTCTGGGGGCGTCATAAGAAGGGAGCCGGGAGGGAGGGTCCGCTGGGAGGCGGGGAGCGCGTGGGCCAATCGGCAGGTGGGGGGCGGGGTCGCGGCAAGAACCGGCGCGAAAATCTATGCGGGCGGCCCTGCGGCGGCTGGGGCGCCGGGGATCCGAGGACGAGCGGCCCTGCGGCGGCTGGGGCTCCGGATCGGCGTCAGCAGGCAGGCAGCAGGTAGGAGGCAGGCAGAGCAGGCGGGGAGCATGGGGGCAACCAGGCCGAGGAGGGCGCACCTTACTCACCAGATGTTCCCAGGAAAGCATTTCCCCTTCAAAGAACAGGTCTCCCCATGTTAAAATTCCAGCATCTTTTAGTGGGCTTATGAATGCGTCTTTAGTCCAGCACGGAGGAGCAGGAAGATCCCATATAGGAGATCCGTTAGAATGGTAGCCTATTTTGGTTGTGGTTCTAAGGTTATACCAAGTTCTTGCTAGGCCCTGCAATACCTTCAGCTTGATTTTTTCTTAAAAAATGTAGGGTCTCCGAACTTAAATAGAAAACCCATCCGACTTAGACCTTCACATTGTAATAGTGTTGAAAACATTAAACCGATGCTCTGATCTAATGGAGTTTTGAGTAACATTCGGGCGTGTGTCAACTGAAAGGCCCAAGCATAAATCTGAAGGTCAGGACCGGCCAACCCACCCTTCTCCCTATGCCACCTTAATTTGCTCCAGGAGATTCTTGTAGTCTTGTTCCTCCATACAAATGAGGTAATGTCACTTTGCATCTTTGCTATCAATGTTTTATCAAAATAAAGAGGTAAGCTGCTGAAAATAAAGGTCAACCTGGGTAAGATGGACATCTTGACTAAGTTTGATCGACCTAGGAGCGTTAATGGAAGATGTTTCCAAGAACTCATTAGTTTCCTACATTCTTTAGCCACCAGAGAGAAATTTGTAGGGGCGATCAGATTAATATCCTTTACAATTTTTATGCCTAGATATCTCATGTTGTCACAAGGTTGTACCGGGAGTCGCGCTGTTGTGCTGTTCCATGCCATAACCTCGGTCTTTGTGGCGTTAACTTCATAGCCAGCGATGTTACCAAATTGTTGTGCTAGATTTATGACTGTCGGAAAGGCTGTGCTGATATCTGAAGTTATGATCATAAGATCATCAGCGTACAAGGATACTTTTTTTCCCAATCTCTATATCTAAATGGTATGATGTTAATATCGTCTCGAATTATTTGAGCAAATGACTCGATATAGAAATCGAAGAGCAGGGGCGAAAGCGGGCAACCCTGCCCAGTGCCCCTTGTGATGGTAAACGGTTCCGACAGACCGCCATTAACCAAGACCGAAGCCGAAGGGTTATGGTACAGTAATTCCACCGCTCTGCGAAAGGCCCGACCCACTCTGAATTTTTCTAAGGCCCCCAACAGGTATACCCAATTGACCCTGTCAAAGGCCTTGGTTGCGTCCAAGGTGAGAATAGCCAGGGGCAACGATGAGCTGGTTGCCATGTCAATCACTCCTATTAGGTTGTATATCAGCTCATAAAGCTGGCGACCTTTAATAAAGCCTTTTTGGTTTGAATGTAGGACTGAGGGGGCGACCTGTCCCAGTCTCTTGGCTAGAAGTGACGCGAAGATCTTATAGTCAGCGTTAAGAACTGAAATAGGGCGATGCGAACCGCATGCTGTGGATGCCTTCCCTGGTTTCAGAATAAGCGTGATAGAAGCTTTATTCCAAGATGTGGGTGGTAGATCGCCATCTATCAGGACTAGATTGAATAACCCGGCAAGAAAGGGGGCGATATCAGCTGCAATATGTTTAAATATCTCTGCCGGTAGGCCATCAGGGCCCGCCGCCTTTCCAGTTTTACTGTTAAGTATAGCATTTGATACCTCTTCAACCGTTATAGGGTGATCTAAAAAAGCCACTTGTTCTCTAGAGAGTACTGGAAGTAAGATTTTATTAAGCCAGTTTCCTACATTATTGGAGGAGATGTTATTATCCTCTCGATATATAGCCTGGAAAAAATCTTTGAAGGCTGACCTTATTTATGGGTCAGAAGATACTGTTCCGGAGCCAGTAGTTATAGACTCAATGTTGTTACGTGTCTGATCAGTTCTGGACTTCCAGGCTAGTAATTTGCCCGCCCCTTCACCAAATTCAAAATTGGCTAAATTACTGGCTTCCCACCTTTGCAATATGCGTTGGTTTAGTAGGGAAGCTAGTTCCCCTTTAAGCTTCATCAACTCCTCCTGTTTAGCCAGTGTGACATGCTCTGGGGCATTGTTAAGATTTTCTAATTCTGATTGAGCTGTCGATATGTTGGCCTCCATCAGTGTAACTGCTTGGGTATACTGTTTTTTTCTAAACAAAGTTTTGTTCTTAATAATCCCTCTCAAAGAACATTTAAAAGTGTTGAATGTTCTTGGGTAATTGAATTCCATTGATCTTTTAGTACGGCAGACAATTACTTGGTTTACTTCATTGTAACTGTCCGGTCATTGGTAAGGCAGACTGTTACTTGGTTCTATGATTGCAAGAGTGAATATGTACTGTGAGATTGTGAAGGAGGGTGAACCGCCTTGAGGAAGAAAAGGTGACATCAGAGTACCACAAGCTGTAATTGGTCGGTTGGTGTGATGCTGCAAATGGGTTTGGTTGGTTATCATCAGGAAGTCAAAGCAACATAGAGGAGGCAAGATGGCCGCTGACTGACCTCAGTGAGAGCAGCATCAGCTCTCACTCCTCCTGAGGCATCTAAAGATGGGATAACACGGTCTTGAGAACTCACCTCCTTGGCTTGCTTGGCTTGGACGCAGGAGTGTTGGCACCCGGGAACCAAGGACAGTCTCTGCGGTGGTCAAAGGTGTTCGGTCTGACCCTCCGGCTGCATTCTCTGCTGCATCGCAGGTTGTACAGGCACTGTCAGCAAATGACGGCTCCCAAGGTGAACAAAATGGCCAAAGAACCCAAAGAGGTTGTGAAGGACTCCTCAACGGACACAGTGCAAGGCTTGAGCAAGGAGCGGCGAGGGGGCCACGCAAGGAAGGGCGATGACAGTGCGACGAAACTGAAAGAAGCTGGTGTGGCGAGTGGTACTCGCTGCTGCAGCTGCTGTGGAGGGCTCCCTACGGCAACTGACTGTAGTTGACGCATTCAGATCAGTAACTGCCTGTAACACCATCTCTGCCACTCTAGGGGCTCAGAAAAACCACAGTCTCACGGAGGACGTTTTGGGTGACACCGGTCGTGATTTGGCAGGCAAAGTGGTTGCTGAGGCTGCGCTTGGGGATACGAACTTTATCCAGTGTACTCTCCCACCTCAGCTTGCTGCTGGGGTGGCTGCCAAATCCTGGACTGGTGTCATGCGGCCTTCAGAGTCAGGAGATTGTTGAGAATGCATCAGAGAAGGTTGAGAGCGTCACTGCGGTTCTGCAACCACAGCTTTTTGGGGAGCTGGCTGAGACTCTGAGTAGGGAGGAAAGACTTTTGGAAAGCCGGGGGACGTTCCTCTCCCGTTAATATCAGTACACTGATCAATGACATAGGGGACTGTGAGCCTGCATCTATAGAGGCTGGAGCGCAGAATGGCAATGTTACCGCAGTATGTTCCGATATGCCACCAGCTGTATCATTGGAGAGACAGCCGGATATACAGTCTGTTGCACAACCTGTAATGGTGGATAATGGTGGGGATAATGTCACCTGTGGTCTTACTGGTCTTACCAGTCAGATCGAGACGCCATTGTGGTCTAGCGCACCTATATTGTCCCCAGAGTGAGATAAGTTCTACTCTTTAAATTATGACTCTGAATCATCTGGGCTCACTGAGCTCGATACATCCAAAGAGACTGTCTCAGGGGAATCATCCATTACACAAAAAAAAGATCAAAGCAGATTCTCTAACTCAAAGCGACGGACAAGGGCTAAAGCTAGATCCTCAAAATCAGATTCAGCTACAACTCGCAAACTTGAATGGGACTACTCTGCGACAACACTGACCATGAGCATGGTTTACAGATCCAATTTAGCAAATGTAGTACAAGGTGGTTTTAATGGCCCTAATAATTCAGAATCTGTGGCGCCCTCACCTACATTGGAGCTACTGTACACTACCCTCAAGCAGATGCAGGGGAGACCAGACAAGTGAGCAGAAGATCGCTACAGGCAACTAAAAAACTGCAAGGGGCTATTCGCAAACTTAATTCAGTTGTGCTCCAATATGATTGAACGGGTAACCCAGGTGGAAGAAAGAACTACTGCCCTGGAGGTAGAAGTCGACAAGCCCACTGTAACTTGGAGATGGAGGTTCAGCGGGCTCATCGCTTCCCATTGTCTAGGAGGACTAATGCTAACAGCTAGGGGAGCGACCTAGAGCTATTCTGATCTATGTTGGAAACTTTCTTCTAAGGCAGGCCATAATAGACTGGGCCAGACCAGATTCGAACCGGACTCATGAGGGTCACACTTTCTTCGCTCTGCATGACTTTTGCCATACTACGGTCGAGCGGAGGTGGAGACTCCGGCAGATGATAACTCCTTTTCAGGGGCTGGGTTGTTAGGCTCTTTTGTTAATTCCCGCACGGCTCTAGGTTATCTTGAATGGGAGGGTGTTACATTCTGTTATAGTTTTATTTTATTATTTAGCCTTGTTAGACTGTTCCTTTAATTGCATGCGACATGTTATGTTTCTGCTTGCATTCCATGTTCTGAACAGAGCTTTCCTCATGTAGCATTCTCTATTTTATGTCAGTTTACCCTTGATCCAGCTGTACAAAGAACTTATGCTGTGCTGTTGAATAAACCTTTTAAATTCAACCTTTTCTCTGGATTACTACAAAATTTGGCGACAAGGACAACCTCACTCCAGCCATTTACAGCACAGGAGCGGAGTTTTGGACCCAATTATACAATTTTCTACTTTTCTGGATTATTTTCCTTTGGACTCCTAATTTCTTTGCAAGCTTATCTGGAAGAAACTTTCTACACCGTTTCCTCTTAAAGAACATTGCTTCTGGAAGTCATTCTGCGTAATTTTAAACTTTTTACATCGTTTTCAAGTGTTTTTATTACATTTGCATCTTTCAAGTACTGTTGCCTGGTTACCTGCCTTCAACGCCGTCTCTGCTTGAGCTTCGCGTCTTGAACGCTCTGGAGCTGACGTAATTCCTGTGCTGGTTTGACTCTGCGCCTCACGATTTCCCAAAGCCTCTGTGTGGTTCCTTCATTACTTTTCTTCATATGCCTGAGGTTTCGAGGCTTGTATGCAGGTGGATCGCCTTCGTTTTAAGCGCTTATTTACTTATTTTATCTCCTTGCACGAGCACGAGTGCTTTCTTCCTACGAGGCTTCCTATTGGTCTGTATGACGCTGACGTCAGCGCTTTCACCCTATTGCTGCTCTCAGACCATGTATTCACCGGCAGCGTTGCTAGGCAACTGTCAGCATCGGAGCCACCAGCATTGAATTTTCATTTACACGAAGCCCTCATTTCCTTCGTGTTTACTCGTATATCAGAACCACCGGCATGTCATTTCCATTACACGAAGCGCTTTCTTCATGTTTACTCGTGCTTTCCAGGCAATCCTTAACATTTCTGGAAAATACATCTAAGTACATTTTTCCTCAAAATTGGGGTATTTCATCACAAGTACTGCTTTAAAACTTGAATTACACTGTTATTATTACTGTGTTAGTTTAATTGTTCTACACTGTTATTTCTGATTTTCTTTATATTGTACCAGTGATACTACTTTTCTTTATTTTTCATTTTTTTATTTTATCTATTTTACAATGCAGTTTGATCCCCCTGCTAAGACTTACAGATTAAGGGTGATCCTCCCCTGCCCTGGTCTAGATGGAAGGAGGAATTTTTCAATTATATGTGGGCTATTGATGGGGAGCGAATGGGTGCGGAAAGAAAAATAAGTATTCTTTTACATTGTTTAGGTTCTGAAGGACAGGAAATTTTCAGAACTTTACCACAGTTGTCAGTTCCTACTGGTAGTGGGGATACCATGAATGTATATACTGAAGCACTCAATAGATTGGAAAAAAGATTTAAACCTACAGCTAACATTGCTTAAGAATCGGTTTAAATTTTACACTAGGGCACAGAAGCAGGAAGAGTCATTTGATGATTTTCTCACTTCTCTAAGGGCTCTAACGTTGCATTGTAATTTCGGAGCTATGTCTGATGAAATGATTTGTGACCAGATTATTGTTCATGTTAGAAACAAAAAAATTCAAGATAAGTTATGGTGTATAGGTGATCCCAATTTGGAGGAAACTATTGCCATCGCTAAATCCACTGAGTTGTCAGAAAAGTGGATGGATGTTGTTGTCAAACAAAATTCTAATTCTGATAAAACTTCTTCTGAAGAAGAAGTATGTGTTTTAAAGCCTAAAACTGACAACAAAAGTTTTATTCCTGCACAAGTAAGAACCAAGAATCAGTATGGTATCAACAATAGGAGGACAGAATTGGACAATAATTTTGTGTCTTGTTACAGGTGTGGCAACAAATCACATATTGCATCTTTTCAAGGTTGCCCTGCTATTGACAAAACATGTAATAATTGTGGTAGAGTAGGACATTTCAGTAATGTCTGTAGAGAGAGGCATTTTAATAGTAAATTGAGAACAGGACAAACAAGTCCATCCTCTCACAATATTACTCCCGCCAAAGTTTCATCCATTGGTAGCAGTAGCAGCGAGTGTGTTGAACAAAATCTTGACAGAGGTTTTGTTGTCTCTATTGTTGAGAGTGGTTGTATTATGTTAACCAGTAAGAAATCACCAAAATGTATCTTTCATGCTTTTAATATTGCCATTGAACTTATGGTTGATTCTGGGTCCCCTTGGACTATAATTACTAGAGAATATTTTAATGAAAAACTACAAGATGTATGTGATGTTACTTGTTTTCAACAATCTGATATTTTAGCCGAAAGTTTCAATGGGAACAAAATTGATGTTGAAGGTTATTTCAAAGTTCCGTTAAGCTTTAGGGGAAGATCAGCCCATATCAAATTGTATATTGCTGTTAAAGGTGTTAATGTTCTGGGTTGGCATGACCAATGGGAACTTGGTATCATGTTAAATCCACGTGGTAAAGACCCTATTTCACCCTGTAGTGAGCAAGATATGTTAAATGCCATTTGTTCTACTGAGGTTAAAACAAATGATATTTCCTTCTGGAGCAACAAATTTGACAAGGTTTTCTGTGACCAGTTAGGAAAATTAAAGAATTTTGCACATAAAATTGTACTGAAGGAAGGCGCACTCCCAGTTAAACAAAGATTAAGAGGAGTCCCTCTCAATGTTAGAGAAGAGTTAAAGGAAATGTTGAATGATTTACTTAAGGATAACATTATTGAACCCATTGAGTCATCAGAATGGGTTTCGCCCATAGTTTTGGTACGAAAGCCTGATCAAAAATTAAGAGTCTGCATTGATTTGAGGGCACTTAATTCAAACATAATTATAGATTGCCATCCTCTTCCAAATATTAATGAGCTTGTTTCTCTTTTTGATGGTGCGCAGATTTTTTTCCACATTAGATCTTAGATCTGCGCACCATCAAATTGAGCTCACTGAGGAATCTAAAAAATATACAGCGTTCATCACTCCCATGGCTCTTTTTCAGTATAGAAGAATGCCTTTTGGGTTGGCATCTGCTGCCTCTGTGTTTCAACAGGTTATGTTCCAAATTTTTAGAGACCTTGATTCATTTGTTAAATGTTTTCAAGACGACATTTTGATCTTCTCTAAAGATGAGTTTGAGCATGCCACACACTTAAGTGAAGTGTGTACTAGACTGGAAAAGTCTGGTCTTACCCTCAAAGCACACAAATGTACATTGTTTAACAAGTCTGTGGGGTATTTGGGCCATACATTGTCGGGGGAAGGTTTGATTCCTAAAAAATCTAATGTAGAGGCTATTCTCAAAGCTCCTTCTCCAAACAATAAGGAACAACTACTGTCATTCTCGGGCATGTGCGAGTATTACAGTAAATTTGTTGTAAACTTCGCCACTAAGATGGAACCATTAAGGAGGCTACTAAGACAGAGTAATGAGTTTGTTTGGGAAGATGAGCAGGAAAAAGCTTTCACTGACATTAAGAATGATATTGTAAATTCGCCAACTCTGAAACCCTTTAGAATGGGTAAAAGATGTATTATTACCACTGATGCAAGTCTGTATGGTCTTGGGTGTAAGTTGTCTCAGACTGATGGTGTCATAGAATGGAATGTGGCCTTTTCTTCCAGGACGTTGAGTGAGACAGAGCGCAGGTATGCAGTCATTGAACGTGAATTGCTCTCTTGCGTCTGGGCTATTGAGCACTTTAGAATTTACACATGGGGCAGTAAGTTTGTTCTGAGAACAGATCATAAGCCGCTTGTACATATTTTAGCGGTGGGTGGAGGTTGGAACTCCACGGCAAGAATTGCACGTCTCGCATCAAGATTACAGGAATACAACTTCACAGTGGAATATATTCCTGGTAAAAAATTTTTTACTGCTGACTTCTTGTCACGTTTGCCTTGTGAGAGTACTGTTGACAATATTGTTTCAGGGAGGTTGATTTTGTGTTAAGTTTGTCAGATATTGTTTCTCCTGAGTACTAGGACATCACTGAGCAATGTTGGTTGAAATGTCAAGATGATGATGAAAAGTTGGTTTTGTTAAGAAAATATCTTCTTGAAGGGTGGCCTAACAAAGCCAATGTTAGAGATGATTTAATTCCTTTTTATAATGTGGCGGATGAGTTGTGGCGTGAAGGAGATTTGATTTTCAAATCTGGTAAATGCATTCCACCAGTTGGGATACAAGGACTTATTCTTAAGTTAGCTCACAAGACCCATCCTGAGATTTCGGCCATGAAGCGTTTAATAAGATTACATTTTTGGTGGCCAGGGATGGACAGATTTGTTGACCGCACAGTTAGGGAGTGTAGTGAGTGTTGTGCCAATGACAAAATGCTTAAAGTGCAGGTTCCACCGCTCAAAGCTGTGCAATGGCCGGAATTCCCTTGGAATAAAATTGCGTTTGATATTTCAGGCCCCTTCAATATTTTACCAGAAGCCTCTCGTTTTGCATTAGTCATGATAGATTATCATTCTGAGTGGCCAGAGGTAAAATTTGTGGCTAAAGTTACCTCTGAGGTTGTTATCTCTTTTTTCAAAGAGGTCTTTGCGAGAGAAGGGTCTCCCTCTGTTTTAGTGTCTGACAATGGTGTGCAATTAGTTTCTTCTGAGATGCAATCATTTTTAAGAGGTTGTAATATCAAACACATGAGAGCGGACAGGTTGAGCGCTTTAACCGGGTGTTAAAGGGTTTCGTTGCTGATGCAGGTAAGGAGAAAAATAATTGGTTAAGTGTGCTTAGAGAGAAACTTTGGACTTATCACATAACTCCTCATACCACCACGGAAGTTAGTCCTTTCAAACTTCTTAAAGGTAGAGATCCTGCCTCAGTTATATGTCCCTGGTGGTTTAAGGAGAAGTGTAAAAATGTGGAGAAAGATGAAGTTGACATTGGAAGAATTGCCAACAGGGTTAGTTGCAAGCAAAGCAAGTCAGCTTTGTGGTACAATAGAAGGTGGAAAACCAAAGAGCATAATTTTGTGGTTGGTGATTGGGTCAGGATTTTAAAACCTCTTATGGTCAGAAAGGGCATGAGTAAGTATGGCAGACCGATGCAAGTTAAAAAAGTTTTCAGTAATTCGGTCATTACTCAAGATGGCAAAGTTTGGAATGTGAGTAAAGTTGCCAAATGCCCAATGCAAAATAATGTTCAATTTCAGTCTCATGATGATTTAGACAATGTTGAAACAAAAGATAATTCTTTTCCTGACTCAGTAGCTTCAAGAATCAAAGATGATATACGAATCAGGAGAAGACCCATCTCCTTACAAGATTTTGTATAATACTTCTTTTTATGTTGTTTTCCTTAATGAGGGGGATGTGTTACATTCTGTTATAGTTTTATTTTATTATTTAGCCTTGTTAGACTGTTCCTTTAATTGCATGCAACATGTTATGTTTCTGCTTGCATTCCATGTTCTGAACAGAGCTTTCCTCATGTAGCATTCTCTATTTTATGTCAGTTTAACCTTGATCCAGCTGTACAAAGAACTTATGCTGTGCTGTTGAATAAACCTTTTAAATTCAACCTTTTCTCTGGATTACTACAGAGGGTGAGAATGTTTTTTTCCAAAATCAAGGCACAAGAATATTTTACTGAGCTTAAGAAGACAAGGGGGAGGAGCAGAACAAGGTGTATCATACAAGGGGGCTCAACTGCTGCTGACTAATCTTTGATTTTAATTGTAGATTTTCGGGACATGAAGTACATTCCTGCCTTGGGTCTAATATTTTGTCCTTCGGATATTTGACTTGGTCTCTGTCACTGATCTAGATAGGCATATGGGGGTGAGTTCACATGGGTTCGGGGGAGTCTGGGGTGGTGGGAGGACTGGCGTTGCTTGAGATGTGTGATCGGTTGCCTTATATAGGTCATGTTTGACCTATCTGCTTGTAAGGGTTGTAGGGGGGTGGGGTCCTTTTCTCAAGGGGGTGGGGGGTCTGAGAGGCGATTGGTAAGGGCACAGCACAACACGATACAGCACAACACATGAGGTGATGTATGGAGATGAGCTTTGGGAATACAAATGTGAGGAGAAAAAGTTCTGTAAGAACAAGATTAAGTTTTGATGTATCAAAAAACAATAGTGTGATGGAGGTTTTGCTATCTTTGTGTAGGAACTGGCAAAGCATAACATAATGAGTTTGCCAATAGCTTCAATTAACATCTGTGTGGTTAAATGATCAAAGCAAAAGGCAAAGGGCGGCAATTTTGTTTAAATCTTTATGAATTGATATACTCTGTGTTCAAGAAACTCACATAGAAGGTACTAGAGGCAGCATCCTGGAACAGCTATGATATAAGCTTATGGTGAATACCAAACATGGCACCCGTACAAGAGGGGTAGCAATCCTTACCTGTAGGAGAGATATAAAGGTTATCAGAAAGTTAGCTGATTAATGGAGTCAGTGGGCCATGGCTGAATGTTCGGTGGGTGGTGAAAAACTCACAATTTGCTCAGTATATGGATCAACTGGTGATGACCCTGATGTTCTTGAATTTTTGGATGCTGAACTAGCAATGTGGCCTATGCCGGTGATAGTCTGTGGGGATTTGAACATTAATGGACTGGGGGTACGCTGGGGTACTTCGGGAGGTGGATATTCTGGTAGGAAAAGAAGGGTCTCTGTAGCTCTCACGAATTTGATTAGGAATAATGGTCTTACTGACGCATGAGCTTATTTGAAACCCAAAGACCCTGGTAGCTCTTTCTTGTCAGCGCCACATAAGGCTAACTCACGACTTGCTTATTTTTTTGTGTGACACCATTTTATTTCAAAACTTAGGACAGAGAAATATCCTCAGATACTTTTTGATCATAACCCACTAGTTCTTACAGCCACCTTCATTGGGGGTGTAAGGCAAGTACGGGATTGGACTTTTGAATTGGGGCTTATACACGATCAAGAATATGTGTCTCATATGAAGGGGTGAATTAAGGAATTTGGGGATTTTAATAGGGAAAGCACATGCACAGGGATAGTTTGGGATGTTCTTAAAGCGGGGGTCAGAGGGGAAACAATGAGCTGTAGTATGTACCGGCAAAGGAAGGGGGCACAACAAGATGAAGCAATTAGAAAAAATCTGACCAAGTTAGAAGAGGAGCTGGCTATTGCTATCAATATGGGCAGGCCAACTGAGGATATATTGCTACAGTTGGCCGCAAACAAGTCTAATGCTGGAGAGCGGATTGCTGCTAAAGCTGTAGAAACCTTTTTGGCAAAAAGAGTGCACTGCCATGAGTTTTGCGAGCGGGTATGGCACACCCTGGCTGTGAGACTAATACAAAAGACTGCTGCAGGAGAGATATCTGAAATCTTGGATGTAAATGGGAGCATAGTAGTGATTCCCAGGGGATCCGGGAGGCTTTCCAGAAATATCATCAACGGCTCTATAGTAATGAACCCTCGAGGTGCTGAATATAATTCAAGAGTATCTAGATAAGATACCCTTGTAGTGGATTGATTTAATAGATAAGGAGGCACTCAAGATCGTCTTGTCACAAGAGGAGATAATGGGTGCTCTGCAAAGTTTACCATCTAGCAAGGCTGCGGTCCAGACCAGATTCCATTCGAGTTTTTCAAAACTTTTGCAGATATAATAGGACCTGATTTGACAGAGGTTTCTGGCAAGCTCAAAGGGGCGGCTCTTCTCTGGAGTCATGGGCAGGCACGGACATTGTAATTTAAAAGACAAACCACCGAGGGAGCCAGGCTCATACTGGCCAAAAACTCTTTTAAATAGTGGTGTTAAAATCTTTTCAAAGGCTATGGCAACAAGGTTAAATTGTATTATGAGGAAAACAATCCATCCCTGCCAACATGGGTTTATAATTGGTCGGGGAACAACGCAGCATGTTCGCAGAGTAATAACACTCTTTGATGCAATGGAGACCTCAGGGTACCCTATGTCCACTCTGCTTTTGGATGCTGAGAAGGCATTTGATAGGGTCTCCTGGGACCTCCTGTGGGAGACTTTGAAATGGTTTGGCTTAGGGGAAGGTTTTATCAAAGGCATCCAGGTGTTTTATAGAGCACCTACAGCTCGTCTAAGACTAAATGGTGGCTATACAACACCTTTTTTTATTGAGCATGGAACAAGGCAGGGTTTCCCATGCTCACCCCTTTTATTTGCTATATATGTAGATCCCCTAATACGACTATGGGAGGCCAATAACAGAATTAAGCCTATTGTGTGTCAGGGCCTGGAATCTAAAGTATTGGCCTATGCGATCGATGTTTCCATCGTCACAGCAAATCCTTCTGCTGTGCTTATGGTGGTGGAGGCGGTAGCAAAGGATTTTGGTAGATTCTCAGGGTATGCACTAAACAATGTTAAAACTCAGATTATTAAGAATAGGCATGCTATTATGGCTGACCCTCGAGTAACTGAATCAGCAATGTATTTAGGTATCACTATTATACCGGAATTGGGGAGTTAGGTCGCTAGGAATATTGAGCCGGTAATTAGGAAGGCGAGAACTGATTTTGACAGAAGTAATAATCTACACATGTCATTAGTGGGCTGCTGCAATGTGGTGAAGATGATGTTTTTACCAAAAATACTCTACTTGTTTAGGGCAATTCCGATAGAATTCGGGAAACACTGGTTTGTAACGTTGGAGAACATAGTGAACCGCTTCATTTGGGCGCATGGGAAAACTAGGAGGGCTCTTAGGTTTATGTCGCTCCCACGGGAAAGGGGGGGTTTTGCCGTTCCTGATTTTAAAACTTATTATTGGGCAGCAGCTCTCCTGTATATGAGTATATTATTTGGTGTATCTTCTGGCAATTCTGATGAGGAAACAGGGCTGCCTGATGTATATAAGTTGTTGCTTGTGGATCATGCTGCGAATTGCGTTATGAAATTTAGCGAGAACCCAGTTATTATAAGACGACGAAATTGAAGACTTTACTGGCCGCCTTCAAATTCTGTACAGCACTCAAAAAAAAGGCTGGTTTTGGGAGGATCAATTATTATATATTCTTATTATAAAAAGTACATGTTTCCTGAAATATTTTCTGATGGCATCATGGCGGATTGGGCAGAGAGGGGGGTCCAGAAGGTCGGGGATTTAATGCAGAAGGAAGGCTTTCGCCAGTTTTGTAATATCCAGACGGGGTATGGGTTGGATAGATGTAATGTTTTTTCAATTCTTGCAGCTGCAAATTTTTTTTGTAAAAAGGTGGGGAGGGTTAATAGGTTTAGTAGAATTAAAGTCATCAATATCATTAGAGACAGCAGGAAGGGCGCCATCAGGTTAATATATGCTGAAATAGTCACGTTGAAGCAAGATGATCTGGTAAAACATGCGGGAACATGGGTGGAATGGGTGGTTGTCGAACCGGAGAGTTTCCTCGACTCCTTAGACCTAGGTCAGACGGTTGTGTGCTCAGCAAGGCTTCAAGCACAGCACTACAAGACTGTTTTTGTACTTTATTATACACGGCGAAGATTGCACAATGGGGCCGGCTGGCAGGAATTAGCTGTCCGCAGTGCGATGCACCTGCGGCTGATCTCATACACATGTTTGCATCTTGCTCATGCCTTGAAAACCTGTTAGACTCTATTATGAAGTTTCTTGACTTGTCATTAGGGTTGAAAGTTGCGCTAACCCCATTTCTGATACTTCTTGGAGTTAGCAATGATGATGTGCAAGATTCCTCTTTCTGGCTATGGCCGTAGTACGGATAAGTATTGCCTCTTCCTGGCTTGATCCGTTGCCCCCAACATTTCAGCAGTGGCTGCCGTGGTTACTCTCAATGTTTACTTTGGAAAGAGCTATATATGAGAGAAAGGGTATAAAAGCGACGTATTTGGGCTTCTTTAGTGAGATGGAAGGAGTCATAGAAGGCTAATAATCCTTGAACTACACGTGGAGAGAGACAGAAGAATCTATCCTATGTGACATCAGTTAGTAAATGTCTTAAACTTTGCTGTTTGTTGCATGATTGATTCATAGCAAAGCCCTCACCAAACTTTATTTTGGAGTTGGATGGCCTATTGCTTCTCTTTTTTTTTCACTGTAAATCTGAGCGGGACGAATTTAATGCTTATCTCCTCTCTGATTTTTGATTGCTAACAAATTCTGGATGTAACCTGGCGGTTTAATATGTTATGTAAGTATGTGCTGTTTATTGAAATATTAAAACTTGAATAAAAAATGTAAAAAATAAAAATAAGGAAGCCGAAGCAAAGACATTTGTTAGCCAAAATATTTTTGCCTTAATCATGCGATGCTTTGGGGTACTACAAGATTTGTGCAGGGGTGTGGTGACTCAAGTGGGTGAGAAAGCACCACCAGCGGATACTCCAGCACATTATATGGCAAAAAACGTAGGACTCCATACTATAGTCTGGCTTCAAAATTGGCTTAAGATTACTGGGAAGGAGAGAGATTTGGCTTTTCCTTGTTATAGGTCATTCCAATTGGAAGTATTTTACCAGTTGAGGGGAGTGATATCTCCATTATGACCCCCACCTAGACCAACACAGTTTGAGGCATTAGATGCTTGGATATGGGCAGCTCACACAAAGAACAGGGAAAATCTCAGGGAAGGATGAAAAAAGCAAAGAAGGCATATCAGGATGCACTGTAGGATGCACAGTTGAATAGGTGGAGAGTAGACACTATTGAGGTAGAAAGGCTGTACCCATTGTTAGTGAGAGAAGGAGTCACACGAAATAGGAGAATAGGAAAGGGGATGATGGAAGGGACACCCATGACAACCTGTTAGTCAATATATTAGCAAAGCATCTTCCACCTTATAACCCACATTCAGAGGAGGGAAGGCGAAAATTGCCAGGTGCAGCGAACATGGAAAGAATGGAAGTGTCACAGACAGGCCCTAGTGCGCGAGCAGTGGGAAAGATTTCAATGGGGGCAGAAAGAACAGGGATGCCAGCGCTTGGAGGGGCTGACACAAGTGGCGTCAACACTGCCATACAGTTACCGGAAGCCTTTACTGCACCGGTCAGCATTGGACCTGTAGTTTGTGTGTATGATCTGAATTTAGGGGAAAGTAGTAGCCAGTTACAGACAGGACACGAAAAAGAATCAACTCAGAGGGAAATGTTACAATGGATGGGAATGGCCCATTTTTGGTGCCTGTGGAAGCTAGTGCTCCACTGCCAGCAACTTCAGACCCTTCAGGGGTGGGTGCTGGGTCTAATACAGTACAGTCAGATTCATTGGCAAATTCTCAGTCAGATTTGAGAATGTGGGAAGCTCCAGTTAGAGGATTCATGGGGAAGATATCGGCAGTGGGATTGAGTCAGGGAGCTTCTGGAGATCAGCATCTCTTACAGAATACTGTGTCAGAAGATTAGCAGAGGAATCAAAGTAGTGAAAGGGAAAGACAGACTAGTGTGTTGAGTCAGGGAATGATTAAGGCTACAATAAAGGCAGAATTGTTAGATGTAGTGAGGTTGAACGCAGAAGTAGACGAGATAATTAGTGGGAGCTTGCCTTTGGAAAGGATAAAACTGTATGACCAGGATGAGTTGTTGTTTGTGGCGAAGGGTATTATTCGTAAGGCAAGCACATGAGAAGTTGACCAAATTGGCCCAGAAGTATGATGTGGACATGTCCAAAACTAAAATGTTACACGGAAGTCATAGGTTAGATTGCAGTGAGCAGGAATTGGAAGAAAAAAGAATAATGGGTTTGTATACACACATTTTGGAGTTGGTCCTAGGAATATGTGCATGGAGCATGCTTCCAAGTGAGAAGAAAGGTGGTTTAAGAAGAAGTGTGTAAAGAAAGGAATAGAAGATAAGCATTCTTCGGAAGTGGAAGCTTTCCTATTGCGAGAGGTACAGAGTGGAGGATTTGTACCTGTGCCTTGGAACTGGGGTGATTTGGCAGCATTTACAAATGATTTTCCTCAGCTGAGGTAGTAAACTGCTGAATGGTACAAGCAAGTCAACTGCTTTGGAACAATCTCAAAAGTGTTGTAGTTTTATTTGAATACCTTGTTTGATATTGTTCTCCAGAATGATTTATGGGCTTTGTGTAAAATTGCTGTTTATTGGCCATCTGCTAAACCAGATAGAAATCCTGTAGTGCATGGCCCTTTGCCTGTGATTATGAAAAAGTTTGACCACATTGATGCAGTCTAAGGTCGCCCCACAGGACATTGATTGTTGCAAGATAGACCAAAACACCCAAGAGCCTAAAAATCAGTGAAAGACTACTATTAAAGGCTTTTGCAAGCATTCAAGCAGTACAATGGGGGATACTCTAGACCCTAAGGATATGGGACAATTTGTTTCCAAATTTGTGCTAGGATTGAGACCAGAGATTAGCATTTATGATTCAAACGCATTTGATCTGCTGGCTAAATAAGTCTGTAGATGAAATCCTGAGGTATGTCAGATACTGTAGTGATAAAGTAAAGTCCAAGCACGGGAAGATGAAAGACAAGCTAATGCTGGTACAAATGTGAAATGTGAAAGGGTAGAGCAGATACAGATAAATGGAGGAGCTTTGAGCCAGAAACAGGAGAGTAGTCAAGAAGGAGCCCAGAATGTGTTGGCCCATATGGGACAGGGAAGAGGAAGAGGAACGGATCCTAAGTCAGGAGTAGACTTGGATACCCTCAGGAAGACCACTGCCTGTCATTATTGTCACAAAATCAGACATTAGAAGCACGAGTTCCGAGCAAATCCAGCAAATTCAGTCCAAGATAAAGAGGTTGCACAAGTGCCTAATGTCATGAATGCAGTGACGAGACCTAGATCCATGAATGGGAGGGTTTGAGTCATCAGGTACACGTACCCCAACCTCTGAGAGTTTCACAGGGTAACCTAGTGCACCAGCAAAATCTTTTCATTGAGATTTTTGACTAGTTTGATTTGGACCTGTTGCAATGACGGTGCCCAGGGGGTAGGAAGACTGTGCTCTTTGAGCTGTTTTAGAGGTAGACCAGAGGGGACCATTTGTGAAGGCTGATGTTGATGGTCATCCCATTACATTCTTGATTGATACTGGTGCTACCTGTTACACTGTGAGATCTGAAGTAGTCCCAAACCTACCCCTCTCAGGACAATCGATTCAAGTTGTAGGAGTTGCCAATAAGAGAATGACAAATCCTTTGACAGATGAGCTACCTGTAAAAATAGGAACATTCCTGGACCGACAGCAGTTTATTGTGTGCGATTTAAGTCCAGTCTGTTTGTTGGGACGTGATCTTTTGTGTAGGTTGAACTGTATCGTCTACTGCATGCCCAGGGGAGTAGAATTATAGACTAATAATGATGATATTGCTTTTAAACTGGTGAACCAAAATTTTGCCACAGAAAAGTTCCCTGTGCTAATGGTAGATGACCTGCCATATGACTTGAGAGACGCTGTCTCTCCGGTGGTGTGGGACTTCATGGGAGAAGCGATAGGACTGATTCAAGAGTTGAGCCAGTTAAGATAGAGATAAATCCAAATTCTGAATTTCAGAGAACGCCTCAGTACAACCTGACCCAGGAAATGTGGTAGGAATAACACATCTGATTGAGTCAATGATAGAGCAAGGCATTCTGAAAGAGATCATATGAAGCCCATGCAACTCACCCATAATGGGGTTTCAGAAGCCGAGTGGGAAGTACTGGATCGTGCAGGACCTATGAAAGGTCAACACGATTGTTATTCCATATTGTCCTGTGGTACTGAATCCATCTGTGATCCTATTTGAAATCCCTTGTGAAGCAGAATGGTTTACAGGCATAGACTTGTATGAAGCATTCTTCTCGATACCCTTGCATGAGGCAAACCAATTTTTATTTGCTTTCCGCCTGGGAAACCGTGTGTTAATGTGGTGTTGTATTCCGCAAGGATATACTGAGAGCCTATCTTTCTTTAATCCCTTCGCTGTGACGCGAGTGTGGTGCTCTCTTATTCATGACGGCCCCACGTCATCATGAGTCACGGGCAGCGTGTGCTCATGGCGGCGTGGGGCCGTCATTACCCCGCCCACTCACTACTTTTAAGATATAATGCCGCATGGGCAAAGCGGCAGTTGGATGACGGCTCCAAACTGCCATGAGCACACTCCGCCCGTGGCTTGACGGCATGGTTAATCAGATTTAGAAAAAGAACCTTGAGTGTTTATTGCTGCCGCAGAGTTCAGTTCTTGCGCAATATATCGCTGACCTCCTGATTGCCTCAGAGACTGAGGGAGCTTTTACAGTTGATACTGGTGCTCTGTTAAATCACATGGTGGAAAATGGGCACAAGGTGTCCCTGAGAAAACTTCAGTACTATTTACCTGAGGTCCAGTATTTGGGTAATCATATTGAAAAAGGCAAGAGAAAGGTGTCACCAGACTGAATTGAGGCGATCATGCAAATTAATCCGCCAACTGCACAAAAGGCAGTCTGGATGTTTTTGGGAATGGTCGGCTATTATATTCAGTGTTTTCCATTTTTTAATTGAAGGTGTAGCCTTTTCAGAGACTGACGGCAAGGATGTGAGAGATCCGGTACCATGGAATAACAACTGTTTGGTTGACTTCTTGGAGCTGAGAGAGAGCCTGTGTCATGCTCCGGATCTGTTAATGCCTGCTTACAACAAAACATTCTCCTTGTTCTGTTGTGAGAGGGAGCATTGTGCTCTAGCTGTAATCATCCAGACACATGGGGGTGTCCGTAGACCAGTGGCCTCCTTCTCAGCTACATTAGATCCTGTAGCTTCAGCATTGCCCGGATGTTTCAGATCCGTTGCTGTAACTTGTATCAGCATTGGAAGATGTGAAAGTATTGTGATGGGTTATCCACTTAGTGTTTATGTTCTACACTCAGTTGAGCTCCTGATGACGAAAACCAAAACACAGTATCTGACTAACAATAGGCTTACCCGTTATGAGCAGGTTATATTGGCCTCAGAGTATGTTTCCTTGAAAAGATGTTCTATGTTAAATCCTGCTACCTTGTTGCCTATTCCGAATGTTGAAGGCGATGATTGTGAGGACCATGACTGTCTAAATGTGATTGAACTTTGTATCAAACCGAGACCCAACATTATTGATAAACCACTGCCTGAGTCAGATTAAGAGCTTTTTGTAGGTGGTTCATGTTTAGAAGACAGTGAGGGTCATCTGAGAGCAGTGTTTGCTGTCTGTGCAATTTCTGGAGTTGTGGAAGCTGCTTGGTTACAGGGAGTACACTCCAGACAAGTGGCTGAAATCATTGCTTTGACATGTGCATGCCTTGTTTCTAATCAAATCCGAGTCACCATCTATTCAGATAGCAAGTATGGATTTGGTGTGGCTCATGGTTACTAACAAATTCTGGATGTAACCTCACGGTTTAATATGTTATGTAAGTATGTGCTGTTTATTGAAATATTAGAACTTGAATAAAAAATAAAAATAAGGAAGCCGAAGCAAAGACATTTGTTAGCCAAAATATTTTTGCCTTAATCATGCAATGCTTTAGGGTACTAAAAGATTTGTGCAGGGGTGTGGTGACTCAAGTGGGTGAGAAAGCACCACCAGCGGATACTCCAGCACATTATATGGCAAAAAACGTAGGACTCCATATTATAGTCTGGCTTCAAAATTGGCTTAAGATTACTGGGAAGGAGAGAGATTTGGATTTTCCTTGTTATAGGTCATTCCAATTGGAAGTATTTTACCAGTTGAGGGGAGTGATATCTCCATTATGACCCCCACCTAGACCAACACAGTTTGAGGCATTAGATGCTTGGATATGGGCAGCTCACACAAAGAACAGGGAAAATCTCAGGGAAGGATGAAAAAAGCAATGAAGGCATATCAGGATGCACTGTAGGATGCACAGTTGAATAGGTGGAGAGTAGACACTATTGAGGTAGAAAGGCTGTACCCATCGTTAGTGAGAGAAGGAGTCACACGAAATAGGAGAATAGGAAAGGGGATGATGGAAGGGACACCCATGACAGCCTGTTAGTCAATATATTAGCAAAGCATCTTCCACCTTATAACCCACATTCAGAGGAGGGAAGGCGAAAATTGCCAGGTGCAGCGAACATGGAAAGAATGGAAGTGTCACAGACAGGCCCTTGTGCGCGAGCAGTGGGAAAGATTTCAATGGGGGCAGAAAGAACAGGGATGCCAGTGCTTGGAGGGGCTGACACAAGTGGCGTCAACACTGCCATACAGTTACCGGAAGCCTTTACTGTACCGGTCAGCATTGGACCTGTAGTTTGTGTGTATGATCTGAATTTAGGGGAAAGTAGTAGCCAGTTACAGACAGGACACGAAAAAGAATCAACTCAGAGGGAAATGTTACAATGGATGGGAATGGCCCATTTTTGGTGCCTGTGGAAGCTAGTGCTCCACTGCCAACAACTTCAGACTCTTCAGGGGTGGGTGCTGGGTCTAATACAGTACAGTCAGATTCATTGGCAAATTCTCAGTCAGATTTGAGAATGTGGGAAGCTCCAGTTAGAGGATTCATGGGGAAGATACCGGCGATGGGATCGAGTCAGGAAGCTTCTGGAGATCAGCATCTCTTACAGAATACTGTGTCAGAAGATTAGCAGAGGAATCAAAGTAGTGAAAGGGAAAGATAGACTAGTGTGTTGAGTCAGGGAATGATTAAGGCTACAATAACGGCAGAATTGTTAGATGTAGTGAGGTTGAACGCAGAAGTAGACGAGATAATTAGTGGGAGCTTGCCTTTGGAAAGGATAAAACTGTATGACCAGGATGAGTTGTTGTTTGTGGCGAAGGGCATTATTCGTAAGGCAAGCACATGAGAAGTTGACCAAATTGGCCCAGAAGTATGATGTGGACATGTCCAAAACTAAAATGTTACACGGAAGTCATAGGTTAGATTGCAGTGAGCAGGAATTGGAAGAAAAAAGGATAATGGGTTTGAATACACACATTTTGGAGTTGGTCCTAGGAATATGTGCATGGAGCATGCTTCCAAGTGAGAAGAAAAGTGGTTTAAGAAGAAGTGTGTAAAGAAAGGAATAGAAGGTAAGCATCCTTCTGAAGTGGAAGCTTACCTATTGCGAGAGGTACAGAGTGGAGGATTTGTACCTGT
This sequence comes from Lissotriton vulgaris, assembly GCF_964263255.1. Classification (NCBI taxonomy): domain Eukaryota; kingdom Metazoa; phylum Chordata; class Amphibia; order Caudata; family Salamandridae; genus Lissotriton; species Lissotriton vulgaris. Next base: position 886,741,642 of record NC_141694.1, read on the forward strand.
GCCTTGGAACAGGGGTGAGTTGGCAGCATTTACAAATGATTTTCCTCAGCTGAGGTAGTAAACTGCTGAATGGTACAAGCAAGTCAACTGCTTTGGAACAATCTCAAAAGTGTTGTAGTTTTATTTGAATACCTTGTTTGATATTGTTGTCCAGAATGATTTATGGGCTTTGTGTAAAATTGCTGTTTATTGGCCATCTGCTAAACCAGATAGAAATCCTGTAGTGCATGGCCCTTTGCCTGTGATTATGAAAAAGTTTGACCACATTGATGCAGTCTAAGGTCGCCCCACAGGACATTGATTGTTGCAAGATAGACCAAACCACCCAAGAGCCTAAAAATCAGTGAAAGACTACTATTAGAGGCTTTTGCAAGCATTCAAGCAGTACAATGGGGGATACTCTAGACCCTAAGGATATGGGACAATTTGTTTCCAAGTTTGTGCTAGGATTGAGACCAGAGATTAGCATTTATGATTCAAACGCATTTGATCTGCTGGCAAAATAAGTCTGTAGATGAAATCCTGAGGTATGTCAGATACTGTAGTGATAAAGTAAAGTCCAAGCACGGGAAGATGAAAGACAAGCTAATGCTGGTACAGATGTGAAATGTGGAAAGGGTAGAGCAGATACAGATAAACGGAGGAGCTTCGAGCCAGAAACAGGAGAGTAGTCAAGAAGGATCCCAGAATGTGTTGGCCCATATGGGACAGGGAAGAGGAAGAGGAACGGATCCTAAGTCAGGAGTAGACTTGGATACCCTCAGGAAGACCACTGCCTGTCATTATTGTCACAAAATCAGGCATTGGAAGCACGAGTTCCGAGCAAATCCAGCAAATTCAGTCCAAGATAAAGAGGTTGCACAAGTGCCTAATGTCATGAATGCATTGACGAGACCTAGATCCATGAATGGGAGGGTTTGAGTCATCAGGTACACGTACCCCAACCTCTGAGAGTTTCACAGGGTAACCTAGTGCACCAGCAAAATCCTTTCATTGAGATTTTTGACTAGTTTGATTTGGACCTGTTGCAATGACGGTGCCCAGGGGGTAGGAAGACTGTGCTCTTTGAGCTGTTTTAGAGGTAGACCAGAGGGGACCATTTGTGAAGGCTGATGTTGATGGTCATCCCATTACATTCTTGATTGATACTGGTGCTACCTGTTACACTGTGAGATCTGAAGTAGTCCCAAACCTACCCCTCTCAGGACAATCGATTCAAGTTGTAGGAGTTGCCAATAAGAGAATGACAAATCCTTTGACAGATGAGCTACCTGTAAAAATAGGAACATTCCTGGACCGACAGCAGTTTATTGTGTGCGATTTAAGTCCAGTCTGTTTGTTGGGACGTGATCTTTTGTGTAGGTTGAACTGTATCGTCTACTGCATGCCCAGGGGAGTAGAATTATAGACTAATAATGATGATATTGCTTTTAAACTGGTGAACCAAAATTTTGCCACAGAAAAGTTCCCTGTGCTAATGGTAGATGACCTGCCATATGACTTGAGAGACGCTGTCTCTCCGGTGGTGTGGGATTTCATGGGAGAAGCAATAGGACTGATTCAAGAGTTGAGCCAGTTAAGATAGAGATAAATCCAAATTCTGAATTTCAGAGAACGCCTCAGTACAACCTGACCCTGGAAATGTGGTAGGAATAACACATGTGATTGAGTCAATGATAGAGCAAGGCATTCTGAAAGAGATCATATGAAGCCCATGCAACTCACCCATAATGGGGTTTCAGAAGCAAAGTGGGAAGTACTGGATCGTGCAGGACCTATGAAAGGTCAACACAATTGTTATTCCATATTGTCCTGTGGTACTGAATCCATCTGTGATCCTATTTGAAATCCCTTGTGAAGCAGAATGGTTTACAGGCATAGACTTGTATGAAGCATTCTTCTCGATACCCTTGCATGAGGCAAACCAATTTTTATTTGCTTTCCGCCTGGGAAACCGTGTGTTAATGTGGTGTTGTATTCCGCAAGGATATACTGAGAGCCTATCTTTCTTTAATCCCTTCGCTGTGACGCGAGTGCGGTGCTCCCTTACTCATGACGGCCCCACGTCATCATGAGTCACGGGCAGCGTGTGCTCATGGCGGCGTGGGGCCGTCATTACCCCGCCCACTCACTACTTCGGGGAATTAATGCCGCATGGGCAAAGCGGCAGTTGGATGACGGCTCCAAACTGCCATGAGCACACTCCGCCCGTGGCTTGACGGCATGGTTAATCAGATTTAGAAAAGAACCTTGAGTGTTTATTGCTGCCGCAGAGTTCAGTTCTTGCGCAATATATCGCTGACCTCCTGATTGCCTCAGAGACTGAGGGAGCTTTTACAGTTGATACTGGTGCTCTGTTATATCACATGGTGGAAAATGGTCACAAGGTGTCCCTGAGAAAACTTCAGTACTGTTTACCTGAGGTCCAGTATTTGGGTAATCATATTGAAAAAGGCAAGAGAAAGGTGTCACCAGACTGAATTGAGGCGATCATGCAAATGAATCCGCCAACTGCACAAAAGGCAGTCTGGATGTTTTTGGGAATGGTCGGCTATTATATTCAGTGTTTTCCATTTTTTAATTGAAGGCGAAGCCTTTTCAGAGACTGACGGCAAGGATGTGAGAGATACGGTACCATGGAATAACAACTGTTTGGTTGACTTCTTGGAGCTGAGAGAGAGCCTGTGTCATGCTCCGGATCTGTTAATGCCTGCTTACAACAAAACATTCTCCTTGTTCTGTTGTGAGAGGGAGCATTGTGCTCTAGCTGTAATCATCCAGACACATGGGGGTGTCCGTAGACCAGTGGCCTCCTTCTCAGCTACATTAGATCCTGTAGCTTCAGCATTGCCCGGATGTTTCAGATCCGTTGCTGTAACTTGTATCAGCATTGGAAGATGTGAAAGTATTGTGATGGGTTATCCACTTAGTGTTTATGTTCTACACTCAGTTGAGCTCCTGATGACGAGCACCAAAACACATTATCTGACTAACAATAGGCTTACCCGTTATGAGCAGGTTTTATTGGTCTCAGAGTATGTTTCCTTGAAAAGATGTTCTATGTTAAATCCTGCTACCTTGTTGCCTATTCCGAATGTTGAAGGCAAAGATTGTGAGGGCCATGACTGTCTAAATGTGACTGAACTTTGTATCAAACCGAGACCCAACATTATTGATAAACCACTGCCTGAGTCAGGTCAAGGGCTTTTTGTAGGTGGTTCATGTTTAGAAGACAGTGAGGGTCATCTGAGAGCAGTGTTTGCTGTCTGTGCAATTTCTGGAGTTGTGGAAGCTGCTTGGTTACAGGGAGTACACTCCAGACAAGTGGCTGAAATCATTGCTTTGACATGTGCATGCCTTGTTTCTAATCAAATCCGAGTCACCATCTATTCAGATAGCAAGTATGGATTCGGTGTGGCTCATGATTACTAACAAATTCTGGATGTAACCTCACGGTTTAATATGTTATGTAAGTATGTGCTGTTTATTGAAATATTAGAACTTGAATAAAAAATTTAAAAAATAAAAATAAGGAAGCCGAAGCAAAGACATTTGTTAGCCAAAAAATGTTTGCCTTAATCATGCGATGCTTTAGGGTACTACAAGATTTGTGCAGGGGTGTGGTGACTCAAGTGGGTGAGAAAGCACCACCAGCGGATACTCCAGCACATTATATGGCAAAAAACGTAGGACTCCATACTATAGTCTGGCTTCAAAATTTGCTTAAGATTACTGGGAAGGAGAGAGATTTGGCTTTTCCTTGTTATAGGTCATTCCAATTGGAAGTATTTTACCAGTTGAGGGGAGTGATATCTCCATTAAGACCCCCACCTAGACCAACACAGTTTGAGGCATTAGATGCTTGGATATGGGCAGCTCACACAAAGAACAGGGAAAATCTCAGGGAAGGATGAAAAAAGCAATGAAGGCATATCAGGATGCACTGTAGGATGCACAGTTGAATAGGTGGAGAGTAGACACTATTGAGGTAGAAAGGCTGTACCCATTGTTAGTGAGAGAAGGAGTCACACGAAATAGGAGAATAGGAAAGGGGATAATGGAAGGGACACCCATGACAGCCTGTTAGTCAATATATTAGCAAAGCATCTTCCACCTTATAACCCACATTCAGAGGAGGGAAGGCGAAAATTGCCAGGTGCAGCGAACATGGAAAGAATGGAAGTGTCACAGACTGGCCCTAGTGCGCGAGCAGTGGGAAAGATTTTAATGGGGGCAGAAAGAACAGGGATGCCAGCGCTTGGAGGGGCTGACACAAGTGGCGTCAACACTGCCATACAGTTACTGGAAGCCTTTACTGCACCGGTCAGCATTGGACCTGTAGTTTGTGTGTATGATCTGAATTTAGGGGAAAGTAGTAGCCAGTTACAGACAGGACACGAAAAAGAATCAACTCAGAGGGAAATGTTACAATGGATGGGAATGGCCCATTTTTGGTGCCTGTGGAAGCTAGTGCTCCACTGCCAGCAACTTCAGACCCTTCAGGGGTGGGTGCTGGGTCTAATACAGTACAGTCAGATTCATTGGCAAATTCTCAGTCAGATTTGAGAATCTGGGAAGCTCCAGTTAGAGGATTCATGGGGAAGATACCGGCGGTGGGATCGAGTCAGGGAGCTTCTGGAGATCAGCATCTCTTACAGAATACTGTGTCAGAAGATTAGCAGAGGAATCAAAGTAGTGAAAGGGAAAAACAGACTAGTGTGTTGAGTCAAGGAATGATTAAGGCTACAATAAAGGCAGAATTGTTAGATGTAGTGAGGTTGAACGCAGAAGTAGACAAGATAATTAGTGGGAGCTTGCCTTTGGAAAGGATAAAACTGTATGACCAGGATGAGTTGTTGTTTGTGGCGAAGGGTATTATTCGTAAGGCAAGCACATGAGAAGTTGACCAAATTGGCCCAGAAGTATGATGTGGACATGTCCAAAACTAAAATGTTACACGGAAGTCATAGGTTAGATTGCAGTGATCAGGAATTGGAAGAAAAAAGGATAATGGGTTTGAATACACACATTTTGGAGTTGGTCCTAGGAATATGTGCATGGAGCATGCTTCCAAGTGAGAAGAACGGTGGTTTAAGAAGAAGTGTGTAAAGAAAGGAATAGAAGATAAGCATCCTTCGGAAGTGGAAGCTTACCTATTCCGAGAGGTACAGAGTGGAGGATTTGTACCTGTGCCTTGGAACAGGGGTGATTTGGCAGCATTTACAAATGATTTTCCTCAGCAGAGTTCGTAAACTGCTGAATGGTACAAGCAAGTCAACCGCTTTGGAACAATCTCAGAAGTGTTGTAGTTTTATTTGAATACCTTGTTTGATATTGTTGTCCAGAATGATTTATGGGCTTTGTGTAAAATTGCTGTTTATTGGCCATCTGCTAAACCAGATAGAAATCCTGAAGTGCATGGCCCTTTGCCTGTGATTATGAAAAAGTTTGACCCTATTGATGCAGTCTAAGGTCGCCCCACAGGACATTGATTGTTGCAAGATAGACCAAACCACCCAAGAGCCTAAAAATCAGTGAAAGCCTACTATTAGAGGCTTTTGCAAGCATTCAAGCAGTACAATGGGGGATACTCTAGACCCTAAGGATATGGGACAATTTGTTTCCAAGTTTGTGCTAGGATTGAGACCAGAGATTAGCATTTATGATTCAAACGCATTTGATCTGCTGGCAAAATAAGTCTGTAGATGAAATCCTGAGGTATGTCAGATACTGTAGTGATAAAGTAAAGTCCAAGCACAGGAAGATGAAAGACAAGCTAATGCTGGTACAGATGTGAAATGTGGAAAGGGTAGAGCAGATACAGATAAATGGAGGAGCTTTGAGCCAAAAACAGGAGAGTAGTCAAGAAGGAGCCCAGAATGTGTTGGCCCATATGGGACAGGGAAGAGGAAGAGGAACGGATCCTAAGTCAGGAGTAGACTTGGATACCCTCAGGAAGACCACTGCCTGTCATTATTGTCACAAAATCAGGCATTGGAAGCACGAGTTCCGAGCAAATCCAGCAAATTCAGTCCAAGATAAAGAGGTTGCACAAGTGCCTAATGTCATGAATGCAGTGACGAGACCTAGATCCATGAATGGGAGGGTTTGAGTCATCAGGTACACGTACCCCAACCTCTGAGAGTTTCACAGGGTAACCTAGTGCACCAGCAAAATCCTTTCATTGAGATTTTTGACTAGTTTGATTTGGACCTGTTGCAATGACGGTGCCCAGGGGGTAGGAAGACTGTGCTCTTGGAGCTGTTTTAGAGGTAGACCAGAGGGGAGCATTTGTGAAGGCTGATGTTGATGGTCATCCCATTACATTCTTGATTGATACTGGTGCTACCTGTTACACTGTGAGATCTGAAGTAGTCCCAAACCTACCCCTCTCAGGACAATCGATTCAAGTTGTAGGAGTTGCCAATAAGAGAATGACAAATCCTTTGACAGATGAGCTACCTGTAAAAATAGGAGCATTCCTGGACCGACAGCAGTTTATTGTGTGCAATTTAAGTCCAGTCTGTTTGTTGGGACGTGATCTTTTGTGTAGGTTTAACTGTATCGTCTACTGCATGCCCAGGGGAGTAGAATTATAGACTAATAATGATGATATTGCTTTTAAACTGGTGAACCAAAATTTTGCCGCAGAAAAGTTCCCTGTGCTAATGGTAGATGACCTGCCATATGACTTGAGAGACGCTGTCTCTCCGGTGGTGTGGGACTTCATGGGAGAAGCGATAGGACTGATTCAAGAGTTGAGCCAGTTAAGATAGAGATAAATCCAAATTCTGAATTTCAGAGAACGGCTCAGTACAACCTGACCCTGGAAATGTGGTAGGAATAACACATGTGATTGAGTCAATGATAGAGCAAGGCATTCTGAAAGAGATCATATGAAGCCCATGCAACTCACCCATAATGGGGTTTCAGAAGCTGAGTGGGAAGTACTGGATCGTGCAGGACCTATGAAAGGTCAACACGATTGTTATTCCATATTGTCCTGTGGTACTGAATCCATCTGTGATCCTATTTGAAATCCCCTGTGAAGCAGAATGGTTTACAGGCATAGACTTGTATGAAGCATTCTTCTCGATACCCTTGCATGAGGTAAACCAATTTTTATTTGCTTTCCGCCTGGGAAACCGTGTGTTAATGTGGTGTTGTATTCCGCAAGGATATACTGCGAGCCTATCTTTCTTTAACCCCTTCGCTGTGACGCGAGTGCGGTGCTCCCTTACTCATGACGGCCCCACGTCATCATGAGTCACGGGCAGCGTGTGCTCATGGCGGCGTGGGGCCGTCATTACCCCGCCCACTCACTACTTCGGGGAATTAATGCCGCATGGGCAAAGCGGCAGTTGGATGACGGCTCCAAACTGCCATGAGCACACTCCGCCCGTGGCTTGACGGCGTGGTTAATCAGATTTAGAAAAAGAACCTTGAGTGTTTATTGCTGCCGCAGAGTTCAGTTCTTGCGCAATATATCGCTGACCTCCTGATTGCCTCAGAGACTGAGGGAGCTTTTACAGTTGATACTGGTGCTCTGTTAAATCCCATGGTGGAAAATGGGCACAAGGTGTCCCTGAGAAAACTTCAGTACTGTTTACCTGAGGTCCAGTATTTGGGTAATCATATTGAAAAAGGCAAGAGAAAGGTGTCACCAGACTGAATTGAGGCGATCATGCAAATTAATCCGCCAACTGCACAAAAGGCAGTCTGGATGTTTTTGGGAATGGTCGGCTATTATCTTCAGTGTTTTCCATTTTTTAATTGAAAGTGAAGCCTTTTCAGAGACTGACGGCAAGGATGTGAGAGATCCGGTACCATGGAATAACAACTGTTTGGTTGCCTTCTTGGAGCTGAGAGAGATCCTGTGTCATGCTCCGGATCTGTTAATGCCTGCTTACAACAAAACATTCTCCTTGTTCTGTTGTGAGAGGGAGCATTGTGCTCCAGCTGTAATCATCCAGACACATGGGGGTGTCCGTAGACTAGTGGCCTCCTTCTCAGCTACTTTAGATCCTGTAGCTTCAGCATTGCCCGGATGTTTCAGATCCGTTGCTGTAACTTGTATTAGCATTGGAAGATGTGAATGTATTGTGATGGGTTATCCACTTAGTGTTTATGTTCTACACTCAGTTGAGCTCCTGATGACGAGAACCAAAACACAGTATCTGACTAACAATAGACTTACCCGTTATGAGCAGGTTATATTGGCCTCAGAGTATGTTTCCTTGAAAAGATGTTCTATGTTAAATCCTGCTACCTTGATGCCTATTCCGAATGTTGAAGGCGAAGATTGTGAGGACCATGACTGTCTAAATGTGACTGATCTTTGTATCAAACCGAGACCCAACATTATTGATAAACCACTGCCTGAGTCAGATCAAGGGCTTTTTGTAGGTGGTTCATGTTTAGAAGACAGTGAGGGTCATCTGAGAGCAGTGTTTGCTGTCTGTGCAATTTCTGGAGTTGTGGAAGCTGCTTGGTTACAGGGAGTACACTCCAGACAAGTGGCTGAAATCATTGCTTTGACATGTGCATGCCTTGTTTCTAATCAAATCCGAGTCACCATCTATTCAGATAGCAAGTATGGATTCGGTGTGGTTCATGACTTTGGACAGCAATTGTCACAGAGGGGGTTCATAACATCATCAGGAACTCCTATCCTAACTTTTGGAAGCTTTACCGCAGCCCAAGGAAGTGGCAGTAGTAAAATGTACAGCCCGTGGGAAGGGGGAAGATTTTGTTACTAAGGGTAACCGATTGGTGGATGAAATTGCAAGCTTTTGTGCTATACATGCTTGCATTTTTTATGGGAAATACTCAGGAGAGAGCACAGAAAGGACCAAGCTCCCCATGAAACTAGCCTTAGCATACACTTGGGATGAGGTCAAGCGTCTGCAGGGAGAAGTGTCAGACCAAGAAGAAGCTGGTTGGATTAAGGCAGGTTGTGAGAAAAGAGATGATAGCATTTGGGTTTCAACAGAAGGTAGAGCAGCGTTACCGGATTGTTTTTAAAGTCCTATAGCAAGGCAGATTCATGAACCAGTTCACATTGGGAGAGATGCTATGGTGCGAGTGTTCAGACAAACATGGTTCAATCCAAAGTTTTTCATGTTTGCTGAAGCAGTGTGCCACAGGTGTGTTACATTTCAACAGATGACTGCTGGAAAGAAAAAATGTGGTTGCACTGAGAAACATTGGGAGTTCGGGAGGTCATTTTATTAGGATCCAGCTTGACTTCATTGAGATGCTCTGGTGCAATGGACTGAGATACATTTTGGTGGTGGTGTGTGTCTTCTCACAGTGGATTAAGACCCAACCAGCTAGGAGGTGTGGTAGTCTAACAGTGGCAAAGTTATTCTTAGAGAGTTAATACAAAAGTTCGGATTTCCAACTTTGTTAGCGTCGTATAGAGGAACACATTTCCACAGTGAGATCATGAAACAGTTGTGTACTGCATTACAAGCTGACCAGCGGATGCACTGTAGTTATAGGCCGAAAGTGTCTGGGGTGGTGGGGCAAATTAATAGGACTCTTAAGATAAGGATGGCAAAAGTGTGCTCTTAGACGTCTTTGATTTGGCCTGATTCATTACCGTTGGTGCTAAATCAAGCTGTTGTGGTTCTTGTCGAAGCTGGTGTCCCACTGTTTTAGTTTACTTTTATTTGGCAGAGTTACTTAAAACCATTGCTACAAACAAGTCATTGCAAGTTCAAAAGTTAAAATCGATTAAAAAACATTATAATATTGCATTCCGTTAATAAAAATTATTATTCTAGCAACGTCAGTCTCTTTCCATGTCAGCTGCAGTGCCGATCTGATTTCACATTTTCTTCTCCACTTTTCCTAAAAATTTCACAAGCCTGCAGTTAAGCTGCGTGTCCCATGGTGAAAAGCACGCTAACACAGCTTGCCTCCGTGTACGGATGCCTCTCTGATTGAAAAGTGGTTTTAAAAGCTGTCTCCTTTCCTCTGTTAGGTCTTTGCACGTACAGATGAGATGCAGCATATCTTCCTCCGCTGTCCCACACAGACGGCATTTAAAATCAGATAGTTTTTTCAGCGAATGTGGAAAGTGCCTTGTGCATGGCAACACGCCTAGTCTGTATTTTAAAATTTTAATTTTTATATGTTTGGTGAAGCCGGAAACTAAGTACTTTTGTGGAGCCAGAGAAGAGTAAGTGCCTAGGGTCAACCAGCCATGCGACCTCTTTGCTAGGGCTGCCTTGTCTTCAATCCAAGATTCAATTTTTACAATTTTCTTTGTAGCTTTTTTGAAAAGACAGTGGCTTGTCGGGGTTGCCTAAAGGTCAGTTAGGCCCAGGATTGACACACTAGTAGCTAAATATTTCGCTGCTGGAGATGACTGTTTGTATTGTAACTCAGTCCATAAGTGCCAGTTTAAGGTGCCAGGTTTAGATTTCCTGACTCTGTCCCAGAAAATAACTGTTGCACCTTTCCTTGCAACAGTCTGTTTTTGCACGCCAAACTCAAGCCTGATTTGTGCTGGAGAGACTCGTGTAGGGAGACCTAAGATCATTCTGTATACTTTAGCAACCACGGTGTCCAAGAGCTTGGAATCCCTTCCTCTCTGTGCCTCGCTCCCGTAAGTTATTGTTGGAAGAAGTTGTGCTCGTATAACTTCGACCAAAGGGGTGAGTGAGGGGCCAGTTAATCTGGAGTTTAGGTTTCTCATTGACACAGCTAAGGCTATGCCTTTCCTTTTGAATACATCTCTTTGGGTTACAAAATGGCCGCCTTTATCAATAATCACCCCCAGATATTTATACTCTGAGACTGAATCTTTTTGGATCTTATCCCAAGACCAGACAGGTATTTTCTTCAGGTTCTTTTTTGATTGTCATGGTTTTGGTTTTCTCCAGGTTGATGGTTAAGTCATTAGCCTCAGAGTATTGGGATGTGATGTCTAGAAGACGCTGCAGACCCACCTTCGTTTGACTAATCAATACTAGGTCATCAGCGTAAAGGACACATGGTAGTGTTAGATTCCCAATCTTTGGGGAGTGTGAGTTGCAGGCATTTTAATAACGGAAAAAGATCTGCAAGAAACAGGTTGAATAGCGTTGGGTCCAGTACACAGTCTTGCTTAAGGCCTTTTGTTGTCGGAATTTTCCTAGATAGCGTTGACCTGTCGCCGAGCTTTACTTGCACCCAAGTTTCAGTGTGCAAGTTGATTAACAGGTTCAATAAAACCTGGGAAATGCCCCAGCCTGCCAGTTTCAACCAGAGTTTCTGTCGGTTCACATGGTCAAAGGCTGCCCGGTAATCGATAAAGCATAAATGTAGTGGTGTTCTTGTGGCCTCAGCCTTATCAATTAACATAGCCATTGTTGTTATGTTTGTCGAGGTCCCCACACATTTAGAGAAGCCTGTTTGATTTAGTGGAATGATTGAGTTTTCTTCCGCCCAAAGTTGCAGTTCATCCAGCAGTGTCCAAGCAAAGTATTTTGCATCATTGTCCAAGAGGGCGACTAACCGATAACTTTTAGGGAGGGACTTATCACCTGATTTGTAGATTGGTGAAATAATCGAGATCCTCCAAGATGGAGGGAGTCGGCCTGTTGTTCTTATTTCCCAGAACAAGGGGCTAAGAGCCTTTGCCCAGTATTCTATGTTTTGTTTATAGAGCACAGGTGGCCCCAGATCCCCTGCTTGCCTTCCCTTCTTGATGTACTTATTAATTGATTTTGTATAATCACTTAAAGGAATAAGTCCAGATGATTCTCCTTCAAACAGTTCCTCAGAAATTAAATTTCCCTCATTGACTTGATGCTTTGAGATCCTATGCCGCTTTGTAGAATCTATGCTGGTTTCAGCGTGCGAAGCAGACCTTCCTTGCTTAAAGTGGTTTCCAAGGAAAGTGGCCCAGTTCTCTTCAGACATATTTGAAGACAGGCCCTCGTGCGTTGGGTGAGTAAATCTTTTTATAGTTTCCCAAAATCTCGCACTGTTTTTTAGTTTAGTGTCCGCATGCAGTTTTGCCCATAAGGTATCCTCGTTGTTGTGCCTGGCTTCCCAGATCGCTCGCTTTAAGCATGATTTCTGTTGTCGCAAGTCAACAAATTTTATGATGTCAGTTGGATCCTGGCGCACCTGCCGCAAAGAGTAATTAATGCCTTTTTTTATGGATTTTATCCTACTCTTTTGTTGCATGGTAAAGTTATCAAGTCCCTGCGTTGTATTAGATTTAATTGGGGCGGAGTAAGTCGTATCCAAGGCGTGAGTAAAGCTTATCCATTTCTCTATTTCATTGTCCCCAACCCATGATTGAAATAGACTTTTAGCATTTTCCTGAAAGTTATCTTGCGATGCCAGCGTGAATTTTATTTTCCTGAGGTTAATAGTTGCTACTGTGCCAGGTAAGCCCTTCCATTTTGTAAATCCAGGAATATTTGTATGCAAAGTAAGTTCCTGGGGCCAGTGATCGCTGTCAGCTTTATCTCCCATATTAAATGGAAAAATGTCTTTGAAGAGAGTTAGGGACACAAAGGTGTAATCCAGCGTTGAATTTTTTGTTAAGGAATGATGAATAAATGAAGGGGGTGTATCGCCTGTGATTCTTCCATTTGTTGCTCGCAGCATAAGATGTTCAAGATCATCTATAAGAAGCTGACCAATTTTGGAGGGAGCTGCTGCTGAATTACTTCCCTGATGCGGTATGTCCCATAACTGGTTATGTAAAGAGACTTCCTCTGCTTTTGATGAGCCAAGTAGATGTAGATTAAAGTCTCCTGTCAGTATCATGTCCGATGTGTTGATTTCGCTCAAAAAAGACTCTACGAAGTTGACCAATTGCTTTGCGTTATCAGATTTCCTCTTAGGATGTATGTATGTATTTATTATTATTATCTTGTTGTGCCTATATGATGGCCTTTTTATGGATGAAATCTTAATAGCGAAAGTTTCCAGTGTTAGAGCAACTTGATGGACTGAATTTGTGCAGTTGTTGCTTACGTAAGTCACTAGACCACCCTGGAGATGACCGAATCTTGTTCTTCTAAGAGCTGGGGCAAAGAACCGTAGATATCCTTGTAGGTGAGGTGGATCCATTAACCATGTCTCCTGGAGGGCAATGATGTGGAATGACTTTAGATAATTCATGGTGGCGCAGTCTGGCAACTTGCTTTTTAAGCCATTGATGTTCCAGGAGCATATCCGTAATAGATTTATTTCACCTTCTAAGAGATTATGCCTGCAATCCTGTCATTTACTTATTTCATGCTTGGAGACTACCACTCTCATGGGCCATCTTGGGTCTTCGTAGCAGGGGTCTCGATAGGAGTGATTCTGACAGTGGCTCCTATTGTCCTGAGACTGCCTCAGGTTAACCGGTGAGGGACCCCTTGCCCCTCTCAATATTGATTTAGAGGCGTTAGGTCGTTCGGACACCCAACCATTCCCTTGATTTTGTAATAGAGCTGCTGGATAACCAGAAGAGGTGAAGGGTTTTAGTTCTATGCCCCAATTTTCAAATATCGATGATTCCAATAAGATTTTTTGGGCAATGAGTTCCGACCCCCATGTTGTCCGTGTGGACTCACCCCCACTTAGGCCTCCATGATTGAAAACTCAACTGAGTCCAAATCTTTTGAGTTTACATCCCTTAATGAGGGTATATGTGAAAATAAGCGAAGAATATTACCTCGATTCAATGTGTCGTGAGCCCCTCTAGATCTATATACTGGAACAAATTCTATTGTTTTCATATTCCTTATGGGCTTTTTTACTGGATTATCACTTTGTGGTCTGTTGATACACTCATGGGTGTTTGTACTTGGGTTAAATGACTTTACAATAGTTCCTGGCCTGCTCTGGGTATCTGAAGATGTATTTATGGCAGCCCCAGCATAGAGTTGCCTCGTAGATTCCACGCAGGAGGATTCAGTTCATAAAATCTCATGTTTAGGTTCTATATGTTCATCTTCTCCAATTTTGGGAGCAGAGACCAGCAGATAGGTTGGCGTCCTTCCTAATTGCCAGTCAGGCTGGTTACCAGAGACGGTGATTGTAGAAAATGTGCTGTCTTTAAATGTAGTTCCTGCAAATGATCAATGGAAAATAAGATCCTGTGCAATAGGATCTTTTATCTTCATTTCATGTTGTAATAGTTGATGTTCAGCTTCTTCCCTGGGTAAATCGCAGTCCTTGGGAGTTCGGGTTCTTCCGATTTACCCTGATGGATTTTGTTGCGCGCAGCCCTCTAGAGCCGGCTCTTGTTTGAGGTTTGAGAGCAACCCTGGCCCGGTGCTCGATGTCCTCAGATGTATATTGCCCTTCTCCTCTAAAGGACTTTGATTAACTAAGTCAGGTTTAGGAGATGGAAGATCATTGAAAAGACGAGCAAAATCCTCTTTTTTTGTGATTATTTTTTGGTTCCTGCATTTTCTCCTCTGAGTTCGCCTTTGTTTGGCATTAGAGGTTGCCCTTCTTTCTGCTGGCTTTTCTTCTAGACCCCAAGAAAATCCTGTTGCTAGTTCCTGCTTCTTAATGTCCTTGTCTTTAATTGGAGATCCTGTGCTTACAGGGTTTGTGGCAGGCTTTATCAGACATTGGTCTTTCATGTTTTTTATGATTGTTCCATGCTTGACTTCCACCGGGTAGGAGGCCTTATTGCTGTGCTCGGTGTTATTCCGTGCAGACTCTTTAACTTGGGCGCACAAGTCCTCCAATATCAGGGGGAGAGAAGTAAGTTTGTCAACTATTGGGCAGCAGCCGGAGTTTATCCCCCGAACTTGTTGTTTCCCATGAGAGCTCTGGAAGAGTAAGTTCCGTGCCCCGAGTTTTACGTCAATTGCCACCACAAACACAGCCAATGTGTTCAATAAAGTGAACTGGGCGTCCATTTTGTCCGACTGGTATTGGAGTGCTTCTACCAACAGTTGCACTGTCTTTAGTAAGCTGGCCTGGGCATTTTCAGAGTTCAGCTGCTGGTGAGCTTTGGTTCCTAACTCAGGTGTTGGTGAGAGGACCTCCCTGCCCTGAGGCTCTTTCAGTTTTATGTTCTCTGCTGGAGTTTTCACCACTGAAGGGGAATTATGGGTATTTAACTTGAGTTTCTCCGGTGTTTGTTGTATATGGTTTATCAATGAGTTATCCCAATCCAACTCATCCAACTTCTGTATTTCCTTCACGTTTTCAGGCTTATGTCCAAGTACTGGTTCACTGATGTGTGGCGTTGATGACAATAATTGACAAAACTTTGGCGATGGTGTCAAGCTGATCCTTGGTCTTTTAACACTAATGGGTGGAGAACCTATCTCTATTATGGACTGATCCTGGTTTGCTATGCAGTTATTTCCCAAACCCCTGCTGTAGGTTTTCACTGCGTCCTTCTCCTTTTTATGTCCTTGAGGTGTTACCGTCTTGTTTGATGTTTCTAATTCGCTTGATGAAATTGCTTTTGATATATTGGTTTATGGGTCATCCTGTGAGCCCTGCTGCAGTGGCAATAGTTTAAGTTTGCGTTGTGCAGCTGATGTTAGGTCCAAAGTGATCTGTGGATTGTGAGTTGGTTTATTTGAGAATATGAACGGTGAAATCGGAGTTTTAAGGCCTTGTGCTGGGATTGAACTTGATAAAAGAGTGTCCCCCAGATTTTTTAGGAACTGACATTTTGTGTAGATTTTGGGCTGTAACCATTTTTGACACTTTTGGGTGTGTCCTTGCTCCAAGATGATGCCACTTATATTCAAACCCACATCTGGGGATAGTCTGCTGGTTCCAGATTTGTTTTGGGTAAGTGACTCAGCCAAGCTATCCTTAGATGACAGTGGTTCCCTTTTGCGCTTGCTTATTTTTTTTTCTTTTTTTGTTCCAGATGAGCACCCCCTAACCCTACCAGATCTCATTTCTTTGTTAGGGGTGATGACAGAAACGTTGGTTGGCCTCCCTGACTTTGGCCTTTATTCAGTATTTCACACGCACAGTGCAATTTAAAGTCGTCAAAGAACACACAACAGAACCTTGAAGAGGTTCCCGATTTCCAGCTAGCTCCCCTGTCTGCAATTACACACACTTGAAGTTACACCACTTGAAGACTGCAAATTCCCAAAGTTCCTCTCTCAATTCTATGGCCTCCCCTCTTCTGTAGCTGTATAGCTTTGGAACGAGTACTAATGCTGGTAGTTAATGGAATAAGCAAATCAAATATATAATTTTAAAATCTTTCTTCCAGCTATGCTTAGCTTTTCAAACTGGACTTTTGCATCTCACACTGGTTAATGCTAAGATCTTATTTCTAAATCAAATCACATTGGAAGATGGCCCCTCTGCAATTCAAAGTTGGTTTTTCTAGCTGGATACCTGTTTGGTGTCACGAGTGTCAGCTGCTCCTCAATAGTGTGACGCCTGTACTGAGCTCCTCTGTGCTCCTTTTCTGCGTGTGTTTCTGGGCAGACCTGCTCAGTCCTTTGTCCTCGGACCTCAGCAGGATAATAGCAAGATAACAGCCTGAAAATCAGCCTGCTTATGGGTGGGGGTGCTAGGGAGCACCTCCTTAGCTCCGCTCCCCCCCCTTCGACTCACCAAGCTGCTCAACTCCGGCCCCTTCGAGCTGGCTTCGCTCCTCCAGTCACCTCCTCCTCCACGGAGCCCTCAGGGACCGGCACTCAGCTGTGCAGCTCTGCAGTCCACAGGCCGCGACTCGCGGTATGAGCAGGCACAGTGCACAGTGCACTTGCGGTAGCTCTCAAACACGTTTTTTTGCCGCAAACTCAGCTTCTCTGCCTCGCAATGCTGTTATGGCGCCACCCTGCTCCGCAGCTCCGCTCTGCTGCTCCGCTGCTGCTGCTTTGCTCACGCTCCTCTCTGGGGCACAGCGAAAACACGGCATGGATTCCGATGATCAACAGCGCCACTGGGTCAAGCTGAAGGCGGTCAAACTACAAAAGGCCAAGATATAAACTCCGAGGGGGACGGTAATGTTGCGAGAGGTATAGAGTCAGACTCAGTTGGAGAGACTAGTGTGGGACATGGTCAAGTGCTGTGGAGAAGAACAAAAGTAGAAAGAGAATTGTGGCTTGTAAGAAAAGGAAGGCTGAACCTGACATTTGTATCTGAAGGAGGTCCTACTCCAATATCTGAATCACCTGAATCAGAGCAAAGCGATACAGAGCAAAATCAGGCAAATTTGAGAAGATCAAAGAGAACAAGAGTGCTGTGCCAGAGGGATGCTGCCCTAGAGTGGACGTATCTAATCACAGATGCAGGGAACAGAGAAATCTGGGATACTGAGATCTGGAGTAGTGAGACGCAGAACCTCAGCGCCAATAATTGAGATTGAATTATTGGTTCCTGGAGTAGAAGCTCATGGAGTTCTGACACTGACTGTACTAGATCCTCCAAGACTGAGTGGCTTGCAGAACCTGATTATAGAAGAGCTTTCATTTCCAACTTTTGGCTGTCAGCTCAGGAATTAGCAGCATTTCGCATGGAAATTTTGCAGCGTGTCATTGAGGAACTTGGCTCTGATCTAATGATGTAAGTTGAACTGTACTTGAATTACTGGCCATTGATAAATGCCTCACCTTCCCTTGGCTAAGATTTGTATGAAATTGGCTCATAAAACTAGGACTCAAATCATATTGGGCCGACCCACACAGCTTAACATCTAGATGTAAAGATGCACTGAAGGGAACTTATTGGAAACACATGCTAAACGCACTCCATTGTGACCAGAGACTAGGAAGGTTAACATCCCAATTCCTTACCATTAAACCAAGTCCGAGTCTTGAGGAGTTTCTTGATGATGTGCAACCGCACCTAGCAAGAACTTTATACCTAAAGGTAAGGTACAATATCTTACAGATTATGAGCCACACAGCAAACCAGGGGGGGGGGGGGGTAAGGAATATCGTTCTTGTACTCTATGCACTACGTATGCTCAAATATTCACAGAAAACATAGCACACATTTTGTTTTTCTGTCCGGCATATAATAGATCAAGGAGGAAGTGGATCCAACCGTTATGTAATACAATGGGATTTAGAAAGCACCAAGATGGACTAAGGGTATTGACAACTAGCACTGTACCACACGTCATATTTGCCTTATCTAGATATTTGTTTATTGTGGGACTGGTAAGGAAAAAAGCAGGGCTAAAGCTGTGATGCACCAAGGATTAATATATTTCTGACTGTATAAACATCTTTGAATTGTATAAAATAATCACTCACTTTCCCTTTAATGGAATTGTAAAAATGTTTTTATTTAAATGTAAAAGAGAACTTACTCGGGTGGTAACAATGGAATGATTCGGTGATGCACATATAGAGTTTTAAACTATTTTAATTGAAATTCCTGACTTTATTGAGACTACATCGTATGCGCTTGGATGTATTTTAGATTGTATAATGAATGATTGTATTACCATGAAACTTTTATGGCCTTTGGTCGAAATAAAGTATTTAAATGAAAATGAACTATAAAATAACCATGAGTGGTAAAATCCGCTCCGCTCTCAGAGTTTGGGGATTTTTGCGAACTCTGCGTTCCGCGTGGAACGCGTAGTTACCGAAATCTCCGCTCTCTGCAGTGTAGCAGAGTTTCTTTCTTCTTCGTGCTTTCAAAATGCGTTTTCGTGCACGCGGTCATGACTTACCGGGATCCCTGCATTTGCCAACAAGATTTCCTATCCGTTCGCATGCGCCACGAGATTTGATAGCCGGCTGCACGGTCCCGCAAGAATGTTCGATCTCAAACACGTCATTCGGTTACGCCAGCTGACTTCCGGCAGGAGTTCAGTGAAGCTTGCGATGCCAAACACGCAACATTTGCAATCTAGAGAAGAACATCTCTCGAGCAGCAAAAAACCTTATCGAAAATAATGATTTGGATGAAAAAAACTCCTCAAATTGACATTTGTCTGTCATTTTTTGTGCAAGGAGTCCTTTTTCTTTTTGTACTTTTTTTTTGGGAGAGGAAGGAAGTGCCCCAGAGTCTCCAACTTCCTGTTCCTGTCCAGCAGGCTCCTCCCAGTGCTTTGTCCATGTCGTGTTCACTTTTCATTTGGATTTGGAGCTGAAAGGATCACTCTTTGTGTCTGCTGCATCATATATCATTGGATTTGAGGACTTTTGGATTTGAGATTTTACAAGTAAGTTGGTGTTATTTGATTGGGGCATTGTAGTTGCTGCAATTACATTTTTTTTTACTTTTCATATATTTTTTATTTTATTTATTGTGGCTAGCCAATAGGCCTAGGGCTACTCATGGGTGCATGAAACAATTGTTTCTGTGGTGTCTGTTGAATTTAAACATCATTTAGGGCATCGATGGCATTGGATTGAATTGCAAAATGTGTATTTTTTGGGGAATTTCTCTTTTTTGGTGTGTGTTATATAAATGACTTTGTTTTGTGTGTGTGTCTGTGTGTGTGTGTGGTGTGGTCGTTGTGTAAATGGCACACCGAGTTTAGCCCTGTAGATTTTCATTTTTGCATTTTATTGCATTAAAGCTGTGTTGTCTACCATGCTTCCTTTGCCTGGCCATTATAGGCCTGTTTCATTTCATTGTTTTCCAGGCCTCCTGCTTATTGTGACTGTGAGTGACCATGTGGCTGGTGGCCATTTTGTGGTTGTAGTTTAGTAGTGTGTTGCTTTTTCCATAGAGGCCTGCATGTGTTTCCTTTGTTCCTTTTGGCCTAAGCTTCTTGTTGTTGTGGGCCTGGCCATTTGGCTGGTGGCAATTTTGAAGCCAGGCACTGTGTTTTTTAGGCCTGGGCGGTAAATTCCGTTCCGCTCATGGAATTTGCGGAATTTGGGTAATTTCGCATTCCGCGGAGAATGCGAAATTGCCCAAAATTCTGCGTTCTGCGATTTGGCAAAATGTTTTGCTTGTTCGCGTTCTCAAAATGCGTGTTCGTGAGATATTTCCCCCCGAGCACGCAAACAGCGATTGCGAACAGGAAAAAATCATTGCGAACAAGCAATTCTGCGTGTTTGCGGAATTTCTGCGGGTTCGCGGAGATTTTAACCCTTTTGCGGAGATTTGCGTAACGCGTTCACGCAAATTCCGCCCACCCCTAGTGTGTTGCCATAGGACTGCATTGTCTGTCTTCCCTTTCTTGTTGTTGTGGGACTGGCCATGTGGCTGGCAGCCATTTTGAAGCCAGGCAGTGTGCTTTTGACATATGCCTGCATTGTCTGTCTTCCTTTTCTTGTTGTTTAGGCCTGGCCATGTGGCTGGCGGCCATTTTGAAGCCAGGCAGTGAGCTTTTGATATAGGCCTGCATTGTTTGTCTTCCCTTTCTTGTTGTTGTGGGTGGCCTCACCATGTGACTGGTGGCCATTTTGGGGAGCCAGCCAGTGTGCTTTTGCCATAGGCCTGTAAGCTTGTGGCCTAGTCTGCCAATGGGCCTTTCAGCCAGTAGGCCCAGAGCTACTCATGGGTGCATAAAACAACTGTCTCTGTGGTGTCTGATGAATGTAATCTTCAATTAGGGCATGGATGGCATTGGATTGAAATGCAAAATGTATTTTTTGGGGGGATTTCACTTTTTTGGTGTGTGTTAAATAAATGCCTTTGTTGGCTGTGTGTGTGTGGTGTAGTTGTTGTGTAACTTGCAAACCTTGTTTAGCCCTGTGCATTTTCGTTTTTGCATGTTTGCACCAAAGCTGTGTTTAGCATGCCTCCTTTGCCTCGCCACTATAGGTCTGCTTGAGTTAATTGTTCTCCAGGCCTCCTGCTTGTTGTGACTGTGAGTGACCATGTGGCTGATGGCCATTTTGTGGTGGTAGTTTAGTAGTGTGCTGCTGTTGCCATATAGGCCTGCATGTCTTTCCTTTGTTCCTTTTGGCCTAGGCTTCTTGTTGTGGGCCTAGCCATGTGGCTAGTGGCGATTTTGAAGCCAGGCAGTTTGCTTTTGCCATAGGCCTGCATTGTCTGTCTTCCCTTTCTTGTTGTTGTGGGTGGCCTGGCCATGTGGCTAGTGGCCATTTTGACGCCAGGCTGTGTGCTTTTGCCATAGGCCTGCAAGCTTGTGGCCTAGTCTGCCAATAGGCCCAGAGCTACACATGGGTGAAAGAAAAAACTGTCTCTGTGGTGTCTGTTGATTTTAAACATCGTTTAGGGCATGAATGGCATTGGATTGAATTGCAAAATGTGTTTTGGGGGGTATTTCACTTTTTTGGTGTGTGTTAAATAAATACCTTTTTTGGATGTGTTTGTTTGTTGTGTGGTTGTTGCGTAACTTTCCAACCTTTTGTAGCCCTGTGGATTTTCATTTTTGCATTAAAGCTGTGTTGTTTAGCATGCCTCCTTTGTCTGGCCATATAGGCCTGCTTGAGTTCATTGTTTTCCAGGCCTCCTACTTGTTGTGACTGTGAGTGACCATGTGGCTGATGGCCATTTTGTGGTGGTAGTTTAGTAGTGTGCTGCTTCTGCCATATAAGAAACAGAAGGTAGATTTGCCATACATTGATAATTCATAAATTCAAAGTAACCACCTTGGAGTCTAAAGTGGTTCTGATGCTTATATTCCACCTTTTCTTGTTTGATATCTTTTTCGAGTAGAAACACGATAAACATTTAATTCATGTCATGAAGAAAGATACACCATGAAACAATTAAACAAAATTAAATTTAAAGATTTCACAAAGACATCAAAAGCAAACCAATACTTATAAATGACACGCCATAACAAAACGAGACAGACCAGTCCTCAGTTACAACTGAGGCAGAGCACATAATTATCATATTTCAAAAGTGCATCCTGCCATACTCAGTTAGACCACACAAAGTTTACACCAGGCTAATTGTCCTGTCTACACACAATGTTATTTCATAAATTAATGGTGGCTGCTTCTAGCTGGATGGGGTCGCCGCGTTTCAGGACCCTATCCAAGTTCAGGGTTCTCCTCAGGACCAGGACGTGGTTAAGCACTAGGAAACATAATAAGGGGGTATTTGTGAGATAAGGATCCCTGCATTTGAAAATGTCATCTGTACCTAATATCACAGTAACTTCTTAACAGTTACAGTGAAGAATAATGGGTGGTGGATACCGCATAGAATCACAGGAGTGAAAAATAGTTTCTGTGAAATAGAGAATGGAAACTGTAATTCAGACAGCTAATCTAAAAGGTGCATTCAATTAAAACTGTCAACGGTGGCTGTAAAGCCAATTGTAGCAAAGCCTAATGTTGAACAATAGACTGAAGATTGAACTTGTCTCGTGTATGTGACCTTAATTGCTCATCGTTGATAGGTAACTTCTCAATCTGGTGATGCAGCAAGCCATTTAGTGTATGCACCTGGCAAGAATAATGAAAATTATGCGGGCCAAATATTTCTGAGTGCATATAAACTAAGATCAAGTTGTGACTAGTAATGAAAGATAAAAAAAAAAAAACTAACTTGTGGCACATTATTGGATGGGAAGACGGTCTGTTTGTAGGAACTCTTTACCGTTTTCACAGTGCCCTGGTGAGAGCAATAGCTGTTAAAAAACGTAGACTTCCATCAGAACATTGTACCAATGTGCAGTCTTGAAGCTAGACTGATGTTTACAAAAGCAATGAAATAACTCAATTTGCTGCTATGCTTCAGCAGCGTTTTCGAGGACACGAACACTTTCGATTTTGAGTACGCAATGGTTCAAAATCGGCTCCTAATGCAGTAAACAGGAGACGTGTTGTAAGGAAAGGTTCACTGATATTGACCGATTCAACGTACATATTTATGGCACTTGCCTGCTTTCACCTCATTGTTACGTCATCACTGGAGTGCAGAAGTGGGCGTAGCCAACCTGAAAGCCGGTATTTATGGATTTGAAGCCTTTGTATGGCTGCTGTTGTCTGCGCTAAGCATTATGGTACTTGGTGTGTTATCTTAAATTAATTGAACTTACTGGAATATAAAATGTGCCGGTTCAGTTTAAACACCAAATCTAAATATTACTAACTAATTGACATAACCGTTTGCCCGATATAAATGTACTTAAGTTATTAAAAGCAAACTGTTTTTGTGTTTGGGGCCTACAGTATGCGTGTCTAATTTGGTGACAGGTACTATGTACTTTTGCCTACTAATGCGACAGAAGATCTATTACCACTCATGTGGCTGTGAGGATCATGAAAAGAAAGTCTAAGTGGCTTGAGTAAAGCCTATTGATTCCAGACATTTCATTTAGTCCTTTGGAGGCAGTATTAAAATGCATAATTACGTAAGCTTCTCTTTGAAGCAATGTCCTTGCAAAGTCCCCTGCTCTGGGGTTGATTTTATCACGCTGAGCACTGTCCATCGGAGGTCTTTTTCCGTGTGCTCAAACTCATGAAAATGCGTCAGCAGAGGTGCGTTCATTACTCTGTTTTTGATTCTGGAGCGATGTTGGCTGATCCTTTGTCTAATTTCCTGCATGGTTTTACTAATATAGATAAGAGGACAAGGACATATAATGGCGTTGACAACATTTTTGGTCTTGCAAGTTGAGAATTCATTGTGTCTCCACTTGTCAGTTCCGTCTGTGAATTCAGTTCCTTCAATGGTGTAGTTACAGGATTGGCACGTTCCGCACTTGTGGTGTCCTGTAACCAATTGCACATTCAAAAAACTGTGAAGGAGATCTCCTCTCTTGGGGACATCTTCTGAACCCCTAACAATGCGTTGTCCAAAACTGACATTCTTTTTCACAGCGAACAAGGGTATTTGAAGGTGATTATCAGTGTCTTTTACCAGATGCCAGTTCTGTCGAATGATCTTTTTGAAAGCGTTAGTGAAAGGGCAAAAGTCTGCACGTAAGTATAGGCCCAACCCCTTGGTAACCACTGCTTTTGCCATATATGCCTGCATCTCTTTCTATTGTTCCTCTTGGCTTACTGCTACAGTCCTCTTTGCCAGCTGCAGCGCCCTGAATTACGTGATGCGCAATTTAATGCCAAACAGGTTCCACTTCCATTACATTTGTATTTTAGTTTTTATTCTTCTTTCCTATCTTTCCTGAGTGTACACAGTATACCATGAAAGCTCTTGTTGTCAAAGTCCTACAAATGGCTACACTGTTATATTATTTTTATAACTTAATCTGAGTTAAAAAAACAAGTGTGTCCATCTCACACTAAGTTATATATTATATTTGTTTGTTTGTAATAGTAAAAATTGAACCACAACAATAAATGCAAAATTTCACTGATGTTCTTCTGGCTTCTTTGCTTTTAGGTGCACAAAAGGCTGAGGAGGAAGTATCATCATCACCCGTTGTACTGCAAGACAGAAGTCCTGCTGCCCACGACGTCACGTGACGTGTGACCAGACATTTCCGCAACTTGTACACCTGTGTCCTTCTGACATTGGAAGAAGAAGATGGCCCCAAAGAAAGGTACCAGGTCCTCCTGTACCAAGAAAGTTGCCAGTGAGAAGAAGGAACAGAAGAAGGAAGTGGCACTGCCACTTACCAAGACTGGTGTGCCGCCCAACATGTTTTTTGGGAAACAAACAATTACGCCTGCTTCAGGGGTGTCCAGGGTCCAAGTTGGGAGCAGCACCTCCGCATCAGTGGGCCCACCCCACCAGCCTAGGCCAAAGCCCATGAGTGTAGCCGAGGTAGCCAGTCAACTTGCGCAAACACCAACGAGCAGTGATGTTGAAATTTCATTATCACAAAGTAGTACCCAATCAACGCAGTCGACAACTCAGCAGATAAGTAGACATCAGCAACCCGAACAACAGCCGCAACAACAGCTGCAACAACATCCCACAATAGTAGTTGTTCCTGCCGAAGTAGGGAGAGTTCCGGAAATAAAGTTTCCTGGAGAGGAAGAAGGGCAAGCCACTCTTTCAGAAGATCCATTGTCTTCCAGATCCCCAGCAAGGAAAAGGAGGGGAAGTCCATCTACTTCTTCTTCATGCCCCCTTTCTGAGGATCTAGATACCACTTGGAACCCACCAGCTCATTCTGAGAGTAAGGCATGCCACACAACAAGGATAAGGAAAAGGAAGGAAGGTTCCGGAAAGCCTTAAAGTTATGGAGGAAGATGTAGAAGAGGAGGATATTGACGAGCCAACCATCATAAAGATCACTCCCGCTCCAGGGTAGATGGAGACCGACATTATTACTACCCCATCCCAAATTGCTCTGAGGGATGTGGCACAGATATCACCAACACAGGTAACACCAACATGACCTCCAGCTTCCATATTTGCAAAGGCCCAGCAGGGACCTACATCCAGCACAACCACCACCTCAGTAGGTAGTGGTACTGTAACTGCACAGAGTCAAATTACAGGTGCCCCCTCCAGTTCATTTGGCATTGCAAGTGGCCCCTCCAGCAGCACAAGAAAGTTCACCTCCCCAGTTTGGGACTTCTTTTCAGTCAGCAGTAAGGAGTATAACATTGCTATATGCTCAATTTGTCGACGCAGTGTTAGTTGGGGTAAGCTTTATACAAACTATGGTACCGGAGGCCAAGTAACCGCAAAGTTACCCATGCGGTGGTACATGTGCGCGGCCATCTTGTGCGCGTTGCGTATTTCCGTTTCCGGGTGTTATTGGCAAGCTCGCGTTGTGTGCAGCGCGCTATTACGAGTTTGCGTGTGTTTTTGCGTGCTCGCGGGGGAAATATCGTCCGAACTTACCCACGCGGTCTTCAATGGACGCGGACATATTGTTTTTCATTCATTGCTATGGTTCTGGGCCTGGCTTTTCTATCCTCTTTTAATCTTTGCAATCCTTTGTTTCTTTGAACTTTTTTTTGCTCTTTTTTGCTCATTATCTATCTCTCTATTTGTCTAGATCTATATTTTGTGTTTTTTACAACTTTTTGTTACTTTAAAAAAATTTTTTTTGTTTAGCTCTCTCTTTTATTTTTCTCCCCCTATTCTTTTCTTCTTTCACCCAGGACCATGGCAAAGGGAGACGGGAAGAGTAAGGGGAAAGGTCCCGCACCCCGCACCCGGCTCCCATGCGGGCGTTCGAGGGGTGTGCAAGTGGTGGCCAAGGAGATTTTCAACACAGTGGAGGTGGCCACCCTTATATTTTTTGTTCTGCGCCACCTCCCTAAGACCGTGGCAGCAGGGGGCAGGCCCGGTCAAGGGTATGGCCTCCGGGAGCGTCGCCAGCAGTGGGATAAGGTGTGCCAGGACTTGCGGAGGAAGTAGGGGGTCCGGTGCACCTACGACCAAGCAACCCATCCGTGGGCCGACGTCCTCAACCGGGAGCAGGACCTGCTCCACCGGCTAGGTGTGGAGATCCCTGGCCTTGGTGAGTAGCTATTTAATAACTACTTTGTTTTCTTCTGCTCTGTGTTATATTGCTAATCTTTTTTTTTCCGGAAGAGTACGAATGCTGCTGATTCGATTACATTGCAGGTAAATTAATGTTTAAATAGCTTCTGTCATTGCAGTTGCTCGCCTGGTAATTTACGTTGCTACTATGCTTACTTGTTTGCAACTTTTTGCTCATTTAAAAGCATAACTGTGTAATGCTAGAGACAGTAGAGACTCAAGTCTAGTCCATCTTTGTACTCCTGCTGCCACTAAGAAGAGATGTGGTGGATTGATACGTTGAGTATATTATTTTATTGCTAGTGGTCTGCAATCATGATGACGTCTCATGCTGCTGAGTGATGGCAGTCGTAGTAGAACCTTTTTGTTGTTGGTGTAGTTAGTGAATTACATAACTTTCCTATTAGACGGTCTGCGAATCCTGAAATACTGTACTATCCTCCTAGTTGACCAGATCAGATAGGTCAATACATGTAGTGCAATTGTTGTTAATTTTTTTCCCCGAGATAATTTTAGATTGTGTTCAAAGAAATCAAATATTTCAAAAAAACAATCATCCATGTTGTGTTTCTTTATTTCATGATCATCAGCACCTCCCAGGGGCAAGGCGACTAGCACCATTGAGACTCCGGTGGAAGAAGGTGGACAGTCACAGGATCGGTCCCTTGCAGGCTCTTCTGCTGGCCCCAGTAAATTGTTCTATTGTTATATTAATACTTATACCTCCCTAACTTTTACAGCTCCTATTCATTACAAACTGTTTCCTAATTCTATTTTTTACAAAATAGTCTTTGATCTTCTTTTATTCTAGACTACTTTCTACATTCTTATCCTGCCTCTACCATCACTCTCTGTGCTACTACTATTTACGATTATGAGTCGGTCTGTGTAGGTAGCTGAGCTTGCCCAGTAACAGATGGTGTTAAACAAAACTCTAATCCAGCAATAGCTCTAGGCACTGAGTGCAGTCTTCTGGGTTGCCCTTGCTGTCTATTCCAGTCTTCTTAATGTAAGTGCTTTGACAATTTCCAACAACAAACTGTCACTGTTTACACCAAGAAAAAGGTAGCAGTTGCCTTTTTGATTTGCTAAGAGCACATACTATACCGCTAGTGTTTCAGGGACTATTCTGCACATAAAGAAGTATGGACAAGAGAAATAGGACATTATCGATGATAGGTGCAGTTTGACTTTCCACATACCTCAGTCCGAACAGAAGTTGAACCCCCAATCCCCTGACCGACTATCTAGTGTGTCTGACCAATGATTTTACGACCCAGAAGAACAGAAGAAGACTACCGCCGAGTCCCGGCATATCTGAGTCACTGAAACATGACTGCCAAGTGCAGTTCAAACCCTTACGCTCACTCACTCTGGAACAAAAACCACACAGTGTTTGTTAGTTTTAAAGTTTTATTTTAAATTAAGAAATGAAAAAATTATTTCTTTATTTTTAATAGCGTAGTATTCGGAGCGAGCACTGCTGATAGATGACGTTAAAGTTTAAACAACATTCCCATGAATCAAATTACTTTAACGTAATAGTTAACAGACACATGAAATTATTAGAATAACTGCGGGAGCCCCCACCTTCTTTAAAGTACTTAAAGTACTGCTGGTGATGACTTACTAGTAGTTGGTGAATCGTCCTGTTGGCAGAAGGGCAATGTAATCTTCTTTCTGTAATTAGAAAAATGGAGCACGTTAAGCAAGCACTCATCAGTTGTCCTAAGAAGTGTAGCATTTAATGGAATAAGCATATAAAAAGTTAACACCTTCCCCAAAACCGTTACTTTTTTCATTCCCAGTAATAAAGAATGTGTTATGTAACATTTTCTTCCATTACGAGACAAAATAGGGGGTTGTGTATGGCATCTGAAAATATGACATGTTTTTTCTAGACGTCACAACATCTGATGCGGCACAGATGACCACCAGTGCTGGGGCCAGCAGTGCGGAGGGGTCCACTCTAGGGGCGGATGCGGTGGCGCCACCAGGAGGAGCTTGGGGGTGGGCTCAGCGGCGGCGGACGGTGATAAGTTATTATACTCCTTACTTATTGCAATTTTTGAGTAGGCTCGCAAAGGAGTGTATGATGTACTGTACAGTATACAGTACACTAGTACAAGTACACTGTACTGTTAAGAACAGTTACTAATTTAGAACTACTTTTTTGGCTATCACGGAGAAGACAGTCAACCTTGACTTGTAATAGCATTAGCGGCGGTACTTCTGGGGTAAGCAATATCCCCCTCTATTTGACTTCAACTCAGCTGGCAAACTTTTATCGTGAAGCCAAGTCATATCAGATGTACTTTAGGGATGTGAAGAACGAAAAGTGAAAGAAGGGTGAAACGAAGGACGAGCGAGTCTTAACATTTATGACTGTAAAGAATGGTGTTTTTGAATGCAAGTCAAGAGAAGAAGACGGTGGTTTCCAAAATATAATGAAAAGGGTGTTAATTGGTTGTTGAGAAAAAGAAAACTTGGTACATTTGAGACATTAAGAAGAATGATAGACATACTTTGGAAACCTGGATGTTATCTTCTTTTTTCTCATTGATAACAGAGGTGTATGATGTAGTAGAGCAGACGCTGAGTGGATGAAGATTGTTACTTTGAACAGCATGTACGTGCCAGAGTAGCAAAGCTGAGGAAATCCAAATACTAGAATTTGTGATTGTTCACAAATGCTCCCTGCCTTGACTAACAGTACAGTACTTTACTTTGCAAGCACAGCATCTATTGTGTATGTATTGTATAGTTGACAACATTATATCAAGTCAAGTCCCTTCCTCCGGCAATTCTGTGTACCACACTCACTCCCTATGTTAATAATTTAATTTCAGCTGTGTCATGGGTGGACTATCGCTGTAGTTCACTCAATCTATCAAAACAAAGCACCTAAAGTCATCCATCATATAACCAAAGATAATGTGATCGCCAGGATAATGATATATGATCAGAATTGAATAATATCCATTCAGCTTTTGTAGTAGTCAAGGCCCCGGGGGGCAGTGCGAAAGATATCATTACATTGATCAGTAGCCCTTGATGTAACCGAGTATGGCCAGTGGCAGTGCCACCCCTATAGAAAAGTAAGAGCTTCCTATTCCCACCTACATGTACTGCTTAAAGTACTGCGAGTCTGCCTCATCATGGCTTGTGTCTGTTTTTCTTGCGTGCAAGCTGAGTGAGCTGCCATGCCGGCTACCACAATTTCACGTACCAGTAATTTCTTTTGCAAAACAAGAGAAAAAAACAAAAAACTTTTTTTAATACTCTCTGACTATGTATGTATTAGTGAGTCCATCCATAGTCCTGCTAGTGGAATTCCTGAAACTCCCAGTAATGTCACAGGCCTACAAAGACGGTGGAAAGATACATGCCAAAATTGTTATACTGTGTTTACTACTTGCTGGT
Organism: Lissotriton vulgaris; assembly: GCF_964263255.1. Classification (NCBI taxonomy): domain Eukaryota; kingdom Metazoa; phylum Chordata; class Amphibia; order Caudata; family Salamandridae; genus Lissotriton; species Lissotriton vulgaris. The sequence goes on from NC_141694.1 coordinate 886,771,312, forward strand.
GTTACTGAGAGTCAACTTTCCGTTGAATTAATTTGACTTTATGTTAAAGACTATTGGCTACAGTATTTTTCTTTCTTTCTTCATAGAGATGCTACTCTGAAAAAGCTCACCAGAAAGGAGATGGCTGTCCGGGCGAGGGCTAGTAAGCTGGAGGCTATTTGTGCCGAGTATCGGCGGCTGTGGGCTCGGGAGCAGGAGGAGGAGAGAGCAGCCACTGCATCCTCCTCCAGTGCCCCCAGGTCCACCAGCCAGAAGCCTCCAGCCAAACGGAGCCGTGGGCCGACAGCCTCCCACCGCACAGCAGCAACACAATCAGCTGCCCCCCCCCCCCCAGAGCCTGGATTGTACGTCAGTGCCGCCTCCGTAAAAAAGTGGACTACCTGGAGCGGTTGGTCGAAAAACATCAGCACCAGCTCCAGGACCTCCGCAAAGAGCTGTGGGACGTGCAGGATCAGCTGTCCACCCTACGCCTCCGGAGGAAGTGACTGTACCTTGCCCCTTTTTTAAAGACTGTTGGGGGTGGGAATTGGGTGTTTGGAAAGGGGACTTTTGGACTTTTGGACATTGGTTGGGGTTAGGCAGGGGGGTGAGTTGGGTTAATTTATTTTATTTTTTGACTACCTCAATATATTTCTTAATAACTATTTTTCATACCAAAACATAGTATACGTGTTCATATTATTTTGTGTAGGGGTTACTGGACGTTTGGTTTCTTCCAACTAACCAGCATGAATGAAACATCTAGGGCCAGATGTAGGTAGCCCTTTACCGATCGGAATCGGCCGAAAATACCGATTTTCGGCCGTTTCCGATCGGTAAAGGGCTATTGAGATGTAGGGGCACATTTTCGGTAATTTTACCGAATCGGTATCATTACCGAATCGGTAAATTTACCGATTCGGTAATATGTACCGAATCGGTAAAATAATTACCGAATCGGTAATATTTACTGATTCGGTAAAATTACCGAAAATGCAATGTAGGTAGGCAATGTACCTTGTGCACATGGCTTACAGAATCGGTATTTTACCATGGAATACAAATCCATGGTAAAATACCGATTCCGGTGTGCATGCACATGTGTGCATGCACACCTATGTCATGTGACAGGCAGACCTGCCCTTAGGGCAGGTATGCCTGCCACATGGCACCTGTGCCTGTTTAGGGGGTGCCAGGGGGTGTCAAAGTGACACCCCCTGCACCCTTGTGAAATTCGGTATTTACCGATTCGGTAAATACCGAATCGGTAAAGCCTATTGATTTCTATGGGCTTTGAAGCCCATAGGAATCAATAGGCTTTACCGATTCGGTATTTACCGAATCGGTAAATACCGAATTTTACCGATTCGGTAAAAGGGAACATCTAGATTCCCTACATACCAACCCCTCACATTTACCGAATCTTAATTACCGAATCGGTAAAATTCGGTAATTTTCGGTAATTAAGATTCGGTAAATGTTACTTACCTACATCTGGCCCCTAGTCCTGAAATGTACCAAAGTGCTGGTAACCGAGTTAGTGCATTCAGTAGCCCTACTAGTACTTTACTAGTAGTACTGGAAGTCTCTGCTCTCCTCCCAGTCCTAGCCCATTATTCTACCTCTCCAAAATGCTTATCTTACCTGTGATTCGTGTTTGAGAATAGGGGTAGCCACAGGGCTGCCTGCATGGCAAATGGTGATTAAGGTTGGTTGTTGACTTGAATCCTCGACGGATGAAATATCATTCTTGTGCTGGTAGTAGTAGTGGTACACACTGGCAGTAGCAGCATATGAAAAAAAAGGAAATGAAACATTGAGTGGCCTGAGCGTAGCATTAGAAACAGTACGATAGATAGTACGCTACAGAACAGTGCCATAAATTGTAGCATAAGCAGTGCTAAAGTATTCTAAATATAAGTACTAGTTTCGTGGACTATGGCTACTATAAGAAATATTATGAAGGCAAAGGATACTTAAACATAAGAATTAACCATTTTGTTCGTCAGGTGTACGAGCATGATGTTTGATACTCAATCCACGATGTTGCACATGAAATTCCATTTTTCAACATTTTTCTGTTGCTTTGACCTTATCCTCCCCTGCAAGTGTGTGGAATTTCTTGTTGTCATTTAGTCATACGTCAATGAAAAACCACACAGCCCGGGAGAAGAGGGTTAGGGTTTTTGACGATTGGATGGGAATGGGGTTTTTTGAGAAAAGTTTTGTGGAGAGAAGAAACAAAAAACACTGCATGTACAAACAACAAATGAAGAGAAACAAATGTTTGGATTCAAAGATATCCATAAATCCTTTAAGGGACATAAAGGTAGTGCACTACTGCATGCATGAAGTTGTTTGCTAAACGGATGGTTAGGTTACTGAAAAGTTGTACTTACTACATCTTATTGGTAAGTATGAGGAAACAATTTGACATCGAAACTAGTACAGGGCTGCATTAATTACGCAATTTCACTTGCCTTTCTGCCCTCATAGAGAATAAACACTTATTAATAGTACATTAAGTTAGTTATAAAAATAGCAAAGAAACGTATGAAATAGCTGGAGAGTTGACTTTGAAGCAGAGAACAAAAAAACGCAACTAGTCACATTCGTAGAAGTTCAAGTTTACAACAATAACATTTAAAATATAAAGAGAAGTTAAGAGAGAATACTGTAACTTTATGGTGTAGTTGTCCTGTTGAATTGGTGAAGTTGCATGCATCCAGCCATTCCTCTTATTCGCGATATACTCCTCCATTCCATCTTACGCTCCGTCGATCAATATTGGTGACCAGACACACTGTCCACTGGCTACCTGATGAGTAATTGCGGATTGGGTCTGAGTTCATCGTTTGTTCCATGGCACATGTTAAAAGCCGTCCTGTAATTTTTGATGGAAAAAAACAGGAAGTGAACCAGTTAAAAAAATCTAAGGTATGCTGTGTAGTGCAAAAACAACACTTTCAGTTTTCAGAGCTGACATTATTATTAAATGTAGAACACCCCCAAGTAGCCCCCTAAAAACATGCAATACTACTACCAGGTAGAACCCTAACTTGAAATCGTGCCAAAAAGCACTCTGCAACTAGGCCCAAACCCCCCTTTTCCGCCATGGATTTTCTTCAAAACACTTGCAGTCAATATTAGAATTTCCCAGGAGTGCTCACAGACCCCTGAACCCAGTTGCAAACATGTAGAACCCCCCCAAATAGCCCCCTAAAATCATGCAATAGTGCTACAGGCCTAAGTTCATAATGTGCCAAAACACACGCTGCAAATAGGCCCAAACCCACCTTTACCACCATGGATTTTCTTCAAACCACTTGCATTCAAAATTGGACTATCCCAGCAGTGCTCCCAGACCCCAAACCCACCCCCAAAAACCTAGAACCCACCCAAACAGCCCCCCAAAAACAAGCATGTGAGCAAAAACTGAAAACGTTTGTCACCATGGATTTTATCCAAAACACTTGCATCTGATATTAGACCTTCCCAGTGATGCCCCCAGACCCCTCAAATCTCCAACAAAAAAGTAGAACACCCCCAAACAGGACAAAAGCAAAAATAAAAAATGTGACACTTAGAAAATTTCCAGCCTACCAGTCAAAATCACTCCAAACGCACTCTGCAGCTAGGCCCTAACTCCCCTTTCCCACCATGGATTTTCTTCAAACCACTTGCAATCTAAATTAGAAAATTAGACTATCCCAGCAGTGCTCCCAGACCCCCAGACCCCCCCAAAAAACCCAGAACTCCCCAAACAGCTCCCCAAAAACAAAGTGAGCAAAAAACGAAAAGCTTTTTCACCATGGATTTTATCCAAAACACTTGCATCCGATATTAGACCTTCCCAGCGATGCCCCCAGAGCCCTCAAACCTCCCACAAAAAAGTAGAACGCCCCAAAACAGGCCAAAAGCAAAAATAAAAAATGTGACACTTAGAACATTTCCAGCCTACCAGTCAAAATCACTCCAAACGCACTCTGCAGCTAGGCCCTAACTCCCCTTTCCCACCATGGATTTTCTTCAAACCACTTGCAATCAAAATTAGAAAATTAGACTATCCCAGCAGTGCTCCCAGACCCCCAGACCCCCACAAAAACCTAGAACCCCCCCAAACAGCCTCCCAAAAATAAGCAAGTGAGCGAAAAATGAAAACCGTTTTCACCATAGATTTTATCCAAAACACTTGCATCCGATATTAGACCTTCCCAGCGATGCCCCCAGACCCCTTAAACCTCCAGCAAAAAAGTTGAACACCCCCAAACAGGCCAAAAGCAAAAATGGAAAATGTGACACTTAGAACATTTCCAGCCTACCAGTCAAAATCACTCCAAACGCACTCTGCAGCTAGGCCCTAACTCTCCTTTCCCACCATAGATTTTCTTCAAACCACTTGCAATAAAAATTAGGCTATCCTAGCAGTTCTCCCAGACCCCTCAAACCCACCCCCAAAAACCTAGAACCCCCCTAAACAGCCCCCCAAAAACAAGCAAGTGAGCAAAAACGGAAAAACTTTTTCACCATGGATTTTATCCAAAACACTTGCATCTGATATTAGACCTTCCCAGCGATGCCCCCAGACCCCTCAAACCTCCCACAAAAAAGTAGAACGCCCCCAAACAGTCCAAAAGCAAAAATAAAAAATGTGACACTTAGAACATTTCCAGCCTACCAGTCAAAATCACTCCAAACGCACTCTGCAGCTAGGCCCTAACTCCCCTTTCCCACCATGGATTTTCTTCAAACCACTTGCAATCTAAATTAGAAAATTAGACTATCCCAGCAGTGCTCCCAGACCCCCAGACCCCCCCCAAAAACCTAGAACCCCCCCAAACAGCTCCCCAAAACAAACAAGTGAGCAAAAAATGAAAAACTTTTTCACCATGGATTTTACCCAAAACACTTGCATCCGATATTAGACCTTCCCAACGATGCCCCCAGACCCCTCAAACCTCCAGCAAAAAAGTCGAACACCCCCAAACAGGCCAAAAGCAAAAATGGAAAATGTGACACTTAGAACATTTCCAGCCTACCAGTCAAAATCACTCCAAACGCACTCTGCAGCTAGGCCATAACTCTCCTTTCCCACCATAGATTTTCTTCAAACCACTTGCAATAAAAATTAGGCTATCCTAGCAGTTCTCCCAGACCCCTCAAACCCACCCCCAAAAACCTAGAACCCCCCTAAACAGCCCCCCAAAAACAAGCAAGTGAGCAAAAACGGAAAAACTTTTTCACCATGGATTTTATCCAAAACACTTGCATCTGATAATAGACCTTCCCAGCGATGCCCCCAGACCCCTCAAACCTCCCACAAAAAAGTAGAACGCCCCCAAACAGTCCAAAAGCAAAAATAAAAAATGTGACACTTAGAACATTTCCAGCCTACCAGTCAAAATCACTCCAAACGCACTCTGCAGCTAGGCCCTAACTCCCCTTTCCCACCATGGATTTTCTTCAAACCACTTGCAATCTAAATTAGAAAATTAGACTATCCCAGCAGTGCTCCCAGACCCCCAGACCCCCCCCAAAAACCTAGAACCCCCCCAAACAGCTCCCCAAAAATAAACAAGTGAGCAAAAAATGAAAAACTTTTTCACCATGGATTTTACCCAAAACACTTGCATCCGATATTAGACCTTCCCAACGATGCCCCCAGACCCCTCAAACCTCCAGCAAAAAAGTCGAACACCCCCAAACAGGCCAAAAGCAAAAATGGAAAATGTGACACTTACAAAATTTCCAGCCTACCAGTCAAAATCACTCCAAACGCACTCTGCAGCTAGGCCCTAACTCCCCTTTCCCACCATGGATTTTCTTCAAACCACTTGCAATCAAAATTAGACCTTCCCAGCAGTGCTCCAAGACCCCACGAGCCACCCCCACAAATCTAGAACACCCCTAAAGAGCCCCCCAAAAACATGCACTACTGGTATATTCAAAACATGGCAAATTGCGCTGTTCACAAAAAATTGCTTTTTTCACCACTTCCACTACTTCAATCCTCTTGAAACTTACCTGGACACTTGTTCCAGCGATTCCCAAGAATCTCAGCATGGCAGAAAAAAATTGAACCACTGCGCTCTTTGAAGAAGAAGAAGAAGAAGAAGAAGAAGAAGAAGAAGGTCTACGACTAGTTTTCACTTAGTTTTCACCCAAACTTACACGCCCGCAAAACACCAGAAAAGGCCAAAATTCTGCCAACTCTGGACCAAAGAACACCAAACCCCCCTAAAACATTGCCAACATCATTATGAACGAGCCTGCATTGGGCCCTGAGCCCTAGACTCAGCGGGAACCCTACCAACTTTAACCCAAAAACCCTAGTAAATCGCACTGAACCCTAAACCCTAGAAATGCTTTGTCTGTCTGTGTCAAAGAGCCTAGGTATGCTACATCAGGATGCTTCACTCAGTGGTGCCTGCCTTGACCGTCTGCATGGCCCTGTGGCAAGCATGGGCCAAAAATCCGTTGCTCTCCAGAATTTGTGATTTTCGGTAATTTTGCGAGATTCGCGAAAAACAGAAAAACAGCAAATTTCGCACACATAACAGATGTCTGGCCAAAGCTTGAGGCAGTGCCATGCAGACGGTCAAGGCAGGCACCACTGAGTGAAGCAAACTGATGTAGCATATCTAGGCTCTTTGGCAGACAGACAAAGCATATCTAATTGTATGCAGCAAGCCATAGCCCCAATTTTACATGAACTGCAGTCTGGAGTGGACTCTGCCTGGTATAACAACAACAGTACACTGCCTCGCCCTCAACCACTACATACCACGAATAGACAGACATGTAGTTCTGCTGTAGTAGTTGCTGTAGACTGGTTTACCTGTTTGCCACTCACAAATTGGCCATAGTTCTTCCGTAAACCGACGCTGATGATCCATCCATCCCAGTGAGTGACTGTAAAGAAAAAAGATATATTATTTAATCAATCATCATGGTATATTGGCAAGTGAGTCCACTCCAAGGACATTTTGCATATTGTAAAATGCAAAATAGTGGCCCCTGAATTTCAAGTACAATTTGAATTAAACAAGGTAAAAAAAAAGAGTAGTAGACATGATCCTGTGTAAAAGATTAAATAATAACTAAGACAAGACATATGATTCATTTCATGCACAAAAAAACAAACAGCTATTGGTTTCATCAGAGCCAGACAGCCACTGCTGTCCACTGCATGTCATCTTCTCAATTATTCATTACCTGTTCTACTTTTTGTCTGCATCTTCTTCAGAAAGTGAGGGCCCACAGGGCAGCCTCTCCTGTCAATTTCAGAAGTACTCTGTCAGCAATCAGCAAGCATGTAGTCAGTCAGTAATTTCAGTCCCACTTCAGGGGACTCGTCTATGAAAACAAAGTTTCTTTATTATTCATAATCCATCCATCTGCCTTGAGGGAAATGGATAGGAGGAGTCTGGAGGAGGAGGATAGAGGAGCATGATTGAGTTGTGAACTTGTGAACCTCAGGAATGCAGACTGTGGCACCGTCAAATAAATAAGGAAAATAAGATGAAGACAGTGCTGCTGATGGACTTGTTGTGAGAGTTTTGCTGTGGTAAAAGTTGCAAAACAATTAAAGACACACAGGAATAAAAGTGAATAAGGACGAAAAAAAACCAAGTCATTTTCAGGCCTTTGTCAGGGAAGTAGAGCTCGTCCTCAAACTCTATGAATTGAGACAGCAGTAGGTCAGCTAAGGGAGAAGAACTTCTGTCACCTAGATAGGTGTCCTCTTCTTCCTGCGTGCATTCACGTATTTTGTAATCTGGTGGTATGAAGTGCTGATTCATCTTGATCAGTGTTAACCTCTCCACATTTTTGGGCGAGAGGCGGGTCCTTTTTGAAGTTACTATGGAACCAGCAGCACTGAAAACATGTTCAGAAGACATGCATGCGAGTGGGCAAGACTAATAATTTAGAGCCAGGTTGGTGATCAGTGGCCATAGAGGCTTTTTCCTATACCAATACAGCAATGGGTTCTGATTAACAAAGACCTCTGTTGGGTCATCCAGATAGGCCTGCACCATCGACTCAAGGTTCTCCACGGTTGCTCCACTTTGCGTACTATCTGTGGCCTTTACAGCACTGGAACGAGCAAACCCTTGATGAGTTAGTTATTTATCTTTTGCTGCTAAATTGTTCATTGTCAACTCGTTGCACTTTATTTCACTTTTGCTGCTAAATTGTTCATTGTTAATTCATCCTACTACAGCTGAACTAAGTATGTATATGAGTGTTAGCTAATCTGGTTCTGTGTTTATATTGTTTTTCTCAAATCAGGTTGTAAACTGAATTTGCTCTTTCCTGTTTGTAATGGTTTTAATTAATCAACAAAATAAACTTTACTTACTGTACTGAGTTAGCCAATCCGCTTCCGACAATATTATGGCTGGGCCTGGTGCTGGTGAGGATGATGATACGGTTGCTGCCGGTGTTGTTAACAGCTGTGAGGGAAAGTGACTCCCTTCAGCCACAGATTCAGAAGTGGAACTTGACGCCGGATGGCCTGCTGATTCAGTTGGACTTCTGCCAGCTCCTTGAATTTTCTGCGGATCTTTTTCGAACCGAGTGGCTGACACAGCTAGCCAATGTTTGTACTTTGAAACATCTCCTTCATCAAAAGGAATGAATGCTTTGCTGGCCACTGCCTTTTTGTACCGTGTATCCAGAATAGTGGCACAAATGGAATGTTGTTCTGTATGTATGTTTTTAAGCCTTTCATTGTCAACTAGGCAGGATAATAACCTCTCCGCCAACTGATATGCGTCTTGCTTTTCAGAATCATCTCTGAACATTGAAGACACCTTCTTCAGTTTGTGCTCTAGCATGACCAACAATGGGATAGCTTTGCCAAATGTCTGCTAGTGGTGGAGGTGCTACTTTGAGTTTCAACGCCAGATGAAGAGGAGGATGGGCGTGGCTGAATTCATTTCTGTTGTTCACTTACAGCACCACTACTTGAGGTCGAGCTGGATAGAGGTTCCTGCCGGCCCTTCTGACTAAAAAATATGGAAGCCGTAGGTCGTGTTGGTGTTGTAGTTAACTGCGTTGGTGGTGGTACCAGTGCCACGCCGCCCAGATCCCGCTCAGCAGCCATTCGGGATAGGGTGAAAATGTCTGTCTGCTGCATGCCCGCTGGGGCTGGAGTGACGACTGTGATGACTGGGTCATAGTCAGACTGTTCATCAGCAGCAGAAGTCACCACTTCTTGTTCGTCGTCATCACCCATAAGTTGAAGCCTTGCGGGAACCTTCCTTTTAGGCTTAGCTACCTTTATCGGCTCACGGCGTGACTCACTCTCAGACTGCATTTGTGGGTTCCAATCAAGATCAAGGTCATCAGAATGAAGGGGGCTTGAAGAAGAACTTGTAGTAGTAGTAGTAGCCCTCCTTGACCTTTTTCTTGCTGAGGATCTGAAAGACAACGGATCATCATCAAGAGGAGTGGCTTCCACGAATGATACCTCCGCTTCAATATCAATTTCCTGATGTGCCCCTACTTCTGGAGGAACAAGCGCTGTAGGCAGTTGTGCCGCTCCATGAACCTCTAGTTGCACCTCTCCTTGCACCTGTCCATGCGCCTCTCCTTACGCCTCTACTTGCGCCTCTCCTTGCGGCTCTACTTGTGCCTTTCCTTGCTCCTCTACTTGCGCCTCTCATTGGGCCTCTACTTGCGCCTCTCCTTGCGCCTCTCCTTGCCCATCTACTTGCGCTTGTACTAGTTGCACCTGTGGTTGTCGTTGCAGCTGTGGTTTTTGAACACTCTTCAGCTGAGTTACACCCGGCGTTGATTGGATGGTACTTTCTTGTGATGAGCCAACATCACTGGTCGATGGTGAATGAGAAAGTAAAGCCTCAGCAGCACTCATGATCTTGGACCTAACTTGGCGTGGTGGCACTGAGCCCAATGAAGCGGAGGTGCTGCTTCCAGCTTGGTCCCCGGCGGACACCGCTGCTGCTGCAGGCATAGTTTTTTTCCCTGAAAAAGGTGTCGGTGGGCACACCAGTCTCCTTGGTAGGTGGTGCAACTTGCTTCTTCTGCTCCTTCTTTCTGGCAGTGGCACTGGCAACTTTTTTCGCTGAGGCGCTACGGCCACCTTTCTTTGGGCCCATCTTCTTCAGATGTCAGAAGAGCAGGCCGCAGTTGCACGAGTTGCAGAGTTGTCTTGTCTGTGGCCACACGTGACGTCACGTGACGTTTTTCTGCACACACCGCTGCAGGACTTCTTCCTGGCACTGATGGTTCTCTTGTGCACCTAAAAGCAATGGAAGCCAGAGGAACATCAGTTAAACACCCCAAAAAATCGAAAAACACACAAAAATCCACACAGTCCAATGCCATCCATGCCCTCCGTGATGTTTAAATTCAAGACACCCCACAGAAAGACTTGGTCCATGCACACCTGAATACCCCTGGGCATAATGGATGAAAGCAAGGCAAAATGGGTGCAGGCCTGAGCACACTGCCTGGCTTCAAAATGGGCCCTTGACCCCCAGCCACATGGCCAGGCCCTGCCTGGACCAGCCCTCAAAATGGCCCCCACCCTCATGGCCAGACCTCAACAGTACCCAAAAAGTCAAAAAGCACACAGAAATCACCACAATCCAATGCCATCCATGCCCTCAATGATGTTTAAATTCAAGACACCCCACAGAAAGACTAGGTCCATGCACCACTGAGTACCCCTGGGCATAATGGATGAAAGCAAGGCAAAATGGGTGCAGGCCTGAGCACACTGCCTGGCTTTAAAATGGCCCCTTGACCCCCACCACGTGGCCAGGCCCTGCCTGTACCAGGCCTCAAAATGGCCCCCACCCACATGGCCAGGTCCCAACAACATCCCGAAATATCGAAAAACACATAAAAATCACCACAATCAATGCCATCCATGCCCTCAATGATGTTTAAATTTAAGACACCCCACAGAAACACTTGGTCCATGCACCACATGAGTACCCCTGGGCATAATGGATGAAAGCAAGGCAAACTGGGTGCAGGCCTGAGCACACTGCCTGGCTTCAAAATGGCCCCTTGACCCCCACCACATGGCCAGGCCCTGCCTATACCAGGCCTCAAAATGGCCCCCACCCACATGGCCAGGCCCAACAGCATCCCAAAAAGTCAAAAAACACATACAAATCACCACAATCAATGCCATCCATGCCCTCAATGATGTTTAAATTCAAGACACCCCACAAAAAGACTTGGTCCATGCACCACTGAGCACCCCTGGGCAAAATGGATGAAAGCAAGGCAAAAAGGGTGCAGGCCTGAGCACACTGCCTGCCTTCAAAATGGGCCCTTGACCCCCAGCCACATGGCCAGGCCCTGCCTGGACCAGCCCTAAAATGGCCCCCACCCACATGCCAGGCCTCAACAGCACACAAAAAGTCGAAAAACACACAAACATCACCACAATCCAATGCCATCCATGCCCTCAATGATGTTTAAATTCATGACACCCCACAGAAAGACTAGGTCCATGCACCACTGAGTACCCCTGGGCATAATGGATGAAAGCAAGGCAAAATGGGTGCAGGCCTGAGCACACTGCCTGCCTTCAAAATGGCCCCTTGACCCCCACCACATGGCCAGGCCCTGCCTGTACCAGGCCTCAAAATGGCCCAAACCACATGGCCAGGCCCCAACAACACCCCAAATAGTCAAAAAACACATACAAATCACCACAATCCAATGCCATCTATGCCCTCAGTGGTGTTTAAATTCAAGACACCCCACAGAAAGACTTGATCCATGCACCACTGAGTACCCCTGGGCATAATGGATAAAAGCAAGGCAAAATGGGTTCAGGCCTGAGCACACTGCCTGCCTTCAAAATGGCCCCTTGACCCCCCCCCCATGGCCAGGCCCTGCCTGTACCACGCCTCAAAATGGCCCCTACCCACATGGCCAGGCCCCAACAACACCCCAAAAAGTAAAAAACACATACAAATCACCACAATCCAATGCCATCCATGCCCTCAACGATGTTTAAATTCAAGACACCCCACAGAAAGACTTGGTCCATGCACCACTCACTACCCCTGGGCCTACTGGCTAGTGAGGCTTTACAGGCACCCCAAAATTAAAAAAAAATCAACATATAACAGTGAGCTAAAATTCCATGACATAAATGAGAATTAAGTTTAAAAAAAATCACAGAAACAGTTGTATCATGCACCCATGACTAACCCTGGGCCTACTGGATACTGTGGCTACCCACAATATATATATTTTTAAAGTTGTGAAAAAAGTTTTAAAACTGTAGTTGCAGCAACTGCAATGCCCCAAACAAACAACACCAACTTACTTGTAAAATCTCAAGTCCAAAAGTGATCCAAACTCCAAAGTCCAAAAAGTTCTCAAATACAAATATCCAGCAGCAAACACAAAAAGTAATCCTTCCAGCTCCAGCTCCAGATCCAAATCAAAAGTGACCAGGACATGGAAAACGCACTGGGAGGAGCCTGCTGGACAGGAACAGGAAGTTGAAGACTCTGGGACTCTTCCTTCCCCTCCCCCCCCCACAAATGGACTCCTTGCACCAAAAAGTACAGCCAAATGTCAATCTGAGGAGTTATTCTGATCAAAATCATCATTTTCAGAAGGTTTATGCTTCCTGCGGTGGACTTCTTGTGCAGAATTGCAATTTTTGCAATTTCGGAAAAGCGAGCTGTTCAAATCTCCTGCCGGAAGTCAGCTGCGCGCCGCATCTACGTGTTCGGCATTGTTTACACCCGCAATGCGTAATCGCGGGCCCTTATGACGTACTCGCGTTGTCAAACTCTCGCTGTGTAAGATGGCGAGCCGCAATGACCTAATTGCGTTCGAAAAACTCTCGCGCGATCACGCAGCAAGATCGAAAATGGCCTAGCACGCGCAAACCAGGAGAAAAACAACTCGGCGGACTCAGAATCAAGGTAAGTCAACGCCGCGCGCGCGATATTGTATTTTTCAAGCGCGACCAAGCAAAATAATTCGCACCTTGTGAATTTGCAGAGTTTTGGGCAAATTTGCGCGATTCCCGGACCCGCGAATTTGCCAAAAATCTGCAAATTCCGCGAACTAAACGGATTTTATGCCCACGCTTAATCATGACATGCTGGAATTGGTTAGACAAGCTTTGTAGCAAACTGCTGTTGACAATATCCACCTGACAACAGACATGTGGACCAGTTGCCAATCCACTGATTACATGTGCATCACTGCACACTGGATCTCTTTTGTGGGGGGTTCAAGAAAAGATATCTGCAGGTGTTGACACTGCTGAGATTTTTAATGCCACTCGGAAACATGCAACTGTAGCCATGTTCGCCATGGAGAAATCTCATACTGCTGCAAACATTTTGGAAGAGCTTAACAGCAAGGTCTTTGAATGGCTGCACCCAAGAGGGCTTAACATTGGTTTTGTTGCCACGGACAATGGCAGTAATATAGTTAAGGGTATCGAGTGTGGTTAGACAAACCACCAAGAATGCGCTCCTTTTTGAATGAAACTTCTAGGTTTCTTCACTCACTTATTTGTACATATCATCATTATTCAGACCAATCCTTTAAATGATCACATAACTACTGTCCAGTTCATCATTTCATAGTTATGTTTAATTGTTCATTTTTTTTAATTTTTAAACATTTTTACTTTATAAGAAAAAGTTCATTGTATTCATGAAAGTTCACTATTTTATGTTATGCCCAATGCATTTCGGGTTAAAGGAACATAACCCTTCATCAGGGGCCTGTTGGAGAAATAATAATGAGAAAACATTCAGGACCTTAGCATTCAGTAACGGAGCCAAATTACTCAAATAAAACAAGTATACTATGCTTGAAATTGATTCTTACAGCGTGGATTATAAACTGTCAGTGTTTTGTTTAAACCAAATGCATGCCTATTCACTCGTTTCATGAAAAACAATTATAGCATGTAACGACATCGTTCTAAGGGTTGATAGTAGCAAAATGCAATCCTATTACAAAATTATTTCAATAGGCTGAGATTATATACAGTTTTTGCTTATTAACGAGCACGAGAATACAACTTACGTTTTTCTTCAATCTATACGTTTGCATCCGTGTTCCGGGTCACGTGAGTGTGGTTTGAGCCTATGGGAAGGGTATTAATGGAAAGGCATGGGTCACGTGTTGACTTGAGTGGGAGGGTCGAGATCGGCCGAATCTACACATGATGCTAACACGCGTGATTTATGCCATGGAGTTGAGATAAAGGAAGTATATTATTATGAAAATGTCAATACAAATAGAAAATAGAAAATCAGAGATGTGTTATGATTAAACAAATGGCAGTGGCCTTAGGTCCGTTCATTCTGTATTGTGATTGGACAAAAGTCCGATCACGTGTTTATGATGTCACGGCAACATGGTGCTGTGATTGAACGGTGATCCGCGAATGTAACTGAGGTCAAGGGAAAGTGATGATGATGTTGTGAGCTGCGGATAATGTAAATAAACAATGTGTTAGCTTAAAAAAGCGTACGTAGTAATGTTTGCGGTGGATCGTGAACATATAGCTTAAATGCATATATACCTCTGATTGTTGATGATACTACTCGTGAATTAAACACATTCCATCGAAACAATTGTCAAATGAATATAGAAAGAACTTTAACAGAATAAACTCATCAGTTCATGGATTACATACATGTCATGAAAAATGTAAATTGAATGGGTTAACGACGTTTCCATTGCGGATTGCTCTAGGGGGAGAAAAAATGTCCTAGTCTCTATGCCGTGTCTGATTGATCTGTTTATAGAAAGCATGTGATTTCTGTCCTGTCATTCATTCCGATCGGTTGCAGTGGCTGGAGTTTTTTAATCCAAAAGTATTCAGCCTGTAAACGTTGTTTAACAGGATCCATGTCGCAGCGTTGTGGGAGTATTTATTTATTTATTTATTTATTTATGATCAAAAAGAACAATATTTAGCTAGAGGATATCCTCAAGAAATTCTGGATGAATCCCTAAAAAAAGTTACCAAACTATCAAGAGAAAACTTATTTAAACCGGTTCAACCCAATACAGAACAAAACACAGTGTGTGTACTAAAGTTCTCGACAGAAGCACAAAAGATCAAAAAAATAATCAACCGTCACTGGTCTCTGATTAAGACTGAACCTGATCTACAGAGTCTATACAGCGAACATGTAACTTTCGCCTTTAGAAGATCAAAAAATATGAAAGAAATTCTCTCTGTCAGAAACACCACAGAACCAGAATACAAAGGAATGGCACAATGTTTCAATTGCATACACTGTAATAACGTGATAACAGGCAACATTCTTCTCCATCCAACCAAAGGATACAAGGTCAATTTGAAATACACAGGGACATGTGATTCTAAAAATGTAATATACGCAATCAAATGCCCATGTGGAAAAACATACGTAGGCCAAACTGAACGGAAAGTCAAAATAAGGATGACAGAACACAAGAGTAATATACGTAACATCAACAGCAAATCCACCATAGCCACACATTGGCTCGAAGCTCATCATCCAATTTCCCAACTAAGGTTCACGATACTTGAGATAATCCCACAACGCTGCGACATGGATCCTGTTAAACAACGTTTACAGGCTGAATACTTTTGGATTAAAAAACTCCAGTCACTGCAACCGATCGGAATGAATGACAGGACAGAAATCACATGCTTTCTATAAACAGATCAATCAGACACGGCATAGAGACTAGGAACTTTTTTCTCCCCCTAGAGCAATCCACAATGGAAACGTCGTTAACCCATTCAATTTAGATTTTTCATGACATGTATGTAATCCATGAACTGATGAGTTTATTCTGTTAATGTTCTTGCTATATTCATTTGACATTTATTTCGATGGAATGTGTTTAATTCACGAGTAGTATCATCAACAATCAGAGGTATATATGCATTTTAGCTATATGTTCACGATCCACCGCAAACAGTACTACGTACGCTTTTTTAAGCTAACACATTGTTTATTTACATTATCCGCAGCTCACAACATCGTCATCACTTTCCCTTGACCTCAGTTACATTCGCGGATCACCGTTCAATCACAGCACCATGTTGCCGTGACATCATAAACACGTGATCGGACTTTTGTCCAATCACAATACAGAATGAATGGACCTAAGGCCACTGCCATTTGTTTAATCATAACACATCTCTGATTTTCTATTTTCTATTTGTATTGACATTTTCATATTAATATACTTCATTTATCTCAACTCCATGGCATAAATCACTTGTGTTAGCATCATGTGTAGATTCGGCCGATCTCGACCCTCCCACTCAAGTCAACACGTGACCCATGTCTTTCCATTAATACCCTTCCCATAGGCTCAAACCACACTCACGTGACCCGGAACACGGATGTGAACGTATAGATTGAAGAAAAACGTAAGTTGTATTCTCGTGCCCGTTAATAAGCAAAAACTGTATATAATCTCAGCCTATTTAAATTATTTTGTAATAGGATTGCATTTTGCTACTATCAACCCTTAGAACGATGTCGTTACATGCTATAATTGTTTTTCATGAAACGAGTGAATAGGCATGCATTTGGTTTAAACAAAACACTGACAGTTTATAATCCACGCTGTAAGAATTCATTTCGAGCATAGTATACTTGTTTTATTTGAGTAATTTGGCTCCGTTACTGAATGCTAAGGTCCTGAATGTTTTCTTATTATTATTTCTCCAACAGGCCCCTGAAGAAGGGTTATGTTCCTTTAACCCGAAATGCATTGGGCATAACATAAAATAGTGACTTTTCATGAATACAATGAACTGTCTCTTATAAAGTGAAAATGTTTAAAAATCAGAAAAAATGAACAATTAAACATAACTATGAAATGATGAACTGGACAGTAGTTATGTGATCATTTAAAGGATTGGTCTGAATAATGATGATATATACAAATAAGTGAGTGAAGAAACCTAGAAGTTTCATTCAAAAAGGAGCACATTCTTCGTTGTTTGTCTAACCACACTCGATACCATTAACTTTAAGGCACTGTAGACTCAGTGTGACAAGGATAGCGCCAACACGAATATCTTTAAATGGTTATAACCTATTGGTGTGCACAAAGATAACATTGTTTTGATTTAGTAATATAGTTAAGGCCATGGGCAATGGTGGGTATTTCAGGGTCCTGTGTTTGGTGCACTGCATTAACATTATTGTTCAAGACTTTCTGAAAAAAGAAGACTGAGTCAGCAACTTACTGACCACCTGCTGAATAATATGCACACATTTCAGCCATTCTTTTAAAGCCCGGAAGCAGCTGAAGATCATTCATTGTGAGTAAGCATGGGCGGAATTTGCGAATTCGGGATACGTGAATTAGCGCAAATTCATAATCGCAATTCGCAAAAATATGCAAGCTTGCACATTTTTTTTTGCGAGTTCGTGAGATTTTTTTACCAGTTCGGGAACGAGAACTTTCTCATGCGCTCGCAACGGTCGTGAACATGTTGTTTCCAATTAACCAGCCTGCTTGCGATGCCTTTTTCCTGTTTTGGGTCGCAATGACATGTTCGCGTTCGCAATTTCCTGTTTCGGGTTGCATTGACGTGTTCGCGTTCGCAATTTCCTGTTTTGGGTCGCAATGACGTGTTCGCGATCGCGGCTTCGCTCGGCCAGCTACCAAAATTTGGCAGCGCACGCGAACACGGAGGAAAACTCATCAGCGAACGCAGAATCATGGTAAGTAAATGCCGCGCTCACGAGATTCTATTTTTGAAGCGCGAACAAGAAAAAAAAATCCGCCAACTCACGAATTGCAGATTTTTGGGCAATTTTGCGCGATTCACGGATCGCGAAATTGCCAAAAATTCACAAATTACGCGAGCGTAACACATTTTCCGCCCATACTTAATTGTGAGTATAGAATGCCATTCAAAGCACTCATCCAGGAGGTGCCAACACGTTGGAACTCAACTTATTACAGGCTTGATCGTCTGTTTGATCAGTACAGACCAATCAATGGCTATGTCATGCAAAGAATAGGGGATGCAACTGTGAAAGGCTTGACCATACAGATGGACCAATGGGGCCTAGTTACATGCCTGACAAAGATGCTACTTCCTTCCTAGCTCTTTAAATGTGAAGTCAGCAAGGAGGACTGTACTAAGGCCCCAACCAATCCCATTGTTGCACATGCTAGAGCAGCAGCTGAAGGAGGTGTCTGAAATGACACAGGTGTGGAGAAAAAAAATGTAGCCTATGAGTTGTAGAGAGCTTATCCAGTCGCTTAGCTGAAAATACAAGGGTGCAAACTCAACTTGTTTCAGAAAAACATTACATTTCTGCCACAATTCTGGATCCACGGTACAAATAGGCATTGCACACTAAGACATTAATTCCTTTTTCAGAAGTGGATGTTGCCCAGTACAAAACTTGGATAGCTGAGGCAGTCAGTGGCTTAGAAAATGAACGGCTGGTTATTAAAGACCCGCTCCTCAAACCCACAACAAGTACTGCTGCAGGTCATCCGGCATCAAGTTCAACTTTAGAGCCTAAGGGCAGTGCGTTTGGCTCACAGCGGTCACCAACACTATCGACAACAGCAAGAAAGGGATCATCATCCCCAGTAAAATTGGCACAGGATTGATATTTACAGCAAGGGTTTGTTAGGTCCAGTGCTGATGCAAAGGCAAAAGAGGCCCAGCAAAGTGGAGCACCCTTAAACAATGAGCGGATGGTCCAGGACTATCTGGATAACCCAACAAAGGTCTACATTGATCAAAAGCCATTGCTGCATTGGTATGGGAAAAGGGGCCAATGGCCAGTGCTCAGCAGGCTGGCAAAAACTATCTGGCTTGCCCTGTCACAAGTGTCTCTTCTGAGTGTGTTTTCAGTGCTGCTGGTGCCATTGTAACAGTGAAAAGGACTAGTCTCTCACCCAAAAATGTAGAGAGGTTAACCATGATCAAAATTATTCAGCACTTAATACCACCTGATTACAAAATACGTGAATCAATGCAGGAAGATGAAGACAGTGACTAAGGTGATGGAAGTAGTGTGTTAGATGATTACCTACTTCTGGTTGAACCATGAGAGTTTGAGGATGAGCTATACTTCCCTGACAACTTAGCTTTGAACGTATTACTTTCTTTCTTTCTTATTTACTTTTATTTGTGTGTGTCTCTGTCTTTCTCGCTCGAATCCCAACAAATCCATCACCACCGTCTTCTAGTCTTTTTATTGCCATATTGGAGTTGCAGCAGTAGGCATTTAACTTAAGTCCACTCCTGTGAGTCCTGCTCCATCCTCCTGAGTCATCCTAAATCCATTTCCCTCAAGCAAGATGATCATTGGATGGAGAATAGTACAAGATATGTTGCCTCGTCAAGTCCCTCCAATAGAAGTGGAACATGATGACTACTATAGCTATCCTCCTTTCCGAGCCAAGAAAGACTGCCCCTTAACTTAAGATGAGAAGGAACAGGTAATTATGGCATGCATTGGACGCTGAGCGATTGGTCTTTGTGTTGTTGTTGTTTGTTGTGAATGAAGTGAATTCATTTTGTACTATTATTTAATCTACACGCTAAAAGCAACTCAAGTCAATGTTTGCCTTCTTGTGTTGTAGGGATCCTGCTCCTACACAGAACTATGCACAGAGAACAAGGCCCTTAGTGAATTGTGGTGGACCAAAAAACTCACCTCAGTACCTAGAAACCCTAACTGACTAGCATCAGTGTCACATTAGCTCTTCGTCCTATAGCAGAGGAACCAATGATTAGACAACCCAGAACATGCGACTTAAGTTATACTCAGGAATGGTGGGAATCAAGAGCACTTTTTTGTTTGTTATTCTCATACCAGTCCACAACAGGAGTAAAAAGAGAGACAGGAAAGGTTAAAATATTTATTTTAACTATGTGCTCTGAGATGCTGTATCTTTGCTAACATAAGCAGACATATGATTAGAAACAATATGCTCAGAATTGTTACAATTCAATAAAACAGAAAAGGAGAAATCATATTACAATGATGGTGAAAACAGGTCTTATAGTACCTAGTGAATCACCCTCCCTAACTAGGAACTATGTTTTATAAAATATAGAAAGTCTCCTAGGCTTGTGTGGGGTACACCATACTGCCAAGATCAGCAGGACTAAATCACATCAGGATCTGCAACAGCTCTCCGTCTCTCTGGAAAACCAAATTCTTCCAAGTGCCTGAAATCATGCCTACAGTGCAATATTAAAGGCGCCAGAATCTCAGTAGACTGCAACTGCATGTATATTATGTCTAAACGTGAGCCGATCAGCCCGAACAACAGCGACCTTGTTATGATAACCTTGGAGGCTTTAGCACTCACTGTGCAGACTAGGGTCGAGATGTAAGTCTAGGGATGGCAAAAACAAGCCTTTCTCATGTGAAATAACTCACACAGCCTAACTTACAACAACAGCTCTATTCAGTGTTGTTGTGCAAAAGAAGAAAAAGGTAAAATGGCGTTTAAACTTCTAATAAGCTTATGCTAACGTAGCAATGTGCACAAACAAGGCCCAGCCCTCACTACACCCTCCCTTGATCGGAGAACGCACAAGAAGGGGTCAATTTTAGAACGTAGAGTTCAAGTTTGAATGAGACAAAACCAAGTTCAAAATTTTGCCAAACTGGATAATTGGGAGTAATGGAAAAGAACATACATGTTCTTCAACAGCTGGAGCCTCTAGCAACATCAGAGGACAACTCGGATGTTCTTCGAGATAACTTCGTGCCAAAAAGTCATGGGCTGAAGACCATATATTCCAATTGCCTGAGACTCCATGCGCCGCTGCGCAGGCCATAATCCTGACACCAGAACAGTCTAGTTCTTGAGCAACTAAGGGATCATTAGTAGATCATAATCTGGGTTAGGAGACACTGTATTGCAGAGACACCAATCCAGAACCCATTCAAAACTGCAATCCAGGCAGTGGAAAACTGGCTGCACACAAAAACCGGAAAGATAAACCATACGCCACACTAAAAGTAGCCAGAGGCAGCGATCCATGGTATTCAAGCATCCGGTTACGAAGTTGGAGCAGCTAGGGCAAATTGTTGTGGGGCACAGAATGTGCAACCATTGTGCAGCAAGCAAATTAACAGCAGTACACCAGTAGCCAAGGCAAGAATTAACAGTAAACCACCAAAGACACTGGAAAAAATAGAATGAAATAATGCCCATTTCAGACCAAATATAGTCTGGAATGAAGTCACAAGGCCAGAACTTACTACTTTAAAAAGTGCGCTAAGCCCGTGGTCAAAGAGGCATTGAAAATAGTGTGAATCAATGCTCCACAAAGCAGGGGGAGATCTGTATTGAGTAGGGCAAGTACCTCAGTACGAGTGTTAGCCACGTGAAGGACGAATGTTTCATGTGTGGAAGTAAGGGGGACTTCTTTTTGAGATAAAAGAGCCGTTATTCGACTCATCTTGTTGAACTCTGCTTCCAAGGGCAGAATGGAAGGTCAGATGGATATATCGAGCTTCTCATGCGGAGGAGGGAACAGGACATTTTTACAACAAACTACACGTTAGGAGACTGTCACTATGTACGGAATCCCTGCCAGCATACCACAGCAATCTTCTTTATTTAAAAGTAAATAATTACCATTTGCTAACAACATGAAAGTCGGTGTAATAGGATGGTGTACCTTTTAAAACACAGGACAAATTTGGTGCTTCAGAATTGCATGAGCCATGCAATTGTATATTCCCACAGACCAATGAGTGATCGGGTGTGGAAGTGCAATCTTCACCTTTCAAATAAACCTCTTTTCCTTACCTCAAGCACCTATAGGTAAAGGGTAGAGACCAAACTTCATGGAGATACGCGCTACCTAATCATATCTGCCTATGGCATAATGTTTAATGCATGCTTCGAATTTAAACAGTGGAAAAGGTAGCGTTATTAAGCCATGAATAAGCTAAACTGCAGAATATATTTCAGTCACAGAAAATGGTAAAGGTTCTAACTTTTCAATATGCAATTGTGAAAATGTAGCATCCTTCATTGACATAAATTGTTGTTTAACAGTCAAATTAAATGGTAAAAACAGTGAAGAAGTATTCATGTAGTCCCAAGGCACTTTCCCAGCCTTCAAGGTTTGTAAAGTCCATGCAAACTATATAATAGAACGCAATTGATTTTGACCATGGTACAAAATTGAGACTTCATCTTGCACAAAATCAACGACAGAAAAGACAATATTGTCTAATGTGTAAATTCGGGAAGAAAGTGTGTTAATGCTATTATCTACAACTGCAAGTGCTTTTTTCTAAATTAGCTTGATCAATAGCCCTTAATCTAGAAGCAGCTTCAATTTGGGACAGTTTCTAAACTTCGGTTTAAACAGCATAAATCCATCTTTTGGATCTGCCTGCCACAGGACCTTTCACAAAGTCATTCAAATCAACATCGTCAGTCAATTTAGACAAATGAAGCTTAACTGACGCTACAGTGGAGTGTTTGAGGCAGTTCTGACATAGTTTGCCTACAGAATAGGTACTGACAGAATGGTCACTCTCAAAACGGGGATCCGCCCTATTCTGTGTATAGCTAGAGGCCAAACCCAGAAAATGATGCTGGCATGAATCTGCACTTTTTTGCCATAACAGCCAGCCTTGGGGATCCAAACTGGAAATGTTAAAAGACAAATTTAGTTACAGAGTCTGTAAATCACTAAGGGACCTATTGGTGTGATTGTTCCATTCGGGGTATTCTCCCAAAACAGGTGGTTTGTGAAATAGTCGAATTCAGAAACAACATATGGTTCGGGATGAGACATGCACGATGCAAAGCCTCAGTGCCTTACACTTACCAATTTTTAGAACCATAAACAGATTTAAGATCAATAGTATCTTTCCACAGCTCATAGCCCACAACAGCCAATTGGTCAATAAAGGACTTGGAATATAACAATTTAGTGTGGGTAATTCTAACTTTAGAAGCGGACTTAGCGGTCATCTTAAAAAAAATGCATCAGGCTTGGATTGATTTAAATCAGTAAAGTAATAAAACTTTTTCAAAAGAGTTTTGGAGCTGCCGTCAACAGGAGCGGGACAATGCTCCCCTTGTGTATAATTAACCACATTCCTAAATGTGTTTGCTTTGTGCAGAAAATGATTGCTATAGTGCTGGTAACAACGCTAATCAACATAATTTGCAGAATCCAAGTACAACTCTCCAGCATGAAAGACAGCATCATTTCTCAAATCAGAAAACAAAGCCTTTACGGCTTGGACATCCCAATCATCAGAGCGTCTATTCAGTTTAACCACATCCCCCATTGAAACACGAAGTACATTAGGGACATTAATAGCCTCTGCGGGACCATGTATTTGAAATTGAACAGCATCCCACACAATCCCATCTAAGACAGGCCAAGCAGTGATATTCACGAAAGTCTGGTCCCTCTTCATGATGTGTGATGAGGAGTGGGGTGCCAAAGTTCCATCAATCATTCTAATTGTAGATCTTTCTTTAACATAGTGCCCTCCATTTACAAAATGGAAAAAATACATCACAAATCTAAGAGACATTAATAGAAAAATTGAAAGAAAAAAAACTGCCAAAGTACATGGGGGAATCAAAAAATATTTATTCAACCAAACCGCAAAAATTGAAACTTTTGAGGGGGACTTTGATGTGGTAGAGTCAGTGTCAAAGGAAAAACGTTACTAATTAGCCACACAGGGCTGCAAATTGGGCATTGATAAGTCTGTGGGGTAAGTGTACTCAGTATCATCAAGGGGATCACCAGCCGGTGGATTTAATAAAGGATTTGTAACTGTAGGCATCTCAATGGCAACGTGAGGCCTTGTGGTAGGTGCCGGAGTCAAAACAGAGTTTCGCAGCATAGCTGGACAAGAGACCGCAGGTGTCATTCTAAGAAGAATTGGACACTCTGTGTAGTATGATATTGTCAATGAAGATATACCTGTTTTCTTTACGACCAGGAAGTGGAGGCAAAATGACTGTTCTAGTACCCTGCACGCCAAGCACAGGAACTGGAGCACAATACGAGGGGCCGAATTCCTTCTTGTTCTTGATCTTCTCTCGAACCAGTTCACCAACTCGGGGTAGCCAGCCAACTACTGGAATCTGCAATGCAGCATCAGTTGTGGAGGGCAAATGATCCTTTGCAAGACTGTCACAGGTCGCTTATAGATTCTGGAAAACAGCACAATGTTCATCTACGTCAAAGGGAGAGGCAGACGCCGCATGGTCTAGACCCGCAAGGTCCGAAACAAACATTTTGATGACAAAGAGCATTTCGTATGCCGTCCGCCCACCCAGGGAACTTCTATGGAGATTATTAAGTGCACGCTGAACGCTATTGAGGTGGGCTAGCCAGTTCCGGCCTGTACCCAAAACACTAGCTGTCAAAGATTGCTTTAATCACGGTTCATCCACTCCACAACACTATTGCCCTCAGACCGGTATGGAGACAAAAATTTGACCTGGACCCCCAATGAACGCATGGCATCCTTGTACGCCTTAGAGGCGAAGGCTGGACCCTGGTCTGACTGCAAGGTAACACATGCAAAAATTCCCACAAAGACATGCAAATCCCTTACCCTCCTTTGGGGCCACACCCAAACAAAGTGCGTACAAGAATCAACTGCAATTAAGATGTACTTATACGCAGTACCAGAGGAGAAAGGACCGCAGTGATCTAAGTAAACACAGCCAAGTGGTTTATTAGATATATACAACCATGTCCGGGGCGGGCGTGCAGCAGTAGAAGGTTTAGTCTGCTGGCAAATGTCACAATGAAAGACATAATCACACGTTTGTTTGTACAATCTGCAAAACCAGTAACGCTGTTGTAAAAGAGATACAGTCGCAGAAACGCCGGCATGAGCGGATGCCACACCCTTGTGAGCGGCTGTTATCAGTGTGGACCTGCGGTCCGCATTGGGAATCAATCTGTCATTATTTCTCACATAAGGAACTTTATCAGGACTTAAGTGATAAGAGTACTTTGAAGGGAAACCTCTAGGGTAATTACTTGCCTTCTCTGTTGTGGCAATGGCTGCCTAGATGTCATCATCAATCTTACTTTTGGAACGTGTTACTGCTGCAACTACATATGTTACTACTGCGGTCTTTGCTGCTTCAATAGCAAGACTATTGCCAACAGCGTGAACTCCGACACGCTGGTGACCAAGAGTATGAATCACAAATCAATCAATCAATCAATCAAGCACATTTGTAAAGTGCGCTACTCACCCGCAAGGGTCTCAAGGCGCTGGGAGGAGGGGGGGGTGCTGCTACTGCTCGAAGAGCCAGGTTTTGAGTTGCTTCTTGAAGGAGAGATGGTCCTGAGTCAGCCGTAGGTGGGTGGGGAGGGAGTTCCATGTCTTGGCCGCCAGGTCGGAGAAAGATCTTCCTCCGATGGTGGTTCTGCGAATCCGTGCGACAGTGGCGAGGGTGAGGCTGGCGGAGCGGAGCTGGCGGGTGGGTGTGTAGAACGTGAGGCAGTTGATGAGGTATTTGGGGCCCATGTCATGGAGAGCCTTGTGTGTGTGCCTCGGTGAGGAGGCTGAATGTGATCCTCTTGCTGACGGGGAGCCAGTGCAGGTTTCTCAGGTGGGCAGAGATGTGGCTGTGACAGGGGATGTCCAGGATGAGTCGTGCAGAGGCGTTCTGTATGCGCTGGAGACTTTTCTGTAGTTTGGCAGTGGTTCCCGCGTACAGGGCGTTACCGTAGTCCAGTCGACTGGTGACAAGGGCCTGGGTGACCGTCTTTCTGGTTACGGTGGGGATCCACCGGAAGATCTTTCGGAGCATGCGTGGGGTGTTGAAACAGGATGATGAGACGGTGTTGACTTGCTTGGTCATTGTGAGGGAGGAGTCCAGGATGAAGCCCAGGTTGAGTGCGTGGTCCGTGGACTTGGGGGCGGTGCCCAGTACAGGGGGCCACCAGGAGTCGTCCCAGGCGGAGGGGGGTGGTCCGAGGATGAGGACTTCCGTCTTGTCAGAGTTCAGTTTCAGATGGCTGAGCTTCATCCATTCCGCAACGTCTTTCATTCCTTCCTGGAGGCTGGCTCTGGCGGTGGCGGATTCGTTGGTTAGGGAGAGGATCAGCTGGGTGTCGTCAGCGTAGGAGATGATGTTTAGGTTGAGTTGGCGTGCGATGGCTGCGAGGGGGCTCATATAGATGTTGAAGTTAGCTGTTTGTTGACGGTCTTCTCAATGACTTTGGCGGGGAAGAGGAGCGAGATGGGGCGGAAGTTCTTGAGGTCTGTGGGGTCTGTGGTGGGCTTCTTCAGGAGGGCGCTGATCTCAGCATGTTTCCAGCTCTCCGGAAAGGTGGCAGATGCGAAGGAGATGTTGATGATGTTCCGGAGTTGGGGTGCGATGATGGAGTCGGCTTTGTTAAAGATGTGGTGTGGGCAGGGGTCAGCTGGGGAGCCGGAGTGGATGGTGTTCATCACGTGGGTGGTGTCTTCAGTGCTGATGGAGGTCCAGGTGCAGAGGGTGGTGGTGGGGGGCGTTGGTTCGGTGGTTGGGTGCGTGGTCTGGGCGCCGAAGCTGTTGTGTATGTCGGTGATCTTGTGGTGGAAAAACGAGGCAAGTGAGTCGCAGAAGTATTGCGAGGGTGTGATGTTGTTGTTGCTGGCGCTGGGGTCGGAGAGCTCTTTAACGATGCTGAAGAGTTCCTTGCTCTTGTGGGTGTTGTTGTCCAGTCGTTCTCTGAATGCTGTCCTTTTGGTGGTGCGGATCAGCTGGTGGTAATTGCAGATGGCGTTTTTGAGGGCTATCGTGTTTCCTGTTGACTGGTCATGGCGCCAGGCTTTCTTGAGGGACAGTAGGATTTCTTGGAGTTTTTGAGGTCGTTGGGGAACCACAAGACTTTCTTGCTGCCGGGTCTGCTGGGAGGAATCTTCAGTGGTGCAAGGGCATCGGCGCAGTTGGTGAGCCACTGTGTGAGGTTGCGGGCTGCTTCGTTGGAGTCCGTAGTGTTGGTGAGAGGGTTCTGGCTCAGGGAGGTGGTGAGCTGGTCGGTGGTGATCTTACTCCAGCATCTTCAGGGAGCCTGTTGCGGGTGGTGGTGGGTCGTGGTTTTCCTGAAGTTGAAGTGGACGCAGCTGTTATCTGTCCAGTGTAGTCCGGTGAAGTGGCTTAAGGAGATGTGGTTGCTGGAGGAGAAGACTGGGTCAAGCGTGTGCCCGGCGTAGTGGGTAGGGGTTTTCACCAGTTGCTTGAGTCCGATGTTGGCGAGGTTGTCCAGCAGGGTGGTGGTGTTGTTGTCATTGTTGTTTTCCAGGTGGAAGTTGAGGTCCCCTAGGAGGATGTAGTCTAAGGAGGTGAGGGTAAGCGGGCTGATGAAGTCTGCGATGGCTTCGCTGAATTGTGTGCGTGGTCCCCGGGGTCTGTAGATGGGAGTACCTCTGAGGGTGGTCTTGGGGTCGTTGTGTATCTGGAAGTGAAGGTGCTCGGCGGCGGTGGGGGTATCGTCGAAATTGGTCAAGATGCGGATGGTGTTTTTGTAGACGATGACGATGCCTCCTCCGGTTTGGTTGACGCAGTCCCACCGGGCTATCTTGTAGCCATCCAGGATGGGTATGGCGAAGTCGGGGGCTGAGGAGGCGTTCATCCAGGTTTCTGTGAGTAAGGCGACGTCCGGCGCTGTTGTGTCGAAGAGGTTCCAGAGTTCGACGGCGTGCTTGTGGACGGAGCGGGTGTTGAGCAGAATGCACTTGAGGTGGTTGTTGCTGGTGTCTGGCCTGGCGGGTGCGGTGCCGGTCTGGAGGCAGGTGAATTTGCAGGTTTGGCAGGTGAAGGGTCCGTGGGTGTGTTTCAGGGTGGCTCGTGGCAGGCGGGGGTCCGTCCAGTGTTGAGTGCATGGAGGGTGGCGGCATCGTAATTCAGTCGGGTGGGTTGGCATCGTCGAGGGCCAGGGGTCCTGGTGTTGGGCGTGGTAAAGGCGCGGACGGGCACAGATGGGCTTGCCTTAGGCACGCCAGCGGCGCGGCCGCAGCGCAGCTTCAATATGAGGGGGAGCGGGAAGGAGGAGCAGCTGGGAGGCAGGAGCGGGGCGGCCAATGGGAAGTGGGGGGTGGGGCCTCGGGGGAAGCGAGCGGCGAGAAAGGTGGCACAGGAGGCAAGAGGGGGCGTGGGGAGAGACGGGCACAGCAGCACCAATCAACAATAAAAATAGCAAGGGGCACAAAATAAAAGAGGGGGAAGTCTAAAGAAACAGTCAAACAGGGAGAAGTAAGAAAAACGAGCAAAAGACCAGTCTGCAGGCAGCAGACAACACGAGAGGCAGCAGCAGAGCACAGGGGACATGCGCAGTGGCAGAGGGAGCGACCTGCCTTGTCACAGCCGTTCTTTAAGCTCAGCCACTCAAACCCAGATCATTTTGTGTTTTATTGTGCTACCTTTGGAATCATGATAGGCATTTTGAGTCCAAAAGAACAAATTGTCATTGTAAGACTGTACACAGTAGTAAGAGTCACTTGCGATGAGAGTAGTCACACTAGGATCAGCGTACTCCAATGCAAGCATTGGAGCACGAAGCTCTGCTAATTGGGCAGTACAGTCCCCTAATGTCTGTGTATGCACTACATCGGACTTGAATTCTCCATTCACCATAGTACCAACCACTATTGTGCAGGGCGAAGAATAAGCATGCTTTGAACCCATCATCGGTTGCTCCGAGCCGTCAGTGTAAATGATACAATGGAATTCCTCCAGCGGACGCATGGTCAGAAGAGCCAGATGAACGAATTCATACTGCAAATACTCCTGAGTCTGCAAAGAGAAGTCAAAAATAAACGTGACATCAGGAGATGTCAAGGACGTAGCCCATTGTATCCACCTCGGGTGCAAAGCTTTTGAATTTGGTACACTGGCTTTCGTCACTGCCTCCAAGGCAGGATACGGAGTAACAACCAAAATGTGTTTCCCCTGCAACAGTGCACATTCTTTCAGAAAAGCCATTTGGACTGCTGTCAAAACTTTTTCCACAGTGGAAAACTGCAGCTCAGCCAAATGTACAAGGGTGATTTGTAAGCAATAGGGACTATGTCACCTTCATTAAAAGTCAGGTACGTGAAACCCACCACCCCAGGTACAATTCTTATCACCAGGTTGGTGTGATTATCATGAGTCAGTAAGAATTTAGATTCTAGAAGATCGGCCTGCAAAGCTTGCAAGATGGCTGAATGAGCAGGCAGCCAGCAAGATTTGGAGAAAGTAGGTTGTACCAAAGCATAAAGAGGCTTGATACGGTGGGCATATTAGTGAATGTAAGTGCGGCTGAAAATCAAAAAGCCCAGTAAAGACAGTCATTTCTTCAGTGTTCTAGGAGCGCGCAGCTGTGCTCATTTCTGCAGGAAGTGAGGTGCTAAACCTCAACCTTAATTGTTGAGCTCATAACCCAGGAACAACACTGTGTACTCTGCAATGTGAGATTTTGCTAAATTGAATTTGTAACCAAAGTCCGCAAACGGACAAATTATGTGGTCAATGTGACACAGATGCGGCCATAATTCGTCATCTGTGAGATAAATTTCATCCACATACGAACAAGCATGCGGGTCAAGCCTCTCTAATAGAGAAGCTATGCGGGCGGCAAAGACGCCTGGACTATTCTTATAGCCCTTAGCCAATCTTCTGAACTGTCTTTGTTTGCTGCCACAGGTAAAAGCTGTCCATTGACTACTAATAGAGGACAGGTTATGGCGGAAAAAGCCATTGGATATGTCTAGCCTGGTCTTAAACCTTTTTTGCACGAGACTCTCCACAAGGGCAGAACTGTGAGTGTTCTGTACCGCCCAGGTCCGACAGTGAGAGTTTAAGTGTCGGTAATCCAATACTAAACGGCCTTGCCACAGAAGTTACGTCAAATCTAAGGCGGCTACGGTGTATTGGTGTAATGCCGATAATATCGATTCCATAAGCTCTATAGCGAAAACTCTTTTCACCCAAATTGCCAGCTCCTCAACTAAGCTGTCGGAAGTCTGGCAAAAATGCATTCAACCATTAGTGAGAAACTGATAAAAATTTCGCCAAATAACTTACGTCAAGGAAAGGGAATTTCAAGTGAAAATCAACTAACCCCAGAAATGAAAACTCAAAAACGGTTAATAAATCAAACATTGAGACAGATGCGAAAGGACCAAACAAACCATAGCCTGCAAATTGTTCTACAGAAAGCAAAAAAACAGCTAAAATGGATGAAATGGGAAAAACAGAAGCTAAGAAACGAAGACCTATGGGTAAAACTTCTTTATGAAGGGAAGCAGAAAAACAGCTCTAAGTTCTGGCAAATGGTCAAAAGAATAAAGAATCCCGAACATCAAGGCCAAAACTCCCATATATCAGAGGAGGTATGGACAAAATATCTATTGAAACATTTTAATAATGAGGATACTACAGAGGACGCGGTAACAAATAAACCCTGCACAGAAGTCACAAGGTCTAAAATAGAAGAAAAAGCTAACCGCCCTACGGCCATAAGGACCCAAGAAATGCGGGAGTATGAGGCTACGACCCCATCTAAACTTGACAAATCAGAGCCGGAAGCAAGCTCCTCGAAGTCTGTCGAGCCCGGGCAAAAGACAACTGTGCCAGCGGACATCAAACGGCAAATAACAAGGGGGAGGCCCACTGGAGCCCCGGGACCGGATGTATGACGTTACAATGCATACTTTTACAACGCATACCTTTACAACGCATTTTTTACGACGCAACATCCATTACAACGCATTCCATTACAACGCATGCCATTACAACAAATTTTTAAAAACTACCTTTACAACGCATTCCATTACATTGCATACTACCTTTACAACGCATACCATTACAACGCATAACATTACATTGCATGTAAGGTAAGTATTGGATAGTGTAGGGGTAAAAATTACTATTCTAACTCCAGGGGGGTGCAATAGTAGGGTAAGTGTTGGATAGTGTCGGGGTAAAAATTACTATTCTAACTCCAGGGGGTGCAATAGGAGGGTAAGTGTTGGACAGTGTAGGGGTAAAAACTACTATTCTAACTCCAGGGGGTGCAACAGTAGGGCAAGTGTTGGATAGTGTAAGAGTACTATGTGTTGTAATGCTATGCGTTGTAATGGTATGCGTTGCAATGACTGCGTTGTAATGACATGCGTTGTAGTGGTATGCGTTGTAGTGTCATGCGTTGTAATGGTTGCATTGTAATGGTATGCGTTGTAATGGATGTTGCATTGTAAAAGTTTCGTTGTAATGGTAGTGCGTTGTAAAAGTTGCGTTGTAAAGGTTGTTTCCCCCGGGGCCTAATGGCATTCCACCCATGCTGTATAAATTGGATGCAGAGTTTTGGAGTGTATCACTAACACCAATATTCAATAGCTTAAGGTATACCCAGACTCTTCCTGAGTCCTGGCATGGGTCAGTCATCAGCCCGATTTATAAACATGGTAGCAAGAAGCTTCCAAACAACTATCTGCTTATTGCCCTACTAGATGTGGAGGCTAAATATTTCGCAGGTACCATCTTGGAGGAGTTAACGTCATGGGCATCCGAAAACTCCATTATCCAGATCAACCAAACGGGTTTCTGCAGAGGCCAAGGGACCACAACCAACATCATGGCACTGTCCTTGTTGATGGGAGCAGCAAAAGAGATTAAGTCACCTTTATATCTCTCGTTTATTGACTACACTGCTGCATTTGATCATGTGGGCCTCAACAAACTCTGGCAGAACCTGGACAACTGGGGAATACCGAAACGCCTCCTGGATGTGCTAATACTACTCCACTCAAACACCTGGATTAAAATCAAACTTGGAGCCGGCACACACCTCTCGAAGCCCATTAGGACAACAAAAGGGTTAAAACAGGGGTATGTATTAGCACTTATCTCATTCAACCTCTTCCTAGCCGATCTACCTGGGGAGCTTGACAAATGCCCTAATCATGCACCTAAACTATGGACAATCACCCTCTCCAACCTGCTATACGCAGACGACTTGGTGCTGATAAGTCGGACGCCAATGGGCCTTCAGCATCTCTTGAATGTAGCTCATACCTTTTCAGTAAAGAATGCTCTCCAATTAAACTTCAATAAGTCAAAGGTCATGGCTGTGAATTATAGGGAAAAAAGGAGAGTTTGTTGGCACCTGAACGGTGAAAAGCTGGATCTGGTAACCACTTACAAGTACTTGGGAGTAATTTTAGATTAAAAAAATAAGTCTAAGGCACAACTTGACTCCTTACGAGGGAAGGCGACTATACCTACTTGGCTATAAAATCATTAAAGGCCAAACTTCCTGATCTCACACTTAAACCTCTCCTTCAAATCTTGCGTGCAAAACTACAGCCGACCCTTACATACGGTAGTGAATCGCTTCATGGGAAGGATGCCGCATTACTGGACATAGTCATAGCCAACTCATACAGGGCTATTTTTAACCTTCCAAAATATGTCTCTCCTGCACAGATCTGGCTAGAATTCGGCATCCTTAAACAAACAATAGAAAGGCGGTGTGCGTATGTAGCAAGCTGGCATACCATATGCACTGCAGAAACTGGCTCTTTAAGTTCTAACGTATGGGAAGAGCTACTTCGGCACCGTAAATCTTCGGCCAGAGATTACTTACTTGAATAATTTCAAGTTTTAGGCTTGACCGACGACTGGGAAACCTCAATAGATCTCTTGTCCTTCAAAAAAGTAGCAAAAAAATCAGCACGTATCATCTCAGCAATTGAAGACAAACAGGAACTAGCAAACAGAGCGCATAGCTGGATAACGCTGGGTGATTATGGAAGAATACAATCACAAGCATATCTCAATATTGGTATGAAAATAAAAATCAAAGAAACATTTCTAAAATTGCGCTTCAGAGTATTCCTTATACTCCCACACCTGCCACCTTGGGAGAGAAATAACTCCTCACAGCAGTGCCACCTGTGCAAAATCGGCAAGGAGGACATCATCCATGCGATTTGCATTTGTCCTAAACCAAAGGACTTGAGGTATAACTTATTACGACCATCCTTCAAACTACACGGCGTTCGGACTTACAGGCAGGCTGTTAAACCGTGCTTCAACCCAAACAACACTAAATTGAACTGCCAGGTTGTAAAGTTCTTTGATTTAACAGGAAAAAGTTCTTAAGAGCGTTGGATGAACACTATAAGGTTCTGAGGATAACCACGAACTGATCTTAACCAATTTTTTTAAAATGTTGATAAGATTAAGTACAAATGGATTTTTTACACGTATTTACTGATGTTTTTATAAATTTGTAAAGGTTTTAATTAATCATGTACAAATAAACGATTACTTACTTACAATACTAAACGGTACGAGCCATCAGGCTCGGTCACAGTAAAAAGTGGGTTATTCATCAGAGACACACATGTGTCAATCACACCTTGATATTCCAATTGTTCAAGGATTTCTGCCATGGGAGCTTTCGCTTCATGTCACTTGGGGTATTGGGGTTGAGGCTGTGGCATAGGCCGCAATGGTATCTCATGCTGGGGGGAAAATGTGTCCCAGCCACAGTAAGAATGGTACAAAGCCAGTGCAAGCACCTTAGCCCACTCTCTGCAAACTGCAGGGCCTGCTCCTTCGGCACAGTGTGCGAAAAACTAGGGAGGATCACCTCTTCCCCTTGCGGAGCGGCTAAAACAAAAGGTGGGGGCCAGTGGGCCTCCGCCAAAATAAAGCCATAGGTAGTTGTTAGATTCTCCCAAAATACCCCTTTTATAGCACGTTGTATGTCAGCTTCAATTAAGAGGACTATTTCATAAAGTCTTTCAGGGGGAGTCACTCTAGTGTCAGCCGTCTCAACAACAACGAACATGTCAGTTGCTGTCACCTTCAGAAGTGGATGCAATGCTTCCCGCACTATGGTAATTTCTGCTGCGCTGTGTAGTAGCGTCAGCGCCCATGTCAGTTTCCGAAGCTGTGTTCTCACTATCCGTGGCATATCTCGCTGTTAAAGTAGCAACTTTCTTTTTCTGAAACAGGGGTCTTTGATGTGTAAAGTCATACTGCTTGCCTTTACCGTCTGCCTTGCGGGGTTGCTCTTGTTTTGCACCCTGTCCTCTGCCGCCGTCTCCCCCACCGGTGGGGGAGACCGATGTTTCCTGCAAAGAGTGAGGAGAACGTTGATCAGGAACCTGAAAACAATCAGGTGACCTAATAGTAGTGCGGTCGCGCAATTCATATGTGCGCTCAGTAGACACAGGTATTGGGGAAGCGTGACGGGACGCCTGTTTCTTTGGCTGTTTCTCCTGTTTTTTATTTTTTTTCCAAGTCTGCTTTGGAACATTGGGGCGATCGTCTTTGTCAGACTTCGCCACCTGAGTTTGCTTCTGTGCTGTTTTGGCAAAAGGCTTAACACCCAAACTATTACGACCAAAGGTCTTATAAGACGCCGTAATAATCTTTGGTAACTGATGGGGTTTTTCGGCATGGGGGACATAGCGCAAAGCATTAGCCGCCTGGAAGCTTACCGCATCCCCCCTAACATTAGAAAGGACGAGATCGGATACTACGTCAAACACTCCAACGAGTCTCATTCCCAACTTAACAGCCGCCTCAGGTCCGTGCTCATCTTGAACACGCTTAATGACGGAGGGCAGGACAACCATGGACTGAGTGCCGAAGCCCTTAGCATAGACTGCCGCAATCAGCCACTTCCGGCACAAAGTCTTTCTGCATACTAATTGTAAGAATCCTGTGCTTCTCCACAGGAGTCGTATTAGGAAATACTGCCTCCAGTTGGTCAAATTTCTCAGCAAGCCAATAACGCATATCATCCTTATCCTGGGGGCGCTTGCCCATAACTGCATTCACCATGACGGGACTAAGCTTCATCCCGCCCGGTCCAACTGGATGCGCCGCAACACCAGGTGCCCCACCCTGGAAGTTGCGGGCAATGAATTGAACCAAGGCCCTTATAACCCCTACAGCAGAGGTATAAAGCGGCCTCAGTTCACCAACAGGAACCACCGCAGCACGGGGGTGTGGGGTAAATCCAGCAAAACAGGCCAAGAAGCGCCTGGGATAAACAAAGGACCTAATCGAACTGCCGTTAAGGAGTGGGGAAGGGAGCCAATAAACCAAACGTGGTGCTGCCAAGTAGAAATTGGAATCTCCTGTGTCCTATATGGAGTGTTCTCCATAGGCACGACAGTGTGAGTGTAAACATGAAACGAATTGGAATCTGCATTCGCCGCAGGAAATGTAACCCAAGAGTAGAAAATCTCAAATGGGTATGCTGCGTCAGCACTCACCACAAAACAACTCCCATGCCCTCCAAGGGGACGGCATAAATCTGCAAATGATTGTGGACCGCCATCTGGCTATGCTGGGGTATTTCAACATCACCCCTAACGACACAGCAGAGATAAAAGACAATACAAAGTAACGTAGCACAACTGGGTAGTAACTCAATGGAAAACATTTTAAATTATCGAGCTTTAAAAGATCTATGTAACTTTAGGTAGCTTTAACCGTTACAACTGTCAACCGGAAACAATAGTGAGGGGGGCGTGGACTGATATAAGCACTACTCGAGAGTCTGAAAATAAGACCTCTAAGTTGGGTGCACCATGTTGCAGGGATTCTGCTCCTACACAGAACTGTGCACAGAGACCTAGGACCTCAGTGAATTGTGGTGGACCAAAAAACTCACCTCAGTACCTAGAAACCCTAACCGACTAGCATCAGTGTCACATTAGATCTATGTCCTATAGCAAAGGAACCAATGATTAGACAACCCAGAACATGCAACTCAGGTTATACTCAGGAATGGTGGGAATCAGGAACACTCTTTCATTTGTTATTCTCATACCAGTCCACAACAGGAGTAAAAAGAGACACAGGAAAGGTTAAAATATTTATTTTAACGACGTGCTCTAAGATGCAGTATCTTTGCTAACATAAACTGACATATGATTAGAAATATTATGCTCAGCATTGTTACAATTTCATAAAACACAAAAGGAGAAATCATATTACAATGATGGTGAAAACAGGTCTTATAGTGCCTAGTGAATCACCCTCCCTAGCTAGGAACTATATTTTACAAAATATAGAGTGTCTCTTAGGCTTGTGTGGGGGACCCCATACCTCCAAGATCAGCAGGAGTAAATCACATCAGGATCTGCAAAAACTCTCTGTCTCTCTGGAAAACGGAATTCTTCCAAGTGCCTGAAATCATGCCTACAATGAAATATTAAAGGCGCCAGATTCTCAGTAGACTGCAGCTGCATGTATGTTATGTCTAAAACATGAGCCGATCAGCCGAACAACAGCTACCTTGTTATGATAACCTTGGAGGCTTTAGCACTCACTTTTCAGACTAGGGTCGCGATGTAAGTCTAGGGATGGTGAAAACAAGCCCTTCTCATGTGAAATAACTCGTGCAGCCTAACTTACAACAGCTATATTCAGTGTTGTGTGCAAAAGCAGAAAAAGGTAAAATGGCGTTTAAAATTCTAATAAGTCAGGGGCGTGGCTAAGATGGCGGTGGAGTAGGACGTGCTTTTCAGTCCCTCCGGCGCCGTTTGACTTACAGGATTGTATATCTCCCTGCAGGGCGCCCATCCACGGCCCGAAGAGGTGTCCAGTGCCCAGGGGCTGTCCAGCAGGTCTGAGCGGCGTTCTTTCCCAGAGCGGAGTGCAGAAACGGGGACACGCTGAGTTGCGGCCTGCGCACGCTGAGAAATCCGGGAGCCGCGTGAAGAGCAGACGGGACCTGCTGCGCTCCCAGTGGCGTGTCCGGAGCAGCTGCAGCGGTAGGGGTCAGAGCCGGCGCTGCTCGACCCTGGTTGCCAGCCGAGCGTAACGAACGGCAGCACGAGTAGCAGATGGAGCCCTGTGAGGCCCCGCAGCGACATCACGACAGGGCGGCCCAGTGGGGCAGGTGATCACCGGGAGCTCCCGACAAAGATAGGCGGCATCCAGTTTTACAGCCCTGTGTCGACCAAGCCCCTGGCTGGTGAGGCGTGCGGCGGGCATTGAGTGGGGGCTCTGCACATCGGTCCGCAGCTCAGCGGACAGCACTGCGACCTGCGGTAGACTCGAGCTGGGGGCCGGCAGCTCCCTCGGGCCCGACGGGGGTCTCGGGTCCCTAGCGCTGCGGTGAAGACTCTTGGTGGTGCCCTGCATCGGAGCGACAGGTGGAGGCCTGGGAGTGGTGCGGAGACTCGGCGCCCACCCTTGGTCTTCTAAGAGTCCACGCTTGGCGCCGTGAGACTGTTGGTGGGGCCTGTGGCGCTCCCGGCACCCTGAGGGGGGTCTGGGCCTTGAGGAGCTTGGACATAACGGCGGCTGAGACCAGAGCAGCGCAGGTGTGGCCTAGCAAAGCGTCCCTAGACAGACTCTCGTGGCCTGGAGTGCCTGGCTTGCGGGGGTCACCCCTCTCTTCCCCGCTTCAGCCCCTGACAGCGTTGAGCCATGACAGACTGGAAGGCGCCATCGATCCCGGTGAGGTGTGAGGCGGTCTACCACGTTCGAGGGGTGGCCACCCGGTCACTACATAGGTCCCAAGTTGGCCTTTCCGGGCATCTGGATGGGCACGCTTGGTGAGACAGTGACGCAGGCAGGGGGGACCAAGCAGTGGAAGCCATACCTTCATTGCCACAGGCGGGTGACAAAATGGCGGCGAACAGGCCAAAAAAAGACAAGCTGCCGAAGGACGGCGCCCAGAAAAGCGCGCCACAAACAGCCTCGCCGACTGCTGTCAAGTCCCCACGCCGAGACGACAGAGAGGCACCAGCCACAAAAGCTTTCATGATGGAACTGTTTGCAGCGATAAAGGAAGACCTTATGGCATTGTGCCCCCAGCTTGCGTCGGATTTGAAAGAGGTGCAGCGGGACGTGGATGCAGTGGGCGAGCGGGTTGCGACACTAGAGGAGCATGACTTAGGGACTGCGGAGGATGTGCACCGGCTCCAGCAAGATAACTTACGCCTTAGGGAGCAAAACTTAGACCTGCAAGCACACACTGAGGATTTAGAGAACAGATCGCGCGCAACAATATACGGATAATAGTAGTTCCATGGAAGGGAGAGGGGGCGGACCTGCGGGAATGCGTAGAGGCTCTCTTTCGGCACGTCTTGAACAAGGAAGACCTACAGGAGATTCAAATGGACAGGGTGCATCGAGTTGGCCTACCACGGGGTCCCAAGGCCGCTCCCCCAGATATTCTGGCATGTGTCCACGATTTTCAGCTCAAGGAAAGGATTCTGAGAAAGGCACGCGATCTCACACCCCTTGAATTCCGAGATCATCGACCGATGTTGTATTAAGATCTGGCGGCTCTACCCTGGCTAAGCGGAGAGATTTCCGACCTGTCACTAACTTTCTGAGGGAGCAAGGGGTTCCCTACTCGTGGGGGCATCCGTTCAGACTTATTTTTAAGTGGAAGACCAAGTTGATCCAGGTTCAGTCGCTGGAAGCGGGCCGTGAAATTTTGGGTCAGGATCGCCCTGACACCGTGACTAACACCGGCGACGCCCCTACACGACAACGGCGTCATTCCGTGGAGTGGCAGAAGGTCGGCAAACCGGCTGCAACAATGAGACCTGATCTGTCTATAAGCCTGCGAGAAAGAGGAGCGGCAGTGGCTTCCGTGGCTCGGGTGACGGAAGCCCCAGTGGACACTTGAGGACTGAGTCTTTTGCTTGGCCCCTGCAGGCCGATAACTGGTGCAGGAGGAGACTGTCCACAGGATCCAGATGGGTAATGTTTTAATGTCCTTACTATGGGGGATGTCCTGCATCAGGACCTGGGTATTGAGCAGGTCAGTGCCATGTTCCCCTGCTCTTAGGGCCTGTTCTACGGACTATCATTCATCTTTTCCTTTTGCCCTGCTGGGGTTTATGGACACATTGTTGGGGTTTATGTTCGTCAGGGGTTTCTATGTTGAGGGGGAGGGGGATGGTGGGGGCAGGGAGGGGCAAGGGGTGGGGGGGCTCCGCATCAGTTCCGGGGTGTTGTGCGTGGGCTGTGGATTGTCCTTCCTCCACGTGAATGGCGTTGTGCGGGGAGTCTTTGGAGGCTCGTAAGTTGCTGGTCCTGCAAGGCTGTTGTGGATATAGCACTGGGGGTTTTTGCGCTGCCATAGACATCTGCAAAATGGCCAGGTCTTTGAATGTAATGAGTCCAAATGTTGGGGGTCCTAGCAATTCTGTGCAGAGGGCTGGGAGTCTGGTGTCTATAGAGGGTCCCAAGCAGTTCACAGCGGGTAAGACCTCAAGAGCCACATGTAATGCTTTTATCCCTGTGGACCAAATATGGGGAAAGATTGGAAGATTGTTAGCCTGAATGTGCGTGGCCTCAACAGCCCGGTAAAGCGTGCAGCCATTTTATCTCTGTTGGAGGGTGCAGAAGGGGATGTGTGTTTATTACAGGAAACGCATCTCCAAGGATACTAAGAGGATGAGAGATAGGTGGTTCCCAGTGCAGGTGTGGTACTTTTGCGTTGCGAAGAAACAACCGGTGGCTTTACTGTTTAGTGCCAAAGCTCATTGTAAGGTCTTGTCCCACGTCGTTGATATTAAAAGGCGCTTCTTGGCGGTCAGGATTCAATGGGGATCTACACTTCTTACTGTAGGCTCACTGTATGCCTCAAATGTCCAACAGGAATCCTTTCTGAAGTCGGCACTTGCAGAGGTTTTAGCATCCCCGGATGTATGTGTGTTAGTGGGGGGAGATCTGAATGGGGTTATGGATCCGGCGCTGGATCGGTCAGCTGCACGCACGCACCAGGCGGATGCCATCTCCCAGGGAGGGAAGCAGTGGCTGCAGGAGGGGGGGTTCCACGATGTATGGCGTACTCATCACCCCCTGGAACGTGATTACACCTATTACTCCATGGCCCACAAAACCTATGCGCGCTTAGACCATTTCCTCGCCACTACGTTGCTTATGCCCCACCTTTCTGCTGCAGAGATCTCCCCGCACTCCTTATCCGACCATGCCCTTATTTCCATGCGGGTCCCCGGTAGCGAGCATCGGCCGCCGTCGTCGGGGTGGTGCCTCCGGGATTCCCTCCTCAATTTGGAATCGTTACTTGACCGCATAAGCACCACAATTACTCAATACTTCGAGGAGAACGACAAAGATGGTATGTCGCTGGGATCAGTGTGGGAAGCCCTCAAATTAGTAGCTCGGGGGGACTTTATTGCGGTTTCTGCGTCACTGGCTAAACTACGCAGGGAGAACCGCGAACAATTGGAGATGGAAGTGGGAGGCATGGAGGCGATCCATAAGCGGACTGGGGCTCCACATGTCTGGAGGGAGTTGGAAACGAAGAGACGCATGTTTAAACATCTTGACCTCGACCGGGCAGAGTACGCCCTCTTGCGCTTGCACCATGAATTCTATCTCAGTGGGGACAAAGGGGGCCAGATGCTGGCACACAGGCTACGGGCGTGCATGCAGCGGGCCGCCATCCAAGCCATCCGGGACGCAGACGCGGTGGATCAGACTGCCGATGCCCGTATCGCGCACTCCTTCCGGCGGTTCTACCACTCGCTCTATTGCCAAGAACCATCAGACCCGGATTGAGTGAAGGCATATGTGGCGTCTTGCGGAGTAACGCCCCTCACACAGGCATCGGCAGCAGCACTCAATGCAGACATATGCATTGAGGAAGTTATTTCCGTGATCTCGCGGCTGAAACTAGCCAAGTCCCCAGGACTGGACGGCTTCTCGGCCATTTTCTATAAAAAAATGTGTACGGAGTTGGTGCCCTTTTTGACCAGCCTCTTTAATTCCTTCCGGGAGACGGGAGAAGTGACACCTTCGATGCCGGAGGCGGTGATCACGGTCATCCCCAAGGCAGGGAAGGACCCCTTGGAGTGCAGCTCGTATCGGCCTATCTCACTCCTCTACATCGACATGAATCTGTTCGCTGGCATCCTAGCTGCCCGCCTCAGCCCATTTATGGATGGCATTATTGAGCCAGATCAGGTTGGGTTTATCCCAACGCAACAAGGGGGGGAGAATATGAAGAGGCTTTTGCACCTCATGGTCTCAGTGCACTGTTCTTGCAAGCAGGCCATGTTCCTATCAATAGATGACGTAAAGGCCTTCGACCATGTCGACTGGTCATACTTGTTCGCGGTCTTGAGGGCTTTCTGATTGGGGGCCAACTTTCGTGAAATGGGTGCGTTGTCTCTTTGCCGCCCCGTGAGCAGCGGTTCGGGTCAATGGCTGCAAACCCGCTCCTTTCCCCATCACACGTGGGAAGCGACAGGGGTGCCCCCTATCGCCGTTGCTCTTCGCGCTCTATATGGAGCCTTTTGCTCAGCGAGTGTGGGATAAAGCGGCCATACAGGGGATCCGTTTTGGCGCTGATGAACACACGATAAGCCTATATGCCGACGACGTGATCGTCGCTTACCTTCCCTCACATCTCCTTGCGACATTTGTCGAAAGAACTGAGTGACATTGGTGACGTAATCGGCTTCTAGGTCAATTTCTCCAAATCCCAGATCCTTAACGTCTCTGTGCCAGCCGCTGATGTGCAAGACCTCCAGAAGGACTTTGCCTTCCAGTGGGTTCATTCCGACATCCCATACCTGGGGATTCGCCTGTCTCCCACTATAGCGCAGACAGTCTCTCTCAACTACAAGTTCTTAGTCGAGCAAACAACTAAATCGCTATCTGACTGGTCCCGCTTGCAGCTTGCCTGGTTTGGGCGCCTGGCAGCAATCAAAATGTTGCCCTTGAGCCCTCC
Organism: Lissotriton vulgaris; assembly: GCF_964263255.1. NCBI lineage: Eukaryota > Metazoa > Chordata > Amphibia > Caudata > Salamandridae > Lissotriton > Lissotriton vulgaris. The sequence continues at coordinate 886,813,013 of NC_141694.1, forward strand.
ACTGGGCACCTTACAGAAGCTTCAGAGGCTGCTTAGTACGTTTCTGTGGAACCAGAAACGTCTGCGGCATGCATCCTCGTGGATCACGGTCCCTCGGCCAATGGCGGCCTGGGCTTTCCCTCCCTTGTTACGTACTATCAGGCGGCTTGTCTGCGCTCTATTCTTGAATGGAACAGACCGCTCTCCAGCAAACACTGGCTTTTCATTGATCAAGCAGTGGCGGGCCGCAATATTTGGTGAGAATTGTGGCTCCCTCACAAACAAAGGGCGTGGGGTTTATATTCGTCGCCAGTGACATCACTGACAATGAAGGTGTGGGACCAGCTGGCGAGGCATAAGGGCTGGACTACTTTTCCGTCACCTATGACGCCCATCGTCGATAACTCGGACTTCCCACCGGGCTGCTCATCACCGGTCTTCTAGCGCTGGAGAGAGGCGGGCTGCAAGAGGGTAGGCCACCTCTTTGACCTCGACGGCTTGATCTTGTTTTCTTCACTGCGCCGGGACCACTTTTCCCTCCCAGAATTGGATGGCTTTTCCTACTCGCGAGTAGCACACTGGGTCACGCAATCTCCCAACATGGTCGATATGTCCTGCCCCCTGACAGCCCTGGAACGATGGGTGATATGTAAAAAGGATGACCCCAAACTTATATCTGACCTTCATGCTCTGATTGTGGCGCGCCCTAAGGCACCGCGTACCAAAGCGCAGGTTCGGTGGGAGACGGAGCTGGGCCGCCCGCTGTCCCGTAAAAAATGGGGAAAAGTGTTTTACCATGCACAGCACACCGCGGCCAAAGTTGCAGGGGCTGAGTCGGCCTACAAAGTAGTGTCATACTGGTATCATACCCCAGCGCGGGTTCACTCTTGGGATAAAAAGTGCTCAGGTCTTTGCTGGCGGGGCTGTGGTGCGCCGGGCACTTTGACACATTTGCTCTGGCGCTGCCCAAAGCTAAAGCGTTACTGGAAGGCGGTGCTTGATGATATAGATGAGGCCTTTCACATCACTTTCCCCAGGACTCCAGAACATGTGCTGCTAGGGCTCCCAAATCCCAAAGCGTTCCCTTTGCGTTCCATACGGGGCAGGCAGATAGCTCTAGCCTTGCTCGCAGCGCGCTTAGTCATACTTATGCAATGGCGATCCATCGCTTCCCCCGACCCAAGGGATTGGATTAGACGGCTGTGGCATTAGTTGGCCATGGAGAGGCTTTCGCTCTGTGTGGATGGCAAGGGTGAGGTGTATGCTGAGCTGTGGGAACCATTTATACACCTTCTATCTTGTGACTTGCGTGAGGTCACATGTCCAAAGTACTTGCAAATCGTACACCTGATCCCACTGGCCCCCCAGGGTTCAGTCAAATAGGATTGGAAGGTCTGGAGTGCACTGTGAGTTGGAAGGGACTTAGGGCCAGATGTAGCTCACCAAATACCAGTCGGTAACGGCCGATTTCGGCCGTTACTGACCGGTATTTGGTTTGTGACATGTAGGGGGTCTGAAATGTACCGATTCGGTAAATGTACCGATTCGGTAAAATACCCAATCGGTAAATTTACCGAATTGGTAAATCTACATGTAGGTGGCACTGTAAACAGTGCCACAGGCCCTTTAGAATTCGTTATTTACCATCAAATACTATTTGATGGTAAATAATGATTTCCTCTGTACATGCACATCTTTGCATGTACACCTGTGCCAGGTGGCACACATACATGCCCTAAGGAAATGTATGTGTGTCACATGGCACACAAGCCTGAATCAGGGGTGCTATAGGGTGTCAAAGTGACACCCTGTCCCCCTTATCAATGCGGTAATTTTACCGAATCGGTATTTACCGATTCGGTAATTGCCATTGGTTCCTATGGGCCTCAAGGCGCATAGGAATCAATGGCAATAACCGAATCGGTAAATACCGATTCGGTAATTACGGAATATTGCCGAATCGTTAATTTATTCGGTAAATATACCTACATAGCATTTACCGATTTGTAAATACTGAATCGGTAAAATTTGGTATTTACCAATCGGTAAATACTAATTACCTACATCGGGCCCCAAGTGTGCATTAGTGGGGCTGATGCGGAGGAGGGAGGCGGGAGGGGGGTTGGTGGTGGGGGCGGGTATAGGGTGGTGGGAGGGGTTTGTGTTATTGTTTCACTGTTTTGTTTTTCTATGTAAAATCAGTGAACGCTACAATTCATGGCTGTTCCTCCGGGCCTTGCATATGTCCTCGCCGGGTCGCCCCCCGGGGTGTAGGCCCCAAGGCTGTGTTCACATATTGCTGGATTGTGCTCTGCCAGCCAGTGGATGTAGGCAGCCAAGCTGTGTCAAGTGACGGAATACTGCTCAATAAAAATGATTGATTCTAAAATTCTAATAAGCTTATGCTAACATAGCAATATCAGCAAATAAGGCCCAGCCCTCACTACACTTGTTGTTTAATAACAACATTGTACTTCTACTGCAGGCCGATCCATTGCATTTTTCAATATGGAATCTGGACTCCCTCAGCACACTGCAGACTGAGTTGGACAACACAATGATGATTACCACAGCAATATAATATCTTTGCAGTCAGTCAGTAGGATGAGTCATTAGTGGCATAAAAGGTAAACAAGTCAACAACAACCACAGCAGGCCTACATGTCTGTGTAGTGGTGGAATCGAGTCATGAGTGTAGTAGTGGTGGTATGACTGACAGCTGTGCATGCCATTGATTTAGTTACTTACTTTGGAAAATGCTATGTTGCTGTATATATGACATTTGTGTTCTGTCTGGCTCAGTCAAAATCAAAGCTAAGTGAAGGTTGGGCCGGGCGTCGTGGGCCTGCTCTGTCCTGTTGTTGTAGGTTGATGCTGGAAAAAGACAACAGAGTAGGCATGATTTAGCCATGCCGCTCTGAAAGTGTTTGCACTCCTCCATAATTTATGCTTTTTTTTCTCCTTGATTTTTAAATATCCCTTTTGTTTTTCTATCTATACTTACAAGCTGGCCTTTACCCTGTGCCAAACAGAGGAAAACATCTCACACTCACCTACCAATCCGCATCCGCCAGGCAGGCAGTGGCACCCAAGATTGACGGACGCATCGTCCATGGAAGGGATGACCAAGAGGAATGCCAAAATGCAACTCCCCAATTTGACCAGGATAACATACAGTAGCACTTTAGAATCAACATTCATCATCTTTTAAATAATTTGATTCATTTTTTCTCTTCAATCATTACGACTGTGTATTGTTGTTGTTTGCTCTCTGCTTATAATTGATCCCTACAACTATTTTTTAATTTTCTATGCTAGCTTTAAAAATTGGCATGGCAAATTGCATATTAATTAATAATATACTGCTGCCCTGTACTGTCTACTAGTCTAGTTAGTAAGTGCTACCTATCATTAACCATCAAGTCATCATTACCATGCATGCATTTCCTTTTTCTCCCTTAACAGATTTAGGGATATGATGGTAGTCTGCCAAGATAGTGTTTTGTTGTTTGTCCATGCGTAGTGTTTTTCTTTGTCAAACCTTTCCCCAAACCCCCCTTCCCAACCATTCATCAAACCCTAACCCTCTTCCCCCGGGCGGTGTGATTTATATTGAGGTGTGACTAAATTAAATATACACCAATAATTGATCACACGCTTGCTGGGGCAGATGTGGTGAAAGCAACACTAATTCAATTTCAAGGCAGGGCGAGGATCTTCTTCTGCTTTCCCACCCATGCTCAATATATTTGCAAGTCAATTGTTTTTCCAAAGGAACCTAATCCATCATAATGAATTGCCGGCATTGATTGGATTCATCATCCTCCTACACAGCACTAAAGGTTACGCTTGCGTCGAGTGACTTGGCACAACTACAGTTTGTAACTTGTTTTACTTGGCTATCCCCGCCACCATTATGTTTTATTTTACTTTAGCATTGCTAATCAGCATTATTATTATTGTTTGGCAGTCTTCTTGTGTATTGTGCTGTACTTCATTCTACTCCTCCTCCCAGAGTCTCTCTCAGGTGACTGAGTGTCTCATTTTCTTTTTTTGCAAATGCTACTGCCAGTGTCTACTACTACCACCACAACCATGGCATCTTTGGAAACCAAACCATCATCGCCATGCAGCCATCGCTGTGCTTAAGTTAAACATCAATGCCAGGTAAGAAAAGAAGTTTGGGTGAGGTATAATTAATAATGGAAATTAATTCATTAATTCACACACTCCTTGAGTCCTCCTGTTGCAGAATACATAGACTAGGAGGAGAGTCTGACAGTACTAGTAGGACAAGTCACTCAGTGAGGGGTAACGCATTTATCTGTTTTTGTGTTACAGAATTGGCAGATTATTTATAACAAACACTGGCTGTGGCCCCGCAGCAGCAAAGAAACCGTGTGACATAAAACAGTAACATTCCCAAAAAACATTAACATTGTATGTAAAGTTTAAGTATAAATATAATTTAATCCCCTAACAAAAATAAACTATGTAAAAAATCCCACAACACCTGACCCACCTCTCTCCCTAACCCAAACCAATGTCCAATAAGAAAAATTCCAACCAATATCCGGTGAGTAAAACCCCAATGCCCAATTCCCACCCACCAAAAAAGGGGGCAATCCAACAGGCTCTTTCTTATCGGCGGGCTCTGAGTCGCTTGTCCACCAGGACCTTTGCCCGCTCCTCTAGGTGCTCCTCTAGGCGTGCTATTCGGAGGAGCATGCAGCGCTTTAATGCCTCACAATTGCATCCACAGTGGGGATCTGCAGTGTTGGATGAAGTAGTGGGTGGCAGGTGGTTGCCTGATCGTGGCACCGTACCACTGGAGGGGCCTGGCTGGGGCCTGGTCATTGGAGGAGGCTGCAGCTGCTGACACCTCCTCCTCCTCCACCAGACCCACCAGCCACCGGTATGCGGTTTGGATGGCCACCAGCTTCTGACGCTGGGCCATGCGTGCCAACTCCTTCTTGTTCGGTTTTGGTTTTCCTTTGGAAGGAGTAGCTATATCAAGAAGAAAAAAAAGACTATTGAAACAATGTACTCTTAGCAAAACAGTAAGATAAATTAATTCTACACATAGTGGCACAGTAGCACTAGAAAGCACATAACATTTGTGGTTGGTATGTATCTATCCCCCGACTTCCTCGGCCTCTAACATTTGTCGGAGTTTCAGGCATTATACTAGCACTATGTACTTGAGATTACAGTACACAAGTCTTCTTGTTCTCTCTTGTTTAGCGAAATTACGTAACCTTGTTGTAGCCGGCATGCCAGCTCAGTCAGCTTGCGCCCAAGACAAACATACTCGAGACGCAGACTCACGTTAGTTTTATTTACTACTGTATGCAGGTGGGAAGCTGACTACACAATCATCGTATTTTTCTATTACGGGTGGCACTGGCCATACTTTGTTACATCAAGAGCAACTGCTCAATTTCACTTTCACCCTGCCCTGACTACTACAAAAAGGCAGATGATATCTGATCCAAATAATCATTGCTTATATATGGGATGACATGAGGTACTTTGTTTTGATTGATTGTGTAAACATTAAACATGCAGCCAACAGGCCACCCTTGGCAGGCTGACAAAGTCAAAAATAAATTACCATAGGTAGGGAGTGGACCTCGGAGTCGTAGGGAGGCGCTTGATCACAACATCCATACACAATATATATGCTGTGCTTGCAAACCAGTGCTTGCAAACTATTGTGAGTCAAGGGTGTATTCTGAAAATACATCCTCTATTCTCCTTGGCTTTGCTACTCTGGCGCGGTTTCTTTAAACTAAGACTCTTCATCCAGTGACAGTCTCCACCTATGCTATTTATCATGAATACCATCCAGGCTTCCATCCGATCAAAGTAAACATGTCTATCATTCTTCTTAATCTATCAACAAACCTTAGTTTGCTTCACCAACAACAAACATTGATTATTTTTTTTTAAACCACCACCCATGCATCCTTCTTTTCTTGCTTGCCTTGGCTTTGAGTTTGACCCATGAAACTCCCCGGAGGATTCTTGCTATCCACCCATACAGTTTCACCCACCCAGGCAGGCATCTTTTCTTTCACCTTCCACCCATCCTACAACCACCCATGCATCTGTTCCTATCAGCCACCTATGCATACATCCCACGTATCCTTCTCTGCCAGTCATACATATTACATCTCGCCCGTCCTTCCTCCTTCCAACCTTCTTTCCTTTTTCATTCAACCCATCCATCAAGGTCATCTGATCTGACTCTTAGTCTTCTCCAGAAAACATTGACAGCTGAGTTGAACTCAGATTAAAGAGGCCAATTAGTTACTCAAGTCCTGCCGCTAATGCTATTGCTAATGCTTCTTCAACCGTTGTTCACAACAACTTAGTCTCTCTCAAGAGTACAGTGTACACCCTTGCAGCAAGTGTATTGTCAATAAGTAAGGAATATAACTTACCACCGCCAGCCACTGCTGCTGGCTCACCCTCTGCAGATGCCACATCTTCTGCTCCCTCCTTAATGGCTGCGTCGCCTTCGCCGCTGGCCCCAGCACAGGTAGTCAGTGCGCCTAGAAAAAACATTACACATTTTTTAGGTGCACACCTCCCCCTATTTATTCTTTTTCACTAGCAAGATTGAAAAAAAAGTTAAGACATACATATAACATGCATCACTAGTACAAATTGGGTACTAGAGTAGAGTAGACTAGTAGTAGTATGTCCTATCCTATCAAAAATAGTAAAATATCCGGTTGGGCATTTTTCTTGGTGGGAATTATCGAAAAGCCTCATGATTAAGAAGACTAGAAGAGGACAACCCAAAGGACTGGACTCAGTGGCTAGAGCTATTGGTGAATCTGAGTTTCAAAATCTTTTGAATAAAGAGTGGCCAACTGGGCATGCTTAGCTACAGACAGACTAATAGTAGCAGTACAGAGAGTCATAGCAGAGGCAGTTAGAGGCAGAATTGGTAAAAAATAGAATTAGGGAATGGAAATAATAGTTCAGAAAAAATAAGGTGAAATTAAAGTTATGGAAGTATAATTATTAACATTCTCAAAAGCAGGACTTCCTTGGGCCAGCAGGAGAGCCCTCAGTAGAGGAGCGGTCCTGGCCGGCATCTTCTGCAGCTGCTCCCACCAACTACAACGACCCCGTCCTCTTGTGCCTGGGTGCTGATCATGAAAGATATAAGGAAAGAAAGAGATAAACATTGATGATTGCAGTTAAACAAAAAAATGCTCAAAAAACTATTTATGGAAACAACAATTGCAATAAAATTGACCTATCTAATCTGGTCGACTAGTAGTATTGCAGGATTTGCGGACTGTCTAGTTATTATTTATGAACACTAATCCAGTGTTCCATTCTGATTCCAGAATACTAACTAAGCCTAAGTACCACCTGACCTAGCTCACCTACTCCAGACGAGCCAATTGTTCACTAAATCTGCATTTCCATTTATTTAAGTCCTCAAAAATGCATAGATAGAGGACACATGCATACATTTTTGCATACCCTAAATTGTTGGTTGGTTGCTGCTGATGTTCTGCTAGTGCTAAGCCTATTACCACTCACTAAATAAACTACAAAAGGTTCTACTAAGGACTGGGGTAAGCAGGACTCGGCAGCAAGTGACGTAACAGAGGAGGTGTCACGAAGACCGCTAAAAAATTACCAACTAATACTAATAAGTAACTGAACCTATCAATCCACCACTATCTCTTAGTGACAGGAGGACAAAGGAAAGACTAGAGTCTCTCTAGCATTACCTAACTTAAGTTCTATAAAGTAAACCCTTACATATTCAATAAAAGATTAGTCGCGACGAGCACCTGTGGCATAACAATCACAGAAGACTTTTAAATGTAATTTACCGGCAATGTAAGCAGCAGCATTCGTGCTATTCGGGAAAAAATTATATTCCCAATATATAACACAGAGCATAAGAACACAAAGTAGTAATATTAAATAGCTACTCACCAAGCCCCAGGACCTCAACACATAGCAGGTCCAGCAGGTCATGCTCCCGGTCCAGGATATAGGACCATCGGTGCGTAAGCTGATTATGGGTGTGCCGGATCCCAGAGCAGTGAAACACTGCCCGACTCACCCTTCCCCACCGCTGGTGACGCTCCCGGAGCCCATACCTGGACCCACGACTGCTGCCTGCTGCCAGGGTTAAGGGCATGTAGCGCTGCACATAAAAAACAAGTGTGGCCACCTCCGCCTCACCATATAAGGCCCGTGCCTGCACCCCTTTTGGGCAATGCCTTCCGCAAGGAAGTCTGTCGTGGCTCTGGCTGCGGCTACGAGCCTTGCCCTTTTCCATAGTTCTGGTACTCGGTGGGGGCGGAAAAGAAAAGATAGGAATTAAAAATGTAAGTAAAAGAAATTAAAAAAGCAAGTAATGGAAAAAGAGTGAAAAAGTAGTGAAAAACACACAAAAAGTAGAAAAAATTCAAAATATAGGATCAGGAAAATAGGGAGATAGATAATAAATAAAAAAGATTAAAAAAAGTTGCCAGAAACAAAGGATTGAAAAGATAGAGGCATGATAGAAAAGCAGGCCCAGAACCATAGCAAAAAAGAGAATAACAAGATGGCTGTGCCCATTGCGACCGCATGGGCAAGTTTGTGCGATATTTCCCCCACGAGTATGCTAAAAGCATTGCAAACACGCAATACACGTTCGCGAACAGGAAATGTGCATCGCTAACGGGCGAGAAGAAGCAATACGTATTCCTGAACAGGAAATAAGCATCGCAAATGGGTGGGACAAGTGGCAACTGTATGGGCAAGTTAGTGCGATATTTCCCTCGAGCACGCAAACAGCGTCCCAAACACGCAATACGCGTTTCTGAACAGGACAAATGCATCGCGAACTGGCGGAACAAGCAACTCCTCATGCTCGCAGAATTCCATGTAGCTCGCTGAGTTTTTTACCACTTCGCGGAACTCCGCGTAGCACGACTACGCAAACTCCACCCAGGGTTACTGTACATAAAAAAGATGTTATTCCAAGAAGATAACCTAGGCCTGAGTGGAAGTAGAATAAAAATAGGGACTTTTTCATAGAAAAAGAAAGAGGGCCCGGGAAGTCTTAGAACTGTGTAAAAAACGGTATTATAAATTGAGGGCAAATTAACTCTATTACTTCAAGACATTGCGCATGAACATTGTTGTGCAACAAGTGAGAGGTAGGGAAAATACTTTATTTTGATCCTCTTGCAAGTCACAATCCCAAATCGATTCAAAATGGAGTTTGAAAATTTAAACCGTACAAAGAAGTGTGTAATAGGCACACTCATAGTAGAAGTAAACATAGTTATAGCTGTAGTCAATACCATGTCTATTATTAATGCACACGAAACAGAAGTTGATAGGGTGGGAGTGTAAGTGACATCCACACCTTCTACTTGTAGCAAAAAAGAGGGCACATTAGATTTTGATAGTGCTATAATAGAACAAACTAGTCCCTTATTGCACATAGACGTGTCTAAAGGTGATTATACTTTGAATGCATATGCAAAGTTGCTATATGAGTACATGAACACGAAGAATGTGAGAGATTGTTATGTGTGCATGCAGTTGCCAGTTTCAGTGGAGGAGGGAATCAGGTACCACCACTTACCTCTGATGTGTGGTATAAAATATTGTATATTGCTTAGCACGTTTTATGCTAACAGACATTATGAGTCCTATTTCTCTAATTACGATGTAGTGCTTTCAGAGGTAACCTAACAAACATTTAAATAAGTATGACTATTACAAACACGAAGAGAGAATGGGAAAATATTTTGTACCTACCGTCACATTAGATACAGCCTATGCGCATAGACAGAACTTGACATGCATGTTAACTGTTATAGAAAAGAAATTTGAAGAAGACAGGCAACCATTATTCAGACCTAACAGTAGAGAGGCAAAACGTGAGTGGACTAAGGAGGAGTTGGCCCATAAGGCAAAGGGAAGTTATGCTCAAATAGCTTTAGATTTACAACAACGAGGTAAGCTTTGCATCAGACAGGTATAGACATATTATGTTCACACATTTGTAGGACAGAGTGTATGTTATCACATCTTCCTGATTGAAGACTCTGTAAAGAAATCCTTGCAGGATATGGTACACGTGGTGCTGAAAGAGTACTTTGTGTGTGGGAAGAATGCGTATGTTTAACTGCCACTAAATTGGTATGCCATATGTTATGTGGCTATTGTATTTCCCAAGACACATCATGTGGAGGACATTCTGGCCGTTGGAAGAGAAAAAGTCTCTTTGAGAGAGGCGTTGTTCAAGTGCAGGAGAGGTTGTGGGAGATATGTTTAGAGCAATGATACCGAGTCTGGGATTAGTTTAGAATGATGTGAAGATTAGAAATGTATCAACTATTGTCGATAAGTTGTCAGTGAATACAGTTCAGTCTTTATTACTTGTAGATGGAGAGATGATCTCGATAAGTTCTGTGGTGATGCAAAACCGTCTTGCTTTAGATGCATTGTAAGCAAAAGATGGAGGAGTTTGTAAAATGTTGAGGGTTCAACAGTGTTGTACATAACCCAGACAATAGTAAGGATCTAAGGAAGTATATATACACACCTTGAGATACATGACATGGCAACAGAGGGAATTTGGGCTAAATCTGACAAAGGATTTGGAAACATTAGAAGTTCCTTTGCAATTCTTGAGAAGGGATTTCTTGGTTATATCTTAGCCCATTATAATATTTGTGACTGTGTCATCCTTTTATTGGGAGCCATTAAATCTTATAAGTGGCATACAGCAAGACAGGCTAAGTATTCTCTTAGGCGGAGAGAAAGGAGAATGGAAAGGCTACAGGACAGTCATTATGAGGATCTGAAGAATCTGGAAAGTTCAGACAGGGGAAACTGGCTACAACTTGTGTTTAGTTTGGTTCTTTCTGCAGAAAGAGGAAAATTATTGTATTGACGCTAGTTATAAGAGTGGGAAGTGACAGAGCGAGGTTATTAGATAATGTATTGTAATAATATGCAAGTGAAGCAGGGGCATAACACAGGCCTCGCTGTGTGGAAGGCCCCCAAGCTCCAGGGCGACCCCTTGGCACAGTACTCTGACAGGAGAGCAGCTGATTGAGTCCTGAGGGGGCCCGCCATGTTCTTTGCAGGGGGGTCCCTCAAGATTTGTTATGCCAGTGATGTGAAGGGTTAGGTATTTTCCTCATGTAAGATGAATAATTAACGTTGTAATTGTATGTGTTTAGATGAAATTTAAACGCGTAAATGTATATCCATAACTAGTTAACATTTTCAATGCCAATGCTCATATAATGTGCTTATATTAATGACCTATATATGCATGTACTGTAAATCTTGTGTACTGTTCTTTGTTGGCCGAATTTGGTAGGCCTAACTTTTACTTCGCCATGTTCGCTCTCATGTTAATGGTTGTTCTTAGAATTCATCTGTTTGAGGAACTTTCCTCTTTTTACGTTTCTGTTGCAAGTAGCAGAATTCATCCTTGTTAGTTAGAATAATGCTTTTGTTTCAGGAGCTAGACATTGGGAGGAGAAGATGCCTTTGAGGAGCGGTGTTGACAATGTAGGAGGTGCTCTCTCTTGCCTGAGAAGGCCTGGAAACCAAAATCAACAAGCAGGAGCCTGGAAATATTGTTACTTCATGGAAAGTTACCTACAAAGAGGCGTGATGAAGAGGTGAGGTGGTCTTGTGATGTGTTTGGAGGTGTGATTTTTGACTTTTGTATTGGGGTTAGAGACATAGTACTGGGGCTTCTGCTATACCAGGAGAGGAGGGAGCATCTTAGACCCAGCTCTGTAGCTTTATGCTGCTCAACCCAATCCATAAGTGTGTACTTCTTATGAAGACTTCACGTGCTGATAACTTTCTGAGAACTTGCCTGGGGAAATGTTAAGTAGAGATGTCATTATAGCAGTAATGTAGGGACAGACTAATTCTTTTTGTTTATGAACCGCCAATGAAGGGGTGCTTGATGTAGGGGTAATCATTATTTGTGTTCTGATTCTTGGATTGGTCATCCTGTGCATGTTGCACTGCCTAAATTTCACTTGTAGAATTGGTTTTGTATTAATGCCCATGTATCTTAACAATCTCCTCTTGAGGTGTTTGTATGTTGAGCTTTTGTTGATTTTATAATAAATGTATTACATTTTGCTCAGGAGTCTGTGTTCCTTTAGCATCATGGGTAAGAGAAATGTATAATTTGTAATGCTTTTTTCTTCCCTCCACACTTACACACAGACAATAAAGTCCCATTGGCCAGGGGTTCCAGAGTAAGTCTAGAACATTGGAACCCGACTCTCTCAAGGGGATACCCCCCACCTGTTACCAGACCATCATAATAGTGAGGATTACACCTTCTACCTGTCACCCATCGGCAAACTTCGAGTTCCCACCAGGATGACAAGCAGCCAAGGGTGAGATTAGTCCCAGACACTCTTGAGTTTTCTCATGTCACCCCACTCCCCCATCCTCAGTACATCCACCTGGCTGATTTCCAGTAGGCCATAAAGCAGCAGTTGGCTGGAAAGCAGGTGAAGTTAAAAGGCCTTTCGGGGGTAAAGGAAGCAGTCAGGAGCCTGATATCAAGGCTGAGCCGCGTTGGCAGGTCTGCTGCATTCCGTCCTCCTGGACATCGTTCATTTACAACTATCGCCAAACCCACCCTTCTGCATATGCACTTTATGTGGGCCACATTCCATCTTACCCCTCTCCTCCCAAATGTTTCCATTGTATGTGAATCCTCAGGAAATGTTTTGTCCTGCCTATCACCCAGCAATCCGTGAGGTAGAGAATGATCTCCATGTGGTGCAAGGAACAGACATTGAGAAACTCTTGCTGTCAACCTAGAGCAGCAGTGAAGAGACATTGTCTGTGTTGTGGGAAATGGTTCTTTAATGATTACTAGAGGTTAGTAGAATTCCTGTATGGTAAGCTAAATTCAGAAATGTAGCCATTTTCTTCAGTCTACAGATGGGTATTGGGGCTTATCCACTGTTTCATGGGTAGAACGAAAATTGAAACAAATATTTTTAAAAGCACTGTGAGAGTCCAGACAATGTATTTACCTTAAAGATAATTGCATTAACTTAATTTCTTTTATCAAACCCCAAACAATATACTTCAAAGCAACTTCTCCAGCAGGGAAGTCCGTGTGCCCTACCTGCCTGAAGTGTTCTCCTGAACTCTCGCAGGGAGGTGCCACACAAAACGTCCCTGCTAAGAAAGTTTCTTTGAAGATCACTGCTGGTGTCCTGCCATTATATTTAACTTGAGTAATTAATATTACATTGTCCAGCTTCTGATAGCACTTGATTCCACAAGAATTACTTGTTCTGTTTTTTCGTCACTGTGTAGAAACTGACATTCTTGTTCGGTGAAGCATTCTTCCAGTGGCGGCGAGAATCTACGGGAAGGGGTAAGGTGTGCGCATGCAAAATTTAATTACAAATTAAAAGACTTACCAAATATGACATCCTCTGCTCCGGAGCTCTTTTTTCGCCAATGTCCACAGGAAAACGATGCTGCAACTCAATCAATCAATTAATCAATCATAGCATTTTATAAAGCGCACTACTTACCCGTGAGGGTCTCAAGGTGCTGGGGGTGGGGAGTGCTGCTACTGCTCAAAAAGCCAGGTTTTGAGGAGTCTTTTGAAGGCCCTCAGTCTTGAGTCTGCCATAGGTGGGTGGGGAGGGTGTTCCAGATCTTGGGGCGAGGTAGGAGAACGATCTGCCACCGGCAGACTGTGGCGAGCGTGATGTCAGCGGAGCAGAGCTGGCGGGTGGGGGTGTAGAACACCAGCGCTGCTCTCTCTTGCATGAGAGCAGTGCTAGGATTGGTGCGAGTTGCCTAGCTTGGAGCTCCCCAGCAGTCTGGAGCCTTTGGCTTTTTCTAACTCAGCTGTCTTAAAACAGCTGGTTTAGAGATGTTTAACGTGTGCATGTGTGGCTTGCCGTCTCAAGACCGCCAGCCAAAAAGACATGCACACTTTAAACAGTGCATTAGACAGATGCTGCTGTCACTCATCAGAAGCCCTGCCCTGATCCTGATGCTCAGCAAGGAATGGGGGCAAAGGGTAATAAATTCCGATTTTATTTCTCATCTCTGGGGCTTGGGGGAGAATTTAATGGGGGCATCGCTCTAATGCTCAAGCGAAGTAGCCACTCCTGATTTTATCTGCATTATTCCTTTCTCACATTCCAGGGCAGGCAGTTGGGGAAAAAGCGGGAATGCCTGCTATTTCCATGGGCCTATCATGAATTGAAAAAAAAGGACTTCGACCATTAATATTTATTAGAAAGGTTAAGACACTTTGATGACATTTCAACCTTCATTTGAGACTTTAGGACATTGTTTGAACTTTTCTTTTGGTCATTATGCTTGATTTGTTTAATTTTACCAACTGGACAGAGTGTGTACAAATACATTTTCAATGACATTTCTGACAATGTTTTTTATGTTATCCATACCATTGCAGGTTGACTATCCCTCACTGGATTGAGGCTCCTGGGAAGGAGGGCGTTGCAGGTAGGCCACTAAGGTGGCTAAGGAGCGATATAAGGTGAGTCCTGTATAGCTAGGACTTGAACCTATGCCCTATTGTTGGTGCCTGGTGGCTTGCAATCTTGAAGCCTGCCTATCAGGGAAACTGTTGATTTTGTTTATCCGAGGGTGTCATCCTTTATGGGGCCACCATCCTCACTTATGTCCGGCATGAGGCTGTCATCAAAAACTTTAAGGGAAGGGAAATTATAATTGGAACTTTGACATTTGAAAGTGAGTAGAGCCATATTGTCTCACACAGAAAAACATCTTGTGCTGTAACTTAGTGTCACACAAGACATTTTAAAAGTGACAAATGGGACATAACATTGGCTTACCTTGGTATCTGGTGCTTGGTATGTGTCCATGGACATGAGATGGGCTTGTGTCTTACCTAGCAGTACCACTGCTACTTGCTGCGTAGATAGACCCCGTGGTACGACATCGGCTGCTGACCAAGCTGCCTGCTGGTGACGGTACTAAATTATACAAAAAGTGGTGAATAGAATTCTTGAATTAATATCAGCCACTGGTATTACTTGGTTTCGCATCACAATCTATTGATATTTTACACATTATTCCACCTCAGTTTGGACCCAGCTATATGCAAATCAATCTCAAATCTGTTCCAATGGGAACTTTCCAGCTCAAACTCCCAAGCTAGGCCCTCCCAGAACTGGAATGCAAGCAAACCACAACCAGGTTTCTAACTTTTTATGGGCTCATCAGCCAAGTATAGTTGGTTCCAGAGACACAGTGTACACGGACCCATGTCTGGGCATACTCCTTCCACTTAAGGTGACAAACTAAAGTATACAAAAAGTGATTCATGTAATTTTTTATTTAATCTCAGCCACTGGTAATTACTCGGGTTGCATCACAATCCATCTTTCAGTTCAGTTCAATTACGTTATTCAGATAAAAGCATACCCATAAAAGGACAAAATCACACAATAATATATAAAAACACACAAATTCTTGGTGGTCAAATATATCATGGTTGTCAAAAATAAGTATTATAGTTGTCAGAAAAGCACCTACACTGAATAATAATTCATCATCTTCCAATTTAAGAAGAGTCCTACATGCATCTCTGTAATGGACGGATGAGTGCCTTTTGAAAAGAGGGAGTAAAAGCGATTTAGTGTACAAAAGAATAAAAAGTGTATTGTAGTTTGTACTGAAGGACCATCACATGGACATGGCACAAGATCAAGCTTAGTATGGAAACCAAGAAGAAAACACAAGAGATACTTCACAGTGCCTGCCCTTAAGTGAAAAAGGAGACCTCACTCCCAACGGCCCATAGGTTTGTACATGGAAACTGGCCAGATGTTGATCATTCTCGATGGTCATAAATGTGGCTACAGTAGATTTCATAGATTCTGCTTTTTCTAACTCAGCTGTCTTAAGACAGCTGGTTTAGAGATGTTTAACGTGTGCATGTGTGGCTTGCCGTCTCAAGACCGCCAGCCAAAAAGACATGCACACTTTAAACAGTGCATTAGACAGATGCTGCTGTCACTCATCAGAAGCCCTGCCCTGATCCTGATGCTCAGCAAGGAATGGGGGCAAAAGGTAATAAATTCTGATTTTATTTCTCATCTCTGGGGCTTGGGGGGGAATTTAATGGGGGCATCGCTCTAATGCTCAAGCGAAGTAGCCACTCCTGATTTTATCTGCATTATTCCTTTCTCACATTCCAGGGCAGGCAGTTGGGGAAAAAGCGGGAATGCCTGCTATTTCCATGGGCCTATCATGAATTGAAATAAAAGGATTTCGACCATTAATATTTATTAGAAAGGTTAAGACACTTTGATGACATTTCAACCTTCATTTGAGACTTTAGGACATTGTTTGAACTTTTCTTTTGGTCATTATGCTTGATTTGTTTAATTTTACCAACTGGACAGAGTGTGTACAAATACATTTTCAATGACATTTCTGACAATGTTTTTTATGTTATCCATACCATTGCAGGTTGACTATCCCTCACTGGATTGAGGCTCCTGGGAAGGAGGGTGTTGCAGGTAGGCAACTAAGGTGGCTAAGGAGCGATATAAGGTGAGTCCTGTATAGCTAGGACTTGAACCTATGCCCTATTGTTGGTGCCTGGTGGCTTGCAATCTTGAAGCCTGCCTATCAGGGAAACTGTTGATTTTGTTTATCCGAGGGTGTCATCCTTTATGGGGCCACCATCCTCACTTATGTCCGGCATGAGGCTGTCATCAAAAACTTTAAGGGAAGGGAAATTATAATTGGAACTTTGACATTTGAAAGTGAGTAGAGCCATATTGTCTCACACAGAAAAACATCTTGTGCTGTAACTTAGTGTCACACAAGACATTTTAAAAGAGACAAATGGGATAAATGGGAATTCTTGAATTAATATCAGCCACTGGTAATTACTTGGTTTCGCATCACAATCTATTGATATTTTACACATTATTCCACCTCAGTTTGGACCCAGCTATATGCAAATAGATCTCAAATCTGTTCCAATGGGAACTTTCCAGCTCAAACTCCCAAGCTAGGCCCTCCCAGAACTGGAATGCAAGCAAACCACAACCAGGTTTCTAACTTTTTATGGGCTCATCAGCCAAGTATAGTTGGTTCCAGAGACACAGTGTACACGGACCCATGTCTGGGCATACTCCTTCCACTTAAGGTGACAAACTAAAGTATACAAAAAGTGATTCATGTAATATTTTATTTAATCTCAGCCACTGGTAATTACTCGGGTTGCATCACAATCCATCTTTCAGATCAGTTCAATTACGTTATTCAGATAAAAGCATACCCATAAAAGGACAAAATCACACAATAATATATAAAAACACACAAATTCTTGGTGGTCAAATATATCATGGTGGTCAAAAATAAGTATTATAGTTGTCAGAAAAGCACCTACACTGAATAATAATTCATCATCTTCCAATTTAAGAAGAGTCCTACATGCACTCTGTTAAGTGAAAAAGGAGACCTCACTCCCAACGGCCCATAGGTTTATACATGGAAACTGGCCAGATGTTGATCACAGACTTCAAAGACCAATCAGTCAACCTCACGGAAAAACTAAAAAATTAGAGGCTACCCGGCATTTACCCTTAACAAGGGATTCAAAAGAGCCAAAAATCAACCAAGGGAGGTACTCCTTGAAGAAAAAACCAACAATCCAGAACAGATTCCACTCACCTGTGTTACCACATATAGCAGTCTCTCAAACATTATGAAAAAAAGCATAAACAAACACTGGAATATTGTGAAAACCTTGAAAAAGGATTGGGAAAAACCTCTCTTTTCTTTTAAAAAAGGACGCAGTTAGAGAGATGCACTGGTCCACACTCGCCCAAAAGAGAAACCACCAAATACAATACCGTCAGTGACGACATCTTGGGGCCTTCCAAAAATTACCGGGCACTACCCCTGCTCGGACTGTAGTGTGTGTCACTTAACACAGGCTACCAAAACACTGTCACTGGAAGAAGGGAAAGTGTGGACCCAACGTGAACACACTAACTGTAACTCAATAAACGTTATCTACCTCATCACCTGTCCTTGCCAGCTCCGGTACGTAGGTATGACTACAAGAAAGGTAAAACAACGCATCTGCGAGCACCGGAGTAACATAAGGTGCAAAAAAGCAACAACTAAATTGAGCGGCCATTTTCTGGAAAATAATCACACTACCAATGATATGAGGTGGACCATCATTGAAGCGATTGAGGGCACAAGGAATGTACAAAACAGACTGTTCGAAAAGGAACAGCGTTGGGTATATCGTCTGGGGACCAACATCAATGGCCTTAACGACGACATCCCCTGGAACACCGTCCTACCATGAAGAAATGTGGTCCGAATTGATCTGTTCTCATCACTGCAAACTAATCTTGTACATTTGTCTACCAATACCATGTAACGGGATCGTGTCTGACAACAAAAAAACACTATTGCCCTCTGATTTGCACTGTTTTTCCATACTGTTAATCTGTGCATTTTACAACTTATGCCTCATAATTATCACCTAATTTATATCACAGTAATGCTGTGAATAATCCATCATTTCTCCGTAGCCAAATGAATTTGTGCATCTAAAATTTCCCTAATTTATATCACAGTAATGCTGTGACTAATCCATCATTCCTCCGTAGCCAAATGAATCTGTACATCTAAAATAACCCCGTTTCATTGTTATCACTGTAGCATTGAAAATAATGCTCTGTTGCCAATGTAAATCGAAAGCTGGCCAAGTATTGCCACCAGACCGGCATAATCTGACAAGCTGGCGAGCGATAGGCGCGAGCATTCAAGCCTCGCTCTGAAACCCATGCGCACTCCGCCCACAGGGGCGTGTGCGCCCCTAGCCTCGCTCTGAGCGGGCCACGCCCAACCCGGAATCGCGCGCTGGAACCAAAACACAGCGCATTTAAACGCTCACGCCGGCCCCGCTCCCCATCGTCGGGGTCCGGTCTTGAGGATTCTTGCAGGTTAAGAAGCGGGTTGAGAGCGCTGAGGGCGTGAGTCTCCGATTTCAGCAGGACGATTATTACGATCGCCACAAGCTAAGTACCTGAATGCTTTGGTAGCAATGTCATTTAACTCTTTCTCCTTTCAGGATGTGCCAGGCGCGCTCCAATCCTCCTCCCGAGACCCATGGTGCTAGTAGCGCCCTATTTTAAAGTGAGATACCACCCATATCTATCATCTAAGGGGGGTCACCGACCTTTTGGTCAAATTGATCCCTCCTCATGGAGAATTCATACCGTGTTTTTACTCCCCCCCCCCCCTCTACAAACTGTAGTTTTAAAACCACCTCTAGCACTTCACCTCCTAGTGTATAATGCTACAACATCCCCAAGGGCTACTTGGATGGTGCATAAAATATCGATTATTGTGTGCACACTATTGTTTGCCACCATCTTTGGAGCACTATGATAATTTACCATAGCATATACTAATTGTATGTATGTCTATATTTGTTTGTTTGTTTATTCTCTCTCCACAGGTGCTGAGACACCCCTGATTTTGGGTTTTTTTTTGGAATGAGCATATTGCTCTTCTGATTTTTAAGCACTTTTTTCACTTTTCTTTTTTCACTTTCACGTCCCCAGGTTAGGGTGGACTATTAGAGTGTCCATACCGCCGGGGTATAGTCCTGAAGAATGCCTTGGTGAATCTATACCACTAGTACGGCAGAAACATGTTGACTGATTAATATAACCACGTGGTATTTAGCTGAATTTAACCAAATCCTAACAACCTTGGCACGTAAATTCAGACACATATACCACATAACCGTGTCTTTGGGATCACTCATTAAAAGAATTTTGATACCCTTTTAGGCACTTTTAATTATTATTCCTTCACAACACGCCCTCCCCACACGACCAGCTCCGCAGTCTTTCTGGCGTCGTAGCACACCGAAGAGGCACTCGGTCTCTTCGGTGGGGCCCGATGATGAAGCATGACACTGACCAGGTCGGTGTGTGAGGGCCTTCCTACTCAATTTGAGTGATTGTGTTAAAACCCTCCTATCATTTGCTCCATATTCCTAGCAGTCCTGCGACTGACTAGACCTCTCTTCTTTTGTTGTAATAAGATCATTCTCGATGGTCATAAATGTGGCTACAGTAGATTTCATAGATTCTCTATTTAGTCTATCCTTTCTATAATACAGATATAGGGCCGCCCAAAGGTATTTTTTGTTTCGAGTATCTAGCTCATGTGGGCTATCAAAAATAAATCCATCTTTAATTTGCACACTGTACCTCCTGAGTTTGGACTCAGCTATATGCAGATCAGTGACAACCCTGATCCAATGGGAACAGTCCAGCTTAAACTCCAAAGCTAGGTTATCCCGAAGCAGAACTTGACAGTAGAGATGAGTTCCTTGAAGTAGCATAATCGGAAAAGCATATTTAGACACATTAGCATTCTGATAGTATGACTGAAGACAAATGTGATAGGTGAGACAACTTGTTTCAAACTCATAAATGAGAGAGGATGAGATGGCACATCACTTTCACATGCACAAATTAATTAATGGCCATACATTTGTTAAGGATGGAAGGGTGTCAAGTTGAAGCAAATAAATATAATATCAGCATATGTACCAGGTAGAAGTCTGAATTACTGCTCTTAGGATGTCCTGTTATATTCTTTGATGAATGGCTACCTCCAATTATGGGATTTTGCCCGAAGGCAGTAGAGGACCCATACATCTGAGTCAGCAAAGGTCTCCAGCGATTCAGCACTAACTTATTCAATCGTTCCATTCATCCTTTGGGCTTAGAAGTACACAATTCTATATTGGACAATATTACATCTTACAATATTATTAATATTGGGTCAACAGACTAATCAGGCAGCTCCAAGTCCCTACCCACTGAATCTACAGTTTTTAGCCAGACCCAAGTTTGCTGAAGTGTCAATCACTTGCAGCTTATTTCTTGGAATGCTGCAGGTCTTAGGCAAAAATGTATCTTCCAGAATGGAACACTTTTATGGACAAACATGATATCTGTCTCTTGCAAGAAATGTGTTTGGTTGATCCTGTTTACAAGCAAGGATATCTTAATTATTTTGTTCCTTCTGTCCTACTTTGAGGGCCGGGCTGTAGGGGGCCTATTAATCTGGATTGGGAATGCTTTAACTTGAATGATATGCCAACTTAATACCGATTCACCAGATATAATAGGGTATCCAGCGGACCACTAGTAATTGTTCAAAGATAATTATTCTTAAGGTCTAAGCGAAGGGGGCCAGCAAGGGCTTATTGTAAAAAACTCTACAAGTTCTTGTCCATATTCTTGAGTTGCTCCCCCAAAATCATCATCATCTCATAGGGGGGGGATTTTAATACAACCTTTGAGCCACTGGCCAACCAAAATGAGCTTACACTGGAGGAAGAGGACACAGCTTGGGTCACTGTACTCCTCGAAATTACTACCATTTGCTTCTGGGCTCTCTCTGCCATTTACTTAAAATCAATAACTATTGAGTACGGCCTGAGAGCACTTAATAGTCATGGTAAATCTTACATTTAAGGTGCCCACACACAATATACCATTGCATACTGGTTGAATAGCTCATATCTTGGTTGTTCAAAGGTTGTGGCCAATAGTCATTTATATGGTCATCACAGAAAGAGTAGACAGTGACCATAACTCTCTGTCTGCACCTTTTATATCTCTCTGTGAATCTACCAACCCGGCTCATGCTCCACCTACCTACACAAAAGAGGCTGTCCCCACAGGTGATAAACACCACTTGTCAATGGCCCCAGATTGCTGCTTCCCCTCACTCTTTGGCCATGATACAGAATGCACTTTTTTTTTTAGCTCTTGAGCAGATTGAAGAACCTTTTGATAGTGATCTTGCCCAAGTGGCCACGATCTACAAGACTTTTTTTTAAACAAGTCTTATCGTTTTTTTAATCCCTAATTCATCACATAGGAATCCAAAAATGAAAAGGTAGCATTCCTGGTATAACAATGAAAGTTGTGTGCTGAGTTACCTATTAGTTAAGGCAGTGAAAAATAATAGATTTGGCTCAGATACCAGTTTTAAGAAAAGCATATACATATATAAAGGCTATCTCACATTAAAAAAAAGAATGAGATGAGCAAAGGTGGAGGGCTCTGCTGGACTTGTGTTGTACTGTCTCGGATGGCATCTTTCTTAATAACATAGAACCCTGGTCTGAGCATATTTTAGCCTTGGCGAATGTAATTGCAGCAGGGGCCCCTGGTCGTGATTGATGGAAAGGTGCTACAGTCCTACCCACATTCAAAAAAGGTGACCCCTCCTTACCATCTAATTACAGGACAATAAACCTCATAGATTGCATTCAGAAAGTATTTGGTCGGCACCTACTTAACAAGAAACAATATTGGATAGATGAGAATTATATTCTAAGCTCCTTTCAAGCTGGCTTCCATACCAAGGTTTCAACTATTGACCAGATTTTTCAATTTATTTTCATATATTGTAGAACTGTACTGTTCCGTGGTGACAGCTTGTATATTGCATTCGTTTACCTAAAATTAGCCTTTGATATCATTTCAAGACCTACACTTCTGGCACCACCCTACAACTTACCATATTAATAGATAGAGTAGCACCTACCCCACTAAACACGGCAGTATACCAACATTACAAGAGAGCCCATATGGAAATCGACAAAGTGGAAACTACAAGATGGGCATGGAGAAGTATAGCAAAGAGGGCGGGTCTGAGTGAATTATACGCCCCTTCCATGCCACTGGGGGGTAATCCTGTACCAGCTCCATTAACAGACAGGGCCACCACACTACGGGCGAAGGAGCACAATCTGATGAAGGGCAGTGACCTATACCTGGATAACTCATTTCTTTCCCTTCAGCAGATGTGCAAACAACAGCCACCCTCGGCGTCAGCCATGTTGCTATATTTCCAACTTAGAACGGCAAGTAGGGCAAGGTATGATAACTTCCCACAGGTGCCTCCCACATTAGTGGCTCTGGAAGACGTGTTGTCGAAACCATCTCCTTGTAAATTGATAACAAGTATTTAAGGAAAAACACAACACACGTCCCCCATCATCACAAGTTTGTCAAAAGCACAGTGGGAGGGCGAAACTAGCACAACAATAACCGACAAACAGTGGCAATTCTGCTGTTCACAGCTAGAACACCTGTCACCAAACTATAGGCTAAGGCTCATACATTTTAATTTTTTACATTGAGTATATCATACGCCGCACCAATTACACAGCATGCCCCCAAAACCTGACCCAAGATGTTGGAGGTGCGGGACACAGAATGCCACATTTATTCATCTGGCCTGGTACTGCAGACCAATAGCAAATTACTGGTTTGAAATAGAAAGACACATTGGAGACATCACAGACACTCAACTAAACCTTACTCCACTGGTGGCACTCATAGGTTTTGTGCTTGAGACCCCGAAGAGCTCCCGCAAACTCACAGCTATGCTGCTTTTATTGGCAAGGCGACGGATTGCCATACATTGGAAAAAGAAACAACCTTCAACTATAGCTGGATGGCTAAATGCAGCCATATATTGCAAGGATCAATTGACAAATTATTGGGTAAAGATGCCTAACAGGTCTAGGCCTCTAGATATTTGGAGACCGTTCGTGAGTTGGCTGAGTTCGAAAGGTGCAGACTTCGGAGACGATAACTAAAATATGTATCTCAGGATTGGTGGTGAGGAGTGGGTCGCTTCACTCAATACTTTGAAGAGGAGCTGAAAGTATTGTCATAACAAGTAGGCGGGTCATGATACTGAGCATGTAAAAGAGATGGTGTAGGGAGATAACAGACACACATCTATTATTCAGGAAGGTATTTCTTTTATTGCATTGGCCATTTGAGAAGGCAGGGAGGGGGGGACGTGGGAGGTTACTTGGATTTATTGGGTTTACAGAAGTTCATAAGACAATGTATTACGACCACTACGACAGACTAACCAACAGTGAAGTGCTCCAATGAATCGTGCTTTCCGAATGCTGCAGGAACCATGGGATGTACGCTTTACAGCTGTGTTAACTAAATAACATGCTATATTACATACGCTGCCGGTCCCTCAACTATACATGTCCTTTAACTCTCCTGTCATTCATCCCATTAAACATCTGCCTAATTTTCCACTGCTTTCTTTGCTCTATTCTCTATTTTATTTACAGATATTTGTTTGACTTAATACGCTTACTCCGGTTCTCAATGGCAGTGTGGTCCTTGTGCCGTATACATAAGTTCCCTAATAAGCATTTCAAAGTCCAGTCAAGCATTTATGGTCCATGGCCAAGGCTGTAGTAGAGTTAATGAGGCTATGAAACTGATGCACAGAGTATTCTCCCTGTAGATCTGCTGATCCTCAGATGTGATGTAATTTAGGCCTGTGAGTTGAACTCTGCTCCTTTTACGTAGTTTGTGGAGTTTTCTGCATCCTTCTCCACTGACCTCGTGGAGTGCAGTAAACTCCTCTCCACATAGCGCAGGGAATTTTTTTCCCACTCGTGCTTGCCAACGGTAAGTAGGCAGCGCGAGTTGCTGCTCGGGTAGAATTTCTATCTGAGCGGCAGGAAGATCAGTGCGAACGGTAGTTTGTGCGCACTCTGCCTCTTGAGGAACTCCGTGGATTCTGTGAACTACCCCCAGGCCTAGCGTAAATTAATATAACAGGGCCATGAGTTGGCCTAAACGCACCCAGTATTACTGCATTTGGCATGGTGCATAATGAGACCCCCAAACCTGAGACTACTGTCCATGGACTCATATAGTCACCGTGGATCATTGCCTTAGGGCAGGCCCCATATTCTCACATGTCTGGGATTTTACTGTTGTATGAGTGATGCTAGCATTGTACAGGAACATTGCTCATGTGAAACATATATGCTGCAGATAGGTGGTTACACGTGCAGTGCAGTTCAGAAGTGCATCATCAGTTGTGTAAAAATGACCAATCAGGTAGTATGTACAATGGTATGTTGAAGTTGTTCCATATACACTGCCAGGTATGGCATACAGTGTATGTTGTGATGCCAGTACTTCCCACACAAATACATACAGCCGTAGTATGATGTCCATTTGAGTAAATCACATGCCCACTGATCCTCAGAGTGGGAGCTCTCGGTGACACACATGCCAGCCCTTTCATTAGGACCTAAATCTTGGAATGTAGACTAGTCAATGGTAGCAGGCATGTCTTGGACTGTTTGAATGAAGTCATTTCTCCAGACTGTTCATGTGTTTACCCAGTGATGCACTAGTACTGTACCCTTCAGGAGGATACAATGGTGTGCTGTGCTACATGGTAACCCATTTCAGAGCACCTGTGGTGTGGCCCAGGGCTACATGATGCCATTGACTGGCCTAGTCACTATAGGCATGATCAGGATTGAGGGTAGCCCTCAGATGACTTCAACACTGTGTAGCAACGTATTTCTATTGCTCAGCACCTGCGCATTACACATATAGTGTGTGTATTATTGATCAATGGTTATGGTAGGTATCTCCAACCTCAGTGTCACCTTAGCAGACAACCAATATCTCAATAATGTACTTAGTCCCTTCATGTATTGCATCCATACAGGTCAAAGTCCATCAGAAGGTGTCCATGTGGAAAGCCATCGCCTGGAATTTGCCAACCCTGGGGGTCACTCGTTGGCACAGTGTTCACAGCAGGAAATTTGGGAGGACCTGAGACATTAGACCAGGAGGTTTGTGGAAGCCTAGCTCTTTCTATCCTCCCAAGGCAGAAGGGGCATGCATCAGACCCTGAACCCCCTAATGGCAGGCATACTGATGGTGGCCATCCCTGAGTTTGATGGGAGCCCAACAGCAGCTAGGAGAGGGTGAGGATTGGTCTGAGTGAAACATTCTACATGACCATCTATCTTTTGTTACAGGCAGATATTTTACCATAAACCTTGAAGGAGACTCATGTCCCACTCAAAGGGAGAGCTGTTGCATGTGTAGGTTTGGTAGTAGGTGCATGGTGATAACCATAGACTATTGCTCATTCAATTTGTTTTTATTTGTTTGATTATTTAAAATCTTACAAAACAGCTAAAACTTACACAAATATAGAATGCTAACACAATGCATATATTCAAATACTACTAATAAGACAATAAAATATTCTGTCCTTAAAATTATTAATTTAGTAGAACCATCTTGCACTGATTATAGTCTATTCAAAGACAGGCTTCCAACTTATCTTGAACTAATATGAGAAATGTCACGAAAGCTGAATTAATTGATAGGTCTTCTGGATCTAAGGTTGCCATTAAAGCCTGTCTACAAGTCCTTACTCCTCGTTCGTTAAACACTTTCTTAAGTATACTTTTTCTTTCCGCTTCCAGGTTCGGGCAAAGGCACATTAAGTGTAAGATGTTTTCTTGACTAGATTTATATAGCCTACACAAACAGATATCTTCCGTTCTTTTCCATGATGCCAAATGGCATAAGCCTGGAAAGTTACCAAACCTAGCATTGATAAAAATGTTTTTTTTTTTCCGACCAAGATGTTTCCAGATAGGTTTGGAGCTTCTTTTTCTTAAAAACATTTACAATTGGCCACGCATGCTGTTATTTAACAAAGTTATCTTTGTCCATTATCAAGGAGAGATAGTCTGTAATTTTATTTACTGTCTTTTTAAAACTCTCCTGCTTAACCATGGAGTTCCAGATAGGAGCTATACCATACTCATTAGTTGCTAGATTTAAATAGGAGGCGGTAATTAAGGAGCAGTTGTGACTTATTTCTTGCCAAAGAAGACGAGACATTTAATTGTTGTAATCGTTTTTTATTCTGTTCCACACTTTAATTATGTTTCCTTTTCTTGCACAAGATTGGTCGTTTAGGCCGAATTCCAATCTCACTTGGGTTTTTGAGGCATTCTTTGGGAGAGAAAATAAAAGTCTATAAGTTTTTGCAACCGAGGTGTTGATAATCTCTGCATCTTTCCGGTTGAGCACCTCACTACCATATGACAGAGTAGGTAGTAATTTTGCTGCAATAGATTAGATAAGGGACGATAAGACAAATCCCAAATGGATTTCTGGATTGATTCAAATGCACCAATAAGGGAGTTCGCTTTCCTTGTAATATCATGTTTGTGCGTCACGAACTTGCCATTATCACTGTAGGTTACTCCCAAGTAATAATAGTTATTTACTTGTTCCAGTTTTTTTCCTTGCAGGGACCATGTATGTGCGTGTTTTAGTCGCACGTTTTTTGTAATTACCATCACTGTGGTCTTAGCATAGTTTATCTGCATACCCTTTTCCTCTGAGTACCTAGAGATGCCGTCAATCAGTCATTGCATCCCCACCTTTGTATGACTCATAAATATAACATCATCCGCATATAGTAAGCTGGATATCTGAGTTTTAGCTAACCTTGGTAGGTGGACGTTAATGGCGTTTAGTTCGGAAGTAAGATCAGCTAAAAATAAATTAAAAAGTAAGGGAGCCAAAACACAACCCTGTTTGAGCCCACTCGTTGTTGGAATTATTTTGGTTAACGTTGAGCCATTCCCGTCCTCACCCTGAGCCAAGTTTCAGAGTGCAAGAGCTTAATCATCTTTAACAGCTTTGCTGGAATTCCTTGTTTTGCAAGCTTGACCCACAAAAGTTCTCGATCGACACAGTCAAAGGCAGATGTAAAATCCACGAAACACAAATATAAGGGTAATTTGGCTAGTATAGCTTTTTCTATTAGTATTGCTAAGATTAAAATATTTGTTGTCGTACCAAGGCCTTTGACAAAGCCTGTTTGGTTTGGGGGTATTACCTACTCTTCTTTTGCCCAGTCTGTTAGGTTCATCAGGAGAATACCCGCGAACAGCTTTGCGTCTGTATCCTGTACAGTGATTAAACAGTAGTTTTCTGGCTGTTGCCAGTTGCCTTTCTTAAATATGGGGATTATAAGCGATCCTTTCCATGAATTCGGGATTTCTCCTCTCTCAACCACATCGTTAAAAACCTCTGTAAGGTGATCTGACCAAAAGTCGGGCGCTTCTTTAAAGAGTGCAAAAGGAATGCCATTCGGACCAGGGGCACCATCCTTTTGTTTTTTATCAAGCTTGCCACTTGACTATTTGTTATAATTAGCTCACTATCTCCTTCTTTGCAGATCTTTGTTACAGAAATGTCAACATTTGATTGCATCAGAGTCAGTTGGTTTGGGTTAAGATGAGATTTAAGAAACGTCACCCATTTTTCTTCAGATAGACTTGTTCCGATTCCAAGATTCTTTGGTCGAGATAAGCCGTTAATTATACTCCAGAACTCCTGTGAATTTGCCAATGTACTTGCATGGAATATTTTTGTCCATAGGTCTTGCCTGGCTTTATTCTTTTCATTCCATATCACTTTCCTTAATTTACAGTTGGTATTCTTCAATGAAGCGGCTGTAACTTTGTTAAGCGGAGACCTCATTAGGTGCCTCCTCAGCCTGTTTCGTAGGCATCTAAGTTTCCCTATAGCACATGGAAGGAAGATGTAATTTACTGGGCCTTCCCATTTTTCCCTACATGGACCTTTCCTTCCATGAGCACTTGTTGTTAACGTATTATCAGTGACTACTTTGTGTGTAAAATTTTCCCATCGTTCAATGGGATTTGTACTGTTTTCGACCATAGATTCTGTCGCCAGCTTTTTTGCCCTTGCCATGGTCTCATCCTTATTTTAAAGTTTCCATATAAGTTTAGAGTAATTAATAGTACAAATCTCTCCAGGGATTGTCTTGAAGGTCTCAGATTTTGGACATAATATATTTATATCGATGATTTGCTGGCTGTGGTCACTTTCCATCACTTTATTCAAGGAATAAGATATCACCTGGTGGAATATTGATAGAGACGTCAAGGTGAGGTCAATTCGTGAAGAACCATTTCTTGAGTGAAATGAACAAGCCGGTGGAGAGTCAGTTGGAAATCTGCCGTTCAATATTCTAAGGCCTAACGCTTCCATGTCTTTCACCAGTTTTATCCCTATTTTATTTTGTAGAGTGACGTTTTTTGGTTCCGTTATTGGGTCAGGTATTGCCCATCGCTGATTTTGTGATTGGACAAATTCACTCCGTACCAAGGGCATTAACAAATTGATGTTGAAGTCCCCTGTAACAATATCATCAGCCAATGGATCGTCCAATATTTGACTATTGCTCTTGTGACCAGGAACTAAGGGGCATATTGGCAAAGGCTGGCGATAATATTATTGCTGCTTTAGCGTCCGTTTTCGGGCGAAAAATGGCGATAATATTATCGCTCTATCTACAAGGACACGCTAGCAAGTGTTTCCTTGCATTCGCGCCCGGTTTTTTGCCGCCTAGCCTCGAATCCCTAATGAGATGCAAGGTGGGCCTGCCTCGTGAAACTTCATTGTGAAATATCGCTAACGGGGATTTGCGATATTTACAACGCAGCCCCGTCAGGCGTAGTGATATTCTTTTCAGCGCTAACTCGCCCTTAACGCTGCTTCCAGACGTCTGCAAAAAACATGAGTTATGTATGTTTTACATTGGGGGTGAATTATGGTGATATGACCACAGGATTGTATCAGCAAGGTTATCGCCTTATTCAGGAGATCAACACTGGTTTTCCAGCGATGATATTTATCGCCCCGGAGAAACGCATTGTTAATAACACGCTAACCCGCGATAAATTCCAGTGATAGACGGCGATAAATAAAAAAGCTGTAAGCGCGTTTTGTGATATTTATCGCCGTCTATAGTTGATATGCCCCTAGGAGTCCAGACAAATGTCAGTTTCAAAAGTTGAACAGCTGCATGGCTTCCTATTGTCACAGATTACCTATATTTAATTTTGATTGCATGTGTGACAGTGGTCCCAACAAGCCATTTGTCATCCGTGTGTCTGGAGTGATGCTCTTTAACTATTCTGTCTTATGTGCTGGTGGACCACTTACTTGTGGCATGACATAAAATGCACTCCAGAAGCAGATACTGAGCAATACTTTCCCTGGGTAAGTGTGGAATTTATGGTAGCATGAGATGGCTAACACCACTGGTGCCATCTGTATTCATGCCTACATGCTGCCATGTGTACCTTTAAGTGTTGTATTGTCATATGTACAACTGTTCCATACATGATCAGAGGGTCTACAAGGTTTTCATTCCATCACATGTGTATGTGTTGGCCAATGTATACATGACAATAGTATTCCATGATGCATATACCACGTAGGTGTAGCCACATACAGGGGTATGTAGACATGGGTGGGTGAGTCACACATACCCAATGACATTAATTGATGCCATTAGCCAGGTCAAATTGTTGAGGCAATGACACACATTGTTGGAAGACTTCCAGTACTATCACTCTCTGGTAATGTGAGTCGGTATGCCATTGAGAAGGGTGTATTGAGTTAGGTGTGATGCATATGTACATTTGTGGAAGGTCATTCACTGGCTGGTGACATGCATCAAGGAGTGACATGCTGACCTGCTGGTGCCATATGTGCGTATCAGCAGTCTGTACTACATTGGTATTTGTGTTTGAGTAACAAGGAAGGTGTAATACATTTCTTTCCCTTTTGGACATGTGTAAGACCTCTTTATGGACTGGATATGTCATAAGATTCATGTACATTCAGTGTTCCAATGACATTGAACTTTGCAATGTGAAAAGGGTGTGCTCACTTGAACCAGTCTTGACTATGGATGTCCCTTGGCAGACTCGTGTACAATGGTTGTTTGCACTGACTGAAATCTCATACCACTTCGAACCACATTGTCTCCATTCTACTATTCTGTACTACATGTGACACCTAGCTAAGCTACTCATGTGCAGCTTTCAACTGCATCATCTACCAGTGAACAGATGTGAAAGTGTCACTAGGGAAGTGCAAGCATTGTGGAATGGGCACTTCCATGTCACCTTATTCCTGGGAGTCAAATGTTGCTGCAACTTAGCTATGGCAGGTGCCTGTAGTTCTACATGTTGTGGGTTAGGGACACCTGGCCATCTTTTGATTGCAGGGCATTGTTTGGATAGGTAGTGATGCATTTCATGTGGATATCCCATTTAAGGACATCAGGTAACTATGGTATGCTACAAGGTCCTAGGTTGACAGGCTGATGATATCTCCTGCTACACACATGAAGGTGGATTTGGGACAATGTCACACATGCAGTTTGAGTTGACTGGTTATGATTCCATTATGTGTGAATGTGCACAGGTAATGTAGCATTTATGCATGTGCTCATGCCAATTCTGGATACAATGTATTCATCCTCCTTGTACGTGTTGTGATCTGTAAAATTCTGTAATGTGTTGTGTTAGAAACTGTTTGCCCAGTATATTCATGCAATTACAATGAACATATTTCTACTAATGTTTCAGCATCAACCCAGGGCTGCAGAGGATACAGGGCAATGCTCTTGGGGAAGCAGCTGGCCACAGTGGTCGTGTTGCGGCAGTGACACAGATGGAACCAGTGGCCCAGAGTGGAGTCCCATGGAGGAGCCAGATGACACATCATCATTATCAAAGTCAAACTCCAGTGGCCACTCCCTGGTGGTGGTGGACCCCCTGGACCTCCATCCACAACATCCATGTCCACCACCCCTGTTCCATCTCCACCTTCCCTGCTGGTCCTCACCCAGCTGTCCCCTACTACACCTCACCCAGCTGTCCCCTGCTACCCTGAGTATGGAGCCAATTTACACCCTGAAACAGATCTCTGTGGGTCAGCCTGCAGTGTTGAATGCCACCCAGGTGCAAAGCCACCGGCTAATGCAGATGGTGTTGTACCTGGAATGCATTCATGCTGACATGTCTGCCCTATAGAGATATTTTCAGACTCAGTCTTTCACACTCACTGCAGCCTTCCACCTATTCCACATATTCTATCTTTCCACCCCACCTCCTGCTTCTTCTCTAGCCACTATCCCTATTCCCATACACATGTTGAGTTA
The DNA here is from genome assembly GCF_964263255.1 of Lissotriton vulgaris. NCBI lineage: Eukaryota > Metazoa > Chordata > Amphibia > Caudata > Salamandridae > Lissotriton > Lissotriton vulgaris. The sequence goes on from NC_141694.1 coordinate 886,844,993, forward strand.
GTGAGACCGTGCCCTTACATTCTCAGTGACCTGGACATAGAGTGCATCATGCAGATCTGATGGGAATACACATTCTGTGATTTTGTTTACAGGGAGCCAGCCAAATATGTTTGGACCAAGAATACAATGCCCCAGGCGCTGGCCATCCCAGAGTTTGTTGGGAGCCCAACCGCAGCTAGGAGAGGGTTAGCATTGGTCTGAGTGAAACATTCTACATGACCATCTATCTTTTGTTACAGGCAGCTATTTTACCATAAACCTTGAAGGTGACTCATGTCCCACTCAATGTGGGAGAGTTGTTGCATGTGTAGGTCTGGTAGTAGGTGCATGGTTATAACCATAAACTATTGCTCATGTGACCAGGAACTAAGGGGCATATTAGCAAGGGCTGGCGATAATAATATTGCTGCTTTAGCGTCCATTTTCGGGAGAAAAGTGGCGATAATATTATCACTCTATCTACAAGGACACGCTAGCAAGTGTTTCCTTGCATTAGCGCCCGTTTTTTTGCCGCCACGCCTCGAATCCCTAATGAGATGCAAGGTGGCCGTGCCTCGTGAAACTTCATTGTGAAATATCGCTAACGGGGCTTTGCGATATTTACAACGCAGCCCCGTCAGGCGTAGCGATATTCTTTTCAGCGCTAACTCACTGTCTTTTGGCTTTGGGAGGGGAGTATGTAGTTTAAGAACCCCCTGATTGATGTATCAGGTGGGACATTGTTGCCTAGGAGTGGTTTCAGTCAGGTGATGTGAAGTGTGTGTAGATTTTCACTTGGGATGTTTGACCTGCTCACCCTGAGGCATATACACACCCTCTGTCTTCTATGTTTTGGTGGACTTCAACAGTGTTGTGAATTTGGTGTTTAATTGTGTTTTTGTATTCTCCACAACAGGACTTTGAGTGGGATGAGTGTACAGGGGTTGGTGTCTCTCACAGTGGTGCGGCTGGTATACATCAGGGCATGGCTTACAAGCACATAAGCTACACATCTGTAATTGGCATAATATCCTGCATGTATGGTATGTTACTAATTATGTCATTGCACCATATCCAGATATGTGATATGACAAGTTAAATTGCACCTAAAAAAGCCAGCACTAGAGGATTTCCCAAAGGTTGTTTGTTGCATTAGATATTGCAGGAACAACTGTGGCTTTTTTGCATTGAAGTATGATAATGCTTCAGTTCTGACATGACAAGACTGTGAATGGACTATTATGAGTTTCTTTGCAGTGACATCTGCAGCAGTGAAAGGTGGAACTGATGCAGAGTTCAGTTTATGTTTTACCCTGAGGGTGAGGGCAAAAATGGAAAGTCAAATGGGACCAGTCTCAGCACAAGCAGGCCCCAGACCACTTCATGCCCTGCTTCTCATGAATTATGTATTGGCAAGATTTCTCAGCCTGATTACTTGGAAACATGTTGCTCAACCCCCCCCAAACATTCTGACCAAGCCACGCCCCTGCTTTCCCATGGTGGGGCATTGATTTGCTGAGGACTTCATAAACACGGGTAGGTGTGTGGCTTACCGGTGGTTGCGTTCATGATGGTGAAGATTTTGGGCATCATCGAGCAGTTACAGCAGCAGCAGGACGTGTGCAATAGGCTCCATGTTTGTTTCTAGACGAATTATCATTAACTTTTGTTTTTTTCATAATACAGCATTGTTTTTTATCCTTTAATAAAAATGTGTTTCAAATCGTAGTGTGAAGTATCGTAAAATGGAGTGTCATACAGTAAAGTGAAGGAGAGTGTTGCAGAGTCTAGTGTCATAGACTGGAGTATAGTAGAGTGGTAAAGAGTGGAGTACAATGGAGTGAGTTATCATATAGTGGAGTAAAGTGTTATGAAGTGTTGTAGTGTGGTGTGTTGAAAAGTGGATTGGAATACCATGTAGTGGAGAGGTGTGTTGTACAGTGTAATGGTGTGTCGAACAGTAAAGTTGGGTGTCGTACAAGGGAGTGTCCTCGACTGGAGTGTTGTGAAATGGAGTGTGGTGGAGTGGAGTGTCATTGAGTAGACTGTCGTAGAGTTGCATAGAGTGTTGAGATTGTAGTGGCAAAGAGTATAGTTCAGAGGAGTAGAGTGTCATACAATACATTGTTGTTGAGTGCAGTGTCATAATGTAGAGTGGCAGAAAGTCTCGTACAGTGTAGTGTCATATGTGAGATGAAAAGAGTGTGTGATGAGTAGGGGTGAGCTGAACTTGCAGAGATTTACTCAGCGGAATTTCGCGGATATATATAAAAATGCCTGCGAGCGGTGTAATTTCACATGTCACGCTGCTCGCTTTCCTTTTTATTGCTGGGAGCTCGTTGCACACTGTAAAATCTGTAAACTACTGCCTGATTGACTTCCTGGACATCAATGCTAAAGCCTACGTGTCCATCCTACTCAATGTACTTGAAGGCTGGGCAGAAGCTAACAACCTCATTCTATTCATGCAATGTGGTTTCAGGGAAAACTCCTTAATGATGGACAACATTGTGGCCCTTTTATATCTGTCTCACACGGCAAAGAGCAAGAAGCAACAGACTCTCTTTGCTTGTTTCGTGGACTTCTCTGCAGCCTTTGATCTGTAGATATGACCATTTTGTGAAAAAAGCAACGAAGATGGGGTATCCTAAACACATTAAGTTTAGCAATTTCATCTTTGTATACCTCCACTTGGGTTAAAGTCAAATTAACACTTGCGACCGTCTTGAGGAAGATCATGACTAAGAACGGACTAAGCAGTTCTGTGGGCTTGCGCCCCTTTCATTTAATCGCTATACTGTCGACATGGGAGCAGCGTTTAAACACGCTAACCTCATCCCTCCGAAGATTGGGAGTACTAGGATTTCTATAATGCAATATGCTGACAATATTGTCCTTCTCCACCACTTGAGGATTGATATACAGAGAGCTCTGAATGCACTGCACAACTACAACTTGTGCGTATCTTGGTCAAATATCAGGTAAAGGCTTATAAACGAGTCTTATGCCTTCCTCTTTATTTAGGAAACTATGTGATAAAGCTGGAATTTGGTCTGGTGGCTCAAACGTTTGCAAGCATGGTGTACTTTGTAAGGTATTATCACAGGATAACCAAGGTGTTGACCAAGACAATAAAAGCAGCCGTCAGGCCCATCTTTAGCCGCATTTGGGAACCCATGGTCACAACACTTACAACTTGCAATCGATACTCTCCAAATTGACCAAACGGTGCTTAATGGTCTGCACCTTTTGTGCAGCATGCTCAAATACACCCTGAAAAAACAATCCAGAAGGCTATCAAAGGAAAGTGATATAAATAGACTTAGAAACTTTAAAGTTCTGCAAGCCGTAGAGTGGTCGTATTTCAGGGCACAATTAGACCCCCACCAGGTAATAGTCCTATCTGTTGATTGCACTACATAATGGCTGCATAAAAAAATCCTTTTTGTCAGGTTAATGGGCCTACAAATCAAGGATTTAACCAAAGATGGTGTTCTCTCATGGCAATGAAAAACTGCAGACTCTGCCATTACATAAATGAAATAATTTACCCATCTACTTTGCTGTTGCCCTGTACTCCTTACACCACACTGCATGTTATTAAAACCACAATTTAAAGGTCATGGCACCCAAACTTTGCAACAAGGCAGTACATTTGGTGTTCCACCTGACAGAGTGGATGGATTCGGTAAATACCCAGGAATCATGAAACTGATATTAGAGCCCGCTATCCCCTAAAGAATGGGCTGGATTACTTTGCCTGGGATATCTGCTCTGCCAATTATAAACTATTTTCAGCAGCTCAAAACTCAAAGACCATGTTGCTATTCTGCTCATTATCTTTTAGAGACATTGAGGTACACCTGTCTATTTCTTATGCACTGCTATAACACTCTGTCATCATGCTGCTTGTTTAATTTTAGATACATTGATGCACACTTACCAATTTCTCAGATGCTGCTATTACACTTTGAACTTTGCTTGTCACCCAGGCCTTATACTGAGACGTTTTGTATGTTAACTGACTTTTGGAGTTTTACAGATTGTATGCATAATGTTTATTTAGACTAAACATTTCTATTAATCATACAATAAAGATTACTACTACTACCACTTTAAAATCACTGTGACCTGCACCATGCTCCATACCAGAGGGCACTGCTTCTTTCTGCCTCTCGAGTAGATTTTCTACTCGAGCTGCAGCAATGTCCACGCAAACGGTAGCAACCTGCCACGGCTGACCAAGTGAAGTAATCATGCCAGAACTGATTCTAACAGTAAATTGTTCTTGCTTGCCAACTTAGCATTGACAAGCCGCACAGGAGAAAAACTCCCCAAAAGTCGCAATTTTCTGGAACTCGGCATTACCGGCACAGCACAAAGTGGGCAAAATTCTGTAGACTCCATCAGCAGAGAAAAGTATACCGCCCACCCCTAGTAATGAGGTGTGCTACATATAATCTAAAGGTGGTGAACAAATAGTAAATGAAAGCTATAACTATCGCTTAAGAATTTTTTAAGTTTGTGTTGTTTAGTTTGGTGTTTCCTAACTAAAACAAAGCTTTAACGTTAGTTTTTTCATTGAATTTCAATGTCTTTAAAATGTTTTGAATGTGTTTTAAATCTTAGAGTCCAGTGTCGTCGAGTGGTGTGTTGTTATGTGGAGAGTCATATAATACAGTGAAGGAGAGTGTAGTATAGAAAATTGTAGAGTTGAATGAAGCAGGATGGAGTGCAGTAGTGTACCGTGTAGAAAAGTGTTGTCTCATATAGTGGAATCAAGGATTGCAAATTGGATCTCCAAGTTGTACAGTGAACTGACATGCCGTAGAGTAGGGTATCGTAGACAGTCATAGAGTAAAGCGTTTTAAAGTGGACCACAGTGAAGTAGAATGTCATCAAGTGGAGTATCTTTGAGTGGAATGTCATAGAGTACAGTGGTGGAGAGTGTTGTAGAGTGGAGTGCTGATCATATGGTGGAGTAGCATATCATGGAGAGAAGTGGAGTGGCATGTCGTCGAGTATCATGCAGTGTAGTACAGTGGCATGAAGTGGATGGGCATAGAGTTTATTGTAGTGTTGTAGAATTGCATACAGTAGAGTAGAGCGATGAACAGTGGAGGGCATATAGCAGAGTATAGTACAGTGGTGTAGAGTATAATAAAATGCAGTAGAGTGATACATAGTGGAGTACACTGGAGTAGGGTACCGTAGAGTGGAGTAAAATGTCATAAATTGGAGTACCGTGCTGTACATTAGGGAGTAATGGTTTGTCGTACAGTATTGGAAAGTACTGTAGACTCCAGTAGAGTAGATTGGCATGCAGTGTAGTTGAGTTTTGTAGAGTGGAATGTTGTACAGTACTGTAATGTCGAGTGCAGTAGAGTCGATTGGCATACAGTGTTATAGAGTGCAATGGCATAGAGTGGAGTGCCATACTGTGGAGTAGTAAAGTAGACACTGGAGTTGACACTGTGTTCCAGATTGAAGTGGAGTAAAGTGGGGTGCAGTGGCACACAGACTGTTGCATACAGTGTTGTATAGTGGACTAGAGTGTAATATATTGGCATGTAGTGGAGTAGAGTGGTGTACAGTTCCATACAGTATAAGTCAGTGTAGTACAGTGGAGTGTAGGAGTATAAACAGGAGTAAAGTGTCAGACAGTGGCATACAGTGCAGTAGAGTGTTGTAGAGTGGAGCTGCATAGAGTACAGTAGTGTTTTAAACAAAGGAACTGCATAGAGTGGATTGTTGTACTGTAGCGTAGTGCAAGGTAAAGGGGCATATTTGCAAGGAAATGAAGGAGGGTGACGCCTAGCCAAATTTTGCAGCGCTGAGCTCTGCCATGTCCATAACACAGGGATGGGCCATATTTACAACAATATAGCACAACCCTGTGTTTTATCTTGTGCTGGTGCTAGAAATAGCTGTCTAGCATCAACACAGACACCCTTTCACCATAGTGCAAAGGTGCTTGCGTTGCCTTGTTGTGCCATTCCAATGCCTACTATTTCATGAATTTGTTTTTTGCACCGCTTCAGACTTACTGATCCTTGTAAATCTGGGTTAGCATCAAAAAGACATTGGTGTTGAGGTGGAACACCCACAGAAACACCCATTGCACACCCCTCTCACACAGATACTTGTGTGGAAGGGTACCATATTTACAAAGTGGAGTTAAGCCACTTTGTTAATATGGTGGAGAGCACTGCACCACCGTAACTTCGGTAAAAGTGATGTAAATATACCCCAAAGTACTTTACAGTGGAGTAGAGTCGAGTGAAGTGGTGTAACAGAGTGTAGAGTGAAGTATAATGAGTGTATTGGTATGTCGTAGAGTAAAGTGGCATGGGGACCTGTAGGGTAGAGCAAAGTCCTGTGTTGTAGATTATAGAAAAGTATTGCATGAACTCATGCCTAATTCACATTTCTCCCATTTTTACTAAATGTATTACTTTCTTGGATCCATTATCGGTTTCAAACCCATTTCTACCACTAACTGGAAGGCGGTTGAAACCTGAAAGCACAAAAATATAGGAAAAATAGGCTATGCCCCACTAAAATGCCAAAACTGTGCAGAAAATGTTGGTTTTCTGACAAAAGTTGGCCTGTTTCTGGGAAGATGGTGATTTTAGCCCTGCAAAGCCTTCTTTGATACCATTTGCAGGGAAAAAGCAGACGCTTCAGTAATTTTTTTCCAATTTTTCCCAACAACCCCCAAATTTAGCTGTATTTGTGCTAATTTCTCCAGGGGATTTCACAAACACTCAGTACTTTTATAATCCCCATGATGTTGGGAAAAAGGAAGCAAATTTGGCGTGGATACCTCTTGTGGAAAAAAAAGTTATGAAGCCCTAAGCACAAACTACCCAAAATAGCCAGAAAAGAGCTCAGCACTGGGGAGGGTGGGGGAAGTCCAGCAGTTAAGGGGTTAAATCCAGTGGCACAGTGAGTTGGAAACCTACGTCTGGGCATATCCTTAGTCACTTAGGACATACACAGCAAAATCTCAAATTAATATGAAGGACAAAGTGTTGAAACTTTTTAAACACTAAACCCCAGTCAAAGATCTGGTATTAATCAATCATTATTTTGCTCACCACATCACCACAGTTTGGACCCAGCCATATGTAAATCAGTCTTGGCCCTGTTCTCCATGGGAACAGTCCAGCCTGAACTGCAAGCCAGGCCCTCTCTGAACCGGAGAACAATCTCTAGGGGTGAAGGGGGAGGGGAATAGGTAAGGCAGCCCCCCACTCACACAGTATTCAAACAATTGGAGCTTCACCTACATACAACTGCATCCATATAAAAGACTAACAAGATAGGGACTACTTGTCATTAATATTCCAAGGAATTTAAATCCTTAGGTCAAGATGCGTGCTTGTTGTAAAATCCCACAGGACCACATACAGTTCACCCAAAAAAAGTGTGAAAAATAGAGAGAGTAGCTCACGGTAGAACAACCCGAGGGGGTTCCGGGTTAGTAATTACCGGTATACACACTTCTCATCATTGGCCACTCTCTCTATGTGAAAAGACAAACGTGCACTAGAAAGAATAATAGTGCGGACGTGAGAATAGTGGTGAAAAACACAAATAGTGACAGACCTATCAACACTGACACACACTTGTAGTGTACAGAAACAGATAAATAGACCCCTGACCAAATACAAAAAATTATAATGTGTAGTAGGGTTTTGCTTGCTTTACAGTTTTATTCTGACGCAGCAAACCCCACTAGTTAAAAATGGTTACTTGTATACCATGGTGATTTATGTCCTCAAGCCGACATGTTTCATCGCTCCACATTTTAGCGATTTCATCAGGGCATAAGAGGGGTTAACTATTCTCAGTCTTTTCAGACAAATGTGGACCTGTGTGAGGAGATAAAACAAGGAAACGCTCAGAGCGCCGTTCATGCCCCTCCCATGGGGGGCATCACCGATGCAGCATACATTGACACACAATTAAGGCACATTTACCTTGAGGGTGCTACGTTAGCACATACCAGCACTACTCATTTGGACACCGTGTTAAATATTCACGTGTCCCAGATGTGACCGGAAATAGTCGCAGCCACCTGTACATGTTTGAAAACAGATTATGCATCAGATGGAACATTACAAACTAGAACGCTTTGGTAACAAGTTGGTAGAGAGAGGTGGATAAAAACTATGCTGTCCCCAGTCCCCAATATTGTAAGGCACTACGGGCGTTGTTAAATGACTAAGAAACCCTCTCAATCCAGCATCTTTCTCCCGATTGCAGAAAGCTAACTCCATATAAATGGCAGGGGTTATGCTGTTAGTAAAGTACCCCAATTCAGCATTGCTGGCTATTGCTCGTTCTTAAAGCACGCATGGCTCACTGTCATATGTCGGTCCCATTAAAGAATCAGACTCGCATCTGTAGCCCATCAGAGTCAATCGGAGTCGATACACATACCCCCCGAACACACATACGCTAGACCTCCACAGCCCTCTTACTGTTGCCGAGTCCCTCCAGCGCTTCCGACGGTCCTCGCGCTGGGTCCTCGCGTGGAACAGGAAGTAGCCGGAGGAGAACGTGACGCCCACCACGTCGCGCGGCCATCTTGGAATGGGCTAATGCCAACCTGGTGTCATCTTCCTAGCGGTTTAGCGAACCTACGGAGGTGTCCCATCCCTTGTAACTAGAATGAAACAGAGATGAATATAAGTCTGCCAAAGAGTTGGACCACAACTATTAGATCTATTTGATCTGGGCTGCCGCTGTACTAATAAAAAGGATAGCCTACAGTAAACAATTACGCTTAGGTAGACCACTCATGCAGGTTGGATCATGTTGAGGTGCAACTCGCGTTTTGGAAAAGGGTTGGCAACACAACAACCAAATACCTGCACAGAGACCATGGTATGTGTGTGTGATTCTCTAGATTGAGTATCAATCGACAAACAAGGGGAATTCACTTATGCATATCGTAGGTGAGTGCACCCCATGCAAGCACCAACCGGGGTGGTTTTTTCGTAAGACTGTGACCCTCATAGAAGTGCATGTGTTCACAGACAATGTAAGAGCAATAGACATAAAGCCCTCAGTATTCCCACCACCTAGTGGCTGATGTCCTCAGAGCCTAGCAGGAGTTAATTAGGAGGTACATGACAAAGCCCTGTTATCGCCTGCTCACTCTATTCCACTCAATATTTTCATTAAGTCCCTCCTGATCTGCCTTCTCCAGAAATATCCATTTGGCTTCTTTTCTTGCCACAATATTCTCCAGGTTGTGAGTTTCGCCCACCACCTTCTCTAAGACGGTCCACTTGAGATCTTTGGGATCATGTCCCGAGGTGTTGAAATGTTGAACCAGGCGGGTGGTAAGTTTCTTTGCTCTGATAGTGCTCAGATGTTCCTGCACTCGTATTTTTACTTTGCGGGTCGTGAGGCCGATATAATAAAGACCACAACTGCACATAAGTCTGTAGATAACATGTGTTGTGTTGCAGTTGCTGAACCGGTTAAGGAACCAGGTTCTGCCCCCGCGTAAAGTTACACTCTTGGTGACTGATGTTAGCCCACAGACCGAGCAGTTACCACATGGATAATGTCCTGGTGGTATAGTACTTGACTGGACCATGTTCAGATTACGTGTGTGGACCAATTTGTCTCGTAAGTTAGGGGCTCTTTTGAAGGCAAAGCGCGGGGTTGGCATCTTGTTCCCCCCTATATCAAGTATAGACCAATGTTTTTTTATGATCCGTCTTATTTTGGTTGAAAGGGGGTCAAAAGTCGTCACTACCGGTAGGCACGTTTGTTTTTCTTTAGCATTGCGCTCCAATAATGCTTCACATGGTGTGTTGAGAGCCCTTTTCTGTGCATGTTTAATCACTTTCGCTGGATAGTCCCGTTGTTGCAATTTGGTAACTAGCTCAGAGGATTGCTCGAGAAAATTTTCGGTAGACGAACAATTGCGCCGGTATCGTAAAAATTGTCCAACCGGGAGGTTATCCCGGAGTGATCTTGGATGGAAAGAGTGGTAGTGGAGGAGGGAGTTCCTATCCGTGGCTTTGTGGTGCACACTAGTCACCAACTGGTAATCTGCCGCCGTGATGTCAACGTCAAGGTATACCGCCGAAGTGTTGCTGATGGTCCAGGTAAAACGGAGACTCTCATCCACTTGGTTCAACCATTGTAGGAATGTGTTGAGCCGGTCCTCTGTACCTGTCCAGATACAGAGGACGTTGTCAATATAACGTCTCCACAGAGAGATGTTCTCTCTGTATGGATTGGACTCATGGAGGACCACATTCTTCTCAACCTGGCCCACATAAATGCAGGCCAGGCTGGGAGCAAATGTGGCCCCCATAGAAGTCCCAGAGGTCTGTAAATACAGTTGTCCCCGGTACTCAATTTTTTTTCGTGAGTGCCAATTCAATGCATTGCATGACGATCGTTTGTGGTGTGTCATAAAACCACTCCATCGACCCCAGGGCCCGCGCTGCTGCCACCAGCCTGGCGTCCTGGGGGATGCTGGTATACAGTGACTCAATGTCAATTGTAACCAGGAGTTGGTTAACAGGGTCAAAATATGTTTCTTTCAAGATGTTTAAAATGACTGTGGTGTCTTGTACATATGACTCCTGGGTGACTACCGCTTCCCTGAGAAAGAAGTCGGTGAACTGGGATAAAGGTTTGAGGATAGACTGAATCCCAGAAACAATGGGGCGCTCGGGAGGTGGACGTTGGGGCTTATGAATTTTTGGCAAGATGTAAAATGCCGGCACCCTGGGGTTGCTGTTAATAATGAAATCTGCCTCCTTGGAAGAGATCAATTTTTTCGAGACTGCATCTGACACCATTCTCTTGATGATGTCGGCAAGTTCAGGGGTGGGGTCACGCATTAAAGGCTGGTAGTTGGTGCGGATCCCCAGAAGTTTTAGAATTTCCGTCTCGTAGTCACTGGTGTTAAGTATAACTACGGCCCGCCTTTGTCGGCTGGCTTGATGGTAATAGCCACATTTCTTTGTAAGGTTCCGATCGCCTGCCATTCTTCCCTTGTCATGTTATGGCCTGAGATGGGTCCTGAGGTTTGTTCCAGAGATTCAATTTCTTGGATGACGCGTTGTTCGAATACCGCCACTTCTGGTCCTAGGAGCGACGTGGGTGGACAAAAGTTGGAGGGCCTGCGCAAATTAGTATCAAAGAGAGAGAGAGGCGTGCTTTCTTTATCAGCAAAAAATTTGTGTAATTTTATCTTTCTCATCATCTCTGAGAATTCTGTTCTGCATAGGAAGGGGTCGTGTCTCGGTGTTGGTACATATCCGAGCCCCTTATTTAAAACACTCCGCTGGATAGTTGTAAGTTCATAGGAGGATAAATTTAACACAATGTCATTGGTAATGGGAGATGATGGATTGTTCCCTCCCCCTAATTGCGGAATGAGCTGGCCCTGCTCCGTGTGATGCGGGGTGAGAATGTTTGCCATGTCTGTTGTGTTCTCCCTCTGACTTGTCCCTGTGGTTGACCCCTGCCCCCTCGACCGCCTCTCTGGGGCTGGCCTAAAAAAGACCTCAGTAGAGCTCCTAGATCTTCGTCAGATCTTTTCCCAGGGGCAAAGTTGACCCTGTTGTTTGCTGGTACTGTTTGTCGAGCCGGGCCCTCCTCGTCCTCACTGCTCATATTATCAAATCGCCAGTTATTAGGTGTGCGTCTGGTACCTCCCCTCTGGCCACCTCTCTGATGGTATTGCCCCCGTCTCTGATATGGTTGTGCCCTGGCTTGCTCAGCTGGTCTATCGTAATATTCGTCCTCAGTGTAGGGGAAAGCCCAGGTGTGGGTATGTCGTTCAAGATTCTTTTTTAGATCTTTGATCTTTTGGTTGACCATATATGTTTTATATTCAGCCAAATCTCCCTGAATACGTGCTAGCTGGTCTTTAGCATCAGTTAGTGCCTGGTTGTTGTGAAGACTCTCCTCCAAATCCAATATTTCTTTAAGCAATGCCTCACTGAGACGTTTTGCCGTGTTGATTATTAGTATCAACCAATCACGGGTACATTTATTTGCAATGAAGCTCCAGTCCACCCGGAATTGCTTATCTTCCAGGAAGATTTTTGGCTCAAGGCGGACTATTAGACTTGGAGGAGAGGCACCTGCCCGGAGATTTTCAGTCATGAGTGCTCCATGCAAAGCCACACGTATCTGGCGCTTCTTTAAAGTGCTTAATTTTTCCCACTCTTCTCTAGCTGTACCTTCTGTACTGAGGGGTGCATCAGGTAGTAATGGAGGACTAGCTAGAATGAGTGCAATTTGCTCATCAGAAAAAGCGAGACAGTTCATCCCTAAATCACAGGACAGGAGGAGGACCAGAATAGAGAGGTGTGCCTGAGGAGTACCGGAAAATAAATATAAACAGAAATTGTATGCCAAGATAACGCTGCAAAGGTGAACAATTTTTTTTTAAAAAAAGGAAGGAACCCTCATGGCTGAGCCGTCGTACTTAAACAGAACAATCTCTAGGGGTGAAGGGGGAGGGGAATAGGTAAGGCAGCCCCCCACTCACACAGTATTCAAACAATTGGAGCCTCACCTACATACAACTGCATCCATATAAAAGACCAACAAGATAGGGACTACTTGTCATTAATATTCCCAGGAATTTGTCCAATAACATAAATCCTTAGGTAAAGATGCGTGCTTGTTATAAAATCACACAGGACCACATACAGTTCACCCAAAAAAAGTGTGAAAAATAGAGAGAGTACCTCACGGTAGATCAACCCGAGGGTGTTCCCGGTTAGTAATTACCAGTATACCCACTTCTCATCATTGGCCACTCTCTCTATGTGAAAAGACAAACGTGCACTAGAAAGAATAATAGTGCGAATGTGAGAATAGTGGTGAAAAACACAAATAGTGACAGACGTATCAACACTGACACACACTTGTAGTGTACAGAAACAGATAAATAGACCCCTGACCAAACACAAAAAAATATAATGTGTAGTAGGGTTTTGCTTGCTTTACCATTTTATTCTGACGCAGCAAACCCCACTAGTTAAAAATGGTTACTTGTATACCATGGTGATTTATGTCCTCAAGCCGACATGTTTCATCGCTCCACGTTTTAGCGATTTCATCAGGGCATAAGAGGGGTTAACTATTCTCAGTCTTTTCAGACAAATGTGGACCTGTGTGAGGAGATAAAACAAGGAAACGCTCAGAGCGCCGTTCATGCCCCTCCCATGGGGGGCATCACCGATGCAGCATACATTGACACACAATTAGGGCACTTTTACCTTGAGGGTGCTACGTCAGCACGTACCAGCACCACTCATTTGGACACCGTGTCAAATATTCACGTGTCCCAGATGTGACAGGAAATAGTCGCAGCCACCTGTACATGTTTGAAAACAGATTATGTATCAGATGGAACATTACGAACTAGAACGCTTTGGTAACAAGTTGGTAGAGAGAGGTGGATAAAAACTATGCTGTCCCCGGTCCCCAATATTGTAAGGCACTACGGGGGTTGTTAAATGACTAAGAAACCCTCTCAATCCAGCATCTTTCTCCCGATTGCAGAAAGCTAACTCCATATAAATGGCAGGGGTTATGCTGTTAGTAAAGTACCCCAATTCAGCATTGCTGGCTATTGCTCGTTCTTAAAGCACGCATGGCTCACTGTCATATGTCGGTCCCATTAAAGAATCAGACTCGCACCTCTCTGAACCGGAAACAAGCATCCTGGGACCGGTCTTGGGGTATCACCAGCCGAATAAATATCTTTTGTAGTTGACATGCTGTGTGCAGATCTCTTTTATTGATGCTAAAAGTACTTTAGATTGAGGTTATTATATCTAATCCCACCAAAGAATAAATCTTTCACTACTGTTGGTTAGGTTGGAGTGGGAGCAGTATATCTTACCCCTCCAAAGTCCAACACTTTACTTTCTGTTGTCGGATTGGGGACGGTACATTTCATCCTTTCCAACTGATATACTTCCCCTGTGTTTTTTAAGTGAGAGTTATTCAATTGTAACATTTGGAGTTCAATTGTTTGATACTTATTTCACATTTTTTATGATTAATATTTTGGGTGCAAAATGTAAAATATTTGTGTCTTTTTGTGAAAATACATCTATTTGTATTAATTGCTGTGTTTTTTATATTGGTTAATTTTTTGATTTTGTCTTTGTTTTCATTTAATTTTTTGTTAGTTTTGATTTTAACTCTATGTTTACAGTGTATTCTTAATTGCACCTTACATTTTGTACTTTGTTTAATAACCTTATTGAGTAACATACATTTTAAAAAAGTGTTTTTGAGAATATAACTATAATTATTGGGCAATTATATTGAATCATTTTAATTGTTTTTATTTTAGTACAATAAATACATAATATAAATATTTGTTGTGTTTATATTTTGTTTTCCATCAGTATTTTTTTAAAGATAAATACATATTTATTTTTAATTTCATTTTTTTTGTAATAAAATCTATTTTGTAAAATAAAATACTACCAGTATTTTTACAGTTTTTTTTCTCTATATATTTAAAGGGAAATTTCATGCATTAACCAGGTACAGGTATTATTAACAATGTGCAGAATGTTATTTTTGCAGTTGATTTCACAGGTATATGTTAATATGATACTATTATTGTTGAAATGATTTTGATACAACCTGATAAAGTGTGCTCAACCAATCAATCAGGGGTTTATATAGCATGGGTACGCACGAGTAAGGATCTCAAGACACTCACATTGTCTCACATTGTGCATACATTGGTTTATGTTAACTAGGTATCAATCAGGTCTCTATGCCATTTTTTTCAAAATGGATGTTTCATGATGTTCATGCTGTGTTGTTAATTCTGCTGCTCATAACTCAGTAAGACATGTATTCATTATATCTGAATTACACTGTTCTCGAAGAAGGCTGTCTTGCATTGGCTCACTACTATAACATTTTCCCAGGATCTTCTGCTTGCACACGTTATTGCATTCATTCTTCAATGGTTCACTGTTGTTTATGTAACTAGTTGGTTCTGACACCCCTGGATAACATTTGATCTCAGAAACTGAATCAATATTCATATAGTGGGTCAGTGCTTAGGCTGCCCTACTCTTTTAAAATCTGCATCCTGATTTGTTGAAATGTATTTATTTTTTCTCACTGCAGTAATTTTGCATTCTTCGTTCTGTTATGTGGGCAGAATTGCTATATAAAACCTGAGATTGGTTGGTGAGCGAGAAATATGGAAGACCTTTCATTTACTGCTAGGGCTACTGTCCGATTTATTTTTGATTTTGCTACCCATTTGAGACTTAACTTAGTAAATGTTTTTTCCATTATTCTAAATTTCACTGAGAGCCTTTATGGCAATAATTTTATGCATTTAAATTAGATTTGCTGCATCCGTATGATGCTATTTTGTATTGCACCCTTTTGAATTTTGTAATAAACCTCCATGTTTTTCTGCTCTAGAAGTCACTTATTGAGACAGTCTTTCCTTAATTTTCTATATTTTAATATGGCGGTTTGTACCTTAGCTCTGGGACTCATTGCCTCATTAAAATGAGGCTAACAGTGTGCCTGGTCCACCCAACCAGTGGGCATATTTTTGAGGTGTAGGATATATGGGGTAGAGCACGCACAAATAAGTTATTATAATTATTAATACTTTGAAATGTCTATACCTATATAATCACAGTGTTTAGTATCACAATATTATGTAGATTATACTTCTGTAATTTAAATTGTAAATATGTAAATTCAATATTTTGTGCAGCAATATTTTTGCTGCAAAATGTTGTATCACAATTTATTGCCATCGATTTTATGTCATAGAAATACGCATAGATCTCTCCCCTTCAAATTCCTTTTGTGAATCCGTCGCACTGTGTATGAAATCTGCACCTAATTGCAAATTTACAGGTGCAGATTTACTACTTTTTTCGGTTGGGAGCCGTGGGCCGCGAGCCGCTCTGAGCTCTGGAAAAATAAAAAAAATGAAAAAACTAAACTGAGCTTGGCCGAGCCGGTGGAGCTTGCCGCGTTGCTGCACTGCTGCCGGCACCAAACACCGGGCTGCCGCACTGCCGCATTGAGTCATTGAGTCGGAGGCGCTCGAGACGTTCGTGGCACTTAAGTGCTGGGAGGAGAGGAGCACGGCTGTTACCGGCTGTTACCGACCCTGCGGCAGCTACTCAGCAAGGAAGTCAGGGAATTTGGGGAATTCGCTGAAAAGCCGCAGAGAGAGAGACTCGGAAAGCTGCTGTCAGCTGGGAGCTGCAAGGCAAATTTCCCACGAGCGAGCAGAGGGAGGATGTGAGGCGAGTAGGCGAATTACAGCTGAACGCCTTTCCCAGTCCCTTGGAACCAGCTCTCGCCGCTGCCACTGCTATCTGGCAGCTGGGAAAGAAGGTGGGGGCTTAGCAGAAAACTGTAGGGGTGCCCAGCGTTTCTCCCTGCACCCAGCACCCTGTGTCCTGTGCCCTGCCCTGTCCAGCTCTGCCCTGCCCTGCCCGGTCCCTGCCCTGCATACCGCTTACCGGGTGCCTGCATAGAAAGTCCTGAAGGTCCTTGGCCCAGGAGGGCGTAAGCAGGTGCAAGCGGACTTTGTTAACAGTCTTTGTTAACAGCTTGCCGGACCTGCTTCGCGGGTCCCGCTTCACGGGATAAGGACTCTGAGAGGAGATAAACTGACTTTGCTTATTGCCCGAGGACTTTGTTAACAGCTTGCCAGACCCGCTTCGCGGGATAAGGACTCCCGTCATCTCAGTCCGCACATGGAACGCCGGGAACGGCGAGGGCACAACAGGGCTGCGAGCGTTGATTGCACAGGGACTCCGTCTCCCAGGGGCCCCTGTCTGACACACCATCTCCAGCTGATCCGCTCTCCCTGCCTGCCTGCCCCGCCTACCGCCCATCGCCTTCTTCCCCCCTCCCATATAGTAAGCCTTCTCCACCGCTGCGCGGGAGCGCGCGGGAGCATCCCGGGAGACAGCCCGGGACAAGGGTGGGACCGTCTGAGGCCGTCAGAGGCTGAAGTAGGCTCGGCTGGGCCCTGTCCCTTTGGGTTTTGTTTTCAGATATTAGCCTCTGGTCTTATTCTCTCCTTAGTTAGAGTTTAATATTTCGGTCTTGTATTATAGTTGTCCTCTTTTGTTGGAATTTTGTTTGTTTTAAATATGACGGCAAAAAAACTTCGCTCTGGTCGAGTATTAGTGGGGAGGACAGGTTCCAACACAAAATCTAATCCCCTGCGGAACAAACTTAACTCTTCTTTGCAACTGAAAGGTCAATGTCAATTGTTTAATTTATGGGAAAGGGGAAAAGAGAAAATGTCATCGGATGTTTTAAATCCCATCGATCTAAAGGGCGTAGTATCTCAGGTAGCACCTCCCTCTACTAAAGACATTAATAATTTGTCTGATATCCCATTATCGCTACATCTTGGGAATACCTCCCTTGATGGGGCTTCTGTTGCTAATGATTTAAAATCCTCTAATAACTTGTTTGTAAAATCACCTGAAGTAACAGAAAATAATATATTTTTTCCAAATGTAGAGGAACTAAAAGTTTCCCCTGGCCCTTCTCAATCTAAGTCCCCAATTTTGGAGGGTGACTTCACTTTACCTGATATTGACTTACGGGCGCAAAAGAGGTATTCAAAATCTGTTCAAGCCAAAGCCATGGTTATGACAATCATAATGAAGTCCCCATTACCCCTAGGCTCCACCTCTACAGTAGTACCCCTTCCAATAAGTCAGATCTCTCTGTACCCCAACTAAACCTTTCGTCCAACCATGGCACTAATCTAAATAACTTTTTCCCTAGCTCCCCGATTGGTAATGATAATTTATTTTCTAAAACCATGTCTTCTTTGGAATATTTGTTATCTTCTATTCTCAGTTTATTGGAGAAATTTGTTGGAGGCTCTGATCGTGTCCTAGATACGGTTACTCAAATCCTTAGGGTTCTATTACAAAAAAAGGGGGGGTCCATTCTTGAGTCACATCTTGAGTCGGACAATTTATCGTTGAATCAAAATAAAGACAATATGTCTCCCAAGAAGATGGAAAATTTAGATCCATCCGAAAAGGATATGAATTCCGTATCTGATGGGCGGATTGGAAATAATCTGGCAAGTATCCCGGATGATCGCAGGGTTCATAATGTAGCGTCTGCCGGAAGCAATTTTATTGCCATCCTGGATGATATGATAGAACCTATGTTAGATCCTGTTATAACTCAAAATACAGAAACGCCCCCTGTATTTCCTATATGTTCTTCACATTTAAAGATGGGAAAACAGACACCCATTGAACCCCCAATATATGATGCCAAGGTAGCCCCTATAAAGCAAAAGAAGAATAGAGTAAAAAAAAGGAAACCTGTTCGAAGATTCTATAAAAAAAGACAGAAGAAACTTTATTTTGAAAATAACTTAGAGTCTCCTTTGGAAAAATCTCGCCAGAAAGAGCCATCTCCTAATTCTCTTAATTCTTTGAATGACTTACCTGGGGTATCTCAAGGGGAGCAGGTGATTGCTACGATTCCCCACAAAGGTCTCTTGAGAAATCTAGAACCGGTTGAACCAAACTTTCCCGTAAATAGTTCACCTCCAATTCTTAATCCTTTTGCTATGCCTTTTCAAGACCTTCGTGCAATTGAGCCTGTCCCCTGTTCGTCCACCCAGGTGAAGGAAAGTGTTGATACTGTCTTTTTGGATTTTGTTCCCCTTTTTGATTCCGATCTTATTTTAAATAGATCGGCACTTATTAAGTGTTTTCAAGATATCGAAAGTCTAAAATTAATTCAAAACTCTGACTTGGACTTGGTAACACCTATGAATTCTGCTAAGGGGACAACAGCCAGAGTTAAGTTTCACTCTAAATTGGTATTAAATCACATCCTTCACTGGGCAGAGGAACTACAAATTAGAGGAATAGATGTTGCCCCCTTCTTTAATAAGAAACAGGGTAATAAATTGTCTACTAACTTGTTATCTATTCATGGAGTTAAGTCTTCATCTTCAGACTGGTCCTCAACAAAGACTAAGGATTTAAAAATTCATGTAGCCAATAATGAACGCCAAGTACTGTATAAAAATCCTCCTCCTTCTAAACCAGTTTTAATGAATGATTTATCCAAATGGAGTTGGTTGCCAGGTGTCCTCTCAAGCAAATCCACTTCCTCCCTTAAATCTGATTTACATTTTTAACATTGATTTGAAGATTATTTCTTGGAACATTGCAGGTTTAAAGAATAATCCTGATAAAATGTTATTTTTAAAATCTTTAGCAGCAGATATTATTTGCCTTCAAGAGACTTGGGTGGACGGTAATCTTTTGATGGAAAAAGACTACTTCGTTTTAGATGGTAGCGCACTGCCCTCCAGGAGAGGCCATGCAAAGGGCGGATTAGCATGTTTACTCTCCAATAAAATTAATTGGAACTTCTCCCACTACCTAGACCCGAATAAATTGTTCCAGGCAATAACTTTGAAAAACTTGGTTAAAGACGGTTCAAATAAATTGTTGGTTTTGATAAATTCCTATATTCCCCCTGATATCTGCTTCAATGTTGGCCTAATGTTGCTTTTTTCTTTTATATCTAAACCTATTGATGATCCTTCTCCTCCTTATGTATTGTTATTAGGTGATTTTAATTGTAAAATTTCTAATTGTGGTCTTGATTTATTTAGGAACAAGTTTAGGGAAGAATCTCTCCATATTCCTCAAGCGCTATTTCCTCTGAATATTAGGTCCAACAAAAGAGGGAAATTATTTTTGGATGGTCTTTCTAAAGTGGACTGTAAAATATTAAATGGTAGGCTCCCTTCTGACACCCCTGCCGCTTTTACTCATAAATCAAAAAATGGAAATTCGATTATTGATTATGTGGTGGCTGTTACTTCCTTTTTTTCATTTATGAAGGATATACTGGTTGTCGACTCTATGTTGAGTGATCACAAGGTACTCTCTCTTACAGTCGATCTTAAACCTCCCTTGTCGGATCCTTGGCATATTGATTCTGACTTGGTGAGTTTTGGAGCTAAGACAGGGAAATGCTATTGGAACTGTCGGGTTATTAAGAATTTACTGAGCCTTTTGGTATCCACTGTAGAGAATTTATCCCATTGGAATGGGAGGGAACTTTTGGGGTTTTCAGAATTCTTGGCTTTAGTAACCTTAACCGCTAGGAAAGTTCCTCCTATTAAAAAATCTTTAGTCTTGCCCAAACCTCTTCGACAATTAAACATTGAAATAAATAAACTGATAAGGGGCAATACTTACTATTTAATAAAGATCGGTACCATAAATTGGTCTTATTAAAAAGAAGGAGATCGAGGTTGAGGGCTAGATTAAAAAGAGATAAGGAGGATTCTCTATGGATTAAACTCCGGGAATCCTCTTTTAAGGGCCATGCCAGGACATTCTGGTCTCTAATTGCCGAAGGTTGTGGCTCTAGATCCCGCCCCACGTCTATCCCCATCGAAGAGCAGATTTGGGTTCAATATATCAAGCAATTGTATAGTACTAACGGTCTGCATCAGGATATTGATCCTTTGTATGAGGACCATCTCCCCTGTGATCCCCCGTCCAAAAAGGACATCGAATTAGCGATTAGGGGTATGCGCTCTTCGGGTGCGATGGGTCCAGATGAGATACCGATTTCCGCTCTAAAGCAGAATTGTGAACTCTGGAGTAAAATTCTTTATCCAGTGTTCAAGTTTTGTTTTATTAGCGGTACTGTTCCTACATCTTGGAAAGGAAGTATACTAGTTCCTCTCTTTAAGAAGGGAGCTAGAGATCTCCCTCAGAACTATCGCCAAATTGCACTTTTAGTCGCTATTGGCAAGGTTTTTGCTAGATGTCTCCTTAATTTAAGTAATGATTGGTTATCTCTGACTAAAATCTTGCCTTATGAACAAACCAGCTTTAGGAAGAGGCATGGTACCCTTGACAATTTGACTGCATTCCAAGTTTTAACAGGGAAATATGTGAAGGTTCGTGGAGGGTGTATCTACGGCGCCTTTATCGATTTCTCCACTGCTTTTGATAAAGTGGATAGATCTGTACTGTGGGGAAAGTTATTCGATTTGGGGATGCCATCTTCTCTCATCAGACTGGTCCGTGCTTTGCATACGGATACCTGGTGCAGAGTGTTGCTGGGGGGAGAAAGAGGTCTGTCTAAAATGATTGCTACATCTAATGGGTTAAAGCAAGGTTGCCTGTTAGCTCCTTTGCTGTTCTCTCTATACGCAGCGGATTTACCCCAAGCTCTTTCTGCGAGTAGTGGTATTGCTCCAAATTTGAGGGGTTCGCCAATTACATGTCTGATGTATGCAGATAACATTTTAATTCTTGATTTAACACCTAAAGGGTTGAACAATCGACTGCATGCATTGCATAAATATGCAGGAAACCATCACTTGACAATAAACATTGCAAAAAGCAAAGTGATGTGTCTATCGGGCAGGAAAAATCCCAAATATGTGAACTTTTTTTGGACTGTGGGGGGCCAAAAATTGGAAACAGTAAAATCCTATACTTTCCTTGGCAAAATTGTTATGAGCAATTTAAGTGAAAAAGCTCATATAGCTAACAACATCTGGAAAACTATTGTCCAAGGAAAGAGCTTGGTGTCCTTATACAAGGCCACAGGCAGAAGACATCTTTCGATACTGTTGGAGGTATTTAGAGCAAAAATACCCGCCTCCCTATTATATGGAATGGAATTAATTGATATTAAATGTTGGAGTTTTTTAAACTCCACCGAAGGTAAAATTCTACGTAGCCTTCTTTCTGTCAATACAGCTAGTTCAACAGCTGCTCTTAGACAGGAACTTGGTTTACGTAGCAGCTGGGTGCAAGGTTTAGCTGGGTGCGTCCGTTGGGCTTCTAGCCTGGCTAAGGGTGAACCAGGCTCGTTACGATATCTTATTAAAACTGAGCTACTGGGGAATCTTAATGAATATTCCTTGATCCTAAAATTTTTTAGATATGCTGTGAATAATTTACAATTAGATAAAGCAGCTCTATTTTCTTTATCGTCATATCAATTGAAATTCCTTCTAAAGTCTGCATCCTGGGAACTAGGGTTTAGATTAGACAGAGAGTTTTGCATTCAAAACAAGGGTACCACTCCAACTATTGATTCCTGTATGATTAGGAAAGCGCAACCATATGTTCACTGGAATATTCCTCACGGAGTTAGGCGTTTTGTGTTTTTATTGAGGCAGGACTTACTCCCCTTGAAATCACTCTTATCAAAATGGTATGGTTCATCAGCCATATGTGATTTTTACAATATGAATAATCAGGATTTGATGCACGTTATGTTTGTCTGCCCCGCTCTAATGTCGCACAGGCGCAAGTGGTTAAGACCGATTTGTCTCCAATTGAATATTTTATCTGCTGCTGCCTTTATTGTGGCCTTGAACAAACCTCCAAGTGAAATGTTTTGTTTTAAATTGTTTAACTTTTTTAAATGTTTCTTGAATCTGTATTAGGCGAAAGTTTTGATGTCCAGTTTTATCATGTATATTTGGAATCTAATATTTTGTCTTTTATGTGGACCTCATATGAGTTCCGTAATCATAAAATAAATAAACTTGCTAAACTTGCTACTTTTTTCAACAGTTCACATTTTATTTACATCATGAATCACGTTTGTGGCAATTATTTTCAGACAATAAAACAAAATTTACAGGTTTTTTTTCAAAATCAGCTCAATAAAAGGTTGCCAGGTGGATATCGTAATGCCTTATTTTCCATTGAATTAATTCTAGCAACAATTCAAAGTCATCCTTAATTGTTTACAACATTATCAAAATCAGAGCGCTTCACCCATACAAATTTGTATTTCATATCCTGCCATAATACAAAAATAGACAAAAGCTATGCTCTTGCATATTCACACAGAATTTTCTCAGTATGATGCGGCTGCAATACAGAGTAATGAAGAGTCACAAGGGTCTGTAGTTTTGGAAATGAAAACAGTGAGAGATCATTATAGAGAAATTGCTATTGATACTTGTTCTTCAGAAGGACTCAGAATAGAATCACATTTCTGTTATTAAAAATTATTTGGTGGGAGCACACCATCTCACATCCCAACATTCACTTCACCACAATGCATCATTGCAACTTTACTGCATGATAATACCTACTTCAGAGTTTTTAGTGTTTCACCCCACTTGGTGCAGCCATTGTTGTGCATCTCTAGACATGTGTTTCGGGATAGTTGTCCTTCTTTAGTAGAGAGCAACACATTGTTTCGGGAATGCTGGAAATGCTGCCTCAACCGTTTAGCTGCTAGGCCTTTCCCCCCATGCTAAGCCTTCTTTATGCTATTTGGGATAGTTTGTAATTAGTTCCCTATAACCTTTTGTCCATGTAAGTTATCCACGCTAAATGTGCACCATTTTCTTCCAACATCATGGGAATTTTAAAAGTACCCAGGGATTTTAGATTCCCCTGGGGGAACCCAAAATTGGGCAAAGTACAGCTACATTTGTTTGTTTTTTTAAATGGGGAAAAAGTGCTGCAGAAGAAAGCATCAGTTTTGTTCACTGCAAATGGTATCAACAAAAAATGTATTGTTTCAAAATTACAATGTTCCTAGATTTCAGAGACAGACATACTTTTGTCAGAAAGCCAACATTTTCTACACAGTTTAGGCATTTTACTGGGACATAGCCTATTTTTGCTTTTTTTTTTAGCTTTCAACCCCCTTCCAGTTAGTGGTAGAAAATGATGTAAAACTAATAATGGATCCTGGAAAGCTATACATTCCTAAAAAGTAGATGTAATTCTAAATTCAGCAAGGGGTCATTTCTGTAGCTCATTTGAGGCTCTTTATAGAAACTAACAGTTAAAAGTAAGAAATATTGAAAATGTTTTGAGAAAAAACAGACATTTATGCAAACGTTTTCACCTGTAACTTTTTTAAGTATGACAGAGTTTTGAAAGCAATATACCGTTACATCCGCTTCACCCTTCTGTATTTGGAGACCTAAAGTACTTGTAGGTTCACCAAAAAACCAGAGGAACCCAGAGCCAATAATTAAGCTGTGTCTTGCAATGTTTTTTCATTGTATACTGGTTATATAGCAATTCATTTGATCAATCAATCAATCATGGCATTTATATCGCGCACTACTCACCCGAAGGGTCTCAAGGCGTGTGGGGAGGGGGGTCTGCTACTGCTCGAACAGCCAGGTCTTGAGCTGTTTCCTGAAGGCGAGGTGGTCCTGGGTCAGTCGCAGGTGGACGGGCAGGGAGTTCCATGTCTTAGCCGCTAGGTAGGAGAAGGATCTTCCTCCGGCGGTGGCTCTCTGGATGCGAGGCACGACGGCGAGGGCGAGGTTCGCCGATCACAGCTGGCCGGTGGGCGTGTAGAAGGTCAGGCGGTCGTTGAGGTACCGAGGGCCCAGGTCGTGGAGGGATTTGTGTGCGGGGGTGAGGAGTCTGAACGTGATCCTCTTGTTGACAGGGAGCCAGTGTAGGTCTCTCAGGTGGCTCGAGATGTGGCTGCGTCGGGGGACGTCCAGGATGAGTTGGGCGGAGGCGTTCTGGATGCGCTGGAGTCTCTTCTGAAGCTTGGCTGTTGTTCCGGCGTAGAGGGTGTTTCCATAGTCCAGTCTGCTGGTGATGAGGGCCTGGGTGACCGTCTTCCTTGTCTCGGTGGGAATCCATTGGAAGATCTTGTGGAGCATGCGGAGTGTGTGGAAGCAAGATGAGGAGACGGCGTTGACTTGCCTGGTCATCGATAGGGAGGAGTCCAGGATGATGCCCAAGTTGCGTGCGTGGTCTGTTGGCTTGGGTGCGGTGCCTAGGGCTGGGGGCCACCAGGAGTCGTCCCATGCGGAGGGGGATGTTCCCAGGATGAGGACTTCTGTCTTGTCCGTGTTCAACTTTAGGCGGCTGCTGTTCATCCATTGGGCGACGTCTTTCATCCCTTCGTGAAGGTTCGCTTTGGCGGTGTCGGGGTCTTTGGTGAGGGAGAGGATCAGCTGGGTGTCATCGGTGTAGGAAATGATGTTCAGGTTGTGGTTGCGAGCGATGGCAGCTAGTGGTTTCATGTAGATGTTGAAGAGAGTGGGGCTGAGCGAAGATCCTTGCGGGACGCCGCAGATGACTTTGGTGGCCTCCGAGCGGAACGGCGGGAGGCGTACTCTTTGTGTTCTTCCGGAGAGGAATGAGGTGATCCAGTCCAGGGCCTTCCCCTGGATGCCGGTGTCGTTGAGTCGTTGGACTAGGGTGCGGTGGCAAACAGTATCGAATGCAGCGGAGAGGTCTAGGAGGATGAGTGCCGCTGTTTCACCGTTGTCGAGCAGGGCTCGGATGTCGTCAGTGGCTGCGATAAGGGCGGTCTCGGTGCTGTGATTGGCTCTGAATCCGGACTGCGATGGGTCGAGGGATCCGTTCGTCTCGAGGAAGGCGGCCAGTTGCTTGTTGACGACCTTTTCGATGACTTTGGCCGGGAAGGGAAGGAGCGAGATGGGGCGGAAGTTCTTGAGGTCGGTCGGGTCCGCTGTTGGTTTCTTCAGTAGTGCGCTGAGCTCGGCGTGCTTCCAGCTCTCAGGGAAGGTGGCTGTGTTGAAGGAGGTGTTGATGATGTCTCGGAGATGGGGTGCGATGGTGGGGGCCGCTTTGTTGAAGATGTGGTGGGGGCACGGGTCGGTCGGCGATCCGGAGTGGATGGTGTTCATCATGCTTGTCGTGTCTTTGGGGGTCACCTCGGTCCATGTCTGGAGGATGGCGGCTGGGTGCGTAGGTTCGACCGGTGGGTGCGGGGGTTGAGCGCTGAAACTGTTGTGGATGTCGGAGATCTTGCGGTGGAAGTACGAGGCGAGGGAGTCGCAGAGGTCCTGTGAGGGGGTGATGTCGTTGTTGCCGGCGCTGGGGTTGGAGAATTCCTTGACGATGTTGAAGAACTCCTTGCTGTCATGGGCGTTCTTGTCCAGTCGTTCCTTCAGAGATTTATTCTTTGTGGTGCGGATGAGCTGGTGATGTCTGCGGGTGGCGAGTTTGAGGGCGGTCATGTTGTCGGTGGTCTTGTTGAGGAGCCAGGTCTTCTCGAGGGTGCGGCAGGCCTTCTTGGAGTCCTTGAGTTCGTCTGTGAACCAGGGAGCCTTCTTGCTTCTGGGTCTGGTGAGTGGGTTCTTCAGTGGGGCGAGGTCGTCAGCACTTGTGGTCAGCCACTGCGTGAGGTTGCAGGCTGCTGTGTTAGGGTCCGTTGTTCTGACGGGTGGGTTCTGGCTGAGGGAGGTGGCGAGCTGGTCGGCGGTGATCTTGCTCCAATTCCTGTGGGGAACCTGCTTCGGGTGGTGGTGGACCGTGTTCTTTGCGAAGCTGAAATGGACGCAGCTGTGGTCTGTCCAGTTGAGTACGGTGGAGTGACTGAAGGAGACGTGCTTGCTGGAGGAGAAGATAGGATGGAGCGTGTGTCCGGCGTAGTGGGTGGGGGTGTTGACCAGCTGCTTGAGTCCGAGGTTGGCGAGGTTGTCCAGCAGGGTGGTGGTGTTGCGGTCGTTGTTGTTCTCCAGGTGGAAGTTGAGGTCCCCGAGGAGGATGTAATCGGTGGAGGGGAGGGCGTGTGGGCTGATGAAGTCTGTGATGTCATCGCAGAACTGTGAACGCGGTCCCGGGGGTCTGTAGATGAGGGTGCCTCTGAGGGTCGTCTTGGGGTCGGTGTGGATCTGGAAGTGGAGGTATTCCGCGGCGCTGAATGTGATGCTGGAGTCAGTGGAGATGCGAATGGCACTCTTGTGTACGATGGCGATGCCTCCTCCGGTCTGGTTGATGCGGTCCCTCCTGATGATCTTGTAGCCGTCCGGGATGGCTATGGCGATGTCGGGGGCTGAGGAGGCGTTCATCCAGGTTTCCGTGAGGAAGGCGACGTCTGGGGATGCGGTGTCGAGGAGGTTCCAGAGTTCCACGGCGTGGCGGTGGATGGAGCGGGTGTTGAGCATGATGCACTTGAGGTGGTTGTTGATAACATATAAAGAGTGAAAAATAGGTATCAAGGACACCTATTTATTTCCAAAATTTGAACAAAATATAGAGTTTAGAAGCCGTAGTTATTTTGACATCTCCAAAATCATGTGCACCCATACTAGCATGTGAATTTTAGGACAATTTTCAAAGTGACTTCTATTGTACACATTGTCCTACATTTCGAAGGCAGAAATGCAATGAAAGTCAATAGGTAATAACAGTTGCTCTAAAATTCTGTGTTCCCCTAAGTCTCCCAATAAAAATGGTACCTCCCTTGAGTGGGTAGGCCTAGTGCCTGCCACAGGAAATGGGCCAAAATGCAACGTGAAATCTAGGGTGGGGTGACTTGCATGGCTCTCATGAGGTTCTGTTACCCAGAATCCCTTGCAAACCTCAAACCTTGTCAAAATAAACACATTTTCCTCACATTTCTGTGATAAAAAGTTATGGAATCTGCATGGATCTATAAAATTCAACCAACCTTGATTTCCCCAAAGTCTCCCAATAAAAATGGTACCTCACTTGTGTGGGTAGGCCTGGTGCCTGTGACAGGAATTGGGACAAAACTCAACGTGGACACACCACATTTTTACAGTGAAAACTAACCCTTTTTTGCCAAGTGCCTAGCTGTGGAGTTTGAACCCTAGCTCTGCCGGCACCTAGGGAAACCTAGCAAACCTATACATTGTTGAGGACTAGACACCCTGGGGTTTCAGGATGGGGTGACTTGTGTGGATCTTACCAGGTTCTGTTACCCAGAATCCCTTGCAAACCTCAGACTTTCAAGAGCAAAAAAAATAAATTTTCCTACATTTCTGTGATGGAAAGTTCTGAAATCTGCATGGATCCACAAGCTTCCACCGACCCTGCATTGCCCAAAGTGTCCGGATAAAAATGGTACCACAATTGTATGGGTTGTCCTAGCGCTTTCTCGTGACATGAAATAGCCCACAACGCAACGTGGACACATCACATTTTCCAGTGAAAACTGACCTTTTTTTTGGCAAATTGTCTAGCTGTGGATTTTGAACCATAGTTCAGCCTGTACCTAAGGAAACCTAGCAAACCTATATATTTTTTAAAACTAGACACCCTGGAAAATCCAGGATGGGGTGACGTGTGTGGCTCTCATTAGGTTCTGTTACCTAGAACCCCTTGCAAACCTCAAACTTTGTCAAAAAAACACATTTTCCAAATATTTCTGAGACAGTAAGTTCTGGAATCTGGGTGGATCCACAAACTTCCACCTACCCCGCATTCTCCAAAGTCTCCCAATAAAAATGGTACCTCACTTGTGTGGGTAGGCCTAGTGCATGCGACAGGAAATGGGCCAAAACTCAATGTGGACACACCGCATTTTTACAGTAAAAACTGATCCTTTTTTTTACAATGTGCTAGCTGTGGATTTTGAACCGTAGCCTGCCGGCACATGGGAAAACCTAGCAAACCTATACATTGTTAAAGACTAGACACCCAGGGAAATCCAGGATGGGGTGACCTGTGTGGCTTTTACCAGGTTCTGTTACCTAGAATCCTTTGCAAATCTCAAACTTTGTACAAAAAACACACTTTCCCCATATTTCTGGGATTGAAAGTTCTGGAATCTGTGTGGATCCACAAAATTCCACCCACCCCACATTCTCCAAAGACTCCAAATGAAAATGGCATCTCACTTATGTGGGTGGGCCAAGTGCCCACAGCATGGAAGGGCCCAAAACATATTGTGGAGACATTAAAATTGCCCATCACAAAAAATCCCCTTGTTTTGCAAGGGAGGGGCATCTGGGTTTTCGGCCCCAGGGCCGGTTGGCCATCTAGGGAAACCTACCAAACCCACATGATTCTAAGAACATGGGAATCTAGGGAGGTATGGCTTGCATTGAACCTCCAACGTTTTCCTACCCAGAGTCCCCTGCAAACCTCAAATTTAGCTGAAAAATTAAAAATGTTCTCAAATTTATGTGATGGAAAGTTGTGGGATCACCGGGCTGACACAAATGTCCTACTACTCAGCATTTTTCCAGGTCTCGCGATAAAATGTTACTCCACTCATGTGAGTGGGCCAAGTACCCACGAGAGGCAAAGTCCCAAAACGTATTGTGGAGACATCAAAATTACCTATCATAAAATGACCTGGTTTTGCAAGGGGAGGTACCTGGGTTTTTGGCCCAACGCTCGGTTGCCATCTAGGGAAACCTACCAAACTCACAAGTTTCTGAAAACTACACACCCTGGGGAGTCTAGGGAGGTATCGGTTGCGTGGATCCTTCATTGTTTTCCTATCCAGGATCCACTGCAAGCCTCAAATTTAGCTGAAAGAATCACTTTTTCCACACATTTTTGTGAAAGATCACTATGCTGGCACAAATGTCCTACTACTGTTCCCCTAGGTATCCTGAGTAAAATGATACCTCACTTGTGTGGCTGTCTAATGCAGAAGTGGCTAAAACATATTTTTTTGAAATGTAGTGCTTAAAATTCACTGTGCTATACTCTTAATCCCTATGAATTTGGTCCTTCCCAGTCACAGGACCTTGGCCCACCCACACAAGTGAGTTATCATTTTGGCAAAATGACAGCCAAAGGTCAGTACACACAGACCATCAGCCAAATTCCAGTTTACTTACACACACAAACTTTCCCTGGTTTCTTGTGGTTTTCTGCCCCTGCTTGGGTGCAGATGAGAAAAAAAAATATGTGCCTAAAAAAAGGGAGTGGCGCTGGCCTAAGGGGCTTCTCACTAGCATGCCTGTAAACATATCCCTGGTGCTTAGTGGGCTTTCTGCCAACCCTGCAGGGGCAAATAAGGGACTATTGCCCGATCTACCTTCCGGGGGGAGCCCTATTTGACGGTGGGGGCATTAGCATGCCCATTCTCAGCAGCCCCCACATATTAAAATTACTTAAAATAAGAAAAATGATCCCTGGCTTCTAGTGGGTTTTCTGCCCCCGGGGGGCAAATAGAGGGATATTGTCCCCATCTCCCTCCGAGGGAGGGCAGAAAGATTTAAAATATTTTGGGGGTTGGGGACATTGGCATGCCCATCTGTGGCACCCCTTAATAAAGTATAAAAATGAATCACTGGCATCTAGTGGGCTTTCTGCCAATTGGGGGCTACTTCCCTATTTACTCCCCTGGGGGCAGATGGGGCAAAATTATTTTGGGGGTAGCAAAGGCCCTTACCCAAGGAGCTGCTCCCCCCTCACTGGTGTCCAGAGGGTGGATCCCAGCTTGGGGATCACCCTCCTGGAGTGATCCCAGAGCAGGGATCCACTAGGGGCATTTCTCGCCTTGCCAATGATATCTCTCCTGTCTTTCTAAATTCTTGGGGGGCTGAGATAGACTCCTGAGTACATTGAAAGTGAAACTGAAATTTGGTTTCCCCGAAATGACGTCAGCGCGACATGCACGCTGATCTTCATTTCAGGGAAACCAACTAAACAGCCTCGGGACCTTGAGAAGTTCTTCCCCAGGGGGATTCCTTGTGCATTGGCATTTGACACAGAGGAGCCATCTGACGTATATAAGCACTTATGTGTCGGACGGCTCCAGGGCATCCGATGCACAGAAGGGGATAAGTCTTCTCGGGTCTCTAACATTCACTGGATTCAGGTGCATCATTCAAAGCTTGTTAGCTCATTAGCTCAAGGGAGCCTCTTCAAACAAAACAAGGGTGGGAGCACTCTGCCTCACATCTCAGCGCACAGTTCACCCCAATGCATTACGGTAAATACAGTGCATGATAACACTTCAGTATAAGTCTTTCGTTGTTCACCCTTGTTTGTGCCGTCAGTGCTGTGTATCCCTAGACATGTGTTTCAGATACTTGTCTTTCTTCAGTAGATATCAGCACATTGTTTTAGAGGCACTGGAGATGCTCCCCAAAGGTTTCTCATGTCTCTTTACCACTCACCGGGCTCCGGGACATCACCCAGAGCTCAACAGCTCATTAGCTCAAGGGCGCCTTTTAAAAAAAAAAGAGGGTGGGAGCATACTGCCTCACATTCAGCACTCACTTCACACAAATTCATCATATAAAATGCAGTGCATGATGCATCATGGGAACTGCAGTGCACGATAACACTTACTTTAGTAACAGTCATTAGTTTTCCCCTTGTTGGTGCAATCAGTAATTGTCTGGAAATGCTCCAAATCATCTTTTCTTCAAGTAGAGGTTAATTTTCCGTTTGCAGCTGAAAAACCTAATTTTATTTCGAACAAGAACTCATTAAAAGAATCCCTAGCAGGTGTAAATGGATTTACAATAGAAAATTTGCCTGCCGCGATTATTGAGAAATTTACAGAAGTAAATTCCACTCATGAGGTGGCAAGGTGTGGGCCAGCAGGGTGTAGTTAGACTTGGACATTTGAAAATGTCCACAAACGTTCACTCAGTAGAAATCTGCACAGAAAAAAACGGACTTCAGAGGCAATGTTAAATGCAGAGTCGGCCTGGGCACCTGGTGGCACCCAGTGCGACAATCTATTTTGGGGCTCCAAATGACCTCCTCCAGAGATTTCCTCACTACCACTCTCCAACAGTGTTCCTTATCTCACCATAGTCTCTCTCTCACATGAATTTCATTTGTTTTATAGCGCTTTTCCTACCAGTTTAGGGTGGCAGAGAACACATCGGTAGACCTGCCAGCAGTAGGGTGGTCTGTTGTAAACCCCAATGTAGGCCTAGGTAGTTACACAACCTTTTACCTACATCTGTCCTACCATTGTTCTACATAATGGGTCTGATGCTGGGCTATTGCCTAGTTAGGTGCTACATGACTGTCATGTGATTTTCTCCGAAAACTAGCTTCATGTATGTTGCATGAGGATTCTCAGAATCACAGCAGGATTACCATCTTCTGCATAATAACTCTGTACAAGGGTCACCTCTATCGTCATCCTTGCCTGACATGCCCGTAGTACTCTTTTAGGTAGAACCCCTGAGGGTACCTTTCGGGTATATAAGCACTACATCTTTACTGGGCAAACCAGAGGAGAAAAAGACTCTCCATGTTGACAGGCTGACGCGAGACGCTGTGGTTCCTGTATGCAGACACTCCAGCACACAGTGTTCTGACATCCCCCGCTGGGTGTCCTTCTTGAGACCAAGATGGGGTCCTTTGCTCTCACAAATCAGGTAATGGGATTGGCTTTATCCTAATTGGATTCTTGGATATACACCTACATACATGCGAGGTACACTGAGTTAGGGTTTGCATTGTAGGAGTACGCATTATTACTGTCATATATTCATATGCCTGCATATATTCATTGTTTTAGCACTATGATATAATTCTACCTTTTCTTTATTCTGTTGATGCTAATAACCGTATATATCTATTTCTGTCTTATGGTTGTTGCAGTACACGTATTTTACACTAGAATGACGTTGGTTCAATAAATGCTTATTGAAAACGTCCCCATTGTCTATTCTCTGTATCTCTCTTAGACAAAGTGAGCATGAGTGACTGGGCGAAGAGTACTGTACTGTTTCCACAATCCCTGAGGGGTCAGGGTTGTCATGTTTGATAGTTGCCTGAAACCATTTGCTCCTTGGTAAGAGGGGCTCATAGTGGCACTGTGAGCTAGCTGTACTAACAGACTAACATGTCCTCTGGAGGTGTCTCTGGAATCAGTCTGGCCCGCAATCCCTTAGTTTATGTTGTCTAAAGACGCAAATCCTATATAGATTTGTAGGAACTGCACAGCAGCTCGTCCCTTACACTTTTTGTCTGCTTGCCTCGAACTTTGCTGAATTTATTTTTGTGGGCCTTAGGACTCTGCACTTTACCACTACTAAGTGGCATTAAGCGGCATTAAGTCCGACCCTGTTCAACATCTACGTGGCCCCCCTTGCTAGGCTAGTAAGATCGCAGGGGATGGAGGTGGTATCATACGCCGATGACACCCAGATCATGGTCTCACTCACTCAGTCCTCTGTCATAACATCTGCCTTTAGCTTCAGGTCCTGTATGCAACACGTTGCAGATTGGATGGTTACCAACTCCCTGAAGCTAAATGGCGACAAGACTGAGGTCTTGATCTTTGGGAAGGACCAAGATATCTGGTCGAGTGAGTGGTGGCCCACCTCTCTTGGCACTTGCCCCACTCCCTCTCAATCTGCCAGAAACCTGGGTGTAATGTTCGATACTTCACTCTCGATGTCCTTACAGGTGAATCGGACTGTCTCGACCTGCTGGGGCGTGATCAGGACGCTCAATAGAATTCGCAGCTATCTGTCTCTTCAAGCACGCAAGCAGATTGCAGTCGCCCTTGTTGGTTCCAGGTTGGACTATTGCAACTCTCTCTACATGGAATCCAACAAGGGCCTCATACATCGACTGCAAATCGTGCAGAACGCTGCTGCACGCTTTGTCCTGGATCTTCCCAGGTCCTCTTCTGCTACTGCTGCGAGGAGAGACCTCCATTGGCTGCCTATTCAGCACAGAATTTATTTCAAAATTCTGTGTCTGACCTATAGAGCACTCGAGGATGGATCTAAAGGCGCTATCAGCTCCCTGCTTACCCGCTACCACCCCACAAGGTGTTTGCGCTCTTCGGGACTATTCCAACTTGTTGTCCCTCGTTTTAAGCTCACCAGATGGGGAGCCAGGGCTTTTTCAGTCGTTGCTCCACAACTCTGGAACACCCTGCCGATGGAGATGAAGACCTTACCCTCTCTAGCCCTCTCTAGCGCTGTTTAAAAAGGCCCTAAAAACGTGGTGCTTTTCTAGAGCCTACACAGATTGAGCTGCAGGGGCTTTGTTATGAGCTGGATTTGAATTAGGCGCCTTGACGCCCATTGGGCTATGTTTGCGCATGATAAGACCCCTTTTATTATTATTACTAATCAGAGTTAAAGTGCTTGTGACCCTTTGCCTAAACATGGTTTTATTGGCATATACCCGATTTCCACATTCAGTTTACTTATAAGTCCCTTATAGAGTGGTATATCATATACCAAGGGCCTGCAAATTAAATGCTACTAGGGGGCCTGCAGCATGTGTTGTGCCAGCTACATAAGTAGCTCTCAAAAACTTGTCGCAGGCCTGCCATTGCAGCCTGAAGGCAGTCTCACACTGTCATAGCAAATTGTCATTTAAAAACCCTAGCCATGCCTTAAACTTCCCTTTCATTACATATAAGACACCCCTAATAGAAGCCCAAGGTAGCTGTAGTGTTTCAAAAGACAATGGTTTGAGAAGTGGCCAAAGTTGGTCCAAAGAAGGGACACAAGGATGCCGTCAGAATTAGGGACACTTGGCTTATGTATGATACTCAATATCTCAGGGTTATCATGGAGTCACACTCAGAGCAATCCTCCAGGGAAGCTGGAGACGAAGCCCACTCTCCTCAATCGGACAGACTAATGCTGTCCCAAGTTACTTGAAACAACTGGAACCGGAACCCCATAAGGCACCAGAGATTCATTGCACTATCCTGACCCCGAGTCCTCCTTTTGGAGCTAATGACACTGGAATAAGCGCTCCTCCTCTGGGTTTTCCTGATTGTTTTGTCCTAAACACACGTGCTGATTATCCCCACCCTACACACAACTTTTTAGACGCTTGTCGCTGCGCAAGGATTTTCACACTCGCTTTTGATGCCGAATTATACCTTCCCTCTACTGTAGCATATACGTGTTTTCCTCCACTCAGCACTTACCACAGGTGGGCACCAGCCCTAGCACGAGCGATTCTATGCTCCTTCCTCCTGTTTTAACCTACAACGCCTTCATTGTGACCATCTGTTCCTTTTTTTTGCAACATCATTCCCAGCACTGTCCAGTTTAGAATTTAGCCTGCTCACATTTGCTATGTCCTGAAGATGACCTCAAACAACTGAGATAGAAAAGTGGTCGACCCCCCAAAACAAGCACTCCATATATTTTGTATTTATTCATGAGGAGTTCTCCTATCTGTTGTCAATGCGTTGTATATATTTTAAAGTCACCCCCACTTATCACATCACGCACGTTGTCTCTTTGTCTATATGAGCACCTGAACTATTTCTTGCATATTTTTATTAATTAAATAACACACGTTATTTTGACTAAATGTGTCCCTGACCTTACTAATTCTTGATCCCTGAGATATTAAGTATCATACATAAGCCAAGTGCTCCTAATTCTGACCCCACCCTTGCGTCCCTTCTTTGGACCAACTTTGGCCACTTCTTCAACCATTGTCCTTTGAAACACTATTCTACCCGAGGTTTACATTATTGGGGTACCCTTGTCTTTCTTACTACAAGGTATCCATAGGGAAGGGTGCTGCGTAAGTAAAAGGTAGGGCATGCACTTTTAAGTTTACATGTTCTGGTAGTGAAAAAACGTCCAAATTCATTTTTCGCTACTGTGAGGCCTACCCCTCTCATAGGATGACATTCGGGATGCCTTATTACTTTTAATGAGCTGTAAATACTAATTAAGAGGGAGTGGAAAAGTCGCATTTGGTACCTATGGTTTTGTAATGATAACACATATTTAAAGGCAAAGTCAGACTTTTTATTACAATTTTGAACATGCCACTTTTAGAAACTTGTCATTGTCTTACTTTAGCCATTTGGTTTGTTTCTGATCACATGTCTGGGATGCATTCACATTGAGCTTTGTGTATTCCCACTGGACAGCCACACACAATGGTAGCTTAGGTGTAACTTGATGGGCCATCCTGGAAAGATGGGAGGGGGGATCTGGGCACAGCCTCACACCTATACCTGTATAGACTGTGTCCTGTCCGCACACAAATGGCTGTATACCCCCCTGTAGTTAGTCTGGAGCCAGGGCAGAATGAGAGGACTTATGTGCACTTCATAGACCCATCTTTGAAGTCTCCCTCACTTCAAAGGGACCACTGGGTATAAGAACTGGACCTTAGACCCTTGCAATTCAGAACACTTCTGAACCTGTGGATACTCTGCCAGGAAGACGGATTGCTGTGCTGCTGCAGAAATGCCACTCTGATGCATTGCACCCCTGTAACAACTGATATCTTGTTGTGCTGACCTGCTGCTCTCCTGGTATGGTGGGAAGGACTGGACCTGCATCACTTGACGGCCAGACCTCAGAGTGGCTCCCAGGGATAGTTGGTTGAGCTCTCAACCAGAAGTCTTGGGGACATAAAATACTTCCAACTATCCTTCTTCTGTACCTGGACTGTGCCATCTGTGAGTTTGCCTGCCAAGTGGTACCACCCCAGTCATGGACCCTTGGAAGTTGGCCCGAGGTGAATGCTTCAGCCAAACCCATGCATCCTCTCTCAAACTGATGTATCAGCACTGTTGAATGGATTGGAACCAGCGTATCACCCCAGTTGTGTGACCAGAACCTGCGTATCACATTTGCATCATGGCTCAGTCCAACACATCGCCTTCGGAACCACCACTTTGCAAGGCTTTCCCCTGCTCGAGGTCTTTGTATCCTCGTAGACTGCAGCCTCAACACCGATATCAAGGACACTGCATTGCAGCCCCTGTGCTCATCAGACTGCAAACACCACCACTGCTGTGTGTAACACGACTGTCGCATCCGTGCCACAGTGAGGATTGACACCAACACACCACTTCAAAATTGATGCACAGCTTCAGCTGCATCCCTGATCCTTCTCGTCTACATGATCCTCAATGTCAAAACAATCTGGGCTCAGGTACTTTTGCTCAGCGGGAGGGACAGCCTCTCCATTTTAGCAGAGGACAATTGTCCCACTAACCAAAATGCGCAAAAAAAGCACCAGAGGAAGAGATAAAAAAATAAATGTTAATAAAGTTGATTTATTACCATTTTATATTTCATACACCCATCCCGAACTAAGCGCCAGGATGGGGTAGGACCCTCTGATTGACAGCAGCAGGGAGGAGGGTGGACTGTCTGGGCAGTTCAAAGTGTGCGTGTCTCTTTTGGCCGGCCGGCATGCAACGGCCAGCCAGATATGCACTTTAACACCTCTAACCTAGCTGTTTTAAGACAGCTGAGTTCGACCAAGCCCAGGCCTCCTGTGCCCTCAGGAGTGCCAAGAAAGGCTGTTCCCTCCAGTACTGGCAATGCTCTCATGCTGGTTAACAGCATGAGAGCAGCACCAGGATTGATTAAGGGAGTTTTTGAGGGTCAAGCACTGGAGGCAGAGCCGAGAATCAGAAACAGGACTGAAATGAGTAGGACATTTGCTAGGTGAGTGCCAATTTATTCATTTTATTTGTTTATTGTGTGCAGTCACACACCCACTACCTGTTTGCCCACCCCACCACTATATAGTGCTGTTAGCCACGACTGTCAGAGGGGCCAACCTGGTCCCTGTAGCTGACCTGCCATCCATTGCAGTCAGCCTGAACTTTTAACTTTGTCCCAGTCCAGCACAACCAGATGTCCCTTGTTGGTGTCTAGTACTTTTTAGTACTATTTCTACTTATTCCTCTAAAATA
Organism: Lissotriton vulgaris; assembly: GCF_964263255.1. Taxonomy (NCBI): domain Eukaryota; kingdom Metazoa; phylum Chordata; class Amphibia; order Caudata; family Salamandridae; genus Lissotriton; species Lissotriton vulgaris. The sequence goes on from NC_141694.1 coordinate 886,882,388, forward strand.
CAATGTCTCTGAATGTACTCACTGGGTTTTTGTCATTTTGGTGTCAAATAGTTTATTAACATATAATTTATTTTTCTAAATTAGTTTGGGACTTTTCTTGTGTTGTGTTTTCACTTTATTACTGCTTGTGTGTTCCATAAATACTTTACACATTGCCTCTCAGTTAAGCCTGTCTGCTTGTGTGACAAGCTACCCAGAGTTAAGAACATGCTAATTTGGTGACTTTGGTGCTAATTTGGTTACTTTTTGGTGACCCTGCAAGGGATTGTGGTTCTTGCTTGACCAGTACTCACACCCTAGTCAACCAACAACCCCATTTCTCACAAACATTACACAGAGAAAATGTATCACATGTCTGTAAATCAGTCTTTAGGATAAAACAATGAGGATTAAAATGCATAGGAATGAGATATGCTAGTATGTTTTATGAATGATTTGCCAGAGAACCACAAATTCAGGATAATAAACATACCACAGTGCTCTGAGTTGGCTTTACTTATAAGAGTATATTTCTATCTAAACCAACCCCCTTTTGGCAACATTACAAAAATGAAAGTCTGAGGAAAAAATATAACGGTCTAACCTATACCATGTAGTTTGCCTGCCGCTCTTTGATGACGGTTCATCGGCCACTGTGCTATATTAGCATTGTAACTTATGACCCCAAGTAACTAAACCATCACTGTGACAAAAACAGTATCCCACGAAGCTATCCACATAGAAAGAAGGTCTGTGCAGTGCTGGCTCCATGGTGGGGCGACCGGTGCCACCACACCAGGTGCTGACTTCAGAGGGTGCAGTATTTTGGTGTTAACAGCATCTGCTGCCCCTCCAACAATTTTCAGGCAATGATAAAAATGGCAAGATAACGCAGGTGAATAATGTTCTTCCTAGAAAGTGGTCAGAGTTTTGTCTTAGTGAGGATTTGACTGTTCATAAAACAGCACAGAGCATTAATGTGCCTGCTGTGAAGAACGTGTACCATGCAGATCACAAAGGGCATACAATGCAAATAAGTCAGTGGGTTACTGCTTTTCTAGGAGACATCCTTTTGTTACTTGCAGTTTATAGGTTAAAATCCTATCAGGGAATTATTAACTGTCATCCTTGAACTGCATGCACAATGCAATATATAGATTAAAGCATAGATTAATGCTGCAAAAAGGGTTCATCTGGGTAGAAATCAATTCTTATTATCAACATGTTTTGTTTTCAATTCTGAGTTTGAGCTTCTTCAGACCATGCACTCTTTAACTATACTGTCTACCAGTATGGATGACATGTCACTCCAACACCTTGTAGTCTTCTTGCTTATGTAACATTTCCTATCCACTGATTTACACATGTTTCAGTTTCATTAGCTTTTATTCGATTACCACTTGTATAATCATAATAAGTACACAATTTAAAAGGATAAGAAAACAAACAAATCAGCGTAAACATAGGTTTTTAAAAAAAGTTAAGAATACATGAATGTCTTAATTACAGTTTAAAGGTTTCCACTCAATTATAAATTTTGACGTAATTTTATAGTGGCCTTTAGAAAAGTCACTATAGACTTCGCTACATGTGGTGAGTCCAGACACTGCAAAAAAAGAAATGCGGGATGACACAGTCTATGACCGGTAGTTTGTAGAAGTGGAAGAATCCAAGATTTTCGTGGAGATTTGTGGTATTTGCAAAAGAAAATAATGTGGATTGTTGTTTGTGGAGAGTATCCATCACATGGACAGTTCATGAGCGTACAAGACCAGTTTTGAACTTCAGGGAAGGAATCTAAACAAAAGAAGGTATTGAAACGAAATCTTGTTAATAGATATTTCTAATGATTGGTTAGAAAATAGGACAGATAAGGTTGGATGCCTTTGAGAGGTTGTATTGCGCAGATTTGACTATTCGAAGTTTTTGTAATCTCCGCCTGGTTACGCAACTCTCTCAGGTGGACCAGGCACATTTTCTTTAACTGTTTTCTAGAGATGTCTTCAATGCTAGGAGGGTCGTCGAAATAAGACTTATTGCCAACGTCATTAAAAAAGTTCCGTACATAGACCAGCCATGGAATCTTGTGCCACTTGTTTAAAGCTAAACAGTCCGAAATCAGAGATCGTGTTAGGTGGCACTCAGGTTTGGACCATATTCGTTGCCACAGTAGAATTGGTTGGGAACGGACCGTATCTGTGATATATTCCATGCCAAGCTCGTTGTGAGAAGCAAAGTTCGGGGCGCTTTGCGGTAGGGCCAGTACGTATTTGATGAAACCGTTCTCTGTTACCTGTAGGGGGTCTACTTGGCCATATCCCCACACACCTGCACCATAGGTAGCCACACTATGGCATTTAGCATAGTAAACTTTCAGGAGTTCAGGTGGAGCAGGTTTCCCCAACTTTCTCGAAAAAGAAACCAAGGCCGATGTTGCACGCTGGAAAAGGAGGTTTCTACTGGCCAAAGCTTGTCGCCAGTTCAAAGCATCATCCACAAGGATGCCCAAGTATGGATAGACAGAGGTTTTTTCCAGTCTTGTGTTATCCACCAAAATTGGTTTAGGGTTTTTGACCCTGGGGCCGATGTGCATGGTAAAGGTCTTTTTTATGTTGATTTTCAAGCCAAGTGAACCCATAAAACTGCTGTATTTGTTAAGTTGTTTTTGAAGTTGATTTAATGTTCGAGCCAGGATGACTGAGTCATCTGCGTATAGCAGTGTCGGTATTGGTCGGTGGTTTATCTGGGGTAGGTCCTGGCTCCCTTCCAGCATAGCCTGCTCTAGACCAGGTTGAACAGGAAGGGAGCCAGTACGCAGCCCTGTCTTACTCCTTTTGTTATTGGAAAGGAGCGAGACAGCTCACCGTTGGTGCCGAATCTGACTCGTCCTGTGGCATTAGAGTAGAGTTCACGGAGGAAGGCTATTAGAGGTGGATCCACTCCAAGATCGCTGAGTATTTTCCAAAGTTTGTCATGTTGGACACAGTCAAATGCCGCACTGAGATCGACATATACGAGGAAGATGTTACCTCCTTTGGCGCCAACATATTTCCCAGTTAAGAGGACGAGGTTCAGGGCCTGTTCCACGGTCCCAAGACCCTTCTGGAAGCCATATTGCAGGTCGGTCATGATGTTATTTTCCTGGGCCCAAGATTGTAGACGGTCCAGGAGCACACGACCTGCAATTTTGCCCATGGAGTCCAGAAGGGAGATTGGCCTGTAGCAGGCCGGGTGGTTTCGATCGCCCTTTTTAAAGATCGGGAGCAGGATAGATGTTGACCATGACTGAAAAAGCCCAGCGGATGATACTGCTGCTAGAACCTGAGTGATTATCGGTGACCATAGTTCTTTGTTATGGAGGAAAATGCCCATTGGAACTCCGTCAGGACCAGGAGCTTTGCCTGGTTTCGATGCCATAAGTGCTTTAATGACTTCACTATGATGGAAATATATGTTTATAGGATAGATGTTATTCTTCGATATATGGGCTTCACTGTGGTCTCTTCCTGTTGGGTCTTGTAGAGAATGACCGAAGATTTTAGAAAAGTGCATGACCCAGTCATCAGCCGTGACTGCGACGTCTAGATGGTGCCCCTTTGTACTATCAGCCAGAAAGGTGGATCTTATGACTTGCCAGAATAGAGCACTGTCCTTGCTTTGGCAGCTGTCATGGAGTTGTGCCCAAAGATCTTTCTTAATTTCTTTTTTACGGTCCCGTCTGGCTAAGTTATAGAGTTTCCTTAGGTTGGAGATTTCTTCTTGGTTCCTCATAGGTCTATGTAGGGCTTCTTTTAAGCTTGTAAGGGCCTTTCGGCATGCTGTGTCAAACCACCTCGTAGTGGAGGGCTTATTATTCTTAGGTTTGGCAAAAAGTTCGTTACTGATTGTTTTCAGAATATTTTGGAAACTATCGACGATTACCTGAGATGAGGAGTCTGAAGACAAACAGTCAAGTATCCAGGGCTTAGATTTTTCAAGAATCCTCTCGCTTACTTCCACCGGGTCAACCTTAGCCCATTTGACTGTGTAACCGTTTAGTTTGTTGATGGTTAGTGTATTTTGCTTTAAGAGGCTCGTTGTAACAGGGTGTGACTTAGCCATTTTTAGATTAATTCTTACAGTGAGCGGAAAATGATCACTGGTGGCATCTGTCCCAGTTGTAAAATTGGTTACTTGTCCCTTGAGTGTTTGGGAGGACAGAATAAAGTCTATAGTGGTTAGAAATCCTCTTCCATGGAAAGTAGGAGAAAAATCTTTCGGAGGCTCTACTAGCTCGTTTACAAAGTCCAGATCTAGAGAACATAAAATCTCATTTAATTTATTTCCACAGGTTGAGTGGGCAAAATGGGGCAGGGGACTACCATGTTCATTTTGCAAACCGCAATTTCCATTTTTGTAGTTGGAACATAGTGGGTGATTGAAATCACCGCCCCAAATTAAGTGAACTGTATTAGAATTAAGATTGTTTTGCAGAGATGTTAAAAAAGTGGCAATTTCAGCTAGGGTTGTCAGACAATCCATTGTAGTTAAATTATTATAATAGTTAATGAAAACATAGGTACAATCCTTTGTGAAGTTCATTTGCAGAATTTGATAGGTCGGGAATTCTTTCAACAGTCTAATGGATAGAGGAGGGAGGGTATTGGCAACATAGATCACAAGACCCCCCTTTGGTCTGCCTAAAGCTCCTTGCGTTGCTGGGGTATGAAAGGTTTTAAAACTCACTAGATGATTTGGGATAATGGACCATGTTTCTTGAAAACAGAGTATCTGGTGTTCCCTCACTGTTTCAGACCATGATTCTAGTGTCAACTTGGAAGTCAGTCCTGCGACATTCCAGTATATTATAGAAAAGTTCAGATTGTTAGGATCAAAAGAGAGGTGTGGGACAAAAGGTTTAGGAGGAAGGCACTCTGTTGGGAACGTGGTAGGTTTAGTAATAATATCACTCAAATCATTAGACTGGTAAAAACTTGTGTCGGTATTATCCATAGGGGTTACCGGAATACTGGGCATCACTTCATGCGAGGTGATGTTGCCGATGACTACAGTAGACCCAGCATGGGAGTTTGTATTAATGGGCGAGATTTGTTTTAGTTGTCCCTGGGGTTTGGGTGGGCGTGGCTGCAATCCAGAGTTTAGTGGAGAGGCCGTGATAAGTACGGTCTGACTCTTGGTTTTTAGGGGCCTTGACGGTCAATCCACCGTCTCTAGGCAGTCATACCGGTTTCTGGTTGGAAGACCCTGCCAGCCCTCCAGTGAATAGTAGGGTCTGCCTTGCCAGGGCTGTTTATGCCAGTCTCTATTGCTGTTTCTATTCCCATGGCTATAGCTATGTCCCACATGGTTCCATTGATCTTCCTGGGGGTACTGCCAGTTCGAAATAGGAATATATTGGTGTGCGTTCAGTGGTGGATAAAAGAAGGAAATATGTAGGGCATCTATTCCTCCTTTTTTCCCCAGGGAAGGCCATGAGCAAATATGGTCCACGGTAGATGGATCCCTGCATGTCACTATAATGCAGTCTCCTTGAATCGACTTACGTTCTTCGCCTATCCATATTACTCTGCGGACTGTGGAAATCCCGCCAGAATGGTATGGTTCTAATGGTCTGTTTATGCTTAGCCACTGCAGGACCTTATTTTTGAGTGACCAGGCGGTTTCGGCCATACCTTCGGTTAATTCAGGAACACCTGTAAGGATAACTGTGTATGGAGTTGCCTCTGGTGGAAGGTGCACCGGGCGCCTAGGTCTTAGTGTCTTTTTGGGTACCATCTGGGGTTGTGTAACCGGCGGTTTAGAGGGTGTAATGGACGGTTTATTTATAGTCTGATTTATGGTTGTATTTACTGTTGCGTTTACAGATTTTACTGTTTTTCCTGTTTTAACGGGGCCTGTTCCGGGTGTGGATTGAGGCAACTCCGTAGGAGTTTTAGCCTTTTGTACACTTGGGGCTGAATTTTGCTGTTTTGCTAATGGAACAATATGTTTAGGTTTTAGAGGGGGTGGGATGGTCGAGGAAGACTGTTTGGTTGCTACAGCAGATTGTAACTGATGGGAAACTTTTGAGAGGTGGGAAGCGTTTCCCGTCCCTTGGCAAACTAAGTGTGAGTTCTTCGCACTAGGGTGAGTTCATGATAGAATTGCTATTTGGGCTTCCAGGTTCCTTATACTAATTTGTATAGGTTTTAGGTGCTGGAAAAAAAGCTCTTTGATTGTACTAAGCAATTGTGATGTGGTTTTACAAATTTTGCATGGGTTATCTGTATCCTCAATGACAATAGTGGGTGTTAAAAAGTTATTTTCTGTTGGAATATTTATAGTTGGTTGTGGTTGTGTGGGCTGTATGGTCTGTATGGGACATTCCCTCCCAGATTCCCTCCCAAGTTCCATAGGGGTAACAGGCATTGCTGCGCTATCGCATAAATTAGTGCTTCCTTGTTTGGGGATGGCTCCTTCCCTCGCTCCCCGAAGTTGTTTATCTATAGTTGATTCCAGTCTGTCATATGTTTGACAGGCTTCTAGGTCAGGGGTAACCTCTAAATCGTCTGATAATAGTGAGTCAGACTCAGATTGGGTTACTGATAAATCAACTGAGCATGGTACTGTGTGGATGTCAGCAACAGTCACAAGTGGGGGAAGGGTAGAAATAGTAGGGGCTTGCTGGATAGGAGATGTCGCAGTTGCTAGAAGGCCCAAGGACGAGCGTTTTGCTTTAATGAGGTCCAGAGAGACTCTGCGTTCCAGAAGGGATATGCTATGATCGATTGCTTCATTGGTCCGTGAGATGAATTGGTCTATGGGTCCAGTAATCTGGGCTACGGCCAGTGCGGTTTTGGTTTTAGTTTTACCTCTGGTTCTTCCAGGCATGATGGACATGTGAGAAGTCCAATGTATTGAGTAGTGAAGGGTCTGACAGTAAGAACCAAGGGGGGTGGCCCGGTACGGTCTCTACCGGGCACTAACGGGCAACAACGGGCCCGCCCTTGGCCCGGGCTTCGCCCGGGCTACGACCCGCGCACGTCCCACGATGCGCGTTAATTGACCTGCTTAAATGTAAGCTGGAGGCGTGGCACTGGGAGGGGGCGCGGCTCGGCCGGGAAGAGGAACCAGCTGTTGGTGGTGACAGGAATGCAGGTCCTCGCAGTCCCGGGCGCCGCGCCTCTCACCTCCTCTGCGGCCACGAAGATGGTCTGTTCTGGGCACGGAATTCCAAAGAAGCAGGAAGCTTGAAGGGCTACTCCTGTAGCGAAGGGCAGTGGCTGGCAATTCAACACACCTCTAGCGAGCGGCACCCGCGAAGCGGGAGCCGCGAGAGGTTAAGAGCAGTCAGCTGGAGGCGTGGCACTGGGAGGGGGCGCGGCTCAGCCGGGAAGAGGAACCAGCTGTTGGTGGTGACAGGAATGCTGGTCCTCGCAGTCCGGGGCGCTGCGCCTCTCACCTCCTCTGCGGCCACGAAGATGGTCTGTTCTGGGCACGGAATTCCAAAGAAGCAGGAAGCTTGAAGGGCTACTCCTGTAGCGAAGGGCAGTGGCTGGCAATTCAAAACACCTCCAGCGAGTGGCACCCGCGAAGCGGGAGCCGCGAGAGGTTAAGAGCAGTCAGCTGGAGGCGTGGCACTGGGAGGGGGCGCGGCTCGGCCGGGAAGAGGAACCAGCTGTTAGTGGTGACAGGAATGCTGGTCCTCGCAGTCCCGGGCGCCGCGCCTCTCACCTCCTCTGCGGCCACGAAGATGGTCTGTTCTGGGCACGGAATTCCAAAGAAGCAGGAAGCTTGAAGGGCTACTCCTGTAGCGAAGGGCAGTGGCTGGCAATTCAAAACACCTCTAGCAAGCGGCGGATTTACACATGTATGATTGATTGTCTCTGTATAATATGGGTGTGATGCAAAGTGCTCTGACACCCTACACTGTTATGAGTGGTGCTATATAACTAACTAAATGGTTCTTAAACAGAGTGGTTATGTAGACTTGAGGGGCACTGTTAAAAGGTGGTGGTGAGGGAATCCGTGGTGGAGGTGGTCACCATCTCCACCATGGATGGGTGGTGCAAACATACATCATCATATCGGGAACCACCAGAGTTAAAGCCAGCCCTGGGTCTTTAAGCTGCAGGGATATTAACCCTTTGCACTACTTTACGATGAGTTGAAACTGTAACTAAACAAAACTCCGATCTCTGCCCAGCAGTAACATTAATCACTAGAGTTATCTTGACATTTTTATTGTTGCTCTGAAAACTGCTGGAAGCAAAGGAATTCGGTAGGAGGTGTTTTAAACTCATTTATTGTTCTTAAACACAAGGGCATATTACCAAGCAATAGCGGTAATTATCGCTATTGGTTGGTTAGCGTGAAAAAATTATCGCCGAGCTGCGGCGATTTTTATCGCAGATAAACCTTGGTATTACCAAGGTTTATCACAAATGTGATAAAAATCGGCCGCAATGCATGAATATCGCTGAAAAGTCAGCGATATTCATGCATTAGCTAGCTAATGCTCTTAGCCATGTTATCCACCTCCCATTGGATAACATGGCTAAGAACTGCTCAGGGCAGGTGTTAGCTTTTGGAGATATTCGCGCTTAGCGCGAATATCTCTAAAAGTTGGCAATAGGAGATAGCGATGTTAGCGACTGTTTCCAGTCGCTAACATCTTGGCACGCCCACTTTGCATGTTATTAGTGATAAATATCACTGACATGCAAAGTGGGGCTCAAGATGGTCGCTGTCTCCTACTAGCTGTGGCTAACTGGTGTTAGCGACAGCTAGGTAATAGGGAGATAATTTTATCTCCGCTTTCTTGGCTTTTAAAGCCAAAAAAGCGGAGATAAACCCCCTTGATAATATGCCCCACAGTTCCCACCCTGGCGAGTGGCAGGTGCGGCTGCACCAATCACAGTGCCCTAAATACGGCTCTGGTCATATGAAACCCTATAGGAACACGTGGATAATTGCAACTGTTGCTGCTTTCCAAGCATACATCTAAGAATGTTTGAGAATTAAAAGTACATCGAGGTGGATTTTTAAATGTTGTGGTATACATTCATGATTTCTACATGAATAAGGGCCACTGCAAGCATAAGTAAAACATAGACATGCTCAAAAAGATGGATCTGTGACCCACAAATACGGACATAATTATAGATTCTCAGAACCAGAGCTGTATGTTTTCTACGGTTACAAATAGTAAAGGTACCTGCGGAAGATCCGTTCTGACCAGGAGGCAAACCAACAAACCTAAAACGTCTTCAAATCAGATCCAAACTTGAATTAAGATGTCTTATTCTTTATTGCTTGATTAATTAAAACGATTACAATATACATAATTATAAATTTTGAGAACCACAATTTCAACTAAAATAACCGTCCAATCCGGAGCATAAAGTGCAAGTGCATGGACATATACGTCTTCTAAGGTCGTGCTCTACTCTGATTATCAGCGAACTGAACTACTTCATAAATAAATATTTGGTCACTAGTAAAACATAGTATAACAAGACATAATGAATGATGAATTGTTTAGCCAGCTAACCTAAAAAAATAAAGTGCGATTGCATGTGTGGTGAATACACAATAAACAAAGTGATAGAAAGTGCTGGTGCATGAATATGGCTGAAAAATGGGCCCTTACATCGCTAGGTCAATCCTGTGGGAGGTCTGCCCCACCTAACTGGTCAATGTCAATATCCGTGTTCTTCCAGCTGCTTCACTGACTTGCAAGACATTTGAATTTAGATCCCATTTAAAAGCATGATGATCACTGATGGAATGCATGACCCAACTTGGAGGTCGTGGGATTGTTCGCCTTTGGACTATGAGGGCCGAACACACACAAGGCAGGTGCAGTATGCTTTCCTGTTTGTATCTACATAATTAACATTCGTCATTGGGCCAAATATCTGTAATGGATAAACACAAAGATGTATGCAGGGTATATTACATGGCCACACAAAAGCGAGCAGTCAAATATGGCTGCGGGCCACAAATGGCATATGATGGCAAGATGCACAACTTTTGTTTGCAAATTTCTGCCCTCTTAAAGGCAGCATATTCCATCGGTGCATCCCAGTCATCTTCAATTTTTATAGCTTTGATCAATATGTAAAACAGAGAGCCGGGAGGCATCACAAATGGGCTGTTTTCCCGAGGAGATCTGGCTGGTCTGGCTGGTTGCTGCCTTGAGATTGCCCTGTCATCGCTGCATGGGTGATGGGTGATATAGCTTTGGTCTTTTCTGGCAATCTCGCCTTTAGTGACCAGGGTGGAGATTCTTTGGTTCTAGTCTCCTTTGGTCACGGTCCTCCCAGCTGAGCAACCTTCTTTGAGCAAACTTTAGGGAACTTCCTAAACTGCAGAGGAAGGACCTCAAGCCCTTACAGAATGCTGTAGCCATTTACAAGCAGCTTAACTAAACGCTAAACTTGATGCCATCAGTCTAATGGTTTTTTTTTACCTTGAAGCAGCTATTGCCATCATTGACTCTGCAACAACCCTTTTTCGTGTGGGTGGAGGCAGTGGCTACGGCAAGACCAGGGGCAGAAGGAATGTGGTCAGTTGTAGTCGCTGTTGTTACTGTCTGCACCGTTACTACTGCTGTTGTTGTCGCCACTCTGTGGACTTCTTTCTTTCCAGACTCGGATGAGGTCTAATGGTAGGTTAATCTCCTTCCTTAGACTAACAGGTACAAGTGAGGACTTTGAAGGCCAGTGGACTCCCTACGACCCTTTTTTAGTCTCTTGACTTGAGTATAACCTCTATATATTAATAGGGAAATGTAAGACCCCTGCGGTTGGCCCCAAGGTCCTTAAAAAATGGTTATTACCATGGTTGCCTTTTTGCAGTGTGCCACTGGGGTGCAGGATAAGGAAATAGAGCTTGTCACTCACTGGCTCTCTCGCTACCCTCTTTCACATATATTTTCTGGTGGCCTATTGCCTGGTCCCCTTGCTCAGGGCTGGGATCGACCGTTTCACCTCAGCAGGTACAGGATAGTGGCTGGAAAGACATTGTGCCCGCACCTTTCGTTGTGGAGGCAATGGGCGCGCCTTCACGTCCTTTACACTCCCAGATGCGCGATCCAGTCAACCAGATGTTACCTGTTGCTCAGGTTTATTTATTTTTATTTAATGCGATTTTATATAGCGCGAACTTTACCCGAAGGTGTCGGAGCGCTTTACATAAGAACCAGTTGCAAAACATAAGGACTAAGGATTACATGTGTTACATAAAAGATACAAACAGAAAAAATTGCAAATGTACAAGATGTAAAGTCACACAAAGAAGGGACTAGTGATTAGAGTTATTTCTATATACACAGGGAAGGGATACGAATGATTATACTCTAAGAGTCACATAGGAATGGTAGAGAGTACAAAGGTCTACTGCATATACTAGTGATTAGAGTTATCTCTAAATGCATAGGGAAGGGATACACATGGATATACTCTAAGAATCACATAGGAATGGTAGAGAGTACAAATGTCTACTGCATATACTAGTGATTAGAGATATCTCTATATACACAGGGAAGGGATACGAAAGGTTATACTCTAAGAGTCACATAGGAATGGTAGAGAGTACAAAGGTCTACCGCATATACTAGTGATTAGAGTTATCTCTATATACAAAAAAGCAGAGTTCCATTAAGTGTGGTCGGAGGGGGGATGTAGTCATAGCACCAAGGGAGGGTGGGAGGGATACAAGGGTATGGGGAAAAGGCAACTCTGAAAAGGGAAGAAACATTTGAGGATCGTCAAGTGGGAAACGAGGGAAGAGCATTAAAGGACGAGGGAATGGGCAAGATGGCAGGTCAGGGTCCAGAGAAAAGCGGCAGAGAGCAGCAGCAAAATGGCGGCCAGGACAAAAGAAAAAGTAAATAAGTCCAGGAGAGTCCTTGGTGGGACAGGCCGCTCTCAGTTACTTGGTGCCCTCTTCCTCCGTATGGACGCTGAGGGTGAAGTACCCGTTGGGGCTCAGCCTGTAGGTCTGCACGGAGTTGACCCCCACATCAGGGTCCTGCGCGCTCTCGAGCGGGAAGCGCGCCCCGGGGGCCACGGAATCGCTGATGTCCAGCCGCATGTCCCCCCCAGGAAGGCCGGCTGACAAATGGCCAGCAAATCCAAGCACCCAAGGGCTACTTTTGATTTACATCAATTAGCAGCAACACGACAGATATGGTAAAGTCCAATTTGGGGGTGTTATTTGACTCTTTTCGAGACTCTTTAATGCCTGCATTGGAGGTTAAATTGGAACATATTAACTACCGCTTAGCAGCTATTGAAAAAGAGCTTTGTAAAGAAATCCAGTCCCAGTCCATACGCTGCGTGAAATTCCCCTTCCCAAATCACTATTGTACAGGTTCATTGACCACTGCTAACCCATGTCGCCCACTCCGTTTGGTAAGGGATGGTAAACCAAGGCAATCTCAGAGTTCTGTTGCTATACCTAGCCCACATTCCCATTTCGCGAGACCAAACATCATTCCTCCCTTATTAAGATCTGGTGCGCACCAAGGGGAGGGGGACTGAAGAAATTAGATAATGTCAACTGGCCCGTCTGCCTGTGAGGTTAATAGGACATGCAATCATGGCATGCCTTTTTCTTGCCCCAGACCGGTTACTCATAACCTTCTTCCACAATCTGCCAAATTATGTGGTAGTGCTGAAGAATGTTCCTATCCCCTCAATAGGTATCACGGAGGGATTGACCAACTTAAAAATTAAGTTTTGCACTGGCTGAACTAAAATACCACACTAGGGGCTCGGTGCAAATCATATCATCATGGTAATAGAGTGAAATGGGATGGCACGGTAAAGCAATCCTTCTCAGGGAACTATATTATCATAAATTTCAATATGCCTCATGTAGCGGAGCAAATTCTTGCATCTATTAGGCTCCCCGCCCCTATTGGTTTTATCTCCTCCACTGTCACCCTTCCCCTGGGATTTTTCTACAGACCACGTGTTCGACCATCACATCTTGGCCGTAGGCAAACCCCGGGATGACTGGATTAATTTCAGGGTACTTGGCAAGAGACCGCTCTGCTTTGGACATTGTGCTCTCAAACAGTTTTGCCCCACAATCAACTCTGGATGGCTGTGTTTGACTAACTGTCCAGAAGAGGTTCAGGTGGCTTTCCAAGAACCGAGTCCACAGGTTATTATACCTCATCTGCAAGTTTAGCAACCCCATGTGATTTTAAAGGTTTTGATGTGCTCTGTCTCTAGGAGGCATGGGCCACCATGAACTGCTTTTTTTCTGGAAGGTTATAAGATTGTTTTTTTGCCAGCAAACCCCCCCGCCCCCTTTGGGTGGGGAGAGCAATGGGGGGATTGATAATTTCCGTGTTCCTAGTGATTTTTTGGAGCCTTAAGGTTTAGATATGGAAGTTCCCACTCTGCAAGCTCTTTTCATCTCCATGGGGCCAAGCAAATTGCTCCTCTTAAATTTTTTAGAATGCCATCTCAGTGCCTCTGGGAGTTAGCAATATTCATATATTGGGTTCATTTTTAAGAAATTTGAAAGGATTCAATATTTCAAGTGCATATAATATTATGATAGTTGGTGATCTTCATTTATGTGGTGACCCAAGGGGCGAAGGAGTGCAGGCTCCAGGATTCTTCCTTATGACTGGCATGCACATGGAACAAACCCAACAGGGAACAAGTCTTAATGCTATTTTAAATGAATGCGACCTAGTTTCAGCAATGTGTAACTTGCCCCCTCAGATAAAGCAGATCAACCCCGCCTTTACAGGGAGGGGTTGTGAGTCAGTTATTGACTTAATCTTTGTCTCTGCATCTTTTTTTCTTCTATTTTGTAATTTGTCTTTTCTTTAAGCCCCTTTAGTGATCAAAACCCAATGTGTGCTATAGTCCGTGGGTCCCTGTTGGTACAATCTCCCAGGGTGGGAGAGAGGGGAACCTGCATGGCCATTGATGGAGGAAGGAGGCTTACGTGGTCTCAGATCATTCCAGACCCTTTGTATAACCCTCTTTACACCCAGTGTTAGAACAAGTATGACATTTGTACATCCCAACAGAACAGCCTATCCAGTATCCTGGAGGCTGTCTTCTGAGATCTCTAATACCATCTCGGAACTACTGGCGGCACCAGGGTATGTTGCCTATGTGGTTTGACTGAGGCTGTTCCCGGGTGTTGACAGCTGTAAGAGAGCCTTGAGGGCTAAACCAAAGAATCCCTCCTTAGTTAGGAATTGCCGTAGTCTGTATAAACCAGATCTTATCAGACGGAAGAACATCATAAAAGAGGAGGCCTGGACACAACAGATAGAGGTTAGTACACTGAAGTGTAGCTCTAAATTTTGGAGTAGCATTAACAACCTCTTCTTTTGCAGTAGACACCGGTGATTCTTTGGAGGCTCATATAACAAAAGACAGTTGGGTGGGAAATTTTTAAGAAATTTATAACTTCCTGCCCACTGCATGTAGGGGGAAATAGGGAACACTGCCTTAAAATTTTCTTAAGAGGAGGTCAGGAAAGGCATATTAGGGTAATCCAAGTACAGACCCACGTCCTGACGGGATTCCTCCTGACATTTACATACAGGATGTCGAGGTCTGGGTCCCCGTTCTGACCTCTCTTATTAATGCTGCTGTGGAGGCTGGCCCAGCAGAGTAATGGGCAAAGTCAATTATAATACCAGCATTTTTAAAAGGGTGAAAGGGATAGTACCTATTGCTACAGGTCTATTTCACTGCTTGCCTCTGTGGTTAAGGTGGTTGTGTGCATTCTTTTGAACAGTATCTCTGATTGGGCAGTGACTAACAAAGTTTTATCGGAAGCACAGTATGGCTTCTGGTCTTGGAGGTCAACCGTGGATCAATGCTAGAACTTGAATCTAGTATTAAGTAAATACACATTGTACGGTCCGGCTCTGTACAACACGTATTTATGGACATATCATCTGTGTTTGACTGAGTAAATAGATCCAAACTCTGGCATATTATGTTATCCATGGGGGTAGATCAGAACATTGTTTTATTTTTGAGGGGCCTCCACAGTGGCAGCGGTACGCTATTCAAAAGATTAAAAGATTGTCCACCATTTTAAAATTCCAAGAGGGGGCAGCAGGTCTGTATCCTGACACCATTTCTTTTGAACTTATATGTCAACTAGCGGCCCGTCCCGACGTTGTCCGGGTAAAAAAAGGCTAGGCAGCAATGGTTTTAGTATCATTGTACATTCGTCCCACATGATAAGAGACACATTTTGAAGCAGTGTCCCCAAAGGTCCGTTTTTCCAAATAGAGCATATTGAATCCCTTTCAAGGGAAACTGTTAGAGGCAGTTCAAAGGTAGAATGTGCTGTCTTCCCAGCTGTTAGCAAAGTGGCAGCTATTCCAGATGAAGCAACAGCTAGAGCCAAATTCCCAGAAGATCGAACTTTGGCAAGTATGAGGTTGATTAGGTAAGTCTTTCCTGTGCCACCGGAGGCGTCTACGAACAGTAGTTTGCCTTGCTTCTTTTCAACACTATCAACTATGGTGTTGTAGGCAAGTTGTTGATCGGGAACTAAGTTAGGCAAGTGTTGAGCAAGGTAGTTATTTAGCTCTGGAATATTGTGTGCGGTAGCGATATTGTGGTATCCAGTTAGGTTAGTTCGGACCGCTGGCGGCAGGCTGAAATCTTGTAAGGACTTCTCGCTTAATAGATACAGTGAGTCTTCAATTTCTATAAGTCCTTGGTTTATGATTTCATTGTTGATAGCAGCCCGTGCCGACGTTGTCGGGGTATGAATTGCTGCCAGCCAGTAGTATATTGTTTTGTAGGATTTCGTTTTGATAGCATTTCTTATCTGTGACAGGCCTGTGAAACGCTCCGATTCACAGTGCACTGCTGATGCACTTAAGAGTGCGCGTTCAGTAGTGTGTGAACTCGACTTTCCCTACTTTATATTTCTTTGCAATATTATATAGCGCAAACTCGACAACATGGCATGAGCACAATTTACATTACAGAAGAACACATTCATTTGTGGTAGGCACGGGGAGACAAAGCGATTTGCCTGGAATCACTGGATGTTGAGCTGATGCAGAGATTCGAACGTAGCTCCCCAGCTCTAAAGTTCGCAATTCTAGAACTTGTGGCGGTAGGTGTGTCTAAAAGTGTATGTTGGTGCTGGCCATCAATGAGAGAGACCTGTGCATTTTTCAAATGGGTGGTGAAAAAATATGAGTATGTTGCTGGAGATGTGGGCCTCCGTGCCACCAATGTACTTACCGGGGGAGGGTAAACACCGATTATTCTGCAACTTTCTTTCCGCATACCATCACTCCGCATACTTTCATCACGAAAGTACCATGACTCCGCAATGCCATTATAACGCATGGCATTACATTTTATATGCTTTTACTACGCATACATTTACAACGAAATTCGTTGTAAATGCATGAATGGTAAAAGCATGTTTTTTTTAATGTTTGGATAAGGTAAGTATGGGTATAGGGGTATATGTTTTGGGGTACTGAGGTATATGTTTTGGGGTGTTTTAAGGGTTCAGATATAGTTTTGGGTTATGGGGTACAGGGGTAGTTTTAGGGTTTAGCGATAGGTATGGGTTTTGGGGTACAGGGGTATTTTTAGGGTTCAGGGCTAGATTTGGGATTTGGGGTAAAGGGGTATTTTTAGGGTTCAGGGGTAGGTTTGGGTTTTGGGGTACAGGGGTATTTTAAGGGTTCAGGGCTAGGTTTGGGTTTTGGGGTACAGGGGTATTTTTAGGGTTCAGGGCTAGGTTTGGGTTTTGGGGTACAGAGGTAGTTTAGGGTTCAGGGGTAGGTTTGGGTTTTGGGGTACAGGGGTATTTTTAGAGTTCAGGGCTAGGTTTGGGTTTTGGGGTACAGGGGTATTTTTTGGGTTCAGGGGTAGGTTTGAGTTTTGGGGTACAGGGGTATTTTAAGGGTTCAGGGCTAGGTTTGTGTTTTGGGGTACAGGGGTATTTTAGGGTTCAGGGGTGGTTTTGGGGTACAGTGGTATTTTTAGGGTTCAGGGCAAGGTTTGGGTTTTGGGGTACAGGGGTATTTTTAGGGTTCAGGGGTAGGTTTGGGTTTGGGGGTACAGGGGTATTTTAAGGGTTCAGATATAGTTTAGGGTTTTGGGGTATAGGGGTACTTTTAGGGTTCAGGGGTAAGTTTGGGTTTTGGGGTACAGGGGTATTTTAAGGGTTCAGGGCTAAGTTTGGGTTTTGGGGTACAGGGGTATTTTTAGGGTTCAGGGCTAGGTTTGGGTTTTGGGGTACAGGGGTATTTTTAGGGTTCAGGGGTAGGTTTGGGTTTTGGGGTACAGGGGTATTTTTAGGGTTCAGGGCTAGGTTTGGGTTTTGGGGTACAGGGGTATTTTTAGGGTTCAGGGTAGGTTTGGGTTTTGGGGTACAGGGGTATTTTAAGGGTTCAGGGCTAGGTTTGTGTTTTGGGGTACAGGGGTATTTTAGGGTTCAGGGCTAGGTTTGGGTGTTGGGGTACAGGGGTATTTTTAGGGTTCAGGGGTAGGTTTGGGTTTTGAGGTACAGGGGTATTTATAGGGTTCAGGGCTAGGTTTGGGTTTTGGGGTATAGGGGTATTTTTAGGGTTTAGGGATAGGTTTGGGTTTTGGGGTACAGGGTATATTTATAGGGTTAAGATGGGTTAGTGTTTAAGGGTGTTGGGGTATTTTAAGGAGTAAAGGTGGGTTATGATCATGGGGTGCAGGGGTATTTAAAGGGAGCAGGGTGGGATTAGCACATAATATGAGACATGGCATGAAGGGTGGAACGTACCACACGCCCCCAGTGTTTGTCACGCCCCCAGCACACGCCCACAGCACACGCCCACAGCACAACGCAGACACGCCCACAAGGGACTACTTTGCTGGCACGGTTCTTTTACCTTTTAAATGTATATGGTGGGCGTCTGTATAGCCTATGTCCTTCTGCTGCAACTGCCCTTTCCAACGCTGTATTGGGTGTTGTGATTGGTGCTGTGGTTCCTGAGATTACCCGCCTCAAAGGTTTGGGCTCTCTCTTTATATTATTAGTATGGATAAACTGAAGTAGGTCCTATCCGATTTAAAAGTAGACTGTCCACAGGAGGGGCTCCGGCATCTGTGGTTTTATTATACGCAGACGATGCAGTGCTTATGGCTAGAACCGCCAGAGGCCTGAATACCTTACTGGACTCGTTTGTTTATTTTATGGAGGATTTGGATTGATTCGCAAATGATAAAAACTTCTTTTTTTATGGTCATCAGTCTCTGATCCACCAAATCAATTACTTTTAAAGTTGGGTCTTCCCCGGTGCCCAAGACCAGGGAGCTTTCCTATCTGGGTGTGTTGTTCGATCCCTCCCCGAGTTGGCATTCCCTGGTTAATAGGAAAAAAGAGGACCTTGTCAGGCCGAATGCCGCAGTGTTTAATTTTATTACATGATTAGGTAATAGACACACTGGTGTTCTCCTACAGATTTATAGGGCTACGTCCACCTCCAAATCAGTTTACAGGAGTGAAATCTGGAAATGCACCAACCAGGAGGAGTTGAAAATTGTCGAAAATGCTTTTTTGAGACTTGTCTGTGAGTCTGCCAAAGTACCCCAACAATTGGACTTATCTAACTGATATCACTGCCTTTAGCCACTCTCCCTTTGGATAAATATTTGAACCACGCCTGGGATACAATTGAGCAAAGAGATTATTAAGGACGGCCTAGCCTTGGAACATTCCTTTTATATTCCCTGGTTTAAATATATCAGGGACTGTTTTTTGAACTTAGGTAGGGAAGGTTTATTTAGGAAACCGGACAGTATCTGTAAGCAGGACCACAAATGGCTGATACACAGGATGCTGCGTGTGCAATTGCCGCTTTGAATTCCCAGAGAGACACAGTGAGTAAATGTTTGTATGTGTGCTTTTATCCCATGTGCAACCACAGGTACAATAAAGGGAGAATCAAGACGTGCAGAATTCACGCTGACCCAAAAACCCTGATGAAATTGCCGGTAAAGGAAACTTGGCGATGAAACATGTTGGTTGTTTTAAATAGAGCGGGCACACAGCACGGAATAAAATTGGACTATCCAGTGTAGCCTAGCTCTTCTTAAGGTGGTGGTACCAGATCTCAAGTATATGAGTTTGGCATACCACAGTGGGTCACTTACAAATAACACACATAGTTTTTTCTTTTTCTGCACTGTTTATATCCCCGTTTTTTTACTGGTTGGCAGTTGCTGATGATGAGAACGTGAGGACACAGGCGAGTACCAGCCTGTAAAGTCCTCCCCCGGGTGTTGCTCCCGTGAGGCTCTGCCAACTTCCCTCTTCTTTTTTTGAAGGCTTCACCCTCTGAGAAAGGTCTAGTGAGGTGTGGGATCAGCACATGGGGTTCACGCACACATACTATCTGTTTTATCTTTTTATCTTCAAAATGGTGACTTTATTTAGCACATGTAGATATAAGGTTGTACAATACCCTCTGTTGAATAGATTAAGGTATAGCAAGTAGGGGTCTTTGATTCCATACTGCATTAGGGCAGGCCATTGTTTGTTTAAGATATATTGAGTGGGGGCGGCCTGTATAAATCCTTGTTCTTCTCTTCCCCCGGAGGCTCCTTGTAGTTGAGAGTTTTGTGAACGGCAGCTTAGCTGTGAGGGCCACAGAACGCTTAAAACAGGTTCCAGTTGGGACGCACAAGAGTGAGGAGCAGTCTTCCTCACTCACTGATTTTAATTGTGGTGTCTTGGGTGGGCTTAACAGCAACTGCACTTAGTCACCTAAGAGGGATTTAACATGGCAAATTTTTGCCTTGCATTTACAGATGACCATATAGCATCTATTTTGGCAGGACCATCCCTATTACCGGATACACCTTTGGGAGGGACAAATACGGTCCGGGATGAATGGGAGAAATTGTCAACACTGAGAAAACGGCAAATCAGGATAGCTCTACACGGAGCATTGATGACTGAATATCTAAGGGCCGGGGCAGCACCAGCCAGCCTGTTGGTGAGGTTGGAACACAAAATATTCCTGGAGGATAAGCAGTTCCGGGTGGACTGGAGCTATATAGCAAACAAGTGCACCCAGGACTGGCTTATCCTGATAATCAATACAGCCAAGCGACTCAGTGAGGAGCTACTCACAGAAATACTGGATCTGGAAACTAGTATAAAAAATGACACCACGATATTAGATACTAAGAAACAACTTTCCAAGATCCAAAATGATCTGGGGGAATACCAAGCATACATGGTTAACCAGAAAATAAAGGGCTTAAAACGCAACCTTGATAGATTCAGTCACAAGTGGGCTTTCCCATACACAGAGGAACACTATTACCAACAAGCAGTCAATCAGAACACAGGACCCCCACGCGGGATGAGTGTGCGATACCCTGGAAGAAGAGCCCCACACAACTGGGTGTTTGATAATACAAGTAGCGAAGATGAGGAACAAACTGCGCAACCCCCACAGGGCAACATTTGAGTGAGGTTTAACCCCCAAGTCAGCACAGACCAGGATCTGGGTGCCCTGACAGATCCTGGTTTTTTAGGACAACATCCACCAGACCAGAGAGGGGCCAACATGAGAGGAAGAGGCAAGGGACGGGGACGCCACATTCCCAATGCAACTTGGCAAATGTACTCCCCCAGAATCACCCGGAGCAGGGGACGAACGCCAATATAAACCCTATTGACAACATTGTGGTCAACCTGTCGCATTACTCACTCACGGAAAGTGAAAATGCAGTTTTGAACATAGATTTGGGGTACGTCCCGACACCTAAACACGACAGCTTTCAGTTGAGGGGTGAACTTAACGGAGTAATGCGTAAGATAAATCTTCGAAA
Source organism: Lissotriton vulgaris (assembly GCF_964263255.1). Lineage (NCBI taxonomy): Eukaryota > Metazoa > Chordata > Amphibia > Caudata > Salamandridae > Lissotriton > Lissotriton vulgaris. The sequence continues at coordinate 886,903,201 of NC_141694.1, forward strand.
ATTCTTCGAAGGGAAGGAATTGACATCGACCACTACCTCTTTTTGCACATATTTACGGCGACCCTCAAACTTCACGCCCCTTAATCCCCAAGTGGGCCCAGAAGTGACGGTCTTTGAGCAGAAGGTCCTTAAAGATATTAGTGACCTCGAACACAAACAACAAACAACGAGACATAGCAACATGTCCAAAACAGATTGGATGGCTATCAAATCTCTACAGGACAATAGACCATCAAACCGACCGATAAGAGCGGGGCGGTGGTGGCCATGAACACCATGGATTATGAGAGCGAAATCAGTAGACTGCTAGAAGTCAGAGAACATTACAAACCGCTCACCAGAGATCCCACCGAGGAGTTACAGACCATCATACACTCCATGGTAGCGGCTGCTAGGGAAAAGAAATGGCCGACAGCCAAAGAAGCAGAATTCCTGATCAATCCATCGCCCAGGATACCGGCATTCTACATCGTGCCGAAAATACACAAAGCACAACGCCCCCCCCCTGGGCGGCCGATAGTCTCAGGTATTAACTCAGTACTTGAACCCCTGTCCCAATTCTCAGATTTTTTCCTCCACGAATGCGTGGTTTCGCAACCATCTTACGTACCGGATACAACAGACATATTTAGACACCTACAGACAGTGACTTATGATCCTGGCGAACAATTTATAGTGACGATTGACATCGAGTCACTTTACACGAACATCCCCCAGGAGGCAACGCTGGTGGCATCAGCCCGCTCCTTGGGGGAATGTGAGTGGTTTTACGACACCGCACCAACATTTGTACTGCAATGCATTGAGATTGCGCTGACACGTAACTTCTTTGCGTACAAAGATCAGCTGTACCTCCAAACATCGGGGACCTCGATGGGGGCAACTTTTGCCCCCAGTTTGGCGTGTATCTATGTCGGCCAGTTCGAAACCAACTACATTTACCATGCATCTAATCTCTTCCAGGGGAACATTGTCCTCTGGAAGAGATATATAGATGAAATTTTATGTACTTGGAAGTGTTCAGAAAGTGAACTGGATAAGTTCCTGACGCGGCTAAACAGTCTCGACAGATGTCTTAGATTCACATGGAGTGTGGATCGGCATAAAGCTACCTATTTAGACCTGGACATACAGGCCACAGACAACAAGCTTACAACGACGGTCCATCAGAAGCCGACCAATAAGAATTCTTTGCTGCATTACAGGTCCTTTTTTCCCAGAGCCCTACGGGATAACCTCCTGGTGGGACAATTTTTGAGGTACCGTAGAAATTGTACAACGACAGGAAGCTTTTTGGAACAAACTGAGGAACTAGCCAGTAAACTTACCTCAAGGGCCTATCCACAGAAGGTAGTGAAACAAGCACGTAAGCAGGCACTCAATACTCCAAGGGAAGCTTTACTGGAAAGACATACCAGAGGGAATGCATCCCGGTGGTCACCACTTTTGGCCCCCACTCCACAAAAATCCGCCAGATAATCAGGAAGCACTGGCATCTGCTGAGTACCAACACTATGCAAATGCTGCAACCTAGGTTTGCTTTCAAATGGTCTTCCAGCCTCAGGGACTGTTTGGTCCACACACGACCGGTACCACCGGTGAAAGATTCTGGCATCCCCCCGGGACACTACCCTTGTGGGGGCTGCACAGTGTGTGTACTCACTACTAAATTCAAAGTGATTACACGATCCAATGGGAAGACCTGGCATCTGAACAGTTTTAGTAACTGTAATTCCACAAACGTGATTTACAGACTTACATGTCCGTGCAGGATGCACTATATAGGTCTCACGACAAGAAAGATCAAAATCATGATCCAGGAACATCTGAGCATGCTAAAAGTAGCCAAATTGACAACCAAACTGATGCAACATTTCACCACACAAAAACACCAACCCAGGGACCTGCGGTGGCTCGTGATTGAGAGGGTGTTGGGAGACCAGTTTAATATGGAGAATAGACTCCTTAGGAAAGAGGCACGCTGGATTTTTGAAGAGGGCACGGACCGTCAGGGTCTCAATGATGTTATTGAGTGGAACAGAATAGCTGCCATCTAGTCCACGTGAATATGCCATGCATATATAGGGAATCACACAATGAAAAATTCCCAGACTGAAGCCAAGGGGTTACATAATGGGTTGTGAAGTGAGATAGCTACTCATTGGTCATGCACCAGTTTAATGAAGGTGCCTCTGTAATTTCGCAGTGAATTGTGTTGTGAAGTGAGATAGCCTCAAATTGGTCATGCACCAGCTTAATGAAGGTGCTTCTGAAATTATGTATGCAATAGTAAAAACCTACATCACATAAAAAATGTTCTTCCTAAAAAAAATTCCTTTATGTAAAATTATTAACTTGGTCCTTTTAAAAAGAAGGCGGAACGGGCCACTTCAGTATATGATTGTATGAGACACATAGATACAGACTACTAAATACCCCTTGAAATCAAGTCATGACCTGATCTGTAAATACATTGTTCTGCAACCATAGATGTGCAGATTGATGAAGTAAACAGATCGTCTTACCAAGTATAACCCCATTCCAAGATGGCCGCCACGCGGCCAGCAAGCGTCTAATTCATCTACCACGTTAGTGTGTGATATGGGCGGTACTATAGACGCTAGCATCATGTGACCGGGTCCCCGTCTACAAAATACAAACACCGGAGAGACTTTCGCTATCGGCGGGTGAGCGGAGGCCATTCCTGCATGTAATACCGGTAAGAAGATCAATCTTTAAATCAGAAGGGCTTTGGAGGAGGCTTCTAAGGCCCTGGGACATAACATAATGCAGGCGGATGAGAGAGGTGAACAAGAGGGCGGGTGTAGCTCTCTGTTGACACGCGCCACACTTCACGATGGGGTGTTGTCTTTTGAAAATGTTTGCACACATGATGGCGATATTCCCCTATCTGCTACCAGTTCTAAATCGGATGACGGGATACATTACCTGAAAGTACCCATTGGGCTACAGTAGTCGTGTCGTAATTTGACGGTGATCGGGTTAGCGTTAAGCTTTGCTACACGCATTCCCCTTAACTTGACTATGGTTTTCGGAAGCCATTTTGAACACACTGGCGGCCATTTCATATGAATGCGTCGCCTCGTGGCCAGCATACCCTTTGTCCTTTCTTTATATCATTGACCACTTGAATTTGCCCAGCAACAGGCTATTTTTAGTACTGGTCAAGCACGCGCATGCGCAGTTAACCCCTCTATACTAGTGGACAGTCATCGCTTAGGAATGTCCCTCCAAACTGACCAGTGGTGTTGTAACTCCTCCCATGAGTTGGCTATGTTCCAAAAATGACCATATATGTACCTAAAACTGAGCAAATGTCTTCCGCCTACCCTTTTATTGCTGTAAAACTGTATAAAAGATGTCTCGCACCGATGTTCGGTGTGATACTTCTTGCATTACCGAAGGGTGCTGTAGGAATGTACCACCACCCCATGGGGTCTTAATAAACTTGTTTTTTTGCATTTTCCAGTTTCCGTGCCAACATTCGTTCTATGGTGTAGCGGGTTTTGCGGAGTATGTAGGCAAGGAGAACCCAATACCACAAATTGGCGACCACGAAGGGACTCATCGGCGACTCGGATGCCCGAAGGAGAGGTCGTGACGAAGGATTGGAAACTCGCCATGGACGCATACGCTGCCACTGAGTGACCCGAGTCTTGGCACCCACGGTGTTTTCCTCCTTTCCTTCTGATCTGACCTTCCAGGTGGCGCCGGTCCTCGACTGAGATCCTGATCGTTCGAGTTGTCGTAGAGTGCCGGTTTGGCTGATTCGATTAAAGAACTTGGCAGTTGGAATCTGGATATCTGAGAATTTGGTAAGCTTGTGATTGGTAAGATAGTCTGCGGACACTTACTTTGGCTCTTTCAATATGTTTTGAGTTAGCTAACGTTTGGTTCTTTGATTTGAATTATATGTGCAGTGCACTTCACATAGGCGGGCGTGTAGAGATATTTCTCTAAATTTGTTTTTGTTTAAAGGGCACACCTTGTGTGAAGTATATTAAGTGCCATTTTTTGTGATATTGCGTTTCCGTGATATTTTGACATGCCCGTTTTAAGCACACTCCGAGGAATGTGTTGTCTTGGTACCAATTATCGATTAAATGAATCTCAGCCGGCTCCCCCAGAGGGGACCCCTAATCGCGAAATGTATATAAAATTTGGTATTCCCCCTATTCTATATAGCACATTGTGGCATAAGTACACAAAAACTGATCCCGAATTGCAATGGCCACTACATGGGTCGTTTGATTTACGAAAGGTTCAGTATGTGGAGCAATGTTTGTTTCAGCGTAGGTCTAGACAAGATATGTTTGATTGTGTACGTATGTGGGAGAAAGAGGTGCGTGAACGAATGAAGTGTGAAATAGCCTTGGCGGACAAAGAGCAGCGGAAGGCTGCTAGGGATAAGGCTTTACAGCTGGAGGAGAAGGAGTTGCAGGAAAAGAAAGAGAGGGAGGCACAGGAACGTAATTTGCAAATGAATGGTCAATTCCCTAGTCGACGTCCTCTTTATCCTGTCCTTACTAATGAAGTTGATGATTTTTCATTATTAGATCGTTGCCCGCCTCCGTATGTTCCACCTACGGCCCCAGATGCGGATTCGGATGGAGACGATCAAGGGGGTAGTCGTGTGAGGTTAAATGCCAGTGAAGCCGCGGAACTACGTAGTTTTGCCCGTAAACTTAACTTGAACAAAATAACTATGTCAGAGATTAAAGACCGAATGAGTAGGTGGTCTGAACGAGAACGGTTGTATTTTTTGAGTCAGTTTGGAGATGAAGTTGTAGAACGATTCAGGAAAAATTCAACTGATCTAGAGCCTAAGGATATATCAGTTAATCGTGAGAATATGCGTAAAGGTCTATTTGTTATTTCAGATGCGGATGGGTTTTTCCAACGGTTGATCCAACCACGGGATGAGGCGTCAAGATTACGGGAAGCGAGGAAAGAATCAGAGACGCCTACGCCGGGATTGACGGAGCAATCCAAAGAGTGTTCTATCTTTGGAGCAGATAAGAGTTCTACGATTCATGTTATGCCTATGCGTGAAGCTGCACCTTTGTATGTCCCTCCTAAAGGGTAAGGTACAAGTGATGATAAATTGTCCGGGGATGCAAAGGGTTATTTCGTATATAATTGGGTTTATACACCTTGGAATAGAGCAGATGTTATGGCACTGAAAAATGCTTTGCCTGACCCCCGTAAGAATCCGGCAGCTTTCTATGAAGGAGTGGAAGGGGCTATTTCTTCGTGTGTTATGACGTTAGATGATATTGACCTTTTCTTTGGGTTAATATTGCCCCCTGATATGTGGAGGGCAATTCGTAAATTTGATAATGTAGCGATCCTGGGGGCAGATTGGAAAGCTTTATCCCAAGCTGATTTAGACAGGGAGCCTGCATGTAAGCCATGTCAATTAATTTTAGATCGCCCGACGGCTATTTTGAATAAATTAAAAACGCTCGTCCCCCCTAAAAAGATTGATTGGACTATGCTAGCATCTTGCAAACAGAAAGCGGATGAGTCGGTGTCTGACTTCTTCTCCCGTTTTGAAGAAGCATTTCATGATTACAGTGGGCAATTATTAACAGACGATACGGGTAGGCATTTGTTCATTGATAAGTATGTAGCGAATCTCCTACCGGAGATTGCAAAACGATTAAAGACTAGTGAAAGTTCTTGGACCACGGCGACCCCTGCTTCTTTACTGACTATGGCTCAGTATTATGAATGACAGGAAATAGAGGCTAAAGAAAGTACTGATAAGAAAGCGAAGGAATTGAAGACGAAAGTGATGTTGGCTCAGGTTTATGCTGCACAGCCGAGAGGGAATGATAGAGGTAGATGTGGTTCGTACGGTACGTCTTCCGGCCGCACCGACATTGCTGAGGATCAATGTGCATATTGTAAAGAGTTTGGACATTGGGCCTCAGATTGTCCGGTGCTTCGTGAACAACGTAATCAGCGTGGTCGAGGAGGTGGAAGGACACGGAATAGTTATTCAGGAGCGAGGGGTGGAGCAAGTGATCGTGGCAGGTTTGAAGCGAGGGGTCGTGGTCGGGCTGATGATAATGCTTTTGATAGGTGAAATCAGTATCAGATATCGGAAGGTGAGAATGTGGAGTCTCAGGACTATGTGCATGCATAGGATTGCGTAGGATGGGGTGTGGAATCGGTTGAAGTACCTGTAGATCAAAGAGGTCCATATGTATCAGCGGGTGTTTTGGGTTCTACTGATCAGTTCCTGGTTGATACAGGAGCCACTCGTAGTGCTCTGTCTAAAAACTTGGTTCCAAGGGCTCCCCTGTCTGGCAAAACCATTACATCCATAGGGTTTGATGGAACACCCTCTCTTAGCCCATTGTCACAACCCCTTACATTTTACATTGACAGATTCTTTGGTCCGTGCCCTTTTTTATTGTCACCAAATACTCCAGACAATATTATGGGAATAGATTTGCTCAAATGCTTTCGAGCAACAATACGCTGTGCTCCTGAAGTAGTGCGGGTTATTTTGAATGACAATTACCCAGATGTAGAGAGATTGTGTACTATGCAAGAAATTGAAGCGCTGGCCTCTCTCCCACAAATGCTATGGGCCACTTCAGACACGGATGTGGGACAGATGCTTATTCCCCCAATTCGAATAACTGTCAAGGAGGGAGTGCCTCTGCCTCGTGTACCACAATACAGAATTTCCAGGGAAGGCGAAGTTGCCTTAACTCATATTGTACACGATTTGATTATTGCAGGTGTTGTGGAAGAAGTTCCCTATAATGTCTGTAATAGCCCTATTCTTCCGATCTTAAAGAAAGATACTGATGACAAAGTCTATCGATTTAATATTGATTTGAGGGAAATTAATAAGATTGTAGTGCCCCAGTACCCGGTGGTGTCTGATATTACCACCTTACTTACTCTGATTCCGCCCACTGCTACCACATTCACCGTGATTGACCTAAAAAATGCCTTATTTTCCATTCCCATCCATCCCGATAGCAGATATCTATTTGGTTTCACTTTAAATAATAAATCGTATAGATTTTGTCGAGTTCCTCAAGGTTATACAGAAAGTCCTAGCATTTATAGCCAGGCTCTAAAAAGACAGCTCGATTCTTTTGATTTGCAGCCTGGAGTGGCTCTCATTCAGTATGTCGATGACATTCTACTTGCAGCAGATACGCAAGAAAAGTGTGAGGAGAGTACTCTTGCCTTGCTCTCCTTTCTTTCTCAGAATAATCATAAGGTATCTAGGAAAAAACTTCAATATTGTAGACCAAAGGTGACCTACCTCTGTCATCTTTTGTCTAAGGAGGGGCGTGCATTAACATCTGATCGAATTCAAGCGATTTTAGATACACCAGTCCCCCGCACCCAGAGAGATGTGCGTGCTTTTATAGGCCTAACGTCTTTTTGAGGGCAGTGGATAATGGGGTTTTCACACATTATAAAACCTTTGTTAGCATTATTGTCCAAAACTACACCGATGCCCCTTGAATGGACAGATGAATGCCAGAATGCGTTTGAGCAATTGAGACAAGCCCTTTGTTCTGCACCCGTGTTAGGTACACCAGACTACACGAAGATTTTCACATTGTATGTACACGAGAAGGATGGGTGTCCATTGTCAGTCCTAGTGCAGACCCACGGGGATAAACAGAGGCCCTGCGCGTATTTCTCGGCAATACTGGACCCCGTAGCACGAGGATTACCTGGGTGTTTTCGAGCAGTTGCAGCAACGGCAGCGGCCATACGGCAGAGTGAGGGAATAGTTTTGTCACATAAATTGCTGGTGTTAGTTCCCCATGCGGTAGATGCTCTGTTAAATCAAACAAAGACCCAGTATCTCACGAGTGCACGTTTAACAGGATATGAGCTCACACTGTTGGCACCACACATCACACTAAAGAGATGTGCTACCCTGAACACTGCTACTTTATTGCCGTATCCAGTTGCTGAGGGCCAAGAGGAAGAACACCATGATTGTGTTTTCCTGACTGAAGAACAAACAAAGGGTCGTGTCGACTTACAGGATACGCCACTTCCAGATGTGGATGGGGAACTGTGGGTTGATGGTTCGTGTTTAAGGTGCCAGATGGTACAACTTCCGCAGCATATGCGATCATGACACTAAAGACAGTGGTAGAAGCAGCACGAATACCACAGAAATCGGGCCAGGCAGCGGAACTGATAGCCTTAACAAGAGCATGTGAATTGAGTGCTGGCTTGTGTGTGAACATTTACACTGATAGTCGGTACGCCTTTGGAGTAGCGCATGATTTTGGCCTACTCTGGAGAGAGCGAGGGTTTCTGACTTCACATGGAGTGCACATCATGCACGGAGATCTAGTGCGTGACCTTCTGAATGCGCTACTTTGTCCAAAGAAAGTGGCGATAATCAAATGTAGTGCACATAAGAAAGTGACAGACAAAGTAGGACAAGGAAACGCCTTTGCAGATTGCATAGCGAGGGAAACTGCTATGTTACGAAATGCCTCGCCAATGTATGTAGTGAAATCGCAGGCTGAGCGATGGCATGATGCTAGAGAGGAGATACTAGACATTCAGAAATCAGCGTCTGAAGCTGAACTCGCAACCTGGGCAACGGAGGGAGTGTTGGATGATGAGGGTTGTTGGAGAAGCAAAGATATGGAGAGATGGAAATTGCCTGCAGCTTACTGGCAGACAATGGTCCAAATGACACATGGATTGGCACATGTTGGAGCTCTCGCAATTACTAGATTGCTTACGCGAGTCTGGGAGCATCCTGAGATTGCCAATACGGCCAAAAGAGTAGTGTAGACCTGTCTGATATGCTTGCAACATAATCCTGCTAAAGGGACGTATACTCCGAAAGGAGAGTTTGTTCCACCTACTGCACCGTTTGAAGTGCTACAAATGGATTACATCCAGCTTGAGCGTTGCAATAACCTTAAGTATGTTCTAGTGGTGGTGTGTGCCTTCAGTAAATTGATTGAGGCCTTCCCCACGAAGAATAATACAGCTCTGACAACAGCTAAGGTTTTGCTCAAGGAGTACTTCCCACGCTATGGTGTTTGCAAATTTTTGTGGAGCGATAATGGTCCTCATTTTGTCGGGAAAATTGTGGAATATGTGATGAAGGGATTGGGAATTCAACAGAAATTCCATGCTGTATTCCACCCGCAGTCAGCAGGTCTTGTGGAAAGGTATAATGCTACTCTGAAATTGAAGCTAGCAAAGATTGTGGCATCCACGTCTTTGAAATGGCCGGATGATCTGCCTCTGGCATTGCTATCTATCAGATCAGTGCCCCATTCCCGAACTGGCCTCACACCCTATGAAGTGGTGTTTGGTAGGCCTATGAATATATGGGGAGTTCCTAAGCCTCGATTGTTACATTATGTGCCTTGTATAATGATGAACGATTATTTGGCACGATTAACAAATGATTTACTTTCCATTCATCAACAGGTTCGAGAAGCGCTCCCCGACAATTCCATTGGAGAGGCTCACAATCTTCGTCCTGGCGACCATGTGATGGTCAGGTCCTTTGAGAGAACAAGCAGCTTGGAGCCGAGGTGGCGTGGGCCCGAGCAAGTGCTACTTGCAACACGAACGGCTGTGCGAGTTCCTAACAGGAAAAGATGGGTCCATTCGACTCATTGTCGTCGAGTCTCTCCGGACCTGGTGAGCCCAACTGTGCTGTCTGATTATCGAGACATCTTGGACGAGGAGAAGAGCCCAGCTGTTGCGTCTACTGAATCGGAGGGAGCCTTCCAGGACCACACCATTTTTGGAAAAGAAAGATACAATTTGCGACCAAGAAAAGCAGTTGTTTTGTGCGAGACTGGTTGAGTTACCGCTCCAGGTTTGTGAAACGGAAGCTGGGAATATCAAGGGGGGGGGGATCTGTTCTGCCAAGTGTAGCGACACCCGTCTTGAATCTCGGAGAAAAAACCAACGGCTACCTCGGAGCTCAGCACTCATATTTTTATTTTTTAGTTATTTTTTGAGACATTCTGAACTTTGAACTATGGCATCTTCTGCAATGCGAAATAAGAGAATCCTTGGTGCAGTACTCTTTGTTATGACAATTGTGGTGATAGCTGTGATAGCTTGGGTAGTAGAACTCCTGGTGCCGGCAAGAGAACACTTATTGCCAACTACCCCAATTCCATCTGAACATTTTCATTTTACTCTGCCTTATCACGAAGAACGACACAGACAGACTTATCTGAACAATAGCTTCATCCAGATTCTGCATCACACTCATCACATGACGAACACTTCGAACTGTTGGGTATGTGGGATGTTGCCTGGACATCAAAAGAAAGGAGGCACTCCGCTTATCCCACTTCCTTTTTCCCATAATGGTTCTTGCAATGCTTGGTATACTCTTTTGTTTACTTTGCGATGGCCGACAAAAGGTGGACTACTTTTCTGACTCAACAAGGTCTGTTTTAATGATCGAGATGGTTATCCACAAGCTGAAGGAACTAAATTTGAATGGGAAGAATACCGGCCCGACAATGTATCCTCGCCACGAATCTATAGTAACCAACAAAATGTAAATATGTCTAATCTACATGTAATTACTGTTACTGATACAAAAGCCGACTTGTGTGTCCGAAATAAAGGTACAATCCCAGTAGGAAGAAGTGAATGTAACACTACTCTCACCTTTGACACTCCGAATGGTATCACCTTTGTGGCTTCACGAAACACGTACTTTATCTGTGGAAATAAAGGTTATCACCGTCTCCCTATAGGTTGGTTAGGAACATGTTATATATATTTTGTATTACCCCCGGTGTTTATTGCCCCACCTGTGTATCATAATGATTTCATCCTGTATCACGATTTTATACTGAACAGAGTGAAGAGAGCATTAGCTCTCGATGACGTTGATCAAACTGACACTTCTCTGCAACAGTATGTTGATTTTAATTTAGGCCTCTTCTCATTTGTTGGGGCTGCTTTGAACAGCCGAAAAATAAGACGACTGACACGTGTTGTAGAAGCTGTTGCTAATGAGACAGTTTTTGCTTTAGGGAACCTAACTGAGGAACTTCAGATTACCAGAATTGTGACGCTCCAGAACCGAATGGTTCTAGACGTAGTATTAGCTGACCGTGGGGGTGCATGTCGCATTATCTGAAGTAGTTGCTGTGTATACGTGCCAGATAATTCACATTTTGTATATGATGCAATATCTAAGTTACACAAGATAGCTGCTGAGATAAATCCTGATAATGGTACTTGGACACTTTCGGGGTGGTTTTGGACGTAACTTAGTACTTGGGGTTGGAAGTTGTTGACAATCTTGTGTGTAATAATTGGGATATTATTTTTCCTATGTCTTTGTATTCAATGTGGCCCTATGTTGTGTTCCATGTGCCTTTCTGCTTGTATCCCATCCAGACGAGCTATTACCAAGAATGAACAAATGATTCATAGAGAAGTAGCCAAAATTATGTCCATTGATATTGAGGATGAATACCCTGATTATGTCCATTATGAGGTAGCTTCAGCTGAACGCTAAAAGGGTCGTCTGTCGTAATTTGACGGTGATCGGGTTAGAGTTAAGCTTTGCTACACGCATTCCCCTTAACTTGACTATGGTTTTTGGAAGCCATTTTTAACACACTGGCGGCCATTTCATATGAATGTGTCGCCTCGTGGCCAGCATACCCTTTGTCCTTTCTTTATATCATTGACCATTTGAATTTGCCCAGCAACAGGCTATTTTTAGTACTGGTCAAGCACGCGCATGCGCAGTAAAACCCCTCTGTACTAGTGGACAGTCATCGCTTAGGAATGTCCCTCCAAACTGACCAGTGGTGTTGTAACTCCTCCCATGAGTTGGCTATGTTCCAAAAATGACCATATATGTACCTAAAACTGAGCAAATGTGATCCGCCTACCCTTTTATTGCTGTAAAACTGTATAAAAGATGTCTCGCACCGATGTTCGGTGTGATACTTCTTGCATTACCGAAGGGTGCTGTAGGAATGTACCACCACCCCATGGGGTCTTAATAAACTTGTTTTTTGCATTTTCCAGTTTCCGTACCAACATTCGTTCTATGGTGTAGCGGGTTTTGCGGAGTATGTAGGCCTGGAGAACCCAATACCACAGTCGGGCATGGCTACATAAGGGCTCACAGAGAACAACGGTATGGGCATATATGCAGGAGTAATACATGAGCATTGTGAATGAGGGGGGCACGTGAGTGCCATATTTACTGTGCTTTTCCATTTTTGTAGACACCGACCAGAGGGCGGTTCACGGAACCCATTCTAAGTTAGAGGGTCCAACTATCCCTGATTCTTCCACGGGGCCTGGTAGGCGCGATCTCAAAAGGCCACCTGGTAATGTATGAATGATACACAGGATGGTGCATGTGCAATTGCCGCTTTGAATTCCCAGAGAGACACAGTGAGTAAATGTTTGTATGCGTGCTTTTACCCCATGTGCAACCACATGTACAATAAAGGGAGAATCAAGACGTGCAGAATTCACGCTGACCCAAAAACCCTGATGAATTTGCCGGTAAAGGAAACTTGGCGATGAAACATGTTGGTTGTTTTAAATAAAGCGGGCACACAGCACGGAATAAAGTTGGACTAGCCAGGGTAGCCTAGCTCTTCTTAAGGTGGTGGGACCAGAGCTCAAGTATATGAGTTTGGCATACCACAGTGGGTCACTTACACATAACACACACAGGTTTTTCTTTTTCTGCACTGTTTATATCCCCGTTTTTTTACTGGTTGGCAGTTGCTGATGATGAGATCGTGAGGACACAGGCGAGTACCAGCCTGTAAAGTCCTCCCCCGGGTGTTGCTCCCGTGAGGCTCTGCCAACTTCCCTCCACCTTTTTTTGAAGGCTTCACCCTCTGAGAAAGGTCTAGTGAGGTGTGGGATCAGCACATGGGGTTCATGCACACATACTATCTGTTTTATCTTTTTATCTTCAAAATGGTGACTTTATTTAGCACATGTAGATAGAAGGTTGTACAATACCCTCTGTTGAATAGATTAAGGTATAGCAAGTAGGGGTCTTTGATTCCATACTGCATTAGGGCAGGCCATTGTTTGTTTAAGCCACAAATGGCTGAAACAACATTTTTTAGAAAGAGGCGGTTGAATAGGGAGGTGGGTGCTTTAATTAAGCCTAGTGTCCGTTGATATGTCCTCTTGATAACTGTGCCCTCTACTGAGCCTTACATTTTGTGTATTAAAAGTAGGTACAACTGCTTTGACTTGCCAGGTTCTGGCTGTACCTACTGCCCTTCTTGTTAGTCTACATGTGTGGCGGAATAGGGGTGTTAATCTTACGCCCTGAGGCTGCAACAGTAATTCCCTGCTACATTTTATTATGTTTTGAAGCTTCTACAAAGTACCTGGGAAACATTACATTCTAATGCAAAGCTTCCCCCACTCGGGTGGAGACACCCTGTTGCACAGCGCGAAACATAGACTGTCGTCTATAAACAGTTCATCAAAATTTCATCTCATGTTGGGGTTCCAAAATGTTTAATGTTTCATCAAAAGTTCAAAATAATTCAAAGTTCAAGTATTTCATCCATTGTCAACATAATCCAATCATATAACTTCCCCAATGCATTTCGGGCTGATGACAGAGCCCTTCCTCAGGGGGTTACTCTACAAAAAAGGAACAAATCATAGTATCACTATATCAATCTCAACTTGTATCTATACAGTTACCCAGTAAAGTCATTAAATGCAAGAAACCAAGATTACACGAACGGCAGTGTGTTCAAAACTGCAATATATCTAACCAATATTATGTACAAACTCTTAAACAACCGAGTGAACAATTAACTCCATAAGTGAATCCAGAACGTGCCTAAATGATATCCATGCATAACGTGTGAAGACTTGTGTGAAGTTTATCCCGCTCACCAAACCGTGCAGCATCTAAAATACCGGTGTAAAACAATAACGCTCACGTGAGACCCATACTCACGGCTTGTTTAGACAGTGTGCGTCGCGTTATCTAAAACGGTAAAAGAACGTGTCAAAATTCTAGCAGTACAGAAGTGCCGAGACTGTATCGCTGTCCCCGATGACGGGGTACTTACATGAAAAGGGACTGTAGCGGCGTGTGATCGCCTCGGTGTCGGGAACCCCGAGGGTGTGTTTACTCGTCGGCGCTTATACCACCGTGTGTTAGTATGTGAAAATAAAAAACGGACTCTCATTCAAAAAAGTGAAAACGGGCTGAAATGAAAAAGTGTGGCCATCTTGGATAAGGCAGTGAAGGAAAACGTATGAAAGAGTATATCAAGAAATAGTGTGTCATGATTAGTGTGAATTACTTGTAAACCCATAACTAGGTACAATCGTTCACCACTAAAGATACAACAACACTGTTAGAGACAAATAGAGTACATGTGAAGTTCAACAATGACATTACAGATAACACAGAAATTCAATCCGGTCATTGAGACCGTGTGGCTGCATCGTTGCCAGGTAGCGAATCCAGAAATTCTCTCTTTTGAGTAGAGTTTGTTTGTTGTTGTGAGTGGGGTTGATTTGTTCTAATACCAAAAATTTTAATTGGGCTACAGAGTGTTTTTGTTCAATGAAATGTGAAGCAACGGTGGATTTCAGGTTTCCCGTCCTGATGTTGCTTTTATGTTCAAGTACACGAGTCCTGATCTTCCTTTCTGTGTGGCCAATGTAACACTTGCCACACGGGCATTTAAGCATGTATTTTAGATTAGCTGAGTTGCAGGTGGCATTCACTTTCAATTTTACCGGATAACCTTTCATGGGATGGCTGACAACATTGCCTGGAATACAGTTGTTGCAGTTACTGCAATTATAACAAGGTCGCAGACCTTTGTATGTTGTTGGTTCACTTTGCTGGTTAGTGTTCTTCAGGATTTCTTTAAGGTTGCGTCCCCTGGTATACGCAAACATTGGAGGTTCAGTGAAAATTCCTTGGAAGTCCGGCTCCAGACTTAACAATGGCCAGTGTTTGAGAATTATGTTCTTGAACCGGTTGCTCAAAATGCTGTATTTCGAGACCACCACCATTCTGTCATTCACTGGTTTGACTGTAGTTTGCAACAGTTTCTCTCGTGTCATACCTCCAATGAGGTTAACTGCTGCATCCAAAGTTTGTTGTGGGTAACCACGGTTTTTGAACCTTTCAACCATGTTGTTGACTTCCAGTTGACATCTTTCTTCCGAGGACACTATCCGTTTGACTCGCATCAGTTGTGATAATGGTAAATTACGTTTCAATCCAGGTCTGTGGAAACTCTGATGGTGCAAAAGTGAGTTCCTGTCTGTGGGTTTCCGAAAGATAGTAGTATTCCACTTGCCATTGTCAGATTGTATCTCAACATCTAAAAAATGTACACATGCTTTATTCATGTTCCAAGTAAATTGGATTCGGTCATTGATCCCATTCCAAGAGGTTAGAAAGTCTGTTAGTTCCAACTCTGTTCCTTTCCATAAGATAAAGATATCATCTATGAATCGTAAGAAAAGTTTGCCATTTTCGAGCCACGAACTGTGGTTCAGGATGTGTGTTTCTTCAAACGTTTTCATTACAATGTTCGCGTAGGACGGCGCTGCACAATTTCCCATGGCTGTTCCATTCAACTGGTGAAACCATTGATTGAACACCGTGAAATAACTGTGAAACAGTGTGAAAATCATGAGTTCCATGATTAGTGCTTTCATGTCAGAATCCAAATCAGAATTCGCCAATTCATGTTCAATGGCTGCTATGCCCATGTCATGTGGTATTGATGTGTAGAGTGAACAGACGTCCACCGTACACAACAATAAGTTTTCATCCACTGATGTTCTGGTAACTTCTTCCAACTTGACAAGGAAGTCCGTTGTATCCCTGATGTGTGATCTAGTGTTCAGCACAAAGGGCTGGAGATATCTATCCAGAAATTTGCCAATATGTTCATGCATGGATCCCTTGGTGGATACTATCGGCCTGAATGGTGGTCTGGTAGGATGCTTGTGCATCTTAGGCAACATGTACAGGGTCGGTGGTTTAGGATTCTCTGGTGTTAGGTATCGTCGTGTTCGATCGTTAATAGTCCCATTCTCAAATGCTTGTTTAATGATCTCAAGTAATACTGCTAAGAATTCACCTGTTGGGTCAGCCCTCAGGGGGGCATAGGTGTTCATATCACTGGTGTGTGCCAAGACTTCTTCTTCATAGAATTTAGCGTCCATGATGACTAGGGCGCCACCTTTGTCCGCTGTCTGATAGACTATTGTAGGATTGTTGGCAATCTTTTGTAGAGTGTTCTTCTCAGCATTGGTTAGGTTCTCACGTCTTGCCTTGGCTTGAAATGGCATCTTCAGCAAATCAATTTTAACCATATTTTCAAACATGTCAATAATCTTGTGGCTTACTGGAGCCATGAATGTGCTGCGTAGTCTAAGCCCTCGTAACAGGTCATCATCTGTGTTAGGTGGTGATACTATGTTTTGAAAATAATGTCGCAGTCTGATGTTTCGAACCAGTTTAAACGTGCTCTCCTCTAGTTCCAGCGTGTTGGTTCTGGTTGTTGGTACAAAAGTCTGCCCTTTCTGTAATACTTGTAATTCTTCCTGTGACAAAACGGTGGAGGAAATGTTGATAACCAGATTGTCATGGGTGTTCACCTGCGACGGTAAGGTTTCTTGACTTTTGGCTGTTCTTTTTCTACCTCTGCGGGTTTTGCCCCGCCTGGGTCGGTAGGTTGGTTTTGACCCTCCTCTAAAAAATGCACCGTGGATGTAGAAGTGCTTGGTTGTTGTTCAGTTGGTGTCACTGTCGTTGTGACCCTGGTGGTTTTAGTTGTTCTGCTGTCGCCGTCTGGGGAGGATGTTTCATTCTCAGAGTAGGGATTGTAGGCACGATTAGGGCGTCGGCGGGCGTACACTTCTGCCCAAGTGTACACCTCGCCGAGCTTATAATCAATGGTGTCCCTCTTGTATTTGCGTAGCTTCCGTTCTTGAGTTTCTCGTGAGTGTTTTTCGAGTTGAGTATTCACATCTTCCAATAATGTTGCCAATTCGATGGGATCCATGGCTTCGTCCAGTTCAGTCCTTATGGTCTTGATCTCTTTAGCTAATTCCTCAATAGATTTGGAAAGTTCCTCCACTATCAACAATATTAAATCTAGCGAACATTTGTTGAGGATAGCGAACCATCGCTCAACAAACTTCGCATTGTTTTTACACAAAAGTGGTTTTAGGGGGACCCGTAGGCCCCGTGGGATCCGCTGGGCTCGATGGTACCGCACGAGTGTGCATGCATGTAATTTCTGGTTGCATTCCTTTTTTAGTAAGTAGAGTAGTTGTTTTAAATTGCTCTCAGGGCTTCGAGTGTTGGCAGCAGCAGTGACTTCTTCCTGGATCATGCCATAAATTTTATCGGCGTCACAGGAAGAATTACAAGTATTACAGAAAGGGCAGACTTTTTTACCAACAACCAGAACCAACACGCTGGAACTAGAGGTGAGCACGTTTAAACTGGTTCGAAACATCAGACTGCGACATTATTTTCAAAACATAGTATCACCACCTAACACAGATGATGACCTGTTACGAGGGCTTAGACCACGCAGCACATTCATGGCTCCAGTAAGCCACAAGATTATTGACATGTTTGAAAATATGGTTAAAATTGATTTGCTGAAGATGCCATTTCAAGCCAAGGCAAGACGTGAGAACCTAACCAATGCTGAGAAGAACACTCTACAAAAGATTGCCAACAATCCTACAATAGTCTGTCAGACAGCGGACAAAGGTGGCGCCCTAGTCATCATGGACGCTAAATTCTATGAAGAAGAAGTCTTGGCACACACCAGTGATACGAACACCTATGCCCCCCTGAGGGCTGACCCAACAGGTGAATTCTTAGCAGTATTACTTGAGATCATTAAACAAGCATTTGACAATGGGACTATTAACGATCGAACACGACGATACCTAACACCAGAGAATCCTAAACCACCGACCCTGTACATGTTGCCTAAGATGCACAAGCATCCTACCAGACCACCATTCAGGCCGATAGTATCCACCAAGGGATCCATGCATGAACATATTGGCAAATTTCTGGATAGATATCTCCAGCCCTTTGTGCTGAACACTAGATCACACATCAGGGATACAACGGACTTCCTTGTCAAGTTGGAAGAAGTTACCAGAACATCAGTGGATGAAAACTTATTGTTGTGTACGGTGGACGTCTGTTCACTCTACACATCAATACCACATGACATGGGCATAGCAGCCATTGAACATGAATTGGCGAATTCTGATTTGGATTCTGACATGAAAGCACTAATCATGGAACTCATGATTTTCACACTGTTTCACAGTTATTTCACGGTGTTCAATCAATGGTTTCACCAGTTGAATGGAACAGCCATGGGAAATTGTGCAGCGCCGTCCTACGCGAACATTGTAATGAAAACGTTTGAAGAAACACACATCCTGAACCACAGTTCGTGGCTCGAACATGGCAAACTTTTCTTACGATTCATAGATGATATCTTTATCTTATGGAAAGGAACAGAGTTGGAACTAACAGACTTTCTAACCTCTTGGAATGGGATCAATGACCGAATCCAATTTACTTGGAACATGAATAAAGCATGTATACATTTTTTAGATGTTGAGATACAATCTGACAATGGCAAGTGGAATACTACTATCTTTCGGAAACCCACAGACAGGAACTCACTTTTGCACCATCAGAGTTTCCACAGACCTGGATTGAAACGTAATTTACCAATATCACAACTGATGCGAGTCAAACGCATAGTGTCCTCGGAAGAAAGATGTCAACTGGAAGTCAACAACATGGTTGAAAGGTTAAAAAACCGTGGTTACCCACAACAAACTTTGGATGCAGCAGTTAACCTCATTGGAGGTATGACACGAGAGAAACTGTTGCAAACTACAGTCAAACCAGTGAATGACAGAATGGTGGTGGTCTCGAAATACAGCATTTTGAGCAACCGGTTCAAGAACATAATTCTCAAACACTGGCCATTGTTAAGTCTGGAGCCGGACTTCCAAGGAATTTTCACTGAACCTCCAATGTTTGCGTATACCAGGGGACGCAACCTTAAAGAAATCCTGAAGAACACTAACCAGCAAAGTGAACCAACAACATACAAAGGTCTGCGACCTTGTTATAATTGCAGTAACTGCAACAACTGTATTCCAGGCAATGTTGTCAGCCATCCCATGAAAGGTTATCCGGTAAAATTGAAAGTGAATGCCACCTGCAACTCAGCTAATCTAATATACATGCTTAAATGCCCGTGTGGCAAGTGTTACATTGGCCACACAGAAAGGAAGATCAGGACTCGTGTACTTGAACATAAAAGCAACATCAGGACGGGAAACCTGAAATCCACCGTTGCTTCACATTTCATTGAACAAAAACACTCTGTAGCCCAAATAAAATTTTTGGTATTAGAACAAATCAACCCCACTCACAACAACAAACAAACTCTACTCAAAAGAGAGAATTTCTGGATTCGCTACCTGGCAACGATGCAGCCACACGGTCTCAATGACCGGATTGAATTTCTGTGTTATCTGTAATGTCATTGTTGAACTTCACATGTACTCTATTTGTCTCTAACAGTGTTGTTGTATCTTTAGTGGTGAACGATTGTACCTAGTTATGGGTTTACACGTAATTCACACTAATCATGACACACTATTTCTTGATATACTCTTTCATACGTTTTCCTTCACTGCCTTATCCAAGATGGCCACACTTTTTCATTTCAGCCCGTTTTCACTTTTTTGAATGAGAGTCCGTTTTTTATTTTCACATACTAACACACGGTGGTATAAGCGCCGACGAGTAAACACACCCTCGGGGTTCCCGACACCGAGGCGATCACACGCCGCTACAGTCCCTTTTCATGTAAGTAAACCCGTCATCGGGGACCGCGATACAGTCTCGGCACTTCTGTACTGCTAGAATTTTGACACGTTCTTTTACCCTTTTAGATAACGCGACGCACACTGTCTAAACAAGCCGTGAGTATGGGTCTCACGTGAGCGTTATTGTTTTACACCGGTATTTTAGATGCTGCACGGTTTGGTGAGCGGGATAAACTTCACACGTTATGCATGAATATCATTTAGGCACGTTCTGGATTCACTTATGGAGTTAATTGTTCACTCGGTTGTTTAAGAGTTTGTACATAATATTGGTTAGATATATTGCAGTTTTGAACACACTGCCATTCGTGTAATCTTGGTTTCTTGCATTTAATGACTTTACTGGGTAACTGTGTAGATACAAGTTGAGATTGATATAGTGATACTATGATTTGTTCCTTTTTTGTAGAGTAACCCCCTGAGGAAGGGCTCTGTCATCAGCCCGAAATGCATTGGGGAAGTTATATGATTGGATTATGTTGGCAATGGATGAAATACTTGAACTTTGAATTATTTTGAACTTTTGATGAAACATTAAACATTTTGGAACCCCAACATGAGATGAAATTTTGATGAACTGTTTATAGACAACAGTCTATGTTTCACGCTGTGCAACAGGGTGTCTCCACCCGAGTGGGGGGAGCTTTGCATTAGTTTACAGTTGACCGCTGTGAGGTACAGACAGCGTTTGATCCTGTTGGCACGCTAAAAATCTACACTGTGAGAAAACTATTGAATTATCCAGCTGTGCAGGTCCTTCCCTCATTGTTTTGATTCAAACATTACATTCTCCCTCTACTGAAAAGGGATACTTTTACACAGGTTCGCCCACACTCATATACTTGCAAATGCTTTCAGGATATATCATTCTTAATGTTCCTAGCTTTCTAAAAGTTGCTGTTAGACTGAGAAATAGCTGCAATTAAACGCCCTTGGTTTGTAGGACAGGCGCCATCTTTTAGATCTTTGTAGGACTTTTTTAGCTGTGTATTTATTTCAATGTATTTTTGATTTGCCGATATTAAGGGTGTTTTTGAAGTGTCTGTTATTGTTGCTTTACTTTTATGTTTTTTTTTTTCAAAGACTGAATAAACTTTATATTGATTGATTGAAGCCAAATGTCATTGTCCATTTTTTATGGAAAACTACTTGCCAGAGTGTAGTGAAAATCCCAATGTTCACTTTTTCACAAGTCCACACAATCTGTGCATGCCCTCCTCTCCCTACCCCAGTCTTTGCATTTTCTGTACTCTATCCTACCCTTACTGAAACAGAAATATCTGCTTAATGATGAGGCATGGACTTTTGAGATGGAAATACAGATCCTGCGCATTTTGAACAACAGATAAAAGAAAGCATGCACTGTGTGGAAAAATAAGAACACCATTTCTTCTAGATAGAGGTTGGTCAAATATATTTCCAACATTGAAAAACTGTATTTTTTTTCAAACCCAAAATTGCACGGAATCTTATTGTGAGAAGGTGGCCTGATATGCAGTGCTCACTATTCTAGTGAACACTATGTATCAGTCCAGCAACCCTTATTGATGATTGGTTGTAAGTCAACCTTATAGGCCAGCTATCCTAGTAGCGTGGATACGAGCAGTCTAAGGCTAAAGACTCGAGAGGGCGTGTTAAGCCAGCTGTTATACCACATATACCCCTTGAACACCAAGTGAAAGGACACCACACAAGTGTTATGAAAATAAACAGTTATTTATTAAGAATCACAACAGCCCTGTACTCTTTATGAGGACAGGGTACTAAGCACAAACCAAAACTCTTACAAAAATACTTAAGTTAGCACAGTATATACAAATGCCCGAGGGGCACGGAAAACCATATACTCAGAAAGTGGAATGCGAAATTACTAGCAGGTAAGTACAGTACTAATAGGCTTTGGAATCGCTAGGACTTGACTATAGAATCGTTAGATTACTTCTAGGAGACCCAGGGGACTCGGGTGCAGTGTGTGCAATCTCACGCGAGATGCGGGACAAAGTCTATGGTAGCTAGATTTCACAGAGTTAGTGTTCTCGGGCGAACCCGACCTGGTAGGAGGAAAACGAAAGTGGATTCTGACCCTTGGCTACTGAGGCTATGCTGGGGCACCGAAATGCCGAAGTTACCTAGCCCAGGGGCTGCAGCTGCATAGGACTCAAAGGACGTCGGGAATCCTCGTTGACGGACCAGGAGCCTGGAAGGAAGAAGTTGCTGGCAGGCGACCAGTGAAGAAAGTTCGATGGATCCAAGCCTGGATCGAAGGAAGATGACACCTGAAAGCAGAGGGGACCAAGTTCGTGACTACTAGCCAGTAGTCAGTGGGCACCAGGAGGGCACCGGATGGTAGCCACCTCGACAAGGTGAGTGGGTGACGCTGTGCTCGGAGATCTCACGGACCAGGAGGCGTTGTCGGTGACCAGGATGGAGGAGCGAGCTGTCCCACGAAGATAGAAGCTGTCGGCGTCGCTGGACCCAGGATTGGGCAACAAAGCCTTGGCAAATTCAAGCCCACGCGGTGAACCTAAAATGGCGTCTGGAGTGGACCAGGAGGGTCCGGGGTGCCTCTCTTGAAGAAGGAAGCAAGGGCCAGTCTGGAGCAACCAGACCAGCAGCAGTGATGTCGTCCGGCATCGTTCAGAAGGCCACAAGCCAGCCGGCTAGTAGCCAAACAACGCGGTGCACAGCAAACAGCAGAAGGGCCCCACGCAGATCGTGGAGATGCAGGGAGGCTGATCTTGGGTGCTGGAGCTGCGCAGGGTTGGGGCTTCTCGGACCCCAAAGCACTCACCAGTGGAAGACTCGGTGGGCTTGTTACAAAGAAGTCGTGCAGTCTTGGCGATCGTCGGTCCCTCGAGGTCTCGTCGCACTCACGGTTCTCAGCTTTGCTGTAGAGGTGAGTAGAGGTCAGAGGTGCCAGGGAAGCCGGGTCTCGTCGAGCTGGGTCGTCGGATTCGTGAAGAAGGACTTGCAGCAGACCGCAGTGTTCTTAGGATGATGCCTGCGGATGCAGGGTGACTACTCCTTAGCCACAAGGGAGAATCTTGAGGAAGAAATCTTGAAGTCCTTTCGCAGAAAGTCGTGTCTTGATTCCAAAGATGATCTAATTTGAACAGGGGGCCCGCTCCCATCTTTATACTAAAAAAGGGGGCTGACCCGGTGACTAGGTCCTGCCTATGGGTGGGACTAGGAGGGGGGTGGTTACACCCCTCTGCCATGCCGGACTTCCCCCAGGCCCGGGGCTGGTGTGCCCCTGGAACTGGTTCTGACCGGCCTATGCGTAGTGAGCACCGGGGTGCCACTCAGCAGTCACCTTCCTGTAAAGCCCTGCCTACCCAGGATACACAAAACCATGTCTGGGACGGTGCTAGCACCGCCCCTGACAGGAAACCCTTTGTCCAGGCCTCCCTCGCTGGAAGGACTCCCAGCAGCAGGAGGTCAGACTCGTGTCTGTGGTGGCAGCATCCATTTTGTGGAGCTGAGGCTTCAGTTAACTTTAACCGGGGTTCACAGTTACATACATGTCGTGTCCCTCTAGAAGGGTGGAATGCTAACCCCGTCGCCAGAATTGGCGAGGGGTTAGTATTCCAATTCGTATGACACCTTACTCGACATGTTTTGATAAAGCAATACCAAAGATAGCATTTAACCGCGAGGATTATAATGCACTTAAGAGTATATGTTATGCGATATCATGGAACAGCTATTAGGACTTGGTTCCGCAAGCTGTAGACAGGCTCAGCTCATGCCAGAGCACCATCTCACACGATTCCAAGCACTCTGCCTTCAGGATTGTCAAGGCCTGCCATAGGAGTGACTGATAGGAATCTGTGTGTCCATTTTAGGGTTAGGTATAGGTATACTACACCTACAGCAAAGGGTGATTACACAACTTTGCCCCAGCTGTCATGCAGCCAGTTGTGTCAAATTTAGGAGGCCAGCCAGGGGTGGCATAATACATGCTGCAGTCCCTGGCAGCCCTGGGTACACCTATGCCCTGAGTTACAGGGTCTGATAAGGTGGCCCAGTACCAATTGGAAATGTACCTAGGGTACATGGAATCCATTTTAAAGAGAGAGCAGTAGGCCTGGGGTCCTGATTGGCAGGATCCCAGGTCGACTATGTCCAAAACAAGCTAAAACACAGGGCAAAAAGTTGGGGGCAACCATAGTCAGGAGGTACCTTCCTACACAACCCCCCCCCCCCCCCAAACGAAAGGAGATAAGGCTATCCTTGTCCAGGTAAGCCTCTATTACCTAAGTGGCCATATAAGGAAGGACCAGCTCTGGCTTGGTTTCCCCCTGTGTCATGGTCCACTAGGCAACCCCTCACCCTAAGGGTATCTGAGGGTCTCCACCATAGGGAATCTCTGTCTCTGGTGTGTCTTGGGAAAGAAGAAGGCTGATGCTGGGATGGAGTACTGAAGTGAGGCTCCTCTACCTTTGGGCTCAACTTCCTCCAATCACCATTCATCATGTGTGCCTTTCTTTCTTTAGCTGAGATGCACTGAGCTCTCAGGGTCAGCCTCTGGCTACCTAAAGCTGGAGGCTGAGTCCCTCTGTTTGGCTTACTGGAGGGACAGGTCAGGTCTGGGGTTTTTAGGCCCCATGTTTGGCTGTGCCCAACAGTGTCCAGCTGTGGGAGGTCCCTAACTACTTTTAAGGGGGATCCCTCAGGAGTCTGACTTATTTTCACTTGGCTAGGTTTACCAGCTTCAGTGACCCTAATCTGCTGATTAAGTGGTTCTTTTGGACAGGGGGCCCTTTGGGGTCCACCACTGGCCTCCCTGACCTCTTCAGCCCTGGGCTGACTGAGGCAGGGTAGAGAGGTGCAGGTTACCTGCTCCAGACTGGGTCCCACCTGGGAAGGGTCCCCTGCCATCAGGGGCACTGCCAGGCTAGGCCTGACTACCTCTGGGGCAGTTCCTTCAACAGGGGTAGAGTCAGCTCCCTGAGGAGGCTGGCTCTCACCTAGTGTCTGGGAGGGGGAAGACTCTTCTTCCTCCTCAATGCTCTCTGTTTGAGTGGAGTGATCCATGGTTTCAGGCTTCACAACCTCACTATCTGTTTGAGTAGAGGCTGAGACCATTTCAACCTTGCCAACCTTTCCAGGAGGGCACTCAGTCTGTGTTTGGGCTGTGACTGTCACAGCCCTCCTATCCTGTTCTGGAAAGTCTGTCTGAGCCTGGGCAGTGGCTACCACTGCCCTTCCAACCTTTTCAGGGAGGACTGGTGCTTGGACTGGGGCTGTAGCTATTACTGCCCCACTAACCTGTCTGGATAGGCCTATCATTCTGGAGTGAGTTTCTTGCTCCACTTCAGCCCATGCTGAGAGTTCCAGGTCATTCCCCACTAAGCAATCTACAGGTAGGTTATCTGTCCCTGCCACTCTCATGGGCCCTGTGACATTACCCCAGCTGAGCTTGACTACTGCCATGGGATGCCTTCTCTTCACTCCATGAATGTCTGTCACCTGATAAGTAAAACCAGGGGTCAGTTGAGCAGAGGGGACCAGATGGTCAATCACCATGGTGATGCTGGCCCCTGTGTCTCTGAATGCCTCAACTTTCTGACCATTCACTAAGACCTCTTGTCGATACTTTCCCAAAAGGTGGGGTCCAGTAGTGAAGTTGGCAAACCCCATGCCAGTCTCACAGACAAGAGTGTGGTCAGGGAACCTGGCTAGGCCATAGTCCTCCTGTTGGCCCAGAGTAATGCCCACCACATTCTTGGGGGCACTCCCACCACCTGGGGGATTACCACTAGTGGTAACAGGAGGTTTAGGAGTATTACCTGGGGGTATATTTCCCTTAATACCATTTTTAGGGCAACTGGCATCACTTTTGTAATGACCCACCTGTTTACAGGTATGGCAATAAGGTTTCTTCTGTTCTGAAGGAGTGTTCTGGGACCCACCACCCTTGTTGGAGTTTTGGGGCCCTTGGGAAGTCTTCTCTGTGGATTTATCCCCACCCTTCTCTTGAGGCTTGGTTGATTCCTTTTTCTGGTCACCACCCTGGTTTTTAGGCCTGACCCTGGTTCTGACCCATTTGTCTGCCCTCTTACCCAATTCCTGTGGAGAGGTCAGATCAGAGTCTACCAGGTGCTGATGTAATAACTGGTTCTGACAATTATTTAAGCTTTGCTCCCTCATAATTAGATTATACAATCCTTTAAAATCAGTAACCTTACTACCCAGTAGCCAGCCTTCAAAAGCCTTAGTGGCACAATCAACAAAGTCAGTCCAATCTTGAGACTGAGTTTTCTGGGTGTCTCTGAACAGCATCCTGTATTGTTCAGTGGTTAAACCAAACCCATCAACCAGTGTATTCTTCAAGATTTGGTAATTGTTAGCATCCTCCACCCTTGTGGTGAGGAGCTTATCTCTACCTTTACCATCAAAGGAGAGCCACAAGATAGCTGCCCACTGACTTTGGGGAACACCCTGCACAGTGCAGGCTCTCTCCAAAGCAGTAATCCATTTGTGGATGTCATCCCCTTCTTTAAAGGGGGGCACTATCTTATTCAGGTGTTTTGTATCAAAACTCCTTTCCCTATTGCTAGGTTTATTGCTGCCACCAGTGGGCTGTAGCCCACATAATTCTTGCTCTCTAGCAAGGGCAAGTCTCTCTTTGGCCAGGGCAAGTTCTTCCCTTTCAATCCTCAGTTTGATTGCCCTTTCTTCAGCTTCATACACTCTCCTCTTAGGGGAAGACATCCCTCTGTGAGAAGAGTTGAGAGAGCCATTGGTTCGAAGGGATCTGTTAGAGCCTCTTGATAGAGACCTAACTCGTCCATTCCCAATGTTAAGCTGACCTGAGAGTGGGCCCAGGAGTCCCCTAGTACCAAGCTCATGTCTGCTTAAGTTGGACCTGGTTAGTCTATTGACTTCTACCTGTCCCTTATCTGCCTCATCCCCTGACAACTGGTCCTCATCCTCATCCTCAGCATCATCTGCTTCCTGGAGGGGATGGACCTGGCTATCAAAGGGTCCCTGTAAGGAGGGCAAACTCCCCTCTGGATTAGAAGGGTCTGGGTTACCAGCCCTACTGGCATCATAAGCCTCTAAGAGACCAATCAGAAAGGAGGTGGTGGGGTTAGACCCCTGTTTTAGCTTCCTGAGGGTACACACTTGTCTCATCTCATGGAAGCTAAGAGCAGCATATTTTGAAGTAAGGACCTGTGGAGGGTCCACTGACACAAGGGGATACTCAGAGTTTCCTCCTTTGTCTGACATGCTGATTCTAGTGTGGTGTAAGTGATGCACCTACCTACACTATGTGTTTACCTACTGATCCCTTGCTAAGAGTTGCAGCCAAGGTGTGCTAAGCCTTGAGGAGCTGCAACAGCTGGTTCAGTAGAACTCAGAGTATTCTAAGCTTAGTTATATGTACTAACAGTACTTATGTGATCTTTCAACAAGATATTCTTAGGATACATGTGGTAAAACAACAGCAAGCTCAAATCCCAACCGCTGCCACCAATGTGAGAAGGTGGCCTGATATGCAGTGCTCACTATTCTAGTGAACACTATGTATCAGTCCAGCAACCCTTATTGATGATTGGTTGTAAGTCAACCTTATAGGCCAGCTATCCTAGTAGCGTGGATACGAGCAGTCTAAGGCTAAAGACTCGAGAGGGCGTGTTAAGCCAGCTGTTATACCACATATACCCCTTGAACACCAAGTGAAAGGACACCACACAAGTGTTATGAAAATAAACAGTTATTTATTAAGAATCACAACAGCCCTGTACTCTTTATGAGGACAGGGTACTAAGCACAAACCAAAACTCTTACAAAAATACTTAAGTTAGCACAGTATATACAAATGCCCGAGGGGCACGGAAAACCATATACTCAGAAAGTGGAATGCGAAATTACTAGCAGGTAAGTACAGTACTAATAGGCTTTGGAATCGCTAGGACTTGACTATAGAATCGTTAGATTACTTCTAGGAGACCCAGGGGACTCGGGTGCAGTGTGTGCACTCTCACGCGAGATGCGGGACAAAGTCTATGGTAGCTAGATTTCACAGAGTTAGTGTTCTCGGGCGAACCCGACCTGGTAGGAGGAAAACGAAAGTGGATTCTGACCCTTGGCTACTGAGGCTATGCTGGGGCACCGAAATGCCGAAGTTACCTAGCCCAGGGGCTGCAGCTGCATAGGACTCAAAGGACGTCGGGAATCCTCGTTGACGGACCAGGAGCCTGGAAGGAAGAAGTTGCTGGCAGGCGACCAGTGAAGAAAGTTCGATGGATCCAAGCCTGGATCGAAGGAAGATGACACCTGAAAGCAGAGGGGACCAAGTTTGTGACTACTAGCCAGTAGTCAGTGGGCACCAGGAGGGCACCGGATGGTAGCCACCTCGACAAGGTGAGTGGGTGACGCTGTGCTCGGAGATCTCACGGACCAGGAGGCGTTGTCGGCGACCAGGATGGAGGAGCGAGCTGTCCCACGAAGATAGAAGCTGTCGGCGTCGCTGGACCCAGGATTGGGCAACAAAGCCTTGGCAAATTCAAGCCCACGCGGTGAACCTAAAATGGCGTCTGGAGAGGACCAGGAGGGTCCGGGGTGCCTCTCTTGAAGAAGGAAGCAAGGGCCAGTCTGGAGCAACCAGACCAGCAGCAGTGATGTCGTCGGGCGTCGTTCAGAAGGCCACAAGCCAGCCGGCTAGTAGCCAAACAACGCGGTGCACAGCAAACAGCAGAAGGGCCCCACGCAGATCGTGGAGATGCAGGGAGGCTGATCTTGGGTGCTGGAGCTGCGCAGGGTTGGGGCTTCTCGGACCCCAAAGCACTCACCAGTGGAAGACTCGGTGGGCTTGTTACAAAGAAGTCGTGCAGTCTTGGCGATCGCCGGTCCCTCGAGGTCTCGTCGCACTCACGGTTCTCAGCTTTGCTGTAGAGGTGAGTAGAGGTCAGAGGTGCCAGGGAAGCCGGGTCTCGTCGAGCTGGGTCGTCGGATTCGTGAAGAAGGACTTGCAGCAGACCGCAGTGTTCTTAGGATGGTGCCTGCGGATGCAGGGTGACTACTCCTTAGCCACAAGGGAGAATCTTGAGGAAGAAATCTTGAAGTCCTTTCGCAGAAAGTCGTGTCTTGATTCCAAAGATGATCTAATTTGAACAGGGGGCCCGCTCCCATCTTTATACTAAAAAAGGGGGCTGACCCGGTGACTAGGTCCTGCCTATGGATGGGACTAGGAGGGGGTGGTTACACCCCTCTGCCATGCCGGACTTCCCCCAGGCCAGGGGCTGGTGTGCCCCTGGAACTGGTTCTGACCGGCCTATGCGTAGTGAGCACCGGGGTGCCACTCAGCAGTCACCTTCCTGTAAAGCCCTGCCTACCCAGGATACACAAAACCATGTCTGGGACGGTGCTAGCACCGCCACTGACAGGAAACCCTTTGTCCAGGCCTCCCTCGCTGGAAGGACTCCCAGCAGCAGGAGGTCAGACTCGTGTCTGTGGTGGCAGCATCCATTTTGTGGAGCTGAGGCTTCAGTTAACTTTAACCGGGGTTCACAGTTACATACATGTCGTGTCCCTCTAGAAGGGTGGAATGCTAACCCCGTCGCCAGAATTGGCGAGGGGTTAGTATTACAATTCGTATGACACCTTACTCGACATGTTTTGATAAAGCAATACCAAAGATAGCATTTAACCGCGAGGATTATAATGCACTTAAGAGTATATGGTATGCGATATCATGGAACAGCTATTAGGACTTGGTTCTGCAAGCTGTAGACAGGCTCAGCTCATGCCGGAGCACCATCTCACACGATTCCAAGGACTCTGCCTTCAGGATTGTCAAGGCCTGCCATAGGAGTGACTGATAGGAATCTGTGTGTCCATTTTAGGGTTAGGTATAGGTATACTACACCTACAGCACAGGGTGATTACACGACTTTGCCCCAGCTGTCATGCAGCCAGTTGTGTCAAATTTAGGAGGCCAGCCAGGGGTGGCATAATACATGCTGCAGTCCCTGGCAGCCCTGGGTACACCTATGCCCTGAGTTACAGGGTCTGATAAGGTGGCCCAGTACCAGTTGGAAATGTACCTAGGGTACATGGAATCCATTTTAAAGAGAGAGCAGTAGGCCTGGGGTCCTGATTGGCAGGATCCCAGGTCGACTATGTCCAAAACAAGCTAAAACACAGGGCAAAAAGTTGGGGGCAACCATAGTCAGGAGGTACCTTCCTACACAACCCCCCCCCCCAAACGAAAGGAGATAAGGCTATCCTTGTCCAGGTACGCCTCTATTACCTAAGTGGCCATATAAGGAAGGACCAGCTCTGGCTTGGTTTCCCCCTGTGTCATGGTCCACTAGGCAACCCCTCACCCTAAGGGTATCTGAGGGTCTCCACCATAGGGAATCTCTGTCTCTGGTGTGTCTTGGGAAAGAAGAAGGCTGATGCTGGGTTGGAGTACTGAAGTGAGGCTCCTCTACCTTTGGGCTCAACTTCCTCCAATCACCATTCATCATGTGTGCCTTTCTTTCTTTAGCTGAGATGCACTGAGCTCTCAGGGTCAGCCTCTGGCTACCTAAAGCTGGAGGCTGAGTCCCTCTGTTTGGCTTACTGGAGGGACAGGTCAGGTCTGGGGTTTTTAGGCCCCATGTTTGGCTGTGCCCAACAGTGTCCAGCTGTGGGAGGTCCCTAACTACTTTTAAGGGGGATCCCTCAGGAGTCTGACTTATTTTCACTTGGCTAGGTTTACCAGCTTCAGTGACCCTAATCTGCTGATTACGTGGTTCTTTTGGACAGGGGGCCCTTTGGGGTCCACCACTGGCCTCCCTGACCTCTTCAGCCCTGGGCTGACTGAGGCAGAGTAGAGAGGTGCAGGTTACCTGCTCCAGACTGGGTCCCACCTGGGAAGGGTCCCCTGCCATCAGGGGCACTGCCAGGCTAGGCCTGACTACCTCTGGGGCAGTTCCTTCAACAGGGGTAGAGTCAGCTCCCTGAGGAGGCTGGCTCTCACCTAGTGTCTGGGAGGGGGAAGACTCTTCTTCCTCCTCAATGCTCTCTGTTTGAGTGGAGTGATCCATGGTTTCAGGCTTCACAACCTCACTATCTGTTTGAGTAGAGGCTGAGACCATTTCAACCTTGCCAACCTTTCCAGGAGGGCACTCAGTCTGTGTTTGGGCTGTGACTGTCACAGCCCTCCTATCCTGTTCTGGAAAGTCTGTCTGAGCCTGGGCAGTGGCTACCACTGCCCTTCCAACCTTTTCAGGGAGGACTGGTGCTTGGACTGGGGCTGTAGCTATTACTGCCCCACTAACCTGTCTGGATAGGCCTATCATTCTGGAGTGAGTTTCTTGCTCCACTTCAGCCCATGCTGAGAGTTCCAGGTCATTCCCCAGTAAGCAATCTACAGGTAGGTTATCTGTCACTGCCACTCTCATGGGCCCTGTGACATTACCCCAGCTGAGCTTGACTACTGCCATGGGATGCCTTCTCTTCACTCCATGAATGTCTGTCACCTGATAAGTAAAACCAGGGGTCAGTTGAGCAGAGGGGACCAGATGGTCAATCACCATGGTGATGCTGGCCCCTGTGTCTCTGAATGCCTCAACTTTCTGACCATTCACTAAGACCTCTTGTCGATACTTTCCCAAAAGGTGGGGTCCAGTAGTGAAGTTGGCAAACCCCATGCCAGTCTCACAGACAAGAGTGTGGTCAGGGAACCTGGCTAGGCCATAGTCCTCCTGTTGGCCCAGAGTAATGCCCACCACATTCTTGGGGGCACTCCCACCACCTGGGGGATTACCACTAGTGGTAACAGGAGGTTTAGGAGTATTACCTGGGGGTATATTTCCCTTATTACCATTTTTAGGGCAACTGGCATCACTTTTGTAATGACCCACCTGTTTACAGGTATGGCAATAAGGTTTCTTCTGTTCTGAAGGAGTGTTCTGGGACCCACCACCCTTGTTGGAGTTTTGGGGCCCTTGGGAAGTCTTCTCTGTGGATTTATCCCCACCCTTCTCTTGAGGCTTAGTTGATTCCTTTTTCTGGTCACCACCCTGGTTTTTAGGCCTGACCCTGGTTCTGACCCATTTGTCTGCCCTCTTACCCAATTCCTGTGGAGAGGTCAGATCAGAGTCTACCAGGTGCTGATGTAATAACTGGTTCTGACAATTATTTAAGATTTGCTCCCTCATAATTAGATTATACAATCCTTTAAAATCAGTAACCTTACTACCCAGTAGCCAGCCTTCAAAAGCCTTAGTGGCACAATCAACAAAGTCAGTCCAATCTTGAGACTGAGTTTTCTGGGTGTCTCTGAACAGCATCCTGTATTGTTCAGTGGTTAAACCAAACCCATCAACCAGTGTATTCTTCAAGATTTGGTAATTGTTAGCATCCTCCACCCTTGTGGTGAGGAGCTTATCTCTACCTTTACCATCAAAGGAGAGCCACAAGATAGCTGCCCACTGACTTTGGGGAACACCCTGCACAGTGCAGGCTCTCTCCAAAGCAGTAATCCATTTGTGGATGTCATCCCCTTCTTTAAAGGGGGGCACTATCTTATTCAGGTGTTTTGTATCAAAACTCCTTTCCCTATTGCTAGGTTTATTGCTGCCACCAGTGGGCTGTAGCCCACATAATTCTTGCTCTCTAGCAAGGGCAAGTCTCTCTTTGGCCAGGGCAAGTTCTTCCCTTTCAATCCTCAGTTTGATTGCCCTTTCTTCAGCTTCATACACTCTCCTCTTAGGGGAAGACATCCCTCTGTGAGAAGAGTTGAGAGAGCCATTGGTTCGAAGGGATCTGTTAGAGCCTCTTGATAGAGACCTAACTCGTCCATTCCCAATGTTAAGCTGACCTGAGAGTGGGCCCAGGAGTCCCCTAGTACCAAGCTCATGTCTGCTTAAGTTGGACCTGGTTAGTCTATTGACTTCTACCTGTCCCTTATCTGCCTCATCCCCTGACAACTGGTCCTCATCCTCATCCTCAGCATCATCTGCTTCCTGGAGGGGATGGTCCTGGCTATCAAAGGGTCCCTGTAAGGAGGGCAAACTCCCCTCTGGATTAGAAGGGTCTGGGTTACCAGCCCTACTGGCATCATAAGCCTCTAAGAGACCAATCAGAAAGGAGGTGGTGGGGTTAGACCCCTGTTTTAGCTTCCTGAGGGTACACACTTGTCTCATCTCATGGAAGCTAAGAGCAGCATATTTTGAAGTAAGGACCTGTGGAGGGTCCACTGACACAAGGGGATACTCAGAGTTTCCTCCTTTGTCTGACATGCTGATTCTAGTGTGGTGTAAGTGATGCACCTACCTACACTATGTGTTTACCTACTGATCCCTTGCTAAGAGTTGCAGCCAAGGTGTGCTAAGCCTTGAGGAGCTGCAACAGCTGGTTCAGTAGAACTCAGAGTATTCTAAGCTTAGTTATATGTACTAACAGTACTTATGTTATCTTTCAACAAGATATTCTTAGGATACATGTGGTAAAACAACAGCAAGCTCAAATCCCAACAGCTGCCACCAATGTGAGAAGGTGGCCTGATATGCAGTGCTCACTATTCTAGTGAACACTATGTATCAGTCCAGCAACCCTTATTGATGATTGGTTGTAAGTCAACCTTATAGGCCAGCTATCCTAGTAGCGTGGATACGAGCAGTCT
Organism: Lissotriton vulgaris; assembly: GCF_964263255.1. Taxonomy (NCBI): domain Eukaryota; kingdom Metazoa; phylum Chordata; class Amphibia; order Caudata; family Salamandridae; genus Lissotriton; species Lissotriton vulgaris. The sequence goes on from NC_141694.1 coordinate 886,936,793, forward strand.
AAGGCTAAAGACTCGAGAGGGCGTGTTAAGCCAGCTGTTATACCACATATACCCCTTGAACACCAAGTGAAAGGACACCACACAAGTGTTATGAAAATAAACAGTTATTTATTAAGAATCACAACAGCCCTGTACTCTTTATGAGGACAGGGTACTAAGCACAAACCAAAACTCTTACAAAAATACTTAAGTTAGCACAGTATATACAAATGCCCGAGGGGCACGGAAAACCATATACTCAGAAAGTGGAATGCGAAATTACTAGCAGGTAAGTACAGTACTAATAGGCTTTGGAATCGCTAGGACTTGACTATAGAATCGTTAGATTACTTCTAGGAGACCCAGGGGACTCGGGTGCAGTGTGTGCACTCTCACGCGAGATGCGGGACAAAGTCTATGGTAGCTAGATTTCACAGAGTTAGTGTTCTCGGGCGAACCCGACCTGGTAGGAGGAAAACGAAAGTGGATTCTGACCCTTGGCTACTGAGGCTATGCTGGGGCACCGAAATGCCGAAGTTACCTAGCCCAGGGGCTGCAGCTGCATAGGACTCAAAGGACGTCGGGAATCCTCGTTGACGGACCAGGAGCCTGGAAGGAAGAAGTTGCTGGCAGGCGACCAGTGAAGAAAGTTCGATGGATCCAAGCCTGGATCGAAGGAAGATGACACCTGAAAGCAGAGGGGACCAAGTTCGTGACTACTAGCCAGTAGTCAGTGGGCACCAGGAGGGCACCGGATGGTAGCCACCTCGACAAGGTGAGTGGGTGACGCTGTGCTCGGAGATCTCACGGACCAGGAGGCGTTGTCGGCGACCAAGATGGAGGAGCGAGCTGTCCCACGAAGATAGAAGCTGTCGGCGTCGCTGGACCCAGGATTGGGCAACAAAGCCTTGGCAAATTCAAGCCCACGCGGTGAACCTAAAATGGCGTCTGGAGTGGACCAGGAGGGTCCGGGGTGCCTCTCTTGAAGAAGGAAGCAAGGGCCAGTCTGGAGCAACCAGACCAGCAGCAGTGATGTTGTCGGGCGTCGTTCAGAAGGCCACAAGCCAGCCGGCTAGTAGCCAAACAACGCGGTGCACAGCAAACAGCAGAAGGGCCCCACGCAGATCGTGGAGATGCAGGGAGGCTGATCTTGGGTGCTGGAGCTGCGCAGGGTTGGGGCTTCTCGGACCCCAAAGCACTCACCAGTGGAAGACTCGGTGGGCTTGTTACAAAGAAGTCGTGCAGTCTTGGCGATCGCCGGTCCCTCGAGGTCTCGTCGCACTCACGGTTCTCAGCTTTGCTGTAGAGGTGAGTAGAGGTCAGAGGTGCCAGGGAAGCCGGGTCTCGTCGAGCTGGGTCGTCGGATTCGTGAAGAAGGACTTGCAGCAGACCGCAGTGTTCTTAGGATGGTGCCTGCGGATGCAGGGTGACTACTCCTTAGCCACAAGGGAGAATCTTGAGGAAGAAATCTTGAAGTCCTTTCGCAGAAAGTCGTGTCTTGATTCCAAAGATGATCTAATTTGAACAGGGGGCCCGCTCCCATCTTTATACTAAAAAAGGGGGCTGACCCGGTGACTAGGTCCTGCCTATGGGTGGGACTAGGAGGGGGTGGTTACACCCCTCTGCCATGCCGGACTTCCCCCAAGCCAGGGGCTGGTGTGCCCCTGGAACTGGTTCTGACCGGCCTATGCGTAGTGAGCACCAGGGTGCCACTCAGCAGTCACCTTCCTGTAAAGCCCTGCCTACCCAGGATACACAAAACCATGTCTGGGACGGTGCTAGCACCGCCACTGACAGGAAACCCTTTGTCCAGGCCTCCCTCGCTGGAAGGACTCCCAGCAGCAGGAGGTCAGACTCGTGTCTGTGGTGGCAGCATCCATTTTGTGGAGCTGAGGCTTCAGTTAACTTTAACCGGGGTTCACAGTTACATACATGTCGTGTCCCTCTAGAAGGGTGGAATGCTAACCCCGTCACCAGAATTGGCGAGGGGTTAGTATTCCAATTCGTATGACACCTTACTCGACATGTTTTGATAAAGCAATACCAAAGATAGCATTTAACCGCGAGGATTATAATGCACTTAAGAGTATATGGTATGCGATATCATGGAACAGCTATTAGGACTTGGTTCCGCAAGCTGTAGACAGGCTCAGCTCATGCCGGAGCAACATCTCACACGATTCCAAGGACTCTGCCTTCAGGATTGTCAAGGCCTGCCATAGGAGTGACTGATAGGAATCTGTGTGTCCATTTTAGGGTTAGGTATAGGTATACTACACCTACAGCAAAGGGTGATTACACGACTTTGCCCCAGCTGTCATGCAGCCAGTTGTGTCAAATTTAGGAGGCCAGCCAGGGGTGGCATAATACATGCTGCAGTCCCTGGCAGCCCTGGGTACACCTATGCCCTGAGTTACAGGGTCTGATAAGGTGGCCCAGTACCAGTTGGAAATGTACCTAGGGTACATGGAATCCATTTTAAAGAGAGAGCAGTAGGCCTGGGGTCCTGATTGGCAGGATCCCAGGTCGACTATGTCCAAAACAAGCTAAAACACAGGGCAAAAAGTTGGGGGCAACCATAGTCAGGAGGTACCTTCCTACACAACCCCCCCCCCCCAAACGAAAGGAGATAAGGCTATCCTTGTCCAGGTAAGCCTCTATTACCTAAGTGGCCATATAAGGAAGGACCAGCTCTGGCTTGGTTTCCCCCTGTGTCATGGTCCACTAGGCAACCCCTCACCCTAAGGGTATCTGAGGGTCTCCACCATAGGGAATCTCTGTCTCTGGTGTGTCTTGGGAAAGAAGAAGGCTGATGCTGGGATGGAGTACTGAAGTGAGGCTCCTCTACCTTTGGGCTCAACTTCCTCCAATCACCATTCATCATGTGTGCCTTTCTTTCTTTAGCTGAGATGCACTGAGCTCTCAGGGTCAGCCTCTGGCTACCTAAAGCTGGAGGCTGAGTCCCTCTGTTTGGCTTACTGGAGGGACAGGTCAGGTCTGGGGTTTTTAGGCCCCATGTTTGGCTGTGCCCAACAGTGTCCAGCTGTGGGAGGTCCCTAACTACTTTTAAGGGGGATCCCTCAGGAGTCTGACTTATTTTCACTTGGCTAGGTTTACCAGCTTCAGTGACCCTAATCTGCTGATTAAGTGGTTCTTTTGGACAGGGGGCCCTTTGGGGTCCACCACTGGCCTCCCTGACCTCTTCAGCCCTGGGCTGACTGAGGCAGAGTAGAGAGGTGCAGGTTACCTGCTCCAGACTGGGTCCCACCTGGGAAGGGTCCCCTGCCATCAGGGGCACTGCCAGGCTAGGCCTGACTACCTCTGGGGCAGTTCCTTCAACAGGGGTAGAGTCAGCTCCCTGAGGAGGCTGGCTCTCACCTAGTGTCTGGGAGGGGGAAGACTCTTCTTCCTCCTCAATGCTCTCTGTTTGAGTGGAGTGATCCATGGTTTCAGGCTTCACAACCTCACTATCTGTTTGAGTAGAGGCTGAGACCATTTCAACCTTGCCAACCTTTCCAGGAGGGCACTCAGTCTGTGTTTGGGCTGTGACTGTCACAGCCCTCCTATCCTGTTCTGGAAAGTCTGTCTGAGCCTGGGCAGTGGCTACCACTGCCCTTCCAACCTTTTCAGGGAGGACTGGTGCTTGGACTGGGGCTGTAGCTATTACTGCCCCACTAACCTGTCTGGATAGGCCTATCATTCTGGAGTGAGTTTCTTGCTCCACTTCAGCCCATGCTGAGAGTTCCAGGTCATTCCCCAGTAAGCAATCTACAGGTAGGTTATCTGTCACTGCCACTCTCATGGGCCCTGTGACATTACCCCAGCTGAGCTTGACTACTGCCATGGGATGCCTTCTCTTCACTCCATGAATGTCTGTCACCTGATAAGTAAAACCAGGGGTCAGTTGAGCAGAGGGGACCAGATGGTCAATCACCATGGTGATGCTGGCCCCTGTGTCTCTGAATGCCTCAACTTTCTGACCATTCACTAAGACCTCTTGTCGATACTTTCCCAAAAGGTGGGGTCCAGTAGTGAAGTTGGCAAACCCCATGCCAGTCTCACAGACAAGAGTGTGGTCAGGGAACCTGGCTAGGCCATAGTCCTCCTGTTGGCCCAGAGTAATGCCCACCACATTCTTGGGGGCACTCCCACCACCTGGGGGATTACCACTAGTGGTAACAGGAGGTTTAGGAGTATTACCTGGGGGTATATTTCCCTTATTACCATTTTTAGGGCAACTGGCATCACTTTTGTAATGACCCACCTGTTTACAGGTATGGCAATAAGGTTTCTTCTGTTCTGAAGGAGTGTTCTGGGACCCACCACCCTTGTTGGAGTTTTGGGGCCCTTGGGAAGTCTTCTCTGTGGATTTATCCCCACCCTTCTCTTGAGGCTTAGTTGATTCCTTTTTCTGGTCACCACCCTGGTTTTTAGGCCTGACCCTGGTTCTGACCCATTTGTCTGCCCTCTTACCCAATTCCTGTGGAGAGGTCAGATCAGAGTCTACCAGGTGCTGATGTAATAACTGGTTCTGACAATTATTTAAGATTTGCTCCCTCATAATTAGATTATACAATCCTTTAAAATCAGTAACCTTACTACCCAGTAGCCAGCCTTCAAAAGCCTTAGTGGCACAATCAACAAAGTCAGTCCAATCTTGAGACTGAGTTTTCTGGGTGTCTCTGAACAGCATCCTGTATTGTTCAGTGGTTAAACCAAACCCATCAACCAGTGTATTCTTCAAGATTTGGTAATTGTTAGCATCCTCCACCCTTGTGGTGAGGAGCTTATCTCTACCTTTACCATCAAAGGAGAGCCACAAGATAGCTGCCCACTGACTTTGGGGAACACCCTGCACAGTGCAGGCTCTCTCCAAAGCAGTAATCCATTTGTGGATGTCATCCCCTTCTTTAAAGGGGGGCACTATCTTATTCAGGTGTTTTGTATCAAAACTCCTTTCCCTATTGCTAGGTTTATTGCTGCCACCAGTGGGCTGTAGCCCACATAATTCTTGCTCTCTAGCAAGGGCAAGTCTCTCTTTGGCCAGGGCAAGTTCTTCCCTTTCAATCCTCAGTTTGATTGCCCTTTCTTCAGCTTCATACACTCTCCTCTTAGGGGAAGACATCCCTCTGTGAGAAGAGTTGAGAGAGCCATTGGTTCGAAGGGATCTGTTAGAGCCTCTTGATAGAGACCTAACTCGTCCATTCCCAATGTTAAGCTGACCTGAGAGTGGGCCCAGGAGTCCCCTAGTACCAAGCTCATGTCTGCTTAAGTTGGACCTGGTTAGTCTATTGACTTCTACCTGTCCCTTATCTGCCTCATCCCCTGACAACTGGTCCTCATCCTCATCCTCAGCATCATCTGCTTCCTGGAGGGGATGGTCCTGGCTATCAAAGGGTCCCTGTAAGGAGGGCAAACTCCCCTCTGGATTAGAAGGGTCTGGGTTACCAGCCCTACTGGCATCATAAGCCTCTAAGAGACCAATCAGAAAGGAGGTGGTGGGGTTAGACCCCTGTTTTAGCTTCCTGAGGGTACACACTTGTCTCATCTCATGGAAGCTAAGAGCAGCATATTTTGAAGTAAGGACCTGTGGAGGGTCCACTGACACAAGGGGATACTCAGAGTTTCCTCCTTTGTCTGACATGCTGATTCTAGTGTGGTGTAAGTGATGCACCTACCTACACTATGTGTTTACCTACTGATCCCTTGCTAAGAGTTGCAGCCAAGGTGTGCTAAGCCTTGAGGAGCTGCAACAGCTGGTTCAGTAGAACTCAGAGTATTCTAAGCTTAGTTATATGTACTAACAGTACTTATGTTATCTTTCAACAAGATATTCTTAGGATACATGTGGTAAAACAACAGCAAGCTCAAATCCCAACAGCTGCCACCAATGTGAGAAGGTGGCCTGATATGCAGTGCTCACTATTCTAGTGAACACTATGTATCAGTCCAGCAACCCTTATTGATGATTGGTTGTAAGTCAACCTTATAGGCCAGCTATCCTAGTAGCGTGGATACGAGCAGTCTAAGGCTAAAGACTCGAGAGGGCGTGTTAAGCCAGCTGTTATACCACATATACCCCTTGAACACCAAGTGAAAGGACACCACACAAGTGTTATGAAAATAAACAGTTATTTATTAAGAATCACAACAGCCCTGTACTCTTTATGAGGACAGGGTACTAAGCACAAACCAAAACTCTTACAAAAATACTTAAGTTAGCACAGTATATACAAATGCCCGAGGGGCACGGAAAACCATATACTCAGAAAGTGGAATGCGAAATTACTAGCAGGTAAGTACAGTACTAATAGGCTTTGGAATCGCTAGGACTTGACTATAGAATCGTTAGATTACTTCTAGGAGACCCAGGGGACTCGGGTGCAGTGTGTGCACTCTCACGCGAGATGCGGGACAAAGTCTATGGTAGCTAGATTTCACAGAGTTAGTGTTCTCGGGCGAACCCGACCTGGTAGGAGGAAAACGAAAGTGGATTCTGACCCTTGGCTACTGAGGCTATGCTGGGGCACCGAAATGCCGAAGTTACCTAGCCCAGGGGCTGCAGCTGCATAGGACTCAAAGGACGTCGGGAATCCTCGTTGACGGACCAGGAGCCTGGAAGGAAGAAGTTGCTGGCAGGCGACCAGTGAAGAAAGTTCGATGGATCCAAGCCTGGATCGAAGGAAGATGACACCTGAAAGCAGAGGGGACCAAGTTCGTGACTACTAGCCAGTAGTCAGTGGGCACCAGGAGGGCACCGGATGGTAGCCACCTCGACAAGGTGAGTGGGTGACGCTGTGCTCGGAGATCTCACGGACCAGGAGGCGTTGTCGGCGACCAAGATGGAGGAGCGAGCTGTCCCACGAAGATAGAAGCTGTCGGCGTCGCTGGACCCAGGATTGGGCAACAAAGCCTTGGCAAATTCAAGCCCACGCGGTGAACCTAAAATGGCGTCTGGAGTGGACCAGGAGGGTCCGGGGTGCCTCTCTTGAAGAAGGAAGCAAGGGCCAGTCTGGAGCAACCAGACCAGCAGCAGTGATGTTGTCGGGCGTCGTTCAGAAGGCCACAAGCCAGCCGGCTAGTAGCCAAACAACGCGGTGCACAGCAAACAGCAGAAGGGCCCCACGCAGATCGTGGAGATGCAGGGAGGCTGATCTTGGGTGCTGGAGCTGCGCAGGGTTGGGGCTTCTCGGACCCCAAAGCACTCACCAGTGGAAGACTCGGTGGGCTTGTTACAAAGAAGTCGTGCAGTCTTGGCGATCGCCGGTCCCTCGAGGTCTCGTCGCACTCACGGTTCTCAGCTTTGCTGTAGAGGTGAGTAGAGGTCAGAGGTGCCAGGGAAGCCGGGTCTCGTCGAGCTGGGTCGTCGGATTCGTGAAGAAGGACTTGCAGCAGACCGCAGTGTTCTTAGGATGGTGCCTGCGGATGCAGGGTGACTACTCCTTAGCCACAAGGGAGAATCTTGAGGAAGAAATCTTGAAGTCCTTTCGCAGAAAGTCGTGTCTTGATTCCAAAGATGATCTAATTTGAACAGGGGGCCCGCTCCCATCTTTATACTAAAAAAGGGGGCTGACCCGGTGACTAGGTCCTGCCTATGGGTGGGACTAGGAGGGGGTGGTTACACCCCTCTGCCATGCCGGACTTCCCCCAAGCCAGGGGCTGGTGTGCCCCTGGAACTGGTTCTGACCGGCCTATGCGTAGTGAGCACCAGGGTGCCACTCAGCAGTCACCTTCCTGTAAAGCCCTGCCTACCCAGGATACACAAAACCATGTCTGGGACGGTGCTAGCACCGCCACTGACAGGAAACCCTTTGTCCAGGCCTCCCTCGCTGGAAGGACTCCCAGCAGCAGGAGGTCAGACTCGTGTCTGTGGTGGCAGCATCCATTTTGTGGAGCTGAGGCTTCAGTTAACTTTAACCGGGGTTCACAGTTACATACATGTCGTGTCCCTCTAGAAGGGTGGAATGCTAACCCCGTCACCAGAATTGGCGAGGGGTTAGTATTCCAATTCGTATGACACCTTACTCGACATGTTTTGATAAAGCAATACCAAAGATAGCATTTAACCGCGAGGATTATAATGCACTTAAGAGTATATGGTATGCGATATCATGGAACAGCTATTAGGACTTGGTTCCGCAAGCTGTAGACAGGCTCAGCTCATGCCGGAGCAACATCTCACACGATTCCAAGGACTCTGCCTTCAGGATTGTCAAGGCCTGCCATAGGAGTGACTGATAGGAATCTGTGTGTCCATTTTAGGGTTAGGTATAGGTATACTACACCTACAGCAAAGGGTGATTACACGACTTTGCCCCAGCTGTCATGCAGCCAGTTGTGTCAAATTTAGGAGGCCAGCCAGGGGTGGCATAATACATGCTGCAGTCCCTGGCAGCCCTGGGTACACCTATGCCCTGAGTTACAGGGTCTGATAAGGTGGCCCAGTACCAGTTGGAAATGTACCTAGGGTACATGGAATCCATTTTAAAGAGAGAGCAGTAGGCCTGGGGTCCTGATTGGCAGGATCCCAGGTCGACTATGTCCAAAACAAGCTAAAACACAGGGCAAAAAGTTGGGGGCAACCATAGTCAGGAGGTACCTTCCTACACAACCCCCCCCCCCCAAACGAAAGGAGATAAGGCTATCCTTGTCCAGGTAAGCCTCTATTACCTAAGTGGCCATATAAGGAAGGACCAGCTCTGGCTTGGTTTCCCCCTGTGTCATGGTCCACTAGGCAACCCCTCACCCTAAGGGTATCTGAGGGTCTCCACCATAGGGAATCTCTGTCTCTGGTGTGTCTTGGGAAAGAAGAAGGCTGATGCTGGGATGGAGTACTGAAGTGAGGCTCCTCTACCTTTGGGCTCAACTTCCTCCAATCACCATTCATCATGTGTGCCTTTCTTTCTTTAGCTGAGATGCACTGAGCTCTCAGGGTCAGCCTCTGGCTACCTAAAGCTGGAGGCTGAGTCCCTCTGTTTGGCTTACTGGAGGGACAGGTCAGGTCTGGGGTTTTTAGGCCCCATGTTTGGCTGTGCCCAACAGTGTCCAGCTGTGGGAGGTCCCTAACTACTTTTAAGGGGGATCCCTCAGGAGTCTGACTTATTTTCACTTGGCTAGGTTTACCAGCTTCAGTGACCCTAATCTGCTGATTAAGTGGTTCTTTTGGACAGGGGGCCCTTTGGGGTCCACCACTGGCCTCCCTGACCTCTTCAGCCCTGGGCTGACTGAGGCAGAGTAGAGAGGTGCAGGTTACCTGCTCCAGACTGGGTCCCACCTGGGAAGGGTCCCCTGCCATCAGGGGCACTGCCAGGCTAGGCCTGACTACCTCTGGGGCAGTTCCTTCAACAGGGGTAGAGTCAGCTCCCTGAGGAGGCTGGCTCTCACCTAGTGTCTGGGAGGGGGAAGACTCTTCTTCCTCCTCAATGCTCTCTGTTTGAGTGGAGTGATCCATGGTTTCAGGCTTCACAACCTCACTATCTGTTTGAGTAGAGGCTGAGACCATTTCAACCTTGCCAACCTTTCCAGGAGGGCACTCAGTCTGTGTTTGGGCTGTGACTGTCACAGCCCTCCTATCCTGTTCTGGAAAGTCTGTCTGAGCCTGGGCAGTGGCTACCACTGCCCTTCCAACCTTTTCAGGGAGGACTGGTGCTTGGACTGGGGCTGTAGCTATTACTGCCCCACTAACCTGTCTGGATAGGCCTATCATTCTGGAGTGAGTTTCTTGCTCCACTTCAGCCCATGCTGAGAGTTCCAGGTCATTCCCCAGTAAGCAATCTACAGGTAGGTTATCTGTCACTGCCACTCTCATGGGCCCTGTGACATTACCCCAGCTGAGCTTGACTACTGCCATGGGATGCCTTCTCTTCACTCCATGAATGTCTGTCACCTGATAAGTAAAACCAGGGGTCAGTTGAGCAGAGGGGACCAGATGGTCAATCACCATGGTGATGCTGGCCCCTGTGTCTCTGAATGCCTCAACTTTCTGGCGAGTATTTAACAAGGACCCCCTGAAGGTATAGATTCAATAGATCCTAGGTCAGGGAAAGCAAAATTTATGACAAAAAACAACCTAGGCAGCTAATGTTTAACAATGTAATATACATAAGGACAATTGGCTACACATTATTATGAAAATACATGTTTTATTTTAAATTTCAATACATATAAAAAAACAAATAGCGTAAATATAAGGAAGACAACAAACACAATTTGAATCATACAGTATCAATACAATTTATACATTTATAACATTTCATGTAAACAAGATTTAAAAGATTAAAACCAATTATTATGAGTGGCAAAATGAATCTCTACGCGCGTTTCGGCGAACCAGCGCCTTCTTCTGGAGTAGCCACACAACCTTTAAAAAGATACATATAAAAGGGGCATTAATTATACATAATTCAGTTAAAAAAGAACACATAATATCCTAACTTGTAACATGGTAGCTCAATTGTCCTATTTCTGATTTAAAATTACTTGTATAAATCTTTCTTTTCATTTCATTTCCTTGCATTATCTAAGGTATTATCATTTGGAAGGGGAATTTTGGAGTGACTGATGCACATAAATTGATTCTCTGTTTTCCAAAACCAGGTTTTTGTGAAAAACAAGTAAACCATTATATAAAACACAATTCATTGGTCTGTTGGTATATATATATATATATATATATATATATATATATATATATATATATATATATATATATATATATATATTTTTTTTTTTTAGGGATTGATAAAGGAACGTGTATAACTCCTTTTCTTAAAATTGATTTTCAACTGTTCTTCTTAGCACTAATTCTCAGCTGCTCGTATTAGTACTGAGTTTTAATCGATTTTCTAACATTAGACAGTTATCTTGTAGAATAATAATACTTACTGGTGGATGATGAAAATACACTGAAGATTTGATAGAGAGTTGGTTTGATGCCCAGGTGTTTTCTAAGTTGATGGTAAATTGTAGATCCTTTAGAGAGAGGAGGATGACATCTCTTTTAGGTAAATCTATATTTTGTTTCTAGCCTTCCATAATTATATAATTATCTGGCTCATTTTTATGTACCTGATTCGATGCAGCTATTCAATTTTATTCCCGCCAACCGGAGACTTGTCTTAAGTTAATATTTTTTATGATGATATGATATCATTTTTTCCTTTATAACTGTATATCTATTTCGAGGTAAAAGGAGAGAATAGTAATATCTTTTTGTTTACTTGGTTTCATTAAATTTGCATATTAATGCTACTCTCTTTCACTAGTGTCACCTTTATGTAAATAGCGCAATCAATAATTCGAAGATGTTTATAGGCCTCTTTGGCATTCTTGTTAGATTATTTCAAAAGTTATTACTCCATGCGCATCAATAGTGTCCCTGTTGTGGGCTTCATAGTTAACAATATTCAAAGATTTGTTGTTTTCTCATATGTCTAACTGATATAATTTGTTCTTATATATCTCTGGGGGAGGCTGGTATTCTGTTTATTGCGTCTATCTAAGTCCATTTAACATTAAAATAGAGGTTCTTGGCAATGTATAGGCTTACCTTAGGATTTTAAGGAAAGACGCTCCAAAAAGTTGTGAACAGTAAAATAAATATCAATTTGTTTAAAAGATCTCCCTGCCTGTGGGGTGTGATAAAAGAAGAAAAGAGGAAATATGACAAGTATTGAGTATATAACAACATACAGATTTCTTATTTGTGTCTATTTAAGATATAAAAAAGACGAGGCATCTTACCCGAAATTTTTCAGCAGAGCTCCTTATGTAAATAGTTTAAAAGGTCTCCTGCCTGCAAGGCATAATAATAACTAGTATAAGGATAATTAAATGCATAAAGGAGGTAGAGAAGGTGAAAGTTTAAGAGTAAAGACTCTATCCTATTTATCACACGCAGGGGAACCTCTTACCTGAAGATGTTCGGCAGAGCTCCAAATGTCCGGCGGCGGGGACGGCGAAAACGGTGCGACTTGATCGTGGGTTTCGTCAGTGAAGAATGAATGATTCTCGTGATGTTTAAATAGCGGGGATAATTGGATGGAAATTGCCCTCACCTGTGCACTTCGTCTTCGTGAGGAAAAGAGAGAGGAAAGACTACTCTTTTCATGTGATACCTGGTTAAAGAACAGACACGGGGGCCAGTGTAGTTCTTTCGAGTTGCGTTAACTGCACGGAAGTAAAGGCTGGCAGTTGTTGTTTCTATCTGTTTAGCTATATTTAAACGATTATCGATAATGATAAGAGGCTGGTTTAGCTCTTTTAAGTTGCGTTGACTGCTCGAAGATGAAAAACGGCAGTTGTTGTTTCTATCTGCCTATTTATATTTCAAGCTTATCATTCACAATAGGAGGATCGTTCTTACTTAAGGCAAACGTCCTATTCCTTATCTATAAGTGAGAGGCATTTCTGTTATCTTGACTTAAATGTTTTTAGACATGTTATTATTATCTTTTAGCCTAAAATGATAATCTGAATCTATAATAGAGTAGCGAGATAGTATGGTTTTTATTCTGTTCTCTATTTCGATAGGTACACTCAAATATTTTTTGGCCACGTTATTATTATCTTTTTAGTCTAAAACGATAATCTAAATCTATATAGGGTAGGGAGATGGTATGGTATTTATTCAGTTCCCTATTCGATAGTCACATCCAGTTTATTGGTTATATTTTAAAGTGCCTTTACAGTCTGTCTATTTTGTACTTATTATTCTTATTTTGGGGAAGGGGGTGGGAATGCATATATGTATATATATATGTATATATATGTCTCTTTATTCATTTTAAGGTGAAAACGGGACCTTTATTCATTTTGAAGTAAAACGGGGGCCTTTAGTGAATATATATTTTTAACTCGTGATATTAATGATACAGAAAAAACATTTCAGGTTCTCAATTAATTGCATGTTCCAAGGAATTTCACTATTCATGCCTTGGTTAAACGTATTAAAAACAAAAATCCAGAATACTTCTCTTTTCTTACGTATGGCAGTGCCTCCTTTTGATTCTGGAATATGGACTTTTTCTAGGATTCTCCATTTAAAATCTTCAGCAGTATGTCCCATTTCTAAGAAGTGCTTCACCATTGGGGAAGCTATCTTCTTGGTCCTTATTGCTGAGCGATGTTCGCTTAGACGTGTCTGGATCATGCGTGAGGTTTCACCCACATAGCCCATCATGCATGGGCATTGTATGAAATAGATCACATTGGTTGATCGGCAGTTCCACATCTCTTTTGCTGTGGTTTTGTGACCATGTGAGTGAATTCCTCACCTCTTATGATGTTGTTACATGAGATACATGATGAGCATGGAAATGTCCCTTTGATTGGGTTGTTTGTAAGTATAGATCTCTGAGACAGATGTTCTTCATTTGTGTTACTTTTGAATCTCGAGTGGACAATGTATTCCTTGATATTTTTATTTCTTTTGTGGGCAAAAAGAGGTTGTACTAGTTTCTGCTCAATGGAGCAGTTACTATTCAAAATGTGCCAATTCGAATTTATAACTTGTTTAACCTTTGCATTTATCGTTGAGTGTTTTGTAATGCACACCAATTGATCATTAGTTTTTGGAGCTTTCGTTTTAAGTAGGTAGTCTCTGTCATAGTAACGTGCTCGTTTGTAAGAGCTCCTAATTAATCTATGTGGGTAGCCTCTCTCAATAAATTTAGTTCTCATTAGTGAGGCTTGTTTGTCAAAATCTGCTAAATCTGTACAGTTTCTTTCTTACTCGCAAAAATTGTGAGAAAGGAATACTGTCCTTTTGTGCAGTTGGATGGAAACTACGATAATGTAATAAGGTGTTTCTTGCTGTGGGTTTTATATGAAGATCGACTTTCAAGATGCCAGTATTATTTATTATTTCAATGTCAAGAAACTCTACTCTATCACTACTGATTTTGGAGGTGAAGCGTAGGTTGGAGTTAGCTTCATTTATCCATAAAATAAATTCGTCCAATGATTGCCTCCATCGGTCCAGATAAAGAAAATATCGTCAATGTACCTGGACCAATGGGAGATTGACTCAAAAAAGGGGGCGATCTCATTGTGGACGAATTCATTCTCAAAGGCTGCCATGAAGATATTGGCTATTGATGGGGCTACAGATGCGCCCATACTCACGCCTTTGATTTGGCGGTACAGGTTGTCCCCAAATTCGAAAATATTTTCCGTTAACACAATTTTAAGACATTCAAGTAGAAATGTTTTGGGACAAGGGATGTCATGTAGATCAATAAACCATTCAGTGGTTTTCATGGCATCTGTTAAAGGGATGTTGCTATACAGGGACTCTACGTCCATTGTTACTAGCAAGTCTGTATTAGAATTAAAAGTCAATCCTTCTGTTTTTTGTATCATGTCACCAGTGTCACGTATATATGACATGATTTTAGGTATATATGGGCGCAGGTAGTTGTCAACAAACTTAGATAATGGTTCCGTAGCTGTGCCAATGGTCGAAACAATGGGACGATATGGAGGGTTGTTCGGATTTTTGTGTATCTTTGGCAGACCGTATATACAGGCAGTTTTCCCTTGGTTATGATTCAAAAAATCATGTTCTTTACTACTAATGAAGCCATTTTCTAAAGCAGTCTTAGTAAGGGAAGTAATTCTTTTAGATAAGTTTAAGGTGGAATAGGATTTGATGGGTTTGTAGAACATTGGATCATCTAACATGTTGAGCATGTTCTTCTCATACTGTGGTGTGTCAATAATTACTATGCCTCCACCTTTGTCACATCCTTTGATTGTCAAGTCAGTATTCGAGGAAAGAGACAGTAATGCTTGGTGTTCTTTTCTTTCCAAGTTATATATGGGTTTGGGGATAAACTTGAGGGTTTGGTGTAGTTTTTTCAGGACTACTAGCTCAAAGGTGGCTACTTCAGGCCCTAACTGTTCAAGAGATGGGCTGAAGGTAGATGGTAGGCAAAGAGGTTTTATCAAGGTATGTTCCTCATCTGATGTTGTATTTGAGCTAAAGAACTTTTTAAGTCGGATTTTACGGAAAAAGGAAATAATGTCACAATAAAGTTCAAATAGGTTAGATGTGGAGTGTGGGACATATGATAGACCTTTAGAGAGTAATTTGATACTATGATCATCTAAATCATTTTTGGTGAGATTAAAGATTGGAATCACATCCCTGGTTTCCAATACTGCCTGCTTCGCGTTTCGCGGATGAATTGTGGCTCTTCCTGGTGTTGATGGTGATGGGGCTGATAATTCCCCCTCGGTTGGCCCTGGAAGTGGACTCTGGGACGTCCCCGACTCCCCCCTCGGTTCCCTAAAAAAGGCTGTTTTCGATTACCCCTGTTAGGTGTTTGATGGTAGTTAGGATCTGGTTCATAGTAACCATCATTACTTTCATTCTCGGAGTCGGATGTCTCTGAGAATGTGTTGACACGTTGTTGTTGTTGTTGCTGATCTCTTGTCTCTGTAGTGTAATGATTTTGTTGGTAGAAATCAGGTTTCAGGTATGGATAAGTATTCTCGATTGTGGCAAACCGTTTATCTTTAAGTAATTTATCATTTTTTCTTTTTTCTAGATAATTTTTGAAAGATTCTAGCTCCTTATTACACTCCTCAATCTTTTTTATGGCTTCATCTGGATTGCCCATCTTTTTGATTTTATCTTCTAGGTCTTCGACTTCAGATCTTACTTCTGCAGCCAATTCTTTGGCTGTTTCAACTATTAACAACATTAAATCCCTAGAGCATCTGCTGGCAATTCTGCTCCATTTGTCCAAAAAAGCTTTAGAGTGGACAAAAAGGCCAGGGATATTTCTAACTCTCAGACCCATTGGAATAATACCAAGTCTTAAGTAGGCCAGCATAAATTCCCCATGGGCTTCAATTCTTTTTAATTTCTTTTTCAGTTCTAATAGTTTTTTAGTGTCATCATTATGTCGATTGGATTCCGCACTGGCGGCACCAAAGGAAGTTGATGTTCCAACAAGTATTTCAAATTCCTCATCTGTAAATCCGAACGTTTTTTGGAGGGCCATAATGGAGATGATTATTCAAGAGTGAGGATGAAAGGATAGACCAATTGATAATTTAGTAAAACAAGGAAATGAGATGTTACAAATTCTTAATGAGCAATATTTCTAGAAAAACGGACAGCCCTATACAGACAAGCTGTGGGAAAATGGCGAGTATTTAACAAGGACCCCCTGAAGGTATAGATTCAATAGATCCTAGGTCAGGGAAAGCAAAATTTATGACAAAAAACAACCTAGGCAGCTAATGTTTAACAATGTAATATACATAAGGACAATTGGCTACACATTATTATGAAAATACATGTTTTATTTTAAATTTCAATACATATAAAAAAACAAATAGCGTAAATATAAGGAAGACAACAAACACAATTTGAATCATACAGTATCAATACAATTTATACATTTATAACATTTCATCTAAACAAGATTTAAAAGATTAAAACCAATTATTATGAGTGGAAAAATGAATCTCTACGCGCGTTTCGGCGAACCAGCGCCTTCTTCTGGAGTAGCCACACAACCTTTAAAAAGATACATATAAAAGGGGCATTAATTATACATAATTCAGTTAAAAAAGAACACATAATATCCTAACTTGTAACATGGTAGCTCAATTGTCCTATTTCTGATTTAAAATTACTTGTATAAATCTTTCTTTTCATTTCATTTCCTTGCATTATCTAAGGTATTATCATTTGGAAGGGGAATTTTGGAGTGACTGATGCACATAAATTGATTCTCTGTTTTCCAAAACCAGGTTTTTGTGAAAAACAAGTAAACCATTATATAAAACACAATTCATTGGTCTGTTGGTATATATATATATATATATATATATATATATATATATATATATATATATATATATATATATATATATTTTTTTTTTTTTAGGGATTGATAAAGGAACGTGTATAACTCCTTTTCTTAAAATTGATTTTCAACTGTTCTTCTTAGCACTAATTCTCAGCTGCTCGTATTAGTACTGAGTTTTAATCGATTTTCTAACATTAGACAGTTATCTTGTAGAATAATAATACTTACTGGTGGATGATGAAAATACACTGAAGATTTGATAGAGAGTTGGTTTGATGCCCAGGTGTTTTCTAAGTTGATGGTAAATTGTAGATCCTTTAGAGAGAGGAGGATGACATCTCTTTTAGGTAAATCTATATTTTGTTTCTAGCCTTCCATAATTATATAATTATCTGGCTCATTTTTATGTACCTGATTCGATGCAGCTTTTCAATTTTATTCCCGCCAACCGGAGACTTGTCTTAAGTTAATATTTTTTATGATGATATGATATCATTTTTTCCTTTATAACTGTATATCTATTTCGAGGTAAAAAGAGAGAATAGTAATATCTTTTTGTTTACTTGGTTTCATTAAATTTGCATATTAATGCTACTCTCTTTCACTAGTGTCACCTTTATGTAAATAGCGCAATCAATAATTCGAAGATGTTTATAGGCCTCTTTGGCATTCTTGTTAGATTATTTCAAAAGTTATTACTCCATGCGCATCAATAGTGTCCCTGTTGTGGGCTTCATAGTTAACAATATTCAAAGATTTGTTGTTTTCTCATATGTCTAACTGATATAATTTGTTCTTATATATCTCTGGGGGAGGCTGATATTCTGTTTATTGCGTCTATCTAAGTCCATTTAACATTAAAATAGAGGTTCTTGGCAATGTATAGGCTTACCTTAGGATTTTAAGGAAAGACGCTCCAAAAGTTGTGAACAGTAAAATAAATATCAATTTGTTTAAAAGATCTCCCTGCCTGTGGGGTGTGATAAAAAGAAGAAAAGAGGAAATATGACAAGTATTGAGTATATAACAACATACAGATTTCTTATTTGTGTCTATTTAAGATATAAAAAAGACGAGGCAATCTTACCCGAAATCTTTCAGCAGAGCTCCTTATGTAAATAGTTTAAAAGGTCTCCCTGCCTGCAAGGCATAATAATAACTAGTATAAGGATAATTAAATGCCATAAAGGAGGTAGAGAAGGTGAAAGTTTAAGAGTAAAGACTCTATCTATTTATCACACGCAGGGGAACCTCTTTACCTGAAGATGTTCGGCAGAGCTCCAAAATGTCCGGCGGCGGGACGGCGAAAACGGTGCGGCTTGATCGTGGGTTTCGTCAGTGAAGAATGAATGATTCTCGTGATGTTTAAATAGCGGGGATAATTGGGTGGAAATGCCCTCACCTGTGCACTTCGTCTTTGTGAGGAAAGAGAGAGAAAAGACTACTCTTTTCATGTGATACCTGGTAAAGAACAGACACGGGGGCCAGTGGTAGTTCTTTCGAGTTGCGTTAACTGCACGGAAGTAAAGGCTGGCAGTTGTTGTTTCTATCTGTTTAGCTATATTTAAACGATTATCGATAATGATAAGAGGCTGGTTTAGCTCTTTTAAGTTGCGTTGACTGCTCGAAGATGAAAAAACGGCAGTTGTTGTTTTCTATCTGCCTATTTATATTTCAAGGCTTATCATTCACAATAGGAGGATCGTTCTTACTTAAGGCCAAACGTCCTATCCTTATCTATAAGTGAAAGGCATTTCTGTTATCTTGACTTAAATGTTTTTAGACTGTTATTATTATCTTTTAGCCTAAAATGATATCTGAATCTATAATAGAGTAGCGAGATAGTATGGTTTTTATTCTGTTCTGAATTTCGATAGGTACACTCAAATATTTTTGGCCACGTTATTATTATTATCTTTTTAGTCTAAAACGGTAATCTGAATCTATAATAGGGTAGGGAGATGGTATGGTATTTATTCAGTTCCCTATTCGATAGTCACATCCAGTTATTGGTTATATTTTAAAGTGCCTTTACAGGTCTGTCTATTTTGTACTTATTATTCTTATTTTGGGGAAGGGGGTGGGAATGCATATATGTATATATATATGTATATATATGTCTCTTTATTCATTTTAAGGTGAAAACGGGACCTTTATTCATTTTGAAGTAAAACGGGGCCTTTAGTGAATATATATTTTTAACTCGTGATATTAATGATACAGAAAAAACATTTCAGGTTCTCAATTAATTGCATGTTCCCAAGGAATTTCACTATTCATGCCTTGGTTAAACGTATTAAAAACAAAAATCCAGAATACTTCTCTTTTCTTACGTATGGCAGTGCCTCCTTTTGATTCTGGAATATGGACTTTTTCTAGGATTCTCCATTTAAAATCTTCAGCAGTATGTCCCATTTCTAAGAAGTGCTTCACCATTGGGGGAAGCTATCTTCTTGGTCCTTATTGCTGAGCGATGTTCGCTTAGACGTGTCTGATCATGCGTGAGGTTTCACCCACATAGCCCATCATGCATGGGCATTGTATGAAATAGATCACATTGGTTGATCGGCAGTTCCACATCTCTTTTGCTGTGGTTTTGTGACCATTGTGAGTGAATTTCCTCACCTCTTATATGTTGTTTGTTACATGAGATACATG